>NC_060119.1:539346988-549214488 GCF_021461395.2 Schistocerca americana
GAAGCTTTGCAGTAGCTGCCAACTAGCTCTCGGAACTTTTCTATACCTTCCTTCGTTCTGTGTAGTCAGTAGGTTGACATGGACAGTATAAGCACACAATTTTCTCCTTGACTTGGCAGCTGCATGTAATGGCTCTAATGAGTAAGCGAACAATAACAAGGACGAATGACAGCCCTGTCTGACAGCACGGTTCATCTTGATCGGTTTGCTTATGATTCCGTTTATCTGAATGTTTGACGAGGCGCCATGTGTTATCGCGTGGATTACGTTGCAAAATTGTTCTCATAAATCCCGTTTCTTCTGAGTCTTATTTGGATAATGATGATTCGCAGCTAAAATGGGTTATAAAAAAATCAAGGGACAGAATTACCGATCTAACGTTTGCAGAACGAAAAAGTTCTACCGCATTTATGAGGTGGGCTAGAGTATGAATCGAGGATCGTCTGTTACCAACACAAGTCTGATATTTACCGAAAAGTTTGTTTGCTAAGGGTTTTATTCTTCTAGCCAGGTGTTCGACGAGAATAGAAGGAAGACAATCATTGATGTTTGTGAAACCGCTGGAATTTTATACGGGATATGAAAATATTGTAAGTGAGGAGTTCAATATGAGTCCAATTACAGTGAAGTTCTTTCCTCATCTTTTGAACGCCGAGCAATGAAACCGTCGGGTTCAAGTTTGCACTGAACTGCAAACGTCAGATCAGTATAATCCAAATTTCCTGTCCTGGGTCATAACTACCGATGAATCATAGGTGTAAGGTTACGATCGTGAAGCAAAACAGTGATCTTCACAGTGTAAGACACCATCCTCTTTTGTGGCCAATAAAGAGCGGCAAGTTCAACGCAACGCTTATGATTTGCATTTTTATTTTTTTATTCTATTTTATTTACGTTTAGAGAATTGTTCATAAGAAATTTCATCCATGTGATCAGATAGTTACAGGGAAGTTACGCTGCGATGTTTTGAGCAGACTGAGGGCAAATGTTACATGCAAACAACTTGACAGACGGGAGAACAAAGACAGGTTGCTCCATTGTGACAACGCAGTTTCACACCCCTCGGTCACTATGAGGGAATTTCTGGTAAAAACAACATGACAGTTGCCCCCACGTACGCCACTCGCTTGAACTAGCCCCATCCGATTTCTTCCTCTTCCCAAAAATGAAACTGAAATATAAAAGACGCCTTTTGGCTTGACAGAAGAGATTCAAGCGAAATAGCAAATAATTTTGATCACGATTCAAACAACAGACATCATGCGTCATTTACAACCATGAGAAAACCTCTGGAAGCGTTGCCTACAAGTGTGGTGGCACTCCTTTGAAGGTGACGGTGAAAATTAAGATGTAAATTTTATATTTCTTATGGGGACATTCTTGGAAATTTTAAGTAGCACCTCGTAAGTAACTCAAATCATCGTGAATGACTTAGAAAAACAGAGGAGAAAATACTACTGCAGAACAGGAAGAACTGGAAAAGAGCATCGAACCAGTCGGACGACACCTAAAAAAGGAAAGAAGATTCCTAGAATAATCCATAAAGTCAAGCACAGGGCCTCCAAAAGTACAAAAGTTATCTGTTCCTCATAAGAATAAAAAAAAGAACCAAAATAAAGAACTCTCATTCGGCGGGAAGCTCAGAATCGCGCAGAGGGAGTAGGATTTTAGCGCCCCAGGGGAGCGGTACAAGAGGAGCCGGAAGCCGGAAAGACGCCGACGGGGCAAACATTGACTTTGGCGGGCCTCGGGCAAACAGCGCGCCGGGGCTTCCCCGTGTAAACTGCCCGCTTCCAGAGACTTAATTAAACCGAGTTAGGGGGGCAAGCCCGCGCGCATCGCTAGCCACGTCGCCCCTGCGCCTGCGTCAGCGTGCCTTGGCTACGCAAGATTGGGAGAGGGACGGATAAGTGCTCACTGCAATAAAATGACGATCGAAATGGTCCTAGCATAACAGAAGTGATCCGTCTGTCCTCTCGTTTGACACAAACAAACTTGGTAGGTTTGCTCTATGGAAGATTAAGTGCTTTGTTACTTTTAACCGCTGAACAAACGAGTGAGAGTAACTACTTAAGGGGGGGGGGGGGGGGGGGGGTTCAATAGATTTTGGTCGAAAAAATCGATTTTTCAAAAATATTATTTTCTTGATCTACACAGTTTGATCTATGTTGTGTGCAAATTTTATCGAGATAGAAGCTTTAGAAATGTCTTCAAATTGTTAAACTGATTAACTCTGCACTGGCGGCCACTCGCACCTTTTCCGACATTTGGGGAACTGCTTGCTCCAGGGGTAAGTTTTGTCAGTGTGACGGCTATTTTCTTTAGATATCTTTGGCTGACAGCTGTATCTCTGGCTGACATCTGTATCTTTACCTGAAAACTTTCTTGCGTGTGGTTTATTTACGTTTTGACAATACTAACTCATATTAGTAGGTGGAAGGCTGAATTCACAAACCTTTACGTGGAAGTCAAGATTTATGCCTAATCGGTGGTGGAAAAGCTGTGTTTAGGAAACGGGGTTTCATAGAAATGTTTACCAACAAAAATTATAGTGGCTCAAGTGGAGGCATAGAGACTGCTCCAGTTGTGAGGATGTTCTCCAGATCTGAGGACCAGCATGGTGTTAGATATACTAAATATCTTGGTGATGGGGATTCCTCTTCGTTCAAAGCTGTAACAGATAAAATTTCGTACAATACAACAATGGAAAAGTTGGAATGTGTTGGCCGCATCCACAAGATACTTGGTGTAGGCTTCATCGCTTGCTGAAAGAGAAGAAAGGTGAACTATTTGAGTATGGAAACCCACCAGGAAGAAAAGGCAAGCTTACTGTGAAAAATAATTGATTCTCTTCCATTATTTTATGGGAGAGCTATCAGGAAAAACACACATAATTTAGAGGCAATGAGGCCTGCTGTGTGGGCAATTTTTTCCCACAAACTATCCACTTACCAAACACCAATGCACAATCTGTGTCCGAAAGACGATTGTGTAAGTTCAGATATAGAAATGAGAAGTATTCACATAAACACTCATTACCAGAACCTATTATGAATGCAATTAAGCCCACATTCAGGTTTCTTGTAAACCCTGATTTACTGAGGACGTGTCTTCACGGAAAGACACAAAATGCAAATGAAAGCCTCAATAATTTAATTTGGATTACAAAATGGATATTCTGTGGACTTGAAGTACTCAAAATAGGTGTCTATGATGCAGTCTTATGCTATCACAACGGAATTAATGGGAGAATTGAAGTGCTTACGAGAGTTGGTATAGATCCTGGTGCGTTTAACAAAAGCATTTTACACCATCAACGAGAGCGGTGTCAAGAAAGCTAACAGATCAGTGTCTTACCTGCAAATACAGGCCAGGCAGATTTGAAGAGGAGGGAAGAGAAACCTGGAGGATGAGGAGTGTCAGTGTGGAGGATTTTAAAATTGGGGTAAGCTTATCACATGTAGAAATACGAGAAGAAAATCTTTGAACCTTGTTTCCTCTGATTTACATTTTTTACGTTATTAGAAATCTTTTCTCAAAAAGTATATGAACTAATGCTATGAAATTCTCAGGAACTGTTCGCAACGTGTTGCTGTCTCCCTGGAACTAAAAAATACGAGATCCGGCAACTACATTCTGATTTTTAGATGATTGTATATAGAAAAAAAGTTTAATTTTGGATGTGCAAAATTAAAAACTCTGTTAATGATACAATTTCTACCATAAATTAATAACTGTAGCTCAGTGGTCTTATAACCTTCTCAGGACACTACTATAAAATTGTCAGATTAATTGCATCTTAGAATTTGAGTTCTGACTTTTTATAAAAAAGACAGTAAAAAAAATTAAAAATTCAAATTTCTAACAAAATATTAATCCTGCAGATTTTGTTATATTTTTCCATTTAAACACAGCTCTTCTGTTTTATATACGCAAAATTTTAGATTTGTACATTAATAACTATGCCTGTAATGATTTTTTAAATAAATGTTTACATTTTCCGTTACGTCCCCCTTTAAGGCCGAAAGATGTCCATGCTGGGATGGCTGCCACCATTTCTAATACTCTAGTGTTTACATCACCTCTCATCGCCTGCACACACAGTCGTGACTATGTAACATGAAGAACAGTTGTTCGGCTCAGTCGCTTGTGCCAGAGACTCGGGCATATATCTTTGCTCCGTGACGAGGAAAGTTTTTGAGTTGTGAAAGGAAGTGGAAGTAGAGACGGATTAACCACGAGAGAGCTAAAGCTAGCGACCATCTTACGATTTTCCTTCATCCTCTTAGGGTCATGTGTCATACTCAAGATCGCTATTACGGAGGTACTACAGCTGTAAAAGAGGCAGAGTAGGTTTGTATGGCGGCATAATTACCCTTTTTTAATTAGCAAGTATCTTGTGTGAATGGACATGTGTTACAACACGTGGCCTTGCAAATCATTTTTTGTGCAGAGGCTTGTATAAACGTGGCTTACACGTAAATACCCGAGTTCCTAAATACTGGCGACATAAGTGGCTGGCTGTTCACTTTATTTCCTTATGTGTCTGTCAGATCAAGGCCACGAAGATATCTTTTAAGCATCAGTTGCACTCCAGCAACCAAGACGCGAGAATAAAATCCACAGTCATATAGGGTTTTTCGCACGAAAAAAAAGGGCAGTTTGCACGATAGACATTTTAAGAACGTGTTCACCCAGATAACAGTTATACTCACGAACGAAGCTAGATTAACATTACGCAACTAATATAGATACTTCTTCTTGTTCTCAAAATAATATGTTTCGTTGATGCGCCAGTTGCTTTCGTTCAACAAAGAGCGTTAGGGTCAATGCATGAATGCCCTCGTCCAAGTTCTATTGGAAGTGATTTACTGACCATCCTACTTGTTATGATGTTTGAATTTTTGAGTAGTGCTATGTTTTGTTGTGCGCAAAATTATGAGAATGAGAGGAAGGACCATGTTGAAACTGTGTGCTGGTATACAACCTGTTGCTCTCGAATGGCACTGCTGAGAAAGTCGGGCTGAACACACATCCTCGACGGATTAACTGTGATACGCTCCTGTTCTTGAGACGCTGCGAATGGGTTTGGAATTTCATCGAAGATATTGGTGCTTACCGTGGCACTGTACGCCGACTCGCACGAACTATATAACTTTAACATGCTCAGCACACGAACTCCGCAAGTTTCCAAGAACTACCTTTACTGCCAATACCCGAACGCTGCAACTTGCATCAGACCTACGACTTTCTATTAGCCACTCTCTACGACACACCAGTACGACATTTTGTACGAGTGTAACAATATTAAGCTAAAGAGCAGCAGTTATCTTAAAGGGTATTATTACCTTAAATACACTAAATGTCAGAAGGACAGGAGCGGATGCAGGGTTCTAGGGTGACATAACTTGTTACGTAAGCCTCCCTCCCTTATATCTCTCCCTCCACTCACTCCCCGCCACATAAATACAACGTTATCGAACAGGTCATGCATGTACTGTCGGTTCATAGTGTACAACAGGCACAATATTTCGGCCGTGAGACATGTCGCCATCGTCAGGTGCGCTGACGATGACGACATGTGTGACAGCCGAAGCATTGGGCGCGTTGTACACTCTCAGCCGGCAGTACACCCATCGGCTGTTCGATCAAAAAATACACCGGAAGTAACTGAAGAATCACGTCAAATAAAACTTGCCGTCAACTCCATAACGTTTAAATAAAGTGATAATACTAATAATAATTTTTTTGCATCATTTCCTAGTATATACACTATGTGATCAAAAGTATCCAGAAACCTGGCTGAAAATGACTTACAAGTTCGTGGCGCTCTCCATCGGTAATGCTGGGATTCAAATGGTGTTTGTCCAACCTTAGCCTTGATGACAGCTTCCATTCTCGCAGGCATACGTTCAGTTAGGTGCTGGAAGGTTTCTTGAGGAATGGCAGCCCATTCTTCACAGAGAGCTGCACTGACGATAGGTATCGGTGTCTGTTGGTGAGGCCTGGCACGAAGTCGGCGTTCCAAAACATCCCAAAGGTGTTCTACAGGATTCAGGTCAGGACTCTGTGCAGGCCAGTCTATTGGAGGGATGTTATTGTCGTGTAACCACTGCGCGACAGGCTGTGAATTGTGAACAGGTGTTTGATCGTGTTGAAAGACGCAATCGCCATCCCCGAATTGCTCTTCAACAGTGGAAAGCAAGGAGGTCTTTAAAACATCAATGTAGGTCTGTGCTATGATAGTACCTAGCAAAACAACAAGGGGTGCATGAAAAACACGACCACACCATAACACCACCGCCTCCGAATTTTACTGTTGGCACTACACAAGCTGGCAGATGACGTTCACCGGATCGCCTTCGGATCGCCATGATTCGTCACTCCACACAACGTTTTTCCACCGTTCAATCGTCCATCGTTTACTCTCCTTACACCTAGTGAGGCGTCGTTTGGCATTTACCGGCGTGATGGATGGTTTATGGGCAGCCGCTCGACCTTGAAATCCAAGTTTTCCCACCTCCTGCCTAACTGTCATAGTACTTGTAGTGGACCCTGATGCAGTTTGGAATTCATGTGTTATGGTCTGGATAGATATCTGCCTATTACACATTGCGACCCTCATCAACTGTAGGCGGACGAGGTCAGCCTGTACGTTTTTGTGCTGTACGTGTCCCTTCACGTTTCCACTTCAATATCACATCGGAAACAGTGGACCTAGGGATGTTTGGGAGTGTGGAAATCTCGCGTACAGGAGTGTGACACAAGTGGCACCCAATCATCTGACCACGTTCGAAGTCCGTGAGTTCCGCGGAGCGCCCCATTCTGCTCCCTCACGATGTCTAATGACTACTGATGTCGCTGCCTTGGCAGAAGGTGGCTGCACAATGCACCTAATAAGAAAAACGTATGTTTTTGTGGGTGTCCGGATACTTTTCATCACATAGTATATCTTTAACATAACATCCAAGAAATTGCAGTTCACAGAAATATCATTTGAAAAGTATTTACACCAATGCTTTATCAGTACATGTGTCATACAGTCAATTTGAGGACTATAATAGATACAAACTCCCACAATACTGACATCAAATTTTCAGAATATAACATCGAAGTGAGTTCTCACCTAATTTTTTCATTTTGAGAGCACGGAGATGCGATCTGTTTTAATTGTAAAAAACCATTCAGCAGCCAAGATCGCATAAAATATTTTTTTAATGTAAGAGCCGTTTTAACCGACTTCTGTCATCTTAAGGTCTTAACATCTTTTTGTTGTAAAACATGTTCATTTTACCTTGAATCTCACGAACGAGATGTCAAGTACCTTCTTAATGCACTTGACATCTGCGTGGGGTTCAGCATAAAATAAACGTGTTTTACAACAAAAATATTTTAAGACTTGAAGACGCAAAATATGGCTACATGAATGGGGAGTACTTTCATTTCAGGTGTTTCCGATTACGTTCTGGAAAGTCATTCTTTCTGCTGCTTTTTTTTCTTAGAGAATACTCTTTCCTTTTCTGTCTTCCCTTGCTCTCTTTGCAGTAGTTCGCCAGTTTTGTTGTTGTATACAAGGACTACTAATTTTATACACAGTAGGTACAGTACGTTTCGAACTGCTTCGAAACGAAATTCAGAACGATATTAAAACAAAATTAGCATCCTACTAGTTCTCAACATTGAGGGTAGGCTACAGGCCTGTCTCACTCCCTTCTCAACCACTGCTTCTCTTTCATGTACTTCGAGTCTTACAACTACAACATAAACTGCAGCAACGCCAAAAAGGATAGCAAATAATTAAATTTCACTAACTGTGCGTATACAGTATAGTATGCACGGTGGTTAGTAACCGTCTGAAAAGATTATAATGGTGTTTCTGGGTAGGATGTACAAACAAATGACTGTTAAGAAAAAAATTGTGCCGCTCCCGAGTTAATTAGCACTGAAGTTAGCCAATTATGCCGTTGCGCCCACAAATTCAAGCCGCACAACAGGTACAATTAGCGTCAGTTGTTCTGACGGCGTTGATGTTAGCGCTCGATACTGCTCCATCTTTGAATCGGGTTCGATTCTTACTATCGTCCCACGTCCAATTTTTGTATCGCTCTCTTTTTCGGTTTTAGGAAACCAAATGAAGAATATGTCTGGCGACACTATCGGAATGTATTCTAATCTCTGTCTTTCTCTACACTTTTTATCCTCTACAGTTCCCTCTAGTGCCATGGAAGTCTTTCCCTCACGTCTTAACAGGTGTCCTATCATCCTGTCTGTTCTTCTTATCAGTGTATTACACATAATCCTTTCCTCTCCGATTTCGAACAGAACCACCTCATTCGTTACCTTGTTAGTCCACCTAATTTTCAACATTCTCTGCAGCACCACATCTCAAATACTTCGATTCTCTTCTGTTCCCGTTTCCCCACAGTTTATGTTTAATTACCGTTGTATGGTAATGAAACAAAGAAAGAATTCAATGAACTTTATTTGATATTAAGTTTGTGTACGTATCTAATATATATATGTAATTGACTCGTGATTGAGGGCATTCTGTTTGTCATTTCATCACCTGTCAAAATCTGTGAACTGAATTTGGTTGTATTGAATTGAATTTAGTTGTATTGACTTAAAAAAGGCTCTTTCTTTGTATGGTCTGGATGTAATGGTTGACTCGGCCTCTCCAATGTAAGAGTGAATGGCCCTGGAGAAGTCTGTGTCTCTAATACTTCACGGCTTCAAGTGAACCATTTCGAAATTCGCAGACAAAGTACGATACGGTGACAATAAATCGACAACGTTTACACCGATTGCCAAAATGACCCCACGTGACAGAGTGGCAGTTGACGGACACAAAAACACGCGTCTAGAGGCGAAAGCCTGTGCAGCTGATTGTTTGCACGCAACATTCAAATTCTCCGAAATTTGAGGTAGCACCTAGTGTTTCACATTGTCTTCAATTCCAGAAAACAATATTGCATGTGAAAATAAAAATCTGCGAGAGAATATAAGTAAATACTATTGGTCTCGTTAGCGAATTATGGATTGTGAAATTGACTTTATAGCGCCCGTATCGGCAACTGAAATGGATTTAGACAGCCCACCCTAGGACCTAGGTCAGTGTTTTGGTTTTATTCGATAAATCATTTTCGTCGGCGTCAATCTTTCTTGATTGTTCCAGGGACCTAGTTTAGTCTTGCTTTATATGTAATAGAGTTCTCACTCCTCTACTATGCCCGCACTAATCAGAACGTTTTGTAATATTTTTTTAAAATTATTTTTCGTCCCTGTTGTCTTTCTTCACCACAAACATACTGCTTTGCTAAGACTAAATGAGTGGCACAGTGCTAAGACGCTAGCTCCCGTTAGAGGTGACAGCGGTTCAGACCCACGTCTGGCCAACCAGATTTAAGTTTTCTGTGGTTTACCCAAAATCCCTTAAGGTAAGTTCATCAACTTTTCCGTTAAAAAAGAACGCTTCTGTTTTCCGTCCACATCCTTTCCCAATCAGAGCGAGTGCTCTGTCACGGACAACCTTGTCGTCAACGGACGTGAAACCTTGCTCATTCTTCTTTCCATTGATTTGCTAAGTGGCTCGTGTAACACTTCCTTCCACAAAATAAACAGTGGTAGCGATAAATTGTAGCCTCGAAGTACAGCATTTCTAAGGCAAGACAGTTTTCCTTGAGTTTACGGTAGTATAAGATGTGTATGGTATTAGAGGTTTGAGACGCTGTTGCTGTATTGTGCTACCGCGTGCAGATTCCGTAACCTGCGGAATCCAGAGAATCGAGATTTTCTTTGTAACGCGCAAGTTCAACTGTGGTCTACTTTTCCTTTTACCTCTGTGCTCTATCGCACAACGGATACATCCAACACTCCCCGCACAGCAGCCACAACCACATCAGCTGGAACTAATTTACACCAACTTTTAGAAACAAGGAATGCCAATAGGTGTAGTTTCTATAAAATATATTAATTACATGATCAGTTTCGACCATGCATTAGTGTCATCTTCAGACCCCTGTACATAAGAGATCACGACATATTACATGTAATGCACCAAAGTTGATGATGTTGTAATCATAAAGTAAGTTACCTTAAAATTGTTGTTTGAAGACAATGAAGCACGTGTATGAGCTGATAGCTCTAGTTACGTACACACTATGTGTAGGAATAACAGCTATGGTTTAAATACTAATGTACATATATATAGTTAATACAAAATATATATAACGCACTGAAAAACGAGAGAAGTGAAGTATCACATGAAGCGTATGAACTAATGAAAGATACGTAATAATTCCTTCTATACGCTGAACAGCCAATGAAACTGGTACACCTGCCTAATATCGTGTAGGGCCCCCGCGAGCACGCAGAAGTTCCGCAACACGACGTGGCATGGACTCGACTAATGTCTGAAGTAGTGCTGGAGGGAACTGACACCATGAATCCTGCAGGGCTGCTCATAAGTCCGTGAGAGTACGAGGCGGAGAAGATCTCTTCTGAACAGCACGTTGCAGGGCATCCCAATATGCTCATGTCTGGAGAGTTTGGTGGCCAGCGGAAGTGTTTAATCTCAGAAGAGTGTTCCTGGGGTCTCACTGTAGCAATTCTGGACGTTTAGAGTGTCCCTTTGTCCTGCTGGAATTTCCCAAGTCCGTCGGAATGCACAATGGACATGAATGGATGCATGATATCAGACAGGATGCTTACGTACGTGTCATCTGTCACAGGAGTCGTATCTAGACGTGTCAGGGATCCCATATCACTCCAACTGCACACGCCCCACACGATTACAGAGCCTCCACCAGCTTGAACAGTCCCCAGTTGACATGCAGTGTCCATGGATTCATGAAGTTGTCTGCATACCCGTACACGTCATCCGCTCGATACAATTTGAAACGAAATTCATCCGACCAGGCAACATGTTTCCAGTTATCAACAGTCCAATGTCGGTGTTGAAGGGTTCAGGTGAGGCGTAAAGCTTTGTGTCATGCATTGATCAAGGGCTCAAGAGCGGGCCTTCGGCTCCGAAAGCCCATATCGATGATGTTTCGCTTAATGGTTCGCACGCTGACACTTGTTAATGGTTCAGCACTGAAATCTGCAGCAGTTTGCGGAAAGGTTCCACTTCTGTCACGTCGTTTCTAGGGGAGAAAGGGATATAAGTAGAAATAGTAATCGACGAAGTTATAGAAAAATATTAATTAGTGGTTCATGGAAAACAGTTTTGGTTCTGTTAACATTTAAGATGACGTTACTGACAGAGCATCTTTCAGCAACATTAATACACCTGGATGAAAATCAGTAACCTATTTCGGGAGTTCGACATTTCAGTCGTCGTTGCTCTAGCTCTTCCAGGATGTTTTTCCGGCCGCAGCGTAGTCGGAAATTTGACGTTTTACCAGATTCCTGATATTCACGGTATACTCGTGATAGGGTAGTACGGGAAAATCCCCATTTCATCGCTGCCTTGGAGATGCTGTGTAGTCCGTATGCTGTGTAGTCCGTGATTGGTTTCGTCAATTGTATTATAATTTGTCATTCGAAAGATATTCTCTTTCCAGTTCAGTTTCGTTTCTAGGGGAGAAAGGAAGATAAGTAGATATACTAATCGACGAAATTATAGAAAAAGATTCATTAGTGGTTCATAGAAAACAGTTTTGGTTCTGTTAACATTTAAGATGACGTTACTGACAGAGCATCTTTCGACAACATTAATACGCCTGGATGAAGATCTGTAGCCTATTTCGGGAGTTCGACATTACGGTTCTCCCACATAAAAGGTAAGCAGGGCTTGAGGGAATTATATTCCATTTATTTAGTGTATGCCAGGATTACTCTCATAATTTATCTACGTTGGAGCAGAGAGTCCTGTGTTGCTGAGGAGTAGAAAGGTTCTAGTAGTCAACGCAACGAGGTGAAATTTACCCAGTTAACGTAAACAGGGGTAGAATGAAACACGATATCACTTTGTTACATCATTCGGTGGGAATCCTGACGCATAAATACTGAATGAGGAATGAAACGAAATTTATATAAAAAAAGTTTCTTATAAAGTCTGACACAATGATTACAGGTAATGCTGCATCAGTAGACATTGCCACAAAGGAAGAATATCTGGACACTTTTGTAAAGGAACAACAAACCCCTCTACCTGCTTTTCAGACACCACATGATTTGGAACTTGAGGGCATTAAAAGAAAGATTACATTTTCCAACCACCACACGATTTGAAAGTTATCGGGATTAAATGAAGGATTACGTTTGTTTAATTGACTTTGAGCATAATGAAAGTGCATGTCCTTTGAGACCACAGTGTTGGTGTGTTCATAACGAATTTTTAGAAATACCCTGATAACTCTGCAATAAGATATTATAGCCTCTACTCGTACAGAATGGTTGATCTCAGGGAGAAAGAAGGTTTAAACCGGAACAATTAACGATTTAGGAGGAGAGTTTGAACTCTAGTACTGAACTGATCAAAATTTGACACATGTCATTGGTAAGTGTTTTGATATATCACCTGTGGCTCGTTAAAAGTAATACGTTCAGTTTGTTATTCAGTGCCTTTGAATCTGTATTGTACATCTACATCTACATCTACATTTATACTCCGCAAGCCACCCAACGGTGTGTGGCGGAGGGCACTTTACGTGCCACTGTCATTACCTCCCTTTCCTGTTCCAGTCGAGTATGGTTCGCGGGAAGAACGACTGTCTGAAAGCCTCCGTGCGCGCTCTAATCTCTCTAATATTACATTCGTGATCTCCTCGGGAGGTATAAGTAGGGGGAAGCAATATATTCGATACCTCATCCAGAAACGCACCCTCTCGAAACCTGGCGAGCAAGCTACACCGCGATGCAAAGCGCCTCTCTTGCAGAGTCTGCCACTTGAGTTTATTAAACATCTCCGTAACGCTATCACGGTTACCAAATAACCCTGTGACGAAACGCGCTGCTCTTCTTTGGACCTTCTCTATCTCCTCCGTCAAACCGATCTGGTACGGATCCCACACTGATGAGCAATACTCAAGTATAGGTCGAAAGAGTGTTTTGTAAGCCACCTCCTTTGTTGATGGACTACATTTTCTAAGTACTCTCCCAATGAATCTCAATCTGGTACCCGCCTTACCAACAATTAATTTTATATGATCATTCCACTTCAAATCGTTCCGCACGCATACTCCCAGATATTTTACAGAAGTAACTGCTACCAGTGTTTGTTCCGCTATCATATAATCATACAATAAAGGATCCTTCTTTCTATGTATTCGCAATACATTATATTTGTCTATGTTAAGGGTCAGTTGCCACTCCCTGCACCAAGTGCCTATCCGCTGCAGATCTTCCTGCATTTCGCTACAATTTTCTAATGCTGCAACTTCTCTGTATACTACAGCATCATCCGCGAAAAGCCGCATGGAACTTCCGACACTATCTACTAGGTCATTTATATATATTGTGAAAAGCAATGGTCCCATAACATTCCCCTGTGGCACGCCAGAGGTTACTTTAACGTCTGTAGACGTCTCTCCATTGATAACAACATGCTGTGTTCTGTTTGCTAAAAACTCTTCAATCCAGCCACACAGCTGGTCTGATATTCCGTAGGCTCTTACTTTGTTTATCAGGCGAGAGTGCGGAACTGTATCGAACGCCTTCCGGAAGTCAAGAAAAATAGCATCTACCTGGGAGCCTGTATCTAATATTTTCTGGGTCTCATGAACAAATAAAGCGAGTTGGGTCTCACACGATCGCTGTTTCCGGAATCCATGTTGATTCCTACATAGTAGATTCTGGGTTTCCAAAAGCGACATGATACTCGAGCAAAAAACATGTTCTAAAATTCTACAAGAGATCGACGTCAGAGATATAGGTCTATAGTTTTGCGCATCTGCTCGACGACCCTTCTTGAAGACTGGGACTACCTGTGCTCTTTTCCAATCATTTGGAACCCTCCGTTCCTCTAGAGACTTGCGGTACACGGCTGTTAGAAGGGGGGCAAGTTCTTTCGCGTACTCTGTGTAGAATCGAATTGGTATCCCGTCAGGTCCAGTGGACTTTCCTCTATTGAGTGATTCCAGTTGCTTTTCTATTCCTTGGACACTTATTTCGATGTCAGCCATTTTTTGTTTGTGCGAGGATTTAGAGAAGGAACTGCAGTGCGGTCTTCCTCTGTGAAACAGCTTTGGAAAAAGGTGATTAGTATTTCAGCTTTACGCGTGTCATCCTCTGTTTCAATACCATCATCATCCCGTAGTGTCTGGATATGCTGTTTCGAGCCACTTACTGATTTAACGTAAGACCAGAACTTCCTAGGATTTTCTGTCAAGTCGGTACATAGAATTTTACTTTCGAATTCACTGAACGCTTCACGCATAGCCCTCCTTACGCTAACTTTGACATCGTTTAGCTTCTGTTTGTCTGAGAGGTTTTGGCTCCGTTTAAACTTGGAGTGAAGCTCTCTTTGCTTTCGCAGTAGTTTCCTAACTTTGTTGTTGTACCACGGTGGGTTTTTCCCGTCCCTCACAGTTTTACTCGGCACGTACCTGTCTAAAACGCATTTTACGATTGCCTTGAACTTTTTCCATAAACACTCAACATTGTCAGTGTCGGAACAGAAATTTTCGCTTTGATCTGTTAGGTAGTCTGAAATCTTCCTTCTATTACTCTTGCTAAACAGATAAACCTTCCTCCCTTTTTTTATATTCCTATTAACTCCCATATTCAGGGATGCTGCAACGGCCTTATGATCACTGATTCCCTGTCCTGCACTTAAAGAGTCGAAAAGTTCGGGTCTGTTTGTTATCAGTAGGCCCAAGATGTTATCTCCACGAGTCGGTTCTCTGTTTAATTGCTCGAGGTAATTTTCGGATAGTGCACTCAGTATAATGTCACTCGATGCTCTGTCCCTACCACCCGTCCTAAACATCTGAGTGTCCCAGTCTATATCCGGTAAATTGAAATCTCCACCTGAGACTATAACATGCTGAGAAAATTTATGTGAAATGTATTCCAAATTTTCTCTCAGTTGTTCTGCCACTAATGCTGCTGAGTCGGGAGGTCGGTAAAAGGAGCCAATTATTAACTTAGCTCGGTTGTTGAGTGTAACCTCCACCCATAATAATTCACAGGAACTATCCACTTCCACTTCAGTACAGGATAAACTACTACTAACAGCGACGAACACTCCACCACCGGTTGCATGCAATCTATCCTTTCTAAACACCGTCTGTACCTTTGTAAAAATTTCGGCAGAATTTATCTCTGGCTTAAGCCAGCTTTCTGTACCTATAACGATTTCAGCTTCGGTGCTTTCTATCAGCGCTTGAAGTTCTGGTACTTTACCAACGCAGCTTCGACAGTTGACAATTACAATACCGATTGCTGCTTGGTCCCCGCATGTCCTGACTTTGCCCCGCACCCGTTGAGGCTGTTGCCCTTTCTGTACTTGCCCAAGGCTATCTAACCTAAAAAACCGCCCAGCCCACGCCACACAACCCCTCCCACCCGTGTAGCCGCTTGTTGCGTGTAGTGGACTCCTGACCTATCCAGCGGAACCCGAAACCCCACCACCCTATGGCGCAAGTCGAGGAATCTGCAGCCCACACGGTCGCAGAACCGTCTCAGTCTCTGATTCAGATCCTCCACTCGGCTTTGTACCAAAGGTCCGCAGTCAGTCCTGTCGACGATGCTGCAGATGGTGAGCTCTGCTTTCATCCCGCTAGCGAGACTGGCAGTCTTCACCAAATCAGATAGCCGCCGGAAGCCAGAGAGGATTTCCTCCGATCCATAGAGACACACATCATTGGTGCCGACATGAGCGACCACCTGCAGATGGGTGCACCCTGTACTCTTCATGGCATCCGGAAGGACCCTTTCCACATCTGGAATGACTCCCCCCGGTATGCACACTGAGTGCACATTGGTTTTCTTCCCCTCTCTTGCTGCCATTTCCCTAAGGGGCCCCATTACGCGCCTGACGTTGGAGCTCCCAACTACCAGTAAGCCCACCCTCTGCGACCGCCCGGATCTTGCAGACTGAGGGGCAACCTCTGGAACAGGACAAGCAGCCATGTCAGGCCGAAGATCAGTATCAGCCTGAGACAGAGCCTGAAACCGGTTCGTCAGACAAACTGCAGAGGCCTTCCGTTCAGCCCTCCGGAATGTCTTGCGCCCCCTGCCACACCTTGAGACGACCTCCCACTCTACCACAGGTGAGGGATCAGCCTCAATGCGGGCAGTATCCCGGGCAACCATAGTCGTAGTCCGTTCGGGGGATGCGTGGGACGAGCTGGCCGTCCCCGACAAACCCCCATCCGGACCCCCACAGTGATGCCCATTGCCAACAGCCTCAAGCTGTGTGACCGAAGTCAACACTGCCTGAAGCTGGGAGCGAAGGGATGCCAGCTCAGCCTGCATCCGAACACAGCAGTTGCAGACCCTATCCATGCTAAAAACTGTTTTGCAAAGAACGTCTGAACTAATCTACAGAGAGCGCAAACAAATCGACAAAATTTAAACGGTTATTAAAATACAAGATTGCCTAGTAAATGCAGTAATGCTGCTACTTGCGCACTGCTGACACTGCTCGGCGGCGGAAGGAGACTACGCGAATTTACACTATTCAAGTACTAAAACACGATGCTACAACTCTCAAATACTATAATACGCCAGAAATTTATGAATTAAACAATGCAAGTACCAAAAACACGCAAAGAAATTAAGAATTAAACTATGAAACAAATGAGTGAGCTAGGAGTATACGACTTGCTGCTCAGCTGCTTATCCAACGGCGCAGGGAGCACACTGACTGTGACCAACCGACACTGGCCGTTCAAAACAAAAACAGAAGACAAACGACTACGCGAATTTACACTATTCAGGTACTAAAACGCGATGCTACAACTCTCAAATACTATAATACGCCCGAAATTTATGAATTAAACAATGCAAGTACCAAAAACACGCAAAGAAATTAAGAATTAAACTATGTAACAAATGAGTGAGCTAGGAGTATACGACTTGCTGCTGCAGCTGCTTATCCATCGGCGGCAGGGAGAATACCAACGAAAGGCGCTTAGTACAGAACATGTATCTTTTTCATAGAAGTGTAAAAATTGTCAGTACAATACAGCCGCTGTGATGACTGGAGCACTATAAAGGGATAAAAAAATGTCCAGTAATGAACCGTTGGATTAGGAACCAAGCACCCAGTTCAAACATTGAAAGATCGTCGGTAGAATTGAGCCTGGCACTAAATACAAGTGTTATGAGTGTGTTGATTTCATTTTCGGATATCTTATTACAGTTCTTTTGTTCAGTACATACACACTAAAACTCAGCATGTATAAATAAGTATCTCCTACGTTTATTGAAAATAAAAACAGCAGATGTACTCAGCAGACAGCTGCAGTGCTGTACCACATTAGTGAAACACTTTGGTTTGTGCGCAGAATGGCTTGCGCCGTACCTGAGCAGACTGCGCGGCGTGGGAGGGGACAAGGGCAATGGTTGGGGCTTCGTTGCAACACAAACTCGCGACAGGGAAGCTGTAGTTCAACAGCTGAAGCATATGTACAAGCCTTTATCCCGTGTAACTTGTGGGTTACAGCTAATGATTGTATTTACTCGCTATCCCAGTACAGCCAATAATTCGACAAATACAGCCGTTCAGAGTCAATAGTTTCTCACTAGCGTACGAAAAAGTAGTAGTCACATAAATAAGCGATCAACCAAAGCAATATATGATCGGCTACGTATTGATCGAAGGCAATCACATAAAACAAAGAAAGGGGTAAAAATTGTACCGTAGCAGGCAACGTTGTTTACTACGGTGCTGACGATGTAAATAAACAACATGTCATGTGGAAATTATGTATCAGTTTTCTGGCAGCCTTCTCGGTACACATTACCTAAAAGAGTTGTTCTTCTCCAGTGTAATTTCGGAGCAGTAAAACAATGAGAAGTACTTGTAGCTGTGCATTATTCTCTTTGAGCGGTTCGATTAACTAGCGGTTCCTAGAACCCTAAGTACAGTTTGTACTGATATTTTTGCCTTATCCTTTGCCTCTTCCAACAAAAATTTAATTTCATTGCATATAATCACACGTGCCCGATGAAGAACTTCCATGCACCTATGGTGCGAGACGGCTGTGGTGATATGCTGTGTAATGACATAGCAAGGAGAACGTTCGAAGTGTCCAGATCGGCAGACGACAGTCAACAGGGGTGGCTGTACTTTCAGAACAAGGTGACAGAATCGGCTAGCGCTCACTACGAGAATGCATTTCTGCGCCGTTGGCACGTTAGTTTGAAGAGCTCTACGAAACATTAATGCCTTCGTTCTTATACAGAAGTCCGGCGCCTGGAGGGATGGCAACCGCACCAGCACAATGAAACGTGAGATTGCCTTCCACGTAAGGCGCAAGTCGTGCCAGAGCTCAGCAGTTTTGTGTCAGGCAAAATGTAACTGGCCTGCAAAATATTTTCAGGGTGGTTTATCCTTGTTAATGAACGCCACTGAATATACTGGAAATGAACACCGTGAACGTTGACGCAGAAATGAGATCCATTTATCAAACGGTGAGACATACGTAGCAGCTCTATCGGAGAGGTAACAGCAACAGCGTTTTCAGTTGGAGCTCTTCCAGTTTTTGTGGATTGATTCAGAACCCCTGCTCTTTTATTTTTTTCCACAGGGAGAGAGATCAAGCAGTCGAGGTAGCCAGGAGATTGCACTGCCTCTGTCTATTATAACCCGCTACTCAACGAACACGTCTTGAACCCATGACAAGGTTGTCAAGGCGGTGTGTGCTGTTGTTGCATCTTTATGAAAGTATGGATGCAGTCGTTCATCTTCTGTGAGTTGATCCACATGTGGATTAAATAGTTCCTGGACATACCGTTTAGCATTAACAGTTTGGCGAATGAATCGTCTTACGATGCGTACAACAGACTTTGCGTACCAAACACCAGTCTTGAGATTATGCAGCGGCTCTTCAAACTACTGATGAGAATCATCTGTTGCGTATTGGTGCATCATCTGTTGCGTATTGGTGCATGTTCTGTGAGTACACATCCTCCGAAAAACTCAACCAGGCCTTACTGAAGAAATGGAAACCCGAGGATCCAAAAGTTCTTATTCCACTTCACTCAGAAAACCACCGACAGAACTCGAAACGCGAAAGTCGGTCTGCAGGCTTTAACTCATGCAGAACAATAAATTTATAGGGATATAGATGAATGATGATAATTTTTCGATTTGATGACCTCTTAATTCCCATTTTCACGATTAATGGCGTTGAGATTTGGTCGGACTTCGTTCCAGGATTTCCTTCACTCGAGCGGTGGGTTCTGGTTCTCGAACCTTTTCTGGGTAGTTAAGGTTTATATTCGCTAAACAGCCGTTTTCGCCAATAAAGTTTGCATTGCAGACTTTGCTGGAGGTTTTGCATACGTTTCTCACGAAATGTGCTCCACATAACACTCGGCAACTGTTTTATAGTGAGCAACATTTTGTGTCGCACTCAGTTAGTCATTAAACACGTCTACCCCTGTACCTCAGACGTAATGATTCAGCGAGGTACTCGGAACATTGCAAGCAGGAGATACGCATGCTCAGATATGTGACGTCAACTGATTGGTGCATCGAAATCACTGCTTCCAGGGTTCATTAGCTACAGTCGGTTCCGCGTCAGTGTAACAACGATTTTCCTAGCAATACATTTGAAGAGGGTGGCTGCATGTGGGTGTTAAATACGTGGCAATTAATGTGATTATTCGTTCCTAATCATCAGGCATGCTTGTTCTTCGTATCAGTAGCCTGACATTTCAGTAACGACATGAGTCACGTCGTTTCTTAACGCCCTGATTAACGGATATTCAAAATCTGCCAGAATAATCGCTGAGAACCAGCTTTATGAGACCATGTATAATTGTATTGAAATACTTTGTGATCACTTTTACTGCAAACGGGACATCTATATAGAACTGTGGCCTCTAATTTACAAACGATGTTCTTCGCCCCTGTCATTACAGAAAAGTAAGCATCTCATCTGATTGTATGTGCACTTAATACAGATCTTGGACAAAAGCATGGAAACTGTAGAGTCTTGTACTGTTTTGAAGCAAGGTTCTTTATTTACGTGAACAGGAAGCATTTACTTAACTTGAATAGAGTCCACGTCTTTTGGTACAAGCCCATCCGTAATAGTCCTATTGTAGACTGATCACTATTAGTAAAATACATTTCTGGTGGACGCAAACTATCCCCGCTATAGTCACTAATTCGGTCGCTATATAGTGTTGTACCTTGTGACGAACTAAACCCGCTCTGCGAATAAACTGCCACGCACTAAACAGGACGAATGAGAGAGTGACTGCAGCCCTCCGGTCAGTGGCGGCGGCATAACTACATGTTTTCGAGAGGGCGTTGTCGGCGCTTGGCTTGTGGGTGTGTTTCTGGCCTCTGTTGCGATTGGTATGCTTGATCCAGGGCCTAGTAATCGATCTTCGCGCTTCATGTTTGCCGACCGGTGTGCTGGCAACAGCTTACGACAGCTCGGAAACATGGCGAGAAATGTATGCTTTAACGTAAATGTTGATGCTAGACAAGCCTGTAGGATGCGCTGTTGTATTGGGCCACAAACGACACCACTACCTTGTCCTGAATTCTTTTCAAGTGTTGGTCCCGGTCAGAACAGTCTTGTTTGTAGATGTGAGTGTATCGCACCGGAGCTAAGTGAATTCGAACACGGTCAAATGGTTGCTGCCCATATGGTGAGTGCTTCCGTATCCAATGCAGCCGAAGTGTTTGGTGTGTCAAGAGGCGCCATGTCAAAGTTTATACCGCATATAGGGAATGCGGAGCAACATCATCCGCAAAGTCACAACGCGGAGGAAAGTTTGTGTTGAGCGGTCGTGACACACTGTCATTGAAGAGGCCTGTGACAAAAAATAGGAACGACAGCTGCAAAAGTAACTAACGTTCTGAATTTCGTACTCGCGAACACTGTCGGTATCAAAACAACACTACGGGAGCTCCATGAGAAGAAACTGCACGGTGAGCTGGATTTCCAACACCACTCATCAATGATGCAAATGTCCGTAACATGAAAACGTGATGCCGAAGCCATAGAACCTTGACTACAGAGCAATGAAACTAATTCATTTGGTCAGATGAGTCTCGTTTCACATTGTTTCCAATTTCTGGCCGAATTTATGTCTTAAGAATGGAGCAGGGAGGGGGTTCTGTGATAATTTGGCCAGCCATATCGTGGTATTCCGAGCCCCCCCCCCTCCCCCCGTACTGCCGAGGATTATGTGACAATTTTGATCTATCAGGTCCATGCCATGGTAGAATGTTTGTTTCCCAGTGGGGATGCTGTGTTCCAAAACTTCATGCTGCTGTTCACACAGCTCGCATCGTCCAGGGCTGATGTCGTGAGCACGAGAACGAATTGTCGCCTCTTTCCTGGCCACCAGTCATCAAAGCTCGATCTCACTGAACCTTTGTAATCTACTTTGGAGACGATAGTGATTTATAGCTATCCATCTCCCTCACCATTAACTGAATTTCCACTGTTTCGCAGGAAGAATAGTATAAGATTCTCTTGAAAACCATACAGTATCTATATTTATCCATTCCGAGTCGATCGGAAAATGCCAACGGTTTTTCTGCAATCTATTAGGCATGGTAACGTGTTGTATTTTTCGAGCTTCCAGTTTTTCTCCTCCCTCCGTAGGCGACAGTACGTTAGGAGGGTTTCGCTAATTTTATCAGACGGTTCCGTCAACCAAACATTCTATTTGTAAAACATCATTATTGCAGTGTGCCGTGAGGTTCTTCTCCCCAGTCCCGGACATAGAAGTTTTAAGAACCTTTTATTGCCACTAACAGTGAAATCACCTCCATTAGTATAGCCACAGCGTCGGTCTCCGTCGTTGTTCTCTCGCTATGCCCATCTGTCTCTTTATAAGTAACATCCCGAGGAGGTCCTTTAAATAGTGAATAATGCTTTAACACAACACTTTCCAATTTCCTTTTCAGTTCACTTAAAATTATTGTTCTTGAACACACGGCGATCAGCTTTTAGTTAGGAACTGTGACAGGTAGTGTAACTGCTCAAAAAATCACATAGGTTATGAGTGGCCGGCCAAAAAGCCATATGTGGCAATACAGACAATTAACGTATTAACTTCCCGCTTTAAATGGTAGGCGACAACTGACAGGCATGAAACTTCACGTCAGGAACACTGAACACAGACTGACTGACATAATAACGATATATCCTGGGTACTCGACCACGGCTGACTAACTGAATGAACAAACTGAATGACGTAGTGATCTTACTGATTGGATGCTCGCCACAGAGTGAGCTGGAACTGACACAGAAGTTTACGTATTCACTATCGGGCGCGGACTGACTGTGTTTTAGTACACGACGGCTATTTATAGACACAGTTAGTACCGAAATTACAAAATGTTAAAATACAGAACGATCACATCTTCAATAAAATACTAAAAGACGGTAAAATACGGTAATACATATGCAGTTAAGACAATGAAACAATTTAGTTTACCTGTAAGCTATATAATCAAAAAATGACCAAAATGGTAGGTACTAGTTTATGAGGTAGAAGTTTTGATGGGCAATGAGAGTTGCAAAGCCCGCAAAGATTTTTCTGTAAACTCAAATTTTCAAACTGAAATATTTCCTAAAGTAACAAGTCATTCTAGGAAAAATACTTCTAGAATCATAAAACCACGGCTACAAAACTATAACAACTTTTTAAATTCTCACTTTTTGAAAAAGTAAGTATGCATTGAAAAGTACAGACTGAGAGCTTTAAATTAATTTGTGTCCGTTCTAAAATAAATAATCACTAGCGGGGCGGATTTTGACAAACAAATAGTTTAAGTGAATCGTAAATTTAGAATATTTCGTTAAAGAAATTGCTACTACATGAAATACTTACGCTGTTGGCATGAGGAGTCTGTATACTGTACCCTGAACAATAACTTCAAAAAATAAAGTTGGCTTAGAAGTTAGCAGTTTCAAGTATTCGTGGTATATGTAGAACGTATGGAATAGAAAACAGAAATCATTGAAAGAGTGGGGATGTGGCATGTGGATCTTTTCCATGTTGCTTCCTTTCTCAATCCTCGATCCATGGTTTGGATTATAATATAATTTTCCAATACTCTTGCGATCCTAGTTTGTCGTAACGAAATGCTCTATACCGTAACTGTTCTCTTTTGTTTCATGCTCCGCACGGAAACATCACAGATCCAACTGCTCTGAAACGTTGTCCCATGTGTGAAAATAATATCCTCTCGAGGGGGAATGTGTGTGATTCGCTAAGATCGCGTGCTTTTCACTCCAATCTTTCGCCTTCAACTCGTAACGAAACACTTCTGCCCCTCTCCCGCTCGCAAACGTAATGATACAGCGAATTAGTCGGGACAGAGCATGCGGCAGATGTTTTTTTTTTTTTCTCGTACTGTTGCCAGTCTGCACTTTATATCCTCTCTATCCTGAATTGTCAGTTATTTTGTTCCGCAAATAGCAAGACTCGGTAACTGTTTTTAGTGTCTGACTTCCTAATCGAGTATCCTCACATCGGCTGATTTAATTATATTCCATTACTTTTGTTTCACTGTAATGACATGCATCTTATAACGTCTTTTCAAAACACTATACATTTCTTTCAACTGCTCTTCCACGTTTTTTTCCTTCTCTGATAGAATTAAATACCATTATAAATCTTCAAAGTCTTTATTTCTACTCTCTGAACATTGATTTGCTTTCCTAATTTTTTTATTAGTTTCCTTTACTCCTTGCTCAGTGTGCAGACTGAATAACATTGGGGATAGGCTACAGCCCTGTCTCACTCCCTTCTCCATCACTGCTTCTCTTTCATGTACTTCGATTCTTACAGCTACAATAGGCGAATAGCTCCCTCAGAATTTTACAATCTTCATTAAGTTTAACGCTCGCTTCTTTGCGATTTCAACTGCCTCAGACCCAACCGTAACGTCCCAACACAATCAGAGCTGCGTGAATTCTCCTGAAGATCCTCTCGCTCCCTCAGCACTTATTCTTAAACATGCAGAATACCGATGCCGACGTTTTGTTTACGGTGGTCCCGCGTAATTCTAAAGTTATAATAAAGTTCTCTATCTTAATGACAGTTGCTTCATGTATTACAGAGTTACTGCTGTTTTGGTATCTTTTTCTCAGTTCCACGGAAATCAGTGCATTTTGAAAGGTTAACTGAAGAAAGTCATCTGGAATAAAAGGACTTGGAGTAATTCATCTCGATCGGCTATAGAACATAGTTTTCCACTTAGTAGAAGGAATATTTTTTTAGCTTCATTTGTCAACGGTCAAATTACGCAAGGGATGATAGAACGAACTTAAGCATATTCGCGAAGGC
Organism: Schistocerca americana; assembly: GCF_021461395.2. Taxonomy (NCBI): domain Eukaryota; kingdom Metazoa; phylum Arthropoda; class Insecta; order Orthoptera; family Acrididae; genus Schistocerca; species Schistocerca americana. The sequence goes on from NC_060119.1 coordinate 539,371,430, forward strand.
TGATTCTTTAGCACAGCATTAAAGGAGTTAACGTAATGTGGTGGCTAGGCATTTAGAGACGGTTGAAGGAATTAATTCATCGTGCCCTCTTTACAGCGATCATTTCAGCGTTCGTTGAAGAGATCTTGGGAAACTACGGGAAACGTGAATCTGGATGGCAGGTGGACTTTGAACCAAGATCGTCCAAAATACACTGAGGTGAGCAGAGTCATGGGGTAGCGATATGCACACATTCAGATGGCGGTAGTACTGCATACGCAAGGTATAAAGGGGCAGTGAAGTGGTGGAACTGTCATTGGCACTCACGTTATTCATGTGAAAAGGTTTCCGACTTAATTATGGCCGCACAGCGTGAATTAACAGACTTTGAACGTGGAATGATAGCTGGAGCTAGACCCATGGGACATTCCATTTCAGTTATCGTTAGGGAATTCAGTATTCTGGGATCCACAGTGTCAAGAGTGTGCCGAGAATACTAAATTTCAAGCATTAACTTTCACCACGGACAACGCAGTGGCCGACAGTCTTCACTTGACGACCGGTACCAGCTGCGTTTGACTAGAGTTGTCAGTGCCAAGAGACAAGCAACATTGTTCGAAATAATCGCAGGAATCAATGCAGTTCGAATCCTACCTCGGGCATGGATATGTGTGATGTCCTTAGGTTAGTTAGATTTAAGTACTTCTATGTCTAGGGGATTGATGACCTCAGATGTGAAGTCCCATAGTGCTTAGAGCCATTTGAACCATTTGAAATCAATTAGGGATGCACGACAAATGTATTTGTTAGGACAGTGTGGCGGAATTTGGCGTTAATGAGTTCTGGCAACAGACAACCAAAGCGATTGCCTTTGCTAACAGCACGACACCACCTACAGCACCCCTCCTTCAGTCGTGGCCATATCGGTTGGCCCCAGGAAACTGAAAAACCGTGGCCTTTGCAGATGAGTCACGATTTCAGTTGATAAATGTTGACGGTAGAGTTCAAGAGTGGCGCAGCCTCCACGAAGCCATGGACAAAAATTGTCAACAAGGCACTGTGCGTTCTGGTGGTGGCTCCATAACGGTGTGGGCTGTGTTTACGTGGAAGTGACTGGGTGCTCTGGTCCAACTGAACCGATCATTGATTGGAAAAGGTTAAGTTCGGCTACCTGGAGACCATTTGCAGCCATTCATGAACTTCATGTTGTGGATGACAGTGCGCCCAGTCACCAAACAACAATTATTTGCGATTGGTTTGAACAATATTGTGGACATTTCGAGCGAATGATTTGGCAACCCTGTTCATCCAAGATGATTATCATCGAACATTCATGAGACATAATCGAGGGGTCATTTAGTGCACAGAATCCTGGACCAACAACAGTGTCACTGTTTTGGACGTCTTAGAGGGATAAAGAAACTAAATGGTGCATAAGTTTACACAAACAGTGTCTGACAATGCCGTAACACATAGAAAGAATAAAATAAGAGCTCGGCAAGCGAAGTTTCGTCGTTCTGCATCGTAACTTAGCATGAATTTACAAAACTGACGTCGGCCGCTGAGGCCGAGCGGTTCTAGGCGCTTCAGTCCGGAACCACGCTGCTGCTACGGTTGCAGATTCGAATCCTGCCTCGGGCATGGATATGGAGTGACGTCCTTAGGTTAGTTCGGTTTAAGTAATTATAAGTCTAGGGGACTGATGACCTCAGATGTTAAGTCCCATAGTGCTTACAGCCATTTTAACAAAAGTGACCCTATTATAGAAGAGTGACTTCTGACAGACATCTTGCTTAGCCATAAATAAGTTAAAAGACAGACTAGCGTTAGTCACGAAATGTTTATTTGTTATTACTTCAGTAAGGTATGAGATGGGAACGTTAGTCTGACTAAGGTAATGATAAAGGAAATCTGAAATAAAGTTCTGATTTATTAGAATAATTACTATGACAACCCTCACATAGACTAACACAACACTAACCGCCTGTTACATTTAACACAGTCACCTCGCGCTGGATCGGCAATGGTAAAAAAAGAACACAGAAATGTCACCAGTCTGCCTGGTGAACGAAACAATGACTTGATAACTCCCAATCGCGAGTTAAACCCTGCTACATGGTTCGTAGAGAAGCCTAATCAGTCTCACTGCCTCTGCATAGCACACCAGACCGCGAGGAAATCAGTAACACCTTACCTCGTGACACTGAGCAGAACAGAAATAGGAGCGACATCTTACTCTCGGAATCAGTTCAAAAAACGTAACTCGGCCTCTCAGTATAATGATGTAGTCACACTCAGTACTAACTTTTTTAACACGCAGGCCTTCTCTTGAACTGTATGGTAGCAGAAGTAACAGTCTGACGTAAACAGACAAGCACTGCCTGCAGAGAAGAACTCACAATAACGGACACTTCATGAGTAAAACTGCTAAGCGCCGACTTACAACAAGATGCACTGGTTTAAATGGCGGGACCACGTAGGACTGCCCACGTCCGAACCCAACAGGTTCAGTGATTCACATGAGGGCCATACGAACTTCACCTCACCGAGCTGACTTATATTGACAAGATGTGAATGGCACGTACGCAAACAGGAAGACATAACTCTTAACCGTTTTCGAGAAAATCGAGTTTCAACGTTCTATGCCTACTTCTATGCTTTGTATGGTCACCAATATTAAAGCTGTCGGCAGCCAAGCGAATATGTGTTTAGTTTCATATGCGAGAGATTTCTGGATCAAATCTCGCTTTTGGATTCATTGCCACATAATTCTAGAAACAGATTTATTATGACTGTGCAGATTGTCAATATTTCGTAAGGAGATTAGAAATTAAAAGTGATACACGAGAAGTATCAATCATTTCATTTATATTATTGTATCTACATAGATGACAAGTGTAACACGTGCCCCACGGAGCACTGCATGAATCAGGATGCTATTGATCGTAGAAACATGGAAAACAATAATTATTGCGACAGGCAGCACTTGTGATGAAAGGCGAATTTTTGAATGTACATGATTTTTCAGTGTGTGTATTGCAAAAAAAACTTAGTTAACATTAATAAAGCGTTCTCATACATCACATAGTTCAGCGGCGTACCACGCATGTCGAAGCATATCACCGAATATTGGTAGAGACGACTGATGGTGTACAATTGCTTGAATTTTTATGTCATTTCCTCTAGGCGCTATCTCTCTATTCCGTTCGATGGTGTATTCGCAATTTTGTGATCGTTTTATAAAGTTCTTCGCCCGTATGAAAAATTAACATCTCAAGGCTTCACCGGCGCTGTACTTTTGGGAGGGGGGATTCCTGTAATACTGTAAGTTGGCAGAATAATGTAGGAATGAGGAAAAAAATACCCGCAGACAGATTCGATTCAGTGATTTTGGGTTTATGAAACTAACCTTTTACTCTCTCAGCTGCGCACTTCTTGAGTGCTAGCGAACATACAAACAATGTTAACAGGCCTAATAGTTTGAAACTGGATATTCTCGAAAACGTTTGGGAGTTGCCTCTTCGTGTTTATATACGTTGAATTCCTAGTCGTTCCCTACACGCACTGTCAATAAGAATTAAATCAGTGAGGGGAAGTTCGTACGTTTTCCTTGTCAGCACAACTGTCTCTCCCTCTTCCTTCCAAATTCTACTTGCCCACTTGTGAAGACGACGCCCTAGTCGTTCGCTGGCCAAGCTACCGACTCTAAAGGCCACAAGTAAAACTTAAGTTCTTGCCATATAGCAGAGATAAATTTCGAATTAGATCGTGTAACCGGAAATAAAGACAAAGCGGTCTCCTGGAACGATGCGAAAAATACGTGAACCAGATGAGAGCAGGCTGAACCTACAGACACCTTTCAAACTTATTGCTAAGTGCGACTCACTGTTAAAAGTAATATCCTTGTAATATGATAGCTTTGACTATATTATTTTCTGGTGCACCATATCTCTGATGTCTGCGTGTATTCTATTCTCAAAAGCAGTCTGTCACCACTGAGAGGCACTTCCCTTGCTACTCAGGAAGAAAGAGCAATCATATCGCTGTAAGTGTTCAAACTGAAATACTGGAACAATTTATTCTCCTACTACGTATGACTACGGTCTCTGGCCCTCTTAGCAGAGAAGGACTATCGTTTCAGTAGTGTCGGAAATGCATCTACGTATTTGTCGTCAAATTGTTTAGTCAGACGTAACAACGTAACAAGAAAGAACGCAGACAAATTGAAAAGATAACAGACAAAATGAAACAGTAACTTATGAAGCTGGTTTCTATCGCGGCACGGCCTGTAGTTAAGTAAACGGACACGGTTAAACTCGCTGGCAGGCCGCGTTCGGCAGTTTGAGATCTGCCGCTGCTCCGCCGTTCCTTTGCGTCGCTTCTGCAAGTCGTACGATATAACTTCGACGTTCGGGCTCAGCTGCGAGCCTGCGACGCGTGCGCATGAAATTAAACTTTGTAATAAGGCCAGCCGGCCCGCTGAGCGAACTTGGGAGTGCCGATAAAAGGTCTCCCAGCGGAAGGCCGCTCCAGGAAACCAGTTACTCGCTGTCCCGCACAGACTCTCTCTGCCTCCCCCCCCCCTCCACCCCTCTCTCTCTTTCTCCCGCTGTCGTTTGCCGCCAAAAGTTTGGGCGAGTTCCAGCTCCATTCTGAGTGTTGAGAAAGACTCCATTCGGTTCGTCTTCATTCTGCTTCATTCGGTGCTGAATAACGACAGATTTTACACTGATTCCCAGAAATGTGTAGCAAGATTGAACTAGCTGGAAGGCTACCAGCCCGAACTCGTTTGGTAACGAAGCTTTTTCCCTCTTCTTCAGAATGCGACATGACGGAAGCAAGTCCGTACCGTAGATCACGCGTTGCAACCTCTTACCAGCGCCGGCGCTAGGCGAAAACTGAACGTCGGCGACGAATCAGTTTTGCGAGGCCTCTTTCACTTTCGAGTCAGCAAGAAAATGTTTAATTAAATGAGCTGCATTGTACACTAATAATTATTATACACAAGTTTTATTATTATAACATACAAGGACTATTGCAATTACGAAAATTACATTCAGTAAACACACATTAAAATAAACGAAACTTCCGGCATTTAACCTCACTGAGTTTTTTTAAGATTACGTCGTAGTTAACACCAGCCACTATTTATTCTTCAATTGATAGTACTGAAAACGCAGACAGTCCTTTTTGGCTCTTCGTGCTTCTTAAGTACGTGTTAATCAATTTTAGCTTCGAGAAACTTTTCTCGGTAGAAGCTGTACTGCACGGGACTGTGAGCATTACTCTGATTGTTATGTAAAGTTTCGGATATAATTCTTCCGAATTGTTTTCTGACATGTACTGAATAAGTTGTTTTGCGTCTTTGACTGAGTCCTGTAGGTTGGATTTTAAAAGGTGGATTTCCTAATAGGGTTCGAAAGGCTGTATGTCGCTATTTTCGTCTTCTTGAAGTATTGCACCTAAATCATTACAATGTTTGCGAAAGTCGTCCATGGATAACGATTTCAAGTAATTCATATCATAAATAAAACCAAATCGTTCTAAATATTCGTTGGGTGCTTTGAATCGACATTCAGTGTCGACTATTATAGCGTCTATCATTGTTTCAAAGAAGCTAACTCTGTACAGCATTACAGCAGGTTGTATAGGTTCATCGATTTGTTCATAACCGTATATTTGTTTTTTTTTCTGTGCTATTCTTTTTTTAAAAACAGAGACTGAATTTCCTAATTACTTCTTTCTACCAACAATCGAGCTTCTGCAACACTTGTTTCAAATCCTGTGTTACGGAATTCTTCAATCCAGTCACGAAATGAACGTACAGTGTCAAAAACGACTTTCAAGTTCACTTGAACCGATTGCCATAGTTCACTTATATTGTTGACACGTAGTAAAATCTCATACCACGCGTGCATTGCAACAATAAACTCAAAAGTTAACATTTCTTTCAAGACTGATTCACAGTTGCTAAGAGTTTCGGAATCATCACTTCCATTTTTCAGGTCATTCACACTTTCGATGACATCATCAAATTGAAAAAATATCGCGTTTACAGCTCCGATTCTACTTTCCCATAGTGTTTCAGACAAATGTTTCAATGTCAATTTCAATTTAGTTTTTATAAGTTACCAACGCTTGCTTTATTTTGTAAAAAGCGCATAAACTTTATTCATGAAGCCGAAAAACGTCTTAAACTGTTGTAAAAGTGCTAGCAGCGTCTAGCAAAAGCAAATTCCAACAATGCCATCCGCACGGCGTGAACAGAGCTCGTGGATTAATATTGAGTACTCTTGTTCTAACACATTTCGTAATGCCTACTAAATTGGCACCGTTATCATATCCCTGTCCTCAACAGTTTTAGATGTCTAGGCCTTTGTTTTGTAGTTTCTTTAAAAGTTAAACACTCTCCCTTTGTTTCGGCGACTGCAGTAAACCCTACGAAATGTTCCTCTATCTCTCCAGTTGAGGAATTACAAAATCTTAATATTATTCATATGTGTTCCATACGGCTCGAATCCCTATTACAATCCAGCATAGAAGCATAATATTTTGCTTGTTTTCCTCTGTTTACAATTTCGTTGGTAACTGATTTGGAAATTAATGTAAATAAATTCATTTTGTATGTATTGGCTCAATAATGCTGACAAAGTCATTTTTCGTTAATACATTGCAAGTGCTCTTTTAATGTTAGATCATATTTGGATAACAATTTAAACAGGTCTATAAAATTTCCACTGTTTCCGCTATCGTTCAGGTTAAGGGATTCTCGATGCCATCTGAATGCCAGATTCTGTGAAGCTTAGTATTTTATAATATCGACCAATCTTTCAAACAAGTTATATCAGTACTTTCGTGATTCCCTAATCAGTCTCTAGTTTTCCTTATCTCTTGTTTTCCCATCCACCGCCATCCACCTAATCATGCACTCCATATGTCCTTGACTTTGTTCATGGCTTTGCATTATCCTACTCAGATTTTTCCAGTCACGACATCCTTCTTGTACCATCTGTGTTTGCAAATGTGAAAAGAGTCGACATGGAAAGCAGCAAACTTTGTCTTCAGATCTGGAGTAAGCCAAGCATCTACGATGTTGCTTTTCTCCGTAACTTAGTTTTATAGTAAGACGAAATTTAGTGAAATGTCTTTTATTTGTATCTTTGGGGTAGCTTTCATCAGCTTTCTCTACGTTTTGTTGGGGACCATTTTGAATCAAATTATGAAGTTGCGGACTGTTACTGGAAATAACAACTTTCCCCGCTCTAATTGTATAGATGACTCTCTTATATGTATAGTTTGCTCTTGATTATCACTTTTGAAGTCTTCATTCGGCTCACAATCTTGGATCACAGCAGTTCCAACCAACTCTGATGCTGTATCAGAAAGGGAAAGAGATTTATTCGGCCCTGAAGCTGGCTCTGTTTCAGAAAGTAAACACACTTGGATAAGAGGTTCATCAGAAGCCTCTGGAGCAGCTACACTTGGAGTTTTCTTAAGAAATTTCATAACACTCGAACTCATAGCTTGGTTGGATATAATCGTCTCAGCCTTTCCTTTTATTTTGATGCACCAGATTCCCATTTTCTCCCTAAGTCTTTGTCTCTTGATGGTCCTCCACACATGATAATCTAAGAAACGTTTTATGCTAAGTGCGTTGATAAGTGCAGTAGGGCACTTAAAGTATTCAGTATCGTAGTATAGAGCGAGTAGGCTGACTGATTATCATACATGGCGGAATATTTTTTTTTACTCTGTCATGTATGATAGCAGTCAAATAAATAAGCCAAGAAATGTATTTGTATACTGACTTCAGAAAGGTTGGAATTCCTTTAGTATGTAGAGCTGAAATTGGTACAACCACACCTTCAGAGATAAAAGACTTGTTCACTTGTACCAGTTCAATAATTTGAAAAATGAGTGAAGTGTCACTTGGTAGGACTGGTTTCAGGGAGCTGGCATTACTGGTCAAGAAAATGCTGCTGCCCGTATTGTCTCTTCCACAGAGAATTGCTGCAATTGCTTGTTGTTGGATCGAAGTGTCAGTTCGGAAAAACTGTGCATACCAAGTGAGCTGTGAATATTGTATAAAGAAAGGTAAATGTATTTTTTGTTTAACATGCATCTTTCTTTAGTATGGCGATCAGCTTCCTCTCTAAGTATATAATTTAATAATTTATTTTACAACATTTTTTTAGTATGAACAAGTTTATAACAAAAATCTCCTTCGAGTTCCACGCGTCACTGCCGTCTAGTAGGCATGCGCTGATTCACGACAGGTATCTCAAGCGCGAATCGTGTAATGTAATATTCCTACCCGAACCAGTCTGCAGTCCTAAAGAGGGAGGACTGGCGCGCTGCCGCATAGGTGTACACCTTAGATGCATGCTTAACTGTCATAATGTTGTCGGACTACCCTAGATAAATACTACTACATTCGTACGGAACTAGAGACGGAAAACTAGGTAGCTAAATTTGTAACTGCTTCAACAAGTTTTTTGCGAAGTTTCCACAGGCGCAAGGCTGTCAGCGCTCGCCGACGCCAAACACCGCTACTGTCTTTTACGATGCCTTCGTTGTCGGTACACGGCGTAATTACAACGCTGTCGACGAAGGAACTGTTACGCCATGGATTCGGATCAAGTGTATGCATTGCTGTTGAGGTTGGGCGGTTTTTGGTAATGAACGGGATCCTCGCTTTGATGCGAGAGGGAAGTCACAGCTCTGAAATTACTGATCGCCGCCGAACAGCATTGCTATTGCAGTGTGGGGAATGCCAAGATTCGACCATCTGAAAGGCAACATACAGTGTTTGCAGACTACATTTAACCATCAAATTGCCCAGTGTCTCTCCCTCGAGTATCTCATAAAACGAAAAGACACATAATAGTAGTTTAAAGAACTAAAGGTCAGAGGACACATCAAAACCACAACAGTTTATTATCAATAGAATATTTCTCGTTAAGTCTATTCATTCGACCTGCAACTCTGCTCCCCCCTACCTCCCCCCTCACCCCACAGCTATTAGCCACTGATGTGACGAAAGCTGGAACCGGTTGACAACACCTGATTGTGATGAATCGCAGCGTACTCGACAAGGAATGTCGCTGCTATGACTACAGTAAAGTGGCCGCTGTGGAAACCCTCACGCCTGCCCTGAATAACCATCTCACTATACGAAACAGTTATCACCCTTATCCCAATGCACCTTCCTCTTCACTCCACATGGGTTTATGACCGACTCTGTTCATCCTACCTCGAAGGTCAACTATTTACGCCGCGAGTTTCGGGGAACACTGGAAATTTGTCGAAAGTTCGGGAAACTCGTTGGTTCACCCCTCTCTACAACCAGAAACAACCCTTCGTCAACTTGTAATCATGTTTTGACAGGTAATGGGCAAAAAGTTCCCGCGACTCAATGGGAAACCTGGTCGGGTCAACGGACAACTCCGGAACTCCAGCGAAGTATGCGCCGCGCGTTGAAAGCTTTTACGACTGCTATACTGAACTCACATTGAAAAAGTCCTTTTAAGGAACCGATGAAAGGAGTACTTAAGGTCCCGTGCGGTTCAGGACGGCTAGCGAATGAACTGCCACCCAGCATGTAAATGCTGATTCAGTAGCCTTATCAGAGTGTGCACAGAACTTAGGTTTGAATCTTAACCCATTTAAAACATAAATAATCTTAGTCGCTTTTAAACAACTACTACCCCTCAGATCTTAGAATCCCTGTCACCCTTAACCCTAAACGGTACAGAAAGAACGTTTACTTCTTCTGAAAATAACTCTGGGATAATTCTGGACCATCATTTGGACTGGACTGATATGTAAAAAATATCAGTATCACTTCATTCACTACAGAAATATAAAATCTATTTCCTCTCGGGTTTAAAAAGAAACTCATTGAACCACTAACACTTCCTATATTCGCTTATGGCGACCCTATTCTTCAATGACTTTCGCATGAGGCTTCACGCCTGACAAAGCTGATGATGAATGCTTGTGCATGACAACTTATCGTGTCTACAGGCCGATAAGAGTAGAAGTTATCATAGCGCACAGACTTTTCAGTCACTGCACTCCTTCTTATTTATCTTCAATTCTTACAGTACTGTCTGAAGAGCACAACAGAGATACTCGTTCTCTCTACAGCCACAACATAACACAGCTATCTTTCCAAAATCATTTTCTGTGTCAGGAAATCGACTTCGGAGCCCCAGGGAAATGAAATTTTATTCAAACTTGAAAAGAAAAATAAAGTACCACCTTCTATCACAGTACCTATCTTTTACACATACTTGTCTACAGCTCACACTTGTCAACCCTCTGCTCTTCTCCCATCACTTCCTTCCCCCATGTCTACAGAGTCCTCTATTGAAATTTTGTGCTTTCTTGGTTGCTATTGTCACTGTCATTTCAATCTTCTCGTCTTTCACTATCCCTTCTACTTCTGGTGATACTAAATACGACATCAAGTATGCTAACTCATCAATATTATTGTAATTTATAGTGCCCTTCATTATTGTTGTTGTTGTGGTCTTCAGTTCGAAGACTAGTTTTATATAGCTCCTCATGCTATTCTATGCTGAGCAAGCCCGTTTGTCTACGAGTAACTACTGCAACTTACATCCTTTTGAACTGCCTACTGTATTCATCTCTTGGTCTCCCTCTACGACTTTTACCTCCTACACTTGCCTCCAACACTAAATTGTTGATCCCTTGACGTCTCAAAGTGTGTCTCACCAACCGATCCCATCTTTTAGTCAAGTTGTACCACAAAATTCTTGTTTCCCCAATTCTATTTAGTACCTCCTTATTAATTATGCGATCCACCCTTCTAAACTTTAGCATTCTTCTGTAACACAAAATTTCAAAAGCCTCTATTCTCTTGTTATCTAAACTGTTCATCGTCCACGCTTCACTTACAGACAAACATGTTCAGAAAAGACTTCTTCACACTTAAATCAAAATTTGATGTTAAAAAATTTCCCTTCTTCAGAAACGCATTTCTTGCTATAGCCGCTCTACATTTTATATCCTCTCTACTTCGGCCATTATCAGTTAATTTACTGACGAAATAGCATAACTCATCTTCTACTTCTAATGTCTCGTTTCCTATTTAATTCCTTTAGCAAAGCTGACTTAATGGACTGCTTTTCATTACTCTTGTCTTGCTTCTGTTGACATTCATCTTATCTGCTCCTTTTAAGAAACTGTCAATTTCAGCACAACTACAACGTTATTGGCAGACCTCAGAGTTTTTATTTCTTCTCCCTGAACTTAAACTCTTTCTCCAAAGTTTTCTTTAGTTTCCTTTACTGCTTGCTCAATATACAGCTTGAATAACATTGGGGACAGACTACAAGCCTATGTCACTCCCTTCTCAGCCACTGCTACCCTGCCATTTGTATCGACTCTTACAACTGCCGCCTTGTTTCTGTACATAATATAAATGATCGTTCACTCCCTCTATTTATCCCTGCTATCTTTATTACTATTAATGCCAATTATTAATGTTATTATTATTCACTGTTATTATCTATATTGGTAATTATAATTGTTCTCATAATAATTTCTCAGATTACGTAATAGAACCAAAAGTAAACATACAGATTGAGAATGTTTTATAATTCTTTGTATGCGTTGTTCATGGTTCGATAAATGGCCTTAAGACTATAATCTGGTAAGGAAAAATAAACAAAAAATAAATATAAAGATAATACAAATAACTCTAGTGAGCTAATGTATGAGCCAGCATGATGAATACCAACAGCCCCTTCTCTTTCTGAGCCAGAATGAAGTAACTTACGGTTCACATCTAAGTAAACTAACCATCCCAGCAGAGCCAGGTCAATAATGGCGTTTTTGCGTAATGCAGGACTTAAGAGCAATTATAATCGCACTGTTAACAAAATGTAAATAAGAGCTGTAGCTCACCTCAAAATCCCTACAAACCTAAGACCGCTAAGTATTGCTATGAGCTGTAGTCAATCCGATTCAAAATTCCCTTGCTTTATACATTTACGAGATTAGTTTACCTTAAGTAGTTTCGACTGAACGTCGGCTCAAATACAGACACAGATGACCATATTTTGACTGTGAACAATACATCATGGCTTCATTTACTGAAACAGTGTTGAAATGTCAGCTCCAGGAACTCGTTTTCTTAATATTATATTTAGGTAATCCTGGTATTTGCTAACGACTGACTACGGTAAACTATTGCATAATCAGTTTCTGTAGAGATTAACTGCGTCACAAATTTAATAATACCTTAATGAGCAACTGAATCAGACACCTACCTATTGTCCGTTCCCCCAGGGAAGACCCATGACAGGTAAAGTGGGTGTGGCGGCTTCTTATAGCATCTGCTACGAGCAACACATAACGGGTCTTTGTTTACGTTTCTATGGAAACGCCCCGGTGTAGCTCCAGTTCGTAAACCATAACTTCCAGTGAGTGCTGTAGCGGCCTTTTGGACTTCACGGTTGAAAACTGGTAACAGTGCTGCAAGTTGCCAACAATCAGTTCTCGCGGAATGGAATACAGGTGAAAAACTTAACTCAGCCTGTTGTAGTTCAGCACGAATTGTTGTTTTTCAGCAAAAGATGAATTATAATGTAGCTAATATAGTTTCCCAATTCTTTTTCAATTCTGCTAATTAATTTCTAAAAAAAACAGTTTTAAAAGTGCGGTAGTAGGTATAAAAAGTTCTCTGTCTTAACGTTGACAAAATGTGTAAATGACTACAATTTTAAGAGTCTGCGGTTTGAACCTTAGTCAATACTATGTTTTTTTGTGTCAGTTATTGTTTCCTACATCTCTGGAATTTATTTGTATACAGTAAGTGAAAAATCCCACTTTACATCGTTGTTCGATGTCCACATTTAAGTGGGCGTAAGACAGTTAAAAAACTCGGACGAAGGCAAGGGCATACCACCTTCAATAGCACCACTCCTAGTAAAATTCTACGATGTTCAGAAAGGTGCCTGTTTGGGAACAGCCTCAGCAGAGCGTAAGAATGCAATAAGTCCACGTGGCAACAGCGTCATGTAAGGGGTAAAATTATATCAGGTTAGCATCATAACAAGTAAAAAATTAGTCAACGTTATACACATTAACTTTTAGTGCTGAATTTACAAGGAAGTTACCTTCTTGTATTATGTAGAATTTCACAATTCTTTTTTTACTTACCGTTTTAATACATATCCACCACCAATGTCATCCAACATTGCTGTGATGTTTTACAAATAAACTCATCGGACAAAAAGTTAGCCACCTCTAGAGAAATCATTACAAGCATCATTTAATACAGTGTTATTCCACCCCTGGACTTAATAGCCGACTGCAATCAGTTAGGAAGTGAATCCACAAGGTTGTTCACCCGCATCCATGTTAACTCACTCACTGACGATTTGATCGCGCAGTTCGATGTAAGCCACACGTAAAGTGAGATGTTAATGAATTATTGAGCAACTTAGATGTTGGGTATAGGACAGCAGTCAGGTCCTCGACGTCAGCTACAGGTAAGAGTGTCAGCGTATGCTAAAACTCTATGTGCTGCCTCTCTACTCCACGAGGACACTGCACATGACGTACTGTAGTGTTCTGTGCTAACTTTAATGGCAGGCAGAATAAATATCTAGTGCTGCTGACGCTCCAGTAAGAGCAATCGCAAAGAGTCCAGGTGGAAAATGTCTTTTGCAATTGATACACCGGCCGACTGAAACGCACCTAGCTCTTCTGTGACACTTGTCATTACTGTAGTGATAAACAAGTAAGAAGACAGGTGCAAGATGCGTTCTGCTCAGATAGAGATGGGGAATACTGTGCTGCGATGCCAGAATGCTCTCGGCCTCTGTCACACGCAACACGCTTCAACCCCTCACATCCTTTCTCATGGTGTAGAGCCCTTCCACGGTACACTGGCAAGGTAAGTTAGTGATGGGTACCATGCAGGTGGACACCTTTGATGTTGTGAGGCATTGTTACTCTGTGGCTGCAGATGGGTATCGGTGTTCACTTCTCGACCACCATCAGCATACCTGTAACAGTTGGGTTCATCATCGGTTAGTGTCCGACAGGTCATACGCCGGATTCAGAGTGTGGGGTAGTGTTGGCGATTTGTTTGTGCGTTAGTGTGCGAGCTTGTCGGCTTCCCTGCTGTGTGCTGTTGGTCGGCTGTGATAGCAGCTGGCATACCCAGTCAGTATTGCTGATGGGTAGGGCCTTGCCGATGTTGTCGCTTGTGAGTGTGTGTTAGCTCGCCATAGGTGATTATGCCCTAGCTAGCAGTGTCTTTGGCTGCTTATACTTCCACCTATGATTGTGATCACAGTTCCCCAGAGCGAGAATGAAAGGATTGTTCGAGTGTCTCGAGTTCCTTTATAATCGTGTTGTGAATTTTTTGAACACTTCCTTGAGGGTTTCAAGGCGGTATTCATTGTGAAGATCCATGGTGCTAGTACAGCGTGGATCGTTACTAATGATGCGTAGGGCGTTGTTCTGTATGATCTTTAGGCGGCGCAGGCGTGTAGGAGCTGCTTATTCCCAGACGGAAGCTGCGTAAGTAATCAGAGGTCTGATCAGCGTCATGCATGTGGACCTCGACACCCACCTTTTTAGTGTGCTTTCCCTGTCGAGCATTGGGTACAGTTGTTTGAGCCTCACATGTACTCTGCTGGCAGCGTATTCTCTGCGGCCCCCCGTATATGTTTCCGGTCCAGCCATACGCCGAGGTATCTAACTTTCTCACGGAAACATATTGGGCGTGCATGTAGTGTTACCCGTCTACAGTGTTGACGTTTGTGCAGTAGCTTCGGTCTGCGCGTGAACAGAACTGCATCGCACTTGTCGACGTTTACTTGCAAATAAAAGGTTCAAATGGCTCTGAGCACTATGGGACTCAACATCTGAGTTCATCAGTCCCCTAGAACTTAGAACTACTTAAACCTAACCAACCTAAGGATATCACACACATCCATGCCCGAGGCAGGATTCGAACCTGCGACCGCAGAGGTCGGGCGGTTCCAGACTGAAGCGCCTAGAACCGCTCGGCCACACCGGCCGGCGTTTACTTTCATGCGCCATCGTTCCAACCTAGGCTCGGCAATTCTGAGAGCTGTCTGTAATCGTGAATTAATGTTCGACGATTTCCAGTCTTGCGCAACGATGACTGTGTCATCCGCGTAGATGGTCAAAGACATGTTTGTGCTGCTGGGGGATCATTAATGTAGAGATTGAACAAACTGGGTCTCAGTATGCTTCCTGGGGTACTCCAGGTAGGTTACCGTGTTGTGTCGATTGTTTGCCCAGCACATCAGTGTTGCAACATTTGATCGTGAGATATGTGTGTGTGAGACGTACGAATCCGTCGGGGAGATCAGCATTGCTTAGTTTGCGTATGAGGCCCTTGACATCCTTCATAACTCTCAAACGCTGGAGGGAGTGCCACGTTGGGCCACTGTTTCTGCTTATTCTCACCCAAGGTTTATTTATATACTCGTGGAAAACTTTCGCTGTCGGTAGCTACCCTAATATTTGCCACGTTTTCTTTATGCGCCTGTCATGAATTCTATAGTCCAAGTGGGTAAGTACTTTCATCGTATCTTATCTAATCTGAAACTCAACGTTAAATTTTCTACGCACTACCTCAAGCGCACGCTACAGACAACCGAGGCAGAATGACGCTCCTGGCTTTCGCAACACGTGGTACTCTGCCCATTGCTACCCCTGACCCACCTACTTACGCGCACAACCCCCATAATAGAAGGTCTCGAGGTATACAATCAATGGTTTGCAGGCCAGCACTCAAGTTTTTGGGGCTGCATGTCGATGCCACGCCAAGCGCTGGATTGAGGGTCACTGGATCCAGTCTGTGAATTGTTCAGTCTAGTACAAGGCCTGCAGGCATGCACAGAGGCCAGGAAGGACCAGTGTTTGCCGTTGAGGGCATGTAGCTCTAGCTTGTTCTGGTCTCGTGACGCTTATGATTACATTAACTACGTCTTTTTATTTCACAGTTGCTAGAAACAGTGTTGGTGGTCACGTTCGAGAGGCAGTATGACGAGTTGTACCACATACATAGCCGGTAGGGAGCCTGAGAGAAAGTTTCTGGCCACACATTTTTGCACTGTGAGAATAACTTGTTACACGTGAATCGACCGGTTCATTAAGCCAAGCTGTGTAGGTGTACTTAACAGAGATATATCACGTACATCACTATGAATTATTGAAGACATTTTTAGTTATCATGTTATCATGAAACTTTGTATAATAATGGTTAGCGAAGGTATGAATTTTAGCTTAATATCGGGAGTATCTTTTGGAGAACACAACATTATAATTTTATATGTTGGATGACAACATTCCTATTTGTTGTGGTGACTGAATGGGTGAGGGGATGAGTGCGGCATGAATGTGAAGTGCAAATCGTTGAAATAGTTGAGAAGACTGTGCAATAATTGTTTTATGAGGAAGTGGACTAATATGTAAAAGTTTATGATAGTTTGTTTTCTACCCTACTCTGCTCAGGCAGAACACAATTTATGATCACTCACGCTGGCGGTAACTTAGAGCCCGGTGGAAGAAACAAGGGGTTCCTGAGGTCGACGACGGCAGAGTTCACGAAGTGAGGGCTAACCAAGAACTAGTTCAGAGTGGAGCAAAGTAGTCTTAAGTGAATACCAACTGTCCATGGAGCAATGCGAATCACAAACGTAATGCAGGCAAGGTCAGAACTCTGTTGATCAGTGTCGCGCACACTTAAAGCTTCAGTTAACTAGCGGGACTGACTGACGAATGCCGGGCCGCAGTATTTAGAGTCAGTCTCCTATCTGCAGACGGCTCGACGTGGCATTCTTGCTGCGGCTGCGATTCGTGTGGTAGCGAACTGGGGCCGGAGCATGAAGGCCGGTTATTACGTTTCACCTGTTCTCCATATCGACATTCGGGTGGGTGGCAACTTTGTATCACTGTTGGCTACTACACTGAAGTGCCAAATAAACTGGTGTAGGCATGTAAAAAGGCGGAATACGGCGCTGCGGTCGGAAACGCCTATATACGAAAAGAAGTGTCTGGCGCAGTTGTTATATCGGCTACTGCTGCTACAATGGCAGGTTATCAAGATTTAAGTGAGTTTGAACATGGTGTTATAGTCGGTGTACGAGCGATGGAACACAGCATCTCCGAAGTAGCGATGAAGGGCGGATTTTCCCGTGCGACCATTTCATGAGTGTACAGTGAATATCACGAATCCGGTAAAATGTCTAATGTCCGACATAGCTGTGGCCGGAAAAAGACCTTGTAAGAACGCGACCAACGACGACTGAAGAGAACCGTTCAACGTGACAGAAGTGCAACCCTTCCACAAACAGCTACAGATGCTGTGTCATGAACAAGTGTCAGCGTGCGAACCATTTAACGAAACATTATCGACATGGGCTTTCGGAGGTGAAGGCCCATTCGTGTACCCTTGATGACTGCACGGCACAAAGCTTTACGCCTCGCCTGGACCCGTCAACAGCGACATTGGACGGTTGATGACTGGAAACATGTTGTCTGGTCGGATGAGTCTCGTTTCAAATTATACCGAGCGGATGAACGTGTACGGGTATGGAGACAACCTCATGAATCCATGGACCCTGCATGTCAACAGGCGACTGTTCAAGCTGGTGGAGACTCTGTAATGGTGTGGGATGTGTGGAGTTAGAGTGATATGGGACCCCTGATACGTCTAGATACGAGTCTGACAGGTGACACGTACATAAGCATCGTGGCTGATCCCTGCATCCATTCATGTCCTTTGTGCATTCCAATGGACTTGGGCAATTCCAGCGGGACAATGCGACACTCCACACATCTGGAATTGGTAGAGAGTGGCTCCAGGAACATTCTTCTGAGCTTAAACACTTCCGCTGGCCACCAACCTCCCCAGGCATGAACATTATCAGCATATCCACACCCTCGTAATTTTACGGATATATGGACAGCCCTGCAGGATTCATGATGTCAGTTCCCTCCTGCACTACTTCAGACATTAGTCGAGTCCATGCCACGTCATGTTGCGGCACTTCTGCATGCTCGCTGGGGCCCTATACGATAATACGCAGGTGTACCAGTTTCTTTGGCTCTTCAGCGTAAAAGTCGTGGATTACGTCTACTAGAAATTTCGAGTCTTTTACTGAGAATTATATTTTATTCCAAAGGGTAATAAATTATGCGTGGTGCACAGTGCAATCGTAACCCGGAATTTTCCGAATCCTGAACGTTCAAATGGCTCTGAGCACTATGGGACTTAACTCCTGAGGTCATCAGTCCCCTAGAACTTAGAACTACTTAAACCTAGGTAACCTAAGGAAATCACACACATCCACGCACGAGGCAGGATTCGAACCTCCGACCGTAGCGGTCGCGCGGTTCCAGACTGTAGCGCCTAGAACCGCTCGGCCACCCTGGCCGGAAATCCTGAACGTGATGAGTTCCATAATATTTGAGCGACCATTCGAACCTTAAAGAAATACACTGTGTTTAACGCCTTATTAAGTGATAAAAGGTACTATTGTTTCAGTAACAAGTAGTGAGTTGAAATCTTAGGTAGCTACTTGAGAGAGTGTGTATGTGCTGTATGTGTGAAAAAATTAGCGCAAACTTCACTTATTTTCGTACATTCGTTTCTGCGATTGTGTGCTAGGACGCACTTGGTAGCAAACTTTTTATACCCAAAATGGCAATACACAAGAGATATTTTACGACACAATTTTTCTTCATTCTGTAGTTACAGCCATACCTTATGAAGTTAACTCACTTTACAGTTAAACAACTCTACGCACTGTGCTGACATGTGTAGTGCAGCTAGTTTTCTGCATTTTTTCTCAGTTGAGCAAAATTATACTTCGTTCCTGAGGAACTCACTGAAGTGAGAATTTTCGGTGTTAAAGAAAGATCACAAGGAGGTCGCACTACCGCATAGCGGTCTATTTGACAACATCGTAGATAAGCCCATTAGGTGCGACAGCAGTTCCTGGTAGTACACTTATCGCACAGAGCAAGGAAATTCATTCTAAGCAACATTCCTGAGGGCGTGGATGAGCCACAGTTCCCGCTGTACCCCTCGTGTTGCTAATCTCACAGCCTCACCAGACTAATGAAGGAGAACGGAGGAGCCTATGAGAAACTAAAACATTGAATCGATCGCTGAGACGTGCTCGGTTGGCGCAGTTGATAGTGCGATACTTCCTGTCATCCAAAAATAGCTCGTAACGCAGACATATATTTGTTTAAAAATGTTTACAAGAAAATAAATTTCACAGCTGAATACCCCCCAAGAAAACATAATTAATTTTCTAGATTTGTGCATAGGAAACCAAAACAACAGTCACAACATCAAAATATACAGAAAAAAGACAACATCAATCAACCGAATCCCTGCCACATCACGTCACCCAGATGTTTTCAGGAAGGCTGCATGGAAAACGATGGTACACAGAACGAACAGTATCCCAATGAACAAAGAGGACAGAGAGAAAAAAAAGTAGGCGTCATTAAACAAATTGCGGTGGCCAATGACTTCCCCATTTCAATGGTAGACAGTAATCTGAAGCAAATAACCAACAATAAAGTAATTCCTGTCTGCTTAGAACAAACCAATAATACAGTCAAGTGTATGACCAGCATATCTTATGTAGTTAACATTTCTCAAAAAATAGCAAACTTACTTAGGTCACACAAAGTGAAACTAGCTTTCTCCACAAACAAAAAACTGCAATAGAAATTAGTCCACGCCTTAAACAACAGAAAAGATAAATTCTCAGACCCAGGAATATACAAAATCACATGTGAAGCTAGCTCAAGCTACTACGTAGCACAAATTGGCAGGAATTTTCAGATTAGATACAAAAAACGTACCAACTGTTACCCACATAACCAATTTCCAAAATTAGCCATAGCAACGTACAAAAAAAAAAAAAACTCTGGAGACCCATTCGAAAATAAAGAAGACATAAGATACTCCACCACATTCAAAAATCACATACACTGGATGTAATGGAGGAGCTTGAAATTTTTGTACACCACAAAAGGTAAGATCAAAAAAATTCTCAGTGACAATCCAATCAGTGAATCAGTTAACTTTTTTAGATGTTTATCCTGCATATTGTAACGTCCCCCGGCAGCACATACACTATTAATCAAAGGAAATGACATTTAATTGTACTATGTACACTATGAAGCAATTCGTATGTACTGTAATTGTTTAGCAAAAAAAAATTATTTAATTTTGTTTAAAGGACATTCGTTATTATTGTAATATTTTCTCTAATAATATTCTCGATGTATTTATGATTGTAATATTTCAATACTCATAATGTAATTACGAAATATGTCAATATCTGCGATAAGAAAAATGTAAAATACAGCCACAGAGGGGAGTAATGTTGTAAGATTGCAAAGAGACATTAACGGTCGGCAGTGGTATAAATAGGAATACATAATGTGCATTCTTTGTCGTCTTCCTCGAGAGCTGAGAGAGAGAGGAACCTGTGACGTAGCATTTTATGAATGAGTAGATTTCTTTTGTCTGTATCTACCTTTAGCCGCCATTAGAGGAGAAATTACAAACTAATGTAAGTTGAATTATTGTTGTGGTCTAAATAGATTATAATTTATCAAAATTGTGTATTACTAATGTAAATTAGCTTGCCCTTGTCATCTACAATATTTCTTTAAAGAATTTTCAGCATTTTTAGTAATTATCGCTGGTGTTGCTGGGCTGTGCCGCGCCGAACGATTTGCAGCGGCGGCACATTTAAAAAATTGTTCCGCTAAGAAAAATTAACCAAACCCGTAAATCGGGAGCAGATAAAATTAGCAGTGAATTACGAAAATATTTTTCTTTTACAGCAAACCTGAGACTGACGGAATTTATTACTGGTTTCACACTTGTGCATTCATAGGCGGATAGTTAACGTTGAAGTTTAACAATCTGTTGGTTCTTTCAATTTCTAAAGCAAATAACTTAAACATATAGTGAAGTGTGTTTTATGAATGATAATTGAACGTTAAGGTCGGCTTGGCAATATTTAACCATTTTCTGCTAACAGAGACAGTCTTGTGTTCCATAGCTAACGCCGGGAAAGAATTCAGTAAATATTTAAAAAAACATGCATTTAGTAAATGTGTGCCAAGGCCGAAATACGTAAAAAATTTAATTTATACAATTTTCAACTGAATGTTCTTAATCAGTTAATATGAATTTATCAGCATGAGAGGGTTGACTAACGTTCACGTAATTTTAAATGTGCTTAATTCTGTCTAAATGAATTTTTATTACCACACGTAAATAAGGGGTTCTACAACAAAGTTCGTACTGAAAGAGCAGATAACAAAAACATATAAAGCAACATTTCAATCCCCTAACATTTTCAAATCAATATTCATTTTTTATTATTTTTTAATTTTATTTCATTAAAATATGATAGCTAAATGATCAATATTTCAGGTAGTCTATAGTGGTACAAATTCATTACAACTTTATGTATACAATGTAATCCAAAAACACTGTAACACCTCTGACAGTGTGGAAACTCTTTGGAAAACGTAGTAAGCGAGCCCGCATCTCATGGTCGTGCGGTAGCGTTCTCCCGTCCCACGCCCGGGTTCCCGGGTTCGATTCCCGGCGGGGTCAGGGATTTTCTCTGCCTCGTGATGGCTGGGTGTTGTGTGATGTCCTTAGGTTAGTTAGGTTTAAGTAGTTCTACGTTCTAGGGGACTGATGACAATAGATGTTAAGTTCCATAGTGCTCAGAGCCATTTGAACCATTTCGTAGTAAGCGATGGTTTGCGGTGTATGACATTATGTGTAATGGAAGAGGCACAATACCTGAAAGTAGATAAAGAAAAATACCATTTCTAACGTTAGCATATAAAAGCACACCAATATTCATTTTGTACGATTTTCCGATAGCAGTATAACCTCAAAAAGGCGTCTATAGTTAGAGAGGCAGAAAAACACACTGCAAACATAAACAAAAATATTCATGTAACCTACTGCACTTCAATATTTGAATATAAGAATAAATTCTCGAAACGCATTGTGCTAAGCATGAAAACATAAGTAACTGATGCAGTTTTTCGTTATTTAAATGAAGCAAAGTTCTTCGCTTTGAGTGTCTTCGCCATGGTTTCGGCGGACGCTGTGATGCCGCCGTTAGTTGTCAGCAGCGTCTGCTTCGGTCACCCCTCCAGCTGAGCATCCGGCCTTTGGCGAACAAATTAATTACGAGCTTTCCCGCGCGGTCGTTTCGTGTGATCTTGCGCATCACTGAGTGCGTCCATCGGTTTTCAGTCAGGCTCGACGGCGCAAGAATTCCGTTAATTGGAGGCGGTCTGCGAACAGCATGGCGCTACAGCGCGATCGATGCGCTGTGTGTGTGTGTGTGTGTGTGTGTGTGTGTGTGTGTGTGTGCGTGCGCGCGTATGTCTGCCTTTATGTGTGATAGGAGGAGAGAGAGCAGGAGATGGATAAAGACAGAAACAGAGAGCAGAAAGTGAAAGATAGTCTTTATTAATGTCTGTCTGTGGTACATAACAGGTGCAAACAGCACTCGGTCTACAGAAGAATCCTGTGTTTTTATTTCGTTGTAATATTTCATTACAGTGTAAGCTACTCCACGTATACGGACTCATCGTTTTATGGCACCTTTTCAAAAAAATGGTTCAAATGGCTCTGAGTACTATGGGACTTAACGTCTGAGGTCATCAGTCCCCTAGAACTTAGAAATACTTAAACCTAACTAACCTAAGGACATCACACACACCCATGCCCGAGGCGGGATTAGAACCTGCGACGGTAGCGGTCGCGCGGTTCCAGACTGTAGCGCCTAGAACCGCTCGGCTACCCGGGCCGGCGGCACCTTTTCATTCTATGGTACTTCAGAGAGGCTCCCCGAAATCTGTGATAATGAATTTAGTTTCATAACGTTATATTTTATTTGCATTTCTAGAAAGAGGAAAAATGCAAAACTGGTTGTGCATTTGTTACCCAATGGTCAGCTTAACTGACATGAAGAGGTTTGTTGTATTTGTGCGCGTGAGTTTCGTGCCAAGTTTGTATTTATAAAAGACCAGACTCAGTTTCAAAAAACACTGCATTGGGATAACGATATACACATGTATACGTGGCGGTAGTATCGTGTACGCAAGCTATAAAAGGGCGAGGCATTTGCGGAGCCGTCATTTGTACTCAGGTGATTAACGTGGAAAGATTTCCGACTTCGTTACGACCGCACGACGGCATTCCACAGACTTTGAACGCGGAATGGTAGTTGCAGCTAGACGCATGGGATATTCCATTTAGAAATCGTCGGTTAATTCAGTACTCTGGGATTAACAGTGGGTCGGCCGCTGTGGCCGAGCGGTTCTAGGCGCTTCAGTCCGGAACCGCGCTGCTGCTACGGTCGCAGGTTCGAATCCTGCCTCGGGCATGGATGTGTGTGTTGTCCTTAGGTTAGTTAGGTTAGGGGACTGCTGACCTCAGATGTTAAGTCCCATAGTGCTCAGAGCCATTTGAACCATTTGATTAACAGTGCGAAGAGTGTGCCCAGGATACCAAATTTCAGGCAATACCTCTCATCACGTGCAACGCAGTGGACGACGGCTTTCACTTGATGACCGAGAGCGGGTGTTTGTGTAGAGTTGTCAGTGCAAAGAGGCAAGCGAAACTGCGTGACATAGCTGCGGAAGTCAATGTGAAACTTACCACTAATATACCTGTTAGGACAGTGCAGCGAAATTTGGTGTTAATGGAATATAGCAGCAGACGACCGACGCGAGTGTCTTTGCTAACAGCACGACTTCGCCTGCAGCGCCTCCCCTGGGCTCGTGACCATATCGGTTGGACCCTACACGACTGGAAAACCCTGGCCTGGTCGGATGACTCCCGATTTTAGTTGGTATGAGCTGATGATAGGATTCGATTGTGGCGCAGACCCCACTATGCCACAGACCCAGGTTGTCAACAGGGCACTGTGTAAGGTGGTGGTGGCTCCATAATGCTGTGGGTTGTATTTACACGGAATGGCTGGGTCCTCTGGTCCATCTGAAACTATCATTGACTGGGAATGGTCATGTTTGGGTACTTGGAGACCATTTGAAGCCATTCATGGAATTCATGTTACCTAAAAACAACGGAATTTTTATGGTTGATGCACCTATTCGCGATTGATTTGAACAACATTCTGGAGAATTCGCGTGAAAGATTCGCCTATCCAGATTGACTGACATAAATCTCATTGAACATTTATGGGGGATAATCGAGAGGTCCGTTTGTGCACCAAATCCTTTGATAGGCAACGGCCGGTTTCCTTCCCCGTCCATGACAACATCCGAGCTTGTGCTTCGTCTCTAATGACCTCGATGTCGACGGGACGTTAAACCCAATCTTCCTTTTCTTCCTCTTTGCATCGGCAAAACTTTCGCTGTTATGGACGTTTATAGGGGCAGCGTGCTTCTGTATTTCGGCAGGGGACTTGAAATGACCTGTAGAGCCCATACCACGTCTAATTGTTGCACTACGCCGAGCAAATGCGGTACGACACGATATTAGGAGGTATCCAATGACTTCTGTGACCTCACTGTGTAGGTGCAAGGAAAGACAAATATGTCCAACTAATACAGAGATGTCTTTGATACGTAAAAAATTTCGTTTTTTGGTATGTTAGTACAGTCATGCTCAAAAGTATCCGAACGACCTGATTTGCATTTCGCCTGATTCGCATGCAACCTACATCGCGCAGCTGTCTAGTAGGTCCTCTAATCGCTCCTTGGTACAGTCGTTTGACTATTGAAAATGGTTCCAACAAGTCACCACTAGAAAACACTGCTCTGTATCGCAATAACTCAAGATGTAAAGTAATACTACGATACTACCAATATCAGGGAATACCTTATCACAGATAAGACTGCCCTTAAGGCTTGTAAGCTCACATTTATTACAATAAATGACATACCTGAAATGTTACCACTCTCATTATTACGTCAGATAGGTAATGCACGTAGTAAGTTCGCCGTATTCATGATTTCCTCTTCAAAGTAACATACCGTACTTATTATTTAACACAAAATGACATTAAAAATTTAAGTTATTCACGAGCAGCCAGTTGAGAATATGTATGAACTTCAAATGACATGACGAACCGTCTCGTTCTGCATATGGATTCAAACCCAGGTCATGCAGACTAAGCAAAGATTTCGTGGCTGATGGAAACTAACAGTCCTTCCTGATTAGGCATACAGAGAGTGATATACCTCGATTTTAGACAGTATCAGTAGCGAATAGCAACTTTAAATTACATAACGCAAACATTTTTAACGGACGCGAATTCCTACCCAGCACCTATTGTCCCTGTTAACGATCTACGAGAGATGTTAAATATTACTTCTTAACAAGTAACTTACTTGAAATACCGTGAGGTAAACCTTTGTGTTAGGCAGGGATTCGAAACCAGAACCCAATAAGATAGATATCGAAGCACAATCAACTGTGACATATCGCATTTTCTCGGCAGTAGCTAGATGTTTTAACTGAAATGACGAGACGAAACATTAATTTTTTCCTTCCCAGGACTCCAACCCGGCACCTATCGCTGTTATATTCTAGAGAAAACGAACGTTAAATATGGGTTTGTTGCACCAGCAGCCACATGTGAACATGTTTGAACTAGAAATAATATGACGAAGAGTTCAGTGCTGACTGGGAATAGAGCTCCACACATATCGCTGTTGACTACACACAAAGAGACGTCAGCTACCGAATTTTTCTCCACCAGCAGCTCGGAATAACATCTTGAACTTACAGTCATCTCGCAAATAGTTCTGTGTCTCATTGGGAGTCAAACACGTCAAATATCGTCAGTGTTCACAACGAATGAAAATTCATTAAACATCGATATAATTATCCACCAGCAGATAGGGGTTCTCATGGTAGAACTTGATAATACATAATGAAATCTTTAGTGCCGGGCCAGGATTCGAACAAATTCACGCGCAATATGTGAAGATGTTGAGGAATCTGCAGTTTTGAACAAACAACAAATTGTAGCAGAGCTGTATTGTCACGAAGGGAACAAATTCCGCGTAATGGGCGGTATGAGTTGCATTCTCAGTTCAGAACCAATTTTATCGACATACAGAAGCTCAGATAAGAGATGGAAGAAGTGTCCTGTGAGCCTACATAGCGTTTGTTTGGTCACTAGAAATAAATAACTAGTATCAGAAACGTTACTGGTGATACAGTTTCTACATGTCGCCACTCCAGACTTTATTGTGGCTCAACCTAGGAATATCATTTTTAAAGTGAATTTCAGACCACAATGCCATTATATCTTCTTCACTTGGTGTAGCCAGAAGAGAATGGAAACTGTCTCTCCCAATCTAAAATCACTGACCGAAGTTGGAACCGAACCCAGACCATCGATATATCAACCTATCATCAGCCCAACAGAGCACCAAATCCTCTTCTCAGTGGCTTATTTTTCTATCATAAGGCCGTTTTGCCACACTGGCTGAGAATTCCGACACACAGGCTCCCTGTTTCAATTTGCAGCATGTTCAGTAAATTCATTTACTTGGTTGACCGAATCACCATGTACTAGATGCCTCGGCTACCCAGTGCATCCATTCAACTTTATTTTGTAATCACCGAAATAAAATCACGTAACTGCCACCTACACAGAACTGCCAACAGTGTAGGATGCAGAAATTTAAATAAGAAGTGTTCCTTTCCACTTGAGCTACTCTATTGCGCTACCTGTTTGTTGAAAACGTCGTGCAGTGCAAAAGAAAAGGTATAACTGTTTGTCTCTCACAAGTATTGACCTGGACATATGCATTATCCCACACCGCTATGGAATGCAGAATTTTTGGAGGAATTGTTGCTAACTTCTGGAGCTGTTCTAGCTACGTGTCAGCTAGTAGCGTAATGCTAAGTATCGCGCGCGGTAGATAAGGTGTCTCGAGTTCGAGTACATTCAGTTCTGTATTTTTTAAAACACAGTTCTGCTGTCTGCTAAAGTTATCAATCTAATGGAACTTGTAACATAATTCTCTTCACTTCTCAACCCAAAATAGTCGCATGTGGGAAAAGGGCTAACTTCTGCGACATTTTATTCTTTTCAGGCAGCAGACGCATCACGAAACTTTTGTATTATGTATGGGGAGAGCGCATCGTGCCAAAATACGTCGGAAAAGTATTTTCTACATTCGCTGTCGTCTGATAGTGGCATTTTATTCTACTTCAAACCTTGTTTGACAGCTTTAACTCAGAACAAGTTTTCTACATGCTTGTAATCAATAAACCGCATGTGCATTTTCAGACTGTTATAGATAACATCAGAGAATTCGCATATATCGTTTATGATTAATTTCTCTCTCATGTTTACTATTGTTTTAACAACATTAAGGGAAACCTTATGAAAATTGTGAACTGTATTATAAAAAATGAAATAAAACTACCTACGATAACCTTACGACGAAAGTCTGTTTTAATAAAACTGAGTATTTGTACACGAGCGTTCCTCTATCGACACGAATTGGTAAAATACTACTCACTTAGCTTTTGATTGGGTCTATGTTTAATTGGTATGCTGTGTCATACTCACGATGTATGTAAATGTGGTATTTCATAAGTAAAGTTATGTATTCCTAGAAACCCAAAATTTGCTTGTCAGCAGCGGAAAGAGGCGTTACCTATTGTGCAGCATTGTAAGTTTTTCATCATGAGCCGAAAGTATTTTCTTGCGATTTCCTTATCGATGTTTGATCTGACTGCTTGTAGCTCTTTCACAGAAGGGATAAAAACGCTACACTCAGTGAGACTGGAACTGCGAACCATAATATACAATTTTTCTAAGGTCAGCACGTTACCACAGAGCTGGCGAAAAAGTATGTGGTTTAGCTTCCTCTTACGAGACCAATAGTCGCTAGAACTCGTAAACCGCTATTTGAAGGACGAGATTAGTCGCGATTTCCACGTGCAGCGACTTCCTGGGCTGAAAACCGTAAATGTACCATCTTTTGTTACACCTCAAGCGATAATAACTCAGATTATTCAGTGGAAATGACAGGTAAAATCAAGTGAACTTTGAGGCTTAATTCCGTGTACACCAGGAAGTAACTCGTCGAGCACAGAGTTGCCAAACATGCATTGCCTTATTGCCAAATCTCAGTTACAATACCAGCAGGAAGAAGACGAACCGATGTGATCTTACAGCTGGCTGGGAAGGGACCATAGCTATTGTCTCCAAGTCGCTGCTGTTACGGTCTGGAATACGAAATGCGTCTGATTCGCATTTCTGTAACTAGGTTTAGGGACTGGAGCGTAGTTACTAATAATACTCAGAACTGACTGCAAACTAAGCATCATAAATCAGTAACTTTCATAGTTGTTTTTATATTTCTTTCGGAAGTGTACTCAAAACTAAGAAACTCATTCACAGACGTTTTCGTGCCTCGCCGATAGTCGAGCACAACAAACAAATGGCTCTGAACACTATGGGACTTAACATCTGTGGTCATCAGTCCCCTAGAACTTTGAACTACTTAAACCTAACTAACCTAAGGTCATCACACACATCCATGCCCGAGGCAGGATTCGAACCTGCGACAGTAGCGGTCACACGGTTCCAGACTGAAACACCTAGAACCGCACAGCCACACCGGCCGGCCAGGAAACAAATAAAAATAAAAAGGAATGTGTATGTGTGTGTGTTTGTGTGTGTGTGTGTGTGTGTGTGTGTGTGACAGAGAGAGAGAGAGAGAGAGAGAGAGAGAGAGAGATAAAACTCAAAAAGAATGAGAGAGAGAGAGAGTAAAAAATTGTAAAGAAATTGAATCACGGTATGTAAAGAAATCTTTCATTAAAATGACACGTTCCACATCATTACGAAATATCGTATTCATGATCTATGAAACAAGAATTAATCTAATGTAATCTAATCTAAACATATCATATTGATGACTAGCCATGAAGAGTCGTGAATTACCGAAGTTTTTGCCAGTACTTGAAAATAAAAGACGACAATTTTTGTAATAAACCGAGACTCCTGCCAAGACCCTTTCGTCCCTGTTAATTAACCACGATAGATGTCTGATATACCTCTATTCTGAAGTAACAAAGTGTGCATGCATTTAAAGATGAAGTGCATGGTGTGAATTTCTGTGACATAGATACGAACAGAACTCGGTTCTTTCCCTGTCTACGGAATCCTTTTCGTGTTAATATCAAACATCAGCAATTACTTGTAGATTACATTAAAACTAAAGTAATTGATTAAGATGTTGCTTGATAACAAAAACGTTCTGCCTTTCTTCATTTAATTGCGCCTAGAAATGGCTATCGAGTACTGCCAAACCAAAAGGCAACGGATCTTACTACCTTCCGATATATGTCGCTGTCAGTTCTTCCATATGATTTGGCCGACTTGACCTGTTTCAAGTTGTGTATGACAGACAATGTTTTAGAAAATCAATTGTTTTTCTTTGCAGTAGACAGAAAGATTTTCATTCTAAGCTATCCAAGTACAAAATTTTCGCAATATTAGTTCAAATTTTATATTCGCTTCTGTAATGTAAGAAAGTATTTCACAGTTGCAAAACTCGCATCCGACTCATTGACCTTATACTTAGTCGCTGACCATAAATTCTAGCTCAAAGTGACACCAGATTAAGTAACCTAATGTAGCGAAGACTGTTTGCTAGTGCTCTTTCTCATCGGAAAATACGCAATTCACTCATTGGGCTCCATAAGTACACTGTAACAGTAATTTCTGTGTGTATGCAATGCATACCGATTATAATTTAGTGGTGCTCTCTCTTCCACTTCTGTATACAATATGCCTGACCTAAACGGGCCCTTTATCATTACAGGCCCTGGGCAGTGCGACATCATCCTGACAACAGTAATGTGCTTATCCTGACAACCTGACTGTTCGTTTTACCTGATTTTGTAATCATTTAAATAAAACAACATGACCTTCCACTGGGAGACATTTCGTCCCTATTTTCCTTCTGTGAAATTTGTCAGTAAGCTTTTTGCCTTCCAGCCAGCGAAATGCGGCAGAGTACTGCCGGTACACGATTAACAAACCACGGTTTAGTGCCGTTAAGACGATTTTTTTAAACATTGCCGTAGCTGAAGGAATTAAGTTTCGTCTTAAATCACTTCAAGCAGCAATGTTCACAGACATCTCAAATAGGAAAAAGCTCATTATCCAGGTACGAAAGTTGTAAAACAAACTTCCCACAGATTGTGTCAGGTTGATCTTTTCGTCTGATAGCGCGGCGTAAGTATTTTGTCTGTGAGGTATCACAAGTAGTGTTCCTGTAGCTGTGGTAATCATTGGTTGAAAACGAGTTTAACACCAGGGGGTCAGTATTGCTAAATATTCAAAATGATTATCAACCTAAGTCTGAGTTCATCCGCAAACTGAGGCGAATTTATAATATTGAAATTAGACTGTGTATCCTTGTCTTCATTGAGTGGTCATTGGAAGACGTTTACACACACATATACAATACTATGAATACTGCGAACGCTGTAGATAACGTTGCTCTCATAAATTACTTTTGTTTTTTAATTCTTCTGTGTCTTCAGCGTGCAATATGTGATGTAGATAGAGTCTTAGAGCAAAAAATTGACAGCCGAGTCGTTCACGTAAGGTGGGCAATACAGTCGTGCTCCTCTCAGAATCCTATGTCCGGCAATATGCTTGATCTGGCAACATTGTAGACTGCGGCACTTCCCAGAGGAAGTCTTGACTTCAATCTTAGTACTTTATTCTTCACTACGACCATAGTCTTGAGGTAAAACGCGAGACTAGCTAACACGACGTCTGGTAACTAAAAAGCACACGTCGACAAAGTTTTTATCGCCCCTTTCCTCTCGGTGCTGAAGCTATGAGTGTAATTCAAGCTAATCTGCAATAGACTTCGCTTTCTGTCACACTGGTAATAACAGTTTGGTCCAACAATGTTTTAGCGAAAGATTTCTTTGCCGACCATCTGCCTCTGAACACCGCATGCGTCTGGGTTCTCTGGGACCCGTTTACTGCCTACCGGCGGGGGCTGAGGCACTGCATTGTGTCGCCTTCTGCCGACAACGTCTGCTCCACTCCGCACTCTCGACCATGTAAAATGCTGTAATGTTGTTGAGTGGTGACCCATAAAGTCTGTCTACGATTTATATTTCACTCTTGATAGCGGAGGAGGCACAAAACCGTTTTTATTTGGTTATAATGTTATTACACTAGAATGCAATACATCAATGTGGCACAGAATTAATTTCATTGTTTCTCATCCAGTGCACTGCAATTAAAGCGTCACATTCTGTTCTTTTTTCTTTCACGGGAGGTTCCTCGAATAATTTATTATTGTCATGTATTCATATGTGTTAGTCAATGCACAGAGAGTACATGTAATGTAATGTGTTTGATTTCTTTCTTTGATCCTCTATGGTAGATGGATGCAAAAGATTGTGTCAATACCTACCAGAACCTGCTCTATAGCTACTCAGGCAAATTGCTTGTTTTGAGGTCTATACCTTAATTAATGCAGAAGTGAACGCTGTTCACAAGTGATATTTAAAATATTCAATTGGATTTAAGGAGACAAAATTGCCCATATTTGAAGCTACCCAGAGAAAAAGTAAGTTGCTAGAGCCGCTGTTAGCAAATGTCTGCAGAAAGTTCCTAATTGCTTCTGTGGAAATTTAGCATAAAGGCCCTATAGTAATCAAGAGGTTCATTTCCTTCATACTTAACACCCCGGCATGTGTGTCTTAAGTGAAGAACAATATTGAAATTCGTACCGTTGATGGTGGATTCGAATTTCTTCAGAGACGCTGGTATTGCGAAGCACCTTGGCAGTCAGAAAAACAAGATCTATGACCATTAACACAACTTACTGAGTCGAGCTACCAAGAGGATTGGATGTGTAAAGGTTTTCTTCCGATTTTGATACAGAATTTTTCTGGACATTCGCAGCTCCATAAAATATATCAGAAAAAAAGCTCGCATACGCTGGCCCCTGCCACAGTTGAACTGACGATTAATTGAGCCGTTCTGACCCGAGACACAGGCGGTACCACTGGGCTACAGACACACTGCTGGCTGTACGCCATTCTCATCGTAGTATTTGTCGCCCAGCCTCATAACGGCTCATGAAAGATAATAAAAGTTGTCACTTATGTGAAGAAAAGCATTTCTTTTGGCAAAAAATTGAATTTTCTGTCTGAGTGTCTTAGTTTACATGAGGATTATATAGCAGGAGTCATTCAAATGGAAAGGGAATATCAAGTGCATTTTGCGAGTCAGTTCAGTACCATACGCGGAAGTGATTGCAGTCACAGTGTTGCCTAATATTTGTGACGATGTTGCCAATTCTCAGCTGTGCTAGGAACAGCTCTGTAGCGGTATGCGAGGAGAATCACGTGCTCGTGTCATTGGAGGATATGGAAAGGAGTTGCGGAGTTTGGTTAATATGGAGTGTTTTCTCCTTCCAGTTGTGTCAAACATTCAGGTATATAACCTTCCATCACGATTCCAGTTTCCTACAAAATATATACGAATGAAACACTTACCGTGTTACTTTGTGACAAAAGATTGTTTCAGTACAATAAAAAGTCTTTGGAAATCACTTATGCCCACCTGTCACAAAAGTAAGATAACAAATACTTTGCACCTCGAAATCGATTGCACCTTTGTCAGTCTTGTGACATTTAAATAAATCGTCTTAACGGCACTAAATCGTGGTTTGTGAATCATTTACCGGCCGTTCTCTGCCGCATTTCACTGGTTGCAAGGCAAAAAGCTTACTGACAGATTTCACAGAAGGAAAACTGGGACAAAATGTCTCCCACTGCAAGGTCATGTTGTTTTATTTAAATGATTACAAAATCAGGTAAAACGAACAGTCAGGTTGTCAGGATAAGCACATTACTGTTGTCAGGATGATGTTGCACTGCCCAGGGCCCGTAATGATAAAGGGCCCGTTTAGGTCAGGTATATTGTACACAGAAGTGGAAGAGAGAGCACCACTAAATTCTAATCCGTATGCATTGCATGCACGTAGAAATTATTGTTACGGTGTACTTATGGAGCCCAATGAGCGAACTGCGCATTTTCCGATGAGAAAGAGCACTGGCAAACCGTCTACGCTACATTAGGTTACTAAATCTGGTGTCACTCTGAGCTAGAATTTATGGTCAGCGACTAAGTGTAAGGTCAATGAGTTGGATGCGAGTTTTGCAACAGTGAAATACTTTCCTACATTGTAGAAGCGAAAATAAAATTAGAACTAATATTGCGAAAATTTTGTACTTGGATGGCTTAGAATGAAAATCTTTCTCTTTATTGCAAAGGAAAACAACTGATTTTCTAAAACATTGTCTGACACGTTGTTGTTGTTGTGGTATTCAGTCCTGAGACTGGTTTGATGCAGCTTTTTCATCTCCCAGTACCTACCGCAACCTACATCCTTCTGAATCTGCTTAGTGTATTCATCTCTTGGTCTCCCTCTACGATTTTTACCCTCCACGCTGCCCTCCAATACTAAATTGGTGATGCCCTGATGCCTCAGAACATGTCCTACGAACCGATCCCTTCTTCTAGTCAAGTTGTGCCACAAACTTCTCTTCTCCCCAATCCTATTCAATACTTCCTCATTAGTTATGTGATCTACCCATCCAATCTTCAGCATTCTTCTGTAGCACCACATCTCAAAAGCTTCTAATCACTTCTTGTCCAAACTATTTATCGTCCATGTTTCACTTCCATACATGGCTACACTCCATACAAATACTTTCAAATATGACTTCCTGACACTTAAATCTATACTCGATGTTAACAAATTTCTCTTCTTCAGAAACGCTTTCCTTGCCATTGCCAGTCTACATTTTATATCCTCTCTACTTCGACCATCATCAGTTATTTTGCTCCCCAAATAGCAAAACTCCTTTACTACTTTAAGTGTCTCATTTCCTAATCTAATTCCCTCAGCATCACCCGACTTTATTCGACTACATTCCATTATCCTCGTTTTGCTTTTGTTGATGTTCATCTTATATCCTCCTTTCAAGACACTATCCATTCCGTTCAACTGCTCTTCCAAGTCCTGTGCTGTCTCTGACAGAATTACAATGTCATCGGCGAACCTCAAAGTTTTTATTTCTTCTCCATGGATTTTAATACCTACTCCGAATTTTTCTTTTGTTTCCTTTACTGCTTGCTCAATATACAGATTGAATAACATCGGGGAGAGACTACAACCCTGTCTCACTCCCTTCCCAACCAATGCTTCCCTTTCATGTCCCTCGACCCTTATAAATGCCATCTGGTTTCTGTACAAATTGTAAATAGCCTTTCGCTCCCTGTATTTTACCCCTGCCACCTTCAGAATTTGAACGAGAGTTTTACAGTCAACATTGTCAAAAGCTTTCCCTAAGTCTACAAATGCTAGAAACTTAGGTTTGCCCTTCCTTAATCTAGCTTCGAAGATAAGTCGTATGGTCGGTATTGCCTCACGTGTTCCAACATTTCTACGAAATCCAAACTGATCTTCCCCTAGGTGGGCTTCTACTAGTTTTTCCATTCGTCTGTAAAGCATTCGCTTTAGTATTTTGCAGCAGTGTCTTATTAAACTGATAGTTCGGTAATTTTCACATCTGTCAACACCTGCCTTCTTTGGGATTGGAATTATTATATTCTTCTTGAAGTCTGAGGGTATTTCGCCTGTTTCATACATCTTGCTCACCAGATGGTAGAGTTTTGTCAGGACTGGCTCTCCCAAGGCCGTCAGTAGTTCTAATGGAATGTTGTATACTCCGGGGGCCTTGTTTCGACTCAGGTCTTTCAGTGCTCTGTCAAATTCTTCACGCAGTATCGTATCTCCCATTTCATCTTCATCTACATCCTCTTTCATTTCCATAAAATTGTCCTCAAGTACATCGCCCTTGTATAGACCCTATATATACTCTTTCCGCCGGCCGAAGTGGCCGTGCGGTTAAAGGCGCTGCAGTCTGGAACCGCAAGACCGCTACGGTCGCAGGTTCGAATCCTGCCGCGGGCATGGATGTTTGTGATGTCCTTAGGTTAGTTAGGTTTAACTAGTTCTAAGTTCTAGGGGACTAATGACCGCAGCAGTTGAGTCCCATAGTGCTCAGAGCCATTTGAACCATTTTATACTCTTTCCACCTTTCTGCTTTCCCTTCTTTGCTTAGAACTGGGTTTCCATCTGAGCTCTTGATATTCGTACAAGTCGTTCTCTTATCTCCAAAGGTCTCTTTAATTTTCCTGTAGGCAGTATCTATCTTACCCCTAGTGATACTCGCTTCTACATCCTTACATTTGTCCTCTGGCCATCCCTGCTTAGCAATTTTGCACTTCCCGTCGATCTCATTTTTGAGACAATTGTATTCCTTTTTGCCTGCTTCATTTACTGCATTTTTATATTTTCTCCTTTCATCAATTAAATTCAATATATCTTCTGTTACCCAAGGATTTCTACTAGCCCTCGTCTTTTTACCTACTTGATCCTCTGCTGCCTTCACTACTTCATCCCTCAGAGCTACCCATTCTTCTTCTACTGTATTTCTTTCCCCAATTCCTGTCAATTGTTCTTTTATGTTCTCTCTGAAACTCTGTACAACCTCTGGTTTAGTCAGTTTATCCGGGTCCCATCTCCTTAAATTCCCACCTTTTTGCAGTTTCTTCAGTTTTAATCTACAGATCATAACCAATAGATTGTGGTCAGAGTCCACATCTGCCCCTGGAAATGTCTACAATTTAAAACCTGGTTCCTAAATTTCTGTCTTACCATTATATAATCTACTGAAACCTGTCAGTATCTCCAGGCTTCTTCCAGGTATACAGCCTTTTTTTATGATTCTTGAACCAAGTGTTAGCTATGATTAAGTTGTGCTCTGTGCAAAATTCTACCAGGCGGCTTCCTCTTTCATTTCTTAGCCCCAATCCAAGTCACCTACTACGTTTCCTTCTCTCGGTTTTCCTACTACCAAATTCCAGTCACCCATGACTACTAAATTTTCGTCACCCTTCACTATCTGAATAATTTCTT
This sequence comes from Schistocerca americana, assembly GCF_021461395.2. Classification (NCBI taxonomy): domain Eukaryota; kingdom Metazoa; phylum Arthropoda; class Insecta; order Orthoptera; family Acrididae; genus Schistocerca; species Schistocerca americana. The sequence goes on from NC_060119.1 coordinate 539,407,529, forward strand.
TTATTTCATCAAACATTTCTTCAATTTCTTCGTCATCTGCAGAGCTAGTTGGCATATACACTTGTACTGCTGTAGTAGGTGTGGGCTTCGTATCTATCTTTGCCACAATAATGCATTCACTATGCTTTTTGTAGTAGCTTACCCGCACTCCTATTATTTATTCATTATTAAACCCGCTCCTGCATTACCCCTATTTGATTTTGTATTTATAACCCTGTATTCACCTGACCAAAAGTCTTGTTCCTCCTCCACCGAACTTCACTAATTCCCGCTATATCTAACTTTAACCTATCCATTTCCCTTTTAAATTTTCTAACCTACCTGCCCGATTAAGGGATCTGACATTCCACGCTCCGATCCGTAGAACGCCAGTTTTCTTTCTCCTGATAACGACATCCTCTTGAGTAGTCCCCGCCCGGAGATCCGAATGGGGGACTATTTTACCTCCGGAATATTTTACCCAAGAGGACGCCATCATCATTTAACCATACAGTAAAGCTGCATGCCATCGGGAAAAATTACGGCCGTAGTTTCCCCTTGCTTTCAGCCGTTCGCAGTACCAGCACACGAAGGCCGTTTTGGTTAGTGTTACAAGGCCAGGTCAGTCAATCATCCAGACTGTTGCCCTTGCAACTACTGAAAAGGCTGCTGCCCCTCTTCAGGAACCACACATTTGTCTGGCCTCTCAACAGATACCCCTCCGTTGTGGTTGCACCTACGGTATCGCTGTCTGTATCGCTGAGGCACGCAAGCCTCCCCAACCAAGGTCTATGGTTCATGGGGGAGTTGTCTGACATACACAACTTGAAACAGGTCAAGTCGACCAAATCATATGGAAGAACTGACAGCGATGTATATCGGAAGGCAGCAAGATCTGTTGCCTTTTGGTTTGGCAGTACTCGATAGCCATTTCTAGGCGCAAGTAAATGAAGAAAGGCAGCCCGTTTTTGTTATTAAGTAACGTCTTCATCAATTACTTTAGTTTTAATGTAATCTACGAGTAATTACTGATGTTTGATATTAACATGAAAAGGATTCCGTAGACGGGGAAAGAACCTGTTCTTGGGGAAACTACTTCTATAGTGACCAAAAGGCATCAAATGATCTTCAAGTACAGTGTTCCAGCAGCGGTATGAAGAAAATGATAGTAATAATGACGGCAATAATCGAATTATCCGGTAACTTCACACTTCCCAGTGGATTTTCTCGAACTAAGAAATTTGCTGAATTTATGAAAATTTCAAAATGCCTTTACATCGAGCCTATGATGCCTAGAAGAGTCTTTACATCCTGCTGACATGAGAATAGCATAATCTCCGCTTCAGAAGCTTGCTTCTACTTAACCATTTAATAGACTCGCGTTTTTCCACCGTGACTAATTTTGTAAGCTAAGCGCATCATCTGTTACAGCACACTCCTGGGGCTGGGAAATGTGGCCACAATGGTCTGGCGGAACGAACTATCACAGGTGCAATGCGTGGGTTCAGGCATCTACTTTTAAGAGACACAAACAGATTTACTTTACCCCTGGTAACATCAAGAGAAAGACGTTATAATCCAGAATCCTCATTAAACATCACGTTCCTTCGTTACCAACTGGGCAGAGCCGGTTTACGGTGGGAAAAGACATAGCGGAAGTCATGGTAAACAGAAAACAGTCTCCAGTAAACTTAATTACATTAGAAAATTTTATTTTATTTGATGAACCGATAGCCATTTAAAGGAACAGGGCTCTTACTTTACTTGTACTTGATTGAACTAGAGACGTTGAAAAAATTGGTGCTGGACTGTGATTCGAATTCTTATCCCCTCTTTCGAGGATCTGAATCTCTCGGAATAGTATAGTTCAATCATTTCGTTCCTTCTCTCAAGACTGCAATCTTCTCTAGGTCTCCTCCAAAGGTAAGTGTGTGGGTCCGAATCCTGATCCAGTACAAAAATATTCATAATTACATTTCAAGCCCTATCACGTGCAAACCGGCCTGTTAGTGAAAATTAACGTACATTTTAATGTCTGTTCATGTGTTGCTAACAATCGCAATAGGTGTCGTTATTTCTGGTAAAACACGCGGACATCTTACTATTGGTGAATAAGCAACTGACACTTAAGCTATATTCATGGATACACGGTAGGTGTCCAGTTCGATAGTCGCTTAGGCACAAAAGTTTGTATCCTTATTTTAGATTCAAACACCTAGCAGCTGGTAAGAAAAACCGATACGAAACATTTGATTTTACTCAGTTAACAATCCGATTACATGTTGAGTTCGTATCTCCGTCACAGAACTTCACATCATGCACTTCATCTTTAAATTTATACACACTTTGTTACTTCAGAATAGAGGTATATCAGACATCTTTCGTGGATAGTTAACAGGTACGAAAGGGTCTTGGTAAAAATCCCGGTTTATTACAAAAACTGTCGTTTTTTATTTTCAAGTTTAGATTTGGTTACTGGTATTAGCAAAAATTTCGATAATTCATGACTCTTCATGGCTAGTCACCAATATGATACGATTAGATTAGGTTACATTAGATTAATTCTTGTTTCATAGATCATGAATACGATATTTCGTAATGATGTGGAACATGTCATTTTAGTGAATGATTTCTTTACATACCATGATTCAGTTTCTTTACAATTTTTTACTCTCTCTCTCTTTCTCTCTGTCTCACACACACACACACACACACACACACACACACACATTCTTTTTTATTTTTATTTGTTTGTTGTGCTCGACTATCGGCGAGGCAGGAAAACGTCTGTGAATGAGTTTCTTAGTTTTGAGTACACTTCCGAAAGAAATATAAAAACAACTATGAAAGTTACTGATTTATGATGCTTAGTTTGCAGTCAGTTCTGAGTATTATTAGTAACTACGCTCCAGTCCCTAAACCTAGTTACGGAAATGCGAATCAGACGCATTACGTATTCCAGGCCGTAACAGCAGCGACTTGGAGACAACAGCTATGGTCACTTCCCAGCCCGTTGTAAGATCACATCGGTTCGTCTTCTTCCTGCTGGTATTGTAACTGAGATTTGGCAACAAGGCAATGCATGTTTGGCAACTCTGTGCTCGACGAGTTACTTCCTGGTGTACACGGAATTAAGCCTCAAAGCTCACTTGATTTTACCTGTCATTTCCACTGAATAATCTGAGTTATTATCGCTTGAGGTGTAACAAAAGATGGTAAATTTACGGCTTTCAGCCCAGGAAAGTCGCTGCACGTGGAAATCGCGACTAATCTCGACCTTTAAATAGCGGTTTATGAGTGCTAGCGACTATTGGTCTCGTAAGAGGAAACTAAACCACATACTTCTCTGCTAGCTCTGTAATAACATGCTAACGTAAGAAAAAGCGTCTATTATGGTTCGCAGTTCCAGTCTCACTGAGTGTAGCGTTTTTCTCCCTTCTGTGAAAGAGCTACAAGCAGTCAGATCAAACATCGATAAGGAAATCGCAAGAAAATACTTTCGGCTCATGATGAAAAACTTACAATGCTGCACAACAGGTAACGCCTCGTTCCGCTGCTGACAAGCAAATTTTGGGTTTCTAGGAATACATAACTTTACTTATGAAATACCACATTTACATACATCGTGAGTATGACACAGCATACCAATTAAACATAGACCCAATCAAAAGCTAAGTGAGTAGTATTTTACCAATTCGTGTCGATAGAGGAACGCTCGTGTACAAATACTCAGTTTTATTAAAACAGACTTTCGTTGTAAGGTTATCGTGGGTAGTTTTATTTCATTTTTTATAATACAGTTCATAATTTTTATAAGGTTTCCATTAATGTTGTTAAAACAATAGTAAACATGAGAGAGAAATTAATCATAAACGATATATGCGAATTCTCTGATGTTATCTATAACAGTCTCAAAATGCACATGCAGTTTATTGATTACAAGCATGTAGAAAACTTGTTCTGAGTTAAAGCTGTCAAACAAGGTTTGAAGTAGAATAAAATGCCACTATCAGACGACAGCGAATGTAGAAAATACTTTTCCGACGTATTTTGGCACGATGCGCTCTCCCCATACATAATACAAAAGTTTCGTGATGCGTCTGCTGCCTGAAAAGAATAAAATGTCGCAGAAGTTAGCCCTTTTCCCACATGCGACTATTTTGGGTTGAGAAGTGAAGAGAATTGTGTTACAAGTTCCATTAGATTGATAAATTTAGCAGACAGCAGAATTTTGTTTTAAAAAATACAGCAATGAATGTACTCGAACTCGAGACATCTTATCTACCGCGCGCGATACTTAGCATTACGCTACTAGCTGACACGTAGCTAGAACAGCTCCAGAAGTCAGCAACAATTCCTCCAGAAATTCTGCATTCCATAGCGCGTGGGATAATGCATATGTCCAGGACAATACTTATGAGAGTCAAACAGTTATACCTTTTCTTTTGCACTACACGACATTTTCAACAAACAGATAGCGCAATAGAGTAGCTCAAGTGGAAAGGAGCACTTCTTATTTAAATTTCTGCATCCTACACTGTTGGCAGTTCTGTGCAGATGGCAGTTACGTGATTTTATTTCGGTGATTACAAAATAATGTTGATTGGATGCACTGGGTAGCCGAGGCATCTAGTACATGGTGATTCGGTCAACCAAGTAAATGAATTTACTGAACATGCTGCAAATTGATACAGGGAGCCTGTGTGTCAGAATTCTCAGCGAGTGTGGCAAAACGGCGTTATGATAGAAAAATAAGCCACTGAGAAGAGGATTTGGTGCTCTGTTGGGCTGATGATAGGTTCATATATCTATGGTCTGGGTTCGGTTCCAACTTCGGTCAGTGATTTTAGACAGGGAGAGACAGTTTCCATTCTCTTCTGGCTACACCAAGTGAAGAAGATATAGTGGCATTGTGGTCTGAAATTCACTTTAAAAATGATATTCCTTCTCTACCATGTAGACGTTAGGTTGAGCCACAATAAAGTCTGGAGTGGCGACATGTAGAAACTGTATCACCAGTAACGTTTCTGATACAAGTTATTTATTTCTAGTGATCAAACAAACGCTATGTAGGCTCACAGGACACTTCTTCCATCTTTTATCTGAGCTTCTGTATGTCGATAAAATTGGTTATGAACTGGGAATGCAACTGAGACCGCCCTTTACGCGGAATTTGTTCCCTTCGTGACAATACAGCTCTGCTACAACTTGTTGTCTGTTCAAAACTGCAGATTACTCAACATCTTCACATATTGCGCGTGAATTTGTTCGAATCCTGGCCCGGCACTAAAGATTTCATTATGTATTATCAAGCTCTACCATGAGAACACCTATCTGCTGGTGGATAATAATATCGATGTTTAATGAATTTTCATTCGTTGTGAACACTAATGATATTTGACGTGTTTGACTCCCAATGAGACACAGAACTATTTGCGAGATCACTGCAAGTTCAAGATGTTATTCCGAGCTACTGGTGGAGAAAAATTCGGTAGCTGACGTCTCTTTGTGTGTAGTCAACAGCGATATGTGTGGAGCTCTATTCCCAGACAGCACTGAACTCTTCGTCATATTATTTCGAGTTCAAACATGCTCACATGTCGCTAATGGTGCAACAAACCAATATTTAACGTTCGTTTTCTCTAGAATATAACAGCGATAGGTGCCGGGTTGGAGTCCTGGGAAGGAAAAAAATTAATGTTTCGTCTCGTCATTTCAGTTAAAAGATCTAGCTACTGCCGAGAAAATGCGATATGTCACAGTTGATTGTGCTTCGATATCTATCTTATTGGGTTCTGGTTTCGAATCCCTGCCTAAAACAAAGGTTTACCTCACGGTATTTCAAGTAAGTTAACTGGGACAATAGGTGCTGGGTAGGAATTCGCATCCGTTAAAAATGTTTGCGTTATATAGTTTAAAGTTGGTATATGCTAACTGATACTGTCTAAAATCGAGGTATATCATTCTCTGTATGCCTAATCAGGAATGTCTGTTAGTTTCCTTCAGCCACGAAATCTTTGCTTAGTCTGCATGACCTGGGTTTGAATCCATATGCAGAACGAGACGGTACGTCATGTCATTTGAAGTTAATACATATTCTCAACTAGCTGCTCGTGAATAACTTAAATTTTTAATGTCATTTTGCGTTAAGTAATAAGTACGGTATTTTACTTTGAAGAGGAAATCATGAATACGACGAACTTACTACGTGGATTACCTATCTGACGTAATAATGAGAGTGGTAACATTTCAGGTATGTCATTTATTGTAATAAATGTGAGCTTACAAGCCTTAAGGACAGTCTTATCTGTGATAAGGTGTTCCCTGATATTTGTAGTATTGTAGTATTACTTTACATCTTGAGTTATTGCAATACAGAGCAGTGTTTTCTAGTGGTGACTTGTTGGAACCATTTTCAATAGTCAAACGACTGAATCAAGGAGCGATTTGAGGACCTACTAGACAGCTGCGTTATGTGGGTTGCATGCGAATCAGGCGAAATGCAATGCAGGTCGTTCGGATACTTTTGAGCACGACTGTACATCTCATGCTATAGCGTAGGTCCCGTGTCATCTGGATGTGGTAATATATTTCGTTCATGTTGTTGTTGCTGTTGTGGTTGTTGTTGTTGTTGCCTCTAGTCCAAAGATTGATATGATACAGCTCTCCGGGCTGGTGTTGTGACTGAAGTCCTATTCATCCCTGCATAACTTCTCCACCATACATCCGTTTGAACCTGCTTACTGTAATCAAGCTTTTGTCTCTCTCTAAAAATTTTATATCCTTTTATTACCAAATTGCCGATTCCTTGATACCTCAGTGTGTATTACCTCTACCGACCCCTTCCTTTAATTAAATTATGCCACAAATTACTTTTATGCCTAATTTGATTCAGTACCTCCTCATTAGTTATTCGACCTACCAATCTACTTTCAACATTCTTCTGTTGCACCAAATGTTATTCTTTTATTTCGTTTAACTTCTGTACAAGGCTACACTCGAGGCAAATACCTGAGAAGAGAATTCATAACACTTAAATGCATATTCCATGTCAAAAAATTTTTCATTAATGCTATTATGGCTATTGCCAATCTGCAATTTATGTCCTCTCTACTTAGTCGATATTGTTATTTTACTGCGAAAATAGTAAAATTCGTCAACTACTTTTAGTGTCTCATTTCCTAATCTGATTCTGTTAGCAATACCTGATTTAATTTAACTACATTCCATTAAGACTGCTTTACTTTTGTTGATATGCATCTTATAGCCTCATTTCAAGATGCTATCTACTCCGTTCTTCCAACTCTTTTACTCGCAAACAGCAAAATTTTTGTTTCTTCTCCATTTATAAATTTTTCCTTGGTTTCATTTGTTCCTTGTCCAATGTACAGACTGAAGAACGTCGGGGAGACACTAAAATCCCGCCTCACTTCGTTCTCGACTACTGCTTTCCCTTAATGTTCTGCAACTGTTAACAATGGCAGTCTCGGTTATGCACAAGTTGTAGGTAATTTTTCGTTCCCTGCATTTTACTCCTACTGCTTTCAGAACTTCAAAGAGTGTATTCTAATCAGACTGTCAAAGGATTTCTCTAAATCTGCAGAAGCTATAAACGTAGGTTCGTATGTTTGACTTTCTTCAGTCGTTTATACGGCTTTTTAAACTAGTCGTTTATACGACTCGTTAAAGTAGTCGTGTTTCGTAGTTCATCCAAATCGATAAACTGAGATACTATGGTCTTAAGAAATTCTTTGTTTTGGGAAATTCATCCGAAACTGGTGAACGTTCATAATGTGTCTGGTTCAAATGGCTCTGAGCACTATGGGACTTAACATCTTAGGTCATCAGTCGCCTAGAACTTAGAACTACTTAAACCTAACTAACCTAAGGACATCACACACATCCATGCCCGAGGCAGGATTCGAACCTGCGACCGTAGCAGTCCCGCGGTTGCAGACTGCAGCGCCTAGAACCACACGGCCACCGCGGCCGGCATAATAATGTGTCTGCTCCCTCGTTTTTAGCTTTTAGGAATGGGGGTGAATTGGAAAGCGGCCTTACGTTTGTTAAAGATGTGCTACTTGCCGAACGTGCAAGAACGGTAACCGCAGCTGAGAACCCAAAGAAAATGATGGGCATCGTTCATCCGATCTAGTGAAGAAATACACTAAAATACGTTATAGATGTAAGTGCAGTAGTTGACTAATATACACTCCTGGAAATGGAAAAAAGAACACATTGGCACCGGTGTGTCAGACCCACCATACTTGCTCCGGACACTGCGAGAGGGCTGTACAAGCAATGATCACACGCACGGCACAGCGGACACACCAGGAACTGCGGTGTTGGCCGTCGAATGGCGCTAGCTGCGCAGCATTTGTGCACCGCCGCCGTCAGTGTCAGCCAGTTTGCCGTGGCATACGGAGCTCCATCGCAGTCTTTAACACTGGTAGCATGCCGCGACAGCGTGGACGTGAACCGTATGTGCAGTTGACGGACTTTGAGCGAGGGCGTATAGTGGGCATGCGGGAGGCCGGGTGGACGTACCGCCGAATTGCTCAACACGTGGGGCGTGAGGTCTCCACAGTACATCCATGTTGTCGCCAGTGGTCGGCGGAAGGTGCACGTGCCCTTCGATCTGGGACCGGACCGCAGCGACGCACGGATGCACACCAAGACCGTAGGATCCTACCCAGTGCCGTAGGGGACCGCACCGCCACTTCCCAGCAAATTAGGGACACTGTTGCTCCTGGGGTATCGGCGAGGACCATTCGCAACCGTCTCCATGAAGCTGGGCTACGGTCCCGCACACCGTTAGGCCGTCTTCCGCTCACGCCCCAACATCGTGTAGCCCGCCTCCAGTGGTGTCGCGACAGGCGTGAATGGAGGGACGAATGGACACGTGTCGTCTTCAGCGATGAGAGTCGCTTCTGCCTTGGTGCCAATGATGGTCGTATGCGTGTTTGGCGCCGTGCAGGTGAGCGCCACAATCAGGACTGCATACGACCGAGGCACACAGGGCCAACACCCGGCATCATGGTGTGGGGAGCGATCTCCTACACTGGCCGTACACCACTGGTGATCGTCGAGGGGACACTGAATAGTGCACGGTACATCCAAACCGTCATCGAACCCATCGTTCTACCATTCGTAGACCGGCAAGGGAACTTGCTGTTCCAACAGGACAATGCACGTCCGCATGTATCCCGTGCCACCCAACGTGCTCTAGAAGGTGTAAGTCAACTACCCTGGCCAGCAAGATCTCCGGATCTGTCCCCCATTGAGCATGTTTGGGACTGGATGAAGCGTCGTCCCACGCGGTCTGCACGTCCAGCACGAACGCTGGTCCAACTGAGGCGCCAGGTGGAAATGGCATGGCAAGCCGTTCCACAGGACTACATCCAGCATCTCTACGATCGTCTCCATGGGAGAATAGCAGCCTGCATTGCTGCGAAAGGTGGATATACACTGTACTAGTGCCGACATTGTGCATGCTCTGTTGCCTGTGTCTATGTGCCTGTGGTTCTGTCAGTGTGATCATATGATGTATCTGACCCCAGGAATGTGTCAATAAAGTTTCCCCTTCCTGGGACAATGAATTCACGGTGTTCTTATTTCAATTTCCAGGAGTGTACGATTGTGGCTTGCGCTAAGTTAAAATCTTTGCTTCGCAAAGTATGTAATAAAAAGTGATGAATTTATTTGGAATAAAATGTCAGGATAACCAACAGCTTAATGGAAAGTGTGATCAACAGAAAAGTTTTATGATCGGCTCACAGTAGTCACAACAAGAAAAAAACGGAACATTAATGCCCAATGTTTTCACCTCTACTTTAGATGGTAACTGTTACATTCACAGCCTTGTGACAGTTGTGAGCAATCTTGATCTATTCTCAGCTCTCCCCTTCATAATGTGGTTGAAAATAGGCTCATGTTGGTATTGTGCTAGCGGAAATAGTGCACCGCCGCCGCAATTTTGAGTACAGTCGTCCACGCACGCGCAGGAGAGCCGCAATGCGATTTTCGGCAGAGGGAGTTTGAATATGGCACAATCTAACTGCAAATCATTGTTCATGCGCGATTTCCACGCCTGCGCATTCTTAGCGCACGTGTTCTAGAAAGGGGGTGTCGACGTGCGGATACCGTCAGTCGTACGTAGCCACCAGCAAGGTTGAAGCACCTGAAGATGTCGGACAGTTGCTTCGAGGAAATATTGTGGAATTTGCTGAACGTGATCCGACGGCAAACCCGTGAAGACTATTTACACCTGCATTTATGTTCGATCATGTATTTCTCGCGGTCTTTTCGTATTTTTATCGAACCTCTGTACCGATTACATACAGCTTCTCAGTGTTGGTCGATACCTGTCCTCGCTGGCCGTAGTGGCCGAGCGGTTCTAGGCGCTACAGTCTGGAACCGCGAGACCTTTACGGTCGCAGGTTCGAATCCTGCCTCGGGCATGGATGTGTGTGATGTCCTTAGGTTAGTTAGGTTTAAGTAGTTCTAAGTTCTAGGGGACTGATGACCTCAGACTTCAGATGTTAAGTCCCATAGTGCTCAGAGCCATTTGAAACATTTTTTGATACCTATCCTCACACGGTTTGCCTAAGAAATTAAAGTTGTACTCATCTCTCTGCATTGTTATTGTTTAAACAAAAGCTTTACCACGACATTCCAGCGTATTCAAAAATCTGAAGATGACAAAATTCGCTAGTCCCCTATTCGCCATTTACCGTTGAAGCTAGTTTAGTCCTCGAATATAGACAATGAACTGTGGGTTTTATGAACAGAGACAAATACTGAGAAATTAAAATCAGTGCCAAGTCTTGGAAATAATGACCACACTGATACTCTAAAAAAAGAAAAAAGTCATCATTGCGTGTAGGAAGCATACATCTAGAGGAAGAAACTTATTGTTGTTCCTTACTGTTGTAATTAGTTATTTTTCCGTACTGTCCGTCTGCATGCAACATAGAGGGGCTCATCTCGTTATCGCTCCCCTCCTAACGTTTCAGTTTCTCATCCAAATTTCTGAAAAATATGTTTTTAGTAACAACACGTAGTGATTTTGAAATGTTCATACGTTACTTGTGGTGGAGTGGGTTGTCTATAGAGTGCTACACCATCACTGCACGTGCAGCCAACGCTTCGATAGCACTGATGGTTGTCATAATATGGGACGATCATTTAGAAAGAAGCTTAAAGCTTGGATCAGGTATGTAGGCAGTATATACACACACTGTGGTGTTGGCATATTCATCATCGTCTTCGAAGGACCATGGTGTGTTCACAACATAGCCGTTACCACCATCATCACCAGCAGTGTGGAAACGAGAGTGCTGAAACAAAATATATTGACGCAGAAGCCATTATCACCGTCAGCCCAAATGCTGGAATTTCAAGACGACGAATGCAGCTCAAATGCTCTCACGTCTTTTATTTTGGGCTAAAGTTCCTGCAATCGAATCCTGGGGAGCGCAATTTTTTTTTAAATTTGTGTTATTTTGAGCCCACTACTATGTTCATTTTCATGTGACGTATACATTTACTCTTTCCATTGAGCATGCAAAATAAATTGTAAGTAAATAAAAAATGTAGTTATGGAAGAAATTTAGTGCCGTATATTTATTAAATAAAGGTAGGGCCTGGCGGTTTAGTGATAAAGTGCGTTCCTGAAAACGGAGAGCTCGGGGGATCGAATCCCGGTCGGACCACGGAATTTTTCAACATGCTTTTAATCAAATGACCTGAAAAGTTTCCAGGAACGACGCGCGCCTTGAACTCCACGTTAAACTGTAAGACTCCTTTTCCGGTTGGATGACTAGAGTAAATTAAAGACACGAACGACACCGAAGTGGTGTCCAATCGAAAGACTTCATTCGGTCGTTGAAACACACGATATTATTAATATTATAAATTAATTAAGGATCAGTTATCTAGCGAAGCTGATCAGAGTTATGATGTATTATTTGTTAATTTATTTACAGCCTCATTTGTTGGTAATAAAAGCGTTTCCCACATTTCAGTCTCTTCCTCTTATATTGCAACATTTTGTAGCGTAAACTTACATGACAGCCAATGTTTACATTTCGGGCGTGCACTCTGCTGGTAGGAAGACACGAGGGGAAGGTCATGAGTTCTCGGTATTTAGTTTTGTTGGTTGTATTATTAACGTCATAGTTCATTCGATCCATCTGCATGGATTTTTGTTAACATAATTTTACGAGAATGGAGCATTTGCTTAGGCTAACTCTCTTTGAAGATTCTTTGAACTTGTTAAACCGTAGTTCCACATGATCTCTTGCCTTTTTAATGTCAGAGTTCTCTTTCGTCTGTTGTACAGATTTCGTGACAACAGTATCACTTTCATTTTCTCTCTTACCGCCGCGAGGTCGTACGAAGCTAATGGTTTGTTGTTAGCTTTACATCACAACAGCCACTACACAATTCGATAGAGTGCCTTTTTGTGTGTGCAAGAGCGAGGTTGTTTTCTTCAGCTTTTTTCTTTCCCTTGAAACCTGTCAATTAAATGCAGCATTAAGCATCCATCTGGAAAGTCCCCATTATGCTCCCATACCTGGTAGCTGTTAATAAGGGATGAAACCATCTGTTTTCGCAGTTGATTGTTACCTGTTGTTTCACGATAGAGTGACCATGTTAATCTGCTAGAGGTAGCAAATTTTGTCTGGTATTTTTCCACAGTGTAATGTCGTGGTCCTGGTGATCTAGTTGGTCACACTGGACTCCGTGCGGTTCTAGGCGCTACAGTCTGGAGCCGAGCGACCGCTACGGTCGCAGGTTCGAATCCTGCCTCGGGTATGGATGTGTGTGATGTCCTTAGGTTAGTTAGGTTTAATTAGTTCTAAGTTCTAGGCGACTGATGACCTCAGAAGTTAAGTCGCATAGTGCTCAGAGCCATTTTAACCATTTTTTTGGACTCCGTCCCTGGAGGTTCAAGTGTCAGTTATGGACGGAATCTCGAAGTTGTCCTCGTTTCAGTCATACGGGACGGCCCCAAGTACACTCACGCCACTCTCAAACGAGTATGAAGAATCTTTTCCTGTAGAAAAGGCGGCTGGGGCGTTGGGCTCTCCACCTTCCCTCTCTAACCCAACTGTTACGGGAGCCAGTGTCTGTCGTCTGTGTGCCTGTTTTATACAATTTTCCGCACGAGTTTTATGCTCGCCTTGTAATTTCCACTGTTCCCAATAATTTCGCGTTAATGCTTGTAGCTCTGTGCTTGGAATGATGTTCCTATCCCTCTTTCACTTCAACGGAGGAAAATTCTATTTTTCTTTGTAAAGAATGCACTTTTTTGTAAAATATATATATTAATGCAGACAGTACATCAAAAACTTGTTAGAAAAATAAATAATTGGTTTTGTATGCACAATGACGATTGTCGGTTCTTATCATTCTATAAATACACACATATTTACGTATACAGTCCATTATATTAATTATTTAAAATAAAATGAGTGCATTATATCTCACATGGTTGGGAGGATGTTGTGGGATGTCATTTGTGCCGTTTTGCAATCCCATATGATTCCAAAGACCGATCTCGGGTGACTTACAGAGAAGGGAATCACCCCATATGGTCTTGCAACTTAATTAAAGAAAATAATAATGTCACAAAATGGAAACGACTGACTGAATGATTATTTATAGGGGTGCCCAAATCGAATATGAGAATGAGGGTTCCACACCGCGAACATAGACATACTGATGAGAGGAGGGATCATCTAATCCATAACAGCAACAAGTGGTCACCACAACAATCAAATGGCTCAAATGCCTCTGACCACTATGGGACTTAACAACTGAAGTCATCAGACCCCTAGACTTAGAACTACAGTACTTAAACCTAACTAACCTAAGGACATCACACTCATCCATACCCGAGGCAGGATTCGAACCGGCGACCATAGCAGCAGCGCGGTCCCAGATTGAAGCGCTTAGAACCGCTCGGCCACAACGGCCGGCCCACAACAATCACAGCCGGCCGCGGTGGCCGAGCGGTTCTAGGCGCTTCAATCTGGAACCGAGCGACTTCTACGGTCGCAGGTTCGAATCCTGCCTCGGGCATGGATGTGTGTGATGTCCTTAGGTTAGTTAGGTTTAAGTAGTTCTAAGTTCTAGCGGACTGATGACCTCAGCAGTTAAATCCCATAGTGCTCAGAGCCATTTGAACAACCATCACAAAGCACAAGAGTTACCTACTGAGATAAACAACTGGGCATTAAAAACTTGGACAAGAGGCTGTAATGGTGAACTATAACCTTGGCACAGGTGGGTGAGCACAGTAAAGGTAAAGTTATATGGATAATACTTGAATGCGACCAGTGACTGTAAGTATGGTTTATAAATGACAGGGAGAACACGAAAAAGTAATGTCGGAAACGAGTGAGATCGCCAAAGCGTATACTGAAGACAAACTAGTTGGCTGTGACATATTAAGACCAGATAACTGGCTCTTGAATGAGGTGAACTAATATCGTCCCCCTGCAGAATAAGTGATCGCAACTGTAGCGTATCTTGCTATAGTCTTGGCGTAATGCGGAAGACAGTGGCAATTGTGGCTGGATATTCTGAGTTGAGGTCTCTCTCTGTACTCAGTGTTCAAGTAGGGACATCGTCCTACACGCCAGAGAGGCCCATCTCTCTGACGTCCGATCTCTTCCGCTGTGTACCTGTCAGTGATTACTCGTCCATCTCATAACATGAAGCCTTCTCTTTCTGGACACACTGTAGCTTTGCTGTTTTTGGCCAGAGCAGGATCTCGTCGTCCATTGGTGGTAGACATTGAGAGTTCTGTCCAGTAAAATTTAGGTAAAGATGTTAAACAAAATCCTACGCTTGAAGGTTTTTGCTTCCATTGGGTAATGCTCTGGAGTGGGGAGGAAGGCAGAAAACTCTCCCAATACGTGGCACGATTTTGGAGAAGATCTATGAGCTTAGTGCTTAGACCCATTTGAACCATTTCGACCTATGAGACGGCTGACATGTAGCACGACCGAGAAACTGCATACTCTATGGAAAAGAAAAGTAAGAACTAACCAGAATGCTGGATTCTGAACATTTAAAGAGAACGTTGTTTCGAGGCGTTGCTTCTGAGCCAATGAAGATTCACACACTCTGGGAAACGATACCTGGCTGGAGATCTCTTACCTTGCTGAAAGATTTCTATGAACGATACCGTGTGTTTTCGACAGAAAATAGCCGTCCAATGCCCCACCTGGAGATCGTACGGTGAGGGAACTGAATGCCTGCCTTTCTACCTGAGACTGCGACTTCGTCTCAGAGTCTGAACATTTTCATGGTAGCCAGCTCTCCTTAAAAGGACTCTTATCTCTTGCTGGCCAGCTTGTAGGCATCCGACTGTGTAATTCCTTCACTATACCAAAAAGATAAGTGAGTGTTTAATATATTTTGTGTGGGATCTAAAATTTTAAAGCCTCTCTCACACCGGCCTGATTTAGCTTCACTGATCAGGATAGTAAAAACATGCGTATGTTAAGGGAATTTTCATTCACAAGGCAGGCTTATCACATTCACACAGTTGAATACTGTTATATCCTGATTAAATTGAGCTTAACTTAAATTCCATAAGGCAGTGAAGCCATTTCGAAGTCTCGGTGCGACGAAAATTGTCAGTCGATCTCCTGAAAACATTCGTAATAATTATTAACTTTCGGTGATCACATGGGGAAGACCGGAGATCTGCTGGTAAGACCGTGTGAGCCTATTTATTTGAAGTAACTGGATAGCTTGAGCATACAAAACGGCATGTTCGTCCAGTGTAAATCAGACGTTCCCCACTGATCCCGTGCAACACAGCGTAGTAAGCAGACACTGTCAATAATAATCAGTTAAATAATACGCGAACACACTTACTTTAGTTTAGTTCATGTATTAAATTCCTTCTCATACAGAATCTCATCAAAATGGCGACTAGGTCAACAATACATACATATACATCCTTCTTTCACGACTAATCGGCCAGAAGTCCATCATTCTTTTCCCAAGAGAAAACATAGATAGCAGAGAAGCTATTCCATGGAGTAAATGGACGCTCCAAGGAATAATTGGGCTTGAAACTACTTTGCATTGATAATTGGTAAGATAAGAAGAGATATTTCGAGATATATACTGAGTTATATAATTTATAAAATTTCTGAAAATATCGCGGAGAGATCGCTGCAAGAGACATTACAAGTGGAAAACAATA
The DNA here is from genome assembly GCF_021461395.2 of Schistocerca americana. Lineage (NCBI taxonomy): Eukaryota > Metazoa > Arthropoda > Insecta > Orthoptera > Acrididae > Schistocerca > Schistocerca americana. Next base: position 539,423,739 of record NC_060119.1, read on the forward strand.
AATGGAACAGTCACTGGAGGTACTGAATCTTCATTGCAATTATTATGCAGCGTCAGTGATCGACTAACTCTTCAACGGAAATGCAGAAAAAAAAATGGTTGAATATGTTGGCTGACAGCTTCAGGGAAAACTAGCTACCTCACAATGTTATATTATTGTTATTAACTATCGATGGATACATCCACACACATATGACATACTTTATTATTACATGTATATTATGGTTTGTGGGAAGAAATAACTACAGACAAAACACTACCATCTCCAGGTATCGAACCACGATCCTTCACACTTGTGCAAGGGCACACCAGGTATCCTCCGCACCATCATGATAAACGACAAAAAAAAAAAAAAAAGAAAAAAAATATCAGTGTTACGAAAATTTTAAAGATGTGCATTCTCCAGGATTTGAAACCAGGATCTTCAGGCAGAATAATAGATTTGAGAATACTTGAGCTATCCTCTCTGTTAGCTTGACAAAGATAATGGGACTTGAAGGAAGACTTTGTTTTCCAGGATTCAGAGCAAAGTAAAGGATGTGAGGACACTTGAGCTACATCCGGCTTTTTGTATTTCTTCAGAGGTGAGTCCGTGGACAAGGATGTTTGCGTCAGATCTCTAGGGCCCTCAGATGTGGAAATGTAGTCTGTAATCTTGAATTTCTTAAGAGGAGAGATGAAATAACAGTTCTAGTATGTCTGTACCTCTAAATGACGTCATAACTGTTTTAGAACATCCGTTAATATAGTTGGAGACAACATCAGAAAGAGGACAACTGGTCTAGTATGCCCATCTCTCTTAATGATGTATTAATTGTTTTTGACAGTCAGGTTCGTAACTGGATATCAGACCGTTTTGGTCAAATTCACGCATACTTTTTGTTATGCGAACTTCACTGCTCGAGAGACAGTACAGGACGATGATAACTGTAACACATTTTCTTCAGTGATTACTTAATAACGGTCGCCCCTCAGTAATATAAATAATATCTGTTATGCGACTGTACATATTTTGAAACCTGCGTTCAAATGAAAATTTTATGTCAGTCCCATCCGGACATTTAGTACTCAATTTCTAAAAAGTGTTTGTTTATTTCAAAACTACGAGGACTAATCGGAAAGTAAGAACCGATCGAATGCGAAATGGAAGCCACAGTGAAAATCCGATGAAATTCTGCGTACATGTTTTGGGCAGTGCCTCGTGTATGCCTTTCGATCGCGTCACGTCGCTGTTTCTGGGTACGCAATGAGCACGTAAAGACGGCTAAAACATAACGTTTCCTGTCAAGTACGAGCGTCTGTGAGACGTTTCGCTTGATTCAATGCAGCCCACAAAGCGTAACTGTTTTGCATTTCCTTCTTCATGACATTTCTTGGCTGCACGTGCAGCGTTTTCGATGGATAGTGTTTGATTATGAAGAGTTTTCTAGCTCTACATGTATTCATCATTGACAAAGAGAGTTTTTACAGGTAGTTTAAAATATGCCATTCTTAGCCTACTTTATAAAAACGTGACGGGAAAGACTTGAGTGATTATCACCCTATTCCCATACTGACGTCTTTTTCCTAAATGTTCGAAAGAGTGCTGTATTCAAGAGTAGTTCTAAATTAATGTGAATTCATAGTTTATAGCTAGAGCTCACACTATGTTTTTTTAAAGTATTAATATAGGCAAGTGTCCATGCTCTAAAAATTTGTTAATCGTGCTCTAAAAGCTTTAAAATACACATAAAAAGTAAAATAAATTATTTCAATTTTCTCATACTTATTAACCGAAATGTAAATTTGTTCTTATCGCAGCCATTAACACATATTAATATTTATTACTGCTTCTCTATCTATCTGTGTATTTCAACGTTATTCGTTTTTATTGCAATTAAAATTTGAACATTTTCGCAGTTTTGTAGACGAAACAATTTACATCTATCACTTAAAATGTTTTTATATTAAGGGAAAGATCTCATTACTTCACATGTAGCCACAGGACAATACCAAAACGAGGTTACGTCACTTACAGAATGTGCATTAATTTGTTTTTCAGATTCTCTTCGCAGCATCTCATTCAAATCCTGAAGAACCATTAAACCTGAATTTCTTGCCCCACTTTTCTCAGTTTTGTTACGAAGACAATTTCCTACTTCTCATGGCGTGTCTCTGGCGACAGCTGTTTCGCATAACTGCAGGGAGAAGGTAGAGACGTCATTTTTCCCATGTATGTGATTGTGGTTGAGAATTTACTGGAGTGTCTTTTAACAAACACGAATTTATTCTGGAGATTATTCTCACTGCAGGCACCAAATGCAGCAGTTACTTGCTGCTTCATTTTTGTCCATCACGTTGAGTACCTTTCTAACATCTTTTAAATGATCACTGTAATATAGAGCTGCTTCAGCCCATGTCCGCCATCTCGTGCGTATTGGCTCTGGGGGTAAGCGAATGTCTTCCAACGTATCAGTAAATAATTTCGCCCTTGATGTCACCTTCACAAGCACTTATCTCACAGAGTACATTAAGGCATTTACTTCTGGAGATTTCACTGGAATTTCCTCTGCTAAGCGGTGAAGAGCATGTGCTAAACAACTCATATGAACTGCATTAGGATAAAATACCTGCAAAGCCTTAGCAGTCTTCATCGTGTATGCCGCGTCTTAGCTATCACCAAGAGTTTTTTCACATTTTCTTTAGCAGGCCACAAAATACATAATGCATCGCGAGCAACGCCAGCAAACGTGAATGGTTTGTTTCTTCCAGTAACGTGAGGGCAACCAGTCAGGTGTTCCTGGCTCAGATTCCGCCATTTTTCACACAACGACGTTGGGAATAAACGTCTCATACGAGTCGGTTGTTCGACCTACAGATAACCATAAGACTGAGTCGCCAATATAGTCTTCTATTTCTTGTACTACCTGGAACGAATTATTTATTATCAATTAGTAATAATGAGGGGTGTTATTTGGGGTCTCATTTTTGGCGGAAAAAGTTTAAAAAAATCGATAAAAATATGCTTCAAAATCATAAACTAAAGTAAGTCTGTGGCGCTGAAGGCCGTACGTAATTTTATGTTTCAATTTCAAACCTTTTTTTAAAATACATTTGAAAGTTTTAATTAGTGTCATGTTTTTATAAAGCTAAAATGTTGGGGAGTGGGGGTAGTCAACACACAAACTAATTTGATTAAATAATTTTTTAAAGTCACCTCTTCGTAAACTTTGGCAAAGTATCATCTCCTTATTGTTGAATCATCAGGAACTTTACGTTCAGTCTATCTTTCCACGAACATTCGAAATTCTACTACATTACTTAACTTATTGAAAGGGATGTTGGCTGCAACTAATGCTTTGCATATGTCTTTGGAAAAATTATCATTGCCGTCATTTTTACTTCTACTTGCAGAAAATTCTGCTGGTAAAGTTGATTGGATCTTGGAAACACTTTCATTAACACCATTTCTATGAGGGACTGTTTCTAAAAGTTGTGTAATCTTGTAGATTTTTTATCATGTGGCAAGTATAATAAAGGTGTAAAAATGATGTGAATTTATGTTAGTTAAATAAAAACAACAATCACTAACTTGAAAATTGCACTGATTTTTAAACTACTATGAAAATACAAAAATAACAATAATTTATTTTTCATATTCTTAGCACAGTACTATATTTCCATCATTGATTTCTATCAATTCATTGTCGAAACAAATAAACTTCCTGCTCTTCTCCTTCAGTGTTGTAATATTCTGTTTCCCGATACTCACACTTTGGGAATTGCGGCAAACAGCACATTAGTTGCAAATTTAAGAGTTAATCGAAAGTGTCACTTTTAATTCTTTGAAATGTTACGGTAGCTGCAGTCAGACAAGCTGAAACATAATACAAATAGAACAGTCCACGGGTATACTGCCGGTTCATAGTGTCCAACGGGCACAATATTTCGGCGATCAGACATGTCGCCATCGTCAGGTGCGCTGACGAACTGAGCTCCTGAGGGCGGGCGGTGACATGTCTGATCGCAGAAATATTGTACCCGTTGGACACTATGAACCGGCAGTATTCCCGTGGACTGTTCGAGCAACAAATACGCTGGGAGAAACTGAAGAATCACATAATACAAATAGATTCGGGTTTTATGATGCGACAGATGCGCCGAACTTCGAAGATTTGTCACATGATTCTTGAACGCCATATAGATTATTTTAAACTGCTGCGTGCATATTTTTTAATACTATATCGGGAGTGGTAGCTATGTTCCCCTCACTTTTTGGCGCCCTTTTATGGAGTTAGAAACACAGTGAATAACAGTTCTCCTATACAGAGCAATAAAAAATTACGATGTACGGGCCTTTCAGTTCTCCTTGAAGTATCGTTGTGAAATATGTCTATTTCAAGAATCATTACCGAAAAAGTAATATCCATATGCATAAATAAGAAAATAAAGAAATATGCTCAACCCCCTTACATATGCTTTTATATGCGCTAACATGCGAATATGCAAAAAACCGAGCTCTATTTATTAACATTTATATTTACTGTGTACGCATGTCCTTCTTGTATCTTTTGTTTCTACAGAGATTTGTACTGAGGTAATAGTCTTCTCACTGTGTATGATATAATTCACATTCTTGCATTAGGTTTATATGCTTTGATGCTATAGCTAAAATTACATACAGCATATTTCTGAAGTGTAATAATTAATTATCATTGTTCTGACCGTCAGTGAACTATGTATCATACATGGATATGCAGTCTCGATAAACTTGTATAATGCCTTTGGGTGTACCTTTGATATAAGCTGAAATAGTTCAGTAAACTTCGACCTGCATGTCAATGTAACAAGCCGTAAGTTGAAATTTCACACACGATGTAATGTAGCTCTTAAGTGTGTGGTTGTAAAGTTTGTCATCGAACTGTGCTTTACGTGGTTCTTCGACATATAAGCAATCTCTCCGTTCATATGTGACACGGAACCTGCCAATATTGATGTGTAGTTCCACATGTGGACTGATAAATTGATTTGTATGTCTCGTCTCATGCATATGGTGCGTCCTGATGCGACGAGTGTAAGTGCGAGATAGCCTACTGTGTGACTATGTCGTTTATTATGGTATAAGGTTTTTAGACTGGTATACGGGTTATGTGTCTTATTTTTCTGTGGTTAGTGTTTTTTTTTTTTTGGTGATTGAGAATGACTTTACAGTCGAAATTTGGCACTAGCGCAGCAAATAAACGACAAATTTTACAGACTACAAAGGACAATATTTTCTTTTACGAAATACTCAAGAGTAGTCTCACATTTAAGTAGAAACAGTTTTCTTAGCAAATTACATTTTGGGCTCCAGAAGTATTAGTCAACTGAGAATGCCACTTATTAATTTTCTAACGAAATACTACAAGTGTTACCTAATAAATTTTTCCAGTTGGTATTTTTTGCGATTTTTCCAAGGCGATTGATTGTGTAGATAATGTTACTCATTAAGAAAAATTAAAGTTGTACGGAACTTACGGTTTTAGCTGGACTGAATCATACTTAACAAACAAATGTAAAAAGTTAAAGTGAATTTTTCAAATGATGCTGGGAAGAGAGAAAGGTTTAGTGACTGGGGAGAAACCGAGAAGCGAATTTATAAGAGTTCAAATCTATGTCCAATCCTTTGCTTTACATACATGTAAATGACCTTGGACTTAACATTAATCCAGCATAATTGGTACGTGTTGCAGACGATGCTAGTGTTATAATACGTCCCATTCGAGAGAAACCAACAGAAGAAATTGTTAATGACTTTTAAAAATTATTACTAAATAGTTGTCAGAAAAGGACTTTTCCTGAATATTGAGAAAACACACTATATATTCAGATTTGTACAACAAATAATGAAATACCAAAAAATATTATAGCACATGAACTGGAGTTAGTAAACGGCAGAGTATATTTCAGATTTTTGGGTGTACATATTTATGAAAACTTGAACCGGAATAAGCATATTACTGAAATGTTTAAGCAGTTTAGTTCAGCTTATTTTTCTCGACATACAATTGCTAGTCTTGAAAATAAATGAATGAACCTCCAAAAATTTTCTGAGGCAACATACCGCTTAGAAAGAAAATGATGATTGTGCAAACATGAACACTGAGAATAATGTGCGGTGTTCAACTGCAGGAAAGAATGACTTTTATTACCCAGTTTTAAAGCTGTCAGTGACTCAGAAGGTAGTTAAATACGTACCAGAAAATATTTGATCGTTTATCCACTAATATAATACATCTGATAGACAGCAAAGCAAGTTTTAAATGTAAACTAAAATAATTTCTTCTGAACAACTTGTTCTATACTGTAGACGAATTTTTATTTGAAGACCGGTGTCCTATAAGGAACTAAGTTTTTAAGTGTAACTACAAGAGTATAAGTGAAAAATAACATGATCATTCACATTAAAACTAATCAGGAATACATTTCCTATGAACTGAATCGTTCCAAATCATTTAAATAAAAAGAATCGCTCAAAGGATCTATGAAACATGTAGCTAACTAACTAACTGTTAAGCTATGTATCATTTAAAATTTCTAATATTCCGCCACTCTGGAAACATCGCGACGCCGGGGGTGGTGGCAAGCATGTCACGTGGAGATGGCTGTTGATCTGCTACAGGAAATAGACACGTGCCCCGAGGCCCACAAGAAAGCCAGGCCACCGTGCGAACGTCACAGCACGTGACGCAGCAGGTCTTAAGAGTGCCAACAGCTGTCTCCGGCGGCAGCGAGTAATTATTTCAGACGAGTGTAATAATTTTTGACTGCGTGTTTAAATGCATGCAAGCTCAACAGTACATGACAAAGTTAGGAACTTTAGTGGCTGCCTTTTCATTGACATATTGATTATCCGTGGGCGCTGCACGGAGCCGAACGTTCGCGAAGTACGGCGGATAAGTCTGTACCCATAGCTAGTGATGATATTAAATAAAGTGAACACTTTTATTTGCTGAAATAGTTTTGACTGTACTCAAAGACGTTGACAGAGGCGTCCATAAAGAAAACAAAGGAACTAAAATTAATTTAAGAATATTTTCGACAAGATCGGCCTAGAAATTGTGTAATAATAAAGTAACTCTTTGTTCTGTGTAAGTAGAGGGTACGCTATTTTCCCGCAAACGTGATGTCATTTTCATGTCACGTGCAATATCGACGACCGCATGACCGGCTATCGACTTTCGTCAGCATTCGATACAGGCCTCTCACAAGATTTCATGCACGTGTACAAAAACACGTCATTCTTGGAATGATTTATTATGATTCTTGCTGTAATAAAATGTCACGTAATGCTTTATTGACGGTTAACGCCTTCATATAACACTACTCTCTTGGGAATGAGTTACTATCGTTAGTAATTTACAAATTAAGAATGAAAGACACTTGTATTATAATTTTCAGTATGCCGTTCCACTGCAACGGAGCACAGAAAATTTATCACAAACACATCACAATTATTATTAAATATCAGTTAGTAATGCATCAGTGGTACAATCCTTCAACACAGAATGTGAGAACCAAGACCGGAGTTAAACATCACAGTTTAAGTTCCAGCGTAATGAATAACATGGTGTTTTGTGGAGTTGAGAGTTGCTGGTTACATGCAATTTTTTTCATGTTAGTATTGTCAACACTTTCTGTTACTTTCATATGAATGTAATATAAGTATGTTCTGCAATACTGGATGTTACGTACGTTCAGTCTGGTCTGAGAACGATGGATGAAAAAAATATTTAGCCATTTCCGTGTATGTGGTTAGGCAGGAACCAAAGAGGTCAGCTTAAATTGTTGCGACAAAATCGAGAAACAATCAAATTCACATTCTTACTTCTCACAAATATTTGGCGCTTTATTTCCGAATATGTGGGGCTTACTGATTGTGAGTTTAGGCTGGAACCTAAGAGAACAGCTTTAAATTCTGCAACTAAAACAAGGTACCTAGGAATCCGCCACAGTTGCCTTTGTACAGATAAATTTTTAACGTAATCGACAAAGTTGCACAGGAGTTGCAAAACTGGGGATCTTGGAGGTACCATTTGCGGTATCAATGTCGCATCCATCTGTCATCACGGCACAGGAGGACGTGAAACAGGATGGCTCCGAGAAGACGACCCAGTCTTACTCCAACGTCTGGAGACCGAGTCGATAGATGGCTCTCTTGCTCTGTCGAACGTCGGGTCGTGAGCAGGTGTCGCCCCCGACACGAATTTCATTTCATTGCTAGAGGAGCATGTTTCTTTTGTATTTGTACTATCCGCAATGTCTTCATGTCTTTCATTTGGACATTTCCAGTTTCATTAGTTTCCTTAATTAATTTTCTAATTAGCCACTATTTGTCAACATTTGGACATTGTAGACACTATTTATGCGGTAGTACAATAAAATGTATGTCAGCAAAAGTTGTAAGTCTGACATTGGAAAAAAAATAAAACAAAAAAAGAACAATTAAAAAAAATAAAAAAAAAATAAAAAAATGAGTAGCGTTGAAGTCTCAGTCTGAGCTTCAAACCACCTTCACCCCATTTTTTTCTAAAAAGAAAAAGCGTAATGAGTAGCGTCTCTGTCCATTAATGAGTTTTTGTTGAGGCGGTGGTTCGCGTTTTAACACTTACAAATTTTTTTCCTAACATTCGCGTTTTTATTAGGTTCTGATACTTTATTATTAGTTTAATATAAGTATATGCTATAATATTTGATGTTATGCAAATACAAGTTCACCTTTCTTTGACGGGTGACTTTGTTCGATTGGCTTAATCTACAGGACAGCTTGCGCTACTTGTATAAAGATATTTTGCTCCTTTTTCTTTTACGCTTCGTAATTCATATGTTGGTAGGAACAGTGATCAAGTAAGACTGACCTTGGGGTTTTACTAAAATCTGGGAATGATGAAAGAATGTTTATCTTATGCGGAGAAGTATTTCGAATTTGTACCGCACTGTTTGTAATGGAACCTTTATAAGCCTGTGTCCTTATTGATTGGACATGGTACTATCCTTTTCGTGGACGACGGAGGAAAAGTGCGTTTTAACGCAGCTAACGTGGTAATTTTACGCGCGTCCGTTGAGTAAACAGTGTGATTTACGAACTAGAAACATCCCTCAAACTACCGCTGGAGTGCGTTGTGATCGCGTATACCACGCTGGGGCCCACGTACCGTATGCACAAGTAGCATCGTTCCTGAGCGTTCAGCAGCACGTTGAACTTGGCACGCTCAACGTTAACGTTCGACAGTACGGTCCGTGTGCCGACGGCTTTACAGACGAAGGCTATACGCAACTTTGAGCTAAATTTCAAACTTCTACGTCGCAGTGCAGATAACTGCTGGTTTTCGAAAAAGTGATCTGTTGTGTACATAGTTCCGCGTAGTCAGCGCGTACACAGCTTTCCCACTAGAGTGCGCCCTGCTAAGCACCACAGCGCAGGTGCAGCGCTCGTCCGTCTCTGCACTACGAGATGGCGCTGTCTTAGAGACGGAACAAATTCTGCTTCCGCCGATCCACGTATTAATGTGTAACGCAGCCAATGAGATTGCTGCTAACGTAGAACCTTTTCTCGTCGCAGATCACACTCGCGCAGTGATACATGAACGCGCGATGTATTACAACGAGTGTACAGACCTCCGATTAGTCAGTCTGCATTAGTCTGCATTTGTCTGCACCAGTCTGTACCAGTCTATAGTCAAGTTTCAGTCTGCACCTAATAAGATTACCATATTCCTGTACATAGCCATGAAGATAAATGAATAGACACTTTGTCAAGTATCAGAGATACATGAGAATAAGACTAACGTACCAAGACCAAAGGAACTTGAGATTGTCAATTGTAAACAGCATCCAGAATCAATTTACGTGATGTCTATGCTTTTTATTATTTTAATAAATGTGTGTGAAAATTAATCAAGTTCTGTTTAAAGTTGGTCACCGTCAATCTGCTACTCTAATCGTGCAAGTGGCATTTCTATCGTCTGACCTAACGGCAGAAGATAAACACGCCACGATAAGACCACGAGACATATTGCTGACACTCGCCTACTTCGTTAGAGCGACAAGTCAAATAATCTGATGGTGTGTGTACCGAAGGTCTTACAGCACGCACATCACATGATCCTTTCATTGCGTCACACAGTGTAGATTTCTACAGTAAAAAGAACTGATAACGTTCGTAGTCACAGGCAGATTTATTACTATTCCAATTTTGTCAAACAACTGCTTTCCTGCGTTTCAACACGCTGCAAACTTTAAATGCAACAGACTGTGCCAGCAGCCGAGCAAGCGTTTCACGTGGAAACTTAGTTGAACATATTTGCAACGCCAGCCAACGTATGTTTATACGGGTAAGTTTGACGGTGTGGAGACGAGATCCGTAGGCTACCAGCTCGTATCATCTGCTTGTCTGCAATGTTGTTCGTCTATATTAGTCGCTCCTGGTTCGGTTAATTCGCTGAGGAAGACCTGTGCGCAAGCTGTACTGTTGTATGTCAGCGACGCTACACAAAGTTTCTCCCACTTGACATAATGGCGGAAACACGAGGCAAATGTCAAAGCGAGCCCCGAAGTTACGCATCTCTGCATACAGCTCGGTGGCTGCTGTGGGGGTGTGAGCAGAGCGCACGCTGCCGGCCGCGCCGCGTTTGTTGGCCGACGGCCCGGCGGCGGCGAGCGCCCTATGGCTGCCGGCCTCGGCGAGCAGATTAATTACGCGCCGCCGCGCTCTCCAAACAGGCGGAATTCGCAGGTGGCAAACAGCGGGCGCCGTCCTGTTTCGCCGTGTCCCGCTCTGTCTCCTCTGTCGCCGCTTCTGCGCTCCTGTGATCTGGCGGCGAGAAGCCACGGGCCGATGGTTACGCGACATTGCGGCTTGTAATTACGAACTGCGCGCCAGGCATTCGCTAATTGGACGCCGACTGCCGGACCGGATGTGGAGGTGTGTGTGTGTGGTCCTCGTAACAGCCAGCGTGAGACCTCCGGTGGAAATTAGACGCACGGCTCCGGCCCCTGGTTTAAAGTTGTACCGACGCTTGACAATAAACTGTGGGTCGTAGTCTATAACAATGCAGGCAACGCCGGGAGCGGTTTCGGGTGGCAGTTATACAAAGGGGAAGTTTGTTTATTACCTGTTGTGTATTCGTCATGTTCTACGTGTGTCTAGCTGGACAAGTTTTTACTGCTGAGATGTAAGCACGCTGTTGCTTGCTAGCAGAAACGAAACGACCGTTGGGGATCAGATACTGCAGGTAGGAAGAGTGTTGTTCCCTGCAACACTTTCAGAGCTCCACCTGTAGTCAGTCCTGAAAGAAAGGTATACTTAATTTTTGTTGTGTTGGCAGAAGAGCCAACACCGTGTTACTAGTGGAGGCCAAAATGCACGCGTTTTAGCTCACGCAGGCTGGCGTGAGGAGGGAACGACTATACTGACGTGAGGTCTGGAACATGACAAGAAATTAGACTTCAGAAAGCGGACGTAATTAGTCTGATATTTAACTTTAATCCATTAATGATGAACGTCGCTCTTGACGGTACATGATTCACAATATTATCTGTTCAGAATACATTCGTGGTAACTGAATATGGCGCCTTGCTAGGTCGTAGCAAATAACGTAGCTGATGGCTATGCTAAACTTTCGTCTCTGCAAATGAGAGTGTCTGTAGTCAGTGAACCATCGCTAGCAAAGTCGGCTGTACAACTGGGGTGAGTGCTAGGGAGTCTCTCTAGACTAGACCTGCCGTGTGGCGGCGCTCGGTCTGCAATCACTGATAGGGGCGACACGCGGGTCCAACGTATACTAACGGACCGCGGCCGATTTAAAGGCTACCACCTAGCAAGTGTGGTGTCTGGCGGTGACACCACAATTTTCTTACCTCACTTTTAAATGGGAGAACTCACTTTTAAAGCAGACGTTTTCAGAAATTACAAACATTATTCCGGCAAAAACGAATTTTTCGAAGGTTAATAAATGTTACAAGGTACAACATGATCATATACCTAGGAACAAATGCTCTACTGAAATTAAAGTGTTACTGTCGAGAAAATTTTGTTACTGTTGCACTAAATAGTTTTTATGTTATACACAAATAAAAAAAAAAGTTTTGCATCACCTCGGTTCTGAGAGTTCCGGGACCTGTACAGAAAATTGGAATAGAGATCAACATAAACATCATTTCCGTCCTTTTTATTGCTCATGAAAACCACACATTGCATGTTGTACCACGATGCCGCGAGACCTTGAGAGGTGGTGGTCCAGATTGCGGTACACACCAGTGCCTCTAATACCCAGCAGCACATCCTCTTGCATTGATGCTTGCCTGTATTCGGTGTGGCATACTACCCACAACTTCATAAAGGCACTGTTGGTCTTGATTGTCCCACTCCTTAACGCCGATTCGGCGTAGGCCCCTCAGAGTGGTTGGTGGGTCACGTCGTCCATAAACAGGCCCTTTTAATCTATCCCAGGCATGTTCGATAGCTTTCATGTCTGTAGAACGTTCTGGCCACTCTAATCGAGCTTTGTCGTTATCCTGAACGAAGTCATTTACAAGATGTGCAAGATGGGGGCCCGAACTGTCGTCCATGAAGACGAATGCCTCGCAAATGTGCTGCCGATATGGTTATACTATCGGACGGAGGATGGCATTCACATATCGTACAACTGTTACGGCGCCTTACATCACCACCAGAGGCGTACGTCGGCCCCACATAATGCCATCCCAAAACAGCAGGAAACCTCCACCTTGCTGCACTCGCAGGACAGTGTGTCCAAGGCGTTCAGCCTGACCCAGTTGCCTCCAAACATGTCTCCGACGATTGTCTGGTTGAAGGCATATGCGACGCTCATCGGCGAAGAGAACGTGATGCCAATCCTGAGCGGTCCATTCGGCATGTTGTTGGGCCCATCTGTACCGCGCTGCATGGTATCATGGTGGCAAAGACGGACCTCGCCATTGACATCGGGGGTGAAGCTGCGCATCCTGCAGCCTATTGCGCACAGTTTGAGTCGTAGCGCGACGTCCTGTAGCTGTACCGAAAGCATTATTCACCATGGTGGCGTTGCTGTCAGGGTTCCTCCGAGCCATAATGCGTAGGTAACAGTCATCCACTGCAGTGGTAGCCCTTGGGCGGCGTGAGCGAGGCGTGTCATCGACTGTTCTTGTCTCTCTGTTTCTCCTCCATGTCCGAGCACCATCGCTTTGGTTCACTCGGAGACACCTGGACACTTCCCTTGTTGAGAGCCCATTCTGGCAATAAGTAGCAATGCGGACGCGATCGAACCGCGGTATTGACCGTCTAGGCATGGCTGAACTACACAAAACAAGAGCCGTGTACGTCCTTTCTGGTAGAATGATTGAAACTTGTCCGCTGTCGGACCCCCTCCGCCTAATAGGCGCTGATCATGCATGGTTGTTTACACCTTTGGGCGGGTTTAGTGACATCCCTGAACAGTCAAAGGAACTGTGTCTGTGACACAATATCCACAGTCAACGTCTATCTTCAGGAGGTCTGGGAACCAGGGTGATGCAAAACATTTTTTGATGCGTGTATTATTAATCTACTTCATCTCATAGTAAGTGAAATCACAATCAGCAAAAATTTTATCAAAAACCAGCTACGGTTAAATTTGTTTTTAAAAAATTGGTCACATCCCAGTAGGAGTCACGCATTGACGGTTGCGAACCAACTGAATTATGCATACAGGCAGACAACGGGAACTGAGAATCTCGATGATTTTTGGCTGACGTTAATACTGGCAGGGTATTGGTCACACGGATTACAAAACTTTCGGGTGTGTTTTAATTTCAAGTTTGACGCCAGGTAACAAAACACAAAGTGTAGTTATCTTTGGTTTGATATAATTACTAATTAAGAGTTTCTGTTTTTCTCCTTTAATTGTACTTTGAAACATTACTTCTTCCCAAATTTCATTTTTCTACATCAACGGAGAGTAACTATAAGTTCTAATGAGTGAGATGTCGAGTATCAAAATTTGTGATGTAAATGAATTTTTTTTATTGCATTGACTTAGGACATTAACAATTTTTACACCACTAAAGAACCATAGACCTCAGTACCTGACGTAACTTTTAACTTGATAAATTTATCCGTTCCTAAGAAAAAGGAGGGTTAATAGACGACGGACAGACAGAGACAGATAGATAACATATGATAATTTTTGTGTGATATACTTACAGATTCATAATTTTAGGAGTTTTTTCCTTTACTTGTGTAGTGGAACCTTGCTTCTTAGCAAATTTCATGATTCTAGACCAACGGGAAATTCTCTACAGGTTTCGATGAGTGAGTTTTCGAGTATCAAAAAATGTGACATAAACGACCGTATCTCTGGACTGCATCGACTTAGAAGCTAACGTTTATTCTACCGCCAAGGGACCATAGATCTTAGTTATGTGACATAAATTTCAATTTATTACGTGTAGCCATTCCTGAGGAAAGGGACTTTAACAGACTAACGGACAGACGAAGAGTTTGATAAAAAATAAAAAAAATATTTTTCTTGTAACATAATTATAAATTCACACTTCTCGGATTTTTAACTGCGAAACTTTGATTCTTGTCAGACTTCGTAATTCTAGGTCAACAGGAAGTACGCTGCAGGTTTTTCGTAGCGTGTTTTCGACTTTCAAACAATGTGGCATAAATGGCCGCGTCTTTTGATTTCATCGATTTAGAAGCTTCAGTTTTGCATACTGCCGGGGATCTATAGACCTTAATTCGTGACATAAATTTAAACTTGATGTGTCCACTAGTTCCTGAGACAGAGGGTTTTAACAGTCGGACAGACAGACGACAGACAAACAGATGGACAACAAAGTGATCCAGAAATCGCTCCGCTTTTAACGACTGAGCTACGGTACCCTAAAAAGAAGAGATTCAAAACTAATACACGTTTCCATTTACAAGACAGAGAAAATCGAGGAAGACTAAAAAACTCATTTCATTTTCAGATATTAAATGTTCCATGGTAGAATACATTCTTACCTTTCAGAGTATAATATGGTACATGACCGACGAAGTATGGCTTAACCATCTATAAATTATATGACTGGTTTTAAAAATGTACAGGATTTCGCTCGTCAAGAAATTTTATAACTGAAGAAATAAAAATATGCTCTGAATGGCATTAATACACTCCTGGAAATGGAAAAAAGAACACATTGACACCGGTGTGTCAGACCCACCATACTTGCTCCGGACACTGCGAGAGGGCTGTACAAGCAATGATCACACGCACGGCACAGCGGACAGACCAGGAACCGCGATGTTGGCCGTCGAATGGCGCTAGCTGCGCAGCATTTGTGCACCGCCGCCGTCAGTGTCAGCAAGTTTGCCGTGGCATACGGAGCTCCATCGCAGTCTTTAACACTGGTAGCATGCCGCGACAGCGTGGACGTGAACCGTATGTGCAGTTGACGGACTTTGAGCGAGGGCGTATAGTGGGCAAGCGGGAAGGCCGGGTGGACGTACCGCCGAATTGCTCAACACGTGGGGCGTGAGGTCTCCACAGTACATCGATGTTGTCGCCAGTGGTCGGCGGAAGGTGCACGTGCCCGTCGACCTGGGACCGGACCGCAGCGACGCACGGATGCACGCCAAGACCGTAGGATCCTACGCAGTGCCGTAGGGGACCGCACCGCCACTTCCCAGCAAATTAGGGACACTGTTGCTCCTGGGGTATCGGCGAGGACCATTCGCAACCGTCTCCATGAAGCTGGGCTACGGTCCCGCACACCGTTAGGCCGTCTTCCGCTCACGCCCCAACATCGTGCAGCCCGCCTCCAGTGGTGTCGTGACAGGCGTGAATGGAGGGACGAATGGAGACGTGTCGTCTTCAGCGATGAGAGTCGCTTCTGCCTTGGTGCCAATGATGGTCGTATGCGTGTTTGGCGCCGTGCAGGTGAGCGCCACAATCAGGACTGCATACGACCGAGGCACACAGGGCCAACACCCGGCATCATGGTGTGGGGAGCGATCTCCTACACTGGCCGTACACCACTGGTGATCGTCGAGGGGACACTGAATAGTGCACGTTACATCCAAACCGTCACCGAACCCATCGTTCTACCATTCGTAGACCGGCAAGGGAACTTGCTGTTCCAACAGGACAATGCACGTCCGCATGTATCCCGTGCCACCCAACGTGCTCTAGAAGGTGTAAGGCAACTACCCTGGCCAGCAAGATCTCCGGATCTGTCCCCCATTGAGCATGTTTGGGACTGGATGAAGCGTCGTCTCACGCGATCTGCACGTCCAGCACGAACGCTGGTCCAACTGAGGCGCCAGGTGGAAATGGCATGGCAAGCCGTTCCACAGGACTACATCCAGCATCTCTACGATCGTCTCCATGGGAGAATCGCAGCCTGCATTGCTGCGAAAGGTGGATATACACTGTACTAGTGCCGACATTGTGCATGCTCTGTTGCCTGTGTCTATGTGCCTGTGGCTCTGTCAGTGTGATCATGTGATGTATCTGACCCCAGGAATGTGTCAATAAAGTTTCCCCTTCCTGGGACAATGAATTCACGGTGTTCTTATTTCAATTTCCAGGAGTGTACATTATCCAGAACTCGCAGGATGAAAAATATTTATGAATGCTCCACAAAACACAACCTCATGTCGCACAACACCTAAAATAGAAGAAAGTAGCGGAAACTGCTTATGACTGTCTCTAGTGCACTTCACCTCAAACGATTCTAAAGTCCGTCGTTAAACTGAAACACAGATCAGGTTGCATCATACGTCCTCAGGTAGAATATCCTCTAGGTACAACACTCTCCCCTAAAATCCGTGTTTCAACTTTTTTGACTCTGTCTATATTTTCAGCGGCATATGGGTCATCAGCAACAACGTATTATTTACCGTTGATCCTTCTTATTAAACGGCGCACTTTCAGGGGATATACCCGTGGTCGAACTGCAAAGAAAGACTAATAATAGTACTCACTTATACCACTGAAATTACCAGCAAAATAACACCATTGTGCGACACTTAGTTTATGAGATACGAGGTCAAATACTGAGACGTCAGAAAAAACGACCGCATCATGTATGACGTGTTATTTCTTCTTTACCTCTGTCTCTATTCGCAACACGTTTTTGTAGACGATATTGACATATGGTGCTGAACGTACCTAGATAAATATATCAGTGTATGAGATATAGTTCATAAACTTTGAGATTCGTGCGATTCTGCCGCATCATGCATGATATTTTAATTTATTGCATTTTTGCTACTAATTCTGTTCGCAACGTATATCTGCAAAACTATGTGATTGTACAGCACATAGTTCAGAAGATACGTTGTCATTGACATTGACTGCGTAAAAACAAAGCTGAGGCCGAAATTCGCTAGACATACTGCTGAAATAGGGGTACAGTAAGCATAAAATACGGGGAATATGAGTGAAATATATTTGACAAGTGCGGATGAGGGCGAAGCCACAGGTAAAAACGGCATCCTGAACACCTGGAACGATTTCAATCGAATTTGGTACACAGGCTGGTTACAGTCTGGAAAGTAATACTGTAGGGGTAAAAATCGCCAGCCTCCTATAGAAGTGAGTTTGATAACGTCGAGAGAAAACGGAGGGCGAGAAGGTGGACAGACAGCGAGGGAGGAGGAAGAGATAGGCACAGGTAGGAGGAAGAGGAGAAGATGGACAGAGATATTGGAGTGGTAAAAGGACAGAGAGAGGGGATAGGGGAAAATGGGCAGAGAAAAAGAAGAGGTGGAGGCGGACAGTGACGGGTGGAGTAATAGATAGACAGAGATGTTGGGGAGGAAGAGATGAATTTGCAGAGAGGGAGGTCGAAATGGGCGAGAAAGGTAAGAGGAGGAGATGGACAGGGAGAAGTTAGACGAGGTGGACACAAAACGGAAAGGGGAGGAGGTGAACAGAGAAAGGGAGGAGGAGGAGATGCACAGAGAGAGGCAGAATAGGAAATGGATGGACACAGAGAGATGGACAGAGAGAGGTGGAAGGGGGAGATGAAGTAATAGAAGGTAGCAACAAATATGTACCTGGGCGACACTGGGTACTCAGCTTTTTTTTTCCTCTTTTTGAATCATCAGTCTTCTGAGTGTTTGATATGACTCACCACGAATTTCTATCCTGTGCCAACGCCGGCCGTTGTGGCGCTTCAGCCCGGAACCACGCGGTTGCTACAGTCACAGGTTCGAATCCTGCCCCGGGCATGGATGTTTGTGATGTCCTTAAGTAAGTTAGATTTAAATATTTCTAACTCTAGGGGACTGATGACCTCAGATGTTAAGTCCCATAGTGCTCAGAGCCATTTGAACCTGTGCCAACTTCTTCATCCCAGAGTAGCACTTGTAACTATATGTTAGTATATTATAAAAATAAATGCATGTGAGAGAGAGAACGTATATTTAACATATTCTCCTAAACCACTTGATCGTTTTTAGCTAAACTTAATACGCATATCACTTACTTTATGGAAAGAAGCACTGTGCAGGTAAGAACAACCTACTTGAGGGTGAAAGAAGTAGTTCTTTCTTACAGTGCTGTAGGTAGGGCAGTGTAGCACCCCTTGTCCAGTTGGATTTCCTGCACGACAGCTGTGCTTGCGAACCTGCATCACAACCCCTGCATGTGCAATGTGCTTATGCCGCAGAAAGTGTCGCAACAACTCGCAACCTGGAAAAAAGTTCCTGTGACAATAAGGCCCGCATACCAAACTTACGAGTGTGGAAGTGAAAAGAGGTGACATAAAGACACAACGAGGGACACCCGGAGCAATTTCAACCAAATTTGTTATACGGGGTGAAGCGAAATTCGCGCACTCGGGCTTCGCAGCACGACTCCTCAAATGCCAGCGACAAAAAAATGTCTCTTACAAAATTTCGTCCGGGAGTTACATCCGACAGAAAAAGGACGTTAGAGAGTGGCAATCGGGCAACACTGAAATCACACGTATGGTAACAATCTCTGTGAGGTAACGTTGATATTGCCGTATAGTTGGTGCAGGGGTTACAGCTTTGGGTTAGCATGCAGGCGGTCGATGGTTCGATCCTGGCTTACAGCATACGTTTTTTATTTTGTAAATGTAGTCCAGGTGGTATGGTATCTGGCATCTTAATCGTCAACTGTGACTGCAGCGGGTCCTCAATAAAACATTTGCACTTACACACCACAGTCGTAGAAATGGAAGATTGGTCACCTTTGAAAGAAGACCTTTGTACCCCGTGGGCGTGAGTTTATTCGCACCACTTCATATACTAGATGCGAAACCTGTTTTCTTTGTACCCTCTTCCAATGGTCCCACAGATTAGCGCCAACTATTATTCTTGCCTCGTTCAGGTGAATTACATTTCGTTAGGGCCTTACTTTACCAGTAGGAAAAGTAATGTGCTTTGTGAATGGTGTCCAAACTCGGTTACTATTTGAATGTGTTACCTCCATGGTCCAACTAATTATGCCTTTCAACACTGACGAGGGAACTTTCTGGGATGTGCATCAAGTTATGTGCTCCCACTTCTCCTGCTTATAGTGTGGGTAAGCACCTATCACGCCCTAAAATTGTAGGTGCCAATGCGGTCACGTTTTTAAAATATTGCCTGTTAAAGTTTTGGCAGCTCTTTATATACAGAAAAGTTTCACTAATGTGGCAAGTGAGCGAGGAGCCGAGTGGAAGCCGGCACAGTAGCTCAGCGTGTTCGGTCAGGAAGCTGGTTAGCTTCTGTAATGAAAAACTGAGTGGAAGGGTCAACAAACGAACTTGAGCGGATGTCATGTGACGTCTGAGACGACAAAACAGAACGGCCAACAACGAATAAAATGAAAAAAAAAAAAGTGGCAAGCGAGCGAGACTCCCGTCCAGGCGACCCTGGTTCGAGACTGGTCTGCGCTACTTTTGTTTCCTTTTTTTTCAAGTGCCTGTTTTAATTCATAATTAATCGTGAAAATTCCAAAAGGAATTGATTAAAAAAAATTACAAGCCTCTATAAACCAAAATTACAAATTGAATGTCACATTTTGTTTCAATCTTTAGCGTTTTTTTTATTTTAATAGGAAATTAACAGTAATTAAAACGTTGGCATACATAAATTTGCCTATTCACCTGAAAATTGAGGAAAGTTGTTAAAATATTTCTTCTAAAGTAGTCATAAACCCGTCATACTGATGTTAGGACAGGGTCCTAGAAAATTTTATAGCTGTCAGATCGTTGACACGTCGTCGCGTCTAATCCTGTTTATGGCCTGTGACTGTTGGCGTTCCCCTATTTGTAGCTGCGATTTCACGAATAAAGAGAGACTACTGTCTGTGTACGTGAGCAGCGACGGTTATAACTGCCGAATAAACGTTTCTCGTCAGTTGAAAGCTTGGTTTTGAAGTGTGCAGACGTTTATCCTTTAAAGTGGAGCAAAGTGCAAGTTGTTCACGAGTTGTCAGTGAGTGCAATTTTGACAATATCGAACATTTGGTGGAAGGCCAAGGAGGTCTTTTGTGGGCTGCACCTAACAGTGAAGAACGGAGGGAGTTAACAGACGCAATGCATTGTCTACAGCAGTACTTATCAAAAACAACTTTATACTGGAATCAGTGAGCTCCAACATCAGCGAACGATCTTCATTAATCGGCAGAGAAATGTTCAAACGATTTCTAGACATGTACGGGACTATGACATTCACGGTCAAGAAGCGTTATTTTCCGACAATGAAGAGGTTGCCAGTCCTTCCCAAGTGGGAGCTAATAAGTTGATGCACCTCCCAGAAGGTCCCCTCGTGAGTCTGGTAACCGCATGCTGTTTAGAACGTATCTCAATGCATTATTATTATTGTTATTCTACCGATTGGATTGTGGAAACATCACGTCTATTACCGTTAGGGAAACAGTTGACAATTGGCGGTGTCGGGATGAATCATACAGAACAATATCTGTCAGAAGGGTTAAGTGGAGCAGCTCGCAGAACTGACAGTGTGTTTATACTGTACGCGTTGTCCACCAGACAGGAACTAGTTACTAGCGGAGTAACTCGCCCGTGACGACTCCAATGTACGTGCATACACTATCGAATTTTCTCATTGTAAAGCTTTAATCCAGTTTGGCAGACGTATGGCGTACACAAACAAAGAATATGATATATGCTTCTGGTCCTTGATGCATCTGATAAACAGGCTGGTGTTGCCACTCGTGAATATGCTGCTAGATATCGTTTTCGACGCTATCCAGATAAAAACGTGTTTCGCCATCTGGCGCTGCACCTTCGGGAGTCAGGTTCTTTCATTTCACCATCACATGACAGTGGTCGTCCAGGGACTCACCATACTACAGCTACTGAGGAAGGTCATATACCAAGAAGCTCAGCGAAGTACACTCAGCGTAGCAAAGCAGCTGCGTGCCCTGCAACGTAGGGTCTTAAACGTGCTACGCGAGCATGGGCTGCACCTCTGTCATTATGCTTTCCCACAACACCTGCATCCTGCAGTTCGTCATAAGCAGATGCAATTCTGTGACTGGTTCCAACAACAACAGGAAGCCAACGATGACTTCGTGAACACCGTAATATGGTCGGATGAAGCAGCATTCACTCGTGAGGGTGCCTTCAATATGCATAATGCCCCCCGCTGGCGTGAGGTTAACCCAAACGTCACCCGCGACCATGGGTATCAAGTTCGCGTGGGCCGGAATATTGGGCGACAAGTGTCTGAGCCCCTACATGTTGCCTAACCAGTTGACTGCACGGATGTATCATGCATTCCTGCCCGCATCTCGTGGTCGTGCGGTAGCGTTCTCGCTTCCTACGCCCGGGTTCCCGGGTTCGATTCCCGGCGGGGTCAGGGATTTTCTCTGCCTCGTGATGGCTGGGTGTTGTGTGCTGTCCTTAGGTTTAGGTAGTTCTAAGTTCTAGGGGACTGATGACCATAGATGTTAAGTCCCATAGTGCTCAGAGCCAGCCATGCATTCCTCTCAAACTATCTGCCTGATGCGCTGGAAGATGTTCCACAACATGTTCGGCAATGGGTATGATTACAACATGATGGTGCACTTTCACACTCTGGAATTAATTTGGGACAGTATTTGGACAGAATATTTCCACAGAAATGGCTCGGATGTGGAGGACTAGTTATACAGCCATAGCATTCACCTGACCTATACCCCCGAATTTCTTCCTGTGGGGTTACCTGAAGCAGCATATGTACTCTACTCCGCCGACGAATGTGAAAGAATTGGAACTGCGTGTTCATGCTGCTCTTGTTACTGTGGTCGCAGCTTTGCTGCGAAGGGTCCAGAGATGTGACATCCAGAAGGTTGCGCAATGTTTGGACGTGCAGGGAGGTCGCTTTGAACATCTGTTGTTCTGAGGACAACGTATTCTGTTATGAAGATCACGTGGTCATTAATATGGACCTTATTATTGTCACTGGTTGCTAATGTGCGACATCTTGGCGCTCATATTACATGTAGTATAAGTGAAAAGTAGACGTTGGATTATTGTACATTGCTATCATCTCTAGCATCTCGAAATTGATATTGTTTTTGTAGCTATTGTGACAGGTCATTTGTTTCAGCTGTCTATTTTTTTTGTTAGGCTAACCATGTATTTGTTATATTCAGCGTTACAGAATGTTGTCAATTTAGGATGCATGTGACCTAAGAAACGGTGAATATTACAGAATGAAATTAGCAAATAAATAAAAATTGCGCGTCAACCAAGGATCGAACCCTCGCCCTGCGGCTTGTTAACACAGAACTCTAGCTACTACACCAACGGCACAGCACTACAAAGAAGTCCTGACTGGAGGTAGTTACCATACATGGGGTTACAGTGTTGCCAGATTGCCACTATTTAACGTCCTTTTTCTGCCAGATGCAGTTGTCGGCCAAAATTTTGTGAGAGACATTTTTTTTTTTTATCGCTGGCATATGAGGATTCGCGATGCGAAGCCCGAGTGCGCGAATTTCGCTTCACCCTGTGTAAATGACTCCTTTTTGGATATAATTCTGTGGTGGTAAGATACCGTGACTATCCCAA
Source organism: Schistocerca americana (assembly GCF_021461395.2). Taxonomy (NCBI): domain Eukaryota; kingdom Metazoa; phylum Arthropoda; class Insecta; order Orthoptera; family Acrididae; genus Schistocerca; species Schistocerca americana. The sequence continues at coordinate 539,446,763 of NC_060119.1, forward strand.
GGGATGTAGATGGGGATGAAAAGGGGGTGATATGTAAAAAAAAAAAAAAACTCTGTAATGACCTGCTGATATTTCTTTTTTTATTTAGTTGACTGGAATTCCTTAGAAGTGTAATGTGCAATTTGTCTCTTATTTACGCTGTACATTTTACTAACCATGTCTCGAGGTGAGCAATGGAGTGAGCAAATAATTTTGTCTACGTGTTTCCGAATCTAAGATCATGCGACACGACTGAACACTACAGATAGATTTAAGATCCGATCTGTCTGTTGTAACACAACAGAGACTCGTTGCCAGACATTTAAGTGGGCAGTGTACATGACACACTCTCGCAAGGGTGACTGTGGATAAAAGGCTAGGATGCTCATATGAGTCTGTTCGAGACCATTGTTGGTACGAGATCTTAGTTAATTGCGATAATGTTTTACACAATGTTGAGTGGATTGACAGGCGAATTTATGACATGGGTTTCTCATCATTGCCCCGTCTACGAACGACCCTTCTCTTTCCCATTGTCGTCTGGAATAATTGGAGAAAGTGAGGTTGGAGTTGGAGCCGAGCGTCACCCTGTCGATTGATCAAATGCACACACCCAGTCTCTAACTGCAAAATGTGCCAGTTTGGTAGTATATGAAGATAGAGGTACTCTAAAATTGTCTGTTCTGTCAAGAAAAGCCGGCTGTATGCAATACACCACTAAGACCACAGTAATTTTTTATGATTCGCGGAATTTCGCTCTACGATTCTCTTCCGCATTCTGTCTCATTTATGTAGTAAACTGAAAGTAACTCACTTTCTAGTCAGATGTCAGAGTGTGGAGCAATTCAATACAGTGTCGATTCTCTCCCAGTAGTATGAGAAAGATATTCCAAGTGTTCGATCTTGGAGATTTCATTTATCTGCTTGCTCCGTTCATCTATCTGCTGCCTTGAACACTCGCCGCCACACAATCAACCTTTTCTGTAGTTAACGGCGACCGACCCATTCGTGTCTCTTGCAGGAACATCTTGTGGCTATAACCTGTGACGACGCCTCCAAATATTGTTGTCACCCGGTGTATCTTTCTGCCACCTCGTTCCAAAATTACGTCGGACTATTCTAGTGAACTGATACACAATCCACGCTTTCTCAGCACGCGTTGCCACCTTCTCTGCCACATAATTGCTGCACTTACGAGGAAGAATACGGTTTCTGCCGCCAAGAGCGTAAATCTACAAATCGTTTTAATTTTTTTGTAATTACTGCAACTTTCTGCAATATTAAGTCAATAGCAGTAGTTGCGGAACGTTTGTGAAAATAAGGCGAGATGATAAAAGTAGGAAAAGTTTTTAATTGCCCAGAAGAAGAAATTAAGTTAACTGAAAACGAGGCTGTGGTGGAAGAAAGTGAGAGACGTAATTGAATTCTTACCCAGGAATTTCGAAAACATTTGCACGAACACACAAGGAACAAGTGCACGATATTGATGAAATACCAGCGGTATCTTTTACGGGCATCGGGCCTAATATAGGAAAAATAACAGTACAAATCCGGGAATTTGAAAAGAATGTATTTATTACGCTTTCGAAGAAATAAGAGTGGGCAACCTGAAAAATCCGAGCAATCAATTCACAATCACATGAGTAGACAAAAGTATTTCATCCAAGAATGAAAGGAACAATTGAACGTTGATTAGAGAAGGTCCAGTTTGATTGTAGGAGAAGCAAGGGCAGCTGAGAAACTATTTCAGCACTGTCGTCAATTTTCATCGTACTTCTGTAGAAGACTTCTGGATAACGTGGAATTGGATAATATGTTACTTATTCTTAGGTTTTCTCTAGTAAGTAATCCATTTCCTTTGCGAGAAGCGGGCTGGAGTAATCAGCACTGACGGAACGATAAGCAACCGAAATTTGAAAAATTGTAATGTGTGGTTGCACACTGTCGGAGCTCACAATTTGGTTTTATATTGAAGATGCAATGGGGGAGGTAAAGGATTGCTTCTACGTGGCAGTTATTTATCACGAGCAGAATATCAGCATGATACGGTTCGCTGATTACACAGCAGTAGACGCTGAAAGTCAACAAGAACGTAGCCTAATGTTCAATGAAATAGAACTTATGGAGGCTGAAGACTGTGATATGATTATTACCACATGGAAAACTAACGTACTGGTGTGTGCAGTAGGTGGATTGCTAAATGTTAACTTGTTCAAGAGGCTGATGAAGACAAATCTTATATGTAGTATTGATAACAACTTCAGCTGTATTTACTGGCTTCATTCATACGCAGCTGGTTTGAGTCTTACAGTACACCGTCTTCAGGTCTCTGGAGACAGCAAACATATTATTTCCTACACTTTACAAAGCACAACATCAGAATATCTGTAGTTCCTTTTACAAAATGACCCCAGTATTAGATAACGTACGTGTGTATGACCAGCATCGCATTAAAACATTAATAAAAGACAGGAGCTACAAATAGTGCATACACTGTAGCATATCATGATTATAGCTGTAAAATCAGCTTACAATATAGCTGATGTACTAGTAGGTAGAAGCGGTAGATGTGTCCAAGCCACAGGATATACACGGGGTTAGTTAATAGGATCTAAAACCTAATTAGGCTATATAAACTTTAGGAGATGGACTGCCTGCCTCTTGAGCAGTCATGTATAATGTTTCAAGTGCTGTGGTGATTAATGAGTCACTTGCATGACGTGGGACCTAAACGTACCACAAAAAAGTGTAATATACATTAATGTAGTTAAAATATTTAACTGTGTGCTAAAATACACCAGTACATGACAGAGTCATTATTTGTAATGCAATAGGCTACAAAGGCTACTTACGACGCTCTTCTCAGTTTGTTCTACTAAGAGAATATGCGATCTGGGATAGGACTAACATACACATGGTACACCATGACAGAGTGTCGCTTTAGTAATTAGACAACAAAGAGTAAATTGAATACCTACCCTCGACAACACAATGCAAACGCGTGTGACCATGTAGCATACTGCAGCTAAATGTGAGGTGATGTCTAAATGTAAAAGAAGGAGGCCATATTAACAGTATCATAAAAAACGTGGTAGAAGCCTGCTACCTCGAAAGCAGAACAGATGAAGAAGATTGATGCAAGAAATATAATAGCTATGTTTTGCGCATAGCACTGTATGGTTGAGGAATATGGAAATTGGGGAAGATAAAAACGGAACGATATGAAGCCTTTCAAATGTGGTGTTACACGAGACCGTTGTAGATCAGACGGGTGGATTGCTCTTACATGAGCGAGTATGCAATGAAGATGACCCTGTGGAGTCGAAGAGAAAAAAGTCTAATAAAGGACATAATAAGCAGGAGAAAATGGTTTGATACGCATCATAACACGAATCGTTGCTGAACGTTTGGTTGGAGGGATCTTAGGAGGAAAGAATCGCAGCGCAGACCTAAATATGAGTACGTTAAGAGAGAGTATACGGGCTGTGTCTATAAAATAATGGGACTGATGCTGCCACAGAGTAAGTATCCATGCGCCAAAGATGAACGACCGACAGCTGTGAAGTACGAAGCCTTCTCAGACGACTGCGGCATCTGGAGTCTGTAGACAAATCATTGTGGCCGTGGCTTTTGTTTGTGTATGAGCTTTTATTTTGTTTTGCAGGAAAAAATGATAAGTATAATGACAGAACAACGAACTGTAATGAAGTTTCACATGAACTTGGAAAAACTGCTGTTGAAACGTACGTGTGACTAAAAGAAGGGTAACGTGAATAATGTTTATCAAGAACGCGAGTTTTTGAGTAGTTCAAGCGATTCCAAGATCTTGAAAATTTCTCGGGTATTCAGCCGGGTAGCGTCGTCCAAAAGGCGCGATATTTCGGCAAGCCGACTTCTTGCCATCTTCAGGCGTTCTGAATACCCGAGAAATTTTCAAGATTTCTGTACTCCGGGAAAACCTCAGATCACGATTCCAAGATGGCCGGGAAGACGTTCGATATCACTCATGCCCAGGACGAACATAAACAACTGATGGAAATACCGAAAATGTGATATCTGATTCGATCTTATCGGCGGTTGAGTATTCGATCGATTGCTGAAACTGTAGGAATTGACAAGGAATGCGTAAAGTAAATTTTACGTAACCAGTTTAACATGAGAAAAGTGATGGGGAAATGGAGCCGAAAATTCTTACAATTGAACAAAAATAATCTCGTGAAAATGTTTGTAATGACACTTTGAATACCGTGGAAACTGATCCCAATTTCTTGGCAATAGTGATAAAATGTGACGAATCTTGGTGTTTTATTTGTGATTCGGAAACTAGGCTCTGAGCACTATGGGACTTAACATCTGAGGTCATCAGTTCCCTAGAACTTAGAACAACATAAACCTAACTAATCTAAGGACATCACACACATCTATGCCCGAGGCAGGATTCTAACCTACGACAGCAGTGGTCGCGCGGTTCCAGACTGAAGCGCCTGGAACTGCTCGGGCACTGCGACCGGTCGTCCCTCCGCTGCGGCTGCGTATGACACTACACTATACTAGCGCGCCCCCTCCAGAAACACACGTAGTAAAACAATGTATAGAAATTACACAAATAATAATATATTTTCCGGAAAACCTTGTGTATCTTGGAGGCCATTTGGCACCCCTCCACGTGGCACCCGGAACATGATAGACCCTCCTTGCACGCCATCGCTACGCCAATGTGGTTCTTGCTCAACTCCTTGAGAAAAAAGTAAAAAAAAAAAGGACACAAATTGTGGAAGCACTAATCGTGACTTCCACATGAAGACGATGCACAATCTCATACCGCATTACCGCATTTACTGTTAAGAGGTTTCTTAAGGGGTTTAAGTCGGGGCAACGGGCAGGTAAGTCCATTCGCCGAATATCCTCTCGTTACAAGGGTTGTTCCGTGTGCGCTGTTCGAAGCGGTCGCGAATTTTCATGTATAAAAACGAAGTCACGGTCGAATGTACCCCTGAAAAGACTCACGTGGGGAAAGAGTGCCGTATGACAATAAAGTTGATCGGTGAATGCAACGCATTCAAAGAACTGAAGGCCAATACACCCACGCAACATTACGCCTCCCCACACCATAACAGCTGGATCACCAAAATAATGATCCTAGGCAATGTTCATTATTTTTATGATAACGATGCTAGGCAATGTTCCCTACCATGAACCATGGACCTTGCCGTTGATGAGGAAGCTTGCGTGCCTCAGCAATACAGAGAGCAGTACCGTAGGTGCAACCACAACTTAGGTGTATCTCTTGAGAGGCCAGACAAACGCGTGGTTCCTGAAGAGGAGCAGCGGCCTTTTCAGTAGTTGCAGGGCCAACAGTCTGGATGATTGACTGATCTGGTCTTGTAACACTAACCAAAACTTCCTTGCTCTGCTGGTATTGCGAACGGCTGAAAGCAAGGGGAAACTACAGCCGTAATTTTTCCCGAGGGCATACAGCTTTACTGTACAGTTAAATGATGATGGCGTCCTCTTGGGTAAAATATTCCCGAGTTGAAATAGTCCCCCATTAGGACCTCCAGGCGGGAACTACTCAGGACGTCGTTATCAAGAGAAAGAAAACTGGCTTTCTACGGATCGGAGCGTGGAATATCAGATCCCTTAATCGGGCAGGCAGGTTAGAAAATTTAAAAAGGGAAATGGATAGGTTAAAGTTAGATATAGTGGGAATTATTGAAGTTCGGTGTCAGGAGGAACAAGACTTCTGATCAGGTGAATACAGGGTTAAATATAAAAAATCAAATAGCGGTAATGCAGGAGTAAGTTTAATAATGAATAAAAAAATAGGAGTGCGGGTAAGCTACTACAAACAGCATACTGAATGCATTATTGTGGCGAAGATGGACACGAAGCCCACGCCTACCACAGGTACATGTTTATATGCCAACTAGCTCTGCAGATGACGAAGAGATTGATGAAATGTGTGATGAGATAAAAGAAATTATTCAGATAGTGAAGGGAGGACAGTATCATAGAAATGGAAGAGAATATAGATGAAGATGAAATGGGAGATATGATACTGCGTGAAGAGTTTGACGGAGCACTGAGAGACCTGAGTCGAAACAAGAACCCGGGAGAAGACAAAATTCCATTAAAACTACTGATAGCCTTGGGAGAGCCAGCCCTGACAAAACTCTACCATCTGGTGAGCAAGATGTACGACACAGGCGAAATACCCTCAGACTTCAAGAAGAATATAATAATTCCAATCCCAACGTAAGCAGGTGTTGACAGATTTTAAAATTACCGAACTATCAGTTTAATAAGTCACAGCTGCAAAATACTAAGGCGAATTCTTTACAGACGAATGGAAAAACCGGTAGAAGCCCACCTCGGAGAAGATCAGTTTGGATTCGGTAGAAATGCTGGAACACGTGAGGCAATACTGGCCCTACGACTTATCTTACAACATAGATTAAGGAAAGGCAAACCTATGTTTCTAGCATTTGTCGACTTAGAGAAAGCTTTTGACAATGTTGACTGGAATACTCTCTTTCAAATTCCGATTGTGGCAGGGGTAAAATACAGGGAGCGAAAGGCTATTTATAATTTCCACGCAAATAATATGGCAGTTATAAGAAGGGGAAGCAGTGGTTGGGAAGGGAGTGACACAGGGTTGTAGCCTATACCCGATGTTATTCAATCTGTATATTGAGCAAGCAGTAAAGGAAACAAAAGAAAAATTCGGAGTAGGTATTAAAATCCATGGGGAAGAAATAAAATCTTTGAGTTTCGTCAATGACATTGTAACCCTGTCAGAGACAGCAAAGGACTTGGAAGAGCTGTTGAACGGAATGGACAGTGTCTTGAAAGGAGGATATAAGATGAAAATCAACAAAAGGAAAATGAGGATAATGGAATGTAGTCGAATTGAGTCGGGTGATGCTGAGGGAATTTAAATTAGAAAATGAGAGACTTAAAGTAGTACTTAAAGTAGTAAATGAGTTTTGCTATTTGGGGAGCAAAATAACTGATGTTGGTCGAAGTAGAGAGGATATAAAAAACGAGGATAATGGAATGTAGTCGAATTGAGTCGGGTGATGCTGAGGGAATTTAAATTAGAAAATGAGAGACTTAAAGTAGTATTTAAAGTAGTAAATGAGTTTTGCTATTTGGGGAGCAAAATAACTGATGTAGGTCGAAGTAGAGAGGATATAAAATGTAGACTGGCAATTGCAAGGAAAGCGTTTCTGAAGAAGAGAAGTTTGTTAACATCGAGTATAGATTTAAGTGTCAGTAAGTCTTTTCTGAAAGTATTTGTATGGTGTGTAGCCATGTATGGAAGTGAAATACGGACGATAAATAGTTGGGACAAGAAGAGAATAGAATCTTTCGAAATGTGATGCTACAGAACAATGCTGAATATTAGATGGGGAGATCACATAACTGAAAATGGTGCATATGGCTCTGAGCACTATGCGACTTAACTTCTGAGGTCATCAGTCGCCTAGAACTTAGAACTTAATTAAACCTAACTAACCTAAGGACATCACACACTTCCATGCCCGAGGCAGGATTCGAACCTGCGACCGGAGCGATCGCTCGGTTCCAGACTGTAGCGCCTAGAACCTCACGGCCACTCCGGCCGGTTCACATAACTGATGAGGAGGTACTGAATAGAATGGGGAAGAAGAGAAATGTGTGGTACAATTTGACTAGAAGTATGGATCGGTTGGTAGGACATGTTCTGAGCCATCAAGGTATCACAAATTTAGTATTGGAGGGCAGCATGGAGGGTAAAAATAGTAGAGGGAGACCATGAGATGGATACACTAAGCAGATTCAGAAGGATGCAGGTTGCACTAGGTAGTGGGAGATGAAGAAGCTTGCACAGGATAGAGTAGCATGGAGAGCTGCATCAAACCAGTCTCTGCACTGAAGACCACAACAACAGGCAATGTTCCTAGCTGCATTGCGTTTCACACGTTTTTGGCGGCCCAGGTGTTCTGGTGTGGGGAAGGATAATGTTGTCTCTCGTACTGACCCCCAAATCTTTGGAGACAGTGCACTCACCAGTAACAGTTACTGTCACACTGTACTCCTTTCGCATGTGCGTCTTTTGAGGGGTGCATTCGGCCCCGACTTGACTTTCACTATTGACAAGGCTCAACCACATCGAACAGTGTAGGTGAAGGAGCTCTTGCAGTGAGAGGATATTCCGTGACTGAGCTAATCTTCCCCTTTCCATCCACTTAAATCCCATCGGTTACATGTGGAATGCGCTGGGAAGACGTAATGCAGCGCGTCCACATGCACCAACGACAAGCCACCAGTTATCAGCTGTGCTGGTGGAGGAGTGAAACCCCCCACCACAAGAACCCCGTCCAACTCATGGGTGCGCGCTGCAGAGCATGCGTTGCCGTCCGTAATAATCACATACCGTATTAAGAATAATATCCCGCCGTTTGTAATGTCCAGGAGACCACCATGAATAGCGGTCACCTCAGTGTAATTATTGTCATTTCTGTCCATCTCACTGCCTATTTCTTTCAGTTCCCTTCTGTACTGTAATGGAGCATTTCTTTCTTCGTACGGTCCAACTTTCATCGCGCTAAGTTATTTGGTAGTAGAGTTGAGCTACTACGGTCGGTAGTTTCGGTACACTACATAAAAGATGTAGTAAATGGCATGATTCTACATCTACATCTACATTTATACTCCGCAAGCCATCCAACGGTGTGTGGCGGAGGGCATTTTACGTGCCACTGTAATTACCTCCCTTTCCTGTTCCAGTCGCATATGGTTCGCGGGAAGGACGACTGCCGGGAAGCCTCCGCGCGCGCTCGAATCTCTCTAAATTTACATTCGTGACCTCCTCGGGAGGTATAAGTAGGGGAAGCAATATATTCAATACCTCATCCAGAAACGCACCCTCTCGAAACCTGGACAGCAAGCTACACAGCGATGCAGAGCGCCTCTCTTGCAGAGTCTGCCACTTGAGTTTGCTAAACATCTCCGTAACGCCTACCAAATAACCCTGTGACGAAACGCGCCGCTCTTCTTTGGATCTTCTCTATCTCCTCTGTCAACTCGACCTGGCACGGATCCCACACTGATGAGCAATATTCAAGTATAGGTAGTATGCGTGGCAGTAGTAGGGAAGGAAACATAAATGAATGTGAGTGAGAGAAACTGAGAGCAGACGAATTCTCTTTTTTGTTTGTTTAGTTGTTAGTTTTGCACATAATTAGAACAGAACATCATTCCCTATTACCCTATTGTGGATTTCATAACCTTACAGAATATAAATTGCGTTTTATAACTAATAAAAACTAGTTAATCGTGTGACTTCTGCACATTTGATGCAAGTACAGCTAAATGCACAAACGTAATATATATATATATATATATATATATATATATATATATATATATATATATATATATATGCTCTTATTTTGTACTCAATGGATCGTTCCTCACCACGATTAAACGTAAGGGTTTCCTATTATTTTTCGTGAATGCGAAAGTTATTTATGAATAACAGAAACATGTTTTGTATAAGTTCGACGAAGTATTGAAGTGATTTGATGTATTTATTCAGCTTTATGTTGAGGAAATTGCATGTTCTAGAGCTATGTCATAAATTTGTATTGCTTTCTTTATTTCTACTGCGACATCCCCATGTGTGACGTTACAAATCAACAATTCGCTAATAAAACCTGAATTAAACACTGACATTTTCAACTATGCTATAGATTTTGTTTACTTTTAAGTAACAGGCAGGAGGATATCTATGTAGAAAAAAAATGTTCTGTAAGTTACTTGGCCCTTTGTATATCCTTACTCAGTTTCTAGACGGTTCACCGGTTCCGGTTTTTAGGGGACTCGTACTAAGATACAGATAGAATGCGCAAAGACAGTAATTGTCATTAGAGAACACCCGATACGCCTGTAATACTTAACGCACAGGTAAGGTGGTTCCGACCTTAAGTGACCAAAGCTTCAACGACAGCTATAAAGGCCCTATCGGTCGCGAAGTGGAAAGTGCAGTGAAAATGCAAGCTATTTTATTTGTAATAGTTTGCTATACATTCCTGCTACTACTGTACATAGTCACATCCCCGACATACACATCTGTCATAGTGTTGTACTGACTTTCCAATACTCTAGTCATAGAAGGCGGTCCCCTGTGGTTTCGGCCACTTTTCTACGCTGTTTTGCAGTTCGTTGTCTGCGCCAAAATGTCGTCTCCATAGCCAGCTGTTTATGTTATAGTGTCCCCAGTGCTATATTACGAAAAGACTTAAAAAACAGTATTTATAAATTGAATAATATATTTTTATCATGTAGCCGTAAAGTAATAATCTCTCTGTCCAAGTTTCAAATGCAAAGAAATAATTTATGACAAAATAATCTAAAGAGACGACAAGATACGCTCTTTTGTTAATTTTTTAGTCGTCTTCTCTTCCTCTTTTGTCTTGAATGTGTATAGAGAGACATCTTGCGAGTGCTGGCAAATGCAAGCATATTTGTATGAGTTAAGCATATAATATACTGATTTAATATTATTGTGGACTTTTAATTTGTAAGAAGTGATCCCGATTTCATGTCCGCCTTCCTTGAATTAACCTGCATTCAAGTAATTTACAGTTCCACAATCGCAGCGGCCGATGCAGCCAACGACGCCATTACGTGGCGATATTAACTTATGAAAAATTAGCGGAAGCGGAAAACTCGCCCGCTATTAACATAATATTAATTTTTCTCCACAGCCGCCCGACGTTGGAGAAATTACTTAGCTTTAAGATTCTTATTTTCAGTACCATAGCCGAGACCCAGATCCAGGATTCTGACTACAATACAATGATTAACGGAGGTAAGAAAAATACTCTCGCGCGTGTATGGGCCGCAATTTTAATAAATAACTAAAGATCTTATGCTTTAAAGTGAATAGCCGAGGAAATTAATATGAAAAGTTTATTACATTGTACAACTTATATGCTCATGTTTTAAGATTCAGCGAGTCTAACATTCATTAACGTAACGAATAATTTGGAATTAATATTGTTAAAAAGGAGAACTTCAGGAAAGCATTTAATCGTAAAATCAAAATTTAATGGAATATCATTTTTATTAAGGCCCACCACGTAAATCGGCAACAATCAAATAATAATAATAACAATAATAATATATATATTAAATTACGACGGCCGACGGACGCGAGATTGGCGCCGCAACTTTGGGGCCCGATTAAAGAAAATACGAAATTTACTAAATCTGACTCTATTGTAATGAATGTAATTATGTATGTGTCTAATTGTTGTAAAATATTAATGCTTGTATGAATTCTTTTACAGGTACCACAACAAAACCACAGCCTGCGGAGATCTGGAGAGGAAAAAGTGTAGAAAAGAAAAAGGATTGCGAGAAAGAAAAATAAGTAAGGTAAGGCCTATTGTGCAAGCATCCTGTGTAGCTCTGTGCGGAATATCGAACCCATGTGCACATGAGATACCTTCGGTGTTTTGTGTATTTATATGTTTATTTTTGGAGGGGATAATTAATCGTGTGTGTATCAGTGTTAAAGGTTCGTCATTGGCTTAAACTGAATTTAGTATGGGTAAGATAGGACAACCTAAAGCATCCGTACCAGAAGAACAAAATTCTGTTAATATGGAAAGTGAGGATCATTTGCAATACGTAAACGAATCCCAAGCCACCGCCTCGGATAACATAATTTCCGGAGCGGGGGGCGAGGATCTGTGGACGGTGAATGACGCTCCACAGCAGAATGGGAATAGAGTAACAACTCCACTGCCTGGGCAGGGGGGCCAACCGAGTGCTAGATTAAGCGGGGCACCAGTATGCTCACCGATTGCAGACTCATTTGCAGAATTTCTGCGCAGGTTAGAAGATAGAGATAGGGAAAGAGATCAGAAACTGGATCAGATGCTCTATGAGCAAGAGCAACAAAGAGAAGAGAAAGAAAGGGAAAAAGAAAGAATGTCAAAACAGAGGGAAAAACAAAGAGACGAAAAACTGGCTCAGATGCTACGTGAGCAAGAGCAGCGCAATGAAGCGAAACTAGATAGGATCCAAAGCGAACTTGCCGAGATGCGGGACGCTTGCAAAGAAATCCCCGATCTTGTGCAAAGCTTAGCCGGCGAGATGCAGAAATTACAGATATCGCAGGCTAGGCTTGAAGACAATGTCCAGACTTTAACCAACCGCGTGGATAATGTGGAGATAGATGCACGGAAAAGTATTGACGCATATTTGGAAGTGCAAGCTCAAAAAGTAGAAAAAGAATTAAATGAATGGCTAGAAGTAAAGGATCGCGAGATATCTGCAAAGATTGAAAGCGACGTAAAAACAGCTGTAGAACAAGCGACTGCGGCCGCGAGTGTAAATATTGACGCTAGCGCTGCCGCACTACATGCCGAATTAACACAGATCAAATCCCGTGTGACAGCGGAGTTGCCAAATTGGCAACGGGAGGTCGCGCGGAGACTGTCTGCATTGGAAAGCAATGTAAACAGTGGCGGACAGATAATGAATCCGACTCCGCGTACTGATTACTATAATAACGCTGACGGTAGGCACGGTGCGAGTGCGCAACCGCAACCTAATGCGAATTATGAGCACGAACAACATGCGATACCGTGCAGCGCACATCACGAAGTAATCTAATTGCATGTTTATCGAGCTTAGACAATTGTTCAACATTTTGTTGCAAATATGGAGTACTACCGGTCGAGGAAAGAAGGGACTGTGTAGACTGTGGTGGTACGAAGTGTGTAAAACTTCATAAGAACAGTTGCGATGCTGAAATACCGTTACAATTTCATTGCGGACACTGCGGAAAACGAACGAGTATCAGGAAGAATACGTGATTCGACTCTTGCAAATTATCCATCCTGATCACCGTAATGGACTTTCACATGACGACAACACCGACGACGAGTAAGTAAGTCGTCTCCTTTGCAATTACAAGTATTTTTGTAACGCTCTTCTTTTGTCGTTGCTGTAGTGACCAACTAAACATACTCATAACGCCCGCCAGAGTCGAATGATCGATTTACGATAGCACGTTCGATATGTGTCGTTTGGACCCATCGCTTCGATAGGCAATCATTCTTGGAAATTACCAAGAAGAGGAGTCCAGGGACCCTCCGTATGCATATTCTAATGGCGACCGCAAGGCTATCAACAATTTAATTGCTGGAGGTAGACTTCAGAACGCAGCAGGATGAACTGAGTGACACTACACTTTCTCGGCAAGGTGTGAGGCAACATTTCAGAGGGATTGACAGTTAGTATACGCCTGGCCTGCTCGGTGCATTAATGGCGATCCCCTAGTGGCTGGTGCGACGCTGCGTCGCACTTACTCATCTGTCCATAACTCTGTCTGCCCTGGCGTCCGGCGGGCAGCGCGACGCCGGTCGTAATTTGTGGCGACTCGCATGCCCCCCCCCCCCCTCCGTTGCCCTCCCCCCCGCCCCCCACGCCGCTCCCCCACACCTCCGCTAATACCGGCCGCCTGAGTTACGGCCCCATCACATAAACACCGGCTCTCCGAGCCACGACTGTCGCCTGTTGGGGGCCGTGCCGTACTGTACTCCGCTGTTACTCCACAGCCGCGCGTTGCCTCCACGGCTTTTGTTCAGTCTTGCAGTCACTGTAAACCGGGAAAGCTTCACCTGGTCACCTTGCAGGTATTCCAGCAAACGACACTGGTGTTTCGCACACGGTTTTGTGACGAACCGCACACGTGAAGGGCATTTCACGGGGATTCGTACAAGGGGTGTCTATAATAAAGTGTGATAGTAGACTGATACGTGTATGTCAATATTTCTAGCATTGCACACGCAAACGGACAAGGTACCAAGCTGAAGCAGGTTTCCTGACTGTTTCAAGTACCGCGCAGCTGCAATTTGATGTCACCTAATTTAATTCACTCGTCAGGCTGCTCTGTGTTGATTTTATTATTTTATTTCACATAGATTTCTGGACATAATCGTAATTTTACCATGAATGTAAAAATTTAGCTTGTTGTAGATTGTAATAACATCTACACCTTAATGGTGCGTTTGCGGAATCCTATATCCATTATTAAATAAGAAAAATAGTTCTTGACAATTTGGCTCGTAAAACCACAAAAGGTCCAAAGCAAGACGTGCAGCATCTACATCTACGTGATTACGCTGCAATTCGCGATTAAGTGCCTGGCAGAGGGCTCATCAAACCACCTTCAAGCTATTTCTCTACCATTCCAGACTCGTACAGCTTGCGGGAAAAACGATCATTTAAATCTCTCCGTGCGGGCTCTGATTACTCTTATTTTATTATGATAGTCATTCCTCCCTACGTAGGTGCCACCAACAAAGTATTTTCACACTCTGAGGAGAAAGTTGGTGCCTGAAGTTTCGTGAGAAGATCCTATCCCAAAGAAAAACACTTTTCTTTTAAGGACTGGCACCCCAGACTACGTATCATATCCGTGGCACTCTCCGCCCTATTTTGCGATAATAAAAGTTCAAACTGCCTTCTGTGGACTTTTTCGACGTCTTCGTCGGTCCTAGATGATACGAATCCCACACCGCACAGCAGCACTCCAGAAGAGGGCGAACGAGCGTAGTGTAAACAATATCTTTAGTAGACCTGTTGCAATTCCTAAGTGTTCTTCCAACAAATAGCCGTCATTGTTTTGCGTTCGCCACAACATTATCTATGTGATCGTTCCAATTTAAGTTATTTGTGACTGTAATATTAGTTGAATTTACAGCCTTTAGATTTATGTGATTCATCGTGTAACCGAAATATAGTGGATTCCCTTTCGTGCTCGCGTGGATGACTTAAGAGTTATCATTATTTAGAGATGATCGCCAATTTCCACACCATAAAGGTATGTTGCTCAAATCATTTTCAGTTGGTTTTGTCCTTCTGATGACATCACTCGGCGGTAAATGGCAGCATCAACTACAAAGAATCGAAGAGGGCTGTTCGGATCATTTATGTACATTAGGAACAACAGAGTATCCATAACACTTCCTTGGGGAACGCCAGATATTACTTCTGTTTTCCTCGGTGACTTTCCATCAGTTTCTACCGAGGCCTAAGAGAAAGACAGGCCGCGGAGCGTACGTCACGAAGGTTGACCGAGCTTGCTCGCTAACGCAGCAGCAAAACTGCGTTTCTACACCTGTTAACTTGTCACTGGGTGCGTATGTACAAACGAGAATTGCATCTTCTTCTGGAATAGATTATTATGGAATCTCACTGTTATTAGTCCTACAATGGCAGAAAGCGCATAGGCCTACTAATTATTTGTCACGGCTATACTGGGGTACAATAAAATTAAAATCGTGTCAAAATGATTATTATCTGCATAAGACATCACGTCTTGTATTAAATGAAGATAGTTAACGCAGAACAGACTAAATGCGACAAACAAGCCGTTATACTGTTTATGTCGAGAATTGATCTTAAATTTTGTTGTACGAATAGTTCAAATGGTTCAAATGGCTCTGTGCACTATGGGACATGACTTCTGAGGTCATCACTCCCCTAGAACTTAGAACTACTTAAACCCAACTAACCTAAGGACATCACACACATCCAAGCCCGAGGCGGGATTCGAACCTGCGACCGTAGCGGTCGCGCGGTTCCAGACTGTAGCGGCTAGAACCGCTCGGCCACTCCGGCCGGCTGTTCGAATAGTAATCAGTAAGACTTCATAATAGCAGATTCTTGTAGAAGATGCAATTCTCGCTAATACATAAACGCCCAGCTGCGAGTTAACAGGTTTAGAAACGCATTTTGTCTGCTGAGCTCAGGCCTACATTCATGACGTACGCGCTGCGGCCTGTCTTTCCCGTGGGCCTCGGTTATTACGAACTGCAACCTTTCTGACAGGAAATCATGAATACAAATACACAACTGAGACGATACTCCATAGGTACGCAATTTGATTAAAAGTCGCTTGTGAGGAACGGTGTCCAAAGTCTTTTAGAAATCTAAAAATATGGAATGAATTTGACGTCCCCTGCCGGTAGCAGTCATTACTTCGTGATAATAAAGTGGTAGTTCTGTTTCACGTGAACGATATTTTCTGAATTTGTGTTGGCTGTTCGTTAGTAAATCGTTTTCTTCGGGGTAATATGTTGTTCGCGGACAGCGAATGTTCCAAAATCCTACTGTATATCGATATTAGCGATATTTGTCTCCAGTTTAGTGGATTACTCCTATTTCCATTCTTGGATATTGTTCTGACTTGTTTAACTTTCCAGTATTTAGCTACGGCTCTTACAATGTGCGAGCAGCCGTATATGATTGCCAAGTAAGGAGATATCGTATCGGCATACTCTGAAAGTAACCTGAATGGTCTACAGTCAGGACCGGAGGCCTTGCCTTTATTACGTGATTTAATGTGTTTCGCTACACCGAGGATTTCTAGTTTTACGTTACTAATGTTTGCGATTCTTGATGCAAATTTTGGAACGTTTACTTCGTCTTCTTTGGTGAATATATGTCGGAAAACTGTGTTTATTTACTCTGTGTTAGTGGCTTTGTCACCAGTAACATCACCATTGTCATCATGCAGTGAAGTTATTGATTGCCTCTGGCCGCTAGTGTATTTTACATACTATCAGAGTCTATGTGAGTTTTCTGCCAGATTTCGAGACCGAGTTCCATTAGATTAATATTAATTCCGGAAAACAGGAGGCCCACAGTTTCCATTCGACGGTCATCTGGAAACAGGAGTGCTAAACGGTTATGGTCGGGATAATATCGTTCCTATCCCAGTACAAAAACAAGAAGATTCATATCAAAAAGGTTCAGACGTGATCATAGACGCACGACGGGAATTGATAGACTCCGAACGAGGAATGGTGGATGGAGCTAGACGCTTGGGGTATTCGATTTCTAAAATCGTTAGGAAATTCAGTATTCCGAGATCCACAGTGTGAAGACGTGTTAGCGTAGAGGTGTCGGTGCTAACAGACAAGTAACACTGCCTGTAATGGAAATGTCGTGTGGCTAGGGCCTCCCGTCGGGTAGACATCAGTGTGTGACGTTCGACGAACGTATCCGTTAGGACAGAGCGGCGAAATTTGGTGTTAATGTGCTACAGCAGCAGACATCGCCTGCAACGCTTCTCCTAGGCTCGTGACCATATCTGTTGGACACTAGATAGCTGAAAAACTGTTGCCTGGTCAAAGGAACCCGGATTCCAAATAGTAAGAGCCAGTGGTTGGGTTCAAGTGCGGCACTGGCCCCTCGAAATCATGGACCCAAGTTGTCAGCAAGACACTGTGGAAGCTGGTGGTGGCTCCCTACTGGTATGTGGTCCTCTGGTCCACCTGAACCGATCATTGACTGAAAATGGTTGTGGTAGTTTACAAGGACATAATGGAATTTCTGTGTATGACAATGCGTCATTTCACCGGGACTTAATTATTCGCTATTGGTTTGAAGAACATTTTGGACAATTTGAGCCAATGATTTGGTCATCCAGATAATTCGACATGAAGGCATGCAACATAATGGGATGTAATCGAGAGGTCAATTTGTGCACACAATCCTGCACTGGCAACATTTTCACAATTATAGACGGCTCGTCTATAGAAGCAGTATGGCTCAATATTTTTGCAGATGACTTCCAACGATTTGTTGAGTCCATGGCACGTCGAGTTCCTGCACTACTTCGGGCAAAAAGAAATGTCTGATACGATATTAGGAGTACCCCATGACTTTTGCCACCTAAGTGTGCAGAAAAAGATTAGTTCTTAATCCGTAATTTATCACCTAGCTTGGTTGCAGCTGAGTAGCCGTTACACCACCATACATAGGAAAAGAACCAGAAAATATTTTGTTCACACATTCACATTTGTCGCTAGTCCTTGTCAGTTCTTGAGGCCGAACATATTTCATAGGACATGGGCGCACCTACTGTGTGAATCAAAAGCGTGTGATCAAAACTCTGGAAATTTGTCACTAAAAGTGACTTCTGATTTCTCAGTTAAACCCTCCTCCTTAAAATCTGTCCTATTAGTATCAATATCTATAGTTTTTTCCAGTTCTTAAACTTCTATTACGTATTGTAACATTTAATTTATAAAGGGTAGATTTTAGTACTTATTCCTATACTATCTCAATTCATCACTTACGCAGTAAGGCGACTGTCTTCAGATGTGCCTGGAAACTCAGAGTACTGTAATTGAAAATAACGTCAGCATGCTGGAAAAAGAATTGCGAGCCCAAGAGGTATCACTCTAACACCGCACAACACCAACCATAGCTTTGACAATGGCCTTATTTAAGCGAGGATGGGCCTCAACAAGTTACTTTAGATATTCCATATCCAGTTGAAGCCACTCGTTGATGATTATATACCACAGAGCTTACAAAGTGAGGGGATGTTGGTCACTAAGTTTCACCGGCTATTCCAGCTAATCTCAGACTTTGTCTATGGAATTAACAGCGGGTGATTTACGGTGTCAGTAGAGGTGCAAAATGGCGCCTCAGTGTTCGTGAAACCAGGGACGTATGCATGCAACCCTGTGAACGTGGTTGGTGTCATCTTGGAAGACGCCACAGCCTACTCATCACGAAGATGTAGAAGAAAGGACAGCCCTTGGTCACGGTGAATGTTGTAGAAAACGTCCTGGTCTATGCTCAGGGTAACGTGAGTAAGAGGGCCCAAGTCATGGTACGAAAAGCACTCTGAAAGCATCACAGAACCACCGCCGACCTGAACTGCACCAGCAGTATACTGCGCATTCATTGTCTCAAATGGTTCAAATGGCTCTAAGCACTTCGGGACTTAGGAGGCCATCAGTTCATACAGGAGGTTGGCGGAGTTGGTGAAGCCGGAAAGCCTCGCTCGCGGGGTGGAATCAGAGCTAACTACTTGTAGTATCGTTCCCAGAACCGATCGCGGTCCTCTGGTTTGGAGCCGAGTGGAAGGCTTAATCCAGAGGCTCAGACGAATCTGCGGAGATCTGGGGTGCACTACACGCAGGAAGCGGCTACCAGGGTAGTGGAGTACGTGTGGAGTGCACATGTGGGTTTTTTAGGTTAGAGAATTCCCTCCCTGGGCCTAACAAGACTCCTCCTGAGTCGCGACAAGGTAGCAGTAGGCAAAACGCAACAGGAAATAACAATATTAATGTAGTAATAGTAAACAGCAGGAGCGTATATAGAAAGCTCCCAGAACTGCTCTCATTAATAAACAGTCACAATGCCCACATAGTACTAGGGACAGAACGTTGGCTGAAACCAGATGTAAACAGTAATGAAATTCGAAACTCAGATTGTAATGTATACTCCAGAGACAGGCTGGATCGTGAAGGGGGACGCGTGTTCATAGCGATAAAAAACGCAATAGTATCGAAGGAAATTGACGGAGATCCGAAATGTGAAATAATTTGGGTGAGGGTCACGGTTAAAGCAGGCCCAAACGTGATAGTTGGATGTCTGTATAGGCCCCCTGGCTCAGCAGCTGTTGTGGCAGAGCACCTGAAGGAAAATTTCGAAAATATTTCGAGTAGATTTCCCGACCATGTTACAGTTCTGGGAGGATGATTTTAATTTACCAGATATAGACTGGGAGACTCAAACGTTTATAACGGGTAGCAGGGACAAAGAATGCAGTGAAAATTTTTTAAGCCCATTGTCTGAAAACTACCTTGAGCAGTTAAACAGAGAACCGACTCATGGTGATAACATATTAGACCTTCTATGACTAACAGACCCGAACTATTTGAAACAGTTAACGCAGAACGGGGAATCAGCGATCTTATAGCGGTTACTACATCAATGATTTCAGCCGTAAATAGAAATATTAAAAAGGTAGGAAGATTTTTCTGTTTAGCAAAAGTGACAAAAAGCAGATTTCAGAGTACTTAACAGCTCAACACGAAAGTTTTATCTCAAGTACAGATAGTGTTGAGGATCAGTTGACAAAGTTCAAAATCATCGTACAGTATGCATTAGATGAGTATGTGCCAAGCAAGATCGTAAGAGATGGAAAAGAGCCACCGTGGTACAACAACAGAGTTAGAAAACTGCTACGGAAGCAAAGGGAACTTCACAGCAAACATAAACATAGCCAAAGCCTCGCAGACAAACAAAAATTACGTGAAGTCAAATGTAGTGTGAGGAGAGCTATGCGAGAGGTGTTCAATGAATTCAAAAGTAAAGTTCCATGTACTGACTTGGCAGAAAACCGTTAGAAATTTTGGTCTTATGTCAAAGCGCTAGGTGGATCAAAACAAACTGTCCAGACACTCGGTGACCAAAATGATACTGAAACAGAGGATGACAGACTAAAGGCCGAAATACTGAATGTCTTTTTCCAAAGCTGTTTCACAGAGGAAGATTGCACTGTAGTCCCTTCTCTAGATTGTCGCACAGATGACAAAATGGTATATATCGAAATAGATGACAGAGGGATAGAAAAACAATTAAAATCGCTCAAAAGAGGAAAGGGCGCTGGACCTGACCAGTTCGATTTTACACAGTGTACTCGAAGGAACTTGCGCCCCTTCTTGCAGCGGTGTACCGTAGGTCTCTAGAAAGGCGTAGCGTTCCAAAAGATTGGAATAGGGCACAGGTCATCCCCGTTTTCAAGAAGGGACGTCGAACAGATGTACAGAACTATAGACCCATATCTCTAACGTCGATCAGTTGTAGAATTTTGGAACACATATTATGTTCGAGTATAATGACTTTTCTGGAGACTAGAAATCTACTCTGTAGGAATCAACATGGGTTTAGAAAAAGATGATCATGTTAAACCCAGCTCGCGCTGTTCGTCCACGAGACTCAGAGGGCCATAGACACGGGTCCCCAGGTAGATGCCGTGTTTCCTGACTTCAGCAAGGCGTTTGATACAGTTCCCCACAATCGTTTAATGAACAAATGGACTATCAGACTAATTGTGTGATTGGATTGATGAGTTCCTAGATAACAGAATGCAGCATGTCATTCTCAATGGAGATAAGTCTTCCGAAGTAAGAGTGATTTCAGGTGTGTCGCAGGGGAGTGTCGTAGGACCGTTGCTATTCACAATATATTTAAATGACCTTGTGGATAACATCGGAAGTTCACTGAGGCTTTTTGCGAATGATGCTGTAGTATATCGAGAGGTTGTAACAATGGAAAATTGTACTGAAATACGGGAGGATCAGCAACGAATTGACGCATGGTGCAGGGAATGGCAATTGAATCTCAATGTCGACAAATGTAATGTGCTACGAATACATAGAAAGAAAGATCCTTTATCATTTAGCTACAATATAGCAGGTCAGCAACTGGAAGCAGTTAATTCCATAAATTATCTGGGAGTACGCATTAGGAGTGATTTAAAATGGAATGTCCATATAAAATTAATCGGTAAAGCAGGTGCCAGACTGAGATTCATTGGAAGAATCCTAAGGAAATGCAGTCCGAAAACAAAGGAAGTAGGCTATGCTACACTTGATCGCCCACTGCTTGAATACTGCTCACCGGTGCGGGATCCGTACCAGATAGGGTTGATAGAAGAGCTAGAGAAGATCCAACGGAGAGCAGCGCGCTTCGTTACAGGATAATTTAGTAATCGCGAAAGCGTTAAGGAGATAACAGATAAACTCCAGTGGAAGACTCTGCAGGAGAGACGCTCAGTAGCTCGGTACGGGCTTTTGTTGAAGTTTCGAGAACATACCTTCACCGAGGTGTCAAGCAGTATATTGCTCCCTCCTACGTATATCTCGCGAAGAGACCATGACGATAAAATCAGAGAGATTAGAGCTCACACAGAGGCATACCGACTATCTTTCCTTCCATGAACAGTACGAGACTGGAATAGAAGGGAGAACCGACAGAGGTACTCAAGGTACCCTCCGCCACACGCCGTCAGGTGGCTTGCGGAGTATGGATGTAGATGTAGATGAATGTACTATGCGTCCAGCTCCAACTACCAATAATCATTGAAAATTTATTAATTACTGTCGTGCATTCATAATCAAGTCGGAAATCTTACTGTCGTGCAGCCATAATCAGGTCGGAAATCTTTTCACATGAAACATCCGAGTGCAAATGACAGTATAGTCCTTTTGTACCTTGTGTACGCGATACTACCGTAGTCTGTATCCGTGCATATCGCTGTCCCATGACTTTGAAACCGCAGTGTATACCGTTTGAAGTACTCCGAAGTGACCAGTGTGATCTCTTAAGAGAGTGAATAATATTTCGTTTGGTAAGCTTATTTCAACTGCGGGTATCTTATCACCATTCACTAAACTGACTTCATCAACAGACTGAGACTAACGAAAACCGGCACGTTATATTTGTTACGCGTACTTGAATTTTCAGGAAAATCTGGTGGAGGGACAGGATGTTCAGAAACCGGCAATGTTGAAGAAAACATTAAAACCAATACTTTGGAGTCTGAGTAGACAAGTCAGTCTACCTCAGGCAGCTTTGTCTGCTTCGGCCAGTAAAACCTAGCCGGTTTCCAAGCACATATCGTAACGCAGTGAGGCTACATATAGACAATTGTTCAAAACGAAACTATAGATTATAATTCCCGTCTGCCTATAAACGCTATCAAAAGTGTCTGTAGGTAGCTGAATTTATTTTCAGATAAATAACTGTGTTTGAAGCTTCATTTATTGTGATCCTACACAGCGATGTTTTGGTCAAATTGCCCTGACCACTATGGGACTTAACATCTGAGGTCATCAGACCCCTAGAACTTAGAACTACTTAAACCTAACTAACCTAAGAACATCACACACATCCATGCCCGAGGCAGGATTCGAACCTGCGACCGTAGCGGTCGCGCGGTTCCATACTGAAGCACCTACACAACGGCCGGCAGCGACCTTTTTGGGAGTTTCTACTATGTATTGAAGGAGGTAATTTGACGAACAAAGTAAAGCAGAAAAATTAGTAGAAATATTTGTCCAGTTTTATGTGGTTGTTGAGCTACAGCTGTTTTAAGATTATTAATAAAACCTCACAGCAATAATAAAAGCGCAAAACTAATTTGGGAAAGGATTTTGACTATGAATGAAGAAGCAAAACTTGTAACATGAAAGGTTGACATACTATAAGGAATAAACACACAAAATTTATATCATGAAAGCTTAACATGACGTCAAGAGGTGTTATTTATCACCGAAAAATGAATTGCAGCCTTTCGTCGCATACTGAGGATAGATTTCTCTTAAATTTCGAGAATTTTCAAATACGTTAAACAAATTAAGAAGATTCTTAGTTTGTTCGTACAATAATAATCTCAAACACACATTTGAATATAGAAGTGGGTAGGATACAACTATAGTCGCAGAGCCACCTGTCACTTCATGTACGTACACAACCTCCATCAGTCATTAACAAACATATATTACAAAGTTAGTATTTGTGAAGGAGTGTGGGCGTGCACGCTAGGGGGTGTCGCCCTCTGTATGTGGTAAATTAAGTTGATGAGTAACTTCCCGGCAGATTAAAACTATGCCGGACCGAGACTCGAACATATCAGGGCGCACTCCGCTGTAGAGAGAAAATTTCATTCTGCAAGTTGATGAACTCATTGTGTTAAAACATAGCAGTTGCAAAAATAATATAATATTATGGTCAGTGAATAAAACTAGAACTACAATGGACGACAATCTCTCAGTTCACATCTGTCGAACACATGTCCTTCTGTCTTGCATATTAGTGTGCTTCTTTTTCTAGTATTCCGTCGGAGGAGCTGAACTGGAAGCCGCATGCGTTCCGCAGCCGCGAAAACAACAGTTTAACAGTTTTGAAAAATTTTATCGCTCACTTCTACACGCTGACCAAACGCTTTTGGAAAGTGACGCCTAGCTCTTCAGAGAATAGCCTTGTTACCTTATGTGCAAAGAACTGACCTTTTTCTTAAGCTTTTTTAATGTTTTATGATGACTTCGTTTCAATTTTGCAGTGTTTTAGTATAGCTCTCGAAGTCTACGGCAGGAACTGTGCTTTGGACCTCGGCTGGAAACTCGCACCGCCTTGATGATACTTGCCATAACGAGGCCCTTGGGAGCGCACGCCGCCTCCAGGCGTTAGGCAGTTAGCGAGCCTGGCCTGCAACTTCCCCGACGGCTTCAGGCGCTCGCTGGCGCTCCGGCCCTACAGGTATACTTCTCAGCAGCGGCAAGAGCAACTACTCTGCAACTTTGTAATTGAAACGCACTGAACTGAGGTGCAGGCAGCCGCTTCGCGGTTTTAGGCTGCTGAGCAGATCATACATCACCGCGTCACGGGCTGCTAGCGCCGCTTACTACAGCAGCGGCCACCTGTTACTACTAGGTGCGTTGTGGGTTGCCTACAACCAGTGGCGTTGGCAGTGCTACTAACGATATATCTTCTTATTCAAAACAATTTCCATCTGACGTTTAAATGCCGACGTTCTGACGTTGTCGCGACGAGCACTTTCTGCAGGCAGGCACCACTCTTCACGAATTCCTTTAGTCTCTGTCTACTGAAACTCACGTCCGATACAGATCTCTATATAGTTCATTTAAGTAATGGAAAAAGAAGTTGTTAATTTCTGTCTGAGAGGCAGCTTTAAACACCGTTCCATCGCACGAAATGTGTTGAACTTCTTCTTTACCCTTGGGGCTACTTAGGACCCCAGGGCTCGTTTTGGCTCTCCTGTTTCTTCTCATCCCAGGAAGCTTTAATTTTGAGGCTGGTAGTAAGTAAGCTTCCTTCTTTTTTATGTCCACTTCGGTCAGCTGGTTCTTGTGCTCGTTTTGCGTATAAGGGGCACTGGAATACCCTTTGTAGAGTGATCTGCCGGAATTTGAACCAATCCTGTATAGTTTCTAAATGGAATTTGAGGTTGCTGCAGGTCTGATTTCACTGTGGTGATCCATTTGTTCTTGGAGGCTTTCCCTCTACCTGCCGTGGTGAAGATCATGTTCGTGAGCCTGCAGGGATTCATGTGAGTCAATAGTTCATAGAAGACTAGTCGCCTTTCCCTTATAGCTATGATTGTGTTCTCTTGGAGATGGTACAGCTCACTGTTGTGTCTGATACTCTGGGTGCCAGCCTCATCTATTGTTCCTAGTAGTCTGCTCACGGTTTCCCGTTCCTAGAGATCTATTTTCCTGAATGGACCAATACTGTTCATCAAGAGGCAGAGGCATGTAATACATAGGGCCTTACTGCCGAGCTGTAGTATTTTAGTTTAAGATTGTTGGGGAAGTACCTGGAGATGTAAATGTTCTTGCAGGAATGATAGACCTTCTTCAATTTGGCACGTATTGTATCTATCGCCAAGTTTTCACTCTCATTTGCAAAACTACACTTTCATAAATATTCGACTGCAGGGTCATTACGAATTGTGGTGCCTTCTAGTGGTATTGGAGATGGGGCTCCCTCTGTGTTAGTAAAGAACTCACCTTTTTTGTATACTGACCTTCACACTTCTCTTAGCTGTAGTTGGTGAGGAGCGTCCTCTATATACAGGGTGTTTCAAAAATGACCGGTATATTTGAAACGGTAGTAAAAACTAAACGAGCAGCGATAGAAATACACCGTTTGTTGCAATATGCTTGGGACAACAGTACATTTTCAGGCAGACAAACTTTCGAAATTACAGTAGTTACAATTTTCAACAACAGATGGCGCTGCGGTCTGGGAAACTCTATAGTACGATATTTTCCACATATCCACCATGCGTAGCAATAATATGGCGTAGTCTCTGAATGAAATTACCCGAAACTTTTGACAACGTGTCTGGCGGAATGGCTTCACATGCAGATGAGATGTACTGATTCAGCTGTTCAATTGTTTCTGGATTCTGGCGGTACACCTGGTCTTTCAAGTGTCCCCACAGAAAGAAGTCACAGGGGTTCATGTCTGGCGAATAGGGAGGCCAATCCACACCGCCTCCTGTATGTTTCGGATAGCCCAAAGCAATCACACGATCATCGAAATATTCATTCAGGAAATTAAAGACGTCGGCCGTGTGATGTGGCCGGGCACCATCTTGCATAAACCACGAGGTGTTCGCAGTGTCGTCTAAGGCAGTTTGTACCGCCACAAATTCACGAAGAATGTCCAGATAGCGTGATGCAGTAATCGTTTCGGATCTGAAAAATGGGCCAATGATTCCTTTGGAAGAAATGGCGGCCCAGACCAGTACTTTTTGAGGATGCAGGGACGATGGGACTGCAACATGGGGCTTTTCGGTTCCCCATATGCACCAGTTCTGTTTATTGACGAAGCCGTCCAGGTAAAAATAGGCTTCGTCAGTAAACCAAATGCTGCCCACATGCATATCGCCGTCATCAATCCTGTGCACTATATCATTAGCGAATGTCTCTCGTGCAGCAATGGTAGCGGCGCTGAGGGGTTGCCGCGTTTGAATTTTGTATGGATAGAGGTGTAAACTCTGGCGCATGAGACGATGCGTGGACGTTGGCGTCATTTGGACCGCAGCTGCAACACGGCGAACGGAAACCCGAGGCTGCTGTTGGATCACCTGCTGCACTAGCTGCGCGTTGCCCTCTGTGGTTGCCGTACGCGGTCGCCCTACCTTTCCAGCACGTTCATCCATCACGTTCCCAGTCCGTTGAAATTTTTCAAGCAGATCCTTTATTGTATCGCTTTTCGGTCCTTTGGTTACATTAAACCTCCGTTGAAAACTTCGTCTTGTTGCAACAACACTGTGTTCTAGGCGGTGGAATTCCAACACCAGAAAAATCCTCTGTTCTAAGGAATAAACCATGTTGTCTACAGCACACTTGCACGTTGTGAACAGCACACGCTTACAGCAGAAAGACGACGTACAGAATGGCGCACCCACAGACTGCGTTGTCTTCTATATCTTTCACATCACTTGCAGCGCCATCTGTTGTTGAAAATTGTAACTACTGTAATTTCGAAAGTTTGTCCGCCTGAAAATGTACTGTTGTCCCAAGCATATTGCAACAAACGGTGTATTTCTATCGCTGCTCGTTTAGTTTTTGTTGCCGTTTCAAATATACCGGTCATTTTTGAAACACCCTGTAGCTGGCTAATACGAAAAGGTCATCTTCAAAGGCTAGGCAGGGTACACTGAGGTTATCCATCTTTATTGCAGTTCCGATGGTAGTGCGCCAGTCCATTCCCTGATAATATTTTCCAATACGCAACTGCAGAGCATGCACTGTGTCTAACTGCCGCTTCAGTGGCGAGTGTCTCAGAGAGCTCATTCTAAATTTGACTTTGGGGGTGGCGTTCCGCTGAGTGACCTGTACGAGACTTATGGTCTTCCCAACCATGCGCATTTCTCTCGGCTATTGATCAGGATCTGCCTGTCCATCGAATTATGTACTTTTTAAGTCCACTAGGATAGTTATGCAGGAATGTCCGTCACTCCTCTGGTGTGTAAGGATGGTTTTGAGGGTCTGTTTTTGGTCTCTTGGAAGCGGATTTTTGCAAAGGTGCTTGTCGTTTGGTGTTTGCTATTTATAAGGTTCGCTAAGTGACGTTCTTTTATTGTGATTTTGTCGGTGTTTAACTCATAACTAATATGCAATTTAAAGTCTCTGTCTGCTACAAGAATTACGAAAAAAGTCAATAATTCGCATGCTGTACAGATCTCTACAGCGTCTTTAAGTGTTCAAGGAATCTGTTCTTAATTTTACGTTTTATTGAAACAGGGGGAATCTGCACGTCCACAGAAATTTTCTACTTGACAACTGATAGCCGAAACTTCTTTCACAGTAGATGTGGCCAATGTCAGGCTCAAACTGGTGTTTCTGCGGAGGGATCAGCTGTTCAAGACCAAATACTTTAAATTTGACTGTAATTATGCCCATAATCATATTTCTTCGTATTTACTTACATTATTTGAAAAATAACTCCAGATTACTGTCGCATTCTTTGCTTCAGCTATTACGATTGCGGGAGATAATACTCTAAAAATGTTCAGGTCCCACAACCTCCAACTGCTTACCATGTTCAGCTTCTCCATGCTGTTCCAAGTAGTAAGATCACGACTGACAGCAGACCTCATCGTGATATAGTTTAATGAATCGCTGTCAAACAGTCTACGAATCGGTCTGTGCTGCGTTGGTTTCTGACGCGCGATTGACACGTTGTAGAGGCCGATAAGAGCATCTCTTACCACCGAATTCCTTGTTGGGTCGTGAGGGGTTTGCTCGATTTAGAGGCGTAGTAGATGGTGTATATTAGTTAACGCCCATATTTAATCTG
Organism: Schistocerca americana; assembly: GCF_021461395.2. Lineage (NCBI taxonomy): Eukaryota > Metazoa > Arthropoda > Insecta > Orthoptera > Acrididae > Schistocerca > Schistocerca americana. The sequence goes on from NC_060119.1 coordinate 539,474,951, forward strand.
CTTGCTTAATCCATACGTAATCTTGGAAGGATATGACAAAAAATGGTGCTCAATGTCGAAATGATGTGCAATGAAAAACTATGAAAAAGACTGAGTTCAGCTAAAATATCGTTTTATTTCTTGAAAAAGACGTGCAACTGCGAGTAGGACTCGTGTTCTGTTGGTTATGTACAAGCTTAATTATGTGTATACATAGTTCATCTAGAGGCCTACATGAGTGAGTTTGTAAATATCAAAATATGTGACATAAATAGTCATATATGTTGATTGTATTGCCTTAGAAACTTAATTTTTTTTTACACCGGCAAGAGACCGTAGACCTTAGTATTTTCCGTACTTTACAACATGATACCTCCAGCTGTTCCTAAGGAAAAGGGAAGAGATGGTCGTATCTTTAGACTGCAATGACATATTATCTTAAATTTCTTGCACCTGCAAGATACCGCAGACCCTAGTATTTTACATGAATTTCAGTTTGATAGGTGTACCCATTCCTACCCGCCAGGGTAGCCGGGAGCGCTAATGCGCTCCTTCCTGGACTCGGGTAGGCACGCTGGACCCGGATCGAATCCGCCCGGCAGATTAACGACGAGGCCGGTAGGCCGACCAGCCTGGATGTGGTTTTTAGGCGGTTTTCCACATCCTGCTAGGTGAAAACCGGGCTGGTCCCCAAGTTACGCCTCAGTTACACGACTCACAGACATTTGAAAACGTTCGCACTATTTCATGACTTACACTAGACGCAGACAGCTGGGGTACACTACTTCCGTCCTGGGGGGTTCGGGGTGGCGGCAGGAAGGGCATCTGGCTACCCTCTGCAATTAACACTGACAAATCCGTCATAACATAGCCGACCCGGCGTTGGAGCGGGACAAAGGCCCAAGAAGGGAAGAAAGAAAGAAAGAAAGAAAGAAGGGTGTACCCATTCCTGAGAGTGAAGGGGGACTTAACAGATGGACAGACACACGGAAAACAGAGCGATCCTATGAGGGTTCTGCTTTTACTCCTTGAGGTACGGAATCCTAAAAATGACACTTAAATGAGTAAACAAGTACAATAAATTCAGTGCCCTCTCCCATATAACAACGTAAGCTGGAGCCAACAAATTAAATAATAAGTAAATACTTTTTCGCTATGTGACTCAAATTAAACAAATATATCGATGTACTGAGATAATATATCCGCCAGGATAGCCGAGAGCGCTAGCGCGCTGCTTCCTGGACTCGGGTAGGTGCGCCGGCCCCGGATCGAATACGCCCAGCGGATTAACGATGGCCAGCCTGGATGTGGTTTTTAGGCGGTTTTCCACATCCTGATAGGGGAATACTGGACTGGTCCCCATGTCTCGCCTCAGTTAGATGACTCGCGGACATTTCAAACACATTCACACTATTTAACGATTTACACTAAACGCAGACAGCTGGGGTACACTAATTCCGTCCCGGGGGGTATGGGGTGGCGGCAGGAGGGGCATCTGGCCACCCCCTAACTTAACCATGCCACGTCTGCACCTAACCTGCTGAACCTGCGCACAATGCCAGATAAAGGCAACAGCAAAAGAAGAAGAGGAAGAAGAAGAAGTGCTGAGATAATTCGTTAAATATTTAATACGAAGAAAACTGAAAAATTCTCAACTTCCTTTTCCTGATTCTGAGTAAAGGTCATGTACTGTGTTTTCTATTTCAAGATATTCGCTTGTTTATTCTAACACAACAGCACAATTAGGTCTCACCTTCAGAATTTCATTAACTCAGAAATTATGTGACAATGAAAAACTGGAAGAGGTCGTATCTATGTTGATGGAACCACCAGAACGTCGAGTAGAAGAAACAAGCAAGAAAAATTACGAAATTTTATGAAAAAATGATGATTACAAGAGGCAGTCAAAAAGGTTTGTTTATCAGCTGGAAAGGTAAAGTAACACAATTAATTTGAAAAAGAGATGAGCTGCAACATTTTGTTTTCGTGCTTCTAGCAGCGCGCTATGGTGCTATGGACCCGGGATTTCAATGTATACCAGGATTACAGACAAGTCTGGCAAACATACAAAAAAATTGATAAATCTATTTTCTTGAAGGGGACAGTTCAAACTGCATCGCTACTCTTAGACATCGGGATACCTATATTATGCAGGATAATGGAGGGAAAAAGGGACCAATGGCAAAGTCAAACCGCTGAAAAATTTCATAGGGTCAGTTCTAAGTGCCACATGAAGAGAAAGGCAAAGAAACACCTCCATTTCGCAGCAGCTCAACAATTTAAGTTTACAAGAAAATATCGGAGATCTCAAAAAAAAATACCACAATGACGTACGAAAGATTCCCAACAAACGGTTACTTAAAACATGCCTCATTTTAATCCAGGAAGACGAAGAAATGTTTGGTGAGCAAATACGGGGTAAGTTAAGAGACAAATAACGTCTATTGCGCGATGGTAGAAGAAGAAGAAGTAGATCTATTTTGCAACTAAAAACATCTGGATTTTTATTTCTCTGAGCTCTTGTTTCATTGCTCCTTTTGTGATTTAGTAAGTAAAAAAATAAGTGGGTTTTCAGGTAACGAGGTGTTAGTATACATTTTTAGCCAATTATCGACTGCAGAAGTGTGTTCTGACCAACGCTTTTTTACTTGATGTTCTTAGAATCCTTTTTGGAAGAAAATACCCTGCTTGCTGCTGTGCCAAGATATTTTGGTGAAACGGTGAATGTCTTTGTCTTCCATAAATACTACAGACTTCTACTGGGTTGTCTGTGCTGCAGATGGAGCCTACATATCTTATATCTTACCAGGAATTCCATTAAAATAGTACATTGCTCTATAGTAGACTGTTGGTTCATTAGCTTCGTAGACATAAAAACTACCAACGTTATTGGGGCCTTGGATGACAGGTTCCACTCAAATCAACGAAGTTAAGCATCTTTTGCGTGTGGTTACATTTGGATTGGCGACGGGTCTCCGGTGCGCTGTATGCAAGCGGGATGCTCTTAGCCGTTGTGACGCCAATTGAAGAGATACTTCATTGAGAAGTGGCGGCTACAGCCCACCGAAACTGACAACGGCTGGGTGAGCGGTATTCTGGTAGCCCCTCCTTATCCACATCCGACGAGGTCGTTGGATGAGGATGACAATGCGATCGGTCGGTACCCGTGGGCCTTCAACGACTGTTCAGGCGGTATGTAGGTAGATATACACCGAAGCACCAAAGAAAGTGGCATAAGCATGCTTATTCAATTACAGAGATATGTAAACAGGCAGAATACGGCCCTGCAGTCGTCAGTGCCTATATAAGGCAACAGGTGTCTGGCGCAGTTGTTAGACCAGTTACTGCTGCTAAAATAGCAGGTTATCAAGATTTAAGTGAGTTTGAACGTGGTGTTATAGCCGACGCGCGAACGATGGGACACAGCATCTCCGAGGTAGCGACGAAGTGGGAATTTTCCCGAACGACCATTTCAAAAATGTACCGTGAATATCAGGAATCCGGTAAAACATCAAATCTCAAACATAGGTGTGGCCGCAAAAAGATCCTGCAGGAACGGACCAACTACGACAGAAGAGAATCGTTCAATGGGACCCTTCTGCACATTGCTCCAGATTTGAATGCTGGGCCATCAACAAGCGTCAGAGTGCGAACAATTCAGCGAAACATCATCGATTGTCCTTTCGGAGGAGAAGGCCCACTCGTGTAACCTTAATGACTGCACGATACGAAGGTACGCCTCGCCTGGGCCCGTCAACACCGACATTGGACTGTTGATGACTGGAAATATGTTACGTGGTCGGACGAATCTTGTTTCAAATTATATCGAGCTCATGGATGTGTACGGGTACGGAGACAATCTCATGAATCCGTGGACGCTGCACGTCAACAGGGGACTGCTCCAGCTGGTGAAGGCTCAGTAGTGGGTGGGGCGTGTGCAGTTGGAGTGATGTGGGACCCCTGATACGACTCTGACAGGTGACACGTACTTAAGCACCCTGTCTGATCACCTGCACCCATTCATGTGGCACCCATTCATGTCGCATTGTCCAGGACAATGCGACACCCCAAACGTCCAGAATTGCTACAGAGTGGCTCCAGGAACATTCTTCTGAGTTTAAACACTTCCGTTGGCCACCAAACTCCCCAGACTTGAACATTATTGAGCATATATGGAATGCCTTGCAATTTGCTGTGCAGAAGTGATCCCCACCCCCTGGTACTCTTACGGATTGGTGAACAGTTCTGCAGGATTCATGGTGACAGGTCCCTCCAGCACTACTTCAGACATTATTCGAATCCATGCCACGTCGCGCTGCGGCACTTCTGTGTCCTCGTGGGGGCCCTACAGATATTAGGCAAGTGTACCAGTTTCTTTGGCTCTTCAGGGTATGAACTGCATTAACGTGAAGCTGGTAGACGCGGTACGTAGCCACCCCGTGACACAGACAATGCTCCGTTGTCTGAGAGAACCACAGCAGCCCAAGGCACTTCACTGGATAATGAAGTTCATGGTACCTTCTGCTAGGAAATCGTAGATGCAGGACTGAACAAGCAGTTATAAGCCTGTGTGTGTCCCTGTCGGCAATTACGGTACATTGGAGGATGTCAACGGCACCTGAAAAATTGACGGCTCAGAAAAATACAGAATTTTACAGGCACATACAGACTAAACTCCACAGGAATGCTTTCAAAGCGTAACTTCGTTGGCGAGTGCGTTTGTCTGCTGGCGTGGGAACTTTTTTCAACGAACAGTGACAGTAGCAATTATTAATTCATTATATTGGTGAGGCAAAAATTCTTGCTGGCAAATGAGATGTGTGTATGATCTCATAGCAATTGCATCACAAAGGCAAGAGAAGATCATCTTTCATTTTCAATTTATTTGCTTTTGGGAGGTGCCCACTCTGCTAGCTGAGCAGTGGAATGTCAGTTATGACAATACCAACGTAAAGACAACACAACACCTAGTCTCGGAGCTGAGAAAACCTCCAACCTGGCTGGGAATTGATCCCGGGCACTTTCGGTTGGTAATTCACCGGGATGACCATGTAGCTGCCAAGGCGGATGGAAGGTCATCTTAATGTGGAAAACTTCGCCGTTGACTTCAGGAGAGGCCCTTTCAAGGAATTTGTGCTTTTCTGCAGGAACGTCACTTGATACATTTCAATTTATGCGGAGAGGATGCACAAGAAGGTCCAATCTGGCCGCCACTGGATGGTTGGTTGATTGAAGGAGGAGAACTAATAGCTAGTTTATCGGTCCCATGGTCTAAGATGGCGGGAACCAATGAAGGAAGAACACAAACAGAACGGTTCAGTCAAGGGCAAGGGAAAACGAGCCCACAAAGAGCCGGCACTGGACACCCGGTTGTCATCGCACCCATATGTCTACCTTTCTCCGGATGTAGTGTTGACATAAGGCTGTGGCTGCACCTCAGGGAGACTGATCATGGCCGTGACATGCATTAAGCTCTCCAGTTACAGTCTGCGTTCCATTGTTTCATTTGTGTCATAATAATAACCAAAATTTGGGAAAAGCAACACTGTGAGAAATATTAATACAATGGGCGTTTTATTTATTTAATGTAGTGTGTGATGGAAAATCATCAATTATTTCATAATTATGGTTCATAAAAGGTAACTAAATTCAAGTAGCCACGTCCAAAGAGGTGTAGCAGTATGGTACGCTATTTACGTCCTTGCAGCTGGTACATATTATCATTCCGTTTCTGGTTAACTGCAGATGTCGCATTCTGTTGATGTATACCAGAAGAACAAGGCGAACATCCTGCAAATGGACAACAGCTGAAGTTGCGGTAACACAAACCTAGCATATGTCTTCTTCCGTCCATAGAATAGTTAGATGTAGCTCTCCACGCTAGGGAACTCTGTGCAAACCGCTTTATTTCTGTGTAACTACTAAAACCTGCATCTAATTAAATCTGCTTACTTTGTTCCTACACAGGTCTCTCTCTACAATTTTTACTCTCCACACTTCCCTCCATTACGCAACTGAGTATTTCTTGTTGCCTCAGGCTGTGTTGTACCAACAGATTTTTTTCTTTTGTCAAGTTGTGCCATAAATTTATTTTTTCCCCAATTCGTTTCAGTATCTCCTCATTAGTTATTCGAACTACCCATATAATCTTCAACATTCTTCTGCAACAATATATTTCAAAATCCTCTATTCTCTACTTCTCTGTACCACTTATTACTCACATTTGTACGAGGCTATACTCCAGAAAAATAATTTCATAGAAGACTTCCTAACACTTAAATTTAAATTAGATGTTAGCAAATTCCTTATTTCCAGAAATTCTTTTCTTGCTACTGTCAATCTGCGTTTTACATCCTCTCTATTTCGTTTATGTTGCTACCAAATGGCAAAATTTATCAACTACTTTTAGTGTCTCATTTCCTAATTTAATTCCCTCAACATTGCCTTCTTTAATTCGTTTACGTTTCATTACCATTATTTTACCTTTTTTGATGTTCGTAGTATATTCTCTTTTCGAGACACCATCCACTTTAAAGTTTTTTGTCGTTTCTAACGTAATTACAATATCATCACCAAATCTCAGGGTGTTTAATTCCCTTTCCAGATTTCTCCCTGGTTTCCTGTACTGTTTGCTCACTGAACAGATTGAATAACATGAGGGATAGGCTACAACTCTGTCTTACTCCATTTTCTTTATTACTGCTTCCCTTTCATCTCCTTCGACTTTTATAACTGCTGCCTGCTTTCTGCACAAATTGTAAATAACCTTACGCTCCTTGCATTTTATCCTCACTACCTCCAAATTTTCGAGGGACGTAATATAGTCAAAATTTCCTCTAATCTACAAATTCTACAAACGTAGGTAGCGTGTCTTCTATTCAAGGGACGTAATATAGTCAAAATTTCTTCCAATCTAGAAATTCTACAAACGTAGGCAGCCTGTCTTCTATTTATTCTCGAAGATAAGAAGTCGGGTATCGCCGAAGATAGGAAGTGTTTCTACACTTCTTTTGATCCCAAATTGATCTTCCCAGAGGTCGACTACTACCAGTTTTTTCATTCTTTGTAAATAATTTGTGTCAAAATTTTCGTCTTATACTTATAAAACTAATGTCAGTAGTATTCAAATCTGTCAGCAACTGCCTTTTTTGTAACTGGAATTATTACATGCTTCGTAAAGTCTGAAGTTATAACCCTGTCATATACGAGTATCTTGCATACCAGGCGAAATGGTTTTCTGTCTCACGGATCTCAATAATTCCGAGGTAATGTAATCTATTCCAGGAGTCTTGTTTCCACTTAACTATTTCAGTGCACTGACAAATTTTTCTCGCATTATCATCTCATCTCTCATCTTCACATGCCTCTTATTCTATAATAATGTCTTAAAGTTTGTTTCTCCTATATTGGCCCTATGCACATTCGTCCCACTTTTCAGCTTTCCCTTCTTTCCTTAGTACTCATGATATTGATACAGTTGCTTCTCTTATCTCCAAAGGCTTCTTTAATTTGCCTACATCTATTTTTCCTATAGTCATAATTCTACAGCTTTCCATTTGTCCTCTAGCCATTTCTGATCAGCCATTTTGCACTTTCTGCCAGCCTCACTTTTCTGATTTCTGTACATATTTTCACCTGCTTTCATGCTGCATCTGTATATTTTCTCCTTTCAATTAAATTTATTATTTTATGTTTTATCCAAGCATTCATACTAGGTCTTGTCTTTTTAATCATGTAAACATCTGTTGCCTTTACTATTTCATCACTCAAAGCTACAAATTGGTTTTATATTTTATTCCTTTCCGTTTTTTCTGTCAAAATTTGCCTTCTACTCCCTCTCAAACTCTCAAGAGCCTTTGGCTCTTTCAGTTTATCCAGGTATCATCTCGTTAAATGCCTAACTGAAGTTAAAGTGTGCTGGGATATTAGGCCGCGTCATATTTTCTCTAAACGATCCACATTTCAACCCGTCTGCTGCGATATTCTTCAGGACCCTGTGCTATCCACTGTAGATTAAGCACTCAGTCTATAGTGGACACCACCAGATCCTGAAGACTATCACAGAAGAGGTGTCGAAACTTCCATCGTTTAGAAGAAATATGGCATGACCTAACAGTCCAGAGATTTTAACATCAGTAACAACGGCTGCAAAAGTTTGCAGACTTACATAAATGCCTACCTATTTGAATTTCTTCAGTTTTAGTCTGCAGTCCGTGTTCAATGAATTATGATCAGTGTCCACGTCAGCCCCTGGAGACGTTTATAGTCTAAAATGTCGTTTCGAAATCAGTGTGAAATCTTCCAGTGTCCCCATGTCTCCTCCAAGTATACAATCTTCTTTCAAGATTCTTAAACCAAGTATTAAATAATGTTCTGTATAAAATTCTGCCATATTCTCATTCCTTTCCAAAGTCCATACTCTCCTACTATTTTGCCTTCTGTTATTTTTTCCTACTATTGATTTCCAGTCACACATAGAATTAAATTTTCGTCTTCCATACCTATGTGAATAATTTCTTTTACCTCATCATGCATTCTTTCAATCGGTTCTTCATCTGCAATAAAATTGTGCAACTGTTGTTGGTTTTGGCCCGATTACAATAATCCGTTCACTATGCTGTTCATAGAAACTTACTTTCACTTCTTTTGTTTTATACATTATGAAGCCTGCTCCTCCCTACACCAGAAGTTCTGTTCTTCCTTCCATCACGCTCCACTAATTCCCACTATATCTAACTTCAAATTACCAGTTTCACTTTTTCAGTTTTCTAGCCAGCTTATCTAATTAAGGAGTCTGAAATGCCACACGCCGCGTCGTAGAATGCCAGCTTTCTTTTTTCCGATTATGACATCCTGAGTAGTCCTCTCCTGGAGATCTGGATGCGGGACCATTTTATCTCCGGACTATTTTACTCAAGAGTACGCCATCATCATTAAGCCATACAGCAGAGCAGCATGCCCGCAGGAAGAAAGAAACCAGCTGTAATTTCACTTCATTTTTGGCTGTTCACAGTACCAGCACAGAATGGATGTATTGTGGCTAATGTTGGCCTTGCATACTAAATCAGTGAAACATTCTTCCAGCTACTGAAAAGGCTTCTGCCCTGTTTGAGGAACTATGCGTTAGTCTGGCATATTCACAGATGCCCTTCTTCGCGGTTACACCTCCATTGTCGAGGCACGCAAGCCACCTTGTCTCAGCAAGATTCGTGGATCATGGGGGTGGAGGATATCCAAATAAAGGTTACAAATTAAATTGTCATTTAGACGATTAGATTAGATTGGATGTACCTCCAACTGAGTCATAGTGAGGAGATCTTCTGGGGTGTGGAATATATCAGAAAACAAGAATACACAATAAATATTTACAGAATAAGAAAAGATATGCTAATATACCTTTCACAGCTCCCAAATGAAATTGCCCTTGTGAATGTGGAATTGGTGGAAACAAAAATAGAAAATCTTTAGCATGTTTACATTTAAAAGGATATAAAACTTGTCACCAAATGTTAAATGTTCAATATACTTAGGTGCATATGACACTTCTTAGAGTTTGTTAGGCATTCATCAGCATATAAAAAACAATGAAATAAAAAAAAAATTTTACAAAACGTTCAAATGTTCAAACGTGTGTGAAATCTTATGGGACTTAACTGCTTAGGTCATCAGTCCCTAAGCTTACAAACTACTTAACATAAATTATCCTAAGGACAAACACACCCACCCATGCCCGAGGGAGCACTCTATCCTCCACCGGGACCAGCCACACAATCCATGACTGCAGCACACTAGACCGCTCGGCTAATCCCGCGCGGCAAACATTTTACAGCACTTGTTTACAGTGATAGCATTACTGCACAAAATGTATTCGTATGTCAGATTCTACGCAATTTTCACATTATGTGACATTATTAAAAACATGTACACATCAAACGTGTCTGCTAACAATCTAACAATGGAGTACAAGCTGTTGGTTACCAATAAATCTTTTAGACTCTTGTCAAACTGATCTTTATTATAAGTAAAACTTGTGTTGCTGAATAGTGGACATCTTTCTGAACCAAAGTAAGTGGCTTTAAATTTTCGTGAAAGTTGTTCTTATTCCTAGCATTGATTCCAAGAACTGAGTTGTTGGTATGAAAAAAAATTATATTTTTAATGACAAATTTCATTAAGGAATAATTCCTTAAACAGCTCTCTGCAGGAAATTCTTGAGTTCACACCACAAATAATTTGTACTGCACGTTTTTGGGCTAGGTAAACTTTAGTTTGAATTGATGAGTTACCCCAAAAAATAATCCCATATGAAATTATGTTATGAAAGTAAGCCTTTTACGCTGGTTTTTTATTGTTATATAACCTATGTCTGACAACATTCGCATAACAAATAAAGATTTTTTTAGGTGCTTCAGCAGCTGTGTGGTATGCTCCTCTCAGACAAATTTATTATCAAGCTGTAATACCAAGAATTTAACACTGTCAGCTTCTTTTTCCTGTTTGTCGTCATAGTTTAAGGATGTTATAAGAGGAAACCTTTTATAGCTTCTAAAATACATATAATATGTTTTTTCATGGTTTAGTCAAAGTTGATTGGCTCGGAATCGTTTATTAATTTCCATTAATATTTTATTAGCCGACATTTCTAAGGTTATATTTGATTTACTATTTATTGCAATGTTTGTATCATCTGCAAACAAAAGAAATTTGGCGTCTGGTAATGTTACTGATGAAAGGTCATTGATATACACTGGAAAAAGTAAGGGCCCTAAGATGAAACCTCGGCGGACATCACATGTTAGTGGTCCGCTGTTGGATGACGAATGTTCGAATGTTCAAATGTGTGTGAACACCTAAGGGACCAAACTGCGTAGTTCATTGGTCCCTATACTTACACACTACTTAAACTAACTTATGATGAGAACAACACACACAGCCATGCCCGAGGGAGGACTCGAAGCTCCGGCGGGAGCGGCCGCGCAGCCCGTGACAGGACGCATCAAACCGCGCGGCCACTCCGCGTGGCAGTTGGATGACGCACACGCCTCTTTCCTATTGACACCCTTTGTTTCTGTCAGAGATATAGGATTGGGGCCATTTTGCAGCATTTCCTTTTACAACGTAATATGCTAATTTACTTAAAAGGATATTGTGATTTACACAGTCATATACCTTTGACAGATCAAAAATATACCAGCGGCTTGTAATTTACTGTCTAATGAACTGAGCACATTCTCACTCCACGTGCAGGAACACTTCTCAATAACGGGACACTTTAGAAATCCGACTTACGACACGGATAATATTTTATTTGTGATCAGATACTGAAGAAGATGACTGTATATTACACAACTGGCCATTAAAATTGCTACACCACGTAGATGACGTGATACAGACGCGAAATTTAACTGACAGGAAGAAGATACTGTGATATGCAAATGATTAGCTTTTCGGAGCATTCACACAACGTTGGCGCCGGTGGCGACACCTACAACGTGCTGACATGAGGGAAGTTTCCAACCGATTTCTCATACACAAACAGCAGTTGACCGGCGTTGCCTGGTGAAACGTTGTGATGCCTCGTGTAAGGAGGAGAAATGCGTACCACCACGTTTCCGACTTTGATAAAGGTCGGATTGTAGCCGATCGCGATTGCGGTTTATCGTATCGCGACATTGCTGCTCGCGTTGGTCGAGATCCAATGACTGTTAGCAGAAGATGGAATCGGTGGGTTCAGGAGGGTAATACGGAACGCCGTGCTGGATCCCAACGGCCTCGTATCACTAGCAGTCGAGATGACAGGCATCTTATCTGCATGGCTGTAACGGATCGTTCAGCCACGTCTCGATCCCTGAGTCAACAGATGGGGACGTCTGCAAGACAACAACCATCTGCACAAACAGATCGACGACGTTTGGAGCAGCATGGACTATCAGCTCGGAGACCATGGCTGCGGTTACCTTTGACGCTGCATCACAGACAGAAGCGCCTGCGATGGTGTACTCAACGACGAACCTGGGTGCACGAATGGAAAAACGTCATTTTTTGGATGAATCCAGGTTCTGTTTACAGCATCATGACGGTCGCATCCGTGTTTGGCGACATCGCGGTGGACCCACAATGGAAGCGTATATTCGTCACGCCATACTGGCGTATCACCCGGCGTGATGGTATGGGGTGCCATTGGTTACACGTCTTGGTCACCTCTTGTTCGCATTGACGGCACTTTGAAGAGTGGACGTTACATTCCAGATGTGTTACGACCCGTGGCTCTACCCTTCATTCGATCCCTGCGAAACCCTATATTTCAGCAGGATAATGCACGACCGCATGTTGCAGGTCCTGTACGGGCCTTTCTGGATACAGAAAATGTTCGACTGCTGCCCTGGATAGCACATTCTCCAGATCTCTCACCGATTGAAAACGTCTGGTCAATGGTGGCCGAGCAACTGGCTCGTCACAATACGCCTGTCACTACTCTTGATGTACTGTGGTATCGTGTTGAAGCTGCATGGGCAGCTGCACATGAACACGGCATCCAAGCTCTGTTTGACTCATTGCCCTTGCGTATCAGGGCCGTTATTACGGCCAGAGCCGGTTGTTCTGGGTACTGATTTCTCAGGATCTATGCACCCAAACTGCTTGAAAATGTAATCACATGTCAGTTCTAGTATAATGTATTTGTCCAATGAATACCCGTTTATCATCTGCATTTCTTCTTGGTGCAGCTGCTTTAATGGCCAGTAGTGTGTCTTTTACAAAATTTTTGAGAATGGAGGCAAATTGTGTGAATGTTTGATGGTATGAAAAAACTTCTCTCTGTCGGAATTGTGCCCAACTTTAGTCTTGCAGCACTACACCGTGGGCCGGCCGCTGTGGACGTGCGGTTCTAGGCGCTTCGGTCTGGAACCGCGTGACTGCTACGGTCGCAGGTTCGAATCCTGCCTCGGGCATGGATGTGTGTGCTGTCCGTAGGTTAGTTAGGTTTAAGTAGTTCTAAGTTCTAGGGGAATGCTGACCTCAAATGTTAAGTCCCATAGTGCTCAGAGCTATTTGAACCATTTTGAACTACACCGTGTGGAGTTTCTTTGCATTCCATCGTCTGCCGAAAGCTTTGTTCCGATTTCTTGAATCATTCATGAAACACTCTTAATGTGCCCATGAGGCATGACATTGCGTATTAGGGCGTCCTGGCGCAGAGGTGGTCGAGTGCGGTCGCTTATCTTCCCTGCGGCTACGAGTGCCACTAGTGGCCGGCCTGTAGGACTGCGTGGTTGCAGGCTGCGAAGGGAACCGCGCTGTTGGCTGCTCGAGGACGGCGCGTGGAGTGCGCCGGTGCTCCCCTTGCATTACTGAGGGGGCGGCCACGGGCAGCAGCCGCTTCAAGCTGGGATTATTCGGCGCCCCCCAGGCCGCTTCGAGGGCGCACATTGTGCTCGCTGGTCGCCAGTCGCCTGTGAACGGCCGCTCTGTGTAGCTGTCACGCGAGGCACGTGGCAGCCAATGCCGCCTCTGCGGTCACTGTCAGCTTCTACACTGAAGAGACAAGCAAACTGTTACACATGCTTAGTATCGTGTAGGGCCCCGCGAGCACGCAAAAGTGCCGCAACACGGCGTGACATGGACTCGACTAATGTCTGAAGTAGTGCTGGAGGGAGTCGACACCATGAATCCTGCAGGGCTGTCCATAAAACCTACAAGTACGAGGGAGTGGAAATCTCTTCTGAACAGCACGTTGCAAGGCATCCCAGATACGCTCAATAATGTTCACGTCTGGGGTGATTGGTGGCCAGCAGAAGTGTTAAAACTCAGAAGAGAGTTCCTGGAGCTACTCTGTACCAATTCTGGACGTGCGGGGTGTCGCATTGTTCTGCTGGAATTGCCCAAGTCGGTCGGAATTCACAATGGACATGAATGGATGCCGGTGATCAGACAATATGCTTACGTACGTATCACCTGTCAGAGTATCCGCCCCCGGTAGCTGAGTGGTGAGTCCGCCTTTCGCCGCGGAGCAGCTCGGACTTGTTTACGTCTCGGCTGCGAACGGTCGCGGAAGAAGCGGTGTTTACACCGTCGTCACTCGCGTGTGTTACTGTTTAAATCGAACGCAATGGCACACAATTTCCGAAAAACCACGATACAGTTCACGTTCTGTAACGAGTATGCAAGACCGAAGGCTTTCGAAATCGAACGTTTCTTGAGGGACGAAGTGCATCTTAATTACACGGAAATTATTGGAATTCATTTATCAATCGTGAGCAGCACTCTTTACGTGAAGATGATTGACGACGCAGCATGTGATAGGATCATTGAAGCCGCCAAACGAGGATTCCAGTTCCGACACTCCGATGGTCATATTGGCGAAGTTTTAGTCGCTCATTCGGGCCTGGGCGTGCGTACGATTCGAATCTTCGAGCTGCCTTTCGAGGTACCCGAATCATTGGTCACTGAATCACTCCAGCCATATGGCAGAGTTATTAGTCATACGGCCGAACGCTGGGCAAGTTTTAGCACGTATCCAGTGCTCAATGGTGTCCGACAGGTGCGAATTGCCCTTACAAAACATGTGCCATCGTACATAAACATCGGCGGCTGTAGAGCTATTGTCATCTATGATGGACAGCCCAGGACATGCTCCGGGTGTGGTGGTGAAGGACATCTTCGATCAGCGTGTATGCAGAGGAGACTCGTGCAACTCCCCAGCGGAGACTTCCAGAATCCGACCACACCAACGTCACTGCCGATGACTTACGTGACGGCACTTCGCGGGGAGGTGACGCCGAGGTCGGAGCGCACCATCGAACCGACGCCGCAGTTGATTGAGGCGCCTTCGGACGCCACTGAAGAAGGAATGGCTCCGACCAACCTCCAATCTCAGACACTACAGGTGGCGCAGAAAGAGGATGAGAGCATCACAATAGGCATAGAAGCTGAAGTGGAACGGCCCCAGGGGATTGTGGCGGCGGCGGGAACGCAGGAGATGCAAGATGCGCCAACACCAGAGGCCGAGGTTAGGGCCCGCAAACAACGCTCGCCAAAGCGCCGCAAGAAGCGCCGACTAAACTCTGCGGAGACGCTCCCTTCTCTTCTAGGGAGCCCTGATGAGTCTAACACTATGGACCTGTCTGACATAGAACCACAAGCTTCGGATGTCGCAGATCATATGAATTCGGACAGTGAAATGATGTCATATCGTTCAGACGACGCATCCGCTCAGGGGCCTGCTACCCCTTCAGCGGTGGAGTCTACAGCTGCGAAAGAACAACAGATGTCACACAACAATGCCGCACAGGAAAATTTGGAGCACACCAATAGTATCAGCTGGTATGAGCAGGACGACGACATCACCGATGCGGACCATTCTATTGATGGGGCCTTGCATCCGTCCGCATCTCAAGAAACCTAATGCCGCAGGGACACTTTCCTCGGGCGACCCTCGGCGGATGTGCAACGGGACTATCGACACGGTGAAACTTTGTCATTTTAACATCATGTGGAGATGACAGCTACTCGACCCCAGGCATACAGAATAGGGACAGTGAATGTAAATACCATTAGATCGCCCGTGAAACAGCAGTTGTTTAGGGACATGATATACGCGTCGGATGTGGATATACTGATGGTGCAGGAAATTTACATTCCTGAGTTCCAGGACGTACATGGATACATCTCCTACACCTCGCCGCACTCGAACAACGACAGTGGAACGGCGATATTGGTCCGGGACGGGATTCCGGTCCGAGACCTGGCTTATCTACCTTCGGCACGAGGACTGGCGATAACTGTTAATGGAATTCGCATTCTCAATGTTTATGCCCCTTCCGGCACAGACAACAGACGGGCGCGTGCGAGATATTATTCGGAAGAGATTGTGTCCTTATTTACCGGCAGATTCGATCATTTCATTATAGGTGGTGACTTCAATTGTGTTTTAGCCCAAAAAGACCAGACACCACATTACAATACTTGTCGTGAATTGCATGTGCTATGCCGGGATCTGGAGTTAAGCGACACCTGGGACATGATTCATAGGAACCGTGAGGGATATACTTTTTTTACCAGTCACTCGGCGAGCAGACTCGATCGAATATATGTTTCGGTTGGCCTACAGGATAAGGTGGTCGACGCGGAACGATGGCCTGCGGCATTTACTGATCATCTGGCTTACATTTGTACCATGTCACTCCCTAGGCAAAGTGACATGGAAGCTCAATTCGTCCCTTTTGGCGGACCCCGAATGTCGTCAGAGAGTCGAGGAGGTATGGACCACATGTCAACGCCGTCTACCAACGTATACCTCCGTGCTTCAATGGTGGCTCGAGTGCACTAAGCCGGCAATAAGAAGAGCTCTAATACGGTATGGTCGGGATAAGGCGAGATGGCAGAGAGACACTCTTGATTATTATTACACCATGCTTCGTGAGCTGTCCTTCCAGGTGCCGTCTGCAGAACATCATGCGGAAGTTCATCGTGTCAAGGCACAAATCCTATCGATCACGCGACGACGACTGGGTGGCATCCCAATACGGGCAAGATGTCTTGACACCATCACTGGGGAACGTACCTCGATGCACCATGTGTCGCGGGAACATAAGCGTTACCGCCGGGCATTGGTAACAGCGCTCCACGGTTTAGATGGCCGTCAACTGACAACACAACAGGACATTGCAAATGAATTTTTAGAGCATTTCCGCCATCTCTATGCCGGTACACCAACGGACCGTCAGGTAGGGGAAGAGATACTGCAACATCTGCAAACGACACTGACAGAGACGGATAAGGCAGCGCTTATGGAGCCACTCACAGAAGACGATATAAAGGTGGCACTCAGAAAAGGAGCGGCCCATAAATCACCGGGGCCAGATGGGATTACGCTAGAGTTTTATCGAGAATTCGTGGACATGATGATGCCACAGTTGGTGTCGATGTACAACGAGGCGATGAGTCCGAACATGCGCCTACCGTCGGATTTTGTGACGGGCTTTCTTCTTCCCATCCCGAAGATGGAGAGGAGTCGTAGTGTTACTCAATATCGGCCTCTCACTATGCTAAACACCGATTATAAAATTTTTGCACGGCTACTAGCGTCTCGTCTCAAGCTGGCGATATCCAGGACAATATCCCCTGATCAGGCTTGCCTAGGGGTGCGAAGCAACATCTCCTCGGCGTTAAGTGAATACCGTGACGTTATCGCCCTTGCGGAAACTTGTAAAATGCGAGCAGCGATGATATCTGTGGACTTCGACTGTGCGTTCGACAGGATAAACCATGACTTCTTGGCGTCAGTCATGAGCCGAATGGAGATTCCACCTGTTTTCATCTCCATCATTATGAGGCTAATACGAGGGGCTACATCGAAGGTGATTGTAAACGGTCGGGAAGCGGGCACGGTTCCTATTAACAGCTCCGTCCGACAAGGGTGCCCACTCTCCATGATGCTGTTTGCGATAGCGCTTGAGCCGCTGATGTGTGTTATGAGGCGCTCACTTACTGGGATAGCGCTTAATGAGAACTCTTTCGTTTGTCGCGCATATGCGGACGACCTGATCCTTCTTGTCAGATCAGGTCATGAAGTGCATCAGGCTGTTGAATATCTAGACTCTTACGGGACGGCAGCAGGCAGTGTCATTAACATGACGAAATCCAAAATTATGCACATTGGACGGGGTCTGGAAGACATACCGGGACCGTTTCAGACGGTGGAATCGCTGAGATGTCTGGGGATCACATTTACCCGTTCACTACGGCGGTCAGCGGCGGCGAGTTCTCGACGGCTTCTGCAAAATGTTCGTCTGGCGATACGGAACAACTCACTGAGAGCCTTTGACATGATCCAGCGTGTGGCATACACTAACGTTCACATAGCGTCACGACTGCCCCATTTAGCGCAGATCCTACCAATACCGAAGGGTATTGCAGACCGCCTCATGGCTGCCTTTGGTTACTATGTTAGTACTGGGATGTTGTTTAAGATCACATATGACACGTTAACGCTGCACTTCCGGAACGGTGGCCTCAACCTCACAAACGTGCGAAACAAAGCTCTGGCGCTTTACATGCGAGCGATGATACGAAATTGGCAACAACGAAAGCACACCATTACGTCAGCTCTGATAGAAGTACTTGTTCCGCCTTCGTACGAACCCCCTATTGCGGTTGGCAATATTTCGCCTTCTCTTGCACACATTGCCTCATTTCTGGTTGATTACAGTTATGTTCGTCTGCAAGTACCTTCGACGAGACTACCCACGACTCGGGAGATCTATAGGTGCTTGATGGATCACCATGCCCGCAACGTAATGGAATTCAAATTCCCGTCGAGAACGTGGAACCACATTTGGTGTGCAGTGCATACTCCATTACTGTCAACAGCAGCGAGATCGATGTGGTACATTCTTATAAACCGCAAACTTGTGACCAGGAGTCGATTACATACAATTCATATGGTCGATTCTCCTCTTTGCACAAACTGTGGCCTGTTAGCAACGGAAGAACATGGTTTAGTGTGTGGCGCAGCGAGGGACGTCTGGATGCTGACGCGTCGAATATTGGCCTTCCTTCGGCGCACTAACTACACAGAAATCACATCGGATGTACTTTTTCTACCGGACAAGACCTTTTTTCCCAAACAAAAGACGTATGCGGTCAATTGGATCGCTGGACATGCGACGAAATATTTGTATTCGTACGATATTAAGTCCGTGATGGATTATTGGATGTATTTACAAGAACAACACGAGCTCATACGGAGTCATACGAAATACAGGACTTACTTTTCCAACTTTTTAGGAAGTGTTTTTCACAATCCGCCCGACAGCTGGGGTGTCCCAGACCTGAGAAGACTCCTGCAGCAGAACGACTAGAAACAATACTGCGCGGTTCAGTTATATTGGCATACAGCACACTGAGAAGACAACGGGCCCCTACATGGTCGACGCAGGAGAAATACATGAATATATGCCGCCCACAAAGGCAGAAATGGTCAAGATTATATGGCTGTCTGCCAGATTTATGATGCGACACCGCATGCTGCAGGGATTGTGATGCAGATGATAACTTCATTTTCACTCCCGCCCGTGACTAGGATTGTCATTTACTTTCTTCATGTTACACAAACAAAAAAGGGCGGCCTTTACGTTGATTTTCTGGTTTCCAAATTGTTTTTGCTTTGTTTTTGCTGTCTCGATCCTTTTCTTCTCCCTAAGATAGTACAATCGTACGAATAAAGATTGTTTGTTTACCCTGCCTTCCTGCTCTCAAAAAAAAAAAAAAAAAAGATAAAACCATCCGCTTGGAATACGGATTTTTCTTTTTTTATTTTCACTTTCATTTAAGTTGTATGTAAATCTTATTTATGTATTTGTATAGATGTATGACATTTAAAAAAAAAAAAAAAAAAAAAAAAAAAAAAAAAAAAAAAAAAGTGGTCAGCACGACAAAATGTCAATCCTAAGGGCCGGGTTCGATTCCCGGATGGGTCGGAGATTTTCTCCGCTCAGGGACTGGGTGTTGTGTTGTTTTAATCATCATCATTTCATCCCCATCGACACGCAAGTCACCGAAGTGGCGTTAAATCGAAAGACTTGCACCAGGCGAACGGTCTACTGGACGGGAGGCCATAGTCACACGACATTCACTTACCTGTCAGAGTAATATCTAGACTTATCAGGGGTCCGATATCACTCCAACCGCACAGGCACCATCCCATTACAGAGCATGCACCAGCTTGAACAGTCCCCAGCTGACATGCAGGGTCCATGGATTCATGAGGTTGTCTCCATATCCGTACGCGTCCATCCGCTCGATACAATTTGAAACGAGACTCGTCGGACCAGGCAACATGTTTCCAGTTATCGACAGTCCAATGACGGGCCAAGGCGAGGCGTAAAGCTTTGTGTCGTGCAGTCATCAAGGGTATACGAGTGAGCTTTCGGCTCCAAGAGCCCTTATGGATAATGTTTCGTTGAATGGTTCCCACGCTGACACTTATTGATGGCCAGCATTGAAATTTTGCAGCAATTTGCGGAAGGGTAGCACTTCTGTCTCCAGTCATCGTTGGTCCCGTTCTTGCAGGGTCTTTTTCCGGCCGCAGCGATGTCGGAGATTTGATATTTTACCAGATTCCTGATGCTCATCGTACACTCGTGAAATCGTCGTACGGAAGAGTCTCCACTTCGTCGCTACATCGGAGATGCTGTGTCCCATAGTTCGTGTGCCGACTATAACACCACGTTCAAACGCACTTCAGTCACGGACGGTGCGGCTGGTCCCGGAGGAGTTCGACTCCTCCCTCGGGTATGAGTGTGTGTTTGTACTTAGGATTATTTAGGTTAAGTATTGTGTAAGCTTAGGGACCGATGGCGTTAGCAGTTAAGTCCCATAAGATTTCACACACATTTGAACATTTTGAACATTTGAAACTCACTTAAATCTTGATAACCTGCCGTTGTAGCAGCAGTAAGCGATCTAACAACTGCGCCGGACACTTGTTCTCTTATATAGGCATTGCCGACCGCAGCGCCGCATTCTGCCTGTTTACATATCTCTGTATACGAATACGCATACCAGATTCTTTGGCGGTTCGGAGTAAACTGTGTTGCTTTGTTCTTGACTCGACTGTTTACATAACTGTCAAGTAAATTGCGGGATGTCCTCCACCCATAAACTACACGGAATAGAATATTTACCGAGAATGAATGATAAAGTAGTTTTCCACAGCCTTTGAAAAGAACAAGAGTTGAATAAATAAAAATAACAATACTCTGTTGGTTGTAATTAATGAATTGGCCAATATTAAGATACTTGCTTCACTACAAAGCAATACGAAAGGCTGGTCGTGTTCTCACCTGCATATACAGAAGGTTACACTTGATTTTCTCTAGGAACCGAACGCCAAGAGACCTCACTACTAACATCATCTACTTGGAAGGCAGGGAGTTCGTATCTTGCTATCGGATATCTGACGAAAGTTATAGGACGTGATTCCTTGTAAAGACGACAGGGCTACTAGTAGAAACTCTACAGGCAGAGGAGAGAGCCCTTCCTCGCAATTTTGGGACAATACATTGTACACTGCAGAAAAAAATGGTACACCATTACAGAGATTTGCAATCCACTCAAGATTTATTGTTGCAGAAGCGCATATGGAGTACATGTAATGATTACATTATCAGATCAATAGAACAATCAGTTCCGAGGTACCAGGTATCGAACCATGCTGAAACACCCAAATTAATACGTGATGTACCCTCCACGGGCGGCAATGCAGGTACTGAGTCTGGCATCCAGTCGATGGTAAACATGGCGAATACTGTGCTGGGATATGTTATGCCAACGTCTGTATAAGTATTTATATAAGTTTTACTGGTTGACGTGTTGCAGTAGTCGCTTCTCGTCCCATCATATCCCACACGTGCTTGACTGGAGATAACCCCGGAGATTGTGCTGGCCAGGGAAGTTGCTGTATGTCTTACAGAGCACGTTGAGCTTCACGGGCAGTTCGTGGGCGATCGCTGCACTGTTGGAACAACATATCAGCTTCCTGTTGCAAGAGCGAACTTTGTGCAAGTTTGCGCAAGCATGCCGGCTGAAACGTCTGTGGAGAGGCCTGATGTCATTAAGTGCTTTAATGAAGATGATAATGAAATTTGAAAACATGGATGAGCTTCGTGTGGCACCTGGAAGAGCAAGGCATCCTATCGCAGTCGACGAGGTTGCTGTTGGTGTAACTGAGCACACAGTACGTGCTCTGGGTCGCGCTAGTGGTCGTGCAGTGTCACGAGAATTTTCCGTCCCTTGAAGTTTTGCAGTCTATTTTACGTTGTTACCAATACAAGATCCAGACGGCACAGCAACTGAAACCTCATGATGCACAGTAATGTTGTAAATTTGCTCTTCCATTTATGGGACGAATTGAAGTTGCTGACATGCAACCGGGCAATATTTTATGGAGTCACAAGGCACATTTTGCACTACAGGATGTAGTGAATACACAGAACTGCTAAATTTGGGCTACTTGTAAATCGCGCGTTGTGCGCGAAAAGCCACTGCACTCACCGAATGTGACTGTGTGGTGTGGATTCACAAGCACCTTTATTTACCGTCCGTTCTTCTATGACGAGAGTACACCCAGAGGACCTGTCAGTTGCAGCACGACGTCTGTGCATTATAGAGACTTCCTTGTAAAGCATGCGATTCCTGTTTTGGACGAGCGCAGGTGTGTGGAAACCACTGTTGTAATAAAATATGGCGTTTCAGTCTCCGATCGCTGTTCTTTATTTTCAATTACCGGTTTCGGGCTAGCTGCCCATCTTCAGATCTGTTAAAAATGTAATTAATAAGAGAGATACAGTTAGTGATAGAAATATCTTAGTTTACAAAAAGAAATTTTGGAACGTATTAAATGCCAACATACCGTATATTGTAGTTACAGAGTAACTTGTCCGTATAGAACACTCGGTTCGCTGTCGTAAGTAAAGTAAATTTCAATCTGCTAAAACCTTATATCGCAGTTTTTAAGAGTAACCTGATTGATAACAGTAAAAAGTGCCATCTACCTATAACAATTGTTCATCTGTTATTGTTTCACCGTATATATTAATGGCGAATATTCTTTTTAGTAAAACAATTTTTAAGGTAATAACATATGAATAATCTTATTTGAGTGGACCATGAAACGAAAAATTTTTACGTTAATTAAAATTTCTTTGTAAAGAAACATAAGACATAATTAAAATGTAGATATTCTTCCGAAAATGTGCGTTTCCTCTTCTTTGTTTTGATTGGTGGTGGAGTGGCTTTCCCTACGTCAGAACGTATACAACGCCACGCCGAGTCCTCTTCCGCCGCGCCCAATTCACCTCGCCGCCAGTACGCTGAGGGCCGTTCCGCTGCAGCTATTTCTTACTGGGGCGTGCTGTTGCATTCAAGAGTAAGCTTAAAACAGGTCTTTAAAAATCTCATAATAATTCCTGTGCATAAAATCACTTTGCTCATTAAGTAGTAGGCCTGGGGTTTTTCTTTGATGAGCGTATATTTCAATCTCTTCGAGCACGTTCAGATAGAGACTTTTTGGGGCTTTATGTAGCACCTCCATTTGTTCATTTATATTACTCACTTCATGTCTACTCTCTTTTACATGAGTTCCAAATGCTGTTCGATTGCTATGACTGCAATGTTCCCTGTATCGAATTTGAAAATTCCGCCCTGTTTGTCCCATATAATAACTGTCACATTCAGCACATTTAATCTTATATACTCCGGAATTATTGTATTTCATTTGTTTTGTCGTTGTTGGTTTGTGTCTTAGTCTATGTGCCATTTGCCCTTCATTCTGAAATGCCACTGCGATGTTTTTTGGAAAGCATTTAGCAATTCTCTCTGACACACGCCCTTTGTATGTCAGGGTGACAAACTTCTTCTTAACTTTAATTTTCCTAGAATCGCTACTGATACCCGCGGATTTGTTTTTGATCTTGTTAAACATACGTGTAACATCTTGTGTCCTGCCTCGTGATGACTGGGTGTTGTGTGATGTCCTTAGGTTAGTTAGGTTTAAGTAGTTCTAAGTTCTAGGGGACTGATGACCATAGATGTTAAGTCCCATAGTGCTCAGAGCCATGTTTTGAACATCTTGTGTCCTGTATCCATTAGCTGCTGCTACTTGCTTAATAATACCTAGTTCTTTCTGCAACTCATCTTCCTTTAGTGGCAATCTGAAAGTTCTGTTGCACATTGCATGAAAGTACGCTCTTTTATGCTATACCGGGTGGTGCGACGTCGCTACTATGATGTTGTCGGAGCAAGTGCATTTTCTATAGACGCCGAAAACGTGCCTGCCTCCCTCCTTTCTGACGGTCAGATCTAAATAGTTAATCGCCCCATTGTTTTCCATTTCTAGTGTGAATTGAATTTTTGGATGCTGCTCGTTTAAAACTTTAGTCATTTCCTCTCGTCTTCTTTTTTCTCTTTGAATAATAAAATAGTGTCGTCTGTAATAAATTAACTTCTCCTTAATTTCTGGAAAAGAGCTAAAAACTTTGTTCTCAAAGTCATTCACAAAAATTTCAGCTAAAATGCCTGATAGACTGTTTCCCATAGCTAAACCTTCATCTTGAATAATAACTTTATCGTTAAAGATAAAACTATTAAAACTCAATGTCAACTCTAGCATATCCACGAGTTCGACGATTTCACCCATGCTCATTGACCTATTTTTTATGTTTTTCCTTATAATTTGCAAAGTTTCCGGCATTGGCATATTAGTGTAGAGGTTCACGACGTCCAATGAGGCTAGGACTGCATCCTCTGGGATTGCAATGTCCTTCACTTCGTTCGCGAAACACACACTTTTCTTTTTTTTTTTTTTACGTTGTAAACTTGCTCGTATTTATAAGCAGATTTTAACTTACGGCACAAAGCTCTATTCAAGAGCTCATAAACGGCTTCCTTCCCATTGCAAATAACAGGCATTGGTTTGTTCTCCTTGTGCAATTTTATTTGCGCTCTTGCTTCTGGTGTTCTTGGATTCATCTTTACTAATCTAGCTTTTTCATTTGGAGTGAATAAAAATTGTATTGCTTGTATCCTTGCCTTTAAATCTGTCTGAAACTTCTTTGTTAAATCTTTTTTGACTTCTTTAATTCCATTTTCCTGAAAAACCGCATAGTTTTATGTATATATTCCTTTTCGTAAATCACAAGTGAGGTACTGCCCTTATCTGACTTAATCACTATTGCGTTGTTAGAATCCAGTTTTAAGTTAATTTCTTTCACTAACCTCATCTCACTATATTTACCGTTTTGTAAAGTTTTCTGGCATTCAATTGCCTCTTTGGCTTTGATGGCGTTACATGTCTCCTGGAATTTAGTTAACTTAGCGTCCCCTTAACTTCTGCGATCATTCTCTTGATGTCTCGATCTTGCAAGTTCGTTCGCGGATTATGCTTAAGCCCCTTATTCAAAAGCTTCTGCTCTTCATTAGAAAAGACAATATCTGTTAGGTTAACGGTTCTGTCATAAAACTTATGTACATACTGTATTTTATCTGTTTCCCTCTCTGCCTTTGCTATTGCTCTACACAGATTAGTAATTTTCTTATTGTGTCTCTTTATGATTTCGTCCCTATGTACCTGGATTCTTGCTTCAATCTCATATTCAATTTGTCTAAACTCCAGTGGCGACAATAGGTTACCTAACTTCATATGTAAATCGTACGCAAGCTTATTGAGTTTGTCTTTCTCGATGTACCCTGATTTGATCTCCTGTCTTATCCATGACTGTTCTGCTCTCTTCTTAACTTTTGTGGCTGAGATACTGCTGTTATTTATCTTTACCCTTGCGTACTTCGGTACAACATCTAATTGCAAACAGTTCTTATTGAAATGTATTTTTGAAATAGCTTTCACTATATTAAGCTTAGCTTTAAAAATTATTTTCACATCTCCCACAGCCTGACTAGGCACAAGTTTATCAAAACTAGACATGATTGTCTCAATGGGAATTCCGCAATCGTTCATTAAATAAAATATCGCGTTTCAGTCTGTTTTGTAAACTAAGATGTTTCTATCACTAACTGTATCTCTCTTATTAATTACATTTTTAACAGATCTGAAGATGGGCAGCTAGCCCGAAACCGGTAATTGAAAATAAAGAACAGCGATTGAAGACTGAAACGCCATATTTTATTTAATGAACGATCGCGGGATTCCCATTGAGACAATCATGTCTAGTTTTGATAATCCACTGTTTTCATCCAAGATGGGGGAACCGATTTTCACTGGAAAAATATTTGTTCCACTGGTGGTCAGCAGGTGCAAATCAGGCGCTGTAGACTGTTTGTATGATCGTACGACATCCAAGCTGTCATGTCGCTCGCTCAGTGAAATATCTACTGAATACAACCTTCCACGAACTGTTATCTCCAGAGGTTTTCCAGATGTAAAGCCTGCAATATCATCTGATCTGAATCCATGTGACTTTTGGCACTGGGGATATCTAAAAGAAGGCGTGTACCACAGATATGTACGGTCACTACCTAATCTTAAGGCCAGTATACAGGAAAACGTTGCCCAGATTCCACCGGAACTGCTGCGAGCAACTGTTGATCACGTAGTTTTACGGATCCGTCGTCCCGTCGACGTCTCCGGAACGCATATTGAACCGATTGTCTAAGCCACGGTTAATAATAAAATCAACATTACACGTTTCTCAATTGTTTGACTTTCTCTGCCAAAGCCCGTTCCAATACATTACGTGTGGAAACATTTCCATACGTCTTTCACAGTGTCAGATTTGTCTCTGATCATCACGCGAGTGTTACGGAAATGCTTCAGGAACTCGGGTGGGAGACTCTGGAGGAAAGGAGGCGCTCTTTTCGTGAATCGCTACTAAAGGAAATTTAGAGAACCAGCATTTGAGGTTGACTGCAGTACAATTTTACTGCCGCCAACATATGTATTTCGCGGAAAGACCACGAAGATAAGAGAGGTTAGGTCTCGTACAGAGGCATATAGGCAGTCATTTTGCCCTCATTCTGTTTGGGAATGGAACAGGGAGAGAAGATGCAAGTTGTGGTACAAGGTACCCTCCGCCACGCACCGTATGGTGGATTGCGGAGTATGTATGTAGATGTAGATGTAGATGTAGATGTAGATGGTGGCCAAGACTGGACCTAATTTTTTTTCCAATGTAAATCAGTTCTGCATTAACTCATTAGAATATCTAATACGTTTCGCTGCCGTATGGTAATTACAACCCTCACTGCACCTCTGTGTGTAGCTGCAATTTATTTGCAAGCACCCTGTATAATCGTCCCGGAAGTATCTCGGCAACATTTTGGTAGATTGTCATCGAATTCAGAAGAACACATTGCCTGGAGCTCTTTAGGTGGTACACAGCATCCTACTGTACAGAAGTGGTGGGTGCCGCTTGTGCATCGAGTTGAGCCAGCCAGTCAACGCACGGCAGCAGCGAGAGCGCGAGGCTACGTCGCTGCGGCAGCGGCCGTGGAGTGACGCGGCGTCCCCAGGGGGGCGGCGAGCGAGCGGCAAGCGGCGGCCGACGCCAAATATTGACAGCGCGGGCTGTCCCTCCGGACGGCACACACGGCCGCTCACCTGCGTGCCTACCCCACTGCGCTGTCACAGCAAATATGTAGTCGCCGTGAGCCGACGCTATATTGCAGACTGATACATATTCACGGGCCCCTCTTTCGTACGACGCTATCCAATATACTGTACATTGCCTGATTAAAAAAGAGTGAAGTACCGAGAAGGGGAGGGGGAAACGAAATGAAACGTTACGGATTGAGGGGGTATGTGATGTTACTTTAGTGATTACCTTACAGAGTCAAATCTACAAAGAACTTTGCATTACGAGCACACTGTTCAGTGTGACGCTGCAGTTCCTCTGGCCCAGTTGTAGGCGCTGATTGGGTCGCTAAGTGTGTCATAAGGCCGTTGTATCCTGTCCTTAAGCAAGCTGGCCCACACCTGTTGCACCTGGTCCCTGATATCCTGGATACTAGCATTGGCACGCAGTTGACCGACACATCCATATACAGGGTGTTCCGAAATTACCGTTACAAAGTTCTAGGACTTGTAGACGGGACTGAGTACATTGTATTCTGAATGGGAACCCATGTCCGGATACGTACTGTTTCTGTTCTACGACGGTTCGAGACACCTCAACAGACAATATGGTGCAAGATGGATAGGACGAGGTGGTCCAGCTGCGTGGAGGCCGCGAACGCCGGGTTTAATTCCTATGGACTACTTCTTGTGGAGTCGTATGCAAAATGTAATTTAGGAGACTCCTGTAGAGACAAAGGAGGGTCTGATGGTACGAGTTCTGTCCGCTGCAATAGAAACTGAAGAGACAGCAGGTGCGATGGACAATGTGTACCAGAACAGGCTTCGTAGGTACAATATCTGAAGCAACATTGTTGGTCGACGCATCGAGCCGCTGTTGTAGCTGTCAGTACTGCGCTTTTTGAGTAAAGTAAACATGTAATGTTTAAGTGTTAATACAAACAAATTTGCTTAAGTAAATGTCGTGTGACTAGGGACTCCTGTCGGGCAGATCGCTCGGCGGGTGCAAGTCTTTCGATTTCATGCCACTTCGGTGACTGGAGCGTCGATGGTCATAAAATGATGATGATTAGGACACTTTTTTTCACTAGCTGCTTATTTTTTATGACCCACCGTCTAATTTCTTATGGTGGGTCGTATGTTGCAACTTAGCCGCTGTGACTGGGTCCGGGGTCCGGGGTCCGGTGTGACTGAAAGTAACACCACACCGGCTCCCGTCCCCACTCACACCATTGCCCGTGTCCTCGCCACGTGATTAGGACAACTCAACACCCAGTCCCTGAGCGGAGAAAATCTCCGACCCAGCCGGGAATCGAACCCGGGCTCTTAGGATTGACATTCTGTCGCGCTGACCACTTTTCTTCTTTTTTCTTTTTTTAAAATCTCAATTTGTTCGCTTTTGTTTGTTGCATCTTCTCGGGGCGGACGTCGTAAGACACTCGTTTAAGTTCATCGTTGATCGATTAACTCAGTTTTTTTATTACAAAGGGCAGCTAACCCTCTGGCCGAACACGCTAAGCTACCGTGCCGGCAACCACTCAGCTACCGGCGGTGGACATTTGCTTAAGTGATAAATGGGTGTTCCATTATGCTTCCTTTCGAATTGTTACCCAGTAATTGTAGTACGTAAATCCAAATTCAGTTCTTCAAGCAGAAGGTGATGAGCTAAATATCTGATGTGAAATTCTCGTAGAACGGAAATGTAAGTTTCCGGGCATGGGCTGATGTTCAAAACGTTATGTACTCACTCCCCTCTACAAATTCCTAGAAGTTCACAACGGAAATTTCCGAACACCCTGTCAATATTTCATCTGAATTACGATGAATTAAAGTTAAGCTGTGAAAGCGATACTATTGCCATCTAGCCAACAGTCATCTTAACTCGAGACGGCAGTAGTGACATAAGAGTGCCGCAAGCATAACTAAACTCGCAACTGGTATGAAGGCTTAACTGACAGTCGGCCTTTGGCTGTGGTGAGGCGCGCACGCCTTGTTTGCGTCTCGCCTCTTGTGCTACCAGCGAGCGAGCGCGCGTTTGTTAACTTCCGCGTAGCGGCTTATCTCAGAGTCCGACTTCACTGACCGTCATGGCGTGTTCTTACCGTCAAGCCACAATTAAATTAACTTTTCCGTTAGATCACGAACGACCGAAAGCGTATGAAATTGAACATTTTATACGGGATGAAATGCGTCTCCCACCACAAGATATTCTCAGAATTCATTTTTCGATCCTCAGCACTACGGTATACATAAAGCTGGCGAATGACGAGCTGTGCTCCGAAGTTGTGCGGCGTCACGCTAACGATCTCAAGGTCCGATACTCTGACGGACATACAGGGACTGTCGTGGTTGATGACGCTGGTTTTGGCCTCCGAACGTTGTGGGCTTTCGAATTTCCATTTGAAGTACCGTCGGACGTTGTGGTGACCGTTTTTAAACCTTACGTCATCGTCGTCAATTACGTGGCTGCAACGTCGAAAACGTTCTAAACATGCCGTGTCCTCAATGCTGTCCGTCAGATAAAAGTTGATCTATGGAAACACGTGCCTTCCTACTTGGTTATTGCCGCCTGCAGGGTTGTCGTCATGTACGATGGCCAGCCGCGCACCTGTTCAGGTTGTGGCCAGGAAGGCCGTGTCTGTTCTGAATGTCTCCGAAGTAGACCACTTCAGACGCCGATCGGAGACGTCGCTCCTCCTGCGGCGCCCACTCTTTTACCTCCGTCTTACGCGTCTGCGGTGTTGCTTCCTGCTACGCCCCCTCTGAATCAGTCGGTATCGGTGTCGGCTCCTCTCAACGACGCGATGGAAGATACGCCTGTCTCTCCTACATACCTGCCAGAGGCAATACATATGAACGGCGACCGTCAGCAGGCACAAGCCGTCTGTCCCGATCCCACGGTTGTTGATGATGGAGCTGTACCTATCTACTCTTGTCTGTCATCTGGCTACATGTCGGACGATAGCCGCCCGCCATCCGGCACGGGAAACCATGTTAGGAAGCTACGCTCGCTGAAGAAATGGAAGAAACAACGCCGTACACCCTCTGATGACTATGCCCATCGGAAGTCTGCACAGGATGACGACCCTGCTACTGATAGTGCGTTGTCCTCTGACGCACTGCCACCTGACGATGCGACGTCCTTCCCTGCCTCCATATCAAAGCGGGATCCACCGTATACCGACCTTCTCCCGACTGTGTCTGAAGCGGTTGCCTCCCCTCTCTGTGTCTGACGCTACCTGTAGGCACACCTCTGATAATGTGCCACTAAACCAGCCCGGAGACACGTTTGTTTCCTGTGCGGTTGACGACGATGCTGAGGATAGACATTCTGGTGGTGTAAACAACGACGGACCCTCTTTGGCAGGGAGTTCTCTGTACTTCCCCCGTGTTTGAATCGCCTGTCCTCCTGACGATGGCTGCTTTCTAGAATTATCGCGTAGCCACGGTCAGTGTCAAAACCACCAACTGGCTTTACTCGATGACATGCTGTATGCTGCGGTCGTTGACGTGGTTCTCCTTCAGGAGGTGCACATTGCACTTTCTGTGCTCCTGCTGGTTTTACAGCACATGTCTCTCATGCTTCGGCTACTGCTAGTGGGGTGACGATCCTCTTACGTGACTGTATCCTCGTTGATGCAGTTGACTATCTCCCTGATGCCAGAGGTATGGTTCTCATGTTTAGTGGCGTCAGGACCGTCTGGTTCGCGTCGCCACCTTGAACGTTCCACCTTCTTCTCAGAGACAATACGCCTCTCTTCCTGGGTCGGCGATTCCTGGGAGGCGATTTCAACTCCACCCAGGCACTCAAAGACCAAATACCACGTCACTCTCCGTGCACAGTGCTAGTGGATTCTTAGGAGAATGTTCATGGCGATCGTCCGGGGTCTATGCATTTCATTGGCCATTCTTCAAGCCGCCTCAATCGTGTTTACATCTCCCGCGATATTGTCAGTGGGATGCAGGCTGCTGAAGTCTGGCCCGTTGCATTCTCTGACCATGACGCATACATCTGCGCCATCAGTCTCTGCCGCCAAAGGATGTGGTGCGGCTGTGTACCATGGAAACTGAACACGATCCACCTTACTTTCCCCGACTGCCGGCAGCTCATCGAGACCACGAGAGCAACTTGTTGTCTAGGCCATCATGCATATCAGTCTGCCCTGTCATGGTGAGTGCTCTGTGCGAAGCCTGCCCTCCTCAAGGTCTTCATTGGTTACGGAAGGGAGGTTGCGGCGTGGCGGTGACTGACTCACCATTCTCCGGGAATGTACTATGATGCCGTATTCGCCAGAGCGCCAGACGATGGCGAATTGTACCAAGGCACTGCTCACGCCCCTCTCTCGCTGCCACCTTGAAGGAGCTATGGTCAGGGCGCGCATGCACGATAGGTTGGTGCAAGGGTGTCTATCTATGTATCATGTCATAGCGGAACGACGCCACCGCCAGAGGAACTTGATTAATGTTCTTATGATTGATGATAGGCCGCGTTCTGATACACCCTGCCAACATTACGGCGCTCTCCAGACTCTCCTTGGGCTCGGTTCCCGTGGATGCGAAGATGGATCTGATTGCTAACGTCGCTGAGGACGAAGTCCATGACGCTATCCAGGCGGGTTCTACGAACAGGGCGCCTGGCCCTGACGGTCTCCCACTGGAGTTTTATCCGACATTTCGTCCCCTTCTGGTGCCAGCGTGGACGGAAATTTGTCAGGACCTGATACCATCTGTCGTACCGATTCCACAGGATTTCCTCGATGGTTTCCTCATTCCCATCCACAAGCCTCGGGGTACCTCACGGATATGCGATTACCGCCTCCTGAAGTTACTCAACAGCGGTACAATGCTCTTTACCCGGCTGTTGGCTGCTCAGCTTAAACGGACAGCTCGGTACTTGGTTTCCCCCCGATAAAACTTCCTTGTGAGGTGCCAATAACATCTGCAATACCCTCTGCCGCTATCGGGACATAATCGCCCTTGCCCACACTCGTCGAATGCATTTTGGCAGCTCTTGACTTCAGCCAGGCGTTCGATCGAGTCGATCACGACTTCCTGGAAGGGGTGCTCCACAATATAGGCTACACTGATACTACCGTCGACGTCGTAATGCGTCTCCTTCATGTGTACTGCCTCTCGTGTACTGTACAGTCGGTGTCTTACTGCCCCCATCTCTATCCGCCGATCAGTGCGTCAAGGCTGCCCGCTCACTGCACTGTTGTATGCATTCGCCATGGAACCGTTGCCATGCGGCCTCCGTCCTTGCCTCTCTGAGTTATCTCTCGGTGACCATATATTCAGCTGCACTGCTTATGCAGACGATCTCGTGATCTTTCTTCGAAGCGGTGCTGAGGTCCAGCAGTCACTGGCATGGGTTACCACCTATACTGAAGTTCCTGGTAGCTGCCTTAACGTCTGAAAATCGAGCGCCATGGCTATAGATACGGAACTTCTGCTGACAGTGATCCTCCTTTGCTTGTAGCTCATACTCTTCGACGCTTAGGACTCGATTCCGCAAGTGATATGTGGTGGACAATTGCCATTAACTGCCGACGTCCACTTTCCCAACTACGGGCTGGGCTCTTAGATCACTCGAGCACTCGATCAGAATGCAATGCACACAATACTTAGATGTATATTTGGCGACAGGTATTCCCCACATGGCACGGACACTTCCTATTCCGCCATCTATGGCCCGCCTCATGCTAGCGGCGTTGGGTTCGATTGTTTGCCATGGCTTACTATTCAAGATGAGGTACGAAACCCTCACCCTCCCGCGTTGCAGGGGCGGTTTAGGTCTGTATCATGTTCCTGAAAGAGCGGTAACCCTTTTGATTGGCTCTTACATGACGTTGTAGCGACGTAGTCCTACTTGCCTTACCAACCTATTGCTGGAGGCCCTTGCACCACACTCTCTCTCCGCACCTCTCCATCGCCCTTGTTTTACTTCACGCCTTCACAGGATTCACCTCGCAGAGCCCCGTTGTGTGTCGACTGTGATTTTATGGACACAGACGAGTACCGCCTGGTGTACAGATCGGCGAGAGGTGTCTGGTTATTGGTGCGACAGATGTTGTCCCTAATTATCTATACGAATTCTCATCAGATACCTACTCAACTGCTCCTCTTTCCAGACTCGGGATACCTCCTGCAAGCGAAGACGACCTCCGTGAAGTGGATTTGTAGACACGCAGCACGCTACTTGTTTGCTGCTGGCGAGAAAGGTACCCTTGACTTTTGGCAGTTCCTTAATGAACGCCATTGTGTAGTTGTCCGCAGTCCGACATACAGACAATTTTTCTCCAATTTATTTTGCAGTGTCTTCCTTAACCCACCCTAGAGCTGGTGTGTTCCTGTCATGAAGACTGAACCCTGCCTCTTCCACACCTAGATCCGTTATATTCACCGGTCACCGGAATGTTCTTCTCAGAAAAACTATACGTTGATAGGCCCAGTTAAGCTGATGTCTTGCTGCGCCCTCCTCCTCGCTTTCCGCCGGTTTCCTGATATTCCAGATGGTAATAATGACAAAAATAAATAAATAAATGAAAAGAAAAAAGAACGAAAAGAAAAATTAATAAATGAACGATGTTCGTTGTACCTCTAATCCATGTTCCCTACGCTTTCCTTGGTTTCTGGAAGGCGGGAACGGGACATAATGGGGAGACTTCGGGTTACGAGCCCTGCCCACTTCGTGACATCCATTTGATTACAATCGTTTCAGTGCATCTGCATGGGGAAGAAACGTGCAAATCTAAAACCTGTGGTTTCAGTTCTTTACGCATACAGTAAAACTATTTGTGAAAATCTACTTGAAGATGAAATTGAGCTGTGCTTCGATTATGTAAAGAAAATCATGCATAAGTACAGCAGATAACTCAAATTTTAACTTTCTGCTTTCCTTGAATCACACCTTAATGTGGACACGATTCATTGCAAGGCATGCCGAAGAAGTTTGTCATTAAGAGTCCATGCTAAAGAATTGCGGCAATAAGCCTTTCATGGGAAGTGCTGTAACACGCGGTAAACATATACATCATGCAAGGTTTTCTTATTTAGTCTTTTATTTGTGCCACCTCAACCAGCCTCTGCTATACATATTGACTCACTCACACACATACCCCCTAGATTCGCATACAATATTTACGTTGGTTGTAGATACACACGCGTTACTTATATCACGATGTGCTCGCATCATTCCAATGGTAGG
Source organism: Schistocerca americana (assembly GCF_021461395.2). Lineage (NCBI taxonomy): Eukaryota > Metazoa > Arthropoda > Insecta > Orthoptera > Acrididae > Schistocerca > Schistocerca americana. The sequence goes on from NC_060119.1 coordinate 539,509,222, forward strand.
TGATTCCAAACACCAACTGGATGTGGAACACACATCATACATGCCTCCAGACAACTTTCTAGGCGACAGTAATATAAACTGATGATACTCGTTTTCTTAATTTTGTTCTCTGACTTTTATTCGTAACTGCGTGCAGTGGCCCGTAGGCTAGTCGTCTGGCCGTAGGTCTTAATACTGTCCAGGCGAAGCTGGCCACGTCGCTAAGTCTTCCATAGAGGACGGATCTAGGAACCTTTCTGGCCACGGCAGTTCGTCAGCATTACACAGACAGCTTATAGAGACAAGTGTCGTGAGTGGACAAGCATTGTCCTGTTGAAAAATGGCTGCACGTTATTGTCGCAACAGTGACATAGTGCGCAAGTGGTCCTCTTGTACATGTGCTTGCCCTGGCGCTCACTGATTGGTCAAAATGAGGAAATCACACGCATTAAACGCTAAAATATATGAGAACTGAAGATGAATCAGAGAAAGCTTTTTTATAATGATACTACGGCAGCGTGAAAGCATTGCTGTTACCTGAGCAGCAGCATGGATGACTCTGAGGCTCAGAGGCTCTGAGGCTTGTCATAATATTTATAAATCAAGTTAGCGGGAAGAACGAACAAAAGAAAATTATAAACAATTTTCTCATTGGAAACTGGCATGAATCCCTAAACGTCAGAGGTTTCTGCACTGCGACAATGGTGCCTAAACAGGTCATCCACGTTGCCCGGAGTCTATCTGCGCTTATCATGGAAATGCGTGTTGCTTTATTCATGAGGACCCAAAGATTGAGCAAATGAGAGCCAGCCGGCCGGGGTGGCCAAGCGGTTCTTGGCGCTTCAGTCTGGAACCGCGTGACCGCTACGGTCGCAGGTTCGAATCCTGCTTCGGGCATGGATGTGTGTGATGTCCTTAGGCTAGTTAGGTTTAAGTAGTTCTAAGTTCTAGGGGACTGATGACCTCAGATGTTAAGTCCCATAGTGCTCAGAGCCATTTTTTGAAATGAGAGCCACTGCTCGCTTAGGGTGATATTTAAAGCCCTGCTTACCAAAGAACACAGTCGACAGACAAAAGTGGCACCACTTTGTATGGCCAAGCTAACTGTGTCTTCTGCGTCAGTTCTGGAAGGACTGCTCTGGGATGTCAGGTTGCCAGGCACTTGGATCTCCTAACGACCAACTTCATCTTACAGATATTAAAGTGCTAAAATTCCGTTTTAATGGAAATCGCCATCTTAATGGTAATGAGTAACACAATTACGTATAACGTAAAGTCAAAAATATACCTGCATATCATCACCTGCCTGTTGTCGGTCACACTGTCATCACACATAAACGGAAGTCACCATCTTAACGCAGAGCGGGGTAGTCGGACGAGTCCTCCCTCGGGCATGTGTGTGCTGTCCTTAGCGTAAGTTAGTTTAAGTAGTGTGTAAGCCTAGGGGCCGATGACCTCAGCAGTTCCATAGTAACTTACCACAAATTTCCACCATCTTAATGATAATGAGTAACTTTTCAAAACAACTACGTTACGTAAAGACAAAACTACACCTGTATATCACCGACTGTCCACTATTTTTCACCCTGTCATCACGCATGAAACTGATATGCAGATTTTCCCACCAATTAGTTACTGATGCTTCTATGTTATTTTTTAATCTGAAGTGTCTAATTAATTCTAAAATTTTATTTCCAATCCTTGAAGGCGTAACATTGCGGAGTCACTTGCGACATATTTGCTTTAGTAAATTGTGATCATTTGTTTGATGATAATTTTACAGTTTCAGCGCATCAGCTGAATGTTTTGTGCAACTTATTTTATTTCAACATTTTGACTAAAACTACGAGCTTCCTACAACAAACAGGAAAAACAATATGTAATTTATTGTATCTATACACTATTTCCATGTTACATTCGCGATAAAGGTAAGCACATTAAATTTTATACACGTGTATATATCTAACCCTGAAAATGGACGCCGGCATTTTATTTCATTTGATATATAATATAATTAGGAATATAATATAATCTAATTAGGACAACAAAGAAGCTTGCGTATCAAATGGTAACCTATACATCACGTCGAAACCAGTTACCCAAAAAAAACTTAATTTGTGACCCAGATAGCGGTTTTTCATTGTACTAACAGTGGACACGGGTTCTCAAAGATATCATGGCTTCAATTACGTAATTAGAAAGGCAGTGTTTCAATAAAAGTGAAGTACCAGAGAATCGCCACTGAAGATGAAATGCTTCTGGGAATAGGTAGTTTTGAATGTGAGTGCCAGCTCGTTTACAATAGCTATCGTTAAAAGCTTTAAGCAATCTGGGTAACAAATGGACTACGGAAGAGAGCGGGTTATTTAGCCATTAATTATTTATTTATTAATTTAACCTGATAGGTTTAGATCGTTCATGGAATCTCTTACATCAGTCCTAAATTTCACACATCCAGTGTTTTTTGCTTATGTTTAATTAAGAAATATCAATAATATTAATATGATTAACAGTATGAATAGAATAAAAAATAATATGAATGCATATATAAGGATAACGTTAATAACTATACTAAGACTTAATAAAGTTAATATTAGTAACACTGCCAGCCGGTGTGGCTGAGCGGTTCTAGACGCTACAGTGTGGAACCGCGCGACCGCTACGGTCGCAGGTTCGAATCCTGCCTCGGGCATGGATGAGTGTGATGTTCTTAGGTTAGGTAGGTTTAAGTAGTTCTAAGTTCTAGGGGACTGATGACCAAAGAAGTTAAGTCCCATAGTGCTCAGAGCCATTTGAACCATTAGTAACACTACTACCACTATTGCTCTTACTGCCAATAATCGGCGTTAACACCTACGTGACTGTTCTGTAATTCATTTAATTCACACATAAGTGACAGGCAGAGGGTTCATCGAAGCACCTTCGCACTATTTCTCTACCGTTCCAGTCTCGTACAGTGAACGGAAAAAACGAACACTTAAATTTCTCCAAGTGAGCACAGATTTCTTTTATTTTGTTACCATCATCATTTTTCCCTATGTAAGTCGGAGTCAAAAAATATTTACGCATTTGGAGGAGAAAGTTTAAGATTTAGTGAAAATATCTCGCCGCGCCGGAAAACGACTTTGTTTTAATGATTCCCATCCCAAATCAAGTATCATATCTGTTGCATTCTCTCCCCTATTTCTCGATAGCACAAAACTAACTGCAATTCTGTTAACTTTTTCGATGTTCTCCGTCAACAATATCTGGTAAGGACCCTTAATGCACAGCAACACACTAGCAGAGAACGGATGAGCGTAGTGGAGGCAGTCACTTTAGTGGATCTGTTGCATCTTCTAATTCTTCTGCCGTCTTTAGTTAGCTTTCCCCACAATATTATGTGTGAAATTGTTCCAGCTTAAGGTGTTCGCAATTTTTATCCCTAGGAATGTCGTTGGATTGACAGCCTTTAGATTTGTGTGATTTATTGTGTAACCGAAATTTAACGGATTCATTTCAGAACTCTTGTGAATGACCTTGCACTTTTCATTTTTTTCAATTGGCACTTTTCGCACCATAAAGACATAAAAGCCCATGATTCTTATGGACGTGAACAGCGGCTGACAATGTAAGTGATGGAAATGGGGCACCACAGTCGTATTTTCAAAGTATGTATTATTCAGACTGTTAGATCGAACACTACATTTGCGTCGCCTTCAGGACCTGCTGCAAACCGAGTGAGAACTTCCCGCCATTGGCTCGTATGTTACATGAGCCAATGACTGGACGTATTTATTTAGTTTGTAGTAGGACCTCAAAATGACGCAAATGTAGCGTTGAAACTAGTCGTCTGAGTAATAAATACTTTGCAAATACGGCCGTGGCGTTCTACTTCCTTTATTTATAAAGATATCGTGCCTAAATAACTTTTCAGTTTGGTTTGTTCTTCTAATGACTTTACTAGACGGTAAATGGTAGCATCATCTGCAAAGAATCCAGGAGGGCTGCTCAAGTTGTCTCTTAAATCATTTGTATATATTAGTAAGTACCTAATAAGCAAGGAAAGACCTATAAGGCTTCCTTGGGGAACGCCGTTTGCCTCGATGGCTTTCCGTCAGTTGCTACGAACTATGACCTTTATGACGGGAAATCACAAATTCCCTTTGCGCAACTGAGACAATACTCCACATGCACGAAATTTGATTAGAAGTTGTTTGTGATGAATGGTATCAAACGCCTTTTGGACATCAAATGGCTAAATGATTCAAATGGCTCTGAGCACTATGGGACTTAACATCTGTGATCATCAGTCCCCTAGAACTTAGAACTACTTAAACCTAACTAACCTAAGGACGTCACACACATCCATGCCCAAGGCAGGATTAGAACCTGCGACCGTAGCGGTCACGCTGTTCCAGACTGAAGCGCCTAAAACCGCACGGCCACTCGGGCCGGCTTTTGGACATCCAGAAATATGGAATCAATTTCAGGTTCCCTGTCGACAGCACTAACTACTTCGTGAAATAAAGAGCATATAGTGGTAGTGGTAAATACAAAATGTATTTATAGATGTACTTAAATGATTTTTTTTATGAGACAGCGAGTTCAAAATTCAGGTAGCTAGGAGCTTTAAGGTATGACGAAGATTAGATTCAAAAGAAGGGTATTTGGTTGAACTGGGGTAACGAATACGTAGAGAAACAAAAGTAGACATTATTGGTACTTGCAGGGCCTGATGGTTCTAGCAGTAAGGCGCGTGGCCGAAAACGAAGAGATAGCGGGATGGAATGCCAATCAGACTATGGAAATTTTCAGTCTCTTACTCATGTGAGGAACCGCCAGGAAAAACACGTGGCTCGGCTTCCACTTCAGTACAATGGGGACACGCAGGTCGCCGGTGTACAATCCAACGACTTGCAGCCGGCCATTGAATCACACGAAATTGATTAATGTTACTTTAGGACGCAGGCTATGAAGTGTCTTTTGAAGCTGGAGCTGTTATTAAGGTCGTTCCACAGACAGCTTCCTGCTGCTGGAAAGAACTTCGAGAAAGCGGCTGAGTGACCGAAGGGGACAGAACGGACTGTGCTTTGATGGAACGAGTCTCTCTGACGTGTTGTTCAGACAAGAGCGCTGAGGTCGAAGGGGGGTATGGGGGACTGAATGTGTTGATAAGAACGTAGAGATGACAGTGTGTATCGAAATTTCTGCACCTGTCGGCGCCTAGCTAGGACAATTGTGTATATGATGGTGAAATGAGTTTAGAAAGTCGGACGCCGCAGATACATCGAACGCAAGCTTTCGACACCGGTTTCAGGCGTTATAAGCTTTTTTAAGAAAGGCCTTGCAGGTTAACATCACTGTAATCAATAATTAAAGCTTTAAGTGTTTCTACAACTTTCTGTTCTTGTCAAAACGGAAGACCTTTTTGTAGTTTTATTCGGCTTGGAGCGACACTGATTTCTTATTGCCCATTACAGCTAACAGTCAGGGGACTGTGCGGCTGGTCCCGTCGGAGGTTCGAGTCCTCCCTCGGGCATGGGTATGTATGTGTGTGTTTGTGCTTAGGCTAATTTAGGTTAAATAGTGTGTAAGCTTAGGGACTGGTGACCTTAGAGGTTAAGTCCCATAAGATTTCACACATATTTCAACATTTTTTTCACTACAGCTATGTACTCAGCTCAGTTTACCTTTTAATCTATTTTTGCCCCTAGACTCTGCCAAGGGATAGAAATTGATATTCGTCCAATTAAGAATTGAAGATGGTAGAAATTTCTGATATTTCGAGTTAGTCTAGGATGACTAGCGAAGTCCGTCTGGATTTTGGATGTACAGAGCTTTAACTCTGTATTTTGTGCCTGTTTTGATGTGCACACATTTCAAAACTGAAAATTTCGATAACTCTCTTTAAGTTTGCTAGATCTGCCCATACAACTGGAGATCGTCAGCACACATTTACACGTCATTGCCTTACAATCAAATGAGTATAGTCGTAATACCAAACGCTGGGGACATGTGATACTACATGTTTCCACTGTGACTTCATGCTGCTGGCCATCACGTATTGTATGTGAGATGTCATGTAGAGTGACACCTTGCACTGCGCTCGGAGAGAAATTTAGGCTGCTAAGTTTGGCAAATAAAATATCTCAGCCAAAGGTTTTGCTAAAGTCTAACAAGTACGGTACGTGATACCATCTCTTATCTACTCATGGCAAGCTTTAAGTCGTTTGTTAACTTCCATTAAAGCAGATTTTTGATACGATGCTTGCGGAAATCTTGTAAGAAAGAAAATTTTACTCCCATTCATTTAGTATTCTTTAAATTCTTTTCGATTTATTTTTATGTTTGATCACTGTTTATGATAAACAGCTGGAATGTTAATCATTTCATTGGTTGATACTGGCTAGCACCATCTACTAAACATTTCTGTAGTACTGCATGTCTAGCTGTTAATTACAGCCGGCCAGTGTGGCCGAGCGGTTCTAGGCGCTACAATCTGGAACCGCGCGATCGCTACGGTCGCAGGTTCGAATCCTGCCTCGGGCATGGATGTGTGTGACGTCCTTAGGTTAGTTAGGTTTAACTAGTTCTAAGTTCTAGGGGACTGATGACCGCAGAAGTTGAGTCCCGTGGTGCTCAGAGCCATTTGAACCATTTTTTTGTTAATACAGCTGAGCACTGACAGAAATGGCAATGTGAGCAATGCGTTCCTCATAAACTGCAATCAGCTAAAGCAGGTCTCGGAAATTTACTGCCCTGAGAGAGGGCAGAGCGAGGAGACTGCAGTTTACAACGCTGGAGGCCACAGACACCCCTCAACATGGACAGTGTGTGCGGGACGTTGCACTCTCGTAAGGTGAAAACATCTCAGAATAATGTACCTGACGAAAGATTGTTTGGGGCAGAATAAGGTAAAAAGACATCCTTTTTAATGCGAAGGGGTGTAGGGGGTTACGAACGATGGTCACATGTTGATTTTCGAAGGAGCTCCCCGCGCGAAGGGCCAGGGCACGTTCCTCACCGAAAACAGAGGCGCGATTTCATAGACGCGTTGCTGAGGATGTAGGAGGGAAATGAAAACCTCCAGACAAGACTCTGCAAAGTGTATTGGCTTCAGGCTATTGGCTGGGAGATTCGCGACCCGCGTAATGGAAGGTAATGTTATCGTTAACGCCACTGAGGTGCAGACGTAAACAAGCTGCGTTCAGGAGGGAGCAGGCACATGGCAATGAGACACACTTCCCTGCGGTGAACGGCCGAAGACACTTCTACCAAGAGACTTCATTGCGAGTGCCACAGTGGAGAATCTGACAGTTAGATTTTGAGAAGTGTTGATTTCGCCACAAAGGGCACGCGAAGTCCTTTCACTGTGAACAAAGTTGTTATTCTGTTACTCGAGTGACGATTCCTTACCTCTCTGTGGGGTCTGACACACAGTGAAGTGTTTCTTTGCGGAAGCATACTTGAGTCGAACTTCTGTTTCTGGCTAGTGAGCAAACAGCCATCTCGAAAAATGGCTCTAAGCACTATGGAACTTGAAATCTGTGGTCATCAGTCCCCCAGAACTTAGAACTACTTAAACCGAGCTTACCTACGGACGTCACGCACATCCATGCCCGAGGCAGGATTCGAACCTGCGACCGTAGCGGTCACGCGGTTCCAGACTGAAGTGCCTAGAACCGTACGGCTACACCGGCCGGCCCACCTGCTTGTCCGTCTAATAAAGGGGGGGGGACGGTCTAAAGATAGTCAAACATATGTTCCAGGATAGAATCTGATACTGTGTAACCCATATTTATGCAATTTTTTAGACTCTACGTGTTTTTGGAAGATAAATTATTTACTGAATTCAAGTTGTGATTCCTTCTATTAGCAGCCCGATAGGAATACTGTACTTGGCTTGATTTGCTAGTTTGAACTTAAGTAAAACCATAGCATGTTACTTCGGTTTTTTGAAAACTCTAGGTGTACGTTGTCAATGGCATGATCATTTGTAGGCCTGAGAATTCCATTGCGGCAGCCACACACACACACATTGTATGTCACGAACACCACGGAAGTTTTAAACCTGATTGCGAATTGTTTGTTTACGTTCTGAGCTATACTGATACAACACCACGTTCCTCGTGTTTGCGGCGTAGGGTTGATTCGAAATCTACGCTGCTCTCGCAGTGTAAATAAGTCGGTACGTCTTGGTCCACGGGTAGCGGAAGGCAGGTACGCAAAGGAACCGGGGGGAAGTACCTGTGCGCCTCGCGGGAGTGTAGGCAGTGCGTCGCCGGCGTAGCGGTAGCGCCAGCGGCCGCGCCGCCAAATATTGACCGAGCGCGCGGGCGCCGCTTCCGCTGCAAACACGGCCGCCAGCTGTTTACGGCGAGTCCGCCTCTCTCCCTGCCCGCCTGTTTAATTACGACATGCGATTCACGCCTCCGTAAATACGAGCGAGGATTACGCGCAAGCGGGCGCCGAATATGCATCTGGCGGACGGACGCGACCACCGGACCGTGACGCAGGGACGCCGCGTCCATCAGCCGGGATGTTCATTCATTGTTGCGCAAACAACCGCGCAGGCGGGCCCCGCTTTATTTATGGAGCTGTTACGAGAGGAAACTCGTTGTCGATCTACAGCGGCGCGCGCAAAATTTCGCGAGTGAGCCCCGAGCGGTGATCGGCGAGCGGCGTTAAACACGAGGCAGAGTAAGGCAACGCACATAAACGCAGACGATGGAGGTAACATTCCGTGGTAGGCTACACCTGTACGCTGTTTACGGACGTTGTTAGCTCCCAACAAGCGCGTAAACAGTGAGTACGTGTTTGCCACGTCACTCATCCACTTCGCTGTTTCTGAGTGACTGACATACGAGCGGTCTGATACGTTAGTTATCGTGAGTTGCGAAAAGTCTCATTTTGCGGTCGTCTACTCGTGGCTGGGCGGAACTTTCTTGGGTGTAAATCAGCTGCCTACCATGTTGCGAGTGGGCCAGCAAACGACAATGATCAGCTGGCTGTACCGAGTGTACTCCGTCTTCAGGCCACGGGTGGCCTATCGGGACCATCCGATCGCCGTGTCATCCTCAGAGGAGGATGCGGATAGGAGGGGCGTGGGGTCAGCACACTGCTCTCGCGGTCGTTATGATGACATTCTTGACCGAAGCCGCTACTATTCGGTCGAGTAGCTCCTCAATTGGCATCACGAGGCTGAGTGCACCCCGAAAAATTGCAACAGCGCATGGAGGCTGAATGGTCACCCATCCAAGTTCCGGCCACGCCCAACAGCGCTTAACTTCGGTGATCTCACGGGAACCGGTGTATCCACTGCAGCAAGGCCGCTGCACTGTACCGAGTGTGGAATTCTGTAATCTTGAGTATGTTGCAAACTGCGCATGTGCAGGGAAGGCGACTGTGGTGTCGTCTACCAATAGCGGAAGTAAACGTATTCACGCCTAGCTCACTACTACAACAGTCGTGGATTTTGTGCTTTTGCGCCTTCTTCATTTTGTTTTCGTGATACGGCAAAAGTTGCACTCTCCCATAAGAGAGAGAAAATATTGGGAAACAAAAAGTATTTAGGTTTTACAATACCTGGACAAAGAAAAAGATTAACTCCACTGTGCAACAAAATTAAAGGATCACTTTTTCTGAACCTCTTAATTGTCCATTGCTACGCATAGATATAAAATTTAGCTCCAATGATGCCTACAACCTTCCCCAGTAACGGTGCAAAACCGTGGCGCCGTGCGAAATCACCCCGTAGCTCGGCGACACTTCAAACAGCAAGCAGCAAACACATGCGAAAAAAAGATCAGAGCTCATAAGTTCACCTGAACAGTAAGATTGGTTAATGATGACACATTGGCAACAAATGTAACCACAGTTCTGCCCAAAACCACTGTGGACGAATCACATGATCAGAAGACCGTCACAGCCCCTGTTACCCACATTTCAATCCTTTTCTGACGTCTTTTGATGTAGGTCAGAACCGAGACAATCAGCGTTGAAATGATGTGGTTTTCTCATGGGAGGCTGAGGATAATACAGGGTGATTCAAAAAGAATACCACAACTTTAGGAATTTAAAACTCTGCAACGACAAAAGGCAGCGCTAAGCACTATCTGTCGGCGAATTAAGGGAGCTATAAAGTTTCATTTAGTTGTACATTTGTTCGCTTGAGGCGCTGTTGACTAGGCGTCAGCGTCAGTTGATGCTAAGATGGCGACCGCTCAACAGAAAGCTTTTTGTGTTATTGAGTACGGCAGAAGTGAATCGACGACAGTTGATCAGCGTGCATTTCGAACGAAGTATGGTGTTAAACCTCCTGATAGGTGGTGTATTAAATGTTGGTATAAACAGTTTACAGAGAATGGGTGTTTGTGCAAAGGGAAAAGCTCTGGACGGCCGAGAACGAGTGATGAAAATGTAGCACGCATCCAGCAAGCATTTGTTCGCAGCCCAGGAAAATCGACTCGCAGAGCTAGCAGAAAGCTGCAAATTCCACAATCAACTGTATGGAGAGTCCTACGAAAAAGTTTAGTTATGAAACCATATCGTCTGAAATTGGTTCAAGCACTGTCTGCAGCTGATAAGATTAAAAGAATCGATTTCTGTGATTTTATCCTTGCTCAAATGGAAACAGATGAATCTTTCGTTTCAAAGATTGTGTTTAGTGATGAAGCAACTTTCCATACTAACGGGAAAGTCAACCGTCACAATGTCTGTATATGGGGCACTGAGAATCCGTGCAGCCCGTGACAGAGCACTTCATCACTGGCCTCCAAGAAGCCCTGATCTTACCCCCTGCGATTTTTTCTTATGGGGGTATGTTAAGGATATGGTGTTTCGGCCACCTCTCCCAGCCACCATTGATGATTTGAAACGAGAAATAACAGCAGCTATCCAAACTGTTACGCCTGATATGCTACAGAGAGTGTGGATCGAGTTGGAGTATCGGGTTGATATTGCTCGAGTGTCTGGAGGGGGCCATATTGAACATCTCTGAACTTGTTTTTGAGTGAAAAAAAACCTTTTTAAATACTCTTTGTAATGATGTATAACAGAAGGTCATATTATGTTTCTTTCAATAAATACACATTTTTAAAGTTGTGGTATTCTTTTTGAATCACCCTGTATTTGGGACATGCCGCTGCTCAGAACTGGCACGAAAATATCTCAGAAGGGGGCACAAAGGGCGTCAAGGAAACCACCCCGTTTCCTGCGGCGTCCCGTTTCCGCACATATCGCGGTTGAAAACGACAATTCACAGTGCGAAGAGCAATAGGAACATGTTGCTGACAGCCCTTAACACTGCTTACACCATCGAACGTTTCAACCTTTCTCTAAGGACATTGTGGAGCTGCATCACCACTGAAGTTCATCACACCCCTTAAGAGTGTAGCGCGATAGCAATTTTTGCTCTTGTGGACAGATTGAAACCACGAGGTGCTATTCGAATTCGTTAGACGAAATTTCAATGTATCTGAAGCAGCAAATGGCACTGATGCTTTATCAACGCTCCTGCTTTTCGCCTCCTGTGGCATGATCACACGGGAGTGGAACATTAACATGTGTGTGAATAGAATAGTAGTGGGTCCCCCTAGACCCCCCCCCCTTCCCCCCTTACCGTTCAGCAACACTTCGGTGCTACTCGAGCAGAATTGCTGAGCATGTTACAAATCTGCCAGTCAGAAGCTACAACACCAGTTCAGCCTGGCGGCTGCTCTAATCCCTGAACGTAGTCAGTCCCATCCAAGAGGTATCGAACAGGATGTCTAAGCCTCAGGCGCTACAGCAAAAAAAAAAAAAGAAAAAAAAAAAAGGCTTCGAGCACTACGGGACTTAACATCTGTGGTCATCAGTCCCCTAGAACTTAGAACTACTTAAACCTAACTAACCTAAGGACATCACACACACCCATACCCGTGGTAGGATTCGAACCTGCGACCGTAGCGGTCACGCGGTTCCAGACTGAAGCGCCTAGAACCGCACGGCCACACCGGCCGGCGTGCTACAGCACCTGCCAGACTGATTTGTTGCCAGACTGATTTTCTGCCAGACTGATTTGCTGTCAAAATTTCTGAAGGTACATTTCCAGCATGCTCAACAAAAGTGTGTGGGTGGCACAGAAGTTGTACCCGAACTGGGGGGATCTTAGAGGGATCCTTTGCCGTTTTATTCATTCACATGTTAATGTTGCAACCCTGCATTATCGGTCCACAGAAGACCGGAAAACAGCAGAGTTGAAAAACCATAAGTACCCTCTGCTGCTTTGGATCACGTTCAAATATTGTCGAATCGTTTGAAAAACGCTCTCTAATGGTTCATGGCGATCACGTTGAAGGCTGATGCAACCCCACAAATTCCTTAGAGAAGAGTTGAAACGTCCAAGGGTGTCAGCAGTGTCAAAGGTAGTTAAGAATATCTCCCCATTGGTCAACGCACTGTAGACTGTCGTTTGCAACCGCGAAATGTGTGTGAATCAAGGCCCCAGGGAAAGGGGTACTTTCATTGATGCCCTTTACGCCGCCCTTTTATTACAGAAGATATTAGTTTTCATGACTGAAGATTGACGAAGTTGTTTCACCTACAATGAACCATTAACATTACTTCATTACTTTTCTTTAAGATACTAACAGAAACATGAAAAATAAGTTCTTCCAAATAACACATTTTATTTTTATCAAGTATCGAATTATTTACGTCGAACGATTACCATGTGCCCATAAATTCAGATCTTTATCAAATAATCGTCAGTCATTTACGTCGAACGATTTTCAGCTGTGCCCGTCAATTCAGATCTCATACACAACGAGTGTCAGAGTTAAAAATCACCAATGAAAAACGTACATGCGACATGTAGGTTTAGCTGCTAGGAAAATCCCCGAAACTTCTATAATGAGGGTAATTGCGGTTGAATTATATTAATTATAATGACAACAACAGTCCGCAAGAAGACATGGTCAGACTGAAAATAAATTACTAGCACACTTTCCTACCGCCAGTTTCATAAGGCAGACACATGAAAGAAAATCTTTAAAAGAAATGATATATTAAACATAATACAGCAACACAAATGGTCATAGCTGTTACTGCGGTTGGCAATAATTAGAGAGTTCCAAAGCGTTCATTAGACGTCCTTTGTGACACGCTCCGCATTAACAATTAATAAAACGCAAACAAGCTAACTAATTACTGGCATTTATAATGCTCAGACTTGCCTAGGCGGCAGTTTAATATGTGCAATAGTAACTCTTATGTGAGAACGAATTGCGAGACTCGAAAAATTCGTCGGGATTTTACGTGCACATTATAATAACTATGAGCTAAAAATTTACTTACTCAGACACTAGAAAACTTAGTGAAAGGAAAGCAGGCTATTACGATTGCAACAGAAGTCAGTACGAGTGTTATTCTTTCACCGCCGCTGTAATGCACAGCTTTCTGACAGCTACGTTTCCCGTTTTCAGCGAATCTATATCTGTAGCTATAATTCGCTACCCCACTTATGGTCCCTGATGGAAGATGTTTCTGATACCACTATCAGTATTACCTGCAAATACATGATGCAGCTTCCGGCGGTTACCGACATTCGTATACAACTGACCATAAAAACACAACTGTCTATCAAAAATGTTGCGCCAGTAAGTGTAGTAATTAATGAAGTTTTACTTATTTTGCGTATATTAAGGTATGAAAGATACATGATTAAATTGGAGGTATTTTAGGGTGCGACAGTTGGCACACTTCCACCTGTAATAGCAACAATGGCTCTAGCTGTGCTGAACGACGAGTGGAACTCAGCTTCGATTCCAGGCACCTCGCACGTCTTCCCATGGTGCTGTATGCCAGGGATCGTCAACTGTATATGCTACTGAGTGATGACTCGACTTTCTGTGGGCAACCCATTGCTAGGTGCTGATCACGGCAGTAGGCGAACACCCATTGTATCGAAGTAGGTCAGGACACAGGGCCAACATGCGATCTTGCGTTATCTTGTTGAAAGACAACTCACGGTGACCTCGAAGCCGGGATATAGCCACTGGTCTAAACGTCAGAAATGTAACGGCTATGCGAACAAGAGGTGAACGTGTTGTGTACTCGATGGCACCTCATATCATCTGGCCGGGTGATGGGTGCTTATGACGATGGTAAAACCAATCTGGCGATGTTTCTTCACCACGCAGTCACCACTCAAGAATACATCCAACGTGATGTTGTTCGCAGAACCTGAAGTCGAAAAGTCGGCTTGACGCCACAGCTGTATCCAGTGTTACTAGGCGCACCAGTACCGCCAAGGCTCTGTCTGCCGCCGCGTCAGGGGAAGCCACGAGATGGTTGCTATACCGATAGTCTTCGGTGTTCCAGAGATCGTTGCACTGTCATTACTGATACTTCTCTTATTGCAGATAAGCACATTTCTTGTCTCAAGGTACATTGCGTGGCTGTAATATCGTCTACGGGTTAGTGTACAAGATACTTGTCCTCTCTGGCGCTAGTCGCGTGACGCCATTGAGATCCTGCATTGCATACAATACGGACGCACTGATTAAATATTCGCATGACGGTCTTGGTAATCCGATAAACCGCAGTCTATAGCTCATGATCGAGTCTGACATGTACTGGTAGACGTTTCTCATCCTTACACGAGACCTGACACTATCCTCTCACAAACAAACAACACCCAAATGTGATTTCTGGATGTTTCCTTGTAAAGAGAAAGTACATGGCGTGGCTCCTACCTGCTTTGTACAGTTCCACTGGAATGCTTGTGATTTGCATCTAGTACACTTCAAACCACTTTGCGCTTTTTTCATGTCTCCTTCATGGTGTTGCAATTTTAATGAGCAGCACTGTTGTCAACTTTCCATAAAAATATATCTGTAAATAAAAATACTGAATATTCTTTTTTCAAAAACTGTCTTCTTGTGTAACGCGTACCATTTGAATAGTGTCGTGAAATAAAACTTTAAGGAAATACTGAATTTTAATTAATGGAAATAAATCCGATTAAAGCCCAAAAGAAACTAGTAGTGTACTTAGTGAAAACTTCGTAACTGTAACTCAGTACTGTGGTACGTTATGGAAGTTGCGCAATATGAAATAAACAGTTTGACTTGAAGTATCCACGAAATAAAATCCACCTCACCTCGGTAAAATAGCTGCTTAACATTACCTACGCTGTTTACTGTAAATTGTGTCGTTGTTGTGGTCTTCAGTCCAGAGACTGGTTTGATGCAGCTCTCCACGCTACTCTACCTTGTGTCAGCCTCCTCATTTCCGAGTAACTACTGCACCTCTGAATCGGCTTAATGTGTTCATCTCTTGGTCTCCTTCTACGATTTTTACCCGCCACGGTAAATTGGTGATCCCTTGATCCCTCAGAACGTGTTCTACCAACCGATCTTTTCTTCTAGTCAAGTTGTGCCACAAATTCCTCTTCTCCCCAATTCTATTCAGTACCTCCTCATCAGTTACGCGATCTACGCATCTAATTTTCAGCATTCTTCTGTAGCTTCTAATCTCTTCCTGTCTAAACTACTTATCGTCCATGTTTCTCGTCCTAACTTAGCTACACTCCGTACAAATACTTTCAGAAAGGACTTCCTGACCCTTAAATCTATACTCTATGTTAACAAATTTCTCTTCTTCAGAAACGCTTTCCTTGCCATAGCCAGTCTAATATCCTCTCTACTTCTACCATCATCAGTCATTTTGCTCCCCAGATAGCAAAACTCATCTACTACTTTAAATGTCTCATTTTATAATCTCATTCCCTCAGTATCACCTGATTGAATTCGACTGTATTCCATTATCCTCGTTTTGCTTTTGATGATATTCAGTGAGGCGGTAAGTTCCTAAGGGACCAAACTGCTGAGGTCATCGATCCCTAGGCTTACGCACTACTTAATCTTACTTAAACTAACCACCCTAAGGACAACATACGCACCCACCCCCGAGGGAGGACTCGAACCTCCGACGGGGGTAGTCGCGCGAACCGTGGCAAGGTGCCTCACACCACGCGACTACCCCGCGTAGCGTTCATGTTCATCTTATGTCCCCCTTTCAAGACACTGTCCATTCCATTCAACTGCCCTTCCAGGTCCTTTGCTGTCTCTGACAGAATTACAATGTCGTAGGCAAACCTCAAAGTTTTTATTTTTTCTCCATAGATTTTGATTCCTGCTCCAAATTTTTCTTTTGTGTCCTTTACGGCTTGCTCAATATAAAGATTGAATAACATCGGGGATAGGCTACAACGTTGTCTCACTCGTTCTCAATCACTGCTTCTCTTTCGTGTCCCTAGACCAGAGCAGGTCAAACTGTGGCCCGCGGGCCGCATGCGGGCCAGATCATGTTTTCGTGCGGCCCGCGACCCTCCTCGGCTTCGCACGGGTAGCATTAGTTATCTATTTGTCTGGCGTAGCGTTGTTTTGTTTACGGAAAACTGCGTAGAATTGTGATTAAAGTCGGGGAAGTAATTAGGTAACTGAAAACCATCCACCACTTTCATTCAACGCGCCACTTGCCGGTGTTAAGCAGTGCTAAAGTCGTGGCCGGCCGTTGTGGCCGAGCGGTTCTAGGCGCTACAGTCTGGAACCGCGCGACCGCTACGGTCGCAGGTTCGAATCCTGCCTCGGGCATGGATGTGTGTGATGTCCTTAGGTTAGTTAGGTTTAAGTAGTTCTAAGTTCTAGGGGGCTGATGACCTCAGATGTTAAGTCCCATTGTGCTCAGAGCCATTTGAACCGTTTTTTTGCTAAAGTCGTGAGCGGCCTGCTAGTCAACAATGTGAGCAGTACATCAACGAGTCGCGTGCCCACGGCTGCTCTTTTGTAGGCGGCGGGGTTGTCCCACAGCCGCCTCATTGTTAGCTTTGTCGTGTCAGTGTGTCAGTCGTGAACTAAGTTTCGGTGCCCCTGACCGTTCGTCGCATATTGAGTCTATTTGTGCTCATATTTGGTGATATAATTATTAGTGGAATAAATAATGTCTGAGGTACCCTCAACAACAGTGAATAAGAGGAAAATATGTGAAGAAAAAAAGAAGTTTCCATGAAATATGGGAAGAGGAGTTTTGCTTTATAAGTGGGCACAAACAAGATACTCCTACTTGCTTAATATGCTGGGATACGATTGCGGGACTGAAGAGACACAATTTATTTGCCACTACACAAGTAAGCACAATTCATTTACAGTAACTTTTCCTTTGAATTCAAATGAAAGAAAGGAAAAAATTGCTCATTTAAAATCTACCATTCATCGTCAGCAAAACATTATGTTAGCAGCATTTGGGAAAAGTGAGGCTGTCAGAAGAGCACCATACCAAGTATGTAATATTCTGAGAAAAAATACGAAAGCTTTCATGATGCCGAATTAGTGAAGCAATGTATGATGATTGTTTCTGATACTTTGTTTCAAAATTTCCCCAACAGTAAACAAATATCAGCTGAAATAAATAAGCTAACACTTTCAGAATCTATCTGTCAACGTCTTATAGAATATATTTCATAAATATACAGGGTGTCCCAGCTATCTTGTCCATCCAAAATATCTCTGGAACAATAAGAGCTATTGGAAAACGACTTTCACCAGTATCAATGTAGGGCTGGGGCCCATGAATGTGCATATTTGGAAACTTCCTAAAACGAAAGCATATGTGTTTTTTAACACAAACATATGTTTTTTTAAATGGACCTCCTACATTTTTTCTTCGGCAATCCATAGCATGACAAAGCACATACACAATGGCGTTGATTGCATCGCAATATTCCCATTATATCCCGAGATATTGAGACGCGAAGTTGACGCTTGAAACATCCGACATGCGCTGCTAGCGCACGTCCTGAGGCTCAGGCGTGAACCCCATGCTGCCCGTAATCGCGATGTGATTGACACGTGTAATCACACCTCCATACTTATCAAGAGGTCCGAAACGAATAATACGGTCTGCTGCCATCAAGCTCTCATAAGCACATGATGGTTTCCCTCTTGCACGTTTTACGTATCTACGTACACAATATGAACCAGTACCGATCGGTGTACACCCGTCAGGTTGTCTTCTTTATCCTGAACACCCAAAATAAGGTTTATCTAATGCGTTATATGACCCATTGTGCCTGTCGCGCAGGGCCTGGCTCTACCTAGTCAAGTGTCCAACGTAGTTCCCACTACTGCCACAGTCACCACTTCGCCTTGTTTATGATTTGCGACCCATGCAAACTTCTGTACTCCACCTCCCTCCGAGCATCCCATTTGTTATTGCTTTGGCGTGCAGTACATCGCTTGCCAGTGTAGTCGTGCATCAGAGTAATCTAGTGACGGCACGGAGGTAGTACACATTGTGAATAAACGTTGTGTTGTGGAACTCATACTGTACAGTATAATGTACACACATGAAGATATGGTAGAAATGCTGCTGATCTACGGAGAATGTACGTTGACGGGAAATACGTTATGAGATTGCTTGTTTGTTGATAGTACTGTTAGCGAACATTATCATTATTAAGTTAATATGTCTGTTTTCTACCCTACTCTACATACCTGTACTGTACCGTGTTGTAGGTGGACGAAATGCTGTTCAGGCAGAACGACTGTACAGAAGATGATTCCCTGACAAGCCATCGCCTCCGCGCCGGATGTTTGGTCGTCTCACATCTCGTCTACGTGAAACGGGAAGCTTAAATCCAAGACCTCGACATCGTCATAGAATACGCGCAGATGAACGTGCTGAAGTTGCTGTGCTCGCTACCATAGCTGTGAATCCTCAAATCAGCACACGTCAAATTGAACGTGAAGTTGGTGTGTCGAAATCAAGTGCACAACGCATTCTTAAACGTCATAAATTTCATCCTTACCACGTTCATTTACACCAGGATCTTCATGGAAATGACTTCCGCAATAGGCTAACATTTTGTCGGTGGGCTCAGCAAAAACTTCTGACTAATCCAAATTTTTTTGCAGATGTTCTCTTTACCGACGAGGCATCATTCTCCAACAAAGGAATTGTCAATATGAGGAATATGCATTATTGGTCCGCAGACAATCCAAAATGGCTCCGTCAGGTAGAGCATCAACGTCCGTGGAAAGTTAATGTTTGGTGTGGGATTATTGGAGATACCATTATCGGACCTTTCTTTATAAATGGCATCCAAAATGGCAGGCAATACTCCAGATTTATACGACACAATCTTCCTGTTCTCTTGGACACCGTACCCCTGAACCGGAGAATGGTCATGTGGTATCAGCATGACGGATGCCCTGCACATAACGCCTTACGAGCCTTCTGAACCGTAAGTTCCCTGGTAGGTGGATTGGACGAGGTGGCCCAGTTAGGTGCCCTGCCCGATCTCCGGACCTTACACCGCTGGATTATTTTCTTTGGGGAGCAGTGAAGGATGCTGTTTACCAACATGAATCAACAACACCAGAGGACATGAAGCAACGCATTATTGATGCTTGTACAGCCATCAAAGAGGAAACAGTAGCACGAAGTAGGGCATCCTTCATCCGCGGAGTGACCCTAGTATGCAAGCCAATGGGCATCACTTTGAGCATGAGATGTGAACGCTATGTTTAGTACGTAGTGCTGGTATCACAGTGGAAGTTTCTACAAAGGGCCATTTTACCCAGTGATGTTAAGAAGCATTTGTTTGCAACAATTTGTCATTTAACGCATTAGATAAACATAACATTGATAATTATGTGATAATAAAACTAATTGGTTAAACATGTTTACATTCATCTTCTTTGTCCTACCTGAACTTCCCAAATCAAAACATTTTTACCTAACCAACGGTAAAACTTTTAGTCCACTCAGTCGCTTCACTAAAACAATCAACATGAATTTTACTATTACGAGTGAATGATTAACTGTCACTTGCGCAAGATCTACAGTAAAATAAAGTTTTAACGTTGAACGGCATTACCTTTTTAGTAACGGATTAAAGATAAGCGAAGTTAACTTTGTGACTAACGTTGCGGTACACAGATATGTTACAGAACCGCATCACCCCTAGCCTATGGGATAAATACCTGCTGGAATGTACGACGTTAATGCAGGATGGCAGCAGACCGTATTATTCGTTTCGGACCTCTTGATAAGTATGGATGTGTGATTACGCATGTCAATCACATCGCGATTACGGGCAGCATGGGGTTCACGCCTGAGCCTCAGGACGTGCGCTAGCAGCGCATGTCGGGTGTTTCAAGCGTCAACTTCGCGTCTTTATATCTCGGGATGTAATGGGAATATTGCGATGCAATCAACGCCATTGTGTATGTGCTTTGTCATGCTATGGATTGCTGAAGAAAAAATATAGGAGGTCCATTTAAAAAAACATAAGTTTGTGTTAAAAAACACATATGCTTTCGTTTTAGAATGTTTCCAAATATGTAAATTCATGGGCCCCAGCCCTACATTGATACCGGTGAAAGTCGTTTTCCAATAGCTGTTATTGTTCCAGAGATATTTTGGGTGGACAAGATAGCTGGGACACCCTGTATATTTGGGCCAGTAATTAATAAAGTCAAACTATGCAAATACTTCAATCTTGCATGTGATTCCAGTACAGATTTAGCTTCAATGGCTCAGTTTTCATTATTTGTGCGTTATTTCAGTTATGATGGGATAATAGAGGAAGATTTTTTAGCAATTATAACCACGAAAGTTCACAAAAAAGGATGTGATTTTGTGGATGCAATTAAAGAATTTGTAAAAAAATGACTTATCTATGAGCAAATTAATATCAGTATGTACGGATTGTCGTCTGTCAATGACGGGCGGCAACAATGGTATGATAACACTGATCAGGAAAGGAATGAATTTGCCAAATTTACTCTCCATTCACTGCTTACTGCATCAAGAATGTTTGGCATGTCAAATTTAAAATACCAAATTGAAGAATGTTATGCAAACGGTTATAAGCGTTATAAATTTCATTCGTGCCCATGAACTTAATCACCGAAAATTTAAAGAATTTCTGCAGGAATTGCAAGCTTGTTACAGTGATATTGTCCTACATACTGCTGTCAGATGGCTAAACAAAGGAAAACTTCTGGAACGGTTTGTCAATTTGAAATCTGAAATTATTTTATTCTTAAAAAAAGTGGCAAAAATTATCCTGAACTTGATGATGATGAATGGTGGATACTTACAGCCTTTTTGACCGATATTACACAAAAATTCAACACATTTAAGTTGGAATTACAAGGACCAAACAAGATAATTAGGCAAATGACTAACAAAATATTTTCATTTGGAGCCAAACTGCAATTATATATAAATGAACTCGAAGTAAATGATCTGCCTAATTTTCCAACTGTTGCTGTGCTCTGATCAGGCTTAACTATCGCCGAAACTATTTGCCAATACATGAAAGAATATCTGGAAGCCTAATGGAAGAAATAAAAAACAGATTTGCAGATGTTAGAAATATTCGAAGCTGTTAATATTCGAAGCTGTTTCATTCTTGTAAAGAACCCTTGGCATGTTGGACGTGATGATCTCAAATTATTCTGCCAGTTTGAATTTCCCAAAACTAACTTGCTAAATGAAATAATCGAACTTGGCACGACAGACAGCTTAAAGCTCTGTTTAACGACCATCGTGAAACACAACAGTACACTGAATTTTGGAAATGAGTGCCTAACAATTATAAAAATTTACGAGACTGTGCACAGTTCATTTTAACACTATTTCCTTCAGCTTACCTTGATGAAGTTCATTTTCAAAAATGAAGAACCTGAAAAATAAATACCCTAAACGGTTGTCTAGTCATTTAGAAGACACAATGAGGATTGCATGCAGTCCAAACGACGCAGATATGGACGACATAGCTAAAAATGTTCAACAACGCAAGTCATATTAACGAAAAATTATGTATTTGTATATACGTTTGTTTTGCAATTATAATGAATAGAAGACGGATTCAAAAAGAGAACTGTAGCTTTCTTACATACCCTGTTGCATGTGAAGTGCATCTGTCCTTTTCATATTTTTTAAATTTCTTATTTATTTCTACATTTTTTGAAAATTTGACATTAATGAAATTATAATAAATGTTTTGTGGCCATTTGAATAATGTAATACAATATTTTAATGATACATCTATCTCATCTTGCATGAAAGTACTTTAAAATAAATAAGATACACTGATCCCAGATTTTTTTTTGGTAGTGGCTCAAAATTACTAATGATTCCCTTCCTTCCCTTCACCCTTCATATACTCCTGCCTAGCTACACGAATAATGTAAGATTATGCAAGTCATGACAATTTTATTTTCACAGAGATAATTAAACTGGAATGAATTAGTCAGATGCACTGTATGCTTTTTTCCAGTTTATTGAAATTTGATCAGCAGCATTTTATGTAGTTTTCAACACTCGTAAACATGGTGACAGTCATTCTGTGAAAGTCTGTGAATGGCACATGTCATCATTGACTCATGCTACCACAACGATTATTCCAATCGGTCTCAACACTCGACTCCTGTGAAGACTGACTAGAAATGTAACTGTTGACAACGTGACACAACTACACGTATGTCTCCTACGAATATATCCTTCATAATCTAATAGTTGTCAATCCGGTGGACGGCTATTTAAAAATCTTTTTCCTTGTATTGCAGAATTTCAGTGTCATAAACATGGCTAATTGTTGTCAGCAACTGCGCAGCAGTGTTATTTGGCGAAGGAGTCACATACACCCAACAGTTGCGAGTGATTTGTTTCCGAAAGTACTATTTCATTTTAACAGGTGCTAATGTTTACAGTTTCCGAAGAACGATAAATGATATATATCAAAATCCGTTAAAGAATAAATGATTTGCAACCGTCGGCTCTTCTGTCTCCTTGGTCAAATGAGAAATATACTGGAAGAATTGTAAGTAGGAGCGCGTGAAGTTGTTCTATCACCTTTACAGGTACCACTTGGTACAGGGGCAGATAGATTTGTCGTTGCGGTGGGAGGGGACGTAATAATGGAAATGTTTTCTTGTTTGTTTCTCAGTACCTTGTACCAATTATCTACTATTATACCAATCTTAAATGAAAGTGCGTTGGATTCATGAATACGCATTATAGAGGCAGTCATATGCGGTACATATTTGTTAAAAGAAATAGTTAGGCATTAGCTCTTAAAAATGTATGTGTATGTGTGTGTGTGTGTGTGTGTGTGTGTGTGTGTGTGTGTGTATGTGCGTGTCGGTGTGTGTATGTTTATCCTCCACTTCTCCTCCTAAACCATCGGATAGATTTCAACCACACTGATACACATATTATTTTCAATCTGTAAAGAAATATTGTGGGGTAAGCAAATGCTCGCCGGTCTCTGTTCGCCAGTACATGAGGTCCGCCTGGTCTTGGTTTACTCGTGCTTGTTCCTTCGCGTTTCCTTTTAACATTCACATCAACAACAGTCGACATGTGTAGCTTTAGAAGGATTCAAATGTCCGTGATGGATTCGTTAGTGCAGTGATTACTAGTCCACGTTCGAAGTCAATGATCGATCCATTCTACTGTTACTGCTTCTTTGCTGACAACAAAATACTCCCTGCCTCCTGTCGGGTCCGCCTCTCGTGACCTCTAGTGGTCAATTTCATATTGGATTGGGTTAGTGTCACAGTTTGGTGTTGTTGTCAACTAATAATTGAGTATTTTCACAGTGCCATAAATTGGAATGTAGGTATTTAGTCTCACGCTATATGGTAGTTTATGCAGAACTTTTAGTACGGGGATAGAATAAGTTACACGGCTGCTCGGCATGTGAATCAGAGATATTAAAGTTTCATATAACCCTTACACTGTAGTGTTTCGAACAGTCTTGCCCGATTTAGTTTTTAAAAGTTGAAATACATCTCCTGTTGTGCCTGAAATTACTTATGTCAAATACAAAGTGGAAAAAAAGAATGCGTAAAACGACTTATTTCATGGTCAGTAGCAACTGGCTTCAGTCTGAAACATTTTCGTTGTCCTTAGAAGAAGTATGTTGTGTAGCATCTATTGTAAGTTTCATTTTACTACATAAAACCAACTGCATGACTGAAACGTGCGAATGACCTTAGAATGATGCCTGCCATGAATCAGCGGTTCATGAGTATATGTCACTGCTTAGTTTTCAGAATTTTATTGCACATTTACTGGTACATTGCAGTGTCTTCTATTTATATCGATGAGTATTATTCCCTCTTATCATTGTAATGCCTTTGCTATTTCATGCTGAAATTTATTCAGTAACTCAAGGAGTGTTTCTCATTTCTCTTTAAGCACGTATTTTCCTGTAACTCTGATTGGCTGATTCGGGGGAGGAGACGAAACAGCGAGGTCATCGGTCCCATCGGATTAGGGAAGGATGGGGAAGGATGTCGGCCGTGCCTTTCGAAGCAACCACCCAGGTCTGAAGAGATTTACGGAAATCACGAAAGACCTAAATCAGAATATCCGGACGTGCGATTTGAACCGTCGTCCTCCCGAATGCCAGTGCCGTGTGCTAACCACTGTGACACCTCGCTCGGTCCTGTAACTCTCCTTCCACTCCTTCCTCTACTATAACGTTCTAATTACCCAATATTTTCACATATTTCGCTCATTTTTACCCAATAGTTTCTTCATGTACCCTTTCTACCTCGTCCTCTTCTATTTGTGTCATAGCCTTGTTCACCTGAACGATAGCTTGTTGTCGTTGATATGGTCTGCATTGTAGTTAGAATGGTATTACCGCTGAACAATTTACAATAATTCGCTCTGTTGCACAGTGGAGTAGTAAGTAACTAGAGGAATTAAACTTGGTTAGCAACCGACTGAGATGTCCCTAGACGGGGCACATCTGCCAGCTATGGAACAGTACCATGAGCGAATGTCAACATGGGAAGCCTATAGTACGAACAAGGTGGAGCTCGTTTCATCAGACTATGCGGAAGGGAAGCCCAGAAAAACTGATTTAGAATTTTGACAACACTGCGGATCAGAAAGAAACGCATTCTGAAATCCTGAAGATAGACTCTAGAGCAGCCGATAGCGCCGTCAAGCTCAGAAAACCAGAGTATGTTCAGTCACCAGTATGGAGATCATGTTATCGCCTGCCATAAAACCTCTGACTAAAAACCTCTCCTCAAGCTCATTCTCAGAGTGAGGCCATTTCATCTGCATCACGGATACGGATTGAAGACCAGTTCCATTAAGCTGCAGAGTGCTCTGTTGAATTCAGAAAGTATCTGCAAGCTGCTGCCAACTTGGAGTCCAGTATTGTCAATCCACAGATGTGCGGCCTTAGAGGAGGCTTCTGATCTGTAAGCCACAGTTCTGCCGGTCGCACCAGTGACTGACTGATGATTGGGGACAGGCCAATCTTCTGTGGATGAAGAACCAATCTGCCTGTCAGCATGCGGTCCAACTTGGGCGCCGGGAATTTCTATCGCCATTAATATGGAAGTAAAAGTACCGCCTTACCAGCTGTAAACTGGAACCATAACAAGAGCTGTCCTTTGTGTTATTGTTGGGTCTTCTGCCTTCCCCCCGTCTCGACAACTGAGCACAGGGGTGTGGAATATTCTGGGAATGAGACTACAGCAGCTTGACTCACCGACAGTGGTGGGGCTCCGACAGAATTGCACAGCCATGCTGGGCCGCGGGGACGCCAGGTCGTCGCACCCTCCTATGGAGTGTGGCACTGACTGCAGGCAAAGGCGGGGCCTGCGCTCAGCAAATTCCTTGCTGGGCACTGACGTGCCACCTCACGGTTTCAAGCGGCCTAGACTCAGCACGGACGTTACTATACTTCACCAGGAAGAAGACGGATTGATTGTAAAACTGTCGCCAATAAATGATTTTTCGTTGAATTAAGTTTCATTAGCTCCCTGACGCTCCACTGGACTACTCACTCCCGCACTTCGCTCGACATCCTCATAAAAACACGACCCCGGCTCGGGTCGTAACTTTGGCGCCAGAAATGGTGGTGACACGTAACACTGGTGTCAGCAGTGGTTAGGGCACACTTTATTCGCATCAGAAGGCGGTTCTGATACGTGGTGCCGGGATAACTTTCAGTCCTACATGTTGGGCACCTGAGATGACGTCAACTGCGGGTGCCGTCGTCGAGACACACCTGTACGTCAGGAGCATTGTCATCATGTGGTGAGTGACCAGTTTCTGTTAGACTATTTTCTTTTTCTTTTGTTCTGGGACAACGTTGAGTCGGAACGATCTGCATAGCAACTTGAAAGTCAGATTGCATACTCCACAAGAACATACAAACCTGCAAGATTTCAGAGGCAACAGTAAGGATGAATATTTATGCCTAACTAGATACCAGTTTTGTAATTTATCAGGGCATGAATTACCATGTAGTGAGGCAGTGCCAGTTACGTGCAAAGTAAGTAGATGATTCAGTCATAAAGCACGGCAGTGCAGTGTGTCTCGCTGGGGTATTGTATGGAGAAACGATTAGTAAAGTTGTTTTTGCTTATAGATATTATGTTGGTATAAAGGTCTCTCCCCCTTTGTTCTGAAG
This sequence comes from Schistocerca americana, assembly GCF_021461395.2. Taxonomy (NCBI): domain Eukaryota; kingdom Metazoa; phylum Arthropoda; class Insecta; order Orthoptera; family Acrididae; genus Schistocerca; species Schistocerca americana. The sequence goes on from NC_060119.1 coordinate 539,535,683, forward strand.
TTTAGTTCGAAATGGAGGTTACACAACGACCAGAAACGTGTTGAGTAACTCTGAGTGAAACCACTGAATTTTTGAAAAATCATGTAGTTGCATTACTGCAGCACAAAGCAAAATGGAGCCAGGCTATCGAAGAAATGCAAAGGTAACTAGAAGAACTAAGCGCAACAACTGAGCTGACGCCAGCGCAAGGAGGGGATATCAAGGTATCTATTGATCCTATGCCAGTTAGTCTCATTACACCTTTTCTGCCGGAATTTCTCAGGATGTGTCAGCTTTTCTGTATGATATTAAGGAGGTAGCTCGGTTAGGGAACTCGTCCGATGCAACATGTCTTTCTATGGTTAAATTACACTTAAAAGGTGACGCTAAAACGTATGTCACATACCCCTGGTGAAGCACAGATGTTCAAGTAGCTGCATGACTGCAGACAGTAAGCAGGAGAAGCGGAATAAGAAGAAGCCTTCGTTAAACGCAAACGGGAGTGACTTGATTCCTAATAAAACAGAACACTGCAAGCACGAGTGCAGAGATGGATTGATGCTTGATTGGCGTATTAGGGAATAAGGAACACAAATTCTTGGTGGATATGGTTGCACATGGATTAGTTGTCAGTTTAGACCTCTTACGTAGGGAGAGACTTCAGTCTCCGCGATATAGGTTATGTGGAGCAGGAAACGATGAAATAGAATCATTGTGGGCAACACTGCTCACTCTTAGCAATTGAGCTGAAAAGTTTCAATAGCAAATGGAGGTGTTCCCGCACGATGTTAGGGGTGCCGTGCAATTCTCAGACTCGATTTCCTGAATAAAAATTACGCAATAGTTGCTCATTCACAGCGTATTATCGAACTTGGTGGAACTTTGCTTCCATCAGGGGAGAAATCTGCTAGTGAAAAACGTAGCCTTTCGTGAAGGTAGTACCAGCGAAGCTGCATACACGTACAGGAAAGCTTAATTTGTGGGATAACGTAGCAGACGGTACAGGAAAACTGATCGGGGTTTTGTAGGCATATGGTAGAACGACTGGCATGCAACGTTAACAATTCTGCACTAAGTGATAAAGTTATACACTTGTAAAGGAAATATAGGAAAGGTATGGAAGCATTAGTGTTTGGATTCAGGAATTTGTTAAGTTGATTGGGTGCGTTACCAGTGACACCGATTAAGAATCAGAGGATATCAGCAGGAAGCTAAGCTCCACTATTTAAGAAACCATACAGGGTCAAAAAGCAATTACAACCGCTAATGGAAGAATTCGTTGACCAGCAGTTAGGCGAAGGAATTATTGAAGATAGAGATAGTCCCTGGAGCGCAAATGTTGCCATTGTGCCCAAAATGTCATCGGATGGTACCAAAAGATATTGATTCTGTTGGTATTATCGCTTCTTACAAGAAAAACAGTCACTGATAAATATCCCACCCGAACATCAAGGAGACATTCAACAATTTGGGCCAATTTACACATTTTTCGACTACAGATTTGAAGAGTGGCTACCACCAGCTTAAACTAGTTCTGGAAGACCTGCCAAAGACAGCTTTTTCCGCAGCATTGGAACTTTACCAGTATCACAGAATGCCATTTAGAGTCACAAACGCACCAGCTACATTGCAAATCCTCCGAGATGGAGTGCTTCGCAGACTGAAACCTAGGAAATGCATGGTGTGTCTTAATGACGTAATCGTAGTTTCAAAGGATATGGAGGAACGCATGAAACAATAGGAAGAAGTCTTCATACGATAATGGACAGCGTGCTTAACGCTCGGTGCTGATAAGTGCAGTTTTGCTCAAACGGAAGTAAACTATCGAGGACGTGTAATTATTCAGGAAGGAGCAAAGACTCACCTACATTTAATATCAGCAACTCTTGATGTTTACTGCCACAAAAGTTAAAAACGTTTTTAGTCTTCTGTAATTATTGTAGAAAATACGTAAACGATTTTGCTCAAATTGCTGAGAGCTTGAATCATCTATTAAGAAAAGGAGTAGAATTCGAGTGGTCAGTAGTGTATCAAGCCATTTTCGAGAAACTGAAACATGCTCTAGTATCCAATCATGTGTTAGTATTTCTGAACTCCGAACAATAGTTTATCCTATTTTGTGACGCAAGCAATGTGGTAATTGGTTGTGTTCTGAGCCAAATAGTGGTTAATAAGGAACATCCAGCAGCTTATCGAGACTGTTGAATAAAGTATAACTGTTATTCAACAACGGGAAAAGAGATGTTAGCTGTTGTTTATGGTGTTACCTACTTTTGCTGCTACTTGTATGGACTAACATTTAGGGTAATGCTTGATCGTGCTTCCAAAGAGTGGCTATTAGGATTACAAGATTCTCGCAGTTGATTGTCATGCTGGCCACTGAACTTCAGGGAGTTTAATTATTAGATAGTGCATAAACTGGGAAAGCACACAGAGCGACCTTAAGTGGAATGACCGTACAAAACAGATAGTGGGAAAAGCAGACACCACACTCAGATTCATCGGAAGAATCTTAAGGAAATGTAACCCATCCACGAAAGAAGTGGCTTATAAGGCGCCTGTTCGCCAGATTCTTGAGTTTTGTTCATGTATCTGGGATCCCTATCAGGCAGGGCTGATGGAAGAGATAGAGAAGATCCAACGACAAGCGGCGCGTTTCGTCACGGGATCGTTCAGCTGGCGAGAGAGCGTTACGGAGATTGTAAATAAACTCTACTGACAGACGTTAGAAATGTTCACATGTGTGTCAGTTCCTAAGGGACCAAACTGCTGACGTCATCGGTCCCTACACTTACACACTACTTAAACTAACCTATGCTAAGAACAGCACACACACCCATGCCCGAGGGAGGACTCGAACCTCCGGCGGGAGGGGCCGCGCAGTCCATGACATGGCACCTCAAACCGTACGGACAGACGTTACAAGAGAGGCGTTGTGCATCACGAAGAGAGTTACTACTGAAATTACATCCCAACGTAAAATTCACCGTGGAGGTGGGAAAGACCAACAGCTGCCCTTTCAGGTCATGAGGGATGGTGAAATCCTGGGACAAGGCGTGATTAATCTCCTCGTAACGCGAGCTAGACGAATATTTTAGCAACAGCACCTCAGACGCGAGATGTAACAACTAGAAAGAGTTCAGAGGAGGAATGGGTACTCCAACACTTACATAAGAAGTGTCACAGAATCAACTAGTCGGCGAAGTGGCACCTCGGAAAATGACATGTCGGACACGGCCTTTCTGCCATACGTGCCAGAATGACGGTCAGAATCGACGCACTTACAATGTTCAGAATACTCTACGTATCATGTTGTAAGTAGACTGTTTATGTTTTCTTATTGGCAACGTTACGTAGCGCTCTGTGTGAAAATCACTGGCTGTGCTGTGTGCAGTCTGTGGCCAGTTTGCATTGTTGTCTGCCATTGTACTGTTGGGCAGCGGCAGCCGGATGTGAACAGCGCATAGCGTTGCGCAGTTGGAGGTGAGCCGCCAGCAGTGGTGGATGTGGAGAGACAAATGGCGGAGTTTTGATATTTGTAAGAATGGATGTTATGAACTCCTATATATATTATGACTTTTGATGACTATTAAGGTAAATACATTGTTTGTTCTCTATTAATATCTTTCATTTGCTAACTATCCCTATCAGTAGTTAGTGCCTTCCATAGTTTGAATCTTTTATGTAGCTGGCAGTAGTGGTGCTCGCTGTATTGCAGTAGTTCGAGTAACCAAGATTTTTGTGAGGTCAGTGATTTGTGAAACATATAGGTTAATGTTAGTCAGGGCCATCCTCTTGTAGGGATTTTTGAAAGTCAGATTGCGTTGCGCTAAAAATATTGTATGTCAGCTTAAGCACAGTCATGTATAAACTGTTCAAAGGGGACGTTTCATATGGCGACCCTGCCAGGATACCTCACTGGAATCTTCTGATTTTTTTCTTGTAGTTTGTGTAATTAGTGTAGCTAGTGTTTATTGCTAGTGCGTAATTGTAGAGAGAATCTCCTTTATAGTTGCAGCCTTTCATTGTTGTACAGTAAAACAGTTGTGGCATGCATGTAGATTTGCACCAAGTATTTCACTGCTGCGCTTGCAATTAACGAGATATTATTTTCAGTGCTATGTTAATGTGTTCTCTTATTTTTGCTCTTCAAATTGTGCTTTTCTGTGTTATCGTGTGAAATATTGTGACAATAATGGCGTGTGAAAAACCTAACACTAGGCTCCAAAGTAAACAGAGAAATAATAGTGACGACGAGCGTAGCTTACCAGCACCGCTGTGTAATGAATTAACAGACATTCAAAGTAGTAATTTGGTAACTGTGCATAGGGAAATGGAGCGGACGTCAAATAATGGTGTAGACAGTGAAACGGGTAGTGAACAGGGAAGCATTATCGATCGATCGGTCGGCAACAGCTTGCCTCAGAAATCGGGAATGACAGAACACAATATTGTAAATACTGTAGACTCAGGTTTTGGGTTCTCACCGTTTTCTCAGATGAGTCAAGAAACATTTTCTGCTTGTCCAAATGTGAATGTTGCCGGTGCAACTTCACTGCCGAAAAGCACTGAGGAACATGTTTCAGACACCAGTGCATTGTTATTACAGTTAATGCAACAAATGGGACAAAGGCTACAAAAATTAGACACAATGGAACAAAATCTTCAAAAGTTAGACACAATGGAACAACACCAGAGACAAACACAGCAACAGTTAGACACAGTGGAACAAAATCTCAAAAAGTTAGACACAGTGGAACAAAATCTCAAAAAGTTAGGCACAATGGAACAAAATCTTAAAAAGTTAGACACAATGGAACAAAATCTTCAAAAGTTAGACACCACACTTGAACAAACACGTGAAGATTTAACTACTGAGTTACATAACATTGAATCGAAATGTCAAAAAGTCTGTAATGACGTAAAAACCCAAATTTGTGAGCATTTTCAACCTATTTTTTTGCGGCATGAAAATGCATTACAGAATCACGAAGCAGCCATAAAAGAACTGCAAACCATTGTTCATGAAAATCATGAGACCTTGCAAGCTAAAATTGACTCAGTTGCATCTAACGATTCGGTTACGCAACTTGCAAAACCTCTGGAAATCTTGAAGGACACAGTAGATACGATTTCAACACAAATGGACACTCTGAAACTTGGTTCAGAAAGACACACTGAGGAAATGTGTTCACTATCGGAGAAAGTAGCCGAACTTTAGGATCAGGTCACTAACTTATCTACAAAGGTAGATGATGATCTGAATGACACAAGACCTGTAGCCTTCACTGACACAGAAGAGTATGAACAAATTAGAAAATTCAAACAAAATCAAAATCAAATCAATACACAGTACAAAAGAGAAATCCGGGAAGTACAAGATCAGTTGACGCAGGTAATACAAGAATTGCATATTTCAGAGGACACTCGCGCTCCAACACGGGAAGAGAAACTTAGAAATACGGAAAAGCCACAAAGTAATAACACAGGGCATTTCGGAAATTATGAAAGAAATTGGCAAGGTGCATCGAATTTTGAGATGGAACCGCCTACACGACATAACAATGACCGACATGCGACTCGCCGACATGATGATTTTGACTATAAGCTGTTCATTACTACACGTAAATTCAAAACGTTTAAGAATTCTGCCAACGACATTCATCCACAAGCATGGCTGCATCAATTCTCTCATTGTTTTCCTCCCAACTGGTCGTTAGAGCACAGATTAGTATTTATGTGTGGCTATTTAGAGAATGAACCAGCTGTAAGAATGCGATCGGTCATTCACGATTGTCACAGTGAAGGAGAATTTTATCATGCCTTCCTCTCAGCATATTGGTCTCAAACTACACAAAACCAAGTAAAACATAGCATCATAATGATGAAACATTTCGAACAATCTGAATTTTCCAGTCTTGTGAAATATTTTGAAGACATGTTGCACAAGAATCAGTACCTGTCAAACCGATACAGCCCCTCAGAACTCATCCGCATTTGCTTAATCAAACTGCCTGAACATTTACGACATATTATTTTAGCAGGACGTTGCTAAGACGACATTGAAGCTTTTCAGGGACTGTTACAAGAACTGCAAATTGACACTGACAATCGCGGAAATCGCGGAACGCGAAAACAGGAATACAACAATTACAGGTCACATCCGTCACAATTCCGCGATGAAAGAAATAATAACTGGACACGACAAGGCTATTCTCACAACACATATCGTGACCAAAACAGACACCACCCGTATGACAACCGCTGGCAGAGTAGCAATAATTACAGGGAAAGATTACCTCTCCGCGGTAATGACTATTACAGAGACAATCAGAGAAACAGACAATATGGGAACCAAAATAATTATTATTACGGGAGACAGAATAACTTTAGACGCAATGGTCCAGCGCGCAGTTACGATTCAGGGAGAAATTCTCCACCACTTAACCGACAAGAAAGAAACTATGGAATCTACCGACATGACGACAGACGATATGATCGTAACGACAGACCTGAATTACATCAGAACTGGCGGGATTTAAACAGGGCAGGGCCCTCTCGTCACGGCGAATTTGTAGAAGTTAGGTCTCCAAATCCCAATAACGACGCGCGCCAACAAAGAAACAATAGGCAATGACTCACACCGCTGGCAGCCACAAAACGTACTTATGAAACTGACGACGCAGCTGCCGTAGCTAGTAATTACGTAAAAATGAAAGACATTAGGGACATCTTACTCCAGGAACACGACGTAAAACAAAACAACATTGCATATCCTGTGATTCACATTACTGTAAATGACGTAAAATTTACGGCAGTACTTGACTCTGGCAGTCCCATTTCAGTAATTAGTGAAACAGCTTTTAGCAAATGCAACAAATCGAACGATTGTCCCACACTTCCGTTACGTAAGATTAAATTACAAGGTGCAATCTTTGGAAAAAGTGTAGATGTACGCCAACAAACCAACTTAGAATTCTTTTGCGAAAGCCACAGCTTCTCTATGAACTTTCTTATTGTTCCATTATTGTCGACGGAAATTATATTGGGAGTAGACTTTTTGAATGAATACAAAGCAATCTTAAACTTTCACGATGCTGAAATAAGTTTAGAGAAGGAAGGTCAGTCAATAGCTTTGAAATTTGAAGATTGGCTCTCAAACCATGACGAAGAAATTAATCGGCTTTACCTTCTGTTGGACAACAGTTCGGAATTTTCTATGGAACTAGACACTAACAACCACTCTGCAAGTACTGACAGGGATGATATCGACGGCATTTTTGAAATTAATGAGTTAATTCAGAATAAAATTCAAGCAATTGAGAATTGTAATGACACTGATAGGCAGGACCTTTTTGAGATTTTACAAGAACATTCCACAGTTTTTACTCACAAAACAGGAACAATCAAGGGATTTCAATACCAATTTCGTGTTCGTGAGCATACTAAATTTTGTGTTAGACCATACGTAATTCCAGCACATTATAGGGACCGTGTTAGAACGGAAATACAATCTATGCTTGACGAGGGCATTATTGAGCCTGCAGTAAGCTCATACAACAATCCATTACATGTTGTTGAGAAGAAAAATGGATCGTTCAGGCTTGTCTTAGATTTGAGACAAATCAATACTATCATTATTCCTGAAACAGACAGGCCACAAACGTTGGAAGAACTTCTTCAAAATTTTGATGGTGTAAAAGTGTTGTCTTCCATTGATCTCAGATCCAGCTTTTATCAGATCGAACTTCATCCAGAATGTAGAAAATACACAGCTTTCCTTTGTTTCGGCGTTTGTTATCAGTTTCGGAAACTTCCTTTTGGTTTGAACATTTCTTCAGCAGCATTCATTCGCGGGCTAAATTCCATACTACCTGAGTTCTTAAAACGTCACATCACCTTATATGTGGACGATATTCTAATAGCGGAAGCTTCATGGGAACAACATAATCGCATCCTCAACAGTCTGTTACGTATTTTTACAGAATCTGGAATTACAGTTAACTTGGAAAAGTCTGAATTCGGTAGGTCAAAGGTGAAGTTTTTGGGACATATTATTTCTTCTGAAGGTATTCAGCCGGATCCTGAAAAGTTAGAAGCAATCAGAGCCATTCCAGTTCCATCCACGAAAAGACAAGTTCGCAGTTTTCTAGGTCTCGTAAACTTTTACCGTCGTTTTCTGAACATGCAAATTCTTGTTACACCAAAACTTTGTTCTCTCATTGGAAAAAATACTATTTGGAACTGGGACGAACAAGCACAGTTGGAATTCAATTCTTTGAAAGAATCGCTACTTAACGCGCCAATACTAGCTCATCCAGATCTGTCACAAGATTTCTGCCTTAGCACGGATTTTTCTAAAGTCGGTCTTGGTGCCCATTTATTTCAAGAAGCCACAGAAAATGACACTACTGTTCAGAAAACCATTGCTTTTGCTAGCCGAGTGCTAACAAAATCTGAAAAAAATTATTCCGTTACTGAATTAGAAACTTTAGCTATCGTTTGGGCATTTAACAAGTTCCGTTTTTTTCTTTCTGGTAAGCACGTAAAAGTATACAGTGATCATCGTGCATTACAATTTCTTATGTCTTCAAAATTAAATCATGACAGGTTAAAACGTTGGGCATTTTTTCTGCAAGAATTCCGCTTCACAATAGTCTACATTCCCGGCAAGGAGAACATCGTTGCGGACGCACTGTCACGCGCACCGGCTGGGCTTGTGAAAAGTAACACAGAAGGCAACCTCGAAAAAAATTTCAGTATTCTTTACATTCAGAAAGTTGCCTTGGAAACTTCATCACCACATCTTTAAAGGACATTTCTCATGAACAAGATAAAGATCCGATTTGGAAAGACATCAAGAGCAAATGGCATGGTAAGACACACACACAGATTCGGCATTATTATTTGGTTAGAAACAACATACTGTTCAAACGCTGCACGGTTGATGACAAGCTATGGGTACTTTGCATTCCAGACGATTTTGTTAATAAGCTCATTTGGTACATTCATTTCAGCTACGCACATTTTGGTCCACGAAAATGTTATCATATTCTTCGAACGACTTGTTATTTTAACAATATGGAAAAGAGAATTCGAAGAGTCTTGTCTATTTGTAAACTTTGTCAAAAGGCGAAACCATCTACTGTCTCACATCGTGCTCCGTTGTTTCCCATTATTCCTTCTAAATTAAAAGAATTTGCTGCTGTTGATCTCTTGAGACCGCTTGTCAGAACATCTAATGAATTTTCGTACGTTCTAGTCGCTGTTGAAGTTACTTCAAAATTTGTTTCTTTCACACCGTTACGTAAAGCCACTGGACGGTCTGTATCCAACGCCTTTGTTAAAAATTTCTTACGTTAAGTTGGACACGTTAGCAAAGTCATTTCAGATAACAGACCGCAATTCAGATCTGCTGTTTGGTCACGCATGCTTCGGAATCATAAAATTAAACCTGTTTTTATTTCATTGTACTCACCACATTGTAACCCGTCTGAACGGATTATGAAAGAAATCAATAAGCTTTGCAGACTTTATTGTCACAGAAAGCATCAGCATTGGGACAGATATTCACACTTATTTCAAAATGTGCTGAATGAAATGCCTCATGATTCCACTGCTTTACCACCTACTCTTGTACTAAAGAATGAAGAACCACTGAACAGAATCAGAGAGCTTGTACCTTTCCCGAATAAACATAAACTTCGACACAAAGACATAATTGATTTGGCTCTTAAAAATATAAAATCTGCAGCAGACAAAAGGAGAAAACTACACGGTAAAGCAAATGCAAAGAAATTGTATATTGGTCAGAAAGTTCTCATTAAAGCTCATTCATTGTCACATAAGAATAAACACTTCAGTCACAAATTCTTTCTAGTTTACAATGGACCTTACAGAATCCGATGTATACCACATGATAATTGCGTTGAAGTTGAAACTCTGCGTACTAGGAGGAGTAAAGGTTTACACCACATTTCACATGTAAAACCGTTTATTGAAAGACAATCTGCTTTTTAACTTAGTCTTTGCCATAAAATTTTTCGCTTCACATTACTAATATGCTTTGTCAGACTTAGAATCTCTAACATACAACAATGTTTGAAGTTAAATATCCAATCAAGAACCAAGAGAACTTATTTAAACAGAAATGACGAATGCATTGTTATAGTGAACAGATGTCACAGTATTATTGTGTGTGTACATTCTTGCTTGTTAGTTGCACAATTATGGAACGACTATAAGGCTTACATACTTAGAACATTTACCAGTACTGCTAATGAGATTTTAATGCAACATTTTGGTTTACTTGAAAATATATTCGGGATTTAAAGTACTTTCAGTGAGATACCAGATGACACAGTGGTTAGTTTATGTGACAGCTACACGATTTTATCACGACGCTACAAATGAGTGACAATTTACAATGTTGCTTTTGCAGTGTTTCTGTTTCATATCTGCACAGTTTTCTGTGTTATTCTGGAAAGTAAAACATGTTTTAGTAGTAACTTTTGTGGTATAGCTACAATGAGACAGCCTTTTCCGTAGCACAACAGTACGTTACAGCACAGTAATTTCTTCATCACAACAATAAGCGTAATAACTAAGATATCTATACGCAAAGCATTTCACTTTTGTTTATCATAAGGTAAGTACATTGACTTCTGCAGAACTTAGCTTTCGGAGGACGATAACTACGACACTTCCACAGAGATTATCTTACAACAAGACGCACAATTTAGCGCTACAGTACACGTATTTGAGTGATTAATTTTATACTTAAAACATTTATTTTTAAAGATATTTGAAGTACAATAATACAAAGGTTTTCCGTAATAATTTCATTCCATTGTTGTAATCTGTAACACCTGAGGGTATAATTACATTAATCCTCAGGGGGGTACACGCTTACTTTGTGTACCATGTGTTTGGCAAGCACAAGGAGCCCTAGCTAATATGGTATTTGCTTATACAACTTTACACATCGGTACCATATTTCTCTAAGACAGAATTACACAGCTATCTGATCCTTTGACAGAGAAAGAAACTTTTTTACTACATCAGTGAGACATGTTTACGCAATTACACAGTTGGGTAACTTCACACTTATGAAATTGTATTTTGTCTGTACTTTGTGAAATGCTCATATTTTTCGGAACCATTGTGATATTATGAGAGCTTTGAATGATATATTTGGTATGGGATCATGATTTTAAAGTACGTTTGAGGTAGATGACACTACTGAAATGAGCAGAGAATTTTCTTTAGGTTTTGAAATTATTGCATAAAGCGACGACATTTTTGAGATTTGACTGAGGTGTTTTGATGTTATTTTTACGACGACGAATATGAATATGTGTAATAAGGTAAGGAATAATGAGTAGTGGTTAGGGACTCTGACTTGTGAAAAAGGATGTTGGAAACCAAGAATCGTACTTTAAGAGTTATGAAATGTGTGTAAATGCGTGAATGTATCACAATGCCATCGAAAATTTTTTGGACACTGTTATATCAATAGCATTTTGTTTCTACAGATTTGTAACGCAAATTCTTGACCTGTGAAATATTTTTATATGAGACTGTCACTGTGGCGGAAACTGCCGTCGTAAATATTTCAGCAAGAAAGGTAAGTGACCTTGGCGTAATGCGTTTTGGGCGCCCAGCTGAGAGGTAGACGTCTGACAAAAGAAAGCCATTAGGTGCAAAAAAAAAAAAAAAAAAAAAAAAAAAAAAAAAAAAAAAAAAAAAAAAGAGGCCATTATCCTCGCTATTGACATTCCTTTGTAGAAAGCATCGCAAATACGACATGCTCGAACTTGAAAACATATGAATACACTGTGGAGTTCATAATTTATGATATTTACTGAAATGAAATGATGAGAAACGTTTTATGTCTATTGTCTTGCTAGTTGAAAAATTGTTTACTGCATTATGAAATGCTATATGGCTAGTGAATGACGTTTCACGCCTTGCTTTGCCCATTTTGTTTAATATCTAGTTTCTAGCGGCACTGCAGCATTGGTTAAAATAAAATTTTATAGATGTACTAATATAAATATTTTCTGTCTACAGATCGAGTAAATAATAACTTTTTCAAAAAAATGAGGGAGCACAAAAAGACATTTACCTTCACAGGAACTGCATTCATAATTTTCTTTTCAAGTACTTGGTAATTTATTTTGTAGAATAAGTTATGGTGCACCACTTTAATTACTTAGACATTAAGATGTGATTATACATTTCCCTTATCTGCATTGTTATCTTTAGTGTACTATTTTTTCTGCTTGAGCTTTGTCATGCTTAGGTATACGTAATAGCATTTACTGCTGCTGTTTGCCAGGCATAGTGCTACTGAATTTTAATTTGTGTTACTCTGCTAAGCCAGTTTACTACTGATTTATTTTTCTTGTTTGCTGCTCATTGCCTTATATTAGTTGCAATTTATGCTGCTTGCTTCGCCATTTGTATTTTTGATCATTGCTGTTTGTGTTAATTGTTTTGTGCTGCTGCATTGCCTCGTTCCTAAGTTTAGCATCTGAGCTCAGTAGATTTAAGTTAGCTTAAGAGGGGGTAGACTATATAAGAGAATGAGTTGCGATGAATTGGAAGAAACGCATTGAGAAGTTATATGAAAAAAGTACAGAAAGCTGGTATAGATAGGACCTTTTGGGAATAATGAAGAACGAAGGGAGATCTCCGAGAAGTAAAGAAAGTGTTTGTGGACTCTTATGTATTTATGTTCTTCCTGTCTTAACATGTTTATCTGATAAGACTTATGTTGTAGAATGTTTCTAACACTCACCCGCATGAACTATGATGAGGAGTACTGTTATCCTCAAATATAATTGGCATTAATAATATGTTATTTACTTTCTAAAGATGTTTAGACATTATTTATTCTGTTTTGTTTTAATGCTCATGTGTGAAGTTGATGTTTCAAAAGTTATTCTGATCTTTTATGTATTTACTTATGTCATAATTCCTGTAACACTGATGTATATGTTAGTTCGATTCTTTTGTAAAGCCTGTACTACAAATGTTCTCTGTATCGTTATGTTCTTTAATGATGTATTTTGTACCTTTGTTATGTACCTTTGTTATGTTATAATATTGTAATTGACACCAGTGCATCAAATTAAGTAACTTGTAAGCATTCATTTCACTGCACACATTTCTGTTGGTCATAGCAATGCACAATATGTGAGAAGTTGGGACTGTTAGTGTTTGCATGTGTGTTAAAAAATCAGCAAGGGACTGGATAACAACATTGCTGGTTCTAAGGACAGTTCCAAAAACTTTGTGAGTGCACAAGTGGTAGTTTATGGACTTGCTATATTGTCCGCAAGACTCTTCGATGGTGATTGTGCACCTGCACATTTGCAACAGATGGCTGCTGGCCATCTCTACAAGGACTACAGTGGGTCTGAGTCTTTGCTGACTCACCAGTACCATTATTTCTACAAGGACTGCAGTGGGTCTGCGCCTCTGGTGGCCCACCAATACCGTAATCTCTACCAGGACTACAGTGGGTCTGCTCTGCGATGACCTACCAATACTCTTCAAAACTTCGATTGACTCTGCTGTGGGTTTGCTCTGTTGTGGCCCATTACTTGTCTGCATATCAAGAGTCAGCACTGTCTTTCCATTGGAAGGACAACACTACTTCTTCAAGACTGCATGGAAATCCACTACTTCCTTGTGCATTGTCTTTTACTCCTCAGACTTTGAGAAAAGAAACGGCTGTTTTACTGTGATGAATGATCAGGACTGTCTTTATGGACTGTGAGAAAATTCTAGCTTTTGACCAACATTGTATTAATAAGTGTGTGCATTTGATATATTTCTTACTGTAATTACGAAAAATTTTATCAAATCATTATTGGCCACTGCCCAAAACAATTTGTAAAATTTTTGGTGGGGAGCATGGGGGCTATGTAAGTAGGCTGTTTATGTTTTCTTATTGGCAACGTTACGTAGTGCTCTGTGTGAAAATCACTGGTTGTGCTGTGTGCAGTCTGTGGCCAGTTTGCATTGTGGTCTGCCATTGTAGTGTTGGGCAGCGGCAGCCGGATGTGAACAGCGCGTAGCGTTGCGCAGTTAGAGGTGAGCCGCCAGCAGTGGTGGATGTGGAGAGACAAATGGCGGAGTTTTGATATTTGTAAGAATGGATGTTATGAACTCCTATATATATTATGACTTTTGATGACTATTAAGGTAAATACATTGTTTGTTCTCTATTAATATCTTTCATTTGCTAACTATCCCTATCAGTAGTTAGTGCCTTCCGTAGTTTGAATCTTTTATTTAGCTGGCGGTAGTGGTGCTCGCTGTATTGCAGTAGTTCGAGTAACCAAGATTTTTGTGAGGTAAGTGATTTGTGAAACGTATAGGTTAATGTTAGTCAGGGCCATTCTTTTGTAGGGATTTTTGAAAGTCAGATTGCGTTGCGCTAAAAATATTGTATGTCAGCTTAAGCACAGTCATGTATAAACTGTTCAAAGGGGACGTTTCAATGTGCAAGTGGAAAATATGTTGGAATGACTGGACGATCAATGACCACTAGGCTCACCTGCACCAGGCGAACGGTCTACCCGACGGGAGGCCCTAGCCACACGACATTTCCATTATACCGAACATAAGCGGCATTGCGGGTTGGGACAAGTGGAGAAATCGGTCGTAGCAGAGTACGCGCTGTAAAAGACCGACCAAATAGTAAAATCCACCGGCATGGTAGTTTTTGCTGTAGAGAGGAACTATCATTCTTGTTTGTTCATTGAAGCTACAGAAATACACACACATGACACTAGCTTCGACAAGAAAGAAGAAAGCCTCAAGGTTAAGGGATCCTGGATTCCCGTGCTGCAGCTGACGAACGTTGCAGGTAGCAAGGAGAGAGCCGCAGCGGTAATGGCAACGGTAAAACCCTTTGAGCATCGCGCGCCATGTACATGTAATTTGCAGCCGAGAGCTCGACTCCAGTCCACCACCAGCAGTAGAGGGTGAAGCTTTGACAATGCCAGCCACTTGTGCTGGCGAAACGTCACAAAAATCATGAAACAAACGTCTCCCGAACAACGCGAGATAGCAGCCGACAGGCAGTTTGTCAACAATTGGCCACGAAAGCCATAACGATTTTGTAGTTCCTAACGATGTGCAGAACATTATGAAGTGTTTGCTATTTCGAATTATAATCGTGTTCTTCCAAGGACCGACGGAAAGTTCAGTTAATGTATATGTGATATGGGGCAATTACTAAATACGTGTGCGGTCAATAAGAAGAAAGTAAAGGTTGAAATGGCTGTAAGCACTATGGGACTTAACAGTCCCCTAGACTTAGAACTACTTAAACCTAACTAACCTAAGGACATCACACACATCCGTGCCCAAGGCAGGATTCGAACCTGCGATCGTAGCAGCAGCGCAGTTCCGGACTGAAGCGCCTAGAACCGCTCGGTCACAGCGGACAGCGCAAGTAAAGGCGTATGACTAGGAAACCCCGAGGGATAGGTTCAGGCAGCTAGTTGGAAAGGTGTTTCTTCCATCGTGTGTAATTGCACTTTTCCTTCCCTTAAGTTTGATAGTTGTGTGTTTATTATATCTGTTCAGTGTACGTAAGTGGTGTGTGTGTGTGTGTGTGTGTGTGTGTGTGTGTGTGTGTGTGCGTGCGCGCGCTCGTGTGTAGTGTTGTGTCTCGTTTTTGTTTGTTTCTGTTGTTTGTTGATAAGAGAAGGATGAGGGTGAAACCTGGTGCTGGTACATAGCATACTTCTTCCATAAAGCAGCAAGCTTAATGTCGTCATGCGAGACACGGACTGCCATCGACAGTGCGATACGCCCTCATTCATGAGGAGCTACGGACGGTTGTGCAACAAGATGATCGTGCAAAGTGTGACGACCAGGAACCTCTGACCCCACCACTTCTCTTGTCCTTTCCCGCCAAATATTGACGGCAAAAATATCTTGCACCACGAAGATTCGAACCAGCTACCTCTGAATCTAGCGCTACCACACAGGCACGTGTTAGCGGCCTCTGCAACTTTTATTTCATGTGAAACGGGTGGTAAAACTAAGAGGACAGTGAGAGCTTCAGCACTAGCGGTGAATTTAGATAAGTTAACCGGGACAAGTACTACTTCCTGGCCGTATGATGAGATAGCCAATGGCGGGTTCGCGTACACTTTTATACCCAATTATGGAGAAATATTGCCGGTTATGAGTACATCACATAGTCCCTGTCTGCAGCGATAGACACCTGTATCTCATATTACATGGATCAACTACTGACATGAGTAACTTTTCTCAGTAGCATGCTTGTGCCAGACATGTTGGCATTGGTGATGTTTGTATGGTGAGGGTCACTTTGTGAAGAACTGTAGATTATTTTTTTTTTACATTTCCATGTTCGGTAATTTGTAATACACCAGTCGTCCGATTAGATTGATGGTGTTCTGTTTACTGTCTTGTTCTGATCTTCTCATCTGTGCCTAAAAACAATCAATACTCTGTTTATACTGCTTTGGCTTTACCTATGTATACAATATTTGCTTTGTGTTGCACATTCCAGTCCTTTTAAAGTGCAACAGCACTTTACCATCTTCTTTCAGTGGCATTAATAGTGCTACTCATATTACGTAATGATAAATTATCTAGACGTAGGAATCCCAGAGTAGAAGAAAACCACGAATAGACCCATAAAGTAAGTGAAAATAACAGACTGTAGTTCATAAGACTGAATAAACATGGAAGGGAAGTGGTAAACGACTGAACTGGTCTCGAAAGTGGAAGAAAATGTCGTCATGTTTAGGCTGCGGACGCAGAGACGGCGGTTGCTAATTTCGCTACACGGAAGACTACTAAGCCATGTACAAGTCTGAATACAGATCCCGCGTTTGGCTTTTCGCGCGCAGCTGGCTGCGGAGTGGTGGGTGAATTTATATTCCGGCACTGTGGGACGGGCCACAAATTTCCAGGATTAATTAAACGCGACAGAGCCGGTACAAGTGCCCCGGCCTGCGTTTCGCCGGCGCCGCGCCGCACCGCGCAGCGCTGCCTCCGCACGTGGTCGGAGCCGCCGCCGCCGCCGCTGCTGCGAATTAATTCCAACTTTGTCCCATACACGACAAAAGCCAAGTTTTAATAGCCAGACAACACCACTTTTCCTCTCGGGCTTTGTTTCTCTACATTCAATGACGACAGTTCTCGAATGGGGGAATGCCCCCTAATCCCCATCTGACGTCAGACTAATTGGTATGTAGGACTAAACAAGAACAGCAGATTCTTTCTAGGGTTCCGTATCTCAGTCTGTAGAAACGGAAGTCTTACAGAATTACTTTGCTCTTCGTCTGTCCGACTCTTAAAACCCGTTTTCTGAGGTACTGGTAGACGTGCTGAAATTTATGTCCCAATTTTGAAGTCTGCGATCCCTTGGCCATGTAAAAAAGTGAAACTCCTAAGACAATGCAATCAAAAGATACGGATATTTATGTTACGTATCTTGATACTCGCAAACTCACTTATCGAGACCTATGGGGTAATTCCCTTAACTTACAATCACGAAATACGGCAAGAAGCAACGTTTCATACTACAACCTAAAGATAAAATCGAATATAATGGGTTTGTAATTATATCAAGCGAAAAAAATTTGTTTTCTATTATTGTCAGACTGTGCCCCCTTTTTCTCAGGAATAAGTATGTGTATCAACTTCAAATTTATGTCACTCACTAAGGTCTATAGTACCTTGGCAGTATAATAAATGTAAGCTTTTAAGCCAATGCAATCGAAAGATTTTGCCGCAGTGGTAACACCTGGTGCCGTCAGATCACCGACGTTAAGGGCTGTCCATCCTGACAACTAAGTGGTCAGCGTGACGGACTGCCATGCAAAGGGCCCGGGTACTATGCCCGCCAGGTTCGGAGATTCTCTCCGCTCAGGGACTCAGTGTTGTGTCGTCATCATCATCATCATCATCTCATCGCTATCCACAGGCAAGTCGCCGAAGTGGCGTCAACTAAGAAGGCTTGCACCAGGCGACCAGTCTACCCGACGGGAGGCCCTAGCCACACGAAATTTCATTCCACCGAAGTTAAGCGCTGTCGGTTTGGGCTAGCACGTGGATGGGTGACCATCCGGTCTGCCGAGCGCTGTTGGCAAGCGGGGTACACTCAGCCCTTGTGAGGCAACCAGAAGAGCTACTTAATCGAGCAGTAGCGGCTCCTGTATCGTGAACTGACATATGGCCTGGAGAGTGATGTGCTGACCACATGCCCCACCATATCCGCATCCAGAGACGCCTGAGGATGACACGGCGTCCGGTCGGTACCGTTGGGCCTTCATGGCCTTTTCGGGGGGAGTTCAGTTTTAGTCAAAACACATGGTCATTTACGTCACACGTTTTGAAACTCATTTATCAAAACCTACAGCGACCTGATTGCCTAGAATAATTAAATTTGGCAAGAAGAAAACTTTCACAGTACAAAAAAAGGGAAAGATCCGAAATTGTAAATTTGTAATTATATACACGAGAAAATTTTTTTGCCATTTGTTATGCAACTGTCTGTCTCTGTGTTCAAGGAAAAGGAGGAGTTGTAGGAAGGGGCTGCGGTCATAGAGGATCCTCAAGGGGGATGGCAGACAGATATGGAAAGTGAGGCGGGTGCATGCCGTTCAAGGATTTTTTAGCTTTATAGAATATAGAAGGGATGGAGAACCAGGCGACAATGGCGTAACAAAGGATGGGATGGATCAAGGATTTGTAGGTGCGAAGGATGGTGGAAGGATGCAATCCGGCGAGAGAGGAGTTTGTAGAGGCAGAGTCTACTGTGGGCTTCGTGCTGGATGGTAAGGAGATGGGGTTTCCAGGTGAGGTGAGGGTCAAGGGTGGGGCCAAGATATTTCACAGTGTGGGTAAGTTGGATAGGGTGGTCAAAGGTGGTGAAGTAGAAATCATGGAGCTGGAAGGAGGGTTGGTATGTCCTATAATGATTGCCTATGGATAAAGTTGATAGAAAGTCGATTCCAGGAATGGATGAATTATATATAATTAAGTTTGTATGGAACTCTGAGTGTGCAAGTCCCAATCGCATCTGAACAATTTTTTGTCATCATCATCATCTTGGACAGTTTCCAGCCACTGGCTGGGTCTGTCGGGAACACAAGCCTCTCCATCGTGTTCTGTCTTTCCACCATTCCCCCTCTTCCACCTTCGTCCAGTTCTCTCCTCTTCTCGTCACACATTCCTTCACTCCCTTCACCCAACTATCTCTTGGTCTTCCCTTGGGCCTCTTCCCCTCCAGTTGCAGATCAAACATCCTCTTTGGAATTCTTTCCTCATCCATTCTCTTCATGTGTCCATACCACTGCAGTCTTGATTTTTCTATCCTGTCCTGTACTGGTTCCTCCTTTAGTCTTTCCCTCACATACACATTTCGCAATCTGTCTCGTCTTGTTACACTCAACCTGCTCCTCTGGAACTTCATTTCACTAGCTTGTATTCTACTTTTGTCGCTTTTGTGCATTACCCATGTCTCACTTCCGTATGCCAATATGGGGACAAAGTAGGTTCGGTATATAATTCCCTTGGATTTCTGTGGCACCTCCTTGCTCCAAATAAGACCCCTAATGCATTTGAAGAACTGCCCTGCTTTTCTGCACCTTTCATTTATTTCCATTGCGTTTCCCCCCTTACTTTCAATCATGCTTCCCAGGTACTTGAAGTTCTCTACCACTTGTAGCTTTTCCCCTCCACAAGTTATATCCACATTTGGCCTATTCTTCTTCCTTGTTGTGACAATTATTTCACTTTTCTTTGCAGAGAAATGCATTCCATATTGTGCTGCCGTTGCCTCCCATACATATAACTGCTCTTGCACCTCCATCTCGCAATTTCCCCATAACATCAGGTCATCGGCAAAAAGCACTGCTTTCATTTTATGATCTCCAATTGCATCTGATACTTGCTGTAGCATTTCATCCATAACAATAATAAACAATAAAAGCGAAAGTGCATTTTCCTGTCGCAGCCCATTTTCCAGCTTGAACCATGCAGTACGTTCCCTCCCCACTTTCACACAACTCTCACTTCCGCCATACATTTTTCTGACTTTTCGTGTTATCTCTTCATCTATCCCTTTTGCGTTCAGCACATCCCAGAGCTTGTCCCTATAGATACTGTCATACGCCTTCTCAATATCTAAAAAGGCCATGATTAAGTCCTTCCCGTACTCATAGTGCCTTTCCTGCAGTTGCCTTACCGCAAATATGAGGTCCGTTGTTGATCTTCCCGGTCTGAAACCATACTGCTCTTCTTGCAGTCTTCTTTCAATACTGCTTCTTATTCTCTTCTCCAGGATCTTTTCATAGATTTTTCCACAGTGGCATAGCAGGGTGATTCCTCTGTAGTTCTCACATCTCCTTTTATCCCCTTTCTTGAAGATCGGGACTATAATTCCTTTCTTCCAATCCTCAGGAATTCTGTTCACCTTCCACACCACCCTCAGCACTCTGTATAGCCACTGGGTTCCTACTTCTCCTGCTGCTCGTATCATATCCACTGTTACTTCGTCCCAACCTGGTGCCTTGCCCCCTTTCATTCTCTTTATGGCTTCTTCCACTTCATTCCAAGTTAGATCATCAATTTCCCCACTATTATAATCGTCTGCTGCCTTAGGCTCTCCATCGCTGTTAGTTACCTGCTTCATGGCATTCAACAGATCTTCAAAGTACTCCTTCCAAATCTTTTTGAGCTCATGCATTTCCTCCACAACTCTTCCATTATTATCCATGATCCTCAGGCACTCGCTTCTGTCGTTCCTCTTATTTCTTACCATGGTGTAAAGTACTTTTTTGTTCCCTTCACTGTCCTCTTCTAACATTCTTGTCCATTTTTCCATCCACTTCTTCTTCTCCGCCCTTACTATGGTCTGTGCCGCTTTCTTGCTTCCCTTATATTTTACCCTAGCTTCCTCTGTTCGGGTCTGGAACCATTCTCTGAAGGCTTTGTTCTTTCGAAGTACTGCCTCTTTACATATGTTGTTCCACCATGGGGTTTCCTTACTTCTCCTGTTTGTGCTAGTTCTTCCGCACACAGTCTCAGCTGCCTCAACTAGAGCCCTCTTAAAATCTCCCCATTCTTCTTCCACTGTTCTCTGATCTTCCTTTAGCAGCTTCTTCCTGATCAGTGTCTGGTACTGGGTCCTCCGTTCATCCTCTTTCAGCATCCATGTCTTCAACCTTTTCTCCTGTATGTCCGTTGCCCTCCTACCTTTTTTCTCTCTCAGGGTGGCTACCAACAGCCGATGGTCACTGTCTAAGGCCTCAGATGGAATGACCTTAACATCTGTGAGGCTGCTCATCATCTGCCTATCCACTAGTACATAGTCTACTACTGAAGTCTGGGACCAGTCTCCACTGTACCAAGTTATTTTGTGGCTACTTCTCTTCTTGTACCAGGAATTTGCGATTGCCAGCCCATTCCTCTTGCAGAATTCCAGCAACAATTTTCCTACTCTATTTCGGTTCCGCCAGCCCTCTGGTCCCATTATCTCCTCGAATCCTTTCCTGTCTGTGCCAACATGTGCATTGAGGTCCCCTATTATAATCTGATTACCTCCATTTAGCTGCTTTTGCATGTCGTCTTCAAATTTCTCCTTCTCCTTTTTTGTACACCCCACCTGTGGGGCATATGCTTGGATGATTTCAATGCTTTTTCCTTTCACTTGTACTCTGGCTTTTATCATTCGATCATTGATACCTTCCACCTCCTCCTGCAGACCCTCTGTGACCACTATTGCCACTCCATTTCTTCCCCTCTCATTCCCTATCCAGTACAGTTTACATCCTTTACTTAGTGGTTTTTCACCAACTCCTCTCCACCTAGTCTCAGCAAGTCCCAAGATGTCCAATTTCCTCCTTTCCATCATTTCTACAATTTCTTCTAACTTCCCAGTTAGAGTCCTTACGTTTAAGGTGCCCAGTCGTAAACCATCTCGTAATCCTTTTCCATTGCTTGGTCGGTTTCCTTTAAATCCGTTCCGTGATCCGAGGCATGTTCCCTTTTTGAAAGCAGTTGATTTATCCACTACTGGCTTGCTAGGCCTATCGCAGCTTCACCAGAGCCCCGTTAGCCGTCACGTTTCAGGGTTCCCATAGGGCCTTCCCAGCTACCGTAGCGGTCCTGGGGCACACCAAGTCCCCTACTTTGTGCCGTTGCCCATCTCCCACGACTTGGACGAGGGGTTGGACTTATGGAGATTTTTGTATGTATTTTTGTATGTATTTGAATTATATTCCTTAAAGATTGCATTTGTCACTCATCGAAATGTGTGCTAATTGAATGTTCTTGTGAGAGCAAATGTAAAAAGAAACCGGCAAAACCGAAGTAATCAGAGCAATTGGTGAATTTACTGCCACCAGAGATCTGTGCGCACTGTACGATAACTCACACCACATCGCTAGACGTCTCCACAAGTTAAGAGACTACATAAGAAGCTGCATTAAATGTTAGTCATTTGTACAACAATCAATTATAAAAATTTGTGCAGTATTGCTCGACTTCTTCAGATTCACTGACATGCAGTAAAGAATCTGAAATACTTCTTTTAAGCTTACAGGTTCAAAACAGGGTCTCAGTGTCCACTGAGCCTCATTGTGTAAGCAAAAAACAAAAATCTTTCATTTATTCGTTATTTTCCCAGTTTTTATTTCTGTGTAACTGAAGCAGAATTATTGCACATTACAAATACCTGTAAAGTATTCCTTCCTCTATGGATAACATCATAACTTGCTCTCATGAGGCACTTTGCAAACAGTCTGATGGAATAACATGGGAATAGGATATAAACCGCTTATGTAAATATACCACTTACAAGGTATTGAGACCATATCACTACCTTATCAGAGGCTTCTGAGCCATATTTGTGAAGGAATTTCTTGAACATCTACCCATAATATTTAGATACTGTTTTCAACGGAAAAAATTTAAGAATTAGAAGCAAACAGTGATAAGGTCGAACATTTTTTATCTTTTTCATATTTTAGGAATAGGCTACTCTGCAAAAATCGAAGAACTCGCATGTTATGCACACGTGTAATATTGTAGCTTGAATTACTGTCAATTTCGTGCCTTACATGACATTTTATATGCCATAACAAGTAGATGAATATGCTACCTGACAAACCTCGGCGGTAATGAGATGATTTGCCTTTCAAAATGTACAGTATGTAATGCAAAGGGATGACACTCAGCTCGACAGTATTAACACACCAAACGAAAACCCTACATCTCAATGGGCTAAAGATGAAAAAAGCTGCTGGAAGAAACGTTTTAGTTTGGGGGCAGATGCGGGTTGTGTCATCACAGCCTGAGTACTATGGAATGCTTCTAATAGGGGTTGGTGACCTGCGGCGAGAGGAACAACGAACGCCCTGGGCGATACATCAAGTGGAGCAGGTAGTGGCGCAGCACTGCCTGCTATGGAAAAATTCCTTAGAAAACTGCTTTGGGGAATTTCCAGATGGATACAAACAGACCAGCGACGTAGTTGATCACATGAAATGCCTGTGGTATGCTCGTGATGTACACGTGTAACTTTTAGGCGTTAGGAGCGGGCACAAAATGTCCGAATGGCTGAAATAAACTCGGAAGGAGTAGAAAGGAGCGATATTTCGACGCAGTTTAAAGGTAGATACTTCGCAATTGGCAGAAGTAGTTTCCACAAGATGAAAGAAACGCTCCCATTGGTCTGAAAAAGCTGTGACACGAAGCACGGAACGACACTAGTGGGGGACAGTTTGCTACGAAAGACACAAGACCGAAAACTTTGGGGACTCTCCTCTGAACTAGCGTTAAGTGTAGAACAAAGCGCATCATGCTCTGTATGACACCAAAAGAGGAAATTTATGTGAACACTGCTTTCACTTTGGCTAACATTCAGCTAGGAATTAGCTGAAGAATGGTTGTGCTCCGATTGCAGAGAAACGAAACAGCCGCATCGTTGATTGTTCTTGCGAGAACTGAGAGGTCATTAAAGTATACACGCTGCACCATCTATGCACTTGTATATCGCCATATTTTCCAGACTAGGGATGAGTGCATGTTTTCTCTCCTAACAAGAAACATAGGACAGTTTCAGCTGAAAAAGATCATTAAAGATTTTGATAAGCTTTTTATGTGATTCTCAGAGGGCGGGGGCAGCCATGCAGCCGACAGGACATTGCAACTAAAGGTAAATGCCGCTGGCACAGGCAAAAATGTGTTGGCTCACCAGCTTACATCCACTGTGAACTCGAGGAACCTTGAATAATCTATTGCTCATCTTGTCACAAAAACTAACCATCCTCTGTAGACTTGTCATCCTAAATAGTACCGAACTTAGAACCGGAATTGGATGATTTGTCTAATATTAGCCAACATCACGATGTATAAGTAAGAAAAATCTTATAGAGAACCTTCTACTTAAATTTGATATTGTTATGTTCAATGTTATTTCTGCTAAACAGGACGTAATGCGTTATCTTGACAGCTGTTCTGAAATTGTCAAGTCACAATCTATGTAAATTCATGTACTTATTTAACAATAATTGTGTACAGCTAAACACCGATGTGCTCTGTCATAGAATAAGGGTCCACTCCTAACCTCAGTCATTTATTCTAGTGACGCTAACGTACTTACAGGTTGTTTTTGCTAATTTCTGACAAATGTGAAAAGGAGTGGAGTGTCAGAAGGGGTTTAGTCTTTCACCCCTACAGTTCTATCTACACACCAAAAAAGCAATGACGGAAATAAAAGAAAAGTCCAAGAGCGGATTAAAATTCAGGATGAAAGGATGTCAATGAAGAGAGTCGCTGAAGGTGTTTCTATCCTCAGCGAAATCTGGAGAAGAGTTACAGGATCTGTTGAATGGAATGAACTGTGTAATGAGTACAGAATATG
The DNA here is from genome assembly GCF_021461395.2 of Schistocerca americana. NCBI lineage: Eukaryota > Metazoa > Arthropoda > Insecta > Orthoptera > Acrididae > Schistocerca > Schistocerca americana. Next base: position 539,560,593 of record NC_060119.1, read on the forward strand.
GAGTGAGAGTATATCTAAGAAACACAAGGATAATGAGAAGTAACAGAAATGAGAACCCTGAGAAACTCAACATCCGAATAGATGATCAAGAGGTTTATGAAGTTTATGAATTTTCCTACCTATGCACTAGGAGAACGTTAAAAGCAGAGTAGTAGTGGAAAACATGTGCCTTAAATTGAGCAACAAGTTTCTGACAATGTGCGAGGTCGTTCAATATGTAATGCCCCACATTTTTTTCTGAGAACATATTTATTGTTAAGAGTCAGAGTTTGGTGACAATATACATCAACATGTCTTATCTATGTCCTATTCTTCTACGTAATCTCCATCACATTCCCTGGCCATACGCCAGTGTTGTGGAAGAGCATGTATTCCCTGCTGGTAAAAGCTCTTCTCCCGTAGACATAGCCATTTTTTCACTGCATGACTGACACTCTCGTCTTCTTCACAGTGTGTTTCCCGTAGAAAATCTTTAAGTGGCCCTAAGAGATGGAAGTACGAGGTTGGCAGGTCTGGACTGTAGGGGGGATGAGGGAATGAGGTCCAACCCAATTTGTCGATGCGTTTCCACGTTCTCAGACTTGTGTGAGGCTGTGCATTATCGTGTTGGAGCAAGATTTCTGCTGGGCTCTTATCCGATCAAACATGTCGGAAACGGTTCTTGAGTTTATTCAGAATCTTCAGCTATGCCTCTGAATTGATGGTTGCAACCTTGGCATCACATCCACGAGAATGACGCCATCACAATCCTAGAAGAGGGGTTGCCTTCAATTCCTTCTTTTGTGGTGAATGAGGATGATGCTACTCCATGGACTGCCTTTTTGTTTCCGGCGCAAAGTGGTGCACCCAGCTTTCGTCCCCCACAATAATCCGTGACATAAAGGCCTCTCCATCGGTCCAAAATGCTTCAACAATTCAGACGAAATGGCCTTTCTTTGAATCTTGTGTTCTGCTGTGAGCATTCGTGGTACCCATTGTGAGCACCACCTTGAATATACACGAGTCTCGATCATTGCAGACGCACTTCCAGTGCTGACCGACAACTGCAGAGCCTACTGTCGAGTTTTGATGCGCCCGTCGGCACGAATAATGGCATCCGCACGATTCAGCATTTCTGGAGCAGCGGCTGTGACAGGACGTCCCGAGCGTGGCTGTTCATGGAGTTCTGTTTCTGCATTTCCTGGGACTGTAACTTCCTTTACCCATCGCCCAACTGTACTCATACGTATCAACTGCAGCATCGCCATAAACTCCACACAATAGTTTATGGATGTTCATCACGATTTCTTTTTCTGCACACAAGAATTCAATGACAGCACGCTACTTGTAACATGAGTCGTATGTAGAGCCATTTTTATGCTCTGCTACGGCTCTGTCATCTGCCAGAATGGTTCGAAACTGCACTGGCGCACAGAACAACAAGGACGTTTGTCTAATAATGGATTTTTAAAAAGATTGTGTCATTACTTATTGAACGCCTCTGATACTTTTAGAGCATGTCATTGTATAGGACCGTAGTGAAATACGACTGTGAGATAACCAGAACAAAAGAGAGTCGAACCGTTTTAGATGTGCTGCTATAAAAGAAGGTTGGAAAATAGGCAGTTGGTAAGGTTAGGCATGAAGAGTTTCTCCACATACACTCCTGGAAATGGAAAAAAGAACACATTGACACCGGTGTGTCAGACCCACCATACTTGCTCCGGACACTGCGAGAGGGCTGTACAAGCAATGATCACACGCACGGCACAGCGGACACACCAGGAACCGCGGTGTTGGCCGTCGAATGGCACTAGCTGCGCAGCATTTGTGCACCGCCGCCGTCAGTGTCAGCCAGTTTGCCGTGGCATACGGAGCTCCGTCGCAGTCTTTAACACTGGTAGCATGCCGCGACAGCGTGGACGTGAACCGTATGTGCAGTTGACGGACTTTGAGCGAGGGCGTATAGTGGGCATGCGGGAGGCCGGGTGGACGTACCGCCGAATTGCTCAACACGTGGGGCGTGAGGTCTCCACAGTACATCGATTGTCGCCAGTGGTCGGCGGAAGGTGCACGTGCCCGTCGACCTGGGACCGGACCGCAGCGACGCACGGATGCACGCCAAGACCGTAGGATCCTACGCAGTGCCGTAGGGGATCGCACCGCCACTTCCCAGCAAATTAGGGACGCTGTTGCTCCTGGGGTATCGGCGAGGACCATTCGCAACCGTCTCCATGAAGCTGGGCTACGGTCCCACACACCGTTAGGCCGTCTTCCGCTCACGCCCCAACATCGTGCAGCCCGCCTCCAGTGGTGTCGCGACAGGTGTGAATGGAGGGACGAATGGAGACGTGTCGTCTTCAGCGATGAGAGTCGCTTCTGCCTTGGTGCCAATGATGGTCGTATGCGTGTTTGGCGCCTTGCAGGTGAGCGCCACAATCAGGACTGCATACGACCGAGGCACACAGGGCCAACACCCGGCATCATGGTGTGGGGAGCGATCTCCTACACTGGCCGTACACCGCTGGTGATCGTCGAGGGGACACTGAATAGTGCACGGTACATCCAAACCGTCATCGAACCCATCGTTCTACCATTCCTAGACCGGCAAGGGAACTTGCTGTTCCAACAGGACAATGCACGTCCGCATGTATCCCGTGCCACCCAACGTGCTCTAGAAGGTGTAAGTCAACTACCCTGGCCAGCAAGATCTCCGGATCTGTCCCCCATTGAGCATGTTTGGGACTGGATGAAGCGTCGTCTCACGCGGTCTGCACGTCCCGCACGAACGCTGGTCCAACTGAGGCGCCAGGTGGAAATGGCATGGCAAGCCGTTCCACAGGACTACATCCAGCATCTCTACGATCGTCTCCATGGGAGAATAGCAGCCTGCATTGCTGCGAAAGGTGGATATACACTGTACTAGTGCCGACATTGTGCATGCTCTGTTGCCTGTGTCTATGTGCCTGTGGTTCTGTCAGTGTGATCATGTGATGTATCTGACCCCAGGAATGTGTCAATAAAGTTTCCCCTTCCTGGGACAATGAATTCACGGTGTTCTTATTTCAATTTCCAGGAGTGTAATTTCTGAGGAAAGCAACATATGGAAAACTCTGACATGAATAAGAAACAGGATGACAGGATATGTCTGTAAGATACCAGGAAATACTTTCATGGTACTAGAGAGAGTTGTAGAAGGTAAAAACTGTAGAAAAATACAGAGACTGGATCCAGCAAATAATTGAGAACGTATGTTGCAAATGCTACTCTGAGATGAAAGGGTTGGCACAAGAGAGTATTCAAAAGAGGAACCTAATTTCTGTCTTTTTACAAATTATTTGGAAATAATTTAGAAGGTACATCTGTTTATATAGCGTAAGATGTGAAATGGTTATAAAACGAGTGTTGAAAATCAAAGAAGAATCTTTTTGCATTCAGTCTCATACTTGTTAAACTTCAAAATTTGGGACCCGTTAGTGTACTTAAACTTAATGTTGCACGATTTTCGAGTAAATCGAGCACGTTTGTGGTTCCATGTATTTTCTCCCTGAAATATATTATTTGTTTTTATTCAAGAAATGGTTGTTTTATCACAATCTCCAAATATTGTCACAAAAAAACCCCAATGCCGTTAAGACAATTAATAGTATTTTAAAAGAATAAGCAACAGGTTTGAAGAATGTGAAATGAAAATAAACCTGAAGAAGACAATGGCAGTGGCTTTTACAAGACAATCAAGAGAGATAAAAGAGGAATTTTGTGATGATTTGGTAAAATATTTTGGTAACTTCAGGTTTTTTGTATTCAGAATAACTAGTAACATGACAAGTAACTAAGAGATAAATACAACGATACCTATTACAAAAGAAGCATTCTATGGAAAGACGAGAATTTTCTGTGGTACATTAAACGGACAACTAAGGAAATGTTTGGTGAAGCGGTTTGTGCAGAGTGTTGCCTTATATGCTATCAGAGCTTGGACACTGTCTCAGAAAGGGGAGAAATGCTAAGAGGCTTTTGACATATCGATTTGCAAGAAGAAAGGGAGGTATGAAATGGTGAGAGTCGTAACTGGGTACATTGAGTGCACTAGGGGATTATTTACTGAAATTTTCTTATAAATCAATAAGTTGAGTGCACTAGCAGATAATTTCACTGAGCAAACTCAAAAAATTCAAAATTCAGAAGTGTTATCAAAAATTTCAAAATCACACAATGAACTCTAGTTCTGAAATACATAAACGTTATTTTTAGCTCTCTTCAGTCTGTTACACTATAGTTTAATATCACAATCTTCAATACATTTGAAGTCCAATCCACTTATTACTTTATTAAACCTGTCCATCAAAATCATTTTAAATTTATTATCAAGGTCCATACAAATTTTCTTTCCATATCTCGTACTTAAATATTCACATCCCATAATGTAATAGATTTCATTTTCCTCTAGCTCACCAGGGTTTATAAACAAGTCAGAATTGCTTGCATTATTTACCCTCTTTAATAGAATATCAATTTATATAGAATAAAAAATAACAATAATAAAAATTTTAACTCAAAATGCTATGATGAGAATCATAGGTTAAATTTTTCTTACCCGACATGACTATGTAGGCATCTGTATCTTTCGGACTTTTATCATTAAACTTTGCAACTAATTTCATTGTAGTTTTCTGTGTGGCTAACACATTCATTCTCCTAGATATACTGTTTATAAGAAAAATAGGATAATTCTCAATACAATTGAAGAGATTTTCTTCAATGGCTTTCAAAACATTATCACCTAATCGTTCAATACCTTGTTTAACTTTTTCAATTGCATCCATAACCAGCTGATCTTCTTCGTCCTGATTTTTGTACTCTGTTCTTGGTTGTTTCTTCCATTTTTTAAACTTCTTTTCACTCTACTTTTACTCTTCTAATTCCGCCTAGCTTTTTTAATAACCTTTGGATCATGTTTTGCAAACATTTATAGAGATGAAAAAACATTAATTAAACATTTTTTATGTTTGTGTTAAAGTTTTATGTTTACATTTATTTTTATGTTTAATATTTATTTTTGTTATGAAATGTATTTTATTTCTGAACTTACCTTCATTTAGTTTTCTAGTCATGTCTATCATAAAAATTCCAAATCGATTATTCCAACATTTACTACACATTTCTTTAATATCATCAAACTTTAAATCAACACCAACGAACTCATGGTAAATGTGATTTAAATTTGTGTCATCTTGTCTACAGATATTTAAAAAATTAAGGTTATCTCTGACAAACTGTTTCGGTATTTTTCAGTAAGTTTCAGCCAAATAAAAGCAATCTAGTCCTTTATGTCTTCCTATAGCGAATATTCTGTAACTATTTCCTGATTTTCAAGAATGAAGTCATCAAGTACTACTACTGAATTTTCTTGACACTAATCTAATGGAATAATTTCTTCATTATTTTCAATAAAAGTAGTAATTTTTTGTTATGTTTATCTTCAATTTTGTCACACCTCTTTATGAATTCTTGATAGTTTGGTTGATCTAAACTTTTAGAATAAATGTACAAATGATTAATTTTATTCCAGTTCAACAATCCCAGTGCTAGAATATAATTATCGACCATTAATGTTGTTTATCAACAACCACTAGGTCCTATGATTGTACATCAAGTAGAATTTGGGAAAAGTTTACGATGTTTATTTCTTGATTTCCACTCTGGAATTCTCATTATTGGTTCCCAATCAGTATTCATTTAATTAAATAATTTTTAATAGTAAGTAAGGAAGTTATTTCAATTGAGTGGTAATTCATCTGTTCTGAAAATAGGTTGACTGTACCTATATGAGACAGCTTTAATAATGTAGCACTTGTTTGTTTTTATTCAACTTTATAACCCCAAATATTACATCGAAAAATAACAAATTACATTGTGACGGTGAAATGATAGAAATTCCTGTAAGTCAATATAGTTTAAAAAACTTGGAAAAATTTTTTCATTTGAAAAAGTCTAATATTCACTACTGTAACAGTAGTTTTAGAAATGTCTTAGTAAATTTTATTCTTATTAAATCATGAACAGAATCGAGAGTTATCAGTTTTACTCATTCCCTGTGAATGATAATACTAAAAGTAATTTAAATGTCCCCAATAAGACCACAGAGTTAAATGTAAATATTGGATGTGGATAGATTCATCCAAATCATGCACAAATGAGTTTTAGTATTACCAGAGCTGATGGTACAGATTTTCCATCATGTTAAGGAAAATCCAATAAAAAATTAATTGATAACTATGTGGCAAAGTTGTTCGAGGTCATCACTGTAAAGAAAGGAAACAACATTTGCTCTAGAATGGAACATCCATTCATTTCTTGATCTGTTCTAATGAAATTAACTTCGACTGTAGCACGTCAGTTAACTACGGAAGGTCATATGCTTACTAATATTAAGATAAAAAGTGAGAAAAATTGAGTACTTTTTCCACAAGATTTGTTTGGTGAATTTTTCAACGATTATAAAGAAGTCATGTGGGAAGGAGATTTAACAGTAACTTTTACTTGAAGGTCAAGTGCAGGAGATGCTCTTCTTAGATGAGTTGATAAAAGCGATGCTGGAATTGAAATGAAAGATGCACTTGAAAAACAAGGTAAAATTGTAGTAGAATGTATGGAAATTGGTGTTCCTGTCGTAAATTATGAACCAGAATAAACACTGGAGCTAGAAGAAGAACGATTATAAAATCCAAAAACTAGTCCACCAAAGAAAAATATGGCTGAATACCTCAAGGATTGGTCAATAATGGACCTGTCTAATGGGTCGAACACATCATCATTTTGGGCAACACAGCAGATTATGAACTACCTTCATTGTGTTTGTAGTTTATTTTTCTCTGACATAAAATTAATAGCATCTTGCGTTTTTATGTTGTCACTGCGTATGCACATTTTACTACTTTCAATGGTTTTGGAACATGCTACTTATTTGTATACATAATTGCTGTATTTGAAAACATTGTAAGATGGCAAGAACTATGCCCCTTACATGAAGACATTAAAGATCACCTAACTCATGTTGAGCGAACAGTAGGGCTGAACAAAATGACTGATAAGGCACAATGCATCATGTAGAGGGTATAGTATGGACGTAGTGGAAAAATTAATGTCAGGTGATGGTTTTAAAGTAATTGACATGGAAACTTTGTGGAAACAAGTCGCTTTACTGGACGCTATTTTACCCCAGGGAAGTATTTGACCATGGCCGGCCACGGGAGCGGCTAAGGGAAGCGACAATAGGCAGCTTAGGGTGGCTCAAGCTCTGAGAAAGCGGTAACGCGGCGCGGCCTCCAGCCGCCTTAAGATGAGTGACAGTGAGTGGGATGTTGACCCCGACTCCATGCTGGTGTACCAGGAAACAGACGGAGAACTTGTACACCTGTTGATAAATGTCCGTCGTCCCGTTTTCTGTGAAACATATGACAAAGCCACGCAAGCTACGGTGGAGCAGTCAAAAGAGGTCAAATATGCATGTTCATGACTATAGAAACTTAGCGCTGAATTCACGGTCCGTAGAGCCTGAAGTAAATCAGGTGAAGAGCAACAGCATGAAATACGCCGGCCTCCGATGGGAACGTAGGACCAAGGAATTTGAAGTACTCTCCTGGGAGTCAGAATTCCGGAAAACTTGTGTCTGTGCAGACGTTAACCTTGATGGGTGGCCTGGGAGGAGCTAAATAGAAGAAGTTGGGAGGAATGGAAATTTTGTGGGAATTTGTTCAGAGAAGGCATTGGTCGGCGGTGGGAAGCAACGCATGATTAACTCGACTTGCGCTGCAATTGGCGTAAGTGATTTTGCTGGAGGGGAAACCGAGGCGAAGAGCAGACTGGCAGAAGTCTCAGTAGAGGTCTTCCATTCCCAGCTTGCCTAGAGTGCAGACGTGTCGTTCTTTACTCAGCTTGCCTGAGAAAGAGTGAGCATCTCTGCAGTTTACGACTTAGCAAAGGGAACGATTGAGCTTGGAGATAGAAAGTTTTGGTTCAGCTATGTACTGAGCAAGATAGCTAGGAGTGAATAGACGAGCACAGCTTTGCAGCACCTTGAGGTCGGCTGACATCTGCACAACGACGACGCTCCGCCACGCTGTATTCGGTGATATTGTAAGTAGGCTGTTTAGGTTTTTTTATTGGTAACGCCACCTCTGTATAAAAATCACTGGCTGTGCTGTGTGCAGTCTGTGTCTAGTTTGCATTGTTGTCTGCCATTGTAGTGTTGGGCAGTGGCAGCTGGATGTGAACAGCGCGTAGCGTTGCGCAGCTGGAGGTGAGCCGCCAGCAGTGGTGGATGTGGGGAGAGAGATGACGGAGTTTTGAAATTTGTCATGAACTGCTATATATATTATGACTATTAAGGTAAATACATTGTTTGTTCTCTATTAAAATCTTTCATTTGCTAACTATGCCTATCAGTAGTTAGTGCCTTCCGTAGTTTGAATCTTTTATTTAGCTGGCAGTAGTGGTGCTCGCTGTACTGCAGTAGTTCGAGTAATGAAGATTTTTGTGAGGTAAGTGATTTATGAAACGTATAGGTTAGTGTTAGTCAGGGCCATTCTTTTGTAGGGATTTTTGAAAGTCAGACTGCGTTGCGCTAAAAATATTGTATGTCAGTTTAAGGACAGTCATGTACAATTGTTCAAAAGGGGACGTTTCATATGTCGACCCTTAGCCGAGGATACCTCACTGGAATCTTCTGAATTTTTCCCTTGTAGTTTGTGTAATTAGTGTAGCTTTTGTTTATTGCTAGCGCGTAATTATAGAGAGAATTTACTTTGTAGTAGTAGTTTTTCATTGTTGTACAGTAAAACAGTTGTGGCATGCGTGTAGATTTGCAGCAAGTATTTCGCAGCTGCGCTTGCAATTAACTAGATATTATTTTCAGTGCTATGTTAATGTGTTCCCCTATTTTTGCTCTTCAAATTGTGTTTTTCTGTGTTGTCGTGTGAAATATTGTGACAATAATGGCGTGTGAAAAACGTAACACTAGGCTCCAAAGTAAACTGAGAAATGACAGTGAAGACGAAAGCAGTGTGTTAGCGCCACAGTGTTATGAATTAACTAATGTTCAACATAGTAACTTGGTAATTGTGCATAGGGAAATGGAGCGGGCGGCAAACAATGGCATAGGCAGTGAAACAATTAGTGAACAGGGAAGCATTATCGATCGATCGATCGGCAACAGCTCGCCTCAGGAATCGGGAATGACAGAACACAATATTGCAAATACTGTAGACTCAGGTTTTGGGTTCTCACCGTTTTCTCAAATGAGTCAAGAAACATTTTCTGCTTGTCAAAATGTGAATGTTGCCAGTGCAACTTCACTGCCGAAAAGCACTGAGGAACATGTTTCAGACACCAGTGCATTGTTATTACAATTAATGCAACAAATGGGACAAAAGCTTGAAAAGTTAGACACAATGGAACAACACCAGAGACAAACACAGCAAGAGTTAGACACAGTGGAACAAAATCTCAAAAAGTTAGACACAGTGGAACAAAATCTCAAAAACTTAGACACAGTGGAACAAAATCTTAAAAAGTTAGACACAATGGAACAAAATCTTCAAAAGTTAGACTCATTGGAACAAACTCTTGAACAAACACGTGAAGATTTAACTACTGAGTTACATAACATTGAATCGAAATGTCAAAAAGTCTGTAATGACGTAAAAACACAAATTTGTGAGCATTTTCAACCTATTTTTTCGCGGCATGAAAATGCATTACAGAATCAAGAAGCAGCCATAAAAGAACTGCAAACTATTGTTCATGAAAATCATGAGACCTTGCAAGCTAAATTTGACTCAGTTGCATCTACCGATTCGGTTACGCAACTTGCAAAAACTCAGGAAAACTTAAAGGAGACAGTAGATACTCTGAAACGTGGTTCAGAAAAACACACTGAGGAAATAAGTACACTATCGGAGAAAGTAGCCGAACTTTCGGATCAATTCACTAATTTATCTACGAAGGTAGATGATAATCTGAATGACACAAAACCGGCAGTCTTCAATGACACAGAAGAGAGCGAACAAATTAGGAAACTGAAACAAAATCTGAATCAAATTAATACGCAACACCAAAGAGAAATCCGGGAAGTACAAGATCAGCTAACACAGGTAATACAAGAATTACGTATTTCAGAGGACACTCGCGCTCCAACACGGGAAGAGGGACTTAGAAATACGGAAAAGCCGCAAAATAATAACACAGGGCATTTCGGAAGTTTTGAAAGAAATTGGCAATGTGCACCGAAGTTTGAGATGGAACAGCCGAAACGACGTAACAATGACCGACATGCGACTCGCCGACATGATGATTTTGACTATAAGCTCTTCATTACTACACGTAAATTCAAAACATTTAAGAATTCTGGCAACGACATTCATCCACAAGCATGGCTCCATCAATTCTCTCATTGTTTTCCTCCCAACTGGTCGTTAGAACACAGATTAGAATTTATGTGTGGCTACTTAGAGAATGAACCAGCTGTAAGAATGCGATCGGTCATTCACGATTGCCACAGTGAAGGAGAATTTTACCATGCCTTCCTCTCAGCATATTGGTCTCAAGCCACACAAGACCGAGTAAAACATGGCATCATAATGATGAAACATTACCAACAATCTGAAGTCTCCAGTCTTGTGAAATATTTTGAAGACATGTTGCACAAGAATCAGTACCTGTCAAACCCATACAGCCCCTCAGAACTCATCCGCATTTGCTTAATCAAATTACCTGAACATTTACGACATATTATTTTAGCAGGACGTTGCAAAGAAGACATTGAGGCTTTTCAGGGACTGTTACAAGAACTGGAAATTGACACTGACAATCGGGGAACGCGGAAACAGGAGCACGACAATTACAGGTCACATCTGTCACAATTCCGCGAGGAAAGAAATAATAACAGACATGACAAGGCTATTCTCACAACACATATCGTGACCAAAACAGGCACCACCCGTATGACAACCATTGGCAGAGTAGTAATAATTACAGGGAAAGATCACCTCTCCGTGGTAGTGACTATCACAGAGACAATCAGAGAAACAGACAATTTGGGAATCAAAATAATAATTATTAAGGGAGACAGAATAACTTTAGACGCAACGGTCCAGCGCGCAGTTACGATTCAGGGAGAAATTCTCCACCACGTGACCGACAAGAATGAAACTATGGCATCTACCGACATGACGACAGACCATATGCTCGTAACGACAGACCTGAATTGCATCAGAACTGGCGGGATTCAAGCAGAGCAGGGCCCTCTCGAAGAGGTAAATTTGTAGAAGTTAGGTCTCCAAATCCCAATGACGACGCGCGCCAACAAAGAGACAATAGGCAATGACTCACACCGCTGGCAGCCACAAAACGTACTTATGAAACTGACGACGCAACTGCTGTAGCTAGTAATTACGTAAAAATTGGAGACATTAGGGACATCTTACTCCAGGAACACGACGTAAAACAAAACAACATTGCATATCCTGTGATTCACATTACTGTAAATGACGTAAAATTTACGGCAGTACTTGACTCTGGCAGTTCCATTTCCGTAATCAGTGAAACAGCTTTTAGCAAATGCAACAAATCGAACGATTGCCCCACACTTCCGTTACGTAAGATTAAATTACAAGGTGCAATCTTTGGAAAAAGTGTAGATGTACGCCAACAAACCAACTTAGAATTCTTTTGCAAAAGCCACAGCTTCTCTATGAACTTTCTTATTGTTCCATTATTGTCGACGGAAATTATATTGGGAGTAGACTTTTAGAATGAATACAAAGCAATCTTAAACTTTCACGATGCTGAAATAAGTTTAGAGAAGGAAGGTAAGTCAATAGCTTTGAAATTTGAAGATTGGCTCTCAAACCATGACGAAGAAATTAATCGACTTTACCTTCTGTTGGACAACAGTTCGGAATTTTCTACGGAACTAGACACTAACAATCACTCTGCAAGTACTGACAGGGATGATATCGATGGCATATTTGAAAGTTATGAGTTAATTCAGAATAAAATTCAAACAATTTAGAATTGTAATGACACTGATAGGCAGGACCTTTTTGAGATTTTACAAGAACATTCCAAAGTTTTTACTCATAAAACAGGAACAATCAAGGGATTTCAATACAAATTTCGTGTTCGTGAGCATACTAAATTTTGTTTTAGATCATATGTAATTCCAGCACATTATAGGGACCGTGTTAGAACAGAAATACAATCTATGCTTGACGAGGGCCTTATTGAGCCTGCAGTAAGCTCATACAACAATCCATTACATGTTGTTGAGAAGAAAAATGTATCGATCAGGCTTGTCTTAGATTCGAGACAAATCAATACTATCATCATTCCTGAATCGGACAGGCTGCAGACGATGGAAGATGTTCTTCAAAATGTTAATGGTGTAAAAGTGTTGTTTTCTATTGATCTCAGATCCAGCTTTTATCAGATCGAACTTCATCCAGAATGTAGAAAATACACAGCTTTCCTTTGTTTCGGCGTTTGTTATCAGTTTCGGAAACTTCCTTTTGGTTTGAACATTTCTTCAGCAGCATTCATTCGCGGGCTAAATTCCATATTACCTGAGTTCTTAAAACGTCACATCACCTTATATGTAGACGATATTCTGATAGCAGAAGCCTCATGGGAACAACACAATCGCATCCTCAACAGCGTGTTACATATTTTTGCAGAATCTGGAATTACAGTTAACTTGGAAAAGTCTGAATTGGGTAGGACAAAAGTGAAGTTTTTGGGACATATTATTTCTTCTGAAGGCATTCAGCCAGATCCTGAAAAGTTAGAAGCAATCAGAGCCATTCCAGTTCCATCCACAAAAAGACAAGTCCGCAGTTTTCTAGGTCTCGTAAATTTTTACCGTCGTTTTCTGAATATGCAAATTCTTGTTACACCAAAACTTTGTTCTCTCACTGGAAAAAATACTATTTGGAACTGGGACGAACAAGCACAGTTGGAATTCAATTCTTTGAAAGAATCGCTACTTAACGCGCCAATACTAGCTCATCCAGATCTGTCACAAGACTTCTGCCTTAGCACGGACTCTTCTAAAGTCGGTCTTGGTGCCCATTTATTTCAAGAAGCCATAGAAAATGACACTACTGTTCAGAAAACCATTGCTTTTGCTAGCCGAGTGCTAACAAAATCTGAAAAAAATTATTCCGTTACTGAATTAGAAGCTTTAGCTATCGTTTGGGCATTTAACAAATTCCGTTTCTTTCTTTCTGGTAAGCACGTAAAAGTATACAGTGATCATCGTGCATTACAATTTCTTATGTCTTCAAAATTAAATCATGACAGGTTAAAACGTTGGGCATTGTTTCTGCAAGAATTCCGCTTCACAATAGTCTACATTCCCGGCAAGGAGAACATTTTTGCGGACGCACTGTCATGCGCACCGGCTGGGCTTGTGAAAAGTAACACAGAAGGCAACCTCGAAAAAAACTTCAGTATTCTTTACATTCAGAAAGTCGCCTTTGAAAACTTCATAACCACATCTTTAAAGGACATTGCTCATGAACAAGATAAAGATCCGATTTGGAAAGACATCAAGAGCAAATGGCATGAAAAGACACACACACAGATTCGGCATTATTACCTGGTTAGAAACAACATACTGTTCAAACGCTGCACTGTTGATGACAAGCTATGGGTACTTTGCATTCCAGACGATTTTGTTAATAAGCTCAATTGGTACATTCATTTCAGCTACGCACATTTTGGTCCACGAAAATGTTATCATATTCTTCGAACGACTTGTTATTTTAACAATATGGAAAAGAGAATTCGAAGAGTCTTGTCTATTTGTAAACTTTGTCAAAAGGCGAAACCATCTACTGTCTCACATCGTGCTCCGTTGTTTCCCATTATTCCTTCTAAATTAAAAGAATTTGCTGCTGTTGATCTCTTGAGACCGCTTGTCAGAACATCTAATGAATTTTCGTACGTTCTAGTCGCTGTTGAAGTTACTTCAAAATTTGTTTCTTTCACACCGTTACGTAAAGCCACTGGACGGTCTGTATCCAACGCCTTTGTTAAAAATTTCTTACGTTAAGTTGGACACGTTAGCAAAGTCATTTCAGATAACAGACCGCAATTCAGATCTGCTGTTTGGTCACGCATGCTTCGGAATCATAAAATTAAACCTGTTTTTATTTCATTGTACTCACCACATTGTAACCCGTCTGAACGGATTATGAAAGAAATCAATAAGCTTTGCAGACTTTATTGTCACAGAAAGCATCAGCATTGGGACAGATATTTACACTTATTTCAAAATGTGCTGAATGAAATGCTTCATGATTCCACTGCTTTACCACCTACTCTTGTACTAAAGAATGAAGAACCACTGAACAGAATCAGAGAGCTTGTACCTTTCCCGAATACATGTAAACTTCGACACAAAGACATAATTGATTTGGCTCTTAAAAATATAAAATCTGCAGCAGACAAAAGGAGAAAACTACACGGTAAAGCAAATGCAAAGAAATTGTATATTGGTCAGAAAGTTCTCATTAAAGCTCATTCATTGTCACATAAGAAGAAACACTTCAGTCACAAATTCTTTCTAGTTTACAATGGACCTTACAGAATCCAACGTATACCACATGATAATTGCGTTGAAGTTGAAACTCTGCGTACTAGGAGGAGTAAAGGTTTACACCACATTTCACATGTAAAACCATTTATTGAGAGATAATCTGCTTTTTAACTTAGTCTTTGGTATAAAACTTTTCACTTCACATTTCTAGTATGCTTTGTCAGACTTAAGAAACTGTTAACATGCAACAATGTTTGAAGTTAAATATCCAGTCTAGAACCTAGGGAACATTTTTAAACAGAAATTACGAATGCATTGTTATAGTGAATAGACGACACAATGTTGTTATTTGTACATTCTTGCTTGTTAGTTGCACGATTATGTAACGACTATAAGGCTCACATACTTAGAACATTTACCAGTACTGCTAATGAGATTTTACTGCAACATTTTGGTTTACTTGAAATTTGGTGTATCATGAGGTAAGTACATTGGCTTCTGCTGAACTTAGCTTTCGGAGGACAATAACTACGACACTTTCACAGAGATTATCTTACAGCAAGACGCACATTTAGCGCTACAGGACACGTATTTGAGTGATTAATTTTGTACTTAAATCATTTATTTTTAAATATATTTGAAGGACAATGATACAAAGGTTTTCCGTAATACATTTCATTCCATTGTTGTAATCTGTAACACCTGAGGGTATAATTACATTAATCCTCAGGGGGGTACACGCTTACTTTGTGTACCATGTGTTTGGCAAGCACAAGGAGCCCTAGCTAATATGGTATTTGCTTATACAACTTTACACATCGGTACCATATTCCTCTAACACACAAATTATACACAGCTATCTGATCATTTAACTGAGAGATAAACATTTTTTTTTTATTACGTCAGTGACACATGTTCACGCAATTACAGAGTTGGATTACTTCACACTTACGAAATTGTATTTTATCTGTACTTCGTGAACTGTTCATATTTTGTTCGAAACCATTGTGATACTATGAGAGCTTTGAATGTTGTATTTGGTATGAGATCATGATTTTTAAAGTACGTTTGATGTAGACGACACTATTGAAATGAGCAGAGAATTATTTTTAGGTTTTGAAACTACTGCAGAAAGTATGAAACGTCCCCTTTGAACAATTTATATAAGACTGTGCTTAACCTGACACACAATACTTTGTTAGCGCAACGCAATCTGACTTTCAAAATTCCCTACAAAAGAATGGCCCTGACTAACATTAAACTATACCTTTCACAAATCACTTACCTCCCAAAAATCCTTGCTGCTCAAGCTACTGCAATACAGCAAGCGCCACTACTGCCAGCTAAATAAAAGATTCAAACTACTAAAGGCACTAACTACTGATAGGGATAGTTAGCAAATGAAAGATATTAATAGAGAACAAACAATGTATTTACCTTAATATCATCACAAGTCATCATATATATATCAGTTCATGACAAATTGCAAACCTCCGCCATCTCTCTCCCCACATCCACCACTGCTGGCGGCTCACCTCCAACTGCGCAACGCTACGCGCTGTTCACAGCCAGCTGCCTAACACTACAATGGCGAGTATTACAACAATGCAAAGCAGCCACAGACTGCACACAGCACAGCCAGTGATTGTCATACAGAGGTGGCGTTACCAATAAAAAACCTAAACAGCCTACTTACATAGAGAAAACATAAACAGCCTACTTACATAGCCCCCATGCTCCCCACAAAATTTTTTACAAATGGTGTTGGGCACTGGCCAATACAGATTTGACAAAAATTTTTCACAATTACAGTAACAAAGATATAAAATGCACACACTTATTAATATTATGTTGGTCAAAAGATCAAAATTTCTCACAGTCCATAAAGACAGTCCACATTGTTCATCACAGTAAAAATGCAGAGTTTTTCTCAAAGTCCAAGCAGTAAAAGAAAATGCACATAGAAGTAGTGGATTTCCATGCAGTCTTGAAGAAGTAGTGTTGACCTTCCAACGGAAAGACAGTGCTGACTCTCGACATGCAGACAGGTAATGGGCCACAACGGAGCAAACCCACAGCAGAGTCATTCGAAGTTTGGAAGAATATTGGTAGGTAGGTCATCACAGAGCAGACCCACTGTAGTCCTGGTAGAGATTACGGTATTGGTGGGCCACCAGAGGTGCAGACCCACTGCAGTCCTTGTAGAAATAATGGTATTGATGGATCACCAAAGATGTAGACCCACTGTAGTCCTTGAAGAGATGGCCAGCAGCCATCTGTTGTGACTGTGCAGGTGCACAATCACCATTGAAGAGTCTTGCGGATAATATAGCAAGTCCATAAACCACCACTTGTGCACTCACAAAGTTTTTGAAATTGTCCTTAGAACCAGCAATGCTGTTATCCAGTCCCTTGCTGAGTTATTAAGACACGTGCAAACACTAACAGTCCCTACTTCTCACATATTGTCCACATACTATGACCAACAGAAACGTGTGCAGTGAAATGTAACTAACAAGTTAATAATGTCATGAACTGGTCACAATTACAATTTTATAACATAAGAATACAATTACAAAGGTACAAAATACATCATTAAAAACATAATAATACAGATAACATTTGTAGTACAGGCTTTACAAAAGAATAGAAATAAACATATACATCAGTGTTACAAAAATAGTGACATAAGTACATACATAAAATAATGAGAATAGTTTTCGAAACATTAATTTCACACATGAACATTGAAACAGAACAGAATTGTAAACAACTTTACAAAGAAAATAACATATAATTAATGCAACTTATATTTGAGGATAACAGTATTCCTCCTCATAGTGAATATAGCTTAGGATTAGAAGAGAAAAAAATTCTATGAAACAGTACACAGAGACAGGAAGAAAACAAATACTCAAGGGTACACAAACACATAGTGGGATAACACCAATAGGAAAGGACAGGGTTCGTTTTCAGTGTAACATTTGGTACTGCAGTCCAACCCAAAACTTCATATATCTTTCCTCTTATTTCATCCTTTGTTTCCACCAAAAAAATTCTATCTAAGCATGCTTTCTGTATTTATATGTTCACACATTTCTTACCTCAACATTTATTTCCAAGAAAATCCTACCTAAACCTGTCTTCCAATTCATCGCAACTCATTCTCTTAGAGGCTACCCCCTCTTAAGCTAACTTAAATCTACTGAGCTCAGATGCTAAACTAAGGGACGAGGCAATGCAGCATTACATAACAAATCAACACAAACAGCAATGCAAAAAAATGCAAATTGGCAAAGCTAGCAGCATAAATGAGCAAAAGTCAAATTCAATAACACTATGCCTGGCAAACAGCAGCAACTTATACCTAAACATGACATAGCGCAAGCAGAAAAAATATTACACTAAACAACAATGCAGATAAGGGAAATGTATATTCACATCTTAATGTCTATGTAATTAAAGTGGTGCACCACAAGAAGTTATTCTACCAAAAAGTTACCAATTACTTGAAAAGCAAATTATGAATGCAGTTACTAGTTCCTTCTTATTGTTCTTTCCTTTCCAAGTGCTCCTTTTTTAAAGAATGTGGATCATAAAATAATTATTTAATAGATCTGTTGACAGAAAGTGTTCACATTAGCAAATGCATTTTATTTTATAAAAGCAATGCTGCAACACAGCTGGAAAACAGATGTCAAATGAAATAAGCAACTATGAAAAGCAAAGCATAAAAATATCATTCAGTAGTCATGTGACATTTCATAAGTTAGTAGCTCTCAACTCTCGTAGAAAGACGCTTGTCGTAATCAGGTGTGCAGATGTACGAATATTTCCCATCAATTCATAAGCATTTCAGTAATTAGCACAAAGTGCGAGTAATCATATGTTTTCAAGTAACGAGGGTGTCGCATTAGCGATGAAAGGCACACCCTAATGGCTTGTTCTCCAGGTGTTTGACACGTCCCACGTCCCCTTTTTTTTTCTACCTGTGCCGCTGAAAAGGGCTCGCAATAACGGCTTTTTCTCCAGGCGTCTGACACAGCTGGGTGCCCGCGACACATTACGTGCAGGTGGTCACTTAACTTTCGTACGGAAATATTTACGACAGCAGTTTCTGCTACCGTTGCAGTCTCATTTAAAAATATTTCACAGGTCAAGAATTAGCGTTGCAAATCTGTAGAAACAAAATCCTATAAATATAAGTGTCCAAAAAAATTTTCAGTGGCATTGTGATACATTCACACATGGTTCACACATGTCATAACTCTTAAAGTACGATTCTTGGTTTCCAACATCCTTTTTCACAAGTCAAGAGTCCCTACCCACTATTCATTACTCCTTACCTTATTACACATATACATATTCGTCGACACTTCTTCAATATTTCATCGTGAGAAATACGTAGCATAATAAACATTCCTCAACAACATAATACACATCGTCGTCGTAATAATAACATCATAACACTTCAGTCAAATCTCAAAATCGTCGTAACTTCCTCCAATAATTTCTAAGCCTAAAATAATTCTCTGCTCATGTCAAAAGTGTCAGCTGCCTCAAACGTACTTTAAAAATCATGATCTCATACCAAATATATCATTCAAAGGTCTCATAGTATCACAATGATTCCGAAAAAATATGAACAGTTTACAAAGTACAGACAAAATACAGTTTCATAAGTGTGAAGTTATCCAACGGTGTAATTACGTAAACATGTGTCACTGACGTAGTAAAAAACATGTTTATCTCTCAGTTAAATGATCAGATAGCTGTGTAATTTGTGTGTTAGAGAAATATGGTACCGATGTGTAAAGTTGTATAAGCAAATACCATATTAGCTAGGGCTCCTTGTGCTTGCCAAACACATGGTACACAAAGTAGGCGTGTACCCCCCTGAGGATTAATGTAATTATACCCTCAGGTGTTACAGATTACAGCAATGAAATGAAATGTATCACTGAAAACTTTCTTTGTAATTCAAAAATCTTTAAAAATAAATGTTTTAAGTACAAAATTAATCACTGAAATGCGTGTCCTGTAGCGCTAAATGTGCATATTGTTGTAAGATAATCTCTGTGAAAGTGTCGTAGTTATTTTCCTCCAAAAGCTAAGTTCTGCAGAAACCAATGTACTTACCTCATGATAAACAAAAGTGAAATGCTTTGCGTAGAGATATCTTAGTTATTACGCTTATTGTTGTGATGATGAAAGTACTGTGCTGTAACGTATTGTTGTGCTATGGAAAAGGCTGTCTCCTTGTAGCTATACCACAAAAGTTACTAATAAAACATGTTTTGATTTCCAGAAGAATTCAGAAAACTGTGCTGTTTAAATAAGTTCTCTTGGTTCTTGATTGGATATTTAACTTCAAACATTGTTGCATGGTAACAGTTTCTAAAGCATACTAGTAACGTGAAGTGAAACGTTTTATGGCAAAGACAAAGTTAAAAGGCAGATTATCTGTCAATAAATGGTTTTACATGAGAAATGTGGTGTAAACCTTTACTCTTCCCAATACGCAGAGTTTCAACTTGAATGCAATTATCATGCGGTATTCGTCCGTAAAGAATACGGGAATTTTGCTCAAGGTTAGCGTCAATGTTATTTTTCCCTGAGCCACCTGGCGCACGCGGCTGCCTGCGGTGCGAGTCATTGTCTGTTTCTTTGTTGGCGCGCGTCGTTACTGGGATTAGGAGGCCTAACTTCCACAAATTCGCCTCTCCGAGTGGGCCCAGCTCTGTTTAAAGCTCGCCAGTTCTGATGGAAATCAGGTCTGTCGTTTTGTCGGTAGTTTCCATAGTTTCTTTCTTGTCGGTCACGTGGTGGAGAATTTCTCCCTGAGTCGTAACTGCGTGCTGAACTGTTGCGTCTGAAGTTATTTTGTCTCCCTTGATAATAATTGTTTTGGTTCCCATATTGTCTGTTTCTCTGATTGTCTCTGTGATAGTCATTACTACGGAAATGCGATCTTTCTCTGTAACTATTATTACTCTGCCAGCGGTTGTCATATGGGTGGTGTCTGTTTTGGTCACGATTTGTGTTGTGAGAATAGCCTTGTCGTGTCAAGTTATTACTTCTTTCATCGCGGAATTGCGACGGATGTGACCTGTAATTGTTGTGTTCCTGGTTTCGTGTTCCGCGATTGTCAGTGTCAATTTCTATTTCTTGTAAAAGTCCCTGAAATGCTTCAATGTCGTCTTTGCAACGTCCTGCTAAAATAATATGTCGTAAATGTTCAGGTAATTTGATTAAGCAAATGCGGATGAGTTCTGAGGGGCTGTATGGGTTTGACAGGTACTGATTCTTGTGCAACATGTCTTCAAAATATTTCACAAGACTGGAGACTTCAGATTGTTCGAAATGTTTCATCATTATGATACCATGTTTTACGCGGTCTTGTGTGGCTTGAGACCAATACGCTGAGAGGAAGGCATGGTAAAATTCTCCTTCACTGTGGCAATCGTGAATGACCGATCGCATTCTTACAGCTGGTTCATTCTCTAAGTAGCCACACATAAATTCTAATCTGTGTTCTAACGACCAGTTGGGAGGAAAACAATGAGAGAATTGATGGAGCCATGCTTGTGGATGAATGTCGTTGCCAGAATTCTTAAATGTTTTGAATTTACGTGTAGTAATGAACAGCTTATAGTCAAAATCATCATGTCGGCAAGTCGCATGTCGGTCATTGTTACGTCGTTTAGGCGGTTCCATCTCAAAATTCGGCGTACCTTGCCAACTTCTTTCACAATTTCCGAAGTGCCCTGTGTTATTATTTTGTGGCTGTTCCATATTTCTGTGTCCCTCTTCCCGTATTGGGGCGCGAGTGTCCTCTGAAATACGTAATTCTTGTACTACTTGTGCCAACTGATCTTGCACTTCCCGGATTTCTCTTTTGTACTGTGTATTGATTTGATTTTGATTTTGTTTGAATTTTCTTATTTGTTCATACTCTTCAGTGTCCATGAAAGCTACAGGTGTTGTGTCATTCAGATCATCATCTACCTTTGTAGATAAGTTAGTGAACTGATCTGAAAGTTCGGCTACTTTATCCGATAGTGAAATCACTTCCTCTCTATGTTTTTCTGAACCAAGTTTCAGAGTGTCCATTTGTGTTGCAATCGTGTCTACTGTGACCTTTAAGTTTTCCTGAGTTTTTGCAAGTTGCATAACCGTATCGGTAGATGCAACTGAGTCAAATTTTGCTTGCAAGGTCTCATGATTTTCATGAACAATAGTTTGCAGTTCTTTTATAGCTGCTTCGTGATTCTGTAGTGCATTTTCATGACGCGAAAAAATAGGTTGGAAATGCTCACAAATTTGTGTTTTTACGTCATTACAGACTTTTTGACATTTCGATTCAATGTGATGTAACTCAGCAGTTAAATCCTCACGTGTTCGTTCAAGAGTTTGCTCCAATGAGTCTAACTTTTTAAGATTTTGTTCCATTGTGTCTAACTTTTGAAGCTTTTGCTGTGTTTGTCTCTGATTTTGTTCCATTGTGTCTAACTTTTTGAGATTTTGTTCCACTGTGTCTAACTTTTTAAGATTTTGTCCCATTTGTCTCTGATTTTGTTCCATTTGTTGCATTAATTGCAATAATAATGTATTAGTGTCTGGAATCTGTTTCTCTACGCTTTTCGGCAGTGCATTTGCACCGGCAACATTCACATTTTGACAAGCAGAAAATGCGTCTTGACTTATTTGAGAAAACGGTGATAACCCAAAACCTGAATCTACAGTATTTGCGAAATTGTGTCCTGTCATTTCGGATTCCTGAGGCGAGCTGTTGCCGACCGATCGATCGATAATGCTTCCCTCTTCACTAATTGTTTCACTGTCCGTGCCATTGTTTGCCGCCCGCTCCATTTCCCTATGCACGATTACCAAATTACTACTTTGAACATCAGTTAATTCATTACTCTGCGGCGCTAACACACTGCCTTCGTCTTCACTGTCATTTCTCAGTTTACTTTGGAGCCTAGTATTACGTTTTTCACACGCCATAATTGTCACAATATTTCACACGATAACACAGAAAAACACAATTTGAAGAGCAAAATAAAATAACGTAGCAATGGAAATAATGTCTAGTTAATTGCAGCTGCGAAATACTTGGTGCAAATCTACATGCATGCCACAACTGTTTTACTCTACAACAATGAAAAACTACAACTACAAAGGAGATTCTCTCTACAATTACGCGCTAGCAATAAACAAAAGCTACACTAAATACACAAACTACAAGAAAAAATCAGAAGATTCCAGTGAGGTATCCTCGGCTAAGGGTCGACATATGAAACGTCCCCTTTGAACAATTTATATAAGACTGTGCTTAACCTGACACACAATACTTTGTTAGCGCAACGCAATCTGACTTTCAAAATTCCCTACAAAAGAATGGCCCTGACTAACATTAAACTATACCTTTCACAAATCACTTACCTCACAAAAATCCTCGCTGCTCAAGCTACTGCAATACAGCAAGCGCCACTACTGCCAGCTAAATAAAAGATTCAAACTACTAAAGGCACTAACTACTGATAGGGATAGTTAGCAAATGAAAGATATTAATAGAGAACAAACAATGTATTTACCTTAATATCATCACAAGTCATCATATATATATCAGTTCATGACAAATTGCAAACCTCCGCCATCTCTCTCCCCACATCCACCACTGCTGGCGGCTCACCTCCAACTGCGCAATGCTACGCGCTGTTCACAGCCAGCTGCCTAACACTACAATGGCGAGTATTACAACAATGCAAAGCAGCCACAGACTGCACACAGCACAGCCAGTGATTGTCATACAGAGGTGGCGTTACCAATAAAAAACCTAAACAGCCTACTTACATAGAGAAAACATAAACAGCCTACTTACAAAAGCTACGACGTTTTTGAGATTTGACTGAGGTGTTATGATGTTATTATTACGATGACGATGTGTTTTATGCTGTTGAGGTATGTTTATGATCAATAAGCTGATGCTAAATGAGGTATTTGATTATGCTACATATTTATTATGATAAAATATTGAAGAAGTGTCGACAAATATGTATATGTGTAATAAGGTAAGGAATAATGAGTAGTGGTTAGGGTCTCTGATTTATGAAAAGGATGTTGGAAACCAAGAAACGTACTTTAAGAGTTATGAAATGTGTGTGTATATGCGTGAATGTATTACAATGCAGACAAAAATTTTTTGGACACTGAAACGTCCCCTTTGAACAATTCTACACGAGACTGTGCTTAAACTGACACACAATATTTTGTTAGCGCAACGCAATCTGACTTTCAAAATTCCCTACAAAAGAATGGCCCTGACTAACATTAAACTATACCTTTCACAAATCACTTACCTCACAAAAATCTTCGCTGCTCAAGGTACTGCAATACAGCGAGCGCCACTACTGCCAGCTAAATAAAAGATTCAAACTATGGAAGGCACTAACTACTGATAGGGATAGTTAGCAAATGAAAGATATTAATAGAGAACAAACAATGTATTTACCTTAATATCATCACAAGTCATAATATATATATCAGTTCATTACAAATCTCCGCCATCTCTCTCCCCACATCCACCACTGCTGGCGGCTCACCTCCAACTGCGCAACGCTACGCGCTGTTCACAGCCAGCTGCCTAACACTACAATGGCGAGTATTACAACAATGCAAAGCAGCCACAGACTGCACACAGCACAGCCAGTGATTGTCATACAGAGGTGGCGTTACCAATAAAAAACCTAAACAGCCTACTTACATAGAGAAAACATAAACAGCCTACTTACAAAAGCTACGACGTTTTTGAGATTTGACTGAGGTGTTATGATGTTATTATTACGATGACGATGTGTTTTATGCTGTTGAGGTATGTTTATGATCAATAAGCTGATGCTAAATGAGGTATTTGATTATGCTACATATTTATTATGATAAAATATTGAAGAAGTGTCGACAAATATGTATATGTGTAATAAGGTAAGGAATAATGAGTAGTGGTTAGGGTCTCTGATTTATGAAAAGGATGTTGGAAACCAAGAAACGTACTTTAAGAGTTATGAAATGTGTGTGTATATGCGTGAATGTATTACAATGCAGACAAAAATTTTTTGGACACTGAAACGTCCCCTTTGAACAATTCTACACGAGACTGTGCTTAAACTGACACACAATATTTTGTTAGCGCAACGCAATCTGACTTTCAAAATTCCCTACAAAAGAATGGCCCTGACTAACATTAAACTATACCTTTCACAAATCACTTACCTCACAAAAATCTTCGCTGCTCAAGGTACTGCAATACAGCGAGCGCCACTACTGCCAGCTAAATAAAAGATTCAAACTATGGAAGGCACTAACTACTGATAGGGATAGTTAGCAAATGAAAGATATTAATAGAGAACAAACAATGTATTTACCTTAATATCATCACAAGTCATAATATATATATCAGTTCATTACAAATCTCCGCCATCTCTCTCCCCACATCCACCACTGCTGGCGGCTCACCTCCAACTGCGCAACGCTACGCGCTGTTCACATCCAGCTGCCGCTGCCCAACACTACAATGGCAGACAACAATGCAAACTAGCCACAGACTGCACACAGCACAGCCAGTGATTTTCATACAGAGGTGGCGTTACCAATAAAAAACCTAAACAGCCTACTTACATAGAGAAAACATAAACAGCCTACTTACATAGAGAAAACATAAACAGCCTACTTACAACACTGTTATATCAATAGCATTTTGTTTCTACAGATTTGTAACGCAAATTCTTGACCTGTGAAATATTTTTGTATGAGACTGTCACTGTGGCGGAAACTGCCATCGTAAATATTTCAGCAAGAAAGGTAAGTGACCTTGGCGTAATGCGTTTTGGGCGCCCAGCTGAGAGGTAGACGTCTGACAAAAGAAAGCCATTAGGTGCAAAAAAAAAAAAAAAAAAAAAAAAAAGAGGCCATTATCCTCGCTATTGACATTCTTTTGTAGAAAGCATCACAAATATGACACGCTCGAACTTGAAAACATAAAACATGATTATACTGTGGAGCTCTTAATTTATGATATTTACTAAAATGCCTAATGAAACAATGAGAAACATTTCACGGCTATTGTCTTGCTTGTTGAGAGAAATGCCATATGACTTGCTTTATGTATTTATTTACTCATTTTGTTTAATATCTAGTTTCTAGCTGCACTGCAGCATTGGTTAACATAAAATTTTGTAGATGTACTAATATAAATATTTTCTGTCTACAGATCGAGTAAATAATAATTTTTTTTTCAAAAAAAATGAGGGAGCACAAAAAGACATTTACCTTCACAGGAACTGCATTCATAATTTTCTTTTCAAGTACTTGGTAACTTTTTTGGTAGAATAACTTCTTGTGGTGCACCACTTTAATTACATAGATATTAAGATGTGATTATACATTTCCCTTATCTGCATTGTTATCTTTAGTGTACTATTTTTTCTGCTTGAGCTATGTCATGTTTAGGTATTTCATTTTCTGCTGCTGTTTGCCAGGCATAGTGTTACTGAATTTGAATTTGTGTTACTCTGCTAAGCCAGTTTACTACTGATTTGTTTTTCTTGTTTGCTGCGCATTGCGTCATATTAGTTGTAATGTTGAACTGCTTGGTAATTTAGATTTACTGTAGCTTGCTTTGCAAATTTGAATTTTTTTGTCCTTGCTGTTTGTGTTACTTGTTTTGTGCTGCTGCATTGCCTCGTCCCTTAGTTTAGCATCTGAGCTCAGTAGATTTAAGTTAGCTTAAGAGGGGGTAGACTACATAAGAAACTGACTATGGACAATAGACAAAAAATTCATTGAGAAGTTATATGAAAAATATTTGGGCCAAAATGAGTATTGTACACTGAGAAATAATTATTTTGAAATAAATATGAATAGAATACAGAAAGCAGGTATAGATACGGAATAATGATGAATGAAGGGAGATCTCTGAGAAGTAAAGAAAGTTTTGTTTGCAAGATACTGCAGTAAAACAAACCCTGTCCTTTCCCTTTCTGTTACTCCTCTATGTGTTTGTGTACTCTTGTATATTTATGTTCTTCCTGTCTTTATATGTTACCTCATAAGACTTATGTTGTAGAATTTTTCTCATACTCAGCTACATGAACTATGATGAGGAATACTGTTATCCTCAAATATAATTTGCATTAATAATATATTATTTACTTCGTAAAGATGTTTAGACATTATTTATTCTGTTTTGTTTTAATGCTCATGTGTAAAGTTGATGTTTCAAAAGTTATTCTGATCTTTTATGTATGTACTCATGTCATAATTCCTGTAACACTGATGTATATGTTATTTCGATTCTTTTGTAAAGCCCATATTACTACAAATGTTATCTGTACTATTATGTTCTTTAATGATGTATTTTGTACCTTTGTAATTGTATTTTCATGTTGTAAATTTATAATTGTATAGACACCAGTTCTTCAAATTAAGTTACATTTCACTGCACACGTTTCTGTTGGTCATAGTATATGGACAATATGTGAGAAGTAGGGACTGATAGCGTTTGCACGTGTGTTAATGATTCAGCAAGGGACTGGATAACAGCATTGCTGGCTCTAAGGACAATTACAGAAACTTTGTGAGTGCACAAGTGGTGGGTTATGGACTTGCTATATTGTCCGCAAGACTCTTCGATGGTGATTGTGCACCTGCACATTTGCAACAGATGGCTGCTGGCCATCTCTACAAGGACTACAGTGGGTCTGCGTCTTTGCTGACTCACCAGTACCATTATTTCTACAAGGACTGCAGTGGGTCTGCGCCTCTGGTGGCCCACCAATACCGTAATCTCTACCAGGACTACAGTGGGTCTGCTCTGCGATGACCTACCAATACTCTTCAAAACTTCGATTGACTCTGCTGTGGGTTTGCTCTGTTGTGGCCCATTACTTGTCTGCATGTCAAGAGTCAGCACTGTCTTTCCATTGGAAGGACAACACTACTTCTTCAAGACTGCATGGAAATCCACTACTTCCTTGTGCATTGTCTTTTACTCCTCAGACTTTGAGAAAAGAAACGGCTGTTTTACTGTGATGAATGATCAGGACTGTCTTTATGGACTGTGAGAAAATTCTAGCTTTTGACCAACATTGTATTAATAAGTGTGTGCATTTGATATATTTCTTACTGTAATTACGAAAAATTTTATCAAATCATTATTGGCCACTGCCCAAAACAATTTGTAAAATTTTTTTTGTGGGGAGCATGGGGGCTATGTAAGTAGGCTGTTTAGGTTTTTTTATTGGTAACGCCACCTCTGTATAAAAATCACTGGCTGTGCTGTGTGCAGTCTGTGTCTAGTTTGCATTGTTGTCTGCCATTGTAGTGTTGGGCAGCGGCAGCTGGATGTGAACAGCACGTAGCGTTGCGCAGTTGGAGGTGAGCCGCCAGCAGTGGTGGATGTGGGGAGAGAGATGGCGGAGTTTTGAAATTTGTCATGAACTGCTATATATATATTATGACTATTAAGGTAAATACATTGTTTGTTCTCTATTAAAATCTTTCATTTGCTAACTATGCCTATCAGTAGTTAGTGCCTTCCGTAGTTTGAATCTTTTATTTAGTTGGCAGTAGTGGCGCTCGCTGTACTGCAGTAGTTTTTGTGAGGTAAGTGATTTGTGAAACGTATAGGTTAGTGTTAGTCAGGGCCATTCTTTTGTAGGGATTTTTGAAAGTCAGACTGCGTTGCGCTAAATATTTTGTATGTCAGTTTAAGGACAGTCATGTACAATTGTTCAAAAGGGGACGTTTCAATATTAGGCCCGCTCCGGCCACTGATTAATTTGTTGGATCACGTCGGCAAAGTTTCCATCAGGGTTTCATGGGCCGTGTATCGTAGAATTCTTCTCGTACTTCGCATTACGCCTGGGTCAGTCGATAGGAATTACTTTTGATTTATCGCGCTTTACTCCACGCAAACGCAATTTTCTTACCACTGCCTGTTAGGAGAGTCATGTAATGTGATGATTGAAAGTCGTGAGTTAAAATAAATCTGTGCTAGTCGACTGCATCTGTTTTCAATCAAGTAGTTGAAATCCCAAGTCACTTTCTTAATTAATTTTATGTTCAACATTTGCATCTGGTGTTCAATAGCTGAATATGACATCAATGTGCACGCCTTCTTAATTAAAAGAGATCAATTCTGAATCAATTAATGTCAACACTGCCACCGCAGTTCAATCAGGAGTCACAGGGCCTTATTACTTTCTTCACGTTATCCGACATTGCGGCAGTTTTGCGCTCTCTGTTGATCTGTTAGTCAAGTACTTGGGGTGAACACACACCAAAACCAGATAAGTGACAGGTGGGTTGGCTGACCCATGCCAGGATACGATACTTCGGGATTTGCTGGGAAGTAGTCTTGAAAAAGGAAATTTTTCCATGTGATCCATTGCTTAGCCATTTTTAGTTGAAAAACGGGTAGCAGTAGTTACAATAAGTTACATTATCTTCTTCATGTGATGTCCTTTCAAATTGACATTTAGAGGTGCCTGTGCATTGTACTTGTGATTTGTTGGAGTACTTATGATGTGCAGTGCCATAATCAGCCGATGCTGAGCACACAGAACACAATCATTGGTACTAGCCCTTTTCGGGAATGCTTCATGAACTATTTGTCGGGTCACTGCTCACACCCAGTGTATCAATTTGTGTCCTGATATATGTTTTGCGTTATCTAATTATTGAGAGTAAGGGGTACCTGGGTTTTGAGTTTTCGTGTAACATAAAAGTGCAAATGATAACGAGGGGAAAAGCCAAGACAAAGGCAGAATATAATCAGACTATTACTCGGGAGAACATGGGTGATAGTAGGAAAGCTCTACCGATGAGCGTGACGAACGCGAGTTGCAACTTCCTGAAACTGCGTCTCATGACTGGTTTAGTCTGCTAAATAGCAAGGACGTTGATTCGGGCAGTGATACTGAGGGCTTGGGGGACGCAGGGAGTACAGGATTAATCCATAAGTATGGAAGATCCAGCCTAAGAAGCCAGAGTGTGTTGGAACAAAACGGTGTCCGACGATTATCAAACGATTCACTCACAAGTGATCCGACGGGGGCGCGGAGGCGGTACTTGTCTGAGAAGCAACCACATGCCTTGCTCATACTGTGGCATCAAGCAGTCAGGCCTGCAAGATGAGTGGTCTGCCAAGCGAGTGGATTCATTCTTATTTATCGAGTAACATGAACTCTCGTACTCACAATTAAGTTACAAATTATCCTCCTATATGAATAATACGCAACGGAAACGCACATCTGACTATCAGTAATTTACAGACCTCTGTTCACTACGCACTGGCAATACCACATTTTCTTTTTTTTATTCAACGGCTTTTATCAACACGTGGCCATCGCACTGAATATGAGTGGCGCACGCATTATAATTTCTGGATATCATGACAACATACAATTCGAAGGAAAAGGCCACCAATCTTTTTCTTTTCACTATTTTATTTATTCCGATAAATTCTATAACCTAAACACACAAATTCTATAACCTACAACAATAACACATGAGAAATTCCGCCCAGTGGACATGGCTTTACGTTGGTGATTCTTTACCTTATGGTCTCGTAATTATTTAACGCTACAGTGCACTTTCTGGATAGGATGGTGGATCTTTTGCTATATCTCACACTTCGGCTCTCACAACCATCATCACGAAACTTTCCTCCAGACCGAGCAGTACAAAAGGAACACACGTAACCCACTACCTCTGAAACTACCTTGCTACTCTCCCATGCAAACCACACATACTCAAATTACATGACATACACCACTTTACAACATGAAATACAACACAGGGAATAGTCACAACATTATCACTTTTAGCTTTCCCACTTCAATTAATATTAATCCCAGTTTCACAAGAGACTGCCCCACTTCGTAATTCTACTTTCCTACTATGAACTCTGGAGATATATGCACGTCTTCCTGTGCAATGCAAGCCGAGTGGCGTTGCTGGATAGACGGCTGACTCACCTTGCTTCTCTCTCAGAGTATTATAGTTTGAATCAAGCATCTCGTGGAAACATATCACGCAAAGTAATATTAAGAACATATTCATCACCCACACGAGTCCTCAACTGATACCATGGACGAGTACTTCTCTTTATCCTTTGTCTCATACACAGATAGAGACTCACACAGTACTCACCACGTGGAAGTACTCGTCTCTAATTTCAGGTCCTGCACACGCTATTTCTTAAATATTTCAACTTATTGTACACACGCTAGTAATTCAGCTTAACTTAAGCACACGGAAGTATTTCAACTTATTGCTACACGTGGTTTCCTTGTGACCGTTGATCACTTCCGAAGATTACTACAATCCCATTAATATTACCTGCCTGACATTTAATTCTCCCCACAAAAGTTCCTGAAATAGAGAAATTATTATTTCAAAGTACTCTTAAATATTCCACATGCATACCATGTCTCCACTCTTTTGTCTTTACGGAGCACACCTAAGACAGGTCTTAACAGCACAAGATCCAGCGGCAGAGTGCCGAAACGTGGCCGTTCTTCAGGTTCTCTCGCACCTCTGCCGAAGTGGGGGAGCACCTTGCTACCGCAATGGTCAGCCACGTTTCAGGCGCTCAAAGCTCAGGTAAATTTCATCTCTTTGGTCCCACCAAAGGTGGCCAAAGGATCGTCTCAAAGATGATCATATATTCACATTCACTATCTGTGGTTAGCAGATGACCATACATTCATTCATTTCACAGATCTCACCAAAGTGGATGTAGCGATTTACTTTGTGGGAGTGCACATGTGATCAATTAAATAGATAAATTGTCATTCTTTCCCACACTGGCATCCGGCTCCGCTGTATTAATTGAAATTGAGTTATTATTAGAAAAAAATGTGTTGTTCTGACAAAAATAATGAAGTATGTTGTACCTTTTTTCAATGTCGGGCGGTACTGTACCCATTCATGTCTATATATCGAAGGGTTCCTCAGAACAGAGGAGAAGAGTCGCATTTTCAGCCACAAAAGAACGAAGATCAAAATGCGGCTACTCTCAAAAACATAACGGACCTGTTGCAACAGATGCAAACGGTGAGCTTAGAGCAGAGCGCCAACCTTAATGCCAAAATTAAAAAGGCGAATTCGGAGCTGATAGAACAGAGCGCCAACCTTAAGGCCGAAATTAAAAAGGCGAATTCGGAGTTGAAAGAGCAAGTAAAAGAGGAGGTAAAGAATCTCGGCGTCAAAATAGAGAAAGAGATTGCCATCATCAAAAGAACGGCAATTGAAGCCAAATTAATCGCGAAAGGTGCAAGGAAAATAGCGAGAGAGACTCGGGACTCCACGCAAAGCACTGCAAAAGTAGGAAAGGTCATGTTATCAAGGCTACAAAGCCGGCTAAAACGTGTTGAAGAAAAGCAACAAGAGCAACCGGACATAGGGCCTAACGAGATGTTGAAAGAGGAGGTGGCGATATTAAAAAGAAATTTAGAGGACGAGGTAAAACGTCTCATTACAGAGACATCGGGTAAGGAGAAGGGTGTAATTACTGCGCAGACTGAACCGTCACTTGGCGGAACACAGATAACAGCTTCACGGTGTGATAAAGTTGACACTACAAGCAACGGGAGCCACGCCTTCATTCACAGCTCTGAGGAAACGACCGAGGTAAACAAGGACAGCGCGCAGCAGTCCAGTGAGCACAACTGCTCTCAGCTGATTAGATGTACCGAACAACTGTCGAACATACAGAGGGGGAGAGATGACGATAGCGTGTCGGAACGAATTAGTCCACGTCCTGAAGTTCATACGAATCGTAAGAACGGTCGAAATGATAACTGGAATGATGACCGGTTTGACTACAAGCATTTTGTATCCGTCCGAAATTCCCATCACTACAAGGACGAAGGTAATAGCTTGCATCCAAAAACGTTTATGGGACAATTCGAGTTATCTTTGCCTCCACACCGGCCATTGATGTACCAGCTGGATTCTGTGTGCTCCCATATGGAGGGCGCGACCGCTGAGTACATGAGAAATGTAGCGAAGATGAGCGTCCCGTTCGAAGAATTCAAAAATGCCTTCTTGGGCAAGTATTGGTCTAAAGAAACCCAAGAAAGGATCAAACAAGACATTATGATGTCCAGAGATATGGAAGGTGCAGGGTACCGGAGACCGGTCAAATTTTTTGAAAATATGACAAAAATAAACCAGTACCTAGACAACCCATGTAGCGGTGCGGAAATCATCAGATCATGCTACATGAAACTTCCCATTTCGTATCAACAATCACTTGCCGGTCGTTGTGGTAGCGATACTGAGGTATTTAAGGGCATTTTGCGCGAACTGGAATTCGCATTTCAAGAAGAACAGGCGCGGGAGAAACGCCGACAGCGTGAACAGCATAACAACCGTCGCAATAATGGACCCCAGTGGGATAGTAGGCCAGCACCGAACTACAACGGCCACAATCAAAGTAAGAGTAATAACAACTCGAAAAGAAGGTACACGGAAGAAGAGCGACACTCTCCGGTGCAACATAGTAAATCACAAAGGACCTGGGGCGGTAACCAGCAATCGGGAAGGAACAGGAATTATGGTTACCAAAATAACAACCAGGAAGAGGTCGAAGTCCGCCCTCCGAAGCCTGGTACATCCCACCTTAACGGGCAGGATTACGAATGACTAGACCAGAGCGCGGACAGGAGTTGCAAAACGTCCGTAGCCTCGGAACTAGTCAATAACATAAACATTATCGAATACGAGGATGTCACCGAGTTACTCCTCGAAGAAAAGGAAGGGCAACAAAATAAAGAAATATACCCAGTAGTCGAAATCTACTTAACGGTAGCCACTATAATTGATAGTGGAAGCTAGCTTTCAGCGATCTCAGAAGAGGTATTTAAGACATGTAAGAATGTGCTGAACCCACCGACTCTTGTCACACAAAAGACGTAGCTCAGGGTGCATTACTTGGAAAGAGTATAGAAATATCTCAACAGACACGTTTAGAATTCGAATGTCAGGGACATCAGTTGAATGCTATTCTTTTTGTCATTCCTAAACTGTCCACCGAGATTATCATTGGTACGGATTTCCTATCAACGAACAAAGCCATAATCGATTTGGGTCGAGGAGAAGTCACATTAGGAGAGGGTGACAAAATCCATCTTCGTTTCGATGTACAGGCAATCCCAGGGCAGGTACAAAAGAGCTGTCTCAGACTACAGTTTCCAAACCAGGAGGAGTCAACAGGTGAAGCCGACGGCGGACAGGACAATCGAGATAGTACTTCGAAACAAGCACAGTTAGTAGAAATACATAAGGAATTAAGCGAGAAATTGCAGGGCATAAAGGTCATAAGAGACGCAGACAAAGAAGGGTTAGACAATGTGCTAAGACGGAATATTGAAGTTTTTCTTCCCAAGACGGGCTCCATAAAGGGCTATCAATATAAATTTGACGTAAAGAGGCACAAACCGTTTCGAGTACTGCCGTACCCGATTCCGTGGTCGTACCGAGATCGTGTTTTTATCGAACTCCAGCGGATGCAGAGGGAGGATGTGATAGAGCCAGCAAAGTCACAATACAACAGCCCCCTCAGGATCGTAGACAAAAGGAACGGGGAAATTCGACTTGTGTTAGATTCCCGGCAGACCAATACGATCATAGTTTCGGAAACCGACAGACCCGAGAGGCTCGATGAGTTGCTACAGAAATTCCATGGAGTTTCGGTGTTTTCCTCTCTGGATTTGAAATTCAGCTTCTAGCAAATCGAGTTTGATCCAGAATGTAGAAGATACACGGCGTTCATCGCATTTGGTAGATGCTATCAGTTTAAGAGACTCCCCTTTGGTCTGAATACTTCGTCTGCAGCATTTATAAGAGTATTAGGAACAATTTTGGATGAGGAGTTAAGGGAGAGAATAACATGTTACGTTGATGATTGAAAGGTGGCTACACTGAGCCACAGCGCCAGAGATTGCGCCAAAGAGTATTATTCAGCCGCCTCCACTGGCAGTTCTTGTCGATAAGTCGTGGTGGAGAGTGCTTGTTGAGATGTAGCAGTGGTGAGTCGTTGTTGAGAAGTTCCCATGGAGAGTGCTTGTTCAGATGTTGTTATATTGTTTCGATGGGCTAGACACCAGATATTGTTGGACTGGGGATGCTGTAATGATTAGAGTGTGCTTTTCGTCAATATATATAAAGATAAAAAATTCCTTTTTTTTACTATTTCAATGTCTTAAACAATAATGCCTCTTGGTCACAGGTTCAGTCAACAAAGCATCTGGCTCGTGTTCTTGTATTATACTGTATTTCTGGTTTCTATGGGCAATTATAGTATTTCTGGTTTTTTTAATTACTTCAGTATAAATGGTGTTTAAAATATCTGGTCTTATTGAGGAAGAACCGTGCCAGATGTGTACGTTGAATCACACTTCCACACACAGAACAGCTACACTTGTGTTTTGTTGTTTCGTAGGTTTTATAGTTTCTGGGGACTTCATTAATTAATTGTGTTAACAGAAGTTTTCTGTCATTCTTTGTTGTTATTTTATGCAGTCAGATTGCGGAGTAATACTAGTCAGGGCCAACCGGTTACGAGACTGCGTAACCGAGCAGACAGCTACTAAAACTAAAATTAAAAGTATTTGCATTCATTATATAATTAGGCCCCCATGCACGTGGCGACCGCTGCTTCGGATCGTCCCTTGGAATTCTTCTGATAGTAAAAATAGCAGACAGTGGTATTGTTGAAGTAATTTGTAGTTTAGTAATTGTAGTCTATATTGCATGTGTACATTTGCTAATGAATATTTGTAGTTGTCTTGTCTTTCTTTTAATGGTATATTGGCAGAATTTAATTTTCGATGTCTTGTATACAGGTCTGACAATTTTGTGCAATTGTGGAGGTTTTAATTGTTCGTTAGTCGTGTTTGTCGGGAAACATTTCGTGTGAATTGTATTGTTGGAGATAAAGTCTCATTGTGTGTAATTTTCGTATAGTGACGAGTTTTGTATGTTTTGTAAATGATTACGCGATCGATGAAAAAGGCAAAAATGATGAATAGTGAGAATGACGAAATTGTTAACATGGCGAACCCGCCAACACAGGAGAACAGGATGATGAATAATGGAGTTGAAAACAATTTAATAAGCAGGGAAAATAGTCCAGAACCAGTTCAAAATTTTTCACAATCAAAACATTTTCAGAAGACAAGATTAACGACAGAAGACTCTGGAATAGTATCGAACACAGATAGCTTTACAGCTTTGACGGAAGAAGTTGGTTTTGCGGGAAATGTTAGGGTCGAAAAGAATTACGAACCAGTTAATATGGAGCAGTTGATGAGAGGAATATTTAATTTGGGATCTGAATTAAAAACAGTGGGATCACAATTACGATCTGAATTTAAAACAGAGATGGGAACTTTGGCAACACGGTTAGACTCACAAATAGGAACAATTAAAACTGAGATGGGAACAATGGAAACACAGTTAGACTCACTGGGATCACAGTTAGGATCTGCATTAAAAACAGTGGCAACACGGTTAGACTCACAAATAGGAACAATTAAAACAGAGATGGAAACAATG
The DNA here is from genome assembly GCF_021461395.2 of Schistocerca americana. Lineage (NCBI taxonomy): Eukaryota > Metazoa > Arthropoda > Insecta > Orthoptera > Acrididae > Schistocerca > Schistocerca americana. Next base: position 539,596,798 of record NC_060119.1, read on the forward strand.
GAAACACGGTTAGACTCATGAATAGGGACATGTTTCAAAAACATGAAAGATGAATTAAAGAAAGAAATTAGAGAAGAAGTACAACCGATTTTGATTGTTCACAATAATAGATTAATTTCAATAGAAATCAGACAAAAGGAACAGGATAGAGAACAGGAAGAAAGAGATCGCGCGATAGTACAAAAATTTTCAGAGTTAAATTTACAACGTGCACACGATAAGGAAGAAATATTTGAAAGAATCGAGGAATCCGTACCAAATGACAGAATAAATAACTTAACACAACAGTATGAACAATTAACTACTAAATGTGTCAATACTGAAACCCGAGTCGCGAAACTTACGGAAGACGTAAATAAACAGAAGGAACAAATAGGTGATTTATCGGAAAGAGTTGAGGAGATTGCAGATAAATTGACAAGTCTTAGTTTAAATGGGGACAGAGATTCAGATGATACAGCTCCATTGCCATTTGCAGAATCCGAAGAGTACCAGAACATAAATAAGCATGTTGGAAATCAGGGAAAATTTAATGAACGCGTTAAAAGGGAATTTGAGGCATTACAAAAGCAAGTCAAACAAACTGAAGGCGAAATCGTAGTAAAAGACAGTAGAAGAAATTTAGAATCACAGATAGCAGAGGGCTTTGAAGACAATAATTTATTTCATTTACGGGATGCAACAAGAGAGCGCCAGGCGCGCGAACTTGACAATAATCGACATTGGGACAGGGACAGACGTGGTAGGTCTTTGTCGCCACGAGGAGAAAACTTTGACTATAAACACTTCTTAACTGTTCGGAAATTTAAGATCTTTCGCAATTCTAAGAATGACATACATCCATGTTCATGGTTAGATCAATTTATGAACGCACTTCCACCAAATTGGCCACTAAGTCACAAACTGGAATTTATGTGTGGATATTTAGAAAACGAACCGGCGACGCGGATGCGCGCACTTATTAGAGATTGTAATAATCTAAATGATTTTTATCATGCATTTCTATCGGCATATTGGTCCGAAAACACGCAAGACAGAGTCAAACATAGTCTTATTATGCAGCGTAATTTTAAACAGTCTAAGTTCCGCACGCCAGCAGAATAATTTGAAGACATGATTCGAAAGAATCAATTCCTGTCCAACCCTTATAGCCCAGCTGAATTAATTCGCATTTGTTTAACTAAGCTGCCACAATCCATAAGACAAATTGCTTTAGCTGGAAGATGTAAAGACGACATTGAGACTTTTAAGACTTTGCTACAAGAACTTGAGTATGACAACGACGACGGGACTTCTTGTAATTTTTTCAGTAACAGTAATTACAATAGATTTTCAGAGAAAAGGGATAGTGATCGGAACGGACGTTTTATGAGTAATTTTGAGAATGACAGACGAAACAGACAGGACAATAGATACCAGCCTTATGACAATAACAGACGTTCTAACAGAAATTACACAGACAGTTATAATAACTGTAGTTCCTACCGGAATGATCAATCATACGGAAACAGTAATCGGTATTATCAAGACAGAAATTATTCATACAGTAATAGAAATTCTTATTACAAAAATAACCATGGTAGTAGATACAACAATAATTTCAGAAGTGACAGTCGAAATTACACAAGAAGCAGTCATGCAGATAGACAGGAAAATAGAAATTTTAATAACAGACACAACCAAGAATTTGCATCTAACAGACAGGAGGGACCTAATTGGCATCCTCCGCGTGACAGAAATTCCGAGAGACAAGTGCAAATCGTAGAAACTGATCCGCGAATTGACGCGAATAATCAAAGACGTGACGCAAGCAATCGACAATGACTTGTAGCTTTGGCTTCTGGCAGCAATATAGACGGTTCAGAAAGTAATGACACTACGACTTTACACTACGTACGCCTGGTAGACATGAGAGACATTTTGCTAGACGAAAAGGAAAATAATGTAGACGCATTTTTACACACTGTTATTGAAGCATGTGTGGGTAAGAATAAGTTCACTGCGGTTTTAGATTCTGGGAGCCCATTGAATGTCATTAGTGAATCAGTTTTTCGTATATGTGTAAGAACTATTACATGTCCTGTGTTACCTGTTTCTAAAACTACAATTCGAGGCGCTATTTCTGGAAAAAGTATGGAAGTCAAACAACAGACCAACCTAAATTTCATTTGTCAAGGATACGAATTTTCTGCTAATTTTATTATTGTTCCACTACTCAATACACAAATTATATTAGGTATGGAGTTTCTTAACACACATAAGGCAATTTTGAACTTTAAAGAAGGAAGTGTGAATTTGACTGTTGCCGGAATGCCGAAATGTTTGAAATTTTTTGAGTGTTTAACAAGATCTGAATCAGATACAAAATGTTTAAGGTTTCTTACTTCTGATGTTTTCGTTGAACATTATGACGACAATGTGTTCATTCATGAGAACGACAATAGATACAGAGACGCGATGGATGATGTAATTAATAGCGAAGAATTAATTAATGAGAAGGTTAAGAAAGCTGAAGTGCCAGATGACGTTGCAAGAGAAGAACTGCACCAAATTTTGACTTCACATGCTACAGTATTTAGTCAACACACAGGAACTATACAAGGCTTACAATATTTATTTAAAGTAAAAGAACACACACCATTTCGGGGGGAAACGTACGCTATTCCTTTGGCTTACAGAGACAAGGTTAAGAGTGAACTTCAATACATGTTAGATCAAGGCATTATTGAGCTAGCAGTCAGTCCTTATACCAGCCCATTACACGTCGTTCTTAAAAAGGATGGGTCGATTCGTTTGGTTCTGGATTCCAGACAGATAAATAATATCATCATTCCTGAAACTGACTGTCCACAAAATTTAGATGAACTTCTTCAGCATTTCCATGGAATTAAAGTCTTATCCACGATTGATATGCGCGCAAGTTTTTGGCAAATAGAACTCCACCCTGATTGTAGAGAATACACTGCCTTTTTAGCCTTTGGTAACTGTTATCAGTTTCGGAAATTACCGTTTGAACTTACTGTATCTTCAGCAGCATTCATCCGTAGTTTAAACGAAATTTTACCTGTTCATCTTCGTGACAATATTACTTCATATGTTGACGATATTCTTATTGCTAAACGTTCTTGAAGTGAGCATAACAAAATTTTGGATTCATTATTACGTATATTTGCAAGAGTTGGCATTACAGTGAACTTGGAAAAATCTGAATTTGGTCGTTCTCAGGTGAAATTTCTTGGTCACATTATTTCTACAGTAGGTATTCTTCCTGATCCAGAGAAACTAGACGCTATTCTTAATTATGCTGTTCCTACTACAAAACGCGATGTTCGTAGTTTCCCTGGTGTCTGTAATTTTCTTAGACGCTTTGTTAGACTGGACGATTTGGCCACACCTCGTTTATGTGAACTATCTGGAAAGAATTCTAATTGGTGTTGGGATGAGGAAGCTCAGTCAGAAACTGAACAACCTCGTGATGCTTTAGTTGCTTCTCCACTTCTTTCACACCCAGATTTATCTAAAGGTTTTAGTTTGGCGACGGACTCATCATACAAAGGCCTAGGTGCTCATTTATTTCAAGAGATAGAAGAAAACGGCGTTGTAGTACAGAAAACTACTGCATTTGGAAATCGTGTTCTCTCTAAATCAGAAAAGAATTATTCGATTACGGAACTTGAAGCCTTGGCTGTTGTTTGCGCTTTCACAAAATTTCGCATCTTTTTGTATGGCAGGCATACTAAGGTTTACACTGATCATCGAGCTCTGGAATTTCTTATGTCAGCAAAATTAACACATGGAAGATTGTCACGATGGGCGCTGTATCTACAGGAATTTGATTTTAGTATTGTTTACATACAGGGTTCTTCAAATATTATTGCTGATGCTTTATCAAGTGCACCTATAGGTTTGAAACGAAGTGCTGAGGAGGACTGCAAAGAAAACAATTATAGTTTGATGTATATTCAAGGTGTTGCATTTGAGAATTTTGTTTCGTCTTCACTCCAGGACATCGCTAAGGAGCAAAACAAGGATCCAATCTGGAAGGACATTAAGGAGAAGTGGAGGAGAAAGGAGAGCGTAGCGATCAGACAGTATTATTTAGTTCGCAATGATATTCTTTTTAAACGAAAATCGGTCTACAACTCTGTTTGGTTAGTTTGTATTCCTGATGAGTGGGTCAAAAAATTGATTTGGTACACACATTTCAGTTATGCACACTGGTCCCAGAAAATGCTTTCATAAATTACGAGAAAATTGCTACTTCAGTAATATGGAAAAACGTATTCGATCTGTTCTTGCCAAATGCAAATTATGTCAAAAGGCTAAGCCACCAACTATTTCTCACAGAGCACCGTTGTTTCCTATCATTCCAGCGAAATTAAAGGAGATGGCTGCAGTCGATTTGTTCGATCCAGTGGTTCGTTCTACTAATGGTTTTGCGTACATTTTGATAGCAGTGGAATTAACATCAAAATATGTGTGTTTTACACCTTTACGCAAAGCAACAGCTCGTTCAGTATCTAATGCTTTCATCAAACATTTTCTTAAAGAAGTGAGACATGTTGATAAAGTTATATCAGATAATGGATCACAGTTTCGTTCTAAAATTTGGCTTCGTACTATACGGCGTCGTAAGATTAAACCAATTTTCATTTCACTTTTTCACCCCCAATCTAACGCTTCAGAGAGATGGATGAAGGAAATCAATAAATTGTGTCGACTTTATTGTCATCAGAATCACGGAACGTGGGATCAGTATCTTCATATTTTTCAAAACATTCTGAATGAACTCCCTAATGATTCAACTTCTTTACCGCCTATATTGATATTAAAAAATAAAGCACCGACAAATCGCATTTCAGAAATTGTTCCTTTTCCGCCTACTCGGAAACTGCGGCATTCTGAAGTTGTGAACCTGGCTCTGCAAAATATTGCATCTGCGGCTGCTAGAAGAGAGAAATCAGCTAAACGTCCTGGTCGTTTAAAAATCTTGTCAGTTGGTCAAAAGGTGTTAATTAAGTCTCACCGTTTGTCTCACAAAGGAAATGGCTTGTGTCGCAAATTTTTTCTGCTTTATAACGGTCCATATAGGGTTCGTAAAATCATTCATGATAACACTGTCGAAATAGAAACTCTTAAATCTCGGCGCTCTAAGGGAATACATCATATATCGAACGTTAAAATTTTTTTGGAATGACATACTTTAGAGAAACCAACAGTTATGCGTAAACATGCAGAGAATACAAGGATACCGCGCCGTGTTCCGGCGGCGGCACATACTCAAAGCAACAGTCAAGTCTGCGCGGCGCACAAGGCAGTCGTTGACCGCGAACAATTACTTCCTACGTCACGCGTACCTACAGCTGATCGAGCGCTCAGTGCGAATGCACTGACAGTCGTAAACAAATACACAGTCGAATTTCTCTGATTAAATTCAGTATTAAGCTTTAGTGACTTGATAAATTATGTTATTAACGGTCAGTATTTTTCAGGATACGGTTGTATAAAATATTTAAGAACTTCAGGTAAATTCTGTGTGTGTCCGACGTTAAGAGGACTTGCTATCGAGAAATTTTCAGGAAGAATGTAATTTCGAAGAAGAAACTAATAAACTAAAAAGGTAACTATTAATTGAGTTTATTTTTCAGGTAACATATTTCCACTTAGGTACGTACTTTAGACGTAATTTGCTGCTCGCGATTACGTGATTCATACTTTGTACTAAATTTCATGTTCTATGAATTTACTTGTGAAGCGACGTGCTTGCGTACATTAACTGATTTTGACAATGATTGATTAATTAACAGGGTTGTTACTTGTGTATATTATGCATCGCTTGGCTGCTATGCTTTTTTACTGATGTCAAATTTTTTTTATTATGTGCCTGCTATGCTTATTTATTTAAATTATAATTGTCACATGATTAATTGTGCTGATATGGTTATGTATGTAGGCTATACTTTGTGATTTATCTGCTTGCGCCTTCATGTTTACTTATTAAGATTACATATGAACATTTATTTGCTTATGCTGATATGATGCTAATGACCTGTTTATTATGTAAGATATATATTTGCTGCTTTGCGTATGGATTGCATATTTACACATTTCTGTTTTGTTGTCATAACTACTCTTTAATTTGGTATATAGAAATGCTGATATATGGTGTACGAACATGGAGTTTAGGTCACACTATGGTATTAATTATAGATTGTTTGCTTGGCACAGCCTCGTTGTAGGGATTGTGCTGCATCCACTTGTTGACATTCTATTCTCTACTGGTATATTTACTCGCTATTGCATGTTTTGCTTACGCTCAGTGCCTTATATTTTAAGATAAGAAAATGAACTGCTATAATTCTACGAACGACATTAGTAAAAGAAACTTCATTGGAGTCACATGAGCTGGAGGTTTTATGGAAGCTGTATAAATTTATGCTAATAGGAAGGAAGCTAACGTCATGACACACCAACACTAGGTTTAGACCATTGACAGTTATTACACTGCATTCTTAGTGAGCAGTTGAAATAGCAAGTGACACTTGACACAAGAAATACTTCACATGTTTGCTTCTGTTTTGCCATGATTCTTGAAGTGGTGTACACACTCTGAAATATTTCGATTTATTCACTCAAAGTCTTATGTGATCTTTCATACTACGTACTCGCACCTACTTACTGAAAGTTATTCAAACTAAAGGCTGTTAGAGGTCATGTATGCATTTCTATTATTTTATGATGGACAAGGTAACCAAAATTTATTTTATAATTCATAATGAGTAGAAGATTTGGCTCAGGTGGCCTACACAGAGGTTGTGTGTGGACATTGTGTCTTCGGATTGTATGGGATGATAAATTGAAGTTTGCACTAGGATTTTATCTGTACTTGTTCGAGGAGACTGACTAGAGGAAAGAGTCGTTATGGAAGGGAAATGATATTGGTAATAAGGTTTATATGAATCGACGTATTGAAGAGGTATTATTGAGGTATTGAGATTGTGTGAAGTTGATGATTATTGGAGTTTTGGTGGACAAGAGGTACGGTAAATGATATTGATGATAAGGTTTATATGTATCTACGTAAGAGGTATTATTGAAGTATTAAGATTATGTGATGATAATGATTATTGGAGTTTTGGTGGATAAGAGGTGAAGTAAGTGAGGAGCATATTTTTTTTGTTGGTTTATATGGAACAAGGAGGATGAAGATGGCAGACTAGAACACTCAAGTAGAAGAAAGATTGTCTACACACACACTTTGTTAAATCACTAAGCAGTATGTACTTTTTTTTGGAGAGAGGAAGTATTTGCATATCTTGGCTCACTGACAGTTGTTCAGAAACCGTACTTTTTGATTTGACTTGGCAAACATTGGTCTTGACATGATGACTACGACGTTGACAAACTATCATTGACTGCTATGCATTGCTGCCACTACTACTTGATACACAAGTTGAACATAAAATTTTGGACAGAACTGCATTTACACAGTTAACACTATTCAATTACACAGTAGTACTTAATGTGGATGAAAGATGAGTGAGTTTGTTTTGTGTGTTTTCCTTTCCTAATCCTAAATAATTGGTACCGACCTATCTCCTAAATATTATTTTACTTGTTTGTTGTGGCTTGCACTGACACCCATAAATATTATAGGTTTACTGATATTTGTGTATTTGTAATAGTTAATATGACAATTCTCTGATATCATTTGTGTGTTTATTATAATTTGTATGTTTAGTGTAAGAGCATTGCTAATGATTTTGTAAAAGCAATTGTGTGTGCCTTCAAACTGTTGTTCGTGCTTGCACCTATTCAACGTTACTGGGTGCCACTGATGGACTGCATCTATTGAAATACTGTCACTTGTTGCTATCTGCACCTGTTAACATTACTGGGTGCCACTGATGGAACTGCTTCTACTGAAATGATGTCACTTGTTGCTGTCTGCACCTGCTCAACATTGCTGGGTGCCACTGTTGGAACTGCTCAACCAGTGATGAGATGTCACTTGTTGGTGTCTGCACCTACTCAACATTACTGGGTGCCACTGATGGACTGCTTCTGCTGAAATAATGTCACTTGTTGGTGTCTGCATCTGTTCAACATTACTGGGTGCCACTGATGGACTGCTTCTACTGAAATGATGTCACTTTTTGCTGTCTGCACCTGTCAACATTGCTGGGTGCCACTGTTGGAACTGTTTCTACTGAAGTGATGTCACTTGTTGCTGTCTGCACCTGTCAACATTGCTGGGTGCCACTGTTGGAACTGCTTCTACTGAAGTGATGTCACTTGTTGCTGTCTGCACCTGTCAACATTGCTGGGTGCCACTGTTGGAACTGCTTCTACTGAAGTGATGTCACTTGTTGCTGTCTGCACCTGTTCAACATTGCTGGGTGCCACTGAAACTGCTTCTACTGAAATGAAGTCACTTGTTGGTGGCTGCACCTGTTCAGCACTGCTGGGTGCCGCTGATGGAATTGCTTCTACTGAAATAATGTCACTAGTTGGTGTCTGCAAATGTTCAACATTGCTGGGTGCCACTGTTGGAACTGCTTCTACTGAGATGATGTCACTTGTTGGTGTCTGCGCCTGCTCGCCATTGCTGGGTGCCACTGTTGGAGCTGTTTAATTAATGCTGATTAAATGTTATGAGACTGCTATTTGCACCTGTTGACCATTTCTGGGTGCTACTGCTGGAACTGTCAACTACTTGTTTATTGATATATTGACAAGATTTTATGTGAATATTTGTATAAACTGATTTTTTGTGTATTTACTGTTTATAAAATGTTATGAGACTCTTACCTGTACATATTCGTCATTGCTGACGCTATTGATTGAATTGTTTAACCACATGATACTTATGTAAACTATTATGTAAAATCACATGTATGCAAGCATTTGTATTCCTTACTGTATTTTATATATTAGGATACGGAACGGTCAGTGCAAAGCCAAAATTTTAGCTAGTTGTGTGATATTTAATTATTAATATTATCTTTTATTTTTGTTTTTTGGACGAATTTGGTGGTATTTTCACCACCAATGCTGGCAAAAATACCATCAAATTCTGGCCCGTGGAGGAGGGGCATATGAAAGGTGGCTACACTGAGCCACAGCGCCAGAGATTGCGCCAAAGAGTATTATTCAGCCGCCTCCACTGGCAGTTCTTGTCGAGAAGTCGTGGTGGAGAGTGCTTGTTGAGATGTAGCAGTGGTGAGTCGTTGTTGAGAAGTTCCCATGGAGAGTGCTTGTTCAGATGTTGTTATATTGTTTTGATGGGCTAGACACCAGATATTGTTGGATTGGGGAGGCTGTAATGATTAGAGTGTGCTTTTCGTCAATATACACTCCTGGAAATGGAAAAAAGAACACATTGACACCGGTGTGTCAGACCCACCATACTTGCTCCGGACACTGCGAGAGGGCTGTACAAGCAATGATCACACGCACGGCACAGCGGACACACCAGGAACCGCGGTGTTGGCCGTCGAATGGCGCTAGCTGCGCAGCATTTGTGCACCGCCGCCGTCAGTGTCAGCCAGTTTGCCGTGGCATACGGAGCTCCATCGCAGTCTTTAACACTGGTAGCATGCCGCGACAGCGTGGACGTGAACCGTATGTGCAGTTGACGGACTTTGAGCGAGGGCGTATAGTGGGCATGCGGGAGGCCGGGTGGACGTACCGCCGAATTGCTCAACACGTAGGGCGTGAGGTCTCCACAGTACATCAATGTTGTCGCCAGCGGTCGGCGGAAGGTGCACGTGCCCGTCGACCTGGGACCGGACCGCAGCGACGCACGGATGCACGCCAAGACCGTAGGATCCTACGCAGTGCCGTAGGGGACCGCACCGCCACTTCCCAGCAAATTAGGGACACTGTTGCTCCTGGGGTATCGGCGAGGACCATTCGCAACCGTCTCCATGAAGCTAGGCTACGGTCCCGCACACCGTTAGGCCGTCTTCCGCTCACGCCCCAACATCGTGCAGCCCGCCTCCAGTGGTGTCGCGACAGGCGTGAATGGAGGGACGAATGGAGACGTGTCGTCTTCAGCGATGAGAGTCGCTTCTGCCTTGGTGCCAATGATGGTCGTATGCGTGTTTGGCGCCGTGCAGGTGAGCGCCACAATCAGGACTGCATACGACCGAGGCACACAGGGCCAACACCCGGCATCATGGTGTGGGGAGCGATCTCCTACACTGGCCGTACACCGCTGGTGATCGTCGAGGGGACACTGAATAGTGCACGGTACATCCAAACCGTCATCGAACCCATCGTTCTACCATTCCTAGACCGGCAAGGGAACTTGCTGTTCCAACAGGACAATGCACGTCCGCATGTATCCCGTGCCACCCAACGTGCTCTAGAAGGTGTAAGTCAACTGCCCTGGCCAGCAAGATCTCCGGATCTGTCCCCCATTGAGCATGTTTGGGACTGGATGAAGCGTCGTCTCACGCGGTCTGCACGTCCAGCACGAACGCTGGTCCAACTGAGGCGCCAGGTGGAAATGGCATGGCAAGCCGTTCCACAGGACTACATCCAGCATCTCTACGATCGTCTCCATGGGAGAATAGCAGCCTGCATTGCTGCGAAAGGTGGATATACACTGTACTAGTGCCGAAATTGTGCATGCTCTGTTGCCTGTGTCTATGTGCCTGTGGTTCTGTCAGTGTGATCATGTGATGTATCTGACCCCAGGAATGTGTCAATAAAGTTTCCCCTTCCTGGGACAATGAATTCACGGTGTTCTTATTTCAATTTCCAGGAGTGTATATAAAGGTAAAAAATTCCTTTTTTTAATTATTTTAATGTCTTAAACAATAATGCCTCTTGGTCACAGGTTCAGTCAACAAAGCATCTGGGTCGTGTTCTTGTATTAGACTGTATTTCTGGTTTCTATGGGCAATTATAGTATTTCTGGTTTTTTAATTACTTCTGTATAAATGGTGTTTAAAATATCTGGTCTTATTGAGGAAGAACCGTGCCAGATGTGTACGTTGAATCACACTTTCACACACAGAACAGCTACACTTGTGTTTTGTTGTTTCGTAGGTTTTATAGTTGCTGGGGACTTCATTAATTAATTGTGTTAACGGAAGTTTTCTGTCATTCTTTGTTGTTATTCTATGCAGTCAGATTGCGGAGTAATACTAGTCAGGGCCAACCGGTTACGAGACTGCGTAACCGAACAGACAGCTACTAAAACTAAAATTAAAAGTATTTGCATTCATTATATAATTAAGCCCCCATGCATGATATCCTCATTGCGGAAAAGACATGGGAATCTCACAACAATCTTGTAGGAGAAGTGATCTCCAAATTAAGAAAACATTAGGTGACGGTAAATATAAAAAAGTCCTGTTTTGGAGGAAGACAAGTATATTTTTTGGGACATGTCATCTCAGGGGAAGGAATTATGCCAGACCCAGAGCAGATGAGGGCAATCGCAGAATTTGCAACGCCTACCACAAGGAAACAGCAGAGGGGCTTTCTCGGTGTCGTGAATTTTTACAAAAAATTCGTGTATATAGAGGCATTGGCGACACCACGACTGTGTCAATTAACCGGAAAGAATGCGGCGTGGGTATGGAACAATGATGCAGAAAGCGAATTCAGTATGGTAAAATCAGCTCTGGTAGAGGCTCCGATTCTGTCACATCCTGATCTGGCGCATGACTTCTGTATGGCCACGGATAGCGCGAAAACCGGGCTAGGCGTAATGGTCTTCCAGGAATATGAAGAAGATGGAGTAAAGATACACAAAACTATCGCATTCTGGAGTCAGGTGCTGAGTAAAAGCGAAAGGAACTACTCAGTAACCGAACTGGAGGCCCTCGCGATAGCATGGGGGTTCCAGAAGTTCAAGTACTTTTTATTCGGACGTAAGACACATGTCTATACCGATCATAGAGCTCTGGAGTTCTTACTTACGGCCAATTTAACGCCTGGGAGGCTTGCGAGATGGGTTGCTGTCCTCCAGGAATTCAATTTCACAATAGTCTACGTACCGGGACCCACAAATGTAATAGCGGATACACTATCCCGTTCCCCTCTGGGGATAAGCGATTATCAGGCTGAAGAACTGGAACAAGAACATTTCTCCTTGTTCTATCTACGAAAAGTAACATTTGAAAATTATATTACAGTGACAATGCGTGATATTGGGCGAGATCAAGACAAAGATCTTGTACTGAGAGGAATAAAAGAAAAGTGGAAAGATAGAACGCAAGCCAGGCTTAGGCAGCATTATCTGTTAAGAAAGGGGGTCCTGTTTTACAGAAGAAATCCGGGTGAGACGTTGTGGGTTGTGTGTGTGCCACAGGAAGTAATAAACAAGCTCATCTGGTATACACACCTCAGTTATGCTCACTTCGGATCCAGGAAGCGCTTCTTGAAACTAAAAAGTGTCTGTCACTTCAAAAACATGGAGAGACGAATACGCTAGGTTCTCGCGGTATGTAAGAAGCATCAGAAGGCGAAAACGAGTACCGTAGCCATGCAGCCGCCGCTGTACCCCATTATTCCGGAGAAATTAAGACAAACAGCGGCGACGGACTTGATGGGTTCGTTACCAACCACACAAAGGGGATATAGATACATCATGGTGGTCTTAGAATTAACGTCTAAGTACGTCACCCTGACACCATTGGAAAGAGCAACCGGGACAACGGTGAGCATGACGCTACGTAAAGATTTCCTGACACAAGTAGGGCCAGTAGAGTATATTTTGTCAGACAATGGGCCACAGTAGCTCCGGGTATGGAAGAGAACACTTGAAAGTCATGGAATTAAACCAGTTTTCATATCCCGCTTCCACCCCAGTTCTAAACCCTCTGAAAGAACAATGAAGGATTTACGAAACCTTTGTAGATTGTACTGCAGTAAGAAGCACGCCACTTGGGACATCTTCATCAAAGATTTCCAGGAAGTAATTAATGAGATAACCCACAGCACCACACTGTTAGCTCCAATTACGGTACTAAAGAACCGCGACCCGCCGGACAGGCTCCGTCAGTTAGTGGAGTTTCCTCCAAGAACACGTCAGCGACATGGGACCGTCGTGCAGGAAGCCCTACAAAATGTCCGATGTGCAGGCGAGAAGCGCAAAGCACTAGCAGATAAAAGGGCGCGAGTACGACAATTTGTGTTTGGGGAAAAGGTACTCATTAAGACACACCGGCTGTCAAACAAGCAAAGGAAGTTGTGCCACAAATTCTTCGCCGCGTATAGTGGGCCCGTGCGAGTGCGGAGAATAGCGCATGCCAACGCATTGGAAGTAGAATCCATAAAAACAGGAAAATCACTGAGAGTGCATCCGATAGCACATATAAAGGCATTTGTGGAATGATGAGCTGCAGACTTTGTACATGGAATTGTAGTAAATATAGGCTTAGAATAAGGATTTTTGTTCAAGTGTGTTGTTTGTTTGTGTATATACTGATCTTAGTGGTAGAATGTCTCGTTTATATGTGCCGATATTTGCATTTTTATTATTAATAATGATATCTCGCCTCCCGATGTTGTGAGAGTAAAGTGCACTAGAGTATTTTGTAAAGACACAGGATTAAAGAATGGAAAACAAGTATACCTGGGCGTACCCCTAGAAAAAGATAGATTAGGAACTCTGTTAATTACACAAAAGTTCCCCGTAATTGTATCTCCGTCATTGGACAACATATTTAAGGTGGCCAGTCCCGTAGGTCGTTACGAGGACGCACCGACGCATCTCGTATGCCCCTGAATACGTAAGAGGTGGACAGCTATGCGCAGTTGTATGAATTAGTGCACCCAGTGCATGTGAAAATGAACCGGATGTAATCATCTACAGAGCGAACAGCAGCACTGATACGCAAGAAATACTTGTTGATACCAAGATAGGATGACAACTGCCTGTGTGAGCAGTGAGCTATATTTGTGTTGTGCCATTATGACATTGCTAATCCGAAGCATGTTCACAGGCCTTATAAAACCATTCGTGACAAAAGGAGAAAATGGGAAGAAAATAGAGGAGAGAAGAAGTGTCGCAATAGAACACGATAAAAGACGCTATCCAAACTTCCAACAAAAAATCTTGGTAAGACTGACACATGTCTAAGTTTGTTGTGTTTTATACATGTTCGCAGGCACAATAAGAGGGACGTCTGCCACATAGGAAATTCAGAAAAAAAACAAGATTAGAGATAAAAAGTAGTGAATAGTAGATATGTAGTCGGGTTGGCCAACACCGCGTTAGACGTAGGAATTGGTAGTTAGAAATAGTGATGGGATCCTGTCCAGATAATATTGATTCCCTATCCCTTGATTGTGTGCGTGTGCGAACGACTGTGAAGCAAGTTGTCTTGTACATTTTTTATGTTTATGTATAAAAAAATGTATGGTACTGATGGTTAAACATGAGCACTTTCAATGTACTAAAATTAGTTGTCTTAGTGTGTTAAGGTGGCGTAACTGAGCAAGAGGGAGTTGAAGCTACGACACCTGGCACACCACACACGATTTGACAAGGAACGAGGACGACAGCAATGAGGGGAGCACACAGCTGACGATGGGGATGACACGCAGACCACGCCCTGAATCGACGGGGACGGTGGTCAACTCAGCAGCCAAGAAGAGGTGACATCCAGCACCTCTGTGTGCGACAAAGAGGTCGGTCCTGGTCTCTGTACACGGTACGGATCGGGGGCAGCAATGAAGAGGTCCAAGAAGGTTTCTATATTTGCTGCTCGCCACGTCAGGTGGAGCGACAGCCCAGATGACCTTTTGTGCCTAATGACACCAACTTTGAAGTCTGAGCAAAAAATAGGCTCTCGTCTTATCGCGGTCCCTCCCTTGCCCTAAAACGTCTATCGAAAGAGCAATGACCTGTGGCTGAGCCGCGAGAGGTCACCGATCATAGAGGCAACGATGGGGGATGGGGTCTTGTGCCTGTCGGACAAGATGTCAACAACGAGCTCTTAGGTGAGAGCCATCCTGCCTCAAGTTTTTTCACTGGGGGGACTGCAGTGGCGTGGGTGTCGGGAAAGTGGATCAGGCTCATCAGTGGTTATTTAGGATTTGCAGCAGAGATAGAAAGATAGTGGAATAGGAGGGGAAAATTGCTGCCCTTCAGGCTGAGCTAGATCAGGCTAGGGAAGATCTGGACAGCTTAAGGAGGGAGAAGGGCAAAGAGAGGTGGGAAGTGGCAACAGGTAGCAGAAGGAACAGGCCTAGAACTAAGTCTGACAGTTTTGTGGTGAATGTCAAAAATAAGTTTGACCTGTTGCTTAAGTTAGAAACTGATGAGCCTCAAGCAGAGGTAGGTGTAGACAGGACATAACAAACTTTCAATAGGAAATTGAAAAAGAATGTAGGAAAGTCATCGAAAAGGAAGAAAGTATTGTTGTTAGGCAGTTCTCATGCCAGAGGTGTAGGCCAACTTCTGCAGGAGGAATTAGGACCAGAATTCCAGGTCACAAATTTTTTCAAACCAAGTGCTAGTCTGGATCAGGTGACAGAGGATTTAGGTTCACTCTGTAAAGGATTTACGACGGAAGACACCGTGGTTATTGTGGGAGGGCCAGGGAACAGCATCGACAGAGATCCTGGGTACAGTATAGAGTGTGACCTGGTAAAGATTGCGTCGGCATCGAGTCACACCAATGTTGAATTTGTATCTGTCCTGAGACGACATGACCGGCCTCATTTGAACTCTTCTGTTGGGAGAGTTAATTTGGAGTTGGAACGGCTGCTTGGGTCGGGTGCGGGGGCTCATATTGGTGTGGTTTCTGTTGATTCTCTCAGTAGGTAGGACTATACCAGGAACGGCCTAGATCTCAACAGGAAAGGGAAGGGGAAACTGGCTGGGATAATAGCAGGAAATTTAAGGGGGGGGGGGGGGGGAGGCACTGCCATGAATGGCAAAATACCAGTGGTTACAGGTGTTGGAGCAGCACATTTTTTAGGATAGGTAAGACAGAAAGATGTCAAATTCTACGAGAGGTCAGGATTGAAACAAATCTTCAGTTTAGGAAAGAAATTAAACAGCACAATTCTAGCACATTAGATCACCAATCAAAGCTGTCAATTATAAATTTTCACCAATCACCATAAATTTTATCTCCACCAAGTTGTATCTCAGTCCTAGGTAATTGCATTGATGAACCACTCTGAACACCATGTGACCACTGGTATAGGAACTAGGCCTAAGCACAATGAGAAACTCAGACAGGAGAGTGCTGCAAATGTTAGAATAAGGAAAGGTTCTCATAAAAGTATAATTAAAAATAAGTATATTTCATCAAAATATTGGGAGTTTAAAGAATAAAATAGATGAGCTTCTGGTTTGTTTAGAAGATTTAGAAGCTGAGGATGAAATAGATATACTATGCCTGTCTGAACATCACATTGTTACTGATATGGATAAGGTAAATGTAAGTGGATATAAGCTCTCTGCACATATAATGAGAGAAAATATGGAGAAAGGAGGAGTTGCCATATATGTCAAAAGTTATCATTGTGCAAAACATATAGAAACAAAAAAGTTTTGTGTAGAGAAAGATATAGAAGCATGTGCCTGTGAGCTAAAAATTAAATAAAGGCTTATTCATAATTGTAACTGTATATAGGTCCCCATCAGGAAATTTTCATCTATTTCTGAAAAATTTGGACTCCTTGTTGTGCTATCTGTCAGACAGGGGGAAGCAAATTATTATTTGTGGGGACTTCAATGTAGATTCTCTGAAAGAGGGTAATAGGAAAAATGACCTTGAAGTATTACTCGGTTCTTTCAATTTGACACCTGTTATTGATTTTTCTACTTGGGTGGTAAAGGATAGCAGCTCACTGATAGATAACTTCTTTATAGACCAAGATAAGTTTAACCAGATAAATGCTCAGCCTGTTGGGAATGGCCTTTCTGATCATGGTGCACAGCTAGCTGCAATATATGACATAGCTCCATTCAGCAATACTAAACAGTCCTCCAAAGTAGTACGTTCAGTCAACGATTTAACAATTGTAAATTTCAGGGAAAGCCTACAGCAGTTAGACTGGGATGAGGTGTACCATGAACCTGATGCCAATTTAAAATGTAATTTATTTCATGACATTTTTGTAAATGCATTTGAAAACTGCTTCCCCAAGAAAATAGTTAAATATACTCGTAAGAAACCCTGTAACAAACCATGGCTTACTAAGGGTATAAAAATATCTTGTAACCGGAAAAGGGAAATGTGTCTGACAGCAAGAAAGAGTAGTGACCCAGAAACTATCAAACATTATAAAAACTACTGTGTTATATTAAGAAAAGTTATTAAAAAATCCAGAAATATGTGTACTATGTCTGAAATCAGCAATTCTGATAATAAAATTCAAACAATTTGGAATATTATTAAAAGAGAAACAGGTAAACCAAGAGCACAGGAAGACAGTATTACCATCAAATTGATTGGAAACATTACGAACAAAAAGTCAGAAGTTGAAAATATTTTTAATAATCATTTTCAAAATGTTGTGGATATAGTAGGATCCAGGTGTTCATTAGAAGATGCTAGGCTGTTAATGGAAGAGGCCATATCTATGCAATTTGATACAATTGAAATCTCACCCACTTCTCCCTCTGAAACTAGGAAAATAATAAACTTGCTTAAAAGCAAAAATTCACATGGAATTGATGGCATTTCCAGAAAATACTAAAAGCTTGTTCTCAACAGGTAAGTAAGATTCTCAGCCACCTGTGTAATAGCTCTCTGGAACAGGGCATTTTCCCTGATAGACTGAAATTGCTATTGTTATACCTTTGCATAAAAAGGGGGATAGATCTGATGTCAACAATTACTGTCCAATCTCCCTTCTAACAGCTTTATCCAAAATTTTTGAGAAAGTAATGTATTCAAGAATAGCTTCACATATCTATAAAAATGAAGTACTAACAAAATGTCAGTTTGGTTTCCAGAAAGGTTTTTCAACAGAAAATGCCATACATGCTTTCACCAATCAAATTTTGAATGACCTGAATAACCGAACACCACCCATTGGGATTTTTTGTGATCTCTCAAAGGCTTTTGATTGTGTAAATCATGAAATTCTGCTAGACAAGCTCAAGTATTGTGGCATGAGTGGGACAGTGCACAAATGGTTTAATTCGTACATAACTGGAAGAGTGCAGAAAGTTGAAATAAGTAGTTCTCATAATATGCAAAGATCAGCACATTCCTCAAACTGGGGAACTATCAAGAATGGGATTCCACAGGGGTCAGTCTTGGGTCCTTTGTTGTTCTTAATATATATTAATGACTTGCCATTCTATATTCATGAAGAGGCAAAGTTAGTTCTCTTTGCTGATGATACAAGCATAGTAATCACACCTGACAAACAAGAATTAACTGATGAAATTGTCAATACTGTCTTTCAGAAAATTACTAATTGGTTCCTTGTAAACGGACTCTCACTGAATTTTGATAAGACACAGTACATGCAGTTCCGTACAGTGAATGGTATGACGCCACTAATAAATATAGACCTTAATCAGAAGCGTATAGCTAAGGTAGAATATTCCAAATTTTTAGGTGTGTCCATTGTCTAGAGATTAAATTGGAAGAAACACAATGATGATCTGCTGTAACGTTTGAGTTCAGCTACTTATGCAATAAGGGTCATTGCAAATTTTGGTGATAAACATCTTAGTAAATTAGCTTACTACGCTTATTTTCACTCATTGTTTTCATATGGCATCATATTTTGGGGTAATTCATCACTAAGGAATAAAGTATTTATTGCACAAAAGCGTGTAATCAGAATAATAGCTGGAGTCCACCCAAGATCATCCTGCAGACATTTATTTAAGGATCTAGGGATATTCACAGTAGCTTCTCAGTATATATACTCTCTTATGAAATTTGTTATTAACAACCAAACCCAATTCAAAAGTAATAGCAGTGTGCATAACTACAATACTAGGAGAAAGGATGATCTTCACTATTCAAGATTAAATCTAACTTTGGCACAGAAAGGGGTGAATTATACTGGCACTAAAGTCTTTGGTCACTTACCAAATAGTATCAAAAGTCTGACAGATAACCAACAAGTATTTAAGAAGAAATTAAAAGAATTTCTGAATGATAACTCCTTCTACTTCACAGAGGAGTTTTTAGATATAAATTAAAAAAAAATATTTTAAAAAAATAAAAAAAATAAAAAAAACACAAAAAATTAAAAAAGTTGTTGTATTAACTTAAGTATGTTGTTAAATTAACTTAATTATGTCATGTATTGGAAAATTTGACACGTTCCACATCATTACGAAATATCGTATGATTGAAAGTCGTGAGTTAAAATAAATCTGTGCTAATCGACTGCATCTGTTTTCAACCAAGTAGTTGAAATCCCAAGTCACTTTCTTAATTAATTTTATGTTCAACATTTGCATCTGGCGTTCAATAGCTGAATATGACATCAATGTGCACCCCTTCTTAATTAAAAGGGATCAATTCTGAATCAATTAATGTCAACACTGCCACCGCAGTTCAATCAGGAGTCACAGGGCCTTATTACTTTCTTTGCGTTATCCGATATTGCGGCAGTTTTGTGCTCTCTGTGGACCTGTTAGTCAATTACCTGGGGTGAACACACACCAAAACCAGATAAGTGACGGGTGGGGTGTTACAACATATTAAACTTACCATGTCTTTCTTTGTTACTCTTTTGTCAAGAGAATACAAGCGTAAGTAATTTTGTGATGAAACATTATATCTGTCATCTGTTGGCGTCTTGTGTTATTACATTAAGTGATGGTTAATTAGGGGCAGTACTAGTAGATGCTTAGTGTCAATCAAGGACAGCGCTGTAACCAGATAGGTCGATGCCATAATTACAAACGCCACAACAGTAAATTTCATCACATAGGAGTGCGAAAGATTCAGACGAGTTGCAAGGAAGCTGATTGTGTTAATAGCATTTTATATGCCGGTTACGAGCCCCCATTGATTATGTGCCAAGCGGAAGTGTAGGGGTTATTCAATTTGCAATTAAACTGCTATTTGTGTCAAAAATATCTATGGCCTCAGGCTGGCCATATGAGTAATCTACCTACACTTTATATCCTTATTATAAAAGGTGCTTAAACGCGATTTCATTGCAATGTGTAATCTTGGTCCTAGTCTGAGTCTGCTAATGGAAAGTGGAAGAGAGAGAGAGTGAGAGAGAAACAAAGAGAGAGAGAGAGAGAGAGAGAGAGAGAGAGAGAGAGAGAGGCAGGCTAATGGACAACAGTTATTAATTTCGCGTAGTATTCACTCTTAGGTTTCATAATTGCTTAATTTCATTTGCTTCTTTAAAGCGGCAGCTGAAGTACGCTAATAGCTCTTTATGACTTATGAAACCATTAATGATTTATATCGTCCTGAGCATGTGAGACTAACTGCGTTTCCACTCCTCGAAGCGTCGTAGTTATACCATAGTTCTTCACTACCAATTTACTAAAATCAAACGCTCCAGTTTCCCTTTATTCTGAATTTTTATTAGTACGACTATTTTTGACTTAGTTACGAGTGAGTTTCAAGTATGTTAAATGCTTATACCAAGGACAGCATGCGCGTATAATGATTTATAAGTTCCGATAACCTGCTTAGTTGTCAGGTGGAGTAAAAACTTTGTGTCCGTACCAGTTCTACGAAAAAAAAAATCAAAAACTACAGCATAATTGGCAATTGGAGAATTAAATATCAATGAACATTTCAGCTAGTGTTTCTATTAAATTGAATCCCAATTGCAGCTCAGCAAATATTGGGTTAATTACAGCAGCCCACGCCCGGGTTCCCGGGTTCGATTCCCGGCGGGGTCAGGGATTTTCTCTGCCTCGTGATGGCTGGGTGTTGTGTGCTGTCCTTCGGTTAGTTAGGTTTAAGTAGTTCCAAGTTCTAGGGGACTGGTGACCATAGATGTTAAGTCCCATAGTGCTGAGAGCCAATTACAGCAGTAATCGAGAGCGCTAATGTCATGATTTTATTTCATGGAACTCCCATTTGTTACAATATGTGTACTAAACAGATACACATACATGGCCGAACAGAGCCTAACATAGGCGAGGTTTATTGCAGTTATTTCAGCACTGAAATGTATCTAGTAGGACTACTTCTCTTCAGTCACATCATCAGTAGCAGTCAATGATACAGCTATTTCAGAAAAGTTGTTCTAGTTCCATACTCCTTTATTAAAGCAGACACTATGACTTTATAAAGAAAGTAGCTAAACACCAACGTGGCAACGGCCTAGCCGCAGTGGATACACCGTTTCCCGTGAGATCATCGAAGTTCAGAGCTGTCGTGGCCAGCACTTGGAGGTGTGATGAATAGGGCCGGCATGCACTGTTGCCATTCTTCGGGGTGCACTCAGCCATGTGGTGCCAAATGAGGAACTACTCGACCAAATAGTAGCGGCTCCGGTCAAAGAAAATCATCATAACAACCCGGAGAGTGGTGTGCTGATCACACGCCCCTCCTATCCGCATCCTCAGCTGAGGATGACACGGCGGTCGTATGGTCCCGATGGTCCACTTGGGCCCTGAAGACGGACTGCTTTAAACACCATCGTGAAAATTACGGAGGTTGGTAAGGGATATACACTATTTGATCAAAAGTATCCGGACACCCCCAAAAAATACGTATTTCATATTAGGTGCATTGTGCTGCCACCTACTGCCAGGTATTCCATATCAGGGACCTCAGTAGTCATTAGACATCGTGAGAGAACAGAATGGGGCACTCCACAGAACTCATGGTCTTCGAACGTCGTCAGGTGATTGGGTGTCAGTTGTATCGTACGTCTACATGCGAGATTTCCACACTCTTAAACATCCCTAGGTCCACTGTTTCCGATGTGATAGTGAAGTAGAAACGTGAATGGACACGTGCAGCACAAAAACGTACAGTCCGACCGCGTCTGTTGACTGACAGAGACTGCCGATGATTGAAGAGGGTTATAATGTGTAATAAGCAGACATCTGTCCAGACTATCACACAGGAATTCCAACCTGCATCAGGATCCACTGCAAGTACTATGACAGTTAGTCTGGAGGTGAAGAAACTTTGATTTCATGGTCGAGAGGCTGCTCACAAGCCACATATCACGCCGGTAAATGCCAAACGACGCCTCGCTTGGTGTAAGGAGAGTAAACATTGGACGACTGAACAGTGGAAAAACGTTGTGTGGAGTGACGAATCACGGAAAAACAATGTGGCGATCCGATGGCAGGGTGTGTCTATGGCGAATGCCCGGTGAACGTCATCTGCCAGCGTATGTAGTGCCAACAGTAAAACGGAGATGTTATGGTGTGGTCGCGTTTTTCATGGAGGGACTAGTCCCCCTTGTGGTTTTGCGTGGCACTATCACAGCACAGGCCTACATTGATGTTTTAAGCTCCTTCTTGTTTCCCACTGTTGAAGAGCAATTCGGGGATGGCGATTGCACCTTTCAACACGATCGAGCACCTGTTAATAATGGACGGCCTGTGGCGGAGTGGTTACAAGACAATAACATCCTTGTAATGGACTGGCCCGCACAGAGTCCTGACCTGAATCCTGTAGAGCACCTTTGGGATGTTTTGGAGCGCCGACTTCGTGCCAGGTCTCACCGACCGACATCGATACCTCTCCTCAGCGCAGCACTCCGTGAAGTATGGGCTGCCATTCCTCAAGAAACCTTCGAACCTGATTGAACATATGCCTGCGAGGGTGGGCCAACACCACACTGAATTCCAGTATTACCGATGGAGGGCGCCACGAATTTGTAAGTCATTTTCAGCCAGATGTCCGGATAATTTTGATCACTTAGTGTATTCTGAATAGTTTTCTATACACCTTCTGTCTAAAAAGTTCCGACACAAATGACAGATTTGGTTCGACCAGTCAGTTATGAGCAGGCAGTGTTAAGTAGTGGACGTACGACCGTAGTATGCAAACGTTGTTGGAGCAACAAACTACGTAAACATCTCTAAACCAAGTGATCTAGACATTCTGAAAATGTTTTGAAGAAGCGAAAAGTGTGTGCAAAGTTTATGCCTCACACCTTGACACTAGCACAAGAAACAATGACGTATGAACACCAGCAGCGACTTGAATGAAATGAAAAATACGGAAAATTCTTTTCCGGAAGAAATCCTCACGGATGACGAGACTTGGTATTATCAATACCAAGCTACCACAAAACGACAAAGTGCAGAATGGGTTTTTGACGGTTCGCCAACACCTAAATAGCTGAGAATGTGACACGCGAATTGAACAGAATTCCAAACAACGACTTTTCTGACAGTGTGACTTGGTTGTATGTGCTTTCTGCGCGTTGCACACAAGCGGAGGGAGACGACGTAGATCATCTGAAGCCTTAAAAGGAGCATCTTTGCATTTCTCTATTTATTATATAGCCATTCACGTAGCTTTTGCGACTAACGGAGTAAGGGGCATGTATTCTCAGGTGGATCACTGTCTAATAATACTGTGACTGCAAACTGTGATAAAAAATTACGGTGATTGATTCCGCTGGCAATGCAGCGTCAAGTTGGAACAAGTTCTGACTTGTTAGTCAGCGTCCAGGGTCGCTAGAGTGCAGTTGTGCCTGCCGAGTCTGTCGCCCACCATGGATTTAGAATAACGAGTGAACATTAAGTTCTGGGTCAAATAGCAAAAAAAGTGCGAAAGAAACTCATGAAATGTTGAAACTTGTGTATGTCGACAATGCTGTAACTCTGAAGACCGTTCACGAGTGTTATGAGCGATCTGAAAGCGGAAATGAGTCGGTAGAAGAAGAACAACATTCGGGACGTCCGTTAATCGCAAAAGCAGAAGAAATGAAGTAAAAATTGGCGTTCAAACATGCGAATAACTATTCCAGAACTTATCGAAGAACATAGCAGCTTATACCGATCCATGCAAAGGATTTTAACCGATAATTTGCAAATGAGACGAGTAAGTGCGAAATCTGTTCCCAGACTTTTGAATGAAGAACGGAAAGGACATCAGATGTCAGTTTGTATCGAGTTGAAGGATCGTCTTCATTCAGATACATAATTGTGATTGGAGATGAAGCCTCTGGGTATCAACCTGAGACGAAACTTCAGAGTTCCCAATGGAAAATCAGAGAATGTCTTCGCCCTAAAACACACGTAAGTCAAAATCGAATATAAAAATGATGCTCATTTTTTTATATTGAGGGAATAACGTGATCAGAGTTAGTTCCAGGGGGAACAAATGTAAATGTCGAATTTGAGAAACGATGTACGAAGAAAATGACCAGAAAAATGAGCCACTGGCTTCCTACTTCATCATGACAACCCGCCTTGCCACACGCTTTGATTCGCAAGTCCTTGGTCGGAAAAAAAGTGTTCCTGTCTGACCACGTCAGCTACTCACCAGATTTAGCACCATGCAACTTCTGGCGCTTCCCAAAAATTAAAACCGTGCTTAAAGGAAAACTTTTTGGCACTGTTCTTGACACCGAAAGGGCCATGACAGAGCAGCTGAACGCCCTTACTCGTATGCATTATTTACTTTATTATCCCATTCACCTCTCATTCTTTAAAAATGTCCTCTCTACAGTGAAAAACCTTGTAATATGCAAACACGAGAACTTACAAAACGCAAAAGTAGTGTGACGCTGCCGTCATTTAGCGTGTAGTAGCGTTGTGCCGCTCTTCCACTGTGTCCAGCACATACACAAGTTGCATGTCGACCAGCTCCTCACCAGTAAGCTTGTCCATACTGCTGCGTATCGCGTTTAACAAACAACCGACATTGCTGGACGAACAAACCAGAGACAGAAGCGAACAGTAGAGAATGTACTGGAGAACTTGAAAGACAAAGTGAGCGTAACTGCTGCAGTCAGCGAGTACTGTGAGTGAATGGAGTAAGTTTCCTCACAAACAAGACGCACAGGGCACGTCGTCGACATTTGCATTGTTGCTCAGATATTTTCAGTGCAATAAAGACGCAAAGCTAAATGAGGGTCCCAAATATTCAAGAATATTTCTTCCATATTTCTTACTAATATAATATTGTGTAGTTGAAGTGCTAGATTTATTCAGTTTTTAAAGATTCAACTTCTATTATGGAAATGTTCTGAGCGATAAATAGAACTGCATATTGGTATCACAGTTTTTTCCCTAAGCACTAATGAAGCCACCACGCAGGACATTAGCGTCGCTGCCGACATGAAATTAGCTTTACAAGCATGAGTTCCTATATAACAGAACGCAGCATGTCATTCTCAATGGAGAGAAGTCTTCCGAAGTAGGAGTGATTTCAGGTGTGCCGCAGGGGAGTGTCGTAGGACCGCTGCTATTCACAATATACATAAATGACCTTGTGGATGACATCGGAAATTCACTGAGGCTTTTTGCGGATGATGCTGTGGTATATCGAGAGGTTGTAACAATGGAAAATTGTACTGAAATGCAGGAGTATCTGCAGCGAATTGACGCATGGTGCAGGGAATGGCAATTGAATCACAATGTAGACAAGTGTAATGTGCTGCGAATACATAGAAAGAAAGATCCCTTATCATTTAGCTACAATATAGCAGGTCAGCAACTGGAAGCAGTTAATTCCATAAATTATCTGGGAGTACGCATTAGGAGCGATTTAAAATGGAATGATCATATGAAGTTGATCGTCGGTAAAGCAGATGCCAGACTGAGATTCATTGGAAGAATTCTAAGGAAATGCAATCCGAAAACAAAGGAAGTGGGTTACAGTACGCTTGTTCGCCCACTGCTTGAATACAGCTCAGCAGTGTGGGATCCGTACCAGATAGTATTGATAGAAGAGATAGAAAAGATCCAACAGGATCATTTAGTAATCGCGAAAGCGTTACCGAGATGATAGATAGACTCCAGTGGAAGACTCTGCAGGAGAGACGCTTAGTAGCTCGGTAGGGCTTTTGTTGAAGTTTCGAGAACATACCTTCACCGAGGAGTCAAGCTGTATATTGCTCCATCCTACGTATATCTCGTGAAGAGACCATGAGGATAAAATCAGAGAGCTTAGAGTCCACGCAGAGGCATACCGACAATCCTTCTTTCCACGAACAATACGAGACTGGAATAGAAGGGAGAACCGACAGAGGTACTCAAGGTACCCTCCGCTACACACCGTCAGGTGGCTTGCGGAGTACGGATGTAGATGTAGATATACTAAAATGTTCATTTATGTACTATTACGTCCTAGAACTGCTGCGCGGAACAAAATTATTAAGTTGGTCAAGCTAGTAATCGGAAGTCGAAGAAACGGAGGTGATTTATGTGTTTTAAGCATCTGAGAATAAAAGCGAACCTAAAAATTGAAGTTCTATAGAAAACGTTGATTATATAGTGTTACATCCTTCATCAGATAACGTGTTAGCAATTTTCAGAATCTCCCTTATTTTCAGTTACAACACCTGCCAACCCTAATGGGGTTGGTGGTGGGGGTGGGGGAGGGGGTGAGGGGGGAAGGGGAAGGGGTGGTAAGAAATCAAAAGAAATGAAGTTATTGTGTAACGAGACACCGGAGGACACAGGTTCGTCGTGTCGAAGTACTCAGAAAAACACCCTTGAACGTCATCAGAAATTTGTTCTGTTTCATCTCTCAAAATTGCAGAAGTTTCTTCTCAACGGTTCTGCATGGTTTTTTTGCGGTAATGAATCCGATTTTCATGTTCGGTGCCTTATAGGCTCCGCGAAGAAAAACGCAAACAACGGCCAAATCTTCGCACTTTTTTCAGTTATGTGTCGGAAGCTATACGTTCTCCGAAGATGACCATTATGCACACAATTAAGGTACGAAAAATTTACTACAAAATTCACTAGTCAGGTTTGATTTTTTGACGAGCGGTATCAGTGCTAGAGCGCGCTAAAAAAGAAAAGAAAAATAGAAGAACACTAAGTGAGTGTACTATAACACTACATTTTCTCATAAGGGGGAGGGAAAAATGGGAAAATTACGAAAAATGCCTTCTGCGCCGTACAGCCACGCTTCCCACCTTTCTATCTTTCGTTGGCGCTGTACTTTCGGTCTATTACTTTAAAAAAAAAGGTTGTTTCATGAATTGATGGAAAGCGTGTATGATGGAAACATTAACACGTTATATATACAACTTACCAGGTGCATGACATTGAAGAGAAATACGAATATGAAAGCTGTATGTAGTAATGCACGTATGTCATGAAATGAATGAACGTCGGGCGGAAGATTGGGTCATTACTTCGAGTAGGTTTCCATCTGGAAAAGAAAGAGGGCATCTAGTGACAGTACACGCAAGCAAACGAGAGATAAATTATGAAGGGAACTATCGATGTATGAAGAAATATATGTGCAGATGTCATGTCTGTATTTTTTTTACTCGTCTTCTTTTGGCTGTTAGTGACCAGGACAATGTTTCTTGGGTACTAGAAGGTGCACGTGAATGGTCTTGAGGACTGGAATGTCCAGGGTGAAAAGTGAGCTGTTGCTGTTCTTCAATAGAAAAAAACTAATTGACTGATTAATGCTACGATAGAGAAAAACTGTTTAGTATTTGTGGATAATGCTGCAAAATAATGCATGAACTAATAACGTGTGTCGCCTCAGCTGCTTGAGACAGTGGTACTGCAAGCGGCTCGTCTATATCAAAATTGTCATCGATGTCAGAACACGACGCTTTTCATTGCTCGAACAGAATCGTGCAGGACAGTCCTGCTCGCCTACGCTAACCCTAACCTCGGCAGTCTGTGTTTAATTTGTAAGAGATAAGTTAAAGAATCCTTTCGGTAGGCGCGGGTTTCGGTGTGGTAACGGTCACCAACACATTTTTTGTCATATTCTACGCCCACTGCTCTATACCCAATTAGTACATTATAGGTGATTGATGGGAGAATTTGGTTGCGGAGTTTCGAACAAATATGAGACTAATATATCTATTAAGTATCAAAAAAGTACAATACAAGTGCAAAATAAACTTCCGCAATTTTGTTACGAAAACGATTGTTTTTAACACCATTTGAATGGACTATTCAGTTTATGCAGGAGACGTGAACTCGAAACGCTGGTCTCCGTAACACGCAGCCGCTCAGAGACAAAAGTCGGAGGTACGCATGCTGGTTCTGTGAACATGATTGACTTAGTACGTGGACGCCGCCGTTAATCACTGTGACTACGTAAACGTTGAGAAATGCCAAGCCTCAGTGTCGAGCAGACAGAGAAAGATGCCATCGTCAGAGCCCATATGAAGATGGTGCACGTTGCACTTTAAATTGTGACGTTCTAGGTCCGTTGCTGGGCAACCACTAGTCACGAGTTTCAAGACGCCTGAAAACGTACGCTCCATTCGACGTACGGCAGAGATGAAGCTCGGAGCTGTTGAGGTACTTTTGCTTTCGTTGTTGGCTCTACCTACATGTAAAATTAGTCTTCAGATCTGATTTGAAAGTGTTAAAGAGCCTATCTACTATATTTTTTTTTAAATATCCTGCATCCCCTTTTTATGATTTGGCTGCCCCTTTCATGTTCATCCTCTGATACTTGTAATCATCATAGTTTGACAAACGTGCTATCGAGGAGTCTTAATTTCCGTCCCGTGCAACTGCATGCACATTGCAAACGTTTTTCGTCACATAATGGGCCAATCTAATTTTAAGGTCGTAACTTTGACAGCTTTTCGACCTAAAGGATTCTGTGGATCATTTAACATATTTGAAATTGTTTGTTTACAGTCTCTTCACTGCCATTGTTCATCCACTTCCTTCCATAACAGAGGTTGCTGCACATTTCTTTTTCTCCAAACAAACATGTAGATCTACGTTGTCACCTACTTTATTCAGACAGTTGAGCGTTTTAGTTGGCTAGTTCATATTGTATGCGGCAAATGTGTCCTCGTAAAAGTAGGCAATTAGAATGTGGAGTAAAGTAACCAGGGCAGGAGAAGTGGCCATTGCATAATTTTTGCCCCGAGAAACATTGCTGCTTGCCGCGAAGTGGTCACACTAATTCTAATATACACCATTACTGTTATCGGAGAGTTTGACAGACTAAGCTTGTTCCTTTACTTTTGTACTAAAAGTGTTTCTGATTTTAGGTTATTTGATGCAAGGTAAGACATTTATGTTGTTCTTGTTACCTCACTTATACGGAGAGGAATACCTTCTTAGAATATAAATGTTTAAACAACGGTGTTTGGCCTACGCCGGCCGCGGTGACCGAGCGGTTCTAGGCGCTTCAGTCCGGAACAGCGCGACTGCTACGGACGCAGATTCGAATTCTGCCACTGGCATGGATGTATGTGATGTTCTTAGGTTAGTTAGGTTTAAGTAGTTCTAGGGGATTGTTGACCTCAGACGTTAAGTCCCATAGTGCTCAGAGCCATTTGAACCATTTTTGTTTGGCCTACAAATAACGTTCCTCTCGGTTGGATAGTTTCACCTGTGAACCGCTAATGCCGAAACGGCGTCCGATCGGGAAGTGTGGCCACACTACTCGCCGGGAAAAGTGACAAAGTCGTTTAAGCCAATAACAGTTAGTTGCTTCCATATACCACGCATAACACTCCAAACCAGACTGACTTCTAAACCCCTCTATATACAAAGCTATCAAACGTCATTCTGTTTTTTTTATGAATTTGAATTAATTAATTTATATTATTTAAAACCTTCTCTGTCCTGTTTTACGCTGAAACACCAAAGTAACTGGTAAAGACATACGTATTCAAATACGGAGATATATAATCGGGTAAAATACGGCGTTGCGGTCGGCAACGCCTGTATGAGACAACAAGCGTCTGGCCCTGATATTAGACTGGTTACTGCTGGTACAATTGCAGGTCACCAAGATTTAAGTGAGTTTGAGCGTGCTGTTGTAGTCAGCTCACGAGAGATGGGACATAGCATCTCTGAGATAGCAATGAAGTGGGGATTCTCCAGTACGACCATTTCACGAATGTACCAGCAAAACATCCAGTCTTCTACATCACTGCTGCCAGAAAAATACCCTGCAAGAACGGGACCAACTACGACTGAAGAGAGTCGGTCAACGTGACGGAAGTGCAACCCTTCCGCAAATTTCTGCAGATTTCAATGCTGGGCCATCAATAAGTGTCAGCGCTCGAACCATCAACGAAATATCATCGATATGGATTTTCGGAGCAGAAGGCCCACTCGTGTATCCTTGCTGACTGCATGCCACCAAGCTTTACGCCTCGCCTGGGGCCATCGATAGCGGCATTCGACTGTCGATGACTGGAAACATGTTGCCTGGTCGGACGAGTCTCGATTCAAATTATATCGAGCGGATGGAAGAGTACGGGTATGGAATCAACCTCATGACTCCAAGGACCCTGCGTGTCAACAGGGTACTGTTCAAGCTGGTGGGGTCTCTGTAATTGTGTGTGGCGTGTGCAATTGGAGTGATACGGGACCACTGATAGGTCTAGATACGACTCTAGAAGGTGACACGTACGTAAGCATCCTGTCTCGTCAGCTGCATCCATTCATGTCCACTGTACATTACAACGAGCTTGGGAAATTCCAGCAGGACAATGCAACACCCCCTTCGCGTCCAGAATTGCTGGCTCTAGGAACACACTTCTGAGTTTAAATACTTCCATTGGCCACCAAACTTTCCAGACATGAGCATTATTGAACATATCTGGGATGCCTTGCAACGTGCTGTTCAGAAGAGATCTCCACCCCGTCGTACTCTTATGGATTTATGGGCAGCCCTGTAGGATTCATGGTGTCAAATCCCTCCAGCACTACTTTAGACATTAGTCGAGTGCATGCCACTTCGTGTTGCGGCACTTCTGCGTGATCGCGAGATCCCTACACGTTCTTAGTCAGGCGTGTCAGTTTCTTTGGTTCTTCACTGTATATGGTTAATACAAAAATCCAATTGAAAACGGTCTGTTTGTGATATTGTTTCAGATGCTAGGTCTTGGAGAGGCATGGAAGATATGTCCAGAAATCAGAACAACAGACATGGGATATTGTTGCTATGGCAGTGGCCACGTTACCTCCTTAGCTAGAGAAAAGTAGTCGGTATGTAAGCCTTGAGAAAAAGTATATAATTCGTGTACATTGTTTTCACTTTCACCTAAAAATATTTGATGTGATAATATGTAGATTCAAAATTAGTAAACGGTAGGATTCTGTCACTAACCACGGTCTGGTGAAATTTCAATTTGCCTTAGAATGGCCGTTTTACTGGAACTTCCCCATTGCTTTGAATGAGGGATCCATACTAACAATTCTTTTCCTATTAACTTAGTGCATTCTTCATTCTCTGATTATTATTTTTTTTTTAACTGAAGGGAGTGAATAGAGTCTTGATCTTTCGGTAAGGTGCTTACGAGAAATGTTGTATCAGATTTTGGACGCCTCATACACTCCAAACTCTTCCAGAATATTAAATAATAGTGGTAGACCACAGAGTAACATGTCTAAAATCAACAAATGTGGCCACGTACATGTAGGGTTTGACGGTTTTGTTTATTTTTTATGTTTAGGTACCCATTTTCACCTGTAAAACTCAAGCTGGTGTTGGACTTTACAGTTGAGTTGGGAAGAGTGAATTTTCGGAAGTGCTCGTCAATCTGCACTACCTTATTTCTAATAAAGTCGCATCCAGTGTCTGTATTCCTTGGCTGTATTCCTTCTAATGTCATGAAACGTTACGAAGTTTTCTTGCTCCCTGGCCGAGTTCCACTTTTCCCAAAATCTGTTCTGCATGCCATTGCTTCTTCGCATGTGTATGATTCCACTACCTACGATTCCGTGTTCGGGCGCTAAGTTCTTGGACTCAGAATTCAGATGTTGTTCATATTGTTTCAAGACATCGTAATCGATGTCCGCCCCAGTAGCTGAGTGGTCAGCGTGACGGATTGCCGTCCTCTGGGCCCGGGTTCGATTCCCGGCTGGGTCGGAGATTTTCTCCGCTCAGGGACTGGGTGTTGTGTTGTGTTCATCATCATTTCATCCCCATCCGGCGTGCAGGTCGCCCAATGTGGCGTCGAATGTAATAAGACCTGCGCTATGGCGGCCGGACCTGCCCCGCGAGGGGCCTCCCGGCCAATGACGCCAAACGCTCATTTCCATTTCCATCGTAATCGATTCATCTTAGTGAACTACTGGTCAGAATGAAAGTCATTGCGGCTTGTATTTTTACTTTTATAACTTTTTTCACGGATCTCACTGGGGGCTGCTGTATGGACAATCTGTTTAGAATTAAATTCCTGGTTGATCGTCATGTCTCCTGCTCACTAGTTCAGTTCTATAAAATGTTAGCATCACCTGCAGATGAATGTCTCACAAACGTCATTCCGATGTTGTTGGTCATCTTGAGAGTAGGGTGTCACTTATTGCTGGCATACAACTTATTTGTCTCTCAATTAAGCATATAAGTAGCCTAAAAAAAATAATGATTTTCTGACGCGAGACAGAGCGACAGTGGTACAATCATGCACTTTAAAAATCAGGAAGATCGTGGTACACCACCAGAGACACGAAAAGAACAAAAACTGATTTTCAGAAATAGCACCCAACTACAAAAAAATATCATTTCCATGATGAAAAGTAGATACTAGAAAATTATCTCTAGGTCAGCAAGCATTAATTTTGAAATGTTTCACTTCGTTACTACGCACTTACCAAATAGTCTATACTGAAAGTAATTTTGAATATGCCTGCGACCTACCAGTTTGAAAATAACTGCAAGACGAACGTGTGGTACCTTTCACTTGTTATGGCAACTATAACTGTTGTGCATGAATTCTCTCCGATAGCGATAATCGATTCTTCATTTTTGTTGTGGACGATCGCGCGATAGAGAACAACGTCAAAACACAGATGATGTTTGTTTTTAACCGCTGTGAAGCATCATCTTTCTGTCTCTCGTGCTCGTGCGTCACTTACCACTCTGCATGAACTTTTTTATATGAAGTAATGCTCGTTCCTGAAACAGATAAAACAACATACATTGCTTTAGATACATGCCTTCTAGCAGAAACAGAGCTCCCCGGAAATGAACGATAATCGCCAATAAATTTAACATGAATTGTTCTAAATTCGGTTTTCAATTGGTAAGTTGTAAGAAAGTCTTCAAAACACCTGATAAATGTAAATAGTTCGTTCGACAATATTTGAGAAGCCTAATATCAAACATGGGCAAGTCTATTATCGAATTTTTTTACAGGAGAGCCAGAAAACTGAAATGCATGATACCAGAATACTCAAGCATCTTACATTTTTTGTCTGCCTGCTGTTATGTCAAACAAATGACTTCCAGTAACGAAATCCGGCAAAAGCCAATAGTTGAGTCTAAAAATAGGTTAAAAGAAGGATTTAGTCGGCTTTGATGCTAACTACGAGATTTTAACCAAAATGTAGCCAAGTACTTCTTGGATTTGTCTTTGCTGTATATGAAGAAAAAAAAGCTAACAATCCGTGCCTTACGCACTTTTGTTTTAAGAATGACCCTACTGACAGTTAATATAAAACAAACATAGAACACAGAAAGGAAAAAAAAGTTACATTAACATTAACGGACCCGCAAAATTACAGACCAATATCTCTTAACTTCCGCTTCCTGCAGAAAACTTGAACACATTCTCGGTTCGAGTACAATAAACTCTAAGCAGCTTATGTTCAGGAATCAACATAGATTTATAAAGCATCGCTCATGCGAAAATCAGCTCGCCCTTTTCTCACATGATATACTTGAGGACTACGGATGAAGGGCAACAAGCAGATTCCACATTACTAGAGTTCCGGAAAGCATTTGACACGGTGCCAAGTGCAGGCTGTTAACGAAGGTAAGAGCATATGGAATACGTTCACAGATATGTGAGTGGCTCGAAGACGCCTTAAATAATGAACCCAGTATGTTGTCCTCCACGGCGACAGTTCATCAGAGACAAGGGTATGGTCAGGAGTGAACAAGGGAGTGTGATAGGACCGCTGTTGTTCTCTGTGTGTAAGTGATTTGACGGGCAGGATGGGCAGCAGTCTGCGGTTTTTTGTCAGTGATGTCCTGGTGTAGGGTAAGGTGTCGAAGTCGAATGACCGTAGGAGGATACAAGACGACTTAGACAAAATTTGCAGTTGGTGTGATGAATGGCAGCTAGCTCTAAATGTGGAAAATGTAATTTAATGCGTATGAATAGGAAAAACAAACCTGTAATGTTCAAATTCACAGTATTACTAGTGTCTAGCTCGACAAAGTAAAGTCGTTTAAATATTTGGGCGTAACGTTGTAAAGCGATATGAGGTGGAACGAGCATGTGAAAAACGTGGCAGGGAAGGTAAATGGTCGACTTCGGTTTATTTGGAGAATTTTAGGAAAGAGTGGTTCACCTGTAAAGGAGCCTGCATCAGGACGCTGGTGCGACCTATTCTTCAGTACTGCTCGAGTGTTTGGGATCCGTACCAGGTCGGATTGAAGGAAGACATCGAAGCCACTCAGAGGGGGGCTGCTAGATTTGTTACCGGTCGGTTCGGACAATCTGTAATTGTTACTCAGATGCTTCGGGAACTCAAATGGGAATCCCTGGAGGGAAGGCGCCTTCCTTTTCCGGAAACACTATTAAGAAAATTTAGAGAATCGGTTTTGAAGCTGACTCGCCAACAATTCTACTGCCGCCAGCACACATCGCGTATAAGGACCACGAAGATAAAATAAGTGAATTTAGGGCTCATACGGAGACCTACAGACAATCGTTTCTCGCCGGCTCGATTTGCGAGTGGAACAGGAGGGGAAATGTCAAGAAGTAGTACAGGATACCCTCCGCCGCGCAAAGTATCTATGTAGATGTAGATGTAGAACATGAATTTTAGCACTGGTTGCCCTTGAGTAAAAAAAAGAAGTACTTAACATGTTACAAACATTTACATTTTCTTTCGCGTGTATTGTTTGGACGAACTTCTGACATATTAATTTCGATTTTAAGAAGGAAAGAAATCGATTCGAAACTGAACAGAAACAGAATAATAAAAACGCCAAAAAAAAAAAAAAACCACAGACACACAGTACAAGATGGGTGCCACGTACCGAATCCTGTGTTATGGTTGGCTACTGATGCAGCTGACCACTTTTCAAACATCTGCTAGGATTTGGCAGATTTTGAAGCAATGCCGCACTTTTAAACCGCTTTATAAAGCATTTGCATCCGATTTTTGACAATAAATGATGCTACAATCCGATTCAGAGCTGAAAATACTGTAAATAACATCGATATCAGAAAATCTAAAAAAGTGGTTCAAATGGTTCAAATGGCTCTGAGCACTATGGGGTCCGCAGCCCGTGGTCGTGCGGTAGCGTTCTCGCTTCCCGCCCCCGGGTTCCCGGGTTCGATTCCCGGCGGGGTCAGGGATTTTCTCTGCCTCATGATGATGGGTGTTGTGTGATGTCCTTAGGTTAGTTAGGTTTAAGTAGTTCTAAATTCTAGGGGACTGATGACCATGGATGTTAAGTCCCATAGTGCTCAGAGCCATTTGAACCATTTTTTGAACCAAAGCACTCTGGAACTTAACATCTGAGGTCATGAGCCCCCTAGAACTTAGAACTACTTAAACCTAACTAACCTAAGGACATCACACACATTCATGCCCGAGGCAGGATTCGAACGCGCGACGGTAAAGGTCGCGCGGTTCCAGACTGTAGCGCCTAGAACCGCTCGGCCACTGCGGCCGGCAAAAAAAGTGGACTTGGTTGTATTTGGTACTAGACTCCTCATTTGTAGCAATGTGTACGATGGTCGGATTTCTACTTCAGCGAAAATAAACTCCACTGGCACAAATGAAATGGAAATTAATGGTGCGGCTCCGTAAAAACAACGAAACTAATGGTAGTTAGAAATCTACAGTAACAATATCGCCCTTACTTACACCTCGATTTGTAGTGTAACAGCTTAGAATATCTGAAACATTTATCAATTTTGCTCTAGCAAATGGCTGTTCATATCGTCCACTGACAGCGTAGAGGCGTGTCATGCAATCACTCATGAACTACATTACAGAAGAAAGGAAGCCCACCTTCTAGGAGAAGGTAAAAGAAATACACTTCCTGAGGAACTTTCTTGGTGATTCAGTATTGAGCTCATATTTGCTAGAAAACTGAATATCCACCCGCACAGTATGCTGGCCGATTCGGTTCCCGGTGGCGAGCGAAAGCCATTTTTATCGGAGGGAATTTTGTCACTTCCTTTTTCCTCCAGGCAGCTGGAGGCGGGTATCAAACACACAATACGTGTTGCCGTCTCCCACGGTGGAAATTCAGAGGCACATATTCGCTGTATTGTGGGAAGGCGTCCGGGGTCGGGCAGGAACTTTGCCACGACCGGGAACTTTTTCAATTTTCCACCGAGAGGCGCCGCAGGAGGTCGCAGCTGCGGGAATGAGATCTCGCAGTGTCAGTCGCGCCAGCCCTTCGTGGGGGGTGGGGGGGGGGGGGGGGGGAGGGCATCGCATTCCGCGATAAACAAAGAAACAATGAGTAGGGCGTGTTTTCATTCACACCGTCCGAATTCATTCAGACATTCTTTTATCCACACGAATATGCTAAAGTTCTTTGAACGTACGTTGAGAGAGAGACTGACGCTTTCATATAATTCTATTGAACTCTCCGGCTTTTTCATAAATCCGAAATCGATTATTTCCGATGAAAAGTGCTTTATAAGGTGCAACCTGAAATTCTGGGCAATAAAAATTGGTTCAGATTAACATTGCAGATGCCTTCGGCCACTATTAGAAGTTGCTTTAAATTATACTGTAGGTTCCATTCCATACTGACCTTTTTACGTGCATTTACTTTTCGTATTTGGTTACTTTTTTGGAAATTATACTCAACTTCGCTAACATGTGTTGGAAGTCAGAACTACCTCATATCCGCAGTGACATAATACACACAATGACAAAAAGAACGACGCTCCAGGAAGGAATTTCCAAATGCAACGGAAATAGGTAGATGTGAAGCAAAGATACAAACAAACGAACGAATACAATTTCGGAAAAATTGAGTGTTGTATTCCAGAGAAAGAGCTTCACAAACTGAGCAAGTTAGTTTCACATTGTTCCATCTCTGTCCCTTATGCAACCAATTATTCGGCTTGGTACTGATTCATAAGAGTTGTTGGGTGTCTTTCTGAGGGATATCGTGCCAAACTGTGTCGAATTGGTGCGTTAGATCGTAAAAATCCCGAGCTGACGGGTGTGCCTTGCCCATAACGCTGCAAACGTTCTCAATTCGGGATATCCTGCGGCGTCAATGGCCAAGGTAGGGTTTGACAAGTACGTAGACAAGCAGCAGAAACGCTCTCCCTGTGCGGGCGGGCATTATCGTGGTTAAATGTAAGCTCAGGATGACTTACTTTGGAGGGCAACAAAACGGGTCGTCGAATACTGTCAACGTACCTCTGTGCTGTAAGGGTGCCGCAGACGACAGTCAAAGCGGTCAGGCTGTGGAAAAAAAAAGTACACCGTAGATCAACTGGTCCTGCTGTGAAAAAAAAATGTACACCGCAGACCAACAGTCCTGGTTGTCGGGCCTTATGGCTGGCGATAGTAATCGGGGTCAATTCAAAGCGGAATTCATCACTGAAGAGAATTCTACCCAGTCAAAAAAAATGTTCAAATGTGTGTGAAATCTTATGGGACTTAACTGCTAAGGTCATCAGTCCTTAAGATTACACACTATTTAACCTACATTATCCTAAGGACAAACACACACCCCATGCCAGAGGGAGGATTCGAACCCCCGCCGGGACCAGCCGCACAGTCCATGACTGCAGCGCCTGAGACCGCTCGGCTAATCCTGCGCGGCTACCCAGTCAGTGAGAGGTTATTCGTGTACAGAGGTCAATGGCAGTCGGTGCAAGGGGTATCGTGAGCTCAGCCCCTTTTCTGTAGGCCGCCTATTAATGATCCTTGTGATCACTGAAGCACCAGTTGTATTTCAGATTGATAATAATGATGAATCTGGGTCTCTCTGACGATTGTTCGATATTCACATTCTGTTTCTCTACATCTACCGCTTCCTTCTAGCGCTGTGTTCTTGCATGCTTCAAACTTTCCTTCTAATCTCATCGAACAGTGGCATCTATCCTATTCAAATATCGAGCTATTCGCCGATTTATCAAACCGGCTTCTTTCAGTCCTAACATACTTCCTCCCTCAAATGCTGACATCTGCGAATATTGGTCACACGACTGTCTGTGAGGTATAATTACTGTCCAACTTACATTGAATGCCCTTGTTTCGCCATGTCTCCTGTTTACCATCCTTGCCAGATGTGCAGTGAAACTCCTCTGCAGCGTCACACATTCATCCATCGGCCGCCAGAGTTTACAATTTTTTAGTTTCCGTTGATACTTGCGACCGATTTGCATAACGTTTTCGTTGCGCGTGGTGTTTTTTCTGTTGGAGTGGAGGTTTTTTGGGGGACAGGTCCAATGAAATAATCCTGCAAACCCTGACAAGGGAGCACTGTTGATCATAATTTGGGTACTTCCTTTATAAGAAAAACACCTGACGTAATTTAAGTATTTCAATAGAAGTCCGGTGCTAATATACCACACTTATAATGAATACACAGGCGAAGAAAATGCAACACCCTCTAGGACTGTGTTCAGTGGAAGTAACGTACAAAATTTGCATACTGGGGGGTTGTAATGTTAATTATTCATTTTCCACAGTCATCGGCGAACAGATGGCGCTCTGTGGGCTTGTCAGTGCACCCTCTGTCTTGATTCTGCAGGCAGTAGCTGTGCTGAACATGTACGAGAACACTGTTCGCAACTTTCATTGCAGGGTACAACCATGCCCCACCGACGATTTTGTATTCCTGTTAAACAGCTTCAGCCATTTGAACGGGTTCGCATTGTAGGCCTACGGGAAGCTGGACGGACGTATCGGCAAATTGGTGCGCATGTTGGTTACAATGTATCAGTGATGTGTTACTACTTTCAGCAGTGGTCTGTGGAGCATTCCCACACTTGCAAACCACTCAGTACAGGCGCAAGTTAAGATCGACGAACTGTGTGAGCAGGGGTAGCAAACCAAACATCATCCACCTCCGAAATCCGGCCACGTGTGGCACCTGCTGTGTCATCGGGGACCATTGGGAACTGTCTGCTTGCAGCAGGATCAACATCACGTGGGCCTCTGGCCAGGCCACCACTGGCACCACGACACCGCCAAGCATGGATACTCTGATTCGTGTTGGAGTTACTGGACAATGGAATGACGCTCTGTTGTCTTCACTGATGGGAGTAGGTTCTTCCTGTAAGCGAGTGATGCACGTACACGAGTACGGCGTAGACCCGGTGAACGGCCTGTTACAGAGTGCATTCGCCCACGACACACAGGTTCCATCCCAGGCAACGTATTTCTTCATGGTGTGCAACTACTGCCCTGGTCAGCAAGGTCACCAGATATCTCGCCAAGTGAACACATATGGGATATGACGAAGCGGGAACTTATTCATAGTCCAGGACCTGGGAGAACCATTTCGGAACTGCAACAAAAGGCGCAAGGTGCTTGGGACAATTTATTGCAAGAAGCTATTCGGCATCTTTATCATCGTTCGCTTGCGAGAATACACGTCTGCGTTTCCGACGGGTTGAGCTGCATTGCGTAACGGTTCTCCTGTTTGGGCACCCTTCACTGTGACAGGTCTGTTTCATTTAGTCTGAGTTTATTATCATACGAATATTCGTACAATCTGTCATCTGTCCTCTTACTGACCAATAAAATGACTTTGTCCTTCAGGGAGATGTGTCTTTTTCCGGCAGTTAAGTATTACTTAATAGGCGATGTTTTAATTGCTATCAATTACTAAAAACATCTGAGCAACATTATGTTTTATTCCTATTTTGGCATTTTGTAGTGATTTTTATTTTTGCGTATTGTATGCGAACAGTACCGACAATTTGTGTAGATATCCGAATGTATTTAGATACACTAAACTGTCTATATAACTGGCCATCAGCGTAGCTTAAAACGATTTGAAACTTAATTTTACACATAACATACGTTGCAATCCTGTCCTAGGGCTTCTTAGACGTCATGGGAGTTGCGTTATCAGCCATCAGAATAAGAAAAGCAGCCTGAGCTGAAGGTGGAAATTTGTGGATACAGTTTTGGAGAGTCTGATATTTCAGTTCTATTAAATATTATGTTGGCTACAATGACTGAGCCAATACAAGATGTCTTTGTTTTTGAAAAGACCTGAAAATAAATATTACTCCAATTTTTTATTTTTTATAAAGGACATATTACCTACAAGATAAAATATATCTGCAAAGTTAAACAGCCAATGGCCACAAGCTAAGTAGATTAGTAGGAATTGTTAATTTGAGATGGGAACTGGCTTTTGTGAAGTAAGTGTTAAAGCCTGCCCAGTCGTCAATATGGGGTGTCTAGGAAACCTGCTTTCCCGAATCGCTAGACAACATTCAGACAAATCATACTAATGAGATTTATTACAAAATGAGCTATTAAAATACTTAACTTTGTGTTACACAGATGGCCGAGCGGTTCTAGGCGTTTCAGTCTGGAACCGCGCGACCGCAACGGTCGCATGTTCGAATCCTGCCTCGGGCATGGATGTGTGTGATGGCATTAGGTTAGTTAGGTTTAAGGAGTTCTAAGTTCTGGGGGACTGATGATCTCAGATGTTAAGTCCCATAGTGCTCAGGGCCATTTGAACCATTTTTGTTACACAGATGTGTCGCAAGCAAAGGGCGACATACGAAATAGTCAAGTTTCTTCAGTATAACATTTCCAAAGTCTGATACATAGAGGGTCCGAACGAAGTAATGAGCTTCGACGCTTCTATGGAAGTCGCTAGTCTTGAGGCTGCTGTTCGACTGGGGCGCGATCAGTCGGGGGCGGGGCTTATGTCCTCTCCACATAGGGGACGCTGCTGTCGCGTTGTTGTCCTGGAGAGCGGCGGTCAGCGTGCGATTGGCTGATCTCTTCTCACAGCCATCTCTTCTCTCTCGTTCCCGACTGGCGTGCCGGCGCTTGACTTAACGCTGTCACAGTAAGAAACGAAACGTAGGTAGATCTCAACGCATCTTGACTGAGAGTGTCGGTTTGGTATGTCAGCTTTGTTCACGTTTCTTATTTGCCAAACAACAGTTAAATCAGTAATACGAAGCATTGACTGCTTCGAAAGCTGTTGACTGTCGGGTTATTGGTGTTCTCTTGTGGATGTGGGAGGGTAAGATAATTTAGAAAAATTCAGTAACAATTTTTTCATTTGTTCCTCGACTATATAAATAGTATTCGACTACGCTCTCGAAAACCACCATTTCCGGAACGTGTATACTTACAAAATAACAATGATAGTGGAGAAAAGCCTGGGAAGATACTGTAAATGCGGATTTGTGGAAATTCCGATGTATCTCTACAAAACTGGATGGTTTTGACATCCTAAGAAAATACTGGATAATTCTAAACCGAATTAGAACCAACAGAGATAAATCTACGGGCTCATTGTGTAAATGGTAACTAAATATATGTTCCGAGTGCAACTGCTGAGCGAAAGGGCAGATAATCCAGCATGTAGGGCAGACATGTTCACTAAGAACCTACACGGGACAGTTTGAAGATTCCTAAATCTGACTGATAGTTCAACTAACGATCTAGTAACCTAGATATTCCTTTATGAATGTTATTCTCAGTCTGTGTTCACAAATATGATTGGAATAATGCCGTACCATAAGTAAATAAATATTGAGTTGTAGAGAAATTTTTTTTATTTTTTACTTGCGAACCTGTCAGTGCTTTAAAGTTGCTAAATATATACATAGCAATTGGATATACTCGTACATCGTAAACACCTTCTTTCCCCCCTATGCCCATCTTCTCCTCCTCCCACTCCCTGTTAATCTCCTGTCTCCACCTCTCACTGTCCAACTGCCCCTTGTCTCTCTCTAGCTCATTCCCCCACCCCTCCCCTCCCCGCCCCCTCATCGGTATCTGCATCTCCTTCCCTCTCACTGACCTTAAGCCTTGTTTGTTGATGTTGCAAACGAGTGCTTGATTGGGCACTGAAGTCGCTTAAAACAAGTGGGTAAATCAGTTGGAATCACTTGTATATGGGTTATGAGAGAGCTTTCTATAGCCGCTGGATATGCGACGATAGTAGCCCCGATGAGAGCATTTTGCTTAGTTT
The DNA here is from genome assembly GCF_021461395.2 of Schistocerca americana. Taxonomy (NCBI): domain Eukaryota; kingdom Metazoa; phylum Arthropoda; class Insecta; order Orthoptera; family Acrididae; genus Schistocerca; species Schistocerca americana. Next base: position 539,638,947 of record NC_060119.1, read on the forward strand.
TAACCTCAAATGGTTAGGATTATGTTTCGGACGATTCAGATTCTGATAAGGCGATAAGCTGTAAATACTAATTCACTGTTTTCTTTAAAACTGACGACTAGGAAGAAAACAAAACAGTGCATTGATATGTACACAAATAATGTTAAAATTATATGCAAGTAGAAGGGTTACATGTGGAAGAAAGAATTTATCTCACAGTTTACATGCACTGCTATCATAGTTAAAAATTACTGCAAGAAATTAAGCGAAGCCGTACGTTATCACAGCTCCGCATTTTCTTCTCCGAATCGGTTGTATTAGGAAATCCATAGATTGTCGTTAAAAAAAATGACATATATCTGTCTTAATGTTTATTAATGTATCATGTAAACATCTGAAGTACATCGGTCAAGAACTCTTTGCGGTTTTTGGTAAGAATGTTTACAAATGTATGGTTATGTGTTTTCAGTTCGTATTTTACGTAAATATAACTGTAATACGTAAGGGGAGGATGTTGTTACCAAATTCTGTAAAGAAGATCTTGACAAATTTATTTCATATTCTAATACATTGCCTAATACCGTCTGAACGTTTATTAGTTCAAATTTCTCTGAGCATTTAACATATCTAGGACTTAACATCTGAGGTCATCAGTCCCCTAGACTTGGAACTACTTAAACCTAAGGACATCACATACATCCACGCCCGAGGTGGCAGTAGCAGTCACGCGGCTCCAGACTGAAGCACCTAGAACCACTCGGTCACAGCGGCCGGCCACGTTTATTAGAGTATCGCGTAAAAATATGAAGCAAATCGCTCAATAAGTTTTTGAGAATTATACATGTCCGTCCGAATGTTTATTAAAGCATCATATAAAAATCTGATGGAGGTCAGTTAAGTACTTTTAGAGATTTTTGGTAACAACGTTAAACAACGACCAGTCTTCACATCGTAGCATAGATTATCTTGTGCGATGTTTATATTTCCGTGTTCGCAAGGTATTGTCATGAATCTGCTAGCTGACATGCGGAGAAAAGGGCAGGGAAAGCAGCATCGTACAGAACAGAGATAGGAGAGAGCAGGTGGCCACTGGTGCTCCACCAGTCGCCGCAAAATGGACGCCGACGGTTATGACAGCAATTAGGGGGCGGTTGCGTTAGCGGCATCCCACGCCTGCTGTGGTTGCTGCAACAATCTCCAGATAAGCCATCTCCCAAATATCAGTTCCCACGCGAAGTGCTATTGGAAACACGGAAAACGCGTGGCCAGACTTGCTTAAATCCCGAGGAATGCCGATAAAACGGATCGTGTATCGGTCATGATACTTATTACACCGGCGGTAGGTTCTATAATCTGCTGTTTGTGCTCGTGCGCGTCGTAAGGTGCTTCGTGTCCCGGGTTGAGTCCAGCTTTCCCGTGCTTGTCTTTACGAGCTTCTTGCACCTCTTGAGAAGCGACCTAGTGAAATCTAGAATTTACTTGCTATCGAAAGGAAGGCAAAAATGAGTCTTGTGCTGGAAATAACCGAGATACCTGAACGCAAGCTGTAGAATTGAGCACTTAAAACGTATTTTACGTAATCCTTTTTATCGGAATCCATAGCGTGTTTCAGTGATGATGTTACCAACTACCAGAGCTAATAGAAACGAGTACGTGTATCAATTTGAGATAAGGAATTCTAGTCTGGAAAAAACTCTTTTAGAAGTTTTAGACCCATACAGTGTGTTAACTGTAAGACGGCAGAGTTGTGAGGGGAGTGCGGGGAGAGGAGGAAGGGCTGGCGAGGGGGGAGGAGCCGTTGGGGAGGGGACAAGGTACGCCTACCAGTTGCAGTGCTGGCACTACAAATTGCGCGTCATGCTTACACGAAAGCAGACGAAAGGCTTGGAAGTAAAACTCGCTTTAAATGTTGTTCGTAAACGAAACTGAAATCGTCATGTACATTAAAAGCTATATATATATATAAATGAATGTATGTATGTTTGTCTACTATGCGCTCCCCCATGTTGTGACACCAACGACGCTCTCTTCACGTAAGTCACCCTTCCTCTGCCGACATTTATTAAACGTTAAGTTATTATCGATCCACGATTCATCGAGATAAAATACTTCTCTGCCTGCTTCCCTGAAGTTCGTCATGTCAACAATGAAACGAGATCGCCAGTGCACAATGTCTGGACGTTCTAGCAACACATTCCTCTTGTTTTCCACCTTACGCCATATGAATCCGATAGACAAAAGTACTTTTCTCAGCGAGACTATACTCCGCTTCCAGCCTATTTTGTCGTGCAAAACTGGAAGCAGTGTTCGCAGGCTCGGCACAATCTTCCTCATTGAATAAAATTCCGCTATCGTGTCGCGAATGACACGCTGATTGAAATCATCGATCTTTACTTCGATTTCTCCACTTCTTTTCCTAAGTTAAAAGAGAGAGAAAGATTTATAAGAAAATGCCTTCTGCACTGCACGTATTTTTTTTAAATTTGGAAATGTACTGTAATATGAATGTGTTTCGAAGTAATACAGTAACCAGTGATGTTTCCATACAAAGCAATACAGTAGCAAGGAAAAATGAAATATAAGGTAATTCGGACGAAATAGGGGGCTCCTTCAAAGTGATCGCGAACAAAATATCTGAAATGGAAATTTGTGGTGATACGCCAGGATGATTCTTGGAAAACTGTTTGAATCTTCCAATGCTACGCATGCTTTGTTCTGTGTATGTAGCAGCTCTCGCTGAAGATTTGTAAATGGGGTGAAGTAATTTTTTCTGCTCCCTTTCCCTTTCGCAGCATTCAATCACACGCAATATAATTTTGCGAGCATCGCTACGTAATACTGGTTTCCTTCTAACCGTAGGCCTACCGATAGGGGTTGTTGGCGACTCCCGAGATGGGCCAGCAACTGCCTCTTCACTAATTTTGATAATGTTTAGCACAACTGCACAATAAAAACACGCAGAACAGTACAGCGCAAAACAATAACGAAGCAGACGACAATGGCTACCTTGTACAACACAGTCAGCTACGTAATGTTGGCAGCAGGATTCAGGACTAGGAAGAAGTCTGCCATCTAAAAGTTTACACACTGTACGTGTTATGACATAACTTTGCCGTTGAGAGATCCCACTCTATAGCTGAAGAGTATCAAGATAGAGTTGCATTCCTCAGAATAGCAATAACAACAATAATTTCGGGTTGCTCTGTGGCCTGGTGCAAGCCTTTCAATCGGACGTCACGTGGGCGACTTACGTGTCCCTACTGCAACCAGTTACAGTATCTATTCAGGGAAGGGGGCGTACAGTTTAACGTGGAATCCGAATCACGTATCATTCCTGGCTGGAATTAACATAATTGAGAAGTAAATGCTAGGTTAAAATGCAGACTAAAATGATAATTTTATTAACTTGCCTTATCTTTTAACCCTTTTCTAAAGGATCTTTCGTGCGAAACTCAGCTTGCCTTTTCTCACAGGTTATACGGAGAAGTACGGACGAAGGGCAACAGGCAGATTCCACATTTATAGGAGAGCATCTGACACGGTACTCCACTGCAGAGTGTTTACGAAGATACGAGCTCATGGAATAGGTTCAGAGATAGTGTGAGTGACTTCTTAAGCACTAGAAGCTAGTATGTTGTCCTCGACGGCGAGTGTTTATCAGTGAAAAGGGTATAGTCAGGAGTGCCCCAAGTAAGTATGATAGGACCACTATTATTTTCTACATATGTAAATGGTCTGGAAGAGGGGGCGGACAGCAATCTGCGGTTGTTTGCTGATGATGTGGTATACGAAATATGTCGAAGTTGACTACTGCAGGAAGATACATGTTGACTTAGACAAAATTAATAGTTGGTATGATAAACGGCAGCTAGTTCTAAATGTATAAAAATGTAAGCTAACGGGGATGAGTAGGAAAAACAAACCTGTGATGTTCGGATACAGCATTTGTAATGTCCTGCTTGACACAGACACCTCGTTTAAATATCTGGGCTTCACGTTGCAAAGCGATGTGAAATGGAACGAGATTCTGAAGACTCTGGTAGGGAGGGCGAATTGTCAGCTTCCGTTTATTGGGAGAATTTTCGAAAAGTGTGCTTCATTGGTAAAGGTTATGAAATCTAGGTCGATAGTGCGACCTGTTCTATTGTACTGGTCGAGTGTTTGGTATCCACACCCGGTCGGATTAAAGGAAGACTTCGAAGCAATTCAGGTACGGGCTGCTAGATTTGTTACCGGTGGGTTCGAACAACACCCAAGAGTTACGGAGATGCTTCGGAAACTCAAACGGGAATACGTGGAGAGAAGGCCACATTCTTTTCGAAGGATGCTATTGAGAAATTGTCATTTTTTCTGTTTTCCGTCGTTCCTTAGTTGGTTCAAAATTCGTGGAAGTATGTTCTGTCAATGAAGGCAGGTTATTTATTGCCACAAGCATTTCTCTTCTTTTATTTGCGAAGCATCTTCAGCGTCCTGCAACTCATGTTCATTTCTTTTCAGATAAAAATGTGTTATATGGTACTTAAAATTTGTTACTATGTTGCATTTTGTCATGTTTTTCTCCTGTCTTTTAGGTTATAATCAAATTTTCTTGCACAAATTTCGTGATGTGAGATTATCATTCGGTGTTACGACTTCCAGCACTGTTAGTGCATGTTTATGGTGCTGAAGATGTGTTCATTAGTCTCTTTGCTCCAACTGGCCACTTTCCAGCGTTCTTTCACCCACATTTGACTCAACACATCGCGTACATCACTTGCACTCTACAATTTGTGTTCAACATGTGTGTGTTTCGGTTTGTAGTGTTGTCAGTTGTCGTTGTGTATTTATCTCTCGTCTTTTGTTTATGTTGCGTGTCTGGTTTGACATTGCCATTTGTTTTGTATGTATGTATGTATGTATATATATATATATATATATATATATATATATATATGTGTGTGTGTGTGTGTGTGTGTGTGTGTGTGTGTGTGTGTGTGTGTGTGTGTGTGGGTGGGTGGGTGTGAGTGTGTGTAAGTGTGTGTGTGTGTATGTGTGTGTGGGGTGCGGTGTATTTTCTAGCGTGGAAATGTGTCTCCTTTTGTCAGAATGTGAACTTTTTTTCTTTTTTAGTAGATATTTCTGTGTGTGTGTGGGGGGGGGGGGGGGAGGGAGAGAGAGAGAGACAGACAGGCAGACAGAGACAGAGATGGGGGAGAGGGAAATTCATTAATTATTTAGTCTTGTTATGTTTGTTACTGTTTTTGTGACTAATATCACCAGAGAGTTATTGCTTACACGGATTTGGTCACCGAGTGCCTTCTTTTTCATTGCAATGGCTCTTTGTATGTGGTAGTTTTCTTGCAATGTGAGGAGATTTTCGTTGTGATTATTTACTTTAATAACCGTCATATCATGTTTCACGTTGGATGGTTCATGTCCACGTTTTATCAGGTGTTCAGAAAAGGTACAATGGCTATTTTCATATTTACAACTTCTTATATGTTTCTTATATCTAGTTTTGAAGTTCCTACCTGTCATCCCCAGATATACCGATTTACATTCTTGGCACTCTAACTATTATATACCTTCTCCTCAATACTTATGCGGTTTGACTATTGTTTGTAAATGTGATTGAAGTGTGTTTCTTGTTTTGTAAGGAATATGTAATCTCTGTTTCTGTAACGTGTTTGTTATCTTGTGTGTTGTTTTAAGTTTGTATGTTAAAGTGTGCAATTTTTTCTGTTAGTCATGTCATGTGTATCACTATTTTGTGTTTCTATGTGTGCTGTATTGTCTATGGGGTTCTTTAGTGTTCGTGTTCTCTGGTTGGTTTCATTTTTCTTTAGATGTGTTTTAATTTTTGGTTGAGTTTTTGTAGTATATGGATGTTGTAACCATTGTTTGTGGCTATGAGTTGTATTGTTTGTAATTCTTTTTCATAGTTTTCTTTGCAGAGTGGGATGTTATTTAGTCTGTGTAACATGTGGCATATGGGTATGAAGCATGTATAACTGTGTCTGACTGTTGGCTTTCTGAAGATGTCAAAAGTGTGTTTCTTGTTGTCTCTCTTCATTGTTATGTCCAAAAAATTTATTTGGTTTTGTGTTCCTTTTTCCATCGTTGATTGTATATTTTTATGTATATTGTTTATGTCTGTATGAATTTGATCAATTCTCTCTGTTGATTCACCTACCATACAGATTATTTCATCCAGATCTCCGTACCAGTAAACAATTTTGTATCCTTTCTTTGTTATGACTGTATCAAAGATTGTGTTTTCTATGTGGTTGATGAATATGTTTGTCAATGTTCCTGATTATGGAAATCCCACTGGAAGCCCATCTTCATGTAAGTAGAATTCATTTTCAAATTGGAAGTAATTTTAGGGTGTGATTGTGAGAGTTTTAGTTATCTCATTAATATTGTATGCAGGTAGTTCGTTGTATGTCAGTAAGTTTCCTTCAATTACTTTTATTGTATCTGCAGTGGGTGTCGAGGTGAACATATTGTCTATGTCAAAAGAAATGAGTGATGCAGTTTGTAGGATGTGTAAGTCTTTTATTTGTGTTATGAGTTCATCTGTGTTTTTCACTGTTCTGCTGTTCTTGATTTGATAATGTTGCATTATGATTTTGTTCATGTGTTTTGCCACATGGCCGGCCGGTGTGGCCGAGCGGTTCTAGGCGCTTCAGTCTGGAACCGCGCGACCGCTACGGTCGCAGGTTCGAATCGTGCCTCGGGCATGGATATGTGTGATGTCCTTAAGTTAGTTAGGTTTAAGTAGTTCTAAGTTCTAGGGGACTGATGACCTCAGATGTTCAGTCCCATAGTGCTCAGAGCCATTTTTTTGCCACATGGTGTATTCATGATATTTGTGTTCTTGCTGTTCAGTTTTTTGTATTATGTTGATCATCGCATTCAAACATGGAATCTGGCATGACAGTTATTAGAGTAAATAATCTCAACAGAAAGCTCCTCACATGGCAAGAAAACTTCCACATACAAAGAGCCATTGCAATGAAAAAGAAAAAAATCACACACTCACAAAAAAACAACACATTTACTCACTATAAAATAAACACGCAAGAGCGCGCGCCCGCACACACACACACACACACACACACACACACACACACACACACACACACACAAAATAAATGACAATATTACGCCAGACACACAACACAAAGAAAAGACGAGAGACAAACACACAGCGACAGTTGAAACATTACACACCGAAAACACACACCTGTTGAACACAAAATGTAAAGTGCAAGTGATGTACGCGATGTGTTGAGTCAAACGTGGGTGATAGAACGCTGGAAAGCGGCAGACTGGAGCATGGAGACTAATGAACACATCTCCAGGACCACACACTTGAACTAACAGCACTGTAAATCGTAAGTAACACTGAACTATAATCTCACATCACGAAATTTCTGCTACAAAAGTTGGTTCTAATCTAAAAAACAAGAAAGAAACATGACAAAATGTAACATAGTAACCTATTTTAACTACCACATAATACATTTTTATATGAAAAAAATGAGCATGTATTACAAGCCACTGAAGATGCTTCACAAATAAAAGACGCGAATTAGTTGCTTAGAAGGAGCACACCTCCACCACTATTGAGAAAATTTAGGGAAACGGCATTCGAAGCTTAGTCCAGAACGATTCTACTGCGCCCAACATACACTGCAAGTAAGAACCACGAAGATAAGATACGAGTAATTGGGGCTCGTACGGAGGCAAATAGCATTGGGTTTTCTGTCGTTATGTTTGCAAATGGAACAGGAAAGGAAATGACTGGTAGTGGTACGGGTACCCTCCACCACGCTCCATACGGTAGCTTGCAGTGAAGATGTGGATGTAGGTATAGAGATGCCATATCTCCACCCAACTTACTGCGCTGATTTCGTACAACTGACTGGCGCACGCGCGCTACGACCTACATCAGTAGTATAGGGTCACATAATCATCTGGTATCAGTTTGCGATATCTGTAGCGCACCAAAGCCACCAGTGAGCTCTGTACATTGCGTCACTACCGTTTTAACCTGCAAGCCTAGTGCCGTGTCTGCTTCCTTCTTATCTAACTGCCCAGTGTGCACCGCATTTGTGAGAGACAGTCTTCGTGTTGTTGGAACATATCCCACTCGATTTTCATATGCGTATGTTGCCCTATCATGAAGCTGCAGGTGACTATGAACGCTTCGCTAGAGAACACCTGCGTTAGACGTTCGCTGGAGGGTGGATAGGAAGCCAACCTGTCGCTGAGCACTTCGCTGATGACGTATCGAATATTTTAAAATAAGTCAGTCAAAACACACATTACATCTATGACATATTTGGTGCCCAACGAAAGTGAATAATAATAATGACGATCATTGTGAGTAAATACAAAAACATTAAGAACAATGTGATTGCTATTCGATGCAGAAAAATGCGAATGCGCCAAAATAAATATTCCCGGCTGTCATACCACAGCGACTCGCCTGCAGATCAACATACATGTGTTTTGTTGAAAGCATGCAACCAGTTTGATGATCAATGTGTAAACTCCAAACCGATAATGTTGCTTTTTCGATAAAGTAAACCAAAAATGCTTTAACATTATTATCACGTAACAGCCATAGTTCTCGAATGCTGTATTTATTAAAAAATGGTTCAAATGGCTCGGTGCATTATGGACTTGACTTCTGAGGTCATCAGCCCCCTAGAATTTAGAACTACTTAAACCTAACTAACCTAAGGACATGACACACATCCATGCCCGAGGCAGGATTCGAACCTGCGGCTGTAGCGGTCGCGCGGTTCCAGACAGAAGCGGCTAGAACCGCTCGGTCACAGCGGCCGGCTGTCTTTATTTAAAAAAAAAAGATTTGATGAAAGTTGTCTTCGAAACTGACGAATGACAAGTAACAATAAAATGGTTTAAAGATGCCTTGAATACAGTGCTTGCACTAGCGGCTATTTATTTCAGTTATACGGAATCCAAGATGCCTACTCCAGTAAGGTTATTGCCTATTTACTATTTGTTGTTGTGGTCTTCAGTCCTGAGACTGGTTTGATGCAGCTCTCCATGCTACTCTATCCTGTGGAAGCTTCTTCATCTCCCAGTACTTACTGCAACCTACATCCTTCTGAATCTGCTTAGTGTATTCATCTCTTGGTCTCCCTCTACGATTTTTACCCTCCACGCTGCCCTCCAAGGCTAAATTTGCGATCCCTTGATGCCTCAGAACATGACCTACCAACCAGTCCCTTCTTATTGTCAAGTTGTGCCACAAACTCCTCTTCTCCCCAATTCTATTCAATACCTCCTCGTTAGTTATGTTATCTACCCATCTAATCTTCAGCATTTATCCATACTAAAACTTTACTAAAAATGCAAGCTTTTGAACAGATTACGAGCTGCTACGCTAAATCATTCTATTTGTTGCAATGTTTTCTTTCACTGTGAACATAATCGATGACTTTATTGAATGTGACTCCTTATGCTGAAGTCAGCTTCGTCAACAGATTTATGAATTTTTCATGAGGAAAAGTTTGATAAAAAAACCGACGATGAAAGTAGTGATAGCAGTTAACATTAATTTTTATGAACGGAAGGAAGAATAAAACAGAAACATTACCAGCAACCACCAAACAACGCGTTGCCCTTTTTGTGCATGGAATACACTACGGCAAACATAATTCATGGGCGTTCAGCAGCATTTATTAACAATTTATGTTTGATGTGATCCAGCTACCTTCATTTTTAGTGTTTCTGAGCACGATGTGTTAGGGGTTTCAGAATTACACGCTTCTATCTTCTGTCCGATTAATTGACTGTGGAATATACCGTGCAAATCGAATACTGTGCATGACCAGGAAGAACACATTATCATAGACAGACTGAAATCATGGAATAAAACTGAAAAATTTTATTTGGCCTCAACTGGCAGAAGATTTGACACAAGATACCGAAAGCACGTGGGATAGAAGTTTCAACATAAGATACCAAGAATACATGGATTCACTCAAGCTAAACAACTTTCATAAAACAACTTTTGCTGCCCTCATGACCCAATATGGAGACACAGAGAAAGCATTGAAGAAAACTTGGAAATACTATTTTATCCTGAGAAAGGAGTGTAGATGAATTTTTTGGAAGAAATTTAGATATACAAGAGCATCCACAATGAACCTGTTTCGCCGGCCGGTGTGGCCGAGCTACAGTCTGGAACCGCGTGACCGCTACGGTCGCTGGTTCGAATCCTACCTCGGGCATGGATGTGTGACTTCCTTAGGTTAGTTAGGTTTAAGTACTTCTAAGTTCTAGGGGACTGATGAACTCAACTAATGAACTCAGAAGTTAAGTCTCATAGTGCTCAGAGCCATTGAACCATTTGAACCTATTTCCGTTTTGAATGACTAAAGTTAAAACATCAGACGTACCTGCAAAATTTCACCCAACTTCCATAATTTTGTATCATCAAATGAGTATCTAAGCTGTCATAGTTAGATAATTAATGAAAAAAACAAACATTATTGCAAAAAAGAACAAGGACATCATTCGACTTAAAAAAATCATGGATTCGGTCACTGAGTAGAATAAGAATGTTATCTCTTCAATAATATAAATCATACCTGATTTCATCGCTGAACAATCTTTTCCTATGGTACAGCCAATCAAACACTGGCTGACGTGAGGTGTCCTCCATCTTGTCTGTAGCCTAGCTCATGGTTAAGCACACCATACATCAATTATGCACGCCTCAGACCGAGCGAGGTGGGGCAGTGGTTAGCACACTGGACTCTCATTTGGGAGTACGATGGTTCAAACCCTCGTTTGGCCATCCTGATTCAGGTTTTCCTCACAATGCTTGAGGCAAATGCCAGGACGGTTCCTTTGAAGGGCCACGGCTGACTTCCTTACCCATCGTGCCCTAATCCGATGGGACCGATGACCTCGCTCTATGGTCCCCTCCCCCTAATCAAGCAACCAACCAACCAGGTCTGAGTACTGTAATGTGTAACGCACAACTTCTTCTCCAGTAGGTAAAATACAAACCACTTGTATATTGTATAAAAGCTTTTGTAAACCAGAAAGTGACAACTCTTTTGTTATGTTATAGGACTAGGATTGAAACCTGTACGAGAAGTCCTCGCTGTCGTCTGATGGTAATCCCAGGCTGAAGAATAGTGCGCTGGAATGAAACATTAATTTTAAAAAGTGCCCGGTTGCTGTCTTTTCTTCAGTGTTCTCAAGCCATCATCGATAAAACGAAACAAATTGATGTCGAGTTTCATACACGTATCTGACAACGTGACACTGTTATGAAACATGTAATTCAGGAAGGAAGTATGAACAGTTGCACCGACGTCGAGATACTAGGGCCTCTCAGACAGTGCTAGGCTGCATCAACACTGTAACTACCAATGCAAGATCAGTTGGTAAACGAACACCCACTGAAAATGTAGACGCATTAAAATTTGATTCGACTAATTTTCAGCGATACTAAAACAGAAAATATTGTAGCAAGTGTGGGCTTGTTTTCCGGGTGCCAAGGGTGCACCTGTTTAATAGCATTCCGCTACCACTGTGGAAAACGCTGGTTACCCCTCTACTCCCTGTCATTCAAATAACTTAGAAGATAGCTACAACTGCCATTTTGTTTGGATTCTCGGGCAATTAGTCGGATGTGCAGTTACTCCTCATACGGGTATCCGATGTGTTATTTTCGTTATCTGCCCAGCCCCATGTACTTACGAACACCTTTCCGTTAGCATAATATGTCGATTCCTTCCCAGTGTCACAAACCTGTACTTCACTCATCAGTAGGCAGTATCAGTTAATTACAAAACATCAGTTTTTCAATTCTTTCTTGTTTTATTTTGTAGCCATTTTCTTCCGTTTCCTTAAGTTTCCTTTTAAATCTGTTCTTTGAAGGTGTACGTTGCATATATTAGTAGCCAGTGCAGTGACCAAGAGAAGAATTCTGATTTTAACTCTTCGCATTTAGTGGCCTGACGCAGGTCGAATTAGACACGCACAGATGGAACAGATGAAATTTGTGGGCAGCCCCAACAACTTACATACACAACGAAGAACTCTAAGATATAATTAAACATCGACAACAGTAAATTCAGTCCTGGACAGCTATGATGAATCGGTTTTCGCCAGAGAGAGTGTACTGAGCACATCGTGAACGAATTACACGCAGACGCAGATGGCGCTTGAAAAAACAGTGAATTAATCCCTTCCTGTGTAGCGCACTACCAAGCTAATGACGGCACCATTTCCAAATGAGTCTAGGCTATGCCCTGTTAAGCTTCTCCGGACTATCACAGATCAAAGCGAGCAGCAACAGGCGGCTATTTGTGTGCTGTATCAAAGGAGCCTCTGTTCACAGTACGCTCTCGGCGTTCCTACTTTTTGCGCTCTGAATCAACTTACAGAGGTGATCGACTGCCATAGATACTCGCAAATTACCTGCCTTTCCTGTCATATAAACGCGTCATATTATCTACGAAACGTCTCGTAAATCACGATAGAAGTACTTGGAAATATATCGAACACTCTGTCTATAGATTAATTCCTCAAACATGCCCAATATATCGCGTACTTGATTTTTTTTATTTGGTTTAGTTTTTTTTATGATAAACGCATCATACTTCTATATTTCGTACAGTTTTTTTCAACACAACATTGCGGTTTTGTCTGCAATGTCCTTAGGATATTCTTGTCTTTGCCTATCCCTATCTTTTATCCTCCTTTTGTTGAGACATTAAGTATACTTGAAGCTTTAGTACAAGTATTAGGCAGTTCTTGCGGTAAGTTTTTCCCCATTACCTGTTCACTTTCCGTTAAGTTTTTGCCCCATTACCTATTCATTTTCCGCTTCTTTGAATTTTTTCACGGGCCATGTTCCACTCGTGTACAATGTTGAGACCCTGGCACTGATTCTGAAAAAGTGCGTCTTCAGTTTCCGGTCAATATTTGACGCTATTGGAAGCCTCCCTCTGAAGAAAATATGTGACTGAAGCATATTTGCGTCAATGGTTCTCTTTCCGCGAGCGTGTCAGAGGGGACTTACAGAAGTAGTCACAGATCTCACAAGACTGAGCTGTGTGTTCACTGAATATGACAAATGGGCACAAATGACATTATACTTTCTAAGTTTATGAGTGTGTTTCGAGCCTTGTTCGTCTTGAGCAATTTTGTTTTCGAGATAGCATTCATTTATTTCTGCTTTTGTATCTTACCAACAGCTACAATGATTTCTTTCCATCTTTAAAACTTAGACACCTTTTAGTGTAGCTTACCCAGATTGTAACATCCTGATCAATAATTCTTTAACAACCTCCATACTTCTCGACTTTTGAACGAAGTCATCATCCAATCTTCTTATACCTCTTTCCTTTATTTCTTTATTCATGTTGTTAAAGTCGAGTTCACACCTTTCCTTGCTCCTTCAACATGAATTCTTAAACTACCACTGTAAGCAGCAACCGCGTCTTACACCGTTTTAACTGGCCGTCTTACAGTTTTATTATTCCCAGTTTGCGTTTTTCAAATTACTCATGTCAACTCGTGAACATCGGACCACAAGCTTCACACGATTCAGTAGCATTCAGGAGTCCTTTATCTGATCCAACGAAATCCGTGGACAGACCGAAAGGCATTCACTCCGAAACCTATTCTTGGACTGCCCAGTCCCACGAATGGCGGTTACAGGCCTACATTGACTACGTGAACAGTGGGGTGAGGTAAGCTTCTTCAGTGGTTACTCAATGTAGGCGGACAGAGTAATCTCAAGTATACTATGTGATCAAAAGTATCCGTACACCCCCAAAAACAAACGTTTTGCATATTCGGTGCATTGTATTGCCACCTACTGTCAGGTACTCCATATCAGCGACCTCAGAAGTCATTAGGCATCGTGAGAGAGCAGAATGGGACGCTACGCGGAACTCACGGACTCCAAACGTGGTCAGGTGATCGTGTGTCACTTGTGTCATACGTCTGTGCGCGAGATTTCCGCACTCATAAACATCCATAGGTCCGCTGTTTTCGATGTGATAGTGAAGTGGAAACGTGAAGGGACACGTAAAGCACAAAAGCGTGTAGGCCGACCTCGTCTGTTGGCTGACAGAGACCGTCAACAGTTGAAATGGTTCAAATGGCTATGAGCACTATGGGACCTAACATATGAGGCCATCAGTCCCCTAGAACGTAGAACTACTTAAACTTAACCAACCTAAGGACATCACACACATCCATGCCCGAGGCAGGATTCGAACCTGCGACCGTAGCTGTCGCACCGTTCCAGGCTGAAGAAGCGCCTACAACCGCTCGGCCATTACGGCCGGCAACCAACATTTAAAGAGGGTCGTAATGTGTAATAGGCAGACATCTATCTAGACCATCACACAGGAACCGAAACTTCATCAAGACGCACTGCAAGTACTATGACAGTTAGTCTGGAGGTGAGAAACTTGGATTTCATGGTCGAGCTGCTGCTCATAAGCCACACATCAGCCGGTAAATGCTAAACGACGCCTCGTTCGGTGTAAGAAGCGTAAACATTGGACTACTGAACAATGGAAAATCGTTGTATGGAGTGCCGAATCACGGTACACAATGAGGCAGTCCGATGGCAGGGTGTGGGTATGGCGAATGACCAATGAACGTCACCTGCCAGCGTGTGTAGTGCCAACAGTAAAATTCAGAGGCGGTGGTATTTTGGTGTGGTCGTGTTCTTCATGGAGGGGGCTTGCATCCCTTGTTGTTTTGCGTGGCACTATCACAAAAAAAAAAAAAAAAAGTTTCAAATGGCTCTGAGCACTATGGGACTCAACTGCCGTGGTCATTAGTTCCCTAGAACTTAGAACTACTTAAACCTAACTAACCTAAGGACATCACACACACCCATGCCCGAGGTAGGATTAGAACCTGCGACCGTAGCAGCAGCGCGGCTCTGGACTGGAGCGCCTAGAACCGCACGACCACCGCGGCCGGCCACTATCACAGCACAGGCCTAAACTGATGTTTTGAGCTCCTTCTTGCTTCCTTCATTGTCGCTGGTGGCTCAGAAGTCCGATACGTGAGCCAACTTGGCGCCCACAAGGGAGACAAATATGAGTCGCTCCAGCAGGAGAGTTAGCCATAAGTTCATGTCTACGCGATCGTTTTGCAGCTAAGTTGTTAAGCCATACTTGGTCGCGCATCTTGCTTCCATCTGCAGTCAGTTTCCTTCATTTGCTGCGATCGTTAGCGAGTTGCTCCCACTTGTCACTGTCAATATTAAATGCACACATTTCACGCTTGACGCAATCCCTAATACGTAGTGAATGTCTTCCACGAGGTCTCTTTGCTCCTGCTATTTCACTGAGTATTGTGGGCCGGGGAGACGGGAGTGGTCCATACGATGCAGATGTCCTAACCACCGCAGGCGACGTTGCTTGAGCATAGCAGTGATACTCTGTTATTTTGCAGTTTGGAGGAACGTATTATTTGTCACATGATCCTTCCATGATATTGCCAAGATGCTCCGTAAGCACCGCAGGTGAAAGGCGTTGATCTTTCCTTCCTGTTTGGCATACGGAGTCCAAGTCTCAGCTCCATACAGGAGAGTACTCAGCGCACATGACTGATACACAAGTATTTTTGTCGACAACGTTTGTTGTCCCATGCTCATGTGCGGAACTTTCCGAAAGTTCTGGCAGCCTTTACTGTTCTTGTATTTATCTCGTCATCCAAGGAGAGATCTTCTGTCATTATAGAACAGAATTTATCGACTACCTTCAACAAGAAGCCGTCCAGTTTGATGACAGGCGGATCTGTGTATCCATGTGCCATGACAACTGTCTTTTTTACGTTTATAGGCATGGAAAAGAGCTTGCATGCAGTAGAGAATTTATCCACAAGTTCCTGCTGATCTTCTTGAGTATGCGCTACAAATGCAGCATCGTTAGCAAATAAAAGGCTATTTACACGCAAGTCTTCTCGGAAGCGCTTGATTCTGAACAGAGAAATGTTGTACAGTTTCTCATCAGCTATGGGATACAGATGAATGCCCAGGTTAGTTTCACCAAAAGAAACTTTGAGGAGTGCTGAGAAGAAAATATTGTACAGAGTGGGAGTCAATAGGCTGCCTTGACGAACCCCTCTTTTCACCGCAAACGCATCAGATGTGATTCCGTCGAAAACCACACCACTTCCATATCTTCGTGAAAAGCCTTGATCATCTTAAAGAGCTTTGGAAATGAACAGAGGAGTTTTCTGTCCCGTCAGTTTTCCTGAATTTGCAGGAATGTGATGATCATATCAACTGTATATCGTTGGGGACGAAACACACATTGTTCCTCAGGATATATGCGCTCGCAAGCTTCTGAAGTCTGCCCAGCACCACACGAGTAAATGTTTTTCCAGGTGTATTCAGCAGTGAGATTCCACGGTGACAGTTGCAATCGCCGCCATCACCTTCACCGTCGGCCGCTTTGGCCGAGCGGTTCTAGGTGCTTCAGTCCTGAACCGCGCGACTGCTACAGTCGCTGGTTCGAATCCTGCTTCGGGCATGAATGTGTGTGATGTCCTTAGATTAGTTAGGTTTAAGTAGGTCTAAGTTCTAGGGGACTGATGACCTCAGATGTTAAGTCCCACAGTGCTCAGAGCCATTTATACAAAGTAACAATGTTGGCATCGCGGACCTCTTGCGTCACAGTACTCTCAGCCGAACATTTCAGTAAGAGGTTGAAAAGCAGTAGAAAAACTGGCTTAAGTTTTACAATTTCTGTGTAAATGTTGTCTTTGCTAGGGCAATTCCCACATTTGAGCTGTGCAATTGCTCTTTGAAGCTCCTCCGTAGTAGGCGTGGCATCGAAGTCATGGTAAGGTGTCATATGAGTAATTTCATCCATTATGTTTGGAATAATGTTGATGGGATGTGAGTAGAGACTGGAGTAATATTCTAACCAACGGTGCAATTGACGATTTCGATCTGTGATGACCTTTTCCATTTATTTCCTTGAGTGGTGCGCTCTTCTTTGGAGTGGGTCCAGTGGCCCGTTTGATGCCCGAGTACACACCACTAATGTCTATGCCAGTCTAAACATTCTGCGTGGTGTCTGTTTGTTCTATATCGTGTCTCCCTACCACTTTCGCGCAACGACGCTCATAGCGTGTTTTTAGGGAATTGACTAGTTTGAACCTGGGACCTGTTGCTGGTAAGGAGACGTCAGACCACACATGACATGTAGAATTCAGAAGAGTTCAGTGAGACTAGCGATGATATAACTAAATACTTAATGATTTCAGCGTCAGCTCCACTGCACTCCCTGTAAAGGAATCTTAATACTAACTAAATTTAGTGGAAGGGGTTCAAGGCTTTCCTATTTTTAGTTATCTGGTGAAATATCGTCGAAAAAGCAGTTAAGTTTACCATTGGAAATTTTATTCTACTCACAAAACATCGTTTATAAATTGCACTATTGATAAAAGGAAATGTTTTAATACAGGATGGTAAAAACCAACTGCGTTCAACAAAAATGTGAACGAATGTTCCCTGAATGGGTTTCCGAGTTCTACAATGGATCGAAGGATGACCTATGCCATATCACATCTATAATCTAGGTTTAAATTAAGTTCCACAAGAGAGAAAACTATCAAAATGGTCTACAGTGACCCTCAATTATCTTTAATTACTTATCTAACTTGTCGTAAATTACAGTGGCTGATGTGGCTTCTCAATAACTATATAACAGAAAAATCTTCGCGTTTCAGATTATTACTTCAAGTGGCAAATGTGAACACCATGAGCTTTAATTGACGATCGACACTAGTATGGGATGTAACAGATGAGACTTCTGCAGTTCTGAGTGAAGCCTTATGTGCTCAAACATGCGGCATCGCGTGCGTTCGTTACATTGTCAGTGTTCGTCAGGGGGCGGCGGGCAGCACAGCTCCGCTCACCTCGCCGTCTCCGAAGCAACTCTCCAGCAACTCTCTCCTAACTTCTCCTTACTACAATTTACCGAAGTTGGTTTAAAAAAAAACTATCTGGCTGCGTTTTCATCTGACCAACCAGGGTCTCAATGTTAACCTTAAGCTCCGCCTACAAAAATTCTGTCTATCCAATGAGAAACGTTATACTTTTCGTGGTGTGGCAATGTTTTTAAAGTTTGCAACGTGACAGAGAAGCGAAAAAGTCTCACGCTAAAACTTGCAGCTGGTGTGGTCCTTTTAGCGTTATCGTAAGATCTATACTGTTCTTCTGGAGGGCTCTATCTTTTAACATGGGCTGGGGGGTGGTCCTAACGTAACAGAGACACGAAAAAGTCTCACGCTAATACTTGCGGGTGGTGTAGCCCTTTTTGTGTTATCATAAGATCTATACTGTTCTTCTGGAGGGCTCTAGCTTTTAACATAGGCTGGGGGGTGGTCCTAACGTAACAGAGATGCGAAAAAGTCTCACGCTAAAACTTGCAGGTGATGTGGTCCTAGCAGTTAGCTGGCGACGTGGGTGTCCATCTGTCCCTTATCGTAGGGCCTTCCAGCTTAACACAGTTCTGCTCTCGGCTTGTGTTCTCGTTTCTCCCCTCGGAATTGCGTCTGTCTCACGGTGGGAAGGTATGACATGCATTTAGGCTTTCTTGTGTTAGTCTGTGGTATTCCATTTGCTCACTCGTTACTCGTATTACTTTGGTTAATTTAATGTCACGACTTATTCGGAGCTATGTGACATACTACTGGATTTGCTTATCATGTCAGGGTTTTCATGGAAGGTGTTTTATTTGCCTGACACATTACATATCACAACCCTTCGAACTTAATTTTTGCACCGAAGTTAGGCAATGATTGAATCGTTGTCTAAGTCAGTCAAAAATTATTGCTTTATCTAAATTTTGTTGCCAACTGGTCAGCCACGTTATTCTGGTTCTATGCTAGTTTGTATTACTAATTTATATTTTTCTATTCTTCCACATTAACCTTAAAAATGACAAGAGAAGAATATTTTTATGCTATTATTAATTTTTAATTATTTTCTTTGTTTATTTAAGTGTGAAGTTTGTTTTTTTAAGAAGTTTGTTATCGAAAGTGAGGTGTCTTTCACATCGATTTTCTTAGAAACATTGTTTTTATAAATGTAGTAATTAAGTAATATCCATTCCTAACACATTTTCTAAATATCATGTACAAGTAAAATGTTTTTGTTTCTAGACACTCATTTCAACATTGTTACACTAACAAATAAGAATTATTTCCAAGAATTTCTTTGACAAAGAAATATACATACACAAGTATTGAGCTATTATCCTAACAAATGGTACAAATGTTAAGTAAAAGGAAAACATCCAACAAGATAATTTTTTATTCTTTGTTTTTATAACGAGAAAATAAGTAAAATATAGTTATTCTTTTATTTTTATGAGGAGAAAATAAGTGGCATATAGTTTTAGTGTTTATTATGCCTTACTTTTGTTCTTTATATACAGTCCATTTCAGAACTAATGACTTATATTTATCGATAGTTTTTTTTTTATTTAAGTCCATAGTCAATGACTGTTATTTTGTAGTTTATTAGCTGTCTGGTGTGCTTAACTTATTTAGTTTTTCGCACGTTTCTTTTGCACAATTCCTACATCACATAATTTGATTTCACACATTCATACAATCCTATGAATGTTTAAGCATGAGGTTGGTGAATGTTTTTGCACGAATGTGATGGACTTGAGCGAGATGGATGTGGGCAAGTATTTGATGTACGGCTTCGTGCGTCATTCCTTGTTGGCTTTGCAAGTGTGTGTTGCTGTTGTGGAGGTCCCATAATGGAATGGAGCTGTGAGTGCAGAATCTCGTGGTTTACTGGCTTTGTGTGCGTAAAAGTCATCGTTATGTGTCGCGGAAAGCGGTCGTTTTTCATTGTAATACTTCGCAGATGACTAGTTTACAATAGGATAGGGATTTGGGAAGGTATGTCATCTATTCTTCACCCATCTTCTTTCTTGGTCTCAATCTTGCAAATCTTCAACTTCTTTTCTTCCTGCTTTTTCTCTGCTTCTTACTTGATTCTTGGTTTTTCTCTGGGCAGGATATGGAAATATTTATTGATAACTAGTCGCTTTGAAGTTCTCCTCCTAGTAACAGTTTGATAAATTGTTTGGGCATGTCATTTCTACTTTGTGGACGTTTTCTTCAGTTTCGTGCATCAGCGTGCTGTTTAATAGCGGTAGTGTGACTTTTACACGTATTTTTGGCCAGTGGTGGCTTGCCCAAGCGGTCTTCTCATCTGGCCGTTTTTGGGTCGCTCCGCTGAGTGGGGGCACTCGGAGACCCTTCCGGCATTCGGCGTTGCGTCGCGTCACTGCAGTGTGTTCCATCGCAGCAGGGTTCCACCTAGCGGTTAAATTTATTGCCCACTTCAGTTACAAGGGCCTTCTGTTGGTCTCGCTGTCCTTTCCCTTCTCTCAACGCTTCTGCCTTGTAGGAATCGTGTCTTGATAATTACGTCCTTTTCTTTCTTGATACTTCTCACGTTGCAACTTGTGGGTCGTTGCATCTGGTCTTTGCTGGAGTTTTTACAATGGTACTTAAAAAAAGTTTTACCTATAATCATCTAACATATGTCTAGTACCTACATTGTTTTATGCCTTCTTAGAAAGCTTTACAAATTTTGGCGCCCTTTCCATGTTACAATTCTAAGTCTTAATGTTTACCCAGGAATCCTCAAATTCGTTTTTTATTTTTGTGTAATGTTGTGGTTTATAGCATTTTAGTATTTCATGCTGTTAGACTATCTACGCTTTATCCCTTCACCTTAATCTATGGTACCATTGGTGTTATTATTGAAACTACTTTCTTTTCCCCCCTTCCTCTCTCTTCATTCTTCTTTCTCCTGACGATCTTATCTGCAACATAATCTTGAAATATTGTGCTGATTATTTACCAGTAATAAAATTAATCTTCAAACTTTTTGACATGGCTCACATGGTGAAGTCCTAAGGTTTTGCCTGTTTTTGGGTTCATTAGTTCCACAGCATTATCATGAACAATTCGGCTAATTATGACAGGTCCTTTGTATGCAGCGTAAAACTTATGTATTTTGTGTTTCTGTTTGCTGGAGAGATGGTGTGTTTTTACAAATACTTTCTGGCCTACTGAGAATGTTATTTTAATTGCCGTTCTATCTCCTCTTTCTTTTCTTTTAATGGCTGCCTTTCTGATGTTGGAGAGTGCTGTTGCTATGACTTGTTTGTGCTGTCTACATGGTACAATAGGAAATCTAACATTTTCTCTGGTTATGTTTGGGGGTTCAATATTTTTAAGTACAGTAACTGGAGGTAGTAGTGTAGTGCTATGCGGCATTTCGTTTGTTACTTCTTGAAAATCTTTAAGGTATATATCCCAAGTGTTGTGTCTTTTGCTTGCATATCATCGGCATAAAGTGCCTATGTCCTTCATAGATCGTCCTGCTGGATTTACGGTAGGTTTGTACTTAAATATGTAGATGGGTTTCATTTTGTGTTGTTTTAACATGTTTTGCCATTGCACTGATTTGTATTGTGGGCCATTATCCGAAATTATTCGTTCCACTCGACCTACTTGTCTGAGAAAATCTTGTCTAAATGCTTTACTTATAGTAAGACCTGTTGCCCATTTTAATGGTGTCAAGGTAACATATTTAGAAGTAAGTTCCAAAACGACAAATATGAAAATATATCCATTTTTGTGCGTGGAGGGGCCCCATCATATCTGTTGCAGCTATTTGTTTTAACCTTTTAGGGATTATTGGAAACATAGGTGGTTTGGTTTGGAAAGTGACATGTTTAGCCCTCATACATTTTTTGCATTTGACTAATAATGTTCTAATTCGTCTTTCCATATTAGGAAAATGGCGTGTTTGTTTTATTTTTAAAAAGCATTTCATTGGTCCAAAGTGGCCATTACTTAAATGTGTATACCATATGTACTTATTAATTCGTTCATCTGGGATATAAATTAACCATTCATTCATTGCAACATTTCATCTAAAAAATAAAACATGTTTTTTACGAGATAGTGCTGTCGAATGTCTGGACACTAGTATTACTTCTCCATTTGTGCTTGATTCCTAGTATTTCGGGATCCTTGTCCTGTTCTTTGCCTATGTTTTTCAATACTGTCGTAATGTAGTTTTCGAAAGGTACTTGTTTCATATGGTACATTGTAAACTGGTCTTATGCTGCTTCCAAACCTATGTTATTGGATGCATCCTGTGGACATCGTGATAAAGCATCTGCTAATACATTCGCTGGTCCTGGTATGTGTGTAATAGTGAAGTCAAATTCTTGTAGTATTAGCATCCATCTGGCTAACCTCCCATGAGTTAGTTTGGCGGATAACAGAAATTCTAATGCTTTGTGGTCAGTGTATACTTTTGTTTTTCATCCGAATAGGAAGTATCGAAAACGTTAGAAGCCCCACACAATGGCCAATGCTTCCAGCTCTGTGACTGAATAGTTTTTCTCGCTTTTTGTAAGTACCCAACTGGCAAATGCAATTGTTATATACGATCTTAGCCCTACCTGTTCGTATTCTTGGAATAAAAGAACTCCTAAACCTGTTTTCGCGTTATCAGTGGCCATACAAAAATTTTCTGATAGATCAGGATGTGCCAAAATCGGTGCTGTTGTTAGTGAGTTTTTAACTTTTAAAAATTCTTCATTGGCTTGTTGATCCCGTACCCATGGCGTGTTTTTCCCAGTCAATGCACATAGGCGTGGTGTTGCGAGAGAGTCGATCCAAATAAATTTTTTATAGAATCCGGTGAGACCTAGAAATCCTCTGAGAGTTTTCTTATTATATGGAGCACAGAATTCTTTGATTGCCGTTAGTTTTTCTGGGTCGGGCATTACCCCTTACTCTGAAATTATGTGTCCTAGAAATTTGACCTCTCGCCTTCCAAATTTGGATTTTGTTATATTTACTGTGACCCCATGCTCTTTCATGATCTGTAAAAACTGATTTAATGTGTCGTTGTGATGTTCCCAAGAGGGTTCTGCTATAATCACATCATCAACATTACAAGTAATTTTTTGTAAAATTTCAGGACTGAGCATAGTATTAAATCCCCTAATAAACGCTGCTGATGATATGTTTAAACCAAATGGCAATCGTTTAAACTGGTAACATCTACCGAATACGATAAATGCTGTAAATTTTCTACATTCTGGGGCCAATTCTATTTGCCAGAAACTACTCCGTAAATCAATTGATGAAAATATCTTAGCACCGTGGAAGTTTTGTATCAATTCCTCTAATATTTTTGGGCGATCTGTCTCACTGATTATGATTGTGTTGATCTGTCTGGAATCAAGCACTAACCTGATGCTCCCATCTCGGTTTTGTACAATATGGAGAGGGCTGTTACATGTGGAGGTAGCTGGTTCAATAATATCGTCATCTAACATTTTAGATATCTTCTGGAATACTTTATTCCTGTAGCTTAATGGGATTGTATAGGGTGGCACTCTAAGTGGTTTGTGCTGATTTACTTCAAACTTGTACTGAAAGTGTTTAATACTGCCAGTCTTAGGTAAAAATACCTCTGCTTTATCTTGTAAAATACCCTCTAATTCTCTTTTACTGTGTTCCGAAATACCCTGAACTTCCTGCAATTTTTCGTCGATTTCTTTATGGACTTCTAACATGAGTTGAGGCGATTCCCCCTTTTGTGCATACCATTGTAATTCTCCATCCTCTTTATCTCGCATCATTCTTAATTGTTTGTTTATGACTGGTATTTCTTCTAAATTTAGCTTTTGCTCAAAGAGAAGTGTGACATTCCCGAATGTTACGCTACCTTTCCCCATATCTATTATCGCTCGTCTCTCACTTAAATCTTCACCGATAATCAAATCTACAGTTAGTTTAGGTATAATCACGAAGTTGGCTTCGATCTTTTGACCTTGGCACGAAAGAGTTAACCTTGTTTGTCTCGTAACTTCCGCAGCATTGTTTCTAATAGGACCTCTTACTTTAATCTTACGTGTTTTCAGAACTGGCAATTCCTCATTGGCATTACACTGCATGAATAAATTTTCTGAGATTGCAGTCAGTTCACTTCCGCTATCAATTACAATATTGATTGGGATATGCTTTACCATGGCCTTCACAATTGGTTGAATTTGACAGGCTTGGTTCTGTTCTTCTTCTTCCTGTATCAACGAATCCTACACTGCCCGCAGCTCGTGGTCGTGCGGTAGCGTTCTCGCTTCCCACGCCCGGGTTCCCGGGTTCGATTCCCGGCGGGGTCAGGGATTTTCTCTGCCTCGTGATGGCTGGGTGTTGTGTGATGTCCTTAGGTTAGTTAGGTTTAAGTAGCTCTAAGTTCTAGGGGACTGATGACCATAGATGTTAAGTCCCATAGTGCTCAGAGCCATTTTTTTGAATCCTCCACTGAATCATACATGAGTCTTTTTAGGAATTTCCCTTGTGAATTCGAACTTTCTGTAGGATAAGCTTCGACTGCTACTTCTCTCTCTTTTATTTCCTCTTCTCTATTTCTTCCTTCATTTACGCTTTCTTCAACATCCTCTACTTTTTCCTCATCCTCGTCTATCTTCTCCTTCTTCGTCGCTACTTCCACATAATCGCATCTAAATGCTCTGATTACCGCTTCATAACTTCCTTCATTATATACGTTGGGTTGTGTGCCCACTCGTAACTTATTTTCAACTTCTGTCGACTGCGCATTATCCTCATTGAATTCGCTTTCCCTGGTTTCCATCTCAAATAGCTCTGCAATACTCATTACTTCGTCCTTTCCTCCTACATTCGTTGTGCATGCCTCTGGTAATTCATCTTCCTCGTCAGTATCCTCTCAATTAATTTCGTCCCAACACGATATTGTTATTTTCTTGTCTTCGTCTTCATCAGGTCCCTGCGGATTTGTTTCTTCCTTCTTCTCTTCTCGTGATAAGATTTTTACTTCTCTGTTCAAGGTGCTGCAATTGTCCTGGGTCGGTGCGTCATTCTCTTTGGCATGGGCGCTTAGCTGTCAATTCGAACGTTTATCGGGGTTTGGTGGTCTTAACTCCGCCTCTTCTATCTTTATTCTCTTTTCTTGTTCAGCTTGTTTATAGTGGTTTCTTTGTTGATAATTTGTCGCTCTATTGGTTCTCCAGTACCCGTTCCGGTTGTCGTTATTCCCTCTGTAATAGTTGTTGCCGTTCCTGGGTGAATTATAGTTATTGCCATGTTCTCTTCTAAATTAATAACCGGTTCTTTGTTGAAATCTATTGTCGTTTCTTGGTGTGAAGTTATCACATGGCTCTTAATTATAGTTTCTTCGTACTGTGTCTTGTGGATTCCACTGCTTTTTGCTTTCGTTTTCACGTGCGCTTCGTCTTTTTCTTGCGTCATCTTCCGAAAATATGAACTCTAGTTCCCTTAGAATACCTTTAAATGCTTCGACGTCATTGCCTCCGCGACCTACTAATGATTCCTGGTATTTCAATGGCAACTTCATCGCGCATAATTTAATCAACTCTCTGTCACTGTATGGTACATCTAAGCATTGATTTATCTTTGCCATTACTTCGAAAAATTTCACGGGACTCTTCTCTTCTGAATTTTCAAAATATGTGTTCTGTAATAATTCGTACTTCACTCTGTTCTGTGCTTCGCTGGACCAATATCGTGAGAGAAACTTCTCTCTGAAATCTTCGTACGATCGGCATGTCGTTGCAACATTTTGCATGGTTTCTGCGACTGTTCCTGACATGTGTGCACATATAAAGTCTAATTTGTGTGCTAGCAGTGTTCTGGTAATCCTACTCGGAATTGATCAATAAAAGTTCGTGGTTGTAATGAGTTTCCTTCTCGAAAGTGCTGAAATTTTCTGCCTGTGAGGAAATGATCGTTGTCGTACCTCGTCATAGTTCCATATGAAATTCGCGATTCATCGCCACTTTTGTTTCTGATCATTTCTCCCGTCGTTCTTTCCGGTTGTGGTAGATCCATTGGATATTGTCCACTGTAACTTTCGCCAACCCTTGCGTAGTATCGTTGGAGTGGTACGCAATAATTTTCTTCCATCGGTTGTGAACATGTAGCTGAATGCATTGCACAGTACTCTTCGCGACCTGGCTTCCCATTGTCACGTATGTTACTTTCCGCCTGTGATTGGAATCGCAAATGCATGATATCTTCGTTAATTGCTTGTTTTTCCGGTGCTGTTACAGATACGGATGTGGTTAAGGACTCTGTGCTTGTTCGATCCTGTTCACTACGCTCTTCAATGGTTTGCAACAACTCTGTTCGCAATTTCTGAAACGGTCGCTTCGTTTGCGCTTCTACACTCCTGGAAATGGAAAAAAGAACACATTGACACCGGTGTGTCAGACCCACCATACTTGCTCCGGACACTGCGAGAGGGCTGTACAAGCAATGATCACACGCACGGCACAGCGGACACACCAGGAACCGCGGTGTTGGCCGTCGAATGGCGCTAGCTGCGCAGCATTTGTGCACCGCCGCCGTCAGTGTCAGCCAGTTTGCCGTGGCCTACGGAGCTCCATCGCAGTCTTTAACACTGGTAGCATGCCGCGACAGCGTGAACGTGAACCGTATGTGCAGTTTACGGACTTTGAGCTAGGGCGTATAGTGGGCATGCGGGAGGCCGGGTGTACGTACTGCCGAATTGCTCAACACGTGGGGCGTGAGGTCTCCACAGTACATCGATGTTGTCGCCAGTGGTCGGCGGAAGGTGCACGTGCCCGTCGACCTGGGACCGGACCGCAGCGACGCACGGATGCACGCCAAGATCGTAGGATCCTACGCAGTGCCGTAGGGGACCGCACCGCCACTTCCCAGCAAATTAGGGACACTGTTGCTCCTGGGGTATCGGCGAGGACCATTCGTAACCGTCTCCATGAAGCTGGGCTACGGTCCCGCACACCGTTAGGCCGTCTTCCGCTCACGCCCCAACATCGTGCAGCCCGCCTCCAGTGGTGTCGCGACAGGCGTGAATGGAGGGACGAATGGAGACGTGTCGTCTTCAGCGATGAGAGTCGCTTCTGCCTTGGTGCCAATGATGGTCGTATGCGTGTTTGGCGCCGTGCAGGTGAGCGCCACAATCAGGACTGCATACGACCGAGGCACACAGGGCCAACACCCGGCATCATGGGGTGGGGAGCGATCTCCTACACTGGCCGTACACCACTGGTGATCGTCGAGGGGACACTGAATAGTGCACGGTACATCCAAACCGTCATCGAACCCATCGTTCTACCATTCCTAGACCGGCAAGGGAACTTGCTGTTCCAACAGGACAATGCACGTCCGCATGTATCCCGTGCCACCCAACGTGCTCTAGAAGGTGTAAGTCAACTGCCCTGGCCAGCAAGATCTCCGGATCTGTCCCCCATTGAGCATGTTTGGGACTGGATGAAGCGTCGTCTCACGCGGTCTGCACGTCCAGCACGAACGCTGGTCCAACTGAGGCGCCAGGTGGAAATGGCATGGCAAGCCGTTCCACAGGACTACATCCAGCATCTCTACGATCGTCTCCATGGGAGAATAGCAGCCTGCATTGCTGCGAAAGGTGGATATACACTGTACTAGTGCCGACATTGTGCATGCTCTGTTGCCTGTGTGTATGTGCCTGTGGTTCTGTCAGTGTGATCATGTGATGTATCTGACCCCAGGAATGTGTCAATAAAGTTTCCCTTTCCTGGGACAATGAATTCACGGTGTTCTTATTTCAATTTCCAGGAGTGTATTTTGAGTATGCTGTTATCATATCTTTTCAGCGCTGCTTTCGTGATACGTTTGTGTAACACACTGTTTTCAACAATTTCACGCGCTGTACCTGCTGCTTGTCTAATAATTTCGTTTATCTGTTTCTCTAGTTTCTTGACTTCTCCCTGGGTGTTGTCACGTAATGTTTTGATCTCGTCCTGAGTGTCATTACGCAATGTTTGTACGTCCGCTTGTACCTTGTCAATGTCTGTTCTCAATTGATTGTGACCTGCTATTAAGTTTCCTATCACTTCTCGAGATTCTTTTGCCTCGTCTTCAATATGACTTAGGTGTAACTGAATTTTTTTTTTGTTCTTTAATCTCACGCATTTGTCTCGCGGTTTCTGCATTCTGAATTTGAATTTGGTTCGCTATGTCTTTATTTTGCCTTGTCATGGTTTCCGTAATTAATTGTAATAATTCTGCCAGATTGGTGGGTCCTATTGCGTTTTCTTCCGACGTCCTACGCTCTGTGTTTTCGCCCAGTTGTTGGTTTGCAACCGATTGCATTGAACTGTGCGGTGACACGTTTCTGCTCGCATTCCTTGTACTCTGTGGTGAAGGAGCTCTGATTACTTGTACTATGGGTTCTACGTATTCAAGATGCAACTTAGAATCCTCATCGACTGTCTCTCTACTTTCCTGCTCCTCTGTCGTATGCTGACTTACGTTTCCTATGCCTTGACGTACATTATCCTCGTTGTGGTGCGTTATATGTCCTATTTCTCGCGATACTGCATCGTCTGTTGTACTGTCCTCTATTCTCTGTCCATTTTCATGCTGGGTCTCTACCTCAATTCGGTCAAAGTCTCGATCTGCCATTGCTAATCTTTCCGAATCCCTTATTTTCTGTTTTAAAAGCAATTCACGCGCCCTACTTCGAGTCAACATGCTCTCATACGATCTCACGCGTTTCATAAACTTTTTGCACACACGACTTGACACTACCAAGACTGACAATCCATTCACATACTTGTTGGGTCAGAATCAACTTGTCAACGCTGTATCCGCCACCTGTGCGCTTGCATTGAGGAGAAAACTTAATTCTAACAATATTAAAATTCACAACTTAATTATGCTATTGTCTCTGACACTTTCTTACTATCTATCGCTGTAGCTACTGTTTTCGAGTATTTAAAACTTTAGGAAAAAAAATTTTTTTACTACGAAAATTTTTCAACAGGATATTTTTCTGACCTAGTTAGGCAAGTGGTCGATCTTCAATCATGGTATTTTACCATCCTGGCAGGGTCGCCATTTTCTAAACATTCTGCGTGGTGTCTGTTCTATATCGTGTCTCCCTACCACTTTCACGCAACGACGCTCTGAGTGTGTTTTATAGGGAATTGACTAGTTTGAACCTGGGACCTGTTGCTGGTAAGGAGACGTCAGACCACACATGACATGTAGAATTCAGAAGAGTTCAGTGAGACTAGCGATGATATAACTAAATACTTAATGATTTCAGCGTCAGCTCCACTGCACTCCCTGTAAAGGAATCTTAATACTAACTAAATTTAGTGGAAGGGGTTCAAGGCTTTCCTATTTTTAGTTAGCTGGTAAAATAACGTCGAAAAAGCAGTTAAGTTTACCATTGGAAATTTTATTCTACTCACAAAACATCGTTTATAAATTGCACTATTGATAAAAGGAAATGTTTTAATACAGGATGGTAAAAACCAACTGCGTTCAACAAAAACGTGAACGAATATTCCCTGAATGGGTTTCCAAGTTCTACAATGGATCGAAGGATGACCTATGCCATATCACATCTATAATCTAGGTTTAAATTAAGTTCCACAAGAGAGAAAACTATCAAAATGGTCTACAGTGACCCTCAATTATCTTTAATTACTTATCTAACTTGTCATAAATTACAGTGGCTGATGAGGCTTCTCAATAACTACATAACAGAAAAACCATCTAGTTTCAGATTTTTGCTTCAAGTGGCAAATGTGAACACCATGAGCTTTAATTGACGATCGAAACTAGTATGGGATGTAACAGATGAGACTTCTGCAGTTCTGAGTGAAGCCTTATGTGCTCAAAAATGCGGCATCGCGTGCGTTCGTTACATTGTCGGTGTTCGTCAGGGGGCGGCGGGCAGCACAGCTCCGCTCACCTCGCCGTCTCCGAAGCAACTCTCCAGCAACTCTCTCCTAACTTCTCCTTACTACAATTTACCAAAGTTGGTTTAAAAAAAAACTATCTGGCTGTGTTTTCATCTGACCAACCAAGGTCTCAATGTTAACCTTAAGCTCCGCCTACAAAAATTCTGTCTATCCAATGAGAAACGTTATACTTTTCGTGGTGTGGCAATGTTTTTAAAGTTTGCAACGTGACAGAGAAGCGAAAAAGTCTCACGCTAAAACTTGCAGCTGGTGTGGTCCTTTTAGCGTTATCGTAATATCTATACTGTTCTTCTGGAGGGCTCTATCTTTTAACATGGGCTGGGGGGTGGTCCTAACGTAACAGAGACACGAAAAAGTCTCACGCTAATACTTGCGGGTGGTGTAGCCCTTTTTGTGTTATCGTAAGATCTATACTGTTCTTCTGGAGGGCTCTAGCTTTTAACATGGGCTGGGGGGTGGTCCTACCGTAACAGAGATGCGAAAAAGTCTCACGCTAAAACTTGCGGGTAGTGTGGTCCTAGCAGTTAGCTGGCGACGTGGGTGTCCATCTGTCCCTTATCGTAGTGCCTTCCAGCTTAACAAGGTTCTGCTCTCGGCTTGTGTTCTCGTTTCTCCCCTCGGAATTGCGTCTGTCTCACGGTGGGAAGGTATGACATGCATTTAGGCTTTCTTGTGCTAGTCTGTGGTATTCCATTTGCTCACTCGTTACTCGTATTACTTTGGTTAATTTAATGTCACGATTTATTCGGAGCTATGTGACATACTACTGAATTTGCTTATCATGTCAGGGTTTTCATGGAAGGTGTTGGATTTGCCTGACACCTTACACCAGTGCATATTTCCATTGACGTTACGCAATAAGGAATATGTTTTATTTTTCAAAAGGTCAAGAAGCCTTCAGAAACTATGTGGCATGTACCTCAGGTTATAACTCTTTCGTCTGAGGTACAGAGCTCGTCGAACTCCGTTCTGTAATACACACAGCACCACTTCATGGTAGCTTATTTCACAGTTCTGATAGGTGTTATCCAATGCGTACATCATTTCCATTTACTTGTGCTTCGAACAAGTTTAGTTTTGTGTTCTTGCCTAGGTAGCTACATTCTCATTATGACATTTTACGTAATGCCGGACAGAGTTACCGAGAACTGTGTAATAATTTACAGTATGGAAGCTCGAACAAATATCACGGATACTGTGTGCGGATGCAGATGATATCTCTGCGAAAGGCTTGCGGTCTAGGGACCGATGACCTTAGGCCGGCCGTTTTGGCCGAGCGGTTCTAGGCGTTCAGTCCGGCTCGACGCTGCTGCTGCGGTCGCAGGTTCGAATACTGCATCGAGCATGGATGTGTGTGATGTCCTTAGGTTAGTTAGGTTAGTTAGAGGACTGATGACCTCAGAAGTTAAGTCCTATAGTGTTTGGAGCCATCTGAACCATTTTTCCGATTACCTCAGCAGTTTGGTACCTTAGGAATTGACATACGTTTGAACATTTTTTGAACATTGACGACAGTAAAAACAACAACAACACACACAGAAAGGGAAATGGGGAGATAGGTAGATAGATAGATAGATAGATAGAGAGAGAGAGAGTAAGGGAGGGACCTGGGGAAATGTAAGGAGCGAGACTCATCTCGTAGCTGTTGTGGTGGTTAATAATGGCCACTGCCATTTTCAATATAAATCTCGTCATACCATAGACGTCGGACTGGGTGACCCTCTCCCTCTTACTCCCAATTGGGATTCGGTCTGCCCCAATACCAGATTGCCTATGTGATATTAGCAGTCAAGACAAGATCACAAATGATACTATATCGCTCTGCGGCGCCAATACTCTGTTTTGTGCTCTACTTCGTACACTCCAGTAAGAAGAGGTGGGCTACAGGGCGGTGCAGCAGATTGGAAACTTGTGGTAAGGTCTTATGGGACCAAGTTGCTGACGTCATCGGTCCCTAAGCTTACACAGTACTTAACCCAAGTTATACTAACTAATGCTAAGGACAACACACACACCCATGCCCGAGGGAGGACTCGAACATCCGACAGGGGAAGCCACGCCGACCGTGACAAGACGCCCTTAGACCGCACGGCTACTCCGCATGGCGGCGGTGTAGCAGGTGTCATCGTTGGGAAGCTGGACAGGAGCATAAATGATCAGCAAACACGTAAATACAGTAAACAGAAGTTTTACTTAACTTATAGCTTTATTCAAGCGTTGCGAAGGAACCTTAAAAAAGAACAAACAGCAATGACGTCCAGCTATTATAAGAACCAACTGTAGAGCATCGTGCAGTGTGAGGCTTTCACTTCTAATGCACTAGCAAACTGTTGAAGGCTGAATAAGACTGAAGACCGTCGAAAACTACGACTGAGACTAGGCCATGTTGCTGCCAGCGGCCATCCTATAAAGGCAGAGGGCGCTCGTAGTCGCAACTGCTGAAGGTTTGGCTCAGCGGGTGTGTATCACTGGAACCACGGAGTCTACACACGACCGCTATCAGCATCTGTCGAAGACATACCTTTCCATTTCCAACTGTGAGACGCCAGTGAGGATAGTGTAGACGTATGATACCACACGCTCTTAATATTTGTAACTGGGAACAATTTTTCATCCTTGCAGGTGTGTGTCAATAACGTAAAAATTTCGAATTTGGGCAGCAGATGTTTGACTTTTTGTACAGGACAAATTACAAAATTGCCTACAAATAGAAATAGAGCTTATCCACTCCCCTGGTCCGATCGAATTTTTTGGGTTGTGAATCTGGGCACACTGAATGACGCTCTTCCATTTACTCCTAACTGGGATTCTCTCTGTCCCAATACCAGCTCGCCTTGGTATCGGCTGAAAAGAAATCCGATTCTGAAGTGGACGAGTCTCAAACAGCCCGCTGTACTCCTTGAGATCGAGAATTAAACATGAAAGAAATTTAATCACGCACCTGTCAATGTATAAACAGTTTTATCTAAAATACCTACTTTCTGCCTGTTTCTGTCATCACGTAATGAAGTGGAAAAAAGTTGTCTGTTGAATGTACTTTGAGAGACATTATACTCAGTACAAAATGCATCACTCCAATAGTTGGCTGGTCACAGCTAGCTATAAATGAATAATTTTGTTTACGTCCTTCTGTGTCCAACTCTCGAACGCAACAGTTACGTCAACCTCAAAGGCGGTTCACTGAAAATCAGCACATGTGTAGCGTTTGTTTATAGATCAATCGAAATTCTTCAATCGCGACGTATAAGCGCAAAGAATATGGTATTAAAGAAACATAACAGGAATCAAACCTGCAAAGAAAGAAATAGTGTGCTATACAGAAAAGGCAAGGAATTAATCTGTGCAAAAATCTTATCGCCACATGCGAATTAAATTACTGAATCTGATGGCAGATAGGACGGCGGCGAGTAAGCATTTCAGAAAAGCAAGGCTAATAGCGTAATTGAATACGTTCTTTGGAGAACGTGCATTAATAGTTCGCACAGGGAATGAATGATCTCATGTAGACTGTTAAACGACCGTTGTCTGACGCAGTAAAAGTAGCAATCTACTGTTCCACAGTGACAGAGGTGCAATTACTTCAGGCCGCCACTGTTAGTGGCCGTTTACTGCTGGCACTAGCCAGTGACGTGCGCCGGCTGTGTATCCTATCGGACGATCCATGACATCCAGGCCATACCCTCACTTCTCTGCAACGAGCCATTATTCGGCATGATGTACCAAAGTAACTACGTCGGCCCTCAAATGTGCATTACCACGGTCTGGCTGAGTCAGAACGCAAATATTTCTCCTCCGGCTTCAGTGCGTCAATCGTTCGGCCTTCAATGGTGCTTTAGCTGGAGCGGCCGTCCAATTTGCATTGCTAACAGCCTAACGGCATTCCACGGCCCATTAATTACTGAACATTCTCATCATCCCAGCAGTTCGGATCTGACAAGCGATGATGACTTCTACAGCCCGTAAGCGCGCACATAATTCGGCAATCAAGCTACCCGCGATTGTCATTTGTTTGTACAATCCTTGTCGCATCTGATTCCAGCAGGGAATCGATCCGTAGAGAGGGGCAGTGTCGGTAGAAGAGAGGGGACACAGTGCTAATGGGAGAGAAAGGGAGAGGAGACAGTAGGATGGTGGGGGAGAGAAAGAAACAATGAAAGAGCAAGAGAGATGGACGAAGACAATAGCAATAGGAGCCAAAGTGGGACGAGATAGTGCCGGTCATTGAGAGAAGGTGGGAGTAAAGGAGAAAGAGAGATGGATGGAGATAGTAGCAGTGGGAGCAAAGGGACATGAAACAGTAGAAATGTTAAAGAGAAATGAGTGGGGACTATACGTAGGCTTGGGGGGGGGGGAGGGGGGGGGGTTCTTCTTGATCCCCTACTCCACCTCAGACCGGCGGAATTCAACATGAAAAAATTATGTGTGGTGAGGAGACAATGTTGGCTCAAAAGAAGGCCAGCAGACCCTAAACAAGAAAGACAGAGGACAATGCAATGGGGCA
Source organism: Schistocerca americana (assembly GCF_021461395.2). NCBI lineage: Eukaryota > Metazoa > Arthropoda > Insecta > Orthoptera > Acrididae > Schistocerca > Schistocerca americana. The sequence continues at coordinate 539,673,309 of NC_060119.1, forward strand.
GAGACACACTGAAAGTTGCAGAGAGGGAGGCATTGATAAGAAAGAGCGAGAAAAAGGGATGACGATATTTCAATGGGAGGAAAAGAAGACTGTGGCAGAGGGACATACGTAGCGTGTGGCAGTGAAAGGGAGAGACTGAGTACGAAGGATAAAAGGATTTAGAATGAATTGTGTTAAAAGAGTGTGATTATTTCAAGTGTCAAAATTTTGATGATGAAGACAGAAAGAGGATTGAGGTAGTTGGGTTCCCCAATTTTCTGTCAGAGTCTTTTAAAGGGGGGAGATTCGCCTTTTTGTGCTCCGACATGAACATTTTTCGGATATTCAGAGATTATATTCATTTTTACTCTAGATCGTGGATTAAGTAATGATTATACTTCATACGAATCAGTTCTCTTAATACACCACGAAAACGATTATAAATACATTAGTGTATACTGAGTGGTGGACACGTTTCAACAAAGTTTTCTGGATAGTAAAAAATTGCTACCTTCCCAGTAACTTTAGTACAAAAATGTGGATGAGTAGATATGTGTTGATTTTTCTCATGTAGGCATTCTGGATGATGCGCCCTGAACTAGCACAGCGTACTGCGAATTTAACAAACATAAAACTAAAATAATCGTCTGAAGTTGATGCGATGCTGTTCTTTATATTTTGCGCCAAGACAGTTGCCTTATTTCAGCACGTTTGTTTATTAGTTACAGCAATTGTGAATAACTGTTGTTGCTGGGATTAAAACAGAATTTAGTATGTGAAAAAAACATTTCTTGTCATAGGTAAGCACGACAAAGCGCTGATTGTAGCAAGAGGCGCTTAATATGATCAAAAAATATCGAGACCCAGTGTAATAAAGATTTAATGCTGTAGGGCTAATTGTTGCGGTATGGCTAAATATCTACGACACAGGTGCCAAATATTTTTGATAGTGTACTCCTAGTCGATTTGTTGAATGTGTACATATTTCGAGTTATGTTAACCCGCAGATAAAATTTATATTTCACACTGCACACATTTTCAAAGGATTTTGTTAATTTTAAAGTACTCGCAATAGGCAGCTGTAGTACAAGTACTTATAGTGTGGAAGATGACTGTGTGCGAACAGAAGTTTATTTTCCCTAATGGATAATGAAGAATAAAACAATAGTGTTAGACAAAAAAAAAGAAATAACTTCGCTTCTAAAAACTTGGAAGAGTACCCAAAAGAGCTTTAAAGACAATATTTCGGTATGGAGAAATTTGCGGAGCCTTATGTGTGTGTGTGTGTGTGTGTGTGTGTGTGCGCGCGTGTGTGGGTGGGTGTGTGGGTGTGTGGGCGGGTAGGTGGGTGGATTGGTGGGAGGGGCGGGGGGGGGGGGGGGGCGCAGGAGTTAGCTGTTCGCGAATTATGAGGAACTTTGGAAGGTGTCTAGACTACATCAGGTCCCCGATGCCAGAGAGCGCAGCTTCTATGATTTCAGTCGCTTTCGGACACTCGCCCATACAGCTAGTGCATTATTTTAGTTAACGTCTCTAATGTAAATCTTCACTGCACTAATTTATCAATTTAGTTTCTTTGCCATTCCGTTTACTACGACTGCTCATTTGCTGGACGTTGACAAGAATAGAGCTTAAGCATATTAACGACTCATTTAGAACCCATACTTTCTGATTTGCGTCAGCTGACGCTCATCTGATAAACACAAGTAATAATGTAGAGCGTAATAAAAGAGCTTAGGTAACGGTTACCTCGAGTGCTGTCGCAGTCACTGAGTGGATTGGTGCTAGGGGACAGAGGTATTGTGTAAATTCGTCAGCAGCAGGACTAAATCAATGAAACATGAGCTTCGTCGTGTAAAGTTATAGCTGGCAGAGCAGCGATAAAACATAGGTGGTACCATGAATGATTATGGCCGGCGTGTGCTGCCCGCTTTATGGAGAGCTCGATGAAGTTATCTATAATGAAGTACTGTCTGAAATATGCTGCACACACATTCAGTGATATCTTGAAAAGATTTCAATGTGGCGCAAAGTCCAGAAACTTGTTTCGGATGTTCATAAATGTAAAGTTATACACTTCAAATGGTTCAAATGGCTCTGAGCACTATGGGACTTAACATCTGTGGTCATCAGTCCCCTAGAACTTAGAACTACTTAAACCTAACTAACCTAAGGACATCACACACATCCATGCCCGAGGCAGGATTCGAACCTGCGACCGTAGCAGTCGCGCGGTTCCGGGCTGAGCGCCTAGAACCGCTAGACCACCGCGGCCGGCGTGGGCGTAATGATGTCCGAATCTCTTAAGGCGGTGCACTCATTGGTCAACGTTATTGTGACACTATAGTCCTTCGCCACGCACGTCTTTTCAGATGTGTATTCGTCCCTGGCTTAGTTTTTATGGATGACAGTGCGCGACCGCGTCGCACTGCCCAGGTGGAGGAGCTCTTGGTATGAGAGGAATGTTCGAGAAATTGACTGGCTTGCCCGTTGCCCCGACTTAAACCCATCGCGTACGTGTGGGGTGCGTTGGGGAGGCGTTTTGCAACAAGCCCAAATGCACCAAAGACCATGCAGCAGTTGTCAGCCTCGCTGGTGAAGCAATGGAACTACCTACTACAAGAACTTGTGGAGCGGAGGGTTTAATAATAGTAATAATAATAATAATAATCTGTCATAAGGAATAGGAGGAAGTATTAGAATATTGTTCGCCGTCTTTTACGAGAGCCTGGAAACTATTTCTGTGATCAGCCAGAAAGCGATGGAGAACGTACTGACCATATTTCCTAGTCTGCAAGTCCACATTCTTTTCCAGCCCACTGAAAGAAATATTTATATTCTCTATTTTCTCAGCGGGATCAGGACTATAATTGTAAATGAACATTTTGAGTATTAATTGATAGATATATTTGGCAAAGTTTCACACGCACCACATCGTAATATTCATTATGTTAATACTAATAATAAATCTCTCTATCCTAAACAGCACTATGAGTAGTTCAGAGGCGATCTCTACGGTAAGTTCCTATTAAATTGTCTTTCGCCCTGACTTCTGATAATCAACATAAGTGCTCGCCTCGAAAGTGGAAAGTAATTGTCACCACTTGCCACGCATATCTCTTAACATTACGGGTGGCACATTAGCAGTTACTCACGTTAAATCTAAGCGATCCAGGACGATGGACAGTCCTCGCGATTTCACTTCCAAGGTGTCCCGAAAACATGAGTTTAGTTGCGGTCTGGCTGTGTCGTCATCAGAGGCAGCGCGTACTCCGGCGTTTGACTAAAGGAGTTCGTACTGTGACTGGGTGCGAGGTGAAGAACAGTCTTGGCTCTTGGATTGTATTTATATACGGGCGCAGCGGACGGCCAAGAGAACATCTGCTGTTGTCTGCTCTATGCCCACGGTAGCAGCCTCTAAACGGTCGCTTTCTCGGACACATAATATTTTATAACACGGTTGTGTATTAAGTGTTTAATGTCCGTAATTTTTGTATGAATTTAGTTAAGTTGGTTAAAGTCACAGAAAAAGTTTTAGTTTGCCTGCATTTAAACTTCCCCGTCTAGAATTTTTAGAACGGAACTGACATTAGAATACGACCTCTGAACAACAACTTTAAGCGACATCGTTTTAGACGTTATTAACATCAAGTCGTTGAAACTTGTTATAGCTCTATTATTTGATGGGTTTCATCAAGTGTTGTAACCAAAACATTTTAGCATTAATATAACAGATACTTAATGTACTTCAAATAACGACTTTTTGTTCCAAGTTTAGTTTTCAGCATATTACTCGAAAACTAATAGAAATAGCTCACTGGGACTACATAATTAATGAATTTATACTAAACTGAAGCTTTATAAAATTTTCATAATTTTAAGTCTAATATTTAATCTTCAATTTTTCTTAAAAACGTGGATTCTGTCCAAAATATTGCTTTAATCACGTTGAGACTTGTACCATATAATTTTGACATACATCTGAACATTATGACCAATTTTTGGGTTCCTTGCATTATTATTTAGCGCCACCTTTTTTCTTAAAACGATGTATTTTGGGAAAGATATTCATCTGATCAGTCAAAGTTTTGACAGTTTAAATATTAATATACTGAAGCACATTCTGACAAAGCAAATTTAACTTTTAATTCCATTCTTAAATTATGGTGCAATACTTGTGTGCTACGCACAGACGCGTTGTGGTGACGTGGAGCTAGTAGCAGTGAACTGGGCTAACTCCCGGGACACTCGTTCGCCTCTTTATCTCTCAAACGAAACAGCGTTTGTTTCGCCACGAACTCCTTACCAGCTTGGGAGCACGTTGCAGAGCATCTATTGCCGACCACGGTGATCGCGCACCCTATTGAGAATCATTTCCAGCCTTTTGTAATGTCCGGGCGACCAAAATGCATTGTGATGGCTTCACTGTAATTATTTTCTTTGGATAAAAGCGCCATTTCTGTTCGCTCATTGCGTATTTCTTTCAGTTACCTTCTGTACTATACTGTAGCGGTTCTTTCTACATATGGTCCAAGTTTCTTCGAGCCATGTTACTTTGCAGAGGCACATCATGCGAAAGTTACTTTCGTCCTTAACTCTGTGCACCATTGTATTTATGAGGGGATGTTAAAAACATAAGTTACACATTATTATGGTGGGTCAAGTAACTTGTATTGAATGCTGCACTACACGTCCAAGTGACAGATACATGAAACGATTTTAGTCACCAAATCCCTGTAAACAGCTGTCGTGACGTTTTACCTATCGCTGAATTTATCGGCGATATAAATTCGCTCCTTGGTCACAGAGGCATTCGAGAACTGCTGTGTGAACGCCCTCATTGTTGGAAATCTCTTATCCTGCGAATGCCTAAAAGATGGAGATCGCATCTGCAAGCTTTGAAAGCTCCCATCAACATCACCCACGTCTGTGCGGCTCTGTTGAAATTATTGGCGCCATTTCACTATGGTTGGACGCGACATTGCATCTGGTCCTTGTACCGTCAGAAGTTCAAGGTGAATCTGTGTACAATTTCGAATTTTTGCCCATAAGAAACGTAATGTGCCGCCTGTTTCAAGTTTCGAGTATGTTTTCCGTTGCTGCGCCATTTCAGTCGCCAGTGGCGACACCTACGACGTTCTGACATTAGGAAAGTTTCCAACCGATTTTTCATACACAAACAGCAGTTGACCGGTGTTGCCTGGTGAAACGTTGTTGTGATGCCTCGTGTAAGGAGGGGAAATGCGTACCATCACGTTCGCGATTTTGATAAAGGTCGGATTGTAGCCTATCGAGATTGCGGTTTATCGTATCGCGGCATTTCTGCTCGCGTTGGTCGAGATCCAATGACTGTTAGCAGAATATTGAATCGGTGGGTTCATGAGGGTAATACGGAACGCCGTGCTGGATCCCAACGGCCTCGTATCACTAGCAGTCGAGATGACAGGCATCTCATCCGCATGGCTGTAACGGATCGTGCAGCCACGTCTCGAACCCTGACTCAACAGATGGGGACGTTTGCAAGACAACAACCATCTGCACGAACAGTTCGACGACGTTTGCAGCAGCATGGACTATCAGCTCGGAGACCATAGTTGCGGTTACCCTTGACGCTGCATCACAGACAGGAGCCCATTCTGTGGTGTACTCAACGACAAACCTGGGTGCACGAATGGTGAAACGTCATTTTTTCGGATGAATCCAGGTTCTGTTTATAGCATCATGATGGTCGCATCCGTGTTTGGCGACATCGCGGTGAACGCACATTGGACGCGTGTACTCGTCATCGCCATACTGGCGTATCACCCGGCGTGATGGTATGGGGTGCCATTGGTTACACGTCTCGCTTACCTCTCGTTTTCATTGACGACACTTTGAACAGTGGACGTTACATTTCAGATGTGTTACGACCTGTGGCTCTACCCTTCATTCGATCCCTGCGAAACCCTACATTTCAGCAGGGTAATGCACGCCGCATGTTGCAGGTCCTATACGGGCGTTTCTAGATGCAGAAAATGTTCGACTGCTGCCCTGACCAGCACATTCTCCATATCTCTCACCAATTGAAAACGTCTGGTCAGTGGTGGCCAAGCAACTGGCTCGTCACAATACGCCAGTCACTACTCTGGGATGAACTGTGGTATCGTGTTGAAGCTGCATGGGCAGCTGTACCTGTATACGCCATCCAAGCTCTGTTTGACTCAATACGCAGACGTATCAAGGCCGTTATTACGGCCAGAGGTCGTTGTTCTGGGTACTGATTTCTCACGATGTATGCACCCAAATCGCGTGATAATGTAATCACATGTCAGTAGTAGAATAATATGTTTGTCCAATGAATACCGTTTAGCATCTGCATTTGTTCTTGGTGTAGCAATTTTAATGGCCAGTAGTGTATTTGTGTTGCAGCCAGAGGAAGTGTGTCGACAGGAAAACTGAAAGAAGTGCTGTCTTCTGACAATGCACCACTCTTGTTGCGCTATGGTCTTAGCGTGGGTCGACAAGTAACTCAACTTTTAAAGCCGTGGTGGACGTGCGGTTCTAGGCGCTCCAGTCCGGAGCCGCGCTGCTGCTACGGTCGCAGGTTCGAATCCTGCCTCGGGTATGGGTGTGTGTGATGTCCTTAGGTTAGTTAGGTTTAACTAGTTCTAAGTTCTAGGGGACTGATGACCACAGCAGTTGAGTCCCATAGTGCTCAGAGCCATGTTTTAAAGTCCCTACGTATGTCACCTAATATATACATTTAGCTTGCAGGACCATTACAATTTTAAACGCCATATTGGTTTTTCACCTAACGGCAAATACACATCAAACTGTGTGCGAAGGCGAGAAGAAACATAAGGAACGCATAACTCAGTTGTCACAGTGAATGCACCACTGCGGTCACGCGAATGATGGGCAGGTGTTTCCGGGAGCCGCAGCGCCTGCCATTACAGAGGACAGCTACACGCGCGACAGCGCACTCGTGCTGGCTTGTCTCCGTACATGCATGTTGCAGGTGCCGCCTGCACTCCGCGCCTGAATATTTCACGACCGCCCACTGCCTGACATACAGCCAGCGCCGGCTCTCAGGTACTGGGAGTGTACTTCTCTCCAAGTTGTGCAGAAGTGCTAGCCAAACGTGGAAATCCTATCCCAGCACATTACTTCACTACACATTTTCCTTAAATTCGAAATCTAGCTTATTAATGAACCACGAACCTGCGGAGCTCTATGATTTAATCACTTTGCGTGAAAATTGTTGAAATTACTAGATACTAGTCTCTGTTTCCGATAGGGTTGTAGAGTCTTTGATCACTCTTCGTAGTATTTGAAAGGATGAGAGTATTTTACGGTATTATGCAACTAAGTACGAAGCCAGAGCAGCATGCAGTGGAAACAAATACGTCAGCACGTTCGGATTACAGAGAGTACTCTATGGCATTGTCTCCTTATTTAGCTTTCAGGTGTCGCTAATCTCTAGCCCAGAGCCAAGTTCCAAGCGACTAGAAAAAACCACGTGAGACTCCTGTGTATAAGATGGGTAGAGCTGCCCCCCAAAATTACACGCGTAAACCTCAACATCGGTTTGCTGCACAGTTATTGAACATATTCTGAGTTCGAATCTAATAAATTTCCCTTGAAATGGGAAATATACTGTCCACAAATCAGCACGATATTTAGAAAGCGTCTTTCTCTAAATGTAGAAAAATGTAAGTTAATTTAGATGGTTATAAGAAACAATCCCTTAGTGTTCGAACACATCAAGAGCGTTTGATGCTCGACACAGTCATGTGGGCTACATATCTAGGCCTAACGTTACAGAGCGACGTGAAATGGAACGAGTAAGTAACGACGGTAGTAGAGAAGGTGAATGGTCGAAAGTGAATGGTCGCCTTCGGATTATTGGGAGAATTTTGGAAAGATGTAGCTCATTTATAAAGAAGACCGCTTGCAGAGCACTAGTGAGATTCTTTCTTGTGCACTGTTGTAGTGCTTTGTGTGCCCACCAGGTCAGATTGAAGGAAGACATCGAAGAAATTCAGAGGTGGGCTCCTAGATCTGTTACCGGTAGATTCGATCAACACGCGAGTAATACAGAAATGCTTCATGAACTCATGTGGGAATCCCTGGAGGGCAGACGACCATGTTTTCGTGAAATAAACTCTTGAAATCGGTTGTTACTGTTTCTCCTTCTTAATTAAAGAGATTTTTAAACCAGACGCGTTTCGCTTTTCTTATTTTTTATTTTACTTTTTTATAAAGCATCTCCTTGGTTATTGTGCAAATTGGATACATATGTTCGTACAGTTTTGATTGATTTAGATTAAAAGCAGCATTTTTTATTTTTTTAGTAAAACTGGTGTGCAGTTTACTTACGGTGTTTCTGGGTCTTTTTTATATGTTCTCCGAACCACTGTTTTTCCCTCTTTGTTAGCAGAAGTTGATGTTGAAAGGCTTCGTTTCACATACACAATTGGCAGTTCTTTCCTTCTTGCACGTTTTATTAAGCTGCATTTGCGTTATTTACACTGCAACTCACTTTTGAAAATCAAACTGAAGTTAGGTGTGTGCTCACTCAGCACAGTATTATAATGTTTATGGCTGTTCGTTTGTTTTCGTGCAGATTGTGGGCACTACCAACCTGTGAAATTTCACTTTTTAAAACTTGTGTGTGTGTGTGTGTGTGTGTGTGTGTGTGTGTGTGAGAGAGAGAGAGAGAGAGAGAGAGAGAGAGAGAGAGAGGGGGGGGGAGAGAGAGAGAGAGAGAGAGAGAGGGAGTGGGGAGAGAGTAAATTTGTGAATATATATTGTATGTTCGGCGTAGATGTGAGATGTTATGGGTGGAGACTTGTCATATGCGTATATTTAATGTTATATAAAAAGCTCAACCAGATTAAAGAGTATGTGGTTTGCTAGGTTTGTGTCATGATTTATAAGTTGTTTTGTTTTCGTTATAGTTTTCTGAATGTGGTAGTTTTCTTGTAAGGTGAGAAGGTACTTTTTTGTTGTTGTTTATCCTTATGATTTCCACGTCTGAGTCTCCAGTGATAATTTTATGTTGGTGTTGCTGTGATTGTTCTGCATATGTTGAATGATTTGTCGTATAGTTATATGTTCTTATGTATATTTTCCTTGTATTTGGCGTAAAAAGGTCCTTCTGGTTTGATCTATGTATCTTCCATCATGCGTATTGTATTTCAGTTAGTGTATTCCTGATTCCTGACATAGATCAGTTTTTGCTATTTTTTCCGAAGTGTTTTTGAATTGAATTGTTGCTTTATTGGGCTAGTTTTATGCCTTCTGTTTTGAAAGTATAGGATATTTCGTGTGTGTATTTGTGGTTGTATGTTATTGTGTACCATCTTCGGCGTTAACAAATTTCTCTTCTTCACGAATGCCTTTCTTGCCGTTGTCAGTCTGTATTTTATATCCTCTCTACTTTGGCCATCTCCGGTTATTTTGCTGCATTAGTAACAAAATTAATCAACTACTTTGGAGGCTTGTTTCCTATCATAAATCCCTCGGCATCACCTGATTTAATTCTACTACATTTCATTATCCTCATTTTGCTTTTGTTGCTTTTCATCTTATACCCTCCTTTCAACACGCTGTCCATTCCGTTCAACTGCTCTTCCAAGTCCTTCTCTGTCTCTGACAGAATTACAATGTCATTGGCAAATCTCAAAGTTTTTTTCTGCTTTCTGAACATTAATTCCTTTAATTACTACTCCAAATTTTCGTTTCCTTTACTGCTTGTTCACTGTACAGACCGAATAACATCGGGGATAGGCTACAACACTGTCTCACTCCCTTCTCAACCACTACTTGTCTTTCATGCCCCTCGATTCTTTAGACTGCCGTCCGGTTTCTGTACAAGTAACCTTTCGTTTCCTGTATTTCACCCCTGCTACCGTCATAATCTCAAGAATAGAATTCAGTTAATATTGTCAAAATATTTCTGTTTGCCTTCAAATGCTATAAACATAGGTTTGCCTTCTCTAAGCGTATCCTATAAGAGAAGTAGTAGATTGGTATTGCCCCACATGTTCCTACATTTCTCTGGAATCCAGACTGATCTTCCCCGACGTCGGATTCTAACTTATTTTCCGTTATTCTTTAAAGAATTCGTGTTAGAAATTTGCAACCATGATTTATTGGACTGATAGTTCAGTAATACTCACGCCTGTCAGCAACTGCTTTATTTGGGGTTGGAATTACTACATTCTGCGGATATTTCGCTTGTCTCATACATCTCGCACAGCAAGTGGAATAGTTTTGTAATGGCTGGCTCTACCAAGGCTATCAGTAGTTCTTACGGAATGTCGTCGACTCCAGAGGCCTTGTTTCGGCTTAGGTCTTTCGCTGCTCTTCCAAATTCCTCTCGCAGTATCATATCTTCGAAATCATCTTCATTTATGTTCTCTTCCCTATCTATAATAATGTCGTAAATTTCATTTCCCTTGTTTAGACCATCTATATACTCCTTCCACTTTTCAGTTTGCTCTCTTCGCTCATTAATTTCAATATTCATACAGCTGCTTCTCTTTTCTCCAATGACCTCTTTACTTTTCCTGTAGGCAGTATCTATCTTTCCCTAGTGAAGTATGTTTCTATATAATTATATTTGACCTCTAGCAATTTCTGCTTAGCTATTTACATTTCTTGTCAACCTCATTTTCTACAAATTTGCACTTCCTTGCGCCGGCCCCATTTGCTTGATTTTTGTATTTTCTCTTTCGTAAATTAAATTAAGTATCTTCTGTGATATTCAAAGACTTCTACAAGGACTTGTCTATTTATCTACTTGATCCTCTGCCGCTTTCACTATTTCATCTCTCAAAGCTACTCATTCGTCTTCTACTACATTACTTTCTGCTATTCTAGTCAATCGTTGCCTAATGCTCCCTCTGAGATTCTCAATAACCTCTCGTTCTTTCAACTTAACCAAGACCGATCTCCTTAATTACCTATCTTTTTGCAATTTCTTCAGTTTTAATCTACAGTTCATAACCAATAAATTGTGCTCAGAGTCCATATCTCAGTATGTATAGGTCGTTGGATTGCTGACTCATTTCTCGCCACCAACTCTCACAGCACTGTCTTGACAAAAATACAAAATCGCCTATGGTGTGTCGATAGCCGTTTTTGTCCTGTGGAGATACATTAAGTTATACGTATGTTAAACAACACAAGAAATTAAAGGAGGATTTGTAGGAAGTACCTGGTCATCTGTCTCTTTTCTACAACTGACGCGACTCGACAGATTTGTATATGACCTTGCAATGTTTGCATAGAGACTGGCAGTCGCCAGTTTGAGCAGTTCCTGAGAGCATGAATACTTCCTGCAAGATGTAAGCTATTTACGTCAATAATTAGTTAGTTACATGTTCCATAGATAATTTGAACGATTATTTTATCGAATTTACGTGGAACAGTCATTTTATAGGAAATGTATGTATGATTAGTGTTAAAATTAATGAATGCATTATTTCTTACTCCTATGCATGCAACTGCACTTCAACAAGGTTTTTAATGTCTTTTCTTTCTTATTGATTTGTTTTAAAATAAAATTAGTCTTGTAACAGAAAAAGTTGTCCAAAAGAAATGATTTCAGGTTAGCTTTAAAACTTAATTCGCTACGTGGTAGGATTTTATGTTATTGGGCATATGACCAAAAATTTTTATTGCTGCATATTGAACTCCTTTCTGAGCCACTGACAGCATTAATAATGGTTAATAAAAGCCATTTTTCATCTTTTGCGGAAGGAATGGACATCGCCATTCTTCTCAAATTGTGGTCGATTGTGTATGACAAATTTTATGAAAAATTAAATTATTGCGACGATGCAAACACATTGTTTGAGGAGCTCGGTAATATGCTTCTTCCAATCCAAGTTTTCATCATTATGTATTATCCTGTTTGATTATAGAACTCAATATAATATGTTTCTTTTTCTAAAAAAATAAGAAGAGTTCATTTTTCAGAGATCCATTTTATAATTCTTTGAAAAACATTATTCACAATGTTTGATGAGTGAACGTATAAATAGCATTCTTAGTTGAGCAGCCCATCTGGAATCCAAATGGTGATATGATAAGTAATTCATTTTCTTACTGAAATGTGGGACTATTCTTGAATACATTATTTTTTTATTATTTTGAAAAAGATGTCAGTAACGCAACTGGACGATAATTATGTAAGCCTTTCTTGTTGCCTTTCTTAAAAAGAGTTTTAGACACTGTATGTTTTAATCTGTCTGGAAAACTTCTCTATGCCACTGATGCATTACATGTGTCACTAAGAACATTACTTTTTAAGTTAGAACAACTTTTCAAACTTCTGTTTGAAATTCCGTCAATACCATAATACGAGTTTTTGTTATTTAGAGATTTTATAATTTTACTAATTTCAGAGAAGTATGTTGGTGCTACTTTTAGCTACATTTTTAATATATCCTTTTGCTTCTTCAACTGAACCCGTTAATAGTATTTTTGCTGTTTCATTTAGGAAACAATTGCTACAAGTACTCACAGACTTGTGGATTATCAGTTACGACATTGTCATTTAGTTTAATTGCTGTGATATCTTGTACACTGACTGGCTGTCCTGTGTTCCATTTGACAATATCCCATTTAGTTATAATCTTATTATCCACATTATCAGTTTCTGTCAAGACATGAGTACTTCTTTACATTATAATGATTTTCCTTAAAACATAACAGTATTTTTTGTAGTACGCAAGTAATGTTAGATTTTGATTTAGTCTGGCTTTTATTATAAATTACCCTTTTCCTCCTGCTTGAGATTTTAATTCCTTTAGTTATCCATGGCTGACTTGCTTTTTGATAGCTTTTCTGGATAATGTTTTTGGAAATCTACGTTCGAATACTGACACAAATGTACTACGGAATGAACTATTTGACATCAGCATCTCTTCCTATGTGTACCTTATCTCAAAGCATTTATTTTAACTTACTCTTAAAACATTGTATCTTCTCATTAACAAGCCTGACTGTTTTATATGAATCTGCCGCAGGACTGCAATGTGCTGTATTGTTTATTTCCATGGACTCTGCATCATGATCAGATAGTACATTAACGACTGCGTTAATTGTTTTCGTATGAGCACAGCCTATAAAATTGTTATCAATCAGTTTCCTTCTATCTTGCTGCACACGCGTTGAAAAACTGTCAACTTCAATTTTCATTTCAGTATCAATTAATAGATCTACATTGAAATCTCCACAGACTATTAACTGTTTATTCTTGTCTAGTGGATAGCTCAATGATGCATCTAAATTTCTCATAAATAGCTGAAATTTTGCTTGAGAGGTTATGTGGACTGTTAAAATTACGAGGAAAGCATTCTGCAGTAACAACTCACAAGCACGTGCTTCTAAGTTATGATCCACACAGATAGTATCTGTTTCAATAGCTTTGAATTTGTATACAGCTTTTACATATCTTGCGGCTCCTCCTTTTTCGGTGTTAACTTTACATGAAAATGATGCTACTCTATAAATCCTGATATTTAACTTTTCCATCCCTTCAGTTAATTTTTTCGTATTCAATTTTGGATCATCTCACACCCGTACAATTTGGCTTTAAATGTTTTGACGCTCTGCGTGAGTGTATACGCAACACGTGAACGTCATAGATTCGAGAGTGTCACACACCCTTACACCACGAGACTCGGTGTAGATATATTTGAAATTTAATCCAAGGTACAGATGCAAAGTCTGATGATCAGGAACTTGACAACACCACGTCTGCTTCCCATTCCGGCGTAATACTGTGTAGGAATTTTTGTGGTAAGGTCTTAGGGGACCAAACTGCTGACCTCATGGGTCCTAAGCCTACACGCTACTTAAACTAACTTACGCTATGGACAAAACATACATATACACCCATGACCGTAGGAGGACTCGAACCTCCGACGGGGGGAGCCGCGCGGACCGTGACAAGGCGCCTCTGACCGTGACAAGGCTACCCCGCGCAGCTACTGTGTGTGAGTGTGAGTCTGGGAGACTTCTTCCACAACCAGATTCGACCCGTAGATGTTAGTCTGCACCGCATAGACACTATTAGGATCTCGTCTACGAAGGTGGGTACATCATCGTGTTGATGTCCCTACCCATAAAGCAAAAAACCATTACATTCTGGTCCAAAGAACATCGACTGAATCTGCTGAAATGGCTAGTAAGAAACCCGTCAGAAACGTACTGAACGCATCTGGGAATGAATTAGTGTCGGCTGCTTGATGTGAATATTCGTTCCAGCACCTGGAGACGGCTGTTTCACATGTCAGGAAACTAGCAGAGATGCACAACATTTAGTACATCAGAGCTAAGTGGTAAGTTTTCTTTGACGATTTAATGTTCTGATAGTGACAAAAAGGGGTCCTACACGCTATTAGTTACGTGCAAGCTTGGCGAATTAGGAACGAACATTAGTTTACAACGTTACGTATATGACCACATATTGACTGTTAGCGTTTAAATAATGTCCTCTGGACTCCTGATAATTATCATTATGCAAATGTCGAGCACGTCAGAGAAAAAAACTACTGTATTTTACAAGGAGCGTTCAATAAATGATGCAACACATTTTTTTTGGGCCAGTTTCGGCTGAAAAAATGCGGAATTTGTTGTGGGATATCGTGGAATATTTTCGCTTCAGCCCCTATAGTTTCATGAGGTTCCGATAGGCGGCAGCTCTATAGTAGCCTTCAAAATGGCGTCTGTAACGGAGATGCGTTCCAAGCAGAGCGCTATCATTGAGTTTCTTTTGGTAGAAAATCAGAGCTTTGCAGATATTCATAGGCACTTGCAGAACGTCTACGGAGACTTGGCAGTGAAGAAAAGCACGATAAGTCATTGATCGAGACGTCTGTGATCATCACAACAAGCTAGTGCAAACCTCTCCGATCTCCAGTGTGTCAGCAAGTCGGACAAAACTATGCAACCCTCATGAAATTAAATACACTTTTATAGCGCCCTTCCACGTTGTGTTGTCCTTTAGTGGATACAGGAGAGGGGAACAATTCCGTTCATGAACAGAGAATTCTAATATTAATTTGTTCTACGTCTAATATCAAATAGTAAAATTAATACATGACTCTGTTGCAGTAGTTGCCGCGTTAGTGGCTAACAATAACTTTGAATGTTGGAACATACAAAGATACCACAGATTTACAAATCAGTCAGTCTTTAACACAGTAATTATTGAGTATATCACGAGCCGTGGCCACTGTGAAAGTCTGTAAATGCTACTCATCTGGCACACACAAAAATGGGCCCGCAGATGAATGTTCGAAATTAAGTACACCCGCCTCTGAAGCTACGGAGAGTTCATGATTGCATCTCATTGGCAGCGACGTAATCGTTCGTGGCCGCGCCCTCGTGCCGCCGTAGGAGATATAGAAAATGCTGCGGCTTAACGGCCGGGGCTCGTATTTGGAACTGCGGCCGACCGGATAACGACCGATACCGCAGAAATAACTTCAGTGTATTCGTCGCTCCAAAAAACCAACGAACTTCTCCAAGACAACGCAAGGGCTTGCACATACCTGCGCACCCGAGAGAAGCTCACAACACTTCATTGGACTGTTCTTCGTCATCCTCCCTACACCCCGGACCTTGCACCTTCCGACTTCCAACTGTTTGGCCCAATGAACGATGCACTACATGGGAAGAGGGCTTGGATGATGGGGAGGTTATTGGTGCAGGAGGACGTTGGTTCCGACGTCGACCAGCAGAGTATTACCATGCTGCCATACTGTTCCTTAAGTAAGGCGGCTAAGGGCGTCACATTGAACGGACATTGTATTGAAAAATAGGGTTTTGTGGCCAAGAGAGTGGGGAATAATATGGTGTGTATTACTCCTGAATAAAGCTAACCTGCTTCCGGAAAAAAAACTTGTTGTAGTACTTACTGAATGACCCTCGTAACTGCAACTGTTCTGTCCCACGGCGGTTTCTGAATAATCTATTACAGTTTCCACACCACACACACACACACACACACACACACACACACACACACACACACACAAAAACACACACAGGTATCACTCGAACTTTGCAGTGTGATTCCTCACACACTGGTAATACAAAAATATTTTCACAAAATTTCGTCCTGTGCATATTTTGAGCAGTAAATGGAGTTCAAAGATTGGCAATCTGGCAACACTGTAATCAAGCGTACGGTAAGTATCTCTGTCAGAATTCCATGACGGAACGATGCGATTTCGATACGCGGAAAGGCGCTGAAATTTTGTAGATATCATGAATAAAAGACTTTGGATTAACCAAGAAAATCTTCCGTGTTATAAATACGGTCTGAGATACTGAAGTACGACATCTAGATGACATCCGCCACCATCTCAAGAAATTTCCTGTTGAGTCAGTGACAACTATACGGACGACGTACAGGCAAAAGGTCGCCTGTCGTAAGCAAAGACCGAAAAAACTAATAGAAAGAAGTGTGAAGCTTGAGAACGCACAAACAGTAGAACGATGACAGACCAACAGAGACAGGATGGTTTAGTAAACCCAAATAGTGATTCTACTTGCTGTTTCAAGAGCCAAACGAGCCGGCCGCGGTGACCGAGCGGTTCTAGACGCTTCAGTCCGGAACCGCGCGACTGCTACGGTCGCAGGTTCGAATCCTGCCTCGGGCATGGATGTGTGTGATGTCCATAGGTTAGCTAGGTTTAGGTAGTTCTAAGTTCTAGGGGACTGATGACCTCAGAAGTTGTCCCATAGTGTTCAGAGCCATATGAACCATTTGAAGAGCCAAACGAAATCCGGTAATAACAATAAAAAGAAAAAATAAATAGAAAATAGTATTCCGATACACGTAAGGAACGTTATATTCACGAAAACACACATATTAGCCAAAACGTTATGCACAATTCATGAATAGCGCTTTGTTTCATATTTGGAATGCTGTGTACTTGAGATTCTGCGTGGCCTGTAAGCAAGCCCTTGGTAAGTATCCGGACGTATGTAATAGCAGATGTCACGCATTTCCAATAAGTTAAGAGTTGGTTATTTGTGGACGTGGAACAGGCGTCCGATAGCGTGCAATATGTATTCCATGGGATTCAGATCAGGTAAATTAGTGACGATGACATCAACGTGAGTTCGACACCATGCTCCTCAAACCACCGTAACACTATTGTGGCCTCATAAGACGGACAGTTATCCAACTGAAAGCTGACATCGCTGTCGGGGAAGGCATGAAGTATGACGGGATGCAGATGCCCGCAACAACCTTCATGCTGTCCACAGCTGTCATAGTGACATTACCACGTTAACACATGTCCCTCGGAGGCCAACGTGAATGTCGTCCGTAGCATAATACTACCATCACCAGTCCATGTTCGTGTTCCGTTGCATGTTTCGAGCAGCAGTCCTATTGGATGATGGCGTATCGCGACACGACCATCGACGTGGTGTAACACAAAACGATTGATCCACGGTGCACTCTCGATGAATCTGGCCTACAGCAGTCGTAACTGACGATGTCGCTGGGTTAACACGGGAATACATAGGTGTTCGTTCTGCTGAGAAGACCCGTATTAGAAAATGTGTAGAACTTTATGTTCTGAAATAGTTATGCTTGCACTGGCATTGTATTCCGTCGTACACGTACATCATATTGCTCCTTATCCTGCTTTACATAACAAAGTCTCCGACCTCCACGTCCTCTGATGAGAAATTGCCGCCAACTTGTGGTTTCACTATTCTTTAACCACTTTCCATAGATGGTCATGATGTACTTGTGTGATGCTAGTTCCAGGTGCTGATCTATAACAATCTACATCTACGTGATTACTCTGCTATTCACAATAAAGTGCCCGGCAGAGGGTTCAATGAACCACCTTCAAGCTGTCTCTCTACCGTTCCACTCTCGAACGGCACGTGGGAAAAACGAGCACTTAAATTTTTCTGTGCGAGCCCTAATTTCTCTTATTTTATCGTGATGATCATTAGTGCCTATGTAGGTGGGCGGCAACAGAATGTTTTCGCAATAGCAGGAGAAAACTGGTGATCGAAATTTCATGAGAAGATACCGTCGCAATGAAAAACGCCTTTGTTTTAATGATTTCAACTCCAATTCTGTGACTCTATCTCCCCTCTTTCGCGATAATACAAAACGATCTGCCCTTCTTTGTACTTTTTCGATGTCATCCGTCAGTCCCAACTGATACGGATCCCACACCGCACAGCAATACTCCAGAATAGGACGGACAAGCGTGGTGTAAGCAGTCTCTTTAGTAGACCTTCTAAGTGTTCTGCCAATGAATCACAGTCTCTGGTTTGCTCGACCCACAATATTATCTATGTGATCGTTCCAATTTAGGGTATTTGTAATTGTAATCACTAAGTATTTAGTTGAATTTACAGTCTACAGATTTGTGTGACTTATCGCCTAATCGAAATTTAGGTGATTTATTTTAGTACTCATGTGAATAACTTCACACTTTTCCTTATTCAGGGTCAATTGCCACTTTTCGCACCATATCTGTCCTTTTTCCTTTGTCCTTTGAATATGTGGAGAGCGAACCGATGAATAAAAGTTTGTGCTAATGCCAGGATTGGAACGTGGGTCTCCTGCTCAATGGGAAAATGCGCTAACCACTACGCCACCCTGGCACAGTAGCTTTGCGATGCTGTGCGGACTACCCTAGCGCGCCTCTCTGCTCAGCCCAAATTCCCATTAACGCCTCGACTTACTTGATTTCCCCCTAAACTTAAACAGCATTGCAGAGGATCTCGAACTGTGTTGAAATATGACCTTAGCACCCAACGATACAGGAGGATCCTGCCTCAAACCCGGGTACAGGTGCTTTAATCAAATGAAACTACAGTATATGGTTCCAGAGACCTCTTCAAGTCTCGGACAACTACGTTGTATACATGCATTGTACTGTAATGTATTGTATGGAACTTGGGACCTTGAAACGACGGAGACACTTCGTCCCCGCCGTAGCCCTCAGTAGTTCACAATCCTACGACAGGCTACAGCAGGCCACTTACCCCACAGCTGCCCCACACCAAACCCTGGATTATTCTGCGGTTCGTCCCCCAGTGGACCCCCCGTGAACGTCTCACACCAGATTAGTGTAACCCCAATGTTTGCGTGGTAGAGTAATTATGGTGTGCGCGCACTTGGAGACAGTGTTTGCGCAACAATCGCCGACGTAGTGCAACTGAAGCGGAGTAAGGGGAACCAGCCCGCATTCGCCGAGGCAGATCGAAAATCGCCTAAAAAACCCTCCACAGACTGGTCGGCACACCGGACCTCGACACTAATCCTCCCGGAAAGCAGTGCGTTAGACCGCACGACTAACCGGGCAGGAATATATGCATACTGAAGCGACGAATGAAAATTTGTACCAAGGCTGAGATTCGAACCTAGGACCGGTTTAGGTGGCGCAGTGGTTAGCTCACTGGACTCGCATTCGGGAGGACGACGGTTCAAACACCCGCCCGGCCATCCAGATTTAAGTTTTCCGTGATTTCCTTAAACCGCTTCAGGTAAACATTGGGATGGTTCCTTTGAAAAGGCACGGCCGATTTCCTTCCCCCATCCTTCACTAATCCGAGCTTGTACTCCGTCTCTAACGACCTCTTTGTCGACGGGACGTCAAAAGCTAACCTTCTCCTCCTCCTCGAACCTGGATCTCCAGCTGGAATCTGGCTTGAGGAAGGACGCGTGCTGGGCTAGTCCAAGTAGTTGTGCAAAACCACTGTGCCTGGGAGGCCTAGCGGTTAGCACATCTGTGGAGTTAGCAAGAGACCACTGTTCGAATTATGGCTGTGGTACAAATTTTCATTCGTTGCCTCAGTTTGCATACATACATAATAAATGTTTGAGACTTGAAAAGGTTTCTGGTACCATGTACTGCCGTTAGAATTTGCGCTTTGTGAAACTGACTCACGTCAGTGAATCTTCCCATCCACGGCCCATATTGTCACTGAAATGATTATAAGCGGGCTATTCGGAAAGTAGGGAGCGATAGGTCGTGAATTGGAAACCACACTGAAAATCAAAGTTGTTTTATTTGCAACGGTTAACTACACCTTCCATCTATTTCTCTACACAGTTGGCGCTCAGACTTAGACATATGTCGTAGCGTTGTACCAACATTTCAATTTTCTCGTTATAGAAAACATCCGCCAGTGCTTTTCAACAATTTTCTACTCTGGACTCCAGCTCGTTTTCTGTGTCAAAATATTGTCTTCATAGCCGTCGGTTCATGTGAGCAGAGATGAACCTCAGGGTTAGCCACTTGCGGGCAGTATTGTGAGTGATCAAACACTTCCTATTGAAAAAGTTGTAGGAGCATCTTCATTGCCCCTGCAGAGTGCGGCTGATAATTGTCATGCAGAACGAACAGCAGCCGGTCGGGGTGGCCGAGCGGTTCTAGGCGCTACAGTCTGGAACCGCGCGACCGCTACGGTCGCAGGTTCGAATCCTGCCTCGGGCATGGATGTGTGTGATGTCCTTAGGTTAGTTAGGTTTAAGTAGTTCTAAGTTCTAGGGGACTGATGACCTTAGAAGTTAAGTCCCATAGTTCTCAGAGCCAACGAACAGCATGACAGTTATGTTATGTGGATTGCATAGCTTCAGGCGAAATCTTTCGCCAGGCCCTCACACTTGGCGGGAGACGGTAATTTCTAGCCATCTTTACGTTCTCACTGTGAGCTCAGAACTGAAAAGAGCGACATGATGCTATCGACGGGCGTACTAGACACAGTGCCCAACCCATCTGTGCAAAGCTTCATCTGATTTACACTGTATTTTACATTTCGCGACCGATCATTCTTTACTTTCCGAATAACCCTCGTACATATGTCTCATTATCATGTCACGTATCCAACTTGTCGCCGGGCGCCATCACACTCGCGATAGCAGTGATCGTAATATTTTAATCATTGGTGTAAACCCAAATTTTTCAAAAATCATCGTAGACCTAGCGTATTCGTTTGAGAGACGGTGCGTTTCAGAGGAGAGTAACCTCTTGGATGCCACATGCACAGTAATTAGAGTGAAGAAGCTGGTAAAGAAAATGTTTGGCATTGCAATCGAAGAGACCTGTTTATCCTCGTTTCAAGGATAAGAGTTTTATCGCTCGAAAAACTGGCGTACGCAGCTTATTCTGGAGATTTCCCGAGAGGTGCACCGAGTGTTCTGCTGTTCATGTGAAGCACTGGATGTTACGACGCGAGAGGTGCCGTAACCTGGCGCCGTTAAAACGACGTGGTGTTGTTTGCAAAGATTCTGCAACGTGTAGCTGTTTTCATAAAACGGAAATGGCGGGGCGCGCCTCCGTGAGCGGGCCATGTTTACTGCCAGTCGGGCGGAACTCATCTGTGGCGTGATCTAATGGAGCCGGGAGAAGGCAAGCCGGAAGCTCTTCTTACGTCTGTCGGCATAGAAGGTGCAGGTCGTAAATTACGCCCAGCTGAATTTATCGCCTTACGTTTTTTATGCCGTCATCGCCAGTCCAGTTCAGAGGGCCCGTAGCGCGCTGCCAGCGTCTCCATAAACCACGTCCTCAAATAAGAATGAGTATGCGCGCGAGATTTTGTTTGTGGATTCGTGTCTCTCTGGAGATTTAAAAAATAGCACAGCCTCAGCACTGCGGGGAATATGCTGTTCTGATGCGTGGAAGTAACACCAGACCAATCTCATCAACGTAAGTGTTGTAGATGGCGCTTTCTGGGTTAATTTTGCGAGAACCCAATATACAGGGTGTTACAAAAAGGTACGGCCAAACTTTCAGGAAACATTCCTCACACACAAAGAAAGAAAATATGTTATGTGGACATGTGTCCGGAAACGCTTACTTTCCATGTTAGAGCTCATTTTATTACTTCTCTTCAAATCACATTAATCATGGAATGGAAACACACAGCAACAGAACGTACCAGCGTGACTTCAAGCACTTTGTTACAGGAAATGTTCAAAATGTCCTCCGTTAGCGAGGATTCATGCATCCACCCTCCGTCGCAAGGAATCCCTGATGCGCTAATGCAGCCCTGGAGAATGGCGTACTGTATCACAGCCGTCCACAATACGAGCACAAAGTCTCTACATTTGGTACCGGGGTTACGTAGACAAGAGCTTTCAAATGCCCCCATAAATGAAAGTCAAAAGGGTTGAGGTCAGGAGAGCGTGGAGGCCTTGGAATTGGTCCGCCTCTACCAATCCATCGGTCACCGAATCTGTTGTTGAGAAGCGTACGAACACTTCGACTGAAATGTGCAGGAGCTCCATCGTGCATGAACCACATGTTGTGTCGTACTTTTAAAGGCACATGTTCTAGCAGCACAGGTAGAGTATCCCGTATGAAATCATGATAACGTGCTCCATTGAGCGTAGGTGGAAGAACGAAACTAAAATGAGCTCTAACATGGAAATTAAGCGTTTCCGGACACATGTCCACATAACATATTTTCTTTATGTGTGTGTGAGGAATGTTTCCTGAAAGTTTGGCCGTACCTTTTTGTAACACCCTGTATAGCGGTCTCTGCTACAAGTAAAACAATATAATACTGCATCAGAGGTCTCCAGGTTCTTCTGCATTATTCACCGGTGGTTACGTGAATTCTCTGCTTTCAAGAAAGCAATTGCTCGCGAACATTTCTGACTCACAAAATCTGTGTATTCCACCGTTACTGTACCGTGGTTCGTGGAAATGAGTTATGCTTGTAATCCTTTCCTATTAACTCATGGGTTACATTTTGCGCTGTCTCGTTAATCGTACGTTGTTGTCACCGAAGGACAAGAGCCAGTTCCAAATTCCTATCCGCTTTTTTTTTTTTTTTTCATCACTCTTCTAACTGTTTGATGCTGCCCGCCACGAACTCCTCTCCTGTATGAACCTTTTCGTCTCAGAGTTGAATTTTCATTCTACGTCGTCAGTCATTGCTCGATGCATTCCAGTCTCTGTCTTCCTCTACAGATTTTACCCTCCACAGTTCACTCTAGTACCATGAAACTAATCTTAACATGTCCTATCATTCTGTAACTTCTTCTTTTCAGTGTTATCCGTATATCACATTCCTCGCAGATTGTACGGCGAACCACCTCATTCCTTATCTTCTCAGTCCACTCAATTTTGAACATTCTTCTGTAGCACCGCATCTCAACAGCTTCGATTCAGCTCTATTGAGGTTTTTCCACAGTCCATGTTCCACTACCACACAATGCTGTGCTCCAAACGTACATTCTCAGAAACTTCTTTCTCAAATTAAGGCCTATATTTGATACTATTAGACTTCTGCTGACCAGGAATGTCTTTTTTACAAGCGCTAGTCTGCTTTTTCTTTTTATGTTCTCCTTGCTCCGTCCACCACGGGTTATTTTTCTGCCTAGGCAGCAGAATTCCTTAGCTTCGTTTACTTCGTGACCCCAACTCTGATATTAAATTCCTCGCTGTTTTCATCTCTGCCAGTTCTCATAATTTTCTTCTTTCATCGATTTACTCTCAGTCCATATTTTGTGCTCATTAGACTGTTAATACCACTCAACAGATTCAGTAATATTTGTTCACTTTCACTGAGAACGATAATGTCATCAGTGAATTTTACCTCTGATATCCTTTCACCTTGACTTTTAATCCCATGCTTAAACATTTCTTTTATTTCCGTTTTTGCTTCTTCGATGTATAGATTGAACAGCATCCCAGCCTTACACCCTTTTTAATCAGAGCACTTCGTTCTTGTTCTTCCAACCTTAAAGTTACTTCTTGGTTCTTGAAGCTATTGTACATTACCAGTCTTCCCCAGAGCTTACCCTTATTTTTATCAGAATTTCGAACATTTTTCACTATTTTACACTGCGAATTTTTTTCCAGGTCGACAAATTGTATGAAGGTGCATTGCTTTTTCTTCAGTCTTGCTTCCATTATCCACTGAAAATTCAGAACTGCCTCTCTGTTGCCTTTACCTTTCCTAAAGCCAAACTGATCGTCATCTAACAGATCCACTATTTTCTTTCCCATTTTTATGTACACTACTCTTGTCAGCAACTTGGATGCACGAGCTGTTAAACTGATTGTGCTTTAACTCTCGCACTTGTCCACTTTTGTTATCTTCGGAACTGTGTGGATAACGTTTTTCCGAAAGTCTGACAGTTTATCGCCTGTCTCAGATATTCTACAGACCAACGTGAATAGTCGTTTTGTTGCCAATTCCCCCAATGCTTTTAGAAATTCTGATGAAATATTAGCTATCTCTTCTGCCTTATTTGAACATAGGTCGCCCAAAGGGATAAAAATGAAGAATAGGGAGAGAAAGTTTATTCGTATTTCTACAGAAACTATAGTGCAATTGTAAAAGTTGAATGACATCAAAGGGAGGCAGTTGCTGAGGGGCAGACAGACAGAGCTGTTATTCAGTCTATACATACAGCATGTACCGTTAAATGAGGCAAACAGACACAGCTTTCAATTTCGAAAGAAAACATTCATTATTTTAAAAAGTAATATGAAAATAAAATTGACATGTACCTAACTTTAAACTTCTGGTTAGATATGGGACCTAGCTCACGCTTTCATAACATAAAAAATAAATGTAATAGACACTTAGTGTTTCTAGTCACCCAGCAGAGAAGGGTTAATAGAAACAGCGGTGTAAATCTTATTGTTTTTCCATCTACTGGTTTTTCGCTGAATAGGGGCCAGTCAAGATCTGTTTTAGATCTAGGAAAATAAGAAACAGTATTTATCTGGTTCAAAATAAGTTTTATTCGGCATAGAAACTAAAAACATTTCATGAATTGTGATCTTTTATTCTGTTTTCCAATTAAAAATTATTATATCGCCAATTTCTTAATGTAACATTGAGTTGATAAATGTGGTTTATTTGTTAATACACTAAGTCACTGACATCACGCTTAAAATGGTTTTTGGTAAGAATCCTCCGCCATTTGAGTGTATGTTACTGTATATTTGTTCTGTACAATCTAGATTTGGGCCGTTATATCATTATCGAGTACCATGCTACCACGTCATATCTGGTAAATTGAGCCCTAATCAGGTAAACAAGACTAACGCATAAGATTAAGATGAGGCAGTTACTGAGGGATGGACCGAGATAGAGTTGTTATTCAGTCTACATATAGAGCAAGTACCATAACATGAGGTGAGTAGAAACAGCTTTCAACTTCGGAAGAAAATATTCATATTTTTAAAAAGTAATATGAAAATCAAAATGACGTGTGCCTAACCTTAAACTTCTGGTTAGATACGGGATCTAGATAATTAATTACTACATTAAGATATGACGTCGTAACGGTCTTAGATTATTAGCACTGTACTCGATAATGACGTAAAAGCCAAAAATCTTGATTGTGCAGAAGAAAATTCCGTAATGTACAGTCAAATGATCGTGTATTCATTCAATAAATACTGTATGACTGTGGCTGAATACCATAAAAGTCTTTTTAAACGTGAAGTCTTTGAATCTACAGTTTGTACCCACAGAAGTACGAAGAGTTTTCGACTTTCAAACGGCATTCCTTGATTAAAACAAAGACTCCTCATCTGTTAAAATAAAGATGTTTAATCCGCCTTGTTTTCTCAAAAACACATTAACATAACCTTCGCCTTCTGAATAAAAAAATTTATATGAAGGTAGTCCGTATGACTGCTTACTTTCCCTATATACTTTAATCATAGCATAAACTCCTGGGTTGAGAACAAGGAGTGGCCGAGCGGTTCTAGGCCCTTCAGTCTGGAAGCGCGCGACCGCTACGGTCGCAGGTTCGAATCCTGCCTCGGGCATGGATGTGTGTGATATCCTTGGGTTAGTTAGGTTTAAGTAGTCCTAAGTTCTAGGGGAGTGATGACCTCAGATGTTAAGTCCCATAGTGCTCAAAGCCATTTGAACCATACATTTTTTGAAAACAACTTTTCATTAATAAAACGGAATTATAAGTTTGCTTACTTGTACTTAAATTAAAACAACGCAGTTTAGATGGGTACTTACAAAATAAAGTTCGAAGTAAGCAAATTCAGCACCACATCCGATGTTTGTCATAGAGCGAACAGAACATAAACTGATAGTGTCACAATTTCACTTTTAGATTGATTCACTACTACCGAACACAAATAAATCTTTCTCTTCCGACACGATAGCAGAGAATTTTCTTGAAAGTTACGTTTCTATTCATCCTATCGTTTGTACTCATCCCATTTTACGGCACTAAAGGAAGTCAAGGGGAAATGCAAAGAGAATTAAAATTTATAAAGAAGAAATAATAATTCTGAGGGCTGCCAGTGACATGTAGCACAACTGGAAGACAGAGGTGCTTCCTCCAGTGAGTCTTACTCGGGTAGCTCAGTTAATGAGCACTCTCCTACCCCGAAACGCAAAAGTCATGGGTTCGAGAACCGGTCCGACTTGCAGTTTCAATCCACCATGATGTTTCATATTAGCGCACACTCTGCTGCGGAAATTAAAATTCATTCAGGTTATAAGAAGAATGTAAAGTAAAACGAGAATAATAGAGTGTAGTCGAATTTTGTAAAGGGATGCTGAAGGAGCTAGCTTAGGAATTGTGACACTAAAAGCAACAGCTTTGGTAGAAAATCACCTGACGACTGCAGAACTAAAGACGATATAAAGCGAGCGATGGCGTAGGAAGAATATGTATTCTGAAATAAAATGATAGTGTCGTACAAAAATTCAAGTACGAGTATTTGGAAGTTTTTTCTGAAGATGTGCGTCAGGGAGTAGCTTTGTACTGAAATGATATGCGTTCGATAAACCCAACTGGTAAGCTGAGAGTATAAGTTTTTGGTATGTGGTGCTACGGAAGAATGTTGATGATTACATGGATAGGTAATTAATGAAGGATACTTACTAGAACTGGGGAGAATAGGGCTTCTGTAAAAGAGGGGACAGGTTTATAAGATACAACCTCACGCACCAAGCAATAGTGAGTTCGGAAATAAGGAAAATGAGGGGGAAAAGGGGAACGTTATAAAACGAGACGGAGGCTTGAATACAGTATGAAGGTTCAAGAAGATGTATTTTACAGTGCAAAGATGAAGAAACTTGAGCAGGATAGACTAGTATGGACAGCTGCATCAAACCAGATTTTATACTGATGACAACAGGACGCTGTAAGATTTAAGAGCGTTTATTCATCATCGATCGGACGTCATTTCCTGCGGCCTGATGCCCTACCTCATACTATACCGCCAATTCTTAACCTACTGTGTTCAGTGACATCTCAGTGGCACTGGGGAACCGCGCTGCTGCTACCGTCGCAGGTTCGAATCCTGCTTCGGGCATGGATGTGTGTGATGTCCTTAGGTTAGTTAGGTTTAAGTAGTTCTAAGTCTAGGTGACTGCTGACCTCAGATGTTAAGTCCCATAGTGCTTAAAGTCATTTGAACTTCGGCGCTAGCCGGCCAGGGTGGCCGAGCGGTTCTAGGCGCTACAGTTTGGAACCGCGCGACCGCTACGGCCACAGGTTCGAATCCTGCCCCGGGCATGGATGTGTGTGATGTCAAAAATGGTTCAAATGGCTCTGAGCACTATGGGACTTAACATCTATGGTCATCAGTCCCCTAGAACTTAGAACTACTTAAACCTAACGAACCTAAGGACATCACAAATCACCCAGCCATCACGAGGCAGAGAAAATCCCTGACCCCGCCGGGAATCGAACCCGGGAACCCGGTGTATGATGTCCTTAGGTTAGTTAGGTTTAAGTAGTTCGAAGCTCTAGGGGACTGATGACCTCAGAAGTTAAGTCCCATAGTGCTCAGAGCCATTTGAACCATTTGAACTTCGGCGCTAGGGAGTCAGTGCGAACATCTCCGGCCTAGTATCCCCGTTTTTAATGGCTACTGTAGCTTTTTCTGACTGATCAGCTGTTGGAGTTCTTTCGATACGCCGTTGAAGTCAGCTGAATCGTCGAAATTCTAGCACTTTCCTGATGTTTACATATTTTGCCTGGAGTTTTCAAAAAAATGGTTCAAATGGCTCTGAGCACTATGGGACTCAACTTCTGAGGCCATTAGTCCCCTAGAACTTAGAACTAGTTTAACCTAACTAACCTAAGGAAATCACACACATCCATGCCCGAGGCAGGATTCGAACCTGCGACCGTAGCGGCCTCGCGGTTCCAGACTGCTGCGCCAGGAACTGCATGGCCACTTCGGCCGGCGCCTGGAGTTTTGAAGCGTCCTTGTTCTCTATCACTTTCAAATCAACTACGATAGATTATGTACCTGTTACTTATTTCATAAATTTCAACAGAACAAACAACATAACTGCAGTACAGTATTACAATTTAGCCATCAAAAAGCCGCATGTGTAAAGTATTCCGGAAAACATGCTGAAATTTTCCTCAAGTTATTGTATAAAACGTAGAAACATGGCATAAACAAAATTTCGTTGACATTAACAACCTCCTCCATTCCAGTCAACATGGATTCCGAAAACACTGATCGTGTGAAACCCAACTCACATTTTTCTCAGATGACATACTGAAAGCGTTGGATCAAGTCAGACAGATTCGTATGTTTTGATTTACGAAAAGCATTTCACTCAGATGTACAAGTAACTTCGGGTGTGGCCTAGGGAAGTGTGTTGCGACCCTTGCTGTTCATGTTGTACATTAATGACCTTGCAAACAATATTATTAGTAACCTCACACTTTTTGCGGATGACGAAGTTGTCTATAATGAACTATCTGAAAGAAGCTGCATAAATATTCAGTCAGATCTTGATCACTTGATCAGATTTCAAACTGGTGCAATGACTGGCAAGTGGCCTTCAATCTTCAGACTTGTAAAATTATGCACTTCACAAAACGAAAAAAACGTAGTACGCTCTGCATATAATATCAGTGAGTCACAGCTGGAATCGGCGAACTCATACCTGGTTGTAACACTTTGTAGGGATGTGAAGTAGAATGATTACACAGCTCAGTCGCATGTAAAGCAGATGGTAGTCTTCGGTATATTGTTGCAATACTGAGGAAGTGCAGTCATTCTATATAAATCACTCCTGAGATGCCTTCTAGAACAGTGCTCAAGTGTACGAGACTCATGTCAAATAGGACTAACAGGGGATATTGATGGTATACAGAGAAGAGTAGCACGAATGGTCACAGAGTAGTTTGACCAGTGGAAGGATGTCACAGAGATGATGAAGAAACTGAAGTGTGGGTCTCCTGAAGATAGATGTAAACTATCGCGAGAAGGTCTACTAACAAAGTTTCAAGAGCCTGTTTTAAGTGATGACTCTAGGAATATACGAGGGTTATTCCAAAAGTAAGGTCCGATTCGCCGTAACTATTGAAATTTGGCGCCAATGACAAAACATGCATGCGCGCCGACTCCCGGCAAGCCTTGCGCGTCAAACGCCGCCATTCGTTTTGTTACTGTTGCTGAGTGTAGTTCACAGTGTCACTTTACAATGTTGATCAGCCCGCCGATTGTGAAGTAAGGGCAGTGATACGGTTTTTGTCTGCAAGAAACAATTCAGCGGCGGAAATCCATCGGCAGATTACTGTAGTGTACGGTCCTAACATAATGAGCGACAGTAAAGTGCGCAAGTGGGTGCGAGCTTTTAATGAAGGACGGGATAATGTGCACGATGAACCACGGTGTGGCCGACCATCAGTGATTTCAGACGATTTGGTCAATGCGGTTGACAAAAAAATTCGTGAAGATCGCCGATTCACT
Organism: Schistocerca americana; assembly: GCF_021461395.2. NCBI lineage: Eukaryota > Metazoa > Arthropoda > Insecta > Orthoptera > Acrididae > Schistocerca > Schistocerca americana. Next base: position 539,702,996 of record NC_060119.1, read on the forward strand.
ATTACAGACGTAGACATGCATTTTCCGAATGTGAGTAGAACAACTTTGTACAGAATTGTGTCTGAACATTTGAAGTTTCACAAATTGTGTGTCCGTTGGGTTCCCAGGCTGCTTACTGAGCCCCAACGAATGAAAAGAATGGCTTTTGCTCTTGATTTTTTGGAGTGATATCATAAGGAAGGTGACAGTCTTTTAGACAATGTTGTCACAGGGGATGAGACATGGGTTTCTCACATCACTCCAGAGTCTAAACGTCAGTCAATGCAATGGCGTCACACGTCATCGCCAGTCAAGGTCAAGGCAAAGCAGACAATCTCAACACGTAAGGTTATGGCGACTGTGTTCTGGGATAGACGTGGAGTATTGTTAGTCGACTTTATGGAGAGAGGAACAACGATTAATAAAGCCGCCTACTGCGCTACCCTGACTAAACTTCGACGTGCAATCCAGAATAAGCGACGTGGTCTTTTGTCGTCTGGAATCTTGTTGTTGCATGACAATGCCAGACCCCACACTGCAAATGAAACGCAAGCTCTGATCAAGAAATTTGGATGGGAACAGATGGACCATCCTCCTTACAGTCCGGACCTGGCGCCAAGTGATTTCCACCTGTTCCGTTACTTAAAGGAGTTTCTCGGCGGCAAGCGCTTCGACACAGATGATGAAGTGAAAGAAGCAGTTAAGGACTGGTTATCGTCACAGGCGGCCGATTTCTATAACATGGGCATTCAAAAGCTTGTTGAACGATGTGACAAATGTTTAAATAAGTATGGAAGTTATGTAGAAAAATAGATAAAGATGTAAGGAATGTAAATAAAACAATTGTTTTGAAAAATCATTTTAGTTTTGATTTTTTTTTTTATAACCGGACCTTACTTTTGGAATAACCCTCGTACTATAACCTCAGACGTATCTCTCACACAGCGATCTTGAGGACAAGATTAGAATAATTACAACACGCTGAGAGGCATTCGGACAATCATTCTTTCCACGCTCCATACGTAAATGGAACGGGAAGAAACTCTAATAACTGGTACAATGGGACTTACGGCCTTCCATGCATTTCATGGTGGTTTTCAGAGTATGGGTGTAGATGTAGTTGTAGATATCTACGCTACACTGAGAAATATTCATCTTGTCTTTGTCGATATTATAGATTCATGACGATAAACGTTTCTAAGTTAGAGAGAAGAACTCATGCTGCTTTCAGACGACACTTACAGATGTAATGAGAAAACACATGGAAAAGCAGTAAACAAAAATCACATTTTCATAGCTGATGAAATGAACTTTTTGCAGATTTACAATAAAGCCGAAATTGTTAATATTTTTATTGTAATCCACTGACGATGCATCAGATCAATAAAACGAAATCCGTGCATTAAGATGAATTCCCATTTTAGTGTTTGCTTAGGTGGATTTGAATTGAATAACAATAATGGGAGTCTGTCGTAACGACGCCTCCCAAGCTATCTATGAAAATCTGATATTTACAGCCAGAATTTTCATTTTAATTTGCTTTCGAAACCTGTTAACAATGTGAACAAGGGCACTGGAAATACGACGAGAGATCGGATTTGAGGAAAGGGGTCAAGGAGGAGTGGCGGGGGTGGGTGGGGGGTGGGGGGAGGGGAAGGAGGTAGAAGAATACGTCGCGTCGTTTTCAGAGGAATGACCTCGTCATCCTCCTTACTCTATTTGTGGAAATCACAGAAAACCTAAGGCTGATGGTTGGGACAGATTTTGAATCCTTTCCTCCCCAATTTCTGTGATATTGGGAAAACTAGAATTTCTGATCGTTTTTCAGTCTAGAAGTCACTGAGCGAATGCTTAAATCATATTAGATAACATGTATACTACAGTGGCAGATATCATTTCTAGACTGGTGAGTACTGATCTACACGGTTTCGCCAGATGAGGTGCAAAACTGATGCAATGTCACTTTAGCGACTATGAAAATTCTTTGAAATAGTGCATCTATATTAATGTGCACACTCTGAAATGCGAGTTATAAATAGTTCACGTTTTGCACGCTCAAAATAATGTACTTGGCGCAGCCATGCAAAATTAAGGCTCCTTGCCTGGTAGTGCAAGAAACCAGTGAAAGGCGTCAGACGACAACAGGCAGACGAAATGTCGACATGGAATGCCCACTGATGTAGCAAGTGCTGCAGCCGCACCATGAAGGCGGTTGCTCCACACTATCGCCAAACTGAGCAGCTAGAAGTGCGGTAAGTACCGACACAGCAGAAAGACGGAGTGTCCATGGCGCTGATGGCATGGTTATCTCATAAGTAATCATTAGCAGTCTGGTGTTCTGTTATGACTTGAGTGGAAGAAACCGGAGCTACAGAAAAATCTCAGTCTGCTAGCGTCCAGATATCATGTGAGACCTACGATGATCTGCAGTCTCCACATCAAAATGGCTCTGAGCACTATGGGACTTAACATCTGAGGTCATCAGTCCCCTAGAACTTAGAACTACTTAAACTTAAGGACAGCCGGCCGAAGTGGCCGTGCGGTTAAAGGCGCTGCAGTCTGGGACCGCAAGACCGCTACGGTCGCAGGTTCGAATCCTGCCTCGGGCATGGATGTTTGTGATGTCCTTAGGTTAGTTGGGTTTAACTAGTTCTAAGTTCTAGGGGACTAATGACCTCAGCAGTTGAGTCCCATAGTGCTCAGAGCCATTTGAACCATTTGAACTTAAGGACATCACACACATCCATGACCGAGGCAGGATTCGAGCCTGCGACCGTAGCGGTCGCGCGGTTCCAGACAGAAGTCTCCACATCTGCTGGTCTACGATTTCCATGGGTGTATATGTCTTAGAGGTGCTGACAACCGCGTCACTATGCTCATGCAGTGTCCAACTCTGGGTACTTTGTGCTCTGCAGCTGGAGGACTTCTTCGTGACCACTAATTCATGATGGGGTGTGCAGCTGCTACTCGACTCCCACATGTGCGGGCAAGCTGCTTTATGCCTGAGCTGTTTACATGAGCAGATTTGCCGCTGGTGTTGCTCCTTCTGTACATAGTCCACACCATGGTTATGTCCACCCTGATCGTCTACTCCTGAGGCTGCTAGTGGCCACTGCGCCACTCTCTGACTCCTTGGGGTCAGCAACAGTGGTGGCCCGTGCTGATGCAGCTGCTCCCTTCGACGTCACTCGCTTGCAGCTGTGACCCATGTGTCGGTCAGCACTTACCTGCACTACTGTCGTCCTTCGAGCGCTGGCTCCCTGGAATAACACCTCAGCTACAGATGTACACTGTATAATAAATGCTTATGTTCTCAATACTGTTTCACTCATGTCTCACTGGATGCCTAACAGGCATCCACTGACCTCAACATTGCTCTCCTTATCCTGTGGTGGTGGTTTGCTCTCCTTATCCTGTGGTGGTGGTTCATCGACCTCCTGAACTCGATCTACCCTTCACGGTTATCTACCTCAATGAACAACCAACCCATTGCACACAGTGGTAGCTTTCGTCACTGACATCTGCAGCTGTGTCCATGACCACGACTTCAGCTGCAGCACACGGTCCAGCATTGCAACGTTGATGAGTGTCAGGTTTATAGAGCAGCTGGATTTGCCACAATTTAGCTGTAATTATAGGGAAAGTTATTTACGACTAAAGGTGTGTCAGAGTGTAATTTGGCTGAGTGTGACTTGCAAGTGGTACTGGTTGTGTGTAGCAGATGATGATGGAATGAGCAAGAACCATGTCAGTGCTCTGGATCACGTTGGGGTACGAGTCATCTCAAGGATTAGTGTGGTTTGCTCTTGTATCCATGTCAGTATGTTCTGGTTGATGTCTTAATTTATATTTTGTTGTTTGATACAGGCTGCACAAATAACGGTAAAGCGAGAAATGACGATACAGGACATGGATGAAGTTTTGTTGAGGCAGACTGCCAAGCCGACAGAGAGCAATGAGGCAGTGGCCGGCCGCGGTGGCCGTGCGGTTCTGGCGCTGCAGTCCGGAACCGCGAGGCTGCTACGGTCGCAGGTTCGAATCCTGCCTCGGGCATGGGTGTGTGTGATGTCCTTAGGTTAGTTAGGTTTAAGTAGTTCTAAGTTCTAGGGGACTTATGACCTAAGATGTTGAGTCCCATAGTGATCAGAGCCATTTGAACCATTTCTGAATGAGACAGTGAAAATGTAGGTAGACGTTTCAAAAATCGTGGCTGAGCATTAATAAACTGAGGCAGTGTAAGCCAAAACTTTGATGTGTGCACCTGTCACTTCTGTGGTTCCTATCGCAGCTACTCTACTGACTTTTATTGTGGGTAAGCCGGTTGAATATGTGTTATTGTTTATTGGTGACCTGGAAGCTGCATAATTGGTCAGATGAGACATCCTTGTACGTGGCTAAGTTACGGTCAGTTGATGATGCAATAACATATGTCATGTACCCTGAAGCGCTGAATTAGGCATAGACATTTAAGCAACTTAAGAAAGGCTATATCAGTGTTACTGAAAGCAAAATAACGCAAGGTTTTTCAGAGAACAGCTTAATGGATTGTCTCAGAAACGAAACGAGTTGGTAGAGGCATTCTTGGACTGAATTAGGAAGAATAACGTACAAACCTACCAGTTGATACAGTATGTAGATTCAGATAGAGTCATTCGACAAGAGCGAGAACACAGGGCACTGGGAATATTTTTGAGAGAACTTACAGATATGCTGAGAGGAGTAAGAATGGAAAAAAAGGTTCAAATTGCTCTAAGCACTATGGGACTTAACATCTAAGGTCATCAGTCCCGTAGACTTGGAACTACGTAAACTTAACTAACCTAAGGACATCACACACATCCATGCCCGAGGCAGGATTCTAGCCTGCGACCGTAGCAGCCACGTGCTTCCGGACTACGTAAGAATGGAAAATCCGAATGATGTTGTCGCCGCTGTTATGGCTGCTACATAACTTGAAGAAGTCGAACAAGACAGGCTTAATGTTTTTTCCTCAGAGGTGAAACGTTATAGATGTGGATATACACGCCACGTTAGGAAGAAATGTCGTGAACCTAAACGTGTGCAAGACTACCAGAATAAGAGGGAAAGTAGACACCGTCACAATAAGAGTTCGTTACTCACTAATGTTATGAAACGTCCCCTTAGAAAAATTATTAATGACTGTGCTTAAACTGACACACAATATTTTTAGCGCAACGCAGTCTGACTTTCAATAATCCCTACAAAAGAATGGCCCTGACTAACATTAAACTACACCTTTCACAAATCACTAAATCACTTACCTCACAAAAATCTTCGTTACTCGAACTACTGCAATACAGCGAGCGCCACTACTGCCAGCTAAATAAAAGATTCAAACTACTGAAGGCACTAACTACTGATAGGCATAGTTAGCAAATGAAAGATTTTGATAGAGAAAAAACAATGTATTTACCTTAATAGTGTTCAAAGGTCATAATATATATAGCAGTTCATGAAATCCAGTCTTACAAATTTACTGTCTCTGTCCAGATCATCCGCTCTCAAAAATGCGCCATCTCACTTCCCCACATCCACCACTGCTGGCGACTCACCCCCAACTGCGCAACGCTACGCGCTGTTAACAGCCAACTGCCCAACACTACAATAGCCAACAACAATGCAAACCAGCCATAGACTGCACACAGCACAGCCAGTGATTTTCCTACAGAGCGCTACGTGGTGTTACCAATATAAAAACCTGAACAGCCTACTTACGATGTGAAAACCTCAACCGGTGGATGCGATTTCCCATAAAAAATAGTGTTGCAAAAGCATATGCAAAGGTGGAGTGCCGCTTGGTGAGTAAAGTGAACAGAAAGAACATTAGATTTTGGCGGACACAGGGGCTCATGTCTCGGTAGCTAGCCTGGGCCTGATAGGTAGGATGACACTAACAACTCCAGAGTATAAGTCACACCCAGTAGGAAACAACGACATGGCATCATTGGGGTCAACATAACTCAGTTTCAGGGTTGGAGCAAGGAATTTCCGGGAAAATATGGAAATATTGCCACAGGTTGGTGAGAGGTATTGCGTAATCCTGAGACTAGATTTTCTGGATAAGCATTATACAAAAATTGAACTTTTATGTATACAATCGAATTCAGTGGGACATTATTCCAGCTGAAAATGACCACTGCAAGTGCTACATTATGGCAATGTTCACCAGTCATGAAGGTGGTATCTAATAAACTGAAGACATCTGCAGTAAAATACTCAACTCGAATGATAAACTTCTGAGAGGTACACGAAAACTATTCTTGGTAAGGTTGGGTGCTGACCTAACATGTGAAATGATGAGCCGTAGATAGCCATTGGAATGTAATGACAGTGATGAGATGGATATGGCACACTGTTTTGAATGTAAAAGTGTGGTATGCGTGACGAAAATAGATGAGGTTCTGCTAAGTGTGGATAATTTTGACCCTATTGAGGCAAGTCTACCAAAAAGTTTGTTGATTGAAAACTTTGACATCCTAGAAAGGATGACCTGGATTGGTCGAGTGAGGACCTTTTCTGCAAACAGATCATCAATGTACCTGCATTACATGAGAAGATAAAGAATTTGAAGGAAAGAGTTAGGTCAGCTATGGAAGCTTTGTTAATATGATTCCCTGATTTGTTCAGTCCTGGTGGATCATTATTTGCAACACTGGTAACTCAATATAGGATACCAATTAGTAATAACGCTCCACTGGGCAAGAAACCTTACAGGCTCTCTAGGTGCGTACAATTAATAATGTAAAAATTAGTCTGTCAACAGTTGCCTGGGAGTATTTTTGGAGAAAGTGATTACCGATGAGGAGCAGCTTGAAGAAATCATCAGATGGAACAAAGGACTATAGATTTTTCTGTGACTGCAGATACCTAAATGCAAGAACTATTACAGATGCGTATTCTACACTGAGTATAATGGAGACTTCACACACCATAGGTCAGTGTAAATACTTCTTATCACTAGTTGGAAGTGGTTCCAGAAGACTGTCTTTTGGTGGCCACTGTCACTGGTGGACACTATCAAATAATATCATCAGGTGCCATTTGGCCTTAAGAATGTTCCAGTTACCTTTAAGAGACTACTGAATGGCGTGCTTAGAGCATTAAAACCGAGACAGTTATGATTCATCTTGACAACACAATTGTATTTTCTAAGGACCTACAAGAGCACATGCAGTGACTGCAGGAAGTTTTTAAGATGCTACATTCAGCATATTTAGCACACAGTACTGAGAAGTCTCATTTCACAAAAATACAGGTAAAATATGATGGTCACATTATTAGACAAAATGGGTGTAAACTGATGCACATTTGATCTGAGTCATACTGACTAGTTACCACCAAAGAAACAAAGATAATAACGAAGCATCTTCAATCGGTTTTAGGACTCTGTAATTTTCACAGGACATTTGTTAAGGGGTTTGCTGAAATTTCTTAGCCACTGAATCATTTTTTGAAGAAAGGTGCGAAATTTCAGTGATCAACTGTCAGGTAGCATTTTAAAAATTAAAGGAAGTGTTGTCAACGATCCCAGTACTGACATTTCTATAGTATGAGAGGGAATTCATCCTATCATGCGACTCACGTGATGTGAGCAGTCAGGTGATTGGGCGTATTTTCAGTCAGGATGCAGATCGCAAGGAACATTCAGTGACATATACATCGAGGCAGCAGGGCCGGCTTAAGGCCCAAGTGACGCAAGCCGCCAGCTGGGGCACCAATCTGAGAGGGTCGCCAGAGGGGCCACAACTGTAAGGCTTCCATACAGGACCACCACAACTAGTGGTAGCCATTTGGGGCGCCAAGCTGTGAGGTGCATCCAAGTTCCAGATTTGTATATTGTGTATCACAATTAGTACCAAAAACTATCACAGCTGAAAGTGCGTAATAGAAAAAAGAGGGAGGGTGTGCAAAGTGATAAGTTGCTTGTCTGGCAAAATATTATCAAACTAGCCTTGCGAGGCAGTTCAATAAAGCAGAACACCATTATTCAATCACAGAGAAAGAAATGTTAGCTGTCAATTATGAGACTGCATATTTCCCTTGTTACTTGCATGGAAAAAGTTCAAAGTGTAGGTGGCTGCTAGGCCTAAAAGGCCCTTCAAGTAGATTGAGGAGTTGGGCTCTGAAACTGAGTGAATCTGGTTGTGAAATCACGCCCAAACCAGGCAAGAAAACCAGTAATGCAGATAATTCGTGTAGAAAGACTGGGGTCATATATATGCTGGGAAGGAGCCTTGCTGAGTGGAAAGAAGCACAGACTTCTGACTCTGACTGCCAAGTATTTAGGACACAGCCAAAGTTTACCACATGTGGTGGTACCACCTGTGGTGGTACCTGCAGCTTTGAAGGATGAATTGTTAATTCAAGCATATGACCATACATTAGTAGGTTATTGGAGATTAAAAACGAATGATCATCCCAAAGCTGAGAAATTTTGGTTGAGGACAAGGAGACAGGACGTCGAGCAGTACATGATCCCCGCTGCAGGCAGTGATACATGGTACCACTTCTCCATAATTCATCCCTACCTTTGTATGAAGTAAGAAGCAGTGTTGGTAATCTTGGAATGGATGGAAACCTATACATTAAAAACAGCAGAGAAACTACCCATGCACCGAATGTGGACTGAAACGATAGCCTGACTAGGGTAGTTCAGGTTAGTGTGCAGTGATGTGAAGTACAATCATTTTTGGGAAAACAGACGCAGCGAGATGTCAGACGAAAGCGCTGACACTGCGCGTTTTTAAAAAATATGCAGAAGCGAATGACAAGGTTGAAGTTTATGAGGTAACAGGCGAATTGTGGCGCCAGGAAAATATTCTAAGTTCGGAGTTGGGGTAGCCACACGAGCCACTCGGCAAGTCGGGACTCGTCAGCAACCGCGTGGTGCCAGACATGAGCCGGAGCAAGAGGGGTAGACCCAGCACGTGGTCCAGGCCGATTGCGTGGCTGGGAATTCCATGCTGTGTCGAGGACTGTGCTTTGCGTCGATGAAGGAGATTTGTATGCCCGGAGTGCCGAAGATGGCGGACTTTGTGAAACCATAATGGTATCAATTTCACAGTTCATGTAGCCAGAGAAATCATGATACCTTAAAAAGACTGATGTACATTACCATTATTTGCACGACGATTCTGATTGTGTAATCAGATTTTCAATATCTTTATTAGATCAATATCAATAACATCCCTGTAATGGACTGGCCTGTACAGAGTCCTGACCTGTATCCTACAGAACACCTTTGGGATGTTTTGGAACGCCGACTTCGTGCCAGACCTCACTGACCGACATCGATACCTCTTCTCAATGCAGCACTCCGTGAAGAATTGTCCGCCATTCCCCAAGAAACCTTCCAGTACCTGGCTGAAAGTATGCCTGCGAGAGTGGAAGCTGTCATTAAGGCTAAGGATGGGCCAACACTATATTAAATTCCAGCATTACTGGTTGAGGACGCCACAAACGTGTAAGTCATTTTCAGCCAGGTGTCGGGATACGTCTGATCACGTAGTGTATGTCAGAAACTTCGAGATTTCGAGCTACGTTCGAGATGAGTGTTATATCTCAAGTTCTTTCTGAATGGGTGTTAGGCTTACAAGAGAAGATTTTACATCCTCATTCCACATGACCTGTTTTCAAAGATAATCCCAATTACGCTTGTAGGTCGCGCCAGCAAGTTAGAGATTGTGATTGTAATCCCCTTTTTTCTCTCCGTTGGGCAATGAAAGTATCTGCTACTCCTGAATACTAAACAGATGTCAGATAGCTATACTGTTCATCGGTGGGTCAAAATCTAGCATAAAACGGGACTATTGTCAGGGCACTTTCATTGGAGTCACATATTTTATGTACTCAATTTAGTTAATAAGAAAAGAAGTCGGACACTTTCAACCCTACACATCACAGTGGATTATATAGGGGAAGATACTACGTACATTAACGGGTTTCAATCCTATTTCTATGGAGCGGGACTGAAACGACTGTAAGCTTCGGTATATACGCTAATATCTCTTGGCCTAATGAGTCATATGCGTAATAGATCGTAATACAAAAAAGAAAAAAAATAAGCACCACGACAGAATTATCCAAATGAGACGGAGATCCGAATATGTGATGTACCTATAGAGACAAACAAATGCTTAGAATTTATCAATATCGGATGATTTTGTCAAGAGAAAAAGCTACAGAAATTGAGCAACTTAAAGACGCGTTGGCCCACCTCTAGCCCTTATGCAAGGAGTTATTCGGCTTGCCATTGATTGATAAAGTTGTTGGATGTTGTCCTTGGGGATATCGTTACAAATTCTGTCCAATTGATTCCTCACATCGTCAAAATTTTGAGCTAGTTGGAAGTCTCTCCCCATAATGCAAACTTTCTCGATTGGTGAGACATCCGACGACTTTTCTGGTCAAGGTAAGGCCTGACGAGGACGAAGACGAACGGTAGAAAGCCTCGTTGTGTGCTGGTGGACATTATCTTGCTGAAAAGTAACTCCAGGATGATTTGGCATGAAGGGCAAAAAAAAAAAAAAAAAAAAAAAAACGGCTCGTAGAATATCGTCGGCGTATCGCTGTAGCGAAAGGGTGCTGCGAACGAGAACCAAAGGGGTCCTACTATGAAATGAAATGACACCCCAGACCACCACTCCTGGCTTTTAGGCCATATGGCGGACGACAGTCAGGTTGGTGTCCCACCACTCTTCGAGGCATCTCGAGGTACGTCTTCAGTCTGAAATCTCATTGAACAGGGTAGAACTGTCTTCAGTGATGAGTCCCGCCTAGAACTGAGCCTCGATGACCAGTGAAGTCGTGCTTGGAGACGACCCGGACACCGGTGGGATACCATCTTGGCTGTCGCCCGCCATACAGCCCGACAACCAGGACCGATGGTCTGGGGTGCCACTTCTTTTCGTAGTAGGACCCTATTGATAGTCATCCGCAGCACCCTTAGAGCACGCTATCCCTCACGAGGACATCCAACAACTCTATCAGTGAATGCCAAACTGAATAACAGCTTGCATCAGGACCAGAGGTGGACCACCACGTTACTGACTTGCTCACTTTGTGAAGCTCTTCCTTTTGAATAAATCATCCAGTTTTTCTGAAATTGTAATGATTTGATTGACTGTACTTGTACATCGCATCTACTGATTACCGTCTCATTCGGTTAATCCCTTCCTGGTGCACTTTTTTTGGTCTTAGAGTGTATATAGTGTAAGCAACAGCTTTATTGTGCTCTTTTCTCAATAGAGGTAGAGGAACGTATATACCCTAAATGGCTTCGTGAGTAAAATATAAGATTTTTTTCTGAGGTTTCCAATTAATTTCGTTGATCATCGTTTGCTCTGTACTGACCTACCCTAAGCTGAGTGAAAATAAACGAGGCCAAGAAAATGTGGATATTTCAGTACTAGTAGCAGTACAGAATATTTAAAACAGTGGGAACACTAACTCTGGGTACCTGTTACATAACCGGTATTTATAATTTAAGGGTTAGAAAGTCGTAGATTTTTATACGAGGTGTGGCGGTTTAGATGATTTGCACGTTGTATTGTTGTTAAGTGGGCCAAATCCTTTTCATTGTTCTTTGTCAGCTAGCGCGCGCTTTGCTCATCGAGATTCTGGCCAGAGATCCTCAGATTCTCAGTTCACAAAGCGTGGTCGACACAGCTCACGCGTTGCACCATAAATTACGGTGCGATGGTGTCGGTGGCAGTGATTGGCGGTGACGTGCCCCGTGAGTGCAGGCGACAGCGGCGGCCGTGACGCACGGCGTGCCGCGGTCGGCCGCGCTGCGTTGCTGTCGCGACCAGCTGGTGGTGGGCGCGGGGGACCGCCTCCTTCTCCACCTCCTCCTCCTCCTCCTCTGCAGCGGCTGCCCTCCAGACTGTCTTGCCTGGTCGACAAGGGATCTTTTCGCCACCCTCACGACTTCGTCAGTCTCACGCGAAATTTGTCTCCTTTACGCAGCTGCTTCTAGCCCGTATGAAGAACGCAGAAATAGGAAATCCTAGCGTTGAAAACAGATGAAGGTGCTGAAAACAAATAAGTCTCCACGTCCAGATGAATTCCCAGTCCGGTCTTAGATAGAGCACTTGTCGGAACTGGTGCAGTTCTTAGCGTGCCGAGTTCAGCGTGCTGTTGAACGCTCTGAAACGATGCGCTTGTGCATGCGATAGGTTTGCCCAAACGCCGTATACGGTATGTGGGCGCAGCGCGCTCCAGCGGCAGTTGTTGCCTGGAACTGGCTCGTAAATCGGACTGTTTACGAAATAAACGGCTTTAAAATTCCTGTGTTAGCTCTATTAAAACGCATATTTCCTCCCTTGTCCATATGCTGTCATGTTGTTTTGTCTATAGTATACATAAATAAAACTTTCAATATCAGTGAACTTGATATAAGGCGAAAATGAAAGCACCATGTCAAGTCAGTAAGGACATTGCCGTATAAAAGTTCCAACACAAATAGGGCGATGTCAATTTACAATAGTTTTCCACATAAGTTAAAAATTATTTCATCCTTCTCATTATTTAATTAAACCTTAACGTACTTCTTACTTGATCACTGTTCATATTCAGTAGCCTAATTTTTGTAACATGGGACATACAAAACTTGAAACAAGAAACTGCAAAATACACTCCTGGAAATGGAAAAAAGAACACATTGACACCGGTGTGTCAGACCCACCATACTTGCTCCGGACACTGCGAGAGGGCTGTACAAGCAATGATCACACGCACGGCACAGCGGACACACCAGGAACCGCGGTGTTGGCTGTCGAATGGCGCTAGCTGCGCAGCATTTGTGCACCGCCGCCGTCAGTGTCAGCCAGTTTGCCGTGGCATACGGAGCTCCATCGCAGTCTTTAACACTGGTACCATGCCGCGACAGCGTGGACGTGAACCGTATGTGCAGTTGACGGACTTTGAGCGAGGGCGTATAGTGGGCATGCGGGAGGCCGGGTGGACGTACCGCCGAATTGCTCAACACGTGGGGCGTGAGGTCTCCACAGTACATCGATGTTGTCGCCAGTGGTCGGCGGAAGGTGCACGTGCCCGTCGACCTGGGACCGGTCCGCAGCGACGCACGGATGCACGCCAAGACCGTAGGATCCTACGCAGTGCCGTAGGGGACCACACCGGCACTTCCCAGCAAATTAGGGACACTGTTGCTCCTGGGGTATCGGCGAGGACCATTCGCAACCGTCTCCATGAAGCTGGGCTACGGTCCCGCACACCGTTAGGCCGTCTTCTGCTCACGCCCCAACATCGTGCAGCCCGCCTCCAGTGGTGTCGCGACAGGCGTGAATGGAGGGACGAATGGAGACGTGTCGTCTTCAGCGATGAGAGTCGCTTCTGCCTTGGTGCCAATGATGGTCGTATGCGTGTTTGGCGCCGTGCAGGTGAGCGCCACAATCAGGACTGCATACGACCGAGGCACACAGGGCCAACACCCGGCATCATGGTGTGGGGAGCGATCTCCTACACTGGCCGTACACCACTGGTGATCGTCGAGGGGACACTGAATAGTGCACGGTACATCCAAACCGTCATCGAACCCATCGTTCTACCATTCCTAGACCGGCAAGGGAACTTGCTGTTCCAACAGGACAATGCACGTCCGCATGTATCCCGTGCCACCCAACGTGCTCTAGAAGGTGTAAGTCAACTACTCTGGCCAGCAAGATCTCCGGATCTGTCCCCCATTGAGCATGTTTGGGACTGGATGAAGCGTCGTCTCACGCGGTCTGCACGTCCAGCACGAACGCTGGTCCAACTGAGGCGCCAGGTGGAAATGGCATGGCAAGCCGTTCCACAGGACTACATCCAGCATCTCTACGATCGTCTCCATGGGAGAATAGCAGCCTGCATTGCTGCGAAAGGTGGATATACACTGTACTAGTGCCGACATTGTGGATGCTCTGTTGCCTGTGTCTATGTGCCTGTGGTTCTGTCAGTGTGATCATGTGATGTATCTGACCCCAGGAATGTGTCAATAAAGTTTCCCCTTCCTGGGACAATGAATTCACGGTGTTCTTATTTCAATTTCCAGTAGCGTATATTACTGCAAATACTGCAAGCCAATCGAATACACTCACTCCTCAGAAAGAGCGCACTTATATTTACATAACATCGTTTATTATGGAATATACTTCTATTAAACCAATAAGAAAGCATCAGACCCTCTTAAGAAACCCAAAGGTTAGTAAATAAATTGTATTTAGTGGGACGCGAACCAGACACAGAGTGTATATTACGTTGTCAAACTGGGTCTCTACCCAATTCGCTACGCCGACCTTTCTTTTGCAGCTTAACGTCTCCTGAAATGTTTAATAGTAGTAACGTATTCACTGAAATTTAGTTATAACAAAGAGCACCAAGAGCAATGCTTATTGACGTGTCCTCAGTATTCAGTTGCTTGAATCGGCATACTTTCATAAAACACAAATTAGAATAATTCTTTGACCGGCAGTATGACGCTTCCCATCATTTTACTACAGCAAATCAGACAACTAACGACAGATTTAGAGAGATCTACAATTTTCTCTTGCTTCGAAACGGCATGTATACATTTGGGCTTCAAGAGAAAGCGAGAATGGCGTCTCACGACTTTGTACTGAAGAGACCTGGCGTCATCCGAAGTAGGTGCCATTCTTACACATTATTCCTTTTTGTTCCGGCGCATGTTCGGAATACCTGACATGCTGCACGTTCGGAAAGACTCCCCAAAGTGCTTCGTACACGCTATGGCGTCAGAAACTCGACCTACTCAACGCTGAACGTCCGAATACACGATTCATGTGCCAACGGCTTTACATTTATCGCGAAGCCCTCGCCCAGAATAGAGCCCCAAGCTCCTGGAAAAAAGTGTATGTGGCGCCCTTTTCTAATAGAACAGACTGGTAATGTTAAGGCCCTAATGTCTTTAACGTTCATTAGCTACAGAACTCTTGGTCGTATTCTAAGTTCGAATTTATAAATTGCCTTCAGGGAGAAAATCTGCTAACCATAAATTACCAGGCATTCAGAAAGCATTACTCGTTCGAGACTCAGCTTTCCCTTTTCTCACACGGTATCATACAAACCGCAGATAAAAGACAAACAGGCAGAACACATATTCCTGTATTTCCAGAAAACTTTGACACCGTGTAACACTTAGGCTGTTAACAGACGTCTGCGCATAGTGAATAGATTCTAAGATATGTAAGTGGTTTGATGACCTTTTATATAATAGAGGACATTGCGTTATCCACGATCGCTCTTGCTCTCCTTATACACAAACCATCTGACGGACAGGGTCAACAGTATTCTGTGACTGTTTGCTGATGACGGTTTAGTTTATGAGTAAGTGTCATCGTTGTGTGGCTCTAGGATGATAAACGACGACTCAAACAGAATTTATAATTGTTGTGATGAGTGGTGTCTTCCTCTGAATCTGGAGAATGTAAGCTGATGTTGATAAGTAGGAAAAGACTCCTGTAATATAAATGCGTAGGCTTCCGCGGCCAGTCAGTCGACATAAAAGTTATCTGGGTATGGCACCGCGTCATAATGTATAAAACTACTGCTGCTGGAGAAAAACCAACGTTTCATTAGACCCAGAAGAAGGCCGCTGCAACCGTGGCTGAAACGTTGGTTTTTCTCCAGCAGCAGTAGTTTTATACATTATGACGCGGTACCATACCCAGAAAACGTTTATGTCGACTCCTGTAATGTTCGAATATAGTCTCAGTGGTGTACTGCTTGACTCAGTCACGACGGTTAAATATCTAGGAGTGGATTTGCAGAGCGACATGTTGCAGGGAAGATGAACGATCGACGACCGTTTATTGCGAGAATTCTAGGAAATCATAGTCCATCTACAAAGAAGACTTGTGCGACTCGTTCATGAGTGCGTGAGAAAATGTCATCCTTGGAACGACTGTAGGAAGATATAGGATATCACGGAGAGACTTTTGTTTAGTGTGATGAATGGTATCTTGTTCTAAATGTGGAAAAATGTAAGTTAAAGCAGATGAGTAGGAAAAACAATCTTGCAGTGTTCCAATTTATTATTACTGGTATGCTTATTGAGACAGTGGTGTCCATTAAATGACTAGAACTAATGCTGTAGAGTCACATGAAATTCAAAAAGAAGCAATTTTGGTCGTAGTAAAGGCAAATTGTCGACTTCGGTTTATTGCGGGAAAGTGTAGTTGCCGGCCGAAGTGGCCGTGCGGTACTGGGCGCTGCAGTCCGGGACCGTGAGACCGCTACGGTCGCAGGTTCGAATCCTGCCTCGGGCATGGATGTGTGTGATGTCCTTAGGTTAGTTAGGTTTAACTAGTTCTAAGTTCTAGAGGACTAATGACCTAAGCAGTTGAGTCCCATAGTGCTCAGAGCCATTTGAACCATTTGAAAGTGTAGTTCGTGTATAAAGGAGCTCGCATACATAACTTTTGTGTGACACATTCTTGAGTGCTCCTTGAGTGTCTGGGATCTTTACGAGGTCGAATTAAAGGGAATCATCGATGAATTTTAGGGCGTCCCACTAGATTTATTACTGGATTTTTCAATCAACACGCGAGTTTTACGGAAATGATTCGCAAATTCAAATAGGAAACCATGTAGGGAAGGAAAAGTTCTTTACGCGAAATACTCTTAACCTTAGACCCGCTGATATTTGGTCACACCCATAACTCAGGCTGGATCACTTGCGACTCATGTATCTTTACTTTTTATCATTCTGTGTCACTGGGTTACTGTAGCTACTAATGAATCTATCCCATAAAGTGCTGGACACCTTTCCACAAATTCAACAAAAATAAAGTAGCTTTCCTCAAGTTATCGGTTATTATTAATAAAACTTACGCACATTTGATGGAAGAATCTTATACTTAGCATAAGTAATAGTATTTTGATGTGCATTTATTGCAGACAGGTTTGTCACACACATGATACTTCACAAATGATTTGTTTCCAGCGCAGTAAGAGTTACAAGCCAACGTGTTCGGTTTTCTTGTGTCTCAGAAATATCTTCGGGAGTAATGCAGCTATTAGTCTCCCTGTTCTCTGTGTATTTCTCAACAAGCTCCCTCCCACCTGCCGTTTGAAGTCCCTGCGCTTCAATTTCTCTTCGTTTAAAGCATTGTAGAATACCTAGGCAATTATTCCTGTCAAATACAGCAATTTGTAAGGTGTGTGAACAAGCCAACGACTGGTTGGTGCTTTGACTGAGTATTCGCGAGCCATTTGGCGAAGCACGTCCACTCCATATTTGATCAGTTATAAAATATTACTACATCTGTCTTCCTTTTCAAACCAGTCTCAGTTTTCACATATGGATGCATATACCCAGAAATCATTACATTCTTGCTGCTCCTTCCTACATAAAAGTCAATTTCATATCATTCTTCTTCTGCAACATTCTACATCTACATCTACATCCATACTCTTCTTTTGCTTTCTTGACAGAGGTATTTACCTTCGAGATCGATTTATAGCGCCCCCAATAGTTGTAGCATTTGCTTTCAAGGTTTTAGAGACAGCCCAGGAGGTGAAAAGCTTTTCACAAGTGACATTTCTTCCCCTACTCAGGTAGCGTTGTACCGATGTATAAACATAATCGTTGCAATTGAAAAGTGCTTCAGTTAATTAGTTAGTTAGTTAATAAGTTGAATTTTCCATAGATCATTTGAACGACTCTTTTATCGAAATGAGTTGGGTCCAGTCAGTTTACAGGGTATGTACACGTGGTGTTAATGTTAATGAACACATTATATTTTTAGTCTTACACATGTATTTAACCTAATTTTTAATTTCTTTTTAAATTTTTGTCTTACTGACTACCAGTTTTTAAGAACAAATTCTTCAATGGAATAGAAGGAGCTAAAAACCATGTAGATAGTCTATAGAACATAGTGCAAGTATAAGCAAAAGTGAAAAGCCAGTAATATGAGAAGTATTGCTAGGAATGTGTTAGTTACATGTTCCATAGATCATTTCAACAATTTTTTTCCTCGAAATGACGTGGAACGAGTCAGTTTATAGGATACGTATGCAGAACTACTATCAGTGGGTGTCTTCATGCCGGGAGTTTACAAGTTCCTAAATGGCGCACTGACCCAAATTTAAAATTAATGAACATATATTCTCTCAGACTTACCTGGCGATTCGTTGCAATCTCGTTGTGGTTGGGTGTTCTGCCGGTGGTTCGCGTCTTCCCAGTGTTAGGAAAACATGGACCACTGGCAAACGCAACTGCACTGAAAATTAAATTTGCCTTCTGACAGAAAAGCAGAAACACATGTGATAAATTTTAAAATGAGAGTGAAAAAAATATTGGTGGCGATAAACTTTGAACGTTGAATGGAGACTATTAAAATGAGAGTGAAAAAAATATTGGTGGCGATAAACTTTGAACGTTGAATAGAGACTATTCACAAAGCAGGAATGATTGGATCGACACGTACAGCTTAACATTATGAACATAGATATTCTGGAGAGGAGAGAGCGGCAGCAGAGGACGACGGAGGCTAAGATTAATACAGGAAAACAACGTGGAGAAGAAGCTCAAGAGATTGGTTGATAAAATCGAAATTATAACGGATCTTACTGAAACTAAAGAAATGAGGAGTGTAGAGAAAGCATATGGTAGATTAAACATAAGTGTTTTAGGAAGAAAAATAATGTTGAGACTTCAGCTGTGTTCGAAGGGACCACAAAAATTAAGTTACGCATTACTGCGGTAGACCTAGTAATCTTTATTGAGTGCTACCGATGGTCTTCCTTCCCGATAAGCATCACTCGCCGCTCTGCTGCAGTGTCTAAATTTTTGGCACCATGTCACTACTTGAAGCCACGCCGTATTTTGTTCTTACACCGCCAGAGTTTCAGCGTGAATCTGTGCGAAATTTACATGTTTTGTGCACAAGAATCATATTGTTCTGTTTACTTTAGTTTTGGGGTGCGTTGCCAGTACCATGCCATTTCACTCGCACACTGTAACGCACCTGTTAAACGCCTCGGAGTGGAACTGTGTCTCCAGGAAACCCGTAATATGTGCTGTGCTCTGACAACATGCCACTGCTGGCGCGCGCAATGGTCTTAGTGTGGTGGCGACATGTGAAACTCGCTTTTGTCTCGTAGAAATTTGTATCGTATTCCAGAACAACTGATAATGTACTTACGGTTACAAATGTCGGACGTGCCAGTTAAGAACAACCATTAGACGAGGCATGAAATTTTGCTTAGTAGTGAGTAGGATTTAATTCGATATTCCTGATACATAAAGAGGAATCCTTTCATTTATCATAAATAATGACAGCCTCTCAATGTGTATCTTTGGATGAAAGTAGTCGAATAAGCAAAAACGCGGTGAACGGACCTAAAGCTATGGGAGCCATTAATTTTGGAGACGAAAACTAAGGATACTTATCGCTATGTCTTGAGTGCGGCTATTGATATACAGCTGTATGATACTCCATTCTGAATAAATGCATAGCCCGAGAGATAAAACTGACCAGTAGAATGTTTCAAAGCCTGAAATAAAGTGCTCTTTACAAAATTATCACACATAAAAGTTTCTGTTCTAATTTCTAATTACCTTTTCTTTATTCAAATTTCGTAGTCAGAAAATGCCTAAATGCGGAATAGTTTTATTTTGCCATTCGCTACAAGTGTTACGAATGTTTTGCTTATTCAGATTCTGTTGTACTGTTTTCCATAATGATGTAATCTCTAGTCACGCATCAGGGTGTTTTGTGGCCATGGCGTTCTAAGCAGAAACAAATGCGTATTTCACGGCCTCCTGTCGGTACGAGTAACTTCAATTTGTTGTACTGCATTCGCCCACAAAGGTTTCCCCAGAACTCAGTACGTAGCTATGGCATAAGATATAGTAATTGTATATAATTGGAGTTGATTTTACGACTGTTGTTCTTGGGTGTGTTACGCATTGCCACGCTTCACCATATGATGAAACGTCCAGCATTGTCGAACATGATCATTTCGGTGGTCCAGGGTGTATGACGTGGGAGGCATAACGTTGCATGGGCGTACTGACCTCCGAATTTTTGAACACGATACAGTCACCTGTCAGCATTATAGACAATTTACTCTTTCCTCAAGTGTGTTTTTTCAGCCGTGCATTCGGCACTGACTTGGTATCCATGGATGACACTGAGCAACCGCATTGAACGGGGCAGGTGGAGGAGCTCCTGGAACGATGGGATATTTGGCGAATGGACTTCCCTGCCCGTTCCCCCGACTTAAATACCATCGATCACGTGCAGGATACGTTGCAGAACGTTCACGAGCACAAAGGTCCATGTGTCATTTCCATTCGTCGTCTCACTGCGTACTTTTTTCTGTTGTGTTCTGTAACGTACTGTAGCAATTCTTTCTGTGGTCCAAGATCGAGCTACGTTACTTAACAGCGACACATCATGTCAAAGCTACTTCCTTTCTTAGGTTTTGCACGCTGGGTGCCCTATACATTACAAGCAATGTCACTTTCTACTTACAGAACTAGTTAAAATGGTTCAAATGGCTCTGAGTACTATGGGACTTAAGATCTGAGGTCATCAGTCCCCTAGAACTTAGAACTACTTAAACCTAACTAACCTAAGGACATCACACACATCCATGCCCGAGGCAGGATTCGTACCTGCGACCGTAGCGGTCTCGCGGTTCCAAACTGTAGCGCCTAGAACCGCTCGGCCACACCGGCCGGCCAGAACTAGTTAAAATGAAACAAAAACTTCCGTCTACTTTGTTGATATTCCTGACAGCGATCAATATAAACGTCTACAAACTGCTCGTTGAATTCTTGTTAAAAGTTGGCATTAAAAAGTGAATGATGAGTTATGTGTTTGTGTGAGTGCTTAGAAATTAGTTTGTTCATCTAAAACGTGGCACTTTTAGGCCTCTGTACTTAATTATGTGTTATCATTATTGTTTATTAAATTTGCGTTTTTAACTACTTAGCAGTTCTTGAAATTTCCTCGGCATTATGAATAATCCAAGATATTTCGGGAATACAGTTGGATGACGTCGATAAAGATTGCTAATGCAGGGGACGGGAAGCCGTGGCAATAGCAAAAAAATGGTTCGAAAGGCTCTGAGCACTATGGGACTTAACATCTCAGGTCATCAGTCCCCTAGAACTTAGAATTACTTAAAACCTTGCTAACCTAAGAACATCACACACATCCATGCCCGAGGCAGGATTCGAACCTGCGACCGTAGCGGTCTCGCGGTTCCAAACTGTAGCGCCTAGAACCACTCGGCCACCACGGGCGGCGCGGCAGTAGCAGTTTCTGTTTAAACGCAGGATAGTTTAAATTTTGTTCTCATGAGCCTCTGTGAAGAACTGAAATGCATCGATGTATTTCACTGTGTTGACTACTGTATACTATATTTTCCAACTTTCTGCGCAAACTTTGGTGTATTTTCATAGCTCTAGGTAGTGGCAAAATCCAGGAGTAGCATAGCAGCAGAACTGAAATTGCACCCAGTGGCTGCCTGAATTAGTGTTACATTACCTGCGACATAGACGAAACAGACTGTATGCAGATAGAGACGACGCTTGTTTTGTACGGATTCCGGGGTTGTTAACCGGTGTCCTTAAACGTCTAGAAGACGTGTTGGCTTCCCGCTGCTGGCCATGGCTGCGGTGGCATTGAGACACTTGAAACGAATACTTTGATACCTCTGGAGTCTGTAGCGTCACCTGAGATGCTGACGTCACGGTACCTTCCTGTTTACTTGTCTCGACTAATCGACACTTACTTGACGATGAATGGCTACCAGTTGCACCGTTGTGAATTTCTGGGCGGAGGGTGAAAGTGGGCGCTGACTGCACGGCTTTCCTCTTACGCCTACAACGTACCGCCCACTGCTGAATGCCCCATAAGAGCAATGGCCTATGTCGGCACGAATGGCGTGTGCCGCTTCGGTACAGAGACCATCCTATGTTCCTTCAGGCGGCAAGCCGCTTCCGTGAAGCTTATGAGGTGGACGCAGATCTAGCGTATTCCAGCATCGTTCCCAGAACCGATCGCGCTCCTCTGGTTTGTAGCCGAGTGGAAGGCTTAAACCAGAGGCTCAGACGATTCTGTGACGATCTAGAATACGGACTTTTTGACCGCCGTATACTGGACGGAGAACTGAAGACTCTCCCCCACCACCCTGCAGAATGGATTTCGGAAACAACGATAGTGTGAAATCCAGCTTCAGCTGTTCGTTCACGAGACCCATAACGAAGTAGTTACCGGCGCCCAGGTTGATACCGCGTTGCTTGACTTCAGGAAACCGGCTGATACGTTCCTCACTGCCGTCAAACGAACAAAATACGAGCGTACCGAATATCAGACCAGCTACGTCATTGGATTCAGAGTTTCTAGCGAACAGAACTCAGTATACCATTCACGAAGGGGGGAAATTTTCAGACGTAAAAGTAACTTCCTTCGTTCCGCAGGCAAGTGTCAAAGGACCTTTACTTTTCCCAATATAGATAAATGACCTCATGGAGCCGGCCGAAGTGGCCGTGCGGCTCTAGGCGCTGCAGTCTGGAACCGCGTGACCGCTACGGTCGCAGGTTCGAATCCTGCCTCGGGCATGGATGTGTGTGCTGTCCTTAGGTTAGTTAGGTTTAACTAGCTCTAAGTTCTAAGGGACTAATGACCACAGAAGTTGAGTCCCATAGTGCTCAGAGCCATTTGACCTCATGGATAGCGTGGAAGTTACTTTATGCTTTTTGCGGATGATGCTATGATATACAGAGAAGTCAGAACACAAGAATCTTGTAGCGAAGATATATGTGATACCTTAAATCTTTTGGGTCAAACTGAAACAGGTGGTAGGAGGTAGGGAACCAATTGTCAGAAGTACATATTTTGTTCTGTTATGGACGTACACAGTGCACACCGTATGAAAACGACGTAATTCATAGTAATTGTTCAATGAGACGACAGCCAGTGTCAGTGGCTGCATGTCAATGGCACGTGCAGTTCTGCCGCACTGTGTCAAAGTACCTCGCGTCTTTTGTACCGGGAGACAGGCAGCTTGTGCGTAGCAAGCTGGTCTTCACCGTCTCTACGGGAGTTTCATACACCACAGGCTTCAGGTAAGCCCAGAGGAAAAAGTCCAGAGGTGTGAGATCCGACGATCGCATTGGCTATGGGGCAGGACCTCGCCTTCCAATCCATCCACGAGACTACGTGTCGTTCAGGCGCTCGCTGATGCACTGTCGTGTTGAAACTACATCCTTTCGTGACAAAAAGGGGTACACTCTTCAAGGACTGTTGCAATACATCTGGCAGGAACACCAGGTAACATGGGGCGGTCAAAGGGGAAAGCAGCAAATACGATCCAATTACGTTATCTTGGACAATGCTCGCCCATACGTTGACAGAGAATCACTGTTGGTGACCACCGATGTGGGTGATGTGGGGACTGTTCTTACCCCGGACATGGCGGGTGAACGTGTCCCCATCTTTAAACAATACAAACTGCAGGAAGTTTGGCACTACGGTATTGCAGTGGATAATCCATTGCCAGAAGTGAACATGAGGCTCAAAAACTGTTGCTCCAAGTGCTTGACTACTTCCTTTATGATATTGGTGTAATAACCGTTGCACCAGTACTCTACACACTGCAGCATTCAAAGTGCGGGTTTCACGGACAAGTTAACGGGTGCTTATTGCTCGGTATACGACCGAGAATGTGGCAC
This sequence comes from Schistocerca americana, assembly GCF_021461395.2. Lineage (NCBI taxonomy): Eukaryota > Metazoa > Arthropoda > Insecta > Orthoptera > Acrididae > Schistocerca > Schistocerca americana. The sequence continues at coordinate 539,726,706 of NC_060119.1, forward strand.
AACTGTACGTGCCGTTGCTATACATGCATTGAAACTGGCGGTCGTCGCATTGAACGATTACTATGAGCTACGCTGTTGTTATGCAGTGTACACTGTGTATGTCCATAATACAATAAGTATGTATTTCCGACCATTGGTTCCCTATCTGAAAATAATTGGTTGTGGACCAACTATGACCTGTCTCAATTTGATCCAAAAAATTTAAGAGACCCTATATATGAGCGATTTAAAGTGGAACGACCGCGTACGGATAAGACAGATGCCGGACCGAGACTCACCTGAAGATTCCTCAGAAACATTATTCAACAAAGGAAGTAGCTTACAAAGCTCTCGTTCGACTTGAATATTGATCGTCAACGTGAAGTCCGTATCAGATAGGATTGATAGAGGAGATAAAGAAGATTCCCAGAAGAGCAGCGTGTTTCGTTATATTCTCATTTAGTAAGCGCTACAGCGTCACGGAGATGCTCGGCCGATGTCAGTGGCAGATGCTGCAAGAGAGGCGTTATGCATCACAGTGTGGTTTACCGTTAAAATTTGCAGAGCGCACGTTCCTAAAATACCTCCTACGTATATGTCGGGAAAAGTCCGTGTGGGTAATACTGGTTTCGAGCTCAAATTGTGGCTTAACAACAAACGTTCTTCACGAGAGTTATTCACGACTGACGTAGGAAACGGAGGAAGTGACGGTGATCATACTGTACCGTCCGCCACGTAATTTAAGTGGGTTTTGGAGTTTTCGGATTATGCATGTAAATATAGATGAGTCGTTAGGGCATTCCGTTTGTAGTAAGGCCATATACATGGACATACATTTCCGGTCGTACACCTGTCAGCACAAGCCCTCGAACTTTGATACATCGGGCGCACGTTGTGTCTGATAGAGTCAACCATGCAAAGTTGCAAGGAACACCAACAAACTGTATTGAAAGATAATGGTTATCTTCCGCATCAAACCAGCACAGCTTTAACGAGGAAGAAACGTGAACACTCACAAGATCAAAAGGTAAAAGAGTTGTTCACGTCCAAGATGTTCCTCGTACATGTCAGTAATGTTTGGGAAGAATCCTTAAGAATCATTATGTTACAATAATCTTCTGATCGCTTACAAAACCTGTTCTTTCTCAGCTCGGTGAAGAATGATCTAGTTTTGCTGAAAGCTGGAGTCAACAGAATGCTAAGGCAGTGTGGCAGAGCCTACGTTTGTCACACCACACGTGCGGTACGTGAAAGGTGCGTGGGACACGGTCGCTACATTCGCCTTTCGTAGACCAGTAAATCAGCCGTAGCTGGGCATTGTATCTGTAGGGTAAATTCAGCCTCTGCCACGAAAATCATGGTCACGACGAGATATTTCTGGGATTCAATTATTAAAGGGAGCCGGAGGTGCCTATGCTGCCCATGTTAAAATCACTAAGTTTGAGGAGCATTTATGAATAAACTACCAAATAAAAAAATTTGAATTTTTTTTTACATATAGAGTGGTTTAGTATTGCAGTTATGACAGAGGGATTTTGGAGTATCTTTTCTAGTTTCTTTCCAATAATTTTTTTATTAATGACCCAATTTTTTTTACAAATAATTGCTTTATAATTAAACTGAAATGAAACTACTAAACATATTGCCAAATGGCTGTGTTACAATGTAAGTTTGACCGCTAGGAGTGCTGTATAAAAAGTTCATCTCTCTAGCTTGAGTTGAGTTTGAGAAAATGTTCCTTACATTCGAAAAATTCTAATTTACGGGAAATGGCTATCAAAGTTTCTCAATACATTCCTGCACTATAGGATGGATTATCAGGGTCTTCTTCTTCATCCTCCAAAAGTTTCCTCTTCTGTCTTCTTTTCTGGCCTGTTGTTCCATCATACTTCGTATGCCTTTCTCTTCTTTCTGCTCCTCTTATCCTTTCTCTGTCAATACTTCTTAGTGCTCGTACAGTGTTCACCCCAGCCGTAAATCCTAATGCCTTCAGAACTTCACACTGTTCCCTTGGTTGTAGGTTGCTATTGCACCATAAATGCCAAGGTGCAGTGTTTTTATGCTTACAAACACCCTTTTAGGAATCACTTTCCAAATCAAATTGTTTATGCTCTCATTAGGATTCTGCGTCTTTCCGTGTAGACATTTGTGTAACAATTCTGGCTGTGCTAAGTCATGAAAAATTGGTTTTATTGTTCCCTCCTGATTCTTGAACATACTGCATATTACCCGCTTTACACAAGAAGTATAATACTATCAACAACAGGCGCAACACTGAAGTAATTCGAAACGGTAAACAGCAAAGAGACGATGTTCCGCGTTCTTAGTCATTGTAGTATCGCAACTTTGTATTAGTGTTAATTTTCTTTTCCCTACGTTCTTCCTCTTCTTATATACACGGTTACTAAAACGTGGCACCGTAACCAGAACAAAAGTGTACGGCAATATTAAATGGAGCAAGATGTTAGAAATTCTGAGGAAAATAGGAGTAAGCTGTAAGGAAATACGGGTAATATCTGTCACAGAAAACAATGCAGCCAACCCTTGCACACTCGCTGTATGCGTAACATAAGGCGCTGTATGCGTAACAGGCCGAGAAAATCCCAAGCAGTTCGCCAGGAAGTCACGAGAGGGTGTTAGATGCATTTAGCGGCCGCCCATTTCCTCTGCAGGCGTGTGGGAAAATGGTAATAACTCCAGTTCTAGGGCGAGTAGAACAATAATTCAAAGTTTACATTAAAGAGGAATGTTCCAATTAATTTTCGGCAGCAAAAAAAAAAAAATCGTAATTTTTTCGATTTGACCACCTCCGGCTCCCCTTAAGGGATTTGTGGAATACGTTTGACGGAAAATCGTATTAATCTTTGGCTTTCAACTTGATTAGATTTTGGTCCGACTAGTTTGTTACGTTCTCAGAAAGATAAAAAACAATTACTCATAATCCTATGTCTAGCGTCCGAATTTTATTATTCTGACCAACGAATTGTAACTTCCCTGACCTGCAGTGTGATAGGGGGCGTGTACACTGCACCACTGTTACGCACTGCACACCTCAGATCGAAAATATTCGACAGAGATCACAAAACTCGATAGAAGATGTTCATGCAGATGTGATATTTCTTCTTCTTTCGCTGCATCGGGTGTGACTGGCTCGAAGTTTTATCGAGCCCTCGCCCCTAATGCAGCTCACTATGACATTTAAATCAACTCTCAATCTCCACTGTTACTTCAAGTCCGGAAACACATTAGACCTATAACCTAACTAATCAATACATTAAATTAAGTATTACCACTATCAAGACAACGTATGTAACACATGTAACCATACACGCAGAAGGCATAAAAGAAAGAACTGTCACATCATATCTAAGTCAAACTGCAATCTCTTTTTACTTCCATTAAATATAGTTTTCATTTAAATTTAAAATACATCCAAAATCTATTATGTATCTTATGTTTTGCCATTATTTAAGTGAGTAACAAGTTCAAACAAAATTGTGTATATGCATTTGTACTTTATATATATATATATATATATATATATATATATATATATATAATTATTTGTTATTTTTTAATATTTATCCTTTTCTAAAATTATCGGCAAAAAGTGTACTAGTAATAAAATTGAATTTGTATGATATAACATGTAAAATCACAAAACGTACGATCAACTATATAATAATAGGCAGCAGGTCTTTACTTGATAAATAAATACGCAAATAAATAGATACGTTCGTGTAGCTGTAACATTTGCACATGCGCCCCAGCATCAATTTTTGGTATAAACGTAGCGCCGTGCACCAGCAGTCTCCAGTATAAAACTCGCCTAAAGATAGCTGTATGGTTGTCAGCCAAGATATCGTGACGAGATGACATCATCCCACATGCGAACTTCGAAACCTCATGGAAACATAGTAGCAATCCTTCGCATATGAACAGGGAGTATTGATGTACTCAGAAATGAATGAAATAAAACTAAAAATACAGGAAGCGTAAAAAAAAAAATTGCTCTGAACACTATGGGAATTAACATCTGAGGTCATCAGTCCCCTAGAACTTAGAACTATTTAAATCTAACTAACCTAAGGACATCACACGCATCCATGCCCGAGGCAGGATTCGAACCTGCGACCGTAGCGGTCGCGAGGTTCCAGACTGAGGCGCCTTGAACTGTTCGACCACACCGGCCGGCCAGGAAGTGCCAAACAAATGTATATACACTTTGAACTGTCATGAAAAACTTTTTTCACATTCTACAAGGTTCAGTTCTTAGGAGAAAGTAACGTCATATTTCCTTAGAAAGTGGCAGCAGAATCGTCGCTCAACCCAGTTAGTGGCGAGGAAGTAACTTCAACATGTGGGGCGTACGTTTGAGCTTTGAAACGGGGAAGCAAGTTACTAAGTGGTACTGTAAGCGTAAGAAGGTTACTCCTGTTCAAAGATAGTGGAGAAGTGAGTACGGCAAAGAACCACCTTTTAACGTTAACAATTACATGTCTACTAGACCAATTTGAAGTTTGTGGAACAGTGAACAGGGCGACCTCGTTGAGCTAGTCGTTATGAATCATCTGCTGCAAAACTGTTTCAGCATTCACGTAAAAAATCGTCAAGGCAAGAGGTACGTGAGAGTAACATAAGCGCTAGTAGTAAAGAAAGGCATGTTTCGTGTGTACATCCAAAGGCTGGTGCAATATCTAAGTGATGGCGATCCAGATCGAAGTTAAGAATTTCGCAAATGGATTCAGATGGTGAGGCGTGAACTGGGATTTATGGTAGCAAAATTTGGTCTGACGAGGTCGAATTAAAACTTAATGGAACTGTCAATATGTAGGATTGAGTGTACTGAACTGAAGACAGTCCTCACATTACAGTTTAAAAGGCTATGAATTTGCCTGATATAAGTGTGTGGCGTGGTTTGTCTTGCAAGGAGCCTGACTGGGCCTTTCCGCTTTAAAGGTATTGCAAACGGAGAAAAATACCTAACAGTGAGACTTAATTCCATATTTCCTGCCATTCGTGGAGTATAGGTCAATGAAAAGTTTTATTACCAACAAGTTGGCGCCCCAACGCACTTCCGTAAAAATGTCCGAGCATTACTGGATCAGCATTTGCAAGTCCTGCGGATAGGACTCAGGGGCAAATCGAGTTTTCTCCACCCTCTCCAGATGTTCCGCCGCTCGATTTCCTCTTATGGGGCACAGTAAAAATGAGATGTACGACCGTATACCAAGTAACCTGGACACACTTTGGAATGAGATTCAAGCGGTGTGTGCAGAAATACCATTTGACATTTTGGTACGAAATATAACAGAACTTGAAAAATGCTGAGGAAACAGGACTGTTGCATTGTCGGTTGAAAAAAGTGGGCGCAGGTAGAAGGTACGTAGAAGAAACTTGTCCGACCGTAAGACGATCAATGCACGGAGCATACAACAACTTCGACTGTCGTAGTGGCTCAAATGGCTCTGAGCACTATGGGACTCAACTGCTGTGGTCATAAGTCCCCTAGAACTTAGAACTACTTAAACCTAACTAACCTAAGGACAGCACACAACACCCAGCCATCACGAGGCAGAGAAAATCCCTGACCCCGCCGGGAATCGAACCCGGGAACCCGGGCGTGGGAAGCGAGAACGACTGTCGTAGTGTAGCGAAAGATCTTGCCGAGAACCCGAGAACATTCTGGCCGTACATAAATTTACTAAGCGTGTCATAGGCTTCTACTCAGTCACTCGTCGGCCAGTTTGGGCTGGTAGTAGAAGACAGCAAATGGGAAGCAGATTTTTTTAAATTTCACTTTTAAGGAATCATTCAAGCAAGAGGATCGTAAGAATATTCCGCCATTTGACTGTCGTACAGACTCCCGCATGCACAAAATAGGCATCAGTGACGTAGAGAGGCAACTGAAGTTCAAAACAAGTAAGTCGCCAGGTCCAGGTGGAATTCCAGTTCCATTTTACAGAGAGTACTCTGCGATATTGGCCCCTTACTTAGCTTGCACTTATCGCGAATCTCCTGCCCAGCGAATGGAAAGAAAATGCAAATGACAGCTTGTATAAAAAGGTAAAATAACTGGCCCGCGTAATTAGAGACCAATAACCTAAACTACGGTTTGTTGCAGAAATCTTGAACACGTTCTGAGCTCGAAAATAATAAATTTCAGTGAGAAACGACAGCTTCTGTCCACAAATCAGCATGGAATTATAAAGCATTCCTCTTGGTTTGCGAAAGTCAATTTGCCCTTTTCTTAGATGATATCATGCGGACCATGGATATGGCCAACGTGTAGATTCCATATTCCTAGATTTGCGGATAGCATTTTTAACGGTGTTCCGCTGCAGACTGTTGACGAAGGTCCGAGTGACGTTCAGGTTCCCAGATATGTGAACGGCTCCAAGATAACCCAGTACGTGTTTATCGACGGCGAGTGTTCATCAGAGACAAGATTATCGTCAGGTGAGTGTATTACGGCCGCACTTATTCTCTATATACATAAATGGTCTGACGAACAGGGTGAGCAACAGTCTACTGCAGTTTGCTGACGACACAGTAGTGTATTGGAAGGTGTCGTCGTTGACTATAGGAAGATACAAGACGACTTAGACAAAATTTCTATTTGGTGAGATGAATGGCGGCTTACTCTAAATTTAGAAAAAAAGTGTGAGTTACGGTAATGCGGATGAGTAGAAAAGACAGTCCTGCAACATTCGAATACGGCATCAGTAAGGTGCAGCTTATTGATTAAATATCTAGGCGTAACGTTGCAAAACGATATGAAATCGAATGAGCACGTCAGGTTGGAAGTAGGGAAGGCGAATGCTCTATTTCGTTTCATTGCGAGGCTTTTGGGCAAGTGTTGGTCATCCATAAAGGAAACGGTGTGAAGAACCTTAGTCCGATCCGTTCGAAAGTTTGGGATCCCCATCGAGTTGGACTAAAGGAAGGCATCGGAACAATTCAGAGCTGTGCTGCTAGATTTACCGGTAGGTTCGATAAGCACGCAACGCAAGTACTGCGGAGATGGTTCGCGTTCTCAAATGGAAATCCCTGGAGGGGCGATGATGTTCTTTCCGCAAGGCGCTATTGCGCAAATTTAGAGCGCTGGCATTTGAGGCCGTCTGCAGAATGATTCTACTGCCCCCAATGTAGATTACTCGTAAGGATCAGACGAAGGTAAGATGAGAGAAATTAGGTATCGTACGGAGGCGTTTGGACTGTCTTTTTCCCGTCGTTTTGTTTTCGAGTGAAAGAGGAAAGGATATCACTAGTAGTGATACTAGGTACCCTTCGCCACGCCGGCCGGGATGGCCGAGCGGTTCTAGGCGCTACAGGCTGGAACCGCGTGACCGCTACGGTCGCAGGTTCGAATCCTGCCTCGCGCATGGATGTGTGTGATGTCCTTAGGTTAGTTAGGTTCTAAGTTCTAGGGGACTGATGACCTCAGAAGTTAAGTCGCGTAGTGCTCAGAACCATTTTTGAGCCTCCGCCACGCACAGTACGATGGTTTGCCTGGTAAGTATGTAGATGTAGATGTAGATGCAGAATCAATGGTGACTTGTGCTCAGATATGTATCAATGCTGAAGGACGCTTTTTGAACATTAATTAGAAAGTAAGTACGTTTACTTTTCAAAGACGTGACATGAACTAAGACCGTGACTAGCGGGCGCCAGTGGACGCGAGCTGTGGTGTCCGCCTCTGGTGAGACAGTGGGGCGTGGCTGGCGGCTGGCGTAATCGAGTGAGACTGGAGCTGTTGTCGCCCAGCAAGCCTCGTCAGCGACAGATGGCGCCAACAGCGCAGCTGGCGGGGAGGGCGCGAGGCAATCAGCAGCTCTCAGGCGCAGCTCACGCCCCCACCCACCGCCCACGCCACGGACCACACGCAGCCAGACGGTGGCAGGCGGCGGGGCGGCGGGGCGGCGGGGCGGCAGGGCGCCGCTCGCTAATTCACTACACAGCGGACTGTCGCTGCACCAGAGGCCTCTAGGCACAGAGGCACTGGCATTACGAAGCAGACGCGAGGTATCGTATCTTCCCTAAAATTGTGTACCAGCTAATGATACACATAATGACGTGGTACACCTGCCTAATGCCGTGTAGGACCCCCGCGAGCACGCAGAATCGCCGCAACATGACGTGGCATGGACTCGACTGATGTCTGAAGTAGTGCTGGAGGGAACTGACATCATGAATCCTACAGGGCTGTCCATAAATCCGTAAGAGTACAAGGGGGTGGAGATCTCTTCTGAACAGAACGTTGCAAATCATATCAGATATGTTCAATAATGTTCATGTCTGGTTTGGTGGCCAGCGGAAGTGTGTAAACTCGGAAGAGAGTTCCTGGAGCCACTGTATAGCAATTCTGGATGTGTGGGGTGTCGCATTGTCCTGCTGGAATTTCCCAAGCCCGTCAGAATGCACAATGGACATGAATGGATGCAGGTGATCAGACAGGATGCTTACGTACTTGTCACTTGACACAGTCGTGTCTAAACGTTTTAGGGGTCTCATATCACAACAACTGTACTTGCCTTACACCATTACAGAGCCTCCACCAGCTTAAACAGTACCCTGCTGACATGCGGAGTCCATGGATTCGTGATGTTGCTTCATACCCGTACACGTCCGTCCGCTCGATATAATTTGAAGCAAGACTCGTCCGACCAGGCAACATGTTTCCAGTCATCAACAGTCCAGTGTCTCTGTTGATGGGCCCTGGCGAGGCGTAAAGCTTTGTGCTGTGCAGTCATCAAGGGTACACGAGTGGGCCTTCGGTTCCGAAAGCCCATATCGACCATGTTTCCTTGAATGGTTCGCACGTTGACACTTCTTGATGGCCCAGCATTGAAATCTGCAGCAATTTGCCCAAGGGTTGCGCTTCGGTCACGTTGAACGATTCTCCTCGGTCGTCGTTGGTCCCGTTCTTGCAGGACCTTTCTCCGGCCGTCGGAGATTTGACATGTTACCGGGTTCCTGATATTCGCGGTACACTCGCGAAATGTTTGTATGGGAAAATCCCCACTTCATCGCTACCTCGGAGACGCTGTTTCCCATCGGTCGTGTGTTCAAACTCACTTAAATCTTGATAACCTGCCAATGTAACAGCAGTAATCGATCCAACAACTGCGCCAGACACTAGTCTTATATAGGCCTTGTCGACAGCAGAGCCGTATTCTTTCTGTTTGCATATCTCTGTATTTGAATACGTATGCCTATATCACTTTCTTTGGCGCTTCCGTGTATATGGATATGTAGAGCTGCTCGGCCATAGTACACCATTCTTTTTGATAACCTAGGAAAATTCAATGTGGTGGTTGGACCTCTAGCAGCAGTTTGGAACTCACGAGTAATCTCTTCCGCTGATTTTACGCGCTTTTTTACAACCATCCTCCGCATTGTTCGATGGTTGCTGTCCGTCAGTACATGAGATCTGTCAGGCCTTGGTTTAGCTGTGACTGTTCTTTCGCGTTCCCAGGTCACAGTCACGTCACCAACAGTCAACCTGCGCAACTTTAGAAGCGCTGTAATGTCAATGATGGATTTCCTACTTAGGTGACATTCAAAGACAAGTCCACGATCGAAGTTGCTGAGCTCCCCTGACCGACCCATTCCGCTGTTACTGCATTTCGTGATATCTGTTGGTCAGTTCCGCATTACATAGTGGTGTCCGGTACTTTTGATCAGACAATGTAGGTTGCAATATGACTGTAGGTTACAGTATGACATTTGGCAGTCCGTCCCATCCCTAGCTCATTTCCAGGGACTGAAGAAAGAGTGCAGTTACCAGTCAGCTGCAAGTTATTTATCTGTAATACATTGACGGAAATGGTAAATGTTACACAATGAAGCACCAGTGTTATGTTTATCATAATTTATGTGTATCTTCATCAAATAGAGGCAACGGCCTTGCCGCAGTGGGTGCACTGGTTCCCGCGAGACCACCGCAGTTAAGCGCTGTCGGGCGTGGCCGGCACTTGGATGGGTGATCACCTAGCCGCCATGCACTGTTTCCATTTTTCGGGGTGCACTCAGCCTTGTGATGCCAATTGAGGAGCTACTCGACCGAATAGTAGTGGCTCCGGTTAAAGAAAACCATCATCACGACTGGGAGAGCGGTGTGCTGACCACACACCCTTCCTATCCACATCCTAACCTGAGGATGGCACGGCGGTGGGATGGTCCCGATGCGCCACTTGTGGCCTGAAGACAGAATGCTTTTTTCATCAAATAAGAGTTATTGACTAAATAAACTTCCGTTCCATTCAGAATCTATGTCATTAATCAACATCAGTGTGATGCGTGAGCACACGGCACGAATGCATTATTGAATTCACTGCGGCATTATAGCGACAGCATTGAATATTCGTAGTGTCAACAGTAGTGAGGTATTTTCCATTATCCTGCTGAAATATGACTTTTGGTTCCCTGGTGATGAATGCTACCGGTGCATACGTCGGACAAACAGGCAAGCAACGGTGACGACGCAAGGCGGGAAGACCGCCTGCGGCGGAACTCAGTCCACGCCGGAGCCGAGCAACAGGGCAGACCGAACGGCTGACCCGACACAACAAGAGCAAGGCATTAGCAATCTAGGCTACAACGAAGGGCAACGAACTTTCGACACAACGCTAACAACAGAACAAGAACGGGCCACAATCCAAATCGACACCAAAGAGGAAAACCAATATCAAAGTGAAGTCATCGGCGAGTTGTCAGTAGTAGGGCGAAGGTAGTAACTAACGCTATCAGACGAAGTACACGACTGACTGAGTGATCGAGGTGCGGCGATGTTTTAGCCGGCCGTGCGTGACGCTATTGGCCGATGTATTCACGTGGCGAGATGGTGGCGCACTCACTAGTCGAGTGCAGCGCTGCCGCGACGCCCCCCCCCCCCCCCCCCTATCGACCATCGTGGTCCATTTAATTCCATTTAATATTTATTACGGTGGGCATTCAACTTCCGCGCAGGCCAGTACCAGAATGAAGTATATGACAATAGAGTTTACTTTTCTTGCAGTGTACTGTAGAACATTCAGCCTCACTTAAAAATCACCAAGCTGGACCTCCTGTCGTCTCCAGTAGCTCCCCACACCACGATTCCAGTTGGAAAGGTGTCCTTCTCGAGAAGAGCTGCTTTCTGTGATATTTGATCAGCTCGTGTATGGGAGCGTTGATACCAATTTGAGCGGCACAAAATGACATGAGACTCGTCGTTAAACATCACAGAGTGCCACTTCTTGGTTCTGCGAGTCTCTGGCGCCTGTAGTACGGTGTCAGTGGTGACACTTGTCAAGATCTTAACACAACTGCCAGTAATTTGTTTCGCCGGCCAGAGTTCGAATCCTGCCTCGGGCATGGATGTGTGTGATGTCCTTAGGTTAATTAGGTTTAGTTAGTTCTAAGTTCTAGGCGACTGATGACCTCAGAAGTTAAGTCGCATAGTGCTCAGAGCCATTTGAATAAGTTGTTTCTAAGAGTTCGCCGTGATACTTTTCTTGGATTTCAGCTGTTGTCACCCGTCTATTAGTCAGAGTGAGTCGGACAGTCCTACGATCTTCTCATGGCATAGCGCTTTCGGAATTTTTATCACGCTATTGGATATCAAAGACATTGACGGAATATCCACTGGAATAATAAGGCATTTTAAGAGTTTAAGTTGAACGAAGACCTACTTTCAGCTACGTTTATCAAGAACGTTAAAAACACATTCTCCCAATGGTGACATGAAAGAAAAACATTTGACGTGGACATCACATGAAAAATGATTTACTCACATGAAGGATCCACATTGCAGAAAAATATTCTACAGTTAAAGAAGTCAGAGTAGAATGAGTAGCAAACAGCTGATAATATCTATGTCCCTCTCTTCACACGGCAATGCAAGAAGTGAGTGTACTGTTGAAGACCACAATGATAATGGGATCGTAAAATATACCTCGATTATCCGATTACACACAAAGAATATCTGAAATTTTCATTCAAAAGTTATCGGTAGGAAGATTTGCAAAGTTGGCCCTAACAGGATACCAAGACACTGAAAATGTTGAGTCGGTGACAGGACTGAAGCATTAGATTAGACAGAGGGATATCATGAATACTTACAGAGTGGACGTCTACATTTTACTGGATTCAGGTAGTGCGCTATATGTGATTTCAGAATATTTATTTTGCAGTTAGAACAGCAGACGATATTTCCGTATTTGTAGGTAATTATACTGTACCTGACTCGCCTGCCGCTGTCGCCGAGCGGTTCTAGGCGCTTCAGTCCGGAACCGCGCTGCTGCTCCGGTCGCAGGTTCGAATCCTGCCTCGGGCATGGATGTGTTAGGTTAGTTAGGTTTAAGTAGTTCTAAGTCTGGAGGACTGATGACCTCAGATGTTAAGTCCCATAATGCTCAGAGCCATTTGAACCATCTGAACTGTATCTGACTAATAAATATGACTGGAAATAAGAGAAAAACCTGTATGAGGAAAAGGTTTGCTGACATTCAGAATTCAAAAGAATGAACATGAAAAGAGTGTCCTGTTAATCAAATCTTAAAATATTGCACTAACTGTGGATATGGCTCCGCTTAGAGATATTTTTTGGTTATGTTTTGGAAGAAGTTATTTGTTTATGCAGAATCAGGGTGAATGTAAAATTGTTATAATGGTTTTGTCAACAAAAAACATGAGGGCACTGGGAAACGAGGGTGATAATTACGAAGAAAATGAGAAATGAAGTTATCACAAATCAAGTATTGTATGACTATGAAGTTGATAAAGTAGGGAATGAGTTTACATAGGACATTGCTGATGAAATGCGAAAGGAAACTGATGATATCATTTCAGCTTCCTGAAGCAGAGAAAGAAGAATTCTACAAATTGTCACGTAAATCTCACGTTTAAATTTAATGAAGCCGTCATTGATGTAAAGGTGTGTTTGTCAGTTAGAAACAAAGCAGCTTGTGCCATTTCAGATTAAATTTTATCTTATATCTTCTGTTAAGTGGATCCAATTTAAAGTCTTAAAATTTCAACTCGTGTTGACAAATGACATTATCGATGTGCATCTGGTGAATGCTACAATGCAGTTCATATGGATAACATGACATATGGATCTGCTCACGTCATAAGAGACGCGTGGGGGCGTGAATCCTATAATACTACCACAAAAAACTCACCCTGAGAATACTGAAAGAGCTTTAAATACTTAAAATATTTGACTAATTTTGACCTATGAGCAATTGATGGCTGCCGGTTTTGAACTCGGATTGCAGACAGGGTTGACTGGAATACTCTCTCTCAAATCTGAAGGTGGCAGGGGTCAAATACAAGGAGCGAAAGGCTATTTACAGTTTGTACAAGAACCAGATGGCAGTTATAAGAATCGAGGGGCATGAAAGGGAAGCAGCGGTTGGAACGTGATTGACACAGGGTTGTAGCCCATCCCCGATGTTATTCTATATGTTTATTGAACAAGCAGTAAATGAAACAAAAGAAATTTTTGGAGTAGGATAAAAAACAAAAACTTTGGGGTTTGCCGATGACATTGTAATTCTGTCAGAGACAGAAAAGGACCTGGAAGAGTAGTTGAACGGAATAGACAATGTCTTGAAAGACGGATATAAGATGAACGTCATGAAAAGCAAAACGAGGATAATGGAATGTAGTCTAATTACATGAGGAAATGCTAAGGGAATTAGATAAGGAAATGAGATACTTAAAGTAGTAGATGAGTTGTGCTATTTAGGGAGCAAAATAACTGATGATTGCCGAAGTAGAGAGGATATAAAATGTAGACTATCAATGGCAAGAAAAGCATTTCTGAAGAAGAGAAATTTGTTAACATCGACTGTAGTTTTAAGTGTCAGGAAGTATTTTCTAAAAGTATTTGTATGGAGTGTAGCCATGTATGGATGTCAAACATGGACGATATACAGTTTGGACAACAAGAGAGCAGAAACTTTTGAAATGTGGTGTTACAGAAGAATGCTGAAGATTAGATCGGCAGATCACGTCACTAATGGGGAGGTACTGAATAGAATCGGGGAGAAGAGGAATTTGTGGCACAACTTGACTAGAAGAAGGGATCGGTTAGTAGGACACGTTCTGTGGCAACAAGGGATCACCAATTTAGTACTGGAGGGTAGCGTGGACGGTAAACATTGTAGAGGGATACCAAGAGATGAATACACTAAGCAGATTCAGAAGGGTGTAGGTTTCAGTAGTTACTCGGAGATGAAGAAGCTTGCACAGGATAGAGCAGCATGGAGAGCTGCACCAAACCAGTCTCTGGACTGAAGACCACAACAGCAACAACAATATAATGTGCACAGTAATTTTACAAAACAGCCGCTGATACCACTTAAAAGATGAGTCTGTTTCCTTAAATATTTATCACCAGCTTGCATTAGAGAACGTGTGGAAGATGTTGGAGAGAGATTATTTCAGACCGTAACAGCTTATGTTGATGGTCTACTGATCAGTTAGAAATTTTACAGCAAATGACACTTATCGCAGAAAAATTATGAGTAGCCATCAGTTTTGACAATTTCCAACTTGCGCGAAGGCAGCTTTAGTTTCTTAGCCATCCACTGAAGTAAATGAATGCATGGTGTCGCAGCAATATGAAGTAATAAAATCTTCTGGGGCTTCCAGCCACGTCAGGTGGTTAAAATCCCACGAATCATTTACCACTTGACAACGGCCGAGGAGAGAACGGTCGATAGTTCATGGGATTTTAATCATCTGACGCGGCTGGAGGTCGGAGAAGATTTTATTAATCCACTGAACTGGTTATGAAAACTTAAGACCTTCTAGAATTGCCCTTTAAGAGTGAAATTACTCACTGGAAAAAATTTGGAAGATGTGTATGGGACTGAATGTCATCTGTTACCAAAGTGAAAGAAAAATTAATAACCATAAAACACATTCTTACACTACCGTATCAAGTAATACTTCTGAAAGTCGTAAACAGACTGGCTCATGAACTGGCAGCGTGAATTTTTCACCTAGACTTATAATCCGTATCCGATGTTCGTCATTATACCAATATAAGGTTGATCAGATGCGTATATTACGAAACAGCCAAGTAGTATGGGATACCAGTCTTTCCCTTCCTTTAGGTTCTGCTGCTTCGTGGTAATATCGTAAACTACATCTGGGGGTTTCCGTGAATATTTACCGCTTACCAGGACTGCTTTATTCGTTGTTAAAGGACGTTTTGTGTTTCAGTTCTGCGAAATTTCGGCAGTTGACCATTCACAAATATCTTATGCACTCAGATCAAATGTAATGGATAGTCAGAGAATAATAGTTATTATGCACTGGCCTTTTTCATTGACGAGTTTTTTTTCAGTGGTGGAAAGGATATTCTTCTAAAATCTAACATGTAAGAGATTCGATGCAACTGTTACTTTTATTATAAGTGCTACTATACAGCTCTCCTTGTTCATTGAAAACTTTTACTCTTGGAAGTATCATCACCACCAGAAAAAGAGATGTTCAATAAGGATAGAAAAGTTGGGGCACCATCTTTACTAACCTATTCTCCTTACAAAAGTCAATTAGAGGTCGAAGGTGTTGTGGTTGGCAGGAGAGCCAACACCGGGTTACAAGAGGAAGCCGAAAGGCACGCGTTTTAGCTCACGCAGGCTGGCGTGAGGTCTGGAACAGGACAAGGAAATTAGAATTTAGAAAAAACGGACGTAGCTGGTGGAATACTTAACTTTAATCCATTAATGGTGAACGTCGCTCTGGACGGTACATGCTTCACAGTATCAATAGTAACTGGTAATGGCGCCTTGCTAGGTCGTAGCAAATGACGTAGCTGAAGGCTATGCTAACTATCGTCTCGGCAAATGAGAGCGTATTTTGTCAGTGAACCATCGCTAGCAAAGTCGGTTGTACAACTGGGGCGAGTGCTAGGAAGTCTCTCTAGACCTGCCGTGTGGCGTTGCTCGGTCTGCAATCAGTGATAATGGCGACACGCGGGTCCGACGTATACTAACGGACCGTGGCCGATTTAAAGTCTACCACCTAGCAAGTGTGGTGTCTGGCGGTGACGTAACAGAAGGAAAGAATGAAGATTAGAGCCGACAGCACGTTCATTACAGACGGAGATAGAGGCTGAAATATGAGCTAAACGATAGCTTAAAAACAACAAATTTCTGGGGGCTACGACCTGAAACAGAAGAAATCAGAGACCTTCGAACAAAAGGAGAAAAATTCTTCAAGACACGACATTTCGCTTGGTAGGATGACTCAGATAGCATCTGAAATGAATTTCTTACCATCCAGAAGACAACGACTGTAAACACTCCTTTTGCAACGAAAACTTTTCCGAAGTTCAGGAAAGTGAGATCTGGGTGTAATGTTTGGCTTGTCTCTGGGCCCACCTCGACTGTGCTGACTTGGAAAAGGAAGATCATGCTTGAGATTTCTGCAAACAAAATATGTCAAGTTGCATTACTGAACTGTAAAACCGTATCGTGAATTATATTACACATTATGTACTGTCCAAGTCTCATTACATATACGAGGCGTATTCGGGAAGCAAGGTCCGATTAGGCGCGAAATGACACCACTGTGAAAATCCGATGGATTTTAGCACAGATATGTTATGCAGTGTATTTAGTGTGCCTTTCGATCGCTTCACGTCGCTCTTTTCACTTCAGAGAGCAAAATGATCACGTCGAAATGCCCGGAACAACAGTGTCTCCCGCCAAGTATGTGGATCTGGTGAGAGATTTCGCCTGAAGCTATGCAACCCACATAACAGAAATGTCATGCATTTCTTTCTTCAAGACAATTTTCAGCCGCATTCTGCAGGGGCAATGAAGACGCTCCTGCAGCGTTGTCTACGAGAAGTGTTTGATCACCCACAATACAGCCCTTAATTGGCTCCCTCCGTTGTTCATCTCTGCTCGCATAAACCGCTGGCTACAACGACAATATTTTGGCACAAACGACAAAAGGCAGACCAGCGTAGAGAATTGGCGGAAAGCACAGGCGGCTGCTTTCTGTGTCGAGGGTACTGCAGAGTTGTACAGCTCCGCGACATATGTCTAAGTCTGAGCGGCGACTATTTACAGATGTAGCTGGAAGGTGTGGCTAACTGTTGCGAATAAAAAATTTTTGATTTTCCACTTCGTTTTCATTTCGTTACCGATCAGAACTTACTTTCCGAACAGCCTCGTATTTTTTGCCAAATGTTGTTTAATCTCTATATCGTCATCCGTTTAGCCAGCCGGAGTGGTCGAGCGGTTCTAGGCGCTACAGTCTGGAACCGCGCGACCGCTACGAACGAAGGTTCGAATTCTGCCTCCGGCATGGATTTGTGTGACGTCCTTAGGTTAACTAGGTTTAAGTAGTTCTAAGTACTAGGGGACTGATGAAATTTTGTCAGCCCCTCTCGGATACGCAGACTTGTATGAGGCCGTGCGTTGTCATGGAGAGGGAGAAGTTCGTTTGCATTTTTGTGGCAACTAAACGCTCAAATCGTTTCTTCAATTTCCTAAGGGTAGCACAATACACTTTCGAACTGATGGTAGAACCATGAGGGAGGAAATCAAACAGAATAACGCCTTCAGAGCCCCAGAAGACCGTCATCATGACATTACCGACTGTTGGTGCGGCTTGCCTGTATTGCCGTTTTGTTTCAGGTTCGAAGTGAAGAACACATGCTTCATCGCATGAAACGATGTTCGACAAAAAATTGTCACGATCAGACTTGTAACTCGTAAGCAATTCCGCAAATTAATGCTTCGTTGCTCTTATGGTGTTTTACAGGAGGAGAGGAACCCAGCGGGCTCTCACTTTCGAGTACTCCAGCTGGTGTACGAATGTTTTAGGACTACCAAGAGAGACGTCCATTTGAGCAGCGAGCTACCTGTGATCCGTCGACCACCTCGACTGAGCGCATGCGCACATTCCTAAATTGCTGGAATCATAGCTGCGTGTGGCCGACCGAGACGAGGGAGATCGAACGGGTTTGCGCGACCTTGTTGTGATGCTTATGGACACTTCTACAAACGACTCACCGTGCTTTTGTTCACTGCTAGGCCTCCGGAGACTTTCTGCAAGCACCTATGAATATCTGCGATGCTCTGGTTTCCCGCCAAAGGATGCTGAGTGATACCTCCCTGCTTGAAACGTAACTGCATTACGGACGCCACTTTTAAAAGCACTTGAAGCGCCACCATCTATCGAAACTTCATGAAACTATAGAGACTGAAGCGGAAACGAAGTCCCACAACGAATTCCGCATTGTTTCAACCGAAATTAGGCTAGAAAAAGAACGTATTGAATTACTTACACTACTGGCCATTAAAATTGCTACACCACGAGGATGACGTGCTACAGACGCGAAATTTAACCGACAGGAAGAAGATGCTGTGATATGCAAATGATTAGCTTTTCAGAGCATTCACACAAGGCTGGAGCCGGTGGCGACACCTACAACGTGTTGACGTGAGGAAAGTTTCAAATCAATTTCTCATACACAAACAGCAGTTGACCGGCGTTGCCTGGCCAAACGTTGTTGTGATGTCGTATCGCGACATTGCTGCTCGCGTTGGTCGAGATCCAATGACTGCTAGCAGAATATGGAATCGTTGGGTTCAGGAGGGTAATACGGAACGCCGTGCTGGATCCCAACGGCCTCGTATCACTAGCAGTCGAAATGACAGGCATCTTATCCGCATGGCTGTAACGGATCATGCAGCCACGTCTCGATCCCTGAGACAACAGATGGGGACGTTTGCAAGGCAACAACCATCTGCACGAACAGTTCGACGACGTTTGCAGCAGCATGGACTATCAGCTCGGAGACCATGGCTGCGGCTATCCTTGACGCTACCCTTGGAGACCAAGGCTGCGGTTACTCTTGACGCTGCATCACAGACAGGAGCTCCTGCGATGGTGTACTCAACGACGAACCTGGGTGCACGAATGGCAAAACGTCATTTTTTCGGATGAATCCAGGTTCTGTTTACAGCATCATGTTGGTCGCATCCGTGTTGGGCGACACCGTGGTGAACGCACATTGGTAGCGTGTATTCGTCATCGCCATACTGGCGTATCACCCGGCGTGATGGTATGGGGAGCCATTGGTTACACGTCTCGGTCACCTCTTGTTCGCATTGACGGCACTTTGAACAGTGGACGTTACATTTCAGATGTGTTACGACCCGTGGCTCTACCCTTCATTCAATCCCTGCGAAACCCTACATTTCAGCAGGATAATGCACGACCGCATGTGGCAGGTCCGGTACGTGCTTTTCTGGATACAGAAAGTATTCGGCTGCTGCCCTGGCCAGCACATTCTCGAGATCTCTCACCAATTGAAAACGGCTGGTCAATGGTGGCAGAGCAACCGGCTCGTCACAATGCGCCAGCCACTACTCTTGATGAACTGTGGTATCGTGTTGAAGCTGCATGGGCAGCTGTAGCCGGCCGAAGTGGCCGTGCGCTTCTAGGTGCTGCAGTCTGGAACCGCGAGACCGCTACGGTCGCAGGCTCGAATCCTGCCTCGGGCATGGATGTGTGTGATGTTCTTAGGTTAGTTAGGTTTATCTAGATCTAAGTTCTAGGGGACTAATGACCTCAGAAGTTGAGTCCCATAGTGCTCAGAGCCATTTGAACCACTTGAACCATGGGCAGCTGTACCTGTACACGCCATCCAAGCTCTGTTTGATTCAATGCGCAGGCGTATCAAGGCCGTTATTACGGCCAGAGGTGGTTGTTCTGGGTACTGATTTCTCAGGATCTATGCACCCAAATTGCGTGACAATTTAATCACATGTCAGTTACAGTATAATATATCTGTCCAATGAATATCCGTTTATCATCTGCATTTCTTCTTGGTGTAGCAATTTTAATGGCGAGGAGTGTATTTAGCGCGCCCCGTATAACTAACCAACATAATTGACAGCCCCTTTTCGTTGTGGTTTTTTTGTATTTTAATGATTCTGTAGTAAATTATGATCAGAAATTTGAATGGTGTTCCACAATATCCAAATCTTCTATACTATAATTATTCTGTGGACGTAACGAGCGCGACAGCTGTGGCCGAGCGGTTCTAGGCGCTTCAGTCCGGAACCGCGCTGCTGCTACGGTCGCAGGTTCGAATCCTGTCTCGGGCTTGGATGTGTGTGATGTCCTTAGGTTAGTTAGGTTTAAGTAGTTCTAAGTCTAGGGGACTGATGACCTCAGATGTTAATTTCCATAGTGCTTAGAGCCATTCGAACCATTTGATATTACGTAATCCTCTAGTGTTAAAGAGCGTGCCTAGAAATCGAATGGTTCGCGGAATCGAATGGCGATCGGACGATTGACATCTCAGTCGATCTTTTAATCTAGGATTCACCTCTGACTTATGTGGACATTCGCCAGAAATAAGGAAGTGGCGACGAAACGAAAGGCGTGCACCAGGCTATTGAACGGCACGAAACTATTATGTTACAGAAGGACGTCGTCTTGTGGTAACGTAAGACAAATAATTTGGAAGAATGTTTTAGTTACAGCATTTAAAACGATTTTCTGAGGAAACACTGGCCAGTTACAATAAATAAACACTGTGCGTTTAGCCGACGTTTAGAGCAAGTGTGTCACACAGCGTTTGTCGAGTGGAAGCCTGGAAGATCTGTCTTAAATTCCTCATTTGGCATGTAAGGTTGTGTTGGTACTTTTACTATATGACAACTAACTATATGCTTGTAAAGGGGTTCTCAGCTGGTGTGTTGAAAAATAGAAACACCGCGACAGACTCGTTTGTTCCGTAAACTTTATATTACTTACCCTACTTGCGAAGTAAATACCAGTCCGTCATGCCATTAAAATTTAAATTTCTTTAATATCTTTTGGCTTAACTTTGCAATTACGTGTTGAAGGATATAGGCACGATTTTAAATAATACCCTTTCCTTGAAAATAATCTATCTGCAGAATGCTGCATTGGAAACAAACAAAATATACTACGGAAATAAAGCAGACGTTGTAGGATAAAAGTGAACCTTGAAAATAATTCCACTTGTCCAAAAGAGTAAGAAATTCTTGTATAGACTGCAATGACTTACATTTTTTTAAATTTCTTCAGCCATATTTTTGCCGAAAGTGTAGTCAGCAATTATTTCCAATCAAATAGTCATTTGTGCTCCTTCCAGTCCATTTTATTCTCAGTATTCTTAGTCAGCATTACTGTTCGACCGAACGAGGTGGCGCAGTGGTTAGCACACTCGACTCGCATTTGGGAGGACGACGGTTCAAACACGCGTCCGTTCTTCCTAATTTAGGTTTTCCGTAATTTCCCTAAATCGCTTCAGGCAAGTACCGGGATTGTTCTTTGAAAGGGCACGGCCGACTTCCTTCACTGTCTTTCCGTTATCCGATGGGACCGATGACCTCGCTGGTTGGTCGTCACCCCCAAATCAATCATCCATCCATCCATCAGTGTTCGGATGCGTTCATTCCCCGACACCCGGCTCTGCTAACTGCGTGTCGTTTGGATAAACGACAGCTCTTACTATCCGGATCTTGTTTAGCGATGGAATATCTCCAACCGTGATCAGCTGTTAATGTGTGCCACAGCCACAGCCAAGGAACCGACAGCATTTGATTCTTGACTGCACCCAGCGTGCGCAGTGGTCAGTGCTACAGGATGGTGAAGTCTGAACTCACTTCTAGTTAATTCACCTCTAAGATTCACGATGTGCTCCGAACAACTAGGGGGAATATTTAATCTAGTATTTCTCCCAGTGGAGAACCAGCTTTTTACTTGTATTTGCTATTTAACGACGCCGTGCTTTCGGGCGCGAAAATGCAGATTTCATGACCTTATGAGTAGTTGTTTATACACTGATTAGCAAAATAAATGTATTCGAGACAAGATGGAAGTATGTTTTGGCAATGTTTATTCCTGAAACTCACTTTCAAATGTGCTCGTACAAGGCCAAACCCATTATAAAAGTAGCGCGTTTAGAACTAAAAGTGCGACTGGTAGCGGCGGAGGTTCGAGTCCTGCCTCGGGCATGGGTGTGTGCGATTGTCCCTAGGATAATTTAGGTTGAGTAGCGTGTAAGCTTAGGGACTGATGACCTTACCAGTTAAGTCCCATAAGATTTCACACACATTTGAACATTTTTTTGAGAACTAAAAGGAGGGCAGCGTGACAGTCGTCGAAATCACTTAATAAAAAAAAATTGTAGACAGTTGTGCCATATTAGTCTGTGTTGGTAAAGTAGGAGTTAAGTGTAAAAAGTTGAGCAGCTTATTATTCTAGTGACGTTGTTAAGGGCGGAGATCAGACAAAAAAGGACTCCGAAGAAATCGGGAAGATATCAATAGAAACTAGGATTCTTCTTGATTGGAAATGGAAGAAACAACTTATAATAATGAACACTAAAGCACAACTTACACAAATCTGACCATTCGGCGATATTAGTCGTCAGTGAACTAGGCCGCACATGTTACAAACCTGAGAAAGCAGTTACAAGTTTCCTGTAAGAACGTTTTTACTTTAGGGAGGCCAGAGTCTTAAATGTTGTTTAAATCAAAATTATTTCTGCTTTCAAGGCAGCTACTCGTATTATCAGCAAACAGATGGTCAGACAATGGACTCACCTTTATCCCCCTTACTAGCAAAAATGTTCGTGGACTAGTGGGAGACTGATTTTCTGAAGAGAGAACCACTGGTAAAACATGTTGTGTATTGGTACAGATATATAGATGATATTCTTTATATGCGGAAATGTTCCAACAGACAACTCCATAAATTTGTGGAAAATATGAACCAGTGGCACACTAACATAAAGGTCAGTATGGAGTGGTGGTGGTGGGGGACAACATAAATTTCCTAGACATTAGCTTAAAGACAGAAGACAATAACCATAAATTTAAAATATACCGAAAACATCACTGACACTTTCATCCCGGCTTCTCCCAACATTCTACAACCTACAAACTTGCAGCATTCCATCACATGATCCACCGTCTCCTTTCTATCCCTATGTCCCAAGAAGACTTTGACCAGGAACTTAACACAATAAAAACAACAACCATTTGACCCCAGCACCATTGATAAAATTTTAGGTAAAAAAATGAGGAAGTAAGCCAGGTCCCTACAAACAGGAAAAGAAATGGTACAGATTATCTTTTAGAGGGAAACCATCAAATAGTATAAGTAACATCTTAAAGGCAAAGGGTTTCTCTGTGTTTTTATATGTCCCTCAGACAATAGGTGGTTTCTTGTTCAGTGCAAAAGAAAAACAACCAGCTACCATAAAAAGTGAGGTTTTTAAAATCACATGCCGGGAGTATCAGTCTTGCTACATTGAACAGACGGGGAGGTCAGTCTGTACCAGGCTTAAGCAACACCACAGAAGCTGGAGATTGAGGAAGCCTGATTCAGCCTTTGCAGAACATTGCCTGAACAATAATCACAAATACACAATAGATGTGTAAGTCCTACACACAGAGGAAAAGGCGGCCAAACTCGACCAATTATAAAATTTAGAAATTGAAAAACAGATGTGTATAACCCTCACCTATTATTAAACGAGCAAACCTAATTCAACTATTCGCCTCTTTTAGATGAGATCACAACCCCAGGATAGAAGCAAAACTTTGGGCCCCAGTCCATCGTAGTTGAAAATATCTTAGCTGATGCATAACTTTAGTCTGGTCGTTATAGTATAATTGGTGAATGTGTAATAATGGATGTAATTTGTTTAAAGAATTGTCATTGATGTAAGTGTGCATTAAGCTATGGGTCGATACCAAAGCAGTTGAGATTATCTTTGCGTCGTCATCATGTTTATCGATGTATTATCGTCTTCGGGGATCAGTAATGGACTAGAAAATGGGCTTATAACCCGAACCTTAGGTTGTACAATGACAGTAATAATAAATTGTGAAACAAGGCTAAAGACAGTTTGTTTAGTTAATATTTATTCCTTTTTCTTCTTTTTTATTTATTTAATTACATTTTTTTTAATGTACAGGTTTTTTTCCCTTCTAATAGTGTGATGGTTTCTTCTCTTACTTCCCGCCTTCCCAGGTTAAACAGTTCACCAATCACATATCTGTTACATACCGCGCCAGCGCTATGGGCCGTTGTGCGGCCTCTGTACTCACGGGTAGTATTTAGCATTACATAGTTTTCCTGTTAATGTTCGCTGTGTGGCAGCACGGGGAACGGTTTTTATTGAATTTATGTAAGTAATTCCACACAATGTGTGATTTCTCTTCTCCTGTTTATTGCATTTTATGTTTATCAAGATTCTGATGACTTTCGGTGTTCGGTTGTGATATAAGTTTTTAGGATTTTTCTAGGTCCCTCTTTTATCCGTTTAACAAGTAACTTTTGTTCCATGACGGAATAGGGCTTAAGATGACCTCCGATGGTTAAATGATATTATTTGTAAGTAACGTCCAGTTCCTTCTTTTAATTTATTTTAATTCATTTTGGGAATTTTAGCAGCATAGCTCATTATCTGACATTTCAATCTTGAGGATCCCCTCCCATTGTACTGTACACAATATTTTCATTATTTTAATTTACACGAGATGATGGAACTTTAAGTGTTCCGCAACAGGTTGTTATAGAGTAACGCAGACGTCGTCTATCTGATACTTTCTAAACTTACTTTCTTCCCTTATCCTTAAGGCATTGATTTCAACAGACTTAATCTCTTTATCACTGATTTTCACTCATATACCAATTTTTTTTCACAACACCACCATGACGATGTGAATGAAAATGTCAGGAGCTGGATAATGCGACAGGTGGCCGTATCATAGAAATGAGATGTACAAATACATGCCCACCGCTACGAGTGCCGTAATAATAGAGAAAAACATATTCGAAAGTGATGGAAGGTACGTACTTGCGAATGCGCTAAACACGATCATACTGCAATTTTGTTTCATTGTACCGGAACTTACCTTGCTGACAATCTTCACGATTACGATTCACTTCACAAACTTTTCTGGAAATATATCAAAGACTGCTATTATGGATATTGAGGACAGCTTTCTACTGGAACGAAGGCTGGAGGAAGACGTGGCCGCCAGAGATTGTGGATATCGATTGATGTGGGGTGACTGATACTGCAGCCAAGAATGTTTGCTGTTGACAAACACAGGCGGTGTAATTTGTTGGGAGATATCCCCATTGTAGCAGGGAGGGAGAAAGGAAGTTTCGATAAGAGCATGACTGGATCAAAGTAAACGACAAGAAGCAGCTCGAAGGGAAAGAAGTATTCAGACCAAGGGATATCTCTTCCCCTTGTGCTCAGGTGGAAAACACTGCCTTTTAAAGACTGGCTTCTTTTACTGGGAACTAGACTTATACGAATGCAGTAGCTATATAATTTTCCGTGTTACTAGTTTTAATTTGTCGCCTTTGGTACACTTAATGAGGCAAATAATCGAAATACTTAGTCCCCAGTTCTGTGTTTTGGGTGATGAAAATTCGATTCCTATACATTTAAAGCTAGGAACAGAGAAGGGGAAGTTTTATGGTATGCTTGTCGGAACCAGTCGAAACAGACGTGTCGCACCAGCCCAAATTGTGGTTTTCTAAGTGTGGACTTCATCTTGCAGATACGATTTACGAATGATTGTGTTGCTTAGCAGCACAGGCAATGCAACATTGTATTTATTCGCCGATAGCAGGCAGTGACTTCCAGTTAAAATGTCGTGTTTGGGAATTACATAATGTGTGTACGTGCACGGATAGCCGAAGAAGTTAATGCGGCAGCTCGCTTAAAGCGGGAAATTATGGTTCGAGTCCCTGTACGGCACCAATTTTCGTTGTCGTTGTTCGCAGTTGACGGTTGTTCGTGTTCACAAGTGCGAATACATTTCGTGCCTTGCAGAAGTTGACAGTTGCCGTGGAGACGAGGGAAGAAAGTCAGGTATTAACGTTCTAAGTTCTACCTAGTAAAACTCGCCAGTTAGTTCTGGTACGACGAAATTGGTTCTGTTGCCTCGTGAACTAAGGTAAGCTTACACATAAGCTAAAGGAAGCAATGTAACATCTTTTCCTGAGAGTAAATCAATGCATTCATGTTGATATCAGATATTTTTAAAAATGTAGTGCGGGTCGTTTAGACTGGTGGTTCACTATCGAAAATTTACGGACGTCTGTCCGACAAGTATATTGAATCTTCAACTTTTGTAATCCTGTTTTCCTCAGTTGCATGTAATATTGTAAGTAGGCTGTTTAGGTTTTTATGTTGGTAACACCACGTAGCGCTATATATGAAAATCACTGACTGTGCTGTGTGAAATCTGTGGCTGGTTGGCATTGTAGGAATAGTCGCTATTGTAGTGTTGGGCAATTGGATGTGAACAGCGCGTAGCGTTGCGCAGTTGGAGGTGAGCATCCAGCAGTGGTGGATGTGGGGAGTGAGATGGCGGAGTTATGAGAGCGGATGATCTGAACGTGTGTCCATCAGAGAGAGTAAATTTGTAAGACTGGATGTCATGAACTGATACATATATATTATGACTTTTGAACACTATTGAGGTAAATACATTGTTTGTTCTCTATTAATATGTATCATTTGCTAACTATGCCTATCAATAGTCAGTGCCTTCAGTAGTTAGAATCTTTTATTTAGCTGGCAGTATTGGCGCTTGCTGTATTGCAGTAGTTCGAGTAACGAAGATTTTTGTGAGGTGAGTGATTCATGAAAGATATAGGTTATTGTCAGTCAGGGCCATTCTTTTGTAGGGATTATTGAAGGGATTATTGAAAGTCAGATTGCGTTGCGCTAAAAATATTGTGTGTCAGTTTATTGATGATCAGAATAAGTAAAGAGAGAAATGTCTGGTCACGTTCAGTTTTGCTCAGCTGTTTAAAAATAAAATAACGTAAGGGGTTTACCAGCACAGTAATTCATTAATTTTTCTAAGGGGACGTTTCAATATTACGGTATATCGATAATTTTTACTTTTGCACCGTCTAACTTCAACTGAATGAAACACAGTTTTCATGCAATGTGCGTTTCGATTTTCGCCTTTATTCTTTGCAAGACATCTTCAGTGGCCTGGAATACGTACATATTTTTACTATTTAGTTTACATTTTGGGACAATGTTCCTATAGGTTATAAACAGTTCTGGCGGTTGTTTCGTTTCTACGACGTAGTAATATTTCAAATTCTACTTACAGGTGGCGTGGACGGTTTTCTACTTGTTAGATTTCTGTTCCATTTTTGGTGCTGTTCCTCTTCTACAATCATACAAATAGCTAGGAGCAATGGGTATGAGAAACATGTAGTACACAGAGTCAATAAAAAAAAACACAAATACAAAACAAATACAAAGCTTCCAGAATACAAGATAACTGACAAGCTACAATCTCACAAAGACACTCAACAAACACACACAATGGCATCACCAAACAGAAATGAAGCACATGGTACACTATGACTTACACACATAAATTAACACACAGAGTGGCAAACATACTAAAGAGACAGATCTTCCAAATAGCATGTAAGACTGTGCAAACCCTCCAATCATACTTAAGCCAACGAACTACGAAGAGGGATAAATTCCAGGGCTCATGAATATATAAACTTGAGTGTCAAAGTTGTGATGTATACATAGGCATGACATGCAAGAATTTTAAAACACGGTACAAAAAACATATGAAGTATTAGAAGTACGAAACAAACCATCCCACATTTGCAGAACATTTAAAACACCATAATCACCATCCTACAAATATGGAAGAAGAAATGAAATCCTACAAATATGGAAGAAGAAATGAAAATAACGTGAGTAAACAACCATGACAAATACCTGATACAAATGCAAGAGAACTTCCACATTCAGAAAGCCATCAATGAAAACAGACATGTGGGAAATGAGCAAACACACACGAGGACAGACTCCCTACCACACTTAATAAGAGAAATGAGTAGGTAAATATCATTCCTCTCGCACGTACAGCCACAAAAAGTCTTTCTCTCTCCCCTACCCCCGTCCCCCGTCCCCCGTCCCCTTTTCGCCTTCTGGTCGCACACACACACACACACACACACACACACACACACACACACCCACAACACCCACACACATGATAATAATAATAATAAGAAGAAGAAAATCTCACCAAAAAAATACTGTTTCACACAAAAACACACACGCACATACACACACATGCATGTACAAACAGATCATACATATCTCAAAAATTACATTCGAAAGTTGACAATAATATTCGATCTGTAGCAATAACTTTCGACAATTGGTAACACAAACCAGGACATTGCATCAAAACAAGTGCTCAGTTCCTAGTGGTGTGAAATGTAGAAAGCAAAATACCCCACGTGACAATTATAAGAAGACGAACAGCATCAAAAACGGAACAGAAACATAACATGTAGAGAAACGTACACGCAACCTGTAAGTAGAATTTAAAATATTACTACGTTGTAGAAAAAGCCAACCACCACAATAGTTTATAACCTATAGTTACATTGCCCCAAAATGTAAACTAAATAGTAAAGATAAGTACGTATTCTAGGCCACTGAGAACAAAGGCGAAACGCGTATATCACGAGAAGTGTGTTTCATTCAGTTGTACTTAGACGATCCAAAAGTAAAAGTTATCAATATTCCGTAGTGTTTTGAATCATTGTGAATTTACTGTGGATGTTTAAAATGTATTGTGAATTGTTGTAAACATGAAACTCGAAAAATAAATTGTAAGAACTAAAACATAAAAATTAATGACAAAATAAAATGATTCTGTAGCGCTTAGTACTGATTGCCGACACACTGAAAAAAGAGGTAGTCCAGTTCTATTGCCTGATCAGAGAAACAGTCGAAACAAGATTCCAAGAGGCACTGGAGGAAACACATTGCTGTACAATCTTTAAACAGTGCGGTGAAGAGGTATTGCTGGAACAGACAAAAATCAGAAGAACGTAGAAATTTAAAGGCTCTGAGCACTATGGGACTTAACTGCTGTGGTCATCAGTCCCCTAGAACTTAGAACTACTTAAACCTAACTAACCTAAGGACATCACACACATCCATGCCCGAGGCAGGATTCGAACCTGCGACCGTAGCGGAAATTTAAAGATTTCGGTAGAGAAATTAAACCCTTGTTTTTAGGAAACGCATTACTTTTCGCTAGATTTGATAAGATGGACCTAGCCTACTTATTGACAGACAGATCTGCAACAACAATTGATTATTGTGTAATGTGAAGCTAAAACACTAGACAACAGTTACCCTCCCAAAAGCCTTGTATAGAACTATGTATCACAAGACAGAAATAGTTTCATTGGAAAACGAAATTGTGAGAATTTTTTTTTTTTATTTTTTTTTTTTTTTTTTTTTTTTTTTTTTATATAACGATCTTGGGTACTCTGCTGAAAGACGAAGAACACCAAAGTCACCACAGTTCATTGTTTTACTCTCACATAGAGAATCTTTTTGACTGTGCCAGGAAAATGGGGAGCTATTTGCGGACATGACAAAAGATTTCGTCGTAATAGAGTCACCAATGCCGGCCGAAGTGGCCGTGCGGTTAAAGGCGCTGCAGTCTGGAACCGCAAGACCGCTACGGTCGCAGGTTCGAATCCTGCCTCGGGCATGGATGTTTGTGATGTCCTTAGGTTAGTTAGGTTTAACTAGTTCTAAGTTCTAGGGGACTGATGACCACAGCAGTTAAGTCCCATAGTGTTCAGAGCCATTTGAACCATTTTTTAGAGTCACCAACCATATGTTCATTTACTGCAAAAAGTCCACTTAGTGTGGCTGATGGAGATAGAAAGACTTAGGAAAAGATATAAAGAAACTGTGGCCGACAGTGACACGGTAAGACAGCTTATGAATAACGTCCACAGTTTTCAGGAACGGCCAAAGAGGAAAGATTATTCTCTCTGGACGAAATAAAGGAGAAGGAACACCAGGAGAAAACGCGGCGGTGTTAGGCAAATGTTGCTCTTTGCCGCTTGAACAAACGTTTTTGCGAGAAGGCCTGTCGGAAAGGAGAACACGCTGGATGACGGCGTATTCAGACGCGACTATCGACATGGTGTAAGAAGAACGTGATTCCAAGTGTTTATCTCAGGCACCATTGGAAACAGAGCACGTGTTATACAAGCATGTTTGCTTCAAATACCTGTTTACTCTGACCATTACGACCACATCGTTAATATCATGTTGGTCCATAGTTCGTTACGCAATACGGCAGCGATTCTTGTGGCTGTTCTCTTGAGTTTTTCTGGCCCTTAGTATGCTCGGAGTACTCTCTTTTGTCAACCAACTGGCCAGTAGGAACCTAGGCGTACCGAGTACTAGTTATCGGCCTAGGGAGACCCCACACGAATGCGAGACCTGTATAATTATCTCCGAATATTTTACTTGCTCATGATAGTAATCAAGCCCAGAATTAATAATTTTTCTGACTACTCAGAAATAGCCGAGGACGAACTTGAATGTCACGAATCTTGAGTAAAATCACATTTTCCTTAGAGCAACTCACTTGCACAGAAATCTGCAAAAATTGATCGTGAATACTCTGACCTAAACTAGCGCTAATCAAACCAAGCTTCCAATTCAGGCATCTAGTATCACTATAGTTCAGCAGAATAAAAACTCAAGAGTTCGATTACAAATCACTTTCAACAGAAATTAAAATCAACGCCACTGTATTTTTTCGCATTATTAGAAGAGAACACCACTTTTTAAAATGTCTCTTCAATAATTTTTTGCGACCGCTAATTGTTTGGCGGCACCTTATTCTCACATAGTTGTCGGCTTTCTGCAACAATCTTCGGTTTGTGTTAACAACATGAAAATTTCACCCCTGTCCGGACAGTGACTGACTATCACAGCTATCTATGGAATCTCGTGACACGAATTCGCCAAGAACTTGGTAGCTTTTCGTAGATACGTGACATCAGATGTCTATAGACAGGTTACGCAATTCCTAATTTAGGGGCCAGTTGTTTGTTTTTCGCTTTGTGATAGGTGGCGAAAAAAGTGGTCCAACTAAAACATTCATATTTCTTTACATACTACACGAATATGTAATAAAAAAATTGGGGTTTCTATTTTAGAAAACGAAGTTGATATCAGTTTGACCTATGGCAGCGCCATCTAGCGTCCCCACCATAGCGCCATCTGGTTTGCCCCTTCAAGCTAGACGAGTTTCGTTCTTTGTAGTTTTTTCGTTTGATGCTTATTTCGTGAGATATTTGGCCCGGTCACTATCAATGGACCACCCCGTACAGGTGCCCTTGGTATGGTTATCTTTTGTTTTATGCCCTAGTTTTATTGTAAACGTAGCATTAATTTGAAGGACAGGAATTTGATAATTTGGCAGGTTGTGCATTAACTTAATAAATTTAATGCGTTTTCGTGGATTGAGTGCTAGTAACTTTTCTTGCGCCCTACTTTTACTCATGCACTCTGACTTACTGAAGTTTTTGTTAATAAACGTGTATATAACTCATTCAGCATTTATGACTTCAGATACCCCAGCCACTTTGCACTCCAACCATTTCCTGTGCCCCAAATGATATCACATATTCTAGCGTTATGGTCTAACGATCCAATCCTTCCACAACACACTGACAGTTTCTGAACTTCGTACATGATTGATCTACACGGAGAGATCTGAGTATTAAGTTTATATACTTGCTTAATAGACAATTAATCGACCTGCGGTTGAGATCAATGGATTTCTAATTTCAGTAGTGGTAAGAATTTGTGAACTGAATTTACCTGTCTCAATTTACAAAATGATGTTTCTTTGCACGGTCTGAACGTGGTTAGCGGTTGCTTTGTCCTCGCCAACGTGAGAGTGAATCGCCCTGGGACGGTCTACGACCCACGAGGGGCTTTCATTAAGGGAGACACATGTGGTTCACGACTACACGGCATTCTGGCCGTTAAACGTGTGCGAGCCGGCGCCGGGGGTGAGTAGCAGATTTAGTGGAGTCGGGGTGGTGGCAGGACTGCCTTCCCGGCCCGGCGAGGCCAGAGCGCGCCGCCCGCTGGTAATTTAACTTGGCTGAGTGGCGAGCGGGGGCCGTCCGCAAGTTGTGCGCGCGATCCCTCGCCGTGTTAGCGCTGCCCGCCGTCCCGCCGCCGCGCCCCTGAGAGTGGCAGGCGGCGGCGCTGTCGGCCGCAGGCAGACGTACGATGCGATGTGATGCGCCGCACACTTCAACTCACACGGACGTTCAGGTCGGTAGAAGAGCGACGTGCTATTCTTATATTTGGGCGAGGCTAAGCGCTAGGTAAATGAAGCCTCACGCGGCATAAAGGACAAATGTAGTTAATTGGCCACTAATCCAAGTTCCTGCAGAAATTTATATCTACATCTACGTAATCTCATACTTTAAGAAGAATGTAATAATTCCAGTTCCAAAGAAAACAGTTGCTGACAGGTGCGAAAATTACCGAACTACCAGTTTAATACGTGGTGGATGCAAAATTCTAATACGAATTATTTACAGAAGAGTGGAAAAACTAATAGAAGCCGACCTCGGGGAAGATCAGTTTGGATTCCGGAGAAATGTAAAAATACGCGAGATAGGTTAAGGAAATGCAAACTTACCTTTATAGCATTTGTAGACTAAGAGAAAGCTTTTGGCAATGTTGAGTGGAATACTCTTTTTCAAACTCTAAAGGTGGCAGGGGTACAATGCAGTAAGCGAAAGGCTATGTACAACCTGTACACAAATAAGACGACAGTTATATGAATCGAGGGGCATGAAAGGGAACAGTGGTTTACAGGGGAGTTAGACAGGGTTTTAGCCTATCCCCAATGTTATTCGTTTTGTATATTGAACAAGCAGTAGAGGAAACCAAAGAAAAATTTGGAGTAGGAATTAAACTTCACGGAAAAGATATAAAAGCTTTGAGATTTTCCGACGAAATTTTAATTCCGTCAGAGACAGGAAAGGACTTGGAAGAACAGTTAAACAGAATCGACAGTGTCTTGCAGGGAGGGTAAGATTAATATTAACAAAAGTAGAACAACTGTCATGGAATGTAGTAGAATAAAATCAGGTGATGCTGAGGAAATTAGAGTATGAAACGACACACTTAAAGTAGTAGATGAGATTTGTTAATTGTGGAGCAAAATAACTGACTATGGTCGAAATAGACAGGATATAAATTGTAGACTGACAATGGCAAGAA
This sequence comes from Schistocerca americana, assembly GCF_021461395.2. Classification (NCBI taxonomy): domain Eukaryota; kingdom Metazoa; phylum Arthropoda; class Insecta; order Orthoptera; family Acrididae; genus Schistocerca; species Schistocerca americana. The sequence continues at coordinate 539,759,848 of NC_060119.1, forward strand.
AAGCATTTCTGTAGAAGAGAAGTTTGTTAACATCGAATACAGATTTAAGTTTTAGGAAGTCTCTTTTGAAAGTATTTACTGGAGTCTAACCAAAACAAAAAGAAATAGAAGCTTTCGAAATGTTATATTACAGAAGAATGTAGATCAGATGGGTAGATCACGTAACACTTAAGGAGGTACAGAACAAAATCGGGGGAAAAAGAAATTTGTGGCACAACTTGGCTAAAAGAAGAATCAGCTGTTAGGACACATTCTGGGACATCAAGGGATCAACAATTTAGAAAGGGGGGAAAGGGGGGGGGGGCGGACGGACGGACAATCGTGGAAGGAGACCAAGAGACGAATACAGAAAGCACGTTCAGAAGCATGTATATTGCAGCAGCTATTCGGACATGAAGGGGCTCGCACAGGATAGAGTAGCATAGAGAGCTACATCGTATCACTCTTCGGACTGTAGATGACAACAAAATCATCTGCCTACTCTGCAAGTTCACAATTAAGTGCCTGGCAGAACATTCGTCTAATCGCCTTCACGCTATTTCTCTACGGTTCCAGTCTCGATTACAGCATGGGAAAAAAACGACACTTTAATCTTTCCGGGCGAGCTCTGATTTCTCATATTTTACTGAGGGGATCATTCTTCCCTCTGTAGCTGGGCGCCAGCAAAGTATTTTCGCACTCTGAGCACAAGTTGGTGACTGAAATTTCATGACAAGATCCTGCCGATATCGTCTGTGCTTTAAAGATTACCATCCGAATTCACGTATCGTATTCGTGGCACTCTCTCTACTTTTTCACTATAATACATAACGTGCTACCCTTCTTTGAACATTTTTAATGTATTCCATCAATCCTATCTGATGCGAATCCCACCCCACACAGCAATACTGCAGAAGAGAGCGGACAGGAGGAATGTAAGCAGTCTCTTTATTAGACCTGTTGCATTTTCTAAGTTTTCTGTCCATAAATCGCAGTCTTTTCCCCCAACATTTTCTATATGATCGTTCAATTACAATTATTCGTAACTACAATCCCTAAGTATTTAGTTGAGTTTACAGCCTTTAGATTTGTGTGTTTTATCCTGTAACCGAAATTTAGCGGATTCCTTTTAGTACTCATGAGGATGCCTTCTCACTTTTCAGTATTCGGAGTCAATTGACACTTTTCGCACCATACAGGTATCTTGTTCAAATAGTCTGCAATTTATTTTGATCATATGATTACTTTATAAGAGGGCAAATGACAACATCATTTGAAAACGGTCAAAGAGGGCTTCTAAGACTGTCTCCTAAATCGCTCATGTAGACCAGTAAAGCGGAACACCTTTAACAGTTCCTTGGGGTGCGCCAGATATGACATGTTTTACTCGAGGTCTCACGTCAGTTACTGCAATCGTAAACTTTCTGACAGGAAATCTCAAGTCCGCTCGCGAAACTGAGACGATACTCCGTAGACACATAATTTGATTAGAAGTCTCTTGTGAGGAAAGGTGTCAAAAGCCATTTGGAAATCTAAAAATATGGCATCAATTTGACACCCTCGTCCACAGCACTCATTACTTTAGGAACAGAAAGAGTTAGTTGAGTTTCATAAGACCGATATTTTCTGAATCCGCGTTGTCTGTTCCTCAATAAATCGTTCTTCGCGGTACCCTATAATGTTCGAAGACATTATATGTTCCAAAATCCTACTGCAAATTGACGTTAGAGATATGGGTCAATAATGCAGTGGATTACTCCCACTGCCTTTCTTGGGTATTGATGTGACTTCTACAGCTTTTGAATATGATTGCTAAGTATGGAGCTATTCTATCAGCATTTTATGAAAGGAGCCTCATTGGTATACGACCAGATTTAAGATGCTTTGCCGCGGCAAGGATTTCTGCTTCCACGTTACTCATGTTGACAGCTGTTCTTGATTCGAATTGAGGAATATTTACTTCGTCTTCCTTGGAATTTCGGAAAACTGTGTTTAGTAACTCTGCTTTAGTAACACTCTCATTCATAACGTCACCATTATTATCCGGAAGTACCTCACATTGAAGTCCGCGCTTGGAGCTTCTGTAAAACTTTGACAATCTTGGAGGTTTTTCATTGTTTTAAATTTGGCAACCTTTCTTAGTTGGTTCTGCAACAATGTTCTGACCTGTTTTGTGCACCATAAAGGATCTGTATCATCTCTTATTATTGCCTAACTTGTTATTATTCCTTATTGATGTATCTGACTTGTTAACCCTCCGATATTTATGTTCATTTCGATACGGAGGAAAAATTAAAAAAACACCCAAGGCATTCAGGAGTAAAACGCAGTTCCTGCGATCTCTAGCCAGTTGTCTTGATGTCAAAACCAGTGCTTCTTTCACTCAGGGCCTCATCGTTACGAGTACATAGGTGGCAGTCCTAAAATTTTCTTCTCCCGATTTCCAGTAAAATAACCGTTTGCGGACTGCATACATTATGATGAGGAAAAATGCTCAGTTTTCAATGATCTATAGATTCCGCCCATTTTGAATAGAGTTCTCGTCATGAACTTTACGGTTGGTTTTCTAAAAAGTAGGGGGTAGCGAGACGAAGTACCTTACAGGGAGACCGTTCGAACTTCTCCTCACCGATTTGATTCATACTGACGATATGTGTAGGACACGACTAGGACTGTAACATATGTAAACAGGAAGACGCAACCGTCAGCCGTTATTGAGAAAATGGAGTTTGAAAATTATAGAAGTACGTATGCTGTACGCTTTGCAGGGCCGCTCGTGTTACCTAGTCCGCAGCTGAACAAGTAAGTGCTTTGTTTCGTACGCACGAGGTCTCTGGAACGATTCTAGCTGCAGTTTCTCTTTTCATTCCCATGTTTTTTATGACCGTGCAAAGTGTCAGTATTTAATAATAAATTTACTATTTGCCTAATCTTTTACTTGATAAAAGGGTAAACATTTTTTTTCTTCAAATGATTGGAATGAAGAAAGGATATACGAGAACTTTAAAGCAAATCCATATAGTCATTTTATTTGTGTTATTGTACATATATTTGCGACAAGTTTAATGTGTAACCGACGCAACACTGCACGAATCAGGATGACACTGGTCGTAGAAACATGGAAAACAATAGTTACCGTGACGTACAGCAGGTGTAATGAACGGCTAATTTTTGTATGTCAAGGGATTTTTTTCAGTGTGTATGTTGTAAAACAAACTTGCTTTACAACCATAAACATTTTCCGGTCGTCACACATATCAAAACCCAACATCAAATATTGTTGCAGGTAACTGACAAAAAGAAGTAGTATCGGCAGCGATATTCGATCTAGAGACCTCGTTCATATGAAACTAAGCTCTTATTCGCTTGGCTGCTGATTTCGCGCACAAAAAGCAGCCGTACAAAACACGCATATAATTTGCGAACTCGATTTTCTCAAAAACGTTTGAGAGTAGCGTCTTCCTGTTTACTTACTTTGAAGTCGTAGTCGTGCTCTACACAGTCTGCCAGTAAGAATCAAATCGGTGATGGGGAGTTCGTACTGTTCTCGTTTTGCAGTCCTTCTATTGTATACGCCGGGCTGGCTCCTTGCGTCGCTGCCGCTACGCTTACAGACGTGTACTGCGGGTGCGCAGCGGCCCCTGCTGCTAGTGACTCAGATCCGGAAAATCGCAGGTAAAGAGCGCACATCAACACAACTCGCCAGACTGCTTTCCTCCGAAAGTCACGAAGTATTCGGCACAGATGATGACGTCTTTAAACCATTACAAACAACCTATTCAGAATTTGGCAGAAGCTCATCATAAGAGCGCTACCCAATTTGCACCATCGGTCGAGTAAAGTCATTGATCCGTTTGACAAAACCTGAGTTTTTCATGAAACGTGGTGACGAATCTGTCAATTCATAAGAGTTTAATGATAGCTGATAGTAGCTCGCAGGACTTGATGGTAGACAGCATAAGAAAATGTAACAAGTTGTGGGTAATATAAACCTCTGCTGAAGCCCATGAAATTAGTGACACACATTGCTACGATTCACTGTGTTGACCACACGGGCTGACAACCGTTTGGTGTGAATCATTGTTGCTGTGATATTTCCGTATTTGTTGAAAAATTTGATACATAATTATTACTATATGCCACGAGGTTAATCATCCTTGATAGCTTACCTGAAACAGCAGGAAATAAAAATGACATGTAGTTTAGACGGTAATGTATTAACTGTACTACGTAGTTTAGTTTTCTCAGCTAGCGTCAGTGTGAGCGCCTACAAAAATGGCGTCGGACCGATGCTCGAATATTGCGAGGTTCCGTTGTGGGGTCCACCATGGGAGGGTCACTTCGTCCTCAGTTCTGAAAACCAACGACGAGAACAGCTGGGCCCGACTGGACCATCAGTCACTGCTTTGTTTCCGCTAAAGCTAAACGGTAACGCTGAATCGTGAACCTAGTGATATTCCTCTCTTAGACACAAATTTGTCGAAGAAAGGTGACTATGTATAGTACGTGGCTCTGCTTCGGACTGTGGGCGATAACTGCCAGTTTGGTCTGTTGTGCTCCCATGTGGACGTCCTTCAGTATCCGACAGAGTGTAGTGGATTCAAAGAGGAGCAGCACATTTTAGGGGAAGCCCTGTAAGGCCCTGCCCTCTCTCATGTGGCAGAATGGACATCGAAACTGTGACTTTAAAAATATCTCGGCGAAACCTATGCTATTTCTCTTGTTACTTGCAATGCATGGGACAAGTACCAGGCTTTAATCAAAAGAGCAGTTAATAAACTGTGATTTGTGGCGGGGTCACTGGTATGAGCACTGGCCCAGTATCTCATCGCTTTTTGTAAACCTTTTGTTATTTGCTGGGTTCATTCAAATACGTTTATTTTAGCACTGTATTGCTTGGTATTGCTTTCCTTTTCAGACGGGGATCAGTGTTACTTTATCACTCATAATACAATTCAGAAATTGTTTCTTACGTTTCAGTTGATTAACTTGAATTTTTTTTTCACCACCAGTCAGCCCGCATGCAGCAAAAAACTATTACCAGCACGAACCCCGGAATAAACATCTAATCCTGACATGTTCCACGTAAAATAGGTTACAATAAACACTACGAGAAAACCAATGATGATATTCTCATCTGAGCCGATAGGCGGTGACAGTATCAGTGTTAGCATGATGAAGAATATTGAGGAAAGCTTATCAGACATATTTAACTTCTCTCTTTAATGGGATGCATCCGAATCAACGGAAACATGTTACTAAGAATGTGAACGCATAGTCATCTCGTGGCTACCAATCGACAAGCACCTTACCTGTGGTATCCCAAGCGCGGTAATATATTGTACACGACAAAATTAGTGATACTTACCCAAATTTAGCTTCTGTAATAAGTATCAGTCTCAGCATAAGCACCGGATTCTTTCAGGTAACTTGTTATCAGTAAAGACCATAGGCTATCGCGAAGCCACAATGTTGGTACCAATTTACTTCATCAAAGCATTTAATATTATCAGCCTTGACATACTGCTTGGAAAGACTGTTAAACTTTTCAGATAGAGCCGTGAAATGATTTGAAAACTATCTTAAAAATGACAGTAGCATGTACCATGTGTAAATAAAAAGTCGTTCTCAGAAAGGCCAGAGCAATCCATTCCAGCTCTGCTAGAACGTACTAGAACGATAATAACTTCGAGTCTGTGCTGTGAATATAATTTCTATACCGACGACCTAGAACTTCGTTCGAAATTCCGAAAAAACTGCCTTTTATCCCCATACCATATGAGAAAACAGAGAAGAAGTTGGGAATAGCTATCGAAGAACTCCTGAACTTTTCAGAAAATTCTACGGCTACATGAAGGAAGACTTCCGCTTGCATCTGTATCCTCTAAAAGTTTCGAAATATACACTGCTCAAAACAACTGAAGTTCATTTTTTTAAAGTCTCTAATTTTTCCCCATTGCGACGCGTAAGTGTGAAATTTGGCTCGAAAGTGCGTACAGTCTTTGTAATGTTGCAAAAGTGTGGCTTCCTGCGACGTCACACTTGAGATCGGTGACGCTTCAGACCGCAAGGCCAGAGCTCAGGAGTTCATGTGAGGTGCAATGTGTGTTAACGATGTCACATTGGAGGTGGCATAAAGGGCGACAATAAAACCGTTCCTTTCCTTGGGACGTAGATTCCCACATAATTCGCACTTAAAACCGACAGTTTGCAGTGTGATGAGCAACAGTACGACATTGTAGATAGCCGCCTTTGGCACTGCTGATATCCCCCAGATGATTAAAGCCTTCTCTACGGACATTGTCAGCCTGCATCCCCTTTGAATATACTGTCACCCTTTGGAATGTAGTGGGACATAAATATTTGCTATGGTGTGCTGGTGTGCAGAATGGAATCACTAGCGACCATTCAAAATCATTCGACGAAATTTGTACGTGATCTGAAGCAGCAAAGGGTGTGGAGCCCACTGTTTGGCGGTTTCCTGTAGTACCTCTAGTATGATCGTGGGGGATCGGGGGGGGGGGGGGGTGGAGGGGGTGGAGGGAAAGGGATGCTATATTGACACATAAGTGAATAAAATGGCAAATGGTCCCCCTAAGATCTCCCCAGCCCCGCAACACCTTCAGTGCCATCTGTGTACCTTTGTTGGACACTTTAAAAACTTTAACTTACAGATATGTATGTACTGCTACCAACTCACAAGCGAGATAGGCAGTCTTTTTGACACACTTTCGATCTCGCACCGAGCGAAGTGGCTCAGTGGTTAGCACACAGGCGTCGCATTCTGGAGGACGACGATTCGGCCATGCAGTTTTTTTACGTTTTCCGTAATTTCCCTAAATCGCTACAGGCATATGTCAGGACGCTTCTCTTGAAAGGGCACGGGCGATTTCCTTCTCCGTCCTTGACACAATCCGAGCTTGTGCTCCGTTTATAATAATCTGGATGTCGAAGGGACGTTAAAACCAATCTTCAATCTTCCTTCGTGCAGATTTTTTTTTTTTTTCTTTTTTGGCCAGCAGTGACGAAAGGGTTGCCAGTCTCATAGGCTGTCAGGTGTCGTAGTATGAGTGTGTCTAAATAGAGATTTTTTAAAGTGCTCAGCAAAGATGCGTGGATGGCACCGTCGATGATACCGAATTTCCGAGGTCTGCGTGAGTAGGGAGGGGGCAGGGGGAAGGTCCTGGAGGAACCTTTTGTGGATTCATCGCGCATGTTTCAATTTAGCAATTCCTCCTCCGCCCACGGCCTACCCCTTGCCATCCTGCGATCACGCCATAAAATGCTGTGAAACAGGAATGCTGAAAAAGTATAAACACCATCTGCTTCTTTCAAATTTTGTCGAACGTTTCTGAACGGTGTCTAGTAGCTTCACTCTGTACACCACAGCAAAAATTACGGTAGCGCTACACTGCAAGGGGGTGAGGTCACGTTCAGTAGTGTTGCAGGCCCACGATGTCCTTACAGAAAGGTTGAATCGTCCGGGGGTGTCATCGGCATCTAAGATTGTCAAGAATGTCGCTCTGTTAAATATCGCACTGCCAACTGTCGATTTCGACAGCGAAATGTGCGAAAATGAACGCCACAAGAGAGGGGTGGTTTCATTGACGCTATTGTCTATCCTCTTGAGGCCTTTACGTGTCATTTCAGAACGGCGGTGTATCCGTAATGTTTTATTTGCCACCCTTAAGAAAAATGCGTGGTTTCCACACTGGGCGTCGCGGTACGACCGTCATTGCAGAGGCGTTAAGAGAAAGGATGAGATGTAGGTAAGAGGAGGATGTCAGGGTCTTCCCATCGCTTGACACGTCCAAGGTGGAATTGGGCAGGATTGTGGTGGAATTTGGTGCTAATGTAACACCATAATACACAATAAATCTCACATCACTTTCTGAGTTATGGCGCGTATTCACATGCGTTAACTCCTTTTTGTTTGAATCTTCGCTGTGCCTTCGGGTGATGTTGAAAGGCGTCTGCTATTACACCGTATCAGAGGGAGGTTGTAGGCACCTCCTAGCCAAATTTCTCACTTCTGTGTAGCAGTGGGAGAAAGCGATGGGGGTAACTGAGGAGGTTTCATAAAAAAAACCACTTGTGCAATCACTTGTTCTGCTGAACCACCGCTACTGCAATGTAATCCGAGACGCAGGAGTACTGAAAAATCGAGACTGTTAGAACTAACCATAAATGCTTGTGAGCGCCACATCAGTAACATATGTTTATTTGACCACTTCAGTGGTACATGCGTGCAGTGATGTTGGCTGCGGTCAGACACGTTACGTGCCTGCCAAGTGGTATGTCAACTTCGTCCTTTCCTTAGCGTGGGTACGCCCCAATACTTATCGATAGAGGTCAAGTATAAGGTGGGAAAAATAAACCTGGTTCAGAAAATATTTCACTCACCTTAAGAAAGGCCACCCAACAAACATCATGTGCCCCGGATGTGGATGATGCGCCCTGGGTTTTCTTTCTCAAGGTGCGTGATATATTTTCTGGGTAAGTATCATTCGGCCCATCCTGTGTCTGTCATCTTATCAAAACTAGATTTTAATTATCTAGTGTACTAGACGGATTTTTTAGTTCTTCATTTGCGACGCGTTTCGCCTGTATTGAGAGGCATCTTTAGACAATCTAGGAAAATTACAAAACCCAGTACAAATATAATCATTATATACAAAAATTCTAAAGCAACGAAACCACATAAAAGTTATTTAACTCTTCAACGTAATCTCACAAGTTACCGGTCCCAAATTGCGTTTAGGAGGGGCGCGGCGGGGGGGGGGGGTGGGGGGGGGGTGGGGGGGGGGGTGTAACCTCACGCACCTCAAAAATGGGAGGAGCAGGGGTGGTCCGGGTGTGCAACAAATGTTTGCGTTCGGAATGTAAGCGGTACAGCAACGACCCATAAAATTACAAAAAAAAAAAAAAAGGTTCAAATAGCTCTGCGCACTATGGGACTTAACATCTATGATCAGCAGTCCCCTAGAACTTAGAACTACTTAAACCTAACTAACCTAAGGACATCACACAACACCCAGTCATCACGAGGCAGAGAAAATCCCTGACCCTGCCGGGAATCGAACCCGGGAACCCGGGCGTGGGAAGCGAGAACGCTACCGCACGACCACGAGCTGCGGACCATAAAATTACAACCACGTAAAAATGAGTCAAGAGCGTGCATAAAGCTAAAATACGGAACAATGGTGATAGTCCGCAAATTGTACCTAAAACAAGAACGACATTGGCTCGTATAAAAAATTATTAGCAATAGTCATAAAAGAGAAACAGGCAAAAGCGTAGCTTCTGAAGATTTATAGTAATGTGGTAACACAACACAAACCAATAATGGCAATAAAAGATAACTCTCATATGGTAAGATAAAAATAAGAGAGATTCTGTCAACAGCATAAACAATCATCTGGATAAGAGTGATGATGATGATGATGTTTAGTTTGTTGGGCGCTCAACTTGGCGGTTATCAGCGTCCGTACAGGTTCCCAATCTTTACTCAGTCCAATCTCGCCACTTTCATGAATGATGATGAGAATGAAACGATGAGAACAATACAAACACCCAGAACCCGGGCACTTGTAATCCAAGGCAGCAACTGGAGAAGGAAAGCAACGCTGTTAAAATATGTAAACCATGTCTTTATACGACAGGAGCATGCAAACTGTCTACATGTCGAAAGAGCTAAGACGCAGACATTGCTTGACATGCCATATGGAGACGACGCCCCTTAAACGCAAAACAGGGCATGTTTACATGCGTCATATATACACTACGCTACGAGCTGGCACTGGTCGGACTAGACGAAAACTAAGGCTTACGGTGTCATAGCAGCGGGAATCTCGCCAGGTAGCGGTGCTACGGTTTCTAGCTGTAGCAAGCTGTGTGTAAATAATCGGGAAGCCCACTTCCTGAACTAATATAAATTCAGACGCATTGGAAGATGTGCATCATAGAATCGAAAAATGTCTGATTTTTCGACAATAAGCCTAGAAGATTTGAAGCGAATATGTTTCGAAATTTCGAATTTATCAAGCAAATTTAATTTTGGTCCGTTATTTAATTTGCCCTTTTTCGTTAGCAGGTGTTAGCTGAATCTAAGAGTAAATGATCTCCCCGTCTGTCCGATATATTCCGTAGGACATTCTGGGCACCTAATTTTGGAAACCCTCGGTTTCAAAAATAAATAATTAATGGGTTGTTCATTATGGGAGAAAGCATACAGAATCGAGCTACCCCGAGAGAAAACAATTTGGACATTAGTCTGTTTAAATTACTATGCTAAATTTCAAGAAAAAAGGCCTAAAACCAAAATAGCAGCTCGTGTAACCTCACACACCTCAAAAATGGGAGGAGCAGGGGTGGTCCGGGTGTGCAACAAATTTTTGCGTTCGGAATGTAAGCGGTACAGCAACGACGGACTGTGTCCATTTTTCTGTGCTACATAACATTGATTATTCAATGCCTTTTCCTAATAGAGTTGTCAGCAGCTGGAAGCTCACAAATTCTTACAAATGTAGCTTGGAAATAACTAAGCGTGTAGCACTTCGGATGATTGGAGGTGGATTGTGGAGCAGACACTCTGGTGGAAGGTTTCCTAAAGATATCAAAGGAAATGGTATTTCCATGAGTTGCAAAGGAAGATCTAAATAGTTTAAGATCCCCTTCGAATCCATGATTTGGTGCGTAAAAGTAAGTTTTGGATGTAGGCGATTAAACTCTTCAGTGAGGAGGTTTATATCGCCTCCATTACCCTTGAAGATAATGAAAATATCATCAACTTACATTTTATTTAGGATGACCTGCTTGTTAATAGGGAACTACCGTTTGAAAACTCAAATTCTACATCCAAACACGCAGTAAACTCCTTACGATTGCGTAGAGAGTAATCTACGTCAAAAGTTACGTTATCTTTTAAAATTTGAAGAAAAAAATCTGGAGGCATAGCATCTGGGGCTATCAATACCATTGACAATTAATGTTGCTGGGTTATCTTCTTCATGGGTTTTTATCTGTGCACGTAAGGTAGGGGCAGTAGGGTTCTTTACTTTCAAACCACATAACAGCCATGGAGTTTCTTAAAAGCTTGTCGAACGCAACAATGGGATCTGAGTCGACTTGATGAATCTCATTTTCAGCAAAAAAGTTTTCGATCTTGCTTACATGATGACGTTTGTAACTCATAACACCTGTATTCCCCTTGTCAGCCCTTACTACAATCGCCTCTTCATCACGTAATTTTTCTTTTACAGTCTTCAGGGTCCTACGTTCGTGGTGAGAGGAAAGCTTTTGGCTGCTCTCTGAATAATTTCACTGGCTATAACCGTCAATTGGATCACGTCTTCTCTTCCGATCGCAGCCCTGTCCAAGGCCTTTCCTACGTCTGTGGTAAGGGAAGTAATGAAACTATCGTTTGACTGTGGTGTTAACTGGTATTTCAAGCCTTCATTCACGAGTGCCATTTGCTGGTGACTGAATGAAATATTAGTGCCGCTGGATCAGCAAACCGAAAACTGTGCTTCTCTTCTTTGTGGAGGCCGCTACATGCCTTATTGTACATTTGTCTGAGCTTATCTAATTTTCTACTTGGCCACAGCTAATCAGTTGACCTTTCTCCCATACTCGAAAAATTAACAAGAACTATCATATCGGCGAACATCAAAGGTATTAATAGCATTAAAGTAAGCACTGTCTACTAGGGCATTAAGTTTATATTTTATGATCTAACACCTCTTAACTGCATTCGAAATTGTAACCTTGGCACATCTGAACATAGCAGGGGATGCTTTACAAAAATGATGAACTTTGAGGAATCTGTGCTCGTATACAGGAATAACATTATCATTTAAACAATTCTTACTGAAAGTAGTATTCAAGAAAGCCTTCATTATTTTATACTTAAGTTTGTAATATTTCAATGCAAAGCCATTTTCTTTTTGCGCCAAAAAGTCATTCCACTCCATCCCCAAACTCTGTGGCACTGATACAGCAACCGTGGTAATGTTATACAGATAATTCGGCATTGTTCCGCATTTTAGCGCTATACAGGCACTTGACCGGCCGGTGTGGCGGAGCGGTTCTAGGCGTTTCAGTCTGCAACCGCGAGACCGCTACGATCGCAGGCTCGAACCCTGCCTCGGGCATGGATGTGTTTGATGTCCTTAGGTTAGTTAGGTTTAAGTAGTTCCGAGTTCTACGGGACTGATGACCTCAGATGTTAAGTCCCATAGTGCTCAGAGCCATTTGAACCATTTGAACAGGCACTTTCTCATTCTTTCCCGGATGTAATTTTATGCATGTCCCTCGTCATTTCATGAGATGATTATTTACCCGTAGTCGAGTAAGAGTTAAATTTTATATCTCGTACTATGAGAGCTAGTACACTCTTTAGTTCCCCCCCCCCCCCTACCCCCCTCTCCACTCGAATTAGGACTCCTAACTTTTATGTTGTAGAGTTAAAGAATTTTTATGTGGTTTCATTGTTTCAGAATTTTTGCGTATGGCCATTATATTCGTAATGGGTTTCGTAATTTTCCTAGATTGTCTGAAGGCGCTTTTCAACACAGGTCGCAAATTAAGAAGTAATAAATTCATCTTTATTGCAAACCCGACTGAATTCACTCTACGAAAGGAAAATATTTACATTCTTATTCCCTGTTGCTGCCGTCCGTCTCTGGCACCAATCTTGCACACTGCACAAGTTAAATACCCTGTTGCCTTGAAGGGAAAAAGAAAAAAAAACGTTAAAGCGCTTACTTTAGTCAACTCCGTAACTTCTCCCTAAAAATTTAACACATGTGACCAGTTTCTCTTTGTCACACTGTAAAGCAATTCTCTCCATGTTGTGTTTCATTTTAATTTTTTTCCTCCCCCTTCAGTACTTACGTTCTATCACTGTCCAGTTTCTCTCTCCGCCCCACCTTTTCTGTCAGATTCGTTGCCTCCAGCGCTCTCAGTTTAAATCTAACGGACTGTTTTTGTTGTTCTCGTACTTATGAACCAATATAAATTCTGTTTCTTTTATTTTTTAATTTTTTTTTTTTTTTTTTTTTTTACTGTAGCTTCGAGTGTCTTCCACTATACGTATTATAGTTATTTCTAAACGTTGTATCCCATATTAAATGTGTTTTACAACACGTGTGTCGTTATGAACATAATGTAAAATACATAGAATGCCTGCTTAGGTGTGGAAGAGGACCTAATGGACCTAATATTGCAAGTGTAAACAAACAGGTAAATATAAATAAAAGCGCGTGGTCCTCTTGCGCAACACTTGGATCTGAGTATGGTCGTTTGTGACGGTCGAAACCGGTCATCTTAAATTAGAGTTAAGATTTGGTATGAAAATAAAAATCATTCCAAGATTTATGGTAATCACGGTCGTTTCCGGGGAATAAATATGCCGTACTTTGTAATATCGGTGATATACCTTACTCGCATAGTATCATTTGTAGGTTGTTTCACAAAAGCTTATGAAATGTAATCAGAATTTTGACTCATAACTGCGCTGCTGTAGAGGTTTGTACAAGGAACATGACACTTTTTTGAAGCCGCGTGGAAAGAACATTCTGAAGGCCACGGAATCTACCATAAACTTGGTGTTACATTAAGCCGTGTCTGAAGATGATCGCTTGGCCGAAACTGGTTGTCCGGAACGAAATACTCATTACAACGGTTTTTCACTTTCCCATGACGTCGTCTTTTAAGCACGTTAAAGCTGTGTAGCATTGTTTATGAAAAAGAAAAGAGGGTTTCTTAACATCAGCCACGCTAACCCATTTCTGTAAGTCTTCAGGCTTTCGTGGCAGTGGTCACTAAAATTAAGATCTTCTGGATTGTTTAGAGGTAATATGGCACGGCTTAACAACCCAGAAGATTTTAACTTTAGTAACCCATTTCTGTTTGGGCTGAGGCTGCTCATTCCCAGCGAAACTGTAAATTCCAAACAAAGATTTTCCGTTTTCTACCTCATGGGCGGCGTTTACATTCCCGGTTGGTAACGCATTCCGTTTCTTAATTAATAGCCAGTTTTTAATGTAATATTAGCGACGAGGAACTCAGAGCCTGCATAATATCAGTAAGAAAAAGATATGGGGAAAAATCCGTCAATTCGCATTCAAGTAATCATTCCAGCTTGGAAAAAGTATTTATCTATACCACAGAAAACATTCTTCGACATGTGTGGGCAGTATTTTGCACCCTCCACCCGCGGGTATGTTTTCTGCCGAATGCTTCTCGCTTGATAGTTCCGTTGGCGAATGGGCTTTATGAACCGTGAGCGTGATCGGCACGTGGCCTGAATTGTGGGACGTGCCGAACCGCGCTACTGAATGGGTCAGCCCGTGGCACCATTAACCCCACGGAGCGACGTGGGGCTGCCTAATGCAGCACTACATCACTGATAGGCGGCGCATGTGTGAGGGAAGGCAAGGAAAGGGGAGGGAAGGGAGGGTTCTAAGCGCGCGGCCGCATTAGCTGGCTGAGTTACTGCCAATAAATAAGCAAATGAGCGGCCGGCCGCCTCGCGCCTGCCAGCCATCCCGTCGGCTCCTGAGACCACAGGCCACGCTCTGTCCAGGGCAGCAGTCCACACTCACATCTTGCGATTCGATGTCCCGCTACAGCTCGAACCTGTGGCGTGTCCAGTTACCTGTTTTCATCGTATTACCATTATTCTTACAATAGTTTTTGGGAAGCTGAAGATACTAGGGATAAAAAAAAAAGTAGTTGGCGAAGTGCTGCCTATAGCTTCTACAGTAAGCATACAGCAGTTAGAAGAGTGGAAGGACGTGATAAGGAGGCAGTAACTGAAAAGTGGGTGGCCAGGGTTTGAGCATATCCCCTCTATTATTCAGTCTATACACAGGGCAAGTAGTAAAGGAAGCCAAGGAGAAAAAGATGGAAGAGGAATTGACATTCCAGGAGAAGAAACAGAATCATTAAGATTTGAGACTGACACTGTAATTCTGTCAGACAGTGCAAAGAACGTCTAAGATCAGTTGAACGGAATGAACAGTGTCTTTGAAAGAGATTACAAGATTAACATCAGCAAAAGCAAAGCAAGAGTCATGGAGAGCAGTCTAATTCAATAAGGCGATGGAGGCACTAAAAGTAATACACAAGTTTTGCAATTTCGGCAACAAAATAACCGACTTTGACGGAAATAGGTTGCCAATAGCAAGAAAAGCGTTTGTGGAAACGACAAGTTTCTTAAAACCGAGCATACGAGAGCCTACTGAAACGTAATGCCTCCGAAATTGTTATTCTGTTCTCAGTATCGGGTAAGGTATAACAGGTCATGCATGTTACTCGGCCGACTTCCCGATTCGCTCACGCAAGTTGCAGGGTCGTGCCTCTAGATAGCTCCGAATTGTAGCACTTAACATGGCAGTGTGTAATGTATCAGTGTCCGTGTGTGAGAAACAACGTGCTGTAATCGAGTTTCTAACCACAGAAAATGTGCCTCCAACTGAAATCCATAGAAGAATGAAATCTGTGTACGGGGATAAGGTCAGTAATGTGCGGCGATGGGTTTTTCGTGCTTGTATTCAAGGAAACGGTGATGCTGATGTTAACGTGTTGGATAAAGCTCGGGGTGGACGACCGCGTACGGCAACCGACGAGACTCATCTGAATCGGGTTGATGAACGCGTCAGAGAAAATCGTCAGATAACGTAGGTACAGGCCTCAGGTAAATGTGGCATATCACGAGAGCATGTACAGGACATAGTTGCAGAACTGCGGTACTGAAAGCTGTGAGCACAGTGGAAAACTCGAATGTTCACTTCTGACAGGAAACAGAGGAGAGTGGACCTCTGTGATGTTGGTGGTGGTGGTGGTGGTTAGTGTTTAACGTCCCGTCGACAACGAGGTCATTAGAGACGGAGCGCAAGCTCGGGTTAGGGAAGGATTGGGAAGGAAATCGGCCGTGCCCTTTCAAAGGAACCATCTCGGCATTCGCCTGAAACGATTTAGGGAAATCACGATGGCCGGAGACGGGATTGAACCGTCGTCCTCCCGAATGCGAGTCCAGTGTGCTAACCACTGCGCCACCTCGCTCGGTCCTCTGTGATGCTACAGATGAATACTGAAGATTACGTGGGTAGATTGGATAACAATTGAAAAGCTACGGAGTGGAATCGGGGAGACAGCCTCCATATGGTACCACTTCACTGAAAGAACTGTTAGGTCTGTGGGACAAACCGTGAAGTATCACTGAAGTCTGGGAGATAAAAATAGCCTCGCGGGGTAGCCGCGCGGTCTGGGGCGTCTCGCACGGTTCGCGCGGCTCCCCACGTCGAAGGTTCGAGTCCTCCCTCGAGCATGGGTGTGTGTGTCGTCCTTAGCGTAAGTTAATTTAAGTTAGATTAAGTAGTGTGTAAGCCTAGGGACCGATAACCTCAGCTGTTTGTTCTCATAGTCCTTACCACAAATTTCCATCCGCTACGATAGCTGAATGGGCAGAGTGACAGACTGTCGTCCTAAGGGGCATGGGTTCGATTCCCGGCTGGGTCGGGGATTTTCTCCGCTCAGGGAGTGGGTGTTGTGTTGTCCTCATCATCATTTCATCCCCATCCGGCGTGCAGGTCGCCCAACGTGGCGTCGAATGTAATAAGATCTGCACCAAAGCGGCCTCCCGGTCAATGACGCCAAACGCTCATTTCCCTTTTACCATAAATTTCCGATAAAAATATAAAGGTAGACGTTGGAATGACCACAGTACGCAGGCGGAGGTATATGTGTGGGGTAGTACTCAGGTGGAAGTAAAGTGACTTGGAAAGGACATGCAAGAGTGAAAAGCTGCATGAATCCAATCTTCGAACTGAAGATCTGAATAACAACAATATTATGAAGAGCATTAGCATAGTTCTTCAGACTGTTTATAGCCTGAAAACTTTGGTTTGGTTTGGTTTGGTTGTTTGGGAAAGGACACCAGACAGCGTGGTCATCGGTCTCATCGGATTAGGGAAAGATGGGGAAGGAAGTCGGCCGTGCCCATTCAGAGGAACCATCCCGGCATTTGCCTGGAGTGATTTTAGGGAAATCACAAACTTTGTTTTCATCAGTATGATGCCAATAGGAGGGCCACAGGAACAAGGTGAAAATTTCGATGCAAATTTTTCAAACTAGAACGTCTGACGTATGTCAAATCCGAATATTCATTCTGCTTTTAACTGTAGCGCTGTTTCTTATCTCGCGGAATATCTGGATTTCATCTAACGTATAGTTATAAAGTTGCTGGCTCCAGTTCTAGTACTGGAAAAAATCTTCATTATTGGAATTCGATTAGCAATAGGGAGAGAGGCAGAAAATTTGTTTATTCTCTTCGCCAAACTATGCATCAATGCCATGCGTTGAATAACGAACCTCTCGAAGGCGTCTCGTAATGGTCTCCCAGCAACATTCTGTTTCATCCTGCACCATTGGTCAGAGACTAAGAGCACCTCCACTAGGGAATTACCATCCCGTGCGTAAGCTGCCGTTAACACCTCGACGCTGAAAGGAGTCTACTGGGTTGCACTTATAGTGGCACCCGAATATTGTAATGATACTACTGTAAACTAAAACTAAACTATTATATTGTAAACGATGTATGTCTCTGATGGGCTCTATATGTCGGATCGCTGACTAGGCACAACCGCAGAGCCAAAGATACTGCTTCTGGTCCGAGATTATAGTGTTGATGTAAGAGAGTGCTTGGCGCACAGCAGTAAGTGTGTATCTGAGAGAGAAAGAGGATGCAGTAGGCAGTTTTTGTGGTGTGCTCTCAACAGCCACCAAGTGCTAGATTATAGTATAGGAATTCTCTCATACCAATATTTTGAGTTACACAGCACGTAAAATAGGTAGTTAAAACGATGAGTGTTTTAGTAATGGAATGTAAAGTGAAATGATGAAATTTAAGTTTAATTGTGACAAGAAATGATTACTGTATTGTCATTACAAAGAAGCTTCACGAGTACATGTATTATTGGAAACATAAATGTAGAAGCAGAAGTCTTCTCCCATTTAAGATAAAGAAGTTAATTTTTTATTACTTTCATTTTGCCAGTGAGTTAGTGTAAATGAGTGGGCTGACAATTGGTGAGGGTGAGTTCTAAGTTGAGTAACCCCCGAACGTACGTAAGCAGATTTGATGTATAGGCTTGTTAGATATTTCCTTTTTGTAATCTTTCTAAGCTTTGTTAACACAGGTATATGTAATTTCATTATTTGTCTTTATGCTTTTTAATGATAGTAGGTAACACTTGCTGTACAAGTATCGTTGTTTGTGATTACGTCAGCACAGAAAGGTTTTCATTTAGTAAAAAGGATGTAATTTTTCTGAGTAATTTAATTTCAATTGTCAAATGTTTTAAAAAACCAAACTTAACTTCGAATAAAACTTCGCTATTGAAAAGGTCAGTGTTAGTAGTGCACCGAAATCGCTACCGCCTCCCGTCTAGGTTATATGTTTTTTAAAGACATCGAATTTTTCTTAAATGTTTTCATTTATCAGGCAAACGAATTTCTTGCACATTTCAAAGTATTAGGCCAGCATTGCACGCCGATGAGTCGGTAGCTAGCTTATTTTATTCTTCTTCATCAGAGAGCAGAATATAAGGCGATCCATCGTTGCTGCTTTAGAGGTAAGACAATTTTATTTATTTGTTATGTGCACAGAGACCAACGTTATCAATTTTGAACAGGGCCGGAGGATTCAGTACCTAAGCGGCTAAATGTATTTTGGAGTGACTGTGTTTTCTTTATTGGTACTGGTAGTTGCATTGCCCAATCGGTTCGCATAAAGTTTTGCTAACAATAAAACAGAGTAAGCACACCACTTGCAGTTACAGCACGATACACGATAACTCCAGTTACAACGCAAACGGCTGCGCCTGGAGTGGCGCCGTCAGCGAGAGGCATGGCCTGCTGGTGAATGACGTCACTCTGTGTTCAGGGATCAATCGCGCTTGTGCGCTAACGGGATGACCATCGGCGGCAAGTACGGCAATGACCGGAGGGACGTTCCATTTTTCCACGTTTAGGATATGCTCAGCGGTGTTACACTTGCTGTCCGGTATGGAAAGCCTGCGGGTATGATTCCAAATCACTGCTGGTAGTGATTAGGGGAACTCTGAAGGCACAACGATTACTTCTCACGTGAAAGGAGGACCAGTGCAATGTTAGTGGGCCAGCTAACCGAAGGAGATGATAGCACGCCCTAATGCGCCCTTCCCAACCGCATCAGGGCATATATCCAGACCAGAGGGAAGGAAGCAAGGATGATAGGTTTTAACATCCCATCGACATCTAGGTCATTACAGACGGAGTTTGGAATGATTCCAGGATGTGGAAGGAAATTGGCCCTTTCGAAAGAACCGCCCCGCCATTTTACGGATATCACGGAAGATATAAATTAGGGTGGTCGGACACGGATTCGAACCGTCGTCCTATCGAAAGTGAGTCCAAGGCGTTAACCACTGCTCCGCCTCGAGCGGTCAGGCCAGAAGGGTGGCAGAATCATACTGTCATGGTCTTTATCAATTGACTCTATTTTGTAATCACTCAAATGACGTCACATACTCTTTAAACCCGAGAAGTTTAATTTAATTTCGTCCTGCCATTCTTGGTTCCTCAATTCCTTGCCAGGCAGTATAAATTCAGCGTATCTCTTTGCTGTCGTGTTACTGCATTAATGAGCTTGTTATACGTCAAGAACTTAATAAAAAACCCGATTCATCACATACAGTAAATTCTTTCTGAGGAGCACATTTACAGCTCAGTTTACAATCACACTGTTCATTGTCATCCTAATAGGAACCTTATGAAACAAGGTCATCATTTTCGTCAGCAGCAGTAGCAACAATATCCACTTTCGTTTAGTTCTTCGTCTCTTATCTCTTGGAATCCAGCAAATATTATCTATGATCCATCCACCATCTCTGGCGCACAAAATGAGGGGGTGGGGGGGGGGGGGGTGAGGGGAGGAGTAGCAGTGCGTTTTGTGGACGTATATCTTTAACAGTATTTAAATTTATTTCTTAATGAATTTCAATAACTCTAAGCACAAGCACAGAACGATACAAGTACGGTATTCAGCGCTTAATATACCAAAGTGCAAAAGTTAGTACCTAACACAAAACAATACACAATAAAATGTTCTGTCCATTTGAAAAATCCAATACTTCAAAATAACGGGGGCAAGAAATATAATACCAAAATTAATAACACAATAGTAGAAAAAAAATTTAATTCAGAATAACAAAGCCTAAAATATATCCAACAGAAGCCGACTTCCTAACAAACACTAAACAGACAATGAACACGAAAATTTTGAAATTTGTGGTAAGGACTATGGGACCAAACTGCTGAGGTCATCGGTCCCTAGGTTTTCACACTAATTAAACAAAATCAAACTAACTTAGGATAAAGCCAACATACACACTCATGCCCGAGGGAGGACTGGAAGCTCCGACTGGGTGTGCCGCGTGAATCGTGACGAGACATCCCAGACGGCACGGCTACCTCGCGCAGCGAATGAACACGATACAGAAAATCAATAGAATACACAAACCCATGTTACCTGCTGCTGGGTGCAATAAAGAAGACCAACACGACAGTGAATGCCAGCGACAAGGATAGATTAAAATTTCGCTTTCCTTCTCGGAAGATAAAAAGTGAAAGAAATATTTAAATCTTGCAAAAAGTTTACAATGTAGGAGTAAAGGTTTGCTACGATGAAGACACGCCACAAATGCGATGGCACAATGGGGTAGCAATATAAGAAAATTAAAAAATAGTCAGATATTTTATGATACTGGATCACCTTCATTATTTCCTTAGGCCATCGCGTATTATGCTCTTTTGATGTGCAAGTCCCGGGTGGCTATTGTACATCATCATCTTTTGAAAGCTCGTTGACAGTCAAAAAGCTATCTTGACTTGCACGTAAAAAGGGGTAATGAGTATTATCATCGGACATCATAGAAACAGATCTACACGATCGACTTATCATTATATAATGTTTAAATAACACAACACGATAAGCAATCGATCATTCTACTTTCAAATAATGTGCGTAAAATTCC
The DNA here is from genome assembly GCF_021461395.2 of Schistocerca americana. Lineage (NCBI taxonomy): Eukaryota > Metazoa > Arthropoda > Insecta > Orthoptera > Acrididae > Schistocerca > Schistocerca americana. Next base: position 539,780,907 of record NC_060119.1, read on the forward strand.
TGAAAATTTCTGTCATCTGAAAAACAATAGCTCATCAAAGAAAATAAGTACTGTACTGATAAAAGGTTTCTAGAATAAATTCAGACAGTATTAATTGGGAGTATAATAATCATTATTCGATTAATCAAAAATTTTACAGAGCTTAAAACACTTACCTTCTACAGGTTTTAAGACAAGATCCCAAGTAAGCTAACGACAAGAAGAGGTCATCTCTCCACTTATATTTTGTTTTTCAAAAAGCAGCCTCGCTGCTTATCTCTACCACTTCCAGCATTACTCCAGCCAGCCGGCAGCTTTCTTCGGAAGTTGCTACGGTATATGATGAAAAGGATCCGGACTCCTGGATGAAAATGACTTACATGTTCCTGATGCCCTCCATAGCTAGGTCTAATGCTGGAATTCAATATGGTGCTGGCCCACCCTTAGCCTTGATGATAGCTTCCACTCTCACAGCCATATGTTGAATCGCCGGCCGCGGTGACCCAGCGGTTCTAGGCGCTTCAGTCCGGAACCGCGCGACTGCTACCGGTCGCAGTTTCGAACCCTGCCTCGGGCATGGATGTGTTCTAAGTTCTAGGGGACTGATGGCCTCAGATGTTGAGTCCCATAGTGCTCAGAGCCATTTGAACCATATGTTGAATCAGGTGATGGAAAGTTTCTTGGGGAATTGCAGCCCATTCTTCACGGAGTGCTGGTATCGATGGCGGTCGATGAGACCTGGCACGAAGTCGGCGTTCCAAAACATCCCAAACGTGTTCTATAGGATTCAGGCCAGGACTCTGCGCACGCCAGTCCATTACAGGGATGTTATTGTCGTGTAACCAAGCCTCCATAGCCCGTGCATTATGAACAGGTGCTCGATTGTTATGAAAGATGCAATGGCTATTCCCGAATTGGTCTTCAACTGTGGGAAACAAGAAGGTGCTTAAAACATCAACGTAGACCTGTGCTGTGATAGTGCCACGCAAGACAACAAAGGGGTGCAAGCCCCCTCCATGAAGAACACGACCACACCGTAACACCACCGTCTCCTAATTTTAATGTTGGCACTACATACCCTGGCAGATGACGTTCACGAGGCATTCGCCTTACCCACACTCTGTCATCCCCGCCTAACTGTCATAGTACTTGCAGTGGATCCTGATGCAGTTTGGAATTCCTGTGTGGTGGTCTGGATAAATGTCTGCCTATTGCACATTACAACCCTCTTCAACTGTCGGCCGGTACGCTTTTATGCTGTACGCGTCCCTTCGTGTTTCCACCTTACTATCACATCGGAAACAGTGGACCTACGGATGTTTAGGAGTGTGGAAATCTCGCGTACAGACCTATGAAACAAGTGACACCCAATCACCTGACCAGTCCCTGAGTTCCGCGGAGCGCCCTATTCTGCTCTCTCACGATGTCTAATGACTACTGAGGTCGCTGATATGGAGTACCTGGCAGTAGGTGGCAGCACAATGCACCTTGTGTGAAAAACGTATGTTTTCGGGGGTGCCCGGATACGCTCGATCACATAGTGTTGCTGTGTTGCCTTCTAACTGGCCGTCCTGCACTCCATCGAGGCTCCCCCTCGCTCTTCGAAGGTGGCGCTCGGAGTACAGTAATTTACGGCACACATTCGATCACCTGGTTACATATTCCGCCCACCTTCTGATACGGGAATTAGATCGTTGTTATTGGTGTCTAACGTATGGCCATTTTAACTTCACCTTGTAAGTGGTTGTATATCTATTTCACTCAAATACTTCACAGACAATTAAGTTTTCTTACCGTATGCTGCGCTGCGACGACGCTTCACTGCACCCGATCGAATTTACTGATACATGGTCCTATGATCGTCCCTAGCTACTGGTTATGTCAGCGTAGGCAAGTCCCAGGAGACCTCCTAGTTTTGGCTGCAGATTATCACCAGTTTGGCGTGAGTATAAAACGTAGTTAAGTTTCACACAATTTTTATTTACGTAACGGGAGTGCGTAAGACTAACTTTGTTCCCAGTAAGAAGCGAAAGATCTTTCGATATCCTGTGCATACACGGGATAAATAACAGCGTTACTTCCTGTTACTTCGCCGTCCCAATTTCTCAAAGTACAAAATATTCATAAAGTGCTTAGCAAAGTTTCTTAGCGGCGTCGGTGAACTTGTCGTTAATAACGCACGGGATACCGCTGCTGCTTTCTTCTCTTTCCGTCGGGCCTGAAACCTTTTCAGACCGGAGTAGCGGCGCCCCGGCTGTAAATTAATTCCTCGGCCGAAAGTTGTCCCGGAAGAAGTTCGGTAACGACAACGAATGCCTTACGCTTCATCTTTATCCACATTAGAGTACATTAACGGACAGCTTAGATATACAGCTGTAAGGAACCAAGTCTTTTCTGAGGAGCTTCGCGTTAGCCTTTATGCTGAATATGCAGCTGGTGAACTTTTCCTACCACAAAAAAAAAGAGGTCCTGTATTTGCGGCTACATGATTCCTGAACGTGTTGTAAGGTTAGAAGACAAAAACGGTAACGAAAAAATATGAAAGGGAGAGGGAGAGAATAGTTCCTGTTGTATACTGTACGATCAGAAATTCTTTCGGTCAGGAGGAAGTTAACGTGGTTCTATACATCGACAGAAAGTCACTGTTTACCTCAGTAATGTTCAGATATGTTCATATGTGGGTGAATTCCTAAGGGACCAAACTGCTGAGGTCATAGGTCCCTAGACTTACACACCAAGCTATGCTAAGAACAACACACACACTCATGCCCGAGGGAGGACTCGAACCTCCGGCAGGAGGGGCTTCGCAATCCTTGGCATGGCGCCTCAAACCGCGCGGCCACTCAGCGCGGCGTAATCACATGAGACGCATATAAAAGAAACCTATGTGAAAAAAAGACTTGTCCAGCAGTGTGAGGGAACTAAATGGAAGGTGCTGAGAATGTACCACTGTAGCCTATCTTAAACACAGCATAAGAAGGAAGCAGACGACTCTGTAACACCATCTGAGTAGCCAAAATCAGTGGAGCGTCTAGAGCCTGGCAGTCGTTTTAATGTGTTGTCCTAGTTCTATGATACGTACCAGATGAGTTCCAGAGAACCATTATCCTAAAATACGTGAACAAAGTTTGAGTACACAATACTGACAACTAATGTGTAATCTGTTATGTGCTTACATAAAGTTAGATATTTAAATATAGAAAGAAAAGATGGTAACTTAATATTGCAGTCATTATCGGTGGTGCTGCGGGACACGCACCAGTAATTTTAAGTTATGTGACTTTACTCTGTTCTCATACTGCATTCTATTGAGAGGCTGGTTAGCTGGTCATGTCATTATAGGGTTTCCTATTTGTGTCCGAAGCGGCCTGTGAATGGTGACGGTTTACCGACTTACAAGGGAGCCTCCCCATCGCACCCCTCTCTGATTAGGTGGTAAGATGGTCCATTGGATAGCCCGTCTAAAACTGAACACAGATCAAGTATGAAAACAGGAAGACGGTATACTGAACTATGAAAAAAAAGCAAAATAGAAACAGTGAACTGTCCAAGCTCAACAAGTCCGACATTGAGTAAACTATAAGAGTCATGACGTCGTGGTTAAGTGGCCAACGACCGCATTATTTTCGCTGGCACGGTAGCTCAGCGCGTTCGGTCAGAGGTTTAGCTGCCCTCTGTAATAAAAAAAAAAAAAAACTGAGGTTATCGATCAACAACGAACTTCAACGGATGTCTTACGATGTCCGCCCTGAGCAGATGCAACGAACAACAGCGAACAAAATGAGACAGAAAAAGAGGGTTAGCTGCGCGTTGTCACAAAAAAACTGAGTGAACAGATTAACTATGAACTTAAAGAACTTGAACGGGACGTCCGCTCGGAACAAATGCAACGAGCGATTATGAAAAAAATGAGACTTTAAAAGAAAGGAAAAAAAGTGGTAATGGTGTCAGACTGCGAAGCACGTGAGCCGGGTTCTAATCTCCCTTGTACCATTTGTTGTTATTTTATTTTTTTCACAGTTTTACGTACTACCCTTCCGGTCATTGAGATGTTTGTTCACTTTTAGTAGTTTTGGGAGTTCTCATACTACACATTAGTTATAGAATATAAATCATGTAGTAAGAATGCATTACCGTCGCAAGAAAATGTGATGTGCAGGCGAGATACCACATAGACGTCTCACAGAAATGAAAACAACAAATAAACGGATGTGCACTATGTTACAACAAAGGAATTCAAGAGTCAAACCTTCCAAAACGGAACGCAATTTCAAAAACGTTAAAAACGCATGGTTTGACAGAGCATGGAGAAACTGAGTGATTCTGAAATTGTTCCGTTCATTTGTTGCAGCTTCTGTGACCAACTGTTATGTTTTCATCATTTCCTCGGGACCGATCACATTCTGACTCATACGAGCACCTAAATCGGGCAATGAAGTATATCTCATTCACTCACAAGGCGTGCAAATTAGTTCCTATGATACGACACACTTACTGTCACTAATGCCGTTTATTACCACACAAGACGTCTTTTCCAGTGGAGAATTCGGTTGACTTGTTGCCTTGTCATCAAAGGTTTGAGGTTCCTATTCGAAAGCCACTTCCTTTCGGCTGCTGATAGAGTAATTGTGCACGCTCAACTTTCAACAATCCACTCTTTCACTGTAGGTTCCTTCCTTACACCTCCCTCTTGCAAAAGGCCGTTACACCACGACAAAGACACAAATTTTGAAAGGAAAAAAAGTAAAAAATGGATGGGGGTGGGGGCACGGGAGAGCTTTGAACACAATTCGCCCGCTGCGGAGCCCAACACGATGACCACTTAACCACGACGCTGTCGCTTTACTTCGTCCCTCAATGTTGGACTTGTTAAGCTTGGACAATTCATTGGTCCTATTATACTTTTTCACAGTTCATTACACTTTCTTCCACTTTTCATGATTGATCTGTGCTCAGTTTTTTACGAGCTGTCCACTTGGCCTTCTTACCACTAAATGACTGCGATGAGGTTTCTCATGTTAGATGTACCTTACTGTTGGAAATGGGCCCCTTGAGGGGCAGGTCCGGCCGCCTTATTGTAGGTCTTATTACATTCGACGCCACAATGGGCGACCTGCACGCCAGATGGGGATGAAATGATGATGAAGACAACACAACACCCAGTCCCTGAGCGGAGGAAATTCCCGACCCAGCCGGGAATCGAACCCGGGCCTGTAGGGCGGTAATCCGTCATGCTGACCACTCATCTATCGGGGCGGACACCTTACTGTTGATTGACGTACTTCAGTTTTCGGGCACATGTGCTTATGGCACACAATATTCCAAAATCGATAACGTAAAATAAAATGGCTGTGAGCACTATGGGACTCAACTTCTGAGGTCATCAGTCCCCTAGAACTTAGAACTACTTAAACCTAACTAATCTAATGACATCACACACATCCATGACCGACGCAGGATTCGAACCTGCGACCGTAGCGGTCGTGCGATTCCATACTGTAGTGCCTAGAACCGCTCGGCCACTCCGGCCGGCGTAAAATAAAAGATTACTTCACTGCAGTGTGACGAACCAGTTAAGTTTTGTTGCTGTTGTGGTCTTGACAGTTTTGATGCAGCTCTCCACGCTTGTCAATTCTGTGCAATTCTCTTCATTTCTACATTGTCTGTTCTGTGCAAGTCTCTTCAAGTCTGAATGGCTACTGTGACCTCTATCCATTTGTAACTGCTTACTGTATTCAAGCCTCGGCTCTTTCTACGGTCTTAATTAATTACTCGATCTATCTTCAGCATTCTTCCGTGCCACCACATTTCTCAACCTTTCCGTTCTCTTCTTGTCCGAACTGTTTACCTTCCACTTTCACTTCCGTAAAACGTAACACTCTAGTCTAGACAAATACCTTCATAAGACTAGTTCACATTTAAACATGTATACGATGTTTGAAGGTTTCTCTTTTACAGAAACTTAATTTTTGTTATTGACACTTTAGCCACTATCAGTTATGTTGCTACCCAAATATAAAAACTCACCTACTATTTTTAGTGTCTCATTCCTAATCTAGTTCCCTCAGTATCACCCCTTTTAATTAAAGTACACTCTGTCACGTTTGTTTAACTTTTGTTCATTCATCTTATAATCTCTTTTCAACACATTGTCTATTTCGTTCAACTGCTCTTCCAAGCCCATTCCGCCTCACAATTACAATATCATCAGCAGACCTCATATTTTTAATTTTTTCATCCTGAACATTAGAGAAAATAAAGAGTCGTGTGATAGTGATGCTATGTGGTATTTCACTCTGACCTGAACCTATGTACCGTGAGTGAGAGCTATCTGTTTAGCAGTTGTATGTTTAGTGATTGGTACCATAAGGCTTATAAGACGTCTTTCCATTCAGTGAGATCATCAACCCGCTATGTGGCCTAAGATACGTGTGAGTGCTGAAAAGTATTACGTCTGAGTTTTTTATGTGATAATTGTTGAAGCTACTAAAATAAAATAAACGTTATTACCGTTCTACATCGTTTTTCTCTATGTCTACATATTTTAATCCCTCTGCCGCTAGAGGGCTCCGAATTGTAGTGTGTAATGTGGGGGTGTTTAATGTAAGTGTGTCGACAAGTGCCGCGAGGGATAGCCGCCCGGTCTCGGGCGTCTTGTCACGGTCCGCGCGGCTCCTCCCGCCCCCCCCCCCCTCCTTCGGAGGTTCAGGTCCTCCCTTGGGCATGGGTATGTGTGTCTTCCTTAAGTTAGATTCAGTAGTGTTTCAGCTTAGGGCCCGATGACCTCAGCAGTTTGCTCCCGCAAGACCTTACCACAAATTGCCAATTTTGTCGATGCGTGAGAAAGAGCGTGCTGTAATCTGATTGCGAATTGGAAGAGTTCGTCCACGCATGGAGAACCCTCTCGTTCAGTTTGACAGTGCCAAACCACATCCTAGCGCTGCGACATTTTGCAACAATCCGACACCTTGCTTTCACGGTCGCCGATCATCCTCCATACAGTCCCGGCTTGTCGTCATCAGACTCTCATTTATTTCCAAGGCTGAAAAAATACCTTCGAGGACTTTACTTTGAGAGTGATGAAGCTGTGCAAGCAGAGTTGAGGTTGAGGCTCCGTCAACGAAGTGAGACATGCTATACTGGCGGTATCTAAAACTGATCTCTCGTTGGGAGAAATGTGTTCATCGTGAGAGTGACTGTACTGAGAAATAAATAAGCAGTCATGAAGAATAAAGATGTAGAACGTTCATAATGCTTGTTTTATTTAAAAAGCTTTAAGAGTTTGCACATAAAAATTTCGGAGGCATTAATTTTCAGCACGCCCTCGTTCTACATATCGCTCATGATACTTCGGCAATGGAACAAGGAAGTCTCTGCTCCATGCTTCCTCTGGCCCTCTCCAGAAGTAAACGTGGACTATGATGGGTAACAGAAGACGCCAAAGCCCCGCTTTGTTTCATAGTAGCATTAGTTTAACACTGTGAAAATGCGATTGTTACACAATTTCTATATAAGAGAATACAGGAAATTGATAGGCAAGGGAAGCTCGAGCATCCGTAAGAGCTATTCGTAGCTCCACAACAATTTCTATCCTGGACCCTGAAAAATGTTATGTCAGAAAATGCGAGAAAAAGCCATTCGTGTAAAATATAGCTCGCCTTTTTCATACGTGATATATTGCCAATAGTAGATGCATATGAACATGTGTAATAAGTCTCTTCCCAGTTTTCTGACTGGCGTGCGGCACCACCACACTGATGACTGATATAGTCACAAAAAATGTAATGGGCTGGAAGGATTTAGTATTTTGTGGAGGATGGGCAGTAATGAAAAGCAACAAAAGTAAAATTACATTATGTGCCAAGGAGTCGTAAATGAAACACTTACGTTCTCAACACATAAACGATTAATCAGATAGTGTCAATAGCAATATCAGTTTGTAAGCTGACGTTGCTATAGTCTACAGAAAATATGCTCGCGGACTGTAGGTGAAATGGGAAGGAAGGTAAGACATAAATGTTATGTCGAAGACAGGGCCTTCAGAGATGGAACACAGTATAAGCCCTGCCGAGGACGAAATCCGTCTTTCCCATTTGAAAGGAACTATGGCGGCATCAGAAGGAAAGGCAGAACGGCTCCAGTGTTCGGTGTCTTTATAAAGCAAAACATCCACGGTAACAGAAAACTGCTGTAGTTCATTAAGGTAGCCACAGCATGCTTGCTGCTTACCACTAGTTTGACTGGGCACTCTACAACCGAAATGTGGGAACACAATCAGAAATGTGAAATAACGCTTGTTAAGCCGATGTTACGCAAACTGAAGTGACGAATAAAAATTTGTACCAAGGCCAGGATTTAGACGTGGGTCTCCTGCTCAGTAGGCAAACGCTCTGACCACGACGCCCCCTTCACGCTGGCCTTACGCAACTGCACAGACTACGCTAAAATGCCTCCCTCCTCACTCCAAATTTCCAATGAGTGCAGTTTTGCACAGCCACTATTCCAAGGTGGCGTAGCAGTTAAGGCACCTTTCTAGTGAGCAGGAAATCTGCGTTCGAATCCCAAATATGGTACAAATTTTCATTTGCCTCTTCAGTCTGCATATATACATCATACAAATTTGAGACTTGAAAAGGCCTCAGGAACCGTATATGGTTCAAATGGCTCTGAGCACTATGGGACTAAACAAGGGAACTCGACGCTGTGTTCCCAAAGTTTTCACCCATCCAATGGCACCAATTGTATCCTGAAGAAGATCCCAGCAGAGGTACTGAAACGTTGAGCGTCGAAGCAGTTTGAAGAGGAATGTCATGAGGGCCTAACGACACAGAAGATTTTATCGTCAGAAATACGAGAGATTAATGTGACTACTTAGGCATGTAGTCGTGTTTACAGTTGCACATACGTGATCTGAATATGAAAAACTGCCACTGATATTAGAAGCATGTCTCCTTCGTCATGCACGGTATACTGGCTTCAGGAGACTGTAGGTAGCTGTAGTTACAGATCAGCTGGTAAAAGTAAACCTTCCTTGCATCGTTGCATGTTTCTCTTGGTCGGTAGCGTAAGGTTCAAATGGCTCTGAGCGTCATGGCACTTAACGTCTGAGGTCATCAGTCCCCTAAACTCAGAACTATTTACACCTAACTAACCTAAGGACATCACACACATCCATGCCAGAGGCAGGATTCGAACCTGCGATCGTAGCAGCAGCGCGCTTCCGAACTGAAGCGCCTAGAACCGCTCGGACAGAACTGCCGGTGTCGCTTAAGGTTCCTTCCCTTCGCATGAATAAAACATCTTCCTTACAATTACCCGGTTATAAGAAATTTGATAACAGTAGCCTTGCCAAGAAAACTTTGTTCATGTTAACGCAGCGTTTTCTAGATGCGTGTTAAGCCGTCTCGTGATCTTGTTACGGAGTAGAGTCAAGCGCCGGCACACCAGTCGGGAACGATAGAGCAGAGGGGGCTGTGACAAGACGTCAGCCAGTCGCACGCTGATCGACCCCTCTCCAGGACGACAACGCGACAGCAGCGGCCTCTATGCGAAGACAACGTAACCGCCGCTCCCGACTGGCCACTGGCCAGTTCTTCGACAAGCATCAAGACTAGCGACCTGAATAGAAGCGTCAAAGCTCATCACTTAACTCGTACATTCTATGTAATTCAAACTTGAACTTGTTATACTGAAGAAACTCGATTTTTGTCGGTCGCCCTTCGCTTGCGACACATCTATGTAGTTGTCAAAGTTAAGTATTGTCAATTACTTTTTTGTAATAAAACTCATTAACAGCATTTGCTTGAATTGTTGTCTAGCGATCCGAGAAAGCAGGTTTCCTAGACACCCCATCTTTCACGACTACGCGGGATTTAACAGGTCTTATAATAGGTAACAGTCCTCATTAATGAACTCCCCTATCAGCAAGTTAAGTTGTTCCTCCCCTGTTTTGATTAATAGCCAACATTTTTTCTATAAACAAGGTGTGCAGCGGTAACATTAGAATCTGTTTTTGTATAAATACAGAAAATTTACTACTCTTACTTTCTGTACATCAACGAAGCGGGAAACTAGTGTTTGTCCTCACTGGAAATCTGTATATTCCGTTGGCGATGCCAATATGGGAACTAGCTTATGAGGCAAATGGCGGTGGAACCCATCGAGAAAACAATATCAAGGGCTTCATCCTAACGACTGGAGAACATTTTGAAAATATTGTAGCACTGACAGTTCCTAAAATCGAGAGTTGGTATAGCCACTCGCTTAGCGTATACCAAGTCCAAGCAGCGGCCGCCAGGTGACACTCATGAACACGGGCCTCTTCCTGCTTCTACGTCGCTTCCTCAGGGGTGTCGCGTACATCCACCGATAATCTAGACAGCCAACAGGGAACGCTGCTGACCAGACTGCTTCCGCCTTCTCCTGGCGGATCTGTAAATCTTTCCATCGACGGCTATCAAAAAACGGCGCGCCACAGACACACACACATAGTTCCACACCAGCGATTAGACAGTTTAAATCAGTGCCTATAGCTTGCACAATTACTTTTTTGTAATAAAACTTATTAACAGCATTTGCTTGAATTGTTGTCTAGCGATCTGAAGACCTCCTCACGAATTAGCAGTCACTATCTGGGGAGTATCTGGACTATAGAGAGTGTCTGCAACATTACGGTCAGTTATTCATTGTAAGGTTTTTAGTTTATTTTAGGTATTCAAGGAGTGTGAAGTGAGCTCGATTTTCATTCGATGTCTCATATTCATAGCTGTACTTCGGATATTTTTCAAATAGTAGTTTTCAATAGTCGATATTTTGTGCCACAGAGGTTCTGAGCACTAGGGCTGTGGTGTTTCGTTGTCAAAAGTATTGTCGGAGCAGTAGGATTCTGTAAGAAGTAAGTTAGTGAGTCGAGTGTTGCTCACACTATTGAGCAGTCTGAAAATTGCTAAATGAGCACAGAGATAAAGATACAGAGGATGTTGATTTCTGGAAATGTAATTTGTAAAGACTAATTTGAGAAGAGTGAAGTTTTTCAGATTTTGTTATCGCTGCATTGCATGCTCGCGTGTAATTTATCATGTGTTTCGTAAAGGGAAAATTTTAGTAGGATTGTTCGCTATTGGTTCGAGTTAGTTGTCTATTCAGATGGCTTGAGATGGTTTGTACTACTAATTAATTTCATGGCAGAGTATATATTTGTAATAATGCTTTGAAAAGATGGTTGTAATTTTTAAGGAAACAATTAGAGTTTCCATATAGTTTTTGAACGCATTTAGTAAATGCAATATCCCCTACCGTCTCCTCACGGAAATTTGGATTTTGAATAATGTGTTGTCGCATAACTGTCTAAGGAAAACAGTGGTCAAAACTGAATCATTATCTGCTTAGAAGAGATGCATGTTCTTTCATTGCATTGCGCAAGGCTTTCTTTCCCTTTAGGTGCTTTGCTACTGCACTGTTATTTTTATGTTCATGACTCTGGAGCAGTACCGTTGCCACAGGACAGGCGTAGACATTAATTGGGGCTAGTTTAACATTACACTCTGAACACTGGAAGATAATTTACAGTTAGCTTTGCATTTAAAAACTATTATCAAGTTGAATTCAGGTAAAGTTCAATTCAGATTACATTTCATATGCAGACATTTTCATTCTCACAGTGCAGTGCTACATTCGCGTGTGTATTATTTAATGTTTACAATTTCATTTAGTCAGTTTGCTTACATAAATTCACAGCGCATTTTAAGAAAAACATTTCAGTTATTAATTTTTCAAATTTCGATCTGTAATTTTACGAAGCATTTTTATTCTGTTAGTTTCGTGTGTTGGAATTGCAAGTCACGTATTGTGACGTCATATGTTGCAGCATTGTCCACTGGACCGCACAATATAGAATTTCACAGCACAGCTTATTTAATATACAGTTTTACGTTTTCTAATTAATTTTGTAAAAAGTTAATTCAAATACGATTATAGAATGACATTGTTTTTGCGAGTCATTCTTATCAGACAGCGTTTCCGTAAGAACTCCAATTACATTGTTCAGCGTTAGAACACACCCACACGTAGTTGTAAACAGTAGAAAACCAGTTTAGCCCAGTGCAATCATAGTACACAAAATACCACTCAACATACTATGTTATTTTTATACAGAGAAGTTAGAACATAGGCTGCCAACAGACAGAAAAGCGTTTTTAGTTATCATTGTACTAGGTATAGGACATCATGCGCCACCCATCAAATTGTACCAAAGTTAAATGCCGTTTGGTAACATCGGCTTAATAAATGTTACTTCTTATTTCTGATTGTGTTGCCACATTTCTGTTGTAGAGTGCCCAGTCAAACAAGTGCTAAGCTGCAAGCAAGCAGGGGCTACATGAAGTATACCAGTTTTCTCTTACCATGGATTTTTTGGGCTGAATTAGTTTTAACATTCAGTCACCACATACATCAACAGGAAATAACAACAGAGATGAGGCACTTCGTCTCGCACTTAATAACTGACAGGGGTCTGACTCACACCCTTGTGCAACACGTTTCGTGTTTGGGACCATATTTACGCTTTACGAGACTTGCTTCAGGAAAATGTCTCGTGAGGCTGTTGCGCCTAGTACACATGTAGCTTAACGAGAGTGAATGAAGAAGCCACTCAGCATACTTTCAAATACGTTGTAGAAAAACGGCAACACCAAAGGCAACGTCAGTGCGTTGTTGGTAAATCAGAAAACAAGCTCTGGCATGCGATGTTTATTTTAGGACTAGCAGACCACTCATTGTTAGCCAGGGTATATTTTTATTCTAGTCATCTGCTAGTCCATCTCCTCCCTCCCCTTCACAGTCTATCTACTCCTTCATCCCATCTCTCTCCACCTCCTCCGCCCCCTCCCTCTGTCCACCTCCTCCACCTCATACTCTGTTCATTTTCTCCTGTCTCCTGTCCATCTTCTCTTGCTGCTCTCTCTATCTATCTGCTCATCGTTCCCCTCTCTGTCAATTTGTTCCTCTCCTTCTGTCCATCTGCTCCTTTCCTCTTTGACCACCTCCTCCTTCCTAGCTCTTTTTGCCATCTCTCTTTGTCCACCTCCTGCTCCCCTTCTCCTGTCCATCTTCACCTCTGTTCTCCCACTGTCCACTCCTCCTCCCCCTCTCCCTGCCTATCTTCACTCCCCCCCTCCCGCTGTTGATCTCCTCCTCCCTCCTCTCTCTGTCCATCTCCAACTGCCCCCTTTCTGTGTCGATTTCGTCATTTCCTTCCTCTCCCTCCTAACTCTGCTATCTCTTCCCTCCCCCTATCTCTGTCCATCTCCTCTTCTTCCCTTTCTCTGTCCATCTCCTCCTCTTTCCGTTCTCTGTCCGTCTCCTCTCCCCTTTTATCAGGTATCTATATGCTTCTCCCCCTATCTCCGTCCCTTCGCTGTCTGCTCATCTCCTCTTCCCCCCTTCTCTCCCCACATTACCACCTGCACCCCAATAGGAGGCTGGTGGTTCTTATCCCCACTGTATTTCTTTCCAGATCGTCACTAATAAGTATACGAAACTTGGCTGAAGTCGTTCCAGGGGCTTAGGAGAGATTTTTACCCGTGATGTTGCCCACATACACGAGTGTCAGATATATTTCACACATATTTAACACATTTCTCACGTATTTATACACATACACTGATAAGCCAGAACATTAATACCTCTGTCCACAGTGATGCTGGATGCCGCCTGGTGGCGTTGCGCGCACGGGACGCGGTAACGAAAGTATGTAAGCGGAGCAGACACGGAAGGGGGATCACCCTAGTGAAGATATGTACTGTAAATGGGGAAATCCATTGAAATAAGCGACTTCGACAAGGGGCAGCTTATTGTTACGCAGAATCTACGAACGAGTATCTCGATAACGGCGAAGCTGGTCTAATGGTCACGTGCTACTGTCGTGAGCATCTACGGAAAGAGGCTGAAGGATAATGAAACTACCACTAGGTCTAAATGGGATTCGGCGGATTGTCCGCTCTCTGAAGTAGACTAGATGGTTATCTGAGGCATCTCTGCCAAAAGAGCACAATGCTGGTTCACTCACAAGGGTTTCAGAACACACCGTTCATCTTACATTATTGCACATGGAGCTCCGCAGCACACCACCCCTACGTGTTCGCATGTTTACCCAACGGCGCGTTATTTACACGAATTATATGACCTGCGCCTAGACATCTAATGCCACATACCATTACAAACTTACCAACAAATTGTCGGATCCCTGATACGCAGAATCCGTTGCAAATACGGACAAACAAACTCTTCAGCAGGTGGTTTTAATGTTTTGACTCATCAGTTTATTTTACTTCTATCTCTAGCGAATAACGCTCTACAGTTTTATTTTCACGTTGCTCAGTGTTTATGAAGTCGTCTCACATTTACTGTTTGTCGTACAATGATAAAATTGTGCAGTTCCATCCAGTGGGATGTGTGGCAATTCTTTGCGAAGTGTGTTGGAGATAGAGGTAGTAGTAAGGAACTAATAAATTAATATGTCATGCATGGGATGCAGCAGTTTTTCATATATCGCAGTAGACGCTGTCATTTCAACAGAACTACGTGTCGTACAATATTTCTGTAGGTATATTCAGTACTAAACGGGAATGATGTCTGCAGAATGCTCGGATATACAAGTAATAAATTAAAACGTAATATTTAGTGTGGAAGATTTATCGCATGAACAACGAAAATGTACGCGATAAACATTTTTCCTGTCATCTTTTTGTGGGGGTTATCAGCTACAAAATGTTTTGCAAAGGTATTAAATTATGTGTAAAGTTTGTTTCAAGACGACTGATAGATGAGGCTCAACAAGATTTTTTAGGGAAAGAGGCGCGAAAGATGTACCAGAAAGTAAAATTCTTCAATAAGGTATATCAAAGCCGCCAAAAATTCATCAAGGACAATAATGGGAGCATTCTCACCAGTGAGCTAGACATTGCTGAAAGGTGGAAACAATACTTCAGGGAACTCCTCAACTGTGATGTACCTAAAGATCTGTTTGTATTTCAGTTTCCTGACATTGCAGATTTAAACTATCCTCCATCCACATTGGAGGAAATAAAGAATCAGATAATAAAGCTAAAGAAGAACGAAAGCTCAGGAGAAGATGGAATCCAGGCAGAAATCAGTCAAGCTGGAGGGGAGGAACTCCACAAGAAAATTCACCAATTAAGCAAGGGGATCTGGATTTTGGAGGAGATCCCAGAAGATGGGAAGGCAGCTGTCATGTGGCCTACACACAAGAAAGGTGACAAAACGAACCGCACTAACTATAGAGGAATCGCCGTACTGAATGTCTGCTACGAGATTTTGTCCAACCGTATAGTGAATAGAATACAGCCATTGGCAAAAGAAGTGATTGGTGAATATCAGGGGTGATTCAGAAATGGCTGTTTAACTGTCGACAACATCTTTGTGCTGCGACAGTTCACCGAAAAGTTGTGGGGGTATGGCAAAGAACTTCATGTGCTCTTCATAGATTTCAAGAAGGCGTTTGACTGCATCCACCGGGAGAGCCTGAGGAACTGCCTAACGGATTTTGGAATACCTAAGAAACTCGCAAGCCGAGTTGGAATCTGCCTCACTGATTCAAAAGGCAAAGTGAAGCTCGGGAACCAACTCACAGGAGCTTTAACATAAACACAGGGTTGAGACAAGGACGTGGTCTGTCACCGATATTGTTCAACTTGCCACTTGAAAAGATAATGAGAAAAGTCTCTCGTAAAAGCTTCAAGAGTATAGAGGTAGAGGGTGAGAAAATCACTCACTTCGCGTTTGCTGATGATGTGGCCCTGTTGTCCCGATCTATGGAGAACCTAATGCGGATGAGTGAAAGCGTGGAGGTGGAAGCAAGCAAAATTGGACTCCTTGCGAATGAATCAAAGACGGAATATCTGGTGATGAGCAGGACCCATGCTTATTCAAGAGACCCACTCCAGCCTCTGATAGTCGGAAACCGATTCTACAAAAGAGTTCGTGAATTTAAATATCTGGGCGTAATTTTTACAGTAGATGCAGCATGTGAAGCAGAAATCAATGCGAGGTTCCAAGCCGCCAACCGATCACACTTTGGTCTCAGTCAACTTCTTGCATCAAGGAATTTCAGACTCCAGCTGTATAAAACAATGATTCAACCCATAGTACTGTATGGATGTGAAACTTGGAGTGTCCGGAAAAAAGACTTGAACAATCTTCTTGTTTTTGAGCGGAACGTCTTAAGGAAGATCTTTGGTCCGGTGCAAGATGAGATCAATGGAGGATGGATGATCAGACATAATTGTGAACTAGACGAAATGAACAATATACTAAATATTGTAGAACTGATGAGAACCTAGCGCCTTGTATGGGCAGGACATGTCAGTCGGATGGACTTTGAAAGCTGTGGATTATACTCCCTGTGGAAGACGCCTTCTAGGAAGACCAAAGAAGAGATGGAGGAATGGAATCCATGAGGACTTGCTGCAGATTGGAATAGAGAATTATTGGCGCCAAGAGGCACAAAACAGAACCCAGTGGAGGCGGAACCTTGTAGCAGAGCGCGGTCCTCTGGACCCGATCGCGTAAAGTAAGTAATAGTTTGTTTCAAGTGACTTGATGCTATCATTCTCAAATATTGGATGTAAAAGTAGGATATTCACGCGACGTTGGGCTACATCGATTTTTGATCCCAACCCTTTGATTGGTAGATAGTTCTTATACCCACAGCGATTCGTTCCAGACAGTGATACGTGTACCAAGTTTGGTTGAAATCGGTCGAGGTGTTTAGGAGGAGATGTGGAACATATCTATACAGGGTGGTCCATTGATCATGACCGGCCCAAGTATCTGACGAAATAAACGTCAAACGAAAAAACTACAAAGAACGAAACTTGTCTAGCTTAAAGGGGGAAATCAGATGGCGCCATGGTTGGCCGGCTAGATGGTGTTGCCATAGGTCAAACGGATATCAACTGCGTTTTTTAAAATAGGAACCCCCATTTTTACTACATATTCGTGTAGTACGTAAAGAAATATGAATGTTTTAGTTGGACCACTTTTTTGCTTTGTGATAGATGGCGCTGTAATAGTCACAAACATATGGCTCACAATTTTAGACGAACAGCTGGTAACAGGTAGGTTTTTTAAATTAAAATACAGAACGTAGGTACGTTTAATCATTTTATTTCGGTTGATCCAGTGTGATACATGTACCTTTGTGAACTTATCATTTCTGAGAAAGCATGCTGTTACAGCGTGATTACCTGCAAATACCACATTAATGCAATAATGTTCAAAATGATGTCCGTCAACCTCAATGCATTTGGCAATACGTGTAACGACATTCCTCTCAACAGCGAGTAGTTCGCCTTCCGTAATGTTCGCACATACATTGACAATGCGCTGACACATGTTGTCAGGCGTTGTCAGTGGATCACGATAGCAAATATCCTTCAACTTCACCCACAGAAAGAAATCCGGTGACGTCAGATACGGTGAACGTGCCATGGTATGGTGCTTCGACGACCAATCCACCTGTCATGAAATATGCTATTCAATACCGCATCAACCGCACGCGAGCTATGTGCCGGATATCCATCATGTTGGAAGTACGTCGCCATTCTGTCAGGGAGTGAAACATCTTGTAGTAACATCGGTAGAACGTTACGTAGGAAATCAGCATACATTGCACCATTTAGATTGCCATCGATAGTATGGGGGCCAATTATCCTTCCTCCCATAATGTCGCACCATACATTAACCCGTCAAGGTCACTGATGTTCCACTTGTCTCAGCCATCGTGGATTTTCCGTTGCTCAATAGTGCATATTATGCCGGTTTACGTTACCGCTGTTGGTAAATGACGCTTCGTCGCTAAATAGAACATGTGAAAAAAATCTGTCATCGTCCCGTAATTTCTCTTGTGCCCAGTGACAGAACTGTACACGACTTTCAAAGTCGTTGCCATGGTATTCCTGGTGCATAGGAATATGGTACGGGCGCAATCGATGTTGATGTAGCATTCTCAACACCAACGTTTTTGAGATTCCCGATTCTCGCTCAATTTGTCTGCTACTGATGTGCGGATTAGCCACGACAGCAGCTAAAACACGTACTTCGGCATCATCATTTGTTGCAGGTCGTTGTTGACGTTTCACATGTGGCTGAACGGATCCTGTTCCCTTAAATAACGTAACTATCCGGCAAACGCCCAGACACTTGGATGATGTCGTCCAGGATACCGAGCAGCATACATCGCACACGCCTTTTGGGCATTTTGATCACAATAGCCATACATCAACAAGACATCGACTTTTCCCGTTATGGTAAACGGTCGATTTTAACACGGAAGCAAATACCGTCCGCAGTGGCGGAATGTTACGAGATACCACGTACTCAAACGTTTGTGACCATTACAGCGCCATCTTTCACAAAGCGAAAAAAGTGGTCCAACTAAAACATTCATATTTCTTTACGTACTACACGAATGTGTAGTAAAAATGGGGGTTCCTATTTGAAAAAAACGCAGTTGATATCCGTTTGACCTATGGCAGCGCCATCTAGCGGGTCAACCATAGCGCCATCTGGTTTCCGCCTTCAACCTAGACGAGTTTCGTTCTTTGTAGTTTTTTCGTTCGATGCTTATTTCGTGGGATATTTGGCCCGGTCAGTGTCAATGGACCACCCTGTATATTCACTGATCGGCCAGAGCATTATAACCACCGACCTACAATCGGCGCGAACCCGTCCAGACGATAGCAGGCTCCCGGCGAGGAATGACTGCTAGTCAGACACAAGCGCGGTACATGTAGTATCAGTGAGCGTCCTGCCTGTGTGTAGAGTGGGGAAGCCGCGCGATCTATGTGAGTTTGACCGAGGGCAGATTGTGATGCCCAGAGGCCTGTCTCGAGCATTTAGTAAACTGCACGACTTGCCGGGTGTTCGAAGAGTGGTGTGGTGAGTATCTTTAACACGTGGCCAAACCAAGGTGAAACCACGTCCGGACGTCGTGGGATTGGGCGTCCACCCCACCTTACAGATGTCAGACGTTGTGCGTTCGGCACAGGTTTCAAACTCTGGCGGTCCTAACATCAGACCTTAACGCTGGGCAGAGAACAAGTGTGTCTGAACACGTAATACACGGAACACTCCTGATGATGGACGAATGCAGTCGGCGATCCATGCATGTGACAATGTTACCACCACGACATCAGTGACTATGATTGAAATGGATGCGTGACCATCGGCATTGGGTGTTGGTGCATGGCAGAGCGTTGCATGATCTAATGAATCCGAAAACCTTTTTCGTCATTCTGATGCGAGGGCGTGAATCCGTAACCTTCCAGTGGAACACCTCCTTAACATCTGTACTGCAGGATGGAGACAAGTTGGTGTCGGCCTCGTTACGCTCTTGGGAACATTCACGTGGGCACCTATGCATCCAGTGGAGTTCGTGCAAAGCACCATGACGGCCTAGGAGTAAAGTATGTTTGCTGTACACGTACGCCCCTTCTTGAAGATAATGTTTCCTGACGCAGTGCCATTCTTCAACAAGATAATACGCTTTGTCACTAGACCAGGAGTCTAATTAAGTGGTTCGAGGAACACACTCGCGAGTTCCATCTGATGTGCTGCCCCCCCCCCCAACTCGCCATAAGTGAACCCGATCGAACACATCTGGAATGTGATTGAACGTGGCGTCAGAGCTCATCGCCCCCCTGCCCGTGCCCAGAATTTACGGGAATAAGGTGACCTGTGCGCAGGTGTGGTGGAAATTCTCTCCAGAGACCTACCAAGGCCACATTGCTTCCATGGCACGACGCGTCGCCGCTGATAACCGTGCCAAAGTTGACATTCCGGCTATTAGGTAGGTTTACATGATGTGCTGGCTGATCAGTGTATACGTACATATATACGTCTGTCCTTGTTTGTAACATGTAAGGATTTTCTCCACGCAATACTGATCTTAAAAACGTGTTAATATCAGACGGTAAACATTGAAAGTGGATCATGAAAAATTTCACCTGTTGTTAAATGTGTTGCTCTTTCACTAGACGCGCGGCATCAGCTTACGTAGAATCGTGTTCCGTCTAAAGAAGTTGTGCGAATGAGTCCTCTCCGGCTGTTAAGCCCGCCGGCGCGGCGGCCGAGGCGCCGTGGCAGGCACTTAGCAAGCGCTCGCGCTCTGTGTAGCGTAATTAAATGTCTGACAGCAGCAGCGAAGGCCTAATTCCAGGCCCGCTCCTCTTAAACAGCACGCACTCTCCACCGCTAAACAAACTGCGACTCCCTCGCGTCCCCACTTCGCTGCAATTATCGTGCTCTCTCGTCCGGCGATTACGGCTCCGGCAAAACCTAATAACACTCAGTGAAACGTGAAGAATTCACATTTCGTGCTCTGCGCCGTCGTTAGGCAGTTAACGAAATTACAGCTGTTGTCCCTCCGTTGATCCACGCGCTCGACGAGAGAATCTATACAGCAACATTAAACGTCTTTTTCTTTCGCGACCGTTTTCGTTTTTTTTTTCGTTGAACGGCAGTTCCGTAATCGATGTGAAAACACGAAAAGGCTCACTTACATGTGTTTCAAAGTGAATAAGAGTGTAGCAGGTTTGCATCTTGCCGCTAGTCAGAGGGTCTGTATTGTTGACATCAGCCTGCTGGACAACAAGTGACGAATCTACAGTCATACTCATAAATTAAGGATAAGGCTGATACATGGTGAAACAACGCTCTGTTGGGCAGTTTGCAGGTTTAAATCACTTCGGAGTATGGCCATTCGGTGCATTTGACCTGCGGTCGACGCACGGTGACGCTGGCAGCAGTCCACATACGCAGAGGTGTGTTGGTGAATGTCAGAGTACATTGCAGCGAGTAAGTTTGCAGAAGTTTTCAGACATGCTAATGGGGATTGTGTGTTGAAAATGGCTCAAAGAACACATATTGATGACGTTATGAGGGATAGAAAACTAGAGTGACTTGAGTCTGGTCAAACACAGCAGGTCGTAGCACGGGCCCTCCGTGTACCACAAATTGTGATCTCAAGATTATGGCAACGATTTCAGCAGACAGGAAACGTGTCCAGGCGCTACAGTACGGGATGTCCACAGTGTACAATACCACAAGAAGACCGATGTCTTACCATCAGTGCCCGCAGACGGCCACAGAGTACTGCAGGGTAGCCTTGCTCGGGACCTTACCGCAGCCACTGGAACAGTTACCTCCAGACACACAGTCTACAGACAGATGAACAGACACAGACATTGTTTATTCGCCCGGAGACCTGCATTCCACTGACCCCTGGTCACTGGAGAGCCCGTAAAGCCTGGTGTCAACAACACAGTTCATCGTCATTGGAACAGTGGTCCCCGGTTATGCTCACGGATGAGTCTGAACAGTGATTCTCGTCGGGTTTTCATCTGACGTGAACCATGAACCAGATACCAACCCCTTACTGTCCTTGAAAGGGACCTGTATGGAGGTCGTGGTTTGATGGTTTGGGGTGGAATTATGATTGGTGCACGTACACCCCTGCATGTCTTTGACAGAGGAACTGTAACAGGTCAGGTGTATCGGGCCGTCAGTTGGCACCAGTATGTCCGCCTTTTCAGGGGCGCAGTGGGTCCCACCTCCCTCCAGATGGATGATAATGAACGGCCAACCGAGCTCCCATCGTGGAGGAGTACCTTGAAAGAGAAGGTATCAGGCAAATGGAGTGGCCTGCCTGTTCTCCAGACCTAAACCCCATCAAGCACGTCTGGGACGCACTCGGTCGACGTATCGCTGCACGTCTTCAAACCCCTAGGACACTTCAAGAGATCCAGCAGGCACTGGTGCAAGAATGGGAGGCTATACCCCAGCAGCTGCTCGACCACCTGATCCAGAGTATGCCAACCTGTCGTGCGGCCTGTGTACGTGTGCATGGTGATCATATCCCATATTGATGTCGGGGTACATGCACAGGAAACAGTGGTGTTTTGTACCACAGGTGTTTCGGGACAGTTTTCACAACTTATTACCGATACCGTGGACTTACAGATCTGTGTCGTGTATGTTCCCTATATGCCTATGCTATTAGCGCCAGTTTTGTGTAGTGGCACGTTGTGTGGCACCACATTCTACAGTTATCCTTAATTTATGAGCATGAGTGTAGATGTGAAATACTCTACGATTCTCCATCGCCACATGTATTTCGAATCGTTAAGTTACAATGAGGTGACAAATGTCATGGGATAAGCGATACGCATATCTATATATGGCTGTAGTGCTGCGTACACAAGGTATAGGAGGACAGTGCGTTGGTGGACCTGTCATTTCTACTCAGGTAATTCAGGGTAAAGCTTTCCGTTTGAATGCAGAATGGTAGTTGGAGCTAGGCGCACGGGTCATTTCATTTCAGAAATCGTTAGGGATTTCAATACTCCGAGGTCGACAGTTTGAGTGTGTCCCGAGAATACCAAATTTCAGGCATTACCTATCACGATGGACAACGCAGTGGCCGACGGTATTAACTTAACAACCGAGCGCAGCAACGTTTTCGTAGAGTTTTCAGTGCAAACAGGCAAGCAATACTGTATGAAATAACAGCAGAAATCTATATGGGATGAACGATAAACGTATGCGTTAGGGCAGAGCGGCGGAATTTGGCGTCAATGGGCTACAGCAACAGATGACCGACGTGACTGCCTTTGATAACAGCACGACATAGCCTGCAGCGTTTCTCCTGGGATCGTGACCACATGGGCTGGACCCCAGAAAAACGTTGCTTGAACAGATCAGTCGCTGCTTCAGTTGGTAAGATCTGATGGTAGGGTTCGAGTGTGGTGCAGACCCCACGAGGTCATCGGCCCAAGTTGTCAACAAGGCACTGTGTAAGCTGGCGGTGGCTCCGTAATGGTGACGGCTCTGTTTACATCGAGTGGACTAGATTCTCTGGTCGAGCTGAACCGATCATTGACTGGAACTAGTTACGATCGGCTGCTTGGAAACCATTTGCAGCCATTTATGCACTTCATATTTACAGAGAACGATGGGATTTTTATGGCGGCAATGTGCCATGTCACCGGGCCACAAGCTTTCGCTATTGATTTGAAGAACATTCTGGACAATTTTAGGGTATGATTTCACCATCTAGATCGGCCGACGTGCATCCCATCTAACCTTTATGGACATAATGGAGAGGTCAGTTCGTGCCCAAACCCCTGCGCCGGTAACACTTTAGCAATTATAGACGGCTATAGACGCAGCATGGCTTAATATTCCGGCAGGGGACTTCCGAAGACATTTTGAGTGTACGTCACGTCCTGTTGCTGCACCACGCTGGGTAAAAGGAGGTCCGACACGATATTAGGAGGTATCCAGTGACATTTGTCACTTCAGTGTAAAAAGCTGTCAGCGGTCTCAGCATTTCACATGCCTTACATTTTTTCTCTTTTCTGAGATACAAAACCATTCAGTTATGACTCTTGAAAGGTAGTTCATTTACCTGCAGTATTTCCTCTTCTATTTCTCATTTAGATGGCGCTGCTTTTCTTCATGCTTTTTGTTTGCGGTATTTCCTACATTCCATACATGTTTGCACTTTTTATGCTTGTATTTGGTTGCTTTCATTTATTTAATTTAATATTCGCACTTTTTTTGATATAAGAATAACATTTAGTCATTTACTCTTGTTATTTAGAGGGCGCCACATAGAAACAGGGTAAATCAGCTATCCTGTTCCCTCAGATTTTTCCTGAGCAGTTTAAAATGATGTATTTTTCATCCAAATGGATAATAAGGAAGTCGTCAGTAGGTGACATACAGTATCTTTTTAACCATTTTAATTACAGAGAGATCAGAATTAAATTCGCTTTCCCTAATTAATCCCTTAGTTCAAAACGGGACAACTCACGAATGATAAATTATTCAGAAGGAATAAAAAACATTCGATAAACCTATTTAACAATTTGATGGTGAATTTCTTTATGCTGTGAGAAATAATTCATTTTATGCAGTGTGTAAGGCTAATATTACCTAGTTTGAAAAACATTTTAGCTTCAATGGTGATTTTTATCGCAAAAAGTTGTCCCCTTGTAGCTATAAATGAGGAAGGAAATATATTTTAAGAAATGAGTTTAAATTACGTGAAAGTAAAAATTTGTATTTAATGAATGACAGTATTTTGAATGCAATAAATGTCATGTTAGGTATACGTGTCTGTCCGGAGAGTACCATTGTATAGAAAAATTAAAGTACATAATCATATGATGTAAATTTAAATGACAACCAAGTAACCTATTGTTTTAAGTTTTGAAACTAAACCACTGAATATATTTAATATCATCTTTATAACTCTAAGTGTTCACTAAACTGCTCTAAATTCATAAAAATTGAGTAGAAAACATGCAACAAATGCTGCTTGGCTACTTATTCACAAAACTGTATTAAATTTGTATAAAAATCAGCACAAAGCATATTACAAAAATGATTGGTTCTAGTCACTTTTCAGTCATCTTCATCCATTTCTGTTGTGGCCTACGTCAGCTGATTACATAAATTTTCTTCCTGTTGTTTACGGGAGCTTTGCGATCAAATGCTTCTGTTTCAGAAAGCCTAATGTGTTTGTTGGGAAACCATGTCCTGGCTTTCGCTTATGCAAAGTTATGGATTTCGAGTCCTTCTGTATAGAGCTTAGTAACTACTAGCCTTTTCTGTCCTGTATAACCTCACAAGTAAAAAACTGATGGGAAGAAAATGATACTTTGTCCTGTTGTAGTGGCTCTTCCTATTGGATCCATCACGTTTTAAAATTCACTGTTTCGCTTGTTTTCGCTGCATGAACTTTAAAGTGACTAAGGTGGCTGGATTCGTTGGACAATAACATTCTTGCAACCGTATGATTGAGATTTTGGCTTCTGCATGCACTGTTGAACAAGTGGAGTTGTGTTATGGGGACAGTGCAATAGAGAGACGCATACTTTATTATGACTTTTTTTGTCTTGGCCCTTACGAGAAACGTAAAACATACCTCTATCTGTTTTCATGTTATGTATCTCGAAGTTAAAAACCCATAAAATTTTAAAAAGTAGTCGAATTTACCTTTCTTTTGTTTTCTTTTTTTTTATCGTTGTTTGAAACTTCAGACTCTTAGCTGCCCGTCTTATTATTATAAGAATAATAATTAGTCAGAGTTTTTAAGAAAACTCATCCATCGGTTCAGCATGATTCCAGGTCTGCTACCAATTTATTTTTAAAACGTGACAACTCCCAGAGTTATCTCGCATTAGAAAAATTTGCAGCTTTAACTTTGCTCTCTACAAGCTACAAGGCATTGGCTGTCTCCCATTTTCATTCCAGACGATGCATCGACGTCTCAGGAATTTGAAACCTATAAAATCCGAAGTTAAAAGTCTTTAGGAGTTTTAGTAATAAGTGAGTCAAATGGAACCGTAGTAAAGACTCCCGCTGGTATCCTAGTTCTAAAGGAGACGAAGTCAGTGACGTTTCCCTCTTCTGAATCTGATTAGTAATTTCGGAGTATTTACAGTGTTTACAATTTAGGTTCAAATGGCTCTGAGCAGTATGGGACTTAACTTCTGAGGTCATCAGTCCCCTAGAACTTTGAACTACTTAAACCTAACCAACCTAAGGACATCACACACGTTCATGCCCGAGGCAGGATTCGAACCTGCGACCGTAGCGGTCGTGCGGTTCCAGACTGTAGCGCCTAGAACCTCTCGGCCACAATTTAGGATTTATATGTTTAGAACATAAAACCGATAGCTGCATTATCAGAAAGTTCGTGATTTCGTACCCAAATAATGATATACGTTGTGTCAGATGAGCAGATGAGGAGTGCTACGAACTGGGGAGCTTGGTTCGCTATGTGTGTAGGAGGCCAAGCACAGAGTGTGGGAGATTGATCCAGAGTAGCGCCTGGAGGTGTTAGTGTTAGTGTTAGTTAGTGTTAGTTATTTGCCAGGATGAGTTTTCCAGAGTTGTAAAGTTGAGTTTTATAGCTGCTGATCATCAGCGCGTACCGCGAAGAAGCACTGAAGCGCCCTCTCAGTGGTGGATCTTGGCCTCGGAGCAGCGAGTCGTTCTGCCACGGTCGTGGGTCGTGCACGTGGCGGCGGCGTTCGCGACTGGCGTTCTGCACTACAGTGCCACCTTAAAATTCAGCCCTCTCGTAGGTAGCCCGACATGCACTTAGGTGAGGTTAGCTGGCTGTGTAGTCCATGGTGTTGTAGTGAAGACCAGGCCCTGGTCATCCACCACGGAACAACCAAGAATGCAGCACATGTTCATGAGTCGGTCAGGTGACTGCACGAGGATCCCACACTGGGAAAGTGTGGGGGTGACAGCTCGCAGTTCATCTGCGATTGATCCTCAATGGGAGGAAGACTACCAACACTCCATCCACCTCCTCATTCGTGCAAACTACGTCCATGGTTTGCTTCAGGTTGGCTGCATCTCGGTGCTGAAGTCAGCAAGCAGGTAGCACGTGAACCATCATCGATCGACTTGTGGTTTCACTGAATATCAATAGACCTGTCACTCCGTTTCTAGTGACACGGACAGAATGGCAGCACAACTGGATATATCTTTGATCTCTGAAAGCTCTGTTATTTAAAGAGCCGAGCCCACGCCTGTGACATGGTGGTTCGGGGTGCGAGATCAAATTTGGCCTCGTATATTGGTCTCGTCAGTGCTTCTCGCCTCGCTATAGTTGTTGAATAATTTTCTGCAACAGTTTACTACTGGAGTTGCGCTCTGGCGCTTGAAGTTAACGGGTGTTACTTCAAACTGCCCTCTTACGTCTTATTGCGGCGTATTCTCTTTTGCACCTTCGCCCGGAGGCTGGTGCCATGCCTTCCGCTACACTGGCGGTAAGACGTGTTTACATTTCGATTGGCACACCGGCCCTGAGTTGGCCTCCTCGGCCCTGAGCTCGCCGGATAGAACTTAATAAATTTGGCCATGTACACCAAAATTTCTCTGTGGCGCAACACGACGAAACAAGAGTGTTGCACTGGCGCGAGGCCAGTAAAAAAAAAGAAACAGAGTGAAAATGTATCTCCCTGTCCGTGTCTTAGCTTGTGTCGATTGTTGGTTAGTTAAAAAAGAAAATGAATGTATTTCATAAATCAATAGAAGCTGCATACACTACTACTGCCAGAGTTCCCTAAATTATTGTGAAGCGTGCCCTTGGGAGTGGGCACAACATCCGGTGAAGTAGCAAGGTGAATAGTCAATAGTTGTGCACATGGAACTATATATAGACCCATTTTCTGGGACCTTAGCCTAGAACGGTTGCTCACAACTCTGTATGAAGCATTCGAGTGTTAGAAGTCATAAACTATGGCGATCACATTCTGATTGTGGTGGCAGAGTATTTAAGATCCAGGCTGCATAGAAATTCGGATGATATACTGTGTGTGCAAACCACAACAAATCCACTAGTAACATTAACCTACAGTCTGTGATGTTCTTCTGTAGGGAACGAACGGAATCTTCGACCTCAAGTTACACTATATATGGATTTTTCTTCTTCTTTCTGTCCTTCCGTTTGTGTTCGATACCGAGCACACAGTTATTCATGTGTAGCTTGACATGAGAATTCATAATTTGATTTGTATGCTACGTCTCGTGTGACGTGGCGCATACTGTTAATGTATGAGTGCATCATTATGACGTGGTAGTCGAAATTAGCCAAAATCACAGCAAATAAATGATGTAAGTATACAGCCTACAACTGACAATATTGCAAACAACTGCATTGAAAAAATGCAGGGAATTCTGTCTCTTGATTCTGTTGCAACAACAGGACCACAGATTGTTTCTTCAAAGAATTCTCTTTACTGCTGTAGATACATTTCAATTCATGGAAAGAGGAAGTAAAAGATATGCGTTATTGCCCCGCTGCGAGTCCACCATGAAGACTGCACGAAAAAATGTCATATATAGTGTAACTATACTTGAATACGCAAACAGTTAGCATTTTAGTGCAACTACTGAAAGCACAGAGGTGCCTTTAGTATTAAGGACAAGGAATCATAATAAATTAATGAACAAGAAGGAGTATATATATGGATTAAGGGTGATCTTGTATCGAAACAAACTTGTTGGTGATGTAACGCATTATTATAGATATTAAATAAAACTTCCCTATTCCCCAAAAAATAATAAATACTACACAATGATCTTGCCAAAATCCGAGAAGCGATTCTTATTGGTGTTGTAGCTCTCAGGGGCACTCCGAGATGCTCTCTGTGTGAGTCACGTCTCTGTGCTCAAGGTAGTAATAACGTCATCTACCAGAGACATTCAGTAAGTAACGCAACACATTTTTTAAAAATGAAAGCAGGTTGATTTTTATTCAGAATTCCAATACACCATATTATTCTCAACTCTTTTGGCTACAGAATTCTGTTTTTTCATATAATTTCCTTTCAGTGCTACGGTCTCATACCACCTTACTGGGAGGACCTGTATGCCTGCATGCATGCTGCCACTCTACCGGGCGACGTCGAATCCAACGTCGTGTTGCATTAATAACCTCCTCACCAACCACGTATTGCTTCCCGCGGAGTGCATCCTTCGTTGGGCCAAACTGGCGGATGTCGGAAAGTGCGAGATCTGGACTGTAGGGTGGATGAAGAAGAACTGTCCATTGAAGTTTTGTGAACTCCCATCGGGTGCGCATACTTTTGTGAGGCCTAAAGTTGTCCAGTTGTGCAGCGAGGTGTTTGTGACCCGTCGATTACCTCGAATAAGAGTTTCCGCTCTCTCCGAGACTGCGAGAGTCACAGCTGCGTGCGGGCTGCCTGCAAGCAGGAGATCGGAAGGCTTTGGGCGACGTTGTTGCTGTGATGACAGACGCCTCGCTAAACGACTCACCGCGCTTTTTCCACTGCTCAGTCTCCGTAGGCGTTGTGCAGTCACTTATGAATATCTGCGATGATCTGGTTTTCCACCAAAAGAAACTGGATGACAGCTCTCTGCTTGGAACGCACATCTGTTCTGAAGGCTACGTACAGGCCTCTATCTATCGGACCTTCATGAAACTATAGGGGCTGAAGCAGGAATATTTCACAACAAATTCCGCATTTTTTCAATTGAAACTGGCCGAGAAAAAGATATAGTGCATTACTTATTGAACGCCACTCGTAACCATTTCTACATGTCAAGGAGTTATCACACTGTATCGGCATTCAAGACTGTTTGTTTCTATCAAGATTATTTCTCTCACCGTATAGAAGTCAGAACCACAGAACGACCACAGCACTTAAAAGTTGTGTATATACACTACTGGCCATTAAAATTGCTACACCAAGACGAAATGCAGATGATAAACGGGTGTTCATTGGACAAATATATTATACTAGAACTGACACGTGATTACATTTTCACGCAATTTGGGTGCATAGATCCTGAGAAATCAGTACCCAGAACAACCACCTCTGGCCGTAATAACGGCCTTGATACGCCTGGGCACTGAGTCAAACAGAGCTTGGATGGCTTTTACAGGTACAGCTGTCCATGCAGCTTCAACACGATACCACAGTTCATCAATAGTAGTGACTGGCGTATTGTGACGAGCCAGTTGCTCGGCCACCATTGACCAGACGTTTTCAATTGGTGAGAGATCTGGAGAATGTGCTGACCAGGGCAGCAGTCGATCATTTTCTGTATCCAGAAAGGTCCGTACAGGACCTGCAACATGCGATCGTGCATTATCCTGCTGAAATGTAGGGTTTCGCAGGGATCGAATGAAGGGTAGAGCCACCGGTCGTAACACATCTGAAATGTAACGTCCACTGTTCAAAGTGGCGTCAATGCGAACAAGAGGTGACCGAGACGTGTAATCAGTGGCACCCCATACCATCATGCCGGGTGATACGCCAGTATGGCGATGACGAATACACGCTTCCAATGTGCGTTTACCGCGAGGTCGCCGAACACGGATGCGACCATCATGATGCTGTAAACAGAACCTAGATTCATCCGAAAAAATGACATTTTGCCATTCGTGCACCCAGGTTCGTCGTTGAGAACACCATCGCAGGTGCTCCTGTCTGTGATGCAGCGTCAAGGGTAACCGCAGCCATGGTCTCCGAGCTGATAGTCAATGCTGCTGCAAACGTCTTCGAACTGTTCGTGCAGATGGTTGTTGTCTTGCAAACGTCCCCATCTGTTGACTCAGGCATCGAGACATGGCTGCACGATCCGTTACAGCCATGCGGATAAGATGCCTGTCATCTCGACTGCTAGTGATACGAGGCCGCTGGGATCCAGCACGGCGTTCCGTATTACCCTCCTGAACCCACCGATTCCATATTCTGCTAACAGTCATTGGATCTCGACCAACGCGAGCATCAATGTCGAGATACGATAAACCGCAATCGCGATAGGCTACAATCCGACCTTTATCAAAGTCGGAAACGTGATGATACGCATTTCTCCTCCTTACACGAGGCACGACAACAACGTTACACCAGGAAACGCCAGTCAACTGCTGTTTGTGTATCAGAAATCGGTTAGCAACTTTCCTTATGTCTGTATGTTGTAGGTGTCGCCACCGGCGCTAACCTTGTGTGAATGCTTTGAAAAGCTAATCATTTGCATATCACAGCATCTTCTTCTTGTGGGTTAAATTTCGGGCTAATAGTGTATCAGTTATAAAGTGTAAATATTGTAAATACACTTATTAATGTGTTACTTTTTGGTAGATGTCTGATTGTCTTTACTGACCACCTCAACTAACGACGTATCACTGTGTATATCCCTTTTGTCTGAAAAACTTTCTTCCGGCACAGTCTGGTCCCGCTTTATCACTTGCCAGTACACGAGGAACTCACCCTTACAGCTGTGCAGCTGGGAAAAGTTTAATTAGAAGAAAGAGGAGAGTGGCGGGGAATTCACTCCTGCAGCAATTTACTGCTTGGGGTGGCGTGGCGCGGTAACACTGTGCGGCGAATTTTTTCCTTTTTGTGCCTTACGATTGGACATCAACGTCGATGGCTGCTGCTGCTGGCACTCGTAAAAGACAGAAGTCGATTCGCGCGTGCCTACTAGACCTCAGGGGTGGGCTAAAGGCAGAAATGTTGAGGGAGAACTTTGCAGTTTCCGAGTGGGGAACCGGCCGTCATGTGCTGATTGGGACAGTGGATTTTTGGAGGGTGTTTGCTTCAGGATGACGTTATTACTGAGTACAGAACGTTGTGTAGAACAATTGTAAAAATCCTTTTTTCTTTTTTTTATGAATTATTAACGAAGCTCAGTTTCAATACCACAATTTTGTACTGGACAAGCAACCCGCTCCTATTTCTCGCGGGTAGCATCTACGGTCATAAGATTTCATTGGCATAACGGTAGGAAATTACATACACAGATCTTCCTCATGAATCAATGTGTTTATTAGTGAAGGCAGTATCAAAATCCCTGAATTAGTTCTTGATATTAACTTTCACATAGAGACAGAAGATCCTGGGGGGAGAATGAGTTGTAGTAGCTCAGTCAATTTGTAAGAAATGTTTATAATTTATGTACACAAATCTTCCTTGTGAAACAATCTATGCGTAAGCGAAAACCGTATCAAAATAACTACGGCATTTTCTGACATTGGCCTTCAAATATAGGCAAATAAGCGGCAGGGGACTTTAATTTATGTAGTGACGTGATCCAGTCGGTGGTAGTATGCAGTTGTCGGTTGTAGTACCTACATTCGTTCTGATGGTGCCGGTGACGCTCCGTGGCATAGATTTCATGTGATGTCGAAACTTTTGGCGAGCCGCCATTATCTATGGCTCCACCATAAAAATTCACTGTGTCCGGGTGGGACTAAATCACAGGCGTACGGCGTGAGAAGAAGTAGAAAACATTTAGGAAACCTAAGTAGAGCAAAGAGTCAAGGAATTATTATGCATGCAAATCTGAATTGAACAGATGTAACAGCAATGTGCAAGAAGGCGTAACTCTTTATGCCCTACAAAAATATAAAAAGCTTCTCCCTCCTGACCTGAGAAAAAGAGAAATGCTTAGAATTATTGATTACAGCGAAGTTGTCCTGCAAGGCTTTTCTCAAGAAAGCTCACGACGTGGAACTGGTTACGAATGCCTGTGTTCGTTGTATCTGTAATGTTCGACCATTTTATCATATGCACAGCTCTTTGGACATATGCGCAACTATCCTGGCTGCGCACAGAGAAGCGCAGAGATATCCACACCCTCTGTCTTCACTACTGTCTTATCAGCGTACTCTGTCCGCCATATGTCTCCTCGATCCTAACGCTCTTGTCTGACCAACATGGCAGAACACCTGTTCCCACGAGAGCAAATTTTTCCTGTTCCGCCCATGGTTCAGCCACTTACTCGAAGTCCTTGAAGTAGCAGGCACCCAAATCTGAATACCTCCCGCAGTATATTGTAGAGCAAAATAACATCTCCAGCTTCAGAAGACAGTTACTGAAACATCTAATAAACCAACAGTAATGATTACCATTGTCCCTGTACTCACTTGTCATCCTTGTACATCCTTTTTTCCAATCAGATGTTCCTCATTTTCCAGTATTCTTAGCTTGTGCAGTCTCCTCTTATTTCCTTTCCCCACAACTCGCTATATTAGAAAACTTGAATTTTCTATATATATATATATATATATATATATATATATATATATATATATATATATATATATACACACATTCTTTTTATATCTGCCACTATCATTATATTGTTTTCACAATAGTAATAATAATAATTATTATTATTATCACTATTACACTATTAGTGGCGGAAACAACAATAGTACTGCCAGTTTTAACTTACCTAGTTCACACTCAGTTCTTACTCACATTGTCGTTATAGACTCTTCAATCGTTTTATTGGTATTTGTTGTATTAAAATTATTGTTACGTCTTAGGTAACTACGACGTAAAGAAAGAACTCTATGTGTGATACTCTCGTCTTTTGTAACAGAGGACCGGATGGCCCTAATCAGATGAGGTTACACAAATAAATACATAATTTCTTTGCACACGAGCATTTACTATTTGGAGGGTATCGTAAATAAGAACTAAAGAAATAAAAAAAGTTGAGTTTCACAAAAGTCATTTTTCTGCAATCCGTGCTTCTCCTAGGTAATTTTCTTTTCTTGATGACAATCATTACGTTGGAGCTCAGAAAACGGATTATTGGATTGATCTGTAATTGTCTGTATCCGTTTTTCCCCTTGACCTGCATTCTTTTCCTGTCCCGTGTGACTACTGCTGCACAAGAGATTCTTGATAAATGTCCGTTATCCAAGGGAAATATAAGTTAGTGAATTCAGTGCAAATTGTAACAGGAAATCTTTCCGCGTCTGGTACGTTATTATCCTTGAATCGTAATTCAGAATCACGAGCGCCTCTTTGAATATCGTCCGCTACTGAGTTTGGGCGGATTTTACGCCTGCAACATGGACAAATAACACAGCTTACTTCGTAAATTCGATTGGTTTACGGTGATAACTACGACAGTCAGTAACAATCGTGAACATCTACATACTGTCGAACTTCAAGTGAGCTATAGATTATAAGCTGAACAATGTGAATGTCATAGTTGTGATGGTTCACGTGCCGTTTGCTGTTGGAGGTGACACGTTAACTCTAAAGCTCGCTTATAAGCAGCGCTCGTAAATTATTTGAAGAGAGACTGTAACTAAAGCTCTTTCTATGGATCGCCAGCCAAGCGTTCCAGCGTCAAACGTCGTCGCACGGATCCATATTTATGGGCGCTCGTAAACTATTACGGCTTCAGGGACCGCGGAGACGTCTTTGAAGGAGCTGGTCGACCCGCGTGGCGAGGACCTGCAGGTTTCACCAGCCTTTCCTGTACGAAGTTCAACTTTATACTCAAATCACTCGATGCACCACTTATGTCAGAAAAGTTAACGAACAAAGCACTTACGGTAATTTGTCACTTATTCACCCATTTGCTGATTCTGTAACGATTTCCACCAGTTAGCTGATGAAATGTTTCTTTTTATGTGTAAATAAATTTAAACCCCAAAACCAAAATAATTTTTTGTAAACATACACAAGAAACGCAGTATTTCATATTAAATCCGTGCATTGTCTTACAATTGTCTTATAATGCAAAACTATAATTTATTCATAAATGTGAGAGAGTATACATTGGTTAAAACTAGTAAATAATGCATCAGAAGCAGCGCAAGCGGCATCGACAATCAAATTTTATGCAATCAGCCGCGCCGGAAAAGAGCGCACCGAAGTCTCTCGAACATTTTTCGACGCAAGAGGCTTTTAGAGCAGAAAGAGACTGAGGAAAAATGACAGTAAAGTTGTCTTCAGTTGGCTACTGGTATAGAAACACTAGCGGCGTCTGGCTCGCTCTCTGTTGACATCTCTTTTAATGATCGCACTCTCGAATGATTTTGTACTTGAAAGATATTTTCAGGATGTCTAAAGTAATTATCTATGTAACAGTTCGTCAATATATGAATAATTAATAGATGAAAAGCATCAAATAACTGTTATTGTTTACCAATGTTTCGTTTCAAGAACACTAACCTTGTCTGCCAACTTTTCTATGTTTCAGCTAGGAGAACTGCAAGACTGCCGCCATATCGTTTGCTGGCCGCTGCCGAACATCATTGATGTTCGAATTTGTAGCAGCCACCATTGCGTCCCCGAGATCTGTTAATTCGATCTGTAAACGCAGTTTCCGGCCATTACTTCTGTGCATAACGCGTAATGTTAATGATCGGCATACGGCCAACAATCGATATGCGCGGTCTGTCCACTCCACGGTATCAAAGCAGGTTAGACAGAATCTTGAATTATTAATTTTCTCTCTCTTGTTGGTAAATTTATCTGTGTCGTATCATAATTTAAATTTAGCGCTTTATTACTTGGCTGCTTCTTTTAATTAACGACACTCCAGCTAATTTTCTCTTATCAAAATTTACTTTTCAGTTGCCACAAACGAGCGCCACACAAAATAGAGAATACTTTCTTTTTAAAAATAATAACTCAGTGAGAGGCACAAAGCACAACGAATCTATGAAACATGCCAAGTTTCAAGCACGCACGATTACTCTCCACTCGCACGCAGCTGCTTGGTGTGATGAGTTGGCAAATTCTGCGACGATGCTGCCGTAGAAATCAGCTGCTTCGCTTTCACTGCGCACGATCTGAAGTTGCGCTCCACCTGGCCACACGTTCGTACACTTTGAATGAAATTACAGGCCAGGGAAGTGAATGGTTGGCCAGGAAATGAAGACCCAACTCGTCGGGTAAAAAATGCCCCGTGTCGTCCATTTAAGTTGGGATACGTAAGTGTAAATCCATAATCAAAACAATATGTGCGTAATACCAACTCAGGGAGCCCTCACGAAAGCCGCTGATTCAGAGCAATCGTAATCCCAACTTACTCTCTCAGAACTCGCAATGTGAACGTCTTACATATTAAAGACGTTCTGATCTGCGGGCGATCTGCAGATTGTAATACTTGAAGAAATGCTTCAGAGTCAAGATCGCATTTAAATATTTGTTTTGAATTGATGACTGGTTTCAGTAGTACTTCTCTGTCACCTTCGGATGTGCAATACGACACGGAACTACACTGCATTTGTTAACACAGTTTCTGTACCACCAATATATTTCAAAATTATGCCATACATTTTGACAATGTTGAAAATTTAAATAGTTTGGAAATGCGAGCTCTACCGCTAGGTAGACCCCAACATATCAGCGTATCATTAATAAAAATACTGTTTACAATAATGTTGCCATGCAACGTCCGCCGATTACGTGCGACGACACACACACTCGTCTAGAGTTGTCCTGAATCAGACGCTCTGACCGGCAAGCTACCCCTTATGTCCGCTAGGTAGCAGTGTGGTGACACGTGTTACTGTTTGCATTTACATTAGATACTTAAACAGTTCACTTATCAGAAATTTCCTTATTTATTAAAGTAATCCACATCTGAAGTTAAAGAAAATGAGAGACATTTTGTAAAGATTAGAAAATGGCGAGCATCAAAACGGATACAGGGATTAGTGAACACAGAGATGTCGTAGCGAGATTGAATACTGTAACCCCCAAATCCACCTTTTCAAAATGCAGATAAGAATTCACTTAACGCCTTCCTGAGAGACAATCTTCACTCTTTCTAAATTAATAATATAAGTGTAGACCAGGTGTGACTTGAATTCAAAGAAATATTATCGGAAGCAATTGAGAGATTTATACCAAATAAATTAAAAAACGAAGGAGCTGATCCTCCTTGGTATGCAAAGCGGGTCAGAACACTGCTGCAGAAACAACCAAACAAACATGCCAAATTTAAAAAGACGCAAAATCCCCAAGATTGACGATATTTTACAGAAGCTAGAAATTTAGCGCTGAATTCAATGCGAGAGTCTTATAACAGTTTCCAAAACAAAACTTTGTCTCGAAACCTGGCAGAAAATTCAAAGAGATTCTGGTCGTATGTGGAGTATGTTAGCAGCAAGAAACAGTCAGTGCTTTCTCTGTGCGATAGCAATGGAGATGCTATGGGAGACAGTGCTGCCAAAGCAGTTTTACTAAACACAGCCTTCCGAAATGCCTACACAAAAAAAGACGAAATAAATATTCCAGAGTTCAAATCAAGAACAGCTGCCAACATGAGTGACGTGGAAATAAATATCCTCCGAGCAGTGAAGCAACTTAAATCACTTCATAAAAGCAAGTCTTCTAGCCCAGACTTATACCAATTACGTTACTTTGAGAGTATGCTGATGCATTAGCTCCATACTTAAGTGTCATGTGCAACTGTTCGCTCGACGAAAGATCCGTACCGAAAGACTGGAAAGTTGCACAGATCACACCAATATTCGGGAAAGGTAGTAGGAGTAATCCACTTAATTACAGGCCAATATCAGTAACGTCGATATGCAGCAGGATTTTAGAACATATATTGTGTTCGAACATTTGAATTCCCTCGAAGAAAAAGGTCTATTGACACACAGTCAACATGGGTTTAGAAAACATAGTTCCTGTGAAACACAACTAGCTCTTTATTCGCATGAAGTGTTGAGTGCTACTGACAAGGGATTTCAGATCGATTCCGTATTTCTGGATTTCGGGAAGACTTTTGACACTGTACCACACAAGCGGCTTGTAGTGAAATTGCGTGCTTATGGAATATCGTCTCAATTATGTGACTGGATTTGTGACTTCCTGCCAGAGAGGTCACAGTTCGTAGCGATTGACGGAAAGTCATCGAGTAAAACAGAAGTGATTTCTGGCGTTCCTCAAGGTAGTGTTATAGGCCTTTTGCCGTTCCTTATCTATATAAACGATTTGGGAGACAGTCTGAGCAGCCGTCTTAGGTTGTTTGCAGATGACGCTGTCGTTTATCGACTAATAAAATTATCAGAAGATCAAAGCAACATGCAAAACAATTTAGGAAAGACATCTGAATGGTGCGAAAATTGGCAGTTCACCCTAAATAACGAAAACTGTAAGGTCATCCACATGAGTGCTAAATGGAATTCGTTAAACTTCGGTTACACGATAAATCAGTCAAACGTAAAGGTCGTAAATACAACTAAATACCTAGGAATTACAATTACGAACAATTTAAATTGCAAGTAACACGTAGAAAATGTTGTGGGGAAAGCTAACCAAAAAGACTGCGTTTTACTGGCAGGACACTTAGACAATGTAACAGACCTATAAGGAGACTGCCTACACTACGCTTGTCCGTCCTCTTTTAGAATACTGCTGCGGGGTGTGGGATCCTTACGTGATAGGGCTGACGGAGTACATCGAAAAAGTTCATAGAAGGGCAGCACGTTTAGCATTATCGCGAAATATCGGAGAGAGTGTCACTGGAATGATACAGGAATTGGGTTGGACATCGTTGAAAGAAAGACGTTTTTCGTCGCGACGGAATCTTCTCACTAGATTCCATTCACCAACTTTCTCCTCCGAATGCGAAAATATTTTGTGGACACCGACCTACATAGAGCAAAACGATCACCACGATAAAATAAGGGAAATCAGAGCTCGTATGGTTCTTTCCGCACGCTATACGAGATTGGAATAATACAGAATTGTGAAGGTGGTTCGATGAACTCTCTGCCAGGCACTTAAATGCGATTTGCTGAGTACCCGTGTAGATGTAGATGTAAATGTAATAGCTATCAATATACGAGCTTTCATAAAGAAGCAGTATCGTCATTTGAGTAATACCCTGCTAAATTATTGTTGTTCTCAAAATACATGTCATATTTATAAGATTTAAAAGCAGTCCAACAAAAGGCTTTTTTTAATTTTTTTATTTTTAAGTTTATTGGCACTGCACATCCCAAGTTCTATACGATAAATATTTTTTAAAAATAGATGCCGACCATAGTATACCACAGGCAACATTTATTCCCACGATTTCTTGCTTTATTTCTAAAGCAACCTCTTTGGACAATTCACCTACTTATGTGTAAGGTAGTTTAGTGTGACATCACCATTTTTTGTTACGCTACCTAGCGCAACAAAATTACAAACCACTAACGCAGTAACATCAATGTATAACCACAACGTCCTGACATAACATTTCAGCTGTCTATAGTTCTTTT
Organism: Schistocerca americana; assembly: GCF_021461395.2. NCBI lineage: Eukaryota > Metazoa > Arthropoda > Insecta > Orthoptera > Acrididae > Schistocerca > Schistocerca americana. The sequence goes on from NC_060119.1 coordinate 539,819,494, forward strand.
TAACTTCTGATTTGGACTTCTTTAATTACAATACAAATTTCTGATAAATGAATTTAAAATTATCTAATGTAAATGCTGACAGTAACATCTGTTACCACACTGCCACCTAGTGGACATAAGAGATAGCTTGCCTGTCACAGCGTCCGACTCTGTACAGCTCCAGACGAGCATGTGTGTGGTCGCACGTAATCGGCGGACGTTGCATGGCCACATGATTATAATTAGTATTTTTATTAATGATGAGCTGATCTTTTGTGATCTACCTGCTCGTAGAGCTCGCATTCCCAAGCTATTTAAATTTTCATCACTGTCAAAATGTATGGCATAATTTTCAAGTAGATTAGTGGCATATTAGTGGCATAGAAACTATGTTTGCAAATGCAGTGTGTGTCTCCGTCGTACTGCAGTTCCGAAGGTGACTGCAAAGTACTGTTGAAACCGGTCATCAGTTCAAAATAAATATTTAAACTCGATCTTGGCTCTGAAGTATTTTTCAAAAACTCATCGTATTACTCATTATAGAGGCATGATGACTCAGTTTTTTAGGGCAGAAAACGGGAAGATGCAGCGCACATAATGGCCATGACATCATCTGATAGTCTGTGTTGTGTTATGAAACAATGTGTGTATAGTGTGTGTAGTGGGTGCAGTGAATGACTGGGTGCAATGCCTGAAGGTGATATGTGAATGAACAGTGCAGCCTTAGCCTTTTATATTACCGAATAACTTATTTGCAATACAGTATTGTACGCTGGGGATACATCGAATGAGGCAGCACTGTTTTAAACTGAGTGGTCTTGTATTCAGGACGGTCGATGCTCCTATCTTCATCTTATCGTTCTGATTTAGGTTTTACACGGCTTCCCTAAATTACTTCAGGTAAATGCCGCTATGGTTCCTACTAAATGGCCGTGGCCGACTATCCGTCCTACCCTTGTCACACTAGACCTGTAAGTATATAAATGTTTGCTGACGTAAATTATTTTATTTTTGTTCTACTTAAATTGTAATACCAAGACAAGTCCAATGTCCTTGCAAAAGAGACCTGTGGAGGAATTACTATGACCATTACTACAACAACTACTACAGTGGGAGATACGAGCGCTGTCCAGAAAGTAAGTTACGATCGGTCGCGAAATGGAAACGACTATGAAAATCCGATAAAACTTTGCAAAGATGTGTTGGGCAGTGTCACTAGTATCACTCTAGGTAGAATTATGTCGCTCTTTTCATTCCTGAGCTCTTAGTGAGCGCGCAAAGATGTTATAGAAAATACCGTCTCCCGCCAGGTACGAGGGCCTGGTGAGAATTTTCCCCTGAAGCTATGCAACCAACATTACATAACTATCGTGCGGTTTCTTCTTCAAGACAATTCTCAGCTTCATTCTGCAGGGGCAATGAAGATGTTCCTGCATCGTTTCAATTGGAAATGTTTGGTTACCCACAATACAGCCCGTAATTGTCTCCCACTGAGTTTCATCTCTGCTCAAACGAATGGCTGGCTATGAAGACAACATTTTGGCACAGACAACGAGCTTTAGGCCAGCGTAGAGAATTGGCGGAAAGCACTGGCGGCTGCCTTCTATGATGAGGGTATTGGAAAGTTGGTACAACGCTACGACGAATGTCTGAGTCAGAACGGCGACTACGTAGAGAAGTAGCTGAAAGGTGTAGCTAACTGTTACAAATGAAACATTTCTGATTTTCACTGTGATTTTCATTTCGCGATCAATCGTAACTTACTTTCTGGACAGCCCTCGTAAAACAGAGAAGCGACCGTTACTCATATACGTGCAACGACGGCTGTAGAAAATATTCTACCAAGTGGAATTTTATCTACTAAACGCCAGTCAGGTCGTTCAAATACTGCCTGCCACAGTCCACCAAAGTACTCTCGACTCCTATCACATTTACTCATTCATTAGCGATCATGTGTCCACCAGCAATTCTCTGAAACAATACTGAGATTATCTGCAGCAGGATAGTTAGCGTAGCCCTACTTACCATTACTGTGGACAGCAATGATGTAGTGTAGCGGCATAAGCTTTGTTCATTTGATCTAACCACTTCTAACAAGGAAACATTTTCAACTGTCAATAAACGACCTTGATGAAACTTGGCGGCTGTATCGAGGGGCCAAAATAATGTAGTACGTATGTTTTGTTTATTCCCATATTCACTTTCAAGGGGTTAAAAGACACCCCAAAAGATAATTTGGCATCTTAGATTTATAGGGAATATCTTCGAAACGATGACAAAAAGTCCTATGGGACTTAACTGCTAAGGTCATCAGTCCCTAAGCTTGCACACAACTTAAGCTAAATTACCCTAAGGACAAACACACACACCCATGCCCGAGGGAGGACTCGAACCTCCGCCGGGACCAGCAGCACAGTAAACGACTGCAGCGCCTAAGACCGCTCGGCTAATCCCGCGCGGCAAACGATGACACATAAAAATATATCATATAGAAGGAGATACGCATTTAATGATCTTTAAAACTGTATAACCGAAATTTATATTAATTTGAAATTTTACAAAATACCCAACCAGTACTAATTAATTTTTGAAAATGAAACCTTTTAATACTACATAAATCAACGAAGCTTTCCAGCTGTATATGTCCACGTGTAATAATGTTGGTTAGTGAAAAACCAGAACTGGAAAATAATCTATACACAATGTGCTGTCATAGCCTTTTCAACATATCTAGTTAAAGTATCTAAACCTTTACTATTAGTCTACTAATTTATTTTACTTATATTAATCAATATTTTCGCCACGGCTCACCAACATACTAAAATATACCTGGTACAAATCAGGTTACTTAGAGCACCACCCATGACAAATTAAAATCTTGCTGGATTTTGTTTTATATTGTGTTCTCCATCATGTATATTATGTGAAAAAATTTCGTCCATTTTATGTATTTGGTGTAATAAAAGTTGTATTTTAAGCATTTACTTACAGATTATCATAATTGTAACGATTTTGTATCATAAGTTAACTATTCTTTTCAGAGTTTTGATATTTGGGGAGTAAAATAACTGATAATGGTCGAAGTAGACAGGATATAAAATGTAGACTGGCTATGGCAAGGATAGCGTTTCTGAAGAAGAGGAATTTGTTAATATCGAGTATAGATTTAAGTGTCAGGAAGTCTTTTCTAAAAGTACTTGTATGCAGTGTAGCCATGTATGGAAGTGAAACATGAACGATAACTAGTTTCGACGAGAAGAGAACAGAAGCTTTTGAAATGCAGTGCTACAGAAGAATGATGAAGATTAGATGGGTAGAGCACGTAACTAATGAGGAGGTACTGAAAAGAATTGGGGAGAAGATTAATTTGTTTCACAACTTGACTAGGAGAAGGGATCGCTTGGTAGGACACGTTCTGAGACATCAAGGGATCACCAATCTAGTAAAGGAGGAAAGCGTGGAGGGTAAAAATCGTAGAGGGAGACCAAGAGATGAATACAGTACACAGATTCAGAAGGACGTAGGTTGCAGTAGTTATTCGGAGATGATGAGGCTTGGACAGGATACAGGGGCATGGAGAACTGCATCAAATCAGTCTCTGGACTGAAGACCACAACAATAACAACATGTAAAATGGTAAACTACAAAGTAAGCAAACAAAAAGAGGATCGCATAACGTGAAATTACAATTCAAAAGATAAATCAAATATAAGTAAAGTGAATAACTAGACTAATAGTGAATATTTAGATATTTTAATTAGGTATGTTGAAAATACCTTGACATCAGATTGTGTACAGCTTATTTTCCAATACTGGTATTTCAGTAACGAGCTTTATTGCACTTGGATGTATGTAGCTTGGAAGTTCTTTAATTTGTGTTGTAAAATGTTTTCACATTTCATAATTAATTAGTGTTGGTGGGGTTTTTATTACCAAACTCAATTATACAGTTTTTAAGAACCTTAATTACGTACCAACTTTTATATGAAAAACTTTTTTACATATCATCGTTTCGAAGATATTTCCCCCAAACCTAATACCTTTGGGTTGTGTTTTACCCCTTAAACTTGAAATTGGGCACAAACAAAAAATACGTATTGCACTATTCTGACACTTATGCACACCCGCCATGATTCAGCTAGATCGTTTATTGACGATTGGGAATGTTACCTTGTAAGTCTGTTATTGTTGTCACCGTTCAAATTAAAAGTCTTATTCGTCTGTCAAAGTCGCTTCCTTACGATCGTGCATGTTTCACTTAGCAACCTGAAATGAACTACTAATTCAGCTGATTACGCCACTGAGTTCAACAACCATCACGACATGATGAGCGCTCGGTCTATCGCGTCACGATCTCCGTTGAAATAGGGACCGCTACCCGTATTCGTAAAATTTTCCCCGCCGTTGACGTCAGTTCTCATAACAAATTTAATTAAAATACTTTTGTTAGTAGCAACTGTGACAAACGTTTGTACGTACTGGGATCAACTATTGTGAGAATTTTTCTATGTATATTTGTAGTCCAACCAGTAGCTTTACTCACGGACTGTTTAGTGTCTTTCCTTACTTCAGAAACATGCAATACCAGTCTCTGAGCCCTAGCGTATCCGTTTACTCAAAATGCCCTTACTTTTTGGTTTAACAGTGTGTGTATCCATACGTCAACCTTCTAGAAGGTTCAAGAAGCCGCTTTTGCCCCTCCTCGCGACACATATTTCGCCCACATTAGCGTCCCTGCCGGTTGCTCGACCACTTCTCCGATCGAATTTCCTGGCAATGCCAAACATGACTTCGTCACACTCCACTGAATTCTGCTGCTCTGCTTTCTTCTAAATTTCCTAAAAATCATACCATACATTCTAATTATATGCTGATTGCATCAATCACGTGGAAATTTTGTACTGCATATTTTCCTACGTAGTGCCCAGTAATTTAGTACTTAACTTACGTTATTATGTACCGTTACATTCGTGCTTCTATAATGAAATTACGATGATTCAGTTTATCATTGCGTATCCTCGAAGAGACTGAAATTCCTTCAATATTTTGAACTTTTTTACACTTGTAAAGAATGTGTAAGTTTAAAGGATACACCCATCCTCAAAGCGTCGATCTTTGTCTCCGACTGATCATGGGGTGGCATGAATTGAGTATGGCGGCCACTGTTACCGTCGCTCCCCGGTAACGTCGAAAGTTTTAAGGCGACGGCCCATTACATCTCGTAACAGGGGATTCAGGGGCCTTAAGATGGAAGTTTCACCAAGAGATTACTTTCACAACCAAAGTACAAACACAACTGTGACTCCATAGGTGAGATGCAATAGGAAGTACTCTTTCCCGACGTAGCGCCGGCCGGAGTGGCCGTGCGGTTCTGGACGCTACAGTCTGGAGCCGGGCGACCGCTACGGTCGCAGGTTCGTATCCTGCCTCGGGCATGGATGTGTGTGATGTCCTTAGGTTAGTTAGGTTTAATTAGTTCTAAGTTCTAGGGGACTGATGACCTCAGAAGTTAAGTCGCATATTGCTCAGAGCCATTTGAACCAGCCCTACGTAGCTAGAACTATTTCATATCATGAGGAAATCTTAGCTTACCCATTTCCTCTCTTCCCACGTAAATTTTGAGCACTCACATTGTGTGAAGAAGAAGCGGATTCGTAACGAATTTTCTGTACTATTTTTATTTGCTGTAGTAGAAAGATGCAGTTGTAGGTTCAACAACCTGAAGATTAACTGTAACTCAAACTTAACAAAAAGGACCTCTTCCGCTGTATCTCTGATCACACTAACAACGATACGATAAAACATGGCACAAGGATAGGACGATGAACGACCAGTCTTAGTTGAAAGCGTTAAATGACGACCAGAATCGTGGAAAGCGCACTTATCGTGGTCAGTTAAGGCCTGCGGAGACGTATAGAAATTGTTTTGTACTGCCTGTTATAATGCCACTGCGACGATTATAATAGCGATCGATTCGTATTATAGAATAGCGTCGTACCACGAGGGGTCGAGGAATTTACTGCGAATAGCGCAGTCCAGCAGCACCGATCGCGGGGAGAGGTGGTACTTAGGGCGGGCCGCTATCTAAACTGCGGTGCGCCGCGGATGGCCACTCATTTGCATTCATATCGGCCCCCGTGGGGCGGCGCGGGCCGCACTGGTGCGGCGTCGTGGCCCTGCCGGCATCGCCAACCATCCAGACTCTGCTGTGGCGCGGACACCGCCAACACATCACTCCCTTGTGTGGGGCCACGAGAAGCGCGAGGCTAGACACTTGCGTCCATATGCAACATGTGTTGTGAGCAAATATTATCGATACACGGAACAGAAACTCAATCTCCAGGCTACATACATGAGGAATTTACGAGGTGTAGTCAATGAGTTTTAACTGTTAACTCAAAAAATACGCTTTCTTTTTTGTCTGTTTAGTATAATTTTTTCAATTCGTTTGAAGTTAATTTCCCCTGGAGGTAGAGACTTGAAATTTTAAAGATAGCACAGAACTGGATGACATTGCAATTTTACCTAGCCTAACTGTCACCTATCCCGTTCGGATGGGAGTGAGACTGAAAAAGGCTGGTAGTGCCTGATAACTAGGCTGCCCTGCACAACTGGTGCTTTGTGCAGATAACATCAGATTGCATTTCGAAGGGTAAATTGGGGAGAGACATGGCTGCACAGTGAGAGGGAGGAGAGGAGCTTGATAGTCAGAGTGAGTAGGAATTGATGGACAAAGAGGAGAGGAGCAGATTGCCAGAGAGAGATGGGACAAACAAATGGAAAGAAGGTGCGATGAGAACGAGAGGGGAGGAGGAAATGTGCACACACAGGGTAGAGGAGGAGATGCAGAGATAGAAGAGGAATATATGGGCAGAAACAGGGGGTGGAGCAGATAGGCAGTTAGAGGGGGAGGGGGGGAGAGAATATTTGCAGAGACAGGGAGAGAAGATGATGGATTGAGTGAGCAGCAATTAGCAGTTGGATAGAGCGATGGGAGGAGGAAATGAGAGAGAGGGTCGAAGAGGAAATGAACAGAGAGAGGGGATAGGAAGAGATGGGTAGAGAGAGGGGGGGAGGAATGGATAGCCAGCACAAGGAGGGAGGAAGAATGGACAGTGAAAGGGGATTGGGAGATATGAGCAGAGAGGGGGTGGAGGTGATGGATAGAGAGAAGGGAGAGGAGGAGATGGACAAAGAGACAGAAAGTCAGACAAAGGCAGTGGGAGGCGAGGTATGTGCAATATAGGGCTGTGTGATATATGGTACAAGGGTGAAGTTACGAGTATAAAGCTGGCATTGAAATAAAAATTTTATAAAAACCATATCAAATTTATTTTGTTTTCTTCTTTATTTTATCTTTTTAGCAAAATAGCAATTAAACAGTTTGATATGTTATGAGAAGCTACGTAAAACACTACTTCAGACATTGTCAGGTGAAGAGGAGCTGAAATGAACCTGAAATTACACAAATTTATCAGTCATAATGTAATCAAAATGTTTGAAGTCCCTTGGGAAATTTCTGCGCACAAAAGTAAAAAGCAGAAGATATTATTCATTTGAAGCTAAATTTTTAATGTAACACGTTTCGAAATCGAATTACAGTGCACACAATACGTTCTCCTAGGCCTGCACTGATACCTAATCCCATACAGATAGTTCAGAAAATTTGTCATTGTGCATTTTCAATACCTATGAAAATACTTGCAAAATTTGTAACGAAAAACGTGGGGCACGTGTAATACGTAGTTGATGCTTGAGTAGCTTCTAATTATTGTCTACTGCCTTGCGGCACATTTTTCTTTATAAATCTTACAAGTATTATCACAGCCACTGAAAATTCACAGTCTCAAATTTTCTGAACGATCTGTATTGGTTAAAAACCTGTATGCGGCTAGGAGAAATAATTTTATACTTTTTAGTCCCATTTAAAACCTGTTATATTAAAAATTTACTTTTATTTAAACAATTACTTTTGTCTGTTTGTTTGCGCTATGTATCTGCAGTCTTGATATGCACTGAGAGCCTCTCGTTACAATAGCGTAGTATACAAAATAAAATTGTGCATTTCATTCATAAAGTGGAGTATCGTACGGTAGCTCGCTTTTTTGCATTGAAGGGGAACAACACTGCCACATTCCATGCTGCGTTGATATGATGTACGTCAACAGGGCAGCGTCATAGGACACCGTGGCTTGGCGGTGCAACCACTTCCAGTGCGGTGAGGCAAGTCTGAATGACGAGAACGAAGTGACTCACTGTCTCTCTGCACACAATCAGAAATCGCAAGTGCAGGTGAAGCCGCGATACTCGAACATCGACGTATCACAATCGAGGCGATAGTGGAGAAAGAAAGAATCAGTCATGGATCACAAAGAAAAAAACATCAGTAGCTGAGCACAGAGATCTCCCCGTCTCGCTGTTTTCGAGATCCAGATTTGTGAAGATCCCGTTCACGGGAATATCTCTTATAACTAAGTTAAGCTTTTTAAAAACAAGAATTTACGTGTCGTTTTCACTACAGATAGCAAGCTTCAGTACAATTACATTCACAACGAAAGCCCGCTAAGGATAAGTACGAAGGGTCGGGTTTATACAAATTACGATGTAGTCATTTTGAAATTTTCATACTTCACGATCACTACAACCTAATTTGCATACGCCCGACCCTGTATACTTATCCTTATGGGGGCGTTCATTGCGAACGTAATTATGCTGAAGGTTATTATCAGTAGTAAAAACAACACGAGCGAGGTGGCGCAGTGGTTAGCACACTGGACTCCCATTCGGGAGGACGACGGTTCAAATTCGCGTCCGGTTATCCTAATTTAGCTGTTCCTTGATTTTCTTAAATCCCTTCAGGCAAATGCCGAGATGGTTCCTCTCAAAGGGCACGGCCGACTTCCTTCTCCATCCTTCCCTAATCCGATGGGACTGATGACCTCGCTGTTTGGTCCCTGCCCCCATATCAGCAACGAATATATTGAATATTTTTGTTGTAACCTGTACGGTAATGTCAATGATGTTATCTTAATCGTAGACGAATTCGATGCCTCTGTTTCCCAAATGTCAAACATGTTATAGACAAGAAGAAAAAAGTAACGGCTCCAGGTAGGAATGATATCTCAATCGATGTTTTAAAGCTATTAGATGACGAATCAGTAAATATTTAGCTAAATCTTTTGAAATCGTTTGCACAGTGGAAAATTACCAAGAGATTGGAATAAAGCCAAAACAATCCTAATGGAAGGAAAGTACTACAAATGTTGTAAAGAAATATCGCCCTATCAGCCTCCTGTCCATACTACACAATGTTTTAATAATTCTGACTACCATATTGAGCAATACAGTTGACCTGGCCTAGCCCAATGAGTAGACTGGGTTTCGCGCAGGGTTTAGGACAACAGATCATACCCTCACTCTTCACGAAACAGTTAATAGAACAAATGAGTACCATCTACCTCTTTACCACATCCCTTCACTGATTTCGAAAAGGCATTCGATTTGATCTGTCACCCAGCTGTTTGAGGCTCTAACAGAGCAAGGAGTAGAACAGGCCTATATAATAAAAGTTTTATGTAACATATACAAAACCTCCACATCGTTCGTAAAAGTACTGAAGAAACCAATGAATCTCCCATCGAAAAGAGCGTAAAACTAGGCGACTGTGCGTCTCCAAAACTTCTCTCAGCAGTTCCCGAAAAAGCGATGTCTAAATTGGTTTGGAAAACAAGGGAATCCAAATTGTGGAAAGGAGATTAAACAACCCGGAGTTCGCTGCTAATATTGTAGTGTTTGCTAACAGTGTAGAAGAATCTTGCTTCACTCTGCTCTGAAGTTGGCCTAAAAATGAACTATGATAAAATGAAGATAATGATGATTGAATGGATACCGGAGGGAAATACATTAATTAATAGATTAAATATTGTAACCCCTAAATCCACCAAAAACAAACGAAAAATACACCTATTCAGAAAAGTAGATAAAAATTCATTTGACACCTTCCTGAGAGACAATCTCCACTTCTTCCAAATTAATAATGTAAGTCTTCAAAAATTCAAATCGCTCTGAGCACTATGGGACTTAACATCTGATTCATCAGTCCCCTAGAACTTAGAACTACTTAAACCTAACTAACCTAAGGACATCACACACATCCATGCCCTAGGCAGGATTCGAACCTGCGACTGTAGCGGTCGCGCGGTTCCAGACTGAAGCGCCTAGAACCGCTCGGCCACATCGTCCGGCAATGTAAGTCTTCACCAGATGTGGCTTGAATTCAAAGAAATACTATTGACAGAAATTAGCAGATTTATACCAAGTAAATTAACAAATGACGGAGTTGATCTCCCTTGGTACACAAAATGAGTCAGAACACAGTTGCAGAAACAAGGGAAAAAAAGCATGCCAAATTCAGACGAAGGCAAAATCCCCAAGATTGCCGATCTTTTACAGAAGCTCGAAATTTTGTGCAGACATCATTGTGAGGTGCTTATAATAATAGTTTTCACAGCGAACTTTGTCGCGAAACCTGGCACAAAGTCCAAAGAAATTCTGGTCTTGTGTAAAGTATGCTAGCGGCAAGACACAATCATTGCCTTCTCGGCGTGATAGCAATGGAAATACTATTCATCACAAAGCTGCTAAAGCGGAGTTACTAAACACAGCTTTCTGAAATTTCTTCAAAAAGGAAGACGAAGTAAATATTCCAGAATTCGAATCAAGAACAGCTGAAACATGGGTGAATTAGCAGTAGACATCTTCGGAGTAGTGAAGCAACTTAAATCATTTAATAGGAGCAAGTAATCCGGCCCAAACCGTATACCAATTAGGTTCCTTTCAGAGTATGCTGATGCAATAGCCCCATACTTAATCATTTACAATCGCTCACTCGACGAAACATCCGTAGCCAAAGACTGGTAGTTGCACAGGTCATACCAATATTCAAGAGAGGTAGTAGAAGTAATCCACTAAATTACAGGCCCATATCTTTAACGTCGATATGCAGCGGGATTTTGGAACACACATTATGTTCGAACATTATGAATTACCTCGAAGAGACCTAATAATTTTATGACGTAAAACTCGCCCGACCAGGCTTATACCTGCATGGCCTTGGCATGTGGTGAAATGTGTCGCTGCTGCTACTCGTGGCATGATTAGTGGAATGACCTCGGAGATTAGGAAATGCTGATGCTTCTGTTAGCGAAATGTAATAAGTGCAATTGCATGCATCTCCCCAGATGTGATGATTCCTGGACTTTCCTTGGAGATAAGGAAGTGCTGATGCTGCTGTCAGTGAAATATGGCATGTGCAGCTGCACCATTTAGTGGCTGTTGGAAGTGCTGACTTAAAGGTCATTTGAAGGATGGCTCATACATGCAGTACGCTACTACTGCCACCCCTCCACAGACGCAACGCTGAAGGTGTCTCCAGCAGAAGTCAAGCCTTCTCTCAGGCGAAGAATGGACACCCCATATATTAATGTCCACTACTATCTGGCCGGATACTTTTGGTAATAAAGTGTGTATTAAGAACATGTTGGGTTTTGTACGACGGTTAATCAGGTGAACACAACAGAAATAACAACATAGACCTATTAGTGACTCATAAAACTTTCATAGGCGTAACAATGTATCAGATAATACACAAAAGGAGCTCTCACATTTATACTGGAAGCACAAATATATTTTTTGATGAACGCTTGTACATAATTTTGTTACTAAATTTCTGTCAACATTTCCTTCATACAGCAACATGGCTAGTGCTATTTTTCATTTGTCGCTTGCGACAGAGAAACAGTACTGGATAAATTTTTCAATGATAAATTGTTGTATCATCATAACAATTCGGCTTTGATTAAGAACCCACTCTTAATTTTGAAAAGAATCACACAAGCACACACACACCCACACACACACACACACACACACACACACACACACACACACACATACGTGTGCACGTGCATGCTCATGCTAAAACGTAAAACTAACGAAAAACCTAAATTAGGATAGCCGGACGCGGATTTGAACCGTCGTCCTCCCGCATGCGACTCCAGTGTACTAACAATCTCGCCACCTCGATCGGTCAATATATTCGCTTTATTTTTACTACTGATAGTAAGCTTCAGCATAATTACTTTCACAATGAACGCCCCCATAAGGATAAGTATACAGGGTCGGGCGTATGCAAATTAGGGTGTAGTGATTGTGAAATATGAAAATTTCAAAATGACTACATCCTAATTCGTATACGCCCGACCCTGCATATTTAACCTTATGGGGCTTTCGTTGTGAATGTAATTTCTCTGAAGCTTATTATCAGTAGTGAAAACGACACGTAAATTCTTGTTTTTTGAAAAGCTTAGCCAAGTCATAAGAGAGATTCTCGTGGACTGGATCTTCACAAATCTGGATCTCGAAATCAGCGAGACGGGGAGATCTCTGTGCTCAGCAACTGATGTTTTTTTTCTTTGTGATCCATGACTGATTCTTCCTTTGTCCACTATCGCCTCTATTGTGATACGTCGATGTTCGAGTATCGTGGCCTCACCTGCACTTGCGATTCCTGATTTTTTGCAGAGAGACTGTGAGTCACTTCGTTGTCGTCATTCAGACTTGCCTCACCGCACCGGAAGTGGTTGCATCGCCAAGCCACGGTGTCCTATGACGCTGCACTGTTGACGTACATCATGTCAACGCAGCATGGATTGTGGCAGTGTTGTTCCCCTTCAAATGCAAAAAGCAAACTACCGTACGATACTCCACTTTATGAATGAAATGCACAATTTTATTGTGCATACTACGCAGTTGTAACGTGAGGCTCTCAGTGCGTATCAAGACTGCAGATACATAGGGCAAACAAACAAACAAGAAGTAACTGTTTAAATAAAAGTAAATATTTAATATAAAAGACTTTAAAGGGGACTAAAAAGTATTAAATTATTTTTCCTAACTGAATACAGATTCCTAACCCATACAGATCGTTCAAAAAATTTGAGATTGTAATTTTTCAGTAGCTTCGATAATACTTGTAAGATTTATAACGGAAAATGTGGCGCAAAGCAGTAGATAATAATTAGAAGTACCCTGGGTGCTGTTTCCGGGGGGGGGGGGGGGGGGGGGGGGGGCGGCGCAGTATTGTGACATGTCAAGAAAACGTGAAGGATTAAGGGCAAAGGAATAGGGGAAGAGAGGAGCCTTAGGAGGAGGGGAAAGAAGGAGAAAAACAATGAGAGGGGAAGGTCTGGGAGGGTATTAAACGGTTTGAGGCTGGAGATGTATAAAGGGAATCACGATATCATGATGAGATTCGGAATGGACTGCATTTAGCACCAGTTCTGTAAGATCTCCCGACCGATGAGGTGAAATAACGTTAAGATCACCGCGTAGAAATCATAGTGATGCCCCAGTTGCGGATGCAATAGAAAGTTTTCCTGCCATACGTTAAGGACATGACTGACCGCATAGTAAGAATCTTGAAAAAGCGGAACATCGCGGTAGTCTACATATCCACTCGGAAAATACTAGATCACCTAAAATCGACCAAGGGTGCTCACCAACCGCTTGAAAAAGCTGGAATTTGTAGGATTTCGTGTGATTGTGGGGATGTGTATGTGGGTACTACAAAAAGAACTGTTAAAAAACTACGCGAAGAGCACAAGCGCAATTGCGGAAGAGCGGAGATTGACAGATCGGCTTAACAGCCCGGAGACCACCACATTCATTTCGATAGGACTGCATGTACAGAGAGGCCATAGAGACTGCGAAACACCCTAAGAATTTTAGTAGGAAGTAGAAGGGCGTGGAATTAAATGAAATTGGATGTCGTTACTGAAGAAGATGTATACCAGTCATCCACTATGGGATGATTGCAATGGCGGACGACGACAGTCGACAACAAGAAAAATCCATTCGACCACAGCATAACAGCCGGGAATATTTTTTTTATTTGTGGTAGGGCTGAATTGGTTTTTAACCAGGTCTTAACATCCTATACTTGCTACAAAAAAACAATATACCCACTGTATGTTATTAAATATTAACTAATATTTAAGATTATATTTAGTATTGATGTTAATTCACAAAATTTCCATATATAGGCTAGTGATAATAGTGGCTTTTGACAGTTGTAAAATTTGTAGTGAATGTGAAACTAGAATGACAGCATAAAAACAGATCTTAAATTGGCCAAACACACACAATTATGACTTATTCCAATACCTCATGTCATCGTTATCATCATTTTAGCACATCTGTGGGCTTGAGATTCAGATAAAGCTGTCGATACACCTCCGACTACAATACATTACTACAACGTACAACATGCAGACACTAAGCTATGTTGTGAACTGTAGACGACAACTGAGCAACACAGGACAACAAAATACTGCTTTGTGCTTTGGGCCTAATGGAACCGAATAACCGAGAATTTGGTGAGGCAGCATTTCATGAATGTTCATATATGCAAAGTGGGGCTACAGATATACATAAAACTGGTTAACTATTAGCTCAGCAGATGTCAGGAGCAGGCAGTCATGATTCAATCTCAAAATCGATGACCGTGTGCTTTAGGCCCTTATGGTTCTCGCAGCGCCTCAGTTGTAAGATCCTGAACTGTAATACGACTGAAAACTGTTTTTGTTTATAATATCGGTAAAAGTGCTCAAGTAGTTTTATCGGTTTGAATAGGCATTGTTAATGTGCTGTGCGACAGTAAGATACTCTGAATAATATGGTGCGCTCATGATGAAAAGAACATTGTTGCGTTCGCCGTTAGCCATCCAACGACTTGAGAAGAACACAGCGTTGTTATGGATACTTAAATGAATGATGGGCAACAAGGCTGAAGTGATTGTACGAGAGCACGAGGGCTACTTCTTATTGTTGACAGTTTTATTCGTTAGAAATAATGTTTCACTCGAATTCATTTCGACACCGTTTCTTGAATGTAAAGTATTGTGATTGTTAAACTGTATTATGCTTCCTAACCAGTGAAAGGTACACAGAAGAGTGTCGACACTCTTTGATAGCTAACATTTTTGGAACAAGATTACGTATTTTTCTCGGTAACATAGTCAATTCTTTTCCAACAGAACTTGGCGCGCGTTTTTCAGCAATGAGAGACTTAAGATTGTCGTTTGAGCAACGCAAGGCCGTATTGAAGTGGTATTGGAAGTACGAAAACATTATGAAGGTACAACAGCAATGGTGTAATGTCTACAGAACTCAGCCACCAACACGTAAAACAATTGAACGCATTCAGAATAAATCTGAAGCCGACGGTACAGCTCAGAATGTGCATAGTGAAAGGTCTGAGCGTCCAAAAACATCAAGTCCAGCTTCCTGCACTGCTGTGTTGCACCTTTTTACTGGGTCACCTAAAAACTCTGTGACGCAAGATGCACTTGAAAGCAGGGTTAGCTGATCAAGTGTACGACTAATACTGAAGGCTGCAAACTGGAAAGTGAACTTTCCAAGATCGCTACACACTATGAACGAAGACGATCCGGATCGAGGGATGGAGTACTGAGAGTAGTTTGAAGGCATGCTTCGCGAGGCTGAACGGGTTGCAGGGATGGTTATCTGGGCTGACGAGGCGTAATTCAAACTGAACGGTGCTGTAAACTGCAACAAGTGCGTGTATTGCGCTCGTGAAAACCCTCACTTTCAGGTGGAGAAACATGTTAATCTACTGGGTGTTAATATGTTCAAATGGTTCAAATGGCTCTGACCACTATGGGACTTTACATCTGAGGTCATCAGCCCCCTAGACTTAGAATTACTGAAACCTAACTAACCTAAGGACATCACACACATCCTTGCCCGAGGCAGGATTCGAACCTGCGACCGTAGCAACAACGCGGTTCCGGACTGAAGCGCCTAGAACCGCTCGGCCACACAGGCCGTCTTGTTAATATGTGGTGTGGTGTATCGTCACGTGCTTTCAATAACCCATTCAATTTTGAAAGCACCGTAACTAGTGAAGTGTATCTTCGTATGCTGCAGCACATCGAATTTACCTGCCATCACAACTTACTTGAATGAAAATCTACCCGGAGGATGGATAGGTCGAAGAGAAACTGTTGAGTACCCACCACAGTGTCCAGAGCTTACACCTCTTGACTTCTACCTATGGTGAACCTTGAAAAATGAAGTTACGTCAACAGAGGCCAAAGACTCCTTCTCTCCTCGTGTGTGCATCAATGTGGCTTATTTGGTTTGTTCTACCTGTTGAATCTTGAGTTATATGCTATATGGTAATCCATTTCTCCTCGGCGAAGGCTACGAGATACGAGAAACCATGTAGGCGTCCTGTGCGGCTGTCTCACCGGCAACACTGACAGCTGTGTTGAATCAACAGTTCAGCGGCATCGACGTTGTTTGGTGCTAATGGGGGTCACTTTGAACACATAAAATAGCCTTCCCCCCATGCAAGGATTGTAACGGTATATCATTTTTTCCAATAATATTGTCTATCAAAAAGTGTTCACATTTTCTGGATCTCTCTGTATTTACGGAGGGTTATGCATCCATCATCCTGTGGATGTGTTTCAAATAATGGCATGTATATATTGTATTTATGAGTTTCCGACAACCTGTGCACCTATCTTTCTGTGGCCAAAGGCTCCTTCTCTGTTTCCCTCTTTTCCTGCTTTGAGTGTGTTTTTCAGTTTTATTAGGTCTCTCCACATTCGTTCCTTTTACTGTGTGTCAGGGCGCTGATGACCTCGCCGTTGGATAAGCAGCTGAGCAGCAAGTCGTATACTCCTAGCTCACTCATTTGTTACATAGTTTAATTCTTAATTTCTTTGCGTGTTTTTGGTACTTGCATTGTTTAATTCATAAATTTCGAGCGTATTATAGTATTTGAGAGTTGTAGCATCGCGTTTTAGTACCTGAATAGTGTAAATTCGCGTAGTCGTTTGTCTACTGTTTTGCTTTGAACGGCCAGTGTCGGTTGGTCGCAGTCAGTGTGCTCCCTGCCGCCGTTGGATAAGCAGCTGAGCAGCAAGTCGTATACTCCTAGCTCACTCATTTGTTACATAGTTTAATTCTTAATTTCTTTGCGTGTTTTTGGTACTTGCATTGTTTAATTCATAAATTTCGAGCGTATTATAGTATTTGAGAGTTGTAGCATCGCGTTTTAGTACCTGAATAGTGTAAATTCGCGTAGTCGTTTGTCTACTGTTTTGCTTTGAACGGCCAGTGTCGGTTGGTCGCAGTCAGTGTGCTCCCTGCCGCCGTTGGATAAGCAGCTGAGCAGCAAGTCGTATACTCCTAGCTCACTCATTTGTTACATAGTTTAATTCTTAATTTCTTTGCGTGTTTTTGGTACTTGCATTGTTTAATTCATAAATTTCGAGCGTATTATAGTATTTGAGAGTTGTAGCATCGCGTTTTAGTACCTGAATAGTGTAAATTCGCGTAGTCGTTTGTCTACTGTTTTGCTTTGAACGGCCAGTGTCGGTTGGTCGCAGTCAGTGTGCTCCCTGCCGCCGTTGGATAAGCAGCTGAGCAGCAAGTCGTATACTCCTAGCTCACTCATTTGTTACATAGTTTAATTCTTAATTTCTTTGCGTGTTTTTGGTACTTGCATTGTTTAATTCATAAATTTCGAGCGTATTATAGTATTTGAGAGTTGTAGCATCGCGTTTTAGTACCTGAATAGTGTAAATTCGCGTAGTCGTTTGTCTACTGTTTTGCTTTGAACGGCCAGTGTCGGTTGGTCGCAGTCAGTGTGCTCCCTGCCGCCGTTGGATAAGCAGCTGAGCAGCAAGTCGTATACTCCTAGCTCACTCATTTGTTACATAGTTTAATTCTTAATTTCTTTGCGTGTTTTTGGTTCTTGCATTGTTTAATTCATAAATTTCGGGCGTATTATAGTATTTGAGAGTGTGGCATCGTGTTTTAGTACCTGAATAGTGTAATTTCGGTTAGTCTCCTTCCGCCGCCGAGCAGTGTCAGCAGTGCGCAAGTAGCAGCATTACTGCATTTACTAGGCAATCTTGTATTTTAATAACCGTTTAAATTTTGTCGATTTGTTTGCGCTCTCTGTAGATTAGTTCTGACGTTCTTAGCAAAACAGTTTTTAGCATGGATAGGGACTGCAACTGCTGTGTTCGGATGCAGGCTGAGTTGGCATCCCTTCGCTCCCAGCTTCAGGCAGTGCTGGCTTCGGTCACACAGCTTGAGGCTGTTGCCAATGGGCATCACTGTGGGGGTCGGGATGGGGGTTTGTCGGGGACGGCCAGCTCGTCCCACGCATCCCCTGATCGGACTGCGACTGTGGTTGCCCGGGATACTGCCCGCATTGAGGCTGATCCCTCACCTGTGGTAGAGTGGGAGGTCGCTTCAAGGTGTGGCAGGGGGCGAAAGACATTCCGGAGGGCTGAACGGAAAGCCTCTCCAGTTTGTCTGACGAACCGGTTTCAGGCTCTGTCTCAGGCTGATACTGATCTTCGGCCTGACACGGCTGCTTGTCCTGTTCCAGAGGTTGCCCCTCAGTCTGCAAGATCCGGGCAGTCGCAGAGGGTGGGCTTACTGGTAGTTGGGAGCTCCAACGTCAGGCGCGTAATGGGGCCCCTTAGGGAAATGGCAGCAAGAGAGGGGAAGAAAACCAATGTGCACTCCGTGTGCATACCGGGGGGAGTCATTCCAGATGTGGAAAGGGTCCTTCCGGATGCCATGAAGGGTACAGGGTGCACCCATCTGCAGGTGGTCGCTCATGTCGGCACCAATGATGTGTGTCGCTATGGATCGGAGGAAATCCTCTCTGGCTTCCGGCGGCTATCTGATTTGGTGAAGACTGCCAGTCTCGCTAGCGGGATGAAAGCAGAGCTCACCATCTGCAGCATCGTCGACAGGACTGACTGCGGACCTTTGGTACAGAGCCGAGTGGAGGGTCTGAATCAGAGGCTGAGACGGTTCTGCGACCGTGTGGGCTGCAGATTCCTCGACTTGCGCCATAGGGTGGTGGGGTTTCGGGTTCCGCTGGATAGGTCAGGAGTCCACTACACGCAACAAGCGGCTACACGGGTAGCAGGGGTTGTGTGGCGTGGGCTGGGCGGTTTTTTAGGTTAGATGGCCTTGGGCAAGTACAGAAAGGGCAACAGCCTCAACGGGTGCGGGGCAAAGTCAGGACATGCGGGGACCAAGCAGCAATCGGTATTGTAATTGTCAACTGTCGAAGCTGCGTTGGTAAAGTACCGGAACTTCAAGCGCTGATAGAAAGCACCGAAGCTGAAATCGTTATAGGTACAGAAAGCTGGCTTAAGCCAGAGATAAATTCTGACGAAATTTTTACAAAGGTACAGACGGTGTTTAGAAAGGATAGATTGCATGCAACCGGTGGTGGAGTGTTCATCGCTGTTAGTAGTAGTTTATCCTGTAGTGAAGTAGAAGTGGATAGTTCCTGTGAATTATTATGGGTGGAGGTTACACTCAACAACCGAGCTAGGTTAATAATTGGCTCCTTTTACCGACCTCCCGACTCAGCAGCATTAGTGGCAGAACAACTGAGAGAAAATTTGGAATACATTTCACATAAATTTTCTCAGCATGTTATAGTCTTAGGTGGAGATTTCAATTTACCAGATATAGACTGGGACACTCAGATGTTTAGGACGGGTGGTAGGGACAGAGCATCGAGTGACATTATACTGAGTGCACTATCCGAAAATTACCTCGAGCAATTAAACAGAGAACCGACTCGTGGAGATAACATCTTGGACCTACTGATAACAAACAGACCCGAACTTTTCGAATCTGTATGTACAGAACAGGGAATCAGTGATCATAAGGCCGTTGCAGCATCCCTGAATATGGAAGTTAATAGGAATATAAAAAAAGGGAGGAAGGTTTATCTGTTTAGCAAGAGTAATAGAAGGCAGATTTCAGACTACCTAACAGATCAAAACGAAAATTTCTGTTCCGACACTGACAATGTTGAGTGTCTATGGAAAAAGTTCAAGGCAATCGTAAAATGCGTTTTAGACAGGTACGTGCCGAGTAAAACTGTGAGGGACGGGAAAAACCCACCGTGGTACAACAACAAAGTTAGGAAACTACTGCGAAAGCAAAGAGAGCTCCACTCCAAGTTTAAACGCAGCCAAAACCTCTCAGACAAACTGAAGCTAAACGATGTCAAAGTTAGCGTAAGGAGGGCTATGCGTGAAGCGTTCATTGAATTCGAAAGTAAAATTCTATGTACCGACTTGACAGAAAATCCTAGGAAGTTCTGGTCTTACGTTAAATCAGTAAGTGGCTCGAAACAGCATATCCAGACACTACGGGATGATGATGGCATTGAAACAGAGGATGACACGCGTAAAGCTGAAATACTAAACACCTTTTTCCAAAGCTGTTTCACAGAAGAAGACCGCACTGCAGTTCCTTCTCTAAATCCTCGCACAAACGAAAAAATGGCTGACATCGAAATAAGTGTCCAAGGAATAGAAAAGCAACTGGAATCACTCAATAGAGGAAAGTCCACTGGACCTGACGGGATACCAATTCGATTCTACACAGAGTACGCGAAAGAACTTGCCCCCCTTCTAACAGCCGTGTACCGCAAGTCTCTAGAGGAACGGAGGGTTCCAAATGATTGGAAAAGAGCACAGATAGTCCCAGTCTTCAAGAAGGGTCGTCGAGCAGATGCGCAAAACTATAGACCTATATCTCTTACGTCGATCTCTTGTAGAATTTTAGAACATGTTTTTTGCTCGCGTATCATGTCATTTCTGGAAACCCAGAATCTACTATGTAGGAATCAACATGGATTCCGGAAACAGCGATCGTGTGAGACCCAACTCGCCTTATTTGTTCATGAGACCCAGAAAATATTAGATACAGGCTCCCAGGTAGATGCTATTTTTCTTGACTTCCGGAAGGCGTTCGATACAGTTCCGCACTGTCGCCTGATAAACAAAGTAAGAGCCTACGGAATATCAGACCAGCTGTGTGGCTGGATTGAAGAGTTTTTAGCAAACAGAACACAGCATGTTGTTATCAATGGAGAGACGTCTACAGACGTTAAAGTAACCTCTGGCGTGCCACAGGGGAGTGTTATGGGACCATTGCTTTTCACAATATATATAAATGACTTAGTAGATAGTGTCGGAAGTTCCATGCGGCTTTTCGCGGATGATGCTGTAGTATACAGAGAAGTTGCTGCATTAGAAAATTGTAGCGAAATACAGGAAGATCTGCAGCGGATAGGCACTTGGTGCAGGGAGTGGCAACTGACCCTTAACATAGACAAATGTAATGTATTGCGAATACATAGAAAGAAGGATCCTTTATTGTATGATTATATGATAGCGGAACAAACACTGGTAGCAGTTACTTCTGTAAAATATCTGGGAGTATGCGTACGGAACGATTTGAAGTGGAATGATCATATAAAACTAATTGTTGGTAAGGCGGGTACCAGGTTGAGATTCATTGGGAGAGTGCTTAGAAAATGTAGTCCATCAACAAAGGAGGTGGCTTACAAAACACTCGTTCGACCTATACTTGAGTATTGCTCATCAGTGTGGGATCCGTACCAGGTCGGGTTGACGGAGGAGATGGAGAAGATCCAAAGAAGAGCGGCGCGTTTCGTCACTGGGTTATTTGGTAACCGTGATAGCGTTACGGAGATGTTTAATAAACTCAAGTGGCAGACTCTGCAAGAGAGGCGCTCTGCATCGCGGTGTAGCTTGCTCGCCAGGTTTCGAGAGGGTGCGTTTCTGGATGAGGTATCGAATATATTGTTTCCCCCTACTTATACTTCCCGAGGAGATCACGAATGTAAAATTAGAGAGATTAGAGCGCGCACGGAGGCTTTCAGACAGTCGTTCTTCCCGCGAACCATACGCGACTGGAACAGGAAAGGGAGGTAATGACAGTGGCACGTAAAGTGCCCTCCGCCACACACCGTTGGGTGGCTTGCGGAGTATCAATGTAGATGTAGATGTAGATGTAGATGTTGAGCGCCCATAAACCCCAACACACACACACACACTCTCTGCTCGTGTGTGCATCAATGTGACTTATTTGGTTTGTTCTACCTGTTGAATCTTGAGTTGTATGCTATATGGTAATCCATTTCTCCTCGGCGAAGTTCATTCATGGAGTCATCTCGGATTATAAACTGAGTCGTGGCGTCATGTCGTCGCAACGTTTCGACACCTTTCCTGTGATCTTCAGAAACTTGTCAGTACGTTGCGGAACACGACGCTACGAATAGAGGATGGCGAGTAGGAAACTCATACAAATGTTGCAACTACAAGACGTCACGACTCGGTTTATAATCCGATATAATTTCAATAATTGACCTGTAGGATTTTTAATTGGTTGTGTTGAAGTTGATGTGTATCAGTTCTCTACAGCAATATTTTATTATGTTTCACAAGTGATATAGACGGCTGTGCATAGGCCTGTTCCAGTACAAATTCGCGTAAATTTTTTTTCAGTTACGTGGACTTTGAGTATGTCGTAGCTGACAAGAAACTTTTGACACTGGAAATTGACTCACAGGATTTAAGAAAAGATCCGTTCTGACACAGTCTGGCGCTTGATAGGTTATTTTAGTCAAGTGAAAAATCCAAGTTAAAGCACTTTACCTTTTCACCTCCTTGTCAGCTTTTCTGGGACAGGAACTGCTGAAGAGCTATCACTGTCATTACCCCACGTTTTTATCACTATACAGCCAAATATCAGGTCATAACACTATAATATACAGGGTGTTACAAAAAGGCACGGCCAAACTTTCAGGAAACATTCCTCACACACAAATAAAGAAAATATGTTATGTGGACATGTGTCCGGAAACGCTTAATTTCCATGTTAGAGCTCATTTTAGTTTCGTCAGTATGTATTGTACTTCCTCGATTCACTGACAGTTGGCCCAATTGAAGGAAGGTAATGTTGACTTCGGTGCTTGTGTTGACATGCGACTCATTGTTCTACAGTACTAGCATCAAGTACATCCGTACGTAGCATCACCAGGTTAGTGTTCATCACGAACGTGGTTTTGCAGTCAGTGCAATGTTTACAAATGCGGAGTTGGCAGATGCCCATTTGATGTATGGATTAGCACGGGGCAATAGCCGTGGCGCGGTACGTTTGTATCGAGACAGATTTCCAGAACGAAGGTGTCCCGACAGGAAGACGTTCGATGCAATTGATGGGCGTCTTAGGGAGCACGGAACATTCCAGCCTATGACTCGCGACTGGGGAAGACCTAGAACGACGAGGACACCTGCAATGGACGAGGCAATTCTTCGTGCAGTTGACGATAACCCTAATGTCAGCGTCAGATAAGTTGCTGCTGTACAAGGTAACGTTGACCACGTCACTGTATGGAGAGTGCTACGGGAGAACCAGTTGTTTCCGTACCATGTACAGCGTGTGCAGGCACTATCAGCAGCTGATTGGCCTCCACGGGTACACTTCTGCGAATGGTTCATCCAACAATGTGTCAATCCTCATTTCAATGCAAATGTTCTCTTTACGGATGAGGCTTCATTCCAACGTGATCAAATTGTAAATTATCACAATCAACATGTGTGGGCTGACGAGAATCCGCACGAAATTGTGCAATAACATCATCAACACAGATTTTCTGTGAACGTTTGGGCAGGCACTGTTGGTGATGTCTTGATCGGGCCCCATGTTCTTCCACCTACGCTCAATGGAGCACGTTATCATGATTTCATACGGGATACTCTACCTGTGCTGCTAGAACATGTGCCTTTACAAGTACGACACAACATGGAGCTCCTGCACATTTCAGTCGAAGTGCTCGTACGCTTCTCAACAACAGATTCGGAGACCGATGGATTGGTAGAGGCGGACCAATTCCATGGCCTCGACGCTCTCCTGACCTCAACGCTCTTGACTTTCATCTATGGGGGCATTTGAAAGCTCTTTTCTACGCAACCCCAGTACCAAATGTAGAGACTCTTCGTGCTCGTATTGTGGACGGCTGTGATACAATACGCCATTCTCCAGGGCTGCATCAGCGCATCAGAGATTCCATGCGACGGAGGGTGGATGCATGTATCCTCGCTAACGGAGGACATTTTGAACATTTCCTGTAACAAAGTGTATGAAATCACGCTGGTACGTTCTGTTGCTGTGTGTTTCCATTCCATGATTAATGTGATTTGAAGAGAAGTAATAAAATGAGCTCTAACATGGAAAGTAAGCGTTTCCGGACACATGTCCACATAACATATTTTCTTTCTTTGTGTGTGAGGTATGTTTCCTGAAAGTTTGGTCGTACCTTTTTGTAACACCCTGTATATCTGCACTTAGTATATATTTGCAACTAGCGAGCGATTGCTGAGGGGAAGGTAATTTCTTTCGTTACACACTGCTCTATCACTCCTCATTACTCCTCATTAGGTCTAGAATTTAACTTCCATAGCATCCGACAATCACCCAGCTAAATGATGTAACTGTAACTGAAGTATCTGAGGTTGAGGCGGAAGCAATATATTGATTGATTACAAACGTACGCTTTAAAAATATACCAATACGTGATGCGAAATACCTCTTTTATTGCGCCTGACTGCCGGCGGAATCGCATGGGAGTCTCCGTGGCACTTCCACGTTTACTAACGCCCTGTTCCTCTTTGTATCTTCTGTATTTCGTCTCTCCAAACTACCTGGTATGCGTCTCAGACTGACGAGCAATATTCAAGAATCGATCGAACAAAAGATTCATACGGTAGCTCCTTCGAAAGTGGACTACACTCCTGCGGATTCTTCCAATGAATGCCTGGCTTCTACCTTCCCTGCGCTTTGTTTTGTGTTATCGCTCCACTTTAAATCCCTCCGCACGCATACTCCCAGATGCGTAATGGTTATGACTATTTCCAATAATTTTTCGGCAATTGTATGCTGCCGGCCGCTGTGGCCGAGCGGTTCTAGGCGCTTCAGTCGGGAACCGCGCTGCTGCTGCGGTCGCAGGTTCGAATCCTGCCTCGGGCATGTATGTGTGTGATGTCCTTAGGTTTAAATAGTTCTAAGTCCAGGGGACTGATTACCTCAGATGTTAAGTCCCATAGTGCTTAGATCCATTTGAACCATATGCATTGTATACTCATACAATAAAGTGTCTTCCCGTTCATCTTATGGTGAGGAGTAATTGTAAATCACTGCACCGAGCGTTCGTCTCCCACACGTCTTCCTGTATTTCACAATAATTTTTGACGCCGCATCTTTTCTGTATACAAGAGCGTCAAGCTCGAAAAGCCTCATGGAGCTCCCGATGTTACCCACAAAGCCATTTATTTATTTTGTAAAGAGTAATTTTTTCTAAAATACTCCCCTGTGGCACGCCCGAAATTACTATTACGTCTGAAAGATTTCTCTGCGTTAAGAGCGACCAGCTGCGTTCCGTTTGATTGGAACTCTTATTTCCAATCACAAAGCTGGTCTGACATTCCGTACACTCGGATTTTGCACGATGGGTGACAGTGAGGAACTGTATACAACACCTTCAGGGGGGTGAGGAACGTAGCGGTGGCCCGCGTGGTGGTACAGAGGCAGTTGGGTTACATACTGCCATTGTTTGCGGAATCCATTTGATTCCTACAGAGGAGATTCTCGTCCTCCAGAAAGGTCAGAACACAAGAACATGAAACGTGTTCTAAAATTCCACACGTACTGACGTCAGTGATGTAGATCTTTAGCTGCCTCTGTTCGACGACCCTACTTAAAAGAGGGACTAACGTTTGCATCATTCCCTTAACTGGGTACGCATCGTTCCTTTTAAAAGTTCCTAGAAGAGGAGAAGATCTTTCGCATATTCTGTGTAGAATGGTATAAATATCCCTTCAAGTCGAGTCGCCTTTTATCTGCGGTACGATTTTAATTTATTTTCTATCCTGTGGTCTCTTACTTCGATGTCTTGTCGTTTGACGTTTCTACGGCAGTTGAAAGAAGGAACCAAAGTACGATCTTCCTCAGTGAAACGATTCGGAGAAAGGAATTTAGTATGTTTACCTTCTCTTCACTGAACTTAGCTTCATTCTGTTTTCGTTTGTCTAGGAACTCTCTCTGATTTCGGAGCATAAATCTAAAACGGCTGCCGCACCACGGCTGGTCTTCCTGATCCCTCACTATTTTGCACAGCACTTTGTGTCTATGAAGTATTAAACAATATTCTTGAACTGGGCTCATTTAGATTCCGCATTTTTTGGCTCAAAAGTGAATGTTACATATTGACTGCTCAAGTAATCTTTAATCTAGTAGTACTTAGTAGACAGTGATGTTATAAAGGTCTTGTCATCCCTGATTCCATGCTTTACGTTAACTGAGTCAGAAAGTTCGGTGCTGTTTAGAACAAGGAGGTCTAAGATGTCTGTTATTTTCACTAGTCGTTTCTCTAATTAACTGCTGCAGGTAATTTTTGTATCATATAAATATTTACAATTTTCTAAGACGATGGAGTAAGGTATGCATGCAAACGATTCATAATCAGGCGAGCCAGGTAACTCTCTGTTAGAATATTGATGATATTCTCATGAATGCAAGTGTCATGTGTTACGGCAGGTAAGGACACGTCGAACCAAGCAGAACACGGCAGACCACCATCTAGCCCTTAGGGAAAAGCTCTACTTGAGGTCTTAGCAATTCTGATTCCTTAGCGTGACCCAGAGGACGCCTTTGAAGTTTAGTAATCAGGACGCTAGCGGCACGCAATATCGAAAACGAGAGCACCAGGTAATTCGTGTGAGATAAGGCTGGCGCATTATCGACCTGTCGGGGCACTGCTCCTTGCCCTCGACCTTCGGTGTCATTACCCTTCGCTTACTACGCTGCAGTAAGATATTTACTCGTATTGAAATTTACTAGTGTCAGTGTCGTCGGGAAACAAATTCTTTCGTCGGTTTAAGGAAGAGTATTGTAAGACATACCACCCAAGTATGTCAGAACGAAATGGAAGTATCAATTGCCTTACAATTACAGTGATTCTATGCCAATTGCAATTTTATGTGGACAAGGAAAAGGTGAAACCAGGTAACAGTACCTAAATATCTCTCGAACAGGAACAACCGAGTCGTTGATCTGAATGTCAGCAGACACGGGAATGATTACCATCAATTCTGCAACATGTCCTCACTTAACAGAGAGAGCAGCGTGCATTGCAATTTAATGGAGCACAGTGCTGCAAGATATAGTGACTAAAAATCCCGCTCTTGCACATACTTCCCTCTGCCAGTTAGTTACTGATGATACACATTCTTTCACACTGATGTGCACAGGCGATCTCAGTTACGGACGTACGTTTCCAGTAGACGAGTTATGGCCCGTATATCGGCTGCCAACGTTACTTTCTTGTCTGAGGTGCAAACTGGTCGTGTGACTCTACAGATATACTAGTGATAATGAATAACGGATAAATTGGGATCCGTTTTGTCGTTATATGTGAAGTATAAATTTGTTAGCCATTGCCACGTCAGTTATCCTTCATATCTTTAGAGGACGGAAGTCTTGCTGTCTTCGTGCTGCGAAGAACATCCAAATGAGACGTCAGGACTCAACGATGCGATACTAAAACAACAACGCAAGCTTCTCACGGACTCGATCTGAACAGGAACTCCCAGACCTGTTTTGGCCGCTGTCCACGGCGGACTATGCAAATATCACCCGTTACTGCAAGATGCGGATGTACAGCTATTAATGAGACGCAAAGGTAGAGGAAATTCCATCACAGAGGTTGCCCATGTCCAACAGGCCGACGAATGGATTTCTTAACCGTAAATCACAATCCAGCGTCAGAGTATGTGACACGTAGACTGTGGTGACAGCAAGATACCAGCGAGGCAGTCTTGATGTTATCGGTGCAGTCTTCAAGAGTTTTCATGTACTGAAGGTACTCAGACGCGATACGTGCGGAGGACTATATACTGTTACCGTGAACGGTTACTACTCAATGTTACTGTGATATTCTCTTCCGTTTCAATTGTACAAAGTGTGTCAAGAAGTTTAAATTGCAACAGAGTAATTTAAAATGCCTATTTTGTATATAAATGTTGTATAACAATTCTGACAGTACACACTACTCTATCTAAATGGCTAATGGCAAACGCAAATTAATAAACGAAAAAAATTAACCATTTTAGTAATAGATTTCTGCTCTCCTCATTTCTTCATATTAGGGTCATCAACACGTCCAGGCCACAGACCATTCAGTGAACTGTACACAATACCGAAAATACGAACGGCGAGCTGTGAAACATTTTTTGCCTGCAGCGAGTCAGCTAAATGGTCATTTTTAATTTCCTTGATTAAGATAATGAAGTTATCGGACTGTGTATATAGCCGTACGCTGCAGCAGTAGTTACGTAACAAAGCTAAGGATTTAATCACTAAATCATTAACTGTTAGTCTGTTACATATTTCTTCCATTATAGTTTACGCATTAGTCTGGCGTTTTCTTGTGTGCAATTCATCTTCTCATCCGTCAATATTTCCCATTTCACTGTCAGATATCGTCACCTGAAGAACTTGCTCATGATAAGCATTGTTAAAGTACAGTAGAACAACACTCAGTTTGTTACTCTTTCCAAGGCGCTTCCAACGCATGCAATTGAAATACAGTTCTGCAGATTGTTGCAACCTTTATCGGACGAATCAATACCACAGGAATTACAGCGTAAGTTTGGGTCTGCTGCTAACACTCTCGTGTACTAATAACATTACTTTCTTCGTGATACTTTGCTTGATCACTTCGTAGCATATAAGCCCACGAATAAAATATTATTGATCCCCTTGAAACAGTACTCTGGCCAATTTGGAGTGCTGTAGAGAGTGTAGAATTAGCACCTGGCTATCATGCGAGTCTCTACTGCTGAAGTACAGGGGTGGAACAAAAATATGGAAGCCCCGCGAGAAATGCATGCCTGGACATAAATGCAGACGCTAGCCAGGCCTGCACGCTGCGCTGTTGTACCTGACCACGAACGGCAACTGTGTCATGTCTTCAATGCGTCGCAACTGTCAGCCGTTATCAGTGTAGTGTTCTGTGTAGTTGTGAGTCCATTTTATCGGTGGTAAGTGAATTCTAACGTCGGAAAACTGTTGCCCATCGTGTGGTGGTTGCTTCTGTAACCAAGGGAGCCGACTTGTTTGGTGTTTCAAGAGGCTCCGAAGCCTGTGTGGCGTATAGGAAAAGCGAAAAAACATCACGCGCTAACGCGGACGAAAGTGTGTGTTGAGTGATCGGGACAGATGGTCGTTGAAGAGAACTGTGACGAAGAAAGAGAGAACGGCAGCTGAAAAAGTCACTGCAGAACTGAATGTCGCACTCGTGAACCCTGTCAGCACCAAAACAACATGAAAGAAGCTCCAGAAGCAGACCCCTGAAGGGCAAGCTGGAAATCCAAAACTATTTATCAGCTATGTAAATGTCCGTATCAGAAACATATGGTGTCGAAGCCATAATAAAACGTGGACTATGGAGCAATGGAAGAAAGTCACTGGGTCGGATGAGTCTTGTTTCATACTGTTTTCAACTTCTGGCCGAGTTTACGTCCCAAGGCTGAAATATGGCGGGGTTCGGTGATAGTTTGGGAAATCACAGCATGGTGTTCCCTAGGCCCTATGGTTACTCTGGAAGGTCGCTTTAATGCCAAGCATTAAATGACTATTTTGGCTGATCAGGTACATTCCATGTTTGTTCCTCGATGGTGATGCTGTGTTCCAGGGCTGCTGACACAGCTCACATCGTCCAGGACTGGTACTGTGAGCACGGGAACAAGTTGTCGCATCCCCCTTGGCCATCAGTCACCAGTCTCGTTATTACTGAGCCTTTGTGGTCTACTTTGCAGAGAAGGGTGAGCAGTCACTATCCAATTCCATTATTGTTATCTGAACTTGCCACTATTTTGCGCCAATTATGTTATAAGATTCTCTCGAAAGAAATAAAGGGCATGTATTTGTCCATTCCCAGACGACTGGAAGCTGTTCTGAATGCCAAAGGGATTTCCTACATCCTATTATGCATGGCCGTGGGTTGTGTTTATGGAGTTCCCACATTTTCGTGCACCCTCGTTGCATGAAGTGGCATGCAGTGGTCTTTGTGCACCAGTTGGCTGTGTGGAATTAGTGCACTAAGATGGCTCGATGTCGAGACGTTACAAACTGGTAGGGAGGAGTTTTCGTGTTAGGACGTGACCATGACCACAACATTGATAACATTGCCTGATTTACTGGTATATTAAAGGGGACTGTACAACGTGTCTACAAGAAGTGGTGTACCGGTCGCAGCCACTTAACATGCCGTAAGAAGACACGACGTATAAAGTTCCTGAACGATAGAAACTGAAGACAGTTATCACCCCTTGCCGACGGAAATCGACTTCATACCCTATAGGAATTGCTGCTGTAATTGAATGAAGCCCAATCTGAATCAATTTCCGAGGTTGAACTGTGAAAGGAACGGAATGCAGTGAGCATTTGGAGTTGGATACTTCGCAGAATTCCGTTTCTCACAGGGGTTCATACAGCTGCACGTCTTCAACATGCGAAAGAGTCACAATTTTCTCAGTCGGTGTTTTTCGTACCATCACTTGGTTCCAGACACTCAGGTCCACTCACGCAGGCTCCTTATTCCAACATTCTCGTGACAAATTATGGACCTCTCTTATACATCTTAGTGAGGATTACGCTGTGGACACTCCCGTCTTACAAGAAGACGCCAGCCGCGCTGACAGTGTTACACACATAAGTTCCTGGTTTGACAGACACACAAGCACTCTACCATACATCCGTGACGCTAACGGAATCTAAACATCAGTGAGTGGTTTCAGCTGGAAACGGCATGCCTGAAGAAAATTCTAGACTCTGTACCTCGCCGAATTACTACCACTATCAAGGCTAGACAGGGAGTTACACCATGTTAATGTGAATAGTGGGAAAGGGAAAAGATGTAAATGTCAAGTCTCACATTTAGCTGGAGAATAAAAAGAACAGCGTTTATGTTCCATAAAGTTTCAGGCGTGCAGCCGCATAAACAGGTTCTTCTTCTAATATTTGGGCTGAATACCGTTCACCCATCTTCAGAGTGAGCCGAGCTCACGCACTTGCTCCGTCCTTTTAAACCTGAGGACCGAACCACTGTGTATACTGCAAAAGATACACCAGGCTCCAGGGACGTTAATAGGCGGCAAAGAGGTGTAACAAATGCATGGAAATTAAATCTATGACTGCGCAGGCGTTCCATATCGAAGTGTCACGGAGAGCTACACCGTCGTGATGTCTTTGTGATTTAATTACAGAAATATCCGAAATCCATCATTTGTCCAAGCTAAAACCGCTATCTCTGTTAATTAAATTCGTCGCCAACCGAATTTTAATTGCTTCTTTCACTACTGAGTCGCAGAAAGGTGAAGTCGAGGTTAAAATTTCGATATTATCATACACCATAGAGTGCCCAGTGGCAATACAGTGCTCCAAAACCGCAGATTTATTAGGTTGTAAGAGCCGGGTGTATCTGCGGTGCTCTGTGCATCTCTCCTGGACTGTACGTGTCGTCTGTCCGATGTATGAACGGACGCACTCACATGGGATCTTATATACCTCAGTCTTCCGAAGCACCAAATCATCTTTAAAGGAACCCAGGAATGCTGCAGTCTTTGGTGGAGGGCGAAAAATCACTTTCACTATGGTTACTGAGGATCCGTCCTATTTTTGACGAAAGGCTTCCCACGTATGGCAGGAAAGCCGTGGACTTAATACACAGACAAGAAGAAGCTGAATTTATGCGGCTGCACGCCATAAACTGTATGGATCAGTCTGTACTCCGCGAAAACATGAAGATACACAACAGCGTATATGTTTTTGTAGGTAAATTATTTGTATCCAGAGAACTGAGACGGAACCATGCCACCCACCTCATCAACGCAAAAAAGGGAGACATATTAGAAGTTAAAGAATTTATTAAGAAAGTTCAACTGCCGTACTATCAGATTGACGAGATCTAGGTGCCAATAAGAAACTTTTAGTTTCAAGTGATTTCTGTTCCTTATACAACTTCAGTCTTGGGTAGAGATGTTACAAAGTTTGCTGTAAAACTCCCTGTTCTCCTGAGGAGGAAACTGCAACATCGTCAACAGGTATTTCTGTTTTTACAACTGATAAACATGGCTGCTCTTTCAGATAAGGTAGAGCGTGACATACATCTTCCAGTGCCTTTCCTCTTTTGAGCACATTGAAATTTTTCATTCCTCTGTTCACAGTAAGGATTTATAACGTCTATTTGCAAAAGACGAGAATGAGACACTTTGGTCATATTGCGT
Source organism: Schistocerca americana (assembly GCF_021461395.2). Classification (NCBI taxonomy): domain Eukaryota; kingdom Metazoa; phylum Arthropoda; class Insecta; order Orthoptera; family Acrididae; genus Schistocerca; species Schistocerca americana. The sequence goes on from NC_060119.1 coordinate 539,851,770, forward strand.
TTGGAGGCCTTACACGCCTACATTCACAACATTGCTTTAGCGGCATCTCTAAAATTACACGGATGTATGGACTGCATCTATGTAGAACGGGTTCATAGCTTTAGCCGACTCAACAACCTTTTGCAAATCTTGCGGATCAAAGGCCTTGACTACATATCTTCGTTCCGCTATAATAACACAGTCTCTGTTGTACTTCAAAAAGCAGTCCCCACTTCTCAGAAATATGTGTGTTTCCTCTTCTTAAAACATCCCAGGCAACATGGAGAAGACCCTAAAGCATGACACTTGGAACTCCGGAAGAAATCATATCTTAGACCATGCACCAGCTGATGAATAATCAGTATACCCCCAAATTCTTTACAGAATCTGACTCACGTGTATGAAATTGCTTCCAACGTCTGATTACTTTACATGTGGGTTAATGTGTTAAATTATAAACGTGCCAGCGAGAAAGAATTTAGGGAATATTTTAAATTGCGCTTAAAGTGCGCTGGAAATCGCAAAGTGCTCACATTATGAAACACTGTGCGAAAGTAGTCAAGGTAGTTTGCATCTCATTTTAAGCAAAAATTGGTTTTTAACGCATATGAACACATTCCGGATTTATGACGTCAAATCTTTAGAACTATGTGTCGTATAATAACATACACTGAAGTGAAAAAAAGTTCAGTGTACCGCCTGATATCGTGTCGGACCTTATTTTGCCCGGCATAGTGCAGGAATTCGATGTGACATTAACTCAACAAGTCGATGGAAGTCTCCTTCATAAATACAGCCGTTCGTAATTGTGGATGTGTTGCTGACTCAGAATTGCGTACACGAACTGACCTCTCGATTACGTCCCACAAATGTTCAATGGAAGTAATATCGGACGATCTGGGTGGCAAAATCATTCATTAGAATTCTCCAGAACGTTCTTCAAACCAATCGCGAACAACTGTAACGTGGCGCACTGTCATCCATAAAAATTCCATCGCTGTTTGGGAACATGAAGTCTATGAATGGCTGAAAATGTTTGCAAAGTAGCCGAACATAACCGTTTCCACTAGACGATCGGTTCAGTTGGACCAGGGGACCCAATCCATTCCACGCAAACACAGCCCACACCACCGTGGAGCCACTAACAGCTTGCATAGTGCCTTGTCCACAACTTGGGTCCATGACTTCGTGACTCTGAGCCGCATTCGAGCCCTGCTATCAGCTGTTACCAACTGAAATCGGGACTCATCTGACTTGGCCGTCGTTTTCCAGTCGTCTAGGCTCCAACTGATATGGTCGAGAGCCCAGGAGAGGCGCTGCAGACGATGTCGTGTTGTTAGCAAAGGCGCTCGCGTCGAGCTTCTGCTGCGATAGCTCATCAACGCCAAATTTCACCTCACCGTCCTCACGGATGCTTTCGTCGTACTTTCCACATTGATTTCTGCTGTTATTCATGGAATGTTCCTTGTCTGTTAGCACTGACGACTCTACGCTGCTCTTGGTCGTTGAGTGAAGAGTGTCGGACATTGCGTTGGCCGTTGTGAGAGGTAGCGACCGAAATTTGGTGTTCTCGTCACACCCTTGAGACTGTGTATCTCGAAATATCGAATTCCCTAACGCTTTCCGAAATAGAATGTCCCATGCCTCTAGTTCCAACTACTATTCCGTGTTAAAAGTCTTTTAACTCCCGTCGTGAGGCCGTAATCAGTCGGAAACCTTTTCACATGAATGATCTGATTACACACGACAGCTCTGCCAATGCACTACACTATTATACCTTGTGTAGACGATAATACTGCCATGTGCGTATCGCTACTCCATGACTTTCTTTACCTGTCTGCAATCTTGAATGCACATTCAATGATACACGTAAATACTGTCTACAAAGTGTGTTGCCAGTGGAGCTAGTAGTAATAAGTTCAAACGACGTGCCTGATATTGAAGAATTACTGCGTGCTGTTTCAAGGAAACGGTAGTTTACCATGCATCTAAATGTTTGTGATATCGTACCTCTTGAACCATGCGTAGTACAATGATATAATTATGCAGATTCGTCCAGTAGTATATGTGAATGTTTCCCAAAACTGAGTTGCATTAAAATGAAATGCCTGATGCTGAAGTTTGACTGCATGAACACCGAAAACGTAGTAAGGGATACAGTTTTGTTCCTTTCATCATTTGTGTGTGCGTGTGTGTGTGGGGGGGAGGGTATGGTTTCAACAAAATGTATCGTAAGGCTTTGAAATTATGTGTAAGGTTTGTTGGCAGTTGCTAAGTGCTCTCTTTCTCAAATATTGGATGAATAAAGTCCAGGTATTTGGGCGCCGTCAGTTAAGCTGCCTCAAAGCAAAGACACGGAACCTAACTACAATACTTGTCTTATAGAGTTAAACCTTTAACGTAACGTTAAACCTCTTATTGAGTAGATTATGACATCATTTTAATTTTTTAAATTCGATCAAGAATCACGCGAAATACTGAAAACAGATGTTTGAAACATTTTCTCCTTCATTTGACACTTGCATCAAGCCTAGCCGCATACAACGGAGTACCGAGAACTCAACAGTTAAAAATGACGCTTAGAAGCTTTCCTATTCCCTCTCTTAAGTTTTCTTGTCCAGTACGCTTATTAAGCGTTCCTTATTGTATAAAATGCAAATGTGTGTTAATGGCTCTTCACAGTCATACTAAGCAAATTCTCAACGGCAAAAGCGTCTTACAACACATCTGGCTTTGTAGCTTTCAACACTCGTTCCCAGACCAACGTTTCTTATCGCAAACTGATGCATTTCTTCGTTTCCATCACATCTCGTAGTCTGTATAGTCCCCACGTAAACACCCTGTATATTCCGACAAAAGGAATCACAAGAACTGCGTTTCATGTACCCAATTCTGCAGCTTGCATACAGGAGTAACGGTTATTTCCAGTGCGAGACACATTTGTGTCTTCCTCTTTATATTAAGGAAATTCTGGAGACGGCGCTTCTCAAGAAGTGCTAGGTGCCCGTGAAGATAGTCATGGGAGATGATGTATCGAGACTGCGCACTTACTTTCAGTATAATAAGTACTGGGTCCGTTTTATCGGCATTCCTTGGTATTTACGCAAATTTGGTTATGCGTTTTCGGTGTTTCCAGCTGGACTCTATGATAGAGCTGATATTTCTTCCAAGATGACAACCACCGTATGTAATATATTGACGACTTAATGATTTGTACGTAGTTACGCTTAAGGTTGTTGGTAGCCACCAAGGGAACTAAAAGATAGGAAATCAGAGACACATGGCAGAGAGCAGGCAAAAGTGGTAGTCCGGCACTAAACACTAACACTAGAGCCCTGCAAACTGCAGACGCTCAGGGCAACTGTCCCAGGAGAGATGCTTCACTTCAGAGAATTAACTGGTAACTTCTGTGACTGCGAGGATTAAGCCATGTATTCCTACATTAATTATTCTACTTTCTGGCGGCAGTTTTCCAACAGTTATTTTCTGTCTTTAACCAGGTGTAGACGTATGAAACTGGAATTTGATTGGAGTAATTACACGTCTGTTGTTTGAAACTGATGAACAATATTTTATTCAAAATAATCTCCATTGATATTTATACATTTCTCCCACATTTCTGGCAGGCTATGAATGTGTAAGATGAACATCAACAAAAGCAAAACGAGGATAATGGAATGTAGTCGAATTAAGTCGGGTGATGCTGAGGGAATTAGATTAGAAAATGAGACACTTAAAGTAGTAAAGGAGTTTTGCTATTTCGGGAGCAAAATAACTGATGATGGTCGAAGTAGAGGGGATATAAAATGTAGACTGGCAATGGCAAGGAAAGCGTTTCTGAAGAAGAGAAATTTGTTAACATCAAGCATAGATTTAAGTGTCAGGAAGTCGTTTCTGAAAGTATTTGTATGGAGTGTAACCATGTATGGAAACGAAACATGGACGATAAATAGTTTGGACAAGAAGAGAATAGAAGCTTTCGAAATGTGGTGCTACAGAAGAATGCTGAAGATTAGATGGGTTGATCACATAACTAATGAGGAGGTATTGAATAGAATAGGGGATAAGAGGATTTTGTGGCACAACTTGACTAGAAGAAGGATCAGTTGGTAGGACATGTTCTGAGGCATCAAGGGATCACCAATTTAGTGTTGGAGGGCAGCGTGGAGGGTAAAAATCGTAGAGGGAGACCAAGAGATGAGTACACTAAGCAGATTCAGAAGGATGTGAGTTGCTGTAGTCACTTGGAGATGAAGAAGCTTGCACAAGATAGAGTAGCCTGAAGAGCTGCATCAAACCAGTCTCAGGACTGAAGACCACAACAACAACATGAATGTCACACCAAAAAAGCACTTCTTCTTTTGTAGCGAACCAGTCAATGAGCCATTTTCGTTAATTTTTATACGAACTGAAGAGTTGCTCAGCAAAAGCGTGTCCCAATGTTGCAAATAGATGGTAATCGGACGGAGCCAACTCTGGAGAATAAGCAGCATCCCCTAGTATTTCCCAACTGAATGCCTTGATCGTTTCGCTAACCCGTTTTTCTGTGTGTGATGGGGCGTTATCATTGAGCAATATGACTTTGTGCTGCCTTTTTCCATATTCCGGTCGTTTTTCACGTAATGCTCAATTTAGATCGATCATTTGCTTTTGATATCGATCAGTGTTAACGGCTTCAACAGGTTTTAGCGGCTAGTAATAGATGACACCCTTCTGACCCCACCACTCACATAGCATTGTCTTCTTTCCTAACCGATTTGCTCTAGAAGTGGATGTCGATAGTTTTCCTGGATTCATCCATGATTTACGACACTTAGGATTCTCAAAATATATCCATTTTTTGTCACCTGTCACTATTCGATGGAGAAACGACTCTCTTTTGTATCTGGCGAGCAGCATTTCACAAGTGGTCTTTCGATTTGCTCGCTGTCTTTCATACAGATCATGCGGAACCCATTTTCCCACTTTCTACACCTTTCCCATACCTTTCTACCGAAGAGAAACTGCTTTCTGCGTCACATTAAATTGTTCCGTGAGTTAAGTTGAGTTTGAGTATCATCCTCATCCAACAAGGCCTGCAATTCGTTGTCTTTGAACTTTTTCGGTGGTTTCCCCCATTCGTCTTTTCTCACGTGAAAATCACCACTTCTGAGTTTTTTGAACCACTCGAAACACTGTGTTTTCCCAAGAGCATGTTCGCCAAAAACTTCGACAAGTATTCGACGCGATTCTGCAGCAGTTTTCTTCAAATGATAACAGAAAACCAATGTTGTCTGCAAATCGTAGCTCGTAGGCACAAAACTCGACATGGTTGCGGGTTTGAAACAGATGCCGACGGACTGCTGTGTGGTGTAATTCCTAGTCAGCAGTTACAGGAAGCAGTTGGCGCTGCAGACACGGTCTCACGGGCCCTATACTGACGGCTAGAATTATCTGTAGGGAAATTCCGGTTTCATACTTTTACACCTGGTAGCAGTGCCTTGATGAACCCGGGAGAGAGAGAGGCACAGGGCAATCTTTTAGAGATGAAAACGGGGGAAGAGGGAGAACTACCTACTGACTGCAGGTACAACGTTATGGGGCATTGATTAGCTTGGACATCTGGGAATCATCTCCCGTCAGTTTTTCTCATAATGTGCCCTGTACAGTACGAGGTCTCAGCCTCTATCGAAAGAAGTGGTATAATGTGCCTTGACGAGCACTAGGGCTTGTGTAGAATATTTTTTTTAATAAGCAGTGCGATCCGGTCAAAATACATTTCAAACTAATTTTTTTTTACGGTTCGTCTTTTTCGAATGCAATGGAGAGGGAAGCCAGTCACAGATACTGGTCTCCGTGTCTCGTGAGAAAATATGCAGCCGCATTTTGTTCTGGAATTCTTTTCTGTCTTTGTAAAAGCGATGGGCCGAGGTTCCAGTGTCGCTCCATGCGGGGTGAACAGCCTCCTGTCTACACTGTTGTGAGGGGGCACATCATTATCTCGACAAAAAAGCGGAAAGGAGGAAATCAGGATGCCAGTTTCTGAGAAATTCAGATGTGGAGACAAGCAGATTGGTTGAAGTGAAAAACTTAAGAGTGGGAGTGTAACACAGATCGGTTTAAAAACTGCGAACGTGAGAGTCAGACAACTGGTTAACACTCTACAACTTTTGCCAGGTGGGGAGTCAGTTATTTTGTTAACAAAAATATCATTGGCCAGCATTTTGCAGACTCTTTACATTGACGGATGGTAACTGTACAAGTTTTGTAGAGAGGTGAGAGAAGTCTGAAACACTTCATGTAGAGATTCTGAATAACACACTACGCCTTGGAGATCTTCAGACAGGCACTTGCTCCTCGGTGGTTGAGAAGAACACTTTTTCTGCTGATTTAGAGAAGGGACGTTGCCACATGATGTGTTGCAAAGAGCAGCTGATCGTGCCACTCGCGCACTTTCTGCTCTACAGTGTGCAGAGTGTGGTGAGAATTTGCATCTTAGGCGGACAGATTATGAGGCTCATCGCTCGTTTGTAGGAACGCTTTTAGGGTCAAATAAGTTTCCCCGAATCTTATACTTTTCTTGAGTGACTGAGGGCTCATTCATGGCCCTACCACTGATGTTTCCTTCATGTAGTAATTTTCCATTCTTCTCGTGCATTCAGATAATCACTGTGCATCCATCTTATCTGGCCGAACGGATTATAGGGATGGCGTAATGTGAGTAATATTTACTGTTTGTCATATCGTTTCTCCTTGGGCACATCGTAATTCAATGTTCACAACTCATTGACAACATCTGTTCAAACAAAAAACCATTAACACAGGTGACGATTCTGTCTTTGGACTTAGAGTTTTATTTTGATTTTGATGATGTTTTTTTAACTTTGGACAAACGTAGCAAATTTGTTTTCTATTATTCTGTCTTTCATTGTTAAGGAATTTAGCTCAAAACTTACGCAGCACTCTGCAGTAATTCGCACGTAAGTCTAAAGAAATCTAAATTTCAATCTACAAGGTTTAAAGGACACATAAATCAAATGAGAACCTGTTCTCTAAAAGTTACATTAACCAGAACGCAAGTCTCGACGTTGGATTTCCAAAGACTCCTTAATAGAGCGTTTGTTAGGAGCTTCTTCTGACTTGTCTCTACTTGACAGCAGAAGTGAGGAATATTATGCCATCTGATTAAAAGTATGTTAACGCTGTTAAAGCGCTGTTCCACTTCAGTTTGGAACGTCTGAGTATCACTGCTGCGCTACCAAAGATTTTTCATATTGTTATTCTTTGAAGTCGTCACCTTGAGGAAAGCACAATTTCTTCCTTTTCTTTTCTTTCTTTATTCAGACATATATCCTCACCCTTAGTTTGCACAAGCATTCTTTTCGTAGAGATTTTCTCACTTGGGGGCAGATAAGATACTAAATATTCATACCACAGTGGGAATAGAATATTATTGTTACCGTTCTGCGTTGTCTGTATATAAAAGGGAATCCACTCTAAATCATTAATCACACAGTTAGCAGAAAAAGACATAGACGATTGCTGCGGAATCCAGTAACAATAAAAAAAGTGGAGAATGCGAGGAGAGTGTGTGAATACTGCAAATATGTCTCTGTGTGTTTCATTATCGTCCTTAAATTTAGTATATCAGCACTTACGTTAGAAATACTAGGACGTCGTTTGATTTGAAGTAGACTGTAGTAAATTAGAAGTTTGGTAAGACATTCTTGAAGTAGGTATATAGAAATGATAGAAACAGAGCTTCTTTATTCATTAATGTTAAACTTATCTCCTTCCTGACTCTCTGAGGATGCCTACAAGATATTCACTATCTCTCGCAGGAAGCTCTGTTGATTAATACTTTCCAAGTGACGGTTACTCACATTATCTTCAAAACTGACGCAACGCATCAGTCCATAATCCCTGGCAAATGGCTATGTGCTATATTTTTCTGCTGGCTGCTTTAAATGTTTTCCGGAACACTGTAATTGCACAGTAGCTGAAGACGACGACCAGCGGCTGAAGAGTAGTTACCACGCCTCGTCCCTTCTGTCGGTCGTACTGCTGTGGTACTCGCGGTGCATCTTCCACCAAAGCCACAAGTCACTCTAACCCGAACACGGCGCTCTTCCCGGAACTGCTGCTCCCCTTAGCGGTACGTTTCTCGACGCCCTCCTTTCACGAACGCATATCTGCACATCGAAATGAACGGATGCGGTGCTGACGAGGGTTATCACTTCCTGGCACGACTGTTTAAAAGCGGCGCTCATTAGCGCTGAATTCTGGACGACTGTCAGCGCAACATGCCGGTTGAATGAACTGTGTAAGGCGCAATTCCACGAAAGCTATTCGACCGGCTTCAAGAACGTGAAGTAACTAACGCAATGCCAGAGATCGTAAACGCGATTTCTGACTCGTTGCAGACCTGTTTGCTCTAACCGGCACGTAGGATTTATATAGTCACCGAACAGGTGCGCGATGATGGAAATAAATGTAGGCGTGGATCCAGTGTTGGGTTCTGAGGGGGCGGGGGATGGGGGGGGGGGGGGGGGAAGTGGAGGGTAACAGTTTCTTATTTTCTTCACCGTCTTACACACACAAAGAAAATATGCTATCACTCCCATGTTTAACATACCACGGTCGCTTAGGACTTAATAATAATAGTAAGAAAAATAAAACATATAAATGTTTAATTTAATAATAGTAACTGAAGAGATTAGAAGTCTCACCAGCCTGCGTCCGTGGGGCGCAGCTCTCAGGAAAGTGGATGGAGGCTTGCTACGTCCACTACATAACAAAGACAATATGCAATACATTTACAACTACAGAGAAATTTCTTTGTTGCCTGTCCTTTACTTTTGTGTTATTCCGCTATGTGTTTGTGTACCCTTGTGTATTTGTGTTCTTCCTGTCTTTATGTGTATATCTGATAAGCGTTATGTTGTAGAATTTTTCTAACAATATGTTACTTACTTTGTAAAGATGTTTAGACATTATTTATTCTGTTTGGTTTTAATGCTCATGTGTGAAATTAATACTTCGAAAACTATTCTCATTATTTTATTTATTTACTTATCTCATAATTCCTGTAACACTGATGTATGTGATTATTTCTGGTTTTTTGTAAAGCCTGTATTACTACAAATGTTATCTGTATTATTATGTTCTTTAATAATGTATTTTGTACCTTTGTAAGTGTATTCTCATGTCGTAAATTTATAATTGTATAGTCACCAGTTCTTCAAATTAAGCATTCATTTCAGTGCACACATTTCTGTTGGTCATAGTATATGCACAATATGTGAGAGGTTAGGACTGTTAGTGTTTGCACGTGTGTTAATAATTCAGCAAGGGACTGGTTAACAGCATTGCTGGTTCTAAGGACAATTCCAAAAACTTTGTGAGTGCACAAGTGGTGGTTTATGGACTTGCTATATTGTCCGCAAGACTCTTCGATGGTGATTGTGCACCTACACAGTCGCAACAGATGGCTGCTGGCCGTCTCTACAAGGACTGCAGTGGATCTGCATCTTTGATGGCCCACCAATACCATACTCTCTACCAGGACTACAGTGAGTCTGCTCTGTGATGACCTACCTACCAATATTCTTCAAAACTTCGACTGGCTCTGCTGTGGGTTTGCTCTGTTGTGGCCCATTACCTGTCTGCATGTCAAGAGTCAGCATTGTCTTTCCGTTGGAAGGACAACACTGCTTCTTCAAGAAATCCACTACTTCCGTGTGCATCTCTTTTACTGCTCAGACTTTGAGAAAAAAACTGCAATTACTACTGTGATGAATGATCAGGACTGTCTTTACGGACTGTGAGGAAATCTTTACTTTTGACCAACAGTGTATCAATAAGTGAGAGCATTTGATATCTTTGTTATTGTAATTATGAAAAATTTTTTCAAATCTGTATTGGACACTGCCAAAAACAATTTGTAAATTTTTTGTGGGGAGCATGGGGGCTATAAAATAGGCTGTTTAGGTTTTTATGTTGGTATTGTCACGTAGCGCTCTGTATGAAAATCACTGGCTGTGTTGTGAGCAGTCTGTGGCTGGTCGACATTGTTGGAATATTCGCTATTGTAGTGTTGGGCAGCTGGATGAGAACAGCGCGTAGCGTTGCACAGTTGGAGGTGAGCCGCCAGCAGTGGTGGATGTGGGGAGAGAGATGGCAGAATTTTGAGAGCGGACGATCTGGGCGTGTGTCCATCAGACTATCAGGAAGAGTAAATTTGTAATACTGTATATCATGAACTGATATATATATATATATATATATATATATATATATATATATATATATATATATATATATATGATGACTTTTGAATATTATTAAGATAAATACATTGTTTGTTCTCTATCAAAATCTTTCATTTGCTAAGTATGCCTATCAGTAGTTAGTGCCTTCAGTAGTTAGAATCTTTTATTTACCTGGCAGTATTGGCGCTCGCAGTATTGCAGTAATTCGAGTAACGAAGATTTTTGTGAGGTAAGTGATTCATGTTATTGTTAGTCACGGCCATTCTTTTGTGGGGATTACTGAAAGTCAGACTGCGTTGCGCTAAGAATATCGTGCGTCAGTTTAGTGTTGAACAGAATAAGTAAAGAGAGAAATGTCTGAGTACATTCAGTTCTGCTCAGCTGTTTGAAAATCAAATAACGTAAGGGGTTTACCAGCACCGTCATTCTTAATTATTCTAAGGGAATGTTTCGACTTAATCTGAAGTCGATCATTTCCCGCAGGTTACCGAATTCAGAAGATGCTGTAGTTATATTTGTTGACTTCAGAAGAGTTAGACTCGGTGTAAAGTCTAAATCAGAAAACCTGATTCCTGAAATAGTTAAGAGACATAGTTTCAAAGGGAAATTTATGGGAGAAATAGCACAATATGTGTACGGCAAGGTGGAGGCCTATCCCCAATGCTTTTTAATTGTTTTCGAGAGAAAACGGTGACAGTTTGAATGAGAAACTGAAACAATATGATATTTCACCATTAAGGTTTGTAGCAGGAGGCAATAACATTGGAATAAACTGCCTCTCATTTGTAGATGACTTTGCTATACTTTCTGAAAGTGTGACGTCCGCTGTAATACACATTAACGTTTTTCTAAGGCGTTGCTGCCCTAGACTGTGCGGCTGGTCCCGGCGGAGGTTCGAGTCCTCCCTCAGCCATGGGTGTGTGTGTTTGTCCTTAGGATAATTTAGGTTAAGTAGTGTGTAAGCTTAGGGACTGATGACTTTAGCAGTTAAGTCTCATAAGATTTCACACACATTTGAACATTTTTTAACGTTTTTGAGGAAATAGCTAGTAGGAGTAGTTTAAGAATTCCTGCAGAAAGAAAACAAATGTTTTTACAACCGTTAAAAATGCACCTAAAAACGGATATTGGCCAAACAGAGAAGGTAAAAAAGTTTAAATATCTTGAGAACATAATCCAAAGTAATGGTTTGGAAAACGCTGCTATACAGGAAAGAATACATAAAGTGAGAACGTCATATGGTATAACTAGAGACCGTTACAATATAAAAATGCCTGTCTGAAAATGCAAAAATTAGGTGTTACAATTCAACAGTAAAGCCAGGATGTCTATACGCAAACGAATGTCTAACATTAAACTATAATATAGTTCAATCAGAAATACTAGAAACGCGAATCATTAGGAGAATATTAGGCTCACTAAAAACTTTGAAAATTGGACATTACGAAGAAACGATGAAATTTATCGAGACATGGAAAACACATCATAAGTAATGAAAGAAAGTAAACTGTATTTTTTGGACATTTGTAACGAATGGAAGACAGTAGGTTAATCAAAAAGACCTTAAAATATTTATGGGATAAAAAGTCAACAAGCTGTATCCATGAGATAAAAAAGGAATAGACGGAAATAGTATAACAGCTGAAGAAACAACTGACAGAGAAGTGTTTAGGAGAAAATTATTGAATGTGGAAGAACTGCAAGGTGGAAGAGTGAAAAAAGCATGTTCTGAAGTAATTACAAGAAAGGAACAGAAAACACAGTAACCAGATGAATGAGCTGTGGAAGAAAAAAAAAGGAGCGAATAAGAAATTGAAATTGACACGTGATTCTTAGCTGGCCGATCAGAGAAGAAAAAAATGCTTACGTAAATGTACAGTGCTCAGCTGTTACAAGAGTATAAATTCACACGATATAAAATCGAAATATGGAATCACCATAGTAGTATTTTACGTAGCACTGAGATTCTGACCACAGGTTAGAGGATTACGGCTATGCGAACGCGTAAATGAGGGAACTCATGTTTCTTCCAGTCGTCTCCATCTAAGGTCAGGAAAGTCAGTGTTGGTGTTACTTGTTTCTTTTTTCTTAACGGAGGACCTCTCCCATAATGTCACGCCTTACTCAACTTCCTGTGGTTTGCCGGTTGCACCTGCGAACGCAGTAACCGCGTCGGATTTGTTGTTGGAAACAGATGCAGGCAGACAGTGATTGAGCGAAATAGCTTGATAGAATTCCCTCTGCAGCCGGTCAATCCACAAGCCCATCCATGTGGGCAGGGCCTCAAGCGCACGGTAGAAAACTGTCCTGTCTCAAATACAGTTTGTAATTTTCTAGAATTCCTTGCAGTTTCTAAATTGTTTTCATGTTACTTTAATTTCCCGAAATTATCTAAAATATAAATACTTTTAGAAAAATTTCCATCCGTGAGGAGTGATGAGCAGCTGTCCCCTCTCCCACCTCTCACCCTTTGGAACATGCCCGAATAAATGAGACACCAACAGGGTAGAAAGTAAGCCGATTTTAAAATAATTTTTGTTGTTGTTGAGATTATTTACCTGATACTGAAGAAAGAGGCTACCGACTTACCCCCAGAATGGGAGTATGATTATTGAGAAGTTGGAATGGCTGCAGCAATACTTGCCTTAATGTTTGTTACTTTATTATTACTTTTATTGCTCCAGTGAAATTCCCGCTTTCATTACAGAGGGGTCGGCAAGTGTGACTACCGTGTAGAACGCCTACGATCCTAGGTTCCTCTAAGGCGTTTTCCTTGATCAATTATTTGAGACGGAGTCTGAGGTACTTAAAGTATCTGTAGCGTTCCTGCTTTCGAATGGTAATGTTTACGGCCAGGACAACACAATGTTTTCCGGATTCTTCCCCAGTGCTTAGGGTCGATTTACAGTGGACGGAGAGCCACATCATTGCGGAATGCACGTCAAATGGCGACATTCATACCAACCCTCCCGAGGACCTATCTTTGCGGAAAGTCAGTGTCACCATTATATCTTATATCGAGGATTATCTCAATGAATGCAGTTTTGTTTCACAGGGTGGCAGCGCAACAGGACTAATCCAGCACTGCCCAATAGCCTAAATTATCTACGGAACGAGCATTTGTCGGCAGCATTTGTTGACTGGAAAAGTAACGTGAATATCGTGCGGCGTCATGTTTGTGTGTACTTCTCTGCAGATTCTGGCCGTTTACTACATCGCTAGTGCAAACAGAAACAGTTCAGAAGAACAGTAGATTTTTACCGTGGATTTTGCAATCACATCTCATAGGCATCTTCATAATTTGCATTCGGCATGTGGAATGAACTTGGATGAATTCCTTAGAGAAATAAATGCAAGGGCATTTTGCTTGTTTGCGACAAATACCTCAGCTCAGATGTTGCTATTTTTATTTGTTATGCGTTGTAAGAAAAGTAGCCACTACTGTTAGTTTTTGGACTGTACTTTATCGTTTCAAGCGAGTCCCCGAAATGAGAATGTCATAGCTATAGACTCCACATTTACAATGTACACAATTCCTCATTCGTGGTCCATATCTTCGCTAGAATGATTCCTCAACTGTCGATTATACAGGGTGTAATAAAAACGTGGGGCACAAATTTCAGGACACAAACCTCACACGTAGACGAAGAAATTGTCTTATTTGAACATAGATCTGGAAACTCTTCGTTTCCATATTAAAACTCATTTTTTCCAACTCATTAATCATGGGAAACACACACGAACAGAACGTACCAGCATATCACATGCAAGTTTTTGTCACAGGAGATGTTCAGTATGTCCACCGTGGGCACTGATACGTGCGTCAACCCGGATGCACTGCTGTATCCCTGTAGTAATCCACAATGCGGACACGAAAACTCTGACATCATGTGATAGGGTTCCATACAAAAGAGCTTTCAAATGCCCCCAAAAATAAATGGACATGAGTTTAGGTCCGTAGAGCGTGGAGGCCAAGTAACTGGTCCATCTCCATTTATCCGTCACTGATACTGTTATTTAGAAGACGACGGACATTAACACTAAAATGAGGTGATGATCCATCTTGCATGACGTACATGTTTTGTCGCACAGCTAGAAGCACATCAGCTAACTGATCAGGTAGAACTTTGTATACTAAACTATGATAACTTTGTCCGTTGAGCCCGGGTGGAAGAAAGTGAGGCGCTACCAAACAGTTATCAACAATGCAGGCCCAAACACTGATAGAAAATATTTGTTGACGACTTGCCTCAACAGTTGTGAGGACTGACGTCTGCCCATACATAGCGATTGTGAAAATCTACAATTTGATCTCGTTGAAACGACGCCTCATCTGTGAACAGCATCGTTGCATTAAAATCAGTGGTGACACTTTGCTGATAAACCATTCGCAGAAAAGTATCCGTGCAGGAAAATCAGCTGATGTTGGTGCATGCATACGCTGGTATGGATATAGTTGGTCCTCATGTCACTCTCGCCCGATAGTCAGGTGGGCAACATTCAGTGTTGCAGCTGCATATCGTGTAGTGACACTAGGGTCGTAGTCAACTGCATGAGGAATTGGTACCTCCCGTCGTCGTGTCCTCGTCTTTCTAGGCCTCACCTCATCACTAGTATAAGGCTCAAATGCCTCATATAAGTCGACCATCAATGGCTTCAACAGTTTTCCTATAGGGATTCCTTCGTCCTGGAAATCTGTCCCGGTGCAAACTTTGAGCGCAAGCGCCACTGCCGTCAGGTAATCCATACATCAAACGGGCATCTGCCGTTTCTGCATTTGTGTACGCTGCCACTGTGCGAGCCAACTCTGTGTTTAACTCTGCGTAGTGGCCCGCGTGCTTGCAACGGTCGTATTGGTCGCTATAACCGTTGAGATTACCTCTAAACAAGCAATGACGTACGTCGGTTGGCAACAGGGATATGTAAAACAAAACACTGGCACAACGTAATCAGACGTCACCAAGAGTGCACGTTACACATGATTCTAATGTTCTGTTGTTGTGTGTTTCCCATGATTTATGAATTGGCGAAAATAAGTTGTAACTTGGAAACAAAACGTTTCCAGATCCATGTTCGTATAACATAATTTCTTCGTCTACGTCCTGCCATTTGCGCCGTAAATTTTTGTTACGCCCTGTATATTTTCCTTATAATGTTATGTTATGTTATGTGTGGTGCCAGTTGTGCTGTCTAGCATACCCCTAAGATACTAGAGTCCGATCTCTGGTATCCTACAGAGAAGGGAGGCACTCAATGAGATCATGCAAAAATCCAGGAAAAGATACTGTCGCGCAGACGGAAATGTCTTATTGAATCATAATTTATGGGGGGGGGAGGGGGGGGGGGGTTCAACCAAGCACAAAAACATGCGTATCCCACAAAACAAAGATATATTAATCAGAGGAGGAGTCATCTGTCTACAAAAGCAACAAGTGGTCAAGGTGAAGTATCAACATTTGAATTATCCACTGAGATAAGCAAATGAATAATTAATAAATGGACAGGGGATTATAATTGCTAAATGAAACCACGGCATATGTGGATACGGGCCAATGACAGCAAGAGTCGTTCGTTAGAGGAGGAAATATAAAAAAAAATTATTACAAACACAAGTAAGACGGCCAAAGTGCATAGAGTAAGCAGCTAGCTGGCTGCTAAACATTAAAACTAGACAACTGGCTACTGATGGAAGTTAGCTAAAATTGTGTCCTTACCGACTCGGCCACTGCATTGCTGGTCAATTCGTACAACATTCGCGCAGCATAAATGTGTTCAGCTTGCCCTCTGTAGTCAGTACTAAAGTGGAGACATCCTTCTATACGTCAGAAAGTCTCGTTTAGCAACAAGTCTTCACACTTTGTCGCCCAGTGGCAAGTGTCCTCTTCCTCAACACACTGAAACATGGCTATTTCTGCTAGAGTAGCACTTTCTCCAGGCAGTAGTGACAGATATGGCAAGCTCCGTCTAGTAATAATTTTGTAAAAGGTTAAACAACCTCCTACTCCTGCAGATTTCGTTTCTATTTACCAGTAGTGCTGTGGCATGGGGAGAAGCTCAGGAAACCTCTCCCACTCCATGGTACGGTTCTGAAGTTGACAAATAGGAAGGATAACGTGTAAACACACACGAGAAAGAGCGCAATCTGCAGAGAATGCCACTATAAAACAATGGGAAGCCTGTTTCAAAAGTTTAAACTTAACGTTGTTCCATGACTTCGTGTCTGTCGAGGCAAGTGGCGTTTCTCACGCTGCAGAGTCTCCGAATGGCTACACCTAGCTTAAATCGCCTGGAGTGAGGGAGGGAGAGGGGGGGGGGGGCGGAACCTTCACTGGCAATCAGCCTTCGGCTTTAACACGTTTATAATACTTCTCCCTATTCCTCAGAGTAAACTCCTATCACATCCCAGCCAGCTTGGAAGCTTTCAGCTCTGCAGAAAAATAACAATCCCTCACTATAGCCGGCCGATGTGGCCGAGAGGTTCTAGGCGCTTCAGTCTGGAACCGCGCGACCGCTACGGTCCCAGGTTCGATTCCTGCCTCGGGCATGGATGTGTGTGACGTCCTTAGGTTGGTTAGGTTTACGTAGTTCTAAGTTCTAGGGGAGTGATGACCTCAAATGTTGAGCCCCATAGTGCTCAGAGCCATTTGAACCATTTGAACCCTCACTATAGTAAAAGCAGAGAAAAGCAGAGTCAGTTAGCTGGGATGCCACTGGTAGTAATGAATATTATTTGCAGTTAGTTTGCAGCGTAAGCGTGTGACTACATTGGCTGAAGGCGGTGAGAACATAATAGCATAAAATGTGTTGTGTTATAGTTTTGGGGAAAAGCTGCCTCGTAACATTGTCCTCAATATAATCAGGCGGTATTCGATCTCGCTGTGAGGCACTACTGTTTTTTCCTTTCAATTTGGTAACGCTTTTTGCTGAGCAGGACACCACTCAGTGCGTCAAGTCACCTGGTGTGCTTAAACGAGTGCACCTTGCCCAGTTTTCGATTACAGCTGCAAAAATGTGGCTGCAATACTCTCCAATTAGTGGCTTGGTGGTTATTGCAGAGCAGTTCGTACGGCAGTCGCTATGAGGAGTTTTCTTTATTACCAAAATGATAGAGAATATTCCTCCGATAAGCTGGAAGGCGAGGTTCGAGCGTGCAACTAAGAAAGGCAGATGTGCGGTAAAACGACGCCTTGGCTCCCATGAATGGCTTTGCAACTGCTTATCCTGTTTACTGTCTCATCAAGTATACATTTATTTTATTTTTTATTTTCAGTTCTCTGAATAACTTGATGTGCCGATCCGTTTCTTTGGCTTTCAGTTGTCTCAGTAACCTGACGCATCCGTCTGTGATGTCCTCTCCTACTCCAACTTCTTCATCACAGAGTAAAATTTAACGCAGTTTATTTCTTGGATATATTGCAATCTCTGTCTGATACAATTTTTACCCCTTACACCTCCCTCTCGTACCATGAAAGTTATTTCCTGATATCTTAACACGTCTTATCTTGCTGTCTCTACTTCTAGTCAATGTTTTCCACATAACCTTTTCCTCGTCGATTCTTCGAAGTACCTCGTCATTTCTTACCTTATCGGTATATCTAATCCTCAAGCTCCAACTATAGCACCAAAACTCAAACATTTCCATTCTTTTCTTTTCCGATTTTGTCACCGTTCATAATACGAGGTGCATTCAAGTTCTAAGGCCTCCGATTTTTTTTCTAATTAACTACTCACCCGAAATCGATGAAACTGGCGTTACTTCTCGACGTAATCGCCCTGCAGACGTACACACTTTTCACAACACTGACGCCATGATTCCATGGCAGCGGCGAAGGCTTCTTTAGGAGTCTGTTTTGACCACTGGGAAATCGCTGAGGCAATAGCAGCACAGCTGGTGAATGTGCGACCACGGAGAGTGTCTTTCATTGTTGGAAAAAGCCAAAAGTCACTAGGAGCCAGGTCAGGTGAGTAGGGAGTATGAGGAATCACTTCAAAGTTGTTATCACGAAGAAACTGTTGCGTAACGTTAGCTCGATGTGCGGGTGCGTTGTCTTGTTGAAACAGCACACGCGCAGCCCTTCCCGGACGTTTTTGTTGCAGTGCAAGAAGGAATTTGTTCTTCAAAACATTTTCGTAGGATGCACCTGTTACAGTAGTGTCCTTTGGAACGCAATGGGTAAGGATTACGCCCTCGCTGTCCCAGAACATGGACACCATCATTTTTTCAGCACTGGCGGTTACCCGAAATTTTTTTGGTGGCGGTGAATCTGTGTGCTTCCATTGAGCTGACTGGCGCTTTGTTTCTGGATTGAAAAATGGCATCCACGTCTCATCCATTGTCACAACCGACGAAAAGAAAGTCCCATTCATGCTGTCGTTGTGCGTCAACATTGCTTGGCAACATGCCACATGGGCAGCCATGTGGTCGTCCATCAGCATTCGTGGCACCCACCTGGATGACACTTTTCGCATTTTCAGGTCGTCATGCAGGATTGTGTGCACAGAACCCACAGAAATGCCAACTCTGGAGGCGATCTGTTCAACAGTCATTCGGCGATCCCCCAAAACAATTCTCTCCACTTTCTCGATCATGTCGTCAGACCGGTTTGTGCGAGCCCGAGGTTGTTTCGGTTTGTTGTCACATGATGTTCTGCCTTCATTAAACTGTCGAACCCACGAATGCACTTTCGACACTTCCATAACTCCATCACCACATGTCTCCTTCAACTGTTGATGAATTTCAATTGGTTTCACACCACGCAAATTCAGAAAACGAATGATTGCACACTGTTCAAGTAAGGAAAACGTCGCCATTTTAAGTATTTAAAACAGTTCTCATTCTCGCCGCTGGCGGTAAAATTCCATCTGCCGTACGGTGCTGCCATCTCTGGGATGCATTGACAATGAACGCGGCCGCATTTTACAACAATGCGCATGTTTCTATCTCTTTCCAGTCCGGAGAAAAAAAATCGGAGGCCTTCGAACTTGAATGCACCTCGTACAATTCCATACAAGAGCTCCAAATGCACATTCCCAGAAATTTCTAACGCCTAAGTTTGAAACCAGTAAAATGCCGTCTTTGCTTGTACTAGTCGACTTCCTATATTATCCTGTCTGCATAATAGTATCTGTTAAAAGTACAACTAAACAGAACTACATTTCATTTATAACTGAGCCTTTCCCGCAAATGAAGAATTTTCAGTCTCATTTCATAATATGACGACTTTTCCGATGAAAGGTATTAACATTCCGTCGACGTAATATCACTACAGATGGACCAGGGCATGCTCTTACAGGCACTGCGTAGGAAATCGACTGAGATTTTTCAGATGAACCATCTGACCATTCGTCAATGAGGAAAACTATGGAAATCTAAATTAAGGTATGCAGACAGCGATAGGCATCCCGTTCCCATGATATAACTCTACTATCTTATTACTGCAACTCTACTATATATATATATATATATATATATATATATATATATATATATATATACATATAGATATTCTTTTCTTCAAATCATAATATGTTTTCCGCATCCATCATGCACACGTACGTCTTGTTGGACGCTTATTGGTGCAGTGTTAACATTTTTGTAGTACTCGTGAGTAGGACTCGTGATCTTTTCCGTATGTTCATGGATTTAATGTCGCCAAACACTACATGATTCAAGTTTTTCTCTTTGCTGTTAATTTTCTCTTTTTTTCTGCCACTCCCTGTCGGTGCAATAACTCTAGATTAAAATTTGTGTGAGGTGTGCGAGACGTTGTGCGTGAATAATGGCTCTAATCCTAAACGCTTCGCTCTCTCAATGGATCATTGACTTAGGTTACGTGGAGTTAGTTACTCGGTTAATATCCCCAAATTTCGTCATCAATATCAGTCGATAAAATGTTTAACTGCGAAAAAATACACTGTAAAAGAATGATACGAAATCTTTCGCTAGTTCACGCCCCCCCCCAGACAAAACCGGTTGCTAAGGCACAATGGCCTTCCTTCAATATTAAATTTCTCAGCGCAGGAACTCTTATAGAAGATTGCAATAAAAGATAAAGCACCCTTTGTATCATGAGTTATGTCGGTAATAAATTCGATACCCCTGGCTCTGTGGAGCAATATTTACAAAAAACATTGTATTACTTTGCAACATTCGGCACACTCTGAGCAGAATAAAATAGCGCATCAGGACGAAATGTGCTTCCGCGCGCCTGGGATATTGTTATGCACGATGATATTACACGGGGAAGGCTAAGCTTATTGAAGTGCAGATTCGCTGTGATTCGTTGGTATGTGTAACGAATTCATACTATGTCCCCTCCCCTTCAATGGCTTTTGCTGGGGTGCGCGTGTCGGACAGCGTGAGGTGGGGGTGTTCCGAGGTCAAAACAGGCCATCCTTTTATAGCGCGCTCGCCCCCAACGATATGTCGACGCTGCCGTTCGTTTTGTATACTCGGCAGCTGCACGGATTAGCGCCGTCAGCTGCCTTAGCACCTTCCCTGTGAATTGTCTGCCATTAGCAATGGAGGGGACAGGACTCGCCGCGCGAAGGGCAAAATACCGCCTTCCTCACATCGTCCGGAGGGCTCAGCAGCCTGTGAATTACCCTAATGTTTGAGAAAACCGCAACACTCGTGGCCGGAACGTATCATCACTGTAGACGATGTGTGGTGTAGTGTATGTGGAGTTGGTAATTAAGATTACAGCAGTTATGGACCATGCAATATTACAGCTACACTGAATGACCGTCATCTTGTCCTTGTGCTCATAACAGACCGCGCAGTTTCATCTGCGGTGTTGCTCCGCTGATAGGGTACTGCAACGAGCGTGGAACTGTCTGCATCGACCAATCGATGCTCTCTGCAACGCATTGGGCAGGTCCCGCCAAAGCCTGTAGATGGGAACAACAAAGTACAGTGCGTTCGGACGAAACCCTCATCAAGATATCTTTGAGATACAATACATTCATAATGGTTTCAGGCGGCTCACAGATACGTACGTAAAAGGGTTGGTCAAAAATACGGAAACATCGCGAGATATTCACGCTTGAACATAATTGCAGATGGTAGCCAACCCTGCAGGCTGCACTGTGAAATGTTCCCTTAGAAAGATTTATAAATGACTGTGCTGGTAAACCTCTTACGCTGTTTGATTTTCAAACAGCTGAGCAAAACTGAACGTACTCATAAATTTCACTCTTTACTTATTCTGATCATCACTAAACTGACACACAATATTTTTAGCGCAACGCAATCTGACTTTCTATAATCCCTACAAAAGAATGGCCCTGACTAATGATAACCTATACCTTTCGTGAATCACTTACGTCACAAAAATCTTCGTTACTCAAACTACTGCAATACAGCGTGCGCCAATACTGCCAGCTAAATAAAAGATTCTAACTACTGATAGGCATAGTTAGCAAATGAAAAATTTTGGTAGAGAACAAACAATGTATTTACCTTAATAGTGTTCAAAACTCATAATATACATATCAGTTCATGACATCCAGTCTTACAAATTTCCTATTTCTGACGGACACACATCCAGATCGTCTCCGCTCTCGAAACTCCGCCATCTCTCTCCACACATCCACCACTGCTGGCGGCTCACCTCCAACTGCAAAACGCTACGCGCTGTTCACATACAGCTGCCCAACACTACAATAGTAAATATTCCAACAATGCAAACCAGCCACGGACTGCACAAAGGACAGCCAGCGATTTTCATACAGAGCACCACGTGGCGTTACCAACATAAAAACCTAAACAGCCTACTTACAACTGTTATATTTAACCACGCAACGTACCTGTGCAACGTCCTCAGTACGTAGGAAGTGTCAGTCGTGGTCAGAACAACGTTCTTTGTGGTTGTGAGTGCATTGTGTCGGAGCTTAGTGGATTCGAAAATGGCGAAATTGTGCGTGCCACCGGAAACGAGGGAGCTGAAGTGTTTGGAGTTTCAGGAGGCACTGCATCAAAGATTTATATGACAGGAAACATAATTTGCTTTGTCATAACGCGAACGAAAGTATGCGTTGAGCGATATTTATATACGGCCATTGAAGCGGACTCTGACGAAAAATAAGAGCCGCCTCTACGACGCAAGAGTGAAACATGGCGGGGTCGGTGACGTTTTGGGTAACTATGCCGTGGTATTCCATGTGCTGCATGGCTTCTCTGCAAGGTCGCACTGCCGCCAAAGCTTATGTGATCATTGTAGCTAATGAGGTTCATCCCACAGCACAATGTTTGTCCCCGGTGGTAATACTGTGTTCCAAGACTACAGGGCCCCGGTTCGCACAGTTCGCATTCTCCAAGTCTGATTTTTTGAACACGAGGATGAATCGTCACATCTCCCCTCTGGCCATCACAGTGACGAGCTCTCAATACTAAGGAGTCTTTCCGGCCTACTTTTGAGAGTTCGGTGCATAATCACTATCCACCTCCACCACACGTTACCTGAATTTTCCACTGTTTAGCAAGTAGAATTGTGTACGATTCCCTTGAAAACTTCACAGGACCTGCATTCATTCAGAGGCTTCTGGAAGCTGTTTTGAATACCAACGGTTTCACTCTGTCATCTTAGGCTTGGTAGTACGTTGCTTTTTTGGTATTTTCAAATTTTTTTCCAACACCTCTATTTTATGGAGCAAAAGTTCGTCAACTGTCTTCAAGTTTTTATTTTCGAGACGTACTTCGGAGTGAAAGCTCCATCTTCAGTTTTTCCAAGCTCCACTTCTGAATTTTTGTCCGGAACAACGCGACTGCTACGCTCGCAGGTTCGAATCCTGCCTCGGGCATGGATGTGTGTGATGTCCTTAGGTTAGTTAGGTTAAAGTAGTTCTAAGTTCTAGGGGACTGTTGGCGTCAGATGTTAAGTCCCATAGTTCTCAGAGCCATTTGTGAATTTTGTGATAATCTGATGGAGCATTCACACATGAGGGATGTTACGTTCTTATTAAGACTTAAGTTCCGTCCGAACAGGCTTTGAAGGCACAACGCTACCGACAGCCGCTGTGACATCCTCAGCCCACAGGCGTCACTGGATGCGAATATGGAGGGGCATGTGGTCAGCACACCGCTCTCCCGGCCGTATGTCAGTTTAAGAGACTGGAGCCGCTGCTTCCCAATCAAATAGCTTCTCAGTTGGCTTCACAATGGCTGAGTGCACCCCCCTTGCCAACAGCACTCGGCAGATCGGATGGTCGCCCATCCAAGTGCTAGCTCAGCCCGACATCGCTTAACTTCGGTGACCTAACGTGAACCGCTATTACCACTGCACACTGGACTCGCATTCGGGAGGACGACGGTTCAATCCCGTCTCCAACCAGCCTGATTTAGGTTTTCCGTGATTTCCCTAAATCGTTTCAGGCAAATGCCGGGATGGTTCCTTTGAAAGGGCACGGCCGATTTCCTTCCCAATCCTTCCCTAACTCGATCTTGCGCTCCGTCTCTAATGACCTCGTTGTCGACGGGACGTTAAACACTAACCACCACCACCTATTACCACTGCGGCAAGGGCGTTGGCTGTTATGTTCTTCTTGTTATTGTTGTGGTCTTCAGTCCTGAGACTGGTTTGATGCAGCTCTCCATGCTGCTCTATCCTGTGCTAGCTTCTTCATCTCCCAGTACCTACTGCAGCCTACATCCTTCTGAATCTGCTTAGTGTGTTCATCTCTTGGTCTCCCTCTACGATTTTTCCACTCCACGCTGCCCTCCAATACTAAATTGGTGATCTCTTGATGTCTCAGAATATACCCTACCAATCGATCCCTTCTTCTGTTCAAGTTGTGCCACAAATTTCTCCTCTCTCCAATTCTATTCAGTACTTACTCGTTAGTTAAGTGATCTACCCATCTAATCTTGAGCATTTTTCTGTGGCACTACATTTCGAAAGTTTCTATTCTCTTCTGGTCTAAACTATTTATCGTCCACGGTTCACTTCCATACATGGCTACACTCCATACAAATACTTTCATAAACCACTTCCTGACACTTAAATTTACACTCGATGTTAACAAATTTCTCTGCTTCAGAAACGCTTTCCTTGCCATTGCCAGTCTACATTTTATATCCTCTCTACTTCGACCATCATGAGTTATTTTGCTCTCCAAATACCTAAACTCATTTACTACTTTAAGCGTCTCATTTCCTACTACCGTCAGCATCACCCGATTTAATTCGACGACATTCCATTATCCTCGTTTTGCTTTTGTTCATGTTCATCTTATATCCTCCTTTCAAGACACTGTCCATTCCGTTCAGCTGATCTTCCAGGTCCTTTGCTGTCTCTGACAGAATTACAATGTCATTGCCGAACCTCAAAGTTTTTATTTCTTCTCCATGGATTTTAACTCCTTCTCTGAATTTTTCTTTTGTTTCCTTTAGTGCTTGGTCAATATAACATCGGGAATATGCTACAACCCTGCCTCACTCCATTCCCAACCTCTACTTCCCTTTCATGCCCCTCGACTCTTATAACTGTCAACTGGTTTCTGCACAAATTGTAAATAGCCTTTCGCTCCCTGTATTTTACCCCTGCCACCTTCAGAATTTCAAAGAGAGTATTCCAGTCAACATTGTCAAAGGGTTATGTTCTTCTGTAAGGTTATGTTCTTATGGAAACACAAACATGTATGTAGTCAAATAAAAAATGAACTACACTTGTGTGATATAAAAGAGGTGTACTGTGGGAGAATCATCTTCATCGGTGATCCATTGTGAAATTCCTAAAAGTTGTCTGGTTTTCGTTGTACCCTATGCATTAACAAACTAAACTATTGGAACACTGAAAAGAAGAATTCTATCTGAGAATAGATATCCACATAAAGCCGTCCTACTCTGTAGATATCATGCACTCTACAGGCAAGATTGCTCTCAGAGACTATAATTTTTTGACTAATGCGAGAAATGATCTAAATCATTATGAAAAGAGGAACGGACTATTTTTACAATATTTTTCTATATAACTTTTTTGGGGAGTTGGTTTTTGAAGGAACAAAAGAAGATGAATGTGTGGGATACTTTAAACCAAAGTTTCTTGAGATTATTGTGAAGTCCTGCGTATTCACCGTCTATCTATCGTGATGTATGTGACATACTCCTGAGTCATTTGGTTCTTGAAGCCGAATACCTTCAAGATGTTCTTTAAATCTCACTATAAAATGATTGCAAATGTGACTTCTGTAAAGAGTTAAACAAATAATATCTAAGAAATTGCCCAAAAGAATGGGTACACGTCCAATCGTGACAGCCATTAGTGTTGTTTAATGAATGTCTTGCAGCTTTTCGCCTTCAGTAACCAAATAAATTAGCAGTACATCCTATACTTAACGAAAAGACTGGCAGAGATTACACTGGTGTTCTCGATACTTTCAAGAAACTCTGATTTAAATTATCCTGTTCATTGCAAGATTTAGCTTAATATTAGCTCCTTCTATTCCTTCAGAAATCAGCTCATTACAGAATAAGGGGAAAAATGTAAAACACCCTGCACCTCTTTCCTTATGCATATACACAATTTTTCACAGCGACAACAATTATATATTCTCTGAAAGCAATCTTGTTTGTACGGTATATCTATAGAGTAGAACGGTACTTTAAGTAGGCATCTTTGGACACGTAGAATGTTTATTTTCAGTGTTTTCATACTTCGGTTTGTTAACGCCATATGTGGAACAAAAATCAAATAACTTGGAGGAATATTGCTATTCTCCACCAGTGAAACAGATTCTTGCAAAATCCAGGTACATTAAGCTCTACAGTTTATTTTTTACTAGCGTTCACATGTTTTCCCATTAATTAACAACGTAATCTCCTTTAAGTGCTAGTGCTCCACTTGATTAGGCTCCAGTGAATCTTGGAAGGCCAAAACAGGCATAGAACCCGAAGAAATGGAACACATGCGCTACTCGACGGACTTTTATTGATAAAATATGTGTCGTTCAGTGGTAGCTATATAGTTCTGTTACTTCGCTTACTCCGATCGGCTGAACCAGACTTCATCTAAAGAAATGATAACTGACGATACAGATGTTCCCCGAAACCACTACATTTAGAAAACGGTGGCAGAACTGAAAATGCACTCGTTGGTGTGGAAACTTTAACCTGTGCACAATAGGGAAAATATGCAAAAATAAAAATGCGTTGTCTTTCTGATAGTGCTTTGACACAATGATCTTTTGTTCCCCGTTTGCGCAGATAACTTCCCTCTACTTTTGTACGAAACGTCTGCTGGCTGTCTTTTACCTGAGCAATGTTTACTGGCCCTCGGACACGGTTTAGTATTTGTGTTTTAATCGGGTAGTGATGAAAGGCAAAAACAATTTTATAGCGGACTACTTTTATTTTTGTCGCCCTGTACAAATCGTGATCAGGAAGAATATCTTAGATATTGTTGAACCATGATAACTGACTATGTTCATGTTACTATTTTCTCACGTTACGAATATATTATCCGGCCAAGTGAACCCAAAACCTGATCACGGTTGCAGCTCTGTCGTGCTTACATACAGGAAACAGGGAGAGGAGGAAGTAATACAGTACACTCCAGTATTCTCAAAAGTGTGGTGATCAAACGACGCACATATTACACCAAAGCTCTGATTATCACTGCATTTACACACAGATTGTCATTTTTGTTTGGAAATACTTTTCACATTTTATCAAGGTGTCAACATTTTATCACAGTGTAATGTAGATAAATACACGGTTCGTCTGACAAAACACCTACTGCATTAGTTTTGATGCTTCATTTTTCGTATAAATCTAAGGTAGCGTAATTTTGTTCATAAATAATGACGAGTTTATTTTGGTACTTTTCTAATCGAAATCCCGTAGACAGAAAATTTTTTCTTGGAATTGTATTACAAGACTTGAAAGCTAATTTCGTGTGACAGAAGTTACGAAGCTCTCCCAAAATTCTTATTTCGATGTGTTGTTCGTAATATCGCTGAGAATGGTGTGTAAAACATATTTGTCTCTATTGTCAACGAGATATTTACTGCGTGCACTTTGCTTCTTCTTCTTTGGGGCAGATACTTGAATACCGCTCCGCTTGGCCTCTTGTTCGTCGAGTCATAATTTTCGCCCGCTCGCCTTAGACAACTTAAACGATTTGCTTGAGCGTTATTTCATCCTTTACATCAGTACTGTCCCTCATTTATTTGTGTAAGTGTCAATAAATTAAATAACGTTAATAGCAAACCGTCGCGGATGCCTTGCCCAGCTATTTTCCGTTGACACTTTCTAAAGTTGTATTGCTCTGAAGTGGAACGTGGTTGTATATATAAAATTAAACGTCACACGACTATTTCCCAGCATGGCAAGGCCTACAGTTCGCCTTGTCGACGTAGTCGGATGTTAATCTAAATTCGTGAACGTACGCACCATCTGCGTGTATCAAAATGACTAGAATTGGGGGGAGTCGGAAGCAAAGGGATATAAGCACACTTCTTGTAGGTTTGAGAAAACTTAAATTAGAGTTCACAAGGTTTCAGAATTCCCTTGAGATCGAAAAATGGAATTTCAAAATTTGCGTGAGTTTATTAGACACAAACATACTTTGTAGCAATTTCTGTTCATACGTTGCAGTAACAGGTTAACATAAACGATCATTTGTATACCACAATTCGTAAAAGTCTGCACGCACTTGTATCCCTTTGCTTCCAGAATGCTGTGAATTAAGAAGAACGTGATTTAAGTTTTCTCTATAAGCTTTATTATTGATTGCTATCAATTCAGTTATGTTAAAGTTGCGTTTTTAGAGCTATAACAAAACATTTACGTAATGTCACATGTGTACCAGGCCTTTTGTGGCTTACAACAGTGAAACAGAACGAGAGAGAAAACTGTTTACTGAAAATATATTTCTTCCCTCTTCTCATGTATCATAATTTTTTGTGATATGCAACATAAAAAGTCAATATACTCGTACATGAACGTTTCTTGACATGTTGTAACTAGTTTTTTTACGATATTGCAGAACCTGTGTTATTCTGATTGCGATGGAATTGCGAGGAACAGGCACAGCACGCGACTACAGGTGTTATGAAATACATTAAGTAAATTCGCAATTCCGAATAAGGACAACCATCAGCTGTAGAATCTGTAGAATGGAATGACGACAGTGAAAATTTTTGCCAGAGTGGGAATCGAATCCGGATTTCCCGCTTATCGTGAGCGATCGGGTTCCCATTTTTTTTAAAATATCATTTCGTGCGTTAGTGGTCGTTGTATTTTTTCAGGGCGGACGTCCAGTGCGGCTTGTTCAATTTCATCGTTGATCCAATCACTCAGTTTTGTTATTACAGAGGGCAGCTAACCCTTTGAACGAACGCGCTGAGCTACCGTGCCGGCTTACTTTGGCAATCCGTGCACGATTCGCAGCCGGACCCAAACTTCCAAACCACGCGTCTATGACAGGTACTCGTACGTACATCCATTATGTACACTACTGGCCGTTAAAATTGCTACACCACGAAGATGACGTGCTACAGACGCGAAATTTAACCCACAGGAAGAAGATGTTGTGATTTGCAAATGTTTCGCTTTTCGGAGCATTCACACTAGGTTGGCGCCGGTGGAGACACCTACAACTTGCTGACATGAGGAAAGTTTCCAAACGATTTCTCATACACAAACAGCAGTTGACCGGCGTTGCCTGGTGAAACGTTGTTGTGATGCCTCGTGTAAGGAGGAGAAATGCGTACCATTACGTTTCCGACTTTGATAAAGGTCGGATTGTAGCCTATCGCGATTGCGGTTTATCGTATCGCAACATTGCTGCTCGCGTTGGTCATGATACAATGACTGTTAGCGGAATATGGAATCGGTCGGTTCAGGAGGGTAAAACGGAACGCCGCGCTGGATCCTAACGGCCTCGTATCATTAGCCGTCGAGATGACAGGCATCTTATCCACATGGCTGTAACGGATCGTGCAACAACGTCTCGATCCCTGAGTCAACAGATTGGGACGTTTGCAAGGAAACAACCATCTGCACGAACAGTTAGACGACGTTTGCAGCAGCATGGACTATCAGCTCGGAGACCATGGCTGCGGTTACCCTTGACGCTGCATCACAGACAGGAGCGCCTGCGATGATGTACTCAACGACGAACCTGGGTGCACGAATGGCAAAACGTCATTTTTTCGGATGAATCTAGGTTCTGTTTACAGCATCATGATGGTCGCATCCGTGTTTGGCGACATCGAGGTGAACGCACATTGGAAGCGTGTATTCGTCATCGCCATACTGGCGTATCACCCGGCGTGATGGTATGGGGTGCCATTGGTTACACGTCTCGGTCATCTCTCGTTCGCATTGACGGCCCTTTGAACAGTGGACGTTACATTTCAGATGTGTTACGACTCGTGGCTCTACCCCTCAGCCGGCCGGTGTGGCCGTGCGGTTCTAGGCGCTTCAGTCTGGAACCGCGTGACCGCTACGGTCGCAGGTTCGAATCCTGCCTCGGGCATGGATGTGTGTCATGTCCTTAGGTTAGTTAGGTTTAAGTAGTTCTAAGTTCTAGGGGATTGATGACCACAGATGTTAAGTCCCACAGTGCTCAGAACCATTTGAACCATTTTTCTACCCTTCATTCGATCCCTGCGAAACCCTACGCTTCAGCGCGATAATGCACGACCGCATGTTGCAGGTCCTGTACGGGCCTTTCTGGATACAGGAAATTTTCGATTGCTGCCCTGGCCAGCACATTCTCCAGATCTCTCACCAATTGAAAACGTCTGGTCAATGGTGGCCGAGCAACTGGCTCGTCACAATACGCCAGTCACTACTCTTGATGAAATGTGGTATCGTGTTGAAGCTGCATGGGCAGCTGTACCTGTACACGCCATCCAAACTCTGTTTGACTCAATGCCCAGGCGTATCAAGGCCGTTATTACGGCCAGAGGTGGTTGTTCTGGGTACTGATTTCTCAGGATCTATGCACTCAAATTGCGCGAAAATGTCATCACATGTCAGTTCTAGTATAATATATTTGTCCAATAAATTTCCGTTTCTCATCTGCATTTCATCTTGGCCAGTAATGTATATTCCTGAACACGTCAAACAATGTATTTGAAAATCGCTTGCCCGGTATGTCCATATAAATAAGATATTGCTGTGTATGTGTTACTCTGATTTCGATGCAAAGTTCCTTTGGACATGCATGCATGTTTTCATTTTGTTCACCACGGACGAGCATATACTGAGATTTCACTTTTTCGCTTTGTCTTCATTCTCTAAATGTACTTATGTCACTTTTCTCGGACATGTCATTGTACCCTTTTACTTCTGAACTCCTCTATTATAAGTCACTCCCGAGAAGTATGAACGACGAACAGACTACATTATTGCTGTTTGTGTTTAGTGTTGTTACCAGGCGTGCTGGGGAATATAAGAGGCGTGAACAACGCCTGAGGTTGAGTGACCGCTGTGAAGTTGTGTGAGGCAGCATTACCACCATCTGGGGGAGTTCGAAAGAGGTCTCATTGTGGGTCTCCATTCGGCCAGCTAGTCGAATCGTGCAGTACCCAGATCCTTGGGGCATATGGGAGGGAGGCCTGAATTGGAGTGCATGAGAAAATGAGGGCAGACATACTCATCGACCACGTCTGACCATCTCAAGGGCAGGTAGCCTTATTGTGCACCGAATGGATGGTAACACGTCCAAATCTGCAGCTGCCATCCGAGAACAAGTAATGAACTTACTGGAACATTTTGCGTCACATCACACCATTGTTGAGAGACCATCAGCAGATGGACTGAGGAATAACCGTGATATGCATAGGCTGCCGTTAAGAACACGACACATACGGCTGAGTTTGAAGTGGTGCCGTTATAGGGAAGCGTGGACTGCTATTGAATGGCTTCCCACTGTGTTCAGCAATGGACAGCTCTTCTGCACTACCACAGATGACAATTGTCGGCAGCTATGGCGGCGACGTGGAGAGAGGTCCCATTCTTCCAGTGTTCCGGAGACGCCCAGCAGTGTTACTCATGCGTCATGGTGTGGGAAGCCACCGATTATGACTTCAGGTCACGGCTGGTAGTGATTGAGGGATCTCTACGTCACGGAGATACTGCCCCCTTCCTCCTGCTACATCTCATGTAGCAGTGCGATGGCGCCTTTTTTCAACAGAAGAACGCCCGTCCGCACTTGGCATGCATCTCTGTGAACTGTTCTGAGGTTCTCCCGTGACCAGCAAGATCCCCAGACCACAGAGAGCGTTTGTGGGACCAGCGCACTCGTCAGTTTTGTCTCAGAGCCACTATACAAGATATGAAGGACCAGTAACAAATGTTGTGGGCCACCTTACCACAGGAGACGTCACAACCGCTTTATGACACGCTTTACTACCGGATCTGTGCATGCAGGCCACACATCGGTAAGTCTACTCGTACTGCCATCTTCATTGTAGACTTGGCTCAGTTTTGTAATAACTGAATTTTATAATTACTCACTCGTGGAGTTTCGTTTCTTCCTCCTCTTCTGGGTGCATTACGTTTTTGTTTGGCAGTGTACTGCGTTTCGTGTTAATATACACGTAGTATCGACGAACAAAGGAAAACTGAGACTCAAAATTCTTAAACAACAACAAATCTGTATATGACTGTCTTTCAGAGTACACGAAGTTGGATAGATGGAATACTAGATTTTAACGCTCCATCGACGTCACGGTCATTAGAGATGAAGTAGAAGTTCGGATTGGGGAAGAGTAGGAAAGGAAATCTCTCGTTTCCTGGCCGAAGGACTCATTCCGGTATTTGCATTAGCGATTTGGAGAAATCAAGGAAAACATAAATCTCGATGATCGGTGGGGGATCTCCGAATGCCTCACCTCGCTACGTACGATTGGAGATTAGCGGGACCCGGAGAAGTGGACTGATACCAAATTATTTTATTTCGTTTTTTTATTTTTTCAGCCAGATCGGATTAAGGCCTCAGACCCTCTCTTAAATTGGACAAGGTTTTAATACAAGCAGCACCATTTTTTACGTATTAGTTACCTCATAAATAACAATTTTAATATCACAAATAGAGATAAAGTGATTTGAATGCCTGTAGAGACAATTTTAAGAAATAGTACTGACAAAGAGCTAATGAAGTTAATACTGACAGTACTTCTACTACTATTCCTACTTCTAATAATAATAATAATAATAATAATAATAATCATAGTAATAATAACACTAACAGTAAGAACGATAGTGCAGTTACTTTAAAAGAATTTATAGGTGTACAAAATAGTTATTTTCTGATATAGCGAGTTTTGGGGGAAGGAAATTTAAGGAGACTGCACCAGCTAAGGATACTGGGAAATGAGGAAAATGTGACTGAAAAGAAGGATGTAAAGAGTTACCGAGTGTGTACAGGAACAATGATAGTCATTACGGTTATTTCAACAGCTTTGTCACTATCCGTATTTCTAAACTGGAGATGTTATTCAGTTCTCTCACACAGTGAGAGAGGTTATTCAAGATTCCGGTTTCTGCTACTGGAAAGAACTTTCAAAAAGTGGCTAAGCTATGAAGTGGGACAGAAAGGATTTTACTCTGATGCGAACGGGTGTTTCTGCCATGTTGTTTAGATATGAGCGTTATGGTATAGGACAGAGATAAGGGGCAACGTACGGTGAGAGGAGACCAGAGGAGGCAGTGTGTATGGAAATATCTGCACTTGACCGCAAGCAGCCAGGACAGCTATGCATATTATGGTAATGTATATGATCGAAGAGTCGAACGTCAGACATATTGAACAAAGGCGTTCATAACCAATTCCAGGCACCGTGGACTTTCTTGAGAAAGTCCTTCCAGCATAACACCACTGTAATCAATAATTAGAAATATAAGAGTTTTTGCACGTTTCTTTTGCAGGTCAAGACGAAAGAACATTTTATATCTTGCTTGAAGGGTTCTCGGGTGTCCAGCCGGATACGATCCTCGAATGCCCGTGATATTTCGTCGAATAATATCTACATGAATACTCTGCAAATCACATTTAAGTGTCTGGCAGAGGTTTCATCAACCCACCGCCACAATTCTCTATTATTCCAATCTCGTATAGCGCGCGGAAAGAACGAACACCTGTATCTTTCGTACGAGTTCCGACTTCCCTTATTTTGTCATGGTGATTGTTTCTCCCTGTGTAATTCGGCGTCAACAAAATATTTTTCGCATGCGGAGGAGAAACTTATTGACAGGAATTTCGTGAGAAGATTCCTCCGCGACGAGAAACGCATTTGTTTTAATGATGTCCATTCCAAATCCTGTATCATTTCAGTGACACTCTCTCCCCTATTTCGTGATAATACAAAACGTGCTACAGTTCCTTGAACTTTTTGATGTACTCCGTCAATTCTATCTGGTAAGGATCTCACATTGTGCAGCAGTATTCTAAAAGAGGACTGAAAAGTGTAGTTTAGGCGGTGTCCTTAGTAGATTTGTTACAATTACTAAGTGTACTGCCAATACATTTTCTATATACTTCTTCCAATTAAGTTGTTCGTGACTGTAATTCCTAAGTAATTAGTTGAATTTACAGCCTTTAGATGTGACTGATTTATGGTGTAACCGAAGTTTAACGGATTCCTTTTAGCACTCATTTGGATGACCTCACACTTTTCGTTATTTAGGCTTAACTGCCAAGTTTAGCACAATATGTATTTCTTCTATAAATCGTTTTGCAATTTGTTTTGATCACATGATGACTTTACTAGTCGATAAACGACAGCGTCATCTGCTAAAAACCATACCTTGTCGACAGCACTCAACAATTCGTGCGCGTAAAGAGCTAGTTGTGATTCACACGAACGGTGTTTTCTAAATCCGTGAACATTGTGTGTCAATAGACCGTTTTCTTCGTGGTAATTCATATGAACACAATATTTGTTCCAAAAGCCTGCTGCACATCGACGTTAATGATATGGGTCGGTAATTTAGTGGGTTGCTCCTACTACCTTTCTTGAATATTGGTGTGATCTGAGCATCTTTCCAATCTTTTGGTACGCATCTTTTGTCGAGCGAACGGCTGTAAATGATTGTTAAGTATGGAGCTAATGCATTCTAACGTACCTTCACTTCTTCTACTGGCTACTGATGGCGGAGACTTGCCGTGAGAACGTACAAGTGATAATTTGCGGAATGGGTAATTTAACGCTACTAAAGTCGTCCTGACACTTATACGTCCCCCAGTGGGAGTATGTTATATGTTATTCTCATTAATTATGTAAATTGTCATGTTATAACCTACTCGTTTCTTAATCTTATCCTGTGGATACGATAGAATGTCAGGATAAGCCAAAACAATCCAGTCCCCCTTTTAACAAATAAGTTACAAAATGTACACACGAAACAAGATTTATTGGTACAGGAAAATACCATCTACTAAAGGATAAATGCCTTGATTTTAACACATTTATTCATCATAAAAAACAATTTAAAGAAACTAAATAATGAATACAAATCTCAGGTTCTCCCTGTATTAATACTTCCCCTTAAACTGTCCGGCTGTGCCCTATAATGTACTTGCGATCTGTGATTAGGCATGAAGTAACTGACATCCTCTGTTGTACTAAATAGTAAGAAGGAACTACTGTCTCAATGAGCAGTATGAAACCTCAGTGCAGAACGGAGTGGAACACGTGATTCACCAATGTAAATTCACTTGCCTACATGCCAGTGCATAAGCAAGATCACTGTAATGATTGGAAGCTATAACTGCAGAACTATTCGCTTCAGTGACTGCGGGGGACCTCCAAAACGACTCTCCTGCCCCATGATCCCACAGCCACTCCCTCTTTACTTCTCTCCTCTTTTCGCTGCTCAAAGTCTTTTCACCCACTTAAATTTGGGTGGCGAATCATCTTTCTGGAAGGCGCTCGTTTCTGAACGCCGACCAATCGCAGCTTAGAATCCAGATCGAAGTTTCTGGAAGTTCTTTCTATGTCCATAGGAAAGTACGCGAATTCCTGCTGCCATGTGTTTCTGGCTGACCAGGCCAATTTCTCACGCCTGCATGCTGGCCACGTGTTCCCGTTTTGCAGGTGGTCCAGCTCACGGGCGGGTTCTAGGACTACCGCGGGAAGCGGCTGTGCCGTCCTATTGTCCGAAAGAATGCGTGAGCTTCCTGTGTCCTTCCGTTCTACCACGAGTTTCACAGCTCTGTTTGTTCCCCAGTCACCCAACATGCGGACATTATACAATAAATTAAGTGTACTAGACGATGTCATTCACATACACGTTTTTAGTGAACGAGCACAAACCTGTCTTTTCTATCACTGAAAGGGCTTATTTATGTTATACTTGATGTAAACACGGTTTGTAAGTTGTAAAATAACGTCACCTTACAATACCTCTCCGTTCCCAGCAATTTTGCACTAGTATGAATGACTCTTATAGTGTCGTCTCATACAGTACAATTTTTTATGCCCTTATCAATTTATAAAAACTATCGACAACAGAGGGACAGATAAACACCAATATGTCTTTATCCATTCACCAAACATTCACTCCTTGGATGCTACCAACTTTAATTTATTTTTATTGATATGGTAATCATTTACTTCTTTGTTCGTTGGTGCCTTATAGCCTGAATTATTTTTGGTTCGTACCACGACTATTACAATGTTCATGTGCAAAATAACGCATGTCAGGCAAGGAAAAATGTAAGGAAACAATATAATTCATCTAGTTAATTATGACAAACGGTAGTCCCTCTGTTTAATTTAAATTCTTTTCATGCAATCTCTCATCCTTCCCTAACTGAATCTATTGTAATACAACATATTTAAAAAAATGTATTTGATACATATGGTCGTCCAGCATTAAGATTTCTTGTATTAGAAGAGGACAGTCTCGTCTTTATTAGTTCAACAAATAGGATTTCGTCATTTTATCGTTTCAACAAATTAATATTCGTTAGATATAACAATTTCCTGGTGTAATTGTATCTGGAAGTTTTTCTGTCCCTGGTGAATGAGTCAGTTAGCTTTACATAATTTATAAACGGTCTGTGTAAGTCCAGTGCTTACTTTTAGTGTACATTCTGTAAATTCAATAGAGGCATGGTTGTAATCATATTGTTTACTTTGACGATCTGTATTTGAAAGAAAACTACAAATGTCCGTTTCCGGATCGACCTTTCAGTGTTGGAGTAACAAATGGCAATGTAAAAATATTCAGTGTGTTCGCTTACAAAAAACATGTAGAAACAAGATTAGTATGATACATTTTAAATTGATACAATTTACAAAAAATGTTTCAGAAAACCATCGATGAATTTGGTCTGTGGGTGTTGACAAGAGTCTATCAAATGTGGCACTATTGTTTGTGTGATCCTAACACTATTCACTGACTGACACTTCGCTGACACTATTGATGACAGTTTATTTACAGGACACTGTAATCCATGTGTGGTGGTATGTGGTGTGAACTGATGTGCGTCTCTGGTGTGAATTAACACTACTGAGTTTGCAATAAGATCCATGGGCGCTCAGCTTTCTCGTTGATTGGCACTGATCGCCGAGGGACAGTGACATCAGTGTATGGTACGTCTGTTCACAAGGTGCGCGGCAAAGTAGAGAGTTGCATTGATGGGCAGTCTTATGTAGTGTTCTTTGCTGAGACAGATAATTGTTTGATAGGAAGGTACTAGCAGGCAGTGAATATTAGGAAACCTATACCTCTTCTGCGTTGACTAAGGGTATGTGTAGCTGTCCCTACTTCACTCTTCATGTATTTCAGCTTCAGCCATTATTTTAGTGTTCCTAATCTTCTTGGTTCGTGTCTTCTCTCTCTTGTAAACTATTGTAGTTAGGTAAGGAACATAGGTCCCTGTAAGTTAATTTGACGTTTAGGATTGGTTTAGATTTTGCGTAGAAACACAGCTTTTGTAGTTTCCTCGGTTCCAATTGGATGGTGTCAGAAGACACAAAACTATTGGGTTTGTGACGTAAAAGAACTCTTTAAGCTTTGATGGTGCTACAAGGTAGTGATAATGGTTTCTTTTGCAGTACAGAAACCTCATCTGTGTAAGGCATGGCTGCGGCGACTGTGATCCTATCGGCTTATGTGCCATGTCATCTGCTGTCGAAGCCTTGTTGAATATGCCACTTCTCTGTAGATCATTAGCAAACTCTGTGGGCCCAATTGGTACCTGGGAGTGCAACAGCATGTGTCTGCTATCCCATCACGTTTTGTCCGTGATGCGGTCGCCAGGAGCGGTTTTACAGTCTGTGTCCACACCAGCAATTCGGCCACTCCAGCAGCTGGCTCCTTTTGGCCAGTGTTACCTCGAACAGTTCGTCATACTAGTGACGGTCATCTGAATACCTGCTCTCACTAATGCACACAATCTAAATCATCGATACCTGTGTATTATGGATTTCAACATAAACATTAACATCATACATTAAATTGATTGTCTGTTGAGTGACTTTTAAGGCAGATGTTCTTATTTACATTATTACTTTGGTTTTAATTTTATAAGTACATGTACTTTATGTAGCTGTCCTTTCCACCAGACCTGTTTCATATGGGAGAAATATTTTCATTAGGACATACAGTATACTCCAACACCAAGGCCCGTGACATATGGTAAATATCTGTCTACGCTACTTGTCAAAATTAAACAAAGAAAAGACAAAAAGAAAACTCCCTTTTTTGTTTCTATGATCTCAGAAGCATTCTTCTGCGCCGTGGTTCTCTGGTTGTGAAAGTTGTGTGGGTTTCCCGGTGAACATAAGAACAGAATGCATCATGGTTAGTCATATTTTCTTAGTTGGTAATCCAGTTCTTTCTTGTTGTGATCGCCCTTAACTGTGTCCTTATTTGGTACCTGCAGACAGATGAATCTTTTCTGTGATATTGTGACCACTGCTCAGTGATATGGTTACCACAATGAGATCTTATTATTAGTACTGTCTCTCAAGCGACAACTTTCGGAACTTCTTTGCCTATAAGTGTCATGTTAGCGATATGTATCAAATAACTATACTTAACATTGTGATGTCATGTTTTCACAAACTTTTCAGATTTTAGTGCGTTCATACGCCATAGCGCAGATCAGACCACCATTATTAATCTCTCGTCTCAATAAACACAATTAAGTGTCTCACTCTACATTTTCATGGTGCGCACTTATGTACTTTATGCTGAGCATACCCTCTTTTGTTTATTGGACAAATGTTGGGATTTTACCAGCACTCATTGGCCAATAACAAATTCTCGCTCATTTGCTTTGGTGTCTTGCACATCTCTCCTGCCAAATGACTATTACATAGCGACTCTGCTACGAGGGGTCTATGCTGTTGTCGTTTCCTTGGCGGGAAATCGCCTAGTTCCCTTATTCTGTCTGGAGCTGGTCTATTCTTCAGTATAGAGATTGGCAGTATCAAAGTGGTGCTATGAGGGAGTTCATTGATGCGATCCTGAAACTCTTTCAGGAAGACATCCCATGTCACATGCCTTTTACCACAGTACAGATGGCGAAGGTTCCCTAGGTCCTTGATTATTCTCCCCGAACGATTCGAACTGGGCCTAAATCTAGAGATGAAGACAGGTTTCATCTTATGTCTCTTTAATGTTCTCTTCCAAATGTGTGATTTATATTGGGGTCCATTATCTGAGAGAACCACATCAACCGGTCTGGCCCGAGTTAGGAAGTCTTTGCAGAATGCTTTGCTTATAGTGAGACCTGTAGCTCTCCGAAGTGGTGTCAGCGGCACAAACTTAGATGTGAGTTCTAACACCAATAGAATGTACTTATATCCCATTAGCATTGTCAGCGAAGGACCCATTAAATCTTACCTCCAGTAAGTTGGGATCTTTGTCCAGCTCTGTCCTTGTATTTTGCACTTTCAGTGATGAACTGAATATGACGCAGTTTCTTGGGTACTATAGGAGACATCAGGCTTGCAATGCTACAATTGTCGTTTTTGCTTTTGACACCTTTTGCAGATGGTCAATACTTTTCTTATCGTCGGCCGGAGTGGCCGTGAGGTTCTAGGCGCTACAGTTTGGAACCGGGCAACCGCTACGGTCGCAGGTTCGAATCCTGCCTCGGGCATGGCTGTGTGTGATGTCCTTAGGTTAGTTAGGTTTAAGTAGTTCTAAGTTCTAGGGGACTGATGACCTGCGATGTTAAGTCCCATAGTGCTCAGAGCCATTTGAACTTTTCTTATCCTCCTTTACATGTTTTTGAAATAACATATCCCTCTCAGTTTAAAAAGGCATTTACGAGCACCAAAGTGAGCTTGGCTTAAGTGTATGTAGCAAATGAGTTTATTAATATCTTCTTCTGGCACAAACACCAACCGCAATGACTCGTCCACGTTTGTTCTGTAAAACAGAATTCCCTTTCTAAGGAGGTAATTTGGGGTATATTTGCCTGGGCACGATCCCTCCATCTTCTCTTTTTACCTTCAGTAAGTTGGAATCTTTGTCCTGCTCTGTCTTTGTATTTTGCACTTTCAGTGATGAGTTGTTCGAACACCACCTTTCGGAGGTAGAACAACGAAAAATGTTCGTGTTATAGTTCTTCCGCTTCCTGCTCTGTTATGCCTATGGGTAAACGCGACAGTGCATCGGCAATGACGCTAGTGGACCCTGGCACGTGCACAGTTATGAATTCATACTTTTGCAGTGCAGTAATCCAGCACAACAGTCCTCCGTAAGTGAGTTTGGCAGTCAGCAGGAATTTAAGGGCTTTATGATGGTATAAACTTTCGTTTTCCTACCGGAAAGGAAATACCTAAATTTTTGAAAGCCCCAAATTATGGCTAAAGCCTCGAGTTACGTTACAGAATAATTTCTTTCGCTCTGCATCAGAACTCTGCTCCTGAACGCGATTGTTTTATGTACTCTCTTTCCGTCTTGCTCATACTCCTGGAAAATCATCACCTCTAATCCCGTCTTACTGCTGTCTGTCGCCATGCAAAAATCCTGAGACAAATCCGGGTGTGACAGTATAGGAGCAGCAACAAGTACTGACTTGAGAACATGAAACTCACGGTCTGCCCACTCATCCCATACCCAGGGCGTCTTTTTGCTTGTCAACTGACAGAGGCGGGGTGGAACCAAAGAAGTGGCATAAGTGAATTTTTTGTAAAAAGTGGTTACTCCTAAGAATCCCCTTAGTTGTTTTCTATTTCTTGGAGTTGCAAATTCCGCAATAGCTGCCATGCTTTCCGGATCGGAAGAGATCCCTTCACTCGTTATGACGTGATCAAGAAAGTGCACCTGACTACTCCCAAAACATGGTTTACTAATATTTTCCGTCACACCATGTTGTTTTATTCTGACCAACATTTCTCTCAGTAGTGCATTATGTATTTCCCACGTGCTCTCAGCTATGAATACGTTGTCGACATAACACGTGATTCTTTCTTTCGGCTTAGAATTTAATATGCTACTAAAACCTCTGATGAATCCTGCATATGAAATACTTTATCCAAATAGCAACCTTCAGAATTGAAAGCACTGTCCAAATGCAATAAATGCAGTATATCTGCAGCACACAGGATTGAGTTCTATCTGCCAAAAGCTAGATCTCATATCCAATGAGGTGAAAGCCGTAATCCCATGGAATTTCTGGAGCAGTTTCTCTAGCCGCTCAGGACGATCTGTTTCCGGCACAATAATTGTGTTTATTTGATGCGAGTCTAAAACAAGTCGGATTTCACCACCTTTCTTCTCAACCACTCTTAAAGGGATGTTGTATTCGGGTGTTGCCCGTTCCGTGACGCCGTCGTCAATCATTTTCTATAATTCTAATAAAACCCTGTGCTGGTATGATGATGGAATGACATTGGGTGGAACACGAAAAAAACGTCTGTTTCCTCACATTAAATCGGTATTGATATCCTTTTATTGCACCTGTTTTAGCTAAAAATGCTTCTACATTATTGTGCAGTGTCAATTCCAACCCCTGCTTATCTGTTGCATGTATGTTTTTTACTGCTCGTAATTTTGTGTCGATTTCTTCATGACTTTCATATAATAGCCCCCTCTCTGTCATACAAGGTTCCTTACAAGTTTTCTTTTCGCAGAGGATATTGTCCTTTCTTGTCTGCTGGTTTCTAAACTGTAATTTTAGTCAATTCGCCGGGATTTGTGCCTTTATGGCTTCTTTGTCAAACTTGATTGTGCTTTGGCCATTTTCTTCCACCGTTAATTCACCCCTTCCCAGATCTATTGTCTCCTTTTGAGCAGAGAGAAAGTCAACCCTGACAGTTATGTCTCCTGTTGATTTTGGAATAACAAACCGATTTACCGTAAGTTTATGTCCCTGGTATTCAAATTCCATTTGTGTCTGTTGTGAAATATCTGTACTCCTCCTCATTAGAGAGCCTCTCACCTTCGACTTCTGTACTGCTAGTGTTGGTGGATTTACAGAGTCTCTACATTTGTTGTAGAGTGAGTCTGATATCGCTGATAGTTCACTTCCACTATCTATTATTGCAGTGCAGTTAATGTCACCTATTTTTATTCTGACCATAGGGTAAATTTCCGCTCTACCTTTTGCCTCCTTCTCTTCTAACAACAGTTTTCCTACGTCTTCATATTCTAAAATATTTACCTGATAATATCCGATGCTGTTTTCAGGCTGCTTCTATGTGTTGCCCAATCTCTGGCCCAGTCAGTCATTGTTTTCTACTTCTGCCTACTGTACACGTCCGGGATTTGGTGAATGAATGTCAACTTCTTGCCCTTTCTCGGCGCGATCATTTTCTTGCCATACCTGATTTGTATGTGTGTGGTTGTTGTTTCTACTATTGTTCCGCTGCCCACTATTGTTCCACATGTTCCTCTCTGTTCGTGTGGCTGTCTACTGTCTCTGTTATTTTCCCGAGTGGGACTGCTCCTGGCTTGATTGTTTCGTTCGAAATTATGTTGTTGTTGTTGTTTGTAGCCGTCATTGTTCCAATCCTGGCCTCTATTGACTCTGTTTTGATTATCCCTATTCGGATTCTGGGTTCCTCTTTGATTCCTTTTGTCCCTGTTCTGCTGTTCGTTAAAGGCAAAGTCTAATTCTCTGAGCGTGCCTTTAAACAACTCAAATTTGTCACCGCACCTAATGGATAGCATCTGCTGACCTGCTATTGTTAACTTCATGTAACGTAGCTGAATAATTTCCGCCGAACTTCATAGTTCATCTAAGTATTGCTCTTTTTTCGTCATGTTTTCCAAAAACTTGACCAGACTGCAGAACCCTGAGTTTTCGAAATTCCTGCTCATCATCATCTCTTGCTTTTTTCGGTCTTGTGTTTCTCTAGACCAGTAATTATTGAGAGTGCGGAATCATCATTTGTTTCACAAGTTCTTGCTATGTTTCTCATCCATTCAGCAGTTGCACCTTCCATGTGCGAGCAGACAAAATGTAATTGGTATCTGAGAAGCCAATGAGGTGGTAAACCCAGATCAAATTCTTCTATAAACGTCTTGGGGTGTAAAATATTTCTGTCATCTTTATAGTGTTGGAACCTTCTGATTGAAATGAAGTGCTTGAAGTCAAAATTTTCTTTTGAGTTTTTAACTACTCTCATTGGTGGGATTTAGCGTCTTTTGCGAGCTTTCTCAGGTCTGCTGTGTTCACTCCTCATTTCTACAGAGCACTCAGTATTATTCGACAGGTGTGCGGTAGTATGAATTAACGGGCTGCAGTTGTCCACGTCGAATATGGCGTTATTATTCGCGTGCTTTGCGACATCCGAGGCTGTTGGATTTTGTGTGATTGTATGTTCCATGCCAAAGTTGGCCACACCATATTCCTTTACTGTGTTTCTACTGTGTAGCACACTATTGTTAGACACGCTACTTTCTGATTGTACAAGATTGTACTGTACCTAATTTGGTCTGGTTCTGACACTATTATCACTCTAGGTTTCCGTGTTTTATGAAGTCTTGTATTGAGACATTATTTCTTCAGCTAGTTGTTTCATTTCCCTATTCATGCTTATTCGGTGTTGTTCTAATTCCACATTAGGTACTTCATCTGGTGGTGACTCTTTCGCAACCAATTTCATCTCTTCGGCATGCCTTATCATACTCTGCAATTCATACTTTGCCCCTTTACTACTTTTTCTGTTTGTAGTGTCTCCTCCTTCATAACACGAGCAGTATGTTTCCCATTCTTGCTACTAATTTAGCTTCATTAGCAGTTATTTCTATCTCTGATACTTCACATGCCAATTTGGCTTGCAATGTAACTACCTTGTCTTTAATGTCTTTGGTTTCCATCTTAATTGTGTTAATATCCATACTAACTTTGTCCATCCTGTTGTGAATTCCCAA
Source organism: Schistocerca americana (assembly GCF_021461395.2). Taxonomy (NCBI): domain Eukaryota; kingdom Metazoa; phylum Arthropoda; class Insecta; order Orthoptera; family Acrididae; genus Schistocerca; species Schistocerca americana. Next base: position 539,895,294 of record NC_060119.1, read on the forward strand.
CATGTTCTTTTTAATTTCGGTTTTCATATTAGTTTGGATTCTTGTCATGCTATTTTGCATTTCGTTTTTATCTTTTTATTGCCATCATCTATCGCTTTTCTAGTTTCTTCGACAAACGTGCGTGTATTTGCCACTTCTGTCGCTTCAGCACCTTGCACGTTATTGGACACAATTGGTTCTGCACAAGTGTGGACATACTGGTATTGTGTTCTATCAAACTCTTCATGTCTACTATAACCTGATGTGTTACTGTGTGCCAACGCATTCGATTGTGGTCGGTTGTAGTACTTACTAGAGCTTTTGTGTACACGTGGGCAAACTAAACAGTAGTTTCTGATGTTTACTACTGCATCCATGTGTTCCCGAGGTTCTTGTTTGCTATCAGAATCTCCTCCCCCGGGTAGGCTGAATCTGCCTTTCCTCAAGAAATTCCCTGTCATCTGCGTTTATCTTATCGGTTACCTGTGCACCTAGCATTCTCAATTCCTTCACGTCCCACAGATTTTCGTTACTCCCATGTGCCTCCGCCATTTCACTATTAATCCTGTCAACAGTATTTCCTTGTTTCTCTAAACGAGCTTTGGTTCTCGTTCACGTGAGAAATAGGACTACTCAACATCATCCCTCACGTTCAAATTTCCCTCACACAAATCATTACTTAATTGTCACTAGCACACATACAATAAAATAAATTAATAATCAATTTTCCTAAGACAGTGTCATGATTGAGCAGTGATCTGTACAAAAACATATATAAAACACTCCTTAACGACTATAGCCAGCGAGCATATGCTCAAGCATGGCACTATATCAAACAACTTAAACCAAAGCACTGAAGCTGGAATGCAGATGCATGGCAACAGATGCAGTTATTACTAAATTATCTATAATAAAATGTGTGACTCTATGTGTGTGTGCATAAATTATTCAACCAAGCTGAAATCACAAATAATCTGCAAATATTTTATTCGCACTGAGATTTCAAGTTGCTACATCTACAAGTTTTGTTGACTTTTGCTCAGGATTCACAGAAACTCATCCTGGCAGGGTCGCCATATCTAACGTAACTCCTCTTCTTCTACTGGCTATTGATGGCAGAGACTTGCCATGAGTATGTACAAGCGATAATTTGCAGAATGGATAATATAACGCTACTGAAGTCGCACTGACACTCATAAATCCCCCAGTAGGAGTATGTTATTCTCAATAATTATATAAATTGTCATGTGATAACCTACCCATTTCCTAATCGTATCTGTGGATACAATTGAATGTCAGGATAAGCTGACAAAATCCAGTCCCCCTTTTAACGAATAAGTTATAAAATGAACACACAAGAGACAAGATTTATTGGTACTGGAAAATGCTATCTACTAAAGGATAAATGCCGTGAATTTAACACATTTATTCATCAGAAAAAACAATTTAAAGAAACTAAATAATGAATACAAATCTCAGATTCTCCCTGTATTAATACTTCCCCTTAAACAGTCTGGCGGTGCCCTATAATGTACTTGCAATCTATGATTAGGCATGAATTAACTGACATCCTCTGTTGTACTAAATAGCAAGAAGAAACTACTATCTCAATGAGCAGTGTGGAACTTCAGGTGCAGAACAGAGTGGAACACATGATTCACCAATGTAAATTCACTTTCCTACATGCCGGTGCATAGGCAAGATCACTGTAATGATTGGAAGCTATAACTGCAGAACTATTCGCCCCAGTGACATAATAGTCGTCGGCCGGTGTGGCCGTGTGGTTCTAGGCACTACAGTCTGGAACCGCGTGACCGCTATCGTCGCAGGTTCGAATCCTGCCTCGGGCATGGATGTGTGTGATGTCCTTAGGTTAGTTAGGCTTAAGTAGTTCTAAGTTCAAGGGGACTGATGACCACAGACGTTAAGTCCCATAGTGCTCAGAGCTATTTGAACCATTTTGACATAATAGTCCGTCGACTGCCTTGGACCTCCAAAACGACTCTCCTGCCCCATGATCCCACAGCCACTCCCTCTTTACTCCTCTCCTCTTTTCGCTGCTCAAAGTCTTTTCACCCACTTAAATTTGGGTGGCGAATCATCTTTCTGGAAGGCGCTCGTTTCTGAACGCCGACCAATCGCAGCTTAGAATCCAGATCGAAGTTTCTGGAAGTTCTTTCTATGTCCATAGGAAAGTACGCGAATTCCTGCTGCCATGTGTTTCTGGCTGACCAGGCCGTTTTCTCACGCCTGCATGCCGGCCACGTGTTCCCATTTTGCAGGTGGTCCAGCTCATGGGAGGGTCCCAGGATCAGCGCCAGAAGCGGCTGTGCCGTCCTATTGTCTGAAGAAATGCGTGAGCTTCCTGTGTCCTTCTGTTCTACCACGAGTTTCACAGCTCAGCTTGTTGCCCAGTTACTCAACATGCAGACATTATAAATAAATTAGGTGTACTATACGATGTCAGTCACATACATGTTTTTAATGAACGAGCACAAACCGGTCTTTTCTATCATTTTAGGGACTTACTTATGTTATATTGGATGTAAACGCGGTTTGTAAGTTGTAAAATAACGCCAACTTACAGCGTCAGCATAGTCTGAAAGGAACCTAATTGGTATACAGTCTGGACCAGAAGACTTGCTTTTATTACGTGATTTAAGTTGCTTCACTACTCCGAAGATATCTATTCCTACGTTACTCATGTTATCCTGTACGAACTTTCTCATGATAGTTCACAGAGCATTGCATCAGCCCCACCTGACGATGACGGAACTGTTATTCGCCGAAATATCGTGGGCATTCGGAGATCTCTTCAAACAGCATATATGCCGGGAAAGGCTCGAATCAACAATTTTTATGTCTTTGTAGGGCATGGAGGGATGTTGATATCCTCTTGCACATTGGGGTTAGGTGCTCAGCCCAATTCAGAATTTCATCTACTATTACTCCTGGAGTATTTGCTGAGGGAGAGAAATTTATGCTTGTCCCATTTACTATTAAATGTGGTAGGAATTCTCGATATTTATGGCTTATGAGCCTAGAACGACCAGCGAGTACCACTTTGGTTTTGAACGGGCTGAGCTTCAACCCTGTATTCATTTCCTATTTTGAAAGTGTACACAGATCAGTATTGAAATTATCGATAGCTGTGTTCAGGGTTATTGGTTTTTGACTTACATTCAGCAAAGGAGGTCGTCAGCGTATATGTGGTATTAGTAATAGGTCAAAACTGATGGCACATCATTGACGTACAATGAAAAGAGTATAGGAACTTATATCAAGCCTTGAGGAACGCCTGATACTAATTGCTTGCATTGTGACTTAATGGTGCTAGACACAACACACTGCTGGTAGGACGTCAGGTATGAGCGAAGCTTGGCAAGGAATTTAAACTGCTAACTTTGGAAAGTAAAATGTTGAAGCCGACAGTGTCAAAGAGTTTGCTGAAGAATAAGCACATGGTAGTCGCCTCTTGTCCACTCATGGCAAACTTGAGGTCATGTGTTACCCTTGTTAAGAGCAAATGTTGTGAGGCGAATTTTACGGAAACCTGATTGGTATCTGTCTAGTATGTTGACTATAGTTAGCTAGTTTGTTGGCTCCTCATGGACTTTATATTCTAACACCATGTACAGCGCAGGAAGAATGCAAGTAGATCGGTAATCAGAAGGTGCTGCAGCAACGTCCTTTTCAGATAGTGACTTAACTAGTCCCTGTTACCAGGTCTCAGTGAAAAGACTTGTGGGAGAGTTGAATGTATCTTTTATAGCGGGCAGTAGTTGGTCGGTAACAAGCTTCATCATTTGGACTGTGATGCCATCATGTCCAGTAGACCTGACATGATAGTTTTCTTTGAGGGTATTGCAAGTAACGTGCTTTAGATAGAATTTTTCGTGGCGGCAGTATTCTATCCCCATGAAGTAATCAGTGACTCTCTGTTTCGTTTACGGTTCAGTTGTGATTTCAGGTAATGTGGAATACCAGTTCAGTTCTTCGACAGAGTCCCAGATTAAAAAAATACAGATCCCGAACTTTAGTCACATCTCGGACGTTTTGCGTTGTTCCCTTTAGCACCAGAACGAAGTTGACTAAGTGACTTTCAGACCGTTCGTTCTTATAGGTCAACAGAATGAAATACCTCATCTTTATATAAGAAGGTGTCTCGTTTGCTGCGATGGTCCTACTAGCATCCCAGGAGTAGGGTTGGTACCAGTTCTTTCATGTAATGCGATGTAAGCCGTATAAGGCACGCATACACAAGTATGCAATAACAACTTTCCCGAGTGGTGACAACTGTAATCCACTGGTTTCCATAAACTGCAAACTGTTAAGAATCATAAAAATTGAAAAGCAAGTGACGCGAAACTATTTGTTATTAGCACAATAGTTCTGCATGTAATTACCACATGTTAACCAGTGAATTAAAGTCATTTGCGTCACCTAAACCGAAAATAATTTCACATCTGTGAGAGTAATTGAGAGCTGGAGAAGTGAACTAACAGAAGAAGGTAGGATAATAAAGCTGTATTGCTTACCAGTTTGAGTGCTGAGCATTACATCTCACACCGCTTTCAACAAGTAGTTTCATAAACGGAGTGTCAATTCGTTCAGCAGCCGCAATGGATGAGCGCGAACTCTGCGAATGATATTTATTTACACTGCTGCTCATGCCACACCAAATAACGAAATTTTACTTATTGTACGTAACCATTGTAGCAGGAAGACTACAAATTTAATTCCTTATCTTATCAGTCCAACCGATTCAAATTTTATGTGAATGACATCTACAGCGTCTGAAATGTTACGAAGTAAAGTAGTACTGGTGATTGCAGTTTGTGTTTTGGAAGAGGTTTCGATGTCCCTTAAAGAATCCTTTGCAGCATTAGACGGAACAAAGCAAGATTTGCGTAATAACAAAAAAAAAAAAAAAAAATAAAAAAAAAATAAAAAAAATGTGTGAAATCTTATCTAACTTAACTAAGGTCATTAGTCCCTAAGCTTACACACTACTTAACCCAAATTATCCTAAGGACAAACACACACCCATGCCCGAGGGAGGACGAACCTTCGCCGGGACCAGCCGCACAGTCCATGACTGCAGCGCCTAAGACCGCTCGGCTAATCCCGCGCGGCTGCATAATAAAAGTAGCCTTATGGGCAACTGCACGGTTTTGTTCTCTAGAGAACTCTGTCAAATCATACCAGTAATCTCAAGAGGTACGTTAGCAGATGAAGTCAAGACATCTTTGGGAAGATCATACCTGTGGCTGGATATAATAAATCTGGAACTTAAAACTATCATGAGAGTTCTATATTCTGGATAAGATAATATAAATTTTGCTAATATTTGCTCAAAATAATAAATGATGAATTTAAATCAACAAAGAAAAATAAATGTTAATAATGTCTTCTTTTCGGTACCAAACGTCTCGGAATTAATTGAAAAAATATGCACTGATATTCACAAAACACCGACTAAGATACTTGACAGGTTTCCGTAAAATGCTGTATTGTCACCTGCAGACGAACAAGCCAATAAAGTAAATGACTCCACTCTCTCCACGTCTGAGGTCCCATCACAAATTCATTATTTTGTTGACACGATGATAGATACGAGGAAAGCAGTGTATTATCTTACGGTATTTTGAACTTAATTGATGCCGCCTGCAATACCACCGCGTACGTTAATACTAAATTGCTGCACCTATTATCGTATTAAGAAATTTAAACACACCCCGCCTTTATAACGGAACGAGTCACTGAATAACCAGTCTCAAAAATATTTTGATCTAGTGCTCAATACTAACTGGCTGTGGAATTGGAAAAACTGTTTTGATAATGCGAATACCAATTACATTCACAGACTTATCTTTTCACTTTGAACGGCTCCAGTCCCCATTAAACTCGGTTTTGCTTCGAAAATTAACAAACCGCAGGGCCAGACACTGAATGTTGATAGAATTGAACTAAGCGTGTTTTTCAAATAATCAGTTTTTATTATATTTTAATTTAATTAATTTATTTATTTAAGAAATTTGTTTCAGAAAATTCTCTGCTTCTTATTTATTTTTGGTATTTTTAGTTATGATTTCCAGTGGTTTAATTTAGGTTTCAGCTTCAGTCTTTGAACATAAATCTTTGGTTTTAAATACCACAGGAGAGCTAGATATATGTCCCGCAGCGTCGATCTCGCTGATACTTTATTTTTTTTTTGTTATTTTTTTTTAATTTGGGCCTCCTTCCTCCCCTATAGCCCTACCTTTTCCTCTCCAAAAATGCCGCCATCCTCTAGTGTCGACGCAGCACGTAAAGCATGGTGCTGTTAGTAGCAAGACTTATTGCTATAAACCGAAAATAAAAGCGGAGGCACACTCTGCTATACCTCAGGGAGCGACGACACACTACTCAGAAATACACCTCTCTCTGCAGGTGTGAAGCAAGTGGTGAGTTTAGTAACTAAAAAGGAAGAAATAAATAAAGACAGAAATGAAGGCAAATTAAAAACAGGGACGGCAGCACACACAAATGAAAACGAAACTGGCGAGATAATTCCATCGCCCATAGAATTAACGAAGTAATAATCCTCTAAGATAGATTACGTGTTTTCTAATTTTCCAATAATTTTTTTTCAATAATTTTTCTTACAAGGTTCACACAATTCCCATGTTACCAATTGCCATACTATCAGTATCATAGAACAGTCTACTCTAGTGATGCCCAGAAGGCCAATGTCAAATCTTGGGTATAGTCAAGTCAAGGGTAGTTTGAAAGTCCGAGTGACAAAGATCCAGGGGTAAACTCAGGCAATTCCTGGACGAGGTGCCTTAGTCAACCCGAAACACCTTTTGATAACCATGAACCATTGCAACTTTCAGAAATCTTGCAAACGTAGTGGTATATGTCCGGTCAGATTCCGCCAGGCGATGCTGGCTCCACAGGTAGTCCATGAAAGAGACAGCATCGGTGAGGGAAAGGTCATAGATCGTGAAAATGGTGTGGCCCAAGAGCCACACCATTGCGTTACGTCGCGTTCGGGGGTTGGTCTGAATATCAGGGGTAAGGAACCAGTCGATTGACACATTGTCTGGTGTCGTCCCACCGATCAGCGCAAATAGCACACGTGCAAGGTCCCACACTTCTGTGACGTGAGGGCATAAGAGACGGTGCTCCCTGGTGTCTACGTCACCACATCGGCCGCAAGCAGCCGAGGGCCGTAGGCGGATGGCCGCCAGGCGATGATTAGTGGGTATTAAATTGTTTACGACACGATACCATAGCGCTGAAACTTTCGTAGGAAGGGCTGGGTTGTTGATATTAGCCCAAGCTTGGTGCCAGATGACCGACGGTCGTCTGTCCTCTAATTTATGTGGTGTGGGCTGGCCTCGAAGTGCCTGGTAAAGGCGCTTCGACGTGCGTGCCTTGTCAGTGGCCACTGTTAGGACGTAATTTTGATTGAGGTAATAGTCCTTGACTGTCGTCATCCGGAACGGAATATGTGTCAAACATACTGGTGCACGCGCCGATTGTGGGCGATAACGGTCGAAAAGAACCGCTGCTGTCCCACCTGGGTCAGTTTCACGCAAAGTGGCGATACGATGAATCAGGAGGGCCGCACATTTGCGGGGAAAGTCAATGAGTCCAAGGCCACCATCGACCTTTGACAGTGTACAAGTCCTCGTCGGAACTGCTCTATCTGCAATCTCTAAAATGTTTATTTCACTACGAAGATCGTTCGGCACAACTAGGTGCTACGTTGTATGATTCGTATGCATTGATGTGTCCAACTTTTTTGTCAACGAAAAGTTTATTGCTTCTGAGATATTCTCTCGAATAATATTGGCCATGAAATGATGCAGGCTCGCACTATCATTCCACACTGCACCTCCTATCGATCTACGTCACGCTATATCTGAAGAATGTTTACAAATCTTTTATAAATTGATAAATACACAACTTTTATGCGTATTGTTTTCTTGAATTTGTTTATTGTGCCATCGACTAACTAAACATTATTGTGGAGCTTAATAGCGTCGCACAACAATAGCAAAATCTCTCCAACATAAAACACGTCCGATCTCTGCAATCGCTTCACACAGAGTCCTCAAATACACATCTTTGCTCACTTATTCCAGAGAGATGCGTCCGTGATGGAACATTCAGTTCTCGCAGGCAGTTTATACTACACTCGGCATTAATAATTCGTCGCAGGGGAAGTGTGTGCAGAGTAGAGATGGGCATAGTGAAAACACACAACTGTTTCGAAACAAATGAAATAGTATAATGTTACGTTTGGAAATGCTGTTTCGAAACAGTGAAACAGTTTGTGTTTTGTGGTTGTATAGGCCTTCACATTATATTATCCTAAGTGTCTACAGTATAAATATTATCGTAAAAACGTAAATGAGGTGTGACAGCGCCAATCATATCGTAGAAAGTATGAAACTCACTTTCTTGGCAGTTTCGTATTTTCTGCAGCAAATGTGCTGCTTTCTCGTCATGTGACTTTCATACTTTCCAATTGGCTGAGGACAGATTTCGAAACAAATGAAATAGTATAATGTTACGTTTGGAAATGCTGTTTCGAAACAGTGAAACAGTTTGTGTTTTGTGGTTGTATAGGCCTTCACATTATATTATCCTAAGTGTCTACAGTATAAATATTATCGTAAAAACGTAAATGAGGTGTGACAGCGCCAATCATATCGTAGAAAGTATGAAACTCACTTTCTTGGCAGTTTCGTATTTTCTGCAGCAAATGTGCTGCTTTCTCGTCATGTGACTTTCATACTTTCCAATTGGCTGAGGACAGATTTTGTATGTTTGACATAACGGATTTTGCCAAACTGGTTTCCCTATACTCTAGTGCTTAATTTTGATAGGTTTTATGAGTTATAATCTGTATATGCTCTTGAAAAGGCATATCGTGAGGTATAATTTATTGAGATAGCATTATGGGGAGGGAGGCACTGAATTAACATTTATGAGTGTGTCACTTACATTTTTCTTACTTACAGTTAAATTTTTCATTCTTTGTTACACAGAGCAGGGTGCAAAGTGACTGGTGCACACAGATCAAAAAATTACCATAACAGATGGAAGTATATAGCATAATGTTCAAGTATGGCAGTTTTTCATCAAACATTCACAAGTTAGCTGGATACAGCTCATAAGATGTACACTTGATAGAAATGGAAAACATGTTAAAACATTCCAATGTAACTAAACTGCAGAGATTGGTATGTTTCCTTGAAGTATAAAATCCAGACTAAAATTTAAAAGAATTCATAAGTGTAATGCCTTTCTGGTACCTATATCATGGCATATTTGGCTCCACACCACTTGCAGTTCTTGCTGAAGAAGTTTTTTTGATGTGCAGGTATATGGAGTTCCCTCAAGTACTCACAGCAAGCAGATATAAGTCAAGAGTTCTTGGACACCTTCATAAGTTGGAAGATTAAAGGGAAAATTGAATTGTGATGATGGGAACATACGTCTGACATGGGGCCGCAACTTCTAGAGTGAATGAAATTAATGGCTGCCATTTTGAAATCAGCCATTTTGGATTCAAGTCATTTTTTTAAAATGAGTAGGGGTGTGTATGACACATCAAATAAAACTCGCTCGAGCTCTGGAATAGAGTGGTGTAATTTGTTTTTGTGTATCTTGTACAGTTTAGAAGTTATTAATGTTCAAAGTTGCCTTGGTACCGACTCATGTCTCTCTTTGTTCCAGGTGATCTAAAATGGGTCTGACACGTGAACAAAAGCTCGAAATCATCCTTATATCAGGGGAACGCAGCTACCGAACAATAGCAGTTTGTTTCCGGTGGAGGTTCGAGTCCTCCCTCGGACATGGGTGTGTGTGTTTGTCCTTAGGATAATTTATGGCTCTGAGCACTATGCGACTTAACTTCTGAGGTCATCAGTCGCCTAGAACTTAGAACTAATTAAACCTAACTAACCTAAGGACATCACACACATCCATGCCCGAGGCAGGATTCGAACCTGCGACCGTAGCGGTCGCTCGACTCCAGACTGTAGCGCCTAGAACCGCACGGCCACTCCGGTCGGCTTAGGATAATTTAGGTTAAGTAGTGTGTAAGCTTAGGGACTGATGACATCAGTAGTTAAGTCCCATAAGATTTCATACATTTGAACAATAGCAGCTGACTACAACAGACGGCACCCAGACAGAGAATCGGTATCGCACAGTACAGTGGCTCACGTGATCACCAAATTCCGGGAGACGGGCTCTATTCACGACAGGGCACATACTGGGCGACCAAGGACTGCCACCAATGAGGAAACTGCAACTGCGGTTGTTGTGTCGTTTGTGAAAAGTCCTAAACGGAATACCCGTCTTGTGGCCCTAGCATGTGGATTAAGCCAAACCTCCGTTGTCAGGATATTTCACACCAATAAGTGGCATCCTTACAAGCTGCAGATGCAACATCGACTTAACGAGGATGGCCCTGATCGCCGGTTGGAGTTCTGCCTGTGGGCTACTGAACATCACGAACTGGATCCTTCGTTTGCCAAGGGCATACTGTTCAGAGACGAGGCGTATTTCACTTTGAACGGGGAGGTTAATCGACATAATTGTCGATACTGGAGTGATGCAAATCCGAACTGGGTTGCCCCAATTCGAGAATAGTGCAGCGAAGGCGATGGTGTGGTGTGGCATATGGGACACCCGCATCGTTGGTCCATTTTTCATTTACAACACCTTAACTGCACCACAGTATCTGATGCTGCTGCAGGACCTTGTGTTCCCTTCCACAGTGAACGCTGACGGCATTTTCCCTTCTTATTTTCAGCACGATGGAGCCCCTCCACACTATGGCATTGGTGTCGGTGAACGGTTGGAGGAACAACTGCAGATGACTGGGTGTTGTGTGATGTCCTTACGTTAGTTATGTTTAAGTAGTTTTAATTTCTAGGGGACTGATGACCATAGATGTTAAGTCCCATAGTGCTCAGAGCCATTTGAACCATATTTTGAACAACTGCCAGGGAAGTGGATAGGTCGCCGTGGTCCCGTGGAGTGGCCACCCAAGTCCTCTGACTTAACGCCCCTTGATTTTTATCTATGGAGACATCTTAATCTGATAGTGTATGCTGAGAGCATCCGTGATTTGAGACACCTGGAGGAACGCATACAGCACGCCTGTGACCAAACTGCAGGAGAGACTCTCCTCCGTGTGCAGTCAGAATGGTTGCGGCGACTACAGTTGTGCATTGCACGGGATGGACAACATGTAGAACATGTGTTGTAGCAGTCGGTATGAAGGCAATTTCCCAACTTTGAAAATTAATAACCTCTAACCTGTAAAAGATAGACAAAAAAAAAAAAAAAAAACACCATTCAATTCCAGAGCTCAGGCGAGTGTTATTTGATGTGTCATACGCACCTCTTCCCATTTAAAAAAAATAACGTGAATCCAAAATGGCGGATTTCAAGATTGCGATCATGAATGACATTCACTCCAAAAGTTCCGGCCCCACATCAAACCTATGTTCCCATCATCACATTTCAATTTTCTCTTTAATCTTCCAACTTATGACGGCGTGCAAGGACTTTTGACTCTTCCTGTACTACCATTTCATTATAAACCTCCCGAGGAAATCAGAGATGCTGTTGAAATGCAATTTTTATCACAATATCTGAACTCCAAAAACAAAAGTATCAAAGTACCATTGTTGATCTGCCGGAGAATTATTGATGTTACACAAGTATTAAGATGCTTATAGTGTAATAACAAACTGTTATATCCTAGCCAGTAATGCCACCCGAGGCCGCTGCCAAAAGGTTGGCAGCATCAAAGGCCGGACGCCGTCCGCATAAGCAGCGCCAGCGAGACAGGAAATCGCCGCAAGTCTGCGCGCGCTACCGCTGGCTTCTGGCTTCTTAAGCGCTGGAGTCGCGAGCGCTAGGACAGTTCTGTATTCGCCGCTCAGTTGTATACTCGCCACCGAATTGTGTACTTGCTAGTCAGTTGTGTGTTCATCGCAGCAGAGTAGTTGTTTGTCGTCAGCCGACGTTGACCTAGCCGCTCCGACTCGAACTAGACAGATTTCTGTAGACACCGAGTTCACTACTGTGTTGCTGTATCTTCGTTAATAAAGATAAGTACCGACTTTTATTTAATCAGAGTGTTTGGGTTTTCCTCTTTCTGTTCACTGTTCCAGCGGACCGGTCGGCCCGCTATTTAAAGTGTGGCGGTGACTTCGTAAGCCGTTTCTACAGCGAATTGCTTGTCGCTACGAACACCGCCACAAAACAAACAACAGCACATTTACAAAAATAAACACACAAACATACTCAAACATGAATCAGATAATTATTCTCAAAACGTAAATAAATACCATACTCAAAAAAATTAAACTCACTGAATGGTGAGCAAATACGTAAGTGTCTTCTATGTGCAACAAATATGAGAAATATAGTCAAATACAAATTAAGTGCACATTGTCCAGAGAAGAACAAAATCAGCTGAAATTTTACGGTTTCATTTCTGAGTAGATCTACTGTGCCTATTCTAAGTTGTAGTTTAGAAATATCATTTTTGGTACTTTTTCGCTTGAAAGACGGGATCATCGCCGGCCGGGGTGGCCGAGCGGTTCTAGGCGCTACAGTCTGGAACCGCACGACCGCTACGGTCGCAGGTTCGAATCCTGTCTCGGGCATGGATGTGTGTGATGTCCTTAGGTTGGGTAGGTTTAAGTAATTCTAAGTTCTAGGGGACTGATGACCTCATAAGTTAAGTCCCATAGTGCTCAGAGCCATTTGAACCATTTTTAGACGGGATCATCTGTCTGTTATTGTTTGCCCCTGCTTTCAAAATATACGGTCACATGGAAGTGAGGTGGCCATAATACAAAGACGTCGTTTCATTGTTTCAAACCGCATAGGGAACAACAATGATTTTCTTTCCACCACATCAATGGATCTTGTGATCTGTGTATCAGTGGCAACTTCATATAACTATCCAGCTCGACTATACTTGCAGCACGTGCATTGTTTACACTTTGGATCAAGCCTCCTATAGCTTTGTCAAGATCTTGTCAAATGTTGCCACTGCTAGAGTTGAATGTGTTCACCACAACTGGTTTGGCTGGTGGTAGATTGTCTGTAGAACACCGAGTGGTTTTCTGTCGTATTGCACAGCACTTATTAAATATGGCATCTTTTGTTTCTTTTAATCGCTGCTCATGCTCCCTGAGGCGCGGATCCAATAATGTTGCTTCACAAGCAGTTGCTTTATCTGCGAACTTTTGAAGCAGGCGGGTACAGATTCCATCCTCAAGTTTAGCAATTACTGTATTAATGGCTTCATTGCTGTATCTGAGTTTTTCAGCCTCAGACAATGACTTTGTAAACCTTTGCTTAATAAGACAACTTTTGACAAGGTTACATTTCTTTTGATGCTCATTTCTTTTGTGACTTGCTCGAAAGGAGATAGTATTTCATAAGACTTTTCAATAACTGAGCAGTCTTCAATGGACAGTTTTGTTTGTGAATCCACACTGAGGATGACAAGGGTAGTTTGCAAAGCCTGTCAAACATTTCATACGTGGAATTTTATCTCATAGCACAAGCCCATTTGCTTCTGAATATCGTGTAATTTCTCAAGTGCTCCAGGACTTCTTTTGAAAAATTGAGCTATTGACTTCACTTTTGTCCATGTGTGTGTAATTGGTCCAAGGACTGCTTGCACAGTTAAATTCAGTGTATGAGCAAAGCAAGGTACATGCCACTATTTGCACGTCATCACTGTCTTCACCATGTTAGGTGCATTATCTGTAGTGCAAGCTACAATTTTATTGGTACTACCCCAAGTTGATGTCACGTATTGTAACTGACTGGAAATGTTTTCAGCTGTATGCTTGTCATGGAATTTAAAACTGCGTAGATAGCAAATACGACTTCAGATTGCAATTTTCATCAATGAAATGAGCGCTCACTGGAATATAATTCTCACTTTTCACAGATGTCCATCCATGAGTCGTAATGCAGGTCTAGGATGCAGCTTGCACTGCAGATCTTACTCACACTAGTGTGTTGTCGAACACTTCAGAGAGTAAACTGTTGGAGAGTGTTTTTCTACTGGGAGTTACATAGTTTTCATTTAATAGATCAGTAATTTTTCTAAACTCTACACTCTCAACTACATTAAATGGAAGATATTCTTTAACAAGTCTTACGATCTGTTCGACTATTTTGGCTCGTTTGTATGACGGCAGTAGTCATGATGCAGATCCAGTAAACTTTGTTCGTCTACCACACTTACCCAGAACAGAACCAGTGGAAGTGCCTGGTATTTCTTGCACAGATTGTTCATGTTGACGCACAGGCACTGAAATGGCAGACTCCTGAACAGTGCTGTGGAAACTGAACTGGCTTCATCACTGCCCAGATTCATAAAAACTGGCTTCGAACGAGTTTCACCTAAATTAACTGTTGGATGCTCATGTCGCAAATGTTTGTTTCAGCAAGAAGTTGAACTACTTTTAAAGGGCAACACTGCCGAGCACAAGTTACGTGTCATTTTCTCAGGATTCATCTTCATAAAATAATCTCTCACTGGGCTTCGTAACGCCATAGCTGAAGACAGAAGTAACACGAACAGAACTGGCGGCGGGAGCAAGCTGCAGAAACAACGGACACGCTGCTGGGACTCCCACATTCCGTTAGTATGGATAATATTAATATACCCGTCCTACTAATTTCCATGCACATAGAAGGAATCATTATGAAGAGTAGGTACATTGACTATAGACTCAAATAACGCCACGTAATTCAAATAAATAACAAAATATAAGACAAAAAGTTTTCGTCCCCCAAGGTGTTTCGAACCGTTACTATCAGTCCAGCATGCTTCCCAGCCCTTTCCGTTCACCATTACACCATCAATGATCCGTCAATGAAACTGCTTGCGAGTATAGTACATCCAATTTATGTTTATGTCTAAAAACTGCCACTCCACACCCTTGTTCTTATTCAAAACGTTGCAGGTTTACTTCCGTTTTTTAACATGATTATTGTACATGAACAGAGAAGCGTATGTTATAAGAGATGTGTCATTTTACAATGTTTTTCACACTTTTATTATTTTGAATGCGAATAGTGTGAGTTATTTTATTGTTTGTTAGTGTTTATGAAGGAGATATTACACCATTTCGGAATAGGGCAGTCAATTACAAACGAAGCTTTGTTTTCGTAAATCTTACGCTTCATACTGTTGTGTGTCAAAAAGATTTAGACACTCTTGAAAGTGTTTCATGAAGTGGTATGTTAAACGTGTTCGGTATCTGCGCCGTGCCTGCAACTCGTCCGAGACAGAGCGGAATGAAACATCACTGTTTTGATACAATTAGTCCGTTCCAAACACAAGTGGACTGAAACAGCGTTATTTTGAAACAACGAAACAGTTTCTGTGTCTAGCTCGAGATCGAAGCTGGTCTCACTATCCGAGACAGAGCGGAATGAAATACCACTGTTTCGAAACAGTGAAACATAGCCGTTTCGAAACACTGAAACAGTTTCACGTATCAATACACTGTATCGAAACATAGAAACAGTGGCCAAGTCTAGTGAAGAGTTCAAAGAAATATTTTGAATACATAGAAGATATCTGCTGGGTCATAGTTAAAACATAAATAGTAACATTTTAAAGGCTTCACTAGAAAGCTAACTGCAACAAATTTTATTCGACTTTACATACAAACATGATCACTACTAGAATTTGGAGTTAATATTTAGTTGCCGTGGCCCGTAAGCGAAGTTACCACGATATCAAACAAGTCGTCCAAACTTAGATACTTAGTGCTGCCCGATGTGATGCCAGAGTGTGTCGCTAGTACTCTTGCAAAACACAACGTGTTTAGCATACTTCATCTTCCGGTGAATTTATTTTCTGGCACTCGCTAACGAGAAAACCTACCTCTATTTACATCTGTATATTACTTCATGTAGCACTGTCAGTTCCTAACTTCCCTGTTCCAGTAGCGATTGGTTCCCGGGCAGGACTCCGTGTGAGACCGATCTCTCTAATTTTACGTTCGTGGGGATGGTGGGAGCAATATATTGTTTGACTCGTCTAGGAACGTACGCTCTCGGAACTTTAACAGTAAACCACGTCTTAATCCAGAAAGAAACCTCTCACCGTTTGTCAGTGGAGTTGTCTGAACATCTCAGTGACGCTTTGGTGCTTGTTACATAAACCTGCAATGAAACACGCTGACCTCCTATAAATCTTTTCTATTTCCTCTACCCATCTTACACTGAAGAAAGAAACTGGTACACCTGCCTAATATCGTGTAGGGCCCCCGCGAACACGCAGAAGTGCAGCAACACAACGTGGCATGGACTCGACTAATGTCTGAAGTAGTGTTGGAGGGAACTTACACCATGAATCCCGCAGGGCTGTCCATAAATCCGTAAGAGTACGTGGAGATCTCTTCTCAACAGCACATTGCAAGGCATCCCAGATATGCTCAATAATGTTCATGTCTGGGAAGTTTGATGACCAGCGGAAGTGTTTAAACTCAGAAGAGTGTTCCTAGAGTCACTCTGTAACAATTCTGGGCATGTGTTGTGTCGCATTGTCCTGCTGGAATTGTCCTAGTTCGTCGGATTGCACACTGGACATGAATGGATGTAGATGATCAGACAGGATGCTTAAGTACGTGTCACCTGTCAGAGTCGCATCTAGTCGTATCGGGGGTCCCATATCATTCCAACTGCACACGCCCCACACCATTAAAGAGCCTCCACCAGCTTGAACAGTCCGCTGCTGACACGCAGGTTCCATGGATTCATGAGGTTGTCTCCACACCCGTACACGTCCATCCACTCGATACAATTTGTAAACGAGACTCGTCCGACCAGGCAGCATGTTTCCAGTCATGAACAGTCCAATGTCTTCATAACTAGCCATTGCAGAAGGAGTAACAGATCCAACAACTGCACCAGACACTTGTTGTCTTATATGGGCGTTGTCGACCGCAGTGCCATATTTGGCTTGTATACGTATCACTGTATTTGAATACACATGCCTATCCATTCCTTTGGCGTTCCTGTGTATATAGTACAGATCCCAGATTGACGAGCAATGTACAAGTAGTGGATGAAGGATATTTTAATAAGGTCCCTCCCTTGTGGGTGGACTACATTTCCTCAGGATTCTTCCAATGAATCTCAGTCTGGTGTCCACCTTACCTGACATAAGTTTTATGTGGTCGTCCACTTTATATTGTTCCATATGTGGACTCCTACATACGAAGGTATCCCCAAAAGTAAGGTATCCTATTTTTTCGTAAGTACATAAAAGCACCCCGTCTTCTAGCCACGACTGGCCTACCGGGACCATCCGACCGCTGTGTCATCCTCGGTGGAGGATGCGGATAGGAGGGTCATGGGGTCAGCACACGCTCTCCCGGGCGTAAGAAGGTTAAAAAAAAAAAAGGTTCAAATGGCTCTGAGCACTATGGGACTCAACATCTGAGGTCATCAGTCCCCTAGAACATAGAACTACTTAAACCTAACTAGCCTAAGGACATCACAAACATCCATGCCCGAGGCAGGAGTCGAACTTCCGACCGTAGCGGTCACGCGGTTCCAGACTGAAGCGCCTAGAACCGCTCGGCCACACCGGCCGGCGTAAGAGGGCATTCTTGACCGAAGCCGCTACTATTCTGTCGAGTAGCTCCTCAACTGGCATCACGAGGCTGAGTGCACCCCGAAAAATGGCAACAGCGCATGGCGGCCTGGATGGTCAGCCCTCCAAGTGCCGACCACGCCCGACAGCGCTTAACTTCGGTGATCGCACGGGAACCGGTGTATCCACTGCGGCAAGGCCGTTGCCTTTAGAAGTACATAGACCCGTTTATTTGTACAATGGTTTACATCATTTACAGCTTGAACATTAAGCTATTTTTCGACATAATCACCATTTATGTCGATGCATTTTTGTAGACGCTTTAGCAGTTTTTGTATGCCCATGTCGTACGAGCTTGCTGCCATGATGTTCAGAAAGTTATGAACCTCTTCTTTCACCTCGTCGTCGGAGCTGAATCACTTTCCGGCCAAATGTTCTTTTAACCTAGCGAACAGGTGATAGTCACTGGGCTCCAAGTCAGGACTATAGCGTGGGTGAGTGATTATGTGCCACTGAAACTGTTACAGGAGAGCAACGGTTTGTCGAGCGATGTGTGGGCGAGCGTTGTCATGGAGAATGTGTAAGCCATTGCTCAACATTCCTCTTCTCCGGTTCTGAATTGCCCGTTTGAGTTTTTTTCAGAGTCTCACAGTACCTGTCCGCGTTAATTGTGGTCCCAGTGCGCATAAAGTCGAGCAACAATAACCCTTTCCGATACCAAAAAACGGTTGTCATGACTTCACCGTCGGACTGTTTACTTGTAGTTCTGCGTCTTTGGTGAAGAAGGATACCGCCACTGGCGTGATTATTGCTTGGTCTCAGGTGTAAAGTGGTATGCCCAGGTTTCGTCACCCGTGACAATTGAGTCCAGAAAGTTGTCCTGTTCTGCTGCAAGGCGGTGAAGAAATGAGCGCGAAGCATCAGCTCGTCACCACATGTGGTCCTCAGTCAGCATGCGTGGCACCCATCTTGCGCACACCTTCCGGTAGTTCAGTGTTTCCGTTAAAATTCTGTGAGCAGTGTTTCGGGAAACCTCAGCAACCAACGTGCAGAGATCATCCAGTGTGATCCGCCGATCTTCAAGCATGCTTTGCTCAACCTTCCACACTGTCTCCTGAGAAATTGATGGCCCCCTCTCCTTTGTTCATCGTGAATTTCGGTCCAACCAGCTGCAAACTCTCTACACCACTTACGAACATTGTTGACATCCATACACGACTCACCATACACTTCCGTCAATTGGCGATGGATTTCAGTCGGTGCAGTGCCCTTTGCGTCCAAAAACCGAATAACTGTGCGCAATTCGCCCTTGACGGTAACATCCAACGGGAGCTCCATTCTCAACGGCTGCCAAGCCAAGACCGAGTGCCTCAGCGCGGCGTGCGCATGTTTACACACAGCGCGCGAAGCGCTGTTCATAATAGTGTGACCAACTGCCACACAGAGTTCTGTACTTATTAAAAAAAATGGGAGACCTTACTTTTGGGATTACCCTCGTATTTTACGGATTCGACTATCTCCAGTGATTGTTCTGCAATCACGTAGTCATCCGACAATGGATATTTCTGCCTATTTATCTCCGTGTCCATTGCTGAGTCGTCAGTGTAGCTGACCGCCATCTGTGGACCCGGGTTCGATTCTCAGTACTGCCAGGGATTTTTCGTTGGTAGAAGGGCTGGAAGGAATTCCTCTCAGCCTTGTGACGCCAAATGAGGAGCTACGTGACCCATTAGTAGCGGTTCCGAGGTTAAGAAACCCGACAACGCCAGGAAGACTGTTGCGCTGATCTCATGCCACTCCACACCGCAACCGATGACGCCATTGGCAGAGGATGACCGGGGGTCGCGCTGCTCCAACTGGCCGCGGAACTTTACGTTACCTTAAATGCCTGTTTATACGCAATACTTTACTTTTGTTTATGCCACATGCCAACTGCCAGTCACTGCACCAACATAGACTCTCTGCAGCTCTTTGCTTTTCCGTACAAGTTTCTATGGTTACTCCATCTACGAGGTCATTTATATACGTTGTAAAAAGTAATAGTGCTATACACTCCTTTGGGGTACACTCAAAGTCATTTTTACATCTGATTATTTCTACCCATTCAGAATGACAGTGTATGCTCTGTTCGCTAGAAACTCTACTATCCAGTAACAACTAGTTAGTTAGTTAGGGATATGTTCTATATATAACCTGAACGATTGTTTTATGGAAAAGGTGTGGATCGAGATAGTTTACAAGATATGTATACATGATTAGTGTTAACATTAATGATCACATTATCATTTTTCGTCCTACTTATGTAACTACAGTCAATTCTATTTTTTACTGGCTGCCCTTTTTAAGTAGAAATTTGTCAATAGAATATGAGGAGACCTCCAGGAGAAATGATTTTTAGTTAGAGTTAAAACTTGCTTCGCTAACTGTTAGACATTTTATGTTATTCGGCAAATGATCAAAGATTTTTGTTACCGCGTATTGCACTCCTTTCTGAGCCACTGATAGTGGGTAATAGGGTCATTTTTCCCTATAGTGTTGGAAGTGTGGGCATCACTGTACTTCTCAAATTGTGATGGATTACATATTACGTATTTCATTAGCGAATATACGTATTGTCACGACGCAATTAAAATACCTAGCTCCTTGAAAATGTACCTACATGACGTCCGTGGGTGAACACCATATATTATTGTTACTGCTCGCTTTTGTGCCATCAAAAGCTACCCATGGTCTGATATTCCGTACTCTCTTCTTTTGTTCCATGGCCAGTAGTGCAGAACTGTACCAAACGCCTTCCGGAAGTCAAGCACACAGCATTAACCTGGACACCTGTATTTACTACTTTTCTCGGTCTCGCTGACGAACAGAGCGAGCTGGGTTTCACACAACAGTTTGTTTTCGAAGTCGATGTGGATTCCTTATGTATTTAAAATTGTAAGTGCGGTAGTATGGTATTTTAATTTTTGCGTAATTTGTATAACTTCTTCTCTAATTTATAAAATTTGTTTGTCTCGGAGATCTGAAGATAGTCGATGCCTACCGAAACCGATTTCGTTAGAAATAAATGTGGTTGTGCCGAATGATGAATTAATCTCATAAGTGCATACTTTATTATGTTGAATTTCTGCAGGCTCAGCCAGTTTATATGCCTCTGACACTGGTAAACGTGAATCTGTTTTATAGAGCCAGCTACTGAACAGCTGGAGCAATAACGAACGGTGAAAAATAGTGACTAAGTAACGGCAGTCAGGTGACGGTAAATGCCAGCCCCTCGCTCCCTGTCGAGGCCACGCCTGTTCAGTCTCGTGTGTGTGTGTGTGTGTGTGTGTGTGTGTGTGTGAGTGAGTGAGTGAGTGTGTGTGTGTGTGTGTGTGTGGGCCGATGGGCCTGAAGTGACTGGGGAACAAAGTGGGGTGCGGGTGCGGGGTTATTGCGTCATTTTGACGCGGCTTTTCACCCCGCGCGCTTTGTTCTCAAATGCCAAGGCCGGAGGGCGCCACGAGCGCTTTCTAGCCTCTTCTGGCGACTCCACAAGGCGCGCGACGCGCCAGCCATATGTGGGCCTGTGCACCGCCAGTGAGTAGCTCCATGCTGGGTCGCGCCACACGCTCATGATACATGCGCAGTTGTCGACCCTGTCTTTACTTTCGTTTATTCCATCACTCGTATGAAATATTACACTCCCTAGTCTCATTATTGTGATTACCTGAGACTTAACATCCAGTGTTTTAGCACGAAATGCTCCACCCAGTCGCTCCAAATGGTACCAGACAGGTTCCAGGCTCCCACCATGAACATGGGAGCTCTTTCATGTTTTTTTCTTTATTTTCCACAGAGGCGTTCGTGTCCTACTAGCGCCGAGCCGGTAGTATTCGTAAGCCCCCAATTATTGGAAGTAGGAAACTGAAGGCTAGCGAATATTGCCGATTCCTTCCAAGTCGGACACTAGAACACCGTGCCTGAAGGAAAACATGGAAAGTGACACAATTTACTCGAATTTGTAGCTACCAACTCATTCCGATGAGAATAAGGAGCTGGCCGGCCGCTGTGACCTAGTGGTGCTAGGCGCTACAGTCCTGTACCGCGCTGCTGCTACTACGGTCACAGGTTCGAGTCCTGCCTCGGGCATGGATGTGTGTGATGTCCTTGGGTTAGTTAGGTTTAAGTAGTTCTAAGTCTAGGGGACTGATGACCTCAGATGTTAAGTCCCATAGTGCTTAGACCCATTTGAACCATTTGGATAAGGACTTGGAGAAATACAAAAGGTATCGACTCGGTAGGAAATGCATTTGGGAAAGAAGACATGCGAGTTACGACACGTATCGTCACTCCGACTCCGCTGAGGGTCACGTATTGGGCGGAATACGGAAACAAAATTCTCGATACGACACGGGCACGATCTGCATGCGGGAAAGGATAAAAAGTCACTAATGAAACGTTCGAGCAGTAACGAGAAGGTGCCTCCAGTCGCGTGGCCTTTTCGTTACTGCGAAGCGAAATCACATCCAGCAGCTGTACATGAAATTTATTTGCAGTTAGAAATATCGACAACCATCACCTGTATAGTGGAATGACGACAATGAAAATTTGTGACGGACTGGAATTCGAGCCCGGATTTCCCGCTTATCGCGAGTGGTCACCTAAACATTTGGCTATCCGAGCACAGTTCAAGGTCATATCCAAACATCCATTTGTCGTCAACCGCGTGTCGATCTTGCACTCGTACATCCGTTATGTATATTCCCGTGTAGGGGCGACACATTACTTGAAAGTCGCTTGCCCGCTGTCGGCGGATACAATAACGTGTAGCATCGTACCCAACAACAGCTGCTGTCGTAACGTGTCTGCACCGTCATCAGGGTGACAGAGGATGCTGAGGACTTATATCTAGGTAATTTAATTGCTCGAGAGTGTAAGTCAAATGGCATAGGTTATTATCAACATCAGAGCGCTGGCCCCGACGATTCACCGTTTGGTATCTTCAAGAAATTCATTCAACCTTGACACAATGACTCGGAGGACTATCAATAAATAATAATAATAATAATAATTAATAGTATTTTAAGTTATTATACATTGCGGGTTGTGACAGTTTACATTTTATGATCAGAAGTTCACCAGTTACATCTAAATTTTCTGGGCACATTGTACATGATCAATTACATTTCCGCCGGCCGGGGTGGCCGAGCGGTTCTAGGCGCTACAGTCTGGTACCGCACGACCGCTACGGTCGCAGGTTCGAATCCTGCCTCGGGCATGGATGTGTGTGCTGTCCTTGGGTTAGTTAGGTTTAAGTAGTTCTAAGTTCTAGGGGACTGATCACCTTAGAAGTTGAGTCTCATAGTGCTCAGAGCCATTTGAACCAATTACATCTCCACCTTTCTATTGCA
This sequence comes from Schistocerca americana, assembly GCF_021461395.2. Classification (NCBI taxonomy): domain Eukaryota; kingdom Metazoa; phylum Arthropoda; class Insecta; order Orthoptera; family Acrididae; genus Schistocerca; species Schistocerca americana. The sequence goes on from NC_060119.1 coordinate 539,918,325, forward strand.
ATCATAAGTTGAACTTTTGAAAACATCTTAACACAGTTGTATTAATAATAGCATCCAATGATCTCTGCCTTTTCGTGGGCAGACCACACCGATCACTTTACCCCTGCTTCGTTCCAGTAAGACATTTCGTATCCTCCTCTTGGACACTTTCTTCTAAAAAATAACATTTCTTTTCTTTTCATATGTAGTTCTAAAGTAAACACATAAAAATTCGATTGGGGAAAGAGTATTTTTAACAGTTTTTGAGGTATGTCGTGTTTCACAACATTTCTATTACCACAGTATGGTGATGTTCCATTTTCTCAGGTGTGAGCAATAATGAATATGCATTGCCAGTTCGGGCGCAGAACTTGGTTATAATGAAAAATCCCTTCCTAGGATGGTGATTGAAGAGGAGCTAATCCCGTTTCATCCGTTGGTATTTTCTGCTTACTGTCACAACTTACAGTAATCTTTAATTTGGAAATGTACTAACTTTAACGAGATATCAAAGGCAGCTATTTCTACCACAGGATGTCTTGTGATGTGAACCAAGAAGGCACAAACAGGCACAAAAAAGAAGAAAGAAATACGCAGCGCGGAGGAGAGAAGTAAATGAAATGAAGCTACACGGGTTGAGTAGGTAATGTCTTGTTATTTCAGTGATTACAATATTCAGTAAAATTTAAGAAGAAATTTGTAGCGCGCGCAGTGGCCGCGCGGTTAGAGGCGCCATGTCACGGCTTGCGCGGCCCCTCCCGCCGGAGGTTCCAGTCCTCCCTCAGGCATGGGCGTGTGTGTTATTCTTAGCATAAGTTAGTCGAGGGACCGATGACCTTAGCAGTTTGGTTCCTTAGGTATTCACACACAACCAAGAACTTTGTACTAAGAACACACTTATGAGTATGACGTTGCACCCTCTGTGGCCTGGATGCGTGCACTGATTCGGCTGGGAAGGCTTTCTTTCTTTCCTGGGGGAGACTGGCCCACAACTCTTGTGACTAGTCATTGATACACCGGGACTGGGATGGGTCTGAAGGCCGAGCTGGTCCCACCCATGTTCTGTTTGGGGACCGATCTGGTGATCTTTCTGGCTACTGCAGTACTTCAGCATCAGGCAGACAGTTCATAGAGACATGTGCCATGCGTGGACGAGCGTTGTCCTGTTGAAAAATCTACCACCATACTGTGGCGTGAGGAATAACTCATGAGGACGCAGGATGTTTTCTAAAGACAAAGTTCCCTGAATCACTACCGGCCCTTACTTGTGTCTCCACAGCACGATATCAGGAGTAGCAGTGCCTCTCCGAAACATGGGAAGAATGGGACCTCTCTAATGTCGTCGCCATATTCGCCGATGATGATGATACTGGATAGTGTAGAGCCGCAGTTCATAGCTCAACGCAGCGTGAAACCATTCGTCAACAGTCTCTGCTTCCCAGTCAGGGACCACTCCAAACTCAGCAGTTTGTGTCGTGGTGTTAGTGGCACGTAATTCCCTATCCCAGCTGCTGCTAGTCTCCGATCACTGGTATGGGATGACACAGAATGTTTCTGGGAGCCCATTACCTGTCCTCGGATGATAGGTGGAGATGTGAAGGAGTGTGATGTGATTCGAGCACAATACGGCGATATTGCCTTGTGGAGGTTAGACACGGTCGACCGGAATCTTGACGGCGAGTATGAGTGCTCTCAAATTCCCATGTTGTCTGAACTGAGCCGGTGACATATCCGAATGCCTCACAGAATTGGACATTTCACGAGTCTAACCGCCATCCAAATAGAGATCCATAACGACGCCCCTTTCAAACTACGTTGCGTGCTGATAATGCTGTCTTACACGAGTATGCGGCATGTGGATGTGGCGCATAGAGATCAGTCAATATCTGACGCTGTTCACGTCCCTCAAATACTGCACTCTTCTGTGCCTGGTAACAACACTTAACACGAACAGTGGCGTTGCATTCTGTTGACAAGTCACAGACAAGTGCGACTCTAGTCATTTACACACTCTCCAATCAGGGACTGGGTGATTGTGTTGTTCTCATCATTTCATCATCATCATCATTCGTGACAATGGCTAGATTGGACTGTGTAAAAATTGGGACTTTGTGCGGGCGCTGACGATCGCGAAGTAGAGCGCTCCACAAACCAAACAGCATCAAAACTCTCCGATCGTGTGTATATCTTCTAAGTTACACTGGGATCTGGTCATGTCTTTCGTGTGCTTCATTTTTTTTGTCAGGTATGTACTCGTATTAGGTTTTTTTGCTGTTCCTTACATATATGGGGAGAGAAACAATGATTAATCAAATGTCTCTGTGCCATCCAGTAACTAGTTTAATCAAGTGTTTGTGCTTCATAGAGCGCTGTTGTGTACGGGTACGCCTATATTCCTTGTTTAATACAGATTCTTGAAACTTCGTAAGTGCCATTCACGAGATAGCCAGTGTCTGTCTTCAAGCGTCTGCCAGTTCAGGATTTCTAGCATTTCCCACAGATCAAACAGATCCACTGCTCTTCTCTCTATACGTTTAATACCCACTGTTTGTCTCATTTGGTACGTATCCCACACACTTGAGTAATATTTAGGATAGGTCGTACGAGTGTTTTTTTAAGCTACCATCATTTCAGATTAACTGCATTTCCGCAGTATTCTACCAATGAATCGATTCTTGTCAGCCGGCCGGTGTGGCCGAGCGGTTCTGGGCGCTTCAGTTTGGAACCGCGCGACCGCTACGGTCGCAGGTTCGAATCCTGCCTCGGACATGGGTGTGTGTGATGTCCTTAGGTTAGTTAGGTTTAAGTAGTTCTAAGTTCTAGGGGACTGATGACCTCAGATGTTAAGTCCCATAGTGTTCAGAGCCACTTGAACCATTTTTTGATTCTTGTCAACTGTTTATCTGTGACTGAGCTTGTCTGATAATTCTATTTCATATTCCCGCAAATTGCTACACCTAAGTACTTGTATGATTCGATTGGTTACATTTCTGACACTCATTTCAGTCATAGGATACTGCATTCCTGCGTTTTGTAATGTGCACAATTTTAAATTTCTAAATTTTTGAAAGACGTTGTCAGTGTTTATACCGCTTTTATAATTTTATCAAGGTGTGTCTGTATATTCGTTTACCTTCGTTCAGATATTACTTCGTCCAGAGCACTATGCAACTGCATCGTTTGCAAAAATCCTCAGGTTACTGTTATCGTTGTCTGCCATGCCATTAATATACACCGTCAACAGCGACGCTCCAGACACAATCCCATACAGCATGCCGTAAGTTACGTCATCGTTCTGTCGCACGCTCTCCATCCACAACAAATGCTGCGTTCTTCTTGCGGTGGAAACCTCAGTACAGTCACAAATTTCGTTTGATACCCTACGATAGTACTTGCCTTAACAAGCTTTCGCGTGGCACTGAGTCAAAAAAGACTTTTAGGCATGAACAAGTACTACTGGTTGCCTTGATCCATGGCTTTCAGGACGACAACTGAGAAAAGTGCGAGTTGTGTTTCAAATATCCGATGTTTTCGGAATCCAAGTTGGTTGGTTCTGCTGTGTGGGCATGCATATGGTACTACATCGTGTATCTTTTTGTGAAATTTCTTAGCTGGCTATATCAAAGTACCGCTCATGAAATACTCAATACTTATCATCCTTCCATAACGGCTTAAACGGAATATAGCGTATGATTTTAATTTTAGGCGCTAAATTGTATGGTATATCTGATATACACAGAGTCCTGGTACGAACTACACATAACTCTGAAATGATACCGAACGAGTCTTCTGATTTAGACAAGCATCTCTGAGAAAAGCTACCTATTAATCTACGTACCGTCCAACATTCTCTCGGATTTCGGAAGCGTTTGAGACGGAGTTTCGTATCACCGTCTGTCCATCAAGATTATAGTTTTATCTTGTTTTCCTACGTCTGTTAAGAAAAGGTAATAAATTTTAACTAATCACCATCGCCATGTGCTGTGCCCTGGGCGCAAGTCTTCCACTGAATGTTCAGCATTCCTCACTCACTCTCTTCCTCTTCTATTCTATTAGTTTTTTTCGTCGAATTTATTCCGAGCTCATCCATAAGCTTATTTTCTGCGTCCTCTGACTTATCATCTTTTTACAGTTCTTTTTTAAAATATTCGACGTTATTCAGTTTTTCTCATCGAAGGACATTTCGAATTTTTGTTTTCACTCTTCATTTTCCATATCATTTTCATACCTCCTCAGTTCCTTACTTTATTTATTTTAAGAGGATCTCTCCGATGCTCGTTGCGTCTTGGTTGTTTCCTCACAAGGTTTCACTTCAGTTGAAACACTTAGTTGCTTAGTCGAGGTTTCAAAGAAAATTTTCATTTTTCTGTAACCTTATCTAGGATTCCTATTCCAGATTTCACTTATTCACTTTATAATTTTCGTCCTAAATTTTCATATTCGTCTTCGTCATTTCCCCTGGAATTATCTTTGCCTTCGTAATTTTTACATTTGCATTTGTACATATTCTTCACAGCTATACTCGACAGCAACTAATAACTCTTTAACGAACTGTGACTTTCCATCTACGTTTCGACATTAACATTTTCTTCAAGAGGCTGTTGCGTTATACAAGATACCATCAATCGGCGATAGAGAGACGTAGAGCAGGAGGCAGAGAGAGAAAATACCAGTGCAGTCTCGACAGCGCCGCTCCTCTACTGACAGGCGGCTATGATGGATCTGCACAGCGGGAAATCGTTTCCTCATTCTCTAACTTTCCCATACATCAGTAACTGTCTCCGGCGAGGACAACTGTTAGCTTCTTGCCGGAGCAGCAGATATGGAACTCACGTAAGCTACTATTATTTAAGAGGAAGCAACCAGCAGTAGGCGTAGCGTGATACAACATGTGATTGTGCGCCAACATTTTGGACAGCCCTCTCTTGTTGTATTGGTGAATACCGGACCGACGGCGCAATCCTGTCGGAAACACACTTCACATTTGCTAAGGTTCCCGTGATCATTTCAGTGAATGTCTGGCCTGATTCCTTCAACAGCGTATCTCATGAATCGTTTGTGTTGGCTTTTGCCGCTCTTCCAGGGATCTGCTGCGGATGTGGTTTTTCTGGTGTTTCGTCAGAACGTATGGCTAGCTTTATCAGAGATTTAAGCCCCCTCCCCTGCTAGCGGCAGACTGGAATAGCAAAAGAGGGGGAGTCTTTGATAACGTTAGCCAGCCGTGCTGGCGTTAACACCAGAACAGTCACTAAACGACTCAGAGTGTGTTATCGAATTAGGAAGTAGAAAGAACAAATTACTGTCGTAAAACCTGCAGTTAAGTCAAGGGCAATTGGGAAGTGTAGCTAGGTAATGCAGCCCAGAAGTATTCGTTTACTGACACTTTTTATGTGTTAAAGGCCATGTTTCTAAATATCGACTGTTGTTTACAGTTTGATATTTTTTTATGTGAGTCGTATATGTTCTGCAGGACTCGAGGAGGAGGAGGAGGAGGAGGAGGAGGAGGAGGAGGCGGAGGAGGAGGAGGACAAATACATGGATCACTAAAATTATTCGTCCTCGATCTCAGCGATACGTGTACGTCCCATTTAAAGTAACTTTTTATTAGCGATTAGGATTTGTGAAAAGAAGAAAGTACCATTATTACGTCAAACAAATCCTAAGACAATCAGCCAGTTACTGTTTTGTCAATTGCTCGCCACCCGAAATATGTAAGATTCGTTGCAGCAAAAAACACAGATGGTACAACCGCAGCTATATCCTGCCCTGCATCCATGGTAGAGTACACAGCTGTAATGGTGGCTGCAGAGCGGTTCGACCAGCGCGGAGATGAGGTTAATGCTATCGGCAATAGGTCATTCAAATGGTGCCATCGCCTTCCATATTTTCTTTTGGGCGCTACAAGAGGAAAGAGTTTCATCATGGGAAACTGTAATAACGGACGAAACTGTGATCAACTTTCTTTTTGCCTTGCTCTTGTAAGGCAACTTTCAATTGGGAGATGTATAAAGAGAAGGAGCATTCATCGCACAAAAACACGACTTGTTTGTGGAAATTTCGGTTCAAGGGAAATAAAATAAGATTTCAGCCTGAAAAATAACATGTAAATGTGAAAATTTAGACACAGAAATGAACGAAAGTCACAAATAGGAGTTCTTTACGCACAATGGCCACAAGACAAAACCACTAAACAAGTTTAGAAGTGTTTTATCAATAAACATGTGTATAAATCTGTGTATTTCAAGCAAAAATACAATAAATGTCTTCAGTGAGCTTACTGCAGACAAGAAGAAATTTACATAAAGCCACACAGAGCACAAATGAAACAATTAAGCGATATCTCGCGCACTAGGTGCCGAACAATCAGCCTGTTGGCTCCAAACAGTTGATACTTTCAGCGCTAGATCACAGCACTACACAAATGTGGGACCTTAATATCACTGTGAACACAGGGAAATAAATTTGTATATGGGGCACTGGTCACGAAAGGGTTCATTTAAAAGCGAAGCAAAGCGATTCACGAAAATGTTAAATCCAGCCATAAGAGAGTGTAAAAGGCCATGCATTTCGATCAAGTGGGTGCCTTAACGCTTGAAAAAATTCCTCGGAAAGCATGTCAAGGTCGGAGCATCTATCAGTGTCTAATAATCATATTTACAGTAGTTCGATTAAAAATTGTGTGCTTCTGCCAGGTGATGGTGGCCTTCGTGGCTCCATAACTTGTACGTAATATTTTCTAAGTGGATATATATGTCAATAACAAAACTGTAAAATCAAAATCTACAACAGTGTTCAGAAAAAATCACGCTGTGTCTGAAGTGAATTGACGGTTAGGTGCGGTAATTGTGGTTCAAATGGCTCTGAGCACTATGGGACTCAACTGCTGAGGTCATTAGTCCCCTAGAACTTAGAACTAGTTAAACCTAACTAACCTAAGGACATCACAAACATCCATGCCCGAGGCAGGATTCGAACCTGCGACCGTAGCGGCCTTGCGGTTCCAGACTGCAGCGCCTTTAACCGCACGGCCACTTCGGCCGGCCGGTAATTGTGGCTTGAGGACATTGCTACAAAGATAGAACTACAAACAATCGCTGTATTGCTATCAAATTGTATAGACATGTGTAGCTGAGGTGGACGAGAGGATCCGATGTGTTTTCCAACTGCGTTCGTTAGTCTGCAACTAGCTATTCGTACATCTATGGTGACTCTCTCTCTCTCTGTCTGTGTTGTGTGTGTGTGTGTTTGTGTGTGTGTCTGTGTGTGTGAAAGAAAGACAGGGGGAGAGAGAGAGAGAGAGAGAGAGAGAGAGAGAGAGAGAGAGAGAGAGAGAGAGAGTAAAGACACCAAAAAATCAAAGAATTCTAAATTTGCTATGGTTATAATGTAAATAGGGGCACCATCACACACCTTTACGCTATTTGTCGAGTAATAATCTGACCATACTGTGCAAAAAATCCAGGTAAATGCGAGTAGGACCCACGCATCGATGGTTCCATACAAGCTTAGTTACGTATACAGATATTGATTCACACCTGGAATCGGGAATTTCTCCGATTTTTGTCTGTTATTGATATTGAAACTGGTAAGGTATCAAAATGTGTCAAATAATTAGCTTATCTTTTAATTACATTGACAGAAGCTTATGTTTTTTACACCGCCAAGGGACCATAAACCTTAGTACGTGAGCTTCGCGCTGCTCCACCCGTCGGAGTTTCGAATCCTCCTCCGGGCATGTGTGTGTGTGTGTGGTTCTTAGCGTAAATTAGTTTAAGTTAGATTAAGTAGTGTGTCTGCGTAGGGACCTATGACCTCAACAGTTTTGTCCCATAGTAACTAACCACAAATCCATTACAAAATTTCTTAGTATGTGAAGTAACTTTCAGCTTCACACGTTTACCAGTTTCTGGGTAAATTGGGTCTTAAGAGGCGAAGGACAAACGGACGCAGTCGGATAGCAAATGACAAAATGATTTTCGTGTAATGTAATAACAATAATTTTCCGATTTATTTTCTTAAGTTGTGCCGGCCGGAGTGGCCCTGCGGTTCTAGGCGCTACAGTCTGGAGCCGAGCGACCGCTACGGTCGCAGGTTCGAATCCTGCCTCGGGCATTGATGTGTGTGATGTCCTTAGGTTAGTTAGGTTTAATTAGTTCTAAGTTCTAGGCGACTGATGACCTCAGAAGTTAAGTCGCATAGTGCTCAGAGCCATTTTCCTTTAGTTGTACTGTGAAACCGTGCTTCTTGCCAAATTTCATAATGCCAGCTCAACGGAAAGTACCCTATATGTTTTTACGAGTAAGTTTCCGTGTATCAAAATGTTTGATATAACTAGTCACATCTTTTTATTACATTGACGTAGAAGCTTCAGTTTCTTACACGGCCAAGGGACCGTAGACCGCAGTATGGGGCACAAATTTCGACGTGGTGTGTCTACCCTTTCTTGAGAAAAAGCGTTTTTAACAGACAGTCAGACAGACAGACGGGCGGAAAACGAAGTGATACTATAAGGGTTCGGTTTTTACCGACTGAGGTACGGAACCCTAAAAACGTAGCAGTAAATTTTTATAGGGTAATTCTGTGTAGGTGCTGCTTTTATGAGCTCCTGTTAACTAGACTTGCGCACAGAAAGGTGCATAGCAACCAAAGCAGTGAAATCCAATATGGCCAGTTTTACGACAATTCTCGCTGAAGATGCGAGCATGGTGAGGTCTCTGGCTGGTGCAGCAGGCATGCGCAGCACTTATTGCGGGTTACTAGTCTCGAAGGTTCTAGAACATTGGTGCATTGATGGTTCCACTGTATTCTTAAGTTAGGGTGCAATTTCTCTGTGAGAGTACACCTTCACTACAAGAACGGGACCGTAAAGGTGAATGAAGCAGAATAGAGCGGAAGACTTCTACATTCTTTTAGCGCTCTGTTGAGAGTTGGAGAACAGGAAGAGTAGCAAGGTAACTGAACGAAGTTCATTAGCTTTCAGAGATATTATGACAACAAATAGACTATGTATTCAGAAACGTGGCTGATGACCACTCAACAGATGCTATAACTCGAGGTGCCATTTCCCTTTTTTTTCTTTGTTTTGGTTTGACGGGAAGAGGGGGCGTGAGAAGGAGAGAAGTCGGTGCGACAAAAATGTCTGAGTAAAAGTGCTCAGCAAAGAAACGTCTCTGACAGTTAAGCGTATTCTGAGACTTAGGGCTAACAGTATCTCCAAAGAAGCTGTACTGTCTGTAGTGTTATTTTGTCGCGCTGTGTTACTCTCAAGGCAGCTTCACCGTTGTCGAAGAAATCCAGCAGCTGTTGGTGTTTAAGATCGCTGCTTGGTACAAGAACCTGTCACCTTACCAAGTCGTCAGCGCGCTTGCGCATCGTGCCTGTGTTGTCTTGGCAACAGCACACAAATCTCTGATCGTTGCATGATCGCGATTAGTATCGTTTTCCTGTAAGTTCTCATCATTTTAATGAGATTTTGCAACCGTGGATAACAATAACTTATACCCAAGACAAGATTGATTTTAGTGTGTATTAATGTGTAAGAACCACGTTGCAGAAAACAGGTTAACGTGGACAGTATCTGATTTATCACTTGTCATCGTTAAGTAAAACCCCTGTTGATGTTGTGGTCTTCAGTCCAGAGACTGGTTTGATGCAGCTCTCCATGCTACTCTATCCTGCACAAGCTTCTTCATCTCTGGTACCTACTGCACCTACATCCTCCTGAATTCGTTTAGTGTACTCATCTCTTGGCCTCCCTCTACGATTTTTACCATCCACGGTGCCCTCCAATACTAAATTGGTGATCCATTGATGCCTCAAAATATGTCCTACCAACCGATCCCTTCTTCTAGTCAAGTTGTGCCACAAATTTCTATTCTCTCCAATTCTATTTAATACCTCTTCATTAGTTATGTGATCTACCCATCTAATCTACAGCATTCATCTCTAGTACCACATTTCGAAAGCTTCTGTTCTCTTCTTGTCCAAACTAGTTACCGTCCATGTTTCACTTCCATACATGGCTACGCTCCATACAAATACTTTCAGAAACGACTTCCTGACACTTAAATCTATACTCGATGTTAACAAACTTCTCTTCTTCAGAAACGCTTTTCCTTGCCATTGCCAGTCTACATTTTATATCCTCTCTACTTCGACCATCCTCAGTTATTTTGCTCCCTAAATAGCAAAACTCAGTTACTACTTTAAATGTCTCATTTCCTTATCTAATTCCCTCAGCATCGCCCGATTTCATTTGACTACATTCCATTATCCTCGTTTTGCTTTCGTTGATGTTCATCTTATGTCCCCCTTTCAAGACACTGTCCATTCCGTTCAACTGCTCTCCCAGGTCCTTTGCTGTCTCTGGCAGAATTACAATGTCATCGGCGAACCTCAAAGTTTTTATTTCTTCTCTGTGAACTTTAATTCCTACTCCGAATTTTTCTTTTGTTTCCTTTACTGCTTTGACAATATACAGATTGGATAACATCGGGGATAGGCTACAACTCAGTCTCACTCCCTTCCCAACCACTGCTTCCCTTTCATGCCCCTCGACTCTTACAACTGCCATCTGGTGTCTGTACAAATTGTAAATAGCCTTTCGCTCCCTGTATTTTACCCCTGCCACCTTCAGAATTTGAAAGAGAGTATTCCAGTCAACATTGCCAAAAGCTTTCTCTAAGTCTACAAATGCTAGAAACGTAGGTTTGCCTTTCTTTAATCTGTGTTCTAAGATACGTCGTTGGGTCAGTATTGCCTCACGTGTTCCAACATTTCTGCGGAATCCATACTGATCTTCCCCGAGGTCAGCTTCTACCAGTTTTTCCATTCGTCTGTAAGGAATAAACTGATAGTATGGTAATTTTCACATCTGTCAACACCTGCTTCCTTTGGGATTGGAAATGTTATATTCTTCTTGAAGTCTGAGGGTATTTCGCCTGTCTCATACATCTTGCTCAGCAGATGGTGGAGTTTTGTCAGGGCTGACTCTCCCAAGGCTATCAATAGTTCTAATGGAATGTTGTCTATTCCCGGGGCCTTATTTCGACTCAGGTCATTCAGTGCTCTGTCAAACTCTTTACGCAGTATCATAACTCCCATTTCATCTTCGTCTACATCCTCTTCCATTTCCATAATATTGTCCTCAAGCACATCGCCCTTGTATAGACCCTCCTTACAGTTTACACCTTTCTGTTTCCCTTCTTTGCTTGGAACTGGGTTTCCATCTGAGCTCTTGATTTTCATATTCACGCCACCTTAATAGTTCTACAATGGGGTTTCAGTAAGTAATGCAACACATTTCTTCTGAAAACAGGTTTTGTTTCATTCAAGATACTGCTACATCATATTATTACCCACTCTTATGGCCAAAAAACCGCATTTTTCAACATAACAGCAGAGTTAGTCGTTGCACCATGAGGGAAGACATCAAACAGAATAGCCCCATCAGGGATGCAGAAGACCGTAGTTATGACAGGGTCCGACTCTGAACTTTTTCTTCGGAGGGGAGGTGGTATGGCGCCACTCAATGGGTAGCCGTTTTGTCTCCGGTTCGAAACAATGAACCAGCATTTTGTCACCTGTGAAGATGTTAGACAAAAAATTCCACTCATATGGTCCTTCGTTGCTCCTCATGGTCTTCTGTTAGGCGACGAGGAAGGGACCACACGCTTTTGAATACCTCACCTGCTGGACGAGTGCGTCAGCACCATCAACAGAGGCGTCCATTGTGCAGCGACGTGTTTGATTGTGATCCGTCGATCACCTCGAATGAGTGTGTCCGCACTTTCGAACGTTGCAGGAATCGTAGCTTTGTGCGGCCAGCGGGCGAGCGGGAGTCAGAGAGGTTTGTGGCCTCTCCCTGCGACGATTACAGACACTTCGCCCAACCACTCACCGTGGATTTGCTCATTGCCAGATCTCTGTAGACACTCTGCAAGCGCGTATGGGTATCTGTGATTATCTTGTTTTCAGCCGAAATAAACTCAAAGACAGCTCTCTGCTTAGAATGCACTTCCTTTGCGAACAACATTATGAAGGCTACGTATAGCACCGCCATCTATCGGGACTTCATGAAAGAATATTGACTGGAGCAGGAATATTCCTCTATATCCCACAACAAATTCCGCATTTTCTCGAACGAAACTGGCCGTGAAAAAAAAAAAAAAAAAAAAAAGAAAAAAGAAAAAAGGCGTTGGATTACTTATTGAACGCTCCTCGTAATAGAAGAGGTGTGGTAATGTACAAGCTTGGCATTATTTGGACTGGTTTGGCTTTCCCTCCTTTGGTATCAAGCACAAGTGTATTTGCGGAAGAACTTTTTCTGTTATGTATAGTTATATGAAGCTTACAGCAAAGAAACGCCGGGACTGGAGCCAGACCTGTACACAACTCAACGCCACCCTCCCTATAAACTCCTCCAAGTACTGTTCTGCCTTCCATCACCTTAGTGGTTCCCAATTCGCACCCCATTACCCTCTTCTCCATAACGACCGCTCCCTTCCTGACAACCTCAGTAAGACCAAACACTTCGCATCCCACCTTTTCGAGGTCTTCTCCGTCCCTGATGATTCCCACTTCGATTATTCCCTTTTCCCCACCATCATGGAACGCACCGATATCTCAGTCCTCCACTTGCTCCCAGTCTCAAGTACTTGGGGCAGTTGCCCCCCTCCAACATCAACACTCTAATCACAGCACAAGACACTAAACTTATCCTCTGGCCAGAATGCAACACGGTCCCTGGTCACGACTGTGTCACCTACCGCCACGTCGGAAAATCCCTCTTCTCGTTCCTGACAGCCCTTGCCAATTCATACAACGTCATCCTCTCCACTGGCTTCTACCCTGACCTGTGGAAGACTTCCCGCATCCTCTTATTCCTTAAATCCAACAAACACCCATCTGTCGCCTCTTCCTATCATCCCATCTGCCTCACCTCTGTCTTCAGTAATGTCTTCGAATCCATCCTCTCCCGTCATATCCACCACCTTAATCCCCATTACCCAGTGCGGCTTCCGACCCTCCTTCTCCACTGAAGACCAACTCCTTAACTTCGTCCACCTTCTCTCCCTCGAACTTAACTCCCGTCTCTCCGCCATTTTTGTTTCCCTCGACCTACAAAATCCTTACAACCGCATATGGCATCCCAGTCTCCTCTTTAAACTCCAAACCTGCTCTCTGCCTATCAATTTTGTCTGTCTGGTCGCTTCCCTTCTCTCATGTCCTCCTTCCTATGTTACTCTCCATGATACCAACTCCCATATCTTTTATCCCATTGCTAGCGTCCCTCAAGGTTTCATTCTCTCCCCACTCCCCTCTCCTCTCCTGTGCACCGCTGCTATGCTCAAGCCACCCACCCCTGTACACCTCCTCCAACATGCTGATGACACCGCCTACACTTCAACGGTCCCAACGCACTCTCCAAACCCACCTTGACCAGTTCACCACTTGGTACAACCAGTGGTTCCTTCATATCAACCGCTCCAAGACCCAGGCAATCATCATAGGCCACACCACCTACTCCTTCTGTCTCCAAGATTTGTACCTAAGCATTTATCCAGCTCACTCGCACCTTGAGATACCTTGGCCTCACCCTTGACTGTCACTTCACCTGGATCCTCCCCCCCCCCCCCTCGCTTTTATAAGGCCCTCCAAATCCTAGAACGCCATGCGCTCTGCCTTGCCTTCTGTATCCACTTCCCATCCCACACAGAACTCCTTTATGACCTCATCCCCTTCCCCCACCTCCTTTTCCTCAAACATATCTGCATCCTTTACACTGTCTGCAGGCTTGGTACATCCCACCCCCTGGTATCCTCCTGCCTCTCCACCCCCACTTGTACTATCGCTGTATCCCTCCCTCTCTCCACCTCCTCACCCTCCATCTCCTTCATCAGGGTAATTTCCACAACTTCTCCTTCGCCATGGCATCTACCCTTCCTACCAGCTATAGCCTGGACTTGTCTCCCCTCCCCAGGGCCCCCATTTTTCCTCTCCCTTCCTTCCCCCAGAGCAATTTTTCCTCCTCCCCTCGAGTCTCTGCACCCCATCCTTGGCTGTTTCCCTCTGCTGTCCTTCCCTTCCCAGCCCCATTTTGCGCACCCCCCCCCCCCCCCGCACCCATCTCTCCCTATCTCCCCCCTTCTACCACATCCCATTCCCCCTTTCTTCCCTTCCCCCTCGTCTCCATACCCCTGGCAGATCCTCTCAATTTGTTCGCCATCATCGATGTGCTATGTCAGTGTTGTGTTTGGTGCTGTTCTCCAGTGATGTCAAGAGCTGTGATTTTAATCATGTGCTGAACTTGCACATGGTGTTGCTCATGATTGTTATGTGCTACGCCGCCTGTCGCAACTTTTCTGCTCTGGCTGTACTTTGCCTTTTGTTTCTTTTAATCGTCACAGTGTCTGGTTTTTTATGTACACTTTTTAGATTTTTATCACAATATTTAAAGTCAGCCCCTTTTTACCTTATCTTCCATTATGTTTCTCTTTTTGTATGCCTGTTTCACCGTATTTCCTCCTTTATGTTGTTTTAAATGTCTCCCTCTTCTATACTGTCTCTCAGCTGAAGAGCCGTGCCTATGCTGCTGCCAGCCTGCCCCATATGGGCCATTGAAATTCAATAAAGAAAAATTTATTATGAAGACACTATGCTTCCAGTTAAGTTCAGTCTCTTAATAGTAGTAATGTAATAATACACCTACTCCAAGAAGTCTCTTCTTATTTAAAGCACTTGAAATTTCCTAATCAGCTTTATAATGGAGGGAGCATCTGGATTGCTCAATTTGCAATGATGCACATGCAGGTGCGTTTGTCCGAGTTTCAGTTCTGTCATCAGCGGAGCGAAGCGCAATACTGAGATAAGTGCGTTTAGGAGGGGCTATCAAGTGCTCACTCTCTGGACACCAACACAAATGAGGGAACACTCTGCCCCCTTTCCCACAGAAAATCGCACTCCACTGTGCAAGTAGACTCTTTTTAATACCTCAAGTACACTCTAATTAGAGATGGTAAGGCCATTTCTTTCCAGCTGATCGAATCAGTTATGGAGGATCTTAACGTTAAGCCTGTCCTACTATACGATATAGCGGTTATTTCACGTTAGAATTATTGCTAGAGGTGGAAATAATATTAAGTAGCTTGAAATATCTGCAATAAACTCCGATTACTAACTGAACGATTGCTAATCTGAGCATTAAGAATCTGAGATATCGATCCACCCTCTGCAGAGATTTCTTGGCGTCTGAACATAGACTCCGTACAGTGACAGCCATTAGTAATGAATTAAAACTGGAATGAGAAATCCGCAGATGTCCCTTTACCACGGTGTAATCGCGCACATTCATCTGAGTTACGTGAAGTGAGTGGCCAGGTGTCCGTATTGAGCTATTCCCGCGGGGGGGCAATCTACACACGCATTGCAACTCTGATCTCGCTGTGGGGCTTTACAACGCTTTTCCGCTTATAGCCACATTAAAGCTGCAGTGTGGCCAACTTATCGGCCTGCCACAATCATGGCTGGTGAAGCGAGTGCTCTGCTTTGTTAATCGCTGTATCTGCTCTTGCCCATTACCACGAAACCAATCTGCGTAATTACTGAATTGCCTCGTAAAGATTTAAGTGGAGCTCGCGAACGAACTAATTCTGCATCGCGATATCCGAATGCAACAGCTCTAGGCGAACCTCAGGCGTGGCGTCCACTACACTGTATTACAGTATCTGTTGTTAGATTGCGCACCAGAACATTATTTAGTTTAGTCAGATAACTTCCACTAAGTCTTAAGGAAAGAAACTAACTCTATACAAATTTCCTTATTTTCGATTTTATCGGCTATTTCAAGACTTTTCGTTAGCATGATTAAAACACCAAGGAGGTTTTGGAAATTTTTCTGTACACACCTCACTTTCCGCGAAAACTGTTTATCACATTTGCTATCAGGTACTCATAGGGTTTTTAGTCTTATGCACATTTCTTTTGTAATTGCCTGGTACAACAGATGTTTTGCACTCAGCCTTTGTTTTTTCTCTGGTGTCTTATAGAAAATACTGCATTCGGAGTTACGTTACTGTGTGACCACATTTTATAACTCTTGCAGTCTGCAACACCATTTTATAAACCTTCCGGTGTCTCTACCTCTAATTGATTTTCTATTTTCGTGTAAGACTTCCTTCTTATTTTTAGTGCTGTTAATTATACACGGACGTTGTGTTGCTAACATTGGAGAAAACAGTCTTGTTAATGCGTAGTTTGTGTTACAGTAGTTTCCTGTTTAGGGTGGTGTATTTTTCCAGTTATTGTAGGTCTGAGTGCCAATGATACAAGTCGTATGTTGATATGTTGTGCTGCGTCAATGTCACTAATCGTGGACGCAAGTATGATCATAATAAGGGAAATAAATACATCTGCGAGTGGTTCTAGGCGCTTCAGTCTGGTACCGCCCGACCGCTACGGTCGCAGGTTCGAATCGTGTCTCGGGAATGGATGTGTGTGATGACCTTAGGTTAGTTAGGTTTAAGTAGTTCTAAGTTCTAGGGGACTGATGACCTAAGATGTTAAGTCCCATAGTGCTCAGGGCCATTTCAACCACTTTTGAACCAAATATATCTGTCTGAAAAATGAAAATAGGAAAATGCCCTAGTTGACTCTGAGCTGATGGTAATTTAAATTTGCAAAGAAACTGCAAGTTTAAATCACTGATGTGCCATACGATGGTTGTAGATTTTGATGTGGAAGTTCTCGGAAATGGAATCAACAGTTACTTTAAGTCCCTTCCTGGATCTTGGTACTAAATCAGAGATATTTATCCCCGGCGCCCTCAACAATTATTATACTCTGTCTTGCAGAATTCATCGTCATGTTACCTCTAGCGAGAAAAAAAAACTCATTTCTGTTGAACAGAACAGCTTCAGTTATGTCCTGTTCTGTTTGTTACACACAGAACTAATTTATTCTACAACTTCCTTGTAGACATTCGGCATCTGCTGGCTCTTATTTTCAACGCTGAGAAGAAAGGAAAAAAAAAAAAGAAGGAAGCGCCAGAGGTTACTACCTAAATCCGGGAAGTGCGAGAGCTTCTTCACTCATCTGCATCATGAAGTGAACTGAAAGGCTAATCGTTTCTATAGCTAACTCCAAAACCACATGTCAATAAGCTATCTGCAACACGTTTGCTTAACAGATTAATTATTTCGACTGTTCTCTGAACGCGTAGTGGGTACCAAAATCAACATTAACAGCAACTTCCTAGAACATCATGGTATTTGTGGCACATATCGAGAAAGGGCTGTCAATGAAATATTCCCTGTAGCAGCATTTTGTGAGATGCCAAATATGCAGTGAAATACCAATTTACTCAAACGTTTTACTTCTTTCTCGCTTTTCTTAGTTCGTGACATACGAGGACAAGTTAGAAATTAAACACTTTTCTTTTTTTCTGCAGTTTGACAGCATGGCTCAACAAGTTTAAACTTACAATGTTTTTTGTGCCCTAGCTCTGTTGTTTTAGTGGAGCTCTTTTCATAGTGATTTCAGAGAATTTTAATTATTAAGTGCTTCATTGTTCGTATGAAGAAATGAGGGGAGTTCCTCCACCTGCTCACACTTTGTCATCCACAAAAACGAAGTCAGGGCTGAATGCAGCCCTGAAATGACGCACATGAGAAAGGAGTACAGTGTCACAATGATGTTGAGTAATGTGTGTACTATGGTCAAAGATTTGGAGGTTAGTAAACCCATGCAACGCAATGCCCCCCAGCATCATAACACCCGGATCACCAAAACGAACATGTTCGACAATATTCCTGTGTGTATTACGAGTTCCTTCGTCTCGCCATATGAGAGTACGTCCAGCAAAGTCGAACATGAACGATTTAGTAGTCAAGTTATTACGATTCAGGGAACGATAATGTTGCACCGGCGTACTGACCTCTAAATCATCGAACACTGTACACTCACAGGTCAATTTTATTGTGACACTGTATTACTTCGCTATATGCGTAATTTCAGGGGTGCATACGGCTCTGTCTTCATTTTTATGGATGACAACGCGCGACTGCATCGAATACCGCAAGTGTAGGAGCTCTTGGAACGCAAATATATTCGGCGAATAGACTAACCTGCCAGATCCCCATCTTGAATCACATCTGCACCTCTGGGATGCATTGGCGAGACGCATCCAGCAGTTGTCAGCCGCGCTAGTGTAGTAATGGAACGTTACACAACACGAACTCTTTATCAACATTTTGGCCAGCATGGAACATGCATTGCGGTGATTATACACCCTATTGAGAACCGTATCTCCCCTTTTGTAATGACCAGAAGCTATCACGAATCGCGATGACTGCGGTGTAATTATTGTCTTTGACTAAAAGCGTAATTTCTGTTCGTCTGATTGCTTATTTCTTTAGTTACACTACTGACCATTAAAATTGCTACACCAAGAAGAAATGCAGATGATAAACGGGTATTCATTGGACAAATATATTATATTAGAACTAACATGTGATTACATTTTCACCCAATTTCGGTGCATAGATCCTAAGAAATCAGTACCCAGAAAACCACCTCTGGCCGTAATAACGGCCTTGATACGCCTGGGCATTGAGTCAAACAGAGCTTGGATGGCGTGTACAGTTGCAGCTGCCCATGCAGCTTCAACACGATACCACAGTTCATAAAGAGTAGTGACTGGCGTGTTGTGACGAGCCAGTTGCTCGGCCACCATTGACCAGACGTTTTCAATTGGTGAGAAATCTGGAGAATGTGCTGGCCAGGGCAGCAGTCGATCATTTTTTGTATCCAGAAGGGTCCGTACAGAACCTGCAACATGCGGTCGTGCATTATCCTGCTAAAATGTAGGGTTTCGCAGGGATCAAATGAAGGGTAGAGCCACGGGTCCTAACACATCTGAAATGTAACGTCCACTGTTCAAAGTGCCGTCAATGCGAACAAGAGGTGGCCGAGACGTGTAACCAATGGCACCTCATACAATCACGCTGGGTGATACGCCAATATGGCGATGTCGCCAAATGCGGATGCGACCATCATGATGCTGTAAACAGAACCTGGATTCATCCGAAAAATGACGTTTTGCCATTCGTGCACCCAGTTTCGTCGTTGAGGCGCTGCTGTCTGTGATGCAGCGTCAAGGGTAACCGCAGCCACGGTCTCCGAGCTGATAGTCCATGCTGCTGCAAACGTCGTCGAACTGTTCGTGCAGATGGTTGTTGTTTTGCAAACGTCCCCATCTGTTGACTCAGGGATCGAGACGTGGCTGCACGATCCGTTACAGCCATGCGGATAAGATGCCTCTCATCTCGATTGCTAGTGATACGAGGCCACTTGGTTCCAACACGGCGTTCCGTGTTACCCTCCTGAACCCAACGATTCCATAGTCCGCCAACAGTCACTGGATCTCGACCAACGCGAGCAGCAATGTCGCGATACGATAAACCGCAGTCGCTATAGGCTACAGTCAGACCTTTATCAAAGTCGGAAACGTGATGGTAAGCATTTCTCCTCCTTACACGAGGGCATCACAACAACGTTTCACCAGGCAACGTCGGTCAAGTGCTGTTTGTGATTGAGAAATCGGTTGGAAACTTTCCTCATGTCAGCACGTTCTAGGTGTCGCCACGGGCGCCAACCTTGTGTGAATGCTCTGAAAAGCTAATCATTTCCATATCACAGCATCTTCTTGCTGTCGGTTAAATTCGCGTCTGTAGCACGTCATCTTCGTGGTGTAGCAATTTCAATGGCCAGCAGTGTATTTTCTGCACTGTAGCAGTTCCCTCTCTGTATGATCCAAGTTCCATTGAGCTTTGTTACGTTACAGTCACACATCATGCGAAAGTTACTTCGTCCGTAAGTTTTGCCAACCAGTGCATATCTTGCATGAGGAGTCTGCAGTACGTCAGCGAACATTGAGAACAGATTTCTTACATCAAGAAAGTAGAAGCATTACACAAACGTACCTCAGAAAGTGAGTATTTTTCAGTAATGTATGAAAACCTTCTACGGTAACAACGCTACATACACTGAAGAGGCAAAGAAACTGGTTCACGTGCCTAATATCGTGTAGGGTCCCCGCGAGCACGCAGAAGTGCCGCAACACGACGTGGTATGGACGCGACTAAAGTCGGAAGTAGTTCTGGAGAGAACTGACACCATGAATCCTGCGGGACTGTCCATAAATCCATAAATGTTCGAGGGGGTGGAGATCTCTTCTGAACAGCACGTTGTAAAGCATCCCAGATATGTTCAATAATGTTCATGTCTGGGGAGTTTGGTGACCATCGGAAGAGTTTAAGCTCAGAAGAGTGTTCCTGGAGGCACTCTGTAGCAATTCTGGACGTGTGGTGTGCCCAAGTCCGTGGAATGCATAATGGACATCAATAATGCAGATGATCAGACAGACGTGTCACCTGTCAGTAGTAGTATCTAGACGTATCAGGTGTCCATATCACTCCAACTGCACACGCCCCATATGATTACAGAGCCTCCACCAGCTTTAACAGTCCCAGCTGACATGCAGGGTCCATAGACTCATGACGTTGCCTCCTCATCCGTAGACGTCCATCCGCTCGAGACAATTTGAAACGAGACTCGTCCGACTAGGGAATATGTTTCCAGTCATCAGCAGTCCAAGGTCGGTGTTGAAGGGCCCACTAAAGGCGTAAAGCTTTGTGTCGTGCAGTCTTCAAGGGTACACGAGTGTGCCTTCCGCTCCGAAAGCCCATATCGATGATGTTTCGCAGAATGGTTCGCACTGTGCCACTTGTTGATGGCCCAGCGTTGAAATCTGCAACAATTAGCGGAAGGGTTGCACTTCTGTCACAATGAACGATTCTCTTCAGTCGTCGTTGGTCTCGTTCTTGCAGGATCCTTTACCGGCCGCAGCGATTTCGGAGATTTCGTGTTTTACCGTATTCCTGATATTCATGGCACACTCGTTAAATGATCGTACGAGCAAATCCCTACTTCATCGCTACTTCGGAGATCCTGTGTCCCATCGCTCATGCGCCGACTACAGCACCACGTTCAAACTCACTTTAATCTTGATAACGTGCAATTGTAACAACAGTAGCCCATCTAACAACTGCGCCAGACACTTGTTGTCTAACATAGGAGTTGCCGACTGCTGGGTCGTATTCTGCCTGTTTACATATCTCTGTATTTGAATACGCATGCCTAAACCAGTTTCTTTGGCGCTTCAGTGTGTGAAAACCTTCTTTAATAACGACGCTACGTGGTACGTAATAACACTGGTCAATCGAATTGTAAACCTTTTCAAATGTAACACAGAATATCAAAAAATTGTTGAAATGTGCTCGATCTGTTTCATTGCACTGTAACGACACAGACTATTCTGGGTCGCTACATGGCAGGATGGGCGAGAGAAATGGCGAGGAAGAGTGCAGCTAAACGGTGGTAGTATTGAGAGCTGTTTATTCAAGCAGCCTTATAGAGCACCGTGCCAGAGCTCAGGACCACACTATATGCGTGCAAACGCAGCCGACTGCAGAATACGCTGACACTCTGATCGCACCAGTGACGTCCGTTGTATGGGGTCTCGGGCGGCTAATGCCACCAAGTCGTGTGGGCGAAGAACGAGCGCGGCTCACCCAGGGCCTCCCGACCTGTACTAGCTGCATACCCCCACGCATACTCGTCGTCCCCATGTCGTCTGCTTGGCTGTGATAGCCGACGCTCCGACACTAGACGTCTTGATACCGAGCAGCAACGACCGGTCACAACCCCTCTCCCACTTCCACCCGAGGGGTAGACCAGGAAGGGGGCCGTCGACGGCTAGGTGGCGAGGAGGCCACAAGGGCGACCCCCTCCCCTCCCACGTATCGTAGACAGCTTGCAGTCCTTCTGGTGAAATCCATCAGAGGGCGGTGGCTAGCCATACACTAGCCGATCTTCATCACTCAGTGGTAGCCGTCGTTACTCTGAAACTCAAAAGCCCATCATTGTCTCCGGTTCAAAACGCAGAGAGAATAGCGGCCGCTAGTCTCGATTATTTATACCCTTATAAATACGCTTCTGACGTGGTCGTGCTGGCGGCGGGGGTCGGGGGGGAAGGGGGCTGGGGGTTGGCCGAGTAGGTCTGCCATGTACTTGTCCTGTCAGCTTTCCCTAGCTCGCTGTTCCACCAGCATGTGTGGCTAGACCCAGTTAAATTTGCAACGTGTGAGTTTATTGGTAGCACACAAGTGTTCCGAGCTACAAAATGTTGCTTCACTACTAGTCACATTGTCGCAGCGCCAGCGGCTCTATGCACCTCGGTTGTGACCGGTATCGCAAACCTCATGTGTCTCGAGTGTTTTGTCGTAGTGTCAATAATAGTGCTCAGCGGTTACTTCATTAGCACACCGGCCACGCTGGCCTCTACTGCCTGGCGACAGGTGCAGCAGCACCCAGGTCCATACTTTATCAAAAAAATTGCAGGATAACAGCGAATGATTGAGCAGTCATTCATGATTCGTTTCTCTGCCACCTTCACATTGTCACTTCCGATCACTTAAATTAAGAATGGTCGTCATCGACATAAATCTATTGCGTTTAGATTTGGCAGGCACGTATGTCATGTAGTTGGTCTGTTGATATACATCCATCTAACTTCGGGAACGTCAGTTTTATAGTTCTAACACTGCGGCTGAAATGATCTGTAGTCCTATCAAATATAAGCCACATAATTTCTCGTGTGTTCACAACTACATCTCTCACAAGATCTGTGGACTGTGTAGAGCTCGTACAAATACCTTGGCTTATGCGTACAAACACCTTCTCGTCCTGAGCGCTGGACAATTCTTTCTTCCACTGTTATTCGACTGTCGCCGGCCAACTCTGCACTTTGAGCGTTATTCATTACTGCCTCTTTGCTACGTAGCACGGCACCGCAGTTTCACACCGTTGATGCAGGGAATGTACTTTATAAATTTATGTCAAAAGAAGTGAATGAGAAAATAATCATCTTATTAAAAACTGCGCTTCAGGCGATTGTAGGAACCGATAGGTATTCCAACTGCACAATAAAGAGAATAAAGAAGGAGAGAGAAAAAGTACCGATAAGTACTTCACAAGGCCTCACCGCTTCAGGACATACGCGCAAGAAGCAGAAGAAACACTGATATTTGGGTAATGTTGATGAACAGGTTTTCAAGGGAATGACAATTTCTGTGTGTCTAACAAACCAAGATTTATGGCAACTTCTTGGGTTGACCGAAATTTGAGAGAGCACCTTCTTTTCGGTAATGTTTATTTTCGCCTACAATGAATGATGTTCATTTTCCTCGAATAGTTGCGATACACAATGATGCATTTGCAAAAACTTCGTATATTTCCTAATTTGTCCAAAACGCTATAATGCTTTTGCTTATTTCTGTGAGTTAATGTTGTATTGAGAAAATTAGTTCTCGTATAGATTCCGTTTTACTTGAGTAACCAAAAATGCTATATATTTCAGACCCTTTCCAAAATATTACTCTCTAGAAACATAAAAAAATAAAATAAAAAAAAACGAAGACGCACTACGAAGGAATTATGTGAATGGGACGGAAGTCAGTAGATGTGATGAACATATTTTTAAAAAAAAATAGAAAATAAAAAAAAATACAATTCCAGAAAAATTGGATGATTTATTCAAGAGAGAGAGAGAGAGCTTCACAAATTGAAAAAGTCAGTAATGTATTGATGCACTTACAGCCCACGTGCAAGCAGGTATTCGGCTTGGTATTGGTTGACAGAATTGTGGGATGTCCTCCTGAGATGTATCTTGTCACATTCTGACGAACAGCCACGTTAGATCGTCAAAATGCCAAGGTGGTTGGAAGTTTCTACCCATAATGCTCCAAATATTCTCAATTTCAGAGAAATTCGGTGACGTTGCTGCTGAGATAGGGTCTGACAAGCACGAAGACAAACAGTAGAAAGTCTCGCCGTGTGCAGGAGGGCACTGTCTTGATGAATTGTAAGCACAGGATGGCTTGTCTTGAACGACAGCCAATTGGAGCTTAGAATGTCGTCGACATACCGCTTTGCTGTAAGGGGACGACAGATGACAACCAAAAGGGCCCTACTATGAAAGGAAACGGTACCCAGACCATCATTCTTGGTTGTCGGGTCGTATGGCGTGCGAGAGTCACATTGATACTCCACCGCTGTCTTCGGCCTGGAACGTCGTTGACTATATTGGAAATTTCTTCATTCACGATGACCAACTACGACGCTGATCATGATAGAAAAAGCTAAATTTTTACCGTCTTCTGAACGTGGCATATTTCAGAATTTCAAAAGTTATGTTCCATAATTCCTTAAAAAATCTATGTTACTAATTTTGTCCTTAAATATCTGTAAATTTCAAAGGATGTCTTACTGTTTATATTATTCACTACTGAAAAACAGAAAGTCAGTGTCATCATTAATCTGAATAATTACCGTTTCTAGAAAGTACCAGAAGCTGATGTTGTAATATACAGAACTGAATTCTCGCCGAAGTCTGCAGTCGTTTTATAGTCGATGAGTGTCCATCTAACGCGTAACCAGTCAGCGCGACAACCGCGTGTTCTTGTTTCAGTGTGGAATTGGAAGCACGTACGTGAGCTTATGGTTTTGTCTTTACATGCGTTCACTGTGACTGTGGTTATCATAAGAAAGGCGCGCTTACGAAGAAGCTCTCTCTTGTATAAAAAAGAGTATTTACTATAAACTTTTGGGTTTACGACAAGAAGCAGAAACGTGAAATAAAACATCGTACAGTGTTATTGTGAAAAATCTTCCTTTTGTTGCCATATAGAACCCAGGACCTCTGCTTCATCACTAGACCAAGAAGGCAATAAGCCTAAAATTTGGACCCACCACAAAGATGAATATAAAGCCTTACTAATATGATCATTTCTCTATAAACTTTAGTTCATATCGTCCTTTCCCAGCGCTGTTAATCATGTATCAGATCAGCATTATTAATTTATTCAGTTAGCCCATCTCCTTCTTCCAATCCTCTCTGTCCATCTCCTCCGCCCTCCTCTCTGTCCATCTCCTTTTCCACCTCTCTCTGTCCAAATTCTTCACCTCCCACTCGCTGCCTATCTCCTCCTGACACTGTCTGTCTGCTCCTACCAAGCCTCTCTGTCCATCTGCTCCTGCCCCCACTGTGCATCTGCTACTTACCAGTGTGCCGCTATACTTCTACACCCTCCGCGACTATCTCCTCTTGCCGCTCCATCTTCTTCTTTCCCTCTGTCTGTCCATCTCCTTTTCCCCATATCTCAGTCTGTCTCCTCCTCTCTCTTTTTCTGTCCATCTCCTCTTGCGTTTCTCTGTTTATTTCATCCTCCGCATCTCTCCATCCAGCTCCTCCTCCAGTCTCTCTCAGTCCCTCTCTCAGTCCAACTCCTCTTCTTCCCTTTCTCTCTCCATTACACCCTCCCCATCACTGTTCCTATCGACTCCTCCCTCATTATCTGTGTCCATATCCTCCTTCTCCACTCTGTCTGTCCATCTGTTCCTCTCCTCTTCTGTCTGTCCATCTGATCCTCCCCTCTTCTGTCTCCATGTTATCACCTCCACCGCAATAGGACATTGTTGGTTCTTAAACCCACAGTATTTCTTCCCGGATATTAATACATATACCAAACTAGTTGAAATAGATCTCGCCACTTACGAGGACCTTTTTCATCACTGCTTTGCCAGAGTATGGGCATGTCACATACGACGTATGGCTGTAATATAACAGGACTAGTGCGGTAAAACGTTTTATTCTGAAAAACATACATATTTGGTTATTGTCACCCTCAATATACTACCCTCGCCCCTCTATCCATACAGTGCTCTATACAAATTTTCCGTTGATGGAAACAGTGCTGTAAATCTTCCTCCGTGAACTCCTTAATGACGCATGACGCTTTTTCTTTCACTGCTTCAACGGACGAAATTTTGTTTCTTTTAATGCAGAGTTGACCTTGGGGAATAGATAAATACACGAAAGGCACATGGTGCTGTGTCAGGCAAATAAAGTGAGAGGGCTAAAAGTGGGATGTTGTACTTCCCTAGAAACCTCTGAACAGACAACATGAAATGGGCCAATGCGTTGTCTTGACAAAGAAACCATGAATTTTCTTCCACATTCAAGCCTTTTTCTTTCTTATTTTCTCAGAGTTGAGCGAGAGTTTCAAGATAGTAACATTCATTAATAATTTGACCTTCAGAACCCAGTGAAGATATGTTGTTGTTGTTGTGGTCTTCAGTCCTGAGACTGGTTTGATGCAGCTCTCAGTGAAGATACACAATCCCATTAATACCGGAAAAAAGCATCATCACTTTTCACCTTTATTTGCTCATTCGAGCTTTTTTCGCTGTCCGTCAACTTACTTCCATCCAGTATATAGAATGGCGCTTAGCTTCTGGATCACATATTAAAAACCGAAATCCATCTACGTTATCACGCTTTCCAACTAACTAGTATCACTTTCAACGGTATTGTAAGCGTCAGTGCAAACATTTTCGGGGGGTTCTTTTTGTTCTATCGTGAGAATTTTTGGCACCAGTTTCGCTCACACTTTCCTCATCTAAAATTGGTTAATGTAAAATTTGCTTCATGCGCTCTTTGCCAATTCCTGCAGTTTCACCAGACGATCAAATACCCAGCCGATGGTCAGATCGAATCAGATTAGCTATTTTTTCGAAATTTTCATCCGTTTTTGATGTTGAAGTGTTTTCTGGGCGTGAGTCATCATTCAGCGTCTGCTCGGCCAAATTGGAAACGCTTGAACCACTCAGAAAGTCACTACGTGATAAAAACTCTTCGTCGTATGCATCTTTTAGTGACAGGTAGGTATCAGTAGCAATTTCTCTAAGGCCGCGCAAAGTGGCCGCG
The DNA here is from genome assembly GCF_021461395.2 of Schistocerca americana. NCBI lineage: Eukaryota > Metazoa > Arthropoda > Insecta > Orthoptera > Acrididae > Schistocerca > Schistocerca americana. Next base: position 539,945,188 of record NC_060119.1, read on the forward strand.
CGGTTTAAGGTGCAAAGTCACGGATTGCGCGGCGCCTCCCGCCGGAGGTTCGAGTCCTCCATCGGGCATGGCTGTGTGTGTTGTTCTTAGCATAAGTTAGTTTAAGTAGCGTGTTAGTCTAGGGACCGATGAACCCATCCCTTAGGAATTCACACACACAATTTCTCCAAGTTCCATGCGAAACTTCGCAACATTTCATTCCTCTTTTCCGGCAAAACAAAATAAAAATTCTTACACAAACGAAGATCACCGCCACACTTATTTGTCTACAGACACCAGACATGCTGCATTTGACTGAAAAGGCTTCATCCTTCACAGCTATTGGTCGCTCATTTTTTGGCGCATCTGTACTTACCCTGTGGCAGCATCAGCCCCGTTATTTCACAATCACATCTTGCTTATTTCACATATATTTAACATATTTCACACTTGCTTGTACAAATATTTCACCTGTGTACCAAGCTAATTTCGACCTGCAGTTTCGTTTTCATGTCATATCTCCTGAAAAGTGTGTCGTGAATGCAATTACTAGTAAAGAAGTAATAAATTAAAACGGCGTGCGTGATGCGGCAGTTTTTATCACATCTCAGTGTTTATGACATCATATTTCCAAAACTATGCGTCGTACAGTGATACAATGTTGTTGGTACACTGAGCGGCATATATGAATACTGTTGCAATAAAGTTAGTAGAAAAGAGATCATAAATTTAAAATTCTTGCATGTTGAGACAGTTTTTCACGAATCTTAGTATTAACGACGTCATATCTTTTGAAATGATATAATTTTGCAGGTATATTCAGTAGTATATGTGAATACTGTATGGAAAATACAGTTAGTACTAATCGTCTTGCCTGATGCGGCAATTTTACTGCATGAACAGCCATTACATACGTGTAGTCAGCAATGAAATATTTTGTTTCGATATTTTGTATGTTACCATCGAGAAGAGTTTCTTAAAGGTTTGAAATTATGTGTAAAGTTTGTTGAAAATCAGTAAGTTCTGTCCTTCTGAAATACTGGTGAACTGCAGTAGGATTTTGGAACTTATACTGTGTTCGAACATTATGAATTATCTCGAAGAAAACGGTTTATCGACAAATAGTCAGCACGGTTTCAGATAATATCGTTCTTGTGTAACATAGTCAGCTCTTACTCTCACGAAGTATTGAACACTATCGACAGGGAATGTAAAATTGATTCCATATTTTTTAGATTTCCAAGAGGTTGTTGACACTGTTCCTCAGAAGTGACTTCAAATTGCGTGTCTATGGATTAATCAACTCACTTGTGCGACTGGGTTCTTGAGTTCCTGTCGGTAAGGTGATAGTTCGTGGAAAGTGATAGAAAGTCACATAATAAAGCAGAAGTGATGCCTGGCATTCCCCAAGGAAGTGTTATAGCTCCTATGAACAACATAGGAGATAATCTGAGCAGCCCTCTTGGATTGTTCGCCTATGATATCGTCATATACGGTCTTGTAAAGTCATCATATGATCGAAACCAATTGCAAAATGATTTACACACGTGATCTGTATGGTCCGAAAAGTGGCAACTAACTCTAAATAATGAAAAGTGTAAAGTCAGCCACATGAGTACTAAAATAAACCCGCAAAATTTCTGTTACACAATAAATCATTACAATATAAAGACTATAAATTCAACTAAATACACTCCTGGAAATTGAAATAAGAACACCGTGAATTCATTGTCCCAGGAAGGGGAAACTTTATTGACACATTCCTGGGGTCAGATACATCACATGATCACACTGACAGAACCACAGGCACATAGACACAGGCAACAGAGCATGCACAATGTCGGCACTAGTACAGTGTATATCCACCTTTCGCAGCAATGCAGGCTGCTATTCTCCCATGGAGACGATCGTACAGATGCTGGATGTAGTCCTGTGGAACAGATTGCCATGCCATTTCCACCTGGCGCCTCAGTCGGACCAGCGTTCGTGCTGGACGTGCAGACCGCGTGAGACGACGCTTCATCCAGTCCCAAACATGCTCAATGGGGGACAGATCCGGAGATCTTGCTGGCCAGGGTAGTTGACTTACACCTTCTAGAGCACGTTGGGTGGAACGGGATACATGCGGACGTGCATTGTGCTGTTGGAACAGCAAGTTCCCTTGCCGGTCTAGGAATGTTAGAACGATGGGTTTGATGACGGTTTGGATGTACCGTGCACTATTCAGTGTCCCCTCGACGATCACCAGTGGTGTACGGCCAGTGTAGGAGATCGCTTCCCACACCATGATGCCGGGTGTTGGCCCTGTGTGCCTCGGTCGTATGCAGTCCTGAATGTGGCGCTCACCTGCACGGCGCCAAACACGCATACGACCATCATTGGCACCAAGGCAGAAGCGACTCTCATCGCTGAAGACGACACGTCTCCATTCGTCCCTCCATTCACGCCTGTCGCGACACCACTGGAGGCGGGCTGCACGATGTTGGGGCGTGAGAGGAAGACGGCCTAACGGTGTGCGGGACCGTAGCCCAGCTTCATGGAGACGGTTGCGAATGGTCCTCGCCGATACCCCAGGAGCAACAGTGTCCCTAATTTGCTGGGAAGTGGCGGTGCGGTCCCCTACGGCACTGCGTAGGATCCTACGGTCTTGGCGTGCATCCGTGCGTCGCTGCGGTCCGGTCCCAGGTCGACGGGCACGTGCACCTTCCGCCGACCACTGGCGACAACACCGATGTACTGTGGGGACCTCACGCCCCACGTGTTGAGCAATTCGGCGGTACGTCCACCCGGCCTCCCGCATGCCCACTATACGCCCTCGCTCAAAGTCCGTCAACTGCACATACGGTTCACGTCCACGCTGTCGCGGCATGCTACCAGTGTTAAAGACTGCGATGGAGCTTCGTATGCCACGGCAAACTGGCTGACACTGACGGCGGCGGTGCACAAATGCTGCGCAGCTAGCGCCATTCGACGGCCAACACCGCGGTTCCTGGTGTGTCCGCTGTGCCGTGCGTGTGATCATTGCTTGTACAGCCCTCTCGCAGTGTCCGGAGCAAGTATAGTGGGTCTGACACACCGGTGTCAATGTGTTCTTTTTTCCATTTCCAGGAGTGTATTTAGGGATTACAATCACGAATAACTTTAATTGCAAAGATCACATAAACAATTTCGTTGTGAAAGGAAACCAAAGACTGCGATTTGTTGTTTGAATGCTTAGAAATTGTAACAGATCTACTAAAGAGACTGATTACTTCACGCGTGTCCCCCATCTTCTGGAATATTGCCGTTCGGTGTGGGATCCGCATCAGAAAGGACTGAAGACTTCGGAAAAGTTCAAAGAAAGGTTAGATTGTTTTGTATTATAGCGGAATAGGGGAGAGAGTGCTGCAGACGCGATACGTGAATTTTGGTAGCAGTAGTTACAACACAGGCGTTTTTCGTTGCGGCAGGATCTTCTCCTGAAATTTCAACGACTAATTTTCTCCTCCGACAGCGAAAATACTTTGTTGGTGCCCACCTACATAGGGAGAAATGAAAATACTACATCTACCAAATTTAGATTCATCCGTCAAGAGCGTGGAGGAGCATAATTGTGAGCCAGAACCTTTTTCGCGGAACCAGGAACAGAAGTCTGCTCGTTGAAGATAATTGTTAGCCAAAGAACTTTGCAGACGTTGAATGCCATGTGAGTGCAGCGCCTACCCACTGAGTATCCTCCTTGCGTGTACTTTGACTTACAAGAGTGCAGCAGGCAATGATTGTGTCGTTCTACTTGTGCCCACATGAATACGCTGTAGAATGCGCTGCTCCAGGTCAGGAGTATCGACAATTCTTGGTCTCCGTCAGTTCCTCGTTTGCGGAGATAGTGATACTGTCTCCGCAAGCAACCTGTAAGCAGAGAGTGTTGGATGAAGTCTTATCTCTGCTGTAAATCATGACTGAATATGGATTACATGACTACCATATTTTAGTATATTTATCTCACTTTAATTTGGCAAATGAATGTACGTCCATTGGAAAATAAATGACCCTGTCTGGGATGACGATAATCATGATATTCCTTTCAAGAATTAGGATATTGCCTATTTCTAACTGTGTTTGTGAATAGTCATAAATGAAGAAATAATGACAATCAGATTTAAAATTCCAAGAGCTAATTTAACAGCCGTAAGTACACGGCCCAGACAAGGGAAGGAAGGATGGTACTGACACTTTTTAAAGTGATCTTCAGAAAGAAGTGAAAAAATTAACAAAACAAACCATTATGACATCGCTGGTGGTTTTAATACAAGAGTTCTAACCTACCTATACTAGGAATGACAGGATTGTTTGGAGAAAGAACTCTTAATAATAATAGAGTAGTTACGCTAATTTGCCTCTTTTAATAGTTTTTAAAATTACTAACAATTCATACAGAAAGAAAGATATAAGAAAGAAAGATATAAGTTTGTATGGACCGCAGGAGAATGAATGTCCATGATTGTTTATATACCGCTAAGTGATAAAGTGAAGAATCTTTTGAAAGATATACGCATTTACATAGGAAGCGGTACATGTAGCGATAATTTCCTTTCTGGCGGTAAGATAGGGCTCCTATCAGAATGGAAGAAAAAAGAAAACTTCAAAAGAAGCCACAACTTGAGTTATTCAGAGTACATCTCCTGTCCGGGTAAAGTATTAAAAATCAGTCACCACAGACCCCAAGTAAATCTTGCTTCACTACCAGTCAATAAAGCCGTCGATGTAGATTAAAACAGTATTAAGACCTACATCATCGAAGCAGCCTCAGAAGCACTTGGTGCATGGAAGAAAACTGATGGGTAAAGACGACTCGGAATTTGGATCGCAGAAATTATAGAGGGTGTTGAAGAGAAACACGTAGCTTGCTTGAAGTTCGTACAGATAAAACCATCACAGGGTTTGCAAGCATATTAAATAAGAACGAACGCTGCTAAACAAATAGTGCACAAGGCACACGAAGAGGCAAGGGTCACGTCCTGATTTAATAAAATCTAAGGAAAATGTGTCTGCGCTACAAAACAGATAATTGTAGTTGGTGCAGAGATAAGAATTTTTTAGGTGGCACTTAAAAAATTCGACCTGCAGTGGAACAAACCTAAGGCTTTTCCAGTTTAAACAACGAGAAGTTCTGTAGATGGGAAAGGTAATTCTAGTTGACTTTTACACCTGTGTATAGCACCTTTCTTTTTTTAGATTGAGATTTACTAACTGAAGATTGGAAAGACAAAACAAATGATTTGTTTGACTTCTTGCTGGTCGCGGCTGCCCAAAAAAATGACAATCTCGAACTGGTGAGTGAAACTGTCTGCCAACGGAAAATACGACCAATTATCGCTGTCCGTTCACTATAATGCAGACGTGTTTTTATTACCAGCGTAATTGAGAAATGAACAGTAAATGCTAAACTTAAGACGGAGATGAAAACAGCACAGCTGCTATCTTAATTTATCCTACAAGTGCTAAAATTTACAGCTTATTAGCGAGAGAAAATTTACTACTTAATAAGAGCAGACACGCACCTTCTTAATAAAGCAGAGCATTTAACCCAAACACTAAGGCTATATTCCCTGGCTTTGAATTAAATTCACCTGTAGAATAATTTCCGATTATTTATTATTACTTGTTTGTCTCCCTTCATCACTCGGAGGAAATGGCGACAGGAAGGTATCATAAGAAAGCAACGAAAAAAAAGATAAATTATTAGCAGCCTTGCTCCATTCACTCAGCGTCTTCGAGTTTGCTCATGGAAAAGAGTGTATTACAAAAATTAATTTATTTTGTAACTGAAGAAAGGTAATTTGCCAGTATGGCATAAAAGGCTGTTAGCTGCATTTTATGGCACAACAACAACATCAGTATGCTGAAGGTAGCAAGGACAGATAAATGGGTGAACTGCACCTCCGTCAGTTTAATAGCTAGTACAGACAAGTTATTGTCAGGAATAACACGCGGAAGAAAGGAAAAGAAAATTGAAGATTTGCTAGACGATGGTGTGTTTGGCTTTAGGAAAGGTAAAGGTACCGGAGAGGCTGGATGATGCTGCCCTTTGTAACAGAGACAGGATTTCATAAAAATCAAGGCACATTCGTAGGGTATAGGACCTAGAAAAAGCTTTTGACAACGCAAAGATCAATAAGTAAGAAGGACCAAGAGGGAAGTGCACCGATTAATGAGGACGTAAGGCAGATATGCTGTCCTCCTCCCCCTGATGTTCAAAATATGCACCGAAGAAACAACTGTGGAAACAAAATAAGAGTATAAACGCCATCACAGCAGTGATGGTTATTAAAGTTAAGAAATCCATGAAGAAGGCTAGGACAGTATTTTTGCTAGAAAGAGCAGATTGGCAGCAGTTTTGTAGATAGAGGAAGTATGGACAAAGTTGATACTGACTGTGAATCACGCTCTGGAGAAGTATGTGCCGAGTAGGTGGATTACGGACGGAAAAGACCCACCGTTGTTTAGTTATAAAATTTAGAAAATTCTGAGCAAGCAGGGAATGCTGAAATCTCATTTTAGAAAATCTCATTTCAGTTATTAGAAATTCATGCATTTGCAAAAACATCTACGCGCCAAACGTAGCAGCACCACCGTCATACCTTAGAAAAGATCTTGCCGAGAACACGAGAAAATTCTGGACCTCCGTAAAATAGCATAGCAGGTGGAAGGCCTCTATTCAGTCACTCTTTGACCAGTCTGGTGTGGCAATAGAAGATAGCAAAACTGAAGTTTTAAATTTAGTGTTTAAGAAATTATTCACGCAGGAAGATCGTTCAAACATACCGTCGTTAGACCGTCGTACAGACTCTCGCATGGCGGAGCAGTATATTATACACTCCTGGAAATTGAAATAAGAACACCGTGAATTCATTGTCCCAGGAAGAGGAAACTTTATTGACACATTCCTGGGGTCAGATACATCACATGATCACACTGACAGAACCACAGGCACATAGACACAGGCAACAGAGCATGCACAATGTCGGCACTAGTACAGTGTATATCCACCTTTCGCAGCAATGCAGGCTGCTATTCTCCCATGGAGACGATCGTAGAGATGCTGGATGTAGTCCTGTGGAACGGCTTGCCATGCCATTTCCACCTGGCGCCTCAGTTGGACCAGCGTTCGTGCTGGACGTGCAGACCGCGTGAGACGACGCTTCATCCAGTCCCAAACATGCTCAATGGGGGACAGATCCGGAGATCTTGCTGGCCAGGTTAGTTGACTTACACCTTCTAGAGCACGTTGGGTGGCACGGGATACATGCGGACGTGCATTGTCCTGTTGGAACAGCACGTTCCCTTGCCGGTCTAGGAATGGTAGAACGATGGGTTCGATGACGGTTTGGATGTACCGTGCACTATTCAGTGTCCCCTCGACGATCACCAGTGGTGTACGGCCAGTGTAGGAGATCGCTCCCCACACCATGATGCCGGGTGTTGGCCCTGTGTGCCTCGGTCGTATGCAGTCCTGATTGTGGCGCTCACCTGCACGGCGCCAAAAACGCATACGACCATCATTGGCACCAAGGCAGAAGCGACTCTCATCGCTGAAGACGACACGTCTCCATTCGTCCCTCCATTCACGCCTGTCGCGACACCACTGGAGGCGGGCTGCACGATGTTGGGGCGTGAGCGGAAGACGGCCTAACGGTGTGCGGGACTGTAGCCCAGCTTCATGGAGACGGTTGCGAATGGTCCTCGCCGATACCCCAGGAGCAACAGTGTCCCTAATTTGCTGGGAAGTGGCGGTGCGGTCCCCTACGGCACTGCGTAGGATCCTACGGTCTTGGCGTGCATCCGTGCGTCGCTGCGGTCCGGTCCCAGGTCGACGGGCACGTGCACCTTCCGCCGACCACTGGCGACAACATCGATGTACTGTGGAGACCTCACGCCCCACGTGTTGAGCAATTCGGCGGTACGTCCACCCGGCCTCCGGCATGCCCACTATACGCCCTCGCTCAAAGTCCGTCAACTGCACATACGGTTCACGTCCATGCTGTCGCGGCATGCTACCAGTGTTAAAGACTGCGATGGAGCTCCGTATGCCACGGCAAACTGGCTGACACTGACGGCGGCGGTGCACAAATGCTGCGCAGCTAGCGCCATTCGACGGCCAACACCGCGGTTCCTGGTGTGTCCGCTGTGCCGTGCGTGTGATCATTGCTTGTACAGCCCTCTCGCAGTGTCCGGAGCAAGTATGGTGGGCCTGACACACCGGTGTCAATGTGTTCTTTTTTCCATTTCCAGGAGTGTACATTCCTGGCGCAAACAACAACTGAGTCGAAAACAATTAAGTGGCCGGGTCTGAATGGAATCCCAGTTCGTTTTTACGAAGAGTATTCTGCGGCAGGGTTCCCCAAATATCTTAGCTCAAGAAAGGCGCTGGCTCTTCTACTAAAGCTCAATAGAGAAGTCTGGTTGTCTGTTTTCTTGAGGCCTGATGTAATTCAGAAGTTTTCGTGACGCTTACCACTGCTGTCAGTCCTTACGACCAGACACCGGCAAAGGGTGGCACTGCTGTAGCCATTACGATGTGTAGTGCTTATTGTTCCACCTTGAGCTGTGACCTTTATTTCATTTCATGTGTATTGCTACAAATAAATGCCACTCGTGAAGGTCATCATAACGCGCTTTCACGAAACCTTGTCACTTTCGTGCACCGTTAGTATCAAAGCAAATGGCCAGAACGTAGCGCGAGCTGCCTATAGTATCAGCAACGCGACATGTCTACCAACATAAATATTCCTCGCCTCTCGGCGACATATGTGTTGCCTCTTCGGTCGCCGCTGGTAAGACTCATGGAAAGTTGGACAAACTATAGTTAAACATACCAACAGACTGCTGCGGTGACAACCGATGTGCATGTCGCAATTAATGTATTGTTACGGTTCTTTCCAACAACGCTAAATGTATAGTTGTGACGTTTTCCGGCTGTGGGTAACGGCAACTTGTGCGATCTCAAAAGCAAAATAGAGTGACGCTGATGTGTTTTGTAACTATAGTTTCTTAGTGAAGGTACATTGTGTTTGACAGTGACTCTTTGATTAAAATTAGCTTAAAGATAAATCAAGTGCAATGATTTACTCAGAACCTCTGCTCTTAATAGTGCTAATTGGTTTGATTTGATTCCTTTTGAGACGATTTGTGTGAATATGATCAAGAAACGGAAGATAGACACTGAGAGCAGAAATTTTGAAGAGTAGTGGGGATATCAATATTTTGTAACTGAGTCGTGTAATAGGGCAATTGGTATAATTTGTAATGAAACAATATCAGTTCTCAAAAGATACAATATAAAACGTCATTATGACACTGAACATTCTCAGAGTTACTCCATATTTACGGGAAACCAGCGGACAGAACCATACGCGTCTTTGAAATGCGGTCTGAACCCTCAGCAAATGATGTTTAAGGAAATAAATACTGAACGAGAAGCAACAACTCGTGCTAGTTTATAAGTGGTCCGCTCTACAGCAAAAAAGCCATTGACGGACGGCGAATTAATATAGGATTGCATGATTGCAGCAGTTGAAGAAATGTGGCCAGACAAAGCTAATTTATTTCAAAACATCATTTTGTCGAAAACATTGTCTGGCTTAAGGAATAAGTAATATTGCTGAAAATATATTATCTCAGGTGTCTGAGAAAACTCTACCCTTAAAGTGGTTCTCCTTGGCTCTGGGTGAGTCAACAGACGCTTCGGATAATCCACAGGTATTTGTTTTTGTTCGAGGTATAAACAAACGTTATGAAGTGCACGGAGAAGTTCTTGACGTTCATAGCATTCTTGACACGGCCACGGGAGAAGAAATTTTTATGGAAATAGAAAATGCTATTTAGATAAACAACCTCCACTGAAAAAACTAAAGGCGTAACACAACTGATGCTAGGAAAAACATGAATGGAAAAAATAATGGTGTCCTTACTCTTGTGTCAAAGGCGATAGATAATGACGGCGGATCAAAATCATTAATCGTACATTGCATCATTGATCAACAGTCTTCGTGCGGAAAATTCTTGCGTCTGTCAGAAGTTTTAAAGTCAGCCATGATCATACGCTCTCAACCATCGTCAATTCCCCGAGTTTGTTGAAAAAATGAAGAAAATGATTTACCATATTATACAGCATTACGCTGACTTTACTGTGGCAAAGTTCTGGCCCGATTTTTTGAGGTCCAAATAACAATCGATATTTTCTTGAGTAAAAGGGATAGGGCTGTTATAAATCAGTGAGTGGTTTTGGAAGTTATCTTTTCTACAGATTTAACTAAACATATGATCGATCTTAATTTAAAATTATTAGGAGAAAAGGAGCCATTGTGTGATTTGGACACGTTTATTAATTCCTTTCGACAATTTTTTTTAAGTCTCTCCCGATCAAAAGTGTTTCTTGCTTTTTAATACATGCCAAACATTCCATTCAGCAAACAAGACTCCATTTATGGCAGATTTTGCAACTTTAATTCTGAGTGCTTTAAAAATGAATTTTGAGTCGGTTTTCAAGTTTGGATGCAATTGCTAACACCTGTATATAAACTCTTGCTCCAGATTTTCAAATGGAAATGGTTGATTTGCAGTGTAGCGATTTTTATAAAGATAAATATTAAATTCATCATTTTAGGAATTTTGTATGGATCTTCCATTCCAACTGTTTGATCAGTTGCACAAGTTTGCTTACGGATTTTTTTTTTCGCATTCGGCAGTACTTATCTCTGTGAAAAACATTCTCTAAAAAGTAATATACAAAAAATATTTACAGATCTAAACTGAATGATGAGCAACATGATCCTTAATTGCGAACAATTGTGAGGGGGATGTTACAGCTGCATATATCTCATTAATTATAACTCCAATGCTTAATTTCATTATGTGGATTGCCTGTGTACGCCACTTAGGTACCGAAAATTTTCAGGAAATCTCATAATTTATTAGAGTTAAAAGTTCAGTTACATTATGTACGAGGGTTGGAACTTAAATAGTGGCAACTATTTATTCACAACCGATGCAAAAGAGTAACATGTTTGCACCTGTTACTGTCCTTCAAAGTAGTCACCAGCGTTGTGTAGAACCCGTTGTGGAAGGCGTAGTATACCGTTAACAGAGCCTGTTCTGGTGATGGTGCGAATGGAGAGGTCTACTGCCTGTCGAATCTCTGGAACAGTTCTGAAGCGAATGCCACGAAGTGGTTCCTTCATCTTTGAAATCAAATCAAAGTCACAAGGGCTTAAGTCATATTACTGTTCGTTTTTGAACATCACCTGTGACCAGCTTTGCGAAAGAAACGGTGGCACTTTCTGCGCAACCCATCCATCATTTTGCAATACAATGCGCGGGCGTACACAGCGCAAGCTGTGGCTGCTCTATTCGGTCGATGGGACTGGGAAGTACAGTACCATCCACCATACTCCCCGGACTTAAGTCCTTGTGACTTTGATTTGATTCCGAAGATGAAGGAACCACATCGTGGCATTCGCTTCAGAACTGTTCCAGAGATTCGACAGCCACAGAGAAGCCTTTGAGGTCGCCATGTAGCACGTATGCCTCCATTTCCCATTGCCAGGCAGAAAGGGGCTGGTACGAGTCCAACCCCTGCTAGGCCCACTATACTCACACAGAAATTGGTACAACAGAATATGCCAGGAGATAGAGCTGAATAAAGGACACGTTATTCTATAGGTTTTGGGTATTTTTACATAGCTTCTGCTACTAAGAAAAGCGTTCCGAGAAGAAGCATTGTTGGCAATTATGTGCCTTCTTCACCATGGCAAACGTGGGTGCTCCTCAGTAGTTATGAAATCTTGCTTTAAATAATTCGATTGGCCATTATCCACGTGAGGACGCTCCCACAGAAAACCGTATAAAATGGGAGGGCAGAGGTCGTCTCCGTGAGGAACATCCACTGATAGAATAGAGAATGGCTCCAATGTTGTCCTTAAGAAGACAGATCGGAGATCGCTCAAAAGCTGTCTTGTGAACATTACACTCACGAACACCGATGAGATGAAACGCAGTGCCCGTCTCGTCCTCAACACTGCTCTGACGATCTGTCCTCATCTCCCACCCACAGTCACTTAGCGCCAGCGACCAATCTTTGACTGTTAATGACATGCTTACGAGGGGCGTTTCAAAAGTCCATGCAAAGTCAAGAGATGGCACCACCGGCGAGTACCGAGATCATGTTTAGTTATTGGCATCTTTGGAAAGAACGCACACCGAGTTTCAGCCATATTGGTCTATTTCTTTATGTTTGGCATTCGTGTGAATCAAGGAAGTCGAGTGATTGTCAATAAATGGACGAAAACGAATTTCGTGTGGTGATTAAACATTACTTTACGAAAGGCTAAACGCCTCAGGAGATTAAAGAGAAGCTTCATAAACATTAAGGTGACTCTGCACCTTCGATTAGAACAGTTTGTGAGTGGTTTCGAAATTTTCGGAGTGGCCACATGGGCACAAGTGCTGATGAACGTTCTCGACGCCCTGTGGAGGTTACGCCTCCAGAAGTCATTGATAAAATCCGTGATATGGTGATGGATGACAGAAGAGTTAGGGTGCGTAAGATTGCTAGTGCTGTGGGCATCTCGAATGAACGGTAAATAATATTTTGCATAAACATTTGGACACGAGAAAGCTATTCGTAAGATGGGTTCCGCAATTGCTCACTCCTGAGACCAAACAACAATCTAAACAATGGGTTACCAAGGGAGAATCTGCACCAAAAAAGGCGAAGACCATTCCTTCGGTCGGGAAGGTTATGGCGACTGTCTTTTGGGATTCGCAAGGGATAATCCTCATCGACTATCTCGAAAAGGGTAAAACTATTACAGGTGCATATTATTCATCGTTATTGGACCGTTTGAAAACCGAGCTGCAAGATAAACGCCGGCGATTGGATCTCAAAAATGTCTTTTCCATCACGACCAAGCACCAGCACGCACCTCAGCAGTTGTGGTAGCAAAATTAATGGAAACAGAGGGGATGCGAAACGAGCTGGAATCCTATTCTCCAGACCTGTCTCCGTCGGACTACTATTTGTTCCCCAATTATCATTCAGAAGGGATCAACAAATTAGAACACCGTTGGACGACGTGTATAAGTCTAAAAGGAGACTCTGGGGTAAACCTTTTTTATTTTTCGACAAACACATAAGTAGTTTTTATTTTTGCACGGACTTTTCAAACGCCCCTCGTATAATCACTTGCACGATATTTCGTCTACCATTGGTCCGCATGTCTCTCAGCAAAAATAAATAATCTGGTAACGATACTGAGAGATTTTCATAAAAATAGGGACATATCGGCATGCTACCTTTTTCATAGTACCCGTAAGGACGGACATACATAAGCTGCAATAGTCTTTGTGAAGTTAACTGAAGACAGCCACTGTAGAAACACAGTTTATGATAAAAGTAATCGTAACATAATCCACATGCACTTAAGAACCAAAGAAACTAGTATACCTGCCTTATATCGTGTAGGACCCCCGCGAGCACGCAGAACTGCCGCAACACGACGTGGCATTTCAATGTCTGAAGTACTGCTGGAGGGAATTGTCACCATGAGTCCTGCAGGGCTGTCCATAAGTCCACAAGAATACGACGGGCCGTAGATCTCTTCTGACCAGCACGTTGCAAAGCATCCCAGGTATGCTCAATAATGTTCATGTCTGGGGTGTTTGGTGGCCAGCGGAAGTGTTTAAACTCAGAAGAGTGTTCCTGCAGCCCCTCTGTAGCGATTTTGGACGTGTGGGGTGTCTCATTGTCTTGCCCAAGTCCGTCGAAACGCACAATGGACACGAATGGATGCGGGCGATCAGACAGGATTCCTACGTTCGTGTCACCTGTCAGAGTCGTATCTAGGCGTATTGGGGCTCACATATCACTCCAACTGCACGCGGCCCATATCATTAAAGAGCCTTCACCAGCTTGAACAGTCGACTGCTAACACGCAGGGTCCATGGATTCGCGAAGTTGTCTCCACACCCGAGCACGCCCACATACGCGATACAATTTGAACCGAGGCTCGTCCGACCACGCAACACGTTTCCAGTCATCAACAGCCCAGGCGTGGCGTAAAGTTTTGTGTCGTGCAGTCATTAAGGGTACACGAGTGTGCCTTCTGCTCCTAAAGCCCATATCGATGATGCATCAGGTACTTGTTGTCTTGTGCAGGCGTTGCAGACGTATTCTGCCTGTTTACGTATCTCTGTACTTGAATACGCATGCCTAGACCAGTTTCTTTGGCGCTTCAGTGTATAACGATGAGCCAAAAAATTATGACCACCTGATGGTCCACCTCTCGAACACAACGCAGCAGCGAATCTGGGCGCCACGGACTGGAAAAGTCCTTGGTGGTTATGTGGCTCCGGGTGTCTTCACACAGTCTTGAAATTCGAATGTGTTCCCTAGAATGATTCGTCTCTGTTTGGCATGTACAGGGTGGTCAGCAAAAGCATTAAAATCTCGTTAGGATATTACACGATAGGCTGCGCTAAGAAATAATTGTCAAGAAAATTCGTTATCCTGCAACGTTTCCAATTTCATTAGCAATAACCAGTCAAGTCATTGTATGCACAAAATCGAACAGCCTGCCAGAGACCGTGTTGCCAAACATATTCTTCGTTTGGTTTCCTCAAGCCAAACAAGAGAGCAATACAAGAACTGGTCACTGGATGATAGCAGGGATCGAACTCACCACCGTCCGATGGTTTTGCGTGTCTTTCTTGTTTTCTCCAGCCTACCGAACAAAGAGCACGTTTGGCAACAGCACCTCTGGCAGACTGGTTGGATTTGATCGTGGAATGATCTGACTGGTTACATTCAAAGCTAACTAAATCGTAAACGGTGTAAAGTATAGATTTTCTTTCGCAACAATTACTTCTCAGCTCAACCTACCCTGCAACACTATTAAAAAGCTTTTCAGACTGTTTCGGACCACCCTGTGTAGTTTTCTGAACTCGTCACGTGCTCTCTACGCTAACAAGTGGCATTCGGTCTCGCCATAGGCAATTTTCGTAATGTTTTGCCTTCTCAGAACACATTTCTGCAGCTGCCAAACGTAAGCTTTTGACTTATTACTGACGTGCTAATCCCGCACACAAGAGCGATTATATTATAATTTATCAAATGTAGTAGTAATAAGAATCTGTCACTTATTAAAAGGCTATAACAGATTTAAACCAATCACTATATTAATTTGTCCACAGTGTGGGGCCTAGCAAATTTATTCACTACATTTATCTTTGCCGAACTTGGGCTGCAACATGTAAAACTCTTTCAATACAAGGTTCTCTGGAAAACTGTTGAGGAAAGGTGTATGTGGAATACGCCGACAAGAAGAAAGGAATAAATTCCGTGGTACTACACGGAACCTCTCAGGGGGGAAAGTGTAGACGAAGATATAAATTGGACTATATCCCCGAAATAATAGAAAAGAACTTAGAAAGTGGTAAAGGCACAGCTTAAAGTTTACTTTTTAGTTTATCGTCATCAGTAAACACTGACAAATCCTCAAGAAGCTAGGTCTACTGCACAATGTACTTCGCTGGTCATATTTAGTAATAAATAGAGAACCATTAATCGATACCAGTTCAAAAATGGTTCAAATGGCTCTGGGCACTATGCGACTTAACTTCTGAGGTCGTCAGTCGCCTAGAACTTAGGACTAATTAAACCTAACTAATCTAAGGACATCACACACATCCATGCCCGAGGCAGGATTCGAACCTGCGACCGCAGCGGTCGATCGGTTCCAGATCGATTCCAGTAGTTAGTGGTTTATTCACGGTGTTGATCATCTGTGTAGCGGATTGTGCGCCCAGAAGAACTACGTGGTGTTGCTAAACAGCATCGAGGTACATTTCTAACTTTTACAGTAGTGCATATCCAGTTCATTTTCTGAAAGTCTCATGTGTGCCATAAGTACAGCTTCAGTATATGTCCTTAGAAATTAGCGGCCGCCACTGATAAGCCTATAATGAAGCGGATTAAGGCGGTAGTGAATGTATTTAACGGCTTCCTTTTGACTGGAAGGAATAGGTAACCCAGGCAACTAAATAAGACACTATGGTACGTGACACCTACTTGAACCATGACTTTGCGAATGCGTCCATCGTCTTAGCAAGTCTGCTACGTCACTAAGTTTCGGTCAACGGCTGTGTCACATTCTCGTGGAAATGACTGCTTACTGCTACGTCGATCAAATCACCTGAATATGATTGGCAGCTATCTTTTCCGTGATAGCACTGGTCTCAGAATAATCACGTTTATAATAACTACCACCGTACGTAACGATGAAGTCGTTAATGTAAGCATCACCCTGCGGAACAGTTTGTTTCAGCACGTTGGGATTAATTTACAAGCTTAACGCATGTTAACTAATTGAATCAAAAATAAAAAAGTAGTCTCTTTCGAACAAAGCTCAAAGGCTCGATCCGCTTGTTTGTGTAATATTAAAGTTAATGCTCATGAAGAGAACCATTCCGTACGAAAATCCACTGAATTAATAATGCCATATGATCAAAGGCATATTGAATAAACTCAGAAAAAATATATGAAAGGGATGTGGAATTGCGGTTAGCGACACGGAAAGGCGTACTTCCCACACGACTTCAATGAAAAAAAAGGTCATTCAAACGGCACACGCGATTTAACTCTGCATGCAGTTGTACTGATCTACGCTTTGCAAACATCCGTATAAAATCCTTCCCAGACATTGACATTCGTAATAAATTATGTGAAAACAGTTGCAACAAACGATATAATAAGGAAGTGTATCATCCCGTTAAATATTATTAAGTATTATCAGCATCAAGAATATGTCTGTCAGAAAGACAAATAAGTAGTAAAAAATAACTGAAATTAGTATTGCACATAGAGAATTTTATGGTTTGTAAGCACATCTTCCGACAATAAGTTCTCATAATGTTTCTGTATACACTCAACGGATGATGAGAGTAAATTAGAACCGTTAGGAACCGGAAATGGCGTACAATTATAGTTACGAAAAATAGCGCAGATATAGGTATCCGTAAACTTTACGCAAGCAACTATGATTATCTGCTGTGCTCTGGTTTTAGGCATAAAGAAACTCAATGAAAGCTCTCTGGATCACACCTTTGCTATAGATTCAATTTGGTAGGCTGTGCAGCGCGGGGTAGCCGTGCGATCTATGACGCCTTGCCACGGTTCGCGCGGCTCTCCCCGTCGGAAGTTCGATCTTCCCTCGGGCATTGGTGTGCGTATTGTCAGTCCTTAGTGTAAGTTTAAGTTACATTAAGCAGTGTGTAAGCCTAGGGACCGATGACCTCAGCAGTTTGGTCCCATAGGAACTTACCACAAATTTCCAAATTCCCTGAAGGCTATGTTGGGTCCCGCCACCTTACTGAACTTTATGAAAGTGTAGGGAGATGAAGCGCGAATATTCCACTATGTCCCGTAACAAATTTCACATTTTTTCGACAGAAACTGGCCGACAAAAAATGCGTTGCTTTACTTATTGAATGACTCTTGTACATTGCTTAATTTGACAATTTTCTTATGGACTTCTAAGGAGAAGTGGAAAGTAACATTTTTTCTGTTTTTATTAGCGGTATTGATGTTCTATCAATTTTTTTTACTTCGTGACCCTTACTACCTCGTGGGCTAACTCTGTAGTCCAAATTTTAGTGCTAAGTTTTATTTTTCGTACCCATATTTCTTAACTGTCGTAATTTTAGTGGAGTGGAGTTCCTTCGTCTCCTTTCGCACAGTCAGATATGAAGATTTTTTTCGTGATTTTATGTATTTTTCACTAAGCAGCAAATGGATAAAGACTGTGTTGGTTGTGCTCGGACACAGGATGAACTAGCCGCTTTCTGGAACTGGCTAGAACCAGTGTTGGCCACAGCGACACATCTGGTGGCGCAAGACAGCCCTGGAAACTCTGTTGCCACACAGGTTTTCACTTAGCAGTATCTGACAGGTTTATCCTCAGTCAGGTGTGAGTGTTAGACAGTGGTGAGATTAAGTATCTCCGAGCGTAAGGCCGATGTGTGAACTGTCTGCTCGCCTCTATCACCTTATGGATTTGGGTACAACGCAAGGTTTTTCTGAGAATGTTAACTGGTTACCTAGCTTCACACCACCACTTCTGTGTGCAAGGAGACTACAGACGAAACAACAATGCTGACCACGATAAGACAGCTGGATGGGATTGTTTAATATGGACGAGCTCTGTGAATAGAGTAAAGATGCATAGCAAATTTATGTGTCAAATCGGAAGCACAGGAGTGAAAAATGATATCATTAAACACATTACCAATTTTATACTGTCCTCAACATGCTCCCAGGAGAAATATTTGCGTCTTTCTAGACGAAAGAACATGCTTTCACTAGACCGGAAGTTATGATTTACTATTACAGAATGGATGATGTGTTTGAACCTGTGGTAGACTACCTAAGTGTATTAAATGTAAAACGCCAAATGGCTTCTGTGTAATGTAGACTGTAGGTTAGTTTACGGAAGAATTGTTATAATGTGTTTAACAGCGTTGTAGTTTGTCTACTGGTGCAAAAAGAATACACAAAGGTAGAATGGTGTGCAAATAAACATTCCACACAATCAAGACCAAGAAAAGATTATAAAGTCTTTTGTCTGACTGTAGTTTTAATTATTTAGCTGTAAACTATGTGGACACTGTCAAAACAGATTCCAGAAAATATGACATACATGTCTACATGACTATTATCTTGAAGCAGGAGAAACATATTCTTCTCAGTCCAGGATACTGTTCTCCACAGTACCACAAAATACAGATATTTCTGAATTACGATTCGTTCCCACGAGTAACGTTCTTCAGTAGGTCTTCCGAAAAATGAGCGGTTTATGGAACCGACCTAAACCATTCCCTACTACAGAAATTACTCCTTTAGGTCCAAATATATTTGTCCACAAGGAAAATGAAATTTGAGGAGGTTGACGTAAACATTGCAAATTGCAGTATTTGGTGAAATCAACTGCATGAAGGAAGAATTTAATCTGACGCTGGGAAATGAACAATTCAATGCATATTTGTGAAGAAATTACCTTAAACACAATGTTCGGAAAAATCTGGATGTGACTGGTAGTATTTGCTGTAAATACCAACGGAAAAAGACCATGTGTTAGAGTACTCGCAGAAAATGATACATCTAAGGACGTTAACTACTTAATTGGTTCGTGATAAATGTTATGTCAACAGAAAAGATCTGGAAGTCTTATATACAACTAAAAATAATAAAAAATATTACAATAGCTAAATACTACTATTGGCGGTTTTTAATGACTGGTTATCTCTATTGAAGAATTCCTTGGTGATGTAGTAGGAGTTGTCAAGGAGAAACATCTGTAACCTAACTTCGAAAACACTTTTGCTATCTGTCACACTTTTTATTTCTGCGGGTAGATCGTCAAATAGTTTTATAGTTGCATATTTTAACTCTTTCTTTGCCAACGTTAGATTCATTACAGGATTATTCAAATTATTTTTTCCTTCCAGTGCGTTTTGAATATCTCTGTTGCTCTAAAACGTAGGTGTATTATTGATAGAAAATTTCATAAGGCAGTGGTTAATATTCCCAGCTGCTTGAGGATATCTGCAAGATGTACATGTATGAGCTCGAGACATAACTCTAATTACTTTCTTTTTTATGCAATGAGTACTTTTTGCATAAGTAACGAGTTACCTCAGAATATTATTCTATAACACATGAACGCACTAAAACAGGAAAATATGTTAATTAATTGACTTCTGTATCCCTAAATTTGGCAGCTATTGATATGGCAAAAGTAGCTAGACCTAAACGTTTTAGCAGGTGTACTATTGATTTTTTCACCAATATAGGCACGTAAGAACTTACATTTTTCCATCCTGTTTATTATTTCTTGTTGGTACTTTAAGTTAGTGGGAGGTGAGATATTTCTGGCAGAACAGAACTGGATGAAATGCGTTTTCTTTAAGTTTAAAGCTAGCCCGCTCCCGTAAAACCATTGAATAAATTTCACAAAAACATTATTTACTATTTCCTCTGTTGGTGCTTCTTTGTACAGCTTCACAATAATTCTTGTGTCACCTGCAAACAGGACTAATTTCTGCCTCCTGACTGAAATCAAATAGAATATCATTAACGTAAAGCAAGAACAATATTTGGCCAATGATCGAACCGTGTGGGCGTGCTATTCTAATTTCTCCCCATACACACGATGCGGTTTCCCTCTTTGTAACTTCTGCATTCTGTTTCTTGAACTAGAGGAAAATCATACAGTTGTTGGGCTAATCTGACTTCTGTAACAGAACATTGTAAATGACACAAGTAAACGACTTCAGTAAGTCAGAGAAGATCCCAACTGGTGATATTTTATGTTTTAAAGGTATTACAATGTGCTCAGTAAATACGCTCATGTGCAGAAAAAGCAGAAAATTTTGAACGAGTGTAGACAAGAGGTTTATATTCACAGGACGTGTACATTAGTATGTTCTGCAGAAATGATTAGCATTTCGAACACCTCGGTTAAGCATCTGTAGCATTACCAAGCAGGCGCAGGGTCCGCTATGGTCGCTGATAACTAGTTCCACGTGTGATGGCACAGACGCATATAATGCGCGAGTGGCGTCGTGTGGTATAGCCATCCATGCTGCAGACACCTGGTTCTAAAGTTCATCTTTGGTGGTTGGCATTGACCACAGAACCGCACCTGTCGTTTCACCACATACCCCACATTTTAGATTGTCGACAAGTCTGGTGCTCTGGCGGGCCAAGGCAAAAGGTTGACATCCTGTGACACATAGGAGGCACGTGTTCGTGCAGCAACATGAGGTCGTGCATTGTCTTGGTGGAAAATGGCGTCTGGGGTGCTGTGCAGAAAGGGTTATGGCTACGGGTCGCAGGATGTCATTCACGTACGTCACGCTGGTCACAGTGCCCTGGACAAGCACCAAATGTGATTTGAGGTTGTCCCTAATAGCAACCCACACCCACCATAAGGCCTTGAGTTATCGCTGTATGCCTTGTGCCAATGCAGTCACTGTGATGCTGCTCCCCCTGTCTGCGGCGAACCAGAATGCGACCATCATGTTCAAACAAACAGAACCTCGATTCGACCGAAAACAATCTGATGTCATTCCTGTCCCCAGTGACGTCAACCCATACACCGTAGCCGTCTAGCCTGTCTTTCCACGTTTGTCGAAAGAGAAGAGGACGACGAGCACCTCACCCATGCCCTAATAAAAAACAACGGCCTGTCACCCTGATAATGTACAATGTGTTACACTGTTGAGCCAGAGCCGAGGAGGACGCAGATCTGTCCTGCAATGTTATTCGGATGAGGTGTCGATCTTCTCAGGGGTATTCTGAGTGCTGTGACCTGACCCGTCTCGTCGTGTTCTGCGACTTTCCGTGAAGCATTCTGCCCACACTCATTGCGCTGTCGAAACACTTCATCCTACACGAGCAGCAGTTTTCCGGATAGATGCATCACTTTCTCTCACGCGCCCTCTTTCAAACTCACTGATCTGACTATATGGTTCGCTCATACGTCTGTGAGGCATCCTGCAAGTCTGCTCAAGTCACACTGATCGATTATCTTCTGTTTATAGCGACAACGAGAGCTGCAAGCACATTCTATCGATAGGTGGCGTTGCACCGCGATATCGATGTTGACTCTGAACCCGCCGGCAGACTTGGTTCAAATGCTAATCATTTCTGCAGAATATACTAATGTACGTGGCCTGCGAATATGAACGTCCTATCTCTAGTCGCTGAAGGTTTCTGCTTTTTTTTCCTTATTTTTCTGAGCACGAGTGTATATAAATAGTTGAGTAAATAGAATGGGGCTTTTGAAATTCAAACTGTCACTGTTTAAGTATCCTATTGTTACACAGATACGGGACAATCCTGCAGTACATTACAATCTCAAATATTTTAGAAAATGATATAATGAATGACAATGGGTGGTAGTTATTGACACCTCTGGAGTCACGTCTTCTAATAATGGAATAATTCAGTCTTTGTGCTAAAGCACCCTGAATGAATGACGCATTACATAAGTCATTAATAACATTACATATTACATGGTAAAATCTTTTTTTGTATTTTATCGGAGACATTATCCATCCCAAACAAACTTTTACTTTTTAGATTACTGATGATCTTCCTTGTTTCAGATGAGGATGTGAAATTAGACCTAATTTTAATATCACTAAATGTCCTCCGTTTTACTTTTGCAGCGTGACTATATTAGATGATGCACGTAAAATCTATTTACAGTCCTCTGTCCCCATTTGAATCTGTATAAAAAAGAGTGTTGCACGGTATCTAATTCTGGTGGTATTGACAATGCGCATCTAGCAACATAAAAGCCATTTGCAGAGTTAAAACTGATGGAATAACTAAATTTAATGACCATTCGTTTGCTAAAGTAGTAAATTTAAAGGTGTACATCCAAATTCTGCCACAATATGTGGAAGAGGTGTCATCAAACATCCAACAGAATGTGACACGTCTGAACAACGTTACTATGCGGAAAAAAGTGGCAAGATTTACCCAAATGCTCTGTTATAAAAAAATGAAAAGTATAGTTTCCAGCATCTTGCGGATTCCGGCACTGGGGAGGCAGTCTCCGAGTGCCATATATGCCTTTCAATGTTCATCGAACTCCGGTTACGAGTTTTGTATAGATTGTATGCAACGGCTGTGTCTGGCAGCGTACAGATTCTGGAATCACGGAGAGAGGATCTTGTCACTAAACGTGTTGTAGCCTGGTCATCGGACACTGGCTGGCGATGCATAGGTTTTAGCCGAAATAAATGGAGTTTTTGACAAATCACTTCGACATTTAGGACATGGGAATAACATTGTCATACATAATTTGAGCGTCCCTTGTACCTTGCATGCTATGAGATGTACAAAGTTCGAATCATCCTCACCACCAACTTGCGAGTGTGATCCGTAATGCTAATAAGTGAACCATATATATTCTGTAGTGTTGTGGAGCGATAATACATAAATATAGAGACGGAAATAATATTGTGATATTTAATTTGAAGTTTCATTGTGCCTTGCACCAAGGACGGTCAAAATATCAAACTACAGTCATATTTGGGCGACAAGTGGGGTAGAGAGGGCAAGATTGCCGACTCTCAAATACATACTGATAGGCTGTTTACTTTTAATGGCTGGTAGAATACAAAGCTGTGACTGGAAGAGCAATTTCAGTGACCATTGAAATAGGAGATCTATTTTCAAGAAAGGGATGTTGCTTAAGAAGGTACACATGCCAAATCTTCTTCTCCACCTCTCCTCTCGCCATCCAACCTGCCCCTGAATGTAGGCCATCAGAGTGTGAGACTTCGCGAGCATGCTACTATGTATACTGCCATGCACAGGGCACATACCATTGCCCATAAAGCCCAGAGACGTACTACTTGTATTCTGATCTGAAAGTACACATTCCAGTCAGATTAATGTGATTACCTGCCAAAAGACTAAATAACCAATTTCTGCAGCGTGGATTCGTCCTCACAGTTGTTAGAATGTAACCCAAACAGATACTCGCAGAAGGTGTTCTGCGAACGCAGATCATTATGTTCAAACATGGTTTTAATAAGTTTAAATTCCGAATTCATGCTGTCTCAAATTCTCCTGAAAACATCACGTTTAGCTCTTCTGAGGTCATCATACCGTTCTTTTATGAGTTCAGCACTACTCATAATCCGAACGATCAATTTGTCCGTGTTTACACTTTTGCTTCGGAGACTTCTTCGTTTTCAATCATCCGAATAAGCAAAAGTATTGGTTTTTCTCCCAAATCATCCGATCCATCAACTGAATCTAACACTCCCTTAAAAGAGGTATCGACAGGAATAGCCACAATTGTTCGTCCATTCTGTTATTTTATGCACTAAAATGGTGTATCTGTGTGAACTTCATCGAACGTATGTAAGGTGATGTTTCCTTTATTACAGTTTAGAGCGACCAGCCAGAATTTTTTTGTTAGATTCCATATGTTGCTGATAAATTTTACAAATAAGGATTTAGAATGTGATATCCTGTATCGGCTCTTAACAAATTCGCCGTCTGTGTAATAACGTTCATGACTTTGGTTCCATAAACATTATTGACCGGAGTTACAATTCGCACATACCATGTTACCGTACGTGTACGGTGTCACAAATCTCGCAGGTGGTGGTATTTTCTCTGATATGCGGATCAGAGAGCGCCGACGGCAGGACTCAAGTTTACCCGAGCACTGTGTGACGTAAGCGATACCCGACCGCGCAGAGCTACTGCCGGTGTTAATTAGTAGTCCGGCTGCGTAGCAGGCGATCCCTGGCTCTCAGCAGAGGTGCGGTTTTGAAATTCCATCTTGCGACGAAAGCAGGCGGGCCCACACTGTGGTTTTGTTCGTTTTTGAAAGGCTGCGAGATGACTCCAGGAATTACCATAACATATGGCCGGGATTAAAAGCAGGCGCTGACAGTGCGGGCTAGGATTTCTCTCTTCTTCGTATGATTAGAGCGGCTCTTAGTATAATCTCCCCACGTCAATTATTCATGCATATTTTTGATGAATACTGATGCGGTTCTAATAGTGGAAACGATTACTGGAAAGTTTCGGCGCAGTCGGGTACAGAAATGTGTATTTTCGAGTGTTGTTCGCATTCGGCAGTTCAGAATATTTGAAATTTTATCCATGTTATAGTTTGAACACATAAATAAAGGACATAATCAGGGTGATTAATTTGTGTGCTCTCACGCATACTAGCGTCAAAAATGGGAGGATGATGCAGTGTGTCTTTAGTTCTGGAAAAACTTCGAGATAGTAACGAAAGAAGTTTGGAATTTATCGACCTGTATCAGATGGGCGTCAAGGATGTTGCTAAGACAGTTATTAACCACTATGTTACGTAATGAGATGAAATATGAATTCAGTGTTTGTGCATTGGAAGATCATATCGTAAAATCCTTTTTATGAAATGCGGCAGAATCTTTAGATAGTCAAATCTAACGTAACGCACGTACAAACTGAAAAGATGCTACGTTGTTTAATACCATATCTCCAACAGTCACTGGAGTTACTGATCCATCCAAAAGAATTTAAAGTGGATTGGCTTCGAAAGTCTAGTAGTGCGGAAGGCAGACCGAGACTCTTTTGAAGAGTCTATCGAATTACCTGTAAAGTACAGAAGAATCACAAAGCTCTGTACGATTTCTCTAGGATCTGCAATTACGCTAGAATAGGGAGCACGGAGTTATGCGTTAGATAATGACTTTGTTTTAACGTTTCAAATAGATTTCTTCCCCAACGAGTCGAGAGATTCGTTACTTTCTCCGGCACGCGTCTCACGTAACTGCCATGACGGTAAAATCGGAGATATTCGAATGTACATAGACGTGTACGGATTATCATCCATACCGCAAATATTTCGCAGATGGAACAGAAAAGCGAAGAAATGATAATAATACACTGCTCTAGGTACAAACTGTTTATAGTTTACAGCAGCAACTAACCATAAATGCATTTTGGTTTAATTTATTGAACTGGTGCAATTCATCCTCAAACGGCTTGCGTCCTTTCGTCAGAACGCTTGTTACGTTGGTTTACAGGTGAACTGCCCTCGGATAAACAATAATTCTCTGTCGTAAATGTGTATTAATGATGTCTGCACTACAGAATTGTGAAAGAAAGCACGTTACATGAAATGTCCCTCTGGAACATCTGTTTTTACAGTTTTTCTGCAACGAATCACATTTATGACGTGCGAATTTTTACACTGACTTTATCGGTTTCCATTATTTCGTTTGGACACAAATTACCGTTTCGCTACATATTTGGATTTACTGATGATAGATAAAGAGTGGTTACAAAATTCATTAGAGTCAAAGATACTGCCGCACAATAATACACCATAAAGATATGACATTTCGGGAAAAGGAGGCGTATGTTACTGTTATATTAAATGGAAAACGTATTTTAAATCGAATGAAGGACATTAAATACGCATTAAAACAGAGAAATAAATGTGATTCAGTGAATTACAGCATTGCAAACTAATTTTACAAAACGGTGGGAAACAAATGTGAATAACAAAATATGTAAGAAACATCATGTGCTATTTAAACAGTGTTGAAAACGGTAGATATATACTGTCACGTAGCTTACTGACCATTGTAGACACATACAATAATATAAGATTTGTTACTTTATCGCCTGCCGGAGTGGCCGTGCGGTTCTAGGCGCTACAGCCTGGAGCCGAGAGACCGCTCCAGTCGCAGGTTCGAATCCTGCCTCGGGCATGGATGTGTGTGATGTCCTTAGGTTGGTTAGGTTTAATTAGTTCTAAGTTCTAGGCGACTGGTGACCTCAGAAGTTAAGTCGCTTATTGCTCAGAGCCATTTTTTGTTACCTTATCTGCAGATGTCTGGATATACTTTATTTATATTGGAGACTGGAAAGTACGTTCTGGAAGTTTTTCAGGAAAGCAGTATTAGCCAACTCAGTCTGCTAATTAACGATTTCGTCAGGGGAGTCATTTTTATGCGTTTGTGTTTCTATTTCTGATTCATACTGGAAAATGAAGTACAAAAAAAGAGAACGTAAACAAAGTGTAGAGCTCGTATCCACAGTTAGGAAACAGCCTCTCAGATTTACAGTTTTTATATGCCCTCCATCAGGTGGAAGATAAAGTAAATAAACAACAACAAATAATGTTAAATAAACTCAAAAAGTAATTGTAAGTTCTGAAATCTGTAATTGGGATGAAAATAACAGGCGAACAAACACTTTTTTGATGGACTTGTTAACTCCACTGACATCTAGTTCAGTGAAAAGTGGACTTATGCTATTAAGTAAAGTCGTTAAACATAATCTTACAACAAAACTCAACAACCACGGTCTCAAAAAACCTCACAGCCTTTACAAAACTCGCTTGTGGCACTGCTAAGCTAGATCCATGTGAGAAAAATGCAATGGCTTTTAAGTGAAATAAATTGAGTATGAAGTACTCAAAAATAAATAAGACCTTCAGTAACACTGAACTGAAGGAAGTGAGAAATGTTAACAACAAATCGTCCAAAAGCAAAGCACTCATAGTAGTTTTTGTTCATAGTGTGTGAAAGATGTTTTGTTGAACAAAAATTTTGTCATATTTCGCGATGGAAGAACTGTTCAGGAATACATGATTTGTTCGCTGTGGAACTCAAAGCATGAGACCAGCGGTGATTAGGTTTCAAATGGCTCTAAGCACTATGGGACTTAACATCTGATGTCATCTGTCCCCTAGACTTAGAACTAATTAAACCTAACTAACCTAAGGACATCACACACATCCATGCCCGAGGCAGGATTCTAACCTGCGACCGTAGCAGCAGCGCGGTTACGGACTGAAGCGCCTAGAACCGCTCGGCCACAACGGCCGGCCGTGTTTAAGTTTCTTTATACTCTATTCGGTGTCCTAATTACTTTTACAACCCTTCGGTTATCAGCGTACGGTAATACAAGAACTGCTCCCAATATCCTTCGTATGCATGAACTAAATGCTTCCATAGTTCTTTCTTTTTGTCATAACTGGGCGGTTGTAATGTGCACTAATGCAGTAACCTCTTGGCAGTAATACGACGTTTACCATTACACTGGTATCGAAATGAACTGTTCAGTGAAGTGACTAAGGTATTGGGATTCGTTCTAAGATCGTGTCGTGTCGTCGGACATCCATTTGCCATGCGTAGTGCAACATCTCGACGTGGCACGCACTCAAAAATCATTGAAAGTCGCCTGCAGAAATACTGAGCCAGGCTGCCTCCGTAGCCGTCCATAATTGCGAAAATGTTGCCGGTTCAGGATTTTGTGCACGAACTAACCTCTGGATTATGTTCCGTGAATGTTCGACAGCATTCGTGTTGGGCAATTTGGGTGGCGAAATCATTCGCTCGAACTGTCCAGAGCGTTCTTCAAACCAATAGCGAACAGTTGTGGCCCGGTGACACGGCGCATTGCTATCCATAAAAATTCCATCTTTGTTTGTGAGCATGAAGTCCGTGAATGGCTGCAGATGGTCTCCCGGTAGCCGAACAATGCAATTTCGAGTCAATGGTCGGTCTAGTTGGACCAGAGGACCCACTCCATTCCATGTAACAAAGCCCACACCATTATGGAGCCACCACCAGCTTTCACAGTGCCTTGTTGACAACTTTGGTCCATTGTTTTGTGTGGTCTGTGCCAAAATCGAATCCTACCATCAGCTCTTACTGACTAAAATCGGGACTCATCTGACCAGACCGCGGTATTGGTTCAAATGGCTCTGAGCACTATGGGACTCAACTGCTGAGGTCATTAGTCCCCTAGAACTTAGAACTAGTTAAACCTAACTAACCTAAGGACATCACAAACATCCATGCCCGTGGCAGGATTCGAACCTGCGACCGTAGTGGTCTTGCGGTTCCAGACTGCAGCGCCTTTAACCGCACGGCCACTTCGGCCGGCAGACCGCGGTATTCCAGTCGTCTAGGATCGAACCGATACAGTCACGAGCCCAGGAGAGGCGCTGCGGGCGTAGTGCTGGTGTAACGTTGTTACTTTATTTTGTGGTGTAAGCGGTGGTGATTGACAATAAAAGCGGGTTAAAAGCTGTGAGCTGTCTGGGGAAGTTAACCTCGCATTACTGAGCAACTGTTTCACCAAGTATCCAGTCTAGCTTACCAAATTCCCAACCAGACTAACATTAATTATAATCTTTTAATAGTCATACCACAACCGGTGAGATATATATATATATATATATATATATATATATATATATATATATATATATATATATATATATATATATATAAAGAGAATTTAAATAAAAAGAAATCAGTTTACATTTGGAAATTTATTTTAACATTGATCATTGAAATTTCAGCATATTAAACTTGATTCCTAACTAAACTGGTGCCTTATTTAGGATTGTGAAAATGTGAGATTGTAATCTTACGGAACACATCAAATATGGAGCCAAGATTGGGAGATTGCATACAACACTGCATTCATAAAATAACACACGAAGGACGTTGAAACATATGCAACAGAAAATTAACCACTAACAACCGATTCAATTTTCACCCAAAGAAGTTACGTTCGTAGCACAATCCTGTCCGTCATGTAATTACCACACACTGGTATACTAAATTCATATTAACTCTTTGTGAAATCTTCCCGAAAAGAATAGCTGAGGGCTACTTTGATGATTACACCACATGCTTCACGTGGTCAACTTGGTTTACACAAAGAGTGTAACTCCACAATAATTTCGATACTTAAAATAAATTAGATCGAAAAGCTATTTACAAAAGAAAAACCTCGAACTGGTTACTATCGTCTTACTATTAACCTGATGGGTCAAACAATTGTATAAGCACGTGGTACTGGTTTCACAAAGTACACCCCACGTGGGTTGAACATAAAGAAATGTTGCTATATTGAAAATTATTGTCAAGACGAGACGTTATAATCTCACGCACATTCGCATGTAAGATTAATGAACTTCGTTAGAGTTACTGATCAACACGTGGTTCCACTTTACTCACAAAGTAGTGAAAAAGCAACTACCGGAATATATTCTGAACTTCACACGAGAATTACACTGCGCTGCAATTTAAGATAACATTAGATATTTTAGAGCTAAACCTGAAATAAAGGTGATTAAATTTTCAGTTAGGCTGAACTTAAGAAATCCATTGTCCTACGGACTTAGCAGAGACGCGCTTAGCCGGAGATCTTACCACTTCAGACGCTCGCCACGGACAGACTGACTGGTCCCTTCCTGAGGGGTGGCTCACAAATACAAACGGAAGTGGCCAGAGGGGCAGCTTCCTATACCAACATGACAACGGACGGACAGGACCATGCTAAGCATAGAAACCTCTCTGCTTTTAGAAAGCGTAGCTACCTGTTCCGACGTTGGTCCTACTGTTCTCTAGCAGACAGGCTTGTCTGCTACCCTCAAGCATGCAACTAGAAACACATTTGCTCATTCATCCTCTCACACAGAAGGGAAGGGGGATGACAGTATCTTATCATATACAGTATATAAAAGAAAGCGGATGTAGTTCCCGTATGAGACTGTGTGACATGAATTACATATAAACTGGGTTTTAAAATGTAGTAGTGTGACAGATCGTTCTTGTTTATGTGTAAAAGTAACACGTTCCACTACTCAGTCTCCTCCCAGATAGTCAGAAAAGCCACAGTAAATTTAGAAGAGGAATTTATGCCGTAAATGACAACAGATTCAAGAAATTAAACATGAAAGGAATCCAACAGAGACCTTTCACTGGTAGGAAAAGCACTAGCGTCGCTCGTCTGCTGCCATAGACCATTAACGCTAAATTTCGCATCTCTGTCCTAACGGATACGTTCGTCGTACATCCGACATTGATTTCTGCGGTTATTTCACGCAGCGTTGCTTGTCTGTTAACACCGACAACTCTACACAGATGCTGGCTCACTGCATTTCCGTACTGGGAGGTAATGCCTGAGCATTGGTATTCGCGGCGCTCTCTCGTCATTGTGGTTCTCAGAATACTGAATTCTGTGGCGATATCCAAATTGGACTGACCCAAGCGTCTAGCTGCAAGTGCTATCCCTCATTCAAAGTGTGTTAATTCCCGTCGTGCGGACACAACCATGTCGCAAACGCTTTCACGTGTATCAGCTGAGTGCAAATGAGTGCTCCGCCAATGCATTGCTCTTTTATATCTCTTGTACGCGGTATTGTCGCCATCTGTATATGTGCATATTGTTATCCCATAACATAAGTCTCCTCATTGTATCAAGGAGCATATAAGGAGGAAATTAGTGCAGGCAAAGACAGAATGCCTCGCCAAAAGAATGAAAGTCGAGTATCTAAAACAAAACAACGCCTTCGTTTAAATTACGAGATTTTCACTGCTGAATTTGCTAACTCTGGTTTGTGCCACTAAAGAAACGTCATATGAAGTGATGTGGATATCGGAACGTCATTTCGGTTTTTTGGTGGCCAGCGCTTTTAGGAGTCTGATCACGTTCGAGGGCCTGAGGACGGCGCGTAATGGAGCGTGGAGCTGGTAGCAGCCGCGCACGTCGGCGCTCCTCTGGCGCCCTTCCCATGGCTTCCGCGGTTCTCCATCATCCACGACCGCAGACCTGGCGGCTGGCGGCGATCCAGCACCTATTATTTGCTGTGCCCATCTATCGCTCTCTTCCATGTGCAGAAAATATCAATGCCCACCCCGCTTCAGTATATTTAGTATCACAAATCTACTATTTCTCTGCGGAGCTGATGTCCCTCTGCTCTTATATATTTGAAAAGTGTCATATTACGTCCTTGCGCTGCTGGAAAATTACTTTATTTACACAAACAGTATCAGTTCTACTAGGTGTGCAGGAGAGCTTCTGCGAAGTTTGGAAGGTAGGAGACGAGGTGCTGGCGGAATTAAAGCTGTGGTTACGGGTCGTGAGTCGTGCTTGGGTAACTCAGCTGGTAGAGCACTTTCCCGCGAAAGACAAAGATCCCGAGTTCGAGTCTCGGTCCGGCACACAGTTTTAATCTGCCAGCAAGTTTCAGTATCAGTGTTGGCCATAATTATCTCTATTTATCAAATAAAATAGTTCGTAAGTAACATTACAAGCTTAGGCTGTCAAAAATCTATTAACTGATGTAAACGTTAACAACAACGCAGACGTAGTAAAATGTTATGCACGCTTGTAACAGTATTTACAACATCATGTTAGTCAGAATACAAAATCATTATCGTCCGAGTACGGAAGAAGGGCAGCAAGTTTTGTATTATCGCGAAATAGGGGACATTATGTCACTGAAATGATACAGAATTTGGGGTAGATATCATTAAAACAAAGGTGTTTTTCGTTGCGGCGGAATCTTCCCACGAAATTTCAATTATAAACTTTCTCCTCTGAATGTAAAATATTTTGTTGACGGCGACCTGCGTTGGGAGAAACGATCACCATAATGAAATAAGGGAAATTAGAGCTCGCACGGAAAGATATAGGTGTTCGTTTATTCCGCGTGCTGTACGAGACTGGAGTAATAAAGTGTTATTGTAAAGGTGGTTCAATGAACCTGATACATGGGACTTAGGGAAAGGCAGATTTTGGTGTGGATAGGGACCTACTCAGTTACTGTTGGTTGCTAAGCTTTTGTTTGTTTGTTTGTTTTTTTTTTTTTTTTTTTAAGTCACGTACATTTTATTTGGAACCAATTGCATATAAGGTTGACAATAAGGAAAAGTTATCAAATTTGACTGTTAAGACAATATCTAATTAAAAATTCCTTAGACAAATTGCATTCACAGCTGAAGGCCTTATTGACAATCATCTCAATCTGACCAAATCAAGAGAGAAGTGGACCTCAGACAGTCCTCCAAGGATCGACCTGGGAAAGTAGCTCAACTTCGTAAACAATGAGACAAAATGGTTCAAATGGCTCTGAGCACTATGGGACTCAACATCTTAGGTCATAAGTCCCCTAGAACTTAGAACTACTTAAACCTAATTAACGTAAGGACATCACACACACCCATGCCCGAGGCAGGATTCGAACCTGCGACCGTAGCAGTCCCGCGGTTCCGGACTGCAGCGCCAGAACCACACGGCCACCGCGGCCGGCAACAATGAGACAGGCAGCCAAGAGTTGTATTCACTTAACCGCATCGCAACTCAAATTAGTGACAGTTTAAACGCCGGCTAACACTCTTGCAACCTCTACCTAACGTCTGATAGCCAAAACAACGATGGAATAAACCAGGCAAGGTGGAACCGGCGGACAGCACTGCGTCTTCTGAATCCAGTGGGTAGAACATCCACAAGCAGAAGGACCCACTACGACCAAAGTAGACCAAAAGAAACAAATATCCGAACCACAATCAAGGAGGCTGTCGAACTACACGCCTTACCGGAAAGCAGCGGCAAGGCGAGGAAAGGTACACTGCTGTGAAAGTACGCTAACCTCCAGGGCAGGTAACTGGGGCGTTAGCGGCCACTAGGCAGAAAAATACCGCTGGTTGAACTTCATCAATAAACACAAGGAATTCAATGATTAATAATAAAAGGTGGGGGACAGCTAATTAATTTCGCCAACTGCAAACACTCCACTCGTTGCTCTTTGTCTCAGCGACCCTGTGAGCAGCAAACAAACGGCGTGATCTCAAAATAGTGGTGGTTTCACTACTGGGTTAATGTTCACTCAACTCAAACGTCGTGGGTCCAGTGGAGAACGAGGTTGCCGCCCCCGCCTGCGTGCCGCCAGCGGCCCCAGCATGTCCTCGTACTGTCGGACCTCACTGCTGCTCTGTCCCAACCGAACTAACCGACACACTCCGACCCGGAAAACACTTCACGTCCCTTCAAAGATAGTACCACCGTACTAGATATCGATAGCCGCTGCTGCTGTCACTCACGGACAGACAACGCTAGCAAGCGCCGTGGTGTCAGTAAACACAAGACGAAAACGAGACGCCACTATCCCTATTACATGATGCCAACCTACCAACGGTACCAACGCGAGCTGCAGCACTGCTCAGTACCCTCTGCCAGGCACTTAAATGTGATTTGCAGAGTAGCTATGTAGATGTAGTTGTAGATGTCAGGTACTAAAATCATGGGTTGTACACAAAATAAAAGTATACCAGAACACAGTGATGCTAGTCATTACGAAAACCAGAGTTACTTGTTATAATATTTTAGTTTACTTCTGGAAGTGACTTTTTTGTAATGGCACTTAGTTCTCAGCCTGGAAAGGTTCATGGATGTGTTTAAATTGAACTGAATGTTATGGTTTTGTTGCAGCAAGTAAGTGTTAAATTACATTGTACTAATTAATTTTGTGTAGCAGTGTTCCAGGACACGATCACGGCAGAGGTGACCACCCACATTCAGTGGTGCAGCCGACTGGATTTAAAACAGATATACATCGGTGCAGCAGTCGGTAGTTGTGACAGAGGCAAGATGAATGCTTACACTTCAGTGGCACAATCGTATAATTTACCGGTCCTACGCAGCACTTGCCATCAACAAGGTACTTGGAACTAGCAACCACTGAAGAAGCCATACTTCAGTGGAAATCGAGTAGATCACAGCAACGGGTAGTTTTAAGTTTCGAGGGTGAGCGGTGCAGGTTATTTTCTGCGTTTTGCTGACTCTCAGTGTTGACTTCAGGATAGTCAGCGGTTGTAGAAAATGTCGAGATCGTTCGATTTCGAACCCTGTAAGTTATGCAATTTTCTTGTTGGATCTTTCGGTCGTTCCTTCTCTCACTAAGTTATGAGGTTTCGCTGCAGTTCATTGCATATGGCATTAGTAAATTGATTGTACATTCCGAATAGTAAACCTCTTGCAGTGTATTATCTCTACCCACCAAAAATTGTTACGACGGCTGGAGAGAAGACCATCAGGAAGAGGACGCCAGGAGCACACAATCTACATTCCACTCACTTGACACCGTAAGGAAGAGTGGGCCAGCTACAAAGCAAGTCCGGAAAAAAAAACTTTACAGCACACAGAATGGAAAGTGATCCAACTAAACAAGCTTTCTCATAATCCAGTGCTTGCACTCACGTCAACTGATTGGTGCAGCAACTGTTTCTGGATGAGGGGCTGTGTGTGCTACACTGTACGGAAGAGAAGGACAAATTAACCGAATATTCTGAGAGTAAGATGCTAGTGGCGGTGTCACGCCGTAAGTTTCATAGGACATATAATAAACCTGGACAATTATTTAAGGAATGGGTTGCGACGTTTCAAGATCTTACTCAGGATTGTAAATTCAAGAGTGAAACCCTAATCTCGCTTATGACAATACAGCGGTCAGGAACGTCATTATCAGACCAATTACATACAGCTGATAGTATAACGGAATTGGATCTCTTTCAGCACTTTTGTTTCACAGTTCAAGATTCACCGAATCACATTTAGGTCAAGGATGGGAAAGCTGCATGTGTGCACTATGTGCCAAGTACAAACGGATTTTTTCGGGCTCCCATGGCAGCGTCGAGGACTACAAAGTATGCATCATCCTGCGCCCTGACACGATCCCCTAATTTTTTAAGGCTCTTACCCTTCCGTATGCCTCGTGGCACAGTGTCAAACACGTCATGGACTAGCTGGAGGTGGATATCACCATCAAACCTGTCCACAGCAGCCTGTGGAGCACCCTCTTAGCCACTGTTGAAAAACTCAGTGGGAATCCACGATTATATTGAGATTTTAAGTCGATAGTTAATTCACAATCATTGGTATATACATGTTCCATTCCAAGTGCAGGAAGATTGGCAAAATTGTGTCATGGACAGCTTTTCTCCTTCATCTACTTAACACGTGCATACAGGTAACGGCCGGCCGGTGTGGCCGTGCGGTTAAAGGCGCTTCAGTCTGGAACCGCGTGACCGCTACGGTCGCAGGTTCGAATCCTGCCTCGGGCATGGATGTGTGTGATGTCCTTAGGTTAGTTAGGTTTAATTAGTTCTAAGTTCGAGGCGACTGATGACCTCAGAAGTTAAGTCGCATAGTGCCCAGAACCATTTGAACCATTTGAACCATACAGGTAACGTCTATCCATCGATGGGGAGCGTCAACAACGGGTATTTGAGCAACTGAACGGAGCCTTGTTGGATCCCAAATGTCTGCTATATTTCGAGAAAACTCTTGATCATGGCCACCGCTGAGTGAGACATTGGGATTGGGGCAATGATCTATCACAGGGTAGTCACAGCACGCAAGCCCATTTCATTCGTATCAAAAAACGCAGATTGCGTCACAGCTGGGCTAGACACAGTTTGAAAAGGAAGCCCTTGCTCTTACCTTCACCTCAAAAAAAGTTTCACAACTACTTGTGTGGGCGAAAATCCCTAGTTCAAAGAGATCGTAAACACCTAGTAGCCGTAAACACCTGGCAGCTCAGATTGCAATCAAGGTACAGTAGCCACAGCATTGTTCATAGCTTTTTATGTCAGCACACAACTATGAGACTGACTATGAGACGTCCTCCACCCACAGTAACACTGACACCCTGTCGCGACTGCCGGCAAGCAGCCATGCGATTTCGATGCAATTCCAGTGGTATGTTTCAGGTTTGGTGACCTCTCCATTCAGGCTGTGACTGTCTTAAAATATGAACTCCTCTCGTGGTCCAAGCACTTCATGCAATCATGGTGGCTTTCGCTAAAGAAGTGACATATCCAGAACTTGTCCTTTTACTTGAATCTATAACATGTGTTGTCTCTGCGTCAGCGTGCCATTAGCCTCCATGCTGTGGATGGCAAGGTGTAGGACCGAGCGAGGTGGCTCAGTGGCCGGCCGAGGGGGCCGAGCGGTTCTAAGCGCTACAGTATGGAACCGCGAGACCGGTACGGTCGCAGGTTCGAATCCTGCCTTGGGCATGGATGTGGGTGATGTCCTCAGGTTGGTTAGAATTCAGTAGTTCTAAGTTCTAGGGGACTGATGACCTCAGAAGTTAAGTTCCATAGTGCTCAGAGCCATTTTTTGGCTCAGTGGATAGCGCACTGGATTCTCATGCGGGAGGACGACTGTTCAAACTGGCGTCACGCCATCCTGAGTTAGGTTTCCCGTGATTGGCGTAAATGGTTTATGCCGGCATGGTTCCTTTGAAAGGGTACGGCCGATTTCCTTAGCCCTGCATTCCTAGTCCGAGCTTGTACTACGTCTCTAATGACATCGTTGGCGACGGGACGTTAAACACTAATCTTTTCCTCCTTCTCCTCCATAGTGTGGGTCGTCATTCTGATGACACTGCGATCGACTTTGCTGAAGCTGGTGCATAGATGTCAATTGCATGCAATTACGATAAAGCAGATGGCTCGCTAACACGAATATTGGAAAGGAATGAAACGGGATATTGAACCCCTGCTCATCACCTGAGTGCTCTGTCACAAGTACCAATCAGCACCTCGAAAATCCTGTTTACTTTGACCTAATGCAACAGAACTTTGGAGTGATCTGTATCTAGATTATGTCGACCCTTTCTGGGGACGAAATGGCTAATTCTTGTGGACGCCTTCACAAGCTACCCTTACGTCATAAAGACTATGGGGACTTCCCAAATGGTTCAGGCTCTGAAACAGATTATCACTGTGGTGTCACCGCCAGACACCACACTTCCTAGGTGGTAGCCTTTAAATCGGCCGCGGTCCGTTAATATACGTCCGACCCGCGTGTCACCACTGTCAGTGATTGCAGACCGACCGCCGCCACACGGCAGGTCTAGTCTAGAGAGACTCCCTAGCACTCTCCCCAGTTGTACAGCCGACTTTGCTAGCGATGGCTCACTGTCTACATGCGCTCTCATTGCAGAGACGGCAGTTTAGCATAGCCTTCAGCTAAGTCATTTGCTACGACCTAGTAAGGCGCCATATTCAGTTCCTATGAATGTATTCTGAACAGATAATGTTGTGAATCATGTACCGTCAAGAGCGACGTTCATCATTAATGGATTAAAGTGAAGTATCAAACTAATTGCGTCCGCTTTCTGAATTCTAATTCCTTGTCATGTTCCAGACCTCAAGTCAGTATAGTTCTTCCCTCCTCACGACAGCCTGCGCGAGCTAAAACGCGTGCATTTCGGCCTCCACTAGTAACACGGTGTTGGCTCTTCTGCCAACACACAAATCACTGTGGAGGGTCTCCCTATAGCCATTGTTATGGATGACTCTCAGTTCACTAATCAAGAACTTATGTTTTCTACAGGGTCCATGGGATACGGCATCTTCACAGCACTTCTTTCATCCAGAGTTGAATGTGCTCACTGAATGCTTTGTTCAAACTTTGAAATCACAGCTGACTATGAACTAGAGGAAACTTTACTAAGGTTTCCTTCTACTTACAGACGTTCTCTGCGAAAAGGACACATGTCCTGTGGAGGTGCTGCATAGTCTGTGCTCATGGCGCCCTGCCAACAAGGAAACATTATTATAAGTGGACTTGCCAACATGAAAAGGTATTTTTCGGTGAGTACTAAGTTCACTAATCCTGAGGAGCAGAATGGGGAAGAGGAATGGTAACCGGTGACAGTGATTTGTCATGAGGGGATTGTTATATATTTCTTATTTACGGTAGATAAAGGTACACAAAATACTAACACGAATTCTTTACAGACGAATGGAAAAACTGGTAGAAGCCGACCTCGGGGAAGATCAGTTTGGATTCCGTAGATATGTTGGAACACGTGAGGCAATACTGACCCTACGACGTATCTTAGAAAATAGATTAAGGAAAGGCAAACCTACGTTTCTAGCATCTGTCGACTTAGAGAAAGCTTTTGACAATGTTGACTGGAATACACTCTTTCAAATTCTGAAGGTGGCAGGGGTAAAATATAGGGAGCGAAAGGCTATTTACAATTTGTACAGGAACTAGATGGCAGTTATAAGAGTCGAGGGGCATGAAAGGGAAACTGTGGTTGGGAAGGGAGTGAGACAGGGTTGTAGCCTATCCCCGATGTTATTCAATCTGTATATTGAGCAAGCAGTAAAGGAAACAAAAGAAAAATTCGA
Source organism: Schistocerca americana (assembly GCF_021461395.2). Lineage (NCBI taxonomy): Eukaryota > Metazoa > Arthropoda > Insecta > Orthoptera > Acrididae > Schistocerca > Schistocerca americana. The sequence goes on from NC_060119.1 coordinate 539,983,747, forward strand.
ATTATGAATTAAAATTCATGGAGAAGAAATAAAAAATTTGAGGTTCACCGATGGCATAGTAATTCTGTCAGAGACTGCAAAGGACCTGGAAGAGCAGCTGAATGGAATGGACAGTGTCTTGAAAGGAGGATATAAGATGAACATCAACAGAAGCAAAATGAGGATAAGGGAATGTACTCGAATTAAATCGGGTGATGCTGCGGGAAGTAGATTAGGAAATGAGAGGCTTAAAGTAGTAAATGAGTTTTGCTATTTGGGGAGCAAAATAACTGATGATGGTCGAAGTAGAGAGGATATAAAATGTAGACTGGCAATGGCAAGGAAAGCGTTTCTGAAGATGATAAATTTGTTAACATCGAGTATTGATTTAATTGTCAGGAAGTCGTTTCTGAAAGTATTTGTATAGAGTGTAGCCATGTATGGAAGTGAAACGTGGACGATAAGTAGTTTGGACAAGAAGAGAATAGAAGCTTTCGAAATACGGTGCTACAGAAAAATGCTAAAGATTAGATGGGTAGATCACATAACTAATGAGGAGGCATTGAATGGAATTGGAGAGAAGAGAAATTTGTGGCACAACTTAACTAGAAGGTGGGATCGGTTGGTAGGGCATATTCTGAGGCATCAAGGGATCACCAATTTAGTATTGGAGCTCAGCGTGGAGGGTAAAAATCGTAGACGGACACCAAGAGATGAATACGCTAAACAGATTCAGAAGGATATAGGTTGCAGGAGGTACTGGGAGATGAAGAAGTCTGCACAGGATAGAGTAGCATGGAGAACTGCATCAAACCAGTCTCTGGACTGAAGACCACCACCACAACAACAACAACAACAGCAACAACAACAAACGTACACAGTGAAAACATGTGGATGAGCCATGATCGTGTGTCGATACATTTCTTGCTTCCGTTCCACGTGACGACAACAAGTCTGCTCTGGAAGGGAAAAGGGGAGCATCATCGCTGGAGCATCCTACCAGCGCCCATGCCCTGCCATTATCTTAGCTGATGAACGCAGAGTCGGTACACGGGTTAGAATGGAAACGGACCTCGTCGGCTAACCACATGTTGTATCTGAGGTCATTATCCGTGCTGGGTCGTCCACCTTTCCTTCATGGTGGTGTGTCAAGGCAACAGACATCTAAGTGAGGCCAAGAGCGGTGGGCTGTTCAATGGTTGTCCACAGACAACACCAGTTACAGCTGCATTATTTCGTCATAGCTCGTCAGGTGCGCCGATCGGGAAAGACGATGACATCATCTCACATGAAGAGCCAACGAGCGGGGCGCGCTTTATCATCAGCAGCAACAGTCAGTCGTGCAGACTCAGGGTATTATTTACAGCCCAGCGAGTCAGCAACACAGTTTTCATCCAGCGGAGCGAAAAGTTCGTCTTCATCAGGAGCCAGAGTTCACTACCAGCAGTCTAAAAAGAACAGCCGCCAGTTTGGAATCAGCCACTTACACGAGATAGCCCGAGAAAACAGGAACCGTTGCAGCCTTACCGTGCAGACATTGTTAACGGACTTGGTCTGTGGGCAGGGTTCTTAACAGGACTTATTTCTCAGCCTGAACAGATTTATTTATATTTCCTAACTGAACTGCATGTGGTGAAGTTTGGTTTGTGGGGCGCTCAACTGAGCCGTCATCAGCGCCCGAACTGAACTGCATGATATGGTTTACGTGTGGGTTGCAATATGTAAGTTATATTGTTCTAATTAATTTGTATAGTGGTGTATCAGAACCCGATCACGACAGAGGTGACCCCCTACGTAGGGTGGCCAAATTGGTTGGACATTAGAAATCTGTACATCGGTTGCAAAGAAGCGAGGTGTAATAAAATCGTAATTAACGGATTGTCAGAGGATGTGCACCATGATTAAAACGTCACATGATACTTGTGCGTGTCCAATGCAGCTACAAAACGATACTTTAAATCGAAACTACGATCGTAATTACGTTATTGTGATAGAAATTATTATGATTCTGAGAGGTAACACATTTTACCGACGAAGCCTAAAAATATCTGGGAGATGCTACAGTCCGTTGGGATTCATGATAGCTATCAAGTAATTCGATCTGTTCTAGTAGGATACAGAGTTTATACACATAGCTTACTCTAGGGTACGGAGATATTACAAGAAGTACACAAGCATTAACAGCACAAATCACAGTGATTACCGAAACACACTCCAACGATGAGAGAAAAAAAACAGGTCCCAATGAAGGATCACACCATTAGCCCATGCTGTTCCCCTCATGAGCATCAGGTGCTTATGTTAAAATAACTATAAGTCAGTTTTAGTCAGTGTACTCCCGCACTGATGATTTACTTATCTATGCTATTGGATAACCTCAGTTTCTCTCAATATCTCAAATTTTTTTCTTAGACAACAATGTTGCAAATAGTTTATGAGATCACTCGTCAGTTGCGAGTGGTGCCACAGTGTTGTGTCTCACTGACTTGTTAAATTTTCATTGATGTAAGAACCGAAATACGTTTGAGGTGCACAACAAAAACCTAATCATTTAACAATTATTTATAAAAGAGAAGTAATATGATCTTCAATATTGAATATTACTGTCAGTGGAAATTATGATGCACTGTGAACAAATTGAAAGTATATATTGCCTCTTCCCCTATCTTTACCATTCCACCCTTCCTCTAGAGCTTCGTTATTAAACACTGATCGTCTGTTGCGTGAGGGGATGGTGGTATAAAATATTTGAATCGTATTCAGCAGGAACCGCATTCAAACTCCAAGGCTCACACTATAATTTACTTTACACGATGGTTCCCAAATAACTAAATAGATTTCAGTGACCCTTAAGGCCTAAAGTACTCTAAAAGTAAGTACTGAGTGCTTTCATACACTGTCTTCTTCTATCTCTACTGCTTCTTCTTCATGGCTGTAATCATTGTCTTCTTCTTATTTTTCCTTGTCCTTCTTCTACTTCGACATGCAAGAGCCACGCAAATAACATTACACAGGGTGGTCCATTGATCGTGACCGGGCCAAATATCTCACGAAAAAAGCGTCAAACGAAAAAACTACAGAGAGCGAAACTTGTCTAGCTTGAAGGGGGAAACCTCATGGCGCTATGGTTGGCCCGCTATATGGCGCTACCATAGGTCGAATGGATGTCAACTGCGTTTTTTTTAATAGAAACCCCCATTTTTTATTACATATTCGTGTAGTATGTAAAGAAATATGAATGTTTTAGTTGGACCACTTTTTTCGCTTTGTGATAGATGGCGCTGTAATAATCACAAAAATATGACTCACAATTTTAGACGAACAGTTGGTTTCACCAACAGCGGTAACGTAAACCGGCATAGTATGCACTACTGGGCAACGGAAAATCCACGATGGTTGCGACAAGTGAAACACCAGCGACATTGGCGGGTTAATGTATGGTGCGGCATTATGGGAGGAAGGATAATTGGCCCCCATTTTATCGATGTCAATCTAAATGGTGCAATGTATAGTGATTTCCTATGTAATGTTCTACCGATTTCACTACAAGATGTTTCACTGCATGACAGAATGGCGATGTACTTCCAACATGATGGATGTCCGGCACATAGCCCGCGTGCGGTTGAAGCGGTATTGAATAGCACATTTCATGACAGGTGGACTGGTCGTCGAAGCATGGCCCGCACGTTCACCGGATCTGACGTCCCCCGATTTCTTTCTGTGGGGAAAGTTGAAGGATATTTGCTATCGTGATCCACCGACAACGCCTGGCAACATGCGTCAGCGCATTGTCAATGCATGGGCGAAGATTGCGGAAGGCGAACTACTCGCTGTTGAGAGGAATGTCGTTACACGTATTTCCAAATGCATTGAGGTTGATGGACATAATTTTGAGCATTTATTGCATTAATGTGGTATTTACAGGTAATCACGCTGTAATAACATGTGTTCTCAGTAATAATACGTTCACAAAGGTACATGTATCACATTGGAACAACCGAAATAAAATGTTCAAACGTACCTACGTTCCGTTTTTTAATTTAAAAACCTACCTGTTATCAACTGTTCGTCTAAGATTGTGAACCATATGTTTATGACTATTACAGCGCCATCTATCACAAAGTGAAAAAAGTGGTCCAACTAAAACATTCGTATTTCTTTACGTACTACACGAATATGTGATAAAAAATGGGGCTTTCGATTTAAAAAGCGCAGTTGATATGCGTTTGACCTATGGCAGGGCCATCTGGTGGGCCAAGCATAGCGCCATCTGGTTTTCGCCTTCAAGCTAAACAAGTCTCGTTCTTCGTAGTCTTTTCGTTTGACGCTTATTTCGTGAGATATTTGGCCCGATCACCATCAATGGACTACCCTGTATATTCATTCTCGTCTGCTCACTGTTTTATTCCTCTCTTTCCAGTAGCTATAAGTTCTTTCACTTTATTTTTTGCCCTCCGTCTAGAAAGTTTTTTGATCCTTTATCCTGAAAACCCTGCAAAATTTTTCATCATATATCTCAAAGTAATTTTGTTTTGTAAGCCTTCAGTTATATCTATGCGTGTGTCGTCTTTCGTTATTCCTTGCATCCAGTATTTGGCGGGCTCCCTGTAACGCTCCTTACTGAAAAAATAAAATTTGAAAACAAATGTAGATGTCAAAAAAACGTATACAGTCCATTTAACAACGGTTTGCCTCGGAAAAAGTACGTTACAAGGGCGATGGCTATCAGTATAACATACATCTGAAAGAAATGAATAATCGTGTATAATCTTATCAGCTTCTTCTTAACCATACAAATGCCATCACATTCCCCTTTTGTATTTGATGTATCAGGTCCTGGTGGCTATTATATATCTTCATTATTTGAAAACACTCTTTGACAGCGAAAATACCGTATTGACTTCCACGCAAACAAGTATCTTATTATACAGGACGTCAAGAAAAACAATTTGCACTTTCGACTTTGTATGAAGGCAATATTTAAAAGACACGACGCGATGTTGCATTCCGTAGCATTCTGTAGCATTCCATAGCATTCCGTCGTTCCGCTCTTAAATCCTGATACCTGTATCTGAAACAACAAATTAAAGTGATCAACAATAAGATTCTAAAAATGACTTGCAAATACCATTTCAATAAAATTAAGCTTATTGTTCAATAAGTACTACATTATACTGAGATTTCTGGAAGCATACCTCTTAAAATGCCATCTGTAAGAGCAGAAGTGAGATACCAGAAAAGGAATTTATCTTTAGACATTTTTTAACTTCTCGTTTGCAATCTCTATGCTCTACATTTAATATCGACTACTTGGCCCTTAATATACTACTTGTTTCATGAAATATTCTCTTTGGATAATAATTTGTTCATCTTCAGAATTTACTAAAATGTTGAAAATCAGCGCACTTATTATAAGATACTCGTCATCTTGAAAACATGGTTGAGAATTTGGTTGATCTACAATCGTCCAGCCTCATTACAATGCTACGGTACTTAACTAGTCTTTCTGTAATACGGGAGGTATTTCAGTATTTTGTACTTACAGAGGTCTTCATGTCATCTGTATCACATTTCACCTTTCTGTGTCCTTATGGATCCCAAGAACTGAAAAAAGAAAATCCTCCTTTCCTTTCTATTTTGCCTCGTGTCATTGCGACGATACGAGCTGTAGCATCAATAACTGCTATTTAAATACTGTGCTGTTCTTTTTGTACTGCTGAGATATTCAAGTTACTGTAGAGAGCATTAATCACTTACGTGTAATTTCCGTTTTGTTGATTTCTTAGTTGGCTTTTTCAACTTTAACAACTTCTTCATTTTCTCTTACTTACTATTTCGATGTGTCCCTGTCTCATTCATAAATTTGATTTTATCTTAAGATACCTGATGTATAATATTCCCTGCATATATCTTCAGGAGACTTACTTGTCCAAACGTTTGGATAAATTTTCGAATTATATAGCATTTTTACTAAAAATGGCCAATCATTTTATGGCGGTGTCGACTAAAACTTTGCCCTTACTCTTACTTTATTACTTGATAGTCCTTCTCGACGTTTCGATTTCCAGACTGGTACTAACTCCTCTGCAACACAACTAAAGACAGTCTGCGGCTTTCCACCTGCTTCACCTAATAACGAACCGATGTGGTTTTGACTTTGTGTTCGTGAGACATCGTCTGATTATAATAGTTTTCTACCTGACAAGTCAGATTATTCGCAGTCTAAGAAATAATACCACTATATCTGCAGAATCGTACTAAACTAAACTAAACTCCTCCCGAACAGGCCATGAAGGCCCAACGGTACTGACCGGCCGCCGTGTCATCCTCAGCTCAGAGGCGTCATGGGCTGCGTACGATTTACACAAATTCATTTATTTACTTTTTCCAGTTTTCGCTGCAATTTCGCTGTCAGTCTACATTATTTTCAGTGGGTAATTTATAATCTACTATGCTGCGTGACTATTTGAGGAAACTTCTCAGGGCAGCGAGATAAGACAGCTGCTTTATATGACGTGCTTTGAGATGATTTGTTGACCATACTCGTCAGTGACTTCCTGTAACGTCTCCGAGCGCAGCCGCAGGATGAGCCAGAGTAGGGGATGGGCCGGCCGTAGCTTCAGCTGCCTGCGTTGCCCGCGTGCCTACGCACGGCCGGAGACTCCCTGCTGGGAGGCTCTAATTTACATGCAAATGCGGCGCCTGTTTCTCTTTTGCATTGCATGAATTTTGTCAGCAAGGTTTCACCAGAAGCTCGCATCGCTTCCCCAAACGCAAAGGACTTGCCAAGAGCAAAGGGAAATAATTTGCCGCTCTGGGCAAGCCAACTGTCGTGCCGCCACCTGACACGGCTTATAGGTGTTGTACAAGGCAATTCCAAATGGCTACAGTGATTACTTACCGCTTTAGTTGTTTAATGCATAGTGATACGTCGAAAACAGTCACAGAAAGTGTCAAAGGTAAAAATTTCATTCGTTGCACAAGATGCATACATTTCAGTTCACACTTGACAAATCGGAGCGTCAAAACATTTCAAAAAGCTTTTAAAATGGTGTTGTTCGCACACAAGGCCAACGGAACCAGACAGGAGGGGGCGGAACAAGATTTCAATTGGAGTTGATGGAGCTACCGGGGCGTGGGGAGGAGGTAGGAGTGGAATGTGGGATATCGTCTGCTAACCTATTTCCGACCGGGGTCGCGCCTCTTACAATAGTGGATTTCTTGCGTTTACGATCTCCTAACATGTACAGAGGGCATTCAAAAAGTTTTGCACAGTCGTATTTTATTTTTTGCAGGAGGAGAATGAATTACTTTGTGAACATACTTGGAACATTTAGCTATAAGTTGATGTGTTATTTACAAGTGAGCCATAATGGACTGTGAAGTAGATGCCAGGTTGCGACAACGGTCGGTGATGGAGTTCCTCTTCAAGACTGGCGATGACTCTGCGACATCGATTCACAGGAAGTTGCTCCCTGTTACTGATTGTCATTGGACAAGCTGCAACGTGCCATCAAGACCCACAGACCACAGACTCAGGGTCAACTCATCAGACTGCACCAAGACAATGCCAAACACTAAACAGCCTTTATGACGCAAGAGAAAATCAGGAAAATCGGTTGGAAAATTGTTCCTCATGCACCCTGCAGTCCAGACTTGGCTCCGTCTGATTTTTACCTCTTTGGTCGTCTGTAGGCCCACCTGCCCGCTAAAACATTTGATAGTGAGAAAGACCTTACTTCCTGTGTCAAGCGATGTTGTAAAAGTCAATCCCCAGAATTTTACCAAAATGGATTTACATCACGGAAAGGACGTTGGGCCAGATGCGTCACAGCTGATGGAGGCTACATTGAGTAGACTCAATGTATAGCTAAATGTTCCAAGTATGTTCACAAAAAATTTCATTCTCCTCCTGCAAAAAATAAAAAAAATAAGGTCAACTGTGCAGAACTTTTTGAACGCCCTTTGTACTTTACTGTTCTGAATTGTTTTCGTGACACAATGGGATTATTCCATGACGACTCTAGATGTTTCTTCCATTGTGTGTTCTTCGGAAACAGAGGACAGATATCTGAATGCGAAAAACAATTTAGGTTTTAAAGTAACTGGATTTTGAAAAGCCTACACTGAATATAAAAAGAACATAAACTAAGCAGATAATATAACGTTTTTAGACAGTGAAATTTCAGTTCTGCTAAAGGAGAAAAATACAGTTGTTTCTGACGTCATCTCGTACGTAGAAAGAAAAATACTCAAATAGTAAGGCGCACAAGCTTTGTGTGTTGCATTATGAGAATTTCTGGCGTGTTTCCATATATACAGTACACAGCAAATAAATAGAGACGTTTCTTAATGTATGGACAACAATTTTACTGTCGTTCCACTTCTCATTAGCTTACCATACAGACTTTAGCAAAAACATTTGTTATGAAGTATGCTTTGATCATTAATAAAGTTTATCACTGCTAGTTTTCTAATTCTAATACTCTAGTCACCGATAGTCTAATATCACGTTCGGTGTGCGACGCTCTGCTAACGGAAACGACTTTAAGTCGACGTTCCGTCTGGTGTGAACACTCCACTATTTGATGGTGCCGTCTACCATCTTTCTGCATCGTTCAGTTCCGCTAACGTCTGCTGTGAATCGACTTTAAGTAAAAAGTTCCGTATCTTAAGTTAAAATGGGGATCCCAATCAGAAAGTATTCTGAATATTAGAATTTAGCAGTTGACGTCCAGTCAAATGCAAGGCAGAGAAGATTTCCTCATCGATACAGCCAAGCGCCAACATTCGCAGATGGTATCCGCAGTCCGAGGGAACAGGATATTAGTGGAGTGGAAAAAGCACCAACCAGTCACTTGTATTTGCAAAAGACGCTGAAGTAATTCACCTTTCGTGTCAGCATAATCCACGGAAATTTACATATGAAGCTAGCAGGCAGCTACAAATGCCACAAACAGCACTTTGGCGTGTTCTCAAAACAAATCTGAGAATTAAATCGGGCGTAACTCAAATTTCACAGAAATTGAACCATCAAGGGTGCGTGAAATGTACGAACTATGCTTCAGTGCTGCTGCAAATAATGGAGGAGGAAACAATTGCTGTATGTCTCATTTTTAGTAATGAGGCAGTCTTCCACATAAGTAGCAACGGCACGACATGCGAACGTGGGGGTAGAGGAAATCATTTGTGTATTGAACATTAGCGTAACTCAGAAAGTTACTGTGGTTTGTGCGATGGCACCGCAAAACTTATACGGTCCTTTTTTTTTTTTAGTTAAGTGTTTCGACAAACATTCACCTGGACACGTCTGAATAATGGCTGATGCCACAGCTTGATGCGGATTCCATGCATTAGAAATTTTAGCAAGATGGGGTATGAAGCTTTAAAATCAATGTCTTCCAAATCATTGGTTCGGTTATACAGAACATGACGCCAATGTGTTGTGTGTTCTTGGCCACCTATATCAACAGACATGCACGAATGGATTCTTTTTCATAGGATTACGTGAAAGACCTCGTGTATGTGGCTCCATTGCCCAAAACGGTTCCAGAATCAAAACTGGGCATTTCTAAAGCGTTTGCGTTCCTGATTCCACATAGCCTTTAGAATATATGGAATGAAGTGCATTATCGCTTAGATGCTGCTCGTGGAACCAAAGAGATCATACAAAATACCTAAAAATGTAAAAAAAACGCACTTTCTTTTACATTCTCTGTAATTGTTATCGATGTACCGCTTTTCATTAAAAATTGTTATAGTCATTTGTAATCGCTATATAAATTTTCAGTTGTTCTATAGTGTTCTCCATTATTGGACTACAACTCCTGTATATTTGAAAATGTTGAACACTGTATGCTGGACGCATAATTGCTTGTAAGAATGATTCTTCACTTCTTCATATTATCACTATTTTCTTTTCTTCTACTGTCTCACGCAAATCTGTGGAGCAGCTCAAAGGGGCTGAATAACGATATTTCTCGTTGCATTAGCCTTTTCTCCTTTTGTATACTTATTTTCGGTTGACACTTCCACTATCGACTTGTCCAAAAGTTTTTCTGGATATACGTGATTTCCACGTTTCGTACGAATGTTTAATCAAACTGTTACAGACTGTCTTCTTACATTTTATTAAGTAGTTTCTAAATGTCTCATACATGCTCCAAAGATGAGCACTGGACTCTGAATTGAAACCATGCCTAGAGTCCTACAGTTTCTCTGCAGTCAGAATAAAGTTAAAAATCGATGTGTTCCATTCTCTGTGATGCCGAGTGAAACAACGATAGTAATTTACTTTGGTGCTGGCACGTAAAACATTTGTAAATGTTTTTCTAATGTGATAACAACGTCCAGCGGTACCTGATATGGTAGTTGTGGAAGCCATCACAATTTACATATAGATATAACTGAAGCACCAAAGAAACTGGTGTGGGCATGCGTATTCAAATACAGAGATATGTAAACAGGCCAAACACGGCGCTGCGCTCGTCAACGACTACATAAGACAAGAAGTGTCTGGAGTCGTTGTTAGATCGGTAACTGCTGCTACAATGCCAGGTTACCAAGATTTAAGGGGGCTGAACGTGATGTTATAGTCTGCGCACGAGCGATGAGACACAGCATCTCTGAGTTAGCAACGAAGTGGAGATTCTTGCGTGCGACCATTTCACGAATGTACCGTGGATATCAGAAATCCGGTAAAATATCAGATCTCCGACATCGCTGCGGCCGTAAAATGATCCTGCAAGAACGGGACCATATATCGGCTCTTGGAGCCGAAAGACCACTAGTGTACCCTTTATGACTGCACGACACAAAGCTTTACTCCTCGCCTGGGCCCGTCGACACCGACACTGGATTGTTGATGCCTGCAAACATGTTGCCTGGTGGGACGAGTATCGTTTCAAATTTTATCGACCGGATGGTCGTGTACGGGTATCGAGACAACCTCATGAATCCCGGCATGTCAGCAGGGGTCTGTTGAAGCTGGTGGAGGCTCTGTAATAGCGTGGGGGTGTGTGCAGTTGGAGTGATACGGGACCCCTGATGATTCTAGATACGACGCCGACAGGTGGGACGTACATAAGCATCCTGTCTTGTCACCTGCATCCATTCATGTCCACTGTGCATTCCGACGGACTTGGTCAATTCCAGCAGGACAATGTGACACCGCACACGTCCAGAATTGCTGCAGAGTGACTGCAGAAACACTCTTCTCAGTTTAAACATATCCGCTGGCCAGCAAGCTCCCCAAATACGAACATTATTGAGCGTATCTGGGATACCTTGCAACATGCTGTTCAGAAGAGACCTCCACCCCCTCGTACTCGAACGGATGTATTGGCAGCCCTGAAGGATTCATGGTATCAACTCCCTCCAGCACTACTTCAGACATTAGTCGGGTCCAAGCCACGTCGTGTTTCTGCACTTACGTTCCTCGCGGTGGCCCTACACGATATTAGGCAGGTGTATCAGTTTCTTTGGCTCTTCAGTGTGTATAAATTTCGCACTGCAATGAATAGTGTGTAGCGGAGGTTACTTCGTAACAATAATGACTACTTTCTGTTCTATTTCGTTCGCGTATACAGCGAGTGCAGATTGGCTGTCTACAGGGCCACATACGCACCCTGACTTATCTTACTCTCTTGATCCCTACGCGAGGTATGTCACAGGGATAGCCACGCAGTCTTCTTCCAATACAGATTTTCTAAATTTAATTACCCAACAGGGTTTCGTGAGGGCTACGTAACCATTCTAGGTTCCCCGGTCACTTCTGTTATACTTCGTTATGAGATTTAACGACCTGTTAAGTTATTAGTACCATATCCCTGACTCTCTCGACGTCTGCTGTCAAACCTATTTCCTAAGGACTCTAAACGCTGGAACAATAGTGTCGAACTGGTCACACCTACGATCACCGAAGTTACGCGCTTTGGGGCTTGGCTAGCATTGGATGGGTGGCTGTCCGGATCTGCCGAGCGCTGCTGGCAAGCGGGGCGCACTCAGAGCTTGTGAGGACAATTGAGGAGCCACATGACTGAGAAATGGCAACTCCGATCACGAAAACTGACGATGGCCAGGGCAGTGGTGTGCTGGCGACATGCCCCTCCATATACACGTCCAGTAAGCCTACCGGCTGAGGTTGAACACAGCACTCGATCGGTACCGTTGGGCCTTCCCAGCCGTGTTCGGTCGGAGTTTGGTTTTATTTTCTCTTAGTATAAACCATTAATACTTATACAATGTCCGCCTCCGTAGCGGAGCGGTAGCATTACCGCCAACCACGCAAGGGGGTCCGGGTTCGATTCCCGGCAGGGGACTTGGTGTTGTGTGTTCTTCATCATCATTTCATCATCACTGACACGCAAGTCGCCGAAGTGGCGCCAACTAAAAAGACTTGCAATACCGCGGCCGAACCCCGAAGAGGATATCCCGGCCAATAAATGCCATACGACCATTTCATTTCATTCACTTATACAATGTGACGTGCTGAAGATGTTCACCGCTAATCTTGTTAGTGCATACTGGTAGCTTTTTTTCTCTTCGTTGTAAGCATCATGTTACATCTATCCACTCTTAAAGAGAGCTGTCATTCATTACACGAAGTGGAAATTTCGTCCAAGCTTTCCTGCATTTTCCTACAGTCGTCCAACGAGGATAACGGCATCGTGAGCTGACAGTGCTGCTGAACACATCCGGTATATCGTTTGTGTCTACGGAAAATATCAGCCATCCTATTACGCTTCTCTGTGTCCCATACGATGCTATTTCCTTTTCTGTCGAACCTTCGCCGAATAATCGTATCTTCGTAGGTAGCTGACGATGTGGTACAGCGTCGCACAACTTCGTAAATATAGAAAGCTAGGATCTTCATGTTCACTTGCATCAACCGCTTGTAGGATATCTTGTCTGAACAAAGAAATCTGTTTTTCACACAATACTCACAACGAAGAAAATGTGCAATGTGCAACAAAGAAGAAATGGTTCCCACATAAGCGACTGAAAGACGAGTCTGGGTCTCCCTGGTACGACGTGATACAACCTTTGGCCAAAGTATATACTTCATTCATTGAACTCTCACATCTTCGAAAATGTAAACTTCACTAATGGCAGCAGATGAAGCTATTGATACAGAAGCTGTTACTCAGGTAGAGCGAGGCAATATTGAAGTTATGGAACGTGTTTGAGAAGACAGAAGTGAGACTACGAATGAAGGCATCACAGTAAAGGGATACGAATTAACATTTACAAATTGATTCAGAGGTGTACAGCAACAAATGTGAAATTATATTGTCAACAGTCGCAGAAATGAAATTTGCAGCCCTTCATCCATCAGAAGATTGCCTACAAACTCTCCGGAATGTATTCCTGCCCCTGTGATTCTTTCAGTTACAGTTTTCAGCAACGAAGCCTATCACTATACATGCTCAAATGTATCGTTGCTTATATTACTGAGTTACTTATTAGACCTTTTCTCTCGTTTACGCTTTGCAGGACGTCTTCATTCATTACCCGATCAAGCAACAGTATCTGTAACACTACTCTTATTAAGCCCAAATATAGAGTGGGTTGTGAAAACTTCTCATGTATGTTGAAACGAGATTACCCTCATTCAGAACCTCAGTATGACGGCATATTCCCCTCCACCCAAGATGGACGAAGAAATTTTCCTTATCAGTACTGCCCTAGCTCCCTGCTACATGAAAGCAAATACAGCTTGAAGTCAAAATGATCTTGACATCAAGCGACATTCTGCGAAAGTTCATGAATCAGGGTCTGGTGGACATTAAGCAGACCTGGTACCAACATTCCGAAAACCTCGTCCTCGCTTTAGCATAAGGCTCTTCAGGTCTTCCATCAGCTATAATCAAGACCATTAGGATCAGGAACGAGGCGAGCTAGTAACTGCTGTAATCGCTGATTACAGTTACAGATAAATCGAATTTTTTCACATTTAAACATTGTTAGTATATATTTTTTCCTACATTTTCAGTCGCGAGAATATTTCACTCTCGTAAAACACACTGTTAACCCAGTGGCGCTTAAAACACGGCTGTTATTGTGACAGGGGCCAGTCCGGAAGGCCAGAGGGTTAGGTCAGCTACATGCTACACTCCTGTAACTTCCCAGCAACAGCGATTAATGGTGCGCGCGCATCCCTTTGCGAGCTCCAGCACTTCTCTCACTTCCGCAAGAGAAGAGAAGAATGGTTGTGCAGCTGTTACAGACTATTCATAATCGTGTAACGCCAACTTTCCTCTAGTTATTTTAAAGACACTTTTGTTATTCTTTCTCGGCGCTAAAGTGCTCAAAGTTTCAGACACAAAACAGGGTACGTATTTTAGTGTTTCATAGTGTTTTAGTATATATTATTACGCTAATCAGCCAGAACATTATGACCACCTACCTAATACCAGGTACGTCCACTTTTGGCACGGATGACAGCAGCGACGCATTGTGGCCTTGAAGAAATGAGACCTTGATAGGTCGCTGGAGGGAGCTGGCACACACAAGTCGCCTAATTTCCGTGAATTCCGGGGAGGGGGGCGTTGAGCTCTGACGCCACGTTTCATCACAACCCAGGTGTCTTTGATAGTTGGGGGGCAAGCACATAACTCGCCACTGTGTTCCTCGATCCACTGCATCAATTTCCTGGCTTTGTGACATGGCGCACTATCTTGCTGAAAAACGTCACTGCCGTAGGGAAACGTGATCGTACTGAAGGGGTGTGCGATACTCCCTGGCCACCATGGTGCCTTGTACGATCTCCACTGAACCCGCGATGCCCGTGTGAATGTTCCCCAGAGCATAATGGAGCCGCCGCCAACTTGTCTCCGCCCCGCCGTTCGAATGTCAAGGAGCTGTTCCCCATGGAGAAGAAGGATTTGCACTCTTCCACCGGCACTATGAAGAAGGAATCTGATTTCATTACATCATGAAAACTCTGCCACTGCGCCAACATTCAGTGCCGATGGTCTCGTGCTCATTTCAGTCGTAGCTGCCGTTGTCGTGGTGTTAACACTGGCACATGCATGGGTCATTGGCTGCGGAGGCCCATCGTTAGCAGTGTTCGGTGCACTGTGTGGTCAGACACACTTGTACTCAGCCCTGCATTGAAGTATGATCTTAATTCCGTCACAGTTCGCCGCCTCTTTTATCAGTTTGCCCAGCCTACGACGTTCGACAGTTATTGTAGGGAGGGGTGGTCACCTATCCCCACGACATCTGGACGTGATTTCGCCTTGGTTTCGCCGCATGTTGAAGACACTCACCACAGCACTCCTCCAACACTCGACAAGTCGTGCAGTTTGCGAAATGCCCGTGCAGATCCACCGGGCCATCTCAGTCTGCCATCGGTCAAACACAGGTAGATCATGCGATTTCCCCATTCTGCATACGGACTGCAAATCACTGATACTACATGCACCGTGCTTGTGTCTGACTATCAATCATTCCTCGCTAGGTGACGCTGCTATCTTCAGACGAATTTGTATCTATAGTAGGTCGGTGATCATAATGTTCTGGCTTATGGATGTATTTATTCATTATAGTTTTAGTGAACAGGTACATTTTTAATGACTTTAAATTGGTTTCTACGTAAGGGGGAAGTTAATTGCCGAAGGATACAAACGTATCAGGTTGTAAATGTCTGCTGAAAGTCTGCGCAAACATCCATTTAGAGGATTAAGTTTTGGTGGTAAAAGTTACGTGGTCAAACGAGGTCGGCCACTATCAAATCTTTCACATGTAAATGAAGTAACTAAAAATTATGTGAGACATTTTCAAGAATCTTGGTACTCCCCTCGCAAATGATTTTGTGGCCGTAAAGAGACACAAAAAGTGTGTCGTTGACCATGAGTTTTGCTTTCTTCCGATTTGTTACCCACAAAAAATGGCGTGAGTGACATGCAAAATTTCAACAGCTTAACGAAACGACACGAGAATTCCAAGTACGATATTCCGCCAGTATGCTCACTCATTAAGTTTGGCAGTACTACGATAGATTTTTGTTTGAACAGTGCCTTGATGTTCAGAAGCATAACGAGAATGTCAAAAAAGACATATTGTGAGCTGTATAAATATAGACACATTATGAGCTGTTTAATGGATGTCACCCGCTCCTGCCATCATAATAACTTCCTTTTAGAGCAATCAGTAGAACAGACGGATCTGATCATCGGGGCCATAACGCTGAACTGTTACACTTAATGGCACAAAAAGATGACTGGTTGTCAAACCACTTGCAGGCTTCAACTGGTTTTCAAGGTATGTCAGGCGACGTAGAGAATGAATTCATTGATTCCGCTGCTGAAGTCACTCACACAGAAATTTCGAGAGAACTGGAAGAAACGTCGTATGCCACTGTTATTATGAATGAAACGGTAGATGATTCAATCCAGTTCCAACTTTCAACTGTTTTGCTATGCGTATTGTCCACTGGTGAAGTGCGTGAGAGATTTTTGGGATTTGTTGAAGTCAGTCATAACCGAAGTGCTGCTAGCTTAGCGGTACATCTGTTTGGATACATCAGTGAATTTGATTGTTGTAGAAAACTTGTAGTTAAGACTACGTTTGGGTCGTCATGGCTGGTCAACATAATGGAGTACCCTCGATCTCTCTTCATACAGTACTATGATCATAAGCTGCATTTAGTACTTATACAATGTTAGACATGTACGTGCATGAAAAATATTTTTTCAGACAATTTCTGTTTTTGCTTCTTTTTTTCCCAAATCGCCTAAAAGATAATAATAAGAAAAATGACAATAACAATAATTAAAGCAAGAATAGTGTTACTCTTAACAATTTTTAAAAGCGATTACAGTTACGAATACCTCACACTTCAGCACTGATTAGGACATAGCTGAATCATCAAGGTACGAAAAGCGACACCTTCGGGATTGATAACAGTGAAGAAGTAGTCTAAAACGTCGTGCACGCAAACATAAAATTGTATGTCCTTTCACCCAATTATATTAGCCGGGACATGATCCATAGCAATGTGTTTGACAATCAGTGAAGAACAGCATTAAATATTTATAGGCCGCATTAATCGTTGAGAGCAGCTTTTAATTACCAGAGAGAAGGAAGATAACGGTTTATTGGTAGAATCCTGAAGCGATGCAGTCCTTCAACAAAGGAAATAGCTTACAGTATGTTAGATCGTCCAGTCTTAGAGTATTGTTCGTTTGTATGGGACCCTTACCAGTTTGGTCCGATTCAAGAGATTGAGAAGGTCCAAAGAAGAGCGGCAAGATTCGTGACTGGTACATCTAGCCATCGCGACAGCGTTACAAATCTCACAGAAAGTTTGAAGTGGGACACACTTGCAGATAGACGGAGCGCTAATGCGGAAGGGGTTGCTCACTAAATGCCGATATTCAATCTTCGCCGAGGATGTACAGCATATATTATTACCACCAAATTTCAGATCGCGCAATGATCACTATTCAAAGATAAGGGAAATGAGAGCTCCTACTGAGGCATTCAGACAGTCGTTTTTCCCTCGCGCGATCCGCGAGTGGAACAGACGGAGGGAAATATGACTTTGGTGCGAATTGTGCCCTCCGCCACACACCGCTTGGTGGCTAGCGGAGTACATAAGTAGATGTAGAAGCGAGGGAGCTAACATCCAGCTCATTGGAAATGGATCATAAGCTTGAAATGCACAAGGATACGGAAGGAAATAAGTAATATCCTTGTTTAAAACAGAAAAAGTAAATTCGTATGGCGTTGTTGTCTGTGAAGCAATTGGAAAGGGTTTCCTTCCTTCTCGCAAAGTGAGAACGTTTCTTTCCGCAGTGCGAGAGTTTTTCCGTTGAGCGTAGATGTCTGTAATGGATGTGTGTGTATAGCGTGTATAATGAAATAAAATAAAAATAAAAAAGTAGACTATTGTACTACACTGAGATCACAAAAGTCATGAGATACCTCCTAACATCATGTCACACATATTTATCCTCACGGTAGTGCATTAACTGGACATGATACGGACTCAGTGTTGCAAGTTTGTGGCACAACTTGACTAGAAGAAGGGATCGGTTGGTAGGACATGCTCCGCGGCATCAAGGGATCACCAATTTAGTATTGGAGGGCAGCGTGGAGGGTAAAAATCGTAGAGGGAGACCAAGAGATCAATACACTAAACAGATTCAGAAGGATGTAGGTTGCAGTAGGTACTGGGAGATGAAGAAACTTGCACAGGATAGAGTAGCATGGAGAGCTGCATCAAACCAGTCTCAGGACTGAAGACCACAACAACAACAACACGGACTCAGTAAATTGTTGGAAGTCCAGTGCACAAATATGGAGCCATTCTGGAGCTATAACCTTCCATAATTGCTGAAGTATTGGCGCTGCAGGATTTTGTGCACGAACTGACGTTTTGGTTATGTCCCATAAATGGTCGACGTGATTCACGTCAGGCGATCTGGGTGGCAAAATCATTCGCTCGAATTCTTCAAACTAATCGTGAACAACAGTGCCCCGGCAGCATAACACATTGTCATCAGCAAAAAGTCCTTCATTGTTTGGAAACATGAAGTCCATAAATGGCTGCAAATGACCTCCAAGTATCGCAACATTTCCTGTCGGTAATCGGTTCAGTTGGAGCAGAGGACCCAGTCCATTTTGTGCAAATATAGCCCAAACTACTATGGAGCCGCCACCAACTCTCACTGTGCCTTGTTGACGACTTAGGTCGATGGCCTCGATGGGTCTACGCCACACTCGAAGCTTACCATCAGCTCTTAACAACTGAAATTTGGACGCATGTGACCATGCCATGGTTCTCCAGTGGTCTAGGGTCCAACTGACTGTCACGAGCCCAGGAGAGGCGCTGCAGGCGATGTCGCGCTGTTAGCAAAGTCACTCGGGTCAGTCGTATGCTGCCGTAGCCCATATACGTCACATTTCGCCACACTGTCGTAACGGATACGTTGGTTATGCGTCCCAAATTGATTTCTGCAGTTATTTAAAACAATGTTGCTTTTGTGTTAGCACTGATAAATCTGCGCAAACGACGTCCAGTCGTCAAATAAAGACAGTGAGCCACTGCGTCGTCCGTGCGTGGTGAGAGGTAATGCCTGAAATTTGGTAAAAAAAAAGGCCCTACGCCCGAACAGGCCACGAAGGTCGACCGGCTGCCGTGTCATCCTCAGCCCAAAGGCATCAGGAGCTTGCGGTTAGCACACCGCTCTCCCGGCTTATGCCAGTTTACGAAACCGGAGCCACTACTTCTCCATTAAGTGGTTCCTCAGTTTGCCTCACAATGGCTGAGTACACCACATTTGCCAACAGCACTCGGCAGACCGGATGGTCACCCATCCAGGTGCTAGCCAGCCCGGCAGCGCTTAACGTCGGTGATGCAACGGGAACCGGTGTTACCATTGCGGCAAGGCTGTTGGCTCCCGTAATATTGAATTCCCGAGCGATTTCCGAAATGGAACGTCCCATACGTCTGGCTCCAATTACTATTCCGCTTTCAAAGACTCTTAATTCCCATCGTGTGGCCATAATCACGTTGGAAAAGTTTTCTCATGAAACATCTGAGTACAAATGACAATTCCGACAGTGCATTACCCTCGTATACCTTGAGTGCGCGATACTACCGCCATCTGTATATTTGCATATCGCTATCTCGTGAGTTCTCATTCGTTCATTCAGATGGGTATCTAGTTTCCCTGTAAGAGCGCTTTGTTGCATACTGGGGCACGGTATTCAGCTACACACTTTATGGTGAAGCTGGCCATAGAGAAACACCAAAGTTATTACGAGTAACACAAGACAGAAAAAGCATCGAATTCAGAAAAAATTTCATCCCATTGATCATGAAATAAAGTTGGAGTTGTTATTTGTCAATTTAATTGTCATTGTTGCACTCATTAATGTAGGTAGTAATTGTGATCGAAGTGGACTCAAGGTGACCAGTAACTGCTGAACCTGGCTATGATTCTGGTATATACTGGATCCGTTGATTTTCATCTCTCCTGGTTTGCAGAAATGGCCTTAATTTGCGGTTTCTTGTTTACTCAGTATTATTTACAGATGGCAGAAGATGGGGTCCTACTATTTCTAAATTTACATTGTAATATGAATATTTGAAGAAATAAATCAGTTCTGACGAAAACACAGTTCCGGTAAGAAATCCAACAAGATGTCCTTTTTAATACTAAGTGACCAAGTGACGCCTCTAATTACCTCGTCATTGACGGCTCATTGAAGCCTTTAATAGATTCCACAACGAAACATTGTCTCGAAATCTGGTAGAAAATCCGAAGAAATTCTGGTCGTACGTAAAGTACACAAGCGACAAGACGCAGTCAATACCTTCGCTGCGCAGTATCGATGGTACTGTTACCGACGACTGTGCCGCTAAAGCGGAATTATTGAACGCAGTTTTCCGAAATTCCTTCACCAGGGAAGACGAATGGAATATTCCAGAATTTGAAACACGAACAGCTGCTAGCAATAGTTTCTTAGAAGTAGATACCTTAGGGGTTGCGAAGCAACTCAAATCGCTTGATACGGGCAAGTCTTTAGGTCCATATTGTATACTGATTAGGTTCCTTTCAGATTACGCTGATACAATAGCTCCCTACTTAGCAATCATGTACAACCGCTCACTCACCGATAGATCTGTACCTACAGATTGGAAAATTGCGCAGGTCGCACCAGTGTTTAAGAACCGTAGTAGGAGTAATCCATCGAACTACAGACCTATATCATTGACGTCGGTTTGCAGTAGGGTTTCGGAGCATATACTGCATTCTAACATTATGAATCATCTCGAAGGGAACGATCTATTGATACGTAATCAGCATGGTTTCAGAAAACATCGTTCTTGTGCAACGCAGATAGCTCTTTATTAGCACGAAGTAATGGTCGCTATCGACAGGGGATCTCAAGTTGATTCCGTATTTCCAGATTTCCGGAAAGCTTTTGACACCGTTCCTCACAAGCGACTTCTAATCAAGCTGCGGGCCTATGGGGTATCGTCTCAGTTGTGCGACTGGATTCGTGATTTCCTGTCAGGAAGGTCGCAGTTCGTAATAATAGACGGAAAATCATCGAGGAAAACTTAAGTGATATCAGGTGTTCCTCAGGGAAGCGTCCTGGGACCTCTGCTGGGTGACAATCTGACCAGTTCTCTTAGGTTGTTCACAGATGATGCTGTAATTTACCGTCTAGTAGGGTCATCCGAAGACCAGTATCAGTTCCAAAGCGATTTAGAAAAGATTGCTGTATGGTGTGGCAGGTGGCAGTTGACGCTAAATAACGAAAAGTGTGAGGTGATCCACATGAGTTCCAAAAGAAATCCGTTGGAATTCGATCACTCGATAAATAGTACAATTCTCAAGGCTGTCAATTCAATTAAGTACGTGGGTGTTAAAATTACGAACAACTTCAGTTGGAAAGACCACATAGATAATATTGTGGGCAAGGCGAGCCAAAGGGTGCGTTTCATTGGCAGGACACTTAGAAGATGCAACAAGTCCAATAAAGAGACAGCTTATACTACACTCGTTCGTCCTCTGTTAGAATATTGCTGCGCAGTATGGGATCCTTACCAGGTGGGATTGACGGAGGACATCGAAAGGGTGCAAGAAAGGGCAGCTCGTTTTGTATTATCACGTAATAGGGGAGAGAGTGTGGTAGATATGATACGCGAGTTGGGATGGAAGTCATTAAAGCAAAGACGTTTTTCGTCGCGGCGAGATCTATTTACGAAATTTCAGACACCAATTTTCTCTTCCGAATGCGAAAATATTTTGTTGAGCTCAACCTACATAGGTAACAATGATCACCAAAATAAAATAAGAGAAATCAGAGCTCTAACAGAAAGGTTTATGTGTTCGTTTTTCCCGCGCGCTGTTCGGGAGTGGAATGGTAGAGAGATAGTATGATTGTGGTTCGATGAACCCTCTGCCAAGCACTTAAATGTGAATTGCAGAGTAATCATGTAGATGTAGATGTAGATGTAGGATGGTTTCTTTCTGAAGGCCACGGCCAACAGCTTTCCACATCCTCTACACGTGACGATTTCCACGTCCAAGTGAAGTCAAACCATTCTATCTACAACAACTCCTGTTCCCCTGATAACCAAGTCTGAAACTAATGCTTAAACATGAGGGTGCTGTATCATCAATGCGACCAGGGCTAATGCTACTCAGTACATGGGAGCCACATGTTTGTTAAGCACATTCAGGACTGACTCATCAGTTCGGGGATTACGCGGTGTACCTTGGGTGCCATTACAGGGGCTGTAGAATGTTCAGCGATAATCGGACCTGCGTTCTGCATCTGCTTGCACGTACTACGCTAATTGCTGGCTTACCCACTGCCGCCGATCCTGTGTTATACTGCAACTGACATTTTCTTGCTGTTATACAGCTATCTTTTGAAAAATATGTTTGTAGAATATCGTGACAAACATTTTCAGTATCATTCTGCTGGGAGCTGCAGATATCTCCATGTCTCACATAAATTGCTTTTTGGCTGTTGTGTATCAGGTTGCTAGCAGTTCAAATTTAGAACCATCAGGTGGTTGTCTGAAATTTTTAATGGTGTTATTGTGTTAGGATTTCACAAATGAGAATGGATCATGCACAAATACGTATGAGGCTACTGCCACTAAAAATTAAAACAGTTGTTTTCTTCATATAGTTTCTAAGCATTGGGTGCCTATAAAAGCAATTGCAATAACTACGTGGAATTAAAACTTAATGAAGATGCCTTGTTCGAGGAATTTAATGATATCTTCTAGAATGCAACTGCCAATGGTCTTGCTACAGTGGTAACGTCGCTTCCCGTTAGATCATCGAAATTAAGCGCTGTCGGGTTTGGTTAGGAAGGGGGGTAAGTCATTGTGGGTCTTGGACACAAATAGAGAACTTAAACAGTGCACAGTATCGTGTGGCTGTGATCTATTCAGATCACACACACACACACACACACACACACACACACACACACACATCCGTATCCATACTCATGTCCACATGAAACAAAACACATGAAAAAGAGCCACCCGAAAGGAGTTCCTGAAACAAATCAGAGCTCTTTGCATTATCTACCATATTATTCTCTGTGGCTAAATAACCTCTTTTAAGAGACATTTTTCTTTAATCTGCATGTATGTTCTTGATACGTTACTACTTAAAAGTAATCACTGCGACTTAATTTCTGATAATACGAAGGAAAGTAGTCGGTGACTGGATTTTGATAAACAACTTGTAAGCAATGTCGGATTACTTTACTCCAATAAAGATTAATCCTAACTGAGTTACTTGATTTTTGAACGGTTGTTGTTGTAGTCTTCAGTCTCGAGGCTGGTATGATAAAGGGCTCCAAGCAATTTTATCCCGTGCAGGCCTCTTCTTTGCGTAACTTCTACGACCTACACCCAACTGAACCTGGTTACTGTATTTATACTATGTTCCCCTCTACAGTTTTTATCTAGGAAACTTCTGTCCATTAAAAAATTGACGAATCCATGGCGTCTGATGACATGTCCTCTCAACTGATCCCTTCTTCTTGTCAAGTTCTGCCATGAATTTATTTTCTTCTCATCTAACCTTCTGATCTTTTGAATTCTTCTGTAGTACGGCATTTCATTAGTTTCTATTCTCTTCCCATCTGACTACTTCAGCCAGATTTCATTTTAGTACGAGGCTAAATTCCGTACAAATATCTTCAGAAATGACTTGGCAATGCGTAAATATGTGGGGTGCTTGTTTTAACTTGAGGCAGCTTAATATCTCGAAAACGACGCATTGTA
Source organism: Schistocerca americana (assembly GCF_021461395.2). Classification (NCBI taxonomy): domain Eukaryota; kingdom Metazoa; phylum Arthropoda; class Insecta; order Orthoptera; family Acrididae; genus Schistocerca; species Schistocerca americana. The sequence continues at coordinate 540,007,505 of NC_060119.1, forward strand.
CGAAGAAAATGTTAAAAGTGAAAAGATAATTTTAGTAAAGGGAACATCGATCTGTGCTACAGTGGTCACCTCCGAATCATCCCTCCAGGCGTAGGCAGGGTCAAGTTTGTCTTTTTGTCTTTTCCAAGAGGATTTCCCCCACCCCCCCATCCCCCCCACCCCCCCGCAATTTGTATTTCATATTCGGATTCTACGCCAAAAATATGTTCGGTCATTCAAACCGTTGTTTCCCATTCGTAGTAGATGGTGCTGTAATCGACAAATATCAAACATTCCTGTTTTTGCAGTTAAGAACAAATGCTTTCGATTCTACATTTCATTTACGATGTAAATGTAAACGGTTGTGTTCTAACTGTTGATATTTATGTTCGAAATTTACTTTCACGTTGAAAATTTGATTGTACAGTAGAACGTAGTTAGCTGTTTCAGTGTCTGGTTAGTAACTGCGTTTACCGCTATCCAAGAACAGCGACATGGTTGTAATAGTTTTCTGTTCCCAACATGATGCTTGATTTCCACGCTTGACTTCTCACCATTCGGGTGTTGGTTCTGGTGAGTCCCGTTGCCGCTCAACATTGGGGTGCCTGATTTGGGTGTCCCTGTCAATGGTTGTGGTTTGCATTCTACCTGTAGGAGCGTCCCGGCCATCGCAAGAGTTAGAGCGGTTGCATGGAAATTCGCACCGAAATGAGTCACCCTGATGGCGGTGTTCGAGGGCGGCTACCTAAGTCAAGCATTCCGATGGTTTGGGGACTCACCACAGTCAAGCTCTTAAAGAACAGAAAAATAAGTCATTTTATAAGTAGCTTATTTGCCATATTATTTTTACTATAAAATGAAGACTGCAGAACCCGAATAATGTTTGAACATCAACCGTTAGAATACCAAGATTTGCATCTACATCTCAGAAATCAATGTCAAAGTGAGATGTTGTTATAAACAGATAATATTCAGGGTCTGGAGATATTTTTCGGCGCATAGACCTGGTTCATCATGTTGTATAACCATTCAGGTATGGTGTTATCAGGAGCGGCAGTTCTCGAAGTTTTTATTTCCTCTCCCTGAACTTTAACCTCCTTTACAAATTTCTCCTTGGTTTCTGTTACTGGTTGCTCAGTGAACAAATTGAATAATATCGGGGTTAAGTTAGAAATTTGTCTCAATCCCTTCTCAACCACTGCTCCCTTTCGTATTCTTCTGTAGCGACTGGCTGTTTTTGTTACTTAGTCATGACGGGGTGTAGCAGTGATAATGACTGTCGTCACATCAGTGCCTACTGGTAAAAGAATGAAAGATGACGTAACACCTTTTCCCTGTCAGAGAGTGAGAGAGTCGCTCACCAGCGATCTCCTGTCACTGGACAGCGAAAGCGTCCGTGTTCATCGCCTACTCTCAGGGTTTTGTTGCTGAGTCGACTATAAAATTAACAGTAGGGAGAGGGAGAATCTAAGGGAAAAGATAGGACTTTAGTGAAGTTACAGGTGAAAGTATAGTGAAAACCAAAAGGAACATAAATTGAAGTAGATCTGTCGCATTAGTACGAACGATTTGGAGATATGCCTTACTACTGTTGGACAGGTATTACTCATGACACTCATCAAGAAGTTCAATAAAGGCAACGAAATCGAAAACCAATCCCTAGACGAAGAGCAAGATGTAATTGCGAGAGCTGAACCTCGAAAATGGAAAATTTAGGCTACAGCAATTTTTGTGCATTGGCAGAAACAGGGGCAACAGACTGAATCTTATTGCATTACCGCTGACGGTCTGGCGATGCAGAATGTTTCGCGAAGCGCTTGGTGTCACTGCACGAGAGCAAATACCGTAGTTGCTGCAAACTACCGAATGCTCATCACGGTACTTGACATCTGTCCCGTCTGTACACGATGCTGCTTCCAAGGAGATGTAGAGTCAGCATGTACTAAGATGGGGGCAATGTCCACGTTGCGCTTACTCACGATACGACACACCTCACATCTGCAAAACAACTGCACAAGATTAGTTCCCGGAGATCGTTTCTTCGTACTCTGGTTACTCCCGACGTCACTCTGCAGTACACTTCCGTGGGAGACGAAGAGGTGGCTGTAACTACATAACCACCGGAGGAGGGGCTAATGATTCCTGTGGCTTCCGAGTGGCGGTGTGACTCGATCGCTTGAATTTTACGTTGGAAGGCCTGTTTGGTCTTGCCAGTTCTTCGAACGCGTTGATAGTTGGTGTCCCTATGCACCAGCGCCTCTCTGATCAAGTTTGAACGTAATGGGTCCATCTTTACGAAAACACGCTGTCTTCAGTGACTTTTATATTAACTAAATGGGAAAAATGTTTAGCCACCTTAGCCAGATAGTGCACCATGCGCGTATGACACTGGTGGTATTTGTTGATTAGAGAAAATTAGTTCTGATACTTAAATATTAATTAGGGAGCTTCTTAATTTGGCAACTGGTAGGTCCAGTGAACTTTTAATCTTGTCGGTAACATAGATCTCTAATCAGATTTACTGCATTAATTTTATTTCACTCTATTTTCTTCTGTGTATGCCCACAAAAATTCTATTGGTTTCTCTCCGACTCTTTCAACCGCAGTATACTAAAGCCCTTTCTGACTTCCTTCTCAACCATTCCTTCCTTTACATGTACTTCAACTCTTATTATTACAGTCTGGTCTTTGTGAAAGCTGAAAATGACCTTTCATTCCCCGTAGTTTGTCTCTGAACCTTCAGATCTTCAAAAAGAACATCGAGATCGACATTGTCAGAAGCTTTCTCTAAATCAAAAAATGCTATAAACGTAGGTTTGCTTTTCTTGAATCTGTCTTATAAAATGAGTTGCAGGCTCAATATTTCCTCACGTTTTCACACATTTCTCCGGAAACGAAAACGACCGTCACCGAGAACAGCTTCTACCAGTTTTTTTCCATTTTTCGTCAATAATTCGTGTCAGTATTTTACATCTATTATTTAAACTGATGCTTCAGTAATATTTACAGTTATCAACAGCTATCTTCTCTAGAATTGGAATTAATATATCTTTCCGGTGTGCTATATAATTATTGTTTAGGTCATAGTAGGAATAAAGAATTATAATCTTTAAGTGATCTTTGTAAACTTAAGTACGAGATTGTCATGTTCCAATCTTTTGCATAGAATGTGAAACAGATCTATCAGGCAAGAGGAACACTTCATTTCCCGTCAATTACGACGGGCTGTGACCTTTCTGAAATCACGAATACGGTCAAATAACTGAGACGTTAATCCATAGAGATGAGGTTTGATTAGAAACCATTTGTGCCGCGCGGGATTAGCCGAGCGGTCTCAGGCGCTGCAATCAGGGACTGTGCGGCTGGTCCCGGCGGAGGTTCGAGTCCTCCCTCGGGCATGGGTGTGTGTGTTTGTCCTTAGGATAATTTAGGTTAAGTAGTGTGTAAGCTTAGGAACTGATGACCTTAGCAATTAAGTCCCATAAGATTTCACACACATTTTATTATTATTAAGAAACCGCTTGTAAGAAACGGTTTCAAAAGCTTTTTTGCAAATCTAAAAATACGGAATCCACTCAAGATCCGTTATCGATAGCACTCATTACTGCGTGTGAATAAAGAGCAAGTTGTGTTACACAAGTACGGTATTTGCTGAATCCATGCTGGTGATGATTCAGTCGGTCGTTTTCTTCGAGGTGTTTCTTAATGTTATATAAAACGAGTGAGAGCTGAAGGACAGTGTAACATCGTCCAGAGATCGCGGTGCCACACTAAAGTCAGAAAATGGAACCGATACAACAGACATTCTCATAATTGTCTTGAGAGTTACAACAACTATTTAGATGATTAAGAAAATTCTCAATTCTGATCTGTCTAAGCTGCACATTTTTTTGTTAGATTACACGTTTAGATCACCCTGGATCATCTTTACATCTAAGTAGTTGCGTCAGCAGCCCGTCTTGTCAACTTAGAATCACATACAGGGTGTTTCAAAAATGACCGGTATATTTGAAACGGCAATAAAAACTAAACGAGCAGCGATAGAAATACACCGTTTGTTGCAATATGCTTGGGACAACAGTACATTTTCAGGCGGACAAACTTTCGAAATTACAGTAGTTACAATTTTCAACAACAGATGGCGCTGCAAGTGATGTGAAAGATATAGAAGACAACGCAGTCTGTGGGTGCGCCATTCTGTACGTCGTCTTTCTGCTGTAAGCGTGTGCTGTTCACAACGTGCAAGTGTGCTGTAGACAACATGGTTTATTCCTTAGAACAGAGGATTTTTCTGGTGTTGGAATTCCACCGCCTAGAACACAGTGTTGTTGCAACAAGACGAAGTTTTCGACGGAGGTTTAATGTAACCAAAGGACCGAAAAGCGATACAATAAACGATCTGTTTGAAAAATTTCAACGGACTGGGAACGTGACGGATGAACGTGCTGGAAAGGTAGGGCGACCACGTACGGCAACCACAGAGGGCAACGCGCAGCTAGTGCAGCAGGTGATCCAACAGCGGCCTCGGGTTTCCGTTCGCCGTGTTGCAGCTGCGGTCCAAATGACGCCAACGGCCCCATGTTGCAGTCCCATCGTCCCTGCATCCTCAAAAAGTACTGGTCTGGGCCGCCATTTCATCCAAAGGAATCATTGGCCTATTTTTCAGATCCGAAACGATTACTGCATCACGCTATCTGGACATTCTTCGTGAATTTGTGGCGGTACAAACTGCCTTAGACGACACTGCGAACACCTCGTGGTTTATGCAAGATGGTGCCCGGCCACATCGCACGGCCGACGTCTTTAATTTCCTGAATGAATATTTCGATGATCGTGTGATTGCTTTGGGCTATCCGAAACATACAGGAGGCGGCGTGGATTGGCCTCTCTATTCGCCAGACATGAACCCCTGTGACTTCTTTCTGTGGGGACACTTGAAAGACCAGGTGTACCGCCAGAATCCAGAAACAATTGAACAGCTGAAGCAGTACATTTCATCTGCATGTGAAGCCATTCCGCCAGACACGTTGTCAAAGGTTTCGGGTAATTTCATTCAGAGACTACGCCATATTATTGCTACGCATCGTGGATATGTGGAAAATATCGTATTATAGAGTTTCCCAGACCGCAGCGCCATCTGTTGTTGAAAATTGTAACTACTGTAATTTCGAAAGTTTGTCTGCCTGAAAATGTACTGTTGTCCCAAGCATATTGCAACAAACGGTGTATTTCTATCGCTGCTCGTTTAGTTTTTATTGCCGTTTCAAATATACCGGTCATTTTTGAAACACCCTGTACCATAGTATTGTATTGTATTGAACTGGGGACCTAGAAACGACGGAGAGGCTTCGTCCTCGCCGTAGCCCTCAGTGGCACACAACAGGCTACAGCAGTCCACACACTCCACTGCCGCCCCACACCGAACCCAGTGGACTCCCCCCCCCCCTCCCTCCCCCCTGGAACACGTCATTACAGACGAGTGTAACCCCAATATTTGAGTGGTACAGTAATTGTGGTGTACGCGTACGTGGAGACAGTGTTGGCGCAGCAATCGCCGACATAGTGTAAGTGAGGCGGTATAAGGGGAACCAGCCCTCATTCGCCGAGGCAGATGGAAAACCGCCTTAAAAACCATCCACAGACTGGCCGACACACCGGGCCTCGACACTAAGCCGCCGGGCGGATTCGTGCCGGGGACCGGCACAACTTCCCGCTCGGGAAGCAGTGCGTTACACCGCACGGCTAGCCGGACGGGCTTACATATCACAGTACTGACAGTACTCTGATATGTGGTTCTAAGTAGACAAGACAAGTTGCTGACGAAACTACTTAGATCTGAAAATAATCCAGAGTGACTGAAACATGTAATCTAATTAAACATGTGCAAATGAGATGGAACAACAAATGAAAATTATCTTAACCACAGAGATTAGCAAGGGCTTGTAGCGCTCCGCAGCAACCATTGGGAGGCACTCCAGAAGACCACTCTCTCTCTGAACATAGCAGCGCCCTCACGCTGAGGTCAGAACAGTGTTGAGCTTGCCATAGCTCATCCCAGGTCGTGACCACACCTGAAGGAGTCAGCAGAGTCAGCATCATAAATCATAGTGTAGGTCCAACGAGTAGTTAAAGTTTCTGATGAACTTGTACTTTAGAAAATGTTGAACCATGCACATCAAGAGAAAAGTTTGATAATTAGTATATCAAGTGATGCTTTACTAGTCCATGGCAGTTGTAAATCATCAAGAACTGGTATGGTAAAGAAGTGTGTCAAAGTTAAGTAAATATTTTATTCATTAATGTAATAAAGTGAACTAATATTTCATTTGTTCCAGTTTGATGAGCTTTCTCCCGAAGCGATTGAAGAACCCACAGTAATTGCTGTGCTAAAGTAGTTTCGTCTGGTCAGAAAAAAGCGGTATTTGACTGTGTGAAACCAGAGAGATGGATAGGGTAAGTTACATTTATGAAGTCTACTGGTAACTAGCTTTAACTGGACTGACAGTATCAAGACCTAGTACAGAAGACGAATAACGTAAAACCAAGTAGTTTTCAAAGTGTGAGGGCGGTTAGGAAAGTAACGGAAGGTCGATCGCGAAATGGAAACTACAATGAAAATTAAAAGTTTTATTTGCAGCAGTTAGCTACACCTTCCACTATCTCTTCATAGTGACAACTCCGACTTCACATCTGTCGCACCACTGGACCAGTTTTCCAATACCCTCGTCATAGAAGGCGGCGTTCTGTGCTTTCCGACAATTTTCTACGCTGAACTGCAAGTCCTTTTCTGTACAAGAATGTTGTCTTTATAGTCAGCGGTTAATTTGAGGAGAGATGAAAATCAGAGGGAGCCAAGTCCTGGCTGTATGGAGGTTTACCAAAACCTTCGCATAGAAAACGCTGCAGGAGCGCAGGCACCCCTGCTTGGCGGAGACACTATTTGCTAGCCATATTCACGCTCTCAGTGTAATCTCAGAACTGAGAAGAGCGACGTGACGCTGAGGTTCAAATGGTTCTGAGCACTATGGGACTTAACATCGGAGGTCATCAGTCCCCCGTGACGCTGTCTACGAGCATACTAGAGACACTGCCCAAGACTTCTGTGCGAAGCTTCATCGAATTTGTCCTACGGATTGCATTTCCCGACCGTTTTTAATGCAAACCCGGTTTATATCATCATAGTGGCGCTACTAGCATCACTGTTATGCGGCTTAGGAGATAGCTGAATAGACGTCATCTTTCAGATACAGAAACACGCCTAACAACTATTGCTTCTGTGGCACAACTCCTTCTTAGTGTTGCAATATTTTTTCTGTCAGTGTACAACCTATGAGATCTGGTTCTAACCAGTTTCAGAATATCGGTAGTAGGTCTTTATCAACCTCTTTGCTGCTCACTGTGACTTAAGTCACTGGTGAGTCGGTTTTGTTCTCGACGAGTAGTATTCGTTGGAGCGTGAAGAACAATTTCTCTTGCCTGTCTGAACATAGTTCACCGTTACTCGTGGATATTTCTTTTCTGGGGGTGGTGTCATACAGGCGAAGAGGCACTTTGCGCTGCCCGTCTCTGATGTTGAGAAATAAGCGGTTTTTGTGTGGAACAGGTCCACATCGTTGCACAGATACAGCAACACAGAAGGGTGGATGGGACCAAATAAATTTATTTTCCGATAAGGAAGATTAGTTTTTCTTGCGAGATTATTTTACGCATGCTTGCTTGTATTACTGCATGCCTAGGTTGTCGATCGCGTGATTCCGCACCTAGCAAAGTCGCTCAAAGGTTTCTACTATTAAACTGCAAACTGATTATTCTATCGTCGATTGTTTCATTCAGTTTCCAGCTGTCATAAATTCATCGATGTTAACTGTTCATGCAGTGTAATTTGTGTATTTAGGATTCAGATGACATTGCCTTGAGTTTTGAATTTGAGTGTGGATTGGATTATCGCTACCGGATTGCAAAATTTTTGTATCGGCTTTAAGGTCAAGACATTCTTTGATAATCTCACGTCCTATGAACTCATTTGCCAGCACCATTTAATTCCTTGTACTGATCTATGTAAATGTGCCACTGATCGTACCTTACTTTCCGAATAACCGTTGTGTATTAGTACGCTAATGGCTGCAGACTTGTACATCCTTAGATTAAACAACAGAAAGAGAGACTACAACAATAACGCCACCATTTTCTTGTGTACATTAATGATGTCTCATCAGTTACACTGCCAAAAGCAGAGTTCGTTTTGTTTGCAGATGACAAAAGTATTGCAATAAATAGTATGTCGAGTGTAATTCTAGAAAGATCTGCTAATGATATTTTCATGGATATTAATAAATGGTTTAAAGCCAACTCACTGACATTAAACTTCGAAAAGACTCACTATATGCAATTCAGAACCTGTAAGAGGTTTCCACCCAGCATATGCATAAAGTATGAAGAAGAGCAGATAGAAGAGGTTGACAAATTCCTGGGATTACAACTTGATGATAAATTCAGTTGGGAGGAGCACACCACAGAACTGCAGAAACGTCTTAACAAATCTGTCTTTGCAGTTCGAGTGTTAGCTGACATAAAAATGAAAAAGCTTGCATACTTTGCCTACTTTCATTCCATAACGTCATATGGTATAATATTTTGGGGTAACTCTTCAAGTCAAAGAAAAGTTTTCAGAGTTCAAAAGCGTGTAATACGTATTATTTTTGGAGTAAATTCACGGACGTCTTGTAGAGACCTCTTCAAAGAACTGGGTATACTAACTACTGCCTCTCAGAATATTTACTCCTTAATGAAATTTGTCCTAAATAATATATCTCTTTTTCCAACAAACAGCTCAGTTCATACATACAATACCAGGAACAAAAATTATCTGCACAAGGACTTAAAAGCACTTACTTTAGTTCAAAAAGGGGTCCACTACTCAGGAACACTCATTTTCGATAATTTGCCAGCAAACATAAAAAAATTAGTTACAAATAAAGATCAGTTTAAAAGGAGTCTGAAAGACTTACTAGTGGCCAACTCCTTCTACTCCATTGACGAATTTTTTAATAGAAACAAATGATGTATTGTATATATTCATACTATTAGTACTGTTATTTCAGCTTTAAAAAAAATTGACATGTTCCACATCCACGAGGATCTCCTCAGCAAGGAACTATGGAACGAAAAACTAATCTAGTGTAATCTCTAATCAGAAGAATTCGCGCTGTTTGGACGCCGCTGGTGCCCTGGACGGCAGGAGGTGCGTGTTCGAGCTACTCTGTCGGACCCCTCCAGCTAACAAGTTGTGTGAAGCGGAGCAGCGGAGATGGGCGCCCTGCTGGATGTTGGCGCTCCGAGAGCTTTCGCAATCACTCTCGGGGGCAGCTGAGCGACACTGCGCGCGGTCGTAAATCTGTGGTCGTTTCCGTGACGGGCCGTACCGGGCCGGCCATTTCCAGCGCGGGCGGCCACTCCGGGCCTCCACGCACCATTAGCCGCAGCCGGGCCCCGAGAGCGCGCGCCGCTCTTACGTGACCGCGAATCTTAACGCTGCCAGTTCGCCAGCCGGTAGCGAGCAACTTGCCCGGGAACCGTAAAAGACTTCGTTTCCCTGCCGCATTATACTCCTCTCAAGTTTCCGTCGGCCTGCTCGGGTTACTGTGCTCCACGAAATGGCGCACGGGCTTTACCGTAGCCCGAACAAAACTTAGGGAGATTACGGAACTTCCTTGCTCTGATAGCAGGTAAAAGCTAGTCTGTAAGAAGTAATCAAACACCTATCCAATTAACGAGCTATACCACCCTCGGCTCCCTAATTTCTTTTACGGCACCTGCTGTTTGTAGGTACTTAGTTTATACCTTGTAGGAGTCTCTCGGGTACATATTTGATGAACTTCTCCACTATGGCATCGTTTCCAGAGAAAACCGTGTTTTGTTGGATCAAAAAGGATAAAGTAATCTGCATGAGTTCAACTTCTTCGCTTAGTGAAATGAGCCACATTCCTGTAAAGCTCTCCAGTAATCTATTCACAGACAGCGGAAGTCATTCAATTGGCAATAAAATTAATTTTTCTTCGTCTGTTTTACTATAAACGAATAGACATTAAACCGCATACTTGAGAACTGTTTACATACAGTAATATAAACACACACTGGTGTCCAAACTTAAAGCAACTAACCTCATTTACCCGTTCTGTGTCTAATTCACGATGTAATCATACAATCTGTCAACAGATGTGTGTACGATAGTGCCCTGCACGGAAGATGGCATTCTGGTCAACGAACGACCACGCCAACAATGACGTCAGGGCACCTATCAAATGGGATAGTGTTTTCCAGGTAGCTGAAACCAGATGTAAACAGTAATGGAATTCTAAACTCAGATTGGAATGTGTACCGCAGAGACAGGCTGGACAGTGAAGGGGGAGACGTGTTTATAGCCATAAAAAGTGCAATAGTATCGAAGGAAATTGACGGGGATCCGAAATGTGAAATAATTTGGGTGAAGGTCACGCTTAAAGCAGGCTCAAACATGGTAATTGGATGTCTCTATAGGCCCCCTGGCTCAGCAGCTGTTGTGACAGAGTATCTGAAGGAAAATTTGGAAAATATTTCGAGTAGATTTCCCAAACATGTTATAGTTCTGGGTGGAGATTTTAATTTACCGGATATAGACTGGGAGTCTCAAACCTTTATAACGGGTGGCAGGGACAGAGAATCCATTGAAAACTTTTTAAGTACATTATCTGAAAACTACCTTGAGCAGTTAAACAGCGAACCGACTCGTGGCGATAACATATTAGACCTTCTGGTGACAAACAGACCCGAAGTATTTGAAACAGTTAACGCAGAACAGGGAATCAGCCACCATAAAGCGGTTACTGCGTCGATGATTTCAGCCGTAAATAGAAATATTAAAAAAGGTAGGAAGATTTTTCTGTTTATCAAAAGTGACAAAAACCAAATTTCTGAGTACTTGATGGCTCGACACGAAAGTTATGTCTCAACTACAGATAGTGTTGAGGATCAGTGGACAAAGTTCAAGACCATCGTACAATATGCATTAGATGAGTATGTGCCGAGCAAGATCGTAAGAGATGGAAGAAAGCCACCGTGGTACAACAACCGAGTCAGAAAACTGCTACGGAAGCAAAGGTAATTTCACAGCAAACATAAACATAGCCAACCTTGAAGACAAACAAAAATTACGCGAAGCGAAATGTTGTGTGAGGAGGGCTATGCGAGGGGCATTCGATGAATTCGAAAGTAAAGTTCTATGTTCTGACTTGGCAGAAAATCCTAAGAAGTTTGTCGTACAGATGACAAAATGGTAGATATCGAAAGAGATGACAGAGGGATAGAAAAACAATTAAAATCGCTCAGAAGAGGAAAGGCCGCTGGACCTGATGGGATACCAGTTCGATTTTACACAGAGTACGCGAAGGAACTTGCCCCCCTTCTTGCAGCGGTGTACCGTAGGTCTCTAGAAGAGCGTAGCGTTTCAAAGGATTGGAAAAGGGCACAGGTCATCCCCGTTTTCAAGAAGGGACCTCGAACAGATGTGCAGAACTATAGACCTATATCCCTAACGTCGATCAGTTGTAGAATTTTGGAACACGTATTATGTTTGAGTATAATGACTTTTATGGAGACTAGAAATCTACTCTGTAGGAATCAGAATGGGTTTCGAAAAAGACGATCGTGTGAAACCCAGCTCGCGCTATTCGTCCACGAGACTCAGAGGGCCATAGACACGGGTTCCCAGGTAGATGCCGTGTTTCTTGACTTCCGCAAGGCGTTTGATACAGTTCCCCACAGTCATTTAATGAACAAAATACGAGCATATGGACTATCAGACCATTTGTGTGATTGGATTGAAGAGTTCCTAGATAACAGAACGCAGCATGTCATTCTCAATGGAGAGAAGCCTTTCGAAGTAAGAGTGATTTCAGGTGTGCCGTAGGGGAGTGTCGTAGCACCGTTGCTATTCACAATATACATAAATGACCTTGTGGATACCATCGGAAGTTCACTGAGACTTTTTACGAATGATGCTGTGGTATATCGAGAGGTTGTAACATTGGAAAATTCTACTGAAATGCAGGAGGATCTGGAACGAATTGACGCATTATGCAGGAAATGGCAATTGAATCTCAATGTAGACAAGTGTAATGTGCTGCGAATACACAGAAAGAAAGATCCTTTCTCATTTAACTACAATATAGGTCAGCAACTGGAAGCAGTCAAATCCATAAATTATCTGGGAGTAGGCATTAGGAGTGATTTAAAATGGAACGATCGTATAAAGTTGATCGTCGGTAAAGCAGATGCCAGACTGAGATTCATTGGAAGAACCCTAAGGAAATGCAATCCGAAAACAAAGGAAGTAGGTTACAGTACACTTGTTCGCCTACTGCTTGAATATTGCTCACCAGGGTGGGATCCGTACCAGATACGGTTGATGAAGAGATAGAGAAGATCCAACGGAGAGCAGCGCGCTTCGTCACAGGATCATTTAGTAATCGCGAAAGCGTTACGGAGATGATAGATAAACTCCAGTGGAAGACTCTGCAGGAGAGACGCTCAGTAGCTCGGTACGGTCTTTTGTTGAAGTTTCTAGAACATACCTTCACCGAGGAGTCAAGCAGTATATTGCTCCCTCCTACGTATATCTCGCGAAGAGACCATGAGGATAAAATCAGAGAGATTAGAGCCCACACAGAGGCACACCGACAATCTTTCTTTCCACGAACAATACGAGACTGGAATAGAAGGGAGAACCGATAGAGGTACTCAAAGTCCCCTCCGCCACACACCGTCAGTAGGCTTGCGGAGTATGGATGTAAATGTAGATGTAGCCCCACATCCACTGTCGCTGTGTATACAGTCACAGGCGGTGCAGTACGGCACAGAGAAGACGCCTACCAGGCTCTCTGCGATGGAGGGTCATGGGAAGATTGGAAGCAGGACTGTCCCCAAATCATGTGGCTCGTTGACTTAATGTTAATCTTGCTGTTGTTTTTCAGATGTGGCGACAGTTTATAGACATCGAAACTGTGTCCCGAAGACTAGGGCGGGGCCGATCGCGTGTAACATCACTAAGAGAGAACCGTTATTTGGCTGTTAGGTCACGACGGTACCGCCTTAGTACTCCACGGCAACTGGCATCTGACCACGCAGCATGCACTGGACGGTGTACAGAAAGCTTCAGCAAAGCGGCCTTTATTGTCGGAGACCTGCTGTACGTGTACCTCTGACGCGCCTTCACAGAAGATAACGTCTTTGGTGGAGCCGTCAACATGCCCTCTGGACGGTCGAGCAGTAGGTCAGTGCTCTTTTCACAGATAAGTCCCCTATTTGGTCTGGGCAGTGATTCTCGACTTATTCGCATCTGAAGAACACTTGAAACACGATTTCGGGACCCAACCATTGTGGAAAAAAGTGATATTGAGGATGAAACCTAATGGTGTGGGCAGGAATTATGTTGACCACCCGAACACATCTTCATGAAATTGAACTGTTAAACCGACAACGTTTAGCTGCTGTCAGGTATCGTGATGAGATCTTAGGACCTCACGTGCGGCCGTTGCCAGGTGATGTGGGCTCAGACTTCGTATTGATGGATGATAATGCTCGACATCATAGAGCACTGGCTGTGGATGTTGCCTTGGACTCGGACGATATTGCACACATGGCGCGGTCTGCACACTCTCCTGATTTGACTACCATAGATCACGGAGAAATAAACGCAGCCTTGCAAAAGTTTCATATTGTTGCTTTAGTTTGCGACACAGTGATTTCAATAAATGTGTTGCTAAATATGCTAAAGTTTGGCATTATTATCATTTTTTATACGCAACTTACAAGTTAACTGACTACGCACACTGATTGCTATCTTTCATAACACCCGATGGCGGAAAACTTGGTTTCTTTCATAGAATATCAACGGAGAATACGGACTTAAGAGACCAGAGAGTATTTACTGTGTAGCTATGAATATTTGATACTTATGTATCGAAAAATTAAGTAAAAAATATTAAATTGCACAATACTGAAGGCAATATCAGTCATTTAAGAAATAATAAAAAGTTCTGATATTAAATATTGAACGCGATATTCGTCTCATGTATATAAGGTGCCTCTGAAGAGATAGGTGAATGGTCTCCGAATATAAAGGAAACAAGAGTTACAAACAAAGTAGCTTGAATGGCCTTCAGAGTGATCACCATTAGCAACAATAAACTTCTGCAATCTGTTGTAAAATTGTTGATACTTGTCTGCAAAAGCTTCTTGTAGAATCGCTCACAGCACCGTGGTCATGTGTGGCTGGATACCCGCATCATTACACATGATGAGACTTGGTGGTACCAACACGATCCAGAGACCAAGCGACAATGAACGGCATGACAAAATCCGAGATTGAGACGATGTTGATCGCCTTTTTCGACAGCTTGAATTTCTACCCGAGGGAAGTAGAGAAGACGATGAACACCATGCCATTGGCTGTGTCATCGTCTCCGGATTGTAACGGTAGCTTCAGGTCTAATGTCGTGCTTCAAGCGGTTCCGGAAGAAGCATTTACTGACAGTTTCCAACAGAATGACGATCGATGCCACAAGTGTGTTGTAGCTAACGGTGATTACTTTAAGGCCACTGAAGATATTTTGTTTGTAACTCTTGTGAAGTCACTGAAGATGTTCTGTTTGTAACTCTTGTTTCGTTAATATTGTACAGACTAAGAAACTGATACACCTCCCTAATGTCGTGTAGGACCCCCGCGAGCCCGCAAAAGTTCCGCTGCACGACGTGGCATGAGCTGGAGTAATGTCTGAAGTAGTGCTGGAGGGAACTGATACTATGAATCCCGCAGGGCTGGCCACACATCCGTAAAAGTACGAGGGGGTGGAGATCTCTTGTGAACAGCACTTTGTAAGCTATCCCAGATATGATCAATAATGTTCATGTATGGAATGTTTTGTGGCCAGCGGAAGTGTTTAAACTTAGAAGAGTTTTCCTGGAGCCTCTCTGTAGCTATTCTGAATGTGTGGGGTGTCGCATTGTCCTGCTGGAATTCGCCAAGTCCGTCGGAATGCACAATGGACATACATGGATGCAGGTGATCATACAGAATGCTTACATACGTCTCACCTGTCAGATTAGTATCTATACCTGCCAGGGAATCCCATATCACTGCAACTGCACATGCCTCCCACCATTACAGAGCCTCCCTCCACCACCTTGAAGAGTCCCCCGTTGACATGCAGGGTCCATGGATTCATGTGGTTCTCTCCATCCACGCACGTCCATCCTCTCGATACAATTTGAAACGAAACTCGTCCGACTAGGCAACATGTTTCCAGTCATCAACAGTCCAATGCCGGCGTTGACTGGTCCAGGCGAGGTATAAAGCTTTGTGTCGTGCAGTCATCAAGGGTACACAAGTGGGTCTTCGGCTCCTAAAGCCCATATTGATGACGTTTCGTTGAATGGTTCGCACGCCGACACTTGTTGATGGCCCAGGATTGAAATCTGCAGCAATCTGCGGAAGGGTTGCACTTCTGTCACGTTCAACGATCCTCTTCAGTTGTCGTTGGTCCCGTTCTTGCAGGATCTTTTTCCGGCCGTAGCGATGTTGGAGGTTTGATGTTTTCCGGGATTCCTGATATTCACGGTGCACTCGTGAAATGGTCGTACGGGAAAATCCCCACTTCATCACTACCTCAGAGATGCTGTGTCCCACCGCTCGTGCACCAACTAAAACACTACGTTCAAACTCACTCAAACCCTTATAACCTGCCACTGTAGCATCAGTAACCGATCTAACAACTGCACCAAACACTTGTCGTCTTATATAAGCGCTGCCGACTGCATCACTATATTATGCTGGTTTACATATCTCTGTATTTGAATACGCATGCCTACACCAGTTTCTTTGACGCTTCAGTGTAGAATAGCAGTAAAAATTACGAAATTAACAAGTCAAATTTAGTTCAAGCAGGATGCACTCGACTGACGTTTATATTGCACTACAGTTGTCTTGCTTTTCTTGCTATTAGTCTACATATAAAGTTACTTTCCAAGTTATACTCGGCCATTGTGAAGGAAATCTTCTAAAATATCAATCACAATAACTTACACGGACAGAGCTAGTTTAATATCCTGCCCACTCATCTAATATGGGAAGCCTAGGAAGCTTGTAAGTAGGCTGTTTAGGTTTTCTTATTGGTAACGCCACGTAGCGCTCTGTATGAAAATCACTGGCTGTTCTGTGTGCAGTCTGTGGCTGATTTGCATTGTTGTCTGCCATTGCATTGTTAGGTAGCTGGATGTTAACAGCGCGTAGCGTTGCACAGTTGGAGGTGAGCCACCAGCAGTGGTGGATGTGGGGAAATGAGATGGCGGATTTTTGAGAGCGGATGATCTGGACGTGTGTCCATCAGAGACAGTACATTTGTAAGACTGGATGTCATGAACTGATATATATAATATGACTTTTGAACAATATTAAGGTAAATTCATTGTTTGTTCTCTATCAAAATCTTTCTTTTGCTAACTGTGCCTATCAGTAGTTAGTGCCTTCAGTAGTTTGAATCTTTTATTTAGCTGGCAGTAGTGGCGCTCGCTGTATTGCAGTAGTTCGAGTAACGAAGATTTTTGTGAGGTAAGTGATTTGTGAAAGGTATAGGTTAACGTTAGTCAGGGCCATTCTTTTGTAGGGATTATTGAAAGTCAGATTGCGTTGCGCTAAAAAAAATATTGTGTGTCAGTTTAAGCACAGTCATGTAAAATTTTTCTAAGGGGACGTTTCAAGCTGTTTTGTCGGATCGTTAGACAACAGTTCAATCAAATCGTATTAATGGAGTTTATTTCAGTAAGTTAAATTGACAATAATTAACTTTGCGTATTCACAAAGGTGTATCACAAGCAAACGGGTACATGTTAATAATCAATGTCCTTTGGTATATACAATTTCAATGCAAGCAAAACAGTTCAGTTCGTAAGTCACTGCTGTAACGTTTGTATGACGGCTCGTCGTCCACTCCGACCGCGGCTAGGCAAAGCGGCGCTGATATTCTCTTGGCCTGGATGCCGCTCCTGTTTTGGTGTCGTCCTAATCAGCGTGCTGTTGGCTGGCGTCGTCTCACAGCCCTTTCTACTCTCCGTTCTTCATCGTCGTGCCGGCCCTTGTCGTTACGCCGGAACAAGTACTGTATTATTTCAAAATAACTGACCTTTCGGTTACAGTTCTACAGAAACGGTAAATTTCTTACCGTTCTGATGATGCACGGACAAATTACCACTAATCAGTCAATACACTGCAATATCTTCACGTTTATCACCACAAATGTAGCTGCAGTTCACCATACTGCTATTCCATAACCATCGCGGCAGCTGAATGTGTGGGGCGAACAATATTAACATTTTATACCCTACTGGATCTTGCATCCGAGACAATAATATAAAAGACTTAATACTACAATTAAATGATTTTTGACACTTCGTTCAACATGTGCAGCGTAATTCAGAGCACGTCACCGCTGTTTGTTGTGTACAGCAATACTTCACTCCACAGCTGTCTGACCACGACTGACTCACAAGTGCTCCCTCCCTCCCCCTCCCCACCCCTCCGCAAAAAGGAACATTGCAACCTGGGTGGTACAAGGCCACGTTCAGAAACAGTGTTATGGTGCTCCCCTGAAAGATCAGTTATTTACATTTATAATTTTTGATGAAATTAACGTATCTGTTCTTTATGATAATAAAAACATTAGCTCCGCAAGACAGAAATTATACATACATGACATCAGTTAAATAGTTACCCAACACAGGACCTTTGTGTATTACTTAATCGATAAAATAATACAGCGAGAAAGATAAGAGACAACATAAAAAATATTGTTTCATTATGTTATGAGGCAATCACGCGAGAGCCAATTTATACCGTAGCCATTTATGTTCTACGTTAATATTCTATGAGAGAGTTACTGCTAATGAAATAATAGCACAAAAAAGTAAGACGTCAGTAAAACTGAAGATAATGAGACCCTAGCGAGCCAACGATGACAGTAGTTGGATGAATTTCTGCAGGGTCAACAGTTCAGTTCCTCGGTTTTCGTCACCCACAGCAAGGAAAACTGATAAATTTTGCATGAGTAGTAGGCAAGAGACTGGGACAACGGAAACTACGGAGCGTACTATTACTCTATATGGAATGATCGGCTGTCTTAAACAAAAATCATGAAGCACTTTTGTTATCACGAAGGGGTATTTATGATCGAATATTAAATTGTGAAAGCAGATGTGATGTACAGCATCGCTAAGCTTTCTGATGTAGTGTCTGTAAACAGCAGCTCACGGACGTCTTCCCATTGAAATGCCAGAGCGTCACTTGGGAAATCAGCTCACAGAACATCCCGGTATGTGGCCATGAAAGTTTGATGAACGGCACGTGATTGCCACTGATCGGTTGCTATGTTGCGATTAGCTCAGCAGTCTGGGAGTGACATCAACAATAGATCACCCCGTGACAGCATCGAGTGTTGTGGAGCATGAAGGCTCACATGACAGATCTAAAATGATCAGAAACGTGTTGTGTAAACCATTGCAAAGAAATATGTGTGATTAAGTTCGTGGGCTTTTACCGCCGGAATCGATTTCCATAAAATTCTTCTGGATGGTAGACTTTGCGTCACGATGTAAAATGTACCAACGTGTCAATCACTTCTGCAAATAGCATTAGTCCCCGTGTCTAACGGTATATGGAGAATGAAAATTTTAATTTTTACGCAGGATGAATATTAAAGGAAGGTGTTTCCTGCCATGAAAAGGAAGAAACACATTACAACTTTCATTCAGTACTAGCTGTCACCTGCAGCTGCGCTCGCGTATCAGATAAGTGAAATGAAATGTGTGTATGTATGGCATTATTAGCCAGGAGATCTTGTTCGGGATGTTCGGCTGCTTGGTGAAAGTCTTTGTATTTGACGCCAGTCCGGTGAATTTGAGCGTCGGTGATGATAAAATGGTACAAGGACAACAAAGACACTCATTCTCGAGTAGAGGGAGTCTGACCCGGTTCGCAATCGAACCCAGGACCCGGTGATCAAGGGTCAGTAGTGCTAACGACAAGACAACGAGTTGTTGACGCAGCTCAGTAGTTTTGTTATGATCAGTGTTGGTGACGATACTAAAATAAAATGTCGACTTCCTAAAATTATTAAACGGCGTTAAACGGACAGATAATGGAAATAAATATTTGCAGTTCAGTGTAGCGCGAATTTTATGACATTTGTACGTGCCATATCGTCAGCTACCATCACGCTTGTGTCGGTTACCCGCGACTGTGCTTTTGTACCATAATAAAATACAGCCTCAATAATAGCCTCACACGCTATACACGTAAAAGAACGACATCTCTCTGTTTGCCGTACAGCGTTTAACGGATGTCGTTGTGAGTCTGCAGGCCTTTCGGAAGCGATAAGAGACACGTAAGTCTCAGCGGCTAAAACGTGACGTGCCAGTGAGTGATATTAGAAGTATGTATTACACAGGTTGAGGATTGTGCAAGTACTTTACTCATTATTCTGAATCATCACATATTCACAAATACGATAAAGTTCAAAAGGCAAACAGCAAATAAAGGAGCAATTATTACTAGGTTAAATTCTTCAAGTCAATAAATATCTTGTACTAAAAACTTTCTACAGTAGCCTTTGTTCTTCCTCTGAATTAAAGCTATCTCCATAACAAATTTCTTCAAAAGCGGTTCAGCGGTTTAGTCGTAAAAGCGTAACAGACAGAGCTACTTTCGCATTTATCAAATTAGTATGGGTGTGACTGGTAATGGCCTGTGAATTTGCAGTAAAGCACTTGGCACTGGTACGTTAGTTATACAATATATGGAATCAATTTATTACATGTTACAAAACATGTTGAAAGTGGCTGCCTTGGGATGAGATACAAGCTGAACCATTGCTGAGCCACAATTCAATTAGTGCTCGAGGTTTTCTGTAGCCCGTGGATGACGATTGTGTAGGTTTATGAAGCCGTATCTACCAAATATCGCTGCGTTGGTGAAGAGTAATGATGACAGAAATCCTATATTCCTATAATTATGGAAATTTCTGGTAAGTTCCTTCGGGACCAAACTGCTAAGGTCATCGGTGCCTAGGCTTACACACTACTTAATCTAACTTAGACTAACTTACTCTTAAGACAACACACACACACATGCCCGAGGTAGGACTTAAACCTCCGACGGTGCGAGCCACGCGAACAATGCAAGGCGTCCTAGACCGCGCGTCCTACAATGACGGTGATATGTTGCGGCGACCACTTTTTTACGGAACGAAGCAGAACAAAATCGACAAATGTGAAGGTAATTTCTGGAGTGCTTTAGGCTGCTACTGTTTATAATTTATTTTAATGATCCACTAGGGGCTCCGTGAAGCTATTCGTGGCAGTGTTGTTGCCTACAGGGAGGTTGCAACGCCAGAACTCTGTAGCGAAATGCAGAACAACCCGCAAACGATCGAAGATTTGTGGAGGGACCCACAGTTGACACTAAACGGAAATATGTATAGCGCATTCCTCATAAACAGATGAAGTGATCCACTACTTTTGGCAACAAATCGGTGTAAAGAGTAACTACTGTAAAATTCGTAGGAGTAACCATCCGAAGCAACCTACTGTAGAATGACCACCCGTCGTAGGTTCGAGTCCTCCCTGGGGAAAGGCTGTGTCTGTTGTCCTTAGCGTAAGTCGGTTTAAGTTAGATTAAGTAGTGTGTAAGCCTAGGGACCGATGGCCTCAGTACTTTGGTCCCGTAGGAACATACCACCACAACAGAATGACCACTAAAACAAATAGTAGTAAAAGGAGATGTTAGACTGAGATTCATTGGGGGAATTAAAAGGAAATATATTTCATCCACGAAAGAAGTGGCTTCGGAAACACTCGTTAGATTAATTTTTTAGTATTTTTCATGAAAGTGGGGCCTTTAACAGTTACGATTACTGGAAGAGAGGGAGAGAAGATCCAACGAAGAGCAGCACTTTTCGTCAGAAGATCGTTTACGGACTCAAAGCACAGTGGCAGACGTTACAAGAGAGGCGTGGTGCGTCATGGAGAGGTTTAGTGTTACAATATCGAGAGCTTACGCTCCAAAAGGAGTCAGGCAACATATTACTTTCTTCCACATAGGTCTCACGAAACGACCACGATGAGAAAAACAGACAAAATAAAAGTCATACCGAGCTTTACTGACAATCGTTGTTCCCACTGAATGGAACAGG
The DNA here is from genome assembly GCF_021461395.2 of Schistocerca americana. Taxonomy (NCBI): domain Eukaryota; kingdom Metazoa; phylum Arthropoda; class Insecta; order Orthoptera; family Acrididae; genus Schistocerca; species Schistocerca americana. Next base: position 540,028,759 of record NC_060119.1, read on the forward strand.
AAAGGGGGAGAATATAACGGTACCAGAAGTGCCATGTGCCACGCACTGTTCGTTAGCTTGAGGAGTATAGCTGTAGAAACCTTCTATCGTGCAGGAGAATCTGCTGACGATTATTTCTGCATACCTCGCAGGTAATGGACATGGTATAGTTTTTCATGCAGGACCCGCTATACCGTACTTAGGCCTATTCCATGCTGGCGGGCCACGTGCTGGAGTTTGTCTGGGGTGTTGTGTCTAGACAAGACAGCCTAGACGCAATGAGAGGAAGCCGAAAGGCACGCGCTACGCTCACGCAGATGGGCGTGAGGTCTGAAACAGGATACGTAATGAATGCTATAAAGAAAAGTACGTAGCTTCTGGAATACTTAACTTTAATCCATCCTTTTGGTACATCTGGAGATTGTGGCGATACAAGTGAGACTCTTTAGATACATGCAATGTTACTAATGGCGCCTTGCTAGGTCGTAGCCATTGACTTAGCTGAAGGCTATTCTAACTATTGGCTCGGCTAATGAGCAATGCTTCGTCCATGTAGTCGCTAGCAAAGTCGTCCGGACAACTGTGGCGAGTGCTAGTCCGTATCTCGAGACCTGCCTTGTGGTGGCGCTCGGTCTGCGATCACACAGTGGCGACACGCGGGTCCGACATGTACTAATGGACCGCGGCCGATTTAAAGCTACCACCTAGCAAGTGTGGTGTCTGGCGGTGACACCACATGGGGTTGCTCTCGTGTGTCGTTTAGAACCTGTTATTCCATAGCTGAAATACGATCATTCCATGACCACCCAAATTAGTTGTTAGCACTAAATAATCCGCTGCTCACACAAACACCGAAAGGTGGATGAAAAAGCTACAAGAAACGAGTGGTGTTGTCTATTACGGTAAGTGGTTCGGTAAATTGTGCGACGTCTCCATCGTTTCCATACACTCTAATTTAGACGGTAACCTTCTCGGTCTCCTCCTCCTACAACCCGATTTTTATCACTTGCAGAAGTAATACCTAAAGAAAAGCCAGGCCTTTAACAGTAAACTTAATAGACAAAATATAATGAGTAATCTGTACTAAACTAGCTCTTAACGCAGTGCAAATAATTTAACATTATGAGAGCATCAAACTCGCCTGGTGCAAGGCTGCCAACATGGGTAGGCTTTCGATGCAGTTCCGCACTGTAGTTTCGTGAACAAAATATAAGCTTACCAGGAACCGGACAAGAGTTTTTGACTGGATTTAGGATTTTCTAGTAAACAGGACTGATCAGTTATTCTTAATGGGTCGAAGTGGGCAGATGTAAAGCTAATTTCAAGAATCCCCAAGGGAATTCTTTGGGGTCGTTACAATTAACTGTCGCAGGAGGAATGGTCCATATTCGGGGATCTGACACAAACACTTTTTTAAGCAGATATTTTCATGTAGACAAATGCCATATTCTGAATGATTTCCGATACAGAACACATTGACTGTACATTCCTATTTGGGCTAGCGGCCCGCATGTATGTGTCTTACCCCAATCGCTGGACTGGTCGTGTTGGTACCCTTAACCGTGCACCAAGATAGCGAGACCTTACACCATTACATTCTTGTTTATGCAATTGGATGAAGTACAAGAGAAAGATGAATATGTGAAATAAATAGTTCACTCGCACCATCTATCCTCCTGGCCTCATCAGGGAAAGTGCCGAGGCACTTGGACAAGCATCACAACACGTTCTTTCATCGGTGCAGAAATGCACTGAAGTTGACGGTGTAATTTCTAACATTTATTGTGAACTCTACAACAGCTGTATTGTGACGTTTACTATAACATTTAGAGGTGAATGTGCTAAAAATACGTTTTTCTGTCGATAATTTGTAAGCCGCTTGGTGTAATGCTTGCTAACATGTGTAGTGTGTACACGTACATGTGTAGTGTGTAAACCTGGCAATGTACTGAATAATACAGAAAATAAATAACAATGTACTTTGAATGTGTTCTGTCTCGGGGACTATTCGGAATGGCGCATATATCGATATGAAGTTTTTTGCTTCAGATGATCGTTCCTGTCTTATCCTTGAATATTGACGATTCCTCCTGGGAGACTCTGTAGAGTCACCTTGTTTTAAGTCGTTTTCAGTGTAAAATTCATTGATTTCCTCAACAACATTTACAAAAGCTGTGGAGGTCTTATATACTGCTGATTCTTTCTAATCATAAGCTTCCGCTTGACCACCTTTAAACTAAATTTATTTTCAAGACTGACCTTCTTTCTACTTCTTGATGTATTCGTTCACGCAGCTTCTTAGAGTCACGCACAGTTCAATGTATCCCGCCTTATTTTTGCCTGTGTCCATTTTCATTTTTCTTCTCTTGTTCATCAAACTTAGCGGTTTATTTGACAATTTCTTTGGTTGGTTAGGAGATTTATATAAGCCACCGACTTCTTCAGCTGTTATGTCTTCTGCATGGCATTCTTTTGATTTTCTGTTTATTGTTTCTTGAAACTCCTCTTTTCGTTCTCCGCCGCGTGGGATTAGCCGAGCAGTCTAAGGCGCTGCAGTCATGGACTGTGCGGCTGATCCCGGCGGAGGTTCGAGTCCTCCCTCGGGCATGGGTGTGTGTGTTCGTCCTTAGGATAATTTAGGTTAAGTACTGTGTAAGCTTAGGGACTGATGACCTTAGCAGTTAAGTCCCATAAGATTTCACACACATGTTTTTCTTTTCGCTCTTGGAGATTTTTGAGATTTAAATTTTTTTTTCCTTTTTATTAGTTTCAGTCTTTCACTATTTATATTCACTTCAAATCTCGTTCTTATTAGTCGATGATCGGTGTTTGAACTGAATCTGTTCAGTAGAGAGTCACCTTTCAAAATTTTGAGGCCTGTTGATAAGAATGAAGTGTGTCTCATTTTTCAGTCAAAATTAGGAACTCTTCGACTCCATTTGCGACAGGAATGTTTCTTGAAAAACGTATTCATAATGCGAACAAACACACATACTGCAGTGGAGGACTTTTGAAATGACGCTCGTAGATGCTTTCATGCATTTGGAAATTGAATGAATCTCTCAACTCTGTCATTTCTTAATCTGTTCCTAATTTGTCAATAGCGGCATCACCTTGTTTGTGTATTCCAATTTTGACATTGATGATTAAATTCGGATGAGCTACCTAACTGTGGGGATGTCGATTGCAACATTTCACCCGCTATTCAAAATAGTCCTGGACACTTTTTATGGGTTTAAGATTGGGTGATTTATGATCCAGACGAGATACGATAAGGTGTCTTAGTTTTAATCAAACAAGTAACGAATGAGTGGAGCCCTGTGAACACAGTTGATGTAAGACTTGGTTGCCGAGAATGTTGAAATGAGCATCCTGGTTCACGTTCACGGTAACCTGAACGAGTGTGGACTTCAGTCACGGCACGATTAACATCCAGAAAACATCACAGAGCCAACTCCAGTTTACAATCCCCGAACATTTGCAGGTTTAACACGTGCTCGCATTTTCATGAAAAGTCTTGAATCAGGCGTCACAACTACAATAGAATTTTATGTCTTCGAGTCTGAAACAATTGCACGACTACTGATGATGGAATTGTTCCCGTAACATCTTGGAGTTCAGCTACAACGATATTTCTTCTGTTTATTGCGTGTGCATTGCAGTAAACACCCGTGTACGATCTGGTATATAATTTGGAGTATAATGTGTGAGAGGGGCGTTGTTGAGATTAGTTTGCGAGACCGTTGGAGGTATTTTACAGGATGCTGGTGTATTGTCCATGTGAGAGGCGTGTTGACTTTCTTGTGTGTTTCGCCATGGTTTGTGACCATTGCCCAGTGCCATGTGTTTTCGCTGTGGGCTGATTAATGTAATCGCCAGTGGCGCAATGTATTTGTGGTGTGTTTTCTTGTCGCCTTTGGTGCGATGTTTCTCGTGAATGGGATATTTTATTCGAGTATGGTTACACAGATGAGCTATCACATCTTGCGATTGTTGTTCAGTGTGGTTATTCGCTTGTGGTTTTTGCATGTGGTTTTCCACACCATTGTGCGATGATATTCGTGTTTGTTTTTGCGAGTAGCCAACGAGCGCCTGAGTGGTAGATCCTGGGCGATAGTTTGTACTAAGTGGCGTGAGCATAGAGTGTGTGAATCACTTTTTTTTTTTTTTAAGAGTGAATGAGGCACACTATCAGTTTGTGAGAAAGAGAAGAGCGGAAGAAATGTAACTTTGCAGTCAAATGTCAGTTATACCTTGTGCTTTTTGTTTGTTTGTTTCAGGAACTGGAGTGGAAAATTTGTACACCAACCTGAGAAAATTTTGTGTTTGTGTCAGTTTCAGCAAAAAAAGAATTTTGCAGAATAATTATTTTGCCACATAGGAGATAGAGCAGAGTGGTGGCGACGGCACTCATCGAGATTCACTCAATACACCAGCGTTAGTGCCACCATAACAACAAAGTAATGGGAAGTATAGTAGTTTGTATATCTTTTGTAGTAGTTGGGTTGCATGAATAAGTAGTAGACTTAGATGGTATGAGAGTGACTGAAGTGAATGTGTAGTCTGAGCCGGCATAGTACTTTGAATGCATGAAAGGTTGTGAGAAATTAACACTAAACTATCATACATTGCAACACCTCACCATTACTTAAGATTATAAAGATTTAGACACAGAAAATTAATCCTTTAAAACTATTTCTGTAATAAAATCAAATGATATTTGTAGAACAGAATAAGATTTTATTTTGTCAAAAGAGCTCTGTAAAACATTTTTTTTATTCTTTGAGTAATTATGTTTCGGGGGAAGTTAGTTAAATTTCTCATCAGGACTCAAGCACGATGGCCTTTCCACCGGGTTGGATGGTTTTGGAGGAGGAGACCAGACAGCGAGGTCATCGGTCTCATAGGATTAGGGAAGAACAGGGAGGGAAGTCGGCCGTGCCCTTTCAAAGGAACCATCGCGGCATTTGCCTGGAGTGATTTAGGGAAATCACGGAAAACCTAAATCAGGATGGCCGGACGCGGGATTGAACCGTCGTCCTCCCTAATGCGAAGTAATTATGTAAAGCAATTCTTAACAATTTCAATATAATTCTGTCTGTATTTATGCTGTAAACATATTTGTAAAAAACATGGCACAAAGTCCCCGTGTAAGCATTGTGCAGACTGTGGGAGCTGAGTTGATGGCGACTTATCAGGCAGTTGGAGAGGCCACTGACACCAGAGCATCCATAGCAGCTGGGCAGACAGGGCGCCAAGCAGGCAGGACAGTCAAGGTCGTTCGCCAGCTCTGTGAGATGGAGGGGACGCAGCTCTCTCCAGGCAGCACTGGCCCACATAGCGACTGCAGGGCAGCTGGTCGACATGACGTCACTGGGCTACGTGAATGGAGGTAGGTGCAGATGAGCCCCTTTGTGCCATGGGCTGTCAGCAAAGGGCTAGTTTCTTGGTGGCACATGAGCACTTTCGCCACCACTTCCCACTCCAAGGTCCTACTGCTGAATGGAAGGGCGAGCGCTTGCCACCAGAACGCGGCTGCCTGTGGAGCACTGAATGGAGGTACTTACGTGCCTGGAGACACATATCAACGCTGACGGCGATGGTGGGAGGTGATTCACCTCAAGACCTGTGTCCATATGCTGCCTGGGTCATCCCATGAACGTCTTCGACAGCGGCAATGGATTGCTGACTATCACGTCATCCAAGACAGTCAGTAACCGAGAGGCCATAGATTGCTGCCACAGACAAGGTCCTGTTACAACAAGGGTGCTGTCAGTCCTGTACACACCTAGGAAAAGGGGTTGCCGACCTTGACAAAATCATCCCGCATAGCTGCCACATCTAACCTTTTACATGACATGTGTAGTGCTGTGTTCATTCATGAGACAATTGTAAATTTAGAAATTAGACTTCCTAAAGACCTTTGAGAAGGGTGCTGTAGGAGGTATGTGTTGTTTTCACTAATTTCTCTCATGTATGCTTGTTTTATATATATTTTGTATATGCTTTGCTGTTTTCGTTTTTACAAGATCACATATATTTTCTTTGTGTTCTTACCAAATTTTGTTTTTTCTTGATGATCTCATATATTATTTTTCGTTTTCTTTAAATTTTCACTTGTTTTATGTCACCTATATGTTCTTTTGTTGTGTTGTCACCTACATCTTTTTGATAAAGAAACAGACTGACATGTGCTGCCCCATTTTGAATGCCACGCTCCAGCTCATGATTGGCTTGTGCTGAAGTGGGAATAGTCTTAGATATAAATGTGCCCGCATCTCGTGGTCGTGCGGTAGCGTTCTTGCTTCCCACGCCCGGGTTCCCGGGTTCGATTCCCGGCGGGGTCAGGGATTTTCTCTGCCTCGTGATGGCTGGGTGTTGTGTGATGTCCTTAGGTTAGTTAGGTTTAAGTAGTTCTAAGTTCTAGGGGACTGATGACCATAGATGTTAAGTCCCATAGTGCTCAGAGCCATTTGAACCATTTTGTAAATGTGCTATGCTACCGAGCTGTCGAAGAAAGCTGAGAGAAAGAGAAGAGGTCACTCTTGTACTGGCGAGTCTCTAGTAAATAACTGCTGGTCTTTACCTAAACTGTGAGACTTGTGTCCTTTGCTAGTGTGCCACTTCGAGCCTGTGCCAGTCACAATCTGAACTATCAGAGGAACTGCTTCTAGCATCAATCACACAAGTGATGCGTGGGTGAACTTCTTTGTTTTGAGTTGGTCGTCTAAATATTTGACATATTCCGCCACACATAGTCGTGGTGCAGGGCCAGATTGGTTTGGCAGATCAGCAAATGGGTCCCCCTGCACACTGGAATCCACGAGGGTTTCAGAGGGAAATGCCTGTGTTCCGAATTACGCAAACGCGAGACCGTGTATTTGGATTTTTGGGCGCACGTAATTAATAACAGATTGCTGCCATCCATGACCCCAGTCGCTGACAGCACTGTGGTGTGCTGCCCTGACCAGCAGGATGGTCAAGTGTTCGCTGCTATGGTGTAGGGTTCCAAAATATGCTTCTCAGCACCCTGTTCTTTGGAACCATATTTTCCTTTATGGAATAGTAGAGTATAGATGGTTGATAGTAGGTAGGTTTTGAGCCATACCACGGATTCACATGTATGAAGTCAGGTGTGTGTGTTGATCACCAGCTGATCAGTTTGTTCGCCATAGACCGAACATTAGTGAAAGCATTTGTCAATAAAAATGTTTGTGTGCAATTTCTTCAGCCATTTTTTTTTGTCTTGTGATGTTAAGAATGAGTAAATCTAATGTTATTTAGATCACAGCTCCTCGCAGTGTTCTAATTAACATTACCTTTCCCATTTTCATTAAAAGTCTTGATTACAACTGAAAGTGGGATGTTTGCAAATGACTTCCTTCAGGATAACAACATCGCTCGACTAGAGCGGCCAGCATGTTCTCCAGACATTAACCTTATCGAGCGTGCCTGGGATAGATTGAAAAGGGCTATTTATGGACGACATGACTCACCAACCACGCTACGGGATCTACGCCGAATGGCCGTTGATGAATGGGACAATCTGGACCAACAGTGGCTTGATGAGTTTGTGGATAGTATGCCACGACGAATATACGTATGCATCAATGCAAGAGAATGTGCTACTGGGTATTAGAGGTACCAGTGTGTGTGCGGCAGTCTGAACGTCTCGCTGTATTGTGGTACAACATGCAATGTGTAGTTTCAATGAGCAATAAGAACAGGTTCCGGAACTCTCGGAACCGAGGTGACGCGCTTCTTTTTTTTGTGTGTGTTTTTACTTCTGTTTACGTGGCAGACGCTCTATCCATCTGAACCACCGAGGGCACAGAGGATAGCGTGACTGCAGGGATTTATCCCTTGCACGATCCCTGTGAGACCCACATTCCCAAACTAATGTCCACACACTACATTCGTAGTTCCCCTGCCCATTACACTCATTACTCGTGACAGGCAATCGTAACGAGTCCCGTAAGAGTGCAGATGCTCACGCACTGCCCGAACTCTTACAGGACTCGGAAAAATTGTCTGCGCTAGTAATGAGTGTAATGGGCAGGGGAACTACGAATGTAGTGTGTGGACATTAATTTGGGAATGTGGGTCTCGCTGGGAGCGTGCAAGGGATAAATCCCTGCAGTCACGCTATCCTCTGTGCCCTGTCCGCTCAGATGGATAGAGTGTCTGCCATGTAAGCAGGAGTTCCAGGTTTCGAGTCCTGGTCGGGGCACACACTTTCAACTGTCCCCATTGATGTATATCAACGCCTGTCGCCAACTTAGGGGCTTGATTTAATTATCACTCCAATTACCCAATTTGTTCAGATGTCTGCAATTTCTCTAAACAGAGAATTTCGCAGGTTTTAGAGTCTATTTGTATTGTACAATCCTTCTTGTCAGTAATTAATTTCAACAACCAGTTTCTTTAAAATGTAACCCACCTCCATCATTCATCATTCTTGGTAAAGTTCTGAATATTTTGTCGTGTGTGCATTACACTCTACACCCCACACAACAAGAGATTTTTTTCTGACAAGCAATATACACTCCCGGAAATGGAAAAAAGAACACATTGACACCGGTGTGTCAGACCCACCATACTTGCTCCGGACACTGCGAGAGGGCTGTACAAGCAATGATCACACGCACGGCACAGCGGACACACCAGGAACCGCGGTGTTGGCCGTCGAATGGCGCTAGCTGCGCAGCATTTGTGCACCGCCGCCGTCAGTGTCAGCCAGTTTGCCGTGGCATACGGAGCTCCATCGCAGTCTTTAACACTGGTAGCATGCCGCGATAGCGTGGACGTGAACCGTATGTGCAGTTGACGGACTTTGAGCGAGGGCGTATAGTGGGCATGCGGGAGGCCGGGTGGACGTATCGCCGAATTGCTCAACACGTGGGGCGTGAGGTCTCCACAGTACATCGATGTTGTCGCCAGTGGTCGGCGGAAGGTGCACGTGCCCGTCGACCTGGGACCGGACCGCAGCGACGCACGGATGCACGCCAAGACCGTAGGATCCTACGCAGTGCCGTAGGGGACCGCACCGCCACTTCCCAGCAAATTAGGGACACTGTTGCTCCTGGGGTATCGGCGAGGACCATTCGCAACCGTCTCCATGAAGCTGGGCTACGGTCCCGCACACCGTTAGGCCGTCTTCCGCTCACGCCCCAACATCGTGCAGCCCGCCTCCAGTGGCGTCGCGGCAGGCGTGAATGGAGGGACGAATGGAGACGTGTCGTCTTCAGCGATGAGAGTCGCTTCTGCCTTGGTGCCAATGATGGTCGTATGCGTGTTTGGCGCCGTGCAGGTGAGCGCCACAATCAGGACTGCATACGACCGAGGCACACAGGGCCAACACCCGGCATCATGGTGTGGGGAGCGATCTCCTACACTGGCCGTACACCACTGGTGATCGTCGAGGGGACACTGAATAGTGCACGGTACATCCAAACCGTCATCGAACCCATCGTTCTACCATTCCTAGACCGGCAAGGGAACTTGCTGTTCCAACAGGACAATGCACGTCCGCATGTATCCCGTGCCACCCAACGTGCTCTAGAAGGTGTAAGTCAACTACCCTGGCCAGCAAGATCTCCGGATCTGTCCCCCATTGAGCATGTTTGGGACTGAATGAAGCGTCGTCTCACGCGGTCTGCACGTCCAGCACGAACGCTGGTCCAACTGAGGCGCCAGGTGGAAATGGCATGGCAAGCCGTTCCACAGGACTACATCCAGCATCTCTACGATCGTCTCCATGGGAGAATAGCAGCCTGCATTGCTGCGAAAGGTGGATATACACTGTACTAGTGCCGACATTGTGCATGCTCTGTTGCCTGTGTCTATGTGCCTTTGGTTCTGTCAGTGTGATCATGTGATGTATCTGACCCCAGGAATGTGTCAATAAAGTTTCCCCTTCCTGGGACAATGAATTCACGGTGTTCGTATTTCAATTTCCAGGAGTGTATATTAAAGCAGACTATTTTTCTTTAGCTGCTTCATCCACTGATTTCAATCTGCTTTCGAGAACATCAGCACACGGTACAAAATTGTATACTGAGTAAGAGGTAAGTTGCTTTTCTTTCAAGGGAGATCTCACTTTGCACTCTTGTGAGGAAGCAGTGCACCATCAGAATTTTCAAATGTATTAAGTAAGCAGATTAATTTACAGCGAACTAAAAGTCCAAGGTTACCGACCAGCCACCGTGTCATCCTCCGTCCACAAGCGTCGTTGGATGCGGATGTGGAGAGGCATGTGGTCAGCACACTGGCCTCCCAGCCGTACATCGGTTTACGAGAGCAGAACTGCTATTTCTAATTCAAGTAGCTCCTCAGTTTGCCTCACAAGGGATAAATGCTTTCATCTGTCCAACAGCGCTGGTCATCCATACAAGTGCTAGCCCAGCCCAACAGAACTTACTTTCGGTGATTTGGCGGGAACCGCTGTTACCACAGCGGCAAGTTCATTGGCAATTTACGGTGAACGGTGAAGGTAATATTAAACAGTTATTTTCTTCCGTGTTCAGCAATATTTTATTTCGTGAAAATTTCAAGTCAGACTGAGAAGCGGCATGAGCGCCCTCTCATATTCCTATCTTACTCTGAGTAATTGGATTTTCCTCTCTAATTGCATGCAGTGAAAAGTTGCTATTCCTTCACACGCGGACTGCCCACGCAGCGTCTCTCGTCACCCGGGTGGTCCGGTGACAGGCGGGCACTGCTGATCTTGAAAGGGTTAAGCCGACGGGTGTGAGGGAGTCGAGTTGATACTTTCCAGACGCTGACATTGTCATAAGAGCTGGGGCGACACGCCTACAGGGGTCTGAAGGAGCGGCTGGGGCTAGAGATTCCGTTACTTCGCAGAAACTTTGTGAAAACACTTTCTGATGGGCTACCAGCGAAGCTAGGGAATGACTTGTGTTCCCAGGCAAATTCCCGTGTTTTCTGCAGCAAAATCATAACTGTGATTGGCTTGCTCAGGGGAGAGCTCCGTGACGTAGCAAAATCGGCGCAGGAATTGGAGCAAAGTACCTCCACTGGTGGAATAGTAGTGCTTCGGCAATAGAGTGGAATTTTCCGCCGGTTTTCGAGTTGCTGATTGGAACGTTTAACCATGGCCACTGTCATGGGGGCGGGAATGTTCTGTATGTGGCTTGTACGGGTGCTCTTGAAGGTGTCGGCTCTCGCCTTTCAGTCAGTGTAGGTTACAAGATTGAGCTCTCGCTGCTCTGGACAGCCTGCCTTCCGTTGGCTGTCTAATAAACTTTCATTTAATTGTAACTGTTTGATGAAGCTGCTGAAGTTTTGACTTCAACGTAACTTTCCGAGTACAATTGGCAATTGAGCGTTCTGCGTACAAGCGGCCTATGTTGTCCGTCTTCAGCAATTTTGGCTGAAGTTGACTGTATCGGAGTTACTGTGTGACTTCGCTTGTTAAAATCAATCACTGTACCGTCAGTGATTGTCTAGCGAGCGTTCTTCGTCTCCCGCAGAGGCGCTTTTGTGCTGCTAGGAAGTCTTTAGTCTGGAACAACCAGACCAGGATAATTTGTTTCGGGCTATACTCGCAACATTATCATCACCACGACGGGACGTCACGGCAACCAGCCATCGCCTCCGGTATGCCAGATCATGTCCTTGCAGTTAAGAAGACAGCTTGGTAATGTATGTCCGCAGCACCAGCAGATTAGGGAATTTTGCTATGTGACAATCAGAACTCAGCAGAGCACACCTGTTGCAGCAATTAATGTTGGGTTGGCTGGGTGTTTCTCTTAAGATTTGAGTAGCAAGGAATTGGCTCCATATACCACTAGGTCGTAAATGTCACAATCTAGTTTATGGACAAGTTCACCTTTGCAGCATATATTTGAGTATCCAATTTGACGTATTGTAAATGTTTCATGTGTTTTGTTTATTATTTTGAGCTTAGTCATAATAAAACAAATTGTTATTTTGGACAGAACTTTCATGCTATTGATCGGTAGAGCAACCCTTTTGTTTCTCACTACGTTAATGAAACTTTCCTTTATCAAATTAATTTATATCAAATTAAATTATTGCAGGTGCCAAACTCTTTTCTACTCCACTTGCAGGGTCGATTACAGTCAGTTCGCGTTTCTTCTTAATCCATGTGCAACAGCAAAAGTCGGAGTTAGAAAAGGGGGGGGGGGGCTTATAGCATCAGTTCCATATGAAGAGTCTAGAAGAATTAGTGTTAAATACACTGCTAGCCCTGGCACCTCGCAAGACATTTCGCTTCATGTTACGTAACCTTCACAACGCACGTCAGTATCGACTGTCAGTTGAATAGTTTCCGCTGAGGACATAATAAGTTTATTCTGGAATTTAATTATATTCGGTTTCAAATTCATTAAGATGTAAGTTTTGTTTCACGACACTGGTCACAGGCACAGCATAGGGCCAACAAACTGTTAGTAACGCTTAGCAGTTAAACACGATATCTAGACGCTACACGAAGACAAATTTTTTGGAAAACAAAATATTCAGTGTTCACACATATAGACAGTTTTATGAAGATAGCTTGCATATCTTACTACAGTGATTCCATACAGTCGACTGACACACAATACACACACACACACACACACACACACACACACACAGTACTACAGTGACGTGACTAAGTCAGTGGTATAGGGCCAAATGCCTCCTGGCACCAGTTTTACGCGATAGACAGCACTCCAAAGCGACCTCTGTGATCTTTTAGGAAGATGACTAGTATTTTGTCCGGCAAGCCTAGCAGGTCTACCTTTACCATACCTATTCGAAGTGAAGCTTTGTTCTTGGGACAACTTCGCCCCCCTTTGGTTGTGATGAGACTGTTGGTGACACGAAGTTTCACAACATCGCAGAAGAAACGAGCGGTAGCTTCCTCAATCTTGGAATCCGAAACTTCGGGCCGCGTTCGTCAGCGGCGTTAGCGATATTCGTGCTTCTTATTAGAGAGCAGCGGCGAACGAAAACGAGCGCCGCGGCGCTTAATTAGGTTGGTGTGTCGCTCGGTAAGCGGCCCCGCTCCTCGCCCGGCACTAATTAATGTCTGTGTCTGAGGAGCTTCCCGCTGCGGCTGCCTCGTTTATCCAGCGCCCTCTACGAGGGCGTCGACGGGTCCTGCACCGTAGCTCTCTGCTCCAGCGAGATACACTGTCGATTTCTTCTTGATTTATATTGCTTGTAACATTCCGAACCATCATGAGAAAGCTGTTTTATTCATACGTCAACGCCTTAAGTCAGTAGTTTTGGAGTGGCACTAATTCAAGTCAACAAACACACCATTTCCAGCTACACTGGTTGAAGAGAAAATGGCAACACCAAATTATATTGACGTAGAGTAACGAAAGTTCTGCAATACATTTGTCTAGGTAACATACTAAAGTGATTAATATTAGTGAGAAGTTCTTGCAAACGTGAAATACTGGTACTCTAGTAACCCGTGTAACCACCAGAATGTTGAATGAAAGCATGCAGACGTGAATACATCGTGTCGTACAGGTACCGGATGTCAGTTTGTGAGCCGGAGTTCCATGCCTGTTCCACAGGAACGGTTAATGCTGTTTGTGGATGACGCTCCAGTTGTCGTCCGATGATGTTCCATGTGCGCTCGATTGGAGACAGATCTGGTTATCGAGTAGACCAAGGCAACGTGTCGACACTCTGTAGAGCATATTGGGTTACAGCAGCGTTACGAGGGCGAGCGCTGTCCTGCTGGAAAGTATCTCCTGGAATGTTGTTCAAAATAACAGTACAACAGGTGGAATCACCAGAGTGACGTACAAACTTGCAGTCAGGGTATATGACATAACCAAGAGATTGCTCCGGCTGTCCTGTGAAATCACATCGCAAACCATAACTTCAGATGTAGGACCAGGTACGGTGCAGGTCCTCAACTGGCATCCTTGTAATCAAGAAACGGCCATCACTGGCACCGAGAAAGAACCACCAGAAGCACAAGAGACCTCCATCTTGCCCTTCAATCAGCTGTCGCTTTGCACCATTGAAGTTGCAGATGGTGATGACTTGAGGTCCGTGGAATGCAAGCTACAAAGCGTGCAACTCAGAGCTCTCCTTGAGGTAACCAATTTGTAACAGCTCGTTGCGTCACTGCGGTGCCGACCGCTACTCAGTGTGGTGTCACCGCCAGACACCACACTTGCTAGGTGGTAGTTTTAAATCGGCCGCGGTCCATTAGTACATGTCGGACCCGCGTGTCGCCACTGTGTGATCGCAGACCGAGCGCCACCACAAGGCAGGTCTCGAGATACGGAATAGCACTCGCCCCAGTTGTACGGACGACGTAGCTAGCGACTATACTGACGAAGCCTCGCTCCTTTGCCGAGCAGATAATTAGAATAGCCTTCAGCTAAGTCAATGGCTACGACCTAGCAAGGCGCCATTAGTAACATTGCATGTATCTAAAGAGTCTCACTTGTATCACCACAATCTCCAGATGTACCAAAAGGATGGATTAAAGTTAAGTATTCCAGAAGCTACGTACTTTTCTTCACAGCATTCATAACGTATCCTGTTTCAGACCTCACGCACCCTGCTTTGGCTTAGCGCGTGTCTTTCGGCTTCCTCTCATTGTGTCTAGGCTGTCTTGTCTAGACACAACACTCAGATTGCTACTGCAGATGTTATACAATGTGCCACAGCCATACGCCGAACACCATGGTCTTCCATTTCGGTAGTGCCACATGGCCGTCCGGAGCCCGGTTTTCTCGTGACCGTACATTCCCGTGACCACCGTCGTCAACAATCATGTACAGTCACCACATACCTGCCAAGTCTTTTTTGCAGTATCGTAGAAAGAACATCCAGCTTCTCGTAGCTCTACTACACCACCTCGCTCAAACTCAGTGAGTTGCTTATTGGCGTCTTTGTCACCTCAAAGGCATTCTCGACTAACATCGACTCACTGTGTCGAATCTCAAAGGTAACTTACGTTCACGACCGTCACAGCGCGTAGTTACAGAAAATTTGATTTTCATACTTACAGCAGCGTTACTAGCAACACTTTTATGCGACTGCCGCGAAATTAGAATAGACATCATCTTTGAGATGTAGAAACACGTCTGGCAACTTTGGTTTACGCCTGACAGCTCATTCTTGGTGTTGCGATATTTTTTTCCGTCAGTATATTTTACCTGCTATTAATATGTCGCTAGATTCACATCGTTATTGCCACACATCACTGGAGGCTCGAAATCTGTGTAGGAGAATTCCTGCTTCAGTTTCAGCAACAGTGGCGACGATAAACCGGTGGAAGTCATCAAAGAGGTTCCATCGTGGATATCCCTAAAGAAATCGATTGTTCCTCGCTACGGTGGATTAAATGTAGTTTGTTAAAACATGTCGTATGGACGGACTGATACTGAACAGCATCGGCGATCCTTTTCACGGCCTGAAATCGGTTACCACCAACCTGAAACAGCTACATTAACCAGGAGGAAACCAATCCTGCATGAAAATGTGGTCGTTAAACTGCATACACATCGAGAACGTGTGTCAGAGTCACATGTTGTGTATGACAAAATTCTAACTTAAATGAAAATGTGCATATTTATTTTCGCTGGCAAAGTGCATAAATGTGCATATTTATATGTACATAACCGAAACAGCTGCCAAGAATTCTTCCGGGTTGTATGGCCGTGGTCCATGGAACTCTTATACCCCCTGACGTTTCATCCACAGCTACGTTGGACATCTTCG
This sequence comes from Schistocerca americana, assembly GCF_021461395.2. Lineage (NCBI taxonomy): Eukaryota > Metazoa > Arthropoda > Insecta > Orthoptera > Acrididae > Schistocerca > Schistocerca americana. The sequence goes on from NC_060119.1 coordinate 540,044,467, forward strand.
GAGGTGCTCCTTGGTTGTGATGAGTCGGCAAGACTGAGCACAATCAGGAGCACCTCCGGAGATGTCCAGCGTAGCTTTGGACGAAACGTCAGGGATAGAAGAGTTCCATGGACCACCCCCATACAACCCGGAAGAATTCTCGGCAGCTGAAACATTCGGTCGTGAAAGCCTTCATTATATGATAACCGAAACAGCAGCTACCATTTCTATGATTCAGCAGCCGTTTATGAATAGTGAAAGAGAAATTTTCAGATCTCAGCAACGAACCCACATCCCAAATATTAGACATTTCACCTAACTGTATTTGGAATGTTAAGTAGCCGGTTTGTATTTACGTCTACTAGACGGCACTTTTGGAGTAACGTTCACCTGCCCGCAATTGCTAACACGGGCGCCTGAGTCTGATGCTACCGCAGCTCGACATGTGGTACAGCCCTTAGTGGCCTGCCTCTATGTTTTCTATTTTAATATTTTGTGACTAAAGCGTTATCGCTTTGTATTTATTTTATACGCGACATGCTAGTTTTAGATGTTTTATTTCTGATGAAGGTACTCTTAGAAGTGACCGAAACCTAGATCAAAAAGACTTCATCTTCGCGACCGAGGGCTGCAATCGTTTTGATTTTTTTTTTCAAAATGCTGTTTTTAACCCAACACAACCAAAAATGTGAAAACGTATGCACCCAATTTCCATAATAGTCATGGCAGATGCTTTATAAATAAAAGCGAAACGTCTCTGGTATAATCTTCAGGTTTGGCGGCGCAAAGACTCTTCCATTAAGATTCGGGTGTGCAGCCGCAAGAAATCTCCTTCTTCTTCTAATATTTCGGCTGTATAACGTTCAGCCATCTTCAGAGTGAGCCTCAAGACTGCCGCTCCAGTGCTCGCTTCGTCCCTTTATACTGTTGTACCGCGCGACTGCACGTGCGGCCACAGATCCAAATGCGCCAGAGACGTCGGTCGGCGGCAGCGTTGTATCTATGACTCCGCAGTTGATCTGTGTTGGCATATCAATATATCATTGTGAGCTGCACTGTGACGACGTCTTTGCGAGTTTATTACAGCAAGTGCCGGATTCCATGATTTATCAAGATTGAAACCACTATCTCTATTAATTAAATTCGTCGTCAAGCGAATTTCAATTTCCTCCTTCACTATCGAGTCCCAAAAAGATGACGTAGTTGCCAAAATTTCGACGTTGTCATACAACATACTGTGACCATTATCAATACAGTGCTCTGCCACTGCCGACTTGTTAGGTTGTAAAAGTCGTGTGTACCTTGGTGTTCTGTACATCTTTCTTGGACAGTACGAGTTGTTTGTCCGATGTAAGAAAGGCCACATTCACATGGAATTTTGTAAACTCCAGATTTTCGGAGCAGCAAATCATCTTTGACGGAGCCCACGAGTGCAGCTGCCTTGGGTGGAGGACGAAAAATCACTTTTACTTTGTGTCTGCCGAGAATGCGTCCTATTTTTGATGAGAGGCTACCCACATATGGCAGGAAGGCCATCGATTTAAGGGTTTCTTCATCTTCTGCTTTCTTTGTGGCCTCTTTCGGTTTCATTTTCAGTGCCCTCTGTATTTGTTGCGGAGAGTACCCATTGTCTTCAAACACTCTTTGCAAGTGGGAAAGTTCGTCTTGCAGACTGCTTTCGTCAGAAATAACATGCGCTCTGTGAGTCAAAGTTCGGAGAACACTCATTGCCTGAGGAGGATGGTGGCAGCTATTTGCACGTAAATACAGATCGGTGTGGGTGAGCTTCCTATACACTTCATGTCCCAAAGTGCTATCCTCTCCGCGCCGAACCAAAACACCCAAGAATGGAAGGCATCCCTCCTTTTCAATTTCCATTGTGAGGAGGAGGACTTCGAGGAGAAGGCGCTTGAATCTGCTGACTTGAAATCCACGGTATTCTGGAGGTATGTTGATGACACCTTTGTAGTTTGGCCCCATGGTGAAGACAACTTGCAAGACTTCTTAAGACATCTGAACTCCCTCCACGATGAAATAAAGTTCACAATGGAAAGCCCGAATATGGCCCCCAAGATAAAAGCGTACTTTGTTGATCCACAGCGCCGTCCTGAGTGACGAAATCATTGACCAGATCATAACGCTTGCTATTCCGGTCTGAAACCTTCCGACTGTTCTCGCAGGGTGTTTGCTTTTGGACGTTTCTGCTGTACACGCCAACGCCCATATGTCCGATGGAGCACAAAACGTGATCCATCTCAAAAGGAAACCTGTTGACACTTAGTGGACGTCCAGTGGCATGATTGGGATGTAAATTCCAGCCTTCGTCGCCGATGAACAGTAGACAGCATGGGTGCATAAGCAATCGTCTGCTGCGGAGGCACATATGCACAACGGTCGTTGTTGGTACCCCCTTGGTTCACTTGGGCTGCCAGTTGCTCAACAGATGCAAGTCTATTCGCCTGAAACATCTCCGCAGCCGTCGTTCACTCCAGTAATCTACGTCCCGTGGTGTACCACAATTGCCTCGGTGACGGTTTTGGGTAGCACAATTTTGCCTTGCACGGTATTTTTGAACCATGGCAGCACACGAACAGTTTACAAATTTAGGCATTCCAGAAATGCTTCCACCTTTATCTCGAAAGCCAACGATCATGCTCTTCATTTCTGCATTACGGCAAAACCTGCACTATTTTCCGCACCTCTCCGACACGCTTTATGTACAGTCCAGTGTTAGTGCTGCCTCCTGCATTCTGTGAGCCGTTATTGCACGTTGACGTCGAACATAGACGGTGGTCACATTAATGTGATAGGAGTGTGTGTTCCACACAATTAAATTAGGTGAATTGTATTCCTATTTTTGAAGGGAAACGTAAAAGTTGGAAGCAATATTTAGAGAATACTAATTTTAGAACAATGTTAAAGAAAGAGAACAGCAAGTAGTTGAAGATGGGATGAGAGGTGTGACACTGCGAGAAGAATTCGACAGAGCACTGGAAGACCTGAGTAGAAACAGGCACCGTGGAACGAATGACATTCACTCAGAATTATTGAGATCCTTGACATTCCAGTTGATGTTCGAGGTACGTGAAGCAGGTGAAATACCATCAGACTTGAGGAAGAATGTACTCATTCAGAGTGCAAAGAAGCGAGGTGCTGACAGTTGCGATTACTATCGAACCATCAGTTTAATAGATCGTGGTTGCAAGATATTGAGATGATTTATTTGCATAAGAATGGAAATCTGGTAGAAACCGACCTCAGGGAAGATCAGTTTGGTCACCGGAGGAATGTAGGAACGCACCAGGTAATACTGATCCTACAATTTATCATAAAAGTAAGGTAAACCTGTGTTTATAGCAATTGTAGATTTAGAAAAAGCTTTTGATAGTGTTAATTAAGCTACACTCTTTGAAATTCTGGAACTAACAAGGGTGAAATACAGTGGAAATTTATTTACAATTTGTTCAATGTGGCATCTTTAGACTGCACACAATTACGCAAAAAAGCAGATAAAAGACATATTTAGCAGTCAGATACAACAGAACAAATTGTACTTTCACTCAATCACAGAAAGGCTCTTCAGAGGCAATGCGATATTCTTGAAACATTTCATTAAACAACGTTTACATTCATGATTGAATTTGTCATATTTCATAAAAAAATATGTCTCTCTAATTCACATATTATCAGCGTTCCATTAGTTTCAGTGCATAACACAAAACCATTGCAAAAATTATCGATACATCTTTTTTTGAAGTATTAAAAACATTGATCTACTTGTAGAGTACACATACAGCTATCACTGCATTCAGTGTTTACAGACATAAGAACACCATACAGCTACAGGTCAGTTTCTTAGGTTTAAGTCTCTTATGGAGTCAGAACCACAAAAATGTACCTTAAGCTATGCCCAAACATTTGAGCCAAACGCAACACATCTGATTGGCCACAAAGGAAATACGTATTTTTTGTAAGGAAAGCCATTGACGGTGTATTTTATTCTTTAAATGTTCTTTCCATTGTCTATAAGTACATTTAAACAATGGGGCATTATTAGGTTGTACATTACAAAAACAAATACGTACAAGTGAACAGTCAGTTCCTTTTAGATCGAACAAAACAAATGTAACCTATGGGAAGCAGGCGTGATTTCATTGCCTTTCCTTTCCCTTTCATGTTTCTTGATATTAGAGACTGGAGATTGGATTTTTCGCCTCTGCTTCATCTCTGCTTGCCGGATCTGTTTCGAACAAACTCCTGTTGTCGGTTTGTAACTACGGAGAGAATATTTTGAAGACTGTCGGATTATAGAAGAGGTTTTTGTATCGCGCCCATTTTCCGCAGATTTTTCCATCATGGTGCCTTCATCGGTCATAAATTCGTCGTCTGATTTACGTTATGTGTATTCCGAATACGTAGTTTCACTGTTTTTAAGTTGTTCTTTAGTCATTAACGACCGCTATCATCTCCACATCCTCTTCCACTACGCTGTGATGAAGAGAACAACTTTACTGATTGACTTTCTTTGATTGTTTGCTATACCACTCTCCATTCCGTTCCCATGCTCGGCGGCGATAGTTTGCTACGATCTTCGTATTCTCTTCCATTTCCATACGCGCGGTCTGTATCCCTCATCATGTCTGTCATTAAATGTTCCAATGTGTGTGAATTCCTAAGGGAGGTCATCGGTCCCTAGGCTTACACACTACTTAAACTAAGTTGTGCTAAGAACAACACAGGGAGGACCCGAACCTCCGGCGGAGGGTGGGGGGTGGGGGGGGGGGGGAGGGGTGCACAATGCGTGACATGGCGCCTCTAACCGCGCGGGCACTACGCGCGACTGTCTGTCATCAGTGACGCTGATACGCCTTGTCTGTTGAGTTACTTGTATAAGGAGTTTTATTGCTCTCCACTCAGTTCTTCTCCTAGTCAGAGATGGAGACTAATTTCATTTACATTTCTCCCACTACCATGCTATCATCTAACCATAGGGGGCTCATTCCCCCCCCCCCCCCTTCCTCCCCCTGGCAGGAGAACTGCATATCTTATTGCTCTAGGTGGACTGTTCCCAATACGCGATCGTACACGGCGTCTACGTTCACAATTTCCCCTCAGGTGTTCAGTGGAATTGCTTATGGGGCATGTACAGGGTTGGTTTTCAAGCACAATGTACGTCCTATGACCAGGTGCAGTCACGTAATAGGTATGTGCTTTTGTAATTCAACTATAGCTATTCGATTGCCATTGTGATTGCCGTGCCAAGTATTCTGCCCACACTGCTCGGCTACTGTAAACCGTGCCGCATAAACTAAGCACTTCTCTGATCTTTCCGAGTGGTACTTCGAACGGTGAATTACAGACTAACAGACCGCAGGCCAAGACTTGAGCATGTTATTGACACTGTGCTGCAGAACCATCATTATGCTTGAAGTTTACGCTGCCATTGGTGCTCATGACTATTCGCTCACAAACTTCGTAAGTTATGCATTTTGCATATACACTTTTGTCAATTTGAGAACCTAGCACATCCATATCAAGCAACTCTACATCATTGATCATCCGTTTCCGAATAGCAAGAGATGAAGGCCTTTCGTGGTTCATTCAAAACTAAGTCTGAAGGTTTCTCTCCTTGAAGAAGACATGGTACTCGTAGTGCAGTTGACACTCCCCGGGATCAGTATCGACACTCCGCAGAAAACCAGCCCTCCCTGCATGCAGCTGCTACAGACTTTCGCACGCCATGCTTGCCAAACGCGACCTATGTAGAGGTACTTGCACACTCCCCGCACCTACCCAAATCTCCATATGCCACATTGTCTACATCCCCTAATTCTCTCACATCACGTGGTTCCCGCAACATGGAGAATGAGACTACAAGGAATGAAGACAAATATTATAATCGTCCCACTGGATTTTCTCAAGATGCTAAATTAGAACAAGCGATCTGTTGCACTTGGTAAGAAGCTTTAAGTAACTAAGATCACGTAAATTAATCTTTATGTTTGACAAACGGTTTCGACAGATATAATTGTCATCCTCTGCTCTTAAAAATATTTTTGTCTGAACACATTTTCTAACAAAAGTTTTTGAAGCCCAGAAGATGGCAGTTACTTTTGTTGAAATCGGTTGTCAAAAATAAAGACAGATATAAACAATCTAGGCTACTGAAAGTTTTTTATCAAGTTACTATGGACGAATTTGCCCATGGAGGCTTGTAATGCGTATTTTACAATGTCAGTACGTTCAGACATGTATGTGTGAAGGATCAGACATAGTAAAGATAAGAACAAAAAAACATTTCTATAAGAGAGGAATTTGGTAACTTCTAATACCGGTTTGAGTGTCAGATGGTCCTTTCCGGAGGTTTTTGTGCGGAGTGTAGCCTTGTACTGAAAGGAAACATGGACGATAAGCAGTTGAAGCAAGAAGTGAATAGCAGCTACTGAATTGTGGTGCTACAGAAGAATTCTGAAGATCAGGAGGGTAGACCAATAAAAAATGAGAAAGTAATGGACCGATTTGAGGAAACTTGTGGCACAACCTGGCTAAATGCAGGGCTGTATTGATGAGACACATACTGAGGGTTGACGGAATGGTCAGTTTTGTAATGGAAGAAAATGAGGGCCGGCCGGGGTGGTCGAGTGGTTCTAGGCGCTTCAGTCCAGAACCGCGCTGCTGCTACGGTCACAGGTTCTAATCCTGCCTCGGGCATGGATGTGTGTGATATCCTTAGGTTAATTAGGTTTAAGTAGTTCTAAGTGTAGGGGACTGATGATCTCAGATTTTAAGTCCCATATTGCTCAGAGCCATTAGAACCATTTTGAAGCAAATGAGTATGCGTATGGTGGGGTGGAGGGGGGGGGGGGGACGGAGAAGGAGGTAAAAACTGTAGAGAGAGACTGAGGCTAGAATACAGTAAGTAGGTTCAAATGGATCGAGGGTGCGATAGTTTTGTAGAGATGAAGAGATTTGCACAGGGTAGACTAGCAAAGAGAGTTGCATGAAACCAGTCATCGAACTGGAGACCGCAACAAACACATTTCTGAATACTCCTGTATGTATACTGACAGGCAAATTTCAAGGTGAGATTGGGTGTTGTGCTTGATGATAAGTTTAGATGTGTGTGTGTGTGGGAGGGGGGGGGGGGGGGGGTTGGTGGGTGGGTGGGTGTTCGAGGGAGGGACAAGCAAGCAGTGAATGAGAATTACAGGCAGTATCCGCTGTGCTGCAGCAACTGTAATTGCGGTGGCAGCGGCAGATTAGCGAGGCCCGAGCAGCGATAAGCCTCGTTACGGCCGGCTGTGTCCGGCGCGGAGTAATTCCCCAGCAGGCAGCAGCCAGCTCCAGCTCCAGCTCGTTGCCACCTGTTCGGCGGGGCAGCCCAGTTGTTCGCTGGCGGGCCCAGCCGGTAGTTGCGAGATGGCTTATCTTTCTGGCGCTCCGTGGGCGGTCCGCGCATCTGCTGCTGCTGCTGGCCGGTTACCAGCACCACCCGCCAGCTGCCGGCCCGCAATCACTGGCGCGACAAATCGCTGTTTGCTGTGCGCCGGCACCCACCTGCTCACTCCAAGCTCCGCACAGAGGCTGGAAGTGGCCCCAGGGCTGGATTCTCAGACTGGCTCGTTACCCACCCAGCGAGGCAAGTCCATTGTCTCCAATTCCCCCTTCCGAGACCAAGTATGTAATTGAGTTACATTATTATTATCACGTGTTAGTGCGCAGAGAGGCATATGCCAGCAGGCACAGAAATCAGGCAAGTATATAGATCCCCACGGGGATCTAAGGCTGTGCTATACACAGTACTTCGACAAAGCTGTTGAAACGAGCGCGGCGGCGGATTCTCACTACGAACGCTTCGATAGAAGCTGTCACCTTGATTAAAATCCATGACAGAGCCTGCCACGGTTCCCTAACTTTCACGCGGACTGATTGTGCAGGTCACGGGCGGGCAAAGTACTCCCTACAACGTGACATTTCATTTCGTATTGCGTAGTGGCATTTCTCGATCGGTACAACTCTCTTCGATTCGAAAGAATCGTGGGGTCATCGTTGTTTACCCTTCGCTGTTTGTTCGTGGTATGAAGCACGCTCGCGGATCCAATGGATGTTTGTACTAAAAGAGGCAGTCTAGCGATCTGTCGTCACAGGCCTTAAAAAATGAAAGGGAGTGACAGAAGGATGACAAATCTCAGTCTATATTGTGAAGTCGCGTAAGCGACGGTTCAAATGGTTCAAATGGCTCTGAGCACTATGGGACTTAACTGCTGAGGTCATCTGTCCCCTAGAACTTAGAACTACTTAAACATAACTAACCTAAGGACATCACACACATCCACGCCCGAGGCAGGATTCGAACCTGCGACCGTAGCGGTCGCGCGGTTCCAGACTGTAGCGCCTAGAACCGCTCGGCCACTCTGGCCGGCGTAAGCGACGGGGTAATGCAAATTTGCTCGGCCGCGAACAGACACCAACCACCCCACTTGGGTTCTTTGCATCACCTGTACCTTTAGTGAAGTCTTGTAGACAGCACCTTGGTGTACCAGCATGCAAGGACTTCCCATTCTTTGCTGTCCACCAGCTCACTGCCTCCAGCCACCAGACCAGAAGGACAGCCGTGCTTACGGCACACCCTGCGTCAGGAACAGCCCCTGCTGCACACAAGACAGCTCCGGCCAAACGGCCGGAATGAAGTGTGGTAAGTAAAAGAATCCGCCCTCCATCTCGAGCTGTACCATCCAGTTTATAAGCGCTGCCAGCAATGCCCCAAACGCCCCCCCCCCCCCCTCCCATCCCACCCATCGTGCTGCCTAATCAAGGGCTATCGCGTGGGCTGCGCTTACGCATCCGGCACAATTTGTACGATCCCACGTTACCAAATCGATCAAAAGTACCCATCGTAGTGATTAACGGTCCTAGGTAAGGCATGGAATCGTTCTGCAGACTACAACACTGCGGCCACCACGTCGTACTCTATCAAAATTTTTACGCAGGCATTTGAATTAAAATGTTTTTTTACCACGGATCACAAAGTTCATCTGCAACATATATCGACACCAGTCCTTTCCGACACTGTCGATTAAATTACTTTGGTCCTCTCAGTGCACCTCCGTACCTCAATGGTCAGTCAGTGTAACTGGTATGCGGACGACCCTGATTCAACTCCCAGGAATTTTCCATTGGTGGGAGGTCTGATATGACGTGCAGTCAGCCTCATGGGCCCAGTTGAGGAGCTACTTGGATGAGAAGTAGTGGCTTAAGTGTCAAGAAAGATGGCAACAGTAGGAAGAGCAGTGTGGCTGACCCCAAGTTACTCCATACGAGATAGATTGGGGCAATTGGTTGAGGATGACATGGCGATCAGTCCATCCCGACTGCCCCATCAAGAGGGGACTGTGGAGCTTTGATATTTGGCGCATTGCCATTACCGTGGCTGCAAATACTATCCATTCCATCAACACGTATGCAACTGGATTCGCTGTACTGTTGTGGTGAAATTAAGCTTATTGATCTCAGTTTTGTGTGGATGATAAGATTTTCGATTATGGCCCAATGATTGGTTTTAACGAGCCATTCGACTTCGACGTTATGGTATTTCTGATTATACCTCGCGTTGCTGCAGTTGCTGCTACTGCTTTTACTGTATGTAAAGGCATTATTTATTTATTTATTTATTTATTTAACCTGATCAGATTAGGGCCATCAGGCCCTCTCTTACACCGGACCAGTGTTCCACACATGCAGCATTTCACACATCAGAGTAACATCATGAACATAGTTTAAATGAGAAAATTAGCTTACTCTACTGATAATATGAATAAAGACTAGTGACTAAGACCTAATAAAGTAAATGCGGAAATATTTTTACAACAGTTGCTATATATACAGATTATGATAAAAGCAATAATAATAACAGTAAAACAAAAAATCAAATAATAATGATAAACATGACTAAGACCTAATAAAGTAAATGCTGGGAGTATTTTTACATCAGGTGCTATACATACAGATTATGGTGAAAGCAATAATAATAACAGTAAAAAAAAATCAAATAATAATGACAAACATGAGAAAGATTCGCAATAGTAATGAAGGTTTGTGCAGATGTACATTAATATTTTGCTGTGTAAAGTAGATGTTTACTAGTATAGCGAGTTTTGGGTAAGGGAGGTTTAAGGAGGGGGAGAGAGGTAAGTAATGAGGTGAAGTGCACTCATGTACAGAGGAAGGCATTACTGTTGCTTAAGTAGATACGTCATTAACTGTTTTTTGAAGCCGGTCATGTTTTTAAGTTCTCTAACATAACGAGGGAGGTTATTCCAGAGTCGGGTTCCCGCTACTGTAAAGGACTTGGAGAAGGTGACTGAGCGATGCAGTGGAACGGAGAGGATTTTATTATGATGGGAACGTGTGTTTCTGTCATGTTGTTCCGACATGAGTGTTAGGGACGAGGAGAGATATGAGGGACAGTGTACATTTATAAGGCAGTAGATGAGACAGAGTGTATGGAAATCTCTGCGTTTGTCTGCGCGCAGCCAGGACAATTTTGCATATGCTGGTGAAATGTGATCAAAAAGTCGAACGTCACAGATATATCGGACGCAGGCATTCGTGACCAGTTCTAGACGTCGGGAATTTTCCTGAGAGAGGCCTTGTAGGATAATATCGCTGTAGTCAATGATTGGGAGTATAAGCGTTTGTACTAATTTCTTTTTCAGATCGAAAGGGAAGAGTTTTTTATATTTTTGTAGGACATGAAGGGATGCTGATGCTTTTTTGCACACTGCAGTTACGTGCTCTGTCCAATTTAGATTTTCATCTATTATTACTCCCAAACTCTTTGCTGAGGGCGAGAAGTTAATAATTGTTCCATTTAGGATAAGAGGTGGTACGGATTCCCGATGTTTTGGGCTAATGAGCTTAGAGTGACCAACAGGTACCGCTTGGGTTTTAGATGGGTTTAGTTTTAGACCTATGTCCTGTGCCCATTTTGACAGTGCGTCGAGGTCAGTATTGAAATTTTCAATAGCTTTCTTGAGATTGCTTGGTTTCGCACTTAGATACAACTGAAGGTCATCAGCATACATATGGTATTTGCAATAGGTCAGGACCGATGACACATCATTGACATAAAGAGAGAAGAGTATAGGACCTAATACCGAGACTTGGGGAACGCCTGACACTACCTGCCGCCATTGTGATTTTATATCCCCAGACAGGACGCGTTGCTGACGAGACGTCATGTATGAGCGAAACCATTGCACTGCGCTTGGTGAGAAATTTAGACCGCTAAGTTTGGCTACTAAGATGTCGAAGTCGACAGTATCAAATGCTTTGCTGAAATCTAAGAAGCAAATGATAGTCGCTTCTTGTCTGTCCATGGCAAGTTTCAGGTCATCTGTCACCTTTATCAGAGCGGATGTTGTGCTTCGATGTTTACGGAAACCTGATTGGTATTCGTCTAATAGGTTGTTAGTAGTTAGGTAGTTGGTGAGCTGGTCATGAACTTTATATTCTAAGGCCTTTGATAGTGCAGGAAGAAGGCAGATGGGGCGGTAGTCAGAGGCTGCTGTGGCGATGTCCTTTTTAGGCAGTGGCTTAATTTGTCCCAGTTTCCAGGCCTCAGGGAAAACACTTGTGATTAATGAATCGTTGAAAATGTCTGTTATAGAGGGCAGTAGTTGGTCAATAATAAGTTTTACCATCTGGATAGTGATACCATCATGTCCATTACTAGATAGTGTGAGAACTGGGATATTCTATAGATTTTTGGATGCAGTGACAACAACATCAAAAAATGAACAGCACTTGTATCCGCGTATCCCGAAGGACTAAGCCCACATTCGTGTCTCACAGCTACTGCATTGGCGCTATTATGAACCTTCTCGCAATTACGAAAAATATACCTTCACATTGTGTAAACTTAGATCCTTGCTAGGAACTTCTATGTTCGGCAAGCGTAAACAGGAGACATTAACCGTCTTGCAGAGACCGTAGCTTAAGCCATACAACTCAGAGAAGGTCGCTCCACATTGGACGCTGCTGTCTTTGTTGTTGTGACGGTCACATCTTGTTATTGACTTCAGTGGAATGTTCTGAATACTGCCTTGCTGTCTGAGATCTAGCTTTAAAAGCAGCTATATAATCATACTCCAGCCGAATGAACGTTTTACCCCTCAATACCTGTTCGTCACCATGATTTTCTAGACCAATAGTTCAAATCAGAGTTTCATCCACTGTATATTTCCGTCCTGTATTTATTTCGTGAAACTATAATGGTACAGTACATGTTCGCAGTACGACAAGATACAGGTGTTGGGAAAAGAAAATGCAAACATCACGAGAAATGCACGCTTAAACATAAACGCAGATGCCAGCCAAGTCCACCGGTCGCGCTGCCGTATATGACCTCGGACGGCACCTTTGCAATGCCGTCAATACCTTGAAACTGTCAGTCGTGATCAGAACAGCGTTCTCTGTAGTTGTGAGTGCAGTGTATCGGAAAGAAGTGAATTCGAACATGGACATATTGTTCGTGATCAGATGGTGGCAAGTTCCGTAATCAAGATAGCAAAAGTATTCGTTGTTTCAAGAGGCACCATATCGAAGATTTGAATTACTTGACGCTTTAATTCGTTGTATCTTTCTTCCATAAGTGCTCATGTGATAGGATTTGGTATTTCACTTTAAATGTCCTAGTTGTGCATGCGTGTGCTTCAGTTATTTCCTTTCAAAAAATGGCTCTGAGCACTATGGGACTTAACATCTGTGGTCATCATTCCCCTAGAACTTAGAACTACTTAAACTTAACTAACCTAAGGACACGACACACATCCATGCCCGAGGCAGGATTCGAACCTGCGACCGTAGCAGTCCCGCGGTTCCGGACTGAGCGCCAAGAACCGCTAGACCACCGCGGCCGGCTATTTCCTTTCTCTTTTGTAACTAATTTAGTAATGTGGTTTGCACAACAGAGCTCTATTAACATTTTCAGCCAGATTCGTTTCATGTATAAATGTGCCGCCACCGAGTACTCGCACAACTGCTTCTCTCAGTGTCACAGCACAGATTTACTCCCCGTATAAAGCAGAAACGTAGCAGACAGGTAACTGAAAGTGGTGTTACTCAACACGGCACCGACATGCGGGTGGGCTAACAGTGAAAGAGCGTGCCGCATGCCTTTGGGAAATCGAATCTTCTGGTCGGGTGCTGCATAAACACTGTAGGGCTTCAATGAAAGGCCGGGCACGTACCAGCCATGACGTAGCGTAGTGGCTTCCCACTGTTTATTCAAGGGCTTCCATGCGATCGGCGCTGCTGTTACGAGCTCGTGGGTGGCATCCGACAGCTGCTGTGTGGTTTAAATCTCGACAGAACACGAAGCAAGCGACCTACAGTCTCTTCGTATTGTAGACGATATTACACTCCTGGAAATTGAAATAAGAACACCGTGAATTCATTGTCCCAGGAAGGGGAAACTTTATTGACACATTCCTGGGGTCAGATACATCACATGATCACACTGACAGAACCACAGGCACATAGACACAGGCAACAGAGCATGCACAATGTCGGCACTAGTACAGTGTATATCCACCTTTCGCAGCAATGCAGGCTGCTATTCTCCCATGGAGACGATCGTAGAGATGCTGGATGTAGTCCTGTGGAACGGCTTGCCATGCCATTTCCACCTGGCGCCTCAGTTGGACCAGCGTTCGTGCTGGACGTGCAGACCGCGTGAGACGACGCTTCATCCAGTCCCAAACATGCTCAATGGGGGACAGATCCGGAGATCTTGCTGGCCAGGGTAGTTGACTTACACCTTCTAGAGCACGTTGGGTGGCACGGGATACATGCGGACGTGCATTGTCCTGTTGGAACAGCAAGTTCCCTTGCCGGTCTAGGAATGGTAGAACGATGGGTTCGATGACGGTTTGGATGTACCGTGCACTATTCAGTGTCCCCTCGACGATCACCAGTGGTGTACGGCCAGTGTAGGAGATCGCTCCCCACACCATGATGCCGGGTGTTGGCCCTGTGTGCCTCGGTCGTATGCAGTCCTGATTGTGGCGCTCACCCGCAAGGCGCCAAACACGCATACGACCATCATTGGCACCAAGGCAGAAGCGACTCTCATCGCTGAAGACGACACGTCTCCATTCGTCCCTCCATTCACGCCTGTCGCGACACCACTGGAGGCGGGCTGCACGATGTTGGGGCGTGAGCGGAAGACGGCCTAACGGCGTGCGGGACCGTAGCCCAGCTTCATGCAGACGGTTGCGAATGGTCCTCGCCGATCCCCAGGAGCAACAGTGTCCCTAATTTGCTGGGAAATGGCGGTGCGGTCCCCTACGGCACTGCGTAGGATCCTACGGTCTTGGCGTGCATCCGTGCGTCGCTGCGGTCCGGTCCCAGGTCGATGGGCACGTGCACCTTCCGCCGACCACTGGCGACAACATCGATGTACTGTGGAGACCTCACGCCCCACGTGTTGAGCAATTCGGCGGTACGTCCACCCGGCCTCCCGCATGCCCACTATACGCCCTCGCTCAAAGTCCGTCAACTGCACATACGGTTCACGTCCACGCTGTCGCGGCATGCTACCAGTGTTAAAGACTGCGATGGAGCTCCGTATGCCACGGCAAACTGGCTGACACTGACGGCGGCGGTGCACAAATGCTGCGCAGCTAGCGCCATTCGACGGCCAACACCTCGGTTCCTGGTGTGTCCGCTGTGCCGTGCGTGTGATCATTGCTTGTACAGCCCTCTCGCAGTGTCCGGAGCAAGTATGGTGGGTCTGACACACCGGTGTCAATGTGTTCTTTTTTCCATTTCCAGGAGTGTAAGTTAAATGCTGCACTATAACTGTTATGTCACTAGGAAGTGATAAAACACGGGAATAAATTAAGAAGTAAACGGTGTAATTAAGATTGTTATGTCACTAGGAAGTGATAAAACACGGGAATAAATTAAGAAGTAAACGGTGTAATTAAGATATCATCTTCGACGGTAGAAGTGAGTTCTATTGGAGAAAAAGAAGATTCTCAGTAGTCATCTTCACAAACCTATGAAATATGGCGCAAGTGTGACGTGACACTATATCGATAGTTCTGAAAATGCAATACGTTTTTGGAAATTCAAGCATTTCTACAGGAGCTGCATTCTTCTCTGACTTACGTAGAAATGACCGATACGTATTGCTACTTATATGGCAACAACTAAGTCATTTAGCATCTTACAAGTTTAAAGGCAAGAGAAGTAGACGAGCTACGAGTGGATACTCCTGATCTGTACCCATTCAGCAAGTGCTCTGTTGTCCCTTCAACAGCAGATTCTGGGGAAACTGTCAAGCACAAGACATCCTAAGACAACTTAAGAGATCGAAAGATCTAAATGAACTGATGTTCTTCCAGCGGACACCGGGCTACAGACGCATTGGACATACTGACCAGTTTACAGAAAATGTGTAACAACTCGCGTTCACTTCTGTATCTCATCCGCACTGTGGTTGCTATCGACGGCTAAGGCAAAAGCAGAATGGTCAACAATACGTAGTGAGAAAATTAACTCCAATTTATTAAGTACTGGGCCATCCAGAAGCACGTGTCTTATACCCTGTGGTTTCTTAAAACGGGTGTGAAATACCATTACCGGGTAAAGAGTGGGCCACATGGCTACCAAGACAAGGAAGCGCTTGTTGAAGTTAAGTTCCTCCGAATTTCGATTACTGCACAGTCAAAGACGACATTCTGTACTTTTTAATTTGTATGTATAAAATGTAAAGAGAAAGAGACTATAACACTACACGAGAAACTAAGAATTGCTGGTTGTTTCTTACTTCGATTAGTTCTATCTCCTTTGAAATATCTGACTTGTTATTTTGCTAGCAGAAATTTTATAACTCTCGCCCATAAGCTTTTTACTTTTAACTAATGACTATTGAAGACACTTACTTCTCTTTTTATTCTAGTATTTTTCTTGAAATTTTGTTTTTACTGCATTGTTAACCTGTTGTTGCTATTACACACCGCCCGGCCAAGAAAGTCCGAGACGTTTTTGGTTCCTGGCGCGTAAGCGAACTCAGCATAGTGATTAAAATGGCATGGAAGGAGTGGGGTTGGGGGTAATGAGGTGACGAAAGGAGTTGCATCCAGCCACCTCTTAAAATAATCTTCTGTATCTGTTAATAACCATACCGAACCTGAGCAGATGCCGGACAAAGGTACAAGAAAAAGAAAGAAGTTTTATCAAAAGCAAATATTCCAGACGATAAACTTTTGCTTTTAGCGACCGTCATTGCTATAATAGCATTATAATCGTCAATCAAGGTGACGCCGTTGAAATGATTAGAGCTGTTTGCAGCCATAAGATATAAAATTTTTCTCTCACCTGTGGGCTGTTTGTTACTTGTTTAAGGCAGTTCACTGAAAACACGTTCAGTATTACATTGCACCGCCGATAATATACGCTTAGTTATTCCAGACGATGGTGAGCAATTTGAAGGTATTCTTTACTGTTGCCGTATCATGCGGACATTTCCATACTATCGAAATTAGTGCCTTACGTGTTGCATATAGGAAAATGTTTTTCTTGAAACAAGATGGGCTTTAGGACTGCAGACGCCATGACAATTAACTGCTATTATTTTATCATTCTCCATCTTCATATGTGTTTCTACCGTTCTCGTTAAGCGGTTTCTGAGATCGCTTGTTTGCATGTGGGGATATCGCAGTTCCATTTAACTTCAAAAAAAAGTTAAATGCTTTTACATTCCTAAGCACTATGCCACTTAAGGACTGCTATCGATTTAAAGTCTACACCTGACTTGGGCAGAATGAATCTGCAAGTAATAACCAGGTAGCACAGATCAAGAACTTAACAGCTGAGATCGTCACAGAACTGACGAATCCCATTACTTAACTTTTCCACTCGATTCCAGACACGAGAATCCCAATCAGTCCCCGGAAACTTGATTCACATCGATAGATACGCTGAGATGACACTAGTGAGTCAGTCTGAGAACAGTTTGTCAGTCTCTGATAACTGAGAATCGTCTCAAACCTCAGGCGACAAACGCCGTTTGTGCCTATGTGAGCGATGATCTGAAGACGACTTGAAATCAGTTCATTCCCTGGATGGCTCTTTTGTATCCTGCTACAGAAGGAACTCTTCGTCATCGCATTTGTTTGGCTTGCCTTTCGTTCGGAAGCATCCATCGACCCCTGAAGCTGGTTGATCATACCTATATGGCACACAAATGACATCCAGCAGCACTGGCTAGCTCCGTACTTCTGGAGAGTAAATTGCACCTCGTATAACATAATAAAGTTCTCTATTGCAGAAATTCCTCGAAATGCTGCGGACGCTCGCAGAGTGGGGAAGCAGCTTTCTTAAGTACACGTCGGCACACTGGTTTGGCGAAAGAAGTTAATTACAGAGCAGTTTCTAAGCAAAAACGTGTGCCGCGTATCGTAAAACGTAATATGTGTGTGTGGCGAGAGGTTTTCCGTGAGACAGGCACTTATAATTTCGTGTTTATTACAGCAATATTCCTCACACTAGTTCTCTTCGCCGCTGGCCATGTCTCAGTACGTAGTTTAGGAGTCATCAAGCTCAGTTAGTGGAAATTACTTGTTAATTACGCCTGGAAATAATGTGCGTAGCTTACAGGGAAAACTAAAAGAAAAAAGTAGTTTTTCTCTGAGGAAAGTAGTCCCTCTGCTCCATTTTTCATTAATTCTAGTAACACCGAGTCATGTATGTCCTGAAAATATTTGTATAGCTGCTCGTAAAACTGTAGTAAGTCGTAAAATATGTCCCAGAATTTTGAAACACATTTACATCAGTAGTTCAGTTCTATAATATTGTTAGTTACTCTTTCGGCTAAGGCAGTCACTGAGCTAGTGATCATTTATTTCCAGCATCGACTGTAGCTTGTTTTCGTGTTATAGTGATCCACTATGGACATATTCTTAAACTAATTCTTCGCTTTGTACCACGTGTTTACATAGTGTCCGTATGCCCTTTTCTCTCCGAATTGAATCCAGTGATAAATACTAATCAGTAGTAATCGTTGGAAAGAGCAAGGTAGTACTGCGGTTTGCTCAAAGTCCTCTGAGAATAAGGCTCCATATTTCTTCCGCCGATTCCATGGTATCATTCCTGATCATCTCTGTGTCACATTGGCACTACTAATCCTGCCGGTAAGAAGTCTATCATAGATTCAGAGTCAGGAAAATGGCGATTCAATTCCCCGTCCTGCCTACGAGATTTAGGTTTTCCATGGTTTTTCTAAATGTCTTAAGGCACTTGTCGGAATGGATCCTTTTAAAAGAATTCCTCTTTTCCTAAATAATCCTTTCCCCCATTAGATATCGTGCTACTGCTGTAATGATGACATTATCGAAGGGACGTTAAACACTAATCTTCCTTTTCCACCGACATCTTACTCTGTTCTCCCCATTTCACACTTCAGCCCCACAAAGTTCACCGAACCTTACTTGTGCTTACTTGCAAGTCATTCATGAGAGTTCCTTCATGCACAGATGTGTTACACATTTTATGGACTCTCCTAATATTTTCAAGTCTTGTTATAACGCACGTGATTCTCATGAAAAGACAGTGTACTTTTTGTCTATTTAGTAGTGTTTAGTGATTAATTTTTTTTAGCATTTGCTAATTTCAATACGCTAAATTGCTCTTGTTTAACAATAAACATCAATTCTATACCATTAAAAGACTATTTTTAAATTTCTACGATTTTTCCTGTTACTCTTAGGGGAAAAATGAACAGAATATTTTCTGCAGGGAATTTAATGTAGTTTAATTTTGTACTTTGGAAACATACTCGCTACATGTTTTGGCATTTGAGATATTCAAGAGAAACCTAAGGAAGTTATCTTTACACGCCACCCACCCCGAGCTCACACCACACCACTCAGGATTTTTAGTATGTTGTTCATGACAATCCCCCGTTTCTATTGTACGAAAATTTGCAACTGCACGAATTTTTCCTTCCAGTAGACATTTTTTAGATTTCGTGGACTTCGCTGTCACATTCAACTAGGATGTGGCCCCTTTGCCTTTTTGACGACACGTGGTCTCTCACGACGATCTGCTATCCTTCGCCATAGCTCTCTCCCTAGGTGTGGCTACACACACTTTTGCCCAGCTCATTTTATTCTCGTGCCCAATCAAATTATTGTTCAGCATCTGTCTTAAATATTTAGTTCTGCCTACAACCCTCACGGCTGGAAGCCTGCTCGCAAGTTTTGGTGACCGACATTCCTTCGCTTGGCAAAATGCGTGCTGCGGGTTAAAATTGACATCCTGTGCTCGAGAACGTCCCTTTGTCATCTCCTACCGCTCATCTGGGAACTTCTTATCTCCATTCTGTTAGTGTGTCTTTGAGTCCGTGCCCTTTCCCTACTTCCAGGGAGCATAACTACCGCACACAAGGATCAAGAATTTTTCCTCTCCTAACATGCAGCATCGGCTAGGTGAAACGCCCTGGGGTGTCTATTGGCGTCAGGCACGTACCTTTCACAGGGAGAGGCCAAGCCCCTTAATGAGGCGGCCATTGTATCTTGGGGACGTGACGTCTAAGAGCGAATACTTTGCTCAACTTCCGACTCAAATGATGCGAATTTTAATGGCACCTAAGTTTCTTGCATTTAAGTTGTTGTGACCGCTGATAAAACCGTACATTCCCTTTCCTCTCACATTTGACTACTTGCACCCCATGTTTGTCACAAAATGATCAAGATCTGCATGTAACATAATTCTATAGATACCAGGTTCTTCACAATTCATGTTACGCTCATATAGAGGTGACTTAATACATCAAGTTCTACATAGTAACCCATGTCCGGAAATGTCATCCAACGACGCTACACATCGTCAAAGTTACAGGTGCCGCCGCCCATGCATGTATGTATACCATGGTGATACCGTGATCGTGATACACACTTTCTGGGATGATGGGGAAAGATAAGTGTATCAATTTGAGATAAGCGTCCCTGTACCGGAAACGAAAGAGTCGAAAGTTGTAAGCAGAAACCGTTATAATGCGTCTGGCAGTGCAACACTTGTACCGGAACTTTGTCGAAAAAATTGTAGGGTAGGCAACTTTCAAAGGCGGGGATAGTATGGACCAAAAGAAGAAGAAATGTCCAGTAAACATCCGCTCTAAAAGGCATGACTTACGAGCTACGAGCACTTGTTCAGTACAGATGTATTTCACAGTAGGGAAGATGAATAATTACACATAGCTCCTTCGGCACGCATTTTAGAGCCCATGTGTACTGTACGTGTTTTCTTGTACTGGTCACTACTACGCCCTTGGAAGTTGCCTAGCCTACAATCTTAGGAAAAATTAGGATATTTGTGGTAAGGAATATGGGACCAAACTGCTGAGGTTACCTGTCCCTAGGCTTACACACTAATTAATCTAACTTAACCTGACTTACACTATGGACAACACACACACCCATGCCCGAGGGAGGGAGGACTCGAACCTCCGACGGGGGGAGCCGCGCGAACCGTGACAAGCCGCCTGAGACCACGCGGCTACCCAAGGCGGCTACAATCTTACAAACACCGCTACCAGTACGTGTATTCCACTGTCAGGGGCATCAGAATGGTTTCCGCTTACAACTTTCGACTTGTCTGTTTCCGGTACAGGGACCCTTGCCTCAGATTGGGACATTTATCCTTCTCCATCATCCTAGGAAGTCTGTAACATCATCACGGAATCACCCTGTATATACATACATTTAAAGGCGCTTGCATTGTTGGATGACATTTCCGGACATGGGTTCCTATGTGAAACATGATCTGCTGGGTCTCCTCTACAGCCACTAGAAGTGTGTAACGTGAATAGCTAAACGCTCTGTATGTTCCTAACCTTGGGCATGTCTCTTAAACACAAAGACTGAACATTCTGGTAACGTCTAAACCTACGTATGTGAATACTGTCACCTACCAAAAATAGATCAGCCTTTCATCAATCTGTGACAAACACCTTCAGATATACAGAAAAACCATTAAAAATAAATACGCACGATGTGAAAACAAGAATACTCCCAATCTACCAAGTCTAGCAACATTTCCGCCTCAGACGTTTGTGTACATACAGCAAACAAAAACCATATTGTAGTACAAAACAAATGATAGGCACGCAAAACGAAAACAAATACAATAATAAATAGAAATTCAATTAAGTAAACATAAGTAACAAGGATACTACAGCCCTTGCGCTGTTTTCAGCGTATAAAAACGTTGTTTTTGCCTACAGTGTCCTTTGCACTGTTATCGCACTCTGAATGTTTATTGATCCATATTACCTGTAATAAAAACTTGAACATTTCACTATTTGCCCTCATAATCCTCAGCAATCTTCGACCTGCAAACGTCACTCGTCCATAGCTTTCATACTACAAACGTACAACATTCATACTGTTAACTTACAAAGTATCGTTAGTTGCAAAACTGGCCACTTAAATTACCTCCGTTTCATAACTATACCATTATGCTACGAAATAGTCCATGTTTCTCGCATTGATGGTTCTAATTTACTCATGATTTCTACTAACAGGTAAGCATTCGGAACCTTATCAAAATCTTATCAACAGTGTAAGGCCAGATGCACAAATGAAATAACTTTGCTATTTATTTTATCTCCACGCCGTACAGTTTGTGATTTTTGATGAGGATGTGATCTCTCACTTTGATAATCTTCTTCTGCTTTCCCCTTGCTATTTCTGCTCTCCAGCCTTCTCTACAAGACACTCTCGACCCATTTGACTCTCTCTGCAAGATTTTCACCTTCATCTCACATTTGGACTTCATTCTCCTCATCCATAGTTCAATTTCTTTTCTCAAGATGTATATCGACTGGCCTATGCCCGTGCTGCAGTGTATTGCTTAAAAGAAGTACCTCTCTATTTCTGGAAGTGCTGAGTGCTTCTGCGGCACTATGATCCTGAAGTGTGACCTAATTGACATACAGATCTTTCGGCCATATTCAATAAAGTGTTGTGGGTCGATGAGAAAATGACTTTTATGCCATCCTTCACTAATTCATCCTTCCATCTCAGTGCTGTCGATACTGTGGCGTGATGTGTGCTATCATGGTACAGTTATTAGATACTGACGCTCATATTTAGTGAACGCATCCAGCAATAGTAATATATATTTTCTCCAAAATCACCCTTTGGGTAGTGATCTGTAGAAACCCACACAAAACAACCCATTCAGTGAGTGTGGTTTTATTGCCTAATACTGCCCTTGTCGTAATTTTAACTTGTTTTACGACATAACTCTTCACGATTGCTGTGATCTGTAGTGCCATGCGCTACCATTCCATACCAACAGTTCTGTACAAATTTTCGCTACTGCTGTGCCGGGATGACAAGGGTAAATTCTTATCACGTCCTGGACGAAGTCCTATGGTAACCAAGTTTTCCGTCTTCAACGTCCACATTGTCCATAGACCCTATCCCCCGACAACGTACTGTATGAAATACTTTATTCTTACATTTGGTTTCAGGTCTTGTGCCTTTATAATCATCCTTCTATGATTACACTGCGCAACAATGAAAATGTTTCGGGCTTAAAAATAGTAAATTTACGTGTATTTCTATCTGCTGAATTCAAAAATCACCATAAAAATGACAGATTAGCTCTTGTTTTGAAGATAAAGTCCCATTTCATTTTTAGACTGAAGATTTTAAATTTGAGGGATTTTTTTTTTTTTTTGGAGTTGGCACACCTGTCAAATAACAAAACACAAATGTTCTCCAGCTGTTTGTAAGTCATAATCATAGATACTGTTGCTGTGACTGTGAATTACATGTAGTTTCTAATCAAATTAATGCAAAATTTCTGGTTCGCGAGTGCTTTTTTAGCGTAAAATTTGTAAAAATACCACGAAAATGTGTAAATGTGGTGAATAACTTTTGTTATATTTGTGGTGAAATAACTTTCTCCTCACAGAAACGCAATCTGACGCCTCTTGTAAAGACTGGCTATCAGTATTATTTCGGTATGAAAGTGGGGGACCAGGATAAGTCTTGGGCTCGACATACACTCCTGGAAATTGAAATAAGAACACTGTGAATTCATTGTCCCAGGAAGGGGAAACTTTATTGACGCATTCCTGGGGTCAGATACATCACATGATCACACTGACAGAACCACAGGCACATAGACACAGGCAACAGAGCATGCACAATGTCGGCACTAGTACAGTGTATATCCACCTTTCGCAGCAATGCAGGCTGCTATTCTCCCATGGAGACGATCGTAGAGATGCTGGATGTAGTCCTGTGGAACGGCTTGCCATGCCATTTCCACCTGGCGCCTCAGTTGGACCAGCGTTCGTGCTGGACGTGCAGACCGCGTGAGACGACGCTTCATCCAGTCCCAAACATGCTCAATGGGGGACAGATCCGGAGATCTTGCTGGCCAGGGTAGTTGACTTACACCTTCTAGAGCACGTTGGGTGGCACGGGATACATGCGGACGTGCATTGTCCTGTTGGAACAGCAAGTTCCCTTGCCGGTCTAGGAATGGTAGAACGATGGGTTCGATGACGGTTTGGATGTACCGTGCACTATTCAGTGTCCCCTCGACGATCACCAGTGGTGTACGGCCAGTGTAGGAGATCGCTCCCCACACCATGATGCCGGGTGTTGGCCCTGTGTGCCTCGGTCATATGCAGTCCTGATTGTGGCGCTCACCTGCACGGCGCCAAACACGCATACGACCATCATTGGCACCAAGGCAGAAGCGACTTTCATCGCTGAAGACGACACGTCTCCATTCGTCCCTCCATTCACGCCTGTCGCGACACCACTGGAGGCGGGCTGCACGATGTTGGGGCGTGAGCGGAAGACGGCCTAACGGTGTGCAGGACCGTAGCCCAGCTTCATGGAGACGGTTGCGAATGGTCCTCGCCGATACCCCAGGAGCAACAGTGTCCCTAATTTGCTGGGAAATGGCAGTGCGGTCCCCTACGGCACTGTGTAGGATCCTACGGTCTTGGCGTGCATCCGTGCGTCGCTGCGGTCCGGTCCCAGGTCGACGGGCACGTGCACCTTCCGCCGACCACTGGCGACAACATCGATGTACTGTGGAGACCTCACGCCCCACGTGTTGAGCAATTCGGCGGTACGTCCACCCGGCCTCCCGCATGCCCACTATACGCCCTCGCTCAAAGTCCGTCAACTGCACATACGGCTCACGTCCACGCTGTCGCGGCATGCTACCAGTGTTAAAGACTGCGATGGAGCTCCGTATGCCACGGCAAACTGGCTGACACTGACGGCGGCGGTGCACAAATGCTGCGCAGCTAGCGCCATTCGACGGCCAACACCTCGGTTCCTGGTGTGTCCGCTGTGCCGTGCGTGTGATCATTGCTTGTACAGCCCTCTCGCAGTGTCCGGAGCAAGTATGGTGGGTCTGACACCCCGGTATCTATGTGTTCTTTTTTCCATTTCCAGGAGTGTATATGTTGTAACGCATGGTCAGTTACACTGCGAGATAGGCTGAAAAAGAAGAAACGATCTATGGTTTTCGCTGTGCCTATGATTGGGCGGGAGCCTACAAACCATACAGATGACTGCTATTTCTGCCTGACTCCACCTACAAAGGCAGCATTGTCTACGAAGAAAAGAAGAACAGTTCAGTACCCGAATCTTCCATCTGCTATTCGACCCATTCCACATTCGGATAGTTTACCAGTTCCTACCCCACCCGTAAACTGTGTGTTAGAAGTAGAAAATGAAGACAGTGTGGAACAAGAAGAACAAAACAAGCCTTCCACATCCCATGACCCTGATTTTGATGGAAAAGATGATAAACCGCACAGACTGAGTCAAGCGGAATTGAGTGATCTCATTAGTGACATTGGCCTGTCAAAGGAGAATGCAGAAATTCTTTGGTCTCGACTACAGCAGTGGAATCTTCTCCAAAGTGATGTGAGAATCTCACAGTACAGAAAATGTCACATGGAACTACTTCCCTTTTTTGAGAAGAAAAATAATTTTGTTGTTTGCTGCGACATTAATGGCTTGGTGAAGTCTTTGAATTTGAACCATGATCCAACTGAATGGAGGCTATTTATAGACTCCTCCAAGCTTAGTTTGAAAGCTGCATTACTTCACAACGGAACCTTCTTTCATCTCTTCCTGTTGGTCATGCTGTTCACATGAAGGAGACATATGCAAATATGACAGCTCTCTTGGACTCAATTAAATATCATGAACACAAATGGAAAATCTATGGTGATCTAAAAGTCATTGCCATACTCTTAGGAATGCAACTGGGTTACACAAAGCATTGCTGCTTCTTATGTATGTGCGACAGTAGAGATAGGAAATTGCATTATATTAAAGAAGACTGACCTGTAAGGAATCTTCACCCTAGCGAGAAAAATGTCGCTGCCAAGCCTCTTCTGGACACAAAAGACGTTCTTCTTCCACCCCTACATATCAAGCTGGGTTCGATGAAAAACTTTGTCAAAGCTATCAACCGAGAGGGACGGGCCTTTAAGTACATAAGAGAGAAATTTTCGAAATTAAGTGATCGCAAAAGTTAAGGAAGGCATTTTTGTCGGACCACAAATAAAAGAACTTGTAAAGGATCCTGCATTTGATCAAGTTTTGGAGGGGAAAGAAAAGGAAGCTTGGGAAGCCTTCAAGGGTGTTGTTCATGGATTTTTAGGCAACAAAAGAGATGACAACTACAAGCATTTGGTGACAGTGCTCCTGCAAAAATACTGTAAGCTTGGATGCAACATGTCCCTTAAGATCCATTTTCTCCACTCCTACCTAGACTTTTTCCCTCCTAGTTGTGGAGCTTTTAGTGATGAACATGGTTAGAGACTCCGTTAGGACATTTCTGTTACTGAACAAAGATATCAGGGCCGCTGGTGAGTCATCTGCCAGCGTGTGTATTGCCAACAGTAAAATTCGGAGGCGGTGGTGTTGTGGGGCGTCGCGTTTTTCATGGAGGAGGCTTGCACCGATTGATGTTTTGCTTGGCACTATCACAGCACAGGCCTACATTAATGTATTAAGCACCTTCCTGCTTCCCACTGTGGAAGAGCAATTCGGGGATGGCGATTGCATCTTTCAACACGATCGAGCCCCTGTTCGTAGCGCACTGCCTGTGGCGGAGTGGTTACACGACAATAACATCCCTGTAATAGACTGTACTGCACAGAGTCCAGACCTGAATCCTATGGAACACCTTTGAGATGTTTTGGAACGCCGAATTCGTGCCAGGCCTCACCGACCGACATCGATACCTCTCCTTAGTGCAGCACTCCGTGAAGAATGGGCTGCGATTTCCCAAGAATTCTTCCAGCACCTGATGGGACATATGCCTGCGAGAGTGGAAGCTGTCATCAAGGCTAAAAGTGGACCAACACCATATTGAATTCCAGCATTACCGATGGAGGGCGCCACGAACTTGTAAGTCATTTTCAGCCACGTGTCCGGATACTTTTGATCACATAGTGTAGATACGTCATTATATACTAACGTTATCGCGAATGGAACCGTTTGTCACAGTTGGCAAAGAGCTGTTAATGTTGTGTTGAGAAGTGGTTCGTTTGCATTTTCTCTCTCAGTTCATTCTCCAAATGTACTGCTAGGTGTTGCACATTTGGTTTGCGTTCGTGTATGGATAAAGCGAAAATCCGCGTCGTTAGTGTTGATGTATCTTCCTATTTTCTACATGAGGACTCGTCGTGTCTGTCTACTTGATCAGTGTCTCACTATTTGAAATACTACCATGTCACTACCATTGCTCACATAATAATAGAGGTATTTGATAGATTTCACTGAATCGCAGTATTCTACGTTTATGTGTGCTTGGAACATTTCGAAAATTTTAGAAAGTAGTTTGTTATATGGTGCTATTAGTAGGAAGGTGGGTATCCTACCCCAATTTTGATATCAAATTGATATGTACTTCAGTTAAATTGATCAATTAATTATCCCCACTCTCACCCCACGCCAGTCCCATCCCACCCCCATCCCCACCATCTAGATGACGTCTTGTGTTTTCCTCAGCTGGCACATGGATCCCTGCCCCCCACCTCTCTCCATCCCACCCCGTCGCCCAACCAACCCCATTAGGGGAATTTTGAATTTTGGTGGGAATTTGATTGTCTCAGGGCTGTGTTGGGGTCCCACCCCACTCCCCAACCGGGAACTGGCAAGAAGTTAAAAATTGCAGTGCCCTTTACTGAACTCGAAGCTTGGTCCTTCTGGATGGAAAGCCCAAGTGCACCCTCTAACGCATGGAAACTGTCCAGATGCAGGAGAAAATGGTTAGGTTAGTGTACTTTACCTATTTTGGTTGGGAAACTGAAGTAAAGATCAGTCCTAATAGTGTGATTAATCATAAAGATCGGTTCTAATTACACAACTATATGCATAGCGCTACACAAGTAGTGCCTAAAATTGTAGTACAGCTCAAAAACTGACGTTGCCGTATAACACCACACAATATCACACGAATCTAGTGGTAAACGTACTCAAACCCTACGCTGACCTACAAGCTGCCAGGAAAAAACGATGGGGTGGGAGGTACTATGTTTATTTTTTGGGTGAGGTGTACGCTCAACTGATGAGATGCTCGTGTTGGAGAGAGAAGAGTTTTATATGTCTATTACCTGTAAGCATATGGCTTAAGACTATCTATCGCTGTTTGACACTGGAGCTCACTATAGACGCCAGCTTGAAATCAACCTGCAACCCAGGTAATCGAAGCTATTACATGCTACCACAAGTGATGGAAAATGCTTCATAGTTCTAATTACACATCGAAATAGTGATAAAAAAAACAGCACTTGTAATCAATGGGTCAGAATGCAATACGTGTATTGGGGAAAACCTTCACTCCAAAAGATTGCAACAGGAGAGAGGAGCGGCAGTTCAATGTGGGTTCTCCTCTATGCACGACCATTACCTAGTGAAATTATGGCACTTCTACCCCCCCCCCATCCCCCTCCGTCCTTCCTTCCCTCCCTCCCTTCACCTACAGTGGGGCCACAGCTTTTTCAAACAGTCAACTGCTAGTGCGCTGTACAGTTTTTCTGTGGCCAACCCCAGCAGCGTGTTTTACCATTGCTGACTGCACCTGGCAAGCCTTGAAACAGAGTTCAAGCATCAGCCCTTGGTCGGCACAAAAGGATCTAAAGGCACCTAAACAATATGAGATAAATGAGGGCCGCCCCAACTGCACCTTGTTTGTTTTTCCAAAATATAGCGGCGGCGACCTCACACACACTGGACCATCCCCCAAACTGTCCCTAAAAGCCGCGCGGGATTAGCCGAGCGGTCTTTGGGCGCTGCAGTCATGGACTGTGCGGCTGGTCCCGGCGGAGGTTCGAGTCCTCCCTCGGGCATGGATGTGTGTGTTTGTCCTTAGGATAATTTAGGTTAAGTAGTGTGTAAGCTTAGAGACTGATGACCTTAGCAGTTCAGTCCCATAAGATTTCACACACGTTTGAACATTTTTTTTTTTTTTGTCCCCAAAAGCGTCCGCCATACTGCGATGGAGCACACTTGTAAAATCATCTCTTATTATTAAGCACATGTCAAGAAAGAAAACTCAATCGAGGAAACTCAATCGCCATGACAATAAATGTCCTCTTTCCACGAAAATAAGCGCAGTCCATTTTATTTTAATTTTCTGAGCAAAATCGCTACAGTTTTTATGTTTGATTGCAGGATACGCTACGCATCTCATTATTTTGCGACATCTATCGAAGTGAAAAAAGCCACAGCGCCGCCGTCGATTACAGATGAGCAGCCTGCAGAGGCTTGTACATGTCCACCTTGCGTAAAATTGGGGGAAAACGCTTCGACTACTTTGCTGCGAAAACTGCCGATCGCCACAGAATGTCCGCGGTATTTTTAAACCGTCATCAGAGTAAAGACGAGGCGAGAATTTAAACTCTGAAGAAGAAATGTCTATTTTAAGCAGTGTCTTTCAACTTGATGGACAAATTACACTACCTGAGAAAATCTCTCGCGTTCATATCAGTGTCTGTAAATAAACATGTGAAATAACATTACAGAATACAACCTTTCACGCCATTTGCTCACATGTCGGAAAAAACACAATCATTTTACACTGCTGCAGATTGAAGGTATTGTCTTATTGGAAAATTTTCATGGGTGCGCTCACGTTGACATGCAGGGATCAACTAAGCTACTGCACCGGGAACCAAGGAAACTATCATTTTTCGTTGACAGCGATAAGACGGTTGGAAGAGAATGTTTAACGAGGATAACCACCAAATGTAGAGTAATAAATTTATATATGACGGATCACAAGCCCAGGTGTAACCCCAAAGTTATCGGCATGATTTTTTATAAAGTGTCCTTAGCTAAAGACGGTTGTGTTATCAGCTGCGGTGACTGCAGTATACAACGGCAGAGTGGACCACGTGTTCGACCCTGTGCAGTACTTCTTGCGCGTGTTTTAAACCGTAACAAACATTATTTACAATGTGGTTATCTCTACACTGTCAATTTTGCGGTGTCAGTTAACAAACAGTTGCTGTATGGCGACACTCTACTGTATGTCTATTGAGGTAATAGTGATACATGCGAGTTGATTGCTGTCCTTGACGCTTTCCTTGAAAAAGAGAACTATCTATCTCTAAACTAACATGCATCAGCGTTAAAGAACTATACGAAGTAGATGGAGTTATCAGTTGAGAGAGAGTGAGGGAGATGTTGCAGGTCATTTATCATGCATTTAACCATTTTTTCCGTTTCTCTCTCTCTCTCTCTTTTTTTTTTTTTTTTTTTTTTTTTTGTTAAGTTCAGTCTTGACCACACCATTTATGTTTAATTGAAACATCAAGACTGAACTTAAGTAAAGATATGATAATCTATTGATCACTGTATTCCAAAAATGTTTACCAAAATTTTTTCCGTTGATCTTCTGTTGTGTGGTATGTGATGTGATCGACTCGTATACAACTGCGCGTTCTGTATGCGACTTTGAGCGCTATCTGTGTGTGATCGTTAACAGCAAACCTCCCCAAACCAGTCAGAGAACTCATGTGTAATGAAACATGTACTTCGATGGAAAACCTGCTTCGCTACGCTCCTCTGCAACTTTTCAAGTTCGCCCTATGCTAAAGGCATGCAAGTAGATCGTTGGGGAGAGAGCAAGTCTTTGGATTTGTTAGCAGGTTGGTATATAGGAACCGCAGATCGTTCCATAAAAAAATGTAACAATACATGGGTATGTCAGAAACATGACCATCTATATACCAAAAACTGCGGAAAAAATATGGAAGATGACATAAAATCGGTAAAATTGGAGGAAAATCTGATATAATCAAGAAAAATTGAGGTGAGATCCGTAAAAATTGAAGGAAACACCATTAAATATGTAAAACGCGAAAATCTAGTAAAATTACAGAAATTGACAGAGAATACATAAAGTTAGAGACAGATACCCTGAAAAGAGTGTAGGACAGACTGCCAGTGACACAGCACATCGTGTTCCTGCTGCTGAGAAGGCGAGTACACATTTCGTTTGTTGTATATTTTTACGAGCTTCCAGCAGGAGCGAATTATTTATTTACAGATACCTGTGTAGTTACTAGCTTATTTTTGTGATTTCTTGTGTGTTTGAGTGCTTACCACACACAAGCTTTTACTTTAATAACAGTATAGTGTACCATACAGCCGTTGCTATCGACCCTTATATCGACCCTCAGATCGTACAGGCTTTTGTGTGTTTCTGTTAGTGTAGCCCAGTGTCGTTTAGACCATTAGTGAGAAAGCACTTCGAATTCCTGCTGCTAAAAAGCCGAGTACGCTGTCCATTAGTTGTATATTTTAACAAGTTTCATATGGGAGCGACTGCAGTAATGGATAGGAACTGTGATTGCTGTGTACAGATGTGAGCTGAGTTAGTGACCCTTCGCTCGCAGCTCCAGGCTGCATTGGCTTCTGTCACACAGCTTGAGGGTGCATCACTGTGAGGGGTCTGACGGGGGGATGCGAGAGACGTCGAGCACATCCCACGTGTTACCCATTAGGTCCACTGCTGTGGCCGCCCTGGGTACTGCCTGCACTCCGGTTGATCTCTCACCTATGGTCAAGTGGGAGATCATTCCAAAGTCTGGCAGGCAGCGAAAAACTTTCTGAGGGGCCTATCGTAGGGCCTCCCCAGTTTGTTTGACGAACAGGTTTCTGGCGTTATCTGTGGCTGATGATGTCTCTGAGCCGGATGCAGTCGTTCAACTTGTTCCAGAGGAAGCTTCTCGGCTCGCAAGGTCTGGGCGTTCACAGAGGGTGGGCTTTCTGATAGTTGGGAGCTCCAATGTTAGGCGCGTAATGGGGCCCCTTGGGAACATGGCTAACAAGGAGGGGAAGGAAGCAAGTGTGCACGCCGTGTGCATGCTGGGGGAGTCATTCCTGATTTGGAAAGGCTGCTACCGCATGCCATGGAGCGTACAGGGTGCAGCCAACTGCAGGTGGTGGCTCATGTTGGTAGCAATGACATGTCGCTTTGGATCGGAGGAGATTCTCTCTGGTATTGGGCGGCTAGCGGAAATGGTGAAGACTGCCAGTCTAGCTTGCGAGATTAAGGTGGAGCTCACCATCTGTAGCATCGTCGATAGAAGCGACTGTGGTCCTTTGGTGCAGAGCCGAATGGAGCGTCTTAATCAGAGGCTCAGGCGGTTCTTTGACTGTGTGGGCTGCAGACTGGGTATCCCAGTTCCGCTTAATAGGTCTGAAGTCCACTACAAACAGGAAGCTGCCACACGGGAAAGGGGGGGGGGCGCTGTGTGGAAGGGACTAGGCGGTTTTTTAGGTGAGGGGGACTCAGGGAACCCCAGAAAGGGCGTCCGTCTAAAAGGAGGCAGATACAACACAGTAAGTTAGTTGTACAAACGATCGGTAATGTAGTTGTGAGCTCTCGAAGCGTAAATGGTTGAGAAAGCATACTTGACCTCTTAGCAACAAATAATCCTGGACAAACAGTGAGTATCGTGACGAATACAGGGGTTAGTGACCACAAGTCAGTAGCTGCTACGCTGAATACTGTAAACCCTACAACCATCAAAAAGCAACGCAAAATATATCTTTTTTAAAAAGCTGATAAAAATACTCTTAACGCCTCTTTAAGAGACAGTCTGCACTCCTTCCAATTTGATCATGTAAGCGTAGAAAAGTTGTGGAATGATTTCAGAGAGATAGTATCGACAACAATTGAGAGATATCTACCACATAAATTAATAAGTGATGGTACTGATCTCCCATGGTACACAAAACGGGTCAGATCGCTGTTGCAGAAGCAACGAAAAAAGCATGCTAAATTTAATAGAGTCCCCAAGACTGGCAAAGTTTTGTCCTATGATGAACGGCACTGTGTGATCTCTTGTAAATCAAGTTTTATGGTTATACCTTATGAATAATAATGGTTCCTGTATACTACTGTCACGTACATCATCATTGTGCTGTTGCAAAGTGGGTGTGTCAAATAATAAAGTTTATAAAGTTTGATTGAAAATCCCCCCCACCCAATCTGCCACAGTCACGACCTGGGCCACAGTAGTGACTGCTTTTAGTTTGAAGTCGTCACATTTGTAGTGGGTGCAGGCAAGGACGGAGGTGGAGTATCACTAGTTATTTCGTTAGTATTTACATTAGGGTATTGTTTATGCCAGTCTCCAAACTGTGGCGGTCGCTGCATTTGCAGGTTTTGACTCACCTGCGGGTTCGCGGATGCATGCCAGTTTTGAGTTTGCATTTGCGGCGGCGGCAATTGCCACTGGCATGTGTTATTTTTTTGCTGCGGTGGTGACGCAGTGTTTTCATACTGAGCAGCGTATTTCTTGTTAGTCCTCCTCTGTTGCTGGTTTGGTGGGGATTGATACTTATTTTTGTTTTTCTTAAAGTTTTTGTTACCATTTTGATAATTATTATTACCGTTCTAGTTTTTGTTGTTGTTGTTGCGCCGTCTCTTATTTAGATAAGAAGTGTTACAATTACTGTCTCTGCTGGGTTGAGCATGTTGGTTCTGTTGTGTATATACATTTGCCATGTGAAGCGGTTGATTCTGTTGGCTTGCGTGTCCGACAGCAGCCGGTGCGCCGGGATTGCATGGCCCTGGTGTAAATATTGTAGAAATTGTTGCGCTGTACGGAACGCTCGTAAAGCGTATCAACAGAATCGAGCATTGCGAGAAAATACTCTGCGTCGTTGTCTTGGATGTGCAGAAGTTTTTCTTTGATATTAAATGGCAGTCTTGCCTTGAATGCGGCCGGCCGGAGTGGCCTAGCGGTTCTAGGCGCAGCAGTCTGGAACCGCGCGACCGCTACCGTCGCAGGTTCGAATCCTGCCTCGTGCATGGATGTGTGTGTTGTCCTTAGGTTAGTTAGGTTTAAGTAGTTCTAAGTTCTAGGGGACTGATGACCTCAGCAGCTAAGTCCCATCGCGCTCAGAGCCATTTGAACCATTTTTGAACCTTCAGTGCGCGGAGGATGACGCGCGTTGCAACCGGCTCGCCAAGGAAATGTCCGATATTGAAATATTTCTCAAAATACTGGCGCAAATTGCCGTGCATAGGATTGAATGGTTCAGCATACACAATCTGCCTACGAAGTCGTTCCTGTACAGATAGTGACGAAAATTTAGATAAAAAGGTTCTCTCAAATTGTTCATACGTGACGCATCTGTCGGCTTCATTATTCGCCCATACAGCTGCGTCGCCTTTGATGTAACCGACAACATAAGATATCCTCTTATCGTCACGCCACGTACGAGAAAAAGCATTTCTGAAGGCTATAAGAAAGATGACAGATGCACGGCTCTTTTTCCATGTATAAATGGCTGAAATTGTCCGTGTTTTATGAAGCTGTCCTCTTCCTTGGCATTATAGTAATATTTAGTTTCAGAATGATTACTGTACGGTTCAACTGTTGTTGATAATTATCACGACTGCAGTGCAGTGTGTCATGTCGAGGTGCGTACTGTTGTTGTCGTGAGTACGTAGTGTGCGGTGTGTATGTGTTATAAATTTACTTGTATTCATTCCCAAATTGTGTGTTTTGGTTGCTGTTACCGTCATTGCACACTGGTTGTACGTAATTGTCAAACTGTTTCGACTGCGGAGCGGCAGATTGTGCTGCTTGACTGTTTAATGTTTGTTGTTACTTATAAATTTCACGTCAATGTCGTGGACAACAGCAGGCAATTTTTCTTGCAAGTTCTCGTCAGAATATTTGTCTTTTTGCTCTATCCAACTGTGAAATTCTCTATCGATGCATGAGAAATAGTTGTCAGTGCGTAGTCTTACTTTATCAAAAAGCTGTTTATGAATTGTGTCAACCTTGTTTTCGACATCGGCAATACGCATTTTTATATCATAATGCACTGACGGATAAGATTTAATCTGAGTAACTACAGCCTCGCATGTTTCACTGTTTACTTGTGCTTGGATATTTGTCACATCTTTATTTGTGTTTTCTCGCTGTAATGAAAGCTCTGAAAATTTCGTGATGAGGTCGGACACTTGTCCAGGCAGTCTATTACTTATCTCCTCAACACGGCTACACAAAGGGTTGTTTGACATTTTAAGTGCAAAAAAAAAAAAAAAAAAAGAATGGCTCTGAGTACTATGGGACTTAACTTCTGAGGTCATCAGTCCCCTAGAACTTAGAACTACTTAAACCTAACTAACCTAATGACATCACACACATACATGCCCGAGGCGGGATTCGAACCTGCGACCGTAGCGGTCGCGCGGTTCCAGACTTGTAGCGCCTAGAACCGCTCGGTCACTCCGTCGGCCCTGTTTATGTTGTGTGATTTTATTCTGAATGGATTCCATCTGATTTTTGTTGTCAGTCATCATGTGTTTTTGTTCATTCATCTGTTTCTTAATAGCATCGAACATACTGGCAATACTAGTGACGGGCAATGATTCCGTCCCCGCCACGTCGTTAGATATGATGTCAGACACCAAAATGAATTCGGAACTAGATTTAGGTATATTACTGGTGGAAGGTCTATTTTCTAAATTTAAGTTACCAGAACAGGTAATAATACACTGCCGTTTGTGAAAAGTGCAACACCGAGACGGAATTACCAGAATAGCGCCACTCTTGGTGAAAGTGGCGACGGGTGTGCAAGCAATACGTGATACGTTTTGTGGCGAGATGGGGTACACGTAGGCCGAGCAGAGCCCTCTCGAGTCGGTGCGACAGGGTCGGTGTTGCGCCTAGTGCAGTCGGTGCACAGCTGTCACACAAGGTGGAAACAGTACAGTGAGGCCCAGTATGCCTCGTCGACGTCAAAGGGAGCCAAATCGGTATGTGAACGAGTTCGAACGAGGAAGAATGATCGGTCTCTGGGAAACGGGGTTGTCATACCGTGACGTTTCGGCTCGCATAGGGCAACCTGCTACGACAGAGATGCGTGTGTTGAAGCAGTGGATAGAGGAAGGTCGCACGCAGCGGCGAGCGGGAACTGGACCACGGAACATGACCACAGCACGGGATGACCGTCATCTTGTTCGCATGGCCATTAAGGACCGTGCAGCGTCATCCACAGTGTTGGCACGTCGCTGGAGCACTGCAACAGGTGTGAACTTGTCTGCATGGACAGTTCGTCGCCGTCTGCTGCTGGTTGGACTGGTTGCACGCATGCCATTGACCGAAAACCACAAGCTCTCCGACTGCAATGGGCACATGAACACCATCACTGGGATGTTGAGTGGCAACATGTAAACTTTTCGGATGATTCCTGCTTCAGTGTGTCTTACAGTGATGGCCGCATACGTGTCCGGCGGTAACGTGATGAGCGCAACCTGGAGGGCTGCATTCTGGAGCGGCATAGCGGACAAACATCATGTGTGATGGTTTGGGGCGCCATTGGTTACAACAACCGATCTCGCCTCGTGCGTATTGCGGGGACTTTGAACACCAACCGATACCTAACGAAGGTTGTGGAGTCTGAGTTATTCCCCCTTCTTCAGGCATCTCCACAGGCCACATTTCAACAGGACAACGCTCGGCTTCTTCGAAGAACGACGGGTATCATTGCTTCCCTGGCCTGCACGTTCGCCAGACATGTCGCCCATCGAATATGTCTGGGATATGGCTGGTAAGCACCTGGTGCGTCATGGTCCTCCAATAACTGGTGTCACGGATTTGTGGGCTCGGAACCAAACTGCGAGGAGATGAATTCCTCAGGAACGTATTCAGAACCTTGTTGATTCAATGCCACGGCATATAGCAGCTCTAATTGCAGTGCATGGTGGCCACACGACATACTGAATAGTAGGCCTCAAAGGACACGTACAGATTTGAAAAGGTAATCATTTGTTACTTATCACGTACATAACCTGTGGTATTAAATAAATTGAAGTCATGCGTTTCCTTCTTGGTGTTGCAATTTCCGCAAACGGTAGTGTACGTCGCTAGTTAGTATTCGAGTCAACTGTAAAGTCACTTTCATTATTTAATGGCATGTCAGAGTCGGATTGTGCCTGTGTTTGCAGTCTCTGGTTCTCCATCTTTTCTAATTGGTTTCTGGTCAATACCATGCCACACGTAATGTATGACACAAAAAAATGTAAACTCGTATGTCTAATCAAAATAAATGTAAAAATTAACCGCGCTGTGCCACAAAGTTTGAACAAGAAAATAACTGTCGTAAGTAATGGTGGAATTTTGAACACTAATGGCTGCACGCCATATTACGTCGCACAGAACTAAAGTTGTCCATATTGTGAACTGATAAAACTGTGCTGTTGCACTGTATGAAAAATGAAAATAATTTTGGAAATCACAATGATCCTTAAAATCACTGCTAAGGAAATGGAAAATTGTGATTGATCTACTAAGCAAGCTACGATAATGCAAAGCGCTTGGGCAAGGTTGCTGATGTCTTATCTTGTATCCGCGACTGAAGCGTATTTTCAGATTTTGACATACTGTACAATCCAGTAATTCGTCTTACTTCAATGTATTCCAGTGGTCAACAATATGGTCTCGTACCCAGTGTGGTATCCAATAAACATGTAACGAAAGGAAGACAACATAGTACACATAACAATGCGTCCAGACGCGAAGTCAACAATTTAACGTAGCTTGTTCGTATATGGATCGAGATAGTACAATGAATTATAGTAATGAATATTAAATAGAGTTCAATTAAGTTTACAGATGGATAAAATATGTTTCATACAAACTCTCGGCGCTTGAGGATGGCTTTTTCTGTTAATGGTCTGTTCATGTCTTTTTTTGTTGTTTTTCTTTTACCGTGTTTCTTCTTTCTGTGTTTTCATTAAAATCGGACTTCGTAATAAGACAACACACGAAGACGACTGTGGATCGAGCTGGTCGACTGTTTGCTTAAAAGTACGGGACTTTTTGCCATGACAAGTCACCCAACAATCTTACAATGACTAAAGATACAAAATAAAACATACATAGGTTAGTAATAACAGCACATTCTGAAATAAAACCCAGTTAAATTAGGATACTTATATTGAGATTGGCATTATGCAATTACGAGTGCCGATTGGTTGCAACTCGTGAATGTATTAATAAAATAATGTATTGTTAATGGCGGTGTGCCAAAATACGTCCGATCTGGACAAGACTTAGAAAATAAAAGGTGCCTGTTATTCCGCCAATAATCTGACGATCAAAAATCTTCAAACGTTTGCAGCGGCTGCATACAATACTTATACAGCCTTGGACTATATCAATGGCTCAAATTATTTCTTTATTTCATTATTTATAATAGCGTTTTCTGCTAAGAAAAACTCAGCATGCAAATTTGCCTTTAAACAGTCCGGTCAGTGACGTGTCCGTTGGCTGTATTCAACATCGCGAATGCATCGTGGTGTCTCGTCCGTTTACAACAGCGAGGGGTAGGCTCAATGGCTCTGAGCACTATGGGACTCAACATCTGAGGTCATCAGTCCCGTAGAACTTAGAACTACTTAAACCTAACTAACCTAAGGACATCACACACATCCATGCCCGAAGCAGGATTCGAACCTGCGACCGTAGGAGTCTCACGGTTGCAGACTGAAGCGCCTAGAACCGCTCGGCCACACCAGCCGGCAGCGAGATGTAGGGAAGGGACGTCCAGACATATGTATCTCCTATTTGTTCTATACAAGAACCACATGTTTTGAGTCTTGCGCTCCGTTTTCAAAGTTTTGACCTGTTGTAACGTAGTTCACATCCGTTTATTTGTTGTTTCCATTTCTGTGTTAGGTCTATGCTGCATCTCACCTGCTCTCCCTATTTTTCATATTTACTTGCGACGGTAATACATTCTTACAACGTGACTCATCCTACAACCCGTGTATCATATTCCGTAACCAGTGTGTAGCGTGACAATTGCCAATTGACAGAAGGAGAGCAGAGATGTATATGACCAGACGGAAATTTCATAATTTTGTGAAATAAAAAGGCATAGGGATTTTTGAACAACCGATCTCCTGTTTCCGCTTTACAGTCCAACACCGTACCCACAGAACCACGATGCAGTGGTTCTTGTAATGTGTTCGATGTTGCACAAGTTGACCTTACACATGTTGACCTTCACTGTTCCTATTTTGCATCTTTCTTCTCGCTTCGGTACCCCTTCTTCCTGTTTTCATGCCTGATGCGTGTTTAGTTTATGACGAGCTGTCGACTGGGTCATTTTACCACTAAATCTGAGGGGGATGCGATGAGGAGTTTCCTCTGTTAGCTCCGACATAATGCGCCGCTCTGACCACGACTGACAGTTTCAACATATGCAGGACATTTCGCAAGTGCCGTTCGTGGTCACATGCAACAGCACAACCTGGAGACTTGGCTAGCATCTGTACTTACTTTCAAGAAAGCATTTTCAGCGGTGTTTCTATATTTCTGCATTTTTGCGCAACAACTGTATGTTCAAATGTGTGTGAAATCTTACGGGACTTAACCGCTAAGGTCATCAGTCCCAAAGCTTACACACTACTTAACCTAAATTATCCTAAGGACAAACACACACACCGATGCCGGAGGGAGGACCTGAACCTCTGCCAGGACAACAACTGTATGTTACTACACCGAGTGATGCGTTGATACGTATCTGTTACTTTAAACCTAACGCAAACGCACACTACTGGCCGCGAGAAGTTCCCGGTGCCGGGGAAGGGAGCACCACATTCCATACAGCAGTACACGCGGCTGGATGGATGCGCCGCCTTGCTTACAACAGAGGGAGGGCGGAAGCTGGGATGACAGCAACAGATGCGCTGTACCCGGTCGTCGTACAAACTCACGGTTCCCGGTAGAGGTCCATCTCGGGCCCACGTATTGCTGTACGGACCTTTTTGCTCCACGTGCCCGTCAGCCTGCACGTGCACTAAGGAGGGGGCGCGCCTCGCAGGCCGTGAGGACGGATAATGATATCCTGCCAGCGGCGGCCGTCGGGAGCGCTACAGATACACCTCAGCCCAGCGCAGCACTTCGCGGAGCGCAGGCTGCCCCTGCCCCTGCTGGCGATACCATCGCGCGCTACCGGGAAACGCCGCGGTCAGCAGCTGCCGCGGGGACGCGTGGGAGGGGCCGCACTTCCGGTGGCGGCGCCTGTCGCCGTCCGTCTCCACCCACCCCGATTCGGATTAGATTGTACCGGAGATACTGGGCAATTCAGAACGACTACAAACGGCTATAACTATTTACTGCCTGGCGGTACATCGAGAAGAGTTACGCAAGACGTAAATGAAAATTCAAAATTACGATCATTGCGCAAGAGCAGTGAATCGGAAGTCAGCTAATGTGCGGCGATACTTAAGCAAAATGTTTCGCGTCATAAGCGACGACGGTTGACTCTGAAGAAATCATTCTGCATGTTAGTAACCGTACGTGTTATAAAAATGGATGTACGTAAGCATGTATATTTGCATATTCCATATCTCCTCCAAAACCACTGGAACGTTGCCAACTAAACTTGGTACTGTTGTGACTGACAATTCGCAATTTTTCACAAACACAACTTTTATTCATGTAAGTTCACAAGTTTGATGACTGAACAACAAACGAAAGGTAACAATAACGGTGCCAGTAAAAGTATCGTAATTGAGGCCAACAAAAGTTCACTTCTAATTTTCCAGAAAGGTTCGTGGTAACACATACACACACACACACACACTTAAGAGTCCAATTCCGAGACGAAAATGTACTCTTCAGTTGTCGAAGTACGCGAAGTCGGCATCCGGACTGAACTGCATTTCGGCCCTGGTTCTAGCCCCTAAATAGGTTGCTCCAGCCATTCAGGTTTTGACGTAGGTTTTGGCTACAGCTCCTTCTCCAGGAAGTAGTGCTCGGAATGTCTGTTTAGATTATCTTGTATGTAAATAGCCGGTGTTTACCATGGTGCCTTTGATACGCCTTGGACATAGACAGTCCCGTCCTTTGTGGTGTAATATTGATTGCCGGCTCTCAGGGGCTACCTTGGCTCCGGCATAAGACGTACACGTTACTTGCTGTCTAGAAAGAGGTATGGGGATAAGAATCACTTGCCTTTAAAAGGTTTGGGAGTGGGAGGGGGGGGGGGGGGTAAAAAAACAGCGTTATCAACAGTGAGTGGATACCCATGTTCATTCACCTAGTACGAGAGCCCTTAGTTACTTGTGACAAACCTTACACATAATTCCAAATTTTACGAGCCATTTTCTCGATGACAACCCCACAAAATGAAGACAGAAATAACGTTTATGGTTTGTTACATTTTCAATGTTCATGCAGTAAAACTGCCACAAGAATCATAACAATTTAATTTACTGTTGTTTTAGTACTAATAAGCCAAAGCCCTTGCCACAGTGGTAACACCGGTTCCCGTCAGATCACCGACGTTAAGCGCTGTCGAGCTGGGCTAGCACCTGGATGGGTGACCATCCGGTCTGCCGAGCGCTGTTGGCAAGCGGGGTGCACTCAGCCCGTGCGAGCCAAACTCCAGAGTTGCTTGAGTGAGAAGTAGCGGCTCCGGTCTCGTAAACTGACGTACGGCCTAGAGAGCGGTGTGCTGACCACATGCCTCTCCATATACGCATTCCCTCACGCCTGTGGTCTGAGGATGACACGGCGGTCGGTCGGTACCGTTTGGCCTTCCAACGCCTGTTCGGCAGGATTAAGATTATACTACTAATTGTATTCGCGACACATTTAGCAGACAGTACTCACATATACCACACGATGTTCCAGAAAAATTATATCATTGTTCGCTACACAGTTTACGAGATACGAAGTCATAGATGCTGAGATGCGTCGAAAATTTCCACACTGTGCATGACGCTAAAATTTATTACTTCTTTACTAATAGATGTATTCACAACACATTTCACAGACAGTAGCTACATGTACCAGTGGAAGTACCTGCAAAATTGTATCATTGTACGACGGATATTTCAGGAGATACAAACGCTACAAACATTGATCTGCGTGAAAGTGAAACTGCAGGGCGAAACTCGCTAGAGATACAGTTGAAGTATGTGTATGAAATTTGTTAAACATATGTGAAGTATATATGAAATGTGGGTGCTCAGGTAAACTCACAGGTAAGAAACTCATTGTATACCCTTATTGGAACAATTTCATTTAACTATGCGTCACATATTAGTTTACGATCTGTAAAGAAATGGTGGAGGGGGGGGGGGAGGGGAGGGGGGTTATAACGTGGAAAGAGAGGCTAGGAGGAGGAGGTGGCCAGACAGTGAGGTGTAAAGAGGAGATGGACGAAGGTAGGAGGGAGGAAGAGATGGATAGAGAGCGAGAGGTGGAAAATGAAGAGAGGGGAGAGGTGACGGACAAGGAGAGGGAGAGAGAGGAGATGGACTAACAGAAGACAGTTATGAATACATACCTGGACAACGTTAGTTTATTACTATAGGAAATATAATGCATCTATTAGGCCGCGATGATTCTGAATGTTTTGTGAATAAAACCGGCTGGACTGCTAAATAAATTTCTTTACTTATAACGCCATTTAGGTTACTGCCATCATGTGATGTCTTCAATTAAGAATAAAGGAAATTTAAGAGCAGCAACGTTTTTTTGTATAAGATCGAGCTACAAAAAATTAGCTCTTAAAATTTTTTTATACATGTCACTCATCAAAAGCTTTGTACTTGCCAACCAGGTTCAGTATAAACATTAAAACCTACGACTAATCGGACAGTCACCTAACAACTGGTTCAAAAGTCATACAAAGATGTAATTTCTAGCTGTCAGGAGCGCTAGTGTGGTGGACGATGCCTTTGATTTTACGATTACTGTTTTTCCTTCCTCTTCATATTTGTAAAAAGGATGACATGATTTAAATTGAAAAAATACAAAGTCAAATTATAATACATGATTTCGGTGAGTGTAGTTGTAAAGTCCTGACATTAATTTTTCAAATGGTGTCATTTAGTCCATGTGGATTTCACCTAACCTTGACAATAAATGAATCCGAACCTTGTTTCGCACGTTTGAAGTTTCAGCGTGAGAGAATTTTAACAATGTTTTTTAACTTTTAGTTTCCAATAGTATTATGTTATATAAAAAGCGTCTGTCGCCCTTTATGTTCCTTTAATCTCAACTGCAGATATCTGATGACGACAGTAGCCAAAAAGGACACGGAAATTTATTTGGCGATCAAGACGGTTTTACTCACAAAACATGCCACACTTCAATAAGTCTCGTTCTATCATCAGAGTGAAGATGAGATTTCGTCTGCGGTACAGTCAAGCATTTCCAAGCGTCTCCAGGTACGTTTTCAGCCTGGAAGCTCATTGACTAGAGTAGAACGTCTTCAGTGATGAGTCCTGCTTCGAACTGAGCCTCGACGACATTCGAAGACGTGGGTGGAGACGCCAGGTACAGCGTTGGGATACCAAACTGACCGTCGCCCGCCATACGGCTCGACAACCAGGAGTGATGGTCTGCGATGCCATTTCTCTTCACGCCTCGTCTGGTTTATGGCAAGCTATCCTGAGCTTACATTTCGGCAATATAATACACGCTCGCGCACAGCGAGAGCTTCTACTGCATGTCTTCGTGCTTGCCAAACCCTACATTTGCCCGAAAGGTCCCCGGATCTCTCCCCAGTTGAGAACTTTTGGAGCGCTATGGGCAGGACCGTCCAACCGGCACGGGATTTCGACGATCTAACGCGCCAGTTGGACAGAATTTGCACACTATACCTCACGAGGGCGTCCGATAACTCTTTCAGTCATTATACCAATGCACACTAAGCTCACTTGCAGGAATCCAAAATGGCGAGTGAGGGGTTCATGGGTAGACGACGCTACGCTAATAGTGTCTAACAGCCGGGGAATTTGGGTCGGATGGGACGAGCACGCAGACGGCAGAGATCTGGGTTCGGGTGCTGTTCGACACAAATTTACACCTGTATTACCATGGATTCATTTCGATACCCAAACCCAGATAACGTTGTCGAAAACCTTTAAAATGCCTGTATGCCTCCGTGCGCGCCTTAATCTTATTTTCATGGTCCCTGCACGCCAGTGACAGCACCAGGGTGACACAGTTTTCCTCAAATAAAAATTCTCTAACTCTACCCAACAGAATTTCAGGTTAAAATACGTCGCCATTCTTCCAGAGATTCTCATCTAAGTTACCCGAACATTACTGATACACTTTCATACGCGGATACCAACCTTTTACCATCATGGCAGCGCTAGTCTAAATTCGTAGTAGTAGTAGTAGTAGTAGTAGTGGTAGAGGGTTTTTTGGGCGCACGACAGCAAGGTCTTCAGCGCCCGCTCAGTAACACAGCGAGACGGGTGTCAAGAAAAAAACTCAGAACAGTAATATAAAACAGAACATAAAACACAGGTAATTAGCTTTGAAAAATATGTGCCTACCCACACGGAAGCGTGGGATGAAGCAGGGCGTCAGCAGTAAAACATGGACAACACAGGAAGAAAGTGGTAGAGGGAGCTAACACAATGTAGCAGACGGATGTGGCTGGCTGACCGCAAAGAAAAAAGGAAGGAGTCAGCCACTCTGCAATACACTAAAACCTCCAGCCTAAAAGTTTAGGCCAGAGTCCAGACACATCACAAAACTTTAAAACCCTAGACACACACGTCTCATCGTTAGCGAAAACACTAGGCAGATCCCCATCAACTCGTGCTTCTGCTCTTGCATCACGGTATACAATGCAGTCTGTTAAAATGTGCCGGACAGAGATGTGCACACCACAAGCAT
Source organism: Schistocerca americana (assembly GCF_021461395.2). Lineage (NCBI taxonomy): Eukaryota > Metazoa > Arthropoda > Insecta > Orthoptera > Acrididae > Schistocerca > Schistocerca americana. The sequence continues at coordinate 540,088,703 of NC_060119.1, forward strand.
CACAAAACGGAGGATCCTCCCGCCGTAATAAAAAGCTATGTGTGAGAGGACAGTGCCCGATTCGAAGACATGTGAGGGCCACTTCTTCCCGCCTGAGCAACCGGCAGGAGGAACGCCACGGCCGAGTTGTTGACTTGACCAACCGCAGTTTATTGGCCGTCACCGCCAGCCATTGTTCCTCCCACAACTCCATGCACTTCCTGTGGAGTACAGAGATGACAGACTGCAAGGGAATAGGACACTGGACCACATCCTGCTCTCTGCAGGCCTCCTTGGCAGCCCGATCGGCCTGTTCATTGTCCCATATTCCCACATGAACAGGCACCCAGCAGAAGGATACCTCCTTACCCCGCCGTTGGAGCAAGTACAGTTGGTCATATATCAGCTGGACCATCTCCTCAGTTGGGTACAGGTCGATGTCTTTTGTCATACGTACTCGACGAGGGTTGCAAACACTGGAAAAATAGAACTGTTCGAACTAGCGTCTTGTAAGTTAACCACATTCTCCGACTTAGAGATAATCATATTCTACTCGTACAGGTCGAGAGTAAGCCAAGATTCGATTGTGAAGCAGAGAGTACGCCCACTAAGTGATATTGTTGTCAGATGCAGTTGAGTCAGTGCGTAGTGAGGTTGTCATTACGTAGTAGGAGGTGGCATATCGTGACGGCTGTCTCCCCTGTCGTCGTGGATTGACGCGCAGAAAAGCGTAAGACATACATCGATGGTGACAAGGATTTTTACCAGAAAGTGATTGCAGACACGGAGAGCCGATATTAAGCGCTCGCGTCTACCGCAGCAACCAGTGGACTGCAGTTAGGACAACGTGTGCAGATTATAACAACACCTTGTGACGATATTTCAGTGTATTTTACCTGTCTTGAGATTGAAAGTGAGTGATATTCGTGACAGTAGTGATTGTCTCCAATTGAGTTTGACGAGAATATACAACAGTACCTAGAGCAAACTTCCGTTACCTTGATACATTCCTCTATTCTTTGAATACAGTATTATTGAGCAGCGAAAATCCAATTTAAACAGTCTCCATAGCTGTTAAAACCGATCAGCTCTTATCCGTTAGAACATGGTCATTAAAATAAAAAGCCCGGCCGCTGGTGGCCGAGCGGTTCTGGCGCTACAGTCTGGAACCGCGAGACCGCTACGGTCGCAGGTTCGAATCCTGCCTCGGGCATGGATGTGTGTGTTGTCCTTAGGTTAGTTAGGTTTAAGTAGTTCTAAGTTCTAGGGGACTTATGAACTCAGCAGTTGAGTCCCATAGTGCTCAGAGCCATTTATTTTTGAAAATAAAATGTTAGGCAGGTACATTTTTCGATCACCCGCAAGAGAAAAATTTAATCGGGTATGTTTCATTTTTATACGTTATTCCCTTTCCAGATGCACTGCTCTTTCCCAGAACCGTTCCAACAAATATTTTTCCCATCGCGTTTCGTTTTACTGTGTCCTTTTATGTCCGCCGTGTAGTTACAGATCACTGCAGACAACGCTAAATGATGTACAGGGTGAAAATTATTGAAACTGACAAACTCGGGGAGGTTGCACGGAACACAAAGCAGGAATTTTTCTCTAAAGTCACATTTTCCTGTGAGGAGTTTTTCAACCGGTAGAGGGGGTTTTATCTGGAAAATTAAGTACGGGTAAATACTCACACTCTGGGAGGTTGCTTGGGACACTGAAAACAATTTTTCTAATGTGTTTTCCTGTGAGGCACCATTTTATGAGGATGTCAAATCTTACTTACAGTAAACAAAAAGTAACACAAATCATTTGTAATTTTTTATTACCAAGAGACAACAACATTAACAGAACACAATTACTTCGGTAAGAGCAGAGTGCAGAGGGGTCAGATCAGAGTATCGAGTAGGTCGTCGTGCAGGACCACCTCTAACAATCAGTTTTTCTGGAAACTATCAGTTCAAGAATCGACATGCAAGACTGCTGAAATTTCTGGGCCATCATGCTGGAACCACAAGCGCTGTCTCGTATCGAGTGGCACGTAATCCAGCAATTCTGGAAATGCTCTGGCGAGGAAATTGTAATAATGTCTGCCTTTTAATGGCCTAGGTAGGTGATATAGTCCAGTTAAACGGTCACCAACAACACCTGGCCACACATTCACGTAGAACCTGAGTAGAGAGGATTTAGGATGAAATATTCCACTGTGTAGCAAATACCATTGGACGGAATAAGAGAAAGGTATCCTACATCCAGAGTAGTTTTTTAGAAGGAATACGGGTCTCAATAAGGTCAAGGGGATGCCGGATGTGGTCATCGTACACGGTAGTTGGCACTCAACAGATCGCAGTATTGCTTTTGCCGTGACTGAAAACAAATATGTTACCTTCTAAAATCTGGCATGTTTAGCTGAGGAGACAAGCGTTCCGTAACAGTTCAGTATATATTTCTTTGTGTTGCTCGCAATAAAAAGAAACAGTTGTATAGACCGTTTCAGTTGTTGAAGATTCACCTTCAGATCCACGAAAAATAGAAGGAAACGGTTATCAATAAGGAAAGTTACATTGGTGAAAGCTCAATACATAATTAAGTACTTGTTGAAAAACATTTAAAAATCAAAACTGTTTACGTGCTATAGTTACGTGAATCTAGAGGTATCCGGAGTGATGGTTTGGTATAGCTCCTCACTCAAGTGTCAAGTTCGCGGTATTGAAATTAAAAACTAGGAACTTTATTTCGCATTGCATGATTGCGGAATGGATACACGCGTCTTGAGATAGTCGGGTGGATAGTAATGAAGCTCCGAAAGTTGTGCGGTGTGTAGGCTCTAGGCAGCGGCAAACACCTTGTGTCAAGCACGTCTGCAGATGGAAAAACAGTTAGTGATTTATTAATCGCCAGTGGTGCAGCATTAAATACAATAACGATGAGATCTGCAGAACAGGTAATTATATGTCGATGCTATCACAGCTGTTCGTAGAGAGAAATAATTACACATTTCATCTGCATTGGAAATTAATAGTAATTAGACGTATTTGTTCGTTAATAGCCTTTTGCATTAAACAGAAATTGAAAGTGTTTCATAATTAATGGCCAGAGCAGATAAATTATTGCGCTCGCATTACAGCTACTGATACTGCCCGGTTTGAGTTTCATTATTTTATTTATTTCTGCGCGTTGTCCGTTTCGTTTCGTACACGTTTTTCCGGGAGACACCCAAGGTTTAAATACTGAAATGCATAAATCACTAAGATTGGTACCATAAATTTGTTTCACTACGTATAAGCTACAATTTTTTTTTTTCCAATTGTTTCCTGAAAGTAGAATGGTATTGCCTGATTTCGGTGAATACTCATACAAAACGGTCGTTCAACACAGGCACTTCTAAAACGAAATAAATGTTGTACTTACAATAGCTGCGTTACATTGACACATATTATTAGGTTGGTTCTTAAGTTCGTAGCTTTTGAAACGCCCCATAGAAAAATTATAAATGACTGTACTTAAACTGACACACAATATTTTTAGCGCAACGCAATCTGACTTTCAAAAATCCCTACAAAAGAATGGCCCTAACAATAACCTATACCTTTCATGAATGACTTACCTCACAAAAATCTTCGTTACTCAAACTACAGCAATACAGCGTGCGCCAATACTGCCAGCTGACTAAAAGATTCTAACTACTGATAGGCATAGTTAGCAAATGAAAGATTTTAATAAAGAACAAACAATGTATTTACTTTAATAGTGTTCAAAAGTCATAATATATATATCAGTTCATGACATCCAGTCTTACAAATTTACTGTCTCTGATGGACACACGTGCAGATCATCCGCTCTCAAAACTCCGCCATCTCTCTCCCCACATCCACCACTGCTGGCGGCTGACCTCCAACTGCGCAATGCTACGCTGTTAACAGCCAACTGCCCAACACTACAATAGCAAATTCCAACAATGCAAACCAGCCGCAGACTACACACAGCACAGTCAGTGATTTTCATATAGAACGCTACGTGGCGTTACCAACATAAAAACCTAAACTGCCTACTTACACGTTTTTGCATAAATTTAATAAACATAACAGATACACATAACAATTATGTATTCTCCTTCACTATTTGTAACAACGCTGGGATAACATTTCGATTCCATGAGCGCAGAATTCAAGCGATTTTGAGGCGAAGGACTTGTCAAGCTATGTTAGGAGCGCATTTTCATCCGGAAAGGAAGTTCTTTGAAGGTTGTTTGATAGAGAGCGCAAAAAGATGAAAGTATGAGCACGCAAGGTTAGGAGAATAAAGCAGGTGTGGAATGACTTCCCAGCTCAACTCCTGTACAGTGTTTCTTGTCAATGTAGTAGAATGCGAGCCGGCGTTATCGTCGAGTGGCATCACATCAGGCAGTCTTCCTGTTGGTTGTTCTTGGACTGTCTCTGCAAGACGTCTCAGTTGTTGACAATGAATGTCTGCGGTGATGGTTACACCACGGAGAAACAATTCGTAGCACACAACACCTCCGCTGTTCCACCCGATGCATAATATTATCTTCGGTGAATGCGCGCAGGTCTTTGTGCAGGGAGCTGCTGCTTTATTTGAGCTCAAACGTTCCTTTCTTTTCCTTCTGCTAGTATGAACTCACCGTTCCCTGTCATCAGTAGCGGTACAGGATAGGAATTGTCGGTGTTGTTCATGAACCAGTTGCTGAAGAGTAAGTAAAGGCGCACATGTGGCAATCCGCTGAATTTGGTGATTTTGGCTTAGGGCACGCGGAACCCACACCCAATTTTTGAGCGATCCACATTGCATTTAAATGTCACACAACGGTGGAATTATCAGAGTTCATCACATTTCCTAGTTCCCTAGTTCATTTGATGTTGATAATTGTCGATTAATGCTTTCAAACGATCTTCATCAAACATCCAAGGTCTTCCTAAACGTGGAGAATCACTAATGTGAAATCGGCCCTCCTTAAAGCGAAAAAACTATTTTCTTGTAGTGCTCCGTCCAATGGCATTATCCTCATACATGGCGCTAATGTTCTTGGTTGTCTCCGCTGCTGTCGCCCCTCTATTGAACTCAAACGGAAGAATGTGTCAGAAATGTTCAGATTTCTTGACTTGGCACTCTAATTTCTAGCGTCCACAACTCAAATGACCATCAAAAATGACAAAATGTGAACTCAAATAGCGATAGTAAATTAAAATTGTCAATTGATAAATAATCCCACAGAAACAGAAATACCAACATGTTAAAAAAAAAAATATCAATACGAACTTATGAGCCAACCTAATAAAATATTATACAAAAAGGTACACAAATATTGATAGCCATTATTGTGTCATTGTGGCCTTCTGCCGGGGAAGTGTAATTTGAAGCAACTCTCCCCGTTTGTCAGTCCTGTGCAAGCCTCCACATCTCTGCGTAATTACCGTAAACCGTATACTTTTGACGGTACTGACTGTAATCAAGCCTCGATACCTCTTTAAAATTCTTATTTCTCCTCCCACGACCCATAAATACCAAATTGATGTTTTCTTGATGTTTCAGGATGTGCCCTATCAACAGACTGTCCCATAATCTTTTTTCCCCATTTAGGTTAAGTACCTCCTCATTGCCAACGTATAAATTTACAGTACTTTCGATGTTATCAGATGCCTCTTATTTGGAAACGCTTTCCTTGCTATTGACAGTGTGCATTTTATATCGCCTCTATTTCGACCATCGTCAGTTATTTTTTGTCTAAGTAGCAAAACTTATCTATTATTTTTCACGTCTAATCCCCTTACGTAATTCCTACAGTATCACCTGATTTTCCTCGACTACATTTCACGATTCTTGTTTTACTTTTGTGGATTACTCGTCCCATGAGCTATTTTCAACACGTTGTCCATTTCCTTCATCTGCACCTCCAAGTACTTCGCCGTCTCCGTTAAAATTGCAATGTCTTCAACAAATCTCAAAGAATTCATTTCGTCTCCCTAAATTTTAATTCCTTTTTCAATTTCCTTCTAGTTTTTCTTCATAGCTTGCTCGATATAAAGATTGAATAAGATCGGCGTTGGGCTACAGGGCCCTTTCAACTCCTGCTTTCTTTTCATGTCTTTCATCTCTTATAATTGTAGTCTGTTTTCTGTGTACATGGTAGAGCGTATTTTATCCCTGGTGCTTTCAGAATTTCAGAGATTGCATTACAGTCAACGCTGTTATGTGATTACCTTAAATGTACAAATGCTATAAACAATTAGTGTGCAGCTTCCTGGCAGATTAAAACTGTGTGCCCGACCGAGACTCGAACTCGGGACCTTTGCCTTTCGCGGGCAAGTGCTCTACCAACTGAGCTACCGAAGCACGACTCACGCCCGGTACTCGCAGCTTTACTTCTGCCAGTACCTCGTCTCCTACCTTCCAAACTTTACAGAAGCTCTCCTGCCAACGAGGTACTGGCAGAAGTAAAGCTGTGAGTACCGGGCTTGAGTCGTGCTTCGGTAGCTCAGTTGGTAGAGCACTTGCCCGCGAAAGGCAAAGGTCCCGAGTTCGAGTCTCGGTCGGGCACACAGTTTTAATCTGCCAGGAAGTTTCATATCAGCGCACACTCCGCTGCAGAGTGAAAATCTCATTATGGAAACATCCCCCAGGCTGTGGCTAAGCCATGTTTCCGCAATATCCTTTCTTTCAGGAGTGCTAGTTCTGCAAGGTTCGCAGGAGAGCTTCTGTAAAGTTTGGAAGGTAGGAGACGAGGTACTGCCACAAGTACAGCTGTGAGTACCGGGCGTGAGTCGTGCTTCGGTAGCTCAGTTGGTAGAGCACTTGCCCGCGAAAGGCAAAGGTCCCGTGTTCGAGTCTCGGTCGGGCACACAGTTTTGATCTGCCAGGAAGTTTCATATCAGCGCACACTCCGCTGCAGAGTGAAAATCTCATTCTGGAATTAGTGTGCAGTTCTTCAACCTACAGGTAATAGAGTCAATATTGTACCTACATTTCTTCAGAAACCTTAATCGACTTTTCGCTAGGACAGATTCTGCTAGCCTTTCTATCCGTTTGTAAATATTTCCTGTCAGTATTATGCAAGCATGGCTCATCAAATCGATGAACCGGTAATATCCACTGCTGTCAGCAGGAAATGAAACTGTTTCAACCTTCTTAAATTCTAAAGATATTTCCCCCGTCTCATGTATCTGGCACACCAGGTGCAATAGTTTTGTAATGGTATGTTCTCCCAAACATCTCAGTAATTCTGAGAGAATGTCATATATTCTAGGTGCCTTTTTCGTCTTAGATCTTTCAGTGTTATTTGAATTCTTGTCGCAGAATCATATCTCCCCATTCATCTTTATGTACTTCCTCTCAAATTTCCATAATGTTATATTCAACTTTTTTCCTTTGTACAGCCACTCAACGTATTAGCATTTCCATTTTCAGCACTTCCATCTGTGGTGATGTCGGACTTGCCATGTGAGCTCTAAATGTTCATAGAGGTGCTTCCCTTCTTTGCAAAACTTCGTGAACTTGATTAAAAAAGAAAAAGTAAAAGAAAACGAAAGTTTTATTTTGTTTAAAGTATTCGAGGCTCTTTTTTTAGTTCTTAACTAACTAAAAGTTTCCTTAATACTCCTTAGTTTAGCGCAATGAATTAGTTCTGTGTTGTATCCAAGGTTCTCGGGTGTCCAGCCGGATCCGATCGTCGAAGTTCCACGATATTTCGGCGAATAACCGTTACACCATCATCAGGTGGTGCTGATGGAATTGCATCAGCATCACCTGATGATGGCGGAACGGTTATTCGCCGAAATATCGTGGAACTTTGACGATCGGATCTGGCTGGACACCCGAGAACCTTGGATACAGCGCATTCACCGGGAAAGCCTCAGCTCACATAGTTCTATGTTATCGCAAAATACTGATTAGTCACACGTTCAACTTGAGCGCTCAAAGTATGTACTGTCGGTATGTTGTATCATGTATTTAATATCCACTACAATGAAGAAAAAACTATTGCAAAGCCTTCAGGTCCAAGTTTAATTTTGATTTTCAGCAGGTGAACATTGAGGCACAGTCTGCTGTAACAAACTGCAACAACATGTTAAACCGGAACAAGACAATATTGAAATGGAGGAGTACGAAACACGGAAAGAGTTCCAACTTTAAATTTATCGAAAACCAAAGACTGACGGAACACGTCATGTAATGGCACTTGGTCTCGTAAAGCCTTACAGTATCTTTAATTGAGAACTTATGTGAAGTACTGTAATAGAAACATGCATGTTTAGACTTCTAGTTTTTCACTCGTTTGATGTTAAAAATGTACAAGTGGGCTGAAACTGAAGGAGGAAACTATGCGAAGTATTTTTCTACTTGGATAGTATAGCGTATTGAAACAAAGAGCAAATGCTAAAACATCTATTTCTTATCCACATCGTTTTAGAGGACAAAACTGCTATAACTCAGACTCTAAGATCCAAATCTTTGATCACAAAAGTATTAGATTTGGGAATTCCAATTTTTTAACCAATCGAGCGTGGGTTGATTAAAAAAGAAGTACAGTATATCGATTATTGAGTAAGAAACTAAAAGGATACAACGCCCCTACGTGTACAAAAATGGAAACCGAAGATCGTCAAACACCCTAAACACTCCATTATATCATTATAGTAAAATTATGGTTAAATGAAATGAGAGTAAACTACAAACGACAACACATGAGCTGCATTAGATAAGCCCCAGTTACATTTTAAAAATGTCGACTACTAAAACAAAATACTGGCACGTGTTATTTACGGAAGACTGGAAAAACTGGTAGAGGCTGATCTCGGGGAAAATAAGTTTGGGTCGCAGAGAAATTTTGGAACACCTGAAGTATTACTGATGCTACGATTTACCTTACAATATGCATTAAAGAAAAGCAAATGTACGTTATCGACATTTGCAGATATGGATAAAACTTTTGATAATATCGACAGGAATACGCTATTTGAAATTGTGAAGAAACCGGGGATAACATACACAGTGTAAAATGATATCTACTGTACATCTTGTACTGCAACCAGATCATTGTTGTAAGAATAGAAATACGTGAAAAGGAAACACAAGTTGAGAAAGCAGTGAGACATGTTTGTCCCCTGTCGCTGACCTTATTCAGTCTGTACAATGAGCAATTTGTGAAGGAAATCGAGATGGTATTTGGAAAGGGAATTAAAGTTCAGGGAAAAGAAATAACAAAAAATGGCTCTGAGCACTATGGGACTTAACTGCTGTGGTCATCAGTCCCCTAGAATTTAGAACTACTGAAACCTAACTAACCTAAGGACATCACACACATCCATGCCCGAAGCAGGATTCGAACCTGCGACCGTAGCGGTCACGTGGCTCCAGACTGTGGCGCCTAGAACCGCACGGCCACTCCGGCCAGCAAGAAATAATACATTGAGGTTTTATTACTTGAAGAAATACAGCAGACAATCGTATTTCATGCACATTTATGTATACCAATACACTTTCGGGCGTTCAGCATCTTCATTTGGTTTAATACATATTTAAGTTTTCAAAAACCCATATCATTAAAAACATCGATAGAAGTTTGGGGCTATGCCTGCCCTGTCCAAAATAACAACTACACTTCGCGAGTTGTATATCTGCAATGTATTTATTGCGCGTTATAGGCACTTACTTTGTATTCTGCTTCTTGTTGTCTAATTTTCTGGTCTATCAGCGTAGCATAAAATCTTATCCGAGTATGATGCACTAAAACGGGGCAGTATCCACCATGTTGCCGACTGACAAGGTTTTTTCTGCATGTGAAAGTTGTGTCTGAGCTGAAAGTTGCATTTTGTTTATATGTTCTGAAAGCACTGCTGAAATCAATTGGGGTTCTACATTAAATTTTTTTAATTTAAGCTTCCGAATTAGCAAAAAATTAGAATATCTGAGCATGCGTGTGCTTAGTGTCATGCACGGTTACTTACTAAGTGAAATAGTGACTGACTAACAAAACTGTACGGAATATTACAAAAACAATAGTCATTTTATATAAAAGAATTAGTATTAAATATTTTACCCACAGTTAATAAATTTGACGTATTGGAATGTTATTTACAGTGAGTAAAAGCAGAAAAACTGAAAAAAATGGCGCAGAGGTATTATTAACGTTGGATGGCCTCACAATGGATATGACGACAGAAACGTATGGTCTTTTTATATATTGTTAGTAACATGTTTTTTTACGATTCTTCTATGTGTGTGGTGGTATATGTAAATTATGAAAGTTTCTTAAACACTCTAAATGACCAAACAGAGTTGCATGAAATGCATAACGCTTTTGAAACAGGCTATAAAGTAAACATCAGCCACAGTAAAAGAAATATTGCAGAATGTGAACTTTTATTTTCACATGTCAGTCTTGATCACATAGATTTCTTTAAACTTTATGACCGGTTTCGGCTTATCGCCATCTTCAGATCGTTAAAATATTCTGATACAAAGCATCGTCAAGCTAAACATGTGATCAAGACTGACTTGTGAAAATAAAAGTGCTTAAAAACAAAATGACTGCGGACTCATATACAGACTTTATGTCTTCAGTTGATTGCAGAATATAGTCGAATAAACCAGGTGATATTAGACTAGGAAATGAGACACTAAGAGTAGAACATGAGTTATGACATTTGGACGGCAAAATAACTGAGGATGGCCGAAGTGTAAGGGAGATGTACACTGATCAGCCAGCAAATAATGACCGCTTACCTAATAGCCGGAATCTCCACTTTTGACACGGAAAACAGCAACAACGCATAGTGGCATGGAAGTAATGAGGTCATGGCAGGTCGTCGGAAGAAGTTGGCTCGACATCTACACATATAAGTCACTTAATTCCGTTAAATTCCGGGAAGGAGGGGCGATGAGCACTGACGCCATGTTCAATCACATCCCAGATGTGTTCGATCGGATTCAGGCCTGGCAATTTGTGGGGCCAGCACATCACGTGGAACTCGCCACTGTGTTCCTCGAACCATTCCATCACACTCCTAGCCTTGTGACATGGTGCATTATCTTGCTGAAAAATGTCACTGCCGTCGGAAAACACACAGGATCCCACGTGAACGTACTTCAGAGCATAATGGAGCCACTGCCAGCTTGTCTCCGTCCCTCAGAACAGGTGTTAAGGGGTTTGTTCCCTGGTAGACGAAGAATTCGCCCGCTCCCATCGGCATGATGAAGAAGGTATTGGAATTCATCAGACCATACAAAGCTCTCCCACTGCGCCGAAGAGCCTAGAGTTCTGCAGAGGACAGGTTAGGGTCATGTTGTACGGACCTGAGGAAGGGCTGTAAAGGTTGGTTGTTTGGTTGATTCGGGGAGGGGACCAAGCAGCGAGGCCATCGGTCCCATCGCATTAGTGAAGAATGGGTAAGGATGTTGGCCGTGCCCTTCCAAAGGAACCATCCCTGCATTTGCTTGAAGCGGTTTAGGGAAATCACAGAAAACCTAAATTAGGATGGCTGGACGTGGGCTTGAACCGTCGTCCTCCCGAATGCGAGTGCAGTGTGCTAGCCAACGCGCCACCTCACACGGTGTGCGCCAAGGTCCAGTGCCGATGGTCGCCAGCCCGTTACAGAGGTAGTTGCCGATGTCGTGGTGTCAACATTGGCTCATGCATGGGTTTTCGGCTGCAGAGGCCCATCGTTAGGATAGTTTGGTGCGCTGTGTGTTCATACACATTTGTGCTCCACCCAGCATTAAAGTCTGATGTTAGTTCTGCAATAGTTCGCTGCCTGTCCTGTTTTACCAGTCAGCCCAGCCTACGATGTCCGTCATCTGTAATGAATGCTGACCACCTACTTCTGTACGTGGTGTTGAAGACACTCATCACGGCATTTCTGGAACATCTCACAATTCGTGTGGTCTCCGAAATGCTCGTGCTGAGCCTCCGGGCCATCACAATCTGCTCTCGGTCAGACTCAGATATATCGCGCACCTCCTCCATTCTACACACGGACATCACGCTCACTGATACTATATGCACCGTTCGTGTGAATGGCGGCAGTCATCCCTCACCAGGTGACGCCGCTATCGCCTGGACGGCTTTATATAGATAGGAGGTCGGCGGCCATAATTCTCTGGATGCTTAGCGTAAAATGCCTAGTCGCAATAGAAAATAAAGCATTACTGAAAATGAGACATTTTTAGCATTTAATGGCTCAAAACGTTTTCCTGGAGTCCAGCCTTGCGCGGAATTTAAAGGTGCACAATAAACAAGTCAGGTAAGAAGAGGATAGAAGTGTCTGAAGTGGTTGTAGTGTTTATGGAGACATGGAACTCACAGGATGTGTCAGCTTGGGGTACTACATCAAACCCATCTTCTGAATGAGGATCACAGCAATAACAATAAAATAGAAGAAAGAACCTAGTTCTCAATATCGTCAGGTACTATATACATTATTTCTCAAGTCAACATTCCTTCTTCTCAACGCTTACTAATCGTACAGGGATGAATGAGCTATCGTTAGAAAGTTTCACATCGGCTTCTAACTCTTTATTCCGACTTTGTGCTAAAATTTACTGTTTGTGGAAAATTTTAACATAAAACAGACTTTTAACCATCTTAGGAGATAGGGCATCATGGATTTCCGTATTCATACCTATATTTTACGAAACCAGCATATTAAACAAGAATAAGAGACCCCATTTTCATATTATCTTATTACAAATTCGACATTATTTTTAAAGTACTTATTAACTGGATAATTTGTATACGGCATAGTCATAGATAATAGGTGTGGCCACAACGGTAGTTCATTATGTCTGCCCGTCGTACGAGTTGACTTTCCTAACGAATATACTTTCTGAAGCAACAAAAGTATTTGTCATTGTAGCTTCCAAGTGTGATTTACCTACTGCTACTATGGCCTAACGAGCTTTCATAAAGTACGAAGACCAATTAAAATCTCAAAATACAATTAGAAGTCCTTGTGAACTCGGTGATATACCTGGTAAGAAGCGAACTATAGTTCTAACGCACACATTTCGCGTTTATTTACTTTTTAGTATTTAAATTCATATTTCTCATTAAACTTCCCTTCGACAGCAAGAAAATGTGCATCTGACGGTCGAAAGCAAGGAAATACAAGTAAGAAGGCCTGTAAATGTATATAGAAGGATCTATCATAAATGCATGATTATTATTTCACGTCTTTCGTTTTATTTTTAAAGATGTTTCCTCTTTATTTCCACAATTACCCTTATCCTAGAACTACACTTACTCCAAATTCTGTAACGATTTAAAACCATAAAAGTGCGAAAGTCTCGCATAGGTGCACTGGTGGAACAGTACTCTGGCAAATGTTACATTCCCAATATCGTCAATGCAGTGTAACTTACGATGTGTACTTAGGTGTAATTAATAAGAGCAGTACAAAGTATATGATATGTGAGACGGCTGTAAGAACTCTCAGAGGGGAAAGGACGAAATGACTTTCCACTCCATTAGGGAAAGAGAGACCAGTGCCTGGATTATAATGGGAGAAGGAATGGAGACCTTAACTAAAGACAAACATCTGTAAAGATGTACCTCATGTGATTGCTTCAGAACAGGTAATATCAGAAAGGACTGTGTAGGGAGATAACCAGGTGTGCTACAAGCAAAACGATAAAAAATGCGCTACAAAAAACATTTTTGCGTATGCGATGGATTTTAAATATAAATAAAGAAGAAGGCCTATGAGAAAACCGAAGACATTACTGTCCCAAACTAAACATGCAAGTCAGAAGAAGAAGAAGAAGAAAAAAGAGAACAATAGAGGGAAAATTACTTATTTACATATTAGCAGACACTTTTATTTATTTTATGTTTAATTTAACTTTTCACAACGCGTTTGAGCACGTTAAGCTCATCCTCTGATGTTTACACATGCAGAAAATTGTCTGAAGCTAAATTAACATACCACTCTTTGTCTATTGTTGGTCCCTGGAGTGGCTGTTGCCGAATTTGGAGGGAAGGGATGGGGCAGTGCTTGGCCAGAAATTGATGTCCAGCGATGCATTGTGCTGGTTTGGAGCTGTGTCTCGTTGTTTATAGTAAGTGACACCACGACCTGCGTGCGATGCAGATAGTTCTGCATCATTTGTTACGATGCGAAAATCGAGTGATGGATTGTCTTGTTTTGACAGTTGTTCACTTACGATTTTAGAGTCCCGAAACTTCGTTTGCATCGTTGGTACATTGGCGGAGCTGTTGTGAGAAATTACGCTTTTACACAGGTCGTGATGTTAATCATAATTAACGGTGAGACACAGCGTCACACCAGCAGAAGACATCACTGGACATGAGTTTCTGGCGAATGACTAGCCCCACCCTCTCCCTTCCTCCTGCCGCGCGGTATTAGCCGAGCGGTCTTAGGCGCTGTAGTCATGGACTGTGTGGCTGGTCCCGGCGGAGGTTCGAGTCCTCCCTCGGGCATGGCTGTGTGTGTTTGTCCTTAGGATAATTTAGGTTAACTAGTGTGTAAGCTTAGGGACTCATGATCTTAGCAGTTAAGTCCCATAAGATTTCAGACATATATATTTCTCCCTTCCTCCAAATACGCCAACAACAAAAAAGTCCTATGGTAATTTATCTTAAAAGATAAACAATAAAACAACAACAAAGGTCCTATGTTAATTTAGATTAAAACTTTTTACTTTTAAGAAACAGTTTTCTGTACGTGTAAACGCCTGGGGATGAGAATAATACGGTCGAAACGCTTAGCGTCATGTTAAATTAAATATAAAACAAATAAAAGTGATAGGTAGCAGAAAATACAGATAAGTAATTGGTCCCAAGAGTCGCCGTTCTTAAACGTAGCCGCTATGGCTATGATAAATAATAGATGAAAAAGTATCTCCTCTCTAAGACAACTTAAGCTCTCGCTTCTAAATCACGACTTAAGCTAAACTCTTTGCGGAAAATACATGAAAGAAAATGATTTGGGAGAGTTGAGGTGGGGAGTGGGGCTTTTCATTGGCAGTGACACAACCTCAGAAGACTCCCGTGCCACACAGCCACTTTAGTGCGCCGTGGAGCCCTCTCTGCTTGTCATTCGTCTGACTGAATTGTGGCTGCCAGACAGCAGTGTGTGAATGCGACGGTTAAAATTCCTTGTGGCCGCTCAATGTGGCAGCCACCGGCCCACAAAAGTCGTCAGCGACGCCTTTGTGGGGCTCCCCTGGCGGCTGCGGGTGGTCTCTGGCTGCGCAGGGGAGTCGCTATTGACGCGGTCGCTGACGCGCCTCCCGCTCCCAGCCGCAGCCGGCCCGCTCACTCTCCTCCCTTTATATTTGCGCAGAGGGTGCAGAAGGGCCTTTCCACCGTCCCTCTCTCCAAGCCGCGATTGTGGCTCCTGTCAGATGGCTCCAGGAAATATGAATAAGTAACTGCACCTGTGGGGAAGATCATCAGAGGCTGAGGTTGGAGGCAGAAAGCAAGCGAGATTACGGTATAGCGCCTTACAGACGGCGAAGTCTTCTCAGATGGGGCGCAAGCTCTGGTAGGGAAACAGGCCGACAGTAGCCTTTTTTAAAGAACTGTCAAGGTATTCATCTTAATTTAGGGAAATCGCGAAAAGTCGTATCTGGATCGCTGGACACCTGGCTCAGAGGTTTGACATAGTGAAGAGCCGCAGTATTAGTTACACAGAATTAACATTCAATACCACGGTGGGGACGTCGGCTTCCTGGCCGTATAAGACAAAGCCTGTTCACCGATCGAACAGTCTCGCGCTCACGCGGCGGTTTTGAGCACCCGGCCGGCTCACGTCGAGTAGTGGAATGCCAAGTGGAGGGAACAAGGAATCGCAACAAGGCAACTGTTGCTCTACGGACGCTAGTAGCTCTACAGGCCGGCCGGGTGGCCGAGCGGTTCTAGGCGCTACGGTCTGGAACCGCGCGACTGCTACGGTCGCAGGTTCGAACCCTGCCTCGGGCATGGATGTGTGTGATGTCCTTAGGTTAGTTAGGTTTAAGTAGTTCTAAGGACTGATGACCGCAGAAGTCCCATAGTGCTCAGAGCCATTTGAACCAAGCTGTACAGAGATATTCGCTTCAGAGTGGCTATTTAACGCCTTTCGTGGGTAATTTACTTCCTAAAATTGTTGCATTGACGAGAAATGACAGTGAAATTAAATTTACATTTATTGTAATTGATGACACAAATAACATAGGGTAGATAACTACGAAACATAATATTTCTTACTATCATGCAGCATTATGATGAATGTCGTTTTCGGGAGTTTAAATTCACGACATGTGTTTCGTACTATTACTGAATGTCAATGGATATTATTTATTTTGTTTTCCACTAAAACATCAATGTCTGGTATCACTTCTGAACACTGCTAACTCAAAGATACGCTTTTAAACTGAAGTCCGTCAGTGTGCTTCTGTGGCTGTATTTCATTCTCTTCCCTTTAGAAAAGAAAAAAAAAAAAAAAAAAAAAAAAAAAAAAAAAAAAAAAAAAAAAAAAAAATTGCTCGCACGAATACACTGACAGAAAAAAATAGCAATGCCAAAAATAAATAATGTCGAGTAATGAAATTTCTGAAATATAGTCGTATTTGTCTAGGTAACATATTTAAGTATTTAATATTGCGAAGTCACAGGTTAATGTAAGCGCGAGACAAGCCATTGCAAACGTGAAATACTGGTACACTAATTACTGGTGTAAACGGCAGAATATTGGGGACGGTTAATGTTGTTCGTGGGTAACGCTGAAGTTGTCGTCTGATGATGTCCCATATGAGGTCTATGGGAGACAGATCTGGTGATCGGTCAGGCCAAGGCAACATGTCGACACTCTGTAAAGCATGTTGGGTTACGAAAGCAGTATGCTGCTGAGCGTTTTCCCGTTGGAAAACAGCCCTTGGAATTATGTTCACGAATGCCATCGCAACAGGTCCAATCAATCTGCAGTCAAGGTACATGGCATAACCACGAGAGCGCTCCTGCTGTCATACGAAACCGCAGCCCAGACGATAACTCCAGGTGGAGGTAGGGTATGTAGCAGGCACGCAGGTAGGTTTCAGTCAGTGAACACGGCCATCACTGGCACCGAGGCAGAACCAGCTTGCATGAGAAAACACATCAGACCTCCACCCCACCCTCCAATGGGATCCTGCTTGGCACCACTGTTAATTATGTTTATTTCAAGCAATCATGATTTCTGTTTAAATGTTTAAAATCACTATGCCAGATTGGAACAACTGTTTGCGCATTCACCTAGTGGGCAGGAAACCCGGGTTCGAATCCGGTCCTTCATAGTAATTTTCATTCGTCGCTTCCGTCTGAAGCTTATGATCCAAGACATACTGAGGGACCGAAACCTGGAAACAAATTTCAGCTGGTAACGGTCAACTACTCAATTTTTAAACGATCGGAAGGCTACAGTTGGAATCGCCTTACTGATGGTTAGAACTGAGCCAGAACAGGAAACGTCCTTCAGCAAAAATATCTAGTCTGCCCCTGTGCTTCAGCAGGTATCCTTTGGTCCCTGCCCTTATACGTAATTGACAACGGCTTTACTTTTTGAACTCAGAAGCTTTCACTAGTGTGGTGCCAGCAAAGCAATAACAGGTCTGGCCGTTGCCATTTCCTGCCCATACAGTTACAACTGCGAGACGGGCCTCAACTCCAGGTCGCATTCGGGAGGACGACGGTTCAATCCCGCGTCCGACCATCCTGATTTAGGTTTTATGTGATTTCCCTAAATCGCTCCAGGCAAATGCCGGGATGGTTCCTTTGAAAGGGCACGGCCGACTTCCTTCCCCATCCTTCCCTAACCCGATGAGACCGATGACCTCGCTGTCTGGTCTCCTTCTCCAAAAACAACAACAGCAACTCCAGGTTTATCACCGTCGCGGATGCTTCTCGCTGCAGGCGTCCACCTCCTTGCAGATACTAGCAGTTAAGTTTTCAACACTTTGAATGAAACACTGCATTGTCGTTCGCGAATGATCGCCGTTCCATCCGCTTCGCGCAAGCAAGTACAGGGGATGGACAAGAATATGGTAAAACGAAAAACAACACTCCATTACGCGCAACACGGTGTAGCAAAACCGTTCGCATTCAAAACAGGTTCCATTCTTCTCGGTACGAATTGTTGTTGTTGTTGTCTTCAGTCCTGAGACTCGTTTGATGCAGCTCTCAATGCTACTCTATCCTGTGCAAGCTTCTTCATCTCCCAGCACTTACTGCAACCTACATCCTTCTGAATCCGCTTAGTGTATTCATCTCTTGGTCTCCCTCTACGATTTTTACCCTCCACGCTGCCCTCCAATGGCCACTACCCCTGTCCTGATGGAATGGGATTCATCTGGATATCCAACGCCTTCACCTCTGTTGTAGGATGCCGTCCTGAGTGATATCATGACAAATTCTGTAAAACTGGCGTGTTGTTGTTGTGGTCTTCAGTCCTGAGACTGGTTTGATGCAGCTCTCCATGCTACTCTATCCTGTGCAAGCTTTTTCATCTCCCAGTACCTACTGCAACCTACATCCTTCTGAATCTGCTTAGTGTATTCATCTCTTGGTCTCCCTCTACGATTTTTACCCTCCACGCTGCCCTCCAATACTAAATTGGTGATCCCTTGATGCCTCAGAACATGTCCTACCAACCGATCCCTTCTTCTGGTCAAGTTGTGCCACAAACTTCTCTTCTCCCCAATCCTATTCAATACTTCCTCATTAGTTATGTGATCTACCCATCTAATCTTCAGCATTCTTCTGTAGCACCACATTTCGAAAGCTTCTATTCTCTTCTTGTCCAAACTATTTATCGTCCATGTTTCACTTCCATACATGGCTACACTCCATACAAATACTTTCAGAAATGACTTCCTGACACTTAAATCAATACTGGATGTTAACAAATTTCTCTTCTTCAGAAACGCTTTCCTTGCCATTGCCAGCCTACATTTTATATCCTCTCTACTTCGACCATCATCAGTTATTTTGCTCCCCAAATAGCAAAACTCCTTTACTACTTTAAGTGTCTCATTTCCTAATCTAATTCCCTCAGCATCACCCGACTTAATTAGACTACATTCCATTATCCTTGTTTTGCTTTTGTTGATGTTCATCTCTGTCTTACTCCCTTCCCAACCACTGCTTCCCTTTCATGTCCCTCGACTCTTATAACTGCCATCTGGTTTCTGTACAAATTGTAAATAGCCTTTCGCTCCCTGTATTTTACCCCTGCCACCTTTAGAATTTGAAAGAGAGTATTCCAGTAAACATTGTCAAAAGCTTTCTCTAAGTCTACAAATGCTAGAAACGTAGGTTTGCCTTTCCTTAATCTTTCTTCTAAGATAAGTCGTAAGGTCAGTATTGCCTCACGTGTTCCAGTGTTTCTACGGAATCCAAACTGATCTTCCCCGAGGTTGGCTTCTACTAGTTTTTCCATTCGTCTGTAAAGAATTCGTGTTAGTATTTTGCAGCTGTGACTTATTAAGCTGATAGTTCGGTAATTTTCACATCTGTCAACACCTGCTTTCTTTGGGATTGGAATTATTATATTCTTCTTGAAGTCTGAGGGTATTTCGCCTGTTTCATACATCTTGCTCACCAGATGGTAGAGTTTTGTCAGGACTGGCTCTCCCACGGCCGTCAGTAGTTCCAATGGAATATTGTCTACTCCGGGGGCCTTGTTTCGACTCAGGTCTTTCAGTGCTCTGTCAAACTCTTCACGCAGTATCATATCTCCCTTTTCGTCTTCATCTACATCCTCTTCCATTTCCATAATATCGTCCTCAAGTACATCGCCCTTGTATAGACCCTCTATATACTCCTTCCACCTTTCTGCTTTCCCTTCTTTGCTTAGAACTGGGTTTCCATCTGAGCTCTTGATATTCATACAAGTCGTTCTCTTATCTCCAAAGGTCTCTCTAATTTTCCTGTAGGCGGTATCTATCTTACCCCTAGTGAGATAGGCCTCTACATCCTTACATTTGTCCTCTAGCCATCCCTGCTTAGCCATTTTGCACTTCCTGTCGATCTCATTTTTGAGACGTTTGTATTCCTTTTTGCCTGTTTCACTTACTGCATTTTTATATTTTCTCCTTTCATCAATTAAATTCAATATTTCTTCTGTTACCCAAGGATTTCTACTAGCCCTCGTCTTTTTACCTACTTGATCCTCTGCTGCCTTCACTACTTCATCCCTCAAAGCTACCCATTCTTCTTCTACTGTATTTATTTCCCCCATTCCTGTCAATTGCTCCCTTATGCTCACCCTGAATCTCTGTACAACCTCTGGTTCTTTTAGTTTATCCAGGTCCCATCTCCTTAAATTCCCACCTTTTTGCAGTTTCTTTAGTTTTAATCTACAGGTCATAACCAATAGATTGTGGTCAGAGTCCACATCTGCCCCTGGAAATGTCTTACAATTTAAAACCTGGTTCCTAAATCTCTGTCTTACCATTATATAATCTATCTGATACCTTTTAGTATCTCCAGGGTTCTTCCATGTATACAACCTTCTTTCATGATTCTTAAACCAAGTGTTAGCTATGATTATGTTGTGCTCTGTGCAAAATTCTACCAGGCGGCTTCCTCTTTCATTTCTGTCCCCCAATCCATATTCACCTACTATGTTTCCTTCTCTCCCTTTTCCTACACTTGAATTCCAGTCACCCATGACTATTAAATTTTCGTCTCCCTTCACAATCTGAATAATTTCTTTTATTTCATCATACATTTCTTCAATTTCTTCGTCATCTGCAGAGCCAGTTGGCATATAAACTTGTACTACTGTAGTAGGTGTGGGCTTCGTATCTATCTTGGCCACAACAATGCGTTCACTATGCTGTTTGTAGTAGCTTACCCGCATTCCTATTTTCCTATTCATTATTAAACCTACTCCTGCATTACCCCTATTTGATTTTGTGTTTATAACCCTGTAGTCACCTGACCAGAAGTCTTGTTCCTCCTGCCACCGAACTTCACTAATTCCCACTATATCTAACTTCAACCTATCCATTTCCCTTTTTAAATTTTCTAACCTACCTGCCCGATTAAGGGATCTGACATTCCACGCTCCGATCCGTAGAACGCCAGTTTTCTTTCTGCTGATAACGACATCCTCTTGAGTAGTCCCCGCCCGGAGATCCGAATGGGGGACTATTTTACCTCCGGAATATTTTACCCAAGAGGACGCCATCATCATGTAATCATACAGTAAAGCTGCATGCCCTCGGGAAAAATTACGGCTGTAGTTTCCCCTTGCTTTCAGCCGTTCGCAGTACCAGTACAGCAAGGCCGTTTTGGTTATTGTTACAAGGCCAGATCAGTCAATCATCCAGACTGTCGCCCTTGCAACTACTGAAAAGGCTGCTGCCCCTCTTCAGGAACCACACGTTTGTCTGGCCTCTCAACAGATACCCCTCCGTTGTGGTTGCACCTACAGTACGGCTATCTGTATCGCTGAGGCACGCAAGCCTCCCCACCAACGGCAAGGTCCATGGTTCATGGGGGGGGGGGGGGGGGGGGGGAGACTGGCGTGTTGGTCAAAAATTCCAAGATGGCTGGAGAGCCTTGCCCATAATGCTCCAAACTTGCTCAGTTGCGGAGAGATCCGGTGACTTTTCTGGCCAAGGCAGTGTTTGGCAAGCACGGAGGCAAGCAGAAGAAGCTGTTGCCGTGTACAGACTAGCATTATCTTGCTGAAATGTATGCCCAAAATGGCTTGCCGTCAAGGGCAACTAAGCGCTTCGTATAGAATTTCGACGGCGTAAGGGGACGGCAGATGACAACTAAAGGGGTCCTGCTATGAAAGGAAATGGCACCACAGACCATCCTGGCTGTTGGGCTGCACGGCGAGGGACGGTGGGTTTGGTATCCCACAGCTGTCTGGGGCTGCTCCAGACACGTCTTCGGGCTGTAATCTCATTGATTGGAGTAGAATTGTCTTCAGTGATGAGTCTCGCTTCGATTTCAGTCCTGATCATCAGCGAAGAAGTGGCCAGAGACGCCGGAGACAACAGTGAGATACCAATCCGACTGTCACCATCATACGGTCCGATAAACAAGAGCGATGCTGTGGGCTGCCGTTTCATTTCATAGCAATAGCACTTTGGTTGTCATCCGTGGAAAATTTATAGCACGGCTGTACGTCGACGATATTCTACGCCCAATTTGTTGCCGTTCTTGGCAGGCTTACATTTCGGCCAGATAATGTCCGCCCGCACACAGCGAGAGTTTCTCCTGTTTGTCTTCGTGCCTGCAAATCTTACCTTGGCCAGCAAGGTCACCGGGTCTCTCCTAAGACAAGAATGTTGGGATCATTTTGGGCAGGGCCCTCCAACCGTCCCGTCATTTTGACGATCTAGTGGGCCAGTTGGACAGAATTTGGCTCGATATCCTTCAAGAGGATTTCCATAACGCTGTCGATCAATGCCAAGTCTAATAACTGCTTGCATAAGGGCAACAGATGGATGAACGCATTACAGAGGAGCTCGGTATGTAAATCTCTTTCCCTTGAACAAATCACCCAATTTTTGCAACATTGTAATAAACTGCTTGTCTGTACATGTACATCACACTGTCGATTTCCTCCCATTCGAATAATTCCTTCGTCGTGCGTCGTTTTTTATGACTTACTGTATCTGATCATGGGTTAAAAAGAGAGGTTACACCACAAACCACCAGCCACAAAAATTGATGAACCCTGACGTAGAGCTGAAGCACTGAAGAATGACGTGCCAATGTCTCTCATACCAGCTCAATTAGACTCTATGCCCGACCAAGTTAGAGCAGCTTATGCTGTCAAAGGTGCCGGCTATGTGTACTATGTTTTGTACGCTGTACACCCCAAAATGAACTACAGATGTAATGATGTATACTTTCTACTAAATTTTATAAGCACAATAAAAGTAAAGTAATTCTGTGCTGCAGGCCTTAAAGGCCCAACGGCACCGACCGGCCGCCGTGTCATCCTCAGCCTACAGGCGGACATGGAGGAGCATGTGGTCAGCACACCTCTCCACCGGCCATTCTCAGTTTTCATCATCAGAGCCCTTACTTCCCAATCAAGTAGTTCCTCAACTGGCCTCACAAAGGCTGAGTGCACCTCGCTTCACTACAGTGCTTGGCAGACCGAACGGTCATCCACCCAAGTATTTGCCAAGCTCGACAGCGCTTAACTTCAGTGATGTGACGGGTAGTGTTACCATTGCGACGAGGCCGATGGCATAAGCACAGTAAGAAACATTTGTTGACTATCATCCCTCGCGTTGCAGTTTCAGTGGCAAGTAGTGAATCACTGTGTAATGAAAACTGTGTGCCGCAAGCGTAACACCTTCGGAATGAGGTCAGTGGACGACAGTCACAGTGTCCTAGGTGTGGGGTGCAGAGAAGCTAGACAGACTGCGAAGGCATAAATCAAGACACACCGGGGTTCGAGGAACGTTGCGGTTGCCCCCGCGGCTAGGGGTTACAGATTATGTGCGTCTATAAACGGAGATTTACTGGACCCGTCGGCGTTCTATCGAAGAGACAGCTGAAAGAGAGCGCTCTGTATTTATATGCGCAGTTACTGCCATCCGCGTGTAACGACAAGTATAGCCTGACTTAACGATCCGCTTCTCGGTCGTCAACGTCCGCGTCGACGTGTGTGGTTGGACATTCCTTAGTTGAGTGTCTTTGCCTCACACTGAGCTCTGTCGCGGAAAAGTATATTTATGTTAATATCGATGCAAAATACTGGTACGCCGTAGGTACAGCAGGGACGTTGTTCTCTATCGTTGCTCTTTAATCGAATCAGTACCATATTACACTGGTATCAAAGAAAAATTGTACGACAATTACAAAGAAGCACAGCACCTCTAGAGATGTCGAATGGTTAAACTTAGACCCTCAAACGTAGACCCTCAAATGTTGAGCAGATGATATTGTACGGACAATACATCCAAAACAAGGAAAACAATTAATGTCGTTTAAGAGAACATACATCAAACGACCGAAGTGTGGGATGGTTCAAAAGGTTATAACCACGAGTAACAACACAAAGACGTTATCGACAACATCTATGAGTTCCTCTTATTGTATCTCCGTTTATAATGACCGCACTGTCGACGTTAAGCTCTGATTTTCCTGTCAGGCTTTGTGCATTGTTTCGGCTTACGGTAATCCAAATTTGTATGACCCGAGACCGAAATTTACGACAGAAGAGTTCTTTTATAACAACTAAGTCTTCACACGTAGTCCGTGCTTATGTCAGTGTCATATTAACTGAAATCTAGTTTCTTGCAAAAATACACGCAGTAGTTAAAGACTATATGTAAGATATTCATATTGTGAACTAACAGAGCAAAGCAGTCACTAACCCTTTCAGTATGTAGCAGCTGAATCTTTAAAGGTTTGTTACAAAGAAGGAATCTCAGCCGAATTTCAGTACTGTAGCTTCTTGATCTATTTTTCAACGTATGCTGGGAAAATAAGTACATCCCATTTCTTTTTCTTGCTGCCAAGTGAATAATGAGCACAATCATTTTCATCGCTCAATTCAGAACGACAAGAAGGGTTCCGAGAGGACAGCATACAAGGATTGATGCGAATGGCACAACGCCCTGTGGATTAATTAAATGCAGCTTCATCTGATAGGTTCTCGGAATCAGGACGGTTACTAGAGTGCCAGGTATTATTACTTACCCATCACGGGGAAAAGCCCGAGAAATTCGTCTCCCGAGATGAGGGTTCTTGCTTCCACTAGATTAAAAATATTACTGTTTGATACGAGAAGTTGTCATGAACAATCCTCCACGTGTCCTGGCCGGCAAATTCTTCAGATTTGAGCGGAACTGAAAATCACTGTGACTGACTCGATGAAAGCATTAGTGTTAGGGGAAGCGTCTACGAGGTCTGAGTGACTTCATCAGGTGGTATACCAGCAAAACAGAAAGAAACAGATGCCTCCTAAATCAATTTATTAACGAATCTCCGACCACTGTGAATTTTTGAGAATAAATGTGTGTGGAGCACTTTATATAAATTATGTCACATATTTTGAGAGGTGCTCGTACGGATCAAATCAAGATAAAGGTGTCCAATAAACATGGGCTGTAAAATGCATACTTCATGGGCCATGACCATTTACTCATCTTGCATTTGGAAGAAGATCACATCTCAAATTTCCCGTGTAGAATCACAGGCTTGGTATGTCCAAAGGTAAAACTGCACGTTAAAGCATTTCACAAACTTATCAAAACACAAATTGGTTCCATTAGAATGAATGTACGCACTGCATGTACTCATAAATACGAATTCGGTTTACAGTAACAACGCTAACGAATGTTTGCTGCATGCTGTATCCATGGACGATAACAGAGGAGTGTGTTGTCATTTGTGTATTCCCTTTTTTAGGTAGTTCGTAACAGCAAAGAACTTGCAGCAGAAGAAATGTTTCACTCAAACGAAATTTAACAAAAACTCATAGCCCTTAAAAGTATACATTTTAGGTGCCATTTAACGTGGACATTTTTTACTTGTTTTGGTCCAACTACCAGCTTTCAATATATGGAATACTTTTTTTACACCTCCCATTTTCATTTGTTAAAATGTTCCGGTATCTTTATTGTCGGATCTGTAATTAAGATGAAAGACGCATAAGAATGGGACGCGTTATATACACATTATGTGGAGAGAAAAGTTAAAAATAAAAATAACTTAGAATTTCCGTCCACTAAAAGTTACAACGCTTAAAAAAGCAAAAAAAAAAGTTATTTGTCAGTAGCAGTAAAATTTACGCTAAGTGCCAGCTCAGCCTGAAAGTCTAGAGAAATAACTGGTAAAAGAAAGGTGGCATTCTTGTGTTTTCAGGTCATGTACGTATAAAGTGATATAGAGTCCTTGAAGTTAGAAATATTGTACTATAAATCAAATTATAAATCATGATCTAAGTGGGTACGACAGCTTTCAGGTGGCAGTAGCAAGTACATAGGAATTTTACTTACATATGAAACGTATTACTCGCTGCATCTGTTTTACAACCATATATTAATCAACTGAACAGAAGTTAGGTTTTAAATATACGAGTATTTTGCCTTAACACACTGCTGTGGTTTTAAATATTTGCATTTGCTAAAAACTGTGTATTTACTTATCGCTGTTATCTGAAACACTGATTTTATGATTGTGCAATCGTATCCATTTAAATGCTTTTTTTATAGTTTAACATACAGTGTTTGTAACATTGAAGAATCTCTGTCATTTATATTTATGTAATCTGAGAAATGAGGACGACGTACTTCCCGCTAGCTCATGCATAAGAAAATTTCATTTTTGTGTTTCTCTAAACTTTTGAGCCGGGTAGAAACTTGGCACCCCGCTTAGGCACGGATTTTATTACAACTGTCATTGAATTTTGTATGTGGTGTAAGATTTGTAGTGTGAATTTTATGTTCAAATTTCTTATTTTTTACGTTTGTCTCTCGATACTGTAGGGTTTGCTTAATACCTCTCATTTTTTACATTACGTTAATCTCGATTGCAGATATGATGACAGGCGCATAACTGTCATACTAAAAGAAAGTATATTGATCAGTCTTAACCGCTTTATTCCTCAAAAATTCTACACAAAATTTTAAATTGTCTTAGAGACACTGTTTATTAATTAGATCTTACTATATTACAAATTCAATTATTTTATGTATATGTTATCCTTTTTATTAAATGTGTTCGTGAATGTATTTTAAATAAATGTAAGTGGAGGATCAGTAAACCACGGTAAATGTTAATCGTTTGTATATGGTAATACCGTTCTTCACAAGCAACGCCATCTATTTTGCTGTTAAGTACTGAATATATATGTTCAACAGCGCAGTTAGTTGTGTAAACAAATATAAATAACCGTTTACTAGCTTTACCCTTATTTCATTTGAACATTTATGTAATTTATTTTACGTATCTGTAAAATCGCTATTCGTAAATGATAGACATATTGCTACACTAAGGCCCTTTTGTAGTCGGCCTCACTTAAGACCCCACGCAGTAGCAGGCAGTAGTCTAAACTTGTCAGTTGCTCGCAACAAATGATTACGTAATGTGTACTTATATGTTTAGTACAATATATGCAGAGTATTTAAGTACGGAGGTTTTTATGTAGGATAAGATTTAGCCATAGAAGTTTCAGCTGTACTGTCGATTCTGTGTAACCATTTGTTTTACTAATGACACTATGTATAGAATTTACATTTAGCCTTTGGAAACTGTATAATCGAAACGCGTAGGCAGCTCTAATCAACAAAGGGTGTTGTAGTGAGAACTAGGATTTGAGCAGAGGTGGTGCTGGAATGAGAGACATGTACACGCCTTAAAACTATTTATTTCTCGAAATAATTGAAAACTGCTCTCCAAGAGATTTGGTACACACCTCATAATTATGAACATACAAATATCCCACAAAATATCTAAACACTCTCTTAAGATAGTAAAACATTAGCAAAATTTGTAAAAGGTCAAATATGAAAACAGGAAATTAGCCTTACAAATCTACAAGTTTCAAAACACAAGTCTGACGAGTTCAGGCTGGGGAGGTTCCAGCGGCAGCACACTCGAAATAATGTCTTTAAATGATTAAACAAGCTATCCGTCCAAGTTTTTCCACCTACACAAGTTATAGAAACATGTCCGGCTTCAAAAAACAGTTAATGACGTATCTACTTAAGCAACATTAATGCCTTCCTCTGTACATGAATGCACTTCACCTCATTACTTCCCTCTTTCCCCCTCCTTAAATCTCCCTTCCCAAAAACTCGCTATACTAGTAAACATCTACTTTACGCACCAAGATATTAATGTACATCTGCACAAATCTTCATTACTATTGCCAGCTTTTCTCATGTTTATCATTATTATTTGATTTTTTTACTGTTACTATTATTGCTTTTATCATAATTTGTATGTATAGCACTTGTAAAAATACTGCCAGCACTTACTTTATTAGGTATTAGTCATTACTCTTTATTCATATTGTCACTAGAGTAATCTAATTTTCTTATTTAAACTATTGTCATGATGTAACTCTGATGTATGAAATGCTGCATGTATGAAACACTGGTCCGATGTAAGAGAGGGCCTGATGGCCCTAATCTGATCAGGTTAAATAAATAAATATAGTTCCTAAACACTGATGCTGGTCAAACTCCAGCTTCAATTTGATGTCAATAAGCTTCAAGGTTCATATCAAAAGTTAACGTGTGCTGAACGCAGTCAACGGCTGATACCACATTTTTAAGAACAATGAGTACACGGCCAAGGGCGTCCGAATGACACATATGTAAAGAATAGTCAATATAAAAAACCAATGGCACTCAATAGATTACACAAATAATCGTTAACTGCCAAAGGGGAGGGCGCCAAAGCGTATGGTACATAAATAACGTCCTGCACGGCTATTCAACAAGACAGTAATCAACTCACAGAATGTTTAAGAAACAGTAGCACACATGAGCACCAAACTGAAACCCGCCGGTGGATGGCCGTTTGTGTGTTAACTATCGACAAAATCAAGAACACTTTCTTGCAGAGTGTTCCTCGGCTGCAAAACTCTTAGCCACAAACACACCTCACTGGTTGAGAGCAAAACAAATATCACAACAGGTCAAGCCACCAACAGTTAGCAACATATAGAGAGAAATACACTGACGGAAAAGAAAAACGCAACGCCAAGATGGAGTCGTGCAACATAAAAGAAAGTTTGTAGGCGTGTTTCTATATCTAAAGGATTATGTCCATTCAAATTCCGCGGCAGTCGCATAAGAGTGGCGCTAGTGGCGCCACTATAGTGATGAAAATTAGGTTTGATTTTTGAGCCTGGACGTTAGTGAAGAATACCTTTAGGCGACAAAAACTATTCAATACCTCCTCAATACCTCACTACTGTAGCAGCAATTAATGTTGGGTTGGCTGTGTGTTTCTCTTAAGATTTGAGTTGCAAGGAATTGCCTCCACATACCACTTCGTCATAAATGTCACAATCTAGTTTATTGTCAAGAACTCGCTGAGTTTCAATAAGGTCGGTGTAACAGGGCTACAAGAAACTGAATGTTCCTTCTGCTGTACTGCAGAAAGACTTGAGAGAAAAATAGTCCCTGTACAGGACTGGTTACAGCGGTGGTCACGAGAATGTACAGTCGCAAGAAGACTGGACTCCGGACGGCTGAGTGGCACTGCCGAAACTGAAGACAATCACATTCGCCGTTTGACTCTGGGGCATCATATCTAGAGCAGCAATTTCAGCAACACTTGGCAACACAGCGACACAACGAACTGTTACAAAACGGTTACTTCAAGGACACGTCCCTACCGAGACGCCCTGTAGCTTGCATTCGACTGAACCAAAACCGCTGCCATTTGCCGCTTTAGTGGTGTCAAGTGAGAGCTCATTGGAGGACAAGGTGAGGGTCTGATCTGTTTTCTGATGAAAGCTGATTCTGCCTTGGTTCCGTTAATGGCCGTGTGGTGGTTAGAAAGAGGTCAGTTGAGGATCCACAGTCAACCTGTCTCCATGTTAGACTCACTGGACCTACTCCTTGAATGCAATTTCGTATGACAGTAGGAGCACTCACGTGATCATTCCACGCACCCTGACTAAATTTTTACGTCGTCCTGGTGATTCAACCTCTCGTGCTGCGATTCATGAACAGCATTCCATGGAGTGTTTTCCGACAGGATACCGCTCGTCCTCATACCGCTGTTTAAACCCAACATGCTCTGCAGATTGACGACATAGGGATATGTTGCCTTGTCCTGCTCGAACATCACATCTCTCTCCAGTCGAACGCATACGGGACATCATCGGTTGACAACTCCAGTGTCATCTATAAACAGCATTAAGCACTTGCATTGACAGACCGAGACATTCGGCCCCTGTACAACACAATGTGTGCACATCTACATGCTTGCATTCAACATGCTGACAGTTATTAATGTACCAGAATTTCACATTTGCAATCGATTATCTCACGCTGATATTAACCCATGAAATGGCAGTGTTAATCACTTAAATATGTTCTCTAGCAAATGTATTCCAGAAATTTTGTTACTGTATATTAATTACTTCTTGGTGTTGGGAGCTTCTTCGTTATAATGCGCGTCATTTACGACGGCGGCCGAGTTTAGGTTCGTTCTGCGCATCTGACGTCACAAACACAGTCAGCCAATGAACAGAGAATGACGTTGCCAGAGTTCGACTGCAGTGCAGAGCAAGGACGAGGGTCTTTAGTTTTAGAAACTTTCAGTCATAAATAAAGTAATTGAACAAAAGCAATGTCTTGATAGCAGACTTTATTTTATAGAAAGTAAGAAAAAAGCATTCTTTATATCAATTGCTTCAAATTCTATTAATTAATTAAGCAAAACAAACAATAAGCCTCCTAATTCAGGCAATAAGAAGGAAAGGTGCTTGTATCATTCTCATGAACCGCTTTTTCACAATAAAGAACAGCGGTAATTGTTTATTTCCTATTGTACTTCGATGAAACGTAAGTAATTCATAGTTATACCAACAGTGTTTGTGGGTATTCTGCATGATGTTTTACAGTCCTCAAGGATTTGTATTTCATTACGAGCTGCGTTAGCGTAATGGTTAAGGTGTTTGGCTGCTAAGCAAAAAGTTCTGTGCCTAATATTTTCTTTATTAAAAAAACAATATCGAAGTGTCTTACTTCATGAATTTTATTCCTTTGAATGTAATTTTTGGAAATATCTAGTGCTTTGTCTCTTCATTATAATCATAAGAAGTTTTCGGTTTTTCTAATTTTGACTTCCAATATTTCTTTTCACAGCAATTAAAATCAATGAAAAGGCACACTTACAATATTTGTGTTATCTGTTGTGTTTGTATATCTTCTCTTCCGCTCTTATGACAATGTAAGCATCTGGAAAGCATCCACTCGACTCCCTCACACCCGTCAGCTTAACCCTTTGAAGCTCAGCAGAACAATGAAAAGGCACACATACAATATTTGTGTTATCTGTTGTGTTTGTGTATCTTCTCTTCCGCAGTCGCTGTTTTACTATTCATATTGAGATATATTCTTTGGGACAGTATTAAAAGTATTATTTAGAGAAGAATTTTGGCAAGTACGTTGCCGAGCTACGTTTCGCTGCTTTGGCAATATCATCATATTCAATGTTTTCGTCGACTGATCTATGTTTTGGCAAGTATTTGCTGTCCGTTGTGACAAACACAAATTTTTTGCGCACTGCGCCTCACTGACAATATATTTTAGTTTCCATGTTTTATTACGTCCATAATTCAGTTTTGTGTACTTCGCCAACTTTGTTTTAATCAAAACTTTTTAGAAAAAAGCGAAATGACTCTGGTATAACTTTTCTTACAGTCGCGGAAGACGGAGTATTTCTCAATATTACATGTGACACCTACCTGGTACTTAAATTAAATCAGATATTGTTATACAGTAAATTTTATATGAAATTTAGGTATCTTGTCCACATTTCATTCTCAACATTGTGGCAACTAAAATCGACCATAACGAAAGTATACGCTATGGACTTTTACCTCTGCAAACTCTTCAAAATTTCGTGCATTGGTTTACTACATTTAATGCTGCACAATAACTGTGTTGAACATCGAAACAAAATTAAGTCATTTATGGGGGGCCGGCCGGAGTGGCGGTGCAGTTCTAGGCACTTGGAACCGAGCGACCGCTACGGTCGCAAGTTCGAATCCTACCTCGGGCATGGATGTGTGTGATGTCCTTAGGTTAGTTAGGTTTAATTAGTTCTAAGTGCTAGGCGACTGATGACCTCAGAAGTTAAGTTGCATAGTGCTCAGAGCCATCATTTATGGGGGGAAGGTATCAGTCAAGAGGACGTGTAAAAATCAAATTTTTGGGCCAAATAGTTTTTGTAAAATGGAATGATAAGTGTGTCAAAGCAGTCGGAACACCATGTGTCAGCACAGGCAGCAGTGCAGTGATGACAAAATCTCGCGCACAGTGCGGAATGCGGAGAGCACTTCTCTGTAGCAGCGAAAGGGTTGAGAGGTGGCATGAGCCCCCTCTCATATTTCTATCTTACTCTGAGTAATTCGAATTTCCTCTCTAATTGCATGCGGTGAAAAGTTGCTATTCCTTCACACACGGACTTCCCACGCAGCGTCTCTCATCACCCGGGTGGTCCGGAGACAGGTGAGTTCTGCTGAGCTTGAAAGGGTTAAGTCGACGGGTGTGAGGGAGTCGAGTGGATGCTTTCCAGACGCCGATATTGTCATAAGAGCGGGAGCGACACGCCCAGATGGGCCGGAAGGGGTGGCTGGTGCTAGAGATTCCGTTACTTCGCAGAAACTTACTGAAAACACTTTCTGGTGGGTTACCAGCGATTTGTGGGAATGACTTGTGTTCCCAGGCAGTCTTGGTGGGCAAAATACCGCGTTTTCTGCAAAATCATAACTGTAATTGGGTTGTTCGCGGGATAGCTCCATGACGTAGGAAAATCGGTACAGAAATTGGCGCCAAGTATCTCCACTGGTGGACTAGTCGTGCGTCGGCAATAGAGTGGAATTTTCCGCCGGTTTTCGAGTTGCTGATTGGAATGTTTCACCAAGGCCACTTTCGTGGGGGCGGGAATGTTCTGTGTTTGGCTTGTACGGTTGCTCTTGAGGGAGTCGGCTCTCGCCTTTTGGTCGGGGTAGGTTACAAGACTGAGCTCTCGCTGCTCTGGACAGCCTGCCTTCTGTTGGCTGTCTAATATACTTTTTTAAATTGGACAAGAAGAGAATAGAAGCTTTCGAAATGTGGTGCTACAGAAGAATGTTGAAGATTAGATGGGTAGATCACGTAACTAATGAGGAAGTATTGAATAGGACTGGGGAGAAGAGAAGTTTGTGGCACAACTTGACTAGAAGAAGGGATCGGTTGGTAGGACCTGTCCTGAGGCATCAAGGGATCACAAATTTAGCATTGGAGGGCAGTGTGGAGGGTAAAAATCGTAGAGGGAGACCAAGATATGAATACACTAAGCAGATTCAGAAGGATGTAGGTTGCAGTAGGTACTGGGAGATGAAGGAGCTTGCACAGGATAGATTAGCATCGAGAGCTGCATCAAACCAGTATCAGGACTGAAGACCACAACAACAACAACATAATCAGAGCTCAGCAGAGCGCGCCTTTCGTCTTTTCTAACTTTGTTCTGTCTTGACTGTTCATTGTCTGAGTTCTCACCACTATTGTTTGTTGTTGTGGTCTTCAGTCCTGAGACTGGTTTGATGCAGCTCTCCACGCTACTGTATCCTGTGAAAGCTTCTTCATCTCCCAGTACCTTCTGCAGTCTACATCATTCTGAATCTGCTTAGTGAATTCATCTCTTGGTCTCCCTCTACGATTTTTACCCTCCACGCTGCCCTCCAATTTTTCATGTGTTTTGTTTATTATTTTGAGTTTAGTCATAAGAAATCAAATTGTTATTTTGGACAGAACTTTCATTCTGTTAATCGGTGGAGCAACCCTTTCATTTCTCACTACATTAATGAAACTTTCCTTTATTTAATTAATTTCTATCAAATGAAATTATTGCAGGTGCCAAACTCTTTTCCACTCCACTTGCAGGGTAGGTTACAGTCAGTTCGCGTTTCTTCTTAATCCATGTGAAACAGCAAAAGTCGGAGTTAGAATGGGGGGGGGGGGGAGCTTAGAGCATGATTTACATATGAAGATTCTAGAAGAATTTTGTAGTAAATACACTGCTAGCCGCGGCATCTCGCATAAAATGACGACCCGTAGCCTGGATCTTTCCTGTGAATCACTGATAAGCAAACAGTATTCTTAGTAGGAACATTCAAATTTTTTTTTCTCTGCTTGTTTTATTGATTAATATCCAATTTTTTTCTGGTAGTTCCGCGTTTGCTTTTTAAGTAGCGGCGCATGATTACAGTTTTTGTTTTCAGTGTATATATTTTCTGTTTGTTCATTGTTTTTTGTGTTTCTTTGATGTGGTGTCCGTACCACATCACAGTTTGTCGGGTTTTGTGCGGTTTCTGTACCACAACAAATCGTGCATGTAATTACAGCGTTGGAACGGCGCTGTTGAAATTTTATGTCTATGTGAAAAAATATAGGGAGTAGATTATTTTTATTGTGCATTTTAGATAATTTTTTTTTCATGAATGATAACGAGAAGTAAGGCACGACTATTAGCGAGGGAAGCTAAAGCAAAAGAGGATAGCATTATGGATAAGGGGCAGGTTACTGACGGGGGGATGAGATGGGCACATTTTTAGCAGGACAGGACGACAGGCTCATTGATGAGGAAGGTGATTTGGACGGGATCTTAGAGCAACGTTGCGGCCGTGATTATGATAGTGAGGTAGAGGATGAAACAGAGACAGGCACAGAGGTCGAAACGGTAGCAGAAGTTTATAATCAAACGAACGAGAGCAGACAGGGGCAAGCTCGGTCACGTCAGAGCTCTAGCGCCCAGGTGTCCAGAGTTACATCGCCCATGTTTGAAGAGGATCAAAAAGATGACATTAACCCAATACTGAGCTTCCTACGATCAATGAAAGAAGAAGATGAGAAACAGCGTAAGAAGGACACTCATGCAATAATTTCGCACATATGGGAAATTCGTGGGGAATTACTAACAATAAAGAAAGAATGTGGAGAAGCAAAACAAATGTCAATGGTAGCACAAAAAGTCGCAGGCCTAGCCAAAACGGCAGCAACAGGGGCAATGAAAATCGCAAAAGTAACTTCTCAACTCGCAGGGCGCTTGCGACGTGCGACACAAGCCCACTCAAAATCCCTAGCGTTCTTAAAAACTCAAGGTAATATCGCGGTTACGAAAATCGCGAAACGAATGAAAGAAGTAGAGAGTGGAATAGCAAAACTAGAGCGAAACGGGCTCACGAGCACTGCGCGTTCGGATACCAATGATGGAGTACACAGAATTGTGTCTCCGAGGAAAAGCCCGCCGTGCTCTAGCCCAGTGACAGAGTGCAGAACTAACAAGGCACACGCAGAAACACCTAGTAATAGCTCCAATACTTGTAGCCCACTTAGGAGAGTGAATTCGAAGTGCCACTTCCACTGTGATACAGATGTAGCACATCACAGTTATCAGCAAGATAGATCAGGACACTCAGCAGACGTGCAAGTATCGGAAACGAGTGACAGCACCAGTGCGAGGATCGGACAGGATTTTGATCACAGTCACTTCCTGTCGATACTAAAATTCCAAAAGTTCAGAGATAACGGAGGGTTGATGCATCCCAAGAGCTGGGTGATGCGGTTTACAAATTCATTACCGTCATCATGGCCAACCCAGGCAAAATTAGAATTCATGTATGGACACATCGAAGGCCAAGCCGCGGAAAAGTTGCGGTGTGTGGCAGCGACGTGTCAGACTTATCAGGAATTTGTTGATGCGTTCCTACGGATCTACTGGTCAAAGAAAACGCAAGACAGGATTAAAGAGGAACTAATAATTTGTCCTGAACTGGAAGTGTCCGGGCAAAGGAGCGCAACCAAATTTTTGATGATTTACTGAAGAAGAATCAATTTTTAGATAGTCCACATAGCAAGGGAGAAATCATCAAATTTTGTTTTTCCAAATTGCCATTTAGGTACCAACAGACACTTATCGGGAAGTGTGAATCAGACATAGAAGCATTCAAGAGTCTATTGCGTGAACTCGAAGTTGTCTTTGACAAACAAGGCGCAAAGGACAGGAAGAAGGGGCAGAGTAACAAATACCAACGACCAGCAAGGGAGGACGACAACAGATGGCATAATCGCACTGGTCATTTAGGAAACCTGGGTTACGGAAATTAAGATTACGCTAACCTGGGTTTTGGAAACCAGAGACACGGAAACCAGAACAAGGTCAGGGAACAAGGAAGCGGGGACAGGAGGAATAACGAACGGCAAAGCGACCGTAATTGGAGAGAGCGAAATCAAGGACAACAGGAGAACCAGGAGATTGAAATTAGACCTGCAAATCCTAATGCACGTCAGAGGAGGGGGAGTCTAACAAGGCATGGGCGCTAGTCCATAGGACTCCGTCACATCCCCCACACAAAGAAGTTCGTGGAATAATAGTAGTTTAAGTGGTGTACATAGTAGAATAGGAAAATATATGAACCTTTCTTCGGAGAACAATAATCGTTGCATTAATAGATTAAGACTGTTAAAGTATTAACACGCTGCGTTGTCTTGCATAAGAATTTACTGATGCTATCCTTTTTGGTTTATGTTCGCAACTTACAATGTCGATGGAATAGGAGGCACTACTATTCTATGAGCAATGTTTTTGTCCTTTCCTGTCTGGTGTCCATATTGAGGGATAATGATGAGTGAGGAGAGGTCGCACAAATGGGCGCATACAAGAACGTGCTCCTAGAAGCGTTCTGGAAAGTCGTGATACGCTCCATAGCGGCCACAACCAGTTCGCGAGACGTTGATAACAATGCTTGCAAGCACGCGTCAGTGCACTGCAAGATTGTGGTATATTGCTTGATTTCTAAGATGAATATGGGCAGTATAGTTTTTACAGTGAAGCGCCAGCATCGTTGTCTTGCAAGTCGGGGTGAACCTATGAGCGTTTGACTATAATGGTGCCCTAGGCGGTAGAAATGCGGGCATAAAGCCTACCATGCCAATGTGCTGGTTGGGGATTTAGCATGATGCTTGCGACTGTCACAAATGAATAACCAAGGAATTATACTTGGAGATTCGTGACATACCATGTAGCTGGCGTATGGTGGGCGACTGAATCCTCAACAGGAACCAGTCCTGGATTGGTCATATTACATTGCCTCTGGAAAGGTGCACTTTCATCGCTAAAACAGCATCACATAGGAAAAGAAGTTGCAACTATAAATTTATTGTCTTGTATAGCCATGGCTAACCCAGTCTCTGGAGTTTCAGTGTGGCGTAGTGAGAACTCGGAGGCCATGTCGTACGGAGCGCAGATCGCTATCGTCGTCAGTAGAGGCGAGCAATGAGACATCTCAGCGTAACAGGAATTATGTAATAGTACTGCATAAGGTAAAAAAAAGGAGTACCATATACTAGGATAAGTTAAACTTTAGGATTTAGCAATATCTAGATCCTTAATATTGTGGGGGTTTTCTACCACAAGTAGTAATGTTTTTCAGGTCACCAAACCACAGACCCGAGATGGAGGGACGACGGGCGAGCGAAAGTAGAATAGTTGCATGTTCTTTTTAGCTCAGTAAAACTTCAACCTGCATAATAACATAGTTTATTCAAAAGACATAGAATGTAGATCGTTGGCAAATGGTAGTTAATTCTTGAGCATGTCTACTGCCGATCTACATAAGTAATAGTAATATTAGTGCGATCCCACACATTTAGTTGTTCATCCCATGTAGCGTCACACACCATGTACAGTAGTGAGATCGGTCTCTACACAAATATCAAGATAAATTATTTCCGTGTCTAGATTAGATACACCAAGATTTTGTTATAATGATAGCCATAGATTCATAACTATAAAATTAAAATAAGAGTGTCTGAAATGACAGACCATCAATGTATCGTTATGTAAATTTATTATAGCATAGAAGGTCATGGGAAAAAGTTAGGCATAAGATTTTTGTCAGAACTGTGCAGATGACGAGAATCGTGGCAATGCAGAGGCCAGCCAGAGCTAAAACGAGAGGTCATCGGCTACCTGCAAGAAGGGGAGCGTCAGCGCTCAACCTGACGAGAAGGGGGCGGGAGCGTCCGGTCCTACAAGCTGACAGTCACCGGGCCATATACCTGAGGGATTATGCGGGAGACAACCCTCGCCGGGCCACAGGTGAAAGTAAGGCTGGCCGAAGACACTGACACGCGACCAGGACGC
Organism: Schistocerca americana; assembly: GCF_021461395.2. Classification (NCBI taxonomy): domain Eukaryota; kingdom Metazoa; phylum Arthropoda; class Insecta; order Orthoptera; family Acrididae; genus Schistocerca; species Schistocerca americana. The sequence goes on from NC_060119.1 coordinate 540,126,525, forward strand.
AACAGCCAGCTAGCTCTCCGGACGCGGCAGCCGTTTGGAGGGATTCCCTGCGGCAGACCACTTTGTCGTGAGTACACAAAGAAGATCACGTACGCTGTCAGAACCTGCACCTCGTGTGCCTCAGGACAGAAAGGGACGCTATATACTCACCTGTTTGAGTTTTTACAACTCACTAGCATTGGCCGATCTGCATACACAAAGCAGTATCATGCATCAAACTCTAACAAGTGAATTGTCTCATTTCTAACTTCTCCTCTCACTTAGAGAGCAGTTGTAGCAATCGTCGCTCCTAGTTCGACCCTGTCTGGATGACCTCACACACTTGTGGAGTCACTCCACGTGCCATCATCCCTCGTCGAACTGCAATATTGGGAAATGTAAAGTACTGTCCAGGGAGAGAAGAGATCTGGACTAGTGATGTATCCCAACTAGTAGACCTCAGAGACAATTAATCGACGTGAGGAGAGCCTATCACTATGTCTTCCTACTGTACTGCCGTTATCATATGCGTGGGTCTTGCTGCCTTCCCAACAGCGTACTGCAGATGCTCCAGCACACCCTATTGCTGTTGCAACAACATAGCAACAACACCCGACTTTTAGCCATATGTGATTTCAGTAATGTGGCCCCATCCCAAAACCCCCCCTCCGATGCTCAAGACATGGAACCACGTGCATCAATGCATATGACTCAACGTACTAACCCCCTCAGAAAAACAAACGAATTTGTGAAGTGCTTCGAATATTTCTAGCAATGTGATTTAGTGCCTCATTCTCAGCACAGTCGTGAACATTGTGCAATGTGCAAGCACATCTTGACTCCCAATGAACCTTGTTTTTTTTTCTTAAATTTCTTTCTCTAGTGTTGTTTTTGTAATGTATGTTATACCTTGTATGTGTTTGTGTTTTGCACTGTAATTCTTATGTAAGTGATAGAGTAGGGCGCACAAATTACAAATTACTGTATTGTTCTCCACACCATGTTTTTTTTTTTATTCTGTATTTATTGTTGTGTGTATGCAAACAGTGTGCCTGAAGTCCCCATAAACTGAAGCAGATACCACCACTGTCATTGTGAATGGGCCATCAGTTCAGGGAACATTTTGTAAAGGTTATTCTTGCTGCAGGACGGGTTTCACTAGACATGGCCTGCACCTCAACAGGTATGGGAAGGGGAGGTTAGCAAAGCTTATAGGTGATAGCATAGGTGGGGTTGGTGGGATCACTCATGGGAAAATTTCTCCAGTAGTGGGTGTTAGAGCTGCACCTTTTTTAGACTGAAGTCAGCTGATAGGTATTCCTGCTTAAGGGAAGTCTCTCTAACAAAGGAACCACTTTTGACAAAGCTTAGGTATCCGAGTAATGAGGGAATTAGTATATTTCATCAAAATATACGAGGTATTAGAGATAAAGTTAATGAATTGCTTATAGATGATGACTCTGAAATTATTGGTATATCTGAACACTTCTTAAATAAGGAGATAATTCAGAGGCTTCCTTTACCAGGATACAGGTTGGCTGGCAGCTTTTCGAGGAGCTCTTTGCGGTGTGGGTGAGTAGCCATGTATGTGAAAAACTGCATCCCATTTGAGTCAATTGATGTTTCAAAGTACTGCACTGAAAAGGTGTTTGAATGTTGTGCAGGTGTGGTTAAATTTAATGGAGCTAAACTTCTAAATGTTGTTATTTATAGATCCCCAGACTCCGATTTCACAACATTTTTGCTAAAGCTAGAGGAGATTCTTGGTTCACTTTATAGCAAATACAAAAAGTTAGTTATATGTGGTGACTTCAATATTAATTGTATAAGTGATTGTGCAAGGAAGAGGATGCTGGTAGACCTCCTTAATTCATATAATCTTATGCAAACCGTATACTTTCCAACGAGAGCGCAAGGGAACAGTAGACCAACCATAGACAACATTTTTGTTCATTCCACATTACTAGAAGGGCATTCTGTTAGCAAAAAGGTGAATGGCGTTTCAGATCATGATGCACAAATTTTAAGATTTTTGTGCTGCAACACGTGTTAAATATAGTCATCAGCTGTTTAGGAAAGCTGATCCAGTTGCTGTAGAGACCTTTGTAAACCTTATCAAGGAACAAGAGTGGCAAGATGTTTATAGCGCTGATATAGTAGACGATAAAAATGATGCTTTTCTCAAGACTTTTCTCGTGCTCTTTGAAAGTTGCTTTCCGTTAGAACGTTCACAACACGGTACTAGCACAAACAGGCAGCCTGGGTGGCTGACTAGAGGGGTAAGAATATCTTGTAGAACAAAGTGGCAATTATATCAAAACGTTAGAAACAGTTAGAATCTAAATGCAGCAGCCCATTACAAACAGTACTGTTAGGTGCTTAAAACCGTTATTAGGAAGGCAAAAAGTATGTGGTATGCAGATAGAATAGCTAAGTCTCAGGATAAAATTAAAACCATATGGTCAGTCGTATAGGAAGTGGCTGGTCTGCAGAGACAGGTCGAGGATATAAAATCAGTGCATAGTGGGAATGTCCGTGTTACTGATAAGTCGCATATATGTACAGTATTTAATAATCACTTTCTGAATATAGCAGGTGAACTAAATAGAAACCTAGTCCCAACAGGGAATCATATAGCGCTCTTAGAAAAAAGTGTTCCGAGACTGTTACCTGAAATGCTCCCCCATGATACTGACAAGAGGGAGATTGAGTTGATAATTAAATCACTAAAGACCAAGAACTCTCATGGGTATGACGGGGTATCTAGCAGAATACTGAAGTATTGTTCTATGTATGTTAGCCCAGTACTTAGCCATATCTGTAACTTTTACTGTAGGAGTGGTCGGTTTCCTGACCAATTAAAGTACTCGGTAGTGAAGCCACTTTATAAAAAGGGAGACAGGGATAATATTGACAATTATAGACCTATTTCTATGCCATCGGTGCTTGCTAAAGTTATCGAGAAGGTTGTATATACAAAGCTACTGGAGCACTTAAATTCACATAATTTGCTGTCAAATGTTCAGTTTGGTTTTAGAAACGGTTTAACAACTGAAAATACTATATTCTCTTTTCTCTGTGAGGTTTTGGACGGATTGAATAAAAGGTTGCTAGGTGTTTTCTTTGATTTAACGAAGGCTTTTGACTGTGTTGACCACAAAATATTTCTGCAGAAGTTGGACCATTTTGGAGTAATGGGATAGCTTACAATTGGTTCGCCTCTTACTTTAAGAACAGAAAGCAGAAGGTAATTCTCCGCAATATTGAGAGTGGTAGTGATGTTCAGTCCCAATGGGGCACTGTTAAGTGAGGTGTTCCCCAAGGGTCGGTGCTGGGCCACTGCTGTTTCTTATTTATATAAATGATATGCCTTCTAGTATTACAGGTGATTCAAAAATATTTCTGTTTGCTGATGACACCAGCTTTGTAGTGAAGGATCTTGTGTGTAATATTGAAACAGTATCAAATAATGTAGTTCATGAAATAAGTTCGTGGCTTGTGGAAAATAATTTGATGCTAAATCACAGTAAGACTCAGTTTTTACAGTTTCTAACTCACAATTCAACAAGAACCGATATTTTGATCAGACAGAATGGGCATATTATAAGCGAGACGGAACAGTTCAAGTTCCTAGGCGTTCGGATAGATAGTAAGCTGTCGTGGAAAGGCCATGCCCAGGATCTTGTTCAGAAACTAAATGCTGCTGTATTTACCATTAGAACAGTATCTGAAATAAGTGACACTTCAAGACGAAAAGTAGTCTACTTCGCATATTTTCATACGCTTATGTCGTATGGTATTATTTTTTGGGGTAATTCTTCTGATTCAAAAAGGGTATTTTTGGCTCAAAAACGGGCTGTTCGAGCTATATGTGGTGTAAGTTCGAAAACCTCTTGTCGACCCCTATTCAATAGTCCGGGAATTCTAACATTGTCCTCACAGTATATATTTTGTTTAATGTCGTTTGTTGTTAGCAATATTAGCCTATTCCCAAGAGTTAGCAGCTTTCACTCAGTTAATACTAGGCAGAAATCCAATCTGCATGTGGAATGAACTTCCTTGACTCTTGTGCAGAAAGGAGTGCAGTATTCTGCTGCATCCATTTTCAAAAATCTACCACAAGAACTCAAAAATCTTAGCAGTAGCCCAAACTCTTTTAAGTCTAAACTGAAGAGTTTCCTCATGGCTCACTCCTTCTATTCTGTCGAGGAGCTCCTGGAAGAGCTAAAAAATTAAGCATATTCCAGTGTTACATTGTTGATTTTCTTTATTTAAACTTACGACTTGTCACCTGAATATGTTTTTTTTATATTTCATTTTATCTGTTTCTAATATCGTGTTATAATTTCATGTATTGACTCGTTCCATGACCATGGAGACTTCTCCTTAATTTGGTCCCACGGAACAATAAATAAATAAATAAATAAATTGAATTGGGGGTTGTAATTAGATACCGGAAGCTCACAAGGGGATTGTTAACTTAAATAGTATCATCTGTGATTGAGTTCAGGTTAGTTTAATGACCGAAATTGTTGTAACATCTTGGGCATTTAATTGTGGAGCACTCCAACTCTGATTGTAAAGAATAAACTGCTCCATATTTGGCTCACATGTCCAGGCCATATTTAGAACTTGAATGTCTGTGTGAATCGGTTTTTGGAAGGGGTTCCCTGGGTGTGGATGTGTGATGTGAGTGTCAGAGTCCCATATTAAGAAGCTGAAGTTGGCTACATCATAAATAATCCTCCCTCTATGAGCTGCATTTTTCAGTTTCAGTGATTTTTTTATAGAGTGTGGCATGTGGAGTCAGTTTGCAAGATTGTTCTTGGGCGACTGACTCACTACCTTGCTCCAAAGTGAGCGAACCACTCACCAATTACAATCTAAAATGGCGTAGAGGCTATGAGAGGTGGCATGAGCCCCCTCTCATATTTCTGTCTTACTCTGAGTAATTCGAATTTCCTCTCTTATTGCATGTGGTGAAAAGTTTCTATTCCTTCACACACGGACTTCCCACGCAGCGTCTCTTGTCACCCGGGTGGTCCGGTGACAGTCGAGTTCGGCTGAGCTTGAAAGGGTTAGGCCAACGGGTGTGAGGGAGTCGAGTGGATGCTTTCCAGACGCCGACATTGTCATAAGAGCGGGAGCGACACGCCGAGATGGGTCGGAAGGGGAGGTTGGGCTAGATATTCCATTACTTCGCAGAAACTTAGTGAAAACACTTTCTGGCGGGCTGCCAGCGATGCGTGGGAATGACTTGTGTTCCCAGGCAGTCTTGGCGGACAAATTCCCACGTTTTCTGCAAAATCATAACTGTGATTGGCTTGCTCACGGGATAGCTCTGTGACGTAGCAAAATCGTCGCAGAAATTTGCGCCAAGTATCTTCATTGGTGGACTAGTCGTGCGTCGGCAATAGAGTGGAATTTTCCGCCGGCTTTCGAGTTGCTGATTGGAACGTTTAACCACAGCCACTGTCGTGGGGGCGGGAATGTTCTGTGTTCGGCTTGTATGGGTGCGGTTGAGAGAGTCGGCTCTCGCCTTTCGGTTGGAGTAGGTTACAAGACTGACCTCTCGCTGCTCTGGACAGCCTGCCTTCCATTGGCTGTCTAAAATACTTTTTTAAATTGTAACTGTTTGATGAAGTTGCTGAAGTTTCGACTTCAACGTAACTTTCCGAGTACAGTTGGCAATTGAGCGTTCTGCGTACAAGTGGCTTATGTTGTCTGTCTTGAGCAGTTTTCGCTAAAGTTGACTGTATTGGAGTTACTCTGTGACTTCGCTTGTTAAAATCAATCACTGTACCATCAGTGATTGTGTGGTGGGCCTTCTTCGTCTCCCTCAGAGGCGCATTTTTATTGCTAGGAAGTCTTTAGTCAGGAACAACCATACCAGGATAGTTTGTTTTGGGCTATACTCGCGACATTATCATCACCACGACGGGATGTCGAAGCAACCAGCCATCGCCTCCATATGCCAGATCGTGTTCTTGCAGTTAAGAAGACAGCTTGGTAATGTATGTCCGCAGCACCGGCAGATTAGGGATTTTGCTAGGTGATAATCAGAGCTCAGCAGAGCGCGCCTGTTCGTCTTTTCTAACTTTTTTCTGTCTTGGGTGTTCAATGTCTGAGTTCTCACTACTGTAGCAGCAATTGATGTTGGGTTGGCTGTGTGTTTCTCTTAAGATTTGAGTTGCAAGCAATTGGCTCCACATAACACTTCGTCATAAATGTCACAATCTAATTTATGGACAACTTCACCTTCACAGCATTTATTTGAGTATCCAATTTGATGTTTTGTGAATGTTTCATGTGTTTTGTTTATTATTTTGAGTTTAGTCATAATAAATCAAATTGTTACTTTGGACAGAACTTTCATTCTGTTAATCGGTAGAGCAACCCTTTCATTTCTTACTATGTTAATGAAACTCCTTTATTTAATTAATTTCTGTCAAATGAAATTATTGCAGGTGCCAAACTCTTTTCTACTTCACTTGCAGGGTAGGTTACAGTCAGTTCGCGTTTCTTCTTAATCCATGTGCAACAGCAAAAATCGGAGTTAGAATGGGGGGGGGGGGGGGGGCTTAGAGCATCATTTACGTATGAAGATTCTACAAGAATTTAGTGGTAAATACACTGCTAGCCCCGACACCTCGCAGGGTTAATGCGCGCGTGGTGGCTTTACTTCATAAACTGCACGCTTCCCCCTAAACGTAAATTTGCGAACTATACTATACTATGCTATGTCACTGCTTCTCTTGGCGCGTGCGTCGTTTGCAACTGGCAACGCAGCAATTTCCCGTGTCTGGGCGGGCATGCGCGAGCCGCCGAGATAAAAGAATTGAACTATAGTCTATATCGATGTTTCCACAATACCCTTTGAGTTTTGCCCACTCTGACTACCGAACGAACCACCAGGACTTAGGGCAATAGGATTAACGTACGTGCTCTTGTTATTCAGAGTCCTAGTCCTTACCAACTCATGCAGAATGGCACGGACCCAAAAATGCTTGGTGACCGCCAGTGCAGTCGGTGAAATCTAATCAGCGCCGCTGGTCACATGCCAGGCTGCCCCGCGTGAGCGCCGCCCTCGCAGGCAATGTTGTTCTGTCTCCCTCCGACCGCCAAGTCGCACCGTCAGCTTGCAACGCTCTTCGCACGGACCTACTCCAGCTGGCGCGTCAGCGCCTTCAGTCGTTACAGTGTCCCAGGTGTTTCCTCTAACGAAATGGTCGTGCACGTGGTGATAGTTAGTTCCGTCACAAGTGTGGCTAATGCAATCTGAAATTTGGAGTGCAACATCACCGCTAGCTCTCATACTGCACTTTTGCAGATAATTATAAAAATTCTACGTCTCATCCCTTGCACAGACTATGCTAGCGGGATTCTTTTTTAGGACGAAGACGAACAATAATTTCAGTTCGGCTAATTTATCACGGTTCGGAGAATGCCCAAATCGTCTGATAGTTATGCAGTTTATTTTTGCAGTTTGGATATACTTTTAGTCCTGTGCTAAGATAACATTCTGGATAGCAATACCAATGGGTAATGTAGAGATCGCACAACTTGGGCTGGATTTCGTATCGTGTTCTGCATAGTCATCAGACGTCACCACAGGTTTTTTCCAAACGTAATGATATGGTGCGTGACATTCCACTTCTTGTAATATGTTCTGCCGGCTGGAGTGGCCGAGCGGTTCTAGGCGCTACAGTCTGAAACCGCGTGTCCGCTACGGTCGCAGGTTCGAATCCTACCTCGGGCATGGATGTGTGTGATGTCCTTAGGTTAGTTCGGTTTAAGCAGTTCTAAGTTCTAGGGGACTGATGACCTCAGAAGTTGTCCCGTAGTGCTCAGAGCCATTTGAAGCATTTTGTAAAATGTTCAGTGTCACCTACGCCAAGATCAACAACGAGTGCGATATACAGGCTCCCCAAACATTTTGGGTCACATTGAAACAGGTGATAGTGGGTCCGCAACTGACGACCGCCAGTCTCAGTGCATGTATTGCAACAGTGCATGTAGTTCTTGAAGACAGTACTCCTTGTTGTCCGCGAAAGGGTGTGTTCTCAACACGACGGTGCACCAACCAACTTCAATGTTAATGTCTGCGAGTACCTGAACAGCAAGTATCCTCATCGTTTAACTGTAAGGGGTGCTCCTGTCCCACGGCCAGCGCAACCGCCGGATTTCACAGCTCTGGACTTTTCCCTCTGAGGTTACGTCAAGATGTTGGTGTATGAAACCTCCTTAGAGAGGATGAAGATATGCCTGCTAGGGTCAAAGCTGCCTGTTTTCTGGTACAACAGACAACAACGATCTTTGAGAGAGTGCAGCAGAACTTCATGTGCCGTTGCCATGCATGCATTGAGACGGCCTGTCGCCACTCTGAATAATTACTATGAGCTACGTTGTTGTTGTTATGCGATGTACACTCTGTGTATCCATAACACAACAAATTTCCATTTCCGATCGTTGGGTCCCCATCTCAGTATAACTGCTTGTGGACCCTATATCATCTCTTCCAATTTGAACCAAATAATTTGAGGCACTCTGTAGTGCAATTAAGGACGAGTCAGAACTTCAGTATTTTTAGAAAGAGGTTGCGTGTTAGGTTGTATAATTATGACACTCCTCGCCCACTGTTAGTGTGCAAACTCAGTGTACTTCTGTCACGCATTTAGAAACATACTCGATGTCATATGATCTTCATATTTAAAAAGAGAAGAGCAACTAACTGGCTCTTTCAGTAAGTGAACATTGGGAGCAACTGGTTAGTGGACTTTTCGTATTCTCCTTCCAAACACTATCAAAACTGCCGATAGGGCTGATAGCAACTCGCCTACACAAAGGGAGAAAAGAAATTAAAAAACGAGCTCAACTACTTTTTTCCTACGAAAAAGACAGATGTCTGTCGGCCACAGCAAACAAAATTCTGTACAGCGTTTTGAGACGCCCTGCTAAACCAGCAGGACAGGACAGGTAGTTTAAGTTGTGGAAAGGGGCCAAAATAACCGGCTGTCAGTTACACTCGAACATACAACCTTTTATTTGATCAAACATTACAAGAACCAAGAAATTTTTTTTTAAACACAGCTTCAGTTTTGGAACTTAATTAGCGGATGAATGCGCCGTATTATCTTATGCCTTAAGGACAAGACTACTTTAATTTAAAAACGGCTGAAAGCTCAACCAAAATCAGAAATTTAAAAGTCAAAGCCTTATCTTAAAACAGTTCCTTAATCAGGCTGAAAGCCCAAAGAATCTGACACTTTAAGAGCAAACAACTAAAATTCAAAATCGGCTGAAGGCCCAACACTTAAGACTCAATAACATTAATTTTAAAAATGCCAAAGGCTTTACGTAAAAATCATCTGATGCCCTAAGGGCAAAACAACTTTAATCTAACAATCAGCTATAAGCCATACAAGTACAAACAACAAGAACAAACAAGAAAAGGCAGTACACCCAAGGGCGCTCAGAAGTTCCGAGGGTCGGCCTGGAATTCAAACACTAACGCTCGCTTAGGTGAGACAGGCAGTCGGCCCAACCATTGTCGGTCCGACGACAACCCAACCGACAGACAGTCAACTGACCCACCGACAAGATAACCTCTGCTTTACCCCACCAGCACACAACGGGGAGTTCGATGGAACAACGTAAAAGGTATTGGCGCCCACAACAAATTATACATTGAGCTGTCAAACTAAACACCGTGCTGGACAGCGACAACACGATGAGGAAAATACACTGCCTGAATTTACGTCAACGGCCAGGGTAGGTAACCGTAACGTTAACGGCCACAAGGCAGAAGATTCCGCTGGTGCACTTAAATCCAAATAACCAACTACAGTTAAACTCCACCGGAGGGTGGCTAAAATTTGCCAACTTGAAAACTACGTTGTTGCTCATGGGAATATCCCAACAGCCGACAATGAACTCCAAACGACACAATGTGAACAGCTGTGACTTGCTGGTAGATTAAGTCAAAAGTCAACTTTCATGTCCAGGATCGGTGAGCCACGAACCTCGTAGCAATGGGAACAGCACCACACACTCCTACACCGCATAGAGGCCGCCAGTGGGTCTGACCCATGGAGGTAAGAATAGAGGGAGACGCCGTGACGTCACAGCTGTGAAGCTATGTGAAGCCGAGGGTAGCCATCTCAGTCAGACCAAAACATTGCTGCTGTAAGCTTGTGTCCATAGGCTTGTCGTTCGCTTTTGGAAGGATTTTGCGCTATTATGGTGACTTGTGTGGTGTTCGGATGTACGAATCGTCATGGCTAGAGGACAAATGTAAGGATGTAGAATCATATAGCACTAGTTCAAAATGGTTCAAATGGCTCTGAGCACTATGGGACTTAACATCTATGGTCATCAGTCCCATAGAACTTAGAACTACTTAAACCTAACGACATCACACAACACCCAGCCATCACGAGGCAGAGAAAATCCCTGACCCCGCCGGGAATCGAACCTGGGAACTCGGGCGTGGGAAGCGAGAACGCTACCGCACGACCACGAGCTGCGGGCTATATAGCACCAGTGGTAAGCTAGATACTTCTTAAAGGGAAATTAAAGAGACCTTTGGAGAAAAGAGAACCACTTGTATAAATATCAAGAGCTCAGACGGAAAACTAGTTCTAAACAAAGAAGGAAAGGCAGAAAGGTGGAGGGTCTATACAAGAGCGATACTATGGAAATGGAAGAGAACATAGGTGAAGGCGAAAAGGCATCAAAATGAAAAAACAGAAAAATCGTATTTGGAACTCACAAAACAAAGGAAGACAACACAAAAAATAATAAGGAGAGTTAAACGTCAGTACCAAAAAGATATACTTCTAATGATAGAAACAAATAGTGAAAAAACAAACTCAAGAGACTATTACAAAATATTTGGCAGACAATTACAAAGATATGATCCTCCAACATTAATGTTAAAAGATAAAGATAATAACCTAGCCCATAGCAATAGTAAAAATACAGAAATTCTAGCAGAAACATTTCACAAGTTACTAAATTGTGAAGATCCCCCAGAACTTCTTCAGATAAACACAGAAACCCCAATTAAAACACCAGCAGAAAATATAAATCCACCTACAATTAATGAGGTCTACAGAGCTTTGAAAGAATTCAAAAACTACAAAGCAAGTGGAGAAGATCAAACGTTTGCTGAACTTTGGAAATATGCAGCAGAACCAGTAAAGATAGCATTACACCAATGCATAGTAAAAATCTGGAATGAAGAGAAATTACCAGAAAATTGGACTACTGCTATAATACATCCATTACATAAGAAAGGAGAAAAATCAAATCCAGACAACTATAGAGGAATTTCCCTTTTGGACTGCACGTATAAGGTCATGTCAAGAATACTATACAACCGCTGTAAAGATCAATTAGAACTGGAACTGGGAGAATATCAAGGAGGATTTAGATCCTGGAGAAGCTGCCCAGAACAGATAATCACCTTGAAGTTAGTTATGGATGTCTACAAAAGAAGGCAAAAACAACTAGTCATAACCTTTGTAGATTTCAAAAAGGCGTATGATTGCATCCATAGATCTTCAATGATGAAAATATTAAGAAATTTTGGACTTCATCCTAAATTAATAAAAATGATACAGTTAACCTTAACAAACACAAAATCCAAAGTAAAATTTAGAGGAGAAATATCTGAACCATTTACGATTAAAACAGGGTTGAGACAGGGAGATTGTTTATCACCATTGCTATTCAATTGTGCTCTTGAATATGTAATGAGAGAATGGTACAAGGAAAATCCTATGAATATTAAAATTGGAACCAAGAAAGATAAAATAAACCTAAATTGCTTGGGATTTGCTGATGACCTAGCATTACTAGCTAATAATATTCAGGAAGCCACGAAACAAATAACAAGCTTACAAAATATAGCACAAAAATTAGGACTCCAGATATCATTTGAAAAGACTGAAATAATGGTAACGGATCCACTTGTAATAGATCACATCACAGTGAACAATAGGGAAATTAAAATAGTGAAACAATTTAAATACCTGGGTGAAATTATAACACATAAATTGGACGAGAAACCTGCATGGCGAGCAAGAACTAGTAAAATGATAAAAGCTCAAAAACTAACATGGTCTACGTACAATAAAAAATGTCTATCAATTAAAACAAAATTAAAACATTACAAGACGGTGGTTCAACCAGAGGTTACATACGGAAGTGAAACTCTTTTTAAAGTCACCCAGAAAAACAGAACTGACAAAATTTTAAAAGTAGAGAGAAGAATTGCTAGAACATGCATAAATAAGAAATATCAAAAAGCTGGGCAATGGCGGATAGTTCCAAATGAAGTGGTATACAGAGAACTGGAGCCCATCACTGATACCATACGAAAGAAAAGGATCTCTTTTTGTGGTCACATTCTGAGGACACCAGAAACCAGATTATCAAGGAAAATTATTGAGAAACTCTGGAATTTGAAACAACAAGGAGGATGGCTTAAGGAAATAAGAGAGGATATGGAAGAACTGAAAATAACTCTGGATGATTTGCAGAACAAAACGCCAAATTTAAAGAAGTTGAGGGACACAGAAATAAAATTTAAACCAAAAATTGACAAACGACATACAATGAAAAGGGTTTTTACAGATAAGGAACGACGAAAAGCATCGGAACGAATGAAGAGATACTGGGCCACTCGGAAGGGGAAAATACCAAAGAAGAGGACCAGAAATGATTGACTGAAGTGGTCCAATGAGGCCGTAAAAGCAGAAGAAGAAGAAGAAGAAGACGAAATGGGAGACATGATAACGCACGAAGAATTTGAAAGAGCACGGAAAGACCTAAGTCCATACAAGGCCCCGGTAGTAGGCAACATTCCATTAGAACTGCAGACAGCCTTGGGAGAGCCGGCCCTGACAAACCTCTACCATCTGGTGAGCAAGATGTATGAGAGAGGCGAAATACCCTCAGACTTCAAGACGAATACAATAATTCCAATCCCTATGTTAGCTGGTGCTGAAAATTGTGAAAATTACAGAACTATCAGTTTTATAAGCCACGGTTGCAAAATTCTAACACGAATTCTTTACAGATGAATGGAAAAAGGAGAAGCCGACCTCGGGGAAGGTCAATTTGGATTCCGTAGAAATGTTGGAACACGCGAGAAAATACCGACCCCAAGACTTATTTTAGAAGATAGATTAAGGAAAGCCAAACCTACGTTTCTAGCATTTGTAAACTTAGAGAAAGCTTTTGACAAGGTTGACTGGAACACTCTCGTTCAAATTCTGAAGGTGACAGGGAGCAAAATTTACAATTTGTACAAAAACCAGATGGCAGTTATAAGAGCTGAGAGGCATGTAAGGGAAGCAGTGGTTGGGACGGAAGTGAGACAGAGTTGTAGCCTATCACCGATGTTATTCTATCTGTATACTGACCAAGCAGTAAAGGAAACAAAACCAACATTTGGAGTAGGAATTAAAATCCAGGGAGAAGAAATAAAAACTTTGATATTTGTTGACGACATTGTAATTCTTTCAGAGACAGCAAATTACTTGGAAGACCAGCTGAACGGAATGGACAGTGTCTTGGAAGGATCATATAAGATGAACATCAACAAAAGTAAAACGAGGATGATGGAATGTGGTCGAATTAAATCAGGTGATGCTGATGAAGTTAGACAAGGAAACGAAATACTTAAAGTGGTAAATGAGTTTTGCTATTTGGAGAGCAAAATAACTGATGATTGTCGAAGTAGAGAGGATATAAAATGTAGACTGGCAATGACATGGAAAGCGTTTCAGAAGAATAGAAATTTGTTAACATCGAGTATAGATTTAAGTGTCAGGAAGTCTTTTCTGAAAGTATTTGTATGGAGTGTAGCCATGTATGGAAGTGAAACATGGACGATAAATAGTTTATACAAGAATAGAATAGAAGCTTTCGAAATGTGGTGCTGCAGAAGAAAGCTGAAGATTAGATGGATAGATCCCATAACTAATGAGGAGGTACTGACCAGAATTGGGGTGAAGAGTAATTTGTGGCACAACTTGACTAGAAGATGGGATCGGTTGGTAGTGCATATTCTGAGGCTTCAAGGGATCACCAATTTAGTATTTTAGGGCAGAGTGGAGGGTAAATATCGTAGAGGGAGACCAAGAGATGAATACACTAAGCAGATTCATAAGATGTAGTTTGCAGCAGTTACTTGGAGATGAAGAACCTCGCGCAGGATAGAGTAGTATTGAGAGCTGCATCAAACCAGTCTCTGGACTGAAGACCACGACAGCAAAAGATTGATTACACCAATGCGTAAAATTTTTTGAAGTGTAACGTTGAAAGGGTACAGTACCGCCCGACATTGAAATTAGGTACAACATACTTCATTATTTTTGTCAGAACAACACATTTTTTTTGTAAAATAACTCAATTTCAATTAATAGAGCGAAGCCAGATACCAGTGTGGGAAAGAATGACAATTTATTTATTTAATTGATCACATGTGCACTTCCACAAAGTAAATCCCTACATCCAGTTTGGTGAGATCTGTGAAATGAATGAATGTATGGTCGTCTGCTAACCGCAGATAGTGAATGTGAATATATGATCATCTTTGAGACGATCCTTTGGCCACGTTTGGTGGGACCAAAGAGATGAAATTTACCTGAACTTTGAGCGCCTGAAATGTGGCTGACCAATACGGTAGCAAGGTGCTCCCCCACTTCAGCAGAGGTGCGAGAAGACCTCAAGAACGGCCATGTTTCAGCACTCTGCCGCTGGATCTTGTGCTGTTAAGACCTGTCTTGGGTGTGCTCCGTAAAGACAAAAGAGTGGAGACATGGTATGCATGTGGAATATTTAAGAGTAGTTTGAAATAATAATTTCTCTATTTCAGGAACTTTTGTGGGGAGAATTAAATGTCAGGCAGGTAATATTAATGGGATTGTAGTAATCTTCGGAAGTGACCAACGGTCACAGGGAAACCACGTGTAGCGATAAGTTGAAATACTTCCGTGTGCTTAAGTTAAGCTGAATTACTAGCGTGTGTACAATAAGTTGAAATATTTAAGAAATAGCGTGTGTACCATAAGTTGAAATATTTAAGAAATGGCGTGTGCAGGACTTGAAATTAGAGACGAGTACTTCCACGTGGTGAGTACTGTGTGAGTCTCAAACTGTGTATGAGACAAAAGATAAAGAGAAGTACTCGTCCATGGTATCAGTTGAGGGCACGCGTGTGTGATGAATACGTTCTTAATATTACTTTGCGTGATATGATTCCGTGTGACGCTAGATTCTAACTCTGAGAGAGAAGCAAGGTGAGTCGGCCGTCTATCCAGCAACGCCACTTGGCTTGCATTGCACAGGAAGACGTGCATATATCTCCAGAGTTCATAGTAGGAAAGTAGAATTACGAAGTGGGGCAGCGTCGTGTGAAACTGGGATAAATATTAATTGAAGTGGGAAAGCTGAAAGTGATAATGTTGTGACTATTCCCTGTGTAGTATTTCATATTGTAGTGTGGTGTATGTCATGTAATTTGGGTATGTGTGGTTTGCATGGGAGAGTAGCGAGGTAGTTTCAAAAGATTAGTGGGTTATGCATGTTCCTTTTGTACTGCTCGGTCTGGAGGAAAGTTTCGTGATGATGATTGTGAGAGTCGAAGTGTGAGAAATAATAAAAGATCCACCACCCTATCCAGAAAGTGCACTGTAGCGTTAAATAATTACGAGACCATAAGGTAGAGAATCACCAATGTTAAGCCATGCCCACTGGGCGGAATTTCTCATATGTCATTGTTGTAGGTTATAGAATTTGTGTGTTTAGGTTATAGACTTTATCGGAATAAATAAGATAGTGAAAAGAAAAAATTGGTGGACTTCTCCTTCGAATTGTATGTTGTCATGATGTCCCAAATTTATAATGGGTGCGCCATTCATATTCAGTGCGGTGGCCACGTGTTGATAAAAGCCGTTAAATAAAAGAAAAAAGAAAATGTGGTATTGCCAGTGCGTAGTGAACAGTCAGAGTTCTGTAAATCACTGATAGTCAGATGTGCGTTTCCGTTGCGTAGCCCGCATCTCGTGGTCGTGCGGTAGCGTTCTCGCTTCCCACGCCTGGGTTCCCGGGTTCGATTCCCGGCGGGGTCAGGGATTTTCTCTGCCTCGTGATGGCTGGGTGTTGTGTGCTGTCCTTAGGTTAGTTAGGTTTAAGTAGTTCTAGGGGACTGATGACCATAGATGTTAAGTCCCATAGTGCTCAGAGCCATTTGAACCGTTGCGTATTATTCATACAGGAGGTTGATTAGTGACTTAATTGTGAGTACGAGAGTTCATGTTACTCGATAAATAATAATGAATCCACTCGTTTGGCAGACCACTCATCTTGCAGGCCTGACTGCTTGATGCCATAGTATGAGAATGGCATGTGGGTGCCTCTCAACGTTAGAAAACAAGTATCTATATCGCATTACTCATATCCTCGAGCAGCTACAAAGTTTGGCCAGAATAAATCCTTCAGTAAGCGAGCGGATCCTCTCCATGCCCGATATGAGTGGTAACCATCACAAAATGCTCTTCTGTCACCACTATGAAAGGGCTAGCATCTGTATCGAAGAGGCACAGGAAGGGGGACTGTGATGTTGTCTGTTCGGCTGGGTGCGATCACCCAGCAGTACAGTTCCGTTTAGGAGATAGTAAATAGCCTCTTCGACAATATGTACAAGTAGTAGGGCTACTGGCCGATTTATAATGTCATCAACGACAGTTCATTCGTGGAGCTGCCATTAGCCCATTCATGGGTGTACGGAACTGGCTGTTGTTGTTGGATACCGACGATGTCCTCGTTGCTGCAACCTGCCAACATCGTCATCAGAGAGGTCAATTTGATCATAAAATCGGCCGTTCAGTGCAGAACGTCGTGTGCGTTTTAGTTTTGTGTATGTGTTATCAACTTACCTGTCATAGCAGGATGACAGTCTATATATTGGAGCTCATATTGCCAGTCACATATGCTGAAATAGAGCATCTCGCCGACCTTATTTTGTGTGTACTTAGATTTAGCTTGGAATGGTTGGTTAAGTACCGATATAGTCCTACTCAGTAGCTACGCGGTCAGCGCGACTGATTGCTAACCAAAGGGACACAGGTTCGATTCTCGGACGGGTCGGAGATTTTCTCCGCTCTGGACAGGACGTTAAGTTCTCTTCAATTCCGTATCGGTATCGTTAACATTGCTATTGAGATGGCTGAACAGGCACGGCTCGAAAGCCAATAAAAAAGCGAACCCACAAGAATTGTTTTGGATGGTTAATCCTTCGACCTATTTTTGTTATCGTAGTTCCCTAGATTTAGAATGAAGGGGTTAATCGTAGTTCTCGAGGTCCTGTACAATCGAATGACGAGTTTCTTTAATACCTCCACGAGGATCACGACGCGGGATTCACTGTGTACGTCCGCGGTGCGTGTGTATCATGGAGAATTCCTTCGTAAAATCGTGTTTTGTATGATCTGCAGACTGCGTAGATGTGTTGGAGCTGTGTAACCCCGACTGGACTGGTGTATGTCATCGGGGATACAATAACAGTCACGTATATGGACGTCTACACACCCTTGTTTAGTGCACTTTTCCTGTTAAGCACGGGGTAGTGTTCTTCGAGCCTCGTGCATCCTCTGTTGGCGATGTGTTATATGTAGTCCCTCCATGTTATTGTTTTTACCACCCATAACCGATGTAGCTGACATTTTCACGAGATTATATTGAACATGTGTCTAGTGTAATTCTTTTGCAGTGTTCACGTTTAAGCAGTTGCTTTAGTCTGCGTGTTAAGAGAACTGCATCGCACTTTTCGATGTTTGTTCTAACACGTCATTCCTCCAGCCAAGGTCTGACAGCTCTGAATGCTGTCTTTAGTCGTGAGCTAATGTTATATGGATTCCAGTCTTGCGAATTTCCCTTACGATGTACTTAATAAAAAGCACTACATTTACACTGAGGTGGCAAAAGTGATGTGATAGTGGCACAAATACAGATGGTGGTAGTATCGCGCAAAGAAGGTATAAAAGAGCAGTACACTGGCGGAGCTGTCATTTTTACTCTGGTGACTCATGTGACAACGTTTCCGTCGTGGTTATGGCCGATGGACGGGTATTAACATACTTTGAATGAGAAATTGTAATTGAACCTAGATGCATGAGACATTCTGTTCTGGAAATCGTTAGGTATTTCAATATTCCGAATTGCACAGTGTTAAGAGTGTGACAAGAGTACTAAATTTTTGAGGGATTATCTGGATGCAATGGCCGACGGCCTTCACTTAACGACCAACAGCAACAGCGCTTGCATAGATTTGTCAGTGCTAACAGACCAGCAACACTGCTATAAATAACTCCAGAAATCAATGTGCGACATACGAAGAACGTATCCGTCAGGGAAGTGTTGCGAAATTTGGTGTTGATGGCCTGTGGCAGCACACGACAGATGCGGGTGCCTTTGCTAACAGCGCGACATCGCCTGCTGCGTCTCTCGTAGGTTTGTGACCATACTGGTTGGACCCAAGACAACTGGGAACCGTGCACTGGTCATATGAAACGCGATTATAGTTGGTAAGAGCTGATGGTAGTGTACCAGTGAGGCGCAGACCCCACGAAGCCATGGAACCAAGTAGTCAACAAGGCATGTTGCAAACTGGCGATGGCTGCGTAATGGTGTAAGTCGTGTTTGCATGGAATGGTTGTGTTTATCTACTTGGTGTCCATTTGTAGCCACTCATTGACCTCATGTTACCAAACAACGATGGCATTTTTATGCATGACAGTGTGCCATATCTCTGGGCCACAGTTGTTCGCGACTGGTTTGAAGAACATTCTGGACTATTCAAATGATTCAAATGGCTCTGAGCACTATGGGACTCAACATCTATGGTCATCAGTCCCCTAGAACTTAGAACTACTTAAACCTAAATAACCTAAGGACATCACACAACACCCAGTTATCACGAGGCAGAGAAACTCCCTGACCCTGCCAGGAATCGAACCCAGGAACCCGGGCGTGAGAAGCGAGAACGCTACCGCACGACCACGAGCTGTGGACTTGGACTATTCAAGTGAAGGGTATGACTGCTCTGATCGCCCAACATGAGTCCCATTGAACATTTATCGGAAATAATCGAGAGGTCAGTCCGTCCAAACATTTATGCACTGGCAACAGTTTCGCAGTTATGGACGGCTATAGAGGGTACATCCAACGACCTGTTTAGTCCATGCCACGTCGAGTTGCTGCATTATGCCAGGGAAAAGGAGGTCCTAAACGACATTAGGAGGTATTCCATGACTTTCATCACTTCGCTGTATGGTTGCTGGGAATCACTGCTTGTTTGTCTTTTAATCTCGATGTTGTCAGCATATATTTTTTACCAAAAGTTTCCTGCAGTAATAGAACGCTGAGTACATTGTGCAGGTCTTTCTTGGAACCACAAATCATTCTTATCTTAGGGTTGTGAATTCGGTAATCGTTAGCTTTCGACGAGGAAGCTGTATTGTCACCGGATGTGTGGCTGTAGGCTGAGCGGACGGAGAACAACGGAGAGGGGTCCGGAGTCACCTCACTGTCCATAGATTTACTGGCCTGGGTGTCCTGCAGCTTCGAGAGGGGTGAGGAGGGAGGAGGGGGACATGGTGGGGGGTACGCGGCACGTCCCGGCACGCCGGCCCCCCTGATGTACACAGACCCCCTCCGGATTTACTGCTGTCGTGGCGACAAAGGCCGGCAGATCCATCCCTGGGCTCCTCCTTTTTTTATTGCGCAGCGGCGCAATGCTTAACTCCGTGAATCCCGGGACTCTTATTTACGGTAAAGGGAAACATTTGCTGTGCTTTTGTTTACAAGCGTACTTGTTAAAACACACGACTTTATCTTAGGCTAGGACATAAACTGACGACTCGTACATTATTTTGGAGAGGAAATATTATAATTTTGCCACTCTGGACAACTTTCAGTACTATATTACCCCACGTGTACGACTGTCTTTTCTTCTCAGTAAAATACAACCGTTTTCTTTTAATATGCAGAAAACAATCGACACATTGATCTTCTTGTGTGTGTAGAATTTCTCCGCCGAGCACACAAAACGATAAGAAACTATTTTCCTCGACTTTGGCGAGTAATAGAGACGCATACTATATGGCGCAGGCTTGTGGCTCTTCTGAGACAGCGAACAGACAAGTAGAGAAGCATCAGTGCACCATTCCCGCATGTTTCTATGAGCCTATGCAGTATACAAAAAAATGGTTCAAATGGCTCAGAGCACTATGCGACTTAACTGCTGAGGTCATCAGTCGCCTAGAACTTAGAACTATTAAACCTAACTAACCTAAGGACATCACACACATCCATGCCCGAGGCAGGATTCGAACCTGCGACCGTAGCGGTCTATGCAGTATACAGAGTGAGATTAATTAATCACAGGTAAGATCTAGTTCTTATCATCCAATAAACTAGTTTCTCAACGACGTAATACACTGACGTGACTAAGGTATGCGATACCTCCTAATATTGTGACTGAGTTCGGAGCATGGACTCAACATGTAGTTGGAAATCTCCTGCAGAAATATTGAGCCATGATTACTCTATAGGCCTATAGCCATCCATAAATGCGAACGTATTGCCGGTGCAGGATTCTGTGTATGAAGTGACCAATCGATTACATTCCATAAATATTTGAACGATCTGTGTGGCCATATCATTCGCTCTAACTGCCCATAACGTTCTTCAAACCATTCCACGAATAATTGTGACCCGGTGGCAAGACGCATTGTCAGCCACATAAAATTCCATCATTGTTGGAGAACATGAAGTCCGTGAATGGCTACAAATGGTCTACTACAGTCAATTACCGGTTCAATTGGATCAGAGGATACAGTTCATTCCATGTAAACACAACCGAAACCATTACGGAGCTACCATCAGTTTGCACATTGCGTTATTAACATAGGTCTATGGCTTCGTGGAGTGTGCATCACACTCGAACCCTATCATTAGCTCTTATCGACTAAAACTGGGACTCATCTGAGCGGGTCACGGTTTTCCGGTCGTCTAGGGCCCAGGCGATTTACTCATGAGTCGAACGGAGGCGCTGCAGGTAACGTCGTGCTGTTAGCAAAGGCACTATCGCCGATCGTCTGCTGCCATAGCCCGTTAACGCCAGTTTTCGCCGCATTGTCCTAACGGATACGTTCGTCGTACTTACCAAATTGATTTCTGTGGTTATTTCACGCAGCATAGCTTGTCTGTTTACAAGGACAACTCTACGCAAACGTCGCTGTTCTCGATCATTAAGTGAAGGCTGTCGGCCAATGCGTTGTCCGTGCTGACAGGTAATCCCCAAAATTTGGTACTCTCGGCACACTCTTGACAGTGTGGATCTTGGTCTAAAGAATTCTCTAAAGATTTCACAATGGATTGTCCCATGTGTCTATATCCAAATACCATTACGTATTCAAAGTGTATTAATTCGCATCGCACGACCGTAATCATGTCTGATACCTTGACATGGACCTCGCCGTTGGTGAGGAGGGTTGCGCGCCTCAGTGATAGAGATAGGCGTACCGTAGGTGCAACCACAACGGAGGGGTATCTGTTGAGATGCCAGACAAACGTGTCGTTCCTGAAGAGGGGCAGCAGGCTTTTCAGGAGTTGCAGGGGCAACAGTCTGGATGATTGACTGATCTGGCCTTGTAACACTGACCAAAACGGCCTTGCTGTGCTGGTACTGCGAACGGCTGAAAGCAAGGGGAAACTAAGGCCGTAATTTTTCCCGAGGGCATGCAGCTTTACTGTATAGATAAATGACGATGGCATCCTCTTGGGTAAAATATTCCGGAGGTAAAATAGTCCCCCATTCGGATCTCGGAGGAGGGGGGGGGGGGGGGGGACTACTCAGGAGGACGTTGCTACCAGGAGAAAGAAAACTGGCGTTCTACGGGTTGAAGCGTGGAATGTCAGATCTTTTAATCAGGCGGGTAGGTCCGAAAATTTAAAAAGGGAAATGGATAGGCTAAAGTTAGATATACTGGGAATTAGTGAAGTTCGGTGACAGGAGGAACAAGACTTCTGGTCGGGTGAATACAGGGTTCTAAATACAAATTCAAACAGGGGTAATGTAGGAGTAGGTTTAATAATGAATAAAAATATAGGAATGCGGGTAAGCTACTACAAACAGCATAGTGAACACAATATTGTGGCCAAGATAGATACGAAGCCCACACATACCACAGTAGTACAAGTTCATATTCCAACTAGCTCCGCAGATGACGAAGAGATTGATGAAATGTATGATGAGATAAAAGCAATTATTCAGATAGTGAAGGGAGACGAAAATTTAATAGTCATGGGTGACTGGAATTCGATAGTAGGAAGAGGAAGAGAAGGAAACGTAGTAGGTGAATATGGAATGGGGGTAAGTAATGAAAGAGGAAGCCGCCTGGTAGAATTTTGCACAGAGCATAACTTAATAGCTAACACTTAATAACTTAATAGCTAACACTTGGTTCAAGAATCATGAAAGAAGATTGTTTACATGGAAGAAGCCTGAAGATACTAGAAGGTTTGAGATATATTATATAATGGTGAGACAGAGATTTAGGAACCAGGTTTCAAATTGTAAGACATTTCCAGGGGCCGATGTGGACTCTGACCACAATCTATTGCTTATGAACTGCAGATTAAAACTGAAGAAACTGCAAAAAGGTTAGAATTTAAGTAAATGAGACCTGGATAAACTGACAAAAGCAGAGGTTGTAGAGAGATCCAGGGAGAGCATTAGGGAACAATTGACAAAAATGGGGGAAAGAAATACAGTAGAAGAAGAATGGGTAGCTTCCAGAGATGAAATAGTGAAGGCAGCAGATGATTCAAGTAGGTAAAAAGACGAGGGCTAGTAGAAATAATTGGGTAACGGAAGAGATATTGAATTTAATTGATGAAAGGAGAAAATACAAAAATGCAGTAAATGAAGCAGGCAAAAAGGAATATAAACGTCTCAAAAATGACATCGACAGGAAGTGCAAAAATGCTAAGCATGGATGACTAGAGGACAAATGTAAGGATGTAGATGCGTATATCTCCAGGAGTAAGATGGATACTGCCAACAGGAAAATTAAAGAGACCTTTGGAGAAAAGAGAACCACTTGCATGAATATCAAGAGCTCAGATGGAAACCCAGTTCCAAGCAAAGAAGGGAAAGCAGAAAGATGGAAGAAGTATATGGAGGGTCTATACAAGGTCGATGTACTTCAGGGCAATATTATAGAGCTGGAAGAGGATGTAGATGAAGATGATATGGGAGATATGATACTGGGTGAAGAGTTTGACAGAGCACTGAAAGACCTAACTGGAAACAAGGCCCCGGGAGTAGACAATATTCCATTAGAACTACTGATAGCCTTGGGAGAGTCAGCCCTGATAAAACTCTACCATCTGGTGAACAATATGTATGAGACAGGCGAAATACCCTCAGTCTTCAAGAAGAATATAATTATTCCAATCCCAAAGAAAGCAGGTGTTGACAGATCTGAAAATTACCAAACTATCAGTTTAATAAGCCACTGCTGGAATATACTAATACGAGTTCTTTACAGGCGAATGGAAAAACAGGAAGATGCCGACCTCGGCGAAGATCAGTTTGGATTCCATAGAAATGTTGGAATACGCGAGGCAATACTGACCCTACGACTTATCTTAGAAAATAGAGTAAGGGAAGGCAAACCTACGTTTCTAGCATTTGTAGACTTAGAGAAAGCTTTTGGCAATGTTGACTGGGATACTCTGTTTCAAATTCTGAAGGAGACAAGGGTAAAATACAGGGAGCGAAAGGCTATTTACACTATGTACAGAAACCAGATGGCAGTTATAAGAGTCGAGGGGCACGAAAGGAAAGCAGTGGTTGGGAAGGGAGTGAGACAGGTTTGTAGCCTATCCCTGATGTTATTCAATTTGTATAATGAGCAAGCAGTACAGGCAAAAAAAAGAAAAATTCGGAGTAGAAATTAAAATCCAGGGAGAAGAATAAAAATTTTTAGGTTCGCCGATGACATTGGAATTCTGACAGCATGAAAAGGTACAGTACCGCCCGACATTGAAATTGGTAGAACATTCTTCGTTATTCTTGTCAGAACAACATATTTTTTGTAATAATAACTCAATTTCACTTAATACACCGAAGCCGGATACCAATGTATTTATTTATTTAATTGATCACATGTGCACTTCCACAAAATAAATCCCTACATCCAATTTGGTGGGATCTGTGAAATGAATGAATGTATGGTCGTCTGCTAACCGCAGATAGTGAATGTGCAATATATGATCATCTTTGAGACGGCCCTTTTGTCACCTCTGGTGGAAACAAAGAGATGAAATTTACCTGAGCTGTGAGTGCCTGAAATGTGGCTGACCAATACGGTAGCATGGTGCTCCCCCACCTCGGCGGAGGTGCGAGATGACCTGAAGAACGGCCATTTTTCAGCACTCTGGCGCTGGATCTTGTGTTGGTAAGACCTGTCTTAGGTGTGCTCCGTAAAGACAAAAGAGTGGAAACAATGGTATGCATGTGAAGTACTTAAGAGGAGTTTGGAATAATTATTTCTCTATTTCAGGGACTTTTGGGGGGAGAATTAAATGTCAAGCAGGTAATATTAAGGGGATCGTAGAAATATTCGGAAGTGACCAACGGTCACAATGAAACCACGTGTAGCAACAAGTTGAAATACTTGTGAGTGCTAGTACTAAGTTGAAATACTTCCGAGTGCTAAAGTTAAGTTGAATTACTAGCGTGTGTACTATAAGTTGGAAATATTTAAGAAATGGCGTGTGCAGGACTTGAAATTAGAGACGAGCACTTCCACGTGATGAGTACTGTGTGAGTCTCAATCTGTGTATGAGACAAAGGATAAAGAGAAGTACTCGTCCAAGGTATCAGTTGAGGACTCGCGTGTGTGATGAATATGATCTTAATATTACTTTGCGTGTTATGTTTCCGTTCGACGCTAGATTGAAATTCTAATACTCTGAGAGAGAAGTAAGATGAGTCAGATGAGTCAGCCGTCTATCCAGCAACGCCACTTGGCTTGCATTGCACAGGAAGACGTGCATATATCCTCCAGAGTTCGTAGTAGGAAAGAAAAGTTACGAAGTGGGGCCGTGTGGTGTGAAACTGGGATGAATACTAATTGAAGTGGGGAAGCTGAAAGTGAAGTGATCCTAACGTTGTGGCTATTCTTTGTGATTGTATTCTATGTGCCAGTGTGATGTATTTCACGTAATTTAATTATATGTGGTCTGCATGGGAGAGTAGCAAGATAGGTTCATAGGCAGTGGGTTATGCATGTTCCTTTATGTACCGCTCTGTCTGGAGGAAATTTTCGTGATGATGGGTGTGAGAGTCGAAGTGTGAGCTATAGCAAAAGATCCACCATCCTATGCAGAAAGTGCACTGTAGCGTTAGATAATTACGAGACCATAAGATAGAGAATCACCAATGTAAAGCCATGCCCACTGGGCGGAGTTTCTCATGTGTAGTTGTTGTATGAAATGTAATGGTGTGTTTAAGTTATTTTTGAATCATAATAGAATTTATCGGAATAAAAAAGATAGTGAAAAGAAAAAGATTGGTGGCCTTGTTCTTCGAATAGTGTGTAGCCATGATATTCAGAATTTATAATGTGTGCGCCATTCATATTCAGTACGATAGCCACGTGTTCATCAAAGCCTTTAGGTATGAAAGAAAATGTGGTATTGGCAGGGCGTAGTGAACAATCAAAGTTACAGGTATGTGAATTACTAATAGTCAGAAGTGCGTTATCCGTTTCCGTTGCGTAATATTCAAACAGGGGAATAATTTGCAGCTTCATTGTGAGTACTAGAGCACATAATCAGTAATTGGTGTTACTCCATAAATAAGAATAAATCCACTCGCTTGGCAGACCAGTCATGTTGCAGGCCTGACTGCTTGATGCCACAGTATGAGCAAGGCATGTGGGTGCCTCTCAAGCAAAGGACCTGGAAGAGCAGCTGAACGGAATGGACAGTGTCTTGAGGATATAAGATGAGCATCAAGAAATGGTAAACGAGGATAATGGAATGTAGTCGAAGTAAATCGGGCAATCCTGAGGGAATTAGATTCCGAAATGAGACGCTTAAAGTAGTAAATGAGTTTTGCTATTTGGGGAGCAAAATATCTGATGATGGTCGAAGTAGAGAGGATATAAAATGTAGACTGGCAATGGCAAGGAAAGCGTTTCTGAAGAAGAGAAATTTGTTAACATCGAGTATAGATTTAAGTGTTAGGAAGTCTTTTTCTGTAAGTATTTGTGTGGAGCGTAGCCATATATGGAAGTGAAACGTGGACGATAAATAGTTTAGGCAAGAGCTGAAGATTAGATGGGTAGATCACATAACTAAAGAGGAGGTATTGAATAGAATTGGGGAGGAGAAGAGTTTGTGGCACAACATGACTAGAGGAAGGGACATGTTTGTAGAACATATTCTGAGGCATCAAGTGATCACCAATTTAGTATTGGAGGGCAGCGTGGAGGGTAAAAATTGTAGAGGGAGACCAAGAAATGAATAGACTAAACAGATTCAGAAGGATGTAGGTTTTCTGTAGGTACTGGGAGATAAAGAAGCTTGTACAGGATAGAGTAGCATGGAGAGCTGCATCAAACCAGTCTCTGGACTGAAGACCACAACAACAAAAACCTTGACAAGTGACAGCTCCGCCAATCCACAGCTCTTTTACATCTTGTGCACTCGATAGTACCGCCATCTGTATATGTGCATATCGCTACCCCATGACTTTTGTCACCCAGTGTGTAATGAGTGTGAGATAGTGTAATTTGGAGACGAGACAGACTTTCAGTATTTTTAGGAACAGTTTACTTGTTAGGTTGTATAATGAAGAGGTTCCGCTCCCGCTGTTAACGCACAAACTATGTGTACCTCTGTCACGCGTTTTAAAGTATACTGAACGTGGCATGGATTCCCCAAGTCGTTGGAAGTCCCGTGCAGAAATATTAAGCCATGCTGCCTCTATAAACGTCCATAATAGCGAAAGTGTTGCCGGTGTCGGATTTTGTGTTCGAACTGACTTGTCGATTATGTCCCATGTCGAGCTATGCAAGTGGCCAAATTATTCACTCGGACTGTTTAGAATGTTCTTGAAACTATTCCAAACAAGTGTGGCCCAGTGACACAGTGCATTGCCATCCACAAAAAACACACGTTGTTGGTAACTTGAAGTCCATTAATGGCAGCAAATGGTCTCAAAGTAGATGAATAAAAACATTTACAGAACTAGAGGACCCAGTCCATTCTATGTAGCCAGCCGTTGTGGCCGTGCAGTTCCGGTCGCTTCAGTCTGGAACCGCGCTGTTGCTACGGCCTCAGGTTCGAATCCAGCCTTGTGCATGGATGTGTGTGATGTCCTTAGGTTAGTTAGGTTTAAGTACACTACTGGCCATTAAAATTGATACATCACGAAGATGACGTGACACAGACGCGAAATTTAATCGACAGGAAGAAGATGCTGTGATATGCAAATGATTAGCTTTTCAGAGAATTCACACAAGGTTGGCGCCGGCGGCGACACGTTCAACGTGCTGTCATGAGGAAAGTTTCCAACCGACTTCTCATACACAGCAGTTGACCGATATTGCCTGTGAAACGTTGTTGTGATGCCTCGTGTAAGGAGGAGAAATGCGTACCATCACGTTTCCGACTTTGATAAAGGTCAGATTGTAGCCTATTGCGATTGCGGTTTATCGTATGACATTGCTGCTCGCGTTGGTCGAGATCCAATGATTGTTAGCAGAATATGGAATCGGTGGGTTCAGGAGGGTAATACGGAACGCCGTGCTGGATCCCAACGGCCGCGCGGGATTAACCGAGCGGTGTAGGGCGCTGCAGTCATGGACTGTCTGGCTGGCCCCCGGCGGAGGTTCGAGTCCTCCCTCGGGTATGGGTCTGCGTGTTTGTCGTTAGGATAATTAAGGTTAAGTAGTGTGTAAGCTTAGGGACTGATGACCTTAACAGTTAAATCCCATAAGATTTTACACACATTTGGACATTTGGATCCCAACGGCCTCGTATCACTAATAGTCGAGATGACAGGCATCTCATCCGCATGGCTGTAACGGATCGTGGAGCCACGTCTCGATCCCTGAGTCAACATATGGACCCGTTTGCAAGATAAACATCTGCACGAACAGTTCGACGACGTTTGCAGCAGCTTGGACTATCAGCTGGGAGACCATCGCTGTGGTTACCCTCGACGCTGCATCACAGACAGGAGCGCCTGCGATGGTGTATTCAACGACGAACCTGGATGCACGAATGGTAAAACGTCATTTTCTCAGATGAATCCAGGTTCTGTTTTTAGCATCATGATGGTCGCATCCGTGTTTGGCGACATCGCGGTGAACGCACATTGGAAGAGTGTACTCGTCATCGACATACAGGCGTATCACCCTGCTTGATGGTATGGGTTGCCTTTGGTTACACGTCTCGGTCACCTCTTGTTCGCATTGACGGCACTTTGAACAGTGGACGTTACATTTCAGATGTGTTACGACCCGTGGCTCTACCCTTCATTCGATCCCTGCGAAACCCTACATTTCAGCAGGATAATGCACGACTGCATGTTGCGGGTCCTGTACGGGCCTTACTGGATACAGAAAATGTTCGACTGGTGCCCTGGCCAGCACATTCTCCAGATCTCTTACCAACTGAAAACGTCTGGTCAATGGTGGCCGAGTAACTGGCTCGTCACAATACGCCAGTCACTACTCTTGATGAACTGTGGTATCGTGTTGAAGCTGCATGGGTAGCTGTACCTATACACGCCATCCGAGCTCTGTTTGACTCAATGACCAGGCGTATCAAGGCCGTTATTACGGCTAGAGGTGGTTGTTCTGGATACTGATTTCTCAGAATATATGCACGTAAATTGCGTGAAAATGTAATCACATGTCAGTTCTAGTATAATATATTTGTCCAATGAATACCCGTTTATCATCTGCATTCCTTCTTGGTGTAGCAGTTTTAATGACCAGTAGTGTAGTTCTAAGTCTAGGGGACTGATTAGCTCAGATGTAAAGTCCCATAGTGATTGGAGCCATTTGAACCATTCCACGTAAACATAGCTCATACCATTACGCAGCCACCGTCAGTTAGCACAGTGCCATGTTGACAGCTTCGGTCCGTGGCTTTGCAAGTTGTGCCCCACAGTCTAACACTGCCATCAGTATCAGCTCATACCAACTAAAATCTGGTCTCACCTGACCGGGCCAGTTGTCTGAGGTCCAACTGATATGGCCATGAGTGCAGGAGAGGTGCTGCAGGCGATGCTGTATACATGACCCGTCGACGCCAAATTTCGCCGCGCTGTCCGAGCGGATAAGTCTTTCGTACGTCCCACGTTGGTCCCTGCGGTTTTCTCTCCCAGTGTTGCTTGTCTGTTAGCACTGACATTTCTATGAAAAAGCTGCTGCTCTAGGTCGTTAAGTGAAGTCTGTTGGCCACTGCGTTTTTCGTAGTGAGAGGTAAACTCTGAAAAGTGGTATTTTCGGCACATAGTTGACACTGTGGATCTCAGAATCTTGACTTGCATAACAATTTACAAAAAGGAATGTCCCGTGTAGCTATGTGCCGCTACTATTCCTCATTCAAAATCTGTTAAATCCCGTTGTGCGGCCATAGTCACGTCGGGTACCTTTTCACAAGAATCACCTGAGTACAAATGGCAGCTCTACCAATGAACTGCCCTTTTATACCTTGTGTACGCGATACTACCACCAGTATATGTGTGTATCGCTGTCCCATGACATTTGTCACCGCAGTGTATATTTATGTAACCAGTTATATTGCTATTAATATTATTTTTATTTGAACTATACGGTCTTTTCGGCTATACAGTCATCATCAGGTTATCTGTAACAGAACCTCTTATAAATTTCGGTACATTTCTTTCATTAGATTTAAGTTACATATGAACAACATGAATTTATGTACATTTTCAAGTCCTGACTTCGATGCAGTATCGTTGTTCCTGTTGGTTTGTATTTCTTACTAATTATGTTTTACATTAGTAGAGCAATAATAATAATTTTGTAGTACATTATAACTTTTCTTTTAGTGGTGGTCACAGAAAAAGTTTATACTGTATTTGAACATGTAATGACAGCAGATGTGACAAGTGACCAGCGATTTTGTTATTTCTGTTGCTCTCTGTTTGTTTACTGGTTATATTCTTTCGTTACTATACTAGTAGTAATCAGTTGTGTGTTATGTTCTGGTATTTCAATAATGATCATAAATAAACTTAATTTCCTTTTGAAAGTTCGTGACAACAATTTCATCAGATGATGAGCAATATTGTATGTTTCCATCCGTGCTGGTGTAAGCTGAAGCCAGCACACCAATCGGCAAAGAGGTTGCAAGAAGATCGATAACAGGTGCTGAATCAAGCAGGCCTATCAGGAGAGAGGCCAAAGACAGACTCGCAAGCAATGAGCCGCAACGCCCTCAGTATTTAGATGACCGGATGCGAGGGAGTCACAGACGGTCAACCAGTCAGTTGCAGTTGCGGTCTCTAGCTCAGTCACTATTCTAGTTGGCGCCTGTCATTTCACGTCACCAGCTACAAGAGTGTAGTGATTAAGCGGTATTTGTACTTCACCAGCAGTGAGGCTAACGAGGGCTATTACGGAAGAACTTGTAAAACAACAACTTGGTTAAAGGCAAGTAGCTCCCTTTTCTGATAAATAAAGAACCCTGTTAATACATGTGTGTAGCTGTGTTTTAGAAAGAGAGTACCAGCCACCAAAAAACATCCTCTCCTTGCTTCGCATGCTACAAGACTCTGCAGTGTCGATGACGAGATAAAACTATCTGCTTGTTGTCAATTCTACAAGTGATGTTATTGGTTTATATTGAATGGATAGTGTTGTGTTGTATTATGGTTCATCCAGGATCTTGGTGGATAATTTCGATGCAGTTTTTGATAAATTGCTTATATTTTAGGACCATTTGTTCATTGAGGGTTAAATGTAGATAATTTTGTGTGTGTAAATATCTCTCAATTTCTCCAGTATATTCGCTATCGGTCCTTTTGATGTTATGGGTAAAATATCGACAGCATTTTCCAATCGGTCTGTTTTGTGTCGTTCATTTTTAATGTGGCGGGAAAAGATGAATAGATTGCTGTCTGTTAGTCTAACATGTTCTCAGTATCCGGTGGCGAAGCGTATTTCTCTGATACCGAGTGGCAGGAATTTGTTTTGATAACATTATCAGTTGTTTTTCGAATTTATGAGTATTGTTAGAGTGTTGAGGTCACATGTAAGTGTTCTGTATCCTCACTGTTCCTATCTGTAAGCATTATTATGTCGTCGACGTATCTGTAGTAATATATTACTCTATTAATGAAAGTGTTTGTAATTCTAAAGCATTTTTTATTTAATTTAAGAAAATACCAGCTATTGTTTCAGCAATGCTACATCACACTGTTACTGCATCATTTTGCATGTAAATTTTTTCACTGAATGTGAAATAGTTTTGGTTTAGTACTAAGTTGAGCAGTCGTATTATTTCACTTGTTTTCGTTATAGACGTTTTAATATGTGCTAGTAGATTTTCTTCAGTAGTGGTAGTCACTTTTTGTTTTGGGATTTTACTAGAGAACTTAGACATTTTTAGGTATTTGTATGGTCATGATTTTTTGTAACACGATATTAATTTTTTTGTATATAGATTTTGTTATGTGTGTACTATTTCCTAAGGATTCTTCCGAGTGTTCTTTAAAAGAACAAAAATAGAAAGGGGAATGATTAACAGTGGCAGTAAGTAAATCTCAACTACCTTCATACCGGTACTGTTGGATGGCGATGGTGCAGAGGGAAGACTGGTAGTTCAAATTCCCTTTCGGTCATGGAGATTTGAGCTTTCCGCGACTTAGGAGAAATACTGGGATAGTTCCTTTCGAAGGAAACGGCCGATTTTCTTCACTATGCCTGCCTCAACCTCATCGTCGATAAGAAGCTAAATTCTCAACTTCCTTCCTTCCTTCAACGCAGCAAAGACGTTTTCCCTTCTTCGAATAGACATGTGGTTCAGAAATCATGAAATCAATGTACTGCATGCAAAGTATCATTGTTTTTATGAAAAGAATTTCCTTTGTAACGTTTACAAAGTAATACCAGAAATACCGTTCAGGATTTGTGGGGTCCTCGTGATGGGGGATGGTATGTTTTAAGGATGTTTACAGCTTCTTTACATATGGGTTCCTGCTCGGCAGAACACACTTAGTGCCTTTTGAGTAGATACTGAAATAAAATATACTGTTGGTAAATACTTTGCCTACGTCGATAGTAGTTGCCGTCCGCGTCGTTGTTTTCTACTGGATGACTTGGTCCCTTATAATATGGCTGCCAGGTGTCCCGATCTTAAGGCTACAGTGCGTGACTTGATTGTGTTAGCGTTTCTTAGTCGTCATCAAAACTCATTTTCACCTTCGCATAGCTCATGAACCACACCGCAGAGAGCAATATGGTAACCAGTAGTGATCACATCCCTGTGATAACTGCAAAGATGGAAAAGATTTTCACTTTTTCCTTATTTCTTATTAAAATGTTTGTCTTTGATGTAAAAACTTTCCAAAATCTAACTTTTCGACCCTTTGGTACGTTGAATGTGAATGAGCTTTATCTCTCACTTTAGCACTACCAACATTATTTAAAGAAATGTGCTGTTATTTATTACATTTAACTTTTTGATTCTAATCTAATGGTTACCATATCTAACAGCGTTTTCCCGATTTCCAGTTTGGATCCCAACGTTGCTAACAATATAAAAAATATTTCGCTCTTTCAAGCAAAGACATGCGGTGTCACACGTTCATTTCATTCTACCTGCGTCCTCTTGCAGAAAAAGACACTTCTTGAGGGCACCTTCCTTGTCTTAACGGTGGAAATCGTCCCTGATGGTAAGGAAATCGACACTATGCGAGAGGATCAGTGACGCAGAATGCAAAGGAGTTAGTCTCATTACAGATTACAAAGCGTATCACATTGGAAAACAATATTTGTCTTCTCATGATGGCCATTAGATAAATTAAAAAATAGTCCTGAAGTATTAAGGAAGTTTCTTGGAAAGCCAGACATTTCCATGGCGGTGTTGTAAAGGAAAGCTTGAAAATGTTTTTGTGATAACGTCTATCGGCTACGGAAACAACATCCTTTAAACCGAGCCCTGCAAGACACAAATTACTTCCTTTAGTCTACGCACTCCCCCAAGAAAAAGGAAATTACAACAGGTAATATAATACTGAAGTGTTTTGGAGCGCACTCATCAGTTGAAATATCGGAACATCGCACGAAACTTGTCTCTGAAGTACAAAAATTTCTGTGTGAAAAATGCAAAGTGCCAGCGAGAAACTGCACTGGAAAGCACATCATTAATAGGTAACGGGGCTCAGGTTTCTCTAAATAAACATATCTTTGTGTTTCTTTCAGCATAGCCCGGGTAGTGAGAAGTGTTGCGTGATGTAGGAACTCGTGAGAGACCAGCTTCGAATCCCCAAACCCAATTTGCTATCGTTGATCGCT
Organism: Schistocerca americana; assembly: GCF_021461395.2. Lineage (NCBI taxonomy): Eukaryota > Metazoa > Arthropoda > Insecta > Orthoptera > Acrididae > Schistocerca > Schistocerca americana. The sequence goes on from NC_060119.1 coordinate 540,160,151, forward strand.
TACGCAGGCAGTTTTCCACACTTAGTTAGATGAGTACCAGTAATAATTTTGTTCTTATAACACTGACACTCCCACCTCGTCACAGAAACAATAGAAACAAGCAGTAAAATACTAGTACTTACAGAACCAAGATCACACGGTCCATAGGCAGTAGACGAATACAGTTTTTCTCTTTGAGGGTAACTGGTGCTCTTGGCGGTAGGAAGGAGCCGATGACATCTGAAATGATTATCATGCAGTAGATGGGTGATAGAATCTTATTACCATAATCTGCCGTGGGACAAATCCAGAAGAGAAAGCTGGAGATGATGACTGTGTTTCTATATGCAGACGAACACATTTTCTATTTTTAACTGGTGAGCCACTTCTAGGGAAGTTAATAGAAAAATAAATAGGATAATGTTTTTTCTAAGTGGCAACGTGAAGCGATAGCCCCAAATGCTGTAGTAATTTTTTAAGACGTATAGCTAATTTTTGGCTGCGCCGACTTTTTGTTAAAACTAACTAGATTGCTCAAACCGTGGAATAGTTTCCTGAGAGCATCAACATTGAGCAAGAACTGCGCTTTCGTTAATCGTTAAACAACATCCTACTAACTGTGACACATATCGACTAGAGAATGTGAACAATATCTCGAAGGGTCACGTTCCTAGTAACCTACAGCAGGACAAACCGCCTCCGATGAGAATTTACCAATGTGAGTAGAGAAAAACACGAATTCGTAACTGGACAATTTATGTACCATATGTAACCTCCATACACTTCCTACAGACATGATTTGTCGACAATATCTTCACTGCGAGCAAAGGGAAGCATTAAAACCAGAAGCAAAGAAAGAATAAAGTTGAGACAAAAGAAGGAAAAAACTGCCCCAGTCAGGAAAATAGTCGCAATGAATCGTAAAAGATTGGCATGCAATAAACTGCAGTCGTTGCTAGCTGAGTATTAGGGAACAATGTAACTATCAGTAGACGCTCGGCAGAAAACATGTTGTCCTCACTTCGGAAACAAATAGATATCAACTGTCTAACTGTAGGTTGATTTGCCTACATTGCATTGTAATCCTTGTGAAATACAAAAACTACATTACGGTCTATACTGCATGCCAACACACGCAAAACCTCACGGAAACTTCGTAACGTTACTACGGACTTCGCACAACTAATTATCCGCATGTAAAACTGATTCAGCTATAGTATACCCTTTCAACGATCAAATAAAAGCGTGTAACACTGATGATACTAGTTTTTTCTTGGAGTAAAAGAAGTTAATATCGTTATCTGAGACTCTAAAACAATAATAAAAACGTATTGCTCGCAAATGGGCAGCGGAATTTCATTATAATTTACCTTTACCAAAAAAAAGGTTCTTTAGCTGCACATATAAAAATGTTGCACTTCACTCTCATGTGTAACTGAGATAGCAACATCTACTTAGTAGCAGCTGGTGCCCCTTTCCACCGTGGTAACGACTGTGACGTGTTGCTGTTTAAGGTTACACGTACTTTAACCGAAATGTGAAGCAATAGCCAAAAAGTCTGTGATCTTTCTGTCTGTGTCGAGGCATCTATCGGACTATTGAATACAGTCGCAACATTAATTCGGCTGCAAACTCTGGCCACTGAAGACGATAGTCAAGGCGCTTAGTTTTGGAACATGGGGTAGGGGGAACACGTTATGAATAGACTTTCGAGTCAAATGTGGCCAGTGAGAGAGAAGATGCGTAGATAATGTATCTGTACCATGTAATTAGCACTTGCGAATACTTTCGCGGCCATTAATGTACCTAGTAAGTAGCGTATAGAATCCTCTTCCGCTTTTGTGGCTAGGGTGACGCCTGTTGGCATGGACTTCGAGATTCGTCGAAAGCTTTAGCGAGCCGTCCTCAACCAACATCGCTTCGCCGACGTCCAGTTGGTCGCTGCTGGTCCAAGTTGCGCATATCTTGTTTGACAGAATCTGTAACGTATAGTTCCTTCCTGGCAGACAATAAAGTGAGAAAAATTATTAAATCGAGGAAAAAGTATGCAGTGCACGAATAACGGCTTGCCTCGTGTAACCTGTAGAGAGAAGAAACGGGGGCACTTAACGGAACAGTAGATTCCATTTTTTTGGTAGTTTAGGCCAAACCCTATTTCATATGATACTGTTATGATACATAATTATACAAACAGGACATTTGTCTGACTTCATTACAAAATGTGAAACACAATGTGTTATATAATTAAATTACATACAGACTGTATAACGAATAGTGAACATTGGCGTCAGTTTCGTTCCACTGCGGGACAAGATGAACAGTGTGTCAGGATCCCCATTTCGTCCGAAGTAAATTTCCCAAAAAAGAAAATTTACTCACCACTGATGTGTTCGAGTGCGTTTTGCAATTGGGATGCGTTATCTTTTGCGTTTGTCGACGTACATGAGCCCTGCCATCGGCTTGCACGTACGTGTCTTGTTACTAATTAGTCCGTAGAGCCATATTCCACTCTTATAGCGTTAAGAGAAGGATGTTCTGTGTAGATGTGTAACACGAACAGTGGAGTCATGACAAAAAACATTTGCGTAGCACTAAACTCTGTGCGCTTCACTGCCACGGATATGTAGCGTTGCTTACGCAACCACAAACGTAAATTCAGTGATTATCTGTTATACTTTCCACCTATTGTAATGTAATATAAAGTAAATACATACGTATTATGTATGTGTGTATATTCCAAGTTTCCTCCTAAGCCACTGGACCGATTTCAGTCATACATGGTCACATATCCTTTATTGTCAGTGAACAATCGCTGTGGAGGTATGAATCACCTACCTTCAATGGTCCAGGAGATATCTTGTAATGAACGATGATACGCGTGAAAAATTACCGTATCATGCATGACGTTTAAATACATTACTCCCGTGCTGCTAACCCTAGTCGCAATAAATATCACAGGCAGTATTCACGCATGCCACTAAATTCATATACAAAATGATGTCGTGTTATCACAGATAGTTCAGGAAATATTACGTCATAAACACGGAAACACGTGAGAAACTGCCGCTTTGTGCATGACATTTAAATTTAGTGCTTCTTTGCTACTAAATATATTCACTACATCTTTCGCAGAGAGCATCCACATATGCCGCTTTGTACAACACAAAATTCAAGAGACATGATGTCGTAACACTGAGAAGCGTGAAAAAAATTACGCGTCATACATGAAGTGTCAATTTATTACTTTAGTAGTGACACTATTCTCAACAAATTCCGCAGACAGTACCCAAATAACATGGACACAGAGAGAGAGAGGGGGGAGGGAGGGAAGGAGGAGAAGGAGGAGGAGGAGTAGGAGGAGGAAAAGAAAATGGACAGAGAAAGGAAAGAGGATAAGATGTAAAAAGAGAGGATGGTTGAGAAGATATGCAGAGGGGGAAGGAGGAAACGGATTTACAGGATAGAAAAAGTTCCCCCAGCAACATCGAATACTCCGGTATTACCTGCTCTTTTGCTTTGTTTTATTTTTAGGTCAGAAGAAGATCAAATATTGATCTAAACTGGTCTACCATAAAAGTAAATGTGCAACCGAGTCAGTAAAATAAAGAATAAATAAAAAAAATAGCGTAGTTGTGGATTCCCTAGCGACGAATAAACTGGCAATAGTGAAAGCAGAGTTGTTCTGGTTGTACGAAAACGCCTCTTCTCGCCCAGGTAATATGATACTATTAATTAACTGCACAGAGTCTTATGACAGCATCAGATGAGATATTCCTGTCTAGAAAATATTCTGCAGCATAAACTAGAAATAAGATTGGGGATGCCTTGCAGTTCGGAAATTGATTTAACTTTCAAATAACCTGAATGCGTATGCAAAAATAGTGTAATTCCGCAAATTAAATGGTGTGGTGTGCGGAATTGTTTTGGTTTGGGGAGAAATGGAAGTATCTGAAATGTAACGAGGCTGACCACCTTGATGTGTTTCTCTGCTTCCTGCAGAGTAGTCTACAATTTTGTTTTATTTTATATTTCTGATAAACAGAAGCGATACTGAAGTCGTTAAAGTTGTGCAGATAGTAACTTGTAAGACGACCGTTTTATCCCGAGCGCTATTCATAAATCGCGCATCCGCACCCCACGCATAAGCCACTTGTCGACTCATAGATGATCAGTCGCTAACCCGTCCCTGTCTGTTGGAGCGGTGCGTATTTATGGAAAGGAAGGAACAAGTGTCTCTTCGGTAACGTCAGAGCTTTCACCAGTGCCAGCCAATCAGAGTACTGGGCGCGAATTTGGTTGGTTGCCATGTGCAGTTTTAAGTGCAAGGCATTTTTCTTGTCTCTGTCGTCCTGGGTAGCATACTGGAGCAGAATTGGTTCAGTCTCTATTTGTCTTGTGTGTCTGATACGGCCACATTCCCACATTCAATCAGCTACTTGCGACATCATAATGAGATTGTATGGAGCTGCGAACATTCGGGTTGTATTCACATGATTGGAAACACAAAGGGCGTTGAAGTTACGCAAAATCGTGTCCTTTCCGCGTTGCATTTTGCATTTGTACTATGCGCGGATAATATTGTGCCTTGGTTCTCGTTTTCGATCGCATCATAACTCATGGTAATCGCATTCAGTCTCTGAGTTAACCGCCTGTAAATTCCAGTGGATAACAAACAGATTCTCTAACTCGCAAAGTTATTTCTCCGAAATTCGGAAATTTATTTTTAGATATTTTTGTGCTGTGATGTTCGGAGAAAATTTGAATGAACTAATCCGATGTTTGTCTTCATCCACAGCGGTTGACTTTGTACATCAGATTTGTTCACGCATTGTAATGGATTTTTCAGACGTTCTGGTTTCCTTTATTCTCAAATCCCAAGTACGATATCTCCATGTTTGAATAATCAGTATTTGTTTCACACAAAACGTTATTCATTCACTTATACTGCTGTTTGCTAGGGGCTGCACTACATATGCTTACAGTGCTTGCATTTATCCCCGTAAGAATTTCCGAACAATCCAGGTAATGCTTCGCTAATGCAGAGATAGAAGGCGGCAGAGAAGACGTCATCGGAAATTATTCTTTCCACCACGCAAACTCTCTGTTTCCAGAGTAGGCAACAGAAGACAAACGCGTTTGTCTTGCACACATTGACCCTATAAGATATAACCTTAAAATACTTTGAGGAAGTTTAGTATGAGGTTTTTAGTCAACGTTCTAGTTCAAAACTGAAGCGTGTTACTACGGAGAAACACCCCCCACCCCCCGTTTCCTTTTGCTTTGCGCTTTGCGTGAGCTTTGACATCTCCGAAATTGTAACTGTGAAGTCAGATTCCATCATTAATTAATCGTATTCAGTGTCTATGGACGTACGTCGGGGCAAAAACCAGCTTTATACACTTTTGTAAACTTCCAGCTTCAGTTTCAAAACGAGTGGCAGACTTACAAACTCAGTCCTATTGACTGCGGAGCTCAGTTGGCCTGCTCACTGATACATTATAACGACTTTGGAAATTGTAACAATATAAAATTTTTAGTTAAGTACGGAGACTTCAGTTGCCTAGCAACGGCCGTTCTGCTATCGAACTTCGCTGCTGAAGTCAGCTCGTGTACTGCTGTAACATTTACTTTAATCTTAACGAACTGATGTTTCAGTTATCTGACAGTGGAGTGTTAAATGTTATTAACTTGCCGTACAAATGCACAGCGTTATAACTGAAGTGTATTCCTCTCAGCATCGTAGCAGACACACAGTTGCACGATGGCCCGTGCGGCGAAGGAGGGAGGTCACCACTGCGGCATCGGGTGGACTGCCGCAGCCACATACAGTACACTCGCAGGCGCTGTCGCAGAAGCTGTAAGTACGTTCGACGACGCAGCACTGAAAAAACGTCGCAAGAGACTCTCAGACTCAAAACGTAGAAGCTAGCACAGTTACGAAATATCAGCCAACGAGAAGATAAGTTTGACTGTAGGTAGAAAAATTGACAGTACAACGAGACATGAAAGAAAATGACGCGCAAAAGGTAACGTTCAAGTCAGTGTTGTAGTGCAGGTGCATGCACGGGGTTACAGGCGAGCAACGGCATACTGAATCAGAGTGGACGGGGAAGGAAGGGTTCTCTCATTTAAAGATGTTCCGCGTATAATGTCCAGAGACATGCGAATGGCGAGAGAGTGGACACAAGTGTGGGGTGATAATTTCGGAGAAAGTCCCATGGGTAAGAGCGTATCGGAGACTACGCAAGAATTCAAGTTTAAGGCTTTCGTTTTCACAAATTTACATCTACGTCTATTCTTCCCAAGCCACCTTAACGCTGTGTTGTTGTTCTTGTTCTGGTGTTCAGTCCTGAGACTGGTTTGATGCAGCTCTCCATGCTACTCTATCCTGTGCAAGCTGCTTCATCTCCCAGTACCTACTGCAACCTACATGCTTCTGAATCTGCTTAGTGTGTTCATATCTTGGTCTCCCTCTACGATTTTTGCCCTCCACGCTGCCCTCCAATACTAAACTGGTGATCCCTTGATGCCTCAGAACATGTCCTCCAACCGATCCCTTCTTCTAGTCAAGTTGTGCCACAAACTTCTCTTCTCCCCAATCCTATTCAATACTTCCTCATTAGTTACGTGTTCTACCCATCTAATATTCAGCATTCTTCTGTAGCACCACATTTCGAAGGCTTCTATTCTCTTCTTGTCCAAACTATTTATCGTCCATGTTTCACTTCCATACATGGCTACACTCCATACAAATACTTTCAGAAAAGACTTCCTGACACTTAAATCTATACTCGATGTTAACAAATTTCTCTTCTTCAGAAACGCTTTCCTTCCCATTGACAGTCTGCATTTTATATCTTCTCTACTTCTACCATCATCAGTTATTTTGCTCCCCAAATAGCAAAACTCCTTTACTACTTTAAGTGTCTCATTTCCTAATCTAATTCCATCAGCATCACTCGAATTAATGCGACTACATTCCATTATCCTTGTTTTGCTTTTGTTGATGTTCATCTTATATCCTCCTTTCAAGACACTATCCATTCCGTTCAACTGCTCTTCCAAGTCCTTTGCTGTCTCTGACAGAATTACAATGTCATCGGCGAACCTCAAAGTTTTTATTTCTTCTCCATGGATTTTAATGCCTACTCCGAATTTTTCTTTTGTTTCCTTCACTGCTTGGTCAATATACAGATTGAATAACATCGGGGAGAGGCTACAACCCTGTCTCACTCCCTTCCCAACCACTGCTTCCCTTTCATGTCCCTCGACTCTTATAACTGCCATCTGGTTTCTGTACAAATTGTAAATAGCCTTTCGCTCCCTGTATTTTACCCCTGCCACCTTCTGAATTTGAAACAGAGTATTCCAGTCAACATTATCAAAAGCTTTCTCTAAGTCTACAAATGCTAGAAACATAGGTTTGCCCTTCCGTAACCTAGCTTGTAAGATAAGTCGTTGGGTCAGTATTGCCTCACGTGTTCCAACATTTCTACGGAATCCAAACTGATCTTCCCCGAGGTCGGCTGCTACTAGTTTTTCCATTCGTCTGTAAAGAATTCGCGTTAGTATTTTGCACCTGTGACTTATTAAACTGATAGTTCGGTAATTTTCACATCTGTCAACACCTGCTTTCTCTGGGATTGGAATTATTATATTCTTCTTGAAGTGTGAGGGTATTTCGCCTGTCTCATACATCTTGCTCACTAGATGGTAGAGTTTTGTCAGGACTGGCTCTCCCAAGGCCGTCAGTAGTTCCAACGGAATGTTGTCTACTCCGGGGCTCTTGTTTCGACTCAGGTCTTTCAGTGCCCTGTCAAACTCTTCACGCAGTATCGTATCTCTCATTTCATCTTCATCTACAGCCTCTTCCATTTCCATAATATTGTCCACAAGTACATCTCCCTTGTATAGACTCTCTATATACTCCTTCCACCTTTCTGCTTTCCCTTCTTTGCTTAGAACTGGGTTTCCATCTGAGCTCCTGATGTTCATGCAAGTGGTTCTCTTAACTCCAAAGGTCTCTTTAATCTTCCTGTAGGCAGTATCTATCTAGCTCTTAGTGAGATAAGCCTCTAGATCCTTACATTTGTCCTCTGTCCATCCCTGCTTAGCCATTTTGCACTTCCTGTCGATCTCATTTTTGAGACGTTTGTATTCCTTTTTCCTTGTTTCGTTTACTGCATTTTTATATTTTCTCCTTTCATCTATTAAATTCAATATTTCTTCTGTTATCCAAAGATTTCTACTAGCCCTCGTCTTTTTTCCTACTTGATTCTCTGCTGCCTTCACTACTTCAACCCTCAAAGCTACACAGCTGTGTAGCGGAGGGTATTTCGGTACCACTGTTACTTCTCCCTTTGCCTGTTACAGTTGCGAGTGGTTCACGGGAAGGACGACTGCTGGTAAGTGTCCTTGTGACCATGAATCTTTCTAATTTTTTCTTCACTGCCGTTTCGTAAGATATACGTAGGAGGAAACGATATGTTGATTTACTCTGCTAGGAACGCACGCTCGCAGAACTTTAACAATAAACAACATTATGATGCAGGACACCTCTCTTGCAGAGTCTGTTAATGGAGTTGGCTGAGCATCTCCAAGTCGTATTCGCACTTGCTAAATGAGACTGTAACGTAACGTGCTGCTCTTCTTTGCATCTTCTCTATTTCCTCTGTCTGGTACTGATGCCACACTGGCGAGAAATATTCAACTACTGGTCGGAAAATGACATCACAACAAGGCCGGAATGTATATTTCCGGGCCTCGCGTAGAGGTTAAGTCTTGAGGTACAATTGCACGGGGGCTTAAATAAAAAAAATGCTAATATTTTTAGCAGCTGTGTGTCCGGTTACGAAGTCTCGTAACCGGTTGGCCCTGACTAGTATTAGTACGCAATCTGACTGCATAAAATAACAATAAAGAATGAAGGGAAATTTCCATTAACACAATTGATTAATTAAGTTCCCAGCAACTATGAAAGCTACGAAACAACAAGGCACAAGTGTAACTGTTCTGTGTGTGGAAGTGTGATTCAACGTACACATCTGGCACGGTTCATCCTCAATACGACAAGATGCTTTAAACGCTATGTACAATGAAGTAATAAAAAAAACCAAAAATACTATGATTGCACATAGAAACCAGAATTACACTCTAATACATAAACACAAGCCAGATGCTTTGTTGACTGAACCTGTGACCAAGAGGCATTGCTATTTAGGAAATTTGAAATACAAAAATTTTTTGTTACCTCATATATATTGACGAAAAATACACTCTGATCATTACAACATCCCCAATCGAACAGCATCGGCTGTCTAGCCCATCAGAACAACTGCACACGACATGCTCACAACTAGTACTGCTATCAACATCGTCTCAACAAGCACTGCCCACGGCAACCTCAGAACTACTACTGCCCACGGCAACTTCTGAACAATCACTGCCAGTGGAGGCGGCTGAATAATACTCTTTGGCGCAAACTTTGGCGCTGTGACTCAGTGAAGCCACCTTTCATATGCCCCTCCTCCACGGGCAAGAATTTGAGGGTATTTTTGCTAGCATTGGTGGTGAAAATACCACCAAATTCGTGCAAAGAATACAGACAATAATAAAAGATAATATTAATAAGTAAATATCACATACCTAAATAAATTTTGGCTTTGCACTGACCCTTCAACAACCTAATATATAAAATACAATAAGGAATACAAATGATTGCATACATGTAATTTTACATAATAGTTTACACAAGTATCATTCAATCAATGGCACCAGCAATGACAAATAGGTGTAGGTAAGAGTCTCATAACATTTCATGAACAGCAAATACACAAAAAAATCAGTTTATACAAATATTCACATAAAATCTTTTCAATAGTTCAATAAACAAGTAGCACTCCTCAGAGTAGTTGACAGTTCCAACAGTAGCACCCAGCAATGGTCAACAGGTGCAAATAGCAGTCTCATAACATTTCATCAGCAGTATTTAAACAGCTCCAACAGTGGCACCCAAAAATGGCGAGCAGGTGCAGACACCAACAAGTGACATTATCTCAGTAGAAGCAGTTCCATTAGTGACACCCAGCAATGTTGAACAGGGGCAGACACCAACAAGTGACATCATTTCATTAGAAGCAGTTCCATCAGTGGCACGCAGCAATGTTGAACAGGTGCAGACACCAACAAGTGACATTATCTCAGTAGAAGCAGTTCCATCAGTGGCACCCAGCAATGTTGAACAGATGCAGACACCAACAAGTGACATTATCTCAGTAGGAGCAGTTCCATCAGTGGCACCCAGCAATGTTGAACAGGGGCAGACACCAACAAGTGACATCATTTCAGTAGAAGCAGTTCCATCAGTGGCACGCAGCAATGTTGAACAGGTGCAGACACCAACAAGTGACATTATCTCAGTAGAAGCAGTTCCATCAGTGCCAACCAGCAATGTTGAACAGGTGCAGACACCAACAAGTGACATTATCTCAGTAGAAGCAGTTCCATCAGTGGCACCCAGCAATGTTGAACAGGTGCAGACAGCAACAAGTGACATTATTTCAGTAGAAGCAGTTCCATCAGTGGCACCCAGCAATGTTGAACAGTGCAGGTAACAGTCCATAATGTTCACTGTCACTAATCAGGCAGTTCATCAGAGTTTATCAGCAGAAATTAAACATTTCCAAGTGGCACCCACCAATGTTAATACGTGTAAGCACGAACAACTGTTTGACTGCACACACAATTGCTTTTACAAAATTATTATCAATGCTCTTACACTAAACATACAAATTATAATAAACACACAAATGATATCAGATAATTGTCATATTAAATATTACAATACACAATTAACAGTAAACCTATAATATTTATGGGTGTCAGTGCAAGCCCCAACAAACAAGTAAAATAATATTTAGGAGATAGGTCGGTACCAATTATTTGGGATTAGGAAAGGAAAACACACAAAACACACTCACTCATCTTTCATCCACATATTAAGTACTACTGAGTAACTGAATAGTGTTAACTGTGTAAATGCAAGTCTGTCAAAATTTGATGTTTAACATGTGTATCAAGTAGTAGTGGCAACAGTGTATAACAGTCAATAATAGTTAGTCAACGTCATAGTCATCATGTCTAGACAATTTGTGCCAAGGCAAATCAAAATGTACGGTTGCTGAACAACTGTCAGTGTGCCAAGATATGCAAATACTTCCTCTCTCCAAAAAAAAGAATATACTGCTTATTGATTTAACAAAGTGTGTGTGTAGACAATCATCCTTCCACTTGAGTGTTCTAGTCTGCCATTTTCATCCTCCTCGTTCCATATAAACCAACAAAAAAATATGCTCCTCACTTACTTTACCTCTTATCCACCAAAACTCCAATAATCATCAGCATCACATAATCCTAATACCTCAATAATACCTCTTACTCGATACATATAAACCTTATTATCAATATCATTTACCTTACCTCTTGTCCTCCAAAACTCCAATAATCATCAACTTCACACAATCACAATACCTCAATAATACCTCTTCAGTTCGTCGATACTTATAAACCTTATCACCAATATCATTTCACTTCCGTAACAACTCTTTCCTCTAGTCAGTCTCCTCGAACAAGTACAGATAAAATCCTAGTGCAAACTTCAATTCATTATCCCATACTATCCGAAGACACAATGTCCACACAACACTTCTGTGTAATTCATCTGACCCAAATCTTCTACTGATTATGAATTATAAAATACGTTTTGGTTACCGTCCATCATTAAATAAAAGCAATGCATACATGACCTCTAACAGCCTTTAGTTTGAATAACTTTCAGTAAGTAGGTACGAGTACGGAGTGTGAGTGAACGTAATATTTCACAGTGTGTACACCACTTCAAGAATCATGGCAAAACAGAAGCAAACATGTGGAGTATTTCTTGTGTCAAGTGTTACTTGCTATTTCAATTGCTCACGAAGAATACAGTTTAATAACTGTCAGTGGTCTAAACCTAGTGTTGGTATTTCATGTTGTTAGCTTCCTTTCTATTAGCATAAATTTATACAGCTTCCATAAAACCTTCAGCTCATGTGACTTCAATGAAGTTTTTTTGTACCAATGTCGTTCGTAGAATTATAGCAGTTCATTTTCTTATCTTAAAATATAAAGCTCTGAGCGTAAGCAAAACATGCAATAGCGAGTAAATATACCAGCAGAGAACAGAATGTAAACAAGTGGATGCAGCACAATCCCTACAACGAGGCTCTGCCAAGCGAACAATCTATAATTAATACCATAGTGTGACCTAAACTCCATGTTCGTACACAGTATATCAGCATTTCTATATACCAAATTAGAGTGTATTTATGACAACAAAACAGAAATGTGTAAATATACAATCCATACGCAAAGCAGCAAATATATATCTTACATAATAAACAGGTCATTATCATCATATCAGCATAAGCAAATAAATGTTCATATGTAATCTTGATAAGTAAACATGAAGGCGCAAGCAGATACATGACAAAGTATAACCTACATACATAACCATATCAGCACAACTAATCAGGTGACAATTATAATTTAAATAAATAAGCACAGCAGGCACAAAGCAAAAAAAAAAGTGACATCAATGAAAAAGCATAGCAGCCAAGCGATGCATAATATACACAAGTAACAACCCCGTTCATTAATAAAACATTGTCAAAATCAGCAAATGTACGCAAGCACGTCGCTTCACAAGTAAATTCATAGAACATAAAATTAGCACAAAGTATAAATCACGTAATCACGAGCAGCAAATTACGTCTAAAGTACGTACCTAAGTGGAAATACGTTACCTGAAAAATAAACTCAATTAATAGTTACCTTTTTAGTTTATTAGTTTCTTCTTCGAAATTACATTTTACCCGAAATTTTCTCGATAGCAAGTCCTCTTAACGTCGGACACACACAGAATTTAGCTGAAGTTCTTAAATATTTCATACAACCGTATCCTGAAAAATACTGAATGTTAATAACATAATTTATCAAGTCACTATAGCTTTATACTGAATTTAATCAGAGAAATTAGACTGTGTATTTGTTTACGACTGTCAGTGCATTCGCACTGAGCGCTCGATCAGCTATAGGTACGCGTGACGTAGGAAGTAATTGTTTGCGGTCAACGACTGCCTCGTGCGCCGCGCAGACTTTACTGTTGCTTTGAGTATCCTTGTACTCTCCGTGTGTTTACGTGTAACTGTTAGTTTCTCGAAAGTATGTCATTCCACAAAAATTTTAACGTTCGATATATGATGTATTTCCTTAGAGCGCCGAGATTTAAGAGTTTCTACTTCGACAGTGTTATAAAGAAGAAAAAATTTGCGACACAAGCCTTTTCCTTTATGAGACAAACGATGAGACTTAATTAACACCTTTTGATCAACTGACAAGGTTTGTAAACGACCAGGACGTTTAGCTGATTTCTCTCTTCTAGCAGCCGCAGATGCAATACTTTGCAGAGCCCGGTTCACATCTTCAGAATGCCGCAGTTTCCGTGTAGGCGAAAAAGGAACTATTTCAGAAATGCGATTTGTCGGTGCTTTATTTTTTAATATCAATATAGGCGGTAAAGAAGTTGAATCATTAGGGAGTTCATTGAGAATGTTTTGAAAAATATGAAGATACTGATCCCATGTTCTCTGATTATGATGACAATAAAGTCGACACGATTTACTGATTTCCTTCATCCATCTCTCTGAAGCGTTAGATCGAGGGTGAAAAAGTGAAATGAAAATTGGTTTAATCTTATGACGTCGTAGAGTACGAAGCCAAATTTTAGAGCGAAACTGTGATCCGTTATCTGATATAACCTTATCAACATGTCCCACTTCTTTAAGAAAATGTCTGATGAAAGCATTAGATACTGAACGAGCTGTTGCTTTGCGTAATGGTGTAAAACACACATATTTTGATGTCAATTCCACTGCTACGAAAATGTACGCAAAACCATTAGTAGAACGAATCACTGGGCCGAACAAATCGACTGCAGCCATCTCCTTTAATTTAGCTGGAATAATAGGAAACAACGGTGCTCTGTGAGAAGTAGTTGGTGGCTTAGCCTTTTGACATAATTTGCATTTTGCAAGAGCAGATCGAATACGTTTTTCTATATTACTGAAGTAGCAATTTTCTCGTAATTTATGAAAGCATTTTCTGGGACCAAAATTTGCATAACTGAAATGTGTATACCAAATCAATTTATTAACCCACTCATCAGGAATACAAACTAACCAAACAGAGTTGTCAACCGATTTTCGTTTAAAAGGAATATCATTGCGAACTAAATAATACTGTCTAATCGCTACGCTTTCCTTTCTCCTCCACTTCTCATTAATGTCCTTCCAGATTGGATCCTTGTTTTGCTCCTTAGCGATGTCCTGGAGCGAAGACGAAATAAAATTTTCATACACAACACCTTGAATATACATCAAACAATAATTGTTTTCTTTGCAGTCCTCCTCAGCACTTTGTTTCAAACCCATAGGTGCACGTGATAAAGCATCAGCAATAATATTTGAAGAACCCTGTATGTAAACAACACTAAAATCAAATTCCTGTAGATACAGCGCCCATCGTGACAATCTTCCATGTGTTAATTTTGTTGACATAAGAAATTCCAGAGCTCGATTATCGGTGTAAACCTTAGTATGTCTGCCATACAAAAATATGCGAAATTTTGTGAAAGCCCATACAACAGCCAAAGCTTCAAATTCCGTAATCGAATAATTCTTTTCTGATTTAGAGAGAACACGACTTCCAAATGCAATAGTTTTCTGTACTACAACGCCGTTTTCTTCTATCTCTTGAAATAAGTGTGCACCTAGGCCTTTGTATGATGAGTCCGTCGCCAAACAAAAATCTTTAGATAAACCCGGGTGTGAAAGAAGTGGAGCAGCAACTAAAGCATCACGAAGTTGTTCAAATTCTGATTGCGCTTCCACATCCCAACACCAACTAGAATTCTTTCCAGATAGTTCACATAAACGAGGTGCGGCCAAATCGTCCAGTCTAACAAAGCGTCTAAGAAAATTACAGACACCAAGGAAACTACGAACATCACGTTCTGTAGTAGGAACAGCATAATTACGAATAGCGTCTAGTTTCTTTGGATCAGGAAAAATACCTTCTGTAGAAATAATATGACCAAGAAATTTCACCTGAGAACGACCAAATTCAGATTTTTCCAAGTTCACTGTAATGCCAACTCTTGCAAAAATACGTAATAATGAATCCAAAATTTTGTTGTGTTCACTCCAAGAACGTTTAGCAATAAGAATATCGTCAACATATGAAGTAATATTGTCACGAAGATAAACAGGTAAAATTTCGTTTAAACTACGAATGAATGCTGCTGAAGATACAGTAAGTCCAAACGGTAATTTCCGAAATTGATAACAGTTAACCAAGGGCTAAAAAGGCAGTGTATTTACTACAATCAGGGTGAAGTTCTATTTGCTAAAAGCTTGCGGGCATATCAATCGTGGATAAAACTTAAATTCCATGGAAATGTTGATGAAGTTCATCTAGATTTTGTGGGCGGTCAGTTTCAGGAATGATGATATTATTTATCTGTCTGGAGTCCAGAACCAAACGAATTGACCCATCCTTTTTAAGAACAACGTGTAATGGGTTGGTATAAGGACTGACTGCTGGCTCAATAAAGCCTTGATCTAACATGTATTGAAGTTCACTCTTAACCTTGTCTCTGTAAGCCAAAGGAATAGCGTACGTTTTCCCCCGAAATGGTGTGTGTTCTTTTACTTTAAATAAATAGTGTAAGCCTTGTATAGTTCCTGTGTGATGACTAAATGCTGTAGCATGTGAAGTCAAAATTTGGTGCAGTTCTTCTCTTGCGACGTCATCTGGCACTTCAGCTTTCTTAACCTTTTCATTAATTAATTCTTCGCCATTAATTATATCATCCATCGCGTCTCTGTATCTATTGTCGTTGTCATGAATGAACACATTTTCGTCATAATGCTCAGCGAAAACATCAGAAGTAAGAAACGTTAAACATTTTGTGTCTGATTCAGATTTTGTTAAACACCCGAAAAATTTCAAACATTTCGGCATTCCGGCAACAGTCAAATTCACACTTCCTTCTTTAAAGTTTAAAATTGCCTTATGTGTGTTAAGAAACTCCATACCTAATATAATTTGTGTACTGAGTAATGGAACAATAACAAAGTTAGCAGAAAATTCATATCCTTGACAAAAGAAATTTAAGTTGGTCTGTTGTTTGACTTCCACACTTTTTCCAGAAATAGCTCCTCGGATTGTAGTTTTAGAAACAGGTAACACAGGACAAGCAATAGTTCTTATACATATACGAAAAACTGATTCACTAATAACATTCAGTGGGCTCCCAGAATCTAAAACCGCAGTGAACCTTTTCTTACCCACACATACTTCAATAACAGGATGTAAAAATGCGCCTACTTATTTTCCTTTTCGTCTAGCAAAATGTCTCTCACGTCTTCCAGGCGTACGTAGAGTAAAGCCGTAGTGTCATTACTTTCTGAACCGTCTATATTGCTGCCAGAAGCCGAAGCTACAAGTCATTGTCGATTGTTTGCGTCACGTCTTTGATTATTCGCGTTATTTCGCGGATCAATTTCTACGATTTGCACTTGTCTCTCGGAATTTCTGTCACGCGGAGGATGCCAATTAGGTCCCTCCTGTCTGTTAGATGTAAATTCTTGGTTGTGTCTGTTATTAAAATTTCTATTTTACTGTCTATCTGCATGACTGTCACTTCTGAAATTATTGTTATATCTACTACCCTGGTTATTTCTGTAGTAAGAATTTCTATTATTGTATGAATAATTTCTGTCTTGATGATACCGGTTACTGTTTCCGTATGATTGATCATTCCGGTAGGAATTTCCGTTATTATAATTGCCTGCGTAATTTCTGTTAGAAGGTCTGTTATTGTCATAAGGCTGGTATCTATTGTCCTGTCTGTTTCGTCTGTCATTCTCAAAATTACCCATATAACGTCCGTTCCGATCATTATCCCTTCTCTCTGAAAATCTATTGTGATTACCGCTACTGAAAAAATTACAAGAAGTCCCGTCGTCATTGTCATACTTAAGTTCTTGTAGCAAAGTCTTAAAAGTCTCAATGTCGTCTTTACATCTTCCCGCTAAAGCAATTTGTCTTATCGATTGTGGCAGCTTAGTTAAACAAATGCAAATTAATTCAGTCGGCCTATAAGGATTGGAAAGAAACTGATTCTTTCGAATAATGTCTTCAAAGTATTCCGCTGGCGTGCGGAACTCAGACTGTTTAAAATTACGCTGCATAATAAGACTATGTTTGACTCTGTCTTGCGTGTTTTCGGACCAATATGCCGATAGAAATGCATGATAAAAATCATTTAAATTATTACAATCTCTAGTAAGTGCGCGCATCCGCGTCGCCGGTTCGTTTTCTAAATATCCACACATAAATTCCAGTTTGTGACTTAGTGGCCAATTTGGTGGAAGTGCGTACATAAATTGATCTAACCATGAACATGGATGTATGTCATTCTTAGAAATGCGAAAGATCTTAAATTTCCGAACAGTTAAAAAGTGTTTATAGTCAAAGTTTTCACCTCGTGGCGACAAAGACCTACCGCGTCTGTCCCATTCCCAATGTCGATTATTGTCAAGTTCGCGCGCCTGGCGCTCTCTTGTTGCTTCTCGTAAATGAAATAAATTATTTTCTTCAAAGCCCTCTGCTATCTGTGATCTAAATTTCTTCTACTGTCCATTCCTACGATTTCGCTTTCAATTTGTTTGACTTGCTTTTGTAACGCCTCAAATTCCCTTTTAACGCGTTCATTAAATTTTCCCTAATTTTCAACATGTTTATTTATGTTCTGGTACTCTTCTGTTTCTGCAAATTGCAATGGAGCTGTATCATGTGAATCTCTGTCTCCATTTAAACTAAGACTTGTCAATTTATCTGAAATTTCCTCAACTCTTTCCGATAAGTCACCTATCTGTTCTTTCTGTTTATTTACGTCTTCCGTAAGTGTCACTACTCGGGTTTCGGTAATGACACATTTAGTAGTTAACTGTTCATACTGTTGCGTTAGGTTATTTATTCCGTCAATTGATACTGATTCCTCGATTCTTTCAAATATTTCTTCCTTATCGTGTGCACGTTGTAAATGTAACTCTGAAAATTTTTGTACTATCACGCGATCTCTTTCTTCCTGTTCTCTATCCTGCTCCTTTTGTCTAATTTCTATTGAAATTAATCTATTATGTGAGCATTCAAAATTGGTTGTACTTCTCTTCTAATTTCTTTCTTTAATTCATCTTTCATGTTTTTGAACCATGTCCCTATTCGTGAGTCTAACTGTGTCTCCATTGTTCCCATATCAGTTTTAATTGTTCCTATTTGTGATCCCACTGTTTTTAATTCAGATCTTAACTGTGTTTCCATTGTTCCCATCCGTGATCCCAAATTTAATATAGCACCCATCAACTGCTCCATATTAACTGGTTCAAAATTCTTTTCGCCCCTAACATTTCCCATAAAACTAACTTCCTTCATCATAGCCAAACAGCTATCTGCGTTCAATACTATTTCAGAATCTTCTGTCATTATCTCGTATTCTGAAAATTTTTTGATTATGAAAAATTTTGAACTGGTTCCGGACTATTTTCCCTGCTTATTAAATTATTCATCATACTGTTCTCCTCTGTTGGCGAGTTCGCCATGTTACCAATTTCGTCATTCTGACTATCCATCATTTTTGGCTTTTTCATCGATCTCGTAATCATTTACAAAACATACAAAACTCTTCACTATACGAAAATTACACACAATATAACACTTTATCACCAACAATACCATTCACACGAAATACTTCCCGACAAACACGCCTAAAGAAAAATTAAAACCTTCACAATTGCACAAAATTGTCAAACCCGTATACGACTCATCAAAAATTAAGTTCCACAAAAGTAACGTCAGAAGAATAACAAGACAACTACAAATGTTCAATTACAAAATCTATACATGCAATATAGACTACAATTACTAAACTACAAATTACTACAACAATACTACTGTCTGCTATTTTTACTAGCAAAAGAATTCCAAGGGACGATCCTGGCAGGGTCGCCATGTGCATAGGGGCTTAAATAAAAAAAATGCAAATATTTTTAGTAGCTGTGTGTCCGGTTACGAAGTCTCGTAACCGGTTGGCCCTGACTAGTGTTAGTACGCAATCTGACTGCATAAATTAACAATAAAGAATGAAGGGAAATTTCCATTAACACAATTGATTAATTAAGTCCCAAGCAACTATGAAAGCTACGAAACAACAAGGCACAAGTGCAACTATTCTGTGTGTGGAAGTGTGATTCAACGTACACATCTGGCACGGATCTTCCTCAATACGACAAGATGTTTTAAACGCCATTTACAATGAAGTAATAAAAAAAACCAGAAATACTATGATTGCACATAGACACCAGAATTACACTCTAATACATAAACACAAGCCAGATGCTTTGTTGACTGAACCTGTGACCAAGAGGCATTGTTATTTAGGAAATTTGAAATACAAAAACTTTTTGTTACCTCATATATATTGACGAAAAATACACTCTGATCATTACAACATCCCCAATCGAACAGCATCGGCTGTCTAGCCCATCAGAACAACTGCACACGACATGCTCACAACTAGTACTGCTATCAACATCGTCTCAACAAGCACTGCCCACGGCAACCTCAGAACTACTACTGCCCACGGCAACTTCTGAACAACCACTGCCAGTGGAGGCGGCTGAATAACACTCTTTGGCGCAAACTCTGGCGCTGTGACTCCGTGTAACCACCTTTCACAATATGACAACAGTTTTCGGTGATGTTGCAATTCTCTTTTTGTTGTTGTTTCATATGTTCCGCTAAAAACAAACGAATATAATATCTTCTTAAGAGAAGTATAATTTATTGCCCACGCAGCGGGTGGGGAGATAAGTGGTCGAAAAACTGAGCATGAATTTTGGATCGGGCGGACATAGGAGAACATCCCTTTTGTGAACTTCAACCAAGTACGGCTCCGAAATCAAATTGCAAAACCACCCTCTCAGAGCTTTGGTAGATTCTACAATACGTTAGTGCTGCATGTGGGATTCTTTCATTTCGCTGATCGCAAATAATAGGCGATAATGAGTGTATATGTAGCTCTTTCGGCGACTGATTTATTTTTCCGTCCGTAATGATCTTGAGCACAGCTATATGGTAAGTGTAATCTCGGTTCCTTTAGTTTCTGTGCTTTTCGGAGAGCAGTCCGCTTGAAGACATGCATGTGAAATCATTATGACGAGCAGACTATACTGAAGAATATCTGTCGTTTATTGAGCAAAACCCCAAAGATTTACTAGCAGTTTTGAGAATAAATTTTGGTGTGTGTCATTGTCACCTTCACTTGTTATGCCACTCCTTCGCCACTATGTAGCTAATCAGTTTGGCTAGAAACTCATTTCCACGAAGATATTTCATGGTAGTGAGTAAATTAGAGTGACTCAGCTGAAATGAACGTAGGAGCATCTCGCAAGTGAGCATCCATCATCACTTGTCCTCGTGAGGTTCTGACAACGAGTAATAACTCGCAAATACAATGCGGGACGGTCATCAGTATTTTTAACGAGAACCGCAGACAGCAAGGTTTGCGCTGTTGCAAGAAACGGTTTCAAAACAAAAAGCAAGCTCTCAGCAAATAACGGCCACGGAGATACATCCCGGCTCACGAGCGTTGTTTGTAATATGTGAAGGTGCAGCGTCACCACCTGGTAAAAAGTCGGCAGGATGAGCGGTCCTCTGTGTCTCTTTGTAGCCTCTTAACCACTATGCCCGTTCCGCACTTGACGAGTTTTTGCTCTTGCCCTCGTTTCTGTGACCGGATGCTCTCCTCATCACAGTTTTATTTGTATCTAAGGGCAAGGACGTCGTACACATCGGACTGCGAATCGCATATTTTTGTATGTTTTCTTATTCACCCTTTTATTTTTCGAGAAGAAGACAAGCATCCAGCCTGTCATTCATATACAAAAATGGTTCAAATGGCTCTGAGCACTATGGGACGTAACACCTGAGGTCATCAGTCCCCTAGAACTTAGAATTGCTTAAACCTAACTAACCTAAGGACATCACACACATCCATGTTCGAGGCAGGATTCGAACCTGCGACCGTTGTGGTCGCGCGGTTCCAGACTGAAGCGCCTAGAACCGCTAGGCCACAGCCATTCATACATAGGGTGAGGCAACTAACTAATAACACCCCATTGTATCTCCCCAACCGTGATGGATACAAAGATGCCGTTTGGACAGTCAATTGCAGGGACAGGGGCTACTTGAATATATCACATTTCATGTTTGTGCTATTTTTTATTACAGAGATATGAGGACATCTTTTTTTAAAAAATGGAACCCTATGTTAAATTTAGCGTAACGTGATAGGTTTAAAAAGACGGTTTCAAACATGTGTATATCATAATATTTAGGCGAATAGTTGAAACGTCTCTGTGGAGTCGTTTCATAAGACGCTTGTCGAATTCGGTACAACTTATTCACTTTACTACCTGATTTTAGTTCAATTCATGAACTCTTCCAGAAAGACTCAGCACTCAGATGAGGTCTATTTGAATATTATATGTGTGTTTTAATGTGGGGTTTCAGTTTGGCCGGCCGGAGTGGACGTGCGGTTCTGGGCGCTACAGTCTAGAACCGAGCGACCGCTACGGTCGCAGGTACAAATCCTGCCTCGGGCATGGATGTGTGTGATGTCCATAGGTTAGTTAGGTTTAAGTGGTTATAAGTTCTAGGCGACTGATGACCTCAGAAGTTAAGTCGCATAGTGCTCAGAGCCAGTTCAACCATTTTTGTTTCAGTTTTGTTCTGTGGGAAACGCTGAGTTGGTCATCGTCTGCTGGGAGCAGACGACGTTCCTTCTCGTTTGAAGGAGAGTACAGGATTACCAACTTAGGTTTCCAATACCTGAACAGAGAGGTTTACCCATCTTAGTCGAAGGCTGTGTTGAAGGCTGTTTTTGAGTGTGAGGTTGGTGACGGAGGGCTACCCCTCTGGTAGCTTCCGCTGCACGGAGAGTTAGGTAATCTCGAAAGAGAAAGCGGCACTCTTCGTTGAACGCTTGATAAGTACGGATCGTAGCTTTTAAGAGGGGTTTCAGGTGATAGGAAGCAGGTTCAGTTAGGACTTCGTTATGTTTAACTGTTGAAATACTTAAGAACTTCAGCTTAAATGAAGCGAGTTATTTTTTCGAATGTGCCATAATTATATTGCTTTAAATAGGCGATTTTTGGTTGTTTGAATTAAAAGTGTGGAAGTTACTTTGTTCATTTTGAACAACGCTGAAGTAGGATTTCAAACAGTAAATCTGATTAGGAAAAGCTGGTTAGGAAGCAAATATGATTTTTAATTATATTTAATGTCATATTTTGTGGAAGTTGCTTTTGTCCTTGTGTGTCGATTTTGTGCCATGTGTTTGGTAATCAATAACCATTCTGATTCACCACGGCACCGCAATAGGCTTTATTTTATCAGTTTGCTTGTTTAATGAGCTACAATTTCTGCAAGAATATCTGTTCTTTCGTGCGCTTTCTACAAAGCACCGCAACAGTTTGATTCGAAATGCACCACGTGCTCTAGTTCGGCCGTTTGCATGCAGCAGACGCAGTTAGTACGTTGAATAACTATCGCACAACCTCATGCATTGGTTAAACCTCTGTCCAGAATAGTGCATGCTTAGAATCGTAATTCGAATCTCACTGAGATATTTTTATGGTATGAATGCAAAGGAGATGATAGTATCATTGTCTCCCACCCTCGTTTTCTGTGTTTCTTCTTGCTGTAGTTAAATTGTGCTCTGTTACATTGTCAAGTAATTCTTACTTAAATATATTAGTCAGGCACCAGTTATGTGTAGTTAGGATGTGCAACCAAATACTTAAACACAATAAATAATCAACGTGAAAGATAAATAATGTAGTGTTGATCTTACCCACTTACTCCGATTTCCAATCCTGAATTAACCAAGTTGCTTCATGCACGACATGGAGTGCTATTTATCTGGCTACTTAAAGAAATTTGCATACTTGTAATTAAATTATTAAAGTAATTAAACTAATAATTTTCCACCTCCGTTTTTTCTAAATGGTTAGGAAGGGCTTGGGCTGGTGGCGACCCTGAATTTCTGAATTTTTATCATTATTTGTGTGAGAGAAGCAGCTAGAAATGCGAGATAACGTATATGTCTCGATGAGAAACGTCGTAAAGATAGTAATACGTTACATAGTATTTGAGACACAGATATGTGCTCGTATCGTGTTCGTCCTTCGAAGCGGCGTTGTCCAATGCGACCTTTCCTATTGTGTAGAATACGTGGTAAACACCACGAGTCCGTCCTTACACAAACACGCCCATTTACCCGACAGTAGTAATACATACTGCGATGTTTTGCGTAAAATATAACAGATGATGTCGCGCAAATATTATTCAGTTACTTAACAACTGTGATACCGAAACAGTAGACAACATATAATATTAAAATACTACAAGATGTTAATACATTCTAAGCAACAGAAATACAAATGTAAATGAGGAGGTCCTAATAGGTAAAAATTATTTCGCACGTATTTGTTTTTTATTTGAAAATATTTACTATTGATCACAATACGAAGCAAATACACACAAAGGTGCATAATACATACTGTACGTGATACAAAAGTTTGCGGAACCATTTGCTCAAATATTTCCCCTCTACTGCAATGCACATTTGTAGGCGCCTTTCGAATGATTTGTGAACGGCTGCGATAGTGTCACGTGAGATATCAGCGCACGCTTCGATGATACGCTGCTTCATATCGTCTGGCGTGGTTTTTATTTGAGCATACACTTTATGTTCGATTGCTCCCCACAGAAAAAAAATTAAGTGGGGTTAAATCAGGAGACCGAGCTGGCCACTTCACTTCAGCACGTCGTCCTGTCCAACAATCCGGGAACTATTCATTTAACAGCTCTGTAGCCACACGGGAAGAGTGAGCAGGACAGCCGTTATGTTGGAACCACATGCACTGACGCGTATTTAGTGGTACCTCTTCCAGCAAAATGGGCAGAACGTTTCGCAGGAACTGTGCATAGTTATTGCCATTTAGTATACCCGGAATGATGGACGGGCCCACAGTGACATTTCCGACGGTGCCGCACCATACGTGGGAGTGTTCTGATTCTGTATCTGTCGAAGCCAATGAGAGTTCTCTATTGACCAGTAATGCATATTACGCAAATTCACATTACCGTGGTTGGTGAAAGTCACTTCATCAGTAAAATGTACCCGCCGGAAAAACGTTGGATCATCTTGTACGCGCTGCAGAGCAAACCGGCAAAATTCCTGGGGCCGTTCGAAATCCTCACCGGAGGGTGCTTGAAGTAATTAGAGGTGAAACGGGTGAAATCTATGCCGGTGCAATATGCATAGAACACTTCCCTGGCTTATATCACATTCCGAGGCGATACGTCGCGACGAAACAGTAGAGTCATAATAAGCCAACGCTAGAACGCCGTCTTCATGTACCTTGCCAGTTGCAGTTTTCTGTCTTGTCCTCTGTATGGCGTTCTATAATCCCAATTCAAGTAGTTTCTTGCAAATACGTGTAACAAGCTGGCGCGTAGGACGCTCAAGATTAGGATACAGTTTTCCACATTGCTTTATTGCTCTAACAGCACTTCTTTTGCTTTCACCAGACACTAGAAGCATATCTAATTTTTCTTCGTTGGTATACATGTCTGCTCCAAGAAACTGCAACGGAAATGGGATGTCTCACTACCCCAGCAGCACATTTATGCCCTTCTCTCCAGATACCTCGTGCGTCACCTCGCGGCGTTATCGAGAAGCAGGAAAACATCGCCTTCCCAGTGGTCAACAGGTTAGGTCACATTGGACAACGCCACTTCGAAGGACGAACACGATACGAGAACATATCTGTGTCTCAAAAACTATTCGCTTAAATATTATGATATACACATATCTGAAACCGCCTTTTTAAGCCCATCATGTTACGCTAAATTTGATATTTGGTTCCATTAAAAAAAACCAAAGATGGCCTCATATCTCAGTAATAAAAAGTAGGGCAAACATGAAATGTGTTGTATTCAAGTAGCCCCTGTCCCTGCATTTCATTATCCAAATGACACCTTTGTATTTATTACGGTTGGGGAGATACAAGGGGTGTTATGACTTAGCTGCCTCACCCTGTATATGAAAGCAGGAAAACCGTCTCTAGGTTGGCCAGTGGAGCCGTCCAGTTTTGGGAATTGGGTGCTGTTCTCACTCATTTGTAACGCAGGCAAGCACTCTATGCGTTATGCTACACAGCGGATCGTTTGGTACACTGCTGCGCAAAATTAAGGTCAAATGTAACTTTCGTGTGACTTATCACTGCCAAGTAACATAGCTCGGTGGAAATTGCACCATACGTAGAAAGATCTGACGTAGTACAGTACAGCGCACTACAGAAGGTTACTGAAAGAAATACGCAAAGAAGCCAACAGAAATGCCACTTCATTCAAGGGCAGTAATTACACTGAAGTAACAGAAATTCATGATAATTCCCTGGACATTACAAAAGGCCGGACAGGATTCTGAACAGGGTGTGTGATCACGCCGGGCAGCAGTGCATGCTCTGTAAAGCGCTCCCATGCTGGTCATAGGGTTGGTACCTTACCAGTCTTCTTGTGGCAGGGAGTTGCATTCCTCCAGCACGCAGTCCACTACTCGTGTGTGCTGATTGGTGCATTTGGACGCGCTGGAGTACGTCTCCCCTATGCATTCCTTACGTACTCGAAGAGATTTAAATTCATGGTTGGCGCTGGGCACTATGGGACTCAACTGCTGAGGTCATTAGTCCCCTAGAACTTAGAACTAGTTAAACCTAATTAACCTAAGGACATCACAAACATCCATGCCCGAGGCAGGATTCGAACCTGCGACCGTAGCGGTCTTGCGGTTCCAGACTGCAGCGCCTTTAACCGCACGGCCACTTCGGCCGGCAGATTTAAATTGGGGGAATGGGGAAGCCAGTCCATTCGACAAATATCCTCTCATTTCAATTGTTCCTCCACCTGCACTGGTCGATGTGTTCGCGCATTGTCATCCATAAAAATGGAGTCAGGGCCGAATGCACCCCAGAAAAGACGTAAATTGGAAAGAAATATAGTGTCACAGTAACGTTGAGATGTGCGTCGATCCTGCTGAAAGAGTTGAAGATTAGTACCTCCAGGCAACATTATAACTCCCCACAACATAATACGCTATTCCACTGCTGTGTTATTTTGAATTACGATGCAAAGTTCCTTTTGACATGCATGCATGTCCAAAGGCACTGCAATAAAGTATTTATCCACCGACACTGGGCAAGTGACTTTCAAGTAAAATGTCTGTCCTGGACGGGAATATACATAATGGATGTACGAGTACAGGTTGTAGACGCATGGTTGACAACATATCGAAGTTTGGGTCTGGCCGTGAGTCGTGTTTGTGTAGCCCAATGGCATGGCGACCGCTCGCGATAAGCGGGAAATCCGGGTCGTGTCCCAGCCCGGCACAAACTTTCATTGTCGTCATTCCATTCTGTAAGGGATAGTTGTCCATACTCGCAGCTGCGAATACATTTAATGAACAGCATGATATGTGGCCCACCATAACGAACATGTTCGCCAATGCTAGACGTACCGTCATATGGCGAGAGATGGCAGCACTTAACTGCAACCAGGGGCATCCGAGCAGGCTGCAAGGTGCCAGGATATGGCCATTTACACGTTAGCTTACCAATATTACTATTAGTAATAAAGGGGCTGGCAAGGGCATCAGATCATGAATTTATTGAATTACGATAAATGTGAGGCACTCTCGAGCAGTATTCCCTGCATGCCTTCATGATTAAGACAGTAACTTCAAGCGTTGATGAAAAGTGCCGGAAGTTGATAATTGTGGAATATGAAGTCTGCAGCTGGCCGTAGCTCGCCGGGCCGCCGTGGGCGGCAGGTAGCGGTCACCAGACAATACGGCGCTTTTGGGGGTAGCCCGGCATCCGGAGCCACCTGTGCTGGGCAACACGTGGCGAAGACGGGAATTTCGTTTGCCTAGGGACCATATGACCTACTCGATCATTGTATAGATCTCAAAAATGCCGTTGGAGGGATTTCGGCGATGTTAGAGCGCTCAACATTGGCCGAAACTCAGTATTCTTCTGCCGCCTTTTCGTACGCGTGGGAGACAGAAGAATTGTGGAGACAGAGAACTTCGCCTTCAGTCATCGAGCGGTACGGACTTACAGACGGCGTCTTGGCCATCGTCTTCGAAGGGAGATATACTGTCTGTATCGCAGCGTTGCACCAACGCGTGTTCGGTGCAGTTTTCTACGGTTAGAGCTCTTTGTGTACTCAGAAGCGAGATTTTCACCAACGCTTAACCACGTCCAACAACTTACCTAATATTCTTGATCTGGTAGTTATCCTTGCGAGGTGCCGAGTATTTATCAACGTAGCTGCCGGTAATAGAGGCGCGTAACTACAAATTGTTAACGTGCCATTTTCAGGAGTGTGTGGGTGGGCAAATAAATTCACTTTTCTTTTTGTAAATTTTGTCAGTTGTGGGAGATATCAAATTAAATGCCAGTATTTCAATCGAATTATCGACTTCATTGTAGCTAGCATTTGCCCTGTCCCAGTAAACTTTATATGTGCTCTAGTCACTGCAGATCTTGCCCAGGCGGGATGGAAAGAAGGTTTGCGGTCTTCTATGTCACCGACGGAAAATAAGTTTACAAGGCGACACGTTTGCATTGATCGATGGTCCAATCTCAATGTTTCCATGACCACTGCAGTCGTAACTGACAGCGAAAGAACGTAACGGTTCATTTGCTGCAGAGCCCCATGTCCAACAAAGTACGCTCAACGGTGTGCTGCGTAACACTTGTGCCTAAGTAGCACTGCAGACTGTCTGATATGCCACATATCACCGCTCGTCGTGCTATACAGAGCGGCAAGTCTCAGACCCACATGTTCTGTGATGAGGCATGGGCATTCTTATTTTGTCGCCTACTCGTGGTTCTACATGCGTGAAACATTTTCCACAGATGTCCACGTCATCAGACGTGAACAGCCGACCAGCTTCTGTCACTTTCAAGGTACACGTTTCCTCGTACTGGGCCGCAACGATCTGCCCCTTGTCAAAGTCTTTACATCAGTGAGTTTCCTCTTTGCGGCCAATATCATCGCTGTAATGAATCCCAATCCGTCTCTACTGCGCGTATGTACTTACATTACCGTGCCACGTGTCGTCTATGTCACCAGGTGATAATCAGTCCCCTGTTGGACGGCGGTTACAGTGTTTCGACTTATCAGTTTGTTCGTCACACTGTCTTTCTCCTCTCCTATTACAGAGCCTATGCGATCAGTTTTTCATTACGTTGCATTCACAACAATATGCATTATAAGCGAAGGGTGTACGATGAGGGTTGACGATGAATTCTGGAACTACTTGCCTTCCGGGTCATTTTTGTTCGTTGTTGGTTTGTATTCCTTCTCGGGAGAGTACAACGACACGCTTTTAAACTATTATACTTTCAGAAAGAAGAAATTCCGATCTTTTCCGCACTGGGGCATTGATAGAATTTATTGCGCGAAAGAACAGACACCTTTCATATAGGCTAAGGAATTGTACTGCACAATTCAATGTCCTCCTGCGCTCAATACAGGAGCGCCTCCATCTTTTCCCTCCGACGTAAAACGATGTTCTCATGGTAAGCTTTTCAGTGCGCGTGGTCGTGCTGTATCTTTATCGTAATATTTTCTTTTTAAACTTTTAATATTTTTCTTCATATGAAGGGCAGGGCAACCTCACAGAAGTCACAACGTCGCCCATCACGAAAAAACATATTTCATACTATTAAAAATAATCAGTTTCTGCCTGAAATGCAATATCAGATTATTCATTTCTGTACACATCACAGATAATGCTGATATAGTTGAATCTGAGGTGTGAGTGGTAAAGTTGATTCTGGAATTTGTTCGTGAGGTGGGCAGGTCCCTTCGACAGTACGTAAGGGTTGAAAGGAATGGTGTAGGGGTTACCAACGATCTCTACAGCTACATGATTACTCTGCTATTTACAATAAAGTGCCTGGCAGAGGCATGGTTCGAAGGCGCTTGTGAGGAACGATGTCGAAAGCCTTCTGGAAATCTAAAAATATGGAATCAATTTGACATCCCCCGTCGATAGCACTCATTTCTTCATTAGTATAAAGAGCTAGTGTGGATCACTACGTGTGATGTGGGACAGTGGCGGGATTGGTGAGCTTCCGATTTTTTTATTGCGTTATGATGGAAGTAAGACTGAAAGGATCAAAGATTATATTTGGTAACTGGAGGATTTGTTGAACTTTAAAAATCATTCTACAATGTTGGTGCAAGATGTTTGAAATTCTGAGAAGAATAGGTATGGGGTATAGACGTGGACGGGTAATATACAATATGTACAAGAACCAAGAGGGAATAGCATGAATGGCAAATCAGTGCAATCCCTTTTCTGTATTGTTAGATCTGTATATCGAAGAAAGAAAGAAGGAAGCAAAAAAAAAAAAAAGTGCGATTAAAATTTGGAGTGAAAAGACATCAGTGCTATAATTCCGTAATGACACGGCTACTTGCTACCCCTCTGAAAGCAAAAAGATGAATAGGCCTCACGAAAGGAAAGACCACAAAGATAAGATAAGAGAGATCAGGGCTCATACAGAGGCATATAGGCAGTCATTTTTCCCTCGTTCCGTTTGGGAGTGGAACAGGGAGAGAAGATGCTAGTTGTGGTACGAGGTACCCTCCGCCACGCACCGTATGGTGGATAGCGGAGTATGTACGTAGATATAGATGTAGATGAATGAACATTTCACTGATGATAAAAAAGTTGATTAAGAGTAACGCAAAAAACAAAAGAAGGAAGGAATAAGGGGCAATTGAAATGAGATTAGCAACAAACCTAACGTCGAAGCTGAGGAGCACACAGTACACAAAGTCAAGGAATTCTGATAACTTGGAAGCGAAATAGAGCCAGGTGCGCTAACCTAGCAAGAGATAAGGAAGAGTGTGAAAGACAAAATCGCTGGAAACTGCTGCTTTGTCGTAGTGCTGCTTAAGAGTTTCCTGGAGGCTCCAGGTGCAGCGTACCTCGAGGCTTCCTCCTTGTAATTTTATATTGATATACGAATTGTTGCTGGCTCCAGGAACAACAGATAAAGAAGAAGATCTGTTACACATGGAAAGTATCCTGCTTAGTTACCAGAGGAGCAGAAGCTTTATTTAAAGAAAGAATCTCATCATATGTGTTCTCCAGCAGTGAAATGACAAGTGTAGCGTCAGGTAATAGTATATTTTCTTAAGCACTATGTTTTAGAAGGAGGAACACGTAACGCAAATATGTGGATGATAAAAACAATTTTTCATAGCTTTGTGGCAAATTAATTATAAAAGCATAGAGGCGAAATTCGACTCATCGTATGAAAAGAGCTTACGAGTGTTATTTTGATAATAAAATTGACCATAATCAGTTTTGGGTCCGGAAATATGTTGTGCCAATAGTGTAACATTATGAAGCGGCCTGTTGAAACGGTCTCTTCATATGGTTCTTACAGTTAAAATGACGTGGTGGGAACCTAAGAATCATGAAACAGACTGCTACTTTTGATAAATGTATATGGAATTAGTTCAAAGTCCACACGTACTGTTAATTATTCGTCTTCAGAACTAGTAATTCGACCAGTGCCATAGGGATCAAACTTCCCAACAGACAACAAGAATGTAACTGAAGATTCCGAAGTGTTGATAGCGTTAGTGAATTACAACAACAGAGTGACCCAGATTATATGAAATCAGTTACTACAAAAATGAACCTCACAATCTAACACTGAAAGATCTAAACGACTTCGTTCGTTACTACGAATTTGTAATCTACTTTGTAAACTACGAGTTTGTAACCTACGTACAGTATTTACACTACAGATATAGTTACCTAAAAATGAAGCAGAATTACTTCCTACACGATCGAAAGGCTCGTACTTCTTGCAGAATGGCAACAAAAAAATTCCTTGTGTAAACACTAAAATTAATTTTCTAAACAAGGGAGCTAGTTTTTTTGTAATAATATTGATTCAACGATTGAGGCATCGGGTGTTGAACATAAACTTGACGATTGACGTTTGTTCATTGATTCCTAAAAAACCTGCTTGGGAGGTATCGTGCAACATAATGGAAATAAGTTGCCATTCATTCCTATAGTTCATACAACTGGCATGAAGAAAAGTTGCCGTCCAGTATCCGATATGGAGGCTACCCATGGCAGACACGTGCAGATTTTCAAGTGGTAGCTATACTACTTGTATTATCATTTATCTATATAAAATTTTTCTGCTTCATGCATATGTTGAATAGAAGAGATAGAAGCAATCACTGAACGTAGAAAAGTTGACCAAAGAGAGAGACATTCAACCCAGGACAGACAAATGTTGTTCATCAGTCACTTGTAAGTACTGACGAAATCTTATTGCATTTAGTAGTCGAATTAGGTTCGTTTAAGGATTTTGTGGAATGAATTAATTGTGACATGAGTGCGTTTGTCTTACTAAAAATGAAGCCTAAAGACCAGTGAAGCGGAACTAAGAGAGAAAATATTTTTTGTTCATCAAGTTAGGGAATTTACAAAAATTCGCAGTTTGAAAGACTCTAAATATGCAAGAATCTGCTTCATGGTTCTCTTTAGAAAACGTTGTTATAAACTTTATAGGGAACTATAGGTCTGAACATGACAGAGGATGTCAGCGAGTTGACTGAGAACTAAAAGGCATGGGATGTAACATGTCATTGAAGTTACACATGTTGGACTCCCATCTTGATATCTTCCCTGAGGAGCTCGGCCCTGGCTCGAACGTGGCGATCATTTCCACTGAGACACAGCTAAAATAGAAAAAAAAAGAGTACCAGGGAAAGTTGACTCTAAATATGTCAGCAGACTATTGCCTCATATTGAAGAGAGATGTTCCTTAAGCGAAGTTTAGTGTAAAATCTACTTCACATACATTTAGGTAGGTAAAATGTATTCTAGTCAAGTTTTTATGTTTAATAAAGTAAATGTTCCTGCATCTACGATTAAGATCGTGATAAGCACCACCATACTAAAGTCAGGTGTGCATAAGGTTATTAACTTTCCTGAACCACCTCTCCCTGGCCGCTTTAATTACCCGCATGTGTTACTGGAAGACGCCTGTTTCCCCGCTCTGTGCGTCACGCAGTGATCGAGTGTCGGATGGTATAAGCACTCCTCTAAGCTCTGGGACAAGGTGAAGGTTTCTCGGATAGTGCCCAGCCTCCCTATCCGGTCGTCGTTTAAAATTAGAATTCTGATTCGCGCGGAATTTTACTCTCACTGAACGTTGGAATACCAAGTAGGGCTGAGTTCCATTAGACTGCCAGCTGCCTTGCCTCGTGCAATTCTTGGAAGTGGTTATTAGACGCCAAACAAGGCTTGGCTGTTTCTGCCCAACCTGTGTCATTTGAACATCCTGCAGCTGTACATTTACGATTGCGTGGTTTTACTCCCGTCGAGCAATAAATGAAGAGTAAATTATCCGGAACTCCAAATCCTCTGGACTCCAATAGCTCGCTAGCACTTTTTCCACAGTCTTCCAGTTCTACCACTTCACAATCCGCTCCCATTATCTTCTATTACTGCTAATCAAATAACTGGTGTTCCCTCTTTCTGAGATGCATTCCTTGTAGTGTGGTGTTTTACTAAGCCGTGCGAAGAGGCAATTTACACAGCACTGAACGTCAACTGCTCCATAAGTCAGGACGGTGAGGGTTTATAACTGTCTTTGTGGTTTCTTTTGGCTGACCGTTTTACTATATCAGTTTTCCTCATCTCTGTCTCGTTGTTGTAACTGGTTGACTGTAAAATGAGCCATGTCGATCAATTAGATCAGATTCTTTTTTTCTACAAAATTAACTTCGTGATGCAAAATTTTGTTGAATATCTAGGGAAATGCAGCCTTTCGAACCTGCTGGTTGGATAGCGGTAACGCCTTTCGCGTGGAATACCGGTACCTATATTTATGATTTTATTCGAGCGGCTCGTAGTAATTGTCTTGATTTTTTTATAGGTGAGCATAGCGTTAACTCTCAATAATGTGCCTGTGAATGGATACATAAATTATCTGCCAGAAAATTATTCGCATCAGAAATATGTATCCAATCCATCAGTAGCTACCTGATTCTCGTGAACAAAGCATTTCTCAAAGCTTCTCTCAGTCACCCATCAACAGTGAATGTCGATAAGACAGCGTTGTCATCTGAGTAGAGGATCCTAGCTGCACACATACATCTGAAACTGCGCATTACAGGAATATAACGATCGCTCAAAAGAAGTTTTATGCATGTTTTGACGGTGGGAAATAACATCTTCTGTGCGTGTTTAACAACGATATATAGCGACGTATGATGGAATTTCATACGGATCTGGATACTGTACCAGTTTGGCAATGGAGCGATGACTGGGTGTCGAAAGGCAAATTTAGCACATTCAAACTCCTATAAAATCTGAACATTGATTACACTTTTCTGAATTTCCACATCCAAGCGGACGAATTAAAAAGGATCTTGAAATTAAAATCTTTCACCAGAACCATTATTTTACATCATTCAAATTTAAAAACAAAAAATTAAAAATCATTCACAAGAACAAATGTACATGACAATTAATACGCCTGCTTGTAAAATTTCTAAGTTCTTGCGACACTCTGGCAAGGGTACCCCTTCCTCTTTTGAATCGTAGGGTGATTATTTAACAGGCTCCATTAGTAATCCATAGATGTTAAATGATACTTTTTAAGAGACCATTTACACATCTTGAAAACAAGTTAATATCCCAATTTAATAAATAACCCAATGGAATACAATGGTTTAAGCTATTGTCCACCCAAGTACGGTCGTTCCCTACGACCAAATCCCGTTCAACACAATCGAGGAGACTCAGTCTGCTGCTGGCCTTGTGTTGCCAACAGCCGCGGCTCCCCAAGCCCAGCCAACTGACAACATTCCGAATCCAAGCATTTACAGGCCCTCCAATGACCATCCAACACTTCATAAGCTAGACATTTCTCTACACAATCTGAAAAGAACAATAAACAACTCTTGGAAAGCAAAATGCCTACAACTGATAGCCACTGCGAGTCCGAAGTTACAAGATAATTACAGTGACAGCACTAACAAGGATTTCCTCATTCTCGATTTCACTCATCATAGTAACCACACGACGGTGTTCGGAATCAGTTAAACACTCACACAATATTAGTACATTTATGTAAGCCTGTGCATGCACAACATATACACTCCTGGAAATTGAAATAAGAACACCGTGAATTCATTGTCCCAGGAAGGGGAAACTTTATTGACACATTCCTGGGGTCAGATACATCACATGATCACACTGACAGAACCACAGGCACATAGACACAGGCAACAGAGCATGCACAATGTCGGCACTAGTACAGTGTATATCCACCTTTCGCAGCAATGCAGGCTGCTATTCTCCCATGGAGACGATCGTAGAGATGCTGGATGTAGTCCTGTGGAACGGCTTGCCATGCCATTTCCACCTGGCGCCTCAGTTGGACCAGCGTTCGTGCTGGACGTGCAGACCGCGTGAGACGACGCTTCATCCAGTCCCAAACATGCTCAATGGGGGACAGATCCGGAGATCTTGCTGGCCAGGGTAGTTGACTTACACCTTCTAGAGCACGTTGGGTGGCACGGGATACATGCGGACGTGCATTGTCCTGTTGGAACAGCAAATTCCCTTGCCGGTCTAGGAATGGTAGAACGATGGGTTCGATGACGGTTTGGATGTACCGTGCACTATTCAGTGTCCCCTCGACGATCACCAGTGGTGTACGGCCAGTGTAGGAGATCGCTCCCCACATCATGATGCCGGGTGTTGGCCCTGTGTGCCTCGGTCGTATGCAGTCCTGATTGTGGCGCTCACCTGCACGGCGCCAAACACGTATACGACCATCATTGGCACCAAGGCAGAAGCGACTCTCATCGCTGAAGACGACACGTCTCCATTCGTCCCTCCATTCACGCCTGTCGCGACACCACTGGAGGCGGGCTGCACGATGTTGGGGCGTGAGCGGAAGACGGCCTAACGGTGTGCGGGACCGTAGCCCAGCTTCATGGAGACGGTTGCGAATGGTCCTCGCCGATACCCCAGGAGCAACAGTGTCCCTAATTTGCTGGGAAGTGGCGGTGCGGTCCCCTACGGCACTGCGTATGATCCTACGGTCTTGGCGTGCATCCGTGCATCGCTGCGGTCCGGTCCCAGGTCGACGGGCACGTGCACCTTCTGCCGACCACTGGCGACAACATCGATGTACTGTGGAGACCTCACGCCCCACGTGTTGAGCAATTCGGCGGTACGTCCACCCGGCCTCCCGCATGCCCACTATACGCCCTCGCTCAAAGTCCGTCAACTGCACATACGGTTCACGTCCACGCTGTCGCGGCATGCTACCAGTGTTAAAGACTGCGAAGGAGCTCCGTATGCCACGGCAAACTGGCTGACACTGACGGCGGCGGTGCACAAATGCTGCGCAGCTAGCGCCATTCGACGGCCAACACCGCGGTTCCTGGTGTTTCCGCTGTGCCGTGCGTGTGATCATTGCTTGTACAGCCCTCTCGCAGTGTCCGGAGCAAGTATGGTGGGTCTGACGCACCGGTGTCAATGTGTTCTTTTTTCCATTTCCAGGAGTTTAGTATAAAACCAAACCACTCGGGTTGTAGCAACAGTCCTTTGCGAATTTCTGTACCCGTATGCCACCGAGTAGTACAAACTTTCAAGACTCACAATACCTTTTCCCACACAGAATAGTTTGTGTCGTATCAGACTAACAAATGCAGGGAATAGTGTGAAATTCAAAAAGACTATGGCGAAATGAGAGCAGTTTTAGGCGGCAGAGTATAACATCACATTCTGTCCATTACTCCGTACCACCACGCCCATCAACGTTAAGATTCATAGAGTGAATAATTATTGCGCTTCTAGTACATATTAACTCAAGCCATCCAATGCCAGACGTTTATCAATACAGAAGAAGTGTTGGATGTAGATCTGTTCACCTTAAAGTACCCAATCAGTAGTTTACTGGCTAAGAGTATAAGATACATTTGCTTGAAATCAGGATAGCTTCTGGGAACCAGTGAAGCATCAACGACTCCAGTAAAACATTATTAGAGTTCAGTTACTTATTCACATTCTTTACAAGCCGTCGCTCATCTGCAGCAGCCTCGGCTGTTGCTAATTCAGCTGCGTGTTGGATTCCAGTTGATGTCCTTCGACTCAGCTCAGCTTCTGCGCGCTCAGGAGGTGATGGCACCGACCCTGCACGGCGCGAAGTGGTCCTCGCTCCACCTGTGGAATGTACTATGTACTCGGCCTCGCTCAGATTTCTACGATGACCCTTGATGACCCATCCGCGATGTATCTGGTGTCGGTAGTAGTGTGGTCGGCTGATCTCTTCCCTATCCTTTGAAACCGAGCGAGGACCCCAAGTGACCCTGTCGCTGGCTTCTGCGTTAAGTCCGGTATTGGCAGCACTCTGCGATGTGGTGTTGTTAGAAGACAGTCGGTTTCTCCATCAGTAGGTGGTAGGCGGCGAGCACCATGAAGTTCATTAGGTGAAGACCATCATCTTGAGTACGTCTTCGATTACTTCACCGGTTGTGCTGGAGCTTCTGGGACATAGATTCACTACAGGATCGTAGTCATGGAAACGAGTGCTATTTCTGTGAATGCCAACGGTTCCAATGTTCAAGTCATGACAAAAGCTGGATAGATGGAGTATTTCAAGGGAGCTAACGTGTGCTATGAGGAAAAGCTCCGTTTGTAATGACCGAATGAGTCTCCTCATTAAAAGGCTGTTAACAGCTATGTCGGTCCTTCACAGATTCTTGCAACATGCCTTACAAGCTAACGAATATGCTTGTCTCGCATTATTTGGTTTTCCTTCCTCCTTTCTGATGAATGTGTGTTCCTTACACGGCAGACAGTGCCGTCAACCTGACCCATATACGACGTAATGGTTCGCTCCCTGCTTACGCCTCCGTCACTGGCATGACCTGAATTTGTCTTAAGCTACGTTTAATAAATTTGTTTGTAATTGCTATTCCGTACTATTCAGAGCCGTAACACAGCTCTCTTATTTGAAAAATATTCGTCCCGCATTTTCCTTATCTTTCACTTATTACTAATTAGCTGGGATACTCGGCCTCGCTCAGAGAGTTGATATGAAATTGTGTGGTAGTTGAAGTAAAAGGATAAACTTTAAAGCAGAACAGGTAAAAAATTATACTTAAAACACATTCTTACTTTTTACAGTACTTGCTTGTAAACAACATTTTTCATTTTGTTATCCGGGGTATATACAGGGTGAGACCGGAGGAAACGCACATGCTTGGAGGGGTGATACTAGTGTTGATTCTGAACAAAAATCTTCTATGCCATATTATTAATCGTTTCCTGGTAAACCAATGAAAACAACTAGGAACGGGAACCGTGTAGCGTCATCCTTACTAACCGTGTCAGTACGCAGTTTATCTGCGCATGGTGCAGTTTTTTGCCTCAAGTCTCAGTCCGACAGTACTTGTCGTAGTATGCGGTACTACAGTGTAGTTACATGAACAACGAATAGAGTTTTGTGCAGTGAAAATGCCACGGAACTTCACAAATGCAGAGTATGCTGACATTATCTTTGTCTATGGTTTATCCAATTGGAATTCCACAGCTGTTGTGCGAGAATACCAACAAAAATTTCCGAATCGCAGAGTACCAGACAGCAGGGTGTTTATCAGGGTGTTTCACGGATTGCGTGAGCTTGGTACGCTTCCCAGAGTATATGTTGTCTCTGAACGGTCCAAATGGCTCTGAGCACTATGGGACTTTATATCTGAGGTCATCAGTCCCCTAGAACTTAGAACGACTTAAACATAACTAACCTAAGGACATCACACACATCTATGCCCGAGGCAGGATTCGAACCTGCGACCGTAGCGGTCGCGCGGTTCCAGACTGAAGCGCCTAGAACCGCTCGGCCACGGCGGCTGGCTGTCTCTGAACGTTCTGTACAACAAACTCTTACTGAAGTTGAGAACATTCTTCAAGTACTGGAACGCAGCCCTACTACTAGCTGTGGAAGAATTGCGGCCCAACTTGGTATTCCACAAACACGAGTGATACGCATAGTACACGAGCACGGTCTGTACACTGTCATTGGCAGAGTGTACAATATCTGCATGAAGGAGAAGCTGCCGCCCGACAAGAATTCTGTCAATGGATCATTGCCAATGAGCGATTAATTCCACGTATTCTTTTCACTGAGTCGGCCGAAGTGGCCGTGCGGTTAAAGGCGCTGCAGTCTGGAACCGCAAGACCGCTACGGTCGCAGGTTCGAATCCTGCCTCGGGCATGGATGTTTGTGATGTCCTTAGGTTAGTTAGGTTTAACTAGTTCTAAGTTCTAGGGGACTAATGACCTCAGCAGTTGAGTCCCATAGTGCTCAGAGCCATTTGAACCATCTTTTCACTGATGAGTCAACATTTCCGCGTAACGGAATCAACAACACGCACAACTCTCATGTACGGGCAAATGAAAATGCGCACGCTATTGTGGAAACGAATTTCCAAAGACGTTCTCAGTCAACGTGTGGTGCGGTATTATTGATGACAAACTCATCGGTTCAGTTGTTTTAGATAACAAAAATGGCTCTGAGCACTATGGAACTTAACATCTGTGGTCATCAGTCCCCTAGAACTTAGAACTACTTAAACCTAACTAGCCTAAGGACATCACACACATCCATGCCCGAGGCAGGATTCGAACCTGCGACCGTAGCGGTCACGCGGTTCCAGACTGTAGCGCCTAGAACCGCACGTCCACACCGGCCGGCTTTTAGATAACAATCTTCCTGGGATACGGTATCTTGAGTTTCTTCAAAATGTGTTACCAGAATACGTGGAGGATATCTCTTTGGCAACACGAGCTCGTATGTACTTTCAGCAAGACGGAGCTGCTTCACATTCCGTACGGCCAGTGACACAGCACCTAAACATAACGTATCCGGGTCGTTGGATCGGTCGTCGTGGAGTCATTGCTTGCCCACCGACATCTTACTTCATGGGATTGCTGTTTGTTGGGGTGGCTGAAGAGCGACGTCTACAAGCGCAGAGTGGACACAAGAGAGGAACTTCTCGGTCGTATTTTATAAGTTTGTGCCCAGGTAAAGGAATGCAAAATTGATCTCCGATCGGCGACACAATACCTGCCTACAAGAGCAGCAACACGCATTGAAGTTGACGGTGGACTGTTTCAACATCTTCTGTGAGGAAACGTACACAATTAAACAGACCATAACATAACAGTATCTTAATTTACCGTCGCCTGCACCTTTTCCGTTCCTAGCTGTTTTCATTGGTTTGCCCGGAGATGGTAAGGAAAAGGACATATGTTCATTAGAAGTTTTTTTGGTCAGAATCACCAGTAGTATCACCCGTCAAAGCATGTACCTTTCCTCCTGACTCACTCTGTACATACAAATTTTACGAATTTCCTTCTCGAGAGCAAACTATGTATAATTGACCATGTGAGGAGCAGGAGTCTTTGAGGCAGATGCCGCAATATTTTAAAGGCTGTCCTTGGGCTTTTTTAATTGTAAAACTGTACTATTATTTGATTGGAAATCGTAGTCTTTTAAATTAGAATGGCAGTTCAGTAGAGATCATTGGTATTAAGGGGATAAATAGTGTGTTTTCTTTGTACTTTCTAGTCCTAAGTTCGGCTTTGATGATGTTATTCGATAGCTGTTTGACGATCATTACATACTTTTGGTTAGTTGAGATTTCTGAGTTGTATAACAAGGGTCCATTTTTAAGTCGAAGGGAGTTTAATGGCATTCCTGGTACTTGCAAAGAGTTTAGGGATTCTGTAAGGAAATTCACATTTTCTTCAACGTTCACAATAGTGTCGATGGATCTGTATATTCTTTCTTCACTGGGAATTTTCTTTTGAATATTAACTTTGATATTGTCGATAACATTATTTTTAGTTGTCAAAATTGTCTTTTCAAACAGCCAGTCCAGTTTGATATAGTTCTGAATAATGTTTGGATAAATTTGGTTGATGGCTTAATTTTCATCAGTGGAAATGTTGCAGAAATCACTGTTGAGTTTAATGAGGCCTGTCATTTGGTCAGTAGGATATGTGCTTTCACCTATTTGCAAAACTTGTTGAGCAAAATGTGCCTTTGTTTCTTATTTCGATAGTTCAACTCATATTTTTTGTTATTCTTAGTATTTTTGTATGTTACCAGAGATGTGATTTTTGTAAGCATGCCCTCGTCTGCTGGTGTTGACCTGGGGATAGCTGGAAGCGTTTGTTGAAAATCTCGTGAGAGTATGAGTAGAGCTCCTCCCATTATTTTAGAGTTTCCTCGCAAGTCTTATAATGTTCTATCATTTTTTTATGTGCCGTTATGCATTCATCCCAGATGATAATTTTATATTTCATCCCATCTACATCTGAATCCTGTCAAGATGCTCTTGAGATTTTACATTCCGGGAATTGTTCTTTGGCTATATTCAGTGGCGTTCCTAGTCCGGAGTGGACAGTACGTCCTCCTTCCACAGGTGTAGCTGCAGTGCCGTATGATGTGCAATGTAGTGAAGTAGTTCGTTTATGTTGTAGTTTTTTTCCTATGAAATTGAAAGTTTTACACGCTGATAGTTTTGCGTCCTCGTCGATACTGTAGAATCTTATACCATAGGGATGTTCTATCATTTTTTATGTGCCGTTATGCATTCATCCCAGATGATAATTTTAGATTTCATCCGATCTACATCTGAATCCTGTCAAGATGCTCTTGAGATTTTACATTCCGGGAATTGTTCTTTGGCTATATTCAGTGGTATTCCTAGTCCGGAGTGGACAGTACGTCCTCCTTCCACAGGTGTAGCTGCAGTGCCGTATGATGTGCAATGTAGTGAAGTAGTTCGTTTATGTTGTAGTTTTTTTCCTATGAAATTGAAAGTTTTACACGCTGATAGTTTTGTGTCCTCGTCGATACTGTAGAATCTTATACCATAGGGATCAAGGGAGAGGATGTTGTTCGGTGGACATTATCCTCTTTCTACAATGTAACTGCACACATGTTTTAACAAGGTTCTTTATTTACATAAACAGGAAGCTGCTTAACTTTAAGGCTCCATGTGTTGTGGTACAAGCTCTTCACTAGTAGTCCACATTAGCCTCACTGCTGGTGAAGTACAAGTCCCGCTATGCGATGAATGACAGACGCCAAACTAATTTTGGATTGATTTGGGGGAAGAGATCAAACAGCGAGGTCATCGGTCTCATCGGATTAGAGAAGGGTGGGGAAGGAAGTCGGCCGTGCCCTGTGAAAGGAACCAACCCTGCATTTGCCTGAAGTGACATGGGGAAATCACGGAAAACCTAAATCGGGATGGCCGGACGCGGGATTGAACCACGCCAAACTAAGATGTGAGCTGGTGCGGCAGTGACTGAACTACTGACTGAGCTACTGACTGAGACTGAGTCTCCTGGGACTGAGCCCTATGGCCCACGGCGGCGATCCAAATACTTGTGATTGAGAGGGCGTTGGCGGCACGTTGCCTGTGCGTCAGTCTTTGACCTCTCTCCTGATAGACGCGCTTGATCCAGCGCCTACTATCGATCTTCTTGCCGTATCTTTCCCAACTGACGTTCTACCGACAGCTTACGCCAGCACAGACAGCATCTTTTCGTGGTTCTTGCACCCCAATTTGTACTAAGGTCTTGTTGTTTATTGCTAAACATTAAATTTTTAGGCGAATGAGTACTTCCTTGAAGAGATCATCTTTGAATTCGATGGTCAAAAAAATGTTCAAATGTGTGTGAAATCTTATGGGACTTAACTGCTAAGGTCATCAGTCCCTAAGCTTACACACTACTTAACCTAAAGTATCCTAAGGACAAACACACACACCCATGCCCGAGGGAGGACTCGAACCTCCGCCGGGACCAGCTGCACAGTCCATGACTGCAGCGCCTTAGACCGCTCGGCTAAAATTCGATGGTCAATTCAGCGTTAGCTTGTCGGTTTTGGTACAGTATGTAATCACTCATACTCTCTTTGAAAGAGTCCCGTAGCTATTTTGGATTCGATGGGTTGTTAGAATTAATGGCGAATAAGTCCCTCATTTGTTCAGGTAAGGCTGTGAGTCAGGCTTCTTCTAGTGTTAATTCCGACTGGTTGGCGTTTTCCAGCAGCCTTAAGCGTTTTCATGCTTCTGTGTATATCTCGGATTGGTTCATAAAAAGCTGTTAATGTTGTGTTCTGTGGTGGTTCGCTTGCAGTTTTTCTGTCAATGTCTTTTGTGAAATAAACTCTCTGTCTACTCACCAAATGT
Organism: Schistocerca americana; assembly: GCF_021461395.2. Taxonomy (NCBI): domain Eukaryota; kingdom Metazoa; phylum Arthropoda; class Insecta; order Orthoptera; family Acrididae; genus Schistocerca; species Schistocerca americana. The sequence continues at coordinate 540,202,760 of NC_060119.1, forward strand.
ACTGCCAGATGTTGCACAGTTGGTTCGCGTTCGTGTACGGGAAAACCAAATCCACCACACTGCTTCGTAATTGTTGATGTATCTTCCCTTATGGTACATGACGATCCCGTCATTTCTATTTTGTTGTTTGCTGTCTTTCGCTTTTTGAAGTACTGCCATGTCACTGCCTTCATTCACATACTTACATACATATTTGATGAAGTTCACCGAATTGCAGTTGTCTACATCCATGCGTGCTTGGAACATTTTGGAAAGTAGTGTGTAGATGGTACTACGCACTGATCATCTGTTTCCAGTTCATCGCAGCCTCGTATTCATATTTTCGTTCTGAGGCCACCGTTTTTGGGTGGTCGCCTTCTGTATTTGGGATAGCCATCACCTCCAGTTTGTGTGTCGTCCAAGTATGGTTTTGGTTCTTTTGTGCATCTTCCATGAATCATACATGGCGAATTTGGATTTAATGGCCCGCATGGTCTATGAATTATGTTTATCACCACTGTATAGTACAGCTCCGGATCTTTTTCTAGATTGGGAAATTCAGCCTGCATGATTTTATTGATATCCGTGGGACAAATTCTGTCGTGTGACCAAGTGAGATTGTGTGAGTGAGGCAATCCTCGTTTTTGCCATTCGATTGTGTACATCCAGCATCGAACGGTTCCAAAGATGTCGTACTTTGTGATGACTTCAATAAAGCTCATTTGTTTATGTCGGTGCATGGAGGCTTGTCCGTATCTTAGTTGTTCTTTGATTTCTGGCAACGACGAGTTGCATGTGAATGTTATAAAGAGGTCAGGTTGTCCATATTTTCTTATGTAGGTCATTGCATGTTGAGTGTATTCGTGCATGTATCTCGGACGTCCCATGTATGGTGAGGGTAAGATTACCGTTGCTGCAACGTCATCAATGTTTCCGTCACTTATTATTGCGTCTCTAAGGTGGATGTCTTCTCCCGTTCGTAGTTTCTTCTGATTCAGCCTTATGTAAAGCATCCGTTCCGCTCTATTTCTGCAGACTTATCTACGAGGAACTATTGGAATAAACGGCGAGTGTTGAGAATGTGATTGTATGTTTCATTGTCTCTGATCGTTAAGCAGTAAGCGTAGAACACATTAGCAGTGTTGTTTTTTTTTTTTTTTGTATCTACGCTGTTTCAGGTTGGATTTGTTTCACGTTAAAGTTAGATCCTTACTCTCCGAGCAGAAATATCAACGGATTTTGTAGGGCATCATAAGAACGGCGTGTCTCTGCACCGCGCTGTAGTCTTTCTCCTCTTCATTGTACAGTCATGTCACAGTTAGATGGCGACTTCGTCTATCTGAGGTGCATTACACGGACGTTCTTGTTCTCCAGGTTGTCTTTTTCCGCCTCGACTTATAACTTTATATTCATCAGAAATCATTCGCTCTAGTGTTGTTTTGAATATGTTAATTAGTTAATTCCTCCCCGCATCTTGGACTACTACTCGTCTCAAACCACTGATATTTGTGCATCGTTGATCAATTTCTATTTCTACATTTTCGATGAAATATAGTGGCAAAAATTTAGATCTTCGTTGGCTGGTGGTAGTAATGATCCCATGTTGTGATATATTTGTTCTTGGATGGAATAAACATGATCGATTTCATTTCTGTTAGTGTTGATCGAAGTGACACCGAAAGAAGTCATTTGGAAACAGGCGTTATATGCTTTTATATTTTGAAAAAAAAAAAAGTGTTTTGATTCTTAAGTTTCCCCACTCATGTAATGTAAAAATTCCTATGAAGGTGCTTCCAGTGACGTTAATCGAATTTTTCCATTCGTCAAACAGAATCCTGGTGTTTCTCTAGTGAATTTCTTCGTGTTGCAAACAGCAGATACTATACATTTTTCTGTTTACGACTTGTTTGTGTGTATTATATTCTTTTGTCGGGTCGTAGTGGAATGCTTCATTTGTTAGGTTGTACTGTTTACTTGTCCTCGTCCGCGCCTCTGGTGTGGTGACATTTTCATGGCTGGCTTGAGCTCGCAGTCTTGCAGTACAAGATACTGTCACAATTCTTGAGTTATTAGATCCGCTCATTTCGTTGTTCTCCGGTTTCTCTGCTTCTCAGGGTGCTCATTGTCGTTCCGGAATGTTCCCGAACATTCTGGAATCTTCCCGAATATTCCAGTCTTCTCCCGGAAATTTCAGAACATCTCGTATCATTGTGGAACATTCCGGAAGATTCTGGAATATTGTGGAATGCTCACGAATATGCTAGAATGTTTTCTAATACGCTCGAATATCCCGCAATGTCCTAGAAATTTCTAGAGGTCGAAACTTCCCCGGCCTTGTATCTTCAAAAGCACACCCTTATTGATTTTTTGTAAAAAGTTGCTCTACGAATATTTTCTGGGTTGTTTCTCATCGATCTAAGTCTTGAATATTAGTTATTTTAATTGATCTACTTTGTCATTCTGTCCTGGTTGGGGCCGGCCGAAGGGGCCGTGTGGTTCTAGGCGCTACAGTCTGGAACCGCGTGACCGCTACGGTCGCAGGTTCGAATCCTGCATCGGGCATGGATGTGTGTGATGTCCTTAGGTTAGTTAGGTTTAATCAGTTCTAAGTTCTAGGCGACTGATAACCTCAGAAGTTAAGTCGCATAGTGCTCAGAGCCATTTGAACAATTTTTTGTCCTGGTTGAATACATTATTTAGACTTTTCACTTACATTAACTATTGCTAGTTCATATGCAATTGCATGAATCTGATGGATGGTGGCCTCTTTTGAATGAGATATTTTACGTTTTACACAAAATTAATTTGCACAAATTAACTCTAGAACCGAGATTATGCTTGTCGTTGATACACTGAAAAATAACTGTATTTTGTCCATGTTTATTCCGATATCGTATCTCGTGTTTCATCATTTCATTGACCGAAATTTGTCCTTTTTCTGTAATTTATAATCTGTCTAGGGACTGCCGCAAAGTTTAATCTAAGGTATCGTTAACAAAGATTAGACTTCGATTAGGTAACATATGTGGTGATTACTCCGACCAATACAGCACTGGTCGGGACACATTAATCATTGCTGTGCCCATGATGGTAGCTGGAAGGTTAAACTGTATTCCTGCTATTCCACATGTTCTGCCCTGCAGTTCTAATTTCATTATCTCCGTTGGATTACCTTTTTTATAACATGTGGTAATTACTGTTTCAGATGTTAATATATCCAGCGATCTCCAATTTTCTATAATTTTGAAGAGGAGCTAAAAACTTTTTCTCGCACTCTACTGCTTCAGTTTTTCCTAATAATAACTGAATTTCACATGACTGATGTTCGACTGTATCACCCTTGTTGGACAAATAATAACGTTTTGTCTAATACGATCTTTAAAATCTGCTGCAAATATAAATTTATAATACAACTACTTCGTGAGTTTGTATCTGTATCCATTTTCCAATTACATTACATTTAATGGGATATGGATGTAGCGTGTAACACTGGTATTGCGTGTTTATACCTACTACTGAAAATTGCATTTTAATGCGCAATCTGGCTTGATCAGTATCCACTCTTGCATCAGATATGCGGTAAAATTAAGCTACATTCTTGCTGGTTATAGGCACGACATGTTGTAATCTTTCTGGAAGGTCTCTTCATGCTTTTTGTAATACCATCAAAATTTACTGAGTATTTAAGAATGTTGATTCAATTTTTCATGATTAGCGTGAGGTACTGCTTCACACAGAGTTTCGACCTCAATCCTTGCATCTTCTAATCTGTTACTAAGGATCGTAACAATGCAGATGTTATCACTTTCTCGTCTAGTTTTCTTAGCCGGGGTTTTATTTTCTCTAGATCACTATTTGAGGCATTCCTGACGTTCTGCGCATATAGTTCTAATTCTATGTTAAGCTCCGTAATGTTTTAGCAAGGCTGAATGTCCCTCGCTCCATGTTTCCTTTGCGTGTTTGTATGCAACTCTTCATTTGCTTTCGTGTCTACCGTTAATGTTTGTGCGTTTCCTAGTGTGATTTTCAAAATTTTGATATATTCACTATCCGCTGTTCCCAACGCCTCCTGCATCTAACCAGCCTAATTTTTTACATATTAGCGTTCTTGGTACCACTTACGTTAACTGTTGACACTCCGTCTACAGTTTCTCATACGGGAGTTTTAATTCCTGTTACTCGTTCTGCATATCTTCCAATAATTCTTTCTCTGGTTCTTGTTGTAACGCTGTGAACCTATCCTGTATTCTTCGTAGGTCATTCCTTACTTCCCAAATATTGAATGTAAATGCGAGCGTCCATCTGAGACTCGTCTACAGAATATTTTATTGCCACTAGCAAATATAATTCCATTGTACAGAGGTTGTTTTTTATTGCACCTCCTCTGCTATGTGCAAGAGTACTGAACTGAGAAAAAGTTTCTCGGGTAACATCTTGGTACGCCGACTGAGAGAAAAGTGCCATCGATGCCCTCCCTCCTTTAAACAACTGTTTAAACACAGAAACATGACAAGTAACTTTAATTAAGACTAACCAAAGAAGCTAACAAATACCATATCTTGTGTGCATCTACATGAAATTTACGCTGTTTCTAGACCTAAGTGCTTAATGTACGTTTCTGTGATGTTTCTTTTACCTTGGTAATTCTTCTTTTCCTGCGACTGCTGAAGTAATCTGGGGAAATGCATCAAACTCACCTCTAAACGATTTGACTCAACAAATATGGACTATAGAAGCTCTAGCTGACAACTGTGACGGGGAGATCATTTCGATAAATTGGTAAGGTCGTTAAAACTTCTTCGTTTTTCCCTTTGCGGTATACGGATTATCTAGTAATACTCACTGTCCTATTCTGTATTTTGCAGTTTGCTTGTCCATTGCCCAGCCCCTTGTTGCTTCTCTAAAACTTTTGTGTTAGTAAGTTTCTTCCAATTTCTTCGCAAAATTTTTCACTGGTTAGCTCTGTGGACGCAGTTTAGGTTGAAATGCATGAAAAGGAGACGGCATTTTTCGCCCATATATTATCTTGTACGACGAGAGGCCAGTTCCAGTACGAACTTTTGAATTCTATGTGCTGGCGACAAAACTTAAATATATGTCCCAATTTGAATTTATGTAATAGCTTAATATTTTCGATAAAGTTTGGTAAACTCGATCTGTCCGTCCATTCACTTAAGGATGGAATGGGGTGATACGTAACTTCTAATTTTCAGTAAGCGACGTAACTGTTTCTTTAGTTCAGATACAAAACTAGTACCTTCGTCCGTAATAATGGTTTCTTGCACGCCAAATTTCAATAACCAATATCGTAAAAAATGATGTAACATCGTAAGGACATCTTTATTATCCGTTTGTGTACTATTAGAAGGTCATAAAAATTCTATCCGAGCATAGAAAATAGTTGGTCACTTTCTCGTAGTCTTTGTAACTGAATTTTCTGATGATGCATGGGGTGTAGTTTCCTACATATTGTTCTGCATTGTTGCGAGATGTTTTCCATCAAAATCATAAGGTAAATGTGTGTCATTTGTTCTTTTCCCTCTATGATTTGATAGGACAGGCTCGTGTGTTCGACATAATACTTTCGTTATCAGCGCTGCAGGAACTACAAGCCGATGTCTGCACTTTGTTGATCTGCATTTCAAACTGAGGTTGCGTTCAAAACAATTGACACTAACTGTTAGTTGAGTGTGCCTTTAAGCTTCCACCCTGCGTGTAAAACTGCTATCTGCCTACTTAGCGTGTCTGCATTTATGTCTTTCACTTCTGACTAATGAATTACTTCATAGTCGAACTCACTTAACCCTAATAACCATTTTAAGAACTCATGGTCTGTAATCAATTTGAATTTCCGAGCGTACAAATAACTACGAAAATAAGAGATTCCGTAAATAACTGTTAATATTTCTTTTTAAATTGTCGAACAATTAGTTTCATTCTTTTTCAATTGTCTGGAGGGATACGCCATCGAATGTTCCGTACCATCAACATTCTGACTTAAAATATAGCCCAAACCACAGCTGGATTCATCAGACACAAGTACGAATTCCTGTCCAAAGTCAGCGAATAATAAGACAGAATTTGATGTTAATATCTCCTTGAGCTTTTCAAATGCTTCTCGACACTGTATCGTTCACTGAAAACTAACACCCTTATGTAGTAACGTAGTCAACGGTTGTGCAATTTCGGCGGATCCACTGTATTTTCTTTAGTAGTTTGTGGCGTCCGAAAATCTTTAAAAACCCAGCACCATTCTGGTTACGGTATCTCTGACGCAAACCTTCCGCCAATTGTTGAAATATATTTGCCTTGCTCAGCGTTTCTTGATACATTACGAATGTCGTAAGGCATAAATAGGCCATCCGCGGAGTAGTTTCATCAGAGCAATTAATCACTTCGACTGCAGCCAATTCATCATTAATAAATTCCGTTAGGTCGTCTACTGTTTTGCCGGAGAAGAGCCTGATTATGTAAGCTCCTGAAGGTTCAGCTGAAAAGTGAGGGATTGCAATTGACGATTTCAGTTCACTCGAACCCAACTGCGACTCTTGCGTAGCCCGCAAACGTCTTAACTGAATCATCAGTTTAATATGGCGTGAGTTTTGTTGAGCCTTTTCGTCTACCAGTTGTGACACTTGCTTCGTCAGAGCAATTATACGCTCGCCAGTACTAGCTGACCACGAACCTAGCATTTTTGTGCAATTTATAACTAAATTAATTTTATACTGAAAAAGCGTGCTTCGAACAGAGCAACATACACCAGACAAGAAAAATGGAACTTACAATGTACGAAACTAGATTCAACTACTGCTTTTACCTGATCATCGCCCCGTGACACTCGCTACACAGGTGTACTGCATGGCCCCACCGCCTACAAATAGGACAAGTTATTCTTACGAGCAGAGTACATGGGTCAACATGACTCGCTAAATTACAAATAGTACTCTTTCATATTCCTCTACATTCGAAAAAATCGAAGGTGTAGAGGGGAACAAAGGGAAAGAAATGGTAGGGATCTTTGCAGTCAGCTGCATTAGGATATTACGCGGAATCGTCGGCGGCGATCGAAAGTGTGTACCGGACTGGGACTCGAACCCGGGATCTACTGCTTACTAGGCAGGAACGGTAACCACTGCGCCATACGGGACACAAGGTCATCGCAACTGCACGGACTATCAAGGGTCGCCTCATGGCCGATCCACATTCTCATCGAACACCACCCTGTCCATTCCCTCCATATTCGCTCCTCCGAGATTCCCACAGGAGGTCGGACATATTTGTGCATCCGCACTGAAGATGGATTCATTGCCCATCTAGGCCCATCAAATTATATGAATGTGTGGCATCTGTTCCTTCGGACATGTGGTAATCTCGGCAGAGCGAGTTTCGAGGGAATGGACAGGGGCTGCGGATAGGTGGCGATCGATGGGAGTGTGGATTGGCCGTGAAGCGAGACGAGATAGTCGTAGCAGTTGCTATGATAGTTTTTTCCCGGATGGTGCATAGTTACCGCACCTGCCTAGTAAGCAGGAGATCACGGGTTCGAATCCCAATCCCGTATACAGGGTGGTCCATTGATAGTGATCGGGCCAAATATCTCACGAAATAAGCATCAAACGAAAAAGCTACAAAGAACGAAACTCGCCTAGGTTGAAGGGGGAAACCAGATGGCGTTATGGTTGGCCCGCTAGATGGCGCTGCCATAGGTCAAACGGATATCAGCTGCGTTTTTTTAAATAGGAACCCCCATTTTTATTACATATTTGTGTAGTACGTAAAGAAATACGTATGTTTTACTTGGACCACTTTTTTCGCTTTGTGATAGATGGCGCTGTAATAGTCACAAACGTATAAGTACGTGGTATCACGTAACATTCCGCCAGTGCGAACGGTATTTGCTTCGTGGCACATTACCCGTGTTAAAATGGACCGTTTACCAATTGCGGAAGAGGTCGATCTCGTGTTGATGTATGGTTATTGTGATTAAAATGCCCAACGGGCGTGTGCTATGTATGCTGCTCGGTATCCTGGACGACATCATCCAAGTGTCCGGACCGTTCGCCGGATAGTTAAATTATTTAAGGAAAAAGGAAGTTTTCAGCCACATGTGAAACGTCAACCACGATCTGCCACAAATCATGGTGCCCAAGTAGTTGTTGTAGCTGCTGTCGCGGCTAATCCGCACATCACTAGCAGACAAATTGCGCGAGAATCTGGAATCTCAAAAACGTCGGTGTTAAGAATGCTTACATCAACATCGATTGCATCCGTACCATATTTCTATGCACCAGGAACTGCATGGAGCCGACTGTGAGCGTCGTGTACAGTTCTGCCACTGGGCAGAAGAGAAATTACGGGACGATGACAGATTTGTTGCACGCGTTCTATTTACCGACGAAGCATCATTAACCAACAGCGGTAGCGTAAAACAGCTTAATATGCACTATTGGGCAACGGAAAATCCACGATGGTTGCGACAAGTGGAGCATCAGCGACCTAAGCGGGTTAATATATGGTGTGGCATTATGGGAGGAAGGATAATTGGCCCCATTTTATCGATGGCAATCTAAATGGTGCAATGTGTGCTTATTTCCTACGTAATGTTCTACCGATGTTACTACAAGATGTTTCACTGCATGACGGAATGGCGATGTACTTCCAACATGATGGATGTCTGGCACATAGTTCACGTGCGGTTGAAGCGGTATTGAATAGCATATTCCATGACAGGTGGAATGGTCGTCGAAGCACCATACCATAGCCCGGATCTGACATCCCCGGATTTCTTTCTGTGGGGAAAGTTGAAGGATATTTGCTTTCGTGATCCACCGACAACGCCTGACCACATGCGTCAGCGCATTGTCAATGAATGTGCGAACATTACGGAAGGCGAAGTACTCGCTTTTGAGCATTTATTGCATTAGTGTGTTATTTACAGGTAATCACGCTGTAACAGCATGCGTTCTGAGAAATGATAAGTTCAAAACCACAAGTATCACATTGGAACAACCGAAATAAAATGTTGAAACGTACCTACGTTTTGTATTTTAATTTAAAAAACCTACCTGTTACCAACTGTTAGTCTAAAATTGTGAGCCATATGTTTGTGACTATTACAGCGCCATCTATCACAAACCGAAAAAAGCGGTCCAAGTAAAACATTTGTATTTCAATATGTACTACACGGATATGTAATAAAAATGGGGTTCCTACTAAAAAAAATAAAAACGCAGTTGATATCCATTTGACCTATGGCAGCGGCATCTAGCGGGTCAGCCATAGCGCCATCTGGTTTCCCCCCTTCAAGCTAGACAAGTTTCGTTCTTTGTAGTTTTTTCGTTTGACGATTATTTCGTGAGATATTTGGCCCGGTCACTATCAATGGACCACCCTGTATATTTTCATCCATCGTCAATGATTCCGCGTGATGTCCCAATGCTCCTGACGACAGTGATCCTTTTCCTTTCCTTTCTTCCCCTCTCTACCTTCAATTTGCGTTTAAATACTGAAATGGCTGTATTGATGAATTTTCTGCTGACTCTTTGATTTGAGCTCCGCAGTCACAACTGAACGTGGGGCAGGTTGTTCTTCATCATCGATATTCGTTCGTCCATCATTAAACATGATGCAAGCTTCAGTCACCACATTCCATAAACTTCAGTTGCTTGTTTGTAAATTTTGGTATTGTGTACTATATTGCATTCAGAAACCGTCTTACACTACAAATCTCACACTTGGTGAGATCATTAATTTTGTTGGTGCGAAACATTATGAAGGTGTGCGACAAGGTGGCAGGGATCGTTGGCATAGCAGGGGAGGAATTACGCGTCCCCTCAGGTCAAAATGTTCTTTCCTTTTAGAATGATCTTCATAGAACTATTACGATCAGTGATCTGTTGAATAAATTACTAAGATTATGCACATGTTTATCCGCGAGAGGCTTTCGAAGTTTCTTGCTTCTTTCAACGTACTTCCGAACACTTTCTACTTCATTTTAAGCGTTTTTCTCTCACGGCCGCATTGCTGACTAGATAGCTGGTAAGTAATTAGACTCGACAACAATAATTTATTCTTTGTATTTTACATTATCTTTTTATAGCACCTGTTGCCAGTTATGAATCCGCATTAATTTTACATCGCCTTCTGCGTCCCGCAGAGAACACCTTATTACGATTTATAACTGTAAGCTCCAGATCATATGCATAGCTAATCGCCACGCGTGTAGCACCGGGAGCCACTGAGGTTCTCTTGCTCTGCAGCTCTGCAGCTAGCTGGGTGAAACTCAGAGAACGCCCGTAACTAATTCCTTATTCATTGCCCATTAGTCAAGTGATACAGTTAGAGCAGCGACAAGCGTTTTACGAGCCCTCCTCCGTCGTAGGCTACCGCAGATACGCTCTAACAGTGATGTAAGGCCGCATCAGGAAGTCGTCATGCGTGTAACGAGACCCCCAGAGCTGGGCTGCGTGCTCCACGCCACCGACGGGTTGCGGTCGGACCAGGCGAAACGCGTTAATCCCAGAACTGTAGGCGAAAAGCTTTTACTTGTTTTCGTCTGTAGCTGCTCTATCATTTCTTTGTCAAATGAGAATAGGTGCAGTGTGGAACGTCCTTCGAAAATCTAGGAAGACTAAACCAACTGTCCACAGGCATCTGTTGTTTGTAGGACTTTGGGTGTGAAATAGCGTAGCTGTGTGGTTTTTCCCAATAGATGTATCTTGTTTTCTCTAGAAAAGTAATGATATTGAGAGTTTAGAAATTTTGTAGACGTCTGCATCTGGCTGAAGTTGTAGCCATTGGTCTTTTCCATCATTATAAACAGAAGGCCTGGAATGTTTCCCAAACACAACCATTAGTAGAAACATTCACTTGATAGGGACAATGGAGTGTACCCTTCTAATGGTAGAGGAAATGGATTCAAAAACTATGTTTTAAATTATGTATGATAGTGCATGCGTAAAGCGATAAGTCATTTTCTCGTATGATGACTGGGAGGAGACAGTACCACGATGAGTATAAGAGGAGAGCTTAACCTTCGCAGTAGAAGATGAAATATGTCGACAGCCTTTATTCATCAGTTATACTTTGCAAGGTACGTAATTTCCTTATGTTTTAAGTTTTTCTGTGTATGTCTCCTGTACAGATATCATGTAGGTCACGGAAGACCCTTACGTTTCCTAATAAACTTGTGCATCTTGTGGGTATATGAATGTGATTATGTAACCATTCTGTGATTGCCTCATTGTCTTAAGCACAGTGTGAACCATCAACACAAGTGGCGCAATCGTCTCGAAATTATTCCTGATTTTTGGAATATGAGTTCTCACAACGCAACGAGCCGAATCTATAAGAGTTAGTAATACTGCCACTTTTGTATGCGTTGGTGTGCGATCCGTTCAACGCCTTTCGATCCCCAAGACATTCATTCATCACCTCTATAGATCGCGATGCACCACTACATCTCGACCGCTTAAAAGACAGATGGAGGTCCTCCTCGCCGTTTCCACAAACACTCATTCTCCTTGCGTTCGTGATGCATGCATTTATCTCCCCTTGTTATTTTCAACTCTGCTAACATGAACACGTCTGTGCAGTGACATAGCAAGGCAGATACAGGAGATGGTGCATATGGCGGCTGGTGGAGCAGCGACTGGAGTAGTAGGGCAATAAGGATGCCACCCCACATTGGATTGTTAGCAAATTCATTCAAGTTGTCGGTAATGCATATGGCATCATCGCTATGAAGTTATGGCGGGAAGTTCAAATTTTGGTGGGAAAACAGGTCAGTTGGGCTGCCTCAACTAACCTAACGCCCTAGGCTCCCCCTCACCCCCATCCTCCTCTCCCCCACCAAGAAAATGGCGGAAAGTTCAAATTTTGGCAGGAAAAATGTCACTCGGCCTACCTCCCCTAACCTAAGAAAATAGCAGGAAAATTTTGGGCGGGAAAAAAGGTCAATTGGGCTACCTCCACTAACCTAAGTCATCCAACCACCTGTCTTCCTTTGAAATGGAGGGGAAAGGACTCAGCCTGTGCAGGGCTGCTGGATAGGATGGATGTAAGTCTTTATGTTGTATGCATTATTTATTTAAACAATTTGTGTTGTCATAGGCAGTAGCTCCACCCAGTGTGCTCACCGAGGTCTGGAATCCAGCTGACCTGGTACACAGTACTGCCACCAGAGGGTGCTGTCATCCCATGGTGGTCTGGGGAAAAATGGCGGGAAAAGGACTCAGTCTGTGTCCAGCTGCTGGAGAGAGGAAGGAATGTACTTTATTTATTTTCAGTCAGAATTTGGAACAATTTGTTTAGGGACAGATTTCACATACTTTATTACAGTGATACAAAACACTCACTCTGGCGTTCTTGAGGTCACAGTAAATAGCCTACAGACTCTCAAACTACTCGTAAATCACTGAAATAATGCAGTACACTGATATAACGACAAGCAAACAACTCGTTAAGTGTCAAAACAATACATATATATCACTCTGCCAACACGCTTACTATTTGTAAATCGTCAAAATAACTCACTGCCCAGCCTACAGACCTGCAAACTATACGTAAGTCACTGAAATATTGCAGTACATTGATGTACACACAAGCAAACAACTCGTAAATATCAAAATAATACATGTATAATGCTGTGCAAACACGTTCACTAATTGTAAACTATCGAAATAATGCATCTCACAGCCTGCAGACCTGCAAACTACTCGTAAATTACCGAAATAATACAGTACACTGATGCACAGACATGTTCACTATGCATAAAATTATCAAAGGCAATGCATGTATTATGTTATGCAAGTACACTCACAACACTTAAACAGCCAAAGTGATGCTGTGTGCAAACAATCATTTCAAGTAAAACAGTTTTCGAAGTATCATTAAGAAACTCGACCATGACATATCGGGGAAGTACTTATTGCATTCGACACCACATTCGGTGACTTATGCATCGGTGATGGGGATGAAATGATGATGAGGACAACACAACACCCAGTCCCTGAGCAGAGATGTCTTATCTCTTGTCATTTCCATTGTTTGTTTTTATTCCTTGTTGGTGTCTCAACTTCATGGAAAAAGGGACTGATGGCCCTAGTAGTCTGGCCTCTTCAATCCCACAAACCAACCAACCAACCTAAGAGGAGAAAATCTCTTGCCCCAGCCGAGAATCGAACACAGGCCCCTTGGCGTGGCGTCCCACCACACTGACCACGTTTTTTGTTCCCTTTTGTTCGTTCATCTGGTCGGGGCGGACGTCGTAAGACATCCGTTTAAGTTCGTTGTTGATCGATTAACTCAGTTTTTTTATTACAGAGGGCAGCTAACCCTCTGACCGAAAACGCTGAGCTACCGTGCCGGCGACCACTCAGCTAATGGGGACGGACGACGAGTTCCTTTCAACATACATCTCAGAAACAGTAAAAGTTCTCGCTGCTAAAAGTCTTCCTCATGTATGTCCATGCTTGCGAAAACACTATTCATCATAAAAGTATTCTTGTGGTTTGGGAAGAGAGCACTGACTGAGCACAGACGGGAAAATCAGAACAATTACGCAAACAGAATTGGAAGCACTGTCCTGCAGAAGAGAAATATGGCTGGAATTTTTGGTGTCCTACAGCAGTTGGTTTGTAGATGTCCTAATGCCAAAATGGTGCATAAAAGGCAGTATTCCTCCAGGTATGGATGGTCTGCTTCAACTTGTCTTTCAACACTTCAACAAAGAAGAAGACATCACGTTACTCTCAGAACTTTATGTAGATAACTTGCCCTCATCTTGTTCAAACCAGTCCGTAGAGGCTCCTACTGGCACGTTTAACTGGCAGTGCAATATGGCAATCTGTACAAAGTAGTTTTACCGCTGAAAGTCTCGTCTGCAGAAAAAATGGCGGATAGTGCTTCCACAATGGCAGCATCAGTAATTTGTCGGGTAAGTCCAGTAAAAGCCAATCAGAATGCTCCATTAATTCACAAGACATCTTTTGTGGTGGGACGTTGGAGCCTCTACGGACTGGTTTGAACAAGATGAGGGCAAGTCGTCTAGATAAATTTCTGAGAGTAACGTGATTTCTTCTTCGTTGTTCAAGTGTTCAAAGAGAAGCTGAAGCAGACCATCCATCTCTGGCGGAATGCTGTCCGCCATTCACCATTGTGGCATTAGGACGTCTCCAGACCAACTGTTGTAGAACAGTGAAAATTCGAGCAATATTTCTCTTCTGGAGGACAGTGCTTCGAACTCTCTCTGCGTAATTGTTCTGATTTTCCCGTCTGTGCTTAGCCAGTGCTCTCTTTCCAGACCACAAGAATGCTTTTATGATTATAGGTGTTTTCGCAAACGTGCACGTACATTGTTGTTGTTGTGGTCTTCAGTCCTGAGACTGGTTTGATGCAGCTCTCCGTGCTACTCTATCCTATGCAAGCTTCTTCATCTCCCAGTACCTACTGCAGCCTACATCCTTCTGAATCTGCTTAGTGTATTCATCTCTTGGTCTCCCTCTACGATTTTTACCCTCCACGCTGCCCTCCAATACTAAATTGGTGATCCCTCGATGTCTTAGAACATGTCCTACGAACCGATCCCTTCTTCTAGTCAAGTTGTGCCACAAGCTCCTCTTCTCCCTAATTCTATTCAATACCTCCTCATTAGTTATGTGATCTACCCATCTAATCATCAGCATTCTTCTGTAGTACCACATTTCGAAACCCTCTACTCTCTTCTTGTCTAAACTATTTATCGTCCATGTTTCACTTCATACATGGCTACACTCCATACAAATACTTTCAGAAACGACTTCCTGACACTTAAATCTATACTCGATGTTAACAAATTTTTCTTCTTCAGAAACGCTTTCCTTGTCATTGCCAGTCTACATTTTATATACTCTCTACTTCGACCATCGTCAGTTATTTTGCTCCCCAAATTGCAAAACTCCTTTACCATTTTAAGCGTCTGTTTCCTAATCCAATTCCCTCAGCATCACCCGACTTAATTCGACTACATTCCATTATCCTCGTTTTACTTCTGTTGATGTTCATCTTATATCCTCCTTTGAAGACACTGTCCATTCCGTTCAACTGCTCTTCCAAGTCATTTGCTGTCTCTGACAGAATTACAATGTCATCGGCGAACCTTAAGCATGAAGTCTTTTAGCAGCGAGAACGTTTACCATTTCTGAGACGTATGTTGAAGGCAGTACGTCACGATTACCGGGAAGGTTAGCGCGGGAAGCCTCATTAGGACCATCAGGAAGAATGCATTCGGTGATATTCTGGACTATTTGCGTAAACGGGTCCTGTTATGGTAAGAATTTTCATGCAGATAAGCTGAGACATCACGAAAGATCCTACGACAGCTAAAGCGACCGTTAACTATTTCCGCAACATTTTATGATTTCCGAGAATTAGACTTGGCTCTTATTTTAATACACATGTGACGTCATTTTAACTCTGACAACCTTTCAGCCGCGCCTGCGAGGGTAAGCCGCTGTTCTAACGTCTCGCACAGCGCTCGTCCCGCAGATGTCACAAACATGTACCAAGATCGTTATTGTGTAATTACACGATTGACGAACAATCATTGGAATCATTTACATTATTAAAATATCTAGGCTTGCGCATGTGAAACGATTGAGACTGTAACGACCACACGAAAGTAATATTGGGGAAGGTATTTACCGGGCTGAGATTAATTGGAAAAATTTTCAGGAAGTGTAGTCCACCTGTGAAGGAGGCAGCTAAAAATGCCATTTTTAGACTAGACTGATAACTGAGCATTGCTCGTTGGTCTGGGGCCATTAGAAGATTGGATGGAAAAATTTATATCGTGCAATAACTCACAGAAAAGGTGTAACAGTTCGAAGAGAACATTTCTCTATAAAAAATTGAATCCGGTAGTTACAACATTTTGTCTTTCCCATCGGCTGGAGACATTATAGCCAACAGTAGACAAGCCTGCGTAGCGTAATAACGCTACAGTGTATATAAAATTGTACGATATTGTAATATATTTTGTACTATATTTTGCTTTAGAAAAGTTCCCCCATGTAACAACTATTCAAGAGTCTCTCATTGTCCGTAGATATACTATAGTGAGTAGCCACATTCAGCTGCTAAGCAACCGTTGTTAGTTAGTTACAGGTTCGGATAGTCATTTGGTGGATTTTTATGGAGATAAAGTGGAAGAGGCAGTTTATAATGTATGTATAAAGTTTTATGAGTATGGTTACCTTCTGGCCATTGTCATGTTACTAAATAGCGTATTGACATACTACGTTATATGGTTCAAATGGCTCTGAGCACTATGGGACTTAACATCTGTGGTCATCAGTCCCCTAAAACTTAGAACTACTTAAACCCAACTAACCTAAGGACATCACACACATCCATGCCCGAGGCAGGATTCGAACCTGCGACCGTAGCAGTCGCACGGTTCCGGACTGAGCGCCTAGAACCGCGAGACCACCGCGGCCGGCCTACGTTATAAACGTGCGGCTTCTATACAGTTAATATCGCAGAGTACCGCTTTCGTTTCTGGAAATGTTAAACTTCGGTGGAGTAATCCTTCAACTTCCATGCCTAAAGGGAACTGTTTGTAGTACATTTGAAGAAAAAGAAAAGGAGAGTATCTTCATTCCACTATTCTATCGTCGACATGATAGCTGGAATTGTGTAAAACGGGAGTATTCACTGTGCGGATCATATCTTCTCCAAGTCATAAACCCGTGATCAGGGCCACTTATCAGTATCATGTGTTTCGCCCTGTTTCCACGCATCATTGCCGGCGAAATGTTGGCTGAAGCAGACAGTAGCTTTTGGACCAGGCTTGTCTGACATGCTTGGAAAACTTCGCTCCTCCATCAACACTGCCATCGTGAATTACATACTAACGCCTCTGCCTTTTAAAAGCCTCCTGGAGTGACTAACTGAACGTTTGCTTTTGTTTTTGTGTCTCCCGCTTACATGTTTTCTTAGCCGTTCTTCGTTCTATGGAACTCAACGACTGTCTTCAGGAAATTTACACAGTCGTAAAGTTGTCAACGCTTCATGAATAATTCTCCGGAGTTGACTGTAATTTTGAATACGAGTTTGTGATTCTCCACACTTCATAAGGTTTCCGTCAAGACATATACAAATGCTGGTTGTCTTGAAAAGATGCAAGACACAGATACTGCTGTTACCAACGCGTTGGTATCATACATACGTTACTGGTTTTGAAAGCTTCATAAGTTTACTCTCTTTCCGGTTGTCTCGCCAGTATCTTCGATTCGTATCACTGTACCTGTTTTCGGATCCAAAAAGTCCGCTCACAGAAAAACTGCGCCTTAGCCATTGAAAAGTGTTTCTAGCGAGAAATTTATATGAGACTTATAACTAAAAAATTTGGAATATTCTCTTAAAAATTTTATTTACCAGGTTTAAAAGTGTATTGAAATATATCCAGATGACTTAGTACACGGAAATTCGACGTTAGTTACAGAGCTTGGAAATTCAACGTTTCAGCAAATTTATCGTGAACGTCATGCTAGACACGTTTAATTTAAATGGAGAAGTATTAGAGAAAAATAAATAATGCATATATTTAAAAACGAAATACATTTGATTTATGTTGCTATTTTAAACAGTAATACGACCATCATGTTACAGACAACATTCAAATCAAATTTCTGTTGTGAAACTGTTTTACAGGAAGCCTTGTAAGAATTTCAGAACGTGGTATCACAAGCAAAAGAAACTTCCAGATACATGTAAAGTGAAGTTATTCGTCTTCGAAATAATCTCCACTGACAATAGAAAACGTTTGGTAACGACTCTGAAGCTGTTGAAAAGGAAACATACAAGGAAGTGCACGATACGCAATACTGCTCAAATTCCACGAGTTTTTTGATGTTGGAAATTTAGATACATGTGAAAAAATGAAATTTTTAACTATGGTACATAGTAAACAAAGTACTAAACGAACAGAACTGCGAAAAGAAGCAAGACTACTGCACGTATGGGATATGAAGATTCATGCGAATGCGCGCGATGGCCCGTGCACACTAATCATAGGCATGCGAGATTTTTCACCGTTGCATGCGTCCCCTGTGTCTTCATGCAACGACCGCATTCACCTAGCGTGCACGGGAAGTTACACAGGTGCAACCGCATCTCTATAATCACAGACGTCCACTAGCTGGGCTGCGAAATAGTCCGCTGCAGCGGTCATGTACCAAATAGTTTTATCTTATGACTTCGGTTTTACATGTCTTATGGAAAAGAATGACCATGAGAGCAGTTGTTTTTCATTTTTTGTGACAATGATTTTATATCAGCTGGTCTGCCTCATGCATCGTTATATCCAAATGCTTTATAAATGTTAATCTACATTCAAATCCGACGAAGGCACCTTTAGTGTGTTGAAACCGGTTTTCCAGTAAACAGTATTTAAGCGATCTTGGCTTTTGAATTATTTCTACAACAGAGTGATTGCCCCACTTCGAACTATGTGTTTACTGAAACGGTTGACTATAATATAATATTATTCGATGCAAAATCAAATTTTGAAAAATATTGTGTTCAGTGCATATCATGTTGAGAAATTATTTTTGATTTGACTAAACCGTGTTTTTTCTGAGTTATCAGTCTACCACTTATAAGACATACCAGTACAATCTCTTTTCCGTCTCATCAGTACGATGCTGAATGGAGGCCGTGAATAGCTTAGGTACATGAAACTGTTGTCACTCTAAACTGTAATAAGGTCCACTGCCTCTTGCGTTAGCTCTCCTGCGTTTGAAGACGACAGCATTCTCCGTACACCAAAGAGTCGCGTCGTTAAGGGTGTGGTGCAGAGGAGAGCAGCTCCTAGTCTGTTTGCTCTCTTCCTGACACCCTCCCTCTTGATTCAGCACTTGGTAGAGGGTGGTTACATTATGCTGCAAGCCTGCAGATAGCACACCACCACGACCCTTGGTCCTGGGAATGATGGATCGCCACTTGCAAGTTTTTTTCCGATAATTCTCTTTTGAGATGATCGATCTCCATTTAAATTGTGTACCCGTTCGTCTTCCATATTTTCTTTTTTCCATTTCCTTCATGAATAAAGATCGGCATTGTCCCTCCACTTCGGCGAACGTACTGAAGAAAGTCGAGCTATTGCTGGTTAACATTGATTTCTGACGTTCTTGTAACGTCGTAGTGCCTCAGACACCATTGTATTAAGTTGCATGCAATTGATTCCCCGTGTAGTCGTCATTCGCAGAGAGTCGATTCTACAGAAGCCAATTAATCCTGTATGCCATATACGTCTTGAGAAGAGGTAGTCATTAAGGGAAAACTTTCTGAAAGAGATATAGTGGAAATCAGAGTGAAGTTAGCTATTTAAGTCATTTAAACCATCACAAAAATGAAAACTCTTTTATTGTTTCCAAATAGATTCGAAAGTGTGTCATAGTCTGGCGAAATTCAAAATTTAAAAATAGTGTGTATCACATGTCTATAATGTTAAGATACGTTATACAGGGTGATACCGTGATGACGTTACGAACTTTCATCAATGATGATCTGACATAAGGGACGCCAGTCCTGAAACAATTGAGAAGAAAGTTACAAGCGAAAATCGTTCTGATACCTCTGATACTCGAATACATATACCCGTGCTGTTGCTGTTGCTGTAGGCAACTTTCAGAGGTGATAGTGTGTAGAAAAACAAGAAAGAAATGTCTGGTAAATACGAGCACTAAAACGCATACATTAAGTGCTATGAGCACATGTAGATTTTCAATATTGTGAAACACTTGTCGTCCACTGCAAGCTCTTTGGTTTCTTTATTGTTGGAGGAGATAGTATGGACCTAAACTGGAAAACAAAGTCCATTAAATACGGGATCTAAAATGCACCTTAACTTTTATGAGCATTTGTTTAGTCCAAGAGAAGTGTTTTACATTAGCGATGATGAACAAGTGCTCATAGCTCTTAAGTTTGCATTTTAGAACCCATCTTTACTATACTTTTCTTTCTTGTTTTGGTATATATCTCTGGAAGTTACTTACCCCACACTCTTAGCAACAGCAGTATCAGTACATACATTCCACTGTCAGAAGTATTAGAATGATTTTCGCTAGTAACTTTCGTGTCAGTCGTTCAGGACCAATGTCCCTTACCCCAGACTGATACATTTACCTTTGTCAACCATCCCTGAAAGTTTGTATCGTCATCACGGACTCGCCCTGTATATTTACTCAGCGCTACGGAAGTAAGTAGGGCTGTAGCATGTCATGACATGATCTAGCCCAGTTCTGGGTCATATCATGTCATGCCATACTCTAGTCCCACTTACATTCTGCGACGGGGCGGGGTTGGCGGGCTTCGCTGTGATTTAATTAATGTCCACCTACCTCAGTATTGCGTCCATTCACCGTCCTTTGCTCTGCATTCGTAGGTACTATGTAGACGATGAGAGAAGCAGCGTTGAAGAAAATCACCGTACATACTTACGATTACAAAGTCCGCGTAACTCAAGTAGCAAGATAAACCAGTAAATCTCTATTAATAACGGGCAAAGTGGGTGCTTCCTCCCTTCATTGAAAACGTTTATTTGTAGATACTGATGTTTTATTACGGTCCTTTTCATTTATAGTGTCACGAAGCCTACATTTACGTTGGTAGTAGATCTACTACTAGTTCGTGCAGCCTATATCACATGTAAGACAGCCCGAAATATTACGAGATTCACGCAGGCAACACACTGTTACAAAACGAGTTCACATTCGGTTCTTTTCAGTGGATTCTTCCAAAGAAGATGCTCGCCAAAATGTTCTGTACATGCATACGGAACACGCCACGCGGAATATTCACAAAGGCCGATAGTTTCACACGCGGTTTATTCCGCAACCAACATTCCAAAACCTCTCAAAACTTCACCGAAATGTCCGTAATTTCATCTGCTAGCATGGCGATATAAACCGAGCTCGATTTAACCGTCATTTCTTCACCTTACAGATAATTTTTTTGGACATATTTAACATGACCTTCTCGTCCGACAGCGAGTCCACGACTGCCTCAATGCCGTCGCTCACACGGCATATACACTACTGGCCATTAAAATTGCTACACCACGAAGATGAGATGCTACAGACGCAAAATTTAACCGACAGGACGAAGATGCTGTGATATGCAAATGATTAGCTTTTCAGAGCATTCACACAAGGTTGGCGCCGGTGGCGACACTTATAACGTGCTGATATGTGGAAAGTTTCCAACCGATTTCTCATACACAAACAGCAGTTGACCGGCGTTGCCTGGTGAAACGTTGTGGTGATGAAACTTCCTGGCAGATTAAAACTGTGTGCCCGACCGAGACTCGAACTCGGGACCTTTGCCTGTCGCGGGCAAGTGCTCTACCATCTGAGCTCCTTTCTTTCAGGAGTGCTAGTACTGCAAGGTTCGCAGGAGAGCTTCTGTAAAGTTTGGAAGGTAGGAGACGAGGTACTGGCAGAAGTAAAGCTGTGAGTACCGGGCGTGAGTCGTGCTTCGGTAGCTCAGATGGTAGAGCACTTGCCCGCGAAAGGCAAAGGTCCCGAGTTCGAGTCTCGGTCGGGCACACAGTTTTAATCTGCCAGGAAGTTTCATATCAGCGCACACTCCGCTGCAGAGTGAAAATCTCATTCTGGAAGTTGTGGTGATGCCTCGTGTAAGGAGGAGAAATGCGTACCATCACGTTTCCATCTTTGGTAATGGTCGGATTGTAGCCTATCGCGATTGCAGTTTATCATATCGCGACATTGCTGCTCGCGTTGGTCGAGATCCAATGACTGTTAGCAGAATATGGAATCGGTGGGTTCAGGAGGGTAATACGGAAAGCCGTGCTGGATCCCAACGGCCTCGTCGAGATGACAGGCGTCTTATCCGCATGGGTGTAACGGATCGTGGAGCCACGTCTCGATCCCTGAGTCAACAGATGGGGACGTTTGCAAGACAACAACCATCTGCACGAACAGTTCGACGACGTTTGCAGCAGCATGGACTATCAGCTCGGAGACCATGGCTACGGTTACCCTTGACGCTGCATCACAGACAGGAGCGCCTGCGATGGTGTACTCAACGACGAAACTGGGTGCACGAATGGCAAAACGTGATTTTTTAGGATGAATCCAGGTTCTGTTCACAGCATCATGATGGTCTCATCCGTGTTTGGCGACATCGCGGTGAACGCACATTGGAAGCGTGTATTCGTCATCGCCATACTGGCGTATCACCCGGCGTGATGGTATGGGGTGCCATTGGTTACACGTCTCGGTCACCTCTTGTTCGCATTGACGGCATTTTGAACAGTGGACGTTACATTTCAGATGTTTTACGATCCGTGAATCTATCCTTCATTCGATCCCTGCGAAACCCTACATTTCAGCAGGAAAATGCACGACCGCATGTTGTAGGTCCTGTACGGGCCTTTCTGGATACAGAAAATGTTCGACTGCTGCCCTGGCCAACACATTCTCCAGATCGCTCACCAATTGAAAACGTCTGGTCAATGGTGGCCGAGTAACTGGCTCGTCACAATACGCCGGTCACTACTCTTGATCAACTGTGGTATCGTGTTGAAGCTGCATGGACAGCTGTACCCGTACACGCCATCCAAGCTCTGTTTGACTCAATGCCCAGGCGTATCAAGGCCGTTATTATGGCCAGAGGTGGTTGTTCTGGGTACTGATTTCTCACCATCTATACACCCAAATTGCGTGAAAATGTAATCACATGTCAGTTCTAGTGTAATATATTTGTCCAATGAATACCCGTTCATCATCTGCATTTCTTCTTGGTGTAGCAATTTTAATGGCCAGTAGTGTAGCTCATTCAATTACGCGGGAAAGACTTCTCTTTTATTGGTTGATCAAAATGATCATCCAGTCAGATTAACCTTTCATGATCAATTTCGTTCGGAAACCGCTTTACTAGAATCAGCATTCGCAGATGCATCTACCACATTTCACATGGCAAAATTTCACTAAGCGTTCCACAAAAGCAAACGAAACGAAAATCAAAAGAAAAATGTGTTTGAAATATACCTTAGAACTAAGTATCCTCTTACTATCCTTCTGGCTGTCTTATTACAAAAGCAAACTTTCCTACACACACGTCATCCAACAGTTAGGGGGATTCACCGTTTTCAGGACATCCTAGTTACGTAACAGTTGCTAGTTACGGATGGTGTAATACATTATAAAATTTAAATCTGACGTGGTCCCCACATACACACTCACATTCACTCTCATCTACTCCCACTCTAACACAAAAATATATCAACTTTTAAACTATTATTTTCTTTACGATAGCAAAATTATTAGAAGTTTAGAATTAAAATTCTTTAAAAATAACTTGTGCGCACTGAGAGTACTGTTAGTATTTTAAGGTGACAAACTTAAACTGTCATGATTCATATCTGAATTTACTTTACTAAATGTCGGTTAAGTACATTTTGATAGGTTTTTTTATATTTTCAAAGCTATTAAAGTTATCCACATAACAATTTTACACACTTTTCTTCTAATTTATAAAAGTTCCTATACCAAATTTGAAAACAAACAGATCATATTTATGATAGTTACTTAGTTTCTTAGGTGAGATGAATAAGT
Source organism: Schistocerca americana (assembly GCF_021461395.2). NCBI lineage: Eukaryota > Metazoa > Arthropoda > Insecta > Orthoptera > Acrididae > Schistocerca > Schistocerca americana. Next base: position 540,226,357 of record NC_060119.1, read on the forward strand.
GATCTTAGTACGCTCCACACAGACCAGTTCTCACGGTCCGCACACGACAGATGGCATTATGACGCCAGCAGCCGACTACACAACGGCCGGGGCTGGAGGCTTCATTGCCAGCCTCCAATACAGCTTCACCTAACGGAATAAAACTTACTGCAAAACTCTGCAGCCGTGTAAATAGCTGCGACGTTACAATTCGTAGCAGTAAGCAGGTACACAAGAAACTAAGCTAAACTAACTCGGCCATCAGGCTCAGACGACCACATGATGTCGACCGACCGCCGTGTCAACCTGTGTTGTATGGCATAATTCTGAAGCTGTATAGAAGGGTATGGGCAAAACACATGTCTCTCCCGGCTGTTGTCGGATTTCCAGGACTTGGAGCTGAAATCATGGGGTTAAGTGTGCCCCGTTCCAGTCCACCCATCAAAGAAAAATTCCTGGCAGTACGTGGAATTGAAATCGGGTCATTCGCATGGCAGTCAGACGCCATGACCACATTGCTTACCACTCAGTTACGAAAGCGGACAAATAGATACACTACCTATTTTAAGATTATAGACTTGCGATACACACGATTTTAAAATCCTGAAGTCTCACCAGTCTTTGATATACTGTCGAAACTACACTGATAGCCAAAACATTATGACCACTGCCCATCGCGACATTGGATGCCACCTGGTGGCATTGCGGGCACATGACGCGGTAACAAAAGTATGTGAGCGGAGCAGACACGGGCGGGATATAACTCTAGCAGATATGTGGGCTGAAAATGGGGAAATCCATTGTGATAAATGACTTTGAAAAGGGCAGATTATTATTACGCAGAGCCCGTGAAGGAGTATTTCGAAGACGGCGAGGCTGCTAAAATGTTCATGGGCTACTGACGTGAGCATCTACGGAAAGAGGTAGAAGGACAGTAAAACTACCACTAGGCGCTAAATGGTTGGACGTCCACGACTCTTCACACGAAGTAGTGTTCGGAGGCTTGTCTGTTCTGTAAAGTAGGATAGATGATGAGCTGCGGCATTTCTGCCGAAAGAGTATAATTCTGGTATACGCCCAACCGTTTCAGAGCACACCTTTCAACGTACATTGTTGAACATGGACCTCAGCAGTACACCACCTGTCTTTGTTCACATGTTGACCCAAAGACATTGTGAATTACGATTGCAGGGGGCACGAGACCCTCGGGATTCGACTGTCGATCAATGGAAACGTGTCGGCTCTTCGGGTGAATCACGTTGTTGCTACACCAGGTCGTCTCCATAAATGCCGTCATCGAGGTGAAGGGTGGCTCGAAACATGCAGCGCGCCTCGTACGCATGCTAGTGGGGGCAGTATGATGCTACGGGATACATTCTCCTGTGCCTGTATGAGACCTGTGATAGTAATCGGAAATACGCTGCCAGCTGCAAACCAACCTGCATCCCTTCATGCTTGACGTCTTCCTCGACGGCGATGTCATCTGTCAGCAATATAACTGTCCGTGTCTCGGAGCCAGAACCGTGCTACAGTAGTTTGAGGAGAATTATAGTGAACTCACGTCGATGTCACGGTGACCAAATTTGCTTGACGTAAATCCTACGGAACCCATCTGGGTCGCTTATCGGGCGCCATCAGCACATACACAAATCAGCAGCCCGTTATTTACGCTAATTACGTGACCTATGCAGATATCAGTAAAGGAAACAAAAGAAAAATTCGTAGTAGGAATTAAAATCCATGGAAAAGAAATAAAAACTTTGAGGTTCGCCGATGACATTGTAGCTCTGTCAGAGACAGCAAAGGACCTGGAAGAGCCGCTGAACGGAATGGACAATGCCTTTAAGAGAGGATATAAGATGAACATCAACAAGAGCAAAACGAGGATAATGGAATGTAGTCGAATTAAATCGGGCCACAATGGACGACTTGAACGTGGGTGATTATGAGGAAAACACAGCACCCAGTCCATGGGCGGAGAAAATCTCCGACCTGACTGGTAATCGAACCCGGGTAAGCTGTATGGTAGGCAAGCACGTTACCATTTAGCTAATCAGACGGACGTCATTCAGCTCTCCTATTGGTATTCCAGAGATTGAGGACTTATTTCTTAATTTGCTCCATCTCAAGATGAACATGAAGTAACTATTTAGTAAATGAACTACTAACGACTACCTTTTTCAGCAGTTTTAACGAAACAACTGAAGTTTGTTTCCTTACGCAGGCAGAATAAAATCGTATCACAACTTTATTTAGTTTAGGAAGACGAATCCTGCTTCTTTCCAGCACTGGCTACATCTATTCTGTAGCGTCATTTTGGCTCCATATTGTCCAGCAACGTGCAATATACAGCCACGACTCCACACTATTCCCCGCCTTCCGTGCCACCCGTAATGGTAAGCGCCAAACCGAGCTGCTCAATTACTGGGGGTTCCCCTGCCGCAGTGGTGCTGCGCTTTACCGCTATGTGTAGGTAAATATATCGATACTCAAAGAGTAACTATATCTTTAACCTCACAAAGTTTGTGAAATTCTAGTCACCGTCAGGCTATGGAAGACGTGAAGGTAATTTCTGATCATTCCAATTTCGATCTAAGGTGTAACAGTCTCGTGTCATGACATTCACTTCGGGTTGTGACTCACCCTTCATTCCGAAAATTACGCTTTGAGTTCGACACTCCAAGAGCATTATAATGGTATTCTTTACACTAGGAACAATTTCCACGAAACACTCTTCATGGAAGATGCTGCTGCGTGTTATCAGGGACCTCTGGGGATCTTGAAAATTGACTTCACTTGTTCTTACGAACATACGAATGGAGTTGCTTCGAAAGTCTGTCGTTAACATTAGCAAAGCTTGCCGATAGTGTAGCACAATGCAACTGAAACAAGTATTGTTAGACAGTAATTACTACAGCGATGCTCGAAAGGATAAATTGACCGCCTGATTCTTAAAGGAAGAGCTTAATTTGTATATAAATTATTTCAGAAACAAAGCATCTATCATCAAAACCTTTAAAAAAGCAGCCAATTTCAGCACACGTCGTAGCTTCGAAGTCTGGGAGTAACTCCGAAGACATGATAGAATGACGCATAACAAGATAATGCGTTGGTCCTTCTTTATGAGAACGAGTGGTAAGTCTTGCCGCTTCATTCCATGCTTCCTTGCAGAGATAAATTCAAACTTGCGAGAGTGCACTACTGGCTTAATTCCTGGAAAATCTTCTTTAAAGTAACGTACTCGCCTCACAGACCTCATTTACTGCTTCGAACAGTTTCTCAACCGCTTTCGTTGCAAACTGGTTAGCGTGACGAGGGACTCCCACATGTGGGATCCGTGTCAGGTTTTTGGTGCTGTTGTTGATTTCTCCTTGGTGGGAGAACTAAATCTGGGTGAGAATTTCTGCGATCCTTCTTGAAGGAAAAGTAACGGCTTCGTTTCTAAGGTTCACAGTAACCTTCAAGAGGCAGTGTACTAAATAGCTCTCCACTCTGACGTCCAATAACGTCGTTTGCCGATTACGATGCAGCAGATGGTCCATAGAGCGTGGTCCATCTTATGTGATTTGTCTGATCATCCCATGCTAGTGACAGAGAAAATAAGCAGGGCCTTACCGAAGAAGGCTGCCAGTATTGTGTCCTGTTAGTTGTGAAAGTGTGCTGCGTTTCGGCAGAGTCCATATCTACATAATAAGAAAACTGCTGCACAATAGCTTTGTGAGAAAACGACAATCGTCAGTGGGGTTAGTGGCAAGTATATTCAGACGAGACAATAAAATAGTTTGTGAAAAAATATCATCTTCTTCTTCTTTTGTGAACTGAGAATTCAACCAGATTGAACAGCCCATGTCAAGTGTAATTAACGAAGGAACCGAAACACTTTGCCCTAGGAACATAAAAATATTTTCCTTATTTAACATCTGATTAGGGATTCATGCAGCCGGCAACTTGCATGCACTGAAACTCATATAAATAATGTAAGAGTGCATATACTTAACGCCCTTAGTCGAGTTGTGATAGCTCATAAACACACGCACACACACACACACACACACACACACACACACACACAAACATACACACAAACGCACGAACACGCGTTTCTATAGTGTTTATCAGTGTTGGCATAAAAATAATTTATCGTATCATTACATTAAACAGTGGACTGCACTTGAATTAAAATGAATATAACACACACTATACTCTAAAATCTTTGACGCATAGCAGGACAGGCCATGTCGACCAGACGTTGTTGTAGTTCACACGTAATATTGTTTTTGTCGGTACAGCCGAAGAAGACATGACTGGCATCAACTTTATAACTTCAGCAAGATAACGGGAATGCGACAAAGCCAATTCGATACAGGTGTTTTTTGTAGCAACCTTATTTCAAAATGATACGTTTTAATGTCCTAGAAGCTTCTGGAGCATTGATGTAAGCTATAGAGACTTTCAACACCAAGAAACACTGATACAAATCGGCTTTGTACGTACTTACGATAACTGAAAAACTGAAAGAATAAAAACGTTGCCACGGGCAGATAACTGATACTCGTTATTATAGCTTCATTATGGTTTTAGTTTTAATGGGAAGATTTCCAAATAACAAATACACTGCAGTTCTAGTTAATGTTTGATTCACGAACAACGCCAGTACATTTCAAAGTAAAAGTTGAGAAGGAATGCTCGCTACTCTAAATGTGGGCTCATCAACGACAGGAGGCGTTGTATATAACGCAAACGGATATCAGGATTAGTCCGTATGGACGCGCTTGAAATTCTGCAGTCCGTTATAACACACCCTCCATCTCTGCACCGCTATATAGGTTACCTCCTCGACTGCTATCATAGGTCAGTGGTAAGGCTGTACAGAGCGTTTTGTAGAGACAGGTATGTAAGACTTACGACAAGTAAACCAAGACGTTATATTGCTACGCCTATGTTCATGGATGCAGTTGAATTCCTAACAACAGAAAGCAATTTATTGACAATATATTACGCTGTTCTATCCAGAACTAAACGATTTTTTGTATAGCAAACACTAACGAACAGAGGATGCAGCAAACCATAGAAAATAACGAGAGAAAGGGACATAGACAAGTGTAGCAGTCTTATTAAAATAACACGTTCTTGTGTATCCCATTTCTCGCAGCAGCTCTGCATAAATACCAAGAGTTAAAAAAAGTCCTTTTGTGGGCTGCACTAACATTTTTGTTTTATTTCTGCACCCATATTGGTTTCGCTTTTTTAAGAAAGGATCTTGAGTGCATGTACTCGAATGTTATATGACTTTCTCGTTGTTACGCAATGGTATTAGATTTAAAACAGTTTATTGTTATTATTTGTATTATTGTTATTATTACTGCTACTACTACTACTACTACTACTGCTATAATGACCGGTAGCACTTAATGACAGGACTATGAGTTACGGCACACATTGAAAATTGGACTACTAAATGTATAAGCTGTACAGTGCTGTCATAAGGAAAACTGTGCCTCATTTCAAGGGGAGCTAGGCAAGAGTAGCGACTTGCGGGACAAGAACGACAGTAATACCGTAACACTTCAAGTTGCTGTTTAGAAATGTGTACCATTTGAGACTAGACGAAGAGCACGAGCTAGGCGTCACTAACTGTATCTAATATAGGAAGTGGAAATTAGTTATGAAGTATCATAGACTACCTACAGTGGATCAGGCAACCGCAAAAAGAAAACAGGGACGTGAGTCCAGACTGCAAATTCAGAGAAATTTCTGTACGAGGGTTCTAAAGCAAACTCATCATTTGAACCTGTAAAGCAAGGAAATTGCATTTTGTACCACTACTATTCGTTTATTGCATGCCGATCTTCGGTATATTAGGCCACTATCAGAGTTGTTTCATGATGACGACGTAATAAACCACAAGGTGGTTTGTAATAAACAAAACGCAGTTTGTTTGCTTTTTCTGTATATGAGATTGTTCTTTCAATAAAATACGAAGCAATCCATTAACAAACGAGTGATTACTGTGCAGCCCAACCAAATCATATGCGTCTGTAAAGAGGAGGCAGTTTTCGGGTCAGTAATGTAAGTGAAGGCTGCCTTCCGTTACTAACTGGTTTGACATTACATATGAGAAACAGAGAGAACTAACACCATGATATTACAACTGACAGGAGATAAGCTGTGATCCTGACATTCTGTGGGTCCATTCAAGGACATATCCACGATTTTGTTAAAGAGGGGGAGGGGGGGGGGTCCGATTTGTTCAAGGCGACCTTAAAAAGTCTTGCGTGTTTCATTTATTCTGAATATTTCCATAAATAACGATAAACCATTTTGTTCGATAATGTTCTTGGAGTTTTCTCAAAGTGGAGATATAATCTCGTTACTTAGGAATGCTGTATTTTTGCACCACTAAGATACGGTCATGCTCCAGTCTCCCTTCAACGCCAAGGTCATTTTAGACTCTTCTTCTTTTAGCCTGGATTTGAGCTAAGGAAGAGATCAGAAATGGACAGGCGCAAATTTTTTGGGACACCTTGATTACTAGCAACAGGGCTGCTGGAATAAAGTGATCTCTGTTCGACAGAGAAGTTAGAACAGTTTTTGATGACGAAAATGCAAAAGATCTGGAATTATCCATTCTTACACTTTCCCAAATTTACTCATTTAAGTATGCATCTGTCACTTCTTGCAATGCAACAAAGGTCATTTTCTGCATTAAATACTGTTCCGACAGGCAAATGCATGAGCCGAAAACGAGGAGAATTTGGATTGAGATACTCCGCTTGCCTTCGATGCAGATCTTTTCATTTAAGCAGAGAGCTCTATTTTTAAGGAAATTGGACTCCGTCAGTAAAGAAATATATTCGGAAGGAACTGGCTATTGCCTGTAGTAAGGAGCGACCCCGGCATTTGCATAAACTGAATGTGGGAAACCACAGAAAACTATTTTCAGAGTTGCTGTCGGATTCAAACCACCTCGCCTCCCGAATCCAGTGTCTGCTCAACTCGCAGAGATAGCCAAAGTCGGTAGAGAATTTGGAAAAACTGGTTGTTGCTCATTGCTTTAAAATAAAATAAAATAAAGTACATCACAACGAAAGACTGAATTCTGACCTTACATGTTTTTCCTTTGATTGTGCATGTTTAATCATTTGGTAGTACTTGAATGTATGCATATTTTAAGAATTAACTATGCATGGAATTGCTGACTTCAGTTATAATAGTACTGCAAGACCTTAAATAGATTTCGAGGAAAGGGAAAGAGAGGGATGCAGGGCGCAGTCGACTCGGACAAATTAAATTTGCGCTCTGAAACACTTTTAGAAGGAACAAACTATAGAAAGTGTTGTCATCACATGCCTCTTCCGCTCTCCACATCATTCTGTATCGGAAATGGTTTTCATAATTCATTGCCGCCCTTGGGACCAGATTGGGTGATATTTTGCCATTTGGGCTACCAGTTGTGGAATACTGAGTAATTTTTTTGAAGAAATGCAACCATCGCCATTTGGGCAATATTTTTGCTCATCAATGCTATTTTTGGGTGACACAGACAAATCCAAGTGTATTTTTATGCACTGATTTTAACGTAATGTTATTAGTATTGATATTTACCGGTCCGCTTCCTTGTGAAATACTGAAATATTGCAACCCCAAAGTTCTACCAGCCTCCAAATAACGACTCCTGTGCTAACATTATGGTAACATTAAACTGCTATAGACAGATAATTAAGCTAGCCGACCGGGATGGCCGAGCGGTTCTTGGCGCTACAGTCTGGAACCGCGCGACCGCTACGGCTGCAGGTTCGAATCCTGCCTCGGGCATGGATGTGTGTGATGTCCTTAGGTTAGTTAGGTTTAAGTAGTTCTAAGTTATAGGGGACTGATGACCTCAGAAGTTAAGTCCCATAGTGCTCAGAGCCATCTGAACCATTTTTTGAATTAAGCTATTATAGTAGTGTGTACATATTTTAAGCTTATCATAATGCTAGCGGACGAATCAAAATCATTTTTCTTCTCTTTCTTCTTCTTATCCGTAATCACAACAGCACGAAGACCAGATACAATAAAGGGTAGCACTTACATTAAATTTAACTACAGGTAAGAACTGAACTGATTAACAAAGCAACAACCGAACTCAAGCAATACCAACAACTGGTCTTTGCTAAAATATGGATGTACGATTGGATGTATAGATAGTTTAAATCTATCTTTTGCCTTGCTGACTATCGACAGCACGTATCCCTTTTTCGTCGTGTGATTGAAAATCAAAATGTCTTTCGGTTTCACTACGCGGCAACTAGGTCGTGCGGAATTTTATTTAGTGATAGCGGGATCCGAAACTCCCTCCCCCCCTCCACGTTTTGGCTACGTCCTTGGTCCACTCTTTCCCTGACCCGTTACAAATCAGTCTTTACGAGCTGACATCAAATCACGATTCTTTCATATAACCCGTCAGTTCAAAAAGTTTAGAGACTAGATTAATAAGAATGGAGAAAATTTTAACATGGTGGTTTTAATGTACCAAGTGTTCTACATAGTCTGCCCCCTCATGAGGACAATGCACAGAACGTTCATACGAGCATGTGAAACAGAAATTTCCTTCTTTGGGCTGTTGTTCGACTTGCCACTTTGTGCATCACATTCACTCGAATGTCAGTTATTTGGTTAAAGCGTTGACCCTTGATGTGATTTTCTGCATTTTGTCTTTCTATGGTGGGTTCGTACTGATAATACTAATTCATATAACACACAATGATTTTTTCCCAGGGAGAAACTGTCCACGTTTTGCAGTTCAGTCAAGTCACGGCAGGCGTCCACGCGTCGTTGTTTTTGTTCTAGGGTCAACGTTTGCGTGAAGACTTCTCATACACGCTTCTGTTCTTCAAAACATTCTGGAGAACGTCTGTAACACTTGATTTAGAGATGTTGCTCGACTGGGACTTGTGACACAACAATGTTCACACAACGGCCGCATGTCCTCTACTTCACACTACATGCTCACAACTGACTGCCCATGTGTTGTTGACAGTTGTTAGTTTAAACTGCCACTGTAGTTACCACACTGACGTCGCTTGTACACCAGGAATAAAATTAGTCACGGAACTTTTTGGATGGCCAGAGTAATTCGTGCTATTCTCCATTCTTTTTAGCTTCTTTAATTTATCACTTTCACATATGTACTACTTCTCACATATTTGATAACCTGTTACAATTATCAAATGTTTCACTGCACCTGCAACTTTCCCTCTCTATCAATCCTTTGAACCCCGAATTAACTGATGTTCGATAATTTGGCAACTATTAAACTAACAGGTAACTATTTTTAAAACAGATTTTTTCCTCAATTATTCTCTTTCATACAATGTACTCAATATGCACATTTTCCGGAATTTCTGCCAGAATACAATATCAGTACTGGATGCTAATAGAAATTTTTTGTTCAAGAAAGATTTACGTGTGGAAAGAGGCCACACGACTCTCGACCTGATATCTGTATTTGGAATATCTAGAACACACTGTTCTACAATGAATTTAGGAAGCACAGTAGCTACTGATAGATGCAGAGATTTGTTGAAATAGTCTAAATGCGGGAACTCATGGCAAAGTTGAGCTTACAGTAGAGCAGAAAGCATTTTGAGCATTACTGTAGTAAATGTAAGTCAATAAAATGCGAAAATTTCTGAATAAATTGATTGTTACTAAGTTCTAGCCATTAAAATTACGAAATAGTGCGTATTTGAAACTTTAAAAGAAAAAAAGTGTGCCCTTCGTTTCAATATCGTAAAAATATTTTTAAGTATGTACAATTTCCAATGAATTGTCTGTTTACGTCATCAAGCGTTGCCAAGTTCATTAGAGGTAAGAAAACATTTCAGCGGTATCATAGAACTGACACGATATATCCAGCCGGTTAAAGACATGTACATCATTGAGAACTGATTTCAAAGATATGCCTATTTTTTTTTAATTCTGAAATTCTTTTTCTCTTTTCCTACTCCCACCCAACTTCAGTTAATGGATTCGTTCATAATTTCTTCTTCTTTAGAATTATGGCTGTATGTTTATTATCTGAAAAGTTTCTTGTAGCTATGCCACAGTTACTTATCAAGAGATATTTGGACGAGCACAAAAGAAATGAATAGGCCTTTAGTATTCATTCCTGATTGTCTGTTTTAAGCACAAGTGACGATGCTCCTCCTCTCTATTCGGAAATCCAGTCTTGCCACCTTGAATTTTTCGCTGCAGAATTGCTGGTTCCTCCTAACCATAAATACAGCACCTGCTTCTGGTGACAACTATGTCGCATATTATCATCGAGCTGTAGGCTTTGAGAACAAGAGCAGTCACGCCAAAGCAGGCTGTTGGAGTGCTGATGTGACGAGTGTCTACCAGTTGGTTTTTCGGATCTCCAGAAGAGCCCACTGATGATGGACCAGGGGGGAACACAGCGCCTTCGGCCGCTGCCGTCTAAAGCAGCGGCGGCCTGGCAGAAGCGGCGGCGGAAGCATTCGTTACATCCGCTGTCAGTGCACGGACCACTCGTAAATTAGGCCGGTCACAATTTATGGCGGCCTTTTCTCGGCTGCTGCTCTCTAGGGAGCTGGCGGCTAGTTACACCGTCAGCCCAGCTGCCGCCCCAAACAAGGTCACCAGGGCGCGGTCGCCTGTTGCGTCTCGCGCCCCGTGGCATTGTCAGGGAGAGGGGCGAGCGGCGTACCAGGCGCTCGTTAGCGGGAGAGGTCCTCTGCCGCCGCTCATCAAGTGCGACAGGTTTTCAACCGAACGCTTTGTAGTCCTGCGTGAAGCTCCTACCTCACAAACACACTCTTAAGACGAGGGGGAAAAAAAGAAAGAAAGAAAGGAATGACACACCAAGAAGCAATTTTCCGAATGGGACGGAAATCAGTAGATGTGACGAACATGTACAGGCAAACAAATGATTGTAGTTTCATTAAAAGTGGATGATATATTCAAGAGAATGAGTGTCATAAATTGAGCAAGTCAATAACCTGTTGGTTCAACTCTGGCCCATGTGCAAGTAGCCGTTGGGCTCGGCATTTATTAATACGGTTGGTGGATGTCCTGATGGATATCGTGCCAAATTTTGTCCAACTGGTGCGTTAGGTAGTCAAAATTGAGAGGTGGTTGAAGGGCCCTGCCCATAATGATCCAAATGTTCCCAACTAGGGAGAGGTACGGCGACTTTCATGGGAAAGTTAGGGTTCGGCAAGCACAAAGATAAGCAGTAGAAAATCTACGCCGCGTGCGGGCAGGCATTATCTTGCTGAAATGTAATCCCAGGATGCTTGCCATGAAATGCAACAAAATGGGTTGTAGGATATCGCGTGCGTATCTTTGTCTATAAGTATGACAACCAAAGAGGTCCTCCTATGAAAAGAAATAGCACTCCAGACCATCAGTGCTGGTTGTAGGGCCGTATAGTGGTCGAGAATCAGGTTGGTATCCCACCACTGTCTGGGGTGCCTCCAGACACGGTTTCGTTGGCCATTGGGGCTCATTTCGAAGCGAGAATCATCAATGAAGACAGTTCTACACCGGTCAATGACGTTTCAGGCCGAAATCCGTCTGGAGACGCCCCGCAGAGAAGAGAAGTGCCAACCTGATAGTCTTCCGTGATATGGCCTGAGAACCAGGAGTGACGGTCTGTGGTGCTATTGTTTTGCATAGGACAACCCTTTCTGTTGTTATCCGCGGCACCTTTACAGAACAACGGTACATCAACGATATTCTACGCCCTGTTTTGTTGTCCTTCATCGCAAGACATCCTGTGCTTACAATTCAGCAAGATAATGCCCGCCCGCACACTGTGAGAGTCTCTACTGCTTGTCTTCATGCTTGCCAACCCCCATCTTGGCGAGCAAGGTTGCCGGACCTCTCCCCAGTTGATAACGTTTCGAGCGTTATAGGCAGAGCCCTCCATCCCGCTCGGGATTTTGAAGACTAATGCGCCAATTAGGCAGAATTTGTCACGAAATCCCGCAGGAAGACAGCCTACAAGTCTAACAATCAATCCCAAGGTAAATAACTGCATTCACAAGGGCCAGAGATGGACCAATGCGCTTACTGATTGGCTTAGTTTGTGAAGATCTTTCTCTTGAATATGTCAACCATTTTTTCTGAAATTGTAATCATTTGTTTGTCTCTACAAATATATCACATCTATCAGCTTTCGCCTCTTCGGATTATTCTTTCGAGGTGCTCCGTGTTTTTTGTCTTAGAGTCTGTCCCTCGTGCTCTGTGATAACCGTATCGGTAAGTGGTTAGGGGCTTTTTTATCTTTGTGCTAACAGGGATCACGTAACAGCTTCAATACCGTTTGTTGCTCCCTAATTTTACAGTACTCTTTATCTTCTCCGTGTTACTTTTCCTTTCTCCTGTGCACGCTGCTTCTGATTTCTTGTTCTTTTCTCCAAAAAATCCATATATATTTAGTATTTTATTCTTCAAAATGTTTCTTTCTGTTACTGCAGATTCTTTGATTTCGTTTCTTTCTGGTTCTTCTCTTATTTCTCTAATCCATGTTACTTTTCACCAAGTTTTCCGAAAAATGCAGAAGTAATTGTTTCATTAGGCTGTTTCAATTCACCTGGTAGAGTGTCCAAAGTAGATTAATGTACTCATTCCTCTTTTTTTTATTGTTTTATATCTCTTCATTACTTCTCAATTTCCAGTCGTCTATAGTTTGTATTGCGCCTACTGTTTACTAGTAATTCGTCTGTTAGATATCTCCATTGTGTCCAGTTGCTGGTTCACCGTTAAGCATTCACATGCTACTAACCTTCTGCTCTTAACACAACTGTTAGCTTTTAATGTGTATTTCTGGGTCTACTCTTCATGTCATACACATTTTAATCATATCATATGGTTATTCCACTTAATTGACTCTTACATCGATAGCAACTTTTTCTTGTCCTTTCTGTTGGATGTTTTCTCTAAGATACTTAAATATACTAACTCACTCTATTTTACGTATCTATCTACATCTACATCTATACTCCGCGAGCCACCTTACGGTGTGTGGCGGAGGGTACTTATTGTACCACTATCTGATCCCCCCTTCCCTGTTCCATTCACGAATTGTGCGTGGGAAGAACGACTGCTTGTAAGTCTCCGTATTTGCTCTAATTTCTCGGATCTTTTCGTTGTGATCATTACGCGAGATATATGTGGGCGGTAGTAATATGTTGCCCATCTCTTCCCGGAATGTGCTCTCTCGTAATTTCGATAATAAACCTCTCCGTATTGCGTAACGCCTTTCTTGAAGTGTCCGCCACTGGAGCTTGTTCAGCATCTCCGTAACGCTCTCGCGCTGACTAAATGTCCCCATGACGAATCGCGCTGCTTTTCGCTGGATCATGTCTATCTCTTCTATTAATCCAACCTGGTAAGGGTCCCATGCTGATGAGCAATACTCAAGAATCGGACGAACAAGCGTTTTGTAAGCTACTTCTTTCGTCGATGAGTCACATTTTCTTAGAATTCTTCCTATGAATCTCAACCTGGCGCCTGCTTTTCCCACTATTTGTTTTATGTGATCATTCCACTTCAGATCGCTCCGGATAGTAACTCCTAAGTATTTTACGGTCGTTACCGCTTCCAATGATTTACCACCTATGGCATAATCGTACTGGAATGGATTTCTGCCCCTATGTATGCGCATTATATTACATTTATCTACGTTTAGGGAAAGCTGCCAGCTGTCGCACCATGCATTAATCCTCTGCAGGTCCTCCTGGAGTACGTACGAGTCTTCTGATGTTGCTACTTTCTTGTAGACAACCGTGTCATCCGCAAATAGCCTCACGGAGCTACCGATGTTGTCAACTAAGTCATTTATGTATATTGTAAACAATAAAGGTCCCATCACGCTTCCCTGCGGCACTCCCTAAATTACCTCTACATCTGCAGATTTTGAACCGTTAAGAATGACATGTTGTGTTCTTTCTTCTAGGAAATCCTGAATCCAATCACAAACCTGGTCCGATATTCCGTAAGCTCGTATTTTTTTCACTAAACGTAAGTGCGGAACCGTATCAAATGCCTTCCTGAAGTCCAGGAATACGGCATCAATCTGCTCGCCAGTGTCTACGGCACTGTGAATTTCTTGGGCAAATAGGGCGAGCTGAGTTTCACATGATCTCTGTTTGCGGAATCCATGTTGGTTATGATGAAGGAGATTTGTATTATCTAAGAACGTCATAATACGAGAACACAAAACATGTTCCATTATTCTACAACAGATTGACGTAAGCGAAATAGGCCTATAATTATTCGCATCTGATTTATGACCCTTCTTGAAAATGGGAACGACCTGCGCTTTCTTCCAGTCGCTAGGTACTTTACGTTCTTCCAGCGATCTACGATAAATTGCTGATAGAAAGGGGGCAAGTTCTTTAGCATAATCACTGTAGAATCTTAAGGGTATCTCGTCTGGTCCGGATGATTTTCCGCTACTAAGTGATAGCAGTTGTTTTTCAATTCCGATATCGTTTATTTCAATATTTTCCATTTTGGCGTCCGTGCGACGGCTGAAGTCAGGGACCGTGTTACGATTTTCCGCAGTGAAACAGTTTCGGAACACTGAATTCAGTATTTCTGCCTTTCTTCGGTCGTCCTCTGTTTCGGTGCCATCGTGGTCAACGAGTGACTGAATAGGGGATTTAGATCCGCTTACCGATTTTACATATGACCAAAACTTTTTAGGGTTCTTGTTTAGATTGTTTGCCAATGTTTTATGTTCGAATTCGTTGAATGCTTCTCTCATTGCTCTCTTTACGCTCTTTTTCGCTTCGTTCAGCTTTTCCTTATCAGCTATGATTCGACTACTCTTAAACCTATGATGAAGCTTTCTTTGTTTCCGTAGTACCTTTCGTACATGATTGTTATACCACGGTGGATCTTTCCCCTCGCTTTGGACCTTAGTTGGTACGAACTTATCTAAGGCGTACTGGACGATGTTTCTGAATTTTTTCCATTTTTGTTCCACATCCTCTTCCTCAGAAATGAACGTTTGATGGTGGTCACTCAGATATTCTGCGATTTGTGCCCTATCACTCTTGTTAAGCAAATATATTTTCCTTCCTTTCTTGGCATTTCTTATTACACTTGTAGTCATTGATGCAACCACTGACTTATGATCACTGATACCCTCTTCTACATTCACGGAGTCGAAAAGTTCCGGTCTATTTGTTGCTATGAGGTCTAAAACGTTAGCTTCACGAGTTGGTTCTCTAACTATCTGCTCGAAGTAATTCTCGGACAAGGCAGTCAGGATAGTGTCACAAGAGTCTCTGTCCCTGGCTCCAGTTCTGATCGTGTGACTATCCCATTCTATACCTGGTAGATTGAAGTCTCCCCCTATTACAATAGTATGATCACGAAACTTCTTCACGACGTTCTGCAGGTTCTCTCTGAGGCGCTCAACTACTACGGTTGCTGATGCAGGTGGTCTATAGAAGCATCCGACTATCATATCTGACCCACCTTTGATACTTAACTTAACCCAGATTATTTCCCATTCGCATTCGCTAATAACTTCACTGGATATTATTGAATTCTTTACTGCTATAAATACTCCTCCACCATTGGCGTTTATCCTATCCTTGCGGTATATATTCCATTCTGTGTCTAGGATTTCGTTACTGTTCACTTCCGGTTTTAACCAACTTTCCGTTCCTAATACTATATGCGCACTATTTCCTTCAATAAGAGATACTAATTCAGGAACCCTGCCCTGGATACTCCTGCAGTTTACCAATATTGCGTTAACTTTTCCTGTTTTTGGTCTCTGAGGACGGACGTTCTTTATCAACGATGATAATGTCCTCTCTGGTAAGCCGTCAGGTATTTTATCGTTTCGCCCAAGGGGGGGTCCCTCTAACCTAAAAAACCCCCGTGTGCACGCCACACGTACTCTGCTACCCTAGTAGCTGCTTCCGGTGTGTAGTGCACGCCTGACCTGTCTAGGGGGGCCCTACAGTTCTCCACCCAATAACGGAGGTCGATGAATTTGCAACCATTATAGTCGCAGAGTCGTCTGAGCCTCTGGTTTAGACCCTCCACACGGCTCCAAACCAGAGGACCGCGATCGACTCTGGGCACTATGCTGCAGGTATTAAGCTCAGCTTGCACTCCGCGTGCGATGCTGGTTGTCTTCACCAAATCAGCCAGCCGCCGGAAGGAACCAAGGATGGCCTCAGAGCCCAAGCGGCAGGCGTCATTCGTTCCGACATGTGCTACTATCTGCAGCCGGTCACACCCAGTGCGTTCAGTAGCTGCCGGAAGGGCGTCCTCCACATTACGGACGAGACCCCCCGGCAAGCACACCGAGTGCACACTGGCATTCTTCCCCGACCTACCCGCTATTTTCCTGAGGGGCTCCATAACCCGCCTAACGTTGGAGCTCCCTATAACTAATAGGCCCGCCCTCTGTGACTGTCGGGACCTTGCCGGAGAATCGGCCACTGGCCCAACAGGCGAGGCATCCTGTGGTGGCTCTGAAACGATGTCATCACCACTAGGAAGCACCCCGTCCCGTACCTGTTGGAAAGGGGTAAGGCAGCCGCCACGCGGCCAGATCCCACCTTCGCCTTTCGGCCAGGCACGCGCGAGCCCACCACTGTCCGCCATTCACCCTGGAGTGATGGCTGACCGGTAAGATGCTCACTGCCGGAAGACGCAGCGACATCAGGGGTTCCATGTGATTCCAAGGCCACCGAAGTAGGCATAGGTCTCACCACAGTTGCCCCAACGCCACTACGAGCCGACGCCTGCGCCTCGAGCTCGATGAGCCTAACAGACAAAGCCTCCACCTGCCCCCGAAGAGTGGCCAATTCTCCTTGCGTCCGCTCACAACAACCACAGTCCCTACACATGACTATATTCCTGTCTCAGTTCTACAGGCTATTCTTTCCAGAAGATATGACTGATTCTGGCAGATTATCTGAAATTATTGCAAAATCATCTGCAAAAGTCAAGGAATTTACCTTAATTCATTATATTTCCTTCCCAGAATTATTGCTTCAATTTTGTGTGTTTTTGAGCTCCAAATTTTAGATCCTTACAATTTTTTCTAAGAAAGCAGTTACACAGTAAATTTGGTAAGCCATTCTCTCATTTCTTTTTATTGACTTATTTATTCAGTATCATAACCAGTCAGACAGTATTTTACAATGACTCGTATGTTCTGCCTACAATAGTATTGCTGCCTTTACTTAACGTGAAATAACAGCGTCTCTGGAAGTAAAAATACAACAGAAATGCTATTTCTGTTACTATTATTACATAGTTTATTAAAATAAAACATCATACTAAAAGTTCACAAGATAATTGTAATCTATGGTCTGTCATTGACTGCTAAGTAATGTATTAACTCATGTTATTATTATATTGAATGCTGTGGTACATTGCAGTGGTAAGTAAAAAGCAAATCTTCGGTACACATGGGAGAAGTTCACACAAACATACACGATTCAAACATAAGAATAGAAATTAAAAGAATTTTGTCCACCCCAGGAAGTCAGAGGCTCAGAGCTTCATACTTAATGCTATGTTTGAATTATTGTGAACAAGAATACTGCAGAACACTTTCCGACAAAGAAATTTATCTGTATCACCTTGCAAATGAAACTAAGCTACGCTGGCGTGAAACACCCGAAAATGTCGTGAATATTCATGAACAAAGCAAAATTATTAAGACTTCTCAAAACATCAAAAACATAAATGTGCATCGTATAGACACAATTACAATAAAACATAACGTCTAATTAAGAATAAAACTTATTCAATATGGTATTGAAATTACACACGGTGAATCTACCAGCATGTGGCAAGAACGAAGTTAAACAATCTTAAAACTGAAACGAAATGAAAAGCAGAAGAAATAAAACACATACACAAGAGAAAAGCTTACACATACATTTCAATTAAAAGATAAGTCAGACAACTGAATATTAAATCTGTGCTGGTGTAACGTTCATCCAACACCACGTGTTCTGGTTACACAAAGCAAGGACTGGAAAAACTTACTAATAACAGAAAATATACTCGTAACTACACTGAAAAATATAAGCATTCGGTTACCGAACTTGAAAATGAATTAGTCGTTCAAACATGTTCATCAGTTACAATAGCTACGCACCATCACACATTAATGCACTCACCAGCGCCAAGTCGCTCGTAAGATACCGTCTTCACTCGCCAAAAGTCCAGTCCCAAGTTCCGAGAGCACACTCTCCCTGCAACGAACTTCTCCCAGGTAGCAGACAGAGACCAGAGGTGTCCTTCCCGCCATCAACTTAACTACTGTCGAATGGCTACCGAAAAGGTACAAATCTCTTTTCTTTGACTGAGAACTATTTCACTGAGAAAGATCGTAACACGGTCCCTCCCTTCAATCGTCGCACGAGCGCCGAAATGGCAGATGTTGAGAGAAATGATGGCGGAACAGAAAAACTACTATAGTGCCTTAGTAGTGGAAAGGCGTCAGGATCAGATGAGATACCTATAAGATTCTACAAAGATTATTGAAATGAACTTGTTCCCCTTGTAGCAGTAATCTATTGTAGATAGCTTGAGCAACGAAGGGTACCTAGCGACTGGAAGAAAGTGCAGGTCATTCTCGTTTTTAAGAAGGGCCGTAAGACAGATGCATACAATTGTAAGTCTATATCGTTGACGTCAATTCGTCGTAGAATTGTGAAACATATTTTGTGCTCAAGAATTATGACGTTTTTTTAGAATGAAAGCAACCTGGATTCCGCAACCAGAAATCCTGTAAAACTCAGATAGCTCTGCTGCTCCTTGAGATCCACAACGCCGTAGAGAACGGCGCTCAAGTTGATGCCGCGTTCCTTAACTTTAGGAAGGCATTAGACATCGTCTCGCATTGCCATTTACTGAAAAAAATACGAGCTTATCGAGTATCGGAGCAGATTTGCGACTGGATTGAAGACACCTTGCAGATAGAACTCAATAAGTCGCTCTTAACGGAACAAAATCGACTGATGTAAAGGTAATTTCCAGAGTACTCCAAGAAAGTGTTATAGGGCCGTTACTGTTTACGTTATATACAAATGATCTAGAAGAAAGCATTGGACGCTAAAGGCTCTCCGCAGATGATGCTGTTGTCCGTAACAAAGTAATGATGGCAGAAGGTAGCAACGATTTGCAGAATGACGCCCAGATAACTGATGAATGGTGCAAGCTCTGGCAGTTGACGCAGAACGTAAATAAATGCACCATAATGCTCATACATGGGAAAAGAAATCCACGACTGTACAGCTACACTATTAATGACAAACCGCTGGAAACAGGATCTACCGCAAAATACACTCCTGGAAATGGAAAAAAGAACACATTGACACCGGTGTGTCAGATCCACCATACTTGCTCCGGACACTGCGAGAGGGCTGTACAAGCAATGATCACACGCACGGCACAGCGGACACACCAGGAACCGCGGTGTTGGCCGTCGAATGGCGCTAGCTGCGCAGCATTTGTGCACCGCCGCCGTCAGTGTCAGCCAGTTTGCCGTGGCATACGGAGCTCCATCGCAGTCTTTAACACTGGTAGCATGCCGCGACAGCGTGGACGTCAACCGTATGTGCAGTTGACGGACTTTGAGCGAGGGCGTATAGTGGGCATGCGGGAGGCCGGGTGGACGTACCGCCGAATTGCTCAACACGTGGGGCCTGAGGTATCCACAGTACATCGATGTTGTCGCCAGTGGTCGGCGGAAGGTGCACTTGCCCGTCGACCTGGGACCGGACCGCAGCGACGCACGGATGCACGCCAAGACCGTAGGATCCTACGCAGTGCCGTAGGGGACCGCACCGCCACTTCCCAGCAAATTAGGGACACTGTTGCTCCTGGGGTATCGGCGAGGACCATTCGCAACCGTCTCCATGAAGCTGGGCTACGGTCCCGCACACCGTTAGGCCGTCTTCCGCTCACGCCCCAACATCGTGCAGCCCGCCTCCAGTGGTGTCGCGACAGGCGTGAATGGAGGGACGAATGGAGACGTGTCGTCTTCAGCGATGAGAGTCGCTTCTGCCTTGGTGCCAATGATGGTCGTGTGCGTGTTTGGCGCCGTGCAGGTGAGCGCCACAATCAGGACTGCATACGACCGAGGCACACAGGGCCATCACCCGGCATCATGGTGTGGGGAGCGATCTCCTACACTGGCCGTACACCACTGGTGATCGTCGAGGGGACACTGAATAGTGCACGGTACATCCAAACCGTCATCGAACCCATCGTTCTACCATTCCTAGACCGGCAAGGGAACTTGCTGTTCCAACAGGACAATGCACGTCTGCATGTATCCCGTGCCACCCAACGTGCTCTAGAAGGTGTAAGTCAACTACCCTGGCCAGCAAGATCTCCGGATCTGTCCCCATTGAGCATGTTTGGGACTGGATGAAGCGTCGTCTCACGCGGTCTGCACGTCCAGCACGAACGCTGGTCCAACTGAGGCGCCAGGTGGAAATGGCATGGCAAGCCGTTCCACAGGACTACATCCAGCATCTCTACGATCGTCTCCATGGGAGAATAGCAGCCTGCATTGCTGCGAAAGGTGGATATACACTGTACTAGTGCCGACATTGTGCATACTCTGTTGCCTGTGTCTATGTGCCTGTGGTTCTGTCAGTGTGATCATGTGATGTATCTGACCCCAGGACTGTGTCAATAAAGTTTCCCCTTCCTGGGACAATGAATTCACGGTGTTCTTATTTCAATTTCCAGGAGTGTATTTAGGAGTAACTATGCAGAGGGACCTTAAGTGGAATGACCACATAAAATAAACAGTGAAATAGCAGATCCCAGACTCAGATTAATAGAAAGAATCTTCAGGAAATGTAACTCATGCCACGAAGGAAGTGACTTATAAGGCTCTCGTTCGACCGATTCTTAAGTATTGCTCATCTATCTGGGATTCCTATCAGGTAGGACTGATAGGAGAGCGACGCTTTTCCTCAAGGGATCGTTTAGGCGTCGCGTGAAAGTTACGGAGACGCTCAATGAATTACATTGGGAAAAGTTACAAAGAGGGGTTGTGCATCATGGAGAGATTTACTATTGAAATTTCGACAGAGTACTTTCGAGAAGATTTGGACAAAATATTACTCCTCCCCCCCCCCCCCCCCTCACCCTGCCCAGCACATATGTCACGCATATTGACCACGAGGAAAAAATTCGAGAAATTAGAGCCAATACAGAGGCTTGCCGACAATTATGCTTCCCACGGACTATTCGCGAGTGGAACAGGGTTCTGGGGCTCAGTTAATGGTCCAAAAGTATCCTCCGCCACACACCATTAGGTGGCTTGGAGTGTATGATGTAGATGTAGATGAATGGTACGGATGCTGAAATGCACAATTCAAACCATAGCCGTAGTATTGCGATTCAGTTGTCATTTGTAGCCGATCCCATTCACGATAAGAAGCTTATAGCTCGATCTACTGGCAATATTTTCACTGTACTATTTTTTTATTCCATGACTTTCCCCCTGCGTCAATAACATGCCGTTCAAATTTGACGTCATTCTGAGCAGTGGTTCTCTTTCTACAACGTATTGAAACTGGAACTTTATTTATGGACATCCCGTATTTTAGACGTAGTTTGTAGATTATCAAATAGTTAACTTTCGATTACACAAAAAGGCTTTGTTTTCTTAAGTAAGCAGTAAAATGACCTTGTGATGAGCAGACATACTCGAAACGCGTAGCGATGTATCAAACTACGAAGTACAGAAATAATGTGATTGGCAATAAAACGAACATGTAATTTGTAAGAAATTCTGGATGTAAATACAATGTTCAATATTTAGTCTTCGTTGACGGCAGTCATTACTGAGATTAAAGAAAAGAGTAGAAACGGCGTAGAAAAATTACAGAAGTCAGTGTCAAAGGTAGGTACGCCGCCGTCAGGCCAGAGTAACAAATCTATGGAAAAGATACTTAAATATATTAGGAAATTTCAACTGTAGGTGACTATAGGACACATTTATAGGTATTTTCAGTATTTGGCTGTGCATTCAACCTCCAAAAGAGGTATTAAACCTAAAAAGCAAATTCACACATTAAAAGACAGTTGTTCCACATGCAGAAAAACCACAACCATTAAAGGTCACTCAGTAATCACAGGAACATGAAAAGCAACAGTGGTAATAACTTCGCGAAACATACAAATTAGAATAGTTGGAATAATAAATGAAAAGCCCTAGTTTGCTTTTGTACTAGATCAGAATAGCACTTTTCATTTATTATAAAATTGTTCTACC
The DNA here is from genome assembly GCF_021461395.2 of Schistocerca americana. NCBI lineage: Eukaryota > Metazoa > Arthropoda > Insecta > Orthoptera > Acrididae > Schistocerca > Schistocerca americana. The sequence continues at coordinate 540,248,633 of NC_060119.1, forward strand.
AAGGACCGACGGAAGATTCTGTTCATATAGAAAATTTTGATCCTGAGGAGAATAGCAGCCATTTGCACAATAATAATCGGGGTGATTGAAACTTTGCAAAAAGAAACACTTGAACATGTACACATTCACAGAATGGACCACTTAAGATTTGTGTCAGTACCATAACATATATCTACATCTACATCTACAGGTACTCTTCAAATCACATTTAAGTGCCTGGCGGAGAGTTCATCGAACCACTTGCGCAATTCTCTATTATTCCACTCTCGTATAGCTCGCGGAAAGAACGAACACCCATATCTTTCCGTACGAGCTCTGATTTCCCATATTTTTTTAAAGATGCCCAGCCCAAATCCTTATCACTTCAGTGACACTCTCCCCCATATTTCGCGATAATACAGAACGTGTTGCCCTTCTTTGAACTTTTTCGATGTACTCAGTCAGGCCTATTTGGTAAGGATCCCACACCGCGCTGCAATATTCTGAAAGAGGACGGACAAGCGTAGTGTAGGCAGTCTCCTTAGTAGATCGCTTTGCGATGATAAGAAAAATTTGGAGCTTAGTGTTCTTAACTGTTTCGGAGAGAAATACACCATCAGTGGTTTCTGGTATAAGACTCGTGAATTTCCCTTCACTGAGGCAACGCTGTGAGGGTACAGTGACAGACGTGGGTGGTCGCCGCGCTATGAATACGGGACGGCTTAAGCTCTCCCTGCTGGCCTGCTGGTTTGCAGATATGTAACCGCCTTCTGGCAGATTTCCTGTGCCTGCGAGGTGGCACGGTCTTGGAAGACAGCAGGGCGACCACAGACTCCCTAAGCATTTCTGGTGTGATGAATCTGCTTTTCCTGTTTGCGATTGCAAATAAGCGACATCGACATTGTGCCGTGTTCAGTGTGGGAAAATTCCAGAAACTAACTGTCGGGATAAATTTAGTCTATAAGAAGGGTCATCGGAGAAAACATTATAGTGTAAATATCTGAACCAATGAGTGGCTACACAGTGTATACAGTATACGAACCTCTACGCAGTTAAAGGGCATACTGTGATAATGGAGAAGTTTTGGCGGGCTTCACCTGCGTTCCAGCATGTTGAGGGGAATTTTTGGTCGTCACTGTGGCGTTTCTCTGAAACGAACGTTAGTCAGTTGTTAAGTTGGTGTGAGGACGCGTGACCGAGAGTTGACACAGAGAGAGGGAGCCAGATGGTCGTGGTCTGGCTCAATTTTCGGTGAGTCGACTGAGTAAGTGTAGCGTTTTTACCGGAAGAGCTGCTTTTCCTCTGAGCAGCTGACAATTTGCAAGATAAATTCCGCAACATATGTTGCTTTTTCAGTGTCTTTACTTGTCTGGATCTTGTATCTCGTTTTAACTTGCATTTTCGAGCTGCACATAGTTTGGAAAGCGGTTGCATAGCAGTTTTCTGTTCAACTGTATGTATCCAATACTTGTTAGATGAACTGTGCGTCCCAAGTGAGCTTCGTTCAGACAATCAGTTATTGTACTTTTGGACACATCAACTTCTATTCCATTGCAGAATTTAATTTGAAATATTCACTTTACTTGTGAACCAATTTAGGAAAACAAATCCAGTGTTTAAAATAACTGACTTTTTCTCCCTTTTGTTTAGTCCTGCAACAAATTAGGTCAGGCGACCCACAATTAAGAAATATGAGAGACTTATTCTACATAATTTAATGGTGCTCTCACTGCGACGGCTTTGTGTTGTGAAGCAGTTGTCCCAAGAATGAAGTATATGTGTGTGGTAGGAAATATAATTAATTTACATATAACAGTTAATGACAATTGCTGTCATTTATATTTAACAGTTTTTAAACCGCAGAGGATTTTCAATCACTGTGATGAACAATTTGCTGGGTTAAGACAATATAAGGCTTATACCAGTTTGCATTTCGTTTATGTGTTGAATACGTTAGTGTGGCAGGCAGATAGCCCTCTCCACTGCCGAGTCAGAGACGGTATGTTGAGACGCACTTTAGTGTACAAGTTATTGTTGTAACTTTCATTTTGCGCTCACCAATTCGCTCGCTTACTTTCTTTTTTAGCAGTGGCAGCCTTGCTAGCAAGAAATTTATATTTTGTATTTGTATTTCGGGGGTTTCTTTTTTTCCGAGGAATATTGTGTGTGAAGAAAGTGCGTTTGGAGGTATTTTGCGTGTATAGGGAGTATATTTGTTTATTATAGTTTTTGTAGTTTCTGTTCGCCGAGCAATAAATTAGATTTGCATCCTCTCAGAGTATAAGAAGCCGACATCGCGCTCGTTTGAGAGACACTAGAAAAATTACGCGAGACTGAAGTCTAGTAGCCGGCCGCGGTGGTCTCGCGGTTCTAGGCGCGCAGTCCGGAACCGTGCGACTGCTACGGTCGCAGGTTCGAATCCTGCCTCGGGCATGGATGTGTGTGATGTCCTTAGGTTAGTTAGATTTAAGTAGCTCTAAGTTCTAGGGGATTGATGACCACAGCAGTTGAGTCCCATAGTGCCCCGAGCCATTTGAACTATTTTTTGAAGTCTAGTAGAGACGGAACCGATTAGTGTTGAATTTCCTGAGTGGGAGGCAGTGGCAATAGTTACCGTGCCTGAAACCCAAGGAAGCTATCACGTTTACGAGCAGAACGAAAATGGGCTGACTGACAAGAGCAAATCGAACGTAGCGCCGAGCAGTTTGTTATCTGGAGCTATGGTAGACATGCAGCTATGCTCTAAACGGTGGTTAACGATAATGGATGAAAGTGTTGCAACGACAGAAGCACGTAAATCAAGAGCAGAAGCAGATAGGCAAAAGGCTGAAGCAGATAGAGCAAAGGCTGAAGTGAACCGAGCAAGAGCCGATGCAGAGAGGGAAGAAGCGAAGAAAGAAAGGAAGAAAGCAGTTGCTGGAGAATATTTGTATAGTTAGAAAGGAGAAGCGAATCTTGACTCAAGATTGCCTAAGATAGGTTACTCCAGGGTAAGGCAAAAGAGGTGCAAATGAGTGAAAGCATTAACGAAGAACTTGCGCAAGGAGTGCAATATTTAGAGGAACGGTCAGTTTCGGAAGCGACCGAGCCGGTGCAGTACGTTGAAACGGAACAGTTTGTTTCAATGAAACACAATATAGAATATTTGAAAAGAGGAACTGAGCGACCGCAAATCGCATAGACGCTTTTAAAAGTATGAGATAGTAGGAATATTGTGGGCGGGGATTCACAGTCCATTAGGGCGGCGTTATCCGGCATGGAGAGAGATTTTGTTAGAGGAGGAGGGGGGAGGAGATTAGTGTTTATAACGTCCAGTCGACAACGAGTTCATTAAAGATAGGCTCTATTTGAGGAGCGTGTACGGTGTCGGGGGTCGTGTCTAGGTGCGAGAGGCCATTTGACAAAAGACCTTCCGTCCCGTTACGAAAAGTTTTAATGTGCACTGTACGAGCGGGGACCTACGTTTCGAAGCTAGCATCGCCCAATCTGAAAATAGCCCTCGCAACGAAGCGTTTTCAGTTATACGACATTTACTTTCGCGAAGTTCTTGGAAAGAATCGGGAACTGAATCATCCGTATAACAGCGGTGAACAAATCCTATTGTTATTATTATACTCGATGCCAACAGAGCGAAAAGGAAACATTCACTGGTGTACAGAGGAACGACGTCGAGGCTATCAAATTAATTCTGTTTGACCACGGTGAGGAGAGGGGAGAGGGCGAGGGATACGACTAGCGCCAATACGAAAGCGGTTGGAGTAGCGAACGTACGAACACAAATGTAGAGGGACATATTGAATGCAATAGAGGCCATACTTCAAAGTTGAGGTCGCACGGAAAAAAGCCGCAGCAGTTTGAGGAAGAGACGTCACAGAAATCAGGGAACATCGGCGCTGCCGATGGAGCGTGAAAACGGAGCCGTTGGAATGAAAGAATTACGGGATCGTGCTCCAGGCCGCAGCCCGCAGTTCTCATCTGATTGTGGAGCAGATAACGAATGTAGACGAGGGCCAGATTTGCATTCGAAACGTATTGGAGTATAGCTGAAATCAGAACTGACTTTCCGGCCGTGACGGAGAGCGCCGAAGGGACGGTGTGTCCGATCATATAAATAAGTGTTTACCTTAGTATGTTCTGCATGTTGTTTCTTTTTTTATACTTCCTCGTTGTAGTGTTTTTCTCTTTGTTAGGTCGAGATACGCATTTAGTTGCTTTGCTGGGCGTATACTTTACGCTCTTCGCTTGTGGTTTGGGAGAGTTTGTTTATGTTTGTGAACGCACACATCGTTGCTTTTGTTCATATGGCCGTTTGATGGAGATCCTTTCATTGTCTGAAAGCTAATACATGTTTCCGACTGTTATAGATGAAGTATTGTAGCGGCTAGCTTCAAGTAAGCACAAAAAAGCATTTTTGTTTTCCTTTTCCTTACAACCCTTCAGTCTATCCAAATTATTTCGTCTTAAGTAAAAGAGAAAACGTGGTGTTAGTTTTACTATTTGAAATGATCTCTATTCAGAACAAAAAAAGCACGGTTTCCACTGCCAAAACAAAGTAACCAACTGAGAAAAAGATCAAGTTACTTGTTTAATGAAATCGAAAAGAATAATTGATTGTTCAACCCCTCCTCCCCCAAAAATCTTATGTCTAAAGATACGATCGGTACCCTAATTCTAAAATCGATACGTGTAACAGGCTGTTAACAGTTGTAATTGCTGTACGGTTGGTTCGGCAAGGGTGACTAAATTTATTTCTTGCATTTACGAAACGAGTCGCTAGGGTGACGATGAGAAGCTGAACACACGTTATCTGAACATGAAGTTCTCCTGTGGCATTAAGAAACACGCACGGCTGTTTGCCCTGGACGTTCACTCGCAGCCGTAATATACTTTTGTTTACTGTTTTCTCCCGTCAGTCAATGCATAAAGGTCATGCCCTTCCGAACTCCATTAATTAGTGGTAGAGATCAGCAGTTTTCACTAACTGAGCACTTCTGAACTCTCATAAAAATAAAACACTGCTTTTAATACTCGGAACCAACAGTAAAAAATTTACATCTTCCTCCGCAATAAAAATAAAAAAAAATTGCTGGTGATACGGAAGTACATTTAAAATATCATTATGGGATGCATATAGTTAGCTTTGACGGATCATTTGTTAATGATGGCACGGAGCACACTACACAGAATAACTGTACTGAAGTAGCCCTGACAGACGATTGGAAACTGCGTTACACGTCTCATTGCACTGCTCCACTGGATTTATGGGTATTTTCATCATGAGCAAATTTAATTTCGAAATCAGGAGGGAGTTATATGCATGCATGTGGCATGAAAGACTGTAATTTTATGGAACATTTGTCAGTGGTGGGAAGGAGTACCACACAGAGCATCACTATACTTAAATAGCTCTGACAGACGTTTGGGATCTACGTTACACACACGTTATTCCATTGCTCCGCCGCGTGGATGGGTATTTTCTTCATAATCAAATTACATTATCATATTAGGATGGGAGTCCATATTCCATAGAAGGCTGTGGGATTTGGTGGATAACTGACTGTTTCAGAAATCGTTATCCGATATATACCCATATACGTGGTGTGGAAGACTGTAGTTTCAATGAAACATTCTTTGGTGATGTGAGGAGTATTACACACACACACACACACACACACACACACACACACACACAGCTTTACTGTACTGGCATAGGACTGACACAGAATTGGAAACTATAGAACAGTACTTTGCAAGTAAATGTTTTATGGAAGTTTCGAATTACACATTTATTGCATTTGAAGCCTATACTCCGTAACCGAAAAAATGAAACAAAATGTTAAATTACAAGTCAACTCTGTGCTGGCGATGTTTAACATTTCTGGGACGTGCGGTGCGGCGAAGAAACAACGTGTTCCGCAGTACTGTGTGGAGTATGGAAGTTTATCGTTTTGCGTGATTTTAGGGTGCCATTACACTGTGCAGTATTTGTTTGAATCTAGACACTGTAAATATTCGCATGCTATCCTGTCAGTTATGACACTTTGAAAGGAGTCTACTGGGGCACACTTGTATGTGGCACCCTAATATAATAATAATATAAACTAAAATGAATTTATGATATTATAAACGATGCATGTCTCTGATAGGCTTCATAATGCGGATCGCTGACTGTGCACGACTGCAGAGCCAAAGATACTGCTACTGGTCTGAGACTTAGTGTTGGAGTGAGAGAGCGCTGGGCGCAAAGTTGTAGGTAGCTGTCTGTGAGTGAAAGAGGATAGTGTAAGCAGTTTTTGTGGTGTGCTTTGTGAAGCCACCAAGTGTTAGATTAATGTAGGAACTACGAGAGCATGGAAGCAGAAGACTTCATGCAAGCAAGGTAAAGATGTTACTAATTATGATTTTCGTTTTGGCAGCCCCTTAGTATAGATGAGTTGGTTGATAATTTGTAATTGTTGAGTAACCACAGAATGTACGTAAACTGATTTGATAAAAAGGATAGTTAAACATTTCACTTTTGTAATATTTCTAAGGTTCGTTAACAGGCCTATATGTAATTTGATGATTTGCATTTATGCTGGTTTAATGAGGTTAGATAATACTTGCTGTATAAATCTCATTGTTCGTGAATCATTTAGTAAATATGATGTATTTTTCTGACCAATGTAAATTCAATTGTCAAATGTTTTTGAAAAGCCAAACTTAACTTGCAATATAATTTCGCAAAAGGATTTCAGTGTTAGTAATTCACCACAATCAGTACTGCCTCCCTGTCCAGGTCATACGTTTTTTCAGAGGCGTTGGATTTTTTCTCAAATGCTTCCATTTATCAGCCACAATAATTTCATGTGCATTTCAAAATATTACGGCCAGCATTGTACACCGCTGAGCCGCACACCACTGAACCAGTAGCTAGCTTTTTAGCTTTTTTTTTTTTTAAAAAAAAATGAAAGACCATTATATATCGCGTTCCACTGTTGCTGCTTTAGAGGTAAGAAAATTTCATTTATTTATTATGTCCACAGGGACCAAAGTTATCCGTTTTGAACAGGATTAGAGGAGTCAGTGCCTAAGGGGCTGAATGTATTTTGCAGTGTGACTGTATTTCTTTATTGGTATTGGGAGTTGCATTGCCAAATCAAGTTCGAATGAAGTTTTTGCTAACAATAACACAGAGTAAGCACACCACTTGCACTTACAACACGCTACACGATAATTCGAGTTTAGTATCCAGTCTACAGCTCAGACATTCATTCAACGTAATCGTAAAGTTCTTCTTCTTAAAGGAACGTTACACTAGATTATTAAAGAACATTACAATTTCTGTGTCATAATTACCGTAATTAAAAATGAGAATTACCACTTTACACTAAAAACATTTGAAGACCTAGGTAAACATGAACCGAGCCCTCCATCTTCCCTATAAGTTGTGGTAATTGTCGTGACAGTTTTTCCCTTTAAAAGTCTTACGTAGACAAAATGTGCACCAAAGTGAACAGTTTGCTTACATAAGGGTCATTATATTAGGTTAGCGCAAGTGGACAATTTATTTACTTAAGTCGAAAAATGCCACCCATTGAGCAAGAACTGGTAAATGCCCATTACTGAGAGTCGGTGTGCTGTCCAACATGGACGTGATTTTAAGCAGTTTCCCACATCCCACTAAGTGAATACTGGGCTGATACCAAGTTCCTCCTTATTCACACGATTCGTACACATTTAGAAAAATATCGACCACTTTCACACGCATGGCACTATACCCAGACTGATGAGGCACATACGCGACGTGTCAGGGAGTGATGATGATGTCCTCCTCACCGTGTCCGGCAACAGCGACTCCGTCAGTCTTCTCTGTCCTTGTTGTGGTAGGCTCGGATGTGGCTCGCGAATCCGAATTTCGCTTTAAATATCCTGTTGCATGAAGCACAGTGAAGTTGACCAGCAGAGTTGTAAGTATACGTGTAGACAGGCTTGAGCTGAGATTTTCGGAGTTCTCTTTTAGCATCCAGGTTCATTAGACGCTTTTGCTCGAATTGTTCGATGCTCTTATCTACAGTTGATCGCCACTCCGATCGGCGCAATGCTAGCTCCTCCCAACGGTTGCTTGGAATGCCACAGGCTGCAAGGTGGCGTTTAATGGTGTCTTTATATCGCAGGTGTTGACCACCTTTCCTCCTCTTCCCGCAAGAAAGCTGCGAGTAGAACACCGCTTTAGGTAGCCTACTGTCATCCATGCGTAATATGTGACCACTCCATCTCAGTTGATGTTTCATTATTAAAGCTTCAATACCAGCCAGTTTCACGCGGCGCAAAATCTCCGTGTTTGGGACACGGTCTTCCCAATTGATGCGCAGAATTGATCTCAGACATCGAAGATGGAATTTATCTAGCTTCTTAATGTCAGCTTTATAACAGCACCAGGTTTCCGAGGCATAGAGTAAGGTGGATAATACTACTGCTTTGTAGACTGCAATTTTTGTTTGTAGTTTGAGATCATGTGATTTCCATACTCTGTCATTAAGCTTACCGAAGGCTGAGGCTGCGCTGGCTATACGCGCTGCGCTTTCCGTTGTCAGGCTGTAGTCACTTCTAATTTGGCTTCCCAGATATTTGAAATTTGACACATTTCGCAAGGGTTTGTTATTTGTCTCAATACTGGAGTCATCTGCATTAAGACCTCTAAGTGGCTGTTTGAGAACTTGCGTCTTAGTGATGCTAATGGCTAAGCCAAATCTTCTGCAGGAGGCATTTAGCAGATTTATGTAAGTCTGAAGAGTTTCGCAAGAATTAGCCATCATGCATACATCATCCGCGTAGAGAATCTCTAAGATGGATAGTTTGGTTACGCGACTTTTTGTTTTGAAGCGAGAGATGTTGAAGCCACTTTTGTCTGTCCTTGTGTCGAGACTAATTTGATTACTACAGGCTTTGGTCGCGTCTCTCATAACAACTGCGAAGTGAGAAGAGTGTGGGAGCCAGAACACAGCCTTGTTTTACACCACATGTCACGGGAAACTGTTCTGAGAGCTTGTCCTCATGGCGGATTTTTGCCATCATGTTTTCATGAAACTGCCGAATCAAACTGACAATTTTGTCAGGGCACCCAGTTTTCTTTAGTATGATCCAGAGAGCTTCCCGTGGGACACGATCAAAAGCTTTTTCCAGGTCTACAAAGCACATGAACAAAGGCCGATGTTGCTCTAAGCTTTTCTCTTGCATTTGTTTGACAACAAATATGGGATCCACTGTGCCTCTGTTTGGGCCAAAGCCACACTGGGTCTCTGGTAGCAGTTTTTCTGCAATGTGTGTTAACCGGGTGTTAATTATGTGGGCAAGGACTTTTCCCGCTGCTGAGAGAAGAGAAATGCCCCTGTGGGAGCTGCAGTCTGATATGTCACCCTTGCCTTTATAGATCTTGGAAATACAAGCATCTTTCCAGTCTTGTGGAATCATTTCATACTCCCAAATCCTTAAGATCAGAGCAGACAATGGTTTCTTGATGTTTGGCCCCCCATATTTATATAGCTCTGATGGCAAGTTATCTAATCCTGCTGTTTTGTCATTTTTCAGCTTAGCCAGTGCTGAAATGAATTCATCGTAGGAAGGGGCATCCGCAAGTTGTTCCTCAGGGAGTAACGAGGTGGCGACAGGAAAGGCATCTGGTCACCCCTTAATCTAACAATGCCAAATCCGTTGATGACTATGCTGACCGTGCACCGACGGGGGACAAACGAACATGAAGAAGAAAAAGAATACAAATATAAATCTCAGGACGGACTTATCTGAGCAGACATACGACTCAGTAATGCTTCAACTGGGGAAGAGAGTGGGGAATGAATTCTCATCCTAGCAACAACGGAGTAAGTTTTATATGAATGGGTGTGAAGCAGCTGCGAGAGGGCGGGACACTGCGGTCACCCATCGCTACTTGTTTTTGACAGCTGTCAGCTTTCGTCTCCTGTGTTCTGTGACTCTGTGGCGATATCCTGGGCAGCTCGGTTAGTTCCTTCTGACGCACTGGCCGCCTTAATGGCGCAAGTATGGCACGCTCGGGCAGTGGCTAATATCTCGTAGCTGTGTCTGCGCTCCTGGCGACATCTGTCTGCGGTAATTGTCTCACAAAAGCAGTATCAGTGTAATATTTGGAGGCTGAAGTCAGGCAAGGAAATGGAGTCAGATGCTTAAATATTGGTGCATTACACCGCAACGTAAATTTAAAAAAAATGGTTCAAATGGCTCTAAGCACTATGGGACTTAACATCTGAGGTCATCAGTCCCCTAGAACTTAGAACTACTTAAACCTAACTATCCTCCTAAAGACATCCATGCCTGAGGCAGGATTCGAACCTGCGACCGTAGCAGTCGCGTAGTTTCGGGACTCATGTGACTAGAACCGCTCGGCCACCGCGGCCGGCCAACGTAAATTGATTCAACATTGAGTGGAACATACGTTGCGCAACACATTAAAGGGTCGCTTTTTCAAAACGCCGTAAATGACTCCTATTGTGACGCTCAAATTTGAAATTTCGCTCAATATGTGCCTAATGGTGCAAAAGCGTGACGCCCTGCGTCAGTCTCGACGACGCTTCGAACAGCAATGTCTTGACAGATGCGAAAAAGTGGTTAGAGCTCAGACGTTCATGTGACGTGTAAGATTGGTTTCAGGCACTCCTCTGCTCAGAATCGAAACGAAAAGTCGTGAATGGGTAACGTTAAGGGCGGGGCGTCAATCAACCCACCCGTTTCCTTATGGCGTCGGTTCCCACTTATTTCGCGCTCGAAAACGACAGTTCCCACTGCGATCAGCAACAGGACGACGTTGTTGACAAAGTTTGACACTTCTGATACCGCCCAAATTTTCAGCCTTAGTCTGACGACGTTGCGGGGCTGCACCCACTATGAACGTGACTGACGGCAATTTTTGCTCTCGTATACATACTGGAACCAGCACGGACCGTTCAGATTTTAATGACATGAAAACAGCAAGGGTGCTAATGCGTTTCCAGCCCTCCTATGTTGCAACCTCCCGTGGCGTGATGTCTGGGGCTGATGGGGACGGTGGGGAAGGGGGTGGGGTTGGGAGGGGGTTGGGCTGCGAGTTGAGACATGCGTGAAGGAAACGGCAAAGGATGTCTCTAAATACCTCCAATTTGCTAGTTAGACAACACCCTCAGTGGCACCTGTCCATATTTATTGAGAATTTAGTAACGTGCCTTTACAGAGAGAACCTGCCAAGTAGTTCCACGTGCCTGCAGGCAGGCAACTGACATCCAATAGATGTCAAGTGATTGCCTACTTACAAACACTGTGACGTCTCCTGGCAAGACATTTACAAAGTCGGTGTAATCTATGTGAATAAAGAAACATTTATCTGTATTATTATTATTTCATTTCTGTATGAACGGTTGTCTATTATGTAGGGAGTATGTAAAAAAAGGAAATAATCATTTTTCATTTTTGTATTTGTGCAACATTTATGTATCTGTATTTTGTAAATAATGTCTTTGGTCGGCGAGAGTGGAAATCTAAACAGACAATGATAATTGAAGAAATTTATTAGCGTTCTGAATTGATTACAAAGAGTGGAGGCTTAAATGTTACTCTCTCTGTCTTCTTGTAGCCGTTAAAGTAGTAAGAGCCTGTGACTCTCGCTTGAATACTTGGTTAGCTTTATTTTGTTCTTTGTTTGCGAAAGATGCCATTGGAGGCTGATGTATAAAAAAGGTGTGTACTTTGAATTTTCGTTGATTTTTGAATACAGAAATTGTTAAAAATACTCGTAATAATTTATTGCTAGCTTGCCCAGTATTTCATTCCACATTTTTAGCCGTTTTCAGCATATTTAGAATTTTTCATGAAGCAGAGCTGCGCCGCGATCGCGGGAGCCGCTGCCGCGGCACATTCAGAATATAATTGAATGAAAGCAGTTTTCCCGCATTTAAGCGGGCACGTAATGGTACATTAAAATTATTTCTTTTAGCTTCCCGGAGACATCAGACGAGAATTGTGGATTTTATTATGTAATTTTCAGGTACATGGGCAACTGCTATTACAGTCTCAGTTACGTAAATAATTTACGCCGGCCGCTGTGGCCGAGCGGTTCTAGGCGCTCAGTGCGGAACCGCGCGACTGCTACGGTCGCAGGTTCGAATCCTGCCTCGGGCATGGATGCGTGTGATGTCCTTAAGTTAGTCAGGTTTAAGTAGTTCTAAGTTCTAGGGGACTGATGACCACAGATGTTAAGTCCCATAGTGCTCAGAGCCATTTGAACCATTTTTGAAATAATTTACGTATATCAGAGTGGCAAAACTTTACTTGAGTGATATAAAAGTCTGCTGTGCTGAAACCTGTTTTGGCTAATAATAACATTAAAATCAAATTCCATTTTTTGTTCCATGCTCTCGTGTTAGTCTTGGCAATCAATAGTGTTCATGTTAAAAAATCCACTGCAGCTTTTATGTTAAGCGAACATAGCATACTGCAACTTTTGTGCGTTTAAATAAGAGTAACTTTCAGTGCATTTCAGAGATGGAAATAGAGAAGGATATGTTCAATTTCATAATTAGTTACAGTAGTGATACCGTGTTCCGTTTCTAACAGGCCCGATCAAGATTATGTGAAAATAGTTTGCAAATTAAAAATCACACGTTCACAGCAGGATATCTATTAGTGTTGTGTGTATCCCCACATAATGGGTCGAGGTGCACAAAGTTTTTCAACAACAGAAACTAGTAGTGAGAATTGCATGTTATCTTTTGTGCTCGCAACAATAAGCAATGTACAGAAACTGCATATAAAACCAAAAAGTGCGCGGTGGGAGGACGCGACAACACCTAGGGCTACTTCGTTGTTTTTCTCTGTAAAGACACATTTTTAAAATTCATACATATTATAAAAATGAATGTATGTATGTTTATGTTCCACATATGTATATGTTTCACAGCTGCTCCTAAAACACTGCACCGATTTCAACCAAACTTGGTACACGGGTCCCTAACAGTCAGGCAACAATCGCTCTCTGTGTGATAACCACCTACCTGTCATAGTTCTGGAGATTGCGTAGAAAACTGGCGCATCATGCATGACTTAAATTTATTACTTCTGTGCTGTTTACGCTATTCGCAATAAATTTCGCAGACAGGATCCACATATGCCGCTGAGTGTACCTATGCAAATACATTATTGCACGACACAGTTGAAGAGATGTGACGTCATAAAAAGTGCGATGCGTGAAAAATTGCCACGATTCTGTACGAAGACTTAATACATTTATTCTTTACTACTAAGATACTCCTAGAGTCGAATCAAGGCAGGGATATCCCTGACACATGATAGCGCTTTTGACAGCTTTCAACTACGAAACACAAACGGCTGTAGGCGAAAACAATAGGCATCTATAGATCTATGCACAGACGTTGCTGTAGAGACGCTCACAGAAGCGCGTTGTAAACATGCGAAGTAGATTTAGTTATACATTTGTACATTATGCATACTTATTTGTACCATTCTTTCATAATTTTAAAGGTGATTTCACGAATACCTGAAAATGAAATTCTTTCAATATTACCCTACAAAGAGTTCATTTTTTTTTCTCGTTTGTAATATAAAACTGGCACAATGAATACACGGGCAATACCTGGTTTGTCAGCAAGTTCTCAATAAGTGTGGACGTGTGCCACTGATGGCGTTGTCGCGCTTGGAGGTCTTAGAGAGATAATTCGTCATTTTCTTCGAGCATGTATCCATGTCGCAGCCACGTGTGGTCACTCCATTGGATGGTGCAAAATAGGAAGGCTGAAAATGCAAAAGCATCTTTCGCTCCTTTGGATCACTTTCAAATTTCTTCAGATGGTTTTGAACTGTTTCTAGAGGCTCCAGGCTGTACACGAGAGCAAAAATCGCTGTTGCGCTGCATTCTAAAGACATGCGATCACCTTCATAGTTGAAATGGTTCAAATGGCTCTGAGCGCTATGGGACTTAACTTCTGAGGTCATCAGTCCCCTAGAACGTAGAACTACTTAAACCTAACTAACCTAAGGACATCACACACATCCATGCCCGAGGCAGGATTCGAACCTGCGACCGTAGCGGTCGCGCGGTTCCAGACTGTAGCGCCTAGAACCGATCGGCCACACCGGCCGGCACCTTCATAGTGGATGCAGTCAGACAACGTCGTCAGGGAAGGGTTGGGCCGTCCAGGGGTGTCAGCAGTGTCAAAGCTTGTCAACAACGTCGCCCTGTTACTCATCTCAGTGTGATCTTCCGTTTTCGACCGCGAAATGTGTGGTAATGACGCCCAAAGGAAAGGGGTAGGTTGATTGACACCCTTAATATTACACATGAAATGTGGGCGACAGAGGTTGTGACGGCCTTTCCATCGTGTGACAGGTTCACCGTGGCACTGGACAGAATTGTGGTGAAATTTGGTGCCAGTGTGACACCTTTAACTGGCCTTACACGTCATATGAATTTTTAAGCTCTGACCTATTTTCCACGTGTGTCGACACCTCACGATGTCCCAGGAAGACACTTTAGGGCGCCACGATTTTAGGCCATTACAGAGGAAGGCTGCAGCCACCACTGAGTGAAATTTGGAACTTAGGCGCCGAAATCGGAGGCAATTACTAGATTTCGAAAAAATAATCCCTTAAGGGATGTAGGATGTCAAACGGGCCGACTTGGAGCAGGGGAGGTACCACAGGATATTTTAATTTTCACTGTCCATACTTTTACAAAGAAATTCTTAAAACTTTGTTAGCATGACAAGGAACGATTCAGAATTCACAATCATAGCAGTGGAAGTTCAAAAACTTGATAAGATATTTTTTTTACATGTGAAATTTCATCGTTTCTTCATTTACTATTGGCTGCATTTGTTGCTATAGGTACACTTTTCTTCATAAGTAAGAGAAATTCTTCGATGAATTTTGCACAGCATACAAATCATAGTTATAAATGTATGAAACTCAGGAATTTTCTAAGTCTATTGAAAACTGTGGTAAAAATTGAGATAATTAATTATACAATCTGTGTTTTTCTAAACATGAAGTGCAAAATGTGACAGCACATTCATTTTCTCATAAATTAAATAAATTCCAGAGTGTCATACAAATTTAAGTATGGTTTGTGTGCTGTACAAAATTCATCAATGAATTTCTCTTACTTATGAAGAAAAGTGTACCTATAGCAAGAAATGCAGCCGATAGTAAGTGATAAAATGATGAAATTTCACCGTAAAAAAAGAAAAAAATTATTTTGTTATGTTTTTGAATCCTGAATTCTTTGTGTTCATGATGGAAAAGTTTTATGAATTTAATTGAAAAATATAGACAGCATAAATTAAAATGTCCTGCAGTGCTTCTTCTGCTCCAGGTCGGCCCGTTTGACCCGACCTCCCTTTTGCGTTTCGTAGGGTAAGTCATAAAGCGATGATAGACATTGGAATGAGTGAAAAGATCTGACTCACAGTTCGTAAACTGAACCGGTGATAAGCTGGCATGTCTCCAGAATGCAGTCTCCTTGTCTATTCTGACTCCTCTGACTGCCTGCTAATCGTCTCATACTCTCCGCTCTTCTTCTCCTCCTCTACACATTGACTGTCTACTGTCCCATCCTGTCCCTCAGGTCCTCAGTTTCGTGGTGTACTGTGTTTGTCATATTTCACCTGGTTTACGTGATCCACTCCCCCCCCCCCCCCTCCCCCTCCTCCCGCTGCCCGCAAAAGAAAGAGAGAGGAAAGAGAGAGAGAGAACGACATTTGCAGAAAACTAAGGGTCTTGAAAGTGGTAAGGAATTAAAAGGCTATGTTTAGTACTGGGTAGCCTTCATCTGCCAGCATGAGGGGCTTACGTTCGCAGGTTCGAATCCTGCATCGGGCATGGATGTGTGTGATGTTCTTAGGTTAGTTAGGTTTAAGTAGTTTTAAGTTCTAGGGGACTGATGACCTCAGAAGTTAAGTCCCATAGTGCACAGAGCCATTTACACAATTTCTGACGTTACCAAAACAGTCAGAAAATATTACAGTTCTTAAATAAATTGTGTGACACATGCTGTACACAAATTGTTTTCTTCTGAGTTACCATTTCTTGGACGATGTACTAAAGCAATGTACGATTCATTGATATATACAAATCACTACCACTACATTGAAATATTTATTTTGTGGCAATCAAACAATTTATTATTATTATATTAAAAGATTTCATTTATTTTATTGTTACTATTATTAAAATCGTACCACATTTGAGGTACGTTAATACTCTAACTGATAGCAAGTTTTATTCGGGAGGGGGGAACACAGACATTAGCAAAATGTGACCATCTCCCTGAGCCGACCTCAGGATCTATGCCTGCTGCCGCAGCTGTTTATTTCGGTCGTTCAGACCACGTGTGCTAATATAGACTTATCCTCAGCTGGATATCTCATTGAATAGAATTTGTACCGAGTGAGTCATCACTTTATAAATACAGTCCGTAAATGAAACTTAAGCTAATAACGATCTTATAGTGGTTTTGACACAATTAATGAATATTCCCCCCTGTTAAATTCAAAAAGAAAACGGGCCTTTTACAGAGTCATTGAAGTGAAGGGCCATGAAGTACTGCTGCTGACAAATTTTGTGCAGTGTCCCCCTTCTTGGACATTAAGTGTAATCCACGTGTTGTGTCACCCTCACACTTCTGTTAATTCATATTCGTATATGACAACACGATCCAGTTAATATACCCTACATGCGCTCATTGCGTCGATCTACACGATACAGCAGTTCATTTCACACAGCATGTTGAGGTCCCAGGTAAACAATGACCAACAATTGTACTCCTGTCAGTGACGCAGGCTTCTCATCTTGTTCGAAAGCTTGCGCATAAAGAGCAAAGTTTCCCTCATCTGAGTTGAAGACGCCAACTATTTTCGCCAAAACCAAGGGTCTTTTCCTTCTCAAATATTCATATGCATTCATATTCGGCAAAAGACAACGATCTGAAGAAACAGAGCAGTGATTTTCAAAGTGTGTGTGTGTGTGTGTGTGTGTGAGAGAGAGAGAGAGAGAGAGAGAGAGAAAGAGAGAGAGAGAGAGAGAGAGAGAGAGAGAGAGAGCTACAAAGAAGAACAATACATCTTACGTCCTCGACTGACTACTTCGATTAATTACGTTCCCCTAATATTTGTTGCTCAACTGTGGATAGACAGATAGACAGATATTCAGCGATCACAGGCCCTGCAGACCACGCACTGCTTCCACAAACTGCCTCCGTTCCTTGCTGTTTTGGGTCCGGTTCCTCCAGGTGTCTTCAATTCCCAGGGCTGCTAGGTCCTTCGCCAGGTCGTCCATCCAGCGCTGCCTTGGTCGTCCAATGGTGCGTTTGGCGTTTGGTTTCTCCGCTACTGCCATCTTCGCCTGTCTTCCATCTGGCATACGGGCTACATGTCCCAACAATTGTATTCTTTTGCTCTTTATCTACTGTAGGATAGTTGTTTGTCGCATCAGAAGGTAGATTTCCTCGTTTTTCCTCCTCCTCCGTTCTCCGTTATCTAAAACTGGTGCCCATATCTTCCTCATTACTCTTCTTTCAAATTTTAATAGTTTTTCCCTTTCTCGCTTAGTCATGCTCCATGTTTCTGTAACGCTCCATGTTTCTGGGCATATCGCTGTGTTGTAGATTTTCATCTTAGTGTTCACTGAGATCGATTTAGAGCCAAGCATCTCTCCGAGGGAATGCATGCATTTCGTTCCCACTGCTGTTCTTTCCTTGATGTCCATTTTTATGTTATTGTCCGTGGTAAACCAAGACCCCAAGTATTTGAACTGGTCTACTCTCTTGAACCTCTTGCCATCTATCTCAAGAAATCCCATCTGTCCTTGTCTTCTTCCTAATTGCATTAGCTCTGTTTTGTCTCGATTCGCTTTGAGCCCTACCTTCCGTGCATTATTGTCCATTTTCTGGTACATTTCTTTCAACTCGTGCTTTGATTCACTTAACAGAACCATGTCATCTGCATATGCGAGATAATTGAAGTTACTGTCCATCTCTACTCCAGCCCACTCCTGTTGCCTACACTCTTTTATTACTTTCTCTAAGATGACATTGAACAGAACACATGTTCTTGTCTGAGGCTTGTCTCAATCTCGAATGTCTCTGATGTGGCTCCTCGGAAACGTACTGCTGCCTTTGATCCTTCCATACGAGCTTGTACCATTCTCACTAGCTTCTCAGAGATTCTGAAGTCCCGCATTGCATTGTATAGGCTGTTCTTGTGGATGCTGTCATATGCACGATGAAAGTCTACGAACAGGCTGTAGATATCTTTATCGTATTCCCAATGTTTTTGAAACAATTGTCTTAGTGTGAAAATGTGATCTATTATCGATGGGTTTGGTCGAAAGCCAGCTTGGTACTTCTGTATGTTGTTCTCTATGAATGGTTGGAATTTTCTGAAGATAATGATGGACAGCACCTTACATGTTACATTCAACAAGCTGATTCCTCTGTAGTTACCACATTCCATTTTGCTTCCCTTCCTGTTTATTGGGCATATTATAGCCAATTTCCATTCTTCTGGCAGTGTCTCCTTCTCCCATATCAACTGGATCAATTTACATATCTCTCAGTGTAAGCTCTCACCTCCCTCCTTGATTAATTCTGATGTTATTCCGTCCTCCCCTGGGGCTTTGTTGTTTCTGTGTCCTTTGATTGCGATTTTCACGTCTTCTTCGCTAAGTTCCCATTCTTCTTTATCTTTCCTTTCCTCCATAGTGTTTGCAGATAATATCCCATCTCGGTCTGGGCGATTCAACAGTTCTGAAAAGTATTCTTTCCACCTTTCAACAATTCTTTCGCCGCGAGGGATTAGTTGAGCGGTCTAAGGCACTGCAGTCATGGACTGTGCGGCTGGTCCCGGCGGAGGTTCGAGTCCTCCCTCGGGCATGTGTGTGTGTGTTTGCCCTTAGGATAATTTAGGTTAAGTAGTGTGTAGGCTTAGGAACTGATGACCTTAGCAGTTAAGTCCCATAAGATTTCACACACATTTTAACCTTTGAAGAATTCTTTCCTTGTCATTTATCAAGTTGTCGTTCTTATCTCTAATGAAAAAAGCTGGGCTCTGAAATCCACGTGTCCGATTTTTTATGTATTGGAAGAATTGCCTTGAGTTATTGTTTTGGATTTCTACCTCAACTTGTTCTAGCAACCTGGTTAGATATATTCTCTTCTCTGCTCTTAGGATTCGCTTTGTCTCCCTTCTGATGTCGAAAAAATGTTCCGTTTCTGCTCATACCAAGTACAAAATCATAACTTATGAGATGAAAAATTGGTCCTGGTATCAGTACTCTGGGGCTCCTTAAAGGGTTGTCGGCAACAAAATGTGAGTAACAGTGGGAATCCATTTGTGGATCGGTTCATTAATCCCGAGAAGTTTAGTATAAATTTCAGTGGACCCACATATCCCCTTCAAACGACGAACTCATTGGCGCTATTTTCGATGGTCTTCCAACTTCAAACAGTTACCTCTAAGAGAATTCATTGGGCAGTTCTCCGCCAGTATTAGCCCCCTGGGCACGCCTCTAAACGTAAGTCAATCGCCGTCGCGCCTGTGGCTCCCCGTACGCTCCCAGCTGCAGCTGAGAGGCCATCCACTCCGCTGCCGGCAAATCTGTCGGCGGACCCTCTCACCACGACAGCTGCCAAACAGCCCCATTTGCAACGATACCCTCGGGGGCAGTTGTGCCGCACCCTCAGTCACTCGTAGCGACAAGCCATTCATGGCGGATCAGCGTAACGAGCTTAGCAACAGCTGCTAACAAACAACACATCCGTCACGACTCGTTTTTCCGTGTCCATTCATCCAAGACGCAAACGTTCTTACTTCTCTGCCACTCAGGGTATCTACAATGGTAATTTATAAAATGGTGTTTATTGTGTCGGTTGCAACAAAGCACTGAGAGGTGCAGTGGGAAAAACTGATAACAATGCAAGAGACAGGAAACGAGGAAGAGAAGTAAAACTGTGATATGGGAGAGAGTCTGCATGGTGTAGACGAAAAAGCGGAGGACTTTTCTGTCAAAAAGTCTAAATTATCTGCGGATGCAATAACTCTAGATGAACGCTCTTGCCGGCCGGGGTGGCCGAGCGGTTCTGGGCGCTACAGTATGGAACCGCGCGGCCGCTACGGTCGTAGGTTCGATTCCTGCCACGGGCATGGAAGTGTGTGATGTCCTTAGGTTAGTTACGTTTAAGTAGTCCTAAGTTCTAGGGGACTGATGACCTTAGAAGTTAAGTCCCATAGTGCTCAGAGCCATTTGAACCATTTGAACGCTCTTCAGAGGACTAGAGAGCTGTAAATAAAAAAAAGGTTCTTCGATTAAAAAACAGATCACATGTGGCTAAAGGTTCCCGTTTGTTCCTCCCTCGTGAGTCAAACTACCTACCTCTCCCTTGGTCGCGCAACATATTTACTACTTTTAGGGTTTCGTGCGTCAGTCTGTAAGAACGGAACCCTTGTAGGACCGCTTCATTGTCCGTCCGTCTGTCTCTCACATATTAAGCTCTACAGTCCCTTTGCGGTGTAAAAGTTTTAACCTTCTATGTGAATACAATCAAAAGATACGGTCATATTTTGATACTCGAAATTTCACTCATCAGAACTTATAGGGTACTTCCACAGGACGTATATCATGAAATTTGGCAAGAAGCAAGATTTCACAGAATGAACACAATCTGAAAATAGTTAAATTGTAATTATATTGCATTAAAATACATTTTCGACACTATAACGTACGTAAGTGCCAATGGCCTTGCCACAGAGGTACCACTGGTTCCCACCAGATCACCTTAAGCTCCGTTGGGCACTTGAATTGGTGAACGCACGGGTCTGTCGAGCGCTGTTGGCAAGAGGGGTGAACTCAGACGTTGTGAGGCCAATTAGGGAGCTACTTGACTGAGAAGTAGCGGCTCTTGTCCCGAAAGATGACAACGGCTGGGAGAGCGGTGTGCTGATCACACGCCCCTGCATATTCGCATCCTGTGTTGCCTAACGGCTGAGGATAACATGGCGGTCGTTCAGTACCGTTGGCCTTCCGAGGCCTCTTCGGAGGAAACTTAGTTTAATTACGACATTCATTGCAGTCGCTACCTGTCAAAAGCTAACAGACGAACCTTACTGCCTGGGGTATTCTGACAAACTACTGTAGAGATTGGAATTCACGGGACCGACATATTGCTAGTATCTATGTCGAAAATAGGTAAAAATCGTTGAGATTCTCTATCCCTGGGAAGGATGAATGGATGATCTATTCTTACAGGGTGAGGCATTTATAGTCTCGTGGCCATTTTGCTCCGGAACCAAGGGAAAATCGAGAACGTTCTCTTACAAAATTTGCAGTACTCATAAGGGCACATAAGAAATTGAACGTAACTCGCCCTTAAAATGCCATTTTCATTTCTTGTTGTTTTTCAGGGTGAAATTACTTGTTTTAAATGTGATAGGGTATTCTCTTGTACGGAAATGGAAAGAGCATTCAATTTTGAGTATAAAACTCGTAGTACAATTATCCTGTAGGGATGATAGGTGATGTAACACTAGACAAATGCGGCAGCAAATGGTTTACACACACTTTCACATCTCTCTCTATTTTTATTTTGCTATTGTTATTCAATGAAGAAAATTCATTTGTTTACGAAGCTGGTTTCTTAGTCTTCTATTTGTATTCCCAGAAAGATACTCATTTGTTTACAGGTTTGTTGACATCGGTACGAGTTTATCAAATACCAGTTTAAACTTCGTAAGAACATTACCTACTATTCTCAGCGAGATCCACTAAGTTTTGTAATCATGGATGTTCGATACACGATTAATGAGGGAATCGATATGATTTACATTTACGGTGAAGTTCGTAAGAATGGCAGAGCAGCTTGCAAGTTAATATGGAGAACGGTGTCCTGGGAGGAGACAGCCATCTGTAAGAAATTTTCAACTACTTGCGAACTTATTCTCTGAAACGGGAGGTGTCGCATCACGAAAGCATAATCGAAGAAGATCTGCTATTGGGGAAAATTCGGAAGTCACTGTATTACCTGCAGCCGCCGCTAATCCTCACGTAAGTTCCCGTCTGTTAGAACATGATTCGGGAATTTCTCAAAAGAGTGTCCTTCGATAACTCAGGGGTGATAAATTCCATCCATACCACAGAAGTCTACATTAAGCCCTTCTTGGGGATGACTTCCAGGACTGTGTAGAATTTTGTCCATGGTCCCTAGTACAAATTGAAATTGGTACGTTTTCAGACATTTTATTATCTGATGAGACGACATTCACCAATCGTGCTCAAGAGAACCTACGTAATATGCATTATTGGCCAGTGGAAAATGGTTACGGGAAGTTGAGCATCAAAGGCACTGATGCGTGAATATTTGGGGTGAATCCTGGGATTACGTATCATTGGACTACACTTTATTGATGGTAAACTGAATGATCGGAAATACGGGAAATATTTTGGACAAAGAACTCCCAGCGTTGCTTGAAGATGTGGCCCCTGTAGAACGGGGTGCCATGTGGTACCACCATAACGGTTTCCCGTCTCATTACTCAGCTACAGCTAGGGAAATACCAAACATAGATTATCCTCATCGATGGGTAGGACGTAGAGGGCCTGTCCCCTGGCATGCTCACTGCCAAGATCCCACGTCTCCAGACTT
This sequence comes from Schistocerca americana, assembly GCF_021461395.2. Classification (NCBI taxonomy): domain Eukaryota; kingdom Metazoa; phylum Arthropoda; class Insecta; order Orthoptera; family Acrididae; genus Schistocerca; species Schistocerca americana. The sequence goes on from NC_060119.1 coordinate 540,271,305, forward strand.
TGTGGAATGGGGATACATAAGGACAAAATTTATCAAGAAACACCAGTCACACACGAAAATCTATGTCAACAAATTAGGAATGTCTGTGCAGGAATTAGCAAAGAAGTGTGAAGGTGTGTTCAACTGTCTTTTGAAGCGTTTTTTTCGGAAATGCATCGAAATTAATGGCCATAACTTTAGCATTTATTAAATTGAAACTGTTTGTAATGTGAACATGAATTATGGTTATGCAGTGTACAAGAACTGCATGTATTGTATGTAAATGGATGCCAGTAAAGTCAAAGTGTGTGAAAACCATTTGCTGTCTTATTTGACCAGTATCACATCACCTATCAACCGTAGCGGACAAAATTGCTACAACTGTTAGTCTCAAAACTGAATGCCTTTCCATTGTCGTAGAAGAAAATATGCCATACCATTTGAAAAAGTAATTTGACCCTGTAAAAACATCTAGAATGGCATTTCAAAGACTCTCTTATCTCCCCATATGAATACTGAAAATTTTGAATGAAAACATTTTCGATTTTCCCCTTAGTTTCGGAGCAAAATGGCCACGACACTATAAATGTCTCCCCCATATATAATGAAGTTTGCAGGGAACCCTCATTACGCGAGTACTACTTGCACTTAGCCAGCTTTTTTTTCATGTCGTTAAAGTTAAGGCTATCAATGTCTACTTATTAATTGGTAAGTTCTCATAGTTTACTATGTCAACCATGGAATAAATTGTATTTACCTTTCTCTAATGTTTTAATTTTTGCATTACACATGTTAATTTCCGATTGCTAGTAATCAGTTGGTTGGATTGACTTGGGGGAAGAGATCAAACAGCGAGGTTATCGGTCTCATCGGATTAAGGAAGGTTGGGGAAGGAAGTCAGCCGTGCCCTTTCAAAGGAACCATCCCGGCATTTGCTTGAAGCTATTTAGGAAAATCACAGAGAACCTAAATCAGAATGGCGGAGATAGGCATAATGTGCAGAGACAGGCATAACAACAAAAACTTGTATTTGAACAGAACAGGAAATGTCTTACCTCTTAGAAACCAGAGACAAAATATTCTGACAGAAAGATAAAACACACGCTTGGTTCTTGCGCCGGCAACTGGCAAGTAACGGTTCCCGCGTTCTGTATGCTTACTTGTATATCTGAGCGCCTGATGGCAGCACCGATCAGATAAAACTAGCTCACACAGTTAAAGACATATTGACGTGCGTCATTTTACCCGCGGGTTCCCCCACTCTCTCCCGTACCACTGACTGCGTAAACGTGTGGCTTCTGAGGAGCTACTCGACCGCTGTGTTCCATTCTCGTAACTCCTTACGCACTGTCATAGTGACAACTGGTGCTGCAGCAAGCACTTTGGAATTCACGAGTGATTCCTTTCGTAGATATCACGTGATTTCTCACAACCACCCTCCGCAATGCAAGACGGCTTGTGTCTCTCAGTACATGAGGTTTGCCTGGTTTTTGCATCTCTGTTGTTCTTCCTTCGCGTTTCTATTTCGTAATCACATCACCTACAGTCGACTTGGGCAGCGTCAGAAGGGTTGGAAGGTCGGTAGTGGATATGTTTATCAGGTGACAACCAATGAACAGCCAACGTTCGAAGTTACCTGACCGACCAGATCTAGCATTACTGCTTCTCTACTGGCAACATACGACAAGGCGAGATTAAAGTACTGGAAACTCTGCACACTTCCAATTTACGACGAGGTATTGAAGGTTTGTATTTTACATTCATTTTATGTGCGCGGTCTTATGTCTGTTCCTGACGTATTGCTGTCATCGCTTGTAACAAATTTGGTGGGACCTACTGCTGCAATCTAAGCAGCGGTTTACTAACAATACAATACTCTTCGTGACATCTAATGCCCAATTCCTTGCATACTTTTGAACAGATAGTGTACATCTTGCATACAAGGTGCAATTGTTTTACCATGGAAAAAATTGGTTAGTTGCGCATAGTAATCGCCCTCTGAATGTCCCGTTTAAACTGAATTATACAGGGTGACGAAAAACTCGCTCATTTGGACTTCGCAGGGAGATTCCTCAAATATTATCAATGCAAAAATGTCTCCCACAAAATTTCGTCCTGCACATATTTCCGGCAGTAAATAGATGTTAAAGATTGGCGATTTGGCAACACTGTAATCGTAAGTATGGTAACTACCTCTGTCAGCATCTGGGAGTAGTGCTGTGCCGTTGGTGTAGCGGATAGCGTTCTGGGTTAGCATGCAGGAAGTCAAGGTTTTGATTCTTGTTCGAGGCATATTGGTTTCTATTTGCTAAATGCGGTATCGTGGTACGATATCTGGTGTCTCTAATCGTCGTACAGGGATTACAGTGGGTCTTCTACAAAACACATGCACTTACATACTAAGAACACAGAAATGGAAGTACAATCGTTTTCACTGGTCATCTTTTAAAAAAGCCTTTTGCACTTCATGGACGCGAATTGTTTCACACCACTGCATCTACTAGATGACAAACCTGTTTCCTGTGTACCCTCCGCCAATGGTTCCGTCGATTAGTCTCAATTACTGCTCCTGCCACGTCTGGGTCCATTACATTTCATTATGCCCTTACGTCACCAGTAAGCCTAGCAACGGGCTTTGCAAATAATTTCCAAACATGTACTATGCAAATATCAGATACATGCGACTTAACAAACCGCGTATTATGCAGTGTTATGTAGTAGAATGAAACGCCTCGACCGAAATCTCAACTTCCTGCATGCTGAACCTAAACACTATCCACTGCACCAACTGCACAGCACTACTACCGTCTGCTGACAGAGGTAGTTACTGTACGTGTGATTACATTGTTGATATTTTTCCATCCTTTAAAGTCCATTTACCGCCAGAGATATGCACAGGACGAAATTTCGTGACAGACATTTTTGTATTGGTAGTATGGGAGGAATCACGTTGCGAAGTCCTAGTGCACGAATTTTTCTTCACCCTGAATGTATAGGCAGTTCATCCAACACCTGATAGAGAATCTCGACAATTTTTTCCTGTTAACGACACTGATATTGGCAAGATCTCGGTCTGATGAATTCAAATGGCTTGGTTCAAATGGCTCTGAGCACTATGGGACTTAACTTCTGAGGTCATCAGTCCCCTAGAACTTAGAACTACTTAAAGCTAACTAACCTAAGGACATCACACACATCCATGCCCGAGGCAGGATTCGAACCTGCGAACGTAGCCCCTCATGCTGGCAGATGAAGGCTACCCAGTACTAAACATAGCCACCCCGGCCGGCCAATGATGAATTCCAAGACTTTGAAGTTACACAACAAATGAAAAGAGAAATAATTTTTTGTGTAAGGTAATTAAAATTTGGCGTTTTTATGATTTTTCCCTTTACTCTTAATGTGAAACCTTGCTTGTTGCCAAATGTCATGATTCGAGGTTAATGGGAAGTACCCTTCAGTTTTTAATGAGTGAGTTTGCGAGTGTCAAAATGTGTGTCATAAACGGCCATAATTTTTGATTGAATTCTCTTACAGGCTTGAAGGTTTTACATCAACAAGGAACTACCGATCATATTATGTGACATGAATTTCATCTGGGAAAGATAAAAAAAAAGGTTAAAATGGCTCTAAGCACTATGGGACTTACCATCTGAGGTCATCAGTTCCCTAGACTTTATTAGAACTACTTAAACCTAACTAACCTAAGAACATCACACACATCCATGCCCGAAGCAGGATTCGAACCAGCGACCGTAGCAGTAGCACGCTTCCGGACTGAAGCGCCTAGAACCGCTCGGTCACAGCGGCCGGCCGGAACGATCAACTGTTCCTGAGAAAAAGGGGTCTTAACAGGAGAACGGACAGACAGACAGTCGGATAACAAACGAAAGAGAAATTGCGTGGTGATACAATTACAAAGTAGGTATTTTCGGATTTTTCGTCTTGTTCTAAGATCTTGCTTCTTGCCAGATTTCATTATTTCATGTCAACGAGAAGTACCTCACAGGGTTTCATGAGTGAATTTGTTAGTATTAAATTAAGTGACAGAAGTGGGCGTATCTTTTGATTGCATTGACTTAGAAGAGTCAATTTTTTTATCGTCAGGGGACTACAGACTTTAGTTTGTCGCATATACTTCAACTTGATACGTCTAAACGTCCATGAGAAAATGGGCTTCTAATTGTCGGGCAGACAGACAGACTCATAGACAGACGGACAAGAAACTGATCGTATAAGGGTTGACTTTTTACTGATAGAGGAACGGAAGCCTAAAAATTAGTGTGTGGTACTAGAAATGCACGTAACCGCTATTCATGTAGAATGGCGGTAACACTTAGTGTTTATGCAACACTTGACCTATTGGTTAGAGGGAACTTCTTCGGTGCTTACTCGTATTCTGCAAAAACGGTACGCAGCTCTTGTTTCCAGCAGAAGCCTTTAGGTGGTGTAGGGCGACTGACTTTCCGGCGGCTTGTTAGAGTCTGTGTTTGGTGGGGGACCACGGCTGGAGGGCCCTTCCGGAGCGCAGACAGGGCCACAGGTCCCCGCGGGAGGCGCTCAGGGTTTCGAGTCATGCGCCGGCGCGCGCCACAGGTTACCGATACCCTTCACGCCCCTCGGCTGGGTTCCTTGTATTTCAGAGCGGAACGGCCTGCCCGGAATACAAATTAAGCCAGCGGCCGCGGGCGTCGATGCTTCCCGCACAGCCACATTCCCAAACACCTCACAGTCAATAACGTAGTTCTCTTTCCCTGACTGCTCTCACGCTCTGTTACCTTTGTTATCACGATACTTCACACTGTTTCTCATAATAGTACTTCCTCTCCATACAGAAGAAGAGCGCTTGTACTTAAAATTTCAAGCGAGGCTATACCGACCCTAAGACTTGCAGTTATGAGCCAAAACACTATGATGACTGCCCAATGCGAAACTTAATGCGTCACGTGCACGGCACCCGGTAAGGTAAGTGCGTAAGCGGAGCAGATAAGAAGAGAGAATCATTCCATCGACAATACGGGACGCAAAATAAAATTCCATTGACATAAGCGACTCTGACAGTGCATAGATTGTTGTCTGGGAACGAGCATCTCGGAAGTGGTGAAGCTGGTCTGCTGCTCGCGAGCTACTGTCGTGAGCAGCTATGGAAAGTTTCTTGTACACTGACAGAAAAAACTCACAACACCAAGAGCATGTTGTGCCACATAAAAGAAGATGGGGTAATTTCTAAGAATGACTGCCTATCGAAGTCGCAGGATTCAAACGATGCATAACGAAAATGCGATTGTAAATCGATCATGCGACTCTGGTGGCGGGCACTATGAGTATGTTTACGGTGGTCACTACAGCAACGACAAAAGAAGAGCGTTACAAAAATACATGTAATGACAAAGGAGACGACTTGCCTTGCTCGTCGTCGGTGTTGTCGTCATGTGAAAGTCCATGTGATGTGTACGCTACGGAAACAATTCCCTTTTTTCCATAGCCTGCGTAAACCCTGTCAATATCACGCAAAAAGATGGCTAGAGTGTCACTTGCATTAACTTGTCCCTGCAAACGAAAGTTGTGGAAATAGAGGTACTGAAACAAGTATAGTTCGTCTCTCTGTCCTGGACGCCCTTCTCTTTTAATGGAAGGCTTCACAGATTTCCATAACCGCTCGATGTTCTGCGTGTGCACACTGGGGTTATGCGAAGACATGAACTCTACAGAATGGTCGAATGCTTCTGCTTTGTGTGTCTTGCAGGATGAAACCCGTCTGTAATAAGTTTAATACCAGGCAGTATGAAGTGTTTTATGAGACGCACTAAAGTGACCTTGTCTCTGGACAATACTGTAACAACGAACACTTCCGGGACTCTCGTTCTATTCCACCGAATTCCCAAATATGATCGAGTTCACTGTTTGAAGGTCGTCCTCTCTGTTTCTTCCTTCTTGCTATGTGAGATTCGTCCACTTCAACCACTTTTCTCGGTCCACCAATAGGTACACTGTCGTTCGTCACTACCACATAACACACTTCTCTGCAAAACCCGAAATATTCGTAGTAGCAGATAAGTCAGTTTCCGATGCTTTTACCTGCAAGGTGCAGTCTCGAATCCAGCAAGATATAAGAATTACGCTGGTCTAGATGTAAAATTTGGAAGAGTCGAACTATGTATTCTTACCGATACTCGTTCGGTTTCCGCAGTGAAATTGTGACGGTATTTCAGCACCGAAACTCTTCTTACAAAGTTTTACACACTTCGCACCACCACAGTCTACGCGGTCTCTCCTTTCCTCGTCCGGTAGTACTCCATATTTGCGACAAAAAGTGAAACAATTTTCTACGCTGGATAAGAATGGAATTTTTCCATGTGAAAGAATCTGCCGAAGAAACTTCAAGAACACCAGACATCCCACTCACTACAGACAAAATTGTCTGGGTATCCCTAGCGACTCACAAATAGTTCGTGCAGGTAGGTAACTTAGAACAACTAAGCGAACGACGTAAAACAGATAAAAATGACGATCACAAATAATTGATCATAACACCCGCCACCAGTCGCATGATGGATTTACAATTGTATGTTCGATATGTATCGTTTGGACCCCGTGACTTCGATAGGCAATCATTCTTGGAAATTGCCAAAGATGGTAAGCGTGTTTCTACATCTGAAAGATGATTATTCAAATTTCGCGGCTGTCGTATAACAGTGGCGCTAGTAGCGCCACCTTGAGGATACAAATCAGTTTGCTTTAAATACACGCCGTAACGATCGTGAGTATTATTGTAGTTACCTTTGAAACTGGATGTGGAGAGCTGATGTTAGTCAAGAATGCCTTTAAGGCGATAAATGTACCATTATCAGCACCTCACTGAGTTTAAACGAGGTCGTGTAATAGTGCTACGAGTAGCTGAATGTTTCTTTTGCAATATTGTAGAAAGATTTGGCACAATTGTAGCCACTAGACATGGCTCCTGGCAGCAGTAGTTACGAGAATGTACTGTCACAAGAAGAACGGGATCCGGGTGGTCAGGCGACACTACCGAGAGGGAAAACCGTCACGTTCGGCATATGCCTCCGGCGCGTCGTACTGCATCCGCAGCAAAAATCTGAGCAGTATTTGGCACCACAGTGGCTAAAAAAATGTTCAAATGTGCGTGAAATCTTATGGGACTTAACTGCTAAGGTCATCAGTCCCTAAGCTTACACACTACTTAACCTATATTATCCTAAGGCCAAACACACACACCCACGCCCGAGGGAGGATTCGAACCAACGCCGGGACCAACTGCACAGTTCATGACTGCAGCGCCGTAGACCGCTCAGCTAATCCCGCGCGGCACCACAGTGACTCAACGAATTGGTACAAATCGTTTATTCCAAGGACAGCTCCGAGCCAGACGCCGTGTGGCGTGATTTCGACTGACTTAAACCGCCGCCATTGGCGACTTCTGTCGTGTTAAGCATGGGCTCACTGGAATGCAAGATGGCTGTCTGTAGTGTATTGTTACGAAAGCTGCTTCTGCCTTGGTGCCAGTGATGGCTGTGTGTTGATTAGAAGTAGGCCAGTTAAGGACCTGACGCCAATCTATCATTGTGCTAGAATCGCTGGACATGCACTTGGAGTTTTGGTCTGGGGTGTGGTTTCATATGACAGCAGGAGCTCTCTCGTGGTTATCCCACGCACCCTTACTGTAAATGTGAACATCGATCTGGGGATTCCTCGTTTTCTGCTCCCATTCAGGACCAGTGTTCCATTTGGTGTTTACCAGGATAACGCTCGCCGGCAAGCCGCTATTGCAACCCAACAAGCTCTAGAGAGTGTCGACATATTGCCTTGGCCTGCTCGATCATCAGATGTGTCTGCAATCGAGCCACAAGGGACATCATCGGACAACTCCAGCAGCATACATAGACACCATTCACCGTCCCTGTACTGACCGACGAAGTGCAACGGGCATGGGACTCTATACCACAAACTGATATCCGGCAACTGTACAAAACAATACATGCGCGTTTGTGGCGGTTACATCGGTTGTTAATGTACCAACATTTCACGTTTGCACTGACTCATCTGGCGCTTACATTAACCTATGATCTTTCAATGTTAATCATTTAAATACCTTACCTACACAAATGTATTCCAGAAATTTCATTACTGTACTTTAATTATTTTATGACCCTGCAGTTTTTTTCCATCAGTGTATCTGGAAAGAATAGAACCAACAGCTTAATTTACAGGTTTTCTTCATACGCAACCCGTTTCGGTGGTGCCATCTTCAGCCCCCTCTATGAGTCTGGGTGATCACGTTGCTACCGGGAAATCAACACCATAGTTTCTGTAGAAGGTTCAGAGCATCGGTGTTCGCAAAACTGAGGCTTCCCCTAACGGCGTGTGTACATAACTCAAATGTTGGTAGGACTTAGTGCACTGCGTTGAGAGCTATGGAAGGTGATTAAAAGACGAAGAACCAACGAGTAGGCGACAAGAGCTTGGAAATCTACGTCTTATCACAGAACGTGAAAGTCGGTGGCTTTCTTGCTCTGTAAAGTAGGATAGCCAGCGATGGATGCCTGATCTGACGACACAGTACGAATCGGGACCACGCCGTTCAAAGCACATTATTGAAGGTAGGATCCGCAGCAGACGACCCTATTTGCTCCCTTGGTGACCCAACAGCATCGTAATTTATGTTTTGCAGTGGACACCGAGGGAATGTCGATATTTGTCCGTGGATCAATTTAAATGTGTCGCCTGTCCCAGTGGGTCTAGTTTCTTGTTACACGAGGCTGACGTTCGTGTCCGTGTGCGCCTCGGGATCCTCCAAACATGCACCACACCACGGACCCAAGCCGATGGTGGCAGTGTTAAACTATAGGAGACGTTCATCTGGGCTTCCACCTGACCTGTGGTAGTAATTTATAACACCATGAACGCTGTGTACATTATTGCGGACCACCTGCATCCTCTCATACTTGATGTCTTACACCATTGCGATAGCATCTTCTATGAGTATAACTATATATACCATAAGGCCATAATTACGCCACAGTGTCTTGAGAAGCACGGTAGTGAAACCACCTTGATGTCTTGGGAGGCCGTCAAATCGCCTGACGAGAACCCGTTAGGGCACATTTGGAACACTATGGTGTCCTAGCTCCGCACCTACAAACCACCGCCCTTCAATTCATGTGAACTGCGCGATCTGTGCGTAGAAATCTAGTGCCATCTGCCTCTGGAGACCTACCAAGTTCTTTTCAAATCCAGGCCACCCAGAACCGCTGCCGTATTTCTTCCCAAAGGTAGATGATCATCCCATTAAGCAGGTTGTCATAGTGTTTTGCTTGTCAGCGAAGCTTAAGAAGATATATTGAAGGAAGGCAGTGGTGAACCTGGTAGAGGCCAACATTGGGGAAGATCAGTTTGGGGTCCAGAGAAACGTACGAAACCGCGAGGTAATACTAACCCTATGACTTATCTTAGAAGATAGACTGAAGAAAGGTAAACCTGCGTTTATCGTTTCTGAAGATTTAGAGAAAGTTTTGCTAATGCAGACTGAAATAAACTAAATTGCTGAAACAGCAAGGATAAAATTCAGGTAGCGAAAGGTTATGTGTGAGTTGTATAGAAACCAGAATACAATTATAAGAATCGAGAACATCAAAAGTGGGCAGTGGTTGAAAAGGGAGTGAGACAGGGTTGTTGCCTATCCTTCATTCTATTTATAATTCTCATTGAGCGGCTGTAAAGAAAATAGATAACATTCCATCGGAATTTTCAAAAGCATTGCGGAAGGGGCAACAAAACGACTGTTCATGTCGGTGTGTAGAATGCATGAGAATGAGGACGTACTATCAGACTTTCGTAAAACATCAACATTCAATTCCGCAGACAGCAAGAGCCGACAGGTGCGAGAAGTATCACACAGTGATCAGCTCATGCATCCAGGTTGCTGGCAAGAGTAATATAGAGAATAATGCGAAGAAAATTGAGGACCTATTAGATGACCATCAGTTTGGCTTTGGCTTTATGAATTTCAAATGGACCAGAGAGGCAGTTCTGACGTTGATTATGGAAGTAACACTGAAGAAAAATTAGGACACTTGCATAGGGTTTCTCGATCCGGAAAAAGCATTCGACAATGTAAAATGGTGCAAGATGTTCGAAATTCTGAGAAAAATAGAGGTAACCCATAGGGCAAGAAGGGTAACACACAATATGTACAAGAAAAAAGAGGGGACAATAAAACTGGAAGATCAATATCGAAGTCTCGGATAAAAATTGTGTAATGTTGGGGTATAGTCTTTCGCCCATACTGTTCAATCTGTACGTCGAAGAAGCAATGAGGGAAATAAAAGAACGTTCAGGATAGGATTAAAATTCAAGGTGGAAAAATATCAATGTCAAAATTCTCAGCCGGCCAGGGTGGCCGAGTGGTTCTAGGCGCTACAGTCTGGAGCCGCGCGACCGCTACGGTCGCAGGTTCGAATCCTGCCTCGGGCATGGATGTGTGTGATGTCCTTATGTTAGTTAGGTTTAAGTAGTCCTAAGTTCTAGGGGGCTGATGACGTCTGAAGTTAAGTCCCATAGCGCTCAGAGCCATTTTTTTTTTTTTTTTTTTAAATTCGCTGATGACATTGCTGTTCTCAGTGAAAGTGAAGAAGAACTACAGGACGTGTTGAACGGAATGAACAATTTAAGGAGTACAGAGTATGGATGGAGAGTAAATCGAAGAAAGACAAAACTAGTGAGAAGTAAATGAAATGTGAATAGCGAGGAACTTAATATCAGATTGGGAATCAAGAAGTGACTGAAGTTAAAGAATTCTTCTACTGAGGTAACAAAACAACACGCGACGGACGGAGCAGCGAGGACATGAAAAGCAGAGTAGCACTAGCAAAAATGGCATTCCTGGCCAAGGGAAGTCTACTAGTGTCAAACACAGCCCTTAATTTGAGGAGAAAATTTCTGATAATGTATGTTTGGAACACAGTATTTTATGTTAGTGAGACGTGGACTGTGGGAAAATCGGAACAGAAGAGGATGGAAGCCTTTGAGATGTGGTGCTGGAGATGAATCTTGAAAATTAGGAATAAGGAGGTTTTCTGTAGATTGAACGAGGAAAGGAACACACGGAAAAAAACTAACAAAAAGATGACAGGATGGTAGGGCATCCGTTAAAACAGGGAATAGTTTGCGTGATACTACAGAGAGCTGTAGAGGGTAAAAACTGTAGTTGAAGACAGAGATTGTAATACGTCCCGGAAATAATTGGTTATGTAGGCTGCAAGAGCTACTCTGAGATGACAAGGTTGGCACAGGAAAATTTTGATAGGGCGTTAATGTTCAGCGAGATGGTGCTAAAACTTTGAGCTTAGCAGATGATATTGTAATTCTGTCACTGACGACAAAGGACTTACAAAAGCTTGAATGGAAGGGGTAGAGTCTTGAAAGCAGTTTATGATGAATATCAACAAGAATAAAACAAGTGTAAGGAATCAGATTCGGAAACGAGAAAATAAAAGTAATACATAATTTTTGTTATTTGGATAGTAAAATAACTACCGATGGCCGAAGGAGAGAACATTAAATGCAGAGTGGCAATAGGAAGAGAAGCATTTCTGAAAAAAGAAAAATATGTTAACATCGAAATTTAAATATTAGGATTTCCTTCCTGAAAGCACTTTTCTAGAGTGTAGTCTTTCACGGAATTGAAACCTGGGCATTAAAAGTATTAGACAAGATGAGAACAGAAGCTTTTGAATTTCGCTTCTACCGAAGGTGCTTGAAGCAGTTTCATATTGATGTAGGTGACAGTAACTAAGCAGAGTTGAAGAGGCTTGAAGAGAATGGCCTAGGGTGAAGGGCTGGATGTCTTCGGAATGAAGAACACAATAACAACGTTTTCCTTGTAATCCATTATTGGACCAAGCAAAAGCGACACAGCGCAGTAACGAAGGCCCCGTTCCATTCTTTGACATCTGGTTTACCTTGAAGTGCGGCATGTTCGAAGCTTTCCTGCACATAAAGAAGATACGTCCAGGAAACGGATGAATTTCTACTTTAAATGAGAGCAGACCAAGAATAAATGAATGAAACTCGGTATTCTGGCTGAAACGCGAAGAAGGACTTTCTCTATTTACTACATGCAGAAGGTAAGTCTGTGCAAGTAATTGCTATCAAATTATTATTTACCATTTTTACCTATATTTATACTGTAAATACAGCTGCTCTAATCTGAAATGTTAATGTAACTATTAAAATTCTGTTACGCATCTTTACAAGGTGGGTAGCTTGGGTGACTAACGACAGATACTGAACTGATTTAGAGAAAACCGTGTGGCACACCATGACTAAAAGAAAGGGACCTGTTGATAGACCTTATGCTGAGATATAAAGATTCGTCAGCTTGGTAATGAATAAAAGAGGAGGGGATTGCAGGAATTATGCAGAGATGAAGGGGCACATCATTTGAAACCTCATTTGTTTTCCTAGTGTCTTCTGTTCTTGAAATTACCTGAATATTGTACTTAATCCGAAGGAAACCATTACCGGTTAAATATCATACAAATGTAACTTGTTGTGCGCATATACGATTCGAAAGAAACGTTTTTGACGGGTAAAGACCACAGCAATGTAACTTTTCATGCGCAAAATTGCTAGGCTTTGCAGAGATAAACTTTATGACACTTCATTTACATTAGCTGTCCGCGAGATATTTCAGTTTCCTCTCAAGCAACTAGTTAAATATTTGTTAATTACCCAGCTTAATCGTAAGTATTTAAATATTTTTTCGCAAAAATTTGACTGCACGACGGTCAATTTGATACCGTATTTGTCCATTTTCCCTGTCCGTTTGCCTATGAAAACTCGGACAAAAACACATTGTGTAATTTATGGGGAGTCTTGTTTTCGTTCACTCAAGCGTATGATCAAAAACTGGCGAGGGTCATTTTTCCCATTACTCTCGTGTAGGTATCCTTTGCACGTGCCACCTCCAGTGATGAGGTTGGGAAAACAATTTACGTGTAATAGCAAATTTTCCCTTATTGTCACGGCGCATATCCCCTATTTCCTTTCTTGCGACCAATGCAAGCTTAGTAGTATTAAACAGTAAAATATGCGCTATAAACGACCCTGTAATTTTCGGCATAAATGTCAATAAGTTAATGCTTGCTCACGTAGCGTTGATAGTGTTTCTTTGAGATTCCAATAGAGTTTCCACATAACACAAATTAAGAAATTAGTTTCCGATTGACAGCTAGAATTGAAGGTCCTTTCAGGCTCTAAATAAAGCGACAGCATGATATCTGGAAACTTCTACTGAAACATGGTTCAAATGGCTCTGAGCACTATGGGACTTAACTTCTGAGGTTATCAGTCCCCTAGAACTCAGAACTACTTAAACCTAACTAACCTAAGGACATCACACACATCCATGCCCGAGGCAGAATTCGAACCTGCGACCGTAGCGGTCGCGCGGGTCTAGACTATAGCACCTAGAACCGCTCGGCCACTCTGGCCGGCACTGAAACAGGGGTAGCATTCGGTTAGAGACGTTTCAGCATATGCCCTGGGGGAGGAAGACACAGTGGTTGCCATGTTTTGATTCACCATGGTATTTTGCATTACGGCATTCATTCTAAAAAATGAAATTTATGCTACAGCTAGCAATATTTTGGCTGTTATGTACTTGTACAACCTCTACAAGTTCCCTACATTACATTTTCGTATTTGTCTGATAACTGGTACCTTTTTTGCAAATTTAAGTTGACGGACCTAAAATGAGAGTCGTAACCACTGGTGACTATGAAGTACTAGTAGCGGTCCCAATTCAATAAGTGAAGATTCAGAGCACTGGAGCGCTGCGAGTGCTCACTGAGTGCCGGTTGTTTCACGAGTAAATTTCAAACAAACAACTTCCTGTCTGGGAGGAAGACCAAGTGTACGTAAGTGTGCAGCAAGGCTCATGAGGGATGTGAGTCTCGCGAAGCCTGTTCTCCATCTTTCACTTGTGCTTATTTTTCATGTTCTTTTCTTTACCTAGGCTGTTTGGGATTTTGTCCAGTGTAGAATTTGTTCTTTCCAACCAGATCCTAGCGAGCTGAAAGATGAGCTGAAAGTTTTCAGATGAGAATATTTGGGAGCGGTTTCTAGCTCCACTATTGACGTTGAAACCAACGAAAACCCCCAAAGACTTCAGCTGGAACCACTGGATCGGAATTATTTTTTATTTCTTTCTAGTAAAATATGCACCGCAAAAAATATAAGCGCGTGTTGTGAGTGTTTGAGTACCTACTAGTACATGAAACAGAGTTATGCTGATGACTAACCGAATCTGCATCGGTATCTACACAGATGTTGTGCAAGTCTCTGTGAAGTGTACGCTACAGCTCCAGGGTTCTTAGCATGGTTTCACTTGTTGGGGTTTATTCTTATTCCAATCGCGCCTGGACGACATGGAAAGGAGACCAGCACAGGCGAAGATGGCTTCTGGGGCAAACGAAGTCTATTGGTATCAAACACAGGCCTTAACTTCTGGCAATGTACGTTTGGAGCACAACATTGTATGGTAGTGACTCATGGACATTAGGAAAACAGGAACGGAAGAGAACCGAAGCGGTTAAGATGTGTAAGATGTGGTGCTACTGATGAATGTTGCAAATCTGATGCGCTGAAAAGGTAAGGAATGAAGTGCTTCCCCACAGAAAGCAACGTGTGGAAAACACTGTCAAGACGAAGGGACAGCATGATAGGACACTTGTAAAGGCACCAGGAAATTACTTCCATGGTACTAGAGGGAGCTGTAAAGGGTATGAATATATCCTGCAAATAACAGAACGCAGGGTGCGAGCGCTACACTGAAATTAAGAGGTTGGCGCTGGGGAGAAAATCTTCCGTGGCGGGCCACATAATTTAAGTTTTCGGTATGTTTAAAAGAAGTTGCGAATCTTTGCAATACTTTAAAATCTTATCAAGATATGACAGTGTTTTTGCGGGTTTTCTAGATAGTACATCCTTACAGTTATCTGCATCATCTACGATGAATGTGAGGGTAATATTAACAATGTCTCCGAAGTTCTTAATATACAGCAAGAACAGCAAAAGTCCCAACAACGTTTCCTTGTCAAAATTTTTTTTGATATTCCATATGCTTCCTTGCTCCACGGGTTTCAGGATGTCATGCGGATGTATCAGTATCAAAGCTATTGTGTGTGTGTGTTTGTGTGTGTGTGTGTGTGTGCACAATCTGGAGTTAAGTACTTACCTAGCTGACAGAAACATTGAGTTTCACGGGCGTCTGGACGACAGCTGAGGAGGAAACTAAAACCATTTGACACTGATCTACTACAATTTATTTCTGAGCACATAGAACAAAGATGAAATGGTCGGGAGAAGAGTCTGAGAATGTTTCCAGTGAGGACTAATGCGCCATTCACAAAGGAAACCAGTTCGCTTGCTTTATGTGCCACCTGTTGCTCCCCAGGTCGTCTCTATGAACCAGTGTCGACTTCCGTCGGGAGTTCACGTCACAGATAGCGAACGCAGAGCCCTCCTGCTGTTCGAAATCTTACCTCTGGTAACGGAATACGAGAAGTTCGTAGTAAGAGGTTTCAAACTGTTGGTGTTACGTTCTACGTAAAGAGTGACGAAGAAATGCATGTCATGGCTACGAGCAACAATGCATGTTGACCCTATGGTTGCTATATGCTCGCTACGAACAATGACAAAACTATTGCCTATTCCCGAATAGAATTCAAAAGCAATCGACACAGTATTAATGGCACCTATAGTAAGTACTTCATACGTTTGCCATGTTTCGTATGTCTTTTGATAGTTTCCCTCTGCTCTTTCCAGTAGTAGGCTACCCTTTTCGTCAATGGACGGTGTATTATCATGAGCCCCACAAGGGTCAGTAGTGGATCCATTATTCTCCCGTTATATGTTAAGGGGTTAGACCATGGTAACATATAAACCAATAACTACATGTATAGTAGATGAGATATAGCTTCCGCCAAATAAGAGTTTAAAATTTCAGCTTCTGTTTCTTTAATAATGAAATTGAACAAATTTTTACTCGTTAATACCAGCACCGTATAGTTAGCCTTTTCTTCGCCGATGTCGAAACATTTTCGGTTTGCTGAAATTAAATCGATTAACTGGCTTCTGCGTATCAGTCTAATAGTATTTTGCACGACTGGGAGAACTTTTCGAATCTTTTCTATTCACATAAATTACGTTTGTTTGACGTTTCCAAGCACTCAAGTTCTACTTCGCAAAAGAAACAAGCGGAATAAAAGTTGAGGATTCGCGAGACAAGCACGTGATTCCAACTGCTTATCATAAACGCATCGAGCTACGAAGAGAAGGCTTGTTGAGAATAGTATAATTAGCTGCAGAGTCAAAGAAACTGGTACACCTGCCTAATATCGTGCACGGCCCCCACGAGCACTCAAAAGTGCCGCAACACGACGTGGCATGGACTCAACTAATGTCTGAAGTAGTGCTGGAGGTAACTGACATCATGAATCCTGAAGGGTTGTCCATAAATCCGTGAGAGTACGAGATGGGGGGGGGGGGAGGAGGAGCGGGGAGATCTTTTTTGAACAGCGCGTTGCAAGGCATCCCAGATATGCTCAATAATGGTAATGTCTGGGGAATTTGGTGGCCAGAGGAAGTGTTTAAACTCAGAAGAGTGTTCCTGGAGACACTCTGTGTAGCAATTGTGGACATGTGGGGTGTCGCATTGTCCTGGTGGAATTACCCAAGTCCGTTGGCATGCACAATTCACATGAATATATGGCGGTGATCAGACAGGATGCTTAGGTACGTGCCACCTGTCAGAGTCGTACCTAGACGTATCAGGGGTCCCATATCACTCCAACTGCACACGTCCCACACCATTACAGAGCCTCCACCAGCTTGAACAGTCCCTTGCTGACATGCTTGGTCCATGGATTCATGAGGTTGTCTCATACCCGTACATGCCTATCCGCTCGATACGTACAATATGGAACGAAACTTGTCCGACCAGGAAACATGTTTCCAGTCATCAACAGTCTAATGTCGGTGTTGACATGCCCAGGAGAGGCGTAAAGCTTTGTGTCGTGTAGTCATCAAGGGTACATGAGGGGGCCATTGACTCCGAAAGCCTAAATCGACGATGTTTCGTTGAATGGTTCGCACGCTGACGCTTGTTGATGGCCCTGCATGGAAATCTGCAGCAAATTGCGGAAGGGTTGCACTTCTGTCACTTTCAACGATTCTTTTCAACTGTCGTTGGTCTCTTTCTGGCAGGAATTTTTTCAGGCCAGAGCGATGCCGGAGCTTGAAGTATTACCGGATTCCTGACATTCACGGTACACTCGTGAAATGATCGTATGGGAAAATCCTCACTTCATCGCTACCTCGGAGATGCTGTGTCCCATCATTCGTGCGCCGACTATAATACTACGTTGAAATTCACTTAAATCTTGATAAACTGCCATTGTAGCAGCTAAAACCGATCTAACAACAACATCACACACTTGTTGTCTTATATAGGCATTGCCGACTGCAGCGCCGTATTCAAATGTTCAAATGTGTGTGATTTCCTAAGGGACCAAACTTCTGAGATCATCGCTTCCTAGGTGTACACACTACTCAAAGCAACTTAAACTACCTTATGCTAAGAACAACACACACACCTATGTCCGGGAGAGGACTCGAACCTCCGACGGGAGGGGAGCACCGTATTCTACCTGTATTTGAATACGCATGTTTCTTTGGTAATTCAGTGAAGTTGACACTAACGCCCTCTGTGATACCATCCGAAACTAACAGGATCCCTGTTCCCACGGTAACTATTACAGTATAAGATCGGTTGCATTGGAGCGCTTGGATGCGCCCTATTCCCATCCAGTAAACCGCAGTTTTAACATATTTCAACAGTTATGGCACACATTATATGAATGAATCTTATAGTAATAAGAAGTTAACACAAAAAATTTTCTAACCTGGTCTACCCCTTACTGACGTGTCATCTATTCTCTGGCATTGCCAATATCACATATTATCTGACGGCCTTCAATTACACTTAAGATCAAATCCATCAGACCTGTGCACTGACATCCATCGTATAAACGAGCGCTTATATGCCCTATCAGAATGGGTGCAGGTAATTGGTTTCAGACTTAACCCATCTAAAACGCAAGCAACGTTAGTTGTTAACAAAAGGCTTATAACCGCTCAGTTCAGAGAATTTTTCCACCTTAATTCTAAACGGCGCAGAAACAATTCTTTACCTTCTGTAAAGAGCTTGGTGAATTCATAGAATCATTAATATTCCCCGCACTTGCTTATGGTGACCCTATTCTTCAAGCACATTCGCAGAAATCACGCCTACTGCAACTGATTTTGAATGCTTGTTGTGAATGACACTGGTGTGACGTTCGCTATTTCGACCCTATCGACAGTGTAGCAACATGTCGATACGTAGAGACTATCATACCTAGTGTTTTCTCTAATCTCCTCTTAACCACAGGATTCCCTCTAATCTATCTTCAACTCCAACACTACTATGTGAACACCACAGCAGAAATAGACGTTCTCAACAAAGTAAAATCCTCTCCTCACTAGTACATAACAAAGCTATCTTGATTTCTGTATTAGGAACCTGACTTTGCAATGATTCTCTTTAAAATATCAGCTAAATTAAATTCCTTTCCAATTATCACAATAGCCATCTCTTGCACATACTTGGCAGCAGATCATTCTTGTCAACTCCCTCTACTCCACCACTTTTCCCTCCTCCTTGTTTACAGAATCCTCTACTGAAATTCTATTCTTTCGTAACAGCTATTGTGCCTGCTATTTCAGTCATATCCTCTATCATTACGCCTTGCTTCTGATGGTGTTAAACACGGCTCCATTTTGTCAAACTAGACAATATTATTGTTGGTCTTAAGGCCTATTGATATTATTATTACCATTATCGTTATAAATATTATTATCATTAATGCCAATTATCGTAATTATTTACTATTATTATTATTTGTGTTGGTAAATGCAATAGCTCTTATGACCATTTGTCAGGTGTACAAAATTGAACCAGAAATATGCATAGAAATTGCGAAATGTTTACAATACTTATAGTTTTTGGTCAGATGTAAGACATCTACATCTAGATCATACTCAACAAGCCGCCTAATGATGTGCTTCGGAGGGTACTTTCGGTACCACTATCTGATCGCTTCCGCTGACGAATAGTGCGTGGGAAGAATGATTGTCGGTAAGCCTCTGTATTGGCTCTAATTTCTCGAATTTTCTCCTCGTGGTCAATACGCGAGATGTATGTGGAGGGGGTGGGGGTGGGGTGAGGGGGGGGGGGGGAAGTAATATGTTGTCTGACTCCTCCTGAAAAGTTCTGTCCCGAAATTTCAATAGTAAATCTCTCCGTGATGCACAACGTCTCTCTTGTAACGTCTGCCAGTGGAGTTTGTTAAGCATCTCCATAACGCTCTCTCGCCAGCTAAACGATCCCGTGACGAAACGCGCCGCTCTTCGTTGGATCCTCACTATCTCCTCTAACAAGTCCTACCTTATAGAGATCCCAGATAGATGAACAATACTCAAGAATCGGGCGAAAAAGTGCCTTATAAGCCACTTCTTTCGTGGATGGGTTACATTTCTTAAGATTCTTCCAATAAAGCTGAGTCTGGTGTCTGTTTTCCCTCTATCTGTTTTATATGGCCATTCCACTTTAGGTCGCTCTGGATAGTTGCGCCTAGATATTTTACGGCAGACGCTGTCTCCAACTGTTTGCTGTACAGTGGTTGAATTTTTTTTCCTATGTATGCGCAATATGTTACATTTATTTACGTTCAGGATCAACTGCCAGAGCCTTACTATCTTCTGGCATTGCTTCTTTGGTAAAGACAACTGAATCATCTGCGAATAGTCTTAAAGAGCATCCGACGCTTTCTACTAAATCATTTATATATATATTGTGAATAGCAACGGTCCTATCACACTTCCCTGTGGTACTCCAGGTATTACCTTTACATCTGTCGATTTAGTTCCGTTAAGAGCGACTTCTTGAGTTCTACCTGCAAGGAAGTCTTGAATGCAGTCGCAGGTCTGCTCCGATACTCCGTAAGCTCGTACTTCTTTCATGACACGGCAATGTACGATGGTGTCAAATGCCTTATTTATATCAAGAAACACGGCATCAACCTGAGCGCCTTTGTCCACTGCGCTGTGGATCTCATCGAGGAACAGAGCGAGCTGAGTTTCGCAGGATCTCTGTTTGCGGAATACATGTTGATTTTTATAGAGGAGAGGTTTATTTTCCAAGAATGTCATAATTCTTGAGCATGAAACGTGTTCCATAGTTCACAACAGATTGATGTCAACGATATAGGTCTATAATTGTGTGGATCTGTCTTACGGCCTTTCTTAAAAACGGGAATGAACTGCGTTTTTTTCCAGTCGTTAGGTACCTTTCATTGCTCCAGCGGTCTACATTAAATTACTGCTACAAGGGGAGCAAGTTCTTTCGCATAATGTTTATAGAATCTTATAGGTATCCCATCTGGTCCAGAAGCCTCTCCACGACTAAGAGATTGTAGCTGCTTTTCAGTTCCCCGATCGGTTGTCTCAGTATCTGCCATTTCGATGTTCGTAAGACGATTGCAAGGAGGGAGAGTGTTACGATCTTCCCCGGCGAAACACATTCGGAAGACTGAATTCAGTATTTCGGCCTTCTCTCTGTTATCTTCCGTTTCGGTGCCACTGCGGTCGCTGAGAGAAAGAACAGATGATTTTGACCCACTTACTGATTTTACATACGACCAAAATCTCTTATGGTTTTTACTCAGACCGGTTGACAAGGTCTTACTTTCAAAGTCATTTAACGCTTCTTTCATTGCTCTCCTTACGCTCATTTTCGCATCGTTCAGCTTTTGTTTGTCAGCTAGGCTTTTACTTCTCTTGAATCTGAGATGAAGTACTCTTTGTTTACGTAGCGCTTTTCTAACACGGCTATTAAACCATGGTGGATCTTTCCCGTCCCTTAAAACCATATTCGGAATATAGTTGACTAGGGAATATTGAACGATGGCCTTGAATATTTTTTCCATTTGTTCTCCACATCTTCGTCCTCATCGCCGAATATTTGATGCTGACTGCTGAGATATTTTGAAATTTGTATCCTGTAACCCTTGCTGAGCAAATATATCTTCCTACGTTTCTTAACATTTCTTGTAGGACCCGTCGTCATAGATGTTGTCACAGCCTTATGATCACTGATACCTTCCTCTACGTTAACTGATTCCGTAAGTTCAGGTCTGTTTGTTGCCAGGAGGTCTAAAACGTTACCCTCACGAGTTGGTTCTCTAGCTATATGCTCAAGGTAATTTGCGGCCAAGACATCTAGAACAATGCCACACGATTCCCTCTGGCACCAGTTTTGATGGCATAACACTCCCAATCTATACCTGGCAAGTTGAAGTCACCCACAATTACAACGGCATGATCAGGAAAATTACTAATGATATTTTGCAAGTTCTGTCTGAAGCTCTATACAACTACAGATCCTGACCCAGTTGGTCTATAAAAGCATCCGATCACCATTTTGACTGTTCTTGGATACTCAGTTTCACCCAGATTAATTCAAATTCGGAATCCGTGAGAACCTCGCTAAATTTTATCGAATTTTGACTGCAATAAACAACTCGCCACCATTGGCGACTAACCTATCTTTACGATAGGTATTCCAGTTTTAACTTAGGTTATCGTTGTCATTGACGTCTGGTTTCAACCAGCTTTCCGTTCCAAAAACTACCTGTGCATTATAACCTTCAGTAAGCGATACAAATTCTGGGACCTTTCCTTGGATGGTGCGGCAGTTTACTCAAATCATTTTAATCTTTTATATCTCTGATCTGCGAGGAGCAAGATTCTCTGAGGTCGCTGTGGCTGATTTAACAGGCAAATCGTCCTTGCTCCCAAGAGAGAGGTTCTCTAACCTAAAAAAAGCCCCATGTGCACGCCACGTACTCCGTTACCCTAGTAGCCGCTTTTTGCGTGTGGTGCACGCCTGACTTATTAAGAGGAACCCTACTACTCTGCACCCGATACCGGAGGTCGAGAAATTCGCATCCGGCACCATCGGAGAGCCGTCTGGGCCTCTGGTTTAGACCTTCCACTCTGCTCCCTAATCTGTTCAGGCTAAGTAAACAATAAACAAATAAATTTCCCAGCCTCCTACACATCCCGCATTGTTTTCTGAAACGATTTTTAAAACTGTATTGCTCTCGTATTGAATCCTTATTTATCAATCGCCAGCGCCCGGGTCTGATGGTGGACAAGCCACTCACATGAGTGAACATTTGCCCAAACTTGAAGATAACTGGGATTATCACTTATACTTGTTTTACACAATCTGAAAGCTTTTTCTCCAAATGTTGTCACGTGTCCAGTTATTGAATGCAACAAATAAACATCCAACTCTGTCGCAATATCGTTTATTAATAACGCAAGCAGTTTGGCACTTTTATTGATATTAGCTTATCATTTTCACTTTAAAACGCCTGAAGCTGGATCATTAATCCTCCCAAATTGATGGAATTATTAATAAAGAACATTATGCCAGAGACAGAATTTCATTAGCTGCAATACTTTTATTGTTTACTTTACTACACAAATTACAGATCAAAGACTTCAGAACGCTCCTCTCGTCGCTATTTTCTTCTGCGGTACCCAGCAACTTCTCGGTATAGATAACTAAAGTGTTTACTTGGTTTCTGCGTGAAATTCGACTCATACAGATGAGACCTCTTCTACCAACAGTCCATGTAAGACCATTTTGTAACAGATGAATTTAATAACAGGTATGTTGAATTATTTTATAATTTTATAGCTTTTGTGTATTCTACATTCATATAACAATTGTTGAAAAATTGTAATTTACAGATATGGGTACACGTCTAAGGTATATACAAACATGATTTTAGAAATAACAAAAGGCAGATAATGAAGACTCATTGATCCGTCAGTTCCATGTTTACACTGTATGACTGTTACGTCAAACGTTATCTGGAATTGTCACTGTCTAAGATTTGACAGTAGTAACGTACATGATAACCAGAACACTATGTTAGTAGACAGATGTAGTATCCTATCGTATTAACTGACAAGCATGTCACTGTTATGGATCACATAGTATAAGTTGACTTATATTACTGCTACTATCCATCCAGTTGTCATTTTGTAGACATCAACGCACATGTAGTTTTTTGTTCCCCTACATCAGATGCCACTGATGATGGGTTGTAAATATGAAAACAGGTTTTGGCAAATAAAAATATCTAGTGCAGTTCATGGCGTATGGAAAACGTCCTTTAGTAAAAATTAAAGATTTTTAGAGTAGTTCCTCCCTTTTCACGTCAGTAAACACATGCGATATAGTAGTGTACAAGTTGAAAAGTTCGACTACGAAACGTAAATCGTTCTCGATTTTTTCTCAGTCATTACTAACAGCTTTAATTAAGTTAGCCTTGTCGGACGGGGATCACTGCTAAAGGATTTGACTTACATTTCGCCAGTGACATTTTCAAAAAGGCTCGGAGGAACATGTGGGAAGAAAGAACAGCGATCTCCGCCATGAGAATAAAAACTGTAATAGAAACAATTACAGTGAAAAATAACTGCCGGCCGGTGTGGCCGTGCGGCTCTAGGCGCTTCAGTCTAGAACCGCGTGACCGCTACGGTCGCAGGTTCGAATCCTGCCTCGGGCATGGATGTGTTTGATGTCCATAGGTTAGTTAGGTTTAAGTAGTTCTAAGTTCTAGGGGACTGATGACCACAGATGTTAAGTCCCATAGTGCTCAGAGCCATTTGAACCATTTGAAAAATAACTGATGCAAAAAAATTCTGAATAGAAAAGACTCAATCATTTCCCAATATAGACTTTTATGGATGTGGGATGCTCAGAACAGATTAAGAGTTAGCGGAAGAAGAACAAAAATACAAGTATTTCTGTTATCTACGAAGTGGTGTGTGGAGCGTTAGAAGTTGTGAGAAGACTGTGAAATCTGTAGGGAAAGAAGGACAGGCTGATGCTACAATTAGCAGCAAGTATGGGACTACCAACAGCATGAGCCTAACCCACTGACGTCGTTGGTGACAGGAGAGTTGGTACCTAAATTTAGCTCCTACGTTTTATGCGGTTATCAGAATATTCATCTCGTGGTTGAGGCGAAGCGATTACCAACGGCCACTGTGCTGATGATAACGAATTGAGTAAACCATATGAAGAAAGTGTGAAAATAGCAGAATATTAAAAGATACAGAAGACAGGAGCATGTGTCACTTTAGGTTTGTCCCCAAGGAGTATAGGAAAGCCAGTAGTGTCCGTGTTGCATAATAATAACTTAGGGTGCAGTTCTCATTTCAGTCTTGGGCTTTTCTTGGATAAGAGATTGTTTATTAGGCTTTTTTATGTGAGTAAAGTTGTGGCAATACGTAGTTAGATATTGATAACTATTAATACAGATAAATGTTTAGTAGTTCACTTCACGAAATACAAAAGTTTTGTAGCCTTCGATCACCACATTAACGAATCATAGTGTCATCTACAATGGCTTACTAATGCATTAGCGTTAGAGTACATTTTATTGTGATCATGCGGATTCAACCGTAGTTAATGGGAATGATAGGCTTCATTTCATTGGTAGGAAATTGGGAGATAGCAAACTAGCGAAAGCAATTTCTAGCATAACACTTATATAGTACCGTAAATGGTGTAATAGTGTTAAAGTTTAAAGGTACGCCAGCTGCGGCGTGCCTCATGTCGATCACTCCAGAAGGATTCAGTCGCCCTGACACACATCCCAGTAGGACACTTACCATTAACGCATGGCTTTCCACTCCGGCGGCACTATATCCTTTATAAAACCAGACACATAACTGCATTGTGTAATTTTAAAATATAATCTTGCCGATAAGCTAAAACTTTCTTTTAGACATTGTACATTATCTAAACGGTCTTTCCGCAGTGTGTTAATTGCTGTATTTCAACTGTGTGTTGACGGAAATGCATACGCAATCCTTCAGCTATTTGTTAAATCTGATACAAACCTGCTTTTTAATGTGCGCAGTCGCCTAGGTACAAAGCATGCATCATTTTATCTTTCAGAAAGCCTTGTCTTCATAAGACTTTGACGGAATTATTCAAATCTGTTGATAACAGATTCGAACCACCTGCAAAATAACTCACACTCATTAATATACAAGTGCATCAAACATTACTCACGACAAAAATTCAAAAATAGCTCTCGCAGTCTCAAGTCAGTCCCTTCTATATTGATAAGAATCATTATTACCTATAATGTTCTTTACCTTACCAGCTACATAATGCGTGAACAGTTGCATGTATAAATAGCCTTGTGCAACTAACCATTCATTCCACTTTATAGTATGTACTTTATACTTTCTGTTTCCAGAAATGGTTGTATTACTACGACGAAACAGAGTAGTGAACATCCAATTTTCCTAGCAATACTAGTAACCTCCTGATTCGTTAAGGAATTGGAATCCTATGTATAAAACAATTTCAAGCGTCTTGACAGCTTCACCAATGAGTTAATGTGTTAAATGTTTGATGTGGAGCATGTAAGTGAGAAAATGCTTAGAAAAGGTTCGAAATTATTTTTTAACTTTCTTACAAGCCGCTAAGCGCTGTCATTATGAAACACTCTATGAATAAAGTCTGGGTAATTTGCGCCCAATTTTAAGCAAAAGGCAGCTTCTCAAACATCTCTTCAACTACGTGTCGTACAATGACATAACCGTGCGATACTTTCAGGGCTGTATGTGGACACTGTCTGCAAAGTGTGTTGAGAAGAGAGGCACCATGCCTGACGCTCAAGTTTCATTGCAAAAACAGCAAAAATGTAGTAAATAATAAACTTTTTTCCTTTAATAATTTAGTGGGGGTGTCTGCGGAAAAAAGTTCATAAAGGATAAAAATTACGTTCAGAAGCTTGCTGGAAGTCGCTACGTGCTATCATTTTCAAATACTGGAAGAATATAATCCGGGATTCTCGTACGGTGAGCTACGCTGCCTCAAGACAAACAGACAATTTAGGATTGAAAAATTTGTCTCACTGTATTAAAAATTTAACATAAAATTGTATCATTCAATTTCTAGATTGTGTCAGCATTTTACGAAGGTGAGTGAAATGAAAACCTTAAATATTTTTAAATATTATTTGTTGTGAAGAAGTGGTACAAAGCTGTATCACTTTTCAACATAATATCTCCCACACTCAATGCAAGTCCTCCAGCGCTTACAAAGTGCATAAATTTCTTTAGAAAAAAATTCTTTTGGTAGTCCGCGCAACCATTCGTGCACCACGTGGTGTACCTCTTCATCAGAACGGAACTTCTTTCCTCCCATTGCGTCTTTGAGTGGTCCAAACATATGGAAATCACGTTGGGGCAAGGTCTGGTGAGTATGGTGGATGAGGAAGACACTCAAAATGCAGGTCTGGGATTGTTGCAAATGTTGTACTGGCACTATGGGGCCTTGCATTGTCATGTTGCAAAAGGACACCTGCTGACAGCAATCCACGTCGCTTTGATTTGATTGCAGGCCGCAGATGACTTTTTAGGAGATCTGCGTATGATGCACTGGTGACAGTGGTCCCTCTAGGCATGTAATTCTCCAAAATGGCGCCTTTTTCGTGCCAAAAGAGAGTCAGCGTAGCATTCCCTGCTTATGGTTCTGTTCAAAACTTCTTTGGTTTTGGTGATGAGGAATGGCGCCATTCCTTGCTCGCTCTCTTCGTTTCCGGTTGGTGGAAGTGAACCCAGGTTTCGTCCCCAGTAACGATTCTTGCAAGGAAGCCATCACCTTCTCGTTCAAAGCGCCAAAGAAGTTCTTCACAAGCATCAACACGTCGTTCTCTCATTTCAGGAGCCAAATGCCGTGGCAGCCATCTTGCAGACACTTAGTGAAACTGGAGGACATCATGCACAATGTGGTGTGCTGACCAACGACTAATCTGTAAACATGCTGCAATGTCATTCAATGTCACTCGGCGGTTTTCCTTCACTATGTCTTCAACTGCTGAAATGTTCTGTGGAGTCACAACTCGTTGTGCTTGACCTGGACGAGGAACATCTTCCACTGAAGTCACACCATTTGTGAACATCCTGCTCCATTCGTAGACTTGCTTCTGTGAGAAACATGCATCACCGAACTGAATCTTCATTCGTCGATGAATTTCAGTAGGTTTCACACCTTCACTACGCAGAAACCGAATAACAGAACGCTGTTCTTCCCTAGTGCAAGTGCACTATGCTGCCACCTACAGGCAATTCTGCACGCCGTTTGTAGCACGCTTATCAACTTACAGGATAACGGCGCGAAATTTCGATTTGTTATTACAAATTTAAGGTTTTCATTTGACTCACCCTCGTACATTTTTAAATTGGGTCCATATTTATGTGAAATACTGGAAATCAAATTTTTCTTGCACTTGGAAGCAGCTGGATAGGCAACTTGCAACTTAGGACGTGAAGCATTAACCAAGAACCATGAACCATGATAGTCAGTTGGGTGTGTCAGGAGGACTAGTCTGTACGCAGGGATATGACAAGACCATTTATTTGAAACAAAAAACTTTATATTGACATATTTCCGATTCCGAATGGTTTCAGAGATGCAACAAATTTAATGTAATTTACCTATTATTCCAGCCCAGTCTACCTCTCTGCGTTCAGCCTCTTTACTCAGGACACCTTTCCCTTATTAACCTAGCCCACTGAACGCGCTTTTGTCCATGGTGTGATGCGAGTGAAGTAGTTCGAGCGACTGAGAGCCTATCAAAGAGAAGCATAGTTTAATTATCTATGTACACTCGCGAAAATGCCACACATCTGCACTAACGAGGAATATGCAGATATGGTGCGCCTTTTCGGCTTCTGCAATGGTAGGGCTCCTACTTTTGTAGGAGAACACAGTCGGCTATTTCCATCAAGTCGAATTCCTAATCGTAGAGCGTTACCAGCGTTTCCAGGATACAGCGTGAAAGAGGTATACATCGAAGTTCTCATTTTTCTTCTGGAAATGTAGTTCAGTAATCCGTGCAGGAAACGCAACAAATTTTGGATATGGTTCAGCGTAGTCCTACAACCAGAACACTGCGCACTTCTGCAAGTGTCAATGTACCACGAACACGTGTATGGCGAACATTACAAGCGCGAAAATTGTATACATTTCTTATGCTTGTCCACAATCTTCATATTATCGATTGCCACACGATTTGAATTTCGTCACTTTTTAAATGAGGATCATCATTTGCTTCCATTAATATTATCCACTGATGAAGCCACGTTTACACGGAATTGAATCAACAGTAAACTTCATAATCATCGATAGTCACAGGAAAATCCACGCTACAGTGGAAACCAATTTCCAAGCTTGTTTTTCGACCGTTGTTTGGTGCGGTATGCTCTGTAACATGTTGCTGCGTCCAGTCATTTTAGAAGACTGAACGACGGGACAGAATTACTTGTATTTTTTGGAAAATTCGTTTCTTGAACACTTGGACGACGTTCCTTTCGCCACAAGTACTGCAATATACTTCCAGTATGACGAGGCCCCTTCATATTTTACCAGACATTTGAGGGAACATTTCAAACCGTATTTACTCTAATCACTGCATTGATCGTGATAGTACAATTAACTACCCTCCAGGAACGCCAGACCTTACGCAATTAGATTTTTGTTGATGGGGTGTACAAACAAAAGTTGGATACGCGAGATGCACTGCTTGTCTCATGATGGGCGCTGTTGCCCTCTTTAGGGAACGTGCAGAGGTGCTCAGATAAGCAACACAATATTTTCTCCCAGTAGTGCACAAATGTTCTGATGTTAACGGTAGTGGGCTATTCGAACATTCATAGTGACCTGTACAACAGCTGTAATGTGACGTGTATGAAAATGCTTAGAGGTGCATGTGTTAAAAGTACGTGTCTTTCAACTGATTCTCTGTCAAAGGCATGTCGTAAGCGTAATAGCGTTTTGAATAATACAGAAAATGAATAACAATGCACATTAAATGTGTTCTATCCCGGAACCATTCAGAATATGGTACATGTTCACATGAAGCTTTTTGCTTCAAATGATTGTTCCTGCCATATCTCTGAATATTGACCACCAGCTGCAGTTCCCGGCATTGCTCAGGATGTTTGATATCTTGCACCCAAAGTAATTGGCCCTGGGCCTTGTTGATACACACAGTGAATGCAAGTCGCATAGGAAACTGCACTCACTTTAAATCTAAGTCCATATTTGAATCACTGGGTGTCAACGGAATGCGAAGAATGAATACGTCCTCACCTACGGATATTAGTAATAAAAACACGGACTAAACTATCTTACAGGGTATGTGTCATACGTAACAACGGCAACTAATCAATAAATAAAGAGTTTGCATTTACGTTTCTGTCAAATTCTCGAGCTTTCGCTCCTCACGCCATTTACCGACTTCTGATCTCACTATCTCCAAGACGGGTACTGCCACTATGACTCATTTTCGTGATAGATATCACAATTAGTTTCCCACGATACATTTCGTTTGTTAGGATTTCAGTTTGCCATTAATTTTCTTCATTGTCTCATCTGAATGTACGCCCTTGACAGACTCTACATCAACCCACAGTCCTACCAAGACCATATATCGTCACCGCCCCTCCCTCCTTGTTCCCACAGGCAATACTCCTCCTTCGAGAATCCCGCCGTATGTACAGGGATACACTTTCACGCCATCGGCAAATACAGAAACTTATCAGGAATATATTAAACACAAAAAACGCCGGTACTGGCGCCAGACATTCACAAAACTCAACGCTACGCACCCCAATAACCCCTCAAAGTACTGGAAAGCATTCCATCGACTCCTTGGCAATACCCCCAAACCTTCCTTCCCGCCTCTCACGATAACCATCCCTTACCTGACAACCTCAGCAAAGTTAATCACTTTACATACTATCTGTCTGACATCTTCTCCATCCCTGATGACCCACAGCCCGATTACTTACTTTACCCAACAAAAAAATATTCAACTGTGTGTGAATTCCTAAGGGAACAAACTGCTGAAGTCATCGGTCCCTGGACTTACACACTACTTAAACTAACTTTTGCTAAGAACAGCACATCCACCCATGCCCGTGGGAGGACTCGAACCTCCGGCGGGAGAGGTCGCGCAGTCCGTGACATGACGCTTCTAACCGTGCTGCCACTTTGCGCTTTTCCCAACATTTCATGAACGTACAAATACCGCTGTCTCACCCGTGGCTCCCTGATTCCAATATCTGAACAACATACCACATAGAGAATTAAATACACCAATTACGGCAAGCGACGTAAAACGAGTACTCCACAAAAATCGCATCGCTTCCCCCAGTCACAGCTGCGCTACTTATTGACACCTCAAAGAAGGCCCCCCTCTCCTTTCTCATGACTCTCTACACCACTGTCCTCTCCACGGGTTACTGTCCTCTACAACGGAAAACATGCAAACTTATCCTTTTTCTCAAACCGCACAAACCTTCTTCACAGTCCGCGCGGCTCCCCCCGTCGGAGGTTCGAGTCCTCCCTCGGGCATGGGTTTGTGTTTTGCCATTAGTGTAAGTTAGTTTAAGTTAGATTTAGGGACCGATGACCTCAGCAGTTTGGTCCCATAAGACCTTACCACAAATTTCAAAAACAAACCAGCTGCTAATGCCTCCACCAAGGTATTCGAATTTATCCTCTCCTGACACATTCTTTAACACTTGAACCAACTCCACGTTCTTCCCATTAACCAGTGTGCTCCCATCCCAGTTTCTCTTCTGATGATCAGCTGCTGAACCTCACCCATCTCCTATCCCACCAACTCAACTCCCATAAATCCGGTATTTTTGTCTCCCTCGACCCATAAAGAGCCTACGACAATGTATAGCATTTTGTTCAGCTTTTCGAACTCCAGACATATGCACTTACAGTTAACTATGTTTGTCTTATTGCTTCCTTCCTATCTAATCGCCCATCTTTTTTCATTATTAACAATACCAATATTTCACTGCAGGAGTGCCCTAAGGCCTGTCCTCTCTCAATCTGTCTCCTCTACATGATATGTCCAAACTACCCACCAGTTTACCACATTCAGTATGCTGATGACATCGTTTTCCTCGCAGTCTAACCAACACTCCAGAAATCCCAACGATCCCTCCAAATTCACTTCAGTCAGTTTACCTCCTGGTGACACCAACGGCTCCTCAAGATCAACCGTCCCAAAACACAGGCAATAATTATTGGACGAACCACCCACGCCTTTCGCCTCCATGACTTCTACCTTACCATTTATAACTGTCCTATCCAGGTAATTAACACACTAAAATATCTTGGACTAACCCTCAACTGGCAACTAACGTGGAAGCCTCACCTACTAACCATCGAAAAGAAAGCAAGAACAGATTAAAACTACTAACGTGTCGAACGTGGGGATTACACCCCTCCACTACTCTCCACACCCACAAAACACTACAAAACATTGATCTGATCCATCCTCTGCTATGGAAATGTTGCATGGATCTCCAACCCACCTGAGTTCTATAAGGCCCTCCAAATCCTCGAACGCCATACGCTCCATCTCGCTTTCTGCATCTGTTTACCTTCCCCCACCAGGATCCTCTACCATTTCACAAAATCCCCCCTCCCCCCCCCCCCCCTTCCTCACGCACGTTGAACAACTACGCATCTTCTATAATGTCCGCAAACTAGATTCCAATAACTTTATTGTCTCCTATTTGACCACCAACCTCCTTTAAACTTTAACTCTTCCTCGCCTATCCCACTCCACGTTAGGAATCCTCACCCCTTTCCCTCTCCATCCATCCTCATCCCTTACCTGTTGTAACCATTTCCCAGCCCATCAAACACATTATTACTCGCCGTCTTTCTCTCCCACTGACAGTGTTTCCCGCTATCCAACCCTGCAAACACATGCCTCCATCCATGCACCTACAGACCCTCCGAATCCTATCCCAACGCAACTTCAACCATCTTCTTCCCCTATATTTATCCCTCCTTTAAACTTTAACTCTTCCTCGCCTATCCCACTCCACGTTAGGAATCCTCACCCCTTTCCCTCTCCATCCATCCTCATCCCTTACCTGTTGTAACCATTTCCCAGCCCATCAAACACATTATTCCTCGCCGTCTTTCTCTCCCACTGACAGTGTTTCCCGCTATCCACCTCAGCTCCTATCTCTCATCTCCATAGTTTTACCATGTAACAAACTTCTTCTGACTAGCCATACCCCTCAACCCTATGGCATATACTCTCCCCTCCAGCAATATCTCTCACTCCAGTGCAGGTCCTTCAGATTTTACGTGAAAGTGCATGCATCGTTGTTTCTATCCAAAAAATTTCACCATCATGGGATGTATTTTTTTTAAATGTATATACTTCCGTCGTTTTCAATTGCCTATCTTTCATTTCTAGTTTGAAGTAAAAACAGGCCCAAATTTTGTTTGTATTTGTAGTTGTAGTTTTTTTTAATTCGCCTGGTTGACGAGTGGAGAATTGTACCGTTGGCAGTGCCCCCCCCCCCCCTCCCCTCCCGGCCATTTAGGGCGACAGGGATGAGATAATTATAATAATAATAACAATGAAAAAGATGTATATTGAAAGTACATAGCCTATATCCACCCACAGTAGATTTGTGTGAATTACAAACAAAGAAACAAATGGACATTCTTAATGTTATGTATGTATCCTGGGACACCCTGTATAGATTACATCATGCTGTCGGCTACGAGAAACTTTAATACTGCGAGCCACGACCAAATCAAAGGCTTCTCACCTTCTTATCAGGTTTCGCTAACGGTTTTGCATACTTGACCAAATCTACATCCATTATTACAGATAGAACTCCTCACATGTTACTCCTGTTTACCACTACCTCCGATTTTTGCTTTATTAAATAGTATGTTACTACACGATTCCTTCCGGCTTTTTCAGCTTTGCGTAGAGCGCTTCTTTCAGTAGCCTTATATTGTTCACAGTTTCTTTAATACGTCACCAGGTATCCGAAGCATCCAAACCACGCCACGCAGATCTATAATTAATCGGATAAGAAGGTGAATCTTCTAAGACAGTACATAAAATAGGTGATACAAATTACAGGTGGTACAACGAAATAAGAAACAGCTCGCTACATCACCTTCCAAAACTTAACCTACTGTCAGTAAGATACTTATCCAGCATGTAAGCTGCCGTACGAACCGTGAACGTGCTTTTGGAATACGGTATTACGTGTCCGATCCACCCCGTGATTTCGGTGTGCCTTGCTTGCCAGCAGAGTTGGGTTGGTGTACGTGTCGTGCTGTCTCACGTTCTATACATGATAGGAGGGATTGGTTTTTCAAGAAGCACGCCGTCATAACAGCAATACACCATTCAGGGGACGCTGTCGGCTTTTCTTTGCGGCGCTATAAGTTATCGTTTCCGATCCTAAGCAGAACGAGCTTGTGTAACAGTCCGTTCTACTCACTTCGAAGAGTGATTTTACATACTGTATGTAACTGCACCCCTACGTCAAAACAGTATGTTGAAACATCTATAACTATCTATGCTAAAAGTAAAACTGTCGTTTTTGTCTATCTGTCTGTTTGAACACGCTAATCTCCAAAAAGTACAGGATGATTTTTAATGAGGTTATGGGGTTTTCACAGATAGCTTGAGCCCAGTCAGGGACAACGTATTTGCTTTATTCCATCAAAATCGAATCACGGAAAAAAGATATCATGATTTAATGTCTTCTCTAAATCCGTTGTGTCTCTCGGTTGGTCGTTTGAATAGGCTACTCAGCACAACTATTAGACGAATTTTCGTGTAGTTTTCATAGGTAACTTTACCTTAGCTTATAACATTAGCCTGCCGTTACTCAAGCTAATATTACCCTCTGAGAGGATTTTGAAGTTTTGTCCGGGTGTGTGTCTAACGGATAAAGGTATCGGACTGTAATTCCGAATGTAATGAAATTAACACAAAAACTAAACGGGCTCTAACTTTGCGATTTCATGAAAGTAGTAAAATGCATATATCAATGAAAAAACGAACGGTCTGCAGCCTAATTAGTCACACTAATTCGGAAATATGGGTTTAAGAAAATTGAATATCAGTTATTGGAGTTACTTTCATTAATATTCCCTTTGAACAGCACACAGGATACACACGGACACAGGGCACTCTGAGCTGTGGATAGCAGTAGTTACCAATAGTGCACATACTAGTAATCATAGAATGCAAACTCGTACCAGACTCACACTAACAAGAACTACACTCAAATGTTTTTACTTGTATTAGTACTGAAATGTTCCTGCCAGAAGCGCAGAATTAAAATTGGCCAGGAGGGCTTCTCACTTAACTAACGTATAAATACCACAATTAAAATAAGTAATATCACAATCACATTGTTTATACTCTCATTTATAGAAATATATCAGATTTCCTTTGTAGTAATAACAGTCCATTTATATTTCTAATATGTGAAATGTATTATGGGGATCTATAAACTAGCTCTGAGATTACTTCGGTACCAAAGACTAATTCAAACAAAATTAACTCCTAACTTCACATGGAATAGTTTATATTTTTTACTTTTCAAGTCAAATTATTCAACACCGAGCTCAGTTAACTTCAAAAAATTCGTTCATGATAGTAATCGTGGCTAAATTATGGTTCAAAAATGGTTCAAATGGCTCTGAGCTCTATGGGACTCAACTTCTGAGGTCATCAGTCCCCTAGAACTTAGAACTCCTTAAACCTAACCAACCTAAGGACATCACACACATCCAAGCCCGAGGCAGGATTCGAACCTGCGACCGTAGCGGCTAAATTATGTTTCAAATAACTTTAACTTACGTACCGTTTTCATCATCTGCGAAGTAGGGATTTTAGACAAGAACATTTACACAGTCTGGCACTGAATTTTTACAAAACGATACTTTACAATAAAATGAGAGCACTTTAGCAAAATTCTAACTAACTTCAACTTTTGCTAATCCTTGCACATTTGACAAACATGAATAAATCCCTAGTTCATTTAAAACACGATACTCGGTTTTATAAGCACTTAGGAGAGGACCCTGCGTAGCTTCATGATTAGGTTAGAAGATATGGTTGTAAAAACAGGTTTATAACACTTATTATTAAAATTACTGACACAAATTAACTGGTCCATGCTCTGATACATATCTGTATGTATGAAGCTGGTGCAGCAGTGGCGATTTGGTGGTGGCTCGCGACATGGCGGCTAACTGTAGTCACGGCGCTTGATGTTGGAATGCTCCATAAAATTTCTTATTGGCGATGGATTTTTAACGTGTTGGAGCCATTCCTTCTTGCCGAGAGTACCATGCAAAAGCCAAACCCATATTCGAGTCAAAATTCCTTGCAAAGCGGCTTCCAATTGCCTCCCTTGGCACCGTCGATGTGTGCCGTGCAACGGCTAGCCACTGACTGCGTGCCGTTCACACCGAGGAGCCGCCCAGTTCGATCGCCAAAATCACCTTTTACATCGCGCCAAGCCAGTTCCGTTGCGGAGGGACTTCCCTACATCTTTTGCATTTTATTGTACAGGTGCCCTAAGCACGAACCAGTTTCCAATAACATTGTTTATCTTTCAAATATACATATGTTATAAAATGTCATTATTTTAAATATCATTTACCTTTTGCCATACATACATTACAGAACTCTAAATTTCCTGTCACAAATCAATGACCTTAACTAACAAAGAACACACACTTCCTAATTACAGTTACACAGTTACATAATATAAACCTACTTCTAATCGATATAAGTGTTACAAGCTCAGCGAAACGTACATGAAAATCAGATCACGGAAAAAATATATCGTGATTTAAAGTTTTATATAAAACTGTCATTTCTGTTCGAACACTCTAATCTCCAAAACTACTAGAAGAATTTTCATGTAGTTTTCACAGTTAAATGGAGCCTAACTTGGTCCGACACATAGGCTTTATTACATCAAAATCGCAAACCAGAAAAGAAGATTTCGTAATTTAAAGTTTTATCTAATCTCCTATGCTCAGCTTAGCAGTTCGTAAATTTAAATGTTAAAGGCGTAGTACACCAAAGAACTAGTAGATGGCGCAGTTAATTTCGTAGTACACCAAAGACCCAATAGGCAGTGCTGTCAGTCTTTGAAAGCCAGTGACGGAAGTATTTTTGGAAGCTGGCGTCAGTGACAGAATTAATCCCCACAATATTATTTTTTTAGGATAATGCAAACTAACAGTGAATTTGCTTTGCTAGGATATAAGGAGATTCTGATTCCACTTTTTGTATTAAAAACCAAACGATATTGCTCTGCTTTTTCAGTAAAGTTTGGTTATATTTGAACTCCTACAAGTTTTATTTTTACACTTCACTCCCCATCAACCCTTGGAAGTACTGGAAAGCATTCCATCGACTCACATGCAATAACACCATACTTCATTACCCGTGGTACCTATCCCTTACCTGACAACCTTAACAAAGCCTGCCATTTCACGTCCCTCATGACCCACATTTTCATTACTCAGTTTTCGCCACCATCAGCGACCTCACGAATAACGCTCTCCCACCCCTGTCTCTCAGCTTCCAGTGTTTGTACAACATACCACGAACAGAATTAAATACACAAAATACAGCAAGTGACGTAAAAGAAGTACTCCACAAAAAACGCAACCTTCCTCACGTCAAGACTGCATTACTTATTACCATGTCAGAGATTGCCTCCTCCCCTTTTTCATCGCCCTTTCCACCCTTTACACCACTGTCCTCTCCACGGACTACTATCCTCAGTAGTGGAAAACATCTAAAATTCTACTTATCCTGAAATCACACAAGTACCCTGCCGATACCTCCCCTAACCTCCACATGTGCCTCAACTCAGTGTTTACCAAGGTCTTCGAATTGATACTCCTCCGACGCATCCATCAACACCTGAACCGACATCATCTCATTTCCCGTTAACTAGTGTAGCTTCCATCCATCAGGTGTGATAACAAGCTGCTGCACCGCTCTCATCTCCTATCCTACCAACTAAACTCCCGTAAATCAACTATTTTTGTCTCCCTCTTCGTCCCAACCGTCCTGCTTTTACAACTAGTGCTTATGCGTGGGTGATTCCGTTTTCAACCGGACTACATTCCTAGGTGGAATGAAGGCACGTAATTATAATTACGGTATCTAAACTAAATAAACTGTGTAATACTTATACATATTAACTATAGCAAAATCCGATTATGGCCAGAACTATTAACGCATCTTCGACTGATCCACAGAATTCCAAAGATACCTGCAGTACAGCTAGAATACTGTAGGATTAAAAAATATATATATATATATATATATAGTGCTACGAAGACTTATCTTACACACAGGTGTAGTTTTAATAGCGGAAAATCAGGGCAGTACCACTAACCTGCCTCAATATGATATTTATACAAATAAATCTTGCATTATTATTAGTTTGTGGCGATGCTGTAAGACTCGCAAACATACGCGGAAATAATCCGAAGTATGTACGTTCTCACAACGCACAAATGAGACTGAGCAATTGCCACAGTGCCGCAGCAACAACAAATGCTTCCTACATACAAAGTCAAAGACTCATAGAAGTCGCAGCAACTCTCTCTCGCTATGTGATAAAAAAATATGATTCTAGAGAGCAGCAGAGATCTAGCACCGTCTGACGATAAGCGTTTTCTCCAACGTCCAAATATTACAATCATCCTACCACCGACATGATTCAGATTGTAAAACAACACATGCACGATGACTGCTTGAGAAACGCGTTGGACATACATGATAAGAGCAGAATTGCTATGTTGTCATTTCAATATTACGACCCCCATGAGGCTACAGCCATCTGAGAGGTGTAGATGGAAAATCACTCTTAGCGTAAATGAAACGCCAAGTCACAAAGGGTTCACAGTCTCAATGTGCAGACATTGGCTGATGGCAAGTGTCAGGAAGCAGCCTATGCGATCTGGTAACCTGTGGGCGGTTAAGGGGGGGGGGGGGGGGGGTGAGAGATCACAGACCTGTGTGTGTATCTGGCAGTAACTGCCCTTGGTAGGGGTGTCCAGAAGACTGAGACTGCCTTGTGATGGTTAAATCGAAGCAGAAGCCGAGTAGCACTCACACTCTGAGAGCGACGTCTACATTCAACCACAAGAAGTCGGTGATTGATAGGGTTTGTTGTTTGTCAGCTGTCGGGAGTGCTCTGCAACCAGATGACTCTGTATGAATAAAAACGCACTAAGGTATTTCTGTTACATGTTTGTATGCTACTGTATTTACGCACATAGTTTTATTAATAAAATTGCATTTGTTAGTAGATAAAATTACATCCTACATGTATTCGTTACACTAAAATCATTAGGTTGTAATGAGTTGGATGTTAATATTTTACCATGGATTCACCTCTGCCAGGTACCCACACATTATTAGAGCTCCGACAACAGCCCATCTAAGACATAACCAATAATGGCAAAGCGCAAAACAGCTGACTCCGGAGTCAAGTTCAGAGCCTGATGCTACTGAGAAGAACGCTAGGCCGCCAGCTCCGATGCTGCCTCCCAGAGGACGCATGCAGCATTGGTGGGGGGGAGAGAGTGGGGACACCTGCTAGAAACCAACACTTGAAATGGCGTAACTGTGCTATACGTGTTCACAACACAATAAAATCAACACTTTACTCTTACAGCAGTCCCTGTACATGCGTGTGCGTATTTTAGCATAGATTTTGGCTCTCAGTGTGGACGTTTGGAGGAATAAGAAGATTCTTAACTGGCTTTGGACTCTGTGCCGAAGTTCGTTGGTGTAAAGAAATAGCAAGTCACACATGGTTATGTAAGCAATAAGAGCCTCTGTGTATATACTTGTACATTTACAAACGGAAAGAATAGATAAAGGGAGAAAAAAACGGAAAAATGAGGAAAATACCAAAAATTCAATAAAATCTAGGTACAACCCGCTCAAACAGGTTATTTGCCTTTATAGTTATAGCTAAAATCATGAGCGAACTATTAGAGCTATCTGAGTCTGACAGATTCTGCGCTAAAGATTGAGAGAGAGAGAGAGAGAGAGAGAGAGAGAGAGAGAGAGAGAAACGAGATCTCGTAGAACCCTTAGAAGACGTAAAATATATGTGATTTTTTTTTATTTATCCAGAGGGAGTGATTGATATTGCATCACATGTATACTCAGAAGTAGAGCGAAATTATTATACAGATGGGGTAATCAGTAGAGAGGAATTGTTAGAAGTAGTTAAAGAGGGCGGGGGGGGGGGGGGGGCTGGAGGGGGAAGGACCACATACGCTTTAACAGAGGAACAATGACGTATTCTAGAAAGACAAGATGACAAGGCGACATTGTCACACTCCCAACAGTTTTCAACTTAAAGTGGTATGATTCCAGAATTCAAACAAGTGAAACACATTGATTGCATATTAACATTGCTATAGATGAAGTCAAGTGAAGTTCGCTGACAGAGGATAAGAAGGAGCTCTTCGGAAAACATGGACAGCATAACTTTTATCTACATGTCTTAGATTAGCTCCTAATACTATTGCTTAGCGTTACTCCAATTTTTGAACCCATTATGGTACATTTAGCCTCAATGCTATTTTGTCAAAAACTGACATATTGAGCCCGTAGCTATGTACAAAATATAGGTTGACTCTTAGACAGAAGCTTACAGAAACCATCCACTTTTCACAATGCTACTTATTTATTTAAACAACGCCGTTGCCGGTTTCGAACCGATAGTTCAACAGCTCATCATGTCATCCAAACCAGGATATGATGACATATTTTAGATCCATAGTGAACCGCCTACACAAAATTCCTCTTGAACCAGTTAAAAAAGAAAAAGAAATCAGTATCATTAAAACCATAGACTCAAACAGTGGGTACAGTTCTCTCAAGATAGACAAACTATCACAAAAAATCCAGAAACAATCAGCTAACAAAACTGTGCACCAGAAAACCACGCAACTTACACAAGACACAGTAGAAAAGAGGAGAAATTATGTTGCACTACCTTTCTTAGGGGGCATATCCTATAAATTAAGCAACCTATTTAAAAAGAGAAACATTAAAATAAGCTTCCACACAAACAACAAGCTCCAACAGTTAGCAGTTCACAACTTAAAAAATAATAACCCCCATACGAAAAAATCTGGCATATACAAACTCAGCTGTCAAAGTTGCCCCTCTTACTGTATAGGACAAACTGGAAGAAGCATTGACACACGGTTCAAAGTGCATATAGATGCCATACGTTTGAACAACATTTCAAAATCCACATTTGTCATGCACACAACTACCAACAGCCATGGAATAAAGAGCATTGAAGACCATGTACAATGCACATCCATCCTAACACATTTCCTGTATTTTCAACGCACGCCATGATATGACCATACTTGTAACATTTATTTATGTACGTCTGGCCCTTTTCATTTACTTTTGTTCCAACGTATACCATAATATTTACATAATATCACTGCAGTAACACTTTATAACTGACTGCTTTATTTGCTTACATTAATTTTAATCAGTTCTCTTTCAGTGTAAATAGTAAGGAACGTAACCTTGCAAGTTTGTAAATTTCTCCTGTCACATACATGTACATAATGAAATATCTCTGAGAGTGGAAGTCTCTGGCATTGCTATGGTTGTAATATCGCCATCTTTGTATGCATACCTCCATGTGATAAAACTTCTAAGTGTGAGTGGTGCGTTTCATTATGTGCATATATATATACACACAAAAGTGCATTATACAGTTTTCCGTGTTGCAAGGTGATAAGCAACCTGCAGTGGAACATAATGGCGCGGATTCTTCATTGTAAGTAAATGAAACATCTTCCATTTAATAATAATAATTTGTTTACATCACTTAAAATCGTTGTGAGGCACAATTACAATTAAAAAGACGTTGCCTCACATCTTGTTTTGGTTGTAGGGCATCACCACCCCAAGGAAGTTTCGTCAGGTGGGGAAACAAAACATCAAATGTAATGTAAAACGTGAACTAGCTGTCTGAAGATGAACCTATCGGTTCGAAACCGGTAACGCGCTGTTTAAATAAATAAATAGCAATGTAAAAAGTGGCTGGTTGCTGTAATCTTCTGTGTAAGAGTCAACCTACATTTAAACTTTATTCGTTTGTTTTCTGCGGTAATATGAGTTGTGAGAAATTAATTTACTGCTTTCGATACTTACAACATTGACTGTTTTGGAGGAGAGTGAACGCACTTTATCGATGGATGGTCTGCTTACATTCAGCACAGATACTGCTTCA
This sequence comes from Schistocerca americana, assembly GCF_021461395.2. Lineage (NCBI taxonomy): Eukaryota > Metazoa > Arthropoda > Insecta > Orthoptera > Acrididae > Schistocerca > Schistocerca americana. The sequence continues at coordinate 540,312,693 of NC_060119.1, forward strand.
TATCTTATTGGCAGGTTCATTGTGGTAGGTTAGTCTCAGCTGAATAGCCAGCGTCGCCTCTTAGTTCTATCTATCATCCTGCAACCTCTTGTCTCCTTCCTCTGTGTGAAATTTTATGCTCGGACGTTATTAATTAAATAAACAATCTCTTGCTGTGAAGTGCCCTGGGCGTCTTTAAAGTGAATTTTCTTCATTAGTAAGCTTTTTGGATAATGTCACGAGTACAGAAAGAAATCACATTTACACTACTCCCAAGCCTCACTTTTCAGCACAAACGCAAAACTAATGTAATGAAATCCGCACTCAGAGGACATAATCGAAGGTGCTGCCGTCTTATCGTTGTTGGACCCACATCCCACCCCACTGTTCTAGGGTAACCGCATCGCTACACACAGTAGAAAGTGTAATTGGATTGCAATTCCAGTCACATTTAGAAGGCATGACAAGATCATGTGACTGGTGGTGACAGTGTTCCCTTTACCTGATGTTTTTTTGCTACAGGAGTGAATAATCATCCTTAGACAAAAACATTTGCTGTTGGTGCTAATATTGAAGACACATTCCAGTGTTTGTCATACATTTTTACGAATAGTAAGACAGACTGACATGGCGTCTGAACCGAAATCTTCCAGAGAATTAAATACTGTTAACTTGTCGAGCTGTATGAAGGCAGATTCCATATACTCAGGTTATACAACTGGTTATACAGCTACGTTCTGTATGTTTACAGTTTTAATTATTTAACCTGGAAATCGATTACATGAACTACCAAACAGCGATGGACTGTCTGTAAGTTGGATGACTGTCCATTCATTGTAAGCAAATCAGTACGGATACATTACCTTCCCAGAGGTTTTTCGATAGTGTTAAGAATATGGAAAAACCTAGTAACACCAATCCCGATAATGTGAAAGTGAGTCCTGGCTGTCTTGCTGGTAACGATACAGAACAAGTAATGCCTTTCTGATATGTAAAGGAGACATTGTTTGTCGAACTTAGATTAGATATTGGTTATCATGACGACTTTCTGGTTACGACTCAGAAAATTAGAATATATACGTGTTATATTTTTAAATGGGTGTGTTCATGCTGTGGAATACTGAAGTTTTGATGGATTATTCGGTAAAGGCCACATGCGAAACCATATATCAATACTATAACTAAAAAAGACAATCAGGACTTGTTACAGCTTTAATGTGAAAAGGATTGCACAGAACAGCGGTACCAGCTCTGTTTTGTAACTGATGTAATGGTGGACTTTTGGTCTGCTCTGTTCCCTGGTATAAACGAACAGTATGAATCAGCCGGCCGCTATGACCGAGCGGTTGTAGGCGCTTCAGTTTGGAACCGCGCTGGTGCTTCGGCCGCAGGTTCGAATCCTGCTTCGGGTATGGATGTGTGTGATGTCCTTAGGTTAGTTAGGTTAAAGTAGTTCTAAGTCTAGAGGACTGATAACCTCAGATGTTAAGTCCCATAGTGCTTAGAGACATTTGAACCATTTTTTAACAGTAGGAATTCTGCTTTATTATGCACTTGCGACTGTGGCTGGCATAAACGTGGAATCCGGTTGTGTGTTGTTTTTAATGTTTGTCCGAACTCCAGAGGCTCTATCTTTTTTCTATTTCTATTTTTTCACACACACACACACACGTATATATATATCGTGTACAAACTCCAAGGATTGGTCGATGTGAGGATACAGAACAAGAAAGTTCTAATGAACTTACGTTCGGAGATGCATGGCTTCCTTGCTAGAGACCATTTATTCCGTCATACTTTGTTACAGAGACTGCGGTCTAATATTCTCTGTACCATGCAGCCACTGTTACAATGTGTATGGTATCATCCTAGAGGGTAGTATTGTTCCTCATACGTCGTGCCCTAGCGTCCTCTTCTGCTGCAGTAATTGGTGATCCTGTGTCTGATTCACTTCTCTTGCTGAACCACCTTGTAGTGGATGTGATACAGCGATATACACAGTGGTTTCTTAATCGAATCGAGAGCTTGCGGATATGTTGTTTACTTAACGAACTTACAGAAAGGCAAATGGCAACGGGCGGCGGACAGAGCGACGTGGTATCTGGAGATCTATCCCCGCTGATAACAACCACAGCAATCAACGTTTGCAGCAGTGTTTCGCCGTTTACCCGGCCGCAGTGTCCGAGCGGTTCTAGGCGCTTCAGTCCGGAACGACGCGGCTGCTACGGTCGCAGGTTCGAATCCTGCCTCGGGCATAGAAGTGTATGATATCCTTAGGTCAGTTAGGTTTAAGTAGTTCTAAGTCTAGGGGACTGATGACCTCAGATGTTAAGTCCCATAGTGCTTAGAGCCATTTGAACCATTTGTTTCGCCGTTTGTCTGACACAGGGTCGTTTGAGGAAGCATAAAATCATGATGGACGTACCCAAAATGCTCAGACACCAGACTTCGAGTAAAACGTGACTAACACTGTGGAAGGCAGCCACCACGTCAGCACCAGGCAGTCGGCCCGCCAGTACAGGGTAACCTAGACGACCATGTGGAACATTCTTCCTGACAATTGTTACTACCCTTATCACTTACATCGTGTGCAGGGTTTGCTAGCGACAGCCTTCCCATATCGGGAGCAGTTTTGGTACTGGTTTCTTCGCCAGGCAACCATGATTCCGGGATGTGTGTTATCCATCCTATTCACAGATGAGACCACCTTTACGCTGACTGGTATCTTTAACCTTTATAATCTGTTGGACAGTATGCAGAGCCACCAAGGTGGCGATTCATCAGCATCGGTGTAGCTGCATTATGTGAACCAGGATAATAGGCGATCGTAGTTTGGAAGCAGTCTGCCTTCCACGTCGCCTAACAAGCTTAAACTATGGGCGTTTCTTGCGAATGATCTTGTCTCCTCCGCTAGAAGAAGTGCCATTGATGATTCGAAGGGTTATGTGGCTGTTACATGATGATACTCCAACCCACTTCGCCGTTCACGTCCGGACGCATTTCAGTCGTGTCTTCCCTGGTCGATGGACCGGACGCGGGGGTCCAGTTCCATGGCCTGCTCGTTCACCGAATCTCTGGTTACGGGGCCATCTCAGAACTATCGTGTATGCAGACCCCATTCCAGATGTGGAGACACTGGAACGGCGTTATCTATCTGCCTGTCACACTGTTCGGATGCAGTCCGGCCGATGTCAGCGTGTGGGACAGAACATGCTACGTCGCGTACACGCATCCATTGAGGCACATGGCATACATTTTCAATACATATCGTAACTGTGGCTACATGGCAAACCGTGTATTAGACCGTGGTCTCTGTAACAAAGTATGATGAATAAATGATCTCTAACATGGAAACCGTGCATTTCCGGACGTAAGATCATTAGACCATTTTTGTTCCGTATCTTTTCATCGATCACGTGGTGGAAAAAAATCACACGACGTGCCACACACAAAACCAGAGCTAGACAGAGGAAATCGTCTGTTTGTACCAGTCACAGTTTCATACTATCTATTATCACAATGTCCGTTATCATAATTGTTTTCACAAAAATAAGCGTTGGCTTATTCGAGTTCACGTACACTGAAGAGCCAAAGAAACTTGTACGCCTGCCTAATATCGCGAAGGGTCCTCGCGAGCAGAAGTTCCGCAACACGACGTAGCATGGATTCGACTAGTGTCTGAAGCAGGGCTGGAGGGAACTGAATCCATGAATCCCGCAGGGCTGTCCATAAATCCGTAAGAGTACGAGGGGGTCGAGATCTCCTCTGAACACCACGTTCCAAGGCATCCCAGATATGCTCAATAATGGTCATGTCTGGGGAGTTTGGTGGCCAACGGAAGAGTTCCTGGAGCCACTTTATAGCAACTCTGTACGTGTGGGGCGTCGAACTGTCCTGCTGGAGTTGCCCAAGTCCGGCGGAATGCGCAATGCACTTGACTGGATGCAGGTTATCGGACAGTATAATTACGTACGTTTCTAGACGTATCTAGACGTATTACTCCAACTGCACTCACCCCACACCATTAGAGAGCCACCGCCAGCTTGAACAGTCCCATGCTGACATGCAGGGTCCATGGATTCATGAGGTTGTCTCCATACCCGTACACGTCCATCGGCTCGATACAATTTGAAACGAGACTCGTCTGACCAGACAACATGTTTCCAGTTATTAACAGTCTAGTGTCGGTATTGAAAGGCCCAGGTGAGAAGTAAAGCTTTGTGTCGTGCAGTCATCAAGGGTACACGAGTGAGCCTTCGGCACCGAAAGCCCATATCGAAGATGTTTCATTGAACAGTTCGCACGCTGACACTTGGTGGTGGCCCAGCAATAAAATCTGCAGATTTGCGTAAGGGTTGCACTTCTGTCACGTTGAACGATTCTCTTCATTCGTCGTTGGTCCTGCCTTTGCAGGATCTTTTTCCGGCCGCAGCGACGTCGGAGATTTGATGTTCTACCGGAGTCCTGATATTCACGATACACTCGTGAAATGGTCGTACGGGAAAATCCCCACGTCATCGCTACATCGGAGATGCTGTGTCCCTTCGCTCGTGCGCCGATTATAGCCCCACGTTCAAACTCACTTAAATTTGGATAACCTGCGATTGTAACAGCAGTAATCAATCTAACAAGAGCGCCGGACACTTGTTTTCTTATGTAGGCGATGCTGACAGCGGCGCTTATTGTTCCTGTTTACATATCTCTATATTTGAATACGTATGCCTATACCAGTTTATTTGGCGCCTCAGTGTAATACTAGCGGGTTCATTGATTCTAACAGCAACAAGTCCAATATTACGTTTTTGGTCTTTGGAGTTGTCTTCTACTTCGTAAGGATTGCGTTACAGCATTTGTGCAACCAACAATAGATTCACTACTATGAAGTATATTCACCAACCTTATAAAACACATTGGTTGATCATAAATTTTTTTCCCTTCTTCATAGAAAACAGTCTATGAGCCTGCCTTCCGATATACAGATCGTAATTTCCCGCTATTACATTGACAAAACGCATGTTCTAATAGTTCTCATCATCATGATAAACATGACACAAGTTACAGCACATCTGTATCAGAATATGTTTCCTGAATGCGATCGACTTAATAAATTCTTGCTATGCAAGTAAAATTTGCTACTGTCTTCAAAAGCATCAGACTCTGAACTTGACTCTGATATTAGCTGATTTGTACTTCCTCATCAACGACTATGTCATCGATGGACTGTTATCGGAGCAGAGATGATATATCGGAGGTGAGTACATGGTAAAATCTTAACGTCCAAGTCATTACAGTCGTAGATATTATTGTAACGAGCACAAGTAGGTTGTGCTTTTTCTCCTAAATAACGAAATTTTGTTAGTACGATTATATGGGTAAATACAGCAGCTTACAGACATGTAACAAAAATAATCTTAGATCGCCTTTAATCTTCTGTATTTATACAGAGTCATCAAGCTACAGAGCACTACTGACTGCTGACACACAATAAACCTTATCAAACTCCAGTTTCTTGCAATTACATATGTCACTAGCAGTGTGTGGTCCCATTAGCCACTGCTGGCCTTCTGTTTCGTTTCAACCACAGCTAGGCTATCTCAGTCTTCTGAATACCCCAATCAAGGATTGGGGGAAGGGGATTTCTTGTCCTTTGCTGTGCTACCGGCACGGCACACACAGATCCTTGATTCCCGTCCGCTTTATCAGTTCACTTAGGCTGCTTTCCCATAGTTGCAATCAGCCAATGGACCCAGCAACTACGCCTTTCATTTACACCGAAAGTAATGTTCCAACTACACCTCTTAGTTGCCTGAAGCCTTGTGGGGATCGCAGTAAACGGAAAGACATCATGGCGATTCCACTATTATCAGGTATGTGGAACCCGTTTCTCAAGCAATCATTATGCATGTGTTGTTCGCAGTTTACATCTACATCTACATGGATACTCTGCAAATCACACTTAAGTGCCTGGCAGTGGGTTCATCGAACCACCTTCACAATTCTCTATTATTCCAATCTCGTACAGCGCGCGGAAGAAATGAACACCTATATCTTTCTGTACGAGCTCTGATTTCCCTTATTTTATCGTGGAGATCGGTCCTCCCTATGTAGGTCGGTGGCAACAAAATATTTTGGAGGAGAAAGTTGGTGATTGGAATTTCGTGAGAAGATTCCGTCGCAACGAAAAACGCCTTTCTTTTAATGATGTCCAGAACTAATCCTCTATCATTTCTGTGACACTCTCTCCCATATTTCACGATAATACAAAACGTGCTCTCTTTCTTAAAACTTTTTCGATGTACTTCGTCAGTCCAATCTGGTAAGGATCCCACACCGCGCTTCAGTATTCTAAAAGAGAACGGACAAGCGTAGTGTAGGCAGTCTCCTTAGTAGGTCTGTTACATTTTCTAAGTGCCCTGCCAATAAAACAGTCTTTAGTTAGCCTTTCCCACACCATTTTCTGTGTGATCCTTCCAATTTAAGTTGTTCGTAATTGTAATACATAGGTATTTAGTTGAATTTACGGCTTTTAGATTAGACTGATTTATCGTGTAACCGAAGTTTAACGAGTTCCTTTTAGCACTCATGTGGATGACCTCACACTTTTCGTTTTTTAGGGTCAACTGCCACTTTTCGCAACATTCAGGTATCTTTTCTAAATCGTTTTGCAGTTTGTTTTGATCTTCTGATGACTTTATTAGTCGATAAACGACAGCGTCATCTGCAGACAACCGAAGACGGCTACTCAGATTGTCTCCCAAATCGTTTATATAGGTAAGGAACAGAAAAGGGACTATAACATTACCTTGGGGAACGCCAAAAGTCACTTCTGTTTTACTCGATGACTTTCCGTCAATTACTACTGACTGTGACCTCTCTGAGAGGAAATCACAATGTTCCACAAGCACGCAATTTCACTACGAGCCGCTTGTGTGGTACAGTGTCAAAAGCCTTCCTGAAATCCAGAAATACGGAATCGATCTGTAATCCCTTGTCAATATCACTCAACAATTCATGTGAATAAAGAGCTAGTTGTGTCCACAGGAACGATGTTTTCTAAACCCAAGTTGACTGTGTGTCAATAGACCGTTTTCTTCGAGGTAATCCATAATGTTCGAACACAATATATGTACCAAAATCCTGCTGCATGTCGACATTACGATATAGGCCTGTAATTTAGTGGATTACTCCTACTACCTTTCTTGAATATTGGTGTGACCTGTGCAACTTTCCAGTCTTTGGGTACGGATCTTTCGTCGAGCGAACGGTTGTATATGATCGTTAAGTATGGAGCTAATGCATCAGCATACTCCGAAAGGAGTCTGGACCAGAAAGCTTGCTTTTATTAAGTGATTTAAGTTGCTTCACTACACCAAGGATATTTACTTCCACATTTCTCATGTTGACAGCTGTTCTCGATTCGAGTTATTGAATATTTACTTCGTCTTCTTTTGTGAAGGCTTTTCGGAAGGCTGTGTTTAGTAACTCTGCTTTGGCAGCACTGTCTTCGATAGTATCTCCATTGCTATCGCGAAGGCATTGATTGTTTCTTGTCGCTAACGTACTTCACATACGACCAGAATCTCTTTGGATTTTCTGCCAGGTTTCGAGAGAAAGTTTTGTTGTAGGAACTGTTATAAGTATCTCGCATTGAAGTCCGCTCTAGATTTCGAGCTTCTTAAAAGATCGCCAATCTTGGAGATTTTGTGTCTGTTTAAATTTGGCACGTTGGTGGTAGGTTAATGGAAATAATCGGTCTTTGAAGTATATGTTTATTGACAGAAGGTGCTCCGTCTCCCCGGCTCTCTAAGATCAGATTTTTCATCGTATAGCGAGGGAACTGCTGTGACATTTGTGCGTGTATGACTTGATCTGTAGGAAGAATTTATTATTGCTCTGGTGCTGCGACCATTTCTCAGATACAGTAGATATCCTCGGTGGATCAAAGCAACTTAAATCACTTAATAAAGGCAAGGTGTCCGGTCCAGATTGTATACCAGTCAGGTTCCTCTTAGAGTACGCTGATACAATATCTCCATACTTAGTGATTATATACAAACGCTCGCTCACAGGAAGATCCATACCTAAAGACTGGAAAATTGTTCAAGTCTCACCAATACCCAAAAAGGGAAGTAGGAGTAATTCGCTGAATTACAGGCCCATATCACTAACGTCGATTAGTAGTAGGGTTTTGGAACTTACACAGTATTCGAACATTGTGAAGTACCTCGAAGAAAACGATTTATTGAAACATAGTCAGCACGGATTCAGAAAATATCGTTCTTGCGAAACACATCCAGCTCTTTATACTCATGAAGTAATGAATGCTATCGACAGGGGATGTCAAATTGATTTCGTATTTTTAGATTTCCAGAAGGCTTTCGACACCGTTCCTCACAAGCTTCTTTAACCGAACTGCGTGCCTATAGAATATCGCCTCACTTGTGCTACCGGATTCGTAATTTCCAGTAAGAAAGGTCACAGTTCGTAGTAATAGACGGAAAGTCATCGAGTAAAAGAGAAGTAATATCCGGCGTTCCCCAAGGAAGTTTTATAGGCCCTCTATTGTTCCTGATCTATATTAACTATATTAACGACATAGGAGACAATCTGAGTAGCCGTCTTAGTTGTTTGCAGATGATGCTGTCATTTACCATCCTGTAAAGTCATCAGATGACGAAAACGAAATGCAAAATTGTTTAGATAAGATATCTGTATGATGTGAAAAGTGGCAACTGACCTTGAATAAAGAAAAGTGTGAAGTTATTCACATGAGTACTAAAAGAAATCCGCTAAATTTCGATTACGCTATAAGTGACACAAATCTGAAGACTGTAAATTCAACTAAATACACTACTGGCCATTAAAATTACAACACCAGTAAGATGACGTGCTACAGACGCCAAACTGAACCGACAGGAAGAAGATGCTGTGATATGCAAATGAGTAGCTTTTCAGAGCATTCACACCAGGTTGGCGCCCGTGGCGACACCCACAACGTGCTGACATGAGGAAAGTTTCGAACCGATTTCTCATACACAAACAGCAGTTGACCGACGTTGCCTGGTGAAACATTGTTGTGATGCCTCGAGTAACGAGGAGAAATGCATACCATCACGTTTCCGACTTTGATAAAGATCGGATTGTAGCCTATCGAGATTGCGTTTTATCGTATCGCGACATTGCTGCTCGCGTTGGTGGAGGTCCAACGACTGTTAGCAGAATATAGAATCGGTGGGTTCAGGAGAGTAATACGGAACGCCGTGATGGATCCCAACGGCCTCGTATCACTAGCAGTCGAGATGACAGGCATATTATCCGCATGGATGTAACGGATCGTGCAGCCACGTCTCGATCCCTGAGTCAACAGATGGGGACGTTTGCAAGACAACAACCATCTGCACGAACAGTTCGACGACGTTTTCAGCAGCACGGACTATCAGATCGGAGACCATGGCTGCGGTTACCATTGACGCTGCATCACAGACAGGAGCGCCTGCGATTGTGTACTCAACGACGAACCTTGGTGCACGAATGGAAAAACGTAATTTTTTCGGATGAATCCAGGTTCCGTTTACAGCATCATGATGGTCGCATCCGTGTTTCGCGACATCGCGGTGAACGCACATTGGAAGCGTGTATTCGTCTTCGCCATACTGGCGTATCACCGGCGTGATAGTATGGGGTGCCATTGGTTACACGTCTCGGTCACCTCTTGTTCGTATTGACGTCACTTTGAACAGTGGACGTTACATTTCAGCTGTGTTACGACCCGTGGCTCTACCCTTCATTCGATCCCTGCGAAACCCTGTATTTCAGCCGGATAATGCACGACCGCATGTTGCAGGTCCTGAACGGGCCTTTCTGGATACAGAAAATGTTCGACTGCTGCCCTGGCCAGCACATTCTCCAGATCTCTCACCAATTGAAAACGTCTGGTCAATGGTGGCTGAGCAATTGGCTTGTCACAATACGCCAGTCACTACTCTTGATGAACTGTGGTATCGTGTTGAAGCTGTATGGGCAGCTGTACCTGTACACGCCATCCAAGCTCTCTTTGACTCAATGCCCAGGCGTATCAAGGCCGTTATTAGGGCCAGAGGCGGTTGTTCTGGGTACTGATTTCTCAGGATCTATGCACCCAAATTGCGTGAATATGTAATCACATGTCAGTTCTAGTACAATATATTTGTCCAATGAATACCCGTTTATTATCTGCATTTCTTCTTGGTGTAGCAATTTTAATGGCCAGTAGTGTACTTAGGGATTACAATTAAAAATAACCTACATTGGAACGATCACGTAGATTATGTTGTGGGTAGAGCAAACCAAAGACTGCGATTCATTGGCAGAACACTTAGAAGGTGCAACAGGTCTACACCACGCTTGTCCGCCCTATTCTGGAGTATTGCTGCGCGGTGTGGGATCCGCATTAAGTAAAAAGAAGGGCAGCGCGTTTTGTATTATCGCTAAATAGGGGAGATAGTGCCACAGACATGACACGTGAATTGGAGTGGCAATGATTAAAGCAAAGGCGTTTTTCGTTGCGACGGGATCTTCTCATGAAATTTTAATCACCAGTTTTCTCCTCCGGCTATTAAAACATTCTGTTGGCACCCACCTACATAGGGAGAAATGATCATCACGATAAAATAAGAGAAATCAGGGTTCGAACAGAAAAATTTAAGTGCCCGTTTTTCCCACGCGCCGTTCGAGAGTGGACCGGTGGAGATACATCTTGAAGGTGGTTCATTGAACCATCTGCCAGGCACTTTGTTGTGAATTGCAGAGTAATCGCGTAACTGTAGATGTAGATGTACTACTTCAACTGGTACAAAAATGACCCTTTTTTTCCTTCATTCATCTCTCCAAAGCATTTCGTCTTGACTTCGTTGGAATTGTTCTCCGTACGTCTACCAGAGGGGCATAAAAACAGAATTACCAATGGAAAAACATTATTTGTTGATTTTGCAGACACACTGGAGACCAAAATATATCTTACGGCACCGGTGCTACTTAGGCAGCTGTTGGCTGTAGCCGCAGCGTCTCCGCTGATCATCAGAAGTCTGCATTACAATGATTCGATATCAGAGGAACACGTCCGCTGTCGATTATTCTTCCTCCTCTCTTCTCCCAAAATGATCTAGAGCATCATTGTACCCTCATGCTCAGTTTCATAAACTCCACATCCTTTCTCATCTTCATCATGTATGGAAGGAAACTAACTTACACTTAATGGAATTGCTAGAAAACTAGAAGCGTCCTGTTGTCAAAATAACCTTGTTCAACCTGTGACAGTATATACGCTGTAGCCGTGGTACAAACAGCCATGTTAATATCTCCCTGCTCATATTCTACCCTGTCAAACACTACCTGGTCGAGAAAGACACAAGACATGCATTCCATTTTGGTTTCCAAGTGAATCTCGTGAATGGAATGAAATGATTTCGTATGTCAGAGAAGTATTCTATTTAGTCCTAAAACTGAAAAAAATAAATAAAAATAAGAAAAACCAACTGCAACGTGGCATTTTGATGTTCAGTTTAGCACTTTGCTTTCGATTTAAACTGACAGTAGGAACATGAAAAATATCGAGAACACAGTGCTGGCTGCGACCAGATTCGTGACTATGTTGCAAGAAGGTTTTAAGAACTAAATGTGATAAATTTTCTTCCAGAAGAAAACTTAAAATGAAACGTGTAACGATCATTCATATTATTTCACTACACCCGAAAAATACTTCACTCAAGTCATTGAAAGAGATAAGCCAAGCTGTATGTCAACGAAAGCACAAACACCTACAAATGACACAATAAAATTACTTTTAGTATAATATCAGTACATCTGAAACATAGTTCATACCTAGCGGCAAATTGTGTAAATAAATGTGCCTAGACCACATACAAGTATGATCAAGATACGTTGACCTGAACACTTTCGTAAGATAAAACGTCGTACACGAACGAGATGGGGACCGGTCTTTCTCGTAATCGTGGAACACGCAAGAAATGGGTAAGGCTTGTTTACGAGGTGGCGGTAAAACCCTATGGTAGCAAGCGCTGAGTGTGCACGCGAGCTGTGTGTCTCTGGAGAGAAGGGCACTGGCTGTACTCTGTTTTGCACAACCATCAATTATCCTGTCTCTCTCTGTGCAATATCGTACTGTCCCTTACAGGCCGTCATGTAGCACTAATAAACAGGATGCTACGACTGCGAGCAGATTACTCCCAGCATTAAAAGCAGGATGCTATCAGAACATTCAATCAAATTAACAGACAAACAAGTTATTAAATTTTTATTCGATTAATAACGTCTTGTGAAAGACAAAAGATTAGGAAGCAGTGCTGAAGAGAATAAAAAGGGCTAAGGCTTGCAGGTTAGAAATCACAATACAAATTGCGGGAAATTGCAGAGTATTTTTGGCAATCGCATTTAATCTGCAGTTGACAAGCAAAAACTTCAGAGCTGGTACCTAAATAACCCTTCGTAGCTGTGCTGGGATTTCAGACAGCCCAATTCATGTATTTCTCGACGTTGTCATCAGATGGCGCATAATTCGCACTTGAATATTTCGGTAGCTTACTTTTACGGTCTGCAGATTGTAGTTAACGTCAGTTTAGCATCGTTTTTGGAGCAAGATAGCCGCAGGGTTGTCGATGAGTTTTGCAAGTCCCAGCTAATAGTGGAGTCTCTCTGTTTTCACAAATGTGGTAAGTTGAAATGATAATATGAAATGATAATATAAATTGTGTTGCGTGTAGTCTGTGAGTTGATTATTAATAGCTTAGTAGTTCAGTAAGTAGACAATTCACTGCGTGTGAAATTTCATGAAGTTTCATTTACATTTTTCCAATAATTTTTCAAAATCATATTTTAATTATACGTGTTTTTATCAGTCAGACGTCCTACTGAGAACAAGGAGGCCCAAGAAAGTTACTGCAGGAGGTTGAGGAGGACGGATTTGTTTTCGAAGAAGAATTGCAAGCAGATGACTGGCTTGTTCCTCCTAGCAAGGAGCACACTGATGCTGGAGGAAGATGACGAAATTCACACAAAAAGCGACAAGTGTCATTATAATATTTACTGGAGAAGGTAACGTAACGAAATGATTAAAAGATCCCTCAATTATGCCTCTGAGAATTCGAACCTACGTTATAGTTTTTATAAACCTGGTGTCAAGGAAAATGCAAAAAATGTGAAATCAATTCTAGGATGATTGCGATTGTTTACCTCTCAATCTTTCAACCACATTTAACTGAAAACATTAATAAGTCTTTTGTCAAGAAGATTTGAAATATGACTCAGCTCACCAACATGCTGTAAAGAAACCTGACCATACGGAAATATATGGTCTGCTGGCTTTGTTGTATCTGATTGGGTTATACAAATGAAATAGACTGAACCTCGCAGATGTGAGGGCGACTTTTCTTTTTCTTCTTCAGTGATAACGACTTGATGATAAAGAAACTCGAGCGGGAAGAAAAGAATTAGAGAAACTGTTTCCTGTAAGGCAACACTTTGCAGATTATGTGTCTAGCTACAAGACATTATTCTCTGTCCGAATGCGTGTCAATAGACAAACAGCTAGCTGAATTGCGTGGCCGGTTATCAGTTAGGCAGTGTTAGGCAGTCTAGGAGATATGGAATAAAAGTATTTGCTCTTGCGGATTCACAGATGTTTTATACAGTAAATCTTGAAATACAGGGACGCAAAAAAATCACAACACAAGCAGTTGTACGAAGTCAAAGAAAATTTTTAGATTGCATTTTTAGGTATGGTCATATTTCGCACCAGGTGAGTGGCACTAGTTGTGCCAGTATGATTATGCCAGTCTGGTTTGCTGTGAATACATGCTGTAACAGTCTTGAGCGTTAGTTACCTCTGAGATTGGATATGTTGAGTTAATGTGGCTACGAAGTCTTTCGCGACGTATTTCCTGAGTAAAAATTTCTCGGTGTACATGCCGCGTCAAATCAGGATAAATCTCCAAGTTTTCGACCACTACCTCCATGGTCGTCGTCAGGGCTAAAACTGACTGTCGTGAACTAGCGAGGTTCCCACTTTTATATGCAAATGACGGCTTCTTATTGGCTGGAATACGTCAGCGATATGGCGCGTAGCCCTGACGACGACCATGGAGGTAGTGGTCGAAAGCTTGGATATTTATCCTGATTTGACGAGGCATGTACACCGAGAAAAAAAAAATTTTTACTCAGAAAATACGTCGCGAAAGACTTCGTAGCCACATTAGTTTCCTCTACGGGGAGGACATAGCGCGCAGCGTTCGTCACCTGGAGAAGCTGCGCCTGAAACAGTCTCAGTGGCTGAGCAATCTAGCTTTTTTACAACGCTGTCGTGACAAGGAGGTAGTACCGAAGTTTGCAGTCGTCAAACACCACATCAGAAGCGCTGCAGTAAACAGAATTTTACGAAAGACCAGCCATGCTATTGTGAAGGAGAGGATACGTCATACCAGGTATGAACTAGACATGAACGCTCGCCTGTTATTTAGTTGCCATTTATTTCTGGCCGAAGTCCTCTCACCATTGGACTGGGAATGGGTGGATATGACTTTGGCGGCACACCAACGAGCCAATTTAAGCAGGACTACGGCGAAACAGGCCAATAAATTTGAGCGGCTTAACCGTGATCAAGGAACTACTGGGTCCAACGGCATTCACCGCACTGTTATCAACTTCTCTGACAAGGAACTTGATGAAGCTACCATCTCGGCTCTCAGTAAAGGATTGAACTTTGCCCCAGCTCCACGTAAGTTACCGGTGGTTGAGATCATTAGTGGAGTGGAACAAGCAGTTCGTCATCTTCCTCAAGAAGCAGCGGATGACGTAAGGCTTGCTACTAGCCGGATTTTAGCGACATCCAAGCCGCCTAAGTCAAACATCAGCAGAGAGGAGAGACAAGGACTGAAATTGTTGCAGAAGGATGAAGATCTAGTTGTTTTACCTGCTGACAAGGGGAACGCCACGGTAATCCTCAATGCTACAGATTACCATAAGAAAGTTGGATTATTACTGGACGACAGCACATACCGGGTTCTCAGACGGGATCCCTCATCGGCGCTCAGCAGGAAGACAAGGGAGCTATTAAAAAACTCTGGCCTCTCCGACGAACTGGTGAAGAACTTACGGCCGAGAGCACCTAGGCCACCAAGACTGTACGGTTTGCCAAAGGTTCATAAGGAGAACGTCCCGTTGAGACCGATTGTTAGCGCTATTGGCTCTCCTACGTACAAGCTTGCAAAGCACTTAACTAAATTGTTGGCGCCTATAGTTGGTCACTGCCCACATCATATTAAAAATTCAAAAATGTTTGTTGATATCATAAAACAGATGAAGATAGGCCCAAGTGATATCATGGTCAGCCTCGACGTGGTTTCTCTGTTCACCAAAGTACCTGTGGATGACACATTACAATTGTTGTCTGCTCATTTCTCCTCAGAAATTTTGAAGTTGTTCCGGCATACCTTGACGACCACTTATTTTTTATACAGTGGAAATTATTATGAAATGACGGATGGAACAGCCATGGGTTCGCCACTGTCACCAGCAATATCGAATTTTTTCATGGAGGACTTTGAAGAACGAGCCCTGAGCAGTGCTCACCTCCGCCCATCATGCTTCTACAGATACGTCGACGATACATTTTTAATCTGGCCACACGGCAGCGACACGCTGCAGCAGTTCGTCGAACATCTGAATGGTGTACATCCAAACATAAAATTTACATTGGAGTTAGAGAAGGAAGGGAAGTTACCTTGTTTAGATGTGTTGGTAGAGCGAAAGCCGGATGGACGACTGGGCCATTCTGTGTACAGGAAGCCAACCCATACAGACTTATATCTGCATAGCCATAGCTTCCATCATCCGTCTCAGAAGAGAGCTATGCTGAATACTTTAGTACACAGAGCCAGGACTATTTCCGACAAGGACCACCTCGGTCCCGAGATCAACCATTTGACGACTGTTTTCAAGAGGAATGGTTATTCTGCCGGTGAAATTAAATCAGTATTGTCCAAGAAAGTAAGACACGATGCCGGCCACATACAAGAAGAGGACCAACACATAGAGCGGCTTCCTTTTTGCGGTGCTACAACGAGCAAGATAGCCAGAGTCCTGAAGAGGCAAGGAATAAAACCAGTTTTCCGACCACCTAGGAAAATTAAGGAAATGTTGAGACCAGTCAAAGATAGTCTCGGCTTAAGAGTGCCGGGAATTTATACTATTCCTTGCGAATGCGGCAAGAATTACGTGGGCCAGTCTGTAAGAACCGTTGCCGACCGCTGCATCGAGCACCAACGCCACCTGAAATACAGGTATTTGGAAAAATCAGCGGTGGCTGAACATAGCCTGCTTAACAAGCATAAGATTTTATTTGAAGAAACCAGAGTAATAGCCCACACATCGAATTACTGGGACTCTGTGATCCGGGAAGCAGTCGAAATTAGACTTAGCGATAATAACTTTAATAGAGACAACGGCTATGCACTTAGCAACACTTGGAAGAGTGCACTGGATAAAGAAAAATCGCAGAGAAAAACTTCTCGCACTTTACCTCCTGATTTAAGGGATGGCGCTGCAAGCAACGCGGGATAGCAACTACATCTATGGAAGTAGAGGGCACCACTTCGCTACGCGCCATATCGCTGACGTATTCCAGCCAATAAGAAGCCGTCATTTGCATATAAAAGTGGGAACCTCGCTAGTTCACGACAGTCAGTTTTAGCCCTGACGACGACCATGGAGGTAGTGGTCGAAAGCTTGGAGATTTATCCTGATTTGACGCGGCATGTACACCGAGAAATTTTTACTCATGTTGAGTTAATGTTAGTCAACACCTCACTAATTTTGAACGAGGTCGTGTATTAGGGCTACGGGAAGCTGGTTGTTTCTTCTGACATATTGCAGAAAGACCGTACAGGAATGTAGCCACTATGCATGACTGCAGCAGCGATCACGAGAATGTACAGTCGCAAGAAGACATGGCTCTGGACGGTCACATGGCACTACCGAGAGGGAAGACCACTGTGTTTGGCGCATGGCACAGGCGCATCGTAATGCATCTGCAGCAGCAATTTGAGCAATAGTTGGCACCACAGTGACACAACAGGTTACTTCAAGGACAGCTCCGAACTAGACGCCGGCCTCTGTGGCCGAGCGGTTCTAGGCGCTTCAGTCCGGAACCGCACTGTTGCTACGGTTGCAGGTTCGAATCCTGCCGCGGGCATGGATGTGTGTGATGTCCTTAGGTTAGGTTTAAGTAGTTCTAAGTCTAGGGGACTAATAACCTCAGATGTTAAGTTCCACAGTGCTTAGAGCCATTTGAACCATCTGAACCGAGCCAGACGCCCTATAGAGTGTATTCCACTGACCCTAAACTGCGCCATTTGCGACTTCAGTGGTGTCAAGCAAGAGCTCGTTGGAGGGCATACTAGAGTCAATTGTGTTTTCTGATGAATGCTGGTTCTCTCTCTGTGCCAGTGATGATCATGTGTTGGTTCGGAGGAGGCGAGCTGAGGGCCTGCAGCCAACCTGTCTCCATGTTAGACTCACCTAACGTACATGTAGAGCTATGGTCTGGGTGTAGTTTCATATGACAGAGGGAACTCTCTCGTGGCTATCCAACCTACCCACGTACCCTGAAGTCCAGGAGTTGTTTTCCTACAGGATAACGCTCACCCATATAACACTGTTGTAGCCTTAAGTGCTCTACAGAGTATCGACATATCGCCTTCACTTGCTCGACCACCAGATCTGTCACCAGTCCAACACATGTGGGACATCATGGGACGTCAACTCCAGCGTCATCCACAACCAACATTAAAAGTCCCTCTATTGACCAAGCAAGTGCAACAGGCATGGAACTCTCTACCACAAACTAATATCCGGCTCTCCTGCCACACAATGCATGTATGTCCATATGCTTTCATTCAATATTCTTGAAGTTACACAGGTTATTAATGTGCAAGTGTGTCACATTTGCAATGGCTTATCTACCACTTATATTAACATGTGATCTTGCAATGTTAATCAAATGGCTCTGAGCACTATGGGATTTAACATCTGACGTCATCAGTCCCCTAGAACTTAGAACTACTTAAACCTAACCAACCTAAGGACATCACACACATCTATGCCCGAGGCAGAATTCGAACCTGCGACCGTAGCGGTCGCGCGGTTCCGGACTGAAGAGCCTAGAACCACTCGGCCGCCGCGGCCGGCCCAATGTTAATCACTTAAACATGTTACCTATACGATCGTATTTCCGAAATTTCATTACTCTACATTAACTATTTTATGGTGTTGCCAAGAATTATCACATACGGTAGATAGTGTGCTCTGTGATGAATTAATAATAATTTAAAAAAGCAACGCTTGATCTACCCTGCAAAGTTCTCTTTCCCGCTCACGATGGTGAAAAACTTTGAGAAGATGAAACTACTTCCTTCCACAACAAAGAAAAAACACATATAGTCTTAGTCGTACAGGACAACATAGCTTTCCAGAGGTGTATAGTGCCCACTGTTCACATCTAGTCACGGTTCAGAAATTATACTATGCTTGCATCAGCCGCATGAAATGGTCGTCAGCGACGGAGAATGCCACTTACAAGGGGAAGGCCGCAGACACGGCCAACCGATTCGGCTCAAATTTGGCAGGTCGCTTGTGTACAACCTAAAACGAAGGAATCTAAGATATTTTGGGTCAACACCACCGCGTTTTTGAGAAAATCGCCCCTAAAGGTTATGACGAGCAATTGTTTCAAAATTGGCGGGATCGATAGATAATTTTAAATATAGAATTTTTCATCATCAGGTATGGGGTCCGAAAACGCATACGTTTCCAGAAATCGAGGTAAGAAATTTTTAGAACTGCCACTCCTATTAATCTGAACGCCGAGAAACAGAACTGCCTGCTTCCGGTAGTGCATTGATAATGCATCTGTCTTGCAACACTTTTACAAACCAAAACACAGCGTCGGTAACTTCCCACTTGCCATCGTCTGCGACAGACTGCCAACTATATATTACAGCGCTAGTCGAAGGGTGTACATCCTCCATTATTCAGATTATGCACCTGAAAGATATGACACAACAAACAATAACTACTTACTACGTCATAAACAGACGTACTAATTACTACAAATTACATACAGTACTCGTCATATGTTACTTACGGAAGAACACTGTATTCATTCACAAAACGTATTTCATTCGGCGCATTAACGATGGAAAAATCACGACATGTGTCCGCGAAGTTCGCGGGAGCCTAATGACGGAAAGCAACTCTTTCCAGTTGACTTCTATAAGGCTCGTGCTGGACACCTTCACTCTTCCAGGTTCACAACTATTATATAACGAAGAGGCAACCGGGACAATATAACTCTCCTCGCGTGAATTCTGTCCCGTGCCTCGCTGTAAACAAGCGTCGCACGGTTGGCTATCTGTGACCCCTAGTGAGGAATTCGCAGCACTCTTAGTCGCAGTTGATTTCATGTGAAAAGGCTTAAAATTTTAATGCTTTAGTAACTCACGGCGTTTGGGGATTTAGTTTGCCTACCTTATTATTATTATTATCATCATCATTCCTTATTGATTTATTTACCGTTTGAAACGTCCCCTTTGAACAATTATACATGACTGTGCTTAAACTGACACACAATATTTTCAGCGCAACGCAGTCTGACTTTCAAAAATCCCTACAAAAGAATGGCCATGACTAACATTAACCTATACCTTTCACAAATCACTTACCTCACCAAAAATCTCCGTTACTCGAACTACTGCAATACAGCGAGCGCCACTACTGCCAGCCAAATAAAAGATTCAAACTACTGAAGGCACTAACTACTGATATGCATAGTTAGCAAATGAAAGATTTTGATAGAGAACAAACAATGTATTTACCTGAATAGTGTTCAAAAGTCATAATGTATATAGCAGTTCATGACATCCAGTCTTACAAATTTCAAAACTCCGCCATCCCTCTCCCCACATCCACCACTGCTAGCGGCTCACCTCCAACTGCGCAACGCTATGCGCTGTTAACATCCAGCTGCCCAACACTACAATGGCAGACAACAATGCAAGCTGGCCACCGACTGCACACAGCACAGCCAGTGATTTTCATACAGAGCGCTACGTAACGTTGCCAATAAGATAACATAAACAGCCTACTTACATAGCCCCCATGCTCCCCACAAAAAATTTTACAAATTGTTTTGGGCAGTGGCTAATAATGATTTGATAAAATTTTTCATAATTACAATAACGAAGAAATCAAATGCACACACTTATTGATACAATGTTGGTCAAAAGCTAGAATTTTCTCACAGTCCATAAAGACAGTCCTGATCGTTCATCACAGTAAAATAGCAGTGTTTTTCTCAAAGTCTGAGCAGTAGAAGAAAATGCACACGGAAGTAGTGGATTTCCATGCAGTCTTGAAGAAGTAGTGTTGTCCTTCCAACGAAAAGACAGTGCTGACTCTTGACATGCAGACAGGTAATGGACCACAACAGAGCAAACCCACCGCAGAGCCAGTCGAAGGTTTGAAGAATATTGGTAGGTAGGTCATCACAGAGTAGACCCACTGTAGTCCTGGTAGAGATTACGGTATTGGTGGGCCATCAAAGATGCAGATCCACTATAGTCCTTGTACAGATAATGGTATTGGTGGGCCATCAAAGATGCAGACACACTGTAGTCCTTGTAGAGACGGCTAGCAGCCATCTGTTGCAACTGTGCAGTTGCACAATCACCATCGAAGAGTCTTGTGGACAATATAGCAAGTCCATAAACCACCACTTGTGCACCCACTAAGTTTTTGGAATTGTTCTTAGAACCAGCAATGCTGTTATCCAGTCCCTTGCTGAATTATTAACACACGTGCAAACACTATCAGTCCCTACTTCTCACATATTGTCCATATACTATGACCAACAGAAACGTGAGCAGTGAAATGTAACTTACAAGTTACTTACTTTGATGAACTGGTGTCAATTACAATTTTATAACATAAGAATACAATAACATAGGTACAAAATACATCATTAAAGAACATAATAATACAGATAACATTTGTAGTAATAGGGGCTTTACAAAAGAATAGAAATAAACATATACATCAGTGTTACAGGAATTATGACATAAGTAAATAAATAAAATAATGAGAATAGTTTTCGAAACATTAATTTCACACATGAGAATTGAAACAGAACAGAACTAATAATGTGGAAACATCTTTACAAAGAAAATGACATATTATAAATGCAAATTATATTTGAGGATAACAGTATTCCTCGTCATTAGTGAATGTATCTTAGTAGCAGAAAAATTTTACAACATAAATCATATTAGCTAAACACATAAAGACAGGGGAAACACAAATACACAAGAGTATACAAACACATAGCAGAATAACACAGGAGAAAAGGACAGGGTTTGTTTTCAGTGTAAAATTTGATACTGCAGTCCAACCCAAAACTTCATTCCATAGATCTTTCGTCTTATTTCAACATTTGTTTCCACCAAAAAAATCCTATCCAAGCATGCTTTCTGTATTTATATGTTCACATATTTCTTACCTCATTATTTATTTTCCATTACCTTACCTCATCATTTATTTCCAAGAAAATCCTACCTAAACCTGTTGTCACTAAACCCTACTTTTTTGTTCATATCCTCTTTCAAAAATAGTTTTTCTCCACTGTACACTACTTTTTTGGGCAAACCATTTTCTTATAGCTTCTCAATGCATTTCTTCCAATTCGTCATAACTCATTCTCTTATATAGTCTACCCCCTCTTAAGCTAACTTAAATCTACTGAGTTCAGATGCTAAACTAAGGGATGAGGCAATGCAGCAGCACAAAACAATTAATACAGACAGCAATGAAAAAAATGGAATTGTCAAAGCAAGCTGCAGTAAATCTAAATTAACAAGCAATGCAACATTACAACTAATATGAGCCAATGTGCAGCAGCAAGAAAAATAAATCAGTAGTAAAACTAGCTTAACAGAGTAATACAAAGTGAAATTTAGTAACACTATGGCTGGCAAACAGCCACAGCAAATGCAATAATTTATATCTAAACATGAGAAAGCTCAAGCAGAAAAAAATATTACAGTAAAATGGCCATGTTTAATACCTATGTCACATCTTAACACTAGAGTGATGCATCACAAAAACTTACGCTAGCAGATAAGTTACCAAATCGTAAAAAAATTATTTATGCAATTCCTGTGAAGGAAAATGTTTATTTAAATGCCCTCGTTTTCTTGGAAGTAGATCATAAATTTATAATTGACTGGATCTGTAGGCATAAAATAACTATATTAGTACATCTATTAAATTTTGTTTTAATCAATGCTGCAGTGCAGCTAGAAACTAGATATTAAACAAAGGGAGTAAATAAATACATATAGCAAGCCATATGGGATTTCTCTCAACTAGCAAGTTCTCATCGTTTCATTAGGCGTTTTAGTAAATATCATAAATTAAGAGCTCCACAGTGTAATCATATGTTTTCAAGTTTGCGTGTGTCGTATTTGCGATGCTTTCTACAAAGAAATGTCAATAGCGAGGATAATGGCCTCTTTTTTTCCACCTGTCCCTTTGCAAGGCACACACTAATGGCTTTTTTCCAGGCGTCTGCCGCGCAGCTGCCCACGTAATGCGTCGTGCCCACGACACATTACGTGAAGGTCACTTTCTTGCCGAAATATTTACGACACCAGTTTCTGCTACAGTGACAGTCTAATATAAAAATATTTCGCAGTCGAGAATTTACATTGCAAATGTGTAGAAATAAAATCCTATGAATATAACAGTGTTCAAAAAGTTTTCTTCGGCATTGTGATACATTCATGCATTTACACACATTTCATAACCCTTAAAGTACGATTCTTGGTTTCCAACATCCTTTTCCACAAATCAGAGTCCTTAAACACTACTCATTATTCCTTACCTTATTACACATATACATATTCGTCGACACATCTTCAATATTTCATCATAATAAATACATAGCATAATCAAATTCCTCATATAGCATCAGCTTGTTGATCATAAGCATACCGCAACAACATAATACACATCGTCATTGTAATAATAACATCATAACATCACAGTCTAATCTCAAAAACGTTGTAGCTTTCTGCAGTAATTTCAAACCCTAAAAAATATTCTCTGCTCATTTCAATAGTGTCATCTACCTCAAACGTACCTTAAAAATCACAATGTCATACCAAATACATCATTCAAAGCTCTCATAGAATCACAATGGTTCTGAAAAAATATAAACACTTCACAAAGTACATACAAAATACAATTTCATAAGTGTGAAGTTATCCAACTGTGTAATTACATAAACATCTGTCACTGATGTAGTCAAAAAATGTTTGTCTCTCTCAGTTAAATGATCAGATAACTGTGTAATTATGTGTTAGAGAAATATGATACCGATGTGTAAAGTTGTATAAGCAAATACCATATTAGCTAGGGCTCCTTGTGCTTGCCAAACACATGGTACACAAAGTAAGCGTGTACCCCCCTGAGGATTAATGTAATTATACCCTCAGGTGTTACAGATTACAGCAATGGAATGAAATGTATCACGGAAAACCTTTGTATCATTGTACTTCAAATATCTTTAAAAATAAATGTTTTAAGTACAAAATTAATCAGTCAAATGCGTGTACTGTAGTGCTAAACTGTGCGTCTTGTTGTAAGATAATCTCTGTGGAAGTGTCGTAGTTATCGTCCTCCGAAAGCTAAGTTCTGCAGAAGTCAATGTACTTACCTCATGATACACAAAAGTGAAATGCTTTGCGTATAGATATCTTAGTTATTACGCATATTGCCGTGATGAAGAAAGTACTGTGCTGTAACGTATTGTTGTCCTACGGAAAAGGCTGTCTCCTTGTAGCTATACCACAAAAGTAAAACATGTTTTACTTTACAGAAGAATTCAGAAAAACTGTGCAGATATAAAACAGATACACCGCAAAAGCAACATGGTAAATTGTCACTCATTAGTAGCGTCGTGATAAAATCGTGTAGCTGTCACATAAACTAACCATGGTGTCATCTGGTATCTCACAGAAAGTACTTTAAATCCAGAATGCATTTTCAAGTAAACCAAAATGTTGCATTAAAATCTCATTAGCAGTACTGGTAAATGTTCTAAGTATGTGAGCCTTATAGTCGTTACGTAATCGTGCAACTAACAAGCAAGAATGTACACACACAATAACACTGTGTCCTCTGTTCACAATGACAATGCATTCGTAATTTCTGTTTAAATAAGTTCTCTTGGTTCTTGACTGTATATTTAACTTCAAACATTGTTGCGTGTTAACAGATTCTAAGTCTGACAAAGCATACTAGCAATGTAAAGTGAAAAGTTATATGGCAAAGACAAAGTTAAAAAGCAGATTATCTTTCAATAAACGGTTTTACATGCGAAATGTGGTGTAAAGCTTTACTCTTCCTAGTACGCAGAGTTTCATCTTCAACGCAATTATCATGTGGTATACGTCGGATTCTGTAAGGTCCATTGTAAACCAGAAAGAATTTGTGACTCAAGTGTTTCTTCTTATGTGACAATGAATGAGCTTTAATGAGAACTTTCTGACCAATATAATTCCTTTGCATTTGCTTTACCGTGTAGTTTTCTCCTTTTGTCTGCTGCAGATTTTATATTTATAATAGCCAAATCAATTATGTCTTTGTGTCGAAGTTTACGTGTATTCGGGAAAGGTACAAGCTCTCTGATTCTGTACGGTGGTTCTTCATTCTTCAGTACAAGAGTAGGTGGTAAAGCAGTGGAGTCATGAGGCATTTCATTCAGCACGTTTTGAAATAAATGTAAATATCTGTCCCAATGCTGATGCTTTCTGTGACAATAAAGTCTGCAAAGCTTATTGATTTCTTTCATAATCCGTTCGGAGGGGTTACAATGTGGTGAGTACAATGAAATAAAAACAGGTTTGATTTTATGATTCCGAAGCATGCGTGACCAAGCAGCAGATCTGAATTGTGGTCCGTTATCTGAAATGACTTTACTAATGTGTCCAACTTCACGTAAGAAATTTTTAACAAAGGCGTTGGATACAGACTGTCCAGTGGCTTTACGTAACGGAGTGAAAGAAGCAAATTTTGAAGTAAGTTCAACAGCGACTAGAACGTACGAAAATCCATTCGATGTTCTGACAAGGGGTCCAAAGAGATCAACAGCAGCAAATTCTTTTAATTTAGAAGGAATAATAGGAAACAGCGGAGCACGATGGGAGATAGTAGATGGTTTCGCCTTTTGACAAAGTTTACAAATAGACAACACTCATCGAAATCTCTTTTCCATATTGTTAAAATAACAAGTCGTTCGAAGAATATGATAACATTTTCGTGGGCCAAAATGTGCATAGCTGAAATGAATGTACCAAATGAGATTATTAACAAAATCGTCAGGAATGCAAAGTACCCATAGCTTGTCATCAACAGTGCAGCGTTTGAACAGTATGTTGTTTCTAACCAGATAATAATGCCGAATCTGTGTGTGTGTGTCTTTTCATGCCATTTGCTCTTGATGTCTTTCCAAATCGGATCTTTATCCTGTTCATGTGCAATGTCCTTTAAAGATGTGGTGATGAAGTTTTCAAAGGCGACTTTCTGAATGTAAAGAATACTGAAATTTTTCTCGAGGTTGCCTTCTGTGTTACTTTTCTCAAGCCCAGCCGGTGCGCGTGACAGTGCGTCCGCAACAATGTTCTCCTTGCCGGGAATGTAGACTATTGTGAAGTGGAATTCTTGCAGAAACAATGCCCAACGTTTTAACCTGTCATGATTTAATTTTGAAGACGTAAGAAATTGTAATGCACGATGATCACTGTATGCTTTTACGTGCTTACCAGAAAGAAAGAAACGAAATTTGTTAAATGCCCAAACGATAGCTAAAGCTTCTAATTCAGTAACGGAATAATTTTTTTCAGATTTTGTTAGCACTCGGCTAGCAAAAGCAATGGTTTTCTGAACAGTAGTGTCATTTTCTATGGCTTCTTGAAATAAATGGGCACCAAGACCGACTTTAGAAGAATCCGTGCTAAGGCAGAAATCTTGTGACAGATCTGGATGAGCTAGTATTGGCGCGTTAAGTAGCGATTGTTTCAAACAATTGAATTCCAACTGTGCTTGTTTGTCCCAGTTCCAAATAGTATTTTTTCCAGTGAGAGAACAAAGTTTTGGTGTAATAAGAATTTGCATATTCAGAAAACGTCGGTAAAAATTTACGAGGCCTAGAAAACTGCGGACTTGTTTTTTTGTGGATGGAACTGGAATGGCTCTGATTGCTTCTAACTTTTCAGGATCTGGCTGAATGCCTTCAGAAGAAATAATATGTCCCAAAAACCTCACCTTTGACCTACCGAATTCAGACTTTTCCAAGTTAACTGTAATTCCAGATTTTGCAAAAATACGTAACAAACTGTTGAGGATGCGATTATGTTGTTCCCATGAAGCTTCTGCTATTAGAATATCGTCCACATATAAGGTGATGTGACGTTTTAAGAACTCAGGTAGTATGGAATTTAGCCCGCGAATGAATGCTGCCGAATAAATGTTCAAACCAAAAGGAAGTTTCCGAAACTGATAACAAACGCCGAAACAAAGGAAAGCTGTGTATTTTCTACACTCTGGATGAAGTTCTATCTGATAGAAGCTGGATCTGAGATCAATGGAAGACAACACTTTTACACCATTAAAATTTTGAAGAAGATCTTCCAACGTTTGCGGCCTGTCTGTTTCGGGAATAATGATAGTATTGATTTGTCTCGAATCTAAGACAAGCCTGGTCGATCCATTTTTCTTCTCAACAACATGTAATGGATTGTTGTATGAGCTTACTGCAGGCTCAATAATGCCCTCGTCAAGCATAGACTGTATTTCTGTTCTAACACGGTCCCTATAATGTGCTGGAATTACGTATGGTCTAACACAAAATTTAGTATGCTCACGAACACGACATTGGTATTGAAATCCCTTGATTGTTCCTGTTTTGTGAGTAAAAACTGTGGAATGTGCTTGTAAAATCTCAAAAAGGTCCCGCCCATCAGTGTCATTACAATTCTCAATTGTTTGAATTTTATTCTGAATTAACTCATTAGTTTCAAATATGCCGTCGATATCATCCCTGTCAGTACTTGCAGAGTGATTGTTAGTGTCTAGTTCCGTAGAAAATTCCGAACTGTTGTCTAACAGAAGGTAAAGCCGATTAATTTCCTCGTCATGGTTTGAGAGCCAGTCTTCAAATTTCAAAGCTATTGACTTACCTTCCTTCTCTAAACTTATTTCAGCATCGTGAAAGTTTAAGATTGCTTTGTATTCATTCAAAAAGTCTACTCCCAGTATAATTTCCGTCGACAATAATGGAACAATAAGAATGTTCATAGAGAAGCTGTGGCTTTGGCAAAAGAATTCTAAGTTGGTTTGTTGGCGTACATCTACACTTTTTCCAGTGATTGCACCTTGTAATTTAATCTTACGCAACGGAAGTGTGGGGCAATCGTTCGATTTGTTGCATTTGCTAAAAGCTGTTTCACTAACTACTGAAATGGGAATGCCAGAGTCAAGTACTGCCGTAAATTTTACGTCATTTACAGTAATGTGAATCACAGGGTATGCAATGTTGTTATGTTTTACGTCGTGTTCCTGGAGTAAGATGTCCCTAATGTCTTCCATTTTTACGTAATTACTAGCTACGGAAGCTGCGTCGTCAGTTTCATAAGTACGTTTTGTGGCTGCCAGCGGTATGAGTCATTGCCTATAGTGTCTTTGTTGGCGCGCGTCGTTATTCGGAATTGGAGACCTAACTTCTAGAAATTCACCTTGTCGAGAGGGCCCTGCTCTGTTTGAATCCCGTCAGTTCTGATGCAATTCAGGTCTGTCGTTACGATCATATCGTCTGTCGTCATGTCGGTAGATTCCATAGTTTCTTTCTTGTCGGTCTCGTGGTGGAGAACTTCTCCCTGAATCGTAACTGCACGCTGGTCCGTTGCGTCTAAAGTTATTCTGTCTCCCTTGATAATATTTATTTTGGTTCCCATATTGTCTGTTTCTCTGATTGTCTCTGTGATAGTCATTACCACGGAGAGGTGATCTTTCCCTGTAGTTATTACTACTCTCCCAACAGTTGTCATACGGGTGGTGTCTGTTTTGGTCACGATTTGTGTTGTGAGAATAGCCTTGTCGTGTCCAGTTATTATTTCTTTCATCGCGGAATTGCGACGGATGTGACCTGTAATTATTATGTTCCTGTTTTCACGTTCCGCGATTATCAGTGTCAATTTCTAATTCTTGTAAGAGTCCCTGAAAAGCTTCAATGTCGTCTTTGCAACGTCCTGCTAAAATAATATGTCGTAAATGTTCAGGCAGTTTGATTAAGCAAATTTGGATGAATTCTGAGGGGATGTGTGGGTTTGACAGGTATTGATTCTTGTGCAACATGTCTTCAAAATATTTCACAAGACTGGAGAATTCAGATTGTTCGAAATGTTTCATCATTATGATGCTATGTTTTACTCGGTCTTGTGTAGCTTGAGACCAATATGCTGAGAGCAAGGCATGATAAAATTCTCCTTCACTGTGACAATCGTGAATGACCTATCGCATTCTCACAGCTGGTTCATTCTCTAAGTAGCCACACATAAATTCTAATCTGTGCTGCAATGACCAGTTGGGAGGAAAACAATGAGAGAATTGATGGAGCCACGCTTGTGGATGAATGTCGTTGCCAGAATTCTTAAATGTTTTGAATTTACGTGTAGTAATGAACAGCTTATAGTCAAAATCATCATGTCGGCGAGTCGCATGTCGGTCATTGTTACGTAGTTTCGGCGGTTCCATTTCAAAATTCGGTGTACCTTGCCAATTTCTTTCATAATTTCCGAAGTGCCCTGAGTTATTATTTTGTGGCTGTTCCGTATTTCTATGTCCCTCTTCCCATATTGGAGCGCGAGTGGCCTCTGAAATACGTAATTCTTGTATTCCTGAGTCAGCTGATCTTGTACTTCCCGGATTTCTCTTTGGTGTTGCGCATTAATTTGATTCTGATTTTGTTTGAATTTCCTAATTTGTTCACACTCTTCTGTGTCATTAAAGACTACCGGTTTTGTGTCATTCAGATTATCATCTACCTTCGTAGATAAGTTAGTGAACTGATCCGAAAGTTCGGCTACTTTCTCCGATAGTGAACACATTTCCTCAGTGTGTTTTTCTGAACCAAGTTTCAGAGTGTCCATTTGTGTTGAAATCGAATCTACTGTGTCCTTTAAGTTTTCCTGAGTTTTTGCAAGTTGCATAACCGAATCGGTAGATGCAACTGAGCCCACAAGGTCTCATGATTTTCATGAACAATGGATTGCAGTTCTTTTATGGCTGCTTCGTGATTCTGTAATGCATATTCACGCCGCGAAAAAATAGGTTGAAAATGCTCACAAATTTGTGTTTTTACGTCATTACAGACTTTTCGACATTTCGATTCAATGTTATGTAACTCAGTAGTTAAATCTTCACGGGTTTGTTCAAGTGTGGTGTCTAACTCCCGAAGATTTTGTTCCATTGTGTCTAACTTTTGAAGCTTTTGCTGTGTTTGTCTCTGATTTTGTTCCATTTGTTGCATTAATTGTAATAATAATGTATTAGTGTCTGGAATCTGTTCCTCTATGCTTTTCGGCAGAGAATTTGCACCGGCAACATTCACATTTAGACAAGCAGAAAATGTGCCTTGACTTATTTGAGAAAACGGTGAGGACGCAAAACCTGAATCTACAGTATTTGCAAGATTGTGTCCTGTCATTTCGGATTCCTGAGGCGAGCTCTTGCCGACCGATCGATCGATAATGCTTCCCTGTTCACTAATTGTTTCACTGCCTACAGCATTATTTGCAGCCCACTCCATTTCCCTATGCACAATTACCAAATTACTACTTTGAACATTAGTTAATTCATTACTCGGCGGCGCTGATAAGCTACGCTCGTCGTCACTATTATTTCTCAGTTTACTTTGGAGCCTAGTGTTACGTTTTCATACGCCATTATTGTCACAATATTTCACACGACAACACAGAAAAGCACAATTTGAAGAGCAAAATAAGAAAACACATTAACATAGCACTGAAAATGATATGTAGTTAATTGCAAGCGCAGCTGCAAAATACTTGGTACAAATCTACATGCATGCCACACCTGTTTTACTGTACAACAATGAAAGACTGCAACTACAAAGGAGATTCTCTCTACAATTATGCACTAGCAATAAACAAAATCTACACTAATTACACAAACTACAAGAAAAAATCAGAAGATTCCAGTGAGGTATCCTCGGCTAAGGGTCGACATATGAAACGTCCCCTTTGAACAATTGTACATGACTGTGTTTAAACTGCCACACAATATTTTCAGCGCAACGCAGTCTGACTTTCAAAAATCCCTACAAAAGAATGGCCCTGACTAAAATTAACCTATACCTTTCACAAATCACTTACCTCACCAAAAATCTTCGTTATTCGAACTACTGCAATACAGCGAGCGCCACTACTGCCAGCTAAATAAGAGATTCAAACTACTGAAGGCACTAACTACTTATAGGCATAGTTAGCAAATGAAAGATTTTGATAGAGAACAAACAATGTATTTACCTGAATAGTGTTCAAAAGTCATAATGTATATAGCAGTTCATGACATCCAGTCTTACAAATTTCAAAACTCCGCCATCTCTCTCCCCACATCCACCACTGCTGGCGGCTCACCTCCAACTGCGCAACGCTACGCGCTGTTAACATCCAGCTGCCCAACACTACAATGGCAGACAACAATGCAAACTGGCCACTGACTGCACACAGCACAGCCAGTGATTTTCATACAGAGCGCTACGTAGCGTTGCCAATAAGAAAACATAAACAGCCTACTTACACGTTTTAACCCTCCTATCACTAACAATTTAGATACGAAAGAAAAAAACAAAAAGAATAACATGAGCTAGGTTTCTTCGAGATTCGTACCCGGGTTCTCCGATTCCCAGCCAGTTACCTTGGCCGTTGCTCTATCGATGATGGCGGCGAGATCTGTTTACCATGTGCGTACAAAAGCGGCAGTTGTAAAAGTTTCTTACCTCGATTTCTGGAAAAGTTTGCGTTTGTAAACCCCATACCTGATGATGAAAAATGCTCTATTTACAATTATCTATCGATCCCTCCAATTTTGAGTCGATTGCTCGTCATAACGTTTAGGGGTGATTTTCTCAAAATTGTGGGGGTGTTGACCCAAAATAGCTTAGAGTCCTTCGTTTTAGGTTGTACACAAGCGACCTGCCAAATCTGAGCCGTATCGATTGGCCGTGTCTGAGGCCTTCCCCTCGTTAGAAGAAAACAGACAAACGCATAGTAGCGGTGTCTGACGTGTGAAATTACACACCATTCTGCCACTAACTCCATTAACAGGACATCTCTCAAGCAGATGTATACAAAGGGATTGCAGTGCCTCACAAACACCAGCCACCAACATAGAATCACCGTAGTCATAGAACTAAATACTCAGTTTTATGCCCCAAGATGCGGCAGCGGAATGCAGTACGTCACATAATCTTCGTTCCTCTAGAGGAGGGTGCCGAATTTTTTCCATCGGTGGACGTGTTTCGTCATCACACATGAGATGGAAGCCCTCTGATGACTGAGAGGCTTGCTGTTAGTGATCGCAGGTAGATTTTGCTCCACGTCACACACACATAACACGAAATTTTATACACGATGAAAGCAGGCTATACAACACAACTGATACACCCCGACGGAACAGCGGAAAAAATGATTAAGTGCGTGATTAATGACCTGCAGTAACATTTCCCTCTATCTAGGACGCATCATCAGTCTACCATTGAAGCATAGCTCGTTACAACTCCATCTCAATCGATCACTCCATCCACTTTTTGGCATCCTTTAACGCAGATGCAAGTCAATTTAGAGCAGATGGTTCACTTTTCCAGGAAAGCATGAAAGACAACAGGCAACTTGCATATATCACTATTACCTCAATAGACGTATTGTTGAATGTTCTTGAAAAACATAGCAAGTTTGTGTCTGATGGAGAGCACAGAAAAGCACATTGTAAATACTGTTTCTTAGGATCTAAAAAACTAAAATAGTCCCGCACAGAGTCAAAATACGTGATCCATTCTGTAGTTGTATATTACACTCCACAGCTTGCAATACAATGCTCCTTAGCTAAGGACAAATAGCGTCCGTCCGTTCACTGGCCAGCAACATGTGTCGGCTGTCGGGCCATGCCACACTGGCCATGGCCTGAGTGAAGCACTCGGGCATGTGCTATCCCTCACAATTCTTTTTCGTTGTTTTGTAGGGAAGAATCGGTTGTGTGGTATGCCTGCATTCAACTCATATACAACTGTGTGTTCCGTGTGTGTGACGTAGTGCATAATTTACCTGGGATCATTAACAGCAAACCTCTCAGTCATCAGTCCACTTCCATCCATCGTGTATTGATGAAACATGTCCAACGATGGAAATCCTGTTTGGGCACCCCCCTCTAGATGAACGAAGATTTATGCCACTTAGTCCATTCTCCTGTCGCATCTTGAGGTATAAAATCGAGCCTTCAGTTCCATAGCTACGGTGATGGTTAGTTGCAGGTGGTTGTGAGATACTGCCATCTCTGTGTATACATATGATTGAGAGATGTCCTGCTATGATTTTGTCTGTTTCCTTGTAAGAGGCATTCACCGCTGCTGATGAGCATTTCAGGGGCTGATGCGAGCACAGTATCATGGTGTAGCTTCTGAACCATGATTGCGTATGAACAGTGGGTGCCATACACCTTCGGAAAGCTATATTGTGTCTGTATGACAAAGAGAAGGAAATAGTTTTATCTTCTTAAAGTTTCTCACCATAGTCTGTGGGACGGAAAACTTGGAAGGTGAATGTATGTGAGCTGTTGGACATTTACGCCCTGCATTAGAGTGCATTGTTAATGTTCTATGATCATTTCTCTCTTAACAATACCTTCTTTGCACTGACCTGAGACAGTAAACCAATACTTCAGAATCGATAGTGCAGTTGATTTACATAAAATGCTTGAAACTCTGTCCATCAGGAGCTTCATCATGCACAAAACACACGTTTCATCATCATAACCATCTATTACATCACCACAGCACTCTTATATCTACTATACACCGCTAACAAGTGCTAACCTTCTAGACATGCGTGCATCTAGAGGGGTCTTGTGCACTTGGATGGGTGCCATGAATAATATTGGTGTGAAATAGTCTCTGCTGAACAGCAGTTACAGACTTGGCTTGCTCTGTGGAATGTAGCGGTCTACCTCCGGCCAGCTGCAAATTAAATCGGTGACAGTGTTTCAGTCAAAGACAATGTGAGGAGATTTTCCAATCTTTAACTTTATCCTAAGAATGCGAGAGCAGTATAGGGTGCTGTCCAGTATATTTTGGTATACACGTTTGAGAATTAACCATGAATGGACATACTGCACAGTCGTCTATCTGCATTTGCAGTCTGCTATATGGTAGTCACAAAGTAGAGGAGGGGTGATTTACCTGTGTACAGAAACTGGGAAGCATGTCAGTAGTCAGCATTGAAATTACAGAAAAACTTGGTAGCATTGATAAAAGTGATCACACTATCAACTGTTGTGCTTATTGCAGTACACCGATGGTGCCTTTTCCATCCCATAAATTCACTGGGACACTGTTGATTACCACATAATAAAGACTGACATCACTTGTTTGAGATGGAGAAAGAGTTTTGGTGGGAGCAACACTTTCTGGGGATTGGAAACACCAAACAGTGATCACATTCATGACTGTGATATGAGGAATCAGTCAAAATGGACATCGAGACTTCTGACACCCCATCACTGTGGAAGATGAGTTTAAATGAAGAGGTCATCAATCACGTTCAGACAGATGTTTGGAAATGCTCCACAATGCTGCAAACCTACTCCAGTTTCCATATGTTGTGATGTCTTTTATTTCAATCACCCTGTCTGTTGTGGGAGCAGCAGTGGCATAATTTATACCATGCGACGTCCAGTTTTCTGTGAGGGCCAATGGATCAAAATGTGTTAACACCACTTTAGAGCATGACGCAGATCTTGAGGTTGTGGTGGAAAAAATAAAATGTATGGCGATAAATGTAGCTGTAGTCACACAGTGCTTGGTTGTGTTACAGCAGAGAAAACAGCGTATCAAACAACAACACATGGTCTCTCTCTTGTGACTGATAATGGGATATGGTCCTCCTGCAGCACAAGCAATGAAATTTTAGACCGGTCTGTGCAAGTGACTTTGACCACTGGCCACATGCTCCTATGGATCAACACCTGCATATTTAATAGGATTGCCGCATGTGCTCAATACCAGCACAGAGATGGTGTTCGTTGCCCAATATATGAGAGGAGAGAGATGTGGAGTACTCTTCTGGATGACGTTAGTGGAGCTTTTATAGTTCTCAGTTTTTCTCTGTTGAATGGTACAAAATAATGGTGACAGAATGTTTGAGTGGCAGACGTGAATGCACCCTGAGGGCGCAGATCTCCTTTTGGAAGGTAGTACCTGTACGTAGTTAGGAGCTGAGCCACAATGCAGTAGCAAAATCGTTGTTCTCCTTACAGTTCCCATAAATGCTTGTACTGTAGTTTCCACTACCTCATGTTGCAGGAGAAAGCTTTATTTGGTCCTGGCCTTACACACTGTACACAGTTGGTGGAGCTACAGCAACATGTACCCATATCCATCGAGTGGTCAGAACACAGTCCTTGTCATATTAACTCAACTCATCCTGTTTCTCCGTGGGTTGCAGAAGATGGTAGATATACTGCTCTCCGATGTCTGCTCAGTTCTGACTTAAACTGGGATGATGGCATGGAAAAAGCTGCAGAGACTGAGGGACAGGTACAAGATGCAGAGGGACTGTCTAAAGCCACGTCAGAGTTTTGCTGTATTGGGTTCTCAGCAGATAGATTCGAAAAATGTGACTCGTTTCGAGATATGAGAAAGTGCCACAAATATGATTTGCTAGTGGCTGTAATGATTAAACGACATCTCTATAGAAACCAACATAGGTAAGCGGTTGGATGGAAAGACTGGATTCCAAGTTGCAAACAGCATTTCTACCAGAAAGCGTAACACTATGGATCTGAAACGCCAGTGTACTTGGTCATTTGCACATTTCTTACGCCCTTAGTCCAGCGTTGCATTTTTTAAAGTGACTCATCACATAGTACACCACCTACTGTATGTGATCATTCTCAGTCAAGCATTATCCCCCCTCATCTATAGCCCAGTAGATATATCGCAAAAGCTCTGACATGGAATCGAGATAAAATGTGTTACAAATACAGTTTGTTAGCGTCAGAAATATCTAGTGGCGGCATGAGGGAGTTGCAAATATTGGCTTAATACTACGAGTGTTCGTTAGCCGGATCACTTTCTAAATTCCGTGGTTTTATTACGAGCTTACACTGCCGGCGATGCGCACCCGCGCTTTCGGTCTGTTAATACACACTCCAGTGATCACCGTCTATATTCAACATCGCGGCATCTGTGCGGAAGACCGCTTCATTTGGGAGCAATACCATGCCTCAGTTTATAAAGTTTGTATAGTTTTTAACATGAATATCGTTAGCGATACTTGTATGCCCCTATAGAAACAAGACCGCTTTTTATGCAGGGCGACAGTAACATACTCGTTGTGATCGTGTTCTTTTTAATAGCTCGTCACTTATGCGATGATTACATCTCTGTTTCTAAGACACACTGGTACCACTCCAAGAAACACAAATGAGACATGTCCATCCATTGCAGATTTCAACCAATATTGCTTCGTCTCACCAGCATTCAGTTATTGGCAAAGTATTATATTTAGCAGTATGTATGTGATAGATTCGCTGTAGTCAACAGGCTTATGAAGTATATATTGTGGTGTAAACTTACTGTGGTCAGTTGTCTGACATGTGCAAAGGAAATGACTATGTCCTGTTATAAGGGAGGTATGGATTTGAAGTGGAAAACTGCGATTTCAACACATCGTCAGCTGAAAGGGGAATGAAAGATATTTTTACGTGGAGAATTATATCCAGTCATAAGAATGGTACGGATCTTGATATTTCGAAGCCATAGTCGTCAGGAGGGGATATTTTCGATACTTCGCTCTTTGTCGAATGTCATCAGACTGAGGTTCAATCACAATATTTAATTGTGAGTACAGTGACAAATATGTGGTTGCTTTCCTACGACGATTCTGCATGGCATGCGGGGATTACGTAGCAGAGGTAGCCTGTGGCTGGAACGACTGAAATTTGGAGCATACGGCAGGAGCCGTCGTCTTGAGCCGCCAGAACCGCGCAGGCTGAGGTACAGGAATGTAGTTGACGTAACCGTTACGCCCTCTAGGTGGCTGAATAGCAAAGTAATGGTCAGTATGTGTTAGACAGCCTTCGTGATCACGTGTGTTGGAGAAAATCTGGCAAGATTCTACATGGGCGAGTGTTAGCGTTTGACAATTATTCCTTCCCATTTAAACTGACTGGCTGACTGCTTGTACCGTCATTCTACATATTGCCCATCTTTATTTGGTTAAGAGGACATCGATTGTGATGTGTGTTGTGTGCATCTAGATGATGAAAAACAAGTGGAAGAGACGTTCTCTAGACATGAGAAACAGCTTAGTTGACCTCGTAAAGTACAAGGATGATTTGGAATCTGTTACACCACTGACATCGACATTTGTTAAAAATACGAGTGTAACTACCACTCTCCTCTGTTAAAGAGTTTTTAAGTAAAGATCTTCGCAGAAGATGCAAGAGACCACCTAGGGACCACCTAAGCAGGTGAGACTAAAACTCACCGAACGCTATTACATGACCGGCTGCTTACTGGTAAAACAGTGACGATCATTTACCACATTGGAATGTACAGTCGAGATACCTGAGTTGAAATATCACCAACTCAGCAATGACGCAGCACCATTGCAGTGTTGGATGCCTGGTTACTTTACATCTGAGTCACAGATTTGATTTGCCTGATGTGATCAATACTGAATCTGCAACAAAACAAGGAGTGGCAGAGACCTTACCAACACTCATCACTTATAATCAAAGGTATTGCAGTGTGCCAGCCACCAGTCCCAGACAGAGGGACCTACATCAGTCCACGAGTTTATGAGTGAGTATATGTGGTTCAACTAATCACCCTCTTCGGATTCTGCCTCCGATAAATACGGACCTGCTGCTGCTGCCAAGCCGAATGCTGTCGGCTTTACACTCTTCAACTGGCATTCCCCAACTGGCACTCTGCAACTGGCATTCTCCAACTGGTGGGCCACATGAGGGCCTACTTAAGTATATGGCAGCCTCCAGTCCTAGAAGTGCATAGCTCGATTCGGGGCTGTGAAAC
The DNA here is from genome assembly GCF_021461395.2 of Schistocerca americana. Taxonomy (NCBI): domain Eukaryota; kingdom Metazoa; phylum Arthropoda; class Insecta; order Orthoptera; family Acrididae; genus Schistocerca; species Schistocerca americana. Next base: position 540,350,164 of record NC_060119.1, read on the forward strand.
AATTTAACCACCTTCGCCTGTGTAGGCAAACTTTTTGCTGTCTGCCTCGGCTCTGGGCAGACTACGTTGTTGTAAACTGCCTTATCTAGACTGGGACTACTACAGGATCCTGCACACTGCAGGGCATCCTGTCCGTGGCTGTTTGGCTGCCTCTAGCCAGTCTGGCTGATACAGTGCGTTCGTCTGGGCTTGTTGTGCCACTGGCTTCATCGCTTCGTCTAATGAACGATGCTACCGCCTGCCTTTGGTCATGTGGTGACCACAGAAACTTCCTCGTCGAGCACCTTCCTCTCTGGGCACTTTACTCGTCGAGTACGTATTCCTGACGGCCGCTGGCTTTCCTTCAAAATGGATAGAAAATGGTTCAAATGGCTCTGAGCACTATGGGACTCAACTGCTGCGGGCATTAGTCCCCTAGAACTTAGAACTAGTTAAACCTAACTAACCTAAGGACATCACAAACATCCATGCCCGAGGCAGGATTCGAACCTGCGACCGTAGCGCTCTTGTGGTTCCAGACTGCAGCGCCTTTAACCGCACGGCCACTTCGGCCGGCAAAATGGATAGACTATTGCGATAATGAGGCATAAATGAATGGTTTTACCATGCTGTATCTATGACGTCTCGTCAGAGGTCTACACAGGCACCCATTCACCGCTCCACTGTACCCATCCTGTGTGATGGACTACAGACATCCGACCTCGATTTACTCAGCTCCACCAGCCACTATTGCAGCCAGCCACTGCGGTTGCTACAATCTGTAATGGAAAATGTGTACAATGCCTGGTTGGATGTCAGTGAGGGCTTGATGTCCCTAATGTTTCCAGGTTAAATAGGTAGTAAATGACAAATAAATATCTTTTGGGTGAGCTGTAAGCTGCCACGACTCAGCGACGAAAATGTTCCAGCGCAGAACATGTCACTGTGTAGTGATTTCCTTCAAATATGAACAATGACTCCATTTGCACAGCCGGGCGGGATTAGCCGAGCGGTCTTAACGCTGCAGTCATGGACTGTGCAGCTGGTTCCGGCGGAGGTTCGAGTCCTCCCTCGGGCATAGGTGTGTGTGCTTGTCCTTAGGATAATTTAGGTTAAGTAGTGTGTAAGTTTAGGGACTGACGACCTTAGCAGTTAAGTCCCATGAGATTTCACACACATCTGAACGTTTTTTCCATTTGCACATTTTTAGTAGTAACCATAAGACGAAGGTAAAAACCTGAACACCGGTGTAAATTATTGGGGAAGCATGGAGGACATACTCGTTTAGTTTTCTAGAGAGGTGACGGCCGATTTCCTTCCCCATATTTGGATTACTTAACTTACGAGCTATGCATACACCGAACGACAAGAAAAAACAACAGTAATTTCTCCAATCACTTCAGCACGTGAATACGCGTATTTGTAGGGACTGCGTCGTTTCTTGTGCTCCCATATACAGCGGAGTTTAAACGCCGGGAAATTCTATGAACAGCACGTTCAGACGGAATATGCTCAGCCGGCAGCCAGTAAAACGGGTATCGGCCGCATGTAGGGAGGCAATAAAGAGCGGACTGTATAGTGCGGCTGTACAGTAAAACCGACAGCACGGTGCGATGCGGCGGCTGCTTCTTATGCCGCTGCCGCAACTCCTACTCAACCGATACAGGCCTTTCTAAAAGTTATTTTTTGTATGTGTGTAAGGGTTTCATGCATGGATATTTATGTTATAAAAGGAGGCGCAGCCTTCAAACTTTTTAGAGAGCAGCTAGGAAAAGCCTGTCTGTTCGCATTTGTCTTTCTTCTTCCGTCGGTCATAATGCAAACATCGTGGCTTGTAGTTATTAATGATTTCTCATATAAGGAACTTAATTTTAGCTACCAACGTCTTGTATCTCTATTACATTCACCAGTTCACATGTTTACGCCGGTATTTATTGTTACAATTTTATTTTCCAGCTTTTCCTGCGGGAAGACGCAACACTTCCATGTGGCTCCAATCAGCCCTTAGTGCGATTTTATCACTAATTTTCAATGTTCAGTTTTGCTTATTGTACGAGCAGAGCATGCAGTCATTCAGAGAGGTAGTCCGAGAATTTTTTCTGTAATCAGTCATACAGCATGCAGCGGTGAGTAAAGCGCGATATGCATTCTATATTTTGTAAAATTCCATCTATTCACATCGTAAGTTGCAACGCTCCCAAACCCAATCTTTGACACTTACAGACTGCATGCTGGTAAAGTTTTATCTGAAGTATTCGAGTGAGAGGACGTGGCACAGGGCTTAGTGTTACGCTCTTGAGTTAATTAACGGCGCATCCGGATGCTGATACAACCATTCACGTTATTATGTAGGTGGTTTCCCAGGTGTTTCACACTGTAGCTTTGTTACTAGGAATTCGAGAACTACGCCTGATCTTGTTACGTGCACAAGAACTACTCTCTCTCGTGTTTACACTGAACATTTAGCTTCCGTTATCGGATGTAAACATGTTACTTCCTGAACAACTTGTTTTTTTTTCTGTAAATTCACTCACAGATATCACACACTTTAACAGCTACTCGTCGATTTACTTAGCAACACACTGTCCATATTCTGCGTAACGTGGCTGCAAGTACTTTGACGCTTTCATATTCAGCCGAACACAGCATTTATTGAATCCCCTGCTACCCAGACAAATACTGTCGTGCCACTATGAGTTCATTACATTTACTATAAAATTTATGCTTGTTGTCTGTTGTCAGTTAACGCTTATTATTGTTTTCCGAACATAATTGCCCTAAACTAACCGACCTTCTTCTAATAATGTGTAGGTTATATTGTAAAGCTTCCTACTTAACAACTGGAATTGAAAATATAGGCTGAAGAGCCAAAGAAACTGGTACACTTGCCTAATATCGTTTGGGCCCCCGCATGCATGCAGAAGAGTTGCGACACGACGTGGCATGGACTCGACTAACGTCTGAAGTAGTGCTGGAGGGAACTGACACGATGAATCCTGCAGGGCTGTCCATAAACCCGTAAGAGTACGAGAGGGAAGAGATCTCTTCTGAACAACGCGTTGCAAGCCATGCCAGATATGCTCACAATAATGCTCATGTCTCGGGAGTTTGGTTGCCAGCGGAAGTGTTTGAATGCAGAAGAGTGTTACTGCAGCCACTCTGTAGCAATTCTGGACGTCTGGGGTGTCGGATTGTCCTGCTGGAATTGCCCAAGTCCGTCGCAATGCACAACGGACATGAATGAATGCAGGTGATGAGACAGGATGCTTATCTAGACCTGTCAGAGTCGTATCTAGACGTATCAGGGGTTCCGTATCACTCAAACTACACACTCAGCACACCATTACAGAGCCTCCACCAGCTTGAATTGTCCGCTGCAGGGTGCCTGGATCGATACAGTTTGAAACGAGACTCATCCGACCAGGCAATATGTTTCCCGTCGTCAACAGACCAGACGGGCCCAGGTGAGGCGTAAAGCTTCGTGTTGTGCAGTCATCAAGGGTACACGTGCGGGCCTTCAGCTCGGAAAGCTTATATCGATGATGTTTCGTTGAATGGCTCGCACGCTGACACTTTTTGACGGCCCAGCACTGAAATCTGAAGCAATTTGCGGTAGGGTTGCACTTGTGTCGCGTTGAACGATCCTTTTCAGTCGTCGGTTGTCCCATTCTTGCAGGACCCTTTTCCGGCCTCAACGATGTTTGAGATGTGATGTTTTACCTGATTCCTGAAATTCACAGTACACTATTATCGTACGGGAAAAACCCCACTTCATCGCTACCTCGGAGATACTGTGTCCGATCGCTCGTGCGCCGACTATAACACCACGTTCAGTCTCACTTAAATTTTTATAACCTGCCATTGTAGCAGCAGTAACCGATCTAACAACTGCGCCAGGCTTTTGTTGTCTAATGTAGGCGTTGCCGACCGCAGCGCCGTATTCAGCCTGTTCACATATCTGTGTATTTGAATAAGCATGTCTGTACCAGTATCTTTGGCGCTTCAGTGTAAAATGCACAGAAAACCTCCAAAGCGCAAAGACAATAATATGTATTGATGTATTGCACCTTTAAGTTTAATACAAGCAGTAGTATATTGATCGAACAGCCGTTGCGTCGGGGGATAGGTACAAAAAAAAAAAAAAAAAAAAAAAAAAAAAAAAAGACACAACTCTTATGTTTGACGTCATTTCTTCCATTCTTGCGCGTCCCGCATCCAAACCTCAAAATAGCATATCAAGTTATAATTACTTATGATATCAAATATGAGAACTTATCTGTCTTTAAATAGCCTAACATTGTCCAAGAACAGAGTTAACTATTTTATGTCATATTTTTACATAATTACTTTCTAACTTAGTTTCATGCATCGATCTATCGTATGAGGCGCATGTCGTGCTGTGGCTTGATGACGGCGCCCTAACTCGCGCTTCATTAAACCGCGAGCTCGAATCGCACCGTGTGCCGTGTGCGGCGCGCTGGTCGTTAAGGTGGCCACCTAGTGCGGCGATCGGAACGGGCAGTCGCGTGATGTGAGGGCAGGCGCCACTGACGCATGTGTCTATAGTGCGAATTTTTCGGTGTAAGTTAATTAAGACTTAGACTCAACGATTTGATATTGTTGTTTCGATATTAATCTGCGTTGTTTAGGTAGCTTACTTGTTTTTAAATTTAATACTTTTATCATTTTAGATGTATTCTGTTTCTTTTTTCTTATTTACTTAGCTATCACGCTTCGCGACGACGCTTGGATTAAAATATTACTACCTATATCAAAAATAAAGAAGCAATACATATTATATTTTATTTTTTGGAGAGTTTTGGTGCTTTTTTAAATTTTTAATTTAAGTTGTACGTTTTACTAGTAGCCAGCGTACGATCGACTCTCTGGCCATACACTGACACACTTTACGGGAAGAAACACGAAACTGTAACGCGGGATCTTATTCACTTCTGCGATTCACGTTGTTTTCTTTTATATTCACGCTTATAGTCATTGACAATGTTTTAATTTGTAGTTCCCTAATTTAGGTAACATCAAGCTATAAGCAGTGGCAACAATAGCAGGAATTGAGTCCGCCTCGATGCAAAACACCTTGTTATTCGTTCATTCCTTTATTTTCCCAAATTAGTTTCGGTGACAAATATCACCATCGTCAGTGGAATTTTTAATCTTTATTTATTCTATGTTACAGTATGTTTTTGTGAATTATTGTCGCTGGTTGCGACATATTTTTCTGTGCGCTCCTTTTTTATTGTTTATTTTTTATTTTATTTATTTATTTATTTTTTGCCGTTTTTACTCAGCGAAAATCATGTAATCTGCAAGTTCGTTGGATGGTACGTAGCTGATTCTATACTCATAAAAACAAAACTTTAGCATATGTTTATGATCATGAATGTTGCTCCATGGCGCCAAGGAGCACACAGAAAAATATGTCGCAAACAGCGGCAATAATTCTCAAGAACATGCTGTAATATACAATAAATAAGATTAAAAAACCCACTGACGATGGTGATATTTGTCACCGAAACTGATTTGGAAAAATAAAGGAATAAACGAATAACAAGGTGTTTTGCATCAAGGCTGACTCAATTTCTGATATTGTTGGTTTCTATGCTTACATGAACAAAATGGAAGAGTTCCAAGATAAAATTATTCTTATAAGCAGTGGCGATAATTGTAAATCAAGTCTGAAGAAAGCGGGCTGCCACTGCGCTCTCTTAAACTATTAGGACAAATACTAAATACTTACAAGGGAAACTTCCCACCGCACCCTCGTTCCCTCCTCCCCCCCCCCCCCCCCCCCCCCCGCCCTCAGATTTAGTGGTAAGAGAGCCCAGTGGACAAACCGTCAAAAACTGAACACATATGAAGCATGAAAACGGGAAGAAGGTGTACTGGACTGCGAACAAGAAAAAAAGAAAGCAAAATAGAAACAGTGAACGGTCCAAGAAGAAGAACAAGTGCTAAGAGCAGGCGCTCGGCGTCAAAACAGCGCCGTGGTTAAAGCCGGTACGGTAGCTCAGCGTGCTCGATCAGATGGTTGGCTGTCCTCTGCAATAAAGAAAACTGAGTGAATGGATTAACGAATAACCTGAACGGGTGTCATCGGACGTCTGCCCCAAACAAATTCAACGAACAATATGGAACAAAATGAGATAAAAAAAAAGTTGTGGATGTGTTGGACTGTCAAGCGGGCGAGCCTTGTTCAAACTTACATTGTGCAAATTTTTTTTTCTTCACTGTTCGCTTTATTCAAATTAATGTCTGTGTCGTGGTTCGTTCGATACAGCGAGGTGTAAGGTAGGACCTATAATGACAGTTGATTCTGCACAACTACTCTATTGGCAGCTGGAAGGAAGTGGCTTTCGAATGGGAACTCCAAACGTTTGATGACAAGTCGACAAGTCAACACAGTCCTCCATTGCAAAACACGTCTGGTGTACTACCTACAGCACTAGTGACAGTACGTGTGTCATATGGTAGGAATCTCTTATCGAATCACTAATTTTTAATACTGGCAAGTGAGTGAGATATGCCTCCGAGCCTGATATGAATGTGAGTGTGATCACTGCCAAGGAAATGATGAAAACATAATAGTTTGCACAGTTTCTCTGTACTGTGTAAAAACATAAGATTTTAACGTTTTTGAAGTTGCGTTCCGTTTTGGAAGTCTTGTCTCTTGAAGTCCATTGTTCACACCCGTTTATTTGTTGTTTTCATTTCTGTGAGATGTCTATGTGGTATCTCGCCAGTTCTGACTATTCATCACACTGATTTGCGACATTAACGTATTCTTACTACATGACTCATATTCTATAACCAATGTATTGAATGGCAACTATCAAGGCTACAGAAAGAAAACTAACAAATGAGCGGACAGACAGTTCATTATGTTGAGGAAAAAAAAAGGCATTTGAACACGGCTCGCCCCTTGTCAGACAAAGACCATGGTCACTTACCCACGACGACGCTGTTGTTTCAGGCTGATAATTATTGCACTTCCTGTTCTCGGACAGTTCACTATTTCTATTTCGCTTTGTTTTTCACAGTTCGGAACACCTTATTCCTATTTTCATGTTTGATCTATGTAATGTTATTTTACCACTACATCTGAAGGGGGTGCGATGGGGAGTTTCCCTTGTTAGGGATTACAATTACGAGTAACTTAAATTGGAACGATCACATAGATAAGGTTGTGGAAAGCACATCAAAGACACCTATTTGTTGGCAGAGTACTTAAGAAATGTAACAGGTCTACTAACAAAACTGATTATACTACGCTTGTCCACCCTCTTGTGGAGTACTTCTGTACAGTGTAGGATCTGCATCATATATGACTGACAGAAGACACTGAAAAACCTCAAAGAAGGGTAGCTCACTTTGTATTATCGCGAAGTAGGGGACATACTGCCAAGGATATGATACGTGACTTGGGGTGCCAGTCATTAAAACAAAGATGGTTTTTGTTGCGGGACGATCTTTACAAGAAATTTCAATCACCAATTTTGTCTTCAGAGTATGAAAATACTTTTTTGGTGCCCACCTACAGACAGAGGAATGATGATCACAATAAACATGTAATTCTTCGTTTTCCCTGCGCGCCGTTCGAGAGAGGAACGGTAGAGAAACAGCTTGAAGATCATTCGGTGAACCCTCTGCCAGGCATTTAATCGTGAAATGCAGAATAAAAATGCAGGTGTAGATTTGATTTAGTACTGAATTGTAGACCTCAAAAAGAACAGCAAAAATAATCAGCGAGAGCAAATGTTATTTTTAACTGCTGAGTCACATTCTAATGAAATGGTTCTAAGTACTATGGGACTAAAAATCTGAGGTCATCAGTCCCCTAGACTTAGAACTACTTAAACCTAACTAACCTAAGGACGTAACACACATCCATGCCCGAGGCAGGATTCGAACCTGCGCACGTAGCAGCAGGGCGGTTCCGGACTGAAGCACCTAGAAGCGCTCGGCCACAGCGGCCGGCGTCGCATTCTACATTTTTATGCTTTGTAGATAATGAAATGCGTCACTTGAAAAGATAAAGAACATCATAGTTGCTCAGCCATAAAAAATATACTCATATCTCAAGGGCCTTTATCTAGATCGTTTTGAGCTCTACAATCTGGTACTATGCAACTTGATGTAGCTCTTACGTATTGCATAACTTATATCACGAGACCGCTGGCGGAAAACATTTTAACTTAATTTAGCTGGTGAAATTTAAAAAGTTCAACAGACTTTCAAGGAGCATACACTGCTGGCCATTAAAATTGCTACACCAAGAAGAAATGCACATGATAAACGGGTATTCATTGGACAAATATATCATACTAGAACTGACATGTGATTACATTTTTACGCAATTTGGGTGCATAGATCCTGAGAAATCAGTACCCAGAAAAACCACCTCTGTCTGTAATAATGGCCTTGATACGCCTGGGATTTGAGTCGAACAGAGCTAGGATGGCGTGTACAGGTACAGCTGCCCATGTAGCTGCAACACGATACCACAGTTCATCAAGAGTAGTGACTGGCGTATTGTGACAAGTCAGTTGCTCGGCCACCATTGACCAGACGTTATCAATTGGTGAGAGATCTGGAGAATGTGCTGGCCAGGGCAGCAGTCAAACATTTTCTGTATCCAGAAAGGCCCGTACAGGACCTGCAACATGCGGTCGTGCATTATCCTGCTGAAATGTAGGGTTTCGCAGGGATCGAATGAAGGGTAGAGCCACGGGTCGTAACACATTTGAAATGTAACGTCCACTGTTCAAAGTGCCATCAATGCGAACAAGAGGTGACCGAGACATATAACCAATGGCACCCCATACCATCACGCCGGGTGATACGCCAGTGCGGCGAAGACGAATACACGCTTCCAATGTGCGTTCACCGCGATGTCGCCAAACACGGATGCGACGATCATGATGCTGTAAACAGAACCTGGATTCATCCGAAAAAATGACGTTTTAGCATTCGTGCACCCGGTTCGTCGTTGAGTACAACATCGCAGGCGCTCCTGTCTGTGATGCAGCGTCAAGGGTAACCACAGCCATGGTCTCCGAGCTAATAGTCCAAGCTGCTGCAAACGTCGTCGAACTGTTAGTGCAGATGGTTGTTGTCTTGCAAACGTCCCATCTGTTGACTCAGGGATCGAGACGTGGCTTCACGATCCGTTACAGCCATGCGGATAAGATGCCTGTCATCTCAACTGCTAGTGATACGAGGCCGTTGGGATCCAGAACAGCGTTCCGTATTACCCTCCTGAACGGACCGATTCCATATTCTGCTAACAGTCATTGGATCTCGATCAAAGCGAGCAGTAATGTCGCGATACGATAAACCGCAATCGCGATAAGCTACAATCCGACCTTTATCAAAGTCGGAAACGTGATGGTACGCATTTCTCATCCTCACACGAGGCATCACAACAACGTTTCACCAGGCAGTTGGAAACTTTCCTCATGTCAGCCACTGGTGCCAACCTTGTGTGACTGCTCTGAAAAGCTAATCATTTGCATATCACAGCATCTTCCTCCTGTCGGTTAAATTTCGCGTCTGTAGCACGTCATCTTCGTGGTGTAGCAATTTTAATGGCTAATAGTGTAGCTAAAATCCATCCCGATTAAGCCAGTTTTCAAACAAAGGAAACTGCATTAAAATCGGATGTTTCATTTGGGAGCTACGATGACACATACAGATACTCGTAACACCCCTCTGCTTGCGCCGGGTTCAAAAACTAAAGAAGTCGCAAAAAGGTAGAAAATTAAGAAGATGAAACCTGGAGAATTTCAAGGAACTAGAGATAGCTGAAATTTTCAAACGGACCATTCAGCAACGTTGTACGATACAGTATAAAGAAATACACAAGAAGATGATTGGGCAGGTTTCAGAGGTGGAACGGTGAAGACAGCACAGTGTGAGGTTGCGCTTCGTAGCTCAGCTCGATGGTAATTAGTCCTCTCCTTGTCGATGACGGATTGTTCCATCGTTAATATTATTTACTCGTCGATTGGGTGAAGTTCATTAAGCACAATGGATTGCAATCCAACTACCGGATTATTATGTCACTTGTTGAAAAGTGTTATTTTACTATGGTAACAAAATCCAGCAATTAGATAAGACTAGAACTTCAACTTCCATGAATGCTTCAGCCTTTGACGACATACCCCGCTTGCAAAGTATTGTTCAATTTGCTTCTGACCTGTGACGATAAAATTAAGTACACTACTAGACTTTCTTTCGAATAATCCCTCCGACCCAATGTTCGCGACCGAAATCTGCGCACTACACTTTAACAAAGACAACCAATCGAAAAAGTCATTGTTGAGCCCAGGAATATTTACCGTCGTGTTGTCGAACGTTACAGAGATTGTATTTGTTCTAGTATCCATAGAGGCGCAGTAACGGCCACCTCACAAGAGAATCATACAGGGAAAAAGACAAAGTCCAGAACAGATCGTTGGATAACACATTTTATATTTAGGATTGATGACAGACGTAGTAAATATAAGAATATAGCGGATGAAGCAGACAAAGGGAAACAGAGACGTCTCAGAAATGAGACTATCAAAAAGTGCAGAGTGCAAAGCAGGAGTGGTTAGACGAGAAACACAAGGACATAAAACCACCCATACCTGGGCGAAAGATAAATGCCCTCTACTGGAAAACTGAACAGATCCTTGGAGAAAGTGGAATCAGCTGTATGAATATCAAGAACTCAAAAAGCAAACTAGTATTAGGCAAAGAAGGCAAAGCTGATAAGTGGAATGAGTACACAAAGGCTGACACAAGGGAAATGAAGTTGAATGAATATTCTAGAAAGAGAAGAGGAAGCAGATGAACGGGAGTTGAGAGATACGATACTGTGAGAAGAATTTGACAGAGTACTGAGAGATGTACGTCGAAGTAAGTCCCCTGAAGTAGAAAACATGCCCTCAGAACACTGGGATCCTTCGGAGAGCCAACTATGATAAAACTATTGCACACTATGCGCAAGGTGTAAGAGAAAGGCAAAATACTCTCAGACTTAAAGAAGAACGTAGTAACTTCAGTTCCAAAGGCAGGTGGTGGTGGTTAGTGTTTAACGCCCCGTCGACAACGAGGTCATTAGAGACGAAGCGCAAGCTCGGGTTAGGGAAGGATTGGGAAGGAAATCGGCCGTGCCCTTTCAAAGGAACCATCCCGGCATTTACCTGAAACGATTTAGGGAAATCACGGAAAACCTAAATCAGGATGGCTGGAGACGGGATTGAACCATCGTCCTCCCGAATGCGAGTCCAGTGTGCTAACCACTGCGCCACCTCGCTCGGTCCAAAGGCAGGTGCTGACAAGTGTGAATATTTCCGACCTATTAGTTTAATAGGTCCTGCTCCCAAAATACTGACAAAAATTATTTACAAAATAATGGAAAAACCGGCAGAAGTCGACTTTGTGGAAGATTGTTTTGGATTCCGGAGAAATGGAGGAACATGCAGGTAATACTGACCCTAATAATACACTTGCGGAAAAAAAGAATTGTGCACCCTTCTAGAAGCTTCCTATTCACCCAAGATTTATTGTGGCAGCAGGTCATATGGAATACAAGGAATCATTACATTTACTGATCAATGGCACAAGCTGTTATGAAGTACGAGATTTCGACCAATGCTGAAACACATGTATTAGTAAGTGATTTAGCTGCGCGAGCGACAATGTAAACGATTCAGGCATCCAATCGATCGTACAGATGGTGAATACTGTCCTGGGATACATATGCTACGCCTGCTCAACCTGTTTGTGTAGTTCTGTAAGAGTTGTTGGTTGACGAGTCGCACGAGTCACTTCCCGTCTCATCACATCCCACACGTGCTCGACTGGAGAGAACTGTGGAGTTCGTGCTGGCCAGGGAAGATGCTGCAAGTGTTGCAGAGCTCGTTGAGTTTGACGAGAAGTGTGTGTGCGAGGTTTATGCTGTTGGAACAACACATCACCTTCTTGTGGCAAGAATGCAAAAGAACAAGTGTAACAACATTCTGTACCTACCGAGCTCTGGTTAGCGTCCCCTCCAAAAATGTGAAAGGTAAACGAGACTTGTAGCTTAACGCATTCCAGACCATAAGGCCTGGCTAAGGCCAGTGTGATTCGGACGAATGTACTCTACAAGACAGCGCTGACCAGGTCTACGTCGTACTTGGAAACGACCATCACTTGCGTGCAGACAGAATCTGCTTTCATTGCTGAAAGCCACGGCGCGCCATTGCATCTTCCAAGTGATCCTCTGACGGCACCAATCGAGCCGTGCACATCGATGTTTTGGAGTGAAGAGAATATGAGCTAGAGGTGTGTATGCCCGTAGTCGCACTGCTAATAACCGGTTCGCGATAGTTCGTGTTGACACGTTTGAGCTCAGATGTCCTCTTACCTGTGTTCTGGTAGCTGTACGATATGCCGCTGCTGTCCTTGCAGTGCCACGATACTGGCGGGCGTCTGTGCTGAGTCGACGTCCAGGACGTTGCCTATGAGTGTGAGAATGTTCACGTAATCACTGATACCAGCACAGTTGCACAGCTGGCACAGAACGTCATCTTGTGTGGCGATTCTCCGAAAGGACCAGCCTGCCACTCGGAATGAAGCAGTTGGACTCCACTCAAAATCGCTCAGTTGGCTATAGGAAGCACAAGCGAATGTCTGTGGCTTAATTGCTGCTTGCTTCACACCTTTTCATGACACTGAGGCTTCTTCCTGTGAGCATTCCCTATTAAAGAGTGCACAGACTGAGGTGCGTTTCCTATGCCACCATGCTGTCTGTCAGCAGACGACGTTGAAATCATATTCAGTACATTTACTATTCACCAGATGGCATATACCGTCACCGGATCAAAATCGGTGTCGTCTTTCCGAGTGTACTATTTTCTTCTAGAACAGTGTACTTATTAAAAGCTAGATTAAACAAAGATAAACTTACATATGTTGTATTTGTAGATTTAGGGAAAAGTTTTGAAAATGTTTCCTGGAATACACTATTTGAAATTCAGAAGGGAGCAGAGATTAAATACACACAGGTAAAGGTTATTTGCATCTTGTACAGAAACCATACTGGAGTTATAACAGTCGATGGATTATGAAAGAGAGGGAGTCCTCTGCCGTACACTCCACAAATTCCAACGATCCTTCCAAAACAAACTTCAATCAGTTTATCTCTTGTTAAAACCAACGGCTCCTCAAGATCAATCAAAACATAGGCAATAATTATAGGGCGAACCATCCGCACCTTCTGCCTCCATAACTTCTGCCTTGCCGTTTACGACCTTTCTATCCAGTTAACTAACACATTAAAACATCTTTGACTAACCCTCGACCGGCAGCTAACGTGTAAATCTCGCCTATTAACCATCCAACAGAAAACCCACAACAGTCTAAAGCTAATGAAACTACTAACGTACAGAACTTGGGGATTACTCCTTCCACTATTCTCCATTCTTAAAAAATCCTGATCTGGCCAGTCCTCTGCTGTGCAAAGCAAATGTTGCATGGATCTCCAACCCCCCCTCCCCCCAAAGTCTGTAAGTCCCTCCAAATTCTCGGACACCATGCACTCCGTCTCGTTTTTAGCATCCGTTTACCTTCCCTCACCTGGATCCTCTACCATCTCATCAAATTCTCACTCCTCTTCACGCACATCCAACACCTTCGCATCTCCTATACTGTCTATGAACTACACTCCTGGAAATTGAAATAAGAACACCGTGAATTCATTGTCCCAGGAAGGGGAAACTTTATTGACACATTCCTGGGGTCAGATACATCACATGATCACACTGACAGAACCACAGGCACATAGACACAGGCAACAGAGCATGCACAATGTCGGCACTAGTACAGTGTATATCCACCTTTCGCAGCAATGCAGGCTGCTATTCTCCCATGGAGACGATCGTACAGATGCTGGATGTAGTCCTGTGGAACGGCTTGCCATGCCATTTCCACCTGGCGCCTCAGTTGGACCAGCGTTCGTGCTGGACGTGGAGACCGCGTGAGACGACGCTTCATCCAGTCCCAAACATGCTCAATGGGGGACAGATCCGGAGATCTTGCTGGCCAGGGTAGTTGACTTACACCTTCTAGAGCACGTTGGGTGGCACGGGATACATGCGGACGTGCATTGTCCTGTTGGAACAGCAAGTTCCCTTGCCGGTCTAGGAATGGTAGAACGATGGGTTCGATGACGGTTTGGATGTACCGTGCACTATTCAGTGTCCCCTCGACGATCACCAGTGGTGTACGGCCAGTGTAGGAGATCGCTCCCCACACCATGATGCCGGGTGTTGGCCCTGTGTGCCTCGGTCGTATGCAGTCCTGATTGTGGCGCTCACCTGCACGGCGCCAAACACGCATACGACCATCATTGGCACCAAGGCAGAAGCGACTCTCATCGCTGAAGACGACACGTCTCCATTCGTCCCTCCATTCACGCCTGTCGCGACACCACTGGAGGCGGGCTGCACGATGTTGGGGCGTGAGCGGAAGACGGCCTAACGGTGTGCGGGACCGTAGCCCAGCTTCATGGAGACGGTTGCGAATGGTCCTCGCCGATACCCCAGGAGCAACAGTGTCCCTAATTTTCTGGGAAGTGGCGGTGCGGTCCCCTACGGCACTGCGTAGGATCCTACGGTCTTGGCGTGCATCCGTGCGTCGCTGCGGTCCGGTCCCAGGTCGACGGGCACGTGCACCTTCCGCCGACCACTGGCGACAACATCGATGTACTGTGGAGACCTCACGCCCCACGTGTTGAGCAATTCGGCGGTACGTCCACCCGGCCTCCCGCATGCCCACTATACGCCCTCGCTCAAAGTCCGTCAACTGCACATACGGTTCACGTCCACGCTGTCACGGCATGCTACCAGTGTTAAAGACTGCGATGGAGCTCCGTATGCCACGGCAAACTGGCTGACACTGACGGCGGCGGTGCACAAATGCTGCGCAGCTAGCGCCATTCGACGGCCAACACCGCGGTTCCTGGTGTGTCCGCTGTGCCGTGCGTGTGATCATTGCTAGTACAGCCCTCTCGCAGTGTCCGGAGCAAGTATGTATATTCCAATCACCACATTGTCTCCCCTCTGATCACCAACTCTGGTATGCTGTCGCACCTTCACAAATATATCGCTCCGTTGATACACCTAAATAGACTCCATATCCTATACCAACGCAAGCTGAACCAACTCCCTCTGCGACAATGAGATTTGTCCCGATATTTATCCCTCCTACCACTTGTACCCCTTCCCGACCTATCCCACTTGACATCAGGTCTCCTCTCTCCTTTCCCTCTCCATTCATCCCCACCCCTTTCCTACTGCAACCACTGCCCTACCCACACAAGACACTATTGTGAACCTCGTATCTTTCCCACCGACTGTACTTCCCACTGTTTACCTCAACTCCTACCTCTCATCTCCATAGTTTTTCCTATCTAAAAGACCCTCATCTTTCTTCCCTCACCCCTCAGTCCTATGGAATTTTCTCTCTTCTCCGGCAATACTTATAACCCTAGAGCAGGTGGTTCAGATATTAATTGAGTGCGCAGCGCTTCAGTGTCCTTATCAGCAGAATTTTACCCTCTTGCGTCATTTCTTCCATTCTTGCACATCCCACATCCAATCTTCAAAACAGCTGGTGAAGTTACAAGTACTTATCATACCAAATATGAGAACTTATCTGTCTTTAATTAGCCTAACATTGTCCAAGAACAGAGTTAAGTATTTATTTTATGTCATATTTTTACATAACTACTTTCCAACTTAGTCTCATGCATCGATCTATCTTACGAGGTCCATGTCGTGCAGTGGCGCACTAACTCTAAAATGTATGTATTTTCGTTTCTTAACTGTCCATCTTTAATTTTTACTTTAAAATAGAAAACGGTCCCAAATTTTGTCTGCATATTCTCATTATAACTTTACTTTAACTTGCGTGGCTGAAGAGCGGAGAACTGTACCGCTGACAGCCCACCCCTCTCCCATACGGAGCCAGTGGGATAAAATAACAATAAAGAGAGTGAGACAGGATTGTAGCCTATCCCCCATGTTATTCAGTCTGTATTTACAGCAAGCAATAATGGAAACAAAAGAGAAATGTTGAAACGGAATTAAAGTTCATTGAGATGAAATAAAGTCTTAAATGTTTGCCAATGATATTGTAATTCTGTCAGAGACTGTAAAGGATTTGGAATAAGAGTTGAACGGAATGGATAACGTCTGAAAAGAGATCGGAAGATTAACGTGGATAGTATCTTGAAAAGAGATTGGAAGATTAACGTGAACAAAGGCAAAACCCTGTTAACGGAGTGTAGCCAAATTAATTCAGGAAATGGGAAAGGAAATAAGAACGTAAAAGTAGTAGATGAGTTTTGCAGTTTGAGTTGGAAAATAACTGACGACGGCCAACATAGAGAGGATACAGCACGAAAAGCTTTTCAGATAGAGAGGTAGCTGTTAATATATAGCATAAATTTAACTGTTAGGAAGGTTTTTCCGATGGTATTTGTATGGAGTGTAGGCTTGCACGGAAGTGAAACGCGCAAGATTAGGAGTTCAGACGAGAAGAGAAAAGAAACTTGCAAGTAGGCTGTTTAGGTTTTTTTATTGGTAACGCCACCTCTGTATGAAAATCACTGGCTGTGCTGTGTGCAGTCTGTGGCTGCTTTGCATTGTTGTAATACTCGCCATTGTAGTGTTGGGCAGCGGCAGCTGGATGGGAACAGCGCGTAGCATTGCGCAGTTGGAGGTGAGCCGCCAGCAGTGGTGGATGTGGGGAGAGAGATGGCGGAGTTTTGAAATTTGTCATGAACTGCTATATATATTATGACTATTGAGGTAAATACATTGGTTGTTCTCTATCAAAATCTTTCATTTGCTAACTATGCCTATCAGTAGTTAGTGCCTTCCATAGTTTGAATCTTTTATTTAGCTGGCAGTAGTGGCGCTCGCTGTATTGCAGTAGTTCGAGTAATGAAGATTTTTGTGAGGTTAGTGATTTCTGAAAGGTATAGTTTAATGTTAGTCAGGGCCATTCTTTTGTAGGGATTTTTGAAAGTCAGATTGCGTTGCGCTAAAAAAATGTTGTTTATCAGTTTAAGGACAGTCGTGTATAATTGTTCTAAGGGGACGTTTCATATGTCGACCCTTAGCCTAGGATACCTCACTGGAATCTTCAGATTTTTTTTCTTGTAGTTTGTGTAATTAGTGTAGCTATTGTTTATTGCTAGCGCGTAATTGTTGAGAGAATTTCCTTTGTAGTTGTAGTTTTTCATTGTTGTACACAGTTGTGGCATGCATTTAGATTTGCACCAAGTATTCCGCAGCTGCGCTTGCAATTAACTAGATATTATTTTCAGTGCTATGTTAATGTGTTCTCTTATTTTTGCTCTTCAAATTTTGCTTTTCTGTGTTATCGTGTGAAATATTGTGACAATAATGGCGTGTGAAAAACGTAACACCAGGCTCCAAAGTAAACTGAGAAATAATAGTGACGACGAGTGTAGCTTGCCAGCACCACTGTGTAATGAATTAACAGACGTTCAAAGTAGTAATTTGGTAACTGTGCATAGGGAAATGGAGTGGGCTGCAAACAATGCCGTAGACAGTGAAACAGGTAGTGAACAGGGAAGCATTATCGATCGATCGCTCGGCAACAGCTCGCCTCAGGAATCCATAATGACAGGACACAATTTTGCAAATACTGTAGATTCAGGTTTTGCGTCCTCACCGATTTTTGAAATGAGTCAATACACATTTTCTGCTTGTCAAAATGTGAATGTTGCCGGTGAAAATGCACTGCCAAAAAGCATAGAGAAACAGATTCCAGACACTAATACATTATTATTGCAATTAATGCAACAAATGGAACCAAATCAGAGACAAATGGGACAAAATCTTCAAAAGTTAGACACAATGGAACAAAATCTTCAAAAGTTAGACAGAGTGGAACAAAATCTTAAAAAGTTAGACACAATGGAACAAAATCAGAGACAAACACAGCAAAAGCTTCAAAAGTTAGACTCATTGGAACAAACTCTTGAACAAACACGTGAAGATTTAACTACTGAGTTACATAACATTGAATCGAAATGTCAAAAAGTCTGTAATGACGTAAAAACACAAATTTGTGAGCATTTTCAACCTATTTTTTCGCGGCATGAAAATGCATTACAGAATCACGAAGCAGCCATAAAAGAACTGCAAACTATTGTTCATGAAAATCATGAGACCTTGCAAGCTAAATTTGACTCAGTTGCATCTACCGATTCGGTTACGCAACTGGCAAAAACTCAGGAAAACGTAAAGGACACAGTAGATTCGATTTCAACACAAATGGACACTCTGAAACTTGGTTCAGAAAAACACATTGAGGAAATGTGTTCACTACCGGAGAAAGTAGCCGAACTTTCGGATCAGTTCACTAATTTATCTACGAAGGTAGATGATAATCTGAATGACACAAAACCGGTAGTCTTTAATGACACAGAAGAGTGCGAACAAATTAGGAAACTGAAACAAAATCTGAATCAAATTAATACGCAACACCAAAGAGAAATCCGGGAAGTACAAGATCAGCTGACACAGGTAATACAAGATTTACAAATTTCAGAGGACACTCGCGCTCCAACACGGGAAGAGGTACATAGAAATACGGAAAAGTCGCAAAATAATAACACAGGGCATTTCGGAAGTTATGAAAGAAATTGGCAATGTGCACCGAATTTTGAGATGGAACGGCCGACACGACCTAACAATGACCGATATGCGACTCGCCGACATGATGATTTTGACTATAAGCTGTTCATTACTATACGTAAATTCAAAACGTTTAAGAATTCTGGCAACGACATTCATCCACAAGCGTGGCTCCATCAATTCTCTCATTGTTTTCCTCCCAAATGGTCATTAGAGCACAGATTAGAATTTATGTGTGGCTACTTAGAGAATGAACCAGCTGTAAGGTATCATGAGGTAAGTACATTGGCTTCTGCAGAACTTAGCTTTCGGAGGACGATAACTACGACACTTCCACAGAGATTATCTTACAGCAAGACGCACATTTAGCGCTATAGGACACGTATTTGAGTGATTAATTTCGCACTTAAAACATGTATTTTGTAAGATATTTGAAGTACAATGATACAAGGGTTTTCTGCGATATATTTCATTCCATTGCTGTAATCTGTAACACCTGAGGGTATAATTACACTAATCCTCACGGGGGTACACGCCTACTTTGTGTACCATGTGTTTGGCAAGCACAAGGAGCCCTAGCTAATATGGTATTTGCTTATACAACTTTACACATCGGTACCATATTTCTCTAACATGTAAATTACACAGCTATCTGATCATTTAACTGAGAGATAAACTTTTTTTACTACATCAGTAACACATGTTTACGCAATTACACAGTTGGATAACTTCACACTTATGAAACTGTATTTTGTCTGTACTTTGTAAACCGTTCATATTTTTTCGGAACCATTGTGATACTATGAGAGCTTTGAATGATGTATTTGGTATGGGATCATGATTTTTAAATTATGTTTGAGGCAGATGACACTTTTGACATGAGCAGCGAATTTTTTTAGGTTTTGAAATTATTGGAGGAAGCTACGACGATTTTGAGAGTTGACTAAGATGTTATGATATTATTACGACGACGATGTGTATTATACTGTTGAGGTATGTTTATGATTAATAAGATGATGATACCGTATATGAGGAGTTTGATTATGCTACGTATTTCTTATGATGAAATACTGAAGAAGTGTCGACGAATAAGGTAAGGAATAATGAGTAGTGATTAGGGACTCTGATTTGTGAAAAAGGTTGTTGGAAACCAAGAATCGTACTTTAAGAGTTAAGAAATGTGTGTATATGCGTCAATGTATCACAATACTGGCGAAAATTTTTTGGACGCTGTTATATTTATAGGATTTTGTTTCTACACATTTGTAACGCAAATTTTCGACCTGTGAAATTTTTATATGAGACTGTTACTGTGGCGAAAACTGCTGTCGTAAATGTTGCGGTAAGAAAGGTAAGTGACCGTAACGTAATTCGTTGTGAGCGGCCAGGTGTGCCAGCCGCCTTGAGAAAAAGCCATTAGGTGGTAGAAAAAAACAAGGGGGATGCCATTATCCTCGCTATCGACATTCCTTTGTAGAAAGCATCGTAAATACGACACCCTCAAACTTGAAAACATGATTACACTGTAGAGTTCTTAATTTATGATATTTACTAAATTGCCTAATGAAATGACGAGAAATATTTTTATGTCTATACACCTGATTATGACTACTGTCTCTCTAGTTGAGAGATTTTTCTACTAACTTATGAAATGCCTAATGACTACTGAATGATGTTCTTATGCTTTACTTTGTACATAGTTGCTTATTTCATTTGATATCTAGTTTCTAGCTGCACTGCAGCATTGGTTAAAATAAAATTTTATAGATGTACTAATATAAATATTTTCTGTCTACAGATCGAGTAAATAATAATTTTTTAAAAAAAATGAGGGAGCACAAAATGACATTTACCTTCACAGGAACTGCATTCATAATTTTCTTTTCAAGTAATTGGTAACTTTTTGGTAGAATAACTTCTTGTGGTGCACCACTTTAATTACATAGACATTAAGATGTGAATATACATTTCCCTTGTCTGCATTGTTGTCTTTAGTGTACTATTTTTTCTGCTTGAGCTATGTTATGTTTAGATATATGTTTTTTTTTTATTTGCTGCTGCTGTTGCCAGGCATAATGTTACTGAATTTGACTTTGTATTACGCTGTTAAGCCAGTTTACTACGCATTTATTTTTCTTGTTTGCTGCACAGTGCCTTACATTAATTGTAATATTGCAATTGCTTTGCCTATTTAAATTTTTTGTCATTGATGTTTGTGTTAATTGTTTTGTGCTGCTGCATTGCCTCGTCCCTTAGTTTAGCATCTGAGCTCAGTAGATTTAAGTTAGCTTAAGAGGGGGTAGCCTATAAGAGAATGAGTTGCGATGAATTTGAAGAAATGCACTGAGAGGCTATGCGAGAAAAGTACAGAAAGCAGGTATAGATAGGACTTTTGGAAATAATGAAGAACAAAGGGAGATCTCTGAGAAGTAAGAAAGTTTTGTTTGCAAAATACTGCAGTAAAACAAACCCTGTCCTTTCCATGTATTATTCCGCTATATATTTGTGTACCCTTGGGTATTTATGTTTTTCCTGTATTTATATGTTTATCTGATAAGACTTATATTGTAGAATTTTTCTAATACTAAGCTACATTCACTATGATCAGGAATACTGTTATCCTCAAATATAATTTGCATTAATAATATGTTATTTACCTTGTAAATATGCTTAGACATTATTTATTCTGTTTTGTTTTAATGCTCATGTGTAAAGTTGATGTTCCAAAAGTTATTCTGATATTTTATGTATCTACTTATCTCATAATTCCTGTAACATTGATGTATATGTCTATTTCTATTCTTTTGTAAAGCCTGTTTTACTACATGTGTTATCTGTATTGTTATGTTCTTTAATGATGTATTCTGTACCTTTGTTATTGTATTCTCATGTTATAAAATTGTAATTGACACCAGTTTATCAAACTAAGTAACTTGTAAGCATTCATTTCACTGCACACATTTCCATTGGTCATTGTATATGGACAATATGTGAGAAGTAGGGACTGATAGTGTTTGCACGTGTGTTAATGATTCAGTAAGGGACTGGATAACAGCATTGCTGGTTCTAAGGACAATTCCAGAAACTTTGTGAGTGCACATGTTGTGGTTTATGGACTTGCTATATTCTCTGCAAGACTCTTCGATGGTGAATGTGCACCTGCACAGTAGCAACAGATGGCTGCTGGCCGTCTCTACAAGGACTGCAGTGGGTCTGCATCTTTGATGACCCAGCAATACCATTATTTCTACAAGGACTACAGTGGGTCTGCACCTCAGATGGCCCACCAATACCGTAATCTCTATCAGGACTACAGTGGGTCTACTCTGTGATGAACTACCTATCAATATTCTTCAAAACTTAGACTGACTCTGGTGGGTTTGCTCTGTTGTGGCCCATTACCTGTCTGCATGTCAAGAGTCAGCACTGCCTTTCCGTTGGAAGGACAACACTACTTCTTCACGACTGCATGGAAATCCACTACTTCCGTGTGCATTGTCTTTTACTGCTCAGACTTTGAGAAAAACAGTGCTATTTTATTGTGATGAACGGTCAGGACTATCTTTACGGACTGTGAGAAAATTTTAGCTTTTGACCAACATTGTATCAATCAGTGTGTGCATTTCATATCTTTGCTATTGTAATTATGAAAAATTTTTTCAAATCTGTATTGGCCACTGCCCAAGACAATTTGTAAAATTTTTTGTGGGGAGCATGGGGGCTATGCAAGTAGGCTGTTTAGGTTTTTTTATTGGTAACGCCACCTCTGTATGAAAATCACTGGCTGTGCTGTGTGCAGTCTGTGGCTGCTTTGCATTGTTGTAATACTCGCCATTGTAGTGTTGGGCAGTGGCAGCTGGATGTGAACAGCGTGTAGCGTTGCGCAGTTGGAGGTGAGCCGCAAGCAGTGGTGGATGTGGGGAGAGAGATGGCGGAGTTTTGAAATTTGTCATGAACTGCTATATATATTATGACTATTGAGGTAAATACATTGGTTGTTCTCTATCAAAATCTTTCATTTGCTAACTATGCCTATCAGTAGTTAGTGCCTTCCGTAGTTTGAATTTTTTATTTAGCTGGCAGTAGTGGCGCTCGCTGTATTGCAGTAGTTCGAGTAATGAAGATTTTTGTGAGGTAAGTGATTTCTGAAAGGTATAGTTTAATGTTAGTCAGGGCCATTCTTTTGTAGGGATTTTTGAAAGTCAGATTGCGTTGCGCTAAAAAAATATTGTGTATCAGTTTAAGGACAGTCGTGTATAATTGTTCTAAGGGGACGTTTCATAAACTTTTGAAAAGTGATGCTGCGAAGAGTTCTGGAGATTATGTGGATATATCGAGGAACTAACGAGGAGGTATTGAACTGAATAGGAGAATGGAAAAAAACATGGCCCAACTAGACAAAGAGAAGGAACCGTCTAATGGGACACATGACATGAAGGAATCTTCAAGTTGGAGGTTGAGAGAGGTTGTGGGGGCTGGTTAAAATGGCTCTGAGCACTATGGGACTCAACTGCTGAGGTCATTAGTCTCCTAGACCTTAGAACTAGTTAAACCTAACTAACCTAAGAACATCACAAACATCCATGCCCGAGGCAGGATTCGAACCTGCGACCGTAGCGGTCTTGCGGTTCCAGACTGCAGCGCCTTTAACCGCACGGCCACTTCGGCCGGCAGGTTGTGGGGGGTAAAAATTGTAGAGGGAGACTCAAAATATGGCTCAAATGGCTCTGAGCACTATGGGACTCAACTGCTGTGGTCATAAGTCCCCTAGAACTTAGAACTACTTAAACATAACTAACCTAAGGACATCACACACATCCATGCCCGAGGCAGAATTGGAACCTGCGACCGTAGCGGTAGTGCGGTTCCAGACTGTAGCGCCTTTAACCGCTCGGCCACTTCGGCCGGCTAGACGGAGACCAAAGGATGAATACACTAAGGAAGTTCAGATGGATGTGACGAAGAGGCTTGCACAGGTTATATTAGCGTGGAGAGCTGTGTCAAACCAGTCACTTGACTGAAGACCTCAACAACGCAGACAACGTAAAAATAACACTCCCGACTGTTTGAAATAATCGTGTAACGCCCTTCTGATTTTCTTCAGAGTTTGCCCCCGATTGGTAGCACTACTTGGCTGCACTAACAGAAATTGCCTCCGACTGAGGAATCTCTCTCTGCTTCTACGTAACGCTGTGCGACGCGCCGTGTGTCTGTCTCCCGTTCGGCACGCGAGACACGGAGCGGAAGTTGGGGAGGCGCGGGTCACGTGGCCGAGCTGCGAATCGCGGCTTGGCAGAGCCCGGCTTGCGGCTGAGAGCCGGCCACAGATTAAGGTTTAATATTTAACCAGCGCCGCGTGGCCATCAATTAGGGAGACGACTGTGTGGGCCGAGACAGCCACCCAGCCACCCTTGCCGTGCCGCGCGCTGCGGTGTGCGGCGCGCGCACTGGGAACCGCAGCGGACCGCCACTCAGGGCTGGCCGCTGCAGGAGGCTGGGAGGCGCCTCAGGGAGAGGTCCGACCACTCCGAGTCTCTGTCTCACAATCTAAATCTTCCATGTTCCCAACGTCGCAAAGAAAATTTTAAATCCGATCAGGACTACTGTGCCCATTCCACACACAAATACGCTGACGGAAAAAAAGAGGCTAACGCTATAAGAAGTTGTGTGACGTAAACGAATATTGGTAGGGGCGTTTCTACATTGAAAGATGAGATCTATTCAAATTTCGCACTAGTCGCCTAAGAGTGGCGCTAGTGGAGGCAATATGAGATTGTAAGTCAGGTTTGCTTTAAATACACGCTGTAACGCCCGCTCCGTGTCTCGTGAGTTTGAGGTTGGAGGTCGTGAACTGATGTTAGTCAAGAATGCTGTTCAATGGTTCAAATGGCTCTGAGCACTATGGGACTTAGCTTCCTAGGTCATCAGTCCCCTAGAACTTAGAACTACTTAAACCTAACTAACCTAAGGACATCACACACATCCATGCCCGAGGCAGGATTCGAACCTGCGACCGTAGCGGTCGCGCGGTTCCAGATTGTAGCGCCTAGAACCGCTCGGCCACTCCGGCAGGCCACACAAGTGTGTCAAAGTGTGCTAGTGTAACAAGTTACAACTTTGATGTAATACTTTCTTCTTATTATTAGTGTTTGTACGACCTTGGCTGGAATTTATATTTTCTTGGTGATAATTAAAACACTAAACTTATTCTCATCGCACTACAGTGGTGGTTTTTGTGCCTTCTTAATATTTATTTTATTGTTCGGTTTGTTTTCGTGACTCTTGGTGAAAGTTCATGAGGTCTTGGATATATTTTCTGTTAATGCTTTTCCTCAAAACAGACCTGTTATATGAAAGTGAAAAGTGATTAAGAAAGAAAAAACCTACACTGAGCATAAATTAGAACACGAGTAGACTACAGTCTTCACTAAAATACCTTTTTTAACCCAGGAAAAGTCAGTTTTTCTCCGAAAGTCCTTTCCGACATTATTTGATACTTAAGAAGCAAATACGGCAAGAGACATAATCCAATTTCAGAGAAACTCAGTGGAAGAGGAGCCAAAATAAGGGAACTATAAAATAAATAAAATAAAATAAAATATTAATTATTTTATCTGTATGATAGTGATTGGTTGTAATTAATATTTGCTTATCTGGAGCGTGGACGTTTAATTATTTGGTATCAGACGCTTGACAATGGCTTTTTCGTAAATGCAGTGTTATTCGTAGTTGACCGTGAACTAAGACTCAAATAATCGGACTTCGTATTTAAATCGTTTCCAAAGACTGCTGCGGTAGGTGCGGACTCAAATCTAAATTCTCAATATTAGAGTAATTTTGCCAGCCATGTCAATACGTCGTACAGAGGTGACTGTCTACTAAACATAAAAAGTTTACACAGTTAGTTAAATCAGATATATTCAACCAATAAGCCTACAGTTAAATAATTCTACTTACTTTCATAAATATAAATTCTTTACAGAATCGAGTGCCTAGTAAGATTGCAACTCGCAGTGTTCTTATATAACATCAAATATGGCGGTGTGCCAGTCAATGAAATATACGTGCCTCCCGCACCACTTATCCAAGACCTCTCCTTCTTAATGAAACATAAGAGTATCGTAATTGTGTTTTTTGTTTTATCAGCGACATAGCGTTGCAGTTCTGTGCCATAGGCTTTATTTATTTGTCAGATATTAATTATTTAATTAAGATTTCGCGTTTCCGAGGAAACTCACGCACGGCATGCAAATGTGCCTTTATATTGCCCCCTGAATTGCGAGGCGAAAGGACACACCTGCAGGCGAGTAATTCACCTAAAGGCACAAGAAAATCTAAGTTATCTACAACTATTTACATGACTTACATTATACTGTATATTATATACAAAATTTGAATGACGCGCGTGCGCCGTAAAAGTTCTTATGTTGGCAAAATAGAGGGCGCGCATGCGCAGAAGCGTCAGTATGCCTCCGGCACTGCCGTTATATCGTAAATTTAGATCACGCGGCACAGTATTGCAGTTCATATTGTTCGTGTGCGCGCGCATTTCTTAGTCGTTGCACAAAGAAATAATTCCACCAAGATTACATATGAAGACTACATTCTATGACAGGTAACTTAGTTTTAAAATTACAATGTTTGTTATAATACAGTACAACTTTAGATTGTTGAATGTTCTTAGTTACATAGTATTGCATTGAAATGCTTCAAAGAAAAATGTCTTTATGTTTCAGGTGCGTTGACCTATACACATCGTGTCGTTATTACAGTTTATATTCATCTGCTGCACAATAATTTTTCACAGGTTAGTGTCGTCGTGGTAAAGTTTTTTGATCACAGTAACATCGCTGTATAACAACGTGATTGATACATAAGCATGTCCATTTCCTATTTCCATTATTGTCGTTGTGATGCAGTTCTTTGTGACAAAAGGCATTGTTTATTACAAGTCAGACGTGACCCGTCGAGTAATTGGTCCATATGCAGTTCGTTTTCGATATTCCGTGGAGGTTTGGTTGCAGAACCTCGGACGGCACATAGCTGGCGTCGATCCTTGGACAGTCCAGGTAAGTGTGTCCGTCACATTTCGAGAACATTCCATTCCCTGAAGTTCCAACCAAAATTCTTCCACTCGTCGTGTTGTTTTCTGGACAGGCACGTTGTGACCATTTAATCCAGTTAACATCTTGAAGTTAGATACTGTAGTAATGTCACTAGATGACGCACCAATTACGCACTTCACATTTTCAGTTGTTTTTTTTTTTTTTAAATATAGCTCACCTAAATGTTCGTAGTTACTTATCGAAGAAATCGTTCATCGCGTTTACAAAGGTACGATGCATCATGAATGTCATTAACAGTTTCTTTCACATAGGTTTCTGCGTAGTTGCAGACTTAGTAATGTTGTGAACAGTGGTTCACTACGCATTTTTTTTTAAGTTTTTTTTTTTTTTTACATTTTGGCACTCGTTATTGTTCAAATTTTCACATAGTAACAGTTACATTATACATCAGTAAAAAAAAACATAAGTAATCATACATATACACGTCACATATTTTCTTAGCATAAACATAATACAGTTACACATAAACATGTTTACATCATCATTACATAGCTATAAATTATTACATTGTGTCACATTTGATTACATGAATTGCAGATATTTACGTCCTCTTTAACGGTTTTGCTGGGATTTTATCGATTTTTTTTTTGTGATGTCATCAAAAATTAAGATAGGTTAGACACAACATTCATTACATCAGTAGGCAAGACCAAGCGTTTTCACTACTCAATAAATATTCAAAATAATAAGAGACGGAAAGCTGTTAGATTCCTCGCGTTTTGTGCGTGTGTGTATAGTGCCTGTGTGGCCTTGGCTACTGAGAGATGTGCGTCTAATCTATTTCTCGAAGTAAAAGATCGCTTCACAGATGACGTCTGTCGGTTCGTCAGGTGTCATACCAAGTCAGTGGTACCTACAGTCACAAATGTTCCGTGAAAAATTAATATATCCTTCACTGCTACGTAATCATAAATTTTACTTTAATATTCAGTCTTCTCGGTGGTGCCGCGGCGTTGAAAGAAAAGTTCTTCTGTCTTCAACTGCGTCACTGGAGCCGCTGAAATGAAAATTTCTATACTACTTTTTATCTGTGTTGTAGCAAACAGAGTTTTGCGAGTTGCTTAGCAATGTTTTCATGGGTATGACTTTGACATTATTTTGCATGAAATGCTCTAAGATCTCGGTGTGCGTATAGCCCAATAATTTTGTTAGTTCTAGGATGTTGTAACAGATACGCTCCAGGATGCGGTATGTTAACAATTATATAAGGTCCTTCATATAGCAGACGCCACTTAGCGTTGCGTCGTTTGAGTGCTACAGATTTATGATGAGTACGAAGTAGTACAAGCATTCCTACCTTGAATTTTGTTTTCTTTTTATTATGTTTGTGTGATGTTTGTTTCGTATCTGTGCGTGATGTGCCAGTGTAGTCAATATTTCTTTTATTTTCTGTTCAGGTGTGATTTCCTTGTCTGACAACTTAGGTAATGGTTCTATCCATTGATCGCTCTGTTTGCAACTGAACATGATCTCGTTAGGTGTGTAATTTGTATTGTAAATATTTAAGTTATTGTGTACGTCTACGAAAAGACTTAGGTAGGACACCCAATTAGTATGTTTTGATGAAATATAGGTCCTCATGAATCGGTTTAGTTCTCGTAAAAGTCTTTCAGTCGCGTTACATTGTGGACTAAACTTTGAAATAAATATACTTTTAATGTTATTGTCCTTCAAGAAATTTCTCCATTTGTACCCAGAGTAGTATGCTGCATTATCTGACAGAATTGCTTTAGGTTTTCCCACGTGCGTCAGGTAATCACTTGAGAATCTTCGTATTATAGCATTTGCAGTGGCGGATTTTAAAGCATAAAGTTTTACATGTTTAGAAAATATATCGTAAAAAGCTAAGATATATTTGACACCTCCAGAGCTTGCTGGATGCGGTCCACTGATGTCAGTACATAGCATTTCCAGGGGTTTACTCGGTAAAATAGAATGTGAATCTGTTTTTGTGGATAAATTCTGAGGTTTTGATTTTTGACATATGACACATGTTTTCAGTTCCCTGTAAATTTTTCTTCTCATATTGCTAAAATAACAGTATGTGCTGAGCTTTGCCAAACACTTTTTCGTCCCATAATGACCCCAAACTAAGTGTGTGTGCCAAATCAGATTACGTTCAGACTCTTTGGGAATGCATACACACCAGTTAGTAGCATTTGGATGTCGGCGATAAAATAACACATCATTGTGTAACTTGTAATACCTAGTCAAAGGAATATTGTGTTTTTCTACCAGTAATGTTATTATCTTATACCAGTGAGGATCAGATTTTTGTAATTTAGCCATGTTTCTGCACATATCAATATAATATTGGTGATACTGCTTGTCGTGCATTAAGAGAATCCTGTAGTCATTTATATTTTCTAAGTCACTGTTGGTTTCATTCATACCTTGTGGAAGTCTAGACAAAGCGTCGGCAATGGTGTTGTCCTTACCTTTTATGTACTTAATTTCAAAAGAGTAGTTCTGAAGTGCAACTGCCCATCGTGATAGTCTAGGATGTACAAGTTTACAAATTAACAAAAATGTCAGGGCCTGGTGATCGGTATAAATTACTGTATGTTTTCCAAATAAATAATAATTGAATTTCTTGAATGCCCAGACTATGGAAAGTGTTTCTAACTCAGTAGTGGAGTATGTACTCTCACATTCAGTTAGAGTACGACTTGCAAACCCAATAATTCTTATCTCTTCCTTTTCTTTATTCTTTACAACTTGAAATAAGCAACAGCCCAAGCCAGTACGTGAAGCGTCACAAGTCATACAAAAATCTAAATTGAAATCTGGATGGCTCAATATGTTTGCATTCACTAAAGCATGTTTAATTGTATTAAAGTCATTCTGGCACTGTTCCGACCAGATCCAAACTTGATTCTTTCTGAGTAGATTTAGCAGATGTTTACTGTTCAAAAGTGGTTGTGGTAAAAAACGTCTGAAAAATGAACATAGCCCAAGGAATGATTTTAACTGCTTTTTAGATCGAGGGCTAGGAAAGTTTCTGATAGCATCTAATTTACTGGGATCAGGACGTATGCCCTGTGAATTAATGATATGTCCTAAATATTTTATCTCACTGCAACCAAATTTTGATTTTCTAAGATTGGCTGTGATTCCAGCTTGTGCAAATTTTTCTAAAATTCTTTGAAGTGTGTCAACGTGTTCATTCCAAGACTGTGTAGCTATCAGTATATCATCTACATAGTGTGTGACTGTCTCAACTAAATCATCGCCAAGCACGGTATCCAGGGCTGTAATGAATACCCCAGAACTGACATTCAATCCGAAGGGTAGAACACAAAACTGATAGGTTCGCCCCCCGAATATAAATGCAGTATATTTCCGAGAATCAGGAGTGATACCTACTTACCAAAATGAATTAGCGAGATCTATTGTGGAAAAATATTTTGCATCTAGAAATTTCTGTAATTGCTCTTCTAAATTTTCGGGTTTTGTGTGAACCGGTAAAATTATTTCATTAATTGCTCGTGCGTCTAACACTAGCCTAATGCTACCATTTGATTTTTTGACAACAAGTAGAGGACTACAGTAAGGTGAGGTGGATGGTTCAATGACCTTCCAGTCTAACATTTGTTTTAATTCTTGCCACACAGCAGGTCGTTGGGCTAACGGTACGTTATATGTCTTGTGGTAGAAGATCTTGTGAGGCTTAACTTCAATCTTGTACACATACGTGTTGATAACACCTAATCGTTTGGTAAAAACTTGTAAATATTTGGATAACACTTCCTGTAGCTTTATACATTCATGTACACTGAGAGCTGTAGCTTCATTTATCTTATGATCAAGCAATGTTTTCAAGTACATTAGCTCTGTGTCAGATGAGTGTGTGTGCGTGTCTTGAATGTCATTGTCAAGTACTAACTGAACCTTGTACCCTGTACAGTGTTTGTCATGCTTTAGAGTTCTCCTGTCCAAATCAATAATAATTACACTGCCTTTATCATTTAAAATGCATTTACCTTTGGAGAAGTTTATAATGCAGTCCTTCTCGCTCATAATATCTATTCCTAATATGCAATTTGTCACAAGGTTTTGTACAACCAGGAATGGCCATTGTACGGTTCCATTCCCTATTTTAATGTTTACAAAAACTTGCTTCGTAACCCTACATGACTTATTACCTAGAGCAGTAGTTATTTTACAGTTTTGGGCAGGAAACTCAGGCACAGGCTCCAATTCACACATCTTTTTGTAGAAATTAAAAGACAAAACACTCACAGCTGCACCTGTATCTAAGATAATAGTAGTTGGAATCCCACCTACTACACCAGTAGTAGATGCTAAAACAATTTCATTTGTGTTTGAACGACATTGTGTACTGTCTTGCAAAAGTTCATCTGATATATTGTCATTGTGGTTGTATCTTATAAATAAAACAGGTAGTTTTTGTTTAGAATTATTAGGCATATCAATATTTTGTTGTTCAATTGTGGTGTCAAATAACTGATTAACATTGAAGTCGCCCCCCAAGAATTCTTCAGCCACGACCCGGGGCATAGAAGTGACTGTTTCTAGTTTGTTGGATTAGCATTTGTATTAGGTACTGACACAGATTGAGGTTGTGTATCAGGTGTCATTTCTATTATATTCACATTCGGATATTGCCTGTTGTGATCTCCAAACTTTTGCGGTTGTTGTTGCTGTTGCGCATTATAACTTACCTGTCGGTCGTAAGGTATGCTCCAATTTTGTCCTGGTGGCTGCTGTGGTAAAGCAGTGTTTGAATGAAAGTATTGATCGCTACGAGTCCAGCCTTGATGCTGTCTTGGCTCGTAGTTATTATTATTTCTATTTCTGTTTGTGTTTTTGTTGTTACATTTGTATCCGTTGTTACCGTTGTTGTCATTACCGCGGTGCCTTTTGTATGGATTGCCGCATGGAGTGTTATTACTGTTGTAACTGTTGTTCGTATTGGAATACGCGTGTTGATTTTGATTTCCGTATTGAGACGGCATGTGAGTTTGCTGTTTTTGCTGTACCGCGTATCGAACTGTGGGCGCGCCAGAATTGTGTTGGCAAGCCTGCATGTTTTGCATACCACTAGTATAAACATTGTGGCTGCTGTTTTGCCGCGCGAAGCGCTGATCTTCTAGTAACATGTCGACCGAATCTAAAGCTGTTAAAAAATAATCTGGATCGTCATCCGGAATATGTAAGAGTTTTTCTTTAATGTTGAAAGGCAATTTGGCCTTCAACGCACGGAGTATATCACGTGTTGCGACTGGTTCGTCTAAAAAATGTCCCATGTTCAAGTATTTTTCAAAATATATGCGTAAGTTACCATTTTTACTGTTAAAAGTTTCAGGTTCTAAAATTTGTCTCCTGAGTCGCTCCTGGACGGATTGCGACCAGAATTTGTTCAGAAAGGCACGCTCATACTCACTGTACGTGGTACATACGTCATCTTGACTGTATGCCCAGACAGCTGCATCGCCTTGGATGTAACCGATAATATATGAAATCTTTTTCCGGTCACTCCAAGTGCGTGGAAATGCGTTACTAAAAGATTTAAGAAAAATCGCCGGATGAGTGGTTCGTTTTTCTGGGATAAAAGCCTGAAATTGCCTGTGTTTTATTAAGCTTTCTTCTTCCTTTGCATTATGATATGGATTTCTTCCACTGTAATTACTGCAATGTTCAGCTGGCGAGTAATTACGATAATGTTGCTGTGGTTTACCATGATAATAGCTTGTGTTTGTGGTTGCACGTCGTGGTATGTGTTGTAGTCGTGGTGTGTTTTGTTCTTGTGTGTTTGTCGTGTGTGGTATGTGTGCGTCATACTCGAATGTATATTGGTTTCTGAACTGTACATTTTGACTGATATCTTCGTTACATTCAAACTGTGGTTGATCGATGAATTGTCTCATGGGTGCAGTGACGGATTGTACTGCGTCAATAATCAGCTGTTTGTTATTAGTGATGTATTCCGCTACGGAGTCGTGCACAATTGTTGGTAAATTTTCACGTATGCATCTATTAAAATGTTTGTCTTTGTTCTCTACCCAATCATGAAATTCTTTATTAATATTTTGAAAATGAGCTGTGGCATCAGATTGTAAGATGTCAGTCAGGTGTTGTTCAACATCGTCAAATTTATTCTGCACGTCAGTAATTCGTTTTTCAAGGTTGTCGTGTACTGAAGGATATGTTTGAATTTGTTCAGTAAGAGCTTCACACGTGACATTAAGGTTTTTTAATTGTGTCTGTAAAAGTGCTACTTCATTTGTAGTCTTTTCTTGTATCGTATTAAGCTTGGAAAATTTCGTACTGAGCTCAGTCATCTGTTTGGTCAGTGTGGCGTCTATAAGTTCTACACGTTTACATAAAGTGTCATTACGTGTCTTGATTGCTATGAGATCAGATTTAATTTCGTCATTTTGTGTCTTTAACTGTGTCTTTAAGGTTGCCATGTTTTCCGCGTTCTGTTTCATTAGCATTTGTAACATGTTGGCAATGTTTACTGTTTGCAAGGTCTCTGCCCCCGCCGCGTCATTAGACGTGACGTCATGTATTAACATGGGCTCTGACTGAGACTCTGAAATTTTTGTGGTGGACGGCCTATTGTCAAAATTTCCGTTAACACTTGCGTCAATATTTGATGAATCGTCACTACCGGTTGCTGTCGTAAAGTCATTTTCTAACACATGTCTCTCGTCCGAGTCGGATTGCGTCTGAATAGTATGTCTTTGCTGTTCCATCTTTGCGTATTGTTTTCTAGTTATGACCATGCCACACGTGATATATGTTTCAAGAAAATAATGTTTGACACTGGTTTTAAAATAAAATGCAGTTGAGCATGAATCGCTCGTAGCAACAATGACTGTTTGTTAATTTAGAAATGTAAACTGAATATGGGATTATTGTTAATGGCTGCTGTCCGTGTTACAACGTATCGTACAGAAGTCGGCCATTTTGTACACTCGTGTATTGGTATTGTTGCAGAAGTTATTGTTTAAGGAAAAGTACTGAGAATGAAATTTATCACTGAAAACTGCTACGCGTGAAAGAAATACTACAGAATCTACTGAAGAGCTAATACACTGAATTATGCGTCTGGTCAAGCCTGCCAATTCAAAGATGCTGCGTCTTACCTTATTTTGCTGGAAGCTTCATCGCGTCTTCCCGCAAAATTTTATAATTGGCAAATATCTTCAGATTTTTGTTATTTCTCATATAGTCAAGTCCAGGTCCAGAAAGTTGATTTTTCACATGAAACAAAGAGAACAATGTAACAAATGACAAAATAACAAGTCCGACACGCAGTCGCCAATATAAAATAAATAAAATAAAATAAAATAAAATATTAATTATTTTATCTGTATGATAGTGATTGGTTGTAATTATTATTTGCTTATCTGGAACGTGGACGTTTAATTATTAGATATCAGACGCTTGACAATGGCTTTTTCGTAAATGCAGTGTTATTCGTAGTTGACCGTGAAATAAGACTCAAATAATCGGACTTCGTACTTAAATCGTTTCCAAAGACTGCTGCGGTAGGTGCGGACTCAAATCTAAATTCTCAATATTAGAGTAATTTTGCCAGCCATGTCAATACGTCGTACAGAGGTGACTGTCTACTAAACATAAAAAGTTTACACAGTTAGTTAAATCAGATATATTCAACCAATAAGCCTACAGTTAAATAATTCTACTTACTTTCATAAATATAAATTCTTTACAGAATCGAGTGCCTAGTAAGATTGCAACTCGCAGTGTTCTTATATAACATCAAATATGGCGGTGTGCCAGTCAATGGAAATGTCGTGTGGCTACGGCCTCCCGTCGGGTAGACCGTTCGCCTGGTGCAGGTCTTTCGATTTGACGCCACTTCGGCGATCTGCGTGTCGATGGGGATGAAATGATGATGATTAGGACAACACAACACCCAGTCCCTGAGCGGAGAAAATTTCCGACCCAGCCGGGAATCGAACCCTGGCCCTTAGGATTGACAGTCTGTCACGCTGACCACTCAGCTACCGAGGCGGACTGCCAGTCAATGAAATATACATGCTTCCCGCACCACTTATCCAAGACCTCTCCTTCTTAATGAAACATAAGAGTATCGTAATTGTGTTTTTTGTTTTATCAGCGACATAGCGTTGCAGTTCTGTGCCATAGGCTTTATTTATTTGTCAGATATTAATTATTTAATTAAGATTTCGCGTTCCCCCGGAAACTCACGCATGGCATGCAAATGTGCCTTTATAGAACGCGTATCTCGGCTTACCCGTAGATACTCGAATTACCCGTAGATACTCGAACGTTACTGAGAAAACGACCGTTAAAATTTTCGACGTAATTTAGACGCGACCCAGCTTGTAGCATAATGGGTAGCGTCACAGCCGCACTTCTGCGTCCAGTGCTCGACACATGATTATTATTTTTATTTATTTTTTTCTTTTATGTACCCATATCCGTAGAAGGTTACTACACGAATGTTTCGTACCAACTTAAGGGATGCAAGAACATCGTAATTAATTGTGCAACTAGATCTGGGTTTCACATTATTATTGTTACATCAAATGTGTTGTGCATTTCGTTGTTGTTGTGATAAAAATCCTATTTCTACGGCACATTAATAGTGAATGCTGAAAGTAAACTGCTCTCAGAGACATTTCATGCCGTTCATTCATGCACACTTTGGTATGCATATGTCTGTCGCAATGAACCTGTCGCCGCCTAGGTGTCTGTTGGGGTAGAGTATCGGTGGGTGGACTAAGGGCACTTGATCGGCATACAAAGGGTTGCTCTCGACTGAACACTTGGTTCGTCAAGTTGATACTTTGTAGAGGTGATGGTCTCCTAACAAGGGGAAGGCCTAGGATACGGCCAACCAATTCGGCAGTAGTTTGTGTGCAACTAAAAAAAAAGGATATTTTGGCTCAGCAACGCCTCGTTTTTGAGTAATTACCCATAAAGTATTTTTCATCAAGATATATGATGTCCGGAGAGCCATATTTCCTAGAAATCGAGGAGAGGAACTCTTACGACTGTCTCTTATATACCCCTCGGGTAAAAGCCATTCAATGTGTTTGCCGCTGGTGTAGCGACCATGACGTCACACTGAGAAGCAAAGAACATGTGTTCGAATCTCAAATAGGCTCTTCCTTTTTTTTTTTTTTTTTTTTTTTTACATATCGTAATTGTTGGGAATAGGAGGGTAATGAGGTAAGTTGTTGTTGTTGTTGTGGTCTTCAGTCCTGAGACTGGTTCGATGCAGCCCTCCATGCTACTCTATCCTGTGCAAGTCTTTTCATCTCCCAGTACCTACTGCAACCCACATCCTTCTGAATCTGCTTAGTGTATTCATCTCTTGGTCTCCCTCTACGATTTTTACCCTCCACGCTGCCCTCCAATACTAAATTGGTGATCCCTTGATGCCTCAGAACATGCCCTACCAACCGATCCCTTCTTCTGGTCAAGTTGTGCCACAAACTTCTCTTCTCCCCAATCCTATTCAATACTTCCTCATTAGTTACGTGATCTACCCATCTAATCTTCAGCATTCTTCTGTAGCACCACATTTCGAAAGCTTCTATTCTCTTCTTGTTCAAACTATTTATCGTCCATGTTTCACTTCCATACATGGCTACACTCCATACGAATACTTTCAGAAATGACTTCCTGACACTTAAATCAATACTGGCTGTTAACAAATTTCTCTTCTTCAGAAACGCTTTCCTCGCCATTGCCAGCCTACATTTTATATCCTCTCTACTTCGACCATCATCAGTTATTTTGCTCCCCAAATAGCAAAACTCCTTTACTACTTTAAGTGCCTCATTTCCTAATCTAATTCCCTCAGCATCACCCGACTTAATTAGGCTACATTCCATTATCCTTGTTTTGCTTTTGTTGATGTTCATCTTATATCCTCCTTTCAAGACACTGTCCATTCCATTCAACTGCTCTTCCAAGTCCTTTGCTGTCCCTGACAGAATTACAATGTCATCGGCGAACCTCAAAGTTTTTATTTCTTCTCCATGAATTTTAATACCTACTCCGAATTTTTCTTTTGTTTCCTTTACTGCTTGCTCAATATACAGATTGAACAACATCGGGGAGAGGCTACAACCCTGTCTTACTCCCTTCCCAACCACTGCTTCCCTTTCATGTCCCTCGACTCTTATAACTGCCATCTGGTTTCTGTACAAATTGTAAATAGCCTTTCGCTCTCTGTATTTTACCCCTGCCACCTTTAGAATTTGAAAGAGAGTATTCCAGTCAACATTGTCAAAAGCTTTCTCTAAGTCTACAAATGCTAGAAACGTAGGTTTGCCTTTCCTTAATCTTTCTTCTAAGATAAGTCGTAAGGTCAGTATTGCCTCACGTGTTCCAGTGTTTCTACGGAATCCAAACTGATCTTCCCCGAGGTTGGCTTCTACTAGTTTTTCCATTCGTCTGTAAAGAATTCGTGTTAGTATTTTGCAGCTGTGACTTATTAAGCTGATAGTTCGGTAATTTTCACATCTGTCAACACCTGCTTTCTTTGGGATTGGAATTATTATATTCTTCTTGAAGTCTGAGGGTATTTCGCCTGTTTCATACATCTTGCTCACCAGATGGTAGAGTTTTGTCAGGACTGGCTCTCCCACGGCCGTCAGTAGTTCCAATGGAATATTGTCTACTCCGGGGGCCTTGTTTCGACTCAGGTCTTTCAGTGCTCTGTCAAACTCTTCACGCAGTATCATATCTCCCATTTCATCTTCATCTACATCCTCTTCCATTTCCATAATATTGTCCTCAAGTACATCGCCCTTGTATAGACCCTCTATATACTCCTTCCACCTTTCTGCTTTCCCTTCTTTGCTTAGAACTGGGTTTCCATCTGAGCTCTTGATATTCATACAAGTCGTTCTCTTATCTCCAAAGGTCTCTTTAATTTTCCTGTAGGCGGTATCTATCTTACCCCTAGTGAGATAGGCCTCTACATCCTTACATTTGTCCTCTAGCCATCCCTGCTTAGCCATTTTGCACTTCCTGTCGATCTCATTTTTGAGACGTTTGTATTCCTTTTTGCCTGTTTCACTTACTGCATTTTTATATTTTCTCCTTTCATCAATTAAATTCAATATTTCTTCTGTTACCCAAGGATTTCTACTAGCCCTCGTCTTTTTACCTACTTGATCCTCTGCTGCCTTCACTACTTCATCCCTCAAAGCTACCCATTCTTCTTCTACTGTATTTATTTCCCCCATTCCTGTCAATTGCTCTCTTATGCTCTCCCTGAATATCTGTACCACCTCTGGTTCTTTTAGTTTATCCAGGTCCCATCTCCTTAAATTCCCACCTTTTTGCAGTTTCTTCAGTTTTAATCTACAGTTCATAACCAATAGATTGTGGTCAGAGTCCACATCTGCCCCTGGAAATGTCTTACAATTTAAAACCTGGTTCCTAAATCTCTGTCTTACCATTATATAATCTATCTGATACCTTTCAGTATCTCCAGGGTTCTTCCATGTATACAACCTTCTTTCATGATTCTTAAACCAAGTGTTAGTTATGATTATGTTGTGCTCTGTGCAAAATTCTACCAGGCGGCTTCCTCTTTCATTTCTGTCCCCCAATCCATATTCACCTACTATGTTTCCTTCTCTCCCTTTTCCTACACTCGAATTCCAGTCACCCATGACTATTAAATTTTCGTCTCCCTTCACAATCTGAATAACTTATTTTATTTCATCATACATTTCTTCAATTTCTTCGTCATCTGCAGAGCTAGTTGGCATATAAATTTGTACTACTGTAGTAGGCGTGGGCTTCGTATCTATCTTGGCCACAA
The DNA here is from genome assembly GCF_021461395.2 of Schistocerca americana. Lineage (NCBI taxonomy): Eukaryota > Metazoa > Arthropoda > Insecta > Orthoptera > Acrididae > Schistocerca > Schistocerca americana. Next base: position 540,388,797 of record NC_060119.1, read on the forward strand.
TAATGCGTTCACTATGCTGTTTGTAGTAGCTTACCCGCATTCCTATTTTCCTATTCATTATTAAACCTACTCCTGCATTACCCCTATTTGATTTTGTGTTTATAACCCTGTAGTCACCTGACCAGAAGTCTTGTTCCTCCTGCCACCGAACTTCACTAATTCCCACTATATCTAACTTCAACCTATCCATTTCCCTTTTTAAATTTTCTAACCTACCTGCCCGATTAAGGGATCTGACATTCCACGCTCCGATCCGTAGAACGCCAGTTTTCTTTCTCCTGATAACGACATCCTCTTGAGTAGTCCCCGCCCGGAGATCCGAATGGGGGACTATTTTACCTCCGGAATATTTTACCCAAGAGGACGCCATCATCATTTAATCATACAGTAAAGCTGCATGCCCTCGGGAAAAATTACGGCTGTAGTTTCCCCTTGCTTTCAGCCGTTCGCAGTACCAGCACAGCAAGGCCGTTTTGGTTATTGTTACAAGGCCAGATCAGTCAATCATCCAGACTGTTGCCCTTGCAACTACTGAAAAGGCTGCTGCCCCCCTTCAGGAACCACACGTTTGTCTGGCCTCTCAGCAGATACCCCTCCGTTGTGGTTGCACCTACGGTACGGCTATCTGTATCGCTGAGGCACGCAAGCCTCCCCACCAACGGCAAGGTCCATGGTTCATGGGAAGGATGAGGTAAGTAAGTAGGCAAATAAATTTCTCATACAGGCTGGGATAGTAATGATTAAAATTAAAATCCTGTTTGCCTTACAATGGCTCTTTCAGTCACTCTGCTTCATATCCCCAGTTACCTTTGAACAAATGGATCGATGGTACTTGTCGCATGAATATTCGAAGCAAATATACTCGAAACGTCAACAACATCTAGTGAAATGAATGTTTACAGTACTACATATTCCTTCCGAATATTCGGCGGAAAACAGACTTGGCTTACATTTCAAAACGTTTCTTTTCAGGAAATTAATTTTGATGCGTACCACGCGTACGGTGACATCGAGGAAAAGTCGGTGCTGAAAGTTGATTATGCATTATGCTACGAATCTTTATTCTATCGATGTGACTGTGCAGTTTCCGCTGTGTTCGAGAAGCACATTGTAATTCTGAAGCTTCCAAATAAAGTGTTTTATTTGGCGTTAAAAGTAACCATGACATGGTTGGCAACACAGGTGCCACATTGAAGGTATTTTTCTGGAGTTGCTTGACACTCGTCATCTATAAACATTGTATCGTGTATGAGGCTATTAGTTTTCCCACCCCAGGAATCCAATATCAGACAAAACTTCCTATGAGCAACACATGGCTTAAAACATTCTCAAGAGATATTTTGTAAATTGAAATTTGTCGATTCCCCAGTTTTGGACCAAGTGGTATAAATATTTTTTAAGAGTCGGTTAAACGATTGACATCTTCTACAACCTGAGGACCAAATTTATCTTTTGTTCTTGTAACCACGACAAGATTTTAGGCAACAGTTTTTCAGACGCTGTTGTGGAATAGTGCGCCTGTACGAATGTATTAGTGTATGTATGTTACCAAATGTGATAAGGATTCGTTTTTCCCCTTATGCGACAGCGTGCCTCGAATGTTCATCCGATACACACAGGCTGTTTGATCACTGCTGACGACGTAATGATGATTAAAACAGGTAATAAGTATCGCCATCTACGTGCTGAGAAGTGCTTGCAGTTTCTGCAAATCTCCTACATCCTTGTGCGAGAACGTACTTCGCATTGACGCATTTTATACTCCGATTTGAAATTTCTTGCCGAAGATATGGTGCAGCAAAAGTCAAGTCTGTGTTGGTCGTACACTGAGGCACTGCCTCTGGAATGCACTGCTAGAGTATTCTCACTTTCACCATCCCTCTCTGACGACGAGATTCGACGAATCGACTGAACGTCCATTTATCAATTGACTGGTATTGGTCGTATCTTACTCCTTCTTTAACGAAATCACTATCTCACAATTTTAAATCCTACTTCCTTTTCAGGGCCGTTGTTGCTCCATTCTTTTGCAGTGTTTGCAAGTTCTAATCATGAATCTTCTTGGCTAACACTACCGCTATTACTTTTACTTCATGGGGTAAAGGTCTGTAGCTCGATCGTTTTGTAATCAGTTCTTAGTACTCATTCGGAACTGATGAAGAGCGGCTTCACTACAACTCAGACATTTCCAGTTTGTTACGATTGACTTCAGATTCACTAGTTTGGAAACCTTCCATTGAATTATCTTTTCCTTTGTCTTCACGATACGGCTCTCCGACGTCAACAATAGTCATTTCGTTCTTCAGCCGCGACAGCCGCTCCTATCAGTTTGAAATGCCGAGATATGGAACTGCACCCATAATGCATCTGTCTTCCAACAGTTGCACAAACCAAAACACAGCGGCCAGCCGCTGCGACCGAGCGGTTCAGTCCGGAACCGCGCTGCTGCTACGGCGGCAGGTTCGAATCCTGCCTCGGGCATGGATGTGTGTGATGTCCTTAGGTTAGTTAGGCTTAAGTAGTTCTAAGTCTAGGGGACTGATGAGCTCAGATGTTAAGTCCCATAGTGCTTAGAGCCATTTTAAAACACAGCGTCGGTTACTTTCCGCTTGCCGTCGTCTGTGACAGGCTTCGGAATATTTATTTTCTAAACACGTCTTTGGTTGGCAATAAGTGAATGCTCTGTTTCCATTGAGTGCACGATTCCACTTAACGCGCATAAGGCAGATTCAATCCGACCTGTAAGAAAACGTGCTGTTACTCACAAAGGGTTTGGATTTCAGAAGAATAGCTGCAATCAATGGTCCTAAAATATTCCAACGTGGAAGGAAGGAGACCTCTATCTTAGAGCAGACAATAACTATTCCCTGTAATTGTATTTATTGGAATCACTTTTGCACATGTTGGGTCATTACAATGCACAATAGGAATCTCAGGTATCACCTGTTCAGACAAGGAGATCCTGGTATTAAATTTCTCAAATAACGTAAAATATAAAAGATCAATAATATCACAAAATCAAGGATAGTTAACTTTTTTAACTGAGAGAAAGACTCTCTGGTGAAAGACTTTCCTAATGTCGAGCTGGACAATGGTACCGGCTCTAACAAATTTTATTCTTTCCCCCCAAATGTTAACCAAACGTGGCCATCGAGCGCTCGAAGGAAATACGTTAATTTCGGCAAATATTACAACGAGGACACGTCTTCCTACTTTGAGCTTCGTATCACGGGAGTAAAAACTGGCTTGTGACACGACATTTACATTTTATGGCGTGCTGCTTTCTTTGCCTTGCGTTGCACAGCGTCGTCGGCTTGGCTGCTGCCGTGTGTCGTTGGATCTCTAAATCTGTCAAAATCCTATATTGTGCCTGGCTGATTCTATATCAGCAAACTTTCCCTACGTTTTCGTGAAGCGAAAAACGTTAACTTCACCCTATTATGCTTTTAATGGCCAAGCACAAGCGCAAGGCTGGGGCGCCGTGTGTTACTCTGCCCTCGTTGTTCTCGCAAGAACTTGACTACATTGGCTCAGATGGCTCTGAGCACTATAGGACTTAACATCTATGGTCATCAGTCCCCTAGAACTTAGAACTACTTAAACCTAACTAACCTAAGGACATCACACAACACCCAGTCATCACGAGGCAGAGAAAATCCCTGACCCCGCCGGGAATCGAACCCGGGAACCCGGGCGCGGGAAGCGAGAACGCTACCGCACGACCACGAGCTGCGGACTACTACATTGGCTCTCTTCGTTCTCCTCTCAGGACATCTATGAAAAGAATTCAGCCAGCTCTTGACTGAATTTTGGAGCCGGATGAACAAAGTGTTCACACCAATATATCTCATTTCCCTGTCGTCACGTCAGAGATGGATGCCTTCCGACCTCACTCGACGACATGTCAAGGGAAAATGCCTGTCGCGCTGGGCAGTTGCGCGTCTCCTCAGCCTAGCTTCCCTTCCCTCTACAGTGGGGTTGGACACTGGATGCAACAGCCAATCGCAGTCGCTTTTTCATTTTTAATTTCCATGGTTGCCTAATGAGCGAAAGGGTTAATAAGTACAGTGTCGTATTATTGGCCGGCTTTCAAGTGAACAGCCAGGTCTGTTACTCTCCTTATTAGCACTCCATCATCCACATGAGTTGCAAATTACGTCCTCACGCGCCGTTCACGTGATACACTGTTCTTTCCACAGTTCTCTGCCGTGCTCGTCACCCGTGCTTGACATTGATTTGGCTGCGGCTCAGCAGGCCATTGCGTTACAGCATGGGTAACTGAATCTGGCTTCCCCTCTAGTGATGCCTCCACCCTGTTTCTATCTAACTTAAACATGCAAATTTACGTAAGGGAGTTACTGTCTTCACTTTCGATGCCACGAGTATTAAATCTCAAACAAGTGAAATATACACACAAAAACCTGTCCCATTTTCCAAAACCAGTGTCTTGCAACACTATGAAGGACAAGTAAAACTGAGGCACCCGATGCCTTATAATTTTAGCTTTGCGCAAAGGCTGGACGTCGTGCACGATTAATCTTGTGCAACTGAGAAACTGTAAAATAAAGAAATAGATATTACTGTATAAACAAAAAAGGATTCATTACAAATTACATACCTTACAAGTCGTATGTTACTTACGGAAGATCACCCTATTTTTCCACAACTCGTATTGTATTCGGCAGATATACGGTAAAAATTCACTGCAAGTACGATCGTGGTTTGCAACAGACCAACGATGTAAGACAACGCCTTCCGAGTGACGTAAGTTTACAGCTTACTCCTGTAAATTTTTACTTATCGCAATTTTTTCTTTTTAAATAATAAATTGGCTTTCGGTACGTGCCCATCTCAACCTACACACTTAAGCATGATTTGCAAAGTAGCCATATAGACCTGGATTTAGATAAACAATGGAAGAAGCGACAGCGCGTTGCGACAATTCAGTACATTCATTAAGACCAAGCCGTACCCTTGTACGAAGTTACTTAAGCATAGACTCGTCACGTGACGCCATTCAGGTGGTTTTTAAGTCAATTATAATTGCACGAAGATAAGGACAACACAGCGATCTGCAGAATGTACTTGAGATTGGAACACAGGTTCTCTGCTCTTCACTCAAATGCCTTTTTCTTATTTTTTTTACACAGGGAAGAAAAAATTGGAGATAACAAGAGGGGAGCCAACAATCTCTCATGTTTTTTGTTAATCACAGGAATGGTCGTGAATTGAATGCGTCATATTTCTTTCCCTTTCTTGCTTGTCGCGAACGGCCATCTTACCATTTTTTTGTTGTGTAGAATTAACATACGAAAATAAAAAGGGAGAAACAAATCAATGTTATGGTGCACAACTTGGTCCTTGTGGTAAGGAAACAAAAACAACACGATGTACAAGAATAAAAGATAGTAATGAACCGCTCTCCTTGCCTAGCAAACAGAAAGGCTGCACACTCAGGGTATGGGCTAGTGGTTGGAAGGTGATCTTGTCGTGCAAATGAGGTTTGGGCACGTCGTCTCGAAGAATAATGCCGTATGTCCCTGTCACTGTTCTTGTGCTGTGAATTAGACACTCACTACGAAGTTACCATCGGCACAACCCAGCTGCGACGAAGGTGCAAGAAAACACTACCCAAAAAGTTGGCACACTGCTGCAGATAGCGCGTGTGTACTAACGACGAGGAAAACGTTCCTGCAGAAAAAGCCGTAAAATCAAGAAAGCCCTTGTCACTGTCGTAGGACTGACAAGATATTGACATTCCTTTGATCCTACTTGAACACAACACTAGCGGCGCTTGCATTAAACACCGTTTCCTTATGGATACATAAGGGACGGTCGTAAAAGTTGCTACCGTCGATTTCTAGGAAAATATTCGTTAGTGGACCCCATAAATGTTAATGAAAAATACTCAGTTTTCAATTACCTGTCTATCTCGTCAATTATGTGTTGATTGCGGTCGGCCGAGGTGGCCGAGTTGTTCTAGGCGCTACAGTCTGGAGCCGCGCGACCGCTACGGTCGCAGGTTCGAATCTTGCCTCGGGCATGGATGTGTGTGATGTCCTTTGGTTAGTTAGGTTTCAGTAGTTCTAAGTTCTAGGGGACTGATGACCTCAGAAGTTAAGTCCCATAGTGCTCAGAGCCATTTGAACCATTTTTGTTGATTGCGCGTCCTGCACTTTAGGGGTGATTTTCTCAAAAACAGGGAAGCGAGGCGGAGGAGGGAGGAACTGTTGAGCCAAAATATCTTTGATTTTATGTTGTACACAGGCGACCTCCTGTCAAATATAAGCCGTATAGGTTGGCCGTGTCTGTGGTCTTCCCCTTGTCTTGTGATAATGAAATGAACATACTGAAGCGACTTCGTTCTGCCGCCTCGTGTTCTTGGATTGCATTTTCCTAAATGTCTGTTTTATGATTGAATTTCCCCCGAGACATTTAAATCTCTTCTTTAGCTACGATAATGATTGATGAAATTTGTGCCACAGCTGACACTCGAACCCGAGTCTCCTTCCTTACTAGGCAGAAATGCTGACAAACCACCTCACCACTATGGGCAAAACTGCTGCACGGACCACCACTCAAATCCAGTGCCGTCCACAACACAAACTTCAATTCATATTTTCAGCAGGAGAAGGCACTGGACTTGGCTACTTCGTACAAAAATGTGGCCCACAGTGCTGCGGTGATGTGTCAGCATTTCTGCCTGCTAATCAAGGAGACCTGGGGTGGAGTCCCGGCAGTGACACAAATTTCAATTCATTTCTTCAGTTTCCATCACTACTGTACGCTTTATGTTTTCCAAACCGAGGAACATTCTATTTCTTTCTACGAGGGACTCTACTGTCTTTTTAGCGAGTTTTCCTGGTTTACGACTTCGTTGGAACACATGGGAGTCAACATCCCGCTTTTATTCAGACATCCAAATTTCCTGATTTTTTATCTCTTTGCTCGTCCACTCATAAAGCAATATTTCCGGCGTTGATAGTAACGTATGATGATTTTCTTTGTCTGCTGTACAGGGACAGTCGTGTGATTCGTTTCGTGCGAACTGTATATGAAGCATGAGATTTTACATTCAATTTCCGAACGATATCTTAAGTGTTCATATAATGTGCGCTTCTTACGAACTTACTTTTCACATATGCGATCTTTATTCAAGTTAACCTTTAACAGATTCCATATACGCATGTGGTCATTTAAAAACTAAGTTCTCGAACATAATACGTTCACTTTAACTACATTTAAAGCCGAAGGAGAGTAAACCGCCCTCAGCAGTGACGATATTTTATTTTGAATGAAATTATCTGCCGTGGAGCTAAGTTCATGTTACCTTGGAATTCAAGGTACGTACTTGAGGAGTCGGATACTTCGAGGCAAAATTCTGCTTTCACACATCTTTTCAAATTACTAGTGATTGTAAGATACGGAATGCAATGACATTTGCATCACATGAATCAGACCTATGAGATGTAATTCATACACATGGGTCACGAGTGACAGCATTAGGTCTACTGTAATGATTATGGTTTCAGTTTTGTTTTGATTTAGCGTTTGTCAAACCCCCTTTAATTATTCCGTTGCATTTTCAGAAAGTTCTTCCCACTACGAAATTTAATAACTGAGTTAGTCACATTGGGTTTATTCAGATGTAGGTCAGATTCTATATAAAGGATTAACGTTTCAGGGCACCAAAATCAGAGTCATAGTCTCTTATTGACTCACACCTTTAAGTATAAAGTAGTGAAAGGTTTTCAAGGTGATGCCAAGCAATAATTGGAGAGGGGTGGGGCGAGGGTAGGGATATCAGCGCCCTGTGAGCGTCTCTCCGCCCCCTCCCCGCCCCCATAACTGAATCTTGGATCGCCGCCTGTCCAACACAAAAACCCTGCGCAGTGTTACAACACCAGCTCCATCTCAATTCAACCATCATTACGTCAATGATAACCTTTTTAAATAACGAAATTGAGATTTTCACCTTTTAATGTTTTCATTTTCGACTTTGTCTTATTAAATACCTGGATAACAGAACGATTCCCCGAACATTGGACCACAGCTGTCATCCACCCACTACACAAAAAGGGAGATAAGAGCAACCCAGACAACTTCAGAGGAATCTCTCTCCTATATTGCACATACAAAATTCTATCCAAGATCCTATATGAAAGAATCAAGGAGCAGTTAGAACAGGAGTTAGGGGAATATCAGGGAGGTTTCAGACCATGGAGAAGCTGTGCAGAGCAGATAATTAGTTTAAAATTGATTATGGCATACTACAAGAAACGGAACAAACTTCTGGCAATAACATTTGTAGATTTTAAGAAGGAATATGACTGTCTCCGCAGACCTTCAGTATTAAAAATTTTAAAAAATCCAGGACTCCATCCAAAACTAATTAAAATTATACAACTCACTCTAACCAACACCAGATCAAAAGTGAAGTTCAGAGGAGAAATTTCGGAACCACTCCTCATAAAAACAGGCTTAGGGCAAGGTGACTGCCTATCACCATTACTGTTCAACGGTGCACTGGAATACATAATGAGAGAATGGTACAAGGACAATCGAAAGATGATAAGAATTGGAAGCGCAAAAGATGATATTAGCTTAAACTGCTTGGGATTCGCTGATGATCTTGCTCTCCTAGCCAACACCGTTCAAGAAGCCAGGCAACAAGTGAAATCACTACAAGAAATAGCAGAGAAACTAGGCCTTAGAATATCATTTGAAAAAACGGAGATTATGCTAACTGATCCACCACTTGCAAACAAAATTACAATAGGAGAACAGGAAATCAAAATTGTTGGTAAATTTAAAATTTAGGCGAAATAATAACATAAAATCTAAATGAGAAGGCATCATGACAGAATAGAATAAAAAAAACTGAACTACGCAAATTAGATTACCAAAACTACATACAACAAGAAAAGCCTCTCTATAGATGCAAAATTAAAACACTATAATACAGTTACACAGCCAGAAATAACGTATGCAGCTGAAACTATCTTCAAAACAACTAATATAGCAAAAATTGACAGAATACTAAAAATAGAAAGAAGAATAATTAGGACATGTATAAATAAACAGTATAAAATAAATGGACATTGGAGAATAGCATCAAATGAAACAGTATATAAGAAAATAGAACCAGTCATGAGCACGATCAGGAAGACACATATCTCATTCTTTGGACATCTGATGAGAACTCCAGAAAACAGAATTAGTAAAAAAATAATACAAAAATTGTAGAATAGCAAGAGCGACATTAAATCGAAATTAAGGAAGATATAAAAGAACTCCAAATTACAGTAGATGACCTAAAAAACAAGACAGAGAAAACCAGAATACTGCAAGACCCGCAAACCAGACTACAAATGAAAATCAATAAAAGAAGTACAGGAAGAGTGGTCTCAGACGAAGAAAGAAAGAAAATATCTGAAATAATGAAGAAATATTGGGTAGACAGAAGAGCAAAACACCTTTCATATAAGAATAGACTCTAATAATTATATTACCTAAATATCTTATTAATTTATTGTTGAGCCAAATTGTATCCCTGTGTAAAAACTTGCCTACAACTTTGTATTTTTTGACTAGAGTGGTCCAATGAAGGCCATAAAATAGATAATAAAAAAAAATACCTGTGTGACTGAAGAACAGATATCTTGCTGCTATTAGCCCACCCGATAGGAAAATGGAAATACTCTAAGAGAAATCAATGAGTAGTCGAATTACGAAGTAAAAAATTTTACGGTAGCGTTACTTCACGGTGCACCAGCAAAACGCTTGGCAATGTGGGGCTCCAGCTGAAGGAAACAGCTATGGTGCCACAGGTTGACAGTACGCTACACCCCGCAAGGGCCACCGTGCCTTCCGTGTGCCAGAGGAGGCGCGCCGACCTTTTTCTTCTTGCACAGCGCCCCATTCTGTTGTTTCCTGCCGTAGCGGTCCGCCGAGATGGATGCATGTGGGTTACGGACCGGCCTCCTCCCGTTACAGATGATCAGCCAACGGGACCTGCCGCGTCAAAGCCCGGCCCGCATACTGATCGCTAAGCAACGCGGCCGCGCAAGGTCACCTCTGCACAGCCGCTCCACGGCGCCCGTCACTCAGCGCCCCAGCCTCCAGAAGCACAGGAAATAACCTCACCCCAACTGCGTCCTCGTAGCATATGGCAAACCCAAAAGCACTGCACTGGGTGAAAGGAATGAAAGACGAATCCTCGTAGAATTTTGCACGGAGCATAATTTAATCATCGCAGACATTTGTTTTACGAATCACGAAAGAAGGTTGTACACGTGGAAGAGAACTGGAGACACTGAAAAGATTCAGACACAGATTTCGGAACCAGATATTAAATTGTAAGAAGTTCTCAGGGCCAGATCTGAAATCTGCCCACCATTTAATGGTTATGATCTGTAAATTAAAACTGAAGCAATCGCAAAAAAGGTACGACATTAAGCATATGGTACTTGGATACGTTGACAGAACCAGAGGTTGTTGAAAGTTTCAGAGTGAGCTTTAGGCAATGGTTGTCTATAAAAGGGGAACAAAATACGCTAGAAGTAGAAAAGGGTAGCTTATAGAGGTGAAGTAGTGAAGGCAGCAGACGATCAAATAGGTAAAAAGACAAGAACTAGTAGAAATCCTTGGATAACACAGTAGATACTGGTTTAAAATGATGAAAGGAGAAAACATAAAAATTCAGTCAGTGAAGCAAGCGAAAGGGAATACAAATGTCTAAAGATCCCACAGAGCTACTGATAGCCTTGGGACAACCAGCCATGACAAAACTCCTCCATTTGGTGGCAAGATACATGAGACAGTCGAAATACACTCAGATTTCGAGAAGAATATAATAATTGCAATTCTGAAGAAAGCAGCTGCTGACAGGTATGAATATTACCGAACTATCAGTTTAATAAGCCATGGCTGCAAAATACTAACACGAATTCCTTACAGAACAATGGAAAAACTGGTAGGAGCCGATCTCGGGGAAGATCAGTTTGGATTCCGGAGGAATGTAGGAACACGCGAGGCAGTACTGATCCTACAACTTCTCTTAGATGACAGATTACAGAAAGTTTGCAGCATTTGTAGACTTAGATAAAGCTTTCGACAATGTCAACTAAAATACTCTCTTTGAAATTCTGAAGGTAGCAAGGTTAAAACATAGGGAGAGGAAGATTATTTACGACTTGTACAGGAACCAGACGGCAGTTATAAGAGTCGCGGAGCATGAAAAGGAAGCAGTGAATGAGAAGGGGGTGAGACAGGGTTATAGCCTATTCCGGATGTTCTTCGATCTATTCGTTGAGCAAGCACCAAAGGAACTTTGAGCATGCACAAAGAACACCAAAGAAAAATTTGGAGAAGGAATTAAGGTTCAGCGAGAAGAAATAAAAACTTTGAGGTTTACCGATGACATTGTTATTCTGCCAGAGACAGAAAAGTGTTTTGAAAGAAGGATATAAGATGAACACAACAAAAGCAAAACAAGTATAATGAAATGTTGTCGAATTAAATCAGGCGAAGCTGAGGGAATTGGGTTAGGAAACGAGAAACTTAAAGTAGTAAATAAGTTTTGCTATAATGCAGTAAAATAACTGATCATGGCCGATATAGGGAGGATGTAAAATGTAGACTGGTAATCGCAAGATAGGCGTTTCTGAAGAAGAGAAATTTGTTAACATCGAATATAGATTTAAGTGTCGGGAAGTCTTTACTAAAAGTATTTGTATGGAGTGTAGGCATGTATGGAAGTGAAAGAGTCTAGATAAGAAGAAAATAGAAGTTTTTGAAATGTGGTGCGACAGAAGAATGCTGAAGATTAGATGGGTAGGAAGTGCTGAATAGGATTAGGGAAATAGACATTTGTGACACAATGTGATTGGAAGAACGGATCGGTTGATAGGACACATTCTGAGACATCAAAGGATCACCACGAAGGGAAGTGAAGGGGAGGGAGGGGGAGGTAAAAACTCAAGAGGGAGACCAAGAGATGATTACGGTAAGGTTGTACACGTGGAAGAGAACTGGAGACACTGAAAAGATTCAGACACAGATTTCGGAACCAGATATTAAATTGCATTATAGCAAAACTTATCTACTACTTTAAGTTTCTCGTTTCCTAACCCAATTCCCTCAGCTTCGCCTGATTTAATTCGACAACATTTCATTATACTTGTTTTGCTTTTGTTGTGTTCATCTTATATCCTTCTTTCAAAACACTTTTCTGTCTCTGGCAGAATAACAATGTCATCGGTAAACCTCAAAGTTTTTATTTCTTCTCGCTGAACCTTAATTCCTTCTCCAAATTTTTCTTTGGTGTTCTTTGGTGCATGCTCAAAGTTCCTTTGGTGCTTGCTCAACGTATAGATCGAAGAACATCCGGAATAGGCTATAACCCTGTCTCACCACCTTACGGTAAGTAGATAGAGAAGGATGTAAGTTGCAGTCGTTATTGGGAGATGAATAGGCTTGCACAGGCTAGAGTAGCATAGAAAACTACACCAAACCAGTCTTAGGACGGAACACCACAACAACAAACATATGAAGGCTGCCGTGTCCTGAGCTTGTCAGCACTATGTAGGGGGCTTTCCTGCCGATAGAACTCAACACGTCATTCCTAACGTAACTAAATTAAAAGATGTGAAGCTAATTTGTGCAGTTCCTCAAGGAACTGTGGTAGTACCGTTACTGTGTAGGATACACACTGGTGACCCAAGACATGTCTGTCACAGCCAACCATGAGACTGGAGGCTAGCTCGGTGGAGCCCTCCACTCAAGCCTCCCGTAAGCAGATTTGGCTGGCAGGTAGCAACCACCACGCCTCCCAAAAAATCTGAGCCCTGAGTGCTTCCACGGAGTGGTAGTTTGTGAGCTCAGGTTTCTGTCTGCAGCAGATCGCTTCATGTCATCCATTGCCGTTGCAGTTACTACGAGCAGATTGGGAAAGAAAATGCTACTTCAGAATGGCTAAGTTTGGGATTCCAACAACATTTAGAATGTATTATAGCGTGATGGACGTGCAACACTGAGAACTGAAAAAGTTTTATTAAAACTGCCTTCATTGAAGACACGATGTGCTCGAAAGGCGAGACGACCACAACCACTCAGGAATAGCTGGTAATAAAATTCAGAGGCAGAAATCAGTCTGTGATTTGAAGAGGAAAGCTACGGAAGATATATGTGAGACACCATCAAAACTTTTTAATCAGCTGAAAGGAGAACACACGGGACAAATAACTATTAAAGATGCCAACAGGTTTCGTAAATCCATGTACAAAGCTGGGCGGAAAATTCTACCTAAATTACCCGGAAGTATTCAGGAGGTTCATGTTGTTCTGAACACTTAAAGTGTAACAGATGGGATGGATTTTTTGTTACGTAATGATGCTGACAAGAACGTTGTAATAATCTGTGAAGCTGAAAACCTCAAAAATGTTCAAATGTGTGCGAAATCTTATGGGACTTAACTGCTGGTCATCAGTTCCTAAGCTCACACACTACTTAACCTAAATTATCCTAAGGACAAACACACACACCCATGCCCGAGGGAGGACTCGAACTCCACGGGGATCAGCCGCACAGTCCATGACTGCAACGCCTGAGACCGCTCGGCTAATCCCGCGCGGCCTGAAAACCTCAAAATACTTTGTGTGACACAGTGTATATTGAGATAACTTCCAAGTATCGCACCATGTTTTCTGTCAGTTAGTTACTATCCGTGAGCTTGTTGATGGACATTATACGCCACTGTTTTTTTTTTCTTTGATGAACTATAAGGAAACATCACCTTATCTGCAAGTCTTTTCATGTGATTATTTCCGTCAGAAGTTTTTTCAGAGTTTAGAGAAAGCGCAATGAAAGCTGGATTTGAAGTGTAAACTCATGTCCAAGATTCTAAATTTCGTCTGACATAGAGCTGATACAAACATTTGTACTTGAAGATGACTACTGAAATCTGGAAGTTTCTGTCTTCTATGTTTGGTCTGCCGTGTAGGATGCTGATACAGTCGTGAGGACTTAATGTCACAGATGCCTGTATGTGAAAAACTACAAACGTTCTGCGACTACTTAGTAAATAGTTCTACAAACTAAAACGCACACTTTCTTCCCTCCATGTGAGCATTACTAACATAAGGTGCTGTAGACAGAAACCACGAATGCTTGCCAAAGTTTATACAGCAAGTACTGTGGTCAGTTCTATTCCTGCAGGACAGATATATACAGATTTCTTTAGGTACTGAAGCAAATTCAATTAGACATCAAAACTGAAATACCTGAAAAACCAGAATGAAAGAAGTGTCTGCCCGGATTTACAATTCATGGAGCAACAGGTGGCAAACCTCAGTGATAGAAAAATTACAAGAATGTAATAGGCGAAATTACTTTCCTACAAAGCAAAACTTGAGACAACGCCTCCTCGTGGTACACCCTGAGTAACGCTAAACGAACTAGCACAGAAACCACTATTGCGTATTTAAGCAATAGCACGATAAACAGAGTCGTTTTTCGTTATTATTCACGACAGAAAAATAATTTACAGGTTCGACTAGAAGTGGGATGTATAAGTACCTTGTTTCAAGGGGAGGACTAGGTTGCATTTGTAACCACTGGAGGCTTGGGTCCAGCACCCACCTGGTGACGGTTTGGTACTTGACGACTTAAAAAAAGTATGTAAGTGGGGCAAAGATGAATGAGGAATCATAATAGTGACGGAATGCGTCACAAATCGGAGTACCCATTGACGTATGTGTTTTGACACATGACAGATTGCTAAGACCATGCGCCTGGGAAAGAGCATTTCGGAAACGGCGAAGATGGTCGACTGTTCGCGTGCTACTGTCGTGAGCTTCTATAGGAAGTGGTTGGAGGACCATGAAACCACAAGCAAGCGACACAAATCGTCATACAACGTGATCAGAGGCTTTCACAATCCGTAAAGTAAGACAAGCAGCTATCTGTGGCAGATCTGACAACAGAGTGCAGGTACAAGTGTTTTGGAGCACACCGTTCAGCGTATAGTATTTAACATTGAGCGCCAAAGAAAATGAACCCTAAGTGATCTCATGCTGACTCTCTGACTTTGTCAGTTATGACTGCGATGGGCATGAGATCTTCCACGTTAGAACTTGAAGCTAAGGAAATGTCTCGCCTGGTCGGATTAATCGCATTCTGTGTTACACATGGTCGATGGTCGTGTCTGGACTGACCGTCATCTAGTCGAACAGTTAACTGTTCGAAACATGCACCGCGCCACGGCCGCAGGCCGGTAGGGGCTGTATTAGACTACGGAGGATATTGAGCCGGGAGTTCATGGTACCTGGGTTAGTAATCGGAAGGCACAAAAGAGCTGTGCACTACGTGAACATTATTGCAGACCATCAGTGTCCCTTCATGTTTGATGTCATCGCCGACAGTATGGCATCCCCTAGCAAGAAAACTGTTCAAGTCGCAAAGTCCTAATTATACTACAGTAGTTTGAGGCGTGCCATAGTGAACTCACTCTGACGTCTTGGCCACCAAATTTTGCCTCATTTTAACCCGATGGAGAAATGTGCAACATTGGCTGGTCCCAGCTGCGCGCTTGCAAACCACCGATGATATCTGATGCTACATATCACCGGGGACCTACCAATCCACGCCAGGCAGAATCTTTGGTATACTGTGGTGCAAAAATGTATCGGAGTGCTATTAAGTAGGTATTACTTACATTTCGTTCATCAGTGCGTGTTAATGACCTAGCCCAATTCTAGTGGATAACCTGGTGAGCTCAGTGAGGTATTCGTGCACGATGACATTGTACACACATCAAAAAAGTTTTGCATCACCCTGGCTCCCAGAATCCTGAAGACAGACGTTAACTGTGGATATTATATCACAGACACAGTCCCTTTCACTGTTGACAGATGTCACTAAACCCACCCAAAGATGTAAACAAGCCTGCATGTCAGCGCCTGTTAGGCGGAGGGGCTCCGACAGCCGATCAGTTCCAGTCATTCCACAAGGAAAGAGGTACATGGCTCGTGTTATCTGTAGTTCAACCACGCTTAGAGGGTCAATACCGCGGTTCGATTGCGGCCGCAATGTTACTTTGTGCCAGGAAGCGCTTGTAATATCTCTTTATATTCGATGAATTATTCAGATACAATTCTACCCTTGAATGACGTTTACAAATTTTCTATCTTCATACTCGCAGAATCCATGCGAAAAGTAGCTCATACAATAGCTATGCCATGAGCGCATAAGTATTCTATGTAGTACTCTCTCTGGTGGTTGTTAGAAAAAAAAAAAAGAAAGGGAGTTTTCCGAGATTGTCTTCGTGCCGATTAGCCTGAGCTTGGTTTGGAAGAACTGTAATCTGATTATTGAGATTTATCACAGAAGATAACTGATACGAACTGTACGATTAAGAGGAAATATGTATAGATTGCTCCTTCAAATAATAGGTGTGTATTTGAAATTTTAGAATTAATGTTATTATCGATATATTGCGTAGTTGTTAATCAGAAGGGAACTTCCGAAAGACTGGATACGAACCTGCATTTAATAATCCAAGAGCTCCATTACTTCTTCGGAAGGTTAAACTTCATCAAATCCAAATATCCGCTTGATATGAGGTTTCCCGACTGATTATACAACGCTCCCAAAATTACGAGGCATTTTATTTGTACAGATTAGCAGACTGCCGCAAAGCACGAGCCTGCAGAGAAGAAGAATCATCGCCTGATTTCATTCTAACAAGTAAAATTTCAGAATCATTTTGAGTGACTGAGCTATGACTGTATTTCCTATCATGAATGATTGATTGCTCGAACGAATTGAGAGCTACAGAATTACGTAGAAAAGATAGAAGGAGAAATTACAGTGGCGCCAGTGTGACAGGACTCTCTTGGATTGTTATATAATATATGTATTTTTTGTTTCATGAAAACCAACGAGAACGAGAGGTAACTAATCTGAAGAGAGATTCGGTGCCCATAGTAAAAGATTGCTGATACCAAGAAACGATTTCAACTATTGGACAACACCGAGACTACAGAACAAGGCCAGAGAAATCTAATTTTTTTTATCCTGTAGTTAAAATAGTTTGAAATCAATTTAGAAAGAACTTTTTTCCAGATAGTAGTTAGATTGTAGAACTGTATATTGTGTGATTTTCGTATCTGGACATCGAACTTTATACCATCTGTGAAGTAATTTGAAAGTTAAGTGTGTCTACGACAGTAAATTTGAAACTGTATTTAGTGATTTGAACCTGATATTGACAGTTATTTAATGGTATTGACCAGAGCGGCATTTAAAATGTCATTGAATCAGCAACGAGACGTGCAACAGCCTTCAGCTGTTTGCACAGAAGCAGAGGCCACGGATGACAATTCTGAGACTGTTGTGGCTAGCGGTAGCAATATAAATAATCCCGCTGGTTCAAAAAACATTCATACAACAGCTGATCAGACTGTTGTTGACACATTAGTTGTTATTATGCAACAGTTGTCTCTATTAGCCGAAGGCCAAGCGGAGGTAAAACGAGACTTATCCGTTATACAAAATGAATTCAAAAATCAATTAGCCGAAAATCAAACAGAATTACAAAAACAGTTAAGAGCAACCTTTACCGAATTAGATCAGAGATTAAATACCCAGACACAGGAAATAAAAGAACAGGCAGAAAGGACCGAACAGAATCTTATTGCTCAAATTGAGCAGGTCCGCCAACAATGCCAAGAAAACAATAGTAAATTAAAAGCGGAACTAACCGAATATGTATCCGTCAAAATTGACACGATACAAAAACAAGTAGAACTGTTTCCTCAAGTAATACAAGCTCAAAAGGACATACAGTGTTCCGTAGCTATGATACCAGAAATAACAGAATCCCAAGATAATCTAAAGAAGCAATTTGACGAAGTGAAGGAAAAACAGGAGACAGTGGAACATAGAATGAATGTACTTGCGGGAAAGTTTTCAGAAATGACATTAGAGCGGCAAAATTCTCCTTCGGAAACGATAGAAGAAACTGTGAAAGTAGCTTTACAGTCAATTTCAGAGAGTTCCGAGGATAATTTTTTTAACAAAGGGTTAAAGGAAGTTCGAGAACAACTTGGCGAAGATTTCTCGCGTTGGAAAGAAAATATCGAAAGATCACTAAATCTCTCGCAGGAGGATTTAGAAACACCGAGAAGTAGGAAACAAAACTCTCAATCTGTGCGTGACATTCCGTACACGTCAAGATCCGATGTAGACAGAACTGGAACGTCACAAGTAAGATTCGATATAACGGATAGCCACAGAGAAAAGTACGAACAGGATAATTTTTGGAATCGTAGTAGCGTTGAGGAGAAGATGGTTAAACAGAGACAATTTCAAATCTTTAACCCTGACAAAAAGAATGTTCATCCTGTAGTCTTTATTCGAAGTTTCAGTGATCTATTTCCACGATCTTGGACAGAATGGCAAAAGATTAGTTTTGTATCTGGATATATACAAGGAACAGGAGCATTGTGGGCATCCGAACAAACATCTTCTTGTAAATGTTACAAAGAATTTGAGCAGGCTTTTCTAGCAAAATATTGGTCTGCTGGAATACAAGAAAGACTTAGGCAGGAAGTATTATATCCAAAGCCTTTCTCATTTTCTAGAGGATCTCTAAAGAGACATTTTGAGAAATACATTAATAAATCCTTCTATTGGGATGTACCGATTCCTTTGCCGGATATACTTAGAATACTCAAGTCCAGACTACCCACCAGTATAAGGAATCAGCTGTTATATATAAATGATAAGGATATAGACTCATTTATGACTACGCTTGATCATATTGATATAATTGAGGAGGACAATAAAAGGGCAAGAGAAATGTCATATCAAAGAGGAGTAACAGAAGCGAATCCGAGCTGCAACTCGAATGGGAATGGCAGTAATGGTAGCAGTAACAATAATCATAACCAACTACACTCTCCGAGGAGACTTAGAAATGGACAAAATGCAAACAATAATTATTACCATAATGAAAACTTTAGTAATGTTGCAGCGAGGGGCTATTTTAGGAACAGTAGGAATTTTAATCGATATGATCCAATGTATGGCAACACAGGACAGTTCTACCAACACCAGCAGAACAACAACAATAATTACACAAATCAAGCAAGACAATGTAGACCGAATGCACCACAACAACCAATAATCACTGAAGTAGCTGAAGAGATAAATACCAATCGGACCAATAATCAGTCAAACTAAACATGACCGCATCGTGCCCCGGAGGAGCGGTCAGGGGATCTGTTAGGGGCGAGACAGTAAAATTACAAATGTTAAGATATAATGATGGTGAGCTGTTGACTGAAGAGTTAACAAAGGATTTAATAACGTGTCATAATGACAGATCGAGTGTTCCGGTATCGGAAGTATTTGTTGAAATAGAGGAAGTTCCAACGAATGTGATATTAGACACCGCCGCTTCCGCCAATGTCATCTCAGGCGCTCTTTTTCGGAGAATTATTAGGAAGAAGAAGGTACCAATTTTGCCAGTACAGAACTGCAAAATCATCGGAGCTGTTGGAGCACGCTTTCCCAATGTCAAAATACAAACACAATTAGAGATGAAAATGGGAAATGTAGCAATAAAATGCACGTTCCTTGTAGTGGAGAAGTTATTAGTGGACTGTATTCTTGGTATTGGGAGTATGCAGGAGTACGATTGTCAGATTGATTTTTTGGAAGGATTAGTTAAATTTAGATTAAATGGAGAAGAGATAGCACTGGATTTAAATAGAAAGGAAACTGTGCATGAGAAATATTGTCGCGGTGCCATAATTCAATTAATTGACACTACAAACGGTCGTTGGAAGGAGCTTTCAAAGGATTTGATACAACAGGAAGACTTTAACCAAACAACAATGATAAAAGCTAGTGAATCAAATCAGCTTACCAGAGAACAAAGGCAGCAGCTTCATTCTTTGTTAGAGGGATATGAAGAGATTTTTGATGAGAAATCAGGAATTATTAAAGGGTATATTTGTCACCTACAAGTGAAGCCACATCAGACTTACTGTTACACGCACTATCCGATCCCCTGGCGTTTAAAACAATCCGTTCAAAGGGAGATAAATAGAATGTTAGAATGGAACTTGATTGAGCCATCAACTAGTCCATATTGTTCTCCGCTCTAAGTCGTTCCAAAACCTGGAGGCAATGTAAGAAAAGTATGAAGACCAGAATTTTAAATGGGAGGAAAAGATTCGACTCGCACTTGTCAATTTAACTAAAAAGGCAATACAACGGAAATTGACATATGATAAACGGATTCACCGGATTCAGACGTTTCATCTTGGAGAAAAGGTTTTCTTGAGGCGACACATCCGTTCCTCGACACTGATGAAGAACATAAAGAAATTGAATCTTATTTATACCGGACCATATGTTATTGTAAATATACCAAATCCTGGATCATACTTTTTGGCATATCCCGAATTGAAAAGAATAAAGGGATTATTCCCGCATAATGATATTAAGAAATTTAGTGAAGGATCGTAGATCTGTGATACCAAATATGGAGAAGAATTTAGAGTGGAATTTGACCATGAGTCGAATGTGTATATAAATATCAAGAAGTTTATGTTGTCTAGAGCTTAAGAGACAGTGAGATTACTCCTGTGATAGGTTAAGAGACAGTGAGATTACTCCTGTGATAGGTTAAGAGACAGTGAGATTACTCCTGTGATAGTTTAGCACAAAATTTTTAAGATAGGTAGAAGAATTTGTTAATTACTAGTGTTTGTAAGTGTGGACTATGAGCAGAAGCCACAGTGATATACAATGAAAGTGCATCTACATTTACTCAAGACACCGCACTTATGTGAGAATTGCGTGTGAAACTTGAACAGTGTGGGATATGTAGGTAAATACGCTGTGTGTATGATGTGCGCTGTTTGCGCAAGAAAACAAACGAACTGTGAAATGAAGCAACAGTCGATAATGTCACTGTTGCAAACAACTGAAGAAACTCCCTGGTTGCGCGAGAGAAAATTATTATAATTTTTAGATTTTTTAATTATGCCTTCTTTACCAGGAGAATTAATTTAAGGATTTTAACTAACATTTTAAGAATAGCAGTTTGTGTGTTTCATGTTATGGACATAATTGTTGAAATATATTTCCATAAATGTTCATGAGAGGATGAAGAAGATTCTGCGATTGGATGATTTGTTAAATGAACATACGTCATCATTAATGATATTTATTTGCAAGTGGATCTATAAATCAATTAATTATAAGAATAATGAAAATTTTTCAAATTATTCCCTTTGTGGAGTCAGTGTCATATACCCATGTTTAAAATTTTTCATCAGGTGTAAACTTAAATTTTATCCTTAATTTCGTAATTGAAAGCAAACCTCGGACAGATTCAGTGCGCTACTTCCACCTGCACTATAACAAAACGAAGATTAGATTAAAATTTTTTTTGAGAGGAATACATTCGATGTGAGCTACAACAAAATTTAAATGCCCACAGTCTATTTGGCAATGTTGTGGACAATCAACAGTTGTAATGCAAAACAACTTTGGTATTGAGGACTAAAAACAAAAAAAAGAAAAAAAAAAAAAAGTACGTGATTGTCAGGACTGATGGATGTTCCAGTCTAGTACAGATGGAAGAATATAAGAATCCACTCCGATTTTGAGTTCAACGATGAAATATGGACTTCATTGCCTTAATCCACTCTCTTCCAGGGATTTATTCAGTCAGAACCTTTTCTCATTCCGCTTTAAACCTGTTTCATGTTCACGTCCCTGACCATCTGTTCCTGAGATCATCTTCCTGTTTCTACGGCACGTTACCAGCTTCTATCCTGTACCATCGCCTGTCCTCTGTGCCGCCTCCACCAAACGCTGTACGTCGCCTACCCGGTGTCCGTACCCAGTGTTCCTGTTCCATCGACTTCACAACGAGAT
The DNA here is from genome assembly GCF_021461395.2 of Schistocerca americana. Taxonomy (NCBI): domain Eukaryota; kingdom Metazoa; phylum Arthropoda; class Insecta; order Orthoptera; family Acrididae; genus Schistocerca; species Schistocerca americana. The sequence goes on from NC_060119.1 coordinate 540,410,754, forward strand.
CGCCGGCTACATCGTCGAAAGAAGAATTTTGAAAAATTTTTTTTGAGCAATATTGTATAATTTTTTTTGGCTATGAGGCACTTTTCCTTCGATCTAATCTATAGAGCTTCTATATATTTCAAAATTACTGGATTTAGGCTTTCCTATCTTCTTTAATACCTGAGCTGGGGTCTATTCTTCCGGGTTTTCCAGGGTTTCCCTGTGAAGGCCAGTTCCCAAATGGGTAGACCTTTTTCGTAATTACACCAATCTACATCTTCCCTGGTTATGTACTCGGGATGCGGGTATACCCCGGTACATGTAAAAGCTACAGCTTAGGTATTCTCGTAACTTATTGTCTTAACATGTTACCCATACTCTCTATAATAAAATTCTAGTAATTCAAAATATTCCTCTTTTGAATATAAACAACCCAACAATTTTTTTCTGTTAGCTCGCAAAGTGTATTATCATTAACTTTGCTCGCTGCGAGGGGCAATTGTAATATCTCTTTATATTCTATGAATTATTCTGATACAATTCTACCCTTGAATGACGTTTACAAATTTTCTATCTTCATACTCGCAGAATCCATGCGAAAAGTAGCTCATACAATAGCTATGCCATGAGCGCATAAGTATTCTATGTAGTACTCTCTCTGGTGGTTGTTAGAAAAAAAAAAAAGAAAGGGAGTTTTCCGAGATTGTCTTCGTGCCGATTAGCCTGAGCTTGGTTTGGAAGAACTGTAATCTGATTATTGAGATTTATCACAGAAGATAACTGATACGAACTGTACGATTAAGAGGAAATATGTATAGATTGCTCCTTCAAATAATAGGTGTGTATTTGAAATTTTAGAATTAATGTTATTATCGATATATTGCGTAGTTGTTAATCAGAAGGGAACTTCCGAAAGACTGGATACGAACCTGCATTTAATAATCCAAGAGCTCCATTACTTCTTCGGAAGGTTAAACTTCATCAAAGCCAAATATCCGCTTGATATGAGGTTTCCCGACTGATTATACAACGCTCCCAAAATTACGAGGCATTTTATTTGTACAGATTAGCAGACTGCCGCAAAGCACGAGCCTGCAGAGAAGAAGAATCATCGCCTGATTTCATTCTAACAAGTAAAATTTCAGAATCATTTTGAGTGACTGAGCTATGACTGTATTTCCTATCATGAATGATTGATTGCTCGAACGAATTGAGAGCTACATAATCACGTAGATAGGAGGAAAAATTACACGCTCTCAACATGGGGAGTGTCCAGGCGTCTCGGAGTGAATCAAAGCGATGTTGTCCGAACTGGAGGAGATACAGAGATTCAGCAACTGTCGATGACAGGCCTCGCTCAGGCCACCGAAGGGCTACTACTGTAGTGGATAACCGCTACCTACGGGTTATGGCTAGGAGGAACCCTAACAGCAACGCCACCTTGTTGAATAAAGCTTTTCGTGCAGCCGCAGGACGTCATATTACGACTCAAACTATGCGTAATAGGCTGCATGATGCGCAACTTCACTCCTGACGTCCATGGCGAGGTCCATCTTTGCAACCAAGAGTCCATGCAGCACGGTACAGATAGGCCCAACAACATGCCGAATGGGCCGCTCAGGATTTGCATCACGTTGTCTTCACCGATGAGCGTCGCATACGCTTTCAACGAATCGTCGGAGACGTGTTTGAAGGCAACCCGGTCAGGCTGAACGCCTGAGACACACTGTCCAGCGAGTGCAGCAAGGTGGAGGTTCCCTGCTGTTTTGGGGTGGCATCATATAGGGCCGACGTACGCCGCTGGTAGTCATGGAAGGCGTCCTAACGCCTGTACGATACGTGAAAGCCATCCTTCGACCGACAGTGCAACCATATCGGCAGTATATTGGCCAGGTATTCGTCTTCATGGACGACAATTTGCGCCTCCATCGTGCACATGTCGAGAATGACTTCCTTCAGGATAACAACATCGCTCATTACAGGGGCCAGCATGTTCTCCAGACATGAATCATATCGAACACGCCTGGAATAGATTGAAAAGGGCTGTTTATGGACGACGTGACCTACCAACCACTCTGAGGCATCTACGCCGATTCGCAGTTGAGGAGTGGGATAATCTGGACCAAAGGTGCCTTGATGAACTTGTGGACAGTATGCCGTGAGGAATACAGGCATGCTTCAATGTAAGAGGACGTGCTACTGGGTATAAGAGGTACCGGTATGTACATCAATCTGGACCACCACCTCTGAAGGTCTCGCTGTATGGTGGTACAACATGCAATGTGTGGTTTTCATGAGCAATCAAAAGGGCGGAAATGATGTTTATGTTGATCTATATGCCAATTTTCTGTGCAGGTTCCGGAACTCCCGGAACCGGTGTAATGTCCCCACAGCAAATACCCTCTACCACGCACCAATCATTTTCAATCAAACCATCCACATTCATTCACTTTGGAAAAGTTATCTGATCTGATTTTCTCGTAATATATGCTGCGACAGGTCGTCGACGCCAAAGCATTTTCTAGTGCATTTATTCTTTGAAATAACAGAGATGCATATATGCATTCTCCATGGTTGTTAGAGGGGTAACTAGGACAGCTTCTGGAGTATCTGAGAGATACATATTCTGCTTTTCTTCTCGCTAAACGAGCCAATTAACATTTGTGCCGCTAGCGGTTTGTTTTGAAGAGAAAGAGATTGTAAAAGGAAAATAATTAAGGCGTGGAATCACCGGAGATCTGGACATGTAATGGAGATGGATTTAATACACGATTTCCTCCATAAATAAGGTTTGTAACTTTTTTGTTCTGGAGTGAATGAACGAATGAGTTTTTTTCTGAATCTGAATCATTTGTTGATCACGTTGGCCCTGTAATTAGTGAGGAAGTTTCAGCTGTGTCGAAGAGAGCCTGCAATCACTGAGTCTGTGTTAAATCGTCCAAAAAGGCTTCGTACACATCTGGAATTCGCAGTCTTTCGTAAAAGGAACAAATTGTCCATACGATTGATTCTCCCGACTGACTGCAGTGTTTAACAGTAATAATAAATGTAAAGATCTCTTACAGCAAGCCAACCGCTGATTACCAAGACGAAGGACTCCACCAAAGATTCTATTTGGCTGATTCTTTTGATCACTATATCACGTAATGAAATCTTACATTAAAAACTATACATAGATAATGGAGAGAAAGAGAGAGAGAGCGAATGAAAATAGAGATAATACTAATAATCCTCCATTAGTCTAATTTTTCGCCTGTTATCACGGATCAGCCAAGAACCGGGAGGGCCTTACTTTACTGTATAGACTTATGTGTGAAGGTGAAGGGATCTTAAAGACAACAGATACACGTCTATACAGACAAGACATTACACAGAGATAGCGGCTAGCTGCATTGATCATATATTCTTAGATTAAAGAGACGGCAACTTATTATACGGATATTAAAATGTTTAACCGGGATAATGCAAAACTTTTTTTTGATGTGTGTACACATAGGAAGGTTTCAAAGCAAGAAGAGTCGCGCGAAATGCAGGAAGACATGCATAGGATGGATGACTGGTGCAGGGACTTTCAAATGAACGTGAACGTGCATAAATCTAACAATTTGTTCATAAATAGAAGAAGAGATCTATCACAGATCGATTACCCTACTAGCGATAAGCAGTTGGAAACACTGACTGCTGCAAGGTATCCAGGCGTAGCCATCCTGAGTGACCTAAAATGTAATGACAACATAAAACAAACTGTAGGAAAAGTCGGTGGCAGACAGAGTTTTATTGGGAGAAGATTAAGGTAGTGTAATTTGCCAGTGAACTAAGGAGTTTTCGAAACACTTGTTCAAACAATTCATGTGTCTCTGCAGTCCTGGACCCTTAACAGGTTAGATTAATAGAGGGGGTAGAGTAGGTCTGGCTGAGAGTGGTCCCTTTTGTCACGGCTTCGTTTAACACACACGAGACCGTTGCGGAGATGCTAAACAAAATACAGCGGCAGGCGCTACAAGGGAGACGCTTTGCCTCAGGGAGAGAGTTGCTGTCGAAATTCCGAGATCATACGTTCTTGAAAAAGTCAGGCAATATACTGCATCCTCCCACGTGCGTTTCTCAAAATGACCACGAAGAGAAAATCAACGAAATCAGATCTCAGGTCTTCCGGCAGTTGGAGTGCCCGGGTTCCACTCGCTAATGGAACAGCAAGGGGGGGGGGGGGGAGGGAGGGGGGGGGAGATGGTGGTACCTGAAATATCCTCCAGCACATACCGTAAGGTGTATTCGAGGTACCAATGTGGATGTAGATGTATATGGATGTAGGCGATGTCGCTGTGAAATCGGTGTAGCAAAAAAATAGTACGCCGGCTGACGGTGTTCCTCACAGTTTTCAGCCTGGGAATTTCTCAATCCGATTGCGAGCCATTGTGGATGTGACTGCTTCTGAATATCCTGAAGCCAAGTACAGATTTTGCCCGGTAATGTTCCATTTCCTGTGAAGATGACGGAGGAACGATAGAAGTTGCCCACCTGAGCGTAAAGAATATAATTCACAGCATCTACTACTGCAAAGAAAGGTTCCATTTCTGTGTAAATAAGCTATCCCAGCGACAATACATATCATACTCGAGTTTTCATCGAGTAGTCCCCCCTGAAGTTTTCCTGTGGTCCACGGGAAATATGGTTGTGCACGGCTCACTTGCTGACTGTAACGTGATCTATCAGACCAACTAAAGTGTTTCAACTGCCACATTGTCCCTGATGACTGCTCTTTGCTCGTTGTAATAGAGGAACTTCATTCTCAGCAAGCTGTGTGGAGCCCTGAGTCAAGTGTGAAAGGCATCCAGATTAGCCATTAGATTTTATTGCTCCTTTTTCTTTTGCTTTTATGTCGTACCTACACGGGATCGGCATCGTTATTATAGGATTTGGCAGTGTTAATGTAAGAGGGTAGCTGGATGTACATCTTGTCGTATCCACTTTATCCCCAGAGCAATACTTGTGTAGCACATCTGTCAGCGTGTAGTGTGATGGATGTGAAAGTGTCTCTTCTTGTCTTACACTGTGGGAGGAAATCGATAACAAGGACTCCAGCTGCATCCCAGAAAACACTGCTGAATTTCGCTGTCTCACCGGTTATTTATCTGCCATCAGTACTTTACTTCGCACTTGGTAGACGAGTTATAAGGTGCGAAGCGTACGCTGCCAAGACCGCAGTTGTCTCACAGAACGGCGTCTCAGGATACGGCTGACGTCTAATGATGGGCTGTTCATGTACTTCTCAATTATTATTTACCAATGTATCGTCACGCCCTATTCCGTAGAGAATGGAACTGTGTTGTATGAAACGTCATATCTCCCTAACAGCGTGTGGTATGATGAAATAAATTGGCACATACGTTCAGTGCAAACTGTGTTGCGAGTAAAATTGTTAGCAAAGAAGTAATAAATTTAAACGATTTTATTGATGCTGAAATGTTACTGCAAGGAGAGCGACAATATAGTGAATGGTAAACTTTTTTCCTTTTCATTATTTTGCGGGGGCTGTGAGTGATAGAAATGTTTCGTGAAGGTTTGGAATTGTATGCAAAGTTTGTTAGAAGATGCTAAGTGCTTTCATTCTCAAGTATTGGATGACAGAGTCTGGGTAATTTGTTCACCGTGAGTTAGCTGCCTCAAGACATGTACAGAATTACTGGCATAAAATCATGTCGTACTGTGTTCAATCTTTAAAATAATATTTATGCCATTTGGTGAGTAGTTCATGAAAGCATTTTAAATTTTTAAAATAGGTCAGTAGCTGTTTGCAACACTGAAAATCAAGTTTTTGATGCCCGTGGAAGCCTTTAGATAGCCCACTAGCAACTCGGATCTTGTAACTCTTCAGGCTTTCCCGGCTATCTAATGACATCTTGGGTTGTCGGGTGTTCTGCCGGATATCAGCGTCGTACTTGCACGATATTTCGGTCACGTAGCTCGTAACCTTCATCAGGTGCGACCTGAGACTCTATCGTGCAAGTACGACGCTGATATCCGGCAGAACACCCGACAACCCAAGATGTAACTCGGATCTTACCCCCGGTCAGAAGTTTAGCAATATACACTGCACAACATAAATCACTTTTTCGAAACCGTGTAATTCCCAACCATTGCGACGCTTCAGTTTGAAATTTCGCTCAAAGTTGCGTACAACATTCCTCTGAAATGGCGCAAAAGCGTAGAATCCTGTGACGTCAACCTCGGGCTCGACGAGGTTCAGACTACAAGGCGTCGACACATGTGGAAAAAAAGGCCACAGCTCAGAAGTTCATGTGGCGTGTAAGGTGGGTTGATGAAGACATGTTGGCACCACTGTTCACCACAATTCTGCCCAATACCGCCGTGGATGTTCCGCATGTTCGGAAGGTCGTCACACCTCCTCTTACTCACATGTCATCCCTTCTTTCGATGTCTGTACGATGGAGGTCAGAACCGTGACACCCAGCATTGAAATTACTTGGTTTTCTATGACTGTCAGAGGAAAACATTCCAGACAGCCCTCCTAATTTGTATCCACCTGTGGCGTGATCACGAGGAGATGCGACATTGACACAAGCGTGAATCAAACAGCAAAAGGGTTGCTCTAAGACCTCCCAGTTCGGCAAAACCTTCGGTGCCACACTCCCACCTTGTTTAAGCATCTTAAAAATATACGTGAAGAGACAGAACCTAAGACGAGTGCACCAGGCAGCTGCAGGCAGGCTACACTGCTTCTCCTTCGCTGCTACAATGCTGCTTCTGTGTCTGATAGCAGGCTATCTGCAAGCAGCTAGGCCTTTGACACTGGAACTGTCTGTATAGGTACATTTTTAAAGAGCTCAATTAAATGGGTGGGTGCCACCGTGGGTTTTGGCATTCTGGAGGCCCTTCGGGAGAACCTTTGTCGTTTTATTCACGTATGTGTCAATGTCGCGTCTCCCTGTTATTACGCTGCAGGAGGACACAGTGTAGGAGCGCTGTAGAAGCTTAAACATCCTCATCTGCTTCGGATCACTTTCAAATTTCTTGGATTGGTTCTGAATGGTCCCTAGTGGTTCCAACCTCCATACCAGAGCAAAAATTGCGATAGCGCTGCACTACAAACGGGTGCTATCATGTTCGATGAAGATGCAGCTCCACACTGGCCTTAGAGAAAAGGTGAGACGGGTGAGTATGTCAGCAGTATCAAGGACCTTGAATAATTACTTCGTGTTACTCATCGCTCTGAGAGATGTCGTTTTCGACCGCGAAATGTATGGTAATCAAAGCTCCAGGAAGGACGTGGTTTCACTGACGCCTTTTATGCCACCCCTTGCGGCTTTTCGTGCCGATTCTGAGCGGCAGTGTGTCTGAAATGTTTCCTTCGGCCACTGATAAGAAAACTACGTGAATTAACGCTGGGTATCGCGGTTCTGACCTCCATCGCAGAGGAGTCAAAAGAACGGGTGAAATGATGGTAAGAGAGGGATTTGACAACCTTCCGATCATGTGACACAGCCACTGCCGAATTGGGGAGAACTGTAGTGAAATTTGATGCCTATATGACATCATTAACCCATTGGCGACAGAGAAGGGGGAGAGAGGGAGATGGACACAGAAAGGAAAGTGGAAGAGATGGACAGAGAGTGGGGGGGGGGGGGGGGGGGGACGCACGATATGAACAAGGAGAGGTGGGAAGACGAGTTGGACTTGCAAGCAATGTGGAGGATATAGGGGGGGGTGGGGGGAGGAAATTAGAACAAAGGAGGAGGTGGTGGACAAAGGAAGAAGGAGGAGATGGACAGAGAGGACGAGGAAATGGACAGAGGTGGAGAACGAGATGGATAGAGAGAGAGGAAGGAGGTGATGGACCAATTGAAGACTGGAAAAAATACACATCGTAGCAACGCTAGGTACTCACCCAGTTTTCCTATAAATGTGACCCTTTTATGTAGAAACATGTGCAGAGAGTGTTACATGGACGATACACTCAACAACATATTTCAGTACTGGCATCATTGTTATATGTAAAGTACAACCCACTACTTCCATCTTACGTGACTCAGCTATTTGAAAATTATTAGCTAATGCGCCAACTACTGTGGGGACAATAGAACAGCTTCCTGTCTGGTGAAGAAAAATCATAACTAGCCATTTCATAACCCACAGACGAAATACACCATCAGTACAGATCATCCACTGCTCTCACTACTGTGTTTACTTCCGGCGTGAAGTCGTCGTTGGACGTCTCACCCACAGCAGCAATAAACAGTCCCAGACCACCAGTTCTATTCTTTATAACGCGAAATTTACTTCCCCCTTTGAACACATGCTTTCCTATCTTGCACAACGCTTGCTCGTAGTACGTTCGTCGTGTAAAACCACCGCATTCTTCCTCCTGACATGTCTGTTGCCTTACTTATACCGTACATCTTTCATCGCCAAAGTACGAAGCTGTATTACGAAATTTCTTAAGAGTTTCATACGCGCGGTCAATTTTAAGACGTCCTTCACGTGGATTATCTACACGTACATCTTCATCTATATTCCACAAGCAATCTTGTGGTGTGTGGTGAAGTGTTCTTAGTATACCGCTATCACTGGTCCGCGGGAAGAACGGTTGTCAGTAAACCTTTGTGTGGAACCGTACCTAGAATTATACCTTCACAGTATTTTCGCGAAATATATAGAGGAGGGAGCAATTTATTAGCTGACTCTTCTAGTTATGTAAGCTCTCTAAATTTAAACAGTACACCACACCGCCATGCAAAACGCCTCTCTTGTAACCAACGCCTCTCCTGTAACCACTGCCACCGGAGTTAGCTCGGCATCTCGTTTACGCTTCCGCGTACTAAACGAGTCTGGTTTGGGTTTTTCTGTTTCCTCTATCAGTCCCATTTGCTACGGAACGTATACTGCAGAATGTTTTGCAAGCTACCTCCTTCGTGCGTGAGTTTTACTTGTTGAGGATTCTTTTAGTGAATCTGTCTGGCATCTCTTTACCTTACTTTAAACTGCTCCGTTCATGCGCCCCGGGTATTTAGTAGATGCGACTGCTTCCAGTGGTTGTTCTGAAATCTTATAATCATACAGTAGTGGGTCTTTCTGCCTATTTACGTATATTATCTTACATTTGTGGCTGTGGAAAGTCAACTGCCAATTTCTGGACAAAACTTCGGTACTCTGCAAATCTCCCTGAAAACCACTACAGCAAAGGAAATACATATTTGAAAGGAAGGAAGATTAAGACTTAACGTCCATCAGTTACTTAGGGTATAGCACGCAGTCGTGTTGTACGAGCATAGGGAAGGAACTCGGTACGATATTCACTTTTATCCTCCTGATTAAAATACACACGGCCACTTTTAAAGACGTATAAAGAAGAACGTATTTCTCAGATAAATTCAGAATTGCGATGCGTTATCGAACGACTGCCGATAACAAAAGACTTCTTTTCCACCAAAGCTATCTCTATGTCTGGTAGAAAGTTTTCTACTTGCCTTCGTACATCCGATGCAATTCCATCCGCAGCAGCCGATTGCGAACAGGTACCATCCGCAGCAGCCGATTGATAACAGGTAAAGTAGGAGCAGCATGACGTCCTGCAGCAGGTTTTGCCTCATAGGGAAATTGCTTTTAATGACGATGGAAGCACGTCGGTAGTCCCGATCCATCACATCCTTCTTCCTTCCGCAATTCTAACGTGAATTCGTTGCAGAGTAAAATTTCTGCCATAGTCAATAAACCCGTAGAAGACTACAAGATGAATTTTGGCGCGCCAGAGGTTTTCACGACTTCTGGTACTTTCATGTATTCGCCTTTTCTCCTATGGTTACGCGCAACGAACGAGACCGGTACAGCACAGTACCAACCCTGCGGGTAGTGAACACTATGCAGCTCTCCTCAAAAGGAGTTCTCTCGACCTATCTCGTTCCACGTAACTTGTAAATGCTCCCGACTATAATTATCTTCAAATGGCTCTGAGCACTATGGGACTTAACATCTGTGGTCATCAGTCCCCTAGAACTTAGAACTACTTAAACCTAACTAACCTAAGGACATCACACACATCCATGCCCGAGGCAGGATTCGAACCTGCGACCGTAGCGGTCACGCGGTTCCAAACTGACGCGCTTAGAACCGCACGGCCACACCGGCCGGCTACAATTATCTTCAACAATCCAAATGACTAATTATTCAGTTATGAACTTACATAAGATACAAACTTTTATGTGTTTTCAATAAAGTATTGTTCTACGAGTTCTACGAGTCAGGGTGTGGAATGTCAGAAGCTTGAACGTGGTAGGGAAACTAGAAAATCTGAAAAGGGAAATGCAAAGACTCAATCTAGATATAATAGGGGTCAGTGAAGTGATGTGGAAAAAGACGAAGATTTCCGGTCAGAAGAGTATAAGGTAATATCAACAGCAGTATAAAATGGAGTACCGGTAGTAAGATTTGTTATGAATAGGAAATTAGGGCAAAGAGTGTGTTACTGTGAACAGTTCAGCGACGCGGTAGATCTTATCAGAATCTACAGCAAACCAACACCGACAACGATAGTTCAGGTATACATGCCGACTTAATCAAAAAGCTTACATTTCAAATACATTCGTATTAACTCGAGCAATCTTTCACCCTGAAGCCAGTGTTGGCCTCTCACATACGGCTCACTTCCTGACCCATATTTCATGGAAGGTTTCAGCTTATATTATCGCACACTTTCATCCGTGTTAGTTTGCGCTATTAATTGTTATACACTTTTCAGAAAATAAAAGTGCCTCCTGCGTTACAAATGTCCAACTTGGATCTCCATATCTTACATGGTAGTGCCAGTTCGTTCGAAATATGGAAATTTTTTAGTTAGTTAGTTCTTTAGCTACTTGGTCCAGGTACCATCTCAACGACATTTCTTATCGAAATGAGGTGGAATGCGTCAGTTTACAGGCTATACGAGGGTTGCCCAGAAAGTAATGCACTGCACTTTTTTTCTCAGCCGAAAACAATACTACGAATGCGAAACGTTACGTATGTATTATTTGAAGTCTCCTGAGTGAGGGCGCTAAGTTTCCAGCACTTCCGACACAGCGTAGCTGCAGGACAGTTTGAGAAATGGGTCTGTAGGTGATGTACTTTACAAGCAACATGCCGTCATTAAATTTCTCGCTGCAGAGAAACAAACTGTGGAAAATACTCAAAAACATTTGCACAAATTTTATGGGCCATCTGCTGTCGACAGAAGTACAGTTAGTCGCTGGGCACAGAGGGTGAGGTCATCAGAAGGCGGTCCGGCGGAGCTCCACGATTTGCAGGGGTCTGGGAGACCTTCCACGGCAGTCACAGCGTACATGTTGCAGCGAGCTGACGTCATTCGCGGGGACAGACGCATTACGACTCGCCAGTTGGCGCTGCATCTGCCAATCAGCAAAGGAGGTGTGAATGCCATTATCAGCACCCTTGGATATTGGTACCGACAGGGCTAAATGGAAATGCCGTGTGGCTAGGGCCTCCCATCAGGTAGACCGTTCGCCTGGTGCAAGACTTTCGAGTTGACGCCACTTTGGAAAATTGCGTGGCGATGGGGATGAAATTATGATGAAAAGGACAACACAACACCGAGTCCCTGGCCGGAGAAAATCTCCGACTCAGCCTGGAATCGAACCCCGGCCGTTAGTTATAACATTACGTCGCGCTGGCCACTCAGCTACCAGGGGCGGACGACAAGGCATACATGCCCTTGTTTCGCGCTGGAGGAAGGCGACAGAACGGGATGGAGATCACGTGGAAAAACAGTGTAGATAAAACACCATTCTTTCGTGTGCGTAGTTCCTATTATATTCAATAAAGAATTGCTGAAGAAAAAAAATGCGGTGCATTACTTTATGGGCAACCCTCGTATATATATATATATATATATATATATATATATATATATATATATATATATATATATATATATATGACCGGGCCAAATATCTGACGAAAAGAGCAACAAACGAAAAAACTACAAAGAACGAAACTCGTCTAGGTTGAGTGGGGGAACCAGATGGCGCTATGGTTGGCCCGCTAGATGGCGCTGGCATAGGTCAAACGGATACCAACTGCGTTTTTTTAAATAGGAACCCCCATATTTTATTAAATATTAGTGAAGTACATAAAGAAATATGAATGTAGTAGTTGGACCACTTTTTTCGCTTTGTGATAGATGGCGCTGTAATAGTCACAAACGTATAAGTACGGGGTATCACGTAACATTCCGCCAGTGCGGACGGTATTTGCTTCGTGGTGCATTACCCGTGTTAAAATGGACCGTTTTCCAGTTGCGGAAAAGGTCGATATCATGTTGATGTATGGCTATTGTGATCAAAATGCCCAACGGGCGTGTGCTATGTATGCTGCTCGGTATCCTGGACGACATCATCCATCACCGTTCACCGGATAGTTACGTTATTTAAGGAAAGAGGAAGTGTTCAGCTACATGTGAAACGTCAACCACGACTGCTGAGAGGAATGTCGTTACACGTATTACCAAATGCATTGAGGTTGACGGACATCATTTTGAGCATTTATTGCATTAATGTGGTATTTACAGGTAATAGCGCTGTAACAGCATACGTTGTCAGAAATGAAAAGTTCACAAAGGTACAAGAATCACATTGAAACAACCGAAATAAAATGTTCAAACGTATTACGTTCTGTATTTTAATTTAAAAAACCTCCCTGTTACCAACTGTTCGTCTAAAATTGTGAGCCATATGTTTGTGACTATTACAGCGCCATCTATCACAAAGCGAAAAAAGTGGTCCAACTAAAACATTCGTATTTCTTTACGTACTACACGAATATGTAATAAAAACGGGGGTTCCTATCTAAAAAAAAAACGCAGTTGATATCCGTTTGACCTATGACAGCGCCATTTAGCGGGCCAACCATAGCGCCATCTGGTTTCCCCCTACAATCTAGATAAATTTCGATCTTTGTAGTTTTTTCGTTTGACGCTTATTTCGTGAGATATTTGGCCCGGTCACGATCAATGGGCCACCCTGTCTATATATATGTGGTAATTTCATTAGTTAATACTTACAGCTGTGATGGCACATTTAACATGCCCATCATCAAAGAAGTACCTACAACATGGCTGCGGATAGACACGACGTATTATTATTAGTGCTTGCTTTTGTGCAAGCAATATTTTCTATTGTCTGAGTGATAAGCTATCCCACAAAATTATCCCCTGTGACATTATGTAGTCGAAATACGCTAAATATGTTTGGACGTTGATTCGTCTGTTTGTAAGACTAGCAGTTATACGAAGAAAGAAGGGGGTGAACTTGATTGCTTGACCAGCTCAGTAACATACTGCTTCCAGTTCACGTTATCATCAGTATTGTAATGGAAAGGAAAAGGAAATAAAGAGAGAGCCAGTTTCATTGAAAGCGTTGAAATGACGTTGATATCGGCGTGAGGCCACAGACCGGTAGAAAACGGTCTGCCGGACTTTTCGTAGGTGAAAAAGCACAACAGACCTTAGTAAAAAGACAGGAAAAGGTGACCACCGGCCGGCCGGGATGGCGCCAGTACACGCCGGTGGCTTCACACGTTCCAGCCGCTATGGCTGCAACCGTCCACGTTGCCTTGCCAGAGTAAAAAGCTGGTATCCACTAGGAACCAAAATCGACGAATCACAGCCTTGCATTTGAATTGTGTAAGTTCTATTTATAATAAATAAGAAATAAAATATTCAAGGCGTAATGGCAAAGAGGATCTGGCTCCAATAAGTCATTTGGGGACGTTACTACAAAAATATTTTTGAAAGCTCTACTAGTATCGAGGGAGGTAACGGCTGTTTACTAGTTGACACAAACACTCCTGCGTGAGCCAGTCTGGAGACGATACCTCTCCAAAAGCGACATTTTTTCCTGGGCCCTCCAGACTGGCAGGTGTACCAGACTTCATCACCGACGCACGCGATAGGTTTCACTACAGTTATGCACAACACTGGTTAATCTGTTGTTCGCTCGGTTGGCATCGGGTTTCCCTCTCCAGGATTAGTTTGGGGCATAGCCGTTGTCGTCTAAATAATTGGTGTAGGATTAAACTTTTGCTTCCTAAAAGCAAATCTATGCTGTGTTGTAAATGGGGCGTGATTACCGTGATAAAATCCACTGTTATCTTGACTTAGCTTTGTTTATTCTGGATTCGGGTTCTGTGGCGACCTAGGCGCTTTGTATATTTCCGTTGACGTTATTCTGGCTGCTGCATGCAGAGTGTTGAGTGCATCCATCGTGTGGTAGGGCACAGAGGTGGAAATATAGATCGGGAGCAGCTGTGCTTGGTCTTTACGAAGTTTATCACGGTCGTTAGTTTCAGTAGGTGACGAAATCTGCACGCGCTAGCACAACTCTCTAACAGTATTTCATATTCTCCAGCACTACCCACACCTTATACTATCACAATATGTAGGGGAGAGTTTTGTACCTAGAGGGTAGTGCAGCTAGGAGCAGTCGATGTTTTTTGGTCAGTGCTTCAGTCTAGTGACTTTGAGAGGCACCCACATGCCTTGCTCATACTGTGGCATCAAGCAGTCAGGCCTGCAAGATGAATGGTCTGCCAAGCGAGTGGATTCATTCTTAATTTTATCGAGTAACATGAACTCTCGTACTCACAATTTAAGTTACAAGTTGTCCTCCTATATGATTAATACTCAACGGAAACACGCATCTGACTATCAATAATTTACAGAACTCTGACTGTACACTACCCACTGGCAAAACCACATTTTCTTTTTTGTCTTTTATTTAACGGCTTTTGTCAACACGTGGCCACCACACACATTATAAATTCGGGACATTATGACAACATACAATTCGAAGTAAAAGTCCACTAATCTTTTCTTTTCACTATCTTATTTATTCCGATAAATTCTCTAACCTAAACACACAAATTCTACAACCTACAACAATAACACATAAGAAATTCCGCCCAGTGGGCATGGCTTTACAATAGTGAATCTCTATATTATGGTCTCGTAATTACTTTTAACGCTACAGTGCACTTTCTGGATAGGATGGTGGATCTTTTATTATACCTCACGCTTCGACTCTCCAATCATCATCACTAAACCTTCCTCCAGACCGAGCGGTACCGAAGGAACAAGCATAACCCACTAATCTTTTGAAACTACCTCGCTACTCTCCCATGCAAACCACACATACCCAAATTACATGACATACACCACACTACAACATGAAATACTACACAGAGAATAGTCACAACATTATCACTTTCAGCTTTCCCACTTCAATTAATATTTATCCCAGTTTCACACGACACTGCCCCACTTTGTAATTCTACTTTCCTACTGTGAACTCTGGAGATATATGCACGTCTTCCTGTGCAATGCCAACCAAGTGGGGTTGCTGGATAGACGGCCGACTCACCTTTATTCTCTCTCAGAGTTTAAATCTAGCGTCACACGGAATCATATCACACAATTTAACATTAAGAACATCACACACGCGAGTCCTCAACTGATACCATGGACGAGTACTTCTCTTTATCCTTTGTCTCATACACCGATTGAGACTCACACAGTACTCACCACGTGGAAGTACTCGTCTCTAATTTCAAGTCCTGCACACGCCATTTCTTAAATATTTCAACTTATGGTACACACGCTATTTCTTAAATATTTCAACTTATTGTACACACGCTAGTAATTCAGCTTAACTTAAGCACACGGAAGTATTTCAACTTATTGCTACACGTGGTTTCATTGGACCGTTGGTCACTTCTGAAGATTACTACAATCCCTTTAATATTACCTGCCTGACATTTTAATTCTCCCCACAAAAGTTCCTGAAATAGAGAAATTAATATTTCAAACTACTCCTAAATATTCCACATGCATACCATGTCTCCACTCTTTCGTCATTACGGAGCACAACTACAACAGGTCTTAACAGCACAAGATCCAGCGGCAGAGTGCTGAAACATGGCCGTTCCTGAGGTTCTCTCCCATCTCTGTCGAGGTGGGGGAAGCACCTTGCTATCGTATTGGTCAGCCACATTTCAGGCGCTCAAAGCTCTGGTAATTTTCATCTCTTTGGTCCCACCAAAGGTGGCCAAAGGATCGACTTCAAAGATGATCATATATTCACATTCACTATCTGCGGTTAGCAGACGACCATGTTGTTGTTGTTGTGGTCTTCAGTCCTGAGACTGGTTTGATGCAGCTCTCCATGCTACTCTATCCTGTGCAAGCTTTTTCATCTCCCAGTACCTACTGCAACCTACATCCTTCTGAATCTGCTTAGTGTATTCATCTCTTGGTCTCCCTCTACGATTTTTACCCTCCACGCTGCCCTCCAATACTAAATTGGTGATCCCTTGATGCCTCAGAACATGTCCTACCAACCGATCCCTTCTTCTGGTCAAGTTGTGCCACAAACTTCTCTTC
The DNA here is from genome assembly GCF_021461395.2 of Schistocerca americana. Taxonomy (NCBI): domain Eukaryota; kingdom Metazoa; phylum Arthropoda; class Insecta; order Orthoptera; family Acrididae; genus Schistocerca; species Schistocerca americana. The sequence goes on from NC_060119.1 coordinate 540,427,177, forward strand.
TCCCCAATCCTATTCAATACTTCCTCATTAGTTATGTGATCTACCCATCTAATCTTCAGCATTCTTCTGTAGCACCACATTTCGAAAGCTTCTATTCTCTTCTTGTCCAAACTATTTATCGTCCATGTTTCACTTCCATACATGGCTACACTCCATACGAATACTTTCAGAAATGACTTCCTGACACTTAAATCAATACTGGATGTTAACAAATTCCTCTTCTTCAGAAACGCTTTCCTTGCCATTGCCAGCCTACATTTTATATCCTCTCTACTTCGACCATCATCAGTTATTTTGCTCCCCAAATAGCGAAACTCCTTTACTACTTTAAGTGCCTCATTTCCTAATCTAATTCCCTCAGCATCACCCGACTTAATTAGACTACATTCCATTACTCTCGTTTTGCTTTTGTTGATGTTCATCTTATATCCTCCTTTCAAGACACTGTCCATTCCATTCAACTGCTCTTCCAAGTCCTTTGCTGTCTCTGACAGAATTACAATGTCATCGGCGAACCTCAAAGTTTTTATTTCTTCTCCATGAATTTTAATACCTACCCCGAATTTTTCTTTTGTTTCCTTTACTGCTTTCTCAATATACAGATTGAACAACATCGGGGAGAGGCTACAACCCTGTCTTACTCCCTTCCCAACCACTGCTTCCCTTTCATGTCCCTCGACTCTTATAACTGCCATCTGGTTTCTGTACAAATTGTAAATAGCCTTTCGCTCCCTGTATTTTACCCCTGCCACCTTTAGAATTTGAAAGAGAGTATTCCAGTCAACATTGTCAAAAGCTTTCTCTAAGTCTACAAATGCTAGAAACGTAGGTTTGCCTTTCCTTAATCTTTCTTCTAAGATAAGTCGTAAGGTCAGTATTGCCTCACGTGTTCCAGTGTTTCTACGGAATCCAAACTGATCTTCCCCGAGGTTGGCTTCTACTAGTTTTTCCATTCGTCTGTAAAGAATTCGTGTTAGTATTTTGCAGCTGTGACTTATTAAGCTGATAGTTCGGTAATTTTCACATCTGTCAACACCTGCTTTCTTCGGGATTGGAATTATTATATTCTTCTTGAAGTCTGAGGGTATTTCGCCTGTTTCATACATCTTGCTCACCAGATGGTAGAGTTTTGTCAGGACTGGCTCTCCCACGGCCGTCAGTAGTTCCAATGGAATATTGTCTACTCCGGGGGCCTTGTTTCGACTCAGGTCCTTCAGTGCTCTGTCAAACTCTTCACGCAGTATCGTATCTCCCATTTCATCTTCATCTACATCCTCTTCCATTTCCATAATATTGTCCTCAAGTACATCGCCCTTGTATAGACCCTCTATATACTCCTTCCACCTTTCTGCTTTCCCTTCTTTGCTTAGAACTGGGTTTCCATCTGAGCTCTTGATATTCATACAAGTCGTTCTCTTATCTCCAAAGGTCTCTTTAATTTTCCTGTAGGCGGTATCTATCTTACCCCTAGTGAGATAGGCCTCTACATCCTTACATTTGTCCTCTAGCCATCCCTGTTTAGCCATTTTGCACTTCCTGTCGATCTCATTTTTGAGACGTTTGTATTCCTTTTTGCCTGTTTCACTTACTGCATTTTTATATTTTCTCCTTTCATCAATTAAATTCAATATTTCTTCTGTTACCCAAGGATTTCTACTAACCCTCGTCTTTTTACCTACTTGATCCTCTGCTGCCTTCACTACTTCATCCCTCAAAGCTACCCATTCTTCTTCTACTGTATTTATTTCCCCCATTCCTGTCAATTGCTCCCTTATGCTCTCCCGGAATCTCTGTACAACCTCTGGTTCTTTCAGTTTGTCCAGGTCCCATCTCCTTAAATTCCCACCTTTTTGCAGTTTCTTCAGTTTTAATCTACAGGTCATAACCAATAGATTGTGGTCAGAGTCCACATCTGCCCCTGGAAATGTCTTACAATTTAAAACCTGGTTCCTAAATCTCTGTCTTACCATTATATAATCTATCTGATACCTTTTAGTATCTCCAGGGTTCTTCCATGTATACAACCTTCTTTCATGATTCTTAAACCAAGTGTTAGTTATGATTATGTTGTGCTCTGTGCAAAATTCTACCAGGCGGCTTCCTCTTTCATTTCTGTCCCCCAATCCATATTCACCTACTATGTTTCCTTCTCTCCCTTTTCCTACACTCGAATTCCAGTCACCCATGACTATTAAATTTTCGTCTCCCTTCACAATCTGAATAATTTCTTTTATTTCATCATACATTTCTTCAATTTCTTCGTCATCTGCAGAGCTAGTTGGCATATAAACTTGTACTACTGTAGTAGGTGTGGGCTTCGTATCTATCTTGGCCACAATAATGCGTTCACTATGCTGTTTGTAGTAGCTTACCCGCATTCCTATTTTCCTATTCATTATTAAACCTACTCCTGCATTACCCCTATTTGATTTTGTGTTTATAACCCTGTAGTCACCTGACCAGAAGTCTTGTTCCTCCTGCCACCGAACTTCACTAATTCCCACTATATCTAACTTCAACCTATCCATTTCCCTTTTTAAATTTTCTAACCTACCTGCCCGATTAAGGGATCTGACATTCCACGCTCCGATCCGTAGAACGCCAGTTTTCTTTCTCCTGATAACGACATCCTCTTGAGTAGTCCCCGCCCGGAGATCCGAATGGGGGACTATTTTACCTCCGGAATATTTTACCCAAGAGGACACCATCATCATTTAATCATACAGTAAAGCTGCATGCCCTCGGGAAAAATTACGGCTGTAGTTTCCCCTTGCTTTCAGCCGTTCGCAGTACCAGCACAGCGAGGCCGTTTTGGTTATTGTTACAAGGCCAGATCAGTCAATCATCCAGACTGTTGCCCTTGCAACTACTGAAAAGGCTGCTGCCCCTCTTCAGGAACCACACGTTTGTCTGGCCTCTCAACAGATACCCCTCCGTTGTGGTTGCACCTACGGTACGGCTATCTGTATCGATGAGGCACGCAAGCCTCCCCACCAACGGCAAGGTCCGTGGTTCATGGGGGGGGCAGACGACCATACATTCATTCATTTCACAGATCTCACCAAACTGGATGTAGGGATTTACTTTGTGAGAGTGCACATGTGATCAATTAAATACATAAATTGTCATTCTTTCCCACACTGGTATCCGGCTTCGCTGTATTAATTGAAATTGAGTTATTTTACAAAAAAAGTGTGTTCTTCTGACAAAAATAATGAAGTATGTTGTACCTATTTTCAATGTCGGGTGGTACTGTACCCTTTCAACTTATTTTAGAATCACATGAATGAGTACGCACTAGATTGCCGTAAGCAGTTTCCACCATGTTCTACAGTTATTTTTTGTTGTTACACACGAGGTTGTGTTTTGTCCAGTATTTAGAAATATTTTGCATTCTGCACATTTAAGTGCTCTACACTACCTATAAGCTACTGAAATCTATTGTTAATGCTCCAGTTACAGAATTTAATGGCCACTAAAATGCTACATATTTTAGAACTACTTGTATAACATGTGGACAGTGGAGCTATACTGCGGCGATAGTACACGATCTTGCACCTTGAAACAGAAGGTCATTTTATCATGGAACATGTAGCACTTGCAAATGAACTGAGTTTCTGCAATATCTGAACAATTTTACTAGCCTTGAAAATGGAAATTTATGTCAGTTTCCAACAGCTTCTCTTTCAAAATGTGTTTAAATTGTAACTGCTTTTTGATAGACCTATACATTTGCTCAGTTTTATTTCACTTATTGATATTTGCTGCACAGTACAGTAATAATGTAACAGATAGGCTATTAAATACAGTGCTTACAAGATTTACTCGACAGCAGCGCTTTTAAATTTCAGTCGAAAATTTTTTCCTATATACATGATCATGTCGCACCTTGGAACATGTTTTCACATTTGGAAAAACTTATCTTCTGTAATTTAATAGTGAAATAAGGAAATACACTATACTTCTATTATAGGACTGGCTAGAGACCAAAAATGTGCCAGGGTACACTCTACCCTAAATCTAAGAAGTGGGCATAGTCTACACTGGATACTGACTCGTGTTCTGTGCTTCATCAACTGTTGGTTTTTGTTGTGGAGAACTGAATATAGGGTGTTTTCTCAAAATAAGTAAGAATCAATTTTTCGGGAACCACCTACTAATTCTTAGGAAAACGCCATCAGTGATTTCTTATATTGCTGAGATTTGCTTACAGCACTAATATCATCTGCGAAAAGTATCAGTTACGCTCATTTAACACATAAGGAATAAGCATGGATTTAAACTTGAATCGTCTGGAACAAACATCGTGATTTCTCTCCAGTCAGTAATATTTTCTCTCTTTACAACATTGAATTATTCAGCACACTGTTTTGTACTCTGTTTGTTAAATATAGTTCAAACCAGTCGTTTATAAAACCGTAATCCTATTAACCTTAAGCATTTACGAAAGAGTAACATGATCCAAACAATCGAACCTCTTGATCTGACCATAGAAAATACCAGCTGGCAATATTTTATTATTTAAGGCTTCCAGTATTTTATGGTTGAATGCATAAACAGCATTTTTAGTCGAGTGACTCTTCTGGAATCTGAATAGTCGTGTGCTAAGTAAGTTGTTCCTACTTAAATGTAAAACTGCTTTTGATACTCGTACTTTACCTTTCTCGAATATTTTGGAAAAAGATGTCAGTAAGAAGTTTGGACGATAATTATTTAAATCTGTCTTGTCATATTTCTCATGAAGAGCTTCAACTATGGCATATTTTGAAAAGTTTCCTTTATGAGCGACGCATTACATGTGCTGCTAGGGACATTACTAATTAAGTTAACGCAGATTTTCAGAACTCTGTTAGAAATTACACTCACGTGCATTAGTGATTCCGTTGAAGGAATACAAGAAGCTGTGTATGGGTCTTGTGTGCTGCCCTCCTCCAGCAGCATCCAGAATATCAACATCGGATATGAAGCCCTTACATGACAACACAGACTTCGCAACAGAACTTTGCATTGTGATCCAGCTTGGCGTGTTGAGACACCTGCTATTGCTCAACAAGATCCCTCTGATGGTCGTTAACGGTCCCATTGGCGTTGATGGGCTGCGTTCCTGGCTATAGGGTCCTATACACATTCAACGGCATATATGTGCAGACTGCTGGTTGGTTACTCAAAACGGGTACAGCTCTCATGCTTCAGGTACTCGCCCACCAGCCCAGTGCTTTGGCTGTTATCTCCGATAAGACGGAAATGTAATATGGAAACATTTTGACGTTGAGGAAAATCAAATGCTGACTGCACAGGGAGGAAAGACGAGTTAGATTTCTGTTTTGTCGTAGGTCATGATTTGGTTAGTGCACATTTGAAAATAGTAATAATTTTAGGGTATGGTAATACTGATTCGTTCTGTCGATAGAGATATTACGCTGAAGATCAACTGCTTACATCCTAGTGATAACTCCCGTGAAAACAAATTAAAGTAAAGATCTTGAGGGAAGTCCACAGTTGAACATCGGAGCTGCTGAAACATGAGATAAACGGCAAAAAAAAAAAAAAAAAATTGAGGTATCGACTCAGGCCTTTAAACAAACACTTATCTACTTACGCTCCAAGCTGAACGATCGAAACATATAGAATGGGAAAATCGGCAAAGCTATTTCCATGTGAGTTTTTACTTTAATGTTTTTGTATTTACTTACTACTCATAAATTAATGAAGTTTTAAATATTTCTGCTGCGTGGAATGTGCAATAAAAAAAAGTAAGTCTGTGTAGTCTCGTGAATAGCCAAGTTCCATTCATCAGGATAGAATGTACCTAGAAAGTTTTGAAAGTATTTCTACATTACTTGGATTTTCACAGTCGCCGTAATCTGAAAGATAATTATGCTGTAACACTGCTTTTCTCTTCTGCTCTGCGCTGCTGATGCTGCTGGACTCCATCGTTCTCTGAAGCCTTCTACACTGATGAGCCAAATTATTATGACCACCTGCTTAATAGCATGTTTGTCGGTCTTTGGGACGATACAAATAACTGATTCTGCACATCAGGGATGTGACAGTTTGTTCGTAGGTTTGTGGAGGTATGTGGCATTAGATGCTTATGCACAGGTCATGAAATTCGCATATATAACGAGCCGCTGATTTACATACGCGGTGATGGTGTCCGCTAGCGACCCAGAAGGGTTCCATAGAGACACATCAGACGAATTTGGTCACCGAGACATCAACGTGAGTTCACCATAACGCTCTTCAAAACACTGCAGCATTGTTTTGACTCCGAGTCATACGATTATACTGCTGAAACATGACATGGGGGTCGGGGAAGATATCAAGCATGGAGGGATGCAAGTGGTTTGCCACTGTCAGTGTGTCGTCGATCACTACCACAGGTCCCACGCAAGCGCAGGAGAATGTCTCCCACGGCATAATACTCCTCCCACCAGCCGGCGTACATGGCACACTGCACGGTTCGAGCCGCCGTTCGCCTGGATGACAGCGTTCGTGGAGACAACCATCAAAAATGTGATTCACCCGAAGACCCGACACGATCGGCCGAATCCCAGTGGTCCTGTGCTCACTGCACGATGACATTTGGTCAACATGTGCACACGCAGGGGTGGTCTGCTGCGGAACTCCATGTCTAACAATGTACGGTGAACGGTGTGCTCCGAAACACTTGCGCATGCACCAGCATTGTGCTCTTTCAGCGGAGACACTACAGATCAGTGTTTATTGTACTTTACAGAGTAGGCAAGCCTCCGAACCCCACGTTCTGTGAAGAGTCGTGAACATCAAACCATTTAGCACCTAGTGGTAGTTTCACTGCTCCCTTGCATCCCTTCTTAGATGCCCCGACCGTAGCACGTGAACATTCGACCAGCTTCGCCGTTTTCGAGATACTCGTTCACAGGCTCTGCTTAATAATAATCTGACCTTTGTCAAAGTCGCTTATCTCAGTGAATTACCTCATTTGCAGTGCATATCTTCGCTAAGGTGATCCCCTGTCCATGTCCGCTTACATACATCTGTTACTGCATCACTTTCTCTCAATGCCACCAGACGGCATCCAACGCCGTGGTGGCAGTGGTCATAATGTTATGGCTGATCATTGTATAAATCTGTACGTTCACTATAGACAGGCGAAACTACGGGTCAGTTGCAGATGTAAACTTCGATGACTCTTGAATGCTGCTCTCAGATTGGGGGAAAGTTATCTGTAAATGTAAAATAGTTCTGATGGAAGGAGATCCATTCTGATGGCAGTGGATCGTCCGCAGGCTCCATCAGGCACTCATTCATCGTGGGAGACGACTTTCTATGCGCATACATGTGTACACTTTCACAGTCCAGCAAAGTTCGTTGGGATTGAAAAATAGCTCACCTTTTCACAAACTTTCATTTATTTAATTTTGTTGTAACCTTTACTAACGTTTAACTACATCTAAACTGGATTTTACACGCCTTAACGGTTAAATAAACTTCTGTCTTTAAAAAATATCGCAATGGCGGCTCTTCAACGTTAGGATGTTTCCGCGTACTTCTCACTGTGTATTGTCGCTATCAGCTGAAGTCAAAAGTTACGATCTCCGCTACAACTCTTCTTCTCGTGCCAGTAACGTCTCAGAATACTTCACATTGCAGAGAGCTTCCTTGTCACAGTTGATAATGTTTCTTTGACAGTTAACTCTAATATTGTGATCTTTAAATCTACACACGGAGTTTGGCTGTCGTTCTAACAAGAATTATTCCATAAAATCGGCTTAGTAATATTTTAGGACATTTGCACTTCTTTTTGCTATTACACTACTTTGGTTCAGAGTTTAATGTGTTTAGCTATAGTTCTTACAAAAATATTTCATAGAACCGATCGAATAATATTGCATGACAGTTGCACTTCTAATTTTCGATATACGGATGTGTTATTACACTACTTTGGTCCTGGTGACTAACATGCTGGCATCAGGTTGTACACTTTCTATGACGGTGTACTCGTAGTAAATTAATTAACAGTAATGGAGAAATTTATTTATTTGATAGTTTACACACAAATTGCATGCAAGAGTGACTGTCAGGCGAAAAACTGCGAATAGGATGTAGGATGTAATAACTACAGTGGATCGGTTTTTCAGACAGTAATAAATGAAAGACAGCCTGTCCGTTCTAAAGAAGGATTCCGTGATTTACAGATGAAAAAAACTCCTTTAAAGTCCATTAACGCCTCTGGAGTGATAAATGACAAATTAGTTACAGTATCCATCACGTCATGAAGGATAAATTAATACTCACTTATATATTCAAATACCGATCACATTTTTATTTATTTAGTTTCGGGATTGCATGCAAAACTCATTACTCTAGTCAGCACGTCTTCTGACGGATTAAGGCTTTTTATCATTTGGCTCTATCTTTTGTCAGTATAGGTAGCATTTAGTATGCGATGCACATTTACGCTAGAAACAAGCACATCAACGAATTATTTTTAATGTCTTCTACTGACTGCCTTAAAGCATATGTGCTGCTCACCACTAATTCCCATTACGACCACTCAAAGATAACAACGCTGAATTCATTCCTTCAGCACATTGTGATACGAATGACGCGAACACATTAATCTCGATTTCTTTTTTTTTTTTGGCGGGGGGGGGGGGGGGGGGAGGGGTGATGTCGATGACACAGGCGTAAATTCAAGTACGTGTATATGGTGTAACGACTACGTGATAGAGATTTAGTCACCTGGAAATGGAATAAAGTATTTTATTTTAAGCAACGTACATTTTATGCACGAACAATGTTGTTGAAATGTTAGTGATGACATATGTACCTGAGGTGAGAGACCAGTCGAAAGGATTCATTCTTCATCGAAATTTTCTGGGAACAAATTTTTCTTTATTCTTGTACGATTTTCATTTGTTTGTGAACGCTTCCATGGAGAAAATAATAATAACTCCGGGTGGCTCAACAACCTGGTGCATCTCCAGTCGGACGCCAGTTCGACGACTTACGTGTCTGTCTATCCGAGCCACGTGTCGTTCCGCCGGCCGTGGTGGCCGTGCGGTTCTAGACGCTGCAGTTCGGAACCGCGGGACTGCTACGGTCGCAGGTTCGAATCCTGCCTCGGGCATGGATGTGTGTGATGTCCTTAGGTTAGTTAGGTTTAAGTAGTTCTAAGTTCTAGGGGACTGATGACCTAAGATGTTAAGTCCCATAGTGCTCAGAGCCATTTGAACCATTTGAACCACGTGTCGTTCCAGGCGATTTGTTTCCGTAATGGAGAGGTGAAGGTTAAGAGGCACCCTGAAATATTGGCTGAACCGTCCGGGATTCGATCTCTCGAGTTTCGGGCTCTCCGGCACTTTCCAGGCACGAGATTTACTATTAGACTACGGACGCCGACGCCGTCGCGGGTTACCTGAAGAGTGCTATGTTCGTAACCTTCTCGTCTTGGGTAGCATGTGAGGCAGTTGTACCAGTCGTACAAGTTGTACCAGTGCATGCAACACACTACGGCATGTCAGTACTCATTCTTTCGTTAGAATAATCCCGTTCTGTTTATCTTCGGAGAAAGGGAGTTACCCAAAAGGATGCTTATTTATAGGGTAACATTCGATGTTGCAATGCAGGAAGGCGAAGGAATAGTTTGTTTCGGCTTGCCCTCCTTTGATTGCAAAGATATAGTCAATTTACACTTTTAATATAACCATAAGTAAATGTTAGGCGTTTTGTAATGGTCTTGAAAACGTATTTTAGGTATGTGTATGTAAATGGTATAACTTAACGACTATACCGGAACCTGGAGCCCAATACCAGTTGCAGGTTGCCCATTTAATGGCTTCAAGGGGCAACAAAAATTAGATTATTTCACATAGATACTGGCCGAATTTAAAAATTTAAATTGCCACCACAATCTATTCGTCAAGAGGTGTACTCTCATTTTAAGTGTTTAACACATTAAAACAAGTATTACACCTACAAACTGTGTGTTCGCCTGGAAACAGCGTAACTGATGCCTCGCGGATACGAAGTCTTTATTCATCCAGTATTTGAGAATGAGAGAAATTTGCGACTTCGAACTAATTTTTATCATAATTTCTAACCTTCACGAAACTTTTCTCGCTGGCACCCTTCATAAAATGATGAAATACAAGAAAGTCATTGTGTACGACATTTTCGCACTTCTTGCAATAAAACTTCACAATCAAAAATGACGTTTCAATTTATTACTTCTTTACTTTACTCCTATGTAGTTTGCAGACAGTATCCTCATATACCACTGGATGCACCTGCAAAATTGTATCATTTTACAACGCTAAGTTGAGGATATATAATCTTATATACATACAACGAAAAAGGTTTTGAATCACCCCGGTTCCCAGAACTCTTGAAGATAAACGTTTACTGTGGATATTGTATCACAGACACAGTCCCTTTGACTGTCCAGAGATGCCACTAAACCCGCCCAAAGATGTAAACAACTATGCATGAGCAGCGGCTATTAGGCGTAAGGGGTCCGACAGCCTATCAGTTCCAGTCATTCCACCAGGAAGGAGGTACACGGCTAGTGTTGTCTGTAGTTCAACCATGCCTAGACGGTCAATGTCGCGGATCGATCGCGGCCGCATTGTTACTTTCTGCCAGGAAGAGTTCTCAACAAGGGAAGTGTCCAGGCATCTTGGAGTGAACCAAAGCGATGTTGTTCGGACATGGACGAGATGCAGAGAGACTGGAACTGTCGATGACATGCCTCGCTCAGGCCGCCAAAGGGCTACTACAGCAGTGGATGACCGCTACCTACGGATTATGTCTCGAACGAGTCCTGACAGCAACGCCACTATGTTGGATAATGCTTTTCGTACAGCCACAGATCGTCGTGTTACGATACAAACTGTGCGCAATAGGTTGCATGACGCGCAACTTCACTCCCGACGTCCATGGCGAAGTCCATCTTTGCAAACACGGCACCATGTAGCGCAGTACAGATGAGCCCAACAACATGCCAAACGGTCCGCCCAGGATTGGCATCACGTTCTTTTCACCGATGAGTGTCGCATATGCCTTCAACCAGACAATCGTCTGAGAAGTGTTTGGAGGCAATCCGGTCAGGCTGAACGCCTTAGACCCAATGTTCAGCGAATGCAGCAAGGTGGAGGTTCCCTGCTGTTTTGGGATGGCATTATGTGGAGCCGACGTACGCCGCTGGTGGTCAAGGAAGGCAGCGTAACGGTTGTACGATACGTGAATGCCATCCTCCGACCGACAGTGCAACCATATCGGCAGCATATTGGCGAAGCATTCGTCTTAATGGACGACAATTCGCGACCCCATCGTGCACATCTTGCGAATAACTTCCTTAAGGATAACGACATCGCTCGACTAGAGTGGCCAGCATGTTCTCCAGACATAAGCACTATCGAACATGCCTGGGATAGATTGAAAAGGGCTGTTTATGGACGACGTAACCCACCAACCACTCTGAGGGATCTACGCCGAATCCCCGTTGAGGAGTGGGGTAGTGTGGACCAACAGTGCCTTGATAAACTTCTGGATAGTATGCCACGACGAATATAGGCTTGCATCAATGCAAGAGATCGGGCTGCTGGGTATTAGAGGTACTTTTAATAAACTTGAAGAATGATTTCCAGCCTTCTGCAAACTTTTACTAGCTTATCTTCTTATCGTCAAATATTTATCATGTTACCTCGTTTCGAAAGTAGTCAGATGTCTGAAGCTCTTTTCACATGGGAGGTAGATTATTTAAATAATTGGTATTATACTGTTATTTTCGCATTTAATCAGACCCAGTTCCGTATCGTACGTTTCCTCTGAGATCGATACGTTGCACTAGTTCTTTCCTTGATTCTACTACAAGAAAAACGTCCCGCTCACGTTCTTCGCACGTATATATCCAATCACTGGACATAAATAGAGCAGTCATTGCAAAAATATTCGCTGTACTGTTAGAATACACTACGTTTAAAACAATACATTTCCTCCGTTGTCTTTTTTGTGGCTTAACATTAGTATAGCAAAGCTTCAGAAGTCATGTATCTCTTCCTCGTACACACTTGCTATGAACAACTTCGCATGTTTTACTCTGAGCACATGTTCTCGTATCTACTCTGTAGTTTTGCCTTTATTATTAGACTTGTTTTTCCCCATGTGAGGATACGTAGTTGTTGTTTCTTCCCCCTAACATTTCGGAACAGTACTCAACGGCACAAATACTACTTGGATTTTTCATACCAAGTGATTCACTCACTGTAGTCACTTTCTGGAGGAGCTGGCTTAAACCCATTTCCAGCTATTCACAATTAGGTTGTAAGTGATCACATTGTTAAGGCGAGCACCGGAGTGGTTCCTTTGAAATGAATACGGCCAGTTTCCATCCCTAATCGTCGTTCTGTCCCAGCCTGTGTTGCGTCTCTAATGACCTCATAGTCGATCATGTGTTAAGCCTTGAACTTCCTTCAAGTTTTTGTTTAATTTTCTTAATGAGAATCATTTTTAAAGAAACATTGTTTCACTGTCGCTACGGCATATCTGGTAGTCGTAACAAGGTCACCCGAATTACCTAATGATGGGATGTGACACGCTTTCGTGGTCCTTCAAGTTGACTCACTCAGTTGTCTCTCTTGTAATATCTAGCACGACTTCTCGTATTCTTTGCTGAATAGATTCATTTAGTTGAGTGAACCGTACATTACTTTTAATATCGTATACTGATAACTCTTCTTCATCCAGTTCTGAAATCCTTAGACCTGTGATGCCTGTATCGATTTTTAACACAATGTGTGTTTTTCTTTATTTGTAAGATTTAAGCTCTTTACATTTACTTTATTGGCTACTTTTATTCCTCTGTCCTTAATGGATTCAGCTCCTCCTAATTCCGCGATTAGTTTGTTTTCTATCTGACAAAGTTTGCCGTCACTAGTTGTTCTGATCTGGCTGAAGAGAGGCGCATCGTGTACAACTTCATATGTGTCGGACTGAATATAGTAAATGTTACTTGTAATTAATTTGATCTGCTACAATTCTTATTGACTCTTTTCTTGAAGAGTATTTTAAGATCGATATTTGTTTTTCTCCCTGAATTTTTGGCATAAAATCTGAAAATTCAAAGTGAAATAGTCATGCATAAGGTATTTAAAATAGTGTCATATTTCTACAGGAGCTAAAACTGTAGGGACGTCGCGAGAAAACCAATACCAGTTGAGATATGGGACGTTGGACATCCGCAATTCACAGCGGGCATATTATTTACAAGTGAGGCAGGGTTCACAAGAGACGGGATGGTAGATTTCCACATTACGTCAGCGTGGCAGATGAGTTGAAAGGGTACAGTACCGCCCAACATTGAAAATAGGTACGAAATTCTTGTCAGAACAACACATTTTTTTGTGTAAAAGTAACTCAATTTCAATTAATACAGCGTAGCCGGACACCAGTGTGGGAAAGAATGACAATTTATTTATTTAATTGATCACATGTGCACTCCCTCAAAATAAATCCCTACATCCAGTTTGGTGAGATCTGTGAAAGGAATGAATGTATGGTCGTCTGCTAACCACAGATAGTGAATCGGAATATATGATCATCTTTGAGTCGATCCTTTGGCTACCTTTGGTGAGACCAAAGAGATGGAAGTTACCAGAGCTTTGAGCGTCTGAAATGTGGCTGACCAATAAGGTAGCAAGGTGCTTCTTCCACTTCGAGAGAGGTGCGAGAGAATCGGAATACGGCCATGTTTCAGGTACTCTGCCGCTGAACCTTCTGCTGTAAAGACCTGTTTTTTTGTTGTGCTCCGGAATGAAAGAGTGGAGGCATGGTATGGATGTGGAATATTTAAGAGTAGTTAGAATTAATAATTTCTCTTTCACAGGACCTTTTGTGGGGAAAATTACAAAGTGAGGCAGGTAATTTTAAGGGGATTGTAGTAAACCAACGGTCACAAAGAGCCCACGTGTAGATATAAGTTGAGATACTTCCGTGAGCTTAAGCTGAAATATTTAAGAATTAATAGCGTGTGTACAATAAGCTGAAATATTTAAGAATTAATAGCGTGTGTACAATAAGCTGAAATATTTAAGAAATAGCGTGTGTATCATAAGTTGAAGTATTTAAGAAATATCATTCCGTGTGACGCTGAATTTAAACTCTGAGAGAGAATCAAGGTGAGTCGGCCGTTTTTCCAGCAACGCCACATGGCTTGCATTGCACAGGAAGACGTGCGTTTATCTCCAGAGTTCACATTAGGAAAGTAGAAATTACAAAGTGGGGCAGTGTCGTGTGAAACTGGGATAAATATTGATTGAAGTGGGAAAGCGGAAAGTGATGAAGTTGTAACCGTTCTTTGTGTAATATTTCATATTGTTGTGTTGTGTATGTCTTGTAATTTGGGTATGTGTGTTTTGCATGGGAGTAGCAAGGTAGTTTCGAAAGATTTGTGGGTATGCCTGTTCCTTCTGTATCGCTCGATCTGGAGGAAAGTTTCGTGAGGATTATTGTGAGAGGCGAAGTGTGAGGTATAATAAAAGATCCACCATCCGATCCAGGGAGTGCACTGTTGCGGTAAATAGATTACGAGACCATAGTATAGAGATTCACTAACGTAAAGCCATGCCCACTGGGCGGAATTTCTCATGTGATTTTGTTGTAGGTTGTAGAATTTGTGTGTTTAGGAATAAATCAAATAGTGAAAAGAAAGAGATTGGTGGCCTTTTTCATTAAATTGTATGTTATCGTAATGTCCCGAATTTATATAAAAGCCGTTAAATCAAAGACAAAAGGTAAATGTGGTATTGCCAGTGCGTAGTGTACAGTCAGAGTTCTATAAATCACTGATAGTCAGATGCGTGTTTCCGTTGCGTATTATTCATACAGGAGGATAATTTGTAACTAAATAGTAAGATACGAGAATTCATTTTGCTCGATAAATTAAGGAAGATTCCACTCGCTTGGCAAACCACACATCTTGCAGGCCTGACTGCTTGATGCCACAGTATGAGAAAGGCAAGTGGGTGCCTCTCATAATTTCCACTTGCCTTTCTCATACTGTGGCATCAAGCAGTCAGGCCTGCAAGATGTGTGGTTTGCCAAGCGAGTGGAATCTTCCTTAATTTATCGAGCAACATGAATTCTCGTATCTTACTATTTAGTTACAAATTATCCTCCTGTATGAATAATACGCAACGGAAACACGCATCTGACTATCAGTGATTTATAGAACTCTGACTGTACACTACGCACTGGCAATACCACATTTACCTTTTGTCTTTGATTTAACGGCTTTTATATAAATTCGGGACATTACGATAACATACAATTTAATGAAAAAGGCCACCAATCTCTTTCTTTTCACTATTTGATTTATTCCTAAACACACAAATTCTACAACCTACAACAAAATCACATGAGAAATTCCGCCCAGTGGGCATGGCTTTACGTTAGTGAATCTCTATACTATGGTCTCGTAATCTATTTACCGCAACAGTGCACTCCCTGGATCGGATGGTGGATCTTTTATTATACCTCACACTTCGCCTCTCACAATAATCCTCACGAAACTTTCCTCCAGATCGAGCGATACAGAAGGAACAGGCATACCCACAAATCTTTCGAAACTACCTTGCTACTCCCATGCAAAACACACATACCCAAATTACAAGACATACACAACACAACAATATGAAATATTACACAAAGAACGGTTACAACTTCATCACTTTCCGCTTTCCCACTTCAATCAATATTTATCCCAGTTTCACACGACACTGCCCCACTTTGTAATTTCTACTTTCCTAATGTGAACTCTGGAGATAAACGCACGTCTTCCTGTGCAATGCAAGCCATGTGGCGTTGCTGGAAAAACGGCCGACTCACCTTGATTCTCTCTCAGAGTTTAAATTCAGCGTCACACGGAATGATATTTCTTAAATACTTCAACTTATGATACACACGCTATTTCTTAAATATTTCAGCTTATTGTACACACGCTATTAATTCTTAAATATTTCAGCTTATTGTACACACGCTATTAATTCTTAAATATTTCAGCTTAAGCTCACGGAAGTATCTCAACTTATATCTACACGTGGGCTCTTTGTGACCGTTGGTTTACTACAATCCCCTTAAAATTACCTGCCTCACTTTGTAATTTTCCCCACAAAAGGTCCTGTGAAAGAGAAATTATTAATTCTAACTACTCTTAAATATTCCACATCCATACCATGCCTCCACTCTTTCATTCCGGAGCACAACAAAAAAACAGGTCTTTACAGCAGAAGGTTCAGCGGCAGAGTACCTGAAACATGGCCGTATTCCGATTCTCTCGCACCTCTCTCGAAGTGGGAGAAGCACTTTGCTACCTTATTGGTCAGCCACATTTCAGACGCTCAAAGCTCTGGTAACTTCCATCTCTTTGGTCTCACCAAAGGTAGCCAAAGGATCGACTCAAAGATGATCATATATTCCGATTCACTATCTGTGGTTAGCAGACGACCATACATTCATTCCTTTCACAGATCTCACCAAACTGGATGTAGGGATTTATTTTGAGGGAGTGCACATGTGATCAATTAAATAAATAAATTGTCATTCTTTCCCACACTGGTGTCCGGCTACGCTGTATTAATTGAAATTGAGTTACTTTTACACAAAAAAATGTGTTGTTCTGACAAGAATTTCGTACCTATTTTCAATGTTGGGCGGTACTGTACCCTTTCACCACCGGCTACCCATGCAGAAAAAAATGGCACGGTACTATCCTTGCAATGCGAGGGTAGTTCCGAACATTTTTTTTTAAGAAAACTGTATTATAACAAACGTAGCAATTCATCAAAATAACCAGGAGGAGACCTTAGCCCCTGGTGACCTCAAATTGACGACCAAATGTTGTTACTTTACCAAATTGGCAGTTGTTGCATTATTGTACTCTCCACAATCCGGAGTAGCGTACACATACAAATTTACAACAATATACATGACAAATAAAACATCACATAGAAATGAAAAAATAATCTTGAGATAAAATTTTGCTTTAGTTACTGGGATCTTCGTTATTTTTATGAGTAATCCAAATTTCAATAATTCTAAAACAAATAAAAAATACTTTCTCTGTTGTCACACATATAGACGACAAGAACTTGCATTTCGACTAGCCTTCGTTACACTTTAATGTGAAATGTCACCACTGTGATAATAAAAATAAGTGGCTTCAGTCAAAACACCAACAAGATTATTACTATGGACGACATCAAAATACATCAGTTAATTCCGATATTTGTTGTGCAATGCAAACTCTTGTCCCCTGTGACAATCTTACTGATCAATGCTACATGAACGGCTACGTTAGTATTACGCCACTGGCTTATAATTAGAGCATCATTGTACGAAATATTCTAATAAACATGCTACGTGAACTTGATAACCCAGAACAGACAAAAAACAAACACTAACTATTCTAAACACAAATGTTGATGAAATACAATTACACTTGCTGTCCCTTCAAGAATGAAACACACAAAAAAAACATTTACACAATCACAAATACATTATTCCCTATCTTGCGAGTCACACGGAAACCTTTCATTCTGTGATTTTCTTGTGGTCAAAAAGTTGCTGATAGTTTTCCTAGAACCACTGTCTCGGTGTCAAGGCTCTCCCATGGTTACCCGGACGAAAGTCTTTGAGTCACTCAAATCGGCATTTTGAACACGCACTGAACAGTAAACTGTATCTCACATTAAAGACAAATGTCATAGTCACTGTCAGAGTACCATCCACACGAATCTGTTCGTCCAAAAAAATGGCCCTACAACTACTATTACCCACGGTTCTGTCCTTTCAGTTCATGGTGTAATTAAAAGTCGTAAGTTTCAACAAACAGCACTTATTCCCGCACCAGTTCAAGAAATGTCTCCTACTACAGACGCAAATGTCAATGTCCCACTCTAGTTTCTTGCCTTCATACAATAATTGTTCACCAAACGACAACTGTCCTCTAAGTATACTAAGTGTCCCACATGCAATTCACAAAGCACACTTAACAAGTCTCTGCCAAAAGTTTATGGATCCCACCATTCAGTGGTCAAGACAAAACAAATCGATCGTCCTGTCTGCTAAAGACAAAATCTTTTCCACCACTCACAACGTGGAAACACCAGTCCTTCACTTTCCACATTATGGAAAGTCGCAGTCATCTTGTTTCACGGCTCCACAGTCCAGTACTAGTTATTAGCTGCTGGTGAAAAAAAATGCTCGCCGGGCTCTGCCGCGCCTCGTCCATTCTGCAGTAGCGCCGCTGCGCGCGCCGTTGAGCAGAAGAAACCACCCGCTGTTGCCTCCGCGGGATACCTCCCCCAGTCGTAAGGGTGGCGGAACTCATGAATGGCCAGTGGTACGTGCGTGTCGCCCCAGGCCGTTGACCTGCTGTAGCGGGCGCGTGGAGTGTACCCCGTCCGGCAGTGGAGTGGGGAGTGCCGCGGCTCTGTCACCCGTCGCCATGGCTACGTCAGCTCGGACCGCTAGCGGTATGGGCGTTACGACACCCAATCAGTCAGACCGTTCCGTGCATCTCGCAACATTACAGACAAAAGGATATATTTAAATACTCATTGATTACATGTATGATCTATTAGATACATTGGTAATAAAAGAATCTTTGTTCTAAAAAACATAAAACTATACACCCTAGTTTTCTACACATACATCAACATTTGTCCCTTTTCTATATACAGCCCACACTTGCGCTATTGATTGTACCTGTCGTCCCTCATACAACACATGAATGTGTAAAAAAAAAAACAAAAGGAATAATAAACAATCTATACAACTCATAATTACAATATAAAATAGTAGACTACTCTAACATCCTATCACAGTGAAAATATTAGAGACTGTTTATTCTAAAACTACAATATACAGTGAACATTTGTGCTTGTGACAGACTGAAATTAATACCACTTGAAAGTGTTCTAACAAAAAAAATAAGAAATAATCTATACAGCTCACAATTACCTACCACAGGTTATTAAATATTAAACTACTTTAACATCCTAACACAACAAACATTTTTAGAAACTGATGACTCTAAATCTACAACATACAATGCACCTTTGTGCTTGCGACAGATTGAAATTAATACCACTTGAAAGTGTTCTAACAAAAAAAATAAGAAATAATCTATACAGCTCACAATTACCTACCACAGGTTATTAAATATTAAACTACTTTAACATCCTAACACAATAAACATTTTAGAAACTGATGACTCTAAATCTACAACATACAATGCACCTTTGTGCTTGTGACACACTGAAATTAGTATCTCTTTATATATTTTACCTTTTTTTTTTATTATATATAGCAACATTTCTAGGACATGTATGAACCATCCACATGTCAGATCCTGACCTGCCATCGAGGTTCACTCAAATCAAACAATACACAATAATGTTTTAGTTACAGATCGGTAGCATCCCCTTTACAGGAGTGTGCGCATTGATCACAGTACTCTAGGACTCTCACTCACCAGACATCACATTTTCCTTCTCATTCAATCCATTAATAAACTACCAGAATAGGTCTAGAAGTCAGCTAACCTTAACACCACCACACTCACGACAACATACCATACCTTTGCTCCCTTATACTCATAACACCACCACACTCACAACATACCATACCTTTGCTCCCTTATACTCAACCACATAACACATGAAGCTGTTTCGGAGATAGCATTCCAGTCTCTGAATTCGTCCTTTCACTCAGGCACCTCTCTCCATCGGCTTACCTCTGCATTCACTTTACCGATTATTCATCCTCCTAAATGTCAAATTAGAATTGCGACATTTCATCTAAGAACAAAAATACACAAATTATTCAACCTGCAAAATAGCAGTACACATCATTGGTACCGTTTTGATTAGTTATACTGGTACCAGGCTTCAACAACAACAACAATAAATATTATTTTTGCCAAATCGGAAATGTTATGCTAAGAATTAGATCTTACACTTATATTACATCTTACGTCAGTGTTCCACAACGTTCACCATCTGGATCTCATACTCCCTTTATGTCCTTTCACATTGTGCAGTTGTCCTCATCTCTTCATTCGTATTTCGGCTCTCTGTCCGTCCATTACTCCATCATTTCCTGGTCTTCCTTCGCCATTCGCATCAATCTCTATTGCAGCATACACAGGTCTCTCTGTAACATACATCTAAGACATCTCCACATTATTCAATTCTACTCACCTTTATTTACCACTGTTTCATCACGTCGAATCTCTCTTTATTAATCACACTGCTCCACGTCGCTTCTCTCCTTATATATCACCTTTATCCACTCATTAATCATCACGTCGTTTCTGCTTGATCCTTATTCATATGACAAAAAATACGTACACACACCACTCTGTCGACTCCTGTTCATGACTCATTCGACCAGTCTATTCCGTCATACTTCCTGACATCCCGCCTGAAAATTCTTATGTTCGATTTGACCCTGCACAACGTTACACACCACAAATAAATACACTGACTATCTACCATAAATTGCCTACTTTCGATCTATCCTTAACTTTTCCACAATTTGATGTTTGAAATGTGATGAAGCCCACGCGATTGTTTTCCCTTGATCGTCTCAATCAGTACAGCATTTTCATGGACAATCCGCCTCACTCTGAGTGGTCCACTATACACAGTAAAGAATTTGCTAGTTAGGAATCTAAGTTTACATGAAAATTAAATGTGTGCAGAGAATATACAAGCTGGGAGAGATGGGCAACCCAAGTGTTAGTAACTTTGGTGCTAGTGGCCTCTTTCCCTAACACCAGACTCCGAACATCCATACGCAGCACCTCATAACTGTCGCTATAACAATGACATACTACCCATCAGATGGCAGCTAATCTAAAAACTTCGATCACAATGTTGACTTTTTTACATTACGTGTTAAGTACCTGCAATAGTCAAATCGCACTAATTAAACTGGACTTATTGGCATTATTACATAACATTTCAGCAACTGGTTTCTTTGAGGAAACAATCGTTTTACTTTACTGTTCGAAATAAAAAATTTGCAAATTTTGCTCTGAGAGACCAGCCTAACAGATTCCATTACTGGTGTTTTACTCTCTGATCAGAAGTATGGTATTTGCATTCCTACATATCAGTAGAGTATGTCTGCTACATAGACAATTTTCAGTGCCAGCTGCATGTGTTTTAAGGCAAGATGCTAAGGGCTGATATGTTGGATTTGTTTCTCCTATCCATCAATCTATTACGACAAGAAAGAAATACCAGGATTCCATGCTCTCCTGTCATTCTGATAGTTTCTGCCGTTCCTATCCTCGACTCTGTCTGACCTATGAGTCGTGTCTCCGTTCACGATATTGCTCTCATTACCCAATTCTTGTAACAAGTGCTGAAATGACGCAGAATCGTCTAAGCCTCTGCCTGCTATCACTATATCTCTGCGCAATTTCACTGGCAACTTCGCTCTACAGATCCTAATGAGCTCCCCAGGTTCGTATGTCACATCCAAATACCTATTTCGTCTCAGGATTTCCTGGTAGCACGACACTGGATCTCTTATACCACCTTCGTTACCATTTCGCATCATCAATATGCTTTGCGTAACCTGGTCCTGCTTACTTTGCGACCAGAATTCATTTAAATAGCTACTACAGTCTTTAATAACTTCCTGCATTTTCGCTCTAGCCTCGTCCCTCAAATGGTTATACACAAACTTCGTTTTGAGGAGCAGTCCCCACGATGAAGGTAATGAATCTTGAAATTGAGACAGCCTTGGACTATACCCAGTTGAGTCTACCACCTGTTTTATCCGACACAACCGTTCTTCTGACTCTGTGAATTCGTCTTGCTCTTTCTGCCTATTTTCGCTTTTCGAGTTTATCTCAATCTCCCTCTCCACTCTACCTGGTGATGTGTCACCTTCGCTGCTGCACGCTAATTGCAACTGTGCTAGTTCTTCACTATGTTTCCTACTTATTACTAATTCCGCCTCTTTAAGCTGTAATAGCGATTGTATCTCCCCCTGGTTGGCATAAACTTCTCGCTGCGTACTGTCAGAGCCTGTCTCGCCTCTTATACTAATCTTTTCTACCTCTGCACTAATCGTATTCATTCTGACCACAACTTCTTTGATTCGCTCATCCGGCAACACGTCCCTACGTTCTGTAATATCGCTCTCTATTGCCCTTATTCGTACCTCCAAATTATTGGCTTTTTCTTTCACAGCATCCTGTACTTGCTTCGACGCACCCAGATTCTCCTCCCCCTCATCTAACCGATTATTAACTGCGGGCAGACGCTCATCGATAACTGCGTGTAGCTTCCTCATTGCCTCTTTATTTCCCTTATCAATTGCCTCCAATCTTTCCTTATTTGCTTCCAATCTCTCCTTAGTCTCCCTATCTCTCTCCTTAGCCTCCCTATCTCTCTCCTTATTCTCCCTATCTCTCTCCTTATTCTCCCTATCTCTCTCCTTATTATCTCTACTGATTGCTTCTAATCTTTCGTTAGTTGCTTCAAATCTTTCCTTAGTCTCCCTATTCATCGCTTTATTATCTCTACTCATCGCTTCTAATCTTTCGTTAGTCTCCCTACTCATCGCTTGTAAAAACTGCAGTATCACATCGTTATTTCCTACTTTCGACGCGCTCACCTCGTTCGCCTGAGAAACGGTAGCTTCGCTAAGGGTAGCTTCACTTTCACTGAATACCTGACCTAGTCCCGAGCCCGCGTCGTCGGGAAAAGCCCGCGTTTGTGGACAAAGCCCGCCGCATAAAGGTTCCCCTTGCAGCGGTCCACTGAACAATACAGCCCCTTCGGAGCGTTTATCTTTCTCGCTCATTAACCCATGGTCAACAGCTACTTCCTGCTGCACTGCTACGTCCACCCCAGAATCGCTATTCTCCATGGTGGCTACACTTTTCGACTGCGACCTAGTTACTACGGACATTACGCAAAAAAAATTATGAAACGATCTTCCAGCCTTGTGCGATATAGCAATTAATTACATAAAATAAAATAAAAGATCCTCACCAATCCAGAAAGAATTTGCAAACAGAAAAAATTTTACTTCTTAACGCTATCACAATACATTCCATAAAAAAAATCTTAACAGAAAACCCTAACAACAAAATATCCTAACAAAAACGATCCTGGCAAAGGAATCCTGGCAACAAAATTATCGTGGCAAAAAACGGAATCCTGGCAACAAATTAAATATCCTGGTAACAAAATTATCGTGGCAAAAAACGGGATCCTGGCATCAAATTAAATATCCAGGTAACAAAATTATCGTGGCAAAAAAACGGAATCCTGGCAGGGTCGAAATTATGAGAGGCACCCACTTGCCTTTCTCATACTGTGGCATCAAGCAGTCAGGCCTGCAAGATGTGTGGTTTGCCAAGCGAGTGGAATCTTCCTTAATTTATCGAGCAACATGAATTCTCGTATCTTACTATTTAGTTACAAATTATCCTCCTGTATGAATAATACGCAACGGAAACACGCATCTGACTATCAGTGATTTATAGAACTCTGACTGTACACTACGCACTGGCAATACCACATTTACCTTTTGTCTTTGATTTAACGGCTTTTATATAAATTCGGGACATTACGATAACATACAATTTAATGAAAAAGGCCACCAATCTCTTTCTTTTCACTATTTGATTTATTCCTAAACACACAAATTCTACAACCTACAACAAAATCACATGAGAAATTCCGCCCAGTGGGCATGGCTTTACGTTAGTGAATCTCTATACTATGGTCTCGTAATCTATTTACCGCAACAGTGCACTCCCTGGATCGGATGGTGGATCTTTTATTATACCTCACACTTCGCCTCTCACAATAATCCTCACGAAACTTTCCTCCAGATCGAGCGATACAGAAGGAACAGGCATACCCACAAATCTTTCGAAACTACCTTGCTACTCCCATGCAAAACACACATACCCAAATTACAAGACATACACAACACAACAATATGAAATATTACACAAAGAACGGTTACAACTTCATCACTTTCCGCTTTCCCACTTCAATCAATATTTATCCCAGTTTCACACGACACTGCCCCACTTTGTAATTTCTACTTTCCTAATGTGAACTCTGGAGATAAACGCACGTCTTCCTGTGCAATGCAAGCCATGTGGCGTTGCTGGAAAAACGGCCGACTCACCTTGATTCTCTCTCAGAGTTTAAATTCAGCGTCACACGGAATGATATTTCTTAAATACTTCAACTTATGATACACACGCTATTTCTTAAATATTTCAGCTTATTGTACACACGCTATTAATTCTTAAATATTTCAGCTTATTGTACACACGCTATTAATTCTTAAATATTTCAGCTTAAGCTCACGGAAGTATCTCAACTTATATCTACACGTGGGCTCTTTGTGACCGTTGGTTTACTACAATCCCCTTAAAATTACCTGCCTCACTTTGTAATTTTCCCCACAAAAGGTCCTGTGAAAGAGAAATTATTAATTCTAACTACTCTTAAATATTCCACATCCATACCATGCCTCCACTCTTTCATTCCGGAGCACAACAAAAAAACAGGTCTTTACAGCAGAAGGTTCAGCGGCAGAGTACCTGAAACATGGCCGTATTCCGATTCTCTCGCACCTCTCTCGAAGTGGGAGAAGCACCTTGCTACCTTATTGGTCAGCCACATTTCAGACGCTCAAAGCTCTGGTAACTTCCATCTCTTTGGTCTCACCAAAGGTAGCCAAAGGATCGACTCAAAGATGATCATATATTCCGATTCACTATCTGTGGTTAGCAGACGACCATACATTCATTCCTTTCACAGATCTCACCAAACTGGATGTAGGGATTTATTTTGAGGGAGTGCACATGTGATCAATTAAATAAATAAATTGTCATTCTTTCCCACACTGGTGTCCGGCTACGCTGTATTAATTGAAATTGAGTTACTTTTACACAAAAAAATGTGTTGTTCTGACAAGAATTTCGTACCTATTTTCAATGTTGGGCGGTACTGTACCCTTTCAGAGTATCCTCGAGCAGTCTTGTGAATCATTAGGATCCCTTCAGTGTCAATGTATAGGCAGTTTGTCAAGCAGATTAACAGGTTCTGTGATCATCGATTTTAGTACGATGAAGTACCAGCGCTATTTGAAATTGCTACCTTTGGAGAAAGACAATGATTATCGTTTATGCACGACGGAGCACCATCCATTTTCTACGGATCGTGCAACATTACGTCACTGCAACGATGGATGGGTCGAAGAGGTCCGATAGCATGGCTTCCCCGTTCACAGGACATCAATAAATAGGATTTATGGCTATGGGGACAATACAAGCCATTGTATATGAGCAATCCATTGACAACGTGTAAGAGTTACAGGATGTGTGTCAAATATCTGAAACACATTCGAAATAGAGCCAGAAGTAGTGACGAAGAAGACGGAGGAAGTGTGTGGATGCATGGTAACCACATGCAGCATGGCCTATAGTATTTATTTCCACGTAACACACAGACGGAATTGAGAGGAAAGAGTGGCCCATATGTTAACAGGTATTGGTTTACAGACATATAATTTCAGGAACTTTTCTCCTAATTTTGAGCCGACCGAGGTGGCCACGCCGTTCTAGACGCTGCAGTCCGGAACCGCGCGACTGCTACGGTCGCAGGTTCGAATCCTGCCTCGGGCATGGATGTGTGTGATGTCCTTAGGTTAGTTAGGTTTAAGTAGTTCTAAGTTCTAGGGGACTGATGACCTCAGATGTTAAGTCCCATAGTGCTCAGAGCCATTTGAACCATTTTCCTAGTTTTGACCAGTACTACTTCCTTTAGGAATATGTGATCCCCCTTTTTCTTTTTTAAACACCGTGTTCAGAGTATCATCCGAGCCGTTGGGACACCGATTTTAGTAACTCGCAATAAGGAAATACGTGGTATGCTGGTCAACTTCCTGGACATTAGTATAGGTAAGAGCCTTAAAATGGACCCCAACCCCCCACCCTTCCAAAAGAAAATGAAAATACCCTGGGCTCTTAACTTGCATTATCTTGAACTCCATTGGAACCAAGTGTGAGTAGTAGTTTAGGCATCTACCACCGTGCAGAGTGGAATCATAAATCGCCCGCTGTACTTGTTTGTATCTGTTCGTCATTACATGTTTTCACAACGGGAAAAGGTTTTACAATGTGTTACCTTTTTCGTTGTTGCTCCTAGATGTTGGCAGCTTAGCTTTTCAACCTATATATGCTCTTATACAAGCCATCTCTCCTAAGAGTCGTTAGACACATTTTCTCTACTGTTTCGGCATATACAGGGTGAAGCGAAATTCGCGCACTCGGGCGTCGCAGCGCGTCTCCTCACATGCCAGCGATAAAAAAATGTCTGTCACAAAATTTAGTCTGGCGAGTACATCCGGCAGAAAAAGGACGTTAAAGAGTGGTAATACTGGCAACACTGTAACAAGACGTACGGTAACTGTCTCTGTCAGGACGTTTTAAGCGTGTTGTGTAGTTAGAGCAGTGGCTAGAGTTTTGGGTTAGTATGCAGAAGGTCGAGGGTTCAATGTTTGGTTGGGGTGCGTTTTTTTTTATTTGTTGTTTTCATTCTGACATTTCATATCGTAATATACACCGTTTGTTATGTGACATGTATCCTAAATTTACAACAAATTGTAACGCTGATACCAGAAAGACGTGGTTGGAGAAGTAAGAAATAGACCCTTAACACAATTAATGGCACCAAGGTGATAACACATACAAAGAGTAACCGAGTTTGGACGGTATTCGCAAAGCACGTTGCTAGTCCTACTGGTAACGTAAGGCCCTAACGAAATGTAATGGACCTGAACGAGGCAAGACTAATAGTTGGTACCAATCTATGTAATCATTAGAGGAGGGCACAAAGAAAACAGGTTTCGCTTGTAGTAGGGGAAGTGGCACGGATAAATTCGAGCCCACGACGTTTAAAGGGCATCTTTCAAAGCCGACCAATCTTCCATTCCTACGATTGTCGTATGTAAGTGCAAATGTTATGCAGAGGACCCGCAGCAATCGCCGTTGACGATTAAGATGCCAGTTACCGCACCACTTGGACTAAATTTACCAAATAAAAAACATATGTTTGAACCCAATATCGAACCCTCAACCTCCTGGATGCTAACCTAAAACACTTTCCACTGCACCAACTGTAAAGATCGACTACTACGTGACGAAAGAGGTAGTTACTATACATATGGTTCCAGTGTCGCCAGATTGCCACTCTTTAACGTCTTTTTTCTGCCGGATGTACTCGCCAGACGAAGTTTTGTGACAGACATTTTTTTATCGTCTGCATGTGAGGAGTCGCGCTGCGACGCCCGAGTGCGCGAATTTCGCTTCACCCTGTATTTGCAGCTGTTTTCAGTTTCATTTTTGCAACGTGAAACTTGAGTCATCCCGAACACATACCGCTCACCACGTCTTTCGCAACGCCCAGCGTTAATGGAAAATATCGGTTTGTATCCCGTTAAAAACAAAATGATTTTTAAAGTGGAATTTTACGTTCCCATTCCATAGAGTTATCTGAAATTAATCTAGTGCGATATTCGTTTTACGGATGTGTAGTACGCTGCTGGAGTACCGGTTATTCCTCGTGTTTTACTGTCCCTATCTCTACACATCAGAAAAATTAATATCGCACTAGACTAATTTCAGACCATTATTTCGAATAGGCACGTAAAATTCCATTTTAAAAATCAGTTTGTTTGTGATGGGAAACGAACTAACGATTTCCATTGCCGCTGGGCGTCACATAAAAGACGTGATGAGTAGTATTCGTTTGGGATGACGCAAGTTACACATTGCAAAAGTGACATTGCAGATATATGCTGAAAGGCGAGAGAAAATCCGACTGGCGATCAATAACAGAGGCACCCGGTGTAATAAGATTTAAGGATAATGTTTGTGATCAAACCGTTTCATTTAGATGTTTGGCTAAAACTTGATTCTGTTAACATATTGCAGACTCAATTCCCGTTAACTGGACCCTCTTCGGTTGCTAAAACCTGACCCCTTAATTTTTCATGTTTAAATCTATCTGCATCAGTATGCACTGTTTTTACCTTGGAATTCTCTTGCACATTCCAAGAGGATAACGTGGAAGGTTGATCAGAGGCAGACATACAATTCTGCGTAAC
Source organism: Schistocerca americana (assembly GCF_021461395.2). NCBI lineage: Eukaryota > Metazoa > Arthropoda > Insecta > Orthoptera > Acrididae > Schistocerca > Schistocerca americana. Next base: position 540,455,380 of record NC_060119.1, read on the forward strand.
GGTCTTCGAGAAGAGTTGGGTAGTATGTTATTACGACGGAAGGTTCTTTCTTTGAGCTTGCTCGCAATGTCTTGTGACGAATAACCATGCAGTTGCCAGAGAGAAATAATACCCTACACACTTCCGAAGACGAAATTGTTGGAAAAAAACTGTATCAGCCTTCTTCTTAATTGTAACAAAACTGAACTGTCAGAAATAAAGGCTACTCTTATCACCTGATAGCAGGGCTCTTGCCTTCAGCAAGTAAAACACAGGGAAGTTACTAAACCTTCTAGAATAAGTTGTATCGCACCTAATTTGAAAACAGATAACTTTCTTCCTTATTTATAACTTTTTTCTAATTTGTTAGTGTTATTTTCATTACTTTTAGAAGGCATCCGATTTTGGCAGTTATTTTTCAAACTCGTGGAATACAACACTTTTGACAGTACCTTTTTCATAATAACTTTTCATTATATTTTCTAACAGTTAAATGTAAACCGTGTATAGCATTGTAACGTAAAGATTACAGAGTTTCCTTCTACTTTCTACTTTTTAAAAACTAAGATGAACCTGGTTGATATATATATATTCCTTCACTTTATTTGATTAATTCAGAGAGTACCTTTCCCTATAAGCACGCTGCATGTCACTTTATGGCACTTTATGATACACTGTAGGCCAATGATTTTCACCGAGATCTACATGGTAACTTTGGGAAAATGGACATTTTTAGACTTTTAGGCTGACTAGTACCGCTTTTAGTAGCGGGGGCCAAACGGCGGATACGTCGGTCACTTCGTAACAGTGGCTATTGGACAGTGGACGGCAGAGAAGCGCATGCTCAGGTACGATTCGTTTGTACAAAATGCTGAGTTCGTGGTTGCAACAGCAAATGTACCTTCGCCAATGCAGTAACATAGCTCCCAGTCGCACTACGATCTTACTATGGGTTACATTCTTCAGAACACTCTTAAAACTAAGCCGTAAGATCCTAATAAGAAAGCGAGGACATCTGAAACTACCGGCATTGTGAGTATGGCAGTCATGCAGAGTCTGAGATGATCCACACTTCGACATGTTCACTCTGTACTGTTGTGCCGTGAACCTGTGAAAAAAATTATAACGTTTGGACTGAAAATACCGCCCGTAAATTGCTGGTAGTTCAGCATATATAAGACAGGGAATAATAACAACGAGAAGACTTCGCTGCGCACATGCAAGCGATCTTTCAGAAGACGTAAATGCAATAGTGTTTATAAACCATGAGGCGCATTGTCAATTAAAAGGGTCAGTTAACAAACAGAACAATTTTTTGACAACCCTGGACAGTCTTACGTAGTTTACGAAAGACCTCTTCACCTCCGACGTCTGACTGTGTGATGTGCCGTAACTGTGTAACCGTGCCTATTTTTTTGAGAGCTCACCGTAATTGTGATAGTGAACTGCAAACATTACGTACACTCGCTGAATGCTTTCTTTCTGCCACAATCGCGGAGACGGTGGAAAAGCATGAGGAGTGTCTATTTTCAACAGGAGGGTGCAACATCGCACACTAAAATGCATCGACGGCAGTTGAAAGAAAGTTTTTCCCTGGACACCTCATTCCACTTTTCGGTGACGTGCCGAGACCACCAAGATAACCAGACTCCTCCCCTTGTGACTTTTTCTTTGGAGGGAATTTGAAAGGTCGTATCTATGTTAAGAAGCGCCAAAGTTTAATGGAGTTGAAAACTGCCCTTAAGGGAGAGATGTGTCTGATTGACCAACGCCTGCTTGCACAAGTTATTATTAGCTTCTGGCAGGGAGCTGAAGATTGTATTCCAGATAATGGCCACCATCTGGATGACATAATTTTTAGTAGGTGATCACCTAAATCAAATATAAAATGTTCACCTTTAATCATTGAGATAGCACTGTTCATTTGAAAACAAGCTGTTTCTCGTTGATCACCCTGTATATACTATCGAAACAAAATCTCTAAACAACGCTTACTAGCTACTTTAACTGTAAGAATGTTCTGGAAAAAGGAAAGGAGCTAGTAATTTCACCGCATGATAAGTTCCTAAATTCTAGCCAAGAAAAACTGTGTTCTGCAATTCGTTGGGAATTGTCCAGAAAAGGCAACATCTTAAAAACGAAAAGATATCCAGTAGCCTAATGGAGACAGATTATGTAGATAACAATAGTATGAGCTAGGGAACAATCTGTTTGTATACATACAGTCCCCCATGAGTAAAAGCCGAGTCTATGAAGCTACTTGTGAACAGTGTAGTTCGTATTTCATAAGGAAACAAGGAAATCCATATCCAGGAGACCGGAGAAATTTGATGAAAGCTGGAAGTTCGAAGAAACGGGGTCCAATTTTGCCCACTATAGTTTGTAAACCAAATCCATATATTCCAAAGATGTCGCGTTATTCCAGTCAGAACAGCGAGAAAGGATGCTTTCAGGATTTGAAACATTATAAATCAAGAATGACTAGGAAGTCATCCAGCACTGCTACTGAAGACAAACAGGTTATATTTCTCGCCACTTCTAGAGGCTGTCAGAATAGCCAAAGAACAACCTGGCTACTAATCTGTCTCCCTCTCTCTCATCAATCCTGTGCTGTTTAGTTTCATAACTTGTACTTAAATGACCATCCTTCACTACAAGTATACATGAAACAATCTTGACTCTGTAATAAATTCTACGCACTTCTCCATTTGTAGATAGTACAGCGTCAGAGCGTGATATCACTTAATTTCTTTGTTGTATATTGCATCTACATGTATAGTTGATTTGTTGATCGTAGATTTCTTATTTAGTAGTATATCAGAAAACACGAATAAAGTAATTGAAACTGTAACTCTAGAATATGGACTTAGGACGCGAAACCAAGGTTGTGCAACGGAAAAAGGAAACAGAAAAAAAAGAGGAAGAGAGAGGGAAAGAGGAAGAAGAAAAAGTTTATTCATGTGTCGTAATTATGTAATTTTAATGTGTTACCAACAGCTCACAGTTAAATCAATTAAATTATTCAAATTTAAGTGTCACAGACGCCACGTGGAGTGGTTTCGAAAACGTGAAGTAGCTGTCGTTCCGCAAACGTTATTGTAAATGTGAATGATTTAGTGTACTACTTATTCCCAAACGGTCGCCCTCCAATTTTTATAAAAAATAAAAAATGGAATAATGCTATAAGTAATAAAACCTAACCCAAGCTTACTGACCCTCACTCATATTCACAACACCGAAAGGGCCATGAAGACGTGAAGATAAGTATGTGTACGCAGACGACCTTCAATTTCAGTTTTGTTAAAGGCAGGTTGCCCGAGGAGTTGAGATTATGGTCTTCGCCAACGTGAGACAATTTCACGCCGTGTTAGCTACATTACCGTTTTTACTTGAAGCAAAGAGGCGCTCGTGCATGAAATTATTCACGTTCTCCCGGCTGATCGATTCCGCGAAGCTCTAATTAGAGTGCAAAATCTCTCCGTCGTGTCACGCACAACGAGGTAATATCACATTACAACAAATTTGTCGGCTTTCAGTTACTGTAAGTAATGAAAGACGAACAGCAGGGGTACTCCTTATGAAATGTTGTCACAACTAAACACACCTAAAACGAGGAAAGGGGTCGAAATTAAGAATCTGCAAAAAAAATTGTGAACACCTACCTGCCACTGCTTCGTGGCACTTAACGGCTGGATAAATTATTGAACGGCAAATATACGAATGGAAATTCTTTCCCGTGTCTACATTACAGAATAACTGCTCGTCTGTGACACTGCTGCGCTCGACAGTAGAAACTACTTCGATGTCGAAAGATTCTAGTATGGTGCACTGGAGCTTCATACATTTTTTGGTTTCGTAAGATTGAACTCTTTTCCCCTCTGAAAGAAGACAAGAACTTTAAGTAACAACGACACTAAAGCGTTATCCTGAGGTAAAGCTATGTGTGCCCAAGTTTTAGACTCACATTCAGAAAAAACAGAACACCTTGAAGGACTAGAGATAGGTTCATATTCACGAGACATGAACATTAGTATGTTCTGCCGAAACTATTGTCATTGAACCATGTGGGCCCGCAGGTTCAAGGTCAACATCGATATGGTTCAAATGGCTCTGAGCACTATGGGACTTAATTTAGAACTTAGAACTACTTAAACCTAACTAACATAAGGACATCACACACATCCATGCCCGATGCTGGATTCGAACCTGCGACCGTAGCGGTCGTGCGGTTCGAGACTGCAGCGCCTAGAACCGCTCGGCCACTCTGGCCGGCTCAACATTGATATTGGTGCGCAACACCACCTACCAGTAAAATGTGCCTGCGGTTCTTGCTGTAGCTATACACCGAAGGTAATGGATCAGTGTGACTTGAGCAGACATGCAGGATGCTTCGCAGAGGTATGCACAAACCATACCGTCAAGAAAGAGGGCGCATAATTGGCATGAGAGAATGTGATACATCCATATGGGAAACTGAGGATCGTGTGGGACGAAGTGTTTCAGCAGTGCAAAGGGCGTGTGCAGAACGGCTCACGGAAGGCCGTAGAACACGACGAGATGGGTCAGGTAGCACGACGCACACCGCCCTCCGAGAAGATTGACACTTCATCCGAACACAATCGCAGGACAGATCTGCCTCCTCTTCGGCTCCGGCGCAACGGTGTAACAGTGTAACGCATCGTACACTATCAGGGGTGACAGTCCATCGCCGTTTATTACGGCACTTGTTATGTGCGCGTCGTCCACTACTCCGCCTAACTTTGACGAACGTGTAGAAACATGCCAGAAGACAATAGTGTATGGAACGACGTCACTGGGATATCAGACGAATCCATGTTCTGTTCGTTTGAAATTATGGCCTTACTTTTCTTCGCCGCTGATAGGGGGAGCGCGTCACAGTGACTGCATTCGCACAAAACATACAGCGCCAACTCGATGCCTTATGGCGTGGAGTTCTATTTAGTAGAACCACAAATAACAGTTGGTGTGTGTCCAGGGTACTGTGACCAATGTGACCTACGTGAATGACATTCTGCGAACAGTAGTCATACCCTTTCTGGACAACACCCCAGATGCCATATTTCAGCAACACAATACACGACCACTTTCTGCACTACCACGTGTCTTCTTGGTATCACAGGATGTCAGCCTTATGCCCATCAGATCACCGGACTTGCTGCCAATCGATAACGTGTGGGATGGTGGTAAGACGGGTGCAGCGCTGTGACAACCACCACGGATTAAATTTCCACCAGGTGAATACCGCATGAATGATTATACCACAGACCGCCATTCGAGCCTTATAGGTGTCAATGTCATCACGCATGGAACAAGTTGTCAGGGCCAATGGCTGACCCTGTCACTACAGGCAACAGGACAAATACTGAACCGAACTGACTGAAATGTTAATCATTTTTACAGTTCATAATAATGTACGTGTCCTTTGGATATGAACGACCTATCTCTAGTTGTTCAAGGTGTTCTGTTTTCCCTGAACATGAATGTTTTTGCAACTTTCGCTAGGAAGACGACATATATCGTACTGTTCTACAGTAGAATGCCAAAAAGTCACAAAAGAGCTTTTTCCGTGTTGTGTCACACCTAAAGTGAAGAACTATCAAGAATACGACAGATGCGTTGTTTTCTCATTTTCAGAATAATCATCCATTATTTGATTGAGATGAATTATTCAGTACGAAGTCGAGATGTAGGTATATCATCAGTTACGTTGTGTATCATAATTAATAGCGAAAACTGTCACAGGGGAATGTATGCGACAATAGAAATGTTGAGGTAAAAATAGTTTCGAAATGCAGCAGTTTGGGAAATAATCACAAATCTGTGGCTGCGAGCTGCCACTGACTTCATAATGAAGTACTGTCCAAGTCGGAACAAATACAGTTTAAATGTTAACTAGTAAATGGTCTCATATTATACCCATCGCTGATGGCTGGGTGATATGGTCCGTGCATGATGGTCCATCGGCATATTTTGCTACCGATGGAAGACATCCAACGCACCAATACGGGCAATGGTGTATAGGTCCAACACAGTCTATACCTTGATCTTCGAGACAACTCGATCTCAAACCTCTGGGTTTTAGCGGCTGGTGTTATTCAAAAGTAAAGTCTACAGCACTCCAGTTGATAGGATTCAATACCTACATCAGGGAGTTGTAGAGTCTTAACAAGCTTTAAAAGATTATGTGGTAGTATCCGACAGAAATTGTAACTCAGTGCAGTATTCTCAAAAAGTAAATTGTAACATGTTGCTTGCTGAAGTATTCTGTTTGTTGTTTAAGCAGAGCGTGGGTGAAGTTCGAACTTCATTAGCTGTAGACTTAATCTACTTTCCCCCGTGCCAGTTTTCGATATCATGATACACCCTGTTCACAGAATTGTCGCTGCATAGGTGGCACACTTTTAAAACTAATAGGGCGTGAAGTGATCTAAGTGGCGCAGTCGTTAATATATTGATACAATATTCGTGAGTCTCATCCCCATCTCGTCATCTTGCTCTACCATATTCGTACCTTCCACAAATCTCACAGGAAACTCCTGAGACGAATATGCTGAACTGTCACGGCCAGTTTCTACCTCCATCTTTATGTAATTCACACAATTTAAGACGTCTAATATCGACGGACGTTAATTTATTAGGTGTAGAGGTATGAAACCAGGATTTGGTTGCAATAATTACATGTCTGTTGTTTGAAACTGATAAACAACTTTCTTTCAAAATAATCTCCATTGCTGTTTACACGGCGTGGCATTCATAGCCTTTTTTTTTTTGTTTTGGTTTTGCGCCCTAAAACCAAAACAAAAAAAAAAAAAAAAAAGGCTATGAATGCCACGCCGAAAAGCAGTTCTCCTTTTGAAGCGAACCAGTCAGCGCGCCATTTTCGTACATTTTCAGACAAACTGAAGCGCTGTTCAGCGAGAGCCCGTCCCATTGATGCAAATAGATGATAATCGAAAGGAAACAAGTTTGGAGAATAAGCCGCACGCCCTATTATTTCCCAACTGAGAGCTCCATTGTTTCCCTGACCAGTTTTGTTGTATATGATGGGGCTTTATCATAGAGCAATATGTCTTTGTGTTGCCTTTTTTCCATATTCCAGTCGTTTTCACATAATTCTCGATTTGAATCGATCATTTGCTGTCGATAGCGATCAGTGTTCACGGTTTGACCAGGTTTCAGCAGCTCATAATAAGTGACACACTTCTGATCCCACCAAAACACAGAGCATTGTATTCTTTCCACAGCGATTTGGTCTTGGAGTGGATGTCGATGGTTTGCCTGGATTCACTCATGATTTACGACGCTTAGGATACATTTTTCATCATCCGTCAGTATTCGGTGGAGAAACTACTTTCCTTTGTATCTGGCGAGCAGCATTTTACAAGTGGTCTTTCGATTCTGTCTTTGATTCAGTTCATGCGGAACCCATTTTCTCAAATGGTTCAAATGGCTCTGAGCACTATGGGACTTAACATCTATGGTCATCAGTCCCCTAGAACTCAGAACTACTTAAACCTAACTAACCGAAGGACAGCACACAACACCCAGCCATCACGAGGCAGAGAAAATCCCTGACCCCGCCGGGAATTGAACCCGAGAACCCGGGCGTGGGAAGCGAGAACGCTACCGCACGACCACGAGATGCGGGCTCCATTTTCTCACTTTCTGCACCTTTCCCATAGCCTTCCACCGAAGAGAAACGGCTTTCTGCGTGACATTCAATTGTTCTGCGAATTGCTGTTAGGTCTGAGTATCATCTTCATTCAATAAGGCCTGCAATTCGTTGTCTTCAAACTTTTTCGGTGGTTTCCCGCGCTCGTCGTTTCTCACGTCCAAATCACAACTTTTGAATTTTTTGTAGCACTCGAAACACTGTGTTTTCCCAAGTCCATGTTCACCGAAAGCTTCGACAAGCATTCGAAGCGATTCTGCAGCAGTTTTCTTCAAATGATGACAGAAAACCAATGTTGTCCGCAAATCCTAGTTCGTAGGCACAAAACTCGACATGTTTACGGGTTTGAAACAGGTACCGTTGTATGGAACTTAGGTTACTGAGTGCTGAAATTCGTCGTCAGCCATTACAGGTAGCAGATGGCGCTACAGACGCGGTCTCACGGGATCTACACTGACGGCTAGCGCCATCTATATGGAAATTCCGGTTTCATACTGCTACACGGGGTATGCCCCAAAATCTTTCCTAATTCCATTCAGTCTGGATATTTTCGTATTTTCAGGACTGCAGATGTTCCTTGATCCACATATAAGCAGTGACTAAAAAGATTCTATTCGAAGAGAGTACAGTCCAGAATCGGTATGCTAATCAGACAACATCGCCGTGAACACTGAGACAATCGTCACACTGACGCATCAGATTGAACATACTCGTTTGGTAGAAAACCGTGTCCTGCTGTGTGAAGAAGTCCGTAACTACCTGCCGAGCTACCTTGGCTGACAGGAATCGTCGACCGTGCTAAGCCTTTTGTAAGGCACCTACGACGTGATAATCACATGGGGAGGGATGAGAACGTTAGGGCGGGTGTTCGAGTGTCTCCCACTCGAGATGGCACGACTTCTGCGTTACCTTTGCGATGCGGCGGCGTGCGTTACCATGAAGCAGTAGCACTCATTGTCGGTGTCGGTTTGGAACGCCGTCGACGGCAGGAGAAATGTCTTCAGCGACGAGACCCACTTCGTACTAACCCGCGATGACTGGCGAAGGCGTGTCCGGAGACGCCCCGGACAGCAATGAGAGCCGCCCGCTGTGGTCGAGCGGTTCTAGGCGCTTCAGCACGGAACCACGCGGTCGCAGGTTCGAATCTTGCCTCGAGCATGGATGTGTGTGATGTCCTTAGTTTAGTTAGGTTCAAGTAGTTCTGTGTCTACCCCTAGACTGATGACGTCAGATGTTAAGTCCCACAGTGCTTAGAGCCATTTGACCCATTTGAACAGCAATGAGATACCACTCTTACTGTCGGCCGCCATGCGGCCCGACAACCAGGAATGATGGTCTGGGGTGCACGTTTCTTTTCGTAGCAAGACCCTTTTGGTTCTCATTCGCTGTACCCTTACAGCACACCCATACGGCGACGATATTCTACACCTCGTTTTCTTGTCCTTCATGGTAAATCACCCCAGGTTTACATTTCAGCAAGATAATGCCCGCCTGTACACTGCGAGAGCTTCTACTGCTTGTCTTCGTGAAATTCTACTTCGGCGAGCAAGGTTGCCGGATCTCTGCCCAGTTGACAATGTTGCGAGCGTTATGGGCAGATCCATTAAACCTGTTTGGGATTTTGAAGACTAACGCGCCAATTAGAATTTGGTACAATATCACACAGGAAGACATCCAGCGACTCTATCACTCATTGCACAAGAGCCAGAGGTGGATCAAAGCTTAATTGATTTGCTCAGTTTGTGAAGTTCTTTCTCTTGAATATATCATCCAATTTTTCTGAAAAAAAAGGTTCAAATGGCTCTGAGCACTATGGGACTTAACATCTGTGGTCATCAGTCCCCTAGAACTTAGAACTACTTAAACCTACCTAACCTAAGGACATCCCACACATCCATGCCCGAGGCAGGATTCGAACCTGCGACCGTAGCAGTCCCGCGGTTCCGGACTGAGCGCCTGAACCGCTAGACCAATTTTTCTGAAACACAATCATTTGTTAGACTGTACATGAGCATTACATTTACTGATTTCCTTCCCATTCGAATAAATCCTTCGTTGTGCATCTTTTTTCTTGTCTTAGATTGTATTTGTAATTCTTTCTAATTTGCTTGGCAGGTTTTATTGAAATTAAAAAAATTGTTTAATGACAATCTTTTATTGCTAGACCGCATTTACACAAGATTACTAAGATAAGTCTGTAAATGTGTTCTAGCCATCAGAAGAGTTAAAAAAAATTTGAAGAATTTACAAAAAGAACTAAAACCATAAAATGTGTTATAATTTTAATCACTCGAACACAAAGTTATTACTTTTATAATAATATTTTCACACGAACGTAGCTCCAAAATTTTTACCTATCTTCCTGTGAATGTCCGATAAGATCCCCACATTTCAAACAACCGTGCGAAAGTCCTTTCACATCATTTTTAACACACGACATGTGTCCATCGCTTAAAGTTTGTGCACTGAATCGATTCATTTCTGCATTGCTGTGAGAAAATGATGTCAAACACTTAAGAAAGAAGACATGTTTTATCACGTGATTTAGCTTGACTATGGCCACTTTTCTTGGAAAACGACTTTTACGTGGAACATGTCTTTTCAGGAGGTTCTAAATCTTCGAATTTGTTTTCCTAGTAGTGTTATACTCTTTGCTTATTTCCCTAACGGATCTTCCGTGCCTTTTTATTTCTCTCACTACTAATCTCGTAGATGCCTTCAGAAACATTGCCTCTTTTCCTTTTTTTAACAGGTGGAACTACGATCAGCAAAAACGTGACTACTGTACATTCAAAAATATGTAGATTGATATTTGAAAACATCTCTCATGCAATGTCCCACAGGGAAAATATCAAACATTGCACAGATTTGGCCGGTTTAAAATCAATGCAGGACGCAATATGCTTACGTAGAAATTGCAGTACATGCGATGTAGACTTTGCCTACGTTGACTTTACTAAAGGTAATATGAGTACTCAGTTACAGAATGACAATGAGACAAATTGGCCGCATGGGCCTAAGTGCCGCTATTTCAATGGAACACTGAGCTCCGTCGCCATATTGCAATTACTTTTGTTCATATACGGAACTTTTTTAACTTTTATCGCCTCATATAATCTCAAGATAATTCTTAATTTATTGACTTTGCTTCTTTAGTAACAGCCTTGTCGTGGAGTACACAACAAAATATTCCGAGCAAGCAAAACCCACTGTCGCTAACAAAAAAACATAAATTCCGTGCCCTTCCTGCCTCCACGATTCAACTGCATGATGCTCGTGGAAAGGCGATGGTACCGTAGCCGCCAATCTCCATAGTCGATGGTCTGTTCTAATGGCACTTTAACGAAATGACACAAATCGGCCATCGTGTTCCTATGGTCAATGTGCCTCGGTCTGCCCTAAACATAGCAAATGGTAGGAGTGGGGCAGCTACCTCCATTCTGGTAGGCAAGCATTGCCTTCCATCCCTGGGAGCAGCCTTGTGTAAACACAATCCGATTCTGTCAGTATGTTGTCGTTAGAAAACGCGCAACAACTACGGTTCTTGTTTTCGTGCAATGACGCTGTTTTTCACCGAGAGAACTCGTTATCGCGACTACACTGATCACAATGCGGTAAACTCTGTCGTTCGGCTCCAGCCTCTATGCAGGAAGTATAAATCTCATAGGCTGCGATTCCAGTTTTTTGATTACATTCAGTTAGGCATTACTTGCTCTATCTAGCGACTGGATTTTATTCTCTTATGAGTTTCTCACTGTGCTTGATCTGCTATTCTGGTTTCATTCCACGAACTGCAGCAAGGCAGCACCTCGCCAAGTCATCCAACACTGTGGATGGTTTCTATAAAACATTTTGACAGCCTACCATGCACTTGTTTATTTTCCTGCAACATACACAAATCAAAAAACCTTTTACTTCACTCCAGTTCCCAGAACTCGTGAAGATAGACGTTGACTGTGGATATTGTATCACAGACACAGTCCCTTTCACTGTTCAGAGTCATGAACAACGCCTATTGGACGAAGGGTGTCCGACAGACGATCAGTTCCGGTCATTCCACCAGGAAGGAGGTACACAACTCGTGTACTCTGTAGTTCAACCGTGCCTAGACTGTCAATACCATGGTTCGATCGTATCCGCATTGTTAGTTAACGACAGGAAGGACTCTCAACAAGGGAAGTGTCCAGGCGTCTCGGAGTGAACCAAAGCGATGTTGTTCGGACATGGATGAGATACAGAGAGACAGCAGCTGTTGATACATGTCTCGCTCAGGCCGCACAAGGGCCGCTACCTACGGATTATGGCTCGGAGGAACCCTGACAGCAATGCCACCATGTTGAATAATTCTTTTCGTGCAGCCACAATCCGTCGTGTTACGACTCAAACTGTGCGCAATAGGCTGCATGATGCGTAACTTCACTCCTGACGTCCATGGCGAGGTCCATCTTTGCAAACACGACACCATTCAGAGCGGTGCAGACGGGCGCAGCAACATGCCGAATGGACTGCTCACGATTGGCTTCACGTTCTCTTCACCGATGAGTGTCGCATATGCCTTCAACCAGACAATCGTCGGAGACGTCTTTGGAGGCAACCCAGTCAGGCTGAACGCCTTAGACACACCGTCCAGCGAATGCAGCAAGGTGGAGGTACCCTGCTGTTTGGGGTGGCATTATGTGGGGCCGACGTACACCGCTGGTGGTCATGGAAGGCGCCGTAATGGCTGTACGATACGTTAATGCCATCCTCCGACCGATAGTGCAACCATATCGGCAGCATGTTGGCGAGACATTCGTCTTCATGGACGACAATTTGCGCTCTCATCGTGTACATCTTGTGAATGACTTCCTTCAGGATAACAACATCGCTCAACTAGAGTGACCAGCATGTTCTCTAGACATGAACCCTATCGACATGCCTGGGATAGATTGAAAAGGGCCGTTTGTGGACGACATGACCCACCAACCACTCTCAGGTATCTACACCGAATCGCCGTTGAGGACTGGGACAATCTGGACCAACAGTGCCTTGATGAACTTGTGGATAGTATGCCACGACGAATATAGGCATGCATCAGTGCAATAGGACGTGTTACTGGGTATTAGAGGTACCAGTATATACGCCTATCTGGACCACTACCTCTGAAGGTTTCGCTGTATGGTGGTACAACATGCAATGAGTGGTTTCCATGAGCAATAAAAAGGGTGGAAATGATGCTTATGTTGATCTCTATTCCGATTTTTTGTATTGTTTCCGGAACTCTCGGAACCGAGGTGATGCAAATCTTTTTTTGATGTTTGTATGTGTATATATCGAAATTTAATCGTATTTGATGGATATAATTGTTCTGTCGCCTTCTCTCTATTCTTTTTTATGTAAATTGAATCAATTAGGTGATGAAACACTACCAAGAGAAGAAACCTGGCGTCTTCACGATCCAGTGACAGCTGATTAGCAGGTGATTCCTGCTACTTGTCTTCCTGTCTTATAGGAAAACTGTTATAGGCAGTGATTTCCCCAGTCTCATTTATCTCGATTATCAGCAACAGACCAGTGGCTACAGTCCCTAGTAAAGCATATAATAGTGGCAGGAAAATGCCTGCCAAATCTTTTAAGAATACTGGACGTTTTTCTTACTAAGATTCCTGTTTAAGTTTCTTGACCATCTCGTAAGGAATGTACCCGTTTCTGTCCTAGTATCATAATTACTGTATTTGTTTGATGTCTACGGAAAAGTCTCCAGGGTCTGGAACGTTGCTCTAGAATTAGTGGCTCTCTCCTCTTGTAAACATTCCCCGTTACGAATATACTGAAGAGCCAAAGAAGCCGGTACATCTGCCTAATATCGTGTAGGACCCCCGCGAGCTGACAGAAGTGCCGCAACACGACGTGGCATAGACTCGACTAATGTCTGAAGTGGTGCTGGAAGGCTGTCCATAAATCCGTAAGAGAACGAGGGGGTGGAAATACTTTTTGAATAACAGGTCGCAAGGCATCCCAGATATTCTCAATAATGTTCACGACTGGGGAGTTTGGTGGCCAGCAGAAGTGTTTAAACTCAGTTTTCCTGGAACCACTCTGTAGCAATTCTGCATGTGTGGACTGTCGCATTGTCCTGCTGGAATTTCCTGAGTCCGTATGAATTCACTATAGACATGAAAGGATGCAGGTGAGCAGAGAAGATGTTTACGTACGTGTGACCTGTCAGAGTAGTACGTGAAAATCCCCGCTTCATCACTACCTCGGACGTGCTGTGTCCCGTCGCACGTGCGCCGACTATAACACCACGTTCAAACTCATTTATATCTTTCCAGAATGAGATTTTCACTCTGCAGCGGAGTGTGCGCTGATATGAAACTTCCTGGCAGATTAAAACTGTGTGCCGGACCGAGACTCGAACTCGAGACCTTTGCCTTTCGCGGGCAAGTGCTCTACCAACTTAGCTACCCAAGCACGACTCACGCCCCGTCCTCACAGCTTTACTTCTGCCAGTACCTCGTCTCCTGGTAGAGCATAGCACTTGCCCGCGAAGGGCAAAGGTCCGGAGTTCAAGTCTCGGTCCGGCACACAGTTTTAATCTGCCAGGAAGTTTCATTTATATCTTAACAACCTGCCATAGCAGCAGTATTAACCGATGTAATAACTGCACAAGACACTTGTTGTCTTATATAGCTGTTGCCGACCGTAGCGCCGTATTCTGCCTATTCACATATATCTGTATTTGAATACACATGCCTATACCAGTTTCGTTGGCGCTTCAGTGTATATTACACTCTCCCAGAATCCTTCCTACAAATACAAGTGTTTCTTAATACTGATTTTACGAGTTCGTCTCGCTTCATGTCCCTTTTTAATACTACCCCTAAATAAATTGACGAAAATGGAAAGTGACTCACCATCAATATCTTGACCGTACGCTACCAAAATGATACTGCAGTAATTCATGCTTGTGTGGTGTGTCGGTTAAAATTCCGTTTTGATGCGAGCTTATTTTCAATAGAGAAAGAAGGCGTTCTTACTGATAAAGGATGATGTGAGTAAACGGTGGCTTATGTGAATGTCTAACGTTACCGGGAATTTTTAGGTGGGCATCGCAACACAGTATGCTTAGAGGACGTGCGCGTGCAGTTTATCGCCATCTTTCAGACTCTGAGAAAGACTGAAATTCTGTCATGAGGGACATAAAGGCACCATACGACAGACTGCACGAGCGGCTGACTGTGGTTTATTGGCGGCTGGTGACGAGGACGCAAAGCAATTGTCTAGGATCAAGAGTAGGTACGGATCCTTCGAAATCGGCTGCACCACGAGAAGATAGTAGGATTGTTCCACTGGCTCTGACGAATGAATAGACGGCAACGGCTGAAAACAAGACGGAATTTATACCCAGAGTATCACCATAGACTGTAAAGGACAGATTACTAGAAGTTGGGTTGAAGTCTCGAGTTGCCATGAGTCGTTCATCATTGACGCTATGTCACAGACAACAGTGACTTGCATGGGTAGAGTCACACTCATGTGTGACTCTCCGTCCCGTTGCGTAATGTGCCGCAAAGGGTACACCTTCTGTTTGTAGCAGTCCGATGAACGCCAGCGTGTCGGTAGACGTTCCGTTGAAACGTGACTGGAAGCAGCGCTTTCAGACACCTCCTGGAACCATCACCAGGGTACCAAGTGGCATATTCCGGTAGAATGTTGCCGGAGCCCACACCACTGTTCACATCACTAACACCTTGAAGAATGAACGGATCCTTGCATGGCCTGTCCTTCCGCGCCGCAACGAGTATAAAAGTGTACTCATGCCCGCGGGGAACACATCTCATTTTCATGTTCATGCTGGGCACTGGTTTCGAATAGAATGAAAATCTAATCGATATGCATGGGACAGCATGCGTACCTAGTATGTTCTGAAACGCAGCGCATAAAAAGAGGATCTTCCAGTGCTTGTGCCTCTGGTTCCGTTGGTGATAATAAGTTGGGGTCAAGTGTTTTTATAGCCATTGGGCTAAGGACCATTCGTATATCCAACAAAAGGATCGCCTTATCGTCACTATCCTACGGTACAGGGTCAAATTATGAATATTACACACTTCCTCCTGGTTAGGCAAATGGAGCAAATCGGTTAGTACTTTTTGCATTTGGTGTGGTCTACGGTAGGCTTGATGGGACTTGTGGAGGTACCGTTAGTTTACGGGCGGTTCCTCGGAAACCCTAAAAAAGTGCTTATATTTTCGTCATCACCAGCGGACCAAAATACGCCGAAGATTTCAAGACTGCTGCAAACAGAAAATGACTGAAATCCATGTGATCCATTCCTAAGATCCCGATCTAGAACAGCTTTTAAAATTTTCTTCGCATTTTCATTCGTTTCCAAGATACAAAGATTCAAGTTTTCCTTTCTTCTCACACGTAAAATCCGGTATGAGGCGAAATCTAAATAATAAACAACCACAGAAAATTCCTCAAATTGCAACGGTATATTCTCTAGACACTTATCTAGAAAAGCCGTCATACCGTTTCTAAAAATCTTTTTCCGCTATCGAGAAATACCCCGTGAGTTTTGTTTTTGTACCAAAATTCAACCGCGGATTTCGAAACGGCCATTCACAGCAAATGGCTGTATTATTTACGATGTATTCAGAACTTTCCGATCTCGAAGGGCTTTGAAATTTTACTTCATATCTTTATCGATTTCCAAGGTACAGAGGTTCAAAGTTACCCTATTTCTGCGCGTAAAAGACGCACCTAAAGTCCCGGGTGAAACGAAAAGGTAGCTTATAAAGTGACGTTGCACGGAGAAATTTGCTATCTAGTATCCCCGTAATCATCTGGGAAACCCATGCTGTAGTACTGAAGCACATGCAAAACTTTTTGCACGTTATCTTCCATCTGAGGTATAAAATTAGTTTTGCTTTATTTTAGTTTAATATAGGTGAACTATCTAAATTTTACTGACCAGTACAATTCTTTTCATATGAGGAAATATGCAGGAAAAAGAAGAGAACCAAAGGGAAAATGTTCCTGTCGGAGAACAAGAAATGCGAATATGTTCCTGTTTATTTAAAACACTCTGACTGAAAAGTTGAGTACCACTTGGCTCATTTTATCTTCCTCAGCACTTTTAAAATTTTTAAGAAAAATTTTGACATGCAAACTTTTTCATACATTTTTTTTTTTTTGAAATAGCAGAAGACGGGGCAGTGGAAAAGAGAAGGAAAAGTATTAAATACTAGAAGACAGTAGTCAGAGGTTGTGTTGTAGAAAGAGCAAAGTAGACAAAGACAGTGTGAAAGATAGAGGGGAGACACAGTTGTAGTGGAGCACAGTTGACGGTGACTGAACAGTGCTAGGAAAAGATTGAAGGTGATAGTACTAATGGCAAAATGGGATTCAATAACAAAGAAAATTTTGAAATTTTAGCAACATTTTTTGAAAAGCTGTTAAACTGTCCAGTTCCCATAGATAAATTAGAATTTCCAATGGCACCTCAAAATCTAGAGGAAAATTCCCCACCAACAGAGTTAGAAATTCATGAAGCCATCAAAACACTCAAAAACAATAAAGCAAGTGGTGAAGACTCCATTACAGCAGAATTATTGAAGTGATCAGAACCAAAAATCATAAAGGATCTACAGCTGCGTTTTGAGAACATTTGGAAAACTGAGATGATTCCAGTTGTAATCCAGCAGTAATCCACCCACTACATAAAAAGGGAGACAAACAAAATGTCAATAATTGCAGATGAGTGTCACTTCTGCCAGTGGCATACAAAATATTAATAAAAATTCTTCTGAACAGAATGGTAGATACTTTAGACAAACAATTGGGAGAATATCAGGGCGGTTTTTCGAAAGGGAAGATCCTGTGCAGAACAAATTTTTAACTTAAAGTCAATAATTCTCCATAGAATGTTAACCAGCAAACCAATAATAGTCTCATTTATTGATTTCAAGAAAGCATTTAATTGCATAGACAGAGACACAATAGATAAGGTCATTAGAGAATTTGGTATTAAATCAAAATTAGCAAATATAATTCGTGAAACACTAACAGGTACAATATCTGAAGTCAAATTTATGGGAGAAGTGTATGAGCCATCTGAAATAAAAACTGGTGTCAGACAAGGTGATTGCTTATTGCCTTTACTGTTTAATTGTGTTCTAGAATAAATTCTAAGGATCTGGAGTTTGGAGCTAAAAAATCACAAAATTGAACCAATAACTCTGGGAAGGGAAACAAATTGTATCAAGTTAAACTGCTTGGCTTTTGCGGATGATTTTGCAATACTTTCAGAAAATCTGACAGAAGCAGTTATTCAAATAAACATTCTGGAAAAAATAGCAAACAGAAATGGTCTCAAAATTTCAGCTGAAAAAACAAAATTCATGACAAATATAAAACAAAATGCGCCAAAATTCATAGAAACACAAATAGGTAAAATAGAGCGAGTAAACAAATTTAAATATCTTGGAGACACTATACAACATAATGGACTAGAAAGATATGCAATAGATGTAAGAATTAACAAAATGGAAGGAGCATATGGCTTAACCAAAAATATTTACAACAAGAAATCTACATATAGAAAAACAAAACTAAAACACTACACCACAGTGATACGACCAGAATCTTTTTACGGGTCGGAATGCCTAACGATGTAGGTGTACTATCAGATGGACAAACTGTAGATACTGGAAAGAGGATTATTAGAAAAATAATGGGTGCAATAAAATTGCAGATGGTCGGAAAATAAGTAGCAATGAGGAGATCTACAAAAATATAGAGAAAGTATCTGAAGTAACGGCCAAACGAAGATTAACCTTTTTTGGACACCTCTACCGAGTGGATGGAAATAGACTAACCAAACAAATACTCCTGTATTTCTGAAAGAAGAAATCGACAACAGCATGGATTACAGAAGTAAGGGAAGATCTAGAAAGAAACAAAATCACAGAATCAGAAATAACAGAAAGAAACCGTTTAAAAAATAAAATACTAAGTTTTGAATGCTTTCAAAGCAGATCAAATAAAAAATCTGGAACAACATGGACAGAAGAGAGGAAGAGACTTTATGGGGAGAAAATGAGGAAATACTGGAAAATTTGGAAACAACAACAAAGGACGAAGAGGAACTGAAGTGGTTAACGTGATCCTACGTGGTCAATACGATTGCAAAAAAAAAAAAAAAAAAAAAAAAAAAAAAAAAAAAAAAAAAAAAAAAAAAAAAAGATAGGTGGGAAGGAATAAAGAGAAAGTGGAATTGAGTGAGAGCCATTGATAGTGAGAGACAGAGTACACTGCCATGACGACCAGGAAGAGAGAGATAGTGACAGTGAGAGGAGACAGCACCAGTAGGAAGGAAGGAATGAAATATTAGTTGTAAGAGAGAATAAGAAGGAGACAGTGACGGTGAGAGAAAATAGTAGTAGTAGGAGTCAACGAAGGCGCTGTGACTGTGACACGGCAGACAATGACAGAGAGGCACAAAGAGGTAATGTCAGTGAGGTGGGATGAATGAGTGAGTGAGATGGGCTGAATGAGTGGGTGAGAAAGGGCAACTGGGTGTGGATGGCTTTGGGTGAATTAAGAGATAGACTGGTGGGTATGAGTGTACTCCAGCTACAGGAGCTTGTGAGAGTTCGATGTAAGCTGCACGTAAAAAAAAGCACGAATATGTTCACATGCTAAATATTTTGGGGAAATTTTAAAGGTGCCGGAGAAGGTAGAATGGGGCAGATGGTGCCCACTTTTCAGTCCGCGTCTTTTAAATGAAGATTAACATATTCGAATTTTTTGCCCTCAGGTAAGAGTATTTCTCCACTAGTCATTTACTACTCATTATGTGATGGGCATCTCCATGAAGTTTGATAAATATGAGACTGGTGCTTCATTGTGTACCACTTGCGATGTGTTTGAGTGTATGGGGCGGCTTCCACAAGCTCGTAATGGCATACTATCGGGTTCTTTCTGTTTCTTATGGGCACTGTCCCCCATTCATTCATTTATGAAGAGAGCTACGAATCATTAGACAAAATAGCAAATTTCTCCAAGTCTTTGCTCATTTGCTTATACATGTTCAACGACAATACTTTACTCCAGAGAACAGCGTCGTCGCTGAACGCTCTGATGGCGCGTTAGAGTAAAGAGAAAGTTTTCTTACTCATTGTCTGCTACTGAAGTGAACATGCTTCCCCTGTTATTTCTCTATCGGTGCGTGAGCATCGCATAACTGCTACCAGTCAACAAGACGGTTTAACTTACTTAATTCTGGTACGTAAACCGCAGAACAGCTCTCGCAGTGATTCCGTTTATACGAGTCCTTGTTTTCCATAAGCTTCTTCGTTCATATGATGTAATTTATTATTGCCAGTTCAAGAGTCATATAAAGTTTAAACGTGAGATTACTTACCGCATTGCAGAATCACGAGACATGTAATTATTAGATTCACAATGATTTACTCGCCGTATCGGCTTACACGAATAATTCAAAACAGTAAGCACCAAAGATTCCGTACACTTGGCCACGTGTACAGATGCTACTTGTTACGCTAGGTATGGGCATAAGTCAAAAGTAGGCAGGGAGGCGAGAACATAACCCGTTTGGAAATAATAGGCTGTTTATCCACAAAACATTTGATAATATTTAGTATTCCATAATTTATTCGACGTTCCTTTATTGTTGCGGGCATTCGCAGATAAATCACGGTGCGTCCAGCAGGCAGAAGAACAGATGGAAACCTGAACCGCCCGCCTGTCGCGACGAGATTTATCATCGCACCGACCACCCAATTATGAAAATAAGCCTCGGCAGCGAAGCATTCTTCTAAGCATTACGTGTCACGGGCCTCCTGGATTGAAAGTACGATGATAGGCACAAGTAAATTTACCATGTAGGAACGCGACTCATACCAGCAATTTCGCTGCTGAGCTTGCTCAGTGAAAATGATTCGCCGCAAGATTGCACCTCCCACGTCAGCATGATTAATGCGCAGAAGCTGGAATTTTTTATCCGTGACTTCCCTCTTTGAGATCGTTCACGATGATGGAGTACCTTAGAAGGTTGTGTGGAATGCACATATCATATAAATCAAGTTGTCTGAAACGATTCATAGCCTGAACGCCTGGATACTTCAAGTCTATATACTTGGATGTCTCGCACAGTGTATTTGTTTAATGAGAACGAAACCATCACACCGATACTGAAAGAACTCCATTGGTAGGCTCCATAAGAAAGGCTCTGCGCACCACTGTGAACGTAATTAGAGAACAAGCTGGATGATGAATCAAGATACTGGAGAAACTCATCCTGTTACGAAGGTATCTCTACGGTGGATTTTCCTGCGCATCATAAGGGAGTGGAAAAGGAAACATGATATTTATTTACACTGAGGTGACAAAAGTCATGGAATAGCGATATGCACACACACAGATGGCGGCAACATCGCTTACACAAGGTATAAAAGGACAGTGCATTGATGTAGATGTAATTTGTACTCAGGTGATTCATGTGGAAAGACTTTCCACGTGATTATGGTCGCATGACGGGAATTAACAGACTCTGAGCGCGGAATGTTAGTTGAAGCTAGATCCAGAAATCGGTAGGGTATTCAATATTTCGGGATGTAATCGTAATTCGGAACGACACAGGCACTGCGATGTCGTTTTTATCCTCCGACACCGCGCAAGCGACTTTCAAGTAAAACGTTTCCCCTGTACGGGAATAAACATACTGGATCTACGACTACAGCCTGAAGACACGTGGTTGACGTCATATGGAAGTTTGAGTCTGGTGTCCGTGGACCGTGTTCGGATAGCCAAACGGTAAAGCAACCGCTCGAAGTAAGTGGGAAATCCGAGTCAAAAAAAAAAAAAAAGGTTCAAATGGCTCTAAGCACTATGGGACTTAACATCTCAGGTCATCAGTCCCCTAGACTTAGAACTACTTAAACCTAATTAACCTAAGGACATCACACACATCCATGCCCGAGGCAGGATACGATCCTGCGACCGTAGCAGTCATCAAGGGTGAAGCGCCTAGAACAGCTCGGCCACGGCGGCCGGCTAGTGCGAGTCCCGGTCCGGCACAAATGTTTACTGTCGCCATTTCATTATACAGGGTGGTTCATTGATCGTGACCGGGCCAAATATCTCACGAAATAAGCATCAAACGAAAAAACTACAAAGAACGAAACTTGTCTAGCTTGAAGGGGGAAACCAGATGGCGCTATGGTTGGCCCGCTAGATGGCGCTGACATAGGTCAAACGGATATCAATTGCGTTTTTTAAATAGGAACCCCAGTTTTTATTACATATTCGTGTAGTACGTAAAGAAATGTGAATGTTTTACTTGGACCACTCTTTTCGATTTGTGATGGACGGCGCTGTAATAGTCACAAACATATGGATCACAGTTTTAGACGAACAGTTGGCAACAGGTAGGTCTTTTAAATTAAAATACAGAACGTAGGTACGTTTGTACATTTCATTTCGGTTGTTCCAATGTGATACCTGTACCTTTGTGAACTTATCATTTCCAAGAACGCATGCTGTTACAGCGTGATTACCTGTAAATACCACGTTATTGCAATAAATGCTCAAAATGATGTCCATCAACCTCATTGCATTTGGCAATACGTGTAGCGACATTCCTGTCAACAGTTCGACTTCCGTGATGTTCACACATGCATTGACAATGCGCTGACGCATGTTGTCAGTCGTTGTCGGTGGATCACGATAGCAAATATCCTTCAAATTTCCCCACAGAAAGAAATCCGGGGACGTCAGATCCGGTGAAAGTGTGGGCCATGGCATGGTGCTTCGACGACCAATCCACTTGTCATGAAATATGCAATTCAATACCGCTTCAACCGCACACGAGCTATGTGCCGGACATCCAT
Source organism: Schistocerca americana (assembly GCF_021461395.2). Taxonomy (NCBI): domain Eukaryota; kingdom Metazoa; phylum Arthropoda; class Insecta; order Orthoptera; family Acrididae; genus Schistocerca; species Schistocerca americana. The sequence goes on from NC_060119.1 coordinate 540,477,949, forward strand.
CATGTTGGAAGTACATCGCCATTCTTTCATGCAGTGAAACATCTTGTAGTAACATCGGTAGAACATTACGTAGGAAATCAGCATACATTGCACCATTTAGATTGCCATCGATAAAATGGGGGCCAATTATCCTTCCTCCCATATTGCCACACCCATACATTAAACCGCCAAGGTCGCTGATGTTCCACTTGTCGCAGCTATCGTTCATTTTCCAGTAGTGCATATTATGCCTGTTTACATTACCGCTGTTGGTGAATGACGTTTCGTCGCTAAATAGAACGCGTGCAAAACATCTGTCATCGTCCCGTAATTTCTCTTGTGCCCAGTGGTAGAGCTGTACACGACGTTCAAAGTCGTCGCCATGCAATTCCTGGTGCATAGAAATATGGTACGGGTGCAATTGATGTTGATGTGGTATTCTCAACACCAAGTTATTGAGATTCCCGATTCTCGCGCAATTTGTCTGCTAGTGATGTGCGGATTAGCCGCGACAGCAGCTAAAACACCTACTTGGCCATCATCATTTGTTGCAGGTCGTGGTTGACGTTTCACATGTGGCTGAACACTTCCTGTTTCCTTAAACAACGTAACTATCCGGCGAACGGTCCGGACACTTGGAGGATGTCGTCCAGGATACCGAGCAGCATACATAGCACACGCCCGTTGTGCATTTTGATCACAATAGCCATACATCAACACGATATCGCCCTTTTCCGCAATTGGTAAACGGTCCATTTTAACAAGGATAATGTATCACGAAGCAAATACCGTCCGCACTGGCGGAATGTTACATGATACCATGTACTTATACGTTTGTGACTATTACAGCGCCATCTACCACGTACTACACGAATATGTAATAAAAAATGGGAGTTCCTATTTAGAAAGACGCAGTTGATATCCGTTTGACCTATGGCAGGGCCATCTAGCGGGCCACCTATAGCGCCATCTGGTTGCCCCCTTGAAGCTAGACGAGTTTCGTTGTTTGTAGTTTTTTCGTTCGATACTTATTTCGTGAGAAATTTTCCCCGGTCACTATCAATGGACCACCCTGTATGGTTGTCCATATTCGTAACTGAATACGATTAATGTACTACTGGATAGTGGAAACGCGTGATTTGTACTAATGAATGACGTTATATCTGCAGCAATCCGATGGAAAGATTTGGATTTGGCGAATATCTAAAAGTGTTACTAGCCATCAGGTGTAGAGCCAATAGTGAAGTATAAAGTAGGTGACGTTACGATATTCGTGGTTAGCCTGTGTTCCCCTAAACGCTCTTTAAAAGCACTTAATGCCAAAGGATATGAACACATTTTACAGCTCTGTGTACTGCACACAATGGAGGAAGAGTTCGGAGATGATAAGTGGCTGTAGCAGCATCTAAATGCAACCCGTCATAAAGCACCACCCGTGAGGCAATGATTACTGTAAAATAACATTGCTGAATTGGACTGGCCTGCCCAGAATCGCATTGCAATACGTTTCGGACAAGTCAGAACATCGTCTTTGCTCCGGGCCACAGCGACCAACAACGCTGCCTCCTATCGTTTGGCTCTTGAGGAAGTGTGGGCTACTATTCCTCCACAGACATTTAATTATCTCACTGAAAGTGTCCCCAGCAGAGTTCAAGCCACCATAAGGACGATATATATATATATATATATATATATATATATATAAATATATATATATATATATATCTTATTAACATTGTGTTAAGAAAATTCCTCATTACATTCTTGTCGAATTTAAGTAACGGCTTCTAACAGGAATGTATAGTGGGAGTATAGAAGAAATCAAACATGGATAAGTACTTAACTTTTCAGACAAAAAGCAGGGAACAACAGAGTAAGATTAGCAGATCGGAGGGAAAGAAGGACACAAAGTCAGACGGGATAAGAGAAGTATTGATAGGTATGGATAGTGTTGAGAACGTGCTGTGAGAAGGAAGCTGCGCCCTTGCTAACTGATAGATCATTAAACTCTTCTTGAGTGTAGAGTCATTTTGGATAAGAAGCGGGTTATTACGTATGTAGTTTATTCCAGGGATGGAAAGGAGAAGGAAATGCATAAATATTTTTTGTTACTTATAGATACAGTCAAACTGCTGCAAGTAACGGATCCGCTATTGCAGTTGTGGATTGATGGTAGGCATTTAATGTGCGAGAAGAGACGCTGAGGCCAGCAGTCACTATGAAACCGACCAAGAAAACGGAGCGTGTGACTATCACGTTCATCTCCGGTCGCATCCACCCTAACTTTGTATTGAAAGGACTGACTGGATAATACGCACGTATCTGAAGCAAGCATTCATGGGTCTGCAAGTTTCACTACTTTGGCCATATTGAGCTATATCAAAATAGTAAGGGTTTGGTAAGACTGGAACTGTTTTCCTAAATGATTGGATTGCATTTACGACCGGCCGAAGTGGCCGTGCGGTTAAAGGCGCTGCAGCCTGGAACCGCAAGACCGCTACGGTCGCAGGTTCGAATCCTGCCTCGGGCATGGATGTTTGTGATGTCCTTAGGTTAGTTAGGTTTAGCTAGTTCTAAGTTCTAGGGGACTAATGACCTCAGCAGTTGAGTCCCATAGTGCTCAGAGCCATTTGAACCAGTTTTTCGTCCTCATCACGAGTCAGTTAACAGAAGAAACTGGTTCTCCTGTACATAGGGATTCAACACATCAAGTGAACGTAACCCGTGCCAAAAATGATATTATTTTAAAACTTTACCCATGTGGAGCTCTCACTTCTCTCACTTTCATCCCAAGCCAAGGCGTGGATATACCATGAATTTGGACGAAACCGGCGATGACGAATAGTGCGGTCCCCTTGAAAGTTGAAGGAACTAGCTGATTTTTCAACATTCGTCCCTTCCAGACAAGATTGTCCGCAAGGTGAGCCAGCATTGATCTTACCGTAGTGTTGTATGCCATCGCTCGACTTTAGTTGGAAACATGCTCTATAGGAAGATAGATGAAGGTAAGAAGTGAAGTACATAACTTTGTTTCACAACGACACCCTAGCATCTCCACTAAACACTTCGGACGAAGTAGCATTCCCTAATTAATTTTCAAGGTGGTGCAAATGCTGTTTACTATAGTAAAAGTGTACAGGACACAAAAAGTAATGTTAAAAGTGTTACGTTATTGGTTTAGCTGCAGTTCGAAAGTTATAAGTTACGAAAGATAGCCACGGTGGTGATAAGATGACGGTGCTTTGCTGACGCGACCAAAAATTCATAAGGCGACCATAGAATGCTGTACTTCACGAAGAGGAAAGAAGGTGATAGGGTCGTTACACAGTCTCCTTTTACAACGGTGGGTCTGCCTGTCACGGCTTCTAGTGACGAATTCTGCATTATGTAGTAGTGTCCGGATACAGTTGATCAGACAGTTTACAGTGGTCTACCAATCTTAGCATCGGTACCGGTTCCCTTTGCACTTTTGGTCCTTCTCCGGAATTTTCTTTCACGTCCTTCAGCATTTCGATATACAAATTGGGCAACAGTGGTGATAAGCGCCAATCCTGCCTTACAACCTTTTTGATAAAAATTTGCCGTTTCTGGCTTTGTTCTTTTATTACCCCCACTTGTATTCCGGTGGTAGTTTCCGTTATTCGTCTGCCTCCATGGTTTACTCGCAAGCTTCTGAGTACTGAGAACATCGTATTCCACCTTACGTTGTCGATCTCTTTCTCTAGATCTGCAAATGCTAGGACTGTCTTCCGATTTTCTTCGCCGACTTTCCATTGCCGAGTGTAGTATCAGAATTGCTTCTCAATGCCTTTTCTTTCCTTTCCGAATCCAAACTAATCTTCTTTCAGTACGCCTTCGAATTTTCTTTCTGTTCTTCGTATAATATCCTGGCCTGCTGTAAAAAGTGTAAGTGACTGATACGTTTGACATTTATTCACAGGTATCTTTTTGGGCAATGTGATGATAACGTTTTTCTGGAAATCGAACCCATTTGTAACTACGTAGGCTTTCCTGTCATAATAATTCGTGGTAGTCTCCTAGGGTTTGCTGCCAGGCCCTAAAATTGGCATGACTCTATATTTCGGCGACCCACCTGCCTCCCATCTTCAGGAGGGATTCTGCTGTTGCTGAGATCCACTGAAGTCCATGAAGGACACCGTCGCACTATATAGGTCACTGTACCATATGCGGTGCATGCGCCGCCCACTAAACATAAAGCTTTTTGGTACGAACGACCCGAATGTTAAAGGAGAAACTTTGAGGTTTTACCCTTGTGATACATTTTTGCTGCCCTTTTTCTACTGCGAGCAGTGCCACAATCCCACACTTGCGGGCAGCACCTGTGTTGGACAACGCATGCGCCCGTCGTGTAGTGCGCTGAAATGCGTACCTGAAGAGCTACGTGTACTTAATCTTCAATATTGTGAAACTAATCTCTTCTACTGCAAACTCTTTGCTTTCCATATTTTGAGAGGTGGTAGTATGGACCAGAACAAAAAAAAATGTCCAGTAAAATGGGCGCTAATATGCATACCATAGAGCTACTTGTCCACCTTCGCTACTATGACACTCCTTGTTCGGTGCGCACTGTTCTTCAGGTAAGCGTTTAAGAGCCAGTGTTTACTGGACATTTTTGTCTGGTTTTGGTCCATACTACCTCCTCCAAAAAATACGGAAAGCAAAGAGCTTGCAGTGGAAGAGATTTGTTTCACAATATCGATGATTGGGATGTGCTCATAGTTGTATGCATTTTAGAGTCCATGTCTACTGGATTATTTTGCTTCTGGTGTCGTGTACTGTCAACTGCATGCGGTTATTCCATTAAGTATGATAAACGCTGTATAGGACGACGGTTTCCAGCCTTAGGGTCAGGTTTTATGGGCTCTCAGCCACAGCAGCGTCTCTCGTAAGGAGTGTGAGGAGTCGGATCACCGACATATAGAGTAATGTTGATGTTAGGACCCAACAGCAAACCCGAGGAGACTACAAGTTACTCGTTCCATGTACTTTTGTTACCAAATCAAATACCCTTCGACTTACTACACCCTGCACAGATTCTTAGTCTGAAAAGGTTCTATAATTTAATTGTAGGTGACATAAAAGTCTTCTAAGTATGGTACCGCGTCATGATGTGAAAACCATAGTGGAGGAATCAGTGTTTCGGCAGCTGTTGTAGTGGCTTTCTTCTCGATCTACTGGCGTGCCTTGGCTCTGTGGAGTGACTTAAATTTTGTAATTGCTGGTCACTGAGCATGACGTTACGTCACAATTGTAAAAGGTCGCTGGGTCGTTGTTATGTTTGGCCTATTGAAACGGAAGGAGTGGGAACTATATCGTAATAGGTTGCTGCCATTTAGGCAGAGAATGTAGATCTGCTGGTGTCTATTGCTTCTTGCATTGTTTGCTATGATTGGTACGCATCGGTGAATGAGGCGTGGGCTGGAGTTTTACTCCTGTTGTAAGCAGGCTGGGCGGGGGCAGTTACTTGCTGCTAGCGCTCGCGTCACAAATTGTTGATTCGGCCCGTTTGACTCTGAAGGATGGCAACCGGGATGGGGAAACTCTGTATCCACCCTCTCTGTTCACTGTAGTCCTCACCGTAGCAGCCAATCACGATAAAGCTCCCTTTACTTCCGCCTCAAATGACCAGTCATAACAACGACCTTTTAAAAGTGTGACGTAACGTCATGTTCAGTAATGAGCAATGACGAAATACAAGGGACACCACGCAGCTAAGGCACACAAGTAGGCCCGGAAGAAGGCCACAGTAGCTGTGGGCGAAAAATTGGTTTGTCCAGAACAGATTTTACATTCTGATGCTGCACGATACTCAATTTTTATGTCAACTGACTCCGGCCGCGTATGCCAAGACAACTGTATTCTGAGAGATGTCGTTTTCTTATCTTTTCAATCTGTACTGATAAAGAGGATGTGGGGCGCGGCCAGTTAAATTGTGGTACGTGTTCTGAGAAGGAAAATGAAGTCCAGCCTATGTATCCATAACATCAGTTAAAATCATTGTACCTTACGGCCGCTATCACTGTAGATACTGTGGTCAGAATTCACATTACAGTTCAGGAGTTGCGCCTCGTTTGTTCTACTTCGTTTAGCTATTTCTCGGACAAGGTTTCGATAAACCTTGGATAATTTAGGTGAGGGTCACCCAATCGGAAATTCCACCGCGTAACTTCTGAACATAACTTGCGTCCATTGTGCTATATCGGTGTGAAACTTGGGAAATTGATGTACATTAGTTTTCCCGCAGGAAAAGAGCTGGCGATCGTTGTTTTGAAGTACCGTTGTTACATAACCGTAAAAACCTTTTTAACAGACTGTCTATTTGTAGTTAATTTCTAGCAGTGAATCACCGAAAATTCAGCCATTTGTTATTGTCTTGTTACTTTATGCCTGAAATTCTGTTTCGCTCAATAGTAATATGTGCATTCGCCTATAAAGCAGTATTGAGAAATGCCTCCTTAACTACTGTGGAACAGTGTGCTCGTAAACGGATGGGCCGTTAAATCCTTAGCAGCTTAAGGACCGGAACGTCGTCTCGGCCGGGAACCTCTACTTGTACAGGAAACCGCTCGCTTCTGCAATTCTGCAAGCTTGCACATGTACTAATGAACTTTCTACAGCGAAAAAAATGAATAATGCTTTGAACAGCTCATGACGAAGTCAGACGGAAGGGTTCCATCATTAATGTGGGCATATTGGCATTCTTTGTGTCGTAAAACTCCGTGTACATCGTAAACGAAGAGAAACAACCTAATGAGGCATCGGTTATTACATTTCATAGCACCAGGTGTAGTCTTCCTGTTGTGGTCTGGTTCTCGGCCAACATCTGCGAGAGGACTGCGCGACTAGCCAGGGCCGTCGTTGCCTGGCCATATCAAACAGGTGGCTATTGTCAGAGGATTAAGGTCGATTCACACTGGGCGTCAACGGAATGGGACGTGAGGCAACGTGTGTTCACACTGTGAACCTCACAATAAACGGAACGTCAAATCAACATCACCCTGCGTAGCACTGCACCATAAGGCGAATGTGAGGTTGTGTAGCACCGGTACCATCCGTGATAGAGAAAGGTGGCATATAATCTCAACTTTAAAGAACGGGCAGTGGTGATCAACTTCATTAATAAGTAAAAGAAAATCTATATGGAAAGGTGAGAGTGATTGTATGGTAAATTTTCCACACTAGTCAGGAATGAAACAAAATGAATGTCCTAACATTTCAAAACATCAATAACTCTTTTTTTCACAACATATACACGTAGAAATAAGACAAAAAGACTTTAGAAGATATCCATGGCGACTTTTTATTTTTCCATGTACTATGTTTTATTTCTAAGTATCGGATAACTTCACAAAGAACTGTATTTTACTTCTGAATGAAACTGACTTCTTCAGTTTTGAAAAAAGGATTTTTATTAAAATTTTTATCTGTTTATGTTCCTGTTTATACACAATATAGGCCTTTTCTTGTAGAACGTAACACAGTAGTGTCTTTCAGATTTTGGGCCCTTTTTGTGGAATAATAGAGAAAAATTCAGGTTCTCATGGAACTTTCACGATGTGACACCAAGTTAACCTAAGATTAAGAAGCCAGAAATTCACACATCCACTAGCATAACGAAACGGAACGTGACGAGAATAGGTCATCTTCTGATGTCAGCAGATGAAGCCTTATTCACCTCTACCCTCACCTGTCGAAACTCTGTTCCGGCGCATCCTTGAATTTGATGTCCCATTTTGTGGAAGGCGTATATGAACGCCGCCTTTTGAAATCCATTGCGGAATGTTTTGAAATTTCGTTCCGTTCCTTGATGTTCAAAGTAAATCGGCCCTCAGTCGGATACGAGAATTACCACCGGTTTAATAACCGTACTCGTGAGCAAGTGAGTCGGAGATACAGTGGCTGCTGTTGAGTAGAGACCACTGCCGCCGCTTTGGCGAGGGGGCAGTCGGGCGCGTCCCGTGAGCGCGGGGACGTCAGGCCTCGTAATAGCGCTGGCTACCGTATTACACGACTACCGGTTTTAGACTATCTTTCAACATAATTTTTAAAAAGTAAAATATAATTTGCTCGCGAGGCATTTTCTGGAAGCACTGGCTTTCTACCAGTCGCTTATGAGCTGATCGATTACATAAGGCCGTGCGTGCTGTGCATAAAAATATTGTAAGTGTGCAACAGGTCCTCTTTCTCGTTTGTACACTCCTTCTTTTGAAGAAGTCCTGATTAAATATAAAATCTAAACATTTAATGAAAAGTACGATGAAACTAATGTAAATGGAAAAAAATAAGAAAGAAGTAAAGTGAAACTCAAGTTTTTTGTAAAATAATGTTTGCATGCAGAACAAGTCTCGTGCCTATGTATCGAGAAATACAGTGACTCCGTTCATAGATACGTGTGGCGGTGAGTGACAAAAAGTGAAATGAGAGTGTACTTCAGCCGTGGAACATCAATGCCTGAATGGCAAACATTTATACGTAAATTTCAGATCTTGAAATCAATAAATAACCTGCCAAGAATACAAATACTAGGCCAGAAATTCTCCCAGACTACTATGAAGCAAGTCATCTACTACCACGTTTTCAGTCATTGTATCTGACTGGCTTTGAAAATATGTTAATGGTAACGGTATGACCTGAAGCCTTTAAGCACCACGCTTCTCAAGCGATGCGCCAATGAAAATGTAGAATTTTGAGATATGGCTACTAACAAACTACATTTATAAAATGTAAAATGCTGCTAGGATACCTAGGTGATATGCTGCTATACCATGCTGAGCTTGCACACTTTTCAATAATGATCTCTCAGGTTAACTATATGAGTCACATTTCGTAAGATCATTCATGAAATTGGTAATTAAAATATTACCTTGGGTGAGGCTTCCTTCAAGGCCATGTCCTCTGCCAACTAGTCAGATGTTAAATTATCCTGCTTATTCATTGCATAAATCCTTTGCCTTCTGACGTGTGCCGTCACAAGAAGTCACTCAGGCACGGCAATTAGAAAAATCTGTACGAACAGTGTTGCGGCTGGGCAGTATGAATTTGCAAGGCCTCTGTCAGCCAGGGTGCCGGGAAACGGCGTTCGTGCGAATCAGTGTGCGAAATCAGCGGTACACTGCGGGCACGATCGGAAGTACGGCCGAACTAATAACATGAAAGGGAACCCTGGATTATAGATCGCGCAGGATACGGTGGCGGACGCGCAGTGACCAGTTATCGTCCAAAGCGCTGGGCGAGTTCATCCGTTGGTTCAGAAGGGGAGACGGACAAGCGTTCGCCACCTTTCGGCCGGTCGGCGTTGACAGAGTCGAAGCGGAAGCCCTGCAATCTTTCTCAAACGATTTTACTGAAACTATCCGATAAAAAAATTAATTTTTCGTTTACCTGTAGTTTTATATGTTAGGTTCACTGTGATGTGTCCATCATTTCGTTAACGGTCATAGTTATGGAGATATTTAGATGGAAGTAAGTTTGCAGTGAAAAAGGGTCGCTATGATTTTGCGTCTAGTACACTTTGCATAATATGTTGCTGTATACGAAATTTAGCTAACATATTGAATTTTTCTTTAGACTTAGTCGGAGGCTTCTATCTGTCACCAACCTCGAGAAAATTGATCTCAAGTAGCGCACTCATTGGCAATCGCACCGAGGCAGCGACAAAGCAAGAGCGAAATATCCACGACATTCCTGATATTTCATAAAAGGTTTGAGATATCGAAATGAGACTTTGGCAAATGATAGCACGCAAAGACGAGAGCATTTTACCGTATGGTTATCACGCAAAACTTCAATATCTACCGTGTTATTCCACTAACTACAGATTTTTCTGGTGAAGGAATGTAATTTTTAAGGGCCATCGATAGCTGGTGAAACGAGAAATGCTGTGGGTTTTGGAACAACGTAAATGAGGCCATTACACGTTTGTTTTGTACCGAGGATGTGCTTTTCCATAAGATGCTGACCTTACTTTTCCTCAGTTCCTTACTCAATAAAGTTAATAAACCACTGTTTCAGAATTCTGTCGCAATTACGTATGCACAATATGTTAGTGAGGCGAAACTATGGAAACTCCGGTGAGCTTTGCAAAAGAAGTAAATTTTAACACGGCAGTAAGATAAATGTGTACGATTTACTCAAAATTCTCCACTCGTGACTCTTCTCTGGAAGTTACAAATGGTTAAGAAACCAAGCGAAAATAATCGCTGCACTTTCGGCGGAATTCTTGTTAGATACCAACCAAAGAAGAGGAGACAAATCTTTTTGGCCGCCGTGGAAGTGTGGGCGTGGAGGAGCCCCGCTTAATATTTACCAAACATGTGATGAGTGTAGGCTTCAGTTTAGAACTGCAATTCCCTACAGCCCTCTGAGCGTCACTGCCGCTCTCTCCGCGCTTCTCCAGCCGACTGTGCATTTAGTGGCCATAGAATTTTGCGCGTGCAATACCATCGCTTAGCCGGACGGGGCGGATTTTTCCACTCCTGGGTAGCCGTAGTCCAGTCGGCAGCCGACAAGAAGATCAGTTTGGCTTTAGAAAAGTAAAAGGCACCATAGGGGCAGTTGGTTGGTTGGTCGTTGGTCCCATCGGAATAGGGAAGGGTGGGTAAGGAAGTCGGCGGTGACCTTTGAAAGAAACATCCCGGCATTTGCCCGAAGCGATTTGGGGAAATCATGGAAAACCTAAACCAGGGTGGCCGGACGCGGGTTTGAACCGTCGCTCGGTGTACAGTGGAAGTGCGGTAAATGCACGTCCTGTGCTGTTTGCTATAGACCTGGAAAGCACAAACTGGGCTAGCGCCTTGAACTGTGTGTGTGTGTGTGTGTGTGTGTTGCCATAGAGCGCCTCCGTCATTTCCGGTGCCAATTGTTAACGCTTTCCCTAATGTAACAGGTATCGTGCTTGTAGGAAAGACTATTCACGTTGGTGTGCAGAATATATGAGTGTGGCGACATACCATCTGACTTTCGGAAAAGCATCATCCACACAATTCCGAAGACGGCAAGAGCTGACAAGTGCGAGAATTATCGCACAATCAGCTTAACAGCTCATGCATCGAAGCTGCTTACAAGAATAATATACAGAAGAATGGAAAAGAAAATTGACAATGCGCTAGGTGACGATCACTTTGGCTTTAGGAAAAGTAAAGGGACGAGAGAGGCAATTCTGACGTTACGGCTAATAATGGAAGCAAGGCTAAAGAAAAATCAAGACACTTTCATAGGATTTATCGACCTGGAAAAAGCGTTCGAAAATATAAAATGGTGCAAGCTGTTCGAGATTCTGAAAAAACTAGGGGTAAGCTATAGGGAGAGACGGGTCATATACAATATGTACAACAACCAAGAGGGAATAATAAGAGTGGACGATCAAGAACGAAGTGCTCGTATTAAGAAGGGTGTAAGACAAGGCTGTAGCCTTTCGCCCTTACTCTTCAGTCTGTACATCGAGGAAGCAACGATGGAAATAAAAGAAAGGTTCAGGAGTGGAATTAAAATACAAGGTGAAAGAATATCAATGATACGATTCGCTGATGACATCGCTATCCTGAGTGAAAGTGAAGAAGAATTAAATGATCTGCTGAACGGAATGAACAGTCTAATGAGTACACAGTCGGAGAAAGACGAAGGTAATGAGAAGTAGTAGAAATGAGAACAGCGAGAATCTTAACATCAGGATTGATGGTCACGAAGTCAATGAAGTAAGGAATTCTGCTACCTAGGCAGTAAAATAACCAATGACGGACGGAGCAAGGAGGACATCAAAAGCAGACTCGCTATGGCAAAAAAGGCATTTCTGGCCAAGAGAAGTCTACTAATATCAAATACCGGCCTTAATTTGGGGATAAATTTCTGAGGATGTACGTCTGGAATACAGCATTGTATGGTAGTGAAACATGGACTGTGGGAAAACCGGAACAGAAGAGAATCGAAGCATTTGAGATGTGATGCTATAGACGAATGTTGAAAATTAGGTGGGCTGATAAGGTAAGGAATGAGGAGGTTCTACACAGAATCGGAGAGGAAAGGACTATGTGGAAAACACTGATAAGGAGAAGGGACAGGATGATAGGACATCTGCTAAGACATGAGGGAATGACTTCCATGGTACTAGAAGGAGCTGTAGAGGGTAAAACTGTAGAGGAAGACAGAGATTGGAATACGTCAAGCAAATAATTGAGGACGCAGGTTGCAAGTGCTACTCTGAGATGAAGAGGTTAGCACAGGAAAGGAATTCGTGGCGGGCCGCATCAAACCAGTCAGTAGACTGATGACCAAAAAAAAAAAAAAAACAGGAAAGAGCAGATGGAGCTGTGATGTATACATAGGATCTAAGTGTGTGCAAGGGTGACTATTTATTATTGCATACCAAAGCTATTTCACCCTCGGAGTAGGTACACATTTCAAAAGAACGTACGTGTTAAAGCAGTGAAATGGCTCTGAGCACTATGGGACTCAACTGCTGAGGTCATTAGTCCCCTAGAACTTAGAACTAGTTAAACCTAACTAACCTAAGGACATCACAAACATCCATGCCCGAGGCAGGATTCGAACCTGCGACCGTAGCGGTCTTGCGGTTCCAGACTGCAGCGCCTTTAACCGCACGGCCACTTCGGCCGGCCCTAAAGCAGTGAATTTTTTACTGAATGTATACAGGGTGTTACAAAAAGGTACGGCCAAACTTTCAGGAAACATTCCTCACACACAAAGAAAGAAAAGATGTTATGTGGACATGTGTCCGGAACCGCTTACTTTCCATGTTAGAGCTCATTTTATTACTTCTCTTCAAATCACATTAATCATGGAATGGAAACACACAGTAACAGAACGTACCAGCGTGACTTCCAAGACTTTGTTACAGGAAATGTTCAAAATGTCCTCTGTTAGTGAGGATACATGCATCCACCCTCCATCGCATGGAATCCCTGATGCGCTGTTGCAGCCCTGGAGAATGGCATATTGTATCACAGCCGTCCGACAATACGAGCACGAAGAGTCTCTACATTTGGTACCGCGGTTGCGTAGACAAGAGCTTTCAAATGCCCCCATAAATGATAGTCAAAAGGGTTGAGGTCAGGAGAGCGTGGAGGCCATGGAATCGGTCCGCCTCTACCAATCCATCGGTCACTGAATCTGTTGTTGAGAAGCGTACGAACACTTCGACTGAAATGTGCAGGGGCTCCATCGTGCATGAACCACATGTTGTCTCGTACTTGTAAAGGCACATGTTCTAGCAGCACAGGTAGAGTATCCCGTATGAAATCATGGCGGTGAATCGAGGAAGTACAGTACTTACTGACGAAACTAAAATAAGCTTTAACATGGAAATTAAGCGTTTCCGGACACATGTCCACATAACATCTTTTCTTTATTTGTGTGTGAGGAATGTTTCCTGAAAGTTTGGCCGTGCTTTTTTGTAACATCCTGTATAACATATGTGCCTACGTTTACAAGTAAAATGAGCCAAGTACCTGTTACAGATTTGAAGAAAAAGTTTTTGTGTTCTTCCAGTAATAAAATCTCACTTCTTTTGATACATTAATTATTAAAAAACAATTTCTGTTTGATTAGTAGTTCTCAATTTACTTGTGATAACTTATTACCATCCCGAGTACAAATTGACGAGATTTCATAATTCTAATTCTAATTTATTAATAATTTAGAAAATAAAGGTGCCTGAAAGTAAAAAAGTTTAGTTTTGAGAAAAATCTTTTTAAAATTTAGTTTTGCTATTTTAGTACAGTTATTGATGAGAATTACTTACCACTAATATTTTTCTGTGGCGTACTGACCACTATCTGGATCATACTGTACTTCTTTTCTTGTCTCCGTCTCTCTTCTTTTCTGTCTAGCTTCTTTTGTGCATTTTGAATCAGCAATTTCTGCTTTGCAGATTCTCTCTTTATCTATTTGCACCAAGGATTTTACATTATATCCACTAGATTTTATGCCCAATACTTCCAGAGCATCCGGGTTTCTTGTTACATCATCACTGAAGCATAAAATAGCATCAAAAACACAAAATTTGTGGGTTGTAATCTGAACAAATACAGTTTTCGGTAACCGGGTCCAAATGACAGAATTCACTCATTTTTAAATTTTGCATTTTCCCATGAAGATTTTTCTATAACAAAGTGTCCTTACAAATATATTTAAATATAGGTGCAGTTTCATTCATTACTGCCTCAGGTAAAGAAGGTTTGTCGTCATATGTTGCACTTCTCCTGTACTTGCACCAAGCGTAAGCAGGATCATTCGGGCAAACACAGTACTGTGTATTTTCATTTGTGGAAAGCTTATGGATGTAGATAGGCCATACAGCCTTTTGCATGTTTTCTGAATTCCCAACACATCTTTATGCATGGCATATTTATGAAAACTTGCGAAACCAGGGAAAATATAAATTAACACTCACTTCACTGGCAACAAACTTGACTAAGTACTCATAGAACCAGTAGGTCTCGAAAACATTAACAAACACGATAGGAACGATAAGTATCGATTTCAGATACGGGGTAAGAAACCTCGACACGATACAACAATAGAAGCAGGAAATAACGTATAAGGATTAAAAAAAACTTGTGCATTCTCTCTGCATGGTACGAAAAGGCGAAATGGCTGATCACACAGAGCATCAGGAAACCTATTCTTGCTCATGAAAAAATGCTCATATTTATATAAAACAAAAACTCTTTTACGCAATAAATAGTGAGAATTTCGAATAATCAAAAATCTAAAAATCGAATTTTTGATCCCGATTGCCTTCCGTCTCCCTGATGCTTTTTGTAATAGCTTACACCTGATTCTGAATACTTTTAATCATTTCGTCACTTGTTCAGTAGTACTCAGTGACTCAACGGCGTACGTTATTGTACCTTTTGCCAGATGATATGAGCGCGTCTAAGTGAAGCAAACAAAGCATCAAACATCAGCAAGCTTTGGTGCGTCAATCTAGTGTTGCTGTAATTACCGTTCTGATTCCTTTTGCAAAAACTGAGTGATAATCCTCGCATATTCTGAATGTAAAGCCTAAAGCTATTTTGGGTTGGTTTTATTTGGAAACTTTCCCTAATCTTGTTGTAATTCAGAATTGTAACGAAATTCCTTACTCCTTGTTATATTTTTGATGTCTTGTCGTTGTCTTGTTTG
The DNA here is from genome assembly GCF_021461395.2 of Schistocerca americana. Classification (NCBI taxonomy): domain Eukaryota; kingdom Metazoa; phylum Arthropoda; class Insecta; order Orthoptera; family Acrididae; genus Schistocerca; species Schistocerca americana. The sequence continues at coordinate 540,493,090 of NC_060119.1, forward strand.
GCAAAGACAGCGGCCGCGATTACTCAGAGCAAAATTCGTGTACGTATGCGTTCTCGCTGTAACAGTACGACCGTATTTGTTGCTCTAGTCCGTGTGCAGTGAATTCGTTTAGAATCTGTGTGTTTTTTCAAACTTTTCTCATTCCGTGGGTTGCCAAGCTGTAATTTTACTACGTTATTTATTTTTAACATTGTGGTTAGTAGCGTTCTGAATTTCAATTCATTGGAATGTTTCCTCCATTTTGCCTTGGCTGGAAGGACGTTAGTCTTTTACAGATTACTTGTTCTTAATCAGCCAGTTGATGCTGGGTTTTAACTCATTGCTTTTATAAGTATTTTTAAGAGTGGTTGTAACATTAAATCTCTGTTACGTTGTTATACAAAATATTTAAAATTACTTTGACTCACCGATCAACCCACCCTACCATTTTCTACTATATCACACAGTGTTATCCTATGTCTGTAGTGTTTCATGAATTACTATGCCAAGACGTGAACTGGAGTTTCTTTCCATGTCTCGTTGTGTGGTTCACATGCTATTACTCCGATTCCTTTTCAGCCACGAATTTCGTTAATGTTTGAGAATTTGTCACGTTGAAATTTATGATATGCTCGTAACATGCTGCAGAGTAAATTCTTTGTAAATTCGAGATTTTGCGTACTACATGGTGTCTGGTGACCACCAAGTCCTCTGTATGCTATGTAGTAAGTAATTAGGCCAGAATGTATGCGGTTTTTGCAAAATGGAGGTAATCCCTTTGAGTGGATATTTACGGCTATTTCACTCAGATTCCAGATGTTTCATTTTGTTAATTGTAGAATGGTTCAAATGGCTCTGAGCACTATGAGACTTAACTTCTGAGGTCATCAGTCCCCTAGAACTTAGAACTACTTAAACCTAACTAACCTAAGGACATAACACACGTCCATGCCCGAGGCAGGATTCGAACCTGCGACCGTAGCTGTCGCGCGGTTCCGGACTGTAGCGCCTAGAACCGCTCGGCCACTCCGGCCGGCAATTGTAGAACACAACAGAGAATTTCAAGCGTTGTTTTACGATATTATCTGTATATTGTGCTACATATAACTTCTGTTATTACCTCCATTTTTGAATATATAGTCTAAATGAAAAATTGACCTCTTGAGTAAGATCATAGAGATTTCGTTTGTTCACAGACGCTTTGAACTAGGCAAATCATGTGCATGATTTGATGAACTAGTGTCCATTTATCTTAAAGTTTAAACATTCAAGTATATATTTGTTGTGTGCGATTAATGCAGTCGTGTCTTAGCAACTTGTGATGGAGATTTCTTTCACACTTTTTCATCACATCCCATCCATGTCCGCAGCTCCAATTTTTTCTTTCTACAATGGATTTTCTGGCGGAATATAAATCTATTATTTCTGTGTGGAATTAGTAAGGGTGGATATGCATTAAGAGATACAAGGTTCTAGAGAACATGTGCTCATGACGAAGCAAGTCCAAGGCGTAGCGTTGTTTCATCTGTAACTTCCAGTGTGAAGCGGACTTCGAAGGTTACGGTCACGTGTCAGTTTGTCTGCTAACTTGAAAGGCGGCAAGTCATCTCGGCCCGCCTTTCTTTCACTTTAATTATTCGGGTTATGCTGACACATGCAATTATCCAGGGCTGACTTAGACAGGGAACGTCGTTTAGTGAACTCTCAGAAGTGGACAGATAGTTGCTGTAGATTGCATTTGCTAGGTACTGTGAAGTTTACTTACGATTATTTTCGCGTACCTATTGAGGGAATTTTTTGTGTTATATTACAAGTAGTCTTGAAGACTCTATTATTCAACACGTCACAAAGATAAGTAAACATTTTAAATAGTTTGTGTGACTTTGTTACTAATTTGTTGGAGTGTTGTAGAACCTACGTTCTCCTAACCTGTTACATGACTCTGGGGCATAGGTGTGTAATAATGACAGGGAGGAATTACCTTAGCGGTGTGCTGCACCAGCAACCGTTTCACGAACTCACAAACTCGGCGTACCGTAACAACAGTGGCAACTCGGCCTCCACAGCAGTAGCGACGAGGCCTTTCTAGAACTAGTGACGAAGGTTTACAAAGGAATGTATTAATATGATATCACACAATCGATCAATTATTGTACATTAACATGAGTTTCCTTTAATTTTTTCCATTTCCTGTGATTCCCACTAGACTACATTAAAACCGATAGTACCGTTGTCTCCGTCACACAAACAGCTGCATTGTGCGACCGTGAAACAAGTTTTTTCACATTTTCCTGTTTTTTTTTTTTGTAAACATGAGCTAACAGAATGTATGTTTGTTTTATTTGTAAAACTTATGCAACGTACAGTTCAGGAACCGTGTTAACATTTTGACTGGGTGCAATTATATCCTCGTGCATCATTCGAAACAACCAATAGCAGAACATGTCAATAGTTCGCAGCAGGCTCATCTAAAATGGCAACTGTAAGGTGAACAGGTTACAACAAATGAGCGAATATATTCAATAATAAAGGTAACATTCTTTCCTAAAACCACGCAGCATAGACAACACACAGTCGGGGTAATGAGCTGATGACTTTCGTTGTCTTTTCATGTCATTAAGTTTTTGTTTCACTTTGAGCTTCAGTTTGTATCAGCAGCATACAAAGAAGAGAAACACGAGGCAGCTTCGCACTCTGCATAACAGGTCATAGAAGGTGGCAATTGACGCACATGTGGCACGTATCTGCCTTCAATGTATCTCACGTATTTTAACGAGAATGGAAATAGACTTGACCCTTCTTCTACCGTTAAAAACAGTTTCGATATGTTAGCTACGTTTCGTATGCAGGGACCTATGTCCTAAAACCCACCAAACATAAACTGGGCAGCGAAAACATTTTTCATTGGAAACTTTTCAAAATATGCGCGGTTTTGTACTTTACTACGAAGTATCACAACAGCTACGGGCCAAAACAAAAAGAAAACAAGTTCATTATCAAGCTACAATATATGACTATAAGATGTGGAAAATAATATTTTTTCACCTCATAGTTTCTTCAAAACTGAATAAGAAACATTGCATAGCAGAGAACACACACGAAACCCAAAAGAGTGGTTCTAATTCTTTTACACGAAAACTAAAAGTGTTACTGTGAAACTATCCAGTGAAATGGATGTAGCTTTGCTTCATCTACGGAAGACAATTTTTAAAGGCAAGTCAGGTGACACGAAATTTCAGTCCTCGTGTACCGTGCGATATATTTTGCATGGGGCGACGAGCACCTCAGTGGTCCTGTGTACTCAGATGGTGGAGGAAGCTTGACACACTTCTCTCTGCGCTCTGTGGGCTGGGGCGAAATACCTCCGCCTGCGTCCCTTCCTTATTCTCTGAACTGACACCAATAAAACGACTTTTGCGCCGTCTACACTCAGCGAGCTTCCGTTGCACCAGTTGCAGTCACAACTGTCGAACAAAGCATTCTACCAACATAAAATGAGTCCTGTCACTTCAAATTAATCCATACAATTAGGCGCCGATGAACTCAGTACCCAGCCACTGTCAGGCCGCTTTCTTAAGCATAATACTGGCCACAACCAAGTGGGCGAGAGCTGGTCTTCTATTTTCGGAGTAGCCTTCTACCCTTTGTCGTCCAGTCGTGTGTGGATTGTACTCGGCTGGCAGTTGGCTGAGGTGATGTCGATGTCTTCATCCTCAGCGCCGCCCTTGGCGCTGGTGGAACTCGCGCAAGTGGAGAGTCTCTATGGCATTGGCACCATCTCGCGTCTTTGCGCCTGTGGTGCTTCTGCCCTGGCTATGTCGTGTTCGGACGACACAGCACATTATTCTAGAGAGAAGTGCACGAAATTAAGATGAAATTGTTGTTTTACTATCTAATAACTGGAGTTGGGGCTCAGATCGAAGTTGTAGATATCTTCGTAGCTTCCACCTACAAACCATGCCACAGCGATCCCATTCCAGAAATCCAGCAGGATCTCCAGCCACTACTCAGATCCTTAGGCCCATCCCGGAACCTCTCCCCAGAGTCCATCTCTCTACATACCCCTACTACTCCACGCAGTCCCACCTTCTAAAAGCTTCCTAAAGTCCATAAACCCAACCACCCAGGACACCCCATTGTGGCCGGTTACTGCCCCCCACTGAAAGAATCTCTGTTCTCGTAGACCAACACCTTCAACCTATTACCCAGAACCTACCCTCCTACATGAAAGATACCAACCATTTCATCGACCGACTCTCCACAGTTCATTTCCCTTTACCACACGGTGTCCTGCTTGTCACTATTGTTGCCACCTCCCTGTACACTAACGTTCCTAATGCCCATGGACTTACTGCTATCGAAAACTACCTTTCCTGACGCCCTATGGGTTCCAAACCAACAACCTCCTTCCTAGTCTCCATGACCAACTGTATCCTCACCCACAATTACTTCTCCATTGAAGGCATTACCTACAAACTAATCTGCAGTACGGCTATGGGCACCCGCATGGTACCATCCTATGCTAACCTATTCATGGGCCATTTAGAGGAATCCTTCCTAAAAAACCAGAATACTAACCCCTCACCCGGTTCAGATTCATTGATGACATCTTTGTTATCTGGATTGAAGGTGAGGACACCTTATTCACATTCCTCCAGAACCTCAACAACTTCTCCCCCATTTGCTTCACTTGGTCCTACTCAACCCAATAAGCCACCTTCCTAGATGTAGACCTCCACCTCAGAGATGGCTAAATCAGTACCACCATCCATATCAAACCTAATAACCATCAGCAAAACCTCCACTTCGACAGCTGCCGCCCATTCCATACCAAGAAGTCCCTTCCATACACCCTAGTCACCCAGGGTCGTCGCATTTGCAGTGATGAGCAGTCCCTCTCAAAATATACCGAGGGTCTCACTGAAGCCTTCACTGACCATAATTATCCTCCCATCCTTGTACAAAAACAAATCTCCTGTGTCTTATCTTTCCAGTCTCCCACCACCTTCCAAAGTCCCACAGTCTGGCCACAGAGGAACATTCCCCTCATAACTCAGTACCATCCGGGACTGGAGCGACTGAATTACATTCTCCGCCAGGATTTTGATTACCTCTCGTCGTTCCCTGAAATGAGAAATGTCCTGCCCACTACCCTTCCCACCCCTCCTACCGTGGTATTCCGCCGTCCACCGAACCTACACAATATACTCGTCCATCCTTACACAACCCCTGCTCCCAATCCCTTACCTCATGGCTCATACCCCTGTAATAGGCCTAGATACAAGACCTGTCCTATACATCCTCCTACCACCACCTACTCCAGTCCGGTCACTAACATCACCTATCCCATCAAAGACAGGGCTACCTGCGAAACTAGTCATTTGGCTTTCAAGCTAAGCTGCAACCACTGTGCTGCATTCTATGTAGGCATGACAACCAAAAAAGAAGTCTGCCTGCCATAGCCACCGACAAACTGTGGCCAAAAAACAAGTGGACCACCCTGTTGCTGAACACGCTGACAAACATGACATCCCTCATCTCAATGACTGCTTCACAGTCCGTGCCATATGGATCCTTCCCACCAACACCAGCTTTTCTGAATTGCACAGGTGGTAAATTTCCCTGCGATACATCCTACGTTCCCTTAACCCTCCTGGCCTCAACCTTCGTTAGTCAGTGTCCTCACCCATCCAGCCCCCTCGCTGTTCCCATTCCAGCACTACACACCCGTCATTTCATGGCCACACACAGTCTTTTAACTTCTTTTTCTTTCTCCCCTTTCCGCTACTTACTCCTTCTCACTCTGCACCTTTTCTCCTGCTCTCCTGCCCTCCGTCTAAACTACAACACTTCAGTGTCTGCCACTCCTACCATACTATCCCTCCCCCTCCCCGCCCCAGCCTCCTTGTTATCCCTACCCAGTCGCCACTCTCATCATGCACTGGTGCTGCTGATCGCAGTGTGGTTTCAGTTCTCTGAGACTGCAGACGCGTGTGCAAGATGCGTTTGGGTGAGTGTGTGTTCAAATGGTTCAAATGGCTCTGAGCACTATGGGACTTAACGTCCGCGGTCATCAGTCACCTAGAACTTAGAACTACTTAAACCTAACCAACCTAAGGACATCACACACATCCATGCCCGAGGCAGGATTCGAACCTGCGACCGTAGCGGTCGTGCAGTTCCAGACTGTAGCACCTAGAATCGCTCGGCCACCACGGCCGGCCTGAGTGCGTGTGTGCGTGTGCGTGTGCGCGCGTGTGTGTGTGTGTGTGTGTGTGTGTGTGTGTGTCTGTGTGTGTGTGTGTGTGTGTGTGTCTACTGCTGACAAAGGCCTTAATGGCCGAAAGCTATAATTGTGTGACTCTTTTGTTGTGCCTATCGCAACTCAGCATTTTCGCTACATGGTGAGTAGCAACTTTCCTTCTCTGGTTTCTTACTTTCTCGATTTCTCTCATTTGTCTGAGAAAGTACGTGTGCCATGCTACAATTTCCTCCCTCTCAATCAGAGATGTCCCCTTTTTTTTTCAAAACGAAGCGAAACCTTTTCGTTTTTCTTCTGGAAAGAGTTGAACTACATTATCTATCAACACGTTTACATTTGAGGATGCTCTACGATAATGTATACTTGTGTGATGACTGTCCATTTCAGAAGACGCTAATAAAACACAGATGCAGTAACACATTTAACACATTATGACTATAACGTGGCTGTAAAATGCTAAGGCACGTGTGTCGGTCATGTACTGTCATGTATTGTCGGATGCCTTTTGTCCTGTCTGTTATTGAACAAATCTTGGTCCCGCATTCATAAGTGGTGGGGGGACTGGGCATATGGCCTCCGGGCCTTCGTCATGGGAGAGGCCCCTCTACTTACTTGCGTGCTCTGTGGCGTGCGTTGCTTTCATTTTCACACACAGAGAGGCACGTTCGTAGACATGGCCTCAACAGCAGGGGGCCCTCCAGTCACGTGCAGAGAAAGACTCTTAGCGAACCACAGTACATTGTTCAGAGGCTTGCGGCAGAGCCTTTCACAACTTCTTCAGGCGTGGCGCAACGGAATGGCGCCCTGATATATGATCCCTGACGAGGAGAGTGCATTCTTCATATTCTGCACATATCAACCCGGTATTTTTCATCCACCTCCCTGTGAAATCCGTATCTGTAAAGATCGTGAAAACGCTTCGGCTCGGTGGCAAAAATTGGCCATCATGGCAGGACGCCTGACACACTGTCGACAGGATTGCTGTTGCGTCTTTTAGCAGTCACATAGGCACCCTCACCAGGTGGTTTCCCACGCGAGCAGAGAAATGGTGCTTTTATTGGAAATCTGGCATGACATCACAAAATGTACCAGAGGTCATCTGTTCTCTGTCATTGAATGCAGTAGAATTGGCAGAAAGGAATTTGCCCGTGTTGTAAAGGGAGATTGCACTGAGAGAGGAGAATTATTCGACTGATGTAACGAAATGCTGTCACATTTTTGTTTTTCGTTTTTATTTTTATTTTTTAGAATACCTCATATGAAGCACTTTAATGAATGGTAATGAAAAGATGGAGAGATTTTTTTGGGTTCTGGCCACGATGAGAAGAGGATCGGAAATCGCGTTTTGCTCGAGAGGTGAGTCTGTTCATGGAGATTCTGGGAACATCCCCCAGGCTGTGGCTAAGCCACGTCTCCGCAATATCCTTTCTTTCAGGAGTGCTAGTTCTGCAAGGTTCACAGGAGAGCTTCTGTAAAGTTTGGAAGGTAGGAGACGAGGTACTGCCAGAAGTAAAGCTGCGAGGACGCTGCGTGAGTCGTGCTTCGGTAGCTCATTTGGTAGAGCACTTGCTCGCGAAAGGTAAAGGTCCCAAGTTCGAGTCTCGGTCCGGCACACAGTTTCAATCTGCCAGGACGTTTCATCTCAGCGTTAACCATATTTAAAGGTGGAATCATAGATAATTTTCCACCTAATTCCCTACTTTGCCAACCATACATGAGAACATACTTTATTTCATTAGACAGGTGGTTGAATATAATCTATAGCTGACGGGCAGTGGAAGAGCTAACTAACCTCAAATGATCATTGGTGTCATATTACAGTTTTTCATGTAATATTGAAGGTCAGTGTCATCACGTGACAATGTCACCCAAGGGTGTGCAGGGGGTGTGTTGAGAGGGGGAGAGAGCGGGAGAGGGTCCAGCTCCCTCCTGACCCACCCATTTTGCCCTCATCCAATAGCAATCATTCGCATCCCGTGCTCTGTCGTGAGAGGACCCGAAGATCAATTTTTATATTAAATTGTGACTGAAAAATTATCCGATCGATAACAGGGAAGCGGCACACTGGTAAGACGCTGTATCGATACCAACATCCACACTGCACCTGTGCTACGACGGCTCCCGAGTTTACCACGATGTCTGTGGCGTCGCATACGAATTAAATCTGCACGCATTTTTAATCATGTTGCCTGGAGCCCATGGGGCATCGTTTCTACACACATTTAATTATATATTGAACTTAATCCTGTTTCCTGATATCTACATAACCAAGATAAAGCGAAATATTCCACATCCGTTGCCTCCCCAGCCATTTACTACAGTAACAGTGTTCTGGGACTCGCTGAAAAATCGCTTGACTGACTTGCTATTATCACAGAAACTGGAGGAATGCTGAGGAAGCGTCGTATGAAAATATGGCAACGTTGCTCTGAACCTACAATCATAAAGACAGCATAGTTTACCTCTAAGGGCAGGAGTACATCAGCACGGAATCTTGATGAGTACGGATGCCCATCAATTTGGAGTCTCAAGGAAATGTATAGTGGTAACAGCAGCAGCTATATGTGTGCTTCAGGAAATGTGCAAATACTTTTAAGTTGGATTATCAACAAACATTTTTTTAAAAAAAAAAACAAGCTTTGTGTTTATTTATTCGCGTCATATTCCTCCATAGCCCCATACTCAGGTTTCATGACATGTCGTTTTAGAGCAAATGGGGAAATCAAAATTTATTCAGAACGGATAGAGGCTATTAGACAATGCCACCTGTAGAGAAATGTTAAGGAAGTACCAAGATAGGTGGGTATGATTAAATATTTTTAGTAAATTTGTACTGAAGTTCGAGTGGGTTGAATTCCACAGTGGTCTAAGGGTTAAAGAACGCCTCGATATACACCCATCCCTTGACAATAGTGTACTTTGATACAGAAGTCATCATGCAAGTCAATGCCTCAATGGCTGTTGCAGCAGTTGTATTGCTTTAGGAACACCCAGAAGAGAGAAGACCAGTGATATATGCTTTAAGTGGAATAACAAATTTGCATAATGCTATTGTCGACAGGCTGATTCGCATGTTTCGAGGACATTCTGAGCAAAATGAGGTCAGTAGGCCAGATAAGGGTAGTAAGGTGCTGGGAGGGAATAATATCTTTGGGATATCCCACCGTTGTTTAAGGGTATCACAGTAGGTCCTAGAAGGCAATTAAAAATAAAGTATAGAGAGGGGATGTGATTAGGCGCATTATGTGAGGAATGGTATCCTCTACTGTAATGCTAGGGGTAGTAATCAGTCCAGTGCACCATCAGCTTCCAGTGGGGGGTGGGGGTCGGTATTTGGGTGATTTTAAAACACACGCTAAGATAAGCGAAAGATTCATATGGAAGAGTATGGATTGAGAGCTTAGGACAATGGTCTGAATGTGCAAAGCTTGTCCAATTAGTAGCCCCCATAGGATATGAAACATGGCATGCTAGCTTCCAAACCAGTAGAAACTCTGATGGAGAAATTGTACATCGATTCTGTGAGTTCATCCCCCAGAATAAGAGGAGGAGACAAATATACTCTGGGGTGCACAGACGCCTTTTCAAGATTCTCTTGGTTGTTTCCTACTAGATCATCGACCACACAAATGACAATATATTGGTTGGTGTGAGTTTTCGGTACGTTTGGTGCTTACACGACAACTTAAAGGAGTTCGTTTTTGAACTGGGGATCAGGCACTCAACCACCACGGCGTATTACCCGATCCCACCGTTAGTGGAAAGAGTGAACTATAAATTGAGGGCAGCCTTGGTTTCTTATCACCACTCCGAACACGCATGATAGAACGAAACTCTGAAATGGTTAATGTTTTCCTTTAACACAGCTAGGCCCAAGACATATTAGAACACGGCAGCGGCATTAATGTTTGCGTTTAGAACTAACTTCCCTTTTGCTAAATCATGGTAGGTCGAGGATTTATTGCCCAGTAGGATAGCCCAAAGGAGATCAGGAAGGTGACAAAGGGCCTAGAAAAATACACTGATAGAAAAAAGTCGCAACACCAAAAGATAATCGACGTAGAGTAATGAAATTTCGGGAATACGTTTAAGTGAAACTGATCAACATTGCCATGATGAACGTACGTGTGCGATAAGCCATTTCAAATGTGGAATGCTCCTACATTAATAATCGATGTAACCGCCAGAATGGTGAATGCAAGCACGCAAACGTGCATGCATTGTATTGTACGGGTGTCAGTTTGTGGGATGGAGTTCCGTGTCTGTTGCGCTTGGTTAGTCAATACAGGGGCGGTTAATGCTGTTTGTGGATGAGGCTGGAGCTATTTTCCGATGACATCCCATATGTGTTCGACTGAAGACAGATAAGTTGATCGAGTAGGCCAAGGCAACATGTAGACTCTCCGTAGAGCATACTGGATTTTAACAGCAGTAAGTGTGCGAGCGTTATCCAGTTGGGAAATATCCCCTGGCATGCCGTTCATGAATCGCAGCACATGGCTAATCATCAGAATGACGTACAAATTTGCAGTCACAGTGCATAGGATAACCACGAGAATGCTCTTGCTGTCAGACGAAATGGCATTCCAGATCATAATTCCAGGAGGTGTAGGACCAATCTGTCTAGTATATATATCTACATCTACATCAACATCTACATAGATACTCCACAAACTGTAAGGTTCTTGGAGGAGGGTACCCTGTGCAACTAATTGTCATTTCCCTTCCTGTTCCACTCGCAAAAAGAGCGAGGGAAATCCGACTGTCTATAAGCCTCCGTGTGAGATCCAATTTCTCGTATCTTGTCTTTGTGGTCCTTACGCGCAGTGTATGTTGGTCGAGTAGAATCGTTCGGCAACCAGCTTCAAATGCCGGTTCTCTAAATTTTCTCAACAGCGTTTCTCCAAAATAACGTCGGCTTCCCTCCAGGGATTCCCATTTGAGTTCCGACTGCATCTCAGTAACACTTACGGGTTGTTCGAATCGGTAACAAATCCAGCAACCCGCCTCTGAATTGCTTCGATGTCTTCCTTCGTTCCAATCTGGTACAGATCCTAAACACTCGAGCAGTACTTAAGAATAGGTCGCACCAACGTCCTGTAAGCCTTCTCTTTTACAGGTGAACCACTCTTTCTTAAAATGCTCCCAGTAAACCGAAGTCGGCCATTGTTTTGCCCAGCCATAGGTCGCACGTGCTTGTTCCACGTCATATCGCTTTGTAACGTTACGCCCAAATATTTAAACGACTTGACTGTGTTAAGCAGGACATTAGTAATACTGTAACCAAACATTACAATTTTGTTCTCCCTCCTCAGCAACATTAACTTACATTTTTCCATATTTAGGGCTAGCTGCCATTCATTACACCAACTGGAAATTTTTTCTAAGCCGCCTTGTATCTTCCTACAGTCATTCAACCTCGACACACTACCGCACACCACGACATCATCAGCGAACAGCCGCAGATTGCGGCGCAGCCTACCCTCCAAATCATTTATGTATATAGAGAACAACAGCGCTGCTATCACCACCCCACCCTCCAATGAGCTCTCGATTGACACCACTAAAGTCACAGAGGGCTATGGTTAACGTCAGTGGAAAGCACGCTACAGGGCGTGTGCCTCGGAGCAGTCCGTGAAGTAATGGATTTTTGACAGTTCGTTGTCACACTGTAATACCAACTGGCGATCAAAATGCTGCTGCAGATCCAGCTACGATGCGCCAGAACCATAAGCCGTAAATGATGTTCTAGCCTCTCGATAGTGACACATTGTCGTCCGAAGCCCGGTCTTCTTGCGATCGTACATTCTCATAAGCATCACTGCTAGCAATCATGTACACGGGCTACATCCGCGCCGAGTATTTCTGCAATACCGCAGAAGGAACATCCAGTTTGTCGTAGTCCTGTTAAACAACCTCGTTCTAACGCAGTGACTTGTTAATAGTGTCGTCTTTGTCTCCTTACAGGCAGTCTTGACTAACGTCATCACACCATGTTCAATCTCAGTCGTAACTAACAACCACGACCGTTATAGCGCGTGTTGAACGCAAACCTAATTTGCATCCTCATAGTGGCGCTATTAGCACAACTTTTATGGGACTTGTGCGAAATTTGGGTAGACAGTATCTCTTAGGCGCAGAAACCCACCTATTAGCTTTCGCTCATGACTTCTTCCTGGTGTTGTGATTTTTTTTTCTGTCAGTGTGTATTGTATAAGCAAGGGGCTCAGGAATACAACTAGGGAAGACAACCTCATACGTTTACAGTGGAGGAACAGGTGTACGTCAGGATTTCTTTTCATAAACTGAGTAGAGCAGAAGCCAAGCAGAAAGAAAAACTCCTCGTTTTCTACATTACATCTACGCGATTACTCTGCTATTCACAATTAAGTGCTTGGCAGAGGGTTCAGCGAACCACATTCAAGCCGCCTCTCTACCGTCCCACTCTCGAACGGCGCGCGGGAGAAACGAGCACTTTAATTTTTCTGTCCGAGCCCTCATTTCTCTTATGTTATCTTGATGATAATTTCTCCCTATGTAGGTGGATGCCAAAAGAATGTTTAAGCAATTGGAGGAGAAAACTGGTGATTGAAATTTCATAAGAAGATCCCGTCGCAACGATAAACGCCTCTGTTTCAATGATTGCCACTGCAACTCACGTATCATGTCTGTGGCACTATCTCCCCTATTTCGCAATTGTACAAAACGAGCCAACGTTCTTTGAACTTTTTCGATACATCCGTCAGTCCAACCTGATGCGCGCCTCACACCGCACAGCAATACTCCAGAATAGGGCGCTGATGCGCTTTTTATTTACTCAGGGTCAATTGCCGCTTTTCGCACCACACAGTTATCTTTTCTAAATCATTTTGCAATTCGTTGTGGTCATCTCATGACTTTACAAGACGGTAAATGACAGCATCATCTGCAAATAATCTAAGAGGGCTACTCAGATTGTCTCCTGTTGTTGTTGTTGTGGTCTTCAGTCCTGAGACTGGTTTGATGCAGCTCTCCATGCTACTCTATCCTGTGGAAGCTTCTTCATCACCCAGTACCTACTGCAACCTACATCCTTCTGAATCTGCTTAGTGTATTCATCTCTTGGTCTCCCCCTACGATTTTTACCCTCCACACTGCCCTCCAATGCTAAATTTGTGATCCCTTGATGCCTCAAAACATGTCCTACCAACCGATCCCTTCTTCTAGTCAAGTTGTGCCACAAACTTCTCTTCTCCCCAATCCTATTCAATACCTCCTCATTAGTTACGTGATCTACCCACCTTATCTTCAGCATTCTTCTGTAGCACCACATTTCGAAAGCTTCTATTCTCTTCTTGTCCAAACTGGTTATCGTCCACGTTTCACTTTCATACATAGCTACACTCCATACAAATACTTTCAGAAACGACTTCCTGACACTTAAATCTATACTCGATGTTAACAAATTTCTCTTCTTCAGAAACGATTTCCTTGCCATTGCCAGGCTACATTTTATATCCTCTCTACTTCGACCATCATCAGTTATTTTACTCCCTAAATAGCAAAACTCCTTTACTACTTTAAGTGTCTCTTTTCCTAATCTAATCCCCTCAGCATCACTCGATTTGATTTGACTACATTCCATTATCCTCGTTTAGCTTTTGTTGATGTTCATCTTATATCCTCCTTTCAAGACACTGTCCATTCCGTTCAACTGCTCTTCCAAGTCCTTTGTTGTCTGTGACAGAATTACAATGTCATCGGCGAACCTCAAAGTTTTTATTTCTTCTCCATGGATTTTAATACCTACTCCGAATTTGTCTTTTGTTTCCTTTACTGCTTGCTCAATATACAGATTGAATAACATCGGGGAGAGGCTACAACCCTGTCTCACTCCTTTCCCAACCACTGCTTCCCTTTCATGCCCCTCGACTCTTATAACTGCCATCTGGTTTCTGTACAAATTGTAAATAACCTTTCGCTCCCTGTATTTTACCCCTGCCATCTTCAGAATTTGAAAGAGAGTATTCCAGTTAACGTTGTCAAAAGCTTTCTCTAAGTCTACAAATGCTAGAAATGTAGGTTTGCCTTTTCTTAATCTTTCTTCTAAGATAAGTCGTAAGGTTAGTATTGGCTCACGTGTTCCAACATTTCTAAGGAATCCAAACTGATCTTCCCCGAGGTCCGCTTCTACCAGTTTTTCCATTCGTCTGTAAAGAATTCGCGTTAGTATTTTGCAGCTGTGACTTATCAAACTGATAGTTCGGTAATTTCACATCTGTCAACACCTGCTTTCTTTGGGATTGGAATTATTATATTCTTCTTGAAGTCTGTGGGTATTTCGCCTGTCTCATACATCTTGCTCACCAGATGGTAGAGTTTTGTCATGACTGGCTCTCCCAAGGCCATCAGTAGTTCTAATGGAATGTTGTCTACTCCCGGGGCCTTGTTTCGACTCAGGTCTTTCAGTGCTCTGTCAAACTCTTCACGCAGTATCTTATCTCCCATTTCATCTTCATCTACATCCTCTTCCATTTCCATAATATTGTCCTCAAGTACATCGCCCTTGTATAAACCCTCTATATACTCCTTCCACCTTTCTGCCTTCCCTTCTTTGCTTAGAACTGGGTTGCGATCTGAGCACTTGATATTCATACAAGTGGTTCTCTTCTCTCCAAAGGTCTCTTTAATTTTCCTGTAGGCAGTATCTATCCTACCCCTAGTGAGACAAGCCTCTAAATCCTTACATTTGTTCTCTAGCCATCCCTGCTTAGCCATTTTGCACTTCCTGTCGATCTCATTTTTGAGACGTTTGTACTCCTTTTTACCTGCTTCATTTACTGCATTTTTATATTTTCTCCGTTCATCAATTAAATTCAATATTTCTTCTGTTACCCAAGGATTTCTATTAGCCCTCGTCTTTTTACCTACTTGATCCTCTGCTGCCTTCACTACTTCATCCCTCAGAGCTACCCATTCTTCTTCTACTGTATTTCTTTCCCCCATTCCTGTCAATTGTTCCCTTATGCTCTCCCTGAAACTCTCTACAACCTCTGGTTCTTTCAGTTTATCCAGGTCCCATCTCCTTAAATTCCCGCCTTTTTTCAGTTTCTTCAGTTTCAATCTGCAGTTCATAACCAATAGATTGTGGTCAGAATCCACATCTGCCACTGGAAATGTCTTACAATTTAAAACCTGGTTCCTAAATCTCTGTCTTACCATTATGTAATCTATCTGATACCTTTTAGTATCTCCAGGATTCTTCCAGGTATACAACCTTCTTTCATGATTCTTGAACCAAGTGTTAGCTGTGATTAAGTTATGCTCTGTGCAAAATTCTACAAGGCGGCTTCCTCTTTCATTTCTTCCCCCCCAATCCACTGACGAATTCCAGTCACCCATGACTATTAAATTTCCGTCTCCCTTCACTATCTGAATAATTTCTTTTATCTTGTCATACATTTCATCAATTTCTTCATCATCTGCAGAGCTAGTTGGCATATAAACTTGTACTACTGTAGTAGGCATGGTTTTTGTGTCTATCTTGGCCACAATAATTCGTTCACTATGCTGTTTGTAGTAGCTAACCCGCACTCCTATTTTTTTATTCATTATTAAACCTACTCCTGCATTATCCCTATTTGATTTTGTATTTATAACCCTGTAATCACCTGACCAAAAGTCTTGTTCCTCCTGCCACCGAACTTCACTAATTCCCACTATATCTAACTTTAACCTATCCATTTCCCTTTTCAAATTTTCTAACCTACCTCCCCGATTAAGGGATCTGACATTCCACGCTCCGATCCGTAGAATGCCAGTTGCCTTTCTCCTGATAACGACGTCCTCTTGAGTAGTCGCCGCCCGGAGATCCGAATGGGGGACTATTTTACCTCCGGAATATTTTACCCAAGAGGACGCCATCATCATTTAATCATACAGTAAAGCTGCATGTCCTCGGGAAAAATTACGGCTGTAGTTTCCCCTTGCTTTCAGCCGTTCGCAGTACCAGCACAGCAAGGCCGTTTTGGTTAATGTTACAAGGCCAGATCAGTCAATCATCCAGACTGTTGCCCCTGCAACTACTGAAAAGGCTGCTGCCCCTCTTCAGGAACCACATGTTTGTCTGGCCTCTCAACAGATACCCCTCCGTTGTTGTTGCACCTACGGTACGGCCATCTGTATCGCTGAGGCACGCAAGCCTCCCCACCAACGGCTAGGTCCATGGTTCATGGGGGGGGGATTGTCTCCTACGTCGTTAATATAGATCACGAACGACAGAGGGCCTATAACACTTCCATGGGGAACGCCGGATATTATTTCTGTTTTACTCGATTACTTTCCGTCTATTAATACGAACTGTGACCTTTCTGACACGAAATCATGAATCCCGTCGCACAACTGAGACGATATTCCATAGGCCCGCAGTTTGGTTAGAAGAGGCTTGTGAGGAACGGTGTAGTCCCGGCGGAGGTTCGACTCCTCCCTCGGGCATGGGTGTGTGTATTTGTCCTTAGGATAATTTAGGTTAATTAGTGTGTAAGTTTAGGGACTGATGACCTTAGCAGTTAAGTCCCATAAGATTTCACACACATAAGAACATTTTTGAGGAACGGTGTCGAAAGCCTTCTGGAAATCTAAAAATATAGAATCAATTTGACATCCCCTGTCGATAGCACTCATTCCTTCACGAATATAAAGAGCTAGTTGTGTTTTTCTGAATCCGTTTTCTTCGACGTAATTCATAATGTTCGAACACAGTATATGTTACAAAACCCTACTGCAAATCGACGTTAGTGATAGAGGCCTGTAATTCAGCGGATTACTCCTATTTCCCTTTTTGGGTATTGCTGTGACTTGAGCAATTTTCCAGTCCTTAGGTACGGAACTTTCTGCGAGCGAGCGATTGCATATAATTGTTAAATATGGAGCTGCGCGTCAGCATACCCTGAAAGGAACTGGACTGGTATACAATCTGGACCAGAGGCTCTGCCTTTATTGATTTAAGCTGCTTTGCTACACTGAGGATATCTACGTCTATGTTTCTCATCTTCGCAGTTGTTCTTGATTGGAATTTTAAGTGGCTCTTTTAAATTATTGGGTTTGTGACCCCGATCGCTGTTTTAACGAAGATGTTTGTAAAGCAAGAAGATGTAGGACACATATCTCGCAATTTAAGCAGCATATGATGAATGGGCTATAACATATGTAGTCTTGTTTATGCTGCAGTTATTTATATTGGTATTGTATGTGGTGCCTCTTTCAGTCAGCTGGCTTAAGACAAACTGTCGACGGGGTGTGGGGGGGGGGGGGGGGGGGCGGTGGAGGCTTGTGTCATGTCAAACCGCACACTTGTTTCAACCACGATTAGGGTTAAGCTTGACGACTTGTACTTGCGCGGTGGCGCAGTAGTACAGGGGAGGCTGTCACGATAGACGCGAGAGCCACTGGTGCCGTCTCATGAGGAGAAGTGGGCGCTGGAGTCAGTGGGTGGAAGCTGTGAACAGGAAGCCTTCTCAAAAGCTGATGCGCCCACGAGTTGAGTTCATGACGTCCCAAACACCGAGGGTGGGACGTGGCCTCTGTGTGAACTCAAGCAACCCAGTGTGCCGGGGCAGTAAATGAATTTTTCCAGGAAACGCAGAAAGGTTCAAATGGTTCAAATGGCTCTGAGCACTATGGGACTCAACTGCTGAGGTCATTAGTCCCCTAGAACTTAGAACTAGTTAAACCTAACTAACCTAAGGACATCACATACATCCATGCCCGAGGCAGGATTCGAACCTGCGACCGTAGCAGTCGCGCGGTTCCGGACTGCGCGCCTAGAACCGCTAGACCACCGCGGCCGGCACGCAGAAAGGGCTTCCACAGTACAAGAGGAGCACAAGTGGGATTACGTTAATAAACGACAGCGGTATTTTGATTGGTTCAGTGATGCAACATAGTGCATTCAGAGTGACGAATTATCTGTAATAACCCACATGGAAGATACTTGTGCACATCACAGCGTGTTGAAGCTACTCTGTGTTGGCAGGTTGGCAGTGCAGTTGTTTTCTACACTGACGGAAGAAAAATCACAGCACAAAGAAGGAGTTGTGCGACACAAACGAAAGTTGATAGACGTGTTTCTATATCTGAAAGATGATGTCCATTCCAGTTTCGCGCCAGTGGCGCTAGTAGCACGTTATTTACCTTTGAGATTGGACGTGGTATGTTAATGACAGCCACGAATGCGTTTTAGGACAAAAAGAGGCCATTATCAACACATCACTAAGTTTTCAATGAGGTCGTGTAATACGGCTGCGAGATATTGGATGATCCTTCTACGATATTGCAGAGACTTGGCAGGAATCTAGCCACTGTACGTGAATGCTGGCAGCGATGGTCACGAGAATATTTAGTCGCAAGATGACCAGGCTCTGGACGGCACGTGGCAGTGCCGAGATGGAAGACAATCGTATTTAGCATATGTCTCTCGTGGATCGTACTGCATCTGTAGCAACATTTTGAAAAGCAGTTATCACAACAGTGACACGACGAATCGTTACAAATGGATTACTTCACAGACAGCTCCGAGCCAGACGACTTGTAGCGTGTATTCCACCGACTCCGATGACTCCGAACCGCCGCCATTTGGGTCTTCAGTGGTGTCAACCAAGAGCTCACTGGAGGGCAGGGTGGAGGTCTGTGGTGGTTTCTGGCGAAAGTTAGTTCTGCCTCAGTGTCAGTGATGGTTGTGTGTTGGCTAGAAGCATAGAAGTTGAGGGCCTACAACCAACTGGTCTGTATTCTAGACGTACTACGGCTACAGCTGGATTACCAGAGCTGTCTTCCATCGAACACATGTGGGACATCATCGGAATCCACATGCTATTAAGAACTGTGTTAATTTAATAGTGGTCAGTCGCCTGCGTTAGCGGACACAACAATTGAAAAGAGAACCAAAAGATGCTTCTCTCAAGAACGCATAAATAATTGTTTAAACATTATTTCATGATAATCTGTTGTCATTTATTTTGAGCACACTTGAACGAGAATGCTGGCTTATTTATTTAGGAATCAATTTATATTTATTGCAAATGATCTGAATGTAGCCGAATGTATATGACATTTCTTTATTTAAATATTGTTGTAGTATGGTAGTTTAGGTCGGGAAGTAGTCATGTAGACTCAGATCATGTCTGTAGATGTTAAGAACGATGTGTTTTTTTTTTTTTTGTAGTGGCAGCCTGCAGCCAATGGAAAAGCAGACACTAGCGGAATACTGGAGGAGTCGAATGGAGACTGGAAAAGAGCCCAAAGAGCGATTCTGGACTCTGTCGACTGCTGGTAGAATGCAGACATGCATATGGTAATGTGCCTGATTCAGCCATATAGTGATTGATTCTGCTCTGTAAATAGCTGCTACACAGCTTTAACTTATGAAGGGACAACAATTCAAGAGAGATCTGAATGTGCCGCAGAATAAGGCTCTTAGGTTTTTACGTTTGTATCACGGAACTGAGGAGAGAGAGAACGTCAGTTTGTGAATCGTCATGCTGAACTCTGGACCATTTTGAGCTGATGAATATTTCATGTATTGTGATAACGAAATACAATTAGTTTGCGCTAATTTTCGATGACTATATAATCTGGGGAATTGGCTAACATTCTCCTAATGCTGTCAACGTAACCTTACTGCATTTGATAGGGATATTATTGTCCGTATTTTAAATGAATAACATAGGACCACTCCCAGTTTATAATTCTGTTATCTACATCAATAACAGACGTTAGAATAGCACCTGTGGTTAAAAAATATGCATTTAATTTTAATTTTATATCGCTGTGTATTTTATTAACTCGTAATACTAGCCAGTGCATAGACTGTTTGACTGCAGGATCACAGCAAAGCTATAAGTTACTATTTGCAACGAATTAGCTGCGGGTCATGAAAGCAGACTTGCATGGCTCGATCCTGTGACTACATCGAGCTATTCTTTTTGAACAAAATCGTACATAGTCCAAGTGCCTAAAATATGAGTAACCACAGGTAGAGACGCAACTGTTTGCTCGTATAGGATGCTGTTTGGAAGAGCAATCACTCAAGCAATAGCCGTTGGTCATAATCGCAACACTCTACGGAAAATGTAAATTGCTATACATGTGTAAGTAGTATTCAGTGAACTGGTAGTAGCGTTGTTTTGGTGAGTACTTGGTGATGGGATTGCTCGTACATCTCGATTGAGATGAGTGCTAATGAAAGTAATCCATATTCAAGTCTGAGAGTCATCTTATGACGTTTTGCTTGTGCTAAGTGATTATTTGTGGAAAATATTATCACTTGTTATTTTTGTGTCTGTGGCCAATTGTGAACTATTGCTCAATTATCCATGCTGGTTCAAATGGTTCAAAAGGCTCTGAGCACTATGGGACTTAACATCTGAGGTCACCAGAACCCTAGAACTTAGAGCTACTTAAACCTAACTAACCTAAGGACATCACGCACATCCATTCCCGAGGGAGGATTCTAACCTGCGACCGTAGCAGTTGGGTGGCTCTGGACTGAAGCGCCTAGAACCG
Organism: Schistocerca americana; assembly: GCF_021461395.2. Lineage (NCBI taxonomy): Eukaryota > Metazoa > Arthropoda > Insecta > Orthoptera > Acrididae > Schistocerca > Schistocerca americana. The sequence continues at coordinate 540,513,872 of NC_060119.1, forward strand.
CTCGGCCACCGCTATCCTTGCTGGGACAAAGTCTAATTTAAATTTTAATGCATTGTGGTAAAGGAATTTTATGTTGTTTTCCTCTTATTTCAAGCCCCCGCCCCTCCATTCAACAAGTGTTTGGGCTGCCGATTAATTTCATTTGTATAACTTGTTCTCCATTGTCAAGAAGGATACTTTGTGATTAATAAATTTTATATTAAATTAAGCCCAAGCATGCTCAACCTCCAGCCCGAACTCATCTTCACACAAATCCTACACCACATAATAAACTTTCTACCCACACGTGACAGTGATGTAAACAAATAAGCTTCCGCGGTCGGCATCAATCTCATTGAAATTCTAGCAAGTGTACTGCTGCGTCATCTTAGAAAACACTTTTTCTTTGACTTCTGGCTGGTTTTGTGTGGTCCGCCACCAATTCCTCTCTTGTACCATCTCTTTATCACGAAGTAACTTTTGCCCTTTATGTACTCATTCATTTGTTACATATACTAGCATTCAAATCTCCGCCTTTGCCTCTAGTCCCCTCTAGTAACATGGAAGCTACCCCCTGATGTCTTAGCATATGTTCTATATCCTGCACCTTCTTGTTGTCAGGACCGCATCTCTTTTTTTTCTGGTTGGCCCACAGTCCACGATTCACTACCGTACCAGTTTTCCTACAGTCCATTTTTCACTGCCAAATAAAGCTTTGCTGCAAAGTACATTCCCAGAAATTTCTTCCTCAAATTAAGGCCTGAGTTTGATACTAGTAGAATTCTCTAGAACAGGAATACCCTTCTTGCCAGAGCTAGTCTGCTTTTGATGCCCTTCTTGCTCCGTCCGTCACTGGTTATTTTGCTGCTTTGGTGGTAGAATTCATTAACACCTTCTGCTTCACCATCAATCCTGATGTTAAGATTCTCGCTGTTCTCATTTCTGCTACCTCTCATTACTTTCGTCGTTCTTCGATTTACTCTTAATCCATATTCTGTACTCATTAGACTGTTCATTCCATTCAACAACTCATGTCATTCATCTTCACTTTCACTCAGTTTAGCCATATCGTCAGCGAATCGTATCATTGGTATCCTGTCACCTTGTATTTTAATTCTGACTCCTGAAACTTTCTTTTATTTCCATCATAGCTTCTTCAACGTACAGATTGAACAATGGGGGCGGAAGACTACATTCCTGTCTTACACTCTTTTTCATCCGAGAACTTCGTTCTTGGTTGTGCACTCTTATTATTCTCTTGTACGTATTGTATATTACCCGTCTTTCCCTATACTTTGCCCCTGTTTTTCTCAGAATTTCGAACATATTGCAGTATTTTACATTGTCGAACTCTTTTTCTAGGGCGAGAAATCCTATGAACGTGTCTTGATTTTTCTTTAGTCTTGCTTCCATTATCAACCGCAACGTCACAATTGCCTCTCCGGTTCCTTTGTTTTTCCTGAAGCCAAAATGATTCTTATCCAACAATTCCTCAGTTTTCTTTTCCATTCTTCTATACATTATTTTTGTACGCAACTTGGATGTATGAGATGTTAAGCTGATTGTGCGGTAATTCCCGCACTTGCCAGCTGTTGCACTATCCGGAATTGTGTGGATGATATTTCTCTGAAAATCAGATGGTATGTTGCCAGACTCGTACATTCTACAAACCAACGAGAATAGCCGTTTTGTTGGCAGTTCCACCAATGATTTCAGAAATTCCGATGGATTGTTATCTATCACTTCTGTCTGATTTGATCTTACGTCCTCCAAAGCTCTTTTAAATTCTGATTCTAATACTGGATCCCCTATCTCTTCTAAATCGACTCCTCTTTCTTCTTCTCTCACATCAGACACATCTTCCTCTTCATAGAGGCCTTCAATGTACTCTTTCCACCTATCCGCTCACTCCTCTGCATTTAACAATGGAATTCCCGTTGCGCTCTTAATGTTACCATCCTTGCTTTTGATTTCACCGAAGGTTGTTTTGACTTCCCTATATGCTGAGTCAGTCCTTCCGACAATCATTTCTTTTTTTGTTTCTTCACATTTTCCCTGGAGTTATTTCGTCTAAGCTTCCCTGTACTACCTATTTACTTCATTCCTCAACGACCTACATTTCCGTATTCCTGAATACCCCTGAACATTTTTGTACTTTCTTCTGTTACCCTTGGCTTCTTCGCAGTTACATTCTTTGTGCCTATATTTTTTTTCAAACTTCTGTGATGGCCCTTTTTAGAGATGTCCAATCCTCTTCAACTGTACTGCATACTGGACTATTCTTTATTGCTGTATCTACAACCTTAGATAAGTAGAAGCGTATCTCCTCATTCCTTAATACTTCGGTATCCCACTTCTTTGCATATTGATTCTTCCTGACTAATCTGTTAAACTTCAGACTACTTTTCATCACGACTAAATTGTGATGTGAGTCTATACCTGCTCCTGGGTACGCATTACAATCCAGTATCTGAGTTCGGAATCTCTGTCTGACTATGATGTTATCTGAGATCTTCCCGTGTCTCCAGGACTTTTCCAAGTATACCTCCTCCTCTTCTGATTCTTGGAGAGAGTATTCGCTATTACTGGCTGAAATTTATTACAGGACTCAGTCAATCTTCCTCCACTCTCATTCCTTGTCGCAAGCCCATATTTTCCTGTAACCCTTCCTTCTACTCTTTCCTCTACAACTGCATTCCAGACCCCCATAATTATTAGATTTTCATCTCCCTTTACATACTGTATTACCCTTTCAGTATACTCATATACTTTCTCTATCTCTTCAGCTTGCGACGTCGGCATGTGTACCTGAACTGTCGTTGTCGGTTTTGGTATGCTTTACATTCTGATGACAGCCGTGTCACTGAACTTTTCACAGTAACACACTCTCTGCCCTACCTTCTTATCCATAACGAATCTTACTCCCGTTATACCATTTTCCGCTGCTGTTGATATTACCCTATACTCATCTGACCAGATATCCTTGTCTTCTTTCCATTTCATTTCACTAACCCCTACTACATCTAGATCGAGCTTTTACATTCCCCTTTTCGGTTTTTATAGCTTCGCTACCAAGTTCAAGCTTCTGACGTTCCACGTCCCGACTCGTAAAACGTCCTTCCGTTTTTTGCTCAATCTTTTTCTCATGATCACCTACCTCCTGGAAGTCCTCTCCCGGAGATCCGAATGGAGGACTATTCAGGAATCTTTTGCCAATGGAGGGATCATTATGACACTTTTTCAATTACAGGCCACATATCCTGTGGATATACGTCATATGCCAGTAATGCAGTGGTTTCCATTGCCTTCTACATCCTCATGCTACTGGTCATTGCTGATTCTTCCGCCTTTACGACAAGAAAGTGCCCTGAACCTCTGTCCGCTCCTCCCCCCGTTTGACAAGACCGTTGGCAGAATGAGGGTGACTTCTTATGCCGAAAGTGTTCCTCCGCTAATGCTGATTACTAATCAAAACGGAAGTGGTGGGTTTCGAACCTGAGACCGAGGACGTTTAGATTACTAATCAATGATGATATCCCTAGTGTTAAAAGATTGAAATTACTAAAATACGAAATAAACTGACGTTTCGGTCGAGTTGCAGCGGCCTCCCTCAGGGCAAAGTCTCATTACCTGGGGAACGGGTGCTTCAGTAACAGGATGATTGCGTGGTGATCTAACAAACTTTCAGGGATGATGGAGAGGGATAAATGCATCAATTTTAGGTAAGGGACCTGGTGGGGAAATGACTGAGTCGAAAGTTGTTAGCGAAAATCGTTCTTATACCTGTGATAGCCAATACATGTACCCGTTCTGTTGTTGCTAACACTTTCTGCTAGGCATCTTTAGAAATGATAGTACTGACCACAACAAGAGAAAAATGTTTAGTAAAGAAGGACTCTAAAATGCTTACATTAAGAGCTATGAGCTCTTGTTCATTTTCGTTACTGTAAAGACAGGTCTTCTATTGAAGAAGTGTCTATATGTCTTTAAGTACGCATTATAGAGAATTTTCTTGCTTTGTGTCATAACATCACCTCTGAAAGTTGCTTACATTAGAATTTTATCAATAATAGTACGGCTACGTGTATTTCACTATTAGAGGTATGAAAACAATTTTCGCTTGTAAGTTTCGACTCCGCCATTTACGGGCCAGGACCTCTTACCTCATACCGATACATTTACCTTCTGCGTCGTCTCTGAAAACTAGTATCATTATCACGACATCACTCTGTATAACTGTATTGGTCCTACAATAACTCTGATATATGTTAACAGGGAAGGAGAAGATATGTGATAAAGCGTTTGTGGGATGCACTGCTTTCTTGGCAGTTAGTAGCCCGCTACGAATCAGCGGTGATGTTCTAGGGCCCTTGCTTTCTAAAGGATGTTAACAAGAATGTTATCTGTACATCCTACCTTATTTAATAGAAGGGCCTCCTTAGCTGTAATTTCCTAGATTTTTTCCTTGTTTTGCAGTTGCATAATAATGCACGGCAAGACAAACGCAAAACAAGGCTCTACGAGTACTGATGTGTCACTCATGATGCAGTGATATATGGGACAAGTGATTCATGAGTAGGTGAAACGTAGCTGGGAGAACAGTCTGCATATTTAGTATTATCACATTGCTCGTTTGCCTAACTTGACAGCCACTACTACGTGAAAATTAGGAACCAACAAGATGGACATAATTTCTGATTAAGTGTAGTTTTATATTATCTTTTATGAGTTTCACTTATAATGTCATGTAATTTGAATTGTGGAAAACTTTGGGAAGCAACGTGGTCCTCTGGCTACCATTCTGCGCTTATGTTATGTGGCGGAAGGACACTGACTACGTTTGGCTACCGTGAATTATGTTCCCCATAATTTCTCCAAATGATCTCAGACGAATGTCAGCATGGTTCGTAGAGATCAGTCTCTTAAAATTTATGCATATTCATATAACTGGAAAATGCTGCGGTCCATTTCCCTGCATTACAGTCCCGACATTTGCACTGCATGGTCGTCAAACTATACTGTAATAAGAATGCCAGTATTTCCACTTCTAGAAAACGGGGAAATATTTCATCTACATAAGGATGCCTCAAAAATTTTATGCATCATTTGCACTTTGTTATGGCGATGGAGCTACTTACGTTTGATAGACTGGCGGTTATTTAAGGGGCAATCTATCTTCATCTCGTGAGATGCCTCTCAAAAGTGATGGCCGAATCGATTTCGATCGAGATTGAAGCGAAATTTCCCCGAAGGCTTGAATATTGAAGAGCTGCCTGACCCTGTGGGAAACGCCGGACGACGTCAGGAGGCGGCAAGTGCTGTTAGAGGAGCTGCCTTTTGTTCGGAACTTACAAGAAAATAACGTGATCCAGATCTCACTCAACACTGTTATCATTTCAAACGCATATTAAAAACTCTCAATTGGCGTTAGTAGTGGACGCTTTCTTCACATTCTCTGGTATACCGACGTGCTGTATTTTTTCTCGGTTCATTTTGAGCAAAACGAATATATTATTGTTATCTATGACTCCTGCAGGTAGTTCATTATTTAGTAACAATGAGGATATATGAAATAGGTCCACTGTAGAGTTAGTTCGGTAACACCCTTCGCAATGAACATTATCTGTTTTGAATTGAAACTTTATTTTCAAAATGGAAAAGTCGTTCGCGAAGGTGTAAACTCGTCCCGTTTTGGAATATATCAAAACGAGAATTCGCCTTTACACTGAAATTGGGTAAACGCTGTGAATATTTCATTTTATGGGGTACACAATGATAATTCTTGTGCTATATACAGTTACAGTTAAATGGAAAAGAAAGGCCTACGTGCTGTATATTAAAATAAATTAACCTCACTCACACACTTACACGTTTTCTAGTTAGGCTTGATGCGCAAGAAGAACGAGTGTTGCTTAGAAACCCGTATGAGATGGACCCTCTCTAATCATATCTTCATCGTCTTCCCAAAAGATGTATGTAGGAGGAAATAATATTTTGGCTACCTCTACTGTCCGCAGATCGTGGTCGTGCAGTAGCGTTCTCTCGATTCCCGGCGGGGTCAGGGATTTTCTCTGCCTCGTGATGACTGGGTGTTGTGTGTTGTCCTTAGGTTAGTTAGGTTTAAGTAGTTCTACGTTCTAGGGGACTGATGACCATAGCTGTTAAGTCCCAGAGTGCTCAGAACCATTTGAACCATTTGAACTACCTCTACTAGCAACGTATGCGCAGGAATATTTAGTAGTAAACCGGGTCACTGTGCACAACGCCTCTCTTATAGTCCTTGGAATTGGATGAACTTCTCATTGACGCTTTTCACTAAATGATCTTGAGACGAAAGATGCTGCTCTTCTTCCGATCTGTTCCACTCCCCTCTATCGCTTTTAGGTTGTAAGATTCGGTATGGAGGAGTAATACTTAAGTATCAGTCGAACCAAGATTTTGTAACGTACGTCTTTCATAACCAGACTGCACTTCCTAAGGAGTCTCCTACATCAACCATTTCTACAATTGGTTTTATGTGGTCGTTCCACATTAAATCGCTCCGTACTCAGTCTAGTAAATAATCAACAATGTGTTTTTCCAGTAAATATTGAGAAATCGTGTAATTAAGCTAAGACGAACAGTACATTAATGTTTATGGCCAATAGCTGATCATCTGGAGGTCTTTGTAAAGTTTATAAAAAATTGGGTTAGCGCGAGCCGCAGTGTTGTGTAATAATTATGGTTCAAATGGCTCTGAGCACTATGGGACTTAACATCAGTGGTCATTAGTCCCCTAGAACTTAGAACTACTTAAACCTAACTAACCTAAGGACATCACACACATCCATGCCCGAGGCAGGATTCGAACCTGCGACCGTAGCAGTCGCGCGGTTCCGGACTGAGCGCCTAGAACCGCTAGACCACCGCAGCCGGCTAATAATTATGTGTCAAGTCCATCTGTTGGATACTGTGTCGTTGGCGTGTGGTGGTCGTGACTGAAGGCGTGACTGTTCATTCGGAGACGGCGTTTCCACTTTTCATTGGCAGATCGCAGTAAGGCCTTGCAAGGCAAATTATGCTTTTCCTGGTCACTGATTGGTCAAAACCTACGATACTTTGTGCTGTTGAGGAGAATCTGGTGGCGTTCGCCGATGTGAGCGGCTGTGAGTGCAAGGTTGCAGTTAAGGATAGTAAGTACAATTGAAGAAAAAAGTCGCAACAGTAAAAAATAATAAATGCAGAATAATGAAATTTCAGGAATACATCTGTCTAGCTAACGTATTTAAGTGTTTAATATTGCAAGATCACAACTTAGTGTATGTGCTAGATAAGCCAATGAAAATGAGAAATGCTGGTACGTTAATAGCAGATGTAAACGCCAGATGTAGAATTCAAGCATGCAAACGAGCATGCTTTGTGATGCAGTATTGCCAGATGTCAATTTTTGCGATGGATCTCCTGGCCTGTTGCACTTGGTCGGTCAATACAGGGACGGTTAATGTTGATTGTGTATGAACCTGGAGTTGTCGTTCAGTGATCTCTCATATGTGCTCGATTGGAGACAGATCTGGTGATCGAGCAGGCGAAGGCAACATGACGAAAGTCTGTACAGGACGTTGGGCTCCAACAGCGGTATGTGGGTGACCGTTGTCCTATTGGAAAATGGAATGTACTTCATGAACGTCGGCAAAACAGATCTCATCACCAGATCGAGGTACAAATTTGCAGTCAGCGTGTGTGAGATAACTACGAGAGTGTTTCTGCTGTCATATGAAATCGCTTACCAGATTATAACTCCACATGTTGGTCCATTGAGTCTAGCATGCAGACAGGCTGTGCGCAGGTCCTCTACTGGCCTCCCCCAAACGAACAGACGGTCATCACTGGCACCGAGGCGGAAACAACTTTACCTCCACTGAGCTCTCGATGGACGCTATTGCAGTCCCAAAAGGTGGCGGTTTGGGGTCAAAGGAATGCACGCTACAGGATGACTGTCTCGGAGATGTCCTTGAAGTAACTGATTTGTAACAGTTCGTTGTGTCACTGTGGTGCCAGCTGCTGCCCAAATTGCTGCTATGGAAGCAGTATGATACTCTAGAGCCATACACCGAAAGCGATGGTCTTCCTTCTCGGTAGTGCTACGTGGCAGTACAGAGCCCCGTTTTCTTGCGATCGTACATTCTCGTGAGCACCGCGGCCAGCAATCAAGTACAGTGGCTCCACTGCGGCCAAGTCTTTCTGCGGTATCGCAGAAGGAACATCCAGCTTCTCGTAGCCCTGTTACACGACCTCGTTCGAACTCAGTGCGGTGTTGATAATGATGCGTTGTCGCCATATATGCATTCTTGGCTAACATCTACTCATCACGTCCAATTCAACGGTAAATAAAGCTCACAACCGTTACAGCGTGTATTTAAAGCATATCTGAGTTGCGTCCTCGTAGTGACGCTACTAGCACCACTCTCATGCGAGTGGCGCGAAATTTGAATTGACATCATCTTGCAGATGTAGAAACATATATACCAACTTTCGCATATGTCGCACAACTGCTTCTTGGTGTTGCGATTTTTTTCCATAATTGTATTTTGAGAAGAGGTGTGTGCATTGCTCAGAGTGGTCATTATCCATCTTCACTGTCGATTCAGTGACATTAAACTGAGGTCTGCATTACAGTGAACCAGTTTAATTTCGTGACTTATGAAGCTGTCACTCGCGTCAAATGTGGTGTGATACTTCGTGATTGTATTTTGGATAGTGTTGTCGTAAGAACTGCAACACTGAATAAAGTAATAGAATGCCTTAAAACGAATTTAAGTGATCTCTACGCAAAAGTAGATCCGCGTTTTGTCCAGAACTGTTTCAGTTCCAAATGGTAATTGGAATAGCAATTGTAAGTAACCTTAAGCGAGAGAGACATCGACCTTGAAAGAGGTGAAGTGGGCAAAGAGATATCCGATGTGTGCCTGACGTTGCACACAACCAACTTCATCCCTCACGTGTATCGTGTGGCTGTTACCACCTGTCGCACTATCACGACTTATAGAGTAAAGATGTTGTACCTTCTTCACTTGTTGTCTATTTTCTGGCGTTGTGACTCCTTTATATGTTATGATACCGTCCGCAAATAGCCTCATAGATTTTCCACAGTCTCTAGCGATATTCATAAGCTCTCCTATATCTATACCGTGAACAGTGTTGATCATAAAGCATTCCGTTAGTATACGCCAGGTGCTATTTTTATCTCTGAAGAGTTCTGTCAATTTAAAATGAGATGCTTTGTCCTGTTTCTCTGGAAGTCTTCATCCATTCAAAAAGCTAGTATTATATTCCACGTCCCCGTATATTGCTCGTTCGAGTACGTTGTAGCATTATGTCGAACGTCCTCCGGAAGTCAAGGAACACACTATTATACTGAGCACCTGTGTCTGGTGTCTTCTGAATCTGTACGATAAACATATCTTGTACACAACTTTCACCTCGAGGGTACCATTATTATATGTTTTCTACACTAGCTTGTCACGCATACCGCAAAAATGGCTCTGAGCACTATGCGACTCAACTTCTGAGGTCATCAGTCTCCTAGAACTTAGAACTAATTAAACCTAACTAACCTAAGGACATCACACACATCCATGCCCGAGGCAGGATTCGAACCTGCGACCGTAGCGGTCACGCGGTTCCAGACTGAAGCGCCTTTAACCGCACGGCCAGCATACCGCAAGCTTCACAGCCGTCAGGAATACGGTCCGGGGAAACTGCTCTCCTCCCATCAAGGGATTCCACGCATATTGTCAGCCTCAGAGACAACAAATGATTCATTTACTTGAGAATGTACTTCTACCTCCTGTTCCCCTCGCTCGAAGCTTTAAAGGTTGCGCCTGCTAAAACTTTGCCCTGCAGGATGCCTACATGTAAGATTAGATTAGATTAGATTAAAACTTGTTCCATAGATCATGAATACGACACTTCGTATTGATGTGGAACGTGTCAGGTTAATAAAAGATGTCTGTACAAGATATTACATTACTCAAAATATTGCATGGCGCTAATGTTCAAGTTGTTTTTTTTTTCCTTAATTTATATCTAAAAATTCAGCCAATGAGTGGAAGGAGTTGTCATCTAGTAATTCTTCTCATTTATATTTAAATGTTAGTTGGCTACCTGCCAGGCTTTTGATGCTGTTTGGTGGGTAACCAAAGACTTTTGTGGCAGCATAATTTACCCCTTTCTGTGCCAAAGTCAGATTTAACCCCGCATAGTGAAGATCATCCTTTCCCCTGGTGTTATAGCTATGCACACTGCTATTATTTTTGAACTGGATTGGATTATTAACAACAAATTTCATAAGTGAATATATAAACTGTGAGGTTACTGTGAGGATCCCTAGATCCTTAAATAGATGTCTGCAGGATGACCGTGGGTGGGCTCCAGCAATTATTCTGATTACACGTTTTTGAGCAATGAATACTTTTCTACTCAACGAATTACCCCAGAATATGATGCCATACGAAAGCAGTGAATGAAAGTAGGCATAGTAAGCTAATTTACTGAGATTCTTATCACCAAAATTTGTAATAACCCTAACAGCATACGTAGCTGAACTCAGACGTTTCAGCAGACCATCAATGTGTTGCTTCCAGTTTAGCCTCTCATCAATGGACACACCTAAAAATTTTGAAAATTCTACCTTAGCTACAGACTTCTGTTCAAAGACTATTACTGGAGTTGTACCATTTACTGTACAGAACTGTGTATACTGTGTTTTATCAAAATTTAGAGAGAGTCTGTTTGCTGAGAACCACTTAATAATTTTGTCAAAAACATCATTTACAATTACATCACGTAGTTCTTGGTTTTCGGATGTTATTACTATACTTGTGTCATCAGCAAAAAGAATTAACTTGGCATCTTCATCAATGTGGAATGGTAAGTCATTAATGTATGTCAAGAACAGTATAGGACCTAAGACTGAACCCTGTGGGACCCTGTACTTGATAGCCCCCCAGTTTGAGGAATCAGCTGTTGTTTTAACATTACATGAACCACATATTTCAACTTTCTGCATTCTTCCAGTTAAGTATGAATGTTGTGCACTGCCCCCTCAAACCATAATGATTTAGCTTATCTAAAAGAATTCCATGATTTTCACAATCAAAGGCCTTTGAGAGATCACAAAAAATACCAATGGGTGATGTCCGGTTATTCAGAGCATTTAATATTTGATCAGTGAAAGCGTATATAGATTTTCTGTTGAAAAGCCTTTCTGAAAACCAAACTGACATTTTGTTAGTATTTTATTTTTACAAATATGGGAGGCTACTTTTGAATACATTACTTTCTCAAAAATTTTTGATAGAGCTGTCAGAAGAGAGAGTGGGCGGTAGTTGTTGACATCCGACGTATGCCCCTTTTTATGCAATGGTTTCACAATGGCATATTTCAGTCTATCAGGGAAAACACCCTGCTCCAAAGAGCTATTACATACGTGGCTGAGAATCCTACTTATCTGTGGGGAACAAGCTTTAAGTACCTTGCTGGAAATGCCATCAATTCCGCAAGAGCTTTTACTTTTCAGTGAGTTTATTATTTTACTGATGTCAGAGGGAGAGGTTGGTGGAATTACAGTTGTTTCAAACTGCACAGGTATGGCCTCTTCTATTAGTAGCCTTGCCTCTTCTAGTGAAGATCTAGATCCTATTTTCTCCACAACAGTTAAAAAATGATTTTTGAAAATATTTTCAATTTCTGGTTGTTTGTTAGTACACTTGTCATTCAGTTTTATGGCACTAAAGTCTTCCTGTGCTCTTGGTTGCCCTGTTTCCCTTTCAATAATATTCCAAATTGCTTCAATTTTATTATCAGAGTTACTGATCTCAGACATGATACACATGCTTCTGGACTTTTTAATAAATTTTCTTAGTACTGCACAATAGTTTTTATAATATTGAACAATTTAGGGGTCAGTACTCCCTCTTGCTGTTAGATACAGTTCTCTTTTACAGTTGCAAGATATTCTTATTCCTTTAGTTAACTAAGGTTTTTTGTATGTTTTCTTGGAATTATGTTTAACTATTTTCTTGGGAAAACAATTTTCAAATACCCTTAAAATGTATCGTGAAATAAGTTATATTTCAAGTTTGCATCGGGTTCCTTATACACTTCATAGTTTGCAATATTTATATTGTTAACTGAACACACTGCTTTGAAAGTCTGATTTGATATACTGCATGGAGCTATGTTATGTGTTGTAACTAGCTGTGCACCATGATCTGAAAGACCATTCTCAACAGAATAAGCATTTATGTCCTTAAACTTATCTTGGTCTATAAAAAAGTTATCTGTGAATGTACTGCTGTTCTTTGTTATCCGAGTAGGAAAATCAATGACGGAGCTCAAACTGGAAGAACTGAGTAATACTACAAGGTCATTCTTCCTATTACACTCTTTCAGGGAATCAACATTGAAATCCCCACAAATGATAATTTGCTTCCCCCCTGTCTGACAGATAGCACAACAAAACATCCAAGTTTTCTAGAAATAGCTGGAAATTCCCTGAGGGGGACCTATACACTGTTACAATTATGAAAGTGCCATCATTTAGATTAAGTTCGGTGGCACACGCTTCCATACGTTGCTCTACACAAAATTTTTTAGTTTCTAAATTTTTTACACTGTGGAAGCTTTTGACATATATGGCAACTCCTCCTCTCATCCTATTATCTCTACTTACATGTGCAGCTAATTTGTACCCATTGATGCTAACCTTTTGCATATCAGTGACAATGTGATGCTCAGACAGGCATAGTACATCTATTACATTCCCAGCTTCTATATCTTCTAAACAAAGCAGAAGCTCATCAATTTTATTCTTCAATCCCCCAATATTTTGATGAAATATACTAACATTATTTTTCACTTTACTTTTGTGAGTATCTTGAACTTTTTTAACATCTTTAGTACTTGCCTGGCTGAGTTTCCCTGATCTTACACTAAAAAAGAGTTTCCACCATGAGATGTAGTTCCTCCCCCCTTTAAATTTCCCGCTATCAGCCCAGCCAGTTTACCCTTCCCTTTCTTGTTGAGGTGTAGGCCATGTCTAGTATAGTCCCACCTACAGAGTGAATCAACAGGAACCACACCAATGTGTGACCCTGCACCAGATCCAAGTAGCCGTTCCAACTCCAAATTTACTCTCCTGACAGAAGAGCTCAAATGAGGTCGGTCGTGGCGCTCCAGAACCGACACAAATCCAACACTGGTATGACTCGATGTTGATGCAATCTTTGCCAGGTCACACTCTATGCTGTACCCCGGATCTCTGTCAATACTGTTGCCCGGCCCACCCACAATAACCACGGTATCTTCCTTAGTAAAGCCTCTACCTAGTGAACCTAAATCCTCTGTAACCTGCCCCAGTCCAGCACTAGGTTTGAAAAAACTTGTGACCTGGTATTCTGATCCTAATTCATCCTGCAGAAGTTGGCCCACACCCCTAGCATGCGAACTACCTAGCAACAAGACTTTCTTTTTCTTTGCAGACTTCCCTACATTCTTATTCAATTTGCTGCTGAAAGCTTGTTGAGCCCTGTCTACATCTACTTCTGTGAGAGGCTCATCAGTTTCTGACTGAGGCAACAGGTCAAACCTATTTTGTACATTAATAACAAAGCTGTCAGAAGAATTTCTTGGCCTGTTCCTTATGCTTGTTGCCACTTCCCACCCCTGTTTACCGTTCTCCCCCCTTAACCTGCCCAGTTCTCGCCTAGCCTCATCTAACGCAGCCTGAAGGGCAGCAATTTTCCCCTCCTGTTCCACAATCTTTCTATCTCTACTGCCTACAGAACCACTGATGAGTGTCGCTCATTTTCCCAATTCCCACGCCACTACAATCGCCCCAATGAAAAACGTTACTACATCCATCACACCAGACCCCGGAGCTAACGATTCTACGGCACATCAGGCACTTTATACTCATGGTACAAATCGATTTTAGTGACGGAAAGACAATTAAGTTACCGGAAAACAATGAAAATACGTGTACGAAAAATTAAGCCTACTCGCGACTATGTAAACAGTGGTTCAGAAGTTTTTTACTGGAAATTACTTAAGAGATGACGATACTCTACAAATATAAAGGGGCAGCAAACGTATTTAGCACACTAAACTGTCAGTAAATGCACTTAAAATTGCGGTATGAAGTTTAATCTGAAAGCTCAAAAGTTCGGCCTGGCCGCGATATGCAAACAAAACGAACTTTACGTGATTACTGTGAAAATACGCGAGTAAGACAAAAACCATTAATATTACGCTTGAAGAGCACTATAATTAACGTAATAAATTAGTTTAAAGTGTTAAAAACAGTTTATTACTACTTAAATTACTTATCTTGTACGAGAGCTGTGACTCAGACGTCCGTATAGCAGGCGCAGGGCTACCAACCAATCAAACCACTGAAAATTAAGAACAGCCTGTATAGAATCTATAAAAAAACACTTATTGCCGGAGTCGGTCATAGTCTATCCGTGAGTCGCAGAGAGTAGAGGTCGGAGTTAGATTTCATCAAGAAAGTTATTTGGGGAGGTCCAAAAGCAATAACTAACTGAATGAAATGATGAAAGTTACAAAGTACGTCTAAAAAAACATTACTCACCTTCGGAAGACGTCGCACTAATACCATGTAACATTGTCTCTAGCCATGATAAAGGACTCAGTTCGGTGAGGGAGAGAGTCCACAAGCTTCTTCGGGTACGCCATATCCAGCTGAGGCCATTCAGTAATGATTACATCCTGTACGGCTGTCATATTAAGTGACACCGCTACGTTTAATTTCTACGTGTCAGGAGCTGATCCAAATAGACACCCGATATTTTTTATTGGTTGAAGGTCTTATGGTTTAGAAAGGTAGTCAAAGTGCAGTAGGGTGCCTGAGTGTTCGATATATAGCTCTGTAAACATGACAGTTGTCATCTTGAAAGATGGGAGTCTCCACATCATCATGAAGATGTACAATAAAGGACAACAATTGATTACTGAGAATATTGAGATAAACATCGTGGTTCACGTTCAAGGGAACTTGAATGCCTGGAACCAACCTCTGTACGAGAAACACCCCGAAAACAGCACAAAACCACACCCTGATTAGACGTTCCACTCAGTGCGCCTTAAAGGTTGAAGGTTTTCCGGGTTGCCTGTGCGTACAGCAATAAACATTCGTAGCACTCACCTTCTTCACGCTTCCAGTACTACGTTAGCCTTCAGGAGACGAAATACTTGTTGAAGCAATGATGTCCTGAGAGTATCTACACGCACTGCGCAACACAAAGTCACTTTTTTGTAACAGGGTAACTTGCTCCCATTATTACGCAGAATTTTAAAATTTTCTTAAAGATGCCTGCAATATTCCTCTGCAATGGCGCAAAAACGTGGCGGACTGCGACGTCACCCTCGGGATCGGCGATGCTTCAAACAGCTAGGTGACGACACATGCGGAAAAGAGCCAGAGTTCAGAAGTTCATGTCAGATGTAAGGGTTAATGATGTCACACTAGCACCAAATTTCATCATAATTCTGCTCAATGGTCCCGTGTCACGTTATGGAAAAGTCGTCAAGCCCCTATTATCCACATTTCACCCCTTCTTTTGCCACATCTGCGATGGACCCCAACGTTGAAATCACGCATTTTTCTCATGGGTGTTGGGGGAAAATATTTCAGACACACTGTTGCATAGAATCGACATGAAAAGACCTCATGAGGTGGCGTAAATAACGTCAATTAAACCACCCCTTCCCTTGGGGCGTTGATTCCAACTCATTTCGTAGTCTAAAACGACAGTTCGCGGTGCGAAGAGCACCAGGACGATGTTCTTGACGACGTCCGACATTATCGACGACTCTCCTCCCCCTGCTCCCTCCGAACGATTCTACGTTATCTAAGGATATCGTGGGGCTGCAACCCCATTGAATGTGTGGTATGACTGCAGTTTTTGCTTTGGTATACAGGGTGGAACTATCAGGTATAGATTAAAACTATTCGACAAAATCTGAACGTGATCTGAAGCAACAAAAGATGCATATGTCTTTTCAGTCGTCTTGCTTGCTCCCTCCAATACTGTGATGACGGAAGGGTGGGGGGTGTTGGGGGGGGGGGGGGAGGTGGTTCCAATATTCTCATCTTGTGACGCGAGGTCGTTGAATAGAATTATGATGAAATTTGGTGCTAATGGGACACCATTAACGTACTTTACTACTCACATCAATTTCTATGCTCTGACCCTTTTTTCTCATGTGTCGTCACCCTGTTGTTTGATGTGTCGCCGAGATCTAGAGTGCGTCGAAGAGCGCTACGTTTTTGACCATTACAGTGGAGTGTTGTAGGCGCCTAAACCAATTTTGAAACTTCTGTGTCGCATTGGGAGAAAATTAAGGGGTTTCAAAAAGTGAGATACATGTGCGTTGCTTAGTTTCTTTTGGTTAAAAGGACCTGCACATGTTCAATATTTACTGAAAATAATAGTTTGTGAAACCTTCAATATGCTAAAGCGACTCTTTCTCCATCAATAACGTTGTCAGTTGGGAACCAGATTTTGTACATTTAAAGTGTCGAACACCCAAAAGAAAGTCTATGCTGCAATTATATTAGCTATAGCAGATAAACAACAGAAAACAGCGAATAAAAGCAAATGATTCGGAGAATGGCTGAAAAAAAGGAGAGACTTACTGAATGTTAATTTACTGGCTAAAAATACAACTACGCACTCCAAAGATTTCGGAAACTATTTTCGGATGAGTCCTGCATCTCACGACAAATTGTTAATGAGCGTACAACACAAAGTGGAGAAGCAAAATACGTTAATAAGAGAAGGAATTGAAATCGACGAGAGGCTAGGCGTAGCTTTTAAATTTCTCGTGACACAGAAGTCATTCGAATGCTTGAAGTTTAGTTCCGTAAAATCAGCAAACACAATTATCGAAACGCTTGTTGAAATTTGTGAAGTAATTATTTCTGTCATTCTATTATACATTTAAATAACTATTTTTTTATGTTTCGTGATAATGTGGTGAGGCTGGCAAACATAACACAGTACGTCAAGTACTTTTTGAAGCACAAGTCTTGTTCTCCGTCGCTGCGTAATTTCACAATCTAATACGTTTACTAGATTTTCAAATTAATAATGAAAGCAACATCACAGAGCATCCTAAAGTGGTAAATATAATGACTACGCTTGTATAGTCCTATTGGAATTGTTCTGTGTTAAAAGACTACTTAAAATGTTGATTCTGAGGAATGATATACACGAAGACTAATTTAAAACATAAATAATGTATACTAGCTCTGTGTGACTGGTTCATGACACTCTGTCAACATGTGAATGGCGGATACTGTCAAACTATCAAATCTCGACCTCATATGCTTAGTACGTATTGATGATACAGAGAATATTTTTGGGGCCATCAATGAAGCTCGTCAATATTTCTATCATTGATAATACGTCAATAGTCGCCTTTTTATGATAAACGTATTGACTGTTTGACAATTTTACTGAGCATGTGAGGACCCTTAAGTTGGGCAGGGATTGAAACTCAACTTTCAATTGCCCGGAAACGCTTCGTGGTGATCACGAGACGGAGAGGACTTGCTCCAGACGGAGAGACTTGCAAGCTGTGGCTAATGAAACCGTCATTATTCGCATACATGTTCCCAAAGGAGTTTGATCACCATTGTTATTTGTGTAATCAGTCACAACTGTAGACATATTCTGAGCGTATCATGTTGGGAAGAATTTCGATTAGTTGGTTTTAGTAGGTCCCGCGCTTGAATCTTAACATGCGTAACTGCCAGAGGTAATTCGACAATTGTTGCAGCGTACAAGAACAATCTTGCTCCCCATATTCCTTCTTTGCGTTCTCTTATGCTCTTTCTCAATCTTTTTTAACTGCCCTTTATGATTATAATTACTGCAAGAGTTCGTAATGCTGGCACTTTCGGTAGCACATTGTCACGCAATGTGTGTCTTTATTATTTGGCCACGTGTATGTTTACATTGTTAGTGATTGGAACCGCCGCTGTTTTTGCTATTCCAATCTCAATATAGATTTACTGAAATAGCTTGTTAATGATTTTACACACCCTGCCCACAATGATCCAGAATCCTCCGCCTATCATTCTCATGGGCACAGTTTCGCCTTTTCAGCTATGTTCGTTGCACATGCAGGTCATAAATGTGTTTTTCTTGAGGCACGCAACGTTCGTTTGCCACTGTAGGACTCCACGAGAAGCTGAACAGGTGCACGGAGAGATTCCGTCGCCCAACATATCACTGACAAATAGTGTTGATTTATTTCCGAGCAATGATTAATAACATTGTTTGTTAACGGACATTAGTTATAGGTCTCACACACTGGTAGGGGTGTATATATTTTCAAAAGGATGGGTTGCCAGTTGCCAGTAAGAAGATAATCATACGCTGGGTTACCAAAAAGAACGGAATTATTTTTTAAAAGCCCTATATTTTTAGATTGTTTACAAAACACCCGTATCTCATTGATAATACGCTCCATTACAACTAATACATTTGTATTATCTTTAGAAATAGCTGATAGCTCCTCCTTTTCTATTTTTATTTATTTATTCATTACTTTTTGAATGTTGCTACATCCGTGTCCAGGCGGGTAAGATGCGTGGGACAGCGGAACCATGCTATTTTTGCCCAAAAACTGTCTAATAGCGATGGTTCTGTGTGCAGATGCGTTGTTGTGGTGGAAGAAGCAGACTCCCGTCTGCCACAAATCGAGCCTTATTTGACGAATACCGTTGTGCAATCTTCTTAAAAGTTCCAAATAAACGGCTTGGCTGACTGTCTGACCCAGGGGAACAAACTCTGGATGAACTAGACCCTAGGCCTCAAAAAAGCAAATCAGCATTGTTTTGATGTTTGATTTAATTTGACGACTGTTTTTTGGTCGTAGCCATAGCACCACGACTCATCACCAGTAATGACTTTTGCCAGAAAGTCTGGATGAGTTTCAAAATGTTGTTTGAAAGCACGACAGGTTTCAACTCGACGTTCCTTTTGTAACTCAGAACACGAGGAACAAACTTGGCAGCATTCCTTTTCATTCCCAAAACGTCCGTTAAAATACGTTGAACCGAGCTCCAAGATAACCTTCTAATTTCTGACAGTTGAACATTTCGTCTGTCGACGGTCTGTGAACACAAGCCCTCGAATGTTTTTCAATATTTTGATCGATTCCGGCAGTTGATGGACGTCCAGAACGAGGTCTGTCATCAGTCCACATGTCTCCATTTTTAAATCGAGCCAGTCACCCGTACACTTAAGTTTTTCCCACAGCGTTGTCTTGGCAAGCTGTTTTCAACATTAAAACATTTTCAGCAGCATTTTTGACGAGTAGAAAACATAATTTCCCAGCTGCACGTTGTACACTTAAAACTTGCCATCATAAAAAACGAAACAAGAACAAAACAGCGATAACAAAAAGAATCACTGCGAATGAACAGAACAAGACCGGTCGACAACACAGGAGGAACCGAACTGGCAATGATTTGACCTATACGCGCCTAGCGGCAGAAATGCGTACTACACAAGCTCCGCCCACGGCATTGTTATTTCGTTTTTTTTTTAGGGCACCTCTCGTACACACAACTCTTTGAACTTCTCACTGCGCCGTCAGTGCAATCGGCGCCCTGTACCGTTTGAAATGAGACAAAATCACGATTCGTTGGCTCACAAAGTCGGTTACGATTCAGTTTCTGTGTGGTGCGACCCACTGAAGCCGCGAAGCTGTAAGTGACGCTGCACGCAAAGGCCTTTAGCGAGGTACCAGTTTCATTGCAAGCAGTATTCACTCGGAGAATAGAGAGATAGATGTATATTCACTAACCGCAACATGTCCTGTCACTGACAAGGCTTGACACTCGCCTCCTGTCCCTGTCGGTTAGGCTCTTGTTGCGACCACTCCTCTTGCATCGTGTGACATGGTCGCGAGTACTATACCGTTCTGTATAGATATGTTGGGCAGTCAATGTTGTTCCCGCGCCCGGGTTCCCGGGTTCGATTCCCGGCGGGGTCAGGTATTTTCTCTGCCTCGTGATGCCTGGGTGTTGTGTGATGTCCTTAGGTTAGTTAGGTTTAAGTAGTTCTAAGTTCTAGGGGACTGATGACAATAGCTGTTAAGTCCCATAGTGCTCAGAGCCAGTCAATGTTGATACACCAATCGGACAGCTTCATTCGAGATGCAGGCACGAACACGTACAAAAAATAAAATTCGTTTCTGCTATCTGTCACGTCTCCACGTCGACCCATATTAATGTGCTGACTGCGTAAATGGGGTGGACATCACTTCACTGTGATGACATACATCAGGGCTGGAGCGTCACACGATTGCCTCGTGCCATGTGTGCATCAGCTATAGCGGCCCAAAGTGACCATTATGCTCTTTTGGAGGGTAATTAAAATTCTGTAAACAAAAATGGCAGCATCGCTCGTAAGATGTTTGAAATCGTTTATTACACTAAATCGATTTCAGTCGCTGTATGACCATCTGCAGTGCAAATATGAAACTCTTGAAGATTCATGTAAAGCAGACATATTACAACTTCAACATGGCGTCAGTACAGGAGAACATAGCAGCTAGAGAACAAATTTTGAACTGTTAAAATTTAACCATTGTCCATAGAAAGACGATGCTGACGAAATAAGTGAGAAGTAAATCCCCTCGGAAGTAAATGAAATTATGCCATTTAGTAACAGACTAATCAACCTTTTGTACCTAACGCCCAATTTTTATCTCTGTTAGTAATAAAATTTTCTAATCGCCCACCGGTTCCGCAGCAAAGGTGATTTATAACATAGAGAAGTGTTTTAATTTATGAAAGTTATAATTTCAGTATCGGCAACTTAAATCATATAATAATAATTACTTACCAAAGCCTTTGGGTCAAAATTTATGAAAATCTAATGAAAATGATTTAAAAACCTTCTACCGCCTACTGCCCACCCTCAAAGCTGCAACGCCCACTAGTAGGTGGTACGTACCAAGCTGACTACCACTGACCTAGTACGAAGCCAACAGCTATTCCGCTAGTCTAGCCATGTACGAGAGTGTTCAGTACGTAATGCAACCATTTTTTATCGGCCAATTTCTAATGAAAAAAAAAAATGCAGAAATGTTGTAGAACGTCGTGGAATATTTCCGCTTCAGCCCCCATAGTTTCACGAAGTTCCTACAGGTGGCGGCGCTGTAACTTACTTTCAAATTGACGTCTGTAAGGGTGGTGCGTTCCAGAAAGAGACCTGTCGCTGAGTTTCTTTTGGCGTAAAACCAGAGCATCGCAGGCATTCAGAACCGATTGCAGGATACCTGCAGAGATCTGGCAGTGAACAATCCCACAGTGAGTGGCTGGGCGAAGCGTCTGTCATCATCGCAACAAAGTCGCGCAAACCTGTCCGATTTCCCAAGTGCCGACCGGCCGCACACAGCCGTGACCCCTGCAGTATTGGAACGTGCAGACACTCTCATTCAGGCGCTGGACGGATCAATATCAAAACCCTCAACACCTCACTGCCCAACTAGACGTCTGTGTTGGTAGTGCTAACACACTCGTCCTCCAGTGGGGATATTCAAAGGTCTATGCCCGCTGGATTCGTAGCCGCCTATTAGATGAACATAAAGAGCAACGAAGGACCATCTGTTAAGAATTTCTTGGCCGTTTCGAGGCTGATTGTTGCAATTTTTGTCGGACATCGTCACAGACGATAAAACATGGGTTCATCACTTGGAAACGGGCTACAATACGGCAATCCGTAGAGTGATGCAACAACATCTCTCCTACGAAGGAAGAGTTCAAAGCCGCACCCTCAAAGTCATGACGACGGTCTTCTGGGACACTGAATGGGTCATTCTGTTAATGTCCTCCCCCGTAATGCATTTTTGAGGCGTATTGTGGTACCCTCCGAAAATTGAAGAAACCGCTTCAGAGTGTTCGTCGCCACAAAAATTCAAACTAACTTCTCCTTCTGCACGACAGCTCAAAGCCTCACACTAGCCTGCGCACCCGAAAGGAGCTCACAAAGCTTCATTGGACTACTCTTACTTATGCCCAGACATCGCACTTTGCGGCTTCCATCTATTTGGCCACTGAACGATGCACTCCACTGGAAGCTGTAGATGGATAATGGTGAGGCTGTTGACGCAGCAAGACGTTGGCTCCGACGTCGCGACGGCCAGTAGAGTGGCACAACGCTGGTATACAGGCCCTCGCATTGAACGGAGATTATGCTGAAGAATAGGGTTTTGTAGGCAAAAGAATGAGGAATAAAATGATGTATTGTAATCCTGAATAAAACCAACCTGCTGCCACAAAAAAATGTGTTTCACTACTTATTGAACGCCCCTCGTAGACTTTATGGCTTTGAGGTTCCACACGGCAGGTCTCTGTTGATAAGGTTAGTAAAGAGCGTTAAATTATTTGTTCAGTGTACTTCCCAAAGCTTAAGTGGTTACCACGCTCTAATTAATAGTCAGTGCATTGTATGAGAATGGTGAGCGTCAGCTTAAAGTTGAGAGTGCTTACGCCGATGAATAGTCTCAACACAGCAGTCTTGCACGTAAGGACATTTTTACTGCTGTAGCAACTCCAAAGTCATTGTTCTGAGCACACTACCGTCGACCCTCGTACAACTCGTGATCGACAAACACGCGATAGACTGTTGTCGCAGTTTTACAGTGCAATACGCTTTTCCTCGATCTCTTTTATCGTGACGGACTTCCATAATGATGACAGAATAATGAAGTGGATTGCACCATTTGCCCACAAAACTGTGGTTTTTGGTCGCAAAACGCGAGTCCTGATACGTCAGTTGAATGCAATGCCAATGACGAAGCTAGACACGATGGCAGTCAACTTCTGTCCAACGTTTACCATGTCGCTGCGTCATACGGCTCGTTGTGTCACTCGCCACCAAACATCTTAAATAATTACCGTGTGCTATGTCCAGAGTCTCAGTGTCTACATCCCACAGCACCTCATATCACAGAAGAAACACCTATCATCTCATCACAATAGCAACACGAGATCTCACCCAGCAATATCCTACCTGTACCGTGTGGAAAATCAATACATTGTCTTCCGTTTATTCTTTTCGATTCTGGATCAAAATTTCCTACATTCAACTTGTAATTGAAAACCGTATTGCATGTAAAAACAACCTGAAGCACTATATCCTCTCAATTTTTCTACCAAACGTTAACATGTATGGAGTTTCTCTGAACAAGAGTGAAACACACTTCCATTCTCCCAATAAATTTCTCTTTCACTTTCCGAATCACTGCCACTGACTTTTTTCTCTCCTGTTTATTACATGATTCCACTGTTCCCCGACGATCTAATGTCTGTCTGCATGTCTCTCTCCCTCCCCCTCCCTCTCCCTCCCACTCTCTCTGTCTCCCTTTCTTCCTCCCTCTCTCTCTCCCGCCCCCCCCTCTCTCTATCTCTATCTCTATCTCTCTCTCTCTCTCTCTCTCTCCCTCTTTCCTTCTTTCTGCTTAAACGTGCCGAACAGTATGAATAAACGAAACTGGGTACTTCTTTCCAGCTATAAAAATTTGAGGAAAAATGATTGGTGTGTTTTTCGGACAAATGGATCTCTCTGTATGAAATCAAGAAATTATATAAATATATTGTATTTACTTTGAAAAATACTTCTAGTAAGAACCTGAGTCCAGTCGCTGTCTACGACATCATTTACATTTTACGTACCTGACAAAAGTTAACCGACAAAGCTTGAGAGTAATTGTCCTTCATTCGTGACGTATGAAATATACACCATTCTAGCGTTCTTGTACTCGTACAATCATCAGGTGACGAAGTACCCCACTATAGAAACAGGCCCTGCTAACTGTGCGTGGACAATAAATTACAGAAGTTAATATCAGTAGTTAAAATGCATAAGGAATGTTGGTTCTCACAAAGTGGGTACTGGGAACGAATTTTGCTTGAGATAAATTTTGTAAGTCAAATTTCTGAGCAGATAACTAATTTGGGTCTCACTACTAACATGTCATTTCATCCGTGCTAGACGAGGCAGATATGTTGAAGCTCATGATAAGCGACGATTTCAGTTATGAGTAACTGAGTAGGCCTTAGGTACCTCGTAATGCTTAGCATCACCTATCGCCGTGATAATGACTGCAATCTGTCAACCCATTGACTCTATGAAACACGAAAAGCGTGGGAAGCAAATCTGAACCACGACCACCGTCAAGTAGGCTTCATCCTTCTCTTTCCAACAGTTTGTCTTTAATTCGTAGCAAATCTGGTAATAACTCAACTGGTCAACAGCACAATAATGCTCGTTAACAGCAACTATTGTTTATAATTTATATAAAAAACAGCTACCAGCCACATGTATGGTTTAAAAAAGGTTTATCATCTTCAGACCATGACCGGTTTTGGATTTTTCTTTACAAATCCATCTTCAGATGGCAGATTATAAGCATTCTTAGTTGGATCTAGTTTTGTTTGTGTTATTCGTTTGCTGCACTGGGAAAGGAAAGAGATATTTTTGTTGTCATATCGGTAATGGTATTTTTACGAAAGATTTACTTCTTTCACAAGATCTAATTGCTCATGAGATGGTTTTTATAAACATTAGTAAACTTGCAGGTTAGTGTACTTACGAGCTGTGTACTTCTGCCTGACAAAATATTCGTGCGTTTATGTTTTCGAACGCAAGCTTAACACACTTTTCAATATGCACTATGTGAGTGCTATTCCAGTCAATGGACGTCACTTTCAACCTCATCATCTTAATTACACACGCAGCACACACGAATAACGTTTACAAAACGTGGCCCAGCTTCACATTACAAACGAGAACAATATTTGCAAAGAGCTTACAGTCATAACGGTGTTAACTTACAGATGCTGTATAGTCGATATGGGTACAGTAAAATATCTCTTTGCTATTGTATGAAATTAATCTAAAACGGAATAAATAAAATTACATACAAATAAGATTACAAACATTATATGTAATACAGAATTACTGTGTGTTACTAATTAGTTGTTACAATAGTAGGAGATAAATTCTAATATATGACATAAAATGCAATGCACATGTTTTCAATATGCAATTTTTTTTTTCAATGACATATAAGCAGTTTTGTATTTTAACATTATCCTGCCTGAATTTGGGAGAAGTGTGGTGAGAGGCACATATAAGCTGTGATGCAGAGTTATCTGACACGTGTGTGATTGTTTCTGATCTACATTCCCACCACAGTTGCACAAGGACGCTCTATGAGTGTTTTAGGAATTTGGTGTTGAACCTACAGCCTGCAAGGTAGGAAGACACCATCTCACACAGGCAAAGTTCAGAAGAGTGCAGCAGTACAGACAGTGATGTAATCAGACAAGATCTCGATGTCGGTTTCACTGCACTCCCTGTCAAGGAAACGTTATCGGTAACAGAAATCAGTGTACAGGTTCAGGAGTAACTATATGTTAGCAAAAAATTAAAATCTTAGATTTTCGTTACTGACATTTATTTTTACTCTTCATGACATAGGTATGCTAGCAAAATTATTGACAGGATGCTAAAATATTGATACTGGGTGTTCACAACTGTGAAGCGAAATTCCTAACTGTTATAAAGTTCTTTAAGGGTAAGATGGTTGAAGACCACGTCTGGGGGTCGACAAAATTACAATAAATTAAATACAGTTGGGGCCAGAGATGCTAATTACGCTAAAATGCACAATGAAAATACCCCAAGTTGAATGGGGATCGGTAAAGAGCAATCGAAAAGTAGTAAACAATTCATAACTCTACAGTGGCTGATCAGTGGAAAAAACAAAAGAAAAAAAAAATAGAGACGGAGGCAACCGCAGTTCTGAGTGTCAACTGAATATCACTTGCTGGCGTGGTGTGGGCGCGCGTGTTTACCTTGCGTTGGCGGCGGCGCGAACTGTGAACCTGAGAATCTATTCTAAATCTCTCTCGACTGTTAAACACCAGTCAGATACATTTCCTACGTCTTCGGTGAAGCCGAGACTCCTAGTTATTCCATAGCTAAGTTAATTGCCATAGCACAAGCTATTTGGTTGGAACAGCGAGTGTCGTTGCCCTCAAATCGCTCGCAAGCGTTAACAGCTATCGGTGCTCGGGAGGCTTTGCAGTTTAACTCCTTGTCAGTTAAGACCAGCCTGTGAACAAGTGCTCACATAATAATTCTCGCAACCGTCTCATCACGGCGCGAGTCGCCTTGCTCAAACACTAGATGATTTCTGCAAGAGAAGAGCCGATTACTCTGTCTGCAATTTGCCTACATCGAAGCTGGCGACCACGCGTTTTCTTTCTGGCCAATCAGGGCGTTCATACTTTGTTATAACTCCACCCATTAGAGTTTTTGTAGCCTATGACAGGCGTCGTTTCTTTCGTAGTGCAGAATTTAACTTCTGTAATACGGAAATAAAAAGCTTTTTCTTTCATGCGAGTTTTTTGACGCAGGTGGCTACAATGAATCATCTGTGTTTTGGGTTTCTCCGGATGTTTTATCTCTGGGCGTTTTATCTGGCATCTCCCGCCGTGTTCCTGTAGAAAGGCTTTCCAAAGGGTCATCGTTAAAAGCAGGGTCAAGGGACGCGTTTTCCCGACTCTGTGGCGGAAGGCGTCGGTCTACACGGGGCCGGACATTGCTGTCGTAAAATTCACTTTCCCTCAGAACTGCATCTCATAGCTCGGGTCAGGGAAATTACTTGCGTCCCAATTACTTGTGTTTGTGTTAGTGGTTTATATTCACGAAATGCTGGCTTATTTATTACATCAGCATTTTAATAACATTCATTCCATTTGACGTAACTGTGTCATGTGACATATCGAGTCAACCGGAATTGTTTCAGGAATTCAGTGCAAGGTATGTTGTTTGTTTGACACCTTACAATTATTCTGCCTGAATTTGGGAGAAGTGTGATAAAAATCACATATAAGTTGTGATATAGAGCTGTATTTATATCAAAAGGTCATACCCCTGGAAAACTTTTATATTTCGCTGTTTCCAATCTTGGGGGCGTCACTAAGTTCACACTACAAATGGGCATACGTCAAACACATCTGCCCCACACAGTCTCCAGAATCAAAGTGATAAATCGAATTTTACTCATGGTGTGAACATAAAAGGTGGCTCTCGTTCGACATTTGAGTGCCTTACAATTTACAAATTATAACCATAAATTTTTATAATGATAAGTAGCTTTCCATAGTAGAATGTATAATTATAGTCTTATGTAGTCTTACTCAAGTAGTTGTAATGCAATTTCAAACCAGTTTTGTTGTTTTGACTTAAGCTGAATTCATGCCAACTTTGTTAAGTGAAAATAATTCTGACAGTTTGTAAAATGTACAGAGTGCATAAAAGTAATGTCGTTTTACATCAGATGGGCAGAATGTGATATTTAGAAAAACATATGAAATGACAGTGGTGAATAAAATTTCTGATAACAGTAATTTTTACATGTAGTATATTAACCAAATCGGGAGAAAGTAGTAATTGTGTTAAATAAGGTTTGTAGTTACTTCTACATTTCCTGGAAATATTATCCTCAAAATTCGAAAGACAAATAAGAAGTTATAAACAGTGTAATAATAAAATATTGTGTTCTCCAAAACTGTTATTGTAAGATTGACAGTACAGAGTTGTTCAATATTGGCCTATGTGAGTAATCTGTATCCAAATGAAGCAAATGGGAGCTGTAAAAAGAGTGTTGTAGCACTCAGAGATTGCAGACATATATTTTCAACATAGAAGTTAAACAGGCTCAGTCGTCAAAAATTTACCATGAACTACATTTTTAGATTCAAATAACGACAAGCAACGTTCAGCTCAATTAGCCCCGCTTATCACCACTCACAGCTCACGAAGGTAGTTCAGAGTCCACGACATGCACATCTCAGTAATTTGTGGTGTCCAAGGTATGCTCCTTATGATTACAGTCCTGTGGTTAGGGGCGTCACCAGCGCTCTCACGTCCGTGAAGGGTTCCTCAAACCCATGTAACACGTCCTGGTCGCGGGAGATTGTTGACTGTCCTGATGAAGGTACAGGTTGACTATGGCGTGCTGCAGACACAGAATTGATGCAAACGTCCAAAAAGTAGGTTCGTTTGTCGTTCACTCCTGGGAGATGATGCAGATGTGTCAGATGCCCCATTTTACCATGTGTCAAAATGCCGTGCAGAAGAAAACTGAACCGCCTGAAGGATGCCCTGCTGGTAAGCAGGAAGCAGCGCTTCACGTGGATTTACAATACTCGTCACATGACATCGGCGTAAACCATCGAATTCTCCATAAGCTTATCGGCCCAGGTGTCATTTTTCAATGTCTACTTAGGGAAAAGCACGTGGTAATAGATTCAGTTGAGTTACCATGCCTAATGCCTAACACCGTATAGGAAAACAGTCATCTTCGAATGGGTAAATATAATTCTTGTACGGTTTTCTAGTGAATCTTATACGATTCTTCCTGTAAAATAGTGGCAAGTTGAGGTAAATATGATGGAGGTGGTCAGCTATCACGTACCTTTATCCCCAAAGTAAACAACAAAGAATCAACGATATTTAGATATGGTGAGTATGGCAGCCAGGGTTGAGGCGATAATTCATCCTCGTGGACACAAAAACAATCCTGGACGATACGAGTGTGTAAACAGGAGCACTGTCATCTTGGATCACAGCATCACCATTGGGAAACAGACACTGTACCATGGCATGGACCTGAACAGCCTAAATGGTCACATAATTCTTAGCCGTAATGCACCAAAGCGTCACAGAACCCCCCGCCGCGTTTCACTCTTGGGACATAAACTCGACCAGAATTTGGAAACAGTGTGAAACAAGAGTAATCCTATCACATGACTTTCTTCCATTGTTCCATAGGCCAGATTTTATGGCATCGGCACCACGTCCTGTTACAGTTATCTGTATCAGTGATCAATGGTTTTGGAATTTCAGGTCGTCCTGTAATTCTCTCGCTTCATGTTGTTTTCGTGGTGCACGGTTCGCTAATGTGACATTCAGTTCCGCAGCGACTCTTTGTAGCTGTCGTCCTCTTATTTTTCATGACATACTTCTTCTGGACTTTCTGTCCGACCACAAAACATATATTTTCGTCCACGCTGCGACTCAGCGGGTGATGTTTTTCCACTTTCCCGATACGCGGTTTAAATCTTCGAAACGGTGCCTCTTGAAAGACCAAACACTTGGGCTACATTGGTTAGGGGAACATTCGTCGCACGAGTACTGACACTTTGCCCACGTTCAATTACTTAATGCATAGAATTCTGTTCTTCCCAGGACTGACACACTTGCAACGTATTGAGGACATTGCACAGGTGCCCTTTGCGACCAAATACATCAGTGCAACATGTAAGCTTGGCTAGCATCTGTATTTAGGTGCAAGTATGCATTTTTTGCGGTATTTCCATACTTTCGTCCAACCCCTGTATATCTAACACAACTTGTAAGCTACAGCTAGCGAGTTTGCAAACGACTGTATTAAAAAGTTATACCATTACGACCAATAATTCAATATATACAGACGTCGAGGTTGATAGTTTCTCACTTGAGTATCGGAAATAGTATAATGGTAAAAAAAATGTGTCAGTCAAAGCAAAACAGTATCGATCATATACTGCTACCAGAAGGATATCGCATA
This sequence comes from Schistocerca americana, assembly GCF_021461395.2. Taxonomy (NCBI): domain Eukaryota; kingdom Metazoa; phylum Arthropoda; class Insecta; order Orthoptera; family Acrididae; genus Schistocerca; species Schistocerca americana. The sequence continues at coordinate 540,543,560 of NC_060119.1, forward strand.
AATTGAAAAAGAGTGAGAAAATGCGTAGTGCTCAGCGCCGGTTGGTATGATGCCGACAACATGAAATAAATATCATACGTGACATGGAAATTCTCGTTGCCCTGACAACCTGATTGGCAATATTCTTCTGAAAGCTACGCCATAGAGGCACCCAGGAGAGAGGCACCGTGGTCAATAATTTAGGTAGTCTGCAGTTTGATGAATTGGTCGCAGGTGAAGGAATTTTAATGCAGGAAGAACTAGAATCCAGTACTCATTCATTTATTAATCCATTTCTTTCGAGTTTTGGCAATAGCCATCATCAGACTGCTGGTTCAGATATAAACCAGAGGTCAACATAGTTACGTCGTTGACTTGCAACGAACATGAGCAGACTTCATCTTTTCCTTTGAGTTTTCCCTGTAGTGATGCGGTCGCTGGGGTACTCAGGTTTTGACAAGTTTATTATATTATTTAAATCTGTGACCGTACGCCCTTCCTGTTGCTGCAGTCGTCAGTTGTCTGAGGGAAGGAAGCCGTTTGTCATCAGTCTGTGAATTGGGTAAACTTTGCTCTGTGTGAGGTCGTATTTTAACTGTTTGTATATCGTAGTTTCAGAGGCGGAATTTGCAGAGAAGCCCAGCACTTCACTAAGCGAATGGCCAGTGTACCAGCCTTGGCCATTACTCCATCATTCGGGTTCTTTCCAGGTATGGTTCACCTTTTTGTCTTGCAAGCTAGCGTGTTGCACGGTATAAGCATTACCTAAGGATAATATTTTCCTTCTTCTATATTTTTGCGAAATAGTGAAGCCTTGGGAATTACTTGTAGCTGTATTCCACTCCCCCCTCCACCGCTTCTCAATTGTCTTTATCGACACTGCCCTCTCAAGCAGTTTTTCATGAGATTTTTGTCATCTCATTTGACTCTTTTGCCAAAAAGTTGATGTTACTGCTAAACATCACAAGTTCTTGATTTTGAAGAAATTTTACTGCACGTGCAGTGCACAGAGGCAGCACTGCTGTGCTGTCTATTAAACAGATGGCAAAGAGAGTGGTAGAAGCGCGCAGGTCGGCAGTCGTCAGTGGATTGAGGCGACCGCCCCTTCGGCACAATGGCATGGTCTCACCCTCCACTCACGACGAGACTGCGTTTCTATACATGTGCCACGTTATTCTCGGCGAGCTCTACCTCATTACAGTGATATTGTACCCATATTCAAGGCAGAACCATACAGCCATTTACAAATTTAGAATCTGTCTATAATACGTTTAGAGAATATACGGATCTCTAACATCATTTGGATTTTAGGGCTGACAGTCCAGAACTTTTAATTCCTCGGACATTTACTAAAACTAGAAAACCAAGGTGCAGGATTCTGTTAGCTTCATGCTAGCTCCATGTTGAATTCTCCTATGTTCATAGGAAGCATCTCCAGTAAAGTATCCCCACCACTTCAAGTTCTGGTTGCCACACGTCATTCCAGTTCCCAGTTTTTCAAGGTCTCCACACCTGGTAAGGTAGTTGGAAACCAGCTGAAGCTTCTTCCTTTATTCTCTAGGTATGTTCTTGGGGAATCTTGTTCCGCCAGAGGTCTATTTGGTGGACGGAGGATCTTGAGGCAATTGCTTCAGTTGTTCAGAGGAAACTCTTCCTTGACTTCAGTCCAGGAGCTCATACTTCACAATATGACACGGCATGTCTTGGGTTATTTTCCTGTTTCCTATTCCTCATAGTGAGGATTGGTATGGATCCTCACCGTATGTTATATGATATTGAACTGGCGAGGGATTCACTGCACTGTGGTTTATTGTTACTAGCAGCGCTAATCGATGGCAACCATTGTTATCAACTTGTAGATATGGCAACGCTGGATTTCCCCAAACTGAGGTACTGGTGGTACTTTCTCGATGTTGACTTGGTGATACTTTGGAAATCCAACACCTGCACGAAACTGGCAAAGACTGTGCCACGTATTGGGTACACACATCTCGCTTCACCATACGTTATGATTTGGCGCGTCTTGCCCAGTCAGCTCTCAGTTGTCACTCTGACGACATCCCAGCCTCGTGAAACACCAAACTATCTATTTCTTTTGTGGTGACGACTAGAGGGCTCTCCCTTTTTCTCTCTCTCTCTCTCTGTCCAACATAAACGGAACACTGTACCAGGCCCGACAGTCAGTGATTTTAGCTCCCGATGACGATGGGAGAGACGAGTATCGAAAGCTCGAATATTTTCTTCCAAGTGACGCGGCTTGTAAACCGTGAATTTATTGTACAAGCATTCCTACATGATAAAAACTTCAGTTTAATTTCGACGATATGTCAGTCTGTAACAGTGGTGAATCCCACTACACCACGGGAAAGGAGCGCCACAGAGCCATACATGACTCGTCAGCAGTTTCCTTCGTGGCGTTCATACAATTTAAATAAGCCGCAACCAAGTGAGCGCGGCCCAGCGACCGTATGCAGGTAATTCGTGAGCTAGTGCTGAGCGCCGCCCTCTGCAAACGACTCTCCTGCAATCAGATTCACATTAGCCGAGCTCACCATGTACCGCACGCGGCTCGTTTGCGTGACATGAATACAAATGCGTTCATTATGACACCATTCATAAAGGAGCTGTAACGCCAGTGCAGCACTGAGAGCTTACCTATTCAAAAGTAAGCACGACCCTGCATCTCCAGGCTTTTCGAAACTGCATTATGTAGGTGAGACGGACATACTTCTGAGGAAGAATATAGGCTTAATGGGACACCTGCGATGCAAAGAATCCCTCAAACACATTTCTACAGTTACATTTACAGAGTGCATATTAGCTGTACTAATCTTGAAAGACTACAGTCTGGAACCGCACGACCGCTACGGTCGCAGGTTCTAATCCTGCCTCGGGCATGGATGTGTGTGATGTCCTTAGGTTAGTTAGGTTTAAGTAGTTCTAAGTTCTAGGGGACTTATGACCACAGCAGTTGAGTCCCATAGTGTTCAGAGCCAATCTTGAAAGAAACTTCAGGCTGAAGCTCATTTTACGGAATGACATATAGCTGCGCTTATTGCTACTGGCCACAGATTAGGTAGCTATTTAATACTGTGATCACTTTGTTGAGTCCAACACTGACGGGAAAAATTGCAAAAACACAAAAAATAGAGTTATAAAATTTGGGAGTACATTTGTCTACGTAACATATTGAAGTGATTAAAATCGCAAGAGCGTAGGTTAATGTAAACACGAGATAACCCATTCCAGATGTAAAATTGTGATACATTGATAACCATTTTAATCGCCAGAATGTTGAGTGTAAGCATGCAAACGTGCATGCATTGTGTTTTCGAGGTCTGGATGAGAGTTTGTGGGCCGGCCGAAGTGGCCGTGCGGTTAAAGGCGCTGCAGTCTGGAACCGCAAGACCGCTACGGTCGCAGTTTCGAATCCTGCCTCGGGCATGGATGTTTGTGATGTCCTTAGGTTAGTTAGGTTTAACTAGTTCTAAGTTCTAGGGGACTAATGACCTCAGCAGTTGAGTCCCATAGTGCTCAGAGCCATTTGAACCAGTTCTAGGGGACTAATAACCTCAGCAGTTGAGTCCCATAGTGCTCAGAGCCATTTTTTTTTTTTTTTATTTTTTTTTTTGAGAGTTTGTGAGCCGGAGTTCCATGCCTACTGCACTTGGTCCGTCAATACATGGACGGTTAATGCTGGTTGTCGATGACGCTGGAGATGTCGACCGATGATGTTCCCTATGTGTTCTATTGTAGACGGATCTGGTGATTGAACAGGGCAAGACAACATATCGACACTATGTAGAGCATGTTGGGTTACAACAGCGGTATGTAAGATCCCACTCCAGATCAAAATTCCAGGTGTAGGTCGAGTGTGTCTAGCATGCAGACAGGTTGGTTGCAGGTCCTCAACTGGCTTCCTTCTAACCAACAAAAATGGTTCAAATGGCTCTGAGCACTATGGGACTTAACTGTTGAGGTCATCAGTCCCCTAGAACTCAGAACTACTTAAACCTAACTAACCTAAGGACAGCACACACATCCATGCCCGAGGCAGGATTCGAACCTGCGACCGTAGCGGTCTCGCGGTTCCAGACTGTAGCGCCTAGAACCGCTTGGTTACTCCGGCCTGCTTTTAACCAACATACAACTATCAATGACACCGAGGTATAACCAGATTTCATTAGAGAACACGACAGACCTCCAACCTGCCCTCCAATGAATTCTCGCTTGGCACCACTGAAGTCGCATATGGCGGTGGTTTGGAGTCAGCGGAATGCGCGCTATAGGGTGTCTGACTCGGAACTGTCCTTGAAGTAACTGATTTAAAACAGTTCCTTGTATCACTGCGGTGCCACCTGCTGCTCAAATCGCTGCTGCAGATGCAGTTACGATTCGCCAAAGCCATACACCAAACACAATGTTCTTCCCTCTCAGTACTACGCGTGACCTTTCGGAGCGCGATTTTCTTCCCATTGTCCATTCTCATGAGCACAGCTGCATCTAATCACGGTGACTACATTTATGTCAAGTGTTTCTGCAGAATCGCACAAGGAACACCGAGCTTCTAGTAACCCTGTTACACGACCTCGGTCAAACTTAGCGAGATGTTGATAATGGCGTCTGCGTCGCCTCAAAGGCATTCTTGAGTAACACCAACTCAGCACGTCCATTCTCAAAGGTAACTAACGCTCACGGCCGTTACAGCGTGTATTTAAAGCAAACATGGTTTTTATCCTCATAGTGGCGGTAATAGCGACAGTCTTTATGCGACGGCGTGAAATTTGAAACGCCGTCCCCTGTCAGATGTAGAAACACGCCTACCAACTTTAGTTTATGTCACATAACTCCTGCCTGGTGTTGCGAGTTTCTTCTGTCAATCTATTTTTCATGATACAAAATTTCACTTGATCAATATATAACCACCTGACATTAATCACTGTTCTTCCTGTCGGATGCTATCCTTTTCTCTCCCGATGTGCGCTATAGTGATGGTGCGGTGGTAGCTGTTGTGGTTGTGGAGACGTGAGTGTTTGAATTGGTTGCCATCGATCACGGTGACCACCGGCACATTTCGTTTTTACATCAGTGTATTTTTCAGGTGAAAAATTCAGGTTTGCTATATAATGTCCTCGGTCTTTTACGAATTTTCTAGAATGTTAATGTTTTCGAATGTGCTGGTATAAATATAAATATAAATAAATTTTTTTGACTAAAACATAGGAATACCATATATGTCATACATACTCCTCCAAAATCTGTTAATTCATGGGTTGTGCAACGTTGTGGACAACTCATCGAAAACGTGAATCCGTTTATAGAGTATAACTACATAAACAAAGCGTTGAGCGAACAGTCTTAGCCATTAAAGCTCATGTAGTTCAACAAATAAATCAGCAGATGCAGCATATGCTACCAGGAGAAAAAAAAGGTTAAATTCATTGATTTAAAGTTGAACCAAGACGACCTGCCTGGATAGCCGTGCGCGTTACCACGCCGCTATAGGGTTAGGGGAGGCGCGCCGGCCCCAGATCGAAACGCTCGGCGGATTTACGATGAAGGTCCATGTATCGGCCAGTCTGGATGCGGTTTTTCGCCTGTTCCCAACATCTGACAACTAGAATTTGTTCGCATACTTTCACATGGGATATCACTAATAATTCCGTCTCGAGAGGGGGAAGTGATGGCGACGGGAAGGGCATCCGACCACCCTCTACCACTAACATTGCAAAACACGGATATTAATATACTGATACCTTGACGACACCGGGTACAGTCCAGGAGAAAGAAGAAACAATGATTAACCAAGATGAGACCGTAAACTTCTCAACAGACTTCCTAAATTCGCTCATTATTCCTGGTAACCCCATGCCAGAAAGATTCTAAAAAAAAGCATCCGAGAAGCGGAAGTACTTGTATTAACCTCAAAAGGATAAAAAATAAGTTGCTACTCGTAAAACAAATTGCATTCATTTCAACTAAATTATCGTTCATTTAAAAGGCTACAATTTTCAGTAAGATTAAGGCACATTATGACTATCAAAAACGCACCAAAACAAATACAAAAAACTGTGAAGTGAATTCTAAAGAATCGTGTTTAAAAAAAGAAAAAGACGACGCACCACGAAGGAGTCATCCGAATGGGACGGAAATCGGTATATGTGATGTACGTGTAGAGACCAACTAACATTTAAACTTCAGAAAAATTTCATGATCTCCTCAGGAGAAGGAGCCTCACAAATTGAACAAGCCGGTAACGCGTTTGTCCATATCTGGCCCTTATGTATGCTGTCATTCGGTCCTGACCCTGTCCAATTGGCGTGTTAGGTAGTAAGAATTTCGAGCTGTTTGGAGGTTCCCGGCCTATAATACACGAAACGCTCACAATTGGGGAAGGATCCGGCGACCTTGCTAGCCCCCGCAGGGTTTGGCAAGCACGAAGACAAGAAGCAGAAACTCTCGTCGTGTGCGAGAAGGCATTGTCTTGCTAAAAAGTCAGCCCGTATGGGTTGCCATGAAGGGCAACAAAGCGGTTCGTAGAATATCGTCGACGTTCCGCTGCGCTGTAAGAGTGTCGCGGTTGGCAACAAAAGGGATGCTGCTAACAAAGGAAATGGCACCACAGACCATCACTCCTGGCAGTGAGGTCGCATGGCGGGCTGCAATGGGGTTGGTATCCAAAAAATTGTTCAAATGGCTCTAAGCACTATGAGACTTAACATCTGATGCCATCAGTCACCTAGACTTAGAACTGCTTAAACCTAACCTAAAGACATCACACCCGGACGGAAGCGCCTAGAACCACTCGGCCACAGCGGCCGGCGGGTTGGTATCCAACCGCTATCAAGGGCGTCTCCAGACACGTCTTCTAACTGGAAACTCATTAATTGGAACACAGATTTATTTGGTGATTTGTCCCACTTCCCACTGAGCCCCAATGACAAGCGAAGACGTAAAATGAGATTTTCACTCTGCAGCGGAGTGTGCGCTGATACGAAGCTTCCTGACAGCTTAAAACTGTGTACCGGACCAAGATTCGAACTCGGGACCTTTGCGATTCGCGGGCAAGTGCTCTACCGACTGAGCTAACCCAAGCACGACTCACGACCCGTCCTCGCAGCTTCAGTTCTGACAGTATCTCGTCTCCTGCCTTCCGAATTTCGCAGAAGAGCTTCTGTGAAGTCTGGAAGGTAGGAGAAGAGGTACTGTCGGAACTGAAGCTTTGAGGACGGGTCGTAAACAGTGCTTGGGTAACTCAGTCGGTAGGGTACTTGCCCGCGAAGGGCAAAGGCCCCGAGTTCAAATTTCGGTCTGGCACGCAATCTTAATTTGCCAGCAAGTTTCAACGAAGACGTCTGTTTAGACACTCCGGGCAGCGGTCGGATACCAAAATGATTGTCGCCCGCCATACGGCCATATGACCTAGAGTGATGGTCTCTGATGTCATTACATTTCACAACAGGACCCCTTTGGTTGTCATCCGTGGCACCCTTGGAGTTCAGTGGTACGTAGACGATATTCTACGTCCTGTTTTGTTGCCCTTCATGGCAAGCTATCCTGGGCTTACATTTCAGCGAGATAATACCCGTCCGCACACGGTTAGAGTTCCCACTGTTCGTCTTCGTGCTTGCCAAATCCTACGTGGGCCAGCAATGTCGACCGAACTCTATGTAATAGAGGACGTTTGGAGCTTGGGATTTTGGAGAGTTACGGCGCCAATGGAACAGAAGTTTTCGCCATACACCTTATGATGAAATCCAACAATTTTCTCAATCATTGTCAAGCCCAGTAACTGCTTGCATGAGGGTCAGAGTTGGTCCAACACGTTTTTCACATAGCTCAATAACTCAATTTCTGAAGCTCTTTCTCTTGACTAAATCTTTCAGTTTTCCTGAAACTGTAATCATTTGTTGTCTGTGCACATACAGGGTGTTACAAAAAGGTACGGCCAAACTTTCAGGAAACATTCCTCACACACTAATAAATAAAAGATGTTATGTGGACACGTGTCCGGAAACGCTTAATTTCCATGTAAGAGCTCATTTTAGTTTCGTCAGTATGTTCTTCCACCTACGCTCAATGGAGCACGTTATCACTATTTCATATGGGATACTCTACCTGTGCTTCTAGAACATGTGCCTTTACGAGTACGACACAACATGCGGTTCATGCACGATGGAGCTCCTGCACATTTCAGTCGAAGTGTTCGTACGCTTCTCAACAACAGATTCGGTGACCGATGGATTCGTAGAGGCGGACCAATTCCATGGCCTCCAAGCTCTCCTGACCTCAACCCTCTTGACTTTCATTTATGGGGGCATTTGAAAGCTCTAGTCTACGCAACCCCGGTACCAAATGTAGAGGCTCTTCGTGCTCGTATTGTGGACGGCTGTGATACAATACGCCATTTTCCAGGGCTGCATCAGCGCATCAGGGATTCCATGCGATGGATGTATGTATCCTCGCTAACGGAGGACATTTTGAACATTTCCTGTAACAAAGTGTTTGAAGTCACGGTGGTACGTTCTGTTGCTGTGTGTTTCCATTCCATGATTAATGTGATTTGAAGAGAAGTAATCAAATGAGCTCTAACATGGAAAGTAAGCGTTTCCGGAAACATGTCCACGTAACATATTTTCTTTCTTTGTGTGTGAGGAATGTTTTCTGAGAGTTTGGCCGTACCTTTTTGTAACACCCTGTATGTCACATATACCGATTTCCATCTCGTTCAGTTAATTCCTTAGTTTCTGACGTTTCTTTTTTGCCTTAGTATGTATTAATTAAAAACAAAAGCTCACTTTATTGCAAGATCTGCTGTCAATATCAAATAAAGCGATTACATGTCTTAGCTGCAGGAGAGATTGACCTACATAATAAATTATTTTTAATTGATTTTGAACCGCTACTAAATACATTGCATTCACTCTTTGAAACACCTTTTCTGAAATACTTAAAATTTTTCTGACACCCTCAGTCCATAACGAAGACACTAAGATGCAAAATATATTAATCGCTATTTCACAGCCACTTTCCTGGCTGTTAGTTATTCCTTTAAGACAAATGAAAAGTTTTAAACAGTCTTCTACTGTGGAGCACTCGTCCATTTCATTTGCAGACAGATCGTAGTGGTGAGATGGCATCGAGTGACTGCGCTGATGAGTCGGCACGCAGTGGTCGTCGCGTATCTGTAGTTGCGGCTTGGACCGGCAAGATATACAACTTTACCAGCAATGACCCCAGCTGATTGTCACCGCTGGCACCCACGAACAAGCGCAACGACCTCACAGCATACATCGAGGTCCCTTACCTGAGACTTCAAAGAGATTTATTTTCACGGTTAAAGTACAGCTCTCTCCTAGCACTGTGAAAGTTTTCTCAGGATGTCTCGTTACATCTGGCTGGCCAATTCTGATTCCTCTCTCCTGCGTCGTTGTTGTTGTATAACACTTTCACTTCCCACATTAAACTCACTTGCCAACCATTATCCTTCATACAGGAAACATTACTAGTATGTAACTAGGAGACTTTTTGGAAGGTATTCGACGCACGTGACACGGCCATAACGGCTGTCCAGACCAGTCGCTATCACAAAGAAAGAGAGCCAAATAAAATTAATTTACTCATTCTAATCATAGATTCGTGTTACCTACGCATTTCCGAATTCAATTCACTGATAGTAGTCTTAAACAGGACGTATCATTAGTTAAAATATCACAAAATCAATAAATTTACATAACTGGACCAACTTTCCTCGAACAACGGACACCACCGATCGCGTATCTCCGTGAAGAATCATCGAAGGAATTTCTGCATCCACCATTTAATTAATTTAAAAAATACACAAGACGGGCGAAATTCTGAAGCCAAGGAGGCGCAACGCTTCCACTCCCACCTACTGTCGAATTGTCTGTGGATACCTATTTGCTAACTGTGGATGCACATTACGATGCGGTGTCCGAATTTACAAATAGGCTGCGGCATCGCTCTGCCGACCCATTCGGTTGCTGATCACGGACACCTTCACTTCACAGACAGTAACAGACCGGAAGTTACCGCCATTCTATATGCGAGTGTTGTCTTCCATCACCTTGGGAGCAGACTTGTTTTAAGATCGTCCGGTTGGATCAGAATGATTCATCAGCAGCAGCAGCCACCTAGGTTGCTACTGTGCGGCCAAGACATTTGCGCCTCGATTACCTGACGTCGTGAGTCCACCAGTTGTTATGCTTTGCCGTTAGGCCCCTGCCTCTGCATGCATAATATGGTGGTCATGGCTTTTCTAATCTTCTTGATTCATCTCGATTGAACATTTCTCAATCTCTCTAGGGATTGGACATATTCTCGTTTAGTTTTCACTGTGTTTCGATACACTTTTTATTTCACATTTTATTCTTCAGCAAGGCTACTAACAAAGTTACACGTGAAAAACATTGTGAAAGGATTGTCTCATACTTTTGCCTTTCTCTGTAGCATACGAAAGAAAACTAAACTCCGGTGGAACAGGCCATGAAGGCCCAACGTTAACAACCGGTCGCCGTGTCATCCTCAGCCTACAGGTGTCACTGGATGCGGATACGGAGGGGCAAGTGGTCAGCACACCGCTCCCCCGGCCGTATGTCAGTTTACGAGGCCGGAGCCGGTACTTCTCAATCAAGTAGCTCCTCAGGTTGCCTCACAAAGGCTGAGTGCACCTCACTTGCCAACAACACTCGGCAGACCGAATGGCCACCCATCCAATTTCCAGTCCAGTCCGGCAGTACTTATCTTCGGTGATCTGGCGGGGACTGGAGTTACCACTGTGGAAAGGCCGTTGGCCTCTGCAATATAAACTGACCGAAAACAACGAAACACCAAGTCGCAGTTATGCGACTTAAACGGAATTTGGTAGACGTGTTCCTACATCTGAAATATGATGTCTGTTCGGATTTCGCGCCAGTCGCATAAGAGTGGCGTTAGTAAAGTCACCATAAGGTTGCAAACCAGGTTTGCTTTACATACGTGCTGTAACGGCCGTGAGCGTTAGTTATCTTTAAGACTGGACGTAGTGAATTGATGTTAGCCAAAATGCCTTTAAGGGGGCAAGACACCATTATCAACACCTCACATAGTTTCATCTAGGTCGTGTAATAGGGCTACGAGAAGATGGGCTTTCCTTATGTGATGTAGCCATTGTACATGATTTCTGGCTGCGGCGGTCACGAGAATGTACGGTCGCAAGAAAATCGGGCTCCGGATGGTCAAGTGGCACTACTGGGAGGGACGAACATCGTATCTGGCGTACTGGCGCATAGCTCTGGCGCATCGTACTGCATCTTCAGAAGCAATTCGAGCATCAGTTGGTACCACAGTGACTCAAACGAACTGTTACAAATCGATTACTTCAAGGACTGCTCCGAGCTAGATGCCCTATAGCGTGCATTCTACTGACCCCAAATCACCGCCATTTGCGACTTCAGTGATGTCAAACGAGAACTCATTGGCTGGCAGGACGGAAGTCTGTTGTATTTTCTGATGAAAGCTGGTTCTGGCTCGGCGCCAGTGATGGCCGTGTGTTCCTTAGGAAGAAGCCAATTGAGGGTCTGTAACCACCAACATGTCTGCGTGTTAGACACACTTGTACTATACCTGGAGTTATAGTCTGGGTTGTGATTTCGTATAACAGCAGGAGCACTCTCATAGTTATCCCATGCATCCTGACTGCAAGTCTGTACGTCAGCCTGGTAATTCGACCTTTTGTGCTGCTATTCACGGACAGCATTCCAGAGAGAGTCTTCAAACAGGGTAACACTCGGCCGCATACCGCTGTTGTAACCGAACATATTTTACCGAGTGTCATTATTTCCCTTGTCCTGCTTGGTCACCAGATCTGTCTCCAATCGAGCACATGTGGGACGTCATTAGACAATACCTCCAGCGTCATCCACTGGCAGCGTTAACCGTCATTCTATTGACGGACCAAGTGTAACCGGCATGGAACTCAGTCCCACCAACTGACACTCGGCATCTGCACAACACAATATACGCAAGTCTTCACTCGTGCATTCAATGTTCTGGTAGTTACACCGGTTATTAATGTATCAACACTTCTCATTTGCAATGATTTATCTTGCGCTTACATTAACCTGTAATCTTGCAATGTGAATCACTTAGATATGTTACCTAGACAAATAGTTCTCAAAATTTCATTACTTACGATATTTTTTGTGTTGAAATTTTCTTCCATCAGTGTGTTTAAAGTTCTTTGACTATCATTGATCTGTACCTTCCCAGTGTCCTCTTTTCTGTAATTAATCCATGAATTGAGCTGCGAAACACCTGTAAAGAAAAGTGGTTCGAATATATAAACTCAGCAGTGTCATGACGGGATATATATTTAGGATTCAAATACTGGAATGCTGAGAATAATCCACATAAGAATTCAGATCATAATTTGCTGACAAGAAATATTAAGATGAAATTCAGGAGTATGAACGGATAGCAGATATCAACATAGGAAAAATGAGAAATGCATACAGGGTGTTTTAGATAGAGTGTTTTTCTTTGTAACTTACAAAATAACAGGTGGAAGCAATTTTTATTTACAGAGGTAAATGTAAGAAATGTTACTCTTCATGCACAGCTAGTTTATTTAATCATTTTCCAGAGAGATCTAACAATACCTTATAAACTTTTAAACATTTCCTTGTCTCATGCAACTGATGTATTTAGAACAACTGTGAACAAATGAAATAAAAATCAAATTCCTGTCAATTTTACTTAGGAAACTAAAATGTACTAGTTTTGCAGTACTGTGTGATGTGTAATACTAAGAGATAAAGTCGTCGGTCCACACTACTTTGCAGTTACTCTGATATATGTGATGTATCGAACTTTTAAGGTCACACTCTTCTTGAAATAGTCAATCTACACATAAGAGATCATATGTGGATGCAACACGATGATCATCCAACTCTTCTTCGTGTATTGTGCATCCACTGAACAACAGATTTTCTGGTGTATGGTTAGAGCGCCATGGTTCTCATGCATGACCCACATAGTTGCTCAATTCATCGCTAGTACATTTCTGTGCCTGGAGATATCTAGTGAAACGTGTTCACGTCACCAAAACCACATCTCACAGGACATCAAACAGGGCAACGTGTTAGTCTGCTTCTCCACGAGAGTTGGAGCTTTATGTGCAGCATTTTACATCCATCACTCAAATTTGAAGTTTCTAGCTCCCAAATTAAAACTGATAAAATTTTTATTTTATTTTATCTATACACAGCTGGTTTAAAAAAATCGGCCATGGAATATAAAAAAATGGTGCTCTAGACGAAACAATCAAATAAAATTATGTTTATAGCCCTTCGGAAAACGAAGTGTTCCTTCCGCTTCCCTATTTAAAGAAATATTTTCTAAATTACAGAGAAAACCACAATATCTGCAAAGTCTTGCAGCAAAAATGTTGTTATGTTCGTCGATAGGGAAGACACAGCAAATAGACGAAAAGAATAGACAAAAATCTGTATGCAAGGGATAAAATCCAGTAATGTAATAGAAAAGAGAAGAAAGATTGGCGGGAAACATGTAAATGATCAAATTTTCTGAGACAATACCACTGTAATACAGTACTGTAAGAGTGTGGTCTAGGGGTAGCGTCTGTGATTCATAATCAAAGCGTCTTCGATCCCGGGCCGAATCCTGCCGCTGCTTAAATTATGATTAATAATCAGCATTGCCGGCCGAAGACTTCCGGCATAAGAAGTCACCCTCATTCTGACAACGGCCTTGTCAAAGAGGGCAGAGGAGAGGACAGGCCCGTAACTGAAGAAGTGTCACGGTGATCTCTCCAGTGGCAAAAGATTCCAGAATAGTCCCCCATTCGGATCTCCTGGAGGAGACTGCCAAGGATAACGTTCTAATCAACGGAAGGATAACGTTCTACGAGTCGGGGCGTGTAATGTCAGAAACTTGAACGTGGTAGGAAAGCTATAAAGTCTGAAAAAGGAAAAGCAAAAGCTCGATATAGACGTAGTAGGGGACAGTGAAGTGAAATGGAAAGAAGACAAGGATTTCTGGTCAGATGAGTATAGGGTAATATCAACAGCAGAGGAAAATGGTATAACGGGAGTAAGATTCGTCATGAATAGGTAGGTAGGGCAGGGAGTGTGTTTCTGTGAACAGTTCAGTGACAGGTTCATTCTTATAAAAATCGACAGCAAACCAGCACCGACAACAATAGTACAAGTACACATGCCGACGTCGCAAGCTAAAGATGAAGAGATATTGTATGAGGATATTGAAAGGGTAATAAAGTATGTAAAAGGGGATGAAACTCTAATGTTCATGGAGGACTGGAATGCAGTTCTAGGAGAAGGAGTAGAAGAAAAGATTACAGGAGAATATGGGTTTGGGACAAAGAATCAGAGAGGAGAAAGAATAATTGAGTTCTGTAACGATTTTCAGCTAGTAACAGCGAATACCCTATTCAAGAATCACAAGAGGAGGAGGTATTCTTGGAAAAGGCGGGGTGATACGGGAAGATTTCAGTTAGATTACATCATGGTCAGACAGAGATTCCGAAATCAGATCCTGGATTGTAAGGCGTACCCAGGAGCAGATATAGACTCAGATCAAAATATAGTAGTGATGAAGAGTAGGATGAAGTTAAAGACAGGCTGGAAGAATCAATACGCAAAGAAGAGGGATACCGAAGTACTAAGGAATGACAAGATACGCTTGACGTTCTCTAAGGCTATAGATACAGCAATAAGAAATAGCTCAATAGGCAGTAGAGTTGAAGAGGGATAAGCATCTCTAAAAAGGGCCGCCACAGTAGTTGGGAAGAAAACGTAGGTATAAAGAAGGTAACTGCGAAGAAGCCATGCCTAACAGAAGAAATACTTCAGTTGATTGATGAAAGGAGGAAGTACAAAAATATCCAGGGAAACTCAGGAACACAGAAATACAAGTCGCTGAGGAATGAAATAAATGGGAAGTGCAGGGAAGCTAAGACGAAATGGATGCAGGAAAAATGTGAAGACAGTTGAAAAGAAATGATTATCAGGAGGACAGACTCAGCATACAGGAAAGTCAAAACAACCTTCGGCGACATTAAAAGCAAGGATGGTAACATTAAGATTGCAACGGAATTCCACTGTTAAATGCAGAGGAGAGAGCTGATAGGTGGAAAGAATGTATTGAAAGCCTCTATGAGGGTGAAGATTAGTCTGATGTGATAGAAGAAGAAAGAGGAGTCGATTTAGAAGAGACAGGGGATCAAGTATTAGAATCATAATTTAAAAGAGCTTTGGAGGACTTAAGATCAAATCAGGCAGAAGGGATAGATAACATTCCACCAGAATTTCTAAAATCATTGGGGGAAGTGGCAGCAAACCGGCTATTCTTGTTGGTGTGTAGAATGTGTGAGTATGGCGACATACCATCTGACCTTCGGAAAAGCATCATCCACACAAATCCGAAGACGGCAAGAGCTGACAAATGCGAGAATTATAGAACAATCAGCATAACGGCTCATGCATCCAAGCTGCTTACAGAAATGGTTCAAATGGCTCTGAGCACTATGGGACTTAACACCTATGGTTATCAGTCCCCTAGAACTTAGAACTACTTAAACCTAACTAACCTAAGGACATCACACAACACCCAGTCATCACGAGCCAGAGAAAATCCCTGACCCCGCCGGGAATCGAACCCGGGCGCGGGAAGCGAGAACGCTACCGCACGACCACGAGCTGCGGACTGCTTACAGAAGATTGGAAAAGAAAATTGAGGATGCGCTAGGTGACGATCAGTTTGGCTTTAGGAAAAGTAAAGGCACGAGAGAGGCAAGACTAAATAAAAATCAAGACACGTGTATAGGATTTGTGAACCTGGAAAAAGCGATCGACAGTGTAAAATGGTGCAATATGTTCGAAATTCTGGGAAAAGGGGGGGGGGGGGTAATCTATAGGGAGAGGCGGGTCATATACAATATGTACAATAGCCAAGAGGGAATAATAAGAGTGGACGACCAAGAACGAAGTGCTCGTATTAAAAAGGCTGTTAGACAAGGATGTAGCCTATCGCCCCTACTGTTCAATCTGTACATCGTGGAAGCTATGATGGAAATAAAGGAAAGGCTCAAGAGTGGTTCAAAAAATGGTTCAAATGGCTCTGAGCACTATGGGACTCAACTGCTGAGGTCATTAGTCCCCTAGAACTTAGAACTAGTTAAACCTAACTAACCTAAGAACATCCCAAACAGCCATGCCCGAGGCAGGATTCGAACCTGCAACCGTAGCGGTCTTGCGGTTCCAGACTGCAGCGCCTTTAACCGCACGGCCACTTCGGCCGGCCTCAAGAGTGGAATTAAAATTCAAGGCGAAAGGATATCAGTGATACGATTCGCTGATGACATTGCTATCCTGAGTGAAAGTGAAGAAGAATTACATGATCTGCTGAACGGAATGAACAGTCTAATGAGTACAGAGTATGGATTGAGAGTAAATCGAAGAAAGACGAAAGTAATGAGAAGTAGTATAAATGAGAACAGCGAGAAACTTAACATCAGGATTGATGATTACGATGTAGGTAAGGTTAAGGAATTCTTCTACCTAGGCAGTGAATTAACCCATGACGGACGGAGCAAGGAGGACATCAAAAGCAGACTAGCTATGGCAAAAGAGGCATTCTTGGCCAAGAGAAATCTGCTAGTATCAAGCATAGGGCTTAATTTGACGAGAAAATTACTGAGAATGTACGTCTGGAGTATAGTGTTGTATGGTAGTGTATCATGGAATGTGGGAAAACTGCAACAGAAGAGAATCGAAGCATTTGAAATGTGGTGCCATAGACGAACGTTGAAATTTAGGTGGACTGATAAGGTAAGGAATGAGCAAGTTCTACGCAGAATGTGAGAGGAAACGAACAAGCGCTTATAAGGAGAAGGGACAGGATGATAAGACATCTGTTAAGACATGAGGGAATGACTTCCATGGTACTAGAGGGAGCTGTAGAGGGCAAAAACTGTAGAGGAAGACAGAGAGTGGAATACATCCAGCAAATAGTTGTGGACGTAGGTTGCAACTCTGAGATCAACAGGTTAGCACGGGAGAGGAATTCGTGGCACAGTTGAAGTCCTATCCTACTTGACAGCTGGCATCAGAGTTAGTGCTGGTTTCCCTCCGTGGCAGAACATGCTCGAAACAGTGAATCGGTTGCTGCAGAGGCATTTTGTAAATGTTAGAATTATAAGCCGTCTTTTCCGTGCAGCCTGCCCGTCCAGATAGCATCATCTTAAAATATGTAACTTCTGGCTGCGGATGGGAGGGGGGTTGTTTGAAAGATGTGTTCACTGCTCCAATTACGAACATAGCTGAATTGAATGCACGCATCGCGCAATACATTTGAAGCGTGACCCCCGAGATACACCGATCTGTTGTGGAGCATGCTGTTTCTCAACTCCAGTTTGTGGCAGAAAACGGTGGGCAGCATATTGAACATGTCTTAAGCTTGTCCGATGACGTTTCTAAAACAACGTCATTTTGCTTTTTATGCGGTATTTGATCCCAGGACAATTGGAAACCGATATCATTTGGATTTTTATGCAGTTTTTGGCCTCAGAACAGTTAAAACCGAAGTTTTCCATCGAATGTGGTAGGACCTTGCCACGATGGATGGACTTACCTAACAAACTGTGCCAGAACTGTTGACTGGCGATTTCGTGCAGTCATGCACATTGAATGGTATGGCTGGTGTAATGAGAAATGAAAATCATAGCCCTCGTATTGCTATTTATTTGTAATTTGCAGCCGGCAGCATCATCTATTGGTAGAAGTTTCGTTGAACTTTTTTGTTCCATGACGTTTCCCCCAGGGTCAATAGTAAACTGTTCAGATTTGACGTCATTTTGAGCAGTGGTTCTCTCTCTACAGCGCTTTGAAACTTGATCTTTAATTATGGACCATCTATAGTTCCATGCATACACATGCAACATCACTTGGGTTAACTACATCTACATTTAGGACCAAAGTTTTGATCACAGACATAGTCTTTCGCTACAATTCACCACCAACCACCCTCACCACATTAAAAAAAAAAGGGGGGGTCAGGTGCCTTGGGATCCAAGCGGTCTTGCAGGGCAGTGGTGCAATGCGATATCCGCATGCCCTTTACGTGCAACTCATCATTGAAGCAGCTCATTGTTAATAAATTCTCTTATATGCTGTTGCTGGTGTGGTGATGCTCCGCCCCGCAGAAACACGCAATTTGCGGAATATTCTCGTAATTGTGGAAAATGTCGGACGATAAAGT
This sequence comes from Schistocerca americana, assembly GCF_021461395.2. Taxonomy (NCBI): domain Eukaryota; kingdom Metazoa; phylum Arthropoda; class Insecta; order Orthoptera; family Acrididae; genus Schistocerca; species Schistocerca americana. The sequence goes on from NC_060119.1 coordinate 540,561,836, forward strand.
AAGCTAGCGAGACCAAGGAGATCATTACCCCATCAGCAGCAACCACATGAACCACAAGTTTATAAATGACGCCAAGGTAAACTTTAACTTTTCATAAGTAACTAGAAATTCACCCAAGGTTTTGATCTTTATTCATGCAGAACAATAATTTTTTTAGACACATTATAGAGGGTGTCTGCCCCGAGAGTGGTCAGGCGGTTTTTATCTGATGTTTCAGCAGATACTAGCAATTTCGTTTTTGCAATGTGTACCTGGAATGAGCCCAAATAAACAGTGCTCATCACACGTTTCATGTGGTGTCCAGTGTCGACGGAAAGCGTCCGTTGTTTTACGTTACAAAGAAAATCATTTTAAAGTGTGCCAGTTGGATTGAGTGGATTCACTCTAGTCAAGAGCAATACCCGTTTTATCTGTGTTTTTAACAGGGATACTCAGCACGGGCCGGGGTGGTGGAGTCAGTGCTGGGATTCTCATTATTCTTCATGTTTTATTGTCTTTTTCAGTACTTGTCGATAACGCAGATGTCACATCAGATTAATCTGGGATCGCTCTATCAAATGGGGGCGTAAAATTCCGTTTTTAAATGAATTTGTTTATAAAGGGAAACGAAACACGCTTTCCGTAGACGCTGGACGTTGCATGAAAAGTATGATGAGCGGTATTTCTTTGGACTGGCACCCGCGAAGCATTGCAGAAATGAAACTGCAAATATCTGCTGAAACACCAGAAAAAAGCGCCTCGCGACTCTTAGGAGGGACATCCTGTATAAGGGAACCAAGGCAAGAGGATGTTTTGAGGTGATTAGACAAGAAATAGCTACCGTTGTTATAACAAGAATACGGACGGTAATCTACCATGGACCTCTGAATGAAATGACGTTGGCGTGAGGTTACTTAGGGAAACCCAAAAATCTTTCATATGGATGACAAGCCTGTGACTTGAAATTCGCTTCTCCTGAATTCTAATCGTGTGTCAGAGATTATTGATGTAATACTCCTCTTTTCAAATCAAAATAGCTCTATCGAAAGGATACTGTATGTCTATTTTCCTCTTGTGCCTTTTCACGATTGTATTTACTACTTCCGTGATTGTTGTGGCCCCCAGTCCGAATGCTGGCTTCAAGCACGCTGGTATGCCCGGTGGAAGCTTCATGGTCTCGACGTAACTGCTGCAACGGACATCTGCTTGAACCTGCTTGCTGTAGATTTTTGGGCAACATGGTTGTGGAGAGAAGCAGCGATTAGTATGATTAATCAATAATTAAAGAACAGTCTTAATCGCTTTTATTAGTGTTATAATACCGCCAACCGGTTTCAGCCCGACGTAGGGGTCATCTTCTGGGCGTTTACACCATTGGTCGACTGCTGGTGGTGTCGCTCCTGTCTACATAACGGCAGGAAACACCAGTAGTCGACCAATGGTGTAAACGCCCAGAAGATGACCCCTACGTCGGGTTGAAACCGGTTGGCGGCATTATAACAATAATAAATGCACTTAAGACTGTTCTTGAATTACTGACTTCTTGCTGTAGACAAACTTTGGACGCTCTATGTACGAGGGGCTTTCAGTAAGTAATGCAACAGATTTTTTCTCGGGCAAAATACCTTTAAAAAAATGTGAAATTTCTTGTGGAACATCTTGGAATATTCCCGCTTCAGGACATCTGGCGCTGAACGAAATCTCGTTGAGTCATTTGGCTGTGCACCTGTCACCATCGCAAGGTCACCCATACGTGTCTGATCTCCTTTGTGCTGGCTGGCTGTACATAGCTGTGACTCATGCAATGTCGGAACATGTAGAGAGAGACTCTCATTCGAAGTGATCTATGGATTAAACACCTTGCTGCTGAACTGGACTACCATTCGTAGTGCTGACATGCGAGTACAGTAGATGGGGTACTGGAAGGTGTGTGCCCTCTGGTTCCCTTGCTGTCTGACAGAAGACTTCCATCTGCTTAGCCCAATGAAGGACGCAGTCCGCATGAATGGTGGGGAGGTTATTAATGCATCAAGACTTTGGCTCCGACGACCGGTAGAGTGGTTCCACGCAAGCGTAGAAGCCTTGCCAGTAAGGTCGTGTGAAGTCGTCGCATTGAACGGAGATTATGTTGAAAAATAAGAGTGGCGAATAATAGGGTGTATAGGAATCCTGAATGACATCAGACAACTTAAAAATGCTTTGCATTACTTGCTGAACGCCCCTTGTGCAATTTTAGCCCTCACATCTCCCTCCTTCACCAACCTGATGGTTCCTTGATGCCTCAGTATGCGCTCTGTCAATTAATCAGGTCTTTTAGTGAAATTGTGCCATAAATTTCTTTACACATGAATGGAAAAACTGGTAGAAGCCGACCTCGGGGAAGATCAGTTTGGATTCCGTAGAAATAATGGAAAACGTGAGGCAATACTGACCTTACGACTTATCTTAGAAGAAAGATTAAGGAAAGGCAAACCTACCTTTCTAGCATTTGTAGACTTAGAGAAAGCTTTTCACAATGTTGACTGGAATACTCTCTTTCAAATTCTGAAGGTGGCAGCGGTAAAATACAGGGAGCGAAAGGCTATTTACAATTTGTACAGAAACCAGATGGCAGTTATTAGAGTTGATGGGCATGAAACGAAAGCAGTGGTTGGGAAGGGGCTGAAATAGGGTTGTAGCCTATCCCCGATGCTATTCAATCTGTATATTGAGCAAGCAGTAAAGGAAACAAAAGAATAGTTCCGAGTAGGTATTAAAATTCATGGAGAAGAAATACAAATTTTGAGGTTCGCCGATGACATTGTAATTCTGTCAGAGACAGCAAAGTACTTGGAAGAGCAGTTGAACGGAACGGACAGTGTCTTGAATGGAGGGTATAAGATGAACATCAACAAAAGCAAAACAAGGATAATTGAATGTAGTCGAATTAAGTCGGGTGATGCTGAGGGAATTAGATTAGGAAATGAGACACCTAAAGTAGTAAATGAGTTTTACTATTTGGGGAGCAAAATAAATGATGGTCGAAGTAGAGAGGATATAAAATGTAGACTGGCAATGGCAAGGAAATCGTTTCTGAAAAAGAGAAATTTGTTAACATCGAGTATAGATTTAAGTGTCAGGAAGTCGTTTCTGAAAGTATTTGTATGGAAGTGTAGCCATGTATGGAAGTGAAACATGGACGATAAGTATTTTAGACAAGAAGAGAATAGAAGCTTTCGAAATGTGGTGCTACAGAAGAATGCTGAAGATTAGATGGGTAGATCACATAACTAATGAGGAGGTATTGAATAGAATTGGGGAGAAGAGGAGTTTGTGGCACAACTTGACCAGAAGAAGGGATCGGTTGGTGGGACATGTTCTGAGGCACCAAGGGATCACCAATTTAGTACTGGAGGGCAGCGTGGAGGGTAAAAATCATAGAGGGAGACCAAGAGATGAATACACTAAGCAGATTCAGAAGGATGTAGGCTGCAGTAGGTACTGGGAGATGAAGAAGCTTGCACAGGATAGAGTAGCATGGAGAGCTGCATCAAACCCGTCTCAGGACTGAAGACCACAGCAACAACAGCCCATTTCGATTCAATATCTCATCGTTAGCTATCAGAACTATGCACCTAACCTTCAGCATTCGCCTGTTGGACTACATTTCATTAGCCTCTACTCTCTCCTTGTCTGAACTGTGCATCGACAACGCTTCACTTCGGTGAAAGAGTGAACATGTTGACTGAACGAAGAGCCTTGTCAGTCGGAACTAAAAGGCAGTTCCTGCTGTAGGACGCGCGCGGTCTTTAATGGGAACTGTTACGAGGGCGATAGCGCGGCGGCTGTTAAGTGTGTGCCGTGTGGCGCCGAAGCGACGCTGCCCGGTCTCGTCGCCCGGGCGCATATTTCGAGAGGAGCGTCCTTGTTAGAGGAGAGGCGCCGCCAGGAATTCTCGCTGACAGAGCATTCCTCCGAGACGGCGGACCGCCACAAATATGTTGAGAAACCCTCGGAATAAAAATGCGGCGCACAAAAAGTGAGAAGGTAGCGTTTCCTGGTCGGCCCTGGCAGCCAGCTACCTGTACCTACCGCTACCTCCGGCGCCGGTGGGGGAGCCCGCAGATGTGTCGGAATTCCGTGTCCCGCGCCGCTCGGCGCCTGTTTTTGAGAAGCTGCGTGCCTGGCGTGAAGACGCATGTCACACAAAGGCCGCCCCGGCGGACGACAAAGGGTGACTAACTGCCCCGGCGCGGCCGCGCATACGAGTGGGGCCGGCGAACACAGAGCCAGCCGGAGGCGCCCCGGGCGAATACTCGAGCTCTCTCCCCACCCCACCCCGCACCCAGCTGCCGCGCTTTTTATGGACAGCTCGGCTGGAGGCTGTCCGGACGACGAAGCGGCCCCACTATTCTCAGCAGAAACGGCTGTCGGCCGTCTAACGATACTCCAGAGGCATCAGCGTCCACAAAATGTTTCTGACCTGAGCTGCAAGTGTACCATGTATTTGAAATTTACAAAATGCTGAAATTCATGTTTCCTCTCGAATGAACGACTTGCAGCCAACATCTACACTGCCGGAAAAAAATAAGTACGCGCTTTCAGATGTTTCCAATTCACTTTGGATCTATTGTTGCAACAGTGTGGAAGTTATTAATTTTATAATATGTACGAAAATGTGTGAAGTTCCATCTCTGTCTCTAACAGAATTCTCATTGATAAATGAAAATTTATGGTAAGATCTTATGGGACCAAAATGCTGAGGTCATCGGTCCCTAAGCTTACATACTACTTAATCTAACTTAAACTAACATTTTTTTAAAATCTTTATTTCCAAAATCTTAATAATTATACAATTTTAACCCACTACCTTATACGATTAGTGGGTCCAGATACTTATACAATGATTACAATTGCAGCTAAATCCTAAGTTATATTTAAGTAGCTAATTAGTAAAGTAAGCTGCAGGATAATTGCAATGGGCAAAACTAGTTGATTTTAATTTTATAGGGATTACTTAATGAACCTATTAACTAGTTACTACTGCCTACAGCGTTACAGATGTGTCAGTCAAATATAAACCTACTTGTAAGCCTTGCTCATTGAGCTAAACCCAATGAGCGTACCCCTGACACTGGGCAGCCCAAGATGTTAGTCGCTGCAGGTTTCTAGAAACTAAGTACCTAAAAACTAAGTCCTACAACTAATTCTATCCTAAAGTCAAGTTCGGTACTTGTCGTTGATCGGTAGTGTTGCACCCCACTCACTCTAGTTCCGAACGCGGCGGATTCCAGACTACGGAAGTCGGCCTGTCCACGCTCAAGCGGTATGGGAATAGGGTACTGGACTCAGTAGGTGTTAAGTATCTCTCGAGTTATTGTTAGTTTAAGTCTCTCAGATATTCCCTTAAAACTTTTTGTGATACCAAGTTTGCCAGTTTGTTGATAGTCTGAAAAGTGTCGTGTTGTCTGAGAGGGCTGTATGTGTTACGGTGTGACAGTTGGTCATGTAACATTGAAGCTACATCATTGAAAAGGGGGCACTCGTAAACAACATGGTCAGGAGTACCCTCGGGAACGCCACAGTCACACACGGGTGTAGCCTTCTTCCCAAATCGACATAAATATGTCGGGTAGGGTCCATGACCAGTGAGAAAGTGGAATAGTCCCCGGGTTGGTTCAAAGTACTTCATTCCCATCCGTTCCCTAATGTCCGGAAGAAGATCAAAAGTTCTACGTCCAGTTTCTTCAGCTTCCCAAGATTCTTGCCATCACTGGTCTCAGTCTGATCTCAAACCTGTTCCCAGCCCTAATGCCTAATATCTTTTCTGTTTTCTCTATGGTCCCTTTCTTGGCCCAGTACCATGCAGCATATTCTCGAATTTTGACGTCCAGGGCTCAGAGCCCCATTATGACTGACAGGGCTCCTCCCGGCGCTGCCCTGTATGATCTCACTATCATATTCCTCTGGACTCTTCTCACTGTCATGGCAGGCACCACACTCGTGAGTCTGTGCGCCCAGACTCCCGAGCTGTAACCCACTATTGATGTAAGTATGCTATTGTGGTATAATTTAATGAGATGTGGTGGGAGATGAAATCTTTTATGTCCAATGGAAATGAGGTTATTGAGTACTTGAAGGGCTCTCTGGGTTAAAGTGTCAATGTGCTTCCCAAAGGACCACCTTTCATCAATGATGATTCCAAGCTAGTGAGTCTCTCGTCGCCGGAGAACTGGTGAGCCCTCAATCCTCACTGTCGGGTTTCGAATTAACTGTCCTTTCAAGAAAAGTTGGGTAGACTTGCCTGGTGAAATTTTCATCTTCGTACTTTGGCACCAAAGTTGCAATATCTCTACAGCTCTTTCTATCTTGGGCTGTATATCTTCTCGGCTACGGCCTCCGACCAATAGGAGGTCATCTGTGTAGGCTATCACCTCTAGCACTACATCGCTTTGCTGTAATTTGTCCAGTAATGGCTTCATATGGATGCCCCAAAACAGAGGACCCAGGACAGAGCCCTGGGGACATCCTTCAGTAATAGATTTTCCCACTCTTCCGCTAGGGGATGGTAGCCAGACCTCCCAATCCTCCCAATAGCTCCTCAGACACCCATATAGTGGCCCTGTACACACTTTCTCCCATAAACAGGAGAAGAGCGAAGGCCACCACAGGTTGTCAAAGGCGCCACTTATATACACCATACTGCCGACAACGTACTTGTATGGGGTAGAGCCACAGACCTCGGCCGCCAGGGCGATTGCATCAGATGCCGACCACCCAGGCCTGAAGCCGAACTGCGTGCTGGTCATCCCGCACAGCACTCGGTGTGCAGCCGGTCTGTCAGCCAGTAGTCTTTCTAAGATCTTCCCATGCAAGTCGAGCAAGCAGATTGGTCTGTAACATTTCGTTTCTGCTGGGTCTTTATCGGGTCCCTTCTTGATAATTATCACAGTAGCAGTTTTCCAAATCCATGGGAACTTTCTCTGCCTAAGGCATTCATTAAAGAGGTGAGTTAGTGGCGCAACTATCTGGGGGGACCAGGAATTGCACCACCTCCGCCACAGTGCCGTCCGGCCTGGGAGCTTTCCCTCTCTTTAGAGATCTTATGTGGCAGCCAGAGAAGGGGTAGACTGCCGTTACATTGCCATATTCATTATAGTCGTTATTACACAGCTGTTGTTGTTCAACAGTTTCCCCATCCGCAGTGTCATCAGGTAGCAGGGACTGGAGAAGGACCTCAGCCTCCTGCCAAGACTCCGTCATCCCGCACCCGTGAATGACGGTCGACACCTCCGTGGGAGAGCGGATTTTTTCTCGGACTAACTTGTAGGGTACACCCCATGGGTCCAAGGCCAGTTGATTTAAGACAAAGTGTTCCCAACTCCTGGATCTCACTTCGTTCAGCCCGCATCTCGTGGTCGTGCGGTAGCGTTCTCGCTTCCCACGCCCGGGTTCCCGGGTTCGATTCCCGGCGGGGTCAGGGATTTTCTCTGCCTCGTGATGGCTGGGTGTTGTGTGATGTTCTTAGGTTAGTTAGGTTTAAGTAGTTCTAAGTTCTAGGGGACTGATGGCCATAGATGTTAAGTCCCATAGTGCTCAGAGCCATTTGAACTTCGTTCAGCACTTTTTGGAATCTGTCTTTAGCTTCCGGTACAGCTGCAACCACCTTTGTCTTTCCAGACAGACAACACTGCGCTGGTAGTGCATCTTGAGCCTTCTGACAGACCGGCGCATCTCCTCCAGTTCGGCTGACCATGGTGATGAAGAGGTCGCCATGGCCTTCCTCCTAGTAGGTACGGCAGCTTTCACCGCTCGAGTTATCACGCTCACCAGTTCCTCAGTTCTTTAGTCCACGTCGATGTCCTGGTGTCTGTCACCCTCTGGCTATGCAGGAATGTCGCACTCCCTTGCTAGTCGTTCCCAGTCGACTCTTTTGTAATTATATTGCACCTCCCACCTCATGGCCCAGCGGCTCTTTCTGTCTCCTATGGAAAGATTATGAGATTGTCGTCACTAGTGGTGGAATTGTCTTCTACCTTCCATTGTTGAATAAGGTGGACTGCATTGGGCGTGACCAGGGTCACATCAATGTTTGTTCCTTGACCAACTCCCGCCACATAGGTCAGAGGGTTGTCTGGCTTGTTGGCCACTACTAGTTGCAAAGCAATAATGACCTCTTCTGCCTTCTCTCCATTCGGGTCCCTAGTGCCGCTGCACCATAGGGGGGATTTTGCATTAATATCAGCAGTTACTATTACTCTTTGCCCCTGCAACACCGAGATCACTGTAGTCATTTGTCCCAGATGTCTCTCGATATCGTCCCCATTCTAGAATTACATGTTGATAAATAAGACCCTCCCGCTGGAGATTGCAACACCACGACGTTGCAGTGGCTAGTTAAAAATTGTGACAGTACTGTAGCCCTCAGAAGTTAGTTGGTTATTACGATTGCCGCTCGTGGGTCCTCTCCTCTACTTACAACTTGCCAAGTCGCAGCTGCCAAAGCTATTTTCCCAGCTTGGGAGTACGACTCCTGCAGGCAGAGCACATCCAGTTTCCTCTCCTCCACCTCCTTTCGTAGCTCCTGCATCACCACCAGTCTGCTGCTGTGAGTGTTGAGTTGGCCGATGGTAATTTTAGTCATTTATGGAAAGTACGAATGAAGTCTGTCATTTGGCCAGGTCTTGCTCCATTCCCACCTGGACCACGTGTCTTAAGGCAGTGGTCAGCGTAGACGGCTGCTCTAATCCCGCCAATTGAATCGTGAATTCTATATTTGGATATACTCTAACTGGGTCAACTGGTGGCAGGCAGTCTGGCAACAGGAGTATCTGGTGTGGTGAGTTTTTCGTTAGAGCTAGTTACTATGTTTTCTTGAACTGGTTTCTGCTGAGCTTTGTTCTTCTTTGTCTTTGGGGTTGCCACCAGCGTGGCCTCTATTACAGGATGCCGTTGCTGCTGATCTTTAGTCGGCCTCGTCTCCCGGCTAGGGGAGGAGGGAGTGAACGGGAGCTCAGTTTGAGTCCCTATATCCATTGTGAGAAAGTCAGTCTGAGTGCTCATATCAGTTGTTTCAATTTTGGTCGCGCCCAAAAGCGACCTCAGGAATTGCTTGAAAGCACTTGCCCTCATGGCATCCATCCTCCTTTTGCTCGGGAATTTTCTCTTAGGCATCCTGTTAGCCTTAGCATTGTCAACCATAATCCGTTCTTGAGATCAGTCTTTGTTGTAACAACCTGTAAGAAGGGCAGTTGCGTCCGGTGGCTCCACAAGATCTCTTGCCCCGTCTTTTGCAAGGAATGCAGGACCGTCCTCACCACATTTCGAGCAGGTCGATCCCCAGGTACAGTGCCTCAGAACGTGGTCAAGGTCTCCACAATTGTGGCAACGTGGTACCACAAGATAGTTCTGGCGTTGACTGCGTGGAATCCAATGTACAGTTTGCCCATTGCAGTAATTTTCTTCCACATGTGAGCAGAGACCTCGGCAACGTGATGGACCACATCACGGTCCCGAGGCCCCGTTTTAAATCTCAACTTGAAGCTGTCTTTGAATTCTTCATCTTTCAAGTCCTCAAAGTTCTGAGCCCTTATAGTTTCACATAATTCTTCATTAGTCATAATAGTTGGCACATCATATAAGATGACTAAGGGATTTCTTTTTCTGGGTGGCTCACATTTGACCACCGAGTTTAATTTAGTATTGTTTAGTAGTTTTTCTTTGTCCTCTTCTGAGGCAACCTCAACGATTACCGAGTTTCTGCTGGATTTCACTTTATTTATTTTAATTTTGTCTTTAACTGGGTTAATTGTGGTCGTTAGCAATTCCTGAATTTTTCTTACACTAGTGTCTTGGCCTGGCAGGGTCCTAAGGAAGACCATTGTGTCTCCCTGTTTTGTTACACATGCTGTGGTATCTCTGTTGGTTTGCGGTTTGGGTGGCGCTTGTGCGACCACTCCCTCCCAGGTCTTACTCGGTTGCTTTCTCAGCCTTTCATTTTCTTTCTCTAACTCTTCCATGCGGCCCTCGAGCTTGGCATTGGCGATGACCCATGCCACCAACTCGTTCTTGATGATTGTTAGCGCCGCTTGACTAATTTTGCCATTCTTTATATTCTGCTCCAAGAGCAGCGTGACTCTGGCGTGTCTCTGTAAGACAGTCTCATCAGCTGCCTGTCCCAGCTCGTCCTGTGGAGTGGCTTCATGCATCAAAGAAGCCCATGAAGGCGCACTCATATCATTCGCTTCGGTTGTGGCCGTCTTTAGCGATATAAAGGTGGGAGCCCGTCTCTTGCCCTGGACCAGCTCCTCTGGCATGGGGCGGGGGGGGGGGGGGGGGGGGGGAGGGACTACTGCAGCTCGCCCACCTACCTCGCCCCTAGGTCAAGGGCACTCCTGAGCTGCCGGGCTCAACACGCTGTTGCCCTCGCACTGGTCCCCTTCGGTGGCCCCGTCATCGACGATTTCACCCGACGCTCCTCGGCAAGTGCACCTCGCACTCCGGAGAGGCGGATTCACCTCTCGCCCTTCGCCGCCTACTTGCCCGAGTTCCACCTCTCGGCCAAGGACCCACTCCTACTCAGGTGGTGGTCCGGTCCCCCAGCCGTTCGGCGGTCTGGACCCATCTAACCTGGCCCAGGCGATGTCACCACCACCGGCCGCGCGGGATTAGCCGAGCGGTCTAGGCGCAGCAGTCATGGACTGTGCGGCTGATGCCGTCGGAGGTTCGAGTCCTCCCTTGGGCATGGGTGTGTGTGTTTGTCCTTAGGATAATTTAGGTTAAGTAGTGTGTAAGCTTTGGGACTAATGACCTTAGCAGTTAAGTCCCATACGATTTCACTCACATTTGAACATTTGTCACCACCACCTGGGTTTGGCAGAACACGCCCCGAATAACCAGGGGCGCGGCGAAGCACCCTTGCCGACTCGTGCCGTGATCCTACGCCGACAAATGAGGTCGCCGGCATTCAGAGCACCTGCTGGTCTGTGCTCTCAGAACAGAAGGGACTGATATTCGGTCCCTCGACACAGCTCCTCCTGTGCCACGCACCCTTCGCTTTCGCATCGGGTTGGGTCGCAGCTCTGCTTTTTGTCACAAGGCAGCGCGTTTAACACCCATACCCGAGGGAGGACTCGAACCTCTGATGGGGGAAGCCACGCGGACCATGACAAGGCGCCTCAGACCACGCGGCTTCCCCGCGCGGTTAAAAAATTAAAACAAGAATTAATTAATCTTCTACAAATCACAAAAAAATAAATTCTCTAACATATGACTGCGAGTTTTAAAATACCCTCTAACGTCTCCGAAAAACTATAATGCAATGCTCCTGTATGCAACAGAGAACTTACCTCGTTTTGCTGCTGCAATTACGTGACCAGCAACATGCTAAAATAATTCAAAAGAAATACCGCGACCAATGTAGAGTGCAAAAAAAACCCTTTTTTTTAAATCACATTTTTTTCTATATTGTTCGTTGAATGTGTTCGGCGCGGACGTCCGATGAGATTCTTTCAGGTTCTTCGTTGACCCGTTCACTCACTTTTTATTACAGAGGATAGCTAACCCTCTGACTCAACACACTGAGCTACCGTGCCGGCACAACTGTGCTCCCCAACACGACTCACGACCCGTTCTCAGAGCTTTAATTCTGCCAGTACCTTCCAAACTTCACAGAAGCTCTCCTGCGAACCTTGCAGAACTAGCACTCCTTTCTTCCAGGAATGCTACTTCTGCAAGGTTCGCAGAAGAGCTTCTGTGAAGTGTGGAAGGTAGGAGACGAGGTACTGGCGGAATTACAGCTCTGACGACGGGTCGTGAGTCGTGCTTGGAAAGCTCAGTTGGTAGAGCACTTGCCCGCGAGAGGCAAAGGTCCCTAGTTCGAGTCTCGGTCCGGCACACAGTTTTAATCTGCCAGGAAGTTTCATATCAGCGCACACTCCGCTGCAGGATGAAAATCTCATTCTGATTGACAAACTTTACGCAGACCTTTCCTGTTGTTCTACTGTGCGATTAGCAACAACTTTAATTGTTCCACAATGTCTATAATCAGTAATCACGTCTCTGGTCCCAGCAAAGATACGAATATTACTCTCAATGTAAGCATGCACCAATCTGACAAAATCCCTCCAGTGCGCAAGCAAGCAACAGCTACGTGCAGCAAAAACGCAAATTACCAAAAATCCTCAATTAATACCAAAGTCTCCTCCGGCGCTACTAGCACGATCACGGCAGGCTGCGACCTCTCATGTCTCGCGGCTTCTGACCACCGCACGCTGCGTCCGGAAAGCTACAAATCCTCTCAGCAACTGTTCGCTCGCCACATCTAGCGATAGTAATATCTCAGACGCAAGAGTTTGTGTATGCACACCACAGCAGAAGCAGTGGCCAACTTTCCAAAGAAATACTAGCGTCCAAATTTAAAGTGCATTTGGAGTACATGAAATGATTACGTTTACAGACCAGTAGCACAAGTGGTTCTAAGGTACCAGGTTTACCCACGCTGGAACACCAATATTAGTACTTGGTGTAGCCCCCACAGGCGGCAGTTCAGGCGATGACTCTGGCATCCAGTCGAGCCCATCGTATGCCACACCTGCTTGAGTGGAGCGAAGTCCGGAGATCGTGCTGGCCAAGGAAGTAGCTGCACGTCTTGCAGAGCGTGTGTAGTTGCACAGGCAGCGTGTGGCCGAGTATTATCCCCTTGGAACAACACATCCTGTAGCAAGAACAGCAAAAGAACGGGTCTAACAGCATTCTGCACGTACCGAGCACTGGTCAGCTCCACTCCAGAAACAGAAAAGCTGTACCAGAGTTCTAGCTTACTGTACCCCAAACCGTAAGTCCCGGCTGCGGCCAGTGTATCTTGACGACTGCACTCTAAGGGACAGTGCTCACCAGGTCTACGTCGTACGCGCAAACTACCGTGCAGGCAGAATCTGATTTGATTTCTGAAGACCATGGCGCGCCATTCCATTTTCCACGGGATCCTTTGACCCATTGGATCCATGCACGTCGATGCTGTGGCGTGAGTGGAAGACTGACTAGAGGTGTGCTTGCCTATAGTTTCACTGCTCATCACGGTTCACAATAGTTCGTGTTGATACGTCTGCTCTCGCAAGCCTTCTTATCTGTGCCGTAGTAGCCGTACGATCTGCCAGTGCAGCCCTTACGATACAACGATACTGGCGGGCGTCTGTGCAGCGTGGACGTCCAGAATCTCGTCTATGGATGTGAGAATGTTCACCTGGCCACTGATACCAGCTTCGTTGCACAACTGGCGCAGCACGTCCAACATGCGAGGCAATTCTCCGAAAGGGCCATCCCGCAACGCGGAAGACCACAGTTTGACCTCTTTGAATCTCGCTCATTTGGCTGTCAAAAGCACGACTGGGTCTCCGTGGTATGATTGCCTGCTTGTTTCATACGTTTGACCATACTGCATTCCATATTAGTGGCGCAAATGGCTCTGAGCACTATGGGACTTAACATCTTAGGTCATCAGTCCCCTAGAACTTAGAACTACTTAAACCTAACTAACCTCTGGACATCACACACATCCATGCCCGAGACAGGATGCGAACCTGCGACCGTGGCAGTCCCGCGGTTCCGGACTGCAGCGCCTAGAACCACACGGCCACTGCGGCCGGCTCCATATTAGTGGATAGGCAAAAATGGCGCTCTGGTAGCTATGCACGACGGTATCTGTTGTGGACGGCAATTGTACTAATTGGTTTCTTGGCAATGTATAAGGCTCCTAGACTGTTATAACTAAAATACAAACGGGCGCTTCGAGGACCATGAGACAAGCAAATAATCCTAATAAACATGAGTCGGAGGCCAACGCTTTTCCAAATGCAATATATGGACGAGAGCAGTGATGCCAATGTTACAACACTATTCATGTCTAAAGCTACGTTTATTTCGAAACATTGCAAGTGAGGTGTAAATTTCAAAGTGAACAACTGTCCTCGTTTGATTTAATTACCATTTCACTCACCTCAGTATTGTTAAAAAGCGTTTCGACAACAAAGAATCAGTTGGGGCTCGCCAATATCGTAGCCTCCCAGGCTACAGACCATAAAAATTTATACCTTGTTTACAGCTAATGAACTTCTAGTCAGCAATCACCACAAGACAACACAAAATGTGCACTACGTGTGCATGCCGGGTGGAGTCAATCCAGATGTGGAACGAGTCCTCCCCGATGCCATGAAGAGCACATGGTGCAGAAAACTGCAGGTGGTTGCTCACACCAATGATGTGTATCACTTTGGATCAGAAGATATTCTCTCTAGTTTCGTGAGGCTAACAGGAGTGGTAAAGGCTACCAGTCTTGCTTTCAAGATGAAACCAGAGCTGACCATTTGCAGCATAGTCTACAGGACCGATTGCGGACCTCTGGTACAGAGTCGACTGGAGGATCTGCACCAGAGGCTCAGACGGCTCTGCGACCGTGTAGGCTGCAGATTCCTTTACTTTCGCCAAAGGGTGGCTGGGTTTCGGTTTCCGTTGAATAGGTCAGGTGTCCACTATACGCAGGAGGATGCTACACGGGTAGCAGAAGCTGTGTGGCGTGGACTGGGATGTTTTTTAGGTTAGAGGGTCTCGAGAAAACACAAGAAGGGCTTCAGTCACAAAGGGTGCAGGCCGAACATAGGAAGAACGACAGTTGTAAATTGCCGTAGCTGTGTTGGGAAAGTAGCAGAGCTCCAAGAGCTAATAGAAAGCACTGATGCTCAAATCTTTATAGGCACTGAAAGCTAACGCCGGATATAAGCTCAGCCGAAATTTTTGTAAATAACCTAACAGTGTTCCGAAAGAATAGGCTAAACACGGTTGCCGGTGGCGTGTTTGTTGCTGTTAGAACTAGTTTATCTTGTCGCGAAATTAAAGTAGATAGTTCCTGTGAGTTAGTATGGGCAGAGGTCATTGTTGGCAACTGGAATAAAATAATAATTGGATCCTTTTGCCGACCTCCCATTTCAGATGATACAGTTGCTGAAAGGTTCAAAGAAAACGTGAGTATGATTTCAAACACATACCCGACTCATGCAATTATAGTTGGTGGTGACTTTAATTTACCCTCGATATGTTGGCGAAATACATGTTTAATTCCGGAGGTATGCAGAAAACCTCATCCTAATTGTGCTAAACGCATTCTCCGAAAATTATCTCGAGCAGTTAGTTCATGAGCCCACGCGAATAGTAGACTGCTGTGGAAACACACTTGACCTCTCAGCAACAAATAGTCCTGAGTTAATAACGAGCATGAAAACGGATACAGGGATTGGTGAACACGGAGTTGTAGCGAGACTGAAAATTGTAACCCCCACATCCTCCAAAAATAAACGAAAAATATACCTAAAAAACAAGCAGATAAAAATTCACTTGACGCCTTCCTGAGAGACAATCTCAAATCCTTCCAAATTAATAACATAAGTGTAGAACAGATGTGGCTTGAAATCCAAGAAATCGGCAGCAGTTGAGAGGTTTGTACTAAATAAATTAACAAACGACGGAGCTGATCCTCCTTGGCACACAAAATAGGTCAGAATACTGTTGCAGGAACAACGAAACAAACATGCCACATTTAAACAGACGCAACAAAAAATGGTTCAATTGGCTCTGAGCACTATGGGACTTAACATCTCAGATCATCAGTCCCTTAGAACTCAGAACGCTGAAGATAAGCTGTAACCCTGTCTCACACTCTACCCAATCACTACTTCCCTTTCATACCCTTAGTCTCTTATAACTGCCGTCTGGTTTTTGTACAAGTTGTAAATAGCCTTTTGCTCCCTGTATTTTAGCCCTGCCACCTCTAGAATTTGAAAGATACATTGCAGTCAACATCGTCAAAAGCTTTCTGTAAGTCTACTAAAGCTAGAAACAAAGATTTGCCTTTCCTTAACCTAACTTCTATGAGAAGTCGTAGGGTCAATATTTGCCTCGTGTATTCCTAACTGATCTTCCCCGAGGTCGGTATCTACCAGTTTTTCCATTCATCTGTAAAGAATCCGTGTTATTATTTTGCCACCGTGAATTATTAAAGTAATAGTTCGGTTATTTTCACACTTATCAGCATCTCCTTTCTTAGGAAGTGGAATTAGTATATACTTCTTGAAGTCTAAGGGTATTTCGACTGTCTTATTCATCTTAGTCACTAGACGGATGAGTTTTGTTAGGACGGGCGCTCCCAAGTAGTTGTAGCAGAATGTTGTCTACACCCGGGGCCTTGTTTCGACTTAGGTCTTTCAGTGTTCTGTCAGATTCTTCAGGCAGTATCATATCCCCTATCTCATCTTCATCTAGGTTCTCTTCCATTTCCAGATATGCGCTCAGGTACATCCCCCTTGTTAGACCCTCTATACACTCCTTCCATCTTTAAGCTTTCCATTCTTTCGTTAGGACTGGTTTTCCATCTGAGATTTTGATATTCATACAGATGGTTCTCTTTTCTCGAAAGATCTCTTTAACTTTCCCGTTGTTGCCATCTATCTTCACCCTAGTGACATATGCTTCTAAAGCCTTACATCTGTCCTCTAATCATTTTATACTTCCAATCAATCTCATTTTTTAGAAGTTTGTGTTCTCTTTCGCCTGCCTCTTTTACTGCATTTTTTTTATATTTTCTTCTTTAATCAATTGAATTCACTGTCTGTTCTGTTACCCAAAGCTTTCTTCTAGCCCCCGTCTTTTTACTTACTTGACCCTCTGCTTCCTTCGCTATTTCATCTCTCAATGTTAGCCACTCTTCTTCTATGTATTCTTTTTCCCTGTTCTTGTCAATCGTCTCCTAATGATCCCTCTGAAACACTCTAAAAGCTCTCCCTAAAGTGATTTATCCGTCGTTAAAATCTACTTATACAATAAAAATGCCTTAAACTTGCATCAATGGGCAAATAATCGACAACAATTACAGTGAAGAGCTGGTACCGGGCGGTCGTATGTGTGGAATCTGTCCAGTTAGGTAGTTCCGCTTGAAGGTGCGACAGAATGGCCCAAAGCCGTTACTATGTTTGGACCTGCCCGTGACGACACCGGGAATGGAGTTGCCCGATTCTTTGGACTAGCAACATGGACTCCCTGCCTTGTCCAAAAGAAGTAGTATACAACTCGTAGCCATGTAAAACGGCTTAAAATGGTGGTCGTAAAAATGTGCTAGTCGGCAGCAGCGGGAGACGAGTGTCACGTTTTGTCAGTGAAAACCGCTTTCAAACCCGCCAGATAACCGCTGATGTAATGAATCTCAGTCAGTTCGCGAACGCAACTGCGTGAAACGGCGTTTAAGAGTCGGCTACCTGGCGAAAGGTCATTACTCACTGCAGC
Organism: Schistocerca americana; assembly: GCF_021461395.2. Lineage (NCBI taxonomy): Eukaryota > Metazoa > Arthropoda > Insecta > Orthoptera > Acrididae > Schistocerca > Schistocerca americana. The sequence continues at coordinate 540,579,122 of NC_060119.1, forward strand.
ACTTCTTCAGTGGTCCAAAGAAACACAGAAACTGCCTGAAGGGGTGATGTGCGATCCGACGAGTCGTAATTCTGCCATTTTGAAATTGTGCAAGGCGTCGAACGCATGGGCGTGCGAATGAACTGCTTACCCTGCAGTGTGTGGAGGGTGCAGATCAGTTCGGAGGTGATTCTGTGATGTTTTGAACTCGTGTTTCGTGCCATGACTAGGGCTCAGTCATTCAGGCTATCGCGAACTAGTATGTCCATTTTGACATTCTCGATGACCAAGTGTCTCTATTTCTTCTTCATGATAAGTATACTGTGGTTACACCCGTCTTCCCACACAACGACAGCAATGCTCGCAGGGTTGCATACATTCGTTCATGGTTTGACGAGCACTCGGACACCTTATCGCATCTGTGCTCTCCACTAAATCGCCCACTTTTAATCCCAAAGAAAATGTCTGGATGTATTTGGAACAGCGTAACAGTGTAACAATCAACGTTCCCGCAAACTGGTAGATGTACGGTATCTAATTACCAGTGACTTCATCTAGATATGGCATATCAGAGATAACTTCTGGACTGCCTTCCTCGCCGAAATGATTCCAATATCAACGACAAATGCCGTGCTACGTGACAGTGGCGTGATGTTTTCTGTGGGTAACTGTCTTTTGCCCAGTGTGCTTATGTTAATAGTGTTACAATAAAACTCTAGTTGTGGTAAAGATTGAAATGTACCGTATACCGTATCCACGACGAGGCCTTGAGGATCACACGACGCCGACCGATCGCCATGTCATTCTCTGTAATGGCGTCGTTGGATGTGTTACAGAGGGAGGCTTACCGAGCCATCGTCAGCTCTCCGAATATTGGAGCCGCTTCTTGTAATTGAAGCAGCTCCTCAGTTGTTGAGTACACGGCGTTCCACTTCACAGGCTACTTCAACAAAAGAGTATATACAATTTCATTCTGTAGAAGACAATTAAGCGCTTAAGTTTTTAATTATCATTCAAACTGGATATAGTTTTTAAATAATTGACATTTTCCCGAGTGACTTTAGAGCAGATGCTCTGGCAGATCAACAGAAAATGCGGTGTTTTCACACAGTGAGGGAGGCTGCGGAGTGGTCAGTACACTGGACACGCATCCAACCATTCAGATTTAGGTTTTATGTGATTTCCCTAAATCACTTCAGGAAAATGGCGGGATGGTTCCTTTGAAAGACCACTGCCGATTTCCTTTCCCATTCTTCAAAGTTTTCGATTGTGTGCTCCGTCTTTAATGACAGACGTGTCAAGTTGACGTTAAAACCTAACCTCCCTTCGTTTTTTACGGTCTTCGGAAACTGACAATGCAACCAAGTAAATGCGCAGACCAGTCACATTAATGTGACCACCACCTATGATCGACGTCAACTTGCAATAACCACCCACAGTCATACTGCGGAAACGGAGCGATTTATCTTGTCTGAGTGCACAAGGGTACGATTATTGACTTTTGGGAGAAGAGTGGAAGCATTTCTGAAACGGTTAAGTTCGTAGAGTGCTCGCGTGCCACCGTGGTTAAAGTATACCGTTCATGCCAAAATGGCGCTATCCCAAACTTGGTGCCGAGGCAGCTGTGGTCAGCCACTGACCACAGATGACAGGTGTGTAAGACGCCTGCGGAGATGTGTATAGGCGAATACATGTGCAACTGTTGAGCAACTGACCGCCAGGCTGAACCAATGGACAACCATCAGTGTCTCCTCAACGATCGTTCGGCGAACATTGCTGCGTATGGGTCTCCGCAGCAGGCACCTGGTCCAGATTACTGTTTATCAGCAACAAAGGCTGGAATTTGCACACCACTACCGCACCTGGACGTCTGCTGAGAGGCGAGAGGCGGCCATTATAGATGAATCACTCTGTCGGACTGAATGTAAACACCCAGCGACTATTGTCGAGCCACGCGGAGTGGCCGCACCGTTTGAGGCGTCATGTAACGGATTGCGCGGCCCCTCCCACCGGATGTTCGAATGGTTCAAATGGCTCTGAGCACTATGCGACGTAACTTCTGAGGTCATCAGTCGCCTAGAACTTAGAACTAATTAAACCCAACCAACCCAAGGACATCACACACATCCATGGCCGAGGCAGGACTCGAACCCGCGACCGTAGCGGTCGCTCGGCCCCATACTGTAGCGCCCAAAACCGCACGGCCACTCCGGTCGGCCGGATGTTCGAGTCCTCCCTCGGGCATGGGTGTATGTGTTGTTCTTAGCATAACTGAGTTTAAGTAGTGCGTAAAAATGGTTCAAATGGCTCTGAGCACTATGGGACTCAACTGCTGAGGTCATTAGTCCCCTAGAACTTAGAACTAGTTAAACCTAACTAACGTAAGGACATCACAAACATCCATGCCCGAGGCAGGATTCGAACCTGCGACCGTAGCGGTCCCGCGGCTCCAGACTGCAGCGCCTTTAACCGCACGGCCACTTCGGCCGGCGTAGTGCGTAAACCCAGGGTCTGATGACCTCAGCAGTTTGCTCCCTTAGGAATTCACACACATTTGAACACTGTTGTCGGGAAGGAGCAGGCCGGACGAGGGAGTATTAAAGCCTAGGGAATGTTTTCTTGGTATTTACTGCGAGACCTCTTAATTCTGGAAGCCGAACGGATCAACGTAAGTATGCATCTACCCTTGGGGACCATGTCCACCCTTAAACGAAATTTTTTTTTTGTTCTCGGCGTGATGGCGTCTACCAGTAGCACAATGCAACGTGCCACACAGTCCCAGTGTATGTGCGTGATTCGAAGAGTATCTGGATCAGTCTCACGTACTCACCTGCCACCAAACTTCCCGGATTAAAACCCAACCGAGAATGTGTAACAACATTTCAGTCGGGCTGCATCCTCAACCAATAAACTTTCGGAGCTGGCACGGCAGTGGAATAGCATTACTCCACATTCCTGTCGTTATTTTCCGAAGTCCCGTTGACCCATGGCGCACTTTTCATAGTGGTCCGCACTGCAAAAGATGGTTACTCAGGCTTCTGACATGTGGTCACATTTATGTGATTGAACAATGTATTAAGATAGCGACAGACGACAAACAGCAGCTGTTTAATATAACTGAGGAGGGACCATTTCTTTTTTTTTTCTTTTTTCGAAGTAATAGCTATCTCTAATTTTACCACGGAAAAATCCCTCACACTAAAGGGAAACGACGAACGGTCCTCCGCGTGGCAGCCAGACAGCCTCTCCGCTCAGCTACCGAAGCTGACTGTGGCAGGGCAGTCGCGCACATTATTAACCCATTTGAGAGCGCTGAATCATCCGGGTGATGACCTCAGCTACTGATTATCGGTTGCGGATTATGTGTTAAGGAGAATAAAATTCTGAGATGTCAGTCTCCTATTCACCCCCCAGGACGGCATCTGTTTACGTCAAGAGTGAAATTCTATGGGCAAGTGTGAGCGAGATTTCTGTATGTTTGCGTAGCATGTATCTGAGTCAAGACATGGGTACCAGCCCAGTATTCACCTAGTGCGATGTGGGAAGCCACCTAAAAACCAAATCCAGGCTGTCTGGCATCCCAACCCTGATCGTAACTCGAAATGGGACCAGCGCTCCTTCCCGTATCCCAGAAGTGGGCACTCCAACACGCACAGCTATCAAGGCAGATGATAACTTTAGCAACGTACTTCGTTCAGATGCATTGTAGAAGTCGCTTGAGTTTGGACTGACACCAGTTTCTTACAGCTGCATTGTAGAAGCTCCTTGGGGGCTGATACACACCCATATAATGATAAACGGAAATGAGTGCAATCGTAATGGATGAAAAAGAAATCTGGTGTTAAATTGCAATCAAAGCCCGTCTATAGTATGAGCAGGCCTATCTATGTTGTACTTGCAAGTAAACAACTAAAGAACAGTCCAAAAGAAATCAAAATTCATGGCACAAAGTTATGACAGCCGGTTTAACGAGAAGGTATTGACGGCATCCGCAGTAATCACAGCACTGTCTACACGCCATGGAGACACTCTCGTTGTATGCAGCCCAAAGCCAGACGTCTTGTCCACAAGATGTGTCGAGAGCGATACTTAGGCTGCGTCTAGACAGGAGTCGCACTGGTGGCGTACTCGGTATTTCATGAATACATGCAACATCCATATCTCTGTCTCTTGGGGATCCTTAAAGCTGTGCAGTGGGAAACATGCGGACGTGGTTTATTGCGACGCAGTAGTTCACTCTGCAGAAACGCCGTAACTTGAAGGAACATCCACTTCCTTGCTATCCTGAACACTGTTCGCATAGGGGAATTCCTGGCGTGAATTTTTGATATAGTTGTCAGCCACTCACAAGGAAGGCGTAGTAAAAGTGAACAATATTTAGCAAAATTTCAGCAAATAAGCAGATGGTTCATTCGTGTACTCACGCTATGAAATCATATTGATAAGTTGAAGACCATTGTGACGAAACACGGAGAACCTACTGCTAAGGGCAACAAAGAAGTTAACCTGGCATTGACAATAATGAGGAACAGGCGTTGCAGCGCTTTGGAACCCAAAGAAAAGTGAGTCGCCCGATTTAAAAGAAGGGAGGCGACTAAGCAAAGCATTTCTCCACAGCCAAAAACAGAAAACCGCTGCAGTTGATTGATAGCCGGCCGTGGTGGCCGTGCGGTTCTAGGCGCTGCAGTCCGGAACCGGGCGACTGCTACGGTCGCAGGTTCGAATCCTACCTCGGGCATGGATGTGTGTGCTGTCCTTAGGTTAGTTAGGTTTAAGTAGTTCTATGTTCTAGGGGACTGATGACCTAAGATGTTAAGTCCCATAGTGCTCAGAGCTATTTGAACCATTTTGATTGATCATCAACAGTCCCGGCACTCCTCGTAAATCATTTCTGTTTGTATCCACCAGGAAGTTCAAACAAAGATGTCGGCCATTGCGTGTTGAAAAGAATGATGGGTTGCTGATTGCTAAAGATTCATATATTGTATTTTGATTTTTATCTCACTCTAGCAGCGACTCGGAGTAGTTCTGTTACGTGTATAGACAGTTTAAAGTCGCCGATTAAGTAATTATTTTAACCTGGTTTGTTTTTGAATATTGTTCTTCACGAATAACGCCGAGGTGCGTGGCACGGTATCCTTCTAACACATGAAAAAAATGGTTCAAATGGCTCTGAGCACTATGGGACTCAACTGCTGTGGTCGTAAGTCCCGTTGAACTTAGAACTACTTAAACCTAACTAACCTAAGGACAACACACACATCCATGCTCGAGGCAGGATTCGAACATGCGACCGTAGCGGTCGCGCGGTTCCAGACTGTAGCACCAGAACCGCTCGGCCACCAGCGGCCGGCTAACACATGAAAATTGTTACCTTATTTGTATACAAAATATTTACTAATGTTAATTTAAGATTGTAGTTGAGATCCTGTTTTGTTTATGTACTTTTATTTACATATTGCTTAAATTAAGTATGTCATTCAACAAATACTCTCGCCTGACGTATTACAGATGTGAAGGTGTGATGCCAGCACGGCAAATTTTCTGGTTGGCATCTGCGTTTCAAATGGTTCAAATGGCTCTGAGCACTATGAGACTTAACTTCTGAGGTCAACAGTCGGCTAGAACTTAGAACTAATTAAACCTGACTAACCTAAGGACATCACACATATCCATGCCCGAGGCAGGATTGGAACCTGCGACCGTAGCGGTCGCTCGGTTCCAGATTGTAGTGCCTAGAACCGCACGGCCACTCCGGCCGGCTATCTGCGTTTCCTCTCATCTGGTCACATGCTGGTGATCCCTCTATAACTTCACTTACGAAACATGAGCACGTTATCATGTTCTGAACTCTTTTATATACGGTTTTCGTATTGTTTACGTTTACTACTCTGGAGCGCTATTACTCTTCTGTCATTAATTCTAGATATTTTATGGGAAAGTGTGATTTAAAGTCATATCTACAGTGAGTTCACTTTATGTCTCACCCTGTTAGATTTGTTTCAGTACATGTTGTCAACCTCACGAAGTGTATGCTGAAACTAACTTCCCTTCATTTCTGTTATGTTTATGCATGTGTGTGCGTGTGTGTGTGTGTGTGTGTTGATAGGTGTTGTTTGAGTATTAATCGATTGTACAATAATGTCATATCTTTGCTCTCGAGCTGTTACATGTGAGCGAGTAGCGATGTTGTAAGTTGTATTGCAGGGTTGGGTTATCATCTTTGGTGTGCGCGTAGGTGCAGTAACAGATAGTGGTTAGCAGTGTTAAAGAGAGGAAGCAGCTGTAATGTTATGTTTCAAATGTAAAGCCTCAATTTATCGATGTGTTGAATTAAGATGATTACGTAATGGTAAATGATCTGAGAAGGAGGAAGTGTGTTGGAATCTATTATTTACGTGAAGAGAAATTATAAGGTAATTTTTTTAAAGTCACTCTTTTATTATTGTAGCGCCATTTTTCGCCTATCTTCCTCTTACAAAATTTATTTGATCATGGTTTTTTTTTCAAAAGTAGAAAAGGAACCAAATGTGTTCCGAAAATACATCGATTTGCAACTAAGAGAGACCTTACTGCCCTCACGAGTGTCCATGTGTAGATATAGTACAGAGCAGTACTGCAACGCGTTATCTATATTTGAGCGGAATAGAGGTAAAGGCTATATAGTTATATGTTTATTTTTTTCACTCAGGGCCAACTTAAATTATTCAGAGACGGTTAGATTTTTCTGTGTTGTGTATTAGTTCCGCAAAACTAGTTATCGTAGGTTTTATGTCAAAGTTCATTATTCAATCAGTTTACACTATTCAAAATTCTTGCAGTCAGATTATTCACTTTGCCAGTATTAAAAGCTTGCCTTCTTGTAACGACAGTTTAGTTTTTCGTTATGATTCGTTATTACTTGGGCGCAGGTCATTTTATTCAAAACAGAGTATATACAATCAGCAACATTTTCAGAAAATAGGTCTTAAAATAGCATACACAGCACCCAATTCTGTCCAAAAATGCACCCAAAAATTGACAAAAGTCAGAGACAGAAGCCGCAAAGGCAGAAAGTCTGATGTGAGATATACAGAACACATGGGAGCCTGGAAATATGAAACGAACCACTCTACATTTGCAGAACACCAAAGAGAACACCTACACAAACTAATGTCTAGAGAAGACGACATGAAAATATTTAGAATCAACAATAAAAAGCGCCTCCTAACATTACAAGAAATCACATAGAGAAAACCAAAGCAAAAAAGGAAACCTTGTTGATTAATCAAGTTCACATGCCGAATAAATCATTGTTTACACAAAAGATAAAATAGTAGAGTTACACTCCAACACAGGAATACGATCATAATGATGATAATATTATAATTGTGGTGTCATCGCCAGACACCACACTTGCTAGGTGGTAGCCTTTAAATCGGCCGCGGTCCGCTAGTATACGTCGGACCCGTGTGTCGCCACTATCAGTGATTGCAGACCGAGCGCCGCCACACGGCCGGTCTAGTCTAGAGAGACTCCCTAGCACTCGTCCCAGTTGTACAGCCGATTTTGCTAGCGATGGTTCACTGTCTACAGACGCTCTCATTTGCAGAGACGACAGTTTAGCATAGCCTTCAGCTACGTCATTTGCTACGACCTAGCAAGGCGCCATATTCAGTTACTATGTCTTCTGAACAGATAATATTGTGACTCATGTACCGTCAAGAGCGACGTTCATCATTAATGGATTAAATTTAAGTATCAAACTAATTACATCCGCTTTCTGAATTCTCATTCCTTGTCATGTTCCAGACCTCATGTCAGTAGAGTCCTTCCCTCCTCACGCCTGCCCGCGTGAGCTAAAACGCGTGCATTTCGGCCTCCTCTAGTAACACGGTGTTGGCTCTTCCGCCAACACAACAATAATGGTAATAATAATACCTCCCAACCCCTTCCCAGCCACTTGTCCATGGAACCCTCCACAAAACATTTAAACCAAAACTCAAAATCAGCTAAACTCCAAAACGTTCAGTCACTCTCTGACAGCTAATGCATTTATATTCAATATTCTACCACTCGCACTGAATAACCACCAACAGACACATACACACATATTAACCATACATATGCTCTCTTTCTCGCTCTTACACACACGACTGGTGACCTTAGCAGTTAAGTCCCACACACTTACACACAAAATACTAATCCATTCGTATACACTCTCTTTCTCTCTCCCTCTCGTTCTCTCTCTCTCCCTTACACACATACATACACACACACACACACACACACACACACACACAGACACACACACACACACGCACACAGACACAGATATTAACATAATAGAAATGAATAGATGTTTGTTTTCAGCATAGACCTAATTAGGTTGGCAACGTGTACGTAAACGAACCAAACATAATGAGATATAAGGTGAACTCATTGTAGTTATGACTTTCAGTATTATTTCCCCATCAAATGTCTACAACAAATGACAGAAGACTAATACTGCTCCACAGCAATAAATGCAAGCAACATGAAAATTTTGAAGAAAAGAGTTCGGGTTATGAAAACGAGCTTACGTTTCTTAAGTGAAGTACAATGCAACCTCCAGTATGTAACCAGATGACAGGAAACGCAGATGCCAACCAAAAACGCGAAGAACTGTAAGTAATCACTTATTTACGCCAAAAACGAGGCGTGAACTGTTTTTATACTCTAAAAATATTACATATCAAAACAAAACTATATCATTTTAGATCCTACTGAAGATGACTTAAAGTAAAAGACGAAAAGCGTCTGGAAGACATAAAACACACTACAGCAAGAAAATACGGTTTTCACTCACAGAACTAATATTTAGTTAAAAAGGCGTATAAGAGCAGAATATGTACTGCGTGACGGTAAGTGATTGTAGCTGCTGTGATTTTTCAAGCGAACATGGGCACTATTGTATGAACCGTAAAAAAAGGAACAGATAGGCTTCGAAGTGAGATCTTATACTGAATAATGGTGAGGAATAATTAACCACTAAGTCATATACACATAAAACTATAACATATCAAATTTATTATTATTTTTCCTTTAATAATATACTGGTTGTTACGATCAAAAGTGACTTAATATCGGCGATTACAGTAAATTAAAGATTGAAGATATTAGTCCCACCTAGGTATTCCTACAAATACTACTCAAAATTTATTTATGTATTTATTTTATTTTTTATTTTATTTTATGGAAAGCTGTGTGATTCAAGTTTGTCTGTCGTCTACGAGGATAGTTAATAATTTTGTTGTGTATTCGTACAAAGCCAACAAAGATGCCTATTGGTATACGAAAAATCAATGAGGAAACCAAAAAGAGAACAACAACCGCACCAGACTTGCTAATACGAGGTAAGGAAACGCTGCGATACGTACACCTCTGGAACAGAGCCCACAGTACCACGTAATAAAAATTGACAATATGTACCGTCGTGAACGGCAAATCGATTAATTAGTGAAAATACATAGCTTCAACGATGATAGAACTTAATTTACGAGTGATTTAGAGATGAGTAGAGAGAAACTAATTATTCTCGCAGATCCTTTGAGTATGTGAAAATAAATATTTCCAGGGGCTTCGCTCAGTCTGATTTCGGCAACAAAGGTTTTCCTCACGTGTATGTTGTATAAAGTTTGTTTACTTCGCCACTGCGTTGAATGTTGTGAATGGGGAGAAAGTGTTACTTAGCTTCAGTGTGTACAGATATTTCTATATTTTGATTTTGATTGGCGACTAACTTTAACAAAATTAAATCCATTGGTAGGTGTTCTAATCATGAACACTTATTGTAGAAACGTACGTTTTTAGATAATTCTTTATTTATAGGTAATCATAATAATATACGCTAGTTACACGTTCAATTTATCTGCAGCTACAGCAATGTATTAGGCGCTTTTAATGTTAGTCTATGTGCCAATGTTTGTCATTACATGTAGTGTGTTTATATACTTTGATTTTGAATCGAATGTTGATACGTAGCACACTAGCAGCAGTGACACATTGATAAAGGCGAACAGAACGTTTCATCGAGGGACCTTAAGAGTATTTTAGTCTTACATAGCGATGAAACCTAATTACAGCTGAACGCTAGAAATGCTTTGCTTTGAATAAAAGCTTTATAGAAATAATGACCGGTAATGTAGTACAGTCCCAGATTGTCATGTTTTAGGTACTTATTCCTTGATTCTCGCCGTCTCTACTGCACAGCCACTTAATTAAATATCTAAGGCCACTGAACTTCTGCCCATTGCTGGAAGATGCAGTAGATAGAAGAAAGTGGAACAACATCTGCTGGAAATACCTGCAGCTGTGATCAGGACAATACTCCTTCCTGTGTTACTGATTGTGTTATTGATTTTTGTATAATGTGTTATTCTGGTTTGTAATATTTCTTTTGCTTTCTGTCATGGGCCTTTGTGGCCTGTTATGTACAATAAGTAATGATGACGATGTTGAAGGCCACTGGACTTGAGGCAGTAACTTGAAAGTCTATCTCTGCGTAAGTATTGTGTTAATATAATTGAACATACTTTTTATTTGTTCTGTTATTTTCCGTTGTTGTCACTTGACTTGGTTATGTAAGCGTCTGTAATAGTTTACAGGGCCTGCTCTTCGATACGCTGATTGTTTTATACCGTAGTGGTCTAAAGTAATAGAATAAGGGATATTCTTACCACGGGAATGAGATTAGAAAATGGCATTTGCATAGAAATGTAAATATTTAATTAAATGTTTTAAATACTTCAAATACATCTCAATAGGTAGTTGGCCAGGCCGTTAGGCGTAAATTTTTCTGTTTGTCTGACTATAAAGTAGACTATGCTAAAACTACTGAAGTACCGGCAATGTCTTGAAATAATAAGCTGTACTGCATAAACATCACTGTAGTGAGATAGTCAACGTGCAATTTTACTAACAGTTTTATTAATAATGAAGTCTAAAAACCGCATATTTTAAATTTTGCTAATGTACAGAGAGCATGAATGAACTTCTGTTCTGATGAATACAGTAAGTGCTGGTAAAGCGAAAGAGAATTTAATTTTAAACACTTTTCCTTTCCAAATCACATCCTTTTACAGAGAAAGCTCAAAGTTCCTTCCTCCAGCATCGCTACAAAGTTGACACCGCAAAAGAAAACATTGTGCATCGTTTCGAAAATTGCTGATATGTTGCGAACAACTGTTGTGGCATCAGCAATTCTTGGGACTATAACTCCAGGCGACAAGTACTGACTCGCACCCTCTCATCGCTGATTGGTTATGGCATAACAGCCGTGGCTCCAGAATGGCGAATTTTAAACTTTTTACGGTTATTTCGAAAATTTTGCTCCATTCTGCGTTCCCTACTCTGCCCTGAACTATTATCAGGTGGCTTTTCTTCACCCTGGGTGAATCAAATTTAATTTTTTTATTTCTTTAATTTTATAACTCATTAATTTTCTTTGCAAGGGAAGTATTCCATATGTACACAAGATACATTGGTAATGTAACTTCCTGGCAGATTAAAACTGTGTGCCGGGCCGAGACTCGAACTCGGTCCAGCACATAGTTTTAATCTGCCAGGAAGTTTCATATCAGCGCACACTCCGCTGCAGAGTGAAAATCTCATTCTGGATACAATAGTAATGTTTAATATAGGATAATATATACCGCGGGAAAAAATATGTGTCAGCATGCAAAGTTTGTCTTCAACGTCTGTAGGCCCCCCATGACAATAAAATTCATTTTATTTAAAATGAAAATACATAAATTTCGTGACAGCTTTCGTGCCCTTACCTAAGAGTAAACGCCAAAGCAAAAAATGGAACTCAAGGCCATGCAGCCGTTAGTCGACTGCAGTTTCCTAAAGTACATCTGCAGCGGATGAAAATCAGTAGTTCTGCAGTTCTTCCGAAATCACGTTGTTGTGGACCTGATAATAACGAGTAAAATTTCCTTATTTTTGAGGGTTCCTCCTAGTCCGAAACGGATCCTGCTTCATGAACTTTGACCTCGATTCTTTCGACAAAAGGACGCATATTGACGGAAGCCTTTCACCGAATTATGCCGAAGCTTGCCGAAACAGGCGGGTCGCAGGGCCAGGTCTCTCCTTGTTAGTTGAGACGAAGCAGCACGCAGACTTAAATAGTACTGAGAAGCCGCAATGGCTGCGCCCCGGTGCGCGAGCTATCTGTGGCCGATAAGGGGAGCGGGTTTCCTGTTCGCAGTCCGAGCCAACGACCGCCTGAGTCACGAGGCGATGTTCCCAGAACATTGGCCAGCCCGGCACGCTGCTGACGGACGCCCACACTTGCGGATTGCCGCGCACTGCGTGTAGCGTCCGCTCTGACACTTCTGGGAAACCACAACAGCCATCAGACGCACAGTGGTGTGCATTCTCTCTCCTTTAAAAAGAAAACGTCTGATGGCTGACCATTGGAGTCATACATTAGCAAATGATATGAAAAGTTTGTAAGAGCGCTTATCAGTGATTCACAGATTACCATGTTAGGCCCACACAGACTAAATCTGGGGTAGCAATTGGTAGGCATAATGTACATCTATATATATATACTCCACAAGCCACCGTATGGTGCATGGCGGAGGCTATCCTGTACCAAAACTAGTCACATCCTTTCCTGTTCCTCTTTCAAATAGAGCGAGGCAAAAGAGCGCTGTACGAGCTCTAAACTCTCTAATCTTATCTTAATGCTCCTTACGCGAAATGCACACTACCGGCCATTAAAATTGCTACTTTATATGACGTGCTTAAGATGCGAAATATAACAGACAGGAAGAAGATGCTGTGATATTCAAATGATTAGCTTTTCAGAGCATTCACACAAGGTTGGCGCCAGTGGCGACACCTACGACGTTCTGACATTAGGAAAGTTTCCAAACGATTTCTCATACACAAACAGCAGTTGACCGGCGTTGCCTGGTGAAACGTTGTTGTGATGTCTCGTGTAAGGAGGAGAAATGCGTACCATCGCGTTTCCGATTTGGATGAAGGTTGGATTGTAGCCTATCGGGATTGCGGTTTATCGCATCGCGACATTGCTGCTCGCGTTGGTCGAGATCCAATGATTGTTAGCAGAATATGGAATCAGTGGGTTCAGGAGGGTAATACGGAAAGCCGTGCTGGATCCCAACGGCCTCTTATCACTAGCAGTCGAGATGACAGGCATCTTATCCGCATGGCTGTAACGGATCGCGCAGCCACGTTTCGAGTGAACAGATGGGGACGTTTGCAAGACAACAACCATCTGCATGAACAGTTAGACGACGTTTGCAGCAGCATGGACTATCAGCTCGGAGATCATGGCTGCGATTACCCTTGACGCTGCATCACACACAGGAGCGCTTGCGATGATGTACTCAACGACGAACCTGGGTGTACGAATGGCAAAACGTCATTTTTTCAGATGAATCCAAATTCTGTTTACAGCATCATGATGGTCGCATCCGTGTTTGGCGACATCGCGTTGAACGCACATTGGGAGCGTGAATTCGTCATCGCCATACTGGCGTATCACCCGGCGTGATGGTATGGGGCGCCATTGGTTACACGTCTCGGTCACCTCTTGTTCGCATTGACGGCACTTTGAACAGAGGACCTTACTTTTCAGATGTTTTACGAACCGTGGCGCTACCCTTTATTCGATCCCTACGAAACCCTACATTTCAACAGGATAATGCACGACCGCATGTTGCAGGTCCTGTACGGGCCTTTCTGGATACACAAAATGTTCGACTGCTGCCCTGGCCAGCACTTTCTCCAGATCCCTCACCAATTGAAAACGTCTGGTCAATGGCGGCCGAGCAACTGGCTCATCACAATACGTCAGTCACTACTCTTGATAAACTGTGGTATCGTGTTGAAGCTGCATGGGCAGCTGTACCTGTACATGCCATCCAAGCTCTGTTTGACTCAATACCCAGGCGTATCAAGACTGTTATTACGGCCGGAGGTGGTTGTTCTGGCTAATGATTTCTCAGGATCTATGCACCCAAACTGCGTGAAAATGTAATCACATATCAGTTCTAGTATAATATATTAGTTCAATGAATATCCGTTGATCATCTGCATTGATTCTTGGTGTAGCAACTTTTATGGCCAGTAGTGTAGGTTGGCAGCAGTAGAATCGTTCTGCAGTCAGCCTCAAATGTTGGTTCTCTGAAGTTTCTCAATATTGTCCGTCGAAAAGTACGTCGCCTTCCAGCCAATGATTATCAATCGATATCGTGAAGCGTGTTGTTCGAATATATTGGTAATAAATCTAGTAGTCAGACTGTGAATTGCTTCGATGTCTTCCTTTAATCTGATCTGGTGCAGATCCCGAACACTCTAACAGTACTCAAGAATGGGCCTCACTAGTTTCCTATGTGCGATTTCGTTCACAGGTGAAATACACCGTCCTAATATTCTCTTAATAAACCAAAGTCGAGCATTCGCCTTCGCTACTACAATCTTTACACGTTCATTCCATTTCACATTCCTTTGCAACGTGGCACCTAAATATTTAACCGGAGTGGCTATGTCCAGCAGCACGCTATTAAAAAAATACTGTATTCGAACTCTATGGTTTTGTTTTTCCCACTCATCTGCATTAACTTACTTTTTTCTACATTTAAAGCTACCAGCCACTCATCACACCAACTAGAAATTTTGTCTAAGTCGTCTTGTATCCTCCTACAGTCGCTCAACCTTCCCGTACACCTCAGCATCAGCAAACAACCACAGATTGGTGCCCGCGCTATCCGCCACACTGAAGAGCCAAAGAAACCGGTCTAATATCGTGTAGGGGCCCCGTGAGCACGCAGAAGTGCAACAACACGACGTGGCATGAACTTGACTAATGTCTGAAGTAGTGCTGGAGGGAATTGACACCATGAATCCTGCAGGGCTGTCCATAAATATGTAAGAGTACGAGGGGGTGTAGATCTCTTCTCAACAGCAAGGCAACCCAGATATGCTCAGTGTTCATGTCTGTTGAGTTTGGTGGCCACCTTAAGTGTTTGAACTCAGAAGAGTGCCTGGAGTCACTCTGTAGTAATTCTGCATGTGTGGGGTGTCACATTATCCTGCTGGAAGTCCCCAAGTCAGTCGGAATGCATGCAGGTAATTAGACAGGATGCTTATGTACGTGACACATGTCAGAGCCGTATCTAGACGTACCAGATGTCCCTTATCACTCCAAGTGCACACGTCCCACACCATTACGGAACTCCAATAACTTGAACAGTTCCCTGCTGGCATGCAGGATCCATGGATTCAAGAGGTTGTACACGTCCATCCTCTCGACGAAATTTGAAGCGAGACTCGTCAAATCAGCCAACGTGTTTCCAGTTATCAACAATCCAATGTAGGTGTTGACGGGCCCAGGCGAAGCGTAAAGCTTTGTGTCGTACAATCATCAAGGTTACACGAGTGGACCTTCGGCTCCGAAAGCTTATATCGATGATGTTTCGTTGAATGATTTGCACGCTGACACTTATTGATTGCCCAGCACTGAAATTTGGAGAAATTTGCGGAAGGGTTGCACTTAAGTCACGTTGATCGATTCTCGTCAGTCGTCGTTGGTCCCGTTCTTGCAGGATTTTTTTCCGGCCGCAGCGATGTCGGCGATCGGATGTTTTACCGAAATCCTGATATTCACGGTACACTTGTAGAATGGCCATACGGGAAAATCCCCACTTCATCGCTACGTCGGAGATGCTGTGTCCCACCGATCGTGCGCCGACTATAACATCACGTAAAATTCACTTAAGTCTTGATGACGTGCAATGGTAGCAGCAGTAACCGACCTAACAACTGCGCTAGACACTTGTTGTCTTATATAGGCATTGATTATTGGATTACCCGTGCCTACACCACTTTCTTTGGCGCCTCAGTGTATATCTATACAGGGTGTTACAAAAAGGTACGGCCAAACTTTCAAGGAACATTCCTCACACACAAATAAAGAAAAGATGTTATGTGGACATGTGTCCGGAAACGCTTAATTTCCACGTTAGAACTCATTTTAGTTTCGTCAGTATGTACTGTACTTCCTCGATTCACCGCCAGTTGCCCCAATTGAAGGAAGGTAATGTTGACTTCGGTGCCTTTACAAGTACGACACAACATGTGGTTCATGCACGATGGAGCTCCTGCACATTTCAGTCGAAGTGTTCGTACGCTTCTCAACAACAGATTCGGTGACCGATGGATTGGCAGAGGCGGACCAATTCCATGGCCTCCACGCTCTCCTGACCTCAACCCTCTTGACTTTCATTTGTGGGGGCATTTGAAAGCTCTTATCTACGCAACGCCGGTACCAAATGTAGAGACTCTTCGTGCTCGTATTGTGGACGGCTGCGATACAATACGCTATTCTCCAGGGCTGCATCAGCGAATCAGGGATTCCATGCGACGGAGGGTGGATGCATGTGTCCTCGCTAACGGAGGGCATTTTGAACATTTCCTGTAACAAAGTGTTTGAAGTCACGCTGGTACGTTCTGTTGCTGTGTTTTTCCAGTCCATGATTAATGGGATTTGAAGAGAAATAATAAAATAAGCTCTAACATGGAAAGTAAGCGTTCTTAGTGTGTGAGGAATGTTTCCTGAAAGTTTGGCCGCACCTTTTTGTAACACCCTGTATGGAGTACAACAGCAGTTCTATCAGACTTCCCTGAGGCATTCGTGAAGATAGACTTGTCTCTGTTGAGCACTTGCCGTCGAGGACAACATACTGTGAAAGGAGGCTACACTGAGCCACAGCGCCAGAGATTGCGCAGAGAGTATTATTCCACCGCCTCCACTGGCAGTGCTTGTCGAGAACTCGTAGTAGGGAGTGCTTGCTGAGATGTCGTAGTGGAAAGTTCTTGTCGAGAAGTCGTAGTGGAGAGTGCTTGTTCCATGTTTTATGCAGTTGTTTGATGGGCTAGACAGCAGATGTTGTTCGAATGGAGATATTGTAATGATCAAAGTGCTTTTCGTCAATATATATGAAGGTAAAATATTCCCTGTTTTTTCATTATTTCAGTGTCTTAAATAATCCGTCATTACAGGTTCAGTCAACAAAGCATCTGGCTTGTGTTCTTGTATTAGAGTGTAATTCTGGTTTTCTTGCGCAATTATAGTATTTCTATTTTTTTTAATTACTTCAGTATAAATGGTATTTAAAATTTCTTGTCTTATTGAAGAAGAACCGTGCCAGATGTGTACGTTGAATCACACTTCCACACACAGAACAATTACACCTGTGTTTTGGTTTCGTAGGTTTTGTAGTTGCTGGAGACTTAATTAATTAATTAATTGTGTTAACGAAAATTTTCTTTCATTCCTTGTTGTTATTCTATGCAGTCAGATTGCGTACTAAAACTAGTCAGGGCCAACCTTTTACGAGACTTCGTAATCGGACAGACAGCTACTAAATCAAAAAATTTAAAGTATTTGCATTTCATATTAATATAATTAAGCCCCTATGCTCGTGGCGACCGCTGCTTCGGATCGTCCCTTGGAATTCTTCTGATTGTAAAAATAGTAGACAGTAGTATTGTTGTAGTAATTTGTAGTTTAGTAATTGTAGTCTATATTGCATGTGTAGATTTGCTAATTGTCATTCTTCTAAAGGTATTTTTTTTTCAGAATTTAATTTTGTTGTCTTGTATATGCGTTTGACAATTTAGTGCAATTATTTCAATTGTTCGTTAATCGTGTTTGAGGGAAACATTTCGTGTGAATGATATTGTTGGAGGTAAGGAGTCATTGTTTGTAATTTTCGTACAGTGACGAGTTTTGTATGTTTTGTAAATGATTACGCGATCGATGAAAAAGGCGAAAATGATGAATAGTGAGAATGACGAAATTGTTGACATGGCGAACTCGCCAACACAGGACAACAGTATGATGAATAATGGAGTTGAAAACAATTTAATAAGTCGGGAAGACAGTCCGGAACCATTTCAAAATTTTTCTCAATCAGAAAATTCATAGAATACGAGATTAACGATAGAAGATTCTGAAATAGTATCGAACACAGATAGCTTTACAGCTATGACGAAAGAAGTTGGTTTTGCGGGAAATGTTAGGGGTGAAAAGAATTTCGAATCAATTAACATGGAGCAGTTGATGGGTGCTATATTACATTTGGGATCACAGATGAGAACTTTGCGATCTGAATTAAAAACAGAGATGGAAGCAATGGCAACACGGTTAAGTTCACGAATAGGGACATGTTTCAAAAACATGAAAGATGAATCAAAGAAAGAAATTAGAGAAGAAGTACAACCGATTTTGAATGCTCACAATCATAGTTTAATTTCAACAGAAATCAGACAAGAGGAACAGGACAGAGAACGGGAAGAAAAAGATCGCGTGATAGCACAAAAATTTTCAGAGTTAAATTTACAACGTGCACACGATAAGGGGGAAATATTTGAGAGAATCGAGGAATCCGTACCAAATGACAGAATAAATAACTTAACGCAACAGTATGAACAGTTAACTACTGAATGTGACAATACCGAAACCCGAGTCGCGACACTGACGGCAGACGTAGATAAACAGAAAAAAAAAATTGGTGACTTATCGGAAAGAGTTGAGGAGATTTCAGATAAATTGACAAGTCTTAGTTTAAATGGGGACAGAGATTCAGATGATACAGCACCATTGCCATTTGCAGGAACCGAAGAGTACCAGAACATAAATAAACATGTTGAAAATCAGGGAAAATTTAATGAACGCGTTAAAAGGGAAGTTGAGGCATTACGAAAGCAAGTCAAACAAATTGAAGGCGAAATCGTAGGAAGAGACAGCAGAAGAAATTTAGAATCACAGATAGCAGAGGGCTTTGAAGAAAATAATTCTCATTTACGAGAAGCAACAAGAGAGCGACAGGCGCGCGAACCTGACAATAATCGACATTCGGACTGGGACAGACGCGGTAGGTCTTTGTCGCCACGAGGAGAAAACTTTGACTATAAACACTTCTTAACTGTTCGGAAATTTAAGATCTTTCGCAATTCTAAGAACGACATACATCCATGTTCATGGTTAGATCAATTTACGTACGCACTTGCACCAAATTGGCCACTAAGTCACAAACTAGAAATTATGTGCGGCTATTAAAGTCCTCAGAGGATTCACTATACTAAGTGAATATGTGCCGTAGCGTGCATGAGGGGCTTAATTATATAAATATGTAATGCAAATACTTTTAATTTTTTGATTTAGTAGCTGTCTGTCCGATTACGAAGTCTCGTAAACGCTTGGCCCTGACTAGTTTTAGTACGCAATTTGACTGCATAGAATAACAACAAGGAATGAAAGAAAATTTTCGTTAACACAATTAATTAATTAATTAAGTCCCCAGCAACTATAAAACCTAAGAAACCAAAACACAAGTGTAATTGTTCTGTGTGTGGAAGTGTGATTCAACGTACACATCTGGCACGGTTCTTCTTCAATAAGACAAGAAATTTTAAATACCATTTATACTGAAGTAATTAAAAAAAATAGAAATACTATAATTGCGCAAGAAAACCAGAATTACACTCTAATACAAGAACACAAGCCAGATGCTTTGTTGACTGAACCTGTAATGACGGATTATTTAAGACACTGAAATAATGAAAAAACAGGGAATATTTTACCTTCATATATATTGACGAAAAGCACTTTGATCATTACAATATCTCCATTCGAACAACATCTGCTGTCTAGCCCATCAAACAACTGCATAAAACATGGAACAAGCACTCTCCACTACGACTTCTCGACAAGAACTTTTCACTACGACATCTCAGCAAGCACTGACTACTTCGAGTTCTCGACAAGCACTGCCAGTGGAGGAGGCGGAATAATACTCTTTGCGCAATCTCTGGCGCTGTGGCTCAGTGTAGCCACCTTTCAACTGGTTTCCGTTACTTAAGAAGTATTCGAGACACTCACATAGCTGGAAACCCATTCCGTGTGCTTCTACTTTCGTTAACAGTAGATAGTATGGCACTGTGTCAAATACCCTACGGAAATCTAGGAATATGGAATCCACCTGTTCTCCTTCACACATAGCTCACAGGATATCATGTAAGGTTTGCACGAGCGATGTTTTCTAAGACCTTCTTAGATGCAGGAGTCACGTCCGTTTCTCCTTGTTACGCGAATGGGTCGCTTAGGACCACGCGAAATCAACACTTGTTGGCCTTTCTGTCAGTACAGTATTTTTCATGCGCAACGAGTGAGTGTGATTCTGTCCATTGTTTCGTTCTTCTTCGAAACCCCGTGTTTGTGTGATTTGCCTTGTTTCTCTGCTCTTTAAACTTTACTTTTGTGCTAAAAGGTAATCATTTGCATATCCAACCATGTAGCACACTTCATGTATTCTGATATGTGTTGCATACCGTCTTCTTAGTGTTCCAACTTTAATAGTTGGCAGTACATGAGCGCCCTGTTTTCAGCTTCCCATCGATTACGAAATGGAAACCACAGTGAAAATCAAAAATGTTTTATTTGTGACATTCAGCTACACCTTCCAACCACTTGTCTACACAGTCATAAAAGAGACCAGAGTATCTGCACCGGGCGGCAATTTAAGGGACGCCGAATTCATATTCCTAAATTTAAAAAAAAAAAAAAAAAAAAAAAAAAAAAAAAAAAAAAAAAACTTTTTCCACAAAGCGCCTGGCACCCAGCGCACTTTGGTCTATCGATTATTACGCGTATGATTTTGTGATTTTGTATGATTTTGAAGATCATCTCAGTTTGTTTTTGACCATTTTTGAACACATTTCACGTTGATATACAAACGAATCATAAGCTGATTTTTGAATGCGTTCACAGTGTACGTGATGTCTGTGCCACGGGAATCCCCGTCGCATCTAGAAATAAAAAACTTTCCCACACTTCCCCACAGACAAAAGAGGACGGGACTGCACGAGCTGACCCGAATATACCCGAACGGCTGGGTGACAATCGCCGTTTGTTTTGTGGTTGATTGGGTGTGCGAACGATCAGCGTTGTTATAGTTATTAGCTAAATTCAGACATTCAGATTACCAGAGTGGAAATAAACGACTAACAGAAATAACAGGTAAGAAATATTACGAATTATCTTCTTCGTGTACCCAAGAAAATTAAATTTTGAACGTAAAATTCTTCCAGAAGGCAACGCTAATAAGGGGCAGTTGAACAGTCCTCATTTAGCAGCCGCTTAAGCTCTATTCTTGGAATAGCGGCGAAAACACGTTATACGAAAACGGAGAATAAAAGCAGGATAACTGAACCAGTGATTCTGGCAGGGTTAGTGAAGTTAACTGGAGAATAAGTTTTGAGAATGGCAGGAATAGTTGCAGAATTAGTTATGACAAGACTGATAGTTAGAACGAGGAAGGAGAAGCAACCAGGGTATCACACAAATTATACGGAAAATTATGACAATTTCAAATTTATATAAACATTTCTTACTACTGCTTCTCGATCTCATGCTTGAGGAACTGTAGCGTATGAATGAAATGTGAAGCTGTTTCCTAGCACAAAACGTTTTGCTTGTAGAAGGCCTGGTAAGCATGTTGCTACTTCATGAATTATATTCTGTTGTGTTCTTTATGTAAATGAGGTACATAAAAATGACCATTGGTGTCAAAACAGTCTCGCTTATTTGGCGTGTGTTACAAATGGTTCAAATGGCTCTGAGCACTATGGGACTTAACATCTGAGGTCATCAGTTCCCTAGAACTTAGAACTACTTAAACCTAACTAACCTGAGGACATCACACACATCCATGCCCGAGGCAGGATTCGAACCTGGGAACGTAGCGGTCGCACGGTTCCAGATTGTAGCGCCTAAAACCGCTCGGCCACACCGGCCGGCAGCGTGTGCTACAATTACTGCAAAATTAGAGAGATTTATTTCGTTTTATCTAGCAGACAGCGACAAAATAGGCGTAATCAGATCGAGAAACTACACGAACCTTGGGAACTATTCGTATTAACAGCTTTTTCAGTAATAGATAATGACGTTTTGATTTTTCAGTTAGCAAGACGTTTGACGAACTTCGATGAGGTAATAGATTCTTCCGCAGAAAGAAAAGCACATCACGCAAAGCTGCAGCCAGATTGGAGAGGGAAAATATGCTGGGACCTAAGGATTGAAGAAATGTGTACTGTATTGCTTGTCTCTTGTGTTTACTGGTTTTAAGTTAAGCATACTTAATCTTATGTCACACAAAAGAAAATGTTATTAGACAATAGGCAATACAGGCTGCAAATTTTCTGTATAATTCTTATTCTCGCAATTACAAATAAACCGACCCAGAATTAATTGTGAGTTTTTTTACATGGGAACAGGATGTCAATCCGGCCGTCTGAGAGCATGAAAGGTATAACAGGACATTTTAATTTTTACTGTCCTCAATCCATGCTTGATGGTCACCAGTACAAATTATACACGTTTGAAATCCGCAGACCGAAATGCAGTGACGTGCGATAGAAGAATGATTTTTCAAGAGGTGTGGCACTGCACTTTGGCGCACTTAAGACCAAATAACATGACTTACATTACCTCGAACATACATGTTTTACATGCCATACTCTTTATAAATATGTGCGCTACAAAATGAACACTTTTTGAAAAATCTTTTTTGTAAATTTTTGACGACCTATCTCAAACGCTCGATGGCCTGGGGCGTGGGTGGGGGTGGGGACGGGGGCGGGGGATTGTTGCCACTATCAAGTTTTTTCCCCGGTTCGGAATATATCGTAGATCCGGGGCTGTCGTTGCGCGCCGCAACTGGATGTCACATTATCACGCCGTGTTGCGGAACTCTGGTGGCAGTGTTCGACGGGCGGACAAGTCTAACCGTATCTCTAATGCCCTCGTCTTCGACGGGACGTTAAACCCCAATCTTCCTCCTTTTAGCCCAGCGCAGCGATCGCGGGAACCGGTCGCGCATTCCCGAGCCTGGCTTCTGTCGGCGCCGAACAGACTGTTATTAGCCGCCTTCCCAGGCGATCGCCGCTGACACGTGCTGGCGCAGCCGGGCGGTACAGTTTACGATTTTATTTAATGCGGCTGGCGCGCGAGTTTTTCATTCGTCGCGACGTTGCGGTAGACGTTTAGTGCTGCCACATTCAGAGTTTCGGCACTTTAATTTGGGACCATTAGTCGGGTTATTCGATACATAAAAAGTGCATATATATTTTTATTTGCAGCATTCTGCATTCTGTATTCTGGTTGCCTTTCGTTTTGCTCCCAGAAGCATGTCTGATGGCGGTAGCAAACTAGCCATTCATTTTTTAGCTTAAGAGATCAAAGCGGATAATGTTAGCATGGGAATCGAAGAGCCAACTTTCTGATATCCTCCTTACGATCCTAATTGCCTTGTACAGAAATCTCTGATAACCATAATTTCAGTGAGCTCGCCTACTCAGTCGCTCGTTCACGAGTCTGGACGAGCGCCAAAGTCTGCGAGCGTGCTGCACAAACATAACGGAATGGAATGCATAAATGATCAACGCAGATACAAGCAGATAATCGTTTAATAATGGCGGCTATTAATATTGTGTACTTGCGCTGCCTCAGACTGTGAACTGTCTGTTCCCAGAGGTAGAGGTCCGGGTCCAGGTGCTGTGATCGGTCTCACTAGTCTTTGTTCAAAGTTCGGTTCCGCAAGCAAGGACCTAGCTATTAAATGCTGTAAAAGAGGATCGAAAATATGTAGTTGAGGGAGGATCCTAATTTGGATACGCTGAGATAAGGAAATAATGGTGGGGAATTCTAACGAAATTGGCTCTGAGAAGATCAGACTTCAAGCGTTGTTACCATAGAGAATTATAATAATTTTTTGTCGTCGAAGCTCTTTTCCTGGCTGCGTTTTCTTCCCAGAATGTAAAAAGGAAATGTGGTTCTACCTTGAGCAAACACAATTTTTCTTCTTTCACTACCGATACAAGTTTAGGAGAAATCTCTCCGTCTTCATTGGGTTCTATTTATTGTCTGTTGAACAATATATAAAGAATTTATGCATTATGCTATTTATCAGTTTTTTTTTTTTTGAGATCATAGAATTTACGCTACTATAAGTATTGACAGAAATATTAACATGAAGAATAAATATTTACGTTATTATTACACACTGTGGCGTTCCCGCACTCCAACCGCGTGCTGATATTGTCGACGCTGTAGAGCTGCTGCTGCCACAGCTCTCGCATTGGAGTTGAGACACGGTGCGCGATGACGTAGGTCCCCGCTGGTGAACGGGAGACAGAAATGCGAAGTCGTACGATGGATGCTTCTTCTGATTTAAGATTGAATGATTCATTGCCCGGATATGAAGTAGTTGTTAAATCTTATCTCATCCGCATCGTACACACCACCAATTGCGAGGAAACATTGTAATTATCAGTCTTATCGTACATTGTTGGCTCGTTGCTATGGAGTTGTTGAACCTGTATGAAGCGAGATCCACAGATACTCTTTGATCACGTCTAAGTGAACCTACGACGTAATGTTACAAAAAAATGTTCAAAAGTTCTCTTTTCAATTAATGAAGTAGGTATTTTGATATTCAGATTAAATTGTTCCTGCTGAACAGTCGTTGGTTAACTATCATTGATTAAATCACTTAATAATGTAGTCCACGCTTGATATTTCAATTGGAACGAACAGTTTATTGTTCCTTGGCCACTAAATACTTTAGAACTTCCGCACCACACGCATACGCAGTTGGTTGGTAAAGTCAGTTCTATTAAAATTAAGTTTCTTGACAATTACAACTTGACTCTTCAGCGTAATTGTATTATCTTCGTTAAGTCGTGTAATTGTGTCTAATTGTGTCCTACTCGAGACTAATTGAGTGTAGTTCTTTGATATACTATCCACTCTTCTTTTAGTTCCAACTATTTGAAAGTCAAATCCAATATTCACTAGTTTCGTCAATAAAGTTCAGTTAACCCACTATGCACGGTTAAACGCGTCTATCAGTTCCTGTCTGTGCTTAGAAAATCAGTTTCCGAAGTTCGTGAATCACGTCACGCAAGAAACACTTCTGAACGCAAAACAATCTCGTCGCGTTCCGTACTCTCAATAACTAAGACAAGAATTGTTCTCGCACGTCTTTACAGGACGAGAGCCAGCAAGCGACTTCTTCTGTGAAAGATTATTGTAGGAGCACTGAATTTCTTGGTTGCGCTTACAACTCTCTTCCACATAAAAGTTATCTCTGACTAACATCACCTTGGACTTAGCTTTCAAGATATTAATTGCAAATATCACTTGGATATTTGTCCATTAATTAAATCTGAGGTTTCTTCCTCCTCTTTTCATAACAAAAACTCTCAGTGATGTATAATGTTGTTATCAAAACTTCTTGGTGTTAGCTTATCGGCAAAGATGTCGTATTTGCCAAGATAACTCTTCTCTACCTCATATTATGATATTCTGTCTTAATTGGCTTTAAGGGGGTCGTTGCGGTGTTATATTACTGATGTTCACAAGTTTGTTTGGTATTTGTGGCACAGCTAGAATTACGGCCTTCCAGTATGTTATCTGCAGTTAATAAGCGTTTATTTTTGTTTAGTTATATAATTTCTCGCAGCATTTTAAGACCGAATATTGTATTAACGACTTTTCTTCTTCTTTCTATACCGCTACTGCCGTAATATTACGTTGCTTTGACTTGCATTTTTGGGTTAAGTACTGTTTTTCGAAGAATGTGTTGAGATGTATGCTGAGTATAATTAGGCTCTATGAAATTTGATTAAGGTGGGATGCAGACTATGAATATGAATGTGTATACTTAGATTTTGTAGATGTCGCGTTTTCGTGAATCTACAGGATGTCTGAGTGAAACCAACACAGATAGTTTCACTATTTGTGTGATGTTTACTTGTTCTGCCCTCTTGTTCTGGCGATAATTTTGAATTTGGCAGTGTCATTAGGCTGTAGGGATCTCTCTCTCTCTCTCTCTCTCTCTCTCTCTCTCTCTCTCTCTCTGAGTGTGTGTGTGTGTGTGTGTGTGTGTGTGTGTGTGTGTCTGTGGCTGTGTGTGTGCGCGTGTGTGTTTGTTCAAATGGTTCAAATGGCTCTGAGCACTATGGGACTCAACTGCTGAGGTCATTAGTCCCCTAGAACTTAGAACTAGTTAAACCTAACTAACCTAAGGACATCACAAACATCCATGCCCGAGGCAGGATTCGAACCTGCGACCGTAGCGGTCTTGCGGTTCCAGACTGCAGCGCCTTTAACCGCACGGCCACTTCGGCCGGCGTGTGTGTTTGTGTGCGTAGTGTGTGTTATGTGTGTTGGTTTTCCGATAACAAACTGTATGTGGCATACACATTTGTAAATTACACATCACATTACTATAGCGACTAAAACAAGGGACGTTTCGCTTATTGTTAGAACAGAACGATCTGAGTCCTTGGTGAAATCTGTGTTATGGTCACTAGTTGGGGTCCAAAGCATATATGCCTAATGGTACGCCAGCCGATGATGGAGACATTAGCAGAGGCTATGAAGTCTCAGATAACTCTGCCATATTCTTTACGAAAGCACCTTCTACCTGTTACATCACCTCAGAAAAGGAGGATTACTATTCCACAAGTTGTGGTGTTAGTTTTTTGGCTTCATAGCTCATTTAATAAAGCTGAATAGGTTATTTCATTGAAATGACATGAACTTTTGAATCGCAACAGTCACATCATACTGCCAGGCAAACCGTCACCTTAACGAAGAGTGTAACATTACCAGCCCTGTGTTCCAACATGCCAGTATTCATGTTCGTCAGACAGAATGTTGGCTTCACGACTTGGGAACCGTTCAGAAGCAATCATATGTCGCTACTTGAGAGGTCTGAGACCATTTGGGACAATGTGCTAATCGTTACGGACAGTATACACGATATGTGGCCGGCCTAACATGTTGTGATAGAGTGAATGGGCATCAATATCTTCCAAAATCAGAGTATTGCCCAGTCAACTGATATTCGGAATGGTCATAGAGGCTCACTTACATGTTACTGATCACTATTGAAACGAATTTGATATGTTGTACCGTGAGACAGTTACCAAACCACACATCCAACGAAAATATCACCCTGATTTTTAATTTTTTAAATTTTAATTTTATTTTATTTTTTCATCAGTCTTATGACTGGTCTGATACAGCCCGCCACGAGGTCCCCTCCTGCACCAGCCTCTCTCCCCTGGACAAAAGTACAGAAGATTTTGCTGTTTATTTCACACTAGTAACCATACAAGATTCACAATGTCAGAATGTGCACCAAATGAGACCGAGGCTAGGCTACAGCGCCGTCACTTTGACCGTCGTTTTTTGGTACGCTTGGAAATGGATATGTGGCAGGGGAATATTTTTTGGACGGACGAGGCATATCATACTGAATTCACATAAGCGATGCGGATGGGATGCGGAGAAGGACGACAGGGCAATGCCCGACCACACCAGCATAGAGGTAAAGCAAAGAATGCCTCCACATGTGTCGACATTTGTCACTTTTCTGCCCAACATGAGAAACATAGATCAATGATCGAAGAGTCAGTTGCCTCTCTAAAAACATAGCGACGTTGGCGAAAACAACGAATAAATGCCTCTGTCAAACGGTCTTGAAGTGGTACTTTGAGGGGAGAAAGAAGAGACGAAGAAACGTCGCCTAGACAGATGGAGTGATGGTTAGCCAGCGACGTCACACTACGCTGCAGCGACTTAGCCGCTAAGCTGCTCGACAGAAGTGCCAATAGGTAAGTGCAGAAGATGTCATCCCAGATGTTATCAGAAAGAAGTTTGTGTGGCGCTTACCAAGGTGGCTGGTGAGGACGAAGGGATTGCTGCCTCACCAAATGGGTCACATGTGAACCTAGAGGTTGATGAACTCCACCGGAAGACGCTGAACCTGAGGGTCGCTGGTTCGATTCCGAGACGGAGCACTCTGCGGCACGCCTTAGCCGATTATTAATAACGCAACGAGCGCATTCACAAGGAGAAGCCCGCACTGCCGCCGTAGTGGATTGCGGGTGTGGTACCGAATGGAAGAACAAGCCGCCTGGCGCTCTGCTGCAACACGAGCCGTCTCCGCTACGACTCCGGGCCACTCTGCTGCCACGAGGTACGGAGCGTGTTAAAACACAATGAATTACTCTGTTTGCTAAAAGGGACTTAGGTGTCAATAAACGACTGATAGTGGAATCACCAATGTCTCACTCACACCTCATCCACTGAGTCAAGGAAGGAATCCTTTCCACCGTCCACAAAGTGTCGCTTTACCTCTTGCTATCCCTGACAAAATAATAACCTTTGCTCCCCTCTGTCACTGACGCTCAATATTTAGTGTCACAAAACTCCGACCCGATACAGATAAATTAAAATGAAAGACTACGGATTTTAAAATAATCTAGAATATTATAGAGTGTAGAAACAGAATATTCCAATAATGGGCCAGCCTCAATGCAGATTTTGCTGACAACCTCCGACTAACCTGAGAGACCCCATTTACTTCTGGGATTTCATAAGCTACAGTGTAGGCTCGCCAAAAACTACTTGCCAAAATGTTTTAAGTAGCGATAAACACGATATTTTTTTTTTATTCAAGTGGTCCTTACTATGGAGCACACAGTGAATTGTAAGCTGCTGTGTAACAAAATGCAAGAAGGGATCTGCATAATCACAATAGCTGAACTGATGGTTAAAGCCTTGCACTCACACACACATACTCAAACACCCATCAGTTACGCAACATGAGATGTTATTCTATTGAGGCTTATGGTTTACAAGTTCCAGCCGAACTCTCAATAAATTTGCACATATACAGTAAGAAAAATAATAGTAACCATAATGTATCACTGCGCTTTTGTAACAGACAATCATACTACATACAAAGATAAATAAATTAATAACTGCTGTCGGCGCCCTCTCAGATGGATCTGTATTCAGTTTTCTCTCTCTATCTCTCTCTCTTTTTTTTTTTTTTTAAGGTACAGTATTTTCAGTGTGACTCTTTCTCCCCATCCGATTTTTGTTCTTGAAAATACAGCCTCATACATCCCAAATAGTCCTACTTCTGAACATACACTAACCTCATTACCTTCAAAGTGCTTGCAATTGCCCACAAACCAGAAATAGTTTTGTATTTGTTCACGCTACTAGATAAATACTTTTTGCATGCATTAGAAGTAAAAAATCGATTAGAAAGATTTCTTACCTTTTTAACAGACTAATTATCTCATTTCCAATCGCTGCCTTTGTAATCGGTAGTGTAGCTTTATTTACTTGATTGTGACCTTCGCGAACAGTACATATTTAGTGGAGCTCCAGAAAGAATGAAGTGTGGAGATCGGCTGCAGCAGCTCTTGTTTGCCGGTCGGTGTGGCCGAGAGGTTCCAAGCACTAAAGTCTGGAACCGCGTGACCGCTACGGTCGCAGGTTCGAATGCTGCGTCGGGCATGGATGTGTGTGATGTCCTTAGGTCAGTTACGTTAAGTAGTTTTAAGTTATAGTGGACTGTTAAGTCCCATAGTGCTCAGAGCCGTTTAAACCATTTTTTGAACTCTTGTTTGTTCACAGATTTTACACGTGTTTTATTTTAGAGGTACGGACACGCATCTCTGAGTACAAGTGCGTAGCTGTTTATTTATCTATTTTCGTACTAATTTCTTTTCTTTATTACTTTTTCTTTATAACTACTGCGACTCTACTAACACTACCTGCAGTGTTACGGGTTGTGCCAGAGTACTTGTAAACCTGCTAGGTGTTAGTCATACCCACCAAGCTAATACCAGTGAGCGTAACTAGGGCACTGGGCTGGCCAAAGAAACTTTACAACTGCTGCAGTCTACTACTTTTGCTGTTACCAGTTAAATATTTCCTACTCTAAACTAATCTGCTGTCGTCTTATTCTTGTTTTGTGATGCACCTTCCCCTTATGCCATGGCTTGGAGAATCCCGACCATAACGGCAGTCGGCCAGTCCACACCACGGCGGTATGGGATAGGTGCAACCGTGCTTCATCTTATATATCCGAAAGATCATGGTCTCCCTCAAGAATTCCCGTAAGATCTTCAGTTGCACCTCGTTAGCCAGGTTTTTGGCTATTTGAAAACTGTCTTATTGTCGTAATTGGATGTAGGCCTCGAAGTGTGGTAGATGCTGTCTGAATCCAGCTGCCACGTCATCACGTATGGGGCACTCATAGATCACATGGTCAGGAAAGCCCTCCATCACACCACAGACACATGAAGCTGTAGCCCGCTTCCCAAACTGGCATAGGTATGTCGACTATGGCCCATGTCCAATGAAAAAATGCAACAATCCTCTACTTAGCTTAAAGTACTTGAATTGTAGATGCTCCCTAATGTTAGACAGTAATTAAAAGGTCCTCCGCCCAGTTTCCTCAGTCCACAAAGCTTCCTGCCTCAACTCCTCCCCCCTTTTAATAATAATTTTATCCCTACCGTGAACCCTCAGAATTTCGGTCGTCCTCTCAATATTTCGCTTTTTGGCTTAATACCATACTGCCTGCTCCCTTATTTTGATGTCAAGGGAGCAAATCCCCATTAACACCAAGGCCCTACCCAGACATGTCGCACATGCTACGTTGAACACAGTAACATGTTTCGTGGCACTCTTCTCACGATCACGGAAGGGATGACATTCGTGAGCCTAAGTGCTCAGACTCCCAAACCGTAACCTGTTATGGGAATGATTGCGATACAGTTTAAGTCTGTTGGTAAATAGAACATTTGTGCCGAGTCCCAATGAGGTTGTTGAGCACCGTCAGTGACCTCTGGGTTATTGTTTCTTTGTGCATCACGAAATTCCATTTTTCATCTATGATGACTTCCAGATATTGGATCTCACGGCACTGAAGAACTGGTGAGCTATTAGTTCTCACTGTCAGGTTTCTTACTAACTGTCCTTTCAAAAGTAAATACGTTGACTTATTGGGGGCAATCTTCATTTTTGTTTTGTGGCACCATTCTGTCAGCAAAGTCATGGCCCTCTCCACCATAAGTCCTCGCAGCTATGGGCGCAAACCAGCAGGAAGAGGTCGTCTGTAAAGGCTATCATATCCATCATGAACTCACAACGTTGGTAACTCTCCAGCAGAAACACCACGTTAATATCCCAAAAGAGTGGCCCCAGGACAGAGCCCTGTTGACACCACATTGTTATATTCTTGCTGACCCGCCTGCTATGGGATGATAGCCAGACCTGATTTCCCTCAAAATAGCTCCTAAGACAAACATATAGTGGCCCTGGACACTCTTTCTCCCATAAGCAGGTGAAGAGCGAAAGCCACCACGGGTGGTCAAAGGCGCCACTAACGTCCATCATAATGCCAACAATGTACTTCATTGGAGCTGAGCCATAGACCTCAGACGCCAGGGCGATAGCGTCAGATGCTGATCGCCCCAGGAGAAAGCTGAACTGCCAGTCACTCATCCCATACTGCATTCGGTGTGCTGTCAGTCTGTCAGCCAGCAACTTCTCAGACAGTTTCCTCAATAGATCCAACAAACATATCGGCCTGTATGACTTGACCTCTGTCGGGTCCTATCTACCCTTTTCCAGGTGGTGGAGAATTTCTTCAGCCTAAGGCACTAGGTTGAGTGTTTTGTAAGAGGTGCAACCAGCTGGTGGCAAGGAACTGCATCACCTCCCCTATGGTGCCATTTGGCCCTGCAGCTGTACCTCTCTTCAGAGACTTTATTTTGGCACATACCTCATCTTCCGAAAAGGAATACACGGTAGTGCTGTTGGCACATTCACCATGATCCTCAGCTCTTATTTGGCGCTGCTCTGCTGTGTCTGCTACTTTATCAACATCAAGTAACAAGGATTGAAGAAGGACCTCAGCAATTTCCCAGCAAGACTCTGTCATCCAGGCCCCATCTCTGGCACTGGATGGCACCATTGGTTCTCTTATTTCCTTGCTAACGAATTGGTAGGAGACTCCCAGTGGGTCAGTAGTCAACTGGTTAAGCACATACCATTCTCAGCTGCAGAGTCTGACTGCCCTTGATTCCTTTTGAAAGAGCTCCTTAGCCTCCCAGAGTTGCTGAAGTTAGTGTTGTTTTTCCTGCCAGATGACGCCTCACTGGTAGTACTTCCTCGCCCTCCTGACAGACTGACACATCTGCCCAGCTCAGAAGACCATGGCGATGCAGATGCCCCTACAGGTCTCTCTCTGGTTGGTACAGCTTCCTTCACTGCTCTGATAAGTGCCCTCACCAGCTCCCCAGCGTACCCCTCTACGTTTTGTTATCTTCTACTGATGCCAGAATGTGACACTCCTTTGCAGGCTTTCCCAAACGGTCTTGTTGCAATTTAGCTGCACCTCCCACCTCATGTCCCAATGTCGCTACCTGTCGCTTAACGAGAATGTAACCAAGTTGCGATCACTTGGGATGACCGTATGAAGTACTCTCCAATTTTTAACATAACTTATAGCACTAGGCGTCATTAATGTGATGTCTGTATTCGTGCTATCACTCCCTCCACCAGTGTAGATGTGGGGTTCCCGACCTGTAAGCAACCACAAGTTACAAGCTCATGATTGTCTCCTCTCCTTTCCCTCCATTTGCGTCCCCCTGTCACTTAACCTAAGCCGGATTTCTTATTAATGTCCGCCATCACTATGAACTTGTGCCCAACAGTGCCATGGTCTCATGAGTGCCATGGGCTAAATGTTCTCTATATTTCCTCCCTACTGGAAGTACATGTTCCCTGGATATGACATTCCCAAAGGTGACCGAAGTTCCACGACATTGCAGTGGCTGTTTGGGAGTTGTGACAGGACCATAATTCTTAATAAGTCATTAGGCACAATTATAGCGGCCTTAGGCTCTTCACCATTACTGATGACTTGCCATGTACCGGCCATAGAGATGATTTGCCCAGCATGGGAGTATGGCTCCTCCAAAAAGAGCACATCCAGCCTCTTCTCCAACACCACTCTTCATAGCTCCTGCATCACTAGCCTACTGTCATCTGTGTTAATCTGTCCAAACTTAGGTCCATTGTCGTGGAAAGTAAGTGTGAAGATTGAACTCTGGCCATGTCTTTTTCCAGTCCAGCGCTATGCGCCCATTGGCTAGGACCGATTGAATATGTATCTCATCCAAGTCGGAATTTTCATTTCGTCTCTCAAACCCTTTTTAACAAGATCCCACAGGGCTCCAAATCAGTGGAGAGATTCATTGACTTCAGCTGTATTCTGTTCATAGCCCCATGTGACTTTCCTGCCATATTTATGACCAACACGAACCATGTGTCACAAAGCAGCTATCAGGACAGGTAGCTGCTCCAGGCATGCAAGCAGCACTGCAAACTCCCTTGTAGGGTCTGTTCCCAGCCCTATAGTGGGAGAAGAATCCTGCATGGATGTTGTCCTATTCAAACTACTCACGGTACTGTTTTGTAAGTGACCGTCTTGTGCTTCATTCCCCTGTATCACCACCAGTCAGCCCACCACTTGCCATTCTCGATCTTCTATCGGCTCCAGTTCTGGGATAAGGGAGTTTTAGTTTGAGTTTGAGGCTCTGTTTGGGTGCTGATGTCCACCATATCCAGCTTCTCATTTCGAGTCTCTGAGGCCATTCTCAGAAATTCTTAAAATTTATGCACCCTTTCAGCATCTCTTTTCCTTTTGCTTGGGGACTTCCTTTTAGGAATACTAGGAACAGTTATGGCATTAGCCATAATCAATTCTTGATATTAACCTTTGTTCCAGCATCTTGTATATGGGGCAAGTCCTTTCAATGCGCCATAGGATTTTTTCTCTCTTTTCATACATGGGATATATACCCCTGTTCTGTTACAATTCTTCCTTATATAATCCTCTGCTCTGCACTTGGAGCATGCCAGCTTCCTGTTACAGTGCCTATGAACACGATCAAGATCCCAGCAATTATGATAACGAAGTACCAATAAGTGATCCCTCACGTTTATAGTAATGAAGTCCATGTACAACTTGCGCATAGTGGTCATCTTTCTTCACATTTCTCCTGAGACATCGTCAACATGGTGCACTACATCGTGAGACCCAGTCTTAAAACGAAGTTTAAACTCCTTTTTAAATGTTTCTGTGTCCAATTCATCAAAATTTTGTTGTCTTATCCTGTTATAGTTTTCATCCTCCTTTAAATTTACAGGAACATCATACATTATGAACTACAGATTTCCCTTTTCAGGCAGTTCACACTTAACAGTGTTGCATAATTTCTCGTTACCCGACAGCCTACTTTTATCGTTCTCTGAGGCCAAGTCTACAATTACCACATTTTTCGTAGGTTTAACTGTGTGGATTTTAATCTTCTGCAGGATTGACCACCATGTTGAAGATCTCATGCGCGTTTTTAATGTGCTAACTAGCAGGGGTCTTAGAACGACCACCACGTCCTGTCGCTGAGGAACCTTGGCGATTGTTTCCTTAACTGTCTTCGCTTTGGGTACTACTTGCACAGCCTCACCCGCCATTGTCTTTATTCACTGCTTACACAGTCTTTCATTTTCCTTTTGCTCCTCCAGCCTTCCCTCAAGCTCCGCATTGGCGATAGCCGATGCAGCCAGTTCATTCTTGATAGTCTGTACTGCTGCCGGGCTAACGTTCCCGTTCTTGATGCTTTAGTCGAGGATCAGAGTGATCCTGGAGTGTCGCTCCACGTTTGTCTGTCCCCAGCCTTCTTGTGGGAAGAAATCAGAAAGCGTCAAAGCTCCTGTAGGGGACGCACATGAGTCGCTTGTCTCTCCTTCAGCCATCATGGTATTTAGACAAGTGGAAGGATTGGGAGCTTCATCTCCTGGGTAGTTCGGTTCTGCAACTCACTGAGTTTGCTGACCAAGCAAGGAAGTCCCGAGAAGACGAGTCGCGGCTTGTCCCCCCCCCCCCTCCCCCTGTCCGTCAAGTGCGAAGGCGGGTAGACAGAGCTGTTCGACACCGTGACGAACTGCGCCAAGAACGAGGTGGTCTGCGAGTCTGATCTGCGTTCGAGGTGCAAACGTGGCCGACCACAGGGCGATCAAGGTCGCAGTGGCCGACCACATTGTCGATGCCCCGCCGGCACGTGAGAAGGCACCTTCTGTAGGAAGGATGAAGACGACCGAGGCACTCCTCAGGGGGTTACCTTGGTGCTGTGACGAGGCAGCGGTCCGGGAAGGGCTGCTGCGAGCCGGGTTTGGTAATGTAACTTCAGGGTTGCACAAACAGACCAACAAGAAGAGGGTGCCGCTCTATGCCGTGACCGTGCAAACGGCCGACGGCGGGAGCGACATCTTCGACTTGCTGGGCTTCCCAGTTACGACGGAAGTTCTCCCGACCGCCATGGACCTCCAGCCTCAGCCCCAGCTTCAGGTGCCAGGGCGAGGGCCATCTCACGAAGTATTGCCTCAACGCGGCGCGGTGCGTCAAGTGCTCGGGTGAGCACGACAGCCGCGCCTTCGACCGCGGTAGTAACGTTCTGCCGACTGCGTCCGGTGTGGTGCACCGCAAATCGGCTGCTGGCGTGGTTGCCCGGCTTTCTCAAGCCGCAACCGTTCCGAAGGCGGCGAGGCGGCCCTTAAAGCCGTCATGGCGGCAGAGAGGGCTGTCTTCGCAGCCGCCGTGGCTGCAGAGAAGGAAGAGGTCTTGAGGCAACTGCGTGCAGTCTTCGCCCAAGGCCTCCGTGCAGCAAAACCTGCGAACAGTCCTGCGACCTCGCAGAAGGACGTTCGCGCGCCTGTCCCAGCGGCTGCCCCAGCAGCACCGCAGGCGAAAGGTGCAAAGAAGACAACCGCCGCCCCAGCGGTATCGACGGCGACGCCGACCGCCGCGTGGGCGGCCCCCGCAAGGGGCCGAGAAGTCAAAGAGGCAGCGTTCATCACGGAAGCGCGAGCGAACGGCATGCATTTCACCGCCGCTGAAGCGGCGCAGCTCACTGAACAAGCGGAGCTACTCGAGGCTACGATGCAGCAGAGCTGCGCCGTGCAGTAGAGGAGGATGCCGTTCAGCACCAGCCTGACGAAGCTGTGCCAAGTCACTGACGACACGGCGCAGCAGAGGGCGTAATGGCAACACGCGCGTTGCCGCACTGAATTCTGTTACAGAGACGATGCCACCGCAGCAGGCCAAGGATGCCACACGGGCCCAGCACACGAATACTACAGCACACCGAGCTGCAGCACCGTCTAGGACTGATCTTTTATGACGAATCTTGGCATGACACGGTATCCGATCGCATGATACCCGCTTCCAACATAACCTACCCTTGCATGACCTATCG
Source organism: Schistocerca americana (assembly GCF_021461395.2). Taxonomy (NCBI): domain Eukaryota; kingdom Metazoa; phylum Arthropoda; class Insecta; order Orthoptera; family Acrididae; genus Schistocerca; species Schistocerca americana. The sequence goes on from NC_060119.1 coordinate 540,615,356, forward strand.
CAGTCAGCAAGACATCCGCTACTGCTCTTACTACCCGACCTAACTATCGCAGAGGTTTTTTTTTCCCCTTGGCGCTTGCCTTGGCACTTTTTTCCCTCTTCCCTTAAAACCGCTACCCTTCGTTCGACTTTCGACCTAATCTATGTCCAGATGAGCGCGCATAAATGGCTAACCTTAGCCAGACGTACGCAAATATCGCAGAACCCACATCCTGCGACACCTCACTTTTAGTGAACACTAACCCTTATGCAGAGACGGCAGTAGACCTTTTGTGCTGGCCATCATACTGGTGTGGGCGTGGAGGTGCTCCACCGCTTTGTAAAAAAAAAGAAAGATGGGCCCCTACTATACTGAGCTTCCACCTGTTGGCCATGGATCCACTTCTGCTCACGTGGTGGGCCAGTTACACAGTGGTTCAGAGGTCTAGACCAGCTAACCTGGCCTGGGTGATGTCACCAACCCCTGGGTTTGGCGGATCACGCCCTGGATGTCCAGTGGTGTGATGAAGCATCCTTATCAACTTGCACCAGGATCCCATTCCAGCAAACTGGGTCACTGGCATGCAGAGCATTGATTTTGTGTGCCCCGTGTAGACATGAGGGAAACAGCAGCCACCCAGTGCAGGGACCACTGCACACCAAGGAGAAACGCCTCTCCCAGGCCAAGCAGCTACAGCTCTACTCCCCCTGCCCCCGACCCCAGCAGGGGACAGATGGACATATCCCTCAAGAGGCCGCTCCCCCTACCCTGTGCACCCTTTGCTTTCACTTTGGGTTAGGGGATTTTATTGTCGTCCGAAACGCCGCATGGTCGCCCCCTTACCTCTTACCAACAGGTACGTGGTGCTACTCAGTGCTGATTGAAATATTACTCTATCTCATTGCTATCTATCAGAACCCCTCAGAGAGCATTAAAGATAAATACCAGTCCTAATTGTCCAATTGTAAAGTGACCTGTTTCCAAATTACATACAAAAATAACCACTATTTCAGTATACTTATAATTCGAAAACGATGCTTTGCTTATTAACATTGTTCTTATGTAAAAAACACAATATAAATGTGAAATTAATACTGTAACTAATCGAAAGAAATGTAGCACATGGTCAGGATGTGCCAGTAAACCTATCAGTATAAAATTACTACACCAAATTAAATAGAACATATAAATAAAGCACGTTAATTGAATCTCCGATATATGTTACCTGTAACATAATTAGTCAGAAAATGTTATATTAACTCGTAACTAAGTTGAAAATAAGTTCACCATGTTCAGCACTGAGGTTGTAAATTTTAGCAAAGTGTAGCTACTATTCGCTTTAACTTTTAATTGTGATTTTACATAAAATTGTAATTTTCATTGTAGGTAGTGTGTTAACAAAAGTATAAATAGAGGTCACGCAGGCGCCTTGAGGCACTCGTTTGTTGGCTAGGGTTGCGAGCAAATGTATTGTAGTCTCACTGGTATGTTGATTGTTGTGAACTCTGTGTCGTTTGATGTCAGCTTTGGGTACAAGTGATGTAACTGGTACAGTTCAGCAGGCTCAGACACCAGAGTCCTGGAAATATATTAGTATTAAAACTGCACTGCACTTTGGAATTTATTTGGGAGTTTTCCGCAATCCTTTTCATAGGCTGCACAGCGACGAGACATGAATCCAGGAATTTTACAAAAACCCGAGAACTAAACAACTCTCAATGTTGGTAGAATTGACGTGAAGACAACAGCGCATCGACTGGGCATTTCACTCAAAACATTTGCAACGCGAAGGTGGGAAAATGTATAAACATCTCAATGTGGTGGAGGAGCTGGGATCAAGTGGAAGACGGTGCAGAGGACGACTCGCAAGAATTCCATGTACAAGAGGCAGGAACCATAATCTTGTACGTTGCAGACTGCGCCACAGACGTCGCCAGGAGCAAAAGTGCAATTCTGGAATGACATCGCAAATGAATCAGATAAGTAATCTTTTTAATTGCTTTTATATCAGTCGCAGAGAGTGTCCTACAATTTTCTGTTTTTGTTTAATTGTGTGCGTGTGACACTTTTACCCGATAGGCAGGAAAGTGTTTTGTCTAGTGTTTAGCCTCTTTGATCAAAATGAGTGAAACTCAGTTAAATCGAATAGGCATGACCACGCGGTCAGGCCGTCAATTTCATGCTTCAACTCCAAATGTACACTTAAACAGTGAAGGAAATTCCGCGAGCAGTAGTTGTTCACCTTTTCATGGTTTTTCGGGAGCAAATCAGCAACCGAATTTAATTGATCAGATATCTCAATTGTTGAATAATAAACTAGAGCAATTGGTAACTCAAAATAACCAATTAGGTAGCAACATTAAAGAGGTCACAGAAAAGCTGGACCAAAATTTGAAATCATTGAGAGAAGAAATCAATGCAACAAATAGCAAAGTACAAATTGTTGCATGTGACATAGAAAGGGTAGAAACCAAAGTTGACTGTTTGGAGGCTTTCACAATCTCCGAATTTAAAGAAACAAACAAAAGCTTTGAATTAGTTAACGAACGTGTCAAAAACACGGAAGTAGTCGTTTTAAATCAATTAGTGAACCGAAAAGACGAGTTAAAAATGTTGCAGGAACTCATTGTTTCAGAAAAATAATTGGTAGGGGAAAGATTGAAATTAAATTCTGAAGTTGTTTCTGATAAGATATCCCGCATTGACGAGAAAGTAGAAAGTGTAACAATAGAACCGCAAACAGTCAGCTCTGAAGTTTCAAAACTCCATAATAATATAATGCCCAATTTTGATTGAAATCAGATGTTTGTGCATGTTACCCAGGCGATACGAAATTGCATCCAGTTGACTTTGTGCATCAGTGCAAAGACAGTTTCCAACCTAACATGCCAGAGTCTGCGAAAGTTAAATTTGCGAAACTTTTTTGGATGGTGAAGCCCTTACATGGGCGAACCAAAACATTGATACAAATACTTCGTCTTTTGCCGATTTTGAACGCCAATTCTTGGCAAAGTTTTGGCCGGAAGACAAACAGGCAAGAATAAAATCTGAATTTCTTAACAGTAGCAAATATCACACAGGTCTTGCCATTAGCATGCGAGAAATTTGTGAAAAACAATTAAGGACATTGTCACAATTGAGCAAACCTTTTGACGAACTGTTACAGATTGACGCACTGAAACGACGCCTACCACACCGTTTTCAGTGGGGACTTGTATATGGACCAGATGACAGTGTTGACGAATTTTTACGTTATGTATACAAAACTGACCGTGCATGGCAGAATGATGACAGACAGTACAATCAAAACCTCAGAAACACTCACAATAGGAATGGGGGGTCACAACAATATAATGGACACAGAAATAATAACTGGAGTGGTAACCAAAACAGTAGTTACAACAGACACGAAAACCATCAAGAACAAGGAAACAGTAACCAGCCTCACAACAGCAATTCCAACCAGGGAAACAGGTAACCACCTCGTTGGGAGCCTGTCAGTTCGAGGTGAATAATTATGGCACAAACCAGGCAAATAGGAGGTTAAAGAGATGGAAACATAAAAGCAATCATAAATGTAATGTAAATAGGGACTACTACTTAGATGATACTAGTTAGAAGCAAAACTTTTGGGATCACATGTTGAGTGAATTGAATAATGCACATACTCAAGCAGGACCACAGTTTGAACTTAATGAACATGACTTAGCATTAATTGATGACACATTAACACCTGATGTAGACAGAACTTATGTATGGTATCACAAGCTTGTTTTCTGATGAAGTTAAGGATAATGAGGTATCTATATTAGTAGAAATTGGTAGCCAAAATGAGGAATAACACATGACTCTGATAATGAAACAGGTAGCGATTTCAGTAGTGTAACTTCAGATGTTGAACACTTTGTAGTTAAGGCAGATGTGCATGCAGAGGCATCACCCACAGTTTATTTTGATGATGATTTTCGTAAAGATAGTGTTGTGAAGGATGATGTATTTGATGATATATGTACACAAGAGGAGTTAGATGGAATTATTTATGTTGACGTTATTGATAATGATGTTGCAGCTGAAAGTAACTCTGAGAGCGAAGTTGGTTCTTGTGAAGATATTAAGAGCGCAAACAGTGTATTGGTACCAATTTGTATAAAAGAAATCTTAAGTAAATCTGCTAATAAGAAGGAACAAGCTTAGTTAATAGGTGAGAAGATTTTGGAATCTATTATCAGTGAAAATGAAGTTTGTTTAGAAAATAATAAGGAAAGTGAAGTCATCAAATCAGATCCATCCATGAAAGATAATTTTAAGTTTAGTGAAAGTAAGGTATCTGTCTCATGTGTATTTAATTCCAGTCATAATGACACTCAATCTTGTGTTGATTCTGACATTGAAACCTGTAGTGAAGAAGTATGTAACAACATCGATACAACTGAATTAGAAAGTGACTTGTTGGCAGAGAATGTGAATAGTGACCCAAATATTACCTTAGGTAGCCCTTACGTAGAAATAAGCATTAACAATTGGTCAGGACTTTGTTTGATTGACACTGGCAGTCCCATTAGTAGTATCTCAGACAAGTTGAGGAACAGGATAAAAGACACTGAAAGTTACATCGAATTTCCAATCACAGGTGTACGGATTAAAGTGCCACTGGCAAGTTAAGTAAGTTAATAAGTAAACAAGCTTTAATTAAATTTTCTGTTGGCAACATTAGTTTTGAACACGGTTGTTTAGTTATTCCAGACCTCAATGAGCAAATGATTTTAGGGATGGACTGGATAGTAAAAGCAAAGGTGAGTTTCATTGGCAAAATTCAGAATTACTGTTCACTGAACCAAAGGCTAGTGTTCAAGGAAAAGTAGTGATCCAGTTAAATTCAAGTACAAACAGCAGTAACCATATTAGGGAAATAATTTATCCAGAGTGTAGCCATTACACGGAGGAAGAGGAAAATAGGGTCACAATAACCAGAATTTGGTTGATGATAGTTACTCCCTAACCATATCAGAAAAGATAAAACAAACAAATGACTTGACTGAGTCTGAAAAGCGGGAATTAGAAAATTTTCTCTGGGTAAACTGTAACATTTTTAGTGATCAACCTGGTAGGGTCAAAGATTATGAATGTCATTTGAAGTTAAAGCCACACAAACCCTTTTTCATTAAGCCTTATGGGGTACCTATCTGTAAAAGGAATGAAGTGGAGAGGGAACTCCAGAAAATGCAAAAATGGGGAATAGTAGAGAGAAGTCACAGTCCATGTAACAGCCTGAAGGTCTGTATTTCAAAAAAGGATGGTGGTGTTAGGCTGGTATTGGATTCACGTCACCTGAATAAGTTTATAGAAAGAGAAACAGATCATCCTGAATCCATGGAGGAACTCCTGTACAAATTCAATGATACAAAATATTTTTCTAGCCTGGATTTGACCTCAGGTTTTCATGAAATCACATTAGCACATGATTAGAGGCAGTACACAGCCTTTTTATATAATGGCAAATGTTTTCAGTATTGTGTTGTTCCGTTTGGGCTGAATGTGTCTGTAGCTGAGTTTATTCGAGCTTTGAATCATGTGATTGGAACTGAACTACTATCTAAACCAAAACTGTGAGTCCGCCGTCCCCCTCAGTATATCAGATATGCACTATACGCAGGAAGCGCCTACCACCTTAGCGGAGCGTGTGGCGCGCACATGGGTTTACTTATGTTCGAGGATACGTAAGCCACATTGCTCAGGGAGTACGTTCATCCTTGTAGATTGGAAATTGAAAAGGTTCATATGATAGTGATAATCTGCAGGAGCATCCACCCTGCTTCAGACCAAAGGATGGCCTCAGAACTCAAGCGACAAACATCAGTAGTGTCAATACCAGCTTCAGTTTGCAGCTGGCTTTAGTCAGTGCTTTCAGAAGCCACAGAAAGTTAGCTGGAACCGTAAGTAGTCATCAACGAAATCCTAAATGCAGCTTGGAATTTATTTCGCAAAGGTAAGTTAGACGCCAATAGTGGCAACGCATTTGTTGAACGATAGGAAAGAATTCGAAAATATCTTGTGACGTTATTACAGATTATGAATGTGAAATAGTGGGTAAAGGTAAGCACAAAGGCGGGTCATGCAGTTAAGACTGGTGCCAGAGAAAGGAATCCGCGCAAGATTGTTCTGAATGTCTGGACTTAAAATTAATTATATGAGATAGTTAAATGAACAACGCGAAAGAGAAGTATGTTAGGCCTCTTAGTAACTAACAGATTCGAACTTTTCTATTTAGTTAACGTCGAGGAGTAAATCAGTGATCACAAGGTCGTGATACATACGGGTATTACAAGAAACGTTAAAAAACGTAGGAGAATACTTTTGGTGGGCAACAGCGACGAGAAACAATAAATCGCAGAGTATCTAAGTAGCCATCATAAAATATTCAGCACTGAAGACGAAGCAGAAATGCGTTAAACTTAAAAACATTGTACAAAATGTCTTAGAGAAGCATCTGCCGAGAAAGGTTGTGAGGGATGGAAAAGACACCGTGGTTCAAAGACATGTCAAAAAACTCTGAGAATGCAAAGAATGCTTCATCCCCTATTTAAGAGAAGTTAAGGCCTTGTAGACAAACAGAAGCTGAATGAAGTCAAACCGAGTGTGAGGAGAGCTATACGAGAAAAAAATGGCTCTGAGCACTATGGGACTTAACATCTGAGGTCATCAGTCCCCTAGAACTTAGAACTACTTAAACCTAACTAACCTAAGGACACCACACACATCCATGCCCGAGGCAGGATACGAACCTGCGACCGTAGCGGTCGCGCGGTTCCAGACTGAAGCGCCTAGAACCGATCGGCCACACTGGCCGGCGCAATACGAGAGCTCTGTAGTGTATTTCAAACTACAATTTCGCTAAACGATCTGATTAAAAATCCAAAGATGACTTAGTCTTTTCTGAAGTCAGTAAGCAGGTTTAAATCATATATTCAATCGCTCAGTGAGCATACTGGGCATGAAATAGTAGATAACACAGAGAAATCAAAGAACGTGAATTGTTTCGCCACAAAATACCACAATAAGGTTCATATCGTCAATCATTGAACGAATGCCGAAATGGCACACATTGGGTTTAACGATCGCTCAACAGTGGAAACGCAATTAGTCCGGATGAGATATCTGTGAGGTTCCAGAGATTATGCCAAATAAGTTGCTCCCCTTCTAGCAACAATTTATCGTAGGTTACTGGAGCAACAAAGGGACTGGAGAAAAGTGGATGTCATTTCAGTTTTTTAGAAAGTTAGTTAGACAGACGTGCATTTTTAAAGCCCTCAGTCGTTGTTGTCTATGTGTTGTGGAATTGTTATAGTTGTGGTCTTCAGTCCGAAGAGTGGTTTGATGCAGCTCTCCATGTTTCTCTATAATGTGCAACCTCTTCGTCTCCGAATATATACTGCAACTTACACCGTCTGAATCTGCTTGCTGTGTTATCTCTTGGCCTTCCTCCACAATTTTTACCCTCTACACTTCCTTCCAACACTAAACTGATGATCCCCTGATGTCTCAGAATGCGTCCAATCAACCGATCTCTTTTTCTAGTCAGGTTGTGAAACAAATTTCTTTTCTCCCCAGTTCTATACATTCTATTCAGTACTTCCACACTAGTTGCGTGGTCTACCCATCTAAACTTCACCATTCTTCTTGCACCACATTTCGAAAGCTTATATTCTCCTCTTGCGTAAACTGTTTATCGTCCATGTTTCAACTCCATAAGTGGCTACACTCCATACAAATACTATCAGAAAAGACTTCCTGACATTTACGTCTATACATGATGTTAAAAAATTCCATTTCTTTAGAAAAGCTTTCCTTGCCATTGCCAGCCTACATTTTATATCCTCTCTACTTCAACCATCATCATTTATTCTGCTGCCCAAATAACAAAATTGATCTACTTCTTTAAGTGTCTATTTTCCTAATCTAATTCCCTCAGCATCACCTGATTTAATTCGACTACATTCCATTATATCTGTTTTGATTTTGTTGATGTTCATCTCACATCTTGCTTTCAAGGCACTGTCCATTTCGTTCACCTGCTCTACCAAGTCCTTCGTTGTCTCTGACAGAATTACAATGCCATTGGCAAACTTCAAAGTTTTTATTTCTTCTCCCTGAATTTTAATTCCTACTCCAAATATTTCTTTTCTTTCCTTTACCGCTTGCTCAATGTACAGATTGCTTAACATTGGCGATAGGCTACAACCCTGTCTCACTCCCTTCGCAGCCACTGCTTTCCTTTCATGTCCCTCGACTCTTATAACTGTCATGTGATTACTGTACATGTATATAACTGTACTGTACTGTATATAACCTTCGCTAGCTTCAGAATTTCACACGAAGTATTCAAGTCAACATTGTCAAAAGCTTTCTCTAAACAGCTTTGCCTCACATGTTCGTAGATTTCTCCACGTTGCAGCTTTCCCTTCTTTACTTGGAACTGGTTTTCAATCCCAACTCTTGATATTGATACATCTGCTTCTGCTTTCTCCAAACAACTCTTTAATTTTCCCGTGGGCGATATCTAATCTTTCCCGTAGTCAAATATGCTCCTAAACCCTACATCTGCTCTCCAGCCATTTTTGGATACCCACTTTGCACTTGCTGCTAATGTCACTTTTTAGACTCTTATATTCTTTTTCGCCTGCTCCATTTGCTGTATTTTCTGTTATCTCCTTACATTAGTTAAACTGGATATCTCCTGTGCTGTCCAAGGATTTCTATTAAGTCTTATCTTTTTACCCATTTGATCGTCAGTTTCCTTCACTATTTCATCTCTTCAAGCTACCCATTCGTGTTCTACTGTATTCATTTCCTGTGTTCTAGTCAACATACACCTAATTCTCCCTCTGAAACTCTCAATATCCTCTGGTTGTTTCAACCTATCCAGATGCCATCTCCTTAATTGAAACTTCCTGGCAGATTAAAACTGTGTGCCGGACCGAGACTCAAACTCGGGACCTTTGCCTTTCGCGGGCAACTGCTCTACCAACTAAGCTACCCAAGCAAGACTAACGCCCCGTCCTCACAGATTTAGTTCTCCCAGTGCCTCGTCTCCTACCTTCCAAACTTTACAGAAGCTCTCCTGCGAAACTTGCAAACTAGCACTCCTGAAAGAAAGGATATTGCGGAGACATGGCTTAGCCACCGCCTGGGGGATGTTTCCAGAATGATATTTTCACTCTGCAGCGGAGTGTGCTCTGATATGAAACTTCCTGGCAGGTTAAAACTGTGTGCCGGACCGAGACTCGAACTCGTGACCTTTGCCTTTCGCTGGCCAGTGCTCTACAAACTGAGATACCCAAGCACGACTCGCGCCCCGTCCTCACAGCTTCAGTTCTGCCAGTACCTCGACTCCTACCTTCCAAACTTGCGAAAGGCAAAGGTCCCGAGTTCGAGTCTCGGTCCGGCACACAGTTTTAATCTGCCAGGACGTTTCATATCACCGCACACTCCGCTGCAGAGTGAAATTATCATTCTGGAAACATCCCCCAGGCAGTGGCTAAGCCATGTCTCGCAGGAGAGCTTCTGTAAAGTTTGGAAGGTAGGAGACGAGGTACTGGCAGAACTAATGCTGTGAGGACGGGCCGTGAGTCGTGCTTGGGTAGCTCATTTGGTAGAGCAGTTGCCCGCGAAAGGCAAAGGTCCCGAGTTCGAGTCTCGGTCTGGCACTCAGTTTTAATCTGCCAGGAAGCTTCATATCAGCGCACACTCCGCTGCAGAGTGAAAATATCAATCTCCTTAATTTCTTACCTTTCTGCTATTTCTTTAATTTTAATCTACACTTGTAAAATGTGGTCTGGGTCCAGATGTGCCCCTGGAAATCTTGTAGAATTTAAAATCTCGTTCCGAAATCTCTGAACTAACATAATAATCAATCTGAAACCCTCCGGTGTCTCCAGGTGTCTTATACAATCTTCTTTCATGATTCTTAAACCAAATGTCAGCTATGATGAAATTATGTTCTATGCAAAATTCTACCATGTGAATTCCGCATATTTTACGCTTTCGCATTATGGCGTTCTTGGAGGAGGAAAATTTCCTACATAAAAATTGACATGGTTTCCTCAAAAAGAGATCTAGCGAAACCCAGCTTTCTTGTTAGTCTATGAGATACTAACCACTGTAGACAGACGCGCTCAGACTCGTATTGTGTTTTCTGATTTCCGGAAGGCGTTCGACAGGGTTGTGTACTGTCGTTTAGAGAACAAAATACGTGCTAGCCGGTTATCAGTCCATGTTTGTGACTGCCTGCAGAGCACAGTTGAAGATAGAACTCTACACCTCGATCTTAGGGAAACAAAATTGACAGATGTAACATTAATTTTGGGAATGTCACACAGCCGTCAGTGTTTATCACATATATGAATACTCTAGCGAATGACATTGGAATCTATATGAAGGTCGCAAAGGCAGGAGCTGTAGCGAAACGGAGGAAGACCTGTAGAGTATCGACGGTTCGTGCAGGGACTGGCAGCTAACACTGAATGTAAGTAAATGTAAGGTGTTGCACATGATTGCAAATCAGTGGAAAAAGTAACTAACGTACAGTTTCTGCAGCAAGCATCTGGAGCAACCTTAAAACTGCTCAAAACAAATAGTGGGAAAAGTGCATGCAGTTTTGATGTTCACTGAAAGCATCTTGAGGAAATGTAGTTCATCCGTGAAAGAAGTGGGTTACAAAGCACTCGTTCGTCAGATCGTTGAGTATTTCTCTTTAGTTTGGGACCCTTACGAGATAGAATTAATAGAAGAGATGGAGAAGACGCAACAAAGGACAGCGCGTTCATCACCTGATGGGTTACCAGACGGGAGAATTTTACGGCAGTGATCGAAAACTCGAGTGGCAGATTTTGCAAGAGAAGAGCTGTGCATCATGGAGATGTTTACTTTCTCCTAATTTTTTCGTGGTCTTATCCAGCATCGTCATTGTGTAGGCCTGTTATTGAATTTAAGAGTGTTCCTGGTCGAGATTGTTTGGATGCTCTTTCTGTCGCCAGTGAAGCAGTTAGGTGATGATGAGTGGTGGTGACAGGCCGTGGGGCCTAAGTCAAACACTGTTAAAAGATCCAAAGAACTTTGATTGATTTCAATTAGAGGTGTAGCGATGCAGGCACACCTCTTCTCTTTGACCCTGGCTGGGGCTGATGAACAGGCGGCCGCTTCCTCCTCGTGCTGCTGAGGCCGGTAGCCTCTGAAAGCCATGGCCGTTGACATCTGCGGCGCTGCAATGACGTCCCACTCGGGGACGGCCTTTCAGCTCCACACGCAGCCGTGGTAGTGGTGTGTGGAGTCTGCTGTGTGTGAGGTCAGCCCATTGCCATCCGACAGAAATCGGCCGGCGCTGGGTGCTATGGCGCCAAGTCCCACAAGGAACTCAGCGTCTGTGATGGCAGGAATGGACTGCAGGTCGGTAACAACAAGTTCCGCAAAGGATTTAGTGCAGACGATAGGTGTAGCCCGGTCTCGAACCCATGGTCGCAGCTGGCGTAGCCCTGTCGTCTCCCCCCCTGCGGGTTCGGGGGTTAGAATAGGCCCGCGGTATTCCTGCCTGTCGTAAGAGGCGACTAAAAGGAGTCTCAAACGTTTCGGCCTTATGTGATGGTCCCCTCTCGGGTTTGACCTCCATCTATCTAAATTATTCCGAAGAGCGAGCCAATTGGGGAAGGGCACCTTACATGGTGCACTGTATCCTTCGTGCAATTAGACCTATAGCCGTCTTTCTCGTCGTTGCCATGGTGTCCCGCTCGTTTTCGATCTCTTGGGCGATTACCACGCTGCACTCTGCAGTGTTTCTTTTAACTGTGACGACGACCTTGGCCATTTTTGCACCTAAGATCCAGCACGGTAGCCAGTCCGTTGTGGTGGGGTCGCCATGTACCCTCTTGGTTGTAGCCCCCTGACAACACAGGGATCGCTCTACTGATGCCTGCGCCGTTAACTCCCCACGTATGCCAAGGAGTAGATGCCCATCTCCCTGGGGCATCAGGACTCCCGGCAATGGCCATCCTGCCAGGTGGCCTTTGCTGTGGCTGGGTGGCGCCCGTGGGGAGGGCCCTTGGTCGGAGTAGGTGGCATCAGGGCGGATGACCCGCAATGAAGCGTGGTACATCATCTGTCGCTGGCGGCCAGCCGTCAGCAGTCTCTAAGCGTTCGAGAGCCCATTTTAAAGGTAACGTTTATGACCCCAAATCGTTCCCATCCCTCGCCACACCATGGGAGGAACGACAGGCATTGCGTGACACTGAGACGTATTCGCCCAGATATCTTGTCTGTACCAGAGCTGATGGGGAATCTTTTCTATCCGTGAAGCCTCAGTTCTTTGTAGAGCATTTAGAGGACAAGTTCGGTGAGGTGGAGGGCTTGTCCAAGATGCGGTCTGGATCGGTGTTGATAAAAACGGCATCCTCTGCCCAGTCACGGAGGTTGCTCAATTGTGACAAGTTGGGGGATGTTTCCGTTAGCATCACGCCGCATAAGAGTCTGAACATGGTCCAGGGTATTATATTCCACCGGGATCTTCTTCTGCAGTCCGACGATGAATTACGCGCCAACCTCGAACGACGAGGTGTTCACTTCGTCCGGCGCGTCCATCGGGGTCCGAGGGATAATCAGGTCGCCACCGGTGCCTTCATCTTGGCCTTTGAGGGTGATGTCTTACCCGAAAAGGTTAAGGTGATGGTTTACCGTTGTGATGTGAAACCATATATCCCTCCTCCGATGCGGTGTTTTAAATGCTGGAAGTTTGGGCACATGTCATCTCGCTGTACTTCCAGCATGACGTGTCGGGATTGCGGACGTCCTTCGCATCCCGATACTCCATGTGCCCCGCCTCCTATCTGTGTTAACTGCGGAGAACACCATTCCCCCTGCTCGCCGGACTGTAGGATATTGCAGAAAGAACGGAAGATAATGGAATATAAGACCTTGGACCGGCTGACCTACCCCGAGGCTAGACGGAAATATGAGAGGCTCCATCCTGTGGCAATGCCGTCAACCTACGCCGCTGCTGCAACGACGGTTCTCCCGTCATCACGAATCGGCTCTAAGATCGGTCAGCATCCACCGGCCCCCTTGCTTGTGGGGGGCACTTCCCACCCTGTTGCTCCTGCTCCATCTTCTTCAGGAGCAACACCCTCCCAACCTTCGGGGACATCAGCTCCCCCTTCCCAGCCGGAGAAGCGTAAGACTTCTTCGGCTGCTCTCGCCAGGAAGGGATCCCTTGGGGACCTCCCTTCGCAAGTTCCGACCAGTGGAAAAGCGGACGCCCGCAAGTGGTTGAAACAACCGCCAGTCCCTGGTCGTCGGGCCTCGCGGTCGTCGTCTGTCCCTGAGACTGACCCAGTGAAGCCCATGCTGCCTGAACCGCCGAAGGCACAGCGAGAGAAGCAGAACAAGAAGAAAGTCCCCAAGGCCAACGGTATTGCGGTGGCATCGATCCCACCGCTTCCTACAAGCTCTGCCTCTGAGGACGAGGTGGAGATTCTGGCGTCCGCTGAGGACCTCGCTCTTGCCGGTCCCTCGGACGCAATGGATGGCATTTGTACGGATGCTCCATCGGAGGCAACAGGTGACCCAGTGGCGTAATCTGCCTTCCCAGTCCCGTCACGCCTTTCCCAGCCATGGACGACATCATCCTCCAGTGGAACTGCAGCGGTTTCTTCCACCATCTAGCCGAGCTCCGTCAACTTATCAGCCTTTACCCTTTCTTCTGCATTGCTCTCCAGGAAACTTGGTTTCCAGCAATGCAAACCCCCGCCCTCCGTGGCTATCGGGGTTATTATAAGAACCGAGCAGCTTCTGAAAGGGTGTCTGGTGGCGTCTGCATATATGTCCTTCACACTCTGCACAGCGAGTCTGTTCCTCTCCAGACTTCTTTAGAGGCTGTCGCTGTACGCGTGTGGGCGCCACAGGCTGTTACCGTCTGCAGTCTTTACATTCCACCGGATGGTGATGTCTCGCAGCATGTCCTGGCTGCACTGGTCGCCCAATTGCCGCCACCTTTCTTGCTATTGGGCGACTTCAACGCCCATAACCCTCTGTGGGGTGGGTCAGTGGCAACAGGTCGAGGCGCCATCGTTGAGCATTTATTGTCGCAGCTCGATCTCTCGCTGTTAAATGATGGTGCCTTCACACACTTCAGTGTGGCGCATGGCACCTACTCCGCCATTGACCTTTCAATCTGTAGCCATAGCCTCTTACCGTCAGTCCAATGGAGTGTGCATGACGACCTGTGTGGTAGTGACCACTTTCCAATCTTTTTGTCACTACCACAGCGCCACTCTTCTGGGCGCCCTAGCAGATGGGCTATGAATAAGGCTGACTGGGACTTGTTCTCCTCCACTGCCGCTTTTGAGCCTCTCTCTACCGATGACATTGATGCGGTGGTTCAATCGGTCACCACCGGCATCGTTACTGCCGCCGAATCTGCCATTCCCCATTCCTGTGGGTCCCCTCGGCGGAAGGCTGTGCCTTGGTGGTCGCCTGAGATCGCTGAAGCGATTAAAGATCGCCGGCGGGCGCTCCAGCGTCACAAGCGACACCCCTCCCTCGACCACCTTATCGCCTTCAAACGGCCAAGGCAAGAAGGAGTGCTGGGAGCGGTATGTGTCCACAATTGGCCTCCATGTCACTCCATCGCAGGTCTGGGCCAAGATTCGACGCGTCTACGGCTATCGGCCACCTGTCAGCGTCCCTGCGCTCTCACTGAATGGAGCAGTTTGTACTGACTCCGACATCATTGCAAATCGCTTAGCAGAGCATTTTGCTATGAGTTCCGCTTCTGCGAATTACCCCCAGGCCTTCCGCTCCATTAAAGAGCGGATGGAACTTCGGAGCCTTTCGTTTCGCACCAACCACCCAGAATCTTACAATGCTCCATTTAGTGAGTGGGAATTTCGCAGTGCCCTCGCTGCTTGCCCTGATACCGCTCCTGGGCCAGATGGCATCCACTGTCAGATGCTGAACCACCTTTCAGTGGACTGCCAGCGGCGCCTTCTCGATCTTTACAACCGTCTTTGGGTCGAGGGGGAGTTTCCGTCGCAATGGCGGGAAGGCAACGTCATCCCCGTTTTGAAACCTGGAAAGAACCCTCTGGAGGTGGACAGCTACCGTCCCAGTAGCCTCACCAACGTTCTTTGCAAGTTGCTTGAACGGATGGTGAGCTGGCGCTTGCATTGGGTACTGGAGTCTCGGGGCCTTCTGGCTCCATCTCAGGGTGGGTTCCGTAAAGGCCGCTCCGCCGCCGACAATCTGGTGAGCCTGGAGTCGGCCATCCGTACTGCCTTTTCCCGCCGTCAGCACCTGGTCGCTGTCTTTTTCGACATGCGGAAGGCGTACGATACGACGTGGCGTCATCACATTCTTTCTACGCTCCATGGATGGGGTCTTCTGGGTCCTCTGCCGATTTTTATCCGCAATTTTCTGTCGTGTCGTACCTTCCGCGTGCAAGTCGCGGCCTCGTATAGTTCCTCCCACGTCCAGGAGAACGGTGTGCCACAGGGTTCCGTTTTAAGTGTCTGTCTGTTTTTAATAGCCATTAACGGTCTTGCTGCGGCCGTGGGAAACTCTGTCTCCGCTTCCCTGTATGCTGACGACTTCTGCCTTTATTACAGCTCTCCCGGCATTGCAGCTGTTGAACGTCAGCTACAGGGCGCTATCCGTAGGGCGCAGTCTTGGGCTGTAGTGCATGGGTTTCAGTTTTCGGCAGCCAAGACCTGCGTTATGCATTTCTGCCGGCGCCGAACAGTCCATCCTGAGCCGCGGCTTTATCTTGCCGACGAACTCCTTGCTGTGGTGGAGACCCACAGGTTTTTGGGGGTGGTTTTCGATGCCCGGTTGACTTGGCTGCCTCATATCCGGCAGCTGAAACAGACGTGTTGGCGGCATCTAAACGCTCTGAGATGCTTGAGCAACACCCGCTGGGGCGCCGACCGCTCTACACTGTTGCGGCTCTACCAGGCGTTAATCCAGTCCCGTCTGGATTATGGGAGCCTGGCTTATGGCTCAGCATCCCCATCTGCGTTACGGGTGCTGGACCCGATTCTCCACAGCGGGATACGCCTTGCCACTGGTGCTTTCCGCACCAGCCCTGTGGACAGCGTACTAGTGGAGGCAGGTGTACCTCCACTGCGGTTCCGACGCCAACGTTTGCTGGCCGCTTATGCTGCCCATGTTCTAAGCTCGCCCGGGCATCCAAACTATCGCCTCCTGTTCCCGCGGTCGGTCGTCCGTACGCCAGAACGCCGGCCCCGGTCTGGTTGTACAATAGCGGTCCGCGTCAAAGAGCTTCTCTCTGGGCTCCAGGGTTTCACTGTTCCACCTCCTTTCCGGGCTACTTTGCATACACCCCCATGGTGTGTTCGTCGCCCTAGCCTTCGGCTCGACTTGGCACAGGGCCCTAAGGACTCAGTCCCTCCAGAGGCCTTCCGCCGCCGCTTTTATTCCATCCTGGCCACGTATCAGGGCTCTGGTGTTGTTTACACTGACGGTTCGATGGTTGCTGGTCGTGTCGGATATGCGCTCACTGGTCGTGTCGGATATGCGCTCACTCTAGGGGACCTTTCCGAACAACGTTCCTTGCCGGATGGCTGCAGCGTTTACACTGCTGAACTGGTCGCCATCTTTCGTGCCCTAGAGTATATCCGCTCCTGCTCAGGTGAGTCCTTCGTTATCTGTAGCGATTCCCTGAGCGGTTTACGAGCTCTCGACCAGTGTTTCCCTCGTTCTCGTTTGGTGATGGCTATCCACGAGTCTCTGCATACTCTCGCCTGTTGCGGCCGCTCTGTGGTCTTTGTGTGGACCCCCGGTCATGTCGGTATCCCGGGTAACGAACATGTTGACCGCCTGGCGAAAGAGGCCACCAGTAAGCCATCTCTGGACGTTGGCCTCCCGGAGACTGATTTGCGGGCAGTCTTCCGCCACAAGATCTTGGCGCTATGGGACGATGAATGGCGCGAACTGACAATGTCCAATAAACTCCGTGCTGTCAAGGAGACGACGGCTGTGTGGCGGTCGTCCCTGCGAGCCACTCGCAGGGACTCAGTAGTTCTTTGCCGGCTCCGCATTGGCCACTCCCGGCTGACACACAGTTATTTACTGCGCCGGGAGGACCCTCCTCTATGTCGCTGTGGGGCAGCTTTGACAGTGGCCCACATTTTGCTGGCCTGCCCCCTTTTAGCTGTGGTCAGGCAGACATTAGCGCTGCCTGCTACGCTCCCTGCCCTTTTAACAGACGACTCCACTATGGCTGACTTAGTTTTACGTTTTATTCGGGCAGGGGGATTTTATCATTTACTCTGAGTGTTTCTGTTTTATTTTATTGTTTTGTGTTGATTCTGGCCTTTGGCCTATGGTTTTACACTGATTTTTTAATGTGTTTCTAAGTGGTTGGCCTTTCCTTTTTTATGTCTATGGTCGGCCAACCACCGTCACACTCTGTGTGGTTTTAGTTTGTTTTGTCTTGTCTTTGTCTCAGTATCTCTTGTTCTGTATCGTCTGTGATCTCTTCTGTTCCTTGTTTTTATTCTCTGTGGGTGTTCTTTGTCTTTGGAAAAAGGGACCGATGACCATGGCAGTCTGGTCCCTTTAATCCCCCAAACCAACCAACCAACCTGTCGTCTCATTGTTCGGCAGCACACTGACGTCGTAGTGATACTGCTGGCTTCCGGAGGAGACAAGTGCTGCCTGTCCAAAATGTAAACTTATTTACATGCCTCCAGTGCCCATTTGTTTCGTTAAAACCCAACACCTAGTCAGGTTGCCATAACTTAAGACTCGCTCTGGTGTGGTGACACCTGCCCCTTCCTACCCGGTTACCGCTGAGCTGCGCTGTTTACGACTCACAAGGGGAGGCCGCCAATTGTGAAATTCAGATACGATTCATACTGCGCATAATAAAAGCTCATGGCCAGAAGTGTAACGTGGCAAAGCACCAAGATGCACTTCTCAGCCGTTGTCGAGAAAATCGACAGTTAAAAGAAACCGTTGCGGTGAAATACTCTCTACGATTAATAAGTTTCAACAGCGTCGTGGCGCAGCGCTCGGGTTCACTATTAATGAATTGCTTATGCATGTTGGTGAAGGCGGATCGCTCTCCAATTGTACCGCCTCCATTTTTCCGTTTGTTTAACAGGGTGTACCAAAGTTTTCACGTCCGCACTGATTTTCGACGATGTTATAAGTTGCGCTAGGGACCGCATCTACCTTCTTTCGAAGTTAGCAGGCAACTATGCTGTTATGCGCCGGCTCGTTTCGGCCCATTCAACATCTGTCCTTCAAGTGTAACGAGCGAGTAACGGAGTTTATATTTCATACCTGCCACAGCAAATTTGTGTTGGTGGGGTCTCTATTCTAATTCGAACGTTTGAATTACGCTATACGTATTCGTTTCGGAATATCGTTTCTACGTCTTCCGTTAACTATACGTGGTTAACATTATGAAGGCAATTAATAACATTTGCGAAATACAACTTTGTTTGCGGAAAACATAATGATGTTCGAAGTCGTCAGTTTTTCCACGACAAACGACTTTCAACAACTTATAATATGCATAATTGTTGCAACTGATATATATAACTGTCGATTTTCTCGACAACGGCTGAGAAGTGCATCTTGGTGCTTTGCCACATTACACCTCTGGCCATGAGCTTTTATTATGCGCAGTATGAATCGAATCTGAATTTCACAATTGGCGGCCTCCCCTTGTGAGCGCGGCTATTTCACTGCGCAATCCACTGGCATGGCTCTTATAGGGAACCACATATAGCCACACAGCGAGCTACCGACCCGCAGCGGTTGACGCGATGCTCTGTGGCTCTTCTGTGCTACTTCTCCTTGCTTTTGTTAAAGACTAATAACTTTATGATCAAAGATTGGGACGCAGCTTTGCACCACCCTTTCTCGCCCCCCACTGCCGCTCTTCCCTCCTCGCAGGACGGAATTTGTGTAAATCTGTCTTCATTTAGTATTATTCCATGCGATAGTGCGACAGCGTTTGTGAATCGTGGTACCGAAGCGAGACGTGGGTAGCAGCCCGGTATTCACCTATTTGGGTGTGGGAAGCCGTCTACAAATCCACATCCAGGCTGGCTGGAACACCGGCTCTCGTCAGTAATATGCGGGGTGGGTTTGATCCCCGGTCTTCCGAATCCTGGAAGCAGAGTACTAATGAGCACGTCTACCGGAGTGAGATGGTTTCTTCAACATACCTCGTGAAATGATCACGATGACAAAATTACAGAAATTAGATATCTTACAGAGCTTTACCGGCAGTCATTCTCTCCAGGCACGTTCGTGACTGGACAGGAAACGGGGCAACATAGTGCTATACCGTAGTGTCGCTTTACAGAATATATCTACATCTACATCTACATCTACATCTACATCCATACTCCGCAAGCCACCTGACGGTGTGTAGCGGAGGGTACCTTGAGTACCTCTATCGGTTCTCCCTTCTATTCCAGTCTCGTATTGTTCGTGGAAAGAAGGATTGTCGGTATGCCTCTGTGTGGGCTCCAATCTCCCTGATTTTATCCTCATGGTCTCTTCGCGAGATACACGTAGGAGGCAGCAATATACTGCTTGACTCTTCGGTGAAGGTATGTTCCCGAAACTTTGACAAAAGCTCGTACCGAGCTACTGAGCGTCTCTCCTGCAGAGTCTTCCACTGGAGTTTATCTATCATCTCCGTAACGCTTTCGCGATTACTAAATGATCCTTTAACGAAGCGCGCTGCTCTCTGTTGGATATTCTCTATATCTTCTATCAACCCTATCTGGTACGGATCCCACACTGCTGAGCAGTATTCAAGCAGTGGGCGAACAAGCGTGATGTAGTGTAGTCTTACGTTATCACAATTACAGACTTTTGCCTGTAAAACAAGTTTAACACGATTTCTTATTCCATTTTAAAACGGTAGCGTTCATTTTACGTCTGCTGCAGTCTTTTCTGAAATTACAAGAAAATACTCCGGAATAGTAAGATTTTTTTCAAATTTGAAAAACTGCTCCAAGATACAACATGGTCATGTACCTAGGAACAAATATTCTGTTCAAGTTTAAAAGTGTTTTTGAGCAGAAAATCTTGTCAATACCGCATTTAATAGTCTGTATGTTTCATTATTACTTTACTACTCAGCAATAGACGGTTCAAATGGCTCTGAGCACTATGGGACTCAACTGCTGTAGTCATCAGTCCCCTAGAACTTAGAACTACTTAAACCTAACTAACCTAAGGACATCACACACACCCATGCCCGAGGCAGGATTTGAACCTGCGACCGTAGCAGCAGCGCGGCTCCGGACTGGAGCGCCTAGAACCGCAAGGCCACCGCGGCCGGCCCAATAGTCGGTAAGTGAAATTAAATTAAATAGAAGTATTATCAAAAAACCCGCTCCTGGACTCGGGTAGGCGCGCCGGCCCCAGATCGAATCCGCCCGGCGGATTAACGACGAGGGCTGGTGTGCCGGACAGCCTGGATGTGGTTTTTATGCGGTTTTCCACATCCCGCTAGGTGAATACCGGGCTGGTCCCCACGTTCCGCCTCAGTTACACGCGTCCCAGACATTTGAAACACATCCGCACTATTTCACGATTCACACTAAACACAGACAGTTGGGGTACACTGATTCCGTCCGGGGGGGGGGGGGGGGAGGGGGTACGGGGTGGTGGCAGGAAGGGAATCCGGCCATCCCTAACACTAACACTGCCAAATCCGTTGTAACCACACCAACCCTGCGATCGCTGCGGGACTATGGCATAAGCGAAAGAAAGAAGTATTATCAAAAACTAGTTACAAGTAAACACATTTTGCAGTAGGAGCTGTTAGCAACCCACACAAATTTTCGTTTTCGGTACAGGGTAAATTGCTAAGACGCTAAAGAAACTCACTCACTCGCAAACGCCATTTTTTACGGTAAACAGACTTACCGTTTCAAGATACAAGATGGCTCCTAAATAGGTGTGGCCTAATCGTCGTTATGTAACTTGTTATGAAAATGTAAACTTTTATTCACCATAAAATTCCGTCACCGAAGAATGAACAGTATCTTAAAAATAGCTTTAAAGTATTACAAAGCACTTGTAGAACTTGTGATATTTACAAACACTGCACAGAATACAACCTGACGTCTCACAACACCAAAAACTGTAAAAAATGGCAAAAACTGCGTAAGCCGATCTCTAGTGCACCTTCCTTCAACTGATTCTAAAGACGGACACTAGATCGGAATATGGGCCAGGACGCATAATATGCAGCTTCGTACACTATCCCCATATAAAATACTCTCACGTTATGAAAAGGGAAAAAATAAAAAATTCCTGATTTCAATTAAACTTCAATTTAAATGAAATTCAAGTGTCAAATTATGTCTCTTGGGAGCAGAAAACTGTCTACAACAAATAAACTCCCGATGAGTTCTCGCTCTTCCTAATCACGGCTATAGATTACATTACAACACAGAAAATTCTTACTGATGTCGGTTTAACAACTCTTTGTTGCTGAATAAACAATACATTTTCTTACAGAGATTACCAGCATATTACCTCTAGCCGACCTCAGAACAGCAGGTGAAGAACGAGTTACGTTTCATTTCGGCAGTTTACGAAAACAATCTTAATAGATACCTTTTTTCCCTTTGTTACAAAACTTCGTTACAAATATATTATATTAATTCAGATACGATATTTGTACATTTATTTTTGTTTTAATGAGCCCCATTCCAAGGAAAATTTTAGCTGGGTGGAAATACTGGCGCTATCTGTAGTCCAAGAGTAAAATTAACGTGGCATCGTGACGCAAGTTATCATTGTAATACATATCCCCAGCGGGTTTTGAAAGTGGCTTTCTATGATTCCACATCATACAAAAGAAATTTAAGGAAACAAATAAAGAAATACATTTGTCATATTATTCATCAGTTCACAGCGCTTCCCGCCGTAGTGCAGTATCATCGCTGACTCTTGGAGTCACTACTTGACGTGCAAGGCGTGTGGTGCATGCGGTCGGCACGCCTAGGGGGGCGGCAAACTCAGCCAAATCACTTACAGTGTGCTGTAGCACAGTAGCAGATGATCAACAGCCGCCACTAGCTGTAACCTCATGCTGCAACAGCGCTTTCAGAGGAGAGGTGGCTTCCGTAACAGACGATCAACGACAGAGAAATATTATGTCGGGTTTTTTACTAACTGCCATCATCTCCAGTACGTCACTGATATTCTCATTGTTAACCCCAGCCATATATGGATGCAACTTAATCAAAAGCGAATCCTGATCTTCCAACAAATTGGCTACACCATTTACTAACGTTAAAACAGTACAATAAGTACATTCCGTATTACATTAACATACATAAAATTGGTTTCGTATTTAGACAGATTAATCCGCTTCATCTTACTGCCAATTATGACCTAAATTAATAAACTCTTCGTAAAAATTAAGAGACATCGCGTAGCGTTACCGAACATTTTCTGAATTCAACAGTCATTTACACGCTGGGAAAACAACGAGAGTGTCGGAAATGGAAAGGGATATATATACGCTCTAAAACGCCTACAGTAACACAAAATAAAAATAATAGAACGGATTACTTGTAAATATATATTATAAAACAGAAGAGTAAGCATTTCATTTATTTATAAATTTGTTCAACCAAATCTGAACAAACAGTTACAATAGTTTCACCCAAAAAATTGTTTCAGGAGCCACAGAAAAATATAACTTTCTGGAGCTCCGTTTCGTAATCAGAAATGAGAGAAGGAAAGACAAAAAGAAAGACTGGCTGGTTCTATTACGAAATTTTAGACCTAATCTGTAAAAGACGATCAAGAAATTCTTGCCTTTGCCACGTGCACGAAGTCTGGATCTGAAACTATGGAAGCAAGTGAAGACAAGACATATTGCGCTCCTGCTCCCTCTGGTGGTCTCAACGACAGCATTGACATGTGTAATGTTGCCGCTGAAGAATCTTCAAGCAGAAGAGCGGCAATTTGTGAGAGATAAACAGACCCAGGCTGTGGCCTCTTAATATTAATAGCGATCTTGTTAATATTTGGGTTAAACGTGGTACTGTTTAAGTACATAATCATACTGATCCCACTAGCGACGAGGGAAGAAAGTTTGCTGACACTTACTATTATAGAAATCTTAACGGCGAAAAAGTTAAAAGGGACTAGCTTCTTTACTCTTTATCAAAAGGATTCAGTATTTGTTTCTGTTGTAAAACGTTTGGCAAAAGTGTAAATAGTCTGTCTGATATTAATAGATTTTCAGATTGGCAGCGTTTATCATTGACTCTGAAAAGGCACAAAACAAGTGATTCCTACATTGAAAATATGAAGTCCTGGGTACAATTGAGTAATTTGTTACAAACAAACAACACTTTAAATCAGATGCAACTGAGACTAATAGAGAAAGAAAAAAAATCTCTGATGTGATCAACTAGGAAGGATTATTGCTCTTATTAAGTTTTTGTCACGACAATGTCTGGCTTTTAGCGTTTCTTCGAAAAATACATATCAAGATGATAATGGAAATTTTTTAAAAGCAGTAGAGATGTTGGCACCTTTGGACTCAGTTGCGTGAACATACTCGCAAAAAAAGTGGTTCAAATGGCTCTGAGCACTATGGGACTTAACAGCTGAGGTCATCAGTCCTCTAGAACTTAGAACTACTTAAACCTAACTAACCTAAGGACATCACACACATCCATGCCCGAGGCAGGATTCGAACATGCGACCGTAGCAGCCGCGCGGTTCCGGACTGCGCGCCTAGAACCGCGAGACCACCGCGGCCGGCGAACATACTCGCAGAAGTGAATCAAAATCTGACTGCAGTCGGATGAGTATGGCCCACTATTTAGGAAATCACATTCAAATTTAAATTATTGAGTTACTAAGCACCATGATCAAAAATCATATTTTGAAGAAAATAAGAGAATGGAAATATTTTCCCTCATATTAGACGGCACAGTAGATGAAGTTCATACAGAACAAATAATAGTAATATTTAGGCACGTTTATTTTAATCATACAGACAAGAAAGTTGAGGTATGTGAACATTTCATTGGTTTCTGCCCGATTCATTCAAAATTTGCGCGAACAGGGTTATGATAATGGCGTGGAAAACACAATGGACTGCAGAAAAGAATTTTGGATGTCAATAAGCGTGCATTTTATGTCCCGTGATCAGCTAATAGTTTAAACTAAGTGGTAAATGATGCAGCAAATATTTCTCACGACACCATCAATTGCTTCGACGTAATTCAAGAAATTTACGTTTTCTTTTCGTCATCAACAGTTAGGTGGCCAATCATTTGCAAACATTTACCAGAGCTAAAGCTAAAACCCTTAAGTGCTACGAGATACTGTAGCAGAACTGAAGCACTCAAGCCCTTACGGTTCTACACAGAAAACATATTTGATGCTCTGCTGGAAATATCAGAACCTTCTTCTATTGAGGATTGTACTACCGCTCGCAAAGCGAAGTCACTTGCTTTAAAAATTCAGAATCATAAATTCATTTGTTCTGTTGTAATCTGGTACGATGTCTTGAGTGAAATTAATTATTTAAGTACAATCATGCAAAATCCGACAGTTAATACTGAGATATGCATCAATTTGTTAAAGAGCTTGATTGACAAATTCACACAATATCGCACAGATGAAAACTTTGAAATAGTTTTAAAGGGAGCTACCAATGTGGCAAACAAACTAAATGCTGAAACAAGTTTCCCTCCAGTAAATATACTTCGCCCAAGAAGAAAACCGACTCAGTGTCGATGTGAACATCGTGACGAAGTCTTGTTAGACCCCAAAATGAATTTCAAATTAGAGTTTTTTCCTAACCCTAGATCAGACATTATTTTCCTCAAGAAACAGATTTGATGATTTAAAGGGTTTAGACGACGTTTCTGGTTTTTTCAGTAGTACATTATTTAGTTACCCTAAAGAAGAACTGATAAAACGTAGTAAAGATTTGCGTATAAACTTAAAGACCATTCAAGGAATGAAACTAATATTGACGGTACTAATTTGTACAATAAAATTAACGCTTTAAGGTTCCGTTTCCTAGAAAATCAGACTTGTGATTCATAAACAATTATTCAATAGCTTTTCAAAAATAATTTTATATCAACTTTTCTCAACAAAGCAACAGCGCTAAGAATATTTCTTACTCTGCCACTCGCAGTTGCATCTGGTGAAACTCATTTTCGAAATTAAAAATTATAAAAAGTTATCTAAGATCAATAATGCATCAACAGAGACTTACAAATTTGGCTGTTATTTCTTAGAACACGATATCTTAGACAGTTTAGGTACTAGACTGATAACAGATTTCGCAATTATGAAAGCAAGGAAAGTTTAATTTGTGTTAGTATATGTTAGCGTCGAAGAAACTTTCACTCAGGTCAGCAAACAAGCTACAATTAAAGTATTCTTGTATTTGCCAACAGCGATTCTCATTTGTATGTAATACCTAGTGAATTAATATGTGAATGGGTTTTCTTTTCGAAAAATTATTATTAAAGAAATTCTGTGTCACGAACATGCCGATGCCAAGTCTTTAATACGAGAGTAAAAAAAAAGTTTTAAAGGGGGGGGGGGGGGGTGAAGAAATCTGGTTTGCACGCGGGCACCCTGGGGATATGCAGCGGCCCTGCTTACAGATTACACCTGAGCTGGACGAGGCGAAGCATACATATGACATCATAAGGTGGGATGAGGCAGCCACGAGAGAGGCTGCACCGCTCGTGAGTAATTATATGAAAGGAAAGTATATGCGCTCTGACTGGCTGCTATAGTGGAAGCTACACGGTATTGTTCTCCTACATGAGCACCAACCAGATTATTTTCATTTATTAATAGTAACTAAATTAACATTGGTGCATACTCCAAAATAAAATGGGAGACCCTCTTATTACTGTTCTATTATGACACAGACTATAATATTATAGGTAAACAGTTTATATAATAAGGAGGCACGAACCATTTCATGCGTCTAGGTAATAATAACAGTCCAGCGAAGTGGTTAGCAGCATCCAGGAAGTATTAAGTATGTACATTGGCATGTCGCTAGGTTCAAAATGGTTCAATTGGCTCTAAGCACTATCGTACTTAACATCTGAGGTCGTAAGTCCCGTAGCCTTAGAACTACTTAAACCTAACTAACCTAAGGACATCAGACACATCCATGCCCGAGGCAGGATTTGAACCTGAGACAGTAGCAGCAGCGCGGTTCCGGACTGATGCGCCTAGAACCGCTGGATCACAGAGCCCGGCGCATGTTGCTAGGACGTGTACGATTAAGCTTGGGCACTTGAGATCAAAGCGGACTATGTTAGAAGTTAGGTATATTTAAAGTGTCTATTGACATATTAATAATACGTACTGTTTAGTTATAACGTGGTAAAGGACTGAATTTTGACTAATGAGATGTTAGATGGTTCATCGTAAGAAGTTGGCAGGTGTACGCATGATTACGCCACATTGCCGAAGTCAGTTGGCTATTTTCTCCGACGGAATATATATCAATAAATATATCTGTCGTCCCTGTAAATTATCAACTTCATTCTTTAGTTGACATAAAAAGCCTCAGTCTGTTTCAGAGCAGTTCTGTACAACCTCTCATCAAATTCAACGTGCTCAAGACTGTGTGCTACTTTTGTGCTGGGACAAAGAAATCGCAAGGACACGCTAGGTTTGTGGAACTGACAGAGTCTTAGTATGTATATTGAACAACAAAGGTGAAAGATTTCATCCTCGTCTTATACCCTTTCTAATCCGAGCTCTTCCTCCCTGGTCTTCCATAAGCATTGTGCTCTCATGGTTTGTGTACATATCGTATATTTCAAAAATGGTTCAAATGGCTCTGAGCACTATGAGACTTAACTTCTGAGGTCATCAGTCCCCTAGAACTTAGAACTACTTAAACCTAACTACCTAAGGACATCACACACATCCATGCCCGAGGCAGGATTCGAACCTGCGACCGTAGCCGTTGCGCGGTTCCAGACTTTAGCGCCTAGAACCGCTCGGCCACTCCGTCCGGCGTATATTTAATCTTTCACCATAGCTTACTTTTATTTTTCTAAGAATGTGAACGTCTTGGACCATTCTACATCGCCGACAAATCCTATGAACGAATCTTAATAGTTTTGAAGTGTTACTCATTATCAAGCTCAGCGACGGAAGTACCTCTATGGTGCCTTTGCGTTTGTAAAATCCAAACTGATTGCCTTCTAGCAGAGCCTCAAATTTATTTTCTAGTTTTCTGTATATTCTTGTCAGCATCTTGAACGCATGAGATTTTAAGCGTCTAGTGAAATATTTTTCGCACTTGTCTCCTCTTGATATCTTCAGGATTGTGTGAATGATATTATTTCCCAATGTTTGACGGTGTATTTCCAGATATTTAAATTCTATACAGCAGTCTGAATAGTTTGCTTGTCACCCCCCCCCCCCCTCCAAAGATCTCAGAAATTTCGAATTAATGTTACCTATCTCTTATGCCCTAAATGTTGGTAAGTCTTCCAAAGTTCTGTTAAACTTTGACTCTAATGCTGGATCACCAGTGTCTTCTGCACCGACTCCAATATCTTCTTGTATCACGTCACAGGCAATTCTCCACCCTCGTAGAGGCCTTCAATGTACACATTCCACCGCCTTCAATGTACTCTTTACACCTATCCGTTCTCTCCTCTGCGTTTAACAGTGGAATTAATGCTGACTCCTTTAGTTTTAATTTATCCGATGGATCTTTTCACTTTTCTGTGTGATGACTCAGTGCTTCCGACGATCATATCTTTTAGTTTCCTTCGCAATTTTTCCCCTGGCATATCGCCTTGGTTTTTCTGCATTTCCAGTTTTCTTTTTTTGTTTTGTTTTTGTTTTTTTTAAGTGAATTATATTGCTGTAGTCCTGTCTTTTCCTAAACATTTTTGTACTTCCTTTTTTCGTCGATCAATTGAAATACATATTATGTTGCCCAAGGTTTCTTTGCAGATACCACCACTGTACCTACATGAGTCTGTTCAACTTAAGTCACTGCCCTTTACAGAGAAGTCCATTTGAACTGCCTGTTATGGTATTCATTATTGCAGTATCTACAGCCTTAGGGATGTTCAGTAGTGTACCACTTCTCTCCTCATTGATTCTTCTGGACGATTCTCTTAAACTTCGGGATACTCTTCATTATAACCAAATTGTCATCTGAGTCTATACATGCCTCTGGGTATGACTTACAATGCAATACCTGATTTCGAAATCTCTGCTGTAACCCAGCTGAAATTTTCCCTTTTCTCCAGGACTTCTCTAAGGATATGTCCTCCTCTTGTGATTTTTGAACAGTGTATTCGCAATTACTAACTGAAATGTA
This sequence comes from Schistocerca americana, assembly GCF_021461395.2. Lineage (NCBI taxonomy): Eukaryota > Metazoa > Arthropoda > Insecta > Orthoptera > Acrididae > Schistocerca > Schistocerca americana. The sequence goes on from NC_060119.1 coordinate 540,643,740, forward strand.
TTACATTAAATAGGAAACATTTCTTAATATTCTGCAAATTCTGCTGAACATTATCTTATTTAATATTACTATCATGGTCTGCCAAGCACTGATGGAAAATTCAGTTAATAAAATTTATTTCATTATTCAATTTGTCTTCTCTTCTTTCATTTCTACTATCAAGTTCATATTCTCCCATAATTCTTCTTTCCCTTTACATAATGAGTTACCTATTCACTGTCCACATATGCTCTATCTCTTTATCTTCTGCTTCTGTCATCGGCTTGTATACCTGAATTATTGTTGTAGATTTCTGTTTGCTGTTAATTCCGGTGAGAATAATACTATCACCGACCTAATCACAGTAACTCACTCTCTGCTGTACCTTTGTATTTATGATTAATTCTACTCTCGTTACACTATTCTCTGCTGCTGTTGATATTACTCTGTATTCGTCTGACCAAAAACACTGATCTCCCTTCCATTTCACTTCACTTGTAACCTCTCCCTCACTTATCGACCTTAATGACACCGTGCCAGACACTACCATAGCAAGTCGAGCGCAATTACATGCTGCCAAACCCCGGAATTGCGGCAACACGCGGGAGCTTCACTTAACACACCTGCTCCACCGCCCTACTCCAGCCAGACTCTGCTCTGCCCGCTCTTCACGCGGCAGAGTTAACACTACCAAAGATCCTAAACGCTTTGGTTCTCCACACGACCTATCGATGTAATCGTTCGATAGCATAGTTTTCCCTAGGCAAGACCCAGCGTAAAAATACAAATAATATTTACAAAACAAACCAATTATACATCGACATAAATGCATATACACAAATAGTAAAACAATTACGATATATAAAAACACAGAAATGTCATATCTTCAGGTAACAAAATAAGGAAAAAAAATTATAGTAGAATAGATGGAAATAGGAGGATATGAATTTCCGGCGTTACACACTGAACCCCTACTATATCTAGATTGAGGCATTCCATTTCCCTATACAGATGTTGTCGCTTCCCATCCTCATCCAGACTCGTAGAATGTTATCTTTTCGTTAGTTATTCAATCTTTTTTTGTGATACTTGCATCTTGGCAAATCTCTCCCAGAGATCCAAATGGTGGACTAATGCGGAATCTTTTGCGAATGGAGAGATCAACATGACACTTCGTTAATCACGGCCCACATGTCATATGGATACACATTATGTGTCTTTAGTTCAGTGGTTTCTCTTGCCTTCTACGACGTCATGCCACTTATCGTTGCTGCTTCTTCCATGTTTTATGGCTGTTCCCCGTCCCCCTCGTCAATGTTTGGAGGGTGCCCCAAACCTCCGCCTGTTCCTCCACCCTCTTTGCCAAGTACTTGGCTAGAAAGAGGGTCACCCCTTACACCGGAAAGTCTTATGGTTTTTATTCAAAATTTAATCTGTTGCTTGGATCGAACTCGAAATCCACGTCTGTTTTATCAATAAACACTTACTATTCCTAAATGATTTTCCTCTCTATGTCGATGGCATTCAGCATCTGTGATGGGCAATTTCAGTATCCCGTGTAACATAGATTACGTGGCTCAAATAATGATTCAACAATACAGGTGCATAGCATCTCTCAGGCTTACATAATGAAATAAAATTGTATTACAAGTTGCTTCGCATGTTATTCGCAAATAAAAGAAAACACTTAAAATATAAGTTTGCTATTAGGTGCATCGCTTTTCATTATTGCTGCTGATCCTGAGTGACCTTAAAACGGCGACATTTTGATCACGACTGAAGCACTTGAATTGGTCGAAGGGAACTCATTTCACTTTCTGACTGCCAAGATACGTGCCAGCATTTGATGGCAGTCGTCGATACTTGATAGATGCTCTATCGGATACCAAAACACTGCTTATTCAGTCTTCTTTTTTCTCAGCATTTGTCCTACGTAGAAACGAGATCTGCACTTTCTGGTCTCTGTCTCCACTAGGTGCGATCTTGTGCCTGATCACCATGGAGACCAACTATCTTGAGATGCACATGCACTGTATCCAGCCAACGCAGCTTTGGATCCGTAGTAGGTCATTTAACATCGAGTAACAACGAAAAATCATGTTTATCTATTGTTTCGTGATCTGCCCAAAGGACGTATGCAAACGCTGTAGCCGGCATTCCCTGATATTCTCAACAATAGGTGCCACTCCGTACCGCTTGTGTATTTCATCATTTGTGACATGGTCACACCGAAGTATGTGTGATTCCATTACAGCAAGCCATGCTTCTCCTTGTTTTGTTTCAGGCCAACACTCTGGACCACACAAGGCAGCTGGGTGGATTGTGGAGCGCTGTATTTTGGATTTAAGTCTATCTGGGATGCTCTCATAAAGCACACCGGTCACTGATGGCAGTTCATGTTTTGCATTGCTAACTTTGGGAGATCTATACCGTCGATCTTGATACTGTCCATGTTATTTGCATCTGATGATAGGTGATTTCCATTCAGAAGAGTGACAGATCGTAGTAATTGGTGTGAAGTCAATGAGTAAACCAGAAATGATATCTGAAGTTCCCTAAGGAAAGGTAATTGGCCCTCTGCAGTATCTACATCGACGATTCCGGAGACAATATGAGCAGCCCTGTTAGATTGCTGACAATGCTGTCGTTCACTGTCTAATAAAGTCATCAAAAGATCAGAACGAATTTAAAAATGATTTAGGCAGGATATCTGTATGGCAAGGAAAGGAGCAACTGATTCTAAATTTAAAAAAAGAAGATGAAGTCCTCCACGTGAATACCAAACAAAATCTAAACCGAATTTAAATGTTATCAACTCAGCTGAACACCTAGAAAATACAATTACTAGCAACTTATTTGGGCCGGCCGCTATGACCGAGCTGTTCTAGGCGCTTCAGTGGGGAACCACACTGCTGCTACAGTCGTAGGTTCGAATCCTGCCTCGGGCGTGGATGTGTGTAATGTCCTTAGTTTAGTTAGGTTTAAGTAGTTCTAAGTCTAGGGGACTGATGACCTCAGATGTTAAGTCCCATAGTGTTTAGAGCCATTTTTGAACTTATTTGAGACCTCCACACAGATAAATGTTGTGCGGAAAGCAAACCCAAGTCGCTGTTTTATTGGCAGAACACTAAGAAGATGCAAAAAATCTAGTAAAGAACTGTCTATACTACGTCTACCAACCTCGTCTAGAACACTGCTGTGCGGCATGGGATGCATATGAGATAGAATTGATGGAGGACATAAAAAACGCTTAAAGAGGGGCAGCTCGTTTTTACTATCGTGAAGTAGGAAATAGAGTATCCTGGATAGGCGAGTTGGGATGGCAACTACGACAATAAAAGCATTTTTACTTGCGGCGTGACGTTTTCACGAACTTTTAATCGTCATCTTTCTCCTCTGAATGCGAAATTATGCTGTTTGATTCCGACCTACATAAGGAGAAATGAACATTGTAATAATATAAGACAAATGAGGAATCATGCGGAAAGATTTCGACAGTCATTTTTCCCTTGTGCTGTTAGAGAGTGGAAACGTCGAAAAATGATCTGAAAGTGGTTCCACAGACCCTCTGCGAAACAGACAAGTTTGAATTACAGATACGTCAGTATAGATGCCTGCCATGTAGAAGATCCGGGCTCGATTCCATACTGATAACGATTTTTCCATGGTGGGAGGATTGATACAGGGTGCACTCAGCTTGTTGATGTCAAGTGAGGAGTTGCTTGAATGAGAAGTAGCTGCTCCAAGGACGGAAAAGTCTGCATAACGGCCGGGCGAGCTGAGTGCTAACCACATGCTCCTCCATATCACATCTGCATGAAGCCGAATTGGGAAAGATGAAATGGCATCCGCTCGACATCTCTTGGGCCTTCAGCACCTTTACGAGGAGATCATGCAGATGAACAAGATGGAGCATTTAAAACTGTCTTTGAAAGTATCTGAAAAACTACACAACGGCTTAGAAAAAGGCTGTGTTACAAGTTGTTTCTTTCAAAGAGGGACATCCTAAGACACCAAGCTCATTCCCTCCGCCCTAGATGGCGGGAGGGAGCTCAACTTCGAATGTTAAATAAGAAATCCCATTTCTTGTTATGGACCGGATTCTCCAGGAAAACATATGTAACTTTCTTATTTCAGATTTTATTTGTTTCATAGATGGCGCTGTAATCGATAAAAAAAATGGAAACTTGATAAGCAGATGATCGAAATGGTAACCATTTTCTGCGATACATATTTTACCATTCAAATTATTGTCTATGAAGCATGGACTGAGATCATGAATGAGATTTGTGAGATGCAAGAGAACTCAACATAAAACAAGCATCTCACTGATAAGAGGCAAGGGGACTTACCTAAAACAAGCACCACGTTGATGAGAGGCAAGGGGACTCAACTAATACAACCACCCTGATTGGAAGAGGCACGGGGATTCACTTGAAATAAGCAACCTGGTGGCGACAGGCAGAAGGACTAAGAGAAGGATCCTGATGGTGAAAGACATTGGGAGGGAGGTAAACTCCGAATGTTAAATAGGAAATTCCATTTTTTGTTATGGATCGGATTCTCCAGGAAAACATATGTATGGTTAGAGGCAAGGGAATCAATACTAAAAAATCACCTCAAAGGGAACAAAATACTTTTACGTCCATGTCGTTGTTTCTGGGTGTCGCTGAAAGTAGTTGTTTCAACTGCTTTCTATATCGACAACAGCTGTGAAAGAAATTGCACTGATAATGTGGACAAGGTAATATATTCTGGAGTGTCAGATTTCTTTGCAATGAAAAACTGGTTTCCTATTATTGTTTTTTTTTTAGAATAACAGCCTTTCTAACATTCTAGGATCCCAATCCGATTGGTATTTCTGGGGTTTTTACGCTAACAGAAAAAAAAATCACAACACCAAGAAGGAATTGTGCGATAAAAAGGAAAGTTGCTAGTCGTTTTTCTGTAAGCACGTAATGATCGTGAGCGTTGGTTATCCTCTGGGCGTGGAGAACTGATGTGGGTAAAGAATGCCTTTAAGGCGACAAGGGCGCTATTATCAAAAGCTCACTGAGCTTGAACGATAGCGTGCAATAGGGCTACGAGAAGCAGAATATTATTTCTGCAATATTGCAGAAAGTCTTGGCAGAAATGTAGCAACTATACATGATTACTGACAGCGGTGGTCACGAGAATGTATGGTTGTATCATACTACACCTGCAGGAGCAGTGTGAGCAAAATTTTGGACCAGAGTGACAGAACGAACTGTTACAATTCGGCTACTTCAAGTATAGCTCCTATTGCGTGCATTCCACTGACCCAAAACCACCGCCATTTGCGACTTCAGCGGTGTCAAGTCAGAGATCACTGGAGGAGAGGACGGAGGTATGTAGAGTATTCTGATGAAATCGGTGGCGGTGATGGTCGTGTGTTGGTTAGAAACAGGTCAGTTGAGGGTCTGCAACCAACCTGTCTGCATGCTAGACACACTAGAGCTACACACGGTGTTATGGTCTTCTGCGATTTCATATGACAATAGAGGCACTCTCGTAACTATCCAAAGCCCCGTGACTGCAAATCTGTACATCAGTCTGGTGATTCGACCTGTTGTGCTGCCATTCATGAACAGGATTCCAGGGGGTGTTTTCCAACAGGATAACTGTCGCTCACACCCTGCTGTTGTAACCCAACATGCTTTACAGAGTGTTGACATTCTCTTGGCCTGCTCGACCAACAGATGTGTCTCCAATCGAGCACATATGGGACATCATAGGACGAAAACTCCAACGTTATCCGCAACCAGCAGCCAGCAGTGTTTAATTGCTTCTTCATTAATATCACACTACTAGGTACCTACGCTATTGTAGTGTGTGATATTCCTGGTTGTGGCCGCCAGTATTTTATCGTACTAAAAGTTCGCCTTGATGCAGCTTGATACACGTGAAGTAGCATATGGTAGAAAAGTGGAGTGAGGTGCAAGCAGCAGATGGTACAGTATGTACCATTCCCGTGGAAGAGTCTGCCAATTGTGCTGAACTTGCTTCTGATTGGTCGGCACATTCGGGCGTTAGGCGCCAAACGCCTAACTTCTTTTATTTATTATTTATATACTTTTCATTCTATCTAATCCAGTTTTCAGTATGACAATCTCTCATTGTTACCCTACGAGTCTACTGTTTTTGTTTATTAAATTTCACTAGTTTTGAGAAACATAAAATGACATTACAACCGTAGTGCTTCGGACACCTCTGCGTCGCTTTGGCCGGCCTGGGAGGCGAAGTACTTCGGCTGGACTAGTGACTCTCTTCCGATGTTCCGGAGGGCCGGACGTGTATCTCTCTTTCAGTCGGACATGTACTCTATATCGGAAGATGTCAGAAAAGTTACCATACTATTAAGAAAGGTATGACGAGTGTTGTGGAAGACAGTATAAAAAGCGTTATTTTAAAATATAAACAAACAGATTAATGAGAGGTGTCGCCTACCATCATTGTCAGTACTAAAGGCGTTGCCCTCTGTAGATACAGAGACTGACCTGGGCAAGTGGCATCCGCCCTCCCCCCCAAAAAAAGCACAAATACAGATTGAAGTTCAAGATGACAGCCTAGCAGCCTCTGCCGAGGAAGATCCCACGACCGATGAGCTGTCTTCTGCATTGGCGACACAACTTTAGAAGACGGCAGGTTGGTGGAAAGAACAGATCTCTCCAGTTTCCATATCAGACTTCCAACACGACGTCGTATAATTTATAAGTGCCTGTATTATTCTGAATGCATATCGAAAGGTATTTTGCATCGTAACTCAGAATAACTGGGGCACTGAAATATCGCATTAATCCGCTGACAACGGGCAAGTGACTGTCGAGTAAAATGTCTCACCTCTGCGGGAATACACATAGTGCATGTACGAGTACAGGTTGTAGACACATGGCTAACAACGTAGCGGAGTCTGGGTCTCGCCGTGAGTCGTGCACGGATAACCAAATGGTAAGGCGACCGCTCGCGATAAAAGGGAAATCCGGCTTGGAGACCCGGTCCGGCACAAATTTTCATAGTCGTCGTTCCATTCTACAACTGGTGGTTGTCCATATCCGCAACTGCGAATACGCTAGGTATCGGGGGATTCCTCCATCTTCTTGAAACACGCGCACACACACACACACACACACACACACACACACACACACACACGCACACACACACACAGAGACACACATGTGAGCGGCCGTTCCCGGTCGGGCTCGCTCGCGTGTCCAATCGGCCTTTCTCCACACCGGCTGGCCGGGCCGCCGCTTTTGTGGCGGATCGCGCGTCGCGCTCACGAGCGCCCTTAAAGATGAGCGTCCGCGGTCCCGTTGCCGGTCCAGGGGAGCCGGGGAGAGCAGAGCAGAGCAGAGTAGGGCCGCAGAAAGCCAGCGGCGCGTGGAGAATGCCCCTTTCTCTGGCGGCGAATCTGCTCCGCCGCCAGCGGCGCCTTTGTGCGTCCGGCCGGACGCCAGACGTGCTGGAATCCCGCGCCGCTGCCGCTGCCGCTGCCGCCGCCCGTTAGCCATTACTCAGGGCGCTCCACAAACTCTCAGACGCGCCGAGCTGAGCTGGCGCACGGAATGGGAGACGTGGCGTCCACTGACAAATATTTAATCACTTCTAAATGAATGAGACAAGTTTTTTTAGCGATTAGGAGGTCTATACAGAGTTGCATATTACCGACGTACCGTCGGTTGCAAAAGCGATCGACATAATGGAAAAAATTATTTGATTTATGCTACAGCAGCTTCCATAATTTGTCTAATGACTACTCGTTTCGGTACCAAGTACCACGATCAGGCCACCCAACGATAAAAAAATAATACAAAGTTATAGTTCCCTTTAAGAAACATCGGTAAAATATTTTTTTCTATGGTAGCTAACATAAAACGTGCATCCTAAAAGTTCCGCGAACGATTTAATTCCTAGTGTACAAAAGACGTCAACGCAGTAAATGAAGTGGCAAGTCGATACAACAAGTGTAAACAGCGGATGTACGTTTCACCAGTCAGTTGGTGATGAGGCAGTGCTAAGTATAGGAAGTGCAGGCATGGAGTTTTAGCACTGTTGTGTCACAAATCGCAGTGGAGCAACATCTCAAAATTAAGCGTTCAAGACATTCTCCAGTATATTCTGAAGAAGAGTGGAATGTATGCATAAACGCGTCCCGATAGCCGTGACCGTTAGTACGTATCCTCCGGCAATCAGGAAGGCCCGCTGATCCCGTGTCGAATACTACCGGTGGATTATTTGGGACAGCCAGTGAACTGGCCAGCTTGGGTTCAAAATGGTTCAAATGGCTCGGAGCACTATGCGACTTAACTTCTGAGGTCATCAGTCGCCTACAACTTAGAACTAATTAAACCTAACTAACCTAAGGACATCACACATATCCATGCCCGAGGCAGGATTCGAACCTGCGACCGTAGCGGTCGCTCGGCTCCAGACTGTAGCGCCTAGAACCGCACGGCCACTCTGGCCGGCGCCAGCTTGGGTGCCGCACTTTCCCACCCTGATGAATACCGGGCTGGTACCCGCATCCCGCCCCATATACACGATGCACAAACTTTTCAAGTACGTTCTCACACTTTCACGTGAGATGACAGCAGACGCAGACATGTGAGGACACAAATTCCGCCCCAGGGGCGAGGGTAGTTTAAAAAAATGGTTCAAATGGCTCTGAGCACTATGGGACTTAACATCTGAGGTCATCAGTCCCCTAGAACGCAGAACAACTTAAACCTAACTAACCTAAGGACATCACACACATCCATGCCCAAGGCAGGATTCGATCCTGCGAGGGTAGGGGGCAGGAGGAAGGGGAGGCTGGTGACAGGAAGGGCACTGGACAAGCCTGTACCACTAACATCGACCAGATTAACATGCTAACTTCGTGAGGACGCAAGAAAAAGCAAGACAAAGAAGAGAGGTAAGTGTGTGCAATGTTTGTACTGCACACTTTGACTTCCGAGCAAAAACACCGACACAGGGACGCTTGCTGCGACTTCACTCCAGTGCAAAACGCGGACAATTCTTTCTGCAAAAGACCATCACAGGTGATGACATCAGCATTTTCAAAAGCATTAGTTGTTTATGTACGGGTAAACTTACAGGTCGTCTCCGTTTGCTAAGTCAAGGAGCAGGACGCATTGAACAATTTTGTGGACAGTCTGTGTAAGTCTACTCACAGTACTGGCCGATACCTTTATTTGTCTGTCTGGCGTGTTTTTCCTCTACATTTATGTTTCAAACCATACAGAATTCAGTTGATGCAAGCCCTTCAAGATATTGATGAACAATGAGGTGTAAAGTTCATTCAATATTTTCTTGGCATGGAGATGGAGAATAACAATTTCTGTTCATGTTTAGCAATAAGTGAAGAAGTTAAATCGCACTTAAGTGTAAAAGTGAAGGGCCACAACGTAAGAATGGGTGGAATCCAGAAATCACGTCCTATAGTATTGGCAATGAAGTGGCGACTTGTCGTAAAATGTAACCTTGAATTCTCCACCCCTTCCTCTTTCCTTTCTCATTCTCCTCTGCCCCTCCACTTCTCTCAACTGCCATCTCTGCCGGTCCCTCCCCTATTCCTTAGCTATGTCCCTTTGGAGAGCATTCATGTCAGTTGTGTTACCCATATTTAGTTCTCCCAATCACATTGTGGGGCGGCGAGTGAGTTTGTTAAATAATCTACTGTATAAATGCTTGCAAGTTGAATCAGTTTCTGGCTTTTAGAATGTTGTTAATGCTGTCTTTCGCCGTTCTCAACACTGGCTCTCTATTTACTTTTTGGCACCCAGAAAGTGATTTAATAAAACATGGAACCAGTAATAGAGATCCTAGTGCCCACTTCATTTGAGATACCATTATAGCTGCAGCTTATAGCTCTGAGGAATTAGGAGATTGTCCGGGATTTCTAATCAAAAACGGTTTTCCAAAATAGTTGAGTATATTCTGAAATTCACTGATAAAAAACACAAGTATCCCTACAACCTAACTAACAGAGCAGTTCAGAGTCTAATGCGCTGATGCAACTATAAATGTTCGAATTAAATGTTGAAATGAATGCTCGCCATAATTTGATGAAAATATTTCATCAAACGCCACGCTAAATATTTGGTAGAATGTCTGTCCCGCGACGGCACGTGAAAATACGACAATACGCAAACTGAAGCTAGATAATGAAAATCATTCCAGAATTAACACTTCACATAAAATGTTTTCATGGTTCCGCATATCTCTAGTAACTTAATATGGCACCCGAGGCTGTTTGTAGCAGTGACACTGATGCGATGCGGCTCCCGACACAGATGGCGTGTCATTCAGCGCTTGGAGAGAAGTGGGGCCTTGCCTTCCTCGCGCAGCGTGCTTATATATAAACCCGCGGTGCGGACGGCGAAGGGAACGCCTGATCTTTTCGGCTCTCTCGACTAGCCGCTGGGCTAGTAACGCACCACTTCAAGTTACATAATAATTTATAGCTTCTTTTGCTGATGGCCGATGAAGCTCTTACTTTAAACGTGCATTCAGCACGCAGGTAAGTATCGATAATAAAATTTTGACGTGGCTAAGTTAAATATTTTGGGCGAGAGAATTAATTAAATTACACTGTACGCAGTAGATGAGCTCTGAACTGGTCATTTTTGAGATCCGCTATCGCTATAATTTTATAGGTATTCAAAAGAAACTTTTCACATCTTCATAGTCATAGCGGACCTCCAACCTATTTAAATCTAAACATCCTAGCCTTATTTATTAACCTACTTAATCTATCTTGCTTCCTTCAGTTTTGAGACGAAAACCACAAAATCATGAATTTCCACTAAAATCTTAATTTGTGAAATCCAAAGTACTGTTTTTATTAAATCATTATGAAAGATGAATCTAAATATAAATTTTGAAGTCTCTAGCTCTTTTCTGTTGCGCCAATGATTTTTTTAGAAAAACGTCCAAATTTCGAAAACGACTTAAGTTATCGTACTGATATTCAACACACATTAATTTAGTATTATTCCTGACATGCTAGAAAAGTTTTAGGTAATTTGCTTGATTTTTAAGGTATTGCGCAACATTTATGACGTCAGAGCTAGTTACAGCAGACTGGCTGGCACACAATGGAAACTGATGTGAATTTACTACAGCGTGAGTAGGCTGCTTCCCTACATCACCCTCTACTTAAATTTTTTGTTTATGAATGTTAATGAATGAAAAAAAAAATTTAATTACAAAAAGGGAAGCAAGAGTACAGTTTAACTCCCTATGAAAAATCAAAATTGAAATATAAACATGTAGAAACATTAAAGAAAACTGATTACCTACATTAATTATTTAAATTATAGGCATGTTCACTGCCTTTTAAACAATGTCATTACTCAAATTTTTAAGCAAAGTCAATGAAATATTTTGGGCATATATATTGCCTTAGACAAACAAACACATACAAATTGAAAAATTATGAAAATCTTAGATCCATTAAATACATTTTTACATACACAAATTCAAAGAAAATAACATGGTACATAAACAGATGATTATCTCTTAGCAGTCTTTTCCAAACCTGAAAGAAAAGTTCACAAATAATTTTTACACACGTGGTTGTAGCCGCTTTGGCTGGCATCCTACACTTCCATTCACAAGGGTAGAGGAGGGGAAGTTGCTATGGTGTGCGTCCTTCTCGATCACTCTAAATTACATGGGGGAAAGGGGAGGGGTCACTGTGAGTTGTGTCCAAGTCACTCCACGCTTTCATGCAGCTACCAGGCTGCCATTATCTGGTTTGTCCTGTAGAACAAACAAAAAGAGTGCCTCAGACTCTGTTCACTTAATATCTAAGGGTGGGTCACAATGAAATGGGGATATATACATTTTATCCTTCAGTATGTTACTGGAACAAAGTTAACAGAATGTTTGTAATCTTACTCTCGTGGTTACTTAATTGTCATAATCGGTAAAGAAATGGCTCCAAACGCCTTTAGTCATGTATTAGAGAAATTTTATGCTCCTAAGGCATACAATCATAAATCATATTTAATCTGAATTTATTATTTCTGGGCCGGAACACTGAACCAATGCTCGGTACATTCCTGATACATTTGTATTTTAAGCACTTAACTGACTCATCTTTGATTACCTTATTCTTAGAGATAGTATGAGTATGATTAGTGGTTGTTTTCTCAGCTTCTTTGTACATATGAGTAACTTTTGGTAATAGTACAGTTGTGAGTGTTCAAAACACACTACGTTTAGTTGACTACTAAATCCACTTATTGGTCCTCTGCTGTTGTCAGTTCCACATCTGCAATTAGGTACTTACTTACTTTGAAGTGTATGTATGCTGAGCTAAAATAATGTTTCACGTCTGTCAGTATGTTATTTATTTATTTAACACTCACTCTATAAATATTTAAAGCATAGGATAGCACATGTATTTCAGATTCATAGTGTACTGCAGCTGATTAGTTTGCTCACGTGGCAATCCATTTCCACTCGATCGGACGCTGAAACCTCAGGTAGTCTCTCTCGGACCTACCACTAAAGTGCATCAAGTAATTATGGACGAGCGTAATGCTAAATTCCTTAAACCTATAGGACACCATGAGCTGCTCTGTCTCATCTAACATAAGGGTACCTATGGTCGCATTCACGCCTCCAACTGATAACCTCAATACGTGTAGGTGTATCCTGTCACACACTACACTAAAATAATCGCCAGCTCCAACCTTATAAATACTTCAGGGACGTGTCCTTCACGTCTCAACCACAAACACTGCTCAATTCTATTACACTGCCTTTCCTTGCTATACCAGGTGAGTTTATCCTTACAACTTATCTGCATATTTTTCATAACATTAAGCAATCTCCTTTACTATTTCTCAGCTAGCTCTAATGCATACACTAGGTTTCACTACCACTTCAGATACTGCTTGTACATGAATTCATATATCTCTTTAAATTACTGTTGGTGGACCATTTCCAATAAAACAACACTTTGTACTTACTATATTACCAGGGTACTATACATAATTGTTACTCAAATACATTTTATATCTTAATTACGTCAACTTCTCTATTGTTTGTCACTATTAGGTTTGTCACATTAGGTATTTTTCTTCACTAATCGGTAGATAGAATGGTTACATAACTCATGGCTTGATAGCCATGACAGAAAATTTTCATGTCTGGATAGAAGAGGTCGAAATTTTTGTGGATAGGAAAGATGAAGACTGAGTAAGACCTGAAATGGAAAGAAGATCTCACACAGCTGGGACTGCACAGCTGCCACACTGTGTAGAGGTTACAGAACAACCTCCTCCCTACAGCATTCATTGGTTTAATGCTGTAAAGAAGAGTTAGAAATTTTAGGTGGATAGAAAAGATGAAGAGTGAGTGAGACCTGAAAAGGAAAGAAGATCTCACACAGCTGGGACTGCACAGCTGCCACACTGTGTAGAGGTTACAGAACAACCTCCTCCCTACAGCATTCATTAGCTTAATGCTGTAAAGAAGAGTTAGAAATTTTTATGTGTTGTAAGAAGATGTCGAAATTTTTGTAGATAGGAAAGATGAAGAATGAGTGAGACCTGAAAAGGAAAGAAGATCTCACACAGCTGGGACTGCACAGCTGCCACACTGTGTAGAGGTTACAGAACAACCTCCTCCCTACAGCATTCATTAGCTTAATGCTGTATTGATAACGGAAAATTTTAGTATTTGGAAAGAAAAAGTCGAATTTTTTTTTGAGGCCAGGAAAGAGGAAGAATGAGTGAGACCTGAAATGGAAAGAAGATCTCACACAGCTGGGACTGCACAGCTGCCACACTGTGTAGAGGTTACAGAACAACCTCCTCCCTACAGCATTCATTCATAACCTTTGACCACGCCACGTCGATCTGAAAATACTTTATGATGCCTTTTTAGAACCTGTCTCAGTTCTTCCTTTTGATTGTCTGAAATCTTATAGATTTCCTGCAATTTAGCTTTTATTTTGTCTAAAATAATTGCTTCTCCTTCTTCTGCTGTGTTCAGCTTACTGTTACTAAGATTAACACCTTCGTCCCAATACCTCCTATTTTTCAGAACTCGTATAGGCAGCTCCCAAGTTCCATCATCAGTTACTACATGTTTATCACTAAAAGATACTATAATTACTCCGGTTATTGGCAAGACCATTTTTAACTGGCTTCTTTCAAAGTCAACAACACTCTGATATTTTGACAAGAAATCTATGCCAATTAAAACCTCAATACTGAGATTGTTTACAATTAAACATGGATGATCAACTAAATTACCATTAATGTTAAAGGGCAGCAAAGCTTCTTGCTTTACTGTTTTTGACACCTTGCCAGTAGCACCAATTATTCTTAGTCCTGATACCCTCATTACTGTAAGCTTGTCCTTACCAGGTAATGCGTCAAAGAAGGACTGAGATATTGCACTCACCTCACTTCCACTGTCTAAGAGACAACGTACATTGATACCCAACATATTCACTATTATTATAGGGTGGCTTATTCTAGGTTGTACAGGTGGTTCCTCAACTTCATCTAGTAGTTCCTTTTGGATTTGTCTCCAACTAAAGTGATCAACATCTATCTTCATTACATTTAGGTCACAGTGTGTAGGGGTTTCCTGAATTACATTTTCCGCTGCCTTTTCCAGTCGGTCTATTAATTTTAAATCGAAACACCGCTCGACTTCATTACATTTAGTTTGCTGAACATGACCCAAATTACTGTAGTCTGAGCGATTCTGCGCCTCCAGACCGGGCATAACATTAGTTACAGTTAAACCACTTTCACCATTATCGTCGGTTTCCTTCTCAAGTGACAACTGGTCACAGCTACTGGGTTCATTGACCCTCAACAGCCTACCCTCTACATTCTCACTTATCTCCTGTCCTAAATCTATTAGTACATTATCAATATCCTGCACAGGCACTTTAGATAAGAGCACATCATCCTCATCGTAAATATAAGCATGAATTTCTTCTGCTTCTTCACCTGACAATTCAATATTTTGTAGCTCTTCCCTACCATTACACTGCTGCGCCTTCTCTTTCTCTTCCCACTTAGAAAGCGTCTCTAACACGGTATCTATCAAATACTGTGAGTGATCTAATATTTCTGCTGTATTCTTAGGTGCTACCGACTCTTCATCCACATGTTCAGTTTGAGTATTCTGATTTATCTTACCAATTCCCGTAACTACTGGCTTAGGAAAAGTAACCGCCTGGTGAGCGCCAGTGTCCTCATAGACGGGAACTAGTTTTCCTGCCTCGGCCTACTGCTGTTTCCTTTAGTTTCATTATAGTTAACTGGCACAGCATTACTTTCCGTATTGTTGTTTACATGCATATTTCCGTTTGGAACAACATTATTATCCCTTGGACGCCATTGTTGGTTCTGATAATTATTTCCCCAATTCCTACCTCTCTTAGGATTACGAACACCTACTGTTCTGATATTTACATTGCCATTTTGCTCGTTCCTAAAATTACTATTATTGTTATTGGCATTTCTGTTATTACGTGCTCGCTCCTCATTGGCAGCAACACGTTCTACACGTTCCAAATATTCAATGAAACGGTCAAGATTGTCTCTAGGGGCTGACATAATTCTAGTTTGCCAGTACCATGGCAGTTTGGCTTCAAGACCTAGTATAATCATTTCTGGTTTTAGCTTTTCCGCCAAATGTGACAAACGTGAGATCCATGACCTAGCAAACTCTTTAATTAATTCCTTGCCTGCATTGAAGCGTTTTCCACTCCAAAATTCTCTCAACACTTCATTTTGCTTATTGCTAGACCAATACTCATTAATGAAAGCTGTTTTAAACTCCGCTAATGTTTTACACTTCAACATAACATCAGCTGACCAACGCATGGCGTCACCTGCTAAATGGCTTTTAATAAATGAGATTTTTTCTCGTTCAGACCAAGTCGGTGGAATCACATCTTCAAAATCGTTCCAGAAATCTAGCGGGTGGATATTTTTATCTGGATCGAACCGCAAGAACTGCCGACACCCGATAAAAGCGGCGTTTGCAGCTACAACTTGTTGTATACTACCATTACCAGAAGTTACTGAAGCTACTTTACTCTCAATGTTAACAATGTTAGTACTAATATTTTCTACTTTCATTTCAACATTATCTACTCTTTGCACAATATGAGTAGTATCACTTTTCTACATCTACATCTACATCTATACTCCGCGAGCCACCTTACGGTGTGTGGCGGAGGGTACTTATTGTACCACTATCTGATCCCCCCTTCCCTGTTCCATTCACGAATTGTGCGTGGGAAGAACGACTGCTTGTAAGTCTCCGTATTTGCTCTAATTTCTCGGATCTTTTCGTTGTGATCATTACGCGAGATATATGTGGGCGGTAGTAATATGTTGCCCATCTCTTCCCGGAATGTGCTCTCTCGTAATTTCGATAATAAACCTCTCCGTATTGCGTAACGCCTTTCTTGAAGTGTCCGCCACTGGAGCTTGTTCAGCATCTCCGTAACGCTCTCGCGCTGACTAAATGTCCCCATGACGAATCGCGCTGCTTTTCGCTGGATCATGTCTATCTCTTCTATTAATCCAACCTGGTAAGGGTCCCATACCGATGAGCAATACTCAAGAATCGGACGAACAAGCGTTTTGTAAGCTACTTCTTTCGTCGATGAGTCACATTTTCTTAGAATTCTTCCTATGAATCTCAACCTGGCGCCTGCTTTTCCCACTATTTGTTTTATGTGATCATTCCACTTCAGATCGCTCCGGATAGTAACTCCTAAGTATTTTACGGTCGTTACCGCTTCCAATGATTTACCACCTATGGCATAATCGTACTGGAATGGATTTCTGCCCCTATGTATGCGCATTATATTACATTTATCCACGTTTAGGGAAAGCTGCCAGCTGTCGCACCATGCATTAATCCTCTGCAGGTCCTCCTGGAGTACGTACGAGTCTTCTGATGTTGCTACTTTCTTGTAGACAACCGTGTCATCTGCAAATAGCCTCACGGAGCTACCGATGTTGTCAACTAAGTCATTTATGTATATTGTAAACAATAAAGGTCCTATCACGCTTCCCTGTGGTACTCCCGAAATTACCTCTACATCTGCAGATTTTGAACCGTTAAGAATGACATGTTGTGTTCTTTCTTCTAGGAAATCCTGAATCCAATCACAAACCTGGTCCGATATTCCGTAAGCTCGTATTTTTTTCACTAAACGTAAGTGCGGAACCGTATCAAATGCCTTCCTGAAGTCCAGGAATACGGCATCAATCTGCTCGCCAGTGTCTACGGCACTGTGAATTTCTTGGGCAAATAGGGCGAGCTGAGTTTCACATGATCTCTGTTTGCGGAATCCATGTTGGTTATGATGAAGGAGATTTGTATTATCTAAGAACGTCATAATACGAGAACACAAAACATGTTCCATTATTCTACAACAGATTGACGTAAGCGAAATAGGCCTATAATTATTCGCATCTGATTTATGACCCTTCTTGAAAATGGGAACGACCTGCGCTTTCTTCCAGTCGCTAGGTACTTTACGTTCTTCCAGCGATCTACGATAAATTGCTGATAGAAAGGGGGCAAGTTCTTTAGCATAATCACTGTAGAATCTTAAGGGTATCTCGTCTGGTCCGGATGCTTTTCCGCTACTAAGTGATAGCAGTTGTTTTTCAATTCCGATATCGTTTATTTCAATATTTTCCATTTTGGCGTCCGTGCGACGGCTGAAGTCAGGGACCGTGTTACGATTTTCCGCAGTGAAACAGTTTCGGAACACTGAATTCAGTATTTCTGCCTTTCTTCGGTCGTCCTCTGTTTCGGTGCCATCGTGGTCAACGAGTGACTGAATAGGGGATTTAGATCCGCTTACCGATTTTACATATGACCAAAACTTTTTAGGGTTCTTGTTTAGATTGTTTGCCAATGTTTTATGTTCGAATTCGTTGAATGCTTCTCTCATTGCTCTCTTTACGCTCTTTTTCGCTTCGTTCAGCTTTTCCTTATCAGCTATGATTCGACTACTCTTAAACCTATGATGAAGCTTTCTTTGTTTCCGTAGTACCTTCCGTACATGATTGTTATACCACGGTGGATCTCTCCCCTCGCTTTGGACCTTAGTCGGTACGAACTTATCTAAGGCGTACTGGACGATGTTTCTGAATTTTTTCCATTTTTGTTCCACATCCTCTTCCTCAGAAATGAACGTTTGATGGTGGTCACTCAGATATTCTGCGATTTGTGCCCTATCACTCTTGTTAAGCAAATATATTTTCCTTCCTTTCTTGGCATTTCTTATTACACTTGTAGTCATTGATGCAACCACTGACTTATGATCACTGATACCCTCTTCTACATTCACGGAGTCGAAAAGTTCCGGTCTATTTGTTGCTATGAGATCTAAAACGTTAGCTTCACGAGTTGGTTCTCTAACTATCTGCTCGAAGTAATTCTCGGACAAGGCAGTCAGGATAATGTCACAAGAGTCTCTGTCCCTGGCTCCAGTTCTGATTGTGTGACTATCCCATTCTATACCTGGTAGATTGAAATCTCCCCCTATTACAATAGTATGATCACGGAACTTCTTCACGACGTTCTGCAGGTTCTCTCTGAGGCGCTCAACTACTACGGTTGCTGATGCAGGTGGTCTATAGAAGCATCCGACTATCATATCTGACCCACCTTTGATACTTAACTTAACCCAGATTATTTCACATTCGCATTCGCTAATAACTTCACTGGATATTATTGAATTCTTTACTGCTATAAATACTCCTCCACCATTGGCGTTTATCCTATCCTTGCGGTATATATTCCATTCTGTGTCTAGGATTTCGTTACTGTTCACTTCCGGTTTTAACCAACTTTCCGTTCCTAATACTATATGCGCACTATTTCCTTCAATAAGAGATACTAATTCAGGAACCTTGCCCTGGATACTCCTGCAGTTTACCAATATTACGTTAACTTTTCCTGTTTTTGGTCTCTGAGGACGGACGTTCTTTATCAACGATGATAATGTCCTCTCTGGTAAGCCGTCAGGTATTTTATCGTTTCGCCCAAGGGGGGGTCCCTCTAACCTAAAAAACCCCCGTGTGCACGCCACACGTACTCTGCTACCCTAGTAGCTGCTTCCGGTGTGTAGTGCACTCCTGACCTGTCTAGGGGGGCCCTACAGTTCTCCACCCAATAACGGAGGTCGATGAATTTGCAACCATTATAGTCGCAGAGTCGTCTGAGCCTCTGGTTTAGACCCTCCACACGGCTCCAAACCAGAGGACCGCGATCGACTCTGGGCACTATGCTGCAGATATTAAGCTCAGCTTGCACTCCGCGTGCGATGCTGGTTGTCTTCACCAAATCAGCCAGCCGCCGGAAGGAACCAAGGATGGCCTCAGAACCCAAGCGGCAGGCGTCGTTCGTTCCGACATGTGCTACTATCTGCAGCCGGTCACACCCAGTGCGTTCAATAGCTGCCGGAAGGGCCTCCTCCACATTACGGACGAGACCCCCCGGCAAGCACACCGAGTGCACACTGGCATTCTTCCCCGACCTACCCGCTATTTTCCTGAGGGGCTCCATAACCCGCCTAACGTTGGAGCTCCCTATAACTAATAGACCCCCCCTCTGTGACTGTCGGGACCTTGCCGGAGAATCGGCCACTGGCCCAACAGGCGAGGCATCCTGTGGTGGCTCGGAAACGATGTCATCACCACTAGGAAGCACCCCGTACCTGTTGGAAAGGCGTAAGGCAGCTGCCACGCGGCCAGATCCCACCTTCGCCTTTCGACCAGGCACGCGCGAGCCCACCACTGTCCGCCATTCACCCTGGAGTGATGGCTGACCGGTAAGATGCTCACTGCCGGAAGACGCAGCGACATCAGGGGTTCCATGTGATTCCAAGGCCACCGAAGTAGGCATAGGTCTCACCACAGTTGCCCCAACGCCACTACGAGCCGACGCCTGCGCCTCGAGCTCGATGAGCCTAACAGACAAAGCCTCCACCTGACCCCGAAGAGTGGCCAATTCTCCTTGCGTCCGCTCACAACAACCACAGTCCCTACAAATTGCATATACGTCTGCTTGACATATGTTTACTTTTATATTAACATCTTTAAATCTATCTGAGCACAGTTCAGATTCCGCCTCGATCTTTTCTGTTAACTTGTGCTCCAGCTTCGCATCTTCCATCTGGAAGTCCTTGCGAACCTCAGCAACTTCGGATTTTACTGTTTTATACATTTCAGAAAATTGTTGAGCAACCTTTTTCTTAATATCCTCATGGTTGTAATCAATTTTATAATTCAAACTGTCTAGATCCTCTTTCAACTTATTGCAACCAGCCTTGAAGGTATCGTCCATTACCTTCAATCGCTTATTAAAATTAGGTTGACTGGCCATAATCTCATACTTTAATTCAGCATTACTGCTTTTGACCTCAGTTATTTCAGACTTCAATTCAGCATTGCTGGCAGCTATTGCTTGTAATATAACATTTAGATCAACAGCCCCAGCATCTTTGGGTTGCTCACTAGCTGGCTTTTTATCACACTCAGGTGACGAAAAACTAGCTCCAACACCAGAATCATCAAAACTAAATGAAACTTCTGATTGATTAGTCATATCTAACTGCTCCTTCTTAAACTCTACCATCTCTGATGACTGTTTCATTTTTAATTCATCAGAGAAACTATCATCCAATAAATTTACAATTTCTACTTTCTGCTTTACTACAGGGGTTTCTATTATTGAATCATTGCCCCATTTTACACTACGGTCAGGAGACAATACTTCATGTTTCACCTTAACATTACTACTTTCATGCATATTTACACTTGAACCGTTGTCTGGATTTACAGTTCCCTCAACAGACATAGGTTCTGATTTAAGTTTAACCTCAGCTTCTTTTGACGGTTCCATCGCCGACAGTCTTTTAGTGCAGGTTAGTAAAATTTTTAACAGCTTTTTTCACTTAACTTAGTTCCTTCTGCACGACGTATGGCGTTGCCGGCGCGGCGTACCAGGATTCCTGATGCGACGTGGCACGTTGAACTGCAGACGGCTCTCCGACGGCTGTTGTATGTTTGCGTGGCCCGCAATTGCAGGCTCTGCGCCGGCTGCTCCAGCGGACGACACCGGTGCAGCGAGACTGGCTTCTCGCGATGCCGGCAGCACCGCTAGACTCAGTGCCAGCTCCGTCAATCCAGATGCGTTGTTAATCCAATAGCGTCGTCCACATGCACACGTAACACATTCACCGTTCTATACTCAGTTGCGTGTCGCATTTCACTCGCGAATCCGAATAGTTAAAATCACTTTCACTTAGTTGATTTCCCGGCCGATGCACCATATGTGGGGCGGCGGATAAGTTTGTTAAATAATCTACTGTATAAATGCTTGTAAGTTGAATCAGTTTCTGGCTTTTAGAATGTTGTTAATGCTGTCTTTCGCCGTTCTCAACACTGGCTCTCTATTTACTTTTTGGCACCCAGAAAGTGATTTAATAAAACATGGAACCAGTAATAGAGATCCTAGTGCCCACTTCATTTGAGATACCATCATAGCTGCAGCTTATAGCTCTGAGGAATTAGGAGATTGTCCGGGATTTCTAATCAAAAAGGTTTTCCAAAATAGTTGAGTATATTCTGAAATTCACTGATAAAAAACACAAGTATCCCTACAACCTAACTAACAGAGCAGTTCAGAGTCTAATGCGCTGATGCAACTATAAATGTTCGAATTAAATGTTGAAATGAATGCTCGCCATAATTTGATGAAAATATTTCATCAAACGCCACGCTAAATATTTGGTAGAATGTCTGTCCCGCGACGGCACGTGAAAATACGACAATACGCAAACTGAAGCTAGATAATGAAAATCATTCCAGAATTAACACTTCACATAAAATGTTTTCATGGTTCCGCGTATCTCTAGTAACTTAATATGGCACCCGAGGCTGTTTGTAGCAGTGACACTGATGCGATGCGGCTCCCGACACAGATGGCGTGTCATTCAGCGCTTGGAGAGAAGTGGGGCCTTGTCTTCCTCGCGCAGCGTGCTTATATATAAACCCGCGGTGCGGACGGCGAAGGGAACGCCTGATCTTTTCGGCTCTCTCGACTAGCCGCTGGGCTAGTAACGCACCACTTCAAGTTACATAATAATTTATAGCTTCTTTTGCTGATGGCCGATGAAGCTCTTACTTTAAACGTGCATTCAGCACGCAGGTAAGTATCGATAATAAAATTTTGACGTGGCTAAGTTAAATATTTTGGGCGAGAGAATTAATTAAATTACACTGTACGCAGTAGATGAGCTCTGAACTGGTCATTTTTGAGATCCGCTATCGCTATAATTTTATAGGTATTCAAAAGAAACTTTTCACATCTTCATAGTCATAGCGGACCTCCAACCTATTTAAATCTAAACATCCTAGCCTTATTTATTAACCTACTTAATCTATCTTGCTTCCTTCAGTTTTGAGACGAAAACCACAAAATCATGAATTTCCACTAAAATCTTAATTTGTGAAATCCAAAGTACTGTTTTTATTAAATCATTATGAAAGATGAATCTAAATATAAATTTTGAAGTCTCTAGCTCTTTTCTGTTGCGCCAATGATTTTTTTAGAAAAACGTCCAAATTTCGAAAATGACTTAAGTTATCGTACTGATATTCAACACACATTAATTTAGTATTATTCCTGACATGCTAGAAAAGTTTTAGGTCATTTGCTTGATTTTTAAGGTATTGCGCAACATTTATGACGTCAGAGCTAGTTACAGCAGACTGGCTGGCACACAATGGAAACTGATGTGAATTTACTACAGCGTGAGTAGGCTGCTTCCCTACAACATCTTTGTATTTTACTGCCGTAAAAACAAAATAGTCAGTCACATCTCTCGCCTCCTGCCCCGCCCACCCTTCCCCTTCCTAAATCACACCCTTTCCCTCCACTTCCTCTTCCTATGGCATGCCCCTTTCTTGGAAATAGGTCAGTCAGAGAGCTTGTAGGTCAATTATGTTATACATATTTAGCTCTCCCAAACACAGCTCAGTATTTTACTGTCAAAGAACTGAAACAGTCGGACAGCTTTCCACGACAAGAATAGGTGGAAGACATGACATCATTCTCAACCAGTGGTGGTACCAATTGCGCAATTGTCTGCTTTGCAGGTTGGAGGGAGCATATATATCGCTTTTCTGCTCACAGTCATGTCCTTACATATGTAGTTATATTAAAAACCCGTACCCTTTCTCAAATCTTTGTTATCTTTTCTTTGAATGATTTTTTAAGTTAGATGTGTGGCTCTGTGCTGCAGCAACCAGCTGCCACAGTTCACTATAGGTAGGCCTTGGGCATGGATGTGTGTGATGTCCTTAGGATAGTTAGGTTTAAGTAGTTCTAAGTTGTAGGGGACTGATGACCTCAGATGTTAAGTCTCATAGTGCTCAGAGCCATTTCAACCAATTTTCCATATTTTGACTACCTCAGTAAACCAGTTTACGGTGAAACCCTCTTCGAAAATTGTCTTATGATCGCTAATTCTAACCAAATCATCGGCTTTGCATTTAGCAGTTCAAGGATCTACCATCTTGATTTTATTATACACAGCAAACAAAAAGGCGTCATCACTCACATCAATATGCCTCATGCTAACTGGTCTATGTTTTATATGATTGACTTAATTGATCTTAACAGATGACTCCATTTGAAAGGAAGTTGTTATAGAACCGTTTCAACATCACATCTTTAAGAGTTTTCTTGAACCACTCAAAAACTGAAGCTGTCAAGGTAGAAAACGATGAGCAGTGGTTAATTCTACGTTCCTGCATTAGCTTCTGAGTGTGGGTGTTGTAAAACTCCTAGCCCAAGTCGCTTTGTAAATTATTCGGAATCCTATTACTACTTCTGTGTTTTTTTCTAAATGTCTGTAACATCAGCATCTGTTGTACTCTTAAGAGCACTTACCTGTGTATATTTGTATTACACAACAGTTACTGTTAATAAATATTTACACCCTGAATTGTATTTGAAATATGCAGCCAGGTCAATTAAATGAACCTGATGAAAGTAGTCAATTCCTTTCGTGATCTATACTCCCCTCAGATAGATTCTGCATGCTGTTTCAGCTTGCATACTGATTAGAGTGAGGACAATGGTTAGTGAAGTCAGCAACAAGCCGGAGTATCTTCCTAACGTCTCACACTCAAATACACACCTCACTTTGCATGCTATTATATACAACACATCAGGCTGCAAGGATCATACACGTTTTTCTAGAGGAAATGCTAGTGTGTTGAAGGAATTTATAAACAGAATCTTTTTGTCACAAGAGTGAATACTCTATGCTTTCCCATGTTTGTCACAATCACAAAACATGGTCAGGACCTATCACCGTTTTATTATGCTCATTTCAGCCACTTCTCCACATAGGTTCATAATTATAAAACGAGATTCGTAACTAATCTGATTATAAATCATAACATGCACCATGTAATTAGATCTATAATTTAAAGTATGCAGGTGCAGCTCCTCGAAATATGCCAGCAAAGTGACACTGAACTACACACATCAAAAAAAATTTTGCATCACCTCGGTTCCGAGAGTTCCGGAACTTGTACAGAAAACTGGAATAGAGACCAACGTAAACAACATTTCCGCACTTTTTATTGATCATGAAAAGCAAACATTGCATGTTGAACTACCATACAGCGAGACGTTCAGAGGCAGTGGTCCAGATTTCTGTACATACCGGTACCTCTAATATCCAGTAGCCCGTCCTTTTGCTTTGATGAATGCCTGTATTCGTCATGGCACACTATCCACAAGTTCATCAAGGCACTATTGGTCCAGATTGTCCCACTCCCCAACGGTGATTCGGTGTAGATCCCTCAGAGTGGTTGGTGGGTCACGTCGTCCGTAAACAGACCTTTGCAATCTATCCCAGGCATGTACGATAGGGATCATGTCTGGAGAACATGCTGGTCATTCTAGTCGAGCGATGTCGTTATCCTGAAGAAAGTAATTCACAAGATGTGCACGATTGGGGCGCGAATTGTCGTTCGTGAAGACGAATGCCTCGCCAGTAAGCTGCCGATATGGTTGCAGTATCTGTCGGAAGATGGCATTAACGTATGGTAAAGCTGCTACGGCGCCTTCCACGACCACCAGCGGCGTACGTTGGCCCCAGATAATGCCACCCCAAAACAGCAGGCAACCTCCGCCTTGCTGCACTCGATGGACAGTGTGTCTAAGACGTTCAGCCTGACCGGGTTGCCTCAAAACACATCTCTGACGATTGTCTAGTTGAAGGCATATGCGACACTCATCGTTGAAGAGAACGTGATGCCAATCCTGAGCCGTCTGTTGGGCATGTTGTTGGGCCCATCTGTACCGCGCTGAATGGTGTCGTGGTTGGAAAGATGGACTTCGCCATGGACGTCGGGAGTGAAGTTGCTCATCACGCAGCCTATTGCACACAGTTAGAGTCGTAACACGACGTCATGTGGCTGCACGAAACGCATTATTCAACGTGGTGGCATTGCTGTCAGGGTTCCTCCGAGCCATAATCCATAGATAGCGGTCATCCAGTGCAGTAGTAGCCCTTGTGCGTCCTGAGCGAGGCATGTCATCGACAATTCCTGTCCCTCTGTATCTCCTCCATGTCCGAGCAACATCGCTTTGATTCACTCCGAGACGCCTGTACACTTCCCTTGTTGAGAGGTCTTACTGGCACAAAGTAACAATGCGGACGCTATCGAACCGCGGTATTGCCGTGTAGGCATGGTGGAATGACTGGAACTGATCGGCTGTCGGATCCCCTCCGTCTAATATGCGCTGCTCATGCATGATTGTTTACATCTTTGGGCGGGTTTAATGACCTCTCCGAATAGTGAATGCGACTGTGTCTGTGATACAATGTCCACAGACAACATTTATCTTTAGGAATTCTGGGAAATGGGGTGATGTAAAAGTCTTTTTGATGTGTGCATATGTTTCACATTAGTTTGCTTGAGGCATTTCTTGGAGATGTTGCCAGCCTCTGCTCTTAGAACACTGCTTGCACTTCAAGGCTAACATTCATCCACTTGTTTGGCAGAGAAGAAACTTTTTTTGTGTCCTTGCCAATCAGATAAAGCTGTTTCATAAAACCTTTCCGTGCAGTCACCACCTCAGTACAAGTGAAACTCTGAACATTCCTCACTATAACTGCAGTACATGTAGAAAGGAATTCTGCACGGTCCAGCCACAGTAACGTCACCAGCACCTATGTTCTGCGTCAACGTGCAGTAACAATTCACAGACGGCAGGTGGCAGCACTAGCGGTAAAGCGTATATGACGCTTGTCGGGGGAACGCGGGAGACAGTGCAGTCGTTGTCGTAATGCGGAAACGGAAACAGAGCGATGTATCTCATATCCAAGAGGGCAAGAGCACTGGCTTTCTGCCCAAGAGTGGAAGCATTTTCGAAACGGCTAATTTTGTAAACTGCTCGCGTACCTCTGTTGTTGAAGTACGCTGTGCCCGGCAAATAGCGCCATCCAAAACTGGCGACAGTGACACTGGCGTGCATTACGGGCCGCAGATAACAGAGGTAGACGATGGTAACAGAGACGCGTAAGGGCGAAATGACAAACAATAATTTTACATAAATAAATACACAAATATTTAGAAACGTTGAAGCACACAACATCATTATCAGAGAGAATGACAAACAATAATTTTACATGAATAAAGACACAATAATTTTCTTAAGACTACCGTGAAAAAATAAGTACAAGAAGTTTACAAAAATGATAAATATATGGGAAACTCTCAGTTTGTGTGTGTAACTGCTCAGTATTAATCAAATTATACCCCCTTTTTTAATCAAAAGGCACACACTGATTCGGATTTCACAACACACTTTCATCTTCATTTGTGTGCAGGGATGGAAGCTACAATTTTTGTGAACTTTAGGAAGCGAAGATTGGTTCAGCGACTTGTTTGAGATCGGTTCAATGGCTGGCTCTGAGCACTATGGGACTTAACATCTGTGGTCATCAGTCCCCCAGAACTTAGAACTACTTAAATCTAACCAACCTAAGGACATCACACACATCCATGCCCGAGGCAGGATTCGAACCTGCGACCGTAGCAGTCGCGCGGTTCCGGACTGAGCGCCTAGAACCGCGAGACCACCGCGGCCGGCTGAGATGGGTCATGGTGACTTTGCAAGTCAGTCTTTGGACTGTCAGGTTACAAGTCTCTCACAGAGTTGATGATGTGGAAGGATCCTTGGAATATGCAGCAAGGTAAGTGGGTGTATGTTTTGAAACAGCTAAATTTTCATCGAATTTGCACACAATATGACAGATGTACAGTCAGGTAGGTTCTTCATAGGTCACCTAAAATTATTCTGTATCGGCTAAGAGCAGTGTAATGGTATCTAGTCTTGAGTTCTTCGTGTTTCTTCTTTTTACTATGTTTGTGTTCCTCCTCTTCTGTTCTTCATGTTGCTTCTTTCCCATGATATAAATATTGTATTTTGGATAAGGATATTGGTAATCGTTGACAGGTAGGTTATTTGTTTGGTGACATTATACATGGAACCTGAGTCATTGTGTATGACTCAGATTCCTCGGAAGTCAGTGCCAGGTGATTTTTTTTTTTTTTTTTTTTACTTTATTGTTATTTTAAAGCCTGTACAGCAGGCAGGCTGTCAGCAGCATACTACGCTGCTCTTCAGCCATAGAAGGTACAATCAGCAAAAACAGGAGAAAGACATAAAAGTTACAAAACGGCGGGCAATAAACAGGAGACACAGAGAAACAAACACGGAGCCGTTCACACTCGACGATAAGCCACACTGCAAACTGTTGAGACGACGCACAAACACTGAAGGAGACGATGGCACTGGTGAACGATGGAGTGTGACGGTAAACACTGAACACTAAACATGACGGCACACACGATACACTGATGGCGGTGATCTCCGGCGCGCGAATGTCCACTGAGCGTGTGCGAGTCCGGGGACCTGCCAAGAGGGCAACAGGGATGAGGAGGGGGAGAGGGGAGGAAAAGAGGATGCCATGGCTTAGGAGATGGGGACAGGAGGATAGGGACAGGGGAGGGGGGGGCCCGGGGGACGAGGGACGAGAAAAGGAGGAGGGAGGGAAAGGGGAGAGAAGGGAGGGAGGGTGCCCCGAGGAGCAAGCACAGGAGGAGGGTGGGAGGATCAAAGAGTGCCAGGTGACTGACTGCTACGGCTTATGATGTTTCTCAGTCTCCATCTGGCAGAGAACAGCAGAAGAAAAAGCAAATAGAGTTCACAGTTCCATGCAGCTTTTAGCAGTTGCACTGTAGGATTAACTGACTGCATTATGTGTGCAACTTGCTTATCTCATCTTCATCATGTAGTAAAACAGTGGAGGTGTTGTGTACATAGTTCCGCGTAGTCAGCGCGTACACAACTTTCCCACTAGAGCGCGCCCCGCTAAGCACAACAGCGCGGGTGCAGCGCTCGTCCGTCCCCGCACTACGAGATGGCGCTGTCTTAGAGACGGATCAAATTCTGCTTCCGCCGATCCGCGTATTAATATGTAACGCAGCCAATGAGATTGCTGCTAACGTAGAACCTTTTCTCCTCGCGGATCACACTCGCGCAGTGATACCTGAACGCGCGAGGTATTATAACGAGTGTACAGACCTCCGATGAGTCAGTCTGCCTTAGTCTGCATTAGTCTGTAGTCAAGTTTCAGTCTGCGCCTAATAAGATTATCATATTCCTGTACATAGCCATGACGAGAAATGTATAGACACTTTGTCAAGTATCAGAGATATGTGAGAATAAGATTAACGTACCAAGACCAAAGGCACTTCAGATTGTCAATTGTAAACAGCATCCAGAACCAAGTTACATAATATCTATGCGTTTTATTATTTTAATAAATGTGTGTGAAAATTAATCAAGTTCTGTTTAAAGTTGTTCACCGTCAATCTGCTACTCTAAGGGTGCAAGTGGCATTTCTATCGTCTGACCTAACGGCAGAAGATAAACACGCCACAATAAGACCACGAGACATATTGCTGACACTCGCCTACTTCGTTAGAGCGACAAGTCAAATAATCTGATGGTGTGTACCGAAGGTCTTACAGTACGCACACCACACGAGGCAAGTCATTAGTGGTCATTTAAACACCCATCTTCACCCAACCCAGCAGAGCTGCTGCAGATTGCAGCACTACCTGCTGCTCTGTCACAGCTGGCCACCTGAGGTCTTCAGGTAGCTGCACTTGAATAGGCCTACTGTTTGCTCATGTCTGCTACTTGGCTTTGGCTTACCGACAGCATCCCTTGCTTTCGCTTTTCTCTGCAGCTGTGCCGCTAGCCTCCCATTCCATTTGCACAACATGTTGTTGTTTCCAGTGTGTCTCGCAAAAGTTTATTTTTTTGAAACCTGTATCCACTATTACATACAATTAGTTCCTGATTCACACAAATACTATACAATACATAACACAAAATCATTAACATGTTTCTTTTATGATTATGTATATTAAGATGCACTCACATTTATTATTGTTCTAGTTGTACAATCAGCCAAGATGTTCACTTATTTACTCTTATTATTCTGAACATAATTTCATGAACAAAGTTAATGTTAATTATATAAAAGCACATATTCCACAACCTATGTAATTTAATTAATAAATATCTGTTGGCACATGTATACCTACGAAAAAAACACACATAACAGTAGAATTATGATCATCAGCAGATCCTAATGTTAATAATTGCAAATACTACTTGTTAAACTACTTGTTCAACTACTGGCCAGTAGGATGTTTATACTAATCTAACTACAATCCTATTCAAAGTACTACACTGTCATTGGAAATCACAAGATCGTCCGATCTGATGGTTCTTGGTTTCGTCGTGGATGTCGTCTTGAATATCTGTGAACAAACATACACAAATGAATAATTAGGCGGGCCTCTTCTTCATTTCATGCTTCAGCTTGCTTCCTGTGGACAATCATAAACTACATAGCAACTTTAGTACAAAATTACCGATGCTTTCTTCAGTCACACTGTCAAGTACTTTCTTTCATGTTTTTTCTCGGTAATACCTTCTCTGTCACTGTCCTTTCTCCGGAACTGCTAGATTTACTTTATCTGCCGTCTTCATTTTATGTTAATAAAGTTACATTTTATTTTACTAGTGGTACCTGCAAATATAAAGATTTTAGTCCAATATATAAAATCACTGTTCATCAACATGACTGCCATGCCCTTATGTATTAACAATAATGTCATGTGCTAAGAACGCATAGCATTTCTTACTTTCCTTTATTAATTTCTATGTGTCTATTTCCCCTTACTACTTCCATTTTTGGTCGCTATAACACTCAAACAATATTTTGGAGCGCTCATACGGTGTTCCGTAGAACTAGCCACCATTTACATAATTCTTCCGCCTCTCCAAACAGACATAGATACAACACTTCACCATACAAATAACGGTGTGCTCTATCTTAGCCATGTGGAGCAGGCCAGCTAGTGAACTCTTGTTTCTCTGAATGGAGACAAATCATACTTGGACGACACACCTGTGTGTCACAGCAAACACTACTAGCAAGTCACTCATTTGAGACCCCATTACTAAACATGGAAAATAGACACTCATTTCATGAAGTAGTTTTAAAATCTTCTCAAAATGCACACATTATCTGCTAATACGTTCCACATCAATTGGGTAACACACTTACCTTGTCACACATCTTAACAACATTTTGTTTTTACTTATTTTTGCAATACCACACGTATCTCATTTTTATTTTATTCCTGCATGGGCAGAAGGCACATCTTAAATTCCAGACACCATTTAAATGTACACTCAACTTGCTGTGCATATAGTTATAGCCTACCCAAAGAAACATGCTCTAATTTTATTTCACTGTTGACATCCTACGCTTTTATGTACTGTAGTACCTCTTTCAACATGATAATAGTACAGAAAATATTGATAAATCTACATATTCCTTCAGTGCAGTAACTTAATTGCTAACTATTTGCAAATTACTTTACTTTCGCCATACAAGCTCCTTTAATTCTTCCTACTTATTCTATGACATTTTGCCGTAATCTCCGAGGGTTAGGTGGTCTAACTTCAATTTATTGTTCCCGATTCCTGATGTTATTCATTCCACCCCATCCTTGGTCAGACCATTGACGGGTTTCTCTACTGTCGCTCCATGATCTGCCATTACTTTGTGGCTCCCATCTGCGTTCATTTTGTTGCCTATATTCTCTGCCATAGTTCTTCCACTGTACATTGTTCCCACTACGATATTTATGGTCCACGTTTTGGTGAAGCGGCCGGAGTTTTGCCAATTACGGTGAAACCGTCCTGTCTCCTCAATCTCTCTCTTGTTACGCAACCTTTCCTACTACAGTAACCTATGAAACCTTCCCTTAGGATTTCTACCTCTTGCTTAATAACAACAAATGAAATCTTCCCTTTGAAATTAATTCTCTTTCTCAATCTTCGCATACAAATTTAAATGCTGCTTGTTAAAAGTTATTTTCTGATTATTTCGACGAAACATAGAATGTGTCGTCATCGTGGCCCTCAGTCGTTACGTGGAATAACCCCAAACTGTTCCTTACCTTTTTTACTGTTACTGGATCGCCATCTGACTGCTACATCGAACTGCGACATGAATATACTTACTCTGTTTTACTATACTCTATTAGCTGCTGGTGGCTGTCATAATAAGTGGCTGTATTTATTACCAGAGCTGACGTTATTCTTTAATAACAAATCTGACGTTATTCTTTAATAGCAAAGCTGACGTTATTCTTTAATTAATTTGACTGAAGTTACGTAATTCGTAGTTAAACCTTTCCTTGACAACTATAAAATTTTGCGAAGTTTTACGTTGATGGTGTTTTAGGTGAATTATAATCAGTAATGAAATATTGCTGGCAAAAATTAATTGTTTTCTGAATGAAATGATTTTACAAACATTCAAATGGGACTTACTTTTTATAATAATCTTACAACTAGCAATGCGCAAACATAACTTCAGTAGTCTTGAGTTTCTAAAAAAATTAATTGAATAATATTAGTTTCTTTTATGATAATAGTTAGCTGCTGTCTCTGTACATCCGTTTATGATCTCTTGTAAATCATAGCTAGTGGCTGGCAGGCACACCGCTCCTCTCAACCTCTCGCTTCAGACCTGCTACCGACTCGCTTCACATCTCGCTTACTACTGACTTCTACGAACGTTAAAGTACGGTCTCTCCTGCCAACAATGCTTTCTGGTGCAGACAATCCCTGCTACCATTACAAATTATATCAATGTGCGGTCTTTCCCGCTCTTTTCTTAAAATGTATCCATACGCGGTCTCTCCCGGCCTTATTAAAATTATATCAATGTGCGGTCTCTCTTGCCAGCAATACTTTGGTGCAGACATTCCCTGCTACCACAATTATTCCCAACATGACAAATATTAATTATTCCTACTTCATCCTATTAAAAAATATAAACATCTTTCATAAATTGTGGTTTGACAATAGACAATAAAAATAGACACGTCTTACAACGGCCTCTATTGTTCCCTCCCTTGTTCTCCCTTCTCTCACTTCGTACGTCTCTCTGCCTGTGTTTTTCTCGCGCATGATGCTCGTTGAAAGCGAACTCCAACTCTCTTAGGATACCCATGAATCCTTCTACGTTACTTCCAAATTGTCCGACGAGCGTTTTCTGGTAGGAAATTGGCAACTTCATGCAACACAAACATATGATCTCAGCCGGTGTGTATGGGTCGTCCAAATAATGATTTTTCTTGTTCAGGTTTTCGAAATACTTCACCGGACGACGGAACCATGATCTCTCCAAGTCTCTTCTCATCATTATTTCCTGTTTTATCCCGTCCTGTTTCCCCTTGGACCAATATTTGTTTAAAAATGCGTCACGAAACTCTTCATATGACGTGCACGTTTTTGCAATGTTCCGCATGCATTCAACCGATGTTTCCTCAATATGTGAACATACGAAGTCAAGATTGTACATCAGAGGCCAGTGAGGAGGTAATGACAAATCAAATTGCACAATAAAAGTTTTTGGGTGTAAAACATTTCCCTCGTCTTTGTAATGCCGGAATTTTCGTACAGAGATAAAATACCTAAAATCGAAAATTTCATTAGAATTTCTTCCCGCTCGGCCTACCACATTCTCACTTGGTGTTTACGTCTCCTGTCTACCATTACCTTGGGCATCCTCACTTCTACTCCCTGTCCCATTTTCATCACTGGAAAAATGTTCCGTGGTACGCATTATCGGGTAACAATTATGCATATGAAATATCTCGTTGCTGTTTTCCGTATTCGCAATCAGCGATCCAGTCGTGCCTGTGTAGACGCGCTGACCATATCTCTAGCGATATTTCGTTGCTCTGCAGATACGCTGTCTGTAGTTGCCTAGCAATTCTTACATTTTAGCACATTCTAATATCGTCTGGGCTTGGACATGATCGTGAAGAATTTGAACTGGCTCTTTCGGTTTATGTTATTCCCAAGTCGCCTACTATTTATTTTCTAAAATGTTGTTTTTGACTAGATTGCGTCCCGACTTTCTGAGGTAATTGCATAATTTTGCTTTCTATGTTTTGTTTAAATTGGGAGAGCTCCGCGGTCACTGCCTTATTTGGCGCAATTTCTGTCTTTTGCAGCTGCGTTATTTCTACTTTGTTTCAAGCACCTCTGCAACATCGTTAATGCACCTCTACCTATTTTTGTAGTATTTTCTGTCTTCTCTAATGTTTCAAGAGCAATCCGCTTTGCACCCCTCGACAGTAATCACACCTCATTCGCGGTTCTTATGACCTCCGTAATCTCTCGTTCTATTTTTGTTCGGAGCGTCCCTACCTCATTTTTCACCTCCCTCGTTTCATGTTTTAAAGACTGAATCTCGACACTAATATTTTGAACTTTACTTCCCATTTCAGGGCGCTTTTTCCTTTTTTCCTTACCGCTTTTTTATTTGGCTTGCCAGTTCATAGCTGACCGTTTGAATTTTACTTCCCATTTCACTTCCCAATTCAGAGCTCACCATTTCAATTTTATTTCCCATTTCACTTCTCTTTGCTTTTAGGTATGCAAGGATGTCCAACACACCTTTTTTATCTAAATCTTCTCTGCTATGGTGACTTTCGCAGGTGATGTTCTGCCCATTTTCCTTTCCATTTCTTGGTTTTCAAAAAAGTCATCACCGTGCGCCCGTGATTTGCTGCCTCGTGACGATGTCACTAACGGCTGTCTACCACGATTCTTAGTTGTTCCGGGTTCATTTGGACTCCCTATAGTCCCGTATCTTTGCGATTGCCTCAGTGTGTCTCTGTTCCTCATCTTCGCTATCACACTGCCCACCACCAGCTTGACTGTGTCCATCATCCACAGAAGGTTCCCTCGGATCGGTATTCCCCTCACCTGTGCCTTGTGCTCCTAACAAAACTCTTTCTTGACTTCCCCGTGTATCTGCCATGTCTATATCATTACACCTAGTGATCTGTTGTGCTACTATGCGTGCTTCCGCCCTAGTTAATCGGGAGTGATCCCTGATAACACTTCTCTCCTAAAAGTACACACAATTTACACTATCCACATTCATTATATAACGGGAATGTTAGATAAAATATCTACAACAAAGAAGCTAAACTAATGGCAACGTCGTGACGAGCAATGTCGTTACAATACAAACAAATGACAACGACAAAGGACATACCACTGACATCAATAATTACGTCCAGCGGGATGAAGTGCAATGACTCTGAAAATAAGCACAATAATATAGACAAATATTATTTTTAATGTTATCGGGTGACTTTACCAATACAAAGTAGACACGCAAGCCGGTTATCACACAAACATTATACACGGGAAAAAATTTTTTGAAAATTTCCGAGATTTCAAACCACTCTATGACTACCATCAGAAGACTAAGTTGGATCCTGGATGGGTAAGCCAGTATCCATAACGTTACTCCAGGCGGGAGTAAAATGAATGTGCGCAACGGAAAAATAATGAAAGCGAAAATGACGATTTGGCCCTGTCTGACTACCCCCTGAAGCAGATGATAGGATCTCTTAATGGTGGTATTATCTCCTCCTTCTTGCTCTTTAACATATAAATTACAACATAAACATAAATGAATGATTAAGGGAACTAGTAACTAAATATGATTAATGCTGTTTTTGCTTATACGTTTACTGTAGATTAAAACCCCTTCATATATTACAAATGTTTATATATCAATGTCCAGTGGTCATAAAGAGATACAAATGAATTTCTTAACTAATATGGTTGATCAAATGCCGAAATCTGCCCCTTTTTATGGCTACGCGATCTAATATAAATAACGCGAGATGACTGACATCATCTACGTACCAAACACTAGAAGACACTACTTTCAAAGATGATTTACAGTGGTGTTTAACTTCGGTGGACATAAAATTTACGTGATCACAGCTGTTTAACACTATAGCCCTAATAAGCTGAAGCAATTAGCAATATCGCCATATGTACTGCGTCCAGCGCGTCGGAGTGATGGTTCTCGTACACGTCTGCAACGATGGAAGAACTCCAGCCACAAAATAAAAAACTCTTTCAAATACTGGGATGGCAGAAGGTGGTCCTCTGACTAGTATAATCTAATACTGTCTTCCCCTCTCTGTGTTTTACAGACAAGAAACGCAAACTCCCACATCACAAGGACAGAAAGCAGATAACGTCTCAGTGTGAGTATAGGCAGAAGAACTGCTCTTAATCACTGAACGCCGCGTACGCAACGACGACTCCCTACTCGGAGGCAAAGTCCAGAATCGTGTAAGTTCGCAACAGTGCACTGCCTAACCGATCTTCCGAGAGCAAAGAGGGAAAGTCCGTCTGTACCAACAAAAGCTGATACTGAGCGACTGTCAAACAAGGACGCTCAAAATGGAATACCCTGTTCTCTCCACCGCTGGCTTCCCAGCAAAGCTCGGCTCCCCTCCACCGTAGCTACAGAAGGCGAATCATATTCTTGTAACCATTGATTATTCTCCCTCTCTAGAGACTCTTCCGAACGCCGACCAACCATACTTTAGTCTTTTGTCGCCCAGCGCGGAAAGTTTGCGAGGAAATACCTATCCCCGTTAATTAGGAATTCATACAATGGCACGCTTCCCAGAGTAAAAATTCTCGGAAATAACTGTGCCTGTGTGATTTCCGAGATAACGCCTCCTTGTTCCTCTCTGCTGCGTCCAAGATTTTCAGAGTATCCCATTCTCCTTCCGGCCTAGCTACAATCCGGCCAGCCGCCACTCTATTGTGCTCCCTGCGATCAGGTGCCCCGACCGACCGTCTTGGGCTACTTCCTGTTTTTAACAGGACCAACACACCTGTGCGGGCTTTTCCACTCAGGGCCTGAGTTATGCCTGTCTTTTCATTTCCACTGGCGTTCCAACCTCTGCTAGTATAGGCAATCATTCATTATGCCGTTTTGATGGTAAAGACAATCCATCAACTTTCATGCAGTTAGCGTTAGCAGATATTTACAAGGTGTACGTGACAATGTCAGTCTTCTTTAAATATTCATATATACGATGTACAGCCTATCAAACGATACCATATTCCGATTTTAAATCATGGCAAGATATGTAGATGAGGCCTTGTAAGATGCGAAATTATAGCCACCTTACAATTGATTCACATTTTCGCCTGCCATCCGAGAACACATAGTAGAACTACTGCAACATCCTGCGTCATACTGTACCAGTAGTCAGAGGCTAGTAGCAGCCAGATAGGGAACTATCGTCCCATGCTTACGATGCTGTTAACACTTCAATACCATCGCCCGTTGTTTGGAATGGTACCGTGACCGGAAAGCAGCAACTGCTTATAAGAAGCGTCGCACTGCGTTCAGTGATAAAACACGGTTCTGCCCTACCACGGATAACCATCGTCAGCAAGTATGATGTAGACTTGTGGAGAGGTCTTCTAATATTTCGGAGATTTTACGGCTAACAGAGCCTGAGGGAAGTCTGATGGCACAACGGTGCGTCACGAATATCCTGCGTCCTCATGTGATACCTGTCGTGGGACAGTATCATGGAACCATTTTTCAGGTGAACAATGCTCGTTCACAAATGGTGCATGTCTCTGTGAAGTTCCTGCGTTATGACGTACTCCCGTGGCCAGCAGGATCTCAGATCTGCCCCAGAGAGAACGTGTATGTGGCCAGCTCGGTATTCAGCTCCGTCCTGTTCCAGTATCCGGTATATCAAGGACCAGTCACAGCAACTGTGGGCAGTCTTGCTACAGGAGAGGATAGATAGCTTTATCACACCATTTCCAATCGAATCATTATATGCATTGAGGCCAGAGGGGATGAAACGTGATACTTGTAAGTGGGCTCACATTGCCAAGTCATTTGTAAAGTAGACTCCGTTTTGCAATCAGCGGTGAAGTTTTATTTCTTTTGCTCCTTCACTTCTGGGTGTTTCATCAGCGCGAATCTGGTAGCCGCACAAATAGTCTTGGTTCAAATGCCTCTGAGCACTATGGGACTTAACATCTGTGGTCATCAGTCCCCTAGGACTTAGAACTACTTAAACCTAACTAACCTAAGGACATCACACACATCCATGCCCGAGGCAGGATTCGAACCTGCAACCGTAGCAGTCGCGCGGTTCCGGACTGCGCGCCTAGAACCACTAGACCACCGCGGCCGGCACAAATAGTCTTGTTATCGGGCAAAAGATGAGACAGACAATCGTACAAAGTGCTTTACCTAATCCAGTGTCATGTCCTACGTGATATGGGATAGTACTTTCGATATATCTGTGAAATGCCAACAGGTAGTAAAAAAAAAAAAAAAAAAAAGCTTCTTAACGCCTGTTTAATTGTACATCGCAGTAAACGGAGTACGTAAAGATTGTGTTTCTGTAGCTGATAATTTATGCTCCGAAATATGAGCACATTCTCTCGACTGTTCCTCCGAACAAAGAGATTAGAAGATAGATTAAGGAAAGGCAAACTTACGTTCCTAGCATTTTTAGACTTAGAGAAAGCTTTTGACTATGTTGACAGGAATACTCTGTTTCAAATTCTGAAGGTGACAGGGGTCAAATACAGGGAGCGGAAGGCTATTTACAATTAGTGCAGAAACCAGATGGCAGTTATAAGAGTCGAGGGGCATGAAAGGGAAGCAGTAGTTTGGAAGGGCGTGAGGCGGAGTTGTAGCCTATCCCCGAAATTACTCAATATGTATATTGAGAAAACAGTAAAGGAAACAAAAGACAAATTTGGAGAAGGATTTGAAATCCATGGAGAAGAAATGATAACTTTGAGCTTTGCCGACAACATTGTAATTCTGTCAGAAGCAGCAAAGGACGTGGAAGAGCAGTTGAACGGGATCGACAGTGTCTTGAAAGGAGGATATAAGATGAACATCAAAAGAAGTTAAACGAGGGTAATGGAATGTAGTCGAATTAAATCAGGTGATGTTGTGGGAATTATATTAGGAAATGAGGCACTTAAACTAGTCGATGAGTTTTGTTATTTAGGGAGCAAAATAACTGATGATTGTCGAAGTAGAGAGGATATAAAAGGTAGACTGGCAATGCCAAGAAAAGCTTTTCTAAAGAAAAGAAATTTGTTAACATCGTGTGTAGATTTAAGTGTTAGGAAGCCTTTTATGGAAGTATTTGTATGCAGTGTAGCCATTTATGGAGGTGAAACATGGACGACAAACAGTTTACGCAAGCAAAGAATAGAAGGTTTCGAAATGTGGTGCTACAGAAGAATGATGAAGATTAGATGGGCAGATCACGTAACTAATGAGGAAGTACTGAATAGAATCTGGGAGAAGAGGAATTTGTGTTACAACTTGACTATAAGAAGGAATCGGTTGTGTGGGACACGTTCTGAGGCATCAAGGGATCACGAGTTTAGTGTTGGAGGGCAGCGTGGAGGGTAAAAATCGTAGAGACGGACCAAGAGATTAATACACTAAGCAGATTCAGAGGGATGTAGGGTGCAGTATTTACTTTGAGATGAAGAAGCTTACACAGGATAGAGTGGCATGGAGAGCTGCATCAAACCAGTCTCTGGACTGAAGACAACAACAACAACAATAACGCCCAAGTTGGACATAATTTGGCACGATATTCCTAGTATCAGCCAATGACAAGCCGAATAGCTGCTTGCATAAGAACCAGAGGTATATCAGTGCCTTATTGACGTGCTCAAATTTGTGAAGCTCTTTCTCTTGAATAAGTCATCCAATTTTTCTGAAATTGTAATCACTTGTTTGTCTGTATGTGTACATCACTTCTACCGTCAGACTTCAGTCCCGCTCGTGTAATTCCTCCATGGTGAGTTGTTCCTTTTCTCTCTTTTCTTTTTTTGCTGAAGTGTATTATCTCCGTGGTTTGTCGGCCTTTCGTTAGACTATTTAGCGATGAAGTAGAGAGCGCAAACTAAGGCCCGCTCAAACTTGACGATGCAAGCGCAAGGAATAAGTATAGGCAGGAATGAGGAGAACTGCCATCCTAAAATATAGTCTACTAAGCAATGTTATTCGTAAGTCTGTGCTCTACGTTGTAACTAAGGCTAATTAAAATGAACCAAGCTACTGAATAATTTTCGTTTTCCATTTCAGAAGAATAGATAATTTATTTTGATAAGTGGAGAAACTTTAGTTCTTTTTGGCATAAGACTATCATGGCAAGAAGACTGAGAAATTAAAAAAAAAAAAAGACTGAGCACCTAGCTGCTATCACAACTGCCAAATTGTAAGAATGTTTACTGATTTTTTTTTAGTTTAAGCACATTTAAGGTTGCTCTCGCAAAAACTAACTGTAACTGGTTATTAATAAACGTCTGAAAATATAAAACTGACTGTATTTCTATTTAAAATTAGCTGCCCCCGACCACGCGGGTCCTGCGGCTCAGCCCGCATCTCGTGGTCGTGCGGTAGCGTTCTCGCTTCCCACGCCCGGGTTCCCGGGTTCGATTCCCGGCGGGGTCAGGGATTTTCTCTGCCTCGTGATGGCTGGGTGTTGTGTGCTGTCCTTAGGTTAGTTAGGTTTAAGTAGATCTAAGTTCTGGGGGACTGATGACCATAGATGTTAAGTCCCATAGTGCTCAGAGCCATTTGAACCATTTTTTCCTGCGGCTCAGTCTGATTCAACACGTATGGAAACTGACTAAACGTCCTAATTTCCTTCTCTCCTCTGTCTCTGTCCATCATCTCCTACCTCCTCTCTTCTCTCTCTCTCTCTCTCTCTCTCTCTCTCTCTCTCTCTCTCTCTCTTCTCTCTCTCTCCAACTCCTCCTGCCCCTTCTCTCGGCACTTCTCTTTATCCATTAACTCCTCACTCGTTTGTACATCAATCTCTTTCTCATCCTCTCTTTATCACCTTCTGCCACCTCTCTTTCCATTCCATCTCCTCCTTCCCTCTTTCTATCTCCGTATCCTCCCACTCTGTCAATCACCTCTTCCCCTCTCTTCCTGATCTTGAGCCTTGTTTATTGTTATTGTATATACAGATTTTGCAGTATTATTCTAATCATAAGCGGGTAAGCGATAAATACAACCTTACTGTCTGCTAATGTTTCATCATTTTATTCTAACTATTGCACCCGAATTTTCATTGGAGTATTACGTAACAATTTAAAGTAGATCGGCCAAGAATATTTCGATGTTTTGGTAATAACGTTTCTCTTTTATATATTACATATTTATGCTTTATGCACGTTAAAATTAGGAGTATCAAAACACGCGCGTGTTCGAATGCAACAGTGCGTCGAAATTTCAAAGCTATCGGTAAACAACCTTCGGAGATATAGGATTTTGAACAAAGAACATCTAACTTTCTATTTGTGTACGTAGGGTAGTCCGGTTTTCAGGGCAAAATCTCCGACCAAACGTAACGCCGAGTCGGGCTTTTCTCTCTTTGGATCTGGCGTGGGCGTAACAGGTGTCCCGGCTTTCGCGGCGG
The DNA here is from genome assembly GCF_021461395.2 of Schistocerca americana. NCBI lineage: Eukaryota > Metazoa > Arthropoda > Insecta > Orthoptera > Acrididae > Schistocerca > Schistocerca americana. The sequence goes on from NC_060119.1 coordinate 540,684,779, forward strand.
GCAAATGGCAGGCTGCGGGCTGAATCGATACCGCGCGGCCAGCAGGCGCGGGCAGCTCCTGGCTGGACCCGTCCTACGCCGGATGCCGCCAGTTCTTTTTGTTGCTGCGGCGATGAGTGGTGAACCGCCCTCTAATGGCTGTTTAATAATTTGATTGCCTTCCTAGAGAGCTCTACTCGGTAATTATATCTGATTATTGCTTTTTCGGTGACAAATTAGCTCGACGGGCATTATAGAGTTCTTACAGACAGCTATCTAAATTGCAGGCACAAGAGGAAATTAATTGGGAGACTGAAGTCGAACAATCCGTTGCCTTCTTAGCTATTCTGCAGCTAAAGCGACTGCACCATGTCAGCTGATGCAATCGGTAAGAATATTTATTACTAGAGACATTTCCGCTTCAATACGTTGCTGACAAGCAGATGAATGTCAGCCTGCTTATAAGGCACGAAAAGATTGATGTTCAAAGTTTGCCAACTGAAGTGGAACGTGGGTGAGATACTGTTTAAACCATGTGTTTCATTGCATCCTTCAGACAATGAAAGAAAAGAAGTCGAAAATTGGAGAGAAAGAATGGTGATCTTAAAGTACTTTGTTAGGCCTATTTAGTGCTATTCGGAGCATTTACAAGACAGTGACTGGAGTAAGGCCTTGTATGAAAGTCAAACGTGAACTATAAGCAGTTAAGACAAGAAGATAGAAGAAGTTTTCGAAATGTGGTGATACAGAACAATATTCAGGCACTTCCCTTCAAAGTTTGAAACAATACTATTTTTACAAACGGCACCTTATGATCATAATAACGCTATGCGAGACCTTTACTTACTGTCAGCAGACAGACTACAAGATTGAATAAGATTCTGTGAAAGTGTTTGAAACTTCACAAGTTGATCCTCTTGCAGCTTCTCTTCCAACTGACCCGTCTCTGACTGCTGATGAGATTTGTGAGAGCTCTTCGTGTGATTGTGTTTCTAATATTCATAAATATTATGTAGCTAATAATGAGTGGCTGTTTACAAAAACAAATGAGAATATTAAAGAAAAATCTAGTTTTGAAGGAAACTTTTTCAAAAAGAAAGATTCCCACTGAGAACAAAATTCATCGTGAAGGAGAGAAGCGACAAAGTGCTCCTCAGCAAGATGATGCACTTTCTCACACTCTTAACACGAGGAAATAAACTATGTAGGGCGGTGGGTGGGAGATGATTAGCGCCCTGACCTACAGTTTTCTTAACTTCCGTTCTGAGACTTCCTTTTTTTACGTTATCTGTCTAACAGCTAACGAAATAATTTCTTTGGTAAGGAGATGAAGTTTCTGTCTTGCGTTGGTAATCTCCTCAACGTCATATCAACAGATTTCATCACATCCGGAATTGAGAAGCTAAGCCATATTTCTCATGCGGAAGACTATTTGTATCCCAAAGAGCATTTACAACAGACATCACTGCTTTCGATCGTTAAGGAAGGATGTATATAAATTCAACGGGCAAAAGTTAGTACATATCCTACAGAAGCTTGTCAAAACGGGTACACCAAGGATACCACAGGCAACATCACTCGGGCCGGCCGTGGTGGTCGAGCGGTTCTAGGCGCTTCAGTGAGGAACCGCGCGACTGTTACGGTCGCAGGTTCGAATCCTGCCTCGGGCATGGATGTGTGTGATGTCATTAGGTTGGTTAGGTTTGAGTAGTTCTACGTTCTGGGGGACTGATGACCTCAGATGTTAAGTCCCATAGTGCTCAGAGCCATTTTGAACATCACCCGGGTGAAATTTCCAAGAACACTAGTTGACGAATAAAACTGCATAAACAAAGCTGGCAGTCACTAACTCTCGTACTGTAACGGCTGAAATTTGTTGTTGCAGAAAGGCTAATATTGGAACTGCTAGAGCATCCCTTCCGTGTATGGCAGAGTGCTGTGTTTAACAGGCAATGATTACCTAGCAAAAAATAGCTAGTGTGGACTGAAACGCAAAAACATGACCCACACTCTTTGAAAAACGCACGGATTTGCAAACTCAAACAATTAATACGTAATCGCAGTGTCTGTGTTATTAAGACGTACCGTACAATGTTTCTTCCGACGTGCATGCATGTCCGAAGGAACAGTCGCTGCATCGACCAGTCATCAAGACATACAGGAGCTATTCGCAGTCGTGAATATGAACCATCTTCGGCTGTATGTTAGAATGACGACAGCGAAAATTTGTGCCGAACTGGGACTCGAACCCGGATGTCAAGCTTTAACCGCTTCGGCTGTCCGTAAAGGAATCACTGCGAGACCCAAACAAGGGTGCATATCGGAAGGTACACTGCATCGTGCTTCTTAATGACACACACACAGCGATGTCGTAATCACCCACCAGTACCAGGTCCTAGTCTCTCAGTAAAAACACTACTGGCCATTAAAATTGCTACACCACCAAGATGACGTGCTACAGACGCGAAATTTATCCGACAGGAAGAAGATGCTGTGATATGCAAATGATTAGCTTTTAAGAGCATTCACACAAGTTTGGTTCCGGTGGCGACATCTACAACGTACTAACATGAGGAAAGTTTCCAAACAAATTCTCATACACAAACAGCAGTTGACCGGCGTTGCCTGGTGAAACGTTGTTGTGATACCTCGTGTAAGGAGGAGAAATGCATACCATCACGTTTCCGACTTTGATTGCGGTTTATCCTATCGCGACATTGCTGTTCGCGTTGGTCGAGATCCAATGACTGTTAGCAGAATATGGAATCGGTGGGTTCATGGGGGCAATACGGTACGCCGTGCTGGATCCCAACGGCCTCGTATCACGAGCAGTCGAGATGACAGGCATCTTATCCGCATGGCTGTAACGGATCGTGCAGCCACGTCTCGATCCCCGAGTCAACATATGGGGACGTTTGCAAGACAACAACCATCTGCACGAACAGTTCGATGACGTTTGTAGCAGCATGGACTTTCAGCTCGGAGACCACGGCTGTGGTTACCCTTGACGCTGCATCACAGACAGGAGCGCCTGCGATGGTGTACTCAACGACGAACCTGGGTCCACGAATGGCAAAACGTCATTTTTTCGGATGAATCCAGGTTCTGTTTATAGCATCATGATGGTCGCGTCCGAGTTTGGCGACATCGCGGTGAACGCACATTGGAAGCGTGTATTCGTCATCGCCATACTGGCGTATCACCCGGCGTGATGGTATGGAGTGCCATTGGTTACACGTCTCGGTGACCTCTTGTTCGCACTGACGGCACTTTGAACAGTGGACATTACATTTCAAATGTGTTACGACCAGTGGCTCTATCCTTTATTCGCCACCTGCGAAACTCTACATTTCAGCAGGATAATGCACTACCGCATGTTGTAGGTCCTGTACGGGCCTTTATGGATACAGAAAATGTTCGACTGCTGTCCTGGACTGCACATTCTCCAGATCTCTTACCAACTGAAAACGTCTGGTCAGTGGTGGCCGAGCAACTGGCTCGTCACAATATGCCAACACTACTCTTGATGAACTGTGGTATCGTGTTGAAGCTGCATGGGCAGCTGTTCCTGTACACGCCATCCAAGCTCTGTTTGACTCAATGCCCAGGCGTATAAAAGCCGTTATTACGGCCAAAGGTGGTTGTTCTGGGTACTGATTTCTCAGGATCTAAGCACCCAAACTGCGTGAAAATGTAATCACATGTCAGTTCTAGTATAATATATTTTTCCAATGTATAGTCGTTTATCATCTGCATTTCTTCTTGGTGTAGCAATTTTAATGGCCAGTAGTGAATGTCCTTCCTGGACATGAATAGACGTACCGTACCAGTGGAAGCTGCGACAAAAAGATGACGACATATGGGAACTGGAGTCTGGCCGCCATTAGTGCACGGATATCCGAGAAGATACGGCGCCCGCTCGCGTAAAGCGACAGATAAGGATCCCAGTCCCGGTCTGGTGCAAATTAAGTTAAGTCGCCAAGATGGCGGCCGAGTAGGTTGCAGTGTGATGTGGCTCCGCATTCAGATGCAGATTTTCTCGGTAAAAATTTGATTGTGAACACTGATTTTTAATTATCGTGTACCGGGAGTGTTATCTTACACAGTCCATTCTCGTTTACTCTTTAAATACTGTAAATAAAACAGAGAGAGTGATTAAAGTGCTTTAGTGCGATCGTCGTGTCAAACGCGTCAACGGAGAGGCCGTCGCTCTCCCGCTGGCCGAGCGCGTGTCGGTTTCGCCAGTCAGCCGCGTCGGTTCTCGCTTGTCAGCACTCCGCGCCGCGCGCTGCGACACCTCACCAGCCGCAGCGGAATCCGACGCCCCGCCGTCGACGTCAGCAGTAGCGGCCACCAGCTGTGCTCCCTGCTGTTGGTAAACAACCGCCTGCCTACCTTCGGCCCTGGATTCCAGGCCGACGAAGCAGCGACACGACCACACCAGAGGCCGACGGAAGAAGTAGGAAAGCATGGGGTAAGACGCTAGCTAGAGCCATCAGCGTCACTCCAGGTATGGAACACACGGAGGAACAACTTGTGCCCATGTCCCCAAGTCAAAAGATAGCAGCCATAGACAAAATATTGAGTGAAATAGGAGCAGAGTTAAAAGCTAAGCATGTTTCATCTGCCCTGTTAACCGTCATTAGAGACAAAGTGTTTCCCTTGGCTTTCGAAATAACTAGCCTTGAAGCTAAACTGTCCTGCCTAAACGATGAAAATAGGCGACTAAGACTAGAACTACAGAGAGCCTCGAATCCAGTCAAAGACCTACAAATACAAACTTTGCAAGAGAAGGCTGAGAAATTAGAGAACGAAAATAGGGAATTGAGTGTAGCGAACCAAGACTTGCAGCAACAAATAAGAGAACTAACTAATAAAGTCACACAACAAGCACAGACACAAGCACAGCCACTGACATATGCTGCCGCCTTAACTATAGAGCCCAAAACCAAAGAGGCTCGAAGAATAGAACAGGCTAAAACAAAACAGGCCACAACCCTCTATATCAAATCGACAGAAAATCAAGACGCCAAAGCTGTCCGACAGACCATCACCAAGAATATAAATCCCAGGAAAGAGAATATACATATAAAATCAATCAGAACCACGCAGACTGCAGTTATAGTAGAAACGGAAACACAGGAGGACTGTCGAAAAATAATAGAAAAGACTAAAGACCTGCACACCATTGTCTGTGAAGGACCGCAAAAACGCAAGCCACTCGTGGCAGTATATCACGTGCCAGATACACTTACCGACGAAGAGTTTCTAGAAAGCCTTTATGAGCAGAATCTAAGCGGTGACACCACGAAAGAAGACTTCGACAGAGAGGTCAAAATAAGATTCAAAACAGGGCCTAGGGGAAGGGGTTTCAGTCACCAGATACTGGAGGTCAGCCCACACCTGTACAGAGTCCTTACAAGAAGACAGAGAGTCTACATAGACTTCGAATCACTTTCTGTGAAAGACTATACAGTAGTAAACAAGTGTTTTAAGTGTTGCGACCTAGGACATACGACTAAAATCTGCAGAAAAGCCGACGTCACGTGTGCCAAGTGCGGCAACCAAGGACACAAGCGCAGTGAGTGAAGGTCCGCGGTTTGCGTCTGTATCCCCTGCAAATACAGAGGCCGCGTCTGCAATAAAACAAAAGGAGGTGATTGTCAGACCTATAAACAGCTGCATGACCGGCTCCTGGACAGTATAGACTATGGCAGCTAAAATCAGCACACACGCAAGAAACACGAACGCCCAAAGCCAATCACCCAAAACACATAAATACAAATCACCGTCAACATTACAGAGAAGCTACCAAAGAGCAATTTCCTGGAGAAGACAAATGAATCTTCTGCCGGAGAATTACGTCGATAATGAACCCATCCCGCCCCTAACACACTCAACGACGTTACAGGATAGCTGCATTAATACGATAGAATATATAGATGACATGACAATCTGTGGTTCCATCCACTACGAGGTGGCAAAGCAAATTAAAAGACAATTACACCACTTGATAAACTTCCAAATAACATTAATGCAGAGGATAGATGAGTTGGAAGATGAACTTACATATATTGTGCACAAGAAAATGTACAAACAAAACCGACATACTCCCTCACAATTTCTCCCAGCCGAAGTACATCACACCACACATACACAGGATGAACACAAACCAGAATCGTCATCACATGGAAAACCCTACGACACACGTAAATGTGAACAGTACATCAAACCAGTCAAATTTGTCTCGGGAGGCACTCTTCACCCCGGGAAAAAGGAACAAGGAACAGACAGGCATGCAGTCCCTGAATCAAAACACATCGAAACACTCAGGCTACAGACCAATACAAAACTCAAAACTACTGGACCCAGACTTATAAAAGTAGACCAATTAGATGAGGACAAATCTGAGGGAGAGACATGTGACATTTGCAACGATGTCAACGTGCGTCTAGCAACAACCTCCACTCCAAACACAAACAAAGACAACATAACATATACAGTCAGTCCCATACAAATCACCACCATCGCCGACACCACGCCAGCAAGCACCACCAACATCAGTGAAAAACGTGTGAAGGCAAACAGCATTGAAGAGGCGTGTGGCAAAACGAAAAGTAACCGTGTGACATCCCAAAGAGGTCTTAAAATGTCCCCCAATCAGCGGCCAACATCAAGCCACAATCCGTCCAGTACCACCTCAGAGACCGCAACAGAAACCAGCACCAACAGCAAGCCAGCTGCACCTAATTATGATAATTTAGAACTTAACTTACTTTTAAGTAGGCTAGAGAAAAAAAGAGATACTGCAGACAGCGCAGCGGATGCTACTTAGATTGTGCCATCCAAAGGGAGATTCTCTCGGTTTTCCAGTAACTGAGCAAACAGACAGAATCATCCTAAAGACAGAAAATATTCCTACATCAGCAGAGCCGCTGCTCGATCTCATGCTCCAGGTCTGCCTGCGCAGGTCAGAATCTTTCGACTTGGACAAAATATATATAGATCATGTAAGAGCACACGGACGAACATATTTTGATTACTCACAGACTGGCAGTAAATGTTTTGTACACGTAAAACACCTAGAACACATAGACAAAAAATGAATATCTTACAACATAATACAAAAAACAGTACGACAGTCAGCGCGGAAATCCCTAAAATAGCACTAGACCTGCAGGCAGACATCATGTGCTTACAAGAACCCTATAACAGAAACGGGCAACTGATATGTCTACCAAAACATGCTACCACAATAACAGGCAGCAATGACTGTAAGGCTGCAATAGTAATTGTAAATAGAACTTATAACATAGTTAAGGTAACACAGTTGTGCAATCAACACTTGGTTACCATAGAGATAACTAACGGGAACGTCACATGGGTTATTGCATCCATGTACGCCCAATACAGCCATCAAATACAGCCGTATGCAGACTACATCAGAGACCTAGTAATGTATGCCAGAGGCAAAAAATTAGTGATAAGTGCTGACATTAATTCCAGATCGACCCTCTGGAACTCAGACAGAACAGATGACAGAGGACGCATAATCACCGATCTAATACAAGAAACACAACTACATGTAATGAATACGGAAGGACCTATACCAACATATGCAGGGTTCGATGGCACGAGCAGTAATATCGACTTCACGCTAGCAAATAATGCAGCAATGGCATACGTAACAAACTGGACTGTACACGACAACATAACCAGTAGTGATCATAATGTCATAACATACACACTAACTCACACTCAGAACACAATGACCAAATCACACACCAGACACTTGCTGTTGCACAAAGCAGACTGGAACAAATTAACGGAAATTATACAACGACACGATCTACAAAACATCAATGGAAGTATCGATTATAGAGCACACAAGTTAACACAGGTGATACAAAATGCACAAAACACATCAATACCGACAGCAAAGAACACAAATTGCTCACCAGTACCATGGACCAACGAACTTACGAGACTCAAACAAGACGCAAGACGCAAACGAAAATTATATCAAAGGGCGATAGCAGATAGGGACCGACGAATAAGACTTGAAGCATATAGGCATGCACAAGACTTATACAGACAGACCCTATACAACACGCGTAGACAACAATGGGAGCTATTTGTAACGACACAAACAGAGCAAAATATATGGGGGGAACCATACAAAATACTGACAGAGAAGATAAAAACCCCACTAGTTCTGGGAACGCTAAGGCAGGATGACGGCTCGATGACGAGGGGATGGAGGAATACAGCGGAGTTTCTGCTGTATAAACTGCTCCCTGACGACGTTATCGATACAGACACACAATATCATGCAACACTAAGAGGAAACCTACACACACCATACAACACTGCAACTGTCACCTGTCCTTTTGCGCAAGAAGAGGTTGCGCTAGCAATCTCAGAGCTCAAAAACAAAAAAGCACCTGGACCAGATGGTATCCACTCGGAAACACTGAAAAAACTAGCACCGCAGATCACCCCGTTCCTAACAACGTTACTGAACGATGCCTTACGGCTGGGCAGGGTACCTACATTATGGAAAACCTCCAAAGCAGTCATTATTAAGAAATCAGCGGACAGGGATCCTTCAGATCCAAAGACTTACAGGCCAATATGCCTAATAAACACCCTAGCAAAGATTCAGGAGAAGCTACTGTGTAAACGCCTGCAAACACACAGAGCTCTCAGGGGTATGAGCCAACACCAGTTCGGCTTCAGAACGGGCAGATCAATAGATGATGCCATCAACCAGGCCCTGCACATAGTTAACACCACAAAACAGAAATACGCCATGACAATAATGATTGACATTGCCGGAGCATTTGATAATCTTTGGTGGCCAGCACTGTTTCAGAGGCTAAGACATCTGGATGTACCGCAATCACTGTACAACAGTTTTCTGGACTACTGTAAAGACCGAGTAGTCGAATGGCAGATGGACAGCCGGAAAGTAATTAAAAGAATTACCAAAGGCTGTCCTCAAGGGACGATCTGCGGCCCCATCTTCTGGGACATAACAATCGAACCCCTCCTACAACTTCTGGATGGGGATGACAGGTCAGACGGAATTGTCGCCTACGCAGATGACCTATTAGTTGTAGTCACTGCAAACAACAGAGCCCAGTTAGAAGAGAAAGCCAGTGGATTACTACAAACAATTACTCAGTGGTGTCACAACAACAAACTCAGGATAGCCGAAAACAAAACAACATACACTTTACTGAAAGGATCACTCCAAAGGAATCCTTCGGTTAAAATTGGGGACACAAACATCAAACGAGCACGCATTACGCGCTATCTTGAATTTCCACGAACACATAAGGCTAACAACAGACAAAGCAGAAAAAATACTCCACAAACTGGTGAGGCTAAATTCAAAACAGTACAGACTACCTCTACCAGTCATACGTACATACCACTGTGCGCTCTTCGAATCAGTACTCAGCTTTGCAGCTAGCACGTGGGCACATAGACTGAACGTGGTCACCAACAAAGCATCCGTCAGACGAGGGCAGAGAAGTGTCCTACTTAGGCTATCTGGAGCCTTCGGTACCACCTCAGCAGATGCACTGTGTGTGGTGCTCGGAATATGCCCCATAGATATCACGATCAAATACAGAGCTGCAAGGTACTGGTTAAAGGTGGGGAGACTAGATAAGGTACACACAATAACCGGTGTGCCCATAGAGACGATACGTCACCTTAAAAGTTGGCGTTTGGATACATGGCAAGGTGAGTGGGATGTAAGTGATAAGGGACGTAGACTGCACAACTTCCTCCCTGACATAAGGGAGCGGTTGAGAATGAGACATATCGATCCCAGCCGCGGTATGGTACATTTCTTAACCGGGCACGGACCTTATCCCACGCACTTAAACCGCGTGAGTCTGAGGCAGACACCTACATGCACATGCGGGGAAGAAGGTTCCCCAGAACACACTGTCTTTTTCTGCGGGCAATACGCGAACAATAGACATACACTACACTTAGATTACACAGATACAGACATAGATATATACACAGCAATAAGAGACGAAGAACAATGGGCACAATTAAACGCACTGACAAACAGTATTTCAAAAACAACACATGAAGAATATATGCGGACACGACGTCACAGACATGCCTATGTGCAGCGTAACAGAAATCTCCAGAGAATGGACAGCGATACCCACAGTGACAGCGAAAATAGTGACAATGAGGAGGAACAGGAGGAGGAAGCTGAGATGTGACAGTAAATAAGCAAATTGCTGGCAATCTAGCCAAGAAAACACCAAATGCTGTACATGGATGCGCACCTAATGTAGTTAATACATAGGATTAGTAACAAATAGGATAAGAAACATTTCTCTACTAATAACCATTTGTGTGTGTGTGTGTGTGTGTGTGTGTGTGTGTGTGTGTGTGTGTGACTGGCGGTCAACGGCTCGATGAAACCATTCCGAGGTATTCACCGTCAGTCACACTCGGTGATGGTACTAACAAATCTCTCATCTATCCTATCTTCTTTTTATATTCTTCTTAAAAACAACAAAATTTTATTTATATTTCAACCTCAAATTATTGTTATTTTGAATCATTCTTTGTAAATTTTGTAGATAAAACAAAAGGAAAGAAAACTGTAGAAAGATGAAAAACGAAAATTGTAAGATGTACGACCTGTTTTAAACATCAGGTAACAGGTCTATAATTTGGCAATAAATAAATAATAGTGCTCAAATTATTTTTCCCGTCATTCTGCTATACAGCTGAATGTGGTTCATATTCTTAGATGTGAATACATTTCGTGAAATAATTAAAACTTTTAGTTACTTAGCAAATACATCTTGTAATACATTTATCACCCTAAGTGTCAGATAAGATGAATACGTTAGCGTGGCGTGACTAGTACCTGAAAAATGTACAGTTTCTGATATGTAAATAAATGTGACCGCTAACTTCCTACAAGTTTCATTTATTTCAGTCTGCAAAGATGTCTTTTATTTATGTTATTATGACATGTAATAACTCCAGGTTACCAACTAGTTTATCCAGAAGCGTTACGAAATACTCTTTACAAGTGTGAGATAAAGCCTCTGATCAGTTCAGTTTCTTTTACTGAAAGATCGTACAACCCTGATCGTATTCACCTGTGAAACACATCGGTGCCAAGTACCAAATATAATATCTTCTTGATATTCTTCAATATCCATAAGCTCTGAGGACAATATAGCACTTTAGATGAAAGTTCTCATGTTCGTAGTCTCTAACGTACTGATGATGTAAAATTTCACGTGTGGGTGTGAATGTATAGATTCACGGGAGACACCCCTCTACACAGGACTCTGCGTGTACAGTAAACATAAGGTGGACGTGGACGGTGAGAATACGCATCGGGTGAGGTACGAGCTTTACAGAACAGAAACGAATCCTTGAAGACGTATTCGAGGAACATGAAGTTGGGCTCTTGGGACGAGATTCTTCAAAAGCATACGGGGTTTTTAGCTGATGTCGACAAGTTGGCTGTTTTTTGGGTGGAGTAGGTTTCTAAATACTATGAGACAAATACGAGTAGAAGAGATCTAAATGACTGTTCAACGACAGTTACATTCTTTTATCAATTTATACGACAGCAAATTCTGTCTAATGAACACTGGCCTGATTTTTCAGATTTAGCACATGACGTAGGGTATGTCTATTCATGTCCTAGTAGTTTACTGCTACCAAGTTATGTAGGTTAGGAGATAGTGTCCGCTTTCTGTGTAGAGGCAGTTTTATTCCTCAAATTGCATTCCCGAAAATTTAACCTGATTGTTGATGCCCGTGGCATACCAGGTCTGCATGTATTAACAAGTTTATCTAGGGCGTATGGCAATTATTTACCTTATTTAATGACGGAAGACTGTGAAGTCTGAATTTTTAACAGTGCTTTTCGGGTCGAATATTCTTGCTTGCAACTGTTCGTAAGTGGTCTTATTGTACACAGAACTCATATTCAGTGTTGGTCTTGTATCATATTAATCCCTAGCACAATAAAGAGATATCCTTAAAATTTCTGCTGGTTCAAATGGCTCTGAGCACTATGCGACTTAACTTCTGAGGTCATCAGTCGCCTAGAACTTAGAACTAATTAAACCCAATTAACATAAGGACATCACACACATCCATGCCCGAGGCAGGATTCGAACCTGCGACCGTAGCGGTCGCTCCGCTCCAGACTGTAGCGCCTAGAACCGCACGGCCACTCCGGCCGGCTAAAATTTCTGCTGAAAAGCTCCGTAACTTCTATTATTAGACTCTCCTGGAATTTTATAACTTCCACGGTATATTCTTTTTTCATAGTGAACGTACTAGTTCAGTTACAGTGAGCGGCAACCAATAGACATTAGGTATATGTCAACTGTTGAAGGTTGTGTTGGTAACCAGTCGTATCGGTTATATTCCGTGACACAGCTGTTCAGGTTACATGCTGGTTACTGTGATTGGTGATTTCCTCAAAGTTTACTATGTGGTATAGCTTAGCCGTGCTGCGTAAAAAACGGTTTACTCATGTCGCGAAGGACTTGTTTACAAACGTTATGAAACTATCTATTAGTTACGTCAAAGATATTAGAATTCTCAGCTGTTTTACTATTACATACGGTGTGGCAATTGGAAAACTATTCACTTTATGGTGAACAAACCTGACCCATTTGTTTAGTTGCACTATGCCAGGAAAATGCCAAACACACTCTGTTCGCCGGCCGAAGTGGCCGTGCGGTTAAAGGCGCTGCAGTGTGGAACCGCAAGACCGCTACGGTCGCAGGTTCGAATCCTGCCTCGGGCATGGATGTTTGTGATGTCCTTAGGTTAGTTAGGTTTAACTAGTTCTAAGTTCTAGGGGACTAATGACCTCAGCAGTTGAGTCCCATAGTGCTCAGAGCCATTTGAACCAACACTCTGTTCCAAAAGTGCCACAGTGTTGTTAGATAGACTTTAAATCACTCGGTTTAAAAGTTATAAGGCTATGCTAAGAACAACACGCACACCCATGCCCGAGGGAGGACTCGAACCTCCGGTGGGAGAGGCCGCGCAGTCCGTGACATGGCGCCTCAAACCACGCCACCACTCCGCGCGGCGCCGAGGAAAACACATCAGACACACCACCGCTCAGAATTGAAACAAAAAGGCCCTGTGGGGGGAGGGGGGGGGAAGGGGTGGCGGGGGGGGGGGGGGCAAAAAGTCCGTCAGTCAAACCACACCTCCACGTTGATTCCCACACATTTCGCGGTCTGAAACGGCATTTCGTATTGCGACGAGCAACAGGAAGAAGTTCTTGACACTTCCTGGGCGATTCAGCTCTTCTCAACGAACATCACCGGTCTGCATCATCACTGAACGTGATATCACCCCTCTGCAGTGCACTGTGACCGCAATTTTTGCTCTGATGTGCAGTTCGGAACCACTAGAGACTCTTTAAAAGCGTTCGACGGAATTTGAACGTGATCCGAAACAGCAAAGTGTCATGTTTCCTCAGTGTTACTGTTTGACGACTTCCTGTGGCATGATCAGAGAAGAGTGCGGCATTGACACATGCGTGAATAAAACAGCAAAGGGTCCGCTAAGACCTCTAAAACCCCTAAGATCCCAAAGCTCTCTGTGGCATCCAACCATGTTTATTGAGAATGTTAAAAATGTGGCTTTACAGAGATAACCTTTGAAATTCTCCTAGATGCCTGCAGGTTGGCAGCTGGTCTGACATGTGTGTCAACTGATGCCTATTAGCAGGCGCCTCGGGGTAGTTTGGTCGGAAAGTCAACACACACTCTAGGAATACCCGTTGTTGGTTGATTTGGCGGGAAAGGGGACCAAACAGTGAGGTCATTGGTCCCATCGGATTAGGGAAGGAAGTCGGCCGTGCCCTTTCGAAGGAAACATCCGTGCTTTTGCCTGGAGCGATTTAGGGAAATCACGGAAAACCTAAATTAGGATGGACGGACGCGGGTTTGAACCGTCGTCCTCCCGAATGCGAATACAGAGAGCTAACCAATGCGGAATAACCGTACAACAGAAAACAATTAGTGAAGGGTCACTGTGATAATCTAATCAGCCCATAAATGCAAAGTTAATGTTATTAAACAAGAGTATTTTTCTGATAAACTCGGCCCACTGAAGATAACAAAATGGAAATCACACAAAAACTGTACACACTTAAGAAATTAGAACAGCGTTTTTGAAAAGCAACGAGCACATTGACAGACCAAGTTAACGCAAGGATAATAAAGCTCAGTGCTGTTAGGAGCAGGGCAAAACACGCTGTACAATTAAAGCACAGACAATAAACAAAGTCTTACATACATGCAGATTATCACCCACAACATGCAAAAGCAAAGCTGAACCATTTTTCATCAGCGCACAACGCCTTCCCAATGTGACACCAACTGAAGATGCTTAGCAATGATCATGCTCCACTTTTAGCGAGCCACCAAATTTGGCCGCACAGTACGGATGCAACGTTCAACTTTCTTCTCGTCGAGCGCCGTATCTCCGTGTAAGCCCGTACACAACATTGCTCGGCTTCAACAGCTGTACACTACAAGTTTCATACTTCGGCATTACACCGCCTCGTGCCTGCCGTAAATTCATCTTCCACGAAGCACTGCAATCCGCTCAGTGGTAAATCACGACATTCATCTGCCCCTCCACAAGAGTCCCCAGGGGTCCGCGCTTACCTACTTTAAGTTTCGCCACGTCGCGGCGAGCTATACATCGCGGGCCGATAGGAAGACACTCTGCAACCGACTACGGACCGTCTCATGCAAGGTACTCTTCAGTTGCTTGCGTGAGGGCCTGCACACCTGGTTGGGCTTGGATCCTGAACGGGTGCAGTGAACATTCCAGCCAGGAAAAGGCGCACATTCTGAGGCTGTTCACGCTTGCTGTCACAAACAAAAGCGACAAGCTACGTGAGTCTGCAGGTACAACCGGGAAACCGTAGAAGTTAAGTAAACATTTTCAGGCGAATGCTGTATATCTCTGACACACCGTTTTACCGAAATTATGCGCAAAGCTACGTGATAAGAACGGATATAAACCATTTATTACTATTAGTATGACAGAACATTTTACATATTTCCTTAAAATCACAGTTTATTATTATTATTATGTCCACCTACTTAGCTGAGTGTCAGCGTGGCAAACTGCCAAGCATAGGACACAGATTCAGTTCATGCCAACGCCAGGGATTTTTTTCTTTGTGGGAGGACTAATGGGGGTCTATTCAAACTCGTGATGCTAATTTAGAAGCTACTTGACTGGGAAGTAGTACATCCCAGTTCCAGAAAGCCGACAGCGGACAATAAAATGGCATGTTGAACCCACACCCCACGATACCGCATCCAAATGACGCCATTGGCTGAGGCTAACACGGCTGTCGGTCGGTGCCAGTTGGCCCGTCTGAAGCCAGAACGGCGGAGCTTCATGTTATTAATATTCACATCGTATTCATATGCGGAAAGTTTGAAGATGATGAAGTTTGGTTTGTGGGGCGCTCAACTGCGCGGTTATCAGCGCCCGTACAAATTCCCAACCTTTGGTCAGTCCGAACTCGCCACTTTCATGAATGATTATGAAATGATGAGGACAACACAAACACCCAGTCATCTCGAAAAGTTTGAAGAGGGACCACAATGTCATTAATAAATGCTTCTGGAGCTTCAGAAGTCAACTGCGAGAAAACTACTGTACATTTGCATCTACAGCCACATCTATACTCTGCAAACCACAGCGAAGTGTATGACAGAGTGTACGTCCCACTGTACAAGTTGTTAGGGTTTCTTCCGTTCCATTCACGTATGGAGCGCGGAAAGAACGAGTGTTTGAATGCCTCTCTGCGTACTACAGTTATTCGCACCTTACCCTCACGATGCCGCGCGGGGTAGCCGTGCGGTCTAGGGCGCCTTGCCACAGTTCGCGCGGCTCTCTCTCCTCCCCACCTCCCCCCTCCCGTCGGAGGGTGTATGTGTTGTCCTTAGCGTAAGTTAGTTTAAGTTAGATTAAGTAGTGTGTAAGCCTTGGGACCGACGACCTCACCTGATCCCATAGGAACTTACCCCAACTTACCCTCACGACCCCTATGTGAACCGAGCGAGGTGGCGCAGTGGTTAGCACACTGGACTCGCATTCGGGAGGAGGACGGTTCAATCCCGTCTCCAGCCATCCTGATTTAGGTTTTCCGTGATTTCCCTAAATCGCTTCAGGCAAATGCCGGGATGGTTCCTTTGAAAGGGCACGGCCGATTTCCTTCCCCATCCTCCCCTAACCCGAGCTTGCGCTCCATCTCTAATGACCTCGTTGTCGACGGGACGTTAAACACTAACCACCACCACCACCACCCTATGTGAGCGATATGTAGGGGGTTGTAGTATATTACTAGAGTAACAATTTAAAACCGGTACTTGAAACTTTGTTAGTAGTCTTTCTCGGGATAGTTTACGTCTATCATCAAGAGTCTGCTAGTTCAGTTCCTTCAGTGTCTCTGTGACACTCACTCACGAATCAAACAAGCCTTTGACCAATCGTGCTACCCTTCGCTGTATATGTTCAATAACTCCTATTAGTCCTATTTGGTACGGGTCCCACACATTTGAGCAATATTCTAGACTGGTCACACGTGTGATCCATAGGCACTTCCCCAGTATTCTACAAATAAACCACCTGCCTTAAACATGACTGAGCCAGTCCAGTCATTCCATTTCATACCATTGCAAAGTGTTACACCGTGGTGTTTGTATCAGTTTGCCGATTCCAACAGTGACTCATTAATAAAATGGTTCAAATGGCTCTGAGCACTATGGTACTTAATTTCTGAGGTCATCAGTCACCTAGAACTTAAAACTACTTAAACCTATCTAACCTAAGGACATCACACACATCCATGCCCGAGGCAGGATTCGAACCTGCGACCGTAGCGGTCGCGCGGTTCCAGACTGTAGCGCCTAGAACCGCTCAGCCACCCCGGCCGGCTGAATCATTAATTTTATAGTCATAGTATGCTACAGGGTACGTACCCGTGGTCTCGGGGTAGCGTCTTTGATTCATAATCAAAACGTCTTCGGTTCAGCGTTCCATCCCCGCCACTGTCTAAATTTTGATAAATAATCAGCATTGCCGGCCGAAGACTTCCGGCATAAGAAGTCAGCCTCATTCTGCCAACGGTCTTGTCAAAGAGGGCGGAGGATCGAATAGAGGTTCAGGGCACTCTCTTGTCCTAGGGGTGGGAAATTGCCCCTAAAGGCGGAAGAATCAGCAGTGATCAACGACGGATGCAGAAGACAATGGAAACCACTGCATTAAAGACACGTAACGTGTATCCACAGGACATGTGGCCTGTATTTGAAGAAGTGTCATGATGATCTCTCCATTGGCAAAAGATTCCGGAATAGTCCCCCATTCGGATCTCCGGGAGGGGACTGCCATGGGGGAGGTTAATATGAGAGAAAGATTGAATAATCAACGAAAGGATAACGTTCTACGAGTCGGGGCGTGGAATGTCAGAAGTTTGAACGTGGTAGGGAAACTAGAAAATCTGAAAAGGGAAATGCAAAGGCTCAATCTAGATATAGTAGGGGTCAGTGAAGTGAAGTGGAAGGAAGACAAGGATTTCTGGTCAGATGAGTACCGGGTAATATCAACAGCAGCAGAAAATGGTATAACAGGTGCAGGATTCGTTATGAATAGGAAGGTCGGGCAGAGGGTGTGTTACTGTGAACAGTTCAGTGACCGGGTTGTTCTAATCAGAATTGACAGCAGACCAACACCGACAACGATAGTTCAGGTATACATGCCGACGTCGCAAGCTGAAGATTAACAGATAGAGAAAGTGTATGAGGATATTGAAAGAGTAATGCAGTATGTAAAGGGGGACGAAAATCTAATAGTCATGGGCGACTGGAATGCAGTTGTAGGGGAAGGAGTAGAAGAAAAGGTTACAGGACAATATGGGCTTGGGACGAGGAATGAAAGAGGAGAAAGACTAATTGAGTTCTGTAACAAGTTTCAGCTAGTAATAGCGAATACCCTGTTCAAGAATCACAAGAGGAGGAGGTATACTTGGAAAAGGCAGGGAGATACGGGAAGATTTCGATTAGATTACATCATGGTCAGACAGAGATTCCGAAATCAGATACTGGATTGTAAGGCGTACCCAGGAGCAGATATAGACTCAGATCACAATATAGTAGTGATGAAGAGTAGGCTGAAGTTCAAGACATTAGTCAGGAAGAATCATTACGCAAACAAGTGGGATACGGAAGTACTAAGGAATGACGAGATACGTTTGAAGTTCTCTAACGCTATAGATACAGCAATAAGGAATAGCGCAGTAGGCAGTACAGTTGAAGAGGAATGGACATCTCTAAAAAGGGCCATCACAGAAGTTGGGAAGGAAAACATAGGTACAAAGAAGGTAGCTGCGAAGAAACCATGGCTAACAGAAGAAATACTTCAGTTGATTGATGAAAGGAGGAAGTACAAACATGTTCCGGGAAAATCAGGAATACAGAAATACAAGTCGCTGAGGAATGAAATAAATAGAAAGTGCAGGGAAGCTAAGACGAAATGGCTGCAGGAAAAATGTGAAGACATCGAAAAATATATGATTGTCGGAAGGACAGACTCAGCATACAGGAAAGTCAAAACAACCTTTGGTGACATTAAAAGCAACGGTGGTAACACTAAGAGTGCAGCGGGATTTCCACTGTTAAATGCAGAGGAGAGAGCAGATAGGTGGAAAGAATACATTGAAAGCCTCTATGAGGGTGAAGATTTGTCTGATGTGATAGAAGAAGAAACAGGAGTCGATTTAGAAGAGATAGGGGATCCAGTATTAGAATCGGAATTTATAAGAGCTTTGGAGGACTTACGGTCAAATAAGGCAGAACGGATAGATAACATTCCATCAGAATTTCTAAAATCATTGGGGGAAGTGGCAACAAAACGACTATTCACATTGGTGTGTAGAATATATGAGTCTGGCGATATACCATCTGACTTTCGGAAAAGCATCATCCACACAATTCCGAAGACGGCAAGAGCTGACAAGTGCGAGAATTATCGCACAATCAGCTTAACAGCTCATGCATCGAAGCTGTTTACAAGAATAATATACAGAAGAATGGAAATGAGAATTGAGAATGCGCTAGGTGACGATCAGTTTGGCTTTAGGAAAAGTAAAGGGACGAGAGAGGCAATTCTGACGTTACGGCTAATAATGGAAGCAAGGCTAAAGAAAAATCAAGACACTTTCATAGGATTTGTCGACCTGGAAAAAGCGTTCGACAATATAAAATGGTGCAAGCTGTTCGAGATTCTGAAAAAAGTAGGGGTAAGCTATAGGGAGAGACGGGTCATATACAATATGTACAACAACCAAGAGGGAATAATAAGAGTGGACGATCAAGAACGAAGTGCTCGTATTATGAAGGGTGTAAGACAAGGCTGTAGCCTTTCGCCCCTACTCTTCAATCTGTACATCGAGAAAGCAATGATGGAAATAAAAGAACAGGTGTGGAATTAAAATACAAGGTAAAAGGATATCAATGATACGATTCGCTGATGACATTGCTATCCTGAGTGAAAGTGAAGAAGAATTAAATGATCTACTGAACGGAATGAACAGTCTAATGAGTACACAGTATGGTTTGAGAGTAAATCGGAGAAAGACGAAGGTAATGAGAAGTAGTATAAATGAGAACAGCGAGAAACTTAACATCAGGATTGATGGTCACGAAGTCAATGAAGTTAAGGAATTCTGCTACCTACGCAGTAAAATAACCAATGACAGACGGAGCAAGGAGGACATCAAAAGCAGACTCGCTATGGCAAAAAAGGCATTTCTGGCCAAGAGAGGTCTACTAATATCAAATACCGCCTTAACTTGAGGAAGAAATTTCTGAGGATGTACGTCTGGAGTACAGCATTGTATATTAGTGAAACATGGACTGTGGGAAAACCGGAACAGAAGAGAATCGAAGCATTTGAGATGTGGTTTTATAGACGAATGTTGAAAATTAGGTGGGCTGATAAGGTAAGGAATGAGGAGGTTCTACGCAGAATCGGAGAGGAAAGGGATATGTGGAAAACACTGATAAGGAGAAGGAACAGGATGATAGGATATCTGCTAAGACATGAGGGAATGACTTCCATGGTACTAGAGGGAGCTGTAGAGGGCAAAAACTGTAGAGGAAGACAGAGATTGGAATACGTCAAGCAAATAATTGAGGACGTAGGTTGCAAGTGCTACTCTGAGATGAAGAGGTTAGCACAGGAAAGGAATTCGTGGCGGGCCGCATCAAACCAGTCAGTTGACTGATCACCAAAAAAAAAAGTATGCTACATTTTTTCGTTTTATGAAGTGCACAGTTTTACATTTTTGAACATTGGAAACAAGTTCCCAAACATTGCACCACGTTGAAATCTCATCAATACCTGACTGAAAATTTATGCATATTCTGTCACACAGTACTTACCACAGATAACAGCATCATCTGGAAGAAGTTACTTTTACAATTAATAATGTCTGCAAGGTCACTAAAATACAACATGATCAGCAAGAGTCCCAACACACTTTCGTGGGGCACACCCGAAGTTACTTCTACGTCTGACGATGGTTCTCCTTACAGTATAACATGCTGCGTCCTTGCTACCAAAACGTCCTCATTCCAGTCACAAATTTTACTTCGTACCCAATATTGTCGTACTTGAGGCAATAAGTGTAGGTGAGGTACTGAGTCAAATGCTTTTCGGAAATCAAGAAATACTGCATCTACATGACTGCTTTGATCCAAAGATTTAGTATTTAATGTGAGAAAAGTACGAGCTGAGTTTCACAAGATCAGTGTTTTCGGAATCCATGCTGCTGGGCATGGCGGAGGTCATTCTGTTGTGATACCTTATGTTTGCTCTCAGAATATGTTCTAAGATTCTACAACAAATCGATGTCGAGGATATTGGACAGTGGTTTTGTGGATCACTTCCGCTATTCTTCTTGTAGACGGGTGTTACCTGCGTTTTTTTCCCCAAGAACTAGGCACAGTTTTTTGTTCGAGGGATCTACGAGAGGTTATAGTTAGTAGAGAGGCGAATTCAGCGTAGAATCTAATAAGAATTCCATCAGGTTCTGGAGCTTTGTTGAATTTTAACTGTTTCACCTGTTTCTCAACACCACTGACACTAAAACCTATTTCATTCATAGTTTCCGTGGTACGAGGATTAAATAGGTACAGATCTCCTGGGTTTTCCTTTATAAAGGAATATTTGAAAACGGAGTTTAAGAATTTTAGCTGCTTTCTTTGTTACCCTCAATTTCAGTTCCTGTCTTATTCGGTAGGGTCCGGACACTAACTTTGATGCCACTAACAGCCTATACATACGACCCGAATTTCTTTTTGGTTCTGTGAAAGTTCATTATCAATATTCTCGGTAGTTATTGAAGGCTTCGCGCATTGCTTTCTCGACAGCCAAATGCGTTTTATTCGTCATTTCTCTATCTATAGGGCTACGCATTGTTTTATACCTGTTATGCAGTAATCTGTTTCCTTAGAAAATTCTTTACAGTGACTATATACCATGGAGGGTTCCTCTCTTTATGCATATAGATCTTTGTGCATATCTGTCCAGTGCACGGTGAATTAAACTTGGGCCATAGTTATTCTACCTGCTCCCGCCCTGCGTTGAAAGTTTCAAGTTCCTCATTGACATTTGTCACTACTGATTTTTATCTAGTGAGTGAACATATGTATCTTTCTGCTAGTTTTAATTGTTCCTTGTGCTTTGGTAACAGTTGTTGCCACAACCCCATCAGAGTCACTGATGGTCCGATTGAACACCCTGAAAGAGAACTGGTCTATTTGTTACCACTAGATCCAATATACAAGGTGTATCATAATTAATGGCGTAATCGCATGCAGTTGAAAGTATACGATACTAGAAGCAAGAAAGTCTCAATAAACATAGGGTCGAAGATGCATAGCTTCAGAGCTACGAGAAATTTCTCATCTTCGATACTGTGAAACAAATCTCTTGTACTGCAAGTTCTTTGCTTTCCATATTTTGGGAACTGGTAGTATGGACCAAAACAAGAAAAAAAATCCAGTAAAAATGTACTCTAAAATGCATTCCTTAAGAGCTATGATCACTTGTACACCTCCGATACTTTGAAATACAACTCTTCTAATGATAAAGTGCTCGTAACTTTTAAGGTATGTATTTTAGAGCACATGTCAACTAGACATTTTTTTCTTATTTGGGTCCATACTACCACTTCACAAAATATGGAAAGCAAAGAACTTGCAGTAGGAGAGATTTGTTTCTCAGTATCGAAGGTGAAAAACTGCTCGCAGCTCTTAATGTTTGCATTTTCGACCCTATGTTTACTGAGACTTTTTTGGTCCTAGTGTCGTGTACTTTCAACTGTATGCGTTTACGCCATTATTTATGATACACCCTGTACGCCTGTATTTCCATCATGAGTGGGGACCCGAATTATCTATTTTAGATAGTTTTCAGAGAAGGCATTTATTGATGTTTCAACGGATGTCTAATCACGTTCACCGTAACAAAACTGTAATTTTCCCAGTTGATTGGTGGATGGTTGAAGTCCCCACCTATGATTACAGTATGATTAGGGAACTTACGTACATGAGAATTGAGGTTTCCTCTAGTTTTTGGTTACATCAGGACACGAATCTAGTTGGTCACCCAGTTATCATTTTATGAACGCCCCTGATACTGAGCCTTGCCCAAACAATCTCACATGCAGCTTCAATTTCTATCTCGGTGGATATGTGTTTCTATCCTATTGCGGCAAATACAACACCTCCATTTGCCATTTGCCTATCCTTTCGATAAATACTTAAATTTACTCCAGAAATCTCACTACTATCGCTTTGAAGTGTCAACCAGATTTCTGTAACTAATGTTATGTGAGCTTCTCGGCGTTCTTCGTTGCGAATGATTAGGTAGTTAACCCTTAAGATTTTAATACTTTCACGTATGGGAGAAATTTCTTACGATCTTTCATTGATACTTCTATGTTCCCTATAGCAGTCGTTATCTGGACTGGATATAGAGTCGCCTAATCTAAAAATAAAAAATAAAAAAAATAAAAAAAAGTGTGCACGCCACATAGTCATCAACATGAGTACTTGTGTAGCGCACACCTGACGGGCCCTACATCTCTCTACCCTATGGCACAAATTCAAGAAGTCGTAGCCTAGCTTGTCACAGAATCTTCGAATTTTCTGGTTCAGTCCTTCCACTCGACTCAGAACCAAAGGTCCACATCAGTTCTAGGGACAATGCTGCACATTGTGACTTTCGTTGAAACTCCAAGGCTCGACTTCTCAACTTTCTCTCTCATTCACTGGAATGAGCCAAGTATGGTCTAAGAACCCAAGAGACAGGCATCATTTGTTCCGATGTGCGCCAAAATCTGCGGTTGGTTGCACCCCGTTCCCTCAATGGCTGCTGGAATAGCTTCTTCAACAAGATGAATGAGGCCCCCAGACACAAACACTGAGTGCATCTGGCGTCCTTTCCTGTCCCTTGCCATTTCCAGAAGGGTAACATCATTCGCCAGCCACACGTTTGAACTGTCAACGATTAATAGACCTCTGCTCCTTTGCGTTTGGCTCCTCTTAACACCAGACAGAAAAGGTTTCCCAAAAACAGGTGAAGTGAGTCCCATGGCTCAGTTCCAGTTTCAATGAAAGACAGCACCTAAAGCATGTTGCTTAGAGGGATCAGTAAAACACCTTGAGTCTTCCTTGGTCCCATCCACCCTGTACAGGACGCCTAGGTCTACCATTGATACGACACTCGCAGTCAAGTGGACGAGTAATGAGAGAGTCTATACTTTCTGCCAGTCACTTAAACGTGATTTGCCGAGTATCCATGCAGATGCAGATCTAGATGTAAATTTAATAACGAATAATCAGTTATTACATGGCCCCTTTTGCCAAACAACGATTTTGCCAGACAGGATCCGCAGGAGAGATAAGTCCTTGAGGTACCTTTGGTATAGGAATCACAGGTATATGAGTCTCGGGAGCTCTTCCGAAACGACTCGCTGCAGCTGCCAACCGTTTGACTGCACGCAGGGTGATCTGCAGATGCTTACGGTTGTCAACCAACTCTCCCTTTTTCGAGAACAGCAATCACAATGGGGCTTCATTTTAGCTGGTGCGATGTATTACATGAGAGTGAACAAATAACTTTAAATTAAGCCCTCTGATCAGCTAAAAAGCTGCTAATTCACTGTAAGAATCGAATCAAATACACAAATCGGTATTTCTATTGGGGCAACATAAAAACCTGTATAAAAATTAATAGTTTCCTAAAACCTTTTGAGACACATTATAGTTTTTAGTAAACTCGAAAACAGAGTTAATTTACGATAAATGTATGAATGCCCCGTTTAAGGGAAAACTAGATGTAACACAATATGTTAAATGGTTCAATTGGCTCTTAGCGCTATGCGACTTAATTTCTGAGGTTATCGGTCGCCTAGAAGTTAGAACTAATTAAACCTAACTAACTTAAGGACATCACACACATCCATGCCCGAGGCAGGATTCGAACCTTCGACTGCAGCGGTCGCTCGGTTCCAGGCTGTAGTGCCTAGAACCTCACGGCCACTCCGGCCGGCCACGATATGCTAGTTAGAATATCTGCTACCGTAGCTGATTCAGAAACTCCTATTTACTACAGATTAGATAATGCACAGGACGTTGATAGCTTCTGAAAATTCTCAGAAATGCACGTTTATCGGTGTTGGCATACAATGAAATTCAGGGATGATCTATTCTTGGCGCTAACTGCGAACCCCACAGACGTTGATTTGCTACGAAATAAGTTACGTATCCAAAACATTCGTGTCGGTAACTTACGAAAATATAGTTTTGTAGCGTTTGGAAATTCTCAAAAGTAGCTTATTTCTCAAGTAACTGTGGAATGAAATATTAGAGCGATTGTTTTGAACGAGGATAAGATTAGTGTTGTCAAGAGTTTAAAAGAGCACATATTAGTTTAAGCCTATAATTGATGATAACGTTATGAGTTTCTCGCAACAGTCTCGAATATTCGAAACTGATGCAATCAATGAAAGATTATACAGTAGCGACGCGATCAGTAAAATACGGGAATCTAGAATTTCAAATCGGCAAATGAATCTGGTACGTGATGTCTCAATCAAAGGAAAATTCCGAAGTCGACTTTTACATAAAAAAAGTGCGAGTAGCACGGATTTTTCACGTAACTGCTTCTGTGCCAACTTCTACAATGGCGCGCCGAAAAGAACACTGCAGCATGAGTTTATCTCGGTCAAAATCGCTTGAATGTGCGGCACCAACAAAACACGTCTTCTGCTTTTTGCAGCTGACAACGTCAGGGGTACATACAGAAAAATGACACACATCAGTGGACATATCATCTCTCCAAGTTTCGATTCGTAATACGTACTGTGAAGTAGTTACAAAGCGCACCACAATGGGCGGTCTTGTCAGGACGTGTAGACAAATCATTTGCTTAGTGTTGTGGCATCAACTTAATTTACATTGCTGACAGGCAACCGAATGAACAAAGGTGTACGGCCGTCGTTGCGCCTCCCTATCCAGCATGAGCAGTAACTTAAGTGAACTGATGATTGGAAACTGAAAATATTTAAAGCGCGTTCTCGGTGATGCTGTGTTATGTCCATGTCTATAGACTTGATCCAGGTGCCAAGCAATGGAGAAAATCTGTCAAATATGGGTTAATACTAGGGCGTGCTGAAATGTACACATTTCACCGAACGAGAAACCAGTTTGTTGATACCGCCACTGTAGAATTTTTGACTTGCTGACGGAGCCACAACCTCACTTCTGCTTGCACTGCTTCATCAGTATCAAAGTGAAGTTCTCGAAGATGTTCTCTAAGTTTTGGAAATAGATGAAAATTGGGTGTGGCCAATTTAAGATTATATGGATGATAATCGATGACAGTGAACCCAGAGAATCGGATAGTTCCAGAGGTCGCAGCGGTCCTGTGTGGTCTGGCATTGTCAAATGGTTCAAATGGTTCTGAGCACTATGGGGCTTAACATCTGAGGTCATCAGTCCCCTAGAGCTTAGAACTACTTAAACCTAACTAACCTAAGGACATCACATACATCCATGCCCGAGGCTTGATTCGAACCTGCGACCGTAGCAGTCGCGGGGTTCCGGACTGAAGCGCCTACAACCGCTCGGCCACAGCGGCCGGCCTGGCATTGTCATACTGAAGGAGAGTATGCTCCATGTATGGACGAACTCTTCGAATTCTCAACTTGATCACAGCACGTTGTTGCTCACGCACCTGAATACACTCATGCTCATAAATTAAGAATAATACTGATACATCGTTAAACAACGCTCTGGTGGGCGGTTTGCGGGTTTAAATCACCTCGGGGTATGACCATGCGGTGCATTTGACCTGCGGTGGTCGCACGGTGGCGCTGGCAGCAGTCCACATACGGAGAGGTGTGTTGGTGCATGTCAGAGTACGGTGCAGCGAGTAAGTGTGCAGACGTTTTCAGACATGCTAACGGTGACTATGTCTTGAAAATGGCTCAAAGAACACATATTAAGAACGTTATGAGGGGTAGAATACTAGGGTGACTGGAGGCTGGTCAGACACAGCAGGTCGTAGCACGGCCTTCTATGTGCCACAAAACGTGATCTCAGGATTATGGCAACGATTCAAACACATGGGGAAAGTGTCCAGGAGCTACATTACGGGACGTCTACAGTATACAACACCACAAGAAGACCGATATCTCACCATCAGTACCCGCAGACGGCCACGGAGTACTGCAGGTAGCCTTGCTCGGGACCTTCCCGCAGCCACTGGAACAGTTGTCTCCAGAAACACAGTCTACAGACAACTGAACAGACATGATTTATTCGCCCGGAGACCTGAAAGGTGCATTCCACTGACCCCTGGTCACGGGAGAGCCCGTAAAGCCTGGTGTCAAGAACACAGTACATGGTCATTGGAACAGTGTTCCCAGGTCATGTTCACGGACGAGTCCAGGTATAGTCTGAACAGTGATTCTCGGCGAGTTTTCATCTGGCGTGAAACAGGAACCAGATACCAACCCCTTAATGTCCTTGAAGGGACCTGTATGGAGGTCGTGGTTTGATGGTGTGAGGTGGGATTATGATTGGTGCACGAACACCCCTGCATGTCTTTGACAGAGGAACTGTAACAACTCGGGTGTATCGGGACCTCATTTTGCACCAGTATGTCCGCCTTTTCAGGGGTGCAGTGGGTCCTACTTTCCTCCTGATGGACTGGTGCAAGAACGGGACGCTATACCCCAGCAGCTGCTCGACCACCTCATCGAGAGTATGCCAACCCGTTGTGCGGCCTGTGTATATGTGCATGGTGATCATATCCCATACTAATATCGGGGTACATGCTCAGGAAGCTGGCGTTTTGTAGCACATGTGTTGTGGGATGGTTTTCTCAACTTATCACCAATACCGTGGACTTACAGTTCTGTGTCGTGTGTGTTTCCTATGCCTCTATGCTATTAGCGCCAGTTTTGTGTAGTGCCACGTTGTGTGGTACCATATTCAGCAATTATCCTTAATTTATGAGCGTGAGTGTAGTTACGTTGCACCCCGCCATGTTACACGCTACAAATCACAACCCTGTAGCGGCACAGGTTTGCGACTTGCGTCCACGAAGCGGGGAAGTCGACCGAGTAATGTGATGATGATGATGATGATGATGCTGATTCGTATGTGGGGCGGTCAACTGCGCGGTCATCAGCGCCTGTACAGATTCCCAGTTTCCACAGAGTCCAATTTTTTTCCACAGTCCAATCGAGCCTTTGTCACGAATGATGATGATGACGAAATGATAAGGACAACACAAACACCCATTCCCCGCGCAGAGAAAATCCCCAACCCAGCTGGGAATCGAACTCGGGGTCCCGTGATCCAGAGGCAGCAGCTCTACCCACTAGACCACAACGAGTAATGTGCTTGGCATGCAGTTCCTCAACCAATATTGAGAACAAACTAAAATACGGGGATGCATCAGTTTTCAGCACGCCCTCGTAGATGGCGCCCGGTCTTTGTAACAAACTGTGCTTTCCTCCAAGTTCCAAAATTTAAAAGATATATCTTTGTTGACTACAGTTCTACTTGTTAGAAACCTAGTGCTGCATGTTTATACTTGTGTTATCACAAATAAAACGTAGTACCTCAGTATTAATGGCATTCGGAAAAAACCTTTCGTCCTGCTATTCTGTCGAAAACTGACATTTTTAAGACCGCGACTGTGTACAAAATACAAGCTGATTCTTGCACAGAAGAAAACAGTAATCCACCATTGTTAATAATGATAATTATTTGCACAAATAGCGCCATTAGCGATTTGTGACTTACAAGTTCAGCTTTAGACGGCTGTTCACCTTTATATTACATTTGTTGTTTTTTATATTAGTTGTTGAGAAAAAGAACCAACAACAAATGTAACGTAAAAGTAAAAAGCCATCTGAACCTGTCCATTCGAAACGGTTAATGGAGCTATTTATGTTGAAATATTCTTGCTGTTTTTTTGCATCAAGTTGAGTCGAGAGCGTAGAATGTCCTTGACCTAATTTATAAACCTTGCTATAAAAATGATGTTGCTTGCTGCATCTCAAGAGTGCAATGCTCGTTATCTTGTCTTGACATAAAGTAGTTATCGTTATGTTTTACCACTGCACACAACGAATACTCTGTCACAATAATGACAACTGAACTACGCAGCAGGTTGTATTTGTTATTTGTGGGTCGTCTAGTTTTGCGAAAGTTTTTGGAAATTTGTGGAAAGGATTATGGGACCAAACTGCTGAGGCCATCGGTTTCTAGGCCTACGCACTACTTAATCTAACTTTAACTAACTTACGCTAAGGACAACACACACACACACACACACACACACACACACACACATGCCCGAGGGAGGACCTGAACTTCCGACGGGGGGAGTCACGCGAACCGTGACAAGACGCGTAGGACCGCACGGCCACCCCGGGCGGTATGCGAAAGTTGCTGGGTGTTTAAGGGATTTCGAAATCTAAGTCTACAATGAGTATAACAGATTTTAATTTGATCTTTATGGTGCACAAAATTCACATCCAACTGACAGGCAGCACAGTTCTCTAAAAACTCTACAGAAATTACACAAAACGACGCCAATTGTATGGGAGAATCTATGGAGAAAAAGTAGCAAGTTTTCCTCACCTGACCAGCTCGCTAATTCAAAGACAAATAGTCCGAATTCGCAAGCTGAAGACGAAAAGGTAGAGGAAGTGTATGAAGATATTGAAAGGGTAATACAGTATGTAAAGGGGAGTGAAAATCTAGTAGTCATGAGGGACTGGAATGCAGTTGTAGGGGAACCAGTAGAAGAAAGGGTTACGGGAGAATATGGGCTTTGGACAAGAAATGAGAGGGGAGAAAGACTGAGTTCTATAAAAAGTTTCAGCTAGTAACAGCGAATACTCTGTTCAAGAATCAGAAGAGGAGGAGGTATACTTGAAAAAGGCCGGGTGAGACGGGAAGATTCCAGTTAGATTACTTCATGGTTAGACAGAGATTCTGAAATCAGATACTGGATTGTAAGACGTACCCAAGAGCCGATATAGACTCAGATCACAATGTAGTAGTCATGAAGATTAGGCTGAAGTTCAAGACATCACTCAGGAAGAATCAATACGCAAGGAAGTGTGATACGGAAGGAATGACAAGATACGGTTGAAGTTCTCTAAGGCTATAGATACAGTGATAAGGAATAGCTCGGTAGGCAGTACAGTTGAAGAGGAACGGACATCTCTAAAACGGACCATCACAGAAGTTCGGAAGGAAAACATAGGTACAAAGAGGGTAACTGCGAAGGAACCATGGGTAACAGAAGAGTTACTTCACTTGATTGATGAAAGTAGGAAGGTCAAAAATGTTCCGGGAAACAGGAATACAGAAATACAAGTCGCTGATGAATGAAATAAATAGGGAGTGCAGGAAAGCTAAGACGAAATGGCTGAGGAAAAATGTGAAGACATCGAAAAAGAAATGATTGTCGGAAGGACATACCCAGCATACAGGAAAGTCAAAAACGACCTTCGGTGAATTTAAAAGCAGGGGTGGTAAAATTAAGACTGCAACGGAAAGTCCACTGTTAAATGCAGAGGAGAGAGGGGTAAGTGGAAAGTAAACACTGAAAGTCTCTATGAGTGGGAAGATTTGTCTGATGTGATAGAAGAAGAAACAGGAGTCGATTTAGAAGATAGGGGATCCACTATTAGAATCAGCTTTGGAGGGCTTAAGTTCAAATAAGGCAGAAGGGATAGATAACATTCCATCAGAATTTTTAAAATCATTGGGAGGAGTGGCAACAAAACGACTGTTCATGTTGGTGTATAGAATGTATGAGTCCGGCGACATACCGTCTGACTTTCGGAAACGCGTCATCCACACAATTCTGAAGACGGCAAGAGCTGACAAGTGCGAGAATTATCGCACAATCAGCTTAACAGCGCTTGCATCCAAACTGATTACAAGAATAATATACAGAAGAATGGAAGAGAAAATTGAGGATGTGTTAGATGACGAACAGTTTGGCTTTAGGAAAAGTAAAGGCACGAGAGAGGCAATTCTGACATTGCAGTTAATAATGGAAGTCAGACTAAATAAAAATCATAGGATTTGTCGATCTGGAAAAAGCGTTCGACAAAGTAAAATGGTGCAAGATGTTCGAAATTCTGAAAAAAAGTAGGGGTAAGTTATAGGGGGAAACATACGAACAACAGCAAAGAGAGAATAGTAAGAGTAGACCACCAGGAAGGAAGTTCTCGAATTGAAAAGGGAGTAAGACAAGGATGTAGCCTTTCTCCCCTACTGTTCAATCTGTACATCGAGAAAGCAACGATGGAAATAAAAGAAAAGTTAAGGAGTGGAATTAAAATTCAAGGTGAAATGATATCAATGATACGGTTCGCTGATGGCATTGCTATCCTGAGTGAAAGTGAAGAAGAATTATATGATCTGCTGAACGGAATGAACAGTCTAATGAGTACACAGTATGGTTTGAGAGTAAATCGGAGAAAGACGAAGGTAATGAGAAGTAGTAGAAATGAGAACAGCGAGAAACTTAACATCAGGATTGATGGTCACGAAGTCAATGAAGTTAAGGAATTCTGCTACCTAGGCAGTAAAATAACCAATGACGGACGGAGCAAGGAGGACATCAAAAGCAGACTCGCTATGGCAAAAAAGGCATTTCTGGCCAAGAGAAGTCTACTAATATCAAATATCGGCCTTAGTTTGAGAAAGAAATTTCTGAGAATATGCGTCTGGAGTACAGCATTGTATGGCAGTGAAACCTGGACTGTGGGAAAACCGGAACAGAATAGAATCGAAGCATTTGAGATGTGGTGCTACAGACGAATGTTGAAAGTTAGGTGAACTTACAAGGTAAGGAATGAGGAGGTTCTCCGCAGAATCGGAGAGGAAAGGAATATGTGGAAAACACTGATAAGGAGAAGGGACAGGATGATACAACTTCTGTTAAGACTGACTTCCATGGTACTAGAGGCAGCCGTAGAGGGCAAAAACTGTAGAAGAAGAAAGAGATTTGAATACATCCAGTAAATAATTGAGGACATAGGTTGCGGTGTTATTCTGAGATAAAGAGGTTATAACACAGGAGGTTATAGCACAGGAGAGGAATTCGTGGCGGGCCGCATCAAACTAGTCAGAAGTCAATAAATAAGAAGTCAGAAGTCAATAAAGAAGCCAGAAGTCAATAAATAAATAAATAAATAAATAAATAAAAAGAAAGAAAGAAAAAAAGAACAGATCTTCATCACAACAAACACTGTTTCTTGTTACGGACACGGCTAGTCACTCCCTCTTGCCGAGACACTGTAAAATGAGACACTACCTGGTCCGCGACAACAGCTCTGCATGTACAGTTTACGCTATATAGGGTTAAGTTTTCAGGTAAGTCTCATTATATCTAGACATACCACTTTCTTTGTACAACACGCTACCTTCTCGATACAACACCTCAATATTGGTATTTGGTATTTTAG
This sequence comes from Schistocerca americana, assembly GCF_021461395.2. Lineage (NCBI taxonomy): Eukaryota > Metazoa > Arthropoda > Insecta > Orthoptera > Acrididae > Schistocerca > Schistocerca americana. The sequence continues at coordinate 540,716,901 of NC_060119.1, forward strand.
GCAGTTACGAACTTTCGTATGTCAATGCCTCAATTATTCACCGGGGACGGTAGTTTTCCACACGCCTTGCACTTTAACCACGGAGCTACCGGGTGTTCATGATTAAAGTGCAGCGACTCATGGAGATCCAGTACTGGCTGTAATTACCGTATGGTAGCGAAACTTCGCGGATAAGCTAATGCGATAATATGGAAACAATTTACGCTGGAAAAAATTAGTTCCAATTTTGGCCACTGGTGAAAATCTGGCGCTGCAAATTGTTTGTATGGTGATATGATACCCACACTAACATTTGACACGCCATAACGTGAGTGAACAGTATGGCTATCGAAAAAGAGACAGCTTGGTCCGTTTTTCTTTCACCAGAATACACCCAGACGCCATGTGAGGTGTCCCACAACGTCTGCAAGTTGTCGAGATATCCTTGTTTAGAATCTGATTCCTCTTTTGGAGGAGTGGGTGTATGGTAACTACTATTTTTCATGGAAGATGGGGCGACACATCATGTCACTCGCCCATCCGATCTGTTTAATGGAATCTTTCCTCGAGCGTGTTATCTCCAGGAGTTTTCCAGATACGTTGCCTGCAAGATCAACTGATTTGAATCCATGTAACTTTTGGCTCTAGTGATATTTAAAAGAACGCATTTACTAGGGACATGTTCAGTATCTATCCGATAAGAAGACCAGTATAGAGAAACATATTGCTGATACTGCACAGGAACTGTTCAAATGGCTCTGGGCACTATGGGACTTAACATCTGAGGTCATCAGTCCCCTAGACTTAGAACTACTTAAACCTAACTAACCTAAGGACATCACACACATCCATGCCTGAGGTTGGATTCGTACCTGCGTCCGTAGCAGGAGCACGGTTCCACACTGAAGCGCCTAGAACATCTCGGCCACAACAGCCGGCTCCACAGGAACTGCTTTGAGCAGCTACTGATCACTTCGTTTTATAGATGCAGCATCTCATTGACGTCTCCGATGCTCATGTAGAACAGTGTGTGTAAGCGGCAGTTAATAATAAAATAAACATTATGCCTGTCTCACTTGTTTGGCTTTTTCTGCCCAGATACAGTTCTTAATCCATTACATATGGAAATATTTCTATACGTCTCTCTTTCATTCACAGCGCCAGATTTGCACCTGGTGACAAAATTGTAACTAGCTTTTTTGCAAGCGTAAATCAGTTATTCACTGACGCATTACAATAGATACCACTTTTTGCTGCCGTATGATGATTACAGCCCGCACTGGACGTCTGTGAGTAGCTGCACTTACGAGTAACCCTGTGTTCGGAGGCGTGTGTGTGTGTGTGTGTGTAGTTGGGGGGGGGGGGAGTAGGGGAGGGGAGGAGACAGTAAGAGGGTGACTATATGTGACTCCCTCTCAAAATAGAACACTCTATCTGAACCTGAATAGCACTCTAAAGCAAAGAGCTACATATTGCCAAGCCGTGAAAAAAGTTCATTTCCAAGAGATGCTGGAAAACACTAGCCATCCTGGGAAAAACATTCGTCCATCAGCCAAAGTAGTTGGTCCACCTTGCAGTCCATATCAGAGGATTATGGAAAGAACAACCTGTCATCTCCAGATAGGAGAAAAGTATTCTACATGATCGCAATGGTGTCAACAACAGCGAACAGGTCGCGCCTCCAGGTAACAGAGTGTTACAACGTAAAGTATAAAAGTAACTGAGTCGTAAGGAAAGCACGGACGTTGCAGACTGATGCTGATTTCTGTGGCCGTGACGCGGCAGAGGCGCGCCTGCCCCGTGGCAGGCGAGAAATAATTCAGACCTTACGCTGCCGCAGGCCCGCCGCCGCGCCACAGTGGCTGGTGGCTGCATTATGCAGGACGGCCGGGAGACGTGCGTTCTGTGCCGCGTGGACGACTGCGAGAACGCACGCGTGCTCACGCGCGAGGCCGTTAACGTCGTGCGTACACCGTGCCTACCAGGACAGCAGCAGAACAACCTGTGTCTGTCCGTACTCGCGGTTGTTGGAGAACAACTAGTCGTATCAAATATCATCTGTTACATCTCTCTTCCCCTCAAAAGCACTCACAAATAGCCTACCTCACACGTCCGTCCTAACCACGACAACACAGCGGTGATCCTGCACACCTGTTAGAACTGAAAAAGCAACGTCCCATGTTCCTTAACCCCGTAAAACTATCTGTAACTTTTCCTGCGAAGATTTAGTAATTTTTTTTTTTATTTTACAGCATCACTGGAAAATTTTACCTAACACACAATATTGGTTTTAAAATATTGCTCACAATAAAATAAATTACAAATTGCATAAACTATCTACAAGAATGCAAATAAAACAAACTCTACATATTATTGTTATGGCTACTGTACATTGTTTTTACTGTGATGTACAAATATGTAACAGATTTTTCTCTTCCTATTAAATTAATAATGATGCATCACGTATTAATTACAAAAAAATAAAAGGGCTATAATTGAACGTTGATAAAACATGCTTTCACAGGAATTGCATTTTTATTACAATTTTATAAGGGTCAGTCAAATGAAAGTGAGACAGATGGAATAAAGGTAAGTAACTTTTTACTCGTGACAATAAGGGGAAATACAGTCAGTCAGCTGCAGAAACAAGAGATTTATTCAAGCCCCTTGATTTAGGTTTGGCCGTCTTTAAAAACACGTTCTTCAAAAGGATCAACGGCAGCACTGGTTACATAATGTTGTGGAAGTACGTTAAAACTGTAGCCAAAAGGGATCAACGAAAGATAAAATTCACCTCTGTAATACTAAAACGTTCAAATCATGCTGATCGTCACTAGATGGTACTTCACAAATTAACTAGTCACAGTCTAGTGACGATCGATATGATTTGTACGGAATGAGATTTTCACTCTGCAGAGGAGTGTGCGCCGATTTGAAACTTCCTCGCAGATTAAAACTGTGTGCCGGACCGAGACTCGAACTCGGGACCTTTGCCTTTAGCGGGCAAGTGCTCTACCATCTGAGCTACCCAAGCACGACTCACGGCTCCTCCTCACAGCACAGTAGGAGACGAGGTACTGGCAGAATTGAAGCTGTGAGGACGGGCCGTGAGTCGTGCTTGGGTAGCTCAGATGGTGCCGGCACGGTAGCTCAGCGTGTTCGGTCAGACGGCTGCGTGCTCTCTGTAATATATAAAAAAAAAGGAGTCAAAGACTCAGCGATCAACTTGAATGGATGTCTTGTGACCTCCGCCCAGACCGAACACAATGAATTATATTTAAAAAATAATGGTAGAGCACTTGTCCCCGAAAGGCAAAGGTCCCGAATTCGAGTCTCGGTCCGGCACACAGTTTCAATCTGTCAGAAAGTTTCATGATTTGTACGGTTTTACTATTGTAGAGGTGAATTTTATCTTTCATTTGTGCCTTAAGGCTACAATTTTAACGTACCTTCACAACAGTATGTAACCAGTGTTACCGTTGGTCCTTCTGAAAAAGATGTTTTTAAAGACACTGGAACCTGGATCAAGGGGTCTGAATAAACCTGTCTTTTCTGCAACTCACTGGCTGTATTTTACTTTATCATCACGAAGATTCCATTCTATAGTTGCTGCATCCGGCCGTGTTTATTAATTCAAAAGGAATCGCCTTAACTGTTAATACATGTACGACACTGTGAGACAAGACCGTCAATACCGAATGCACAAATTTTTCCGGTTGCCTGCGGATCCATGGTGCAATCAGCCGTGCATCTCTTCGTCCGGAGGAAGTCGACATCCACGAATGCCTTTCTTCAGGGCTCCAAAAACATGGCAGTCGCATGGGCAAAGATTGGGTTGTGTGGAGTATGTGTAAGGGCTTCCCAGTGGAATTCGTGCAGCATAGTTGAAACAAGCTTGGCAGCATATGGGTGGCACCAGTCCTGATCTCTCACCATGCCACCTCCATATTTTCAGAGTCCTGATCAAAGCCATTCATTTCCGTCGATTTGCTTAGGACGAAGAGGTCGATGCCTGGCTACAATCATGGTTCATTAGGAAACCTCAAACGTTCTTGCATGAAGGCTTTGACCGCCTTATCTCACAATGGGACAAATATATTAACAGCTGTGGCGATTACTTCTGAAACAATAAACAGGTTACTTACTTTTTTCCCACCTGTTTCGCTTTAATTTGACTGCTACATTTCCTTTCTTTCGGCGAACGCATTGTTTATATCACTGATGTGTCCTATGCTGTCGCCAAGACAGCCTTTGATAGTCTGATTTCACTTCTTTCAGCTTTTATGAACAGAGTATATATGTCTGTAGGCACAACGACCTACAGTTTTCTGAATCATATCAATCAGCTTTAGAAGGTTTGTTCTTATATATGTTACAGTGTAAGTGGAAGATTATGGAAGGTAAACCTTCTCTAGTGGATGTACGCCATAATGATCAGTGAGAGCTTAAAAAAACTGGAAAAAACACATCCACTTGTGAAGGTGAGCCATCACTGTTTGCGGCTAGGAAAGCGTATAGTAGCATATTATCCACTAGTGATGGTGTACCATCGCTGCTCCCGGGTTATTAAAGGTGCGCCCAACAACGCTATCACGCATCAGCATGAATGTAACTCCCGTCAGATCGTTATCGTTATGTTATACAGCAGTGCAGTTAATGGCTGACAGCAGTGCAGTTACGGTTTACAGTAGTGCAGTTGTGGTTGACAGTAGCGCAGTTACGGTTCACATCAGTGCAGCTACGGTTGAATCAGGGAAGTTCTGCTAACGTCTTAGAGTGGAACGGGGAAATCTCAGTTGTAATTCAGTCTTCGTGGACAGAGAAGAGTATGAGTCACTTATCAGCAACGCTAAATCACTAAATTCTGGACGGAAGAGGGACGGCAACGACAGCAAGTTTCTCAAGAGAAATGAGGTGCTGGAAGCGAATGGAGAAACCAAGTTGATACAACCTGTAACTGAAGAAGGTAAGTTTAAATACTGTGTTTATGATGAAGAACTGTAAGATATTCTGCATGCTGCTCATTTAATGACTGGCCACTATGTATGCGACAGGATGATGAAATGCTTAAAGTCAAAGTTAGGCGCTCCCTCGGTATTGTAGTCTGACAGTGACAGAGAGTTCGTTAGTAAAATAAAGAGCAGCTTAACTGAACTATGGCCCAATTGTAAGAGTGTCCACTGTAAACCTAGAAACAGTCAGAGCCAAGGCAGCCTAGAGCGAGCAAATCAAGAGATAGAAAATATGCTAACTATATGGATGCAGGAGCTCAGCACCGCGGAGTGGAGCCGTGCATTAAGATTTGTGCAGCTAATGAAGAATAGCGCTGTACATTCTTGAATTAAAAGATCTCTGTACGAAGCGATGCTTGTCTGCCCTCCTAAACATAGTTTGTCTTCAACAAATTTACCTCCTCAAGCATTGACGAACGTTCACTCTGAGGATGACCTTGAAAATATAATTCATCAAGTGAGTATTAGCAATGAGACAGGGACTGAAACGTTGCAGGATAATGATCACAGTAAATCTCCATTGCAAGAGGATAACATACCAAAAGGAACAGAGGTTGAGAACAGAGAGAAAGAAAGTATTACTGACAGTAATGACTACTGCCTGACTGAAGGCGAGTCGACTCGTGCTATTAAAAAGCACAGAACGGAAGCGTACAAGTGCTTGGAAGAACAAGCGCAAAGAATGCAGCAGTATTCACATCGCTGCTTTCCAACTGTGGAAAAGGGCTGTACTGTGAGAGATCCAGTTCCTGACTTTGATAGAGGAAGAGGAGATTTGGGTGTCTTGGGTGTCGTCCTCGAGACAACAGCCGATGGCTTCTACCGAATCGGGACGAGAGATGATGTGCTGAGCCAACTACACTCACGGTAATAAACTGTTTGTTTTTAAATAATTGTGGAAGGTACGACACGTCACTGCGGCTACAACTACAACATTTTATTTAAGGCCCCAGTTCAGTACTTGCCCTCTAATCATAATCTTAGAGGAGAAAGTTCGAGCAGAGAAAACTGTTGCCCTGAGTTGCGACGTCTCAGTCGATGGGAAAGGCCAGAGATTCTTCAAACGCAACTGCCAGCAAAATTGTCAGACTCTGAGATGCTTGTGCAAAAACAAACATGTGTTGTACAACTCAAAGTGCTTGCTGCAACAAATGAATTTTACATAATATGGCTATGTTTTCAAACTGTAGGTGATAGATGCAACTTTCGAAGTACGACTGTTTTGTTATTACAGCCATGGTTCACAGTCCTTACCTCTTGGCAGTCGAGATATACAATAACTAGTGATAGTGCACTATCCCTAGTCAATGTGTATTGTTTGACAGACCTGGAGACAGTAATCCATTTTCACTAAAAGGGCCAACGAAGGTGCACTATCACCAGTGATGGTATACTTTCCCTGAAACTACCACTTCCAGTATAACATACATATTATTTACACAGCAGATCGTACCAAATGAAAATTGAGAGCGGCGAGAGTACTAACTATTGGGCAAGAAAATTAGACTTTTTTTTTGTTTTTTTTTTTTTGTTCACCCACCGTCGCGTCTCGCTCTAGTCCCAGTCTGCAGAAAACTGCAACATCGAAAGCCATCGGTGAAACAGAATATTTCCTTCAACACCTCCTCACCGACCTTTGAGATCATACAATGCCACAACGAACTAGCATCAAAAAATCTGTTCTTAAGCATCAGAGATCTGAGTAGCGGTGTTAGTGTGAACCAAGAGTACTGTTACCAGGCAAACCATTTTAGCGATACACGTCTCTTTGGTAGTAGTCATTTCTTTACTTTCGGGAAATGACACCACCGAAATGTGTTTGCAGTTACTGGCCGGAAAGAAAGTCTTCCTTTCACAGGCAAAAGAGAAGTACACTAGGGGTGGGAGAACAGTCGTACCTCTTCCGTTTAATTGTTCAAGTGCCTTTCTGATTTCTTCCTGTCATTTTTTGCCTAAGATACCATCCGATGCTCCACTCCAGTGCCGTGTAATTCATCGGATAAGATAGCAGTTGGTTGACAGTTTTATTCTTCGATAAGAATTGCACCACAGACGATTTTGATAAGTAATCATATAAATTCGTCTGATGTTGTAAGTATACACAATTTTCTTGCTTTAAAACATATAAAAGAAGTTTACATATGAATCTTTCAATTTTTACTGTAACTCATTGTGAGTGTTCTAACTGTGGCTTCATTGTATGAAACGACATGTTGGGACCAGGGTCGTACGGAGCTCAAATGGTTCAAATGGCCCTTAGTACTATGGGACTTAACATCTGAGGTCATCAGTCCCCTAGAACTTAGAACTACTTAAACCTAGCCGGCCGGTGTGGCCGTGCGATTCTAGGCGCGTCAGTCTGGAACCGCGTGACCGATACGGTCGTAGGTTCGAATCCTGCCTCGGTCATGGATGTGTGTGATGTCCTTAGGTTAGTTAGGTTTAAGTAGTTCTAAGTTCTATGGGACTGATGACCTCAGAATTTAAGTCCCATACTGCTCAGAGCCATTTGAACCATTTTTGAACTTAAACCTAACCCACCTAAGGACATCACACACATCCATGCCCGAGGCAGGATTCGAACCTGCGACCGTAGTAGTCGTGCGGTTCCGGACTAAACGCCTAGAACAGCTCGTCCAGCGCGGCCGGCTTATACGGAGAGATAGCAACCAGCCAGAGTTGTATGATTTGATGAACAAAAAGTATGGCATACTTAAGCAGTAAGACTAATGATATTATGTTATGTTAGAAACTTTAAACTACATGGTTTAACTATCAAAGGTAAAAGCAGTTCTTGTATTCTAACGCAAGAAGAAGTAAGTATACAAAACTCCTACCTGAAGCATATAGTTTAAAATTTATAACTTGTCAAAATATAGTTCTCATAACGCCGAAGCTTGCTAGTACTTTCAGATAACCAAAACGTACAGGTTTTAATAATTTGCCACATCCATTTTTCCTACAATGTTACTGGACACATGACTTTTAAATCCACCAACCTTTTATCTTGATAATAATTACACTTTGCTTCACCACAACACAATGTAAGCTAGACTTTTCTTTTTTCTACACTTGCACTGTAGATGTGTAAAGTTAGAGATTTTTCGTGTCGGAACTCCTACACTCGTGTGATTTAAATTATCTAAATATTCATTATATTATTATGTCCGCTAGTTGGTTGCATTTTTAGTGTCTGTTTCAGAGTCCAGCACAAAATAGATTCAATATAAAAGCTGAACACGGTTGTGCACTAAAACAAATTTTAGCAGTACGGGCGCTTATCATTTATCAGTGAATTCTACCACTCCTAAATTTCAACTACTCAAGGAAACGACAGTTGCTTCATACCGGTCTGTTGGAAGCGGCTGTGAAACGGTATTTAATGCCAGCGAAATAGAGCCAGCAGGATCGGCGAAGCAGCAGTGTCTGGCGGTGCCATCGAACACAAGGAACGAGCCGCTAGTCGAGACGGGGTGGCATGCCTCGCTGAGTGGCACCTGCTGCGTGGCTCAGCGCTGGCTGAGAGCAGACCGCTGTAGACAAGCGGCCCGGGGCGGTCACGGCTGCCACGCCTCTCCTACCCTAGCCTAGCGCACCCGACCATCTCATGTGTTAACACAGACACCGGGTGCCTCAGAGCCCGTACAGCGGCACTAGACAACTCATGCCAATTCACTGTTTTTCATACATGGATATCTAAAGCTTTTTAATGTATATATCTACGAAATTGAAAAAATCTAACAGCTTAATGTGTTAAGTGTCGTCTACCGTTATACAAAATAGTGGTCTACTATAAAGATTCACACGTTTTCCAAAGTATTACATGTACGAATATGACTGATGCGTTAATGGAACGGTAAACTTACCAAGTTTGCATTTTGCGCTCTGTATTCAAACATTATGAATCACCTCGAAGGAAACGATCTATTGATACGTAATCAGCATTGTTTCAGAAAACATCGTTCTTGTGCAACACAGCTAGCTCTTTATTCGCACGAAGTAATGGCCGCTATCGACAGGGGATCTCAAGTTGATTCCGTATTTCTAGATTTCCGGAAAGCTTTTGACACCGTTCCTCAAAAGCGACTTCTAATCAAGCTGCGGGCCTATGGGGTATCGACTGGATTCGTGATTTCCTGTCACGAAGGTCGCAGTTCGTAGTAATAGACGGCAAATCATCGAGTAAAACTGAAGGATATCAGGTGTTACCCAGGGAAGCGTCCTGAGACCTCTGCTGTTCCTGATCTATATAAATGACCTGGGTGACAATCTGAGCAGTTAGGTTGTTCGCAGATGATGCTGTAATTTACCGTCTAGTACGGTCATCCGAAGACCAGTATCAGTTGCAAAGCGATTTAGAGAAGATTGCTGTATGGTGTGGCAGGTGGCAGTTGACGCTAAGTAACGAAAAGTGTGAGGTGATCCACATGAGTTCCAAAAGAAATCCGTTGGAATTCGATCACTCGATAAATAGTACACTTCTCAAGGCTGTCAATTCAACTAAGTACCTGGGTGTTAAAATTACGAACAACTTCAGTTGGAAAGACCACATAGATAATATTGTGGGAAAGGTGAGCCAAAAGTTGCGTTTCATTGGCAGGACACTTAGAAGATGCAACAAGTCCACTAAAGAGACAACTTACACTACACTCGTTCGTCCTCTGTTAGAATATTGCTGTGCGGTGTGGGATCCTTACCAGGTGGGATTGACGGAGGACGTCGAAAGGGTGCAAAAAAGGGCAGCCCGTTTTGTATTATCACGTAATAGGGGAGAGAGTGTGGCCGATATGATACACTAGTTGGGATGGAAGTCATTAAAGCAGACGTTTTTCGTCGCGGCGAGATCTATTTACGAAATTTCAGTCACCAACCTTCTCTTCCGAATGCGAAAATATTTTGTTGAGCCCAACCTACATAGGTAGGAATGGTAATCAAAATAAAATAAGAGAAATCAAAGACCGAACAGAAAAATTTAGGTGTTCGTTTTTCCCGCGACCTGGCTAAGTGAACAGAACCACGTCACCTTCACCACTAAACCCAACAGAGCGATGTGGAAGTTCGTCTTCAAGGTAGCGACGAATGATGCTCCAGTGAGATCCACTTGGAAGAAGAAATCCTAGAAATCAACAGTCAGCTGTGGAAAGAAGCACAACTGCAGCATGTCAATGTAAGAGGTACCCGTTATAGTCTTCTCGAACCAAATGCCCCATACAGCTTCGTCTGCGACATTGCGCCACAATTTAATGAGGATTTTCAGTGCCCGACACTCTCACACTGTGGTGATTAACCGGCCTACATAAATGGAAAGTTGCTTCGTCGCTGAATATCATCTTGGAGGAAAAATGTTCACCCTCAAGTGCATCCTGTATTGTCATTGAAAGCTGAGAGCGTCGTCTATGATGTTATGGTTTCAACTGTAGCACGAGCTGCACACAGTACGATCTGAAGTGTACTTGCCGTCGCAGAAAATTCAACACAATTTGCTGCGGTATTTACAGTTTGTATTCCTGATCATTTTGAACTCCGTACGAAACTTTCCCTCAGCCTCTCTGCAGGTGTATCTGACGCACTTGGTCGACTGGTATTTTTTGTTTACGGAGGCAACCAATGTGCCTAAGCCCGCCCGGCTAGCCGCACCGTCTAACGCGCTACTTTTCGGGCGGGAAGGCCTGCAGGTCCCCGACTCGAATCCACCTGGCGGATTAGTGTCGAGGTCCGGTGTGCCGGCCAGTTTGTGGATGGTTTCTAAGGCGGTTTTCCGTCTGATCCGGCGAATGCTGTCTGGTTCCCCTTATTCCGCCTCAGTTACACTACGTCGACGATTGCTCAGCAGACAAGTTCTCCACGTACTCGTATACCATACTTACTCTACCATGCAAATATTGGGGTTACACTTATCTGGTGAGAGACGTTCCCGGGGGAGGGGTCCACTGGGGGCCGAACCGCACAATAACCCTAGGTTGGTGTGGGGCGGCGGTGGGGCGAGTGGACTGCTGCAGCCTGTTGTGGTGCTGTGACGAAGCCTTTCCATCACTTCTAGGTCCCCAGTTCCATACAATACAATTGTCCTAAACTGTCAATACTGACGTAGAGTACTCTATTTACTTGGTGGTTCTTTTCCATAACAGCTTCAGAATGCACGCTGCTCTGTTGTTAACAGATAAACATATCTCTGTCCCCATTTTGTCAAGACAGTGCAACATTAACGCCAGCTATTGGGCACCAAGCATCACTCATATCTGCGCACGTAATACTTTTGAAAATATAGAAGTCTGAACACGAATGAATTATTTACGCTATAGCAGCCCTATATTTGTATGCGATTCTTTTCGTAATGTCCATCTCCAGTCAACGCTATTTCAACTGCATTTTACTTTTTCCTTGCTCCTCGACCTTACCTTTGCTCAGAAATTCTCGCATTCATTTCTTACGCCTCTCCTTCCTCGCTTCAGTCCACATTCTGCCAGCTTTTACTTTTGACTTTTCTTGGAAACTTAAGTACTCTCGTAGCTACTTCTTGAGCGGAACGCGTTTATGGATATTCTGCGGTGTTACACACACTTTTTGCAGGTCTTTTTCTATCTCGGTGAACCAGGTGTTTTCGGTTTTCTTATTGAGAAGTAACGGATGAATTCATTGCTTGGTTTTGAAGGCCTCTTGCGGGCAATGTGACCGTAAAAAACAATGGTTCTCTACGAATAATGTCCGTGAATTTTTCTACAAGCGCAAAGATTTCATGATTATGTCGCCTCTGGAATTCACCATCTTCTTTTACTGAGCCTTGTGTGTTTCTCAGTATAACTCTTTCTGTGATTTGTCATTTCTCTATCAATTTTTTTATTCATAGCAAGATATTCTGCATCATATTTGGCTTAGGGTAGTGTCAACGTGCAATGATGTCGTATCTTAGCATTAACTGATGCTGATTTCTTTTTGTAGACACTCTCTAGACTCACACACTACTGAATTTAACTTAAAATAACTTGTGCTAAGAACAACACACACACTCATGCCCGACAGAGGACTCGAACCTATGGCGGGAGGGACCGCGCAATCCGTGACATGGCGCCTGATACCCTGTTTCCATTTTTCTGATCAGTGATGCAAATGCCTCTTCCTCAGAGATATGCGGCTGTATCTATTCTCCTAGACATTTCAATTTCTTCGTCAAATTGCCCTTTCTACGTGTAGTACTCTCGATGGTGACTTGATTTCTATGTAATATTTCGTTACTTACATATACTTTCATATGACGTCTGGTTGGATAGCCAAGTCAGGTACACGGTAGCAGGTTAAATGACGTCTAGATGTTGAAAGAATAACAAAAACATATAGCTGACTCCCAGCAGTGGGCTGTAGGGAAGTGGCGCCCGTGTTCATTCAGAACTGCGTTGCTGTACAGTTGTGGAAAAAAGGTAGTACTAGCTTGGGTAATCGAATACAGCATTGAGGAAGGAATGTAGGAAAAAAATAAAACACAAAAAGACTCTGAAGACCATGCACTGTTACGGATTGAGAGGTGACTACCCTTTCCGGCTAGCCACATATCACCCTTAAGCAGAGATGGAACGGAGTAGCATGCTAACGACAGTAGAACGGGACAGTTGCAATTATAACCGTAGGTTTCGTTGTGACACTGATTGCAGGGGAAGTACTGACTTCCTTTTCTATTCCTTTCTCTGTTGGGCTTCACAACATCAGATGTAGAGGCGGATACTGTGCCGACTGGAGCAGACAAGTACGAGGGGGCAAGAGACCACCAGAGGGGTCATTCTCTGGGACACAGACGACGGTGTTCTTTCATTACCCGGACAGCGAACTCGCGGCAGGGAGAAAGTGGGAGAAACGGGCCTAATGCAAGAGGATGAATAGGCGCCGGGCCATAGAGTGTCCAGTCCTAGGACAAAACAGCAGGAGGCAGTTGCGGTGCTAAAATAGCAACTCCCCATTGTTTCCTCCAGTCCAGCCTTCGGAAAGTATAATGCATCCGGAGTTGGATGAGAAACACTCGCTGGTGATGAGAGAGAATTCTGAGAAACGCTATTCTGGGCATTCAGAAATATAGTCTCCGGCCACGGATAACATCTTTAGAAAGCATAACGAAAAACACCATAGCCTGTACATTGCGTGGCTGGTGACCCTCAAAGCTGATGCTGACAGAGTAGAACGTATTTTTTTCCTTTTTGTGTTTCCATGGTTGTGAAATCGCGGCACTGGGAAAAGCCCTGTTATGTGAGCCTTGAGTTCGACTCTTTGGTCAGAGATGACCAGTAAAGAATTGGATTCGGAAAATAGTTTTTACGTGACCACTGGAGGGAGTATGATAAACATTTAACAATTATGCTATTGGCCAATGTTGGTACCTATTCGTGTGATTGGCTAGCAAATTGTAGGCGGGTAAAAAAATGGTCGCCAGGTGTGGACGAATGCACTTTTTAGACATTCAGGTTATAACTTTGGAGTAGGAAAGATTCACACCCAAGCTTTCGATGAAAGGCATTTGGGCTCTGGCTGTGGAGTAGGAAAGATTGAGATTCGCGTTCTGGCATTCGAGGCAGACTTCAGAGATGGAGATTCAGAGTCAGATGGACTCAGAGGAGCGAATGCCTGACCAGTGCTAACGGAGAGCCCCATCGAAGCTCGTCCTAAGATAACACTACAGTGCCAACATGATAGCGACCAACAGGTACAATAGCGTATTGATTCGGATTGAAGCAGCTCCCTCCCTAACAGCTGCTCTACTTCAATAGGATATCCGTTTTCATTAGGTGCCAACTTCACTCCTTGCAGTCACTGCATACCTGCCATATAACTTCGTGATTCTATAACCGTGACAGAGAATTGTCGGAACAAAACCGACATTGACGTACCTCTCCGAACCTTGCCAACTATCAGCTACAGTCACTAATGTACAACTGGAAGTGAGACTATGAGTAATTAATCTTCAATTCCTGCAATAAAGGCATAGTTTTCTGTCGCAGAAGCACAAAATCACTTGGAAATGACGTATGAAGCTGAAACTAGTTGTCAACAAATAAAATTAATTCAGAGAAAGCGGAATATTCTACCTTCTTTTAATATGTTGGCTGTGAAATAAATTGTGGATCTATTCTAATCTATGATTTTGCTTTCATAATCAGTAAAGTCCATGACACAGAAAGTAGCAATAGACAAATCAATGAGACCCACCTAGGGTATATTGCTTAGGGTCCCTTGCACTAGATCGTGGTAATTACACTCCATTGGGTAACTTTATTAATCAGCACTGGCTGCTGAGGACTGATCTGCTGCCGTACTTAGACCGGTCACATCAGGCAGGTTTACAAAGCGAAGTATGCAACGGACCTGTGAAGCTGGGACGGTACATGAGGCGGAAGTAAGCTGTGGGGCTACTCGTGAACCGTTCCTGAATAATTCACTCGTTAGAGCTCATGTCCGAGAAAGGCAAAATTCTCATACTCGAGTCCGGGCCCAGCATACAATTACAGCTAGCAGGAAGATTCAATATCAAAAGTACTTAAACCAATTTAACGGAGTGTAATCAAACTGAATCAGGCAAGACTGAGATTGTCAGATTAGGACATGAGACACTAAAAGAAATCGATGTGTTTTGCTATTTGCGCACCAAAAAAACCTACGACGGTGGAAATAGAGTGGACGTGAGTGCAATCCCCATTCCTATTACAAAATGAAATAATCAGTGACATATCATCTATTCTAGCTACTGTACGCAAAGGACAACGCCGACACAGCAAAGCTCAACATGATAGTATATCAGGGAAGTAGGGAAGTTCTGGGCAAGTTACGGATCTTGAAACAGAGGTCAAATCTACCTCTGATGGATTGTTACTCAATCTTAAGTTTCAGAAACGTTGATCACAAGATATAAAATAACAATAATAGTGGAATTATGAAATTACATTAAGAAATTGACGCTAACACTGTGGGAAGATGAAAGGAAGACTGGGTGGAGAATGAAGCACCAAGATATCCTTACCTGTGCAGCTAGTGTATATAAGACTAAAGAAACAAAATACAAGAAGGAACCAAATCTTCAACTCAGGACGCGAATCCTAAACTTATGGGAAGTGAGATGCTCAGATTACGTCAGTTGAGAAAACTCACATCTCCTCAACAACAGTAACGTGTGCCAAAATTGTCCCACATAGTGTTCACCTCTTGATTCCTCCAGCAGTCCGTTCCCTAGTGCCCAATTCGTTACTTCCTCCTGCCCAACTTCCAGCCTTTCAAAAATTCAACTTTGGGAGGGCGACTCCAAGCCATTGCCAATGTGACAGACGTGAAATGTAACAAAATTTACGAAAACCAGAGGAAGATAGCTTAAATTACACTTGTCCGTCCTCTGCTGGAATATTGCTGCGCGGCATGGGATCCTTACCTAGTAGGATTGACGGAGGACATTGAAAAAGTGGAAAGGAGGGCAGCTCGTTTCGTGTTATCCCGCACTGGGGTGAGAGTGACACTGACATGATACGCGAGTTGAGGTGGCAGTCACTGAAAAAAGGCGGTTTTCTTTGCGGCGAGATCTATTTAAGAAATTTAAGTCACCAACTTTCTCTTCCGAATGCCTAAATATTTTGTTGACACCCACCTACGTAGGGAGAAATGATCATCATAATAAAATAAGAGAAATCGGAACTCGAACGGAAAGATTTAGGTGTTCCTTTTTCCCACGCGCCATTCCAGAATGGAATGGTAGAGAAGTAGTATGAAAATGGTTCGATGAACCCTCTGCCAGACACTTAAGTGTGAATTGCAGAGTAACCATGTAGATGTAGATGTACATGTACAGCAGATCTCCCATTTTTCGCGTAGAGATGCACATTTTGCCATCACGAGGTGATTTTGCAGCCCGTGCATGCCATGTACTAGCTGGTATCATACAACCTGATGGGATAAACCAAATTTTTGTAGCGAAACGGAATTGACGGTCCCATGCTAGCTGAGCAGCACAGACTAGTAACCGTCGTTCTGCGAGAAATTCGCCACTACTAAGGAAGACTGGACTGCTCATCAGTAAGATGCTCTTCCAGTGTCCAGCGTGCAAAATCTCCCAAGACAAGACCCGCCTGTGCTTCCAGAATTCCGCTGTCGTGGCGCTGCTGGGAGTCAGTAGGTCGACCTCGTCGGCTTCTTCGAAGACAGCAACCTGTGTACCATTCATGCCAGGTGTGTCATGAGCATGCTCAAGAGCATCCAGCTCACGCGCCACATCCAGGGCGAGCATTCCAGTGTCCTGCCAGCCACACTTGGCTCGCCACGGCGACTAAGCAAAAATGTCTGCGCCGCTGAAGTTGGTGCAGAAAGGAAAGAGATTCACAGACTGCCCTCTACCGACTGAGTCCTGAGACCATACTGGGGGCCCCCCTGAACTGTTAGGAGGACACATAGTTACTTTTCCAAGTACACATTTCCACTGCTCGTATAAGTAACTGCAAAACAGCGGGTGAAAAATGAATTAATATCACTTAGTGATATGTGGCAATAAAGTCACAACATACTGGAGGTAATTTCAATATCCATTATTTGACTTACAACCAAGTGAAACCACTCAAATCTTCGACTGGTGCTACGAGGTTGAGTCAAATAAAAACCTTAAATAATTTTTTAATATTATTTATTGTGCAGAAGTGGTACAAACCTGTATCACTTTTAAACATATCTCCCCCACGCTCAATGCAAGTCCTCCAGTGCTTACAAACTGCATAAATTCCTTTAGAAAAAAGTCCGCGCAACCACTCATGCACCGCGTGGCGTACCTCTTCATCAGAACGGAACTTCTTTCCTCCCATTGCGTCTTTGAGTGGTCCAAACATATGGAAATCACTTGGGGCAAAGTCTGGTGAGTATGGTGGATGAGGAAGACGCTCAAAATGCAGGTCTGTAATTGTTGCAACTGCTGTACGGGCAGTGTGGGGCCTTGCATTGTCATGTTTCAAAAGGACACCAGCTGACAGCAATTCACGTTGCATTGATTTTATTGCAGGCCGCAGATGATTTTTTTGGAGATCTGTGTATGATGCACTGGTAACAGTGGTCCCTCTAAGCATGTAATTCTCCAAAGCGACGTCTTTTTCGTCCCAAAAGAGAGTCAGCATAACCTTCCCTGCTGATGGTTCCGTTCGAAATTTCTTTGGTTTTGGTGATGAGGAATGGCGCCATTCCTTGCTCGCTCTCTTCGTTTCCGGTTGGTGGTAGTGAACCCAGTTTTCGTCCCCAGTAACGATTCTTGCAAGGAAGCCATCACCTTCTCGTTCAAAGCGCTGAAGAAGTTCTTCACAAAGTGTCTGCAAATCCTACACGTCGTTCTCTGATTTCAGGAGTCAGCTGCTGTGGCACCCATCTTGCAGACAGTTTGTGAAACTGGAGCACATCTTGCACAATGTGGTGTGCTGACCCATGACTAATATGTAAACATACTGCAATGTTATTTAGTGTCACTCGGCGGTTTTCCTTCACTATGGCTTCAACTGCTGCAATGTTCTGTGGAGTCACAACTCGTTGAGACTGACCTGGACGAGGAGCATCTTCCACTGAAGTCACACCATTTGCGAACTTCCTACTCCATTCATAGACTTGCTGCTGTGACAAACATGCATCACCGCACTGAACCTTCATTCGTCCATGCATTTCAGTAGGTTGCACACCTTCAATACGCAAAAACCGAATAACAGAACGTTGTTCTTCCCTGGTGCAAGTCGCAAGTGGGGCGGCCATCTTTATACTGATACTGCGACGGTATGTGTGCATCTGCACTATGCATTCACCGACAGGCCATGCTGCACGCTGTTTGTAGCACGCTTACCAACTTATAGGATAACGGCGTGAAATTTCGATTTGTTATTACAAATTTAAGGTTTTCATTCGAATCACCCTCGTAGAAGTTGAAGTCATTTTTCTCAATAGTAGCACAACAGTGTCATTTGTGAGTAAGCGTAGTGTGTATTTGTGTAGCTATTTCTATGTCGCGGAGTAATCTATATCTACTGAAGCGTACTGGCCACCCTGAGGCAGGCTGGCTCTTTGATATCCGTTGTATTGTAGTGCTCGATAGTTTTCGTGATCTTCCCAGTCCAATATATGTTAGTTATGTCGGAGGTAATTTACCAGATCCGCCATTTGCCTTACTATGATGGGAAACCTTCTGTTTACCTTAGTACGGAGTAGAGAATTGAAGCTTTTTTTATGTTTCTAGAGCAATATTGCCAGATATTATGCAGATATTAGTGAATGACAACGAAGTCGAAGGATTGATGAACATGTAATGCAGTGTGTGTGTGTGTGTGTGTGTGTGTGTGTGTGTGTGTGTGTGTGTGTGTGTGTGTGTGTGCCTGCATGTGTGTTTGTGAGTGTGAGAGAGAGGTGGGGTGGCTAAGTGAGTATACAGGTTCTAGCCTCAGAGTTTATTCACTCAGATTTCGCCTCAGTGCAACAATTAACACAGTACCGTTGTTAACTTTTAGTGCTTTTGATTGTGGCGGATCCAATACAGTTGGCAGATATGAAAATTTAGTAATACCCGGCATGTACCTGCCAGGAACTGTTACCACACAAATAACAATTTCCGTAAAAGCTTTCCCAGCGTCCGTTAAGAGTTATTTAACGACGTCGATAGCAATATATTTGCAGGTACAACGACTGACAGTAATTGAATTACATTCACAGCACGACGAGAGATGAACGCGTTGTGTTTCCTGCTTCCCATTTAACTGCCAGGAACAGCAATCGGATTGCCGTTAATCGTGATAGTTATCTCTGGACGCTACCTGAGGCGATCCGTGGTTAAAACATTCACTGAACTCTCTGCTGCAATGGGAAAATGGAAGTAATTTATTGCCAATGCACGTGTAACTGTTGCCCATTCTTATGCTTATGACAATAATGAACATTATAATAAAATTATTATTGAACAGTAAGATCATAGCAGTTCAACATCATACTTTATTTAGTATTTTGTAATTCGCCTTTTTGTTGTGATTTTTATATAAATCTTAAAAAACTGTGAAAAGAAAATGAATCACTAAGTGGGGGCGTAAAAGCACTTAAGGAAAAATTTTCACGACTGCCTGACTCAAAAATCAAATAGATCTTCATTGGCCTACGGATTCAAGAACTTTTCAGAGACAAGCAGTTTGATGAAATGTTGCGTAACAATGCTTAAGCTGCCTGGACTGTTTAATTTTTCTTACAGAACAGGAGAGCATAAATATATAAGGAGGCTGTGAGTAAACTGTGATCGTATTGTGAGAATTTAGCTGTACACTCCTCGCCCACTTACCTGAATATTACGGAGTAGTTTCTGACGAACATGGAACATGGCTAGCTATTTAATCAGTATACTGCAGTCATGGAGAAGAGCTATGCGGGAAGTGGCCACCAGCTGTTTTGGTAGACTGCTATTGGACTACTAATATAGACGCTCCAGATGTAAATTATAAGCAATAAGGCATGCGAAAGCGAGGAGCCGATTTACAGTTTGACTGAAAATTATACAAAATGTCAGGTCAGAACATTCATGATTGTAAAAATGCTTAGAGCACAGAATATATGTATTCTAGCGGTACCTACTGTTATTTTGTTTTCCGTCGTAAATTGATGAGTTATGTATGTCTGATAACTTTTGTAAGAAATTGTAAAAGTTACCGAAAATTCTCCAGTTTCTTGTGGTATAACTTAGTGAGTTGCTATTTATTTTTAAATTATCAATGTAAGTGTTTCATATTATTCGACTGATTCTTTACCACATTAATTCACAATTATTAACAAATTTTCAATCCTAAACATATCTAAGGTATATTACTATTTAAATGAATGTGTATATTGGTAGTATAAAACTAGAATAGTGTTTATGAATCTGGAGCTGTTTCTTTTAACTACTATTATTCAAATTACATACAAATTTGTACAGAAATCCTAAAAATAAGCTATTTCCAAATTTTCAGTTTATCAGGCTCGTAAATAGGCGTTATATACATAAAGACTACAAATTACTGGAACATATGAGTTTCTTAAGTACACAGTTGAGTTTGAAATTACGAAACGAAAATTAGGTGAACAATATGCTGCTTAAAGGAGAAATTACAGAAGGTGTTAGTAGCGAGGACGATAGAGGAAATAAATTGTTGATGGTATACAGCAACCAGCCACAAATAGGTTTTAGGTTATTTTATTCAAAGGTACCGTTATCCGTTTCGAATTTTTCACAATTCAGCATCAGACGGTTTTTTTCGTGTTTTCTTCAAAACAAATTATACATCGGTTTCCTGGTAGTTGCCCTAGGCTAAAGAATTATTCAGTCTCAAACGTGTAACCAAAATTGTTGCGCTACATATTTGTGTAGATCAACTATAGACCAAATATTCACCCTGCGTCAACTTTTGGACAAGAAATGGGAATACAATAAACCAGTTCATAATCTTTTCATAGATTTTTCAAAATCATATGATTCAGTATTGCAACCAAAATTGAACAGAATTCTTTTGGAACTTGGAATACCAAAGAAGTATGTTATACTTATAGAATCGAGTTTTAAAAACACAAAAGGTAGAGTACGCGTGGGGAAATTGGAGTCAGAAGAATTTGTAATAAAGAACTGACTTAAGCAGGGAGGTGCCCTGTCTCCGCTACTTTTAAATTTAGTCCTAGAATATACTGTACGAACTTCTTTTGGAACTTGGAATACCAAAGAAGTATGTTATACTTATAGAATCGAGTTTTAAAAACACAACAGGTAGAGTACGCGTGGGGAAATTGGAGTCAGAAGAATTTGTAATAAAGAACTGACTTAAGCAGGGAGGTGCCCTGTCTCCGCTACTTTTAAATTTAGTCCTAGAATATACTGTACGAACGGCAGCAGATAATTCAGAGGGTGTGGAGTAAAAAGAAATATTAAGATATTAGGGTATGCAGATGATCTAAACATCATTAGCGATAGGAAAGAATCTGTAACAGCAAATGCGAATGCGTTAATCAAGGCTAGTGAAGATGTAGGTCTAAGGATAAGTGAAGACAAAACTAAATATCTGGTTACTCCTAGAATGCCAACAGCAGTAGATCAGGAAATGTTAAGAGTTGGAGACATGCAGTTTGAAAAAGTGAACACATTTAAGTATCTAGGCGTGGACATCACTTCGAGAAATGAGATTGAATCCGAACTGAAGAAGAGATAACGCGCGGGAAATGCGTGCTACTTCTCACTGAATAGATTACTTTCATCACGGATATTGTCTAGGAATTTAAAGATTAAAATATGCAAAACTATTATTCTACCAGTTATGCTGTATGGGTGTGAGTGTTGGTCTTACACTAGGCAAAATGAAAAGCCGTTTCGAGTATTTGAAAACAAAATTTTGAGGAAAATTTTCGGAGCAAAAGGGGATGACATTAGCGGAGAGTGGCGAAAACTGCATAACGAAGAGGTTCATGAACTCCATTCAAGCCCCGACATAATCAGTATTATTAAATCACGTAGGCTGCAATGGGCGGGCCACGTAGCTCGAATGGATGAGGGCAGGGCAGCGTTCAGAGTACTGGTAGGGCACTTAGAGGGAAAACGTCCTATGGGGAGATCGAGGCGTAGATGGGAGGACAATTTGAAGGCTGATTTGAGGAGCCTACGTATTTTAGGCGAATGGAAGGAAATAGCCCAAGACAGGGACAGGTGGCGAAAATACGTTGCTGCGGTAATGGCCTCTCGAGTCCAGTATGACCACAGGTAAGGCAACATATTTGTGTTGGAATGTAGCTCACGTGACATGTCCAACTGGAGCATTTATTTTTGCAATTTTCTTGCAGTGAAAAATGTCCTCCAGAATGTTTGTATTTTCACAGTCACAAACATTGCACTGCATTGTAAACCACATACGTTCGGTTACAATACGAATTTTCAGAGTGCACCACATTTTTAATATACGAACACAAATACGCAGTTTATAAAATACATGAGTGTCACAGATGCTGCAAATCTTTGTATAACTGCATTGCAGCATTTTTGACGGTCATGTACTTTTTAAACTGTGTATTTGTGTTCGTATGTTGTAAATCAAAACATGTGGTGCAGAACGAAAATTCGTTTTGTGAACGAACAGATTTGGTTTACAATGCAGTGCAACGTTCGTGACTGTGAAAATAGAAACATCCTGAAGAATGTATTCCATTGCAAAAAAAAAAAAAAAAAAAAAAAAAAGGAAGAAAACTGCAGCCGCAAATGCGCCAGATGGGCGTTTCACGTAAATTACATTCCAACACAAATATGTAGTGCAACCATTTTGGTTACACGTTTGTAACTGTGAATCATTGTTTATCCTAGTTCAACTCACAGCAAACAAAGTATAATTTGTTTTAATGGAAACATGAAAAAAACGTCTGATGATGAACTGGGAAAAATTCTAAGCCGCTTACGATACTTGTTGAATAAAATGACCTAAAACCAGTTTGTGGCTGGTTGCTGTACACCATCAGCAATGTATTTCACATAAGAGCCGCGAGCTCCTACCATGTCGTTATTGTGATGAAGAAAATACAGCAAAAGTAAAAGAGCAAAAAAGGACGTCAGTGAAAATAATTATTTGTTAAGGCACTGCTATGAGTTGTATGTAAGGCATTCAGGATATGGGAACTTGGAAGTGAAGATACATGCTCTATTAAAATTAGCCATAGAGGATCTACAAAAACATTTCTCTATCTCATGTAAATGCTGCTTCAATTTGTGCCACTATAGTATTAAACAACAAAAGGGACTTACGATTCCAAACTTAATTCGACTTTATTTTATCGGTAGTGCATCTTGTCGTATTCCCTGGCTGTTATTCACTTAAGAATTGGGGTAAACCGCTAGCTTTCAGAAATACTTTTTAGAATTTTTATTTTATTTCTTTAAATTGTTTCAGTCCATTATGCCCTTCTCCAGATGGCTAACCTGTTTTAGTACAGTATCGGGCTGTGACATTGTACTAAAAGAAGGGGAGCTATCTGATGATGGACCTATCTGTGTCTGCGTCTACCTACGTAATTAGCACGCTGTGTTACAGTGTGTGGTGGAGGGAACCTTGTGTACCTCTGCCAATCCTCCCCTTTATCTAAATTTACCTTCATGGCCTTTTCGTAAAATATGTAGGGTGATTCAGCTACCCCCACATTTTTCATAGTCTTTAACTCACTATTCACAGACTATTAGTCCTACAAAAGAAATGAAAAGGACCTTTTCGTCGGAAATTTAGTGTAGTTAAATTTTTTACTGGGACAAGCTTTTGCTGGAGGCCACAGTTTCCGAATTATTCAAGAAAAAACGTTTGAAAGTCACTTTTGTGCGTTTTTTATGAAAATATTGTGTGTGTTATTTGAAGGCTTTGTGGGTTGCATAATATTCAGCAGGATGGGCAGCTGAATCAACCTGTATGTAAGGGATGTGCTGTATTGGTTCATTCTTCTAGGAAACTACACACTTGGAATTTTAACAAGAAGTGACCTCGTGATTCACAACGTCACTCTTGAGGCAACTGCCGCTGGAGCTGGCTGATCTTCATCTTGACGCTTTCGCGCTTACTAAACGAACACATAACGAAAAGCGTTCCTCTTCATTGGATCTGCTCCGTTTCCTCTATCGGGCCTAGTTGGTATGGATGTTAGGTTGACAAGCAATATTCAAGTATCGAACAATCGATAATTTTGTAGGCTACCTCCTTTGTGCTCTTACTACTCTTACCCAAGATTCTTCCAATGAATCTGTTTGGCATCTGCCTTACCTGCGATTAGTTTTATGTCTTTGCTCCACTTTAAATCTAACCGTATGCATACTCCTAGATATTTAATGAAAATATTTGCTTCCAGTGATTATTCTCGTCGTCCATACATAAGAAATGCAATATAATGGGCTTAAACAGAAAACCCACTATGGCATTATTGCACGATTCTGTTGCTGGTTTACCGTCATAGTACAAATGTCCAGCCGGTACCTTATTTACCATATTTTAGACAGTGTCACACGGAAAAAAATGACGCTGTACTCCTTCTTTCAACAGAACCTGACTTTATTCGCTAGTGGTAAAGTTACCTCGAGTTTTACGGTGAATCTAGTTGCGCACCTGGAAGAATCCGTTGCAGCCTTCAGGTGAGAACCGGAGCCCGCGAGAGATAAATGCCTCGGGACGCTGCGTCTGCGGGCCGCACCTGTATTTCAAACGATCGTAAAAGAGTAGCGCGGGCCGTCGTGAGGCGATCGTGAAGTAAATTCTGGTTTGTCAGCCGGCCACAGCCAGCGTTGTCGAACGCGCGCCTGGCTTAAGGACCTCCATAAAGGCGGTGATTTACTGGCGACCGAAACCGTGTTGGTGACTCGGCGAGTGGCGCGCCAGCGATTTATGGAGCCGCCGCTGGCTGTCCGTCGGCGCCACTCCATATACAATGAGCCGGGCTAACGACGCGCCGCAGTGTACACAGGCCCGGGGCGCCGCGGCCCGCTCATCTCCATTCCGGCGCCCCCGTGCAGCCCGTCCCCATCTGTCACCGCAACGGCGGCCGGCCGTTGAGGTCCTGTCCTCCGAGGCTGCACGTGTGGGGCGCCACCGACCAGGAAACGGACTCGCTTGCACTCTGATAGACAAGTTAACGCGAGGACAGATGAAATATAGACTGACAAGCTCGTCTAACATCTCGTATGGTGTGCGGAACCACGCAGTTCCTTGAATGCCGTACCGAGCACTACCTCTGTCCGCCCACTGGGACCGTACTCGTCTCATTCATTGGTCGGGAGTTTCGTCACCTGAATACTGGCTATCGGCGAAGCTTTGCCACTACAGTTGAGGAAAATCCGACGCAGCTTTCGGTTAGATACAAGGCTAGTGAACTTGAAACCTAGCGAGGTAAAATAATCCCACACTTAAAATCCTTTTTTAGGGTTTCCTATCACAGCTGATAAAACGGAGCCCTTACTGGATCACTTTGTTGTCCGTCTGTCTGTATGTCGTCTGTCTGTCCGACTGTTAAAAACCGTCTTTCGTAGGAACTGTTGGACGTATCAAATTGAAACTTATGGTACAAAAATGGCTCTGAGTACTATAGGACTTAACATCTGAGGTCATCAGTCCCCTAGAACTTAGAACTACTTGAACCTAACTGACCTAAGGACATCACACACATCCATGCCCGAGGCTGGATTCGAACCTGCGACCGTAGCGTGGTTCCAGACTGAAGTGCCTAGAACCGCTCAGCCACACCGGCCGGCTATGGCACATACTAAAGTCTTTATTTCACTGGCGGTATAAAATATTGAAGCTTCTAAGTCTACGCAATCAAAAGATACGGCCTTTTTTATATTCACGTACTCACTCTTCGGAACCCATAGGGTATTTCCCTTTCCCCAAGAATCACGGAATTTGGCAAGAAGCAAGGTTTCACAATAGAATCAAACGAGAAAATCCTGTATGAGAAGCACAAAATATTTATTTGCGATTTGTTAGCCTCCTGTCTGTCCGTCCGTCCGTCTGTTCAGACACCTTCTCAAGAATAGATTGACGTATCAAGTTGAAATTTATGTCGCATACTGAGGTGTAAAGTCTCTTGGCAGTGTAACAAATGCAAGCTTCAAAGTCAATGCAATCAAAAGATACGGCGATTTACGTCATATATTTTGCTAATCGCAAACCCAGCATATCAAAACCAATAAGGTGCTTCCCTCTGCCCTGAAGAAATGAAATTTGTCAAGGAGCAAGGTTTCACAACAGAACGGCCAAAGGAAAAAAATCTACGATGTTAATCTGTAACTGTGAAGACCCATTTTTTTCTCAGAAAATGTTACACTTACCAAGTCGAAATGATTGACACGTACTAAAGCATATGATACATAGCGGTGTAAAAACCTTAAATTTCTAAGTCAAAGCAGCCGAAAGGTACGGTTATTTACGTCATTTATTTTGATATTTGCGAACTCACTCGTTAAAAACGGTAGGATACTTCTCGTTGAGCAAGAATCAAAACTTTGCCAGGTAGTAAAGATTCAGAGTACAAGTAAAAAAAAAAAAATCAGAAAAACGTTAATATGAAACTATATCACACGAAGATATTTGTTTTCTCATTAGTTATGCGATTTCTAACTAGAAATTAAAACATTCCGATACATTCAGAGTATCATTGTCGATAAGAGGCAAAAATCGTCGAGATTCTAGACTGCTGGGGTGGATGAACTGTCTACATGCACAACTAAATTTTTATGGAAGCCTCAGAGTGCGAATCTTACTCGCAACTGCCCTTTTTTTCTTTTCTGTTTCTATTCCACCCAGTAAAGACATATGTACTTTGAATACACAGTGTTTCAAAAAACTGTCACAAATTCCTGTATGAGGTGGTATTGGTCAAAACTAGAAGAAAAGTTCCCATAATGATTTGCCTGGAAACATATACCTGTTAAGATGTGGAACAATGTGTCCTCTCGTTCCCATCTGTCTGCTACGTAGAAGTAGACATTACAGACATTGCTGAACGTGGTACCACAAATCATCACACATCCTTCGACCCTTCCTCGCAGTGAATCTCGCTCTCTTTCAAATACATCGGGCTGCATTCATATTACGTCGCATATATTGTGAACACGCTGTTGAAATGTCGATGGTTTCGCATACGCCAATAACTTTTGTCTGCTCAACCAGAAATCCAATGGATTGAAGTCCGGTGAACAGGGAGGCCATGCTGCCGGACCTCTTCGACTATGAGGCGTTGTGGTGACGCACTGTCACTCAATCCGTAGAAAATGTGGTGTTGCCCTGACATGCATAAAACACAGTCATTTTCTTTATATAAGGATAACATTATGGAAAAGCACTGGTAATTGATCGCATAGAAATCGGTGATATGCATCATCTGTTAATCTGTTTGGTAAATTTTATAGCCCTATGTATTGATAATGAAGCAGTCCTGGTGCCCTACGTCTATGATTACTCGAGGATTTGCGTCTGTCCATACGAGCATATTGAGGTAATTCGCCACCCCTTCTCTTGTGAATTGTGCCTCATCTGTAAATAAAATGCAAGCTGTAAGCTGCGGATCTTCAACAGTTCGTAGTTCAAGAAATAAATTGTTTCCAGGCATGTCATTATGAGACCTTTTCTTCTAGTTTTGACCAAGGATATGTGACACATTTTTAGAAACACACTGTACAAGAAATCTCCAAATTTTTACATTGTCTGTATCTTTGAAAACTTTATTATTCACTGGGTGGGAAACCTGGCGTTGTCCATGTATTTATTTGTAGCTCTGTTCCAGACTTCGGGAATTTATTTTTGACTAACATAGTCTCTTTGTATGCAACGTTTGAAGTATTATCATTGGAGACATGAACGAAGAGCATGTTCGCTTCACTAATACGGATAAGAGTTACGTAGATCTGGCCATGCTAAATGCAACTTACACTAAGGTCTACGACTACAAGATTCACCGTAGGCCTTGTTCTTTGTTTATGGTTAAGACATAACATAATCTCACCAGGCATTCTAGAGTTTTAAAGCGAAATTGTAAACTGTTAGTAATAAGCGGGATTATGGGCATAAAAACTCACTCGTCTGCACCACTTCCCATCAAAATTTCCGTTTCTATGGTGTTACCTTGGAGACAAGTAACTTAAAGCCTCTGCGAGTGGAGGGTTTTGAGGAGCACAATAATGAATGACGCTCTTGGTCAAAAAGACGCCATGCCTCTCTTTCGGAAGGAGTCTCCAGAGGGTGAATTAAGGCCTCATAGTCTCGAGCCGCAGCAAGTCTCGCCTCACAATATGCTCTGATCTCTTCAGACTGCATAGTACTCAGTCTTTTAACCATTCTAGTGTATTCAGAAAGACTCAATTTTCTACGCATCTCGTCAGCAAAACGAGAGCAAAATGTAATGAGTAGGTAACCAAACGACAAAGCAAACCTAATAATCTCGTTTTCCCTGTCAAAGAATATAATTAAAACCCAGCGAAAGAAGCAAATCAATGTCGATAAGTTTTAAATACACGAAATGAAATTAGCAAATCCAGATATCCAAGCCAAGTAAATTCGATATTAATTTCAATTCGTAAAAAATTGTTAAAATGGCTCTAAGCACTATGGGACTTAACATCTGAGGTCATCAGTCCCCTAGAACTTAGAACTAGTTAAACCTAACTAACCTAAGGACATCACACACATCCATGCCTGAGGCAGGATTCGAACCTGCGACCGTAGCATCAGCGCGGTTCCGGACTGAAGCGCATAGAACCGATCGGCCACAACGACCGGCTCCATTCGTAAAGATAAGATTCCCGTTGGCATGGGAAAGGCATAGGTACCAAAAATTAAATTTATGGGAAGAGGAAATAACGATTTATAATGACTCTGATACCGACATTATTAGAAAAGAAAAATACTTCCAGACTGAAAAGATCGACTAAATTTTAAAGATTAGTCGTAGTCTGGTTGGTAAATTAGTAGCTTATACATCATCCGAATAGAAAGTTCAACATAATTAGTACCCCAATATGAAACTCTTTTTATTAGGCACAAACCTCCTTCTGAAATGCATGACACTTTTCATCCAGGAAGTTCATAATTAATAATGCCTTTCTTTTTTGCCTGATTGAGAACCACTCTCCTCCACAGAGGCTACAATTTCTAAGGACTGAAATGGTCTTTAATGACTGATACCTTTTGAAAACAATAAGTTATATTCTTTCCATAATACAAGCTTCTCTTGAAATTCGTACGCAGCTGAGGGCACTTATTTTCAGAAGCCACACTCAAATATTTTGTCAGCTTAAGCAGCAAAGTCAAAAAGTCTTGAGGTTTCGCTGTAATTACTTCATATGACTTGAAGACTTTAGTACTACAAATCATTTCAGCATCTTCTTACGTAACCGTTGTCTTACACGGCTTGTTTTACCTCTTCAGTTATTCCAAATTCCCTGTCACAGGGCATGTGGGGATGTGCATAAACCAGGCATTTAAATTCCCCAGAATCGAAAGAGTTTTTTTTTTTTTGCAACGATAACCGTTAACATCATTCAGTTCTTATTCTGCCCTCTGCAGTTATCACACCACGTTTCCAAATTTCAGTCAGTAGTGATGCAGGAGGGAACAACCTCCAGCGCGCAAGAAGTGATCTTGTTCCGACCAGTTCCGGCAATGCCCCCTTGCCACAAGCACGTGACACTTTGCCCTGTGCCGCCAAGTTGAAGACACAAGACATAATTTGAAAGTTTCCGACAGTAAAACATTCTGAAAAGTGTTAGTGTAGTGTACCTTTGTTTTGCCCTCCAGTTTTTTCCGAAGTCCTGTCATCTGCCCTTTACGGAGCTGCTATCAAAGTGATGCTCTCTGCTCTGACGGATGTTTTCGCGGCCTGAGGCGTGCAGCGGCCAGGAATGGGTTTCCCTTCCGTATCATGGATGGAGTAGTGCGGAACGAGCCAGTAGTATCGGCCGCTTCTTGCGGATGTTTTTACGACTTTCCTCGTTGTATCCCCTAGGCGTGAAGTCATGTATTTAGATGCTGTTGTGACGGGCTTTCCGTCGTGTCCTCATGGGCAGTACATTGAAGTGGCCTACTGTTCAGTATTCTTCCGCGCAGGTGAAGTGCTTAAAGTATTTTATTCTGTTGTTTGATCATTCTGTTGTTTACTCATTCGTCGGATGTTGCATTCTGCTATTTGTGGTTAGAGTTGTTTCTCATAGGTACCGGAAAGCTGATGTACCCATGATTTGTAGTGAATGTAGTGTGTGTTTGTGTAACTAATCTATCACGCCTTGTGAAATGCGTTGTCTCCACTGGGAGTGATCCAGCAAATGACGCGTGAGTAGTGATTTGGAATACGCACTGTGTGGTATGCGAACCACGTCTAGAAATAGTTTTGTGTCAGTCTCATGTTTTGCACCACAGACCGTGAATGTCACCTCCAGTGATTGACATCACGTCTAGTGAAATCATTTTGATCGCTTGGCGTTCCATCCCCAAATAGGATATTTACGTTTGCCATACGTGCGAACCGTTTGGAGGTTTAGCCCTCGGAAGTTTACTCCCGGTACTTGGTACTGTCAGCCGTACATTGAGATCTGAGCTGAGCAGTCTGATTGAAATCCTGTATTAGATTTCTACAATTATGGTTGATGCATCCGCATAGTGAGTACGGTCATTTGCAACGAAATCGGCACAACGTTAGACATTTTCAGTATGCGCCTGGAAGTGGAAGTGTGTTTGAATTTCGTTTCTCCGCTGTCACATTGCTTGGTAACCTATTTTGAAATGTCGAAGTACTGACTAGCCTCCGTCATGTCCAATAAGCACCATGTTAGCGTTTGTTTCCTGCGGCGGGTACCGACAGGCTGCTGTCGGAATGGGTTTGTAGTGAGGCTGGTTGACGTATGAGTTCCTGGTCTATCATGTACCACGTGTTCGGGAATGCGTTATAGATTCTTTGTGAGTGGTTCCGCTATGACGCATGATCGGTGACTAGGTACAGGGGTCTCTTTTCTTCTTTTTAGTCTTATTACGCGATGAAAGGTTAGTCGCATATAGTTAGGCTGGTGTCTTGTATTAGCTGATTTGTTTAGATCCTTGTGGCAGGTGTTTTAAATCTGATTCCGTATCTGTGGAATGATAAAGAGTAGAGAGATTATTGACGAGGAAATGTTTTACATGTCATTTGAGAGGAACGACTATGAGGCCTCGCGTGTGTGCTGTGTGGAATCTTGAGCTACCAAACAAAGACTGGATGCTCTCCTCGTACCGTACGTTAGATCACACTATGGTGGTAATCTGTGACACGCGGTTTGTAACAGCCTTGTTCCACAGAGCATTAAATTAACTGGCTGCATTTCAGGCGTTGTCCTCTGTTTTTTGCCTCGAAGATTTACCTGAAGTCATAGGGTCGGACAACGGTCTTCAGTTCACGTCACATGAATCTGAAACATTCTGCGAACGCAGTGTCATACAACATGTAACCAGGGCACCGTTTCCATACACAGTCAAATGGAGAAACGGGGCTGGTCCCGACGGAGGTTCGAGTCCTGCCTCGGGTGTGTATGTGTGTGTGTGTTTTTCCTTAGGATAATTTAGGTTAAGTAGTGTGTAAGCTTAGGCACTGATGATCTTAGCAGTTAAGTCCCATAAGATTTCACACACATTTTTTTTGGAGGAACGGTACGTATTGTCAGCAGCAGATGGCGAAAATCGTTCCGCACACACCAGCGATCAACCATTATAACTGTATTCCGCCTCATATCGTTCGCATTCACGAGATGGACCATTGCCGGTGGAATTCCTTCACGGTCGCCGCCATCGGACCTGCTCTAATCTCCTCATTATCCGGCGCCGAAGGAAGGCCGCAAGTATCGCTTCACGCCGCATGATATTAAGTTATTCAGCGTTTCTAGCGGCAGTGGGCGGTGGGCGCGAGGCGAGATCGTCCGTCAACTTTGCGCATGCATGTGTCTCATTTCAGGCCGAGACTAATTGTTGCACCGACATCACAATCAGATTCGCCACTGTCATGTGCACGGTGATCCTTCTGTATCTCTCTTCCACGAAATTCACGAATCCCGAGAACAGCGTGGCCACGGCAGCCGCTAGAGGGCGTTTCACGACCCGTGGAGACGGAGCCTTCGCCTCCTCCGCCTCCTTTCGTTCTCTCGATGGAGCTGGACCCGCCCACACAGCATCAGTCACCGTCTTCTTCACCTGGTTCATGGCAGCAGGAGGTGGATGCGTACCCTTCTGGTCGTTTTCTGGTGGACGTTTCCGCCAGAGCTCAGGCCCGATGACGGGGTACGGCCAGAAACTTGACGTCCCCTGAAGCCACAGCTTCCGGCCCCACGTTGCGCGCACACTCCTGCATGTGATGATTGTTACGTTAATATTGCGCAAGGGATAACGCGGGGGAGGACTCAAACAACCAAGTGGGTAAGTCAGTAAAGGCCACGCTCTATCATGATCTATAAGGACACAACTTTGTTGGTAACATTGCTCTCTACACAGGACTGGGGTTTGTAATGATAAATAAATTCATGACATTGCTCTCGATACAGGACTGGGGTTTGTAATGGCCACTAAATCCATGATATCCAATTTATAGGTCATTTATTGTCTACATCCCAGAAATTTTACAAACTTAATGTGACATTTATTATCTACATTCACCAAAACTTTACAAATTTAATAATTGCAGCAAAGTCAAGTCAAATATCTTCTAGTTTTGTCTCGCACTGAAGGTGCTTAAACTAACGGGCATCTCGTTTCTACTTAAGCACTGGGAAAGAGGATGGGACTACGTTGCTGCCCTTGTGGTCCGTCTGCTGGGACAGTGATCGAAATTCGCACCCAAGATTACTACTAGGACCGAATAACAAAAATTCTCTTTGGCGAAAAAACGGGGGAACGAAGCAGACAGAAACATCTCCCATATTCACAAAAGAAAGCAAATTCTTAAAAAATAAAACATCCTGTGAAATACGGCACACGCAAGTAATCAATTAACAGCACACGCAAGCATCCTCACCTTAACTAATTTCCAAGAACGAACTGGTAGCTCGATGGTAGTGCAATTCGGCACCACGTAGGTGACCGATACCAACAGCTAATTTCTTTCTACTCACCCTTCTGTTCGTTCTTGCTTTTCGTACTATACAATCATTCACACGCTCAACCTATTCTTTATCAAAGCAGTTAGGACGTGCTGCTTGCAATTGGGGGTTAAAAAGGAACCGTGAACAAAATTTATGAGATGGCTTAGAAAAATTTTACGTCGCGCGCTTGGAACCTTAAGTCGCATGTCCTACCAGGTTTCACACGGAATCGTCATCCAAATTACTCATCAGCCGTTACGACCACGTGTTAACTAGACGGGGTGAGGCTCCAGGTTACTTTAACACGGAAAAAAAAAAAGTTGCTTCTAAAAGTGAAACTATACAATTTTCAATCCTGAAAAAGAACGGATTAGTGACAATGTACAACATAATAGCTCATCCCACGATGAAATTGGCGGCAAAGACGGAGATTGCCCTCGATTCCATCCGCTCAGTTCAGCCGCTACCCCAAGAGTGACTATATCATGGCGGCTCTCAACGGCCGATCCCTCACATCGAGGGGATGGGGACCTGTTACCAACCCCGGACTACACCCTGGCAAACAGGTGCATCATCTCTGTCTTTACTCCAGGCTTAGGTTGGCACTAACCGACCTACAAGGTGACCACATCTCTGGCTTGGCACTACCAGCAGACGAACTCTCAATACAAACCCCACACTAAATCAACCCAAGGCAACGTAGTGGGATTAGGGAAAGAAAGTGCTTTCATGTAATTATGAATTAAATTAAATAAACAGGTAGTCCACTTTTTCACTCGAGATATCACACTATTTAAACTAAAAAAATGTTAAACGTATAATGCAACAAAAAACTAATTGTAATGAGATGGAACAAACTGTTCCCTCTCAAAGGACCGCCCCACGACAGGTGCGACCTCTGCCAGAAGTGAATATAAGAGCCGCTCCTGCCAACCTCGGCCGGACATTAGTGGACAATATTAGCACGGCCTAGCAGAGAGTGCTACGATATCAATTACTAGTGATCCATATCCATTGCTTGTTTGGACTTAATCGATAGCGAGGAACATTACTGTTTCTTTATCGCCCATTGCTTGCGACACTGGTTCTAAATACAAAGTTAAGTATTGTCAATCTGCTTTATTGAAATAAAACTATTAATGTTATTTCCTTGAACTGTTGTATAGCTTTTCGAGAACGCAGCATCCCTTAGGCACCCTACACGAGACGAGTGGGCAAGACCCCACAGTTACTACTCGTACATTATCAACGGAAAATAAACAAAAAAGGAAACAGTTTTTGGCATTTACTACCTTTCCCTTATCAACCCCCCAACTCTGTCACTTGCGTAAACTTACAGATGTACTTGTCACTAAGGGGAAAAAGCTTTTCTAGGAAAGAAATCAAATACAAATAAAACCTGTCGAAAGAAACAAAGCAACCTCGTGAGTCGTGCTTGTGTAGCTCAGATGGTGGAGCACTTGCCCGCGAAACGCAAAGGTGACGAGGTCGTGCCTCGGTCCGGCACACAGTTTTAATCGGCCAAAAAGTTTCAGCCTCGTTGAGTTTTCAATACACAAAATCAGGAAATCGGTATATCCTAGCGAATTAAATTCGCTGTTTGTTTTCGCAAAGATAATATTACGGAGCTGAATTCTGGCGCTGACGTGGGAAAATACATCTGTCACTGAGCTAAAAAACAGCGCAATCTATTGGTTCTTTGGTGTACTGCGAAAGTAACAGCTCCATCTGTTGGTGCTTTAGTGTACTAGGCAGTGAACATGTGACGATTATACATGAAACTCTAAATTACAATTCTTTTTTCCGTGTTCAGATTTTGAAGAAATAAAGCCTGAATGTTGCCCCAAGTTACTATCAAGTTACCTATGAAAACCTTTTGAAAATTGGTCTAGGGGTTTTGGGGATTAGCGTGTACAGACACATGACGGTTTTACTGTTTTATTATTAGTACAAAAACTAAACTCCTCCCGAACAGGCCATGAAGACCCAACGGTACTGACCGGCCGCCGTGTCATCCTCTACTCACAGGCGGATATGTATGGGCATGTGGTCAGCACACCGCTCTCCCGGCCGTATGTCAGTTTCCGAGACCGGTGCCGCTACTTCTCAATCAAGTAGCACCTCAGCTTGCCTGACAAGGGCTGAGTGCACCCCGCTTGCCAACAACGCTCGGCAGACCGGATGGTCACCCATCCAAGTGCTAGCCCAGCCCGACAGCGCTTAACTTTAGTGATCTGACGGGAACCGGTGTTACCACTGCGGCAAGGCCGTTGGCCATTTTTAGTACAGATTACACAGTTTATGGTCTGCTAATAACAACAGTTAAGGTGGTTCAGACAGAAAAATTTTATTCAGAGAAGCATTTTTAATTTACGAGTCACTAACACTATACGCGCTACCAAATTCAACTACGCTAATAACTGATTTGAATTAATGATGAATAAATCCCCTACAGCTGCAATTCACAAACCCTTTATTAGATAAAATTTTACACACGACCACATTTCAGTATGTCAACCCCATCTTCAGGGGCTTCATTTCATACGAGAAA
This sequence comes from Schistocerca americana, assembly GCF_021461395.2. NCBI lineage: Eukaryota > Metazoa > Arthropoda > Insecta > Orthoptera > Acrididae > Schistocerca > Schistocerca americana. The sequence goes on from NC_060119.1 coordinate 540,752,026, forward strand.
GTCGTGCTGGTCATTAAAAAAATTCACAAATTTATCAAGTGGAATGCGAAATGCTGTGTGGGTGAGGCACGAAACGGTTCTGAGTCAACCAATACAACAAGGGGGTATAGACAGTAAGTGCTCAGCCCGCCGCATATTGTGGACAGGTGAACAGACTGCAGCGCGAACCACAATGAGACTCCTGTGTACACATATGCGTCAGAGAGTGGCCGTCATCGGAACTAAATCCGAGGGAGGAACGGACCACCAAAGAAATCATAGCTAACAACACGACTGCGCCTCCACGTTCCCTCCCAAATGCCGTCCGCTAATAACATCATCTTGTCCCCTGATCTTGGAAGCTGCGTATCGTGTCAACTGTGTGATGTCGCGTAATGTTTTCAGAACTAGGTTCTTTTAATATGTTGTGAGTGATACATTATACCTCAGGTTAGTACCTAATGTGTAACTCTGCAGCTATGGAGATTGTGTGCGGTTAGTACGTTTTGATTACTACGTTACCCTAAACATTTGTTGCACTGTCTGTACCCGTAATCTTGCATTGTAAATATGACATACTCTTTATATGGACATACCTCCCACGATTATGCTTAATTTGTGGTATGTCGGTTTGATCCCTTTTATATTTTGTACTGTGGTTTTATTAATTTTGTATTTTGTACTACGGTTTTATTAGTTTTATTTCTTGGCAGTTGATTATTCCTGTTTATTTTTTATTATTTATTTATTTATTAATAACTGCATTATACATTGCATATCTTGTCTTTATTGTTTTTTCTATACTAGGCCTATCTTAGCTAATGCCAAGCATAAATAACGTGGTTCCAGCGCTATTACTAGCGGGTGGCGCTTTGTAGGAATCGTAGGTGTTAGCCCTTGTTCTTAGCTACGATTTCTTCGGTGGTTCCTTCCGCCCTTGTTATTAGTTCCAGTGGCGGTCACTGTCTGACGTGTATGTGTGCACAGGAGTCTCACTGCGGTTTGCGCTGCTGTCTGTTGACCGGCCTTGCTGCGATTCACTGTATACGACGGGCTGGGCGCTTACGTGACTCCTTTTACTCAGTGTGGTACTGGATGACTCAGAACGTCTTTTCATGTCTCACCTGCATGAGATCTCGCATAAATTAGCTGGATGTTATACATGTCTGGTACGACTTCCTTCTACGTAATCAAGGCCCTGAATAGGAATTACATCCTGAAACCCGAGTCGTGTATGTGATTTCATCCAAATAAAGAATTTGTCGAGTACAACTGAAGGCGATTTATTCATCATGAAAAACTTAGCAACAGTTGAGAATGTCCAGCAAAGAGTATATTATGTATTTTAGTACTTATATATCTTATTTGGTCCCGGCGGAGGTTCGAGTCCTCCCTCGGGCACGGGTGTGTGTGTTTGTCCTTAGGATAATTTAGGTTACGTAGTGTGTAAGCTTAGGGACCGATGACCTTAATGGTTAAGTCCCATAGGATTTCACACACATTTGATCATTTATCTTATTTGAATATACTTTTTCCTGTTTTTCTACAAACATCTGCTTTCTTCTGAATACTGTGTAATTCAAAAACTAAATTAAAGTTTCTCTTCCTAATTTGTTTTCGTACGGGATCCAAAACGATTGGTGGTTGGTGGAGACGCAACTGTGGAGATCATCGGCGGATTAATTGGGGTGAGCTACGGATGAAAGGGTGTTGCACCCGATCCAAAAACGCATTATTCGTGCTTTATGCCACTTCCGGATTCTTTTAACCTCGTGGTGGTATGTAACGTGTCCGTAAATTCCGCTGGACCCAGGTATCCAGACTAGATCTGTGTCAGCCATTCCATACTTTTTGCCCTCTGCTAGGAGGTGGCCATTTTTCTCAGTAACTAACTTGCAAAAACAGAAAACAAAAACAAAATAAAAACAAAAAAATATTTTTATGGGTGTTATCATTATGCCGCAAACCACACCTTTCTATCCAGTTCAGTTTCTGAAACGTACATGATCTGCATCTGCATCTACATGCGTACTTCACAAGCCACCGTGTGGTGCGTGGTGAAGGCTACCCTGTACCACTACTAATCGTTTCCTTCGCTGTTCCACTCGCAAATAAAACGAGGGAGAAATAACAGTCGACATGCCTCTGTGCGAGCCCCAATCTCTCTAATCTTATCTTCGTGGTCCTTAGGCGCAATGTACGTCAACGGTAGTAGAATCGTTCTGCAGTCAGCCTCAAATGCCGGTTCCCTAAATGTTCTCAATAGTGTCAGTCGAAAACAACACCCCTTTCCCTCCAGCGATTCCCACTGGAGTTCCCGAAGCATCTTCATAATACTTACATGTTATTCGAACCTACCGGTAACAAATGTAGCAGCCAGCATTTAAACTGCTTCGATGTCTTCCGTTAATCCGACCTGGTGGGGACCCTGAAGACTCGAACAAAATTCAATAATGGTTTGCACTAGTGTTCTATATGAGTTATCCTTTACAAATGAACCATGCTTTCCTACAATTTCTCAAATAAACCGAAGCCACCCGTTAATCCTCCCTACTACAATCCTTATATGCTCATCGCATTTCATATTGCTGTCCAAAGTTATGCCTAGATATTTCATCGACGTGACTATATATTTGATCGATGTGACTCTCTATAAGTATACTACAAATGTTGTATTCGACCATCATGGATTTGTTTATCCTACTCATCTGCATTAACTTACATTTTTCCTAAATGTAGAGCTAACTGCTATTTGTCACACCAACTGGAAATATTTTGTAAGTCATCTTGTACCCTACAGTACTCTTCTTCCTCAGCAAAGAGCCGCAGAGTGCTGCTTACCCTGTCCACAGATCGTTTATGTACGAGGGTTGGAACTTAAAATAGTGGCAACTATTTATTCACAACCGATACAAAAGAATTACATGGTTGCACTTGTTACTGTCCTTCAAAGTAGTCAGCAGCGTTGTGTAGAACCCGTTGCCAGTCGAATCTCTGGAACAGTTCTGAAGCGAATGCCACGAAGTGGTTCCTTCATCTTCGGAATCAAATCAAAGGCACAAGGACTTAAGTCCGGGGAGTATGGTGGGTGGTACAGTACGTCCCAGTCCCACGACTGAGCAGAGCAGCCATAGCTTGCGCTTTATGCGTCCGCGCATTGTGGTGCAACGTGATGGGTGGGCTGCGCAGAAAGTGTCGCCGCTTCTTTCGCAAAGCTGGTCGCAGGTGATGCTTCAAAAACGAACAGTAATACTGTGCATTGACGGTCTGCCGTGGAGGAACGTAATGCGTTAGTATAACATCATCACAGTCGTACACGAGAATCATCATAACTTTCACCATACCGGGGCTCTGGAGCATCACCTGCGATCAGCTTTGCGAAAGAAGCGAAGACACTTACTGCGCAAAATAAGATAGTGCCACAAGCAATCGTAATAAGAGCACTGGTGACACTAACGTACAAAAATGACTTGTAAGATAGGATCAGCAAAGCAGAAAGTTTGTTAGATGGTGATTTTGTTGTCTACAGGGAAATAACGTTGCTGGACAAAAGTAAGAAAATGCTGAAAGTCTCGGATTTAATTTCCTTTTACTGTAATTAACAGCATCTCTCTTTAAATGACGACAAATGTAAGTTGATGCCTACAAGAAAGAGAAATAACCTGCCAGTTTCAGAAAACGAGGTTAGTCATGAACGTCTTGAGACTGTCACATCGGTAAGTATTTAAGGATAATACTAAGACACGATATGGAATGCAACCATCATGTATAACCACAGTTAGACAAAGTAAGTGAATGACTCAAATTTGCTGGAAGGCTCTTGAAAAGTACAACGCTACTGTAAAGGAAATGACAATAGGCTAGTGCGAACAATCCCAGATTACGGTTTCAGTGTTGGGAGTCATATCAAGTAGGAATGGCAACAGACATGGAGTCAGCTTAGTATAGTCCATATGAATCGTTGGAAGAAACGGAACGCAGTTGTGGCCATATGCTATTGGATAAATTTAGAGGACTTTACATCCATTATGTTGTCATCATCGTATATTTCGCGTAGCGATGATGCCATTAGCTAGGAGAGATGAGAAAGAGTACAGATTCATGTACGCTCCACCATGCCTCCTGTAGAACGGTTTGTGGAGTATATGTGTTGATGCTGAAGCTTTTCTGTTCGTTCGCACTGGTAGTGATTAGAACCGCTTGTTTATCGACTATGGAGAGAACTTAATATATCTTCCGATTACAAATTAACGTCGATACCTGACAATGGCTAGAAAGTGCTCACTTTGATGACGTCCATGACATTCGTACTGGGTAATGAGCAGGATGATGCCGAGGATGATTAGCGACCCGGTCCCTCGGGGCTGAATAGAACTTAATACAGTTTCTGAAAACGATCCACATTACTTGATTACAAACTGTAACGTCAATCTGTGACTATACCTAGTAGGTACTCACAAACGATAATGGGTGATCAGCGTGAGGGTGTCGAGTACGGTTAACAATTCGGTCCCGCGAGGCTGTGTGGCCGTGCGCACTCAAGACGTTGGTCCAGCCTCGGTGGCGGCTGACAGAAATCCACCGGCTGGTGCTTACGAGGAGGGCAAAGTGACTCCATCTGATGGGCAGCAGAAGCAGCAGGCACTGAGTCCAGAGCGTGAACTTGGAACGACTGACGGAAGTCCAGGGAGCGTCGAACGGCCTGAGTGGAGCCCGGAGCATAGCTGGCCGCACAGTGGAAGAGAGCCGACCTGAAAACCAGTCACCTGACGAACACTGTTGCGTCGTGAAGCTGACACTTGTTCTCACAAACTGGTGCCTGCAACTGCAGCGCTATTTACTGCAACACACACGCTACGTATCGGCGAGGCTCGCGCCTCCTGCCACTGTGGGGGCTGCGTGAGGCTTGAAGGAAAACAGGCTCGCGAATTGTGCTCAACGTCTTCTGTTTACAAGCGATCTCTCACAGTAGAGAAACAAGTAGCAGGCGCAGCACCTTAACTGTGGTACACGTCTTAAAGTGTCGAAGCCACGTTTGCAGGGGCGCAGTCACCATCTCGGCGAGCGCATGGCACAACTCAGCCGCTAGAGCAGAGTGTCGTATAGATTGGAACTAAACAACAATACATTCAGGCCGATTTGCGAGCATTTGTCTGAGATACTACTACTATCAAACTTCTATTTACTGTACTGCAACACTGCATTCCACAATTATTGAACAGAACCAAAACGCTAGACATTATGCATGAAAAGACTGAGATGAACACATGAAAACACACAAATAGCTGAAGAGAAATGAAAGGTGCATATAATTATGACAGCTGAGCATGAGACAACAATCGACATCTCAAGTGTTCAAAATAAGAAATAGATGAATCACATAACCACTATATCACAAGGAACTTCTAAAAGAAAGGGCTTAGCGCAAGTCGTGTGGAGATACTGAACTGACGCACTAAACAACACGAGAAAATGGTCCCAACCGGAGACGGATGTGCAGTTTTGGCGTAGGAGAAAAAATGATTACCAAAGGCTGTGACGGGAGGCCCGGAATAAGTAGTGCTTGTCACTATGGGCATGCTGCCTATCTAAAGCCGAAGGCATCTGGGAGAGGCCAGGAGACCCACCCACGTCTGGAAAGAAAAGGGCCCAGTAGAGTGGCAGGGCTACTGGACGTTTGGGTGGAGACACCGAAAGTGAAGGCGAGGAAGGCCTCACGCTCGGTGAGACGATTGCAGGCAGAAGCACCTAATGTGCTGCGACGGAGATGGACAACTGGAGGTGTCTACAGGCAGTGGAGACAGCAGCATGGACCCCACCAAATGTAGGAGGCATCCCTGGAGTGCATGTGCACAGCAGGCACTGGAAGCAAAGAAGAAAAGGAAAGAGGAGGAGGAGCAATGGAAATGTGAGTACAGGCACTCAATGTAACCGGCTGCCCCAGCGGGGATGACACGCCTGGTAGCAAAGACAGTGACGATGATAGAGCACCTGCAGAGAAGACTGCAGAAGGGGAGTCAGCGGCGTCTGTGGTGGCAGCGACGGCGGCGATTCGACTGGCGGCGACTTTGAGAATGGCCGTGTGGATGCCCCACGTCAATGCCAGTGGCGACGTTGGCGACGGCAGTGGATGGGTCTGTGTCCAGAGGGCTGGCTTGCTGCGACAACTGGATGCATGACTAGATAGCCTGCATCAATGTCGACAGGGACATCAACGACTGGACTGACGACAAGAAAGCTGGTGTCGGTTCCTACAATGTTAGCCGTGACTGGATTGACGAGAAACCTGGCTCCTGCACTGACGGGGCCGGTGACGGCTGAGCTGACAACGAGAGAACCAGCGACGTTCTCGACAGGACCAGTGATGACAGGGCTGACGATGAGAGAGCTGTCGAGAGGGTCGGTGTCAGCAGCGACATGGCCAGTGACGAATCGACATCTTGCAGAAGAAACTGACTGAAAGTTGATGTGCCTACCACTCACAGAACCACTCAGTCCGGACTCTGTTGATGATCACGCTCTCGAGAAGACAATGGACAAGACTATCATTAGCCAGGAAAGTGGCATGCACAGGTCGTGGCTAGAGTAGACTGTCAGTAGCTGTAACATACACCTAAATGTTAAAATACGCCTCTAAACATTCCACCAATTCGTCACAGTCTACGTCACCTGGACGAGAGTTTTGAAAGTATTGCAAACATTATCGAAAAATGTGTGCACCGGTATTTGCAATTAAGTGCGCCCTGTGCTGTGTCCCTTGAATGTTGTATGCTGTGACGTGTGCGTCCAGTTGTGGATGGCATTCGACACAGTCCTCTTTCTGACTGCCAAACTCTCTAAACTTCGGTGCAGGTGTGGGAGTGGCTAGACAGGACACAGTTGCTGTACTCATCATCTGAGTTAACTGAGCGATGCTCTTCAGCAGGTCCTGAAGCTGCGTCAAAGGTAGCTTTGACGACAGACATGGTGAACCAAAAAGACCCTCAATTCTAATGCGATAACACACAGCTAATCAAACTGTAGCCTGGACTTCACTGAAGTACGAGAAAATCACTAATTAACCACTGTAAACAACGCAGACTAGTAATGTCAATCATGATCATTTATACTTTGATGAATATCGTTTCAAAACTACGAAACGTTCAGCACTCACCTTGCTTCCATTCCCTTGGAGCCCATCCAGTTTCACATTCAAAGCTGCCTGTGAAACTATCGCATGAACGCACCACCTGAACAGAAAAAGAGAGAAAAGAAATGTGAAGAAAGTTCCTGCATGAGTGATCATCTCCTAGCAACAACAGCCTAACAAAAAAAACAAAGAAAGACACCCTCGTTTAACACAGATACGGCATCAGATTTGTTATTATAAAAAAATTTGGTAGAAAGCCCACACGAACAGTGAGCACTAAGATACAGCACTACTTGTCGGAAGAACGTCACACAAATCATAAAGACGGTGCTCCATCACGGCGAACTGTTACACTATGTGGTATCAGCCTCGAGGCCATTTTTCTGTTTGTCGGAGGATATGAAGCGAGAATTGAATTGCGCAGATACACTAACAACTGACTATGAACTGAATTTAACACGGTTTCTGGGGATAAATGCCCGCACAACTTGATTACAAACTGAAATGTCAGTCCCTGGCGATGCAGTGCTAACATCGATTTCCGTCATATCACCGAAGATAAGCGCTGTCGGGCTTGGCTAGTACTTAGATGAGTGATCGTCCGAGTCTGCAAAGTATTGTTGGTGAGAGGCCGTTCAGGAGCTATCTGACTGAGAAGTAGTGGCTCTGGTCACGAAAACTGACAACAGCTGGGCGAGCGATGTGTTGACCACATGCCCTTCCATATCCAGTGACGCCTGTTGCCTGATGATGACACGGTGGTCGTCCGGCGCCGTTGGGCCTTCCGAGGCCTGTTCGGATGGACACTCCTTGGTGATGTCTAGAAGTTGCCTACAGTGACGAAGTCCATGAAAGCCGTAGTGGCTGATGAGCGGGAAGGTGCTGATGATGACAAGCGACGTAGTCAAATGAGGCTGTGGGCTCGCGTGCAGTCAAGACGCTGGTCCAGGGAAGCGGTGCCCTCGGATCGGCTGACAGAGGTCCAGCAGCTGGTGCTCAAAGCGAGAGGATGATAGCTCCGTCTGATAGTCGACAGAAGCAGCAAACGCTGCGTCCGGAGCGTGAACTCTATGCTGCTGATGGAAGCCGAGGGAACGTCGAACGACTGATGTGGAGCCCAGAGCGTAACAGCCGCCAGGTGGGTGAGTAGTGACGTAAATATTAGTCACCGGATGAATACTGTTGCGGCGCCACGTGGACACGTGATCTGGCGGAAGCGAATTGTTGCCTGCGACTGCAGCGCTATTTGGAAATTTGTGGTAAGGTACTATGGGACCAAACTACTGAGGTTATCGGTCTCTAGACTTACACACTAGTTAATCTAACTTAAACTAACTTCAGCTAAGGACAACACACACTCCCATGCCCGAGGGAGGACTCGAACCTCCGACGGGAGGAGCCGCGCGAACCGTGACAGGGCACCTAAGACCACGCAGCTGCAGCGCTGTTTATTACGACATGCCCGCTACATGTGGGCGTGGCTCGATCCCTTTGATGCTGTGGCGGTTGCATGAGATTTGAAGAAAAACAGCCCGGTGAACTGTGTTGGCGACTTCTGTTTACAAGCAATCTCTCACGTTAGTGAATTTGCTAGCAGAAGGAGCTGCGCCTTACCCACAGTACATATATGTAAGTGTGGTGGCCGCGTTTGCAGGGTGCAGCCTGGAATACATCATATAACCATTCCAGTATGTCCTTAGAGTAATTCAGTGCACAGTTACGAAATAATCGAATTTCAAAGAAACGATGCCAACTGAGGAGTGACTGGCTTTAAATTTGAGGTCGTTGCACAAATGGTTAGTTGCCAAATATTTTATGAGCGCAAGCATACGCTTCAGTCATTCAGAATCATAGTGTCAATACAGCGTATTCCATTCAAGAGTAATGTATGATGTTACTTGCACCGACGAAGTACAGGAATAAAACAATTTATTTTAGTAGTTAAGAGATTACTAATTACACAGCATGGACACGCAGTTGACGGCGTTCGTTTCAGACTTGTACTTAACTACAATTACCAGATATTTTCCATGGTCCTAAACCTGCATTTTACGTCACCTTTGCTCGTGAAGTTGTGTCACGTATTCAGCAAATCTTCTCATACAATATTACCATTGTTTTTTTCTTTTTTATCTTGTGGTTAGCGTCTCCACCTGTATGTTTCCTTTAAACCACAGTTCTCTGTGTACGTCAAGATGGTTACACCTCTTGCCTTATGTGTACGACAGTGGCTCGATCTCATCCAAAAGAATCATAAACTTCTCAGTATCTATAGCAAGTGTTTGGTTATGATACAGTAACTGTCACTTACTTGGAGTGTGTATGTCGAAGCAGTGGCAGTTCATAGCGATCCCTGATACATCCGCCAACTCACAGTGTTCAGTCGAATTGGTCGAGTGCAGCACATGATTACTAATCTGTAAACGTTCTTCGGATTAAACTGCCATCCTCCGCTGACTAGATGGTTAGACGAATACGGTTACAGAGGAGAACCAGCCTATATTTGCCATCAGTATTATAATTAATGAACAAGAAAGTCTCGTCTTTTGAGTAATAAGTTATCACCTCTTTTTGTTAAGTAAGTTATAAAAACTGCCCGCATTTCATCGTGGATCAAGGCAGAATCCAGTCAATGTTTCCATAGTCATTGGTCACTAACTGAACAAGACATCAACAACGTGTAGCTCGCGAAGCAGGTGACGTGATGTTCACTGGCAGAAGCTGTACTGATAGTAGGCATGTCAGTCAAAAGGCTACAATATTCTGATAATAGGCATGTCAGTCAAAAGAATACAGTATTCCCTTGCTACAGACTTTGTAAGCAAATCGCATGCGGCGTTTGGTAAGTGTGTATCGCGAACGGACGAATGATACGGTTACAAATAACTGTCATAGGAGCTGCTGATTGCTGAGACGAAAGCCAAATAAGATGATGCGTGCAAGGAAACGAAAAAACTATACTCTCCGAATAACACCGGCGGGCTAACAGGTTGGTGAATACCATAACGTTTCACCGAAAAGCACTGCAATTGGGGATCCTGTGATAAATAAATATGTTAGTTACTAAAAAATCCTATGCTGTTACGTTTCTGTGTATACCCCAGAATTAGAAGGGTAACGGGCAAGAAATTTGTAATCATTTTAATACTATTATCTAATAAATATTTTTTCCTTATTTCAGTGATTGAGCAGTGTGCCAGTGGTGACCAATAATAAGCAGAATTCGTGTTAATTATTTGAAGTTAGTGTCATTTTGCCTGCTCACGGATTTCTTGTCGTTTAAATTAATTATTTGAGGTTTGCTACATACATTAAACTTGAATGTTTGTGACTGGCGAGGAGAAGATTCTACGGTGAGTCTCGTTTTCCTTTTGTATGCAGCTAAGCCTTTTGTGTCAATTACAGTCAACTGAACGATTGAATTAGTTGTATTTTCAGTCCTGTAAAATCTCAACTCAGAAGTAAGAGATAGCGTCAGCAGAAATTCGGGGTCTGTGGTATTCACACCGCTGTATGGTAAGTGCTTTGTTATAACAATAAACCATCGAGATATACGGTATCGCAAACAACAAGAAAATCTGCCGACTGGAAATTCGTCACATGAAGTTCTCGGTAGGGATGAGAAGCGGAACATCTCCGTCGGATGAGCTCAAAGGCTTTATGAACGAGCGTCCTATCCGGCACAGAAGCGTCCTGCTTCTCGGTGTCTGCTATTTGTACCGTTCTCGGTACGTCTTGACTGGAGTCCTTTGTTAGAATGTAATAGCCTCATTTGTTACCGCTCACTGTTCTCCGTTCTGCCTTCCCAAACACGTCCCGCTGTAATTGTGGGGGGAGATAAGGACGCTAAAACGAATGGCAGCAGCAGCTAGAGCCTGACTGACGACTCGTCCCTAACGACCCCGATGTAGACGATACGGGCCGCCTCCTGCCGTCCTGTGCGGTGGGGACCCTCGCCAGACGGACATGTGGTGTTGAGGATCTCATCAAGCTACTTTTAGCTCTAGTCCTTCAAGCAAACGAGAAGTGTTTCGCAAGGCAAGACAAGTCGTTGTCCATTTCATAGTCAGAACAAGGCTTCTAGCCAGTGGAATTCGTTCTGCTCCGCCATTCGTCTCATTATGTGTTTTTTATTTAGTCTTATTTATTCTAGGCAAATTAGCCTTCAAAAATGGTTCAAATGGCTCTGAGCACTATGGGACTTAACATCTATGGTCATCAGTCCCCTAGAACTTAGAACTACTTAAACCTAACTAACCTAAGGACATCACACAACACCCAGCCATCACGAGGCAGAGAAAATCCCTGACCCCGCCGGGAATCGAACCCGGGAACCCGGGCGTGGGAAGCGAGAACGCTACCGCACGACCACGAGATGCGGGCTAGCCTTCTCCAGCTCTTTTACAGCATACCAGATACCTAAAATTTCATACAGTTTCTAATGCAAACACTAATGATTGTATTTTGATTGGTGCTAAACGTAATTAAACAGGAAAACTTTCGCAAAAATTTAGCAAAGAGAAATGAAGTACCAGAAGAAAAGGAACGAGATATGGTTGAAACGGTTCAAGTGGGTCTGAGCACTATGGGACTTAACATCTGAGGTCATCAGTCCCCTAGACTTAGAACTACTTAAACCTAACTAACCTAAGGACATCACACACATCCATGCCCGAGGCAGGATTCGAACCTGCGACCGTAGAGGGCTCGCGGTTCCACACTGAAGCGCCTAAAACCACTAGGCCACCAGCGGCCGGCAAGGAACGAGATAAACTATGCCCAAGAACGTGGGTAAACCGTTATTACAGGTCGAGCAGACAGTAAAAGCTGCTAATTTCTTATTTTTAATGACATGGCAATAACTTATTTTGGAAAGTGGAATGCTGCTATTTCTCTCATATTATGTGGAAAGTTACTCCACAGTCTCCTGCCGTAAACATCTGCATCTGCATATATAGAGGGTTGGCGATATAAGTGCAGGTGTTTCTATTGGTGACTGAGGACAGTGTACTGTACGACATTAAACAGTACTTACTTCATTTGAGTCCCCAGCACGTGGTCTTGCGGTAGCGTTCTTGCTTCTCGCGCACGGGGTGCCGGGTTCGATTGTCGCCGGGGTAAGGGATTTTGCCTGCCTCGAGATGACTGGGTGTTGTTGTGTCGTCATCATCATCATTCATCGGTCGGAGGAAGACAATGGCAATGGCAATGGCAAACTACCTCTGCTAGGACCTTGTCTAGTACGGCGGTGCGGGTTCCCAGCATCGTCCCCTACGCTCCTCGGAGCTCCTCGGGACCTCATCATCACTTCATCCGAAGACTGATAATTATAGCTAATATGAGGAGCAAATTTTTAGATTGGTTAGTACCTCCAAGTATTTGTGACACAAGAAAGCCATTAATGTTTATTTTCTCCTGGGCAGCAGGCCAGGTACTGAAGTGTAGGTGTGTGGACAAAACAGTCTATACGGACCGGCGTAGTCCACTTTTCAGTGCAGTTACGGTCATGCAGAGAACACCAGGCAGTAACTTAAGCGACGTTTTCGCGGGAAGACTATCAGATGCAGAGTGAAAACAACTAACGCACGGATGTGGGCACGTATTAAGGTTACAATGATCGCAATTTTTGTACCTATAACCCTAACATCATTCATATACGCTGGAAACCATTATACCCTGCATAGCGGAAGCTAATTCTTGGCAGTACTGTCAATATTCTGTCCTATTCCATTCTCCATTCTCGTATTGAACGACGGAAAAATGACTGCTTGTTTGTTTCTAATCGCTTACTAATCTCCAAGAATTGACTTTCCCCGAGGATTTCAGTTACATTTTGGTATGGGTTATACCGACCACTTAAGATCCTAGCAGTGCGTCTCAAAGAGATCGATATATACTATCGTTCTTAACTGATATGGACGCCTTCGCTGGAGCAATACACTATGATTGATCATATTACCATCTTATATGTCATTTCCTTAATAGATGGGATGCACTTTCACATGAGTCCCTCCAACAAATCTTTGTCTTCGGTCTGCTATTTCCTTTATTTATTTTACGTGATTCGTCCATTTCTCGTCGCTTCTTAGAAATACCCCTAAATATTAATCCAATCTGACGTGGGGATGGTGTTCCGCATTAATCTTGTAATCGGATGCCATCGGCTTCTTTATCTCTGTTACAGATGTTATTTTACATTTACACGTATTTCAGGAGAAGTGTCATCGATTATAGCAAGTGAAAAATTTGTCCAACTGTTTTGCTGTCCGTAAACAGCGCATTCCTGCAGACAGCAGCATCGTCAGCAAACGGTCTTACAATGTTTCTGATCCCATCTCATAAATCGTCCTCTGGTATTGACGGCACGAGAGGTCCTATAACGCTTTGTTGGGGCACACCATACATTAAATTCCTGCCTGGGGAAGATTCGCCGTCCAATTAAACGTACTGGATTCCGATAGTCAAATATTCATCGATCCAAGTACATATTTGCGAAAACACTATATAAGATCGTTCTTCATTAGAAGTCACGCTGTGATACAGTTTCGATCAGCTTCCGGAAGCCTAAGAAGACGATATCCAGCAATTCACCTACGTCTGTTGTCTGCAAGACGACGCGAATGAATAGACGAAGCTGTGTTTGACACGATTGTGTTTCCTGAAGCCGCGCTCGTTCTTTGAGAGTTGTTGTTGTCCAGGAATGTTATACAGTTTGATCTTATACTATGATCTAGGATGCTGCAATAGGCGGATTTCAGCAATATTAGTCTGTAAATCTTCTAAAACAATCTTTAACCTCTTTATAGACAGGAGTGACATTCCTCATAATTCGGGACTATTCGCTGAGCAAGAAATTGTCGGAAGATGGAGCAGAGGGTGCAAAACCAGGCATAGGCGTAAATATGAGCATGCCATCCCCCACTTAACTTGCCCAAAGGGGTATGGAAGGTTCTGCATTCTGGTGGACACGTACGTAAACAGTAGCACTTTTTGATAGGAGATACCAGTAACCATCTACTAACTCTCTTTAAAGTAGTGTGGACACAATGTTGGTTAATGTGCTATCTACTGTTTGATCCAGGCTGCAAACCACTGGCGAGTATGTGAAAACGTTTTGTTTTCAAGTCCTTACTGTTAGTTTAAAGTAATTTTACAGTGACACCTGGACAGCAGAATCATAAGCTACTTTTACAAAAACATCTTTAGTCACACACGTCTTTAGTTTATATGTGGTATAGGCCATCTTGCTTAAGCAGGGACGGTGTAAATATGGGCTCATTTAAACACAGTAACATTCCATAAAATATTCCATAGAAAATATGCCATAAATATTTGTGTGAATCGTTGTTTTGCTTCCTATAATTTAATAAACTTGTTGCAGTAGTTATTGAAGCTAAGAAATCTAGAATTTTCCTAAAAGGAAGTACCTTCGTCAGAAACGAAATACAGTGCTCGTGTTTACCTTTTCGTCTGAGAACGAGCAGATAATTCCGCACCGTATTCAACGTAATATCTAATTGAAATTACGTCAGGGGTGTCTACACATACGCACGTACCTTTAGAGGGAGAGTCAAAGTAATTCATAATCCTACAGGGCCACATGAGCTCAGTATATAAACACTGCAACTGCGAAGATGTCTGACTTTCAGAAGCAACGAAAAAAGTATTCCATATTTAAAAGAACGCAAAATCCTCAAGACTGGCGAAGTTTTACAGAAGCTCAAAATTTAGTGCGAACGTCAATGCGAGATGCTGTTAATAGTTTTCACAACGAAACTCTGTTTCCAAATCTGGCAAAAAACTCAGAGATTCCGGTCGTATGTTAAGTACACTAGCGGCAAGACTCAATCAACACCTCCACTACTCTATAACAATAATAATGTCTCTGATGACAGTGCGACTAAAACAGAGTTACTAAACATGGTTTCCCGAAACTCCTTCGCCAAAGAGGGCGAAGTAAACATTCCATAATTCGAATCCAGAACAACTGCCAAGATCAGTAACTTAGAAGTAGATATCCTTGGTGTAGCGTAGCTGATTAAATCACTTCATAAAGACAGAGCGTCCGGTCCAGGTTGTATACTAGTCAGGTTCCTTTCAGAGCGAGCGATTGTATGAGATTGCTAAGTATGAAGTTACTGTACCATACAATAGCTTCATACCTAGCAATCTTATACAACCGCTCGCTCGTCGAAAGATCCGTACCTAAAGACTGCAAAGTTGCATATGTCGCACCTATACCCAAGAAAGGAAATAGGAGTAATCCGCTGAACTACAGATCCATATCACCAACGCTGATTTGCAGTAGGATTTTGGAACATAGATTATATTCGAACGTTATGAATTACCTCGCAGATAACGATTTATTAACAAACTGCCAACACGGATTCACAAAATATCGTTCCTGTGGAACACAACTAGCTCTTTATTCTCACGAAGTAATGGGTACTATCGTCAGGGGATGTCAGATTGATTCCATAGTTTTAGATTTCCGGAAGGATTTTGACACCAGTGCTCACAAGCGACTTCTAATCAAATTGCTTGCATATGGAGTACCGCGTCAGGTGTGTGACTGGACTGAGGATTTCTTGTCGGAAAGGTCACAGTTCGTAGTAACTGACGGAAAGTCATCGAGTAAAACAGAATTAATATATGATGTTCCCCAAGGGTTATAGATCTGCTGCTTCTGTTTTACGTAAACGACACAGGAGACAATCAAGCCGGCCGTTGTGGCCGAGCGGTTCTAGGTCGTTCAGTCTGGAACCGAACGACCGCTAAGGCCGCAGGTTCGAATCCTGCCTCGTGCATGGGTGTGTGTGGTGTCCTTAGGTTAGTTAGGTTTAAGTAGTTCTAAATTCTAGGGGACTGATGACCTCAGATGTTAAGTCCCATAGTGCTCAGAGCCATTTGAACCATTTGAAGACGATCTGAGAAGGCCTCTTAGATTGTTTGCACATGATGCTGTCATTTACCGTGTACTAAAATGATCAAATTATCAAAACAAATTGCAAAATGATTTGGACGAGATAGCAACAGGGAGCGAAAAGTGGCAATTGAGTTCAAATAATTAAAAGTGTGAAATCATCTAGATGAACACTAAAAGAAAATTTCGGTTACACGATAAATAATAAACATAGAGCCTAACTAAATAGTTAGTAATTACAATTACGAATAACTTAAATTGTAACGATCACGTAGGTTATGTTGGTGGGGAAGCAAACCAAAGATAGCAGTTTATTGGAAGAACACTTGGAAAGTGGTACAGGTCTACTAAAATGACTGCTTACAGCACGCTTGTCCGTCCTCTTCTGGAGCACTGTTGTGCTGTGTGGGAGCCAGATTGGATGGGACTGACGGAGGACGTGGAAAAAGCCCAAAGAAGGGCAGTCGTTTTGTATTATCAGGATAGAGGTGAGAAAGTGCCATGGATATGATACGCGAATTATGGTGGCAATCATTATAACATAGGCGATTTTCGTTCGGGCAGCGTCTGCTCACAAAATTTCGATCGCCAATTTTCTCCTTCGATTGCGAAAATATTTTGATGACGCCCACTAATATAGGGAGGAACGTTCATCATAATAAAATAAGAGACATGAGAATTCACACGGAAAGAATTACTTGATCCTTTTTCCCACCCGCCGTTCGAGAGTGAAACGGTAGAAAACTAGCTTGAACCAGTTTCAATTAATCCTCTGTCAGGCACTTGACAGTTTCAGAGCAATCATGTAGATGTAGATAATTAAGGAATTGCGCTACGTATGGTGATACGGATCTTTCTGTCACCACCTCTTCTGCCACCAGGATCGAGCCGATTATATGCGAATAAGCGTAACCGCAAAGACGTAGTTGGGCGACCTTCACTTTAGAGACCTTTCATCCTGTGTAACTAGCTCCTGAGTCTCTTGTGTATTTTTCTTCTGCTTTTTCATCTTTCTCCCCTAATCACTTAAGAAGGTCTCATTTAGCCCGTACACAGTGCTCCAGTTGTGAATCTAACGGGTTGCTAGTTGAGAAAATGTAATAGTTAATTACTAGCTCCAGAATTTGTCTGACAACCAAGTGAAATGTCCCGAAACTTGGAGACGACGGCTTGGATCTACAAGAGTGGTTTAACAAATAAGATAACGAGAGCTCCCGTGCGGATTAAATTCCCTGTCTACGCAGAAGAAGCACTGAATGCTTTCTAACGCCGCCAGTAAATAGTGCTCTGAAACTCTGTTTAACTAAGTCGGCGTTGGTGGGTATTGAAGTGCGAAGTGTAATAAGATTTTAGCGTTTAAGGAAAATGTCCCAACCTGCAATTCGTCGTCAGTTAGGTGGAAGTTTGCGGAGCGGTTGTAAAGTCTCGAAAACTGATGTGATTTTGGTACCAGGAATTTGGTGAAGGCTGAAGAGATGTGTAAGACGAGCACAAATGAGGGAGGTCGAGTACATCCATCTCAGACGACGACATGTGTCGTGTCCGACAGTTGATCCACACCCGTTATCGCTTGCATGTGCGGCAAATTGCACACGAACTCATTTTCGTCGTCAGTGCAGCGGCCATCGCGTACAACACACTGGACTACCAGAAGACGAAATCTTGATGGCGACCGCAGCCACTCTCTGCCGAGCATAAAGCCAAGCGAAAGAGGTCGACTGTCCAACACTTAGCACCAGGAGGAAGATGTTCCTTTTGAACACCGTATCGTCACAGCCGACAAAACGATAGTGCTTTATGTGACACCAGAGGCGAAGAAAACATGTGTCATGAAATCACCCAAACTCCGAAAAGAAGTAAAAAAATTGGCCATGTACGGGAAGACTCGCGCTCTAAGCATCCTTAAAAATTTAATTATGTGTCTAGACAGTTCATCCATCCTAGGAATCGAGAATCTCGACAATTTTTGCCTCTTATCGTCATTTATTCAAGATATTTGTCTCAGGAATTCCAAGACTTTCGAGAATGATTTAATTTTGAGTCTGAAGTCGCATAACAAATGACAACAGAGATGTTTTTGGTGCGATATAATTATAAATTAATGATTTCCTGATTTTTTCTTTACTTCTACTGCGAAACCTTGCTTCTTGCCAAATTTAATGATTTTAGGTCAACAGGAAGCACCCTACAGATTTTAATGAGTGAGTTTGCGAGTATCAAAATAGGTGACATAAATGGTCCTATCTCTCGGTTGCTTTGACTTAGAAGCTTCAATTTTTTACACCGCCAAAGGACCGTACACATCATTATGTGGCATAAATTTGAATTTTTAGCAGTCGGACGTACAGACAGCCAGACGGACAACAAAATTATCCTCTAAGGGTTCAGTTTTTACAAACTGACGTATGGAACCATAAAAACTATGGCCACAGTCTTTTGAGACATCTTTTGCTACTAAATGTTTTGAACCACTCTCATATTTTAAAAGTAGGTAAGGTGGGGTAAATCTCAGCTAGTAGTTTCTTGTGGCTGTAAAACGCTTATCCGAGGTCAGATCTTAATGTTACGTGCGTTAAATTATAGGTATATAAAGGAGCAACTGTTTGCAAAATACTTTTATTATGCCATTAATAGTTTTTGAGGTGTCCGTACTTTAAGAAAGGTCCATTTTTGTTATTTGCAAAAATTGTGGGGTAAACCGACCCCCAATTTGTTTGGCTGATTTTGCACAGAAATAATTCTAAATGAACGGTTTTTTGGGAAATAATTAAAAGCAATTATGTTTTTTACATAAATGAACAAAATGTATTCAAAAAATAACAATGATAGAGTACTAAATGTACTGAAAGTTAATTGAATGTAAATTTTAATTGAAAAAAGTAATGTCGATCTCGGAATATTAATATCACGAGCGACAACTCGTAAAGACATTCCCATTTGCACTGCAACGACTGCTCGGCGAATATCGTTTTGATAGCGTTTTGTCGTTTTTCGTTTGTAATTACGTACCATTTTCCTAAAAATTAACAAAAATTCACTTTGTTTACATAAATAAATAATTCCATACACATAAACGATAAAATATGCGGTCGGATTTACCCCACCATTTAGCGTTCGGATTTACTCCACAATGCCATGTTTCATTTAACACACATAGAAACAATTTACATTTCCAACAAAAACCGTACATACACTGAATAGGTCACTAAATGCACTACAAAAGTCACTTAACGTTTGTTTTGCCATCGTTTTATTTAATAAGGTAAATCTAGTGATGTAATTTGCACAAAAATTAAATTGAAACAATCGAAACCACACTTGTTGTCTTTTAGGTGTCTAAATGTCAAATGCGGCAAAGGTGTCAAGGTGACATTTTCGTTATTTCGAATGCTCTATACGGTAACTCTAATGCGAAATCACTCCGCTTTGCCGTTTCTCACAACTAGAGGGCGGTTGGGTTTATTCACTAGGTCGGATTTATCCCACCTTACCCTATAAATGATCTAATAGAAAGCGTCGGATGCTCTTGAAGGTTATTCGCAGATGATGCAGTTGTTTATACCAAAGTAGCAACGCCAGAAGATAGTACGAATTTGCAGAACGACCTGCAGAGAAATGATGAATGGTGCAGAATCTTGGAGTTAATCCTGAACGTAAAAAGTGTAACATACTGCGCGCACATAGAAAAAGAAATCCACTACTGTACAGCTACGCTATTGATGACAAACAGCTGGAGACAGCGTTTGGCCGGCCGAAGTGGCCGTGCGGTTCTAGGCGCTAGTCTGGAACCGAGCGACCGCTACGGTCGCAGGTTCGAATCCTGCCTCGGGCATGGATGTGTGTGATGTCTGACGGCACGTTACTTGTACCGTACATCACTAACAGACGCCATGTTGAAACTGTCCTGCAAGTACGCTTTCGGTCGGAACTGACGGAAACTTGGCGCGCTCACTCAGGAGACTTGAAATAATACAGACGTAACGTTTCACAATCGTAGCATTGTATTCGGCTGAGAAAAAAAATACGGTGCATTACTTTCTGGGCAACACTTGTAATAAAAGATAGCTACTTTGTTGAAGAAACATAATTTCGCTCACAACGGCGGAGGGACTAGGATATGGCAAATTATTAAAGTACTTCCACTACATCACCGAGTGCGTTCCGGCATCATCGTTTCTGTTACAGTTAGTATTAAATTCTCCTGAGACACATCTATTTCTGATTACCGGTATATGTAACTATACAGGTTTATTCGGAAGTACCACTAGGGTGGCAGAAGACGACTACGCGTAAACTACAGGACATACGGGAAAAGACGCACATCAGTTCGTAGAACATCAACTCAAGTTTTTATCTCCCTTTACAGGTGCTCAATATGAGCACAACTTGAGATGTGTGCAAACGTCAACATGTGTGTGCAACTCACTGAAGTCGCCGACACAGATTGCCATGAAAGGCATGACAGTAGACCTATTTAGAAATCTGTTCGTCGGACTGCGGGCCTGAACTAATTTGATGTGACTGTACGCAGTGGGTGGTTTGTCTACATATTCAGTCACTCCTATCCCTACTACAACTACGGCACCGCGCTTACTACGAATCGAAACTTGCAGGGATGCTCTATGCAATGGTTTACATCTACAGTTACTGTACTCCGCAAGCCAGCGTATGGTGTTTGGCGAAGAGTACTTTCGCTCTTTCCTGTTCCAGTGGTGAATGGCTCGAGGGAGGAACGATTGTTGGCAAATTTCTGTATGAACCCGATTCCTTCTATTGTACCTTCATGACCATTTCAAGCGTTGTATGTGAGAGCAAGCAATAGACTGGCATCTGCCTTACCTGCAGTTACCTTTATATGGTCGTCCATTTTCATTCATTCCATATGCATACTCCCTATATATTTTATGTATGTGACAACCCCCAATGATTGTTGTGTAATCGTATAATCATACAGTAATTAGTCTTTCCGCTTCTTTTAAGTGTACTGATGTATGTTATTTATCTGTGTGACTTGCAGTTCACGCGTAGTAATTTTGTGAAACGCCGGAGATATTTACAAGTAGCTCTGTGTAAAAAGGTTGATGCCGGTTTCTTAAAACCGATTATCCACGAGAAAAATAGTTCCCATTTCACCCAGTTATTACAATTTTTAATAAAGTTTAAAATATGCAATATTTAAACACCAAGTTACACCATTAATTTTGCTAACACTGCGTTTATTTCGGTACATGTTCTGTGAAAAGAAGTGTTGTACTTGTTAGTCTTCTAACATTCTGAACTTTCCTTGTTGTTATACATGAACGTTTGTACTAAAGTAATTAACTTCTTGGGAAATTAAAGTTGTGCTCTAGACCGGGCAGTTTCTGTCTGCGAGTAGATTTCACAGCAGTGCACACTCCACTGCAGAGTGAAACGTACAGGGTGCCCCAGAAATGCTGTGACAGCCTTCAAGGGGTTGTAAAGTTTGTCTTGGGGAACATATCGAGGGTAGCAACTCGTGTCCACAAACGTCATTCAACGACGCTACATAACGGCGAAGTTATAGGCGTCGGCACCTGATACAAGACCACCTCTTCGGCACCAGATGTGACTTTTTATCCTGGCGGACCATAAACAGAAAGTCTCGCAGTGCTGTCTGTTACTCAATGATTGCGTCTCATTGCCTGAATCGTCAATGGAGAAGATGGAGCTAGTTGCTCCTATTTCTTCTGTGAATGCGATGCTCTGTTGCCTTGGTGGATAACGCTTTCTGACGGATGTTTCTGTCTCCATATTATTTTTCTACTGTATATCTAAAAACATTAGAGATTGTAGAGAGTTCCGGGAGAAAAATGAACTGCAGAGAGAAGCCTGCGTCAAGAGCTGTCATCCACTGAGGCAATCGAGCATTGCATTTGTAGGAGACAGACCTTTCTATGTGGAAGGTATCTCCATCTTCTCCACTAGCGATCTTAGCAATCAGTGGCGATCACTGAATAACAAACAATGTTGCCATACATCCCGCCTATGGTCCATCTGCGTACAGAGTCACATTTGCTGCCAAAGAGGTGGCATAGTGGCAGGTAGTTTCTCAAAACTGTTTTACTCAGGAATGTCGTACTGTGGTTCCTACTGTAAATCGTCGCACGAACGTTAAAATGACAGGTATCGATGTTAATGACCGCGGGTTAGAAAGGCAACTAAAGTCGCTTAACATACGGAAGGCCACTTGATCTAACGGCGTACCCATACGATTCTAGACAGGGTACAAGACTTCTAGCATCAGGGTACCGTAGGTCGCTGGAGCAGCGAAGCGTTCATAGTGATTTAAAGAAACCGTATGTCGTTCCCACTCTCAAGACGGGCCGTCAAACACATGCACCAAAAGAGAGAGAGAGAGAGAGAGAGAGAGAGAGAGAGAGAGAGGGAGATCTACACCTTTGACATCGCTCTGTTGTAGAATTTTGGAAAATGCTTTTTGCTCAAGTGTTAGGCCTATGAAAATTCTGAACACTGAAAGTTTCCTCTCTAGGAATCCACGTGGGTTTCGAAGACAACATTCGAGCACGAGACCCAGAAAACAACAAGTACAGGTGTCCAGGTAGATGCTGCCTTTCTTGACTTCCGGATGGCATTCGATATGGTTCCGCACTGCTGTCTAATGAACAAAATACGTGCGTACTGAATATCACACCATCTGTGTGACATGACAAAGAGTTTCTAGCAAACAGAGCAGATCATGTCAATGTTAACGGAGATAGAGCTTCAAACGTAAAAGTAACTTCGGGCGTAACCCAAGGAATTTTATGGGACCAGTGCTTTTCACAATACACATAATTGGCGTAGTGGACAACGTCCGAAGTGGCATGAGGATTTTCGCGGCTGATGTTGTATACAGAGAAGTCGCACCGCCAGGAAACTGTAGCGAAATGCAGGACGACCTGCAGAGGATAGACGCTTGGGGCAGGGAGTGGCAGTTGCCCCTGACATAAAAAATGTGACGCGTAGCGCATAAATGGAAAGAAAGACACATCACTGTACGATTACACTATTGTAGAACTATCACCGGAAGCGGCCCCATCCATAAAATGTCTAGGAGTATGCGTACGGAGCGACTGGAAATGGAAGACTGCATAAAACCAAGGACAGGTAAGGCAGGTGCCGAAATGAGATTCAGTGGAAGAATACTCAGGAAGCGTAGTCCAACCATAATAGAGGTAGCTTACAAAGCCCTAGTTGTCCCACAAAACCATTTATTTGATGACATCTGCCTTAGCTGAGATTTAGGCAACTGAAAAGCATGAGACTCGTTTGTTTATACGTATATACCATCCCGACTAAAAGTCATTGTTAACAAAAGCTGGTTTATTTACAATCCGAATGAATAATCTGTCTTGATTTCAGTAGGTATCAGATGTTGAAAGATGAGATTCTATGAATGGAACACTTAATATTATCTACACCTGTTAACATTCCTTCAATAAAATAAATCATTTATTTTTCATGCTGCGGAAACGTTTACATTTTACGGCTAAACGTATTTTAGGGATTCTTCTACTCAGTTCTTGGCAAGTATTAAGGGACGCTCGATGACGCTGTTATAAAGCGAATCACCATTCTTGATATTGCTCTACGCCTGTCAGAGCGCGACTTTTAAGACTTCGACTTGAAATTAGTCCTCAGAAGAAACCCTGCATTCGTGATAAATATTCATCACGCATTACACTGCGGTTAGATTAACGGAGATTGCAGGTTCCAGACTACCGACCTATCTATTCAACCGTGAAAATAAGTTGTAACTGGATGTATTAACAGATTCTTTCCTTCTCCGCAGTTTAGTTAGCTCGTTTCCCCGGATGGAGTATAAAAAAGAAATTTGAGTAGCTTTCGGATGCAGATCTCATCTACAGTAATGAAGCTATTAAAGACCATTAGCGAACGATTTGCCTTAAAGCTTTTAGGAAAAGCAGTAGTGGCGAGGTTTTCTTATTTTCAACAAGTTTTGCCGTATTGCTTGCCAGATTCAAACACTCTGAATCCACTGCTGTTTCATTTCAATTTCTTTCAAACAAAGTAGTCCTTACTGTGGATCTCGCATCATTCTACTTTGTTTTTTTCATCTAGATGTGGATCAGAAGGTAACAAGCAAGACCCTACGAAGGCTGTACCTGAAGCACACCGTAGAGAGTATTGAGAACGACCACAAGGAAAACAACATCCGCGAAATACATGACCCAGCTGATAACACCAGAAAGGGTATCAAACGTTGACAGCAGCTCTTCAAAACATCGATGGAACCATTACCGCTGGAACAGATAATATATTGCAGGCTTGGAGAGAATATTTTGACGAGTTATCGAACTACTGTGAATCAGAAAACAAACTGAAGTAAACTTGTCCTACAACATCTTGAAAACGACCCAACATGTGATGAGGTGACCAGCAGCATGGAAAAACTTAAAAACCACATAGCGGCCGGAACTTACGGAATACCAGTAGAATTGCTGAAGTACAGCCGTCATAAACTTCATGAGAAATTGTTTCATCTTATTCTTAGAATTTGGGGTGATGAAAAACTACCAGATGAATGGCAGGAATCAATCACTACGCCAATAAATAAGATAGGAGGTACACGAAACTACAGCAATCGCAAAGGAATTTCCCTGCTAGTTACAGCTTACAAAGTACTGTCACGCATAATATTGCAGAGACTCACCCCCTATACCAAGGACATAATGGGAGACTACTACGTGATGTTCGGAAAAACAGATCAACAATAGACAGCATATTCTGCTTCAAGACCATCAATGAAAAAGTGGCAATATAGAACAAGAACATCCATTAGACTTTCAGAAGGACTGCGATTCGATGCACACAGAAACCATTGCAAAAAACGCAATTGCTAAGAAAGTCATCAGCCTGGTCAAAATATGTATGGAGAAGGCAACGAGCAGGGTGACGTAATGCGGCTCCTTATTAGAGTGTTTTGAGAATACAACTAGACTAAAGGAAATTGATGCTGCATCCACAGTTATCTTAACCATATCATGGAAAAAGTAGTAAGACAACTTAACAAGCAACGAATGGAAATATCACAGATAAACAACCATATTCAGGGTGTTACAAAAAGGTACGGCCAAACTTTCAGGATACATTCCTCAGATACAAAGAAAGAAAATATATTATGAGGACATGTGACCGGAAACACTTACTTTCCACGTTAGAGCTCATTTTATTACTTCTCTTCAAATCACATTAATCATGGAATGGAAACACACAGCAACAGAACGTACCAGCGTGACTTCAAACACTTTGTTACAGGAAATGTTCAAAATGTCCTCCGTTAGCGAGGATACATGCATCCACCCGCCGTCGCATGGAATCCCTGATGCGCTGATGCAGCCCTGGAGAATGGCGTATTGTATCACAGCCGTCCACAATACGAGCACGAAGAGTCTCTGCATTTGGTACCGGGGTTGCGTAGACAAGAGCTTTCAAATGCCCCCATAAATGAAAGTCAAGAGGCTTGAGGTCAGGAGAGCGTGGAGGCCATGGAATTGGTCCGCCCCTACCAATCCATCGGTCACCGAATCTATTGTTGAGAAGCATACGAACACTTCGACTGAAATGTACAGGAGCTCCATCGTGCATGAACCACATGTTGTGTCGTACTTGTAAAGGCACATGTTCTAGCAGCACAGGTAGAGTATCCCGTATGAAATCATGATAACGTGCTCCATTGAGCATAGGTGGAAGAACATGGGGCCCAATCAAGACATCACCAACAATGCCTGCCCAAACGTTCACAGAAAATCTGTGTTGATGACGTGATTGCACAATTGCGTGCGGATTCTCGTCAGCCCACACATGTTGATTGTGAAAATTTACAATTTGATCACGTTGGAATGAAGCCTCATCCATAAAGAGAACATTTGCACTGAAATGAGGATTGACACATTGTTGGATGAACCATTCGCAGAAGTGTACCCGTCGAGGCCAATCAGCTGCTGATAGTGCCTGCACACGATGTACATGGTACGGAAACAACTGGTTCTCCCGTAGCACTCTCCATACAGTGACGTGGTCAACGTTACCTTGTACAGCAGCAACTTCTCTGACGCTGACATTAGGGTTATCGTCAACTGCACGAAGAATTGCCTAGTCCATTGCAGGTGTCCTCGTCGTTCTAGGTCTTCCCCAGTCGCGAGTCATGGGTTGGAATGTTCCGTGCTCCCTAAGACGCCGATCAATTGCTTCGAACGTCTTCCTGTCGGGACACCTTCGTTCTGGAAATCTGTCTCGATACAAACGTACCGCGCCACGGCTATTGCCCCGCGCTAATCCATACATCAAATGGGCGTCTGCCAACTCCGCATTTGTAAACATTGCACTGACTGCAAAACCACGATCGTGATGAACACTAAAAAATGGTTCAAATGGCTCTGAGCACTATGGGACTCAACTGCTGAGGTCATTAGTCCCCTAGAACTTAGAACTAGTTAAACCTAACTAACCTAAGGACATCACAAACATCCATGCCCGAGGCAGGATTCGAACCTGCGACCGTAGCGGTCTTGCGGTTCCAGACTGCAGCGCCTTTAACCGCACGGCCACTTCGGCCGGCGATGAACACTAACCTGTTGATGCTACGTACTGATGTGCTTGATGCTAGTACTGTAGAGCAATGAGATGCATGTCAACACAAGAACCGAAGTCAACATTGCCTTCCTTCAATTGAGCCAACTGGCGGTGAATCGAGGAAGTACAGTACATACTGACGAAACTGAAATGAGCTCTAACATGGAAATTAAGCGTTTCCGGACACATGTCCACATAACATCTTTTCTTTATTTGTGTGTGAGGAATGTTTCCTGAAAGTTTGGCCGTACGTTTTTGTAACACCCTGTATACTAGCCTACGCGGATGACATAGTTTTAATAGGAAATAACGGTGGTGAAACCGAAATGCTGTTCAAGAAACTAAATGAAACCACACATGAGAATAGGTTTAAAAGAAAGAATACATGATTATACAAAGTGAAAACATGGCTACAGAAAAACGTGATGAAAACTAAACTTTCAAGAACATTCCCAACTTAAAGTACCTCTGTATCAATATAAGAGACTGCAATGGAAGAAAACTGAAATACCAAACTAGACTATGGAACGCAAACAAAATTTACTTTTCCCCGAAAAAACTTCTATCCTCCAAATTCGTAACCACGAAAACCAAGCTTAAACTCTACAACAAAATCATGTGAACAGTACCGCTGTGTGGAGCGGAAACATTGAGCATGGACAAAGGAGAACAGCGCCAACACTCAGTCTTCGAAAATAAACTGTTCAGCAAAATCTTTGAGCCAACATTTGACCAAGCTACACAAAGATGGATCTCGAGATCCAGTGAAGAACTAATTAAGCTGGCCGACCAACCCTCGATAGTGAACATCGCCAAAGCGGGATATTTAGAGTGGGGGAAGCCATGCTGTCAGAATGGTCCCTGGCGGAATAGACCGTTAGATACATGAACAAGAAGGTGGGAGGCTCAAAGCCGTCTAGACGACCAAGAAGCAAATGGCAAAACGAGATGACCTCAGATTGCAGAGTGTTGGGTGTCACTGAATGGAAGGAGGTGGCGCAAGACTGGAAGAACTGGAGTCAGATAGTGAGAGCAGCCGGCCGATGTCGCCGAGCGGTTAAAGGCGCTTCAGTCTGGAACCACACGACCGCTACGGTCGCAGGTTCGAATCCTGCCTCGGGCATGGATGTGTGTGATGTCCTTAGGTTAGTTAGGTTTAAGTAGTTCTAAGTTGTAGGGGACTGATGACCTCAGATGTTAAGTCCCATAGTGCTCAGAGCCATCTGAAACATTTTTTAGTGAGAGCAGCGTGGGACATCCCAAAGGAGCCAATGACATGAGTGAATGATGCATATGGATAAATACACTGTGTATCAGATCAGTGCTGCGCAACGTCTTCCTTTACTCCGTGATAACAATGGCTTCATTCTAAGGTCTGGAGACACAGAACTAGTTCTTTCTCTTTTCTTTTTGCTGAAATTAATGGTGATGTTACTTGTCACAGTATCCAATTTCGCTGCTTCCGCTAACGCGGTGGCGCTCGTTTCGGATGTAGTCGCTTATAATTCTGGTGGTGGAACACAGTTTAATCAACTTCATTAGCGGTACGGGAAGTAGTGACCAAAAGGCTTTTTTTTCTTTTTCTTTTTGTCAGGTTAAATGACAGTCCCTTGGTTAAATGGCAGATTTCTATGCAGAAACTTAAGAAATGAGGGCATCTCAATTATTGGTGAAATGTGTGTCAGAAGAGGCTAAAAGAATCTTTGTGTTGTCGACTGGTGTAGACTTTGTGCCAGAATCGGGATACACCAACTTTCTTCCTGTCAGTACGTAGTGTTGTAGTGTGAGATTCAGACAGTCTTTCGCAACATGTCAACAGATGTGTGGGGCAGTCACTGACGTAATTCTGCAATTGGGAGCTCAGTAGCGTTGGCGTAGACCCTGCACTGGGGCACTCTGCCATCCGTGGGTGATTGTGTTGCTATATGGTATAGCACCACGTGGCGTTTCGACAGCTGACTGTGTGACTGGAGCCTACGACTCGTCATTACACACCTGTCCGGAGGTGGTATCAGAACTCCCACCTCACCGAAAAACAGCATTCTTTCAGCACCGTGTGCAGCTTGCGCGCCAATCATCCAGTCGAATGCACGATTGAGCTACTCCTGTCTCATCGGGCGAAGTCACTGGTCTACGAGAAGTCAGTTAGCCCTCATGGTTCCGGGTTTTGAACTGGATTCGAGGAGGTGAGGTCACCCAGTAGTACCGTCGCCTGATATTCCAGCCAGTCTCCGAGGATCCTGGGTTCAACGTGGAGCCAGTGCACTTCGCACCAGATTCTCAAAGCGCCGTCAGTAGTCGCTGCCACCTGGCCTGGTGTTATTCCACCATGCTGGCAAAGCGACTTGCATCCGCAAGATCGATGTCCGCTGCCAGTCGGTACTGTCTCAGCAAATATCATACAGGTGGCAAAGAAAATATTTCATAGCGTAACACCAAAACAAATATTTAAAGCGCCACTAATTGACGCATCAACTAAACATCAAAATTTATTAAAAAGCCCCAATTATTAGAGCATGCAATTTAACATCAGAATTATTTAAAAGCGCCAATACTCGGATCAGAAATCGCTGTGAATAAAATGGTTTACAGGCACTAATAAGCAGAGTAAACACTTGACACAGACAGAATTGCAGCTACGCCGCACGAATTACAAATCGTAAATTATACGAAAACCGCCGACCAGAAACCGGCGACGGACATCAAGGCCTCGCCCTGAAAGCTTTGTTCAGAAGCTGGTATAGCCATGTTTATGTTCGGCACGGATCCCAGCAGGCCATTCCAGCAGGTTTAAATATACAACAGAATAATTAAGTTTTAGAACTCTGAAACAGAAAAAACAAAAACAGTACCACCATTTCATAACATCTAAAAGCAGTTACATAAAATTTATGAGAAGGTGTCAGTTTCGCACCTTCATCACATTTTCACAAGATAAACGTATTTATCAAAATGAATGTTGCGGTGCATACTTAACTGCACAACCCACTTGACCGAGGGGCACGTAGTTCAACTGTCAGTGTGTCAGCTCAGGCCGTTTAGGGCAAGATACCGCGCACGTGGTGCAATAGTTATACTGAAAGGGTACAGTACCGCCCGACATTGAAAATAGGTACAACATTTTTCGTTATTATTGTCAGAACAACATATTTTTTCCAATAATAACTCAATTTCAATTAATACAGCGAAGCCGGATACCAGTGTGCGAAAGAATGACTATTTATTTAATTGATCACATGTGCACTCCCACAAAATAAATCCCTACATCCAGTTTGGTGAGATCTGTGAAATGAATGAATGTATGGTCGTCTGCTAACTGCAGATAATGAATGTGAATATATGATCATCTTTGAGACGGTACTTTGGTCACCTTTGGTAGAACCAAAGAGATGAAATTTACCTGAGCTTTGAGAGCCTGAAACGTGGCTGACCAATACGGTAGCAAGGTGCTCCCCCACTTCGGCAGAGGTGCGAGAGAACCTGAAGAACGGCCATGTTGCAGCACTCTGCCGCTGGATCTAGTGTTGGTAAGACCTGTCTTAGGCGTGCTCCGTAAGGACAAAAGAGTGGAGACATGGTATGCGTGTGAAATACTTAACAGTAGTTTAGAATAATAATTTCTCTATTTCAGGAACTTTTGTGGGGAGAATTAAATGTCAGGCAGGTAATATTAATGGGATCGTAGTAATCTTCGGAAGTGACCAACGGACACAATGAAACCACGTGTAGCAATAAGTTGAAATACTTCCGAGTGCTTAAGTTAAGCTGAATTACTAGCGTGTGTACTGTAAGTTCGAAATATTTAAGAAATGGCGTGTGCAGGTCTTGAAATTAGAGACGAGTACTTCCACGTGGTGAGTACTGTGTGAGTCTCAATCTGTGTATGAAACAAAGAATAAAGAGAAGTACTCGTCCATGGTATCAGTTGAGGACTCGCGTGTGTGATGAATATGTTCTTAATATTACTTTGCGTGTTATGTTTCCGTGTGACGCTTGATTCAAACTATAATACTCTAAGAGAGAAGCAAGGTGAGTCAGCCGCCTATCCAGCAACGCCACTTGGCTTGCATTGCACAGGAAGACGTGCATATATCGTCCAGAGTTCGTAGTAGGAAAGAAAAGTTACGAAGTGGGGCAGTGTCGTGTGGAACTGGGATGAGTACTAATTGAAGTGGGAAAGCTGAAAGTGATGTGATTATAATGTTGTGACTATTCCTTATGTTGTATTCCATGTTGCAGTGTGGTGTATGTCATGTAATTTAAGTATGTGTGGTTTGCAAGGTAGTTTCAGGGGTAGTGGGCTATGCATGTTCCTTTTGTACCGCTCGGTCTGGAGGAAAATTTCGTGATGATGATTGTGAGAGTCGAAGTGTGAGATATAGCAAAAGATCCACCATCCTATCCAGAAAGTGCACTGTAGCGTTAAAGAATTACGAGACCATAAGATAGAGAATCACCAACGTAAAGCCATGCCCTCTGGGCGGAATTTCTCATGTGTTATTGTTGTAAGTTATAGAATTTGTGTGTTTAGGTTATAGAATTTATCGGAATAAATAAGATAGTGAAAAGAAAAAGATTGGTGGCCTTTTCCTTCGAATTGTATGTTGCCATGATATCCAGAATTTATAATGTGTGCGCCATTCATATTCAGTGCGATGGCCACCTGTTGATCAAAGCCGTTAAATAAAAAAGAAAATGTGGTGTTGCCAGTGCGTAGTGAACAGTCAGACTTGTGTAAATTGCTAATAGTCAGAGATGCGTTTCCGTTGCGTAATATTCATACAGAAGAATAATTTGTAACTTAATTGTGAGTACTAGAGTTCATGTTACTCGATAAATAAGAATGAATCCACTCGCTTGGCAGACCACTCATCTTGCAGGCCTGACTGCTTGATGCCACAGTATGAGCAAGGCATGTGGGTGCCTATCAATACGAGAAGTGTTCAATAAGTTATGGAACACATCTTTGTTCTGACAGCATGTTAGTTTTATTCAGGATTCAAATAAGTCACATTCTTCTCCCACTTCTGGCTACAGAATCCTATTTTTCAACGTAATCTCTGTTCAGTGCGACGGCCTTACACCAGCATTCTGGGAGGACCTGAATGCCCGTATGGTACCAATCTTCTGGTCGACGCCGGAGCCAACGAGTTGTTGCGTCAGTAACCTCAACATCATCCACGTGCTGCTACCCTCGGAGTACATACTTCACTGAGCCAAACAGGGGGAATTCGGAAAATGCGAGATCCAAGCTGTAGTGTGGACGACGAACTTTTGCGAGCTCCTCTCGAGTGGGTGGACTTGTGTGAGGCCTTGAGTTGTCATGGAGAAAGAGAAGTTCGTTTGGATTTTTGTGTCGACGAACACGCTGAAGTTTCTTCAATTCCCTGAGAGTGACACATATCTGTACGGCCGGCCGGCACGTCAGAAACGGCAGAGGCAGGCGCGACTTCGTTGCGATGATGACAGGCGCCTCGCCCAACGACTTACCGTGTTTTTCATCACTGCTGGGTCTCCGTAGACACTGTGCAAGAGCCTATAATTGTCTGCAATGCCTTAGTTTTCCGCCAAAAGAAACTCAGTGACAGCTCTCTGCTTGGAACGCATCTCGGTTACAGAAGCAATTTTGAAGGCTGCCTATAGCCGCGCGGTTAGAGGTGCTACGTCACGGGCTGCGCGGTCCCTCCCGCCGGAGTTCAAGTCCTCCCTCGGTCTGTTGTTCCAAGCATAAGTTAGTTGTTTAAGTAGTGTGTACGTCTAGGGACCGATGACCTAACCAGTTTGGTCTCTTAGGAATTCACACACAATTTAACTATTTTTTTTTTTTTTTAGTTGCGCCGCCACCTGTCGGAACTTCATGAAACTACAGAGACCGAAAGGGAAATATTCCACGATGTCCCACAACAAATTCCGTATTTTTACAGCTGAAATGTGCCTAGAAAAAAAGGAGTTGGATTATTCATTGAACGCCGCTCTTTGATAAATTTAAATCATCGAAGTACACACAAATTGCTGCTGGCACTCTCTTTGGAATTTAAATAAAAAAAAAACACAAGAGAATACAAGAAATTACAGAGCAGCCGATTTCCCACGAATAGTATCAAGACTGGTGCACCCCAGTACTACGTTCACTCGCCTTTGCTCCAACAAAGTAGTACAACGGACGGAAGTTCACCATTAACTTCCGTTGTATGATGATGATGATACACTACTGGCCATTAAAATTGCCACACCACGAAGATGACGTGCTATAGACGCGAAATTTAACCGACAGGAAGAAGATGCTGTGATATGCAAATGATTAGCTTTTCAGAGCATTCACACTAGGTTGGCGCCAGTGGCGACACCTACAACGTGCTGACATGAGGAAAGTTTCCAAGAGATTTCTCATACACAAACAGCAGCTGACCGGCGTTGCCTGGTGGAGCGTTGTTGTGATGCCTCGTGTAAGGAGGAGAAATGCGTACCATCACGTTTCCGACTTTGATAAAGTTCGGATTGTAGCCTATCGCGATTGCGGTCTATCGTATTGCGACATTGCTGGTCGCGTTGGTCGAGATCCAATGACTGTTAGCAAAATATGGAATCGGTGGGTTCAGGAGGGTAATACGGAACGCCGTGCTCGATCCCAACGGCCTGCCGAGATGACAGGCATCTTATCCGCAAGGCTGTAACGGATCGTGCAGCCACGTCTTGATCCCTGAGTCAACAGATGGGGACGTTTGCAAGACAACAACCATCTGCACGAACAGTTCGACGACGTTTGTACGACTATCAGCTCGGAGACCATGGCTGCGTTTACCCTTGACGCTGCATCACAGACAGGAGCGCCTGCGATGGTGTACTCAACGACGAACCTGGGTGCACGAATGGCAAAACGTCATTTTTTCGGACGAATCCAGGTTCTGTTTACAGCATCATCATGGTCACATCCGTGCTTGGCGACATCGCGGTGAGCGGACATTGGAAGCGTGTATTCGTCATCGCCATACTGGCGTATCACACGGCGTGATGGTAAGGGGTGCCACTAGTTACACGTCTCGGTCACCTCTTGTTCACATTGACGGCGCTCTGAATAGTGGACGTTACATTTCAGATGTGTTACGACCCGTGGCTCTATCCTTCATTCAATCCATACGAAACCACACATTTCTGGATACAGAAAATGTTCGACTGCTGTCCTGGCCCGCACATTCTCCAGATCTCTCACCATCTGAAAACGTCTGGTCAATGGTGGCCGAGCAACTGGTTCGTCACAATACGCCAGTCACTACTCTTGATGAACTGTGGTATCGTACTGTACTGTACTGTACACGCCATCCAAGCTCTGATTGACTCAATGCCCAGGCGTATCAAGGCCGTAATTACGGCCAGAGGTGGTTGTTCTGGGTACTGATTTATCAGGATCTATGCACCCAAACTGCGTGAAAATGTAATCACATGTCTGTTCTAGTATAATATATTCGTCCAATGAATACCCGTTTATCAACTGCATTTCTTCTTGGTGTAGTAGTTTTAATGGCCAGTAGTGTAACTGCCACAATGCTTCCCGCAGCAGATACACCTCAAGGAAGTACTTTCGTGGCGAAATTCCGGGTGGAAATTCTCCAAACCAGCAACTGAAATGCCACGAAGGAATTGACAACGTTATATGAAGGGCTTATTTCAATAGTGGCACAAGTCCATTACCTCCACTTTTCTGCCTATAATGCTTCTGAAATTATTTATCCAAACAAACAGAAAGAAAGCTTCATCTCTAGCAAGAAGCCATATGTTTGAATATTTCTGGTATCTCAACTGCAGATTTTCAGGGCTCACTTAACTTTAGGACTCTGTATCTCAATATGAATAAAAATGGACTTGTACGACTGTTGAAATAAGCCCTTCATATGTGGCCACCCATCACACAGCCACGTCCAAAGAGAAAAACTTGCGGTCTTCTCAACTAATCACCGCCACTGTCCTGGGCAGCCTTACGGTGAATATTTGGGGTGAAAGGAATGGAAAGGAAACGTGATGGGAAAGAGATTCGAAGGAAATAACTACTTAAAGCTGCTCATGGCATTGCAACGGCGAGTTGAAAATTTGTGTCAGACCAGGAATCTAACATGGATGCCCCGCTTCTCTGGAACCGCCTCGCCCATCCGGACACGCTTTCCATCAGATCCACTTTCTCAACTTCTCACTCGCCGCACCCGTTTTGTTTTGGGTTTCTAGTGACTGTCTGAGCTTCCTGCGGCGGTTAAACAGCATTTTCCCTATCGCTGTCATTTGGGTTACCATTCCCGAGATTCTGCTGCTGCTGCGAAACATATGTACACAGTCTGGACCCAGCTTTTTGTAGCTAACAGGTTCACTAATTTGTTTTATCTTTTTTCAGTGACTTGTCTGTCTCTTCCTCTTCAGTTCCAAGGATACTACTCCAGGCGGGTGTAAAATTAGTGTGCGCAACGGAAAATAATGAACGCTAAAATATTGATTTGGCCCTGACTGACTATCCCCCTCCACCCCCTCCCCCCGAAGCAGATCTTAGGATCTCTTAATGCTCTTTAACATATGAATTACAACCTCAACATAAATTAATGATTAAGGCAACTAATACTACTCAGTGATAAACCTTGTTTCTTATTGCACATTTATTGTAGATTAAAACAACCCTTTATATTACAGTTGTTTATATTTTCTGACTAAAACTTCTGATCAATTGCCCAACTCTGCCCCTTTTATGGCCGCGCGATCTAACGTAAATAACGCGAAATGACTGACATCGTCTACGTACCAAACACTAGAAGACACTACTTTTAAAGATGATGTACGGTGGTGTGGAACCTCAGTGGAAATAAACGAGCGTGAACACAGCTGCTTAGCTTTATACCCCTAATAATCCGAAGCAATTAGCAATATCACCGTATGTACTGCGTCCGTTTCGTTGGAATGATGGTCTCGTACACGTCTGCGACAGTGGAAGAAATCCAACCACAAAATAAAACACTTTCAAACACTATGACGGCATAAGGCCGTCCTCTGACTAATATACTCTAACATTGTCTTCTCCTCTCTGTGTTCTACAGACGAGAAACGCGAACTCCCAGCCACAAGGATGGAGTTCAGATAACGCCTCGACGTAAGAATAGGCAGAAGAAGTGCTCTTAATCACTGAATACTGCGTACTCAACGACGAGTCCAACCTGGAGGCGAAGTCCAGAATCGTACAAGTTCGCAACAGTAGAGTGCCCAACCGTTCTAGCTACAACTCTCCTGAGAGGAAAACAGCAAGTCCGTCTGCATCAACAAAGCTGATACTGAGCAACCGTCACCCATGTGCGCTCAAAACGAAAGACCACTTCCTCTCCACCGCTGACTTCCTAGCGAGACTTGGCTCCCCTCCCTCGTAACTGCAGAAGGCGAATCATATTCTCGAAACCCCGGAATATTCTCCCCCTCTACAAATTCTTCCAAACGCCGACCAACCGTATTTTAGTCTTTCGTCGTCCAGCGCGGAAAGTTTGCGAGGAAATAGGAGATACCTATACTCGTACAATGGTACGCTTCTGAGTAAAAATTCTTGGAAATAACCCAGCCTGCGTGATTACCGAGGTGACGCTTCCTCGTTCCTCTCAGCTACGTCCAAGATTTGCAGAGTTCCCGGTTGTCCTTCCAGTCCGGCTACTAATCGGCCAGGCCTGACTCTATTGTGCTCCAGCGCTCAGGTCCCCCAACGTCCGTCTTGCTACTTCCTGTGTTAAAGCAGGACCAACACACCTGTGTGGGTCTTTCACCCAGGGCTTGATTTCCGCCTGCCATTTCATCTCCACTGGCGTTCCAACCTCTACTAGTATAAGCAATCATTCATTACGCTGTTTTGATAATAAAGACACTCCGTCGCCTTTCATGCAAAAGCGTTAACAATTATTTACAAGGCGTGCGTGACAATGTCGGTCTCCTTAAATATTCATATATACGATGTACAACCTAACAAATGATACCTCATTGTGGTTGTAGATCAAGGCAAAATATGTAGATGAGTGCTTTTAAGGTGCGAAATTATAGCCACCTTACACAGTCTGTAAACAGAAAGTAATTAATCATCTCTGTACCCCAGGATACAAGACGTCGATGTGAGTGAATACAAAAAGAGACCATCGGAGCCTGTACCCAGACTGGGTCCTGTAAGCAACGACCCACACATCACGAGAGGAAGAACGCTGAAAGTGTGATAGTGACGCAGAAATTCGCGCGATGACAGGGAAAGTTTTTTGCATCCTCATTACTAAAGGTTTTACTAAAGCACCAGCATATGATTGCGAATGGCAGTACGTCTACTACGCAGCTAGTTTTTACATCTTAATTCTATTCATAATCTCAAAACAGTAACGGAAATAGATATTTGTTTTAAGTTCGCGGGCAGCAGCTACTAAGAACGCATATCACTCCAACTTCTTGGATACTGAAGCAACGAACAGTACAGCCGACACATCGCATTACCCAATATTGCAGCCCCCACTATTTGAGCACGCCACAGTGACGTGAGGCAGTGCAGCAGAGACGCATATGGGGCGCTTGCTGCTCCTACTAAAGAAGACCTACCCTCTCCCTATGTCTATGCTGCAGGACTTTCCGTTCGCTGTCCCGTCTGTGGTCATCGATCTCATATCCTACAGTGGTTTACACAGGGTGTTTTATGCACGGTCAGCACGGTTGACTAACAACACATTCGCGCACTAGGAAGAAGGGTTAAGGGTCTAACTCTAAACTCCACCAGATGGTCACACCTGTTGCGCAGCTAAGGAGTTGCCAGCACGCAAGATGATACAATTGTAGCAGAGGCCTAAGTACGACCAATCGACAGGATAGTTAATAAACAATAAGAACTGAAGAGAGGAAATAGAAAAGGCCATTTTTTCACAAAACGCATTTCCAGTGCTATTGTATTCTCGATACTCTGTTTCATGTTCCTAGAATTTATCGAAGTACTAAACAAAGACATTAAAAGCATTAAAAGGTGGGTTAGTAAGTGGCGCATGGTCTCTGAGCCAAGCTGCGCTTCCCTCTGGAGTTCTTAAACTTAAAAGATATGAGAAGTGGTTTTTGTTGACCACAGTTCTACTTGCTAAAAACCTGTACTTGTACTGCAACAAAAAGAAACGGAGTGCCTCAGTACTACTAGCAGTTGGAGAAAAACTTTCTTCCTGTTATTTTGTCGAAAACTGACGTTTACAAAATATATACTGATTCTTACAATGAATAAAACAGCAAACGGCTACTGTTAAGATACTAGTCATTTATAGACATAGTGCCCTAACCGGTTTCAAAACAATATGTAAACAATATGTATATATATGGCTGTTGATGTTTATGTTAAATTTATTGTTGCTTGCATTAAATTTTGTAGAAAAACAACTATAAACTAATGTAAGCAAAAGCAAATGCAATGTAAACAACGTAAACAACAAACAAGTGGTCCACTCTCACCTACAACAACAAAGCAGCAAACGGAATAGGCAACATATTCAAAAAAACGAGGGCTAAAAATAGCCTACAGGACAGACACCTCGACATAGATAAAACTAAGGACAACCAACACAAGCACAGACAAACACAACACATCTGGTATATACCAACTAACGTGTCAGGACTGAGTATCAGTTTATATAGGACAGATAAGCAGAAAGTCTAATACCAGATACACAGAAGACCATCAAAAAGTAAGGCCGGCCGAAGTGGCCGCGCGGTTCTGGCGCTGCAGTCTGGAACCGCGAGACTGCTACGGTCGCAGGTTCGAATCCTGCCTCGGGCATAGATGTGTGTGATGTCCTTGGGTTAGCTAGGTTTAACTAGTTCTAAGTTCTAGGGGACTAATGACCTCAGCAGTTGAGTCCCATAGTGCTCAGAGCCATTTGAACCATTAAAAAGTAACAGCTGTCATTCCACATTTGCTGAACACCTTATGGACAATAAACATAGCCCAACAGACATCACCATTGATTTGAAAACTCTCAAATGCAGCAAAAGCCCCCCCCCCCCATAAATACTAATAATTGAAGAAAATTATCAAATACAAAAAGCCATAGTTGAAGGAAAGCAAGTAATAAATGAACACACAGCACTCTGCAATGGAACTGTGTTCTCTGCCCTCAGAGAATTATTAGATAATACAAACCTATAGAACTCCCCCACCCTCCCCCCCCCCCCCCCCCACACACACACACATGCACACACAGACACATACATACATAAAACTAAAAGTAAATAAATAAATATAATTATAATAATAATGATAAATCCTCGAACCTGTGACATTTGTATCTTTCTTTGTCATTAATATTTGGCCGTCTTATCCAAACGTGTCCTGAATTCCGACGGTGTGGTTAGTCAGAAAAATTGAGAAGAACGTGGTAACCAACGCTGAGGGTTTAAACTGCAAAGTTATAGATAAACTCTACAACAGAAAACAGCGACGTATGGACTTCACTTTTGGTCAGTGAGCGAGCACAACTTTTTGTTTTCTTGTATTCTTTGTGAATTTTTCTTTATTTTTGTAATGTTGTAGCACACTGGCAAAAATTTGAAAGAGCTGCCACTGGAGACATATTTCCTTGCTTGCTGGTTG
Organism: Schistocerca americana; assembly: GCF_021461395.2. Lineage (NCBI taxonomy): Eukaryota > Metazoa > Arthropoda > Insecta > Orthoptera > Acrididae > Schistocerca > Schistocerca americana. The sequence goes on from NC_060119.1 coordinate 540,791,284, forward strand.
CTAAACAGGAGCAGACAATCGCAGTTATACATATACATGTTGTCTCTCCTAAGAGAGGCATTTCCTCCACCGTTTCGGCAGACATTTGCAGTTTCTTTTTCAGCAAGGTATGGCTTGTCATGTCTTTCATGTACCGCCATCATCGATGGAAAGCGATGCTTTGTTTCCCATTACAAACAAAATAAATTTTGGAGTCGATTTTTATGAACCAGTTGGACAGAACAGTTCCAAACTAGTCCAGTGAGATATCTCTTTTATCGACGTGTATTAACAAGGACAGTAAAAGACGTAGATAACCAGTTCTCCAACAGCGAAAGCATCGCGCTGGCCCACGCTGACTGCAATCGCTGCTCCGTCCTGCTGTAGTACTGGTTAATCATCGTGTTATACTATTCCAGTTAATAGAGCAGATACATGGAAGATGCTCGCAATAAGGTTTGGAGAATCAAAACGTTAGTTAGAGTTGGGAGTTTGGATTCGACACTAAATTCGTGTTCACTGAGAAACCATTTCTGTGTATATGGGTTTTAAATTTTCATATGAACAGTGTAGTTTAGGCATCTCACCCCAAGCTTCAGCGTGTGATGATCGTTACATCAAGAGCATACTCCAACTCTAGTTTGAGGATTTATGATACAGTGCGGCTAAAAACATAATTCGGAAAGTAAATTTTATGGAGTACAAATACGAAAATATAAAACATACGAAAATATAAAACAAACATACAATTCGATTTAGGAAACTAGTACATAACATGATTGCTTCAACATTAAATCAGAGCTTTTCACACAATTATTGCACTCGTTTTCTTTTTCTGTACAGGTTTCATGCAACCACTTTTTGCACATGGCACATTGAATCGAGTCTAGCTGTGGTCCATTTTTCTCGTAGTAGTTAATACCAAACTGAGCACAATAATCACTGCCATTTTGTGACCCGAATGTTTTACTGATCCCAGACTGCATTGCAATGGATTTCTTGGTTTTACAACTGACTCGCAGTGATCTAGCTCTTGCCTCTTCAATTTTACTGTGTTCTGCCAGAACTTCGGTTCAGAGAAGAACCCCAGCACACTCCTCGCTGTCACGCTTACCTCCATCATTCCTGACTGTCTCAGCAGTAGCACCATGCTACATATTTGAAATGGGTCCTGTAGAATTCTTTATGGGTTGAAAGGCCACAAGCTTCAAACCTAGATTGGGCAGTGGATGGATGTGCAGCTTTCTTCCATGCTTCAATGAGGAAAGGCAGGAACTGTGCTCTTGAGACTTTACGTCCGGGATTAGACAATGTCCAGTTGCGCATTACTCTAGCGTATTTCAGTGATATGAAAACACACCTGTCGAGAGGCTGAAGATAGTGCGTTGAATGAGGAGGTAAACAAATCAAGATCACATCATTATCCGTAACAAGCTGTAGAATATCGGAATCAGCAGAGTGTGGTGTATAGTTATCTTTGTTGTTGTCTGGGACAAAAGTAATCTTCCATCCATCGCACGAATATTTTAGAGTTGACGCACTCTGATTTCTATTTCATGGATACACTTGAACCATTCTGAAGTCCTTCATCCCATTCAGACCTCCTCCTTTTATCTTTAAAAATGCATGAAGGGGGAATAAAGTTGCCTTCAGCTCTGCAACAAGTGATAAATGTTGTGGTTTGTTCTTGTTCTCCGGAAGTTACTTGACACAATGTAGGAAAACCCGTTTCTGTCATAGCTTTGTCTGGCCTAGAATTCATTTGAATGCTAGTTTCATCCATATTGTACAGGCGCCCAGGCTTATCCTGTACAGAATTTTCTCTTGATACATTCAAAACTAAAGAAAAATAAGCTGCGATTGCTTCCGTATTCATTGCCATAGCCCTCTCAATAGAGATACCTAGCGATTTTCTCATAGCTACATGAGGATAATGTTTCAGAAAGGGCTGTAACCAATCTCAACCAGTTATTTGATTTTCTTTAGATCTATGAGGAATTTCATTTCTTTCCGCAAACTGGAATACCAGCCTCGCAGAGTTCCTCCGGTTGGTGGAAATCCGCACATCTGAAACCTGTTTATGAAAGTGACGAACAGTTTATCGTTCTCTGCAGCAAGTCTACCTAGAATTAACAATAGTAAAGTGATAGCTATTCGACACTGAGAAATGTTTGCAGAAATTGGAAGCTTACAGCACAAAATCCATAGTTAACATCGAGCAACATAGCCATTGAATTGTTAATTTTTAATTTAATAAACATTACACTTAAAAGCTGTACTCATTTTGTTCCATAAACAAGAAAAACATTATAATTAATATAATGCTTCTTACTTTGTCGGCCCATGGCATGTTTTTTTTTTTTTTCATCGTTCTGCACCAGATTCGTTTCAGAGTTCTGTATGGGATTTCGTGTTCTTGAGAATCTCTGAAAGAATTCATTACATCAATCCTTACATGCTCCATAGCCATTTGTAGCGATTATTTAGAGCTCTAACCTCTATTTCATGTTCGAGGCATTTCCTTTGAAAATATCGTCTGCTTTAAGTGAGGAATAAAATTGGTCATCTTACCGCAACGAAACAGAGGTGTCTCTCCCGAGGGTCGGCACGAGACACCACTTTCCGTGACTGGCACTATATGTCTTCTGCATGGAGACTGCGGATGGCAGCATACACTGCAAAGTAGGCCCTATGATCAACATGTCTAACATTTGCCTCTTCTGCTTCATTCATACGTTCATAAACACTTGAAAATATTTGTACTCCCTTAAGAGGCCGTCCGCCTTAGCTCTTACATTCTAGTTGTTGGTTATAAGTAAAGAGAGCGCTATACGAAGCTGCCTTCCCGTTACACTACAGTTAGCTAGTGCCTTACACGATGTTGTCACCACTGTCACCACCTGTCGGAAATGGCAACTTTAGGTATCTCACACCATATCCCATAGGCATCCCCCCCCCCCCCCCCCCCGCAACGCACCCAATGTATCGTTAAAAGGAATAAGGCTCTAGACTAATTTATCGAATGGGCACATAAATTTCCACTTTAAAAAATCATTTTGTTTGTGATGGGAAGCAAACCGACGCTTTCCGTCGGGGCTGGAAGTCGTATGAAAGACGTAATGAACAGGTTTATCTGGACTGACTCCAGCTACACGAAGCAAAAACGAAATTGTAAATACCTGCCCAAATATCAGATAAAATTCGCTTGACGACCCTTAGGAGATACTCTCCGTTTGGTGTCGCCCACTACCCTCCCCCCCCCCCCCCCCCCCCCCGCCCTTCCATTCCGGAATCTGAACGAAAAGATTTTCGTCGAAAAACATTCTGGCTACAGGAAAAGGAAACCGTATTAGTAATTCCGGACCTTCAGGTAGTGGCTTCAGAACGAATTCCGAGAGTTCTCATTGACGAGACGAAAAGAGGTATTAAGGGCGGTGAATGAGCGTGCCGGAGGGAGCGCGGGAATCAATTGAAAGCTCAGAGCGTGGCGAGCAATTCCCAGTGGGCTGGCCGCGGGCAGGGCTGCGGTGAGTAATGGCGGCCGGCCGGACAAAGCGGCGCTAATCGCCGTGAGTCAGGAGGACGAGGCAGTGTCTGCCGGCTACCGCCGCTCTGCTCTGCGCCCTCTGGAGCCGAGCCGCCGAGGCGCCCGCGGGCGGTCCTCTCCGCGCATTCCAGCGGCGGCGGCGGCAGGCGGCTGGCGGTGGGGGGGCTGTGCCCCGGCATTCGCGACAAAGGGCTGCAGGGGTGCCGACAAGTGGCTACCCGACGCCGCCGATTCGACACGTCCGGTGCGAACCAACAGGTCCGGGAGCGCTGGCGGGGGGCTGCCTACTGTAAGTACGAGCATCTGACGGGCAGTACAGCATAGCGAAAGGCTCGCGTGAGAGCCAGTGGGCCAAGGCCGGTTCTGTAGTAGCACAGCTGTGCGTGCATACAAGGTGGCTGCTTCATTCGGGGTATGGGGCGGTTAGAGGCAAACGCCTAGTAGCAGGGTTGGCGTCGGACAGTGGGGTGGGGGGGTGGGGGGGGGGGGGGAGGTAGCAGATGGCTCAATGGCTCAAATGTCTCTGAGCACTATGGAACTTAACTTCTGAGGTCATCAGTCCCCCAGATCTTAGAACTACTTAAACCTAACTAATCTAAGGACATCACATACATCCATGCCCGAGGCAGGATTCGAACCTGCGACCGTAGCGGTCACGCGGTTCCAGACTGTAGCGCCTAGAACCGCTCGGCCACCGCGGCCAGCAGGAGGTGGCAGAGTGATTGCAGGGAGCTTCATATAAACCGCTGTTGAGTACAAATACAGGTGACCCTCAATACTCCACGGACAAAGTTTTGGAGGTTGCTAAAGTCGTCGCTACATTAGACGAGACAGCTAACGTTGACGTGGACGCAGGCGGGAAATCCAACCTCATGAGAGAGTTTTAGAAAATGTATAAGACTGTGCTGTCTGTAATAACGTTATTTTATTTTGCTACCGTTTTCGGTCCTGAACCATCATCAGTGGCAGGAAAATTATCACAGATGTATCAAATTTCGTACATGCTTTGACATAAGTTACCACAGAAAACCATAACTGCCAAGAAAAATAAAAATTGTGACAAAATTAAAATATGGTGGCACATTGGCACAAGGACAACATGTCAACAGATGCTCATGAGATAGAGCGAGAGCCGTCAGCACACAGGATGGTCTGGTTAAGATCGTTTTGCACTCTCAGTCCTCTCCAACAGCACTTTTCGGCTTTATTTGGCTCGCAAACCACAGTTTGTTTACGAAAATGGAGACGAGTACAATTCCTACGTTAGCTCTATTAAAACGCACTTTTTTTCCCTCGTCTATATGGTGGTGTTGCTATTCTGCCTGTGGTATACATAAATAAAAACTTCAAGAATATAAGGAAATCCCACAACCTTATATAAAGCGTGAATGTGAAAAAAAATCTCGAATAGCAGGAAACAAACCTGCTACCCACTGTTTCGTAACGCAGCGCACTTTTGACAAACAAAATTGATCAAATATTCATAAAGTTTCTTTGACAAAGATCTTTGACGTGGAGCAAAAGGGGTCTCACGCTGTCGTGAAATATTTTGTCAGAGTTTCTTCAGAATGTAGCAGCAGAAGAGCTGCATGACATTGACTGAGAACTTGCTACTTTAATACTGTTAGTTTAGTAGTTTGTAGTTATTAATCGAGGCAATGATTTTTCCAAAACGAACAAGGAATGTAATTAAACTAATTTCCCTCCTGTTAATGTTAACATATAACAATAAAAATCTGTGTGCACCGTAATATATACATATCACAGTACCCGAGTCGTAATCGTATTATAGAAAATCCGTTATCGTCAGTAATGGATTGTGACCTGATGTGTGTAAGTTCAAAAGTAACTGATTAGGACTGTATCCGCATGCTCGCCAAGTACTTTCCGATGCTTCACGCTGATTGTAGTTCGTTTCGCAAACTTCTTTACGGATTTCAGACTCATTTAAATACGTTCAAAACTAGTGACGATTCTTATATTCTTGGACATTACCGTTATTTATTCTTATGAACACCTTTTGGCCTTGTCCTCGCTACTACGCCTTGCGTGTACCTAACAAGTTTCTCTTGCCCAGCTGCAACACTTAGTCCTCTAGCACGTCCGCCTGTGAAGTTTTCTTCTTTTATGTGAATATCTTCACCTACAGCTAGCGCATGTTCCATAACGTTTAGGACAAAACTCAATTCTTTTCCACTGTCAGCTAATACGGCTGCATCATCAAAAATCGTATTGTGCTTATTAATTATCCTTGACGAACAACAGCTCCTTTTCAGTGCACAAATAAACATCAGCGGTGACAATAAACGTGCCTTGCATCTTTCCTTGTTTTGACTCTTTGCACGAATCTCTAAGTGCATACTATTCTAATTACCTTTGAAGAAAGAAAGTAAATTCCATCTCCTTCCTTAAAAAAAAAAAATATTCTATATCATTCCAGATTATAAAACGCCTTTCCATATTTATAGCTCCACAATAAGCTCAACATACAATTGTTTCGCAGAATGTTTATACAAGCCAGCAACTTACAATAAACAGAAGACGATCGCTTTCTTTGATCAAATCTAGGGCGACGCGGTGGATTTGATGAAATAAATTTCACAGAAGGCAATATTTGACGAAAGTACCGTTTTACACTAGGTCAAAATGTATTTGCCAAAGCAAGGTTCTCAAAAAGATTTGATAGCGTAATGCTGACCTTAACCCACTACGCTCCGCTGAAGTTCTGCAATGAGCGACCTTATGTTACGGTCTTTCATTGGTTTAATCTCCGATATGTTATTGACATTTAATGATAGCGAATCCTATCAATAACGACACGTTTTTGATGAATCTTCAATGTGCCGTTGCCTTAAAACGCATTCTTTCATAACACTCGAGGTATAACACCAAAATAGCTAACTACGAAAATTCTTCCAATATAATGTCCCCCCGTCATTTTATTGCAACAGATCGTGCTAATAACGAGACATTTTCGAGAGATCCTCAATTTTCTGGTGCTTATTAACAGCATAAGCCTATATTCATAGGGTATACCGTACGTATAACAAACAACCCAGCAAATATGGGCTCCAGCTGAGCACGCCAAGTACAATATAGTTCCTTGCAGGTTCTGTTTGTGATGCAGAGAGCATTCTTGTTTCTTATTGGTACTACTTTACGTGGCTCGTTGACGACACATCGCAGAACTTACTTCGTGTTTTACGTGGTTAAATGGCTCCTGAAAGTGACAATTTTGTATGTTTGGCTTGTGGAACTAATATGAGACGTGTATAATTGAGGATGCAGTTTTGCATGATTTTCTCAAACCGCGCTACTTCTTTCATAATTAGATATGTAACAGGAAAGCCAGACTTTTATTAGAAGAAACAGTTGTGATTGTGTTTTTGAGATTAATGAAGTAATAGTTAATTCTCAGAACTGTTATCTTCTTATTTCAACTGACGATGATGATGGTTTGTGGGGCGCTCAACATCGTCAGCAACGGTACAAGTTCCACTCTTTCCATTTCCAGTCTCGCCCCTACCCGAGCCGGCCGTTGTGGCCGAGCGGTTATAGGCTCTTCAGTCTGGAACCGCGCGACCGCTACGATCGCAGGTCCGAATCCTGCCTCGGGCATGGATGTGTGTGATGCCCTTAGGTTAGTTAGGTTTAAGTAGTTCTAAGTTCTAGGGGACTGATGACAACATGTTAAGTCCCATTCTGTGGTAAATATTGGCACTGTTTTTAGTGAGAAACATTCAATATCAAAACCATAATTAAAGGTAAAGAGTGAACTGAAGCGTTAAACTTTAAGCCTCCGGAATAAGTATAGTAGCATAAATAATATTCAAACAGGTTTACACGTGGTTAACATTTGTAACAGAGTTCAGCTTAAGACAAAACAGTTCACAAAGTGTAACTTGTGTTTTTCTTACGAGTTCATAGCTAGAAGTTACGAAATCCATGCACGGTTACCCAGTTTAGCTGGCGCGATCAGCCACTCGTAATAAAAGAAAATAAAAAATACTCTGTATTCACGAATAGAGTAGAGTTGTGAGAGTAGTTACATGCCATCACAAATGACATTGGTCCAGCTTTTTAAGAAGCCATCTGTAACGCGTCCAAGAACCAGGTTCATAAAGCAGGTGGTAATAACAGCGGAATTGTACACACGAATCTATGTTGCAACATCGACATCATTATTGTCACGTAATCGAGATATTCATCTGAGAAATGATTCTCCAGCACGGTTAATTCTGTACTGATTTTCAAATTATTTTTGCAATTAATGAGAGTATGTTGCCAAGGTAACGAAACTAACAGAGGACACTCCAGCGATTTTAATACTATTCCTTGTCCTTCCTCAGATGCTGGTAGGTGAAGCAACAGTATTTTACTGGTATTTAGTATGAGACCAATCTAGTTGTATGCTGTAGAGAAGGCATTCAGGATTAAACCTGCTTCCTCTTCGAACTGAGTTACAACTGCCTTATCATCAGCGTACAGTAAACGCAAATAATTCTGCAGAAAATGTTAGAGCCCTTGCATTTAGAAGACTCAAATTGAACAGTTTCCCATCCTTCCTGGAAGATAACTGTATTCATGGAGAAAGACCATCTTTGACTAACTGCATGACAGCGGCAACATACAAGGAAAATAGCTTAGGGGCAATCACACATACTTTCTTAACGCCGTTACTGATGTGAAACACCTCACCAACAGAATCGTTACCAATGTCAACTGCTGTCATATCTGTGAAGAGCAGTTTTACGAAGGCAATAGATAAAAAACCACAGAGAGCCAAATATTTCATATGTCAAAATGCTATGGTGACGTCAATGAAATCAATGTAAAGAGGCCTATTTTGTCCCCTCAATTTACCTGAAGCTGACGAGTTGTGGCTCTTCGAGAAGGCCCGAAGCCACTCTGGCTCTCTGGTAGTAATTCCTCCAATAAGAACAGAGCATGATTTCGCAGAAATGGGGTAATTACCTTCCTGAAGTCAGACAGCAACGACATTCCGCGGTAGTTATTGCAGACTGTGCGATATCCTTCCTCTTCAGAGCTTGAAATTTTAACGATCAGTTCTCATATGTTAGTTGTGTTAGTTGTGGGTTCCTCAGCAACTGCTTTGAGTGCGTCTGCTGGTGTGCCATCAGAACCTGCGGGCTATTTTACTTTGCCTGATTGACAGCTGTAATGTATCACCTTTCTTCCAGTATATGGTTTTGTTATTTTAAATTTGTTCTTGAAAGCAAAATGTTATCGAACGAAGGATAAATTACACAGCCAATAAAAAAATAATAAAAATAAAGATAACATGTTATCATAAAATTCACAAATGGCTCTGAGCACTATGGGACTTAACTTCTGAGGTCATCAGTCCCCTAGAACTTAGAACTACTTAAACATAACTAACCTAAGGACGTCACACACATCCAAGCCCGAGGCAGGATTCGAACCTGCGACCGTAGCAGTCCCGCGGTTCCGGACTGAGCGCCTAGAACCGCGAGACCACCGCGGCCGGCAAAATTCACAAGGAGGTATTAGCTTTGTTAGTCTTTTTTTACAGAATAAAATGATTTTTTTTTTTTTTTTTCGTAGAGTTTACTTTCATTCTCATGCGAGAATTAGCTTCAGGCCAACCAGTCATCGTTGGAGAACAGCGAGATTGATGGGGAGAAACTGTGTCATCGTTAATCGTTAATGAAAGGGGTTAGTTTTGCATGATAATAATAATCATAATCGAATTTCGTCTGAAACATAGGCTGCAGGTTCGAGTCACAAATACTGAGATTGGAAAATGATAGCGCGTTATGGCACGCGATCGTAGTGTCAGCGAAATGATTATTTCCAAACAATTCCCAGGCCGAAAATTATACAAAACATACTTAATTAGTGCGGGAACGCGGGGCTCTGTATTATGCTACCAAAATAAAGAGGAAATTTTTGAAATAGCATTATTTTTTAACATAGAATACAAGTTAGGAATGACACAATCTTATGTCACCGATGATCGAAGAAGAAGAAGGAAAGAACATCAGTTCCATTAGTTTAAGAAACAAGGACAGAAAATGACTCTCACTAGTAATTCATACATAAAGATGAAGTCGATTTTTTGAAATGTAGTTTGTGTCTAAAATCTAAATGTCAAGTTCAGTCATGGTGGCTGGTTGGAATGAAATGTGTTGTTATACAGCACACTTCAGTAAATTTTGGTGGAAAGCCAAGTTCTTATGTGATGGATGCTTGCCTGTGCGTCTATTGCTTCTATGTCGCACACCTGTTCAACAGTAACTGATTCCTGATTCACAAGGTCTTCAAAATGTTCCTTCGACCTATTCATAATGGGACAGTGATCTTTTAGACATGTACTATTATCACCGGATATAAGTGGATTCCTACTAATGGTAGTTGGACCATAAATTGCTCTTGTGTCTTGTCTTCGGCTTTCTCATCCAACATGCGTTCTTCAGCTTTGGCAAGAAAATAGACGTCTCTTTTACGGAGACTGCTTGCGTCTTTACGCATCCAGAACAATTATCTTGAAGCTCTCCCGATGTTGTGTTATATCATGATGACATTCTTTGGATTGAGTCTGCTGAAACTGCTTTCTGCCCGCATCTCGTGGTCGTGCGGTAGCGTTCTCGCTTCCCACGCCCGGGTTCCCGGGTTCGATTCCCGGCGGGGTCAGGGATTTTCTCTGCCTCGTGATGGCTGGGTGTTGTGTGGTGTCCTTAGGTTAGTTAGGTTTAATTAGTTCTAAGTTCTAGGGGACTGATAACCATAGCTGTTAAGTCCCATAGTGCTCAGAGCCATTTGAGCCATTTTTTGAAACTGCTTTCTGTACTGCGAGGCGTACTCGGACTTACCAGGCTTATCGGGATCAAAGGTGTGTCTACAGTTCTTATTTTGGTTCCTCCTATGGGCGGATAGTGACAGCTGCATGACGCATCTAGTAAGCCGGTGATATGTCACTGGCTCCTGTCATTGTTTTAGTGATGAAAACATCGTGTAGATCTTTCTTGCAGAAAATTACATCGTCAGTGAAATTCCAGTGCCTGGATTATGATGCTGCCACGGTGTTCTGAAGGGGTCCTTTTGACGAAAACTAATGTAGGTAAGTGTTAATTCATTTTCAACACATTTTGACAGGGTCCAAAATCATCTGAATTTTTACTGCCAACTCTGTTCCTGTCAACGATACCACACGACTCTTTTATGTCCTTACTACCTCTAGCATCAAATTCTCTAAGTAAGAGTGTTCTGTCTTGGCGATTGATGTCGGATAGGATGTCATACAGATCTGAATAGAATCTTTCTTTGACATTATCTTTAAAATCTAGAACTGAGGCATATCTGCTGATTTTTGTGGCATGCTGGTTCCCATTTATTCAAAGTCCTAATGTCACGAGACGTTCACTAGGCCCATTTGGAAGCTTCTACATGTCCCTGAGAAGCTTATTCTCTGTAGCAGACCCAGTTCCTGTATCTGATGCTTATCAGTTGCTTCCACCTTCCGGAAGAAGCTGTATCCTGCACCCTGTTCATTCAATTGATCTTCGTCGGCAAGACAGGTTTCTTGGAATGCTCCTACGTCGAAGTTATACCTTCCGAACTCTCTGCTCATAACAGCTGTTCTCCTTTCGGGTCTCTGATTTGCTGTGTCATCAGTGAGTATTCTTACATTCCCTCTTTCATAATACAATTTCCTCCTTGCTGGACCGCACTGGGGGATATCATTAAAAGTTGGTAGTAAAAAGAGGCTGACTAAGTTTAAGGCACCCCTCCTAGCCCTTTTCCCATAAGAGAAGTCCATGAATAGGACTGTTTAATCGTAGTGTAGCAACAGAATTTCTTTACAGCCATAATCCTAAGGAAGATGACCGACCACACAGTTGCCGCCTATGTGCTGAGCTATGACTAAAGGCTTGGAGGCAGCACAATCCTGCCCCGTCGCTACTTCTTGACGCCGCTGGACTTCTGCAAGAGAGGCAGTACGCTGTTGGAAGACTGCTGTGTAAGCCTTCTTTTAGCGTTAGTGTGCAACTGCACTTCAACAAACGCATTTTTCTTTATACTCTAGGGGCTATGTTCAGTAGCAAGCAGATGTGACGCAATTGAAGGATTGTTAGTCACCCCAACTTCATTCACCATTCCAGAGCAGATAGAAATTACCGTTCAACGCCTGGTCCAGCACTGAGGAGTTTCTGAGCCGCTGACCACAAGTATTTCATCCATCTTCAGGAGAACTTTCCACCCATGGGCAAAACAGTGCTCTAAGCACTACCAGGCCGGCCGCTGTGGCCGAACGGTTCTAGACGCTTCAGCCCGGAACCGCGCTGCTGCTACGGTTGCAGGTTCGAATCCTGCCTCGGACATGGATGTCCTTAGGTTAGTTAGGTTTAAGTAGTTCTAAGCCTAGGGGACTGATGACCTCAGATATTAAGTCCCATAGTGCTTAGTGCCATTTGAACCATAACCACTACCAGCTCATCTGCGTCCCTGCAGAGCTGTTGGCATGGTAGCGATGGGACTCCTTTACTGTATTTATAGTTTATAACAAATTCAAAACATGTAGATAAATTATTGAAGTGAAAATGCTTTAGTTACTTATGTACTTCAGTAATTTGTTTACATGATTTGAAATCGTTATGAAGCACAACTGCAGTTAAACAGACTGTTTCCCACATCTTGTTTTATAGAGGCACCACCGTTCGAAACCGGTAACGGCACTGTTTTTGTGAGTAAAGAGCATTATAAAAAAGAGGCTGATTGTTGTTCTCTGTAACAAAGCTTGTACATGACCATGGTTTAAAAATGTCAGATTTTGTCAAAATATCTGATTCCTCTGAATCTGTTTTGAGTAATACTTTCCGGAGCTTCGTGGGTAGGGAGCAGCATGGCCGCAGTGCGGCCTGCGTGTGCGCCAGGAGCCGGCAGGGGACCGTGCGTTGCCCGGGGGGCGGCCCTGAGCAGCGAGCAGCGCGCACGCGGTAATGACAGGACAGGCGGGCGGGCAGCCTGCTATTAGGCGCTCTACCGCCGGACGTCTTGACAGCAGCGCTTTCCGCGGACCGGCCGCTTTTATGATTTTATTTAACGTCGCTTCCACACGGAAACGAGCTCGTCCCGCTCAGCGGCCATTTCCAGATCCCCCCTGGTATTAGTTTTCGCAGTTTGGTTTTATTTTATCTCTTTTTCTTCTTCTTCTGGGCACTGGCTCAATGGAAATTTGATCACCTGGCAACCGAGCAGTCTCCACGTTCAGGTGAGAATTCAGTATTGTGGTCTTACGAAACTGGTGCTTAATGGTTACTTCGACCAAACTACCTGCCTTAACAAGGCGAGAACGTAGATAACAATTTCGTTTCCTCGCTAGTTATCGTAGAATTTACTGGCTCTAGAACCATTTAGCTGATGTACGAGGGTTATTCGAAAACTAAGGAACGATCGGTCGCGACTTGGAAACCACAGTGAAAATCCGATGAAGTTTTGCATAGGTGCGTTGGGCAGTGTTTCTAGTATGCCCGTCGATCGCGTTACGTCGTTCTTTTAGTTCTGAGCACACAGGGAGCACATAAAGATACCTAGAACGATAGTGTCTCCCGCCAAGTACGAGGGCCTGGTGAGAAATTTCGCCTGAAGCTGTGCAGCCAACTGTAAATAACTGTCGTGCATCTTCTTCTTCAAGGCAATTCTCAACTGCATTCTGCAAGGGCAATGAAGATGCTCCTGTATCGTTTTCAATTGGAAATGTTTGATTACCCACAATGGCCCTTAATTGTCTCCCTCTGAGTTTCATCTCTGCTCACATGAACCGCTGGCTATGAAGACATGTTGGCACAGAACGATCTGTAGGCCAGCGTAGAGAATTGGCCGATAGCACTGGCGGCTGCCTTCTATAACGCGGGTATTGGAAAGTTGGTGCAACGCTACGACAAACGTCTAAGTCGGATTGGCGGCTATGGAGGTAAGTAGCTGGAAGTTGTAGCTAACTGTTGCAAATAAAACAGTTTTGATTTTCACTGTGATTTCCATTTCGCGACCTGTCGTTCCTTACTTTCAGAACAGCCCTCGCAAATCGTAGTCCCCACCTCCTCGAATTATAAGGGTGTTTATGGTACTTGATATTGCTGGTCAGAGCAAGGACGGACGTTTCTCTCAAACAGTAACGAAAAAAAATGGCTCTGAGCACTATGGGACTTAACATCTATGGTCATCAGTCCCCTAGAACTTAGAACTACTTAAACCTAACTAACCTAAGGACATCACACAACACCCAGCCATCACGAGGCAGAGAAAATCCCTGACCCCGCCGGGAATCGAACCCGGGAACCCTGGCGTGGGAAGCGAGAACGAAACAGTAACGACTGCAAAAGATGTACAATGATTTTGTACCACTTTCATTAATTCTAGAACTCACTAACTTAACATATTAATTTTCTCCTGTTTCTAATTCTTTCGGCCAATACCGATGCATTAGGAAGAGACTGTGTAATCTGCGTTTTATTTTATTTTTAAGTGCCCTTTCTGATCAACAGTTTCTTCTTTTCACCCGTTCACTGAATTTTGTGAGAATATAAATTTAAAAGGATTATGGGATGGAGGAGGAGGAGGGCAAAGACCGTCTGTTAGCTTTCGGGGCACAGTAGCAGGATGGGTGCACTTAAAAAAAAAAAAAAAGAAAGAAAGAAGAAGAAGAAGAGAAAGGCAGATTCGTGTGTGGCCTACGCGACTCGCAGAGCGTGTGTGGAGAAGCGAACCTCCCCATAAAAATTTTAGGAGAGGCGTCCCATTCACTCTTAAGATTTCTCCGGAGAAACTTCTAGAAGAATCTGGTAGCTTCCTCACGATTGAAGGACTCCAAGAGGTGTATTCCTACGAGTTCTTCTTGGGGTCTGGTTGGGCTAGACCACCACGCAGAGGAGAATAACTGTGGACTGGTCAGTTACGACTGCAAAAAAACTTAGGCGTAGAGCCGTCTTTTTCGCTGGTGGGAGGCAGATGGCCAACGGGTTTCATGGACTGCAAATAGATAGCTATGCAGTTGTATGAAATTCAGTCAGACAGTGGCGGGGAATAACAGAGATTAAATATGAGTGCAGATATTTAATTGGCAGTGGGGGACAGTGTACCGAACAACATTATATGGTTCAAATGACTCTGACCACTATGGGACTTAACTTCTGAGGTCATCAGTCCCCTAGAACTTAGAACTACTTAAACCTAACTAACCTAAGGACATCACACACACATCCATGCCCGAGGCAGGATTCGAATCTGCGACCGTAGCGGTCGCGCGGTTCCAGACTGTAGCGCCTAGAACCGCTCGGCCATTAAATGAGTATGTATTTTATTTACAGATTAATAATTGTGTCAGTTAGGAGTAGTATGTTTTTAGGTTGGTTAGTACCTCCAAGTACATGTGACAAGAGCAAGCGAGTAGTGCTTGTTTTCTCCTGGGCAGCACGTCAGGTGTTGAAACGCGGACGCGTGGACTGTTAGACTGTACTGCAGATGTAGTCCAATTAGTCCTCCAGTTACGGCTGTGCAGAAAACACTAGGTAGTAAATTATGTGTTGTGTGTATGGAAAGTCTGTTCACGTAGAGAATGAACAACCAACACACTGATGCTTGTACATATTAAGGTACCACGTATAAAACTCTCCACACTTGTACCCATTACACCCTGTATGTGCATGATGAAGAATAACTTTGATACAGAGTACAGTCAGATAACAGTGGGAATAATTTTGATGCTGAAAGTATCAAATAGATATTGGGCGTTGATTGAATCAGGTCTTTCTTGGACGCAGCAGATGGTTGATGGAAGGCTTGAGAGGTTGCTTCTGTGCGGAACTGCTTCTGTCTGCAAGCTGAAATGGTAAGAAACACATTATTTGAAGCAAGGTTATCGAGGAGTTTTAGGCCACGGTGTAATTAACATCATCCTCCCGGCAGAATACGTAAATAATGAGTGAATTTAGAGCCGTTCTTTCAATTTACCCAAGTTTCCGGTTTATTCTTTCTGAAAATCGAGGTTCCAGAATGGTCCATCCTGCTCTTAACCACCGATGCTTTAACTAGGGATGCTCGAAATAACCACTCCACTCTACATGCTCTGCAGTATTTTCTGCTAACACGTCAATACTCTCAGTCAGTATCACAACCCATTTACCTGAGCATGCCTCGTGCCTTCATGGCTAACATTC
Source organism: Schistocerca americana (assembly GCF_021461395.2). Taxonomy (NCBI): domain Eukaryota; kingdom Metazoa; phylum Arthropoda; class Insecta; order Orthoptera; family Acrididae; genus Schistocerca; species Schistocerca americana. Next base: position 540,807,007 of record NC_060119.1, read on the forward strand.
AGCACAACTGTAGCATCCTTTTCCGAAATACATAGAGTCACCCGATGCTGGCGTTTCTTCCCCTCATTTTTCACGAATTTGTACGGACAATAATTATTAGTAATTTTCCATTACTTTGCAGTCTCATTCAATGTCTATCGTTCTAGAGAAGGTCAAAATATGTCATAGTTTGCAATACTTCTTTACAAAACACGTCTCCTAGCACCAAAGTGATCATAATCGGTGGTGTAAACCAGAAAGGTGCAAATTATATTTAAAGATGAAGTAGTCGTCTGTAAAAGGCTGTACCGAGTTAGCGTTAGTTTACGCAAAAAAAAAAAACGATTCTCTACATATGATCACTTAAATTTTGATTCAATTGATCATATAAGTCTGTCATCTCCCACTGCAGTCTTCGCACTGCAGAGTAGGAAGGTTTCTGTCGTAGAAAACGCCTGACCTTTTTTTTTCATTCGTTCACCATCGTTTTGCCGCCAAACACCACAAAAGCGCTGTCAACTGCTGTCGCAGATTGCAGCTTTAGAGCCCTTGTATTCGGCCCCTAATTGAAAAGGTGGCTGCAAGGAACCATCTTTTTCAGCGACGTCACAAATCGGGTCACAAATGTCACAAATCGGGTCTGAATCTTGTTAGTTATAATATATGTATTTTTATACTACAATATGACATGCGCGGTTCTGGCGCTGCAGTCTGGAACCGCGAGACCGCTACGGTCGCAGGTTCGAATCCTGCCTCGGGCATGGATGTGTGTGTTGTCCTTAGGTTAGTTAGGTTTAACTAGTTCTAAGTTCTAGGGGACTAATGACCTCAGCAGTTGAGTCCCATAGTGCTCAGAGCCATTTGAACCATTTGAACAATATGACAGTGTGGCAACAATAATATAATCATTATAGTTTTCCGTACGGTCCATCGGTGAAATTCGAAATTTTTGGGATTACATGAACTCTTACAGAACTCAGGTTCCTTTCATTCAGGAGGCTGTTGCACGCAGCGACTGTTGTATTGACTTGTAAATAATAGATTTCAGCTATCAGTCGTCCTTTTTTAAATTTTATTGGCAGATCTAGATTTCAGCTAGAAACTAGCCATTCTCAATGCACTATCATTTTGGACCAATGCATGTAATGTCTGTTGGTCGGGCTTCATCCGCAGTTCATTGAACTGTGCATTGAGAATGGCTAGTTTCTAGCTGAAATCTAGATCTGCCAATAAAATTTAAAAAAGGACGACTGGCAGCTGAAATCTATTATTTACAAGTCTTACAGAACTGTTCATGTTTACGCAAATATCTAAAAACTCGTGCGATTAAATCTTATCAGAACCCACAGGTCTCGAACATCCTATTCCTGAAACCTTAAATTAGTTCTACCCCTTCATCTTATGCAAGAACCTATTACTCCAGCATATAACTTACGTAAAGTGTCTTAGTTCAGTTTCACAGAAGTGTGCAAACACTCATAATTGTTAAGCCGACTCAAATGTTAGTCGTGCAGCAATATTCGTTCACGTTTTCAGTGTAATGAACCACTGTTACGGTGTTCATGTTTATTGCATTAGTATAGGAAGTGTCAGTAAATACGCTAAATACATTTTTTTCTTTTCTCTTGTGCACTACCGATATCCGTGCGAAATACAAATTCAGTTCGAATTTCCAGATTGTAACATTGTACTCTTTATGATAAGATGGTGCTATGCCCTGAGTAAAAGACATCTACCAGCAATTATCACAATTCGACAGCGGCAGAATAATGGCCTATCGAAACTAAGACTTAGCGTCTCGCGACATCGTTGCCCACGTTGGTCGGAATCCCACGAGTATTACGCGGACACATCGGAAACTGCGATGCTGGTCGGCAGTTCGCGTGCTGCTGTCGTAAACATCTGTGGATAGTGAAACCAAAGTTAGGCGAGAAGGTGTTGGACATTTTGATCTTACCATAAAAGGCTTACCGTAGTTGTAAATCAGGATGGTTGGTTATCTGTGGCAGATCCGGCAACAGCGTGCAATGCTTGTGCAGCAAAAGTGTTTCGTGGCGCCCGTTGTTGAAAATGAATGACCCCAACGTGCTCCCACCATGTTACGATTACAGTGGGTACGCAATCATCTCAGTTTGTCTATGTGTCAATCGAAACGTGTCAGCTGACGGTGTGAATCACGTTTCGTTTACACCAGGTCGATGGTCGTATCTGGATACATCGTCATGAAGGCAAATGGTTGCTCGAAACATGAGCTGTGCCACAGACGCAGGCAGATTCGTGGGAGAAGTATTATGCAGTGGGAGATATTCACCTCGATTTTCATGGAGCCTATGCTGATAAAAGGCACCATGGCAGCTGTGGATATGTGAACATTATTGAGAACCATCATGCTTGATGACTTCCCTGGCGGTCATTGCATCTTCCAGCAGGACAACTGCCCATGGCATAAGGTCAGAATCTTCCTACAGCAGGCTACGTCAGAGACAACTGAGGCAGTTCACTTCTCTGAGTCTGAGGAGTCTGACACACTCAGAAAAGGCACCGAGAAACTAAACAGGAATTATCAGGTACCATGAATCATGGGGCAAATAGCGTCAGATATCGGAGATATACCATGCGAAAACACTGAGCAACAAGTTTCTGAATGTTACCAGACAGGGGATGCTGTTTTTCCAGCACTAGAAAGCCCAGTTGTGAGAGTGGCGGGTGTCATGTTGGAATCTGTCAATCGCCGGACAAGATTTCGATGAAAAGAACTTTTTTTCCTTATATGATTTTCTTAGCTACACAGCAGCTGGGAACTTGCACATAAATATGTGGTTCTGTCAGTTCAGAGATAGTTTTGCCGAATTTCTGGCTGATTCAGTGCAAACTGGAATTCATGAGCAGACACATGAGTGGCGAAGTGTATGCGCAAATTTTACCAATAATCAGAGACTGCAGAACGTTCGCCAATTTCGAAGCAGACATCACGAAAATAAACTGGTCAGCCATGGAACAAAACAGAATGCGAATAAGAATTATCAAAGCTCCACCACTTTCAGCAATTATATTCGAAACGTATCTACGGGGACATGCTCGTCAAAATGACCAAAAATTTGAAAAAAAAATTCGTAGTCTATAGAAAAGAGCATTTCACGCTGATTTCAAAAATTTTCCGTTCGTTCTAAAATTGAGATTGAACGTAATGTTGCACAGGGGCCAAGCCCATCTCTCAGTTAGAAGTGCATCAGAATACTTGATGCATTATTTTGTTCTTCCGTTTTTTTTCCATCGTTAGTTACGGATCGTTAACACAGGTGTATTCTAGAAGGGATTAACTCCCGGGATCAAAGTACAGATATGTCTAGAACACTATGGTTCGAATGTAAACAAAGATCTGAAAATATATGATTTCGGAATTTCATATGAGTGTGGTTTTGTAGTTATTGTGTGTTGTTTTGTTTCTGTGTGTGTGTTTCCTGTGCTACAAATGCCGAGAGTAAAGAAATTTAGTCCCACGCGTAATTTACGTGGCAACCAGTTCCAAACATAACCGAATAATACACATCAGTTGCTTCAAAAGTCGCCCGCAGAAATTGTGTCTACAGGCAGTGCTTCTAGACGTAAACGTTCGCTTTCTGAATGTAATAAGAACAAGCCTAGTAGTATTGTGAGCAACAATAACGACGGAAATATTATTGCGAACCTAAATATGCTGTCAAGACTTTTGAAGATTGCAGTGAAATGTAAGCACTGCAATTGTGAAGGTAGTATTGGCGTTTCTGAGGACATCTCAGCAAGGAAGGGTCTTTTAAGTCGGTTACTGATTGCCTGTAACTCGTGTAAGATGCACAATGATACTATGACATCGCCAGTAACTGGCAGTCGACATTACAGTGTAAATATTCAACTTGCTTATGCAATGTGATGTATTGGAAGGGGAAGGAGAGCTGCCCAGACTTTCTGTGCAGTGATGGATTTGCCTCCACCTCCACTGAGGTTTGACAGATACAATAAATTAATACATATTGCTTTACGTGATGTAAGTGAACATGCAATGAAAAGAGCAACAGAAGAAACAGCAGCCTTGTCTGAGAATACAGACATTGTAGCAGCACTTGTTGGATCTTGGCAGAAGAGAGGTCATACTTCTCTAAATCGGGTGTAACTGCCACATTTATTGAAGTTGGTAAGATTCTAGACTATGAATGTCTAACAAAGCACTGCCAGGGTTGTTCAAGTAAATTTTTGGCACCCATGTTTGTGTAAAAAACTTAGATAGATCAAGTGGAAACATGGAAACGAAAGGAGTTCTAAACATTTTTAGAAGATCAGAGGTCAGTTGTAATGTGAGGTATGTAGTCTACCTTAGGGATGGAGACTGTAAAGCACACACTACTGTTGTTAATGACAGACCACATGGGGACACTCTGATAGAAAAGCTTGAATATGTTGGGCATGTGCAAAAAAGAATCGGAGCTCGGCTGAGAAAATTATGTAAAGACTTCAGTGAAAAAAACTGCCAGACGGAAAACACATAGATGGTGAATACTCTGGTCAAGAATCACAAGAGGAGGAGGTATACTTGGAAAAGGCGTGGAAATATGGGAGGATTTCAGCTAGATTACGTCATGGTCAGGCAGAGATTCCTAAATCAGTTATACGATTGTAAGGCAAACCCAAGGAGCAGATATAGGCTCAGATTACAATTTCGGGACAGCAATTTTCTGAAGGTGTCAAACAACATATTACTTCCCCCCACATACATGTTGCGTATTGACCACGAGGAGAAAAATCGAGAAATTAGAGCCAATACAGAGGCTTACCGACAGTCATTAGTCCCACGCACTATTCGCGAGTGGAACAGGGTTGGAGGGATCAGATAGTGGTACCGAAAGTACCCTCCACCACACACTATTAGGTGGCTTGCGGAGTATGATGTAGATGTAGTGATGAGGAGAGGGCAGAAATTTAAGAGACTATTCACGAAGAATCAACGCGCAAAGAAGTGGGAAACACAGGACCTATGGAATGAAGAGATACGCTTGAAGTTCTCTGCGGCTACAGATACTGCAATAAGGAACAGCGCAATAACAATAAACAGTTCAGTTGAAGAGGGATGGACAAATCTAAAAACAGCGATCACAGAAGTTGGAAAGCAAGGGTAAAGAGAAGGTAACTGCGAAGAAACTATGGGTAACAGAATAAATACTTCAGTTGATCGATGCAAGAAGCAAGTACAAAAATGTTTAGGGAAATTCAGGAATACAGAGACACATGTCAGTTATGAATGAATTAAATGGGAAGTGGAGGGAAGCTAAGGCGAAATGGCTCATAACACGTGAAGAAATAGAAAAATAAATGATTGTCTAAAGGACTGGCTCAGCAAATAGAAGCCAAAACAACCTTCGGTAAAATTAAAGGCAAGTATGGTAAAATTAAGAGTGCAACGGTAATTCCACTGCTGAATGAAGAGAAGAGAGTGGATAGGTGGAAAGAGTATATCAAGGTGCTCTATGATGGGGGAAGACTTGTCTGATGACGTGATAGCAGAAAAAACAGGAGTTGATATAAAAGAGATAGAGGATCCAGTATTACAATCAGAATTTAAAAGAGATTTGAAAGTCTTAAGATCGAATGAGCCAGAAGGGATAGATAACATTCCATCAGAATTTCTAAAATCATTGGGGAAATGACAACAGAACGACTATTCACGTTGGAGTGTAGAATGTATGTGTCTGGCGATATATCATTTGATCTTCGAAAAAACATCATCTACACAATTCCGAAGATTGCAAAAGCCGGCAAGTGCGAGAATTATCTCACAATCAACTTAACAACTCACGCACCCAAGTTGCTGACAAGAATGATATACAGATGAATGAAAAAGAAAATTGAGAACGTGTGTGATGACACTTTTTTTAGGAAAGGTAAAATTACCAGAGAGGCAGTTCTGACGTTGCGGTTGAAATTGGAAAGAAGACTAAAGAAAGATCAAGACACGTTGACCTGGAAAAGGCGTACGACAATTTAAAATGGTGCAGGATTTCGAAATTCTGAAAACAATGGGGGTAAGCTATAGGAAAAAGACAGGTAATATACAATACGTACAAGAGCCAAGAAGGAACAGTAAATATAGATCAAGAACGAAATGCTCGGATTAAAAAGGGCTTAAGACAGGAATGTAGTCTTTCACCCCTACTGTTCGATCTACAAATCGAAGACCAATGGCGGGGAAAAAATGGGATTAAAATTCAAAATGAAAGGATATCAGTGATACGATTCACTGATGTCATTGCTATCCTCAATGAAAATGAAGAAGAATTACAATATCTGCTAGATGGAGTGAACAGTCTAATGAGTGATGGATATGGAATGAGAATAAATCGAAGAAAGACGAAAGTAATGAGAAGTGCAGGAACGAAAACAGCGAGAAACTTAACATTATGTTTGGTTACCATGAAGATGAAGTTAAGGAAACCTGCTACCTATGAGGCAGAATAACCCATGACGGACGGAGCAAGGAGGACTTAAGAAGCTGACTAGCACTGGCAAAAAGGGCATTTCTGGCCGAGAGATGTCTACTAGTATCAAACATAGGCCTTAATTCGATGAAGAAATATCTGAGAATATACGTTTGGAAAACAGTATTGTATAGTAGGGAAACATAGACTGTGGAAAAACCGAAACAGAAGAGAGTCGAAGCATTTGAGATGTCGTGTAACAGAAGGACTTGAATGTTACAGGGACTGGTAAGTCAAGGAATGAGGAAGTTTTACGGAGAATCGGCAGGGAAAGGAATCTATGGAAAACACTGACAAGAAGAAGGGACAGAGAGGTAAGACATATGTTACGACGTCACTGAATAACTTCCATGGTACCAGGGGCAGCTGTAGAGGGTAAAAACTGTAGTTGAGGATAGAGATTGGGATACATGTAGCAAATAATTGAGGCGTAGGTGGCAAGTGTTGTTCTGAGATGAAGAGATTATCGCAAGTGGCGGAATCAGTATGACTTTTTTTTTTTTTTTTAATCGGTTTGCGAGTGAACCGAAATTATTTCTAAGTGTTGAGTCATGCACTTTTAGTATTCGCGAGTGTCACTAGCGAGTATCCTGAAATATTTTCAGGATGTGGACTTTGAATATTTCACTTTAGGGAAACTAGTCTGAATACTGAAACTTCACCGTGGTTATTTTTGCGAGTGATGTGCACTCAGAATTTAGTTAGTACGAAATTCTGGAACTTTAAACTAACGCTAGTCTAATTTTGATTACTTCTGATATTTTTCCTTAAATTAACAGGAACTGGAACATGATATACTGCTCCGTTTCTTTTAAACCCTCATTCAAACAATCATTAGTTCAAAGAAAGTTCAAAGAAAAATTATTATCAACTTGTAGTAAGTGTTACAGCACACTGAATCAACTCAGTTTTGTTAAAAATTTAAAACTTTATGATTAGTGAACATTATTTTTCACGGTAAATTCCTTGCTGCATTTATTTGAACTTTCTGATCGGATTTTTAATGGTAATGCAACAAATACGTTGGTTGGCCTCTAGATGTAGCATAAGCAACTTGGCAGCGCCTTTCTAACTTACAATTTATGACTCATGCACTGCACCTAGGAGCTCACAATTAGAAGTTTACTGAACAATTATTTTGTGGACGCAATTAGATACCCACAGCTTTAACTTTACCTATTTTATCTGAATCTTCGCATATGTTGGTCTCGTCTGGGATCAGCCAGGGATTTTTAACCGTATCGTCAGAAGATGTAAGGAGGTGATTTAACATAACTGGTGCAGACGACTTCACTATCCTGTACATTTATTTCATTATTAATACGGACACAGTAAACTGTTGGGTGGTGAAATGGTTCAAATGGCTCTGAGCACTATGGGACTTAACATCTGAGGTCATCAGTCCCCTAGAACTTAGAAGTACTTAAACCTAGCTAACGTAAGGACATCACACACACCGATGCCGGAGGCAGGATTCTAACTTGCGACTGTAGCGGTCACGCGGTTCCAGACTGAAGCACCTAGAACCGCTCGGCCACAGAGACCGGCTGTTGGGTGGTGACCGAAGGGTTCTCCCATAAGGAGGTGGTCTCCGGGACATCCTGTATTTAGGTGTTGAATTGCAGTAGTAAAGCTTGCCTGAATTTGGGTAGCAGTCAGAGGTGGTTCCGGGGCTTGCCCGGTATAGTTGCAATTTCCGGCCGGTCGGAGTGGCCGAGCGGTTCTAGGCGCTTCAGTCTGGAACCGCGTGACCGCTACAGTCGCAGGTTCGAATCCTGCCTCCGGAATGGATATGTGTAATGTCCTTAGGTTGGTTAGGTTTAGTTAGTTCTAAGTTCTACGCGACTGATGACCTCAGAAGTTAAGTCGCATAGTGCTCAGAGCCATTTGAACAATTTTTTTTTTTTTTTTTTTTTTTTTTTTTTTTTTTTTTTTTTTTTTGCTGTTTCCAGGAGCTATTCCCTTACACGCTGCCGCAAGGGTGCCTTAGCTAGCTCCCAAATGCCCACTTGAGATGTAGTAAGTAACTACTCAGTACACTTGTCAACAAAAATCATGCATCTCTGCTCCCGCGAAATGTGAGAAATTTTAGTACCTACCCAACAGCATTCTTGTTCGTCGGATCTTGTGTATTGCCTAACCTTCTAGACACTGTGCATGCTACACCCGCCAATAGTAGAAGACGGTTCAAACTCGGCGACAACGTAGTAAATTGTTTATACACATTTGTATGCTTCCCCCATGAACCTTGGGCCTTGCCGTTGGTAGGGAGGCTTGCGTGCCTCAGCGATACAGATGGCCGTACCGTAAGTGCAACCACAACGGAGGGGTATCTGTTGAGAGGTCAGACAAACGTGTGGTTCCTGAATAGGGGCAGCAGACTTTTCAGTAGTTGCAGGGTCAACACTCTTGATGATTTACTGATCTGGCCTTGTAACACTAACCAAAACGGCCTTGCTGTGCTGGTACTGCGAATGGCTGAAAGAAAGGGGAAATTACAGCCGTAATTTTTCCCGAGAGCATGCAGTTTTACTATATTGTTAAATGATGATGGCGTCCTCTTGGGTAAAATATTCCGGAGGTAAAATAGTCCCCCATTCGGATCTCCGGGCGGGGACTACTCGAGAGGACGTCGTTATCAGGAGACAGAAAACTGGCGTTCTACGGATCGGAGCGTGGAATATCAGATCCCTTAATCGGACAGGTAGGTTAGAAAATTTGAAAAGGGAAATGGATAGGTTAAACTTAGATACAGTGGGAATCAGTGAAGTTCGGTGGCAGGAGGAACAAGACTTTTGGTCAGGTGAATACAGGGTTATAAATACAAAATCAGATAGGGGTAATGCAGGAGTAGGTTTAATAATGAATAAAAAAATAGGAGTGCGGGTAAGCTACTACAAACAGCGTAGTTAACGCATTATTGTTGGCCAAGATAGACACGAAGCCCATGCCTACCACAGTAGTACAAGTTTATATGCCAACTAACTCTGCAGACGATGAAGAAATTGATGAAATGTATGATGAGATAAAATCAATTATTCAGGTATTGAAGGGTGACGAAAATTTAATAGTCATGGGTGACTGGAATTCGAGAGTAGGAAAAGGGAGAAAAGAAAACGTAGTAGGTGAATATGGATTGGGGGTAAGAAATGAAAGAGGAAGCCGCCTGGTAGAATTTTGCACAGAGCATAACTTAATTATAGCTAACACTTAGTTCAAGAATCATAAAAGGAGGTTGTATACATGGAAGAATCCTGGAGATACTAGAAGGTATCAGAATAGATTGTATAATGGTAAGACAGTGATTTAGGAACCAGGTTTTAAGTTGTAAGACATTTCCAGCTGTAGATTAAAACTGAAGAAACTGCAAAAAGGTGGGAAATGAAGGAGGTGGGACCTGGATAAACTGACTAAAGCAGAAGTTGTACAAAGTTTCAGGGAGAGCATAAGGGAACAATTGACAGGAATGGGGGAAAGAAATACAGTAGAAGAAGAATGGGTAGCTCTGAGGGATGAAGTAGTGAAGGCAGTAGAGGATCAAGTAGGTAAAAAGACGAGGGCTAGTAGAAAACCTTGGGTAACAGAAGAAATATTGAATTTAACTGATGAAAGGAGAAAATATAAAAATGCAGTAAATGAAGCAGGAAAAAAGGAATACAATCGTCTCAGAAATGAGATCGACAGGAAGTTCACAATGGCTAAGCACGGATGGCTAGAGTACAAATGTAAAGATGTAGAGGCTTATCTCACTAGGGGTAAGATAGATACTGCCCACAGGAAAATTAAAGAGACCTTTGGAGAAAAGAGAGCCACTTGTATGAATATCAAGAGCTCAGATGGAAACCCAGTTCTAAGCAAAGAAGGGAAAGCAGAAAGGTGGAAGGAGTTCAAATGGTTCAAAAGGCTCTGAGCACTATGGAACTTAACATTTATGGTCATCAGTCCCCTAGAACTTAGAACTACTTAAACCTAACTAACCTAAGAACATCATACACCTCCATGCCCGAGGCAGGATTCGAACCTGCGACCGTAGCGGTCGCGCGGTTCCAGACTGAAGCGCCTAGAACCGCTCGGCCACAATATTATGGGAATGGAAGAGGATATAGATGAAGATGAAATGGGAGATATGATACTGCGTGAAGAGTTGGACAGAGCACTGAAAGACCTGAGTCGAAACATGGCCCCGGCAGTAGACAACATTCCGTTAGAACTACTGACGGCCTTGGGAGAGGCAGTCCTGACAAAACAATACCCTCAGACATCAAGAAGAATATAACAATTCCAATCCCAAAGAAAGCAGGTGTTGACAGATGTGAAAATTACCGAACTATTAGCTTAATAAGTCACAGCTGCAAAATACTAACTCGAATTCTTTACAGACGAATGGAAAAACTGGTAGAATCCGACTTCGGGGAAGATCAGTTTGGATTCCGTAGAAATGCTGGAACACGTGAGGCAATACTGACCTCATGACTTATCGTAGAAGAAAGATTAAGGAAAGGCAAACCTACGTTCCTAGCAATTGTAGACTTAGAAAAAGCTTTTGACAATGTTAACTGGAATACTGTCTTTCAAATTCTAAGGGTGGCAAGGGTAAAATGCAGGGAGCGAAAGGCTATTGCCAATTTGTACAGAAACCAAGTGGCAGTTATAAGATTCGAGGAGCATGAAAGGGAAGCAGTAGTTGGGAAGGGAGTGAGACAGGGTTGTAGCATCTCCCTGACGTTATTCAATCTGTATATTGAGCAATCAGTAAAGGAAACAAAAGAAAAATTCGGAGCGGGAATTAAAATCCATGGAGCAGAAATAAAAACTTTAAGATTTGCCGATGATATTGTAATTCTGTCAGAGACAGCAAAGGACATGGAAGAGTAGTTGAACGGAATGTACAGCGTCTTGAAAGGAGGATATAAGATGAACATCAACAAAAGCAAAACGAGGATAATGGAATGTAGTCGAATTAAGTCGGATGATGCTGAGGGAATTAGATTAGGAAATGAGACACTTAAAGTAGTAAAGGAGTTTTGCAATTTGGGGAGCAAAATAACTGATAATGGTCGAAGTAGAGAGGATATAAAATGTAGACTGGCAATGGCAAGGAAAGCGTTTCTGAAGAAGAGAAATTTGCTAACATCAAGTATAGATTTAAGTGTCAGGAAGTCGTTTCTGAAAGTATTTGTACGGAGTGTAGCCATGTAGGGAAGTGAAACATGGACGATAAATAGTTTGGACAAGAAGAGAAAAGAAGCTTTCGAAATGTGATGCTACAGAAGAATGCTGAAGATTAGATGGGTACATCACATAACTAATGAGGAGGTATTGACCAGAATTGGGAGAAGAGGAGTTTGTGGCACAACTTGACAAGAAGAAGGGACCGGTTGGTAGGACATGTTCTGAGGCATCAAGGGATCACAAATTTAGCATTGGAGGGCAGCGTGGAGGGCAAAAATCGTAGGGGGAGACCAAGAGATGAATACACTAAACAGATTCAGAAGGATGTAGGCTGCAGTAAGTACTGGGAGATGAAGCTTGCACAGGATAGAGTAGCATGGAGAGCTGCATCAAACCAGTCTCAAGACTGAAGACCACAACAACAACATGCCATGCCGAGTGAGATGGCGCACTGGTTATCACGCTGGACTCGCCTCGGGAGAACGATGGTTCAGACTAGGAATGTTGATATTTTTAATAATATCGGGTATCCTATATATCTTTTAAACAAATTTCGTTGTCAGTCCACGATATATCTAAATAAAGCATCTATATATAGACAGCAAAACTTCGAAGAATCGGCCTATAAAAATATCGGCTGCACATTGTAAATGTACTGCCGGTTTGAGAGCTAAATATTCAAGTATTGATTTATTAAGAGATATTCTGCACATCAATAAGCTACAAACCTTGTTATCCCCCTTAGAGCAAGAATTGAAAGGAAATGGATCTATGTTCACGCCTGGCGATAACCACGTTGCTAACAATTGTAACTGCATGTAAGTGACACAATGAAAGATATGCGATGGGTCCGTCGTTCGGTTTCGTCATATATCGTATTTGTCGGGAACACTTCATGTCGACGTCCCTGTTTTTCGATTCCAGCAAACGTCAGCAAACTAGCAGGTGAGTCAAAATTGCATGGTGAAGTTGTACGTTGCAGTTTCTATTGATAGTACCGATTACGTCAGCATTTGTCCTCACACGTCTCCACCCACCACAAAGACCGATCTTGTCATTTAGGTTATCATTCATTATTCTCAGCAAGTTTCTTTTAAGAATGGCGATGTGAAGAAATAGCACACTAGCTGCGTAAAAATTGTTTTTTAATCCAACTGATGTGCTATTTCATCACAACTGAAATCTTGTTGTCCCATTCACACAGTAATCACCCAGTGCAATAGGACTTCTTCTTTGTGCCATCTATACTCGCTTCACATACTCAAAGACAAAAACTGGACGTGATGAAAGTTCAAAAAGTAGAAAAACTCCCTAACACAGTGAAAGTAAAATTATGTTCTACTACAATTTCAAAAGAACAGTTTCAAATATTTACCGAAAATTGCGAAAAAATATAATATAAAATAAAAATATCGGAGCTCGATGTTGCTGTTTCGATATCGGTGAAAAATACTGTCGATATACATCGATATCTTTTGTAGAAAATATAGATGTATGGCCATTTTATCAACGGCCATAGCTCAGGTCATCCTGATTTAGGGTTTCCGTGGTTTCCCTAAATTGCTTCAAGCACATGCCTCAATGGTTTCTTCGAAAGAACTCGGCCGATTTCCTTCCCCGTCCTTCCTTGCCTCCAGCTTGTGCTCTGTCTCTACTGACCTCGTTGTCGACGTGATGGTATGGAGCAATCTCCTTCTCCTCCTGTATCTCACGTCAGGGAAACCTGCACGTATCAAGCACTTTCTCGTTCGTTACTCTAGCTTCAAGCATGCAGTTGCCAGTGCATCAAGGGTTTAGGCTGAGAAAAGAAAACTTCTAATTATGACCATTCTCTTCCTCTCTATCGTGCAGTGCTGGCTGTGCAGTTTGACGACGCAAATGCTCCATTTGCTAATAGCATGAGATACTAATTTCGTATCAGCCCGTACTCTGAGCTGCTCTCGTTTATCTGGTGGTTTGCGCATCTTGGATGCGGAGTTCATTGCGTTATTTCTCTTCTTTCACTTGAAAACACAATTTGTGCGGATGAGAAATTCTGATTTCGCGATTATTTCAGTCTCCCTGTCGATATAAGTCAAACTCCAATATAACTGACTTCAGTGTTTCACATTAGTTTTCTTCGTTTTTGTTTTGCTAGGGTCACATTGCAATAGGAGTCCATGTTGGTTTTTTATTTGAATAAATGTTCAGTGTTGGTTTTTCATTTTAATAAATGTTCAATAATTGTGATACAGACTTCCATTTATGATACCTAGCTTCTACACTCTTTTTCCATGATTAGGCGACACTTATTAAAAACAATAATGAAGAAAACACTAAGGTGTAGTTTCTGAGTGATGGTGTTTTCGTTGTAGGCAGTGACCACATTATTAATGAAATGCTGCATAGCATGCAAAGGTATTAACTGTAGTGAGGAGTGAGTAGCGCTCGCATGTTTTAATTCAGAGCTCAAAACGGTTACTAATGCATATTAGTTTCAAGTTATTGTGCATAATACAACGTGTCTCTATCTCTTTTTCTCGGCTTCATGTCTCCCCTTGCAACTTTATCTAGTATAACTTGCCCTTTACTCGGTTTCTGCTCGATTATGTTTTGTGAACTTTTGTACGGTCAATTCCAGTTCGCGGATAAGAGTATTCTTAGATGGTTACAGTCATACAAATTTTATGAGTTCCGTAGGATTAACGAACCTGCACAGCTACTGGCAAACATACTGTGTTAAAGAGAGAGGAGTAGATATTCATTATGCACAGCGTGTAATGTCGCCAGTTGCGCCTCACTCTCCACATTAAAACATTACCACTGGTGTAATACGTTTCCTCACTACATCAAGTTTACATAAACACATTACTTAAGTCTTTTGCTGAAGATGTGATAGTAAGGATCCAGGCCCGCTTATTAGCCTCGTAATGGTGTTCCAAAGAAATAAACGAACACAAAACCCCAGCATACAGTCATCACGTCAACACTAACTCACGTTACAAATTCAGCTAAAATACGGGAATAAATTGCAGACACTCGATTTGTTAGAAGAAATACAGAGATTAGAGAACTAACTCTTAAAACAGAAGAGGGGACAAATATCTTGTTCTTACCGGTTGTTGTCCACATTACCAGCCCTTACCACACAGTGGCCCTGTGATCACGTCACTGGATTTACATTCAGGAGAAACGAGGTTTTAAACGTTGTACTTCTTTATCCCAAAGCAACAGAGCACAATATTACAATGGTACCTTTGAAAATATCACAGTCGATTTCTTTCCGCGTTCTTGTCGAATCCCAGTCTGTGATCCGCCTGTAAAGACTTCGACCTCAACGAATTCTTAAAACTCTAGTCTTCCTTTCCCAAAAGTCTAGTCTCCACACCCATTCGCATTCATATGGCAGACAACAGATCGGCAATCATAATCTATATTTCCAGTTGCCAGTTCTGTTTCTAGTGAATGGCCCTCATTATCTTTTTATTTGCCATGAAAGTTGATATTCTTTTGTTCTCCTGCAGTATACATAGACTTCTTTCGCTGCAAGTCTTCTTTATGAAACTGATGGAACCTACGTTGGGCCTGTGTTCCTCCATGTGAAGCCAATACAGAGAATAGTATCCAGAGATTTATTGCTACAGCAGCAGTCGTAAAATTCAACTATAATTTAAAGGAGGCAAGGTAGGGAAATGCTTTTTCCAAACACCGGCGGCAGCTGCCACATAACGCTCTTTCACGGTATCCTGGGGATGTTAACTATCCTTCGCCGGCGCCTCTCGTAATAAGTGGAAGCAACTTTACGGCCCAGTCGCTGTTAATTTTAAGCTACTGGGAAATACTAAAACATTCTATTATAAGTGCTGCAGTAAATTCCTGACCGGTGTTAAACGCTACAGAGAATGTAAGCTTTCATATTATTTCACTTTTGCAAGTATACTTAAGTTTTAACGGGAGATAAAAATGACCACATTTCTCTATTTCTAGGTACGTGGTGACTGCATTTTTCGATGTGGAACCAGACCTTAATTTCAGCCCCCCCCCCCCCCCCCCCCCAGATGTTTTTATACAGGGTGTTACAAAAAGGTACGGCCAAACTTTCAGGAAAAATTCCTGACACACAAATAAAGAAAAGATGTTATGTGGACATGTGTCCGCAAACGCTTAATTTCAATGTTAGAGCTCATTTTAGTTTCGTCAGTATGTACTGTACTTCCTCGTTCCACCGCCAGTTGGCCCAATTGAAGGAAGATAATGTTGACTTCGGTGCTTGTGTTGACATGCGACTCATTGCTCTACAGAACTAGCATCAAGCACATCAGTACGTAGCATCAACAGGTTAGTGTTCATCACGAACGTGGTTTTGCAGTCAGTGCAATGTTTACAAATGCGGAGTTGGCAGACGCCCATTTGATGTATGGATTAGCACGAGGCAATAGCCGTGGCGCGGTACATTTGTATCGAGACAGATTTCCAGAACGAAGGTGTCCTGACAGGAAGACGTTCGAAGCAATTAATCGGCGTCTTAGGGAGCACGGAACATTCCAGCCTATGACTCGCGACTGGAGAATACCTAGAACGACGAGGACAAATGCAGTTGACGATAACCCTAATGTCAGCGTCAGAGAAGTTGCTGCTGTACTAGGTAACGTTGTCCACGTCACTGTATGGAGAGTGCTACGGGAGAACCAGTTGTTTCCGTACCATGTACATCGTGTGCAGGCACTATCAGCAGCTGATTGGCCTCCAGAGGTACACTTCTGCGAATGGTTAATTCAACAATGTGTCAATCCTCATTTCAGTGCAAATGTTCTCTTTATGGATGAGGCTTCATTCCAACAGGACCAAATTGTAAATTTTCACAATCAACATGTGTGGGCTGACGAGAATCCGCACGCAATTGTGCAGCCACGCCATCAACACAGATTTTCTGTGAACGTTTGGGCAGGCATTGTTGGTGATGCCTTGATTGGGCTCCATGTTCTTCCACCTACACTCAATGGAGCACGTTATCCTGATTTCATACGGGATACTCTACCTGTGCTGCTAGAACATGTGCCTTTACAAGTACGACATAACATGTGGTTCATGCACGATGGAGCTCCTGCACATTTCAGTCGAAGTGTTCGTACGCTTCTCAACAACATATTCGGTGACCGATGGACTGGTAGAGGCCGACCAATTCCATGGCCTCCACGCTCTCCTGACCTCAACCCTTTTGACTTTCATTTATGGGGGCATTTGAAAGCTCTTGTCTACGCAACCCCGGTACCAAATGTAGTGATTCTTCGTGCTCGTATTGTGGACGGCTGTGATACAATACGCCATTCTCCAGGGTTGCATCAGCGCATCAGGGATTCCATGCGACGGAGGGTGGATGCATGTATCCTCGCTAACGGAGGACATTTTGAACATTTCCTGTAACAAAGTGTTTGAAGTCACGCTGGTACGTTCTGTTGCTGTGTGTTTCCATTCCATGATTAATGTGATTTGAAGAGAAATAATAAAATGAGCTGTAACATGGAAAGTAAGCGTTTCCGGACGCATGTCCACATAACATCTTTTCTTTATTTGTGTGTGAGGAATGTTTCCTGAAAGTTTGGCCGTACCTTTTTGTAACACCCTGTATACTGGAACACGTAGGCACCGTAGATTTAAAGCGGTAGACGTGTATTAAATAGCAACGTAACAGTGAACGTGACAGTGAGTGACCAACGTAAGGTGATGGACATGGGAGTGAGATGACGTACTTCGTACATGGGTGCGTGCGTGCGTGCGTGTGTGTGTGTGTGTGTGTGTGTGTGTGTGTAGTACACACCAGGTAAGTTGGAGGTATGAATTAAACAACGCCTTCAGTCACAACTTTTTCGTGTCTTATTAACCACACGATGCATTTAGGTCCCTGTGGGTCCATTGTCAGGTGTAATTTGTCTTAATACATGTTTTGTGTCTTCTCCTGAATGAGGTGAAATGCGTATTCCACATAATCCAACGAAAGCATTTTTAACGTATTAGTACCGGCAAACATTGTTTACTCCGTCGTTGTAGTACATGTCACTTCATTCAGGATGTACGTTTGCACACACATGTCTATAAACACTACACAGATGTTATAGTCAGCTTACGAGCGATGAGACACAGCATCTCCGAGGTAGCGATGAAGTGGGAATTTACGCGTACGACCATTTCACGAGTGTACCGTGAATATCAGGAATTCTGTAAAACATCAAACCTTCGACATCGCAACGGCTGCAAAAAGATCCTGCAAGAGAGGAAGACGACTGAAAAGAATCGTACAACGTAACAGAAGTGCAACCCTTCCGCAAATTACTACAGATTTCAGTGCTGGGCCATCGACAAATGACAGCGTGCGAACCATTCAACGAAACATCATCAATGTGGGCTTTCGGAGCCGAAGGCCCATTCGTGTACCGTCGATAACTCCACGACACAAAGCTTTACGCCTCGCCTGGGCCCATCTACACCGACATAGGACTGTTGATGACTGAAAACAAGTTGCCTGGTCGTACGAGTCTCGTTTCAAATTGTATTGAGTGGATGGATTTGTTCGGGTATGGAGAAAATCTGATGAATCCATGGACCCTGCTTGTCAACAGGGGACTGTTCAAGCTGTTGGAGGTTCAGCAATAGTATGGTGCGTGTGCAGTTGGAGTGATATGGCGCCTCTGATACGTCTAGATACGACTCTGCCAAGTAACACGTACGTAAGAATACTATCTGATCACCTTCATCCATACATGTCCATTGTGCATTCCGACGGACTTGGGCAATTCCAGCAGGACAATACGACATCCTACAAGTCCAGAATTGCTACAGAGTGCCTCCAAAAATACTCTTCCGAATTTAAACACTTCCACTGGCCGCCACACTCCACAGAGATGAACATTACTGAGGATATCAGGGATAACTTGCAATGTACTGTTGAGAAGAGATCGCCACCCCATCGTACTCTTACGGATTTATGGACAGCCCTGCAGGATTCATAGTGTGAGTTTCCTCCAGAACTACTTCAGACATTAGTCGAGTCCATGCCACGTCGTGTTGTGGCATTTCTGCGCGCTCGCGAGGCCCTACACGATATTAGGTAGATGTACCAGTTTCTTTGGTTCTTTAGTGTATGTCAGGAACAGTAGAAGGCCTAAACACTTTCTAGAGAACGCTAGATATTACTTCTATTTTACTGTGATATTTATGATAGGAAATCATGAACCCAGTCGCACAACTCAGACGATACTGCTATATATGCTTAGAAGTCACTCGTGAGTAGCTGTGTCAAAAGCCTTCACGAAATCAAAAAATGTGGCATCAATTTGACATCCCCTGTCAATAGCACTCATTACTTCGTAATAACAAAGAGCTAGTTGTACTTAACAAGATATATATTTTCTGAATATGTGTTGGCTATTTGTCAGTAAATTGCTTTCCTCCAGGTAATTCACCATGTCCGAACATAGTACATGTTCCAAAATCCTACTGCAAGTGGACGTTAGTGATACGGGTCTGTAAGTCAGCGGATTTACTCCTGTTTTCTTTCTTGAGTACTGATGTGACCTGTACAACTTTCCAAACTTTAGGTACGGTTCTTTCCACTATCGAGCTACGATTGCTAAATATGGAGCTATTGTATCAGAATACTCTGAAAGGAACCTAAGTGGTCTACAATCTGGACCAGGATCGTTGCATTTATTGATTGAAGCTCCTTCGCTTCACTGAGGATATCTACGTCATTGTCATGTTGGTAGTGATTCTGGAATATTAACTTCGTCTTCTTTGGTGAAGGAATTTCGGAAAACAATGTTTAGTAACCCTGCTTTAGTGGCACAGTCACCAGCAACATCACCATTGCTCTCGTGCAGCGAATGTATTGATTGCGTCTTGCTGATGGTATACTTTACAAACAATCACAATCTCTTCGGGCTTTCTGCCAGGTTTCCAGACAGAGTTTTGTTGTGGAAACTGTCAAAATCATCTCGCATTGAAGACCACTTTGAATTTAGACCTTCTGTTAAACTTCGCCAATTTTGGGGATTTTATGTTACTTTTAAATTTGGCATGGTCTTTTTCGTTCTTACTGCAACAGTTCTGACCTGTTTATTGTGGTATGGGCTACCAGTACCATCTCTTTTTAATTTAATTGGTGCTTATCTTTCAATTTTCGTCGGTTCTATTTCTTTGAACTCAAACCACTTCGGGTCTACGATGGAACGAGTAGAGATTGACTGTTAGAAAGGCGTCAAGAGAATTTTTATCTGTTTTTTTTATACACATATATTTTGCGTTTATTCTTGCTGCAACGACCTTGTGATCACTTAGCCCCTGTATCCGTCGTAATGCTCCATATTTTTTCAGGATTATTTGTTGCTAAGAGGTGAAGTAGGTTTTTGCAGTCATTTACACTTCGATTCAGCTCCTGAATTAATTGTTCAAAATAATTTTCAGAGAAAGCATTCAGTACGATCTGGGATGCCATTTTATGCCTACTATATATTTTGTCCAACATATCACTACTAACTATACCTGTATGAGTGGGGTTCATATTTGAAATGAGACTCAGTTTTTCTCTGAAATAAATAATAATGAAGCAACTTAAACGCGGGTGGTGGCCATTGGTGTTTACAGGGAAGGACAGTTTATTTCATTAAACAACTTGAATACGGCAAAAAGCTCCTGAAAATTTACTGCAAACAAAGGGATCCTCAATTATTACTGAATTATTAGAATATACTTGAGCAACGGCTGATACGCCACCCCGCGTAATATTCAATAGCAATAGTGCACGGCCAATGGTCTAAGTTGTTTAATTAAACTCTGGCAGGTTCTCCTAAACTCTAAAACACTTGACAATTTAAATTCAACCAAGGCATCAAAAGAAATCCTCACAGCAGTCTGGCACTGGAACATTACAATCAAATCATGACCTGAACAAAACGACTTTAGGTTAAAATCATTTCTTATACTTTTAACAACTGGCAAGTCGTTTACAGTAGCAACGCCTGACCAGTGGCTCCTGACGGATACAACACATTCAGAAACAGCAGCTGGTAAAACCCAATGGTCCACACAGTTCCCTTACCAGTTTAACTTAGTACACATAAGCAACAGCTTAGGACTCTACAACATAAGAGATAAGTGTAAATACACATGCCGTCACATGGACAAGCAATCATGGATTTATCAACAGATGTATCCTTCTTGAAAGTTTACTCCTCACGAACTTTGCAGCTAACTGACTCTTTAATAAACTCCACACTTCGAAATGGTAAAGTTTTGACACTTGGCCTGCTCCTACTAAAGCTCGGAAGCGACAGGTCGTATGTCTGCAGTTCAGTATTCATAGTAGATATATTTAAACTCACAGCGCAGACATTAACATGCAATTCCGTAAGGCAATGCCAAAACTCAAACGGTACAGTCTAGTACATCAGTTAAAGAATAACCTTCCAATAACAGTCGCCCCTAAGGAGATTCCTTTGTACTCAGCATAACATAGCTCCATTTAAAACAAAAACCAAAGCTCGTCATTTATCCGAACAGACTGAGAGAATGAAAGAAGCTACCACGAATTCGCAGCACGATGCGGTACTTGCTCCCCTGTTCGCCGACCTTCCTGGCCAGCAACAACACGCCGCGTCCTCGCTTATACTCGTAACTTGCCCACACCTCCTGCCGGTTCCAGACTTTTAGCCTCGCTGTCTGTCCATACCCCTCAACGTCAACATGGGCTTGGCAACGTTCACGTGGCTACGACTGCTGTCGGACTCTCTTGTTCGACATCCAGCCAACTGTCTCTTTCGCACTTACACACCGCCTTGAAATCGTCTCTTGCTGTTGCTCGCGACCCCGTGCCGCACCGGGAGGAAGCGCAACTGCCGTTTCAGCGATGTTGGGTGGCGCCGTATCGATAATCGAGACGAACGTATCTGAATCTCCAGCCTACACGGTCGCAGAACGGTGTGAGACTCCGATTTAGATCCTCCTCTTGGCTATGTACCAAAGGTTGGCAGTCAGTGTTGTTCACGATGCTTCAGATGGTGAACTCCGCCTTCATCTCGTAAACAAGTCTGGGAATCTTCACCACTTCAGCTAGCAGTCCGAATCCAGAAAGACATCTCCGGCGGTACTCCGAAAGGATACTGCCCTTCGATTGTGTCATTCCAGCACTAATCGAAGCGCTAGGTTTTCAGGTACCAGCCACCCGAGCAGCAGCAGCGGTCCCGGCCAGCAGCAGCGGTCCCGGCCAGCAGCAGTGGTCCAGCCGGCAGCAGCCAGCCAGCCCTCCAGCAGCAGCAGCAGCAGCAGCAGCAGCAGCGCAATCCAGCCAGCCAGCCGGCAGCAGCGGCAGCGGCCCCGGCCTCGTCCGCGGCGGCAGCAGCAGCAGCAGCAGCAGCTGCTGCGGCATTCCTGCCAGCCAGCGCCAGCGCCAGCAGCATGGGACTCTGGTCTTCGTCCGTCTTCGTCTTCGTCTTCATCCATCTTCGTCTTCGTCAGTCCCCAGTTTTTTTTTCCTTTCCTTTCGTCCTGTGCATTTTTGTTTATCCCTGTCGTCATGTCAGCCCCCACCAACCCTACCACCACTACCACCACCGCCATAGTTTATACTTCCCCCTCCGCCGCCACCACCACCATTACATGGTGTGCCCCGTCACACCCCTCTCTTTCCATCCCTCCTCTTCTCACTCTCCCTTCGCCCTCGCTCTTTGTCGCCCCCTCTCCAGCTTCTTCCTCCCACTCCTCTCCCTCTGATCCTTTCCCCCCCACTCCCCCAGCCTGTCACTGCAGCTCCAGCTAGAGTGGTGGCCCGTCGGGCCACTGCCCATGCCCAACTCTCCCCATCGCCTTCGCCATCACCGACACCACCGTCGCCATCGCAGTCGCAGTCGCCTTCACCGTCACCATCTCCGGCGCCAACTGCTGTGTCCACGCCGGGACCTGTCCCTTCCCGCCACCTCCCTATAGCTCCCGTCCCTCATATCACCACCCACCCTTCTGCCACCATTAAACGCTCTAGTGGCACCTCCGCCTCCTTCGCTCCCAAAAAGGCCCTTCCCCATCCTCCTTCCCCCCCCCCCCCAGGATGCCATGGATGTCTCCCCGACTGGCCCTCCTCCTCCTCCTTCCCCCCTCTTTATACAAATACCTCCTCTCCCGTCCCGATCCTTCCCTTCTTGAGGACCAGTATCTCTCCCTCGTCCTCCGCCAACACTTCCCTGGTGCCCCCATCTCTCTCCTCACTCCCAGATGGGATTCCGTTCCCATCTCCTCCCCCAGCCCCACCCTCCATACTGACATCCTCTCCCGCCTCCCCATCACCCATTTTGGCCCAAAAGCCTCCCTCACCCCTGCTCCTTCTCCATCTCCTACCCACCAACCCCCAACCCCACGCACACGCCAACCCTCACCGCCGTGATCACTCGGCTCAGTCCGTTGATCACAAAGGAGGAGGTGTTGGCGGAGCTCAAGGCGCATCCCCCACTGGAGGTGCGGCCAGTCCGCCGCATTTTCAACTCGGCCGGCCCCACCCGCCTTATGCGGGTTTTCTCCGAGGATGCCCCCTCCATTGACCGTCTCCTGAAGGAGGGTGCCCTCTTCTTCAACCAGCGCTATAAGGTCGACCCCTCCCGTTCCCCTCCTCAATCCCTGCGCTGCCAGAGGTGTCTCCACTATAACGCCCACCCAACAGCCGAGTGCTGCGAGGCCCCCACCTGCCCGCATTGGAGGCAAGCGCACTTCCTCCGGCAGTGCCCTAACCTTCAATCCCCTCCCTCCTGCAATACCTGCAATCTCCCCCATCCCACCTCCTCCCAAAAGTGTAAAGCCCGACCCCCTCCAACCACTCCTGAACTCACCATCCCTGTCCATCCTCTGGACGACCCCACCCCTCCTGGCAATTCCCTTCGTCCCTCCCCCCACTGCTGAGGACATCAACAGGTTCCTCACCATTGTCCTACAAAACGTCCACCCTTTCCAGCGCCCTCACACCCTCCAACAGGTCTCCCTCACCACCCGTTCCATTTTCCACTTAAAAATGTATGCGACCTACTCCAACAACCAGGCCCATTTCACCTTCTCCCGTCTTGACACCCTCGTCTAAATCCCTGTCATGGCACGACAGCACCGTATCATTTCAACAACATCCGCTCCCTTCCCGCCAACAAGAACCTCTTCCTGCACACCCTTGCCACCCACCGCATGGATGCCTTCCTCCTCAATGAAACTTTCCTCCAACCCCACCACACCGTCCACACGTCGCCCTACCTCCTTCACCACTCCGATAATCCCCTCCCGATTGCGCATGGCGGAGTTGCGATTGGTCACCACTGCCATATCCCTGTTCGGCTCCAACCTCTCCTTCCCAACCCCACCGAACACCTGATCCTTACCCTCTTCTTCCCCAGCCTTATCATCACCTGTGCCACCATCTATGTCCGCCCTAACGTCCCTATTCCCTTCGACTTCCTCTCCCATATTGACCATACCTTGTCCTCCTACATGATCGCCGCTGACCTCAACATCCATAGTCATTCCACCGCACAGCGGTGGCATCGGTTCCTTTCCTCCCTTCACGGCGACCTCATCCCCATCCCCCAGCACACCCGTCCTGAATCCAACTCCACTCCCGATGTTATCATTTCCTCCCCTAACCTCCTTGGTCGCATAATGGTGGATGTCCTGGAGCCTATTGGTAGCGACCATCTCCCTGTCCTCCTCACCGTTTCAGACAGTCATCGCCCCCACCCCGACCCTCGTAATGACCCTCCCCCAAAGTATGTCCATGACTATTCCCATGCCAACTGGAATGCCTGCCTGGATACCCTCTCCACCCAGGTCGATAGCCACCCCTTCACCTACCACGACCCTGATGATGTAACCCATGCCGCCTCCTTTCTCCAGCAGACCTTGTCTGAGGCCATGGAGGCCCACATCCCTACTGTCGCCATCTACTCCCACCGTCTTACTTTACCCCCACAGGCCATCCTCCTCCTCTGTGAATCCCGCCATCTCTACCGTGCCTTCCTCCACACGTGTGACCCGGACAAACTACGACACCACCGGCAACTCCAGCGACACATTCGAAACGCTGGGACTGGCGACAGACATGCACCCATTTAAATGCTACCCTACCTATAAACTCATCCAAGTTCTGGTCAGCCTTCCATCGGCTTACCGGAACTAAACCCTCCCCCTACTATCCTCTTCTACATGATGATCACCCCTTCCCTGACACCCTTAGCATGGCCAATCACTTTGCCTCTTACCTCTCTGATGTCTTTTCCATCCCCGATGATCCCCAGTTCGATTACTCCCTCTTCCCGGATGTCCGCAATCGAACTGACACCTCTGTCCCTCCCCTCGCTCCTGGTTTCCGGTACTTGGACAACATTGCGCAGACGGAACTCAATGCCCCTATCACTACACAGGATCTCATTGCTACACTCTGCAAGAAACGCAACAACACTCCTGGTCATGATTGTGTCACCTACCGTCACCTTCATGAAGCTCCTGTCTCTTTCCTCTCCACCCTGGCCAGGCTCTACAATTTAGTCCTGTCCACTGGTTACTATCCCAACCTGTGGAAAACCTCCCGTATCCTGGTGTTCCTTAAACCTGGTAAACCGCCGTCCGCCATCTCCTCCTACCATCCCATCAGCCTTACCTCGGTCTTCAGCAAGGTCCTGGAATCTATCCTCACCCACCGCATTCACCAGCATCTCCGCCAGCACTGCCTCCTTTGTGTTACCCAGTGTGGCTTTCGGCCATCCTTCTCTTCTGACGACCTTCTCCTTCACCTCACTCATCTCCTTCCCGAACAGTTTAATTCCCGCCGCTCCGCAATCTTCCTCTCCCTGGACCTCGAACGTGCTTATGACCGCGTATGGCATTCCAGCCTCCTCTTCAAGTTCCAAACCTTCGCCCTTCCCATTAATTACGTCCGTCCGATCGGCTCCTTTCTCTCCCACCATCCTTCCTACGTCACCATCCATAACATGGATTCCTACACCTTTTTTCCCTCTGCCGGTGTGCCCCAAGGCTCCATCCTCTCTCCCCTTCTGTACCTTTTATATATAGCGGACATGCCGCCGCCGGCACCCCCCATCCACCTTCTCCAGTTTGCCGATGACACCGCCTTTCTTGCCCTTGCCCCCACCCTGCAGTGCTCCCAACACCTTCTCCAATCCCATCTTGACCAGTTCACCGCTTGGTGCAACCAGTGTTTGCTCAAGGTCAATCCCTCCAAAACCCAGGCGATCATTGTAGGCAAAACCACCCCTTCCTTCCGCCTCCTTGGTTTCTATCTCACCATCTACAGCCGCCCTATCGCCCTCACCCCCACCCTTAAGTACCTTGGCGTCACCCTCGACCGTCGACTCTCCTGGACCCCCCATCTCTGGACAATCCAAATCAAGGCACGCTCCTGACTCCATCTCCCCAAGCTCCTTTCTGGCCGTACGTTGGGTCTGGACCCCTCCACCATACTCCACACCTATAAATCCCTCATCCGCCCTATCCTTTGTTACACCCATCCGGCCTGCATCTCCGACCCCCGACCTTTTATAAATCCCTTCAAATCCTTGAACGCCATGCTCTCCGCCTCGCCTATCACATCTGTCTCCCCTCCCCCACGCAGATCCTGTACGATCTCATTCCATTCCCCCACCTCCTCCTTTTCCTTGAAAGGATACGAATCCTGTACACCTCCCGCAAACTCGATCCTCCTCGCCCGCTTGTCTCGCCCATCCTCTCCCGTCCCCCCCCCCTCTGCTGCGCCTGTATTCCCACATCCCACCCGGTCTCCATCTCTCCACCCTCCTTACCCTCTTCCAAGGTGGCTTCCACCAGCTCCCCCTCCCTGATGATGTCCTCCTCCCCTTCATATACCCCTCCTACCAACTTTGATCCTTCCTCCCTCTTCCTGTGTCTGTTCGTTTGGGCACCCTCCCTCCCTCCTCCCTTTCTCCCCACTCCTCCCCTGGGCCTCCCCTCCCGTGTCCCTCTACTCCTCCTCCTATCTCCTCAGCCATTGGCATCTTTGTTCTCCCCTCTCCACCCTCTCCACCCCCCCCCCTCACCCTTCTTCCCCTCTTGGCAGGTCCCCGGACTTGCACACGCTACGTGGACTTTCGCGCGCCAGAGATCATCGCCATCAGTGTCTCGTGTGTGTGACGTCGTTTTGTGTTTTTAGTGTCCGCCGTCACGCTTCTACGTTCACTAGTGCCGTCGGATTCATCAGCGTTATGGGCGCCGTGTCAACGCGTTTTCAGTGTCGTTATCGTCGAGTGTGAACGGCTCCGTGTTTTTTGTGTATCTGTGACCACTATTTTTTCTTTTTTTTTGCCCGTCACTATGTTCATTCTGATTCTCCATTCTGTGTTCTGTTATTGTCAACACTATGGCTGAAGAGCGGCGTAGCATGCCGCTGACAGCCTACCTGATTGTTCAGGTATTAAAATAACAATAAAGGAAAAAAAAAGAAAAAAATCCAGAAAGAATCTCTTGCAGTCCAAAGAGACGCACAACGTTAATACTGACATGTGCCACCACTTGCAGTTGGCTTCACTTTGTGCTCTTCATGCCATCCAGAAGGAGCCGTTACACATCTGGAATGACTCCCCCCGGAATGCACACAGAGTGCACATTGGATTCGTTCCCCTGCTTGGCAGCCATATCCGTGAGGGGCCCCATTATGTGCTTAACTTCGGAGGTTCCAGCTTCTACTAATTCAAATCTCTGTGATTGCCCAAATCTTGCAAGTTGAGAGGCTTCCCCTGCATCGGGACAAGCGACTGTGTGTAGCGCAGGATGTTTATCAGATACACACAGCGCCTGCAACAGGTTCGTCACACGAACCAGGAGGATCTCCGATCACCCTCCCCCCCCCCCCTTTCTGGAATATCTTTCACTGTCTGTGTCGCGTATCCCTGTGCACTTTGATTTTATATGTACTTCATGTTGCTTAGCACTTTAAGTAAACTATATGTTGATTATTGTTACGAACACAAAAGATAAAATGCGGTTCTCACTACCGGTTTCTGTAATTGAAAATTTTAACTTTGTGCCCTCTGATCTATTATGTGGGCATACGCACAACACTAAAACATTTCCTGCCGTGAACGTATGATCTTTAATTTGCAAGACTGATCTGGCTTGTTAGAAATGGAACACTGTATCATTACTGTAACTGATTACGAAATTAAACATGTCTTTCTCTACTTTCGTCTCTGAAATGCACTGAAAATTACTCTTATTATACGCACAGAAGTTACAGGTTTCAGTGTTTGCCAAACATGAAATCTGCAGTGGATTTATTTTTTTAATTTGAACACTATTGATTGTCACGGTTAACACGAGAGCATGAAACTAAAAATGGAAATTGATTTTAATATTACTAGCCTGACCAGATTTCAACACAGCAGTCTTTGATCTCACACAAGTAATGTTTTAACACTCTGATTTACGTAAATTATTTACGACACTGATATTATACTAGCAGTTGCCCATGTCCATCTGAAAATAACGTAATAAAATCTACAATTCTCCTCTGGGGTCTCCGGGAGGTTGAAAGAAATAATTTTAATGTACCATTACCTGGCCGCTTAGTTGCTGGAAAACTGCTTCATTCAATTATAGTTTGAATTTGCCGCGGCAGCGGCTGCCGCGATCGTGGCGCAGCATTGCGTCACGAAAAATTCTAAATTCGCTGAAAACTGCTAAAAATGTGGAATGAAATACCAGGCAGGCTAGCTACAAATTATTACAAGCTTTTTTAACAATTTCTATGTACAAAATCAACATAAAATTCAAAGTACACACATTTTTTATACATCAGTATCCAATGGTGTCTTTCCCGATTAAAGAACAAAAGAAAGCTAACCAAGCGTTCGAGTGAGCGTCACAGGCTCTTACAACATTCACGGCAACAAGAAGACAGAGAGAGTAATTTCTAAACCTCCACTATTTATAAGTAATTTAATGTGCTAATATATATCTTTGTTACATTTTTAATTATAATTGTCTACTTCGGTTGCACACTCTCCGACCACAGATGTTATTTGCAAAATGGTCATACAAAATATTACACAAACATAAAAGTGAAAAATAATTATTTCCTTTTTTACAGTATCCACATAATCGATAACTGTTCGTACAGAAATGAAATATAATAACACAGATGAATGTTTTTTTTTCCACATATATTACACAGATTTTACAAATATCTTGCCAGGAGACGTCACACCTGCTACACCTTGGAATGACCTCCTACTCAAGTACGAGTGAAGGATAGGCCTTGCTGCGGGCAGTACTTGGGGCGGCAACGGTAGCAGATCGATCGGGGGACAAGTGTGACATGCTATACGTGTACTGAATCCCCATGTCCAGGCTCTCTGACAAGAGCCTCAAGCTGCACCACCGAGGTCAGCACTGCCTGAAGCTTTGACCGGAAGGTCACAAACGCAGCTCGCATCTGAACACAGCATTCATACTAAAGACGGCAGGAATACACTCTAGACAGTTATTAAAAAGATGAATTACGCCTGATAAAAACACAAACGTGTACGAAATTTATGAGTTAAACTACATATCAGAGACGAAATTCAAAATAAATCGCTTGTTATGAGAAACTGCGTCAACTCACAAACAAAACAGCTTACTTTGCGGCGTGCTTCGAGACACTGCTGCGGTAACGAAAGCTACCACTCAAGTGATGCGTCTATCTGTCGATTGTTGTAGTTCCTTGGTCCTTCGTGGTTTACTAAATCTATAAATTCTTTTGACAATGTTGACTGGAATACTCTCTTTCAAATTCTGAAGGTGGCAGGGGTAAAATACAGGGAGCGAAAGGCTATTTACAATTTGTACAGAAAGCAGATGGCAGTTATAAGAGTCGAGGGGCATGAAAGGGAAGCAGTGGTTGGGAAGGGAGTGAGACAGGGTTGTAGCCTCTTCCCGATGTTATTCAATCTGGATATTGAGCAAGCAGTAAACGAAACAAAAGAAAAATTCGGAGCAGGTATTAAAATCCATGGAGAAGAAATAAAAACTTTGAGGTTCGCCGATGACATTGTAATTCTGTCAGAGACAGCAAAGGACATGGAAGGGCAGTTGAATGGAATGGACAGTGTCTTGAAAGGAGGATATAAGATGAACATCAACAAAAGCAAAACGAGGATAATGGAATGCTGTCGAATTAAGTTGGGTGATGCTGAGGGAATTAGATTAGGAAATGAGACACTTAAAGTAGTAAAGGAGTTTTGCTATTTGGGGAGCAAAATAACTGATGATGGTGGAACCAGAGAGGATATAAAATGTAGACTGGCTATGGCAAGGAAAGTGTTTCTGAAGAAGAGAAATTTGTTAACATCGAGTGTACATTTAAGTGTCAGGAAGTCGTTTCAGAAAGTATTTGTACGGAGTGTAGCCATGTATGGAAGTGAAACATGGACGATAAATAGTTTGGACAAGAAGAGAATAGAAGCTTTCGAAATGTGATGCTACAGAAGAATGCTGAAGATTAGATGGGTACATCACATAACTAATGAGGAGGTATTGAATAGAATTGGGGAGAAGAGAAATTTGTGGCACAACTTGACTAGAAGAAGGTATCGGTTGGTAGGACATATTCTGAGGCGTCAAGGGATCACAAATTTAGTACTGGAGGGCAGCATGGAGAGGAATAATCGTAGAGGGAGACCAAGAGAGAAATACACTAAGCAAATTCAGAAGGATGTAGTTTGCAGCAGGTACTGGGAGATGAAGCAGCTTGCACAGGATGGAGTAGCATGGAGAGCTGCATCAAACCAGTCTCAGGACTGAAGACCACAACAACAACAACAAATTCTTTCTGAGTGGTGTTGTAATGTTCCATAACATATGTACAGGCCTGTCGATTATGATACTACGTAATAGATATTGAAAATTCTCATCCATCCCCTCTGTCACTCCTGTTTATTTTTAAAGGCTTGTGTCGGTGCATTACTAGACTGCCTCTTTTTCTGCCAACAGCTACTGGTCCTATGAACTTCCTTTGTACCACAAACAAACAGTGAATTGCAAACAGTGATGGCGCCATAATCCTGCCGAAAAATTCCGTTCCGTAGAGCTACATGAAATGTCTCACTGTACCGAACACTTCCAAGCTGGACCGAGCAAAGCCAACAAAGGCCGAACCTCGTCCCGCACGTGTGCAGCACATCGTGCTCGCGGGCAGCTTGGCATGCCATGGCGGTCCCTGGTTTAGGAACTGACGATTATCACGCTCACAGTTCCGTTATATTTCACTACAGAATAGGCACAGTTTTTCTCTAAATAAGAAGTAAAATTTAATTTTTACCTCAGAGATCCGTTATCTTTCACTACAGAATAGGCACAGTTTTTCTCTAACTAAGAAGTAAAATTTAATTTTTACCAATGAGCGCTGACGTCTATTATGAAACAGATTTCAAACTAGCATTCTTCATTATGCTATGAATAGAGAAGCTGACGTATAGTATCATTTGGGCGAAGGTCACATGCAACAATAGCCTGTATGGGAAAATAAACAGCAAACTGGCGCTTCATGAACGAAATAATACAGAAAGACAAAATATGGGAAATGCCTTGAACTTTAACTTGTGCACAATATGACCAGATTGGATCATGGAAGAGTTCAAGATGTGCCGCGTGTACACCAAATGCCCTGGAAGCTAGCGACGACAAGTTGATTTGGGAGGTAAGTGACGGAAATATTAACAGTGTTGCATAAAATGACTTTAGTGAAATTAAGAGTGATGCCGGCTACACGTACCTCTACATCTGGATTCCGCAATCAACTTTACGGTTTGCGACGTATCATACTTCTGGTATCGTTATGCTTCACCTTTTCCCTGTTCTGTTTGAGAATGGTACATGGGGAGAATGCCAGTAAACATCCATTTGAGCACTAGTTTCTCTGATTTTCTCGTCGTGGTCATTTCGAGATACATGCTTGATTGGAAATAATACATTTCCCAATTCTTGCCGGAGCGTTCTCTCCCAGAATTCCAATAATGAACCGCTGCCTCATGCATGGAATATCTATTGCAGCGTCTGCCACTGGAGTATGTTGAGTATGTCCGTAACACTCTCGCGCCAACTAAACGATCCTGAGACGAAACGCCCATCCCTTCGCTGAATCTTCTGTACTTAATCTATTAATCCAGCCTGATAAGATGCGACACAGATGAGCAATAACTCAAGAATCGGTTGAACAAGTATTTTACAAGCCAATTCTTTCATGGATTAATAACATATAAAATAAGATTCTTCCAATGAATTTCAGTCTGGCATCCGCTTTTCATACAATTTCTTTTATGTGGTCGCACCGGATGGTTATTCCTAGGTAAAGCTCATGATAAATATTGTAGAACCAAATATTTATCAAGAACGGAGGAAAATAAATGTTTAATTCTAGGTACAATGTAAATATAAATGTCGCATAACTGACCTACACTTCATGATACTTGAAATAACTGATGACACCTGATCCTAATGTCACTGTTGTCTGAGAAAAATCATCGGTTCCGAAGAACAAGTTAAATAAATAAAAATAATGTAGAATCAGTTATAGCTGAATCGTAACTGCGCTACTGCTTCTACGCTATAACGTTCGAAAGAAATCTGAAAAATGATGAAAAGTGCAAAGTAGTTAGTGGAATTTTAGATAAAGAAGTTAAATGTTTTCTACTTTCGATTGCAATGTTTATAGAAAACGGTCGCCACTTACAGTGTGAGCGAACAATATTGTATAGTTCTTAATAAATTTGGAAAGTATTTATCCAATAATTAATGCAAGACAATCAGGAGTGAACTAGCACAACAATACTGACTCAAGCTCAGATTCAAACTCACAGTTAGCAATATGAAATAAACCTAATCGTGAAATCAGTGAAGCAAACTGTGCTAAGCAGATGAACTTCACTGTTAACTGTTTGGCACTCAGTTTTCGTTATAAGTATCTTCACGCAGCCTACCATAATATCTAATGTTAATATTTCTACTGTTGTAATTTTTGTTAAGTGAATATTGTTTCTGTTAATAAAAATATGTCTTATTAGCGCTTAACTTACATTAAATAATTAATGATTAATTTTTGCGTAACATTATTACGTATTTTGGAAATGAGAGCAGAAATTATTGATCACACAAAGAAATTAAACATTCTGATCTACAATAATCAGTAAAAGCTCACTGAAACTACTTTTCCACAATCTCTGAACGTTAATACTGGTTTGATAATTGCAGATTTCACTCAGCAACAAAGTTCATTATCTTTAACTGTCAGTCTGAATTATTTTTTAAGTTTTGATAACTTTCAGTTTTTTAAACACATTATCAGAATTAAATCAGCTCAGAAATTTAAATCTTTTATCATCAAGAGAAACACCTGGTTTTAATTAATAATGACAGGATAGAAACTTACTTGGTAATTCGCCAAGCTTAAGCACTCTCAATACAGCGTTATCGTTAAGTTGGTAACTATTCACACAGTGATAGTACAGCGCTGGTTGCCTTGGTACACTTCTAAATATTATAGCTGGTCTTACTTCAATAGTGGCTGCTGGTGCTGTGTGAGATAATAATCGCCGATAATGCATAGGAACAGGCTCTTCTTAACGTCGTTTTGGAATAAACAAGTTTGGGCCCACAATGCTCTTCCTTCACATTACTTCCTCTTGATGCTTTTTGAGCTGAGCTTAGTTCACACTGTAATTATGCCTGGTCATAGCATACTGTTCTTCCAGTTTGGTACTTTACAACGTGCTCCACTACATGCCGCTAGCAACAACTACGCCTAAGCGCTGCTGTCAGACTCTACTGCGCAAGAAAAATGGCTCTGAGCACCGTGGGACTTAACATCTGAGGTCATCAGTCCCCTATAAATTAGAACTACTTAAACCTAACTAACCTAAGGACATCACGCACATCCATGCCCGAGGTAGGATTCGAACCTGCGACCGTAGAACTCCCGTGGTTCCAGACTGAAGCGCCTAGAACCACTCGGCCACACTGGCCGGCTCCGGCTGAGCGCCATGTCATCTTCTGGCAATGGCATTATCGAATTTAGGGGTATGGAGGGGCATGTGGTCAGTAGACTGTTCTCCGAATCTTGTTGGGTTTCTTGACTTGCTACTGATCAATGGAGTAGCCGCTTAGTTGGCCTCATAAGGCTAAATGTATTGTGTATGACTCCGTACACAGTGGTAAGCAGAGGTGGGCTACAGAGTAGTATGGTCGCCGTAGGAAAGCTGGACAGTAGCAAAAATAATTAGCGAAGAAGATAATATAGTAAACTAAAGATTTACTTAACATGTATTTTTCAAGCGTGGAAAGACTCATTACAAATGACGTGATAAGAAATGGAGTCCAACTATCAGCGTCAACAAGGAAGAGAGTCTCTGAACTAAAGCACAAACGATGGATGCGACAAGGCAGCACCTGTGTATCATGTCGTAGCAAAAAGGCTCCAAGTGTGAGTGGGACTGAGTACCTGCCACCGGTTGTCCTGTACCGCTGCAGGAGAGAGCGCTCGTGGTCCAGAGCCACTGGAGGCGTGGCTCAGTGGGCGTGCTCCATTGGGTCTGCTGGCCTGCACGACCGCCGCCGGTGCCTGACAGAAATGTGCAGTATCACTGCCTACTTTAAGACCGACATGGGGTGGTATAGATACAAGACACCATAGACTGCACCATGTACCTCTTCCCTCACTAACTACAGAACGCTGGCAGTACCAGGAACCGAATAAGGGGCCCCCACATGGCAGTCAGCCGTGCTGATCACTCAGATACGGAGGGGGACAGCATCAACATTGCCAAATCCAAATTAGTGTGTCTACTCCATGGAGACACAGGATAAGAAATAGTAAGAAGAAGTGGTTCAGTTGTCAAACTGTGTTTCTCCTTCCGCGTAGACCTGGACCCCTACCACCGTTGTTGTCCCGCCCGCATAGTTGACGGCCAAATTATTCTGGGAACACTCTACGGTTGTTAGTGCTTCCAGTTACCTGTCGTCAATAGTGTAATACAACAGTAGTAATGACTATGATTACAACTGCGGTATTTACGTTATTTATCTACATCGCAACATAAAGCCGTAATTGATGGTACGACTCATATTCAGATGTGACGTACTTTGGGGCAAACAAGGTATTGTTTTTAGTCTGGAAAACATTATTCAGGCTGGTCGCGAATGAGGCAATAAACATGGAAACTGTAGCTGCGATGTAAAAGTTGGCGGTGAGTGAGCGCACTCCGTCAGTCGGCAGTGCAGCGAGAGAAGCGGGGTGCGGATGCGAATGGAGTGGGATGCGACGGGACGGGTGGTAATGAGTATCGAGCGGCGGCGCGGGCAGCGGCGGTGACAGGCGACAGCCGCACCTGAATGGCCCTCCGGATTAGCGACGTGCGCCGCCGGGCCGAGCCCTGCGCGAGCGCGCTGAGTCACGCGGCCATTGTCAGAGCGGGCCGCTGCCGTCTCCCCCGTGCAATCACCTGCGTCGCGGCGCCTCCCGCTGCTCGCCACCAGTGTCGAACGTCGCCTGCAACGTCACTGCGGTGGGAGCCGAACGTTAAAGACGATCGAGAAACGCGACCGTGTTTGCTCAACAGGACGCCGAAAGAATTTCAGGGCAGGTTAAATACACCGAGCCGGCCTAGGTAGCCGAGCGGTTCTAGGCGCTTCAGTCTGGAACCGCGCGACCGCTACGGTCGCAGGTTCGAATCCTGCCTCGGGCATGGATGTGTGTGATGTCATTAGGTTGGTTAGGTTTGACTAGTTCTACGTTCTAGGGGATTGATGACCTCAGAAGTTAAGTCTCATAGTGCTCAGAGCCATTTGAACCATTGAACAGCATTCTTGACTAACATCAGTTCACGGCCTCCAACCTCAAAGTCACGAGACACAGAGCGGGCGTTACAGCGTGCATTTAAAGCAAACCTGACTTACAATCTCATATTGCCTCCACTAGCGCCACTCTTAGGCGACTAGTGCGAAATTTGAATAGATCTCATCTTTCAATGTAGAAACGCCCCTACCAGTTTTCGTTTACGTCACACAACTTCTTATAGCTTTAGCCTCTTTTTTTCCGTCAGCGTATTTGTGTGTGGAATGGGCACAGTAGTCCTGATCGGATTTAAAATTTTCTTTGCGACGTTGGGAACATGGAAGATTTAGATTGTGAGACAGAGACTCAGAGTGGTCGGATCTCTCCCTGAGGCGCCTCCCAGCATCCTGCAGCGGCCGGCGCTGAGTGGCGGTCCTCTGCAGTTCCCAGTGCGCGCGCCGCACACCGCAGCGCGCAGCACAGCAAAATAAAACCCAATATTTAGTAGTTATTTCTAATAAAGAAGAAGTGTGCAAATATTTACCAATAGTTAAAAACAATAACTCTGTTGGAAAACACTGTTTAACTTGGATAAACTGTAATTCTAGAGTAAATGCTTATGATGAATTTAACTGTCAGTTACGGAGTACAGGAATTAATTAACAACTTGACCACCATGGAATAGATCTTTTTAAATTGTCCAGGCAGAAGATTAAAGGAAATATTTTCTTCTAAATTGGCTAATGAAAATTGAATAACAAGATTAGAAGCAAAATTGATGATTATATTAATTCAGTTTTGCAAAATGATCAATAATTCGATTTGTTAATGGATGATATGGAATTAATAAAAAGTAGTAGCAAATATCTATCTAAAATGTAGCAAAAATTAACAGATTATTTACAAAATGGTTGTTGTCTTATTTATAACAATATATGTATTGGAGTAACAAAAATATGAAAAAAATGACTGGAATACAAATAAAATATGAACAGGCAATAAAGAAGAAACCAAAAAATTGGTTAAATATGGTTTACCTGCTTTTAGTTTCAACTTGTTTGATGTTGACTGTATACAAATTTTCAAAGAGGCAAATGATATAATTTCTATATAATGAACATGATTTATAAAAGCTGTGGAAACATCTTTTATATCTAATACCTCATTTTCTACAATACAAAAGAGATAAGTATTGAAGAATTAGCAGAAATAACAACAAATAATTTTATTCCATTCATAACTAGAAAGAGAATAAATATTACTAACATAATTTCTCCATTTCCTATTAAAGAAATTAACCCAGTTAATAAGTATATTTACAGTCTGCTCGAAAACAGGAATAAAAATTACAAAATTTAAGTATACAAGAAAGAAAATTAGAATATTTCGATAATAATATATCTTTAAAATACGAATACAAAGATATTTTAGATAAGGACCAAAAAATAAGAAAAGGGCCAGAAGAGAGAAAAAATTATTTTAAGTGACAATGGATACATTTTGCAACAGGTAGAGTTAATAAATCTTATGTTTAAATTTACATATGTTGGCGTTTTGGGCAAACAAAATGGGAAGAAAGGTGTGTATGTTGTTAAAGATGTCAATAAAAATAAATTTACAGAATTTTTCAGAAAAATAAAATATTTTTAAAAATGAAGGTTTTATTTGTATTCCATACAGTAGCCCTCTAAGCAAATTACAAATATTTTATCCTATTAAAGAAGAACCATTTTTAGAAATAAAAACAGATGGTTCTTTTTATTGACACTTGATCACTAGAACATCAACCATTTTCGAAAACAATGACAGTTTCTTGTGGAAAGAAGAAGATGAGGAAATAATCAAAATATAAAAATAGGACAAACCTTTGGAAATATGAAAATAGAATACTGTAAAGGATTAGAAACTTCACAAGAAGGATTAGATGAAATTATTTGCAGTGTTACCACAGAAAATTGTGGAAAAGATATACTTTAAATTCAAAAATATGCAAGAGTGATATTGTTCTAATTATTGGTTGGAAAAAGAAATTCAAATTAAAAAATATATTTAAATTACAATATACAAATGTAGGACTCACATAAGCAAGAAGGCAATGGCAGAATTTAGTGCATATATGCTCAAGTCTGGCTGATGTTGTTCCTAGCTGTGTGCCAAAGGCTGAAATGTGTTTCATTTTATTTTGACTTGAGGATATCTGCTCTAAACTCTCACCACTGCCTTCTTGCAATGTAATTTTAGGTTTCTCAAAATTTCTTTCTGATGAAAGCATCCTTAGAGGTGTTGAAACCTTGGTCAGTGTACCAAACAGTTATTTGGAATTGGTTTACTGTGTGATTCATATATTTTCTAAGAAAGAGTCATATTTAAAATTGTATAGTTACAAGATTAAATTTAAGTAATAAAAAAATTAAAAAACGCCAAATAAGAACAAACAAAGGCTTGTATTGGTTGTTTAATTTTTATGTATCTATTTTAATTGTTTCGAATTTTGTGGAATAAATGTCTTATACTCTTTAACATAATCTAACATTAATTTCTAATATTCTAAGCTAGTTCCAGTTAATGTGCTATACATTTATAAATAATCTCCAAATGTATAACAAGGACAAACCAAATTTCCATCTTTTCCACAATAAATGTGGTAAGCATTGTATTCAAATAACTGTATAACAGAAACCATTCCTTTTCTATTACTTCCTTGGTTATATAAACATATACATCTGTTTCACAAAGTGCCATATCCTTAGGAATAATTAGTACTTCAATTTATTTTTGTTAGAAATATTTATACTAAAATTTTTATTATTTATAAATGGAGGAAGACAAATATTTTAGATCCATTTTACAAGATTAAAATACTTTACCAAGATACAACAAAAAATTAAATTGTTTACTGGTTGAAGAAAACAAGGAGAATGTTTGACATAATCTTTTTTAAAAATGGTGCATTTGTAGAGTTAAGAGAGTCAAATAAACATAGCTGAGAAATGTATATCAAAGTGATTCCTAAAGCACTTTACAAATGTTATGTAGAAGACACAACGTAAATTATAGCGAAAAAAGTGAAACAGAAATGATAATTACTGGTAAGACAAGTTTGGCATTTAAATTTGTTAAAGATTGCTTTGAAATTTTTATTAAAATTTTATACAACTTAGGTACTTCAAACTTTAGAGATTTAACATACAATGAACAACAAATAAAAGTAAAAACGAAAAATGTAAGATAAAGATAAGAAATATTTTTCTTTGATGAGACTATTCAAACAAGTATAAAGGGCATCTGGGTTAGGTACGGAATGTTGTAAAGACATAAAACAAAAATCTATATTTTTGGTTGGTAGCTTTCGTACATATTCTTAACATTTAATGTTAACAAGAACATTAAACATAAATGTTAAATGATAAACATGTGAAAGGATAGTAACAAGAAAAAATCCAGATTTATTTAAAGAAATACCATTCCACCTTTCCACTGCAAGAAAGAGTCCACTGGGATGTAGTGAGAAGCAGTCAGTGCCACACACAGCAGCCATCAGCACTGTCACGGCAGTTTGTAAACACACACACTTATGCCATAATCCATTCCGTAGTAGCTGGCATGATTAAATGTCAGAGAATGTGGAAACTTCTTTATATCTGGAGAATATGGTGGCCAATCAAGGCCCATGTCAGTGTCCTCTGGGCACCCCAGAGCCAGAATGTGGTTCCCAAAGTGCTCCTCCAGAACATCAAACTCTCTCCCATTTCGATGGGGGTCGAGGTCCATCGGGCATGAACTACATCTTGTCGAAATCCGGGTCACTTGTGATAATGGGGATGAAATCATCTTCCAAAACCTTCACATACTGTTTGGCAGTCACCGTGACATCAAAGAATATCACACTAATTATTATGTGACTGGACACTGCACACGACACCGTCACCAATTGAGAGTGAAGAGACTTCTCGACACACGGGGTTTAGCCGAGCGGTCTAGGGCGCTGCAGTCATGGACTGTGCAGCTGGTCGCGGCAGAAGTTCGAGTCCTCCCTCGGACATGGGTGTGTGTGTTTGCCCTTAGGATGATTTAGGTTAAGTAGTGTGTAAGCTTAGGGACTGATGACCTTAGCAGTTAAGTTCCATAAGATTTCAATCACATTTGGATATTTCTTTTTTTTTTTTTTAGATTTCTCGTTCGTGAAATGCGGATACTCAGTCCCCCCGATGGATCAATTTTCCTTACTGACGAACCCGTCCAAATGAAAATGGCTGACAACAATGCATGTGCACATATGCATACTAATTCCCATCA
Organism: Schistocerca americana; assembly: GCF_021461395.2. NCBI lineage: Eukaryota > Metazoa > Arthropoda > Insecta > Orthoptera > Acrididae > Schistocerca > Schistocerca americana. The sequence goes on from NC_060119.1 coordinate 540,846,793, forward strand.
TGCACCATGGCCAACTGTGCAGTTTGAACATACTAACACAAACCGTTCAGAAGTTATAATGATTTATTCCATGTAGGTTAATAGCTGTCACCCTGTAAATTTCCATGTAAAATGTTTCATACTTCTTACAGTTGTCAATGTGTTAAAATCACAATTTTCCATGTCAAATCTAACCTCCCTTATGAACAGAAATGGTCTTACCCACATCATCTTCTTTACGCATCTCGGAACACTGACCACAGTAACATTATACTCTGACACGTATACATTTCAGACAAGCTATGCCATTATCGTTTATATGTGTATAGCGTCCGAAAAAATTATGGTTTGCCCACATTCACACTGGCTAGGTGCCTCGATTCTCCTCAGCTCTAGGAAGTTGTATGACATTTAAGTCTTCCAGTCAGGGCTTCTGGAAGACGCTACATCTCACCAAGATTCTCGCAAAGAAGTTTTGTAAACACTCATGTCCAGCACTATGAGATAATCAACTGCTCTCCCATGGAGGAAAGGGTTGGAAAGACATCACAATATGGGCTGGTGTACTGTAACGTGAATTGCAGTAGATAGAGAGACAAAGAACATGGGAGGTTCTGTTTAGGGAGACAATGAAATGACGTTCCATATATTGCCTGCCCTGTTTGTTCACGATAGAAGATCCAGCTTAACCCTTGCATTGCCAAATTGTGGAACTGTTTATGAAGTTAATCTATCACTCCTTGCAGTCGTATATACTCGTCAATGTACTGAAATGTCAAATACATCCTCCACTTACAGCTAGACATATGGAGTTTTTTTACAGCAATAGCAGTCTCATCACTTCCCACACACATCTGGTGATATGTTGGAACACTAACCACAGTGACTTTACATTCCAGCAGCATAACATACCCGACAACAAACGTGGTTATCACTTATGAGCGTATAGTATCAAAGAAGTTATGTTTTTTCCACACTAACACCAGCTGGGAGTCGTTTTGCACGGCTTACCAGAACATCTCAGTAGCAAAACCTTCCTGCTACATCGTCATAACCACATATTTGTCGAGGAATAAAGAGAGTAATTACAGTTAAAAAGCCCTCCCGTCTTTTATTTACGATATGCATGTTGTTCCATGATAGTCAGCATTTGACAGAGCAGGAAGATGTGATACCCCCAGCCATGTCACACAGCCCCTTCTAATTCTCTCGAAACGTCACATTTCAGCGACACCGTGTCATAGGCAGAAGGCTGTCTAGCCCTCCATACATAATTGGATAGGTAAAGAGCTATCATACGGAGAAAAACAGCCCACTAACTTACAGGAGGAGGAAATTCACAACCATGCAAACTATATGCAGACTGCACAAAGAAATTCAGAAGTGTAGCCTACAATTCATCAATACTAAATGACATTCTATAAACATCTCTCTGTACATGTCGTAATATCCTTTATGATATTGCTATGATTACCATACTAGAAATACCAGAGTGTAATGGTGTCAGAGTCTATGTTAACAAAATGTGCTCTCTCTCGATCTCTCCCTCTCTCTTTCTCTCTGTTTGTAACATCCATTGGGTAAAGCTATGAACTATAAAAATTTTCCTAACATCATGTAGTAGGGAACTCAATGAGATTTTACTGTGCCTCTCCCTACAGATATATCGGTAGCAAATACCATCTGCATATTGGTGTTGTGATCCCAGTAAAGATACACGTATTGGTTCACTGGAGCAGGCAGCCAGTGATCGAAGTCTCATCCATGGACGTGTGTAAACTTTTGTCACCTGCACTGGAGGAAGACTATATCCCACAGACTATCAATCACAGTAGAGGATTCTTCTGCTGTTGTTTCATAAGCAGTTTGATACATTGTTTCTTGCTGTGAGAAATCGAAGCAGTGCATGACTACAACTGTGTACACAGCCACACATATTTCCCTACCAAGAGTTTGAAGTCTGTGACAGGTACTGAACCAACATTAACACATTGCAATCCATCACTACTCACAGAAATCTGAAAACTGCATAGTGTAAACAAAGCTGCTTCCACAACACACAGAATGGTTGGAATAGAAGACAGAGGCAGTGTTTCTTATTGACAAAAATTCGGATGACATGGCAACGTATGTGAAATGGAAGAGTTTGCAGCGTTGTGGAGCGCTTCCAAACAGCCATCCAAAAGTAATGACCTCCACATTTAATCTGATCTTTCACAGTGATATCTCAGTGTTCCAGTTTTGAAGAGCACCAGAGCATCGATTCCTCATATTGGTGGTGGATATTGCATCCAGGTATATGATCTCCGTTTCAGTGTCCTAGGTGGGAGTGATCCTGACTTCCAAGTTTTTGGACACTGCGTCTTTGATTTTTTATGACTTACAATGCCTAGCCACATGTGGAAAAAGGAGTATTCAGCTGGACTTGAACCCATAGAGATCAAATCATATGCACCATCAGTTGTCAAACTTACCAGAGGATGAATGGACTGATTTTCATACACCCGGGTGAACATGTAAGTACCCTCATCCCTCCACCTTTTTTTGTCGTATTTTCATCAACTTTATGTATTTTCCATCAATATTAGTAATTTTATCATAGTTTTCTCAATTGTAACACATTTCACTCGAGGCCCAAACCATCACTCTAAACGAGTTATCGTGTCAACAAAATCCTTGTCACATCGATCTTGTGATGCTGTCAGCCAGTGACATTGCAGCTTGGTTCCCAATTTCTGTATCATTGTTAAGCCACCCCACCATGACTGTGCGAGGGTCATATACATGTGGATGTATAATACTGTAATACGGCCTAGATCACATGACACAGATACTGTTTCTTATTGTAGGAAATAACCATCACCAGAGAGGAGGTAAAAAAACTACGTTGCTTAGCCAAAACACTTCATAAATTCTGCAAGATTTTATTATGGTTTGCCATTTCCCCCTGTGTGGATGGGAGTCGCAAAATATTCTCGCATTTGTAGGATGACGTCAGAGATTCAAAGACTGTGTCCTCTATTTATTTCGAAACAGGCTACCCCTTCGTTCTCCAGATTTCTCCATGAGCGCTGTGACGTACACGATCTATCTAGACGCACGCATGCTGAGGAGATTAGCACTCCTTATTGATGTAGAGCAGATACGATCCTGATAGATCTGAAAGCGATGTTGTGATACAACAGACACTTAAAAAGAAGAAAGGTATGATTTTGCGTGATGGAGCTCCAGACAAAAGGAGTTTGAAACATTTTACACAAATCACTTGGGCTATATATTCTTAACAATTGTTTGGACTCCGTACCAGGAGGGTACTGGGAAGAGAGAAATGTTCATAGAACGTAAACAGACACTCCTAAAGCTACATGGTTCTGCACTTAAGCATGCTATAATGTTAAAATAGTGTGGTTTCCGACATATTAGTCATGTGGAATGAAAGACTGTCAACACATCCGATTCGTCAGAAACGGAAAATGTATGACACAATGACATCTTATGAGGAAACAGACAAACGCGTAGCAGCGATGTTTGATATGTGAAATTACACACCATGCTGCCACTAACTCTGCCAACAGAAAACAGCGTCTTCCACACATAACATCTGCCAAGCAAATGTATACACTGGAATGGCAGTACCTCACACATCCCTATTATTAATCAGATCCATGTCGGTTATGACTCGATTTGTGTCCAAGATGGAAATTGAGTACTTCGCATACGTCTTCGTTCATCTAGAGGAGGGTGCCGAAATAGGTTTTCCATCGTTTTGATGTACATGGTTAATCATACTGCCTTGGAGGTCCTCTGCTGACTCTAGTGTGGAGAGATCTGCTGTTAACAGTTTAGGTGGATAGCGCTCTAAGTCACACACAGACCACGCAATTGTATAAGACTCGAATGCAATGTATACCACACAACTTATACAACCCGAGATAACAACGGAAAGAAAGTGGCTAACTGTGTAATAAATGACCTGCCACAACATCTCCCTCTCTCTAGAACGCATTGTATGTCTATCATTAAAACACAACTTGTTACAATCGGCCTCAGACGATTACTATATCTTTTAACGCAGATCTAACCAATTTAGAGGAGGATGTTTCTCTTTTCAAGGAACGCATCCAAGACAACAGTCAACTTGTATGTATCCGTATTACCTCAAAGGACATACAGCAGAGTGTTGGTAAAAACCATGCAGCAACTGTTCTGTAAGGTGTCTATTAGCTGATATCACATGGATGTGATTGGTAGAGAGTACAGAGAAACACATTCTAAATACTGTTTGTTAGAGTTTAAAACGTGTAAACAGTCTTGCACAAAGTTAATCATGCGCTCCATTCTGTAGTTGTATATTGCAGCCCCCAAGCGGGTAATACATTGCTCTTTAGCTAAAGACACTTTATAAAAACGTATAACGTGGTTGCCGGTAACTTTGGGATCACACCTGGGCTTCTGATGCGATATGTATATATAAATTTAATACTGTACGTATGGTAGTCATCCACGATAAACAATCAAACACACTCGTTCCCACGTACACGAATTTTCCTGCTCCAAGCAGGCTTGTAAGTACTCCGTCATTCTCCCTCAATTTCCCCTTGTTCTGGCGTATATTTCCTCAATTTATACGTATTTTCCGTAAATATTCGTAATTTTGTTGATTTTATCTCACTTCAGCTCATTTGCTTGTGACATCACTCCCTGTCACGTTGTCAGCACCTAGCGCAACTGCGCCGTTTCCCTCTGTGTGTGTGTGTGTGTGCGTTACAGCTGAAGAACAATACTCAAACTAATTCATGGCTTATCATAAAATAATACTAATGATAACTCAAAAAATGCAATAAATATTTAAATATTAAAAAAATATAAATAAATAAAAATAAAAAGCCTAAAACATACACCCAAACACACATCCACACACGCAGAGCGCCAACACAAGCTATGCTCGCTGCATCCTAACCACTATACCCTATGCCGATGATCCTTCAGTCAACGCTGCAATATGACTGAAATTTCTCATATTGAGAAAATGGAAGGAGTGATCTACATTAACTTGAAAAAGCTTTTTACAGTCAAGATCGCATTAATTAATATTTATTACTGACGGACGGTTTGGTCAGATGAAACTGACATTTTCTAAGCTTCAAAAAAAATTTGATTATGAATCGTGTTGCATTATGAGTTTAGCGCTCATGCCATGTTCTCACTATCGTGGAGAATGTACAGCACATTATATATAGGTTTGCATACACAAATAAGAAGCACCTTGCGCAAATGGGTATATTTACACATGCGACATTCCATTGAGGCATGTTAGTAGAAGTGCTGTTTTCAGAGAAACCATTTAAAACGTTTGAGGATTAATTTAGTAAATCATTATGATGGTTTCAACCTTCACAAAATCTGGAATTTGGTACTGGCAATAATTATCTCTTACACCCAACAGTACTGTGTCCTCTTCGACTAGAATTTGCGGCACATCTTTTACAGAGTGCGTCATGGTAGCACATACCTGTATGTCTGCCACCTGTGTAGTGTTTTTTCACTTATGTTGAATGGAATGAACAGCATAATGAATACAAAATATGTATTAAGAGTACATCGAAGAAAGACGAAAGTAATGAGAAGAAGCAAGAATGAGAACAGCGAGAAAGTTGATCAGAATTGTTGATCACGAAGCAGATGAAGTTAAGCCATGATGGACGGAACAAGGAGGAGATAAAAAGCAGACTAGCTCTGAAAAAAAAGGGATTCTCGGCGAAGGGAAGTCATTTAGGTTTTAATTTGAGGGAGAAATTTCTGACAATGTACGTTTGGAGCACAGCATTGTATGGAAGTGAGATATGAACTGTAGGAAAACTGGAACATAAGGGAATAGAATCATTTGAGATGTGGTGCTATACAAGAATGTTGAAAATTAGGTAGACTGACACTCTAAGGGAACAGGAGATTCTCCAGAGAATCGGCGCGAAAGAAAAATATGGAAAACACTGACAAGAAGGAACGGGATGATGGGACATCTGCTATGACATCAGGGAATAACTTGCACCGTACTAGAGGGAGCTGTAGAGGGGAAAACTGTGGAAGAAGTCGGAGATTGGGATACATCCGACACGTAATTGAGGACGTAAGCTGCAAGTGCTATTCGGAGCGGAAGAGCTTTGCTGTCATCTTTAGCGGCTCGCTCAGATGATGGCAAAATGGTTTCTGTTGCTTCTATTTTAGTGTTAAAATCTGAAGTTGGTTTGCAGCAGTGCGCCACCCCACTATCCTGCCTGCCTTCATTTTTAATTCCACGTATGTAGCGTATCCTACATCACCCATAATCTGCCGTATGTATCAAATCCTTGATCCGCCTGGCGATGCCTTCCCTCAATAGCTTCTTCAGGTATTGTTCAGTGAAGTTATTGTGTCTTTAATTGTGTCACGCGAGTTCGTCTCTTGTTTTTGGATGTACCTCCAGAGAGATCTGGTATGTTGTACTCTTCTCAGCACCTCTTTATTGTTAACTCTGTCTCTTTAGCTAGCTGATCATCATCTTTCTGTAGGACCAAATCTTCACTGCGTCTAGCCGTGTTCTCTACGGTTTTCCTGTTCAAGTTTCACACCCATATAGTCCCACACCCCAACCAAATGACCGTTTCCTTATTTATAGACTGATGTTCTTCCATATAAGTTATTTCTCAAATTAACTGCTATTTTGTATCTGCTGTATTCTGCTTACAATTTCTTTCCAGTTTCTATCGTACCTTGTGATCCTAAACAGGTAAAAACTTCTATCACTTCTGACTTCTTTCTTCTAATCCTCATTCTTAGGGGTTCACGTCCTTCTTGAGTACTGCATACCACCGCTTCAGTGCTTCTCTTCTTTATTCTCATGCCAAATCCCTTCTATTATGTTGAGGATCTTCTCTAAATCTACATGCTTTAGTCTCTGTGACCACAGAAATGTCATCTGCGTTACGTAGCATGTCCATCTTCTGTCCATTAATTTTGATCCCTACCTCAGTTCTTTCGGTTTCTGGATGTAAAGAATGAATGCAAGAGGAGAGAGAGCACATTCTTGTCTCACGATTTTTTAAGTTTTACTTTTTGTTCCACATAAAAATTTGTAACCACAGCCAGTTCATTCTTGCAGAAGCTAACACCCACATGTATTTGTGTTTTAGCCCCTCATTCTTCAGCAGTCTGAACATCTCTTGCAAAATAACATTATCAAATGCCTTTTCCAGATCTACAAAGGTAATATAAGTTGGTTTACTTTTCTATAATGGCTTCCCGAGAAGGTGCCTCAGTGACAGAATTGCCTCTCTTGTTCCTAATCTCCTTCTGAGAGGTTCACTTAGCATAGCTGCCGCCATCTTCGATATGGGAACCATGACGTATTTCCGGAAGTCGGTTGGTCTCTTTCCTGTGTGATAGATGGATCTAATCAGTTTCAGCAGCATCATTTTCGTGCCGTCACCAGAATTCATTATTATTTCTGTAGGAATGTCGTCAATGCCCGTTGCTTTTCTCTCCTGGAAGTCTTTAAGAGTTTTCTGAAATTCTTCTTGCAGAACATCATCTCCTTTGTCATGTTCGTCTGCTTCCTCTTCTTTTCGTATTACATCCTGCGATAGAGGTACTCCGTCACGCTTCTCCTCAATGTATTCTTACCATTTTATTCTTTCCGTCTCTTCATCACGTCTTCACCGAAGTGCATTTTAACCTCTTTCTCTTCTACTGTACCCACGCTTATTGTTTTGCATTTGTTACAAAAAAATTGTTTCCTGTTCTGCAGGCCTTATCAGTTCTTCCATTTCGCATATATTCATTAGATCTCCGCACGTTTTCTCAAGAAAATTTTTTTTGGCTTTCTTGGCTTCTCAACTGACTAAGTTCCTCAGCCCTCTGTGTACAATTTTCCTTGTCCGTCCACTGCGTTTCTGCATTGCCACCTGTTTCCAACAAGCTGAATAACATCTGTTATAATCCATTTGTCATTTTTTGGGATTTAGTTTCCCCAACTATCTGTTCTGCTCTATACATACAAATTTAATTTGTTCCTAGTCTTCCTTTACTCGCCTATGTTAGAAAATTTTAACTATGCTGTCTTTTTTCCGTACATAATTCGTTGCCAGTCCTATAGTTTTCTATATCCTCTTTTATGCTTTCTCGTCTTTTTTCCCCCAACATTTAAATCTGAGTGATCTTTTCATGAGGACCAGTTGTAAACACTGTCTATGTAAGCAGACGGAAAGCCCCTGCAGTGTTTAACGATTTCTAATAATGATTTGTAGTCGACGTCTTGTCTGCTTAAACCTCCTGGGGCCTCTCAGGTTTTCTTCTTCGCTTGTGATTTTAGAAAAGTGTGTTTGTAACAACTATTTGGTACCTCGAGGAGAAATGAACTAAGTGAGGACCTCTTCCATTGCTTTTTTCGAGTCCATACTTGCCCAAATCCCCTCTTCTGGTTCTTCACTCACGCTAACTTTCCAGACCCTCTTGACAGAAAGGTTTTCACCTCCCATAACACGTTTTATAACAGATATTTATTCGTACATTTCGTCAGATACTGCCTCCTCTTTTGTGGACGGTCGTCTGTACTCCTGCACTGCCATATTCTCATTTCGTTTAGTTTCAAGTTTGACTAGTATTAACCAAGACCTATGTTTCACTTATACCTGAACATATGAGCCAGTGTTGCTTCTTAAAATTATTCCAATTCATCCCACTCACGAGTTACGTTGATCAAGTCTGCTGTGAATGATTCTGTATTCTCCAGGCTAGAAGTCTCCTGAACGGTTTACAACTGAAATATTAACAGAAGACAAAGTTTGCTTACATCTGAATTTCTGGTAGTTCGATGTTGTTGCCAGTTTAGCTGTAGAATATATTACTGGAGAGATGCCGACAGCTGCGTGGTTGCGATGGTAGCAGTCGCAGAATGGACAGCTCAGTGAATACACTCTCAGTAAATGAAATAAATTCTTCTTTTACTAAGGGTGAACTATACACTACTAGTAGGTGTGTAATTCAATTTCTCAGTACTTAATTGGAAAACTATCTAATAACGGTTTTCGGCTTCGCTTTGGGTGGTTAGCCACGGTTCCTGCTTCACTGATTTCATTCTCAGACAATTCCCGATCTACCGCTTCATTGCACGATATTATAGTTTGCTTCCACCAAGCCATCTGCTGTATTTGCTCCGAATGTTCCTCAAGAACGTACTGCCCTGTTCACAGGGAGAGAAACTTTCACAGCTTGTGTTTCTAGGCGGTGACCAGTTTCTTTCCGAAATTTGTAACTTGAGTAAAATATTGTTGCCTGTACCCAAACTTTGTTAGTTTTTATGAGTTTAAAAGCTAGTTTTCTCTTGTACAAGGAATATTTACGTCATTTACAAGCATTTTTACTGGCTTGTGGAACGAAGAGATTAGTGTCTAGATCTGCCTGCTGAGGTTTTTTTTTTTTTTTTTTTTTTTTTTTACTGCGGATTAGCGATGAAATGATAACTGCTCACACATCCTGTCAAAGTGTTAGTAACGTATAAGACATAGCTCCTGTGATCTGTAGCAGTCAGATACAAGAATAACAGAGCTATATGTGTGTGACTCGGGTCATAGCGTCTCATAAAGTGTTGCTTTGTAAGCCGCCTACCACCCGAGTGGCGTTTTTGTAGCGGCTTTATGAGGCAGCAATTAGACACGCAACATCTCTTACGCTAACACTGTGTGGCATGCCACTTGAACTTAAACAGCTTGAGGAATATTCTTCTACGAAAGAGTTTACCCTCTTCCGTCTCTATGATTAAATGTTGTTTACACGTAAGAGTGTTGACAGAATTTTGTGGACTCGTGGTCAAGGAGTAATGTCATTTTACTATCACTCATGTCTTCAAATACGGAAAGGAAAAGCATAATACCATAACCTAGCAGTGAGTGTATGAATGCAACGCGTGCGAAGCATCGTGTTGCCAGCCGTATCAGGTTCTGAATACAATTGACTTCTTAGATGCACATAAGAACCTCGTTTATCCGAACTGGGTGCGACCGGATGTAATCTGGATAATCTGGAAATATTTTACGATATGCTAATATGTACTGTTGTTGTTGTGGTCTTCAGTCCGTAGACTGGTTCGATGCAGCTCTCAATACTACTCTATCCTACGCAAACCGCTTCATCTCCAAATAGCTATTGCAACTTACATATTTCTAAACCTGATTACGGGATTCGTCTCTTGGTCTCCCTCTACAATTTTACCCCCCCCCCCCTCACACACACACGTACACACACACACACACACACACACACACACACACACACACTTACCTCCAGTACTAAATTGGTGATCCTTTGTTGTCTCAGGACGTGTCCTATCAACCGATCATTTTTTCTAGTCAGACTGTGTCACAAATTTCTTTTCTGCCCAGTTCTGTTCAGTACCTCCTCAATAATTACGTAGTCTAACCATCTAGTCCTCAGCATTCTGCTGTACCACCACATTTCAAAAACTTCTATTCTCTTCTTGTCTAAACTGTTTACCGTCCATGTTTGAAATGGTTCAAATGGCTCTGAGCACTATGCGACTTAACTTCTGAGGTCATTAGTCGCCTAGAACTTAGAACTAATTAAACCTAACTAACCTAAGGACATCACACACATCCATGCCAGAGGCAGGATTCGAAACTGCGACCGTAGCGGTCGCTCGGCTCCGGACTGTAGCGCCTAGAACCGCACGGCCACTCCGGCCGGCTACCGTCCATGTTTCACTTACATACATAGCTACAATACACAGAAATACATTGAGAAAAGACTTCCTTAAACTTAAATCTATATTCGACGTTAACAAATTTCTCTTCTTCAGAAACGCTTGTCCTGCCATTGAAAGTCTATATTTTATGCCCTGCCTGTTTACTTCGTGCATCATCATTTATTTTTCGACCCAAATAGCAAACCTCACCCACTACTTTAAGTGTATCGTTTCCCAATGTAATTCCCCCAGTTTCACCTGATGTAATTCGACTACATTCCATTACCATTGTTTTGCTGTCGTTGATGTTCGTATTATACTCTTCTTTCAAGACACTGCCCATTCCGTTCAACTGCTATTCCAAGTCCTTTGCTGTCTCTGGCAGAATTATAATGTCTTCGGCAAACCTGAAAATTTTTATTTCTCCTCTCTAAGCTATAATTCCTGCTCTAAATGTTTCTTTGGTTTTTTTTACTGCCTGTTCAGTGTATAGACTGAATAACATTGGGAACAGGCTGCAACATTATCTAGCTCCCTTCTCAACCACTGCTTCTGTTTCATGCTTCTCGAAACTTATAACCATTGTCTGGTGTGCGTACAAGTTGTAAATAGCCTCTCGTTCCATGTGTTTTACACCTGCTGCCTACAGTTTCAAGGAGAGTATTCCCCTCAGCATTTTCAAAAGCGTCCTCTAAATCTACAAATGCCATAAACTTAATGTATCTTCGAAAATATTTCGAATGGTCAGTATAGCCTCGCGTGTACCTAAATTTCGGCGGAATCCAAACTCATCGACCTGAAGGTCGTATTCTACCAGTTTTTTCCATTCTTCTGTAAAGAATTCGTTTTAGTATGATATTTTGCAACCATGTCGTATTAAACTAAAAATTAGGTAATATTCGAAGCTGTCAGCACTTGCTTTCTTAGAAATGGTAATCATTACGTTCTTCTTGAAGTCTGACGGTATTTGCCCGTGTCAGTATCTTGCACACTAGCTGGAAGAGTTCCACCATGGCTGGCCCTCCCAAGGCTATCCGTATTTATGACGAAATGACGTCTACGCCCAGGGCCTTGTTTCAACATAAGTCTTTCAGCAATCTGTCAAACTCCTCTCGCAATACCATATCTCCCATCTCATCTTCATCTACGTCCTCTCCCATTTTTATAACACTGCCTTGAAGTTCATCTCCCTTGTATACACTCTCTACATACTCCTTCGACGTTTCAGCTTTCCTATCTTTGCTTAGGACTGATTTTCTCCAAAGACCTCTTTAATTTTCCTATAGGCGGTATTTATCGTCTCCCAAGTGAAATGTGGTTCTAAAGCCTTACACTGTCCTCTTGCCAATCTTGTTTAGCCACATATCACTTCCTGTCAGTCCCATTTTTGGGCGTTTGTATTCCCTTTCACTTTCTTCATTTGATGCATTTTTATATTTTATCCTTTATCAGTTAAATTCAATGTCTTATGTGTTATCCAAGCATTTCTACTAGACCTTGTCTTTTTACACGATTTACCCTCTGCTGCCTTCACTATTTCATCTCTGAAAACTACCCATTCGTCTTCTACTGCACTCCTTTCCCCTTTTCAGTCGCTCGTTGCCTCATGCTCCCTCTGAAACTCTCAACAACCTTCGGTTGTTTCAGCTTATCCATTTTCCATCTCCTTAATTTCCTACCTTTTCGCAGTTTCTTTAGTTGTAACCTATAGTTCACAACTACTAAATTGTAGTCAGAGTCAACGTCTGCCCCTGAAAATGTCTTACAATTTAAAATTCAGTTCCGAAATCTCTGTTTACCGTTATGTAATCAATCTGAAACCTTCCGTTGTCTCTGGGTCTCTTCCACGTATACAACCCCCTTTGATTATGCTTGAATCAAGTGTTAGCTATGACGCAATTATGCTCTCTGCAAAATTCTGCAAGACGGCTTATTATTTATTTATTTCCCTCATGTGTACTACAATACACAAATAATTTATTTCGGAACCAACAACAAACACTTATTTTGGCACTTAAACTCTACAGTTACAGCAATGTATTGAATCTAATTTACTAAAATGTAAGTGTAAACTACGTTGTTTCAAAGTTGTATGGCGTTTGACAGAAGCACGATTGCGTGGACGTTTCACTGACTTTAATTTGGCTGGAGCTGTTTTCTGCTGACATTTCAGGTGAATCATTAGTTCTTCCAGCTGTGCCGTTGCTTCCGCATGGTGCATTATCTCCTCCCCTGAAACGCCAGTTTCGTCCATTTCACCATCAGTGTCGTCCTCTATAGTACAACAGGCGGCAATACGAATTTCGTCATCGGTCATCATGCCGTAACCAGTACCACTGTCTACAAATCTTTAACATATTGCAGCGTGTCAGCAACTGTGAAATGTACCGCAAATAAACAATTTTTTTTTTTCAGCCTTCAGTTGCAAGGTAATTTTAATCGTTTACCTAGGTTTCGATTCCAGTAATGGAATCTTCTTCAGAACAAAAAATTAAATTATTTTGTGAGCCAAACACTGGCCATGTCACAGAGTAAAAATTAAAACATTAAAGACGCATAATCATAAAATTATGTCAGTCAAAATTAAAACCATTAAGGCGAATGTAGACGGAGCTACGCCGGCCAAAAATCAGGACGACACGTAAGCGGCTCGAAAACTCTTTTCATAAAGTTATTTTTTACTGGATCTGTAGGCATAAAATATTTATATTAGTACATCTATAAAATTTTATTTTAACCAATGCTGCAGTGCGGCTAGGAACTAGATATTAAACAAAATAGGCAAAGAAAGGCGTGAAACGTCATTCACTAGCCATATGGCATTTCATAATGCAGTAAACAATCTTTCAACTAGCAAGACAATAGACATGAAATGTTTCTCATCATTTCATTTAAGTAAATATCATAAATTAAGAACTCTACAGTGTAATCATGTTTTCAAGTTTGAGGGTGTCATATTTACGATGCTTTCTACAAAGGAATGTCAATAGCGAGGATAATGGCCTCCCTTTTTTTTTTCTCCACCTGTGCCTCTGAAAGGCACACACTAATGGCTTTCTTCCAGGTGTCTGTCGTGCAGCTGGGTGCCCACGACGCATTACGTGAAGGTGGTCACTTAACTTTCTTACCGAAATATTTACGACAGCAGTTTCCGCTACAGTGACAGTCTCATATAAAAATATTTCACAGGTCAAGAATTTGCGTTACAAATCAGTAGAAACAAAATCCTATTGATATAACAGAGTCCAAAAAATTTTTGTCGGCATTGTAATACATTCACGCATTTACATACATTTCATAACTCTTGAAGTACAATTCTTGGTTTCCAACAACCTTTTTCACAAATCAGAGTCCCTAACCACTAATCATTATTCCTTACCTTATTCGTCGACACTTCTTCAATATTTCATCATAACAGATACATAGCGTAACCAAATAACTCATATAGCATCAGCTTATTGATCATAAACATACCGCAACAGCATAATACACATAGTCATCGTAATAATAACATCATAACACCTCAGTCAACTCTCAAAATCGTTGTAGCTTCCTCCAATAATTTCAAAACCTAAAAAAAATTCTCTGCTCATGTCAAAAGTGTCATCTGACTCAAACGTACTTTAAAAATCGTGATCCCATACCAAATATATCATTCAAAGCTCTCATAATATCACAATGGGTCCGAAAAAATAAGAACAATTCACAAAGTACAGACAAAATACAATTTCGTAAGTGTGAAGTTATCCAACGGTGAAATTATGTAAACATCCGTCACTGCCATAGTAAAAATGTTTGTCTCTCTCAGTTTAATGATCAGATAGCTGTGTAATTATGTGTTAGAGAAATATGGTACCGATGTGTAAAGTTGTGTAAGCAAATACCATATTAGCTAGGGCTCCTTGTGCTTCCCAAACATATGATACACAAAGTAAGTGTGATTAATGATGTAATTTTACCCTCAGGTGTTACAGATTACACCAACGGAATGAAATGTATCACGGAAAACTTTCTTTGTAATTCAAAAATCTTGAAAAATAAATGGTTCAAGTACAAAATTAATCACTCAAATGCGTGTCCTGTAGCGCTAAATGTGCGTCTTGCTGTAAGATAATCTCTGTGGAAGTGTCGTAGTTATTGTCCTCCAAAAGCTAAGTTCTGCAGAAGCCAATGTACTTACCTCATGATAAACAAAAGTGAAATACTTTGCGTATAGATGTCGTAGTTATTATGCTTATTGCCGTGATGAAGAAAGTACTGTGCTGTAACGTATTGTTGTGCTATGGAAAAGGCTGTCTCATTGTAGCTATATCACAAAAGTTACTACTAAAACATGTTTTACTTTCCAGAATAATTCAGAAAAACTGTGCAGATATAAAACAGATACACAGCAAAAGCAACATTGTAAATTGTCACTCATTAGTAGCGTCGTCATAAAATCGTGTAGCTGTCACATAAACTAACCACTGTGTCATCTGGTATCTCACAGAAAGTACTTTAAATCCAGAATGTATTTTCAAGTAAACCAAAATGTTGCATTAAAATCTCATTAGCAGTACTGGTAAATGTTCTAAGTATGTGAGCCTTATAGTTGTTACGTAATCGAGCAACTAACAAGCAAGAATGCACACACACAATAACACTGTGTCGTCTGTTCACAATAACAATGCATTCGTAATTTCTGTTTAAATACATTCTCTTGGTTCTTGACTGGATATTTAACTTCAAACATTGTTGCATGGTAACACTTTCTAAGTCTGACAATGCATACTAGAAATGTGAAGTGAAAAGTTTTATGGCAAAGACAAAGTTAAAAAGCAGATTATCTTTCAATAAACGGTTTTACATGTGAAATGTGTTGTAAACCTTTACTCTTCCTAGTACGCAGGGTTTCAACTTCAACGCATTTATCATGTGGTATACGTCAGTAAAGAATACTGGAATTTTTCTCAAGGTTAGCATCTATGTTATTTTTCTCTGAGCCAGCTGGCGCACGCGGCTGCCTGCTGTGCGAGTCATTGTCTGTCTCTTTGTTGGCGCGTGACCTGTTATTAGGATTAGGAGACCTAACTTCTAGAAATTCATCTGGACGAGAGGGCCCTGCTCTGTTTGAATCCCGCCAGTTCTGGTGGAATTCACGGCTGTCGTTTTGTCGGTAGTTTACATAGTTTCTTGTTTGTCAGTCATGTCCTGGAGAATTTCTCCCAGAATCGTAACTGCGCGCTGAACTGTTGCGTCTGAAATTATTCTGTCTCCCTTGATAATAATAGTTCTGGTTACCATATTGTCTATTTCTATGATTGTCTCTGTCATATTCATTATTACGGAAATGCGAACTTTCTCTGTAACTATTACTCTGCCAGTGGTTGTCATATAGGTGGTGTCTGTTTTGGTCACGATTTGTGTTGTGAGAATAGCCTTGTCGTGTCCAGTTATTATTTCTTTCATCGCGGAATTGGAACGGATGTGACCTGTAATTCTTGTGTTCCTGTTTTCGCGTTCCGCGATTGTCAGTGTCAATTTCTAATTCTTGTAAGAGTCCCTGAAAAGCTTCAATGTCGTCTTTGCAACGTCCTGCCAAAATAATATTTCTTAAATGTTCAGGTAATTTGATTAAGCAAATGCGGATGAGTTCTGAGGGGCTGTATGGGCTTGAAAGATATTGATTCTTATGCAACATGTCTTCAAAATATTTCATAAGACTGGAAAATTCAGATTGTTCGAAACGTTTCATCATTATGATGCTATGTTTTACTCGGTCTTGTGTAGCTTGAGACCAATACGCTGAGAGGAAGGCATGATAAAATTCTCCTTCACTGTGACAATCGTGAATAACTGATCGCATTCTTACAGCTGGTTCATTCTCCAAGTAGCCACACATAAATTCTAATCTGTGCTATAATGACCAGTTGGGAGGAAAACAATGAGAGAATTGATGCAGCCATGCTTGTGGATGAATTTCGTTGTCAGAATTCTTAAATGTTTTGAATTTACGTGTAGTAATGAACGGCTTATAGTCAAAATCATCATGTCGGCGAGTCGCATATCGGTCATTGTTACGTCGTTTCGGCGGTTCCATTTCAAAATTCGGTGCACCTTGCCAATTTCTTTCATAATTTCCGAAATACGCTGTGTTATTATTTTGTGGTTGTTCCGTATTTCTATGTCCCTCTTCCCGTACTGGAGCGTGAGTGTCCTCTGAAATATGTAATTTTTGTATTACTTGTGCCAACTGATCTTGTACTTCCCGAATTTCTCTTTTGTGTTGCGTATTAATTTGATTCTGATTTTGTTTGAATTTCTTAATTTGTTCATACTCTTGTGTGTCAGTGATGGCTACAGGTCTTGTGTCACTCAGATCATCATCTACCTTTGTAGATAAGTTAGTGAACTGATCTGAAAGTTTGGATACTTTATCCGTTAGTGAAATTATTTCCTCCGTGTGTTTTTCTGAACCAAGTTTCAGAGTGTCCATTTGTGTTGAAATCGTATCTACTGTGTCCTTTGAATTTTCCTGAGTTTTTGCAATTTGCATAACCGAATCGGTCGATACAACTGAGTCAATTTTAGCTTGCAAGGTGTCATGATTTTCATGAACAATAGTTTGCAGTTCTTTTATGGCTGCTTCGTGATTCTGTAATGCATTTTCATGGCGCAAAAAAATAGGTTGGAAATGCTCACAAATTTGTGTTTTTACGTCATTACAGACTTTTTGACATTTCGATTCTATGTTATGTAACTCAGTAGTTAAATCTTCACTTGTTTATTCAAGTGTGGTGTCTAACTTCCGAAGATTTCGTTCCATTGTGTCTAACTGTTGCTGTGTTTGTCTCTGGTGTTGTTCCATTGTGTCTAACTTTTGAAGATTTTGTTAAATTGTGTCTAACTTTTGAACATTTTGTTCCATTGTATCTAACTTTTGAAGCTTTTGCTGTGTTTGTCTTTGATTTTGTTCCATTGTGTCTAACTTTTGAAGCTTTTGTCCCATTTGTTGCATTAATTGTAATAACAATGCAACTGTGTCTGAAACATGTTCCTCAGTGCTTTTCGGCAGTGAATTTGCACCGGCAACATTCACATTTTGACAAGCAGAAAATGTGTCTTGACTTATTTAAGAAAACGGTGAGAACCCAAAACCTGAGTCTACAGTATTTGCAATATTGTGTTCTGTCATTCCCGATTCCTGAGGTGAGCTGTTGCCGACCGATCGATCGATAATGCTTCCCTGTTCACTACCTGTTTCACTGTCTACAACATTATTTGGCGCCCGCTCCATTTCCCTATGCACAGTTACCAAATTACTACTTTGAATATTAGTTAATTCATTACATGGTGGCGCTAACACACTGCTTTCGTCTTCACTGTCATTTCTCAGTTTACTTTGGAGCCTAGTATTACGTTTTTCACACGCCATTATTGTCACAATATTTCACACGACAACACAGAAAAACACAATTTGAAGAGCAAAAATAAGAGAACACATTAACATAGCACTGAAAATAATATCTAGTTAATTGCAAGCGCAGCTGCGAAATACTTGGTGCAAATTTACATGCGTGCCACACCTGTTTTGCTGTACAACAATGAAAGACTGCAACTACAAAGAAGACTCTCTACAATTACGCGCTAGCAATAAACAAAATCTACACTAATTACACAAACTACAAGAAAAAATCAGAAGATTCCAGTGCGGTATCCTCGGCTAAGTGTCGACATATGAAACGTCCCCTTAGAAAAATTATACATGACTGTGTTTAAACTGACACACAGTATTTGTAGTGCAACGCAATCTGACTTTCAAAAATCCCTACAAAAGAATGGTCCTGACTAACATTAACCTATACCTTTCGCAAATCACTTACCTCACAAAAATCTTCGTTACTCAAGCTACAGCAATACAGCGAGCGCCACTACTGCCAGCTAAATAAAAGATTCAAACTCCCGAAGGCACTAACTACTGATATGCATAGTTAGCAAATGAAAGATTTTGATAGAGAACAAACAATGTATTTACCTTACTAGTGTCCAAAAGTCATAATATATATAGCAGTTCATGACAACCAGTCTTACAAATTTCAAAACTCCGCCATCTCTCTCCCCACATCCACCACTGCTGGCGGCTCACCTCCAACTGCGCAACGCTACGCGCTGTTCGCATCCAGCTGCCCAACACTACAATGGCAGACAACAATGCAAACTAGGCACAGACTGCACACAGCACAGCCAGTGATTTTCATACATAAACAGCCTACTTACAAAACCACATCTTTGATATTTACTGATTTCAGTACAGAACTCATACCAACTTCTCCCTTTTCTTCTTCTTCTTCTTAAATTAATTTACAAATACCTATTTTCTCTGTACGCATTTGATGTAGTCGGAAGAAATAACTTCCTCAAATTCTTACCTAAAGTTTTCTGGAGCCACTCTATCCCCCGAAAAACTTATCCGTATCTGAAATCTTTCCATTTTGCAAACAACCATGGCTGGCTGTGAAGCTAGGATCGTCATCGGGTAGTTTGCCGTTTAAGTTTAGCGCTTTTATGTCCAAGTCTGACCGGATTCGGAATGCCATCCTCTTTTCTCAGTGAAGGAATAATAATAGTGCTTCATCCAGTGTTTCAATTCTTGCTTCATTTATTGTACCTCGGTTCTGCAAACTATCTCGAGTCATCATTTTTAAGCAGAGGTCCTCAACTGCTTTTCGGTTCTTCTTCCAGTCTGATACAGGTGATGTCCCTACACCATACTCTGCAGCTATGTTTATTGCAGTTACCGATTGTCTAGTCTGTTTAGTACTTCCAACTTTTTCTCCATTGAAACAAAGACTTTCCTTCGCTTCGAAGCCATTTTACTCACACACACTGATAACAATGGAACGAGAGAATAATACGCACCTCTGTGAGAAACAGTTCCACACTGACCATAATGACAGAAAATAATAACGGTAACTGGAAGCGTGAACCGGCGCTCACTATGCCACCTGAGGTGGCCACCTAACAACCTCACATATACCGTATCGCACCAACAGTAAACCGCATATTTTCGCGTTAAAAAAAGAAAAACCAAAAGGAAACAAAAAAAGACTCCAGTTAAACACGAAATCCGGATTAATGAGGACTGGAAAAACGAGGTTCTTGTGTAACATTGTGAAAGCTATTTAGGGATTATCTTTCATGATATAATAAATGTGATATAGTCCTGCGCTAAATGCAAATGTGTAAACATTTAATCTTGATAAACAGTTAGCAGGAAAGAAGAAGAGCAATACGCTCCACATAACTTGTGATCTCAATACATCTATATTACGACTGTAAGCGCAAATGATGAATGTCCCTGCTTTGTCAGCAACTCCAAACTCCAAATACTGCTAAGAAAGTTCTACTGGAACCTTACTACAAAGTCATGGGCGAGTTATAATGTTATCAGGGCTATCAGTATATTCACTGTAGGGTTCCGTTCAGCGACATATAGGTCTGTTCACTAGTTTCCATGTTATCACTTTGTCCGTTAGGTTCTGTCACATCTAAGTCAGTTTTGTGACATTCTGTGCGAGACACCGGGTATAAAAACTACGCTTTACACCTAAAAAAGATATTGCTTACAAGCAGTAACGAAATAGAGTGAGTCAAGCAGTGACAAAAGCTAAACTCAGGCATGCCCACAGATCAACCTATAACAAACACAGACCATCTGTCCTATGGAACGGTCGCAGGTTCGAATCCTGCCTCGGGCATGGATGTGTGTGTTGTCCTTAGGTTAGTTAAGTTTAAGTAGTTCTAAGTTCTAGGGGACTGATGACCTCAGCAATTAAGTCCCATAGTGTTCAGAGGCATTTGAACCATTTTGTCCTATGGAAAAACCTGCGTGGTGTCGATGCATGCCATGTAAAAGCTGCACCTGATTCCACTGTCCTAGTCAAGGAACTGAACTGATACTTCACATTATCTACAACCTCAATTGAACTGCAAACGACACAGAAACTTATTAGTTCATGAGGCTAAAAGACGATAGCCACGAAACTTTGTTTTAAACATGTTACCGTCAACACAGTCAAAAAATCTATCACGCGTATCAAATCAGCATCAACTGATAACCAAGACATCGCAGTCCATATGTCGAAGCTTGCTATTGATCCACTGCTGCCCACTGTTAAGAGATATATTCAACCATTCCTAAAGAGCAAGTGTTTTCCCTGAGACCTCTGAACAAAGACTTGCTAAGCCACTTCCGTACAAATATTGGGAAACCATGCTCTGAACACCGACGTACATGCATTCAGCCATTATTATCCAAGAGCTTAAAATACATAGTCAACAACCAGTTAACGAAGTAATTAACTACAAACAATCTACTAGATGAATACTAATCAGGTTTCCTCAAACACCTCCGCACAACATCTGCGTTAATAAAAGCAACAGACGAGCTTACGCTTGCCACGGATAAGCAAGAGGTGACTATCATGTCCTTCTTAGGTTTTGGCAAAGTCTTTTGACGCTGTCGATTTCGACATTTTACTCACCAAACTTAGCAGCCCAAATTCCTCTCTGGGTGCAGCGCAATGATTTCGCTTGTGCCTGATGTCGCACCAGCAATGCATCATGTCTAATACCATAAAGTCCCAATGAACACGGGTAGCATGAAGGATCACCCAGAGTTCGATGTTAGGAATTATCCTCTCATCGTTGTGTGTCAATGATGTGTTATCCGTTTTGTCCTACAGTAAATACTACAAGTATGCTGGTGAACTCCAGATGTCTCTAAGTGCAAAACCAATGAACTCGGAAAGAACTGTTGAGAAGTTAAATAATGATCAGTGTGCGCTATACAAATGGACACAAAATATAGTGTTAAAGGCTCAACCCATCCAAAACTCAAGTGGTTCTGGTTGGTCATTATAGGCTCATTCGTCCGAAATATCGGGAACCACTAACATCTTTAATTCCAAACGGGACAAATATCAACTTCTCTTCCTCAGGAAAAAAAAACTGCAGTAATGATAAACTAAAAGATATACTGAGCTGGACACATAGCTTTAATGTGCAAGAAGGCATCAGCATGTCCCCCAGAACAATAAAAAGCTGTTCCCTCTTGACCTGAAAAAGAATCTTGTAAGAAGGCTTATACTCTCGATCGTTGATCACAGCAATGTTACCGTTCAAGGTGTTTCTCGGGAGAGCTGCCGGTGCCTGGAATCGGTGATGAACGACTGTGTTCGATATCTCTGTGATCTCCGATTACTTGATCGTATTCTGTCATCTTACTCACAACTATATTGGCTACCCACACACAAGCACAGAGATTCTCCTTGCAACATCTTCCACCCATCTTCGTTTCCTTTTCATTAAAATTCTACAGTGTGACGGTAAAGTCCCGCAGTCATTTCAAAAAATCATAACTCGAGAACTATTGGAAATAATGCATCGTTGTTTGTTTTAAAACGGTTAGCAGCTCTCCAAGTTTTTTCTGTCGTGTCATGTCAATCATAGAACATCAGGGCGGTATTCGATACCTTCCCATGTATTTGTCAGCATTGTGATACCAACGATTCTCATCACCTCATTAGTTCGTGCATAAATGGTAGCAATGACATTGGCTGGTGTTGTGTACACGCAGTGCTTGGCGCGACACCATAGAAATAAGTCCAATGACGTGACTTCGTGAGAGTGCGGGGACCATGCGATAGGACCATCACAACCCATCCGGTATTCACGTAATGTTATTCAGCACATTTCGTATGTTCAAACTCCAATATGTGGATGTACCATAACGGTGCAGCTCTTGGATTTGTGGTAGCAGGAACTGTTCAAGCGTCGTCCGTGGTGGCCGAGCGGTTCTAGGAGCTACCGTCTGGAACCGCGCGACCGCTACGGTCGCAGGTTCGAATCCTGCCTCGGGCATGGATGTGTGTGATTCCCTTAGGTTAGTTAGGTTTAAGTAGTTCGTGGCTCTAGGGGACAGATGACGACAGAAGTTAAGTCCCATAGTGCTCAGAGTCATTTGGACCATTTTTGAACAGTTCAAGCATTCCCACGTAAAAATTTCCCATTATCGATTTCTCTTTAAAGAAAAAATGTGCCTATCACCTTATTGTGCATTAGGCTATACCAAACATTATGCTTTGGGGTATCGTGGATGTTTTCGCATGTGCTGCGTGAGTTTTCGTACACCCAGATTCTAATGTTGTGCTGATTCACGTTGTTATACGGCAGTTTATTCCCAAACAGTCCCAAAACCTGCTTTATATTTTAATACATAGATCCCAATAGGTAGACAAGTCAAATCAACATTGCTGCTTGACAACAACAACCAACACACACTAATGCCAATGAGTGCATTTCTAATTAGTTCTGTATCTCCTTTGCTCTTGGGTCAGTGAGGCAGTATTGTATTTGTGGGAATATTGGGGCTTTAGTTGGTTCTCGAAAAGCAATTTTCACTTAGGGAAATGAATAGTCGTAAAGTTGTTCGCTGCTGAGAGCCATTCTGAACACAGGTATAGAGCAGAGAAGAACAGTCTGCCACCACATCGCAGCAGGAGAGTGGAGTGAGGATGGGCTGTGTGCCATAAAACTGCGCTGAGCGAGAAGTGAAACGAATCCTTTTTACTGACAAGAATATGAAAGACATGCGAGAGCACGAAGCCACATAGTGTGGGAGCAGCTGTTCAGCCCAGTGCTGGCAGCTAGAATGTTTGTTCAGATTTTTCCTAAGGCATTCTCCGGTTCGATTATAGTAATTATTTCAGTAGCGCGGGTGAGTTCCTGCGCGCGTGTATTTGGTCCTCTTTTGGGCGACTGTGACTGAAAACCTGTCTTGTTTTGGAAGAGATTCTCTGCCTTCTTCCGAACGCCAAGAGACAAATATACTTTATTGGTTAACCGTGACAAAATCGACATGAGTAGTAAATTACATTACTGGCCATTAAAATTGCTACACCACGAAGATGGCGTGCTACAGACGCGAAATTTAACCGACAGGAAGAAGATGCTGCGATATGCAAATGATTAGCTTTTCAAAGCGTTCACACAATGTTGGCGCCGGGGGCGACACCTACAACGTGCTGACATGAGGAACGTTTCCAACCGATTTCTCAAACACAAACAGCAGTTGACCGGCGTTGCCTGGTGAAACGTTGTTGTGATACCTCGTGAAAGGAGGAGAAATGCGTACCATCACGTTTCCGACTTTGATAAAGGTCGGATTGTAGCCTATCGCGATTGTGGTTTATCGTATCGCGACATTGCTGCTCGCGTTGGTCGAGATCCAATGACTGTTAGCAGAATACGGAATCGGTGGGTTCAGGAGGGTAATACGGAACGCTGCGCTGGATCCCAACGGCCTCGTATCACTAACAGTTGAGATGACAGGCATCTTATCCACATGGCTGTAACGGATCGTGCAGCCACATCTCGATCCCTGAGTCAACAGATGTGGACGTTTGCAAGACAACAACCATCTGCACCAACAGTTCGACGACGTTTGCAGCAGCATGGACTATCATCTCGGAGACCATGGCTGCGGTTACCCTTGACGCTGCATCACAGACAGGAGCGCCTGCGATGGTGTACTCAACGACGAACCTGGGTGCACGAATGGCAAAACGTCATTTTTTCGGATGAATCTAGGTTCTGTGTTTACAGCATCATGATGGTCGCATCCTTGTTTGGCGACATCGCGGTGAACGCACATTGGAGGCGTGTACTCGTCATCGCCATACTGGCGTATCACTCGACATAATGGTATGTGGTACCACTGGTTACACGTCGCGGTCATCTCTTGTTCGCATTGACGGCACTTTGAACAATGGACGTTACATTTGAGATGTGTTACGATCCGTGGCTCTACCCTTCATTCGATCCCTGCGAAACCCTACATTTCATCTGGATAATGCACTACCGCATGTTGCAGGTCCTATACGGGCCTCTATGGATACAGAAAATGTTCGACTGCTGCCCTGGCCAGCACATTCTCCAGATCTCTCACCAACTGAAAACGTCTGGTCACTGGTAGCCGAGCAACTGGCTCATCGCAATACGCCAGTCACTACTCTTGATGAACTGTGGTATCGTGTTGAAGCTGCATGGGCAGCTGTACCTGTACGCGCCATCCAAACCTGTTTGACTCAATGCCCTGGCACATCAAGGCCGTTATTACGACCATAGGTTGTTGTTCTGGGTACTGATTTCTAAGGATCTATGCACACAAATTGCGTGAAAATGTAATCACATGTCAGTTCTAGTATAATATACACTCCTGGAAATTGAAATAGGAACACCGTGAATTCATTGTCCCAGGAAGGGGAAACTTTATTGACACATTCCTCGGTTCAGATACATCACATGATCACAGTGACAGAACCACAGGCACATAGACACAGGCAACAGAGCATGCACAATGTCGGCACTAGTACAGTGTATATCCACCTTTCGCAGCAATGCAGGCTGCTATTCTCCCATGGAGACGATCGTAGAGATGCTGGATGTAGTCCTGTGGAACGGCTTGCCATGCCATTTCCACCTGGCGCCTCAGTTGGACCAGCGTTCGTGCTGAGACGACGCTTCATCCAGTCCCAAACATGCTCAATGGGGGACAGATCCGGAGATCTTGCTGGCCAGGGTAGTTGACTTACACCTTCTAGAGCACGTTGGGTGGCACGGGATACATGCGGACGTGCATTGTCCTGTTGGAACAGCAAGTTCCCTTGCCGGTCTAGGAATGGTAGAACGATGGGTTCGATGACGGTTTGGATGTACCGTGCACTATTCAGTGTCCCCTCGACGATCACCAGTGGTGTACGGCCAGTGTAGGAGATCGCTCCCCACACAATGATGCCGGGTGTTGGCCCTGTGTGCCTCGGTCGTATGCAGTCCTGATTGTGGCGCTCACCTGCACGGCGCCAAACACGCATACGACCATCATTGGCACCAAGGCAGAAGCGACTCTCATCGCTGAAGACGACACGTCTCCATTCGTCCCTCCATTCACGCCTGTCGCGACACCACTGGAGGCGGGCTGCACGATGTTGGGGCGTGAGCGGAAGACGGCCTAACGGTGTGCGGGACCGTAGCCCAGCTTCATGGAGACGGTTGCGAATGGTCCTCGCCGATACCCCAGGAGCAACAGTGTCCCTAATTTGCTGGGAAGTGGCGGTGCGGTCCCCTACGGCACTGCGTAGGATCCTACGGTCTTGGCGTGCATCCGTGCGTCGCTGCGGTCCGGTCCCAGGTCGACGGGCACGTGCACCTTCCGCCGACCACTGGCGACAACATCGATGTACTGCGGAGACCTCACGCCCCACGTGTTGAGCAATTCGGCGGTACGTCCACCCGGCCTCCCGCATGCCCACTATACGCCCTCGCTCATAGTCCGTCAACTGCACATACGGTTCACGTCCACGCTGTCGCGGCATGCTACCAGTGTTAAAGACTGCGATGGAGCTCCGTATGCCACGGCAAACTGGCTGACACTGACGGCGGCGGTGCACAAATGCTGCGCAGCTAGCGCCATTCGACGGCCAACACCGCGGTTCCTGGTGTGTCCGCTGTGCCGTGCGTGTGATCATTGCTTGTACAGCCCTCTCGCAGTGTCCGGAGCAAGTATGGTGGGTCTGACACACCGGTGTCAATGTGTTCTTTTTTCCATTTCCAGGAGTGTATTTGTCCAATGAATACCCGTTTATCATCTGCATTTCTTCTTGGTGTAGCAATTTTAATGGCCAGTAGTGTATTAAGCTTGTTTATCAAATTATGATTGGCCGGAACTCACAAGGTCTGCTGCAATGGGTCGGCGAGATTCCGTCGCTGGCAGAACGGGCAAAGTTTTGTAAAGAAAAGTTACAAGGCCCTTGTTTCGGTGGCGCCACAGACGACACTTGCTACAGAGCTTGCGGAGGCAGTACGCTGGGTCTCGGAGCTGCAAAGAGACAAGTTTCCGAACTAGGGGAGAGTACAGAGGCCATACTGAACGTAGAATTGTCAGACAGAGATTGAAGGTAGTTAATTTGCATCAGGTTTCGTTTTGCAGATCTAATTTCCACGGCAAGCTGATTGCCCCCACAATGTGCTTAGAGGAGAGTATTGGTTTTCATTCATGTTTTTCCAGTATCTTTCTTTAAATCAATAACCTTTTCCACAATCATTAGTAACATTCGTTAAATAGCTTTATATCGTTCTTTTATACATCCAGCCACCTGTGCCAAGGCTATAGTCTGAATTTGCAATCCCTTCACTACTTGTTAAATGTTTGTATTCTTGACTCAGTGGTCAAATATTTTTTAAATATTTTCAACATTTCGCTGCCCTGTCGCCAACTGTATAAATATTAATTTTAATTTCAAACCAACAGCCTCAGTTGCAAGGATTACCTAGATTAACCTAGGTTTCAGTCGGGATAACCCAACCTTCTTCAGAATAAAAGTAATTACCGTTTGTCCATAGCGGACATAGTCAAGCTAAAACTACAAGTCCATAAATTATCATCAGATTGTGGATCACCTCCATGAAGACAAAATGAGTACCCCATTGCCGCCACATTATCCCCGACTTTAGTGTTTTCTGTAACTCATAACCATAACTTCGTCATTAGGCTCAATCAGGCACTTGCATTAGTTTATTTTGACTTGATTCTAGACCATTTCAGGTCAAATATACTAATCTTGAATAATGACCATCTATATTATACGGCCCTTATTGCCGGATCTTACAGATTAGATGTAGACTTGTTCATAAGTTCATTCATGACCATTTGTGTGCTAAGTCAATAGGATGTTCATGCGCTGTAAGCATAGCTAAGCAAATGCTTAACATTTAAATCTCAAAAAATTTTTTAGTCCTAATCATAATTATGACGATGTTGGCTTTATATTATCCTTCCCACTCCTAAGTTCTGTAAGGTGATTAAACTTCGAGCTTAAGCACAAAATTTTCCTAGACAGGCCACACGTTGTAAGCACGTGATGTCTTCCTCATATCATGACCAACGAATATTTCATAAATGTTAAGACAGTCGATCTAAGTACGTTCTGCACTGGATAACATATACGCCCTTTTCCTCAGCTGTACCTTTCTTTTATTTCACTTTACTAGTAAATTCATGGTTAGGAGTTGGCTTTGCGTCTTGTACCAACAAGTACCCATCACACAGTTTATATTCAGGCGCAAGGTAGTGTGTCCGACTAGGCGGGCCTCATGACACTATGGTCAGTTCCAGTACAGCACTCGTGGTTGCCGCATCGCGGTCGCGAAGTGGGGCCGAGGCATTTTCAGATAAATTTTTACAATCTGACTATAACTTATGGATTTGTATTTTTATCTTGACGATGTCCACTATGGACAAACGGTAGTTACTTTTATTCTGAAGAAGGTTGGGTTATACCGACTGAAACCTAGGTAAATCTAGGTAATCCTTGCAACTGAGGCTGTTGGTTTAAAATGAAATTTTTTTAAAGACATTTGGCAATAAGAAAGTTTGTTGCGGTGGTCGTTGGTTTCCTTTCGTAAGTTTCATGTTCAACTGGGCTATCCCTTGTAATTTTCACATAATAAGCCGTTATCTGTTTCATAACATTGTTTCTTTTAAATTCGTATGTTCTTAAGGGGAGCTTTCCATCACTGTAGGTCACTGGCTAATATGATCTTTAGCATATTAGCGATGTGCTAAACAGCCCAACTGACGCTTCACAACATGTCCAGGAATGTTGATCGTTGTTCCTTCTGTAAACTGGCCCATTTTTCAGGTAGTTATTGTTCGCACCTATGGAGGCCAGCATGGGTTCCGAGAATGCATACCGCAAATCGTGTGATTGCAATACTTAGACCATTTGTATTTTGTACGCAAAACTATGTAAACGCTTGTGTAACTGTCTGAAGGTGGTTGATCTTGCTTCCTGCAATTCGGGTGATACACGAAGAATTGACTTCTAGGGGCTGCGTTGAAAAAAACTTCCACTCCGTCGACACGTGCTTGAGACACAAGTGGACGTCCACTTCGAGGAAGCTCTTTGACATTGCCTGTATCTTTACAGTCTTTTAACAACTTTATGCTTGTTTTTGCCGCTGTCGCCCTCTCATACTAACAACGATAATTCTGCAATAGCATTGTCACAGATTTGGATTCTACATACGAGATGACACATTGCCCCTTCTCCTAGTCTGTCGCCATTTTGATATACTCCAAACCTAATCTTCAATAAAGGACAAAGGATAGAAACTTTGAGAGCTGCTCGCCGGTTTACAGCATACCACAATACTCTTTCTCTAATAGTGTCCGAGTTATGAGTTTTTGAAATAATTCGGGCCTTTGTGAACACCCTGTACTTATTTCATCTAGTCCAGACTATCATGTGACACATTTGTTTGTTTTCCTGCCTCTCCTAGTAACTATCATAATGAATACTTCTACTGGTCGTTGGGCCACCCTCAGCTTTTACCGGTTTTCGCATTACGGGTCCATGCCTTAGTGACACAGGCAAAAACTGGTAATATACACTGATTGTAAACGTTCCATATCAAATACAAGGGAACCTAATTTTGAAAAACCAGACGCACTCAAG
The DNA here is from genome assembly GCF_021461395.2 of Schistocerca americana. Lineage (NCBI taxonomy): Eukaryota > Metazoa > Arthropoda > Insecta > Orthoptera > Acrididae > Schistocerca > Schistocerca americana. The sequence goes on from NC_060119.1 coordinate 540,876,061, forward strand.
ACCATTTTCACTCTTGTGTTTAATTATTTTACTGTCCATCTAGTCGTCTTCTTGAAGAACACTCATACGTTATTTCTACAACTTCCTTGTTATCTTCTACTGATTTCATTTCTGTATCCACTATATATTATCTTCTTATTATAACTGATTTTCCTGTCTCCGTTCAAAATTTCTATACCGCTTCTTCCATCTGTTGTAGAAATTCATCCACATGCGATGCAAACAGTACTAAATCATTTAAAAAAATTAAGGTGTTTGAAATATGTTCCATTAACACGTATTTCTTCTTCACATTTCCAGTTTACGCAACTGAAAACTTCTCTCAGGACGTCTAAGAACGGATTTTCGTGATGCAGAAGCTCTTTGCTCGACTCTTCTTTCTATTCTGGATCTCTCACTAGCCTGGAGAAATTAAATGGAAGCAATATCGTTCTCCAGTACACTAACACCGACTGAATCAATATTTCCAAAGGGCTGATTATACGGATTTAGTTAAAACCTACTTTAGTTAAAACCTACTACAGTAGTACAAGTTTATATGCCAACTAGCTCTGCAGATGACGAAGAAATTGAAGAAATGTATGATGAAATAAAAGAAATTATTCAGATTGTGAAGGGAGACGAAAATTTAATAGTCATGGGTGACTGGAATTCGAGTGTAGGAAAAGGGAGAGAAGGAAACATAGTAGGTGAATATGGATTGGGGGACAGAAATGAAAGAGGAAGCCGCCTGGTAGAATTTTGCACAGAGCACAACTTAATCATAACTAACACTTGGTTTAAGAATCATGAAAGAAGGTTGTATACATGGAAGAACCCTGGAGATACTAAAAGGTATCAGATAGATTATATAATGGTAAGACAGAGATTTAGGAACCAGGTTTTAAATTGTAAGACATTTCCAGGGGCAGATGTGGACTCTGACCACAATCTATTGGTTATGAACTGTAGATTAAAACTGAAGAAACTGCAAAAAGGTAGGAATTTAAGGAGATGGGACCTGGATAAACTAAAAGAACCAGAGGTTGTACAGAGATTCAGGGAGAGTATAAGGGAGCAATTGACAGGAATGGGGGAAATAAATACAGTAGAAGAAGAATGGGTAGCTTTGAGGGATGAAGTAGTGAAGGCAAAAGAGGATCAAGTAGGTAAAAAGACGAGGGCTAGTAGAAATCCTTGGGTAACAGAAGAAATATTGAATTTAATTGATGAAAGGAGAAAATATAAAAATGCAGTAAGTGAAACAGGCAAAAAGGAATACAAACGTCTCAAAAATGAGATCGACAGGAAGTGCAAAATGGCTAAGCAGGGATGGCTAGAGGACAAATGTAAGGATGTAGAGGCCTATCTCACTAGGGGTAAGATAGATACTGCCTACAGGAAAATTAAAGAGACCTTTGGAGATAAGAGAACGACTTGTATGAATATCAAGAGCTCAGATGGAAACCCAGTTCTAAGCAAAGAAGGAAAAGCAGAAAGGTGGAAGGAGTATATAGAGGGTCTATACAAGGGCAATGTACTTGAGGACAATAATATGGAAATGGAAGAGGATGTAGATGAAGATGAAATGGGAGATATGATACTGCGTGAAGAGTTTGAGAGAGCACTGAAAGACCTGAGTCGAAACAAGGCCCCCGGAGTAGACAATATTCCATTGGAACTACTGACGGCCGTGGGAGAGCCAGTCCTGACAAAACTCTACCATCTGGTGAGCAAGATGTATGAAACAGGCGAAATACCCTCAGACTTCAAGAAGAATATAATAATTCCAATCCCAAAGAAAGCAGGTGTTGACAGATGTGAAAATTACCGAACTATCAGCTTAATAAGTCACAGCTGCAAAATACTAACACGAATTCTTTACAGACGAATGGAAAAACTAGTAGAAGCCAACCTCGGGGAAGATCAGTTTGGATTCCGTAGAAACACTGGAACACGTGAGGCAATACTGACCTTACGACTTATCTTAGAAGAAAGATTAAGGAAAGGCAAACCTACGTTTCTAGCATTTGTAGACTTAGAGAAAGCTTTTGACAATGTTGACTGGAATACTCTCTTTCAAATTCTAAAGGTGGCAGGGGTAAAATACAGGGAGCGAAAGGCTATTTACAATTTGTACAGAAACCAGATGGCAGTTATAAGAGTCGAGGGACACGAAAGGGAAGCAGTGGTTGGGAAGGGAGTAAGACAGGGTTGTAGCCTCTCCCCGATGTTGTTCAATCTGTATATTGAGCAAGCAGTAAAGGAAACAAAAGAAAAATTCGGAGTAGGTATTAAAATTAATGGGGAAGAAATAAAAACTTTGAGGTTCGCCGATGACATTGTTATTCTGTCAGAGACAGCAAAGGACTTGGAAGAGCAGTTGAATGGAATGGACAGTGTCTTGAAAGGAGGATATAAGATGAACATCAACAAAAGCAAAACAAGGATAATGGAATGTAGTCTAATTAAGTCGGGTGATGCTGAGGGAATTAGATTAGGAAATGAGGCACTTAAAGTAGTAAAGGAGTTTTGCTATTTGGGGAGCAAAATAACTGATGATGGTCGAAGTAGAGAGGATATAAAATGTAGGCTGGCAATGGCAAGGAAAGCGTTTCTGAAGAAGAGAAATTTGTTAACATCCAGTATAGTGTCAGGAAGTCATTTCTGAAAGTATTCGTATGGAGTGTAGCCATGTATGGAAGTGAAACATGGACGATAAATAGTTTGGACAAGAAGAGAATAGAAGCTTTCGAAATGTGGTGCTACAGAAGAATGCTGAAGATTAGATGGGTAGATCACATAACTAATGAGGAAGTATTGAATAGGATTGGGGAGAAGAGAAGTTTGTGGCACAACTTGACCAGAAGAAGGGATCGGTTGGTAGGACATGTTCTGAGGCATCAGGGGATCACCAATTTAGTATTGGAGGGCAGCGTGGAGGGTAAAAATCGTAGAGGGAGACCAAGAGATGAATACACTAAGCAGATTCAGAAGGATGTAGGTTGCAATAGGTACTGGGAGATGAAAAGGCTTGCACAGGATAGAGTAGCATGGAGAGCTGCATCAAACCAGTCTCAGGACTGAAGACAACAACAACAACAGTTAAAATTAAAACAGAGACTTGCTCAGAATGAATGAATGAATGATACTAGGCAAAGCGGTAATTCAAGGCGCTTGTATAATTATATTAACGGCTTTCAGTGGTCTGTTGTGCTATACCTACTTTCAAAACCAGCTTGTTTCTTCCTCTCATTAAAACATAATGTTCATCTCTACGTTATTTTTTTATTTTAGTAATATTCCGTCAAACTTGTTAGAAAGAATGGAAGAAAAATAAAGATAAAAAACAATGAGAAAGACTGATCTGCCGTATCACTCGCGAACTAACACTTGACAACACGGGGCAACGAGAAGTCTGCACCACGTCCTAGCAGCTCCCTCACCATCTACAAGCGTAAATAATGTGAGGTTGGAACCCGTGATGTATATAGCCTGATGTACTATTTAGTTCTATACAGCTAACCACTTACATTTAGTTCACGTACTTGATACTGGTCGGAATAAAAACATTAACTGCAGAATCAAATAAGTGCTGTCACAGTAGAGTTACCAAACACAGCCTTCCGAAATGCCTTCGGAAAAGACGACGAAGTAAATATTCCAGAATTCAAATCAAGAACAGCTGCCAATATGAGTAACGTAGACGTAAATATCCTCTGAGTAGTAAAGCAAGTTCAGTCACTTAATTAAATCAAGTCTTCTCGTCCAGACTGTATACCATTTAGGTTCCTTTCAGAGTATGCTTATGCAATAGCTACATACTTAACAATCATTTACAACCGTTCACTCGACGAAAGATCCGTAGCCGGCCGAGGTGTGCGAGCGGTTCTACGCGCTACAGTCTGGAAACGCGCGACTGCTTCGGTCGCAGGTTCGAATCCTGCCTCGGGCATGGATGTGTGTGATGTTCTTAGGTTAGTTAGGTTTAAGTAGTTCTAAGTTCTAGGGGACTGATGACCTCAAGTGTTATGTCTCATAGTGCTCAGAGCCATTTTAGAAAGATCCGTACCCAAAGACTGCAAAGGTCACATCAGTTTCCAAGACAGGTAGTAGGAGTAATGCAGCAGGATTTTGGAACATGTATTGTTTTCGAACATTATGAATTACCTCGTAGAAAACAGTTTATTGCCACACAGTCAACACAGATTTAGAAAACATCGTTCTTGTGAAACACAAATAGTTTTTTATTCGCATGAAGTGTTGAGTGCTATTGACAAGGGATTTCAGATTGATTGCATGTTTCTGGATGTCCTGAAAGCTTTTGACATTGTACCACACAAGCGGCTTGTGAAATTGCGTGATTGCGGAATATCATCTCAGTTATGCGAGTGGATTCCTGATTTCCTGTCAGAGATGTCATAACTCACAGTAATTGGCGGAAAGTCATCGAATAATACAGAAGCGATATCTGGAGTTACCCAGGGTAGTGTTAAAGGCACTTTGCTGTTCCTTATCTATCTAAACGATTTCGGAGACAATATGAGCAACCGACTAGTAAAGTCATCAGGAGATCAAAACAAATTACAAAACGATTATGAAAGATATCTGTATGCTGCGAAAATTGGCAGTTGACGCCCAAATAATGAGAAGTGTGAAGTCATCCGCATGAGTGATAAAAGAAATCCGTTAAACTTCGGTTACACGATAAATCCGTCAAATCTAAAGGCCGTACATTCAACTAAAGACCTAGGAATTATTAACAACTTAAACAGGAAGGAACACATAGAGAATGTTGTGGGGAAGGCTAACCAAAGACTGCTTTTATTTTCAGGATACTTAGAAAATGTAACAGATCTACTAAGGAAACTGCCTACACTACGCTTGTTTGTCCTGTTTTAGAATACTGCTGCGCGGTGTGAGATCCTTACCACATAGGATTGACGGAGTACGAGAAAAAAGTTCAAACAATTGCAGCACTTTTTGTATTATCACGAAATACATGAGAGAGTGTAACTGAAATGATACAGGGTTTGAGAAGGACATCATTAAAACAAAGGCGTTTTTCGTTGCGGAGGAATAATCTCAAGAAATTTCAATCACCAACTTTCTCCTCCGAATGCGAAAATACTGTGTTGACGCCGACGTACATAGGGAGAAACGATCACCACGATAAAATAAGGAAAATCACAGCTCGTACGGTAAGATATAGGTGTTCGTTCTTTCCGCGCGCTATACGAGGTTGGAATAGTAGAGAATTGTGAAGGTGGTTCGATGAACTCTCTGCCAGGCACTTAAATTTGATTTGCGGAGTATCAATGTAGATATAAATGTACATGTACAAAATCGGAAGTATGTGATCTGTGTAGCTAAATCGTTCATCAAAGTAAATATCTGGTTACATACAATAGTGAACATTAAAAATAATCAGTCCTCAGTATGAATTCTTGTCCCGGATAAAAATAGTTTCAAAACAACTCATTTTTTTCGTTTTTTAAAATAAGTATTATGTATTTTATATCTGGAAAACAAATTTTCCGACAACATTGCTAACATGTATTGGAGAAGAGCTCAAAAAGGATTGTAATGTCGAAACAGATTTCGTGGCGAACAACTGGGTTATCATGGTTTTTGCATGTTTAAGAAAGCGTTTGAAAGGGACCAAAAGGTTTATTGCTTGTTTGGCTATGAAAATCATTTTATTTTTGGAACACATTGCAATATTTTGCTGTTATTTATAATATCAAATTGTCCTGTCTCATGAAACTTCCTGGTGGATTAAAACTGTGTGCCGGACCGGGATGCGAACTCAGGACCATTGCCTTTCGCGAGCAATTGCTCTACCATCTGAGCTTACCAAGCACGACTCACGCGCCGCCCTCACAGCTTTACTTCTGCCAGTACCTCGCCTCCTACCTTCCAAACTTTACAGAAGCTCTTGCAGAACTAGCACTCCTGAAAGAAAAGGTATTTCGGAGACATGGCTTAGCCACAGCCTGGGGGATGTTTCCAGAATGAGATTTTCACTCTGCAGCGGAGTGTGCGCTGATATGAAATTTACTGACAGATTAAAACTGTGTGCCGGACCGAGGCTCGAACCCGGGACTTTTGTCTTTGGCAGGCATGTGCTCTACCATCTGAGCTACCCAAGCACGAGCACTTTCCCGCGAAAGGCAAAAGTCCCGAGTTCGAGTCTCGGTCTGGCACACAGTTTTAATCTGCCAGTAAGTTTTGTAAGTAGGCTGTTTAGGTTTTAAGCTGTAAAATACACTCCTGGAAATTGAAATAAGAACACCGTGAATTCATTGTCCCAGGAAGGGGAAACTTTATTGACACATTCCTGGGGTCAGATACATCACATGATCACACTGACAGAACCACAGGCACATAGACACAGGCAACAGAGCATGCACAATGTCGGCACTAGTACAGTGTATATCCACCTTTCGCAGCAATGCAGGCTGCTATTCTCCCATGGAGACGATCGTAGAGATGCTGGATGTAGTCCTGTGGAACGGCTTGCCATGCCATTTCCACCTGGCGCCTCAGTTGGACCAGCGTTCGTGCTGGACGTGCAGACCGCGTGAGACGACGCTTCATCCAGTCCCAAACATGCTCAATGGGGGACAGATCCGGAGATCTTGCTGGCCAGGGTAGTTGACTTACACCTTCTAGAGCACGTTGGGTGGCACGGGATACATGCGGACGTGCATTGTCCTGTTGGAACAGCAAGTTCCCTTGCCGGTCTAGGAATGGTAGAACGATGGGTTCGATGACGGTTTGGATGTACCGTGCACTATTCAGTGTCCCCTCGACGATCACCAGTGGTGTACGGCCAGTGTAGGAGATCGCTCCCCACGCCATGATGCCGGGTGTTGGCCCTGTGTGCCTTGGTCGTATGCAGTCCTGATTGTGGCGCTCACCTGCACGGCGCCAAACACGCATACGACCATCATTGGCACCAAGGCAGAAGCGACTCTCTTCGCTGAAGACGACACGTCTCCATTCGTCCCTCCATTCACGCCTGTCGCGACACCACTGGAGGCGGGCTGCACGATGTTGGGGCGTGAGCGGAAGACGGCCTAACGGTGTGCGGGATCGTAGCCCAGCTTCATGGAGACGGTTGCGAATGGTCCTCGCCGATACCCCAGGAGCAACAGTGTCCCTAATTTGCTGGGAAGTGGCGGTGCGGTCCCCTACGGCACTGCGTAGGATCCTATGGTCTTGGCGTGCATCCGTGCGTCGCTGCGGTCCGGTCCCAGGTCGACGGGCACGTGCACCTTCCGCCGACCACTGGCGACAACATCGATGTACTGTGGAGACCTCACGTCCCACGTGTTGAGCAATTCGGCGGTACGTCCACCCGGCCTCCCGCATGCCCACTATACGCCCTCGCTCAAAGTCCGTCAACTGCACATACGGTTCACGTCCACGCTGTCGCGGCATGCTACCAGTGTTAAAGACTGCGATGGAGCTCCGTATGCCACGGCAAACTGGCTGACACTGACGGCGGCGGTGCACAAATGCTGCGCAGCTAGCGCCATTCGACGGCCAACACCGCGGTTCCTGGTGTGTCCGCTGTGCCGTGCGTGTGATCATTGCTTGTACAGCCCTCTCGCAGTGTCCGGAGCAAGTATGGTGGGTCTGACACACCGGTGTCAATGTGTTCTTTTTTCCATTTCCAGGAGTGTAAGTTAAAGGAAAGCGTAGTGCCACAAACTACAGCAGTAGCGTGGCACTGTTTCAGTTCGGTTTTAATCAGTCAGTATTAGAGTAGTAACTTGGTTGTTACACAATAAAGCAGTGTTAACGCCGGTTCCCTTGAGACCACTGTAGTGAAGCTCTCCCGGCTTTGCTAGCACTCGAATGGGTGACCGTTCGTGTCTGATTAGCGCCGTTGGCAGGTCAATTGTGTTGCACCTTGCTTGAGAAGTGGCATCCGAAGCCACGAAATCTGTCTGCGGTGGAGAGAGCGGCGTGCTGACCACATGCCCACCCATATCTGCATCCAGTAACGTCTATCATCTGAGGAGGACACGGCGGTCTGTCGGTCGGTGTCGTTGAGCCTTCCGAGGTCTGTTCGGACGGAATATAGTTTTTTTTTTAGTTTTATTACACGATAAACTTACATTGGTAACTCCTTGAATGTCAATAATACATGTTACAACTGAAAATAAATAAAAACAGTGTGATTTTAGTACAACGTTCTGTTTTGATTTCGATTCTTGATTTAAATGTAAGTATTATAACGGTTAAAAAATTAACAAATAAAAACAATTACCTCCAGATGTGGAGACACAAAGAACATTCAGTTCCAGTCAAGGTAAGTAATCTTATATTTTGTGGTAGAATCCATTTCAGTGTATGGAAAAACTTTATTTTCAATGTAACTGCTTCTTAAAGAATATGATCTGTACAATGAAGTCGTGCTGAGAGTGGTAATATACAGTTGGGTACCAGTTATTGTAGAAAATTTGTATCAGTTACATTTCATCATAGCACACAGGGCACTACATAAATATCTACTTTAGTCGTGTGTAGTATGCCTTTGTATATTATTTACTGTCCATGAGAATTATTGTAATAAATGCTATTGGTAGACTTTCCACCAAAGGACGAAACAGCTCGATGTGATAAACAACATTGTCTTATAACAATGTCACCTATAGGTTTTCAATAGCAGTTTCATTTGATGTGGCGCACACACTCGGGAAAGTGAGTGCGAGAGGGGGGGGGGGGAGGTGGGGGGAGCTATAACTAGGTTTAGTCTTAAAGCTTCAGTTATAAGACACAAAAAAAAAATCAAACTGCGATGACCATGAAATTTGGTGCACGTGTTACACAGATTCACCTTTCAGCACGATATATTTTTTTCAACCGGTGGATAACTTGTCGGGGACCTTTGTTGTGAATGTCAGCAGTTTGACTGATGAGGAAACGCTGCAACGCGAGTATCAGCTTGTCATCATTCTGAAAATGACAGCCACGTAATAGTTTATTCACCAAATGTGGGAGGAAGTAGTTATTGGATGTCATGTTAAGAGAAGAAAGACGGGGGGGAGAGGTAAGATTTGATAGCCCGAAAGAGCAGTAAGTGTGACAGTGGTTGGTACGGAATGAGCTGGAAATTGCCGAAGAAGAAAACACCCCTTGGGTGTCTTCCAACATCGATTCGTTTTACCAGCCTCCCGTAACCTTGTCAGGAGATATCGGTGGTATACTCCTGTGAGCTTGCCGAAAACTCAGTTTCTCTTCTGATCCCAGCCTCTTCACTTCGTTGTTCGTCGTTCAGATTTGTTTGACCACACTGGAAGTGTTTGCGCTACTGTGCCTATGTGATGTTGCACTGTTGTCGTACACTCTCACCAACTCAGCGTGGATTGCTATAGCTTTCTACCGCTAAAAATATAAGAAATGAACTATCGCATGATATTCAACTTAGTGGGCTGCGCAGCCTGCTTCGGTACTATAGCATCGCGATTTCAGTGTTTACCGGAATTGCAGACATGTACCTGCAACCAAACAAAGAAATACACTGATGGAGCAAAATCGCGACACTAAAAAATAAGTAATGTAGACTAACGAAATTTCGAGAATACGTTTATCTGGGGAACATATTGCAGTGATTAACACAACAAGATCACAGGTTAATCCAAGCATGAGATAAGCCATTGCAAATGTGAAATGCCGGTACGTTAAAAACCGGTGTAGCCGCCGGAATGTTAAGTGCAAGCAAACAAACGTGCATGCATTGTGTTGTACGGGTGCCGGATGTCACTTTGTGGGATTGCCTGTTGCCCGCATCTCGTGGTCGTGCGGTAGCGTTCTCGCTTACCACGTCCGGGTTCCCGGGTTCGATTCCCGGCGGGGTCAGGGATTTTCTCTGCCTCGTGATGGCTGGGTGTTGCGTGATGTCCTTAGGTTAGTTAGGTTTAAGTAGTTCTAAGTTCTAGGGGACTGATGACCATAGATGTTAAGTCCCATAGTGCTCAGAGCCATTTGAACCATTTGATTGCCTGTTGCACTTGGCCGCTCAGTATGCGGACGGTTAATGCTAGTTTTGGATGGCGCTGGAGTTGTCGTCCGATGATGTCCCGTACGTGCTTGGTTGGAGACAGATTTGCTGGTCAATTAACCCAAGGCAACATGTCGACACTCTGTACAGCATGTCTGGTTATAACAGAGGTACGTCGCGCGGGATCAGCCAAGCGGTCTGAGGCGCTGCAGTCATGTAATGTGCGGCTGATCCCGGCGGAGGTTCGAGGCCTCCCTCGGGGATGGGTGTGTGTGTTTGTCCTTAGGATAATTTAGGTTTAGTAGTGTGTAAGCTTAGGGACTGATGACCTTAGCAGTTAAGTCCCATAAGATTTCACATATTTATAACAGAGGTACCTCTACATCTACATCCACATCCACACTCCGCAAGCCACCTGACGGTGTGTGGCGGATGCTACCTTGAGTATCTCTATCGGTTCTCCCTCCCATTACAGTCTCGTCTTGTTCGTGGAAAGAAGGATTGTCGGTATGCCTCTGTGTGGGCTCTAATCTCTCTGATTTTATCGTCATGGTCTCTTCGCGAGACATACGTGGGAGAGAGCAATATACTGCTTCATTCCTCGGTGAAGATATGTTCTCGAAACTTCATCAAAAGCCCGTACCGCTACTGAGCGTCTCTGAGAGTCTTCCACTGGAGTTTATCTATCATCTCCGTAACGCTTTCGCGATTACTAAATGGTCCTGTAACGAAGCGCGCTGCTCTCCGGTGGATCTTCTCTATCTCTTCTATCAACCCTATCTGGTACGGATCCCACACCGGTAAGCAGTATTCAAGCAGTGGACGAACAAGTGTACTGTAACCTACTTCCTTTGCCGGCCGAAGTGGCCGTGCGGTTAAAGGCGCTGCAGTCTGGAACCGCAAGACCGCTACGGTCGCAGGTTCGAATCCTGCCTCGGGCATGGAATTTTGTGATGTCCTTAGGTTAGTTAGGTTTAACTAGTTCTAAGTTCTAGGGGACTAATGACCTCAGAAGTTGAGTCCCATAGTGCTCAGAGCCATTTTTGAACCTACTTCCTTTGTTTTCGAACTGCATTTCCTTAGGATTCTTCCAATGAATCTGTCTGCCATCTGCTTTACTAACGATTAATTTTATATAGTCATTCCATTTTAAATCACTCCTAATGCCTACTCCCAGATAATTCATGGAATTAACTGCTTCCAGTTGCTGACCTGCTATATTGTAGCTAAATGATAAAGGATCTTTCTTTCTGTGTATCCGCAGCTCATTACACATTTCTACATTGAGATTCAATCTCTTTTGAGCGATTTTAATTGTTTTTCTATCCCTCTGTCATCTATTTCGATATCTACCATTTTGTCAGCTGTGCTACAATCTACAGAAGGCACTACAGTGCAGTCTTCCTCTGTGCAACAGCTTTGGAAAAAGACATTTAGAATTTCGGCCTTTAGTCTGTCATTCTCTGTTTCAGTACCATTTTGGTCACAGAGTATCTGGACATTTTGTTTTGATCCATCTACCGCTTTGACATAAGACCAAAATTTCTTAGGATTTTCTGCTTAGTCAGTACATAGAATTTCACTTTCGAAATCGTTGAACGTCTCTCGTATATCCCTCCTCACACTACATTTCGCTTCGTGTAATTTTTGTTTGTCTGCAAGGCTTTGGCTATGTTTATGTTTGCTGTGAAGTTCCCTTTGATTCTGTAGCAGTTTTCTATCTCGGTTGTTGTACCACAGTGGCTCTTTTCCACCTCTTACGATCTTGCTTGGGACGTACTCATCTAATGCATATTGTACGATGGTTTTGAACTTTGTCCACTGATCCTCAACACTATCTGTACTTGAGATAGAACTTTTGTGTTGAGCCGTCAGGTACTCTGAAATCTGCATTTTGTCACTTTTGCTGAAAAGAAAAATCTTCCTACCTTTTTTAATATTTCTATTTACGGCTGAAATCGCCGATGCTGTAACCGCTTTATGATCGCTGATTCCCTGTTCTGCGTTAACTGTTTCAAATAGTTCGGGTCTGTTTGTCACCAGAAGGTCTAATATGTTATCGCCTCGAGTCGGTTCTCTGTTTAAGCGTTACCTTGTGGAAAAACAGCTCCCTGGAGTGTTGTTCATGAGTGGTAGCACAACAGGTCGAATCACCAGACTGACGTACAGATTTGCAGTCAGGGTGTATGGGATAACCACGAGAGCGCTCCTGCCTCCATACGAAATCACATCTCAGACCTTAACTCCAGGTGTAGGTCCAGTGAGTCTAGTGTGCAGACAGTTTGGCTGCAGGCCCTCAACTGCCTTCTTTCTAACCAACACACTGCCATCAGTGGCACCGGACGGAACCAGCTTTCTTGAGAAAACACAAAAGACCTCCACCCTGCCCTTCAATGAGCTCTCACTTGACACCGCTGAAGTCGCCAGTGGTGGTTTGTGGTCGGTGGTCTGTGGAACGCGCGCTAAAGTGCATCTGGCTCGGAGTTGTCCTTGAAATAAACGATACGTAACAGCTCGTTGTCTCTGTGGTGCCATCTGCTGCTCAAATTGCTGCTGCAGGTGCATTACGATGCGACAGAGCCACACGCCGAACACGATGCTCTTCACTCTTGGTGATGCCAAGTAGCCGTCCGGCGATCGTACTCCGCAGCCAGCAGTCATGTACAGCGGCTTCATTCCTGCCAAGTCATTCTGCAGTATCGCGGAAGGAACAACGGGTGTCTCGTAGCCCTATCACACGACCTCATTCACACTCAGTGAGATGTTGATAATGGCCTCTTTGTCGCCTTAAAGTCATCCTTGACTACCATCAACTCACCACGTCCAGTCTCAAAGCTAACTAACGCTCACGATCGGTTCAGTGTGTATTTAAAGCAAACCTGATTTGCATCCTCATAGTGGCACTACTATTACCACTCTTATACGACTGGCGCGAAATGTTATATGGCGTCATCTTCCAGATGCAGAAACACGCCTACCGACTTTCGTTAATATAGCGCAACTCCTTGATTTTGCAATTGTTTTAATTAGGAAAGCCGAGCGATCTAAGGCGCTGCAGTCATGGACTGTGCGGCTGGTCCTGGCGGAGGTTCAAGTCCTCCCTCGGGCATGGGTGTGTGTGTTTGTCCTTGGGATAATTTGGGTTAAGTAGTGTGTAAGCTTAGGGACTGATGACCTTAGCAGTTAAGTCCCATAACAAATTATTTTATAAAAAAAAAAGAAAGAAAGAAATCAGGAAAGTTTATTCCTTGAAGGTCACTGACGAAGAAAGTGATCTTGTGTCGAGGCAGCTGAGGAGGAAAGCGCTAGGTGGCCCGGTTCGTAGAACAGCTGGCCGCAGCGATTAGCGAGCTCTCCGCGGGCACGCAAGCGCACGCCGCGGCTGGGACGCAGCTCCTTCTCGCCTGGTGCGTGTCGTCCATGGCGTGACGTGGCGTGCCTAGGAGCGAGCGGCCCTCTGCGGCTCGCGTGTCGGCCGGCAGCTTGCGCACCGCGATTCATTTCTCATCCTCCGAGCAGGGGGGCGGCTGCCGAGGTTAACGTCCCGTCAATAGACTGTTCATTACACGCACATTAGCCGGGATACCTAATGAAGAGAGATGCTATCTCACTTAGTTCCTCAAGTGGGCGTGCTGCACTACCTAACCAGGTTACTTGCTGCTTATTTAACATGCGACAGTACGAGGACGACCACTGACTCCCAGCTGCGAGACTGAGCTGCAGAGATGTCTATATTAGAGCATAGCAGTCATCTGGCGTGCAAAGTTTGCTGCTAAACATTACGGTTGTAACACCATCAAGGACGGAAAATAACAAAATTTTGCTTATTGTTTGTACACACGACAGTAGCAAGTAAACGTGATTTAAGTTGCGTGTGATTCCACCTATGACAAAACAATGGATCTAACCTCGCTAGGGCACGGACTTGAACTGAGCTTCGAACACAGATGTAAGTAAGTGGTACCCTGCTGCTTCAAGTGTATACCAGAATTCATTCGTAGTGTTGGTGGCTTTTCAGTCTCTCGGAAACTCGTCACCAGATTAGTGGTGGCGTGTTAGTCTCTCAGAAACTCATCACAAGATTGGTAGTGGTGTGTTAGCCTCTTGGCACCTCATCACCAGGTTAGTTGTGGTGAGTCAGTCTCTCGGCAACTCATCATTAGATTCATGGTGGCATGTTAGTCTCTCGGCAATTCATCACCACATTATTGGTGGCGTGTCAATCTCTTGGCAACTCATCACCAGATTTGTGGTGGCGTATTAGCATCTCGGCAACTAATCACCAGATTATTGGTGGCATGTCAATCTCTTGGCAACTCATCAGCAGATTAGTGGTGGTATGTCAGTCTCTTATCACCAGATATTTTCAGTGGGTAAGACATGTGGAGAATGGGCTGGCTAGGGCAACATATAAAAACCATCTGTATCGAACTATATGGACAGCAATGGCAACAATCAATGTTATCTTATCTTGTTGAAAGATAACATCACATAGACCTCCAACGCAGTAAACAGGTACTGCCGTTGGAACATCAGAAATGAAATGGCTGCTGTTCAGATTGCCCGCTATGCAATCCAGAGGTGAGCTTATTATGTACCCATTGACACCCTGAATCGTCACTGCTTGTGGTGAGCTTGTACAACAATGAAAAATGCAATCTGACAACGTTCGTTCTCTTCATAGCCTTGACACTATTACACGACCGTTTTAACGAATCTGTCCAATAATTTGTATAAAACCAGCAAGATAAATTCTAATTGAATCGGAATAAATTAATCTCCACTGGATAATGAAATATGAATTAGTCCTACTGATTGTTGACACGTAACTAAACGACTTTTGATCTCCTATGTTAAATTGCATGAGCAGCTAAATCACAGGCCACTGTAAGAGCAGGTTAAACACTGCTGAGGATGAGGAACACACTTTAAGCCATGCAACCCCAGGGAGTCCGTCCTCACTGCTATTCGCAGAATCGTCGCTCGCACGCTTGTGCGACGAGACACACTAAATAGGTAAAAGTCGGCTAGGGCTGTGTGTTGTAGAGGAGGAGTAAGAAAAAGCCACACTGGCGCCGAGCATCTGGAGTCAGACAATGCAGAGTACATCTAAGGGATGGGCAGGACAATAGAGTTCGTTTTGAACAAGCCACTTCCATGAGGTGTATGCCTCTTGATGACCAGAGCCCTGAAAGAACTGTTATTGTAGAGGGAAACAGCGGGAAGTCAAACTTCGCCAAAAAACATTGCTGTCAAAATAATATCTTAGAAATGGGAACGGGAATAGAAAGTTTTTACTTTTTTGTAGTGTATGGAATACTCACACCCGCCATCGTGACACCATAATGTTTAAGTAACGTGAAGAGAGCTCCTTCTGGTTCACATAAACAACCTAAGAGTGGGAGTCGAGAGTGGGAGTGTGCTTACAAAGATCCAACATGATGGTATGCGCACGAAGGTAGGCAGAGACAGGGAGGAAATCGTACACATTTTGGAGCCCCAAGACTAACATGAGTTTTAAGAGATTAGCGGCCTGAAATTCGAGTATGGAAGGGAGGTCAGTGTCCCATTAGACAACATCTGACTGGGTGGCACTCACAATACTAGGTATTCAGCCAATCAAAATTCTCAAAGCTTACCTTGTCGGAGGTGCTCTGCAGATAGTCATTTCTCTTCCAGATTTCGACTTCCGCACTTCTAGGCTTCAGTTCCAGACCTCGCCTTCGAAATTTCTCCTCGCCTGGGGTGAAAGCCTCCCACTCGGCTGAGTTGAACTTAGACAGAGGCGGAGATGAGTTGTTGGCTCCGAGCCAGTGACTGATCTTGTAACCACTTCAGCTGCCACTTGCAGGTTCTTTGTATGTTGAGACCTATCCGTAGCAGGGAAGCGTTCTGCAGATAAAGACGAAGTTTTCGTAACGATGTCCGGTAATCCCAATTTTCATTTCGAAGACTTATTTGCTGTCAAAAGTTTAACATGGCTTCAACTCCTGCAACAAATGAACACGCAAATCCTTCTGTAGAATTTTCTATCTCTATGTCCTAATCTACGGAAATCACGTTACGATCTCTGCAAATGTAAAAGTTTTGTTCAGATATACGTTAACTTCGAATTACCATTCCAGATCGTTTATCCAATTTTGCCAAGGGGGAATTTTTTTCTTTCAGTTATTGTCAAATTCGTTTCTTCTGCAATTTGATTACTTATGAGTAATAAACTGAGTTAATTGAGATCATACACTGAGATCATAAAACTCATGTGTTGCCGGTGCAGTATTTCGTGCACGCACTGATCTCTCTATTATGTCCCACAAATGTTCGATGGGATTCATATCGAGCGATCTGGGTGGCCAAATCATTCTCTCGAATTGTCCAGAATGTTCTTCAAACCAGTCGCGAACAATAGTGGCCCAGTGAAACGGCGCATTCTCATCCATAAAAATTCTATCGTTGTTTGGGAACATGAAGCCCATGGATGGCTAGAAATGGTCTCTAAGTAGCCGAACATAACCATTTCCAGTCAGTGACCAGTTCAGTTGGGAAAGAGGACCCAGTCTATTCCATGAAAACACAGCTCACACCATTGTTGACAACTTGGGCCCCTGGCTTCGTAGCGTCAGTTCCACACTCGAATCCTACCATCAGCTCTTACAAACCGAAATCGGGACTCATCTGACCACACTATGGTTGTCCAGTCGTATAGGGTCCAACCTCTTTGAGCACAAAACACTGCAGGCGAAGTCAAGCTGTTAGCAAAGGCATTAGCGTCAGTCGTCCGCTGCCACAGCCCATTAACGCCAAATTTCACCGCACTGTCCTCGTGAATACGTTGGTCGTTCAACCAACATTTATTTCTTCGTTATTTCACGCAGTGCTGCTTGTCTATTAGCACTGACAACATTACGCGAACACCACTGCTCTCGATCGTTAAGTGAAGGCCATCGGACGTTTCGTTGTCTGTGGTGAGATGTATTGCCTGAAATTTGGTATTCTCGGCGCAATCTTGACACTGTGGATCTAGGAATATTGAATTCTCTAGCGATTTCGAAAACGGAATGTTCCACACGTGTAGCTCCAACTACCATTCCGCGTTCGCAGTCTGATAATTTCCATCGTGCGGGCATAATCATGTACGAAACCTTTTCACATGAATCACCTAGTATAAATCACAGCTCCGACAATGCAGTGCCCTTTTAAACCTTGTGTTCGCGACAGTATCGCCATCTATATATGCGCATATCTTTGTCACACGACTTCCGTCACCACAGTGGGGATTGTGGAGCTGCACGCAGAGCCGCCAGGACACGTCTACAAAGATATGTTGCCACTGTTGTGTCCAGTGTCTTCCCGGGCGCACCACTGCCTTGTTTACTGCTCTCTGCGTCTTTCTCAAGGCAAGCTGTGTAGAGCCAGGTGATCTAGCGGTAAAGCACGTGCATCGAAACCGAAAGGTCGTGAGATCGATCCTAGTCTCCTTTAACATAGCATTCACTTCTCAGTGATATGAAGATTCCCTTTCCCTAGTTGGATACTTTGGAAGAGACAAGCAAGTCGCTGAAGTTACGTCCAATCGAAGGGGTTGCTCAGGTCACTGAGCTGCTCAAAATAAGTAGGCAAGTGACGAACATAGAAACTGAGAATTTTTTATAATATTTTTTGTTATATATAGTGCCTGGTTTGATTCCTGATCTCAAGAATACTCATCAAGCTAAATAAACAATAAGTAAAAATAATTGTATATAGTTCCCTGCGCGCGTGCGCTACAGGTGTGTGAAAAATGCACCCAACGGAATAGGCACCCATACTAAAGTCGGTGATATCTCAGCCCAGAATTCCTGGAATGTACGTACTCACCAAGAGTCCTCAGCTCGTGGTCGTGCGGTAGCGTTTTCGCTTCCCACACTCGGGTTCCCGGGTTCGATCCCCGGTGGGGTTAAGGATTTTCTCTGTCTCGTGATGACTGGGTGGTGTGTCCTGTCCTTAGGTTAGTTAGGTTTAAGTAGTTCTAAGTTCTAGGGGACTGATGACCATAGATGTTAAGTCCCATAGTGCTCAGAGCCATTTGAACCATTTGCTCACCAAGTCACGTCCTACCTGCGTTCGAAACTCCTCATCCACCAGAAACGTTCCGTATGCGGGCAGTGAGGTGCTGCACAGCCTCGTGAGATCCGCTTTGACGCCGCTATACGAGTGTCCAGCTACAATATACTACTGCTGAAAGAAGAGCGCCAGCAACATTCGCTATAATTCTACGGTACGCTCTGTTACATACGCATATTGCACTGGTTCTGGCTGCTTTAATGTTTAAATCCTTCTTTTCCATTGTGTATTGGTGCATGCTCTGTGCTAATATAAAAAACGTTATGCATTGTAACCTTTAAAAAATTTTGTTTGTAATTAATTAAGTCGTGACACATAGCATGTCTTTTTAAAATCTATCTCACTTCATACAGATTGTTACAACACTCATAAAAAGGGTGACTCAGATTCCCCCGCCATTGGGTTTCATGCAACCCGCAATGGCTTCAAAAATCACGTGTGAGATTTTCACAGTCTCTCGATCGCTACGCACAAACTATTAATCATACAGAAAAAAGTGAACAGGATCTTTTGGTAGGACATTTAAAGTAGTTTGCACTGGGTTATGTTGTCGCTGGAGGCCACCGTCTTCGATTTATTCAAAAAAAACGCGTTTGAAGGTCAGTTTGTACATTTTTGGATAATTCGAAAAATATGTATACCTGTACAAAATCAGCTAAAAGTTTCCTACAAAATGGTTGTGTTCATTTTCTCTGTACGACTAATAATTTGCATGTAAGGAGCGAGATAATATGAAAATCTTGCATGTGGTATTTGAAGACACTGCGGGTTGCATAAAACCCAGCGGTAGGGCAGATGAATCACCGTGTATGTCATCCACTTTGCAATAATGACAATAATACACAGAACAATAATTAAGAAGAAAATGGTTCTCATGTTTTTAAGTCACATGTATAGGACACGCTCATGCAGCGTTAGGAATGTGAGGACAGCTTACGTCGCTTATGGAGGATGTCCCAGGAGGATTGATAAATATTCAGGAATATGGTAAGGAGGATGATTCGAAACAAAAAGGTCTAGAAAACACGGGTTCTTAAATGCATAGGTTAACAGCCGTGTGCAGTTCTTCTTCAGTGCTGCGAAACATACCTCTCATATTGCAAGCTTTTTTTCCTACATTTTTGGGGAGGTAGTGTGAATCAAAACAAGAAAAAATTGTCTAGTGAACATGGGCTCTAAACTGCATACCTTTAGAGCTACGGAAACTTGTTTAGCAGAAAAGATGTTTTTCACTGTATCAAAGATGCATTTTAGATCCCGTGTTTTGTAGACTTTATTTCCTTTTTTTGGTCAATGCTACCACCTCTCAAAATACGGGAAGAAAAGAGGTTGCAGAAGGAGAAATTTGTGTCACAGTATCGAAGATGAAGTGCTGACGGCTCTTAAGATACACATTTTACATTTCATGTTTATTAGACTTCTTTGCTTCGAATGATTTTTCCTGTCATAACGCTGAGTGATGACTATTCCTCCTGGGACATCCTGTATGCGTCCTTTTAATTTTTATGACAATGCATCTTATGGCAGGCAGAATAGCCGAGTGGCCATACGTAGCGTACTGATGAACAGAATTGGAAACACTCCAAAACGAATAGTAATGACAAAAGTTTTACAATCAGAAGTTAGCATAACTTATTTGATTTTCTGTCGGACCCAATCACAAAATCTTTACATATGACCTTACCTTCAGGAACTACGATGGAAAACATAAAAATCAAATTACAAAGACAGAATTTAAAAATATTATCTCTTCTGCTTGACAAGGTATACTTACAAATATGAAATAAAATATGGTCCTTACCCTTGGATGAGCAGTAGTACATGTAACGTTATGTTGGAAATATGTTGGTATTAGATGCGACTACTATATCTAAAATCCGTCTCTGTAGTGGGGCACATCAGTATTTTCATTTGGCAACGTGATTTCAGGAAGCCAAGATGTCGAAGAAGGAGGACCCATACGTGGTGACAGTGCCTGGTAGGATGCCGAGACGGTGGCTTGAAAGTAGGCACGACGAGTAGGAGGAAATGGAAGCGGTGACCGAAAATGTCCGGCAAATCTTGTGACCGCAAACGTCTGTGATCGCAACTATCAAGCTTTCGACCCCCTCTAGGAGCAGTTTGCAGGTCACCATGCTCAACAGCCTTCTGCTGAGTAAGTGGGTGTCAATGAAGAGAACGACAATGGCCATTGTAAGCAGTTACTCACCGTATCCAGGTAAGAAGTAAACTGCTCGGCGACTACTTGGGATGTAGTACGAAATAAGCCGTAATGCGATGGGCCTCTGGGGCGTTACGCAACGCTGCTCGTCGACACTTGGTGTCGGCTCTCCACGGCGGGAGGAATAAAGTGGAGTGGGCCCGGCTGCCCCCTCCGTCAGCGCCGGCAGCCAATTAGAGGACAGCACGAGGAGACACGGACCTCGTTAGGGATAACGAGCAGTTTACGCCGAGCCTCCTCTCCTACCCCTCTTCTCTTACCCCTGTGTCTCTGGCCGGACTACGCCGGGCTCCGCTGAAAGCTGGCGTTCTGGTGCCGCCTGCCGTGGCTTCCCGCAGTCCCCCTGTCGTCAGGGTAGGTACAAGCCAATGAATCCTCTCTGTTTTGTTCCCTGCCACTATCTTGCGGTTAATTATTTAACGACGGTACTTAGATAGCGACGACAGTTCCTTAATATGTTAGTTGTCTCTAAGCTACGTGCCGCATTTCGACATTATTTAAGTGCCTACAGAATTACTCGCACCGTGTCCAAAAAGATATCTGTACGCCTTTTAGCTACCTACAGCTCACTGGTATTTTTGCGGTTTTAATAGGTGTTTTAATGTCATGATTTGTTGGTTCCACAATTGGCGCCAGTTATTTAGTGGACACTTGTGTGGGTCCCACGCTGGACGCCACTTACGTACTGTCTGTCCTAACAAACTTTTCAGTGATTGCTTGCTGCGATACTGCCAAATGTAAACCAAGAACAGTCATATTAATAGGTCTAGGAAAACATTATATAAAGCAAAGCGGCCAGAAGGAAACAACATACCTTAAAGCAAACAACTATATTATTCTCTATATTTTTGAAAATTATTCTTAAGTACAATTGTTTCAGTTTCAATGGACGACTGTTCGACAAAAGTGACAAGCTACGGGAATCTATTAGCCAGGTTTTTAGAAAATTTGGAAATTGGTGGTAAGTTCCTGTGGGACCAAACTTATGAGGTTATGGGTCCCTAGGCTTACACACTACTTAATCAGACTAACTTACGCTAAGGACAACACACATGCCGATGCCCGAGGGAGGACTCGAACCTCCGACGGTGGCAATCGCACGAACCGTGGCAAGGCGCCCAAGACCGCGTGGCTATCCCGTGAGGCCCGTATATTTATCTGATGTTTTCATTAATCGTTTCGAGATCAGATTCTTCGAATCTTACCCCATCTTGGCTGGTAAAATTTCTTTCTACAGTATGGAGATGATACCTTCTTTTTGTTCAAAGGTGATGTTGATGAGTTCATATATCTCAGCGACACACTGAATCATTCCACCCGAAAATTAAATTCACGTACGAAATCGAGAATGAGTGTCATGAACTTAGCTTCCTTAATATGTAACTGCGGCTAACAGATGGGAAAATTAGCTTTGACATCTTTAGAAAACCGACTACGATTCATGATATCGTCCATGCGCTTTCCTGCCATCTCTATAGGGATAAAATTGCATTTTTTCGTGCTATGATGGACCCGATGTTTGAGGTCCCTTTAATACCGACCGCTGTTGTCACGGAACTACTTAACCTCAAGCACGTTGCTGTCGTTAACGGCTATCAAGACAACCCGTGCAAAATGTTTATACGGCAAGAAATAATAAAACTGTTGTATATCTTTACTGAAAAAAGATGGCCCTACTGCAAGAGAATATTTTTCCATTCCGTTCTTAGGTGATACACCCTATCGGATAGCGAGCTTATTTTAAAAATTCCATCTCAATGTGCCGTTCACAAATAATAATCTCACTAAGCTTCTCTTCATACGTAACGAGTGACCTCCTATTGATAAATACCTGAAATCAGGACTATACAAAATTCAGTACACCGTATGCCCGATACTTAATATAACGCAAAAAGGAAGGGCATTTAACACTCGGTTCTGTGAACATTTATTGAACAAAGACAGCGACAATGCTTGTAAGTCCATGTTTGCAGAATATCTCAATGCTAAAAAGCACTTACAGCTACCGTTTTCTCGTTACTTTACTTAATGTGGACATCCTGCACATAGTTAATAAATGTTGCAAAATGAATCGTTTAAAAGAGAGAGAAATATATAAGCATTCCCCTCAGGGCTCTAAAGATCTGCTGAATGATAAGTTCTCGGCTGGAAACAGGTTGGTTTTTGATTGTACTTCCGCTCTTTCCAAATTATTTGTAACTTGCCTAATGGCTCACCCAACGGTTTATATCGCAGAGTTAATACGACCTTTTGTACCTGTCGATTCAAATGACTTTTAACCTTCCTATTTGCTTAATCCTTTTTACTGCATGTTTTACGACCATTTGCGTCTCTTTGCTCACTTTTCCTCAGCTTGTTATCGAATTAAGACGTCTTAGTGCCTTTTAACGTAATTTTTTTTATTTTTTTAAATGTGTTGTAACTAATTGCTAGTCTGAGCCACGGTCCACCTGTTTGTATAGTGATCAATGTGCCTCAGATTTTCCTACGTTACACCGTTATCTGGGTAATGTTTTACGATACTAACATAGATGTGCGGTGCTGCAGCTGTTATTTATAAGAGCTACTTGTAGAGGTCCTAAACGGAAAAACAACTTGTAAGTACGCACTGGGCCCTCGCACTCGCCATCGAGTCGGATGTCTCAGGTACGTTGAGCTCACTTACTTGCGTCGCTGAAAACTCGCATCCAGCGGCCAGCCTCAGCGTCAAGATACTGGAAAGTTCAACGTTGAGCGGCATCTCCATCAGCCCACGGCGCCACCAGCAGCTGATCATTAAATAAATCTATTATTGCATCCATTCTTCCACAACTTTTTCACAAGCTATGTAATTTTTGTGTATAAATTTAGACGCTTGATTAGCACGTAATGTAAGGCCTTAGTAGAGTTTCATTTCTTTGAGACTGATGTTCTACTTCATTTGACTTCGTTTGACGTTCTTAGTCTTCGTAAACTTTTAGGCTTATTGTTTCTTACATAATAGAAATCTTTTATAGTTAGACTAGAAGTCTGCTGGTGCTAATCAACATATGCCTCATTTTTTTAAAAAATTTACTTATGATGCGAAGCTTTTTTGGTAACCATATTTTGCATTCTTTGCGTCACTTTTTAACTACTTGAAAATACTATGTGAAAATTTTAACGAAGGTACATTTGTAATCTGTGTGTTACTGCACGCTTATTGCTTTTTAATCTGCTATTAACTGTGATACAGTGCCGGTAATCACTAAATTCTTATTCTATACTCATTTTTGTAGGAATCCATCGTCCATAATTTGCTTGACGATTGCTTTCCAACGTAAACTTAATTGTATGATCATCTGAGGATGGCAAATTAGTTTGTCAAACTAGTCAAGAAGTTAATTTAATAAAAAACGTTGTGCAGCTGACGACTGATTGTTATTATTGTGCTTCGTAACTACTGATTGTGAGCCATGAATAAGAAACTATATTATTGAATGATATTTTACATCAAACAAGGAAATCTCAATGCATTTGGACAGGATGAAAGACAAATTTTGTGCCAATTATTCCATGTGGACCTCTGAACGAGTTGCCGGTGTACTTTACAAATGTTAGTCGGGCAACTGGAAAACGAGATTATTTGTTCATTTATTTGCTATTACTTTTAGTCTGTTATTTAGATACAACAACAGGCTAGATGTTACACATGAATGATACATATGAATGTAACGCATGATTTTTTGCTAGTTTAAAATTTGTTAGTTCACTAAGCATTTTGGCAATTAAGAAAAACTTTTACATAAAATATTGACTTAAAAATAAAATGTATAGTTTCAAAATTTACATTCTATCCTTTGGCGGTGTGTATCTACTGACATGCCAGACAAATGTGTGGTTCCTGAAGAAGGGCAACAGTCTTTTCAGTAGTTCTCCAGATTTATTTCTGAAAATATGCAATTTTCCCTACGAAAAATTTGTTTGGTACGTCTGCATACACATCATACTCCGTAAGCCACTTAATGGTGTGTGGCGGAGGGCACTTTCTGTACCATTATCTGATTCCTCCAACCCTGTTCCACTCGAGGATAGTGCGTGGGAAGAATGATTGACGGTAAGCCTCTGTATTGGCTCTAATTTCTCGAAATTTCTCCTCATGATCAATATGCAAGATGCATACGTTGGGGGAAGTAATATGTTGTCTGACTCCTCCTGAAAAGTGCTGTCCCGAAATTTCAATAGTAAATCTCTCCGTGATGCACAACGTCTCTCTTGTAACATGTGGTGGAGTTTGATTAACATCTCCGTAACGCTCTCTCGCCAGCTAAACAATCCCGTGACGAAACGCGCCGCTCTTCGTTGGATCTTCTCTATCTCCTCTATCAGTCCTACCTGATAGGGATCCCAGATAGATGAACTATACTGAAGAATCTGGCGAAAAAGAACCCTATAAGCCGCTTCTTTCGTGGATGAACTACATTTCCTTAAGATTCTTCCGATGAATCTAAATGTGATGTCTGCTTTCTTGCTATCTGTTTTATGTGATCATTCAACCTAAGGTCGCTCTGGATAGTTACGCTTAGATATTTTACGGCAGACGCTGTCTGCGGCTGTTTGTCGTCAGTAGTGAGGCTGTACAGTAGTGGATTTCAATTCCTATGCATGCGCAGTATGTTACATTTATTTACGTTCAGAGTCAACTGCCAGAATCTGCACCATTCATCAACTCCCCGCAGGTCGTTCTGCAAATTGTTACTATCTACAGCGTTGCTACTTTCGTATAAACTATTGCATCATCTGCGAATATCCTTGAAGAGCATCCGACGCTTTTTACTAGATCATTTATATACAGGGTGAGTCACCTAACGTTACCGCTGGATATATTTCGTAAACCACATCAAATACTGACGAACCGATTCCACAGACCGAACGTGAGGAGAGGGGCTAGTGTAATTGTTTAATACAAACCATACAAAAATGCACGGAAGTATGGTTTTTAACACAAACCTACGTTTTTTTAAATGGAACCACGTTAGTTTTGTTAGCACATCTGAACATATAAACAAATACGTAATCAGTGCCGTTTGTTGCATTGAAAATGTTAATTACATCCGGGGATATTGTAACCTAAATTTGACGCTTGAAACCTCCGACGTTCAGTTGCGTGTTGTAACAAACACGGGCCACGGTCGGCGAGCAGCATCTGCAGGGACATGTTTACGATGACGACCGTGTTTACGAGCGTGGCTGTAGTGCACTATTGTGGTTTGGTCTAGCTGTCGCAGTGTCCGCATGTAGCGCTTGCTGCTATTGTTATTCTGCATTCGTCTCCGCACGCAGACCAACTGTAGTACACCGTGTTACCAGACGTCTGTGATAGCGTAGTGTTGTAGGAACTGTGACCATGGTGTATTCGAACTCTGAAAAGGCAGAGATGATACTCATCTATGGCGAGTGTCGACGAAATGCAGCTGAAGCCTGCAGGGTGTATGCAGAACGGTACCCGGACAGAGAGCATCCAACGTGCCGCACATTGCAAAACATCTACCGCCAACTGTATGCAACAGGCATGGTCGTAGCACGCAAACGGGTCCGTAACAGGCCCGTCACAGGAGAAGCGGGTGCAGTTGGTGTGTTAGCTGTTGTTGCCATGAACCCACACATGAGTACACGGGACATTGCGAGAGCCGGTGGACTGAGTCAAAATAGTGTCATGCGCATACTGCATCGTCACCGCTTTCACCCGTTTCATGTGTCGCTACATCAGCAATTACATGGTGATGACTTTAATCATCGAGTGCAATTCTGTCAATGGGCATTAACAGAGAGTGCGTTGCAGTTCTACCTATTTACCGATGAAGCGGGTTTCACAAACCACGGGGCAGTGAATCTACGGAACATGCATTACTGGTCCGTGGACAATCCTCGCTGGCTCAGACAGGTAGAGCGACAGCGACCGTGGACTGCAAATGTATGGTGCGGAATCATTGGCGACCACCTCATTGGTCCTCACTTCATTGCAGGGGCCCAAACAGCTGCAACATACATCGCGTTTCTACAGAATGATATGCCAATGTTGCTCGAAAATGTCCCACTGGAAACGTGTCGACGTATGTGGTATCAACACGACGGTGCACCTGCACATTCCGCAATTAACACTAGGCTGACCCTTGACAGGATGTTCGACGGGCGTTTCATAGGACGTGGGGGACGCATAAATTGGCCAGCCCGTTCTCTTGATCTTACACCTCTGGACGTCTTTCTGTGGGGTACGTTAAAGGAGAATGTGTACCGTGATGTGCCTACAACCCCAGAGGATATGAAACAACGTATTGTGGCAGCCTGCGGCGACATTACACCAGATGTACTGCGGCGTGTACGACATTCATTACGCCAGAGATTGCAATTGTGTGCAGCATATGATGGCCACCACATTGAACATCTATTGGCCTAACATGTCGGGACACACTCTATTCCACTCCGTAATTGAAAACGGAAACCACGTGTGTACGTGTACCTCACCCCTCATGGTAATGTACATGTGCGTCCGTGAAAAAGACCAATAAAAAGGTGTTAGCATGTGGACGTAATGTGCTGTTCCAGTCTCTTCTGTACCTAAGGTCCATCACCGTTCCTTTTGGATCCCTACGTAATTCGGTGCTCTCAGATACACACGATCGAACAGCGGAGGAGTGGTACTCAAGCGTCAACTTTAGGTTACAATATCTCCGGATGTAATTAACATTTTACAATGCAACAAACGGCACTGATTACGTATTTGTTTATATGTTCAGATGTGCTAACAAAACTAACGGGGTTCCATTTAAAAAAACATAGGTTTGTGTTAAAAAACATACTTCCGTGCATTTTTTTATGGTTTGTATTAACCAATTACACTAGCCCCTCTCCTCACGTTCGGCCTGTGGAATCGATTCGTCAGTATATGATGTGGTTTACGAAATATATCCAGCGGTAATGTTAAGTGACTCACCCTGTATATTGGGAACAGTAACGGTCCTAGCACATTTCGTTGTGGTACAGACGAACTTTTACAGAAGCTCGAAATTTAGCGCGGACTTCAATGCGAGATGCTTATAACAGTTTCTACAACGAGATTTTGTCTCGAAACCTGGCAGAAAATCCAAAGATAATCTGGTCGTATGTGAAGAATGTTAGTGGCAGAAAACAATCAATGCCATCTCTGCGCGATAGCAATGGAGATACTACCGAAAACAGTGCTGCCAAGACATGGTTACTAAAAACAGTCTTCCGAAATGCCTTCACAAAAGAAGACGAAGTAAATATTTCAGAATTCGAATAGAGAACAGCTGCCAATATGAGTAACATAGAAGTAAATATCCTCGTAGTAGTGAAACAACTTAATCACTTAATAAAAGCAATTCTTCTGGTCCAGACTGTATACCAATTAGGTTCCTTCCAGAGTATGCTGATGCATTAGCCTTATACTTGACAATCATATACAACCGTTCGCTCGACGAAACGTCAGTACCCAAAGACTGGAAAGTTGTACAGGTCACACCAATATTCAAGAAAGGTAGTAGGTGTAGTCCACTTAATTGAAGTCCCTATCATTAACGTCGATATGCAGCAGGATTGTGGAACATATATTGTGTTCGAACATTATGAATTACATTGAAGAAAACGGTCTATTGATACACAGTCAACATGGGTTTAGAAAACATCGTTCTTGTGAAACACAACTAGGTCTTTATTCGCATGAAGTGTTGAGTGCTATTGACAAGGGATTTCAGATTGTTTCCATATTTCTGGATTTCCTGAAGGCTTTTGACACTGTACCACACAAGCGGCCCTTAGTGAAATTGCGTGCTTATGGAATATCGTCTCAGTTATGTGACTGGATTTGTGACTTCCTGTCAGAGAGGTCACAGTTCGTAGTAATTGACGGAAAGTCATCGAGTAAAACAGAAGTATTTCTGGCGCTCTCCAAGGTAGTGTTATAGGCCCTTTGCTGTTCCTCATCTATATGAACGATTTAGGAGACAGTCTGAGCAGCCGTCTTAGATTGTTTGCAAATGACGCTGTCGTTTATCGACTAATAAAGTCGTCAGGAGATCAAAACAAACTCCAAACCGATTTAGAAAAGATATCTGAATGGCGCGAAAATTGGCAGGTGACTCTAAATAACGAAAAGTGTGAGATCATCCTCATGAGTGCTAAAAGGAATTCGTTAAACTTCGGTTACACGATAAAGAATTCAAATATAAAGGCCGTAAATTCAACTAAATACATAGGAATTAAAACTACGAACAACTTAAATTGGTAGGAACACATAGAAAGTGCTGTGGGGAAGGCTAACCAAAGACTGCGTTTTATTGGCATGACACTTAGAAAATGTAACAGACCTACTAAGGAGACTGCCTGCACTACGCTTGTCCGTCCCCTTTTAGAATACTGCTGCGTGGTGGGATCCTTACCAGATAGGACTGACGGAGTACATCGAAGAAGTGCAAAGAAGGGCAGCACGTTTTGTATTATTGCCAAATATGGGAGAGAGTGTTACTGAAATGATACAGGGTTTGGGCTGGACGTCATAAAAAATGCGTTTTTCGTTGCGGAGGAATCTTCTCGCGAAATTCCAATCGCCAACTTACTCCTCCAAATGCGAAAATAGTTTGTTGACACCGACCTACATAAGGAGGAACGATCACCACGATAAAATAAGAGAAATCAGAGAACTCGTACGGAAATATATAGGTATTCGTTCTTTCCGCGCGCTATACGAGATTGGTATAGGCACTTAAATGTGATTTGTAGTGTATCCATGTAGATGTAGATGTTCTCCGGATATTATCTTTACATCTGTCGATTTAGTTCGTTAAGAGCGACGTGTTGAGTTCTGTCTGCAAGAAAGCCTTGAATCCAATCGTAGGTCTGTTCCGATACTCCGTAACTCATATTATTTTCACTAAACGGCAGTGCGCAACGGTGCCAAATGCCTTACTGAAATCAAGGAACACGGCATCAACCTAAGCGCCGTTGTCCACTGCGCTGTGGATCGCATGCAGGAACGGAGCGAGCTGAGTTTCGCAGGATCTCTGCTTGCGAAATCCATGTTGATTTTTGTAGAGGAGATGTTCATTTTCCAAGAACTTCATAATTCTAGAGCATAAAACATGTTCCATAATTCTACAACAGCTTGACGATAACGGTATAGGTCTATAATTGTGTGGATCTGTCTTACGACCTTTCTCAGAAACGGGAATGACCTGCGCTTTTTTCCAGTCGTTAGGTACCTTTCGTTGCTGAAGCGATCTACGATAAATTACTGCTAGAAGGGGAGCAAGTTTCTCCGGATAATCTTTATGGAATCTTATAGGTATCCCATCTAGTCCTGAAGTCTTTCCACTACTAAGCGATTCTAAATGCTTTTCAATTCCGCGATCGGTTACCTCAATATTTGCCATTTCGACGTTCGCACGACGATTGAAAGGAGGGACAGTGTTAACGATCTTCCACGGTAAAATAACTTCGGAAGACCGAATTCAGTACTTTCAAAATCATCGAACGCTTCTCTCATTGCTCTCCCTACGCCCATTTTCGCTTCGATATCTTTTGTTTGTCGGCTTGGTTTTTACTTCTCCTGAATCTCTGATGAAGTACTCTTTTTTTTAGTTAGAGCTTTTCTAACACGGCTCTAAACCGTGGTGGATCTTTCCCATTCCTTAAAGCCTTACTCAGAACATACTTATCTAGGGCATATTGAACGATTCCTTTGAATTTTTTCCGTTTGTTCTCCACACTACGTCCTCGTCACCGAATATTTGATGCTGACTGCTGAGATATTCTGAAATTCGTATCCTGTCACCCTTGCTGAGCAAATATATATTTCTACCTTTCTTAACATTCTTTGTAGGACTTGTCGTCATAGATACTGCCACAGCCTCATGATCACTGACACCTCCCTCTGCGTTAACTGGTACGATAAGTTCAGGTCTGTTTGTTGCCAGGAGGTCTAAGGCGTTACCCTCACGAGTTGATTCTCTAACTATCTGCTCAAGGTAATTTTCGGATAAGACATCCAGAACAATGCCACACGATTCTCTGTCTCTGGCACCAGTTTCTATGGCATAACACTCCCAATCTATACCTGGTGAGTTGAAGTCACCCCCTATTACAACGGCATTATCAGTGAAGTTACTAATGATATTCTGCAAACTCTGAAGTGCTCTACAACTACAGATCCTGACCCAGGTTGTCTATAAAAGCATCCGATCCCCATTTTTGACTGTTCTTTGGTACTCAATTTCACCCAGCTTAATTTACATTCGGAATTGGTTATAACCTCGCTAGATTTCATCGAATTTTTACTGCAATAAAGACGCCATCACCACTGGCGACTAACCTATCCTAACGATAAACATTCCAGTCTGAACTCAGGATTTCGTTTTCGTTGACGTCTGGCTTCAACCAGCTTTCTTTTCCCAATACTATCTGTTTATTATAACCTTCAATAAGCGATACTAATTCTGGGACCTTTCATTGGAGGCTCCTGCAGTTTACTAAAATCATATTAATCTTTTCTATATCTGATCTGCGACGACCCAGATTATCTGAGGTCACTGTGGCTGATTTAACAGGCAATCTTGTGTGCTTCCAAGGGAGGGGTCCTGTAACCCAAAAGAGCACCATGTGCACGCCACACGTACTCCGCTACCCTAGTAGCCGCTTTCTGCGTGTAGTGCACGCCTGACCTATTAAGGGGAACCCTACAATTCTGCACGCCATAGCGGAGGTCGAGAAATTCGCATCCGATACCGTCTCAGATCCGTCTGAGCCTCTATTTTAGACCTTCCACTCTGCTCCAAACCAGAGGACCGCTATCAACCCCGGGTACGATGCTACAAATAGAGAGCTTAGCCTGCACCCCGAATGCGTTGCTAGTTGCCTTCAACAAATCAGCCAGCCGCAGAAAGGAGCCGAGGATGGCCTCAGAACCCAAGCGGCAGGCGTCATTCGTGCCAACATGTGCCATTACATGCGGCTGGTTGCACCCAGTGTGTTCGATAGGGCATCCTCCACATCACGGCAAACATACCGAATGCGCACTGGAATTATTTCTCGCCTTGCTTGCTATCTCCCTGAGGGGCTCCATCACCCGCCTTACACTGGAGCTCCCCATGATTAGCATACCCACCCATTGTACTTGTAAGTTAATTGCAAGTAACTTGGTAAGTTAGTTTATAAGTGACTTTCAAAGTGTTTCCGTTTGAGGGCATTGCTGCAGAGTATAGCGCGACTCCGATGAGGGTATAAGCACCGACATGTAGGCAAGGGATTAGTATGGCGTTCGTGTCTCTCAGACATGCAGAAGCGTCATCCATCGTTCCTAGCGCCAAGTTATTCAAGAACCAGCCATCTGCAGAAAAGGTGACGCTCACCCTGTTCTTTGATTACTGCTTCATGATAACGCACGTCCCCTTATCACAAATGCTGTAATGCGGAAGTTACTGTGACTTAGTGCGAGACACTCGATCACACGCCCGTTAGTCCTGGTCTCTCCACATACGATTGTCACGCCTTCGGTCCCTTAAAAGAGGCCTTGAACAGTCGACAATTCATAGCGGACGAGGATGTGCAGCAGGCAGTTATGGACTCCTTAACGCAGTAGGAGACGGTCTTTTACCAAACGAGTATCTTCAACTTGGTGGTCCTTATTGACATACAGATTTGCCTTGTACGGCCTTCGAACGGAAACTTTTTGATCGCCCGCTGTACTTACTTACTGAGCAGCTGCTCAGACCACCACCAGCTAAGTACATTTAATACTCTCAGTGGGTTCAACGTGGTGCCCTGTTCTACACTGTGCAAGATCTTGATTTGCTGGACGTGATATTTGTGCTAGAATGACCACTTTACCAATGTCAACAGCGAATCAGCACCTATTTCGTTGAAGAAAACTGGACGCATCAGACTGTTACCGGTGTTAATGATGTTGCACAACCCACTACGTAGTCTAATACACTGTTTAGTAGTAGGATTGGGCCACACAACAAGAAACAGCATTCACACTCGACAACACCAATGTTATTTTGTTCAATTGGTCGTAAACACAAATTCTTTTGCCCCCCTCCCCTTTTTTTCAAACCAAAATCCCATAATTTTACAAAACTCATAACAAGAAAAATTTCTAAAATTTGTAACTAGGCTGTTTATGTTTTCTCTATGTAAGTAGGCTGTTTATGTTTTCTCTATGTAAGTAGGCTGTTTATGTTTTCTTATTGGCAACGTTACGTAGCGCTCAATATGAAAATCACTGGCTGTGCTGTGTGCAGTCTGTGGCTAGTTTGCATTGTTGTCTGCCATTGTAGTGTTGGGCAGCAGCAGCTGGATGTGAACAGCGCGTAGCGTTGCGCAGTTGGAGGTGAGCCGCCAGCAGTGGTGGATGTGGGGAGAGAGATGGCGGAGATTTGTAATTTGTCATGAACTGATATATATATTATAACTTGTGATGATATTAAGGTAAATACATTGTTTGTTCTCTATTAATATCTTTCATTTGCTAACTATCCCTATCAGTAGTTAGTGCCTTCCATAGTTTGAATCTTTTATTTAGCTGGCAGTAGTGGTGCTCGCTGTATTGCAGTAGCTTGAGCAGCGAAGATTTTTGTGAGGTAAGTGATTTGTGAAAGGTATAGTTTAATGTTAGTCAGGGCCATTCTTTTTGATAGTCAGATTGCGTTGCACTAAAAATATTGTGTGTCAGTATAAGCACAGTCGTGTATAATTATTCAAAGGGGACGTTTCATATGGCGACCCTGCCAGGATACCTCACTGGAATCTTCTGATTTTTCTTGTAGTTTGTGTAATTAGTGTAGCTTTTGTTTATTGCTAGCGCGTAATTATAGAGAGAATTTCCTTTGTAGTTGCAGTGTTTCATTGTTGTACAGTAAAACAGGTGTGGCATGCATGTAGATTTGCACCAAGTATTTCGCAGCTGCAATTAACTAGACATTATTTCCATTGCTATGTTATTTTATTTTGCTCTTCAAATTGTATTTTTCTGTGTTATCGTGTGAAATATTGTGACAATTATGGCGTGTGAAAAACGTAATACTAGGCTCCAAAGTAAACTGAGAAATGACAGTGAAGACGAAAGCAGTGTGATAGCGCCGCAGAGTAATGAATTAACTGATGTTCAAAGTAGTAATTTGGTAATTGTGCATAGGGAAATGGAGCGGACGGCAAACAATGGTGTAGACAGTGAAACAATTAGAGAACAGGGAAGTATTATCGATCGATCGGTCGGCAACAGCTCGCCTCAGGAATCCGAAATGACAGGAAACAATCTCGCAAATACTGTAGATTCAGGTTTTGGTTCCTCACCGTTTTCTCAAATAAGTCAAGACACATTTTCTGCTTGTCAAAATGTGAATGTTGCCGTGCAAATTCACTGCCGAAAAGCACTGAGGAACATGTTCCAGACACCAGTGCATTGTTATTACAATTAATACAGCAAATGGGACAAACACAGCAAAAGCTTCAAAAGTTAGACACAATGGAACAAAATCCTCGAAAGTTAGACACAATGGAACAAAATCTTCGAAAGTTAGACACAGTGGAACAAAATCTTAAAAAGTTAGACACAATGGAACAACATCAGAGACAAACACAGCAACAGTTAGACACAATGGAACAAAATCTTCAAAAGTTAGACACCACACTTGAACAAACACGTGAAGATTTAACTACTGAGTTACATAACATTGAATCTAAATGTCAAAAAGTCTGTAATGACGTAAAAACACAAATTTGTGAGCATTTTCAACCTATTTTTTCGCGGCATGAAAATGCATTACAGAATCACGAAGCAGCCATAAAAGAACTGCAAATTATTGTTCATGAAAATCATGAGACCTTGCAAGCTAAATTTGACTCAGTTGCATCTACCGATTCGGTTACGCAACTTGCAAAAACTCAGGATAACTTAAAGGACACAGTAGATTCGATTTCAACACAAATGGACACTCTGAAACTTGGTTCAGAAAAACACACTGAGGAAATGTGTTCATTATCAGAGAAAGTAGTTGAACTTTCGGATCAGCTAAATAATTTATCTACGAAGGTAGATGATGATCTGAATGACGCAAAACCGGTAGTCTTTAATGACACAGAACAGAGCGAACAAATTAGGAAACTGAAACAAAATCTGAATCAAATTGATACGCAACACCAAAGAGAAATCCGGGAAGTACAAGATCAGCTGACACAAGTAATACAAGAATTACGTATTTCAGAGGACACTGGCACTCCAACACGGGAAGAGGAACTTAGAAACACGGAAAAGCTGCAAAATAATAACACAGGGCATTTCGGTAATTATGAAAGAAATTGGCAAGGTACACCGAATTTTGAGATGGAACCGCCGACACGACGTAACTATGACCGAGATGCTACTCGCCGACACGATGATTTTGACTATAAGCTGTTCATTACTACACGTAAATTCAAAACGTTTAAGAATTCTGCCAACGACATTCATCCACAAGCGTGGCTCCATCAATTCTCTCATTGTTTCCCTTCCAACTGGTCATTGGAGCACAGGTTAGAATTTATGTGTGGCTACTTAGAGAATG
The DNA here is from genome assembly GCF_021461395.2 of Schistocerca americana. NCBI lineage: Eukaryota > Metazoa > Arthropoda > Insecta > Orthoptera > Acrididae > Schistocerca > Schistocerca americana. The sequence goes on from NC_060119.1 coordinate 540,910,952, forward strand.
AACCAGGTGTAAGAATGCGATCGGTCATTCACGATTGTCACAGTGAAGGAGAGTTTTATCATGCCTTCCTCTCAGCATATTGGTCTCAAGCCACACAAGACCGTGTAAAACATAGCATCATGATGATGAAACACTTTGAACAGTCTGAATTTTCCAGTCTTGTGAAATATTTTGAAGACATGTTGCACAAGAATCAGTACCTGACAAACCCATACAGCCCCTCAGAACTCATCCACATTTGCTTAATCAAATTACCTGAACATTTACGACATATTATTTTGGCAGGACGTTGCAAAGACGACATTGAAGCTTTACAGGGACTGTTACAAGAACTGGAAAGTGACACTGACAATCGGGGAACGCGGAAACAGGAGCACAACAATTACAGGTCACATACGTCACAATTCCGTGACGACAGAAACAATAACCGGACACGACTGGTCTATTCTTACAACGCAAATCGTGACCAAAATAGACACCACCCGTACGACAACCGTTGGCAGAGTAATAATAGTTACAGAGAAAGATCGCATTTCCGTAGTAATGACTATCACAGAGACAATCAGAGAAACAGACAATATGGGAACCAAAACAAGTATTATCAAGGGAGGCAGAATAACTTCAGACGCAACAGTTCGGCGCAGAGTTACGATTCAGGGAGAAATTCTCCACCACATGACCGACAAACAAGAAACTATGTAAACTACCGACAAAACGACAGACGTGAATTTCATCAGTACTGGCGGGATTCTAACAGAGCTGGGCCCTCTCGGCAAGGCGAATTTGTAGAAGTTAGGTCTCCTAATCCCAATAACGACGCGCGCCAACAAAGAGACAGACAATGACTCGCACAGCAGGCAGCCGCGTGCGCCAGGTGGCTCAGAGAAAAATAACATAGAAGCTAACCTTGAGAAAAATTCCAGTATTCTTTACCGATGTATACAACATGATAATTGCTTTGAAGTTGAAATTCTGTGCACTAGGAAGAGTAAAGGTTTACACCACATTTCACATGTAAAACCATTTATTGAGAGATAATCTGCTTGTTAACTTTGTCTTTGCCATAAAACTTTTCACTTCACATTTCTAGTATGCTTTGTCAGACTTAAGAAACTGTTAACATGCAACAATGTTTGAAGTTAAATATCCAGTCAAGAAGCAAGAGAACTTATTGCAACAGAAATGACGACTGCATTGTTATTGTGAAGAAACGACCCAGTGTTATTGTGTGTGTGCATTCTTGCTTGTTAGTTGCACGATTATGGAACGACTATAAGGCTTACATACTTAGAACATATACTGGCACTGCTAATGAGATTTTAATGCAACATTTTGGTTTCCTTGAAAATACATTCTGGGTTTAAAGTACTTTCTGTGAGATACCAGAGGACACAGTGGTTAGTTTATGTGACAGCTACATGATGTTATCACGACGCTACTAATGAGTGACAATTTACAATGTTGCTTTTGTAGTGTTTCGGTTTTATTTCTGCACAGTTTTTCTGTTTTATTCTGGAAAGTAAAACATGTTTTAGTAGTAACTTTTGTGGTATAGCTACAATGAGATTGCCTTTTCCGTAGCACAACAATACGTTACAGCACAGTACTTTCCTCATCACGGCAATAAGCGTAATAACTAAGACATTTATACGCAAAGCATTTCACTTTTGTTTATCATGAGGTAAGTACATTGACTTCTGCAGAACTTAGCTTTCGGAGGACGATAACTACGGCACTTCCACAGAGATTATGTTACAAGACGCACAGTTTAGCGCTACAGTACACGTATTTGAGTGATCAATTTTATACTTAAAACATTTATTTTTAAAGATTTTTGAATTACAAAGAAAGTTTTCCGTGATACATTTCATTCCATTGCTGTAATCTGTAACACCTGAGGGTATAAGTACATTAATCCTCAGGGGGGTACACGCTTACTTTGTGTACCATGTGTGTGGCAACCACAAGGAACCCTAGCTAATATGGTATTTGCTTATACAACTTTACACATCGGTACCATATTTTTCTAACACTCAAATTACACAGCTATCTGATCATTTAACAGAGAAAGAAACTTTTTTACTACATCTGTGACACATGTTTACGCAATACACAGTTGGGTAACTTCACACTTATGAAACTGTATTTTGTCTGTACTTTGTAAACTGTTCATATTTTTTCGGAACCATTGTGATACTATGAGAGCTTTGAATGATATATTTGGTAAGGGAGCATGATTTTAAAGTACGTTTGAGGTAGATGACACTATTGAAATGAGCAGAGAATTTTTTTAGGTTTTGAAATTATTGGAGGAAGCTACGACGATTTTGAGATTTGACTGAGGTGTTATGATGTTATTTTTACGACAACGATGTGTATTATGCTGCTGAGGTATGTTTATGATTAATAGGCTGAGGCTATATGAGTTATTTGATTATGCTTCATATTTATAATGACGAAATATTGACGAGTGTCGATGGATACGTATATGTGTAATAAGGTAAGGAGTAATGAATAGTGGGTAGGGACTCTTGACTTGTGAAACAGGATGTTGGAAACCAAGAAACGTACTTTAAGAGTTATGAAATGTGTGACTGTATCACAATGCTGACGAATATTTTTTTTTGGACACTTATATTTATAGGATTTTGTTTCTACAGATTTGCAACGCTAATTCTTGACCTGTGAAATATTTTTATATGAGACTGCCACGGTAGCAGAAACTGCTGTCGTAAATATTTCCGTACGAAAGTTAAGTGACCACTTGCACGTAATGCGTCGCGGGCACCCAGCTGTGTCAGACGCCTGGAGAAAAAGCCATTATTGCGAGCCCTTTTCAGCGGCACAGGTAGAACAAAAAAAAAGGGGAGGCCATTATCCTCGGAAATATTCTTACATCTGCAAACCTGATAATGACAAGTGTCTTTCTACGAGAATTGAGAGCTACTGACTTACGAAATGCCACATAGCTATTGAATGATGTTTTTATGCTTTGTACATAATTGCTTATTTCATTTGATATCTGGTTTCCAGCTGTGTTGCAGCATTGCTTTTATAAAATAAAATGCATTTGCTAATGTGAACACTTTCTGTCAACAGATCTATTAAATAATTATTTTATGATCCACAAACTTTAAAAAAGGAGCACTTGGAAAGGAAAGAACAATAAGAAGGAACTAGTAACTGCATTCATAATTTTCTTTTCAAGTAATTGGTAACTTTTGGTAGAATAACTTCTTGTGGTGCACCACTTTAATTACTTAGACATTAAGATGTGATTATACATTTCCCTTATCTGCATTGTTATCTTTAGCGTACTATTTTTTCTGCTTGAGCTATGTCATGTTTCGATATAAGCTGCTGTTTGCCAGGCATAGTGCTACTGAACTTTAATTTGTGTTACTCTGCTAAGCCAGATTTTTTTTTTTTTTTGCTGCACAGTGTCCTATATTAGTTGTAATATTGCAATTGCTTTGGCATTTGTATTTTTGTCATTGATGTTTGTGTTACTTATTTTGTGCTGCTGCATTGCCTCGTCCCTTAGTTTAGCATCTGAGCTCAGTAGATTTAAGTTAGCTTAAGAGGGGGTAGACTATAGAAGAGAATGAGTTGCGATGAATTGGAAGAAATGCATTGAGAATCTATACGAAAAAACGTACAGAAAGCAGGTATAGGTAGGATTTTCTTGGAAATAAAAATGTTGAGGTAAGAAATGTGTGAACATATAAATACAGAAAGCATGCTTAGATAGAATTTTTTTGGTGGAAACAAAGGATGAAATAAGAGGAAAGATATATGAAGTTTTGGGTTGGACTGCAGTACCAAATGTTACACTGAAAACGAACCCTGTCCTTTCCTATTGGTGTTATCCCACTATGTGTGTGTGTACCCTTGTGTATTTGTTTTCTTCCTGTCTCTGTGTAGTTTCATAGAATTTTTTCCTCTTTTAATATTAAGCTACATTCACTATGATGAGGAATACTGTTATCCTCAAATATAATTGGCATTAATAATATGTTATTTACTTTGTAAAGATGTTAGATATTATTAATTCATTCTGTTTAAATGCTCATGTGTGAAGTTGATGTTTCAATAATTATTCTGATCTTCTATGTATGTACTCATGTCATAATTCCTGTAACACTGACGTATATGTCTATTTCTATTCTTTTGCAAAGCCTGTACTACAAATGTTATCTGTATTATTATGTTTTTAATGATGTATTTTGTACCTTTGTTATTGTATTTTTATGTTACCAAATTGTAATTGTTACCAGTTCATCAAATTAAGTAACTTGTAAGTTCCATTTCACTGCACACGTTTCTGTTGGTCATAGTATATGGACAATATGTGAGAAGTAGGGACTGTTAGTGTTTGCACGTGTGTTAATAATTCAGCAAGGGACTGGATAACAGCATTGCTGGTTCTAAGGACAATTCCAAAAACTTTGTGAGTGCACAAGTGGTGGTTTATGGACTTGCTATATTCTCCGCAAGACTCTTTGATGGTGAATGTGCACCTGCACAATCGCAACAGATGGCTGCTGGCCATCTCTACAAGGACTACAGTGGGTCTGCATCTTTGATGGCCCACCATTATCATTATCTCTACAAGGACTACAGTGGGTCTGCATCTTTGATGGCCCACCATTATCATTATCTTTACAAGGACTACAGTGGGTCTGCACCTCTGGTGGCCCACCAATACCACAATCTCTACCAGGACTCCAGTGGGTCTGCTCTGTGATGACCTACCTACCAATATTCGTCAGAACTTCGAATGACTCTGCTGTGGGTTTGCTCTGTTATGGACCATTACCTGTATGCATGTCAAGAGTCAGCACTGTCTTTCCGTTGGAAGGACAACACTACTTCTTCAAGACAGCATGGAAATCCACTACTTCCGTGTGCATTTTCTTCTACTGCTCAGACTTTGAGAAAAACACTGCTATTCTCCTGTTATGTACGATTAGGACTGTCTTTATGGACTGTGAGACAATTTTAGCTTTTGACCAACATTGTATCAATAAGTGTGTGCATCTGATTTCTTTGTTATTGTAATTATGAAAAATTTTATCAAATCTGTATTGGCCACTGCCCAACACCATTTGTAAAAATTTTTTGTGGGGAGCATGGGGGCTATGTAAGTAGGCTGTTTATGTTTTCTCTATGTAAGTAGGCTGTTTATGTTTTCTCTATGTAAGTAGGCTGTTTATGTTTTCTTATTGGCAACGTTACGTAGCGCTCAATATGAAAATCACTGGCTGTGCTGTGTGCAGTCTGTGGCTAGTTTGCATTGTTGTCTGCCATTGTAGTGTTGGGCAGCAGCAGCTGGATGTGAACAGCGCGTAGCGTTGCGCAGTTGGAGGTGAGCCGCCAGCAGTGGTGGATGTGGGGAGAGAGATGGCGGAGATTTATAATTTGTCATGAACTGATATGTATATTATAACTTGTGATGATATTAAGGTAAATACATTGTTTGTTCTCTATTAATATCTTTCATTTGCTAACTATCTCTATCAGTAGTTAGTGCCTTCCATAGTTTGAATCTTTTATTTAGCTGGCAGTAGTGGTGCTCGCTGTATTGCAGTAGCTTGAGCAGCGAAGATTTTTGTGAGGTAAGTGATTTGTGAAAGGTATAGTTTAATGTTAGTCAGGGCCATTCTTTTGCAGGGATCTTTGATAGTCAGATTGCGTTGCGCTAAAAATATTGTGTGTCAGTATAAGCACAGTCGTGTATAATTATTCAAAGGGGACGTTTCAAATTGACTATAGTTTACCAATGACGGAAAATTCCCTTTTTTAAAGATTTCAAAATTCTTTGAACCGACTTTGGATGTAAAATGTAATGAACACCATTAAAATTCACCACAAACTGGTAATAAATCACAACAGGCAGACATGACCGCGAGAGCCTCCCACTCATACTCTGAGTATTTCTGTTCTGTGTGCGATATACCTCTGGAAGCATACGCCACACAACGGTCACCACCGTGTTCTTGCTAAAGTACAGCAGCAGCTCCAAAATTGGACCCGTCCGTTTCCACGACAAAGGATCGTGCAAAATCCGGAATATCCAAAACCGGACGTTTACACGGAGCTATTTTAATCGCGTCAAAGACCGCCTGCTGAGTTTCCCACCACCGGAAACTCACTACTTTCTTCCTCTACTTAATGGGACTGGCAGTTGGGCGAAATTTGGCACAGATGTTGTAAAAAATTTGCCATACTCTCTTTTAACTTCAAGGGGAGGAAATTTATGAAAATCCCGAGTCATTTCCTGATCTATTTTAACACCATCAGCTGTGACCAATGTCGTAAAAAGGAACTCCCCTTTCGAGCCAGATTTACCTCACAAGGAGATGACGCCTACTCGTCATCGCCGAATTCGTCCAAATTTATGGTACATGTCCAGCATGGTGAGACAAGAAAGTGCCCCAAGTGGAAACTGCAGCTGGCCAAGCGTTTAGGAAATAAAAGTAATTTTGATACGGATCTATCACAATGTGCACCGTATCAATTGTCCCTGTGACACTGAGTTTCGGAAGTGGTGTTTGGCTCAGCGGTAAGAGATCGGACTCGCATTGTGAGAGTCGCAGGTTCGATTTCACCCCGTGGCAAATATTCTTTTGCTCCTTGGCAATGTGTACACTACTGACATCACAATTAACCGCAACTTCATATAGGTTACTTTATTATGTTATGTAAGTTATAGGATGTTGCGGTTAATTGTGACGTTAGGTAGCGTAGCATTGCCAAGGAGCGCAAAAATATCTGGTGCTGGGAGGAGTCGAACCCGCGACCCTTTCAATAGGAATCCGTTTTTTACCAATTTTTATTTTTATTTTATTTAGTTTTTTTTTATCTCATTCTGTTCTACATCGTTCGTTGAATTTGTTCGGGACCGACATCCGATGGCACCTAGTTAGGTTCTTCTTTGATCCATTCACTCGGTTTTTTTTGTTACAAAAAGTAACTAACCCTCTGACCGAAGACGCTGAGCAACTGTGCCATCGTGAACCAATGACCGCTTCTTAAGCTCATTGTTACAATTGATAAGGTGCACATGGTTACAGCTCCGTATCAAAATTCCTTTTGTTTGCTAAACGCTTGGCCATTTGGAGCTACCACTTGGGACACTTTCATGTCTCATCACGCCCTACATGTACCATGAATTTGGACGAATTCGGCGATAGCGTGTAGGCGTTGTCTCCTTATTAGATGGTTTAATGGTCAAACGTGCTTTCCGCAGGTGAACTAGGACCTGTACAATATGCTGATGGTGTTCAGAGAAGGTGGCACTATACACGATCACATTGTCCAAGTAATTATAGACTGATTGGAATTAAAGGTCGCTCAAAACAGAGTCTAAAAGACGTGACAATACCGCCGCTGCTGTGGATAAGCCGAAAGGAACACGACTAGACGACTGAATTCGCACAGGTGCCAATCGGTGTAAAATGCTGTGACATGTTTAGAGTCCTCAGAGAGGATCCTGGTGGTAAGCCTGGTCCAAATCCAAGATTGTAAAATAGCGTGCCCCCACAAACCTGGTAAAACAGTTATGCAGATCTGGTAGCTTTACAGACTAAGATGAATTTCTGGTCAAGAACTGTATACACCAAGCGAGGTGGCGCAGTGGTTAGACACTGGACTCGCATTCGGGAGGACGACGGTTCAATCCCGCGCCCGGCCATCCTGATTTAGGTTCTCCGTGATTTCCCTAAATCGCTCCAGCCAAATGCTGGGATGGTTCCTTTGAAAGGACACGGCCGACTTCCTTCCCCATCCTTCCCTAATCCAATGAGACCGATGACCTCGCTGTCTGGTCTCCTTCCCCAAACAACCCAACCCAACCCCAACCAACTGTATAATCCACCACTTGTCGATAACCACCTGCTTGCCCTTTTGGTACTAAAAAAAATGGTTCAAATGGCTCTGAGCACTATGGGACTTAACTGCTGTGGTCATCAGTCCCCTAGAACTTAGAACTACTTAAACCTAACTAACCTAAGGACATCACACACATCCATGCCCGAGGCAGGATTCGAACCTGCGACCACAGCGGTCACGCGGTTCCGGACTGTAGCGCCTTTAACCGCACGGCCACTCCGGCCGGCTTTGGTACTAAAAACATGGGTGCTGTATGTGGGGAGGTAGAAGGCTGCGTCACGCCGTTGCGAAGCATCATATCGATCAGGAGTCGCAAAATTTTCATTTTGGTTGGCGACAGCCGGTATGGAGGTTGGCGAACCAGAATATCGTCTGTCAACCCAACCTATACTGAATCCTGTTGGTGACTCCAAGTTTATTAGTACATCAGAAAACCACCTGAGGACTTCTGACAGACACTTAACTTTGCAGTCTCGCACTCCCTCAAACGACTAACCTGGAACTGAGAATCATCCACCATGACGCATTGACCCCATGGACCGGATGCCAAGAACACAGCTCAAAATCCCTAACAGGGCAGAATATGAATTAATTAAGAATTAATCCTGTTCGCCGCATGAAATTACACCCCAGCAACAAATTAACCGTGAATCCTCCGATTACTATTAATTCCATCCGCCACAAAATCCCTGTATAGCAACGCTACACCGCAAACAAACCACTGATGCAACACCTGCCTGTTGACAGTTCGACATCTCTGTAAGGTATCTCGCAAGGATGCGAACTTAACAATTACCTCGCCTTTTCAAGTATCAGTCATGACCGATAAGACAAATAATACTCCCAGACGCCATTAGATCAAAGACAGTCCCATTGTAAAAAGCTTCTCGGGTTTCCAACCGCGTCAAGTATTTAAAATTACACAAGCTTTCGGCCAAGCACTCATTGGCAATTATCAAGTGGTATGACTGCCAGTGGGCTGCTGGTACGCCCCTTATATACAGTAGCTGCCTGCTGTGACGTCACTGGTGCCCGCGGCATCGCCATGTATGGGCATATGTTGACTCGGCATTCAAACAACAAAAGCGCCTCCCACATACACATATTTAGATAAAAAACACACAACTGTCCAAATTCACACACTTGACTAAATGCACACAGTTGATAACTTCCTCGTAACTGTTTCACAGTTGGATGGCGTAAATAGTACACTCTAAATGATCACCTGCTGTGGTTACAAGCAATGAGTAACAGTGCTTCATATACAATTACCAGTCAGAATATTATGACCACCAACCTAATAGTCAGTATGTCCACCTTTGGCAAGGATAACAGCATTGACGCGACGTGGCATGGAACCAGTGAGACCTTGGTAGGTCGCTGGATGAAGTTGGCACGACATAGGCACATACAAGTCATCTAATTCCAGTAAATTCGGGGTAGGGGGCGCAATGAATTCTGACGTCACGTTCAGTCACATACAACACGTGTTCGTTTGGTTTCAAATCTGGCGAGTTGGAGGGGGTGGGGGGAAGGTGGCAATACATGAACTGGAACTCGCCACTGTATTCCTCGAAACACTCCATCACAATCCTAGCCTTACGACATGGCACATTATCTTAATGAAAAATAACGCTGCCGTCGAGAAACACGATCGCCATGAATGTGGTCTGTAACCAGCATATGATACTCCTTGGCCGTCGTGGTACCTTACACGAGCTCCACTGGTCCCATGGATGACCACTTGAATGTTCCCCAGAGCCTAATGGAGCCGTCGCCAGCTTGTCTCCGTACTGCAGTACCCGTGTCAAGGAGCTGTTTCCTGCAGTACAGGTTTCAAGGAGCTATTTCCCGGAAGACGTAGGATTCGTGTCCTCCCTTGGGCGTGATGAAGGTAGCGGGGTTCATCATGCAACGCTCTGCCACTGCGCCAACGTTCAGTGCCGATGATCAAGTTCCCATTTTAGTCGTAGTTGCCGAGTCGTCGGCTGTGGAGGCCCATCGCTAGGAGTGTTCGGTGCATTGTACGTGCAGACGCACTTGTACTCCGCCCAGCATTAGAGTCTGTTGTCAGTTCCGCCACAGTTCGCCGCCCTTCCTGTTTTACCAGACTGCCCAGCCTATGACGTCCGGTATCTGTAACGAGGTGTAGCTGCCCAACCCCACGAAGTCAGGAGCTTCTTCCACCTTGATTTCGCCACATGTTGAAGACACTCAACACAGCACTCCTCGAACACGCGACAAACGCTCGTGCCGAGCCTCCGGGCCATCACAATCTGTCCTCGGTCAAACTTAGACAGATCGCGCGCTTTGCCTATTCTACACATGGACAGCACGCTCACTGATACTACACGCACCGTGCGTGTGTCTGACCTTGCCTGGAGACGCTGCTATTGCCTGGACGGATTTATATCGATATCAGGTCGGTGGTCATAATGTTTGGCTGATGAGTTTATTTCAAAATCCCTAATGTATGTGTGGTGGTTGGTGTTCCTGAATGTTATGTCAGGCATTTCAAATACCCACCTTTCTTTTTTGAGCGCCGCCAGTCATTGCTTGTGATCATTTAGCATGCACTACTTGCACCCTCGAAGGGCGAGACAGGTAGACTTGTAGCGGACATGCCTCCTCCGTGTTAACTTGCATTGTAGCGTAGTGATGTGTGGCAAGCTTGGGAGAGTCATATTTCACGGCGACAGGCATGGATGGTACGAGGATTATATCAGGTATGTGTGTTTTATCAACTGGGCGCATTTTATCAATTGTGTTTTTTAAATCAACATATGCATATGTGTGGAGTGCGAATAGTGATTTGACTTCATGTAATGTAACGTGGTACTTTCATTACAAGTCCCATAAGGTAAGTTCAGTCTTGCACTTCATGTAGTAGGTGAAATTAATTGTAGTCTCCATCCATCTCGGCGTAGCCCACACATCTGCGTCTACAGTAACTGCATAGTGAAACATGATAATATTTTCATCATTTTTCATGGTAACTGCGCATCGTGTGCGTGAGGTGGGATATGGAAACCAGCCCACCATTTACCTACATAGATGCGGAAAACCGGCTAAGATCCGAGAGTGGACCCTGGCCAGCATGTTCAGAGTTCCCTCGCCGAAAAAGCTGCGTGTAAGTCGTGCAGTGGGGTCGCGTGCGTTGCTAACACAGGGAGCGTGTAGACTGCCGCACAGACAGGGTTTCGTGACATCACGCCATTAAGGAGATATAAAGAAGATTTTGACAGCTTGTTCGTTATGCTTACCTTTTGTGAAGAACTATATAACACTGCTATTTAATTTTTTAAAGACTGTCGATAAGGCCGTTGCTATTGGGAACCTCTCAGCAGCTTTTGTCATACATTGAAAGTACTTTCTGCACGTGCTGAATCAAGCCCACTATACAATGGCCGTGCGCAGTGCCAGGAATTGGCAATGCAGTGAGGCGTGTGTGGAACGAGCCCGCGTGTCCTTGTCCACGGAAGGCTGGCCCCCGCATTAGCGTTTGGCGCGCGACGCCAGCCTCCCACGCGCGGGCTCATTCATAAGTGAGCGCGGGCCGAGTAGAGCAGACGCGTGGGCGACGGGTGGAAGGGGGTCAGGAGGAGGGGGGGGGGGGGGGCGTAGGAACGCGTAAGCCGAGCCGCGCCCACGTGGCGCCCGCAGCCGCTGCTGCTCTGCCTGCGCCGACACCTGACTGCAATTACACCACAGCTTGTCCGCGTGCTGCAACACGAAATACCACTCCCTGACAAAAAGTGAAACAGAGAGAAGACATAGTCGGATGGAAACGTAATTTGGTACTCGCTCATGCCATCGGCGGGTATGTAAACAATTAGAATTTCAGTCTTTGTGAAAGGTACATGGCAACCGTAGTGCATTAGTATCGTTCGTGTTCAATGTTGTTATCAGCCGTAGCAGAGGCATTACTAGCGTCAGATGTAGGGTGATCGCTGCGAAGAACACGGAGGTGCCGCGTACTTGTATGAGGCAGCGTTGCCAGTACCTGACAGAGTTTGAAAGGGGTCTCTTTCTGAGTCTGCATTTGCCCGATTGACCGAATCACGCAATATCCAGACTCGTGGGACATTCGGATGTGACAGTGACCCGATGCATGGGCACTCGAGGGAAGGAATATGCGTCGTCAAGGTTCTGCTCGACCAAAACCCCTTCTTAATTCCTTCATATCTACGTCAACCATCCGAGAACAAGTAACGGACACCTTGCAGCATTCTGTGTCATCCTCCACCATTGGTCACAGACTAGCAGTAGCTACACTAGGAAATTACCGTCCCAAGCTTACGCTGCCGTTAACACCACAACACAAACAAATCCGCTAATTTTCGAATAAGAGATAAGTCACACAAATCTGAAGGCTGTTAATTCAACAAAATACTTAGGGATTACAATAACAATTAACCTAAATTGGAACGATCACATGGATAATGTTGTGGGTAGAGCAAATTAAGCCGATGCGGGGGCCGAGCGGTTCTAGGCGCTTCAGTCCGGAATCGCGAGACTGCTACGGTCGCAGATTCGAATCCTGCCTCTGGCATGGATGTGTGTGATGTCCTTAGGTTCGTTAGGTTTAAGTAGTTCTAAGTTCTAGGGGACTGATGACCTCAGATGTTAACTTTCATAGTGCTCAGAGCCATTGAGAGAGTTGAGATGAGGGGTGGGGCTTTTCTTTGGCAGTGACACAACCTCAGAAGACTCCCGTGCCACACAGCCACTTTAGTGTTCCAACGGCAGTCTCTTTAGTAGATCTGTTGCTCCTTCTAAGTGTCCTGCCAATGAATCAGAGTCTTTAATTTGCGTAGATCGTATCTCTGGTTCGTTTTCCCTCTGGTTGCCGGACGGCGATCTTGTGCCGCGTCTTCAGTTTTGGAATGTTTGCGAGGCGAGCGAGTATGCAACGGACAGTCACGGGGGGGATGAGGAGGAAGGAAGTCGGTTGGGTGAAACGTGTGTTGTCACGCGCCGGTGGTCGGTGTCTTTACCGATTTTTTCTGAGGGAACCGTTACAACAGGAACGACTTTTAGCTTATTCCGGTGCTCTGAAAGGGCACCTCTTTCCTGTTGCCGGGTCGTGTTGTGTGATCTACTTTGGCGGCGTTAGCGGGCTCTGTCTTCACTGCTAGCCCTACGTGATTGTTCCCAGACTTGTGAATTTGTGTTTTCCGGGAAGATTGGATCCACCTTTGTGCGGTCTGCATCGCTTATTGAAACTGTTTGAGTCTGCCCACCTCTGTGTTCGCTGAGCGTCCTATGTTGCCTTCCTGAAAAGTAGCGGGTGCGACGACTGCGGTGATAGTTTTTAAGTCCCATAGTGCTCAGAGCCATTTGAACCAAGTTTTTATTGTTTGGTTTTAATGGTGTTTCTCCTCGCTAGATGACGTCTAACATTTGTAGTGTCACTGTCTGTGCAAGCGGTGGGAATGTGACGTCGGTCGCAAGTGTTACTGGTCCTGTCGTGAACATTTACGTTGCAATTTTAATTGAGTTTCATATTCTGGTCTGGCCAGATCTATTAGCATACCAGGTGCACTGCCGGAGAATTGAAATTTTCTGTATTGGCGCCGTTGGGTATTGTAAGGCTATATTCTGTAACTGACTCCTAGAGTCTGACTGGATCTGCGGGCAGTCTTGCACTGGTATCTGACCGTCATATTATTAACAGCACCACGACTTCAACACACAAGAGTAGTTCAGAATTGTTATTTAAAATCTACTTAAACTATGTTTGTAGCTTTGTTGTGTTAATATACTTATTCTTGGTTCTCGACAGTGTTTAAATTGTACTATTCTTGAAATTCTTAGTTTAATCTGTTAATCGTCATTTGCCGGCTGTTCTTGCTCTTTATTCTGGATTGCTTGTTCAGCAGCTGTTTGCTTAAAGTGTGTTGGTGTACTAACTGACCTATTGGTATTTCCAGGCATCTTCTTGTCTCATGACGTGTATTTTACGAGCGCCCAGATGTTGCCTGTGGGTCAGCTACAGTTTCGGCAATCTATGCGTGCAGTTGGCTCTACCTGACCATGAGCGCACCGGCAGCATATTCTGGGTATCATTTAGGGTTCGCCGCTGCCGTTTCCCTGTATGAAGTAGTTCCAACGGAAGTGACTGCTGCTTCAGCTAAGTTTTTTCTTCTCTGATTCGCGTGGCCCTAAATCTTTCCAGGGTTTGAGTATTTTTGTCTTTCGGCTTGGATCCAGTTTGGTGCCGTGCTCTTCCTGTATCAATTTTTCCGTAGTCAGCCGAGCCATTTCCTGGCCCTTGTATCGCTTAAATTTGTCAGCTCTCTCAATGACGGCGTTAAATTTTGATTTGTAGTTTAAAACAATCCTGTTAGCTTGGACATTTAAATTTGTTTCAACATTTTGTCTGTTACTAAATTTGTTCCAGTCGTTGTTAATTTGATCTTCAAAAATTTTGCTTTAAATTTGTCAGGTTTCTTAAAAGCCGCGTTAAATCTTGGATTTGCAATTTAATACCATTGCGTCAGCCTGATATCATTTTGTTGTCGTTGTTAAATTGGTTAAGCCATGATGCTCCTTTGAATTCAAAGCATTCCACTCATTGTCCTAACACCTGCTGAATTCTAAAGGATTATTTCATTGTGTTTTACCATTGTTGTTGCTTTAAAAATTGTTAAATAAATGTGAATCTCTTGGAAAATAGTGAATGATATCATGACCTACTATGGATTTCTGGAGATCACCCAGCTCGATCAAGGCAATGAAATCCTCTCTTACCTGTAACCAGACATTGTTCATGTATCATGATTGCGATCAGTGTAAAACACGTGTTACAACAATTTCTTTATTCAGTATGTCATTTACTAATGACAGAGCAGGGAAAAAGTGAAAGACATCAGATGAATTCGTAGTTGCGAATAATGACTATCATCGGCTGTAGAATGGAATGACAATGAAAATTTGTGCCGGACCGGGACTCGAACCCGAATTTTCCCGCTTATCGCGAGCGGCCGCCTTACCATTTGGCTATCCGTGCACGACTCACGGCCAGACCAAGACGTATGGTTGACGACATATGGAGGTTTGGGTCTGGTAATAGCTGTGATAGTTAACAAACTGCTGGCTGTATCGGCGACGAATCTGGAGAAGATATGAAACAGGGAGACAATGAGGAAAGTGGGATAATTATAGAAGACAGGTAATGAAGAAAGAATTGACATATCTTGCAAGCCTCCCACTTTTCTTTGAATTAACTGAGAACTTGAAAATCTGTGACTTCAGTAACATGCCCAGAGAATGTACCACCCCTTTTTATATAATATTTTAAACAAAAAAAATGTTAACACCATCTGATCACTGTTGTACAAACGTATTCAAGAGTAGGAAAATGCTTACATTGCGCAACGAAAAGAAATGCTGATATGACTGAATATTTGACTGAATTTAAGACCACGATTACTTCTCGACGTTTAGTGACCTGATTTGGCCGACCTGTTGCAGAGAGGTTGTGAAACTCACAAAGAACGCAGAAGAACTTGAAATGTAACAGTTACGTCGAACATAATCTGGGAAACTGCACACGGTCTCGAAGTCTCAACAGCTCTGCTTGCCTACTTATGTCGAGAGCTGTAAGGACATGCGAAGAATTGAAAAAGTTTGTCTTGAATACGGTTTTGAAAAAGCTTCTGCTGATTGCAGTTTTGCTTCTCAATGAGTAATATCCCTGCTGAAGGCAGAATTCTCTGAAAAATTTGTACTCGAAATAAGTACAGACACGAAAATAATAATAATAGTAAGAAGAAGAAGAAGAAGAAGAAAAAAACACATGTTTATTTGAAATTTAGTGTGGACTTCTTGTATGCTGAGGAACGAAAATAAATCGTAGATGTTTTAGTGTAACTGGTGATTATTGTTATGTTTGATCAAGGGACAACCAAGTTTTCGTATTATATGATAGGAATCAAACGTGGCCAAGGAAAGTAGCTTCGGCCAGAAAATGATTATTAAAACCCATTTAAAAAATTACACTTGTCTTGTAGTGGCCCACGATGTGTAAAAGTCGGTAGTACATGAAAAACTTAAGAAAAGAAAATTTCCGTACAGATTAGTAACACCTTATCACATTTGGACTAGTGAGAATGTGAAGGATGAACAGGTTGAAACACCAATAATGCCTCGTGAGCATGGAATACGAACTACTTCTTTGAGTAAAGGAATTTAAGTCTGAACACTGGTAACGGTACATTCAAAGACTTGAACACGCTGTAAAGAAATTTTACACCAAGCTGCAAATGCATGCCCCCGCCTCATCTTAAGTCTCCTGCGTACAGTGTTCCATAGGCGGTAATCAGCGATGGAGTGAAGTAAAAAATGGAGTCGTCACACCTCCTTTTTATCGAGGATTATTTGATTGCGCTGATCATATTACAACGTATGTTTCTCCAACGATAAAAGAGGAGACACGGGACAGCCAGAAAAAATCAAACGTTTTTGACAAAATAATCGGCAAGGGATAATTTGCATTCCGCATAAGGTTTCAACAAAGTGCTATTGACTCATATCACAAAGAAATAAGAATGGCACTTGTCAACATTTCTCTGTTATTTTGAAGTTGAACGAGTCGCTTCTAGGAAAAAGCATTTAAAGCGACGAGCTCTGATTTCCTTCGCAAAAGCTCTCTCAGAGCGAGTTTCGTAGCCGCTGGGGTGTGTGCGAGTAACTGACGTTTATCACCAACCTTCGTGCGAACGTTGCCCAGAGACCCTATCGGACCGGAGGCACGCACAATGCCACTTCGAGGTCAAGGCACCTTTACCGCAGAAAAAGTCGATCATCGTCCCTCCAGGGTTTTTTTACTTCTATGTCGCTTGGTTTAGTGTCCAACGATTGATAAATTTATCTCTGTCGTAAAATCAGTTTCTGTAGTATATCCAAGTAATCAATAATTACTGTCTCTATTTTTGTCTTCCTTTCCAATTTTTCTGCCCGCCTTAAGCTGTGGGGTGTTCGTCAGGGCTAGACACTGGAGAACTGGCCACAGTCGAACATGCTAAGGTCTCTGTTTCACTAATTCTGTTCATATGTCACTCGGAAGAACAGTGTATGTCCTACTGGCGAGGTTGTCAGGTATTACGGCAGGTCGCTCACTTCGCCGAGCGGTTTGGTAATTGTCCTGCGTGGCTCGTATCTATTGCAGCTGCTCAGAAATACAGTGTCACGAACAAACGGTATTATATTTATCAAACCGTGGTGAGTGTTTTTACAGTGTAGTCTTGTATTTCTGCTGTTGTGAATAAAAGAAAGGGAAAGGATGAATCCTGACACCGGCAGATGGTCTGCACCAATAGGGAAGGACAAGGATGAAGAAGGAAATCGCGAATAGCCTTTTTTTTAGTAAAAAAAAAGTGTGGGCGTACAGTACGGTTGGCAGGTCCCGCGGGTAGCCTCAGCCATCCTATTGTAAAACTTCCGTTGCTTCACGCTAATGGCACCTTTTCTACACGAACTGTTAAACGTGGATAATGGTAATGGATGTGTGTACACCTTTCCGAAAATTCCTGGCGTTTAAGCAATATCAGCGAAGCAGCGACGGTGGCAGCTTGAATTAACAACTGTAAACAACTGATGCGCATTCGACCAGTCACTTGTGAGCTTGCAGTGCTAAAATAGAGGTCATGCGGCCAGAGTGTGTCAAAGTTGTTGTGTCGCAAATTCCTACGGAGTAAAACCCCTAAATCAAGTGTTCAAGACATTCTCGAGATTGTTTTGAAGAAGAGAAAAGTGTGTGCGAAGTTTGTCCCGTACACCTTGACTCCCGAGCGAAAACGATGTCTCGGAGACACCTTCTGCGACCTGATTCTAATACATGGTGTTACAAAAAGGTACGGCCAAACTTTCAGGAAACATTTCTCACACACAAAGAAAGAAAATATGTTAAGTGGACATGTGTCCGCAAATGCTTACTTTCCATGTTAGAGCTCGTTTTATTACTTCTCTTCAAATCACATTAATCATGGAATGGAAACACACAGCAACAGAACGTACCAGCGTGACTTCAAACACTTTGTTACAGGAAATGTTCAAAATGTCCTCCGTTAGCGAGGATACATGCATCAACCCTACGTTGCATGGAATCCTTGATGCGCTGATGCAGCCCTGGAGAATGGCGTATTGTATCACAGCCATCCACAATACGAGCACGAAGAGTCTCTACATTTGGTACTGGGGTTGCGGAGACAAGAGCTTTCAAATGTCCCCATAAATGAAAGTCAAGAGGGTTGAGGTCAGGAGAGCGTGGAGGCCATGGAATTGGTCCGCCTCTACCAATCCATCGGTCACCGAATCTGTTGTTGAGAAGCGTACGAACACTTCGACTGAAATTTGCAGGTGCTCCATCGTGCATGAACCACATGTTGTGTCGTACTTGTAAAACACATGTTCTAGCAGCACAGGTAGAGTATCCCGTATGAAATCGTGATAACGGACTCCATTGAGCGTAGGTGGACGACGAAACTAAAATGAGCTCTAACATGGAAATTAAGCGTTTCCGGACACATGTTCACATAACATCTTTTCTTTATTTGTGTGTGAGGAATGTTTCCTGAAAGTTTCGCCGTACCTTTTTGTAACACCCTGTATAAGACGCACAAAACGAGGACAGTTCTTCTCTGGAAAAAGTCGTGATGGGTAACAAAAATTGGTATTGTGAATCCGAACCTACCACAAAACGATAAAGTGCAGAAAATCAAATGGAAGGTCAATGCTTTGACGGAATAGCCGTCATTCAAGCCAATATGATGCGCGAGTTGAACAACATCCCAAAAAGAAATCTATTCTAACGGATTCACATGGATGTATGAACCTTCTGTGCGTTGTACTCAAGTGAGGGCATACCATGTAGAACACCTAAAGCACTAAAGCCTCTGTCTTAAAATTACTCTGATTTTTATTAATTCAATATCGAAACTTTTCGGACCGACGGCGTATAATGCAGTGTCATGTTTAATTTGTATGACGAGAGAAAGGAGAGGGTGGAACGAGGTACCAGCACATAGCGTATTCCTCTCGAATAGACCAAGTGGGCCACCTGGTTTAGCATCCCCATTCGACTGAGAAAGTATCATCAACAGCGTCACACGTCCGCACTGCACGGGACACTGCGGTGTATTATAATCCAGGACATTAGCGCAAAGTCTGATCATCAGGAACATCATCCCACCAGCTCTCCCCCCTTGACTACTAAAATGGACGGCAAAAATTCCATCTGCAACCAGGAATCAAACCAACTACTCCTAATCAGGCGTCACCCTACTGTCCATTGTTGCCAGATGTATCCAAGATGGCGGCGATGACGTCATCCAAGATGGCGGCCTGTAGACTTGGCAACAGTGCATGGCGGATTTTTGGCGGGAAGATAGGTCAATTGGGCTACCTCCACTAACCAAATCCCACGCCCCTCCCCCAGAAAATGGCGGGAAATTCAAATTCCATCAGGACAATGCAACAAACGTCTACTAACCTAAGAAAATGGCAGGAAAATAGGTCACTTGGGCTACCTCCACTAACGTAAGTCATCCGACCGCTACCTCCTCTTAGGGATTGGAGGGGAATTTGAATTTTGGTGGTAAAATGGCTCTGAGTATATGGGACTTAACTTCTGAGGTCATCTGTCCCCTAGAACTTAGAACTACTTAAACCTAACTAACCTAAGGACACCGCACACATCCATGCCCGAGGCAGGATTCGTACCTGCGACCGTAGCGGTCGCGCAGTTCCAGACCGTAGCGCCTAGAACCGCTCGGCCATCCCGGCCGGCTTGGTGGTAAACAAAGTCCACTTGGGCTATCTCTACTAACCTAAGAAAATGGCGTGAAAAAATGGCACTCCGGCTACCTCCACTAACCTAAGTCACCTGACTGCCACCTCTTCCTAGGGATTGGTGGAAAGATTGAATTTTGGAGGGAAGATAGGTCAATTCAGCTATCTTTATTAACCTAAGAAAATGGCACGATGGAAACGGCAGTTGGGCTACCTCCACTAACCTA
This sequence comes from Schistocerca americana, assembly GCF_021461395.2. Classification (NCBI taxonomy): domain Eukaryota; kingdom Metazoa; phylum Arthropoda; class Insecta; order Orthoptera; family Acrididae; genus Schistocerca; species Schistocerca americana. The sequence continues at coordinate 540,930,865 of NC_060119.1, forward strand.
AGTCATCCGACTGCCACCTCATCCTAGTAAAGGGAAGAGTACTCGCCCTGTACTGTACGTAAGTCTTTATTTTGCATGCACTATTGATTTCAACAATTAGAAGCAGTACCATGATCAAGTTTAGTCGCCATGGGGTCCAGACTCTGACTCACCTAGTACGCAGTACAGACACAAGAGGGCGCTGTCGTCCATTCTGTGCATAATCCAAGATGGCTGTCACGAGGGGAAAATGACTGAGCCTGAGCTGGGCTGCTGGAGAGAGAAAGGAATGTATTTGTTTTGGAACAATTTATTTACGCATGGATTTTAGATAGTATATTTATCACACTGATACAAAACACATGCTCTGACATGCTTGGGGTCACGTCACACAGCCCACAGACCTGTAAACTACTCGTAAATTACCGAAATAACGCTCTGCAAACAGGCAAAAAACTCCAAAATTACCGAAATAATTTCAGTACACGGCACACAGACATGCAAACTCCTCCTAAATAATGCAGTACACTGATGTGCAGACATGAAATCAACTCATAAACTGTCCAAATAACGCATAGCACAACCTACAGACCTGCGCACAAAACAAAGCAAAAGATGCACAAACAACATTCGCAGGCACTGCCCTGTTGCCCTCTGTCCACTGTACCACACAGGAGGCTTCTGTAAACGCCCCCAGAAGTTGGGATGCAACGTCAGCTGCCAAGCCGTGCACTGATGCCCATTTGAGTCCCTCAAGCATGAGGTGGTGGCATCCCTTTCATACTTGACACCTGAGAAATTCCTCTCAAAATTCGTGATCATCTAGGCACTGTTGCTGGCATGACCAGATGGAAGTGAAGACCTATTTGCAGAGTGCACATGCTATAAGGGTGTGTGTGCATTGATGCCGCCACAAGCCGCCACCAGATGCAAGCCAGCGTGAGCCATCGCTCTCACGCCACTGCTGCATACAGTGAGCAGGTGAAAGTTGGGTCAGTCCCGTGCATGGCATGTAGTGGATCTGCAACTCAACATCGCTCTGGATATAACACATAGTGGATTCACATTCAAATGTAAGCTCGGGTCTACTGTGGGTCCTGGGAGCCTCCTGCGACACATGGATATATACAGACATACAGAAAACAGAGCAAACGCTCTTCAAATATGGAGGTGACTGGATACAATCGAGTACAGTGTTATACTACACCTCCTGATCAGTGCATCAGGTGTTGGCAGATCTACTATATTTACAAGAAATTATAGAACATAGAGACGTTACGTTATGATCCCATGGATGGAACTGACATAAAAAAATCGATATAACTGCGAAATATTATGGGGGTATAGGTATAAATTGACCAAATATACACCAAAGTATGGGGAAATTGAGGAAGTACTTGCCTATCTTCCGGTTGGCGCAGAGCAGTTTGTACTTGGGAACAAGTATGCGGCACCAAGAGGAACCCGAGAAAACGTCGACATGGAAGCGAAGGGAATCAGGGAAGCAGTCAATTTTTTTCCATCGAGGCAGCATTATACTGTATGACTATTGAGCTACCAGTGATACACGCGAGTTGACTACTGTATTTGATGCTTTTCAGGAAGACAGAGAACCATCTGCCTCTAAACTTACACGCATCTACATTAAAGGATAACAGAGAGTGGACGGGGCGATCGATTGAGATGGATCTGTAATGGGGTACGATTTAATGGTAGACTGATCATGCATTCTATAGAGCGAGAAGTTGATGTAGGTCAATTTTTCCACTGTTCTATCAGGATGCATCAGTCGCGTGACATAGCCTGCTTTCGACTCATATACAGCCACATGTTCTATATGTGATTTAAAGCACTGTCTACTTGTGATCGTTAACGGTAAACCTGTCGGTCATCAGAGGACTTCCTCTTCATGTGTGATGAAACGTGACACATTCCTCTAAACAAACTATGATTCATGCGATGTACTACATCCCCATGTCACATGTTAAGTATAAAATCGATAGTTCAGTTTCATAACTAAGTAGGTATTTGTGAGGCACTGCAATTCCCTGTGTATGCATCTGCTTGGCAGATATGCTGTTTACGGAGTCAGTGTCGGAATGAATTGTAATTATTACACGTCGGAGGTTCGGCCCCGGTAGCTGTGTGGTCAGCGTGACGGAATGTCAATCCTAAGGTCCTGGGTTCGATTACCGGCTGGGTCGGGGATTTTCTCCGCTCAGGGACTGGGTGTTGTGTTGTCCTAATCATCATCATTTCATCCCCATCGACGCGCAGTCGCCGAAGTGGCGTCAACTCGAAAGACCTGCACCAGGCGAACGGTCTACCCGGCGGGAGGCCCTAACCACACGACATTTCATTTCATTTCATGTCGGAGGCCGCTGCTATGCATTTATCTGTTTCCTTGTAAGAGGCATTCCCCAGTTATAACCATAATTTTATATAGGGCTGATGCAGGTATAATATAAATTCCGAAGCGTGATTGGATGTGAACAATGGATGCTATACGTCACTGGAAAGCTATATTGTGTGCGTATCACACGGAACCAATGTTTCAAAGAAGTAGTTTTTTCATTTTACGGTTCGATAACATAGTTAATCATAGAGAAACTGGCAAGAAGGATGTATGTCATGTGCTTTAAATATATTTCTTACATTGGAATGTTAACAGTGTTTCATTCCATATGTCCGATAGGTCGGAAATGCGAGCGATCTAATATTATGGCCCGTTTTAAGTGCGGAACGTTGTAGCCTTAGGAGTGCATGTCTTTATGTTCTCTCTTACCAATACCTTCAGTTACTGATCCTAGACTCTGGAATAATGCTTTAAAATTGATAGATTGTTTGATTTACATAAAAATGCTTCGAACTTCATCCATCTGGAACTCCATCACACATAAAAATCACCCATTTCTTGTTCTTCTTCACTGTCTGCTATTACATAACAATACTTTCAAATCTCTTACTATACGTCGATAACGAGTGCTAACCTCCTCGACATGGGCGCATCTCAAGAAATATTCTTGTGGAATGTAGTGGTCTACTTCTGGTAGATTGCGGATTAAATCGGTAATGGTGCTGCAGGGCGGGAGCCATCAGCTATTCCGTCACTGTGACAGATGAGTTCAAATGTAGAGGTCATCAATCACTTTCGGACAGCAGTTTGGAAACTCTCCACAACGCCTCCAAACTTTTCCAATTTCCTGATGTTGTAATTGTCTTTTATTTAAAATCATCCAGTGTGTGTGGCATGTATGGTAGGCGTAGTAACAACATGATTTACACTGTGTGATGTCTATTTTTCTGTGAGAGGCAATGGATCAGAACGTGTTAATGTCAGTTCAGAACCTGACACTTACCTTCAAGTATTGGTGGAAAAACAAAATATATGGCAGTGTACAAAGCGTGTTGCAGCAGAAATTAACAATGTTTCAAACAACAACACAGGGTCACAGGGAGCGTCTCTTGCGACATCAGTATAGTCTGTGGGATACGGTCATCCTCCTACAGTACAGGTGATGGAGCTTTAAACTGGTCTGTGCAGTAGGAAAAAACCTGTATGTTTAATAGGATCGTCACATGTGCTCGATGCCGGCACCGACGTGGTATTTGTTTTCGATATATGGGAGTAGAGAGATGTGGTAAAAATCTTATAGAGTCTTCTATTGGATGAACTTAGTGGAGCTTTTGTAGTTCATAGTTTTTCTCGGGTGGGTGGAATAGAATAACCATGATAGAATGTTGGGGTGATACACGTGTCTGGGCCCTGAGGGACGTGGATCTATAGTACGTGCTTGTAGTTTGGAGAAGCTCCACAATGCAGTAGCAAAATCCACGTCCTTCCTCCAGTTCCCATACTGTCTTTTATTTTACCTCGTGTTGCAGAAGCAGGCTTTTTCCGTTGAATAGTCAAAACATAGTTCTGTCACAGTAACTCAGCTTTGCCAGTTTCTATACGGGTTGCAGGAGGCAGTAGATATACGAGTTTCCTCCAACCCCTGCTCAGTTCCGACTTACATTGGAACGATCACGAGTGCAAAGCTGCAGGGATGGTAGCGTAGAGTCTGAGGGGCCAGTTGCAGGATGCATAGGGGCTACCCAAAACGAGGCGGGAATTTTGCTGTAGCAGATATGTTGGAGAAAGATGACTCATTTCGAGATATGAGAGTGCCAGAAATATGATTCACTAGTGCCTGTAATCATTAAAAGACTTTTCCATAGGATCCAACACAGGTATGTGCTTCGATTTGGGGACTTAATTCAAATCCCAGACGGCATTTCTAGCTGATAGCATAGCGCTAGAGATCTAGCAAAGCTAGTGTACATTTCTTACAACCTCAATCAGCACACTATCTACTACTGTTTGTGATCCGTCTCAATCAACCATTGCCAATAGCCCATTGGATATATCGCATTACCTCTGACATGGTATCAAGATTGAATACGTTACAAATACTGGAGAAATACCTAGTGGCGGTGGCGTGAGGGGGTTGCAAATAGTGGTTTCATACCATGTTCCTTAGCCGAATCACTTTCAAAATTCAGCGATTTTATGACGAGGTTGCATCGTGGACCACGTGTAACCAGACTGCTGGTCTGATAATATAGACTCCTATGATCACCGTCTCGGTATTTGTCTGGAAAAATCACATGATTCATAGTTAATGCCATACATGGATTTATAAAGTCGATATTAAATGGATACTTGTGTGCACATGTAGAACCAAGACCATTTGTGATATTAACATAAAGTAGTTTTAGGGATTGGGTGTTTTAACATCTGACGGTTTGTAAGATGATTAAACCTCTCTTTCTGAGACACAGTGGCTGCACGCACAAGAAAACTTATGAGACATGTCCACCCATCGTTAATTTTCGGTCAGTATTATTTCGTATTTCCAGCGATCAGTTATTGACAATGTATTGTACTTAGTAGTAGAGGGTGCATGATAGGTTCGCCTTGAGCATTATGCTTATAATGTATGTAGACGTAGCCAAAGTGGCCTTTCTTCACTGACAAAATTCAAATTTCCCTCCAATCCCTAGTAGGAGGTGGTAGTTGGATGACTTAGGTTAGTGGAGGTAGCCTAAGTGACCTATTTTCCCGCCATTTTCTTAGGTTAGTAGAGGCTTTTTGGTGCTCCCTCTATCAACCCATCCCCTCCCCCCCCCCCCCACCTCACCACCACCACCACCACCAACCGTTTTGACTTTACGAAATCAGAAACTATATTTAACCAGCCACTCAGAACAGTCATGACTCTCAGGTAGAACAGTTTGTTTACAGGGTCATCGAATGTTTCGTTTTCATTGTTTGCCTCTTTAACACACAGTTCTATCACATCGTCTGTACTTTCTCCTACACCCACGTGCATTTTTTTCTTTTATTTCCAGTCATTTTCGACAGGACAGCTTTACGGGACCTTACTTTCTGTTTTGTATCTTCTGGACGAGAGTCGTACGTTACAGTGCGAACTAATTTCACTAACAAGAATTTAGGATTATTCTCATGCCTAACGCATTGGGTATTCATAGAGAGCTGTAGTAATCTACTTGTGTCTCCATTGTTTAGGTGCGTTTCGTTCGTTTTGTCTGTAGACACCATTTAAAGTTGTAGGAGTTCTGTACTTTCAGGTCTGCACTCAATATTTTTTCTATGTCCTTAAAATTGACAATGACCTTTAATAGTCTATCTGCTGCTGTTGTTACAATGAGCTCTACTTTACGCTGAGGTGAAAAGGTCATGGGATACGCACATATACAGGTGGGAGTTGTGTTGCCTACACAATGTATAAAAGGTTAGTGCATTGACGGAGCTGTCATTTGTACTTAAGTGATTCGTGTGAAAAGGCTTCTGACGTGATTGTGACCGCACGATGGGAATTGACAGTCTTTGAACTGTAGTTGGAGCTCGACGCCTGGGACAATCTATTTCAGAAATCGTTAGGGAATTCAATAAGGCTGTGCAGTAATACCAAATTTCAGGCATTCTCTCTCACCGTGGACAACGCAGTGGCCGACGGCCTTCACATAACGACCGAGAGCAGAAGTGTTGGGCAGCGAGTGTTGTCTGTGCTGATAGACAATTAACACTGCGTGAAATAAACACAAAAATCTCTGTGGGACGTACGACGAGCTTATCTGATAAGACAGTGAGGAAAATTTGATATTAATGGGCTGTGGGAGCAGACGACAGAGGTGAGCGCTTTTGGAAACAGCACTACACCACCTGCAGCGCCTCTCCTGGGTTAGTGACCGTATTTTCTGGACACTAGACGACTGGAAAACCTTGGCCTGATCAGACGAGTACTAATTTCAGTTGATAAGGGCTGATGGTAGGATTCGACTGTGGCGCAGACCCCTACTATGCCATAGACCCTAGTTGTCAACGAGGCACTGTGCAAGCTGGTGGTGGCTCCATAATTGTGTGCGGTGCATTTGCATGGATCATTGACTGGAAATTGCTATGTTTGGCTACTTGGAGAACATTGGCAGCCATTCTTGGGCTTCATGCACACAAACAATGTTGAATTTTTTATGGGTAACAATGCGCCATGTCACCGGGCCACAAATGGAACATTACGGACAGTTTGAGAGAATGGTTTGGCCGCCTGATCACCCGACATGAATCTTATTGAACATGCTTGGGACATAATCGAGAGATCAGTTCGCGCTTGAAATCCTACACCAGCAACACTTTCTCGGTTATTGACTGCTATAGAGGCAGTATGAACCACTATTTCTGCAGGGGCTTCCAACGACTTGTTTAGTCCATGTTATGTTGAGCTGTAGCACAATGCCGGGCAAAAGTAGGTCCAGCACGATGTTAGGAGCTATTCCATGACTTTTGTCACCTCTGTATACATTTTCTTATCCGCTTCCTCTGGTATTTGCAAGCGTGTTTAATGCTGACCTTTCGTTTCGTCGTTGTGAGTGTTCTCAAGCTAGTAACTAAAATTAAGGGGGGTAGGACGTCAAACGGGCCGACTTGGAGCAGGAGAGGCACCACAGGACATTTTATTTTCTACTGTCTATACTTTTACAAATAAATTCATAAAAATTTGTCAGCATGACCAGGAAGGATTCAGGATTCACACTCATAACATTGGAAGTGCAAAAACATAACAAAATAAATTGTTTTTAGATATGATATTTCATCATTTTTTCACTTACTGGCCGTCCAGAGTGGCCGAGCGGTTCTAGGCGCTACAGTCTGGAACCGCGCGACTGCTACGGTCGCAGGTTCGAATCCTGCCTCGGGCATGGATGTGTGTAATGTCCTTAGGTTAGTTAGGTTTAAGTAGTTCTAAGTACTAGGGGACTGATGACCTCAGATGTTGAGTCCCATAGTGCTCAGAGCCATTTGAGCCATTTTTCACTACTGTTGGCTGCATTTGTTGCTATAGGTACATTTTCTTCACAAGTAAGAGAGATTCTTTGAGGAATTTTGCACAGCGTACAAACCATTCTTACAGGTTTCCAGAATGAGATTTTCACTCTGCAGCGGAGTGTGCGCTGATATGAAACTTCTTGGCAGATTAAAACTGTGTGCCGGACCGAGACTCGAACTCGGGACCTTTGCCTTTCGCGGGCAAGTGCTAATCTGCCAGGAAGTTTCATATCAGCGCACATTCCGCTGGAGAGTGAAAATGTCATTCTGGAAATATCCCCCAGGCTGTGGCTAAGCCATATCTCGGCAGTATCCTTTCTTTCAGGAGTGCTAGTTCTGCAAGGTTGGCAGGAGAGCTTCTATAAAGTTTGAAAAGTAGGAGACGAGGTGTAAGTAGGCTGTTTAGGTTTTTATTGGTAACGCCACCTCTGTATGAAAATCACTGGCTGTGCTGTGTGCAGTCTGTGGCTGCTTTGCATTGTTGTAATACTCGCTATTGTAGTGTTGGGCAGCGGCAGCTGGATGTGAACAGCGCGTAGCGTTGCGCAGTTGGAGGTGAGCCGCCAGCAGTGGTGGATGTGGGGAGAGAGATGGCGGAGTTTTGAAATTTGTCATGAACTGCTATATTTATATATGATGATATCAAGGTAAATACATTGTTTGTTCTCTATTAATATCTTTCATTTGCTAACTATCCCTATCAGTAGTTAGTGCCTTCCATAGTTTGAATCTTTTATTTAACTGGCAGTAGTGGCGCTCGCTGTATTGCAGTAGCTTGAGCAGCGAAGATTTTTGTGAGGTAAGTGATTTGTGAAAGGTATAGTTTAATGTTAGTCAGGGCCATACTTTTGTAGGGAATTTTGAAAGTCAGATTGCGTTGCGCTAACAAAATATTGTGTGTCAGTTTAAGCACAGTCATGTATAATTGTTCAAAGGGGACGTTTCATATGTCGACCCTTGGCCTAGGATACCTCACTGGAGTCTTCTGATTTTTTTTCTTGTAGTTTGTGTAATTAGTGTAGCCTTTGTTTATTGCTAGCGCGTAATTGTAGAGAGAATCTCCTTTGTAGTTGCAGTCTTTCATTGTGGTACAGTAAAACAGTTGTAGCATGCATGCAGTTTTACACCAAGTATTTCTCAGCAGCGCGTGCAATTAACTAGATATTTTTTCAGTGTTATGTTAATGTGTTCTCTTATTTTTGCTCTTCAAATTGTGCTTTTCTGTGTTGTCGTGTGAAATATTGTGACAATAATGGCGTGTGAAAAACGTAATACTAGGCTCCAAAGTAAACTGAGAAATGACAGTGAAGACGAAAGCAGTGTGTTAGCGCCGCAGAGTAATGAATTAACAGACATTCAAAGTAGTAATTTGGTAACTGTGCATAGGGAAATGGAGCAGGCGGCAAACAATGGCGTGGACAGTGAAACAATTAGTGAAGAGGGACGCATTATCGATCGATCGGTCGGCAACAGCTCGCCTCAGGAATCGGGAATGACAGGACACAATTTTGCAAATACTGTAGACTCAGGTTTTGGGTTCTCACCGTTTTCTCAAATGAGTCAAGACACATTTTTCCGCTTGTCAGAATGTGAATGTTGCTGGTGCAAATTCACTGCCGAAAAGCACTGAGGAACATGTTTCAGACACCAGTGCATTGTTATTACAATTAATGCAACAAATGGAACAAAATCAGAGACAAATGGGACAAAAGCTTCAAAAGTTAGACACAATGGAACAACACCAGAGACAAACACAGCAACAGTTAGACACAATGGAACAAAATCTTCAAAAGTTAGACGCAATGGAAGAAAAGCTTCAAAAGTTAGACTCAGTGGAACATACGCTTGAACAAACACGTGAAGATTTAACTACTGAGTTACATAACATTGAATCGAAATGTCAAAAAGTCTGTAATGACGTAAAAACACAAATTTGTGAGCATTTTCAACCTATTTTTTCGCGGCATCAAAATGCATTACAGAATCACGAAGCAGTTATAAAAGAACTGCAAATTATTGTTCATGAAAATCATGAGACCTTGCAAGCTAAATTTGACTCAGTTGCATCTACCGATTCGGTTATGCAACTTGCAAAAACTCAGGAAAACTTAAAGGACACAGTAGATACTCTGAAACTTGGTTCAGAAAAACACACTGAGGAAATAAGTACACTATCGGAGAAAGTAGCCGAACTTTCGGATCAGTTCACTAATTTATCTACGAAGGTAGATGATAATCTGAATGACACAAAACCGGTAGTCTTTAATGACACAGAAGAGTGCGAACAAATTAGGAAACTGAAACAAAATCTGAATCAAATTAATACGCAACACCAAAGAGAAATCCGGGAAGTACAAGATCAGCTGACACAGGTAATACAAGAATTACGTATTTCAGAGGACATTCGCGCTCCAATACGGGAAGAGGGTTATAGAAATACGGAACAGCCACAAAATAATAACACAGCGCATTTCGGAAGCTATGAAAGAAATTGGCAAGGTGCACCGAATTTTGAAATGGAACCGCCGACACGACGTAACAATGACCGATATGCTACTCGCCGACACGATGATTTTGACTATAAGCTGTTCATTACTACACGTAAATTCAAAACATTTAAGAATTCTGGCAACGACATTCATCCACAAGCGTGGCTCCATCAATTCTCTCATTGTTTTCCTCCCAACTGGTCATTAGAGCACAGATTAGAATTTATGTGTGGCTACTTAGAGAATGAACCAGCTGTAAGAATGCGATCGGTCATTCACGATTGCCACAGTGAAGGAGAGTTTTACCATGCCTTCCTCTCAGCATATTGGTCTCAAGCCACACAAGACCGAGTAAAACATAGTATCATAATGATGAAACGTTTCGAACAATCTGAATTTTCCAGTCTTATGAAATATTTTGAAGACATGTTGCATAAGAATCAGTATCTTTCAAACCCATACAGCCCCTCAGAACTCATCTGCATTTGCTTAATCAAACTGCCTGAACATTTACGACATATTATTTTGGCAGGACGTTGCAAAGACGACATTGAAGCATTTCAGGGACTCTTACAAGAATTAGAAATTGACACTGACAATCGCGGAACGCGAAACCAGGAACACAACAATTACAGGTCACATCCGTCGCAATTCCGCGATGAAAGAAGTAATAACTTGACACGACAAGGCTATTCTCACAACACAAATCGTGACCAAAACAGACACCACCCATATGACAACCGTTGGCAGAGTAGTAATAACTACAGGGAAAGATCACCTCTCCGTGGTAATGACTATCACAGAGACAATAAGAGAAGCAGACAATATGGGAACCAAGATAAATACTATCAAGGGAGACAGAATAACTTTAGACGCAACGGACCAGCGCGCAGTTACGATTCAGGGAGAAATTCTCCACCATGTGACCGACAAGAAAGAAACTATGGAATCTACCGACATGACGACAGACGATATGATCGTAACGACAGACCTGAATTGCATCAGAACTGGCGGGATTCAAACAGAGCAGGGCCCTCTCGTCACGGTGAATTTGTAGAAGTTAGGTCTCCAAATCCCAATAACGACGCGCGCCAACAAAGAGACAATAGGCAATGACTCACACCGCTGGCAGCAACAAAACGTACTTATGAAACTGATGATGCAGCTGCCGTAGCTAGTAATTACGTAAAAATGGAAGACATTAGGGACATCTTACTCCAGGAACACGACGTAAAACTTAACAACATTGCATATCCTGTGATTCACATTACTGTAAATGACGTAAAATTTACGGCAGTACTTGACTCTGGCAGTCCCATCTCAGTAATTAGTGAAACAGCCTTTAGCAAATGCAACAAATCGAACGATTGCCCCACACTTCCGTTACGTAAGATTAAATTACAAGGTGCAATCTTTGGAAAAAGTGTAGATGTACGCCAACAAACCAACTTAGAATTCTTTTGTCAAAGCCACAGCTTCTCTATGAACTTTCTTATTGTTCCATTATTGTCGACGGAAATTATAATGGGAGTAGACTTTTTGAATGAATACAAAGCAATCTTAAACTTTCATGATGCTGAAATAACTTTAGAAAAAGAAGGTAAGTCAGTAGCTTTGAAATTTGAAGATTGGCTCTCAAACCATGACGAGGAAATTAATCGGCTTTACCTTCTGTTAGACAACAGTTCGGACTTTTCTACGGAACTAGACACTAACAATCACTCTGCAAGTACTGACAGGGATGGTATCGACGGTGCATTTGACACTAATAAGTTAATTCAGAATAAAATTCAAACAATTGAGAATTGTAATGACACTGATAGGCAGGACCTTTTTGAGATTTTAGAAGCACATTCCACAGTTTTTACTCATAAAACAGGAACAATCAAGGGATTTCAATACCAATTTCGTGTTCGTGAGCATACTAAATTTTGTGTTAGACCATATGTAATTCCAGCACATTATAGGGACCGTGTTAGAACAGAAATACAATCTATGCTCGACGAGGGCATTATTGAGCCTGCAGTAAGCTCATACAACAATCCAGTACATGTTGTTGAGGAGAAAAATGCATCGATCAGGCTTGTCTTAGATTCGAGACAAATCAATACGATCATTATTCCTGAAACAGACAGAAACGTCTACATTGTTTTGTGGCGCGAGGTTTAATTTTTCTTTAATGAAGAGTTCTACTTCTTCAGGTTTAGGTAATGGGTGGATTACTGTTGCTTTCGTTGCATGTAATAGTGCAGGGAGAGCTGGTTTGGAATCCTTTGAAACTAGGGAGATCTTAGCTTACCGTACTATACCTGTTTCTGAGGTTATTATCTCTGGTGAGGGTTCCTACCTTATGCCACATGGGAGTTTATCTTTTTAAAAAAAAGAACTTCTTCAAAATTTTAATGGTGTAAAAGTGTTGTCTACCATTAATCTCAGATCCAGCTTTTATCAGATCGAACTTCATCCAGAATGTAGAAAATACACAGCTTTCCTTTGTTTCGGCGTTTGTTATCAGTTTCGGAAACTTCCCTTTGGTTTGAACATTTCTTCAGCAGCATTCATTCGCGGGCTAAATTCCATATTACCTGAGTTCTTAAAACGTCACATCACCTTATATGTAGACGATATTCTAATAGCAGAAGCTTCATGGGAACTACATAATAGCATCCTCAACAGTTTGTTACGTATTTTTGCAGAATCTGGAATTACAGTTAACTTGGAAAAGTCTGAATTCGGTAGGTCAAAGGTGAGGTTTTTGGGACATATTATTTCTTCTGAAGGCATTCAGCCGGATCCTGAAAAGTTAGAAGCAATCAGAGCCATTCCAGTTCCATCCACAAAAAGACAAGTCCGCAGTTTTCTAGGTCTCGTAAATTTTTACCGTCGTTTTCTGAATATGCAAATTCTTGTTACACCAAAACTTTGTTCTCTCACTGGAAAAAATACTATTTGGAACTGGGACGAACAAGCACAGTTGGAATTCAATTCTTTGAAAGAAGCGTTACTTCACGCGCCAATCTTAGCTCATCCAGATCTGTCACAAGATTTCTGCCTTAGCACGGATTCTTCTAAAGTCGGTCTTGGTGCCCATTTATTTCAAGAAGCCACAGAAAATGACACTACTGTTCAGAAAACCATTGCTTTTGCTAGCCGAGTGCTAACAAAATCTGAAAAATATTATTCCGTTACTGAATTAGAAGCTTTAGCTATCGTTTGGGCATTTAACAAATTCCGTTTCTTTCTTTCTGGTAAGCACGTAAAAGTATACAGTGATCATCGTGCATTACAATTTCTTATGTCTTCAAAATTAAATCATGACAGGTTAAAACGTTGGGCATTGTTTCTGCAAGAATTCCGCTTCACAATAGTCTACATTCCCGGTAAGGAGAACATTGTTGCGGACGCACAGTCACGCGCACCGGCTGGGTTTGAGAAAAGTACCACAGAAGGCAACCTCGAGAAAAATTTCAGTATTCTTTACATTCAGAAAGTCGCCTTTGAAAACTTCATCACCACATCTTTAAAGGACATTGCTCATGAACAAGATAAAGATCCGATTTGGAAAGACATCAAGAGCAAATGGCATGAAAAGACACACACTCAGATTCGGCATTATTATCTGGTTAGAAACAACATACTGTTCAAACGCTGCACTGTTGATGACAAGCTATGGGTACTTTGCATTCCAGACGATTTTGTTAATAAGCTCATTTGGTACATTCATTTCAGCTACGCACATTTTGGCCCACGAAAATGTTATCATATTCTTCGAACGACTTGTTATTTTAACAATATGGAAAAGCGAATTCGAAGAGTCTTGTCTATTTGTAAACTTTGTCAAAAGGCGAAACCATCTACTGTCTCACATCGTGCTCCGTTGTTTCCTATCATTCCTTCTAAATTAAAAGAATTTGCTGCTGTTGATCTCTTGGGACCGCTTGTCAGAACATCTAATGGATTTTCGTACGTTCTAGTCGCTGTTGAACTTACTTCAAAATTTGTTTCTTTCACACCGTTACGTAAAGCCACTGGACGGTCTGTATCCAACGCCTTTGTTAAAAATTTCTTACGTGAAGTTGGACACGTTAGTAAAGTCATTTCAGATAACGGACCGCAATTCAGATCTGCTGTTTGGTCACGCATGCTTCGCAACCATAAAATCAAACCTGTTTTTATTTCATTGTACTCACCACATTGTAACCCCTCCGAACGGATTATGAAAGAAATCAATAAGCTTTGCAGACTTTATTGTCACAGAAAGCATCAGCATTGGGACAGATATTTACACTTATTTCAAAACGTGCTGAATGAAATGCCTCATGATTCCACTGCTTTACCACCTACTCTTGTACTGAAGAATGAAGAACCACCGAACAGAATCAGAGAGCTTGTACCTTTCCCGAATACACGTAAACTTCGACACAAAGACATAATTGATTTGGCTCTTAAAAATATAAAATCTGCAGCAGACAAAAGGAGAAAACTACACGGTAAAGCAAATGCAAAGAAATTGTATATTGGTCAGAAAGTTCTCATTAAAGCTCATTCATTGTCACATAAGAAGAAACACTTGAGTCACAAATTCTTTCTAGTTTACAATGGACCATACAGAATCCGACGTATACCACATGATAATTGCGTTGAAGTTGAAACTCTGCGTACTAGGAAGAGTAAAGGTTTACACCACATTTCACATGTAAAACCATTTATTGAGAGATAATCTGCTTTTTAACTTAGTCTTTGGTATAAAACTTTTCACTTCACATTTCTAGTATGCTTTGTCAGACTTAGAATCTGTTAACATACAACAATGTTTGAAGTTAAATATCCAATCAAGAACCAAGAGAACTTATTTAAACAGAAATGACGAATGCATTGTTATAGTGAACAGACGTCACAGTGTTATTGTGTGTGTACATTCTTGCTTGTTAGTTGCACGATTATGGAACGAATATAAGGCTTACATACTTAGAACATTTACCAGTACTGTTAATGAGATTTTAATGCAACATTTTGGTTTACTTGAAAATATATTCTGGATTTAAAGTACTTTCAGTGAGATACCAGATGGCACAGTGGTTAGTTTATGTGACAGCTACACGATTTTATCACGACGCTACTAATGAGTGACAATTTACAATGTTGCTTTTGCAGTGTTTCTGTTTTATTTCTGCACAGTTTTCTGTTTTATTCTGGAAAGTAAAACAGGTTTTAGTAGTAACTTTTGTGGTATAGCTACAATGAGACTGCCTTTTCCGTAGCACAACAATACGTTACAGCACAGTACTTTCCTCATCACGGCAATAAGCGTAATAACTAAGACATTTATACGCAAAGCATTTCACTTTTGTGTATTATGAGGTAAGTACATTGACTTCTGCAGAACTTAGCTTTCGGAGGACGATAACTACGACACTTCCACACAGATTATGTTGCAACAAGACGCACATTTAGCGCTACAGTACACGTATTTGAGTGATTAATTGTGTACTTAAAACATTTATTTTTAAAGATTTTTGAATTACAAAGAAAGTTTTCCGTGATACATTTCATTCCATTGCTGTAATCTGTAACACCTGAGGGTATAATTACATTAATCCTCAGGGGGGTACATGCTTACTTTGTGTACCATGTGTTTGGCAAGCACAAGGAACCCTAGCTAATATGGTATTTGCTTATACAACTTTACACATCGGTACCATATTTCTCTAAAACATAAATTACACAGCTATCTGATCATTTAACTGAAAGATAAACATTTTTTTACTACATCAGTGACACATGTTTACGCAATACACAGTTGGGTAACTTCACACTTATGAAACTGTATTTTGTCTGTACTTTGTAAACTGTTCATATTTTTTTGGAATCATTGTGATACTACGAGAGCTTTGAATGATGTATTTGGTAAGGGAGCATGATTTTAAAGTACGTTTGAGGTAGATGACACTATTGAAATGAGCAGAGAATTTTTTTTAGGTTTTGAAATTATTGCAGAAAGCTATGACGTTTTTGAGATTTGACTGAGGTGTTATGATGTTATTTTTATGACGACGATGTGTATTATGCTGTTGCGGTATGTTTATGTCAATAAGATGATGCTACCATATATGAGGAATGTGATTACGTGTTTATATGTATATGAATAATGAATAGAAGTTAGGGACTCTTGACTTGTGAAACAGGATGTTGCAAACCAAGAATCGTACTTTAAGAGTTATGAAAGGTGTGTAAATGCGTGAATGTATCACAATGCCGGCGAAAATTTTTTTGTACACTGTTATATTCATAGGATTTTGTTTCTACACATTTGCAACGTAAATTCTCGACCTGTGAAATTTTTATATGAGACTGTCACTGTAGCGGAAACTGCTGTCGTAAATATTTACGTAAGAAAGTTAAGTGACCACCTGCACGTGCATCGTCGGCACACCGCTGTATCAGACACCTGGAGAACAAGCCATTAGGGTGTACCTTTCCGGAAGCACAGGTAGAAAAAAAAAAAGGGAAGGCCATTATCCTCGGTATTGACATTTCCTTGTTGAAAGCATAATGTGGAGCTCGTAATTTATGATATTTACTGAAATGCCTAATGAAATGACGAGAAATATTTTTACATCTGCACACCTGATTACGACAAGCGTCTTTCTACGAGAGTTGAGAGAATTTCTACTAACTTATGAAATGTCACATGACTATTGAATGATATTTTTATGCTTTGGTTTGCGTAATTGCTTATTTCATTTGATACCTGTTTTCCAGCTGTGTTACAGCATTAGTTTTATAAAATAAACTTAGATGTATTTGCTAATGTGAACACTTTCTGCCAACAGATCTATTAAATGATAATTTTGTAATCCACATTCTTTAAAAAAAAAGGAGCACTTGGAAAGGAAAGAACAATAAGAAGGGACTAGTAACAGTAACTGGACACATATTTTCTTTTCAAGTACATGGTAATATTTTTTTTACAATAAGTTGTTGTGGTGCACCACTTTAATTACATAGACATTAAGATGTGAATATACATTTCCCTTATCTGCATTGTTGTTTTTACTGTAATATTTTTTCTGCTTGAGCTATGTCATGTTTACGTATAAGTTACTGCTGTTTGCCAGGCATAGTGTTACTGAATTTGACTTTGTGTTACTCTGCTAAGCCAGTTTTACTACTCATTTATTTTTATTGTTGCTGCACATTGGCTCATATTAGTTGCAATGTTGCATTGCTTGGTAATTTAGATTTACTGTAGCTTGCTTTGCAATTTTCCATTTTTTTGGTCATTGCTGTTTGTGTTACTTATTTTGTGCTGCTGCATTGCCTCGTCCCTTAGTTTAGCATCTGAGCTCAGTAGATTTAAGTTAGCTTAAGAGGGGGTAGCCTCTAAGAGAATGAGTTGCGATGAATAGGAAGAAATGCATTCAGAAGTTATACAAAAAAAGTACAGAAAACAGGTTTAGGTAGAATTTTCTTGGAAATAAATGTTGAGGTAAGAAATGTGTGAACATATAAATACAGAAAGCATGCTTAGATAGAATTTTTTGGTGGAAACAAAGGATGAAATAAGAGGAAAGATATATGAAGTTTTGGGTTGGACTGCAGTACCACATGTTACACTGAAAACGAACCCTGCCCTTTCCTATTGGTGTTATCCCACTATATGTTTGTGTACCCTTGTGTATTTGTTTTCTTCCTGTCTCTGTGTAGTTTCATAGAATTTTTTCTTCTTTTAATATTAAGCTACATTCACTATGATGAGGAATACTGTTATCCTCAAATATAATTGGCATTAATAATATGTTATTTACCTTATAAATATGCTTACACATTATTTATTCTGTTTAATGCTCATGTGTGAAGTTGATGTTTCAAAAGTTATTGTGATCTTTTATGTATGTACTCATGTCATAATTCCACTGATGTATATGTTAGTTCGATTCTTTTGTAAAGCCTGTACTACAAATGTTATCTGTATTGTTATGTTTTTAATGATGTATTTTGTACCTTTGTTATTGTATTCTTATGTTATAAAATTGTAATTGGCACCAGTTCATGATATTATTAACTTGTTAGTTACATTTCACTGCACACGTTTCTGTTGGTCATAGTATGTGGACAATATGTGAGAAGTAGGGACTGTTAGTGTTTGCACGTGTGTTAATAATTCAGCAAGGGACTGGATAACAGCATTGCTGGTTCTAAGGACAATTCCAAAAACTTTGTGAGCGCACAAGTGGTGGTTATGGACTTGCTATATTATCCGCAAGACTCTTCAATGGTGATTGTGCACCTGCACAGTCACAACAGATGGCTGTTGGTTATCTCTACAAGGACTACAGTGGGTCTACATCTTTGATGATCCATCAGTATCATTATTTCTACAAGGACTGCAGTGGGTCTGCACCTCTGATGGCCCACCAAACCCGTAATCTCTACCAGGACTACAGTGGGTCTGCTCTGTGATGATCTACCTACAATATTCTTCAAAACGTCGAATGAACTCTGCTGTGGGTTTGCTCTGTTGTGGCCCATTACCTGTCAGCATGTCAAGAGACAGCACTGTCTTTCCGTTGGAAGGACAACACTACTTCTTCAAGACTGCACTACTTCTGTGTGCATTTTCTTTTACTGCTCAGACTTTGAGAAAAACACTGCAATTTTACTGTGATGAATCAGGACTGTCTTTATGGACTGTGAGAAATTTTTAGCTTTTGACCAACATTGTATCAATAAGTGTGTGCATTTGATTTCTTTGTTATTGTAATTATGAAAAATTTTTTCAAATCTGTATTGGCCACTGCCCAATCCGATTTGTAAAACTTTTTGTGGGGAGCATGGGGGCTATGTAAGTAGGCTGTTTAGGTTTTTTTATTGGTAACGCCACCTCTGTATGAAAATCACTGGCTGTGCTGTGTGCAGTCTGTGGCTGCTTTGCATTGTTGTAATACTCGCCATTGTAGTGTTGGGCAGCGGCAGCTGGATGTGAACAGCGCGTAGCATTGCGCAGTTGGAGGTGAGCCGCCAGCAGTGGTGGATGTGGGGAGAGAGATGGCGGAGTTTTGAAATTTGTCATGAACTGCTATATTTATATATGATGATATCAAGGTAAATACATTGTTTGTTCTCTATTAATATCTTTCATTTGCTAACTATCCCTATCAGTAGTTAGTGCCTTCCATAGTTTGAATCTTTTATTTAGCTGGCAGTAGTGGCGCTCGCTGTATTGCAGTAGCTTGAGCAGCGAAGATTTTTGTGAGGTAAGTGATTTGTGAAAGGTATAGTTTAATGTTAGTCAGGGCCATTCTTTTGTAGGGAATTTTGAAAGTCAGATTGCGTTGCGCTAACAAAATATTGTGTGTCAGTTTAAGCACAGTCATGTATAATTGTTCAAAGGGGACGTTTCAGAGGTAGTGGCAGAAGTAAAGCTGTGAGGACGGGGCGTAAGTCGTGCTTGGGTAGCCAGTCGGCTCTCAGCCGTGCTAGCGTGCGGAGCTGCTCCGCGCGCCGTCCGACGCTCCGCTCTCGGCGGTGTTTACTTCCGCGTCGCGGTGTTTGTGTCTATCGAGTCCAGTACTAACGTACACCATGGCGCACTCGTACCGCCGTGCAACGATCAAAGTAACGTTTCAGGCCGAACATCCACGACCCAGAGCTTTCGAAGTCGAACAGCTCCTACGTGAGGATCTACGTTTGAACCCCCAGGACGTAATCGGCATACATTTTTCCATCACTGGAAGTGTTGTCTACATCAAGATGTCGACGGAGGAAATTTGCAATGACATAATTCACCGTCATGCCACCGGACTGAAATTTAAACACTTTGATGGACATATGGGTGCTGTGACGGTCGCCCATGCTGGATTCGGTCTCCGGACATTGCGGGTGTTTGAGCTCCCGTTCGAGGTGCCTCAGGATGTGGTCATTGCCGCTTTCCAACCATATGGCACCGTCTTGGGTCACGTCGCGGAGAAGTGGCAAACATTTACGACCTACCCCGTATTAAATGGCGTCCGGCAAATAAAAATTGAGCTGGCGAAACATGTCCCATCGTACCTGCTGATTGGCGGTGTGAGGGCCATCGTCATGTATGATGGACAGCCACGAACGTGCGCAGGATGTGGCCAGGAGGGACATGTACGTTCCGAATGCTTACACCGCCGATTAATACAGACGCCGTTACGTGAAGAGACCCAGGCTTCGACGGTCACGTCCTTACCCATCACCTACGCCAAGGTTGCACAGGACCCCGTCGTACCAATCTCGATTGCGCCAGCAGCATCGTCAACGCCACCCGCCGCAGCACAACGCGCCGAGGACACAAGCACGGCGTCGCCTCCAGTGCTCGCTTCAGGACCGTCCGGTTTGCAGACCGAAACAGATGTTCCTGCTGGAACCACGGACGTCGACCTCGGTGTCGTGCCGACGTCTGCCTTTGTCCAGACGGGTTCGGCGTCAGACGACGGGCGACCACATTCTGATTCTGCAGGCCACATCAGAAAACAGCGGTCGCCTCGCAAACACAGGAAACGACGACGAACGCCTTCCGATGACGCCCTTTCTCAGACGGCCCCACGAGATGTCGACCTGAAGTCTGACGGTGATCTCCCACATTGCGTCCAGTCACGCGATGTGGCAGCAACAGGCGCCCCTCCTGTGACGCCTACTCTCCCAGCCAGGGACGTGTCCTCGCCGTTGTCAACGAATGATGACGGCGATCCCCCTGCCACTCATGTTGCGGAATCCACAACACCCGTTCCGGAAGTACGTGACCGTCACATGTCCACGTCGTCAGCTTCCTGGGCCGATGACGTTGAAGAAGAAGTGGAACAGACTGCCAGCGTGTCTGCACAGGAGTCCACTTCGGCGACACTGGGGCTGGCGCCCCGCCAGTAATTATCACCACGGCGGGACCACCGGCGGGTCTCCACCTGGCGGGTTCATCTACCGCACGTTCTGCAAATACTGAGGGTGGCCGTACACAGCAATATCGTATCGCCACGATGAATCTTGCCACCATTCGTGCCCCCCATAAACTGGCCATGTTCAGAGACACTATTTACTCTCTGGATGTGGATATAGCACTATTACAAGAGGTGTTTGTGGCTGACTTCCTAGTTCCCACCGGATACAACGCCCATGTTTCCCCCACATCCGATACCGGTAGCGGCGTCGCCATCCTGCTACGCGACGGACTCCCTGCAGAGGACGTCATCTACCTCCCCACTGCGCGAGGTATGGCCCTCACACTGTTCGGCGTGCGTATTATTAATATCTACGCTCCGTCCGGCACTGGCCGCCGTCATGACCGACAAACTTTTTTTGCCGAAAGCGTCACACCCCTCTTCACCGGTCCGCAGGACGATTTGGTACTCGGTGGGGATTTTAACTCGACACAAGAGCCCGCGGACCAACTCCCGCGACATTCCCCTTGTGCATCTCTCTCAGTGGTCATCGACCGTCTCCGACTTGTTGACACATGGAAGAAGCTCCACGGAATTCAACCGGGCTATACATTCTACATCTCTCACTCGTCAAGCCGCATAGATCGCATCTACGTTACCCGCTCCCTTGCTGATGGCCCACGTCATGCGAAAGTCTGGCCCTTGGCCTTTTCAGACAATGATGCGTACCTCTGTGACGTCACTCTCGCCCGACAGCAAGTGTGGCATAGTCGTGGTCTGTGGAAACTCAATGTCGCTCACCTGACCTCCTCAGACTGTCGCCGTATGGTCGAAGAAGCGTGGGCACGCTGCCATCATCGTCGAGAAGCCTATGAGTCCACCTTATCATGGTGGCTCTCCTGTGCAAAGCCGACCCTCAGGAAGACTCTGATGAGTTAT
Source organism: Schistocerca americana (assembly GCF_021461395.2). Lineage (NCBI taxonomy): Eukaryota > Metazoa > Arthropoda > Insecta > Orthoptera > Acrididae > Schistocerca > Schistocerca americana. Next base: position 540,952,563 of record NC_060119.1, read on the forward strand.
GGGAAGGAATTCAAGGCGTGGCAGACTAATACCCTGCACTTCTACTACACCATTCTACGTGACTGTACGACGATGCCTTTCTCGCCAGCCCGGCAGTCGATGGTCCATCGCACGAAGGCGCAGATCTCTTTGATCATGCGGCGTAACTTGGAAGGCACTGTAGTCCGTTCTCGAGCTTCTAATCGAATCCCTCAAGAACGTCCGTCGATGTACCACCTCCTTCAGGAAAGACAACGACGACGACGAGCTCTGATCCAAGTCCTCACTGATGTGGAAGGGCGCCGGCACGACACCCAACAAAGCATCGGTCGTGCTCTCCATGCTCATTTTGCCGGGCTCTACGCCGCCGTACCGCATTCTGCAGCACTGATCACAGAAGTCGCTCAGCTTACTACGAACACTCTTCCGGAGGATGCAGTGCATGACCTCCAAGACGACGTAACCACAGATGAAGTGGTAGACGCTATCAAGGCGGGTTCAGATAACAGATCTCCTGGACCTGACGGTATACCCATCGAATTTTATAAAAGTTTTCACTATTTGTTGGCTACCACGTGGACGGCAATCGCACAAGAGCTGATGTCACCGATGACAGTGATCCCGAGCGCCTTTCTAGAAGGAATTATTATCCCCGTACATAAACCGCGCGGGTTATCGAGGGTCCAGGACTATCGACCAATTACTTTGCTCAACAGCGACATGAAAATATTCACACGGCTACTGGCATCGCGACTCAAGAAGGTCGCACGTTACGTCACATCCTGCGACCAGACTTCCCTAGGAGGTGACAACAACATCCGTACGGCCCTTTGCCGTTACAGAGACATGATAGCATTAGCGCATCATCAGCGTCTCCCTGGCGCCTTAGCTTCACTGGACTTTAGCCAGGCTTTCGACCGTGTTGACCAGTTCTATTTACGGACAGTTCTTCAGCATATGAGTTTTCCTGGCGGTATTGTCACAGTGGTTATGCGCCTGTTGAGTAGTGCAACCTCTAAAATCATGTACAATGGTCGTCTTACACCGTCCCTGGTCATCGCACGATCTGTACGACAAGGATGCCCTCTTTCCACGATTTTGTATTCTTTCGCCTTGGAACCCCTGCTCCAGGGCATGCGCCAACGTTTGGAAGGCATGGCTGTGCAAGGCCACCGTTTTTGTTGTACAGCCTACGCAGACGACATAGTACTATATCTGCGCAGTGAAGATGAAGTACGAGCAGCACTGACATGGGTGGCGACTTACGGAGAAGCGTCGGGAAGCTTCCTCAACGTGTCAAAATCCAAGGTCCTGCTCATTGGTGAGGGCTTGCCGGAGAAATGCGCTGCCCCCCTTAGTGTCGCCGCCACCATACGGTGTCTTGGACTTGATTTCACAGCAGACCTGCGCCGCTCAGCGACTATCAATGGTAGACGCTTGCTACAGACAGTCAGAGCAAATCTCGCAGATCACCGGCTACGAGCTCTCGACGTTATCCAACGCGCGCAATACGTGAACATGTATCATGCTTCCCGTATATCACACGTGGCTCAAGTACTACCAGTCCCAAATCTGCTGGCGCGACGACTGTTGATGGCTTTCGGCTCCTTCGTCAGCTCGGGGATGTTATTCAAGGTGCAGTATGAATCCCTTGCACTGCCACTAGATCGTGGCGGGGTGGGACTCATCCACGTGCCGACTCGTGTCAAGGCACTATACGTCAGCTCACAACTAAAACTTTGGCATCGTTGCCCGCAGAGCCTTACTAGCCTCCTGCTTCACAACTTTGCACCGGCCTCCTTGTCCGCCCCAGTACTGGTATCGACCATTCCAACCCCCTTTTATTACATCCAACGATTTTTCCTGGAGTTCAGTTATATTTACCGGTCCTTACCACTTACACGTTTGTACCTCACGAAAACAGTCTCCGAATTGTTACAGCAGTGCCGCCCGTCCAACCCCATTGAACGTAAGTATCCACAGTACGTGTGGCGACACATATGGAAGGCGATCCATGCGCGTTTTCTCGAATCAGACGTTCAATCAGCGTGGTACATCACCGTGAATGGCAAACAAGTTAACCGAGATCGTCTGCACCGCATCCATCTCGCCGATTCATCCCTCTGCACCCACTGTGGAGTGGATGACACGGATGTCCACCGGTTCCACTGTGGCACAGCGCTAGACGTCTGGACACTTGCGCGGCGAATTTTGGCGTTTCTTACTCGCCAGACACCGGCTCAGATCGACGTCCACATGCTTTTGTATCCCGATAAGACTTTCTACCCCTCCGCCAAAACTAACTCTGTGAATTGGATCTGTGGCCACACGATCCGCTATCTTTCTACTTCTGGCGACAAGTCTACGCTAGGATATTGGACTTATCTCAACGAACGACACTGCGTCCTGATACGTAACCCACGCTATAAACAATATTTTTCCAATTTCTTACGGAGCACTTTCGATGACCCACCTAGTAGCTGGAACGTCCAAGCCCTGAGAAGCTGAAAACTGTATAAACCGAACCGAACTGAATAGATCTGCTACCCAGAACCCACGCCTACGCCATGAGAAGACACGTTTGGACGAGCTGACATGCTGTAGGCGGATACACTTCAGGAGCTCCTGTAAGAACTGGACTTTAACTACAAGTCGCACGACGACTTAAAAAGCTTTTCCTTATTTATTCCTCATAATTTGTTCTTAAAGGAAAAAGAAATTTGATTTTGGCTTTGAGAAACTTTTTTTTGTTCCAAAAGATTGCTTCTTCGCCAACAAGACGAAGGAGACTCATTTTTGTTTACTGGACGGAGAAACCAGTAGAATTGGAGTCTTTGTTTTCTTTTGGAAAAAAAACTTTTCCTTATTTATTCCTCACAATTTGTTCCTAAAGGAAAAAGAAATTTGAGTTTGGCTTTGGAAAAAAAACAAAATATAAAAAAATTTTTTTTGTTCCAAAAGATTGCTTCTTCGCCAACAAGACGAAGGAGACTCATTTTTGTTTACTGGACGGAGAAACCAGTAGAATTGGAGTCTTTGTTTTCTTTTGGAAAAAAAACTTTTCCTTATTTATTCCTCACAATTTGTTCTTAAAGGAAAAAGAAATTAGAGTTTGGCTTTGAAAAAAAAAAAAAATTTTTTTTTGTTCCAAAAGATTGCTTCTTCGCCAACAAGAAGGAGACAAAGAAAAGGGGGGGGGGGGGGAACAAAAAAGGGGTAGCGTCTAAAAAAAAGAAAGGTAGCTCAGTTGGTAGAGCACTTGCCCGCGAAGTGCAAAGGTCCCGAGTTCGAGTCTCGGTCCGGCACACAGTTTTATCTGCCAGGAAGTTTCATTCTTACAGGTGTATGAAACTCTATTTTCCAAATCTATTAAAAACTGTGGTAAAAATTGAGATAATTAATTACAAAATTTGATTTTTTTCTAAAAATAAAGTTTAAAACGTAACAGCTCATTTATTTTTTCATAAATTAAATAGAGTCTAGAGTTTCAGACACCTGTAAGTATGGTTTATTTGCTGTGCAAAATTCATCGAACACACTCTCTTACTTATGAAGTAAAGTATACCTATACCAACAAATGCAGACAATAGTAAGTGAAAAAATGATGAAATTTCACGTGTAAAAAAAATTATTTTGTTATGTTGTTGACCTTCCGCTGCTACGAGTGTGAATCCTGAATCCTTCCTGGTCACGCTGACAAAGTTTTATGAATTTACTTGTAAAAGTATAGACAGTGGAAATTAAAATGTCCTGTGGTGCCTATCCTGCTCCAAGTCGGCCCGTTTGACGTCCTACCCCCCTTAAGGACAGGTTGTACAATTACAAATGTACGTCCAAACTACCTGGCACAGGGGGTGTCCACGCATCTACGCGAGCCCTGCTGTCGGCATTTCACGGGCATTCGGAGTGGTGGTGTCGGAGCGCCCTGCCCACCGCGAGGCAAGGCGAGGCCTCGGCGCTGCTGAGGACGGAGTCGTGCTGAGCGGAAACCGGCGGTTTCACGGCCTGAGAGGCGCACTCCCGCAGACAACGGACGGCGCTGCGGAAGCGTTCAGCCGGCCCGCGCAGCCGGCCGCCCTCCGGCCTATTGTCCGCCGCAGTGCCGGAGCGGAGGCGGGAGGCATCTCGGGGTTCCGAAGAACAGGTGCCGTGTCCTCAGGCCGGCGGGAACGGCAAAAAGCTGCCGCGCGCTTCTCAGAGGTGATACGAATTTAATGGCGACCGCACAGGACATGTGTTGGGCGTGGGAAACCCGAGGTTCTCGTTTCTGTACTGTAAGACCAATCTTCGTCAGCGATGTTGTCCTGTTCTTTTATAAGGGTCACGTCGACAGTCGTGCCATTAGATACGGGAATAGCATCCCGCTGACTGTGCCGGAATTTACGATACGTGAACGAGCAAAAAATAAGCCGCGCCAGCCAAGATCTTTTAACACACGCAGAGCCGAATTTACGTACACGCCAGGAAGACCTGGGGCTATGGGACCGAGAAGGAAGAAGATACCGAAAGACTTCCATCGGTGATTGTATTTTCGATAGACTTTGTCACACACAATAAAATACACTGCCAAAAAACAGCAACACCAAAAAACAACTAGAGTAAAGAAATTTTGGGAATACATTGGTCTAGGTAACATATTTAAATTATTAACGTTGCAAGTCAGAGGTTAATGTAAGCGTGAAATAAGCCATTTCAAATGTGAACTGCTGATACATTAGTAACCAGTGTAACAGCCAGAATGTTGAATGCAAACATGCAAGCGTGCATGCTTTGGGCTGTACCGGTGCCGGATGTCAGTTTGTGAGATGGAGTTCCATGTCAGTCGCACATGTTCGGTCAGTATAGGGATCGTTAATGCTGTTTGTGGATGACGCTGGAGTTATCGTCAGATGCGCTCCATCGGAGACAGATCTGGTGATCGAGCGGGCCAAGGTAACATGTTGACACTCTTTAGAGCATGTTGAGTAGCAAGAGCGGTATGTGGGCGAACGTTATCTTGTTGGAAAACACCACATGGAACACTGTTCACGAATGGCAGCACAACTTGTCGAATCACCAGATTGATACATTTGCAGTCAGCGTGAGTGGGACAAAAACGAGATTGCTCCTGCTGTCATACGAAATCACACATCAGACCATAACTCCATGTGTAGGTCCAGTGTGTCTAGCATGCAGACAGCCTGCTTGCAGGTCCCCAACTGGTCTCCTGCTAACCAGTACACGCCCATCACCGGCACCCAGGCAGAACCAGGTTTCAGCACCCTTCCCTTTAATCATCTCCCGCTTGACACCACCAAAGTAGCAAATGACGGCGGGTTGGTGTCAGTGGAATGCATGCCACAGGGCTTCTGTCTCGGAGCTGTCTTTGGAGTAACCAATTCGTAACAGCTATGTCACTGTGGTGCCAGCTGCTGCTCAAATTGCTGCTGCAGATGCAATACGATGCCACAGAGCCATACGCCGAACACGATGGTCTTCCCTCTCGGTAGTGCCACGTGGCCGCCACGAGCCCTGTCTTCTTGCGACTATACATTCTCGTGACACCGCTGCCACTAATCATGTAGAGTGGCTACACTCATGCCAAGACTTCCTGCAGTATCACAGGAGAAACATCCAGCTTCTCATAGCCCTATTACACGACCTCGATCAAACTCAGTGAGGTGGTGAAGCCGGCGGCTGTGGCCGAGCGGTTCTAGGCCCTTCAGTCCGGAACCGCGCTGCTGCTACGGTCGCAGGTTCGAATCCTGCCTCGGGCATGGGCGTGTGTGATGTCCTTAGGTTAGTTAGGTTTAAGTAGTTCTAAGTTAGGGGACTGATGACCTCAGATGTTAAGTACCATAGTGCTTAGAGCCATTTGAACCATTTGAACCATTTGAGGTGTTGATAATGGTGTCTTTGTCGCCTTAATGGCATTTTTGACTGACATTAACTCACCACGTCCAGTCTCAAATGTAAATAACGCTCACGACAGTTACAACGTGGATTTAAAGCAAACCTGATTCGCATGATGATAGTGACCCTACTAGCGCCTCTCTTACCCGACGGACGCGGAACTCGAATAGACATCATCTTTTAGACGAAGAAACGCGCCTACCAACTTGTGTAGCAAAACTCCACCTTGGTGTTTTGATTTTCTTTTTCTGACAGTTAAGACTATACGAAGATAACGACAAAACATGGAAGCCCAGCCGACAGCCGGCGGCACTGTCGGTAGCGTAGCATTCGGTTCATTGTTGAGTTCAGTTGCAGGAAGGGTCGGCGGTTATCGCTGAAACATGCGGTTTTCCGTTACACCGAATACGGTTTAACATGATTATTAAAACCGCTAAAAATAATCCCTCTCTGAAAAAACCGATTTTCGGTTTTTTATAGCTGTTACTTTCATTGTGAATTAAGTCCAAAAACTGTTTCTATTTTGAGATGTTTATTTAATCACGAAGGCCTGTTTCGGCACTATTGCCATTATAAGGCGATCTGTAAGTAACGGTTTTATTATATACTATTTTCTAGGGAAGATGGTAGCCTATTTGTCATATATGAGGTTGACAACCATACATTTATGGAATTCTTAACTTACACATAACATCGCTGGTCAGTCACTTAAGCGTTTTTCTTACGCCATTTTAAAGTTATTTTATGACGTAGCTTTCATAGGCTATATTTGTTGGAAGTTATAGCCTGAATTTCATTTGTTTTGTGTGACAAGTTTTTGTTTCACGTTTAACCAATGATAAGTTACATCAGAGCAGTTACTTATCGATTTCTCTTATTTACCGTGTTGTTTATTTTTGTTTGGCTTAGCTGCCGGCCAAAGTGGCCGTGCGGTTAAAGGCGCTGCAGTCTGGAACCGCAAGACCGCTACGGTCGCAGGTTCGAATCCTGCCTCGGGCATGGATGTTTGTGATGTCCTTAGGTTAGTTAGGTTTAACTAGTTCTAAGTTCTAGGGGACTAATGACCTCAGCAGTTGAGTCCCATAGTGCTCAGAGCCATTTGAACCATTTTTTTGGCTTAGCTTATGTCATAAAATAGCTTTAAAAGACGTAAGAAAAACGCTTAAGTGACTAACCAGCGATGTTTTAGGTAAGTTAAGATTTCCGTAAATGTATGGTTGTCAATCTCATATATGACAAGTAGGCTACCATGTGCCCTAGAAAATAGTGTATAATAAAACCATTGCTTTCAGATCGCTTGATGATGGCAATAGTGCTGAGACAGGCTTGTCGTGATTAAATAAACATCTCAAAATAGAAGCAGCTTTTTGGACTTAATTCATAATCTCTTTACACGACTTATATCGAGCTGCGGGCCCATTGGAAACAAAATTACTCTTACTTTCAGTAATAAATACAGACTTTGAACAAAGTCTGAGAAATCGATCTCACTGTCTTCAGAAAAGGTTGCGAAGCTGGAAGCAAAGGTCGTAAGTTCATGACTGCCGTGGATCGTTACTTTTGGATGGTATAAATTTTTCACCTTCAAGCAACCACAAAATTAAGGGTTCAGTTGTTATTTCAAGTTTAAGACAATTCAATAAAAATTATGATTACATGAACAAATTTACCTTCTCTTCCTAGGAACATCGTGGAAGTGTGCTCCTTATACGATGTCGCAAGTTTGTTTTGTCTAGTTCCGTTTTTAATCTTTTGAAGTAAATGGAGCTTTGTACTCTATTGCTACCGCTCTCCGTAAAAAACCTCCAAACTATAGTTTAATCGCCGTAAGTTGATCCCTGGCAGTCTTAGTGGGCTGGGCGCGGCAGCTTCGCAGGCCTACGTCAATCAATAACGTAACGCGATTTTGTAAACGTCTCTACGGCAGCGCCTCATTGTTGTCGCAGCTCAGCAGAAGGCTACTGTTTTCGCCTGCACACCGTTAGCGCTTCGTAGTTGAAAGCTGGCAACTGTACTGTTAGCTGCCAGGGTTCTTCTTAGGCTGTCTCGAGTATAGGGATGGTACCACTCTGCAATGCAGCTGATGTCCGACGATGACAGTGAGAAACTAACACGTAGACCAGGGGAGAGTAAGTCTTGCACACCACACATACAAGCGTACCATCTAATAGACAAAGCCACACGTCAACAGTTACTTTATAGGCTCACCACTTCTGCACCAGTTCTTATGTCATGTGTTTGTTTCTTACTGTCAATGTTCTTATTGAAATAGCGCTGGTCACTTTGCCGGCTTGCTGTAATAACACAATATTACAAAACAAGGATATTTTACCAAAAATCTCGTTTTTAAAAACAGTTTCTTTACATCAAAAATTTTATCACTGCCCGTACGGGAATTTGATATGCCAGTTTTTTAATCGGTTATTAGTAAAAATGAAAAACACCTGTTATAACGGAAACCAAACAAATTCCGAAAAACAGCGGTTATTCAGAACTAAAATATCAGTATCCGTTTTAATCGGTCTGTTTTTCCCATTGCTAGTTGGAGGGCGATTAGTAATGTCACTGCACGCAAACTAATGTGTAGTTGAAACTTCCTGGTAGATTAAAACTGTGTGCCGGACCGAGACTCGAACTGGGGACCTTTACCTTTCGCAGGTAAGTGCTCTACCAGTGAGCTACCAAGCACAACTCACACACCGTCCTCAGAGCTTCAATTCTGTCAGTACCTCGTCTCCTACCTTCCAAACTTTACAGAAGCTCTCCTGCGAACCTTGCACAACTAGCACTCCTGAAAGAAAGGATATTGCGGAGACATGGCTTAGCCACAGCCTGGGGGACGTTTCCATAATGAGATTTTCACTCTGCAGCGGAGTGTGCGCTGAAATGAAACTTCCTGGCGGATTAAATCTGTGTGCCGGACCGAGACTCGAACTCGAGAACTTTGCCTTTCGCAGGCAAGTGCTCTACCATGTACTGTGTAGTTGTGGCTCGCCTCGATCCTTGTAGAGCTTGCACAACGTAACGTTGGCACTAGTGCAAACACGCATTCTCGTCCTGAGCGCAGGGCGAGTCGAGTCCATCCCGTCGCTCCGAAGCGCCAACTGCCTCAGTTGACAGTCGCCTGGTCACCTGCACGAGTTCTCGTTGCTACCTCTTTGCTACATATCATGGTAGCACTGTCTTCACCCATCAGAGGTGCAGGGAAAGTTCTTCATGAGCAGGCACATCTACATCTACATCTACGTCTAGATGGTTACTCTGCAATTCATGCTTAAGTGCCTGGCAGATGGTTCATTGAACCATTTTCATACTACTTTTCTACCATTCCACTCTCGAAAGGCGCGTGGGAAAAAGGAACACCTAAATCTTTCCGTTCGAGCTCTGATTTCTCTAATTTTATTACGATGATCATTTCTTCCTATGTAGGTGGGTGCCAAGAAAATATTTAAGCATTCGGAAGAGAAAGCTGGTGATTGCAATTACGTAAATAGATCTCGACGCAAAGAAAACCGCCTTTGTTTCAGTGACTGTTACCCCAACTCGCGTATTGCGCGACAAAACGAAACGAGCTGCCCTTCTTTGCACTTTTTCGATGTCCTTCGTCAATCCTACCTGGTAAGGATCTCATACCGCGCAGCAATATTCCAGCAGAGGACGGGCTAGTGTAATGTAGGCTGTTTCTTTAGTGGGTTTGTCGCATCTTCTAAGTGTTCTGCCAACACAGCGCAGTCTTTGTTTCGCCTTCCCCACAATATTATCTATGAGGTATTTCCAATTTAAGTTGCTTGTAATTGTAATTTCTAGGTATTTTGTCGAATTGATAGCCCTTAGATTTGTGCAATTTATCGTATACTCAAAATTTATCAGATTTCTTTTAGTACCCATGCGGATAACCTCGCACTTTTCTTTGTTTAGTGCTAATTGCAACTTTTCGCACCAAACAGAAATTCTCTCTAGATCATTTTGTAATTGAAATTGATCGTCTGATGATTTTACTAGACGGTAAATTACAGCGTCATCTGCAAACAATCTAAGGGGGCTTCTCAGATTATCACCTACATCTAAGGGGGCTTCTCAGATTATCACCTAGATCATTTATATAAATCACATGCCTTCATTGAACTGTTGTCACTAGAGGCGAACGAGGAAGCAAAAATCTCATTAACCGCAAGCTTCTCCAGCTGTTCAATAAAGAAGAAAAATAAAAAAGAGGAAACATATCAGATGGTACTTTCCAAGGCTTCATTATTTCTGAAAGGCTCGGGAGATGGAGACAAATTTACATACACTACCGAAAAAAATAGTACACCCTTTTATATATTTCCAATTCATTCAAGATTCATCATTTTAAGAGTGCACGTGGAACACATGAAATGATTACACTTACAGATCTACAGCACATGTGGTAATTATGTATGCGGTATCGAACCATGCTGAAACATCCATCTCAGTACACAGTGTAGTCTCCATGGATGGCGATATATGAGCTGATTCTGGCATCCAGTCAATCGTACTGATCGCGAATCCTATCCACGGATAAACTGGGCCACACTGCCTCGATCTGTTCATGTAGTTATGCAAGAGTTGTCGGACGAATCGCAACAGTCATTTATCCATTTCTCATCCCATCATATTCCACACATGCTCGATTTGGAGACAAAGCAGGAGCTGGTGCTGGCCAAGCAAGTTGCTGCGCGTCTTGCAGAGTACATTGAGTTTCACGGGCCGTGTGTGGGTGAGCATTATCCTGTTGGTAAAACACATCACCTTCTTGTTGCAAGAACAGCAAAAGACGGGTCTAACAACGTTCTGAACGTACGGAACGCATGTTAGCATCCCCTGTAGAAACACCAATGTCGAGTGAGAGTTATAGCTTATTGCAGTCCAGACATTAAGGCCTCGGGTGGGACCAATGTGTCTTGGACGAATACACTCTGCGAGACAGTGCTCACAAGGTCTATGTCTCATGCGCAAATGACCACTGCTTGCAGGCAGGCAGAATCTGCTTTCATCGCTCAAGACCACAGAGTGCCATCACATCTTCGAAGGGATCGTCTGACGGCATCAGCTGGCCGTGCACGTCGATGCTACGGCGTGAGTGGAAGGTGGGATAGAGGTATGCGTGCCAGTAGTCCATCTGATAATACCCAGTTCGCAACAGTTCTTGTTGACAAGTCTGGGCTCACAAGACCTCTTATCTGTGCTGTGGTAGCTGTCCGATCTGTCACTGCTGCTTACAATACGAGGATGCTGACGGACGTCTCTGGATGTCCAGAAACTCGTCTACGTGTGTGAGAACCTTCACGTCACCATTGATAACAGCAACATTTCACAACTAAAGCAGAATGTCCACCTTGTGTAACAATTCTCCGAGAGCATCGTCCCACCACTCGGAAGGCCACAATCTGAACAGTTTCAAAATCGCCCAGTTGGCTGTAGGAGGCTCGATTGCCTGTCCATTGCACGGTTGCCTGCTTACTTCACACATTTGCACCACACTGACCCTTCTAGCTTTGGACATTCCCTATTAAAGGGTAGCCACAGACGGCGCCCTGCTAGCTAAGCGACTACGCTACCTTTCTGCGGACGACGTTGAAACCATTATCAGTACATCTCCTGTACCGCAGTTGCCACATGTCGTCATCGTCATCAAGTTCGATGTCGTCTTACATATATACACACATCAAAAATAGTTTTGCATCACCTCGTTTCTGAGAGTTCCGGAACCTGTACAGAAAATTGGAGTAAAGATCAACATAAACTTCATTTCCGCCCTTTTTATTGTTCATGAAAACCACACATTGCATGTTGTACTGCCATACTGCGAGACCTTCAGAGGTGGTGGTCCAGATTGCTGTACACACCGATATTTCTAATACCCAGTAGCACGTTCTCTTGCACTGACGCATCCCTGTATTCGTCGTGGCATACTGTCCACAAGTTCATCAAGGCACAGTTGGTCCAGATTGTCCCACTCCTCAACGGCGATTCGGCGTAGATCCCTTAGAGTTGTTGGTGGGTCACGTCGTCCATAAATAGCCCTTTTCAATCTACCCCAGGCATGTTCCGATAGGGTTAATGTCTGGAGAACATGCTGGCCACTCTAGTCGAGCAATGACGTTATCCAGAAGGAAGTCATTCAGGAGATGTGCACGATGGAGGTGCGAATTGTCGTCCATGCAGACGAATGCCTCGCCAATATGCTGCCGATATGGTTGCGCTATCGGTCGGAGGATGGCATTCACGTATCGTCCAGCCGTTACGGCGCCTTCCATGACCACCAACGGCCTACGTCGGCCCCACATAATGACACCCCAAAACAGCAGAGAACCTCCACCTCGCTGCAACTCGCTACACAGTGTACCTAAGGCACTTAGCCTGACCGCGTTGCCTCAAATCACGTCTCCGACAATTGTCTGGTTGAAGCCATATGGACATCCATCGGTGAAGAGAGCGTGATGTTAATCCTGAGCAGTCCATTCGGCATGTTGTAGGGCCCATCTGTACCGCGCTGCATGGTGTCGTGGTTGCAAAGATGGACCTCGCCATGGACGTCGGGAGTGAAGTAGCGCGCCATGCAGCGTATTCGCACAGTTTGAGCCGTAATAAGATGTCCTGTGGCTGGACGAAAAGTATTATTCAACATGGTGGCGTTGCTGTCAGGGTTCCTCCGAGCTCCGTAGATAGCGGTCATCCACTGCAGTAGTAGCCGTTGGGCAACCTGAGCTAGGCATGTCATCGACAGTTCCTGTCTCTCTGTGTCTCCTCCTGGTCTGCATGCCTCCTCTGGTCTTCGAGTCGTGCAGACTGGGCTCTGGGCTGGCACGGAGACGGTGGTGAATCCTGAGTCCGAGCTTTTGGCGCAAGAATCTGGACGAAACTTGTGGCCGATCCTGCAGCTATCGTAAGGCGACGGTTCGCGTTTAACTGCTAGTATTTATGAACCTTAGCTTTAACTAGGACAAGAAGTGAAGTTAGTGCGCTGTGCTACCAGTGTATCCTCGAAGTAATAGTCGTATGTGAGCGGTCTGGCGATAATCGTCAGAATTTTGTTGGACTACTTTTTATACGAGGTTTCATTAATCTGTTTTAAGTAACCTACGCGCTGTCGACAATTACTTGTAGTTCGGACAAGTCTTGGGGTGCGGTGCGTTTTAAGAAGTCTCTGTATATTTCATAGGTTTGAACTGTGTTGTTTAACACACTGAGTTTAATTCTGTTGTGTAGACTGTGTGATCTGAAGTGTCATTTCTGTTGCCTGATAAATTCTTGATAAATGCCTGGATTGGGTTTGGGAGGAGTAGTGCCGTTTGATTGCTTTCCTGATTTGTGTATCGCAGCTTGAGCGATCTGAGTCCGTATTGTGAGGAGGCAGAGGAATCACGTTGCAACCTGATGCCAGAGGTATTCGAGCGTAGTTGCCTGTGGCGAAAGGGTTACGATCGTTATTCAGTGGACTGAGTCATTATGAACTCTGCAAAATTTGGGAGTGTAATTTTTCGTGTGGTAAATACGTGGCACGTGCCTAAGTGGTTAATCTGCCCTGTTAACGGCAGTTAACGTACTTCTTGATTGTGAGTTGTTGTCTTGCTGATCTGTGGCGTGTTGCTATCAGAGGAAGAGAAATCTGAGAGGAGTTTGATGTTAGACGTATTCGAGGGTAATCACCTGTGACGAAGGAGTTCCGGTAGTTATTCAGCGGACTGTCTTATCACGAATTCAGCTCAATTTTGCAAGCGTCATTTGTGGTGTGGTGAATACCTGGCACGTACAGGTACCTAAGAGATTTCTTGGGCGATTAACGGTGGTTGATTGATTTTGATATTTCGCTCGCGTGTTGTGTTGTCAACGTGCGGCTGCGCTGTAATCAAGCAAGACAACTTACGTTGCGAACAGACTTTAAATATATTCGACCGTAATCGCCTGAGGTGAAGGAATTATTGTTATGAACTCAGCAAATTTTGGAAGTGTCATTTCTGTTACATAGTAAATACATAATAATACCTGTGTTCAATTCGGGCCGTTTAACGTCTCTTGTTTGGTTTAAAACTGAATATTGTCGTCATGTGGCCGTGCATCTGTAATGTGATCAGACAACTAAAGCATATTGAAAATTTAATGTCGAATGTATCCAGGGAGAACCTACTGTGGCGAATCATCCTCATAGTTAATTAATTGCCTTGTTTAATATGGGTGTGTTTTCTTGGGATGGAACGATCTTGATTTCCAATAAAATAATAAATGTTTTTGTAAACCTTTGTGTTTCCCTCTCAACTCAGCACCACCTACAGCCACTACGAGCCTGTTGTCCCTACGCCGTCATAACGTCTTCCGCCGATGAAAAAACAGAGAGGCGTGAGGCAGTTCATGTTCGCGTAATAGAATCACTTGGAGAGATGGAAGAGAGACATGTTTAGACCATTGATCGTTGTGAGTCACGCAGTATTATTTTCGTGTTTCGAGCATGCTGTCAACAGCAAATTTATAACAGTGGAAATGTTAAATGCCTAACTCCACTAATCTTCGTGACAAAAACGAATGACCTTGTTCCAACTTTGTTCCGTCTCTCCTGTCGGTCGCTAATGGATGGACGATATGCTGCTCGTGTGTGTACTGGAGTTAATGCCGGGCGATCCGTCATTAATACAGGTCTCGACTGCGTGTCATTAGCGGCCCTTGTAAAGCATTTACGCTCGTTATAAAGTTCCTCCGCATATGTGAGCGAGCGCCGGGCCCGTGTTTCCGGCATGCGGACCCGTGTGCTGATGGGGGTATCGAATCACGATTCAAATGAAGACGGAGGGGGACACCTGGTCGGAACTTCAGACGTCGTCATGACGTAGGACGAAATTATCCTAAAAGACCGCCGTATTCTAAGAGTAAACACAGCTATTAAACTGTCATTATCAGTAGCGAGCAACAAGACGAAGAAGAAGGGCGCCCCCCTAATTTCGTGTTATTTCTTTCGACAAAGTGGATCAGCAACTTGTGAAGTTGGCCGCTGTTTATGTTATGATCGCCGGTTAATAAATATTCATGGCTGGCGGGGCGGCCGGCCGGACTACATTAGCGGTGCGCCAGGCCGGCTACTGCGGCGCTCGTCTTTTTCGGGCGGACTTAATAACCGCGAGGTCCGCAGATAAGTCGGGCCCGGACACGGCAGACCACCTCCCACTGCGTGGTCACCACCGCCGCCGCCGCCGCTGCACGCCGCCCTAAATCACAGCCCGTGTCCCTGTAGTAGTACCCGCCGAGATACTGCGCCTGAGCGCCCCACTCGCTGGCTCGGGGTGATTATTGTGCTGGAGTTTGGCCTATGGACTCGTTGAGTACTAGCAGTATGGCTACCCAGCCACGAACAGCTAATCACTGAGGATTAAATTTACTGTGTCTCTCGCTCTTTCTTCGCATTATGATTGAATAACTACTCAAGCTTTGGACGAACTTCTTCGTTATCGTAGAATTACTATGGTCGGCTGCTGACATCAAGGATGTAGGAACTCGTCGAAACTGTGATACCGTCCGAAGATCGCGGTGCCACACGACAGCTGTCAATGCACACTGACCCCACAGACATTAGGGTGTCTCACTGGAACGACGAAGATAAGGAAGGAGCTGGAGAAGACACACCCTCTCTCTCGGCACAGCAGCTACCTCGCATAGAGGTCAATATCAAGCCGAGTCTGGAATCTCAAAAAATGTTCAAATGTGTGTGAAATCTTATGGGGCTTAACTGCCAACGTCCCTGAGCTTACACACTACTTAACGTAAATTATCCTAAGGACAAACACACACACACACACCCATGCCCGAGGGAGGACTCGAACCTCCGCCGTGACTAGCCGCACAGTCCATAGTCTGGAAGCGCTCTGCTCCAGTTCGTGACGTCAGCTGAAGCAGTCAGCATCATGGACTAGGACTAAATAGTTATTCAGGTACATGACTGCGTGGTGTCTGTTCTTTTGGACATGTCCGAAACAATAGACACCGCGTATTCATATAATTGATTCGCCTCCATGGGCAATGAATCCACAATCTTCTGTCCAGATGCATATTTCGTTCGACCTCTGGTGAGATTTTATTTCATTAACGGTACGGAGTAACCCACCACCTTGAAATGTAAGGTGGGTCCGATGCTTCTGAATCTAATAGCAAAGACTTCTCATTGTTACAATCTTATTGGCATACAGATGTTAATGATTTTTTAAAAATTATATAAGGAACATAATATATTAAGATTTCTCTGAGGTTACGGCGAATTGAATGGTTAACAATTGTTAAAATGGTTCCATATAATTTCTTACTACCTAGTTGATGAGAATATAATTTATATAATGCAAACGTCAAAGAAAAATTTTAAAAAAAGAAAACGTAACACAATGACCGCGGTGAAAGCAATTTGCAGTATGTAGAGGAAATTGATATGCAGCATTTGGAAGTGTAATACAGTCTAAGTAGCATGTTGGTTAATAAGGGCCTATTTCTACCTATTTCAGATGAGAAGGTCTCGGTACAACTTCGAGTTATTCTCATCTGAAATGGTTTGTGCTAATGGATGTTTACATAGACTATACAGATTAAATGCTGACTGAGCACTTCATACATGGAATACATGAATTATAGCGTTACATGAGAAATACACTTTTGTTTGTTACTTGTTATTAGAAATAGAATGTAGTTCAGTACTACTTAAATGCATTATTCCTTAAATAACTTAATACATTTCTGATGTATAAAATTCATTGCTTGTAGCTTTGAATGGAGAAGAGAATATACCTCTGTCTGCACACAATAAGACGAGCAATACATTACTCCTTGTGTGCAGTATACATTAAAAATTATGCACGATGTCACTGGGGAGGAGGAGCCTCGCAATGAAAGTTCTTCGAGCCTTCTCCTCCCAAGCGACATTACCTTATTACTACAGTCTTAGTATGTGGTGCCTGTGTTTGTTTTATGATTGTTGTGTTGTTTGTGGCTGTGGCATGCAGTGTCATGCATTATTGGTTTTGGTCCCTTACATGTTGATCCCTTCAGAGTCATGTTCACTTAGTGTTCCTTCCTCGGTTTCGGAATCTGTGGTTTTGTTTGGGTCCTCCTATGTGGTTTGTTGTGTTGTTTGTGCTTGTCTACGCCTCCTTCCATATGGGTTTCGGCACCTGTATTCTTCGTGCAAAGTGTCCGATACAATTTCGGCTACGCTAATTATTGTGTTCCAGTCATCGGGATTACGTATTATTCTGGCGATGTCAATGTCGTTCTGCATAGGTCTCACTTGTGCTAGAGTGTTGCACAGCAGTGTGACATGTTCTGGTGTCCCAGTTTCTCCGCATACGCATACTTCATCGTTAGTTAGTCCCATACGGTTTTAATGTACCGGATACGGCCAGTGGCCTGTCAGGAAATGGAGCATCCCCCGGCTTGGGTAGACATGTTTCAGTCGTAGTCTTTCGTGTACATCAGGAAAGAAAGAGTTTACTCGGCGACCCTTGTCGGATGCATCCCACTCTCTCTGCCATGTTGAATCCGCCCTTGTTTCATTTGTGTTTTGTTCATAATGTTGGTTCACGTAATTTCGGTGATTTTATCGAGCCTGTCCCTCTTAAGCCAGTAAAGTGCAGCTCTATAACGTATTGTTATGTCTATAGGGCAGGTCCCCATCACAACGCAAAGTGCCTCTGGTGACGTAGTGTCTGGTGGGAATCTAAAATTAGCGAGCATGCAAGACCTGGGCGGGGACTGCGAATGGGTAGCGCTAGGTGGGAATTTGAGTTAGCTGGGGAGCGTCCCGAGATAGTCCACGCGTTTGCGATGAACACTGTGTCCGGATGGCGCAGTGCTTAACGTAACTGTCTAGTAAGCACGACGTCCCGCAACTATAGGCGCCCCCTGCACCAAATTAAAGCAGGGACAGCGGATTACCGCAACAGTATGCCAATGTCTACTTAGCGTCGCTCGTCATGCACGTCAAACAGGCGTTTCCAGTTACGAACCCATGGTCCGCTGAATTATGGCGACGCTCTGCTACTTCGTTAGCACAGGAGTGTCGTTCAAAGTTCTATGTGAATCCGTCACCCTCCCCAAGACCAGTGGAGGACTAGAGCTGACAAACGTTTACGACGGAGCGGTGGCCTTCTCCGTTAGTTCACATTTACGGTTATGGCATCGCTGCCACACCATCCTCACGAGCTTGCTGCTGGAATATTTAACGCCAGCCTCCCTCGAGTCCACGGTGTCATTGCAAAACATGCCCGCACCATTCTTCTGCCTTGAGCGTTTTTATTTGGAACTCAGCTACACACGCGACTCTCTCCTGGCTCCATCCTTGACGACGGCGAAAGAGATCTAATGTGCCATGCAACGGAGATGGAAACCAAATGCGGTGGAAACGAAACATCCCAGCACGCAATGGCGAGTCGTGTTGGGAGACAGTCACGCAGCCATACTCGACTGTGACGCCCAGTCCACTTGGTATGTGGCAGCCAATAGGAAACAGGTCACACAGGTACACCTACACTAATCCACATGGCGTAATCCCCCAACTGCTTACCTTGGTTGCAGAGAGGCCGCGCGGCCATCTGGTACTTCGTGAAACAGATATTGGCTTTTCTACTGTGGGTAACATCGGCACACCTCACCACTGACACTCTTCTTCATCTGGACGAACCGTACTGTCAGAGGATCAACACCAACACCGTCAAGTGAATCCCAAGCCTCTTGTCCATTACTTATTCAGTGACGGCCCAAATATTGTAATTGATTTCTGAAACTACGTGCAGGAACGCGATTGTGCAATAGTTAGGAACACCAGATACAAACAGCATTTTTCGAACTACCTCGGGATTACACTACACAATCTGTAGAACAACTAGGTCATCCACGGCGAAAGACGATGGTGGACATGTAACGCCGACGATTGTAGAACTAAAAACGGTGACCCAACAAAAGATACGAGAAGAGACACTAGGATGATCAGTCAAGGCGAGGACCCTGGTTGCAACTACAAGTGGAGTGAATGTTCGTTTTCCTTCAATCGGAGGGCGGATCTGTCTTTTCTTTTCCATAAAAAAAAAGCAGATAAATAAGTAATTGAAATAAAACAAACATAAAAAGTAAATTAAATAAATAAAAAATCAATAAATAAAATAACACTGGCCGGCCATTTACTCCAGAAACCCTTGATCACTACATAATAATTTTATTTGATGACATTTTATTTTTCAGATGAATGTGTCAGGAACTGTGCAAACATTGTTTGAAAGCAGAACGACCGATTCCTTATCGAGTCTTAGCATTTAAATATTGTCATCACGAAATCGAACCTGCAGATCTGGTTCTAAGAAGTCGGGTTTAGTACTTATTACTGTACCATGTTTTACGTCAACTCGGTATTTTCACGGTCACAAGCTTTTACACAATGACGATGTACAATAGCCATCAGGGTCTGATACACCAAAAGAGCATAACACTCCCCGATGGCCTGAAGGCCACGTCGGTCTTAAAGGAACTAAATCGACAGATGTGAAGGTAACATCCGGAGTACCACAGGCAAGTGTGATAGGGCCGTTTCTGTTTACAATATCCAGTATATAAATGATCTACTAGAAAGCTTCGGATGCTCTTTGAGGATATTCACAGATGATGCAGTTGTCTATACCAAAGTAACAACGCCAGAAGATAGTAAGAATTTGCAGAACGACCTGCAGAGAACTGATGAATGGTGTTGACCCTGGAAATTGACCCTGAACGTAAATAAATGTAACATATTGCGCATACGTAGGAAAATAAATCCACTACTGTACAGCTGCACTATTGATAACAAACAGCTAGAGACAGCGTCTGCCGTAAAATATCGAGGCATAACTATCCAGAGCAACCTTAAGTGAAATGACCACATAAAACAGACAGTAAGAAAAGCAGATACCAGACTCAGATTCATCGGAAGAATCTTAAGGAAAGAAGTGGCTCATAAGGAGCTTGTTGTCCGATTCTTGAGTATTGTTTATCTATCTGGGATTCCTATCAGGAAGGACTGACAGAGTAGATAGAGAAGATCCGACGAAGAGCGGCGCGTTTCGTCACGGGATCGTTTAGCTGAGGAGAGAGCGTAACGGAGTTGCTAAACAAACTCCACTGGCAGACGTTACAAGAGAGGCCTTGTGCATCACGGAGTGATTTGCTATTTAAATTTCGGGACAGCACTTTTCAGGAGGAGTCGGACAACGTATTACTTACTTCCATATACATCCTGCGTATTGACCACGAGGAGAAAATTCGATAAATTAGACCCAATACAGAGTCTTACCGACAGTCATTCTTGCCTCGTGATGACTGGGTGTCGTGTGATGTCCTTAGGTTAGTTAGGTTTAAGTAGTTCTAAGTTCTAGGGGACTGATGACCATAGCTGTTAAGTTCCATAGTGCTCAGAGCCTTTTGAACCATTTGAACAGTCATTCTCCCTAGGCACTATTCGCGACTGGAACAAGATTGAGGGGATCAGATAGTGCTAACGAAAGTATCCTCCGCCACATACCATTAGGTGGCTTGCGGAGCATGATGTAGATGTAGATGAAGGTACAACGAAGGCGATTCAGGATAACAAAAATCTGACTGTTTTTTGATGTGTGCTGTAGTACTACTTACATGTGCCATCACATTTATCAGGTGTCTTTCTCGAGGCATATCTTTACTTATGCACTGCCTGCTTCTTGAAAGATTTACTATTTATTTCGTATTGCTATCTGCCAGGAAAGAAAGACAGATACCTTACAAAATTATCACAGTCGACGAGAGTTGGTGTTATCAATACGAACCTACCACAAAGCAACAAAATGCTGAAATTCACACGATGGATTAACGTTTTGACTCCATAACCGGCGCTCAGGCTAGTACGACAGGCGAGTAGAACAATATCCCAAACAAGACTTTTTCTGATACTTTCATGTGCGTTGTAATCAAGTTGTGGGAGACTATACAGAGTCCCTAAAGCATTCAAACCGCCATATTCACTGTTCTCTATTTTTATTTATCCTATCTCGAAACTATTAAACCGTAAAGTCAAGTGCCGGCACCCCAGTCGGGAACGACAGTAAAGAGATGGCTGTGAGAAGAGATCAACCTATAGCACGCTGACCGACTCCTTCCAGGACGACAACGTGGCAGCAGCTGCCCCTACGCGAAGAGGACACAAGCGCAGCGCCCTACTGGTGACGGCCGGTTGGATAGCAGGGTCAACGTTAGCCACTTCGATAACAGTCCAGGACAGACTTTTGTCAGTTGGAGACCAGCAGTCACTGCAAAGGCAGATTACATCGTATTTCGCCCTTTGCTTGTGATACACCTGTGTACTTGCCAACGTTAAGTATTGTAATTGTCTTTTGTATTAAAACCCATTAATACGAGTTGTTTGATTGTTTGTCTAGCGAAATGAGTATTCAGGATTCCTATACACAACAGAAACTTTTTCAACAGACGTGGTATTCGAATCTGTGTCTTTACGTATAGCTTTTATTCTCTACAGTTCCTTTCCTTGATGTCTTAACACGTATCCTTTCATCCCGTCTTGTCTTCTTGTCACAGTTTTCCGCGTGTTCCTCTCTTCATCGACTCCGCAAAAAACTTCATTTCTCATCTGTTCACCTAACTTTCAACATATTTCTGTTGAACCACGTTTCAACCGCTTCTTTTCCGGTGTCGTACACTGTCGACACTATGCCAAGCAAACACCGTCAAGAGGTTGGCAGTAACTCACGTGACTGCCCCACCAATCCGAGACCGGCTCGAAACACCTTCTGCTGCACGCGGACTGTGCCACGACCAAGCCAAAAGAAGATGCCGCACCATTGCCAGCCCAATCGGATAGTGGAGTTCACTCGATGCGTTCGTAGCCTACTAGTTAAGCTCTCATCTCCATTCTTATTATCTACAACGAACACGCTTGTGTCAAAGAACTGTTGGAATACAACTGGACCTGCTGGTCTGAAGTTACGTAAAACAGACTTAAGCACATGTAACGTGTGCTTCTCTTTATTTTTTTCGCTGTTTCAGCACCCAACAATTTTTCAACATCCATCCCCGGACCGACCCAATACCCACAGTCCACGATTCCCTTCCAATGCCGTCTTCCAAATGTACATTCTTAGAAATTCATTCCTCAAAATAAGGCCGATATTTGATTGCAGTGGACTTCTTTTCCCTAGGAATGCCATGTTTGTCTGTGATAGCCTACTTTTTACATCTTCCTTGTTTCGTCCGTCAGATGCAGCAGGAAACCTTCACTTCGTCTCCTTGATGTCCCCAAATTGTGTGTTAAATTTGTCACTAATCTCATTTCTGCCTCTCCTGCTTACTTTAGCCTTTCTTTGGTTTCCTCACAATCCATAGTGTGTGCTCAGCAGACTATTTATTCTCTTCAACAGGTCCTGCAGTTATTCCCCACTTACAATGACGACAGCAATGTCCCTATCAAATCTTATGATTATTCTTTCACCTTGAATTTGAATCCTACTCTTTAACCATTCTTTTATGTTGCTCATTGCTTTCTCGTAGTAAAGACTGAATGGTAATGGAGAAAAAGCATACGATGAAATATTGTAAATGTATGTGATCACACTTCTGGTCACCAATTGTAAATGTATACAAGGTTTGGGAAGGGGGTGGGGGAGGCGGTTGTTGCATACGCCTCGTGACGACAGGGTGCAGGAGGTCGAGGGATCAGGATTAGAGAGTGGACATCCAGGGCTGACAAAACAGGAAATTAGGTACAATAACGAGAATATATTTCCGGGTACGGTATACAAGGGGCGCGCCTAGGGTCGGAAGTTACCAGGTTTAGGCCAGTCTAGGAGGTCGAACAATTAATTGAAATGGGCGACGAAAGGGGAAGCGGTTCATGTTAACTTACGTTCGTGAAAAGCATAGCCAGAGGCTCTGCCTTCCAAGAAGAAGTCTGCGCTCCCCAAAGTCTTGACTCCAAGAGAGAGAAGCAACTGTGTTCTGCAGCGTAGGACGCTCCGGCGTCCACACACGTGATCGGTATCCCGCGCACGCTGTTGGCTAAAATCAATGGCGTGAATTCGATAGCAGTTTCAGCAAGAGACTCAGGGCGTCTCCTGCCAGCGGCTTTAACTGGACAGAAGTGCCTTAGTTTTGAAAGACAAGCGATTTGTGTCACGTAGACACGGCGTGAATTACTCTGGGAGAAAACTTGTAAAGATACCACTGGGCTTTTGAAATAAATTTCTGAAAAAAATACCCTAAAATATTCCTTGACTGTCCGCCATCCTGTACAATATCAGGGTTGTGAGGAGGACATTGCAGTATTTCCCAACCAAATCGCTGACTCGCTGCCTTCGTCCGATTGGCAGTTTGGGGGCAGTCGTTATTATCAAACAGCACGATTGCTTCCGACAGCACTCCTAGGCGTTTTGAATTTATGCAGCGTCGAAAATTCTGCAACGTGTTTTCAGAGCGCTGTGCACTGTTTGTGGTTCCACACTCGAGCAACTCGACAAGCAGAGTAAGCATCCTCTTACGTGAGAACGCCCGCATCCTCACTGCCAATCGGACGAAGGCTATGCTTCAGCGGGTTGGTTAGGAAACACTGAAATTTCCTCCGTACAGCCCGAGTCGTTCACCGTGTGATTTGTATATCTTTTCGACCTGAACAAAGACATTTGTCCGTGCGGTTCTAGGCGCTTCAGTCTGGAGCCACGTGACCGCTGCGGTCGTAGGTTTGAATCCTGCCTCGGGCATGGATGTGTGTGATGTCCTTAGGTTAGTTAGGTTTAAGTAGTTCTAAGTTCTAGGGGACTGATAACCATAGATGTTAAGTACCATAGTGCTCAGAGCCATTTGAACCAAAGACATTTGTGGACGTTGATTACGAGATACCGTGTTTTGAAACATTGCCACACCGACTCTTGTACAATAGCTGTGGTAGCACTCCCTAAAGAACAGCACAGGTACATACACTAGTTATGTGGATTCTGGCCAGTAACGAGACAATTGTCCATCGCAGATTGTGTTCGAAATGACTACGGCAGCGGCAATAAACGCTTCCAGTCTGGTGCGGAAGAACTATTGGACACGTCTTAGCATTTCACTGGAGATATCCGAGCATGCTGCAGTAATACGTCATTGTATATCATAGGGTGTAGTAGGTATGTCCTTGTAATATGGGTCTTCCAGCTTTCCCCACAGAAAAAGAGTCCTCAGGAGTCAAATTGGGGAAACGGCCCGGCCAAGGTACAGGTCCTCTGCGTCCAATCCAACGATTTGGAAACAATTCGTGAAGACATGCTGTAGTAATTCGTGTACTTTGTGCTGGACAGCCGTCATGTTGATACCACAGATTCCTCCTAGTCTGCAGAGGAACGTCTTCTAGCATCCGTCGAAGGTGGTCTCCTAGGAGGCTGCGATACTTGTGCGCGTTCATATTCCGTCTGCGAAAAACAGACCTATTAGCTGATGGTTTACAATCCCGACACCACACGCTTACACTCCATGGATGCTGACGTTCCACCTCACGAAGCCAACGGGGACTGTCAACAGACCAGTAGCGCATGTTTCGGTGGTTTGCCTGGCCATGATTGCTAAATGTGGATGCGTGACTAAACAAGTTACGTGATCCATAAGGAGTATACTGTCTTAACACCCATGTACGGAAGTTAACACAGTTCTCATAATCATTTCCATGCAGCTCTCGATGGAGACAGATGTGATACTGAAGGAACCTGTGACTATGGAGAATGCGTAGGACACTTGCCTGACTCATGTCACTTCCACATGCGACTTCGCGGCAGCTAACATGCTGATCAGCTGCAGCAGCAGTAGGAGCATTACTTTACCCCTCATCGCTCGTCACTTGCTTCCTTCTGTGGCTTTGTCTATGTGTCGCACTACCACTTTCACGCAAGTGATTGAAGAGACTGACGAATAACTGCCCAGATGCTTGACGTCTATTTGGATATCTTACTGTGTACACTGTACATGAGCGAACTGCACTCTTCCTACAATCTCCATACACAATGAGCATGACGGCTTTTACTCCATTGGTAAATCCCATCGTCAACCAGCCACCTACTGCTTGGACTACGCACTGTACGTAAACATAACAACTTCGTACTTGGCAACTACGCAGGTTGAATGGCACAAACAAGCGTCGGTGTGGAAACTTTTCAAAATACGATATTTCGTCAAAGACACGCACTATATTCCTGGAACAAACACCACTGACGTTCTAATTCACCCTACTTTTAGTTTTTTTAATGTCAGTAGGTGTTGTTCCATTTAAAAATGTATTTTAACACAAAAATACACTTTCTAAGTATGAAACCAATCTGTTTATTGGCTAGTAATAGGAACCTCTGACTACCAATCCGTTCTATGAAAACCTCATACCAATAGCACTTGCCATTTTCACAATATTTGTGGTGCAAGTTTTAGGTGAGACACCATGTACATTACTCGTCTTTACCTACAGCCTACACCTATTTCCCTGAAAATTTCGATATCTCACCATTGCACATTGTCGCACATTTTCCTGGCGTTATCTTTCAACCAGGTATCGCAAGGCTACATGTTGTCTCTGCTGTCTTGACCTACCTTGATACTATTCTCGTCCACTGAAACCACCTGGTCGCACAGACCTGGTGCAGTATGTAATGACGCGCGCATATCTATTATTCAAACTCAATTGCTTTCGAGGCTCAAGCGTGGTACGGGTGTTGCTGCCGCTGAATGTTGTTCTTTGTACTAAATTTCGCACTCTGTATATCCCAAAATCAACTACAAATGTATTCTTTCTACAATACAACATGCGCGCTGTATGTAAACTTCGTTATTTACTGATGTTCCTGATGACTATTATTGTATTCCTACAGTTAGCTATGTTAAGATAGGACCTCTAGAAGAAATATAAGTATCCGTAATGTCGATCTGTGTTCAGCATAGTGGAGAAGCCGCAGAGGGCAGCGCGCCATCAGACAAGGTCCTGCCCGTACGGTAAGATTGTGCCGGTGGCGGTGCGAGGCGTCCCAAGGTCGTGGCCGATAAGAGACGCCGGAAGCCGGGTTCCGGCCAGGACACGCCGCGCTACACGTCACAAGCGCCGTCCTGGTGGGGCATGCGCCGTACCTTACCGTCCGGCACAACAGTCACTAACCTCAAAACTCAGCGTGACTGGAAACCTTCAACCTCACGAAATAAATAAGAAATACCAAAGCAAATAAACTAAACAAGTTATTGTCACTTTGTCATTGAGATCTGCCCGTAGTTTATAATTCTGCTTAGTTTCCAAAAGACGAGTCACCATCAACAGATTCTCACATACACAACACCTGTAGGTATGTTTATTTTGTGGTCATTGCTTGGCCAGGGTTGGACCTACACGCTTCCATTGTATACACTTACTGATCTTATCTTTATATATACTGCAAGCTCAAGAAACTGGTATAGGCATGCGTATTCAAATACAGAGACATATAAACAGACAGAATACCGCGCTGCGGTCGGCAACGCCTATGTAAGAAAACAAGTGTTTGGCGCAATTGTTAGATCGGTTACTGCTGCTACAGTGGCAGATTATCAAGACTCAAGTGACTTCCAACGTGCTGTTATAGTCGGCGCACGAGCGATGGGACACAGCATCTCCGAGGTCGCGATGAAGTGGGGATTTTCCCGTACGACCGTTTCACGAATGTACTGTGAATATCAGGAATCCGGTAAAACATTAAGTCTCCGACATAGCTGCGGTCGGAAAAAGATCCTACAAGAATGGGACCAACGACGACTGAAGGGAATCGTTCAACGTGACAGAAGTGCAACCCTTCAGCAAATTGCTGCAGATTCCAATGCTGGACCATCAAAAGTGTCAGCGTACCAAACATTCAACGAAACATCATCGATGTGGGCTTTCGTAGCCGAAGGCCTACTCTTGTATCCTTGATGACTGCCCGGCACAGAGATTTACGTCTCGCCTGGGCCTGCCAACATCGATATTGGACTGTTGATGACTGGAATCATGTTGCCTGGTCGGACGAGTCTCGTTCAAATTGTATCGAGCGAATCGACGTGAACGGCTATAGAGACAATCTCATGATTCCATGGACCATACATGGCAGCTGGGGACTGTTCACGCTGGTGGAGGCTCTGTAATGGTGTGGGGCGTGTGGAGTCGATGTGATATAGGACCCCTCATGCGTCTAGATACGACTCTGACAGGTAACACGTCTGATCACCTACAGCCATTCATGTCTATTGTGCATTCCGTCGGACTTGAGTAATTCCAGCAGGACAGTGAAACATTCCATACGTCCAGAAATGCTACAGAGTGGCTCCAGGAACACTCTTCGGAGTTCAAACACTTCCGCTGACCACCAAACTTCCTAGACATGAACATCATTGAGCGCATCTGGAATGACTCGCAACGTGCTGTTCGGAAGAGATCTCCACCCCCTCGTACTCTTACGAATTTATGGACAACCGAGCAGATTCATGGTTTCAGATCCCTCCACCACTACTTCAAACATTACTCGAGTCCATGTCATTTCGTGTTGCGCCTTTTCTACGTGCTCGTGGAGATGGTTCAAATGGCTCTAAGCACTATGGGACTTAACATCTGAGGTCATCAGCCCCCTAGACTTAGAACTACTTAAACCTAACTAACCTAAGGACATCGCACACATCCATGCCCGAGGCAGGATTCGAACCTGCGACCGTAACAGCAGCGCGGCTCCGGACTGAAGTGCCTAGAACCGCTCGGTCACAGCGACCGGCGCTCGTGGGGACCCTTTACGATATTAGGGAGGTGTACCAGTTTCCTTGGCTCTTCAGTGTATAACAAACAAAAATTTCGATTAATATTTGTTTATTATTGTTCAGTACCGAAATATTACACGAGAACAATGAAATATCTCGCTGCCTCGTGTTGGCACATTGACGCTGGTGAATGGCTCTGAGCACTATGGGACTCAACTGCTGAGGTCATTAGTCCCCTAGAACTTAGAACTAGTTAAACCTAACTAACCTAAGGACATCACAAACATCCATGCCCGAGGCAGGATTCGAACCTGCGACCGTAGTGGTCTTGCGGTTCCAGACTGCAGCGCCTTTAACCGCACGGCCACTTCGGCCGGCGACGCTGGTGAAAATAAATACATCGCCATCTTGTAAACCAATACATCTGTAGCTATTAAAGCGTGTCGATGCTTCCCTGGTCGATATCGTGTCAAGACTGTCACGACAATTGGCAGCTGACAACTGACCAGATGCCCCTTTCCCCCTTTAGCTGAGGCTAATATTTTTATCCTAGTGGTTTGTGACGTCACTCTCGTAATACGCTGGTCTGCGAGGCATAAGGAGGAAATAACCCTGGTGGGACTATTTAAATGATTGAGAATGTAGACAAAAGTCGGAGCACTAGCAACATTTATTTTCCCAAAACAGACATAAATTTTGCTAAACAAGTTATTGATTGAATACGGTAAACAACTAACAGGCGATTTAAAACTACACTGGACAAGGAGCCTGGGTTGCAGAGACAGTT
The DNA here is from genome assembly GCF_021461395.2 of Schistocerca americana. Classification (NCBI taxonomy): domain Eukaryota; kingdom Metazoa; phylum Arthropoda; class Insecta; order Orthoptera; family Acrididae; genus Schistocerca; species Schistocerca americana. The sequence goes on from NC_060119.1 coordinate 540,980,983, forward strand.
TATCTAGTGGAGTGAGTCAAGTACTCTGGGCCTAATGATGAGGGTAACGAAATACGAATTGCTGACGCTGAGCAGACTTTGACTGATCAAATCTACTGAAGTTTCTCTGCATAGATGCAGCTGAGAGCAAGTGGTGATTGAGATCTGTACTCGCTGACAATGCCGGAGTGGCAGTGCGTTACCCTGTTTGCTTCGTGCGGCGATGTAACTTGCAGCTGGCGAGATGTGTGCGGCGGAGGTGAGACGTCGAAGTGGCACCTGTGAATCGATCGCGGCGACGAAACAAATGAAAAAATTTCCCGGTCTAGCGATCAGGCAGACGGATCGCAATTTACTCTCTACCAGAGCCCTGAAATCACGGTAGACTCCAGTATGTGACACAACCGTTCGCTGGTCGTACCAAGGACCAATTTGGCTCACTTATACGACAGAGCGCACAAGCACTACAAACGTCAAGACTGGTAAACTAAAAACGAATAAGTGTGCACTCGGCAAACGAGTAGTCCGAGACATTTGAAGTCACACTTTCGGTACAGTAAGAACTTCACCACAGGCTCCCCAGTCTAAACTACTGTCTCAGGACAGCTCCCAAGTACCAACCACACACGCCAGAGCTTCGACCAGAAGTGCTTACTAGAGCAAAGCCCCACACCTGAATGCTTTGCACCTCTCCAGAAAAAAATTCCGTTATCCCGCAAAGTTCACGAACGACACAGCCTTCACGCCATCTTGAGCCAATGACAGGGCGCTATATCTCCCCTCCCACATGACAGCACAAACACATCTCAAACCAGGGCAAGAGTTAAGAAACCTGCATGTTTGAAAAAAAGGAAACCACCAGTTACTGGCTTTTTTTAAGTTTTCGCAGAGGGGGAAGACGATTTTTTCTGAAGACATATCTCATCCCATGGCAACAAGCGAACAGATACAATCTCAAAGATCTTTATCTAAATCGCCTGTGCCTTGGAGCTTGTTAGTCTTAGCTATGGGTGTAATAAAGATTCTCGAAACATTTCGCAGACGCCAGATTTTTCTTATACGACCGAGGCGTCCAGGTGAAGTGAATCACTGGCCTGTTTGCACTATGGGCGAACATGAAAAGAGGTGAATTTTTACTACGGGTGGCTCTGCACACAATGCCCAGTTCACGACTCCACTGTGTAGACTTATTGCTTCAGACCGTCAGCCCAGCCCAGGCCTCTGCTGGCGCCACAGCAGGTAGTGCGGCATTGTTCTGCTGGAGACCTGTCTTGCTGAGGGGCTCCCCTGTATGCAGTGTACAGCTGTGGACCTGTCCAGCAGGATTTACTAAGGGATGGGCTCGCCGCCAGTTGCTTTCAGCTCCCAACAGGCGTTTTCTACGAGCTAAGAATCATAAAAAAAACCTCATGCTTTTAGTGCCCTACCAGGGTCTGCCAACATCTGCTCAGGCCGTTAAGTTCCTAGAGTCCCGCTCAAGCTGCGTCAGGATGTAATGAAATCTTTAATAATTTTCCGTCTGCGAAAAATAGGTGAGAGAGTGACTTGTCGTCTCTCAAACTTTCGCTTGATGTGTCACAGCCAAGTAAGACTTTTCTTCGAAGACAATAATTAAACTGCAGTCACCATGGTTCGTGATAGTCCCCTCGACATTACAAAAGACGGAAAGTTGTTCTTAACAGCGTTTATGATTACCAAGAACGGCAAAGCATACTCTGCAACGTTTTTCCATGCTGGCCACAAGGTTGGTAAGGAGTTTTTGTGGTAGAGCGTTCTTTCCCTTCATCAGTGCAGTTCACAACTTCTGAATGGTGGTTGGTGTACGTGGACCTACGTTGGTAGAGTCGCGCGTGCTGCAGTACGTCTCCCAATCCCATCCCACATATGCTCGACGGGATTTACACTGGGGAAATGGGCAAGCCGGTCCATTAGTTAAACATCCTTTCGGGCCAAGAGCTCCTCCACTTGCGCTGTTCGATGCGGTTGCCCAATGTCATCCATAGAAATGAAGTCAGGGCCGAATGCACGACTGAAAAGACATGTATGGTGAGTGAGTGTAGTGTCACTATAACGTTGACCAGTGAGTGTACCGTCTTCAAAGGTTTTGAGATCAGGACGCCCATGCAGCATTATGCCTCCGCGCACCGTAATACCTGAACCAAAAAACGATCTTTTTCGACAGTGCTGGACGTGCCCTCATATAGAAAGAGTTGTAATGCTCCCAGAAAAATTGTCAAAAATGACAGTTGTTGTGGTCCAGGTGTTATGGTGTGTGGAAGCATAACGTTACATGGGCGTACTCAGCTCCAAAACTTTGTACGCAGTACACAAACCGTTAACGTTATTGTGGCACTGTAGTCCTTAACCATGTACGTCTTTTCAGGGCTCTGTTCGATCCTGACTTCATTTTTATGGAAGACAATGCTCGACTGCATAGATCATTGCAGATGAAGGACCGGCAGCTGTGGCCGAGCGGTTCTAGGCGCTCCAGCCAAGAACCGCGCTGCTGGTACGATCACAGATTCGAATCCTGCCTCGGGCATGGATGTGTGTGATGTCCTTAGGTTAGTTAGGTTTAAGTAGTTCTATGTTCTAGGGTACTGATGACCTCAGAAGTTAAGTCCCATAGTGCTTAGAGCCATTTGAACCATTTTCAGATGAAGGAGCTCTTGGAACGAGAGAATATTCGGCGAATGGAGTGACCTGCCCGTTCCCCCGATTTAAATACCGTCAGCACGTGTGGAATGTGTTGGCGATACCTGCTGGTGTACGTCCACATACACCAATGATCATTCGGCAGCTGTCAACCACGCTGGTGGAGAGATAAACGACCTACCACCAGTGCTCAAAATGGTTCAAATGACTCTAAGTACTATGTGACTTAACATCTGAGGTCATCAGTCCGCTAGACTTAGAACTACTTAAACCTATCTAACCTAAGGACATCACACACATCCATGCCCGAGGCAGGATTCGAATCTGAGACCTTAGCAGCAGCGCGGTTTTGGACTGGAGCGCCTAGAACCACTCGGCCACATTGGCCGGCCCCACCAGAACTCCTTCCCAGCCTTACGAGCAGTGTGTAAAAACGTTTCAGTGCCTTCCGTGGAGATCACATGCCCTATTAAGAACGATGTCCAGCCTTCTGTAATGTCCAGGGGACCCTCACAAATCGCGAAGGCTTCATTGTAATTGTTATGTACATTGAAGGAGGAGGGGGCAGAAAGGAAAGGGATTACTGGTATCAGCTGCATCGGGACTTCATGCGGAATCAGCAGCGACGGGTGAAAATCCGTGCCGGACTGGGATTCGAACCCAGGATCTCATGTTTACTAGGTAGTTGCGTTAACCACCGCGCCATCCTGACACAGTGTTCATCGCAACTTCGTGGACTAACTCGCCACGCCTCTCGGCCGACACACATCGGCAGCAAGCGCCACCTATCCACAGTCCCCGTCCATGTCCTCCATGCGCTCTGCTTTGATGTTGCCGCAGGAGGTCGAACGTGACTATGCATCCGCACTGAAGGTCGTGGATACATTGGCCGTCGAGGAGAATCAGTTATATGAATGCGTGGTGTCTCTTGTTTCGGACATGTTCGAAAGAACAAGCACCACGCATTCATATAATTCAGTGTAATTATTGTATTTTCTGTTGGTCTAATTGCGTATTTTTAGTTCCGTTCTGCGTTATACTCAACTGTTCTTTCTATGTACAGTCCAACTTTCATCGAACTACATTACTTTGCAGTGACACATCATGCGAAACTTTCTTTCTTCCCAGTTTTGTACTTCAGTGTACATTAATCGAATCAGTTCGAAAAGGCTCGGTGGGGGGGGGGGGGGGGGGGGGGGGGGAAGAGGGGTGTAGAAAGATTAAAATCATAAAACAAAAATAAAAATCAATCAGGATGTTATCGTGCTCATTGCACTACGATACTTTAACTGCATTCTGTCCACGCAAACTACACTGAGATGACTAAAGTCGAGGGATGTGTCCAAATATCGTGTCGGACCTCCTTTTTCCCTTCGTAGTTCAGCAACTTGGACGTGACATGCACTCAACAAGTCTTTGGAAGTCAGCTGCAGAAATACTGAATCATGCTGCCTCTATTGTCGTCCATAATTTTGAAAGTGCTGGCGGTGCAGGATTTTGTGCACGAACTGACCTCACGAATATATCGCATAGACGTTCGATGGAATTCACGTCGCCGGACGGGGTGGCCGTGCTACAGTCGGGAACCGCGTGACCGCTACGGTGGCAGGTTCGAATCCTGCCTCGGGCATGGATGTGTGTGATGTCCTTAGGTTAGTTAGGTTTCTGTGGTTCTATGCTCTAGGTGACTGATGACCTCAGAAGTTAAGTCTCATAGCGCTCAGATTCATTTGAACCCTTTTTGAATTCACGTCGGGCGGTCTGGCTGGCCAAATGAATCGCTCCAAATGTCCAGAATATTCTTCAAACGAATCGCGAACAACTGTGGCCCAATGACATGGCTGATTATCATCCACAAGTATGCTGTCGTTGTTTGGGATCATGAAGTTCTTAAATTTCTGCAGATTGTCTCCATATAGCCGAATTTAACTATTTCCATTCAATGATCGGTTCAGTTGGACCAGAAGAATCAATCCATTCCATGTGAACACAGCCCACACCATTATGGAGCCACCACCAGCCTGCATAGTGCCTCATTGATAACTTGGCTCCATGGTTTCGTGAGGTCTGCTCCAGTACCAGCACCAGCTCTTACCAACTGAAATCGGGACTCATGTGACCAGGCTACGGTTTTACTGTCGTATAGGGTACAACTTATATGGTCACAAGCCCAGGAGATGCGCTATAGGCGACGTCGTGTTGTTAGCAAAGGCACTCGTGTCGATCGCCTGGTGCCATAGCCTATTAACGCCAGATTTCGCCATACTGTCTAGACGGATACGTTTGTACCTCCCACACTGATTTCTGTGGTTATGTCACGAAGTGTTGCTTGTGTGTTAGCACTGACAAATCTACGCAAACGCCACTGCTCTCGGTCGTTAAGTGAAGGCCGTCGGCCACTGCGTTGTCCTTGGTGAGATGTAATGTCTGAAATCTGGTATTCTCGGAACACTACTGACACTGTGGGTCTCGGAATATTGAAATCGCTAACGATTTCCGTAATGTACTGTCCCACGCGTCTAGCTACAGCTACTATTTCGTGTTCATAGTCTGTTAATTTCCGTCGTGCGGCCATAAGAAGTCGGAAACCTTTTCACATGAAGGACCTTAGTGCAAATGACAGCTCTGCTAACGCATTGTCCTTTTCTTCCTTGTGTACGTGATACTAACGCCATCTGTATATGTGCATATCTCAGTCCGATGAATTTTGTCACCTCAGTGTGTCAGAAGAGTACATTAATGCATACTCTCTACACGTTCGTTGAATGCATATCCGAAAGGACGTCGCATCGAACTTTATAAACATTGTAAAACACAGACATCATACTACAGTATCTCTTGCCAAAGCCAAGGCAACCTCACGAGAAAACTAAATAATTCCCTCCCGGTGCGGGTATAACGTAGTTGTGGGAGAATAATACGAAGCTGACACTGGGACATTTGGAAGTTTGCTGAAATGTAAGCACACGATGACTTGCCACGAGGCAACAGAACGGGGCGTGGAATATTTTCGACGTACCGCTGTGCTGTAAAGGTGGCGTGATTGATAACCAAAGCGGCCATACTACTAAATAAAGTGGCGTCCCAGATAATCACTACTGGTTGTCGTGCTTTATAGCTGGGGACAATCAGGTTGTTGTCCCACCACTGTCTATGGCTTCTTGAGACACGTATTAGACCTGGAATCTCATTTACTGTAGTAGAATTCTCTTAAGTGATGAGTCTGACCAGCGACGACATGTCTGGAAACATCCCGGAGAGTGGTGGGATACCGGACTGACTGCGGCCAACATACAGTCCAGCAAGAGGGAATGAAATTCCTTTTCATAGCAGGAGTCCTGTGGTTGTCATCCGCGACATCCTTACAGCACAATGCTACGTCGACGATACTCTACGTCCAGTTTTGTTGCCCTTCACGTTAAGTTATCCTCGCGTTACATTTCAGCAAGATAATGCCCGCCCGCATACGGCGAGAATTACTGCTGCTTGCCTTCGTGCTTACCAAAACCTACCTTGGCCAGCAGGGTCATCGGATCTCTCCTCAGCTGAGAACATTTGAAACATACGGGCAAGGCCCTTCAACCAGCTGCGGATTTCGCCGACCTAACGCGCTAATTGGACAGAATTTGGCGCGATAGCCTTCAGGAGGACATGCAACAACTCCATCAATCAACATCAAGCCGAATAACTGCTTCATAAGGGTCAGACGTGGACCAACACATTACTGAACTGCTCAATTTGTGAAGCTCTTTCTCTTGAATATATCAGCCAATTTTCCTGAAATTGTGATCATTTGTTTGTCTGTACCTGTATGTCATATTACCGATTTTCGTCCCATTCGGATAATCCATTCGTGGCGCCTCGTTCTTTGTTTGTCTTAGAATGTATTTTGCGGCAATATGTGCATGCAGTAGCGTTACTGGTAACACTGCCGGAATTATATTATAGTACACGAAAATAAATCCATATGGACTGGCAATACTGCTAGTACAGCGGGATACTTCCGGTAGTTGAGGTACGGCTCGGATGTTGTTGCTGTTGTTCACCAAGATTGGAGAATATTTCATATGACTTGGCCCTACCTACCTTGCCCTTGTCTGCATATAAATGCTTCCCTCCCACGCTCATTCTTGCTTCCTCTGTCTCTCGCCGAAAGCGCTGCAGTGTCAAGTCACGTAATTTGTGAAACAATATGGTATCGCTTCATTTAAAAAATGAAGCGGGTACATGTGGACACTTGATTTTTTCCTTGCTGTCTACAGGAATGTAAAACCGTATAAACGAAGAACCACGAATTCCAGAACAACCACGAATTTCAGAAATGTGATTTACCTACGACAAGAGCCATTTAACGTAGCACGTAATATACGGGTATACAAAGACTGCAGTCTGAAAACGGAGATTGTCTGTGCTATCGTCTTATTAGATCTACAGCAGTATGCCATAATTGTATTCTACAGAGACGTATAAACTTTTTCTAAGGTTCATCACAGTGTTCATAAAAAACCAGTTGCCAAATGTCCTTTTTTGTTGTGGTCTTTGTATTCATTGCTTTCCACGTCCCATACTCGTAACTCTGTAGTAGATTTACTTCAGATACGAAATTCAGAGTTCGCTCACTGGTTTGGTGAACCGAAATAAAATAAACATTCGATTGCTATTTCAGACTTGTGTCCTTCCACTAAAGCTTTCCAAACTTCTGGGCCATAGAGCTATATCGGTTGAGAAGTGAGCTTTAGAAGTATATTACATTTCTACATCACTCATCAGCAGCAGAAAATCGAAATGTGATCGCCAGTCTGGATGTAACTTGTAGACAGTCTTTCATATGAGTGTAGGACACACCAATTCCTCAACTAGTTACTTTTGCGAAGCTTTCGGAACTGTTTATCAACTTTCTGATGAAATTCTGGAAAGATATATTTCTAACATTAGATCACGATTTGAAGTTTCCGAATAAGTTCGCTTACTTTAAAAAAACTTATACTGTTGGCAGTAAGTAGTTTCAATTGTCCGTGCAAACATACCTTTGGAGCGGAGACAGCACCGCTCGTCTTCTGCATAGCCTCCTGGAAGTGAACTTTTCATATCCCTAGCTCTAAATATTTGGAAGTTCAACTTGAATGACAACTGGATCATTTTCTGATAACAGTTATTTTTTAAAATGACTTGTTTCGAAGAAATTGCATGTACTGTGTTTTCATGCAGTTAAACGACAGTTTGTCAACTACGAAGCTGTGCAGCTAACATCGTATTCTGCAGTATTAGAAATATTTTAAAATCTTACTCGATTTATTTTTTAGTAGAACTTGTTAGCGAAGAGTAACGAATATGGCGGTATTAAGGATTCATGCTGTTAGTACTTTTTAATCTGAACCGTTAGTGTCTGGCTAATCAAGTAAGAAATATGCACTGATTAAGGAGTAGTAACATCTGAAATGATGAGACCAACAACAATGACAGCACGTGTGAAGTACATTGCTCCATCTTTATACTGAACTGCATTCTCTCAAAACTGCCAATACGAGTAAAATGTTGGAATCCCTTTAACACAACATAAATGGACGTCTTAATGTTTTGAATGAGTTCTCAAATTTCTAAGATGTGATCAAGCACTTTATGACTATGTGTTACACATTGTATGTAATCAATTTTTGACTGATGGCTCCTACTTCAATAGAACAAGCGAGTCGATTCTTTGTGGAGGAAAACTTCTCAAGGGCCGATTGTTTATGCATGAACGTCGAATCACTCATAATGGCACTAACCATGTCAGTGCACACATCACACTGTTTTCACACCACAGTGTGTACGTCACCATGTCAGTTGGCTTTTGCTACCAAATTACATACGTAATAAATCAGTTATTTTGACGTACAAAGAATGATTCTTAGAAGCCCGTAGTCCACTGGTGGATAATTAAAGAACACCTTTAGCTTTCAGTTCCAGTTTCTTTATCCCAGATTGATTCATTTAATCCTATCCTTACCAACCATTGTGAAGGAAACATAGCACAGACACAGCCACGCATCAGCACAAACCACTGCATCTAAGTAGTAGGATAAGGCCGATACCACCCCACTCTCCATTGTTGCCAAATTTATTCAAGATTGTGCATCCAAAATTGCGGTGATAGATATGGCAACGTCGCAATGATGTCATAGTGGGAAGTTCAAATTTTTGCAGAAAAAAGGTCACTTGGGCTACCTCCACTAACCTAAGGAAATGGTGGGAAAATAGGTCGCTTGGGCTACCTCCACTAGCCTAAATCATCCGACCGCCACCTCTTCCTTGGAAATTGTGGGAAAAGGACTCAGCCTGTGAGCCTGTGCTGGATAGGATGGATGTAAGTCTTTATTTTGCATGCAGTGTTCATTTAAACAGTTTGAAGCAGTAGCTCCATCCAGTGTGTCCACCATGAGGTTCCAAGTCCAACTGACCTAGTACACAGTACTGCCACCAGAGGGTACTGTCATCCCATGGAAGTCTGGGGTGGAAAAAATGGCAGGAAAAGACTCAGCCTGTTCTGGGCTGCTGAATAGGAAGTAGTGTACTTTATTTATTTCAGAACAGTTTATTTAGGGATGGATTTCATGTATTTTATTTACTACACTAATACAAAACACTCACTCTGACATGTTTGGGGTCACAATACACAGCCTATAGACCTGCAAACTACTCATAAGTCACCGAAATAATGCAGTACACTGATTTGCAGACACAAAAACAACTCGTAAATTATCAAAATAACGCGTGTAAAACATTCTGTCGACATGCACACTAATTTTTAACTCTCCAAATAATGCAGTACACAGCATAAAGACCTGCAAACTACTCGTAAATTACCGAAATAACGTTATATAATGCTCTGCCAATAGGCTCCCAATGTTTAAACAGCCGAAAATAATGCAGTGAACAAGCACTCATTGCACATAAAAGCCACTTTGGAACTATCATCAACCATGACATATCAGCAAACTGTCCCCAATAAAGGTTCCAACATGCGCACACACAAATGCTGCCAGAGAGACGAACGCAGGGGCGCAAGCCATTGCTCTCAGGCTGCTGCTGCCTACAGCCAGGAGGTGAGAATCACGTCAATTTTTCGGGTATACAGTTAGAATTCTTAGAGTGTTATACTGACATCACATTTTTATAAAAATAAGAGATAAATCACCCTCTGCACATGCACATGTCACCTAAACACTGTGGCTGAGTCGTACCTGCTGGTCCATAACCAAGAGAGATGTTTGCATAGTGGCTCACCCTGCCAGACACAGTTAAAATGTTCTCAATCTTATACTTATGTTAGAGATCACACTATAGAAATATGTTACAATGCTTCCCAGAACAGCACAGAGTGCATTGTTCCTAACGATCCTAATGGAACATGTGAGCTGCATATAGCTGTGCACATACTTACCTACCCAGTGTAGCTGATACATCGCCGCCAAAGGTTCGCATAGCTACTCACCATCGCAGATACATCCAAAAGGTTCTCAATATTCTAATGAAGTCACATGGCTGTGTAAATAAGAGCCAAGTCTACCTCCCGGAAATTGTAAAGTGTCACAGAAATAGTGAACGGTTGCTTTTCTAGGAGCTTTCGTAATGTCTCAGCTTGTCTGCATGGAAAGACTTGTACTAACAGAACCTGTTTATAAAAATAGCCCAGAAAAACACCGAATGCATTCCTCCTGATGGTCCTAGCATGGCACCCCTTCCATCACGTATTACCCTTCCTGGAAATCGTTAAGTCCTGCTTTTAACAAACATCTTCGAAATGCAAACATTCTCACTGCTATGTAGAGGCTCCTACATCCTGGCACAAAGGATGTCTTGTGAATGAATGGAGCATTATGATTGGCTCCTACTGATGCCACCGTTGTGGAAGCACTGTCCACCTTTTTCTTTCTGCAGTGAAAAAACTATCTTTTACAGATCGCCATCTTGCACTGACAGTTAAACCCTGCAGAAGTGGCCTACATATCGTCAGATACGGAAATACTCTTGCTCAGTTACACTGCTCTGCCACTGAGGATGGAAACTTGAATATTAGAGAGTGAAACAGATTTCCAACCTGACAATGTATCACCGTGTACCATGTTGATGTAGTAAACAAACAATTCATATCCTGCACCATACAAAATCACCCATTTGCATCATGCATATAGCTACCGACCGCCAGACACTCGTACGTATACTGCAAAGACAGATAGCATAAGGTCACACACCATAGGTATACTCCTCGCAGCAATAGATATTTCCCGTGAGGTCAGAAGTCACCCACTGCAGCCAAAGGTCACAAGTCATCTGCTCCCGACGCATGACCAGAGTGCACTCAGCAGACCAAAGTCACTCTCTGAACTGTTGTACAAAATCAGGTTCATTTCCGCTCAGCACAAAGGTGTTGTTACTTTCTCTGGCCCCGACTTGCTTGCTTGTTTGCTTTCTACACTCCTCTCCAGACTCTTGGATTACAAGAATACATGTATTTTCACATGATTTGCCAGAATATTGTACCATTTACGCGATACTTCTCGATTCAAGCACATGGCATTATTGGTTATGTATCAGCATTGCTCGCACAGTATAATTCTGAAGATGTAGACTGGAAATTAATTCTCTAGAATGCCAAAACTTTAGTGAGGTGGAGCATGCTGCAAACCATTGAGTAACTAGAAACTTATCCTGTCTGTGAAGACTGTTACTTGAAAACTCCAAAAATATAAACGAACGCATATTTCCACTTGTGAATATCAATGTAGCTGATTCCTGATCACCCCCATAATTTACAAAGTCAACTAAGGTCTTTCTCATGTCTAGAGAACCAGAAAATTTTCTTCCACCCGTCTTTCTCCTGCTAGATGCAGACACCACAATCGATGTTCCCTCAACTAAATAAAATGTGCCTAATGTGCTGAAGCAGTCAACTGGACAATTTACATGGGAGGGAATAATGGTCCAGTGCAAACATCTACATCTACATTCATACTCCGCAAGCCACCTGACGGTGTGTGGCGGAGGGCACCTGGAGTATCTCTATCAGTTATCCCTTGTATTCCAGTCTCGTATTGTTCTTGGAAAGGAAGATTGTCAATATGCATCTGTGTAGGCTCTAATCTCTCTGATTTTATCCTCATGGTCTCTTCGAGAGGTAGGCGTAGGAGGAAGCAATATACTGCTTGACTCCTTAGTAAAGGTATGTTCTCGAAACTTTAACAAGAGCCTGTACCGATCTACTGAGTGTCTCTCTCGCAAAGTCTTACACTGGAGTTTATCTACCATCTCCATAAAGCTTTCACAACTACACATGTTCATATTGAACCTTCTCAAATATTCACACGATCACGAAAGCTGTCCAACACATACTAAGAATTAGTTCACTATTCGTCTGCCTAGAGGTCAACATGGATAAGTTCGCTACATCCCTGCATCTCAACAGGCCTCTCAATTTGGATAGCTCCCACTGTTAGCTGAAAACGCGAATCATTCCCGCCACAGGCCACCAGTGCTGCATGTGAAGAAGGCATAGACAGAATCATCCTAGGAAACAGTCCACATATATATTTTATCACTGTACTTACAATTAAATATTATGATTGAAGCCTCAATTGGACGACATTTGACAATGAGTGAAGTATCGGAAATACACCCTGCTGATGGCTGTTTCTCTAGAAATAGAAATATCTGTATCATTCTTATGACTTGACATACTTTCCCCTTTGCTGTCACAATATTCCACGTCAAATACATACCTTCCTTACTACTGGACCTAGTTATTCCCTTTGCACATGTCGGATCACACACTGATACTTTACAAACCTGATGCTCACGGCTAACCCGTAACCTATCCCCGTCTACTATGTGTAATACTCCGCCAATAACTGATTGCTGGCAATACGAAATAATACTGACCGAAAATCAGCGAAGGGTGGACATGTCTCATACGTTTTTCTTGCCAGTGGTACCACTGTGTCTTAGAAAGAGAGACATAATCGTCTTGCAAACCGCTAGATGTAAAATAACACAACCATATTACTATCACAAACGGTCTTGGTTCTACAGGTGCACACAAGTATCCATGTTAAAATCTATACCGGCTTTATAAATCGAAGTATGCCATTACCTCCGAATGAAGTGGTATTCCCAGACAAATACCACGACACTGAACATAGACAGTGATCACAGGAGTGTATATTATCAGACCAACAGTGAGGTTACACATCGCCAACGATGCAACCTCGTAATATAATCACCGAATTTAGAAAGTGATATGCATAAGAAACGAGGTGTGAAACCGATATTTACAACTCCCTCAGGTCAGCGCTAGGTATTTCTCCAGTATTTCTCAACGCCATGTCAGAGGTTCTGCGATATATCCACTGGGTTATGGGTGAAGGTTGATTAAGAACGATCACAAACACTAGAAGGTGTGCTGATTGAGGTCGGGCCGGCCTTTGTGACCGAGCGGTTCTAGGCGACTCGGTCTGGAACCGCTCGACCGCTACTGTCGCACGTTCGAATCCTGCCTCGGGCATGGATGTGTGAGATGTCCTTAGGTTAGTTAGGTTTAAGTAGTTCTAAGTCCTAGGGGACTGATGACCTTATATGTTAAGTCCCATAGTGGTCATAGCCATTTCAACCATTTTTGACTGAGGTCGTAAGAAATGTACACAGGCTTTTCAAATATCTAATGTAAAGCTGTCTGGTAGAAATGCTGCCTGGGATTTCGAATCAATTCTTCCCATTCAACCACAAACCTTCATTGGAACCTATGGAGAAGTCCTTTAATGATTACAGCCACTAGTGAATGATATTTCTGGAACTCTCATATCGCGAACCGAGTCATCTTTCGCGAACCTATCTGCTACATTAAAATTCCAGTGTGATTTTAGGTAGCCCCTATGCATCTTGCAACTGCCCCTCAGAGTCTGCACTACCATCCCTACAGCTTTGCGCATGTGACCGTTCCAGTTTAAGTTGGAACTGAGTAGACGTCGGATAAAGCTATACAGGGTTTTACAAAAAGGTACGGCCAAACTTTCAGGAAACATTCCTCACACACAAATAAAGAAAAGATGTTATGTGGATTTATGTCCGGAAACGCTTAATTTCCAAGTTAGAGCTCATTTTAGTTTTGTCAGTATGTACGGTACTTCCTCGATTCACCGCCGGTTGGCCCAATTGAAGGAAGGTAATGTTGACTTTGGTGTTTGTGTTGACATGCGACTCATTGCTCCACAGTACTAGCATCAAGCACATCAGTACGTAGCATCAACAGGTTAGTGTTCATCACGAACGTGGTTTTGCAGTCAGTGCAATGTTTACAAATGCGGAGTTGGCAGACGCCCATTTGATGTATGGATTAGGACGGGTCAATAGCCGTGGCGCGGTACGTTTGTATCGAGTCACATTTCCAGAACGAAGGTGTCCCGACAGAAAGACGTTCGAAGCAATTGATCGGCGTCTTAGGGAGCACGGAACATTCCAGCCTATGACTCGCGACTGGGAAAGACCTAGAACGACGAGGACACCTGCAATGGACGAGGCAATTCATCGTGCAGTTGACGATAACCCTAATGTTAGCGTCAGAGAAGTTGCTGCTGTACAAGGTAACGTTGACCACGTCACTGTATGGAGAGTGCTACGGGAGGACCAGTTGTTTCCGTACCATGTGCAGCTTGTGACAGGCACTATCAGCAGCTGATTGGCCTCCACGGGTACACTTCAGCGAATGGTTCATCCAACAACGTGTCAATCCTCATTTCAGTGCAAATGTTCTCTTTACGGATGAGGCTTCATTCCAACGTGATCAAATTGTAAATTTTCACAATCAACATGCGTGGGCTGACGAGAATCCGCACGCAATTGTGCAATTACGTCATCAACACAGATTTTTTGTGAACGTTTGGGCAGGCATTGTTGGTGATGTCTTGATTGGGCCCCATGTTCTTCCACCTACGCTCAATGGAACACGTTATTATGACTTCATACGGGATACTCTACCTGTGCTGCTAGGACATGTGCCTTTACAAGTACGACACAACAGTGGTTCATCCACGATGGAGCTCCTGCACATTTCAATCGAAGTGTTCGTACGCTTCTTAACAACAGATTCGGTGACCGATGGATTGGTAGAGGCGGACCAATTCCATGGCCTCCACGCTCTCCTGACCTCAACCCTGTTGACTTTCATTTATGGGGGCATTTGAAAGCTCTTGTCTACGCAACCCCGGTACCAAACGTAGAGACTCTTCGTGCTCGTATTGTGGACGGCTGCGATACAATACGCCATTCTCTAGGGCTGCATCAGCGCATCAGGGATTCCATGCGACGGAGGGTGGATGCATGTATCCTCGCTAACGGAGGAAATTTTGAACATTTCCTGTAACAAAGTGTTTGAAGTCACGCTGGTACGTTCTGTTGCTGTGTGTTTCCATTCTATGCTTAATGTTATTTGAAGAGAAGTAATAAAATGAGCTCTAACATGGAAAGTAAGGGTTTCCGGGCACATGTCCACATAACATATTTTCTTTCTTTGTGTGTGAGGAATGTTTCCTGAAAGTTTGGCCGTACCTTTTTGTAACACCCTGTATATACCACCTTCTGCAAGCTGTGTAGAAACAGGCTAAGCTGAGTTAGTGCGACGGGACTGTGTTTTGACGATTCGATGGGAAGAGGAACATGTCTTAGCTCTGCCAACTGTGCAAGACGTGTAAGATCAGCGCCAAACGATGCCCGCTCCTGCAACATGAGATAGTATAAAAGACAGTACGGGAACTGGTAGAAGGATGAGGATTTTGCTTCTGGACTGTGGTGCTTCTCCAAAGTACATACAGGTACAGCACTCTGAAGCAGATTCGTGCACATCAAGACGTGTCTAATGTTATCCTTTACCTCAGATGTATGTAAGTTTAGAGGCAGATGGTTCTCTGTTTCTCTGAAAAGCGGCAAATATTGTAGTCAACTCGCGTGTATCACTGTTACTTCAATAGTCAAACAGTAGAATGCTGCCTCAACGGTAAAAAGTGACTATTTCCCAGGTTCCCTTCGCTCCTATGTCGACATCTTCTCAGATTGTTCTTCTTATCACATACTTGTCCCCATGTACAAATTGTTCTGCGCCAACCAGAAGACACACAAGCACTTCCTCAATTTCCTCACTTTTCGATGTATTTTCCCTCAATTTATACGTATTTTCCATCATATCTCACAATTCTATTTATTTTATGTCAGTTCTATTCATGCGAACATGATATCACCTCTCATTCCATGTTCTAAAATTGTTTGTAAATGTAGTACAGCTGCCAACACCTGACGGAAATGCACTATTTTTCTGATCAGGAGGCATGGTATAGCACTGTAGTCGATTTCATCCAGTCATCTCCACCCCACATATTCCACATTTGCAGTACGTTTCCTCTGTTTTCTGTATATTTGTGTATGTGCATGTGTCACAGATGGCTCCCAGAGCCCGCAGTGGATCCAAGTTAGCGTTCAAGTGTGGATCCGCCGCACGTTACATCCGGAGCAATCTTGGGTTGCGGATCCACCATATGTCATGTTCAGGATATTGTTTGAAGGTGGATCCGGCATGCACCATAAACAGAGCAATGGTGGGATCCAGATCCACAAATACCACATCTGAGTTAGCATTCAAAGATGGATCTGCCATGCACTATGTATCCAGAATGATGTTCAGAGGCAGATCCCCCACATGTCGCATCTGGATTAGGACTCGCATCCAAGTGTTACATCTGAAAATGTGTTCCACGTTTGAAGTTGGGTCCACCAGCATCTGTGTTAAAGGATAACAGTAGATGGAGTAATCGATTGAGATACAGCTGTAATGAGGTACGATTTAATTGTAGACTGATGATGCATTGTAGTGAGGGAGATGGTGCTGCAGGTCGTTTGACCATTTTTTCCACTGCTCTGACGGGATGCATCAGTCACATGACATAGCCTGTGTTTGAGTCATATACAACCATGTGTCCTATATGTTGTGACTTAGAGCACTGTCTACTTGCGATCGTTAACAGCAAACTTCTCAGTCGTCAGGGGACTTCCATCTTATATGTGATGAAACATGACCATCGTCTTTCGACACATTCCTCTAAACGAATGAAAATTTATGTGATATACTCCATTTCCCTGTCGCATCTTGGGTATAAAATCGAGACTTCAGTTTCATAACTAAGATGATTCCAAGCTAGCAATGGATGTGTGACAACGGGTGTGAGACACTGCAATCCCCATGAATACATCTGCTTGACAGATGCGCTGTTTACAGAGTTAGTGGCAGCATGATGTGTAATATCACATGTCGGATGCCGCTGCTATTCATTTATCTATAACGATCGTTTTATATAGGACTGATAAGGGCAGAGTATAATTTCTGAACCATGATCAGATGTCAACAGTGGATGCTATACATCTCTGGAAGGCTATACTGTGCATCTGTCACACAGAATCGATATTTTAAGGAAGTAGTTTTTTATTTTACAGTTTGTTACCATAGTTTATCGTAGAGAAACCACCAAGAACGATGTATGTCATGCACTGGAAATATATCTCTTACATTGGAATATTAACAGTGCTGCATTCCACACAATTAATAGGTCGGAAACTGAAGCGATCTAACATTATAGCCTGTTTTAAGTGCAGAGCGGTGTAGCCATAGGTACTGATCCCAGACACTAGAACAATACTTCAGAATTTATAGTGCAGTTGATTTACGTAAAATGCTTCGAACTCCATCCATCTGGAGCTCCATCACGCATAAAACCACCTATTTCTTGTCCTTCTTAACTGTATGCTATTACATCATAACACTTTCAGATCTACTACTATACACCGATAAGGGGTGCTAACCTGCTCAACATGTGCACATCTGGAGAAATCTTGTGCACTTGGATAGCTTGGGACTCGGCAAGCACCATTCATTCACAAGACGGTGAATATAGTGATCTACTCCTTGTCAGTTACAGATTAAAGCGGTAATGGTACTGCAGAGCAGGTTGTTAAAAGTCAATCTGATGGGGTTTTCAGTCTCTAATTTTATCCCAAGACTGTGAGAAAGGTGTATATGCACTATGCTCGAGGCTCGGCAACCTCCATTCATTCACAAGACGGTGAATATAGTGATCTACTCCTTGTCAGCTACAGATTAAACCGGTAATGGTACTGCAAGGCAGGTTGTTCAAAGACAATCTGATGGGGTTTTCAGTCACTAACTTTATTCTAAGACTGTGAGAAATTATGCACTATGCTCGAGGTGATTGAAATTTGTAGAGCACTGTCTCGTATACTTTGATGATGCATATGTTTGAGAATTAACAATGAATGGACGTACTGCACAGTCATCTATCTACATTCTCAATAGTACTCACGAAGTAGAGGATGGGTGGTTTAACGAATATACTGAAATTGGGAAACAAGCTGTCGCATCATTGGTTGGTGCTGAAATTATTGTAAAATTGCTAAAATTGTTCACACTATCAACTATGATGCTTATTAATACAGTACATCAGCGGCGTCTTTTCCATCCCATCCGCTCACTGGTACGCTGTTGGTTACCATATAATGACTGACTGACATCGTTTGTTTCAGATGGACAAAGAGTTTTGTAGGAGGGGCAACACCTTCTGGGGATAACTAGCACCGAAACAGTGATTGCATACATGACTGCAGTATGAAGAATCAGTTTAAATGGAATGCAGAGCTATCAGCTATTCTGTCACTGTGACAGATGAGTTTAAATGTAGAGAACGTCTGTGACCTTGGACAGCAGTTTGGAAACGCTCCATAACACCGCAAAACTCTTCCAGTTTCCTTATGTTGTAACTGTCTTTTATTTAAAATCATCCAGTGTATGTCGCGTGTTATGATAGCAGCAGTAACAACATGATTTACACCATGCAACGTCTAGTTTTCTGCGAGAGGCAATGGTTCAGAACGTGTTAATGTCAGTTTAGAACCTGACACAGACCTCAAAGTCTTGGCGGAAAAACAAAATGTATGGCAGTGTACAAAGCGTGTTACAGTAGAAACAAAAAAGCAATGTTTCAAACAACGACACAGGGTCACAGGAAGCGTCTCTTGGACTTACAGTATAGTCTTTGGGATACGGTTATCCTCCTACAGTACAAGTGATGAAACTTTAAACTGATCTGTGCATTGGATCAATGCCTGTATATTTAATAGGATTGCCACATGTGCTGATGCCAGCATGCATATGGTATTTGTTTTCAATGTATGGGAGGAGAGAGATGCAGTAAAAATCTTATCGAATTCTCTATCGGATGAGGTCAGTAGAGCTTTCGTAGTTCGTAATTTTCCTCTGTTTGTTGGTTCAGAGTAACGATGATGGACTTTTAGGCTGATAGACGTGAATGGGTACTGAGAGATGCGAATCTGCTTCAGAGTGCTGTACCTGTGTGCAGTTTCGAGAAACACCACAATGCAGTAGCTAAATCCTTGTCCTTCTACCGGTTCCCGTACTGTCTATTATACTACCTGGTGTTGCAGGAGTGGGCTTCGTTTGGCGCTGACCGTACACGTCATGCACAGTTTGCAGAGCTACAACAACATGTTCCCATTTCCGTCGAATGATCAAAACACAGTCCTGTCGCACTAACTCAGCTTAGCATGTTTCTACACGGGTTGCAGAAGATGGCAAAATAGCTTTCTCCGACTTCTACTCAGTTCCGACTTAAATAGGAACGATTATATGCGCAAAGCTGCAGGAATGGTAGCGCAGAGTCTGAGGTGGCAGTTGAAAGATTGTGAGTTATCGAGCATTTCGCTCTCGTTTAAATACATGGTCGAAAGAGTCATCCTTCAGGAATTGTGAAACTAACCCTGTCATTCAGAACTATGTGCCACAAAGAGCATTGATTCACCACGAGATGGGGAAACTCACAGACATCTATCGTCTTTTGAGACCTAAGCGCTGTAGTGTGCGAGTGAAACAGAAGAGAACCTACGTCATAGGGAAACCGAGTAGAAGGTGTTTGTGGCCAGGGAGACATATCAGTATTAAATATGGCGGACCTAAGATTGGCCGTAAAGGGAAACATTAATGGAAAGTATTTAATTCTGTAGCAATTCAGGGATTGAAGCCACAGTAATTTTAAACTGCCATCCTCCATAAATTTCCATGGTGATCCCGATAAAACTTGAATATTGATCATATCTATAATACTTTAGATTTACTGTTAAACTGAAATTAACAAGTTTTGTAACAAAGACCTTAATGCTAAAATCTGAACGCTTTGTTCGATCTTAACGATCAATATTTCATATAGAAGAGCATCTTTAAAATGACAAACATGGTAAATATGAACTCTGTAACTTTATTTGTTTAAAAGATACAGTAAATTTAAATTATCAGTATTTTGAGTTAAACATCAGATCGTCATTTCCTCCACACAAAACACATTGAACAATGACAGCATGATATCTTATTGAATCATTAGGTAATAGAATATTTGTTGTAAATTTTAGTGCATAATAGTTACTTTTTTTCTTTATTTATTTGTCAGAAAGCACATGGGTGCAAGGCTACTGGCCGTGGCAATAAATGCTAACAAGGAAATTGTATTGGTTGCATATAAAAGAATTTAACGTTTATTATGTAGTGGGTATTATTGTTAGTCCGCAGCTCGTGCTCGTGCGGTAGCGTTCCCGCTTCTCACGCCCGAGTTCCCGGCTTCGATTCCCGGCGGGGTCAGGGATTTTCTCTGCCTCGTGATGACTGGGCGTTGTGTGATGTCCTTAGGTTAGTTAGGTTTAAGTAGTTCTAAGTTCTAGGGGACTGATGACCTTAGATGTTAAGTCCCATAGTGCTCAGAGCCATTTGAACCATTTCATTATTGTTACTTTATTTAGAACGTGAAAGTGGTCAAGCTTTGATTATTTAAATATACTAACATGTTATATAATGTTGAATAAGCTGTAGCCAATCAGATGGACGGCTTCAGGATAGGGAACTGCCCTAGTCAGTTGAGTGATATTCGGCGAGCGGGAAACGCGGCCGGAGACGCGAAAGAGGACAGTTCGGCCACAGACACCAAAGTGGACAGTTCGGATTGAGACGCGAAAGCGGACAGTCGGTCTTTAGGCAGCTAGGAAGCGAACGACTTAGAAAACTTCGCATTGTGTGGTATCGCGGGACATAGCCTTGGAGCGGTGCGCAGCCGCGCGCCTGGTGTGAACTCCAACTTTTCGTGTAAATGACGAGGTTTGAGTATCGGGCTTGTGTTTCGCGATGAGAATGTGAATGATAGGTGCCAAATGGATCTGAGCTCGAGTGTAACAGTAACTCTAAATACGACCACTTTCGCTTTTAGTTTACTTTCTGAATAAACATTATTATAACCAAATCGCAACTGTGTGACCTACATCATTTATGGGTCGTTAATTTAGTTCCTGATATTATTATTACTGTTATTATATGTTATGTTAACTTCGTTTTTCGCAAGCTTGCCATCACCCAGACAATTTAACCGAAGGGTCGCAAGTGTCTTATTTAGGGCGTGTAACGTGACACGTGCGGTTCAACCCGTAGACCAGTTTGAGCCAAGACGTTTCGATGAAGGGGAACCACATGTGAGCCCGAACATCTTTGGGATGTTAGCTCGTAAGATGCATAGGGGCTACCCAAAACCACGAACGAATTTTACTGTAGCAGATATGTTAGAGAAACATGACTCGTTTCGAGATTTGAGAGGTCCAGAAATATCATTCACTAGTGGTGGTACTCATTAAAGGACTTCTCAATAGGATGCAAAGCAGGTGGTTGAATGGAAAGACTTGATTAGAAATCCCAGACAGCATTTCTACCAGATAGCGTAACATTAGAGATCTGAAAAGCCTGTGTACATTTCTTACGACCTCAATCAGCACACCATCTACTGTTTGTAATGCTTCTCAGTCAGTCTTCGCCTATAACCCAGTGGATATATCTGAGTACCTCTGACATGGCATCGAGACAGAATGTTTTGCAAATACTGGATAAATAGAGCCGGCATGAGGGAGTTGCAAATATCGGTTTCATACCTCGTTTCTTATCCGAATCACTTTCTAAATTACTAAGGGTATTGGGAAATCATTTTGGGTCAGTGTTGAGTCTAGCTTGCCATTAGGAATTTTGTGAGTGGTGGGACCGTTAGAAGAGGATGAAGTATTAGACAGGCGGGTCGCTTAGTTAAAAGAGCTATTGCACGCATACAGGAAAGAAAGGGTGAAAACAAGTTTCTACAGGTAATTTTAGCACAGAAGACTTAGGATTAACAAAGGGGGTCGTTAATCGATAATTTGGGTATCCTGGAGGAAGAAGACACGAGAGGTGTCAGCCATGGACAATCACCGGACGCCACTGAAACTGCTCTAAGAGAAAAAGTGAAGCAATAGGGAATGGATGGAAAAGTTACATTTGGAAGTTAAGGATTTATTTTCTCCCAAAGAACCATACCAGCTACACATATCACACAACACTGCATAGCAACAGGAAATGAATCCCCAGTCTACTGCAAACCACACAGAATACCAAGTTGGCGGAATTTATCCATCAACAGCTGAAAGAATAATTGAAGGAAGTAATGGTGCATGGGCGGCAGGAATTGTCATTGTGCCTAAAAAAATCAACGGATGAAACACAAAAATATATGTTTTGTTGTGATTACAGATACCTAATGCGAAAACCATAACGGAGACTTATCCTTTGCCAAACATCACAAAATCTTGGACAATTTAGAACAATGCAAATATTTTTGAACAATGGTTTTGAAGAGTGCTTATCACCAGCTAGAAGTTGCACCGCAGTATCGCCACAAAACAGCGTTTTTGGCACCCTGGGGACACTACCAATTCAGAAGAATGGCATTCAGATTGAAAAACACACCTGGAACATTTCAGAGTTTGTTGAATGGAGTACTCAGAAGT
Organism: Schistocerca americana; assembly: GCF_021461395.2. Classification (NCBI taxonomy): domain Eukaryota; kingdom Metazoa; phylum Arthropoda; class Insecta; order Orthoptera; family Acrididae; genus Schistocerca; species Schistocerca americana. The sequence goes on from NC_060119.1 coordinate 541,003,567, forward strand.
TTAAAACCACAGCAACGCTTACGGTACCTCGATGACATAATAGTTTATGGGAGTGATATGGAACGGCATATGTAGCGATTAAGGGAAATATTCCTTAGGGTAACATTAGCGAAATTAATACTGAGTTCAGAAAAGTGTAATTTTGTGATGGAAGAGATAGCACACCAAGGTCATATCATAAGTAAAGATAGGGTCAAGACAGACACAAGCTTAACTAGAACTGTACGTGAATTTCCTGTACCAGGATCTGGAAATGAAGGGCAATCGTTCTTACGAGTCGCGAACTACTATTGCCAGTTCTAAAAAGGATATGCGGATATTGCCAGACACAGTTGTTAAGAAAGGATACTAAACTTTTGGGGTAATAAGAGTGCCAGCATGCTTTTGCGGAGCCAAAAGAAGCCTTAACATCGAGGCTTTGATATTGGTCTTTCCTTGTTTTAATAGAGGTTTTAATTTATCATGTGATGCATCAAACCATTATCACAAGAAGTGAAGGCATAGAACATCCAGCAGCTTACGCATCAAGGCAACTTAATTCTGCAGAAAGGAATTATTCCACAACAGAGAAAGAGATGTTAAGTCTTCTTTATGGAATCATATATTTTAAATATATGCAAGATTACTACTCTCTTTTACAATCTGGACTTTAATAAAAATGGCAAGGTAATGTTAATCAGAACATAGGGAGAAGTTGTGATCTAAACGACGATAGATTTATTCATCCTTAACATCACAAGACAACAAAAATGACTAAAGAAACGTCACACAAACATTTTTATTTGACAAACGCTTTCACTAACATGGGGTCTATGGTGGACACAGTGACCAGCTGGGGATCGACGTACGACACTAACTTGAACACTAATCTCTTTATCTGATTTCAGGTAATGGCACAAAATCTACGCCACCATCAAGCATCTATACTCTACTATTTCCAAAAAAAGAAAAATTTGGTTCGAAAGAATAGGGTGCTGAGAAACATATATTGGAGCCCTACACTCTAGCAGCGATTTCTTTACCCTTCTGCAGGTCGGGGCGTCACATCACGATGCGTTCGGCGACTGAAGTCATGGACGACAGCAATCTGTTATTAATGGCGCGTTCCCGAAAAATGCAAGTACACCGTCTAACATTCGGCTAATGTGGAACACAGGTATTTCCCTGTGAGCCTCTGGAACCCTGGTGGATTCCAGTGTGCAGGTGTACCCATTTGCTGGTCTGCCAAACCAATTTGACTCCGTGCCATGACTATTCGTTACGGAATATGTCAAATGTTTAGACGGCCGACTCAAGACAAATAAGTACATCCACGCATCATTCATTGTGTTCGTGATGCTAGAAGCAGTACTTCTGATGGCTCAGAAGGTGACTGGCACAGGCCCTAAGCCGCATACTAGCAAAGGACACAAGTCTCAATGTGTAGGTAGAGACCTGCAGTTCTTTACTAGCGAAGCGCCAGTACAAGAGTGATCTTATGTCTTTCTGTCCGCTTCCTCCTCCGCTCGGTAGCAAAGCATATTTACATCTTAGACTTCCCCCACTTTAGCACAAGCCAGTCACGACCTGGAGCGTGGCATTCGAAGCTTGGAGAGCGCCCTTTGCTCTGCATACACTGATTTGACCAATCAGAACTTTAAAGTTAAATGGGAAAAATGAAAAAAAGATTCGAAAGATTCCGCTTCGTGACCTCTTTCCCACGCGTTTACGCCGTGTCTTAAGCTAACAACATGACCAGGATGGGACCATAGCCCTCCATAAAAAGCTTGTTATCTTCCCTGTTGCGTCTATTTCGAAGTTTCCAAATAATAGCAATAAACTCGCTAAAAGCCTCGTAGTTTCACAAAATGATTTGTAACAGAGTCTGGATGTCTGGGCGCCAGTGATCTGTCCCACGCAGAACGCACACAGATGTCCCGTCGGCTTCCTCCCTAACAAGGCCCCATCCTCTGTTTTATTGCCAGTCTGAAATGCGCTGGCCATTGCAGCGGCGACTTCTCGGCGCTAGTCAGTCTACCTGGACATGGATGCCGACCGATTGACCCCAGCCAACGTGTCTGCACAATGAGACCGCAGACTCGGCTGTCCAGAAATGTTTCCACCCAGGTTCCGCAGAAGAAACGCGCTTCCCTCGGCCCATCGTCGCCGTGCTTTTACTGCAGTCGCTTAAATCGGCAACCTATTCCTTTGAATGCAGGTAAAGCTTACCGTTGTTCTTTCCCTAGAACACTAACTACTGTACACCATGTCATCATGCTGTATGAAGTCAAATTGCAATAAATGTCATATTCCCTAAGAACATGAAGCGGGATTAACACCGAATCAGAAGTGAGAGTTCCCTGCACACTCTCATACTAACTGTATGGTAAAAAGTTTAGAGTAATAACAGATCATGCAGCATTAAAATAGTTGTTGAATTTAAAGCATCCGCCTAGTAGGGTGATGCAATGAGCAGTAAACTAAGTGAATTTCATTTCGAAATCACGCATAAACCTGGGAAGAAGCACGGAAATGTGGGTGGCCTAATAAGAAAAGTGGCAGTATTATATACTAGGGGTAGTAAGCATAAGGAATAGCAAACTGCGCAGTGACGACTGTAAGCAGTATTTTAAGGAGCCACAATGTTGTATGTAGGATGGGTTGCTATTCAGAGAACTGGTTCAGAATTGGAACCACGGGTAGAGGTAACAGCGAAACTAAGGAATAGAGCGCTACAAGAAGCTCATGATCAAATATTAGTGGGTCATGGAGGTTGCAGATCTACCAATAGAAGAGTAGCAGAACGGTATTGGTGGAGGAATAGGCAGACGGGCCAGTGAGTGCGGAATTGCACGCAATGCGCACAGAGTGCTGATTTGTGACGAACAAAAGCACCATTGCAGAGGTTAGCTGGTTCTTTAGCACCATTCGAATTCCTGGAGACTGATGTTTTAGGTCCACTCAATAAAATACCTACAGGGAATAAGTATGTACTCACAGTCATAGATGATTTGTTAAAATAAGTAGAAATGGTCTTGATGCCAAACCAGCAGGCAGCAACAATGACACAAGCACTAGCGAATAATGGATATTGCAGTTTGGAGTGCCTGAACCAGGGAGCGAACTTCATGTCAGAGCTATTCAAAGAATGGTGTGTTATTGAATGTGAACAAGTTAAGGACGAATTCTCTACATCCACAAGCCAATGGAAAAACAGAAAGAGTACGTAGGACGGTCGGGAAGTGCTTGAATACTAAGCTGATTTACACTACACGAATTGGGATGTCTATTTGATGCATTTCATCTCCACTTACAACTCACAACAGCATACAAATACAGGATTATCGACACATGACCAGTATACGGTCTTAAAATGCTGACATATTGTAAACAAATGAAGGGAAGGAATTTGCCGGACTGATCAAGGGAACTTGTAATAGAGCATGGAAGGCAAATACGGGAGCATTGGAGAAACAGGAAGAAGTAGTGGACCGTAGGGCAAGAATATCACAGTATCAGGTTGGTCAGTGGATGATGCTATCAATTTCAAATAAGCGGAAGGGAAAGACAAAGAAGCTTTTTGGAAAGTATGAGGTGTCCTGCTAAGTGACAGAGACTACTTTGCTGGTAAATGTCAAGATTCAGTTGCCAACGGAGAACAACAGTTGTGTATGTACGGCGGTTGAAAGCTTTTCAAGGGAATCCAGAAGTTATTCCAGGGATAGGAGATGCGGACCGGAAAGGGAGAGGGAGGAGAAACGTGTCGGAAGATGAGCAAGAGGTTGTAAATGAAACAGTAACGATGAGCCCGTATGGATTATGGTATAGGAGATAGTCATTTAATTTTTTTTTTAATGTTCGATATAGATTTAGTGTAATTAGTTTAAGCAGTTCCGGAGCAGCAATGAATTTAAGAGGGAGGAAAGTAATAGGTATTCCCACTCCTAGGTGTGGTAAAGAGGAGGTGAGATTATGTGGTTCACAGCAGGACTACTGATCTTCCTGGGGATGGGAGCGTTACGGAACCAGCACCTGGAAGGGGTGGTGCTGTTCGCCAAGCAGGAAGACGTTGTGATCACCAGTTATCGCTGGGTGATACAGGTGGTATTCAACGCTTGGGAGTTGCGTAACGAGGTGAGAAAATTGGAAGAAGCTTTCGACAAATTTCATCGGGAGGCATGGATTACTCAAATGAAGTGCTCGGGTATTTGAGAGAGTATATTGAGCGTACGAGAAATTAAGGGGTGAGATAACACAGATACTGAAGTTATTCCACATAGGAGAAAGGAAGAGGGGTGTGATCTACATCTACATCTACATCCATACTCCGCAAGCCACCCAACGGTGTGTGGCGGAGGGCACTTTACGTGGCACTGTCATTATCTCCCTTTCCTGTTCCAGTCGCGTTTGGTTCGCGGGAAGAACGACTGCCGGAAAACCTCCGTGCGCGCTCGAATCTCTCCAATTTTACATTCGTGATCTCCTCGGGAGGTATAAGTAGGGGGAAGCAATATATTCGATATCTCATCCAGAAACGCACCCTCTCGAAACCTAGACAGCAAGCTACACCGCGATGCAGAGCGCCTCTCTTGCAGAGTCTGCCACTTGAGTTTGCTAAACATCTCCGTAACGCTATCACGCTTACCAAATAACCCTGTGACGAAACGCGTCGCTCTTCTTTGGATCTTCTCTATCTCCTCCGTCAACCCGACCTGGTTCGGACCCCATACTGATGAGCAATACTCAAGTATAGGTCGAACGAGTGTTTTGCAAGCCACCTCCTTTGTTGATGGACTACATTTTCTAAGGACTCTCCTAATGAATCTCAACCTGGCACCCGCCTTACCAACAATTAATTTTATATGATCATTCAACTTCAGATCGTTCCGTACGCATACTCCCAGATATTTTACAGAAGTAACTGCTACCAGTGTTTGTTCCGCTGTCATATATTCATACAATAAAGGATCCTTCTTTCTATGTATTCGCAATACATTACATTTGTCTATGGTAAGGGTCGGTTGCCACTCCCTGCACCAAGTGCCTATCCGCTGCAGATCTTCCCGCATTTTCTAATACTGCAACTTCTCTGTATACTACAGCATCATCCGCGAAAAGCAGCATGGAACTTCCGACACCATCTACTAGGTCATTTATATATATTGTGGAAAGCAATGGTCCCATAACATTCCCTTGTGGCACGCCAGAGGTTACTTTAACGTCTGTAGACGCATCTCCATTGAGAACAACACGCTGTGTTCTGTTTGCTAAAAACTCTTCAATCCAGCCACACAGCTGGTCTGATATTCCGTAGGCTCTTACTTTGTTTGTCAGGCGACAGTGCGGAACTGTATCGGACGCCTCCCGGAAGTCAAGGAAAATGGCATCTACCTGGGAGCCTGTATCTAATATTTTCTGGGCCTCATGAACAAATGAAGCGTGATGGGTCTCACACGATCGCTGTTTCCGGAATCCATGTTGATTCCTACAGGGTAGATTCTGGGTTTCCAGAAATGACATGATACACGAGCAAAAAACGTGTTCTAAAATTCTACAACAGGTCGATGTCAGAGATATAGGCCTATAGTTTTGCGCATCTGCTCGACGACCCTTCTTGAAAACTGGGAATACCTGTGCCCTTTGCCAATCATTTGGAAACTTCCGTTCCTCTAGAGACTTGCGGTACACTGCTCTTAGAAGCGGGGTAAGTTCTTTCGCGTACTCTGTGTAGAATCGAATTGGTATCCCGTCAGGTCCAGTGGACTTTCCTCTGTTGAGTGATTTCAGTTGCTTTTCTATTCCTTGGACACTTATTTCGATGTCAGCCATTTTTTCGTTCGTGTGGTGATTTAGAGAAGGAACTGCAGTGCGGTCTTCCTCTGTGAAACAGCTTTGGAGGTCGGCTTATAGAAATAATATTTTGCACTGCTAATGAGGAAAACACCTGAAGGGTGAACGACACCGTAGAAGAGGTTAAGCTGGGGCTAAATAAAACAAAGCAGTGAGTCATTGGCACACTACGCAGATTGCAAGTTTAGAGAAGGACGCATTGAATAACAGACGACTACTACGACAACAGACTGGAGAAGTAATGTGGTATGCTGGCTGCTTCTCTCTTTTTGTCCTCTTCGTTAAAAGGTAGTGTTGGTGGAGGTTGTCGCATTTGGACATGTCCTCCTCTTTTTTTGGGTGATGTTAAATGTACTGATCTTTTGTTAGTTGCTATTTGTTGAGAGTTTTTCTTTCTCTTATTCTGCTACTGCAGGAGTAGCGACTTGGGTCTTTTGTATTTCTCACTTTGTTGCTCGTATTGCCCAAGGGTGTTGATGAGTTCATTTTGCGAGTTTCACGCCGTGGCGTAGAAAGCTTCTGCCAGGTCACGGAAACGCGTTGATAGTGGCTCAATATCTGCAGCTTCATGTAGGTCTGCCGCGGGGAAGCGCGTGGGGACGTGTAAGGCACGTCTTAACGCTCTATTTTGTATTTTTTGTAAGTGATCTATCGTCTGTCTGGCTGCATAGCCCCATACAGGTCACGCATACTCCAATATCGGTCGAATTAGACTTCGGTAAATCGCTACTCCTATTGCAGGATCGAGGGAACCAGTGCTGTTCAATACAGGGTACAGAACCCGCATCCTGGCGTGAGCCTTTCTGCGAAGCTCCTCTACGTGACACTTCAATGTCAGCCGGCCGCGGTGGTCTCGCGGTTCTAGGCGCTCAGTCCGGAACCGCGCGACTACTACGGTCGCAGGTTCGAATCCTGCCTCGGACATGGATGTGTGTGATGTCCTTAGGTTAGTTAGGTTTAAGTAGTTCTAAGGTCTAGGGGACTGATGACCACAGATGTTGAGTCCCATAGTGCTCAGAGCCATTTGAACCATTTTTGAACACTTCAATTTCAGGCGCCTGTCAAGTGTGACACCGAGATACCTCGCAGAATTTCTCCGTGGCAGGTTCTGCCCCTGCAATCACAGCAGTTGGTCTGGCTGTCGTGGAGGTCGGCGTTTGCCATAGCGTCTGGTGAGCAGCATGGCTTGCGTTTTATCGGAGTTGATTGTGATGCGCCACTGCTTGGCCAAGTTTTCCGTCCTGTTATGGCGGTTTGCAGACGCCTTGTAACCAGGTTCCTGTTTGTCGAGCAGGAGAAGACTGCAGTGTCATCCTCATATTGTGCAGTGTGTACATGCTGAGTCGGGATGTCAGCAGTGTAGACATTGTAGAGGACGGGTCCCAGGACCGAACCTTGGGGCACGCCAGCACAGATTCTTCTTCTGGTCGATACGGATCCATCGATCTTAACTGAGAAGGTCCTACCGGAGAGGTAGTTTTTTACGATTTTGACGATCTTTCCGGGGAAGCCTAGGGTGTACATCTCATGTAGTATCCCGGTGCGCCAGACTGAATCAAAGGCTTTTACTACGTCTAATAAGACAAGCCCGCAGTAGCCCTTTCGGTTGAAGCTGTCCGTGGCTGCTTCAACCACTCTCGTGATTTGTTGGGGGGCGGAGTGTCTTTGCCGAAAGGCGAATTGGAATTTCGGAAGTATCTGCTCTCTTGTAATATGGTCCTGTATGGGGGTAAGTAGGAGGCGCTCGTTAAGTTTACTGAGGGTATGCAGTAGACTAATTGGTCTGTAATGTTGCGGGAACACCGAGTCTTTTCCTGGTTTCGCTATTGCAATGACTTCTGCTTGCTTCCACTGCGCCGGGAATTTTTGCGATCGCGTCAGTTCGTTAACTGTGTCAGTCAAGTGGGCGATCGCTAGAGGCAGGAGGAGATTCAGTAATTCGTTTGTGACCTGGTCGTGTCCCGGGGTCTTCCTAGTGGGCAGGGACTTGATGCAATGCGCCAAGTCTTCAGTACTGAGGAGTGGTGTGTAGTCATCTTCGTCGTCTGCTTCCAGGAACACGGCCAGTTCTCGGCGGACTGTTGCGACTTGTTCTCTGTCCTGTACTTCTGCTGGTCTGAACTGCTTTTCGAACACGTCGGCTAGCGCGTTAGCTTTGTCGATTGGACTAAACTGCAATCCACGTTCGCCGTGCAGTGGTGGCATTTTCGCGCATCTTTTCGTAAACTGCTTCGTGGCTTGCCATAAACTGTTGCCTTCTAGTTTGCGAGCTGAGGGCCTTGCCGACCATTGTTGGTTGCGATACTCATTGAGATCTGCTTTCAGCTGTCTCTGTAACCTATTGAGTAGCCTCCGTGTATCCCTGTGTATGCGAGAGCTACAGAAAAGGCACTTAATCTGATACCAAGGAACTAGAAACCGAAGTAGAAGTCTTAGGTAGGGAAGTAGTAATGACAAAATGATTACAGTTCGTAGAAGATAGTGTTTGGGAAGCACGAGGCTAAGTAGCAGAATTACAGAAGGCTCTGCAACAGGCTGTAAGAGGTCAGCTAGGGGTAAACTTGCTGTCGCCAGAGCAGTATTTAAAGGGTCTAAGGAAAGTACAGAAGGAACTACCGCCGGAGCTGCGGTTGGGTTTAGAACCTGACCACAAGAAGTTACCTTTTTATTTCAAGGTAGCTACAGCATCCATGATAACTGATGGAATGAAAGTTCACTTTTCCGTTTCTACACCAGTAACAGGGAAAGAAGCACATTACAAGTGCTACATAGTTTATGTGCCAGTTGACGGATATTGAAGAAATTTGTAGTAGTAAAAACGCAGCAGCTATTATTAACTGAAAAATACAAGACAAGATATGAAGAAATGGTGGAAGAAACGTTACAAAAATGCTACCAAGTGGAAATTGCATTCTGTCTGAATATGACAATAAGAGAGGGACAGGGTCCCTGCGCGGTGAAATTGCTAATGGTACAACAAGAGAGTGCAATAAAGAAGTGATCGAGCCAGAGTTATACTTTCAGCAGGTCGAGGGGCTTTGGGTATACTCTACTTTTGACAAGGTGTTACTAGTGGCTAGTTGTTTCGAGCAGGGAAGCTTACGTCAACAAGGAGGTTAGGCCCCTTTATCTCGCACGCTGTTCCATTTAATAACAAACCACTCCAGATTAATAGTGATTTCCATCCACCCGCCACGATTTCAGGGGTAGCTCATCTGAATGCCTTGCGACCTCGTTTGTACTGTCCAGAGGAGTACATGGAAGTGCTAACTGCCACGGATTTAACCAGCTTAAATCAAATTCTAGGGCCGGAATTAACGCAGTCTACAAACACGTTGCTGAACCAGCAGGAGGGGCGCGTCTCCTTGGAAACCTTAGTGCAGCATGTCAATTTAAATCGGGAATGTTAGTATCAGAAAGAGATAACATTGGTTATTGTCATATCAACCATCGCAGCAAAACTTGTTCTGCGGAGTTCCATGGTGTTTGAGTTAAGGAGCAGAGCAAGGGGCCCTGATAAAAAAGATAAAGTGATATGGATAAGAAAATCAACTGTTAGAATAATTCTTAAAAGGCGAAACAAGGTCAGAAGTGCTGGTAGCCAGGAACTCTAGTGTAAAGGATAATCAAGTTTAATCGACCCAAGGGATTGAGGGCAATGTAGTACATCGACCGCATCGGGTCAAAAAGCACGGCGGAGCGGAAGTGATTTGCAACATAGCCAGCTGCAGGTAGGAAAGAGTTTATGCAATGCGAAGCACTGCGAACCTGAGCCAGCTGTGCGTTGTATATCAACAGCCGACGCTGCAATGCACTAGCGGAAGGACGGCAGCCTTTCCCCACTTGGCACCACAGGAGTGCTTAGAGACGTGCCTTGAGCCATAAACGAACATATTCTGGAGCATACAGATACTCAGCCATTCGTGTACTAAAATATTCTGGTCTCAGTGTCACAGCCTACACCCTGAGTCTGTGACGCCTAGAATGACAACCTGGAACGCAGTATGGGACCGCTGTTCGACCATGGGATGGGCAGCCTGCCCTGAGTCATGAGAGCAGCCACTGCCGGGGCAGAGAGCCAGCTGCCGGGCTGGAGGAAGGTCACAGCCGCCACCGTAATATCGTCAGCTGCGCTGTCGCGCTGTCAGCAACGCCAGACGTCAAGTGTTTCGCATGAGAAGCAACTGGACGCCTCCACCAACCTGTTCCTCATCCACTATGGCCGAAGACTGGAATAAACATGTTAATTAAACAAGTCTACTGCCGTCCTGATGTCTCATTTCACTCTCCGCGTGTGACAATTCAGGGGTCATCTAACACTATGAACCACTGGTCCTTTGAGACTTTGAAACAGCAAGAGGAGGTACGAGACAGCATGTCTAACAATAATTTGCCAAGACTTGTGAAGAGTATCCAAAACAAATGCAGGTTAGATCCTGCATAGCTGTTGGCTATGGTCATACACCTCACTGATCCATTGGCATCTTTGGGGTATTTCAATGGGATTCTTCTTCTTCTTTAAGTGTCTCGTCCTCAAGTACATTGGCTATCAGTAACATGATCTGCTGCTTGCTTGAAGACTTCCTGAAAAGCGGTTCTGTGCTCAGTCCACACCACTGCCTTAAGTCCTTTTGCCACAAAAATCTTTTATGTCCTGCGCCAGGTCCGCCCTCAGTGTTTCGTTGAAGTGTTAGTTACAACAGATTGTATATGTTGTTGCGCATTATATGGCCAAATTATGCGAGTTTTCTTCTCTTGATGACACTGGTAATTTCCGAATCTTGGTTCATACACGGTAGTACTGCAACTTTCGTGATTATCTGTCGATGATATCCTTAATATCCTTCGATATATCGACATTTTAGATGCTTAGAGTTTGTTACCTACTACTGCAGTAAGTGTCCATGAGTCAGCTCCTCGTGGTAGATACTTAACACGTAGCATCGATGTTGTTGTGTGCGACGTGTAATACTAGTCAGAACTTCCTTTATTTTTTGGTAAGAGCTTCTCGCATATTCAGTTCTGCAGTGAATTTCTTGACTAATATCCTCGTTATCATTGATCTGGCACCCCAAGTATTTATGTGATGAAGCCCCTTCGGTGTTATCATTACATCTCGATTTCTGCTGGAAGCCATTCATTTTGACTTCTTGACGTTTAAACGTAACTCCGTGGTGTATAGTGGTTGTTGCAGAACTTAGGTGCAAGCAAGATGGTGTCTTCAGCATGTATAATATTATAATGGACTCCATTAACCACTACCCCTAAATATTTGCCATAAAGAGCATCTTAAAAAATCTTTGTAGAATAGATTTCCAAAAGTAATGGGGCTGAAACCAGCCCTAGTGAACTTCTTCCGTAAATATCCTGCCTCTGCCAACTGACCATCGACTCTCACACCAGAACATTTGGTTCCAGGACAGATTTCCAGTTGATCGGATGCCACAACCTTCTAGCGCTCGTTACCCTAAGACATGCAGCACTTTGTCATGCCGAGCAGTGTCAAAAGCTTTTTCGTAATTAACGACTGGAAAACTGACAGCTGTTGCCATCGCACAATTCTGTAATGAGAGTGCCTTTCTGTTGCTGATTATGCGCTGAGGAACAGTATTTATGAACGGAAGAAATGCTTGACTCGAAACTTTCGTTGGAAACTGAGCTCAATCTCATATGGACGATGGCAGCGGTAGAAATCTGCTGTGATTACGCCGCGTGGTCTGGGGCGCCGTGTCACGGTCGGCGCGGCTCCCCCCGTCGGAGGTTCGAGTCCTCCCTCGGGCGTGGGTGCGTGTGTTGTCCTTAGCCTAAGTTAGTTTAAGTTAGATTAAGTAGTGCATAAGCCTAGGGACCGATGACCTCAGCAGTTTGGTCCCATAAGACCTTATCACAAACTGAAAACCTTGATGTACCTGAGACTCCTACAAGCATTCACCCAATGTTATAGTGGGAGACCAATCAAAACTTGCTCGTCAGATGATGATTTTTAACACTTTTTTCGTGAACACATATCTAGAACAAAGTAACTGCTGTATCACGTCACTGAGAGCAGAAGTTGTGCTCTTTTACCTAAATACAACCCACACGTTGTCTTTATTTTCGTGTGGTTCTCTGACGTTTACACATATTCCTTCACAATACATTGGAACTGTAAGATTGTGTAACAAAGGCTGTTTTTCCTTTTGATGCCGTTTTGCAGATAATGTTTACTTATCATACAAACGTTAGAAAACCATGGAACACATTATGTAACTAATGTGATGTCCTGAAGCTCGCCGATTACTTTAATTTCCTTATCTGTTGTCATGAACGAATTTTTGAATTGTTACACTGTTGATCTTTAAAATTGCAGGGTAAACATATTGTGCTGTGGGCGATCTGTATGACTGGGAATGAAGAACCCACTTCGTACTCTGGGATCACAGTATACAAACATTTATTTTTCCAGGACGACCGGTTTCAACAGTCTTGTGCTGCCATCGTCTGATCTAAGGGGACAACATTAAGAGAAGGAAATTGTAGAGGGGGGCGGGAGAGTTTGCAATTAATTTTAATTATTATGTAAAATATACACATTTACATACTTTTACAAAAAAATACATAGTCGATCAAATGCACACAGCTGATAACATTCTCGTACCATCCACGCATATCGACGTCTGGCATGACGCTCCTAAGCTTGCTGTTCAGCACTGCGCTACAAAAATGTTCAAATGTGTGTGAAATCTTATGGGACTTAACTGCTAAGATCATCAGTCCCTAAGCTTACACACCTCTTAACCTAAATTATCGTAAGGACAAATACACACACCCATGCCCGAGGGAGGACTCGAACCTCCGCCGGGACCAGCCGCACAGTCCATGACTGCAGCGCCTCAGACCGCTCGGCTAATACCGCGCGGCACTACGCTACAGACGGAGTCTTAACGCAGAGGCGGCAGATCCCTAAATAGCTACATATGTCGCCGTCGAATGGCGTAAGTAGTACACTCTAAGCGACCACATGCCGTGGTTATAAGCAATGGCTAGCGGCGCACCAGAAGTAAAGCTGGATTTTTCAAAATGGCCACTATAACTATTCGGAATGCCAACTGACCATACATTTAAAATTATCATAGGCTTACGCTCCATATAAAATCTGTAGTAACACACACATATTAACTGTAACACCACGAAGAGGGATTGCAATAAACGTCAAATTGGCGTGAAGTAAGTGGACACGAGTAACGGTTCAAATGGCTCTGAGCACTATGGGACTTAATTTCTGAGGTCATTAGTCCCCTATAACTTATAATTACTTAAACGTAACTAACCTAAGGACATCACACACATCAATGCACGAGGCACGATTCGAACCTGCGACCGTAGCGGTCGCGCGGTTCCAGACCGTAGCGTCTAGAACCGCTCGGCCACACCGTCGGCCACGAGTAACGTCATCAACATTCAGTATACAAAAAAAGATCAAGCAGAGGGTTTCTCATTCAGCAATCACATTTGAACGTTCTTTGTTTGTAAAGTCTGGTTATGCCTTGTGGAAAAAGAGGAAACGTCTACCAACATGTGTCACAATTCAACAATGGGAAGATCGTAGCCAATGGCGACTGAGGTCTATCATACTGCGATACTGCTGCCGGGATCCCAAGGAAACCCTGCAGATATGACATAGGTGGGTTACAGCAGGGCCATACTGAAAGTCACGAAGTATCACAACGGCCCCACGCAAGTAGCACACAAGAGGACAGGCACATTTTTCGCTGATTCGTGGAGGATGGCGCAACCACGCACGTACCTGTAGTCAGCAAACGACCGTGTTAATGCGGTAACACCAGAAAATCAAGTATTCACACACACATCGCGACAACGTCTGTAGCAGCACATTCTGTCGCTCTGGCATAGAGCTGAAGCAGTAGGGAATGATGTACCTCTAACCTCATTTAAGGTCAGTTCTTCGCCTTGGTGCCTAGATGGGTTAAAGCCATTGTTTCCGCCTTAGTCGGCAGCTCTGTGTATTAAATTATGGACTCTGCACACTCCCCTATCACCTACTAACTTGATCACATTTTCCTTCATCTACACTTTATCCGCCCAATATGTAAAAATTCGTTATTTGATATTCTTGATGATGGAATTTTTTAAGACTACCTCTTTATTCGCAGCGTTCCACAGAAGACATACGCTGTTATTTGTAACCTGAAATTATGTATCTTGTAGTTATTATTAGCTTTGTGTTTGTGAGTCAAGATCGCAGAAAAAAATTACAAATGTAAAAGTAATTAATAATAAATCTTGGACGATCGATAATCTACGTTCGACAGGATCATCGTGTCTATCTTCCCGAATACATGTGACGTGACGTCACCGAAGAGACGACAGGGAGGGCCCTGTACGCCGTCTGAAAGGCAGCTGTGTCGTCTCTGGCCCTGCACTGAGGCGATCGCTGATCCACTGATGGCCGCTTTAATGAGCAGCACTGAGAGTGTACTCTTAGAGGCCTGGCGCGCCTCCTCAATTACCCAGCTGCTCTCAGCTTTACGATCACCTCTGTTCAGACGAATTATCCGGCCTTTACTAGTTAGGAAATGATTCAGAAATTCGTTTACACTAATGGACCCTAAAAAGCAATAGGTTTCGATAAGATAATCCACTGTTAACACACTCACGAACCATCTAGTAGCTGTTTCTCACTTCAAAAAATCAAAAATTATTCTAGACTCAGCAGTTTCATTTTTCAGTGCGTAACGACAACAATTTTTCCATAATCAACAGTTTTATTTCTCTAATGTTGAAGAATGGAAGGACATGATATTACGATATTCACTTCATGTTACCCTGCTAATAAAATCTTGGACACTAATGCCAAGAACAGAGAGAACATAATACCGTATCTGATGCCCGAAAAATTGGATGGCAAGGGAAGACTTAACCACAAACAAATTTCAAACTACGGTGCCAACAACATATGACTGCAAGGAAACCAAAGACATACTCTAAGAAAGTAACGTTCACAACAACAAAATAATTGATACGAGATGAGGTTCATTCCAGGCGCCTCACGTGACTGGTAATCACGTGGGATGCACTCTGTGAGGCGGAGCAGGAATTGTATTAGCAACAGTTTCTGTTATCGTGAAAGGAGGGAGGGTAGGGGAGCACTTGATACTGGATAATCACATATCTCTTCACCTGTGCATCGGACATGTGCTCTCGTAGATTTCCGTATTTCCTTTTGACTCGTTAGTCCATTTCAGCATTGCTTCGTGGTACTACCACTCGCTATTTGAAATATTCACTAGGTTTCAAAGAGTATCACAAATACTGTAAGGGGGTACAGCCAGCCAGTGGCGTAGCTGGGGTGCCTGGCGGTCAGGGCAAACTTCGGCTTCGCGCATCCCTCCGGGTGCCCTCATCACACCCACCTTGCCAGTATCAGCCCACAGCTGATTTGCTGTTTAATTATCAGTGCTCTTTAATGGTTTATCTGTTTTCATCAACATTAATTTACAATGAATTAAAAGATATAAAATTAAATAATTCCTTTTGTGTCATTCAATCGAAAAGAACGACTACTGACTGTCCGAAGCTGCACTGCTTGCGATAATAAAGTGATTTCTTTTTCACAGTATCATTGTGCATCAATGTGAACTCGTAACGCAAAACAACAAACGCAAAATATATTCCCTACATTTTCGTTGCGTTACTTCACTTGGCATAACTTGAACCTTAAAACGAGAAACAAGCGTCTCAGTACCAATGCGAGGTAGTCTCATTGATCCCTTGCTCGACGCGTCCAATCCGAAACTCCTCATTATTCCCTTTCATAGATCGCCACCCTTTGCCAGTTTTGGAGATCTACAGTACATCTTTTTCCTTTCTCTTTCCGCTTCTACTTCGTCCTCCCTTTTTCTCCTTTCTTTTCCTTTCCTCATCTACCTCGTCTGCCCCAAAACTGTCTTCTCCACGGGGCGGCGCCTTGATTGCCGTATCCTAGTTACGCCCACGCTGTTGATTTTTTTTTAAAAAAAAGAGCGTTACTTTACATTTATTCAGATCTGATGACGCTGTTCTGAATTTCCTTCATATTCACTCATGGACGCTGCGGTTCTCTTGACAACATCTTTATCAGCAAACAATGCGAGAGCACTTCTGAACCTAGCCAGTAAACTGTTTCCATATATTGCGAACATTAACGGTCCTATTACAGATACACGTGACATATCTAGTATTTATCGAAGGCGCTGTATGAACTATATAAAATAGCAAAGCAACATAATTTAATTACATCGAAAAATGAAACTAAGTCTGAGGCATTCCAAGGGTCACGGCCTTTAGCACGCGTGTTCGCATTAGAAAGCAAAACTATTGAACAAATTAACACCCTCAGAGTCTTGGCCTGTGACGTGTCGCATTTTAGCGACATTAATATCGAAAAAAGACTAAGAGACTCAGTATGATGTGCGGCACCTTCAATAGGTCGCTCAGGTTAAAATTTTATGAAGTTATGGAAGTTCGCTGTGGTCTACATGGAAGTGAAAATTGGACTATGAAGTGCAGAACGTACAGTAGACTCCAAGCGGCAGAGATTATATTTTTTAGAGCAGTCCAATCATCCGGAAGAATGCAGGAACTTACAACGTAAATAAAAATATTACATAAAACAATGGAAATAATGTATGGAAATAATGTGTGACGAACGAACTGCAAACAAACTGCTATAGTACATTCCTAAATGAAGACAGAACAGTGGCAGATCCAAGAGAAGACGGTTGGATCAAGAAGCCACAATGAACATCGCGGTCTAACGCTTGAGAGAGAAGAAGCAGGTATGAAACTTCCTGGATGATTAAAACTGCGTGCCGGACAGGGACTCGAACTCGGGACCTTTGCCTTTCGCGGGCAAGTACTCTACCGACTGAGCTTCCCAAGCGCGACCCAGGCTCCGTCCTCACAGCTTTACTTCCGCCAGTACCTCGTCTCCTACTTCTCATTCAAGAACCAGGTATCTGATATTTTGCTATTGAACATTTACTCCCCTTTACAACGTTCCAGAATCAAACAAATATTGTCTCAGGCAACCACAAATCCGAGCTTTTGGTAGCGTATTGGTAATCAACACTCTCTCTATGAGTAATATACTCAATTTTCTTTAGCTTTTTCGTTGGCACTGCAACCTTCTCGGCACTGCCTCAGTCAACAAATATTGTCATCTGGACTGCATGCACACAAGACGTCACGACAGCAGAGTTTCCTACGTTACTTCCGCTGCTTTGATTCTGTACACCAGGCATATGGACTGGACGCCTCAGACAGACCAACAACAGTCAGTCCCAAAGGTTTACCCCTTGGCCGGCACTGCACCCCCGTCGCCGCCAAACATAAGACTCAGAGTGGCAGGGCAAATACGGGGAACAGAAGGAATACGTTGAAACCACCCCCCCCCCCCCAAAAAAACTCGATGTACACGTATATTACTGCCCCACGTACCGCCTTGCCTCAATGAGTACCTCTTTTTTTTTTTTTTTACAGCGAACGTTACCACTAGAAGTCTAGCCAGATGTTAGACTGTTTTCCTGTGACCAAAGATACTCCTAAGGAAGACGGCTTCACTCGAAGGGAAGAAATTAGCTCTGGTTACCATCCACCGGACATTGTTCCGAGAGCCCTTAATACGAGTATATTAAGAACAGGTGTATCAAGGCGCAGAATAAATTCGACCGAATGCGGGCATAAAGAGGACGTTACGTGCAGCTGTGAAGCAGTCCAAACACCTCATCACCTAGTAAATATTCCAAAACGTGGATGAAGTCTGTACTCAGGGATATGTTTTAAATGCCGCCGTAGACGCTATAAAAGTTTCGGAATTCTGGAGAGGAAAAGTGTGACTTTTTTTTCTGTCGGAAACGGAGAGTGAAATGGTTCAAATGGCTCTGAGCACTATGGGACTTAACATCGATGGTCATCAGTCCCCTAGAACTTAGAACTACTTAAACCTAACTAACCTAAGGACATCACACACATCCATGCCCGAGGCAGGATTCGAACCTGCGACCGTAGCAGCAGCGCGGTTCCTGACTGAAGCGCCTGAAATCGCTCGGCCACAACGGCCGGCAACGGAGGGTGAAGAAAATAAGTATTCAGCACAGTATTGTATACATTGATCTTT
Source organism: Schistocerca americana (assembly GCF_021461395.2). NCBI lineage: Eukaryota > Metazoa > Arthropoda > Insecta > Orthoptera > Acrididae > Schistocerca > Schistocerca americana. The sequence goes on from NC_060119.1 coordinate 541,021,553, forward strand.
TGCACTACTTCGACGAATTCTCTTGCAGACCATACTATGTAATCTCAGATGCTTTGTCTGGATCTGTAAGTAAAGGTGACTGGTAGGGAAGGCCACGTACTGTCACGTGACTCTCTTACAAACTGGCTACCCGCTTTTCTTGGTAACGCAGCAGCAGTATCGCCTTGGCTGCACCGTGTTGGCCCATCCTGACTCTGCTTTGCGACTCACTGTGCTCATTTCTGCCAACCGAGATTCATTTCATCTCCGTCAAGTGATTAGTTTCGCAGCTTATGCTTCGGAGTACAGTGGCCCTGTTGAAGGGACAATACTGGCATTTGCCTGAGGCGGCTGGAAAAAAATACAGATAAGCCAAATAATGGTGCTCGTCCTGATACGAGACAATATCGCAAACGTACTGTAGAGTTAAAATCGTTTTTAGGTTGTACTTTGTGTTTATAAGAAGTCGGAGCGTCACCATGAACCTCATCAGTCGTAAAAGTGTCAAGAAATTTCTAACGAAAGACCTTAGTTTGAATACTAACGTAGCTTCACTAAAAAGCTTTATTGAAAATATGACTGTGTAAGTGATTGTTTATTGCATGAATCTATTAACTGTAAAAGCGCGACACAGTTAATTTGCTACCCTAAATGTTAGCGTAATTCTAGGCCTTACTTCATTACAGAACTAGACATGAGACATTGTTTTAATTACCTTTCATGTGCGGCAGATGATTATAAGCGAGTCACTTAATCCAGTCCAGACCTCCTAAGAACATAATTTTATCCCATAAACCGACGGTGTTAGAAGATATAAGTACAAAGTCATTTGGGATTATTAAAGTAATACATGAGTCTCTAGGCAACAATGTTTCCTAGCCCCGTGCTTTCTACCGTTTGAGTGCGCTATAACGCTGTTACTGCACTTACGTTATTAGTCCTTTGCGGTCCTTTGGCGCTAATGCGTTACTTACTTCGTGTCGATACGATAGCGATGCTATGAAATTATTGCCGAGGAAACTTCTCTAAGCTCTTCGTTTTTGATATGGCAGTTTAATTACCGTAATAGTTCTGTTATTAAAGATTCCATTTCGCTCTCTCTAGTTTCCACAATGTAGTTATAACAGCATGCTTCCCTATATTAATCTACTGTTTGCATTGCATTTTACTTTAATTTTTTTTAATTTGCAAATGCGATTCTAGAAATTATCTCTCTAATTTCTGGATGCATGGAAATCGTCTATTACAATAGAGCTGCTCACAACGACGTACATTGTGCAGGGATTTTTAAGGGACAAAGAATCAAAAATTTGAAAAAAACAGCTGGCAGGTAAACATCCGGACGAGTACCGACAGCCATGTAACATGACAAACTTATCCCAGTGACTGAAAAAGCTCCAATTAAAACCTCAACTTGTGAGTATGATGGTAACTCCTAAATGCGAGACAAAGATCAAATTAGTTCCACCTCACCATCACTTCCATTCCATGTATAGACGATTTCACACACATCCATGTCATATAATTTTAATTATCATTTACGAATAATAGTTCTCTACTAGCCGAGGACAAAAATTAAATTCTGGAAGTGGATACGGCCGATATAGTTGATCATCAAGGCTTGATCAGATTACTAAAGCAGCTTCTTAGAACTGGGGGTATTCTATCAGTTGTGACGGAATGAATCAATACACAACTCCTATAAATCATTAAATATGCAAAATCACTCTGTTATTATACTGACATTTCGGTGTACATTTAGCAACCCTGATAATGAAGCCGGGGTTCACCAACAACAATGGTTTGTAACGTCCAATATAGACATGTAGGTGAATGCTTCACTAACCGACGCTTTGTGTAGAGATAGCAGTAATATATTTTATTTATTGGTACCAATGGATATTAATTATATTATTATAAATAACAATTATGTCATGAAGATCTGCTTAACTTATTATTACTTGAGATTTTTGTATCTCGCGTTACTCACACTTGCTGTATTTCTCGTCTGTAGAATATTTCTCGTTCTCACTCCCCCAACTCGTATTTTCTTTTACATTCCTGTTCTCCAAACATACTGTTTTAGATGGACGCTAACGAGTATATCATCATCGGCCCAAAACATATCCTCGCAATCATTAGCTTACCGTCATTTTTCTTTACGGCGTATTGTGCTACACGTATAAGGTGCATATCCGTTCTACTGATCTAATGACGCTCCTATCATAAAGTACATATATACTCGAAAATTAGTTTACACCATCGTTTCACGTTTCAGTGTCGTGAGTTTGGGAAGGGCGGACATTTTATGACTGAGGATTAGTTCCAGGCCGTCGTATTCTCCAGCTAACATTCACGGCGCGACCTCATTTGTGCGTGAAACAAAACGGCGATGGGCTTCGACTACTACCATATTACTGACTTAATCACTGCAAACAGACACATTGCAGATACTAGAACCCCATGTTTTTGTTTCACCCCAGGAGGAGCCTACGTATTGTGAACAGCAACGGTCATATCACACTTCCCTGTGGTACTCCGATTATTACCTCTAAATCTGTCGATTTAGTTCTGTTAAGAGCGACGTGTTGAGTTGTGTCTGCAAGAAAGTCTTGAATCCAGTCGCAGATCTACTCCGATACTCCGTAAGCTCATATTATTTTCATTAAATGGCAATGCGGGACGGTGTCAAATGCCTTACTGAAATCAAGGAACACGGCATCAGCCTGAGCGCCGTTGTCCACTGCGCTGTGGATCTCATGGAGGAACGGAGCGAGCTGAGTTTCTCAAGACCTCTGCTTGCGGAAACCGATTTTTATAGAGGAGATGTTCGTTTTCCAAGAATGTCATAATTATAGAGCATAAAACATGTTCCATAATTCTACAACAGATTGACGTCAACGATATTGGTCTATAATTGTGTGGATCTGTCTTGTGGGCCTTATTAAAAACAGGAATGACCTGAGCTTTTTTCAAGTCCTTAGGTACCTTTCGTTGCTCAAGCGATCTACGATAAATTACTGCTAGAAGGGGAACAAGTTCTTTCGCATAATCTTTATAGAATCTTATAGGTATCTCATCTGGTCCTGACGCCTTTCCGCTACTAAGCGATTGTAGCTACTTTTCAGTTCCGCGATTGGTTATCTCAATATCTACCATCTCGACGTTCGCACGACGATTGAAAGGAGGAACAGTGTTATGATCTTCCGCATTGAAACAACTTTGGAAGACCGAATGCAGTATTTCGGCCTTCTCTGTTATCTTCCGTTTCGGTGCCGGTGTGGTCGCTGAGAGAATGAACAGATGATTTTGAACCACTTACTGATTTTACATACGAGCAAAATCTCTTAGGATTTTTGCTCAGATAGGTTTCCAATGTATTACTTTCAAAATTTGCCACTATTTAAGTTCCAAACCTCGTATCGTAACATTCCTAGTAGGACCCGTCGTCATAGCTGCTGTCACGGCGTTATGATCACTGATACATTCCTGTGCGTTAACTGATTCAAAACGCTCAGGTCTGTTTGTTGCCAGGTGGTCTAAGACGTTACCCTCACTAGTTGGTTCTCTACCTATCTGCTCAAGGAAATTTTCGGACAAGACCTCCAGAACAATGCCACACAATTCTCTGTCTATGGCACCAGTTTTGATGGCCTAACACTCCCAACCTATACCTGGCAAGTTGAAGTCAGCCCCTATTACAACGACACGACCAGGAAAATTACTATTGATATTGTGCAAGTTCTGTCTGAAGCGCTCTAGAACTACAGATCCTGACCCAGGCGGTCTATAAAAGCATCCTATCGTCAATTTTGACTGTTCTTTGATACTCAATTTCACCCAGATTAATTCACATTCGGGACCCGTCATAATCTCGCTAGATTTTATCGAATTTTTTGCTGCAATAAAGACACCGCCAAGCCGGCCGAAGTGGCCGTGCGGTTAAAGGCGCTGCAGTCTGGAACCACAAGACCGCTACGGTCGCAGGTTCGAATCCTGCCTCGGGCATGGATGTTTGTGATGTTCTTAGGTTAGTTAGGTTTAACTAGGGGACTAATGACCTCAGCAGTTGAGTCCCATAGTGCTCAGAGCCATTTGAACCATTTGACACCGCCACCATTGGCGACTAATCTATCGTTACGATAAACATTCCAGTCTGAACTTAGGATTTCGTTGTCACTGATGTCTGGCTTCAACCACCATTCTGTTCCCAATACTATCTGTGCATTATAACTTTCAATTAGCGATACTAATTCTAGGACCTTTCCTTGAACGCTCCTGCAGTTTACTAAAATCATATTAATCTTTTATATCTCTGATCTGCGAGGACCAAGATTCTCTGAGGTCACTGTGACTGATTTAACAAGCAAATCATGTTTGCTCCCAAGGCAAGGGTCCTCTAACCTAAAAGAAAGCCCCATGTGCACGCCACACGTACTCCGCTACCCTAGTAGCCTCTTCCTGCGTGTAGTGCACGCGTGACGTATTGAGGAGAACCCTACAATTCTGCAACAGATAGCGGAGGTCGGTAAATTCGGATCCGATACCGTCGCAGCATCATCTGAGCTTCTGTTTTAGACTTTCCACTCTGCTCCAAACCAGAGGACCGTGATCAACCTTAGATACGATGCTACAAATACACAGTGTAGCCTGGACTCCGTGTGCTTAGCTAGTTGCCTTAACCAAATCAGCCAGCCGAGGATGACCTCAGAAACCAAGCAGCAGGCGTCATTCGTGCCAACATGAGCCACTACGCGCAGCCGGTTGCACCCAGTACTCTCGATAGCGGCCGGCAAGGGCCTCCTCCACACCACCGATGAAACCTCCCGACGAGCATACCGAATGCACACGGGAATTCTTTCCCGCCTTGCCTACTATCTCCTTGAGGGGTTCCGTCACCCGCCAGTCATTAGTGCTCCCAATGACTAGCATACCCACCCTCTGTTCTTGTCCGGCCTGGACAGGAAAATCGACCGCTGGCCCAACAAGAGATGCATCCCGTGCATCATCAAGACTGGGGAGCACCTCGTATCTGTTGCTAAGACGTAGGGAGACGGCTGCACGGCCTGCTCCCTCTTTCGCCTTCCTCCCAGTGACACGCGAACCCATCTCTGTCTGCCACCCACTCTGGACTGAGGACGGATGGGTCAGATGTTGCGTATCGGAAGCCGCAGTGACGTCCGGGTCACCAGGGAATTCCAGTGGCACCAAATGTCACACAGCTCTTGTCACTGGCATCCCGACGTCACTGCAACTTCGAGCATTAGCTAGAATTTTTTCGACGGTAGCCAAAGCAATTTCCAGCTGTTTACGGACAGCAGTCAACTCTCCTTGTGTCCGCCCACAAGAAGCACAGTCCCTAGCCATATCGTACTGTGTACAAAACAGATATAATGTCTCAAATGACACTACTGAGTTTGAAAATATACGAAAGGAGAATAAAGTAACACTAAAAGTTAATGTGCAGATTTCTCACTGTACTCGGAGACCGCAAGCTATTAAACAGAAATACATTTCTCTACACGGAAAATTTACAGTAGGAAGCCGCCCTACGCAAGGATCTTCTCAAGACTCGCGCAGAAAACGAAAACTACGATTAATTTTCTAACCACTAGTCTACACAGTAAAATACACACGTACAGTTCACTTCTTTGCAGAAGCACGTGAAAAAAAAAAAACAAAGACTAAATTAATTTACAGTTTATCACACAGGTGCTGCTGCTGCTACTGCTCTGCTGCGCATCCTCTCGGCTCAGCTACACGTGTTGTTTCATTCTATTTATCTCAATTGTTTCTGGCGTACTTAATGTCTTATCATCTTTTCAGAATTTTACCTTATCTCCTTCCACTGGGAATATACCTTTCTTAATAATTGCCCCTATCATAACTGCTGTCCTTACTAAATTTTTATTTTGAAATAATGCCTAGATTGTATTTGGCTTTTGTAAAATTAATAAAATATTTTTGTCCGTTTGTTTCGTGGGATTATAAAACACATAGCTAACGCTATTTATTTATTAGGTCACCAGTCTTTTGAATGGTCTGATATGACCTATGTTACGTGACAGTTTATGTCCAAACATTCACACAACCTACCAGTGGTCGGTATAGTCAATTCCTTAAACTGCATGAAAACTGCAGACAGTGCTCACTTCTGCTAATAATTGCACACCTATTTATTGCTTCTTCTCCGTTCCTTGTATTACGGTGAGGGGGGCGCTCTTATTTTTTGCAGCCTCGGCAACTTTCCTTAGCTGGCTCCTGATGGGGAAGGTGACTTAAAAAAAGAACAGAGCGTCATAAACTTGTTTGGCATTGCAAGCAGCCCCCGAGCAGGTAGCAGACAAGTCACTGTGGCGTGAGTGGGGGGGTGGGGAGAGGGGTGGGGGTGGGGCTGCGTGCCAGAGGAAATACACTCCTGGAAATGGAAAAAAGAACACATTGACACCGGTGTGTCAGACCCACCATACTTGCTCCGGACACTGCGAGAGGGCTGTACAAGCAATGATCACACGCACGGCACAGCGAACACACCAGGAACCGCGGTGTTGGCCATCGAATGGCGCTAGCTGCGTAGCATTTGTGCACCGCCGCCGTCAGTGTCAGCCAGTTTGCCGTGGCATACGGAGCTCCATCGCAGTCTTTAACACTGGTAGCATGCCGCGACAGCGTGGACGTGAACCGTATGTGCAGTTGACGGACTTTGAGCGAGGGCGTATAGTGGGCATGCGGGAGGCCGGGTGGACGTACCGCCGAATTGCTCAACACGTGGGGCGTGAGGTCTCCACAGTACATCGATGTTGTCGCCAGTGGTCGGCGGAAGGTGCACGTGCCCGTCAACCTGGGACCGGACCGCAGCGACGCACGGATGCACGCCAAGACCGTAGGATCCTACGCAGTGCCGTAGGGGACCGCACCGCCACTTCCCAGCAAATTAGGGACACTGTTGCTCCTGGGGTATCGGCGAGGACCATTCGCAACCGTCTCCATGAAGCTGGGCTACGGTCCAGCACACCGTTAGGCCGTCTTCCGCTCACGCCCCAACATCGTGCAGCCCGCCTCCAGTGGTGTCGCGACAGGCGTGAATGGAGGGACGAATGGAGACGTGTCGTCTTCAGCGATGAGAGTCACTTCTGCCTTGGTGCCAATGATGGTCGTACGTGTGTTTGGCGCCGTGCAGGTGAGCGCCACAATCAGGACTGCATACGACCGAGGCACACAGGGCCAACACCCGGCATCATGGTGTGGGGAGCGATCTCCTACACTGGCCGTACACCACTGGTGATCGTCGAGGGGACACTGAATAGTGCACAGTACATCCAAAACGTCATCGAACCCATCGTTCTACCATTCCTAGACCGGCAAGGGAACTTGCTGTTCCAACAGGACAATGCACGTCCGCATGTATCCCGTGCCACCCAACGTGCTCTAGAAGGTGTAAGTCAACTACCCTGGCCAGCAAGGTCTCCGGATCTGTCCCCCATTGAGCATGTTTGGGACTGGATGAAGCGTCGTCTCACGCGGTCTGCACGTCCAGCACGAACGCTGGTCCAACTGAGGCGCCAGGTGGAAATGGCATGGCAAGCCGTTCCACAGGACTACATCCAGCATCTCTACGATCGTCTCCATGGGAGAATAGCAGCCTGCATTGCTGCGAAAGGTGGATATACACTGTACTAATGCCGACATTGTGCATGCTCTGTTGCCTGTGTCTACGTGCCTGTGTTTCTGTCAGTGTGATCATGTGATGTATCTGACCCCAGGAATGTGTCAATAAAGTTTCCCCTTCCTGGGACAATGAATTCACGGTGTTCTTATTTCAATTTCCAGGAGTGTACATTGCGAGAGACACGAGAAGGAACCTTCTAGATGCGATAAGATCTGAAAGCCAGGTGAAGTACTAAGAAATTTAGACTGAGTGATTGGCCATTGTCTGCTGCCACCCCAGGAACGAATGTTTGTTCTGATCTGAGTACCAGGGACTGTGATGTGCGCACAATAATTATTTAGGTAGAAAGCACCTTTTTTCGGCCATGTATTTACGTGCAAGCCATCTGGTTCGCCGGGGTGGAAACCTGTCATGTGGTGGGAGGGATTTTCTGCTTTTTCCGTGTCCCGCGCCATTATTGGTCAATCATGACAAAATCAGAGCGATTGGAAATTTGTTAAACTAGTTCTTAAAGTTACTATTGGTAGGAACTCGCAAGATCTGCTTCAGTTGGCCGACAAGATTCCTATGCTGGCAATTGCAGCTAAGGTTCAGAGGATAAAATCAGGACATTTGCTCGCTTGCTTCAGGGAGACGGGAAAAAACACACGTGCTGCCAGGAGATCGAGGGAATCACTTTCTTCATAGGGGTCTATTAGTCATTTCAAACAAAAGCCAAGATGAATGTCCTTAACTTAGAGCAGGGTACCGACGTCGAGCTGGACTCTGAATTCCCAGCCATTACTGCCACTGTCTTCCACACTGATACCAACTGTGAGTGGTAAAGTGAGCTGTCACTTTATTGATCAAGACGAGAGAGATGTAAAACTAATTAATTTACATCAGAGTTTAATTGCACAGTTTTAATGCACGCAGCCAGATAGTTTGTATCATCATGTACTTCGGCAAACCTATTGGTCTTTGTACTTACTTTTCTGGGGTTCTTTCTTCAAATCACTACTCTTTTTTTCAGTTACCGGCCCTATCCACAATATAATTTCGTATCATGCTTTCATGTATCCACCCTTCCGTGCCAAGGCTATAATTCGTAATTACAATACTTTGTCCACTGGTTAATTGTTTACGTGTTTGATTCAGTGGAAAAATCATTAGTCTGATGTTTTATGGTAATAAACCAAATTGTTATTGTGATCACTGGTTTCTTTTTTAAATTAGATGAGTCCGTTCATTAATATATCTGTGAGTTGTACGATACCCATGCTTTTACGCTTAATTGGATAACCCATAGTAATTTTCGTTTTCCGTTTCGTAACATTATTTCTCTTAAATATGCATGATCTTATGGGCAGTTTTCTTTCTCCGTAGGTCACGGGGGATTAGACTTATAGCATCTTAGGCGTATGTTAAGCTGTTCAACCGACAACTCACACCTGCCATCACTTCCTCTCCTGCGCCAACATCTTCAACTCAGAGTAACACTTGTACCAATCTCCCTCGAATATTTCTTGGATCTTTTCCAATATCTACCTTCCCTTGTAGCGTTTCTTTATCTCTACGGCTCCCTCTACTCCCATGGAGGTTATTCCCTGATATCAGAAAACATGTTCCATCAACCTGACCCTTCTCCTTGCAGTGTTTTCCGTATATTCCTTTCCTCGCTTATTCTTCGGAGAACCCTCTCACTAGTGAACATACCATGTCACTTAACTTTCGTCATCTTTCCGTAATATAGCAGCTCAGATCCTCCGATTCTCTTCGTTTTCGATTTCCCTGCAAACCGTGATTTACTTCCATACAATGATGCACTGCTGATTTACATTCTCAGCAATATCGCTTCATGCTAAGACAGTTATTTAATAACAGTGCTTTAACGACTAGTGCTACGGCAGCCGTTACTCACTGTCACAGTTCTGTTATCGTAACTGAAACTCGTCCTTTATCATTTACGCCACAAAATACAATGTAACATTTTTCCAAATGAATAGGAACTACCAGCATTTCCGTTTCAAAGGAGTCCGAAAAATTCAAATTTGCGTTCTGCCATAGATAGGGGAAGGCCAGGCATAACGGCCACCCTAAGTTTTGACAGTTTTTTATATCTAAGTTGTTATGAGCCTGACAACTCCGAAATCACAGGGTGTACAATCAGAATATCCTGCTACTGGGCTGATTGTCTTCATTCTCGTTGGACAAAAGGAAGGCACACAAATAATCATTAACCCAAAAAATACTCAAACGGTCATTGTGTCAGACGGTTAAGGAATAATAGCCAGATAGCTAAAAAGACAATAAACATATAAAAATTCAGTTTTAAATCTGAAAAAGTTTATTGCGAATAGTGCAATATAGTTTCATTTGACTAAAGAATTCCTTGTTATGACAGAGAAAAACTATAAAGCAAAGCGATTCAAATAGTTTTAGACACTATTTTCACACGAACAGACATCTTCATTCTCACCGATAGGCATGCGTTGTTGTAGGCCCACATTGCATATTCTGGGCAACTGAATGTTGGAAACGTTTTCCGGAAACCAGGAACCCTCCCCTTTTTAGGCAGTCTGTCTCCCCATTAAAAATCAGGAGGAAGAGGATTCCCTTGTCAGTTCAAACGCACGCCGCAAAATATTGTCTCCAACAAGAGGAAATTGTCGCAAATTTCATTTCTTGTTTTGATGTTGGAACTGAATAAAACCTTAAAATACTTTCTTGTTGTAAGCAGCAAGTAGTTTTCTTCAAACTCTCGTCTTCTACTTATTCCTTGGAACTCGACAGGTGTTCGCAGCAGTTTTGAAATCCATGCCACCCTTCGCCTTCATTGCTCTCTCCGGGTCACGTGGATCCAATGATTATCTCCTTTGGGTTATCTGTGTACACTACCGGTGCATGGAAGAATGAATTATTGCTATTATTTAATTATTATTATTATTTATTGTAGTTGGGTAATTATTATATTTATTATTAGTTATTAGTTATTTATTACGTTTCGTCGTTATTATTTTACATTCAGTACCTGTCCACATAAATGACAGTAAAAACGAAAAAAAATTTTAGTTTAGGGTGGCTGTATCGGCGACAGCGGCAAGCATACTGGCCACTGGTTGGCCATTGTGTTCGCCTGGACGCTACTTCACAAAAGCTGTTACTGATCATCTATTGCCTCCCATAAAACATCCGCCGACATTGCCGGCCGGTGTGGCCGTGCGGTTCTAGGCGCTTCAGTCTGGAACCGCGTGACCGCTACGGTCGCAGGTTCGAATCCTGCCTGGGGCATGGGTGTGTGTGATGTCCTTAGCTTAGTTACGTTTAAGTAATTCTAAGTTCTAGGGGACTGATGACCTCAGATGTTAAGTCCCGTAGTGCTCAGAGCCATTTGAACATCCGTCGACATTGGAATTTGTCATTTAGTAACTACTCTTTCAATGCAATTATGTTAGCGAAACGTAACTTGTTCTCTGTGTGTGTGAATTCCTAAGGTACCAAACTGCTGAGGTCATCGGTCCCTAGGCGTACACACTACTTAAACTAACTTATACTACCTTATGCTAAGAACAACACACACACCCATGCCCGAGGGAGGACTCGAACCTCCGGTGGGAGAGACCGACTTTTTCTCTTTATTTGTAGTAATTACATGAAGTGAGAACTCTCATTGGATCAGGTCTCAAAAAACATACAAAACATGACTGTCAGCCAATGAGATATTCTGGCTCGTTGAAACCTAACATGCGTAACTAAGAAAGTTTCTAGTGACGCCTTTATGGAGTTGCCTCATCTTTGGAGCACAGTATAGACTCAGAAAGTCAAATGGCTGTTATGCCCGCATTGGCCATTCTGATCGCCCTTCCTCTACGACTGTTTGTCGTGCTAGATGTCAGAAAGCAGACCCACATGAAGTCCAAACAACGACGGCCGTTCAATAAGTAATGCAACATACATTTTTCTAAAAGCAGGTTGGTATTATTTAGGATTCCAGTACTTCATATTATTCCCGACACTTTTGGCTATAAAATCCTATTTTTCAACATTATTTCCATTCAAAGGATGACCTTACACCATCTTTCTGGGAACGCCTGTAAGCCTGCATGAAACGACTCTACTGGTCGACGTCGGAGCCAATGTCTTGCTGCATCAGTAATCTCCCTCATAACGCGTCCCTCATAACGTGCAAGCAATTACGCACAGATGCGCCTTCGTCGCTCTTTATGGTCTTCTGCTGGATGCGGGTGCATACCTTTCAGTATTCCAACAGGTGGACGTGTGTGTCAGCACTACTAAAAGAGGCGTCCAATTGTGCAGCGAGATGTTGTGATCCGTCAGTCACCTTGAATGAGAGTGTCCGCCCGTTCAAATACTGTAGGAGTCACAGCTGTGTGCGACCAGTCGAAAAGTGGGAGACTGGACCGACTCGTGCGACCTTGTTAGGATGGTGACAGATGTCTGGAACGATTCACTTTGCCTTTGTTCACTGTCAGGTCTCCTCAGATATTCTGCAAGCATCTATGAATATCTGCGATGCTCTAGTTTTCAGCGAAAAGGAACTCAATGACAGGTCTTTGCTTGGAACGGACCTTTGTTACAGACGCCATTTTCAAGGCTACGTATAGCGCCGTCACATGTCCCAGCCTCATGAAACTGTACGGGCTGAAGCGGAAATATTCCACTACGTCTCACAACAACAGTTTTCAACTGAAATTGACTGAGAAAAAAAGTGTTGCATTACTTACTGAACACCCTTCGTAGTATACTCAGGTTGTGAATGGCGCAGGAAAGATAGCATACCGTTCTTTTGCAGTATCTCTGATGTGTGAAGGTTTAAACTGGCTACCTGAAATACGAGCACAATTACCAGTGTTTATCAACGCAGTCACGCTTCGTCACGGTCGCACGGAGAGGGGTACGCTGTTTGCAGCGGTCAATACAGGTCGACAGGCACTGCGTAAAAGAATTTGTTACTCGCCCAGCGTAGCCGCTCTGTTAAGTCTTTACAGCAGTAAGTGGTGCAATGCCTAGGGTGCTGCGTTCCTATTCGCCGGCTCAAACATCCGACCAACTACATAACTCCAGATTTTCAAAAATGGTTCAAATGGCTCTAAGCACTATGGGACCATCAGTCCCCTAGAACTTAGAACTACTTAAACCTAACTACTAACTAATCTAAGGACACCACACACATCCATGCCCGAGGCAGGATTCGAACCCGCGACCGTAGCAGCAGCGCAGTTCCAGACTGAAGCGCCTAGAACTGCTCAGCCACACCGGCGGGCTCCAGATTTTCAAGTTTTTCTAAAGTGAATAAAGCGGAAAGCTGAGATAATTATTTCAGCAATGGAGAGACAGTAACTTTATTATCTGTTCTGGTCCAGCAAATTTTTTCGTTGGCTCTAATAACGTTAATTTTAATGAAATGTGAAATCATAACCCTTCTCCATGCTCTCCTACTTTTGTGCTTCAGCTTCATTCTACCTTAAACGATTTTGTCTTACGTATCTCTCAGAACTCAGGAAAAGGGAGGGTAGAAATGTTACTGATCTGTGAAGAACGTACACAACTTAAAGTTTAATAATACTACAAAACTGTACTATATGTTCCCGTATTATAAATAACAAAACACTGACGAATTTCTTCTCTAACTTAAATTCTTCACAACGTATATACCTTCTTTTCGTTGGTTTCCAGTGTGCTCACACACACCTTCAGCCTTCAGCTGAAAACGACTGCTTAATTTCGTTCATCATAATCGATGTTTTAGGAAAACCTTCAACTATGTCATTCATGATTTAAATACTGAAAAATTGCACCAGTTACTTAATTTTCTGTGCTTAGCACCAAGCGTTTCGAGAATTTATTCTGCTTTTTAAGTGTATTTGTTTACAGGAACATTTCTGCTCATGTTTGCGTGAGTAATTTTCTGGCTCTCTTGCGAAGCAGATGTCTTTCTCAAGTTATACTGCAATCGAAAAATCGGACAAAATCAATCCTGGAGTGTACTTACAGGTACTGTGCGTCCTCCATCACACAGAATGTTACACACATGCAAATCGTCACTTATAACAAAGGTATTACGACACTATGGTTTCATAAAAAGTTTGTATACAGTCAGTGTTTTTGGATATCTGTATATTCTACACGGAAGAGCCAAAGAAATGCTAAACGTGCCTAATATCGTGTAGGGTCTCCGTCAGCACGCAGAAGTGCCGCAACACGACGTGTCATGGGCTCGACTAATGTCTGAAGTAGTGGTGGAGGAAACTGACACCATGAATCCTGCAGGGCTGTCCGTAAATCCGTATGACTACGAGGGGGTGGAGATCTTTTCTAAACAGCACGTTGCAAAGCATTCCACATATGCTCAATAATGTTTATGTCTGTTGTTCCTGAAGCCACTCTGTAGCAGTTCTGGACTTGTGGGGTGTCGCATTGTCCTGCTGGAATTGCCCAAGTCCGTCGGAATGCACAATGGAGATGAATAGATGCAGGTGATTAGACCGGATGCTTTGGTACGTGTCACCTGTCACAGTCGTACCTAACGTATAAGGGGTCCCATATCACTCCAAATGCACACGCCCCACAGCGTTACAGAGCCTCCACCACCTTGAACTGTCCCCTGTTCACATGCAGGATCCATGGATTCGTGAGTTTGCCTCCATAACCGTTCATGTCCATCCGCTCGATACAATTTGAAACGAGATTCGTCCGACCAGTCAGCATGTTTCCAGTCGTCAACAGTCCAATGTCTGTGTTGACGGACCCAAGCGAGGCGTAAAGCGGTCATTAAGAGCACACGAGTGGGCCTTCGGCTCCGAAAGCCCATATCGATGATGTTTCGTTGAATGGTTATCACACTGAGACTTCTTGATTGGCGAGGATTGAAATCTACAGCCATTTGCGGAAGGGTTGCACTTCTGTCACGTTGAACGATTCTCTTCAGTCGTCTTTGGTCCCTATCTTGCAGGATCTTTTTCCGGCCGCAGCCAGATTCCTGATATTCACGGTACACTTGTGAAATTGTCGTATGGGAAAATCCCCACTTCATCGCTACCTCGGTGATGCTTTGCCCCATCCCTCGTGCGCCGACTATGACACCACCTTCAAGCTCACTTAAATCTTGATAACCTACCATTGTAGCAGCAGTAACCGATCTGCCAACTGCGCCAGACACTTGTTTTGTTATATAGGCGTTACCTACCTCAGGGCTGTATTCTGCCTATTTACTTGTATCTGTATTTGAATACGCTTGGTTGTACCAGTTTCTTTAGCGATTCAGTGTATTTATACTACCGGCTGGATAATGAATTAGAGTTTTTTGAACTGGAAACGTTTTATGACTTTTAACTGTGAAGTCATAAATGGAAGCTAGTGGAACGTTTCTACGGCTGGCAGCCGAACAGCCAATATTAAATAAATCTGAAATAAACTTTCTGGGTAATTCAATAGTAAATGTTCTTAATTTTATTTCTTTCGTAGTGGGAAATTTTATCTCTTCTTTCTGCTGCGATGGTCGTCTTGAATACAGCCACCGTTGAAGTTGCTAATTGTTGACCGTGCCGCTAATGAAATAAACTCATATTTCGATGCAGTGGGGTGAACTGTTTGTCAAATAAATAGAAAGACACAGTATTTTACTTGACGTAATTTATATTACTAAAAAACCTAATATGATTAACAAGACTGTTACAATAAGAGGAGCGATAAAATTTTCGCATCCTCTCTTTATGAAGACATACCACTGCGTGAATGGAAACCCACGCATAAATAACAAATATGAAAACGACTGTGGGAGCAGTATGAACCAAAATCATCTGAAAGCCTCTCCCAGTAATGCGCAGAACAGAACATGGCAAAATACCGATCGTGTTGTAAACATCGTGGAAGTGACTGACTGGAGCGGCAGCACCGCGTCGGCCCCTACGGTAAACGGCTATCGTTCGGCCTAGAACGCCGCCGCCGACCGAAAAGTGGAGTGGGCGCATGGGTTAATAAAGATTTATTTGTTAAGGTATGACAAAGAAATCGATTTGCAAGATGACCTAGATATATATATAAGACAAGTAACAGAAAACGAATAAACGATGAAGTACAGGCGATGGTTACTGCCAAAATAGAAGCAACTGATGTACATGTGATACTAGGCTTTTCAATGAAATAAAAGGGAACCTAGATCTATCTACTTCACCAGTGCAGAAGTGCCATATTTTAACAGCTATAGGAAATAAGTCAAAAGGCATAAAGTTAAAAACCTATTGAGAGGCACCCACATGCCTTGCTCATGCTGTGGCATCAAGCAGTCAGGCCTGCAAGATGAGTGGTCTACCAAGCGAGTGGATTCATTCTTATTTATCGAGTAACATGAACTCTAGTACTCACAATTAAGTTACAAATTATTCTTCTGTATGAATATTACGCAACGGAAAGGCACATTTGACTTTTCGTAATTTACACTACTCTGACTGTTCACTACGCACTGGCAATACCACATTTTCTTTTTTTTTTTTTTATTTAACGGCTTTTATCAACACGTGGCCATCGCACTGAATATGAATGGCGCACACATTATAAATTCTGGATATCATGACAACATACAATTCGAAGGAAAAGGCACCAATCATTTTCTTTTCACTATCTTATTTATTGCGATAAATTCTATAACCTAAACACACAAATTCTATAACCTACAACAATAACACATGAGAAATTCCGCCCAGTGGGCATGGCTTTAAATTGGTGATTCTCTATCTCATGGTCTCGTAATTATTTAACGCTACAGTGCACTTTCTGGATAGGATGGTGGATCTTTTGCTATATCTCACACTTCGACTCTCACAACCATCATCACGAAACTTTCCTCCAGATAGAGCGGTACAAAAGGAACATGCATAACCCACTACCTCTGAAACTACCTTGCTACTCACCCACGCAGACCACACATACTTAAATTTCATGAAATACATCACACCGGCAACATACAATACAAAACAAGGAATAGTCACAACGTTATAATCCCATCACCGTCAGCTTTCCCACTTCAACTAAAATTCATCCCAGTTTCACACGACACTGCCCCACTTCGTAACTTTTCTTTCCTACTACGAACTCTGGACGATGTATGCACGTCTTCCTGTACAATGCAAGCCAAGTGGCGTTGCTGGATAGACGGCTGACTCACCTTGCTTCTCTCTCAGAGTATTATAGTTTGAATCCAGCGTCACACGGAAACATATCACGCAAAGTAATATTAAGAACATATTCATCACACACACGAGTCCTGAACTGATACCATGGACGAGTACTTCTCTTTATCCTTTGTCTCATTCACAGATTGAGACTCACACCGTACTCAACACGTGGAAGTACTCGCCTCTAATTTCAAGTCCTGCACACGCTATTTCTTAAACATTTCAACTTATTGTACACACGCTAGTAATTCAGCTTAACTTAAGCACACGGAAGTATTTCAACTTATTGCTACACGTGGTTTCATTGTGACCGTTGGTCACTTCTGAAGATTACTACAATCCCATTAATATTACCTGCCTGACATTTAATTCTCCCCACAAAAGTTCCTGAAATAGAGAAATTATTATTTCAAACTACTCTTAAGTATTCCACATGCATACTATGTCTCCACTCTTTTGTCTTTACGGAGCACACCTAAGACAGGTCTTAACAGCACAAGGTCCAGCGGCAGAGTGCTGAAACACGGCGTTCTTCAGGTCCTCTCGCACCTCTGTCGAAGTGGGGGAGCACCTTGCTACCGTATTGGTCAGTCACATTTCAGGCGCTCAAAGCTCAGGTAAATTTCATGTCTTTGGTCCCACCAAAGGTGGCCAAAGGATCGTCTCAAACATGATCATATATTCACATTCACTATCTGTGGGTTAGCAGACGACCATACATTCATTCATTTCACAGATCTCACCAAACTGGATGTAGGGATTTATTTTGAGGGAGTGCACATGTGATCAATTAAATAAATAAATTGTCATTCTTTCCCACACCGGTATCCGGCTTCGCTGTATTAATTTAAATTGAGTTATTTTACAAAAAAATGTGTTGTTCTGACAAAAATAATGAAGTATATTGTACCTATTTTCAATGTCGGGCGGTACTGTACCCTTTCACTATATTCCAGTAACTTTCGCTGGAACCACAATTATTAACCGTCTCGTAGGAATGGATTTTTTCAGACCATATCACGTGAAAATTGAGCTAAGCAATGGCAAATGTTAACTTTACTCAGCCGATAACGTAATTTGAGTTAATTTAATCAAAAAGTCTTCAGTGTATAAACCATTAGCAGATAAAGGGAGTATCCGTCTGATGTATTCAGAAGTCTTTTACGTGAATGAGTGATGTAATGAACAGATCGCAGAGGAAACGACAGTTTTACACACTACTCAGTGTAAGATTGAAGTATCGCGCAGTTTATCGGTCGTATAGAAACAAGATCTAGATAGACTGTTGTCTCAATATTTGCGATATAAAAAAGGGGTAATTAAAGGGTATGTGTATCACATCGAAGTATACTCCCATGAAACCTCCTGTCGTAAATCACATGCAATTCCTCGGACAAACAAAGAAACAGTAATAAAGGACTGGAACATACAATTAACTGGAACGTTATTGAAATCCTTAGAAATCTGAAGAGATATCTGATTGTAAAAAATTAACACTTCTAGCATGTGACACAATATACGTTTTTCGGTTAAGGACACGCAAGACATCCATATTGCTTTTAAAACAAATTGGAAAATCTCATAATGAATGTTAGACTAGCTATAATCCAAGATAAGTACGAAGATTCTTTGAAATTCCTTATGAAAATGTTGTTACTCTGTTTAGAGCGAAATGATAATATATACTACCTAATGCGCCGCTTAACAAACAGTGGTTGAATGCAAGAGACGCAGTGCGTCTTTCGAGCAATGCTAGAGGAAAATGACAAAATAAGACTTAATTGCGCACAGGAAATACTATGAATTTTCCGCAGTTGTATTGCTCATTGGAAAAAACGGAAATATGTAATTTTAATGCCTTGGCAAGGAAATGGACAGCTATTCAGAGAAAAGTAACATACCTTAGCTCATTCACGGAGTCTATAGTGTGCCTTGATTAAGAGAGGCTATGAACATTTTATCACTCCTCCTATTGTAACAGGTTTGTTAGAGAAAAGTAACATACCTTAGCTCATTCACGGAGTCTATAGTGTGTCTTGGTAAAGAGAGGCTATGAACATTTTATCACTCCCCCTGTTGTAACAGGTTTGTTAATAATTTTGGATTCTGGGTTAATATAAATAGCGTCAAATAAAATACAGTGCCTGTCTATTTATTCGCAAAAAGTTCATCCCACTGCATCTAAATATGAGTTTCCTTCGTTAGGTGACACGGTCAACAATTAGCAAATTTCTACGGCGGCTGTATTCAACGCGATCATCGAAGCAGAAAGAAGAGTTACAGTTTCCCACTGAGAAGGATATAGAACTAAGAACTCTTACTATTAAATTTCCTAGAAAATATTTTGTTACAGTTATCTTTGTTGGCATCTGTTCAGCAGGTGGTTGTAAAGCTATCCATTATGATTTCACAGTTAGAAGTCATGGAACATTTCCAATTCAAAAACTCTAATTCATTATTCAACCAATAGTGAAAATAGAATATAATACAGCTGTGAATTGTAAAACTAATTTTTCCACTGTTGGCTACTAAATTATCGATTATATATTTTTATATCTGAGGACTTTCTAATCCTCGCTTTTTGTGGTGTACAAAAATTTCAAGACCCTTAATTAAATCCAATGCATGTGATTTTTGGATGTGGAACCTTGTGTAGGAGAAAAAGTGGTAACACCTTTGACTGCGTACAAACTCTATGTGAAACCATGGTGTCATGATGTCTTCGTAGCATTTTTTTGATTTCAAAACTTAGAGGTGGCATGCGACTCTCTCACTTTAACAGCATTGTCAGTCAGATTAACGTTCATATTTTAGGACATGAATTCGGTGTTCGCCATTACTACATTTGTTTTGTGATGTTCATGACTTTTTTACATAGGGAAATTGTGGGCAAAATGTTCTTTAACTGCATGTGTAACCTATATAGAAGTTATACCTGAGCGGCCATAGTAGAGGCGTTGGAGAACAGGGAGAGAGATGAGTTGGGGGCCACAAATGCTGAGTGCAGCGACCTGGCTGTGTGAGTGACTCTGAGAGGCATCACTCAGTGAATCGTACCTGCAGAGTTACTTCTGGCTGAAGCACTCTCCTCCTTCTGCTTAGGGTTTGGCAGAATGGCATCGGTTCGCAAAACATTTTAGATGGGCCAGGCAGCAGTCCATCACAAAAGTGGCCAGTTGGCAGAAAGTGGGTGGAGGGAGCCATTTAAAAGAGAGTGCTCTAAACTGCGCTTTTGTGCGAATGGTGAGAGTGTCCATGCAATCTCATGTTAGAAGCTGTGAGGATACGGACAGAGCAGCTGGTGTGTGTGCTTAGTGGAGGCTAGACTGTAATCACTCCCCACCCCTGGCGCCAAGAGGTCGCCAGGTCCTTTTAGCGAGCAGCAAAAATATCTATTGCATGGGCACAACTGTCTGGAAAGCTTAGCAGCCTTCGTTTATAAATTGGAAATGGTCAGCCTGGAAAGATTAAATCTCTCTGTAAATGAGGGACTTTAGTCCCATCTAGGTAGATGTTTGCTGTCAAAACATGGCCACCCTTACTAGTCTAAAATCTCCTTTTTTCAGACCAGACAGATTTGGAGTTGCTGATTGGCTCCTCTCAGGAAACGCAAAGTGGGACTTGCTCCCTAGCATGGGAACACCTGTGCTGTGGTTGGATTGGCTATCAGACCAACAGAAAAGTCAGAAGGGGAAATTCAATGAGTAGAGGACAGTTCGGTCGGTTTGTGCAATGTGGGGTCGTTTCCTTTTTGCTACTTCGGCCGTTGCACCGAGACTTGATGGAAAATGGTTCTGATTCCTCGCCTTCTATGTCTTCTAGTCCTCCCCTGGTGGAAACTTCAAGTCTATCCCTAGTGGGGGAGGCATGTAGTCTGTATCTTGTGGTGGACTAAGAGCCAGTAGCAGTTTCCAGCCGTACTGACAGTGGAACTGCACATCATCTTGCGCATATCGTGTGTCTTGAGGCTGAACTTGTTCATCCTGAGTCGGCTTTCTGTCATTTGACAATTGGAGCTCAACCGCCATGCCTGTGAGTGAAATTAGTTTAGGCGGACCAGCGAACATGTGCACCTCACACTGAAAGCTGACAGGATTTCGAGGCTCTGCCAGGGAAGTTTCCGTAGTCTGCAAATTACCGAGCACGTGTCAGAACATTACAGCCGCCGCAGCGCGCCGCTTCTCGGCCACAGCGCGCCGTTTTCTCCCGATTCCTGAATGAAGGTGAGAGGGTAAAACACTGCTGCACCGGCGTAGCGTTGGTAAATGATATTCACGGCTACCTGTTCTCAGGTGAACCCTAGTCTGTGGTATATTTGGTCGTAGTTGATTCCATTTGAATACAGTGAGGCCTCACAACGGATTCAAAGTCAGCTTGAGTTGTAGAAGGGATTAATTCAGGGGAAAATTGGTATAGCTTCCACGCCAATGCATGCTTTGTCAATCAAACAGCATTTCTTTTTTGATTTGTGTTTGTGTAAGATTTATCAGCTACTTGTAGTTACAAAAGGATTAACAAAATGTGTCGTTATTTTGTAAACTTAAATACACCACTGATCTCATTCACACTGTCAACTATTCACTGTTTTCATTTTACTGTCGTGATACGTGGGTACACCAGCAATTTAAGATTCAGGTAATTCAATGAATTGATTTTATTATTAATTTGAGTTCTGAAATTGACCACAAGCATAGGCAACAAAAGTGCCATGAGTAAATTTGCTAATTCATGTGTAAAAATTAATGGTGTAGCACACGATTTGAAGTTTATTGAGAAGATAACATTTTTGTTTAAGTAAAAATCACTCAGACACATATTTATGATTAAAGCAAGTGACAGCTTGCAAAACAGACTGTGTAAGTGATGATTTGCTTGTGTATGACATTCTGTGTAACTGCGGAGGCACAACACCTGTAAATAGATGAACTAAAATACCGTTTCTAATATTACCACATAAAACCACTGCAAGATTGATTTTTAACCGATTTTTCCAATTGCAGCATAACCTCTAAAACACATCTCAAATGCAATAGAGGCAAAAAATCACACACACATGCAAACATCATCAAAAATATACATTTAATGTAATCCGGTTGAAAACGATAGTAAATTCTCGAAACGCGTTGTGCTAAGCATTAAAAATAAAGTAAGTGGTGGAGTTTTTCATTATTTAAATCATGAACAAGGTTAACTGAATGAAAAACGCTGAGCAAATCACAGCTTCAGGTCTACCAACAAAAAAAACTGCGGAAAATGGTGGAAACTGCTTATGGCGGTCTCTACTGAGCATTCCGTCATGTGATTCTAAAAACTGTTACTAGACCGAAGCCCCAACCAAAAAACATCGTGCGTTCCTTGCTACACTACTATTCCAGCATGAAGCGAGCACGGTAATAGATACAGAAATAATTCAGGGACACGTTGATAGGATCGTAACAACTCTGTATAGCCTGTATCAGAGTGTAAGAGATATTGCCGGGGAACTTAAATGTGGGAATATTTGGGAGGAAGGGGACATGAGTGTGATGAACCATTGTTGGACCAATTCAGAGAGCCTGTGTTCCAGCACACTTGGATCACTCTGCTTTCAACATCGTGTGTATCGCGTAGGTGACCCTCTGTGTAAATGCATCCAGTGACGCTTAAGGGCTGAGGATGAAACGGCGGCCGGTCGGTGCAGTTGGACTTTAAAGGCCTGTTCGGACAGTGTTTTCTCTATTATATTATGAGAATTAGATATTTAAATCCACATCTATATGATTACGCTGCAATTTACACTTTACTATTCGTCATTGGGTTCACAGAAACACATTCAGCCTAATTCTCGACCGTTCTACCCTCGAACAGTACATGGTAAAAATGAAAACCGAAGTCTTCCCGTGCGAGCTCTCATTCCTCTTATTACATCACGATGGTCGTTTTCCCCATGTAGGTGGGAGTCAACAAAATATATTCACATTCTGAGGAGAAAATTGATGATTGAAATTTCTGGGAAAGATCTGTGTGCAATGCACAACACTTTTGATTTAATGATAGGCACCCAACCCACTTATACATATGACATTCTCTCCCCTATTTCGGGGTCATGCAAATCCACCTGTCTTAATGTTTTCGATGTTCTTCGTGAATCCTACCTGCTAACTATCCTATACAGCGCAGAAGAGGACGGACGAACGTAATGCAGGCAGTCTCTTCAGTAGATTTGTTGTTATTCTTAATTTTAATCTCTAGGTATTTAATCGATTCTACACGAAGAACTGACTTAGATGTCAGAGTGAAAGGCGTGTATTTAGTTATCTGACTTGCTAATTGAAATGGTCTTGTAGTAGGCAGAATGGATATTGTACTAAATGATAGATTTAAAAAATTAAGCCCTGGAATCACATAATAGACGATTATAAAAATGGTTCAAATGGCTCTGAGCACTATGGGACTTAACATCTATGGTCATCAGTCCCCTAGAACTTAGAACTACTTAAACCTAACTAACCTAAGGACATCACACAACACCCAGCCATCACGAGGCAGAGAAAATCCCTGACCCCGCCGGGAATCGAACCCGGGAACCCGGGCGTGGGAAGCGAGAACGCTACCGCACGACCACGAGATGCGGGCATAGACGATTATACTTTAATATAATTAGGTCGCTCACTGTAGAGACAACCAATGGAAAGCACATATTTGTGTCAAAACTACATCAGCGGATAATTTTAAAAAATATGCGTGTATCTGATTACGATAATAATATCGCCACTAGTTTATCTATGAGACCAAAAACGAAAACTTGAAGCACCAATACAGTTTTGGCTGCTTCCAAAAGCCTCAACTTGATTCCATTGCCGCCTCACACACAATGGTTTGTATTGCTCACTGAATTTATCTCAAGGAAGTTGAAAATTCCAAAAAGATAGAGCGCTTTGCTGCTGTGAGTTGTAACAGAGAGAAAATTTCACAACAAATTAAATTCATCAGAAGACTCAGGGACTGGCATATGTTGAAAATGGTCTCTGGTGCTAGATAGTGAGGGTATGTTTCTTTGTTTCTAGGAAAACCACTTGTGAGACTAAAATTAATATG
Organism: Schistocerca americana; assembly: GCF_021461395.2. NCBI lineage: Eukaryota > Metazoa > Arthropoda > Insecta > Orthoptera > Acrididae > Schistocerca > Schistocerca americana. The sequence continues at coordinate 541,045,451 of NC_060119.1, forward strand.
CACGCATCTATTTATTTAAACAGAATTTACATATTTATGTACTGATGGTGCTCTTGCCGATTTTTGAAGGATATCATTAACTGCTCATGTATACACCGATAAAACTGCACCGCATAAAAACAGTCTCTCACAGAGAAATGACGAGAATAAGAATTACGAAACTTACATCAGCAATAACTTTTTATTAACAGTTCCATGTAAATAGATAGCGATATACAATGGGAAACGAACTTATATTTCATGGTGAACATATAGCAAAAATAGTCAATGAAGGGTGTATGAGTTGCGACTGAATAAAACTTTCCCGACTCTCGAAATGGGGTAATTGATCAAGACAATAAAAAACAAATTCGCAGAACATCCCGTCTTACGATCTATCGGACCTATCTATCTTCTGTAAGCGATAATTTACTCTGATTTCTTTTTGAAATAAGGTACTTATAGTTAGACTTCATGTAGATGTGGACGGGCAGATATTGAAATGATACGTCCACCTACGTTGCCGCACGGTGCAAAACGATTCACAGAATCTACAAGTCCCTACTCCATACAAAATTAGAACGGTTACAAAACAAAACATAAACAGAACTGATACAAAGCAACAGGTATAAAGTAGTCACTCAGAAATGAAAGGGAAATTAACTGCAGCTGTTCGTTTCACACACACATAACATGGCTAGATTCCGCCAAAGAAAACCACATACGAGGCCGTGAAAGTTTGCATCTGCTCTTTGCAGACGACGCAATAAAACTACCTACTGAATATGTTGAGAGGCACCCACATGCCTTGCTCATAATGTGGCATCAAGCAGTCAGTCCCGCAAGATGAGTGGTCTGCCAAGCGAGTGGATTCATTCTTATTTATCGAGTAATATGAACTCTCGTACTCTCACTTAAGTTACAAATTATCCTCCTGTATGAATAATACGCAACGGAAACGCACATCTGACTATCAGTAATTTACAGAACTCTGACTGTTCACTACGCACTGGCAATACCACATTTTCTTTTTGTCTTTTATTTAACGGCTTTTATCAACACGTGGCCACCGCACTGAATATGAATGGCGCACACATTATAAATTCGGGACATCATGACAACATACAATTCGAAGGAAAAGTCCACCAATCTTTTTCTTTTCACTATCTTATTTATTCCGATAAATTCTATAACCTAAACACACAAATTCTATAACCTACAACAATAACACATGAGAAATTCCGCCCAGTGGGCATGGCTTTACATTGGTGATTCTCTACCTTATGGTCTCGTAATTATTTAACGCTACAGTGCACTTTCTGGATAGGATGGTGGATCTTTTATTATATCTCACACTTCGACTCTCACAATCATCATCATGAAACTTTCCTCCAAATCGAGCGGTACAGAAGGAACAAGCATAACCCACTAATCTTTTGAAACTACCTTGCTACTCTCCCATGCAAACCACACATACCCAAATTACATGACATACACCACACTACAACATGGAATACAATACAATAAATAGTCACAACACTATCACTTTCAGCTTTCCCACTTCAATTAGTATTTATCTCAGTTTCACACGACACTGCCCCACTTTGTAATTCTACTTTCCTACTATGAACTCTGGAGATATATGCACGTCTTCCTGTGCAATGCAAGCCAAGTGGCGTTGCTGGATAGACGGCCGACTCATCTTGCTTCTCTCTCAGAGTTTGAATCTAGCGTCACACGGAATCATATCACGCAAAGTAATATTAAGAACATACTCATCACACACGCGAGTCCTCAACTGATACCATGGACGAGTACTTCTCTTTATCCTTTGTCTCATACACAGATTGAGACTCACACTATACTCACCACGTGGAAGTACTCGTCTCTAATTTCAAGTCCTGCACACGCCATTTCTTAAATATTTCAACTTATGGTACACACGTTAGTAATTCAGCTTAACTTAAGCACACGGAAGTAATTCAGCTTACTGCTACACGTGGTTTCATTGTGACCGTTGGTCACTTCCGAAGATTACTACGATGCCATTAATATTACCTGCCTGACATTTAATTCTCCCCACAAAAGTTCCTGAAATAGAGAAGTTATTATTTCAAACTGCTCTTAAGTATTCCACATGCATACCATGTCTCCACTCTTTTGTCTTTACGGAGCACACCCAAGACAGGCCTTAACAGCACAAGATCCAGCGGCAGAGTGTCGAAACATGGCCGTTCTTCAGGTCCTCTCGCACCTCTGTCGAAGTGGGGGAGCACATTGCTACCGTATTGGTCAGTCACTTTTCAGGCGCTCAAAGCTCAGGTAAATTTCATCTCTTTGGTCCCACCAAAGGTGGCCAAAGGATCGTCTCAAAGATGATCATATATTAACATTCACTATCTGCGGTTAGCAGACGACCATACATTCATTCATTTCACAGATCTCACCAAACTGGATGTAGGATTTATTTTGAGGGAGTGCACATGTGATCAATTAAATAAATTTTCATTCTTTCCCACACTGGTATCTGGCTTCGCTGTATTAATTGAAATTGAGTTATTTTACAAAAAAAATGTGTTGTTCTGACAAAAATAATGAAGTATGTTGTACCTGTTTTCAATGTCGGGTGGTACTGTACCCTTTCACCACCGGCTACCGATGCAGAAAAAAATGGCACGGTACTATCCTTGCAATGCGAGGGTAGTTCCGAACATTTTTTTAAGAAAACTGTATTAGAACAAACGTAGCAAGTCATAAAAATAGCCAGGAGGAGACCTTCGCCCCTGGTGACCTCAAATAGAGGACCAATTGCTGTTAGTTTACCAAATTATTGACACAGTTGTTGCATTATTGTACTCTCCACAATCCAGAGTAATGTACACATACAAATTTACAACAATCCAAATGACAAATAAAACATTACATCATACAAATAAAAAATAATGGTGAGATAAAAATTTGCTCAGTTACCGAGATCTCCGTTATATTTAGGAGTAATCCAAACTTCAATAATTCTAAAACAAATAAAAAATACTAATTGTACTCATGAGATTTTAAATAGCTCACCGTCCAAACACAGAGAAAGTAATCTGACATTCATAAATTGCAAGGTAAAAACCTTTACACAGCAAAGTCTAAATACAAAACAAAATCAACAAAAGAAAAACATTGCGTACACTAGTTACATGTAGAATGTCAGGCTCCATACCATCACTCTAAAATATACATCAAACCTACAGAGAGATAAAACTGAGAAGAAAAACAATGAAATATACCACAAGTTACATACTGGTTACGTAATATAGTCAATCTAAGACATCATGTCATACCTCATTAACTATCATCACTTAAACAATTGCCACCACTACTCGACTGTGAGTTTAACCTTATCCTTGTCCACCGGTACAAATACCTGCTGCTGAGCTAGTCAGTCCATCAACTTTGATCAATACACCCAGTAAATAGTTAGCAGTAAGTGCTTTAATTCACCAGTAGCTTTCGTATCTTACTTTACTGCTCATTTCTCTGTTGTTACACATTTAGACGACAAGAACTTGAATTTCGACTAGCCTTCATTACACTTTAATGTGAAATATCACCACTGTGATAATGCAAGTAAGTGGCTTCAGTCAACACACCAACAAGATCATTACTGTCCATGACATCAAAATGCATCAGTTAATTCCGATATTTGTTGTGCAATGCAAACTCTTGTCCCCTGTGACAACCTTACTGATCAATGCAACAAGAGCCGCCACATTAGTATTACGCCACTGGCTAATAATTAAAGCATCATTGTACCAAATAATCTAATAAACATGCTATGTGAACTGGTATCCCAGAACAAACAAAAAAAACCACTAACTATTCTAAACAAAAATGTTAATGAAATATAATTACACTTGCTGTCCCTTCAGGAATGAAACATATAAAAAAAATTACACAATTACAAGTACAAATACATTATTCCCTATCTTGCGAGTCACAGGGAATCATTTCATTCTGTGATTTTCTTGGGGTCAAAAAAGTTGCTGACAGGTTCCCTAGAAACACTGTCTCGGTGTCAAAGCTCTCCCATGGTTACCCGGATGAAAGTCTTTTTAGGTCTCTCAAATCGGCATTTTGAACACGTACTGAACAGTAAACTCTATCTCACATTAAACACAAATGTCATAGTCACTCTCAGAGTACCATCCATACGAATCTGGTCGTCCAGAAATAGCCCTACAACTACTATTACCCACAGTTCTGTCCTTTCAGTTCATGGTGTAATTAAAAGTCGTAAGTTCCAACAAACAGCACTTATTCCCGCACGAATTAAAGAAATGTCTCCTACTCCAGACGCAAATGTCACTGTCCCACTCTAGTTTCTTGCATTCATACAATAATTAGTCACAAAACGACAACTGTCCTCTTTAAGAATACCAAGCGTCCCACATGCAATTCTCAAAGCACACTTAACTAGTTACTGCCAAAAGTTTATGGATCCCACTGTTCAGTGGTCAAGACAAAACAAAACAATCGTCCTATCTGCTAAAGACAAAATCTTTTCCACCACTCACAACGTGGGAGCACCAGTCCTTCACTTTCCACATTATGGAGACATACGAGCAGTCGTCTTGTTTCACGGCTCCACAGTCCAGTACTAGTTAATAGTTGCTGGTAACAAATGCCCGCCAGACTCTGCCGCGCGTCATTCATTATGCTGTGGCGCCACCGCGTGAGCCGTTGAGCAGAAGAAACCACCCGCTGTTGCCTCCGCAGGATACTTTCCCCCGTCGTAAGGGTGGCAGAACTTATGAATGACCAGTGGTACGTGTGTGTCGCCTGAGGCAACTGACCTGCTGTAGTGGGCGCGTGGAGTGTACCCCGACCGGCAGTGGAGTGGGGAGCGTACCGGCTCTGTTACCTCTCCCATGCCGACGTCAGCTTGGTCCCGCTAGCGGTATAGGCGCGTTCTGTGTAGCACCTCAGTGCTACGACACCCAATCAGTCAGACCCTTCCGTGCATCTCGCAACATTACAGACAAAAGGATATTCTTACATTATTTAAATACTCATTGATTACATGTATGATCTACTAGATACATTGGTAATAAAAGAATCTTTGTTCTAAAAAAACATAAAATCATACACCCTAGTTTTCTACACATACAACATCAACATTTATCCCTCTTCTATATACAGCCCACACTTGTGCTATTGATTGTACCTGTCGTCCCTCATACAAAACATGAAAGTGTAAAAAAAAAAAAAAAAAAAAAAAAAAGGAATAAGAAACAATCTATACAGCTCATAATTTCAATATCAAATAGTAGACTACTCTAACATCCTATCACAGTGAAAATATTAGAAACTGTTTATTCTAAAACTACAATATACAGTGAACCTTTGTGCTTGTGACAGACTGAAATTAATACCCCTTGAAAGTGTTCTAACAAAAAATAAGAAATAATCTACACAGCTCACAATTACCCACCACATGTTATTAAATAGTAAACTACTTTAACATCCTAACACCATAAACATTTTAGAAACTGATGACTCTTAATCTACAACATACAATGCACCTTTGTGCTTGTGACAGACTGAAATTAGTATCTCTTTATATATTTTACCTTTTTATTATATATATAATCATTTCTAGGACATGTATGTACCATCCACATGATGTCAGATCCTGACCTGCCATCGAGGTTCATCCAAATCAAACAATAACACAATAATGTTTCAGTTATGGATCGGTAGCATCCCCTTTACAGGGGTGTGAGCATTGATCACACTACTCTACAACTCTCACTCACCAGACATCACATTTTCCTTCTCATTCAATCCATTAATACACTAACAGAATAGGTCTAGAAGTCAGCTAACCTTAACACCACCAAACTCATGACAACATACCATACCTTTGCTCCCTTATACTCAACCACATAACACATGAAGCTGTTTCGGAGATAGCATTCCAGTCTCCAAATTCGTCCTTTCACTCTAGCACCTATCTCCATCGGTTGACCTCTGCATTCACTTTACCGATTACTCATCCTGCTAAATATCAACTTAGAATTGCGACATTTCATCTAAGAACAAAAAATACACAAATTATTCATCCTGCAAAATAACTGTACACATTCTTGGTACCGTTTTTATTAGTTATACTGGTACCAGGCTTCAATAACAACAACAAAAATTATTTTTTTTTTCATATTGCAAATGTTATGGTAAGAATTAGATTTACACTTATATTACATCTTACGTCAGTACTCCACAACGTTCACCATCTGGATTTCATACTCCCTTTATGTCCCTTCACGTTGTGCAGTTTTCCTCATCTCTTCATTCGTATTTCGGCTCTCCGTCCGTCCATTACTCCATCATTTCCTGGTCTTCCTTCGCCATTCGCATCAATCTCGATTGCAGCATACACAGGCCTCTCTGTAACATACATTTAAGACATCTCCACATTATTAATTCTACTCACCTTCATTTACCACTGTTTCATCACATCGAATCTCTCTTTATTAATCACACTGCTTCACGTCGCTTCTCTCCTTAAATATCACCTTTATCCCCTACTATTTATCACGTCGCTTCTCTCTCTATCTACCATCTTTATCCACTCATTAATCATCACGTCGTTTCTGCTTGATATTTATTCATATGACAAAAAATACGTACATACACCACTCTGTAGACTCCTGTTCGTGACTCATTCGACCAGTCTATTCCGTCATACTTCCTGACATCCCGCCTGAAAATTCTTATGTTCGATTTGACCCTGCACAACGTTACACACCACAAATAAATACACTGACTATCTACCATAAATTGCCTACTTTCGATCTATCCTTAACTTTTCCATAATTTGATGTTAGAAATGTGATGAAGCCCACAAGATTGTTTTCCCTTGATCGTCTCAATCAGTACAGCATTTTCATGGACAATCCGCCTCACTCTGAATGGTCCACTATACACAGAAAAGAATTTGCTAGTTAGGAATCTGAGCTTACATGAAAATTAAATGTGCGCAGAGAATATACAAGCTGGGAGAAACGGGACAGCCCAAGTGTTAGAAATTTAGATGCTAGTGGCCTCTTTCCCTAACACCAGATTCCGAACAACCATACGCAGCACCTCATTATAACTGTCACTATGACAATGACATACTATAGATCAGATGGCATCTAATTTAAAAACTTCGATCACAATGTTGACTTTTTACATTACGTGTTAAGTACCTGCAATAGTCAAATCGCACTAATTATACTGGACTCATTGGCATTTTACATAACATTTTAGCAACTGGTTTCTTTGAGGAAGCAGTCCTTTTACTTTACTGTTCGAAATAAAAAATTTGCAAATTTTGCTCTGAGAGACCAGCCTAACAGATGCCATTACTGGTGTTTTATTCTCTGTTCAGAAGTATGGTATTTGCATTCCTACATATCAGTAGAGTATGTCTGTTACATAGACAATTTTCAGTGCTAGCGGCATGTGTTTTAACGCAAGATGTTAAGGGCTGATATGTTGGATTAGTTTCTCCTATCCTTCAATCCATTATGACAAAAATGAAATGCCAGGATTCCATGCTCTCCTGTCATTCTGATAGTTTCTGCCGTTCCTATCCTCGACACTATCTGACCTATGAGTCGTGTTTCCGTTCACGATATTGCTCTCATTACCCAGTTCCTGTAACAAGTGCTGAAATGACGCGGAATCGTCTAAGCCTCTGCCTGCTATCACTATGTCTCTACGCAATTTCACTGGCAACTTCGTTATACAGATCCTAATGAGCTCCCCAGGTTCGTATGCCACATCCAAATACCTATTTCGTCTCAGCATTTCCTGATAGCACGACACTGGATCTCTTATACCACCTTCGTTACAATTTGGCATCATCAATATGCTTTGCTTAACCTGGTCCTGCTTACTTTTCGACCAGAATTCATTTAAAAACTTGTCACAAAATATCTTGTAGCTACTACAGTCTTTAATAACTTCCTGCATTTTCGCTCTAACCTCATCCCTCAAATGGTTACACACAAACTTCATTTTGAGGAGCGGTCCCCACGATGAAGGTAACGAATCTTGAAATTGAGACAGCCACAGGCATGGATGTTGGTAATTATCAGGATCCGGAAAACAAGTGTACGTTTGTACCGACACGAAGTGCCTCCTACATTCTTCTTCCGCATTTATGTTTTCCGACCTTGGGCTATACCCAGTTGGGTTTGCCACCTGTTTTATCTGACACAACCGTTCTTCTAACTCTCTGAGTTCGTCTTCCTCTTTCTGTCTATTTTCGTTTTTTGAATTTATCTCACTCTCCCTCTGCAGTCTACCTGGTGGTGTTTCACCTTCGCTTCTACACGCTAATTGCAACTGTGCTAGTTCTTCCCTATGTTACCTATTTGTTTCTAATTGTGCCTCTTTAAACTGTAATAGTGATTGTATCTCCTCCCGGTCGGCATAAACCTCTCACTGCGTACTGTCAGAGCCTGTTTCGCCTCTTATACTGACCTTTTCTACATCTGCACTAATCGTATTCATTCTGACCACTACCTCCGCAACTTCATCCCTGTGTTTATTTAGCACCACTTCCTGCCGGGTGACTTGAGCTTCCACGCTGTCTAATGCCCCTTTTTTATCTGCAAGTAAGTCCTCCACTATCTCTTTGATTCGCTCATCTGGCAACACGTGCCTACGTTCTGCAATACCGCTCTCTATTGCACTTATTCGTACCTCCAAATTATTGGCTTTTTCTTTCACGGCATCACATACTTGCTTCACCGCATCCAGATTCTTCTCCCCCTCATCTAACTGATTATTAACTGCGGACAGATGCTCATCGATAACTGTGTGTAGCTTCCTCACTGGCTCTTTATTTCCCTTATCCATTGCCTCCAATCTTTCCTTATTATCTCTATCCATCGCTTCCAGTCGTTCCTTATTTGCCTCCAATCTTTCCTTAGTCTCCCTATCCATCGCTTCCAATCTTTCCTTATTCTCCCTATCTCTCTCCTTATTATCTCAATCCATCCTCTGTAAAAACCGCAGTAGCACATTGTAATTTGCTACTTTCAGTGCACTCACTTCGTTTGCCTGAGAAACCGTAGCTTCGCCAAGGGTAGCTTCACTTTCCCGGCATACCTGACCTAGTCCCGGCTTGCCCGCGTCGTCGGTAAAAGCCTCTGTTTGTGGACAAAGCCCGCCGCATAAAGGATCACCTAGCCGCGGGCCGCTGAACACTTCAGCCCCTTCCAAGTGTTTGCCGTTCTCGCTCATTAACCCATGGTCGACAGCTACTTCCTGCCGCACTGCTACGTTCACGCCAGAATCGCTATTCTCCATGGTGACTACACTTTTCGACTGCGACCTAGTTACTACGGACATTACACAAAAAAAATTATACAACGATCTTCCAACCTTAGATGACGTAGCAAGCGATTACATAAAAAAAAATAAAAGATCCTCACCAATCCAGAAAGAAATTGCAAACAAAAAAAATTTTACTTCTTAGCGCTATCACAATACATTCCATAAAAAAAAATCTTAACAGCAAACCCTAACAGCAGAATCCTGGCAGGGTAGAAATTATGAGAGGCACCCACATGCCTTGCTCATACTGTGGCATCAAGCAGTCAGGCCCGCAAGATGAGTGGTCTGCCAAGCGAGTGGATTCATTCTTATTTATCGAGTAATATGAACTCTCGTACTCTCAATTAAGTTACAAATTATCCTCCTGTATGAATAATACGCAACGGAAACGCACATCTGACTATCAGTAATTTACAGAACTCTGACTGTTCACTACGCACTGGCAATACCACATTTTCTTTTTGTCTTTTATTTAACGGCTTTTATCAACACGTGGCCACCGCACTGAATATGAATGGTGCACACATTATAAATTCGGGACATCATGACAACATACAATTCGAAGGAAAAGTCCACCAATCTTTTTCTTTTCACTATCTTATTTATTCCGATATATTCTATAACCTAAACACACAAATTCTATAACCTACAACAATAACACATGAGAAATTCCACCCAGTGGACATGGCTTTACATTGGTGATTCTCTACCTTATGGTCTCATAATTATTTAGCGCTACAGTGCACTTTCTGGATAGGATGGTGGATCTTTCATTATATCTCACACTTCGACTCTCACAATCATCATCATGAAACTTTCCTCCAGATCGAGCGGTACAGAAGGAACAAGCATAACCCACTAATCTTTTGAAACTACCTTGCTACTCTCCCATGCAAACCACACATACCCAAATTACATGACATACACCACACTACAACATGGAATACAATACAATAAATAGTCACAACACTATCACTTTCAGCTTTCCCACTTCAATTAGTATTTATCCCAGTTTCACACGACACTGCCCCACTTTGTAATTCTACTTTCCTACTATGAACTCTGGAGATATATGCACGTCTTCCTGTACAATGCAAGCCAAGTGGCATTGCTGGATAGACGGCCGACTCATCTTGCTTCTCTCTCAGAGTTTGAATCTAGTGCCACAAGGAATCATATCACGCAAAGTAATATTAAGAACATACTCATCACACACACGAGTCCACAACTGATACCATGGACGAGTACTTCTCTTTATCCTTTGTCTCATACACAGATTGAGACTCACACAGTACTCACCACGTGGAAGTACTTGTCTGTAATTTCAAGTCCTGCAAACGCCATTTCTTAAATATTTCAACTTATGGTACACACGCTATTTCTTAAATATTTCAACTTATTGTACACACGCTAGTAATTCAGCTTAACTTAAGCACACAGAAGTATTTCAACTTATTGCTACACGTGGTTTCATTGTGACCGTTGGTCACTTCCGAAGAATACTATGATCACATTAATATAACCTGCCTGACATTTAATTCTCCCCACAAAAGTTCCTGAAATAGAGAAATTATTATTTCAAACTACTCTTAAATATTCCACATACATACCATGTCTCCACTCTTTTGTCTTTACGGAGCACACCCAAGACAGGCCTTAACAGCACAAGATCCAGCGGCAGAGTGCCGAAACATGGCCGTTCTTCAGGTCCTCTCGCACCTCTGTCGAAGTGGGGGAGCACCTTGCTACTGTATTGGTCAGCCACATTTCAGGCGCTCAAAGCTCAGATAAATTTCATGTCTTTGGTCCCACCAAAGGTGGCCAAAGGATCGTCTCAAAGATGATCATATATTCACATTCACTATCTGCGGTTAACAGACGACCATACATTCATTCATTTCACAGATGTCACCAAACTGGATGTAGGGATTTATTTTGAGGGAGTGCACATGTGATCAATTAAATAAATAAATTGTCATTCTTTCCCACACTGGTATCCGGCTTCGCTGAATTAATTGAAATTGAGTTATTTTACAAAAAAATGTGTTGTTCTGACAAAAATAATGAAGTATGTTGTACCTATTTTCAATGTCGGGCGGTACTGTACTCTTTGAATGTTTCTCTTCACACTTGGAATATTGATTTTTGATTGTGATACTTTCCTTCTGTTGTCAATTTTTAGTGCAAGCCATTGATATTGTTAAGGATTTTTAAATCAGTTTCTATTAGCATTGAGTGGTGACTGTTTGCTAGTTAAGTGATCACCGTGGAGCTATTATTTTTTTTAATGCTCTGAAATGTTCAATTTATCTTGTTTGCAAAGCAGATATACAACATCCAAAAGATGATTGCTGCTGGTGTAATGTAATTTTGGTCATAGTGCAAGCTCCCAACGACTGGTATTTAGATCGTAAATGACGTTAATTCTCCCTGTCTGTGGCAGGCTGAGAAGGGAGTTTGCTTAATTTTATCAGAAGGGATTACTTTTATTCATTTTTATACAAGCGTGCTGCGAGGAAGGATCTTATGCACACTTTTCCTCTCTCGGCAGCGTAACCTTCCCTGACCATTCTGCCCTGTTAGAATTGATGTTTAGGCCCACCAAAGTTCAGAATACAATCTTATCGACTGAATTTGAAGTCGCAACGGATAACGCAATTGTAATTTTGGGGATGGTCAGAGAAAACTACATCCTGCACGAATCTAGTCTTGTGCCAATAATATTAGTAAAGGGGCAGCGTGATTGATATGATTCTCTTTTCTTTGGTATTGTTTAAATGAGCAAGCCGAGAACGGAAATTACTTCGAAAAGCAAAGTTAATTTTATTTTAACCAACATTACACAAATTTACGAAGTTCTTCTTAACAATCTTTAGAATACTCATTTCAATAATTCTGCTTTGAATTTTCGTGTAACTATGGGCAAAGATTATTTAACTATGCACATAGATTATTTCTCCTTTGAATTACAAGCCGTGTTGCCTTTGATTTGCATCGTCCTGTGGGGGAGAAGGAAATCTTGGAGAGAACGTGGTCACTACTACTATGCTGATACATGCACATGCACTAAGTTATCACTGAAATGCAAATATCGTAACTATTTCTCTATGCAGATTTCCTATGTACAGTGACTGGCATCGAGTAGGACTCGTGGCTGGTATCTCCAGCGCGAAGTGCTTGAATACGAAACGATTCATCTTAGAAAAGCTACACTCGTCACTAAATTTTCAAAAAGTTGTTAAACATCGACACACGCTAGCATAAATGTTCAGCAATCGCAAAAACTGGCTACAACTCCCTGTATTAGCTTTCTCGGCGGTTGCAGTTTGAAACTATGCACCACGTGGCGGGTCTTAACGGAAATCTCGAACGGAGAAGATTATTCTTATATCGGATAAATTGAACAAAAATCAGTAAATGGTTCTTAATTAATCAATCGCGAAAAAGCCTCTGATAAATAAATTGTTAACATTAAACATATTTAAACATTCAAATACCTTTGACCTGATTTCGACGCAGCGTTATGAAGGAACGTCTAGTCGCTTACCTGTCTTCCAAAAACTCCCCGTAACCGTTGGGCAGCTCTTTCTCCCGAGCAGCGCGAGGTGGTGGGGGAGGCCCATGAACAACCTCTGGTAAGAAAACGCTTTTTTTTAGACTTTCACACCTCTGGTCGAACCATCCTGTTCCATCTCTTTGCCTTCCACTGACTGTGTTAAAGTTGGTAGAAGATTCTGAGATCCACTACATCTCTGGTTTGTCTGCTACCGCACTCAAAACATTCACACCTGACCACATACTTTAAGGAGAGGTGGGGAAATGTAAATAGGGACACAGGACGTGCATATTGTAGTGAGAATAAAAGACTTTGATCCATAGTTGTTTCTACATGCATGTAATTTGGGGCTAGATTATTTCACTGTTCATTAATTATGTAAAGTAATTGGATTTACGCTGATAATGTCTATCAGCTGATAGCAACATAACACTGATTTTAACTATGTAACGAAACCTATTGTGACGTTACAATAGCATAGATACGTTGGCTGGAAGGATTTAAGAAGTTCGTGTAGCAAACACTGCAGGGACACGATTAGGGACTTCACCTACTTTGGACGCTGTATAGGGCAGTGTTGAGCAGGTGGCCAGGCCGCTGGCTGGACAGCGGCGATCCGCGACGGCGCCGTATTATTACATCGTTAGAGCAGAAGTAAGCGCCCGCCATCCGGGGGCTGCACGTCGGACTTGTCGGTTGTTTAATTGGGCGGCAGCGGCGGGCCGCCGGAATGAATGCTGATGCGGCCACCTGCGCCGCCACAATGCATGCCTGGAGTGGAGGGGAAGCAGGACGTGCGTGACCGGTGGAGACAGACTCTGGTTCTTCGCGTCTGTCGCGGGCGTCTCCAGAGGATCACGCAGCTGACACTGTGTTGAGTTACTACCGTCCTGACCATCCACACTGCTATGTGCCCTGCGGCCAGTATTGGGCCCCATTTGTGCACGTGTAACAGCCACAATCACGGAAAATACTAATAGCAACCTCAGACTTTTTGCAGATGATGCATTTATCTACAATGACTGGTGTCCTAGGGACCGATGACCCTAGTAGTCTGGTCCCTTCAATACCACAAACAAACCAACCAACAGGTGACCATTCAAATATCGCGCAGGTAGCAGAAGAGTGGCGGTAGTAGCTTCATGACGAGGATATAAATCTGGTATGCTTTAAATTAACGATGTACCCATCGTGAGTGTTAGTTACCTTTGAGAGTGGACATGGTGAGATGTTGTTGGTCAATAATGCCTACAAAGCGTTAAAGACGCCATTGTGCCGACCGCTGTGGCCGAGCCGTTATAGGCGCTTCAGTCCGGAACCGCGCTGCTGCTACGGTCGCAGGTTCGAATCCTGCCTCGGACATAGATGTGTATGATGTCCTCAGGTTAGTTAGGGTTAAGTAGTTCTAAGTTCTAGGGCACTGATGACCTCAGATGTTAAGTCCCACAGTGCATGTGAACCCTTTTGAACGCAGAATGAGATTTTGACTCTGCAGCGGAGTGTGTGCTGATATGAAACTTCCTGGCAGATTAAAACTGTTTGCCGGACCGAGACTCGAACTCGGGACCTTTGCCTTCCGTGGGCAAGTGCTCTAGCAACTGAGCTACCCAAGCACGACTCACGCCCCGTCCTCACAGCTTTACTTCTGCCAGTACCTCGTCTCCTACCTTCCAGACTTTACAGAAGCTCTTCTGCGAACCTAGCAGAACTAGCACTCCTGGAAGAAAGGATATTGCGGAGACATGGTTCAGCCACAGACTGGGGGATGTTTCCAGAGTGAGTCGTGCTTGGGTAACTCAGATGGTAGAGCACTTGTCCGGGAAAGGCAAAGGTCCCGAGTTCGAGTCTCGGTCCGGCACACAATTTTAATCTGCCACGAAGTTTCATTTTGAACGCCACTGTCAACAGTTCACTGAGTTTGAACGAGGTCGTGTAATAGTGTACGAGACGCTGGATGTTTCTTCTGCGATGTTGCATAAACATTTAGTGAGAATACGGATGTTGTCAGCGATGGTCACGAGAATATACGCTTGCAAGACGACCGGGCTCCGGACGGCCATGTGGCATTACCGAGAGGGAAGACCTTCGTGTTCGGCTTATAGCTCTGGCGCATCGTTCTGCATCTGCCGCACCAATCTGAGCAGTAGTTGGCACCACAGTAATGCAGCGAACTGTGCAAATCGGTTATTTCAAGCACATCTCCGATTTAGGCGCCCTGTAGCGTCTATTCCACTGACCCCAAACCACCGCCATTTGCGACTTCAGTGGTCTCAAGAGAGAGCTCATTGCAGGGCTGGGTAGAGGTCTGTTATGTTTTGTGATGGAAGCGGGTTACGCCTCGGTGCCAGTGATGGCTGTGTGTTGGTTAAGAGGAGGCCAGTTGAGGATCTGCAACCAACCTGTCTGCGTGCTAGACACACTGGGCCTATACCTAATCTGCGGTGCGATTTCGTAATAACAGCAGGAGCACTCTCATGGATATTCCACGCACCCTGAGTACAAATTTGTATGGCAGTCTGGTGATACGGCGTGTTGTACTGCCATTCATTAACAGCATCACAGGATGTGTTTTCCAACAGGACAAAGCTGGCTCACATACCGCTGTTGTAACCCAACATGCTTTATATAGTGTCCACAATTTGGCTTGGTTTGCTCGATCATCAGGTCTGCTTCCAATCGAGCATATATGGGATATTATCGGACGAAAACTTCAGCGTCATCCACAATCTGCATCAACTGTCCCTATACTGACCGACCAACTAGATCACGCATGGAACTCTGTCCCACAAACTGACACGCAGCACCTCTACAACACAATGCACGCACGTTTGCATGCTTAAATTCGACACTCTGACGATTACATTGGCTACTAGCATACCAGCATTGCGATGGCTTATCTCACTCTTACATTAACCTGTGATATTACAGTGTTAATTCTTTACCTAGACAAATGTATTTCCGAAATAGCATTACTCTACGTTAATTACTTATTGGTGCAGCGATTTTTTTCTGTCAGTGTGAAATAAAGTACTGTGCGAAAGAGCTGAATAAGTATTCAGTCAGCTCTTGATAAGGTTTCAAAGTGGTGCAAAGATTGACAACTTCCTTTAAATGTTCAAAAATGTAAAATTGTGCACTTCACAAAACGAACAAACGTGCTATTCTATGACTACAATATCAATGAGTCATCTGGAACCAGCCAACTTATACAAATACCTGGGTGTAACACTTTGTGGGGATATGAAATGGAATGATCACGTAACCTCAGTCATGGGTAAAGCAGGTAGTAGACTTCCGTTGATTGGTAGAATATTGCAGAAATGGACTCACTCCACAAAGGAGATTGCGTACAAATCACCCACTCTAGAATATCGCTCAAATGTGGGGGACCCTTAGCGAATAGGACAGTCCTGTTAGTCCTAACAGGGGATATTGAAAGCGTACAGAGAAGGGCAGCACAAATGGTCACAGGTCTACTTGACACGTGGGAGAGTGTCACAGAGATGCTGAAGCAACTGAACTGGCAGACTCTTGAAGAGGAGACCTAAACAATGGCGAGAACGCCTACTTATAAATTTTCAAGAACTGGCTTCAATTGATGGCTCTAGGAATATATACAACCCCATATGTATCGCTCACATAGGGATGTTGAGGACAAGATCACATTAATACAGCATTCACAGAGGCTTTCAAACAATCATTCTTCCCGCGCTCCATACGTGAATGGAAAGGGAAGAAACCATAATAAATGCTACAATGGGACGAAACCTCTGACGTACACTCCAAAGGGACTTGCAGAGTATAGCTGCAAATGTTAATTTAGGGAAAAACACTCGTGTGAAGATAAAAAGAAAAAGAAAAAAAAACAGCTCGCTTTCTTATGGTCAAATGTTTGAGCGGCACGAAAATAAGACTTCCTATAAATTATGCAATGGATGTTTCTTCAAATTTTCATAGTCAGACGAAGAGTGGGAAAAGGAGTAATAGGGTATCAAAATGACCAGTCAGGTTTAGTTATATAAAATAAAATTAATTACTTCCATTTAATCAGCGTAATTAAGAAAAAAGTTAATTCGTGATTTGAGGAAATAGTTTTGACAGAATTAGGGTAGGAAATGGGCAAAGGGCATATCAAATTGACCAGGGTGAATTCTAGTTTATACATAAAACTATTTAACTGCCTGAAACTAACCGGGGTAATTAAGAGGTACTTAAATGATTTGAGAATAAAATCACACAGTGGATTTTTGTGCGATTTTTCATGGCCAATCGAACAGTGGAAAATGAACAATTGCAGTATCAAATTTCGCAGTGTGAGATATGGTTTTGCAAAAATATTCGTTGCTTGAAATTAAACAGGGTGGTTAGGAAAAACTTAATTAGTAATCTGAGGGGAAATTGAAATATTTCACTTACAGCGGGTATTAGATATGTAAACGATGTTTAAAAAAGTTTATCTCTTTCAAGACGTACTGTTTTGTGTGTGAGAACTTACATTGGTGTGATATTCGATTTTTAAAATGGCTTCCTTCGAATCAGTCAGTATATTTGGGACATTTCGAGAACAGCAGACACTAAGAAGACGAATAAGATGTCAAGAAGTCTATCTTTTCAAGGCCTTGTCTTTCACATGTAAGAAGCTATATTGGTGTTATATTTAAGTGTCAAAATGGCTTTCTAAGAATCGTGTACTACATTCAGAATATTTCGAGAACAGAATATTGTAGAAAGGCCATGACTGCTGAACAAAATTTGATGTAAGAAAAGTTTTCAAAGAAAGTTCAGATGTTTCGTGAAATGATTTGCCTAAAAGTAATAAATAAGAAGCTCGGAAGATTAGGTTTTAAAGTCCCGTCTACTGCGTGGCCATAAGAGACGGAGCACAAACTCTAATTGAGTAAAGATGGGGAAGGCACTCGGTCCTTAGTAAAGAAACCATCTCGGCATTTGGTTGTTTACATATTTCTATCTTCTATTTCCGAAGTTCTAAGAAAGTCCCAACAACTTTTCAGTTTTAAAATCTTTTGAATGGAGAGTTCTTCAAATATCAGGAAAGAGAATACGCGATCTCAATCGGCACATTTTCTCTGCATGGTTTCTAGCAACATACACAGGTGCCTCATATACTTCTCTAATCTGTTTTATTTCTTGGTTTTAGACAAATCAGACACTAAAGATTTGTCCGGTTCTTCGTTTCAATTTTTTCTATTATTTACCATTGGTTTATTGAAACATACTGCCAACAACTTTTATTTACAAATATGCTTCACTGATTCTTCTCAGTCCTCTTAGTTACGTTTGTGGCCACCTCCCTTCATCATTCCGTTACAGGACCATGTGACGGTAAAGCTATCGTATCTCGTTGACTTTCCCTAGGACCGTACGCAGACCGTGCTCGTCTCTGTAGTTTTGTCTGTTGGGTATAGATGTGCCCTGTTTCGTCTGAGACAGAATCAGCTACAAGATTTAAGGTACCAAAGTCCTGTTTCACTCTATTTATGTCATAAACAGTAATACCTCACAGCCTGTGTAGTTCTCCTTGCTGTATCCTCACGTAGGGGACATTCCCATAGGACATGATCTGATATTTCGGTTTCGCCAGTATATGTCTTTGCCCTTTAAAATTCTAGGCAGATAGGATATGACCAATGTCCGGAAAAGTAGTGGACCAGTCACCTATTTGCTTCAGAATGTGTTGTCTGAAGTCTCTCAATTAGATTAGGAAGAGATTGAAACGTTCTACTTCCCGTGTCTGTTAAGTTCCATTCTTTATTAGTACTGAATTTCTTGCCAGCTCTTCGAGGATTCCTTACATATGTTTTCGTATTACTTCTTTTTCAGCCAAAAGATGACAGCCTTTTTTGTTACTTGAAAGTCCAGGGGAAATACGCCTATTAATATAATTAGGATGTCTGTAGATGTGAAACTGAAGGGTGCGCAGCATTTTAGCAGAATTCGTCGCTGTACTTTTCTCACTGCAGCAGTGGGTTCGACCGTATGTAACCTGCCTCCCAAACACTGACACCATAGACCACAACTGCAGTTGATACAGGCTCGAGGTAGAATGTAACTATATTTAGGGGCAAACGAAACCTCCTTTGTCCCATATAAACAATTTTATTCATTTTACAGTTCCCTTACCTTGCTACAGTTTCTGCTTGGGCTCTGAGCACCCAGTGTTGGTCCAAGTGCACAACTACACAGCGGTTGACGGATTCCCTTCGAATTACCTCCTGCTTTATTTTATAGATGGATCCCTAATAAGTCTTCCTATAAGCAAGATATATATGTCGATTCTTGTAGAACTACCTTGAGTCGCACCTCGCAGAAGATTCCAAAGAGATCGGCATATTTACTTTCTAGCGAATCTCGACTGTTGGTGTGCAAAAAAATTAGTAACAAATCATCAAGAGATACAACAACTCCTAACGAGTCCTGACTGCAGACAGAGACATGAGTGCATCGCTTCGTAACTGTTGAAGTGGAACTTAACAACGTCACGTGTAGGGCACATGCAGTGGACGAACCAGGAGTGGTGCCACGAGCTCTTCTCGACTGGGACCAGATTCAGTCTGGTTCAAATGGTTCAAATGGCTCTGAGCACTATGGGACTCAACGGCTGTGGTCATCAGTCCCCTAGAACTTAGAACTACTTAAACCTAACTAACCTAAGGACATCACACACATCCATGCCCGAGGCAGGATTCGAACCTGCGACCGTAGCAGTCACACGGCTCCCGACTGCGCGCCTAGAACCGCGAGACCACCGCGGCCGGCGCAGATTCAGTCTGACCAGTTATACCGGACGTACCGTCATATGCTGAGAGGTGGGAACACGTAATGTATCGGGACACATTATTGAACATGATCGTTTTGCTGGTCCAGGTGTTATGGTGTGGGGAGACATGATGTTGCATTGGTGTACTGACGTCCAGAGCTTTGATCGCTGTACACTCACCACTCAGAGTTATTGTGACACTGATCTCCTTTCCTATGAGCATCTTTTCAGGGACGACAATGCGCGATCGCATCGAAGAACGCAGGCGGAGAAGCTCCGGCAACGAGGGGATACTCGGCGAACAGACTGGCCTGCCCGTTCGCGCGACGCGCGAGCACGTTTGGAGTGCGTTGGGAGGATGTCCTGCAGTACGTCCACATGCGCAAACCTCTATCCGCGCAGGTGGATGCGTGGGACGTCCTCTCTCAAGAACTCATTACCAGCCTAGTGGGCAACATGCGGGCACGTTGCACGCATTGCTGTCCCTTGTGATAAGGCACCCAGTTAAGGAGCATGTCGCGTCTTTTGTAAGGTCGAGGGGACCTTCATAAATCGTGGTGAGTTCAGTGCAATTACTGTATGTGAATAAAACTATCATTTCTGATCGTCTGATTGCGTATTTCTTTCAGTTACATTCTGTACTACACTGCAGTAGTTCTTTTTATGTAACCTCCAAGTTTTATGTTACTTAAGAGTGACACATCGTGCGAAATCTACTTTCGTTGTTAAGTTTTGCATACCAGCGCAAGTGATTGGCTCGAGGAATTTTTGAGGAATAGTACCCAGTACGTTACATACCCGCCAGGGTAACCGAGCGCGCCAACGCGCTACTTCCTGGACTCACGTGGGCGCGCCGGCCCCGGATCGAATCCGCCCGGCGGATTAACGACGAGGGACCGGTGTGCCGGCCAGCCTGGATGTGGGTTTTAGGCGGTTTTCCACATCCCGCTAGGTGAATATCGTGCTGGTCCCCAAATTCCGCCTCAGTTACACGCGTCGCAGACATTTGAAACACGTCCGCGCTATTCCACGATTTACACTCGACGGATACAGTTGGGATACACTGATTCCGTCCTGGGGGGTACGGGGTAGCGGCAGGAAGGGCATCCGGCCATTTCTAACACTAACAGTGCCAAATAGATTGTAACCACGCCGACCCTGCGATCGCTGCGGGATTATGGCGTAAACGAAAGAAAGAAAGAAAGAAAAGAAGTACCCAGTACGTTACTCCACACGGCGTATGTTCCACAGAAACGAGAGTAGTCTCGGTGTGCCCAAAGGAAGCATAATGAGACGTGGTTTTGGAGAAGAAGAGTGGTTCCGCATTTATGGACCACCCTGTATTTCAAAAGAACTTCCGCGGCAGACAAGCAGCCTTCCACGCCATTAAAGGTACCTCGAGCGACTTACAGATCAACCTCCTTTCCTGCAGATGGGTGTCCGGTCGTTAGTGGCAATCTAATGTACTGTGGCAGACAAGGAAATAGAACAACCCGATGAGATATGAACTTTCTGGTACTAAGAAGCGGCTATGTGGACGGTAGTAGAGAGATGTAGTACGCTATTTAAGAGCGCGAAGGCGTTATAATTACAGTGTTCCACGCAGCAATGTAACGCGCACGCGTCGAATCGGCCGGAGATGCTGGGAAGTCGATCAGGTGCAGCAGAGCGATTCGGCGTTGATTAGCACGTCCCGCGGCGTCACGCCGCATCTTTTTGCTGCGCAGAGTTCGGAGGTCAGCCGCTACAAGCGAAGAACTGGCCGACCGCTGTGCTAGGGACACTATCTGGGCGCGCAGATCTGCGGCGGCCGTGTAACGCAGCGCCAGAGCGGGACTGCGCCGAAAGCCCTAAAAGCGTCGTAAAATTTTACAGCCGCACTATTGAAAACGTTCGGAGGACGACGGACGCCTTAAATTCGGTCACCGGTCAAGGAGAGACGCCGGGACGGCGGCCGCGGCTGGTACCGCAACACACCGGGCATTACGGCGTGCTCATTAACAACCCTAGAGGCGATCTGTTCTGTTCTGTTCTCTTCTACACGGATCTGTGCGAGAGCGCGCCGCTAGCTGCGACTCGCCCGCTGTCTGCACCGACGGCGGGTCGAACTCGTGACCCGGCGCGCCTTATCTGGCAGCAGGGAGGCGGACGTACCGGCGCGAGCGTGCATCGCGGATCAAGTAGCGAGAAGCGAGAGCATAAGAAAAACCCCTGCACATGAGCGCGTTTCCCAGCATCGGGCGCCATGCGAGGAAGCTTCCCAGGTTTTGCAAATAAATGCACAGCGGCCAGTTACGTCTATAAGGAAATGCGAAATGGCTCGAACAGGACGTTGGCTTCCTGGAAATAAATTTAACACGTAGCTTGCAACAAGACAACTCTGAAGACCGATAAAGGCATTGAGGAATCAAATCAGTCACTAGTCAAAAAATATTAAACAACTATTCACGAAGGACATATTCAAAGAACAAAACTAAAACTAAACTCTGTCCGAACAGGCCACGAAGGCCCGACGTGACCGACTGGCCGCCGTGTCATCCTCTCTGACATCGATCTGTTGTAGAATTTTAGAACATGTTTTTTGCTCGCGTATCATGTCATTTCTGGAAACCCAGAATCTACTCTCTAGGAATCAACATGAATACCGGAAACAGCGATCGTGTGAGACCCAACTCGCTTTATTTGTTCATGAGACCCAGAAAATATTAGATACAGGCTCCCAGGTAGATACCATTTTCCTTGACTTCCGGAAGGCGTTCGATACAGTTCCGCACTGTCGCCTGATAAGCAAAGTAAGAGCCTATGGAATATCAGACCAACTGTATGAGTGGATTGAAGAGTTTTTAGCAAACAGAACACAGCATGTTGTTCTCAATGGAGAGACGCCTACAGACGTTAAAGTAACCTCCGGCGTGCCACAGGGGAGTGTTATGGGACCATTGCTTTTCACAATATATATAAATGACCTAGTAGAGAGTGTCGGAAGTTCCATGCGGCTTTTCGCGGATGATGCTGTAGTATACAGAGAAGTTGAAGCATTAGAAAATTGCAGAGAAATGCAGGAAGATCTGCAGCGGATAGGCACTTGGTGCAGGGAGTGGCAACTAACCCATAACATAGACAAATGTAATGTATTGCGAATACATAGAAAGAAGGATCCTTTGTTGTATGATTATATTATAGCGGAACAAACACTGGTAGCAGTTACTTGTGTAAAATCTCTGGGAGTATGCGTACGGAACGATTTCAAGTGGAATGATCATATAAAATTAAATGTTGGTAAGGCGGGTGCCAGGTTGAGATTCACTGGAAGAGTCCTTAGAAAATGTAGTCCATCAACAAAGGAGGTAGCTTACAAAACACTCGTTCGACCTATACTTGAGTATTGCTCATCAGTGTGGGATCCGAACCAGGTCGGGTTGACAGAGGAGATAGAGAAGATCCAAAGAAGAGCGGCGCGTTTCGTCACAGGGTTATTTGGTAAGCGTGATAGCGTTACGGAGATGTATAGCAAACTCAAGTGGTAGACTCTGCAAGAGAGGTGCTCTGCATCGCGGTGTAGCTTGCTGTCCAGGTTTCGAGAGGGTGCGTTTCTGGATGAGGTATTGAGTATATTGCTTCCCCCTACTTATACCTCCCGAGGAGATCACGAACGTAAAATCAGAGAGATTCGAGCGCGCACGGAGGCTTTCCGGCAGTCGTTCTTCCCGCGAACTATACGCGACTGGAACAGGAAAGGGAGGTAATGACAGTGGCACAGTGGCACGTAAAGTGTCCTCCGCCACACACCGTTGGTTGGCTTGCGGAGTATGGATGTAGATGTAGATCCTCAGCGCACAGGCGTCACTGGATGCGGATATGGAGGGGCGGCAGGTGGTCAGCACACCGCTCTCCCGGCCGTATGTCAGTTTACTAGACCAGAGCCGCTACTGCTGAGTGAATAATCTCCTCAGTTTGCTCACAAGGACTGAGTGCACCCCGCTTGCAAACAGCGCTCGGCAGACCAGATGGTCACCCATCCTAGGGCTAGGCCAACCCGACAGCGCTTAACTTCGGTGATCTGATGGGAACTGATGTTATCACTGAGGCAAGGTCGTTGGCACGTATTCAAAGAGGTGAATGAAATTATCAAGGTAGGAAACTTGGAATCTGCCTACAAATTAATCAAACTGTTCTTTCGAAACAGGCGGCTGAAATGCAGTGGAATCCAAAATGAAGAAGGAATACTGTTATATGAGCAGAAAGACACAGTAGACAAGTGGAAACAATACTTTGAAAAGCTGTATGCAGGGAAAAAATGAAGACGTGGAACTGAAGAACGCTGAGTAAATCGATCTGGAAGAAGATGAAGACTGTATCTTGAGCGATGAGTTCAGCCTTGCAGTAAGGCAGCAAGAAACTGGGAAAGCCACTGGAGTTGATTATATACCAGTAGAGCTCAGCAAGGCAGGTCGAAAGCAGTTACGTGAAGAACTGTTCCATCTGATTCAAGTTTTATACGAAACCGGGGCTCCCAACAGAGTTTAAATAGTGTATCACAGTGCGAATGCCAAAGAAAGCATCTGTAAACAGATGTGAACCATATAAAACCCTCAGTTTGGTAACATATGCCTCGAAGATCTTAACTTCTAACATTCTAAGGTGGACAGAAGGCAAGATAGATGCAATGACCACAGACGACCAGTCTGGCTTTAGAAGAGGTGTAGGCATACAATAGCCAATACTCAACTTACGATTAATTCTAGAGAAAAGATCAAAGAAGAGTGAAGGCACATATGTTGCCTTCATAAACTTAGAAGAAGTATTCGACAGGATAGACTGGCGACCGCTTTTTAAGCTGCTGGCACAGACTGGCATAGCGTATAAGGTAAGAAGAGTAGGCAGAGATTGTATAGAAAAGAGATGGCCGCGATAAGATGTGGAGAACATCAAGAAGAAGTTACTATTAAGCAGGGTGTACGAAAGGGCAGCTCACTCTTTCCTGTCCTGTTGAATGCACACATTCAGGGGGGAACAGATGAAATTAGGGATAAACTAGGAAACATAGAAAGAATTAGGGCTCATGATAAGAAAATACCATAGACATGCTGAGATTTGCTGATGATATGAAGTGTTAAGATGCCGAACAGTTAGAAGCGATGCTGACACAGACGGAAAAGCATGCTCATATCTTCCCATAATATGAAAATTAATCAAGATAAAACAAAAATCTTCGTGGTGAGCAGAAGAACATTGTTGGCCAATGTTCACTTAACAATGAGCGACAGGAAACCGTCGAATCCTTTGCCTACCTGGGGAGTATAATTACATCAGACGGAAAAGCTGCTTTTGACAAGAGAATAAATCTGTTCACATCCATCAGCATATACAAACACCTCAGAAAAGAACCTCATAAAGACGTTTGTTTCGAGTGTGCTGCTAGAGGGAAGTGAAACACAAAATAACAGCCTTCGAGATGTGGTGCTACCAGAGAAATCTCTAGATTTACTGGACAGACCAGATACCAAACGTAGAGATATTCCACACAGTGGAGGAAAAGAAGTCTTATCTCCTGAAGAAACAACAGAAGAGACACATGGATCGGCCATCTGCTGAGTAATGATAGTATCATTAAAAGTATCATTGAAGGGAAAATAGAATGAAAAAATACAAGAGGCAGACCGAGACTTGATTACATCAACTAGGTCATGGAGGATAAGGATATCAGCTGCACCACCTTTCAAGAAGAAGACCGAAGACAGAAACGAATGGCGAACTGCTGCTAACCTGTCTGATGGTTGAAGACCTTAGAAGAAGACCCAAAACCCACCAATAAAATTTCGCACGCTGTTGAGCGATATTTTCTGAGCATTGTGGTTTCCGGTGGCCCGTTAGGGTAATTATTAAGGGCTGTCGAACGAAAACGAGATACTTGCAATTAAAGTAATTAAACTGTTTATTTTTTAAAAGTAATCGCCATAACTGTTGACACGTTTATCCTACTGTGTGAGAAGACGGTCAGTGCCCTCATGGAAAAATGTTTGCGTTTGCCGAAGGAACGATGATAGCACCCAGTCTTACAATTCTTCTTCCGAAGGAAATCAAAGGCCACGAATGTCTTTCTTCAGGTTGTCATAGACATGGAGATCGCGTAAGAAGAAATATATTTTCATTGCCCTGAAGAAAGACATTAGCGGCCGTCGATTTGCTTCGGACGATGAGGTGCACCCCTGGGTACACTCATATTCCGTGGGCAACCGCGAACTGTGTTCCATGAAGACATTGACAGTCTTGTCTCACAGTGGGATAAATGTTATTACAGTTATGACGATTATTTTTAAAATAATAAAGAGTTTACTTGCTTTTTCCCATCTGTCCTGTTTTCAAGTGGCTCCCTCCTACACATTTCGTTTTATTTGTTACCGTCGTTTATCAGGTCTCATAACTATCGATAAGAGAAGGAAGTGACGAAAACTCTCTTTTCATTGATGAATCCTACTTTGTTAAAACTCCAGTGTGGTCCAGTGCGAAAAGTATTATTGGCATGGTGTTACATGATCTGGGATAATACTTACGCCTCTGTTATATATACACCTCCGGCTTAGAATTGGCCAGCTGCGGTCATTAACAATTTCAGTTCCTCTAATTCCTCGTTGTTTCCGTCTCCTGCAGTACGATATCTCCTCACGACATTACTCTCTTATTTCTTCTTCTCATGAAGCTCCTGATTTTTTTTCTGACTTTATAACCTTCTAATGTGAGGATCTTACTTCGAAAAGAATTTCTATCCATTTTTA
Organism: Schistocerca americana; assembly: GCF_021461395.2. Classification (NCBI taxonomy): domain Eukaryota; kingdom Metazoa; phylum Arthropoda; class Insecta; order Orthoptera; family Acrididae; genus Schistocerca; species Schistocerca americana. Next base: position 541,071,918 of record NC_060119.1, read on the forward strand.
CTGATGCTTTGATGTTCCTTCTCTCCAGTTCTTTTCTTATTCTTCTACTCCATGCTATCTTTGTCTTCTTTCCCCAGAAATATGAAAATTTTGTTTAGTCAGTCTGTCCTCTTTCATTCAATATAGATGTCAAAAGAAGACTAATGTTCTCTTAGCTATTACCTTCGGCATTTTATATATGTTTTGGTAGATCCCTTCATCACTTCTCATTTTCTAACTCTCTTTGTGCAACACCTACAATTATTGTTCTGGCCCATCTTGCAAATATCTCCATCATATACGCCTTGTCGTTTACTGTTAAAGCTGCTCCTGTACATCTGCATATTTACATTCCGGTATTAGCAGCGTAGTATAGTGTTTTAGTTAAACAGTATGTTCTTCCCATTTAACTATTTCTTATCTACTGTAGATCATTGTAAGGTATTCTGTTCTGTATTCTTCTAGACATTTTCATTTTCTAACCATTTATATTTTATCCATATTGTCTTTCTGTAAATTTTGGTGCATTTTAAATGTTTGTCAAGAATTTTTTTCAATTGTTATTCTGAGGATAGTTTTATTTTTTATTTTCTCTAAAACATTTGGCTGAGTAATGGCTTCTGTCATATTTACTGAAAGAATTGGAAAGCCACATGCAGGTGCTGGGCAGCCGACCTTAAATCCATTCGATTCTCTTCATTTTTGTACTCCAAATACCAGATTCTTACAATGTTTTTACAAAAACCAGTTAAACCGTAGAAACGAAAACCCTTTCCCTTCTTGCATCAGTCTTTTTCTAAAATCCCAACAAATTCTTTTAAATTAATAAAACATATTCTTGTAGGTTTTCTTCTTAACATCCTGTGGCGAATTATTACTTTTGCGTTAAAATATGTTTTGTTGAGGACCTTCCCTTTCTGAAACCACTCTCATACTCTCCAGTGAATTAGTATTATTTTCGACTCCTCTACAATTACATAGGCAAGTAAATGCACATCTTTTACAGTCTTTTACCGTGATCATTTCAGTAGTTCTACTGTGATTGAGTTTTCTTTGGTTGCTTTGTTATTTTTTTATGCTTTTGTTGGCATCATGATTTTATAGCTCTGCTGGTGCTGAGTCTTCCTCAAGATTATCTCTTGACCAGAATTCTAATTTCATTGTTGAAATTTATCATTTTAAGAATTCTTAAGAAATATTTCCGAATCTTTTACAGTTATCACGGTTATTTTACCCTATTTTAATACTTAAATGGATGAAGTCTATTGTATTACTTTCAATTATACCGTGTTGTATGAGATGAGATTCTTCAAATGTTCGTTTCTGATGTTTCTTTTATTTCTTCTTTGATTTGTTCCCAGTTTTACTTTTCACCTTTTTTTACATTTCCTCTTTCTCCAGTTTTGAGCTCTTGAGTCATTTGTCTTTACAGCAAGTTTTCTTTTTATTCTTGGTCTATACTAATGTTTTCTCTCCACGTTTAGCAGTTTGCTCTTGAAGTTCATGGGATGAGATTTCTAAATCGCGGAGATGTAAGATTAATCATTTAATAATGGCTCGTGGATTAATGTCCCATAGAAACAAACATACATGACTGTAATTTACTGGATAATTTCATAAGGCTGTGCTTTTAGCTACACAAAATGTAAGTATAAGCTCCTGTTGCTGTTTGTTAGCATTAAACCACCAATTATTCAAACAATCGAACTCCCATTTAGGAACAGCTTCAAATGTCTAATTACTTTACCGACAAGTTAATGTATTGAATGCTTGACATTAAGCATTTAGGCTAGAAAGAGTTACAGAAGGTTTGCAATTATGTTTACAGTTTGTTGGAAATCGTTAAGTGCTCTCATTGTTAAATATTCAAGTTAAATGTGTAAGATGTATAAAGATGTAAGTATTAAACCTGTAAATATTAGAAGTTTAAATTTAATTCATGTACATAATTTTACTGTTTATTGACTGAGGATCATTAAAATTAATGAAACTCAAGTTTTTATAATTACATTTTTGTAATGTGTTTATCTGACATGTTCCACACCCAGGAGGATTCCCTCTTTTATGGGTCTGTGGAATGAATAATTAATCTAATCTAATCTAATCTAATCTATTAGATGTTGTATTGTCTGGCGAATTTGCTCGCAGTTTTAACCAAAGATAGTTTTCCACGGATCTCAGTGTTTATGACGTCATATCTCTTTATCTATGTGCCGTACAGTGTTATAATTCTTCATGTAGATTCAGTGATATACACTGATACTGTATCCCGAATATAATTAGTAGTAAAGAAGTAATAATTTTAAGCGTTACACCTTATGTACAGTTGTACTGCACGACCAGTTAAAAAGTATTAAGCGATATACTTTTTTCCTTCCATCATTTTTTGGGGAGTACCAGCGAGAAAAAGTTTCGTAAGTGTTTCAAACAACGCATAAAACTTGTTGGGAGTCGTTAGGTGGTCTCATTCTCAAATAATGGATGAACATTGTTTTGGTGTTCAGTCTGGAGATTGGTCTGATACAGCTCTCCATGCCACTCTATCCTGCGCAAGCTTCTTCATCTCGGAATAACTGCTGCAACCTATATCGTTTTAAACCGGCTAACTGTATTCATCTCTTGGTCTCGCTCTACGTTATTTTTTATCCCTAAACTTCCTTCCAAATAAACTGGTGATCCCTTGACGTCTCAGAATGTGTCCTGTCAACCGGGCCCTACTTTAGTTAAGTTGTACCACAAAATTCTTGTCTTCTCAGTTCTATTTAGTATCTCCCCATTAGTTACTTGAGTTATCCATCTAATTTTCAGCATCCTTCTTTAGCAGCACATTTAAAAAGCTTCTATCTCTTTTTGTCCAATTGTTTATCATCCACGTTTCACTTCCATACATGGCTTCACTCTAGAGGAACATCTTCAGGAAAGATTTCTTAATGCTTAAATCTAAATTAGATGTTAACAGGTTTCTTTTCTTCAGAAACACTTTCCTCGCCAGTGCCAGTCTACATTTTGTATCCTCTCTGCTTTGGCCATCATCAGTTATTTTATTGCCCAAATAAAAAACTCAGGTACTCCTAATGTAATTCCCTCAACATTCTCTGATTTAATTCGATTACATTTCATTATCCTTGTTTTGCTTTTGTGGATGTTCATCTTACTTCGTCCTTTCAAAACACTGATTATTCCATTCAACTGCTCTTACAAGTCCTTTGCTTCTCTGACGGAATTATTATGTTATCAGTAAATTCGCAAAATTTTTATCCTTTCTCCGTGAACTTAACTTCTTTCTCCAAATTTTTCTTTGGCTTCTTTTATTGCTTGCTTAACATACAGATTTAATAGCATTAGGATACACTCGCGTCTCACTTTCTTTTCAACCACTGCTACCTATCGATGCCCTTCGAGTCTTATAACTGCCATCTCGTTTCTGTATTTTACCTCTCCTGCGTCAGGATTTCACACAGTGTATTCCATTCAACACTGTCAAAAGCTTTCTCTAAACCTACAAACGCTATAAACGAAGCCTTGCCTTTCCTTAACCTATATTCTAAGAGAAGTCGTAGTCCCAATATTGCCTCAGGTTTTCTATATTTCCGAATTGATTTTTCCCGATTTCAGCTTCTACCCCTTTTTTCCATTCTTTTGAAAGCTATTCATATGAGTACTTTGCAACCGTGACTTATCAAAGTGATAGTTCGTTAATATTCACAAAGAGTATACACACACTTGTAGTTACGAATTCAATACAAAGAACTATGCCAGTCAGCCAGAACATTATGACCACCAACCTACTACCGATAAAAACCCGTCCACGTGATAGTAGCGCCACTTGGCGAGGAATGATTGCTAGTCAGACACACGCAAGGTGCATGTAGAAGTAGTTAGCGTGCTATTGGTGCGTAGAATGGGGAAGGCGAGTGATCCATCTGAGTCTGACTAAGGAGAAATTGTGATCGCCTGGAGGCTCGGCATGAGCATTTCGGAAAGAGCACGACTTGTCGGGTGATCGAGGAGTGCTGTGGTGAGTATCTTCAACACGTGGCGAAACCACACGTCTGGGTGTTGGGCGGCCGCCCGTCATTACAGATGTCGAACATCGTAGGCTGGGCAGATTGGCAAAACGGGACAGACAGCGAACTGTGTCGAAGCTAACATCAGACTTTAATGCTGGGCAGACTACAAGTTATCTGAACGCACAGTGCACTGAACACTCCTAACGATATTCCTCCACAGCATGCATGTGGCAATGTTAACACCACGACATCGGCAACTATGATTGAAATGGGAACGTGACATTTAGTCTGGTCAGTCAGGCAGCAGTAGTCAGCCGAGACACAAGCAGCAACAGCAAAGTAACTGATTTTGTGGTATTTCACGAATTTCTAACCATGAGCGAATTATTTAGTCTCATTTATGTGCCTTGGTAGTTTACTTTTTGAATCACTGCGTGTTAATATAATTTACTAGATACAGTTCTTGCGTTTCAGTCAGTGTCTACAACAGAGTTTCATAGAGTGCGTCGATAGTCATTTGTTTGTCTATGTAGAGTAGTTTTCCACGGTCTTCAGTACGGATAGGGACAGTGATCGCAGTGTGCAAGTGTGAGCTGAGTTGGTGACACTTCAGTCTCTTCTCCAGGCTGTGTTGACTTCAGTTACACAGCTTGAGGCTACAGTGGATAGGCATCACTGTATGGACTGGGCATGAGGGTCCAACAGAGATCCAGAACGACCGAAGAGTCCAGCATTCTGTCCACACTGGTGGCCAGCCCAGTTACTGCTCGCACTGAGGTTGACCCCTCAATTGTGGTCGTGTAGAAGGTCGCCTTGGGGAGCGGCAGGCGGCGAAAGACTTCCCAGGTTTGCCAAAAATAGGACCTGCATGGTTAGTCTGACAAACAGATTCCAGGTGCTGTCTATGGCTGACACTGCCCCTCAGCCGGATGCAGTCGCTTGTCATGTTTTAAAGAAAACCTCTCAGCCTACAAGATCCAGGACGTCACAGAGGATAGGATTATTGGTAGTTGGAAGCTCCAGTGTTTGGCGCATTGTGTGGGCCCTGAGGGACGTGGCTGCCAAGGAGGGGAAAAAAGCCAATATGCACTCCGTGTGCATACCGTATGGAGTCATTCCAGGCATGGAAAGGGTCCTTCTGGATGCCATGAAAAGATCAGGGTGCAGCCAACTGCAGGTGGTGGCTCACGTCGCTGTTGATCCGAATAGATCCTCTCTCGTTTCAAGCAGCTATCAGAAGCGGTAAAGACTGCCAATTTTGCTTGCGAAATGAAAGCAGAGTTCGCCATTTGCAGCATAGTTGACAGGAACGATTGTGGACCTCTGGTACCGAGCCGAGTGGTTAGTCTGAATCAGAGGCTCACACGGTTCTGCTAGCGTGTAGGCTGCAGATTACTCGACCTGCGCCATAGGATGGTGGCGTTTCGGTTTCCGTTGAATAGTTCAGGCGTCCATTACACGCAGGAGGCGATTGCGCGGATAACAGTGGCTATTTGGCGTGGACCTGGCGGCATTTTAGGTTGGAGGGTCTCGGGGAAACACAGAAAGGGCTTCAGACTCAAATGGTGCAGAGCGAACACAGGAAGAACTTAGTTCTCGTACCCATCGATATAACACTTGTAAACTGTCATTGCTGTGTTGGAAAAGTACCAGAACTCCAAGCGCTAAGAGAAAGCAATGATGCTCAAATCGTTATAGGCACTGAAAGCTGGCTAAAGTGGGAGACAGGTTCAGAGGAAATTTTTCCGAAGGACTTAACGGTGTTCATAAAGGATAGACCAAATAAAGTTGTCGGTGGCGTGTTCGTTGCTGTTAGACGTAATTTATCTTGCAGCGAAATTGAAGTAGATAGTTCCTGTGAGTTAGTACGGGTACACGTCATTCTTGGCAACCGGAATAAAATAATAATTAGATCCTTTTATTATCCTCCCAACTCAGATAATACAATGCGGAAAGCCTAAAAAAACGTGAGTCTGATTTCAAACGAGTACCACATTCATGCAGTTATATTAGTCGTGACTTCACTTTCCCCCCCTGTATGTTGCCGAAAATGTATGTTTAAATCCGAGAGCATGCATATATCATCATTAGAAATTGTGCCAAACGCAGTCTTTGAAAATTATTTCGGACAATTAGTTCATGAGCCCACACAAATAGTAAACGGTTGTGAAAACACACTTGACCTCTTAGCAACAAATAATCCTGAGTTAATAACAAGCATCAAAACGGCTACCTGGATTAGTGAACACAGAGTTGTCGTAGCGAGACTGAATACCGTACCTCCCAAATCCTGCAAATTTAACGAAAAATATAGCTACTCAAAAAAGCAGATAAAAATGCACTTGATGCCTTCATGAGAGACAATCTCCACTCCTTCCACATTAACGATGTAAGTGCAGACCAGCTGTGACTTGAATTCCAAGAAATAGCATCAGAGATGTGTAGGAAATAAGTTGCCAGACAACGGAGTTGATCCTTCTTAGTACACAAAACAGGTCAGGACACTGTTGCAAAAACAACGGAAAAATGCAGGCCACTTTTAAACGAACGCAAAATCTCCAAGATTGACCATCTTTTACAGAAGATCGAAATTTAACGCGGACTTCAATTCGACATGCTTATAATAGTTTTCACAACGAAATCTTGTTTCGAACCCTAGTAGCAAGTCCAAAGAGATCCTGGCCGTATGTAAAGTATGCTATTGCCAAGACACAATCAATCCCTTCTCTGCGCGGTAGCAATGGAAATATTATCGATGATATTGCTGCTAAATCAGAGGTAATTAACACAACCTTCTGACATTACTTCACAGCATAAGATGAAGTAAATATTCCAGAAATCATATCAAGAACAGCTGCCAACATGAGTAACGTAGAAATAAATATCCTCGGAGTAGTAAAGCAACTTAAATCACTTAATAAAAGCAAGTCTTCCGTCGAGACTGTACACCAATTAGCTTCCATACAGAGTATGCTGTTGCATTAGTTCCATACTTAACAACCATGTACAACCGTTCGCTAGATGAAAGCTCCGTACCTACGACTGCAAAGCTGCACACGTCGTACTAATATTCAAGAAAAGTATTAGGAGTAATCTACTAAATTATAATACTGTATCGTTAAAGTGGATATGCAGCAGGATTTTGGAACATATATTGTGTTTGAACATTATGATTACCTCGAAGAGAACGGTCTGTTGGCACATACTGTAGTTAATGCGGATTTAGAAAACACGGTTCTTGTGAAACACAAGTAGCGCCTCACTCACAGGAAGTGCTGAGTGCTATTGACAAGGGATTTCAAATTGATTCCGTTTTTACAGATTTACAGAAGGCTTTCGACACTGTATCTCGCAAGATGCTTATAATCAAAGTGTGTGCTTAGGTTACAGTTCGTAGTAACTGACGAGAAGTCGTCGAGTAAAACTGTCCATTCCCCAAAGCAGCGTTAGGGGCCCTCTGCTGCTCGTTATCTACGTGGGCTTATAATTAAACTTTGCCTGTTTAACACGTTATAACACCGAAACTAATTACCGTACGAGTACCAAACTTGCTAGCATTGATGTCCAGAGTATGGGGTGCGTGATTTCCATGCGTCACAGCGCCACCGTCCAGTCCCAACTATGACCACCAGGTGCCATCCTCAGTCATCGTGATTCATAGTCTACACACCTGACCAGTCGCAGCGCACTTGTTGACGTGTCAACAAGAGCTTGGACAGAAGAAGCAGGGCATCACTGGTGAACCTCTGTTATCAAAACAACACTAATGTTGCAGATGCACTTCGAGAATATCGTCAGCTGAAAGGATTTCGGAAGAGTACTCTTTCTCCGTCTGCTGTGCGGAGCATGATGAGGAAGGTCGAATCAACTGGAGAACTGGGCGTCGCTCCGGGAAGAGGCCGAAGACCGGTTGCACCACAGGTGGTTGATGAAATTGCTGTTGTTATGGCAGAAACACTGAGAGCGATGCCCAATCGTCAGGCAATGCGAGTGCTGTGTCACAACAGTTGAACATCCTGTGGTCCAATGTACGGAAGTTGCTTCGAACCTTCCTCAAATGGTATCCGTACAAGATCCATATCGTACAGCAGCTTGCACCACAGGACGCACTTCTCGCAAGGATTGAAGTTGACGAGGACTGGCCCTGGATCTTCCTATGGACAAACGAAGCTCGTTTTTCTCTTACGGGTGAGGTGAACACACAGAATTGCCCAATGTGGAGATCTTCATCTCCAGTCATTGTGCATTAAATCCTCTGTATCGTGAAGGTGTCACCGAATGGTGTGGCTTCACGGCTACGTTCATCATTGATCCATTCTGTTTTTAACAGGTTGGCACTCAAGGACAAATGACGTGCCGTGTGAGTGCCCAGCGTTACTGCGATATGCCCAGTCAACATGTCACACCTGCCCTACGGGAGAGAGACGCATTGAGCTCAGCAGTTTTCATGCAAGATGAGGCCTCACTGCACATCGCTCGTGAAGCTCACCTGCTACTCCGAAACACATATGGAAACGATCTAAATATCGGGACCATCACCTGAACTCACTCCCTGTGATTTCTGGTTGAGGGGCTACCTGAAGGATGGGGTTTACCAGGGGAACATTCACACATGTGCTGATCTGAAGCGCAGCATAGCAAAAGAGAATACCTACGGAAATGCTCCGTTCTGCTGTGCGGAATGCAATCCTGCGCTTTCAGCCTCTTCTGGACGCTAATGGGCGCCGTATTGAGCCCCTTTTTTCAGCAGCAATGGTACCGGTATGTAATGTATGATGTACCGTATAAGCATATTAAAAGTGTTTCAGTTGAATTGATTATGCATTCTTTCTCTTTCCTATGTCCTTCACATTAATGCTACCAACTTTGTTCCTCGCACGGTAATTAGTTTCCGTGTTTACGTGTTAAAGAGGCGAAGTTTAATTATAACCACGTGGTATGTAAATGATTTATGAGACAACCTGAGCAGCAGTCTTTGGTTGGTTGCAGATGATGCTGTCGTTTATCGTCTAGTAAAATCATCAGGAGATCAAAACATACTGCAAGACGATTTCGAAAGGATCCTGTATGGTGCAAATATGGGCGTTTAACCCTAAATAATGAAAAGTATGAGGGCATTCATACGAGTGCTAAAAGGAATCAGTTAAACTTCGGTTACACCATAAATCAATCAAATCTAACGGCCGTAAATTCAACTAAATACCTAGTAATTACAATTACGAACAATGGAAAGAGCAGACAGAAAATGTTGCACGGAAGACGAACAAACGACTACATTTTATTGGCAGAACACTTAGAAAATGCAACAGATCTACAAAAGAGATTGCCTGCACTACGCTTGTCATTTCTCTTTTGGAGTTCTGCTGCGCGGTGTGGGATCCTTGCCTGATATGATTGACTTTGTACATCGAGAAAGTTCAAAGAAGGACAGCGCGTTTTGTACTGTCGACAAATAGGGGAGAGAATGTCACGGACATAATACAGGATTTGGGGTGGACATAATCAAAACATACGCATTTCTCATTGCGGCAGGATCTTCTCATAATCAAAACATACGCATTTCTCGTTGCGGCAGGATCTTCTCACGAAAAATCAATCACCTACTTTCTCCTCCGAATGCGAAAATATTTTGTTGATGCCGACCTCGTACATAGGCAGAAATGATCATCATAATAAAATTAAGGAAATCCGAGCTCGCACGGAAAAATATAGGTGTTCCTTTTTTCCGCACGCTGTTCGAGAGTGGAATAATAGAGAATTATTGAGAGGGTGGTTCGATGAACCCTCTGCCAAGCACTTAATTGTGTTTTGCAAAGTATCCATACAGTTATACATGTAGACCATCGGTACTGGACGTTCGTGCAGTGGCAGGGCGTTGCATGGCCTGATGAATCCCGATACCTTCTTCATTGTGGCGATGGGAGGGCGCAAAATCGCTACTCTGCAGGGAACAACCCCTTGACACCTATACTGCTGGGCGGAGACAAGCTGGCGGTGGCTCCTTTATGCTCTGAAGAGTATTCACGTGGGCCTCCATGGGTCCAGCAGAGCTCGTGCATGGCACCAAGACGGCCAAGGAGTATGACGCAGATGACGCACAGACCTTCATGACGATCATGCTTCCCGACGGCAGTGGCATTTTTCAGCAAGGTAGATCGCCGTGTCATAAGGCAGGGACTGTTACGGAGTTGTTCGAAGAACACAGTGGCGAGTTCCAATTGATGTGCTGCCTCCCCCCGCCCCCACCCAGCTCCTCAGATCTGAAGCCGATCGAACATATCTGGGATATGATTGAACACGGCGTCAGAGCTCCTTGGGCTCCCGTCCCGGAATTTACGAGAATAAGGTGACTTGTGTGTGCAGATGTAGTGCCAGCTCCGTACCAAGGCCACATTGCTTCCATGAAACGACGCGCTGCGGCTGTAATCCATGCCAAAGGTGGGACATACCTGCTATTAGGTAGGTGGTCATAATGTTCTGACTGATCATTATTATAATCGTGAGAGTTATCTATTCCATGAAATAATTATTTGTTCCTCAGAGCATCAGACTTCCGAAATAATTTGCAACAAATTAGCTTATGCACATAAGAATAAAAACCTAGATACGTATTTAAAAAAAAATTACTGTCTCGTGCGTGTGGGCGTGCTTCATCATAGCCGTCATTTTGGGCCCCGTGTTACACTCGTCGATATTGCAGAGTCGATGGTATGCATGGTATGCAACACACAACAGCAGCTGACAGTTATTAGTTATATATTTTATTCACGTCGCAGGTCATTTAGCACTTATTTGAGTCCAGCTTGATTCTTCATAGAGTTTGGATTTATATTGCAACTGTGCACACGGTGAGTAGAATTTTGAATGTGTGTTACGAAGCATATTTGCCTCGTTTTAGTGACCTCAAATTGATGGCCGACTCGTTGTGATAATCAAACTGTGATCTCAAACTAAAGATGGTTGTTACGAACCGAAATTAATTACCTTACGTATTGAAAATTTTTGTGATTCTTAGTTTGAATAAAACACACAAATTCTTGCTGCAACCATGTCGCAACTCGTTATGGTATTTACTACAGTGCGGAGCACACGCTGGTCGAAACTCTCTGCCACTAATAATTTGAAACAGCAGCCGGCGGTCATTTTAAACGATTTGTCAGCACCAGGACCTATTAATGTTCTTCGAGCGCACAGTGGCGGCAGGTGACTGGTATTTATCTGTTCACAGCCACGCCCGCGCGTCAAACGAGATTGATCTAAACATGGTGCAGCTCAGTTATTGTTTAAAGTGACAGTCATTATACCTGCGTGGATTTATTTGATTTATAGCTGTACGCAGTCTCGTTATCGAGGTGAAGTGCGTGTTGGCATTGAGGGCAGTACAAGCAACCAGTCCATTCTTCCACCCAATAACTATAACTACCTTACCTTGCGACTAGGTCCAGATAAGCAGTACTGTTATTATTTATCAAATTATCATTTCAATTTGAGACCGTAAGGCTAAGTGGGCGTATATTATTCTCACTGTCAGTGACTATCACCGCCAATACACTGGAGAAGAATGATTAACCGATATTTTAACTGCAGCAGCCGTTCATAACCACACTAAGGGAACTACGATATTCGAATGGAAACGCTGTTAACTGTAATATGTGATATTATTGATCATATTATTGTTTTAGTATGATCAGGTTCGTGAAAGGAAAAGTATTTTCCGTCGATGAACAGAACGCTATGAGAAACCAATCATGAATGAGTAAAGATACGATCAAAAAAGTACAGGTCCTGGTTATTCCGCAGATACCAATTCAAAACACAAAACTACGATTAAAAACATCCAGATACTGAATATTCCCTGGTTCTCGCAGGAACAACAGTTGACGCATAAACTGTAGACGACTACACTCATAAAATGATAGTCGTTCTGTGAACATTTTATCGCCAGAACTGAACAGTACGATGTTTTATTCGAATGAATCATCAGAAGCAACGATGCTCGTCCTATAGACTGGACATACAACTAAGAGGGAAACAGTGACAGTTTGGAAACAAAAACTAGTTATTGTATTTTTTCAGTCTCGGGTCACACAACTTGCAACATAACCGCTTTCGAATCTTCTTAGAAAGTCTTAATCAGATGATCTGAATACGTCACGAGGTAACTTATCAGGAGGATGCGTACAGCACTTTGGTAAAAGCACAATTTCTACAACAACAACACAAGCAATGCCACGTTCTTCAGACCTACATCGATTTCACATACGTCAACCGTCATAGCCAGAACCTTGTGACTGTAGGTGATGTGTTCTTATCCAGTTTATACCGACGGCTCAAAAGATTATGACCGTTTACTTAATAACAAAATTGCCCACCCTTAGGACGCAATACAGAAGTGATATTGCGTCGCCTAGTTAGAAAAGTCCTTCGTACGTTTCCTGAAGTATGTGACTACCAGTTTCTACGCAGAGATGAAGCATTTCCAGGTCCGGTCGTTGTAAGAACGCGATACCGTCCCGCAGGTGATCCATCGGGTTCAGATCAAGCGAATTTGGTGACCAAGACATGAACGTGAATTCACTATCATACTCTCCAAAGCGCGTGTCATATGGTTTTGAATTCACGGTATCGAGGAATATGTGGCACTGTATGACAATGTTGTTTATTTTTGGGAGATGCATGTCAGGCCTGAAGATAGCATAGTGGAATGCCGAAACACTGTTGGCGCTATCATTGATAATTGCTCTACAGGGTGCCAACATGTTGCCTTGGCCTTCTCCATCACTAGATCTGTCACTTATCGACCACATATGTAACATCATCGGACAACAACTCAATTGTCATCCACAACCAGCGTTAACCGTCCGTATACTGAGCGACAAAGTGTTAACAGGCATGGAACTCTGTCCCACAAACTAACATCCGGCACCTGTACAACGCAATGCATGTACATAGCATGATTGGACTCAACACTCTGGAGGTTACAGCGGTTATTAATGTACCAGCATTTCACATTTGCAATGGCTATCTCGTGCTTACGTAAATCTGCGATCTTGCAGTGTTAATCACTTAAATACGTCTCCCAGACAAACGTATTCCCGAAATTTCATTCATCTACATTAAATATTTTTTGATGTTGCGATTTTTTTTCCATCAGTGTATGTTTCGAGCTCTAATATTTGTGCGTGTGAGTATACTGAATTTTGGCATGGTCAGTGGAAGTAAACTTCTATAATTCGCATTGTTATAACTAACACAGCTTCCGAAATCAATGTTTAGCCGGAGTAGCGGGTAGCGCATAACGCGGCTCTGTCGGTGCCGCATATTGGAATCATACACGGCGTTACTACGTGTCCGACGTTCGTTACTCGCTCGACTGCCGTGCCGATAATGAGCAAACGTCCCTCCCCCTTCTCTCTCCAGCCACTACAAAGCGGCCGAAGCGTTTAGCTCCGTCTCTTGTCAGCACGAGTCGTGACGAATAATACCCCGTTCAGTTAACCAGCGGTTTGCTCGTTATTCAGGCACGTGTCCATAGCAACGCCCTACTGGGACAGCAACTGTTAAGCGCTCCCCTCATTTGCTCCCTTAGGGCAGGAGCGTCGAGCGCAGCGAGTTAAACCAGCCCCTGTGTGACTTGCCTTTTCTGCATATGACCGCCGCTACTGGATCTGGTGTGTGTATATTTCTATGCTGAACGAAACTAATTTTCTGTAAGACATCTAGAGACCCGGTGCCAAATTTATAAAGTGAACTGAAGGAAAGAACCTTTAATGAGGTGGTTGATGCCAATGATTAATATTTTGTTTCATGTTTTAATTCACGTACACTGTTGCATGTCATGTATGATTTGCGATGCGTAATATTGTTTAACGAAAGTAATAATATTCGGTTTAAAAGGTAAATAATTTATTTTCCTTTATCAACATAGAGAAAACTTTTCCATGCTGTCTGCTAAACAGAATTGCTGAATTTAGTCTCGTTGCTGTTAGTTACTGCAATAAATATGCTATAACATCCTCTAAAATTCAGAAATAAAAATAATACTTTCAAAATAGAAAATAGTAAACTGGATGTTGCAAGAAGACTGAATATTTCACATTTGTCAGATTTCAGCATCCCAATTCTCCAGTTCTTTGCTCATTGATTAGCCTTTTCTTTCCTGTGCGAAACACGTTTATATCTTTTGGTCAATGGTGGTAGTGGTTGACTTGATCTTCTCTTCATTTCGTACTCTTCTTCATCTTTATCAACGTCTTCTTCCTCAGCTTTTGTATTTCATATTATGTTCTTTCCTCTTTGAGTGTTATTGTTTATAAGATTTTCGGCAATATGCTTCTTGAAGGACTTGTATCACATTCTTCTTTTCGTTCACTATTTCTCTTCAAGGGGAATATTCTTATACTCAGTTTATCATTCAGTAGCAGGAAAATAGAAAATGTGATGGCGTATCCTGAACTTAAAAAAAAAAAAAAGGAATGATAGCTGAGCTCCTAAAATAACAAAATATTGTGGGAACTAAGTGAAAAAAGTAAATTCATGTGAAATTCCAGTCACTCACAGGTATATGAAATGCATTCGCACAGTCCCAAATTACCAAATACATATACCTAAGAAAACATAACTTTGAGAACTTAAAAACAGCTTTTATCTCGGTTTCTATGGAAGAATAGTAATCAAGAAACTGTTAACAAATGTTTAGCACTGTTCTAAGAGAAATACAGCTAAATCAACAATATAAATTCACCCTCCGTGGCCGAGCTGTTCTAGGCGCTTCAGTCTGGAACCGCGTGACCGCTACGGTCGGTGGCTCGAATCCTGCCTTGGGCATGGATGTGTTTGATGTCCTTAGGTTGGTTAGGTTTAAGTAGTTCTAAGTTCTAGGGGACTGATGACCTCAGATGTTAAGTGCTCAGAGCCATTTGAACCATATTTTCACCCCCCCCCCCCCCCCCCCCCGCAAAAGTTTGGTTGGCTGCTCCGAAATCACTTGTTCCTTACTGGCTGCTCCTTACACTCAGCGGTCCTTCTGAGCTGGAGAGTCGCTGGAAGATGGCCTGTTGTTTTACTTACTAGCTCCTTATTTACTGATCTGTTCCCCAGGTAGACTTGCAGATAATAAACTGTCGACTCGGCCAGTTGTGCAAAGTAATTGTTTATTTGAAATAAAAGAACAGTCTATGTAGAAAAACAGAAAATGCATGGTTTATGCGGATTCCAGTATGCCTTTTTTTTTCTACAACTTTTTTTTAAAGTCATCTGTCATCTGGCTGGTTTGATGTGGCCCTCCGTGAATTATTCTCCCGTGTCGACCTCTTCATCTCGCAGTAGTTTTTGCACCCTATGTCCTCAATTACGTGAACAGTGGAAATGGAATGTTTCTAAGTGCATATCTGATATTCGTCAGGTGTATGAATAAAATAGTAGACCCTTATGTACATAACTAATTTGTATCCAAAAATTTGAGAAGGTATACAGAATCATAGAATTATGTTGCTCACAACCGCATCGAAAAACAAATCGTTAGACAAATCAGAAAATTAATTCTTTGGTCGGAACGTCCTAAGGGAGTACCAGGAAACTCACTGGTTATAAATACCAATGACAAAAATTTTAAAAGTTGATTCTTGCAAAAAAGTGACCAGCAACCAGCCACTGTTACTAATACTATTTGTTTACACAAATAGCTCTCCTACCGGTTTCGAACCGACAGGTTTACCTTCAGACGGCTGTTATCATTAACATTACATTTGTTGTTTAGAGTAGTTGTTGGTTGTTTATTAACTAATGTAAATAACAAATGCAACATAAACGTGAACATCAGATTGAAGATGAACTTGTCGTTCCGAAACAGTTAATATATGTATGTGTGTGTGGGTGGGTGGGTGTATGGGTGTGTGTGTATAGCGGTCAGACAGAGATTCCGAAATCAGATGGATTGCAAGGCATACCCTGGAGCAGATATAGGTGAAGATCACAATTTTTATAATAACCAGGCGTCACGTCACGGACGGCGCGGCCCCTCCCGTCGGAGGCTCAAGTCCTCCATCGGGCATGGGCGTGAGTGTTGTTCTTAGCATAAGTTAGTTTAAGTAGTGTGTAAGTCTAGGGACCGATGACCTATGCAGTACGGTAGCTTAGGAATTCAAACACATTTGAACATCATTTTTTTTAATAACTAACCGCAGCCTGATGTTTAAGAGGAACTCCCGGAAGAATGATGCATAAACAAATAGGGTACTGAAGCATCGAGGAATGATGAGACGAATTGTGGGGTTCTCTAAGGCAGTAAATAATTCGATGGTGAACACTGAAGGCAGTTCAGCTGAAGAGGAATGGGTACGTCCAAAACAAAAAGAGCAGTCGACAGACAAACATAGATAGAAGGGAGGCAACTTCGAAGAGAGCTTGGGTAGCGAAATAAATACTTCAGTTGATCGACGAAGGAAGGAACTACAAAACTGTTAAGGGAAAGTTAGAAAAACTTATATATTAGTCATTCTAAGTGAATCACGGACATGTTTACTATGGTCAGCACCACGTTCAAAAAAATGGTTCAAATGGCTCTGAGCACTATGGGACTTAACATTGTGGTCATCAGTCCCCTAGAACTTAGAACTACTTAAACCTAACTAACCTAAGGACATCACACACATCCATGCCCGGGGCAGGATTCGAACCTGCGACCGTAGCAGTCGCGCGGTTCCGGACTGAGCGCCTAGAACCGCTAGACCACCGCGGCCGGCTCAGCACCACGTATCTCATGAATTGCGCCACCTGCAGTACAACGGGATGACTCGTGTAGAAAGGGTTCTATAGGTCACTTCTGCATATTTTCATTTAATGTTATGAAGTTTAAAAGGACAGTGTATCCGGATGCTAAAACGAAATGTCTTTTACTTGTTGTCAATGAAGATAAATAAGCATGAGAAGGGGGAGACGATGATATCTATCACAGACAATACAGATTTCTACAAGAAATAAAAGTGGATAAATGTCAGAATGTGGAATAACCGTTATAAAAACTGCAGAATTACACAGTCTTGAGATCAACATCAGCTACGAAACTGGACAAGCATTGGTCGCGACAGTTCAAAGCGTATCCTGCTCCTCCCCCATTTTCCATTCGCAAATGGTGACTGATATGAGGAATTTACAGACACGCAATTTCTTTCAAAAGCAGTGAAAGCCTCTAGCACAGCTGTCCTGACGCTCAGCTTTCTCTTGTCAGCAACAACTTGGTTTCATTTAAATCTACGTGAAATCCGTGTTCATCGGGTCTGCGGATGAGTTTCTGTGTTCGGCCGATGTGGCCGAGCGGCTCTAGGCGCTTCAGTCTGGAACCGCGCTACCGCTACGGTAGCAGGTTCGAATCCTGCCTCGGGCATGGATAAGTGTGATGTCCTTAGGTTAGTTAGGTTTAAGTAGTTCTAAGTTCTAGGGGACCGATGACCTCAGATCGAGCGGTCTAAGGCGCTGCAGTCATGGACTGTGCGGCTGATTCCGGCAGAGGTTCGAGTCGTTCCTAGGGCATGGGTGTGTGTGTTTGTTCTTAGGATAATTTAGGTTAAGTAGTGTGTAAGCTTAGGGACTTTGATGACCTTAGCAGTTAAGTCCCATAAGATTTCATACATATATATTTTTTTTACCTCAGATGTTAAGTCCCATGGCGCTCGAAGCCATTTGAACCATTTTTTTTTTTTAATCAATACCTGTAATGACTTATATGGAAACAGATAAATTTCTCTCTTTCGGCATACGTTTCCCGTCGTCTAGAAGACATGTCTCTTGAAACCGGAACATCGAGACACTTTCCATCTAACAAAGAATTATCAACAAGGGCCAATTAAATTATTCTGGAATTTTAATTGGGTCGCCTGAAATAAGGACCGACGTTTCTGCTATTGTCTTCCTCAGCATCACTATTTGCGCCGTTTCGGTATAGCCGTTCAGGGTGTCTCCGGAGGAATGGTCAATATTCGGGTTAAAAGAAAACAAAACTAACAGTAAGGCGAAGTACAGTAGGAACTTTCAAGCCGTTAAGTTTTTATTGGCAAATGGTGGTAATGACGCCTTGTGATGTTGGTATAAAATATAATGACAGACAACACAAGCACTAGTGAATTGTTGAAAGCGTGACATGCGAGACTGTTTACAGCAATAGTTTCAGAGTTGTCACGGAAGAAGAAAAGATTTTCACGTTAAAAACATTTTATAAAAGTGGTTCTACTGTGGTTGTTAATGAAAGCGGAAGACGCTTTAGGTCAAAACCACCGTCTAGCCAAACAGTGTACGACATATGACATAGATTTGAAGAACATGGATTTGTTACGAATGCACCAAAATATGGCCGCCCAACAACAGTCACATCTGAGGAAAATGAATTGCGGGTATGTTTAGCTGTGATCCAAACTCCGCGAAAATCAACCAGACGATTAACAACTGAGCTAGATTTATCACGAATGTCAGCCCAAAGAATGCTACACAGACAGAAGTTAAAAGTTTACATTCCACGTTTACGCATGGGTAACATGATCCACATCGACGTCTTCAGTTCTGTGAATTGATGCTTGACCAAAAGAAACATGATCCTAGCCTATTCAATAAAACTGTATCGTCTGACGAGACCAATTTTAAGTTAAGCAGACAAGTTAACAGACATAATTCCACTTTAGAGTGACAACCAAAATGTTTTGTTAGACAATCAAATGGTTCAAATGGTTCTGAGCACTATGGGACTTAACTTCTTTGGTCATCAGTCCCCTAGAACTTAGAACTACTTAAACCTGACTAACCTAAGGACATCACACACATCCATGCCCGAGGCAGGATTCGAACCTGCGACCGTAGCGATCGCGTAGTTCCAGACTGTAGAGTCTAGAACCGCTCGGCCACTCCGGCCGGCTGTTAGACAATCCACTAAGTCAACGTGGTGTGAGTGTTTGGAGGACAATATCATCATTTGAGGTAATTGGAGCATAGATTTTTTCAAGGAACAGTGACAGAAGATAAGTATTTGGATAGGCTTCACAATTACATGGTACCAGCACTTATGACATGTACGGAAAACTTCCCAGAAATTCACTTTCAACACGCCGCTGTTCCACCACATTACGCCACTGCCGTCCGCGATTGTTTAAACAAAACTTTCCAAAGAAAAGTGATTGGTCGAGGGTCAGGTGTGACATGCCTCCACATTCACCAGATACCACGCCCATGGTTTTTCCTGTGAGGTGTCTTCAAGGTCTCTGTTTTTCCCAAGAACCTCAGACCATTGCTCAACTAAGAGACTGCATACACGACGCATTTCATGATTTGGACAGTGATACCATACTATGCCACAGAGTATGTAACAGTGTTCTAAAATGAATTCAGAGACGTATTAATGAAAACGGAAAGCAGTTTGAACATAAAAAAGATAATTGTGAGTATTGTTTGTATCTGTAATGAAAAATAAATTCAATCTTTTGTTTAAATCAGTGCCCAGTGCCCAGTGACTTTTGCACCATACTGTATAACAGTGACTGTAAAGGCAATCGGTCAATTACAACTGAATACAAACGTAATTAAGCAATTATTTTATAGCGCTTAGGAGGAGTGCAGCCGTCACTTAAGGTACCTAATTTCAGCTGATAATGACAGTGTGTGGTTTACACGACGATACAGTCATTCTCTGTTTAAAAGTGTCTGTGGAAATTGCATGTACTCCTTAATTATTTCCCGTATTGACCATCAAATATATATTGTTTCTTTCAGCTACACCTTCAAGTGTACTGTATGCTAAAAAGAAAAAAAACAGATTAAGGAAACCAAATTTAAACGATACGGAATTGGCACCAAAAGTCTAAAAGTAATTACCTTCGCTTCTTCGCCCTCTTTTTTTTGTATTTGTCATGTTTCGTGTGCGTTTATCTAGAGTCTCTTATGAAACTGGGAGTAGAAAAATGTTTCATGGAGTCCACTGAGCATCAGCTTAAAGTGCTCCCAATTTTGAATTTGCAGCTGTTACTTCTCTTGGTACACATTAGTCAATGTTGGTTTCACGTGTTCGTTTCAAAACGGGACAAATTCTTCCTAAAGTCCAGTTTTAAGTTTTGGCCTAATGTCCAGGTAGTCAGTGCCACTAGAAACGCAAGCGAAGAAGCGCAATGGGTTTCGCACCGGACTCGCATCCTGGTGAAGTGGGGTTCAGCTACGCACTCGAAGATCCAGGTTTCGGTTTTACATTGGCTTCTTTAAACCATTTCACGCGTACGTGTTAGTTTCTCAAACAAAATCAAGCGACCTTTTCAACGTGACATTTTTCCGTTTAAAGTCTGTGCTTCATCTTCAACGACATCGCCGTTGATGAGACGTTAAACACTGAATTTCCTTCTTTCACTCTTTCCGCGACGTCAAATGAGTTAGTTAGGTAACGCAGTTCCGTGAGAAAGTGCGGCCGTTATTATCGGGGTAGTTCATAATTGTGTGAAAACAAGAGTAGAGAACTCAGCAGGTGTGCTGACTGTGAGCAGTGCGTCGTACCTAGTGTTCAGAATCGATCTGCGGTGACGTTCGCTACGCAAGCAGAAACAGCTGCAGTGTTGGGATTGCGGGCCGCCTAAAGAAGGCTATTCCTTCTATTTGCGCTGAACGGAAGCTGAGTTTCTTGTAAAAGTTTTCTCGCCCTGTGACAGGTAGCGAGGGGAGGTATCTTATATTGGAGTCAAGACCACCTTTTGTTCAAGGGAAAAAGAGCCTCTAAATGTCTTACCTATGAATTACTAATTAGCAAATTTCACAAATTTAAATGTTAAATTGCTTAAGTAATAGAAAAATAGCTTCTGAAGGTGGTCAAGTGACGCTACAGACGTTTAATTAATGAGCTGCAGATGTCTGTTCTATGAAGCAAAGTATTAAGCGCTCAGGATTAATTCAAGATACTACTACCAAGCAGCGTGCCACAGATAGTGCGTGATTCTGTAAACTGCATGTTTGTTACAATGAGAGTCAATGATCACTCTCGTTTTGTGCTGAATTGTAACGTAACGTAAGTAACATGTTCAGTACCACATAGGTTCAGATGAAGTATGAAAGAACTGAAAACAACCCAACCCAAATTCCCAAATTAGCAAATTGTTACAATACGGTGAACGAGAAATTATTGTAACTAGCAGAATGTCGAGCTGAGCTCCTATGCGACTGTGGATAGCCCTGATGTTATCTTGGGGCACTTGATACACTTCTCGAGCTGAGCCGTGAGTCGGCTTGTATCTATGTTCGGAAGAGAGATTTTCACTTGTGAACTATACTAATAAAATAATAAAAAATAAATATCGTGTGACTAGGGCCTACCGTCGGGTAGACCGTTCGCCGGGTGCAAGTCTTTTGATTTGACGCCGCTTCAGCGACTTGCGCGTCGATGGGGAACTATACTGACTATACTCACGGCAAAAAAAAAAAAAAAAAAAAAAAAGGTCGCAACGCCAAGAAAGAGTCGTGCGACATAAACGAATGTTGGTAGGTGTATTTCTGCATCTGAAAGACAATGTCTATTCAAATTTCGCGGCAGTCGCAAAATAGTGACACTATAGGGAGACGGCAGGGATGGCCGAGCGGTTCTAGGCGTTACAGTCTGGAACCGCGCGACCGCTACGGTCGCAGGTTCGAATCCTGCCTCGGGCATGGATGTGTGTGATGTCCTTAGGTTAGTTAGGTTTACGTAGTTCTAAGTTCTAGGGGACTGATGACCTCAGAAGTTAAGTCCCATAGTGCTCAGAGCCATTTGACACTATGAAGACCCAAATCAGGTTTGCTTTAAATACACGCTGTAATGATCGGGAGCGTTCGTTACTTTCGAGGTTGAACGTGGAGAGCTGATGTTAGCCAAGAATGCCTTTAGGACGACAAAGCCGATATTATCAACACGTCACTGAGTTTGAAAGAAACCGTTTAATACGGCTACGAGAAGCTGGATGTTCGTTATGCGAATTTGCAGAAAAACTTGACAAGAATGTAGCCACTGTAAATGATTGCCGGCAGCTGTGTTTACGGGAATATACGGTCGCAAGGATACAGGGCCACGTAGCACTACCGTGAGGGAAAACCGTCATGTACGGCATGTGGCTCTGGCGCTCGTACTGCAACTGCAGCAGAAATCTGAGCAGCAGCTGCCACTACAGTGACGCAGCAAGCTGTTACAAATAGGTTACTTCAAGGACAGCTCCGAGCCAGAAGCCGTGGAGCGTGCATTCAACCAACATAAACCACTGCCATTTGAGATTTCAGTGGTGTCAAGTGAGAGCTCATTGGAGGGTAGGGAGGGTTCTGTTGTGTTTTCTGATGAAATCCGGTTTTACTTAGTTGGCGTTAGTAGCCATGTGTTGGTTAGGAGGAGAAGAGTTGAGGGCCTGCAAACAAGCTGTCTGCGCGCTAGACCCACTGGACCTATACCTGGAGTTACGCTCTGGGGTGCGACTCCGTGTGACAGCAGGAGCACTCTCGTAGTTGTCCCAGGCACCCTGACTGCAAATCTGTATGTCAGTCTAGTGATTCAGCCTGCAGTGCTGCATTTCATGGACAGCTTTCCAGGGGTGTTTACCAACAGGACAACGCTTTCCCACAAATCACTGACGTAACCAAACATGATCCACAGGCTGTCGAGATGCTTCCTTGTTCTGCTCCAGCACCAGATCTGCCTTCAATCGATCACATACGAAACATCATCGGACGACACCAGCGCAATTCACAAACAGCATTAACCGCCCCTGTTCTGACCGACGAAGTGGAACACTGACAACCGGTACCGGTGCAAAACAATGCATGCACGTTTGCATGCTTGCATTCAACATTCTGACGGTTACGCCGGATATTAATGTACCAGCATTTCACATTTGCAATTGCTTTTCTCGCGCTTATGCTCTGGCCGAGCGGTTCTAGGCGCTTCAGTCTGGAATCGCGCGACCGCTACGGTCGCAGGTTCTAATCCTGCCTCGGGCTTGGATGTCTGTGATGTCCTTAGGTTAGTTAGGTTTAAGTAGTTCTACGTTCTAGGGGACTGATGACCTCAGATGTTAAGTCCCATAGTGCTCAGTGCCATTTGAACCATTTTTTTTTCTCGCGCTTACATTAAGCTGTGATTTTGAATGTTAGTCACTTAAATATGTTACCTAGACAAACGTATTCAAGAAATTTCATTACTCTGCAGTCATTATTTTCTGATGTTGCGCCTTTTTTTCGTCAGTGCATGTTTGGTAAAGCGTTGTTCAGTTGGGAAATATTTGCGTGTCTTTAGGTGAAAGCAAAATGAAGTTCGTGTTGTGTGCCTCCCCTGCACAGAAACATGTCCTAATGTACTGCAGCCAACAGTAACGCCGCTGACAAAATGATTCTTGCATATGCTGTTATTTATACAAATTTCACGATGCTGGCGCTAATTTTGTGTTTAGCATTTGACGATGCCGCTATGGCTGCTGTACATTAGGACATGTTTTTATAAAACAAATCTGAAGACGGTCATTATAAACCTAAACCGGTAGTCTGATGACAAAAACTTTGTGACAATAGACGTAAAGTAAAGGAAATTTAAATTGGTCACAAACAGAATTTCCTCTTCTCTCTTAGGTCGCATCATAGTTGTATAATATTTTGTTCTACACGATGCGGAAAAACAGTGATGGTAAATTTCAAGTGATAATAAAACACAGAAAACGAACTGCTTTAGATAAGAAGTAGGGTTTCAGAAAGGGATGAGTTTTGGTCTTAGAACCAAAAGCAGAAGTGGTAGAAGAAAGTGAAGTAATATCGGTAAGTGTTACATTTTCAGTTGTATATTTTTTTTCTTTTGTCTTGCTGTTAGAGTGTCACAATAGTAATGAATCAGAGTTTCCATCTTCGGCATTCAGACAGCAAGTGCATGTGCGCAGCAAAGATCTATGAATCACGAGTCAGGAAATTTTCCATTCACTCCTTGTGTACACAGGGCGCAACAATAAGTTGTGGTCAAATTTTCAAGGTACATTTCTCACATTAGAGGAAGAAAATATGGTATATGGACAGTGGTCTGGAATTGTTTTATTTCTGTGTCCATTTAACACAGTTTTTTCTCCCACGTGTGAGGAATGTTTCCTGAAAATTTGACCATACCTTTTCGTTATACCTTGCAGAATGCATCACGTCCTCCTCAAGGCCATTCAAAAAGTACTTCCATAGTGTCAAATCTGATGATTCTGTGTTTTCAACGCCCAAAACTTACAGTCTGTGATGCTACACATATTTACGCGAGCTAATTCGTCGCCCAGTATTGGCTCGAGGTGAGGCGGATTTGCTGTGGGGCTGAACGCTAGCAGACTCAGGTCTCTGGGCGCGCCGGTGCGAATCCGGCTAAATGACCGGTGCGGGTGACTCAAGGTACGGAGACGAGCAGTGTGGCTGGAAATGGCTAAACCCCAGAGCTGGGAATTTTGACAGTCGGTTGCTTAAGAGGACAGATAATGCTCCAAGAAATACCGGAATGTCAGACAAACTTAAAAATGACTAAGTTACAGCTCACCGACACTCAACAATAATTCACAGTCAAGTATTAACGTAAATCTGAGTAGATTGACGACCTCAGATAAATGTGACACATCCAGTGACTTAGCAATATTTTCGATATCCTTAAAACTACAGAACTTAATATTTCACAGTGAATAAACGTTTTCACAATGAACCTCTGAATTAACAACGTTTAAACACTTCTTGCGATTTCGACAAACAAAATTTCAGATGATAGAACTGCATGATAGCCATTATCCCTGAAAGCCACTCATATGTACCTATCCAATATACTGACTTATGATGTCCCTAAATATCCTTTTACTATGCAAATGATGGTCATAACATCGTATTCTCCTCAATTACACAGCAAATGAAGCCTGCATGAATACCTCACATATTGTCATACTTGTGTATCTGTGTAATGAACAGTTTACTGTTTTCTCACAAACTTTATTTGAATGTTGATTACATGTGCTATTAAAAACCTGTGCTAATTTGGAAGTAGTCAGTCGCTTGCTTTAGCGGATACCACGATTGAAAAGAGAACCAAAAGACACTTCATTAGGAGGGCATAAATAATTGTTCAAACAGTATTTAAGGACTATCTGTTGTTATTTATTATGAACGAACTACTACTAAATGATCTTGGTGTAACCAAATGTTAATGACATTTCTTTATTTAAATATTACAATAACAATTTAGTTTAGTCTGGGAATTTGTCAAGATTAGTCAAAGCACATCTGTAGAATTTCAGGGAAATGTTGTTTTGGAGGAGTCAGCCTTCAGCCAATGGAAAAGCAGACAGGAGTGGAATATTACTGGAGTGCAACACAGACTGGGACTTTTTCGAGTGAAGAGCTCAAGAGAGCGATTCTGGATGCATTTACGTTTGTTCTTGAAGGAGGCAGACCTGCCTGTGATTTAGTGCTTTATTCAGTCATGGGTTGATATATTCTGAGCAGTGAATGGCTGATAATAACTTTTGAAGGGACTCTGACTCATGAGAGGCCTGAATGTGCCTCAGAGCAGGACTCTAATTCTTCCGCTTCTATTAAGGAACTGAGGATGTACAGAGTAGAGTTGCTATTCTTTGTACTGCATGTGGTAATACGTAAATCTATAGATCTGATATAATTAAAGTGACGATCTAAGATGGGGAAAATAAGCTGAAGGTTTGTGTTAGGGAGGACTTTGGACTAACGTACTCCGTGCAGGTGTGTTAGCTATAGTGCTGTCGTGGTGTAACGGCTAGCATACTTGCCTAGTAAGCAAGAAGACCTGGCTTCAGGAACTGGCCATGGCACAAATTTGAATTCATTCCTTCAGCTCCCCTCACTATCGTAGAATTTTTAAATTGTTATGGTGAACTCTGAACGATTTTGAGCTGGTGAATATTTCATGTTTTTTGATTGCAAAATGGACTTAGATTTCATATATCTTTGACGACTGTTCAGTTGGAGATTTTGGTACCATTCTTGTAAAGTTCTCAAAGTAGCTATACTGCATTTGATAAGAGTATTTTCTGTCTGTATTTTAACTGAATATCGTAGGACCACTTCCCATTTATTTAAGATGTCTTTTCTTGAAGAACCATTATTTAACATGATTCTCTATCGCCTATATCAATAAAGGATTTTAGAATAGAACCCTCATTACGAAGCTATTCATATAAGTTTTTCGTTGCATTTCTGTATATTTTATTAACTTTCAGTTCTAGCCAGTGCATAGACTGTTTGACTGCAGGATCACAACTACAGGTTAGTATTTGCAGCTACTTAGCTGCATGGCATGAAAGCAGATACGCTCGGCTTGATACTGTGACTACATCAAGCAATTCTTTTTAAACAGAGCTGTGCATAGTCCAAGTACGTAACGTAAGAGTAACCAAATGTAAAGACGCAACTGGTTTGCCCATATGAGAACTGTTTCGAGGAGTAACTTCACTGAGCAGTAACCGTTAGGTACCGTCGCAAGTCTTTGTAAATACAATTACGTATTTACGATCCGTGTTTTCATATATAAAGTTCTTTCTTTTCATGTGATCACTCATCTCTTGATGCTGGTAAAGTTGCTTTCCTGCACTTTAGATTATCATCAACAGAAACATTTAAGCTTTCTTCCCTGCAATATGTTTTACCATACATTTCTGTACGTAATACAGTCGTCCATAATAGTAAACTTATGAACATCAGCATCTGTTTTAATCCAGTTTACGCGTATGTCATCAAGAATTAATTTACTCGTGAACGAATACATACGGTTTACCTACAGAAACAAATCCTGATACTTTGCCTCATTAGATCCATGCAGTTTCTCACAACATTAGCGTCTTGTATGTTATACCATGACGAAGTTCCAAGGCAGGAACAAAGGCGGCCTTGGTTTCGTTGCGCTATCTGTCTGCGTGAAACTTCTACCTGTGTGTGTGTGTGTGTGTGTGTGTGTGTGTGTGTGTGTGTGTGTGTGTGTGTGTTGTTCTAGGGAGTGAATAAGGGCGCACGTTTTCGGTGTGTTACACGGCACCGACGTTGTTAGCTTTCCGGCCATCCGCCTGCCGTGTGAACAGTAATTGAAAGATAAACAAGGCGTGATCGGATCTGTGAGATGTAGCACCACGCACAGAACAAACAATTACGCCACTTTGCCCATTCGATACGTCACGAGTAAAATGCGAGAACAGAAATTGGAGCGTAACTCACCCACAAATAACCGAGAATTTTCATCTAAAAGGAGCAGTTACGATAGATATCTGGTAACATGTAATTTGGTGCGAATACCCCGCTGTCGAAAGCGTTTTCGTGTCCAATTGTTTGATTTGGGGCTCTAAGCAATATTACGTAAATCCTAATTTACCATTGGTTTAGACCTTCGTACAACTCAGCCGCTGCGTTTTAATGTAGTGCTATCGATCGTGACGACTCGCAGAACGTTTTTATGTCGATAACGATTACCTCGACCTTATTTGGCTCAGAAGTCTCGGAAAATTGAAACTAGAAAGACAGATACTTGCACGTGGCCATAAATTTCTGAATAATGGTTCTCGGTCTCTGCCTCCCAGCGGCCAGATATAACGTCTCTGTGAGGACAGCCGAGACCGGTTACCGCCGTAACCACTGCGTCGGCGTGCGTGCAGACGTGACATTGCCCTTGCGTTCTCAGTCACGCTTTCTTTCCAGCCAAAATATTTCTATCATTTCCCCACGATACCTCAGCCCGGCGGCAGGAGAATGCAATCATTTCATCTACATTTCTCTCTGTCGTTCAAATGTGTTTCATTATGGGAGCTGCTAGAAGGGTTGACATTTTGTATATGAAATAAACGTTACTCTGTTTTGTCAGAATGCCACCTCAGCCACTGCTGAATATCCACAAAATTTTCACAGGTTTCTACATCATCTGACTTTATGAAAGTAGCACTTAATAAATACATAATAACCACACTCACATTAAACAGGAATCCGGGTCATAATTTCCTAAATTAGCTATGTCCTAAAACAAAAACTAAAAATGAAACAGAGAACACACTCACATGTATACTCCGTGTGTCTAACAAGAGGACCGCACGTACTTCCACTCACCGATTATATTCATATTAACAGTGCGCGTAGGGCACGACTTAGACTTCAGTAGATGTAAACAGGAAGACGCAACTCTCAAACGTTTCCTAGACAATCGAGTTTGAAAATTTTATACATCTCATATATTTCGTAAGCGCATAGGTTCATAAGGGCGTAGTCTGTGGATCAAATCTCGCTGCCAGCACTCTTTCCTTTTTTCATTCCCACGTAATTCCAGCAATAGGTAAGAGTAGTACGCCACGAAATTGTGTGATGACCGAGGACCGTTTATGAATGTAAATCAAGATTGTTTTGCAACAGACGCACCGAATAAAAACTATGGGCATACAAAAGTTCAGCGTTCATTAAAAGTGCCTTGTGTCGCAATAATTATTGTTTTCAATATTTCTACGATCGGTATCATCCCGATTAGTGCAGAGCTTAATAGGTTATATAATATACTTGTCACAAACTTAGATACAAAACATATGTAATATGGCTGTTCTGATCTGATTGAAAATTTGTGTGTATCCTTGCTTTTGTTTTCAATCTCCTTGCTGTTTTTTTCTTCTTTTTTCAGGATAAAGATTATGGGAGTACTAAATGAATCATTAAATACTAAAAATTTTCGCAGCCATAATAAACCTGTTGCTACAATTAGTGCGAATGAAAAAAAATAGTATCGTCAGGGAGATTCTATACTTAGAACACTCCTTTTTGAAACTAAGTGCTTATTCTCTCGGCTGCGCACTCCTTGAACACTAGCGAGCATGCGAAGTATTATGGGGGAGCAAAATGTTCAAACTCTATTTTCTAGAAATCAGTTGCATTTTCCTGTGAATGTATGTCCTAGTCGTGCCCTGCACACCCTGTCCATATGAATCAAATCTGTGAGAGGAAGTTCGTACGGTCACCTTATACCTTTGTTTTCCATCTGTGTTTCACGTCTGTTGCGTTTAGTTTGAGTCAGGAGGTCCAACAGAGCTAACAGAACTTCACTGCAGAAAGAAACGTAGTCGAGTAATAAGCCTCTAGTACGCGTAAAAGGTGCGTCGGAGGAGCTCGGTGAATGATCTCGGAAAACAAAGGAAACAAGTATTACTGGCATGCAAAGTAATCACCATTAGCAACAAGACACTTGTGGAATCAGTTCTAAAGCTATCGGAAACAGTTAGTAAACGCTTCGTGTAGTTTTTCTCAAAGCACCGTGGTCACGTGTCGTTGAGTGTTCGCGTTATTACAGGAGACGGGACTTGGCGCTGCCAGTACGATCCCAAGACCAAGCGACAGTCAATGGCATTGTGTTCAACGTCTTCACCGCCTTCCAGATAAAGGTCGGCTGAAAAACACAAGGATTAAAACGATGCTGACTGCCTTTTTCGACGGCGAGTGCTTGATCCATATGAATTTCTACCTGAGGAAGGCAGGAATACGATGAACACCGTACCGCTGACTGTAGCTTGGTCTCCGGTAATATCAGGTCTCATCCCCCGTAATGATGTCGATATCCAACAAAGCATGACAAAGGTGGTGTAAGCGATTCCACAAGAAGCGTTGGTTGACAGTTTCCAACAGCTTTACGAACGATGTCGGAATACTTGAAATGTATTCTCAGGTGCGAATATGGACAACCATCAGCCGTGTAATGAAAATTTGTGCTGAATCGGGACTCGAACCCGGATTTCCCGCTTATCGTGAGCTGTCACTTTACCATTTGACTATCTGAGCACGACTTGGGACCAGGCCCAAACTTCATATATGTTGTCATCCATGAGTCTACAACCTGTACTCGCCTAACTGTCGTCATTTCTTTATACAGTTGAAAGGTGTCCATATTCGCAACTGCGAATATATTTTATGTATTTCATAACGGCTATAGTCGCCGCAGTGCCTGTTCCTTCGGACAGGCGTGCATGTCTTAAGGAACATGGCGTCCTAATTAGGAATAACACAGGCACTTCAATATCGTATCGTCGTCGGAAGTATACTGTAGCTAATAGCGAATACTTTGAAGGCCAGTAAAGGTATTTTGTTTGCAACTCTTCTTTATTTGCTTTTTTAGACCATTCACCTACCTTTTCAGAGGCAGCTAACAGGTTTGTTCACATTACAAGTTAGAGTTCATCTACATCATTTTCACTTTTCTAAAATAGTGCAAAAAAATAAAAGCATCGAATAAGTTTCTTCAAAATTGAAGATTGAAATACATAATGAAATGTGTCATACAACAATGCAGGCTTCCAGAGCAGTGAACGTTTAGCAAAAGATCTCCTGTGCAAGAACGTTAACCACACCCGGGCAAACACCACCAATAGCACCGAAATGACCGTGACGAATTTTTTGAAGCTGGAACGGAACTGTGTAGGGCGCCACGATGAAGAGGATGTGAATTGTAGGCCTAATATTCTTACGTACGGATAAGTTTGTCGGCTGATAACTGTCGAAAGAGAAAAAATCCGTACACAGACAGGCTGATGGCAGAGGACGACCGTCCACCCTTCCGTGTTACTAGCGGCAATCAATACTGACTTCTGACATTTCGACTCGTATCTAGGCGCTAGTACAGCCACTAACAGCAAAACATACTATGCGCAACCGACAGCGGGAGCTCAGTTGCGCATTGTCAAACCAAACGGACACTGGAGACCGACGCAAGAGGCACGTTTGAGAATTGATGTACATCATAATATAATTCGCTACATCTTGAGATAGAGACGTACGTCTGCACAAACGCCAACAAAAGAAAATAGTCTGCGTTTGCAACGTCATAATGCGTTGAAACATCTCGTTACAGAAAAGATGGATGCTACGAATTTTATGACAGGGTTTATGTTATGCTGCTTGTAGTGATTATCATGATTATCAGCATAGCAATCGCAAACTAACTACACACGAAAATCTCAGTACATTTCACATTAGCCTGTGCCTATGGCTTTTTCGTGTTTTACTTCTAAGGTTTTAGTGTTTTTACATTCTGTGTATTATGTAGCTACCTCCATCACAAGCGATTAATTAGTGTCACTTGGTACCATGGAATGTGGGAAAGAAAAAAAAATGACAAAGGGTATTGTTGTTGCTCTTGATTTTGGAATCTATCTAGCCAATGAGTTTTCAGAATCCTGTAACACAAGCCGAGAACGGTTATGAAATGCATGTTTCTCTTCTACTGTTTTAAGATTCAGCTTAAACGAATATATGAGATGCATAATTCGTTACTTGGACGTCACTTTAAATACTACGGTATGTTGATGATTTTCACTTATGGACCGTCTGACAGCAACTGAATGAAACACAATGTTAGTGCCATACGCGTTTCGCCTTTATTTTCTGCAAGGCATCATCAGTGGCCTGTAATATGTACATATGTTAGCTATTTTATTTACATTTTTGTCACTGTGCCTATAGGTTATAAACAGTTCTGGTGGTTGGTATTTCCTATTAAGTAGTAATGTTTTGAACTGTACTTACAGGTTGCGTAGACAGTTTCTTACATATTACGCTCCTGTTGCATTTTTGGTCTTGTTCTTCTTCCTATGAGCGCCAATTTGCTGTTTTTTCTGCATTCCACAGCACTATGCACTGAACGCTTTTTTTAATGCAATGTTTTGGTTTCTTTTGCCGACTGTCAAATGTTTTTGCCAGAGATCGAATATTACTGCCAAACTTATGAGTGTAACTATCGAAGTATCTGTGGTCTGTTCGTTGTTCGTGTATGCATTTGTGTGTGTGTGTGTGTGTGTGTGTGTGTGTGTGTTTTTGGTGTCATATTAATTTAATTTAATTTTTTTGTATTTATTTATTTTTGTTTATGTCCTGTGTATGTGTAAGTGTGTTTTGGTGTGAATATATATATATATATATATATATATATATATATATATATATATATATATATATAAATTTTTTTTCCTTTGTGCTGTGTATGTGTGTGTCTGTATTTTGGTGTTATGCATAATTTTTTTTTTTTTTTTATTTTTGGGGGGCGTCGGCTGTGTGTGTGTGTGTGTGTGTGTGTGTGTGTGTGTGTGTGTGTGTGTGTGTGTATTTTGGTGTTATATACTTTTCTTTTATGTTATCATTTCCTTTATTAATTGTAGTAAGGAGCCTGTGCTGATGTGTGTTTGTTCATTTATCACATGTTTGTTTTCTGCTATGGCTTTCTGGATGTGGAAGTTTTCTTGCATTTGTATAAGATGTTTGTCATGGTTGCTTATTCTCATTATTTTCATTTCTTGTTCCATGTTTGTAGGATGATGGTTGTAGTGTTTTAAATGCTCTGCAAATGTGGAATGGTTTGTTTCATACTTAAAGATGCTCTATTCGAAAAAACAGCACCTAAACATGATGCTCTATGAGACTCATCTAGAATTGGCAAAAAACGTAGGAAACGCCGCAGTTTTCATGGCACTAGTAGAAAAAATCATTTGCAGAACGATATTGGTTACTACATGAAATTAAGATGCTCTATTCGAAAAAACAGCACCTAAACATGATGCTCTATGAGACTCATCTAGAATTGGCAAAAAACGTAGAAAACGCCGCAGTTTTCATGGCACTAGTAGAAAAAATCATTTGCAGAACGATATTGGTTACTACATGAAATTAAGATGCTCTATTCGAAAAAACAGCACCTAAACATGATGCTCTATGAGACTCATCTAGAATTGGCAAAAAACGTAGGAAACGCCGCAGTTTTCATGGCACTAGTAGAAAAAACTGAGCACAACACATACATAGCAATGAAACATTTACAAAACCAACATAAACACAAGATAATGAAACTAACAGTAAAAAAGACGCAAAAATACATTTACATTTTAAATGTGAAACCACATGAACACCAACACTCATTCCATCCACGCTTAGTTAACCTAACAGAGACAGAACTACACGAAAACGAAAAAATGCTCTTGGAAAAAGGTTTGAAACACTGCACCAATAGCAAGGTGAACAATCAATACATAGAAAATCTCATAGTAGAAACCGAACACATCCTTACACGTGAAGAACAACAAAATAATTATGAAATAAACATAGGACTGACAAGAGAACTAGTAAAAGAAGAAATAAAAGGCATAATAAAACAAACACAGCAGACACACAATAAGAACAACCAAACAGAAGCAGCTACTATGAAAAGGTTAAAACAAAAGTTAACAAACAACAACGTATTAATAACAAGAGCAGACAAGGGAAATGTAACAGTACTCATGGATAAAGAGCAATACATCACAAAAACCAAGGAATACATAAACACCAACGCAATACAAAAACTGAAGTCAGATCCTACTACACGATTCCAGGCAAATGTGAAACGAACACTGAAAAACATTGAACACACACTCACAGACAAACAAAAATACTACTTAACGCAGAAAAACCCTCAAGCACCAACACTCCGCAGTCAACCAAAAGTACATAAAGACGGAATGCCAATGAGACCTGTTATCAACTTCAAGAAAGCCCCAACATACCGCATAGCCAAACACCTCCAAAAGTTAGTTACAAAACACTATAAAGTAGAAAACAACAGAACACTGATAAACACAGGAAACCTAATAGAAAATATACAGAACATACAGGTACCACACACAGCATCACTGATTTCATTCGATATAGAAAATATGTATACCTCCATCCCTATCACAGAAACAATAGAAATCATAGAACAAAATCTCTCATCCCACAGCAACCTCACCACAGACGCAATAAAAGAAATAACAGATATGCTCAGACTGACAACTAAACAAAACTACTTTCAGTTTGAGGAAGAATATTATCTACAAACTGATGGACTGCCCATGGGATCCCCAATATCAGGAACACTAGCAAACATTTTCATTAGTCACCTTGAAAATCAGATATTTGATAAGATAACCACAAATGAAAGTTTCAAAATCATATATTGGTACAGATACGTGGATGACATTATTTGTTTGATAGACGAGCCAAGTGAAAAAATAGATGAACTCCATTCAGAAATAAACAAAGCTCATAAGAACATAAAATTCACACTTGAAAAAGAAAAAGAAAATCAAATAAATTTTCTTGACATTACAATTAAAAAAGAAAATGGAAAACATACATTTAACATCTTTAGAAAACCAACAGCCACGGACACAATAATACATTCCACATCCAACCACCCCCAAAGCCAGAAATTTGCAGCACTAAGACACATGTTACATAGATTAAACAGAATCCCACTCAGTAAGAGAAACTATGAACAAGAAATGAACACGATCATACAAATAGCTAGGAACAACGGGTATGACACACATGTGGTACACAGGCTCAATCAAAAAATAAAAACACAAATAAAAAACAAACACAACATTTCCACAATACAAAAGAACTCACAAGATGAAAACTTACAAACACACTCAACAAACACACACAATGACAACACCACACAGAAAAGAACCAGATGGTACACCATGACCTACACACATAAACTAACACACAGAGTTGCAAACATCCTAAAGAGACAGGGCTTCAAAATAGCATATAAGCCTGGGCAAACCCTTCAATCACACCTAAGCCAGCCAGCTACCAAGAGGGACAAATTCCAACAATCAGGAATATATAAACTTGAATGTCAAAGTTGTGATGCAGTATACATAGGCATGACATGCAGGAATTTTGAAACAAGATACAAAGAACATATCAGATGTTGGAAGTATGAAACAAACCATTCCACATTTGCAGAGCATTTAAAACACTACAACCATCATCCTACAAACATGGAACAAGAAATGAAAATAATGAGAATAAGCAACCATGACAAACATCTTATACAAATGCAAGAAAACTTCCACATCCAGAAAGCCATAGCAGAAAACAAACATGTGATAAATGAACAAACACACATCAGCACAGGCTCCTTACTACAATTAATAAAGGAAATGATAACATAAAAGAAAAGTATATAACACCAAAATACACACACACACACACACACACACACACACACACACACACACACACACACACACACACACGCACACACACACACAGCCGACCACCCCACAAAAAAAAAAAAAAAAAAAAAAAAAAAAATTATGCATAACACCAAAATACAGACAGACACACTTACACAGCACAAAGGAAAAAAAAAATTTATATATATATATATATATATATATATATATATATATATATAAAATCACACCAAAACACACACACACATACACAGGACATAAACAAAAATAAATAATTAAATACAAAAAAATTAAATTAAATTAATATGACACCAAAAACACACACACACACACACACACACACACACACACACACACACACACAAATGCATACACGAACAACGAACAGACCACAGATACTTCGATAGTTACACTCATAAGTTTGGCAGTAATATTCGATCTCTGGCAAAAACATTTGACAGTCGGCAACAGAAACCAAAACATTGCATTAAAAAAAGCGTTCAGTGCATAGTGCTGTGGAATGCAGAAAAAACAGCAAATTGGCGCTCATAGGAAGAAGAACAAGACCAAAAATGCAACAGGAGCGTAATATGTAAGAAACTGTCTACGCAACCTGTAAGTACAGTTCAAAACATTACTACTTAATAGGAAATACCAACCACCAGAACTATTTATAACCTATAGGCACAGTGACAAAAATGTAAATAAAATAGCTAACATATGTACATATTACAGGCCACTGATGATGCCTTGCAGAAAATAAAGGCGAAACGCGTATGGCACTAACATTGTGTTTCATTCAGTTGCTGTCAGACGGTCCATAAGTGAAAATCATCAACATACCGTAGTATTACGCGCAACTGAGGAGGACAGGACCAAAAAATTGAAGATGTCACTTTAAATGTTTCAATCAGTGAATTAAACTACACTGTTGAACGTAATGCAGCTGGCTTAGATATCTGAAGTAGGTTAACTGTTTTGTAAAACACAGCAACACATGACATGTATGACTACGTCATGTAGTTCTTACTGCTGGAGTGAATATTTAACACACAACGTTTGTACTGGATTTCATGTCATTATGTAACCAGTTGAGTCTAACAAAAAATGAATCAAGCTGCAAAGGCTGTTACTGTTGTGGGTTGGCAGGAGAGCCAACACCGGGTTACTAGAGGAAGCCGAAAGGCACGCGTTTTAGCTCACGCAGGCTGGCGTGAGGTCTGGAACAGGACAAGGAAATTAGACTTTAGAAAAAACGGACGTAGCTGGTGGAATACTTAACTTTAATCCATAACTGGTGAACGTCGCTCTTGACT
The DNA here is from genome assembly GCF_021461395.2 of Schistocerca americana. Classification (NCBI taxonomy): domain Eukaryota; kingdom Metazoa; phylum Arthropoda; class Insecta; order Orthoptera; family Acrididae; genus Schistocerca; species Schistocerca americana. Next base: position 541,108,236 of record NC_060119.1, read on the forward strand.
GTACATGATTCACAATATCAATAGTAACTGAACATGGCGCCTTGCTAGGTCGTAGCAAATGACGTAGCTGAAGGCTATGCTAACTATCGTCTCGGCAAATGAGAGCGTATTTTGTCAGTGAACCATCGCTAGCAAAATCGGTTGTACAACTGGGGCGAGTGCTAGGAAGTCTCTCTAGACCTGCCGTGTGGCGGCGCTCGGTCTGTGATCACTGATAGTGGCGACACGCGTGTCCAACGTATACTAACGGACCGCGGTCGATTTAAAGGCTACTACCTAGCTAGTGTGGTGTCTGGCGGTGACACCACAGCTACCACCTAAATATGTACATGTTATTAAAATATCATCGATTTGGTCTCATTTTTATGGCTATACTCTTAATAGTTACAAACATGCCGGTCATTAACAATATATTGAGAACACCCGGAAAACTGATTATGACAAACATTCAAATCAAAAAACAGTTACACGTTTGATTATTTCAGTACACACAGTATTGCATAATCTTGCAAAGCCCGTGAATAAATTTTTCAGTCATGTATTTGTAACAAGTAGACTGCACTTTTAATTTTTCTGACACTCATCTCGTTTAGGACTCATGAGAGTACGGTAAGAGACAAATCTGCATCAAGAGCCATACAGCCATTTTGCCCTCGCTCAATGTGAGTGGAATATGAGATAAAATCGATAATATTATCGTAGAATTATGTACCCTCTCCCGTGGAATGTACAATGTGTTGCGGAGAATATAGGGTTGGGGCCTCCTACCTTTTACATCTCAAATTACTTTTGATCCGTTAAAGACATATATATTCTATTTGGACCTTGGCGAACAGTTACGAGGGGATCATGAAACAAACAACAATGCTGTTTTGTCTCAGAGTGACATTCTGAGCCCGTGACTGTGTACAAAATATAGGTTGACTCTTACATAGAGGATAACAGCAACCAGCGACATTTTAGAAGCTATTTATGTATTTAAATAGCGCTGTTACCGATTTAGAACCGACAGGTTCATCTTCAGACGGCTAGTTCACTTTAAGATACATTTTATATTAGCTTTCGCTTTTTGTTTTCGCATCTGATGAAATTTCCTTGGGGTGGTGGTGCCCTACAACCAAAGTAAGATGTGAGACAATGTCTTTTTACCTGTAATTGTGCCTCACAATGATTTTAAGTGATGTAAACAAATTATTAAAGGGAAGATGTTTCGCTTACTTACGACGAATAATCCGTGCTATTACGTTCAAGTGCAGACTGCTTGTGATCTTGCAGCATCGAACTGTGTGATGCAATTTTTTCTGTATATGTATGCACATAATGTTACGGTTGTAAGGGACCACCACCCAAGGAAATTTCATCAGTTGAGAAAGCAAAAAGCAAGAAAGCTAATGTAAAATGTATCTTAACGTGAAATAGCCATATGAAGATGACCCTGTCGGTTCGAAATAGGTAACGGCGCTATTTAAGTAAATAAAAAGCATTATAAAAAGTGGATGACTGCTGTTATCTTCTATGTAAGAGTTAAACTACATTAAATAGATTGCGTTCTCGCTACATCGTTAATAAACGAGATAAGGCGTAAACTTGTTTCTTTTTCCTTTTTTTAGTGGAACTATGCAATTTGCTCCCAGAATAGCAGATAGAGATGAGACGAATTCAGTGATATAACACATTTCTGTAGATACACCAAGAAATCACGGATTAAAAATAAACAATTAGAAAAGAAATGCGTAGACCTAGAAGGAGAGGAAGAAACGAAATGAAACTTGACGGGTTGACAGGTAATGAGATGTTATATCGGTAATTACAATATCGATTCATACGTACAAAATACTCGGCATTATGAACCCACTTATCAGTATGACGTTGCGCCTCCTGTGGATTGGATGCATGCACTGGTTCAGTTGGGTGGGTGTGATGGAGCAGTTCTGTCTCCTGAGATAAGCTGGCCCACAGCTTATGTAATTGATTCTTGACATCGTGGATACTGGCAATGGGACAGCGTTGACGTTCGAGTTGATCTCACACATGATCTATGGGGTACTGATCTGGGGATCTTGCTGGCCACGGGATTACCTCAACATAATAGTTCATAGTGACAGCTGCCACGTGTGGACGGGCTTGTCTGTTGGAAAATGGCACCATCATACTGTTGTATGAGAGGTGACGCTTGAGGACGCAGGATGTCCGCCACGTACCGTTGTGCCGCCAGAGTTTGCTGTCGGTGTTCCCTAAGTCATCAGCAGATGTGGCATGAAGTCATACCCGATTGCTGCCAACCCCAGGACGTCGTGAGTAACACTGCTGTGCCTGTCCAAGACATTGGAAGAATGGGACCTCTCCCCAAATCGCTGCCACATTCGTCGGCGATGGTCATACAGGGTGGTTCATCACTGAACATAATGCGATGCCATTCGTCATCAGTCCGTGCTTCCCTGGCTCGGCACCACTCCATAAATAACCGCTTGTGTTGTGGCGTTAACGGCAGCAAGGCCTACGCATGGAACAATAATTCTCTAACCTCGTCGCTGCTAGTCTCCTATCAATGGTCGGGAGTGACATAGTAAATCGCAGGGAGTCCATTACTTGCTCTGCAATGGCAATCACAGATGAAAGAGGTGACAGTGTGGTAGGTGCGCAGTACGTCGATGTCTCTTGTGGTGGTCAGACATGGTCAACCAGAACATCGACAACGACACAGGCTGCCCTCACGTTCACATGCAGACCGACATCGGGCCACTGTCACTTCCAAATGCCCAACAAATCTGGATATTGCACGACCAGCAGGCCACACGGAGACCCACAATGAGCCCACTTTTACACTCTGTCAGGGGCTGACAACGCTGTGTCACTCTAGTATGAGGCATTTCCGTGTCCTTCATAGCGATCACTCAACGTCAGATTCTATTCGCGCCCCTTAGATGTCCTACCAGGACGGTAACATTGCTAAACACAAACGCAGTGCAATGTAGCCACTCTAGTGGATGTTCTACCTGTCACTGAAAATTGTAACTCTAATCATTTAAAAACCTGGTGACGGTGTATACGAGTACTGCTATGACTTCTAGGTGGTTCACTTCTTCTACCAGGCAGTGTATGGAAACTGAAATAAAAAAAATCATGAAAAACTATGTTTGTAGCAAGGGCGCTACTAGCATGGGAAGTCGGAACACTGCCCCAGGGACCCGGAGGTTGAAAGGCACCTAGCACACAAAAGAAGTAAACGAAACTAAATCAAACGATGGAAAGTCCCTGGGTGGAATGCAACAATATTAAGAGAAGGAAAGTTATTCCCAGAATGAGATTTTCACTCTGCATCGGAGTGTGCGCTATTATGAAACTTCCTGGCAGATTAAAACTGTGTGCCGGACCGAGACTCGAACTCGGGACCTTTGCCTTTCGCGGGCAAGTATTCTACCATCTGATTATCACAAAGCGAAAAAAGTGGTCCAACTAAAACATTCATATTTCTTTACGTACTACACGAATATGTATTCAAAATGGGGGTTCCTATTTTAAAAAGACGCAAGTGATATCCGTCTGACCTATGGCAGCGCCATCTAGCAGGCCAACCATAGCGCCATCTGGTTTCGCCCTTCAAGCTCGACGAGTTTCGTTCTTTGTATTTTTTTCGTTTGATGCTTATTTAGTGAGATATTTGGCCCGATATACTCTGACTGTGGCTTCAGTTTCCAGAGACTGAAGTCATGTGTGTATGAGTTGCGTCTGTGTGTGTGTGTGTGTGTGTGTGTGTGTGTGTGTGGGTGGGTGGGTGGGTGGGTGGGTAAGTGGGTGGGTGTCTGTCGTCTATTTTCGACGAAAGTCTTGCTGGCAGAAAGCTTATTTGTGGCAGTCTTTTCGTTGTGCCTGTCTGCGACTCAGCATCTCTGCTATATGGTTGCAAAGTACCCACTACTGCGCAACGTATTTATTTGCGGGACCTTTGCATAAATGCCCTAACTTGAAAGCTATGTCAATTCTGCTACAAATATTAACGCGGCTGATCTTTACACAGTGTGAAATTTGCATCAGATTCCACAATGTAATTTAAACGCATCTGACTTTCTTATTAACAATGTAAAATTTAACGCATCTGACTTTTTATCTTTATTTATCGTTAAAACGCATCTGACTTTCTTACTAAAACTATGGTCTCCTACAGAATGGTATCTATTATTGCCACAGGTGCCCACTTTTGGATCGGAAGAAAAGGATATTCCACAACTGTATCCATTAATCAACATGCACACACAATTACTGCACCAGCTTATGTACAGGGGAAACTTAACGATCGAGCCGTTAGCAGTTCCGATATTCACCATACAGTAACTATCTCTACTCAAAATTATTCCACCGAAAACCAAAATTATTACATATAACTTCCGCTCCTATTTAATCATTCACGTTAATACTCACTATTGTCCTGCTGCCTACTCCCGACACAATTTCACCCAATGAAATATGAAAACCCTTCCAAAAATAAACATACAAAATACACACACTCAGGATGAACTAGTTACTTTGTTGCAACCAAAATTCGTGGCTACGTTATCAGTTTACTAATCTCTTTCCGCGCTTTTCAATTTGAATTATTCAGAAAATCTGCCCTCGTGACTCTACATTCCAATAAACATGAAAAAGCAAGCATTATCTTCACTTGATTTGCTAAAATTCGACACACGCTTTCACACGAGATACCACGTGTCCTTAACGAAGGATCCACGTTACCAAATCTTTCAAGATTGCAGATATGTAAGAAAATTGAAAATTTATAACTGTGCTTAATTTCACACGCATATTTCATGAAATAGCACACTTCCTACTTACATGCTATAGGTCCCTAGCACCAGTGCATCCACAAGTTATGAAATTCTTGATCAGCCCCACGTGGTGAGTGCCAGGTGTAAAACTAAATAAATTGCCACACGCACTTAAATATTTCATTTTTCCTAGCGAACTTGCTTGCTCAAACAAATTAGATTAACTTATTCTCCGCAAAATTGTTACAAAACCCCAAAGTTGCAAATTACTTCACAAAGGAAAGAAATAATTTTACATCACCTACTACTGCACATTACCTACCTAAGTAAATTTCGTTCCCCCAAAATATTAATATTAATAATAAATGAAAAGCACCAGTTTGCTTTTGTTCTTGTTTGTAGAACAAAAGCAAACTGGTGCATTTCATTTATTATTATAATGTTGTTCTACCAAGAACCGACGGAAGATTCTGTTAATACACTCCTGGAAATGGAAAAAAGAAAACATTGACACCGGTGTGTCAGACCCACCATACTTGCTCCGGACACTGCGAGAGGGCTGTACAAGCAATGATCACACGCACGGCACAGCGGACACACCAGGAACCGCGGTGTTGGCCGTCGAATGGCGCTAGCTGCGCAGCATTTGTGCACCGCCGCCGTCAGTGTCAGCCAGTTTGCCGTGGCATACGGAGCTCCATCGCAGTCTTTAACACTGGTAGCATGCCGCGACAGCGTGGACGTGAACCGTATGTGCAGTTGACGGACTTTGAGCGAGGGCGTATAGTGGGCATGCGGGAGGCCGGGTGGACGCACCGCCGAATTGCTCAACACGTGGGGCGAGAGGTCTTCACAGTACATCGATGTTGTCGCCAGTGGTCGGCGGAAGGTGCACGTGCCCGTCGACCTGGGACCGGACCACAGCGACGCACGGATGCACGCCAAGACCGTAGGATCTTACGCAGTGCCGTAGGGGACCGCACCGCCACTTCCCAGCAAATTAGGGACACTGTTGCTCCTGGGGTATCGGCGAGGACCATTCGCAACCGTCTCCATGAAGCTGGGCTACGGTCCCGCACACCGTTAGGCCGTCTTCCGCTCACGCCCCAACATCGTGCAGCCCGCCTCCAGTGGTGTCGCGACAGGCGTGAATGGAGGGACGAATGGAGACGTGTCGTCTTCAGCGATGAGAGTCGCTTCTGCCTTGGTGCCAATGATGGTCGTATGCGTGTTTGGCGCCGTGCAGGTGAGCGCCACAATCAGGACTGCATACGACCGAGGCACACAGGGCCAACACCCGGCATCATGGTGTGGGGAGCGATCTCCTACACTGGCCGTACACCACTGGTGATCGTCGAGGGGACACTGAATAGTGCACGGTACATCCAAACCGTCATCGAACCCATCGTTCTACCATTCCTAGACCGGCAAGGGAACTTGCTGTTCCAACAGGACAATGCACGTCCGCATGTATCCCGTGCCACCCAACGTGCTCTAGAAAGTGTAAGTCAACTACCCTGGCCAGCAAGATCTCCGGATCTGTCCCCCATTGAGCATGTTTGGGACTGGATGAAGCGTCGTCTCACGCAGTCTGCACGTCCAGCACGAACGCTGGTCCAACTGAGGCGCCAGGTGGAAATGGCATGGCAAGCCGTTCCACAGGACTACATCCAGCATCTCTACGATCGTCTCCATGGGAGAATAGCAGCCTGCATTGCTGCGAAAGGTGGATATACACTGTACTAGTGCCGACATTGTGCATGCTCTGTTGCCTGTGTGTATGTGCCTGTGGTTCTGTCAGTGTGATCATGTGATGTATCTGACCCCAGGAATGTGTCAATAAAGTTTCCCCTTCCTGGGACAATGAATTCACGGTGTTCTTATTTCAATTTCCAGGAGTGTATATTTGCTCACCTAATGTGGAACCATTAATCGTAAATACAGCACATTTTCCAGACTTAAATCGAGCATGGCTCGACCCATCTCAGAAAGCGTCCTCTCTCGTCCAAGTCTTCAGCAGCAGCCCACGACTCGGACCCACGCTACCGTTCTGCTCGCCTGACCGCTCATGGTGGGGCGGCTCCCAACCAATCATCAGCTCAGAATTTCGCCGGTTTAAAGTTGCCGGTCAAACCCCCCTTCTACATAATGGGAAAGATCCCTCGCTTTGCTTTCCAAAGACTGAAACGTAAGTTTTGCAGACTGTCCAAGCTTCCTACACCTCGCTATACAGACAAAGGCAGAAGTTTCAGAGCTTCCATAATCGCTGCCTGTCGACTAGTTGTTTCCTATCGTACACCCACAATCGCTAAATATCGTTCGATCCTTATTCTCTCCCCCAAAAATTCTTCCTGCAATTGTTTTCATACATTCATTTCTTTCTCCCTCCTGCGGTGGCCTCAATAGGATAAGGAAATATAGGAAACAGTGGGCATTCTTAACTTATTCAATCAATAAAAACCGTTCGATTCCTCTGGTCATTTTTTTATAACTTGGTGTTGGTTTTCAGACACCGACAGTAGGTCTGTGCTTAGTAAATTAAATGATATTATCACGAACAAAAATGATGTTATTTCGATCAAACTCGTGTTCTCAGAAGAACACGACGATAAATTTCATTAAGTATTGTTACATTGTTTAAATATAAATGACAGTTGCCATTGCCAAAGACAATGGCCGCCTCTCATGGTGAGTAGCAACTTTCCTTTTCTTAATATTGTAAACGAAAAGAAAACAACAAAAAATTAAAATACAAAGAAAAATGGAAAAACAGTGGTATCGATAAGTCAAATGAAGATTTTTCATGTACTGAAATAATGAAAGAAGGTTCTGGAACTGTGTCTGACCTAATAAATGCGAATCATTTCGTCAGCTTCTGCCAGGACTCGACGATGAGTTCTGTGCATCTGTGTCCCCGGCGTTATTTTCAGTTTCGGTCACCATGTCGAAATCTGGCGCCGTACATCTCATCGACGTCTCCGATGCTCATATTGCTCATACTGAAGAAACTGCATAAGCGGCGGTTAATAATAACATCAACATTTTGCCCTTTCTCACTCGTTTGACCTCTTCTGCTGTAGTCCCATTTCTAATCCATTACATGTGGAAACATTTCTATGAGTTTCTCTTTCATTCACTAAATAAATTGCCACACGCACTTAAATATTTCATTTTTCCTAATGAACTTCCTTGCTCAAACAAATTAGATTAACTTATTCTCCGCAAAACTGTTATTGTTGTTTAGCTGGTGGCCAAAACTGGAAATAATTTTTTCCAGCGTAAATCAGTTACGCATTAACGCATTACGATATCTACCAAGTTTCGGTGCCATACGATAGTTACAGCCCACACTAGACCTCTGTGGGTAGCTGCTTTTTTATTATAACCACCCGGTACTTGTAAACGAAAGCAAACGTAACTCGCAGAGTTAAAGACCATACAAATGCCATGTGTAACTGAATTGGAAATTTATTGACATCTTCAACGAAGGTACTCTTTGGACACAGATACTGAAAGCCAAGATCGATAACCATCGGAAACAAGTCAATAACAGTCCGAAGTCATACACAGCCTTCCGATTACCATTGAATGAGTCACTGGTCCGAGAATCTTCTCAGAATGAAAGAGTAATACGTGTTGTATTAGATCTTGGGGCATACGATGGTGTAAAGAGGTCATGCACAAATGATACTGCTGGAAATTGCTAATCCACGAGATGAAACACGGCATTAAACAATGACGCCCTATGGTGTCAAGCATGTTCTGTGCAATATCACCTGATAGCGAAAGTTGCCAGCGAGAAGAATCAACATATTTTCAGCTGCAATCCCACTACTGCGGAGATGAGAAGCCAAGAAAATGTGGGAAAAATGTACTGGGGTTGTAGATACGAATTACCCCGGCACAAAAACAAAAGCTAACTCGATCTATATACGTCAGCAGAAACATTCCATTTGTAAGATACACATGATTTAAAAGGCAAATCAGTTTCCTTACAAAAATAAAGCAAATATTTGTAATTTATGTGTCATTAGAAATTTCTGCAATGATTGTAATATTTTCTCGTGATAAGTGCATGGAAAACGTGTGTTTTAAGAGGCAGTGCTAATACTATTGACTTGTCGAACGATGTCTGTACTAGCGAATACAGAGATGACTTCGCACGAGAACTTCTTTGGAGAATGTTTAATTGCTAGTAGCCTGTATTCCGGTTCTCCTGAAATTACAAGATTTCTAAAATTCAAGTTTCTCCAATACAAACTGCCTTGGATAAATCTAGGTAAACAGTCTAGATGCCAGTCTTAGCAAAATTAAATTACACTGAATACGGTTGCAGAGCCGAAGATCTCCGTATTTATTAAATATACGTGCCTGCGAGAATTTATGTTATGCGTCTGCAGAAAGGTGCAATGAATTTGATGCCTGCATTTCGGGTGCCACGGGTTGACGTTCATCGACTGCTTACCTTCTCATTCCTATCGTTGCTTCCACGTCCTTCCTGCGTTTCACTGCTTTCTTAAGAATTTGCTTACTGAGGACGGACACATTCATGTTGATCTCCTGCCGTCTTGTCTCAGACTGATGCTAAGCAACGGTTTCGGTCGTTGATGGTCCCTCCTATTGTTCAAAACCCTTCTCGTCGCGTTTGCGAATACGCGGGAAAGAATCACAGCATAATTAAGGAAACTCTGCATCGAAAATAGCACGGGCGTAACTAGGCTGCCGGGACCGCGACCATGCCGACGAGGATAAGGATCAATAATGGTTCAAATGGCTCTGAGCACTATGGGACTTAACATCTTAGGTCATCAGTCCCCTAGAACTTAGAACTACTTAAACCTAACTAACGTAAGGACATGACACACATACATGCCCGAGGCAGGATTCGAACCTGCGACCGTAGCAGTCGCGCGGTTCCGGACTGAGCGCCTAGAATCGCTCGGCTACCGCGGCCGGCTGAGGATAATGCATCCCAGGAATCGGAAAAAACGAAAAAATGAGAGAAAATTAAAATGGGAAGGAAAATTGGTTGCCATCAATGGACGAGTTAACTTTTGTTGCGAATTGAAGGAAAACCAATGTTTCAAATATTGTGAAACTGAATGTCAGAATTCTTCAGGTAAGCTACATTGTAGTGTATAACCTTTATTGCTGCAACACCTTTAATACTATCTGAAAAAAATGCTGAATTATCTTCTGTAAAGGTCCATTCATAGATACCAATATCCATCAATGGATCAGTTAAATACCGTGACTGGACCTTTGGCCGTTACTGACGTATCAATGACTACCGGTTTTCAAATAGCCTGAAAGCGCAAGAAGTTATCACTGTGACCTTCCAAAACAAAACTTTATGTGCGTCCGCCGTAGAATGAGGCGGCGCACAGGAATCAGCGAATACAAATCGGATAAATACACAATCTTAGATAGATAAATATATCTCAAAGAAGAACGTTACTTTTACTCGGCGTAACTACAAGAGAATAACCATTGATTAGAAAATAACAACAGAATGACTATTCCTGAAAATAATATCTAAGCTCCGTGGCGCCTGTGCAATTCTCAATGCCGATTGCATCGCCGCTGGCGGCTGGTACGGAAAGCTAACTGACAGCCGCGACGTAAACAAAACTACGCTCGCGCACGACACGCGCGACACTGCGCTGGACTGACCGAAAGTGAACTTTGTCGCTATAGACCATTAGATGTACATCCGAAATTTCGTGAGTAAACACCTCTTATTCGAGTATACAATGACTGGGAGGATTTGGGTATGGCCAAGCAGCTTAATTAAGAAAATAAAAGGGTGACGGAGTGGAAATTAATTTTAATATGAACATAAAAAGAACTAAATTATAGCAACATTTAAGTGCGATAAAATTGTAAACTGACATTATAATGAAATTATATTAAATTTAGGGAACCTTATAACAAAATTGCCACTGCATATAATTGTGGACAAACTATGAGGCAGTTCAAACTCTTCTCCAGAACACGGGGTACAGTCTACCTGCAACTGACACATTATTATCTTTTAGTATTCTTCCTAACTCCGACGCAGATTTCACGTACCCACTTCCTACATGCCATGCACTGAATCATGTCTTCCGCTGATCGATTTTGACGTATTTCAAAACACCAATCATTGGTGTTTGTGCTTTCATTTGTTTCGTTTCTCTTACTACAGCCAGATTTCTATTTAGGTTATCGGAAGGTTTAGCGCTACGTCCTAACTGATCCTTGTGTGGAGAACTTACAAGCATTAAAGCATTTTGTGTGCCTTTTCTTGACGCGGCCTTCATTGATGTGGCAGCGTTGGAACAGGAGAAATTACCGCTAAAGCAACCATCAAGCGACTGGGTTCAGCATTGGTTTTCCTGTGGTCTTTGCGGTTGTTGGTGGTCTTGCTGACGTTTCTAAGCATGATATTGGACCTAACGCCGGTTCCGTCGCTGCTGGTGATGGTGGCGATGTTTTCTCTCTCACTACCGGTAATCTTCACTAAACAGTTCGGAGTAAACTGCATTACTCGCAGGAAACTGACGATCCTTAAAGAATTCTCTGTCCGCCGGCCAGAATCCAGAATGAGCAAATCCATTAACTACCGTTTCTATAGTTGCTGCCCTTCTATATGCTTTTCCAAAAATTCCTCAACCTTGGAACTGGGTCACTACACATCCTGGGTGCGCTCGTAGCCATTTTTCCATTTCGTCTATATAGCAACTACTTAAATGTTCGCAGAAAGACGCATCTAAAGGCTAAAGTCTATGCATGGTGTGTCCGGGAAAATAAAGCAATATCCTCCTTTCTATAGAGCTAGGTGCACGGCTTCTAGATTTTTTTGTATGGATTGTATAACCATCAAGAAGAAGAACTAACTTACGCTCCTTCGAATGTTTTACATTAAAAATAAACTGTTCCAGATGTTTCACAAATAATTCTTTGTTTCTGAATCCGCTATCTGAACTGAAAGTGAAGACTGCCCCAGGAGGCGCTCCATCCTTCAGCCCATCTTTACCAAGAGCGCGTATGAAGGTCACCGTCGATGGCACGCATTGTCCAGCAACACTGACACATCAAACAAGAGTTGTTGTAACTCGACTCTTCCCGCTCGAGATGGATCCAGCTTGTTGCTTCTCCTTCTTTTTTCCATCCAGTTGATGCTTGAGAGTTGCTTTGGGAATACAATATTGTTTTGTAGCAACATTCAAACTGAAATCACCATTTTGCAAAACATCAAGTGGTTGCTGCGTATTCTCTTCGTTCTGTTTTCCATATTTAACACCTGTCGGCATTTTGAAAACTGCAAAAGAATAGTTTAAATACACTTTGAATAGTTATAAATCAAAGGTTACTTATAAAATGAGTTTCAAAGCCTTGAAAATTTTATTCGGCTTTTTCCTGATAAACTGTAAAATCATTTGAATTTCAAGATGCAACTTCTAAGTGCGAAGTATATTTTGTTTTCGCTCTAATATATTTAAAGAGTTCTTTTTTTTTAACTCATCTTACTAGAATAATTTTAACATGTTACAATAATTTAAAATCATTTGTTAAATATTTAATTTCAGTTATTACTTACAAAGTGCAGTATTTGTACTTTATACTCGTATTTATGTAATTGTCATAGAAACAGCAATGGCCTCTTGCACGTATTTCGTGTCAGTAAAATAAATAAAACCAAAACTGTTTGCACAGATGATATCTTTAAGTAATTTTGCGGTGTCCATTTATGGCAGCTAGCAGTGGTTCAATGGTGGCAACACTGTAGCGTATGATATGCACGCCATTAGGTAGGAAACTACGGCAAATAATACAAATCTAAATACATTCATGAAAAGTAGACAGGTTTCACCTACCAGTAGTATACACCAAGTAGACCTGGAATAATCGACGTTGTCACCATCCACAGTCCAATTTGAACCCGACACTAGATCAAATAACACAATTTTCTTCATGCATTTACATCATGTGTTCACTGTAAACTACAACTTCCTAACTAAAATGGTGACATGTTTCTCAGATAGTAAGTCGGTTCACCATAGCTAAATGGCAGCAGCTATCGACTAAACGAAAACATAGAAATGGTCCATCCATGGAACCGGTCCACTGATGACAACCTTACCCTATAATCGATCAGGCAATTTAAATGTTTCACTATTTTAAAATAATGAAAGACTGTATTGGAAATTATTCTGACGTAAAGATACGTAATTCATTTATCTCCCTACTCAGCTCAAAGATCAGTCTGCATTAGGATACGAACATTAGTTGCACATACAGAACGTGAGGGAGCAGACATGAGCGAAAGTTTCGGTCAGGGCTAAATGGGACATCCGTCGTGAGTGGCGTACACAACGGTGTGCATAAAATAATCAAGTCACAATACAAATTTAGTATTAAAAGCCGCGGTTAAAGCTACGAGGCTAGTCAAGAAACATCCCTGTATTTCAAAATGTTCAAATGTGTGTGAAATCTTATGGGACTTAACTGCTAAGATCATCAGTCCCTAAGCTCACACACTACTTAACCTAAATTATCCTAAGGACAAACACACACACCCATGCCCGAGGGAGGACTCGAACCTCCGCCGGGACCAGCCGCGCAGTCCATGACTGCAGCGCCTGTATTTCGAAACTGTTGAAAACATCTACAATCTTTTTGGCCGCAGCATACTACAGTCGTAGGAATTAAGGAACTTGTGGCGTCAGTACTCCCAAGGTGAGGCTAAAGACACCAAATCCAGGAACGGAAGGGAGATAAGGGTTTAACGTCCCTTCGACATCGAAGTAATTAGGTACTGAGCTACGAATTTTTCAAGCATGGGGAAAGGAATAGACGATGACTTTTCAAAGGAACCATCGCGGTATTTGCCGGGTGCGATTTACAGAAATCACGAAGAACCTAAATCTGGATGGTCGGACGCGGATGTGAACCGTCGTCCTCCAGAGTGCGAGTCCAGCGTGGAAAGTCACTGCGCTGCCTCGCTGGATTGTAAACCACAAGAAAGAATTTATAGAGCATCTAAGGCCATGCTGTCTGATAGTATTGGCATTGCAGGTGTATATGGTTTTTAGGAAGGCCTCTGTCAGAAATACATATGAAAGATTATTGTGTACCATCCTGTCCACGACGAGGTCATTATAGACAGAACACAAATACAGGTGTGAGAAGGATGGGTAAGCAAATCGACCGTCTCCTCTTCAAAGGAACCACCTCGGCATTTGCCTCAGGTGGTTAGTGGGGAGGAAGGGGGGGGGGGGAAGAAATATCCCAGTCTCGATGGGCTGACGGGTATTTAAATCGCCATCCTCCCGAATGCGAGTCCAGTGCCTTACCACCGCGCCACCTGGCTCGACTGCTGTCGGAAATTGCTGGTATCACAGCATCATGCGAAAAACTACTTTACGAAACTTTCAACACCCGTGGAATATGGACCATTGAGCATTAACTGACCAGCGTACATATTAAAACAGTAGAGAAGCACTTCTACGAGCTTCACGAGGACTAGAGGCTGACAGAGCCAGTGACAAATTTTTATCCCGTCATTGACACCAATTTAGCCGGAACTAAGTGTGAGGCGCAAAGCGAAAAGAGACCTCTTGTCGCAGAAGTAAAATTTTCAGTGCAAGCAAAAACGTTCGATAGTATCCAAAATATTCATTTTCGTTTTTATGTGTATTGTAATAATTTACTTCATTCTGTATATGCCCGTACCGATTTGAAAGTTGTCTGAATACAACACGAATCAGTAACAATGTTAAAAGCAAACGATGTAAGGCTTTTGAAAACGGACATGTTCTTGTTGTAGGGAAATAACATTGACCTGACAGGAGGCCCCTTTTCAAAATCTCGTAGCTGTGTATGCAGTGCTTCACAGAATAGCATTTTGAGGAGCTCACAGTAGTTTTGTATAAAAGAATAACATTTTGCAATAATTCCAAAGAATACAACTGGCCCCCTTTTATATTAGAGTTATAGATGCCTACAGATATTGATAATTTCCTGTTGGTCAAGACATAGAATAAAAATACCAATACTTTGCCAAAAGAAAACAGCACAGGATTCACTAATTTCTGCCATTTTTGTGCCAATTTATCTCGTTTTAAATGTTTGTACACTACAGTGTGCTATAGGCATACAGGGGTTAACCACATAGAATGTAATGTTAGCTGAGAGAGATCTGTACCATTTGTTAAAGATAATTTGAAGGGTAATATATGTCCAGAATTTATTTCTTAAATATGTCGAATTAAACATTGGTAATAAAGTGAAACTTTAAAACTCAACATCTCAAGAGACCTCTTTTCGATGAGAAATATTCAACCTGTCATAGCTCACCCAAATTTAGAGATAGAAATCGATATTTGTTTCAAATTGTTCAGAATTTGCCGGCCGGAGTGGCCGAGCGGTTCTAGGCGCTACAGTCTGGAACCGCGCGACACTACGGTCGCGGGTTTGACTCCTGCCTCGGGCATAGATGTCTGTGATGTCCTTAGGTTAGTTAGGTTTAAGTAGTACTAAGTTCTAGGGGACTGATGACCTCAGAAGTTAAGTCCCATAGTGCTCAGAGCCATTTGAACAATTTTTTGTTCAGAATTTAATGGTGAACGTCAACATTACAAAAATTCAAAATGAAGAATTTTCGAAAGGAAGTCTCATTTAGCTTTCCGTCTCACAAATATCTTTTCTAAAGGAATTACGTGCATTATAGATGTATACATAGCAATATGGCCGCTTTTATTATCTACCGTCTATGGTGAAGACCTTAAAAATGAAACACTTAACTTTGACAATGTTATTTGCTCATAACGTTTCTCTTATGTTCTCACCACAAATGGTTCAAATGGCTCTGAGCACTATGGGACTCAACTGCTGAGGTCATAAGTTCCCTATAACTTAGAACTACTTAAACCTAACTAACGTAAGGACATCACACACATCCATAGCCGAGGCAGGATTCGAACCTGCGACCGTAGCGGTCGCGCGGTTCCAGACTGTAGCGCCTAGAACCGCTCGGCCACTCCGGCCGGCTTCTCACCACAGTTAATGCTGATAAGAACATTGTTCAATGTTCCAGTGTCAAAAAAGTGTCTGGTGTAGGGGAGTTAGCAGAGCCGACGTGATTTATCCTGAGGTATACGTACCTGTCCTGATGTCTAAGGGGGAGTTAAATGAAAACGAGGCAGATGGAAAAAATTAAACTAATTGTTTATTATTTCAAAAGTAATCGTCATATCTGTTAATATGTTTATCCACCTGTGAGACAAGCCCGACAACAATTTCATGAAAAAATGTTTGCGATTCTATAGAACCATGAATGTACCCAGATGTGTCGGAAAAATCGAACGGACCCCAAAATTTAGTTGAATCTATAGCTGAGAAGAGACACCTGTCATAAAAGGAAAATGTAGAATGAATAATTAACTAATTTGATAATACTTCAGTGTCATGAAGTGAGCAAAAACCTAAATAAAATGGTAAATTTGGAAACTGGATTCGGCTCCTCTATTGTGTTCAATAAGGTGAAGGAATAAGTTTTAGTAATATTTATTTCAAGCCTTTTTCTTCAAGTACAGCATAAAATTTTGGGTAGGATACTGTATTATAAAGAAACATTGTTTTAAAGAAATGATTTTGCATGACATATTTCTTTAGCGACAGTCTGACAAAACCGTTGTATGCTCAGCATATCATTTTGATTTTTGTAAGTCATCTATGTACGAGTCGGAGAGAGAGTAAATTATGCTACTACTAACCAATTTTTAGTCTTCTTGTGAACAAGTCTTTTCCTGTGCGCTGTCTGACACATTCGTGGTGGGACTGTGGTAGGTAATTGACGTATTCTGTAGTGCTGTGTTGACTTGTGATTGTATATGTTAGATGAAGAAAGAGTTATAGTAAACTACAGCAAGGATGAGTATGATGCCTATATTAAAAGGCGAAAGAATATAAATTTTGAATAATGTGAGCTTTAGTTTCGTTTTTTTATTATTTTAAGAAGTTTGAGTTAAGAGATTACAGGACTGCGCAACTAGTTTGTAGAAATGATTGTTGTCAACTAGTTGACTTTGTTCACTTGCTCAGAGCTGAGAGAAAGACCACCCCACTTCCTTAAGTCGTGCATTAATATAACAACTGATAAAAGCTGTTTGGTGTTTATAGAAATTCTCTGTTAACATTATACCTTTTTCATATCATTGCTCGCCGCGCGGGGCAGCCTTGCCATGGTTCGTGCGGCTCCCCCCGTCGGAGGTTCGAGTCCTCCCTCGGGCATGGGTGTGTGTGTGTGTGTGTTGTCTGTAGCGTAAGTTAGATTCAGATAGATTAAGTAGTGTGTAAGCCTAGGGACCGATGACCTCAGCAGTTTGCTCCCATAGAACTTACCTCAAATTTCCGATATTTTCAAATCATTGTTCACTTTGAGAAGCATAGTACTGTTCAGAACAATGTTATGAGTGGAGATCACGTGAAGTTTTACTCTCTCTTTCTGAATGCGTACTTCATTCTAAAATCGTTGTCTTGGCACATCATTACTTTGGAATAGCTACTCTCCCCATCTCACTTTTTAAAGGGGTATCATTACACATTACCACATTGCTCTTGGTATGCAACAGTCAGAATACTGTTTAGAAATTGTACTTAAAAATAGAAATCAAGCTTAGCCGCTGTCTGATTACTGTTTGCTGACGTGATCTCGAGAAATCTGCAACAGTGTTGTCAAAACGCGAGGTAAGTCGAAATTTTGATTAGGGCCAGATAACTGTCTCACTTGAGCTGCGCATTTAATATAAAGACGTATTCAGACTCGTTACAGTTCAATTCAAATTAGGTTGTGTTCAATCAATGATTAGCATACAAGTTTAAGTTGATAGCAGTTTGCGGGTACACAGTACTGGTAATACGTAGACGTTTTATAGAGTGCGAGGTAAATTTGGGCTAAATTTTATACAGAAACACATAGTGGGGATCCTACAGGGTTAGTAATACGAGTAGAACTTCCCTCGTGAAAATTTTAAACAACAATATAAAAGAAGTCTAACCACAGCATAAATGGAACATGTAACAATGATCAAAAACGAATGTCGCAAAGATGACAAAGGTTTGTTACTTATTGAAAAGAGTACTAATTATTTAGCCTGGTCTGGTATTCCACATGCAACAGTTCTGACATGAAAAGTTACTATGAATAGAAGCTATAATGAATACATTAAAAAAATACATTCACCAACTAGAAAAATTTACAGAAAAGAGAAGGTAATCATTCACTAAACCATGCTTCCTGCAGGTCAGTCGTGCGCCATGTGGCGTCTTCTCATCTCAAAGGTTCCAGTAATGTAGACCGGAGCAGAATAGCCATGTCAGTACTTTAATCATTCCTCCCCGAATGCCGATGAAAGTTATATCTGACGGCTACTTAACACACTACGAGGGGGCAGGGAGATGCGTACATCACAGTTTAGCTGATGGAAGGGTAGCGTCTGGGAAGTGTGACGGAATCTATAGCTAAGTTACTGGCATGCGCCTGCAGACGAAGCAAAACAGCAATATGTGGAGAAGCTGTACTTGAGACGGCAGAACTAATTTAAAAATTGGTAAATAGTGATTAAGAGAGACGATGCTTGGCGACCATTTATTGTGTTGGTACTGGAGTGGAGTAGAGAGGTGGTGGACAAGGAGGAGGGAAAGGAGGCCCAATTTATGTGTCTGCAGAAAGTGATTTTGAGTTCACTGTGGTTCTGTTAGCTGGACGTCACTACTGGCTGGGTAGGGCGTGGCCACTGTGTGGACAAAGCAGCGTGGTGAAGCAGTTGGTGTCTTTTCGCAGAAGGACGAACACTGATCCCAGAGGAGGCCGTGGAAGGGGATTCTGCATATAAAGAGGAGCACAACCTTGGTGCAACAGCTGATGGTTGGACGCTTGCGGTTTTATGGTTGGTACAGTCCTCTGTGTGGTATACGAACGGTGCATTGGGTTTGCTTGCTACCCACCTATTTTGCACAGAAGTCCTTGTTTGTCGTGTGACAAGTTGTGGTTGTGTATTGATGGCAGACGAGAAAGCACGTGTATAAACTGTCAGCGGGAGCAGTTCTACTTGTTGATTACATGCTCAGAGCGTGATCCACTGTATTAACCCTAAAGTGTTTTGTTTAAACTACGCCGTGAGCGTAACTGCTACGAAGTCATCTTGTTCTTGTTCTATGTGAATAATAGATTTTTTACGACACTGCATCGGCTGTGTTGTTAAAAAGAACGAAGGTACTTCGGCGAATACAGTTGTTATGAAATACGGGAAACATATTTGTAGTTGCGAATATGTACAACCATCAGTTGTACAAGGGAACGACAACAATGAAAATCTGTGAAGGACCGGCACTCGAACACGGATTTGCCGCTCTACACGAGCGATCGCTGTAAATGCTTTGGGTACGCGAACACGACTCACGGCCGGTTCCAAACTTCCGTATGTTGTCGTTCCTGCGTCACAAATGGTTCAAATGGCTCTGAGCACTATGGGACTCAACTGCTGAGGTCATTAGTCCCCTAGAACTTAGAACTAGTTAAACCTAACTAACCTAAGGACATCACAAACATCCATGCCCGAGGCAGGATTCGAACCTGCGACCGTAGCGGTCTTGCGGTTCCAGACTGCACCGCCTTTAACCGCACGGCCACTTCGGCCGGCGCCTGCATCACAACCTGTACTCTTACTCACATTATATAATTCCTGCACAGAGGAGGACGTTTTAATTGAAAGCGCGTTGCCTGGTATGGCACTGCATTATCGTATTTATCCGTGGACACCAGTCGGCGATTTTCATTTAAAATGCCTGTACGGGAATTACATAATGTGTGACGACTACAGATTGTGACCTAGGAACGGCGACATATGGAAGTTTGGCTCTTGCCATGGTTTCCTTATGCATAGCCGAAGCGAATAATACGTTTTTACTGTCGTCATTCCCCTGTACAGCTGATTGTTCAAAAAAATGGCTCTGAGCACTATGGGACTTAACATCTATGGTCATCAGTCCCCTAGAACTTAGAACTACTTAAACCTAACTAACCTAAGGACAGCACACAACACCCAGCCATCACGAGGCAGAGAAAATCCCTGACCCCGCCGGGAATCGAACCCGGGAACCCGGGCGTGGGAAGCGAGAACGCTACCGCACGACCACGAGATGCGGGCAGCTGATTGTTGGAATGCATTTCATGTGTGTAGTATTTTTTATATAACTGTATCAGAATTTATTAAGATATATCCGTAGGTAGTTTGGTACACTATTACGTGTAGCTTGTTGTGGTAGTTATCTCGCGACGTTGGTCGTAGTAGAGCAGTGTGTGGCTGTGTCTTACGATGCTAGTGAAACCTAAGAGTTGTTTTTCCATCTTATCTACATAATACTCCGCAAGCCACCTAATGGTGTGTGGCGGAGGGTACTTTCCGTACCACTATCTGATCCCTCCAACCCTGTTCCACTCGCGAATAATGCGAGGGAAGAATGATTGTCGGTAAGCCTCTGTATTGGCTCTAATTTCTCGAATTTTCTCCTCGTTTCAATACGCGAGATGTATGAGGAGGGTAGTAATATCTTGTTTGACTCCTCCTGAGAAGTGCTCTCCCGAAATTTCAATAGTAAATCTCTCCACGATTCACAATGGCTCTCTTGTAAAATTTGCCAGTGGAGTTTGTTTAGCAGTTCTCTAGCCAGCTAAACGATCCCGTGACGAAAAGCGCCGCTCTTCGTTGGATCTTCTCTATCTCCTCTATCAGTCCTACCTGATAGGGGATCTCAGATACATTAACAATACTCAAGAATAAAAACGCAGTAAATGAAGCAGGCAAAAAGGAATACAAACGTCTCAAAAATGAGTTCGACAGGAAGTGCAAAATGGCTAAGCAGGCATGGCTAGAGGAGAAATGTAAGGATGTAGAGGCTTATCTCACTAGGGGTAGGATAGATACTGCCTACAGGAAACTTAAAGAGACCTTTGGAGAAAAGAGAACCACTTGTATGAATATCAAGAGCTCAGATGGAAACCCAGTTCTAAGCAAAGAAGGGAAAGCAGAAAGGTGAAAGGAGTATATAGAGGGAGTATACAGGGGCGATGTTCTTGAGGACAATATTATGGAAATGGAAGAGGATGTAGATGAAGATGAAATGGGAGATACGATACTCCGTGAAGAGTTTGACAGAGCAGTGAAAGACCGAAGTTGAAACAAGGCCCCGGGAGTAGACAACGTTCCATTGGAACTACTGACAGCCTTGGGAGAGCCAGTCCTGACATAACTCTACCATCTGGTGAGCAAAACGTATGAGACAGGCGAAATACCCTCAGACTTCAGGAAGAATGTAATAATTCCAATCCCAAAGAAAGCAGGCGTTGACAGATGTGAAAATTACCGAACTATCAGTTTAATAAGTCACGGCTGCAAAATACTAGCGCGAATTCTGTACAGGCGAATGGAAAAACTGATAGAAGCCGACCTCAGGGAAGATCGGTTTGGATTCCATAGAAATATGGGAACACGTGAGGCAATACTGACCCTACGACTTATCTTAGAAGCTAGATTAAGAAAAGGCAAACCTTTTCTAGCATTTGTAGACTTGGAGAAAGCTTTTGACAATGTTGACTGGAATAATCTCTTTCAAATTCTGAAGGTGGCAGGGGTAAAATACAAGGAGCGAAAGGCTATTTACAATTTGTACAGAAACCAGATGGCAGTTACAAGAGTCGTGGGGCATGAAAGAGAGGCAGTGGTTGGGAAGGGAGTGAGACAGAGTTGTAGCCTCTCCCAGATGTTATTCAATCTGTGTATTGAGCAAGCAGTGAAGGAAACAAAAGAAAAATTCGGAGTAGGTATTAAAATCCATGGAGAAGAAATAAAAACTTTGAGGTTCGCCGATGACATTGTAATTCTGTCAGAGACAGCAAAGGACTTGGAAGAGCAGTTGAACGGAATGGACAGTGTCTTGAAACTAGGATATAAGATGAACATCAACAAAAGCAAAACGAGGATAATGGAATGTAGTCGAATTAAATCGGGTGATGCTGCGGGAATTAGATTAGGAAATGAGACACTTAAGGTAGTAAAGGAGTTTTGCTATTTGGGAAGCAAAATAACTGATGATGGTCGAAGTAGAGAGGATATAAAATGTAGACTGGCAATGGCAAGGAAAGCGTTTCCGAAGAAGAGAAATTTGTTAACATCGAGTATAGACTTAAGTGTCAGGAAGTCGTTTCTGAAAGTATTTGGTTTTTATGGAGTGTAGCCATGTGTTTAAGTGAAACATGGACGATAAATAGTTTGGACAAGAAGAGAATAGAAGCCTTCGAAATGTGATGCTACAGAATAATGCTGAAGATTAGATGGGTAGATCACGTAACTTATGAGGAAGTATTGGTTGGTTGGTTGGTTGGTTGTTGGTATGTTTAAGGGGGACTAAACAGCGAAGGTCATCAGTCCCCCAGAGGAAGTATTGAATAGGATTGGGGAGAAGAGGAGTTTGTGGCACAAATTGACAAGAAGAAGAGATCGGTTGGTAGGACATGTTCTGAGGCATCAAGGGATCTCCAATTTAGTATTGGAGGGCAGCGTGGAGGGTAAAAATCGTAGAGGGAGACCAGGAGATGAATACACTAAACAGTTTCAGAAGGATGTAGGCTGCAGTACGTATTGGGAGATGAAGAAGCTTGAACAGGAGAGAGTAGCATGGAGAGCTGCATCAAACCAGTCTCAGGACTGAAGACTACAACAACAACAGCTCAAGAATCGAGAAAACGAGTGCTTTATAAGAGACTTCTTTCGTGGATAAGTTACATTTCCTTAAGATTCTTCCGATGAATCTGAGACTTGTGTCTGCTTTTCCCACTATCTGTTTTATATGGTCATTCTCTGGATAGTTACGCCTTCGTTTGCACTGCGGAAAGAACGAGACAGCGCAGAATTCACCGCGCATTTTGCAGCTGCCTGCATTTTGGTCCTCCGGGCCGGATACAACTATTAGAACATGTTCCAGCACGATAGTTATGTGCTTTGATTTGGACGTACCGCGTATTACTAGTATCCGGTTATGGTGGCTTTCTGTGTGATTCTCCGAGATTAGCATACTCTCCGCATTCCTCTCAAGCATCAACAATGACAGACGTCCGCACTAGAGCTCTTCATGGTACAAAGGCCGCGAGAATCGTGTTGCGAAGTGCACACCAAGCCAGCAGACGTCGAAACACAGCCAAGCAGTTCCGACAGCACGACACCAGTGCATCTGTGAGCGCCGTCCGTCGCCGTCTCCACCAGCAGCTACAGCCCAGTCAGCGCTCTATGCTTTATGGCTGAAGTTGTCTCAGATATTATTGCTGGTGATGTCTTATTGCCAAACACTGTAAATTTTTGATGTTGTTGCCCGTTTGTGCATGTTAGGGAAAGGAAGGATTTTAGCTCTTTGAGTTAATGGAAAACATTTTGCTGTATTGATTGTATGGAGTTTGAATGTACGGAGCCCTGCTGAAGTCCCTTTACGGACTACAGAGGTATTGATCTTTTTATTAAATGTGCATTTCCACTCTTTTTCTATGTAAATAAAATAAACGGTAAACTAAAACCAATGTCTGTACAGTCCCCAGCCAAAATCCAACTCCAACTAAATCCTATCGATAGTTTTGGAGCTCAATTCTGTACGAATGTGAGAATGACGAGCGTAGAAATGAAGCGATTAGAAGTCTTTGAAATCTGGTGTCACAGGAGACTGCTGAAGATCAGATGGATTGATCGAGTAAGGAAAAAAGACAGCCTTCATTCAATTAATGAGAAAAATGCTAAATACAGAACATAATGGAACCAAGCGGTATAATGGTCGTTACTGAAAACTCTAGGCTAAGAGAAGGTGCAAGGTAAGAGTCGCAGGGGCAAGCCTGTATAGGGCAGACTGTTTATTATGTAGGATTTAGAAGCTGTGCTGAAACGAATGTGAGAGCTGGTATACGACAGGAATCGGTATCTGCTTTGATTACTGAAACAAAAACATTAGCTCAGGACTTCTAAGAACTGGCAAAACGACAACTCAAGGAGTCTGCCGTTACTGTACAGGCTTTCGGCAGCGTAACAGAGACGGGGCTCGTGTTAGGTAGTACGCCATTTTGTTGTTCTTTCTCTTTCTTTACGCGCCTTTCACAGTATCTGAATCTAACACATTCGTGTGAATATTTCCTTCATGCGCCACTTCAGTTTCCTTTTGTTTGGTGTTCGGCGTGCAGTATGAGTAGGAAAGTAAACAGGGAAAATTGGTGACTGCTTTACTTTAACTTTCTACTCAAAAACATCGTACGCTATGCGTAATGTTATTATCGCCCGTTTCTCTCTCTCTCTCTCTCTCTCTCTCTCTCTCACACACACACACACACAGACGCACACCCGCACCCACGCGCGCACACACACACACACACACACACACACACACACACGTTTGAAGCCGTTCCATTTTCTTCTCCTTCCACTTACCTGATTGCCTTTCTTTTTCTTTGTTATACAGTTTCTTACAGCCATCAAAAGTCTCTCCCGGGAGATCTGAGATGTCGTCACCGTCTCTTCGCATAGGGAAGGGGTAATTTTCCGATATGAAACGAGTATCCTGGTGTGTCATTTTCGGCCGTAATGTTTCTTCAGTTTATTACGGAGAATGCCCTGGATACAAGTAATAGTCATCCGGAAATTATACCGTATTAACGGTTCCATCTGCAGGTGTAATAACCTATCTTAACCGAAGCAATTACAGAATATCACTTTAGGGGGCTTGCGATGTCAGAATGAGCGGGGTGAAACTGCAGCTGTTACACGGAAACGCGCTTCTGGAGACCCTGCACGGCTTTACGGACAGAGTGTCGAATTTATGAAGTTGCTGTGTCAAAGTATCTACTTACTTAGACCCTCAACGATCGACCGAGCGAGGTGGCGCAGTGGTTAGACACTGGACTCGCATTCGGGAGGACGACGGTTCAATCCCGCGTCCGGCCATCCTGATTTAGGTTTTCCGTGATTTCCCTAAATCGCTCCAGGCAAATGCCGGGATGGTTCCTTTGAAAGGGCACGGCCGACTTCCTTCCCCGTCCTTCCCTAATCCGATGAGACCGATGACCTCGCTGTCTGGTCTCCTTCCCCGAAACAACCAACTCAACGATCGTCGAATCGTTGACAGCCCAATAATTTTGCGGTAAACTGCACCACACGGCTAGGCGGAACCAGGGTTCTGCTGTACGAGCGTACAATGAAGAGTCATAACATTATGACCACCTTGTTAATAGCGTATTGGTTTAGATCTGGGACGCAATGCAGCAGCCATTCTGCGTGACACGGATTCGACAAGTCCTTGTCAGGTGCCCAGAGATGCGTGAAGTAGATGCCCATGCACAGACCACACAAGTTCCGCACCTTACGGACAGGTAGTTAGTTTGTGAGCGTGGAGCTGATTACCGATTGCGTCCCAAATGTGCACCATCGGGTTCAGATCAGGCGAATTTGGTGGGAAAGACATCAAAGTCTTCTTGCCGCATCTATTCAGGGTAACACCTCGAGCTTTCCACGATTTCCTCCAGCGTCGTCGTCAGGAGCTGATTTATATCTAGCGCCCAGAGCTTTCGCCGTCAAGTCCAGAACAGGCCAGCTTTAAATACATTGTTACACAGAGAAAAAACCGTTTCTGACGAGGCCGAAAATTAAATTTACTGATGTCAACATCAAATTCTGTGTGCGTTCACCTTCAAATTTGCGAACCAAGTTGTCTAGTTCACAACAACACCACTACCAGAGGGTGCTGTTGGCTCTCCTCCACTTCCCTCTACACTCGCCCCTCCCCATCTGGAAAATGGTGGGAAACGGACTCAGTCTGTATAGGGCTGCTGGATAGTATAGATATAACTCTTTGTTATTTTTATGCAGTGTAGTATATTGATTATATAAACAATTTGAGTTGCCACTGATCGATCACTATATAGTAGCTCCATCCAGTTTCGTCAATAACAGCTAGATTCGTAGCGTAAATTTTCCATATTAATCAAGCACTGGAGAGTTGCTCCAGTCAGTCTAGCCAATAGCCCTATGTAGGAAATAATTATAGGATGACAAGCTATCACTGAAGTGCAGGGAAGCAGAAGAGTAGTCTCGTGTCAATCTACCAGTAAATGGCTGCTGCTGGGAGGAACCTTTTTTTTTTTTTTTATCATCCGTCTTCTGACTGGTTTGATGAACTCCTCTCCTGTACCAACCTCTCCATCCCAGAGTAGCACATGCAACCTATATCATCAATTATTGGCTGGATGTATTCCAAACTCTTTGTCTGCAGTTTTTGCCTTCTACAGCAACCTCTACTACCATGGAAATCATTCCCTGATGTCTTAACAGATGTCCTATCATCCTGTTCCTTCTCCTTGTCAATGTTTTTCACATATTCCTTTCCTCTCCGATCCTACGCAGGCCATCTTCATTCCTCACTTTAGCTTCGATTCCCTTCTGTTTTGGTTTTCCGACAGTCCATGTTTCACTGACGTACAATGCTTCTACTTCACACGACTTTTATATTTCCCTGATTTTCTCTCAATTCATATTCTGTACTCATTAGACTGTTTATTCCATTCAGCGGATCATTTAATTCTTCTTGTCTTTCACTCAGGATAGCAATGTCATCAGCGAATCATATCATTGATATCACCTTGAATTTTAATTCTGCCTTATTTGAGGTTAAGTCCTCCAAATCTCTCTTAAATTCTGATTCAAATACTATTTCTCTTTCTATCACATCAGACATATGTTCCCCCTCATAGAAGCATCCAATGTGCTCTTTCCACCTATCCGCTCTCTTCTCTGCATTTAACAATGGAATTCCCATTGCACTCTTAATGTTAACACCCTTATTTTTAATTTCACAGAAGGCTCTTTTGATTTTCCTACAAGCTGAATCAGTCCTTATGACAAATATTTCTTTTTCAATTTCTTTCCATTTTTCATGCAGCCATTTCGTCTTAGCTTCTCTGCACGTCCTATTTATTTCATTCCTCACCGACTTGTGTATTTCTGAAGTTCCCTGACCATTTTTGCACTTTCTTCTTTCTTCGATCAACTGAAGTATTTCTTCTGTTATCCATGCGTTCTTCACATTTATATTCTTTGTACCTATGTTTTTCTTTCCAAATTCTGTGATTGCCCTTTTTATAAATGTCCATTCTTCTTCAACTTAACTGCTTACTGGGCTATTATTTATTGCTGTATCTACAGCCTTAGACAACTTCGAGCATATCTCATTATTACTTAGTACTTCGGTAACCCACTTCTTTGTATATTGATTCTTCCTGACTAGTCTCTTAAACTTAAGCCTGCTCTTCATCACTACTACATTGTGATCTGAGTCTCTATCTGCTCCTGGATACACCTTACAATCCAGTATCCAATTTCGGCATCTTTGTCAGACAACGATGTAATCTAACTGAAATCTTCCCATATCACCTGGTCTTTTCCAAGCATACCTCCTCCTCTTGTGATTCTTGTACAGAGTGTTCGCTATTTCTAACTGAAATTTACTACAGAACTCAATTAGTCTTTCTCCTCTCTCATTCCTTGGCCCAAGCTCATATTCTCCTGCTACCTTTTCTTCTATTCCTTCCCCTACAACTGCTTTCCAGTCCCTCATGACTATTAGATTTTCATCTTCCTGTTACACACTGTATTACCCTTTCAATATCCTCATATACTTTCTCTGTTTCTTCATCTTCAGCTTACGATAGTGGCATGTACATCTGAACTATCGTTGTCAGTGTTGGTTTGCTGTCGATTCTGATAATAACAAACCTTTCACTGAACTGTTCACAGTAACACACTCTCTGCCCTACTTTCCTATTTATAATGATGCTGTTGATAGTACCCTATACTCATCAGACCAGGAATCCTTGTCTTCTTACGATTTCACTTCACTGACCCGTACTACATCTAGACTGAGCCTCTGCATTTCTCTTTTCAGATTTTCTAGCTTTCCTGCCACATTCAAGGTTCTGACATTCCATGCCCCGACTCATAGAACGTTATCCTTCCGTCGTTTATTCATGCCTCCTCTCATGGTCACCTCCCCCTTGGCAGTCCCATCCCGCAGATTTGAATGGGACTATTCTGGTATCTTTTGCCAATGGAGAGATCATCACAACACTTTTCCAACTACAGGCCACATGTCCTGTGGATATACGTTACGTGTCTTTAATGTAGTGGTTTCCATTGCCTTCTGCATCATCATGTGGTTGGTCATCGCTACTTCTTCCACCTCTAGGGGCAGTTTCCCCTGAAACTGAGAGCGCCCTGAACCACTGTCCGCTCCTCTGCCTCCTTTCAAAAAATGGTTCAAATGGCTCTGAGCACTATGGGACTTAACATCTGTGGTCATCAGTCCCCTAGAACTTAGAACTACTTAAACCTAACTAACCTAAGGACATCACACACATCCACGCCCGAGGCAGGATTCGAACCTGCGACCGTAGCGGTCACGCGGTTCCAGACTGAAGCGCCTTTAACCGCACGGCCACACCGGCCGGCCTCTGCCTCCTTTGATGAGGCTGTTGGCAGAATGAGGGTGACTTCTTATGCTGGAATTCTTCGTCGACCAATGCTGATTATTAATCAAAATTTAAGCACTGGCAAGTTTCGAACATGGCGCCAAGGACTTTTTGATTGCAAAACAAAGACGCTACCCGTAGACGATGGGTAGTAATAATATTAGAACAGCAATCCACTATTCAACTGCACATGTAAAAGCCTGTCCTATAGGGGTCACCTGTAGCAACATCATTTGAGAATGGAGAACACTTAAAGCTAGTTATGAGTCACAAGTTACAGCCTAACCAACAGAAACATTGGAAATATACTGTACAATACTTTTTATGAGTGTAGTGCTCATTATGTAACTTGAACATGGTGTCTCAAGACAAAAATGAAAACTGACCACTCACCTCCAGTCTGCTACAGTGCTATCTACCAGGTGAACTGTGTACCTGAAGAGCCGGCCAGCTGGGAAACTGTTACTGACAAGACACCAAGCTAATCCTTTACTTCCAGCTGCCCCAAACTCTCCTGCCGCCAGTCGCATTAATATGTGGTCCAGCGTGGGTTAACTGGTATCTCAGTTACGAAACAGTGATGTTATTTTGTCAATACACCTCGAATTTTTCATGCAAAGAGTGGATTTCCCCCTTTTATACGATATATTTCCAAAGAAGAAAGAAATCTGACCATACATGCATTTTCACAAGGCTAAAGTATGGTTACTGGTTGAGAAAATCCTGTACAACGCTAGGACATGACTTATATTTCCTGTAGATATTCTCTCATCAGGTAGAAAAATCTGTTCTTATCTGCCACGGCCTGTATCACAGCACTAGAATATTAAACTCATTTTTGGCTAATGATGGAGGATCTCCTTGCTTTCGAACTTTCTTAAAGAAACTGAAAGCTTCGCCACATACAACGTCTCTTAAGGTAACAGTACAGAGAAGTTGTAAATATTGGGTTTATACTACATATCACTTTACAAATTTGATAACATAGCAGATTTTATTACAATGATCATCTCGCCCTGTGTAGGCTCCGTTAAAAGGTCTCACCACAAAGAAAGAAAGAAAAAAAAAGCTTGATCAGCACCTCCTCACTTTCGAACTCCCTCTTAAAGTATACAAAATGCCTCGTCGCATACAAAGTCTCTCAAGGTAAAAGCACAGACTAGTTGTCAATATCATGTTTATAGTACATGTAACTTTATAAATTCGGTAATATAGCTTGTTTTATTATGATGATCATCTCGTCCTGTGTAAGTTCTGTTAGAAGACCTCACTGCAACGAAAAAACACCTGAATAACGCTCCAGCTCTCGAATCCTATCCGTGGTAGTGTCATTCCTCGAAATGAGTTACGTTTTTCGAACCTATCTGCTAAGGACACCATGCAGCAAAACTCCAGCGTGGTTGTAGACAGTCTTTCTGTGTCTGCAATTGTTCCTCAGTCTCTGCCCCACTGTACCTACAGAATTGTCCTCCTTTCAATTTAAATAGGAACTGAGGTGAAGTCGGAGAGTGCTACATCCACCACTTTCTGCATCCCATGGAGAAACACAGTGAGCTGAGATAACGTGACAGGGCAATGTTTTGACCGCTTGGTGGAAATGAGAACATGCTGTCATAGTTCCACAAACTATGTACAGTGTATAAGGCCAGCACCAAACGAAGCTTTCTCTTGCAACACGAGGTACTAGAAAAGACAGTACCAGCAGTCATCATGTTGTTTGTTACTCGGAAAATTGGCTTGGTTCAAATGGCTCTGAGCACTATGGGATTTAACAGCTGAGGTCATCAGTCCCCTAGAACTTAGAACTACTTAAACCTAACTAACCCAAGGACATCACACACATCCATGCCCGAGGCAGGATTCGAACCTGCGACAGGTAAGGTCGCGCGGCTCCAGACTGAAGCGTCTAGAACAGCTCGGCCACACTGGCCGGCGGAAAATTAGAAAGACTCTATATCATATGGGAACTGGGAGAAGGATGAGGATTTTTCTACTGCATTGCGATGTGTCTTCAAACTACATACAAGTACTACAGCCAAAGAAGATCTGTGTCCCTCAGGGTGCATTCATGTCTGTCACCCAAACATTCTCTCTATCCTCGTTATTTTGTACCATTCAAGATAGGGAAACTACAAACTATAAAAGCTCCACTAACGTCACCTGGTAGAGCACTTGCTCAAATATTAACATATCCCTCTCTTCCTGTATATCGAAAATAAATACTGTCTGGGTGCTCACGTACACGCTGAGAGATCAACGGAAGAAAAGGTTAAAGGCGCGATGTAGCAACATCTCCCTCTCTAGATTGCATCATCAGTCTATCAAACCTCGTTACAACCCCATCTCAACCGATGACTCCATCTATTTTCTATCATCCTTTAACACAGATCCAAGTCAGTTTAGAGGCAGATGGTTCTTTTTCTTTTTTCAGGAAAGCATCAAAGACAGCAGTAACTTGGATGTGTTACTACTACCTTCATAGAGATACAGTAGAATAATATTTAAAAAAACATACAGCAACTGTTCTGTAAGGTATTTGTTGGTTGACACCGATGGTTATGATTAGTGGAGAGTACAGAGAAGCACATTGTAAGTACTGTTTATTAGGGTTTAAAACACCTTAACAGTACTGCATAGGGTCAAACACATGATCCATTCTGTAGTTGTACATTGCAGTCCTCCAGCTGGTAATACAACGCTTTTTAGCAAAGGACATTTTATAAAAATCTATAAGAGAGTTGCCAATAATTTTGAGGTCACACCTCGGCTTGTGATCCGACATTTGTAAATTTATTACTCTACATTTGATGCTCATCCACATTAAACATTCTTTCCCAGCCGTCTTATCACTGTCGACGAAAAACGGCTGTTTCCCTGGATCCCGATGCTTCCATGTCCATTTTTCCACATATTCCTCTTGCTGCCACAGACTCACCCCATGTACAAGAATTTTCCTGCGCCAAGCAGAAGACATCCAAGTAGTCCTTCGTTCCCCTTAATGTCCCCACATTTCGGCATATTTTCCCTCAATTTATAAATATTTTTCGTCAATTTTCCTAATTTTATCGATTTAAGGCGAGACGATCATCGTGATAAATCAGCTATATTATCGAATATATAAAGTGACACATAGTATAAACCTGATGCTTTCAACTTCTCTGTACTGTTAACTTCGTATGTGGCGAAGCATTTGCTTAATTTAAGAGAGTTCGAAAGTGAGGAGGCATCCTGTGACAGAGGTACAGCATGCTCTTATCACTCTCTCATCAGCTAAAAAGTCTAGTCCTTACGTAGGGTAGGGCAGATAAGAGCAGATTTTTCTACCTCATGAGAGAATACCTAGAGGAAACATAACCTATGCCACAGTACTGTATAAGATTTTCTCAAAAAATAAGGGTATTTTAGCCATATGAAAATGCATGTATGATCCGATTTCCTCTGTCTCCGAAAATAACTCGTTTAAATAGAATGAATCTACTTTTAGTATGAGAAATTGGAGGTGGATTGACAAAATAACGTTCCTATATATTTAAACTGAGGAGTCTATGTGAGGAATGGGGCTGCAGTTTGCCCAAGTTGTACCGCGTACTAATGTAGCCGGTTGTGGGAATGTTAGGTGCAGTCAGAAGCAGAGGATGAGCTTGGCCTCTGGCGAGCCGCCGTTTTCCGGCTGGCCAGCTCTTCAGGTACACAATACATCCAGTAGATAGCGCTGGACAAGACAGAAGGTGACTGCTCAGTTTTCTTTTCGTCTTGAGACACTGTGTTCAAGTTAGATAATGCAAAATATTTTCATAAAAAGTATTGTATGATATATTTCCTATGTTTCTGTTGGCTAGAATGCGACTTGTGACTCGTAAATAGGTGTAAGTGCCTTTTGTTCTCAAATGATGTTGCTCCAGGAATCTTTATATAGGACAGGCTGTTACACATTCAGATTCCTATGTTACTCCCACCAGCAGCCATATACTTGCAGATTAGCACGAGGCTACTCCTCTGTATTTAAGTGATAGCTAGCTGCCTTATCACTAGAGGACGGATTGTATGCATTTGCATGTTTGGCTCCTTTTCAGTGGTTGTTGCATATTTTAACTAAAAGCTTGTGACGATGCATGTCTTTCCTCTATCTTTAAAATATTTTAAAAATTAGACGGGCTGTCTGTAGCTCGATCTAGTTTTGATGTCTCACAGATTGACAGCGGTCTATAACTGCGTGCAGTCACTAACCAAAAGGCCACTGCCCAGCGAAATCATTACAGAAGAGGAACAGGAACAGGCAAGCAGAGTCAATGCTACTGCGCTCGCGCCCCTGTTAATCCCTTCCGCTGTATATGCGTCGGTTGTAATTAAATTAAACTACGTAAGCCTTTAGTCGCATGTCCATTGTTTCAGTTTAGCTTTCTATTAACTTGTACATAGTTCAACGTGTTTACGACGTGTAGTGTGTAACGTGTTGTGCGCCATGCCGCCTGAAAAAAAGAAACGTTGTTTTGTGGAAAGCTGACCATCCTGGAACATTTACATATGACGGAATGGTTTTATATTGTAGCGTTTCGTGGAAAAAAAAGTTTCAAATAGACCAGCACGTCAAGACAGGTCTTCATATCGCAGGAATACAGAAGAAAGGACTACGACAACACCTTCTGACAACAGCAAATTGCATTAGCAGGGATTTGTCCAAAGGTAACCAAAAAAGTCGGTTTAACATGGATCTATGCGAAGCATTCATTGCAACCAATATTCCTCTTCACAAACTTACAAACCTTATCCTGAAAGGCTTCCTGCACAAATACTGCTTAAATCCAAATTGCGTAAAAATTACGTAAGGAGAATCTACGTAAATATTCTGGAAGAAATGCGCAGCGAACTGAAGGACAGCATTATCTGTATTTCAGCTGACGAAACTACAGACATTTGTGGATGTTACATTGCAAATTTAATTGTTGGTGCATTAAAAGAAGAGCTTTCTTTTTTCTAATTAGCGGCCTGCAAAGAACCTGAAAAGTAAATCATTCTACAATCGCCAGAATTGTGAATGAGGGTATTAGAAAAATATTTCTAGAATCTTCTTCAGATGAAATTGTGTTTGTCTTCATTTCAAATGCTGCAAGAAAAGCCCTCTGAGTATTTTATGCCAATTTGTTGCATAAGACCTACTTTGCTCATGAAGTACATCGCCTTGCTGAAGAAGTACGTTTTGACGTTTGTGAATGTAAATATACTGATTTCATCCACAAAGGAAGTGTTCCTAAAGGCTCCTGCTCGCATCAACACCTACAGAGAAAAACAACCAAATGTGCCTTTACCTCCCGAACCAATGGTAACTCGTTGGGGTACTTTTGTCGAAGCTGTGTTTTTTTTTGTTTTTTTTTTTTACGGGGAAATTTTTATGGCATCAGAGAGGTAGTAAACGACTTCGATAGTGCAGAGGCTTTGGCAGTTTGCCAGTGCAAGGAAACTTTTAATGATTCTGATATTAAAAAAGACATTGCTGTGATTTGCACTCTTTTTCCTATATACCTGTAAGTATTAAAAAGCCTGAAACTCAAGGTTTTGCGCTGAATGAATGTATTCAGTTGATGAATAACATTATTCTAGAAAACTCCTCATTGCCAGAGGTATTACCAAAAACACTTAAATAAAAGTTCGAAAACATTTAAAACAATAACCCAGGGTTTGAATCCTTCTGCCAAATTGATAGTTTTATTAATGGGTCAGGTGAACTTTTACCAGCAATAATAAGTGCCAACATAGCACCCAAATTCAAAAACTGCCCAGTTACCTCAGTTGACGTAGAACGGTCATTTTCCTTATTTTGCTTATAAAAATGTTTTGAGTGATCGAAGACACTATCTTACTGCTGAACATTGGGAACAGTACTTGGTCATTTATGTTTACAATAGTAGAAAAATGTAAAATAAACTGTAAATGATGCTTTGGTTCAACAGTATTAATTAAAAGTTAATGCCAATGAAAAATATTCACGATTCTTTGTTGTTTTTTAAATAAAATATTATGGAGTTTTTTAGCGTGCCCCTCTGCGTGTGATATATCTCGAAGTTGGTCCTGTACATATCGATTGTTTCGCTGTAGCTCACTCGCATCGCATCTGCTTGTTACTGACAACAATAACAAAGAAGGACCAATTCTTGAAACACCATATGCGTCCCCGTTTTGCAAATTTTCAGAAAATAGTCCCAGAAAGGCCCTGTTCCGAATGTCTACCAGAATGTATTCAGAAAATGATATCAGCTCCTAAATGTAGCAATTTTTCACTTGGCCGGCGCTCTTCATTGTAATTAATATGCACAGATTCGACTTTGTGATATAATCCATGCGGTTAGTACCATGTTTTTTTATTACTTGATCTCGCATATTTCGACACTTTTCATGCATTTTTAAGAATTTTTCGTGCTCATTTGTTTGCAGATTTTAAGGTTTTTATGATGCATATAATCCGGTTTGTACTTATCAGTGTTGCCCATATATGGCTATTGGCTAGACTGGCTGGAGAAACTCACCAGTGCTGTTCTGATAGCGAAAATATCTACTCCACATCTAGCAGTTATTGACGAAACTTGCTATTGACCAGACTGGCTGGAGCAACTCTCCAGTGCTATACTAATAGCGAAAATATCCACTCCACATCTAGCAGTTATTGACGAAACTGAATGGAGCTACTGTCTAGTGATCGATAAATAGGAACTCAAATTGTTTAAATAAACAATACATCATACTGCATACAAAATAATGAAGACTTACATCAATCCCATCTGGCAGCCCAGCAGAGACTGAGTCCTTTACCCACGAATTTCTGGAGCGGGGAGTGGGGAAGAGCCAACAGCGCCCTTGGTAATGATGTTGTGAACTAAACCAGGTGGTCTCTGAACCTCAGGGTGAACACACAAAAAATTTGACATTCCAACCAATAACTTCGAATTTACCGCCAAAATTTCTATTTGCCACCATTTCCAGATGTGGGGTAGGGGAGGGGTGGGAGCTGGGGGTTCCCTGAGGGGTCCCATGTGCCAGCTAGGGAAAACCCATGACTTCATCAGGTTGTGTGTGGTAATTAATTGTTCAGTTAATTGATTTTCATATTTAATTTGATTTAAGTCTGAAATCAAAATTGCGCCAATACGCGCTTTGTCCCACTACTCTCGTTCGCAAGAGCTGGACCACATCAATCTCCCGTTTGTCAAAGACACTTATACATGGTACTTAACCCTTCTGGGCCAAATTGTAACAGGTGGTCGTGGGCGCACAACCGATAGTATTGAGGTAGGGAACCAATGGTTGTAAATGCATATTTGTTGTGTTATGGACATACCCAGCGTACACTGCACAGCAACAACGTAACTCACAGTAATTGCTCAAAGAGGCGACCGCCAGTCTCAATGCATGTGTCGCAACAGTTCTGCCTCACACTTGCAAAGATCCATTGTCTCTGTTGTACACTGAAACAGGCAGCGGATGAGAAACAACATGCACCGCAGACCTACTTACTAGGGTCTCCAGTACAACAGACACCAGGGGTCTTTGAGAGAGCACAGCAGAACTTCATGCGCGATTCCATAGGGTGCACTGAGACTAGTGACCGTCAGTTTGAACAATTAGTATGAGCTCCACTGTTCATTGCAACGGGACAAAACTACAGCCTTTGAGAAGTCACTCCGATTCGACTGACCCGCGTCGCCGACGATTACGACGGATCCTGGGCATCACCCTGTCCCGGATGGTTCGCCATGGCCCTCATACGCAGCCTCTCCGCGAATTCGTCGCCTGCAACCAGCATTTATATGCTGTCCCAGCCGAGTATGTGATACTTGGCCACACCAGGCGCCTGCCAGGAATCCTTTCTGTGAAGTCTGCCGCCACCGGTCCGCGAAGATGGGACTTCTGCCTGTCTGCCCAGCCCGGGCAGGCAACACCACGCCACCGGCCCATCCTTGCTCCTCACAGTCTGTCCAGAATTCGAGTCTGGGCACCGCTATCGCCGTGCCTCTGGAACGACGCGACCTTCAGGATTACAGAAGACCTGGTGGCCGTGCATCGCATCGTGCTGTTTCAGGTCGCCTCGCATACCGGAGACACCAGCTTTCTGCCTCCCTTGCAGCGCCTGCACGAAGCCTGCTATACGTCAACATCTGAAGCTACGACTCCGGAATATTGTGAGGGAACTCCAGACCGCGCCAGAGAACGGAGCACAAACAGAAGAGTGTCTGAACTTTATCAGGTGGTAATGAACTAATAAAGAGTTGTCATATCTTTACCAGGGACCGCCTCTGATGCTGTCCACATCAACCTGTTCAACAGAGAACCCACGTCACACCCACACAGACTATCATTCTCACCTTTACAACACTGTTGTTACGCGATGTACGCTGTGTAGTCCATAACACAATAAATATGCATTTACTGTCATTGCTTCCCTATATCAATATAATCGATTGTGGGCCTACTGTCACCTGTTTCAGTTTGACCCGAAAAGCTTGGGACACCCTGTACCATTAGACTTTTCCATTTGTAGCCAGTGTTGTTGCTAAAATGTTTCCCAAATAGTCTTTGCTCAGCTTATATACTGTATTTGCCGCCTCACATCTCCGCACAGCCACCAGGCTGTATTCTGTTTCGCAGTGTTCAGTGATCATAATCCTTTGCTTCATTAGTATATGTTTCTTTGCCATCCGAGTGCCATTTTATTCCCACCCAACGTATCATCTCTGGCTAGGGACCCTACTCTTAAGGCATCCGAGTGCAGAATCTCAAAAGTGTACATAATCAAACAGTTGCGGTAGCTCTTTTTTAATGAAAAAGATAACAGGTGATAGACAGGTGACATACTGTTAGGAACGTTCAGAATGTTAATGTTCTTTTCACCATGATGTTTCCCGATATGAATCGAATAGGCGCTCACAACAGAAGTCTTCGGCTGCAGTTAGGTTTCTGAGAAGCTGACGAAAGTCTCCGCACAGGTTACTGGGTATCGAAGACTATACTCGTGTTTCACGTTGGACACAATTCGCGAACAGTGTCTTCAGTGATGATGTTTCGAAGCCCTAGTCGGATTCAGGCTGATATGGCTTCACAAACAAGGAGGGAGTTCTCGCAGCCAATAATCGGGCGTGAATTGACGGGAAAGGAGGCACGGCTGAGGGAAAGTGGCAGTGGTCACTGCCGTGCGACTGTTCGTCATAGATGGCTTATTTAACTAAAAAATGCTGAAAATTACTCAGCGCATCAGAGGAGAGAAAATGAGTGAAAAATATGATATCTCCGGTTACTTCCTCATGCTATAACCATCTCAGACAGTCTCGTTAGTTAAATGTTGTTGTTTTCTATTTTAATTAATTGAGGTATGCGTCTCTAGCGTGCAGTAAAATGAGTTTTTATTGTCAGTTAGGAATAATTAATTAGTTGTTCTTTTATCATCCAGATAACTGAGTTGTTTTTATTTCCGTTAATTTAAAGAAAATAGTAACTCATTAATTAAAGCATTTCCTTCCGTGTCACATGTAATACAACTAAGTGAGAGAAAGAAAGGAAGATTGAGTTTAACGTCCTGTCGACATCGAGGTCATTATAGGCGGAGCACAAGCTCGGAACATCTCAAGGATAGGGGAGGAAGTCGGCCGTGCCCTTCAAAGGAATTACCCGGCATTTTCCTGGAATCATTTATGAAATCACGGGAAACAAAAATCTGTATGGCTGGACGCGTGTTTGAACGGTCGTTCGCCTGAATGCGAGTCCAATGTGCTAACCACTGCGCTACTTCACTCGGTTATAATTAACTCCTCGAAAGTCTCTCAGAAGAAAACAATCTCTCGGGAGTGGAGTAAATGTTTCAGGAAACATTCCTGCTGGATTAAAGTTGTATGACCAAACCAACAATTAGTGGCCTTTGCCGCTATGCCTTTGGTGCCCTCTGCCTGACCTCCCTAGGCAGTCCTCAGGGCCCGACTCAAAGCTTCAGTCTGCCTGTACTTCTCCATTACAACCCACAACTCCACAGGCTTTTGTTATGCGTACATGTCTGCACTAAAATTTTTGGAGAAAGAAAATAGGAAATGATAGTTCAGCTGTTGCCTAAGGGTTGTTTCTCTGATGAATCTCCCACATTGCAGCAGTTTTTGGGTTGTAATGAGATTACCTTACAAACTGAAACCACGTGTCGGACCACGACAGAGAACCCAGCCACTTGCGCTTCATTCAGGTTTCTTCCCGGTACGACATATAACTTTAACTCGTTAAAATTGCTACAAATAGGGATGTACGAGGACAAGGGAAACTTTTCTCGTCCTGGTAGGGAAAAACTTCTTCTGAAACGGCCAATATCTGGTGTGTATATCCAGTAAGCATATCCGTTCCTGAAGTACTGTGTGCTCACATTGAACCACCCTGATTTTCAAAAGAAATAAAAAAATACTGAGTCATGTAGTAGATACTTGCGATTGCAGCATCATGTAAAGAATCTCAAAAAATTTTGCGTACATATAAAATGCTAAATAATTGCCATAAATGACTAAATATCAGGAAAGAGCTCAATGTGTGGAGAGTATGAGGAAAAGAAATCACCCGCTGTTGTCCAAAGAAATTTCCGAACCGAATTTCCAAAGGAGCCACCAGCCGTTTTGACGATTAAGGCTTGGTATGACATGTTCCTACTCACTGTGAGTGTAAACAATCAGGTTCTGGAGAAAATGTACAAGTTAAAAAATGGAAAAGGAGATCAGAGAGACTTTCCCATCGAATTCAATTCATCAAGCATAACGAGAGCTAAACATCTCTCGCTCAACAGTTCAGAAAGCTCTGCATGAACTACTTCGCTTGAATCCTTTCAAAGTTCAAAATATGCAAGCACTGAAGCGAAATGACTTACAGCTACTGAGATGGTGGATCGGTTCAGACAAAACTTCAACTCTCTATGAAATGTCGATCTATCCGACGAAGCAATCTTTCTCACATGCGGAAGGGTTATCATGCAGAACATTGCCACCTGAAATTTTGAAAACACGTACAGTTCTCAGGAACATGTCAGAGAAAGCGAAAAGATGACTGATAACTGTGTGGAGTGCGTTGATGAAAGCCAGCATAGTTAGAACATTTTTCTTCATCGTGCAAACAGTAACAGGAAGTGTTTACCTGAACAAGCTTCAGTAATTTTCTGTCCTTCAGTTTCTCCGCATTCAGCCAAATGTGATCTTCCAGCATGATGATGCACCACCACTCTGGAGTTAACATGTTCGTAAAATCCTGAAACAATGATGGAGCGCGAAAGTGGCCACCATGGTCTCCAGACATGACAAATCTGGATTTCTTCCTGTGGGTTTATATGAAAGACATAGTGGATACATCAACTTTACGTCAGCGTGGCGATTTGTGCAGAAGAATTATGAAGGAAACAGCCTGAAAGGACCAAGAAACGCTTCTGCGCACTCTGCTTGAGACGGTGTCGTCTAGACATTTTACGGGCTTTAACTTTCCTCACCCTCTGAAATTTGAAGCTGAATCTAGTTACTTGAATGGAAACTTTTGGTCGAAAGAAGTCGCTTCCCCAGTATTTTAACACAATTATCTCCCAATCTTCCAGGTACAAAATTAATTACTCCACCTGGAATAAAATCTTTGTGGTGCTGCATAATTCCCGAGATTGTCGACTCCGAAAATTCTTAAAATAATCAGAGGCACAATCGTAAGCCGCGAGGAAGCAGTCTTGGCTGCTATGACGTACTGACTCTGCGGCCTGGGAATCAGTTCCAAGTTGTGTATCAGTTTCGATAAAGTCCAAAATTTAATCCCTTAAAGTAGAGTATAAACGACCGCGGTGCAGGCTCTACTGATTTCCCAGGATACAAACTTCCCTACGAGTTACGACACGCCAAATAATGTTCCCTGCCACGAACAAGAATTGAACGTACTTTTTCCATTCATTAAATAATATTTTTCCATAAATAATTTTCCAGTACACATTATCGTCTTTTATGAGATGAAATATTATCACAATTAAACACATTTCATTCCGCATTCGAAATGGCAGCTAACAACAATGCCGCTGATTACAGTTCAACTGCGATCCTACTCTCCATAATTCTCAACCAGTAATAGTCAGACCATTGTACATATAATGTTCCACATTATATACAGAGTCTTTTATCACGAGTCAGAGATAATCTGTCTGTCGCAGTCGTAAGGAGCCTTTGAGCCATATAAATCACTCGCTGCGGCACCAGCTAATTAACTGATAATGAAACGAGCCCATGCAGAACTGCATTATTTGCTCTCACAAAAGTTTTTTAGTTACTGTACATGACGTAGCAAACTGCAAGTACTGGGTGGTTAAAATTAAAGCGACTGTGTTTTGTAAGCTACGTGGGCTGTATAAATCGCAGGAAGCTGTAACATCGTAGGTATGTTCATTAATCAGTGTGCTCGCGGAGTACGTTGAAAAATATAATAGTTCCACTTTCTGTCACCAGGTGAGAAAAGGGTGCTTAAGCAGTAGGATGTGGTGTGGTTGCAGGAAAA
This sequence comes from Schistocerca americana, assembly GCF_021461395.2. NCBI lineage: Eukaryota > Metazoa > Arthropoda > Insecta > Orthoptera > Acrididae > Schistocerca > Schistocerca americana. Next base: position 541,149,117 of record NC_060119.1, read on the forward strand.
GGGGAGCAACCATCAAACACACGATAACGGTGGTTCCGACTCGTTTATTAGGATACGTTCACAAATTACACCACGTGTTCAGTATAGTCTCCCGACTCTTCAACGTACTGCATCCGTAACAAGGCATGATCGACAGTTCCTCGGTGCATGTCCGGTGTAATCGGAGTCGTATGGTATCCTTCAGGTCAGGAAGAGTTCGTGATAAGTACGATCTATCAGATACCCCGATGACCATGTGTCACGTGGATATAGGTCTGGAGATCTGCAAGGCCACACATCTTGAAATTTCCTAGAGATAATGCGGCCGTTACCAAAGGTTTCTCCATTCAGATCTTTCACCTGGCAAGTGACAAGCGGTGTCGCCCATACTTGCATGAAAATTTATGGTGTGGACACAGTTGCGTTCTTGCAAAGTTGGAAACAAGTTTTTCACTGGGAGGTCCTTACAACGTGCAGATGTCACTATACACCTAACGGGCCAGGGAGGTTTCATCTTCTTGAAGAAAAACAAACCAAGAACGAAGGAGCTTGTAAAAACGCAACATACAGTCCCGTAAGTTGAGTGCAGTGGATGTTCCTATACAACATGTAGCAGAGGAGTACCCTATGTGCGGCACCGTCCTAAGAATATTCCCCAGCCACGTGTCATCTATTTCAATGCGTGCAGAAAAACGAAGGTGAAAGTCACAATGCTATAGTCTACCTTGGAGCTTCATTTGGGGCACAATCTGAATCTTGTTGCGATACCAGTGTAATGTTAGTTCGCCTCCACGCGGTGCACCCTGGGTAACGCTAAATGAACTAACACAACTGACGGCAGACCGAACGAAGAATTCCTGCCCCACATCACAGTGAAACAGAACGACGGACAAAGCGATATACAAGATACATACAACGGTCCTTTTAGGGACCAACTGACTAAGGATCTCGGACCATGCATCCGAAACTGCCATTTCAACATTGAGGGCATAAGCAGAGCAAAATGTCAAGTATTGCAGAGAATTTTACACGACAACGACATTGACCTGGTAGCCATACAGGAAACTCATGCTGAAAATAGAGCCCATCTTGACGCTAGAGAAAGGATACTGGGATATGCTCTACTTGGAGCCACGTATGACAGACACTATGGCGTTGCGACATATGTGCGTGAGGACATAGAGGACGCCTTCTAGTTGAAGCCTCCATTGCAAATGATATCAGTGAAGTTGTCATCAAAATAGGAGAAGTTACAGTAAGTAACATCTATAAACCTCCTGCTACCACATGGCCGGCTGAAGTGATACAGATCCACCCACACCCAAGCGTATACGTTGGGGACTATAATAGTCACCACGAAATGTGGAAATACGGTATGAATGATAGCAATGGAGACATGCTGGTCGACTGGTCCGAGGAACAAAATACATATCTGGTCTTTGATACCAAGGACCGAGGGACATTCAGATCAGCCGCATGGAACTGCGACTATAGCCCGGATCTGTGCTTTGTTTCGAGGGATACAAACGATAAACCACTGACAGCCTCTAGAAGGGTCCTGACAGACTTCCCTCATAGCCAGCACCGCCCTGTGCTTATTAATATCAGTATATCCATCCCGATAATAAGGTCTTACCCTCTACCAGGGTGGAATTTTACAAAAGCTGACTGGACAAATTTCTCTGAACCACTTGATTATACATTGAGCTGGATCCCTCCAACCAGCAAGAGCTAAGAGAGCTTTGTGGGAGCGGTCATTAGTTCTGCGAAAACAGCTATCCCAAGAGGGTACCACAAAAAATACATTCCCGGCTGGACTGGGATATACGATGACCTGTACGCGGAGTTCCTCAAGAATGGGGACCGGGAAATAGCGGAGGAACTATTACATAACATCGATTTTATTAGACGGCAATACTGTTGAAAATCTAGACTTTTCAAAGTCAAGCCGACGAGCTTGGTCCCTACTGCGTAAACTTGGAGGCGCAAATCTACCCGAACATAGAAAGGACGAAATATCTCCCAACAAGGTTGCATCCCGCATAGTTTCTGCGTCTAGAGCCCCACGAGATAGAAAGCACACAACAAAAGTGAAGAAAGACTTAAAAACATTAAAAAGGACCCGTGCAATGGACTCAGAATATTCGTCAGATATTCGTATCGAGGAGGTTACCAATGCCCTGAAGAAGGTTAAACCAAGCAAGGTCCGGGTTTCGATGATATCCACCCTGAGTTCCTCATACATGTCGGAGCCTACACAAAACAATGGCTGGCTAAGTTCTTTACGGACGTTCTCCAAGTGGGTAACATTCCTCCCTCACTTAAACGAGCAAAGATCATCGCAGTCCTGAAATCTGGTAAACCAGGCGATAGACCAGAAAGTTACCGCCCCATTGCCCTTCTCAGTATGGTCTATAAATTACTAGAAAGACTGCTCCTCAACAGAATAGGCCAAACCATACTCAAAAAAATCCCTATCGAACAAGCAGGATTCCGTCCCTATCGCTGCTGCACAGATCAAGTCCTATCACTGACAACATATATAGAAGCGGAGTTGCAGAAGAAACATAAAGTAGCTGCAGCATTCATAGACCTAACAGCAGCCTATGATACAGTTTGGAAACAGGGACTCATGTACAAATTAATGTGTGCCGTCCCCTGCAAGAAGATAACGAACCTCATTGACGATATGTTGTCAAATAGAACCTCCCAAGTAATAATGGGGAATGAGAGAAGTAAACAGATGAAACTCAATAACGGACTCCCACAAGGCTCTGTCCTTGCGCCCCTTCTTTTTAGCCTTTACATCGCTGACATGCCTGCAACCAGATCGCGCGTTATGCTGACGACTGGGCTCTGGCAACAGCCCACAGAAATATAGAAACTGCCGAAGATATCCTTATGAGTGACCTAGGGATTCTCAGCGAGTACTTTAGAAAATTGAGGCTACAACCTAGTGCTACAAAGACGGAAGTATTTGCCTTCCATTTAAACAACAAAATGGCCAACAGAGAACTACATGTATATCTAGACGGGAAATTACTAAATCACAACAAACACCCAAAGTACCTTGAGGTTACCCTAGATAGGACATTAACATTCAAAGAACACCTGACGAAAACTGCAGCGAAACTTAAAACACGCAACAATATATTGCAGAAGCTCTGTGGCACCACTTGGGGCTCCACAGCATCTACCTTAAGAACATCCGCACTTGGCTTGGTGTATCCAGTGGCAGAATACTGTGCCCCAGTGTGGCTCAACAGCAAACACACACACATGGTAGATAGCCAACTTAATGCAACAATGCGTATTATATCAGGCACAATCAGGCCAACTCCTACAGTGTGGCTGCCCGTTCCCAGTAACATAGCCCCTCCTAACCTGCGCGGAGAACACGCACTGGTTAGAGAATTTCAAAAAATCATGACCAGCCCTCAATTACAAATCCATGAAGATACTCACGACATCCAAGGAAACCGATTCCGGTCTAGACATCCTCCACTAAAGACCGCACAGGCGCTGCACCAAACCAACTTTAAAATAAATGACTGATGGAAAGAGGAATGGGAGAGCAGAACAGCAGTAAACTGCCACAGTATGCCATGCATCTTTAGTAAACCAGAAGGATTTGATTGCCCTCGCAAAGTTTGATCAACTCTTAACCGCATCAGAACCAACTGTGGGAGATGCGCCGACTCCTTACACAGATGGGGTAAACTTTCTTCGGCCGCTTGCGACTGTGGCGCTGAGAGACAGACGGTCCAACACATCGTGCAGGAATGCCCACTAAGGGCATACGAGGGTGACCCACAGGATTTCCTAATGGCGACCCAAGAGGCAATCGACTATATATTATCCAAGCTGGACGTTTGTTTGTGATTGCTCTTCTGTGAGTGTAAATTTACAATTGGTGGTGTCCTTATATACAAACTGTTATTTATTGTTCTGTTTACACATATGTAATTTTTTTTAAAACCGTGTTGTTTCTGTAATTTTTACTGTGATGTTATGAGCCATACGCTAAATAAATTAAAAAAAAAAACAGTGTAAAATGCACCGCAATATCTTTTGAGCTGTTGACCAGAGGAGAGACAGTCCCTGTGACACAGGCTCGAGCACTGGCTGCAGAATTTGAGGCATGTGCTGCACAGTCGGCTATACCCGCAGCAACTTCATCAACTACCATGGCATTGGGCCGCCTCCCTCTCCCTGCTGCAGCAACTAACTGTTTCATCAAACTTTTTGTAAATATTCTTTAGCGCATTTACTGACATGGGACATCTTCGCAGCTGTTTCTGTCGACGATATTCCCGCAATGCAACGCTGCTATTGCTTCCGTTCTTATACAATAGCTTCATCAGCAGTATATAATCTTTCTTCTCAGTAGCCATTACGTTTCCTACTGAAAACTTCAACCTTCTTAATCCTTTACACCGTCATTTCACAGAAGAAATCAACACTCGTCGCCAAGCAACTAACCGCATACCGACGTCAAAACGGGAAACACATGACATTCTAACTGTATACAGCGCCATATTTCCATCTGGTGGTAGAAAGTAGAACTACTATTTTTTCCAGCATAACCCGCGAGCACGCCGCTTAATGATGTTTCAGCATCCCTGCGATGAATACAGCCCACATTGCATCAATTGAGACACCATCAGCTTAATTATAACCACGCCGTATCTACCCTTCACAGTTGTTTTAATTGCATTTGGAAATCAGGGAGGTTACATATAAACACCCACTAGAATTCTAGAAAGTTTAGAAATTCTTGCACATGTCCGACACAACCTCTCTGTCTGACATCGAGAGAATGGACCGAGTAGTAAGATAATGGACTCGCAAACAGGAGGACGGCGCTTCAAATCCCTGTCCGACTATTCAGATTTAGGTTTTTCCGCAGTTTTCGTAAATAGCTTGAGGTGAATGCTGGCGTAGATCCCTTGAAAACAACGAGGCTGATTTGTTTTCCCATGTTTTTCAACCCCCAACCTGTGCTCCTTCTCTGATGGCTCCGTCGTCAACGGTACATTATACTCTAATATTCTACGCCCCGTTTTGTTGCCCTTCGTGACAAGCTATCTTGGGCTTACATTTCAGCAAGATAATGCCCGCCCACTCATGGTGAATGTTTCCACTACTTGTCTTCGTACGTGCCAAACCCTAACTTGGCCAACAAGGTTGCCGAACCCCTACCCAGTTGAGAACGTTTGGAACATTATCGGCACGGCCCTCCAACCAGCTCGAGACTATGACAATCTAAGGAACCAATTGGACAGAATTTGGCACGATATCACTCAAGAGGACATCCAACAACTCTGTCAATCAATGTCAAGCCGAATAACTGATTGCATAAAGTCCAGAGTTGGACCAACGTGTTATTGACTTGTTGAGTTTGTGAAGCTCTTTATCTTGAATAAATCATCCAGTTTTTTCTGAAATTGCAATCATTTGTTTGTCTGTACATGTGCATCACATCTATCGATTCCCGTCCCATTCGGATAATTTCCAAGTGGTGTTTCATTTTTCTTGTCTTAGAGAGTACATACAGGGAGGAACATGTGTCATATCTTATAAAACATTCTCAGAAGGTAATGCCAGATTACATATTGAGCTGTAATAGGTGCTTTGTGAGAAATATAAGGAGAGCTACCATGATTTCGAGTTATATTCTACTAATTTCCTGACAAGCTCGAAAAATGGTTCATATTATAGCACTGACCCTGTCTGACTTCTGCTGCTTCCTATAACATAGCCCAAATAATATCTTTCAGAGTCTCGACCTTACCTGGAATTCCTGTGTGAGATTCATGAGCAAAACGCCATTGCGAGGCAACACTGCTCCTTCCCCCAGAAGACTGTCCTAGTTCTGAATAGATGGAAGTCGCTGTTGCCACATACCTTACAGGTCCCACATCCTGCTCACTGATCCTGATCAGTATCCGGAAGATCTATGCTCACTTACCATTTTCCTGCATCAGCAATTCTCACTGTACACTCGATTCTTACATTATAAGGTACTCGTCATCTTCCCTGGTAACAGGAGTATTTACAGAAAGTCCTTCTGCGCAATAAACATTCATCTGCAGAACCACTGTCTCACACCAGAGAAGTTAGGCATCTACTTATTTTCAAAACTAAACCAGTGCAACACTGAATAGAATTTCAGCACCAGTTGCACTTTTATTTCATACACGACCGTTTTCAAACTTCGTAAGTTAGTAGCACTTAGACTGGCGACGTGAGTGGCACTTAATTATGATTTTGGAGGCTGACACCGATCGTGTATAAGATAAAAGTGCAACTGCTCCTGAAACTCTATTCATATAATTCTGTTTTGTCGGGAATGGTCTATGTTGTCATTCAGATCATACTGAATATGCTGGACCAGGAAATTAATAGAATGTAACTTAAAATGATGGTATGGTATTAGCTTCACAAACATTCCTCACAGATTACCTGCGCAAGCTCATTATGTAATCTGCCAACTTTTTCCCGAAGTCTGGATTTAACTTCCTTCCTCAATATCCTAATTCGTCCTTTCTTGTTCCTTTCCTACTCGCTGGAAACTATGAATTTGTGACACACGTTATTACAGTATACATTAGCGTTTGTAAAATGGCAACACTGAAAATGGATGATCTGGAAGAATCCAACCTCGGGGGAAAGATATAACCGAGCATCAGCAAAAAGTGCGTGAGACTGCGGAAATGCAGCATTGGCCTCTCGTTGTGAGGTAATAAAGTTTAGTCTAATGCCATGCTCTATCGCTGAAGCGCCACCAGACCAAGTGGAAATAGGAAGTAAGTGATATAGTGTGTTACCAACATGGAAGGGTGCAATTTCAGTGAATGAGTGTGTTCAGACGAAGAAGACGATTAGTCTTCACGAAGCGGGTTTTTCATATCGCTTTATTTCCGCTCGCACTGGGCGTGATGCTACGATAGTCATGTGTGATTGAAGACAGCAGACAGTACAGGGAATTACGCAACTGGCAGTTGGCAAGAGGGCGGCTAGGAAGAGGAGGTATTCAGACAGTTATACTTAGTGTATATGCAACAGATTTGACCAACTGTCAAAACTGAGTGGAGAGCAGCCTCGTGTAGCTGTAGATGTAAGGAACATGCAGCAGTCCCTAGCAGTTAGGAGGCCTACGTCAGTTGCAGAGCCTAACAGAAAGACTAAGGTTCTGCTGCTAGGTAGTACACACGGTAGATGTGTGCGTCAGCAGTTGCAGGAAGTGTTGGGGAGTGAGTACCAGGTCACCAGCATTGTGACGCCGAGTGCAGGGTTGGCTCAAGTGACTGTCAGCATAGGGGAGTTACTTAGGAATTTTACGAAGGAGGATCGGATAGCCATAGTGAGTGGTGCAGGGAACAGTCTTTATAGGGACGGGGCATATGATGTAGGTGGTGACCTGGTAAAGATAGCTACTCAAACTGGTGGCACTAATGTGCATTTCATTAACTGTTTCAGCGTCACGATCGGCCTCATCTTAATGTGGCTGTTAGGTGCGTTAACATGGGGCTGGGGAGGGCGCTGATGGCAGAGGGCATGGGTCACATCTCGGTGGTGGCAGTCGTGTCCATGGCCTGCACCTCAGTAAGCATGGGAACGGAAGGCTGGCAAAGCTTATAGGTGACGGTGTAGTGGGTGGTGGTGGTGGGATCACTCATGGAAAAATTCCTGCTGTAGTTGATGTTAGAGCTGCACCTTTTTTAGATTGAAGTCAGCCGATAGGTATACCTGCTTAAAGGAAGTCCTTCTAACTAAGGGCCCACCTTCAATGGATGTAATGTTTCCAAGTAGAGGTGGAATTAGCATATTTCATCAAAATATAAGAGGTATTGGAGATAAAGTTAGTGAACTGCTTATAGATGTTTACTCTGAAATTATTGGTTTATCAGAGCACCACTTAAATAATTTGACAATTCAGAGGTCTCCTTTACCAGGATACAGATTAGCTAGTTGTTTTCAAGGAGTTCCTTGCGTGGTGAGGGAGTGGCCATGTACGTAAGAAACAGTATTCCATTTGACTCCATAGACTTATCACAGCACTGCACTGAACAGATATTTGAATGTTGTGCAGAGGCAGTTGAATTTAGTGAAACTGAACTTCTAATTGTTGTTATTTATAGGTCCCCTAACTCCGACTTCAGAGCATATCTGCTCAAGCTAGAGAGGGTTCTTGATTCCCTTTGTAGGAAGTACCAAAAATTATGTGGTGACTTCAAAACAAATTTTGTATATGATGGTACAAGAAAAAGGGTGTTCGTAGATCTCATAAATTCATATGATCTGATGCAGACAGTGTTTTTTCAACTAGGGTGCAGGGGAACAGTAGCACAGCATAAGACAATATTTTTATTCATTCTTCATTACTAGATGGGCATTCTGTTAGCAAAAGGGTGAATGGCCTTTCAGACCATGATGCACTAATTTTAACACTAAAAGGCTTTAGTACTCAAACAAATGTCACATTTAATTACAAACTATGTAAGAAAGTTAATCCGTTTTTTAAACTTTGTCAAGGAACAACTGTGGCAGAATGTTTATAGTGCCACAGATAGTAAGCTGTCGTGGAAATCCCTCGTTCAAAGACTTAATGCTGCCATTTTTGCTATTCGAACGGTATCTGAAGTGAGTGATCATCCGACACGAAAATTGTCTACTTTGCTGATTTTCATTCGCATATGCCGTATGGTATTACATTTTGGGGTAACTTCCCATTCTAAAAGGATATTTGTGGCTCAGAAACGGGCGGTTCGGGCAATAAGTGGTGTAAGTTCACGGACCTCTTGTCGACCCCTGTTCACGAGACTGGGTATTTTGACATTGGCCTCTCACTATATATATTCCTTACTGTCATTTCTTGTTAACAATATTAGCTTATTCCCAAGAATAAGCAGCTTGCACTCAGTTAATACTCGGCATAATTCAAACCTGCATTTGGATCGGACTTCCTTAACTCTTGTACAGAAAGGTCTGCAGTATACTGCTGCATCCATTTTCAATAAGCTACCACTCGTGTTCAAAAATCTTAGCAGTAATCCACGCGCTTTCAAATCGAAGCTGAAGAGTTTCCTCATGGGTCACTCCTTCTATTCTGTAGAGGAGTTCATTGAAAAATTACGCTAATTCTTGTTGTATTGTTGATTGCTTTTACTTAAACTTATGCACTGACTCTTTTCGGTTTCATAAACATTTATTTTTGTCCTTTATTACTTTTATGTTGTAATTTCATGTACTGACGCTTTCCATTATCTTGGAGATTTGCTCGTCAATTTAGTCCTACGGAACTTGACGCGTAAATAAATAAAAATAAAATAACATCGATCAGATAATGAATCACGTAGTGCGACCATAGAACCGTAATTTTCTTCGTGTGGTCTTAGTTCTCAAAATCAGATATCACGTATCGGTTTGTAAGCTTAATCATGCGGTTATATGTGTTCTGTTTCATTAATTCCAGAGTTCCTCATTGATTATGAGGCATGAAGTAGTAGTACTGTAGTACCTGACATTTACACAGTGTGATCTCTCAGGCCTAAGTAAGACATTGCCGAGTTCTAGGTTCAAATGGCTCTAAGCGCTGTGGGACTTAACATCTGAGGTCATCAGTCCCCTAGACTTAGAACTACTTAAACCTAACTAACCTAAGGACATCACACACATCCATGCTCGAGGTAGGATTTGAACCTGCGACCATAGTAGCAGCGCGGTTCCGGAGTGAAGCGCCTAGAACCGCTCGGCCGAGTTCTAGGTTCAAAATGGTTCAAATGGCTCTGAGCACTATGGGACTTAACTACTGTGGTCATCAGTCCCCTAGAACTTAGAACTACTTAAACCTAACTAACCTAAGGACATCACACACATCCATGCCCGAGGCAGGATTCGAACCTGCGACCGTAGCAGCCGCGCGGTTCCGGACCGCGCGCCTAGAACCGCTAGACCACCGCGGCCGGCCGAGTTCTAGGTGATGAGGTGCCCGTGTTCTAGGTTATTTGAAACCCGAGGTCTAGGTTTCGTGGTGTTATGGTCCCTAGATGATCATAAACCTAATATTTAGGTTCTGCGATAGCGGAGATCTAGATTGTGTGCTGTGTGTATGTGTATTTCGCGTTCCTTCGGAAAAAGACATAATACAAGAATACAGTTTTTGTAATATTTATACGTTTCTCTCGTTTTATACGTACAAAGATAAAAGTTCACATATTCAGCGAGACGGTTACTGTTAATCGATACCACAATATATTATCAGTTGCCTACAATACAAGTCGACTACTAAGAAATGACCTCCACAATATAAAATTTCTAGATTTATCGTATATATAAAAAAGTACTTAGACGTACTGCTATCAGCAGAGATCAGTTATTTGTGCTGTCTGCCATTATTAAATTAAACGTTACATCGTATGAAGTTCTTTACGAAAAGCTTTCTGTAGAGAATTGTTACCAATAAATGTTAATTGAGGTGTTTCTGTGACCGACGTCATTCTGGACTGTAGGCGAATGTGTTATTGGCTTTTGGATCTGCTTAGGGTAAGTATACGTGAGAAGTGATCTTTAGTAGAATAATAAGTAATAATAATAATAAGCAATAATGCTTCAGATGTTGATAGTCTACGTTTTATTGATAGTTGGCGGTATATATATCTTTGTATACAACATTAATTCAGTACTAACAGATGACCTTTATGTAGTAACATATGTAGATTTCTCCTATATGCACAATCTCTTTGATCTTCTCAGGACAGTCCTCGTGTTACCACCTTAATGATCATTCTGTTTAATTACAGTGATGTCAATTTTGTGTTCGTATCGAAGTCATGGCTCTGTTAATGTTTTATGAGTCTGAGTGTTTTCAGTTTATCCAGTGGAAACTTGAATTGCATATCCGTTTAATGTACAGCTTTTTTTGTAAGTACTTACAAATGTTTACCTTGATTAATTTGACAACTTATTTGTTACATGCTGTGTGCACATTGTTCGTTTGTTTTTTGTTGATATAATATTCCTGTGAAGATGATCGTTATGACTAAAACCGGTAGAAAATAAATAATAAATATGGACAGCTGATGACAAACATGCAATTCTTTTAACCATTTGTGTGTTCTCATCTACCTGATCTGTGATATAAGATTCCAGTCTCTCATATGTATGATTTTTGGTGCAGCATTTTTAAAAACTTTAATGTACAAATATTAATTATGTGCTCTAACGTGTTGTGATTAATTAATAGTAAAAGAGTCTATGGATAGCGTCTCTGACTAATAATGAAATGTCATGGATCCCGGGATCGAAACCCATCACTGCTTCAGTTTTGAGCAAAAATCATCAGCAGTGGAGGTTGAAGACTTCCGGCATGAGTATTCACCCTTGTTGCGCCAACGGCCTTGTCTGAGAGGGCTTAGGAGTGGGAAACTGTCCCAAAAAGATAAAGGTATAGAAATAACGAGAAGGAACATGTCACACCGGACGATTAAACGTAAGTTTACGGATATGGCGTCAAAACTGAGACTCAGTAGTTCCAGTGGAAGCACTCTGGAGATCACTGAGACCGAAAAACCAGTACAGTCAAATGTGATAGTTATGCTCGCTGTATTTTTCAATTTGAACGATTTAATGCACCATACGAGGTCTTGCCACATGGTCGTCCGATCAGTATGGAGTGCTACTTACAAGTACATCGTTTGCGTGAAGCAACCCGAAAAGAAAGTCAGATTTGTGGCGAAACAGCGCGCGGCTTTTGCACCTGAGGACACTTACTTGATTGCTCATGATTTTTAGGGGCGGAAACTATGCTGCAACTTTGCCCCAGCCTACATAATCGCCAAAAACGACTTAAACAAGTTCGAGGATATTGAGCCCAGTTGTCAGTCGTGTTATTATTGCCGCAGTATGTTTCGCGTCAACATTATGCCATTTCGAGTGCCAAAACCAGGAAACCAGGTACAACAATCCTCTTTAGATCGACATCCATGTAAGGATTACAGACATCCTGCGTTAGAACATACCTTAAAAAATATTTGTTCTATTAGGCCTCGTTACAGCTTAAAAACAAGCTGCACACGTTCATTGTCAACACAAACCATAAAACATCACAGCTCAGTGCATCCACCGTTTCGAGGTACGGTTGCAAACTGAAAGCCGTTGGCGTCACTTACCAACGATGATATTTACTGAAAGCCTAATGCTCAGCGGCAACGATACTACTGTCTGTCATAAAGGCATTTGTCAAAAATTTTATGGCAGACAGTAATATCGTTGATGCTGACAGAACATTAGGCTTTAAATAAATATCATCGTTGGTAGGTGATGGCAGCGGCTTTCAGTTTGCAACTGTACCTCGGAACGGTGGATACTCAGAGCAGTGATGTTTTATGGTTTGTGTTGACAATGAACGTGTGCAGCTTGTTTTTAAGCTGTAACGAGGATTAATGGCACAAATTGTTTAAGATGTGTTCTAGCGCAGGATGTCTGTAATCCTTATATGGCTGTCGATGTAAGGAGGATTGTTGTACCTGGTTTCCTGGTTTTGGCACCTGCAAATGGGATAATGCTGTCCTGAAACATGTTTGGCAATAATCACACGATTGACAACTGGGCTGAATATCCTCAATATTACTTGAATAACAGTGTATGTTCAATTGACATCAGTGACTTAGTTTCTGTTCCCAAAAATAAAAACGGTCTGAAAGGGCCATCGTTTTGCAGGGATAGACATTAAAAACAAATCTCTGAAAGATCTGAAAGCTATCCAAAAAATTCCAGGAGTGTGTCCTGGATTGGAAAAAGCGCTGGCATAAGTATGTAATATCGAATGGAATTATAATGATGTGGATGAATTTTGAAGTAAACGAATAAAAATTCTTTCCAAAAAACCGATATTTCCGTTGCTACTTGAACACAGTTTGTAAACTGAATAACTGGACAGGCGCTGTGGAGTAGTGGCACGGCGTCTGGATGTCCATGGCGACCGGCCGACCAGCCGGGGTGAGGGTGTTTACGTCGTGCCGCTCCAGTGGATCCGGACCGCAAGCTGCACGTAAAAACCAGATGCTCACTCCGCTGGAACGCCGCTGGAAAAAGCCGACAGCGTGGCCCGTACTCTGGGTTACGCAGCGCCGTCTTGACTTCGGAAATCCTTGGCAGCATGTCACAACGGGAACGGCCATTCAGAAGAATGATTAGGACTCAGTGAAGCGTGTTGCTATCTCATCGTTGTCTCTCCGGCTCCTACTGTCTCGTCCACTCATCCACTTACGCGTATTCTGTTTTTGGAGGGAACGACAGACAACGTTAAAAGACAAACACGACAAAACTTAAAGATGAAAAACAATAAGTACACACGATCGGGAACTTACAAGGTTTCATGCCACGACTGTGATTTGATACACAGGGTGTTTCAGAAGTGGTGGTCAGTATTCAGGGATATAACAAGAATGATCATTCGAAACAAAAAATTCAAGTAAACATGGGGTCTAAAACGCGTACCTTAAGATCTATGAGCAATTCTTGATCTTCGGTACTGTGAAACAGATCTCTTCTACTGCAAGCTCTTTGCTTTTCATATTTTGGGAGACAGTAGTAGTACAAGCAGGGCGTTCAGCTAGGTATTCATACAGAATCATATTGGTGTAACGGGATGATGAGAACTGGCGGAATGTGATGGCATGCAACCGAATGCGAGACAGTCTGTCGAGGAGCTTATCGTGGAACTGGCTATTCTATAAGGAGTAGTGCATAAAGTGTGACAATAAGTTTTATAGGGACGGAAAAAACAAACACCAGAGACTGAATGTGTCTAGTGGTTCTTGGGAGTATGAATTAAAATGTCACACTTTTCAGGAGGAATAGTTTAATCTCAAGGAGTACGATTTTATATAGACCAGGAATGAAGCAAAAGCATCTTATTTTGATCAGCTATTGGCGGAAACCAATGCTCATACCATAACTGTAGTTTCTTACGCCCATTTTCCCTCTCCCGCTAGCTGTAATGTAAATATTCCTTACTGCCCGCAAGATCTCGCATACGAGAAAAAATCGTAGGATGCAGGACACCTCCACCTTCTCACAGCACAATAAATAACTTTCCACCCAATTTATCATCCAAATTAACATCGGCATAATTGTATACGACTGCGTTTAGGCACTGATGTTGGTTGATTTTGATAAAACTCTGTTGATCCCACTAATTTCCAGGGTCCCATTCATATGCATTTCCTCTTCAAATCCTGAGTGATCGGAGTTGAAAACAAATTCCTTACTGAACTGTGAAAACCGTTTGTTGATCTGACCTACAAATTTTCGGGCCTCGTCAATTTGAAACTCTATGTGAAATTTCGTTATCTTACGTCTTACAATTTTGAAGCACTATTTGAAGTTATGCAACCATGCACTGCTTCCCTTCAAATCACTGTAAACTATGTCGGGCACAATTTGACGTGTATGAAGTAGTAGGTCACTATTCTGTACAACTTTCAAATTGTATCGACCATCCTTGAAACACGCAAACACCAGTTTTTGTAAGAAGTGCGCCTTGTCCTCCCTTGAATATCGATAGTTCTTTTATGCACTACATGGTCATACTGCCACGCAGTTATTCGAAATCTGTTCGTGATAGTCTTTCTTATTATTTTGTGGATGATCTTCCATGAACATAATTTTGTTTAGTACCCTCTGGTTGCAAAACGATTCTGCTTCACCACGTTACACTGGAGACATGATCTGTGGTTCCCTGTCCGGCAGGGATGATGAACTACATGGCTCGACACGTATTTCAGTATCACTTTCACTTGTTAAGTATGTATCATAATCATTATACTCCTCGTGTACGTTGTCCGCAAAGTCAAGCGTATACGACACCATACATTCCATTGATTCATCTTGCGAAAAAGCTGATATTTTATCTGCCACTTCTTTTTCTCTCTGTAAGGTCCCTCGGGTTCCTTTCTGACGAAATATCACCTTAGACACTTGTTGCAGATACAATGCAGTGTTTATTTTGTTATCGTTGCAATTGCGCCGCTTTGTATGAACACTACTAGTATTGTAGCACTGTTCTGAGTTACTCGTCGACTAAGCAGTTCAAATACGCTCCGTAGCCCCATGCCATGCTCCCCATTGTCCAGTCCCAGTCTCTCCCCCTGTTGCCATTAGCAGCCAATATTGTGGTTGCATGGTAGACAATATGTGGTGCTTCGAATGCCGTAAACATCATTGGCCTTTTCCGACCTCACACTCAAGGAGTTCCTTGTGAACCGAAGTACACTCCTGGAAATGGAAAAAAGAACACATTGACACCGGTGTGTCAGACCCACCATACTTGCTCCGGACACTGCGAGAGGGCTGTACAAGCAATGATCACACGCACGGCACAGCGGACACACCAGGAACCGCGGTGTTGGCCGTCGAATGGCGCTAGCTGCGCAGAATTTGTGCACCGCCGCCGTCAGTGTCAGCCAGTTTGCCGTGGCATACGGAGCTCCATCGCAGTCTTTAACACTGGTAGCATGCCGCGACAGCGTGGACGTGAACCGTAAGTGCAGTTGACGGACTTTGAGCGAGGGCGTATAGTGGGCATGCGGGAGGCCGGGTGGACGTACCGCCGAATTGCTCAACACGTGGGGCGTGAGGTCTCCACAGTACATCGATGTTGTCGCCAGTGGTCGGCGGAAGGTGCACGTGCCCGTCGACCTGGGACCGGACCGCAGCGACGCACGGATGCACGCCAAGACCGTAGGATCCTACGCAGTGCCGTAGGGGACCGCACCGCCACTTCCCAGCAAATTAGGGACACTGTTGCTCCTGGGGTATCGGCGAGGACCATTCGCAACCGTCTCCATGAAGCTGGGCTACGGTCCCGCACACCGTTAGGCCGTCTTCCGCTCACGCCCCAACATCGTGCAGCCCGCCTCCAGTGGTGTCGCGACAGGCGTGAATGGAGGGACGAATGGAGACGTGTCGTCTTCAGCGATGAGAGTCGCTTCTGCCTTGGTGCCAATGATGGTCGTATGCGTGTTTGGCGCCGTGCAGGTGAGCGCCACAATCAGGACTGCATACGACCGAGGCACACAGGGCCAACACCCGGCATCATGGTGTGGGGAGCGATCTCCTACACTGGCCGTACACCACTGGTGATCGTCGAGGGGACACTGAATAGTGCACGGTACATCCAAACCGTCATTGAACCCATCGTTCTACCATTCCTAGACCGGCAAGGGAACTTGCTGTTCCAACAGGACAATGCACGTCCGCATGTATCCCGTGCCACCCAACGTGCTCTAGAAGGTGTAAGTCAACTACCCTGGCCAGCAAGATCTCCGGATCTGTCCCCCATTGAGCATGTTTGGGACTGGATGAAGCGTCGTCTCACGCGGTCTGCACGTCCAGCACGAAAGCTGGTCCAACTGAGGCGCCAGGTGGAAATGGCATGGCAAACCGTTCCACAGGACTACATCCAGCATCTCTACGATCGTGTCCATGGGAGAATAGCAGCCTGCATTGCTGCGAAAGGTGGATATACACTGTACTAGTGCCGACATTGTGCATGCTCTGTTGCCTGTGTCTATGTGCCTGTGGTTCTGTCAGTTTGATCATGTGATGTACCTGACCCCAGGAATGTGTCAATAAAGTTTCCCCTTCCTGGGACAATGAATTCACGGTGTTCTTATTTCAATTTCCAGGAGTGTAGTCCTCCACGAGAGCCTTCGCACTTCCATGGGGCTCCATGCTCAATCTCTGCTATATTCTGGCAACATATGAGATCGCAGGCAGTATTGAGGTCCTGTGCAGTGGCTTCGGCATGTTGACGTCCGCACTGCACTCTACTGCATGACTTTACATTGCGCCGATCGGTAACGCCAGATCCCGCCACAAACCATGCCGCCTAGGCTTGTTGCAGAATAGTTACTTATCATAAATTTTCATACAACGTACATTTCCCTTTCTTATTTCCTAATCTTTCATATCACTCAGTGTGCTAATAGTTCTTAATTTAGAACTCGCTGTCTAGCACCATTGTTTATTCCACAGTTCCTTTGTTCACTTAAAATTTCCTCTCCTGTCGAGGGCGGGATGGGGAAGAGTGAAGTCCGTTGTGTAGCGACTCCTTTGAGAAAAAAAGTATCTCGTTGTGGTATGTGTCAGATTAGGGTTACAGTTTTCTCCGGGCAGACAGAGGTGACTCGCCCTGCTTCTCCCATCTCCATCCCCCAACCACACGGCCGGCTTTGTCCGACAGAAAACAGCCCGAGATTTCAGTTTTATTTTTACTGCGACCATCTCGTTACCTTACAATGTCACGGTCCTTTCGCCACTGTTTGTCAGTGAAGAAAATCTAGCAGCTTTATTTAACGCAGATTACTTAATTCCTCTAGCGTTGTGATCAGCACAATAAAACGGTCACAGTTACTGAATTTGTGCTGTCACAGCAACATCCTAGATCCTACACTAACATCAGAAACAATATAATCTGTTCCACATGTTGCCGAAGACCGGTATTGTACTTTAGAAGTTCGCTCTTTATTAGCTCAGCTGTGTAATCCTAGCAGTACGATGGTCTCCTCGAAGTGCAGGGAGGTTCACGAATGATACAAATGCTGCGGTTAACACTGCGCGAAAACCAATACTGAAGAGGCAGACTCCGGCTGAAGCAGAGGGTCCAGCCCATTTCTTGGATCAAGGCAGACGACGTGTTAGTTTTAACCGCACTAGGCGAGCCAGAGAAAAACGTTCGCAATTTAGCAGTTCACTCTGGCGCGTCGGTAGCATCGGCTCACAGGGCAGTGCACAGACTCATTGTGCTGGTACCGCAACCCTATATCAGATGGAGATTTGATACTGAAGTTCGAATTTACGCACCTGAAACGTTTTTCCTAAAGTTAACTAGTAAAGATTAAATACTGATGAACTAGAAAGGTTCCTTGACTTTGCAAACCGAACTCAACTTCCGACCAGCCACAGACACACCGATATATCAATTCATTATCAGCTTCAAGAAATCCAAAACATGTAACAGATACTGGCTAGATTCAAGTATACACCGAGCCATTTTTCGTGTAATCTCTAAATTAAAAGCCATTCCTCGCTACTCTCCTTGCAAATAAAATGGCAGATGAGTCTGATTTCTGAAAGTTTCCAGCATCGTCTTATCTTCAGCCTGCAGGGTTCCGTACTCTGTCGGCAAAAACGGAACCCTTATACGATTACTTGGTTGTCCGTCTATCTCTCTATCTGTGCGTCTGTCACTGTTAAAAGCCCTTCTTCTCAATAATGAGCAGATGTACCAATTTGAAATTTATGTCACTTACTAAGGTCTACGATCCGTTAGCGGTGTAAAAAATTGAAGCTTTGAAACTATGCCGCTTATGTCACATAATTCTGATACTCATCAAAACCATGAAATTTGGAACCATGAAATTTGGAAAGAAGCGATGTTTCATAGTACAACCAAAGGACGAAATCCAGAAATTGTCAGTTTGTAATTATATCACACGAAAAAAATATTTCGTTTGTTGTGAAACTTCCTGGCAAATTAAAACAACTGTGCCAGACCGATACTCGAACTCGGGAACTTTACCTTTCCCTGGCAAGTGCTCTAGCAACTGACCTACCCATGCACAACTCAGTACCCATCCTCACTGCTGTACTGCTGCCAGTACTTCGCAGGAGAGGTGTGAAGTTTGGAAGGTAGGAGACGAGGTGCTGGCAGAAACGAAGGTGTGAGGAGAGGCTCGGAGTCGTGCTTGGGTAGCTCACTTGGTAAAGCACTTGCTCACGAAAGGCAAACGTCCCGACTTCGAGTCTCGGTCCAGCACACATATTTAATCTGCCAGGAAGTTTCATATCAGCGCACACTCCGCTGCAGAGTGAAAATTTCATTCTGGATTTAGTTTGTTATTTGTTATCCGACTTCAAACTTGAAATTAAAACATTCTCGAAAGTCTTGGAATCCCTGTTACCAATACCTTGCAAGTATCAATGATAACAGGCAAAAATCGTCGAGATTCTCGATTCGATTCCTGGAATGGATGAACTGCCTAAATACATAATTAAGTCTGTACCTAACCCTCATTACGCGTGTCATACTCGCACCTGGCCAATTTTTTGTGTTTACCAGCCTTTGTCAGAAACTACTAAAATGTGAATATGGGAAGTACTTGCATGTATACAAACGTTGTCTTAGTGATTATAAAAGAATATGTACAAATCCCATATAAACTGTTCTTTCTCAGTTACATACATTGTAGATAATAGGTACCTATTATAAAGTAGTGGCGTTAGTATGTTTGGTGATTAACAAGCACTGGTTTTCAACAGATTTGTTTTGTAAGAAATTGTTGTCCTTCGTTTCTCCTCCACCCCCCCCCCCTTCCCATCCCCCATCTCCCTGCCATCACCCGCCCCGTCTCCCAACCTCTCTCACATTCACCTTCAGATCGGATATCCTGGGCACACTCTTAACTCTTTTGTAACACATTTGGAGCCTACATCGCGTACAACTTCAAGGAGTTTTTCAAAAGAGTGTATAAGAAGACTTATTGTTTCTATTATTATTGTTGTCGTTCTTGTTGTTGTTGTCGTCGTTGTTATCGTTACTATTGGTCCGCCTCTGCAACTGAATTGTTAGCGCAGCTCTCTGCCTTGAGGGGTGTGCGTGCTCGATTTCTGGTACTGCTAGGGATTCTTTTTCTTGGTGGCAGGACTGGTGCGGGGCGCATTCTGCCTTTGAGGCCAACTAAGGAGCTACTCGACCGATTAGTAGTGGTTCCGAGGTCAAGAAACCCTACCCTACAACGACCGACAGAGTGGTGTGCTGACGGCATGACCCTCCAAACTGCATTTGATGACGCCGTCGGCAGAGGATGACACGGCGGGCGGTCACACCCGACTGGCCCGTCTAGGGAACTTTACCTTTACCTACGGTTATTATTAGCATCATCAATAGAAAGATCGGTGGCGCCCCTACGTTTAATATGGTCAGGAACTTAACTGCGTGAATTTTTTGGACAACTGCAGGAGACCGTGTTATAGTTGTGAATTTCCTCGTCGATCCACTATTGCCCAAATTAAGCATCGTTTTAGCCATTATCGGCACTACAGGATCTACCCAACTGCCTGGAAAAATGGACTCATAAAACTAGTGTCCGAGAAAGACTCTACCAAAAAAGACTCCGATTACAGCCCATGAGCGTTTTACCTTTTAGACAAAGTGACATGTTACAGAATAAATCGTAGCAAGAAGACTGCTCTTGTAAAAGTGAGTGACGAACGGAAAACAGCTATCGACAAACAAGACGAGACTGCTATGCACTTTTTGTAATTCAGGGAAGCTTTCGACATGTCGACATTGACAATCCACTAGCTGTAAAATGCTTCCACTCATAGCTTAAAGGCCGCCAACAATGTATAATGATGGGAACATAAGTCACAATGGAGGACGTTGTGCCGGCCGCGGTGGCCGAGCTGTTCTAGGCGCTTCAGTCCGGAACCGCGTGACTGCTACGGTCGCAGGTTCGAATCCTGCCTCGGGCATGGATGTGTGTGATGTCCTTAGGTTAGTTAGGTTTAAGTAGTTCTACGTTCTAGGGGACTGATGACCTCAGATGTTGTGTCCCATAATGCTCAGAGCCATTTGGACCATTTGGAGAACGTTGTATCAGGATCCCACAAAGATTGGTATTAAGTCCATTACTTTGCTCATTATATGTTAATGTCGATGCTCTCCCCCATTCCAAATAATGCTCATACGTCGATCACCTATAGTTATATCTGCGTGAAAGCCCAAGAAACCTGCGCACAGACGTCATATAAAATCTGACTTACTTACCTTATTAAAGTGGGTGCAACACAGGTTTGAAACTTAACACACCCAAAACAAAGCAGCATTAGTCGCTCACAAAAGACTAAATACCCCTCAGTTCAGGCATTTTCCTCCACATTAAATCCTAAACGGCACAGTAATGACTTTCTCATCTTCTGAAAGGAATCTGGAGATACCTCTGGACGACCACTTAGACGGACCGAACATACAGCTGCAGTCTGTAAGAAGGTGTCAACGTCAGTTCACTCACTACCTAAATACCAATATAAAAAAAAGTTAAGCTGCAGAATAAGATCCGCTACAAGTCACAACTCAAGATGATTTATTTAATGCACGATCGGTTTCTTGATTGTGGCAATCTTCAGGTGGTTATACATTCAGTTTGTGTTTCCATATTTATTGTTGGCGTCAGCTGTTTAAATAAAAAAATAAAGTACCTGATGTTGACTCAGTAACCCAAGTGAAAGACTTGGAAGTGTCGCAAAGACATGTGTTGAAAATATTAGTGCACTTGCATGTAGCTGTAATCGCACATTTGTCACGTTTTTTACAAACATATTGTCGATTGAAACTTCCTGGCAGATTAAAACTGTGTACCCGACCGAGACTCGATCTCGGGACCTTTGCCTTTCATGGGCAAGTGCTCTACTATCTTTTTTTTTTATAAAACCTTTATTAAAAAAAAACAATGTTACACATTGCAAATACATACTAAGTTATACATACATGAAGTTATTTAAACAAAGCGGTTTGATCATTTCAATTGCGCTGACATTAAGGAAAGACAACAGAAGATTGTGTTACTGACTAAATCACCAGAAAGAATTAAATTAAACATAAATACTTGAGAATGGCGGAAAGGAGATATACAATAAAGTTGACTAGCCTTCCAACTACACTTTCTGGACATTAATTGAATCTAAGTATTTGAAGTGATCAAATCTATATAATCAGTCGTTCACTGCAAAAATGAACAGGGCAATGTGCCAGCCATTGAATATTACATTTATCGGATAGAATCTTATGGTTTTAACCAATCGATAAGGAGATTTCTATAAAAACTGTCTATTTCCAAATTTCTAGTATAAGCCAATAATGCACCTTTCATGTTTTGTGTTTGGCACTATTAGACACACAATCTCAATGTCACATAAGTTCTGTACATTAGCTTATAAATTTCAAAAAACTACTCTCTGAAGTAGAGAAAGCACACATCATAAATATACTGTAAAATCTTAAATAGTATCCTTAAGGTAACTACAATACATCACTGTCAACACAGTCTTCTTTTTTATATTAACCAATGCCCATTCTTTCAAATACAATTTTTAGCATATTACCGAACTTTTTCTTGTGATTCGAATAGCTTCTAATTTTGTGGAACTCACACAGCATGTGTACCTTGAACTCTATGATGCTATCGGATCCTAATTTGTTAAGGACGTAGTTAACAAAATTTCCCAGCAACCAGTACACAGCGTTATTTTTTGCTTCTGGGAAATAGCGTGCTTCAGGCCTGTGTATCAATGACAGCGATATATACTCAGGGGATGTTCTTGTAATCAGAGCTATTTGCTCCCGGATCCACTTCCAACTATTCATGTGACCACTGCAAGTATATCGATGAATTACTGTGTCAACTAGATGGCATTGTTGACATAAATTTGTTTCACAGAGTCCGATTGCGTGCAGTCTTTCATTGGTGCTAACTATGTTGTTAACTGTCTTGTACCATGACGTTTTTATATTACACGTGAGCACATTAGAACTAATGTTTTTCCAAATCTCAGTCCACTCAATGTTTGGAAACTGTCGTTCTATTTTGTTTCTTCCTTCGCTTTTCTTTCGTTCCCGCATTATGGCTCTCGATGTTAAGTGTCGGGACTGCCTGAGTTCGACACTGACATAACTAAACTCAACATAGAAAATCGTCACGTGCTGTAAGCGACTGTTGATATTCTGCACGTCAATCGGGGGAAGCAGGCTTGGAGGTTTAATGATCTCGAAAAGTTGGCTGGTTATGCTTTCTCGCGAGTCTCTTATTAAATTAACTTGCCTTTTGATAAAAAGAGCAGAGGCTTTATCCGTTATATCAGTTAATCCTAGTCCACCATTTTTAGGATCTAAAGTGGCTACTTTAGCAGGTACTCTGAACACTTCACCTCTCCACAAAAATTTAGTGATTTTGGACATTATTCTCCTCGCTATCATTCTCGGTATTGGAAACAGCTGGGCAGTATAATAAGCCTTAGCAAGGATGCATGAGTTGATATACTGTGTTCTTTGAACTTGGTTGATATATCGAGTTAAATTCTCTACAATGGCTCCTTGCACTTTATCTGCTGCAACTTTCCAATTTAAAGCCGTCATTTTCATAGGGCATGCTGTCAGGATGATCCCAAGTGTTTTATGTTCTCGGACTAATTTTGCCCACTCGACGTTTATATTATCAAAACCTCTGAGATTTAACATCTTACTTTTTTTTCCGTTTGCATTGGCTCCAGATGCTCTACAGTACGAATCAATCACTGTTGCTAGCGTGGTTACCTCGTCATTATTCCTTATAATGACCCCTATATCGTCAGCATAGGCTCTTATAACTGTCTTGTTTCCTGATAAAGTTAAGCCTTTTAATGTAGCATGGACATGTCCGAGGAAAGGTTCCAGCGAAATTGCGAAGAGCGACATGGACAGAGGACTTCCTTGAGGAACACCTCGTTGTATTTGCATCGGCCTGGATTGTTGACAATTCACCGTTATTTTAGCATTTATTCCAGTTGCTATGTTCTTAATCAACTGTATAACCCTATCGTTGAAACCTATTTTCTTCAATGTCTGTAGAAGATATTCATGGTTTACTACATCGAACGCCTTATAAAAATCTAAAAACAATAAAGCACACTTTATGTTTGTTACAGAAGTTATTGCAATGATATCCCTGAATTCCGCTAGATTTTGAAAAATGGTTCTGCCTTGCGCACAGTTCTGATGTTGACTAATAATTTTATCTGTAAGGCATGAAATTCTCTTGTTTATTATTCTAGCTATTAATTTATAATCAGAATTCAGCAGTGAAATTGGACGAAAATTATTTATATCTTTGTTTCCATTATTTTTTGGCACCAGAACAATTTTACTCTCCTTAAACTCAGCCGGAATCATTTTACCCTGAATAACCTCATTTACAATGTCCGTGATTTTCGCACCTACTATTGGCCAGTAACGGATGTAAAACTCTGGTGGCAGACCGTCCGGTCCTGGGGATTTTTTTGGTGGCGAGGCGCACAGAGTCTCATACACGTCTTCTTCACTGACAACCTCGAGGAAATTTTCGTTGTCATCTTCTGTCAGCTGTGGGGCTAGGATGTCAAGGAATTCTTCCAAGGAAGCATCTCTACTTTGATGTACAGAATATAGCTCGCAATAATAGCGATAAATCTCGTCCATGATATCCTGCTGGGTTCTGAGAATCGTGCCGTGTTTTGTTCGAATTTCTTCAATAAAAGTCCTTCTCCCGTTTTTCGTATGCTTCACTAAATGATATAGAGAAGTAGTTTCATCTGCTGACACCGAATTTGCCTTCGATTTTATTTTCAACCCTTCCATTTGACTTCTCTTAATATTAAGTAACTTGGCTTTGACTTTTTTTATGTGTGCTATCCGAAGTGAGGAACCTGCTGAGACTTGATCATATAGATCTCTCAAAACGGAATAGTAATACTCTATAGTGCATTTCATTTCCCTTGCGCTCTGGGCACTGTATTGAATAAGAACTTTCCTCAACTTTGGCTTTGCCATTTTAACCCACCAGTCAATGGCAGTGGCATATCTACTACGGGCTCGCAGGCATATTGCCCATGTTTCTTTAATCAGATCTTCTAAATCATGATTAACTAACAAGGAAGTGTTCAAATTCCACTGATTCTTGAATCGGCGAACCGGCTGTCTTGTTAGATTTATGCAAGCTAAGACACTTGAATGGTCTGAAAAGTACGTAGGAATGGTTTCTACTTTTGTCACGGAAGTTACAAGATTTTTAGAAATATATAGTCTATCAATCCTGCTACGTGATGTTGCCGTGACATAAGTGAGCTCAACAGTGGAGGGGTATTTGGTTTCCCATATATCCTTTAATTCTAAACCAGTAACTAATTGTTTTAGTTCACTTGAGAAATTAAAATTAGGTAACTGATCTTTTCGATTTAAAACACAATTAAAATCACCTCCAAGTAATAACTGTCTCGGCGATTTCCTTAACAAGTATATCAAGTCATCTTTGAAGAAACGTGCCCTGTCAGCTCGATGAGAACTTCCCGAAGGGGCGTACAAGTTGATGATAGTCACATCATAGATATTTAGTCCTATTCCCCTTCCGGATTCCAGTCGTTCCACCTCGCTTACTGTAATCCCTTCCCTTACCAAAATAGCTGTTCCAACACTTGTTTCGGGAGACATATTTATGTAACTGACAAAACCGGGAGTTACCAAATCCGAAATTAGAACTTCTTGTAACGGGGCAATATCAGTCGCGGATTCGTACAAAAATTCCTTAAGGGCCGATAATTTCAAACCGGTCGTGATTTTATTTATGTTTATAGTGGTGACAGAATAAGATTGCGTCATTGTGCTGTCACTATGTAGTTGTTTTGTTGAACTAATTTAGTTTACTGTGGTTCAGGGTTCAGTTAAACTGTAACAGTTTTCTCGGAAGGCTGAACATGGAATAACACTTCAATCAGTTTATTAGTTACTGTCCCGTTTTTTTCTACTTCTGATGGTTTCTCTTGTACCGCTAGCAGACTGATTTCCTGTTAAACTTTCTGATTTTTCCTCCAGTGATTCGTGTACGACCGTTTCGGACAGAACATTCTTTGGGCTTGGGTCGCCCCGACTGGATTTTCCCTTCCCTTGGTTACGAGCTACATTCTCATTTGGTTGCGTGGGTATTTTACTTCGCGGCTTATCTGGAGCAGCAGCAGACGCTTTAGCAATTTCGGTTGCCGGCGCCTGCCCTGAGGTGTTGACCATGATTTCAGTTTGGCCACCACTTCCTCGTTCTTTATTAATTTCACTCACTTTCTGTTCGAGGGAAACAAATGGAGACTGCAGTTTTGCATCCTCTCCCTGAATTTGTTTATTAACAGATAGATTCTGATCTTTGCAATCGGCTACTGCACCTGTTGTTTCTTGCAAAATAATGCTGCTTACACCCCTTTCATTTTCTGGTACCGTATGTGTATTATCTTTCTGTTCATTAGTTTCCATTCGCATTTTGCCGTCAGGTTCCTCTGCCTTCTCATCGCACTGTTTTTGCTTGCGAAGTGAGGGAGTGGGACAAGACAGCTCGTCCTCTGAACAACTATCAGTTATCTCCAGAGGTCGTTTTTTCGGTTGCATTTCAGTTTCACGAGTAGTGGCAACGGGGTTTCCTTTTGTTGTTAACGGGGGAAGTTGACTGTTATCGTGAAGGGAGACATCAGTTTGTCCCGCTGCGTTAACATCCTCAACCAGTTGTTCCGGGCTATTCTTTGGTAACAGATCATTTAAGGTAAGCTTCTGACGCTGTATCAAATTACTTTTAAGCACAACAGTTCGCCGCGGACATTCCTGTCTGAAGTGGCCGGTTTCGTTACATATATGACATGTAGCTTCCTGACCTGTATAAACAATTTGTGCCTTATACCCACAAACAGTTATGTGAGACGGAATATTCGTCTTAACGTCCATCTCTACACAGCGGACCCCGTTAAAACACTGCAGTTTAAAGCGAGGCGACCATCTTTCATTTGCAATTGATTTAACGTCTCCGTAGTTTAAAAGAGCTTCCTTAATCTTATCATTTTCAATTTCAATGGGGAGATTCAAGACACGAACGGTTTTGTAATGAATGTCCGCTCTATAGATGGAAACCTTACTTTTATAACCATTTCTATGCACAAAATTTATTTCATAGCCCCTCTTTCGTAACACTTTATCAACAGTCGAAGCACTGATTAACTTGACAAAAACACAGTATTTTTCCTGATCCAGTTGCCAGGTATGAACGGTTTCAGAATTTAGACCAATTACCTGTGTAATCCAGTCATGTATTTCCAGGGATGTCGGCTGAACAGGACGGGATTCTTTGTCAAAAGCAAATACCAGAGTATTCTTCCTGAGGTTTGTAGCCATGGTTAATCCAGCGAAGCAATTTCGGTTAAACAACCGAAATTCCAAGTAGCAGCAGCAAGACCAGAAAGAGCGATCAGATCACAAGGAACAGGAACGAACACGGAGATTAACGGACGGACGGCACTCGGCGAAGCACAAGTACAGCGATGTAAACACTGAAGTGCAGCGCAACAGTTAACAGCGGCCACTCGCGAGCGCGGCTGAAACGGAACTACCATCTGAGCTACCGAAGCACGACTTACGCCCGGTCCTCACAGCTTTACTTCTGCCAGTATCTCGTCTCCTACCTTCCAAACTTTACAGAAGCTCTCCTGCGACGGTAGAGCACTTGCCCGTGAAAGGCAAAGGTCCCGAGTTCGAGTCTCGGTCGGGCACACAGTTTTAATCTGCCAGGAAGTTTCATATCAGCGCACACTCCGCTGCAGAGTGAAAATCTCATTCTGGAAACGTCCCCCAGGCTGTGGCTAAGCCATGTCTCCGCAGTATCCTTTCTTTCAGGAGTGCTATTTCTGCAAGGTTTGCAGGAGAGCTTCTGTAAAGTTTGGAAGGTAGGAGACGAGATACTGGCAGAAGTAAAGCTGTGAGGACCGAGCGTGAGTCGTGCTTCGGTAGCTCAGATGGTAGAGCACATGGCCGTGAAAGGCAAAAGTCCCGAGTTCGAGTCTCGGTCGGGCACACAGTTTTAATCTGCCAGGAAGTTTCATATCAGGGCACAGTCCGCTTCAGAGTAAAAATCTCATTCTGGAAACGTTGTCGATTGCCACTCATTAACTGCACGTAAAAAATGTGAAAAATTGACAAATGTGCGACTACGATTTGGATACTCCAGCTATGTGGAAGTACAATAATATTTTCAACACATATAACTTCGCAACTTCCTATTCATTCACTTGTGTTATTGAATCAGCACCATGTAATTTGGCTTTTATTTAAGCAGTGAAGGCCAACATTGCACGTGGGAATATAAAATGAATGTATAATCACCTCAAGACAGTCACAAGCCCGAAACCGTTTGTATCTTAAATAAATCACTTTTAATTGTGACTGGTAGTGGATCTTATTCTACACCTTATAAAGCAACAGTCACTGAGTATCAACAACATTCTTTATGCATAAGTTTCACTTAAAATATTTACTTTCGAGGTTAAAAAGAAACTCAAAATCAATCTCACTCCTCTTATTTGATTATTGTGATCTTATCCTCCAAGGGCTTTTGTATGAGAAACTAACGATAAATGATTGTGTGACATGCACTATTTTGACCATATCATTTCTGCCTGTGAACAATTATCACAGCTTTCTGCCAACATCGCCAGAGACTATCATACTCTGTGTTCGCTCTATTGTCTTCTCAACTATTACATGCTGTCCTATTTGTTTTCAACTGTTACATCACTATCAAAATAGCACACCAGAAATACTCGTTCTCAACAAAGTAAAAATAATACAGCCATCTTCTAAAAATTATTTTCTGTATCAGGAACCCGAGGTTAGATCGATATCCTTTAAAATATCAGAGAAACTAAATCCTCTCAAAGTTAAAAGCTAAGATTTTCTATCATATTAGCTATCTCTTCCACGTAACTGTTTGCGGCTTAGTCTTGTCAACACTTGTCCCCCACCACTTCTCTCTTCCTTTTGCCTATAGAGTCTCCTCCGCTGAGAGTCTGTCCTTTCTTAAGAGAGGTTGAAAGTACCGCTTCAGTTGTAAAGTTCACGCCCGGTTTCGGGCTCTTATATACCTCTCATCAGATGTTATACTGAAAATAAACAAGAGACTAGAGCTAATAATAGTTGCAAGCTTCCTACTTTGAATATTGTAATCAAGACTTTATTTAAAATGACAAAGGCAGTTTTATTGAGAACAGTGGGAGGAGTTGTGATCTATATAACAATAGATTTATTCATTCTTAACATCACAAGACAAAAAAATGGATACAGAAATGGCACACACTTTTTTTTTTTTTTCCAAACGCTTTCAGTGATATGTGGCCTATGGTGAACAAAGTGATCAGCTGGGGATCAATACACGACACTAACCAGAACTAATCGCTTTACCTCATGAATCTGTGGTACGGCTCAAAACCTACTCTACTATCACGCACCTATACTCTACTATTCCATAAACAAAAATATGGTTCCTAAGAACTGGGTGCTGAGAAGCATATATTGGAGCCCTATGTCATTGCAGCTAATACTTTACCACAGCCTCTAAGTCGCACACTAGCAAAGGACACAAGTCTCACAGTTTAGGTAAAGACCTGCAGTTCTTTACTAACGAAGCTCCAGTACAAGAGTGTCCTCTTCTCTTTCTCTCAGCATTCCTCGCCAGCTCGGTAGCATAACACATTTACATCTTAGACTGCTCCTACTTTACCACAAGCCAATCACGAGCTGGAGAGCCGTATTCCAAACTGGGAGGCTACCCCTTGCTCTGCATACAAAGATTTGACCAACCAGAGACTTTAAAGTTAATTGAGAGAAAAGGAAAAAGAGTTTTGGCCTCTTCCCTATGTGTTTACGCCATGTCTTTTGCTAAAAACGTGACCTGGATAGAACCACAGCCCATCATAAAAAGATCGTTATCTCCCCTGTTGCGTCCATTTCAAACTTTGCAAAGAACGGCCATAAATTCTTTAAATCCTCATGCCGTCACAAACATGTTTTGTAGCACTGTCTGCACGTCTGGGCGCCACTGACCTGTCCCACGGAAATTCGCATAAACACACTGTCATCTCATCGGCTTCCTGTCGACTTCCTCTGCTTTATTGCCGGTCTTCAATTCTCTGCCCATTGCAGCAGCGATTCCTCGGAGCTAGTCAGCCTACCTGGACACGGCTACCGACCGACTGGCGCCATCCAATGCGTGTGCACAATGAGACCGCGGACCTTGGTAGTCCCCAAATGTTTTCACCCAGGTTCCTCAGAAAGAACGCTCACCTCAGCCCTCAGCTAACGTACGCTTTTACTGCAGCTGTTTAAATCAGCACCCTCTTCCTTTGAATGCAGGTAAATCTCTCATAGTTTTTACACGTAGTAGTAAACATAAAGAAGCAAAAAAGAAGTTCCATATAACATTTTAGAAACTAGCGGTCGAGCTAGCTGCGGTAAATCCTAAGTGAATGGCAAACTGACACCAGAAAATACTTCGGACGACTGCCTGGGTAAAGAAATATGTAATGAACACCAGGACAACTACACTTCGTTCTGTGACACCAAGCGCTGTGGTGGATGAGTACAGGACACGGTGTATCACCAGCGACTGCAGAGCATGGTGTAGCGTACGTGAATGGGGAAGGGAACTGGTAAACCAGAGTGGCAAAAGTACTGCCATCTGTTTGCGGGAAGAAGAATGCTGGGCCAACTACCCAAGCCATTCCTGATTTGAATTACTGATTTAAATTTAAAAAAAAGAAACATTACATTGAAAGTTATACTGGAAGCGTTAAAAGTACCTTATGAGTGGTAAAGGAACATTTTGGACAGTACAGGGCTGTAGTACAACTGGAAGCTGGAGACCTAAAATGTATGTATTAACCGTAAAACACAATGAAAATTTTTCCCTTTCCACGAGTGGCATGCAAGTTTTTAATTTATTGGGGATACATATGCCGACGTGGAACAAAGTGCCAGTCATGAGTTTAAAGAACGTACACATGTACTACTCCTATTAACAAGTTTCTCACTACTAAACGAAATGGAAGGTAGCAAAACCTTACAGTATACACTGTCAAAAACTCTCATACCAATTAATAGCAAGCAGTAACAGCTCTAAAAGAATGCATTAAAAGTGGGATTAATTTAAAACACGCTAACTGAAAGCCGACAACTAAACGAGGCTTGCGCAATACAAGACCTAAGAAAAATTTTACGTCGTGAAAGACAGGTAAATTTGAAATTATTGAGGACACAGATAATGATGCTCAACGGTGCCCCTTAGTCGTAGGATAAAAAATTAAAAATATACAAACTTCTATCAAAAGAGGACATTTTACAGCTACGTAAAATAAACTGGATGGACCTCTCAGACCTTAGTATAGGAGACAGACGTATGCCATATAGTTGTTAAGCCTAGTTAAGAGCCACCAAAGCAATGGCAAAAAACAGTGACTCAGTTAAGAAGTGTACATGTGTGGTGTACAATAATCAGAAACCAGAAGGAGATGGGTATGAGGCTGGACGCTTCTCCAAAGAAAAGAAGTTATTCTGCAGTACTGTGTCCTTAAGCACAGTCTGCTCATTCAGAATGATGGAGAGGTCACGGTTAATGCTGCAGATAATTTCTATTTCTTCTAAAATGTTTAAAACGGGGCCCTTATGTTGAATATGCAGAATGCCGCAAAATGTGTTTCTTCTTAACAACTGTTTCCAGTGTCACTTCAATCTTTCTCAGTTTCATTATTGCATCCGTTTCTGCTGATACTAAACATAACTTCCAATGTGCTAAACTAATCACTGTATTGTATGCTTAATACCCTTCATTGTTGTTATTATTATTACTGATGGGAATTAATAAGTTGTTCACTGTTATTATTTATGTTGGTAATTATAGTTGTTCTGGCAATAATTTTTAAGTGTACATAATTGAACCACATGTAAAAAGATAATATGAGATTTTTTTGCTATAGTTTTTGTGATGGTGTATGCTGTCGCCAGCACACCTGCCGGCGAAGGTGTAGCGCGAAGATGCGAAGATCGATAGGAGGCGCCGGATCAAGCGCACCTACCACGAGAGAGGCCAGAGATACACCGACAGGCAACGCGCTGCCAACGCCCTCTCGACAGAAAGCACTTAGGCCGCCGCGGCTAACCGGAGGGCCTCACTGATTCACACTCCAGTTTGGCGTCTGTCATCAATTCGCAGAGCGGCATAGTTCACCACAGGCAAAGCCAGTACATAGCATCCCAGTTGTGACTATAGCAGGATTACTGATATTGTCTGCAAGAGGACTATTACCGATGAACATGTATCACGAACATGGACTCTATTCAAGTTAAGTAGCAGCTTCATGTAAATAAAGAATCGTATTAATGCACGTGATCTTTTGTGTTGCAAAAGAGGATACTGGCCACCCATAACAACAACCTCTCGTTTGCTTCCTTACGGTACAACGCTATACAGTTTGCGATATGTGTTGTTCCCTGTTCGTTGTACTAAACTGTCTTAAGGCCTGAACTGGTTAAGCTACGTAAACAGTAAGTAAATACATAGCAGTCAAGTTAGACTGAAAGGCTACATCTGGCAGTTTCTTGAATTCGCACATCTACGTTCTCCTCCGCAACTGCAGGGTCTACTTTGTCTACGTGGATACTCTGCAAATCACATTTAAGTGCCTGGCAGAGGGTTCATCGAACCACCTTCACAATTCTCTATTATTCCAATCTCGTATAGCGAGCGGAAAGAATGAACACCTATATCTTTCCGTACGAGCTCTGATTTCCCTTATTTTATCGTGGCGATCGTTCCGCCCTATGTTGGTCAGTGTCAACAAAATATTTTCACATTCGGAGGAGAAATTTATAAAGAATTTTAACAATGCACAGCCTACTGTCCATTGCTTACAGACGTCTGAATTGGGAAGTGCCTCGGCTGCGATTGAAAATGGAGGAAAACAGAGTTTTGTTCTATTATTAAAACGTTTTCATGTGGAGGGCTGGACTACCGCACAAATCGAAACGTAATTGGATGAAGTTCAACGGACTCTGCACCATCACTGAAGAACATTTACTTTTGGATTAACGAATATATACGTGGTCAGACACGCACCGAAGACGAAGCGAGCTGCAGCCGTCCAATTGAGATCGCCACAAAGGAAACCATTGACAAAATCAGTGATATGATAATGCAAGACCTGCGAGTAAAAATTCGTAGAACTGCTAACACTGTAGGCATCTCAACTGAGATAGTGCATAATATCACGCATGGGGACTTGGCTATAAAGAAGCTGTGTGCAAGGTGGATGCCACAGATGCACAGTCTCCCAAAAGCGCACCGAGCAGATCATTCCTCCACAATGTCTGGCGATATTTGACCGCAATCCGCAAGACTTTTTGAGCCGATTTGTGACTGTTGATGAAACCTGGGTTGATCACTACACACCGGAGTCAAAACAATGGACAGAGGCTGGTGAAAGTTTACAGAAGAATGCAAAGTCCATTTTCTCAGCTGATAAAGTGACGGCCACTGTCTTCTTGGGATTCCCAAGGAATAATCCTCATATATCACCTGAAAAAAGGTGGAACCATAACAGGACCCTATTAAGCTTCATTGTTGGGTCGTTTGAAACTTGCGTTGACTGAAAAAAGATAAAGATTTGTACACAAAAAAGTGCTCTTCCCACAGGGTAATGCACCATACCAGTCATCAGAGATAATGATGCCGAAGGCGCATGAACTGGGCTTTGAATTGGTTCCCCATCCACCTCATTCACCAAAATTAGCCCTAAGTGACTTCTTCCCGTTTCCTAACTTGAAACTTATACTGTTGAAGTATCTTTTATTCTCAGCCCCATCAGACGTCAGTCACTACGCCTCCGTGTAGGTATGAGAGTTGGATTGGGTTGGGTTGTTTTGGGAAGGAGACCAGACAGCGAGGTCATCGGTCTCATTGGATTAGGGAAGGATGGGGGAGGAAGTCGGCCGTGCCCTTTCAAAGGAACCATCCCGGCATTTGTCTGGAGCGATTTAGGGAAATCACGGAAAACCTAAATCAGGATGGCCGGCCGCGGGATTGAACCGTCGTCCTCCCGAACGCGAGTCCAGTGTCTAACCACTGCGCCGCCTCGCTCGGTTCGTGTAGGTATGAAATCCTCTAGTGACGTTCGCGGAACGCCTTCTCCCAGTAAAGCTGTTCCCAGAACTGCTTCAGCTACACACCTCTGTAGGACGCATTGTGGGCATTGAGGTATCCGTTGCACTGTCAGGGAGAAAAGTGCTCGCTGTCTCCTCGCCTTTTTACTTGATCCACTTTGTAGGATAAACACATCCTGTCACACTCCGTTCAATAGGGAGAGGTACCTCGCAGAACAGCTCAGAATAAATCCCTGCTACGAAGCTTCCCGGTTCTCTCCCTGTAGCTGTCAGCTTACGGGTCAATTCTGTGCGCGTCTCGGCGCCCGCTCTGAAGTAGTGTGTATGTATATAGGTGGGTACGGTACGTCCCGGGGCGACGGGAGAGTTATGAGCGGCTGGGCGGCGCGCATTGTAACGAGACAGTGACGGATCTGCGTCCCGGGGAACTGGTAACTGGTAACCGCTCTGGGCTGGGCTGGGCTGGGCTGCCAGCTCCGGTCTCGCAAGGCCTCCTCCGCCACGCCCTGCTGCGCCGTGTCCTCTGTGGTGTGAGGTGGTGTGTGTGTGGCGGTGTCCCGGGTTGTTGGCTGTCAGCGAGGCGCCTTATCGGCGCGCCGGCCGTCACCTCTCTTGCCGCGGCCGCTGTCAGTGAAGGCTTGTCGCAGGCTCGCAGCCTCACGGCCTCCTCCGTCAAGGAAAGCCAGGTCAATGAACCGCACTTGATGTGTACGGCCCGTGACCTCTGCTGAAATGAAAAATTAGTTAGGCCTAACAAGGGGGCATTACGGACTGGGTCTCTTTGATTTCCTTCGAACTGACTTGATCTGAAAACCAGTGCCTAGATATCAGATAACACATCTACCAGGACGTGCCGAAAACTAATGCCCCCCCCCCCCCCCCAAATTTCTTATGTGAAAACTCTTAAAGTGTTTGAGATAAAACAAACATTATTGACGTTCTTCATCTTTTTTCTTCATATCTACCTTTTTTTCAATTTATTGCTTTTCGGGCCGTACCCATTCAGACATCTCAACAATGTAATGTCAACTATGACGATACGAGCGTAAGGACAACGCAACACACGGTCCCTGAGCACAGAAAAACTCCGACCTGGCCGCAATAGAACACGTGCTCCTTCGCTCTACAATCCGAGGCGGACCAGTCTCCATATTCTCACTCCTCTACCGTTACAAGGTTCCGAATCGTTGCGTGAAACATGGCGACGAACACTGAAGAGACAAAGAAACCGGTACACCTGCCTAACATTACGTAAGGCCCCTGCGAGCACGTACAAGGCCACAAGACGACATGGCATGGACTCGACTAATGTCTGAAGTAGTGCTGGAGAGAACTGACACCTTGCATACTGCAGGGCTGTCCATAAATCCGTAAGAGTACGAGGGGGTGGAGATCTCTTCTGAACAGCGCGCTGCAAGGCATCCCAGATATCCTCAATGTTCGTGTCTGGGGAGTTTGGTGGCCAACGGAAGTGCTTAAACTCAGAAGGGTGTCCCTGCACCCACTCTGTAGTAATTCTGGAGGTGTGGGGTGTCGCATTGTCCTGCTGGAATGGTCCAAGTGCGTCGGAATGTACAATGCACATGAATGGAAGGTGATCAGAAAGGATGGTTACATACTTGTTGCCTGTCAGAGTCGTATCTACACGTGTCAGAGAAACAGAGACATGTAAACTGGCAGAATACCGCGCTGCGGTCTGCAACGCCTATATAAAGCAAAAAGTGTCGGACGCAGTCGTTAGATCGGTTACTGCTGCTATAATGGCAGGTTATCAAGAGTTAAGTGAGTTTGAAGGTGGCGTTATAGTCAGCGGATGATCGATGGGACACAGCATCTTCGAGGTAGCTACGGGATTTTCCCGTAGGACCATTTTACGAGTCCGAATATCAGGAATCCGGTAAAACATCAAGTCTCCGACATGGCAAAGGCCGGAAAAAGATCCTGCAAGAATGGAACCAACGACGAGCGAAGAGAATCGTTCAACGTGACAGAAGTGCAACCCTTCTGCAAATTGCTGTATCTGTTCACATATCACTCCAACTGCCCCCTCCCTCCCCCCCCCCCCCCCCCACACACACACACCATTACAGAGCCTTCACCAGCTTCAACAATCCCCTGGTGACATGCAGGGTCCATGGATTCGTGAGATTGTCTACATACCCGTACACGTACATCCGCTCGATACCATTTGAAACGAGACTCGTCCGACCAAGCAACATATTTCCAGTCACTAACGGTTCGATGTCGGTGTTGGTAGGCCCAGACAAGGAGTAAAGCTTTGTGTCGTGCTGTCATCAAGGATACACGAATGGGTCTTCGGCTCCGTAAGCCCATATCGATGAAATTTCATTGAGTGGTTCGCACGCTAACACGTTGGTAGCCCAACACTGAAGTCTGCAGCAATTTGCGGAAGGGTTGCACTTCTGTCACGTTGAACGATTCTCTTCATTCGTCGTTGGTCCCATTATTGCAGGATCTTTTTCCGGCCTTTGCCATGTCGGAGACTTGATGTTTTACCGGATTACTGATATTCACGGTGCACTCGTGAAATAGTCGTACGGGAAAATCCCCACTTCATAGCTACCTCGAAGATGCTGTGTCCCATCGCTCATCGACTATAACGCACCTTCAGATTCACTTAACTCTTGATAACCTGCCGTTGTAGCAGCAGTACCCGATCTAACAACTGCGTCCGACACTTGTTGCCTTATATAGGCGTTGCCGACCGCAGCGCGGTATTCTGCCAGTTTACATGTCTCTGTTTTCTCAGTACGCATGTATAACGTATCCACGTAGCCGTGTTAGAAGTAGCAAGCTGCAATCGAGTTCGAATTCGAAGACTTTGGCCACACAACGAGCTCTCTTTAGTTCGGAATCACGATGCCACATTACACACGAGCGCTACGACATATGCAACAATCCGACACATTCTGTTCACTGTCATCGATCGTCCTCCCCATTCGGCTCCATCCGATTTTCCTCTGTTTCCAAAACTTAAAGAACGCCCTAGACGTTTTCACTATGATAGTAATGAAGTAGTACAAGAAAACGTGAAGTTGAGGCTTCGCCAACAAATATTCTTCAGTGATTTTATCAACAAACTGATCTTTCGGTGGGACAAATGTGTTCATCGCCATGTGTGTATGTTGAGAAATAAATATGTAGACATGAAGAATAAAGACATAGAATGTTAATAACGTTTGGTTCATTTAAAAACCTGTAAGTATTTTTACACAAAAAAAATTCGCAGGCATTCCTTTTCACCAATCCCTCGTACATCTACATGTATGCTCAGCAGTTCACACTTCCTTGCCTTGAAGAGGGTCCATCGAACCAACTTCAGACTATTTTCAAATAGAGTTTTTATTTCTCTATCGTTCCAGTCGCGGAACAGAACACTTCAATCCTGCCGCGCGACATCTGATTTCTCTTACTTTGTTAAAATGATCGGTTCTCTCTGTGTAGGTTGGCGCCAAGAAAATATTTTCGCACTTGGTGGAGACAACTGAAGATTGAAATTTCGTGAAAAGAACTCGATCCTAAGAAAAACGCCTTTTTTTTAATGGTTACCACACCACGTCGCGTACCGTATCGTGAATATCATGATTCTCTTCCCACCTCCCCCCTCCCCCCATCTCAACCTATTTCGCGATAATACAAAAGGTAACGCCCTTATTTGACGTTTTTCGATACCTTCCATCAATCCCGTCTGGTACGGATCCCATACCGCGCAGTAGTGCTCAAAAAGAAGATGGACAAGCGTAGCGTATGTAGCCTTGCATTTTCTAAGTGATCTGCCAATAAACCACAGGCTTTGCTTCCCCTTCACCACAACATTAGTTTAAGTCGTTCGTAAAACTTTACGAAGCAGATCTTGAAAAAAATTCTCGAAAGAACGCTTTTAAGATTAGAAGATTTTCGAGCGGTGTTAAAACCATATCATTTGGAATGTCGTAATGTACACTATGTGATCAAAAGTATCCGGACACCTGGTTGAAAATGACTTTCAAGTTCTTGGCGCCCTCCATCGGTCCACCGGTAATGCAGGAATTAAATATAGAGTTGGCCCACACTCTCGCAGGCATACGTTCAATCAGGTGTTGGAAGGTTTCTTGATGAATGGCAGCCCATTCTTTACGGAGTGCTGCACTTAGGAGAGGTGCTGATGTCGGTCGGCGAGGCCTGCCACGAAGTCGGCGTTCCAAAACATCCCGAAGATGTTCTGTAGGACTCAGGTCAGAACTCTGTGCAGGCCAGTCAGTTACAGGGATGTTATTGTCGTGTAACCATCCGTCACAGGCAGTCCGTTATGAACAGGTGCTCTATCGAGTTAAAAGATGCACTCGCAACCCCGAATTGCTCTTCGTCAGTGGGGAGCAAGAATGTGCTTAAAACATCAATGTAGGCCTGTGTCGTGATAGTGCCACGCAAAACAACAAGGGGTGCAAGCCACTCCATGAAAAACACTACGACGCCTAACACCACCGCCTCCGAATTTTACTGTTGGCACTACACACGCTGGCAGGTGACGTTCACCGGGCATTCGCCATACCCGCACCCTGCCATCGGATCGCCACACTGTGTACCGTGATTCGTCACTCCACATAACGTCCGCCCCAGTAGGCAGTCTGCCTTCGGCAGTGACACAGTGCGGACCGTGTTGCCTGCCGGCCGCGCTGCGGTGCGCGCGCCTGTTTGTTTACGCCGGAGCAGCTTCGCGTGTGCGGTGTTGTGAGTCTAGAACGAGATGGCACACTCGTACAGAAAAACGACTTTGAAGTTCAGTTTTGCGAACGACTATACACGACCAAAGGCACACGAGATTGAACGTTTCTTCAGAGAAGAGGTAAAAATCGATCCACAGGAAATCGTGGGAATCAATTTATCGCTCGTTTCAAGCGTCGTCTATGTCAAGCTTGTTGACGAGGCTGCTTGCGAAAGACTTCTACAACGATCACCGAACGGGTATCGTTTCTGTCATGCCGACGGGAATGTTGGTGCGGTTACAGTCGATCACGCGGGAATGGGGATCCGCACTATACGAGTCTTCGAACTTCCGTTTGAGGTCCCGTCTGAACTTGTTACCGACGCCTTTCGACCATACGGTACAGTTCTATCCCATGTGGCCGAAAAATGGACGAGTTTTACCACGTACCCCGTTTTAAATGGGGTGAGACAAATACGGATAGAACTGCGCAAGCACGTCCCCTCTTATTTGTACATAGGAGGTTGTCGAGCGATTATAATCTATGATGGGCAACCTCGCACTTGCTCGGGGTGCGGGAAAGAAGGTCACGTCCGCTCGGAATGCCTCCAGCGACGTTTAGTGCAAACTCCACGGGATGACGTTCAGGCGCCACAACCGACGACTGTCTTACCGTTGACCTTTGTGGAAGCCCTGAGAGGCGACGTGAGGGAGACTTCCGATGGGCACCAGCAGCTGCCCCCTATAGAGAACATGGACGCCAACGGGCTGGAACTCCGACCACCGGTTCCACCACAGCAGACACAGGACACCACAGAAGAGATGCAGCTGACGGCCGCTCCAGGCTCATCCGTGGTGGCTGCCAGTGCTTCCAACGAGAGCGTGATAGGCCAGGCCCAAGACGGAGGATACGCAACCCCAACAGCCGATGCGGAAGCAAGGCAACGGAAACAGCGTTCGCCGAAGAGAAGAAAGAAGCGTCGACTGAATTCTGCTGACGATAGCCATAGTCCCGAGGGGACAGTGGACGACAACGACAGTATCGACCTGAGACCAGTGGATTCAACAGATACCGAGATGACGATGCAGGAACTACACAGCGACGATAACTTGAACTCTCCTTCTGGTAACCGGAAGGCGGAAGTGGAGATGACAACTGTCCAACATCAGAGCGATGACAACGTTACCTCCCATCCTTCGACCAGTTCCGGAAATATGCTGGGGGACTGGGCGCAAGAAATGGACCAACAGGAACAGGATGAAAATACGAACGCGACGATTGAGGACAGTCCTGGCCAGAGGCCGGGAGGGGTCGGGAAATGTTGACCAACTTAGTGTGTTGAGGAGCGCCGGGGGTGCAGATGGACCCTTAATGACACCGCCCTACAACTGATGAACACAAGCCAGGCGTACCGCATTGCCACGATAAACATTAATGGCATACGGACACCGCTTAAAATTCAAATGCTGAAAGATATGTTACGCGCTGCGGACGTGGATATTGTACTCCTACAAGAAGTGCGTTTCACATCGCCGCCAGAGTTCTACGGTTACGAGGCACATTATTCAGTGCACGATGAAAGTGGATGCGGTGTGGGGATTCTCACCAGGGAAGGAATAGAAGTGGAGGACGTCAGGTCTCTCCCTTCGGCACGCGGCATAGCGATCACTGTCGACGGCGTTCGTTTCATCAATTTGTACGCACCATCTGGCTCCACAAAACGAAGAGAAAGGGCGACTTTTTACACCGAAGAGATAGCACCGTTGTTCGCTGGACGCTTTGATAACTATATAGTGGGCGGCGACTTTAATTGTGTCGTCGACAAGAAGGACCAAGTACCTCATTATGTGCCATGCATGGAACTGCGTGCGTTGATTACCGAAATGGCGCTTCTGGATACCTGGGAACTGCAGCATGGTGACAGACCGGGTTATACGTTTGTCACGGGACACTCGGCGAGTAGACTTGATAGAGTGTACGTGACACGCGCTCTACGGACGACGATACTGGATGCCGAAATCTGGCCAGCGGCTTTTACGGATCATATGGCGTACGTCTGTACGATTTCACTAACGCGTCAGAAGATATGGCGGAGTAAAGATCACTGGAAAATGAATTGTGCACTTTTACGTGACACTGAATGTCACCGGTCGATAGAGGCGGCCTGGGAGACCTGCGTTCGCCGCCAACGAGCATACACCTCGGTTCTCCAGTGGTGGGTTAAATGCGCAAAACCAACGTTACGGCGAACGTTGATACGATACGGGCAGGACAAATCGCAGTGGAACCGCACAACGGCTGATTTTTATTTTACAGCCCTGAGGGAGCTGATGATCCAACAACCATCGCCGGAAAGGCACACGGCCATGCGCAGGATAAAAGCCAAGTTATTACAGCTGACGAGACTAAGAATGGAAGGTATAATGGTCCGGGCGAGACTGGCGGACACAGTTGCTGCCGAAACCCCCTCCATGCACCACGTGGTACGTGAACGCCAACGACGACGCAGGACTTTGATCAGGGAGCTAATCTCTGAAACTGGCCAGCAAGTTGTGCACCAGCGTGATATTGCGCATGTGTTTACCGACTATTTCCGCCAGTTATATGGACCTGTACATGTGAATCACGAGACACTACATGATGTCATCTCGGAAATGCCAGATAGAGGACCACCACTGGATGCAGAGACTTTCATCACAGCGATAACAGAGGACGAGCTGACAGACGCAATTGCCAGGGGGGCTCCGAACAAGTCCCCAGGACAGGACGGCTTCCCAATTAAATTTTACCGCGCCTTTGCATACCTCATGGGACGGACCTGGATTCAGATGTACAACGAACTCCTGTTACCGCAGACTGAGATACCTGCCGAATTCACGGAGGGTATCATCATCCCAATACCCAAACCACGCGGTGGCAGAAATCCAGGAGATTATAGACCACTCACTCTCTTGAACTGCGACTATAAGATTTTCGCGCGCATCCTTGGGGCTCGCCTGCGGTCTTCACTTTCTGATAGACTCCTCATAGATCAAACTTGCCTCGGCGGTAAGAGCAACGTACATACGGCGCTCAGTGACTACCGAGATATCATCGCGTTAGCAGCGGCATGCCGAGTGCGTGGGGCACTCGTCGCTATTGACTTCGATCATGCATTCGACAGAGTGGATCATACCTTTTTGCATGCGGTGATGGGCAGATTGGGAATCCCACAGGCCTTCATCCTAGTGATCATGCGACTGTTACACGGCGTACGATCCAAGGTCTCGGTGAATGGGCGGGGGACTGACTACATCGTTATTTCAAGGTCAGTTCGTCAAGGTTGCCCCCTTTCGATATTTTTGTATGCAATGGCTTTGGAACCCTGTCTATATGGTCTCCGAAGACGGTTGGAGGGAGTGCCGTTACCACAACTGACCTTTCATTGCCGCGCTTATGCTGACGATATGATGCTGGTGGCACGGACAGGCGAAGAAGTACGTACGGCGTTGGCATGGATACAGCGATATGGGATGGCGGCAGGAAGCGTGCTTAATCTACAAAAAACACGCTGCATGAATGTCGGTCGAGGATTACAACCGGGGGAGGAAGGCCCGCTCATCTTGGTTAAGACCATAAAATGCCTAGGTATTACGTTCCACACGGATGTGCAGCGGACAGCAGCGGATAACTACCGACGCATATTGAAGCTGATGCGGACAATGGTGCTGTTACAGAAATTAAGAGCGTTGGATATGATTCAGAGGGTGACCTATGTTAACGTATACCTAGCACCGAGACTCACTCACGTAGCGCATGTCCTGCCTTTAACGCGCACAATGGCATCACGGATACAAGCAACTTTCGGAACCTACGTGAGTGTGGGACACCTGTTTAAGATCCGATACACAACGCTTACGCTACCACCTGGAGAGGGTGGACTTGGTCTAGTGAACGTATATGAAAAGGCACGGGCGTTATTCGTCAGTACGATTTTCCGACAGTGGCGCGGTCAATTTCGCAATATCTCGGGTGCGTTGGCCGACGTACTAGCGCCCACTTCAATGCTGCCCCCAGTCGATGTGGGCCATATTTCACCGAAGCTGTCACATTTCAAGTCTTTTTTTTTGGAGCTTAGCTATGTCAGAGATTTCTTCCCAACAACACGACTACCGAAGACGCGAGACGTATACCAACTCTTACTGCGCCGGTGCCCCAGGAATACCCTGGAAAAGAAGTACCCAGACAAGAACTGGCGACAGATATGGCGCGTTATACGGAACGTTTACCTCCCAACGTCGGTACGCTCAACATGGTATGTGGTGATAAATAGGAAGTTCGCAACGAATCAACGGCGGCACGCGATTCATTTGGCAGACACTCCACTATGTTTAGGTTGCGCAACAGTGGACACTGATGAACATCGTTTAACATGTAGTGGGACGGCTCCAGTGTGGCACTTGGCACAACAGATATTGGCGTTCCTGTTACGCTCCGCCCCTCACACAATTTCATCAGACACGCTTTTTTTCCCCCAAGAATATTATTTCCCGGTCCAAAAAACCAATGCAGTGACATGGGTGCGGGGAATGGTGGTGGGCTACGTGTATAATGAATCGGAAAAGGACAAAATTGATTTTTGGCATTTTCTCCTGGATGGACACACGAAGCTGCAACAGCATAAGAAATATAGACAAGACTTCGCTAATTACTTGCGACTTACATTTACCGACCCGCCGGCCAGATGGGGTGTGACGGGTGAGAGATGAGATAGACGAAGAAGCCGAGATAGACATCGATCACACTTACGGACCCTTAGTTCATTTCGAGAAGACGACCCAGTCTTACACCAACGTCTGGAGAACGAGTCGATAGATGGCTCTCTTGCTCTATCGAACGTCGGGTCGTGAGCAGGTGTCGCCCCCGACACGAATTTCATTTCATTGCTACAGGAGCATGTTTCTTTTGTATTTGTACTATCCGCAATGTCTTCATGTCTTTCATTTGGGAATTTTCAGTTTTATTCATTTCATTAATTAATTAATTTTCTAAGTAGCCACTATTTGTCAACATATGGACTTTGTAGACACTATTTATGCGATAGTACAACAACATGTATGTCAGCAAAGGTGGTAAGCCTGACATTGGATAAAAAAAAAAAAAAAAAAAAAAGACAAGAGAAAACAAAAAAAAAATTAAAAAGAAAATAAAAATAAAAGATGGTAGGGAAAAAAAAAAAAAGTTGGTAGAGCACTTGCCCGCGAGAGGCAAAGGTCCCGAGTTCGAGAAAAAAAAAAAGAAAAAAAAAGACATAAAAAAAAATATAAAAAAAAAAGTTGGTAGAGCACTTGCCCGCGAAAGGAAAACAAAAAAAAAAAAAAAAAAAGTAGCTGAGTGGTCAGCGTGACGGATTGCCGTCCTCTGGGCCCGGGTTCGATTCCCGGCTGGGTCGGAGATTTTCTCCGCTCAGGGACTGGGTGTTGTGTTGTGTTCATCATCATTTCATCCCCATCCGGCGTGCAGGTCGCCCAATGTGGCGCCGAATGTAATAAGACCTGCGATATGGCGGCCGGACCTGCCCC
This sequence comes from Schistocerca americana, assembly GCF_021461395.2. NCBI lineage: Eukaryota > Metazoa > Arthropoda > Insecta > Orthoptera > Acrididae > Schistocerca > Schistocerca americana. The sequence continues at coordinate 541,193,177 of NC_060119.1, forward strand.
GCGAGGGGCCTCCCGGCCAATGACGCCAAACGCTCATTTCCATTTCCACTCCACATAACGTTTTTCCACTGTTCGGTCGTCCAATATTTACGCTCCTTACACCAAGAGAGGCGTCATTTGGCATTTACCGGCGTGATGTGTGGTTTATGAGCAGCCGCTCGTCTATAAAATCCAAGTTTTCTCACCTCCCGCCTAACTGTCATAGTACTTGCAGCGGATCCTGATACATTTGTGAATTCCTGTGTGATGGTCTGGATAGATGTCTGCCTATTACACATTACGATCCTCTTCAACTGTCGGCGCTCTGTGTCAGTCAACAGACAAGGTCGGTTTGTACGATTTTGTGCTGTATGTGACCCTCCAAGATTCGACTTCACTGTCACATCGGAAACAGTCGACCTAGGGATGTTTAGGTGTGGAAGTCTCGCGTATAGACGTTCAGTACAAGTGACACCCAATCACCTGACCACGTTCGAAGCCCGTGAGTTCCTCAAAGTGCCCCATTCTGCTCTCTCACAATGTCTAATGACTCCAGAGGTCGCTGATATGGAGTGCCTGACAGTAGGTGGCAGCACAATGCAGCTAATACGAAGAACGTATGTGTTTGGGTGTGTCCGGATACTTTTGATCACATAGTGCAGTTGTATGTAGCTGTGTGTCCCTTCCTCAAAAGGAAGTGTTTAGAATAACACATTTATAAACGTGAAGTCACTAATTTGAATTTCGCTGGTTACAGCTTTTTTTCTTGATTTTACTTAAATTCCATAGTTATTACAGCTAGAAATGTTAATTGACAAATACTGAATCATACTTTTTTAAAAAAATAACACCTTTTTTATCTTCGTTACTGTTTGTATCAAAATAGATAATAATTTGATACAGAAATGTAAAATTCTTAATTGTTAATTGAAAAAATACGTACGTCAATAATACTTTTGAATCTTTAGAAATGAACACCTATTTTATTATCTGTTTGACTTAGGCTATTTTTAACGAAACTTTAGTTAGTTGTGGATACTGGTATTTCCGCCAATTCATGACTAAAACGTAAATGATATTATTTTTATTAAAAATGGGTGCTTCAATATTTGTTAATTAATGTTTCTATTTGTTCATAAATGTGGGATTCAAATAAAAGTAAAAGAAGTTGTGACTAGCAAGATTCGAACTAGCAACGAAATACACACAAAAGTTTTACGCTATACGCTGAGGTACCGACACTACGCTATTAAAGTACAAATGTTTTATATTTATATATTTCTTGCCACTGGTAAATCGGGAAGTCTTGTAATTTTTCCACGTGGTTTTTTCTTGTGTCCTTTTATTTTTTTTAAAAGTAATTGTATCGCACTACTTTAGGAAACTGATGGCCAGTCGATGACCCTCAACACCTATAAATGTCAAGAAAATAGACGATGCCCGGCAGTTCCTGAGGTCTTCTTGTGAGGGGGACGTTAAGCTTTGTAATACAACAGGCCTATATTGAGTCGCCTCTTATCTGGACACGGACGCCTCTAACGAAAAAATTAATCCAAAGTAATTAATGTTCCATACGTCACATTGTAGACTCTGGACCCATTCTTAATGACTCACTCTCCGCTGGAGTTATTATCGTCTATCAGTTTTATTTCGGTGTTCCACAAATTTAAAATGCAAATATTATATATTCGGAGAAAATAGACATCATAATAGAATTATGAGCTAGTGGGGAACAACATTCCCTAACTCGGTTCCAGATGTGGTCATTCCGCGCAGGGTTCGTTATTTGATGAAGATGGTGGGAACCATAAATTTCAGATAACAATTCAAACAGCACCTTTCTGTCTTCCTTGAAGTGGTGCAGTGATACAAAGACAAGAGGCAAGATGTGAAACCTCTGTGAACTGAAAAATCGTCCTCCAAGTTTCAGCAGGTAGTCCTTGACCATTGCTCCTCCCAACAGTTTGTAAGGTGTCAGGCAAATCCAACACCTTCCATGAAAACCCTGACATGATAAGCAAATCCAGCAGTATGTCACATAGCTCCGAATAAATCGTGGCATTAAATTAACCAAAGTAATACGATTAACGAGTGAGCAAATGGAATACCACAGACTAACACAAGAATGCCTAAATGCATGTCATAACTTCCCACCGTGAAACAGACGCAGTTCCGAGGGGAGAAACGAGAACAGAAGCCGAGAGCAGAACCGTGTTAAGCTAGAAGCCCCTGCGGTAAGGGACGGACACCCACGACGCCAGCTAACCGACAGGACCACCCCCCAGCCCATGTTAAAAGATAGAGCCCTCCAGAAGAACAGTATAGATCTTACGATAGCACTAAAAGGGCCACACCAGCTGCAAGTTTTAGCGTGAGACTTTTTCGCGTCTCTGTTACGTTGCAAACGTTGAAAACATTGCCCCACCATGAAAAGTATAACGTTTCTCATTGGATAGACAGAATTTTGTAGGCGGAGCTTACGGTTAACATTGAGACCCTGATTGGTCAGTTGAAAACACAGCCAGATAGATTTTTTTAAACCAACTGCGGTAAATTGTAGTAAGGAGAAGTTAGGGGAGAGTTGCTTCCGAGACGGCGAGCTGTATGGAGCTGCACCGCCCGCCGCCGCCTGAAACTGCCTAACCAACGACAAGGTAATGAACGCACGCGATGCCTCATAACAGCGCATAAAGCTTCACTCAGAACTGCAGAAGTCTCATCTGTCACCCCCCCTTTTACGTAATACTAGTGTCGATCGTCAATTAAATCTCATGGTGTTCACATTTGCTACTTGATGTAAAAATCTGAAACGCGATGATATTTATATTATATAATTATTGAGAAGCCACATCAGCCACTGTAATTTACGACAAGTTAGATAAATAATTAAAGATAATTGAGGGTCACTGTAGACCATTTTGATAGTTTTCTCTTTTGTGAAACTTAATTTAAACCTAGATTATAGATGTGATATGCCATAGGTCATCCTTCGATCCATTGTAGAACTTGGAAACCTATTCAGGGAATATTCGTTCACATTTTTGTTGAACGCAGTTGGTTTTTATCATCCTGTATTAAAACATTTCCTTTTATCAATAGTGCAATTTATAAACAATGTTTTGTGAGTAGAATAAAATTTCCAATGGTAAACTTAATTGCTTTTTCGACGTTATTTTACCAGCTAACTAAAAATAGGAAAGCCTTGAACCCCTTCCACTAAATGTAGTTAGTATTAAGATTCTTTTACAGGAAGTGCAGTGGAGCTGACGCTGAAATCATTAAGTATTTGGTTATATCATCGCTAGTCTCACTGAACTCTTCTGAACTCTACATGTCATGTGTGGTCTGGCGTCTCCTTACCAGCAACAGGTCCCAGGTTCAAACTAGTCAATTCCCTAAAAAACACGCTCAGAGCGTCGTTGCGCGAAAGTGGTAGGGAGACACAACTTAGAACAAACGGACACCACCCAGAATGTTAGAAGTTGGTATTACGCCTTTATTTTTTTTAGGCTGAACACTCACTATTGAGTGGACACTACGAAGTCATGGGACTGTGGAGCCCAGCCATCTCAGCTCAGTTTCTCTTCCGACCGGTAATTGCAGCCAAAGAACTCACAGTGTCGAAGGCTTTCCGATCGTGGACTTCGCGACCTGTGACGTCAGCCTGGTGTTACCGACCACGAATATTTTACCCGAGGGCTTTCCGACCATCAAAGGAAGCCACAACAGTGGGAGAGGCTCTACTGGCTGTTTTGTAGTAAGAACATCACTTCACGTTTTATGCAGGCGCAGGAGAGGCTAAGCGCGTAGTTCACAGACATGTTTAATTTTTATTTTTTTTGGATTGTTGCTTTTTGTTGTTTTTACCTTTTTAATTTTTACAAGATTACTGAAGCAAGTGATTAAACTTTTTGTCTCTTTTTATGAATTTTAATTTCTGACTCAATTTTGAGGAAGAAAGCCAAGGATTTTAAACATCTTAAATCCTCCTTGTCGTTATACGTTTTTGTAATGTCTTTGAATCTTTTGTTACGATTTATGTGTCTTTTTTTTCTTTTTTAAAGGACCAGGTCAACGAATCCTTTTCCAGTTTAAAATAAAGCAATTACCGCTTCCGCCTTCAGTATACGTTCGAATGTTTTTGATTTACTGAGTTCCTTTTACTACCCCAACCTTCAAAAGCATTTATGATCTTGTGCCCCTTTCACGTTTTACTTGGTATGCTAGGATTTTTTATCCATTGATTGACCACAATGTCTGCGAATTTTAGGACCTCTTCGCCATGAGGCATTTCCTCCATTATTACCACTCAAACGGAATCAACACTTATTTTGGGAAGATGTGCCATTGCAGCACATATGCGGCAAAACAATTGGACGTTTTCTCTATCCCTGTATTCCTCCGTTAGTCACAGTTCTTGCATTTTCTTACTAGTTGGCAACCAATCCTGTACAATAGCAATAAAGCCATGAGATGTTCAATTGACTCTTTTATTAGAACATGTTATGCGTTTCGGGATTTTACCCATCTTCAGACGTCACAAACTTCAACTCCTTCCGAACCAACCAGGCGCACAGCCTTGACAACTCAAAGAAAGTGTCGAATAACATATGACTGCGACACAAGCACTTTCTTTGAGTTGTCAGGGCTGTAGGCCTGGTTAGTTCGCAAGGAGTTTAAGTTTGTGATGCCTGAAGATGGGTGTAATCCCGAAACACGTAACATGTTCTAGTAAAAGAGTCAATTGAACATCTCATGACTTTATTGCAATTGTACAGCACTGGTTGCCAATTATTAACATAAAAATGATCGCAGGCCTCAGACGGGATTTTAGTCCTGTATATCTTGCATTTTCTACCACAGACGTTGACTGAAGTGAAAATTGTAACCCAGCGGCAATAAAACGAGCACATAGGTGCGGCCAGTAAATGATTCAAATGGCACTGGGACCTAACATCTGGGGTCATCAGTCCCCTAGAACTTAGAACTACTCAAACCTAAGGACATCACATCCTGCCCGAGGCAGGATTGGAACCTGCGACCGTAGCAGTCGCGCGGTTCCAGACTGAAGCGCCTAGAACCGCTCGGCCACAATGGCCGGCGGCCAGTAAATGATATTTTACGTAGGATGCGCTGCGAGGTGATATCCAAAAGTTCTCAAAATTTCGATTTTATAGCACAAATGGTTACAAGTACGCTAAAAATAGAGCTAGGTATCCCCCCAAACATCCTTGTTGAATCAGTGTGGCAAGTGGCTGCAAAATGAGTAGTCTGGTTAGCTGTTGGTGAGCATATTTCCACTTTATTTTGAATTTGTGGCTTTTCAATGGCTCGCCGGAAAGAGCAAGAACAACGTGTCTGTTTAGAACTTTCTTCCTCTCCACAGCGGGTTACAAGAAATGGAAGCTAACGCAGGGCTCCAGTACTGAAACAAGTGTTGGCTAAGATCTCTGACGGTAATTGCAAAGCTTTATATTTTTTTCCGAAAGCGATTAAAATCTGGACGGAGACGGCATATCCTTATGCAACACCAGATCGTAGTACAATTCTTACAAGTTTCTGTCGCAATATCGGAAAGAGATTGTTTACCATAGTGATGGATGAATAAGAGGAAACGGATATTTCAGTGGAACTCATTTAATTTAATTAGAAGCAAAGAGTTTTGGTCGGTAGTGTACTTGAGTATCTGGAGTGCTGTAAGGTGACATGATTAAGCCCGCTTAACGATGTTAAATCGTATCCACTCTCGAGTACAGCCTTGATGTTGATGGTGATTCGTTCAGCAGATGGGCCGTAAAATTTTGTGGTGCTACTGGGGCTCCTCGAGAAGAGTAAGCTGTGGATTAAGGACGAGTGTCGCTGCTGACTGTGCTCCGTCCGTCAGCCGGGGCCATAAAGTGAATGAAATATTCTCGACCTCCCAGCCGTGTCACGCCGTTAAAATGCAACGAGCTTCCGACCAATCACTCCCAGGCACTTGTTGAGTGGAATTGTTGCTGATGGGCTGCTCTATGCCTTTGCACCGGGATGGTAAGAAAAAGGATTCCTTATTTTAAGAGGCGGTAGCATGGTTCAAAACAAGAACAGAATTCAAGTAAACGTGGGCTCTAAACTCCATACCTTAACAGCTATGAACATTTCGACATCTGCATCTACATACACATACCGCAAGCCACCGTACAGTGGGGGGGGGGGGGGGGGGCCGTAGCTGTACCACTACGAATCATTTCCTTTCCTGTTTCACTCGCAAATATAGCAAAACAAAAACGAATGTCTGTACACCTTCGTATCAGCCCTAACTTCTAGTATCTCATCTTCGTGGTCCTTAGGTGAACTTTATGTTAGCGGCGGAGGAATCATTCTGCAGTCAGCTTCAAATATCGATTCTCTAAATTTTCCCAACACCGATCCGCGAAAACAACGTCGCCTCCTTCAAGGGATTCCCGTTTGAACTCCCGAAGCGTCTTCGTAACAACTGAGTACTGTTCGAATCTACCGGTAACGAATCTAGCAGCCCGCCTCTGAACTGCTTCGATATCTTCCTTCAATTCGGTCTCCTGATCATCTCAAACACTTGAGGAGTGCTAGGGAACAGTCGCACTAGTCTCCTATATGTGCTCTCTTTTACAGCCACCCTAAAATTCTCCCAATAAATCGAATTCGACAATTCGTATTCCCTACCATGGCGCTGCGTATGTGCCCTTGGTCTAGAGTCAGAGGGTCAGCTGCCCTCTGTAATAAAAAAAAAGAACTGAGTGAATGAGTCAACGATGAACCTGAACGGGTGTCTTTGGACGACCGCCCTGAACATATGCAGCGAACAACGAACAAAATGAGAAAAAAAGGGGTTCGAACCGTCCCCTCCCTGACCCCAACTCCTAAAATTTTGAACAGAAATCATCAGCAATGGTGGCCGCGAAGAGTTCCAGCATAACAAGTCACACTCATTCTGCAAACGGCCTTATCAAAGGGGACGAATAAGCGGACAGAGGTTCAGGGCACTCTCTTGCCCATGGGGTGGGAAACTGCCCCAAAAGGCGGAAGAATCAGCAATGATCAACGGCTTGGGGATGCAGAAGGCAATGGTAATCTCTGCATTAGAGACACATAATGTGTATACACAGGACAAATGGCCTGTAATTTAGAAAGTGTCATGATGATCTCTCTATTGGCAAAAGATTCCGGAATAGCCCTATTCGGATCTCTGGGAGAGAACCGCCAAGGGGGGGGGGGGGGGGGGGTGACCACGAGAACAAGGTAGAATAAGCAACGGAAAGAAAGCGTTCTACGAATCGGGGCGTGGAATGCAAGAGCTTCGACGTGATACTGGTACTAGAAAATCTGAAAAGGCGAGTGAAAAGTCTCAGTTTATGGTGGAGGACAATATCAGCATCAGCAGAAAATGGTATAATGGGAGTAGGATTCGTTATGAATCAGAAGGTACGGCAGTGAGTGATTTACTGTCAACAGTTCAGTGATAGAGTTATTCTCAACAGAATCGACAGCAAACCAAGACCGATAACGGTAGTTCAGGTATAAACGCCGACGTCGCAAGGTGAAGATGAAGAAATAGACAAAGTATATGAGAATAGTGAACGGGTAATTCAGTACTTAAAGGGAGATAAAAATCATGGGGGATTGTAATGCGGTTGTAGGGAAAGGAATAGAAGAGACGATTACGGGAAGATGTGGACTTGATAATAGGAATGAGAGAGGAGAAAGAGTAACAGCAAATACTCTGTTCAAGAATCACAAAAAGAGGAGGTGCACTTGGAAAAGATTTCCGCTGTATTGCATAATCGTGAGGAAGAGATTACGAAATCAGATATTGGGTTGTAAGGCGTATCCATGACCAGATATAGACTCAGATCACAATTTAGTAGTGATGTAGAGCAGGCTGAAGTTTAAGAGACTAGACAGGAAAAATCAATACGCAAAGAAGTGGGATAGGGAAGTTCTCAGGAATGAAGAGAGACGCTTGAAGTTCTCTGAGGTTATAGACACTGCGATAATAGTTAAGTAGGCAGGTCAGTTGAACAGGAATGGACATTTCTGAAAAGAGCGATCGCAGAAGCTGAAAAAAAAAGTAGGTAAAAGAAGGTAGCTGCGAAGAAAACGTGAGTAACACAAGAAATACTTCCGTTGACCGATGAAAGAAAGAAGTACAAAAATGTTCACGGAAGATCAGGAGTAAAGAAGCATATATCACTTAGAAATGAAACAAATAGGAAGTGCAGGGAAGCTAAGGTGAAATGGCTGCATGAAAAATGTGAAGATCAGGAAAAAGAAATGATTATCGGAAAACTGTCTCAGCATATAGCAAAGTCATAACAGCCTTCGGCGAAATTAAGGGAAAGGATGGTAACATTAAGAGTGTAATGGAAATTCCACTGTTAAATGCAGAGGAGACAGTATATAGGGGGAAAGAGTACACTGAAGGCCTCTTGATGAGAAATTCTTGATAGAACAGTTCCATCTATACATCTAAGCCGAAATAAAGGAAAGAAAGGTTCATGAGTAGGATTAAAATTCAAGGTGAAAAGATGTACATTCGCTCATAACATTTCTATCTGCAGTGAAAGTGAAGAAGAGTTACAGAATGTGCTGAAAAGAATGACCAGTCTGATGAGTCAGAATATGGACTGAGAGTAAATCGAAGAAAGACGAAAGTAGTGGTAGAAATAAGAACAGCAAGGAACTTAACATAAGGATTGGTGATCACGAAGTAGATGATGATAACGAATTCTGCTCAATAGGCAGCAAAATAGCCCGTGGCGGACTGAGCAAGAAGGGCATTAATAACAGGCTAGCACTGGAAAAGATGGCATTCCTGGCCAAGAGATCTCTACTGGTATGAAACATAGCCTTTAATTCGAGGAAGAAGTTTCTGAGAATGTACGTTTGGAGCACATCACTGCATGGTAGTGAAAAATGGGCCGTGGGAAAACCCGAGTAGAAAAGAATCGAAGCGTCTGAGAAGTGGTGCTACAGAAGAATACCGAAAATTAGGTGGAAGGGAAAAGTAAGGAATGAGGAAGTTCTCTAGAGAATCGGCGAGGAAAGGAATATATGGAAAACAATGACAAAAGAAAGGGGTAGGATGGTAGGACATCTGTTTAAGACATCACGGAATAACTTCCATGGTACTACAGGGAGCTATAGAGGGTAAAAACTGTAGTGGAGAACCGAAACTGAACTACATCCAGTACATAATTTAGGACGTAGGTTCCTTGTGCTACTCTGAGATGAAGAGACTGGCACAGGAGAGGAATTCATGAATTCTTAGAGGGCCGCATCAGAAAAGAAGAAAAAAAAAAGAAAAGTCCTCATATGCTCGTTCCATTTCAAATTGCTTTGCTACGTTACGACCAGATATTTAAATGACGTGACTGTGTCAAGCAGGATAATACTAACGCTTTGCCCGAACATTACGGGTTTGTTTTTCCTATTCATCCGCATTAAATTACATTTTTCCTTATTTAGGGCAAGCTGTCATTCATCACACCAACCAGAATTTTTTTAAAATTCGTCTTATATCCTACTACAGTTACTAAACTTCGACAGCTTCCCGTGCTCCACAGCACCGTCAATAAAGAACCACAGAGTACTGCCCACCTTTTCACGTATGTATATAGAGAATAATAGTGGTCCTATCACTCTTCCCTGCGGCGCTCCTGGTGATACCCTTGCCTCCGATGAGCACTCGTCGTCGAGGGCAACATACTGGGACTGGGCTCTATTATTTAAGAAATCTTCGAGCCCCTCACATATCTGTTAACATATTTCATGTGCTTCTACCTTTGTCAACAGTCTGTGGTGGGGCACCGTGTCAAATGCTTTTCGGAAATCTAGAAATTTAGAATCTGCATGTGGCACTTCATGCATAGTTCGCAGTATATCACGCGAGAAAAGATCTAACTTAGTTTCGCATGAGTCTGTCTAAAACCGCGTTCATTCGTGAACATAAGCCTTTCGGTCTCGAGAAAATTTATTAAATTCGAACTACGAATATGTCCAAGAATTCTGCGGAAATAGATGTATGGATATTGCCCAATTAATTTGACAGGTCCATTCTTTTATCCTTCTTTTATACAGGATTTACCTGCGCTTCTTTCCATCCGCTTGGGACTTTGCGATGAGCGAGAGATTCGCTACAAACGAAAGCTAAGTAAGGGACCGTTGCCATAGTACACTCTTTGCGAAACCGAATTGGGATTCGATCCGGACCTGGCGACATATTTGTTTTGAGCTGTTTTAGTTGTTTGTCTGTGCCAGAGATGCTACTTACTATGTCGTCCACATGGGAGTCCGTTCGATGATGAAATGACGGTATGTTTCAACGACTCTCCTGCGAGAACGATTTCTTAAACGTGTAATTTAAAACTTCGGCCTTCGGTCTTCTATGTTCAACTGCCACATAATATTGGTTACCGAGTCTCTGCATGAAAGGCTTAGACTGCCTAGCGACTCCATGAAGAGCCAGAATGTCCTCTAGTTCTTTGCCAGATATTTTGCTTAGGTATGATGGCGGTCGTTCTTTTATGCAGCGCATATAGATCTTTTCACGGACATTACGAATCTCCACTAATTTTGCCTGTTGTCACTTATGCATTCTCTTTTGAACGAGAGGGCAACAGCCTTTGCTTCCTCAGCATTTCCCGAATTTCCTTATTAAATCAGGGTGGACCATTTCTGTCTTTAATCCACTTACTGCGCACTTACTCCTGCCGACCACGATTTACAATCTGTTTAAACTTTGCCCAATATCTTCTTCATCCACCGTATTGGATCTAAGTGATGTTAGTTTCATTGTCTATGTGAGATGTTAATAACTGTTTATCTGCTCTTTCTAGCAAAAAACTCCTAGTCCACTTAACTGTTTTATAAACTTTCCAAACCATAGTCGCTACGATGACACCATGATCATTAACCTTAGACTCTATACTGACGCCGTACGACATGGTCGAAGATATGAAATGATAGTTAAATCAAGACCCTAAGCTGCCGACAGGCGTTGATCTACATCAACGGGAACAGTTGAAAATGTGTGCCCCGATCGGGACTCGAACCCGAGATCCCGGGGACTCGAACCCGAGATCCCGGGTTCGAGTCCCGATCGGGCCACACATTTTCAACTGTCCCCGTTGATGTAGATCAACGCCTGTCGGCAGTTTAGGGTCTTGATTTAATTATCATTTCATTCTAGAGAGCTGCACGGTCACCGACGATATGGTCGAAGATATGTAATGATAGTTAAATCAAGACCCTAAGCTGCCGACAGGCGTTGATCTACCTCAACGGGAACAGTTGAAAATGTGTGCCCCGATCGGGACTCGAACCCGAGATCCCGGGGACTCGAACCCGAGATCCCGGGTTCGAGTCCCGATCGGGCCACACATTTTCAACTGTCCCCGTTGATGTAGATCAACGCCTGTCGGCAGTTTAGGGTCTTGATTTAATTATCATTTCATTCTAGAGAGCTGCACGGTCACCGACGATATGGTCGAAGATATGTAATGATAGTTAAATCAAGACCCTAAGCTGCCGACAGGCGTTGATCTACATCAACGGGAACAGTTGAAAATGTGTGCCCCGATCGGGACTCGAACCCGAGATCCCGGGGACTCGAACCCGAGATCCCGGGTTCGAGTCCCGATCGGGCCACACATTTTCAACTGTCCCCGTTGATGTAGATCAACGCCTGTCGGCAGTTTAGGGTCTTGATTTAATTATCACTTCATTCTAGAGAGCTGCACGGTCACCGACGATATCTGTTCTTTCGGACATGTCCGAAAGAACAGATACCATTTTCATACAGGGTCGAAGATATTCCTGTTGCGTATGAACTGCCGAACTAGCTGTTCAAGACAGTTTTCGGCAAACGTATTCAAAAGCGCCTTCCTGAATCGAACACTGAGCGCCACCAGTCAATCTATTCGCTGGAATAAACTCTCTTGAAAAATTTCGAAAATTTGTTGCGTCTGAAGCGCAGTTTGCCATTTATCTTAAAATACCACTGAAAACCACAGGTTTACTTGGTATAGTTCACTTACGACACATTTTTATATAAGATTAAGCTGTTTCATAGTTAAATGTATTTAATGTGAGTTTTTAACTCAATAAATTACAGCTTTCATTTGAAACTTGTTTCTAGTAACACTTTTCATTAATACCAAATTTAATACGACGAAATTCTCCACTTTACGATCCACAACTAGGACCATAACTTCTTGTGTTAGTCATTCCACTGCGCACAATAATTTCAGCTTGGGTCTTAAATGTGTGTCCATCTCTTGATTAACTTCTTGTGTCAGGATAAAAATTTTAAAGACGCTCGGGGTTCGGCACATTAACTAACCAGGTTAGCAAAGAACATCGACATAGTTACAGTTGTAGAACACAACTTTTAGCTGAGTCAGTTAGTTGTAAAGCCGGTTTGCAATCCACAGGGGTCACAAACTTGCTCTAAAGAAGTTTTTCACATCGAACTGTGTCATCCGTCAATAGCGAATTCGTGAAATTGTTTCGATGCGAAAGGTCTTCTAATTTTACTTGTTCCTTAGCCACTCATCGGCACATAGTTGGCATGGTTATTAAGTGATTTGGCACGGTTAATTTAATACGTGGCCGGATGCTCTTCCTGTGATCATCCCATTTCCCCCTCGTACGGAATATGAGTACCCCAATGGTCTGCGTGTACTGTTATGCATGTCTTAGTGAAAGATAGTTTTCTAACTGTTTGCGAATTGCGTAAGTGAGGCGCCACTTGGGTACTAGCCCGGTATTCACCTAGTGTGATGTGAGAAACGGCCTGAAACCCACATCCAGGCTGGCCTGCACAGCGAGTCTCTTCGTTAATCATCCGGGCGGATCCGATTCGGTAGTGGTGTACCTCCTTGCCCCGGAAAAGGTGATCTAACGTTCACGGCTATCCAGGTGGGTTCGCAATATTCTGTAGAGCATCCAGATCTGTTGATTTCTGTCAGTATTTATTGAACAGCTGTACCTCACTGCATGAGGCAGTTCGCCAAATTTGGCGCCTTCTACGTCATTCTAAAGTTTCAAATTCGACATAGACGCCTGATAGAAGTACTACTAAACAAACCAACAATTTTGTTTTGAAGAATGTGGGCACCCATGCCCATAGATTAAGAAAGTAAATAAGTAAATGAGTGAAATATGGTACACTGTGTGGTCAAAAGTATCCGGACACCCCCAAAAACATACGTTTTTCATATTAGGTATATTGTGCTGCCACCTACTGCCAGGTACTCCATATCAGTGACCTCAGTAATCATTATACATCGTGACAGGGCAGAATGGAGCACTCTGCAGAACTCACGGACTTCGAACGTGGTCAGGTGATTCGGTGTCACTTGTGTCATACGTCTGCACGCGAGATTTCCACACTCCTAACATCCTTTGTCCACTGTTTCCGATGTGATAGTGCAGTGGAAACGTGAAGGGACACGTGCAGCACAAAAGCGTACAGGCCGACCTCGTCTGTTGACTGACAGAGATCGCCGACAGTTGAAGGAAGTCGTGATGTATAATAGGCGGCCATCTATCCAGACCATCACACAGGAATTCCAGACTGTTATCAGGATCTAATATATATGAAACTATCAGCCTCGATTGCGGTAATGAAACCAACCTTTACCTAGGTTTCAGCCCAAATAATTGAGCCTTCTTCAGAAGATATACCTGGATGGGAACTGAGCACTATGGGACTTAACTTCTATGGTCATCAGTCCCCTAGAACTTAGAACTACTTAAACCTAACTAACCTACGGACATCACACAACACCCAGTCATCACGAGGCAGAGAAAATCCCTGACCCCGCCGGGAATCGAACCCGGGAACCCGGGCGCGGGAAGCGAGAACGCTACCGCACGACCACGAGCTGCGGACAGATATACCTGAATCTATAATTTGTCTAAGAGGGCATGGTCTAGAAATGAAACTGAAACAGCATGAAGAGGTGTAGTCACATTTTAAAAATGCGGTACGTAAGTACTAAATCAACGCCAAGACTAAGCTCTGGCGTGCGCCTCGTCTCCCTTGACGCCGTGCGGTGGGCCTAGGGAGCTCACGTGAAACTAAGTAGGACTAGACAACGCGCTGCAAATCAACATGGCGGGGAACATTGCGCATGTCTAACTGAAACCATGACTGTCGAAGATAAAAGCCCAACGCAGTTATACCTTAAAACAAATAACTTACAGAAGGTTGAGAATCTTAAATATTAAGCCTCTGCACCAGGTTATGACTTAAATGTAACAAACTATGCATGGATTTATATACGTTCGAACACACTACCCCGGCTTACACTATTAGAATGTATCGGACCTTTCACAACGAATGCTGCATAATGCACCCATCGTTATTAATGAAAGATGGCATAAAACAGCGAAACTGTAGTATGTAAACGCCATAATGCAATAATCTCGGTATCAGGATCCACTGCAAGTACTATGACAGTTAGGCGGGAGATGAGAAAACTTGGATTTCATGGTCGAGAGGCTGCTCATAAGCCACACGTCACGCCAGTAAATGCCAAACGACGCCTCGCTTTGTGTAAGGAGCGTAACCATTGGATGATTGAACAGCGGAAAAACATTGTGTGGAGTGACAAATATGATACACAATATAGCGATCCGATGGCAGGGTGTGGAAGTGGCGAATGTCCGGTGAACGTCATCTGCCAGCGTGTGTAGTGCCAACAGTAAAATTCGGAGGCGGTGGTGCTATGGGCTTGCGGTGTCTCTCATGGAGAGGGCTTGAACTCCTTGTTGTTTTGCGTGGAACTATCACAACACAGGCCAACATTGATGTTGTAAGCACCTTCTTGTTTCGCACAGTTGAAGAGCTGTTCGGAGATGGCGATTGCATTCTTCAACACGATCGCGCACCTGTTCATAATGCACGGCCTGTGGTGGAGTGGTTTCACGACAATAACATCCCTGTAATGGACTGGCTTGCACAGAGTTCTGACCTGAATCCTATAGAACACCCTTGGAATAATTTTGGTTCGCCGACGTCGTGCAAGGCCTCACCGATCAACATCGATACCTCTCCTCAGTGCAGCACTCCGTGAAGAATGAGCTGCCACTTCCCAAGAAACCTTCCAGCACCTGGTTGAACGTATGCCTGCGAGAGTGGAAGCTGTCATCAAAGCTAAGGGTGGGCCAACACCATACTGAATTCCAGCATTACCGATTTAGGGCGCCACTAACTTGTAAGTCATTTTCAGCCAGGTGTCCGGATACTTTTGATCACATAGTCTATATGGAACTGAGGAAGCAGTTATTTTATGCTTGTTGGAAGGTGAGATACACTCATTATTAATGGTGAGATATTTTTAACTCGTCAAAACAATCAGAATGCATATAACTCTATGGACTTAGGTTACTACAGAGGCACTAAGCCATGTGGGGAATCTTGAGATGTGGCAAACACTTGGGCGTACATTCGTGGAGTGCTCCAGACGATATAAAGCAATAAAAATTTTACTGTCTGGAATATAATCTTCTGAAACTTACCATAGTGTTATGTTCCACAAGTGAATAAAATCTTATTTTTATTGATTTTTCAGGTTCTCTGCGGTCATACGAGCCAAAACTACAGGAGTCGGAAAAATATAGAAACACCGTAATAAATGCATGCTTGAACATAACTGCAATGTTCCGATGTTGAATTTGACCACAGACAGCACCTGTGCAATGTCCTCAATAGATTGTATAACCAAGGTAGACCGACTGCTTAGTCACAACGCGGACGGAAGTGTGAGTTAAGTGGTCATGACGGACGTGACTGAAGAGAATTGTGACGAAAAATAAGGGGACGACAGCTGCAAAAGTCACTGCAGAGCTCAATGGCGCACTTGTGAACCACTTCAGCACCAAAACAACACCAAGGGAGTTCCACGCGCAGGGAACTGAAGGGCGGGTTGGAATTCCAAAACCACTCATCAGTGATGCAAATTTCAGTAACAGCAAAACGTGCCCCTGAAGCGAAAAAACTTGGACTGCGAAATGGAAGGAAGTCATTTGGTCTTGTTTTCACAGTATTTCCAACTTCTGGTCGAGTTTATGTCCAAGGATTCAAATAACGCGAATTTTTGGTGATGCTTTGGGCAGCCATATTGTTGTACTCCATGTGTACTTAGCAAAGGTCATATCACTGCGAAACGTTATGTGATTATGTGATTTTTGCTGATCAAGCCCATCCCATGGTTCAGTGTTTGCTCCCCAGTGTTGATGCTATATTCGAAGACGACAACGTCGCTGTTGACACAGCCCTCATCGTCCAGGGCTGGTTCTGCGAGAATGATTTGTCACATCTCCTCTGGCGACCAAGTCACCAGATCTCATTATTTTTGACCCTTTGTGGTCTACTTAGGAGAGAAGTGGGCATTATCGCTATCCACTTCCATTATCGTTACCTTGCAGGGAAAATGGTATATGTAACCTTGAAATCCATAAAACGCCTGTACTTACCAGTGAGAGACTACTGGAAGCTGTTTTGAATGCCAACAGTTTCTTACATCGTCTTAGTAATGATGATGTTCAGTCTTCCATATTTTGGTCCACTTCCTGTAACTGATCACGGAACGAGTCAGTACAGAGACAGCAGAAAATTTATAAACAAAAGAACTAAGGAATTAACAAAACAGGGTAAAATTTCTGACAGGGTGTACGAATAAGTGACACATTACAGAAAAAAACTACTCAGCCACAGCGACGAATTCCTGTACAGAATGGAATGAGTGAATCATGAGGAAAGCTCTCAGCTTATATTTCAAGACTTGGTATTTATTACTCAATTTTTCAGTTCTACTAAAATCCTGTTGAATTACAGCACACGCTTAAGGAAGTGTTACCTAAGTACAAATCGTTTTTCCATCTAGTGTTCGCTGAATGAATGTTGCAGTTTTCTCTGAATGAGTCAATGTTAGCAAAAGTAAATCTCAAAATCGGGCATACGTCCAGCAGTAGCGGAGCTAGAATCCATATGCATGTGACAATATGCTTAACTATTCTGTTACAAACGTTGCGCATAAAAACGGGATTTTCCGGTGCTCATACCTTGGGTTCTGTTGGTGAAAAAAGAACTGAGTCAGATGTTTTGGATAGCCATTGGACTAGGGACAATTTGCATACTCAACAGAAGGATTGTCTTAGTGACGCTATCCTACAGTAGAGGGACGAAGTATGAGTATTGCACACTTCCTTCTGCTTAGGCAAATGCAGTAAATCGGGTAGAACTTTTTGCGTTTCAAGTGGTCTAGGAACTTGTGGAGACACCATTAGTTCATGGGTGGTTCTTCGGAAAACCTCACAAAGGCTTTTTTACTGTACTGACACCATCACAAGCGGACTAATACCCAGCGGAGGATTCCAAGACTATTAATCAAATTGCGTGCATATGGAGTATCGTCTCAGTTGCGTGACTGGATTCGTGATTTCCTCTCAGAGGGGTCACAGTTCGTAGTGATCGACGGTAAATCATCGAGTAGAACAAAAGTGATATCTGGCGTTCCGCAAGGTAGTGTCATAGGTTCTCTGCTGTTCCTGATTTACATAAATGATCTAGGTGATAATCTGAGCAGCCCCCTTAGATTGTTTGCTGACGACGCTGCAATTTACCGTCTAGCAAAATCATCAGATGATCGGTTCCAATTACAAAATGATCTAGAGATAATTTCTGTATGGTGCGAAAAGTGGCAACTGGCACTAAACAAAGAAAAGTGCGAGGTCATCCATATGGATACTAAAAGAAATCCGATAAATTTTGAGTATACGATAAATTGCACAAATCTAAGGGCTTTCAATTCATCTAAATACCTAGGAATTACAATTACGAACAACTTAAATTGGAAAGACCACATAGATAATATTGTGGGGAAGGCGAAACAAAGACTGCGCTTTGTTGGCAAAACACTTAGAAGATCCGACAAACCCACTAAAGAGACAACCTACATTACACCTGTCCGTCCTCTGCTGGAATACTGCTGCGCGGTGTGGGATCCTTGCCAGGTAGGATTGACGGAGGACCTCGAAAAAGTGCAAACAAGGGCAGCCCGTTTCGTGTTATCGCGCAATAGGCGTGAGAGTGTCACTGATATGATACGCGAGTTGGGGTGGCAGTCACTGAAACAAAGGCGGTTTTCTTCACGAAATTTCAATCAGCAACTTTCTCTCCTAATACAAAAATATTTTGTTGACACCCACCTACCTAGGGAGAAATGATCATCGTAATAAAATAAGAGAAATCAGAGCTCGAACGGAAAGATGTAGGTGTTCCTTTTTCCCACGCGCTGTTCGAGAGTGGAATGGTAGAGAAGTAGTATGAAAATGGTTCGATGAGCCCTCTGCCAGGAACTTAAGTGTGAATTGCAGAGTAACCATGTAGACGTAGATGTACTGCAAATAGTTGAAATTTTTGGGATTTTCTCCTAAGATCCCGTTCTCTAACTACTTGAAAATTCTCTTGGTGTTGGGTCCTGCCCACTCGTCTCGTATAGGGTGCCTAAAAGATGCTGCGTTCTCGGAATGCTGTACAACAATTCAAACAATTAACGTTAGTAGTTTTATTTCCATAAAGCAGATTTGACAATACTTAACTTTAATGATCTTTAAGTTGTCGCAAGTGATGGGCGACAGGCAATATAATTCAGAGGCCTTGGATATATGCAATGTTCTTGCAAGTTTGACACACGGTTTGTGGCTCACTACTAACTGTTCTCCTCGCACTCTCTGCTAGGCCGTGCTAATACGCTGCCGAGGTTGGCAGGAGCGGCGCTTATATTCACTCCTTGCAGAGGTCGCTGCTGTCGTGGCGCGGTCCTTGTCAGTGGGCTATTGGCTGACATCGCCGCACCGTCTTCTCTGATCTTGCGTTCCTCCTCTTCGTTCCGACGCTTGTGGTTACGCCAGAACACTTGGTATCTTTACCCATTCCCAAAAGCAAAGAGTGTCAAAGTTGCTCTATTTGTACACGTAAAGTACACACGTAAAATCCGGTCTGAGGCGAAAACGTACTTTATAAAATTATGTAGCTCGGAGTAATGTGTTGCAAAATGTCTGCATTATCATCTGGGAACCCCATGTTGTAGTACTGAAGCACATGCAAAACTTCTTTTTACTTAAAACCTGGTCCGCGACGTAAAATTAGTTTGGCGTTATTTCAGTTTCAAATAAATAATTTAATTAAATTTTACTGGCCAATACATTTGTTCTTGTATAAGTTACATGCGCTGCTGCAGCAGGGGAAAGAAGGGAACAAACGGAAAAATACTTCTATCAAAGCACAAAAAAGGCAAATATGCTCCTGTTTAAAACACTCTGACTGAAAAGTTGAGTACCAACTGCCTTACCTTTAAAAATTTTCCCAAAAGTTTTGGCATGAAAACATATTCCCGCTTCTCTATGCTGAGAGAGAAAGTAGCGGTGGCAAAGAGACAGTAAATCATTAAACGCTGGAAGGTAGTAGGCAGTTGTTATGTTACAGAAAGAGCTAAGGACACAATGACAATGTGAGAGAAAGAGAGGTATAAGGTGGTAACTCAACATAGATGGCAGTGACAGAACAGTACTAGGAATAGAGTGAAGGAGGCAGTGCCAGTGGAAGAAGACTAAAGAGAAGGAGAAAGAGGAAAATAAGATCGAGGAAGGGAAAGACAACGATAATGAGAAGAGACAGCAGCAGTAGGAAGGAAGGAATGAGATATCAGCAGTAATAGAGAGCAAGAGAGAGATATAGTGACAGTGAGAAGAGACTGTAGTAACAGGACAGAACAAAGATAACTGTGGTTGTGCCTTAGGAGACTATGACAGAGATACACGAAGAGATAATGACAATGAGTTGAGATGAATAAGTGAGTGAGGAATGAAACTGGGAATGTATGAGCGTGAGCGATTTGCAGCGACTGATTAGCGTGTGTGAGTGAGTTACGCTTAGGGGAGATTGTGGGTATTCGAAGTGAGTTGCACGTTAAAAAAGTGCGAATATGTTTTTGGGAAAATTTTTGAATATGGTGAGGAAGATAGAAGTAAGCGGCTGCTACGTCATATTTAAGTCAGCGTCTTTTAAAATAAACAAGAACCGCATTCTTTGCGCTCCGATGCAGCATTTTTCCTCTGGTTTAGACATATCCGAACAACGGCCTACAAGATGCTCGCGATTTGACACAGCAGATCAGTCTGACCGCTCTTTTGTGGAATAAGAATTTTCTTGGTAAGCATCACAGAGTTGATCCAAAATTTATTATAGGAAATAATGCGAAAGCGTTACGGAGATGATAGATAAACTCCAGTGGAAGACTCTGCAGGAGAGACGCTCAGTGGCTCGGTACGGGCTTTTGTTGAAGTTTGGATAACATACCTTCACCGAGGAGTCAAGCTGTATATTGCTCCCTCCTACGTATATCTCGCGAAGAGACCATGAGGATAAAATCAGAGAGATTAGATCCCACACAGAGGCATACCGGCAATCCTTCTTTCCACGAACAATACGAGACTGGAATAGAAGGGAGAACCGATAGAGGTACTCAAGGTACCCTCCACCACACACCGTCAGGTTGCTTGCGGAGTATGGATGTAGATGCAGATGTAGATGTAGAATGGAGTGAAAAATAGGCAAAGTAAACAAACCTTCGCCGTTTGCCTTCAGAAACAGTGGAGATCGTTCTTATAGTGAAAATAGCTGCATTCAGTTTCTGCACAAGACTTGAGAGAGATATATGAAATAAAGTTTTTCATCTACTCTCATTCCTGGTTGTCTGACCACCTTTGGAGTCTAAAGTTCAGCTTTTACTAGCGTTTCGTGTCGAAAACCGTACCCATTGCGTTTTAGAGGCAGGCACTGTGGTTGCTAGTCCTACGCTCCCGTGTGTTTTGTTTGAATTGGGTGTGACCCCCTATGACTGACTGACCAGACTGCCACACATTTTCGTTGGCATGATTATTTGATGGCACCTGGAGATGAAGCTTTATGCTTTGGAATTGGTCGCGGAATAAATTACGAAATTACTAGCTTTTACCTTATAAAAGTACATGTTCCAGTTAATTTCTAAGTACAGTGACTTTCATTTTGATGCATCATTTCAGTTCGACATGACTGCTAGGGTGGTTGAGTTCAAAGTGTTGCCAGAGCTTGTCAGCACGGCTGGTAACGAGAGCGTCCAACCCGTAATCTCTGAGGATATCTCTACCTGGCGGGAACGTGGCGTGTCTGAGCGCCGAAGCGGAAACGCGGCACGAATCTCCGCGATCGTTGCAAACGCCAGCCCTATGCAAAGCTCTGCCGACATTTCGTGCAAAGCTCTTTATTTATCTGTTACTTATCAGCGTTTTTTGTACATGCTTGACAAACACATTATTGGCTCTAAGCACTAAGGGACTTAACATCTGAGGTAATGAGTCCCCTAGACTTAGAACTACTTAAACCTAACTAACCCAAGGATATCACACACATCAATGCCCGAGGCAGGATTCGAACCTGCGACCGTAGCAGCAGCGTGGTTCCGGAATGAATCGCCTGGAACCGCTCGGCCACAGCGGTCGGCAAACACCTTATTACATAGATGGTAAATCTAATAACTAAAAACTCTGTGGAAAGACACAAACCACGTAGCAACCGAAAATCGATCAGGCACTAAAATACCATGGTAACTGGCAATAGACTAATTCCTTTAGATTATTCATGAAACAAACGTAAAGAACATTACAGGTGCAGCAACTGGTGCGGAAATAAAAACGTTAACCATTCTCCTGGTTACACCGTGGATTCCATAAGGTGTGTCCCGTTCTTCACTGATACAAAAAATGGCTCTAAGCACTATGGGACTTAACATCTGAGGTCATCAGTCCCATAGAACTTAGAACTACTTAAACCTAACCAACCTAAGGACATCACACACATCCATGCCCGAGGCAGGATTCGAACCTGCGACCGTAGCGGTCGCGCGGTTCCAGACTGAAGCGCCTAGCACCGCTCGGCCACTCCAGCCGGCCTCACTGATACAGAATAACCTGGTTCGCAGAAGAGCTTCTGTGAAGTTTGGAAGGTAGGAGACGGGGTACTGGCAGAATTGAAGCTGTGAGGACGGGTCGTGGGTCGTGCTTGGGTAGCTCAGTGGGTAGTGCACTTGCCCGCGAAAGGCAAAGGTTCCGAGATAGAGTGTCGGTCCGGCACACAGTTTTAATCTGCCAGGAAGTTTCATATCATCACACACTCGTTAAGGACGAATCAATTCGACACATAGAGAGTTTCCACAGGCGGTCGGCGATCGATGAGACGACCGACCGAGCGACCAACCAAGGTCGTTTCCACTCCAGTTACGTGTGTCGGCAACGGTCAGGCGAGTCTTAGCTGTCCGCAGCTGACTGCAGCTCCAACCCGACTCAACTCGATGCCCGTTCGGAACTCGGAGACACGGCGACGCGGGCACACTGGCTCGGACCCAACCATGCAGAGATAAGCCCTGCCCATTGGCCACGACATCTCTGCACAAGAATGGAACCGAGCTACGTCCGGCAAGATGACCAACTGACGAGGCCCAGAAACGGTCAAAAGACCAAATACACGTCGCCCGATGAGACGACCAACCGAACGACCAACCAACGGTCGTTCCCGCTCCAATCTCCTT
The DNA here is from genome assembly GCF_021461395.2 of Schistocerca americana. Lineage (NCBI taxonomy): Eukaryota > Metazoa > Arthropoda > Insecta > Orthoptera > Acrididae > Schistocerca > Schistocerca americana. The sequence goes on from NC_060119.1 coordinate 541,215,808, forward strand.
CCGTCGGATAGTACACGTGTGTCGCCAGCGGTCGCGGAATGCTGGCTGTCCACACCTTACTGGGGCTGCGTCCCGACTGAACTCCAGACACACGACACCCGGAAGTATTAGCAGTCGCTCCAGAGATAGTACGACAGTGCACTTATCGATAAGCTCTGCTGCTGCCACTCACGGGCATGCAAACCAGCAACCTAGTGACGCCAGTAAATCGAATTAAAAGAAAACGAGGCGACAGAACCATAAAAACAGGACGACGAGCAATAAACGGCATGACCGCGAGTCGCGCACGGCTCGTTTCGTATTTGTGAAAAATGACAATTTGCATTGCATGTTATACTGCAGGGCCGGCAACTTAAGAGAGTTGTGTAGAGGTGTGATGGACATTTCCTGTAGGGTACATTTTCTTGCACTTAGCTCAATACTGATGTCATAAAAAATAAATAAACTCAGCTTATTTGCAGAAGCATACAATGACTTCCTCCTAGTGAACAAAATGACTGAATGATCTCAATTATGAAACGGTTTAATGCATTCTGTCTGCATAGAGGGTATGCAGACTCAATTCATAGTTCCCATTTTTAATATAGTTTCACTGCACCCGAACAGTTATCCAGCAAGTGAAAAGTAAATGAAGTAGCTGAATTCTTACCACCAAATCTCTCTAGATAAGGTTCGTATTTATGTCCTTCTGTCTTTAACAGGATTTTCCACATATTAAATTTTGGGTCAGCCTTAGACTTCAGGCTGGCGTAACTCAATTAGACTTGACGTACTCACCTCCGTAGTGGAGGTCGTTAGCGCACAGTTGTGCTCAACTGTGAGGTAGTTGGTTCGAATCGAGGTAGAGGAAGAAACATACATCACAGTATTTGGCTGTAAAGACGAGGAGAAGCGGCGACATACAGCCAGAAGTCCCAGAGTGTTCAGTTCAGGGTGCACTCCTATTTCTTATATCGATATATAGTATGTGAGAATTACCTTCCACTTAACATTTATCAAGCAGAGTTAGTACTTTTGTAGAATATACTAGCGTTACACTCAATCCCATTAGAGAGAAAGAAACAGAAGAAAAGGTTAATCATGTTTTCCATCGAACAGAGAGGCTCTCTGAAAATGGATTCTCCGTTAATTTTGAGAAAATACTCAATATTCATATCTGTACAACAGAGTAATATCAAAAACTGATGATGCACATTGTGCCGTTTTTCGGCACGATTGTGTTCAGGCCGCGAGTGTTAAGGTCGTTATTGGCCCCGCCAGAGAAACTGGGGCGCCGAGTTGGCGGCGAGTGGCACTCTGGCGACGAGGAGAGGAGGGTTTGAGAGTACCGAGCGAGGACAGAACGGCAGAGTGTTGGGGACAGATGGTCCGAATTGTCCATTAATAATTATGGCACTCTATGGTAATGAACTGATGGTGAAACCGAGACGCTTGGGAATTCAACGCTGCTGTGGAACGACAAGTTGTGGGCTCCGAAATATGGACACAATTTACGACGAGCTGTGGCCGATGTCGTTTGTGGGTGTTCTGCCAAAGGCAGATAAACAAGACAGCATGGGTCCAACCTGAACACACTGTGCTGTAGCATGTTCGCCCACAATAAGGATGTCATGATATTGGAGAAGAAAGCAGTGGAATACGGTACGTGTATTAACCTTCAGTGATTTCTGCGGTGTTAGTTTACTTAACTGTGTGGAGACTGAACAGTAACTGTCACTTTTCAACGGAGTTTACGAATGTGTAAAAGTGTGGCCAATGCTGGATGGGCGTTGTCATAAAGTTATTATATTTCTCATTTGTGAACATAATTTTCTGCTATCAGGATTACTCATTGGACAGATTTGAAATTGTCAGTTCTGCACTGCGCTGCGACCGGGACTCGAACCCGGGATCTCCTGCTTACATGGCAGACGCTGTATCCATCTGAGCCACAGAGGACACAGAGGATAGTGTGACTGCAGGTTCTTATCTCTGGCATGCCTCCCGTGAGACCCACATTCCCAGCTTATTGTCCCGCACTATATTCGTAGTAAACTCATTACTGCCGGCCGGAGTGGCTGAGCGGTTCTGGGCGCTACAGTCTGGAACCGCGCGACCGCTACGGTCGCAGGTTCGAATCCTGCCTGGGGCATGGATGTGTGTAATGTCTTTAGATTAGTTAGGTTTAAGTAGTTCTAAGATCTAGGGGACTTACGACCACAGTAGTTGAGTCCCATAGTGCTCAGAGCCACTAAACTCATTACTCGCGGCTTTACCGATTCCCGTAAGTGTTCGGGCAACGTGTGTGCATCCGCATAGAAGATAGTCAAATGGCCGGTGAGTCGAGGTGCAGGGTCATCGATGGTGTCTGTTCTGTCGGACATGTCCGAAAGAACGGACACCATCTTCATACAAATATAGTTAAGGCTCACCGGCCATTTGACCATCTTCTATGCGGATGCACACATTGCCCAAACTCTTATGGAATCGGTAAAGCCGCGAGTAATGTGAAACGCTCTGCTTAACCCGCAGGATAGGACAAATAGAATAAATTGTGGAGGGACCAAAATAAGGGGCTGTCCATTACACTCGAACATACAACTTTATTATTTGATCAGACATTACAAAAGCACAAAAAATTTTAAAGACACAGCTTTAATCTTTGAGACAATTACCGGCTGAAAGCCACATTCGTTTAAAAGCGGCTGAAGTCCAATAACTTAAATCGCAAGCATATTCAGAAATTTAAGTGCAAGCCTTATCTTAAAACTGTTCTTTAGTTAGACTGAAGTAAACAAGTTGAATTAAAATGGCTGAATGCCAAACACTTAAAACTCTAGAACATTTTTTTTTTTAATACGAAAGTACTTACATGAAACACCTCTTCAATTTAGGCTGAAGGCCTTAAGAACAAACAACTAAAATTCAAACCAGCTGAAAGCCGAAGACTTAAAAATTAAAAAACTTTCTAAAATTTCAAAGGGCTTACGTGAAACAGTAAACTAGGCTGAAGGTCTTAAGAGTAAAACAGCTCTAATTTAAAACACAAAACTGGCTAGAAGCCGTACAAGTACTAAAAACAAGAACAAATTTAAAAAACATTCAGTACACACAAGGGCGCCCAGATGTTCGAGTGTCGGCCTGTAATTCGAACACTAACGTTCACTTGGGTGAGACAGGCAGTCGGCCAAACCATCCTCAATCCGACGGCAACCCAACCGACAGACTGCCAACAGACCAGTGTTCAAGGTGGTTTCCGCTCCACACTTGCACCAAGGTTCCGCTTCGCACTCGCACCAAACTTCCAGCGATGCTGACAGCAGAGACTGTAGGACCCAAAAGAACGGATCGCAGACGACCCATAAGAGGTGGAGGACCCGATAACCCACGCCGTTTAATCAAACGACCGACTAACTCAGAGGCAGTACGCCGACAACTCTTAAATAAACTTGTCAGTGAAAATCACATAAACTACACACAGCCCCACGAACATTTGCAGTGACTGTGCAATAATGAGGACGAAGCACGAGTCGGTACACACAGCCAACCGATAAGAAATAGCCAGCCAAATACACGTGGTCTAACAAGACGACCGACCGACGATCAACCAAAGTCGTCCCCACTCAAACATGTGTGTCGGCACTCGTCGGGCAAGTGATGGCTATCTGCACCTTCCTGACGCTGCATCCCCCACTGGTGCTACGTCGCAACTGCGCCAACCGACCAACTGCTACACATCTGCACCGAAACAGCACTAAAATAACTGGGCAGTCGACATCACAAGCTACACACAGTACCACAAACACTTGGACGAAGAACTCGACCAGTGGTAAAAGCAGTGACTATGCAGTGACGAGGACGAACCACGAGTTGAGACACACACATCGCCAAACCATAAACGATCGGCGAGCAATCACGTCGTCCGGTAAGACGACCAACCGATGATCAACCAAGACCGTCCCTGTTCAAATCATGTGTGCCGGCAACGGTTCGGAGACTCATGGCTATCCGAACGTCACTGCCGCTCCAACCCGATCGACTCCTGCCGCATCCCAACTGCCCGACTGCCAGGTCTGAACTCCACTCCTGGCGCTTTGCAACTCACTGCCAGATACGAACTCACTTACGATACATCAACCGGGAAGTCCTAGCAGTCCAGCAAAGATAATACAGTGGGGCATATATCGATAAGCGCTGCTGCTGCCGCTCACGGGCAGGCAAGGCAGCAACTCAGTAACACCAGTAATGAATTAACAAAACGAGGTAGCAGTACAGGAAAAACAAAATGTAAAAGAGAGAGATGGCACGAACACGAGCCACAACGGCTCATAATGAGTGTAATGAGCACGGGCACTACGAATACAGTGTGGAACAATAAGTTGGGAATGTGAGTCTCACGGGAGGCGTGCCAGAGATAAGTCCCTGCAGTCGGACTATCCTCTGTGTCCTCGGTGGCTCAGATGGATAGAGTCTCTGCCATGTAAGCAAGATATCCCTCGTTCTAGTCCCGGTCGGGCAACATATTTTCAACTGTCCTCGTCGACATATATCAACGCCTGTATGCAGCTAAGGGTATTCATTTCATTGTATTAGTTTAATTGTAAATTCACATAACTCTCCTTAGTTAAATTTTAAACATATCTGTAGTTTCTTCAGGACAAAGACTGTGTGACACCGTTAGCAGTGATCCGTACGTCGGACTGAGAACATCTTCGGTTTTAATGCAAGCTTAACGGTTTTCACCTGCTTATTTCTCTCTGACCATTGCCAACAACACAAGATTACACAAGATCTCTTCACAGTCTCATTTAACACATCCGATGAACCAGGAAACGTTGGGAACTGCAGGGTGATTTGAAAATGGTATCAGTATAGGAACTTTGGACTAAAAGAATGAAATTAGGGTTATGTATGTCGTTCACTCTGAAGAACTATTGGTGAGCTATACCTTCTGCTATTGACTTAAAAGCGTAAGATTTTATGAAGTATATGTTTACCATGGATGTAAACAAACTGACCACAAAGTTGATCGACTATATCATTTCCACAGCTACATCACAGATACTGGTAAAAGCAATACTACCGAACAGTTAGTGTTCCCTCGCCACTGGCAGTACCATTAAAATCTTTTATAAGCGACGAACCGCACTTCAGTTCAGCGTTTCTGATCTAGCAGTCTTACCAGTATTGTAACCGCGCCGTCTATGGGCACCCAGCTGTCAAGAAAAATCTGGGAGCGTCTCAACCGCGTAAGGTGTAAGAACGCAACATGGGAAGCATCGCCTGTAAATGGGAGATCGCACACAGCCCTGAATGTGGCTGAGTTGCAATGGCGCAAATAGCAATCGGCATGATTCATGACTTAAAAAAGACCATAACATCTTGAATGCTTCTCAAAGGAACCGGTGGGGGTGGCCGAGCGGTTCTAGGCGCTTCAGTCTGGAACCACGCGACCACTACGGTCGCAGGTTCGAATCCTTCCTCGGGCATGGGTGTGTGTGATGTCCTCAAGTTAGTTAAGTTTAAGTAGTACTAAGTTCTAGGGGACTGAGGACCTCAGATGTTAAGTCCCGTAGTGCTCAGAGCCATTTGAACCATCTGAGCTTCTCAAAGAGTTATCACATGGTTAAGCTCGCTGACTATAGAACTATGATGTAACTGTGAAATTAATTGCGTCTCATGTTTTTGTGAAAATAAGCCATTGATTTTGAATAAATGGGCCAGCTCTAAACTTAAAAAAAAAACCGAGCTTATCCAGTTTTCAACTGAAAAAAATATCCCACGTGATATTAACCTACCCTATCGACATTAGACAGTGCTAAGTTCTTAGGTGTGTTTGTATTGATGAAAACTTAAACAGGAAAAACCATATAGTAGGCTTGCTGAAACGTTTAGGTTTTGGCTACTTTTGGCATAAGATCAATTGCCAAGTTATGGGATACAGAACTCAGTAAGATAATATATTCTGCATATTTTCGCCCACTAATGTCTAATAGGAGAATAATATTCTGGTGCAGCTCCTCACTTAGATAAGAAGGCACAAAAAAGTAATTTGATTTATGGTGGCGTTTACACTTGTGCATCTTGTAGGCATCTCTTTAAGGATCTGCGAACATTGACTACAGCCTCACAGGGCAATTACTCATGATATTTTCCACCAGCAACCCATCTGAGCCGCACGGGGTAGCCGCGCGGTCTGTGTCGCCTTGTCACGGTCAGTGCGGCTCCCCCATCGGAGGTTTGAGTCCTCTCTCAGGCAGGAGTGTGTGTTTTGTCCATAGCGTAAGTTAGTATAAGTTAGAGTACGTAGTGTGTAGGCTTAAGGACCGATGACCTCAGCAGTGTGGTCTCATAAGACTTTACCACAAATTTCCAATACATCTGAGGTTACGAGTAACACATGTATTCATAAGTACAATACTTAAAGGAAAAAAATTATCTGCATTATTTTTTTAAAGAAGCTAACTTCTGTACAAAGAGCGATTAAATATGCAGGTACAAAACTCTTGGTAAACCACTAATGAAATTTTTGTTTTGTTTAACTTGAGATAATGATTAAGTTCATTTATTCCAGCGGCAGTGGATAGACAAATGTTTCCCAGTTCCGTTTGATTCTCAATTTTGCGCAATTTCCTATACTTCTCTTATTTGATAGTCTGCATGCTGAGCTGTGAATCGTGATTTTCCAGTGTCTTGATTGCGTTACCTTTGTGTCTGGTGGGGTAACTTTTGGCCGTTAACATCCCACGTGCCTCAGAGTTGGTGTTGTTCACAAAGTAATGAACCCAATTGTAAGTCATATATTGCAGAATTTCTATACGCTTTCTGATTTTTGAATTTTTTGAAACTAGTGTAAATTCTGGCCTTCAGCACACCACGTGTCCCATACTACGCTGCTACTGTCGCTCAAATTGTAGATCACAAAGTATCGAATTCAACGACTATCTATATCTATGTATGTGGGATTTCTGTTCATTTTTCCCGATTTTTGAACTTCTTGAAGATAGTATAACTTCCAGCTTTCAGCCTGCCAGGTGTCCCGTACTTTGCTGCTGCGGTTTACTGTTGTTTATTTTATAGATCTTAAGGCAACAAATCCAACGAATACCTATATGTGTGCATGATTTCTGATTTCGAATTTTATAACTTCTTTGCTGATAACGTAATTCCTGGTGTTGAGCCCACTGTATCTTGAATATGGTCACTACAGGTGCTTGTTCCAAATCACTTTACAGGACTCGTAATGCTGAGTATAATGGATACTACTTGTGTGGGAATTTCTGTCTTGTCTTTCCCTTTCACGTGATGGTCATGGATACATACCGCCAGGCCTTAGGCATCCTCTGACACTTCCAGCTGCTCTCTGATCACCTGAAAGATAGTAAACTGTAGATATGAATTTTTTGGGTTCTTATACGCATCTGCATGCATGTGAAGTAAGTGTCCTCCGCAAGCCTTGCCATATTGCGTTTGACTTCCTGAAACTCGGCTATGTTTTATCGTATTTACTACTATCTTTGCTGATTTTCCCTGCCTAGGTTTGTATTAAGGACCGCGTACGGAGTAATTTGTCATGAATTAATATGTTGTTGGGCTGTGTACCGTCATTGTTCTTGTAAGTGTATAATGATGTGTAGAAAGGTGTCCTTTGACGATATATTCATGCGACTCCTTAGTCTTGCTTGATAAATTCTCATTGTTATTAGTGAATCTTGGCAAAAATGGTTCAAATTGCTCTGAGCACTATGAGACTTAACATCTGAGGTCATCAGTCCGCTAGAACCTAGACCTACTTAAACCTAACTAACCTAAGGCCATTACACACATCAACGCCCGAGTTAGGATTCGAACCTGCGACCATAGCGGTCGCGCGGTTCCATTTCATTTCCCAATCCGTCGCATATGACGCCCCAAAATGTTGATATGCGTGGTGCCTCAATATCAGAGAAGGAATAATGATTAGGAAGCAGTTTAATGGACTTGAAACTGCAACAAAGTATCGTCCGTGACATCAATTTCTTTCTCTCAAAGGATAAATGAGTCTAATCCTGATCCGTTACGTACAAAATTGTAACAGTCACTTTACTCACTGGGCCAGTTCAGTACTATGAAGTTAGATAGTACAGGCCTATGAATATGACGTAGACGAACGTAAATGTGGTCACAGACGATCATAGACGACCGTGCAAAGATAAATAAGCACCACTGAAAAATTACAAGCACCCCCCTTTCAGATTACTAACGAGACCAGAACCACTGGTGTTTATACTTTGTACACACCACAAATGTGTACGAGAGATACATTTTTGTTTGTAAATCAGTTTTGCATACAGAGAAAATGTACACTGATTTTTCAGCCACTGTCAATGACCACACCTTTTCCATGTGCCCCCTCTTCTCCGAGGTAAAGAGTTGTCAGATGCCGAAATGGCATAACTAGGAAGCAAAAATATCGTCTGTGAGCCACTTTCCTGCACAGAACATTGTAACACAGTATCTTCACAGTTTTTTTTTTTTCACAAACCAAGGACAAACAGCACCGTGTGATTAAATGTATCAAGACACCTAGTAGTGCAAATTAATATGGGGCATGTCCACTTTTCTTCTTCAGGGCAATTTGATCACTACTGGGGACACTTTCAAACAGGGGTCTAATGTCTATGGAGGAATGGTAGTCCATTCTTCCTCAAGAGCAAAACTCACACGATTTATTGATGTAGGCTGAGACTTGTAACGACGTCAACGTTCTAACTCATCCCAAATCTGTCCTATTAAGTTCACATCGAGAGTCTGGACAGGCTATTCCATTTCAGGAATGTTATTGTACAAAGGGTGTTCAAAATGTTTTGCACAATCGTCTGTAATTTTTTTATTTTTTTGCAGAAGGAGAATGAAATTTTTTGTGAACATACTTGGAACATGTAGCCTCCATCAGCTGTGACGCATCTGGCCCAACGTTCTTTCCATGATGTAAATGCACTTTGGTAAAATTCCGGGGATTGACTTTTACACCATCACTTGACACAGGAAATAAGGTCTTTCTCACTATTAAGTGTTTTACTGCCCAGGTGGGCCATTAGACGATCAAAGAGGTAAAAATCAGACGGAGCCAAGACCGAACTTTAGGGAGGATGAGGAACAATTTTCCAACTCTTTTTCTTGATTTTCTCCTGCGTCATAAGGGCTGTGTGGGGTTTGATATTGTCATGGTGTAGTCTGATGAGCTGACCCTGAAGATGTTGTCTGTTGGTCTTGATGGCACGTCGCAACGTATCCAATGAAAAACAGTAACAGTCCCGGTTAATTGTGGGGCCCGGTTCCAAAAAGTCAATGAAAATGACAGCAAACTGATCCCAGAAGAAGGAGGCCATCACCTTTCGGCCCAATGTTCGTGAAAGTCTTGATTTCTTCTTCCGAGGGGAACACGGATGACACAACTCCATGGATTGGGTTTTACTCTCAGGTACGGACAAAAGCAACCATGTTTCGTCCTGGGTAACGACGCCGTCAAAAGACTGTTTCCACTCTTCAGTAAAGGTCTTCAAGAGACCCTCGCACACATTCTGCCTCATCGTTTTCGTTTCTCTTGTCAATAATCTAGGCACCCAACGTGCACAGATTTTTCCTGTACCCTAGTGACTGTACCATTGATACTACACTACCCAGTGACAAACGAGTCATTTCAGCAAGCTATCGTGTCGTCACACATCTGTCATTTTGGATGATTTGATCAATGGTCTCCTTATTCACATCACTCACTGCCGTCGATGGTTTACAGCATCGTGGATTGTTCAGTAGAGAGGAATCACCTTCTTTAAACCTCTGCAACCACCGCTGGATACTTCTGCGATCCACTGTGTCCTCCCCATAAACAGGGAGCAACTTCCTGTGAATGGATGTGCCAGTCATCGCCGCTTTTGAAGAGGAACTCCATCACCGACCGTTGGCGCAACCTGACAGCTACTTCACGGTTCATTATGGGTCACCCATAAATAAAAGAAAGTACTTTTATATACCAGCTTATAGCTAAATATTCCAAGTATGTTCACAAAATATTTCATTCTCTTGCTCCAAACAATAAAAAAACATTAGAGATGTCTGTGCAAAACTTTTTGAACGCCCTTTGTACAGAAACCTTTACCCCAAAGATGCAGCTGTACGACAGGGTGCATCGTCATGCTGATACAATCATATTAAGCGACCTGTTCCTTTACTATACACAGTTCACAATGCTGCAAAATGTATTCCTATCATTCTGCATTGAGCGTTTTCGACTGTGCGGCTGGTCCCGGCGGAGGTTCGAGTCCTCCCTCGGGCATGGGTGTGTGTGTTTGTCCTTAGGATAATTTAGGTTAAGTAGTGTGTAAGCTTAGGGACTGATGACCTTAGCAGTTAAGTCCCATAAGATTTCACACACATTTGAACATTTTCTTAAGCACAATAACGGCATTACACCCTAAACGCAAAAAGTAAAACCACGTCCCATGTACTTCACTGTTTGACGACATTTGATAACAGGTAACGTTTTTCAGGCATTCATCAAACCCAAAACATTTTATCAGATTGCCATGTAGTGCAGCATGATCAATCAAATTACTCGTTTCCAGTCATCCGCTGTCTAGGGGTGTCACTCTTTGCACATCATGTGTCGCTTTGACTTTACTACAGAAATGTATGGCTTATGGGGAGCTGCTCCACCATTGTACACCATGCTTTTTAATCTCGTACGTAATAGCAGCACTTTGGAGCACACAAGTGATTCCTTCCGCTGATTTCATTCGATTTTTCACCACCCCCTCAATTCGACGGTGTTCTTCATCAGAGCATGAGGTCCGCGTGGTCTGGGTCTAGCCGTGATTATTTCTTCTCGCCTTCATCTTACAGTCACATCACCAACAGGCGGCATAGGCAGTTTCAGAAGGGTTTAAATATCCCTTCTGGATCTGCTACTCAGTTGACATCCAAAGAGTAGTCCATGTCTGAAGTCAGTGAGCCCTGGTGATCGACCTAATCGGCTGTTACTGTTTCTCTGCAGACGACATAATAATACTCCCCGCTTCCTTTTACACGTCCTCTCGTGGCATATAGTGGCCAGTTCCCCATAGCACAGGGGTGTCCCTATACTTTTGATCACATGGGGTATATCAGACTGAGCAATGTTTGAATGTATGATGCGAGAATAAAAAAGGTATACACCTGATTACGTCTGCGTAATGACATACAGAGCGATTGTGGTTCCTCGGTTAAGAGGGCAGGTGTTTCCACAAGAGCCTGTTATGAAGCTCCGCTAAGGATTCCTCCTGACACTGTGTCTAATGTGGCGTTAATGTGAAACACGAATATTTTTATGAGCCTTGTAATAAGAACGACTGCTGTGTAGAAGTGCGGCACAATTGCCGACTATGTTTTTGTCATCTAACCTTGGCGCTGTGCGCCTTCTCCTTAATGAGATCATCCAAGGACCTCTTCCAGGCCTCTGAGAGCGCCTGGTACGTTCAGCCTGCTGACCACTAGACGAGTAGTGGACCTTAGTGCACTCCTCAGAATGGCTAACAGCTCCGGCACACATAATTCATCTCCTGTCTGTTTATATTTTTTCTTTCATGTACTGCGTGTAAGCTTCCCGGAAATAAGAATGATTCTCTTGGTCCGCTGTAAATGCACTGAAAAAGTTGACAGCCTCGTATCTGTTAATGGGTTTTAGGGGCAACGAAAGGATTCCGGGTTTCTTTCTCGTCACTGCCTTAGAGGAGGTGATTTACCATTCGCTTCTTGTCGTCTGGGGATGACGTGTCAAATATGTAATTTCAGTGCGTGGATAACTACGATGAGTCTTCCTCAGATTTACTGCAGTCTTTTGTTTTCGTGGATGAGAATGAAATGAGAAGAACGGAGAGGGTGAAACCCGACTCTGCCACTTCAGGCCAACCTCTCGTAAAAGCACCGACGGGCGGGCCACCGTCAACAGCGTCTTACACCACTCTCCATCAGATATTCCGAGTGAGACGGCATTAGACTGGAGCGCGATTCAAACTCTCATTCGCCCATTTCGGTTTATGCATTCAGTGACTCGTCATAATTGCTTCAAACGATACTATGAGGTTTTCTACCGTAAATTCGAGTCCGATTCCTCCACCCAACCACCTAAAACAGAGTTAGCGATCTATATGGAATGACTTCTACGTCTTATGCCACCACTTTGCTTAAATTCAAGCGATGAAAACCCCTCCTTCTGGTAGGGACTGAACCAGATTTCTCGTGTTCTAGTAGGGTCGCATTTAATTGACTTTGAAAAGTCCCCTTAGAAAAATTAATGTATTACTGTGCTGATAAATCTCTTACATTATTTGATTTTCAAACAGCTGAGCAAAACTGAACGTACTCAGACATTTCGCTCTTTACCTATTCTGATCAACACTAAACTGACAGCCAATATTTTTAGCGCAACGCAATCTGACTTTCAATAATCCCTACAAGAGTATGGCCCTGACTAACATTAACCTATACGTTTCACAAATCACTTATTCGAACTACTGCAATACAGCGAGCGAGCGCCACTACTGCCACCTAAATAAAAGATTCTAACTACTGAAGGCACTAACTACTGATAGGCATACTTAGCAAATGAAAGATTTTGATTGAGAACAAACAATGTATTTACCTTAATAGTGTTCAAAAGTCATAATATATATAGCAGTTCATGACATCCAATATTACAAATTTACTCTTTCTGATGGACACACGTCCAGTTCGTCCGCTCTCAAAATTCTGCCACCTCTCTCCCCACATCCACCACTGCTGGCGGCTCACCTCCAACCGCGCAACGCTACGTGCTGTTAACAGCCAACTGCCCAACACTACAATAGCCAACAACAATGCAAACCAGCCACAGACTGCACACAGCACAGCCAGTGATTTTCATACAGAGCGCTACGTGGCGTTAGCAATATAAAAACCTAAACAGCCTACTTCCCACAAAAAATTTTACAAATAGTTTTGGGCCATGGACAATACAGATTTGATAAAATTTTTCATAATTACAATAACAAAGATATCAAATGCACACACGTATTGATACACTGGTGGTCAAAAGCAAAAATTGTTCTCATAGTCCATAAAGACAGTCCTCATCATTCATCACAGTAAAATTGTAGTCGTTTTTTTTTTCTCAAAGTCTGAGCAGTAAAAGAAAATGCACAAGGAAGTAGTGGATTTCCATGCAGTCTTGAAGAAGTAGTGTTGTCGTTCCAACAGAAAGACAATGCTGACTCTTGACATGCAGACAGGTAATGGGTCGCAACAGAGCAAACCCACAGCAAATTCAGTCGAAGTTTTGAAGAATATTGGTAGGTAGGTCATCACTGTAGTCCTGGTAGAGAGTATGGTATTGGTGGGCCCACCAGAGGTGCAGACCCACTACAGTCCTTGTAGAGACGGCCAGCAGCCATCTATTGCGACTGTGCAGCTGCACAAACACCATCGATGAGTCTTACGGATAATATAGCAAGTCCATAAACCACCACTTGTGCACCCCAAAGTTTTTGGAATTGTCCTTAGAACCAGCAATGCTGTTAACCAGTCCCTTGTTGAATTATCAACACACGTGCAAACACTAACAGTCCCAACTTCTCATCTATTGTGCATATACTATACCAACAGAAAAGTGTGCAGTGAAATGTAACTTAATTTGAAGAACTGGTGTCTATACAATTATAAATTTACAACATAAGAATACAATTACAAAGGTACAAAATACATCATTAAAGAACATAACAATACAGATAACATTTGTAGTAATAGGGGCTTTACAAAAGAATCGAAATAATATATACATCATTGTTACAGGAATTATGACATAAGTACATACATAAAAGGTCTGAATAACTTTTGAAACATCAACTTCACACGTGAGCATTAAAACAAAACAGAATAAATAAGGTCTAAATATCTTTACAAAGTAAATAACACATTATTAGAAAAATTCTACAACATATCTCTTATCAGATAAAGACAGGAAGAACACAAATACACAAGGGTACACAAACACATAATGGGATAACACAAAAGGAAAAGTCAGGGTTTGGTTTACTGCAGTATTTTCCAAACAAAACTTCTCCCTTCATTCATCATTATTCCCAAAAAGCCCTATCTATACCTCTTGTCCCTAAACCCTACTGTTTTGTTCATATCCTCTTTAAAAATTCCTTTTTGGCCAAACCATTTTCTTATAGCTTCTCAATGCATTTCTTCCAATTCATCACAACTCGTTCTCTTGTATAGCCTACCGCCTCCTAAGCTAACTTAAATCTACTGAGCTCAGATGCTGAACTAAGAGACGAGGCAATGCAGCAGCCCAAAACAATTAACACAAACAGCAATGACAAAAAATGCAAATTGGCAAAGCAAGCAGCAATAAATATAAATTAGCAAAGCAAATGCAACATATCACTAATATGAGCCAATGCGCAGCAAAAAGAAAAATAAATCAGTAGTAAAACTGGCTCAATACAATGTAAAATTCGGTAGAACTCTACCTGGCAAATAACAGCAGCAAATGCTATAACTTATACCTAAACATGGCAAAGCTCAAGCAGAAAAAATATTACAGTAAAAATAGGAAATGTCTAATAACTATGTCACATCTTAACACTAGAGTGATGCATCACCTTGACTTACTATATGAAACTAGTTACCCAGTCATTGATAAAAATTATGTATGCAATTCCTGTGAAGGGAAACATCTTTTTGTGCTCCCTCATTTTTTTTAAGTAGATCATAAAATTATTATTTACTGGATCTGTAGGCATAAAATATCTACATTAGTACTTCTATTAAATTTTATTCTAACTAATGCTGCAGTACAGCTATAAACTAGATATTAAATAAAATGAGCAATCTCTCAACTAGAAAGACAATAGATATAAAATGTCTCTCATCATTTCATTTGGCATTTTGGTAAATATCATAGATTAAGAGCTCCACAGTGTAATAATATGTTTTCAAGTTTGAGCGTGTTGTATTTGCGATGCTTTCTACAAAGAAATGTCGATAGCGAGGATAATGGCCTCTTTTTATTTCACCTAAAGGCTTTCTTTTTTCAGACGACTATCTCTCAGCTGGGTGCCCAAAACGCATTACGTCAAGGTCACTTACCTTTCTTTACGAAATATTTACGACAACAGTTTCCGCTACAGTGACAGTCTCATATAAAAATTTCACAGGTTGAGATTCTGCGTTACAAATGTGTAGAAACAAAATCCTGTAAATATAACAGTGTCCAAAAAATTTTCGCTGGCATTGTGATACAACACGCATATACACACATTTCATAACTCTTAAAGGACGATTCTCGGTTTCCAACATCCTTTTTCACAACCAGAGTCCCTAACCACTACTCATTATTCCTTTATTACACATATACATATTCATAGACACTTCTTCAATATTTCATCATAATAAATATGTAGCGTAATCAAATTCCTCATATAGCATCAGCTTATTGATCATAAACATACCTCAACAGCATAATACACATCGTCATCGTAATAATAACATCATAACACCTCAGTCAATTCTCAAAATCGTCGTAGCTTCCTCCAATAACTTCAAAACCTAAAGAAAATTTTCTGCTCATTTCAATAGTGTCATCTACCTCAAACTTACTTTAAAACCATGATCCCATACCAAACACAGCATTCAAAGCTCTCATAGTATCACAATGGTTCCGATAAAATATGAAGAGTTCACAAAGTACAGACGAAATGCACTTTAATAAGTGTGAAGTTATCCAACTGTGTAATTACGTAAACATCTGTCGCTGACGTAGTACAAAAAATGTTTGCCTCTCTCAGTTAAATGATCAGATAGCTGTGTAATTTATGTGTATTTATACCCTCAGGTGTTACAGATTACAGCAATGGAATGAAATGTATCACGGAAAACCTTTGTATCATTGTAATTCAAAAATCTTTAAAAATAAATGTTTTAAGAACAAAATCAATCACTCAAATACGTGTACTATAGCGCTAAACTGTGCGTCTTGTTGTAAGACAATCTCTGTCATTACTTAAGGGTAAAAAATGTGCCAAGTGTCGCAATTATCGTCGTCTGTAAGCAAAGTTCTGTAGAAGTCAATGTACTTACCTCGTAATAAACAAAGTGAATTGCTATGCGTATAGATATCGTAGTTGTTACGCTTATTGCCATGATGAAGTAAGTACTGTACTGTAACGTATTGTTGTGCTACAGAAAAGGCTGTCTCATTGTAGCTATACCACAAAAGGTACTACTAAAACATGTATTCCTTTCCAGAAGAATTCAGAAAAACTGTGCAGATATGAAACAGATACACCGCAAAAGCAACCATGCAAACTGTGTCACACATTAGTAGCGTCGTGTCAAGTAGCTGTCAAGTAAACTAACCACTGTGTCATCTGGTATCTCTCAGAAAGCACTTTAAATCCATAATATATTTTCAAATAAAACAAATGTTGCATTAAAATCTCATTAGCAGTACCGGTATATGTTTTAAGTATGTGACCCTTATAGTCGTTACGTAATCGTGCAACTAACAAGCAAGAACGTTCACACACAATAACACTGTGTCGTCTGTTCACTATAACAATGCATTCGTAATTACTGTCTAAGTAGGTTCCCTAGGTTCTAGACTGGATAGTTAATTTTAAAACATAGTTGCATGTCAACAGTTTCTAAGTGTGACAAAGAGTACTAGCAATGTGAAGTGAAAAATTTTATAGCAAAGACTAAGTTAAAAAGCAGGTTATCTCTCAATAAGCGGTCTTACATGTGAGGTGTGGTGCAATCCTTTACTTTTCATAGTACTCAGAGTTTGAACTTGAATGCAATTATCACGCGGTATACGTCGGTAAAGAATACTGGAATTTTTCTCAAGGTTAAAGTCTATGTTATTTTTCTTTGAGCCAGCCGGCGCACGTGGCTGCTTGCTGTGCGAGTCATTGTCTGTCTCTTTCTTGGCGCGCGTCGTTATTGGGATAAGGAGACCAAACTTCTACAAATTAACCTTGTCGAGAGGGCCCTGTCCTGTTTGAATCCCAACAGTTCTGATGCAATTCGGGTATGTCGTTACGTCGGGAGCTTACATAGTTTCTTTTTTGTCGGTATTGTGGTGGAGAATTTCTCCCGGAATCGTAACTGCACGGTGGACCGTTGCGTCTGAAGTTATTCTGTCTCCCTTGATAATAATTATTTTGGTTCCCATATTGTCTGTTTCTCTGATTGTCTCTGTGATAGTCATTACCGTGGAGAGGTGATCCTTCCCTGTAATTCTTATTACTGTGCCAACGGTTGTCATATGGGTGGTGTCTGTTTTTGTCACTATTTACGTTGTAAGAATAGCCTTTTCGTGTCCAGTTATTATTTCTGTCATCGCGGAATTGTGACGGATGTGACCTGTAATTGTTGTGCTCAGTGTCAATTTCCAATTCTTGTAACTGTCCCTGAAAAGGAAAAGCTTCAATGTCGTCTTCGCAACGTCCTGCCAAAATAATATGTCGTAAATGTTCAGGCAATTTGATTAAACAAATGCGGATGAGTTCTGAGGGGCTGTATGGCTTTGAAAGATACTGATTCCTATGTAACATGTCTTCGAAATATTTGACAAGACTGGAAAATTCAGATTGTTCGAAATGTTTCATCATTATGATGCTATGTTTTACTCGGTCTTGAGTAGTTTGAGACCAATATGCTGACAGGAAGGCATGATAAAATTCTCCTTCACTGTGACAGTAGTGAATGACCGATCGCATTCTTACAGCTGGTTCATTCTCTAAGTAGCCACACATAAATTCTAACCTGTGCTCCAATGACCAGTTGGGAGGAAAACAATGAGAGAATTGATGGAGCCATGCTTGTGGATGAATATCGTTGCCAGAATTCTTAAATGTTTTGAATTTACGTGTAGTAATGAACAGCTTATAGCCAAAATCATCATGTCGGCGAGTCGCATATCGGTCATTGTTAGGTCGTGTCGGCCGTTCCATATCAAAATTCGGTGCACATTGCCAATATCTTTCATAACTTCCGAAATGCCCTGTGTTATTATTTTGTGGCTGTTCCGTATTTCTGTGTCCCTCTTCCCGTATTGGGGCGCGAGTATCCTCTGAAATACGTAATTCTTGTATTACCTGTGTCAGCTGATCTTGTACTTCCCGGATTTCTCTTTTATACTGTGTATTGCTTTGATTTTGATTTTATTTGAATTTTCTAAATTGTTCATACACTTCTGTGTCAGTGAAGGCTATGGGTCTTGTGTCATTCAGATCATCATCTACCTTTGTAGATAAGTTAGAGAATGATCCGAAAGTTCAGCTACTTTCTCCGATAGTGAACTGATTTCCTCAGTGTGTTTCTCTGAACCAAGTTTCAGAGTGTCCATTTGTGTTGAAATCGTATCTACTGTGTCCTTTAAGTTTTCCTGAGTTTTTGCAAGTTGCGGAACCGAATCGGTACATGCAAATGAGTCTACATCTACATCTACTACATCTACATTGATACTCCGCAAGCCACCCAACGGTGTATGGCGGAGGGCACCTTACGTGCCACTGTCATTACCTCCCTTTCCTGTTCCAGTCGCGTATGGTTCGCGGGAAGAACGACTGTCTGAAAGCCTCCGTGCGCGCTCTAATCTCTCTAATTTTACATTCGTGATCTCCTCGGGAAGTATAAGTAGGGGGAAGCAATATATTCGATACCTCATCCAGAAACGCATCCTCTCGAAACCTGGCGAGCAAGCTACACCGCGATGCAGAGCGCCTCTCTTGCAGAGTCTGCCACTTGAGTTTATTAAACATCTCCGTAACGCTATCACGGTTACCAAATAACCCAGTGACGAAACGCGCCGCTCTTCTTTGGATCTTCTCTATCTCCTCCGTCAACCCGACCTGGTACGGATCCCACACTGATGAGCAATACTCAAGTATAGGTCGAACGAGTGTTTTGTAAGCCACCTCCTTTGTTGATGGACTACATTTTCTAAGCACTCTCCCAATGAATCTCAACCTGGTACCCGCCTTACCAACAATTAGTTTTATATGATCATTCCACTTCAAATCGTTCCGTACGCATACTCCCAAATATTTTACAGAAGTAACTGCTACCAGTGTTTGTTCCGCTATCATATAATCATACAATAAAGGATCCTTCTTTCTATGTATTCGCAATACATTACATTTGTCTATGTTAAGGGTCAGTTGCCACTCCCTGCACCAAGTGCCTATCCGCTGCAGATCTTCCTGTATTTCGCTACAATTTTCTAATGCAGCAACTTCTCTGTATACTACAGCATCATCCGCGAAAAGCCGCATGGAACTTCCGACACTATCTACTAAGTCATTTATATATATTGTGAAAAGCAATGGTCCCATAACACTCCCCTGTGGCACGCCAGAGGTTACTTTAACGTCTGTAGACGTCTCTCCATTGATAACAACATGCTGTGTTCTGTTTGCCAAAAACTCCTCAATCCAGCCACACAGCTGGTCTGATATTCCGTAGGCTCTTACTTTGCTTATCAGGCGACAGTGCGGAACTGTATCGAACGCCTTCCGGAAGTCAAGAAAAATAGCATCTACCTGGGAGCCTGTATCTAATATTTTCTGGGTCTCATGAACAAATAAGGCGAGTTGGGTCTCACACGATCGCTGTTTCCGGAATCCATGTTGATTCCTACATAGTAGATTCTGGGTTTCCAGAAATGACATGATACGCGAGCAAAAAACATGTTCTAAAATTCTACAAGAGATCGACGTAAGAGATATAGGTCTATAGTTTTGCGCATCTGCTCGACGACCCTTCTTGAAGACTGGGACTATCTGTGCTCTTTTCCAATCATTTGGAACCCTCCGTTCCTCTAGAGACTTGCGGTACACGGCTGTTAGAAGGGGGGCAAGTTCTTTCGCGTACTCTGTGTAGAATCGAATTGGTATCCCGTCAGGTCCAGTGGACTTTCCTCTATTGAGTGATTCCAGTTGCTTTTCTATTCCTTGGACACTTATTTCGATGTCAGCCATTTTTTCGTTTGTGCGAGGATTTAGAGAAGGAACTGCAGTGCGGTCTTCCTCTGTGAAACAGCTTTGGAAAAAGGTGTTTAGTATTTCAGCTTTACGCGTGTCATCCTCTGTTTCAATGCCATCATCATCCCGTAGTGTCTGGATACGCTGTTTCGAGCCACTTACTGATTTAACGTAAGACCAGAACTTCCTAGGATTTTCTGTCAAGTCGGTACATAGAATTTTACTTTCGAATTCAATGAACGCTTCACGCATAGCCCTCCTTACGCTAACTTTGACATCGTTTAGCTTCTGTTTGTCTGAGAGGTTTTGGCTGCGTTTAAACTTGGAGTGGAGCTCTCTTTGCTTTCGCAGTAGTTTCCTAACTTTGTTGTTGTACCACGGTGGGTTTTTCCCGTCCCTCACAGTTTTACTCGGCACGTACCTGTCTAAAACGCATTTTACGATTGCCTTGAACTTTTTCCATAAACACTCAACATTGTCAGTGTCAGAACAGAAATTTTCGTTTTGATCTGTTAGGTAGTCTGAAATCTGCCTTCTATTACTCTTGCTAAACAGATAAACCTTCCTCCCTTTTTTTATATTCCTATTAACTTCCATATTCAGGGATGCTGCAACGGCCTTATGATCACTGATTCCCTGTTCTGTACATACAGATTCGAAAAGTTCGGGTCTGTTTGTTATCAGTAGGTCCAATATGTTATCTCCACGAGTCGGTTCTCTGTTTAATTGCTCGAGGTAATTTTCGGATAGTGCACTCAGTATAATGTCACTCGATGCTCTGTCCCTACCACCCGTCCTAAACATCTGAGTGTCCCAGTCTATATCTGGTAAATTGAAATCTCCACCTAAGACTATAACATGCTGAGAAAATTTATGTGAAATGTATTCCAAATTTTCTCTCAGTTGTTCTGCCACTAATGCTGCTGAGTCGGGAGGTCGGTAAAAGGAGCCAATTATTAACCTAGTTCGGTTGTTTAGTGTAACCTTTACCCATAATAATTCACAGGAACTATCCACTTCTACTTCACTACAGGATAAACTACTACTAACAGCGACGAACACTCCACCACCGGTTGCATGCAATCTATCCTTTCTAAACACCGTCTGTACCTTTGTAAAAATTTCGGCAGAATTTATCTCTGGCTTAAGCCAGCTTTCTGTACCTATAATTTTAGCTTGCAAGGTGTCGTGATTTTCATGAACAATAGTTTGTAGTTCTTTTATGGTTGCTTCGTGATTCTGTAATGCATTTTCATGACGCGAAAAAATACATTGAAAATGCTCACAAATTTGTGTTTTTACGTCATTACAGACTTTTCGACATTTATATTCGATTTTAAGTAACTCTGCAGTTAAATCTTCACGTGTTTGTTCATGCATTTGTTCCATTGTGTCTAACTTTTGAAGCTTTTGCTGCGTTTGTCCCTGATTTTGTTCCATTGTGTCTAACTTTTGAAGCTTTTGCTGCGTTTGTCCCTGATTTTGTTCCATTGTGTCTAACGTTTTAAGATTTTGTTCCATTGTGTCTAACTTTTGAAGCTTTTGTCCCATTAGTTGTATTAATTGTAATAACAATGCACTGGTGTCTGAAACATGTTCCTCAGTGCTTTTCGGCAGTGAATTTGCACCGGCAACATTCACATTTTGACAAGCAGAAAATGTGTTTTGACTTATTTGAGGAAACGGTGAGGACCCAAAACCTGAATCTACAGTATTTGCGAGATTGTGTCTTGTCATTTCGGATTCCTGAGGCGAGCTGTTGCCGACCGATCGATCGATAATGCCTCCCTGTTTCACTGTCTACACCATTGTTTGCGGCCCGCTCCATTTCCCTATGCACAATTACCAAATTACTACGTTGAACATTAGTTACTTCATTACACGGTGACGCTAACACACTGCTTTCGTCTTCACTGTCATTTCTCAGTTTACTTTGGAGCCTAGTATTACGTTTTTCACACGCCATTATTGTCACAATATTTCACATGATAACACATTTGAAGAGCAAAAATATAAAAAAAACACATTAACATACCACTGAAAATAATATCTAGGTATACTGCGAAATACTTGGTGCAAATCTACATGCATGCCACAACTGTTTTACTGTACAACAATGAAAGACTGCAACTACAAAGGAGATTCTCTCTACAATTACGTGCTAGCAATAAACAAAAGCTACACTAATTACACAAACTACAAGAAAAAATCAGAAGATTCCAGTGAGGTATCCTTGGCTAAGGGTTGACATATGAAACGTCCCCTTAGAAAAATTTCTGAATTACTGTGCTGATAAACCTCTTACATTATTTGATTTTCAAACAGCTGAGCAAAACTGAACGTACTCAGACATTTCGCTCTTTGCCTATTCTGATCAACACTAAACTGACACATAATATTTTTAGCGCAATACAACCTAACTTTCAATAATTCCTACAAAAGAATGGCCCTGACTAACATTAGCCTATACGTTTCACAAATCACTTACCTCACAAAAATCTTCGTTACTCGAGTTACTGCAATACAGCGAGCGCCACTACTGCCAGCTAAATAAAAGATTCAAACTACTGAAGGCACTAACTACTGATAGGCATACTTAGCAAATGAAAGATTTTGATAGAGAACAACAATGTATTTACCTTAATAGTGTTCAAAAGTCATAATATATATAGCAGTTCATGACATCCAATACTACAAATTTACTCTTTCTGATGGACACACGTCCAGTTTGTCCGCTCTCAAAATTCCGCCATCTCTCTCCCCACATACACCACTGCTGGCAGCTCACCTCCAACTGCGCAACGCTACGCGCTGTTAGCAGCCAACTGCCCAACACTACAATAGCCTACAACAATGCAAACCAGCCACAGACTGCACACAGCACAGCCAGTGATTTTCATACAGAGCGCTACGTGGCGTTAGCAATATAAAAACCTAAACAGCCTACTTACAACTTCAGTTATTTTATTCCATATTCATGTGACAGAACTGAAACCCATTGCCCCTGTGATGTCCCAAAAGAAAATAAAGCTCAAAGATCAGGCACACCTCAGTTTTGTGCATTGTGTAAATCTTTACATTTTTATCAATTTCTTGTTGAGTGCTTATTGTCATATATTTTTGGTTTGTTCGACTCTTTGATTTGGCACATATTGTCTGTGCTTTCTAAATTTGACAACTTACATATGCTTTCAATTAATAATTACACAGTTACACAGAAGGTTTATTTCTATATCTGTCATTTTCGTACTAATCTAAAATTCGCACCACACTTTCACAGGCACAGTAATTTAGCAAGTCCAAGCACCTGATCACTTTATATTTAGCGTTTCATTCACCATTGAATTATCTGTGTAAGAAGTTTGAAAACATGGCTATATGTAAATTCAGTTATGATGTTTTAATATTTCATGTTTTTCATTGTGTCAACTGATTGAAACGATATTTACAACACACAATCAATATTCTCTTGCTGTAGCTCACAGTCTGAAAACACTTTAAAATCCTATAAACATTTTAAAGTTCAGGGATATACTGCCTATGTAATAACATGAGTGGAAGAGGCGCCATATTAAAAGTCAGGCTGAATAATAGATTCAACGTATACATCATAATGTTGCCTTTGACCACAGAGGAAAGTCTGTACTTCGTATTGTTCAGCAGGTACTCTATTCCTTATTTACTGTTGTATATTCCGCAATTGCTCAGGAGCTGCTTTCAACATGGATCAATAAAGTATTGTTAGATTGGTTCCTTTGAGATGTGTGAGACTGTATACAAGTGTCATTTAATTGTCATTTACTCATGGTGATTAACAGAGTTGCTTGGTATGACACTTATATTCAATAACATAGCTTGTCATTTGGGCAAAACAGATATTTATGCAATTTCAGATAGTTAGTGGTTAGAAAAATTTTGCTTGTAGCTGCCTCTTCATCTAAGTTAAGAGTTTCAACTACCGTGCAATATTTTAATAGACAGGGGTATGTTACGAATATCTGTCCACAGATGATTTTAAGGTAGAGTTAGATGGAATAAAATATATTCCCTCCACCAGTGGCTACTTTCCAGTCCTGATAGATCTCATCTTACATAGGAAACAAAAACTGAAAATTATACCCATCCTCTATACCCCGCCTGCTGCCCTTCCACTGTATGCAAGGCGTGGTGTACATTAACATATTTAGGAGAGGTATCACAGATTTCAACAAAAATCCTACAAGCATAGGATTTCCTACTGTGTTAACAACACCACAGCCCGGCCTATTTTAAATAGCAAAGATAAGATACCAAATTACCTGTTCTGACTGTGTCAAGTCTTACGTTGATCAGTCAGACAGAGACATAGCAACAAGCCTGGCTGAACACGAACTCAGCTGTAGGTTGCAGGATTTTGAGTCCACATTTGCTGAGCTTGTACTGAGTGAGGATCACAACTAACAGCCAGAGTCCCACGTCCTTCACTTAGCAAAGGCCAAAACTCAATCTTCTGGAAGTCTTGGAAACTAGGCAACATCTAGCTCACAGTTCAGATCTAATATTAAATTACAGGACACAGCTTAATACTTATCCTCTTATAAACTTCACATAATCCTTTCAGTTTTTCATTACTTCCGACACTGTCTGTTCCTCAATATTCTCCCATTTTCCTCTATTCATTGAGTTCTTTTTTTAATAGAAATTGCCTATATAATCCATATAGTCTGTAGATACAATTTTTAAATCTCTCTTTTAATTGGTACTTGTATTACTTTCCATGTTTAATACCTCTTGAAGTTGTCTCACCAATTACTGCTTTCATTTTACTTGGTTCATTTCTTTCATGCAAACTGTTATATGGGCACAGTTTTTGAGTATAGTATTAATGTTTTTCCTATCTGCTCCGTTTATATTTCTATATTGTTCAACTTTTTACACCTTCAAAGATGACATTTACTATATGATCCCTCACAGTCATCCATTTTCCTGCATTTATTCATTTATGTTTATCTATTTGATACTGCTTAAGTTATTAATATATTCTGTAGTTACAATTGATAATTTTCTTTCTCCATGTTTTATACTTCTTGAAGCAGCCTTGTCAAGTACTAATTTTATTTCGTTATACTGATTCTGTTTATTAATATAAGCTGTTGTAGGGATGATTTTACAGTTTTGTGTTTAAGTTTTCCCCTTTTTTTATTATTCAACTTTCTACTTTTTATGTTTCAATACCACCACACTGTCAAATATTTCATCTACTGTGCGTTTGTGCTTTAATCTAGATGTGTAACTTCTTTTCTAGTGCCGTTAGAAACATTGTAACTTGTTTGACGACAATAGTCAATAAATGTCTAACGATGGTCTTGTAAGCCGAAAACCGGTTAACACAATAAATTAATACTGTAGAACAAAAGCAAACTAGCGCTTTTCATCTATTACAACGCCAATCGCCTCAGAAAATGCCTTCCCATTTCTATAGAACGGTCGCTACAGCTCCATCTCCATGATGCAACTGACTAATTTACAAATGATGCTTTTTTGCATGAGATGTGAGACGGTGTTCCATTGAGTGGAAAGCAGCATGTTTGTGAGCTATGGGGTGTTGCGAGCAAGTAGGTATTATTGTGTCTGTAGTTGTAGTTTTTCTATACATTTTGAAACAATGTGTCTGTGTACTGATATCAATGGTGAGATTTAGGAATTTTATAGATTTTTATTTTGACTGTTTAGCTTTCGCAAAAATATATTGAGCTGTCTTGTAGTGCCAGTACACACACCCAGCACATTACCCATATATCTAAATTAATATTTAATATTTGCACACAAAGGTTCTCTTTTCAGACAATGTTGTTTAGAATGGCCCATGAATATTTCAGCCAAAAGCGGACTAAGAGGGGAATCCATACTAAGCAATCTAATTAACTATACAGAGTCCCTTGGATCTGGAAGTTGTTTTGTGCTAAGCATGTCTGAGTAACCAGTCTCAAGTCATTTAATTCCACAGAATTGACATTAGACCTGTACATCAACCGTCAGAATATTAATGCATTCCACTGCTGGTATATTGGAAAAGAAACTGTACACATCAAAAGATACTCATTTATCACTGTGTGAGACAGACATACCTTTTATGTTATTTACAAGGCCCACATAGTTTGAAATACCATTGTTTGGGTGTCCGGTTTACCAGCTAGTTTGTAACATGGAGCAGTGAATGATGATACAACTGGAGGAATAGGAACACCTTGTTTATGCAGTCTAGAAAGACCGTACATTTTAGGAGGCACTGGGTTCATATTAGTTAAACGTTTTGCTTCAAAATCAGAGATATGCTTTTGCATGGATTCATTGTACACGTAACATTATCTTTGAATAATTTAGTAGGGTCTTTAGGAAATACTTTGACTCATTTGGAACCGAAGAAGTCGTTAACTTTATCAACATAATCACGTTTCTTCAAAAGCACAATCCTGCTGGCTTTATTAGATTTCTTAGCAATGTTCTCTTGCTGATGTAATTTCTGTTTTAAGGTCTTGAGGGTTTGAACATCAATAGCCCGTAGGATGTTACGCTCGTGTCTGGTTCCTTTCTTTAGTGCATTAGCAACTAAATATTTTGCAGAGGCGTCTTTCGTTACGGCATATTCAGTCTCTACTTTCATAATATCTAGTTGTTTTTCAGATGGAGGATGGGAGGGAGCACATTTAAAACCGTTCTCAAGCACTTTTTCTTCATTTGACGACAGAACCAAATTCGATAGATTCGTTGGATTTTTTTTTTCAGTTTGGGGTTAGGAGTGCATTGTCACAAAGATATATCTCACACTCTGACAAACTTCACGATCAAAACATTAAACGAGTACACACGTTGACACAACCGCGATATCATATCTTCATTTCTTCCTTTATCCACGTGTATCTTGTGACCTCAACGGCTTTATTTGCAGCGGCATATGTTCCTCCTCTCTTTATGGTGACGTACTTTGGCATAATTTTACGCTGCAAACAATGTTTGTTGAACCAAGTGAGTTGTGCTGACCTTGCTTTTTGTCTCAGAAGTCTAATGTAAAAAACGAATAATTCTGCATTGGAGGCACATTTTCTCATGTTTTCCTGCTAACTGAATCTTCCGTCGGATCTTGGCAGAACAACGTCATAATAAATTAAAAGCGCTTTACAGTATTAATTTATTGTGTTAACCGGTTTTCGGCCTACAAGGCCATCATCAGACATTTACTGACTATTGTCACCAAACAAGTTACAATGTGTGTAAACGACATTGGAAAAGAAGTCACACATCTAGATTGTAGCGCAAATGCACTGTGAATGACATCTTTGTCTGTGTGGTGGTAACGTAATGTAAAAACTTTTAAAAAAATGAACAATAAACAAATGTAAATGGAGTAAACAGGAAATACTTTAACACCAAACTGGAGAAGCTTGCCTACATAATAGTTTATATCAATAAACGCAAAATCCCCAAGATTGGCAAAGTTTTACAGAAGTTCGAAATATGGCACGTACTTCAATGCGAGATGCTTTTAATAATTTCCACAACGAAATTCTGTCTCGAAATCTGGCAGAAAACCCAAAGAGATTCTGGTCATACATAAAGCACACCAGTGGCAAGACACAATCAATACCTTCACTGCGCGATAACAACTGTGAAGTCACTGATGACAGTACCACTAAAGCAGAGTTATTAAACACGTTTTTCCGAAACTCCTTCACCAAAGGAGACGAAGTAAATATTCCTGAATTCCAATCAAGAACAACTGCCAAGATGAGAAACATAGAAGTAGATATCCCCGTGTAACAGAGCAGCTTAAATCACTTAATAAAGGCAAGGCCTCCGGTCCAGACTGTATACCAGTCAGGTTCCTCTCAGAGTATGCTGATAAAATAGATCCATATTTAGCAGTTATATACAACCACTCGCTCACAGAAAGATACGTACCTAAAAACTGGAAAATTGCTCAAGTCACATCAATACCCAAAAAGGGAAGTAGAAGTAATCCGCTGAATTACAGGTCTATATCACTAACGTCGATTTGCAGTAGGGTTTTAGAACATATACTGTATTCGAACATTATGAATTGATTCCATATTTTTAGATTTACAGAAGGCTTTCCACACCGATCCTCACAAGTGTCTTCTAATCAAACTGGGTGCCCGCAGAGTATCGCCTCAGTTGTGCGACTGGATTCGTGATTTCATGTCAGAAAGGTCACAGTTCGTAGTAATAGACGAAAAGTCATCGAGTAAAACAGAAGTAATATCCGGCGTTCCCCAAGGAAGTGTTATAGCCCCTCCATTGTTCCTGATCTATATTAACGACATAGGAGCAATCTGAGTAGCCGTCTTAGATTGTTTGCAGATGATACTGTCATTTACCGTCTTGCAAAGTCATCAAATGATCGAAACGACTTGCAAAATGATTTAGATAAGATATCTGTAAGGTGCAAAAAGTGGCAATTAACCCTGAATAAAGAAAAGTGCGAAGTTATTCGCATGAGTACCAAAAGAAATCAGCTAAATTTCGATTACGCGGTAAGTCCGACAAATCTGAGGGTTGTAAATTCAACTAAATACTTAGGGATTACAATTACAAATAACCTAAATCGGAACGATCACATAGATACTATTGTTGGTGCAGCAAACAAAAGACTGCGATTCATAAGCAGAACACTTAGATGGTGCAACAGGTCTACCAAAAAGACTGCTTACACTACGCTTGTCCACCCTATTCTGGAGTACTGCTGTGCTGTGTGGGACCCGCATCAGGTGGGACTGACGGATGACATCGAAAAAGTACAAAGAAGGGCAGCTCGTTTTGTATTATCGCGAAATAGGGGAGATAGTGTCACAGACTTGATACGTGAATTGGAGTGGCAATCATTAAAACAAAAGCGTTTTTCGTTGCGACGGGATCTTTTCATGAAATTTCAATCACCAGTTTTCTCCTCCGATTGCGAAAACATACTGGTGGCACCCACCTATACAGGAGAAATGATCATCGCGATAAAATATGAGAAATCAGGGCTCGCACGAAAAAATTTAAGTGTTCGTTTTTCCCGCCTGGCGTTCGAGAGTGGAACGGTGAAGAGACAGCATGAAGGTGGTTCAGTGAACTCTCTGCCAGGCACTTTATTGTGAATAGCAGAGTAATCACGTAGATGTAGATGAAACAATCCCAACATACTAAAATAAAATTAGAAATATATAAAATATTTAGGACACGAATTCAGGTTACTTTGCACATACATTTCATTAGTGGTTTACATTTTTACGTGGAAGTTGTAATATTAGTAATTTTCGTCCCACAAACATTAATACACGCTCAATAGTAAACGCCTGATGGCCTAATGTTATCGAACAATTGTAAAATAAAAGAAATGAACCATCGCATAGCAGCGACAGAACCTATTATTCTTTATCTTTGCCGTTCTTGGGCGGTGCCTGCAAGTCTCTATGTAGATGTATCGATTAATGATATAAAAAAGGATTCTTAGTTACAAGACAAATGAGGCATTGGGCGCCTCACCTTTTACTGTTTGTACTCCATGAAAGGCGGACGCGGACTTGCTGCGTTCCGCATAGGCATTTTATATTTTATGTCAAAATATTCAGTAAATATGCTTATTGTTATTTTTACAATCAGAAAACGTGTAGTTTCTTGTAATTGATTACGAACAGACAGCATCAAGAAGACATTTTGACTGTTATGTATAAAGTATTTATACCACAATGGTCATCTATTGTAATTTAATATGAAATGATACGTAGCATTAAAAATGTGTGTTAAAGATGTGTGCTTATTTTAGTAAATTAACCTTGATGATTTCCATGTCTTAATTTACTTGAATGATAATTATTTTGTGTTAGTTCATCACCAGAAATTACGATCACGCTGATGGGCCGAACACAGCATGAGGCAGAGGAACATTATCGTTTTCCTATTATTTCTGAATCAACTCCTTTTTTAATTGTGTAGTGTTGCATTTCTTTTAAAGTCTCATCTTCTGGTCCGGGTATGACTACATTGCGACAGCAAAAATGCACAGAAATGATAATGTTTCTTCCGAACGATCTCAAATAAATCAATCTGCTGCTCTTATTTGGGTATTTAATACTCAACGTATGCTATTATAATAGTGTAATCAGTCCCTGATTCTGTTCCCAAGTGGCCCAATAAAATATTCACTTTTTCGACATTTTTCAAAAAATATAAAAATAACAATTCTTTTTCTTTTCGCCCCCCAAGAGCAACGCTACAAAGTTAATACTTAGGTGCTTCTTTGAAATTATCTTTTTATTCCTGTTTTGTCTTACAGTGCTGTAGTAGACATTATTTGACATTTTATGATATTATTATGTATTGTAATTGATTTATTTGTAATGTTTTTGTTCTTAATGTAAGATGGTATCTAACGAATAAACAGATTATCGTAAGAAAATGTATGGTTTTAAATTTAATTCAAATGTATCTTTAAAAGTGCGCAGTATTTGTTATTTGCAATGATTTAGTGGCGAATAGATGTTTCATATAATGATAAACAAGAAATAAATTGTTCTGATAATATTAAAAATGAGCGTTTTTAACTCTTCGTTACTTATTTCACTGTTTCACTGAAGGCAAAGGAGAGCGTCCAGAGTGTGATGTTTAGTGTGTGTACGTATGCTGCTGGGAAGGGGCAGGCAGGGGGGGGGGAGTTGAGAATTGGGGGAAGGAATTAGAAAAAATGGAAGATAAGTGTTAAACATCACGTCGACAACTAGATCATTAGAGACGAAGGAGATGGAAATGGGGAGAGGTAATGTGCACGAGTTAGCGGAGGCTGCATTTAATGTACTTTCCCAGGGGCCTCCATGTTTATACGTAGGCCTCTGCTGCGGTGCGGTGATTTCAGTTTCTACCCAGACTGAATACATGTACGTGAAAACAAACAAAACGTTACTTCCATCACCTTATTTTGTTCAGAGTAATAGTTAAGACTTTATGACTAAACACCTATCACTCTTTCAGTCAGCACAGGGACGAATATGGAACACAGGCTTTTACGAGTTTAATTCCATAGCACGAAACGCTACGTCTCCAGACCTGTGTTCCTGTTCAATACCTTATCCACCTAGCGCGTCCCACATATCGTAAGAGCTTTAAGAGGAATTTCTAAATCCGCTATAGATGAATCGAATGTAGACGTAACACAGTCAATGACAGGAGCTGATACACGCTGTCTGCTGCAATGTTTGTTCATCACGTGCTGTGCAGCTGAGATTTACGGTTATCAAAACATGCAACAGATGGACTTCTCAGCTTCCACACTCATATTTCAAGGCCAGAATCGTAGGCTACTTCTCAAACAATCGCGCACTTAACTCTTTATTATTTGCTAGGATTTAGGGTGTCATCTCTTTGGTTCTAGCTGCTAGATGTTATTATTTCGCTTGAAGAGTGCCAGAAGCGGTCAACCAGCGAGGTCTATTTCTTCGGGAGATTAGTACCTCCTTATTTATCAGGTCAAAAACTGGAAATTCTGTATCTTTTTTACTTTATTTATTTGTATTTCCCTTCTGAGCAATCATCTTATGACATTCAAGTAGACTACAATTGTTGTTAGAAATATTTTCACAGTTTCAACTTTTAATTTGCAGATCCAGTTCACAGTTCCGTCACTCATTCTCAAAAGGGAGATCATTTGTAATGTAGCCTGTGTAGTTTCGCTTTCGGTTATGTATTTGCGAATTTAATTGATGTGACTTTTGTGAAATAGGTATCTGTTAGTTGAAATGAAACGAATTGCTCTATAGCTTGCAGTTTCTGTACTTCTTCTTCGAGTAGTATCATTCCGTTGTAATACGTACTTTTTTGGTGGGGGCCTTGGATAAATTTGATGCATTAAAACAAAAAATGAGGGAATAAAGAGAAAAATTTGATTACTAACGAAGGACCCAATGAGACTGTGGATCTACGATGATACATAAATACTTGCCTAGAATTATAAGTATGAAACGCTACATCGAAAGCTGGTCAGAACGTGTTGCGTTGGGACTGCTCCTGCACGTAAGAAGACAAGGATGGTGCTGCGAACAGTGACGGTAACTGTCTGCATGGACACATCTGGAGTCATTCAGTTGCCCAGTATTCTGTTTTAGCCTGTAAGCAATCTAAAAAAAAATTACATGAATTGTGCTCCGCTCTAAATAGATGCTAACTTTTCGAAAAACACAGACATGATGCCATACTTCTGTAAAGAATCTTACATTGATCAGTTAACAAAAACAGGTTAAAAGGTTACGTGTAGAGTCTAACGAAACAGTGAAACCATAGAGAAGATCACGAACTACCAATAAATCATAAAAACACGGCACCATATAAGAATCTGTCCAAGTTTGGAATACGCTGCTGAGACGAAACATTATGAGCGCCCGCTCAATAGCATTTTGGTCGATCTTTGGCACCGATTCTGCGTGGCATAGACTTGGCAAAACGTTGGTGTATTTCTGGAATTATGTTGCGCCAGGTCACACAATTCACGTAAATTACTGACCGGTGGTTTGTAGGCAGCGAACTGAGGCCCGATAACGTCCTAGATGCGCTACATCAGGTTCAGATCAGACGAATTTTTTGGACAAGACTTAAACACCAGTTCACTACCACTCAGATCAAGCTAGCAGGGTTCTGGCGTTATGAAACGGATAATTATCGTGATGGAAGATACCATCGCCGAAGGGGAAGACATCAAGCTTGAAAGGATACAAGATGCACGCAATAATGCTCACAAAGCCTGTGCTACCATAATGCATGGTAGCCCAAGGGAACGTCCCCGTAGCATAAAACTGCCCCCATCGATATGTGTCCGTGGCCGAGTGCGTGTTTCGAAGAGGCATTCATCTAGAGAACAATGTAACCGGACATGACCTTCGATCTGGTGTAACAAGAAACGTGATTCATCCAGGCAGACGACACATTTTCCATCGATCCACTGTCCAATCTCCATGATCATGTGCCCACTCCAATTCTAATTGACGATGTTGTTGGGTCAGTGTGGGAACACGAAGAGCTTGTCTGCTGTGGGGAACCATGTTCAATAATTTACACTTAACGATATGGTCCAAAACAGTTGTGCATGCACCAGTACTGATCTGTCATCATATCTGCCGCAAGTCGATGTTTATGTCATTTCACTTTGACTTCCATATTCTGCAAAGAGGTGTGGACGTCCAACACCTTGTCACTTGCTTGTAGTTCGATCCACTTTCTACCACTTTAACAGGTGCTCACGAAAGTAGCATGTGAACAGGCTGACCAGCTTTGCCGTTCCCAGGCAGCAGCTTATAGCAATCTGCCCTTTGTGGAAGTCGCTTACGTCAGTGGATTCCCCCATTTGCAGCCCATACTGTCGTTGGAATGTTTCCTCGTCTTCTTTTATTATCAAGTGTGTCTTAACCCTATCACTTCCAGGCGACCTTTACTTTATCGCTCTGTGTAAGAGCTGTGGGTACACTTTATTTCGCTTTAGAGAAGGAGTTCTTGAGCCGCAGCTTGCGTCTGAGACAATGTTCTTATATACACTCCTGGAAATTGAAATAAGAACACCGTGAATTCATTGTCCCAGGAAGGGGAAACTTTATTGACACATTCCTGAGGTCAGATACATCACATGATCACACTGACAGAACCACAGGCACATAGACACAGGCAACAGAGTATGCACAATGTCGGCACTAGTACAGTGTATATCCACCTTTCGCAGCAATGCAGGCTGCTATTCTCCCATGGAGACGATCGTAGAGATGCTGGATGTAGTCCTGTGGAACGGCTTGCCATGCCATTTCCACCTGGCGCCGCAGTTGGACCAGCGCTCGTGCTGGACGTGCAGACCGCGTGAGACGACGCTTCATCCAGTCCCAAACATGCTCAATGGGGGACAGATCCGGAGATCTTGCTGGCCAGGGTAGTTGACTTACACCTTCTAGAGCACGTTGGGTGGCACGGGATACATGCGGACGTGCATTGTCCTGTTGGAACAGCAAGTTCCCTTGCCGGTCTAGGAATGGTAGAACGATGGGTTCGATGACGGTTTGGATGTACCGTGCACTATTCAGTGTCCCATCGACGATCACCAGTGGTGTACGGCCAGTGTAGGAGATCGCTCCCCACACCATGATGCCGGGTGTTGGCCCTGTGTGCCTCGGTCGTATGCAGTCCTGATTGTGGCGCTCACCTGCACGGCGCCAAACACGCATACGACCATCATTGGCACCAAGGCAGAAGCGACTCTCATCGCTGAAGACGACACGTCTCCATTCGTCCCTCCATTCACGCCTGTCGCGACACCACTGGAGGCGGGCTGCACGATGTTGGGGCGTGAGCGGAAGACGGCCTAACGGTGTGCGGGACCGTAGCCCAGCTTCATGGAGACGGTTGCGAATGGTGCTCGCCGATACCCCAGGAGCAACAGTGTCCCTAATTTGCTGGTAAGTGGCGGTGCGGTCCCCTACGGCACTGCGTAGGATCCTACGGTCTTGGCGTGCATCCGTGCGTCGCTGCGGTCCGGTCCCAGGTCGACGGGCACGTGCACCTTCCGCCGACCACTGGCGACAACATCGTTGTACTGTGGAGACCTCACGCCCCACGTGTTGAGCAATTCGGCGGTACGTCCACCCGGCCTCCCGCATGCCCACTATACGCCCTCGCTCAAAGTCCGTCAACTGCACATACGGTTCACGTCCACGCTGTCGCAGCATGCTACCAGTGTTAAAGACTGCGATGGAGCTCCGTATGCCACGGCAAACTGGCTGACACTGACGGCGGCGGTGCACAAATGCTGCGCAGCTAGCGCCATTCGACGGCCAACACCGCGGTTCCTGGTGTGTCCGCTGTGCCGTGCGTGTGATCATTGCTTGTACAGCCCTCTCGCAGTGTCCGGAGCAAGTATGGTGGGTCTGACACACCGGTGTCAATGTGTTCTTTTTTCCATTTCCAGGAGTGTATTTTTTTTTTATTTTTTTGCACCATGCGGGCTAGAGTCTTAAGAAGTCTTAATCGTTGCCAGGAACGTGGATTCTTTGTGTCTCTGTGTTTCTGTGTTCCAGCCGTCTAATTACTCCACGTATCTCATCAAGCTTACTACATACATTCGTCGATAGTTTCTGCACTGCTATTTCTAACTGATGCGTTCGGGAATCGTGGTGTAGGTCTGTGATTCCCAAGTATCTGTTACCTCTCAAAATCCATCTAGTACTTTTATTTTGTACATGAAATGTATTCGTAACTTGCGAATACGACAATACATCAGCTGTACGGTTTACTAGAAACACATGAAAATGTGTGCCGGTCTGGGTCTCGCTCACGCATTTCCTGCTTATCACAAGCGGTCGGCTTAACCACTTCGGCTATGCGGGTGTACCTCCGGCGCTGGTCCAGACTTCCACATGCCTTAGCGTATTGTGCCATACTGGCTCACACATTTTGTGATTCCTCCACGGAGAACGAGACAATGTTCTGCTCCTCTTTTTGCGTTTGCTTTGGAGTGAGATATAATTATTGCAGTGCCTGTTACGTATTTTACGATGCCTGTCTAATTCTATGCAAATGTCCTTCAGATATGCATGCGTTTCATGTAGTTAATATGGCTGTAAATCGTCAGCAGTGTCTGTTCTTTCAGACATACATGTACTGGACAACGCTGCTAAGTGATTTACTGTATCCCATTCCTATTGAATGAATAACGTGTCTGCAGACTTGAAACAGTATTGGGGAAAGTAGGTTAGCTACAAACAACTGTCAGGTGCATGCAGGTTACTACCCTCTGGGCAACAATATAGGGGAGATCATCCGCAAAAAGTCATGTTTGTACATGTCTAAGTGGTTTACTGTGTTCAAACGTTACAATCGTAGCGAATTTCTTCTGAAATGCTCTAATGGGAGAGCTCTGTAAGTCTTCACCAAATCATTCTCTAAGACTTGTATATATAAGGACACCACTCAGTATGCTCGTCCACCATACTCTGGATGGTCTTGCTAGCATACATCAGTTTTCTGAATGTGTATTCCCGAAAGCGAGTGCACTATGTAACTTCTCATTGCTGTATATTTTCATTGTTTGGGTGGTCCTCACCACATACTGTACTGGAATCCAGTGAAACTGTCAGCATTCGAGGGTTGAACATTGAAGTTATACATATTGATAATAGTAACTTTTGAGAGAGCTCTACATAAAGCTATACAACATGTATGTGTATTGAGAGGTGACTTGTGACAATTTTTTCTGAAACATGGGGACAACTTGTTACAGTTTTTCTGCAATATGGGCATTTTGTTACAGATTTTGTCATAACATGGAGCATTTTGCCATAATTTCGCTGTACCAGATGATTTTTTTACAGTTTTCTTAGGCAATTAATTGTAATATAGAACATTTTGTTACAATTTCACTGTAGCAAGTGGGCAATTTGTTATGAGTATGCTGTAACATGTAGATTTATGGAATGAAATGCCATGTAGTCTCCATGGTGCAATAGCGTAAGTTAGCATTATCACTCCATAGCAGTTGTTAATTCCTCAGCACAGCACAGTCACGCATAGCTAGTTACATGCAGTTTAAATAGCCACTGATCAACGCATGAATGGTTCAGTTTCCATCCATATTCCAGCTTCACATAATATGTTCGGAGTCCAGATTCAAAACTATTTCAGAGCAGTCACAATAAAATGAAAATCCCTGCAACCTTGAATAACTCCACGTTCATTGATTGTCACAAGTATTTCAAAGTCTAACAACAGTCGACATATTTCAATGTCCCACAAACTAGCAGGCTTGTACAATCGTCCCAAGTCTGCAGACACAGCCGTTTCACCTACTATCCCCCAGAATTCACAGCCTTGGAAGTGACAAGTGTGCCTCTAACTGTCAATGATACAAAGCTCAAATTACGTCACAGTTGTTTGAGGAGCAATCACATTGGTGTCTTATTCATCAAACTCGTTTACTCTGAACACATTTGGGATCCTACTGGACATCAGCGTTGCATCCATATTTTACATGAAGTGTGTAAATATAATTTGCTCATGTTGTAATTTATAATACTAAAAGGCAAGATCGCTTGGTGTGAAATAGTTTATTTCATCACCAGTTTCGAGTTTAACTAGCTGTCATCTTCAGATTCTCAGATCTCCCAGAAATACAATTACTCATCAGTCTCATCAACATACTGAGAAAATGCTCCATTTGTAATAACACAGCTCCACACTGGTTTGTCAAATATATAAAACTTGCAAAACATAATATCCAGCAATAAGGAGTTCAGGAGCAAAAACAGGTGCTTCAGTAAAGATGTTGCATGAACAACAACTCAGGAGGATTAAGACAAGCGATCTTGGCTTTTAATATTATAAATTAGAAATGTGTAAACACGTGGTGCCAGATTCCTCTAGAAACTGGAACCATGATGGACCTGTCGATAATCCTAAGCCACCACGCAGAGTGCAGGGTTCCTGCACAAATACCCTTCCTGAAGCAACCACACCTGCACTCATCTGAAATGATTTAGATATCATGCGGGAAGATTTAATGTCTGTATCATGCTTCTAGGTGTGTACCCAGCAGACTAATGCTGTTAAAACCTATTTTAATTATAAATGATGTTTAAATCGCATGGGAACGTTTGACGTCTGCACTTGACGATTGACTCATTGCATGTCTTTTGCGACCCTTCCGCATGAGTGTACAGCACTGTTATTTGTGTTCAATAGTCAACGTTCGTCTGTTATGTAGTAAGACTATTCTCCCATCTGTACAGGTATGTGCAGCGCTTGTCGGTGAAAGGCTTTCACTCTACTTCCGTCAGGCTGCAGACTGCAATCTTAGACATGTGCCTGTGTGGAGTGATTGAGTAACTGCTTTAGGTCACATACAATGTGCTCCAAACTGATAGAAAGATTTGTCTGCAAGTGAGTGACCAAAATCATGAACAGAACACCTACATTTCAATGCTTCCATTGTCCTAAGCAAGAGAATACTACAAATCAACACTCATTAGGTCTATACGTAATGTACTTACGTTCATCTTCCTTGCGGTGACAACGAGTTCCATGGATCATAGGTCCTCCTGATTTACCCTTGGGTAACAGAAGAAATATTGAATTTAATTGATGAAAAGACAAAATATAAAAATGCAGTAAATGAAGCAAGCAAAAAGGAATACAAACGTCTCAAAAATGATACTGACAGGAAGTGCAAAATGGCTAAGCAGGGATGGCTAGAGGACAAATGTAAGGATGTAGAGGCTTATCTCACTAGGGGTAAGGTAGATACTGCCTACAGGAAAATTAAAGAGACCTTTGGAGAAAAGAGAACCACTTGTAAGAATATCAAGGACTCAGGTGGAAACCCAGTTCTAAGCAAAGAAGGGAAAGCTGAAAGGTGGAAGGAGTATATAGAGGGTCTATACAAGGGCGATGTACTTGAAGACAATATTATGGAAATGGAAGAAGATGTAGATGAAGATGAAATGGGAGATATGATACTGCGAGAAGAGTTTCACAGAGCACTGAAAGACCTGAGTCGAAACAAGGCCCCCGGAGTAAACAACATTCCATTAGAACTACTGACAGCCTTTGGAGAAGCAGTCCTGACAAAACTCTACCATCCGGTGAGCAAGATGTATGAGACAGACGAAATACTCTCAGACTTCAAGAAAAATATAATAATTCCAATTCCAAAGAAAGCAGGTGTTGACAGATGTGAAATTTACCGAACTATCAGTTTAATAAGTCACAGCTGCAAAATACTAACGCGAATTCCTTACAGACGAATGGAAAAACTGATAGAAGCCGACCCCGGGGAAGATCAGTTTGGGTTCCGTAGAAACGTGAGGCAATACTGACCCTACGATTTATCTAAGCGTAAGAGGTAAGAACAACAATAATCTGTGTTAGTTACACAACAAAACTGCCATCTGTCGTGGACAGTATATTTTTTCACCGAATTCGATTCTGACTGTGACTTACTTGTAAAAAACTATTAACCAGACTCTGGTAAAAGTGGCGAAATTCCGCTATAATATTGGGGTTGCGTTGTCCTTTCAGATTCGTTTATTTGGAAAGATAGGTTGATAGTCTCGGTGTCAGCTCGGTATGTATAGGATGTAAGTTACTGAACTACGTGAAATACTTCTTGTATGAATGTCTCGTTAAGAAGTCGAATATGCGTTCCAAATGAGAAAGAGCCTTACTTACAAATACCGTAAGTGTTTTGAGCCGTGGCGAGCTGGTGCCACTGTTATTTTGTTCATGTATCGTTGAGATCGTGGTTGAGCTAAGCTATCTTTGCCTTTCACGTGTCTTATCTTCCGAGTTGGCGGGCGAAACGATTTGGTTGTTAGCCTTCGACGGGTAACCCTCGAGATCTCTCGACATTCGCTGTGAGACGAGTGTCAACGGCTGCCGAAAGAGCGTCAGGACCGATGTAAGTTGTGGCGTGATGTTGGTCGGGCGTTTTGGCGACATGGGAAGCTTGGAGACACAAATTCTGTGACTTCGCTGGGAACAAAATTTGAAGTGAAGCGGTGAAGCTGTGGAAACTGCTCCTCCGTATTGTGTACGTGATATGAGTAAATGGTCGTAATTGTGTTTTGTTGACCGACGCACTCAGAGGCATTTAAATTTTATTATTATGGTGAGACTTTCATAGTCGAAGTTTAAGATGGTGTGGCAGAGTTCAGTTGGCCTAGTTAAATGGTTGCCGAAATTTGAAAGCTTCCTCAGAAGTTTTACTAGTGCCCTGTGTTTCTTGTAGTCAAATGATTTTATGTTGGCGTTTTAAAAGTTTGCACTCTATTAATACAGTTGTCCATATGTACAAAGCTTAAGGTCAAAGTTGCGAATTTGTCAGTAGTGTAACGTGTTCCTTTACATGCTTACCCATATATCGAGTCAAAGATTCTGCCGAATATTTCTGTGTTTCAGAGTTACTGAATGTCTTTGTGATTCGCGCAAAAACCTTTGATTGTGCCAGCGCCTTGGTGGGGAGTTAAATGTCATCCGAAGTCTAGGCCTGGCACTGTTTAAGAACCTGGCCACTACCGGTAGTTGTTCAAATACCGCCTTCGCAAGTTTACTATTTATCTTCCTTCCACCAAAGCGGGTTAAGCTGGTAGATATTTAAATACGTATTGTATGTAACATGTTCTTATACCAACCTGTTTCCCTAAATATTAGCGACTGGAAACAGGCTAAACTTTAAATTGCATAGCATCTGCTGAGTTCCTTGCGCAGCTCTTTTAGTACTCTTTCATTAACACGTCTGAGCACGTGAACATTCATTTTTAAAGATCAGTGTTTCTGCTGTAGTTTTTTATGTAAGGGGTTCTATCATGTTATGTAATTGGATCCTAGCTGGGCACTGGTGTTGAAGCGTAAATAAGTCACCCTTTATTGGTAACTGTTTTCATTATACGTATTTTGAGGGAAATCCTATATGGGAGTTTGAATTTCTGAAGTTCGTCGGTAATTCTGTTTACTTAATAAGGGAAATTAAAGCGAGAGGTATTAGTGACCGACAACGTTAAGTTTGTAATTGACCTTTTAACAAGTGCTCCAGTAACGGATTGAAGTAGTAAGTTATAAGGGTATTTTAATGATGAATGTTTTAAGTGTGGCCTTCTTAATGTAATAACTGGTTTTAAGGAGTTTGATGAAGTGGCTTTGTGAAGTAATTGATAATTGCTATGCTTAAGGTTTCTATAAATGTCTGGCACATTAAGTTTTTTATAGCTCGCTCTTAAGGGACTGTTTGAGTACTAAGTGTGGTGTCACCGCCAGACACCACACTTGCTAGGTGGTAGCCTTTAAATCGGCCGCGGTCCATTAGTATACGCCGGACCCGCGTGCCGCCACTGTCAGTGATTGCAGACCGAGCGCCACCACACGGCAGGTCTAGAGAGACTTACTAGCACTCGCCCCAGTTGTACAGCCGACTTAGCCAGAGATGGGTCACTGACAAATACGCTCTCATTTGCCGAGACGATAGTTAGCATAGCCTTCAGCTACGTCACTTGCTACGACCTAGCAAGGCGCCATAGCATTTGATAATTAATATTGTGAAGCATGTACCGTAACGAGAGATGTTCTACAATTGTGTATTAAAGTTAAGTATTATATCAACTACGTACTTTATTTGCTACTATTAATTCCCTTAACTGTTCCAGACCTCACGCCAGTCAGCGTGTAATTAAACGCGTGCATTTCGGCCTCCTCTAGCAACACAGTGTTGGCTCTTCTGCCAACACTGCACTAAATACATTGGGTTTCTAACTGTATTTGCAAAGCTTTATCTAGTGGATCGTCCACAATTTGTAATGGTCAAATTTCTTCAAAGGCTTAATGTCAGTAAACTGTCTTGATTGTAAATTGTGACTACCAACCACGATTCCATCCCGCTTCCTCTTTTATGTTATCTAAGATATGGTGGGTAAGCGTGGTACGAATAGGGAACCCAAGTACCATGTTGTCTCACATTGGCGTGTTATTTTGAAAACAGAGTGCATTTTCGTGTCATAAATGCCACTGCGTTGCTGCATATTGTGTTGTAGTAGCAGTGGTCAGCAGGGTCGTAGCGGCCT
Source organism: Schistocerca americana (assembly GCF_021461395.2). Taxonomy (NCBI): domain Eukaryota; kingdom Metazoa; phylum Arthropoda; class Insecta; order Orthoptera; family Acrididae; genus Schistocerca; species Schistocerca americana. Next base: position 541,257,446 of record NC_060119.1, read on the forward strand.
ATGCTGTTCGTAGTTAGATACGCTTGTTGGTTCGTGAAAGCTCTGAAGCTGTAATTAGCAAGCATGAGATGACAGGTATCTGCACGGATTCCAGTTGTATGATGCGGAGCTAGCCGAGCACACTCGTATTGCGCAGGGGAAACAACCGCAGATGTGGTGCGTTGCAGAGGCCCTGAGCAGTATTAGCGCTGAGTAGGCTGCAGCCGGCCGGCGTTGGTACGTGCTCCGTGCCGCTCTTTTGATAGCTTGGCCAGGGTCGTGCTTGACTTGCACGTCAGTACTGACTGTAAAGGTCTGCCTGGCACAGTGCGACAGCAGCAGTCCAGCACTAGGAGTACTTGTGAGTTCTATGAGAACAGATAGAACACAAGTGTATACCGTCCCCATTACTATCCTACCACACATGCACATGACAGTAAAATTACTGACACCGACTGGGTCGCACCATTGAGCTATACAGTGCTAAACTTAGGACAAGCACTGTATTTCGGACAAACAGTGGGCACCGCATTATTTTAAACGTAGCGAAAGTGGATTTTTTAATTTCATGCTACGGTAAACATAGGAAAAATGAATTTCGCATTTTAAACTTACGACATTTGAATTTTTGTATTCCATCATCTTAAACTTAGGGGAAGTGAGCTCTTAGTTTCCAGAATTAGGATGTCAATCACGCAAGTTGCGACAGCAGAGGGGTGCGAGGAAATTGCTTAGCTGTTACATGAACACGTAACTGTCCCGTTATACTCTAGTCACTCGTTTCCTTTCTCTCTATTTCAGTCCTGCCATATACACTCAGGTGACAAGTGGGGTAGCGATATGCACATACACAGATCGCGTACGCAAGGTACAAAAGAGCAGTGCATTGGCGGAGCTGTCATTTGTAGTCAGGTGATTCATGCAAAAAGGTTTCCGACGTCATTATCACCGCAAGACGGGAATTAACCGATTTTGAACGGGGAATGGTACTTGGAGCTAGACACGTGGGACATTCCATTTCGGAAATCGTTAGGGAATTCAATACTCTAAGGTCCAAAATGTGACAAGAATACAAAGCCTCTCACCATGGACAACGTAGTGGCCGACGGCCTTCACTTAAGAAGAAAGGGCAGTGGAGTCTGCGTAGAGTTGTCAGTGCTAACTGACAAGCATCGCTGCTTGAAACAACCGCAAAAAGCAATGTGGGACGTACGACAAACATATCCATTAGGATATTTGCCGTTAATGGGCTATGGCAGCAGATAACCGAAGCGAGTGCCTTTGGTATTAACACATCGCCTGCAGCGCCTCTCCTGTATCGGTTGGCCCTAGACGACTGGAAAATAGTGACCTGATCAGATCAGTCCCGATTTCAGATGGTAAGAGCTGATTGGGGTGTGGCGCAGACCTCGCGAAGCCATGGACCGAGTGTTTCAATAAGGCACTGTGCAAGTTGGTGGTTGCTCCATAATCGTGTGAGCTGTGTTTACACGGAAGTGACTAGGTGCTCTGGTCCAAGTGAACCGATCAATTCCTGTAAATGGTTACATTCCGCTGCTGGGAGCCCATTTGCATTCAAACAACGGCGGAATTTTTATGGATGACAATGCTCCGTATCACCGAGCCACAATCGTTCGCGATCGGTTTGAAGCACATTCTGGACAGTTCGACCGGATGATTTGGTCACACAGATCGATCGACATGAATCCCATCGAACATTTATGGGACATACTCGAGAGATCAGTTCGTGCACAAATTCCTGCACCGGCAACGCTATCGCAATTATGGACGGCTGTAGAGACAACATGGCTCAATATTCCTGCAGGGGCTTCCAGTGACTTTTTGAGTCCACGCCCCATCGATTACTGCACTACGCCTGGCAAAACGAGGTCCGATAAGGTGTTAGAAGCTGTCCCATGACTTTTGTCACCTCAGCATATAATTCTCTACAGCGAGCTGTTGCGTCTGCATTATACAGAGTGTTACAAAAAGGTACGGCCAAACTTTCAGGAAACATACCTCACACACAAAGAAAGAAAATATGTTATGTGGACATGTGTCCGGAAACGCTTACTTTCCATGTTAGAGCTCATTTTATTACTTCTCTTCAAATCGCATTGATCATGGAATGGAAACACACAGCAACAGAACGTACCAGCGTGACTTCAAACACTTTGTTCAAAATGTCTTCCGTTAGCGAGGATACATGCATCCACCCTCCGTCGCATGGAATCCCTGATGCGCTGATGCAGCCGTGGAGAATGGCATATTGTATCACAGCCGTCCACAATACGAGCACGAACAGTCTCTACATTTGGTACCAGGTTGCGTAGACAAGAGCTTTCAAATGCCCCCATAAATGAAAGTCAAGAGGGTTGAGGTCAGGAGAGCGTGGAGGCCATGGAATTGGTCCACCTCTACCAATCCATCGGTCACCGAATCTGTTGTTGAGAAGCGTACGAACACTTCGACTGAAATGTGCAGGAGCTCCATCGTGCATGAACCACATGTTGTGTCGTACTTGTAAAGGCACATGTTCTAGCAGCACAGGTAGAGTATCCCGTATGAAATCGTGATAACGTGCTCCATTGAGTGTAGGTGGAAGAACATGGAGCCCAATCAAGGCATCACCAACAATGCCTGCCCAAACGTTCACACAAAATCTGTGTTGATGGCGTGATTGCACAATTGCGTGCGGATTCTCGTCAGCCCACACATGTTGATTGTGAAAATTTACAGTACATACTGATGAAACTAAAATGAGCTCTAACATGGAAATTAAGCGTTTCCGGACACATGTCCACATAACATCTTTTCTTTATTTGTGTATAAGGAATGTTCCTGAAAGTTTGGCCGTACCTTTTTGTAACACCCTGTATACATCATTTCCTGTAAGAATAGACACATTTACATTCCATTAAAAGTTTTCAATTTGACAGTAGGCAGACGCATTGCAATTACGTGTATCTTTCTATAAGAAGAGGTGCGTTGATGGTACTGAAATATGATCACTCACACTTATCGTCAGACAGATGAGTGGAATAAGCACTGGATTTATAATGTATCTCAAGGGAAGCAGCCTTGCCCGGAAGCACCAGCAGCAAGTGGTGCTTGCAGCCTGCCCTCAAGCGGGGTCGATGCGATGCCACAGGGACGGCAGTCTGTGTCGACGCCCACAAACTTTGCGATGTGAGCTGAAGATACACCCATGCATTTTTGTTTGAATAAATATTCAATTGCTCGTAGCCTACTGTAAATGTTTAATCATTAAATATGAGCCCGACACAAGTGGACTTAAACTTAGGGCAAGTCAGCTACAAACTTAGGTGGCAATTGTTTAAGTAGCACAAGTGCGTTTGCGACTGAGTGCGGGAAATAGTTAAATTGTGAAACCAGAGGAGGGAGAAAATTGTTAAGTAGTTAAGTAAAAGCGCATTTGGTCACATCTTATCCCACCGTAAATGTGTAAACAATATCGAGTTTTAAACTTGGGGTAAATGTGATGGGCGAAATTATTTAAACATACAAGCAGTCTGAGTTTTAAACTTAAACTGAATTTGCCACCATTTTATACTTCAGACGGTATTCCACATTTAGAACAGATGAAATCTGACAACCATACTGTCTCTTCCAGCATGCACCATGTCCGCCATCTTGGATTCTGACGTCACAGGCCAGGGTAAAATTCAGGAAATCTGACAATAATACTGATTGTTCTAAGGTCTGCCATCTCGCATTTTAGATGTGGGATAGGTCTGGCATCTTGTATCGCTATATTGGATTCTGACGTCATACAGACTGTCCAAAAATCCGCATTTTGCGTTTTATAGTTAGGACAGCTGCTCGTTTTGACTTTCACAACAATTTACACCGCGCTCTCAGCTGTGGAGGCGCAGGAGTGGAGAAAAACCCCAGCTGTTATTAATTTCCTGCAATTTTGAATTACCCACAAAATCATACAGAAGGGAGTTCGCCTATGTCAGTGGAGTGGGAAGGAAAAGGAGGGGGAAGTCTGGCTAAGTTGCTTGCTGGTGTCGTGGGCGGCATTTTATACTTCTAAAAAGTGACCTACTTCCATAGTGAGGTCAGAGAGTGGCGGAAAACCGTCCAGCAGAATAGTCGCGTTATTTTGAATTTCTTGCCATATTATACAAACGGCACTTGGCCCATGTGCAATGTGACATCATAGACGTGGGGTCAGGAGTGGGGGGAAGGTGGAGGGCAGGGGAAAACCTGGCAACCACATATGATGACATCGTCCGGCCCTGGCAACAATGTAATTTCGGCTGAAACCTGCTTATCTATGCTACTACGACACCAACAAAAATCAGAAAAGAACCATATGTTTATCTTCAATGGCCCCTTAATATTTCACTAGCGGTAGGCACTAGCCATTCCTTGGGGATGTTGTTACGCGTGGCGATAAATGGGACGTGCCGGCCGAAGTGGCCGTGCGGTTAAAGGCGCTGCAGTCTGGAATCGCAAGACCGCTACGGTCGCAGGTTCGAATCCTGCCTCGGGCATGGATGTTTGTGATGTCCTTAGGTTAGTTAGGTTTAACTAGTTCTAAGTTCTAGGGGACTAATGACCTCAGCAGTTGAGTCCCATAGTGCTCAGAGCCATTTGCACCATTTTTTTTTATAAATGGGACGTATATAAAAAAGCGGAAAGAACGATTCATCCCATCTAAAGAAGTAACGCATCAAGCGTAGGATACTGTGAACCTTCATAAAATCATGTTATGCGTCTAATGGAACAAAATTGGCATTCCTCATCGTGAACTGCTACCAACAAACGAAACGATTAAATCTACTGTGTATGTTAAACAGCTGTTGCTACTGAAAACAAAACACCTGGTAAATTTGCGTTCTTATTCCACGACAATGTACGGCTGCAAATGGCCAGAATCCCCAAAGACCAGATTGATGAACTTCGTTAAGAACCATTTCCTCACCCTCTGTATTCACCAGATTTAGTTCCTTCTGGTTACAATCTTTTTCGGGCTCTTTATGACGACATACAGGGAGAAGCGTTTCGTGATGAAGCTTACTTTCGCAAGTGGCCAATAGAATTATTCAGCTCGAAAGCAGCACAGTTCTACACAGGTGAGGCATGGAACTCCTGCCTCACTGCTGGCAGGAGGTCATTGATAAAGATGGTGATTACGTCAACGAGTAGTCTTACTATTGAGTATTTTATTGTAATGTAATGCAGTGCTTTTATATGAATAAAATCACGGCACTGTAACAAATCCACGAACTTATCCATCGATCCAATACAACACATTTAAACAAATCGTTCATTTTATTAATATAAGTATCACGTGTTCACTTTCTCATTATACACGTGAAATTATTATTGCAGGAAAAAACAAGTTTTGTTGCAATCTGCTGTTTAATTTCTCTAATGTACTGATGTTTGCACAGAGCTCGATCCCTTTTTCTCACTGTTTTAAAACTTCGATTAAATCGTCAATATCGTATGCACCCGGTTCAATTCCCACAGTTTCGTTTTTACTTTTAATATCCCGCTGCAGTTTATTGTTACCCTTTGTGATACTTGGGATGGTATTGTAGTCTACAGTCCAACCAGCGTGATACTCCAATCTCCAATGCTGAAATCAATTGGTGGGATATAATTCGCACGTAATACAAACGATCGATTTTTTAAGTCATAGTTTACGACATTGCGTCTGAACATCAACTGGGGAATGAATGCTTAATACCCGTCCTTATATATCATTCGTAAACGTCAGGAGGAATATGATGCGTAGATGCCAGTAGCGAATGTACACACATCACAAAAGTTTTGCAGCACCCCGGTTCCCAGAACTCCTGAAGATAGACGTTGACTGTGGATATTGTATCACAGACACAGTCCCTTTGACTGTTGAGATATGTCACTAAACCCGCCCAAAGGTGTAACAACCGTGCGTGAGCAGCGCCTATTAGAAGGAGGGGGTCCGATAGCCGGTCAGTTCCAGTCATTCCACCAGGAAGGAGGTACACGGGTCGTGTTGTCTGTGGTTCAATCATGCCTAGACGGTTAATACCGCGTGCCAGGAAGGGCTCTCAACAAGGGAAGTGTCCAGGCGTCTTGGAGTGAACCAAAGCGATGTTGTTCGGACATGGAGGAGATACAAAGAGACAGGACTGTAGATGACATCCCTCGCTCAGGCCGCCCAAGGGCTACTACTGCAGTGAATGGCCGCTACCGACGGATTATGGCTCGGAGGTACCCTGACAGCAGCGCCACCATGTTGAATAATGCTTTTCGTGCAGCCACAGGACGTTGTATTACGACTCAAACTGTGCGCAATAGCCTGCAAGATGCGCAACTTCACTCCAGAAGACCATGGCGAGGTCCATCTTTGCAACCACGACACTATGCAGTGCGGTACACATGGGCCCAGTAACTTGCAGAATGGACACACTGTCCAGCGAATGCAACAAAGTGGATGTTCCCTGCTGTTTTGGGGTGGCCTTATGTGAGGCCGACATACGCCGCTGGTGGTAATGGAACTCGCCGTAACGGCTATACGATACGTGAATACCATCCTCCGACCGATAGTCCAACCATATCGGCAGCATATTGGCGAGGCATTCGTCTTCAAGGACGACAATTCGCGCCCACATCATGCACATCTTGAGAATGACTTCCTTCAGGATAACGACATCGATCGACTACAGTGGCCAACATGTTCTCCAGACGTGGACACTATCGAACACGCCTTGGATAGATTGAAAAGGACTGTTAATGGACGACGTGACCCATCAACCACTCTGAGGGGTCTACGCCGAATCTCCGTTGAGGTGTGGGACAATCTGGACCAACAGTGCGCTGATGGACTTGGGATAGTACGCCACGTCGAATACAGGCATGCATCAATGCAAGAGAACGTGCTACTGGGCATTAGAGGTACCGGTGTGTACAGCAATCTGGACCACTACCTCTGAAAGCATCGCTGTATGGTGGTACAACATGCAATGTGTGCTTTTCATAAGCAATAAAAGGGGCGGAAATACTCTCTATGTTGGTCTCAATTCCAATTTTCTGTAGAGGTTCCGGAACTTGCGGTACTGATGTGATGCAAAACTTTATTTCATGTGTGTTATAGTTTTAGTAGCATAGGAAGTTCTGGAACACATGTCTTCTACCTGTAAAGTATCGCTGTAATTGTTATGGGAGTTACAGGTTGCCGAACGAGTCGAAATAGTAGACGGTATTTGCATTTCTTTTTTTTTTTTAATATGCGCTGTCCAGTGAGTTCCAGGCCCTCCTGCTACATGCAGAGTCACAATTTCGCATTGTATTGATTTCTACATAGTCTTCGGTAATGTATTCCGCATAAACACACCTCGGAATCTGGGAATGTCGAATTTCTTCTTAACAATCTGTATTTTTAAGCGTCCTGTCTGATAGGATTGCTAGGGACTTTTTTTTATGAAGAGATATAGCCCTTTCTTGTATGGTTTCAAGTACAGCCCTTTTCCGATGGCTGCTGCCTCCATCATGCGCTTGTCATCGTGCCTCCTGTAGTTGCTTCTGAGAATTTTGTGCGATCTTGACTATCATGACAACAACCGCAGTTCGTCTAGCCAGTGAACCCACCGCCGAAAGACCGGCTAGAGCAGGAATGAGGAAGGGAATACTTCCACCCGACGTCTTGGATGTTGGTAGAACTCCGGGTGGTTTAATCGATCTTCCATTTCTCGCTCCTTTCTACTTCACTATGCTTTTAGCTGCATACAGTGTGTCAGGATACAGTATTTCACGCAACCTTTGGTTGTCATCTTCTTCGTTAGCGCCCTATGTGCAGTGCTCATAACTTGGCTGAACTTGTTCGTACCCAAGCCCGATTTAAGTTTGCCACGCATTGTTTTTTCAGATGTAAATGCTCCTAGACCATTGTACTTCTCGCACGTATTGCCTTAGCTTTATCAGCTAAAATTCGATCAGCGGTGTGACGCTCATTATTTGCCGCGTATGCGATGTCGTGTTCCATACACGATTCGTCGAGCAGGTTTATCCCCTTATTAGCGCTTGCCAATCATTTCTGAAGTTTTGCTCCCGGTCCATATTGGACCGCCATGCTGGATCCCAACGGCCTCGTATCACTAGCAGTCGAGATGACAGGCATCTTATCCGCATGGCTGTAACGGATCGTGCAGCCACGTCTCGATCCCCGAGTCAAGAGATGGGGACGTTTGCAAGACAACAACCATCTGCACGAACAGTTCGACGACGTTTGCAGCAGCATGGACTATCAGCTCGGAGACCATGGCTGCGGTTACCCATGACGCTGCCTCACAGACAGGAGCGCCTGCGATGGTGTACTCAACGACGAACCTGGGTGCGCGAATGGCAAAACGTCATTTTTCCGGATGAATCCAGGTTCTGTTTACAGCATCATGATGGTCGCATCCGTGTTTAGCGACATCGCGGTGAACGCACATTGGAAGCGTGTATTCGTCATCGCCATACTGGCGTATCACCCAGCGTGATGATATGGGGTGCCATTGGTTACACGTTTCGGTCACCTCTTGTTCGCATTGATGGCACTTTGAACAGTGGACGTTACATTTCAGATGTGTTACGACCCGTGGATCTACCATTCGTTGGATCCCTGCGAAACCCTACATTTCAGCAGGATTATGCACGACCGCATGTTGCAGGTCCTGTACGGGCCTTTCTGGATACAGAAAATGTTCGACTGCTGCCCTGGCCAGCGCATTCTCCAGATTTCTCACCAACTGAAAACTTCTGGTCAATGGTGTCCGAGCAACTAGCTCGTCACAATACGCCAGTCACTACTCTTGATGAACTGTGGTATCATGTTGAAGCTGCTTGGGCAGCTGTACCTGTACACGCCATCAAAGCTCTATTTGCGGCCAGAGGTGGTTGTTCTGGGTACCGATTTCTCAGGATCTATGCATCCAAACTGCGTGAAAAAGTAATCACATGTCAGTCCTAGTATAATACACTCCTGGAAATGGAAAAAAGAACACATTGACACCGGTGTATCAGACCCACCATACTTGCTCCGGACACTGCGAGAGGGCTGTACAAGCAATGATCACACGCACGGCACAGCGGACACACCAGGAACCGCGGTGTTGGCCGTCGAATGGCGCTAGCTGCGCACCATTTGTGCACCGCCGCCGTCAGTGTCAGCCAGTTTGCCGTGGCATACGGAGCTCCATCGCAGTCTTTAACACTGGTAGCATGCTGCGACAGCGTGGACGTGAACCGTATGTGCAGTTGACGGACTTTGAGCGAGGGCGTATAGTGGGCATGCGGGAGGCCGGGTGGACGTACCGCCGAATTGCTCAACACGTGGGGCGTGAGGTCTCCACAGTACATCGATGTTGTCGCCAGTGGTCGGCGGAAGGTGCACGTGCCCGTCGACCTGGGACCGGACCGCAGCGACGCACGGATGCACGCCAAGACCGTAGGATCCTACGCAGTGCCGTAGGGGACCGCACCGCCACTTCCCAGCAAATTAGGGACACTGTTGCTCCTGGGGTATCGGCGAGCACCATTCGCAACCGTCTCCATGAAGCTGGGCTACGGTCCCGCACACCGTTAGGCCGTCTTCCGCTCACGCCCCAACATCGTGCAGCCCGCCTCCAGTGGTGTCGCGACAGGCGTGAATGGAGGGACGAATGGAGACGTGTCGTCTTCAGCGATGAGAGTCGCTTCTGCCTTGGTGCCAATGATGGTCGTATGCGTGTTTGGGGCCGTGCAGGTGAGCGCCACAATCAGGACTGCATACGACCGAGGCACACAGGGCCAACACCCGGCATCATGGTGTGGGGAGCGATCTCCTACACTGGCCGTACACCACTGGTGATCGTCGAGGGGACACTGAATAGTGCACGGTACATCCAAACCGTCATCGAACCCATCGTTCTACCATTCCTAGACCGGCAAGGGAACTTGCTGTTCCAACAGGACAATGCACGTCCGCATGTATCCCGTGCCACCCAACGTGCTCTAGAAGGTGTAAGTCAACTACCCTGGCCAGCAAGATCACCGGATCTGTCCCCCATTGAGCATGTTTGGGACTGGATGAAGCGTCGTCTCACGCGGTCTGCACGTCCAGCACGAACGCTGGTCCAACTGAGGCGCCAGGTGGAAATGGCATGGCAAGCCGTTCCACAGGACTACATCCAGCATCTCTACGATCGTCTCCATGGGAGAATAGCAGCCTGCATTGCTGCGAAAGGTGGATATACACTGTACTAGTGCCGACATTGTGCATGCTCTGTTGCCTGTGTCTATGTGCCTGTGGTTCTGTCAGTGTGATCATGTGATGTATCTGACCCCAGGAATGTGTCGATAAAGTTTCCTCTTCCTGGGACAATGAATTCACGGTGTTCTTATTTCAATTTCCAGGAGTGTATATTTGTCCAATGAATACCCGTCTATCATCTGCATTTCTTCTTGGTGTAGCAAAATTTATGGCCAGTAGTGCACTAAGGTGTTTGTGGCCCGCTCACCATGTTATATAGCAAATCGTCAGCGTCGATCCAGCTGTTTTGTGATGCAGGAAAACCAAGCCATTCGACTAACGCTCTGCCCCATCGACGCCGTATGACGGTCTCTACGGGACACACATCTTGTTCCAGGCTCTTCTGTAACTCTTCTGTGTAAAAGCATCCTGTAATTTCAGTACCACTGCTGTTCTTTAAGAGGTAGGTTCTAGGATTCGTTTTCTCCACTTCTGGAACTGTGAATGTCTCGGTTGACCAGTTTAGCATACAAGACGTCTCAAATGCTATCTTTTGTTTTGAAATATGTACTAAATCACCTACATTAAATTGCTGATTGCGCCGATCTAGCGTTATACTGCGCAATTATTTGCGGGAGGATAAGGTCCCTTTCTGTGAGCCGCGAAGATTGAACTGCATCCACTTTTGTGTTTTCACTGTTCTTCTCAGACGTTCGATGATACTCGCCTTCACGTGGGAGAACGTCGAGTAGTGGTACATTCCATACTACCCCATCACAGGCTTGAAATATCTATCGTAAAACTCGCCGCCGTATCTGTCTGAAAGTTGTCTGGGCTTCGATTCGTCCCAGTCCGCATCAATCCCTCAAACACATGTGCGACATCCTTCCCTGTTTTTGCATCCACGGGTAATTCCCAGGCATATTTAGAATAAGTATCAATGAACATTAAAATGTGTTTGAAACCGTCACTCACACGTGAATATTCCTTCGTGTTCACAAGATCCGCCTGCCAAAGAGTTTCCAAACTTTTAATCATAACATATCTTCGAAAGTATGTTCTGTGTGCTAGTTCGTGCAGTTTTTGAACTACAGTCTCCATATTTATTCGATGATATATCTCTCTCTAAGCTCAGAAGTCGCTGAAACAACTTCATTCGAATGAGCTGTATTGCCAGCGGCAGCTGATCCCATGAGCAGTCGTAGTCGGCCTATCAGCTCATTCGAGTAGTCGCCATAAATATACTGCGGGACTTGATTTCTCACTCTTTTATGCTGAGTCTCAATACCATTACGACTGCAACTTTTTTCACCATCCAATATAGGTTTTATAAAGGATTTGTGTTTCACGTTTCTTCGGCTTTTTGCATTCCCATGCAGATCAGTCAAAAGCAATATTTACGATACATATCCAGATATGCAGGCGAATAATTTACAGTTTTTGTGGGTCTTAGGAAAATAAGGTTCAGTAGATAGGTTGTTTATCGCTGATCTGTATTGTTTTTTCATTTAAGGTTACAGGCTGCGTGCTCATCATGTATGGTTTTTCACCACTGACACAGAATGTTTTGTCTATCCTAGCGACACTGTGATGATTAATGAAATCGGCAATAGCGTCGTCATCATCGTTGTGGAATTTCGCTGAGAGCTCTTCGAGAGATTTAGAAACTGGTTTAAAGGGTTCTCACATTGTCTGCTCCCTCTTAAAATACCCTAACCTTAGCAACTGTAACTTCTTGCAAATGGCCTTCCGACTCTCGATCATTTTATGCTTGGTAGCCAACTCTTTGTATACTAATCGGACTTCTGTGCAGCATGAGGTTTTATCTACCTGTTCTTCTTCTTCTTATGCTGCTTCCCCTTCTCTGTAACAGCTATTTTCCCTTCAGTTAAGGACTTATTTCTTTCCAATTGTGTCAACCCGTTCATATAATGTACCCTTCTCAACAACATCTATTTCCCTTCCAGTTAAGTTTTTTACTTTCTTCTCGATTGCATTAATCCGATCATTCAGTATATTGTTTAGTCTCAGAAGGGCATGACAATACGTCTCTAGCTCCTTGCGTACGCCTCCAACTTTACGCTTGAGAGTTGAATTTTTGCGTCCATGAACAAGAGATACCCATCCTATCAAACTGAGCACCCAGCATGAGTGCGAATTTGTGTTGGAAAGACTGAAAAGATGTGTATTGTGATGCTCTCACGTCTTTGCTTGGCTGTTTGTATGTAGGAACTCCTGAAAGTTCCGTCAGTACTTGCTGTCATTCAATTGTATTGTTTTATTAATAACGAGAATCCCATACTGTCAGTGATTCCAGCAGTCTGCGTATATCTGTACGGAATCATTGAACGACACATTGGTTCCTACATGAGCCTGGTAAACGTGTTTTAAATTCAGACTGTCCTGTTTGAAAGCTATAATTAGATTTGCTTTCTCCCTCACCAGCTATTTTGGAATCCTGGAATATGCCTGACTTAGATAAACTACATCAATAGCTATATGGCGACCAAAACAGAAATATTTTCGGATTTGATCTTTTTTCACGGCAACATCGTCAGATATTAGCATTGTGTTTGGCTTTACTTTTTCCGGTGGACGTATATCACTATTCTCACTGTATGTGAGGTTTGTCAGACCATCTACACCCAGCAATATCTCCTGTAATAGTTGATATTTTGGCTGAAACAGTAATTTTGAAAATACACATACATGCTCAAAGTGGACTCTACACGAATGTGTTAGCAGCGACATGAGGACATTAAGTCTTGCTGCAGCTGGATGGACCTACAATTATCGCACTTACTCTACATGATCAAAAATATCCGGACACCTGGCTGAAATGACTTACAAGTTCGTGGCGCCCTCCATGGCTAATGCCGGAATTCAGTATGGTGTTGGCCCACTCTTAGCCTTGATGACAGCTTCCACTCACGCAGTATACGTTCAGTCAGGTTTCTTGAGGAAAGCCAGCCCATTCTTCACGGAGTGCTGGACTGAGGAGAGATATCGATGTCGTTCGGTGAGGCCTGGCACGAAGTCGGCGTTCCAAAACATCCCAAAGGTGTTCTACAGAATTCAGGTCAGGACTCTGTACAGGCCAGTCCATTACAAGGATGTTATTGTCGTGGATTATGAACAGGTGCTCGATCGTGTTGAAAGATCCAATCGCCATCCCCGAATTGCTCTTCAACAGTGGGAAGCAAGAAGGTGCTTAAAAACATCAATGTCGGCCTATGCTGTGATAGTGCCAGGCAAAACAACAAGGGGTACAAGCCCCCTCCATGAAAACCACCATAGCACCACCGCCGCCGAAATGTACTATTGGCACTACACACGCTGGCAGATGACGTTAACCGGGCATTCTCCGTACCCACAACCTGCCATCGGATTGCCACATTGTTTACCGTGATTCGTCACTCCACACAACGCTGTTCCATTGTTCAATCGTCCAATGTTTACGCTCCTTACACCAAGCGAAGCGTCGTTTGGAATTTACCGGCGTGATGTGTGGCTTATGAGCAGCCGCTCGACCATGAAATCCAAGTTTTCTCACCTCCTGCCTAACTTTCATAATACTTACAGTGGATCCTGATGCAGTTTGTAAATCCTGTGTGATGGTCTGGATAGATGTCTGCCTATTACACATTACGACCCTCTTCAACTGTCGGCAGCCACTGTCAGTCAACAGACAAGGTCGGCCTGTATGCTTTTGTTCTGTACATGTCCCTTCACGTTTCTACTTTACTATCACATCGGAAGCAGTGGACCTAGGGATGTCTAGGAGTGTGGAAATCTCACATAAGTGACACCCAATCACCTGACTACGTTCGAAGTTCGTGAGTTCCTCAGAGTGCCCCATTCTGCTTTCCTACGATGTCTAACGACTACTGAGATCGATGATATGGAATACCTGGCAGTAGGTGGCAGCACAATGCACCTAATATGAAAAATGTATGGTTTTGGAAGTCTCCGGTTACTTTTGATCACATAGTGTATGTTGTCAGAAGGAGGAAGCCATTCTTCTTCCGGTCTTCCTGTACACTGTCACAGCTCCAGTCACTTACAACAATGTCTTGATGTTTCACCCACCCTGTCATGATACCTACTACGTCAGGTACTGCTGTGCAATGGGTTTTGATAGAAAATAGAGAACACTATGTCCTTCCATGATACCAACTATGTTTGGTATTGGCGTGCAATGGGCTTTTACGGAAAATTTAGTTAAATGACATACTTTTCTGCTGTTGCATGTTTGCCGTGAAAATACTGGTGCAATCAGCTTTAGTACTTGCAATATGAGAGGTAAGAAACAAAAAACACATACACAGTTATACCCATTTTTATTCCGTAAGCATACACTACGTCAACTGGTTCTTTCTTTGTCTTAAAACCAGTACAGAATATAGAAAACAAAACCTTCTTGTAAGTACAGAAATCAGCATGTATTTCTCTCAAACTTACTGGCAGTACATTAGTCTGCGTTGCCACCACACTGACCCATAATCAAAGTCTTCTAAAAGAATACTGCTCATACTTAGATACCCTGCAATGTCTCTATACACTGCTTTAACACAAAAGAATCAACTTTTAAGTCTTTCCAGTATAATGGATAGCAGCATCTGTGGACCGAACAAGTTTGTAACAGTGGAGTGCTGTAGATAAATGGATGTGTCGCCTGATTCCACACGGAATGTAGAGTCATTGTACACTGTTGTAATGAATAGAGATAGAGCAGCACAGTAAATGTCTGGATGTGGACGGCTCGGATGATACTCGCTGGTCAACTGCTGCTTGATGTAGGCTTTTGCACGACAGATTTCATCCCATTCCACCTCCGTAATCTGCACTTTACCACTTTTAGCTGCATTTTCCATCTCTATCAAAACACTCCACTCTCTGTCTGTAGTTGCTTCTATACCAATTTGTAAACGCTTCGAACCACTAGCGGTTAAACTGTGCACTGAAGTGAACAGTAGTAGTGCATAGGACTGAACTGGTATCTTCTCATCCACTACATCCTCACTTTGTACATGCAATATCACTAGAATACTCTGCGATGGCGCGTATGATGGGGTCCAATACCGACCTGCGTCATACTGATTAGGACCCCCGGTGCACTTCAGCGAGACAGGGGCTGGCTCGGTGTCTTCAGCCGACAACAACAGCTCATTGTCCTGCTCCATCAAGCTGACCAGGTGCGCAACAGGATCCCAGGGTGATGCCGCTACTGTGGGTCTCCATGGGCTGGGACACATCGCTGTTGCAGACCCCCGCAGGCTTGAGGACGTCGCATCCACTGACGAGCAAAGAAGAAAAGCCGTTACTAACGATAATAGCAGCACAAAGACTTCATCTTTCTCACACGACAATAAACACAAACATTAAGCAACGGGCACTTACTCTCCCGCGGCTTCTTCCTGTTCTGCTGCTGCTACTGCAGCTGGGTAGCGCTGGACAGTCTCATGCTGACTGCTATTGAGGCTGCAGGCTGCTGGCTCCGCCTTATATACCCGATGTGATCGGATGCTGGGTTCCTATTAGCTACTGATAATTTCAGATGCCTCTTGTGGCCTATTGTGAATTAAACCAGTTGCTTAATCCTCTGGATCGCTGGCAAAGAACTCTTGTGAGGTGGAAAACTGACTGTGAATTTCAAAAATGGTAGGCAGCTATAGGAGCCTTTCCATTCTGCATGTAGGAGGCTGTGGACGCAGTCCTCGTCTGTATGCTTACTGGCAACATGGGTGTTAAACTACTCCCGGTCACACACCAACAGTTCTTCGACAGAACACATGCCGCGCAGCAGCCAGGGTGGGCTGGTGGAGGGGAAACTGGATGGGGATGAGCAGTTGAAGCTCTTCAACGGTATATATGACGAATATGTATATGCTTCCACTGCAGCGAATTAGTATCAACAGCCTGCCTCTTCCGTTTTGGAAGACTGAATGCTTCATGTGGAATATCTCGGCAGTTTGCGCATATGTATGAGCACGTATTGGTTGCGACGTGCATCTTGGCTCCATCCCTCTGCTTTACTGCATTCTGTTGAACTGGTTTCTTCTGTTTCTTTTTCCTACACTCTTCCAGTATCATAGTCTCCCATACCCCGCGTAGTGAACTGTCGCTACAGTCCTCATTCGAATGCGTACATGTAATGCAGCAATTGAAAGCTGCTTTATCCTGTACATTCATCTCATTGATTGAACACATCGCCGGCCTTTGTGACCGAGCGGTTCTAGGCGCTTCAGTCCGGAACCGCGCTACTGCTACGGTCGCAGTTTCGAATCCTGCCTCGCGCATGGATGTGTGTGTTGTCCAGATTAGTTAGGTTTAAGTAGTTCTCAGTCTAGGGGGACTGATGACCTCAGATGTTAAGTCCCATAGTGCTTAGAGCCATCTGAACCATTTTGACTGAACACATCGCGACGCTTCCACAACGACAGCTCAGCATATTCTCAATCTCCGTCACCAATTCTAGTCACATGAGCGGAGAAATAAAGAAAGAATTCCCACCAATTTCAGTGGGAGGCGGTGGGGATGGGACGTCGGCACAGTCCTTGATCAAAGAAATTGCCTCCAAAAATCGAAATTCCTGCCAAAATTCGAAATTCTCGCCAACGGAGTAGGTGGGGGAGGAGCAAGGATGGGAGGGGGAGAGGAGGTAATTGATTGGTCAAATTAATTAATTTGCATATCAATTTGATATCAAAACTGCACCCAAGCCACCCTTATCTTACTACTACCGTACCCATCTTGCTCCGTAAATGATGCCAATACTGTGACGGTCTACGATCGCCTTTGTCTTCCTGATTCGGTATCTGTCGTATACGATCCTCTTCTGACCTCTCCGAATTAATTTTCGTACGAGTTTTCCTCCAGTGTCGCGGTAATGACATCTTGAATCTCTGCTGAGAAATGGTGGTCAAACTAGCTCACGACGATATAGAATTTCGTCCAATAAACTGCGATTCCCACGTAGCACAAGCTTGATTCCATCTTCACAAACCGCAACACAGGGTTGTTAGGCCAGACAGGAGATAAACGGTCCGCTTGCCTGGACATCACTATTTCCTCGAAATGTCGCCAATAAACAATTTCAGCAAAGGTTCTAGTTTTCCGTAGGTCCGAATCCTCGACTAAGGTGACGTTGAAGTCATCACTTGTCGGATACAGCGAAATTTAGGCTCACTGACCTTGAATACATGTTCAGTCTGAGGCAAATTGAGCTGGGTTGACAAATGTTCATTGATAAATAACTGGTTGCTCACTAGCTCATTAAACAGATCCTTACAGGCGAACGCAGATTATCAGGAACACTGAACCAGTAGCAAAAACTTTTCTGAGTGTAGTGATGATTGAAACGACAATACTAGTTTCCGCTGTAGCCCAGAGTTACAGGCCCTACAGAACTACAGAACTAAAACTAAAAACGTGGAACATACGAAACATATAAAATTCACATACCAAACATCTGCTATCACTTGATACCACGTCCACGCGACGCTATCAGCCCGGTTACGCGTAACATCACTGGCTGGCGCGAATCGTGATTGACGACCGTGACACGCACTGTAGACGCTGCGGTGTTAGAACGTCATGCATGATGTTTATGACGTCATATTTCATGAAGTATGATAGGTAGGTGGTTCATACTCCCACAGCGATTTTTGCCTGACAGTAAGGGATCTGGAACAAGTTTGGTTGAAATCGGTGAAGTGAAGATGTCAACATACCAATAATATGTACATGCATAATATATTTTTATACTATGTACGGATTTGATCATGTTTTATATAATTAACTATTTGCTTAGCGTGAATCATTTTCGGGATATGCATGTAATGTCTAAGCTATACATAAATATTTGTACAAAATTGTAGTTCATTCTAGGTAAGCACAGTAAGTGATTTCCAGAGAAAAAGGAGAGAGAGAAAGAGAGATATACGAGGTGCATTCAAGTTCTAAGGCCTCCGATTTTTTTTCTAATTAACTACTCACCTGAAAGCGATGAAACTGGCGTGACTTCTCGACGTAATCGCCCTGCAGACGTACACATTTTTCACAACGCTGACGCCATGACTCCATGGCAGCGGCGAAGGCTTCTTTAGGAGTCTGTTTTGACCACTGGAAAATCGCTGAGGCAATAGCAGCACGGCTGGTGAATGTGCGGCCACGGAGAGTGTCTTTCATTGTTGGAAAAAGCCAAAAGTCACTAGGAACCAGGTCAGGTGAGTAGGGAGCATGAGGAATCACTTCAAAGCTGTTATCACGAAGAAAATTGTTGCATAACGGTAGCTCGATGTGCGGGTGCGTTGTCTTGGTGAAACAGCACACGCGCAGCCCTTCCCAGACGTTTTTGTTGCAGTGCGGGAAGGAATTTGTTCTTCAAAACATTTTCGTAGGATGCACCTGCTACCGTAGTGCCCTTTGGAACGCAATGGGTAAGGATTACGCCCTCGCTGTCCCAGAACATGGACACCATCATTTTTTCAGCACTGGCGGTTACCCGAATTTTTTTGGTGGCGGTGAATCTATGTGCTTCCATTGAGCTGACTGGCGCTTTGTTTCTGGATTGAAAAATGGCATCCATGTCTCATCCACTGTCACAACCGACGAAAAGAAAGTCCCATTCATGCTGTCGTTGTGTGTCAACATTGCTTGGCAACATGCCACACGGGCAGCCATGTGATCGTCTGTCAGCATTCGTGGCACCCACCTGGATGACACTTTTCGCATTTTCAGGTCGTCATGCAGGATTGTGTGCACAGAACCCACAGAAATGCCAACTCTGGAGCCGATCTGTTCAACAGTCATTCGCCGATCCCCCAAAACAATTCTCTCCACTTTCTCGATCATGTGGTCAGACCGGCTTGTGCGAGCCCGAGGTTGTTTCGGTTTGTTGTCACACGATGTTCTGCCTTCATTAAACTGTCGCACCCACGAACGCACTTTCGACACATCCATAACTGAATCACCACATGTCTCCTTCAACTGTCGATGAATTTCAATTGGTTTCACACCACGCAAATTCAGAAAACAAATGATTGCACGCTGTTCACGTAAGGAAAATGTCGCCATTTTAAGTATTTAAAACAGTTCTCATTCTCGCCGCTGGCGGTAAAATTCCATCTGCCGTACGGTGCTGCCATCACTGGGACGTATTGACAATGAACGCGGTCTCATTCTAAAACAATGCGCATGTTTCTATCTCTTTACAGTCTGGAGAAAAATTAATCGGAGGCCTTAGAACTTGAATGCACCTCGTAGCTTGGTCGATACAACATTTACCCACAAGAGGCAAAGGTTCTGGGAACGACTGCCAGTCCAAAACACAGTTCTAATCTGCCAAGAAGTTTCAGATCAGCGCACACTTCGCTGTAGTGTGAAAATTCCCTTTGAACCCTTATCTCGTACTTCAGCGGTTGATTCTTCACTTGTAAAAAGCTTATTTTCTTTCTTGTAGTGTAGTTGACTTTCATACTCGTCAGGCTACATATTCAGTTTGTGTGAAAACAATTGCTTGTGATTCCACTGCTAACTGAAACTGGACACTCGCTCCAACTCTTTAACTGCATTGTTAAGCTAAAGTGTGAATTGTGTGTTGTACTAGGGACCTAGAAACGAAGGAAAGGCTTCGTCCCGCCGTAGCCCTCAGTGGTTCACAATCCCACAGCAGTCCACCCACCCCACTGCCGACCCACACTGAACCGAGGGTTATTGTGTAGTTCGGACCCCAGTTAAACCCCCCCCCCCCCCCCACACACACACACACACACACACACCAGGAACGTCTCATACCAGTCGAGTGTACCCCGAATGTTTGCGTGATTGAGTAATTATGGCGTACGCGTACGTGGAGACAGTGTTTGTGCAGCAATCGCCGACATAGTGTAACTGAGGCGGAATAATGGGAACCAGCCCACATTCGCCAAGGCAGATGGAAAACCGCCTTAAAAAGAATCCACAGACTGGCCGACACACCGGACCTCGACACTAATCTGCCGGGGACCGGCACGCCTCCCCGCTAGGGCGGCAGCGCGTTAGACCGCGCGGCTAGCCGGGCGGGCTCTAATCTGAAGTACTTAAACCTCGAGGATGAGTGAGAAAAATGTTGGCTGCGTGGACAGTAAGAGTAGCTAATCAGAGTTCTGCTCCTGTAGCCAAGGACAGTTCAGCATGTACTATCTGCTCGTCGAAATTGAAGGCCGGTTTTGACAGCCAGCTGACCAGTCAGTATCTGCGAAGCAGCCCGGCGTGCGAGCCTGCGCAGTCGAGATGCGCAGTAGCAGCGGGGGCCCGCGCCTTCTGAATGGAGACAGTTTGACGCGTCAGTGTGCTGGCTACGTTTGTGCCGTGAGGTTGTGTGCTGAGCAGAGCAGAGCAGCGCGGCCGTCTGTGACGCCCAGACACGCCTACACGTACTCACGCCTTGCCCTCTACTGCTGCTCCGCGCGCCCTGTCCTAGCACCGACACTGACAAGAACAGCTGCTGCCGGTGAGTAACACAATAAAGTGCTTATGATTTCTATCCGAGGAACTACAAATACGCACGCTGCACATTGACTAACACGGGAGTGTGTGTGTGTGTGTGTGTGTGTGTGTTTGTTTGTGTTTATATTTATGTGTGTGTGTGTGTGTGGGTGTGTATGTATGTATGTATGTGTTCCCTTTATGCCTCCTCTACGTCCAGATCTGACAATACGATGACAGTGACTTTTTTAAAGTATTTATTTCCCTAATCACAGGGAAATAATAGAGTGATCGAAAGTACAGAGTATGATGGATCTTCTGTTATATTCATCTGCAATTGGTGACTAATTCCACATTTGTTTCATGCTTGTAATTCTGTGGCATCATCAAAACAAACAAAATTATGTCCTTGATGACAGCGCCGTCGTCACAGCCAAAACGTAAACATCGTTTGACAAGCGTTGGATAGAAATCTAAGTGGTTTTTTTCTACGTATCTATAACAGCCATTGCATCAAATGTCTCCGAAACACTGATCCTATGTTCGCAGCTAACACTTATTCTCGGAGTTTCAGAACAAAAACCCCTTGGTGTCCCTGTGAACGGTGTGGAATATTAACCTTGTAAATTATAGTTTGCAGCGATCAGTCGTCCTTAAATTTTATTGTGCAAATCTAGATTTCGGCTAGAAGCTAGGCATTCTCAATGCACTATTATTTTCGCTCAGTGCATGTAATTCCCTATTGGTAGGCATTCATCCACAGTTCATTGATTATTTAATAGTGCATTGAGAATGGCTAGCTTCTAGCCAAAATCTAGATCCGCACAATAAAATTTAAAAAGGACGACTGATCGCTGCAGTCTATAATTTACAAGTCAGTATAACAGTCGCTGAGTGCAACATCTTTCTGAATGGAAAGTAACGTGATGAATATTAACCTGTCAACGGTTAGTAAAATTACTACTGTATTCATGATAGAAGATTTTATTAAATACTAAATGATGTATTCCGTTGATTTTACGTTTGAAGACAGCGTTTCCATAAATCGTCACATACATTTCGGAGCACAACGTCTTTGCTAGTGCTTGTGCTTACTACTGAAGGAACTTCATTTTGATGTCATGGCTACTGACATTCGTATCGGGTAATGATATGCTGTTGTTGCTATTAGCTTTTTTCTCTCTTGTCTACTCTTTATATACACTGCGGATATGTTATTTGTAAACAATGTGAAAGTCCTACACGTTCGGTAAAAAGCTTAAGGCTCGCTAATTATCAGAGAACGAAATAATTTCACAAGACTACGCATGTATCAAGTGACCACTAACATGGTATCAAAACCACACACAAACACAGCCCGTTCATATTCATTGTAAGTACGTAAGTGAAGTCTAGATCACACAAAACCACACCTAAAGTACTTGTATACATCAGTCATGCACGAGATTTGTTCTTGTTTCTCTTCTGGTGACAGAAGTCACCTATTCGAATCTACTGTGAACGTTCCTCCTATGTACGTTTCTCCCACTGAGATGGTTATAAGACAGTTTTTTTTTTCTTATAGTCATTGTCATCGCTAGTTCTATTTTTTAATCAGACAGCGCTAGCATGAAGAGAAGCTACAAAAGGGCATCCCTTTAGCACTCTTCTCACCTTCCGTCTGAGTCACCGAATATCATGTCTGCTTATTAGCTTAGAAACAACGCAAAACTTCGCTAATATAAACATAACTGACTCACTTATAATGTCTCGTTACTCGAAAACCTCTGGTCTAATCCAGCCTGGTAGTAAGGAATACCCCTTTCGATGAATAGATGTGTACAGTCTCTCTTTATACGTTCAAAACAAAACATAACGTCTCACCGTAAACGCTTAACTCACGCTGTTATTGTCGTTATGGGGTCTTCAATCTGGAGACTGGTGTGACGCAGCTCTCCAGCTAATCTATCCTGTACAAGCCCTTCATCTCCGAAAAACTTCTGCAACCAGCTTACCGTATTGAAGCATTTGTCTCCTTCTACAATATATCCAACCGCCACGTTTCCCCCTACTGATAATTTATTGATGTCCCAACACGCGTCGTATCAATCGATCCCGTCTTTTAGTCTGCTTTTTTTGCAGGTTCGATTCAGTACATCTGCAATAAATACGCGATCCTCCCATCTGATCTTCAGCAGTCTTCTGTAGAGCCACATATCAAAATCTTCTATTCTCTTCTTATATGAACTGCTTGCCATCTATGTTGAACACCCATACAAGGCTACACTCGAAACAAATATCTCCAGAAAAAAATTTCTAGCACCTAAACTGATATCAGATGTTAACAAATTCCTGTTCTTCAGAAATGCTTTACTTGCTATTGCCAGTGTGCATTTCGTATCCCCTCTACCTCGGCTACAATCAGTTATTTTGCTGCCCAAATAGCAGAACCCATCTACTACTTATGGTGTCTCGTTTCCTAAACTAATTTCCACAGTATCGCTTGATTTAATTCGACAACATTCCATTATCCTTATTTTTCTTTTGCTAATTTTCATCTTACATGCTCCTTTAAAGATGCTGCCCCTTCCGTTCAACTGCTCATCCAAGTCCTTTGCTCACTCTGACAGAATTACTGTATCATCAGCGAGCCTTTAAGTTCTTAATTCTTCTCCATGATCTTTAATTCCCTTTCCAGATCTGTCCTTGGTTTTCTTCATTGCTTTTCCAATGCACGGATTGAATAGCATTGGGGATAGGCAATGATCCTGTCTTACTCCCCTCTCAACTGTGACTTCCCTTTCACGTTCTTCGACTGACAGTCTTAGTAAGATAAATGAAGGAATCGGCAGAACTTCGTCCCCTGAGCAGGCGCCAGTTAGAGTCGGGTTCTTCACCTCCCTGTCACGAGCTAGCGTATTTCCTGCTAAGCGACGTTACTCGCGTTGCGGTCCCACTCCCACCGCGGCGGCCTTGGGGCCTACCCATACGGAGACGTACGCCCACTGCTACGTCAGAGGCGGTCCAGCGGACGCGCTCGTGTGACGACGACAGCGTTTCCGGCGTCTCCAGCGTCCGCGTGGCCTTCCAGCGCCGCAGCGACTGGAGCTGGAAGCTAGGGTCCTTGAGCATTCCTGCTGCCGTCGCAGCTTCCCGTACGCTAACCCAGGCGGCGAGCGTATTGTACCACGGCTACGGCACGCGGCCTTGGGACGTGACTCACTTCTCTGCGCCGTAGTGGGATGGCGTCTTCTTTTTCTCCCTCTCCGCAATGTGATGCAATTCGTCGACTGCAGCTGCGCATTCCGCCTTCTTTGCGTCACCCCTTGGTCCTCGGTTTTTAACGAATGTCTCGGATTAGCTGCCGATGCATTTGCAGGCTAATTACGCTGTACGGCTCCACCTTTTCACCGCAGTATCAGCCTCTTCATCACACGAAGACAGGATGTGGAAAACGTTCTAAGTGAAATTTTTTCACAAAACGCATTTTTAGTGCTATTGTGTTTTAGGTAATGTGTTTCATGACATTCTAACAAGGGTACTATACGGACTTCCCGTACCGAAATGATTCATGTTGACAGTATGTGTAAGGTACAACTAGGGTTTCAACACATGTAACCGAGAAGGCACAACTTTCAACCGTTTTCGGGAAAATAGAATTTGAACATTCTATTCTTACTTATAAGCTTTGTATGGTCGGTCGTAACCGAGGAGTCTGCAGCCGAGCGAGTAAGCACTTAGCTGCGTTAGCGCGAGGTCTCTGGATCGAATCTCGCTGCTGGTAACTTTTTTCATTACCACATAATTCCAACAACAGATTTATTTTGACTTTGTAAGTATCAACATTTAATTTTTTTAAATTGTTTATAATCTGTATCCTGAAAAAGGAGAAAAACAATTTCTTCTTAAGGAGATTCGAAATAAAAAAGGATACACGAGAACTTCCGATCAAATCAGTACATTTATTTTATTTATGTTACTATACCTCCATTCGCGACAAGTATAACCTGTAACCTACGAAGCACTGTACGAGTCAGCATGATACTAATAGCACAAAATGGAAAATATTAATTATTGCGACATACAGTACACGTAACGAACTCCGAATTTTTGCATGTGCATGATTTTTTTTTTCTATTGCAACAAACTTGGTTTATATTAGTAACTGGTTGTTGGTCATCATCTCATATCGCGGCATACCAGGCGGATGGAAGCTCTGGTACAGACAACTGACGGTGAACGATTCAGTGAATTTATATGCAGTATTCTCTAGAAGCTATCTCTCTCTTCTTTCCGGTGACGTACACGTATTTTTGTCGTCGTTTTGTAAGGTATTTGACATGCCTGTAAAAATAAACGTCGCGGGGCTGCACAGCGGAGACATTTTGGAGGAACTACTTTTAACACTGCATTTGCCAGTACATGTTTCCGAAAAGTTTAAGTAGGGATGATAAACAAAAGCAGTACCGGACGAGATTCGAGGCACAGACCTCTCGCTTATGAATCTAAGCCCTTACTCGCTCGGCTGTCGACTCTTTAAATCCTACCGACTATACTACCTATACCGTATAAGCAAGCTGACACAACGACTCTGCCGAACTCAGAGAGTTGTGCAGACAGCAAATTGCCGCACCGCAGTGCTAACTGAAATGTCGGATTGTTCCGATTACTTCCGAGAAGGATCGAGCTGGCCGCAGACACTGCACGCGTTATATTAGGCACTCTGTGGCCGGCCCTGCCGTAAGTCATCTGGAAAGCCAGCCGCGTTTATACACTATGTGAACAAGAGTACCCGGACGCCTGGTTGAAAATGACTTACAAGTTCATGGCGCCCTCCATCACTAACGCTGGAATTCGATATGGTGTTGGCCCAGCGTTAGCTTTGATGACAGCTTCCACTCTCCCAGGCATACGTTCAATCAGGTGCTGGAAGGTTTCTTGGGTAATGACAGCCCATTCTTCACTAATTGCTGCACTGACGAGAGGTATCGATGTCGGTCGGTGAGGCCTGGCAAGAAGTCGGCGTTCCAAAACTTCCCAAAGGTGTTCTATAGGATTCAAGTCTGGACTCTGTGCAGGCCAGACCATTACAGGGATGTTATTGTCGTGTAACCACCCCGCAACAGGCCGTGCATTATGAACAGGTGCTTGATCGTGTTGAAAGATGCAATCGCCATCCCCAGATTGCTCTTCAACAGTGGGTAGCAAAAAGGTGCGTAAAACATCACTGTAGACTTGTGCTGAGGTAGTGCCACGCAAAACAACAAGGGGTGCAATCCCTCTCCATGAAAAACACGACGACACCACCACACCACCGCCTCCGAATTTTACTGTTGGCACTACACACGCTTGCAGATGACGTTCACGGGGCATTGGCCATACCCACGCCCTGCCATCGGATCGCCACATTGTTTACCGTGACTCCTCACTCCACACAACGCTTTTCCACTGTCCAATCGTCCAATGGTTACGCTCCGTACACCAAGCGAGGCGTCGTTTGGCATTTATCGGAGTGATGTGTGGCTTATGAGCAGCCGCTCGACTATGAAATCAAAGTTTTCTCACCTCCCACTTAACTGTCATAGTACTTACAGTGGATCCGGACGCAGTTTGAAATTCCTGTGTCATAGTCTGGATAGATGTCTGCTTATTACGCATTACGACCGTCTTCAACCGTCGGCGGTCTCTGTCAGTCAACAGACGAGGTCGACCTCTACACTTTTGTGCTATATGTGTCCCTTCACGATTGCACTTCACTGTCACAACGGAAGCAGTGGACCTACGGATGTTTAGAAATGTGGAAATCTCGCCCATGTGACACCCAATCACTTGAACACGTTTGAAGTCCCTGAGTTCCGCGGAGCGCCCCATTCTGCTCTCTCACGGTGTCTAATGACTACTGAGGTAGCTGATATGGAATACCTGACGGTAGGTGGCAGCATAATGCACCTAATATGAAAAATGTATGTTTTTGTGGGTGTCCGGATACTTTCGATCACGTAGCGTAAGTTGCAAATGAGAAAGACCTGTTGACGATATTGCCATTTCTTCCTCAACAGCACAGGGAGCTTGGCGGTAAATTTTGCAACATATGACCTCAAAAATGGAGTTGTGGGAGAAACAGAAGTCAATACCGACAAATTCTTCTCGAATTTAAGTCATATTTTCCTTAAAAGATTTTAACCAAATGTAAAATGGAATAGTTGACCACAGTTGTCTAGTTAAAATATTACATATGCACTTCTGTACTTGTATTATCATGAATAAAACGTAATTCCTCTGTTAATAACACCTGAAACTAAAATTTTCGTACGAACTTCCCCCCCCCCACCATGCTGTTCTGATTCGTATTAACAGGGTGCGTAGGGCACTACGAGGACGACAACTTGTGTGAATAGAAAGACGCAACTCTCAACCGTTTTCAAGATAATCGAGTCTGAAAATTTCAGGCGTGTTTGTATAATTTGTATGATCGCTAATAGGTAAGATGTCCTCAGCCGACCGAGTAAGCCCTTAGTTTCACAAGCACGAGGTTGCTTGGTCGTATCTCACAGCTGGTACTGCCTTCTTTTGTGAGTTAACTGCACCAGTAGTCTGTGCTGTTCTTAGATTTGCGTGGTACGGCCAAAAATTGTGTACGACCGAGAACCGTTTATGAATGTACACGACGATTGCTTTGCAGCAGACCCATTGGGAAAAAAAAATAAAAAAAAACACGGAACGCAAAAATTCGTCGTTCCTTACATCTGCTATATGTCGCGATGATTATGGTTTTCCATGTTTCTGCAATTTCTGTCCTCCTGATTCGTGCAGTGCTGCATATGTTACGCATTATACTTCTCACAAATGTTGACACAGTAATATAAATAAAATGACTACATTGATTTTAATGAAAGTTCTCGTGTATCCTTTTTTTTCTTTCATTTTCAACCTCCTTAGGAAAAAACTTTTTCTGCTTTTCTCATGTTCAGGATTAGGAAAATAGTAAATGAATGATTGTATATTGATACTTTCACGATCGTAATAAATCTGTTGTTATAATTAAGTGGAAATGAAAAATCAACTCCCGGCAGCGAGATTCGATCCAGAAGCCTCGCGTATATGAAACTAACCGCGTACTCGCTCGTCTTCGGCTTCCGTGGACAGCAGTACGCCTACAAAGCTTACGGCATAAGCACGCCTGTGATTCGATCTCCTTAGAAATGGTTGAAAGTTCCGTCTTCCTATTCACACATGTTAAAGTCCTAGCCATGTTCTACAAACCCTGTCAACATGAATCAAATCGGTGAGGGGAAGTTCGTACCGTCCCCATGTCAGAATCAGTCGGTTTCCTCTTTCAGTACTTGGAAAGTTCTAAGTAAATTGTTTTCTCATTTGTTCTTAATAAATTATTTTTCTCATTTGTCGCATCCTTCTTTGCAGTGTTGGGTTGGGCAACACGATGACTGTACCTTTTCAGTTTTTTGGATGCAAATACGTTTTTTACAAAAAGAGAGAAGTTGTTTTCTGAGTCTCCTGACAGATATGCTATTTCGAACCTAGAACTTTTTCTAATTCTACTCTTCCTATGGTGTCGTATACTGAAGAATCTGCAACACAAATAAAGCTGTGTGGTGTCTGCTACATCTTTGCAGTACCCTCGTTGCTATAAATTGACATAACATTACAAAAATATCGGTAGCCTCAGAAAATCTACAGAAAATGACATGAAAATGCTTACGTGCATGCCACAGTAGAGCTGCAGAAAACAATAGCATGCAAATCAGCAGAATTACAGTAATCTTGCGTCACAAGCGCATTACGGATATCATCTTAGCTAAGACAGCAGTTCGCTTAGTGAGGTAGAGAGAAAGTAGAAATAATCAAATTGGTAGAATGGCAACGAGGAATCGTAACTGAAGAACTGCAACGGGAGACCACTGGTAAACTGAAGGCAGCAGTAGCTAGACGGATAGATGTCCGTCAGGGACAACAATTTCGAATCACAGATTCGGCAGGCAAAACTTTCAACAAACGACAGTCAAAATCTACGGCACCTGTTAAGCCGTGACCTCTCGTCGTGGCTGCAGCCACTGGATGGATATTATTCCATACTGTGCGCAGATGGTTTTACGGCCATGTTGCGTACTACTCCAATATCACTTGCAAATGTCATGACAATATGTGCACTGGACTGCAGATCCTCTTTAAGGATAAGTCGGCATTTCGCTTTTAAAATAATTGTAGATTTTTTTTATTTCGCATGAAGACAGAGGCCGCTACATTCCATCAAAATCTCTGAAAGGAACGCTTTAGATATTGGCGCTATATGAACGTGGCATAGTGTATCTTTATATGGCAGCACATGTAAGTGCCACTATGTGGGTGCCACTACATATATCTACAGAGATCACATCTGAATGTTTATGAATATCTTTCAACATGAGCATTAGGTAATGGTTTCTTTTAACATCTGAAGTCCGCAGCTCGTGGTCTCGCGATCGCGTTCTCGCTTCCTGAGCACGGGGTCCCGTGTCCGATTCCGGGAGGGGTCAGGGATTTTCACCTGCCTCGAGATGACCGGATGTTTGTGTTGTCCTCATCATTTCATCGTCATTCATGCAAGTGGCAAGATTGGACAGAGACAAGGTTAGGGAATTTGTATGGGCGCTGATAACCGCGCAGTTGAGCGCCCCACAATTCAATCATCATCATCATCAACAACAACAACAACATCTGACTAAAATGGTGTGATCTCATGACTGAATGTCAACAACAGCCAATAATTCAGCACATGGATTGGTCAGTTCAGTCGCCAAATTAGCATACGACGGGCGTTCAATATGTACTGCTACACATTTTTTTTGTAAAAGTAGGTTTGTTTTGTTCACGATTCCAATAACCACATTATTCCCCACTCTTTTGGCTGCAGAACCCAATTCTTCACTGTAATCACGGGGAGGTACCACTTTACTGGTCGACGTCGGAGCCAAAGCCTTGTTGTGGTGTCGATAGTTCAGATGCCACAGCATAGGTGCACGCTCGTAGGTTGGCACTACGAGAGCGGACGAACGACGCCGACCACAGAACCCTCTAGCCGACGTTGTGGAGCTCAAAAAAATGGTTCAAGTGGCTCTGAGCACTATGGGACTTAACTTGTAAGGTCATCGGTCCCCTAGAACTTAGAACTACTTAAACCTAACTAACCTAAGGACATCACACACATCCATGCCCGAGACAGGATTCGAACCTGCGAACGTAGTGGTCGCGCGGTTCCAGACTGTAGCGCCTAGAACCTCTCGGCCACCCTGGTCGGCCTGTGGAGCTCAACGAGCGCCGCTCGGCTTTCTCCCCAGTTGCTCAAGAGCAGACGACCTAGCAACTTAGCTTCTACTTCATAGGGGGCTAGCCATTACAGGCTTTGCCTTTCTTACTTCAATGATAGTTTGTCCAACTACCAGTAACTGCTAGCTTTGATACATGGACAACGGCTTCGCACCTACCTGCTCATCTTTACCAAAAATTAAGTATATGTCATTGACTAACATTCTCTATTAAATGTGATTTTACTTTACATACAGTACCGAAGTGCTTTACCTCTCCTGGTTCTACTCTCTTCCTTCATTAGGCCTATTTTGCAGAACAAAGGAGCAGACCCACGCGCACCTTCCAGACGGTATACAAAACTTGCTGCGTCATCATCATCCACGTACTGCTTCCGGTAGAGCCCATCCTACAATGGACCAAACACATGGAGGTTGGAAGAAAATACGGGCTGTAGGGTGGATGAGGAAGGGCAGTCCAATGAAGTTTTGTGAGCTCCTCTTGGGTGCACAGATTTGTGAGAGCTCCTGTGTTTATGGCTTTATGACTTTGAGCACTGTGGGACTTACCATCTATGGTCATCAGTCCCCTAGAACTTAGAACTACTTAAACCTAACTAACCTAAGGACATCACACAACACCCAGTCATCACGAGGCAGAGAAAATCTCTGACCCCGCCCTTCTGTGTTTGTCATGGTACTTTTGTGTCAACGTCGTTTCTTCAGTTTCCTGAGAGCATTACAATACACTTGATAGTTGATCGTGTAATGTTGTTACATTAATTTGTTCTGAAAGCGGTGCTGATATTCCAAGACCATAAAAGTGGGTTAAAAGCTGTGAGCTATCTGAGGAAGTTAACCTTGCATTTCACCAGGTGTCCAGTCTAGCTTACCAGATTCCCAACCAGACTAACATTAATTATAATCTTTTAGTACTCATCTTAAGATAACCGGTGATATATATATATATAAAGACAATTTAAATAAAAAGAAATCAGTTTATATTTGGACATTTATTTTAACATTGATCATTGTTCCGATAAAATTTCAGCGTATCTAACTTGATTCATAACTAAACTCGTGCCTTATCTAGGGTTGTGTAAATGGGAGTTTGTAATCTTACGGAACACATCAAATAGGGAGCCAAGATTGGGAGACTACATGCAACACTGCATTCATAAAATAGCACACGAAGAACGTTGAAACATGTGCAAGAGGAAATTAACCACAACCAACCGATTCAATTTTCAACCAAAGAAGTTACGTTTATAGCACAATCCTGTCCGTCATGAAATTACCCACACACTGGTATACTAAATTCATACTAACTCTCTGTGAAATCTTGCCGAAAAGAATAGCTGAGGGCTACTTTGATGATTACACCACATGCTTCACGTGGTCAACTTGGTTTACACAAAGAGTGTAACTCCACAATAATTTCCATAATTAAAATAAATTAGATCGAAAAGCAATTTACAAAAGAAAAACCTCGAACTGGTTACTATCGTCTTACTATTAACCTGATGGGTCAAACAATTGTATAAGCACGTGGTACTGGTCTCACAAAGTACACCCCACGTGGGTTGAACATAAAGAAAAGTTGCTATATTGAAAAATATTGTCAAGACGAGACGTTAAAATCTCACTCACATTCACATTTAAGATTGATGATCATAGTTAGAGTTACTGATCAACACGTGGTTTCACTTTACTCACCAAGTAGTGACAAAGCAACTACTGGAAGATATTCTGAACTTCACACTCGAAACACACTGCGTTGCAATTTAAGATAACATTTAAGATAACCTGAAATAAAGGTGATTAAATTTTCAGTTACGCTGAACTTAAGAAATCCATTGTCCTACGGACTTAGCAGAGACGCGCTTAGCCAGAGATCTTACCACTTCTGATGCTCGCCGCGGACAGACTGCCTGGGCCCCTACCGAGCGTACTTAACAGATACAAACGGAAGTGACCAGAGAGGCAGCTTCCTATACCAACATGACAAGGGATGGACAGGACCATACTAAGAATAGAAACCTCTCTGCTTTTAGAATGCGTAGTTACCTGTTCTGATGTTGGTCCTACTGTTCTCTAGCAGACAGGCTTGTCTGCTACCATCAAGCATTTGCTCATTCATATTCTCACACAGAAGGGAAGGGGGATGACAGTATCTTATCATATACAGTACATAAAAGAAAGGGATGTAAGTTCCTATGAGACTGTGTGACATGAATTACATATAAACTGTGTTTTCAAGTGTAGTAGTGTGACAGATCGTTCTTGTTTATGTGTAAAAGTAACACGTTTCACTGCTCAGTCTCCTCCCAGATAGTCAGAAACACCACAGTAAATTTAGAAGAGGAATGTATGCCGTAAATGACAACAGATTTAAGAAATTAACATGAAAGGAATCCAACAGAGACCTTTCAATCGTTGCACTATAAGGAAGGACATCTAACAGAATAACACCTTCAAAGTCCCAGAAGACCGTCGGCATGACTTTACCGGCCGAGGGTTCGGCTTTGAACTTTTCCATCGAAGGAGAGGTGGTACGGCGACACTCCACGGACTGCCGCTTTGTTTCCAGTTCAAAATAATAAACTCATATTTATCACCTGTCACTATGTTCGACAAAAATTTTTCATCATCAGCTTCACATAGCGCAAGCAATTCCGTCTCTCTTTACAGTATCCCAACTGGTGGACGAGTGTGTCAGTACCACCTGCAGAGACATCCAGTTATGCCGCGAGGTGTCTGACAGTGCTCTGTCGATTACCTCGAATGAGTGTGTCAGGACGTCCCGACATTGCAGGAGTCTCGGCGCTGTGTGGCCGGCCGGCGCGCAGGAGATCGGACAGACTTGCGCGGCATTGTTGGGAAGATGACAGACGTCTCACCCAAAGACTCAGCATGCTTCTGTTCACTGTCAGCTTCCCGTAGACATTATTCAAGCGCCCACGAATCTCTGAGATGCTCTGGTTTTCCGCCAAAAGAAACTCAGTGACAGCTGTCTGCTTGGAACGCATCTCCGTTACTGACGCCATTTTTGGAGGCTATGTATAGTGCTGCCACCTATCGGAACTTCATGAAACTATGGAGGGTGGAGTGAGAATATTCCACGATGTCGTACAACAAATTACACGTTTTTAAACCAAAACTGGCTGATAAAAAAAATGTGTTGCATTACTTACTGAAAGCCCTCGTATCTGAGTGGATTCTGCTTTGGTCCTTTGCTGTGTAATGAATAATGCACCTGAACTGGTGCCAATGTTTTCTTTGTGTTGTGCCAAGGTCACCAAAGCTAACGTAACCGACATAAACTACCATTACATCTTTTACCGTGTCCTGTGACGGTAAACGTTAAGTGGTTTGAACATAATGAATGCGAGTAAACTGGCGATCGTTCATACCTAAATTGTTCACTCTGCAGCCACTATATTGCAAGTTTTATTTCTAGGCTTCAAAGCACTAATACAAAAACATCGAACTTAGTTCCTCTGTAGATAGCGCACAGCTTCCATTAATCTAGGCAATGGATTATAAACCTTCCAGATGAACCATTTCTCTTTTTCTATCCAAAAGACGGATTGGATTTTATCATTTAAACATGGGTAATTGTTCACCAGTTTAGATGCCTTACGAGACCATCGCAGAATCCAGAGCTCCAATTCTAAATAAAATCTTCAGATCCAATCTTTGTTTAGCTGTTAGGGAGTTTTTATGAGAGGAAGATCACCAAATATTCACCTACAATATTTTTCCCACTACAGTCACTATAGTAATATTTAGAACTGAACAGAACCTATGCAACGCAGCAATGATGAATGCATCACCACTACCAATACAGATTACAAAAACTGACCAAGAACGGGATATGAAAAAGCCGGAACTAAACTGCGCGTGGTTCACACCACCCCTCCCAGCGCCAGCACTTTTCCCCCAAACCTCTCTCATGGTCTGTTCAACTTGTTCATCGTATGCATATCTTTGCTTCTCTTGCCCTGTCCATGTTGATAGCCTTTCCTGGGCAATTTCCGAGAGAAGAGCATCTTGCAAGGGGATTTCCGCTGCTTCCTAGATAGGGCATGTCGCCTGCCTTCCTTCCTATATCCTCCAGTTCTTTTTTGTCCCTAACCTTTGTTGACGTTTGGTAGCATTTGGGGTTTTCTTCCCCTGGGTTCTGAGCGGTAGGTCATCTCTGATGTACAGCCATGTAGACCTGTTTGTTTGAGGAAAAAGGGTTTGATCAACCATGACATTTAGTCCCTCTGATCATCCAACAAACCATTTCCATGAACATTGTACGCACAGTCGAGCGTATACGATACCACCTCTTCCACTGACTCACCTTGCAAAAAAATTCAAATGGCTCTGAGCACTATGGGACTTATCTTCTAAGGTCATCAGTCCCCTAGAACTTAGAACTACTTAAATCTAACTAACCTAAGGACATCACACACATCCATGCCCGAGGCAGGATTCGAACCTGTGACCGTAGCGGTCGCGCGGTTCCAGACTGTAGCGCCTACAAGCGCTCGGCCACCCCGGCCGGCGATTCACCTTGCAGAAACGCAAATATTTCATCTGCTGCTTTTCACTCAGCAAACTTCCTTGGGCTCCTTTCTGAAAACGTCAACTTCGGCGACTACTGTTGTAGATACAATGCAATGTTGTCTTTTTTTTATCTTTGCCACTACTCTGCTTTGTATCAACACCAGTACCACTGCAACACTATTGTGATTTACTCGTCGACAAAAGTTCAATTACTCTCCGTAGCGCCGGCCGAAGTGGCCGTGCGGTTAAAGGCGCTGCAGTCTGGAACCGCAAGACCGCTACGGTCGCAGGTTTGAATCCTGCCTCGGGCATGGATGTTTGTGATGTCCTTAGGTTAGTTAGGTTTAACTAGTTCTAAGTTCTAGGGGACTAATGAGCTCAGCAGTTGAGTCCCATAGTGCTCAGAGCCATTTGAACCACTCTCCGTAGCCTAGCGCTGTGCTTACCATTGGATACCTGCAGCCATATTGCCATTAGCACCCAGTTTTGTTCGAATGCCGTAAACATCAGTGGCCTTTTGCGACCTCGCACTCGATGCGTTTCCTTTTAGTTTTCAGACATTCTTTTTCCCTTACTCTGCTTCATTCAAAATATGTCATGAAGGAAGAAGGGGCTTATACCCCTTAACTGCTCAGTTTTAAAAACACTAGCACAGGCTATTATGTCCGCCTCCGTAGCTGAGTGGTCAGTGGGGCTGACTGCCATGTGGGGTCCTGGGTTCGGGTTCTGGTACTGGCAGGGGCTTTTTCTTGGTGAGAGGACTGGTACGGCATGTACTCAGCCTCTTGAGGCCAACTGAAGAGCTACTCGACCGATTAGTAGCGGTTCCAAGGTCAAGAAAATCAGCAACGGCCGGGAGAGCGGTGTGGCGACCACATATACCTTCCGTACCGCATCCGGTAACGCCATTACCAGAGGATGATACGGCGGTCGGGTGGACATGATTTGTTTGTTTAGGGCAGTGGTAGACAACCTGGTCTCTACCTCCCACTAATGGACGTTTCAGCTTTCAAGGTGGGAGGCAGGCTGTAGGGACTACAAAAACATTTTAATTAGGTTTTCATAAAATTTTGGCATAAAGCATTTGGTAAGTAATTATTATCGTATTTAACAGGATGTAACTCGTTTTGCGAATTTTATAAAGCGAACCTACTTCCCTGCTTTATAAACCATCATCACTGTGGAACTGGTGGGTGTTAGAAAATTTTACCACTAACGGAGGTACGAAAGTGGACGGTGGGTAAAAAAGATGGACTACCACTGGTCTAGAGCCAGGATGCGGAACTTTACGTTATCCAGTCACAGGCTCAGTTGTGGCTCATAAGTCTCTTGAAAGCTGAATATCTAGTCCGAAGGCCTCCTGAAAGAACTTAAACTTTATGGAATTTTTGGATACTTGCACTCGTGCTCGTATGCTCTGAGATAATGACGCCTCAAGGAGTAAGTGTGATTTCTGTTGAGGGTTGGTTTGGGTTGTTTGGGGGAGGAGAGCAGACAGCGAGGTCATCGGTCTCATCGGATTAGGGAAGGACGGGGAAGGAAGCCGGCCGTGCCCTCTCAGATCCCGGCATTTGCCTGGAGAGGATTGCTGTAGAGAAATGAACACTGTTGACTGTTGGATTCGTGATATTTAATCGGTTAAATCTGCCGAAAACGTTTCGACAGAAGTTTTCCTCAACAGGTGATTTGGTCAAGCGAATCAGTACCGGCATTCATTTGTTGAGTGTTAAAGTTCTCTTCCACTGACGGTGGAGTTATTATATATATTATATATATGTGTACCTGAAAATCGTCGATCATATGGGTTACAGCAGCAATGAAGCAAGGAAAAGAGTAACAGGTAAACAACAGGACAGCCACCCTTCGAATTAATGATAGAAGTAACAACAGTTTTTAGATCGCGATAATCGCGCACGAAACAACTCGTGTGTGAATTGGCGCAGGCTTAGAACGCGACAAACGAACTAGCCGCTCAAAAGCGAGCTGGAAGAGTTAGCGACTGGAGGGCAGCGACCCGCAGAGTTCCGGGATTGCGGAATACAGAGAGAGAGAGAGAGAGCCACAAAGGCAGGCGTTCCCTGTGCCGCGGCGCTCTGCTCACAAAGCGCGCTGTGCTCATCGTGTAGCGACAAGGCGTGCCTCGCTTGTGGGCTTCGCTGTTTAAAACGCCTGCCGGATGTGTGTCAGTGTAACATAGCGGGCCGCTCACTCGACAAGAAGCTGCATCTCCGCCGTCCGCCACGTGCAAGCTGCCTTTCCCCTCTCCTCTCCTCTCATATCCTCCAGCTCCTCCATCTGCCGCCCTATGCCTGGCTACACAGCGCAGCTGCGCGCCTTGATTTGCCGCGGCGAGACGCGTCTGCCTCGGCCTTGTCCTTCACATCCGAGCAGAGCTGCAATACACAACCTTGTTCTACTGACGGAATTCAAATGTCCGGTTCAGGTAGATCCTCTTCGATCGGTGTCTACATTAATCGTCAACTGGATTAGAGGCACCGACTTGCACTGTATGATCAAAAGCATCTGGAAAACCACAGGTAAAGCGCAGTTCAGCACTAGAAGTCACGTAAAACGACCCGCCAGTATAACAAGAGGACTGGAGTATTGTTTTGTTAGTAGAGCGGCATCAACAGTAGAATGGGTCGGTCTGCAGAGCTCGGTGACTTCAGACGTGACCAGCCATTGGATTCACCTAACAAATCAATCACGGACATATCATTCTTTCTAAAGTTGGCCAGGTCTACTTTTGACGTTACTGCGAACTGGAGACACGAAGGAACAACCACAGCCAAACCGAGACCAGCAAGATCTCATTTAATGACGGACAGGAACCGTTGAGCATTAAGGGAGGTGGCTGTAGAAAATGGCGCGATATCAGCTGAAGGGAATCGCGAGTTTCGCTCTGCTACCAGCAGTCCAGCTAGCGTAATGACTGTGCGTAGGGAGCAAAACAGAATGGGGAACAGTGATCGAGCAGCTCCTGATAAGCCACATTTAGGTGGTGTAAAGAGCAACGCAGCTGGACAATGGTGCCTGTAAGCGAGTGATTTGATGAATCACTATACACCTTGTGGCAGTGCGATGGAAGGCTTTGTGTTTGCTGAATGGCTGGAAAACCTTACCTGCCTTGTCATGGTCCATGCGGCTCCCCCCCGTCGGAGGTTCGAGCCATCGGGCATGTGTGTGTGTGTGTGTGTGTGTGTGTGTGTGTGTGTGTGTGTGTGTGTGTGTGTTGTCCTTAGCCTAATTTAGTTTAAGTTAGATTAAGTAGTGCGTAAAATTTGGGACATGACCTCAGAAGTTTGGTCCCATAAGACCTTACCACCAATTTTACCTTACCTGTCATCCTATGTAGTGCCAACAGTGAAGTACAGAGGAGATGGTGCTACGGTACTGAGGTGCTGTTCGTGCTTAGTGTGTGATCCTCTTATTGTGCTTAATAAAAAATAAATGCGGAATGATATGAAGACATTTTAAATCATTGTTTATTGCGTACTGTATAGAAAGAGCTCGGAGACGTTGATTGTATCATCGTGACAATGGACAATGTTAAGCAATGGTCTGGGCAGTCACAGTCTCAAAAGGGACTCGTGTGTCCACACTCCCGATCTGAATCCAATGGAAAATCTTTGCGATGAGTTAGAACTTCGTCTTCGCTCTAGACCCTATAGTCGAAAATCATAACCTTCTCTGATTTTGACTCTTGAAGAAGAATGGGCTGCCATTCTATTATAGACATCTCATTGAAATTGGGTCCAGCACAGCTCATAAAGGAGGAGGGTGGACACATCCCATATTTATGTCCACTAATAGGTGTCTGGATGCATTTGATCCGATAGTGTACACTGACGGGAAGCGCTGCCTCATGAACACGTTGACTGAAAGGCTGCCAAATTGATACCGTGGTAACTCCATACGCGATTAAAACATCTTCCCTATGCAAAGTTGCTTTCAGTATAGGAAAAGGCCTATTCCACATGTGAAGAATGGTATGAGTACACGATGACTGCTGTGGCTAATGTTACTGGAAATTTTCAGGCGGAGATCCCCACATAGCATCCTCAGAGGACTTACACGTCTAGCTTATTGCCATCTTCCAGACTTCAGGAATTGTCAAATCTTTGACAATGAGACATAGGATCCTCGTACCAAAGACAACAGACACTCCCACGGTGTGGAACCAGATTCCACTGGGACACTCAGTGACCTGTCCGTAGACTTAATGCAATTTTGTCAAATAAAAGCTTGATTGTAGACCGTGGCTGTTATCTGATGCAGATTTTTGATGGTGTGCACCAGAAACTAGGCGCAAATTAGTTTTGGCGTAATTTACTGGAAAAGTACCGTTACCAATTTGAAACTACAAAAAAAAAAAAAAAATCATCCTCATAAGGCTTCCAAGTTTTCATCGAAACATGTGTTCGTTGGTTGACAGTTGAGTTATCTTAGGATAAACAATAATTCACAGTTACGAAAGTCTTATAATGATGGTTACGCAACAACTCGTGCAAAACAGAATTTACGTGAAATGTTCGCATATAATGTTTTTACAGATTCTTTCTGGCGAATCATATTTACATTGTTGTTCGTGTTTTCGCAGATACGCACCAACGCGCACCAAGTGTTTTGACTTATTTATAACATTCGAATACAAATATGGTACAGAGTGGTTACAATGCAGAGGACTGTCAAAGATGCTGCAGTACAGTGATGTATTACAGAGATATGGCGTTCCAGGAAAAGGTGGCGTACGTTACGGTTGTATAAACTGGACATGTATTTTACATTAAATATAGAACATTAAGTACAGAGAAATAGACGGTATTTACTAGAAGACCTGGTAAAATTCCACAGGAGGCAGCAATTTTTGCCTCCTATACTGTTCAAATACCTGGAATCATGATGTGGGGAGTCAATGGTTACAATGACGGAACTGAGTCGGTAATTGCTGAAGAGAGATTGAATTATCGAAAGTATGTGTCAAGGATGATAATCCCTGTTGTTATACCTTTCATGACCAGGATACGAATGCTATATTTCAATAGGATAATGCAAAACCCCACACTTCAATCGACATCAGAAACATCTTGAGGAATGTCCGTATCCTTGACAAGACCGTCCTGCCCTCTGGTTTGTTACTCAAAAAGTGTATCTGGAATGAGATAGAAGATGTATTCATTCATACCAGCCTTCAGCCGGTAAATCTCATGAACTGACACGGCACATGTTTACGCATGGCAAGAAATTCGTCAGCTTAGCATCTGGAGAATGTTTGCTGCCATACCACAACGAATACACGGGGGTCACACCTCATACTGATGCTTGTGATGTAATGTACATCTCCGCAATTTTGAGACATGTCAAGCTGGTGCTTCATGATGTAACACTCTTCCTTTCCGTCGTCGCATTACCGTGCAGCGTACATCTACAAACTGTTTACAACAGCACTATGTCCCGGTATGGCCTCCACGAGACGACGAATGAGCAGAGGAACCTTCCTGATGGATTAACGCTCAGCCACTGAGGACAACTCACATCGTACTCGATAGTGTCCCAGATGTCGTCTGCTTGATTGATGGCAACTGACCTGCAAGGCGGCGAGAGCACAGTAGCTCCCTTGCGTCCGTGGAGCGTTGCCAACACTTTCTGACAGCATTCAGGAGCGTTTTGGGTGCTGTGTTGTTTCGTAGGCGCCGTAAGTCATCCTCTTCGTGCCGTAGGCGAAAGAACATATGCTCTTGTCGACAGTAGATACGTGAACAGTGCACAGAAAAGCAGAGGTGACTCAGGAACACAATTCCGTGCAGGTACCCCCACATGAGAATACCCCCACCATTTGCCTGAACGGAGACCTGTTGGTAGAAACAGGCATGGTCTCATATTAGTTTTCCACTTATGCCTAATCTTTCATCGATATGTATCAACGTGCACTGTTACTCATCTGCCTGAGAAATTATCGTTCACGCGTGTAACGCCCTTCCATGTTTCAGAGTGCTATGGCGGTGTTCCTACGACACTAACCACCTCTCTTCCTTTTGATAGTGAGAAAAAGTCCTCGAATTTGGAGCGGAAGGTGTAGTGCATAACGAGGAGGTGATTCTGGTTGATACGGCTGCTCACTGGTTTTTGCTGTCCACCAGTGAACTGGAAAATGGAACGAATACAAGGTGCCTCTTGTATCTGTTGTTGCAATACGTGATAATAGACGACGACCCGTGCTAGAGCCCATGAAGGATATCGTGATCGATGTGCAATGATCAGTTGTTGTCCAAAGTGCTTGGAAAGTTCATCCGTTTGTTCAGAAGGGGAGGCCGACAAGTGTTTGGCACCTTTCGTCAGATCGGCAATGGCAGAATAAAGGCGCACGCTCTGCAGTCTTTCTCAAACGATTTTACAGAAACTATTCGGTAAAAAAGTCATTTTTGCTTACTTGTAGCGTTATATGTCAGGTTCATGATGGTGTACCTATCATTTTGTTAATGGTCATAGTTACTGTAATATTTATTTGGAAGTAAGGCAGAGCTCGAAATTCGAAAAATTTAGCAATAAAAAATAGGCGTCACTATGATTTTGCGTTTGGTGTATATTACATATGTTGCTGGGTATGAAATTTAGCTATCTTGGGTAGAGGTATCCACCTGCCACCGATCTCGATATTTATCAGTATGTCGTTGCACCCATTTGATCTGGATGCATGCACTGATTTCGTTGGCAACGGTGTCTCCTGAGGCAAGCTGGGCCACAGCTGTTGTAACTGATCTCGACACCGAAGATACTGGAACTGGTCGGAGTTGATGTCCAAGCTGCACCAACACATTTTGTCGCGGAGGGATCTGGTGATATTTCTGGCCATAGGAATAGGTCTGTGATGTATCATTGTACCGTCAGAGTTGCCTCAGTCACTACCACCCGTGACCGTGAAGTCATACCTAGCGGCTTCCCACCCCGTCAGGCCGTGAGTAACAAAACTGCGTCTCCCCCAAAACATGGGAAGAATGAGCCTCTCCCCAGGTCGCCGGCATACTCGCTGATGATCGACCTCCAGGGTAGTGCAGAACAGTGGTACGTCGCTGGACACAAAGCAGAGCCATTCATCAGCAATGGATGCTTCGTGGCCAATGTCCATCTCCAAAGGCAACCGATTGCGTTGTGATGTTAACAGCAGTCTACGCACGGGACAGTATTTCCTTAGTCTGGCTGCTGCTAGTGTCCGACTAGTTGTGAGTGAGGATACTGAATGTTGCACAGAGTCCATTAATTGTACTCGAATGACAGGCGGAGATGTGGAGGGGTTACGATGTGCTCGGCGCAGCTGCCGCCTGTAACGAATCAGCAGAGCAATAGTTACGTATTTATCGTGTTCTTTGTCATCAGAAAGTTATTTAACGTAATAAACAACTTACATAGTATTTTGCTTACGTTATTCACATACAATACAAAGAACTTCAACCTCCAGTATAGTACACTTTACTTTACATATACAGAAAGAATAGTACCAATCTGGGAAAATTTTAAAGCAAAAAAATTATGAAAAATTTAAATGACCAATAAACAAATATTGTTATAAGGAGTGCCCCAGGGCAATGTGATAGGACCGCCCTTGTACTCATAAGCAATCTGACGGACATGGTGATCAGCAATCTGCCGCTGTTTGCTGATGATGTTTTGAGGGCGGGCAGGTTTCAGCATTGAGTGACTGTAGGAGGATGCAAAATGGATTACAAGGGGAAGGCCTCAGCACAACCAACCGATTCGGCTCAGATTTGGCAGGTCGCTTGTGTACAACCTAAAATGAAGGACTCTTAAGATATTTTGGCTCAACACCCCTAAATGTTATGACGAGCAATGGACTCAAAATTGGCAGGATCGATAGATAATTGTAAACAGAGCACTTTCCATCATCAGATATAGGGTCCACAAATGCATACTTCCCCAGAAATCAAAGAAAGAAACTTTTACAATTGCCGCTGATGTACCCAAATGGTAAACGCCTTCGGCCGACAGCGCCGGCAGCGCAACTGCTAAGGGAACTGGCGGGGAAGCGGAGAACCCGGGTTCGAATCTAGAGGTAACCCAGCGGATGTTATGTTTCTCGTTTGTATTTTTTCCATATCTCAACTGATAGGAATAGGAGGGTTAATAAGGTAAGTAAGTCAATAAGGAATGATAAAAAGATAGGCAAGTAAATTTCTCAAACCTCATGGGATAGTAAACAACTAAAATGTTACTCCTGGTCACTTTACAATAGCTCTTCCAGGCACACTGTTACGTGTCCTCACTTTTCTTCGAACAACTAGATGGACGGCACTTGTCACATAAACGTTCGAGGCACCAAGACCATCTAAAGAATGCAATCTTTCGACAGCTACACTGTTCCTTCCGAAGAGTCGGCCTGAAACAAACTTGGATTACATTTAAAAATACGTGTTTCTTGGGAATTAATTTTGATGTGTAAAACGCATACGATATCATTGCCTGAAAAATTGGTGGTGAAAGTTGGTCATGAACTATGTCGTGAATAGTTATTGCATCCGTGCGGTTGTGCAATTCCCGCTGGGTTTCCAGAAGCACACTGCAATTCTGAAGCTTCGAAACAAAGTTTTTAACCTGGCGATAGAAATAAACATCGTACGACTGCCACGCAGTTATCCAGTTTGGCGGTATTACTTTTACCGTGCAAGTCGGTTGACCCTCGTCATCTATAGACAGTCTCGTTAGGACGACGAGATTCGACAAATCGGTCTTATGTCCACTTATTTATAGCCTGGTATTTGTCGTATCTTGTCCCTCCTTTAAAGATATCATTTTCCCACAGTTTTAGGTCCTTCTTTCTTTTCAGGGCTGTTGTTACTCCATTCTTTTGCAGGGTTTGTATGTTCCAGTTTGGACTATTCCCGGCTAGCACTACCGCCTTTACTTTTACTTCGAGGGATATAGCGCCGTAGTTCAGTCGTTTTGTAACCGGTTCGTACTACTCATCGGGAACAGATGAAGCACAGATTGCCTGCGATATGGACATTTCCAAAGTGTTGTGAGCAGTTTGAAATTCACTAGTCGTGATATCTTCCACTGAATCACCTTCTGCTTCGCCTTCATGGTATAGTTCTTCAGTATCAACAAAAGTCATTTCGTTCGTCAGCTCCAAAAATCGCTCGACGTTAGCCGCTCCTGTCAATCTGGAACGCCAAGAAAGAGAACTGCCTGCTTCCGGTTGTGCATTGATAATACATCTGTCTTGCAACACTTCTACAAACCAAAACGCAGCGTCGGTAGCTTTCCGATTGCCGTCGGCTGTGACAGGCTCTCACCTATATATTTCAGCGCTGGCCGAAGTGTGTACACACCCCATTATTCAGATTATGCAACTGAAAGGTATGACACAACAAACAATAACTAGGTACTACGGCACAAACAGAAAAGCCAAGTACTACAAACTTCATACAGTACAAGTCATATGTTACTTTCGGAAGATCACTGTATTCTTTCACAAAACATATTTTATTCGGGCGATTAACGATGAAAAATCATTACATGTATCCTCGAGGTTCGCGGCAGCCTAATGGCGAAAAACAACTGTTTCCGATTGACTTCTATAAGGTTAGTTCTGGACACCCTCACTCTTCGAGGTTTACAACTATGATATGACGAACAGGCAAACGGGACAACATAAGCCTCCCCGCGAGAATTCTGTCCCGTGCTTCGCTGTAAACAAGCGTCGCGTGGTTGGCTATCTGTGGTCCCTCGAGAGTAATTCGTAGCACTCTTACTCGGAGTTGTTTTCATGTGACAAAGATTAAAAGTTTAATTCTTCGCTAATTCAAGTTTTTTGGGAAATTAGTTTGCCTACCTTATTACTATTA
Organism: Schistocerca americana; assembly: GCF_021461395.2. Classification (NCBI taxonomy): domain Eukaryota; kingdom Metazoa; phylum Arthropoda; class Insecta; order Orthoptera; family Acrididae; genus Schistocerca; species Schistocerca americana. The sequence goes on from NC_060119.1 coordinate 541,301,827, forward strand.
TGTGATGAATGACAGCTTGCTATAAGTGCAAAAAAAAGTAAGTTAATGTGGATAAGATTGAAAAAGAATCTAGTTATATTCGAGTACATCATTAGAAAGTTGCTGTTTGACACAGTCAGAGCGATTAAATTTCTGGCGTAGCGTTGCAAAGTGATATGGCATGGAACGTGGATGTAAAGACGGTAGTAGGGAAGCCGAATGGTAGACTTGGGTTTACTGGGAGAATTTCAGGGAATTGTGGTTGATCCATAAAGGAAACGGCGTGTACTTCATTATGCGACCAATTCTTGCGTACTACTCGCATGTTCGAAAATCACTCCAGGTCCAATTAAAGGAAGACATCGAAGCAATTCAGAGACAGTCTACTAAATTTGTTACCAGTGCGTTTGTTCAGTACGCGAGTATTACGGAGATGCTTCGTAAGCTCAAATGGGGAAATTTAGAAATTTTTGTGGTAAGTTCCTATGGGACCAAACTGCTGACATCATCGGTCCCTACACACTACGTAATCTAACTTAAGCTTACTTACTCTAGGAACAACACACACATCCATGCCCGAGGGAGGACTCGAACCTGCGACGTGGGGGAGCCACGCGAACCGTGTCAAGGCGCCATAACCACGCTGCTACGCCGTGGGGCATCTCAAATGGGAATTCATGCAGGGAAGACTACTTCCTTTTCTTTCACGGAACACTATCGAGAAAAAATAGAGAGCCGGAATTAGAAAATGACTGCAAATGATTCTGCTGCCACCAACGTACATTTCGCGCAAGATCCCGCGAGCAAAATAAGAGAAATTAGGGCTCGAACGGAGGAGTATAAGCAGTCGCATTTTCTTCGCTCTGTATAAGAGTGGTGCAGGAAAGGAAGTGACTAGCACGTATCATACGAGTGCTTGCGGAGTGTATGTGTAGATGTAGATGTAGATACGGCGATCTTCTCTTGTGGTAGTCAGGCGTGGTCAACCGGCCACTTGACAACGAGTACACCTCCCCACACGTTTCCATGCAGTCACACATTCGGCCGCTGTCGCATTCGAATGCTTCCAAAATCTGGATACAGCACGATTCATCCAGCCAGACAAATGTAAACTCACCATGATGCCCCTTTCATACTATCAGGCGCTGATAATGCTGTCTCACTCGAATACGTGGCGTCTACGTGTCCTTCATAGTGATCACTCAACAAGCGACGCTATTCACGTCCATTATACACTATAGCAGACCCGGTAACAATACTAAACACGAAAAGTGCCAAAGCAGTCTGGGACCGTTCTACATGTCACAGGTAACTGGAATACTAATCTTTCACGTACCCTCCGGTCGCAGTGGCCGAGCGGTTTTAGGCGCCTCAGTTTGGAACCGCGCTGCTGCTACGGTCGCAGGTTCGAATCCTGCCTCGGGCATGGATGTGTGTGATGTTCCCAGGTTAGTTAGGTTTAAGTAGTTCTAAGTTTAGGGGACTGATGACCTCAGATGTTAAGTCCTATACTGCTTAGAGCATTTTAACCATTTTTTTCACATACCCATTGATAGTGTGTACGCGTACGAAGTTACCTGACGTCCGACCGTATCTTCTGTGTGCTTCATACTTTGGTCAGGCATTGTAATGTGTTTTCTCTGCCTCGTGATGACTGGGTGTTGTGTGATGTCCTTAGGTTAGTTAGGTTTAAGTAGTTCTAAGTTCTAGGGGACTGATGACCATAGATGTTGAGTACCATAGTGCTCAGAACCATTTGAACAATTGTAATGTAAAAGTAAACAAATCAATTCTGAATGATAGTTTTCCGTCAACAAGTACATTGCTTCCCAAAGGATAATACACACATAAAAAAGTTTTGCATCATCCCAGTTTCTAGAACTCCTGAAGACAGACGTTGACTGTTGATATTGTATTACAGGCTCAGTCCCTTTGACTGTTCAGAGATGCCACTAAACCCGCCCAAAGACGTAAACAACCATGCATGAGCAGCGCCTACTAGACGGAGAGTGTCAGACAGCCGATCAGTTCGTCATTCCATCAGGAAGGAGGTACACGGCTCGTGTTGTCTGTAGTTCAACCATGACTAGACGGTTCATGCCGCGGTTCGATCGCGTCCGCATTGTTACTTTGTGCCAGGAAGGGCGCTCAACAAGGGTGAAATGCCTGGGCTAGCAGGCCAGAGTGGGTTAGGTTGTGAAAAGGGGTCAAAATAGGTTGATGTCAGTTGCATTCAACATACAAATTTATTTATTCACACTCAATATTACAACAAGAATGCAAAACACTCAGAACTTTAATCGACCTCCTTGATTAACTTTATATCCGCTGAAAGCCACACTTAAACTGGAAGAAACAAGGCCTAAGTAAAAGTTGAAATACAAGGTTCTTCTGGAGGTTTCACCCAAGAATATTTTCTATATCTTCAGTCTAATCGGCTGAAGGCCTTAACAATTTAATTTTAGTGGAACCCGGCTGGAGGTCGCATATTAAGCAATGAGAAGAGTTTCAATCCAAAGGCAGAAGGCCTTATCTTAAAACACTGAATGCAAAATTCGGCAGAAGACCATACAAAAGCATCACAATCTTATGCTTCAGGGGAAGACAAGAACATTAATTTGAGAGATACTAATACTCGGCTGAAGGCCACACATCAACACAATAATTTATCGGCTTAATGCCTTAAAAGATTTTGTGTAAAATTCGGCTAAAAGCCCCATATAAGGAATAACAATCTTATGCCTAAAAGGCAAGAGAGGAACATTAATTCAGGATATATAAAAACTCAGCTGAATGAATCAACCAAATAACTAAAACTACAGGGAAGTTACTATGTAACAGACACGGAACAGCGCTCAGAAGTTTCCAAGGGCCGGCCTGGGATTGTGACACTAACGCCCATTTAGGTGAGACAGGCAGCCTGTCCAACAACTTCTTAATCTGGAGGCAACCCAACCGACAGACAGCCGACCGACCAATCAACCAAATCACTTCCTCTCCACGCAACCAGCTAAACGACCACAAGATTTCAATACAACGACACACAGAATATTGGCGCCCACAACGACCAACAACACCTCAGCTGTCGAACTACACGCCACGCTGAACAGCAACAACACGACGAGGAAAATACACTGCCTAAAATTACGTCAACGATCAGGGCAGGTAACCGGAACGTCAAGGGCTACAAGACAGAAGATACCGCTGGTGAACTTCAACAACAGGGAATAAATTAAGTTCAATTCGACAGGAAGACGGCTGGAATCTTAGCCAACTTAAATACACACACGTTGTTGCTCATGGGAATGTCCCAAAAACGACAACCAGGATCAAACGAAGAAATGTAAACAGTTGAGGTTCGATAGTAAGGACTAAACTTTTATGTCCAAGATTGGCGAGCGACGAACTTCGTAGCACTCACAAGCAGCATCTCACACTCCAAACGCACGTGTACGCCGCCAGCGGCTCCAGCCCGACTCCGCGCGACGGAGGCTTGCTTGCTGCTCCACGCCAACCGACCGACTGGACTGTTCGTCCGTCCGCGACAGCTGCTCCGTCGCGACTGCATTGCTGGTGCGTCTCCCACTCACTGACTTCCTTCGGACGGACGACGACCCAGAGACACTGGCTCAGGCCCAACAATGCAGAGGGAGCACAACCGACATCTCTGCACGTGAAGGAACAGACCCAAATACACGTCGTCGATGAGACGACCGACCGAACGATCAAGCAACGGTCGTCCCAACTGGTACTGGCTGTGCCCGACTGCACTGGTGCTGCGTCCTGACTGCCTGCTGGTCCTTCTCCAACTCAACGACTGCCAGGTGCGATCTCACTTCACGACACACGACGGCCGGAAAGTAATAGCCATCCAGCAAAGATAACGCGGCAGGGCTAATATCGATACAGGCTGCTGCTGCCACTCACGGGCAGGCAAGACAGCAATTCAGTGACACCAGTAATGGAAATTAAAATGACGAGGCTGCCGTACGGTAAAAACAAGATGTTAAATAATAGATGGCACTAACATGAGCTACGCACGGCTCAAAGGGAAGTGTCCAGGCGTCTCGGCGTGAAACAAAGCGATGTTCTTCGGACATGGAGGGGATACAGAGAGACAGGAACTGTCGATGACGTGCCGCACTCGGGCCGCCCAAGGGCTACTACTGTAGCAGATGACCACTATACCGACGGATTATGGCTCGGAGGAATCGTAACAGTAACGCCACCATGTGGAGTAATGCTTTTCGTACAGCCACAGGACGTCGTGTTACGACTCACTGTGCTCAATAAGCTGCATGAAGTGCAACTTCACTCCAGACGTCCATGGAGAGGTCCATCTTTGCAACCACGACACCAGGCAGCGCGGTACACATGGGCCTAACAACATGATGAATGGACCGCTCAGGATTGGTATCATGTTCTCTTCCCCGATGAGTGTCGCATATGCCTATAACCAGACAATCGTCGGAGACGTGTTTGGAGACAACCTGGGCAGGCTGAACGCCTTAGACGCACTGTTCAGCGAGTGCAGCAAGGTGGAGGTGGTCTGCTGTTTTGGGTGGCATATGTGGGGCCGATGTACGTCGCTGGTGGTCATGGAAGGTGCCTTAACGGCTGTAAGATACGTGAATTACATCCTCCGACCGACAGGCCAACCATATCGGCAGCAAATTGGCGAGGCATTCGTCTTCAAGGACGACAATTCGCGCCCCCATCGTGCACATTTTGTTAATGACTTCCTTCAGGATAACGACATCGCTCGACTCGAGTGACCAGCATGTTCTCCAGACATGAACACTATCTAAAACGCCTGAAAAGGGCTGTTTATGGACGACGTCACCCACCATTCACTACGAGGAATCTACGCCGAATCTCTGTTGAAGAGTGGGAAAATCTGGACCAACAGTTCCTTGATGAACTTGTGGATAGTATAGCCACGACGAATACAGGCATGCATCAGTGCAAGAGGACGTACTACTGGGTATTAGAGGTACCGGTGTGTACAGCAGTCTGGACCACCACCTCGGAAGGTCCCTCTGTATAGTGGTACAACATGCAACGTGTGGTTTTCATGAGCAATAAAAAGGACAGAAGTGATATTTATGTTGATCTCTATTCCCGTTTTTGTACAGGTTCCGGAACTCTCGGAAACGAGGTGATGCAAAACTTTTTTGGATGTGTATAGTTCCAGGAGATGCAGCAATTTGTTTTCCATATAAAGTCGTTTAGGAGGCTGTTGCCTTCTGGGCAACTCATTAACTCTCAATAAGCGTCTTGTAGTTGCTTCAGTGTGTGGAGTCCAACCACCAAACGTACTGTGGACCATCCGTAGTTCGCTGAGGTAGACTATTATGTCAGTCGCAAAAAATATTTTGTTTAAAATGGATTTTTCAGCTTTGTTGAACTCCTGAGAACATTCCGTCTTCTCGTGCTGATTGCTGCCTTAGTCACCATCGTAACACTGTTTTTAGTGTCTGACCATGAAAGTAGACAGTATGATTAACAAGTGGCAGAAGAGTAATTGCAGGTAGTGACTGCTCACGGATTTTGGCAAGCGCACTCTTACTAACTTAGATATCAAATACAAATTTTACTCACGTTTGATTTGAGTTTTAGGAGGACGAATATAGGAACTTTAAAAGATCCGAGCATCCGCTTGTCAGAGGCGATTGTGGGACATTTACCCTCTCCATAGTTTTATCACAAAGAGAAAGTAAGAAGATAAGCGTTACAACGTCATACAATTTCTTGTGAATGACAGCAATCCACTACACTGGTTGCTGTTGCTTGAATCAGGATATCGTTTTATTTTGTCTTTTTCACTACTGCATAGTATCGTTTGTGTAAGCATTTGCAGGTTTACGGCATAACCCGTCAAACGGACATATCTGGGTTATGGGCAAGGGTTTCATCTGGCCATATAGTGTTAAAATGCTATCAACCGGTCGGTATTTAAAATTAGCAGCCTTACATAAATTTTTCGTTTTCTTGTTTTCTATGTAAGTGTACGAAACCACAATGCTCACTGCAGCGGTAATCCACAGGAGACTTGAAAACCGCTTATTAGATTTAACCTGGAAACATTTCAATCAAAGTTCAAGTTTGCAGTTTCCGAGTCAAGGCTGAATAGCGGCCAGCTGTCTGTAAGTACCAGAGACCTTGGCATTTGCAGGAAGGAGTCGAAGCGGGGATGGATTTTAACTGTTTCTTAAATGCCGGGAGTTTCATTTCGACGAGGCAGAAAGACACCGCATAAAACGGCGTTTCCTCCCTACGATGAGGTATTTAATACCGGGTGTTTCTACAGAGGCAGGAGGGGCGTTCAATAAGTAATGCAACTCATGTTTTCTTTCTCGGTCAGTTTCGGTTGGAAAAAAATGAGGAGTTTTTTGTGGGTCATCGTGAAATATTAATCCTTAAGTCCCTATAGTTTCATGAAGATCGGATAGGTGGTGGCTTCGAAGTTGCGTCTGTAACGGAGGTGTGTTCCAGGCAGAGAGCTGTTACTGAGTTTCCTTTGCCGGAAAATCAGACAATAGCAAATATTCATATGTTTTCGAAGAATGTGTACGGAGGCTTGGAAGTCATCAAAAGCACGGTGAGTCGTTGAGCAAGGCGTGTTATCATGGCAGCAAGGTTGCGCAAACCTGTCCGATCTCCTGCTCGCCAGCCGGCCGCACACAGCTGAGAGACCTGCAGTGATGGAAAGTGCGCGCATTATCATTTAAGGTGACAGTCAAATACCTCGCTGCTAAACTGAGCGTCTGACAAGAGTGGGCGATCGAGAGGAGCTCACTAAATCTCATTGAACTGTCCTTACTCAGCCGGCCGCTGCGACCGAGCGGTTCTAGGCGCTTCAGTCCGATACCGCGCTGCTGCTACGGTCGCAGGTTCGAATCCGGCCTCGGTCATGGATGTGTGTGCTGCCCTGTTCTAAGTTCTAGGGGACTGATGACCTCAGATGTTCAAGTCCCATACTGCTTAGAGCCATTTTAATTTTGTCCTTACTCATACGACCAACAGCCCGGAGTTCGCACCTTCAGACTTCCATTCGTTTGGCCCAATGAAACATGCACTCCGTGGGAAGCAGTTCTTTGATGATAAGAAGCTCATTGATGAATCAAGACGTTGGCTCCAAAGTCTAAAATGTTCAAATGTGTGTGAAATCCTGTGGGACTTAACTGCTAATGTCATCGATCCCTAAGCTTACACACTACTTAACCTAAATTAAGGACAAACACACACACCCATGCCCGAGAGAGGACTCGAGCTCCCGCCGGGACCAGCCGCACAGACGCTCCAAACTCGACCAGTCGAGTGGTACCGTGCGGGCGTACAGGCCGTCCCAGTAAGGTGGCGTAAGGCCGTGGCAATGAACGGAGATAATATTGAAAAAAAGGGTTCTGTAGCCAGAAGAGTGGGGAACAATATGGTGTATGAGAAGCCTGAAGTAAACCAACCTGCTTTCAGAAAAAAAGTGCTGCATTACTTATTGAACGCCCCTTGTGCTTCAAAATGGCGATATGTTATCATGCGTGTTCTTTGATCCCTTGGTTCTTTCAGAGGTATCCGTCCATTCGTGTATTTGAAGTAGCATGTCTTAAAATGAATGATCCAGTCAAATTTGTAAGTCGAAGCGATACTGATAGACCGCTATGTAACATCCCCGATGAGTGTTTAGAACTACTCTGACCTGCCATTATTCGGCAGCTTGAGTAGCTCGAGTATCACCAAACCGATTTAAACCCTCGGTTGCTGTAGTTAAATATTAATCGACATGCAGTCATTCATTTCAATGTCCTTCTATACTAAGTTAACAGAAAACCTAAATGTTGTTCTGATAGTGTTCGTCTTGTGTTCGGGAGACTGAATTACCGTGCTGTCTGCATAAATTTGAGTAATTTGCGACTAGAATTTAAGTAATAGGAATATCCGTTGGCATCTTTCATCGTTTGGACATCTGACTGAACGACAAGCAAAATAATGATGTTCTACAACTGGGATCTAGCACTAATCGACCAAAACATTATGACCATCTGCTTAACGTCGAATTTGTCCGCCATTGGAAAGCCTTAGGGCAGAGATTCTGCGTTACTTGGATTCGACAAGTCCTTCGTAGGTTTCAGGAGGTTTGTTGCGCCAGATGTCTACGCACAGGTCACCCAGTTTCCGTAAATTACTGGCCGCTGGTTTGTGGACGTGGGGCTAGTGCACTGTAGCTTTCTACATGTGTTACATCGGGTTCAGATCATGCGAATTTCGTGGCTACTCAAAACTAAGACATCAATGTGGGCTGACTATCATGCTACTCGAAACCACTGTAGCACGATTCTGGCTTGGTGAAGCGGACAATTGTTCTTACGGAAGCTTGTATCGTCGTCGGGAAAGACATCAAGAATAAAGACGGCCTGCAAAAATATTCATATCGTCCACAGCTGGCATAAAGTCTCTGCTTACCATCGCAGATCCTATAGAAGCCAAGGTGAACGTCCCGCATAGCATAAGACCGAACCAAGACCGGCATATGTGGTGTGGTACATCCTTAGAGCAGCCGTTTGCCTGGATGGCGCTGTATCTGGACACATCCATCGAATTGGTATGACAAGAAACTTAATCGTAAGCGTAGGCTTTCGCGGCCGTTCGCACAATCAGTAAAATGCTTCTCAGACGTCTCGTCCTCTGTTGTAAATGATTTCCTCAGTGTGTCACATACCCAAAAGAATTTTAGTGACTAAAATTCATCTGACCAGGCGACACATTTGTACTGAACTAGGGCCGAATTTGGATGATGACTGCAATCGTTACCGACCACGTTGCTAGATCAACATCGAGACACCTTCTGCTGCGGAGACACATTCGATGACCTGCCATGAAGGGAACAAAACTGGGTGTAGAATATTTTCGACATGTTGCGGTGCTTTCAGTGTGCCGCGTATGAAAAGATGTGGCACCACAGGCCATCACCCCTGGTTGTCATATTGCATGCCTTCTGACATTCGGATTGGTATCCCAGCCCCAGACACGTCTTCAATGGTCATCGGGGCAAAACTTGAAGTGGTACTCCAAAATGAAAATAATTCTACTCCAGTCGATGAGATTCCAGGCCGAAGACGTGTCTGGAGACGCCTCGGACAGCGATGGGTTCAAATGGTTCAAATGGCTCTGAGCACTATTGGACTCAACATCTTAGGTCATAAGTCCCCTAGAACTTAGAACTACTTAAACCTAACTAACCTAAGGACATCACACACACCCATGCCCGAGGCAGGATTCGAACCTGCGACCGTAGCAGTCCCGCGGTTCCGGACTGCAGCGCCAGAACCGCACGGCCACCGCGGCCGGCGACAGCGATGGGATACCAATCTGTTCATTACCCACTATACGGCCTGACAAGCAGGAGTGATGATCTGGGACGCCATTTCTTTTCATACATCTACCTGATTGCTCTGCTATTCACAATAAAGTGCCTGGCAGAGGGTTCAATGAACCACCTTCAAGCTGTTTCTCCACTGTTCCAGTTTCGAACGGCACGCGGGAAAAACGAGCACTTAAATTTTTCTGTGCGAGCCCTGATTTCTCTTATTTTATCGTGATGATCATTTCTCCCTATGTAGGTGGGTGCCAATAGAATGTTTTCGCAATCTGAGGAGAAAACTAGTGATTGAAATTTCATTAGAAGATCCCGTCGCAACGAAAAACGTCTTTGTTTTAATGACTGCCACTCCAATTCACGTATCATGTCTGTGACACTGCCTCTCCTATTTCGCGATAATACAAAACGAGCTGCCGTTCTTTGTACATTTTCCATGTCATCCGTCAGTCCCACCTGATGCGGATCCCACACCGCAAAGCAATACTCCAGAATACGGCAGACAAGCGTAGTGTAAGCAGTCTCTTTTGTAGACCTGTTGCACCTTCTAAGTGTTCTGCCAATGAATAGCAGTCTTTGTTTTGCTCTACCCACAATATTATCCATGTGATCGTTCCAATTTAGATTATTTGTAATTGTAATCCCTTAGTATTTAGTTGAATTTACAGCCTTCAAATTTACTTGACTTATCGCGTAATCGAAATTTAGATGATTTCTTTTAGTACTCATGTGAATAACTTCACACTTTTCCTTAATCAGGGCCAATTCCCACTTTTCGCACCATACAGAATCTTATCTAAATCACTTTGCAAGTCGTTTTGATCATCTGATGAATTACAAGACGGTAAATGACAGCATCATCTGCAAACAATCTAAGACGGCTACTCAGATTGTCTCCTATGTCGTTAATATACACTGCTGGCCACCGTAAATGCAACACCCTGAAGGAAGCATCCGAATCAAGTGAAATTTACACCATCGGTTTGCAGCGATGAGATAAGCAACTGATTAGAATTTCAGCGCAGACGCACATCACGCGCGCCTGTGGCGCCACCTCATAGCGCCATTTAAGGCTTGGCGATTTCGACGAGTGTACGTTCGGCACGTGTGTTTACCTTGTGGTTGTTTCACAAGACGATCAGTTATGCCTCGTAGACAACAGCGAACATCGTTTGATCAAGTATCCGAGTTCGACAGAGGAAGGATAGTGGCTTACCGAGATTGTGGATTATCATACAGAGAAATCGCTAGTCGTGTTGGACGAAACCAAACAACTGTAATGCGGATATGTGACTGTTGGATGCAGGAGGGTACGACGGACCGACGTGGTCGATCGCATTCACCTCGGTGCACCACTGCACGTGCTGATAGGCAAATTGTGCGCATGGCAGTGACGGATCGCTCAGTGACATCCCGAACCATAGCACAGCACATTGCGTCTGTAACGCATCATCCAGTGTCTGCGCGTACCATTCGACGCCGTTTACAGCAGAGTGGTCTGTCCGCAAGACGTCCATTGCTTCGTCTACCATTGACGCAGAACCACAGACGTCTCCGTCGCCAATGGTGTGATGACAGACGGATGTGGACGGCAGAATGGAATGACGTTGTCTTTACTGACGAGGCACGCTTCTGTCTGCAGCACAACGATGGTCGGATTCGAGTGTGGAGACACCGTGGAGAGAGGAAGCTGGACAGCTGCATTATGCACCGCCACACTGGTCTTGCACCGGGTATTATGGTATGGAGCGGTATTGGATATTACTCTCGCACGCCTCTAATACGCATTGCCGGTACTTTAAATAGCCGGCGCTACATATCCGAGGTGCTGGAGCCAATTGTCCTTCCTTACCTTCAGGGCTCGGCCACAGCCATATTTCAACAGGATAATGCGCGACCACACGTGGCACGCATTGTCCAAAGGTTCTTCGTCAATAACCAGATTGAAGTGCTTCCCTGGCCGGCTCGCGCTCCGGATCTTTCGCCGACAGAAAACATGTGGTCCATGGTTGCTCAACGAGTGACCCAGATTACATCCCCAGCTGCCACACCAGATGATCTTTGGCAACGTGTGGAAGCTGCTTGGGCTGCTGTACCCCAGGAACACATCCAACGTCTCTTTGACTCAATGCCGAGACGTGTGGCAGCGGTGATCTCCAACAATGGCGGCTACTCTGGCTACTGATTCTGGCAGGAACCACGTGTCACAGACGTCTGTAAACGTAATCATTTGATACTTGGTCAACATGTTAGCTACAAAATAAATTTTGTTGTGCTACCTCTTGTCTTTCTTGGTGTTGCATTTACGGTGGCCAGCAGTGTAGATCAGGAACAACAGAGGGCCTATAACACTTCCTTGGGGTATGCCGGATATTACTTCTGTTTTACTCGATGACTTTCCGTCTATTACTACGAACTGTGACCTTTCTGACAGGAAACCACGAGTACAGTCACACAACTGAGGCGATACTCCGTAGGCACGCAGTTTGGTTAGAAGACGCTTGTGACGAACGGTGTCGAAAGCCTTCTGGAAATCTAAAAATGTGTAATCAATTTGAGATCCCCTGTCAATAGCACTTATTACTTCTTGAGTATAAAGAGCTAGTTGTGTTTCACAAGAACGATATTTTCTGAAACCGTGCTGACTGTGTGTCAATAAATCGTTTTCTTCGAGGTATTTCATAATGTACGAATACAGTATATGTTCCAAAACCCTACTGCAGATCGACGTTAGTGACATAGGCCTGTAATTCAGCGGATTACTCCTACTTCCCTTGTTGGGTATTGGTGTGACTTGAGCAATTTTCCATTATTTAGGTACAGATCTTTCTGTGAGCGAGTGGTTGTATATAACTGATAAATATGGAGCTATTGTATCAGCATACTCTGAGAGGAACCTGACTGGTATACAATCTGGACCGGAGGCCTTGCCCTTATTAAGTGATTTAAGCTGCTTCGCTACTCCGAGGATATCTACTTCTATGTTTCTCATCTTGGCAGTTGTTCTTGATAGAATTTAGGAATTTTTACTTCATCTTCTTTGGTGAAGGAGTTTCGGAAAACAGTGTTTAACAACTCTGCTTTGGTGGCACTGTCAACAGTGACTTCACCGTGCTTTTTGCATGACCAGAATCGCTTTGGGTTTTCTGCCGGATTTCGAGGCAGAATTTCGTTGTGGAAATTATTAAAAGCATCTCGCATTAAAGTACGTGCCATATTTCGAACTTCTGTAAAATTTTATCAATCTTATGGATTTGGCATGCTTTTAAATTTGGCATGCTTTTTTCATTGCTTCTGCAACAACGATCTGACCTGTTCTGTGTACCATGGGGATCAGTGCCATCACTTATTAACTTATGTGGTATATGTCTCTCAAGTACTGTCGATACTATCTCTCTGAAAACATTCCACAACTTTTCTACACTTAGATGATCAGATCGGAAGGAGTGAAGACTGTCTCTTAAAAAGGCGTTAAGAGCATTTTATCAGTTTTTTAAATTTATATACTTGCGTTTCTTTTTGATGGTTGTATATGTTACGGTATTCAGCCTAACAGCAATTGCCTTGTGGTCGCTAATCCCTGCATTCGTCACAATACTCACTATTTGCCCAGGATTATTTGTTGCTAAAAGGTCAAGTGTGCTTTCGCAAACATTTACGCTTCGAGTGGGCTCATGAGCCAATTGCCCAAAATAATTTTCTGAGAATGCATTCAGTACAATTTCGGATGACGTTTTATGCCTGCCGCCGGCTTTAAACGTATAATTTTCCCAGCATATCGAGGGTAGATTCAAGTCACCACCGACTATTCCGATTGTCAGGTATAACCTCTACCCATACTATTTCACACAAACTATCTACTTCAATTTCGCTACAAGGCAAACTGTCTCTGACAGCAATAAATACTCCACCACCAACTGTATTTAATCTATCCTTTCTGAACACTGTCAGATCGTTTGAAAAAATTTCGGCTGAACTTATTTCCGGCTTTAGTCAGCTCTCCGTACCTACAACTATTTGAGCTTCAGTGCTTTGTATTAGAGCTTGGAACTCTGGTTCTTTCCCAACACAGCTACGACAATTTACAACTACAATACCATTCGTTTTTACAACTACCTTACTGTGTTTTACCTGCCCACTTTCTGACGCACGCCCCTTCTGTGGTTTCCTGAGACCCTCTAACCTAAAAAACCGCCCAGTCCCTTCCACACAGCCCCCGCTACCCATGTAGCCGCCTCCTGTGTGTAGTTCACTCCTGACCTATCAAGCGGAACGCGGAGACCCGCCACCAGATGGCACAAGTCAAGGCAACTGCAGCCTATACGGTCACTGAACCGCCTGAGCCTCTGATTCAGACCCTCCAGTTGGCTCTGCACCAAAGAACCACAGTCGGTTCTATCGACGATGTTGCAGACGATGAGCTCCACCTTAATCTCGGAAGCAAGACTGGCAGTCTTTACCATTTCCGCTAGCCGCCCGAAACCAGACAGAATCTGCTCCGATCCAAAGCGACACGCGTCAGTGGTACCGACATGAGCCACAACCTGCAGTTGGCTGCACTCTGTACTCTTCATGGCATCCGGAAGCACCCTTTCCACATCCGGAATGACTCCCCCCGGAATGCACACGGAGTGCACACTGGCTTTCTTCCCCTCCTTGGCAGCCATGTTCCTAAGGGGCCCCATTACGCGGCTACCGTTGGAGCTCCAAACTACCAGAAAGCCCACCTTCTGTGAATGCCTAGACATTGCGGGCCGAGAAGCTTCCTCTGGAACAGGGTGGCTGCATCCGGCTCAGGGACATTGTCAGCCACAAATAACGCGCGAAACCTGTTTGTCAAACGAACGGGGGAGGCCCTACGATCGGCCCTTCGGAAAGTTTTTCACTGCCTGCCAGACTTTGGAATGATCTCCCACTCGACCAAGGGTGAGGGGTCAATCTCAGTGCAGGCAGTATCCAGGGCGGTCACAGCACTGGACCGATCGGAGGACAAAAGGGACGTGCTCGACGTCCCTCGCGTCCCCGCGTTTGATCCCCCACAGTGACGCCCCTTTGCAGCAGCCTCAAGCTGTGTGACGGAAGCCAAAGCAGCCTGGAGCTGCGAGCGAAGGGTCGCCTGCTCACCTCCCATCTGTACACAACAATTACAGTTCGTATCCATTACTGCAGTCGCTGCTGTTTGAAGCTCATAAAAACATGCAACAAACGAACGATGTACTCGCCTTATTAGCAGTGGGAAATCGAAGTGCCCTCTCACTGACAGTCTAACCGACAATGAGCTGTTCTAACCAAACAAACAAAAGCCTGTACGATACGAGAGTCGATAGCAACAGCGATACTGTACAGTACACTGTTATTCAAACAAAAGGTTGTGCCTAGTAAGCACACAAACACGCAAGAAATTACAAAGATAAACTAGTAACTGCCCAGTTAACTGAAAATAAGTCGCTCCTGTTTAAAGCTCGCAAAAATATGTAACAAGCGAACGGTGTACTCGCCTTATTAGTAGCAGGAACTAGCGATGCGCTAACTGACACTCATATCAAAAAAATGGTTCAAATGGGTCTGAGCACTATGGGACTTAACATCTGTGGTCATCAGTCCCCTAGAACTTAGAACTACTTAAACCTACCTAACCTAAGGACGTCACACACATCCATGCCCGAGACAGGATTCGAACCTGTGACCGTAGAGGTCACGCGGTTCCAGACTGAAGCGCCTAGAACCGCACGGCCACACCGGCCGGCCACTCATATCAGAACCCCTTTGGTTCTCATGAGCGGCACCCGAAGCACAGCGGTGCTTCGACGATATTCTAAATCACATTTTGTTTCATCATGGCATGCCATCCAGGGCCTACAGTTCAGAAAAGCCGGCCGCTGTGGGCGAGCGGTTCTAGGCACTTCAATCCGGAACCGCGCTGCTGCTACGGTCGCAGGCTCGAATGCTACTTCGGGCATGGATGTGTGTGATGTCCATAAGTTAATTAGGGTTAACTAGTTCTACGTCTAGGGGACTGATGACCTCAGATGTTAAGTCTCATAGTGCTCAGAGCCATTTGAACCATTCGAGTTCATAAAAATAATGCCAGGATGCACACGGCGAGAGTTTCTACTGCTTGCCTTCGTACCTGCCGAACCCTACCTTGGCCAGGGAGGTCGCCGGATCTCTTCTCAACTGAGAAAATTCGAGGCGTTATGGGCAAGGCCCGCAATCCAGCTCTGGTTTTGACGATCTAACGGTCCAGTCGGACAGGATCTGACACGATAACCCTCAGAAGCACATCCAACAACTCTTACAATCAATGCCAGGTCGAATAACTACTTCCATAAGGCCAGAGGGGACCAATGCGTTACTGACTTTTTAAGTTAGTGAAGTTCTTCCTCTCTAATGAGGCATTCAGTTTTTCTGTTGTTTGTCTATACATGCACATCACATCTACCGATATCCGTCCTTATTGTTGAGTCTTTTTTTTTAATTTTTTTTCTCTTAGAGTGTATTCTCATAGTCAACTGTGTAATTGTATGGAACTTATCCTTGAGGAGCACCCGTTGGGACTCAGTTGTTCTTTGCCGTCTCCGAATTGGACATACGCGGTTGACCCACAGCTATCTCCTTCGCCGTGAGCACCCGCCCTAGTGTTGCTGTCATGCAGGGCTGACAGTGGTCCATCTTCTGATGGACTGCCCCCTTTTAGCCCCCTTGCGGCAGTCCATTAATTTACCAGGTGCACTTCCTTTAATTCTAGGTGACGATGTCTCTATAGCTGACTCAGTTTTGCGTTATATCCGTGCAGCTGGGTTTTATCACTCACTCTAGTGTGGGCGCTCTCGCATGATTTCTCAGGCTACACCCACTCCAGCGACTTTTAATTGTGACGTGGATACCAAAATAGTGTCTTTTATGGTAACAAGTTGTGTTGGTACCTCTATCAACGCTTTCCAGTTAGAGGTTCTTCGTTTGTAGTTGAGTGTTGAAACGTCCCCTTAGAAAAATTAATGAATTTCTGTGCTGATAAACCTCTACGTTATTTGATTTTCAAACAGCTGAGCAAAACTGAACGTACTCAGACATTATTCTCTTTTCTTATTCTGATCAACACTTAACTGACACACAAAATTTTTAGCTCAACACAATCTGACTTTCAAAAATCCCTACAAAAGAATGGCCCTGACAAACAATAACCTATACATTTCATGAATCACTTACCTCACAAAAATCTTGTTTACTCGAACTACTGCAATACAGCGAGCGCCACTACTGCCAGCTAAATAAAAGATTCTAACTACCGAATGCACTAACTACTGATAGGCATACTTAGCAAATGAAAGATTTTGATAGAGAACAAACAATGTATTCACCTTAATAATATTCAAAAGTCATCATATATATCCAACTGCGCAACGCTACGCGCTGTTCACATCCAACTGCCCAACACTACAATAGCAAATATTTCAACAATGCCAACCAGCCACAGACTGCATACAGCACAGTCAGTGATTTTCATACAGAGCGCTACGTGGTGTTAACCAGCATAAAAACCTAAACAGCCTACTTACAGTGGTTAACCTTTTCAAAAATGGTTCAAATGGTTCTGAGCACTATGCGACTTAACTTCTGAGGTCATCAGTCGCCTAGAACCTAACTTACTAACCTAACTAACCTAAGGATATCACACACATCCATGCCCGAGGCAAGATTCGAACCTGCGACCGTAGTGGTTGCTCGGTTCCAGGCTGTAGCGCCTAGAACAGCACGGCCACTCCGGCCGGCGGTTAACCTTCTCACTGATCCATCAACCACTGTAGTCTATTTTACTCTAGTCAACTATTTCCTCTGCTCCTTTTAAGTGTCCTCTATTTTGTGTTATTGCGGTGTTCATTTTAGCTCTGTACCCCTTGGTGTTTCCTCCCTCCGGGTGCAGAGGTTACGCTTTTACTGTATAGGGCTTTTACAAGTATGTCTGTTTGGAACAGGGGACTGATGACGTCGATGTTTAGCCCCCATCAAACGCCAGAACCAACCAACCAACTGTGTAATTACATCTAGAAGCGGTGCCGCTTGCGTTCTACTTCGTCTGGGTTACGTGAGCAGTGACTTACTACATTCTTCTCCGGCAGAGGGAAGGGACAGTTTACGATGATTGCCATTCGTGTGCTGGTATGTGGCTCCGTGCCTGTCAGAGACAATAAACAGCGTAGCCATTCGCACCGTTGTAAATCCTACCTCATAACGATTAAGTCGTAAGTGATTGCGCGCGCGTAGCCAGCAGGCACACAGTGCGGAATAACATGCGGTGGCGATAGCCCCGTGGGAACGGCTGCGGGGTGACGTACTGCCGGAGAGGGTGCCAAGCGCGGTTTGGCCGCCGCTTTGGCGCGCATTCCTGAGCAGAGCGCGAGGCCACGCTGCGCCGCGCCGCGCTGCAGACGCCGGCCAGCCAGCCAGGTGCGTGCGTCGCCCTGGCGCGGCTCCAGCGCTCCATTCCATTCAGCGGCACGCCGGCGGCTTCTCTGGCTCCGCGTGGGCCTCTCCCCTGGCGCGACCAGCCGGAGGGCGGCGACCGGTCTCTGCACACTGCAGCTCGCTGGAGCGACCGGCCGCGGCAGCCGCTCCAGTCTGCAGCAACTGCAGTGCCTACCAGGCGCTTTCTAATACTACAAAACTCACTCGTCGAAACTTATAGGCTGCTTCCCGTTGATCTAGCATCATGAAATTTGGCAAGAAGGAAGGATTCACTGTACAAATACAGGGAAAAAAACGAAAATTGTTAATTAGATATGGCCACATGGAAGAGGAAAAAAAAGCTTCAAGAGTTTCTCCAACATCTGAATTCTCTGCATCCTAACATCAGATTCTCCATGGAGGTGGAAGAGAATGAACTCCCGTTTCTGGACGTCCTAGTCAAGCGCAAATCCGATAGCACCTTGTGACACAATGTGTACAGGAAAGAAACCCACACTGATCTGTATCTCCACGCTACCAGCTGCCATCATCCTTCACAGCGTGAGGGTGTACTGCGAACACTGGTACACAGGGCCCGCGCATTATCGGATGAGGAAAGCCTACAAGGAGAACTTGACCAGCTTAAGGATGTTTTCAAGAAGAACGGATATAAGGAGAGTAAATTCGACGTGCTTCCAGCCAGAATGCACAAGCCCAGCAGAGAGAGAACGAAGAGGACGAGAACTCAATGGCGTACCTGCCTTACGCCGGCAAAGTATCCAACTAAATCGGCAGAATTCTGCCTCGGTGTAACATCAAATGTGTCTTCCGCCCACCTCCGAAAACATGTGCCCTGGTAGGTACAGTAAAAGATGACCTGGGGCTCCGCAAACCGGGTGTTTACCGTATTCCGTGTAAATACGGTAAGCCATACGTCGGGCAAACTGTACGGATAATCGAAGAAAGATGCCAGGAACATAGAAGGCACACTGAACTGAAGCAGCCTACCAAATTTGCGGTTGCGGAACATTACATGGATACTGGAGATACTATGGAGTACGCGGAAACGGAAGTTTTACGGCAGGCCTCGTCGTTTTGGGACTGTGTTCTGAAGGAGACGATTGAAATACGTGTAGCTGATGGGCCGAGACGCCGGGTTCAACCTCAGCAAAGCCTGGGACCCAGCACTCAGCCAACTAAAAGCACAGCGCCGACCCAAAGCGACTCCGCGCCCGACGAAGGCCACAGGACATCTGATGGTCCACAGTTTACATCCAGCAGCCCGCCCCTCCCCACCACCACTCCACGCAGTGCCACGTGCGGCATGACGCGGGGGAAGGTTTTGGGGAGCGATCAGAGTATAAAGGGGAAGAGATTCAGCGGAGACGCTCAGTCTGCAGGTATCGCCTGAAGATGGCGGCAAGGAACGCTGTCGAAATATCGTGGTTTGAAAACGACTGCACCCGGCTGGAGACCCGAGAACAGTACAAACAATTTGTAATTAGATCATACGAAAAAATATTTTTGTCATTTCATTTGTGTGTCCGTCTTTCAAGACCCTTTTTTCTCTGGAACAGATTGGCGTATCAGATTCAAATTTATGTTACATACTAAAGGCTATGGTCCCTTGGCGGTGTGAAATATTTAAGCACTTAAGTCAGTTCGATCAGAAGGTTCTGTCGTTTATGTTACATATCTTGATACTCGCAAACTCACTCATCAAAACCAGTACAGTACTTCCCGTTAAGCTAGAATCTTGAATTTCCTCAATAAGTAAGGTTTCACAGCGAAACTAAAGTAAAAAATTTGAAACTTGTTAAACTGTAATTATATCTCATAAAAATATCTTTTGATTTTTGAACATACATTGCATTCATCATCTACCAAACCTCAAGGGGGCTCACCACTTTTTGGCGAGTTTGTGCTTGGCTCTCACGTGGCCCCAGCCTTTGTAGCATCATTTGCCTTACGTTCTCCATGTCTGTTCTCCTGCTCCCCTGCCTTGGGGAACATGTATGGCATATTTTTGGGAATGTGTTGTGCATTTTCTAGCCTGACATCACAACAGTCCCTCCACTGTTTTTTCGTTTTTTGTTTTTTTTTTTTTTTTTTGTTTCTTCGTTCCCCTTCTCCTCTCCTTTCTCCGCTTCGGGGTTTGAGGTTCCTCTTCTTCCTCCCTGTGCGCTCCTGAAAGCTAGCCGACGCGTCTGACGCGTAACGGGTACTCGGTAACGCCCAATTCCCAGCTGGATCGACAGGTAGGGCTCGCGTGTATCCCCTGGCCCAGGGAGGGGTGACTGCCTGAGTTGTTACCTTCCCAAATTGCCAATTGGTCCCTCTGTCAGATGTGACCTGAGGTGTTAACAAGCACCTAAGGCGGGTGAGCCTGCCTCTGAGGGGGACTCCCAATTGGAAGGGGCGCACCGTCAGAGACACTGGCGATCATGGAGGATTCTCTCGCAATGAGCCAAACATCTTCTTCTCAGTCTACGTCTACTAAACTAAAACGGAATGAGGTTAACGATTCAAAGACACTCCCGGATGCACCTCGGTTCCTCATGGTTTCCTGTGCTGAAGACAGGCAGTCCTTTGCTACGATTAATCCGTTTATTATTCAGAAACGTGTTGATGCAGTTGCTGGTCCTGGGAAATCCTGCTCTCATTTACGTAATGGCAATTCGCTTTTGGAAAGTAATTGTGATACTCAATCACAACAACTGCTTGCAGCGTCGCTCCTTCACAGCTATCCTCTTCGCGTCGAAGCTCATGTAACACTGAGTTCTTCGCGTGGTGTTATTTACACTAGGCTGCTCTATGGTATGACCGAAGCAGAAATCATAACCTAACTCTCTGATTAGGGCGTCATTGTAGTCCATCGGGTGATGAATAAGATAGATGCATCGTTAGTGCCCACGCACATTATTTATCTCACGTTTGATAGAGTAATGCTTCCATCAAATATCAAAACAGTCTATGAAGTTATCACAGTCGGACCATACATTCCGACTCCGATGCGCTGCTACCAGTGTCATCGTTACAACCACATTCGAATGTCCAGCCGACACCCGGAAAGATGTGTCACCTGTGCCAGAGACGCTTACGAGGGCGACTATCTGCTTCCTTCTCCCCACCGTATCAACTGCAATGGCGACTTTGCAGCCTTCTCCTGAGCTTTTCCAATGTAACTCGATGAGATTCGGGTGAAGGAAAAAGTGCCTTAGCCTGTCTTTCACAAGTTGTTGGCTAGTAGGGAACTCCGCGTTTTACCATCCGGCATATAAAGTACCGTTCTTGCTACATCATGCTCCGGCTCTGCAGTTGTAAAACCGTCCAGTGTTAGGGTAGCGTGCCCGCCTCCTTCTCCTCCAGCTGTGCAAAAAAAAAAAAAAAAAGAACGGTCTTCTCCTTCGCTGACTCAGAGATCCTCTTCAACGGTGTCACCTCGTGATGCACTCATTCAGCTGACCTCTGTGTCCTTCGTGTGCACCGCTAACCACTTTTCTGCCCTGGACTCTGCAGATCGACTAAGGGAGAATGGTCTACAGATCTCACGGAGCAGGATCCTCCAGCATGTGTTCCCTGTAACAGTGAGACTTCCCCTAAAATCCAGGAAACCTATATGGGAAGACGAAGTCCTCAGATTCCCAGAAAGATACGACATAGCAAGAGAATGGAGGCAATACTGGTCGCTGAATAATCACCATCCTCTCATCACTGATTCTGATCCTCCGATACCGGTGGAAGGAATGCAGATGCCCAGAAGATCTTGGTGCAGACTTAATCGTGTGAGGACTGACCACGGCAGGCGTAAGGCCATTCTCCACAAATGGAAACTCACTGATGACCCACGATGCGACTGTGGTGCAGAAGAACAAACAATCCCTCACCTGATCTTCGAATGTCCTGAGAGGAGCTTTGAAGGAGAATGGAGGGATATCATGAATGCTACTCCACGTGCTGTTCAGTGGGTGACCTGCTTAGATGTGGACTTGTAATAGCTGCAGTCCCTAATCTGTCGCATATTGTTGTTTGCAATCAATCATTTAATAATATATTTGTAATTCGTTTATTATATTAATTAATAGTATGTGTGCAATTTTACTGCGGGCCGAAGTGGCCATGCGGTTAAAGGCGCTGCAGTCTGGAACCGCAAGACCGCTACGGTCGCAGGTTCGAATCCTGCCTCGGGCATGGATGTTTGTGATGTCCTTAGGTTAGTTAGGTTTAACTAGTTCTAAGTACTAGGGGACTAATGACCTCAGCAGTTGTCCCATAGTGCTCAGAGCCATTTGAACCATTTTGCAATTTTACTCTGTAGATTCCACACGCTAAATGAAAATAAACAGTGAGACTTCGAAGGCTGGCAGTCGGCAGCCGCCGAGATGACACACCTCCATTTTTCCCTTCTCCCATTTCAACGTCATGACTCTCCTCCAATGGAACGTTCGCGACCTTACATTCAACGAGGAGGAACTATGGCTGCTCTCGGAATCGCAGCGTCCACTTGCTCTCTGCCTCCAGGAAACAACACAGCGTTCTAATGACAACTCCCCCTGCAGGTCTGGGGACTAGAATAGGCCCGAGGTGTTCCTGCCTGTAGTAAGAGGCTACTAAAAGAAGTCTCACACTTTTCGGCCCTGTATGTTCAGGTCCCATTTTATGGTTTGATCTGACGCTTTCCAAATTCTACAGAAGTGCGGGCCATATGGGGAAGGACGCCTTACGTGGTGCACGAGCTATCCATAGAGCCCTTAGATTAGATCTCTTTTTGTCATGGCTTTGCCTCTCCACCTGCAATTCAACTATTTTGGCGAGGATTCTTTCCAGGGTATGTCATCTTCTTCCGTTGTCTCCTGTCCTCTTTCGCCTCCACGATAATATTGGATTTCTCTGCCCCCAATATCCAACACGGTAGCCAGTCCGTTGTGGTGGAGCCGTCATGTACCCATTTGGTGGTAGCCCCCTGACAACACAGGGATCGCACTCCTGATGCCTGAGCTGTGAACTCCCCACGTATGCCAAGGAGTAAATGCCTGTCTTCCTGGGGCACCAGGACTCCCAACAACAGCTATCGTGCCAGGTGGCCTTTGCTGTGGCTGGGTGGCGCCTGTGAGGAGAGCCCCTAATCGGAGTGGGTGGCATCAGGGCGGATGAGCAGCAATGATGCGGATTAAGTAATCCCTTGCTGGTGACCGTACGGCGCCAGCAGTCTCAAAGAAGGGCAAGATCGAGTACAATGCCGACAGGTATGACCCAAAATCGTTTCCTTCTCTCGCTACGCCATGGGAGGAACGTAGGGCTACAGAACGAAGAGAGCCATATTCGCCTCGGTTTTCAGTCTGTAGCAGAACTGATGGGGACTCCATTCTACCTACGAAGCCTCAGTTTTTCGTTGGACACCTTGAGGATAAGTTTGGAGAAGTGACACCGCTGTCCATGATGTGCAACGACGCAATCTTGATTCAGATAGCATCCCCAGCCCAGTTCCAAGTGTTATTCGCCTGTGACAAGCTGGATGATATTCCTGTTTCCGTCAGTCTGACGACGAGCTACGCGCTAATTTAGAACGGCGGGGTGTTTATTTTATGCAGCACGTTTACAGGAGACCCAGAGACAACAGGGTTGCTACTGACGCCTTCATCTTGGCCTTTGAGGGTGATTCATTGCCTGACAAGGTCAAGGTGATGGTTTAGGGCTGTGACGTTAAACCATACGTCCCTCTCCCTATGTAGTGCTTTAAGTGCTGGAAATTCGGGCACATGCCTTCCCACTTCATGTCAACTTAGTACCCTAACCACTGCGCTACACCACGACTGTGGGAAGTAGTTATATTAGTGAGTCATGGACCAGTTGCCACGATGAGTTGCAGCCTCAGAAAATTCGGCTTCACGCATTGTCGTGAGAAGCTTGCCTAAATGTAAGCCGATTTCTGTGATTACACGGTGAGAAATATGAAAAAAAACGTAAATTAATTATAAACTACGGAGTGCACACACATCATTCAACATGTAAACATCACTACAGGTATTCGGATTTAGGTTATGATATGTTCGATAAGCCTGCATCATTGACGATGATGTGGCGAAGTCGAATAGCAAAATGATGCAGGACCTACCGCAGTGTCGGAACATCGATGCTGTCGACGACCTCCTAAGTGGCTGTTTTCGGCTCAGCATTGGTTTTTGGGTTATTACTGTATAACTTGTCTTCAATATAGCCCCACAAAAAGGAATCACATGTTTTCAGAACCTGGAGAGTATGGCGGCCAGTCGAGGCCCGTACCAGTGGCCTCTGAGGACCGCATTCTGTGGTACCCAAAGTGCTCCTCCACGACATCAAATACTCTCCTGTTTCGATGAGGTCGAGCTCCGTCTCGCATGAATCACATCTTCTCGAAATCAGGGTAACTTAGGATACTGGGGATGAAATCATCTTCCAAAACGTTCACGTACCATTCGATAGTCACCGTGCCTTTAAGGAATGTCCCACCGATTATTCCGTGATACCATACAGCCATCCGTCGAGGGTGAAGAAACTTCTCGATCGCGAAATACGGATTCTCAGTCTCCCAAATGCGCCAGTTTTCCTTATTGACGAACCCAACCAAATGAAAGTGGCCTTCCTCTCTAAACCAAATGCGCATGCGGATACTAATTCGCATCATGTCCCGCAGCCAAGCGTGCAGTTTGAATGTTTTAACGCAAACCGTTCAGAAGTTGCTACGCTTTTATTTCATATAATTCAATAATTGTCACCCTCTATGGTAACTGTATACACTACTGGCCATTAAAATTGCTACACCACGAAGATGACGTGCTACACACGCGAAATTTAACCGACAGCAAGAAGATGCAGTGATATGCATATGATTAGCTTCTCAGAGCATTCACACAAGGTTGGCGCCGTTGGCGACACCTACAACGTGCTGACATGAGGAAAGTTTCCAACCGATTTCTCATACTCAAACAGCAGTTGAACGCCGTTGCCTAGTGATGCCTTGTGTAAGGAGGAGAAATGCGTACCTTCACGTTTCCGACTTCGATAAAGGTCGGATTGGAGCCTATCGTGATTGCGGTTTATCGTATCGCGACATTGTTGCCCGCATTGGTCGAGATCCAGTGACTGTTAGCAGAATATGGAAGCGGTGGGTTCAGGAGGGTAATACGGAACGCCGTGCTGGATCTCAACGGCCTCGTATCACTAGCAGTCGAGATAACAGGCACCTTATCCGGGTGGCTGTAACGGATCGTGCAGCCACGTCTCGATCCCTGAGTCAACAGATGGGGACGTTTGCAAGACAACAGCCATCTGCACGTACAGTTCGACGACCTTTTCAGCAGCATGAACTATCAGCTCGGAGACCATGGCTGCGGTTACCCTTGACGCTGTATCACAGACAGGAGCGCCTGCGATTGTGTACTCAACGACGAACCTGGGTGCACGAATGGCAAAACGTCATTTTTTGGGATGAATCCAGGTTCTGTTTGCAGCATCATGATGGTCGCATCCGTGTTTGGCGACATCGCGGTGAACACACATTGGAAGCGTATATTCGTCATCGCCATACTGGCGTATCACCCCGCGTGAAGGTATGGGGTGCCATTGGTTACACGTCTCGGTCACCTCTTATTCCCATTGACGGCACTTTAAACAGTGGACGTTACGTGGCTCTACCCTTCATTCGATCCCTGTGAAACCCTACATTTCAGCAGGATAATGCACGATCGCATGTTGCAGGTCCTGTACGGGCCTTCCTGGATACAGAAAATGTTCGACTGCTGCCCTGGCCAGCACATTCTCCAGATCTCTCACCAATTGAAAACGTCTGGTCAATGGTGGCCGAGCAACTGGCTCGTCACAATACGCCAGTCACTACTCTTGATGAACTATGGTATCGTGTTGAAGCTGCATGGGCAGCTGTACCTGTACGCGCCATCGAAGCTTTGTTTGACTCAATGCCCCGGCGTATCAAGGCCATTATTACGGCCAGAGGTGGTTGTTCTGGGTACTGATTTCTCAGGGTCTATGAACCGAAATTGGGTGAAATGTAATCATATGTCAGTTCTAGTATAATATATTTGTCCAATGAATACCCGTTTATCATCTGCATTTCTTCTTGGTGTAGCAATTTTAATGGCCAGTAGTGTATGTGACTGAGTCGCTTTTTTTGCAGAAGAGTCCAATAATGTTTGGTTAATGCCATGTATGAACTGATCAAGAAAGAATTGCAGAGAAGTTGAAAGTGAACTGACCAATTGTTGAGACACTTCGGGAACTACAAACAGCTCTGGCGTGACGTTGAGCACGCTGATTGGAGTAAATCAGCTCCATTGCGTGAAGTGTCAACTGTCAAGTAATTTTAATCGGGCTGTAGTTTGTGTGTGGCGGTTCAGTGCTGCCGACGACACTTGCTGGCGCCCCCGTCTCCGTGCGTTGCTCCGTCGTAGCGGAATACATCAGGCCAGCGGCCGGCCGGCCAGCGTCGTCGTAACGGGACGCCGCGCTCCGCTCTTATTACGGCAGACTGCCCCTAATTATGACGCTCCGGAAGACGAGATGGGTGAAAAGTGGAGCGTTACTGACCACAGCCGCGCCTCGGCCTGCCATGAATATGTATAACCTGACTGAAGTAGTGGTCCGTTCCCAGGTTTTATAACGTCGTGGCCAATGTAGTTTTAAGGTGCTTACCTTTTTAATAAGCATAAATTCGGTTTACTGTTATTAGGAAGGCAGTGACGGTTAACTCTAGCCTTGCCGTAGGTCACCTTGCAGGCGCCACGAACGGTTTCGTTCTTCACACAAATATGAACACAGTAAAAGCGCCTTTTTAGGGCTTGCATATGCTACTACAAGGTCTCATCCCGTGCACTCGAAAAGCTGGCAGTAAATGTTATACTAACGTTTTTCCGGTCACCACAAATACTGTCTGATCAAAAGTATCCGGACACCATGTTACTGTTACTTGAAGCTGTTTTTGTTCTGTTGTTGCAACTACAAAAATGCGTGTTCTTTTTCACAAAATGCGTTTCGCTTTATTGAAGTAAAGCGCCATCAGCGGTCTGTAATTAAGTTATTTACACTATGATTTGCTTTAAGATCGAAAACTGTTCGTTATCAATATGTTGTTTTGTACTAGATTTATCGTTAGCATCGGGAAATGCCATCTGGTAGCACATCGTTGATGTTTTCCTTCTTTAGACACTGGTAGTTCTGGTCTAATTTTTAGTTGTTCTGCAGCACTATGCATTTCTTATGTTTTTCACACCACACTGTTTCCACACCACTGTTTACTGTTTGTTACTATACTTTTAAGTATGTGATGTGGGCACAGCTCAGCACATCACGTCACACACTCAGAAGTACAACAACAAACAGTAAACAATGATGTGCGCAAAAGTGTTTTGTGAAAAACATAAGAAATGCATAGTGCTGCAGAACAACTAAAATTTAGACGAAAACTACCAGTGTCTAAAGAAGAAACATCAACGATATGCTAGCAGACGGCATTTCCCGATGCAAGTGATAAGTCCAGCGAGAATCACCGTAAGTACATACCAAAATATTGATAACGAACATTTTTTCGATCTTAAAGCCAGTCGCCGGCCGGTGTGGCCGAGCGGTTCTAGGCGCTGCAGTCTGGAATCGCGCGGCCGCTACGGTCGCAGGTTCGAATCCTGCCTCGGGCATGGATGCGTGTGATGTCCTTAGGTTAGTTAGGTTTAAGTAGTTCTAATTTCTAGTGGACTGATGACGTCAGATGTTACGTTCTATAGTGCTTAGAGCCATTTGAACCATTTTTAAAGCAAATCAAAATGTAAATAACTTTATTACCGACCCTCGATGGTGCTTTTCCTAAATAAAGCGAAACGCGTCTAGTGAAAACAACGTGTATTTTTGTAGTTGCAACGACAGAACAATAACACCCTCAAGAATTGAAAAGCAACTACGGACAACATGGCCACACAAATGAAGCGTTTAGTGGACGTAAATATGAGGTATCTCCACCCTTCGCCGTATGACGGCTTGAACTCTGTTGGGGACACTTTCACTGCAGAGTCTGAATATGTTAGTGGAGAAATTGCAGCCAGGTTTTCCTCAAGAGCCGAAATCAGAGGGGGTAACGATGCTGGACTCTGGTATTGAGGGGTCCTGCCCACTCGTCTCTTATAGGGTGACTAAAGGATCCTGCTTTCTCGTATTGCTATATAACAGTTCAAGCAAATCACAATAACGATTTTTATTACAATAAAATAGACTGACAACACCTAACTTTGTATTTACGAGTTGTCGCAAGCGATGGGCGACATGTAAATAATCAATGTCCTTCGCTATGTACAATGTCCAGGCAAGTAATGGATATGGATCACTAACGACGGGTGTCCTTGTGCCTCTCTTCTAAATCCAGCTCCAATAGTGCCCATCTTCTACTGTCAGCATCTTCTACTATCCGGCCGAGGCTGGCAGGAGCGGCGCTTACATTGTCTTCTTCTAGAGGCCGCTCCTGTCGTGGTGACGTCCTAGTCAGCGTGCTATTGGCTGACGTTGTCTCACAGCCCTCTCTGCTCTTGCGTTCCTCATCTTCGTGCTGGCGCTTGTCGTTAGGCCGGAACAAGTGTGGGGAGCGAAATCGACGTTCTAGCTCATTTCGACGGTGCTCCATCGAGAGCAGGTCGCGCCGTTACTATCTCTAAACCATTGTCTCACAGATGCTGCTTTATGACAAGGTGCTTTACCATGCTGATCGTCTCCGAAATGTTCCTCTACTGTACGCATTACGCAATGCTGTAAATTCTGTTCATATCCTTCCGCGGTTATGTTCTCTAAAGAGCAATAAGGCCATAACATCGTAACCACGAAAGATGCCCACATATGATAACGCCACCTCCTCCACACTTCACTGTTGGCACCACACATGATGGCTGGTAACGTTCTCCAGGCATCCGTCAAACCCAAACCCTTTCTTCGGACTGTCACCGGGTGGAGAATGATTCGTCTCTCAAGATCACTCGTTTCCAATCATCTACTGCCCTGTGTCTCTTTGCACTACCTCCACAGCTGATTAGCATTCACCGCAGAAATGTGTGGCCCATGAAGAACTGCTCGGTCATTGTACCGCATTCTTCTGGAGTCCCTTCGCACAGTCGTCGTGCTAGCTGGACTGCTGGTAGCTCCTTGAAACTCACAAGCGATTCATTCCTCTGATTCAATGAGACTTCTTTCAGCCACCCTCCGCAATGCCTCAGTCGAAGCTGCGATTGCTCCTTCGCGCGTCCACTTCACAACATATCACCAAGAGCCGACTTGGGCAGGTTTAGAAGGGTTGAAATGTCGCTGATGGATTTGTTACCCAGGTGACATCGAGTGAATAGTCCACGTTTGACGTCACAGAGCTCCCGTGATTGATCCATTTTGCTATTACTGAATCTCCTCTGACACCAGAATACGCCCTGTCACGGTCCGTACGGCTTCCCCCGTCGGAGGTTCGAGTCCTCCCTCGGGCACGTGCGCGCGTGTGTGTGTTTGTGTGTGTGTGTGTGTGTGTGTGTGTGTGTGTGTGTGTGTGTGTGTGTGTGTGTTGTCCATAGCGTAAGTTAGTTAAAGTTAGATTAAGTAGTGTGTAGGCTTAGGGGCCGATGACCTCAGCAGTTTGGTCCCATAAGGCCTTCCTTACCACAAATTTCTAAATTACACCCTGCCTTCATTTTCATGTCTCGTGATATCTAATGGTCAATTCTGCGTTACATATGGGGTTGCCGGATAATTTCGATCAATTTATTTTAAATCGAGATAGGTGAATTGATTTGAAACCCTTCTCTTTCCTTTTTCTGTAGAACATGTATTTAAATTACGTAATGTTCACCAGTTTTTGCTGTTGTGACGTCTTCCTCTTTTACATTCCCACTCAGTATAGGTTACATAGGCTAGGTACGATGGCTGTTTTTGAACAAATACCCATTAATTTTAATCTTCGAAAATTTCGTCCTGTTAACTCGTTAAATCTTTTCATTTTGACCCACACGTGACGTAGCAGTAGTACAGTTACCGACCGCTATCCGAAGACACTTTTCAGCTACAAAAACACGATCCTTTCAGGTGAACTTTCCTTCTCTCATTTTGGCTTTTTCTTAATGATGGAAACACAAGTGCGAAACATAATAAAGTGTAAACACAGAAGAGTAGTAGGAATTCCGAATATATTCGAAGTCCACTGTTGTAAAAAATAGTCGACTGAAGTGCTGGAACGTTTCCTTCATGAATGGACCTTAACCACTGCTCTAGTTAGAGACAAGTTACGAAGGAATTTGTAGACGGACAGTAAATGTAGATGTACCACAACTCTGGGACCGAATCTATTCCCCGTAAAATCGTGGGACGATGGTACTGATCTGAGGGGGTGGGGCGGAAGGGGGGTGAGGGCGGGAAGAGAGGGGGGCGGAGAACTAAGCCAAAAAGAGGTACATTTCTGATCTAAAAGCAGTCTTTTACTGCCAAGGTGAGTTCATCTTGCCTTCGTGTGGAGGCGGAAGATTCAGCAACGATTTGTGAAAATAATGACCTAGAAATTCATAACGCAGTGGAAACTCCCGGTCTCAATAAGCTATGTGCATCCTCAGGATACACAGTCTCACATCAAATTCAGTTGTCGGACATCTGCAGAACGATCTGGAACGTGAGGAGGCTGAGGTCTGAGGTTTCCAGCATAAATTTTTGATAGCGATGCCTGAGACAAACCCAGCCGCTGTGACCGAGCGGTTCTAGGCGCTTCAGTCCGGAACCACGCAGTTGCTACGGTCACAGGTTCGAATCCTGCCTCGGACATGGATGTGTGTGATGTCCTTAGGTTAGTTAGGTTCAAGTAGTTCTAAGTCTAGGGGACTGATGACCTCAGATGTTAAGTCCCATTGTGGTTAGAGCCATTTGAATCACTTGAGCCTGTAACAAATTACTACGGCTGAAAGAGTTTACAAATAACTGGAGGATCTCTTAGGTAGCGAGATGATTCAGAACACGGTATTGACCAAAATAATAAAAAGAAGACGTAAAGAAAAAAAATGAACATAACACACCTAGTATCATATCAACTAGTTATAGTCTATTTTAATTTTCGTTGACTGAACTTTAGAGTCATAAAACTCTATGAAATATATCGTCGTAGCCCTTTATACTTAAATTATATATTTACAAAATCAGTGATTGCAATTTCACTTTCAAATGAAATAGGGGGAAAATTTTGTGTTGATGCATAAGTAAGATATTAAAAATTTCAGACGTATACGTAATCATGTCATCCATAAGCTCATAATTTAATGTTACCATTGTTTTCATCTGTTGTATAAATAATATTATAAGTTACGCCCATTCATAGACGACAGCTATGGTAACATTAAACACGCAGCTTATTAATGTGATGATGGTATGAAGCACAACATTTGCACTGATTCCACTAGAAAATGGCTAAACGACCGAAATTTAATACTGGTTTTTATGAATAAGTACTTTTTCCAGTCACAGGCAACGATAACGTCTTTCAAACACTAGGTACCATTTTGACCGAATGATCCGAAAAAGGTGTAGCTTCTCTCTCACATTCCCTTGTTCACACGCCGTATTTCTTCGTCAAGAGAGTATGTTTTGCACCCACACGTCCTTTCCGACAGATAACGGCACGCATAGGTAATGGACAGGGAAAAATGGCGTCAGTCACGCCCAAATGGCCGTGTCATGAAACATTCGGGCCGCCATATCGCTGTGCCGTCCTCATGC
Organism: Schistocerca americana; assembly: GCF_021461395.2. Classification (NCBI taxonomy): domain Eukaryota; kingdom Metazoa; phylum Arthropoda; class Insecta; order Orthoptera; family Acrididae; genus Schistocerca; species Schistocerca americana. Next base: position 541,333,388 of record NC_060119.1, read on the forward strand.
TCGTGGTATTCGGGGCGTTGACAGCCCAAACAACACGACTGCTGCCCGTCCAATGAAAGCCACTTCGCATTTTCTCTTTCATGGTGCCTTCACCTGCGTCTGTTGTTACTGTGGCTCTTTCTGTAAGTGTAAAATTAATTACAGAAGATTAGTAAGAAAGGGAATATAGATACTTCTAAGGCTTTGACGTAGAAACAATGTAGTAATAGTTTCCTGCCGGCCGATGTGGGCGAGTGTTTCTAGGTGCTTCAGTCTGGAACCGCGCGACCGCTACGGTCGCTGGTTCGAATCCTGCCTCTAGGGGACGGATGACCTCAGATGTTAAGTCCCATAGTGCTCAGAGCCATTTGAACCATTTGGTTTTAATAGTTCCCTCGTTACGTACTCGTAGAGGCCAGTATGCGCTGTGTTCGGGGTAGTAGCAACCAAAAACAGGGCGTGTGTGAGTTGAGCAAATAACAAATGGTTCAAATGGCTCTGAGCACTATGGGACTCAACTGCTGAGGTCATTAGTCCCCTCGAACTTAGAACTAGTTAAACCTAACTAACCTAAGGACATCACACACATCCATGCCCGAGGCAGGATTCGAACCTGCGACCGTAGCGGTCTCGCGGTTCCAGACTGCAGCGCCAGAACCGCGCGGCCACTTCGGCCGGCTAGCAAATAACAAGTTCATTTGGCTTTCCTTTGTGACTGGTCTCTTACTTAGCACATGGTGTTTATAAAATGTTTCATACATGCCAAGATGATGAACAGTTTTTAGAATAATTAACTGAATTTTAGCAAAGTCGTGCTTAGGGCTCCCGAGAGAATACCACAGCACGCTGACGTGAATTATTACTAGTCTATTGTTGTTGGCACCGGCGAACCCGTTCCAATAGAAACATCTAGATAAATATAGAAAGCAGGTCTGCGAAAAGTTAAAGAACGATATTCAGACGAAGAAAAGACTTCATGAAACAATGAGGCGAGTAACAACCACCAACGTGACTGAGTTGGCTTCGACGTTAGCAGATAGTACACAAGGTGATTCTGCTGCCTCTGCCGATATCGTTTAATGCCACCAATGTTACATTTGGTTTTTATAAGCCACGCACGACATTTTCCTATTTTCTCTCTCTCTACACACAAGCTATTAGTTCTATGAAAAAATGAACGGGACCTATTTGTAGGAAATTTAATGTACAGTAATTAAATTTTGTACTGGAAGGTGTTTACGACAGCGGCCGTAGTCTTCTAGTCATTAACGAAAAACTCACGAAAGTTGAAACTTCTAATTAAAAACTTTTTTACTTTGACTGCAGAGTGAAATTTAACGTATTGTCTCTTTGCTTGTCTTTATCATTTCATTTCTCACCTACAGAATTATTCCTGACAAATACAACTCAAACTTATTCATTTATTACCCACAATATACAACGTTAACGCACTCTGACTGCTCAAATAATTGACACAAAAGAATGGCCCTGAATTAGAAGAAATCCTAACAATAACCTATACATTTCATAAGACACTTACCTCACAGGAAATCTTCATTACACGAACTACAGCGATACAGCAACCACCAATACAGTCAGTTAAATAAAAGATTCTAGCTATTGTAGGCTCTAACTACTAATAGGCATGTGGTTAGCAAAGGAAAGATTTTGTTGCAGAGCAAACAATATATTTAGCAAATTTTACCTTAATAATGTGACATCCAGTTGAAAAAAGTTATATAATCGCCCGTGACATCCAGCTCCAAAAAGTTACATAATCATCAACAATTTTAAATGTCTATGACGGACACGTCCAGACCGTCCACTCGCGCTAACACTTCAGACCTTTAACCTCCATCTCTGCTAAGTATAAACTTCCATCCTCCACCACTGCTGGCTGTTCACCTCCAACTGCGAGTCCGACCAGCCACACAGAGCCTCTTACAGACGGCACACAGCGCTGTCAGAGTTATTAATGCAGTCTATCACGCTGCCAACATCGCGCCGGCCCCGGATCGAATCCGCCCGGCGGATTAACGATGTAGGGCTGGTGTGCTGGCTAGCCTGGATGTGGTTTTTAGGCGGTTTTCCACATCCCCCTAGGTGAATATAGGGCTGGTCCCCACGTTCCTCCTCAGTTACACGACTCGCAGACATTTGCAACACATTCGCACTCTTCCATAACTTACATTAGACACAGACAGCTGGGGAACACTAATTCCTTCCCGCGGGGGGTACGGGGTGGCGGCAGGAAGGGCACCGGCCACCCCATAAACTTAACATGCCACATCCGATTAAGCATGGCCGTCCCTGCGTAACTGCGGGACAAGGCTCAGACAAAGAAAGAAAGATCACGCTGCCAACATACAAACACCCAAACAGGCTAATTACAAAGTGACCCTCAAACATACCTCCATTCGCCATTGAGCCTAATCGGTTAAGGTTTCTAGTATGTTGTTCATGCCACTCCGTTCTGCCACTTACAAAAATTCGTGACTGCAAGAATTATTAACCACGTTCGATCCTTCCTGGTCTTCACTGACTGGCCTTATTATACCCGAGAACTTACAAACTGACACTTACTTTGGTGTAAGTTTTACCTAACAGTTTTATGAAATTTAACAGTATAAAAGAACTACACCGTTGTATTCGTCAGGCTTTCTGACCACAAAACTACGGTAGGGTTAAATCCGGATCTAATAGTCAGCGCAGTTAGTTTTGGCGTAACGTTCACAAAGGCGTTTTTATTTCATTACCCTCACGGACACTATGCTGGTTGCGTAATAGCCCAATAAATAGAGACCAAAGAAAGGTCCAATATCGGGAATAGTTCTTGTAGTGGGCAATTTTGTACGACGCTAGGAGGGAATACCACGAACGAAATACTAGAAATCCTGAATGATGAAGAATGATTGTACGCATAGAGGTACGTTTAGACGTCACTTCTCTACGTTTTTCTTAAATAACTAGGAAACTGTGGCCTTCAACGAAAATGTGTCCCCGTATAAAATTTAACTGCATCAAATTTCCCACAAAAAGGTATTGCTCAATTTTTCTCTAGTTTGCTCGTAGCGAACGAGAGAATATGAAAATCTCGCTTTTGGTTTTTAAAGGCGTGCTATAACACTACGGGTTGTATAAAACGACATCGGTAGGGGCAGCGGAATCAACCTGTATACAGGATTAACTGTGGACAAATGTTGATGCTAGCAAGTTGCACCTCGTAGGCTTGGAGCCTCCCTAGTGAGCTTGTGGGTGACAAGATGCTGTGGTGAACGTGACGCTGTAGATCTTTGCAGCACGCGATGCTTCAATTACGATAAAGGTTGCTAATACGGACTATTTGACTTTTGGTGAAGTGAGGGTGTCGCAGTGTCGGAGGTTGAGGAAGGAGTTTATGATCTATGGTGTCATCAGTTACATAACCGTGTACCAGGAATGAGACTGAGTAATTTGGTCATGAATGTGCTGCATATGAAAATTAAGTTGCTAGGAGTGACTTCTAAATAGGCTACATTAGATACCTTTGGACACTGTGCATTTTCGAACAAGGAATAGTCACTGGGATACACTTTCTAGAAAATACCTCAGATAATAATGAACTTGTGAAATGCAAGAGAGGGGCTGGTTCTCGACAATTAGTCCTTCTGCAAAAGCATCACTGTTGATTCTACGCCAGCGACACGGTTACACAGTTCCAGAGTGAACAATATTAGGCTGTCGTACAATTGCGTGTTGAACAACCTAACGACGGGATGTTAATGTACAATCGCGCCGACTTTGTTCGTCTGTTCTCCATTCCTTGTATCCGTTTCGAGAAAGCTGACAACTTGTGGACACTTGGCGTCAGCCTGAGCTGTTCATGACGGCTGCAGGAAACACGGATGATTCTTCCAGTCAAAACTACGTGTCATTCTCCTCCTCACAGTAAAGGTGCTTGGATCTTCTAAGCTGCATGACTCCTGTACTAGAAAGAACAAAAAAAAGGCAGTCGTGAACCATGCTTTGACAAGACCGTCACGTGCTTTCCAGAGAAACACAGCTGGCAAAGAATGAATCTGACGTAAAAGAAGACAATGTGACCAGAAGGTGCCGATACAATTCAGCTTTTGAGAGTAATGTTCAGTGGATAGCATTCGACTCAGTGGTTTCGGCTGTAATGATTCACGTGTAACGTCATGGAATCCTTACACTGGGCTTTGCGACGATAATCTTGACGGCAGTACACTTTTCAATGGATTAAAACTGAAAAAGAACAACGTTTGATAAATAATTTTAGAAACTTGTGGAACGTTTACGGAGTCACGAATTTCTTTCATCATATGATTTCCCTGGGGTTTCCAGGTTTTTCCAGGCTGAAATTTAAAATTTTCCTATACCTGTTGTTTTTTTATGTTAAGGCAAATTTTACTTTACTAGTTTTCATGGCCGTAAATGAATTCTTTTAACTGCCGCGTCACTTATTCCAAGTTAAGCTAAAATTTACTTTTTTACCTACTATTACGTAACTTGTAGCAGGTCTTGCCGTCTCTGGAAATTCTTTCGTCACCGTCGCTCATCATGCATTCGACGTCATTGTGTCATAATGTCAAGTATATCAGAAATTCAACCAGGAAAGCCTCTAACAGTTGTCACTGGAAAATAATATCAAGAGACAGCAACGGTGCATCATGTTTCAAACCGAACGCTTTTCACACTGTTGCTCATTTTTGTCTTTAAGCATGGTAGTGTGAAAAAATTGGCGAAATTCTAGTTGGAATTGAAATTAGTGAAAAAGGTATTGAAATTTAAATTTTCATAGCACCCACAAATAATCCCCCTATAAATATGGATCCACACCAATTTTTATTATAAAATTGGAACCACACATTTACTTTCGTTTGACTGACGAATTCACAGCTACGTAACAAATTCGAATGTCAACGGTACATTCCGGTGCACTCGCAAATATGCGATGAATAACAGTCCTGGACCCCGAGAAACTACAGACAAAAATGAAGATTCCCGATGGCGAAGAGCGCCTCTTACGCGATTCTACAACCGACAGTTTCCGAAGCAGAATCTCAGAGCCATTTGCAACAAAATTACTCTGACCTTTTCTTTCCTTCAGCGAACAGTTTAACTACCCCTTATTGTTCTGCAATTTCCTGAGTCTTTCAAAATTATCTGCGGGCTTCCGTGACTTTTGAAGTAAATTCAGTTTCCCGATCGTCGATTTTCTGGGTTTTCCAGAGAAGTCGCGACGTTGATCTACAATACTGTACATAGATTTCTGCATCCTTAATTAAAACTTAGTGAGGATTGTTTCAAGGAATAAATTAGGTTGAGGAAAGAGAGCTCAGTGGTGGTGTTAATGTGCATGCATTGGGTATAATCTGCATCCATGCTCTGCCGAACCTTCTCCGAAGGCGATGGAGGGAACTACCTGGGACGCTGTAGGGGACCAAGCCGATGCCCACAAGCCACAGGATGGTAATTTACCGGAATTTCGAATTCTGTGCATAGACACCTGGTGCCTCATACTGCCATAAACCTATCAAGGGCTTATCAAATCCATGATGTGCAGAATCGCTGCTGTATTTATTGCTTCACCAGAGGTTGATCAAAACGCCGTTGAAGAATTGGTCATAATATTATTTTGTCACACCACATTTTTGCATTAGGTACATATACACACACAGCTAAGCCAATGAAAAGGTTTCTACTGCAGTTACAAATAACTGCTAGCACTCTTCCTCACTACCAGTTTAGACCCATTTCTGGCTCATCTTATAAACTTTCTACGGGCTACGTCTGAAGATAATCCATAAATGGCTCGGAACTAGCAATGCCAATGAATAAATAATTAATAAAGACATCAATTGCAACTGCTTATGACTACGATTGACTTAATAAAGTTCACAATGTTTAAAACTATGTGCAATGTTTCACTCGATGCTAGTCTGATTCACCACATAACTGACACCGTAAAAATTCTAGTGAAACTTTCACTATATAGCGGGGTGCGCACTGAGTTTTAAACTTCGTGACATATAAAGACCTTGCCCCGAATCAGAACTCGAAGTTGTGGTTACGTGTTTGATTCCCCCCACTGGCATTCAATTTCAGTTCGACAGTAAATTTCATTGTAAACGGGAAGGGCTGTTGTGAAAGTGCCAAAATTCCTTGGCGCAAAGAAGCAGCCTGTGAGACTGCGCCATGTACAGAATCAGCTGGGGCGTTGTGCGGCGAGAACACCCTCTCCTACGGCTGCCTGCAACGCTTCGACTTTAGAGCCTTCCGTAACCTCGACAGTGAATAAGGTAGTATGTTCCTGCCGTGCGGGATTAGCCGAGCGGTCTCTGGCGCTGCAGTCATGGACTGTGCGGCTGGTCCCGGCGGAGGTTCGAGTCCTCCCTCGGGCATGGGTGTGTGTGTTTGTCCTTAGGTTAATTTAGGTTAAGTAGTGTGTAAGCTTAGGGACTGATGACCTTAGCAGTTAAGTCCCATAAGATTTCACATAGTATGTTCCTGTGCCGGTTTTCCCCTTATGGGCACAGGGAACAGTCTCTTACCGTAACACCATGGCAGTCCCAATAAAACACTTAGCAACACCATATATCGCCGCCCGCTGTGGCCGAGTCGTTCTAGGCGCTTCAGTCCGGAACCGCGCGACGCTACGGTCGCATGTTCGAATCCTGCCTCGGGCATGGATGTGTGTGATGTCCTTTGGTTAGTTAGGTTCAAGTAGTTCTAAGTTCACGGCGTCGACTGTCGACAGCGACACTTTACCATACGGCGGCAAACTGAGCCATTTCGGAAATGCATCCACCCTTCGCCCGAAAGCTAATGATAGTACCATTTTGAGTGTCAAATAAATCGATCCGTTTCCGCATTACGACGACGATTGCATTTTCTCCGCGTCTCCCTGACACGCTTTATATACCCACTGTTGCTAGTGCTGCCATCTGCCACCTGTCAGTGGTTATTGCACGTTGACGTCTCACACAAGCGGTAGTCGCGTTAATGTGACTTGACCGCTTGTAACCAGTACTTGTCCATAATAATTAGAGGGCTCAAGAAGTCGTCTGGAGTGGCCTAACACAGCTGCAACATTTCCGCTGCTGTGTTGGTTCGGCGGGCTTCTTGAATAGGTGTGAGTAACGTGGAACCCAGCGAGCGACAACTTTTGTCATGTTCAAAATGCCGTGCAGTAAATGGTTCAAATGGCTCTGAGCACTATGGACTTAACATCTGTGGTCATCAGTCCCCTAGAACTTAGAACTACTTAAACCTAACTAACCTAACGACATCACACACATCGACGCCCGAGGCAGGATTCGAACCTGCGACCGTAGCAGTCGCGCGGCTCCCGACTGAGCGCCTAGAACCGCGAGACCACCGCGGCCGGCTGCCGTGCAGTACATTGGAAACTGACCCATGAGTGATTTTCACTTTTTACGCCGGATTGTGATATGCCAGTGTCTGAGCATCAGGTGCTCGATTTTTCTTGTGATTCTCGATTCTTCATTAAAAGAAGTTCCGCCATTTCATTGTGCGTCATTCAGACTTACTCGGCCATAATATACGCACCTGGCCACCGAACCACTGTGTTTTATGATGGTGTATTGATACAGTACAATTCCAGCAACTCAAAATGGGTGTTGGAACGTTGTTCACCTTCAAAAGTAGAAAACGAACTATCGCACGATACCCCATTTACGAGGTGTGGCTAGAAAAAAACCGGACTAGTACTGTTGAAACAATAAAACGAATGCAATAAGGCTGAAAGTCGCGTGGCCTGTCACGTGACTCTCGCTCCGCCTACTGCTCGAGTTTCATCTGCCTCCTGCACTCAGTCTGCCCGTGGCGTCTGTTTTAAGTAGTTGACGTTTTGTCTGTGCGTCGGAAAATGTTGAGTGTACAGAAAGAACAGCGTGTTAACATCAAATTTTGTTTCAAACTAGGAAAATCTGCAAGTGAAATGTTTGTAATGTTACAACAAGTGTACGGCGATGATTGTTTATCGCGAACACAAGTGTTTGAGTGGTTTAAACGATTTAAAGATGGCCGCGAAGACACCAGTGATGACACTCGCACTGGCAGACCATTGTCAGCAAAAACTGATGCAAACATTGAAAAAATCGGTAAACTTGTTCGACAAGATCGCCGTTTAACAATCAGAGCAGTGTCTGAGTTAACAGGAGTTGACAAGGAAAATGTTAGGCAGATTCTTCATGAAAGTTTCAACATGAACAAAGTGTGTTCAAAAATGGTTCCGAAGTGTCTCACAATTGAACAGAAGGAACGCCGAAGAATCATTTGTTCTGACATCCTGGAAAACATTGAAAGTGATCCCACCTTCTTACAAAATGTTATTACTTGCGATGAATCGTGGTTTTTTACTTACGATCCCGAAACTAAACGCCAATCGATGCGTTGGAAAACTCCTGGTTCTTCACGCCAAAAAAAAGCACGAATGTCAAAATCGAAATTCAAGGCAATGATGATTGTTTTTTTTGACATCAAAGGGATTGTGCACATTGATTGGGTACCAGAGGGACAAACAGTGAATCAGCATTACTACATTAGCGTCCTGGCTACCCTACGTGAGCGAGTACGGAGAAAACGGAACGATTTGTGGAGAAAAAAGTCATGGATCCTTCACCAAGACAATGCCCCAGCTCACAGAGCGTAGTCAGTGAAGACTTTTTTGGCAAAACACAACATTCCCATCTTAGATCAACTACCCTACTCACCTGATTTGGCCCCCTGTGACTTTTTTCTTTTCCCTAAAGTCAAGTCAGCTTTGAAAGGAACTAGATTTGAGACTATTGTTGAATTAAAAAAAAGGCGACGGAAGTAATGTATGGACTTACCGAAAATGATCTGCAGCATTGCTATGAACAGTGGAAAATTCTTATGGAGCGGTGTAGAGACCGAGGAGGAGAGTACATTGAAGGAGATAACATGAAATTGTAAATAATTGTAAATAAATGTTTTTTCCAGCATCAGTCCGGTTTTTTTCTAGCCGCACCTCGTATCAATGGCCTGCGCCGTTTTATTTTGGTAGCTCTAGAGATTTGCTACGGCACGGTGGCACGGGAATTGTAATGTGTACCACGACTACAGACATCTATCTGTATTCAAGAAAGGTAACTATTTTCCTTTTTTTTGTAAATACTAAAATACTAGATTCTCTAATTTTTAATTTAACCTCTCTTTATGCAGGTATTGACACACTTGAACTCTTAGCAACAAATAATCCTGAGTTAATAACGAGCATCAAAACCGATACACGGATTAGTGAACACAGGGTTGTCGTAGCGACATGGAATATTGTAACTCCCAAATCCTGCAAAAAATAAGCGAGAAATGTACCTATTCAGAAAACCAGATAAAAATTCGCTTGACGCGTTCCTGAGAGGCAATCTCCACTCATTCCAAATTAATAATAATATATGTAGATCAGATGTGGTTTAAATTCAAAGAAATAGTATCGGCAGCAATTGAGAGATTTATACGAAATAAATTAACAAACGACGGAGCTGATGCTCCTTGGCACACAAAACGGGTTAGAACAATGTTGCAGAAACAACGAAACAAACACGCCAAATTTAAACAGACGTAAAATCCCCAAGATAGACGATCTTTTACAGAAGCTCAAAATTCAGCGCGGACTTCAATGCGACATGTTTATAACAGTTTAAGCAACAAAACTTTGTCTTGAAACTTGGCAAAAAATCCAAAGAGATTCTGCTCGTATGTGAAGTATGTTAGTGGCAAGAAACAATCAATGCCTTCTCTGCGCGATAGCAATATAGATACTATCGAAGACAGTGGTGCCAAAGCAGAGTTACTAAACACAGCTACCGAAATGCCTTCGCAAAAGAAGACGAAGTAAATATTCCAGAATTCGAACCGAGAACAGCTGCCAACATAGAAGTAAATATCCTCGGAGTAGTGAAGCAACTTAAATCACTTAATAAAAGCAAGTCTTCTGGTCCAGACGGTATACTAATTAGATTCCTTTCGGAGTTTTCTGATGCATTAGCTCCATACTTAACAATCATATACAACCGCTCGCTCGACGAAAGATCCGTAGTACGAGTAATCCATTAAATTACAGGCCCATATCGTCAACGTCGATATGCCGCAGGATTTTGGAACATATACAGGGCTATTACAAATGATTGAAGCGATTTCATAAATTCACTCTAGCTCCATTCATTGACATATGGTCACGACACACTACAGATACGTAGAAAAACTCATAAAGTTTTGTTCGGCTGAAGCCGCACTTCAGGTTTCTGCCACCAGAGCGCTCGAGAGCGCAGTGAGACAAAATGGCGACAGGAGCCGAGAAAGCGTATGTCGTGCTTGAAATGCATCACATCAGTCAGTCATAACAGTGCAACGACACTTTAGGACGAAGTTCAACAAAGATCCACCAACTGCTAACTCCATTCGGCGATGGTATGCGCAGTTTAAAGCTTCTGGATGCCTCTGTAAGGGGAAATCAACGGGTCGGCCTGCAGTGAGCGAAGAAACGGTTGAACGCGTGCGGGCAAGTTTCACGCATAGTGATGTGAAAGATTCAGTGTTTAAACCTCCTCTACCAAGAAAAGTGCAAGAACTGCGAGTTCGCATCAACAATGCTTTCGAACTCATTGATGGGGACATGCTGTGCCGAGTGAGGGAGGAACTTGATTATCGGCTTGATGTCTGCCGAATCACTAAAGGGGCACATATCGAACATTTGTGAATGCCTAAAAAAACTTTTTGAGTTTTTGTGTGTGCAAAGCATTGTGATAAAATCTCAAATAATAAAGTTACTGTAGAGCTGTGAAATCGCTTCAATCATTTGTAATAACCCTGTATTGTGTTCAAACATTATGAATTACCTCGAAGAAAACTGTCTATTGACACACAGTCAGCATTGGTTTAGAAACCATCGTTCCTGTGTAACACAACTAGCTCTTTATTCATATGAAGTGTTGAGTGCTACTTACAAGGGATTTGAGATCGATTCCGTATTTCTGGATTCCCGGAAGGGTTTTGACACTGTACCACACAACCGACTTGTAGTGAAATTGCGTGCTTATGGAATATCGTCTCAGTTATATGACTGGATTTGTGATTTCCTGTCAGAGAGGTCACAGTCCATAGTAACTGGCGGAAAGTCATCGAGTAAAACAGAAGTGATTTCTGGCGTTCCCCAATATAGTGTTATAGGCCCTTTGCTGTTCCTTATCTATATAAAAGATATGGGAGACAATCTAAGCAGTCGTCTCAGATTGTTTACAGATCACGCTGTCGTTTATCGACAAATAAAGTCATCAGAAGATCACGTTAAACTGCAGAAAGCTTTAGAAAAGATATCTGAATGGTGCGAAAATTGGCAGTTGACCCTAAATAACGAAAAGTGTGAGGTCATCCACATGAGTGCTAAAAGGAATTCGTTAAACTTTGGTTACTCGATAAATCAGTCTAATCTAAAAGCCGTAAATTCAACTAAATACTTAGGTATTACAATTACGAACAACTACAATAGGAAGGAACACAAAGAAAATATTGTGGGGAAGGCTAACCAAAGACTGCGTTTTATTGGCAGAACACTTGGAAAGTGTAACAGATCTGCTAAGGAGACTGCCTACACTAGCCTTGTGCGTCCTCTTTTAGAATACTGCTGTGCGGTGTGGGATCCTTACCAGATAGGACTGACGGAGTACATTGAAAAAGTTCAAAGAAGGGCAGCACGTTTTGTATTGTCTCGAAATATGGGAGAGAGTGTCACAGAAATGATACAGGACTTGGGCTGGACATCATTGAAAGAAAGGCGTTTTTCGTTGCGTCGGAATCTTCTCACGAATTCCAATCACCAAATTTCTCCTGCGAATGCTAATATATTTTGTTGACACCGACCTACATAGGGAGAAATGATTACCACGATAAAATACGCAGAATCAGAGTTCGTATGGAAAGATATAAGTGTTCGTTCTTTCCGCGCGCTATACGGGATTGGAATAATAGAGAATTGTGAAGGTGGTTCGATGAACCCTCTGCCAGGCACTTAAATGTGATTTGCAGAGTATACTTCTAGATGTAGATGTAGATGTACATGTACATGTAGACACGACAGATGCAATTCGTACATCCTATCAGTATTTTTCGAGGTGTAGACGCTATCCAGGAATTACCTTTCACTAGCGGAAGGAACTCAAATACGGCAAGAAATAATAATAAAGTTAATCGTTTAATTTGTATGTCTCTTTTGATTTTACTATTTGAGTACCTGACGTTGTCCGGATAAGTGTTTATTCCAATCTTTTATCAGTCTGTCCCATCCTCCCCCTCTCTCTGTCCTTCTCATCATTTACCCCCTTTCTGTCTACCTCATCCTTCACGCTCTCTCTGTCCATATCCTCCTCTCCCCTCTCCCTGTCCGTCCTCTCCTCTTTCCTTTATCTGTTCATCTCTTCTTCCACACACACTCTGCATATTTCTTACTCCCCCTGTCTCTGTCCGTCACTTTGTCTTTCCTTTATCTGTTCATTCTCCCCCCCCCCTCACTAACCCATCTCCTCCTTCCCCCTCGCTGTCTGTCCACCACCTCCTCCCCCTTTCCATCCATGTTATCACGCTCACCACATTAGGACGCTGTTGGTTCTTACTGACACAGTATTTCTTTCCAGATCGTTATTAGTATGTTTACCAAATTTGATTGAAATTGTTCCATGGGCTTAGAATGAGATTCTTACGCGTGCCTTTGCCCACGAACGTACATTTTAAATATATTTTACGTACTTGTAATATACACTCCTGGAAATGGAAAAAAGAACACATTGACACCGGTGTGTCAGACCCACCATACTTGCTCCGGACACTGCGAGAGGGCTGTACAAGCAATGATTACACGCACGGCACAGCGGACACACCAGGAACCGCGGTGTTGGCCGTCGAATGGCGCTAGCTGCGCAGCATTTGTGCACCGCCGCCGTCAGTGTCAGCCAGTTTGCCGTGGCATACGGAGCTCCATCGCAGTTTTTAACACTGGTAGCATGCCGCGACAGCGTGGACGTGAACCGTATGTGCAGTTGACGGACTTTGAGCGAGGGCGTATAGTGGGCATGCGGGAGGCCGGGTGGACGTACCGCCGAATTGCTCAACACGTGGGGCGTGAGGTCTCCACAGTACATCGATGTTGTCGCCAGTGGTCGGCGGAAGGTGCACGTGCCCGTCGACCAGGGACCGGACCGCAGCGACGCACGGATGCACGCCAAGACCGTAGGATCCTACACAGTGCCGTAGGGGACCGCACCGCCACTTCCCAGCAAATTAGGGACACTGTTGCTCCTGGGGTATCGGCGAGGACCATTCGCAACCGTCTCCATGAAGCTGGGCTACGGTCCCGCACACCGTTAGGCCGTCACGCCCCAACATCGTGCAGCCCGCCTCCAGTGGTGTCGCGACAGGCGTGAATGGAGGGACGAATGGAGACGTGTCGTCTTCAGCGATGAGAGTCGCTTCTGCCTTGGTGCCAATGATGGTCGTATGCGTGTTTGGCGCCGTGCAGGTGAGCGCCACAATCAGGACTGCATACGACCGAGGCACACAGGGCCAACACCCGGCATCATGGTGTGGGGAGCGATCTCCTACACTGGCCGTACACCACTGGTGATCGTCGAGGGGACACTGAATAGTGCACGGTACATCCAAACCGTCATCGAACCCATCGCTCTACCATTCCTAGACCGGCAAGGGAACTTGCTGTTCCAACAGGACAATGCACGTCCACATGTATCCCGTGCCACCCAACGTGCTCTAGAAGGTGTAAGTCAACTACCCTGGCCAGCAAGATCTCGGGATCTGTCCCCCATTGAGCATGTTTGGGACTGGATGAAGCGTCGTCTCACGCGGTCTGCACGTCCAGCACGAACGCTGGTCCAACTGAGGCGCCAGGTGGAAATGGCATGGCAAGCCGTTCCACAGGACTACATCCAGCATCTCTACGATCGTCTCCATGGGAGAATAGCAGCCTGCATTGCTGCGAAAGGTGGATATACACTGTACTAGTGCCGACATTGTGCATGCTCTGTAGCCTGTGTCTATGTGCCTGTGGTTCTGTCAGTGTGATCATGTGATGTATCTGACCCCAGGAATGTGTCAATAAAGTTTCCCCTTCCTGGGACAATGAATTCACGGTGTTCTTATTTCAATTTCCAGGAGTGTATATCATACGTATCTGTACGCAGTTCACCTGTACCTCTAGCAAATTTCGCCCTGCAGTTTCATTTTCATGCAGCTCAACGTTCATGACGTCGTAGCCCCTGAATTATGTTCTGTGCTATCATATAGTTTTCAGGTACATCCAGTTATATACGTAGCCACCGTCCGCAAAATTTGTTGTGAATAGTGTTAGTAGTAAATAATTAATAGATTAAACCGTCATGTATAATGCGGCAGTTTTTCACATATCTCAGTGTTAACCACGTCATATCTCCTGACCTGTGTGTCATACAATGACATATATTGTAGCACGTTCAGTGGCATATGTGGATATTACTGCGAAGCGTGTTGCGAATGGAGTTGGTAGTAACGATGCAATAAATTAAAACGTCACACAAGATGTGGCAGTTTTTCACGCATCTCAGTGTTTATCACGTCGTACCTCCCCAACTATGTGTCGTACAATTATATTATTTTGCTGGTACATTCAGTGTTGTATGACGAAACGGTGCCAAATGTGTTACGAATACAGTTAATAGTGAAGAAGGAATCGATCAAATCGTTATGCTTCCTATGACAGTTTTACTGCACGAACAGCGAAAATGTAGTAAGCGATAAACTTTTCTCCTTTCGTCATTTTGTGGGGGTTAGCAGTGAGAGAAAGTTTCGTGAAGCTTTGAAATTAAGTGTAAAGTTTGTTCTAACTCACTAGGTGCTCTCATTCCCAAACACTGGATGAATGAATTATGGCCAATCTCGCTTAGTGGATTACACTGCCTTCTCATCCCCAGCCACATTCGCCTTATCCCCACAGTCAATCATTCCAGACAGTAAGTCATAAGTGTACAAAGTTCGGTTAAAACCGGTCCAATGGTTTAGGAGGAGATGCAGAAGATAGATACATTCGTACATAATACGCAATTTTTATAATATGTATGGATCTCTCACACATTCTAATAAGCTACCTCCAAACGGCTCAAATTTAGTCCCTGCCGTCGATGAGAAGGAGTGTTAGCGCTTTATGTCTTACCGATTGCCAGGTCATCAGTCGCGGAGCACAGACTCGGATTTCGCGAAGAATTAGGAAGGAAAGGTAACACTTCCTTTTCAAAGGAAGAAGCCCTGTATTTTCCTTAAGTGATTTAGGGAAAGCATAGGAAGATCAAATCTAGAAGGCAATGCGGGGATTTGAACTGCCCTCTATCCGAATGCTCCAAGTGCTCACAACTGCGCCACCCTGTATTAGACAACGCATGTGGGCTATTGCATTACTACCCCTTCTGTTTACTCGTGCCGGCCGCAGTGTCTCGCGGTTCTAGGCGCTCAGTCCGGAACCGCGCGACTGCTACGGTCGCAGGTTCGAATCCTGCCTCGGGCATGGATGTGTGTGATGTCCTTAGGTTAGTTAGGTTTAAGTAGTTCTAAGTTCTAGGGGACTAATGACCACAGATGTTAAGTCCCATAGTGCTCAGAGCCATTCGTCTGATTGGGAATTAATTACATGTGGTGTTCCTCAAGGTTCCATCTTAGGTCAATTGCTTTATCTAGCGTGCATTAATGATCTCTCGTCTCTTACATTCCCAGATGCTAAGTCTATTTTGTTTGCAGATGATACAAACATTGCAGCAAGTAGCAAGTAGCAAGTCAATTACAGATTTAGAAATAGTTGCTAATCAAATTTTCACTGATGTTAATAAATTGTTTAAAGATAAATTCACCATCATTAAACTTTCAGAAGATCTGCTATATGCAGTTCGGAACCTGTAAGAGATTCCCTTCCAGCATGTGTATAACATATAAAGACATGCAAATCGAAGATGTTGACAGTGTTAAATTTCTGGGATTACAACTCGATAATAAATTCAGTTGGGAAGGGCATACCACTGATTTGCTTCAGCACCTAAACAAGTCTGTATTTGCAGTGAGAATGATGTCGGATGCAGCAGATATAAATATAAAAAACTTTCATTTTTTGCTTACTTTCATTTTATTATGTCATACGGGATTACATTGTGGGGTAACTCATCAAACCGAGCAAAAGTCTTTAGGATGCAAAAGCGTGTGATAAGAATCATTTGTGGTGCAAATTCAAGAAAACATGTAGAAACCTGTTCAAGGAACTTTATATGTAACCACTGCTTCTCAGTATATTTATTTCTTAATGAAATTTGTTGCAAGTAATATATCTCTATTTCCAACCAATAGCTCAATACGTAGTATTAATGCTAGGAATAAGTACAATCCACATAAAGAACTATAATCACTTACCTTGGTCCAAAAAGGGCTTCAGTATTCAGGAACACACATTTTCGATAGATTTCCAGCAACCATGAAAAACTTTGTTTCAAATAAAGCACAGTTTAAACATGGTTTGAAAGATGTTTTGATAGGCAACTCCTTCTACTCTATAGATGAATATCTTAAGAGAGACTGTTAAGCCAGCTTAAGTAAAAATGTCTGATAGAGTTCAGTTTTGAGAGCACTTGGCCACAACAGTCAAGATTAAGTATTTTGTGTGTGATAAATTTATTAATAGTGCATAACAATGTTTCATTCCGACAGCGTGTTAATTCTATAAATATTAGCTGTTCCAGTTTACCACACTCTATTCACCTATTTTGACACTCTGACAAATGATCAGGGTAGTAAGTATTATATTCAAATGTTTTATGTTTTTATGTTATACTTTCTGACATATTCCACATCCACGAGAATCATCTATTTTTTGGGTCTATGGAAGTAAACCTGAATGTAATCTAATCTCTAATGGGTAATTGAAATTTTCTGTCCCTCCTTCGATAATGTCATGTTGTGGAATGTCGAGAAAGTGTTTCGTTTCTGTTCTTGTTTTCACATACTGCCAAAAACAGGCAGAGACTCTAGTTGTTGTTTTCAATGTTTAAAGTTTCTCAATCCTAGATTTTCTTGTGGATTTTATTTCACTTACCCAGAGTACAAGGCTGCATTGGGGCATACAGGTTCAGAAACTTCTTCCTGAATTAGACAGTAATATTACACATTCTTTGGCCTCATTAGCTGAAGAAAACTTTCAACGTGCACCCAAGTCTATTCCCTTACATCGTCGTTCTTTATATTATCTTACTTGCTAGATCATTACGTATCTCGCTTCTACTTTCTTATAATTTCGATCAATGTCAGGTTTCTACCATCCCATTTTTATGCTATTTATCCAATCCATTCAAAAATTTCATAAACCTTCCTTCTTTACAATAAATTTGAACCTTAACGTTTTATTCCTGTTGTAGAATATATCCTCTCTCTGAAATGCAAGATACACTGCAGTGTCAAATATGGTTCAAATAGCTCTGAGCTTAACATTTGCCGGCCGCGGTGGTCTCGCGGTTCTAGGCGCGCAGTCCGGAACCGTGCGACTGCTACGGTCGCAGGTTCGAATCCTGCCTCGGGCATGGATGTGTGTGATGTCCTTAGGTTGGTTAGGTTTAAGTAGTTCAAAGTTCTAGGGGACTGATGACCACAGCAGTTGAGTCCCATAGTGCTCAGAGCCATTTTGAACTTAACATCTGTGGTCATCAGTCCCCTAGAACTTAGAACTACTTAAACCTAACTAACCTAAGGACATCACACACACCCATGCCCGAAGCAGGATTCGAACCTGCGACCGTAGCGGTCACGCGGTTCCAGACTGAAGCGCTTAGAACCGCACGGCCACACCGGCCGGCAGTTTCAAATATGCCTTGTAGGATTTTTCACTTGAAGTTTGTGTTACTGAACTATTATTTTTAAAGTGCCTATTTTCTTTTTGTGTATACTACTGTCTAAAATCTTTAAAAAAACTCTAAGGATGATATCTTATGAACTACTGTTCAAAAACGGTTCAAATGGCTCTGAGCACTATGGGACTTAACATCTAAGGTCATCAGTCCCCTTGAACTTAGAACTACTTAAGCCTAACTAACCGAAGGACAGCACAGAACTACTGTTAAATGAACTGGAAGGTTTTCATGAAAATATTATGGCCGCCTCCTGGTACCATTTTGGGAAAGACGTAAGGTATGCACGTAATTCAAACATTTGGACTATAGTTAAAGATGCAGTCGGATATACACAATACTTGACGCATCTCACTGTTGCGTTTGGTTCAGCGTACATCTCACAAACAAGGTACGTCTGTCAGATTATGCATTTTCTCGTGCGTTCTTTACTTAGGGCAATCTTCTCTCCGCGTTATTTCTATGTTTGTTTAGTAAGGGCACACAAAGGGAGGAATGGAGGAGCAGCCCCAGGTGCGGAGTGAAGCAGTGTCCTCATGAATGTTAAACAGACTGGCGCGCATAGCGGCCGAGTAACGAGGTACGAACAAAAATAAATAATGACATTTCTTTACGACTTCTCGTCAGTGCATTGGTTTCGTCACCTGTAAGTGGAGCTGGTGATTTGCATGGAAAGAAATGAAACAAGGGACAAACAGAAAGCAAAACAGAGAATATGAAAATGAAAAGGCATTGGCTTTGGGAAGAAACAATAAGGAAGTCGTACATAGAAAGTGAAAGATAGTGATAGGCATACAGAGACTTCTTCCTGTTTTCTCAGACGAAGAAAGCACTGCATTGCAGGCATTCCCAGAATTGTGTGTGCTGTGACTAACAATCCATGATGAAATGTATGACGACGTGGCCAGATACAAAAGAAAATACTTTGCATCTCATCTGTTTCGCAAATTGGCATAACCACTAAATTATCCATGGTACACTCACAGTGATTCTACGTGTAGTTTCGTGCACAACAGCGTTTGTTTGCTGTTGGCGATTCAATGCGCTGGATTTCCTAATTGCACCAGACGGAAGTGTACTTCGTGAGACGAGCACATTGCGTGACAGGAACCGCTGCAGTGGACGTTCGTGTCATGCTCGACACAGGAAAGAGAGAAATATCTAACAAGTACCTCGTTAACCACCGACCAGTGTTGAATTTGTAACTGTGACGTGTTGTAAGTGGTACAGCGCCCAGTTTTGTGATTCTGACGGCAACTGATACGGTGAGGCGGCTATCTAGTAGGGTTGCATCCAAAACACAGTCAGGAAACAGCCTATCGCAATGCTAAATAAAAATTTCATACAGGATTTATAGGACTAGAGTTCGGTTTTGATGCAACTAACTCATTTTACGATACACTGCATTTAGATTTCTTAGTTGTACTTTTTTTATTTTTTATTTTTTTATTTTTTTAAATCTTATGGGACTTAACTGCTAAGGTCATCAGTCCCTCAGCTTACACACTACTTAACCTAAATTATCTTAAGGACAAACACACACACCCATGCCTGAGGGAGGACTCGAACCTCCGCCGGGACCAGCCGCACAGTCCATGCCTGCAGCGACTGAGACCGCTCGGCTAATCCCGCGCGGCCTAGTTGTACTGTGACAGTCATATTTTAAGCATGACTCTAATTAATTTTTCACACTCCCTGAGGAATCTAGAGTCCTTAGGACTTCGACATTCAAAACAACGAGCCCTTGCAATTCTCGCATTACCGTCAGTTTGTCTTGCGGCCCTGCAGACACAAAGCTACACCAGAAGACAACCAATGCATTATACACGCTCTACCTGATCAACAGTATCAGGGCACATATAACGGCCATTCAAATGAAACCCGATCACTAGTGTAAAGTAACGCTAACGATTTTATTAACTCAAAAATGTAGTTATATACAGTACACATACTCAAAAATAGTCGCCAAAACTGTTAGCACATTTATCCCATTGCGACACTAGCCGGTCGATTCTATCCTTGAAGAAGCGAGTAGGCTGCAGTCGGATCCAGGCCTGGACCCAGTAACACACTTTGTCGTCCGTTGCGAATCGATGTTCGCGAATATCTTGTGTTAGCGGTGCAAACACAGGAAAGCCACACTGTGAAAAGTCGGGGCTGTACGATCAATGTTCCAGCGCTACCCACCGAAACTGCTGCAGAGTCGTCTTCACCGCATTGGCCGTGTGCGGGTGGGCATTATCGTGCAGGAGGATAACGCCACTGGACAACATGCCTCGGCGTTTCGACTTGATGGCTCGCCTAAGGATCTCATCTCTCATCCGACGATACATTTCACGGTCTGCAACTACCTCCGCCGCCAACAATCGAAAAATCGAATTAATCCTCGTTGTTCCTGCTTTCTCGTCTGCATGTTCGGTGGTGGACGATAACTTGTGTGACCACCTTCTCTTCGGCGTTAAACCACACTGGCGCTATGCAACATCAAACGGTGCGCTCGCGTCAGTCTCTCTACCACTAGATGTCACCACCATACCCACAGTTACGTTGTGCCACCTTATGTGTAAGGCAAAGGTAGACGCACTGACCAGGTTTCATTTGAATGAACCTCATATTATTGGACATTAATATGTTGGATGTCCACCATTCGCCTTTGAACGAGGTGTCTCAGTGCCTGTGGAGTAACGGCAATCTATTATTTCTGAAGACCTGAAACCAGAGAAGGCAAGGCGTTGGACATTGGGGCCTGGAGCCAAGTGGACGTCCTGAGTCATCCCAAAGATATTCCACTATCTTCAGGTCGTGTGTCTGGGCGGGCCAGACGGTCAAGATGTTCAGCACTAATCTTTTAATGACGCACTACGCTGTTATTAATCTTTTTTGTAGGTACTATCTTACATTTCACAACATTCAAGGGAAGCTGCCATTCATTACACGAAGTGGATATTTCTGTATATGTCCATCTTTATAGAGATTGCGGGACCATCTGGTCGGCAGGTGATGATTGAAGTGATCGCTGTCTCAAAAATTTACAGATACCAGCCACTGAATCCTGGTACCCGTTCTTACTGCATCACAAGTGGTAATCTTCCTACACGTTGGTCAGAGGGCGGTGAAGATGGCGTAGTACGTCCCCGAAATTGATTGCTGAATAAAATATCAGTCTGGAAATTTAGACAGCTGAAAGGTATTTGAATTTAACATTCTGAGGTGGAAATTTTGTGCACGATTTTCTGCAAATTCCTTACGATCGTCCAACTGCGATACTCTCCTGCTGGAGCGTAGGCTGCCAGCTTACACATCAGATTCACGGTGGCTGCCGACGGCAGAGGCCGAGGGGTGCTCGCTTCACAGCGACTGAGCACGTGCCGGCCCTGACGCACAGCGCTCTCTGCTGTGCTGTGGAGTGGCAGTGGGTAGACTCACCCGGAGGGCCTGAAGTCTACCGTCAGCGACCAGCTCCAGCCTGTAATATCACAGCATCACTGATCTTGTGCTGAATCTGCGCGCCAACGTTACTCTTCAGTATTATGACCTACCTCGGGAGGAACTCGCAGTAATGCTTTGTGTTTCTGCACCACTGTTATGTCGTTAGACCTAGTAGCTATTTTAGAAGGACTTACGTACAGAGGAAACTGCTGTCATTGGAAAACTATTATCTTAAATGAGTTTCAAGCAGCAGTCATCGAAAACCATTTCACACAGTTATACAACAACCCAGTCGTTTATGAAATTTTAAGCGAGTCAGTAGGCTGCAAAATCACCAAAACTGAATCAAAGATTACAGTGGCATTCGCGGCAACGAATAGGTCGACAACTGGCTGAAAACGGCGCAGCTTCGAGACGCCAAGTGTCCAAAGGTATTGCACACTGACTTCATGCAGCGGCTTAAAAGGACGCTGCAGATGAGGTGGGATGAGGAATGGAGCAGCCGAAACAATGACGAAGGGAAACATTACAGAGCTATACACTCTGTCATGCCTCAACGCATTGGTATATGAAGCACCCGTTGTCAAGAAGGATGTATGCAGCCATTACACGAATGAAACTCGGTCACAGTCGTTCTAAGAAACATTTTCATCGTTTAGGACTGATCGACAACCCTTTTTGTACTTGTGCAGAAAAAGGAGACATGAACCATATAATATTAGGATATCCCGAAAAGACGGACATGGAAGATGGGACACTATATCATCTGAGTACTATGGGGTACAAATTCCGGAATGAGAAGAAGCGCCTGGTCCCCAGCACGAATCCACCCGGCGGACGTGTGTCGAGGTCCGGTGAGCCGGCCAGTCTGTGGATGGTTTTTAGGCGGTTTTCCATCTGCCACGGCGAATGCGGGCTGGTTCCCCTTATTCCGCCTCAGCTACACCATGTCGGCGATTGCTCCGCAAACAAGTTCTCCACGTACGCGTACACCACCATTACTCTACCACGCAAACATAGAGCTTACACTCGTTTGGTGTGAGACGTTACCTGGGGGGGGGGGGGGGGGGCGGGGGCGAACCGCACAATAACCCTGGGTTCGGTGTGGGGCGGCGGAGGGGTGAAGTGGACTGCGGTAGCCGTCGTGGAGTTGTGGACCACTGCGGCTGCGGCGGGGACGGAGCCTCTCCGTCGCTTCTAGGCCCCCGGTTAACATACAGTACAATACAAATGGAGTACAAAGGTCACCACTGTATTATCACTCTTGGTAGCAACAGACGTTAGAGTGTATAAAATCGTATACACAGTTCTCAAGGAATTAGGATTGTCCATATAAACAGCCGCTTCAAAATTGTATCCTACGAGTACGGCAGAGAGGAGGAGACCAGCAACACAAGGCCACAGGCGAGACGACCACTCCGAGGGGCGGAGCAAAACGAAGAATTCCGTTGCCTGAAGGACGGACCCCAGTTGCCCAATAAATCGAAAGACAAATCGGACACAAAGTGAAGTGAAGTGTATTTGTACACAATTATTTAGTTAAAATAACACACCTTTCGTTGCAGCTGACTTTAAATTAAATTTTGCACGTCGATAAGCTTTGTGTATACATTGCTACCAATATCATAAAAATTATACTTCTCTTCCTATAACTGCATTGAAATTTGTTCATTGATAATAATCAAAACTGACAGTTGTTACTGATGTATTTAAACTATGGTCGTTTGTATGATCATGAAACCAAAAGCCAAAATAAATGATAGCAAAAAAAAATTGCAGTTCATTATTACATTCGTAATTCGGCAAAGTTCGATCTCTATACCGTGAACTCGGAATCCATCGAAAAAATTTCGGAGGTTATTCACGGAAATTTTCTGATTATTTTGGTATGAAGGGACCTTGGTCTCCGGTAGTTCATTTCAGAGTAAGTGCATTTCTTTTACTTTCGTACCATTGTCTTTGCATCTGTATTGCCCTAAAGACACTTGCACAAGAGACGTTATGCGCCCTATGTCTTGTTTGGAAACAACCATGCTCCAATCATTCACGGTACTGTACTGTTGACAACAGTAATTTCCACTTCTCTCTTCACCCTCATGTTCTCATTCAGTGCTGCTCAGTTTTGTTCTTCCACAAGTTTTAGTTGTACCTCCACAATAATATACAACAATATGGAAAGTTCGCTGATGAAGAATTGGGGCACACGCATCTCTTGTATAGGTTTGCCGAATGTAGTGGTCGAGTGGCACAACGACGCTATACCTAAGTCTTCCCGCAGCGTCGGCACCACATCATAGTACATCAGCATGTAATGCAGTCCATGATTTATCGCTGTACACCCTGTAGCAATCATGGCGGTCGACAGCAATACCTATACGGGAACAGTTCTGCCTTACGTAATGTATTGCACACATATACACGCAAAAACACACACACACACACACACACACACACACACACACACACACACTGAGTTTACAGATGACACATCTGCCGAAAGACGAAAAACGAATTTCGAAAACCGTTTT
Organism: Schistocerca americana; assembly: GCF_021461395.2. NCBI lineage: Eukaryota > Metazoa > Arthropoda > Insecta > Orthoptera > Acrididae > Schistocerca > Schistocerca americana. Next base: position 541,357,284 of record NC_060119.1, read on the forward strand.
TCTCTGTCGTGTTTACATTTTAAGCTCTGAAATGGATTTGGTAAGTCAGTTAAATAAGTCTGGAAAACAGCTGTTCCGGTTTCCGTTTTAGTCAGCACAATAAGCCGCTCCATCCATAGTAGCCGAATAATTTGAGAACAAGACGTAACGTGACAACCCAGGCACGTTTCAAACTCTCTTACGCATTTACACGGGAGCGAAAATCGATTGCAGAATTAGAAAACCGGCCACTAGAAGCGGATTTCAAAATCGATTTTTAAGTGTTTACATGACCACCCAGAAGTGGTATTGGGAAATCGGCTTGCGAAACCCGGTTTTGGGAGCCCTATGTAAACCGGGTGACTGACAACAGATAGGACACAACGTGACAAAAGTGTGCGTGTTTAGTCTGAGTGTTCTTGCATTCCTCTGTGTTTTGAGTTGCGGTTTGCGGGTTAGAGGCGCACAACATCGACGTTCTCAGCGCCCATAAGAACATCAACTGAAACGAATGTGGTTAAAATGTCGAAAATCCGATAAAAGAACTGGAAGGCAAACTGAGATAATATCGCACTCTCTTTCTCCCAGTATCACCAATTATCATCCGCCCATCGCACTAGCTCACGACACGGAAACAACGCTACAAATTGGGAGACTTGCGAAAATTGTCCATTAAAACACGACGAAGACTAGACAAAAACTAAAAGAGATTCACAGCAATATGTGTCTGACTGATAACTTACCAAAGACATGGATGAGTCAGTCGCCTTGACAACACATTAAAAACGGCACTGTAGAATTTCCAGGAACAAGCTCGACAATTCACAATTGATTGTATATTAAAATACACGGTAAGTTTGTCGGCGAATGAGCTGCCACCCTTTGGTCCGAAAATAAAAGCAGTCCAGTAAAATGAGGCGCTCTGTGATCTATACGCTACAAGCACACCGGTTAAAGGGTTATTTGCGTTTGTTGTTACACATTTAATGACTGCGTACTATAGAGGTTTTCGCTGTTGTGAAGATGCATTCGCAGAAAGAGAGGTAGTTCACGTAAGAAACATAATTACATTATTATTCTGTAACGAGAAAAAGGAAAATATTGGTCCTTCACACCAAAATATCTAGAAAAGACCTCTAAAGGATTTTCGAAACTTTGTCACTGGATTTCTGGATCACCTCTTATAGCACCTTGTAATGTTGTTACTTTAATTTGCTATGAAAGCGGTGCTGATAGACAACAAAAGCGGGTTAAAAGTTGTGAGCTGTCTGGGGAAGTTAACCTTGCATTACTGCGCAACTGTTTCACCAGGTATCCAGTCTAGCTCACCAAATTCCCAACCAGACTAACATTAATTATAATCTTTTAATAGTCATACGATAACCGGTGATATATATATATAAAAGAGAATTTAAATAAAAAGGAATAAATCAGTTTATATTTGGAAATTTATTTTAACATTGATCATTGAAATTTCAGCATATTAATCTTGATTCATAACTAAACTGGTGCCTTATTTAGGATTGTGAAAATGTGAGATTGTAATCTTACAGAACACATCAAATATGGAGCCAAGATTGGGAGACTGCATACAACACTGCATTCATAAAATAACAAACGAAGAACGTTGAAACATATGCAAGAGGAAATTAACCACAACCAACCGATTCAATTTTCACCCAAAGAAGTTACGTTCGTAGCGCAATCCTGTCCGTCATGTAATTACCACACACTGGTATACTAAATTCATACTAACTCTCTGTGAAATCTTCCCGAAAAGAATAGCTGCGGGCTACTTTGATGATTACACCACATGCTTCACGTGGTCAACTTAGTTTACACAAAGAGTGTAACTCCACAATAATTTTAATAATTAAAATAAATTAAATCGAAAAGCAATTTACAAAAGTAAAACCTCGAACTGGTTACTATCGTCTTACTATTAACCTGATGGGTCAAACAATTGTATAAGCACGTGGTACTGGTCTCACAAAGTACACCCCACGTGTGTTGAACATAAAGAAAAGTTGCTATATTGAAAAATATTGTCAAGACGAGACGTTATAATCTCACGCACATTCGCATTGAAGATTGATGATCTTAGTTAGAGTTACTGATCAACACGTGGTTTCACATTACTCACAAAGTAGTGACAAAGCAACTACCGGAATATATTCTGAACTTCACATTCGAATTACACTGCGTTGCAATTTAAGATAACATTAGATATTTTAGAGCTAAACCTGAAATAAAGGTGATTAAATTTTCAGTTAGGCTGAACTTAAGAAATCCATTGTCCGACGGACTTAGCAGACACGCGCTTAGCCGGAGATCTCACTACTTTATACGCTCGCCGCGGACAGACTGACCTGGGCTCCTACCAAGGGTGCTTCCGTATACAAAACGGAAGTGACCAGAGAGGCAGCTTCCTATACCAACATGACAAAGGACGGACAGGACCATACTAAGGATAGAAACCTCTTTGCTTTTAGAAAGCGTAGCTACCTGTCCCGACGTTGGTCCTACTGTTCTCTAGCAGACAGGCTTGTCTGCTACCATCCAGCATGCAACTACAAATACATTTGCTCATTCATCCTCTCACACAGAAGGGAAGGGGGATGACAGTATCTTATCATATACAGTATATAAAAGAAAGCAGATGTAGGTTCCGCATGAGACTGTGTGACATGAATTATATATAAACTGTGTTTTAAAGTGTAGTAGTGTGACAGATCGTTCTTGTTTATGTGTAAAAGTAACACGTTCCACTGCTCAGTCTCCTCCCAGATAGAAACACTACAGTAAATTTAGAAGAGGAATTTATGCCGTAAATGACAACATATTTATGAAATTAACATGATAGGAATTCAACAGAGACCTTTCAACCTCCCTTTTGTTCGTTTACTTACTTTTTTTATTTATTCTACGCTTCCTACTTTACTACAAAGAGACTTAGACATTATAAAGTTACCTAATTAAAGGCAGCGCAACAGCACAATCTTTCTTTCTTTGGTCCTCTTCTCCTCGCAAATTAATTACTTCACTGAAATTAAAGCATTGCAGACCGAATACCTTGCGGGTACCACACATTTTTTAAAACCAAGCTAAGTAACACAGTGGCTGGTAGTTTAGTCTCATTCGAGAGCGTCGCGGTTAAAAAGGTCAGTCGGTCTCTGGGCAATTTACAGAAACCAACGAAACTGTAAAGGTGCAATGCTTACTTTGAAAAAGACACGGTCAGTATCCCTCCCCATCCATTTAACAATCAGAGATTGACCTCTTCGGCGATGGGATTACAAACGCGAATCTTTATTCCTTCCCTTCCGACACAGTTAAAATTTAGTTTATCGATATTGCACGGCGCATTTCGAGGTTTAATACTATGCCTTCACGAACATGTCTACACCATCTATACTGGGGTCTGTTTGAGCAATGTTGACTTAAGATGAGGCATTAGTCCTTAATTTCTAAGGACTTCGCCATCGACGGAAAGTTAAACGTTTTGCTCCGTGCTGTTGGAAGTAACTATAGGTCTTCTCCTCCTCCGTTAACGCTGCCACACATTCACGTCCAGTTGTATCCACTCGTCCGGGACACTTTGACTTGCTGCACACTGTACTATCAAGTGGTTCGGCCTGTCTTCCTGAAATATCATGATAAAAATTTTCGATGAGCCGGCCGAAACGCCCTCACTCCCAGGAGAAATAATGGTGTGGCCGACTAATAGGTTGGCCGTGCGGTCTAACGCACGGCTTTCCAGGTGGGAAGGAGCGCCTGGTCCCCGGCACGAATCCGCCCGGTGGACTTGGGTCGAGGTCCGGTGAGTCGACCAGTCTGTGGATGGTTTTTAGGCGGTTTTTCATCTACCACGGCGAATGCGGGCTGGTTCCCCTTATTCCGCCTCAGCTACACTATGTCGGCGATTGCAGCGCAAACAAGTTCTCCATGTACGCGTACACCACCATTACTCTGCCTCGCAAACATAGGGGTTACACTCGTCTGGTGTGAGACATTCCCTGGGGGGGGGGGGGGGGGGCGAACCGCGCAATAACCCGGATTCGGTGTGGGGAGGCAGAGGGGTGAAGTGGACTGTGGTAGTCATCGTGGGGTTGTGGACCACTGCGGCTGCGGTGGGAACGGAACCTCTCCGTCTTTTCTAGGCCCACGGTTAACATACAGTACGGTAGTATGGACCGAAACAAAAAAAGTCTAGTGACCATGGGCTCTAAAGTGCATAACTTAAGAGCTATCAGCCACTTGTTCTGTAGAAGAGATGTGTTTCACAATATTGAAGATGAACATGTGATAATGGCACTTAAGGTATGCATCTTAGGTCCCATGGTTGTTGGACTTTTTTCTGGTTTTGGTCCATAGTACTACCTCTGCAACATCACTAGATCACCCTCTCTAGAATGGTTTTCTGCTTTCAGTAATCCGTCTGTTCTCAAACTCGATTAAATTTTTACAACAGCGCCGCTCTAGTCTATTATTTTCCTTAACAAAGTGGAAAATACTGATGCAGAAGTGCTGATATAATAGCACACCAGAAGAACGTCAGCTGATTGACAGTAAAATCTTCACAATCGTGAGACACCAGGTGCATTTCCCAAGCAATTTAACGCCCACACAAGAAGTCTTTTTTCCTTGCGGCTGTCTGGTTGTATCACGAATACAAGCGCGACGGAAGAGGCGTGAATGGGAACAGTCACGAAATCGCTGGAGCGCAGAGATTTGCCTTTGGGTGAGTAGGTCGCTACTCGGTTCACGCCGCTCGCGTGACCAATGGCCATTTCCACGTGAGTCATTCACGGGCTCGTGGCAGGCCCAGGAGCCGAGCCGCCTGCAAGGCGTTGGCGCTCAGCAGAGTGTCTCGCTGCTGGTCGATTCTTCGAAGTTACCAGCAGGCGGCCGACATGGCTCGCCACGACGACTATAGGGTGTCGAGCCGACGTCCGGGACTCTGCAGCCCTGCTGAGGCATACACAAAGTCCGAACAAAGAAAGGAGGAATAAGAAGAGTATGGTCTAACATCGCGACAGCGACGTCAGACGATCCGGTATTAGGTTCTGTGTAAAGGGAGGGGGTAGGGGGGGGGGGCGGAGAGAAGAAAACGGGGAGGGGAATCATAGATTCTTGTTGGCTCTGCCCTGATCCCACCCCTCCCGAACACACAACTTTTTAAAGTGCCAGAGAAGAATACAATTTTTATAACAGTGTACGCAGTTACAAAATATAATATACAGGGTGAGTCGCGTAAGAGGTAACACCCCCATTATTCCGGGGGTGATTGCATGTATCGACAAGCAGTGTTCGGCGTATCATAGCCGACTATGGGGCACATACTTTGGTACATGCACAATAATACAACGTTTATATTGACCGAGATAATGAGGCAAGTACATGTTTTTTTAAATGGGACTCTATACTTCTTTTACCATCATTCGAACGCTCTGGAAAAGACGCGTATAGTGATGTAACGCATGTTCCTATTGTGATTAAAACTTCGCTTAAAAGACGCTGGGAAATATTGTACGATTGATGGTCGAGGCGGTCGGAAGCGGCTGCAAACTGTAAACACGCCTCGCGCCACCCGCAGGCCGAGTTGCCGTGCTCTATGCAGCATGCACAGCCTACGCCACATTGGCAAATCCCCATCCGCCCTCTTTTAAGCAAAGTTTGAATCACAATAGCAACATGCGTTACATCACTATACGCGTCTTTTCCAGAGCGTTCGAATGATGGTAAAAGAAGTACAGCGTCCCATTTAAAAGACATGTACGTGCCTCATTATCTCGGTCAATATAAACGTTGTGATTATTGTGCATGTACCAACGTATGTGCCCCATAGTCCGCTATGATTCGCCGAAAACCGCATGCCGATACGTGCAATCGGCCCTGGAATGAAGGGGGCGTTACGTCTTACACGACTCACCCTGTATATACAGAGTGAACGTCAATAAAGCCGACAAACTGCAGAGACGGTTCCGACTGGCAATGGAGGAAGGAAGGTCCTTTGAACAAGTGCCCTGAAATGCGTCGTTGCCGTGGTAGATGGCGCTAACGAATGAAAGTTCCTCTGATTACGTGCCGTGTGTTCGTTGTGTGTTGAAGGCTGCCGACAGCAATCCACGTCACTTTGATTTGATTGCAGGCCGCAGACGATTTTTTAGGAGATCTGTGTGTGATGCAGTGATGATAGTGGTGCCTCTAGGCATCTAATGCTCCATACTGCCGCCTATTTCGTCCCAAAAGAGAGTCAGCTTAACCTTCCCTGCTAATGGTTCTGTTCGAAACTTCTTTGGTTTTGCTGATGAGAAATGGCGCCATTCCTTGCTCGCTCTCTTCGTTTCCGGTTGGTGGAAGTGAACCCAGGTTTCGTCCCCAGTAACGATTCTTGCAAGGAAGCTATCACCTTCTCGTTCAAAGCGCCGAAGAAGTTCTTCACAAAGTGTCTGCAAGTCCTACACGTCGTTCTCTCATTTCAGGAGTCAGCTGCTGTGGCACCCATCTTGCAGACACTTTGTGAAACTGGAGCACATCATGCACAATGTGTTGTGCTGACCCATGACTAATCTGTAAACATGCTGCAGTCTCATTCAGTGTCACTCGGCGTTTTTCCTTCACTATGGCTTCAACTGCTGCAATGTTCTGTGGAGTCACAACTCGTTGTACGAGGAGCATCTTCCACTGAAGTCACACCATTTGAGGACATCCTACTCCATTCTGAGACTTGCTGCTGTGAGAAACATGCATCAACGTACTGAACCTTCATTCGTCGATGAATTTCAATAGGTTTCACACCTTCACTACGCAAAAGCCGAATAACAGAACCCTGTTCATCCCTGGTGCAAGTCGCAAGTGGGGCGGCCATCTTTATACTGATACTGCGACGGTATGTGTGCATCTGCACTATGCTGCCACCTACAGGCCATTCTGCGCGCTGTTTGTAGCACGCTTACCAACTTACAGGATAACGAAGCGAAATTTTGATTTGTTATTACAAATTTAGGGTTTTCGTTTGACTCACCCTCGTATCTGATATTCATGTCGGGAACAAACGGAAATGGTGTTTGTGTACGACCACTCAAGTAGAAACGGTCGAGAGACAGCACTGCTGTACCAAAACAAGTGCCCTCACAGACACCAACCACATCACACAACATTTAAAGCCCTTTTGGCACATGGTCCTTTCAGACAGATGAACGTGCAGGGGGGCGGCGGACTGTACGTACACCAGATTTGGAGCACCGAGTTCTACAGGATATTAAAACTAACCCTAGTACAAATTCCATGCAAATGGCCAGCTAACATGGTGTAAGCCAAAGTACGATTTTGTGTGTCCTGCGTGACACTCGTACTATCCGTATCACCCGCAACGAGTGTAAGGATTATCAGCAGCGGATTTCCCTCTGCAGGAAGGATTTTGTCGATAGCTTTTGCACCACACCATTACATTTACGGTATTTCTTACATCAGCTCTCTTTACCGACGAAGCAACCTTTACCAGAACTGGCACCATCAATCTGCATAATTGTCATCTGTGAGATACAGACAATCCTTTGGAAATGGTTGAACAGGGATTCTTCGTGACCATATACTTGAACCAGTTATCACTTCACAACGCCTCGACAAAGGAAAGTACTTTGACTTCCAGCTAAATACTCTGCCTCAGCTGCTTGAGAATGTGCCTTTGGCAATACGACAGGTTATAAGGTTTCTGCGTGACTGAGTACCACCCCACCTCTGCATTACGGTTCCCCGACACCTCAACAATGTCTTCCCCGGACGTTGGACAGGACGCACAGAATACAAAAGAAGGTAGAGAGCCAGAGTCATATTAATGGAACAATCAACGAATCTCTCAAAACTAAAGTAATAAAGGAACCTCCCCTTAACAAAAAGAAACGAACAGAGAACACAAGCATCGGAGCTGCGATTTTTAAGAAGAGTAGCTGGATACATACTGACTGACTGGAGGAGGAATGGTGATACCGCAGAGGAAGAGGGAGTGGAAAGCTTAACTCAGCAGATTGAGGAATACAGCAACAATTTCAAGGACCATGTCAAAGGAATGGAAGACGACAGAATACTAAAATTAATGAGTAATTATTACCCAAAGGGCAGAAGATCCTTAGGAGACCGATGACCAGCGGAACGGTATTTAATTTCAATTAAATAGACAAATACAAAATTGTTAAGGCTTTCGCGGCCTCTTGTTGACAAACTGCCTGTTAGCTTCTGTGTCGAATTCTTCGGCCGACGTTCGTCTATAATGATTGTACTGACGTTTCGCCAGCACGAGTGGCTGGCATTGTCAAAGCTTCACCCTCCATTGCCGGTGGTGAACTGGACCCGAGCTCGTGGCCGCAGACTACATGTACCTGGCGCACCAACGAGCGAGGGCTTCTCCGTGGTCGTTTCCGCTGCGGTTCTCGTCTTGCTACCTGCGACGGTCGTTGGCTACAGCACGGGAAGCCAAGATCCGTTTACCTTAAGGCCTTCTTATTTCTTATTGAAGCTATTCCCGTGTTTTTGTATGTCTATCGCCTCTCTGAACAACAGGGTGTGATAGTGTTTCTCTACAGCCAGAACTTGCGTGTCGGCGAATTTTACAACATGGTTGGTCTCACACATTGCGTGCTCTGCCGCGGCCGATTTCTCCACCTGCACCAACCTGCAATGTCGCTTATGTTCTTTGATCCTGGTATTGATGGATCGTCCAGTCATTCCGACATAAACTTTTCCACTTGTATATGGTACGCGATATATTTTCGACAATGCAGGTGGATACCTTTTCTCTTTTGCCGATCTAAGACACTCTTTGATCTTCTTTGACGGTTTCAAAATCGCCTTTACACCTTGTTTGCGAAATATACGGCCGATTCTGTCGGTCACTCTGGAAATGTATGGCAGCAAGGCCGTACCCGACAGTTCTTCCTCTGATTTGTCGCTTCGCCGAGTTCACACGAATCATGGCGTCAGCGCGTCCAGCATTCTCGTCAGTTCGTGCTGGGACGACCAGAGAGTTGCTCATATGTGACTAACGTACTTCCACTTTTAAAGGCATCTACCCACTCGCACACTTTTCTCTCACTAAAGCAGCTATCTCCGTACCTTTCCAAAATCCTTCTATGGATCTGTCGAGGTTTGTCTTCCTCCTACCACTAAAATCGTATGACTGCTAGCTGTTCTTCTACAGTGCAGACAGAGCTAAGGACTAAATTTCCTAATCAGATTGTCATGCCATATGTCGGCATATGCCGGAACTTTCTCAAATCATGCATTTTTCACTTCCCGGGACTTTCACACGCGTGACATGTTAACTGCATTTAAGGGACACGTCCCTCAACGGGCTGCAGTTTTAGCACTATCTTCACCCTCATAGTGCAACTGATCTATAAATGAGAGATAGCTCAAAATTCTTACACACAATTAGGGTCATAAGTCAAAGCATTTCCCAAAAAATCATTGAGATATTATTTTATTTTGGTACTGCCAACAATATATTAGTATAAAAAACGGAACACTATTTCAAGACAAATTATTTTACTACAACAACAATATTTAAAAATGTAGTTCAAATATCACCATCATGTTATAAATTTTTCAGGAAATAGTGGGCAAGGGAGGTAGAGGAGGCCATTCTAAATATCTGTACCAATTTTTTCGAGTTTAACTTCAGTCGTTTAGGAGAAAAGTGTACCTGAATGATGAAAATTCAAGTTTTCGGTAAACAGCAAAAAAAGATTTACACATTTATTAACTTACACTATGTTCGTTTAGAACATTCCAGCTGCATACTCCAGTTGTCCTCCTGTTTCCTTATCCTCAACACTATTTCTCTTCATTCTTTTCTTTATCCTTGGCTCCTTGATAGCAGATTCTGCAGCTGTCTCTGCTTCGATTACCCTCCGCTTATCAATTGCAGTTAGAGCTTAAGCCATATTCCTTCCCGTCTGGATGTTCAATTTCTTCATAACATTGATCCTTGAAATTGCAAAAACATTGAATGTTATTATTGCATCCATGACACCAATCTTCAGCACTGTCAACCCAACAAATACAGTTTTGGGTATTCTCTCCCATATACAGCTGTTGAAGCTTTAATTTGCATTCTGAGAGAGACGATGCATACATTTCCTAAGTAGATTTTTATTTGCCAGATCCCTTTATATACAGTAGGCCTAACTGCCTCCATTACAGCAAGTGGTAAGGAATGCTTGTGGGTATATTGTATGCCTGTAGCATTGCTCAACCAGTAATTGTACCACGAATCTTCCCTCTTGGACACAAACCATGCTGTGGGGTTTCATCTGTTGACACTCTGTCTTTACATAATTTTCTTAGCCGAACTCCCACTCTTTTTTGTACATGCCCAACACATTCAAGCTTTTCTATCAGAGTGTCCCCGTATGGTCTGTCATTGACAACAGTAGTGCGTCCTTTACAGTCTCCATCCCCAAGGTAGCCTACATATCTCACACCACCACTGACCTCTGATCTTCTAAAAATGTTTAGAACTCCTTTCGTGTCCATGTTTCCACTTGGGCCATCAAAGTTCTTTACACAAACATGGGTGCCAATACAGTTACTTGAACAACCCTTGCAGCGCTTTGTTAGACATTCATAAGCTAGAATCTTGCCAGTTTCAATAAATGTGGCAGTTACAACCCCATTCAGGGAAGTATGACCCCTCTTCTGCCAAATCCATCAAATGCTGCTACAATGTCTGTATTCTCGGACAAGGCTATTGCTTCTTCTGCTGCTTTTTTCATTGAATGTTCACTTACACCACATAAAGTATTACGTATTGACTGTATCTGTCAAACCTCAGTGGAGGTGGAGGCATCACTGCACAAAAACTATGGGCAGCTCTCCTTCCCCTTCCAATACATCGCTTTGCATAAGCAAACTGAATATTTACACCGTAATGTCGAATGTCAGTTACTGGCAATTTCATAGTATCACTGTGCGTCTTACACTAGTTACAGGCAATCACTAACCGACTTGAAAGACCCTTCCTTACTTAAATGTCCTCAGAAACGTCAATGGTATCTTCACAATTGCAGTACTTACATTTCACAGCACTCTTCAAAAGTCTTGACAGCATATTTAGGTTCACAATAATATTTCCGTCGTTATTGCTGCTCACAGTATTACTAGGCTTGTTCTTATTACATTCAGGAAGCGAAAGTTTGCGTCTAAAGTACTGCCTGTAGACACAGTTTCCGCAGGTGACTTTTGAAGCAACTGATGTGATTTATTATGTTGTGTTTGGCTAAATTTCTTTACTCTCGGCACTTATAGCACAGGAAATACACCCACAAAACAAGACAACACACAATAACTACAAAACCACACGCATATGAAATTCCGAAATCATATATTCTCGGATCTTTGTTTACATTCGAACCATATCCTTGTAGAGATGCCTGTACTTTGGTTCCGAGAGTCAGTGCCTTCGAGAACGCACCTGCGTTAACGATCCGTAACTAACGACGGATAAAACGGAAGAACAAAATAATGCATCACGTATTCTGAGGCACTTCAAACTGACAGATGGGCGTGGTTCCTGTGCAACATTACGTTCAACCGCAATTTTAGAACGAGCGGAAAATGATGGTGCCAGTTAACTATACATTTTTGAAATCAGCATGAAATTCTCTTTCCTATAGACTAAGAAATGTTTCTTCAAATTTTTGGTCATTTTCACGAACATGTCTCCTTAACACTGATAGTTTTCTGTTACTTTTTGAATTGCCCTCGTACAATTCCTCGCAATTTTCGAGACCCTTAATTTTGAAGCTCCTTTATTCTCTGAAAATTTACCGAGAAATCTGAAACTTTACGCTTTATCGATGATGTTTTTTTTTAGTAGGATCTTACACCATTCTTACTGCAAAATAGTGTTAAGTTCAGGTAGCAACGATGGAGGTGGACAGACCACAAAGGCTCGATAATACTGAGATCTGGTGACTGTGCTGCCCAGGGAAGATACCATAATTCATCCTCATTTTCACAAAATCAGTCTTGGGCGATCCGAGCTGTGTCAACTGGTGCCCTGTGATCTTGGAAGACATCGCCCCAAATGGGGAACGAATATTGTACTGTGGGAAAGACCTCACCAGTCAAAATGGTAACATAATCCTTGGCAGTAATGCGAACTTCCATAGTAAGCATGGGGCCAATGGCATACCACGATGTGACTGTCCAAATAATCACCGCAACCCCGCCATGTTTCACTCTTGGGAGGTAAACGCTGCCAGAAGTTGGAAACAGTGTAAAACAAGACTCGTTCGAGCAAGTGACTTTCTTCCATCGCTTCGTAGTCCAAGTTTTCCTGTCACTTTAGCAACCTTGATGAGTGGTTTTGGAATGTAAGGTCCCTATGCAGTTCTCTGCTTGCACAGGATGGTCAGAAACAGTCTGAAAATCTTGTAAGGGTGTTGCAAGGTAGGGTATGCTGAGAAATAAACATTAAGAAAAATTTGGAAACGATGCACAGTTTCTGAGTTAATTAACACTGAGGTTAGTCAATCAGCCCGTTGCGCGCGCAAATTCAAGCTGCCAGCCAGATACAATAAGTGTCAGTTTTGCTCATACCGTAGATGACAGCGGACGAGACTGCTCAGCCTTTGGCTCTGGTTCGATCCTCACTAATATCCTACGTCCAATCTTTGTGTCGCTCTCTTGTTAAATGTACGGAAACCAAACGAAGAACACGTTCGTTGACACCGTCTCTGGCAGATCGCTTAAATGTTGGCGCGCAACAGCCTGATTGGCTAAACTAAGTGCCAATTAACTCTAAAGAGGCGCAACGTATTGAATTCTTTTTCTTAACAGTTATTTCTCAGTGCAATCTTTCCTGTAATACTGTTACAAGCTTTTCACATTGTTTCTGACCACCTTGTATAGCTCCCTTCGAGTTATTTTGGTGCTGACGGGGTTCTTAAGTGCGACGTTCAGTTCTGCGCTGACTTTTGCAACTGACATTTTCTTCAATGACAATCCGTCACGATCACGCAGTATCCATTTTCGTCCACGTTTTGGCTGTGTTGATGGTGTTTTTCCTGTTGCCCTTATGCAGTGTAAGTCTTCGATACGGTGCCCTTGAAATATCAAATACATCGCCTTCCTTGATTACGGAAGCATCCGCCGTACCAGCACAATTACCTCGTTCACGTTCGAATTCCCTCAGGTCCAACATAATGCACTGACAGCTACACAGAACACCGTTCTGACCAAGACTTACGCTTGCAACGTATTGAGGACGCTGCCACGGTGCCGCTCGTCGCCAACTACGACAGTGAAACCTGCAGGTATGGCTAGCATCTGCTTTTTATGGTCAAACATGCGTTTCTCTCGTCGTTTACGTATTTTTGTCTAACTGATCTCTAGTAACTCACGTCGTAGAGTACAGCATGCTGTGCCACACTGCTAGAAAGCATGTTGTTGTTGTGGTCTTCAGTCCTGAGACTGGTTTGATGCAGCTCTCCACGCTACCCTATCCTGTGCAAGCTTGTTCATCTCCCAGTACCTACTGCAACCTACATCCTTCTGAATCTGCTTAGTGTATTCATCTCTTGGTCTCCCTCTACGATTTTTACCCTCCACGCTGCCTTCCAGTACTAAATTGGTGATCCCTTGATGCCTCAGAACATGTCCTACCAACCGATCCCTTCTTCTGGTCAAGTTGTGCCACAAACTTCTCTTCTCCCCAATCCTATTCAACACCTCCTCATTAGTTATTGATCTACCCATCTAATCTTCAGCATTCTTCTGTAGCACCACATTTCTAAAGCTTCTATTCTCTTCTTGTCTAAACTATTTATCGTCCATGTTTCACTTCCATACATGGCTACACTCCATACAAATGCTTTCAGAAATGACTTCCTGACACTTAAATCTATACTCGATGTTAACAAATTTCTCTTCTTCAGAAACGCTTTCCTCGCCATTGCCAGTCTACATTTTATATCCTCTCTACTTCGACCATCATCAGTTATTTTGCTTCCCAAATAGCAAAACTCCTTTACTACCTTAAGTGTCCCATAGCATAGCATAGCAAAGCATAGCAATTCTTAATGTGCCTGAATGCTGTAAGTGTCTCTCCGCAGAAGAGTCACTCGGCACAACTGTTCCGACCCCGTCATTAGGGAGAAGACTTAAGTTTGGTTGGGACAAGGACAGGCAAGGAAATGGGCCGTGTCCTGTTCAAATGGAACATTCTAATACTCTCCTTATTCGATATCGGGTAACCACGGAAAATCTGAATCTCCGTGGCCTGGCGAAAATTTGAATGGTGTACCTTCTGCAGGCGAGCTAGCGCCTCGATCACTGGGACAAGTCATTACGTCGGAAGGAGAAGGAATGAAAATTTGGATTAAAACGAGATTATTAGAGATGGAGAACACGTTCGAACCGGGGAAAGAAATCGGTCGATCCTTTTCAAAGACACCATCTCTGTGGTTTAGGGAAATCACAGACAACCTACACCTGTGTGATCGTACTGTTGTCCTCTTGAACACGAGTCACGTTTTGTCAAATAGTTATCACTGCGCCAGGTCACATGGTCGCAATTGCGTTTGGGACAGTTTAGCTTTCATTGATAGCGCCGGCAAGTTTACAAACATTGAGTTACATATATAATGCAGACACTGTACTACCCGACCTCGATATTACTGCACTTGTCCTGCCGTGGCCGTTATCGGAAATACGCGGTGACGTTCGCAGAAACAGGTACGGTGGTAACTAAGCGCAACGCAAAGGAAAAAGAATTCGATTGTGGATAATTTCAAGACAGTTCTCCATATACACTATGTGATCAAAAGTATCAGGACACCCCCAAAAAGATACGTTTGTCACATTAGGTGCATTTTGCTGCCACCCACTGCCAGATACTCCATATCAGTGACCTCAGTAGTCATTAGACATCGTGACAGAGCAGAATTGAGCGCTCCGCGGAACTCACGGAATTCGAACGTGGGCAGGTGATTGGGTGTCAGATGTGTCATACGTCTGTACGCGAGATTTCCACACTCCTAAACATCCCTAGGGCCACTGTTTCCAAAGTGATAGTGAAGTGAAAACGCAAAGGGACACGTACAGCACAAAAGCGTACAGGCCGACCTTGTCTGTTGACTGACAGAGACTTCCGACGGTTGAAGAGAGTCATAATGTGTAAAAGGCATACATCTACCCAGACCATCACACAGGAATCAGGATCCACTGGAAGTACTGTGACAGTTAGTCTCGAGGTGAGGAAACTTGGATTTCATGGTCGACAGGCTGCTCATAAGCCACACATCACGCCGGTAAATGCCAAACGACGACTCGCTTGGTGTAATGAGCGTAAACATTCGACGATTGAACAATGGAAAAATGTTGTATGGAGTGACGAATCACGGTACACAATGTGGCGATCCGATGGCAGGGTGAACGTCATCTGCCAGCGTGTGTAGTGCCAACAGTAAAATTCGGAGGCGGTGGTGTTGCGGTGTGGTCGCGTTTTTCATGGAGAGGGCTTGCACCCCTTGTTGTTTTGCGTGGCAGTATCACAGCACAAGTCTACACTGGTGTTTTGAGCACCTTCTTGCTTCCCACTGTTGAAGAGCAATTCAGGGATGGTGATTGCATCTTTCAACAAGATCGAGCACCTGTTCATAACGCACGGCCTATGGTGGAGTGGTTCCACCACAGTAACATCCCTGTAATGGACTGGCCTGCACAGAGTCCTGACCTGCATCCTATAGAAGACCTTTGGGATGTTTTGGAACTCCAACTTGCTGCCAGGCCTCCCGGACCGACATCGATACCTCTCCTCAGTGCTACACTCCATGAAGAATCGACTGCCATTCCCCAGGAAACCTTCCAGCACCCGACTGAACTTATTGCTGTGAGAGTGGAAGCTGTCATCAAGGCTAAGGGTGGGTCAATATCATACTGAATTCCAGTATTACCGATTGAGGGCGCCAAGAACTTGTAAGTCATTTTCAGCAAGGCGTACAGATACTTTTGATCACAGACTGTACTTCCGAGTATTTCAGCGTATTCTCATGAAGCATCACGATAAAACCTCATGATAGGGCGACCGAAGCGACATCACTCCCACGTGCAATAATATTGTGGTCGACTAATAATACAGCAGCCGGGGTCGAGCATAAACAAACGGATACGCCAGAGGAGAAAAGAGTGGAGCAGCTTATCGCAGTGCTGGCAGTCTACGCTCGTGGTTTGTTCACCTGCGACAGCAGGACTGACATAATAGTCACAGGGGTGGCTGGTTTTTTCAGGTGTTGTGACGGTCGTAGCCCAACACCGTCATGGACCAGGACTGAGTTCTTCATTCATTTCAAAATAAGAGAAGAAATCAACGAGCTACGCACAACAAAACAGAGCGCAGGACAAAAATCCTCGGTAAAGCCTACAAAGCAGTTGTTTGGCTAGGTTAGCAGTGCCGTAAGCATAGTAGTTCAGGCCCGTATCTTACGTAATCGCCGGCTGCGGTGGTCTTGCGGTTCTAGGTGCTTCAGTCCGGAACCGCGCGACTGCTACGGTCGCAGGTTCGAATCCTGCCTCGGGCTTGGATGTGTGTGATGTACTTAGGTTAGTTAGGTTTAAGTAGTCCTAAGTTCTACGGGACTGATGACCTTAGATGTTAAGTCCCATAGTGCTCAGAGCCATTCTTACGTAATCGTAGCCCAAAATACCCATCCTCTCCCACTCTAAAACTGTCACGCCTAAATGTCGGCATAATATTTCTCCCGTTGTCGGCGACAACATGGTGTTTTGAGTTTCCCCGTGACTCATGTTTGTATGGATCAGTTCGTAGAGCAATATCTGCTAAAGGTAGGTTTCGTCCCAACCCTGTTCTTAATTGGCGCACATGTAACCAACACAAAAAAAATGGTTCAAATGGCTCTGAGCACTATGGGACTCAACTGCTGAGGTCATTAGTCCCCTAGAACTTAGAACTAGTTAAACCTAACTAACCTAAGGACATCACAAACATCCATGCCCGAGGCAGGATTCGAACCTGCGACCGTAGCGGTCTTGCGGTTCCAGACTGCAGCGCCTTTAACCGCACGGCCACTTCGGCCGGCTAACCAACACAGCCTATACTCCGCCACTGAAATAAATTCGGCGTTTCCGACTAGTGTATTTATTAATAAAAACTTTTATGACTTGTTATTTTCTGTCTTTTTAGCTTACTTTCCCCTTGTTCACATTTCAAGGGGTGGCCATCACGCAAAGCCTAACAACTTAGACAGTACGCTGCACAGTTGTGTGACCAAATGTAAAGGTTTAGTTAGGATGCTACAGAACCGAGTTTCTTTAAACGGTCCTAATTGTTCTCTCACTTTCTGCAGACGATATAGACTAGGAACTGCCAATTAAAGGTCCCAAAATGACTTGACATTTATAGTACTTCAGGTGTTGCAGGAGATGAATTGTAAAGTTACTTAAATCATGTTCTTATGTTAAGAAAATAATTGTCATTATGATCGAACTGCACCTATGGCACTAAATCTGCGAGTACTGAATTACGATATGTGCAGCAATGACGTTCTTAGATAAACGAGAAATTACCTGTACACTTCGCATACTTTCATTTTGTCAGTTCAGGTCATTGATGTCTTCAGTTAGGCACTGGATGGTTCATTACCCCACAACTGTTAAATGAGCTAGTGATTCGTTTCCAGTGACTCACTGATAATATGAGCTAAGCCATAACGAGAAACATAAACCTCATGGTTGTTTTATTTAAACAATAGAAATGAGTCACACGGACTGTGAAATTATATTAATAAGAACATGGTATAATCCCTTCTTTCACATAGTCAGGGCTGCGATGCAATTTTGGCTTATTTTCTGGCATCAGTTCATGTTATATTTTTTATCCCTGAATTTATGAGTAACGAATATCAAAACTCCATCTTACTGTCTCGCTCACCCGACTCGGAAAAAGTGAAATTTTTCGTCTGAATTTTGAAGTAAATACTCAAGTCTATGCTGTTCCAAGACTCTGTCATTTTATGTAACAGATGCTACATTACTTTGTCGCATAAATGAAGAACATCTCAGTTCCACGGATATGGTATCGAAGTTTATTAACTTTCAGTGCAGGTAACTCCTTTGACACCTTTGGTCTATTCATCAGAATTTTATTTGCATAGGGAATCGTATGCTATTTACAAGATGGCCAGTTTCAGTGTATAACGACCATCTTAAGAATTTTAAACATCATAAAGTTATCCATCACAGAACGACAATGATAGCATTTTATCAAGCTCCGCCTGTAAAGGCCACTTTCTATTCGTTATAGAATGAAATTCGTCATCTCATAACGACATGTACAACCGTAACCATGCATAAAATGTGATTAATAGATGACATCAACCACGAACAAGATCATTGTCAAGACAGGACGCAATCTTTTGGATGTTGAACGCTTCGAGACATTTTCATATCTTTACAACATAATCAACATTACTGTTGCCATCCACTCTGATATTAAAACTGAACTCAGCTGTCCATGTGTGGCGTTCGTCACGGCGTACTAGTCAGGCTTGTGGGTTGTTTTTTGCCTCGTTGTGCTGCTCCACAGTTTCTCGTTCCCGATCGCCCGCCTTGGCTATTCGTATCGTGGACAGCCTCGTACGTCTAGTAGGACATTTCAGATATTCACATTAATCATGTATTACAAATGATAGTGTACAGGGTGCGGTGCTTAAATCGGGGCAAATGAAACTTTCTTTAAAGCTAATCTATTAAAACTAAATACAAATTAAAACGAAAATTCTTTTACATATAAGTAGTGGTATCTTTTAGGAGTAACATTAGTCGATGTGACCCCCTTCCACAGCAATGAGCTCCTCCAATCTTGTCCTGAAGCGATCGCACGCACTCTTTAAAACAGCGCTGTCCATATTCGCGAATGCAGCTTCGATAGCGGTGCGTAGAGAGGTGACATTTTGACCAGAACATGTCAAACTTTATCCGAGAACTAGTTTTGGACTAAATGGCTCGTATTAGGTCCTTCTATGCCATCCGGCACAATTTTCGCTCGCTGACATTCAATACTGACTCCAATTTTCTCACCGATTGCCCCGGGTCCTTCGAAACCAGCTGCTGAGCCTTTTCAATGACTGCCGCTGTTCGTGACACACGTTTCCTGGAATGAGGCTTCCTCACCGGGTTAGTGGAACCTTCCCCAGACTTCTCCAAAGCGTTATATATGGCCACTATATCGTAAACAGTTGGTCTCGGGTATCAGAACAGTCGAACTATTTCAATGGGCGAATGCCCAGCGCGAAGACTTTCCATAATCGCTGCTCTTCGGTTGTACTCTGCTCTTGTCGGTGACACCTCGGCCATTTTGAGGTTCTGAGTGTTTACTACATACCTACGGCTTTCAAGAAAACCAATAGCGACCTACATTGGAACTGCAATATGGTGGGAAATTCAAACTGAAATTTTTACGGGTTTAAGCGTCGCGCCCTGTAATTTGCATGTGGACCATTATAATACGATCAGGATGGCATTAGTCTAGTAAGCCTAGCAGTGCATTGTACATCCACGGGACATTCTACGGATTATTCCGCAGCATTGTAAATCCACAAGACATTCAATGGATTGAAACTTCCTGGCAGATTAAATCTGTGTGCCCGACCGAGACTCGAACTCGGGACCTTTGCCTTTCGCGGGCAAGTGCTCTACCATCTGAGCTACCGAAGCACGACTCACGCCCGGTACTCACAGCTTTATTTCTGCCAGTATCTCGTCTCCTACCTTCCAAACATTACAGAAGCTCTCCTGCGAACCTTGCAGAACTAGCACTCCTAAAAGAAAGGATATTGCGGAGACATGGCTTATCCACAGCCTGGGGGATGTTTCCAGAATGAGATTTTCACTCTGCAGCGGAGTGTGCGCTGATATGAAAAGCTGTGAGTACCGGGCGTGAGTCGTGCTTCGGTAGCTCAGATGGTAGAGCACTTGCCCGCAAAAGGCAAAGGTCCCGAGTTCGAGTCTCGGTCGGGCACACAGTTTTAATCTGCCAGGAAGTTTCATATCAGCGCACACTCCGCTGCAGAGTGAAAATCTCATTTTGGATTCAATGGATTATTCTGCCATGGAAATCTTGGTCACGGAGAGATCCTTCTGGGATTCAATTACTAAGGAATCTGTGAAAGTACGTTCTGCAGATCTTATTAATAGTGAAGGTGGCTTTCAACTTGATATGTCCTGCGACCTGGTGGTTTCCTTTACGTCTTCAGAAAGATAGAATTTGACGCGTCAAGTGACAATTTTGTTACACTTACTCATAATGTTTCTTCTACCTTGGAAGCAAAAAGACACATGACGGGCAAAGCAGGGAACACGCAAAAATCGGTTTAGCACAGGCAAAGAGGACGGTCCAGGCTGAGAGAAGTTTTTTGGTATCAAACATTGGTCTTGATCTGAGGAAGAAAATTCTTAGACTGTACGTTTGGAGCACAGTGTTGTATGGCAGTGGATAATGAAGTGTGGAAATAGCGGAAAAGAAGAGAATCGAAGCGTTTCAGCTGATATACTACACAGGTATGTAAGAAAACTAGAGGGACTGATGCGATAAAATAATGGGGTGATTGTCTCCAGAATCGACAACTAAAGGAACGTATGCAAAACACTGACAAGAAGAAGAGACAGAATGATAGGAAATGTGTTGAAACACCATAGAATAACTTCCATGGTACTAAAGGGAGACGTAGAGGTTAAAAGCGAGGGCAATACAGAATTTGGAATACATCCAAGAACTAACTGAGGATATGGGATGCAAGTGCTACCGTAAGATGAAGAGATTGGCTCTAGAGAGGAATTCGTAACGGGCTGCATCGAATCAGTCTGAAGACTGGTGACTCATAAAAACTACGTTGTTTAATATTTTGACAGCTAAATTTTAACTCTGCGGGCCCGCAATTTGGAGAACGTGCGCATGCAATATTATTGTTACGCGTGTGCCTGCGCGCCTCAGATGGAGCAATATTCGACAAAAGGCGATAATGTCAACGAAGGGCGTTCATCCAGATGACTAAATTGTTGTCGACAGAAATATCGTGGCAAGATGTTGACGTCATCCCAATGTAATCCCTAATGAAATCTGATTTTTTTTTTTTTTTTCTTGTAAAGCGAAAACGATACGGCGTGCTCCTACATCCTGATATAAATGTATAAGTTTCCGTGCAATCCATCCAATTATTTCAGGGAAATGCTGAGTGGATTCATTTTACCAGATCACGGCGGACGTCATTTCTTGCCTTCAACCAATTGCATAAATGCTCGATTCTAATCACGAGTACGTTTATGGGAAGATAAAAGCTGACCTTCCGCCATGTTAGCAGAATGATGTACTGCGTCACGTGCATCACAATTCACAATATTATTAGCAGTTACACTTAGAGAGGAATCGACGAATGTAGTTCACATCACCCTCACCTTTACCCGCTTCCTTTCATGCATGTGCTGAGGTCAACTTGTCAAGGTCAGAGGTAATATGACATTATGAATGCACGATGTCGATCGTTTTTATTGTGCGCCATATGTGTAAGCTTTAATCACAGTGGCTTTCGCAATGCACTATCATCCAGCTTGCCAGATACCAAAGATAATTCAGTGGTGGTTTGCACAACAATAAGCGGACAGGAAATATTGCGACGGATGAGGCAGAAACTGGTTGGCAGCTAGTAATTTACCGCGCCTGCCATGTCCCTGGACAACGGGCGCCGAGGAAGGAAGAGCCACATAGCACACGCCTCCTCACGGACAGGAAAGGAGGCCCTCCATAATAGCTGCGCGCCGGGCGATAACGCGACAGGTGAACGACCCAGCAGGTGGCATCCGACAGGGTAAAACCGAGTATCGACTCGACTCGGCGCTGCGGTGAAGGTCGATACGATAAGAAGCCACTGACCTAGGCATAGGTGGGATTGTACCGGCTAGATGTGACCATGCGTATAGGCCAGTATAGGCTCTTGTGTTTTAGTCAATTGTGTATCGGAGCTAATTGGCAGTGTCTTCCTAAAACAGTCCTAACTTCTTGTTAGTATTGCGATTCGAATAAGACCGTGTATGAAAAGTTGCAGGCACTGTATCTTGGCTACGTGTTATCAGTATATAGCGATACGCACAGTGTCCCACAGGGAAATATACAGCTGATACGCTCCTCCAACTTGTCAATTAGCTTGTAAAATTTGAAAGTGTCTTACTGCAAGTAACACGTAAAGGTTCTGTAGCAAGACATTCAGCAAAATATCTCGCGGACTGTCGTGATTAAAACGTCGCACTCCGTCCATTTAATCCAACTAATGTGCAGACCGCTTCTACCCTGAACTAATATGTCTAACCATCTGTTAAATAATATCTGTCTTTAAAAATGATTGATTGAGAACACATACATGTAACACAAGCACACTTCAGTCACATACAAAATAAGTAAAAGTAAGTGAGGCACACAAACAGATTAAATACTATTTATCAGTAGCTACTGTACCAACAAATAACTATGGAAATGTTGATGGGCAGTGCAAGTTTGTTATACGGAAAAGTCCATTCACCAAGCTAGTTTATTTGATGTGTATTGACTTTAATGTTAGCAGTTTATATCTGTTGGAATTCAGAAAGTCCGTGGTAGGAAACTTTAATTATTAAGCTGAGCAATCAACAAACAAAATGATTACTGCTGCGGATAAAGTTAATGTCAGCAGCAAAGAATGAGCAATGATCTAACGTTAGATAACATGTCTGCTAGGAGTTTTGATTTAAAGTCATAGTTAACTGATTCTAAATATAGCCGGCCGCGGTGGCCGAGCGGTTCTAGGCGCTTCAGTTCGGAACCACGCGGTTACTACGGTCGCAGGTTCAAATCCTACCTCGGGCATGGATATGTGTGTGAGGTCCTAGGTTTAAGTAGTTCTAAGTCTAGGGGACTGGTGACCTCATATGTTAAGTCCCATATTGCTTAGAGCCATTTGAACCATTTTTTTAAATATATAGTTTCTTAGCATCTGCGTTTCGTCTCGTCAGGTCTGGAGGTCGCAATACCGCTTCATTTTCGAAACATAAACACGTTTTTATTTTCCGAACTTTTTTTTTCACACTGTTCACCATGTTTACCTTTATTTGTACGGTACACTATTATTATTCAGTCAGTAGCTATAGATATTTTATTCTAAAACCGTGTTTTCAGAGACGGATATATTATGAATTCATTATGTGTTTTATTTACAAAACAAATATTTATGTGCTTGCTGCGTAGGTCGGCCACGCAAACTAACTCGTTACGTTAAATTTGCTTACTTTCAGGTCTTCCTGCATTTCTCTTCAGTGTTCTGGAATTACTTTGGTCCTGTAGGCCACACCAAAGTCTGCAAAAAGCTAATTTGCTTCCAGATGTTGTTGCTGTTGTTGTTGTCTTCAGTCCAGAGCCTGGTTTGACGCAACTCTTCTCGCTACTCTATCCTGTGCAAGCTTCTCCCAGTACCTAATGCAACCTACATACTTCTGAATCTGATTAGTGTACTCATCTCTTGATCTTCCTCAACGATTTTTACCCTCCAAGCTAACCTCCAATATTAAATTGGTAACCCCTTGATGCCTCAGAACATGTCCCACCAACCGATCCCTTCTTCTAGTCAAGTTGTGCCACAAATTTCTCTTCTCTCCAATTCTAGTCAGTAGCTCTTCATTAGTTATCTGATATACCCATCTAATCTTCAGCGTTATTCTGTAGCACCACATTTCGAAAGCTTTTGTTCTCTTCCTGTCCAAACTATTTATCGTCCATGTTTCACTTCAATACATGGCTACACTCCATACAAATACTTTTAGAAAAGACTTCCTGACACTTCAAACTATACTCGATGTTAACAAATTTCTCTTCTTCAGAAACGCTTTCCTTGACATTGCCAGTCTACATTTTATATCCTCTCTACTTTGACCAAACTCATTTACTACTTAAAGTGTCTCATTTCCTAATCTAATTCCCTCAGTATCACCCGATTTAATTCGAGTGCAATCCATTATTCTCGTTTTGCGTTTGTTGAAAACACTGCCCATTCCGTACAACTGCTCTTCCAGGTCCTTTGCTGTCTGTGCCAGAATTACAACGTCATCGGCAAATCTAAAAGTTTTTTTTTTCTTCTCCATGGATTTTAATTCCTACTCCAAATTTTTCTTTTGTTTTCTTTACTGCTTTCTCAATATACAGATTGAATAACATCGGGGATAGGCTACAACCCTGTCTCACTCTCTTCCCAACCACTGCTTCCCTTTCATGCCCATCGACTCTCATAACTACCATCTGGTTTCTGTACAAGTTGTAAACAGCCTTTCGCTCCCCGTATTTGACCTCTGCCACCTTCAGAATTTGAAAGAGAGTATTCCAGTCAACATTGTCAAAAGCTTTCTCTAAGTCTAAAAATCCTAGAAACATATGTTTGCCTTTCCTTAATCTATCTTCTAAGATACGTCGTAGAGGCAATATTGCCTCACGTGTTCCAACATTTCTACGGAATCCAAACCGATCTTCCCCGAGGTCGGCTTCTACCAGTTTTTCCATTCGTCTGTAAGGAATTCGTGTTAGAATTTGCAGCCGTGGCTTATTA
The DNA here is from genome assembly GCF_021461395.2 of Schistocerca americana. Lineage (NCBI taxonomy): Eukaryota > Metazoa > Arthropoda > Insecta > Orthoptera > Acrididae > Schistocerca > Schistocerca americana. The sequence continues at coordinate 541,381,904 of NC_060119.1, forward strand.
AACTGATTGTTCGGTAATTTTCACATTTGTCAAAACCTGTCTTCTTTGGGATTGCTATTATTACATTCTTCTTGAAGTCTAAGGATATTTTGCCTGTCGTACTTGCCAGATGGAAGAGTTTTGTCATGGCTGGCTCTCCCAAGGCTATCACAAGTTCTAATGGAATATTGTCTACTCCCGGGGCCTTGTTTCGACTTAGGTCTTTCAGTGCTCTGTCAAACTCTTCACGCAGTATCATATCTCCCATTTCATCTTCATCTACGTCCTCCTCTATTTCCATAATATTGTCCTCAAATATATCGTCTTGTATAGACCCTGTATATATTTCTTCCACCTTTCTGCTTTCCTTTCTTTGCTTAGAACTGCTTTTCCATCTGAGCTCTTCGTATTCATACAAGTGGTTCTCTTTTCTCCAAAGGTCTCTTTAATTTTCCTGTAGGGAGTATCTACCTTACCCCTAGTGATATATGCCTCTACATCCTTACGCTTGTCCTCTAGCCATACCTGCTTAGCCATTTTGCACTTCCTGTCGATCTCATTTTTGAGACGTTTGTATTACTTTTTGCCTGCTTCACTTACTGCATTTTTGTATTTTCTCCTTTCATCAATTAAATTCAGTATCTCTTCTGTTACCCAAGGATTTCTACTAGCCCTCGTCTTTTTATCCACTTGATCCTCGGCTGCCTTCACTACTTCATCCCTCAAAGCTACTCATTCTTCTTCTACTGTATTTCTTTCCCCCATTCCTGTCAATTGTTCCCTTATGCTCTCCCTGAAACTCTATACAACCTCTGGTTCTTTCAGTTTATCCAGGTCCCATCTCCTTAAATTCCCACCTTTTTGTAGTTTCTTCAGTTTTATTCTACAGTTCATAACCAATAGATTGTGGTCAGAGTCCACATCTTCCCCTGGAAATGTCTTAAATTTAAAACCTGATTCCTAAATCTCTGTTTTACCGTTATACCTATAATCTATCTGAAACCTTCCAATATCTCCAGGCCGCTTTCATGTATACAAACTTCCTTCGTGATTCTTGAACCAATTATTAGCTATGATTAAGTTATGCTCTGTGTAAAATTCTACCGGGCGGCTTCTTTCATTCCTTACCCCCATTTCATATTCACCTACTACTTTTCCTTTTCCTACCATCGAATTCCAGTCCCCCATGACTATTAAATTTTTGTCTCCTTCCAGTATCTGAACAATTTCTTTTATCTCATCATACATTTCTTCAATCTCTTCGTTGTTTGCGGAACTAGCTGGCATATAAACTTGTTCAACTGTGGTAGGCGTTGGCTTCGGGTCTGTCTTGGCTACAATAATGCTTTCACTATGCTGTTCCTAGTAGCTTACCCGCGCTCCTATTTTTTATTCATTATTAAACCTACTCCTGTATTACCCCTATTTGATTTTATATATATAACCCTGTATTCACCTGACCAGAAGTCTTGTTCCTCCTGCAACCGAACTTCACTAATTCCACCATATCTAACTTTAACCTATCCATTTCCCTCTTTAAATTTTCTAACCTACCTGCCTGATTAAGGTATCTGATCTTCCACGCTCCGATCCGTAGAACGCCAGTTTTCTTTCTCTTGATAACGACGTCCTCTCGAGTAGTTCCCGCCCGGAGATCCGAATGGGGGACTATTTTACCTGCAGAATATTTTACCCAAGAGACGCCATCATCATTTAACCCTACAGTAAAGCTGCATACCCTGGGGAAAAGTTACGGCTGTAGTTTCCCCTTGCTTTCAGCCGTTCGCAGTACGAGCACAGTAAGGCCGTTTTGGTTAATGTTACAAGGCCTTATCAGTCGATAATCCAGACTGTTGCCCCTGCAACTATTGAAAAGGCTGCTGCCCCTCTTCAGGAACCACACGTTTGTCTGGCCTCTCAACAGATACCCCTCCGTTGTGGTTGCACCTACGGTACGGCCATCTGTAACGCTGAGGCTCGCAAGCCTCCCCACCAACAGCAAGGTCCATGGTTCATGGGGGGGACTTCCAGCTGTATGCACTAGATAATTTATACATACGCTAAACTGTAACATTCTCTTGTGGGACGCTAGGAATTACATCTGTAAGATGACGTATTACACCTGTTAATAATGATGTATTGTGTACCACGTCTTATACAGTCCTAAATACACCATTATGCTCTGATGCACGGTAAGTCGTATTTGGTTTACGAAACAATAGTGCAGAGCTGTGTTGAATGCCTTCCGAAGCGAACAGAGCGAGCTGTGTTTCGCAATATCTCTGTTCATGGAATCCATGTTCGTCTTTTTAGAGAAGATTTTCGTTCTCCAGTAACTTACCAATAATAACGCTTGGCATCAATGACCAAACCCTTTTCCGTACTTTCCGTCTATTTTTATTTTCCACGGAATGGAAAGAGAAAGCGCTCATAGGTTTATCAGGGATCCTACTTGTATACGCGGATGTCGCTGTGTAGTAGGGGAGAGTGTTATATCTTTGAATGCTTCTCAGACTTTCGCTTTAGCCTTCTTTGCTCTGTAATACACAGGATGAAGAACAAATGCCGCAGTTGGCAGTCGCCATGCGATTCGTCATCTAGATTCAAGACAAAAGTTTATATAGAACAATCAAATCGAATGCATTTTAAAAACACAGGTATGAAAACGTGGTGCTGGCAACACTGTCACATCGTGCAGCACATAGGAATGTACAGAGCAACGTGTATCATCCCACACTAGCCCGCCCGGCTAGCCGCGCGGTCTAACGGACAATCCGCCTTCGGCGTTGTAGCAGCTCGAACGTGCTTAGTACACCGGCCGCGCCCCGTTTAGCGCGAGCTTTGTTTACATCCATTAGGCTTCGCATAGCCGTACATTGATTACTAAAGATCACGATGGCACTTTCTTACAGGAAGGCGACCATCAAGTTCACGTTCGACGCACAATACACAAGATCAAAAGCACACAAAATCGAACGTTTCATGCGCGAAGTTGTGAAACTAGATCCGCAGGAGCTGATAGGGATTCACCTGTCAATAGTGGCCAGCGTCGTATATGTAAAACTCATAAACGAGGCAGCGTGCGACAGACTCATTCGTCGATCCACCAACGGTTACCGCTTTTGCCACGCCGATGGAACGTGGGTGTGGTTTCTGTTGATCATGCCGGTTTCGGAGCAAGAACGGTATGCGTATTCGAACTTCCGTTCGAAGTTCCTGTAGACTTGGTTATCGTAGCACTTCGCCCCTACTGTACCGTCCTTAATCATGCTGCGGAGAAATGGATCAGCTTCAAGGCGTATCCCGTATTGAACGGAGTGCGCAAAATAAGAATTCCAGAAGCACGTACCATCTTATGTGACAATAGGTGGCTGTCGACCCATCGTTATATACGATGGTCTACCGAAAACCTGTTCTGGCTGCGGGCAGGAAGGCCATGTCCGAACTGACTGTCTTCAGCGACGTTTAGTACAGCTACCTCGGGACACTCAGCAACCGCCACAGCGGATGACGTCGCTGCCTATTACATACGTGTAAGCGCTACGGAACGATGTGGGCGACGCGCATGACAAGCCGTTGCCCGTAGACTCTGCTAATATCGCCCAAATCCCACGTCACTGACGGCGCAAATGACCTTGTCACACCACCAGCCAGACGCCCCACAACAGATGCGGAGCCACTGTCCTACCACGCACGCTCCAGTCGAACCCATCTTTAGATATGGAAGCGGATTCGCAAGAGGGTCGCATTGAGCAGCATCCTCAGTAGACGTGGAAGCCCCACCACGAAAACAGCGGTCGAAGAAGCGAAAGGAGAGGCGGCTGCCCACACATGACGACACTACAATCGAAGAGACGAACAAGACCGTGGGAACGATTATGATTCGTTTCCGATGCCAGGCCAGGATTTCGTCACACCCACAGTGTCGTTGCTAAAAACCGTGGCGAAGGCGCCACCTCAAAGAGACACGATGCATGCAGATACGCAACAGGATGACGTCCCACCTGCAGATGAACGACCGTCAACAGCGAGACTCCTCACCAACTCATTAGGAGACCGGGCACAAGAAGTGGAACAAACTGATGAGATGCAGGACGTCGACGTTCAGTCAGTGGCTCCCACCGACAACGAGTAGGGAGGGAACCTTGTCCATGGCGGCCAGTGAGGCCGTGTCGTGTGGTCCCGGTCCAGGAAGAATGCTCCGTCGACAGCCGATCACTAGATGCGTGACTTCCCACCAGTGTACAATCAATATGATGCCACACGTCTACCGTATTTGTACAGTTAGCATCAATGATATTCGCACCTCAGTTAAGATACAATCGCTGCAAGATGCGCTGGGGGAAGCGGGCGTCGACATAGTTTTTCTGCAGTAGGTACGAAACGATGCCCCGGTTGAGTTTTATGGTTATGACGATTATCGTTTAATAGGTTACGACGGTAGCGGTGACACAGTCATACTGTTACGAGAAAGAATAGTGGAATACTAACAATCGACCCATGGTGCTGCCCTGACTGTAGGGGATGTCCACTTGGTGAATGTTCACGCACCGTCTGGATCGACCAAGAGACACGAACATTTTACCCAGCGGAAGTGTCACCGCTATTTCGAGGACGTCAGGAGAATTATATTGTCGGCGGCGACTTCAACTGCGTCCTGCGGCCCGAGGACCAACGACCACACTTCGTTCCTTGCCCGGCGTTACAGACGCTGGTCCAGCATCTTGCACTGCATGACACTTGAGAAATGACGCATGGCGACAGCCGCGGTATACGTACTTTTCAAGCTGCTCAGCTAGTCTACTAGACAGGGTGTATATGTCACGTGGACTGGAAGGCGACGATTGACGGCCAAGTGTGGCCTACGGCCTTTACAGACCACCAGGCTTACATCTGCGCCCTCGCTCTGCCGCGGCAGGAGACATGGCGCAGTAGGGCCCATGGAAGCTCAACGTTACCCAACTGCGGGATGAGAATTGTTCACGGGAGGTTGACTCACATGGCGACAATGTCAACGGCGTCAACGTTCGTACGATTGAAAGCGTAAATGGTGGCTCTGCTGCGTCAAACCGACTTTACGCAGAACGTTCACACGATGTGGTCAAAATGTCGGTATGCCGATTACGAGGAGCCCTCCAGGCGGTGGACTTCGATCACGCTTTCGACCGCGTGGAGCACGTGTTTCTACGAGGGGTCATGGAACGGATGGAAATCCCCCTCATGTTTGTGGACACGATCATGAGGTTGACCAATGGCCCGAGCTCGAGAGTCTTGGTGAACGGTGTTAATTCAGAACCTTTCACGAACCAGCGCACAGTGTGGCAAGGTTGCCACCTTTCGGCCATCATATTTGCAGTCGCTCTTGACCTAGCACTACACGACCTCCGACGACGTCTTGAAGGCGTCCAACTACGGACCACATCGTTCCAATGCCGCGTATACGCCGACGACGACGTTCTTTTGGTCAAGTCAGGAGATGAAACCCAGGAGGCCCTGGAATGGCTTCAGCACCGACTCCTCGCCAGGTGACTCTGCTATCGTCTGGACGGGTTTATACTGATAGCAAATCGGTGGCCATAATGTTCTGGCTGATCAGCGTATGCGCCTTTTATGAGCTTTGCCAGACAGTTCATTAAATGAAAAAGATGATGCTGATGTTGGTGATTTTTGGTTTGTGAGGCACTCGACTGCGCCGTCATCAGCGCCCGCACAAATTCCTAATCTGTACACAGCCACTTTCACGAATGATGATGGAATGGTGAGGACAACACAGACACCCAGTCCCCGGGCAGAGGAAATCCCCAACCCGGCCGGGATTCGATCCCGAGACCCCGTGATCCAGAGGTAGCTACTCTAGCCACTAGACCACGAGCTGCGGACTAAATGAAAAAGAAAAAGCTATTGACAGTTTACCTTTTTTGATTTGTAGTTCGGCACAAATCCACGCAGCCACGATAAAGAGCGAAAGAAAGGTCGTAAACTATCGCGTAATTGCGACTTTAGTCGGCACAGAACGAACTGAAATATGGTAGGTAAGTTGGTAAACACGTGACTCTTAAGCTGACGATAACATAACGGTTCCGGAGTGCACAGTAGCATCTGACAGCGGACTGACAGTTAACATTGTATTACAGACAGGTTGGCTCTGATAAATGCCGGGAGAGAGAAGGAATAAAAAGGGATTCTGCAGCGACGGTGCCTGTGGGCCTCTCCCTCTGTCGGCGCAGGTGCTGGAGCTGGAGGCAGGTAATTGTCAGGTGTGGGGCGGCGCTCCACGTCGCTTCCCTGCGAGGCGCGTTCATTGTGGCGGACAACAATGCATTTCCGCTCTTCTCCACTCCTCTCCGCGCCGGCCACCGTCCCTTGCACAATCCGGTTGCTACACAGACCGCTTCCACAGCTTCACACGCATTCTTTCATTCTCCGAAAAGGAAGCAAAAGCTCGAGCAGCAGCATCCGTCTTTCCATCTTAGTAATACTGGAGGTCTATCCAAAGCTAGTGTCGTCAATTTTCACGGAAACTACAACTAACACGGAGTTCACAGTAACACTGTTAAATAGAGCAAGGTTTAAGCTACGTACTATCATTTCTTCACACGGCCACTATCATTCTTTATACACTTTTGACAATGATGAACGAGAGCCTTCGTGCTGCGCTCGTCAATAGTTTGAACGAGTTCCTGCTAGCCATTAGATCTGTCAGTGTCATCTGAGTCTGGAAAGTACACACTAAGAAAGAAAGAAAAAAGCTAGGGACCATGAAGAAATTATCCAAATGGGACGGAAATCGTTAGGTGTAATGTACATGTACAAACAAACAATTGATTACAGTTTAAGGAAAACAGTACGGTTTATTCAAAAGAAAGAGCTTCCCGAATTGGGCAAGCCAATAACGCGTTGGTCCGCCTGTGCTTCTTAGGCAAGCATTTATTGGGCTTGGTACTGATTGATAAAGGTGTTGGGCGTGCTCGTGAGCAAGATAATGCCTGCCTGCATACAGCCAGATTTTTTACTGCTTGTCTATGTGCTTCACAAACCCTACATTGACCAGCAAGATTGCCGGATGTCTCCCCATTTGAGAATGTTTGGAGCATTATGGACAGAGCCCTCCAACTAGCTAGTGATTTCGACGATCTAATGGGTCAGTTCCACATAATTTGGCACCACGTCCCTCAGCAGCACATCCAACAGCTCTACCAATAACTCTCAATCACAGACAAGCCGAATAAATGCTGGCTTAAGGACCAGTAGTGGACCAACGCATTATTGACTTGCTCAGTTTGGGAAGCTCGTCTTCTTGAATAAACCACGCAATTTTTCTGACATTCTAATTACGAAACGTGTTTTTTAAGTAAGGTCTGTTTTGTTGTAGACACTAGTAGTTGTCGCGCATACCGCAACGAGCGCGTGCCTCGTGTACCGGCATGCTTCGGGAACAACTGTGCTCAGTTTCAGCTCTGTAGCTAACCTGTGCGGTTCTGTTCTGTGCTTTCAAAATCTTTAAGACTATCGACTCGCCCGCCGCGTGAGAGGTTCGCTCAGTGATACGGTTTTCGTCAGCAAGGAACCTGTCTGCTGCAGAAATTCATCGACAGATTTGCGAAGTGTACGGTGATACTGTTACGAGTGAAAGCAAAGTGAGTAAGTGAGTACGAGAATTCAAAGATGGCCGTGACAACGTCCGTGATGAGGACTGCTCCGGCCGCCCTTCTTTGATTGCAGACGATTTGGTGGCTTGAGTTGAAGCGAGGTTTCGTGAGAACAGGCGCTTCACAATAACAGGTCTCTCAAACGAATTTCCTGACGTGTCGAGATTAGTGCTTTACAACATTGTTTCTGAACACCTAAAGTTTAGGAAACTGCTCTCGTTGGGTCCCGAAACTCCTAACAGAGGACCACAAAAACCAAAGATTTGAGTGTGCGATGGAGTTTTTGACTCGTTATCATGAAGAAGGTGACAGCTTCTTGAGTCAGATTGTAACTGGAGACGAAACGTGGGTTTCGCTTATCACGCCCGAATCGAGGCAACAGAGCATGGAATAGAGACACACACACTCGCCTGTAAAGCTGAAGGCCAAATAGACTGTGTCCCAGCGCAAAATCATGGCGTCGCTGTTTTGTGATAGGCATGGTGTTTTGTTGGTCGACTTCGTGGAAAAACATCAATGCAGAAGCATGCTGCCAAACGCTGAGAAATCTATGCAGAGCGATTCAACACATAAGCTGCGGCATGCTGACAAAGGGAATTGTCCTTCTCCATGATACTGCAAGACCTCACACCGTAGGTCAGACCCGCGATTTATTGGACAGTTTTGGCTGGGAAGTTTTAGACCACCCACCCTACAGTCCTGACCTTGCGCCGAGCGATTACCCTCCATCTCAAACAACACCTCAGTGACAAACGTTACAGTTATGAAGAAGACGTGAAAACGGCAGTGAACGCTTGGTTATCAGAGCAGGCGGCAAGTTTTTATGAAGAGGGTATTTTAAAATTGGTTGAGAGGTATGATACGGGTTTGAACAAACTTGGCAACTATGTCGAAAAATAGATTGAAGTATGTACTTTCTGAAAATAAATTTACTTTTTTGAAGTAACTTTTCGTTGTGTACTTATGTTCAAACAGACCTTCCTTAAAAAACACCACTCGTATTTGTTTGTTTGTTTCTACAGGTGTATCAGATCCATCAATTTCCTTCCCCTAGGACAATTCTTTCGTGGTACGTCATTTTTTGCCTTAGAATGCATTTACCATATAGTCCATCTTTCATAGCCCCAAAGAGTTAGAGATCCGAAGGTGCTAACTCAGCTCTGTAATTATGGTGGGTGTGGTAGGAAAATCCAGCAAAATTTGACACTGAGATCCATGGTTTCAAACTGTTGTAGAGTCTGGCGTTACTGTAGTAACCTGCACTTTCAGCACAGCCAGTGTCTTTCAGCATTGTGAACTGACAGTTGCATTATGCTCTAAGACATCCCGAGCGGACCACATCGTGCATATCTCAGAGGCTTATGCACATCACTTTCCCTGCGGATGGCAGTGTCTTCAATTTCTTCTTCGTTGGAGAATTTTCATGTCGCCACTCTGTCGGATTCCGATTTGTAATGGCGATAACACATCTCATTTCCGGTGATGATGGCATTCACAAAATTGTTACCTTCAGTGTAGTATTGGTCCAGCAGGTCTCGGCAAACTTTCATTTGTTTATTTATGTTTGCCTCTTGTAATGATCTGCGGATCCTGTAACGTACACAAATCGGCATAACCAAGTTTGCATAATATCTTGGCCGGCTGGAGTGGCCGAGTGGTTCTAGGCGCTACAGTCTGGAACCGCGCGACCGCTACGGTCGCAGGTTCGAATCCTGCCTCGGGCAATGATGTGTGTGATGTCCTTAGGTTAGTTAGGTTTAAGTAGTTGTAAGTTCTGGGGGACTGATGACCTGAGAAGTTCCATAGTGCTCAGAGCCATTTGAACCATTTTTGAACCAGAATATCTTGTGTAATACATTACAGCCAACATTCAGCTGTGCACACAATTGCTCAGTTGGTATCCACCAATCATCATGGATGAGTTGATCAAGATGCTGTTCATCATGAGAGGTGGTAGCTGATAAATGTCGAATGGGGCATGGCTTGTCACACACGTCATTTTCACACGAAGGTGTGGCGCCTTTGAATAGTCAAATGTGGGCTTCCTGCCTCATCCTTCTCCAGCCAGAATTTGTTATCCATCTCTAATGACGACATCGTTGACGGGATTTTATACAATTACCTTTCTTCTTTCATTTCACCCAATTTCTCACTGTTACAGAGGTTATCTTGACACCAAAGACGTGAAGCTCGAAAAATGCACCTGTACTTTCTGTCGATCATCAACTACGCCTATATGTTTTCCACTCTGGTGATCCACACGTATTGCCCCAGCTTTGCACAGGTGTTCCATGTACTCTCACATTCACCTCGTCAGGCTCTCTTTCTCCTCTCATCGATAACTCCAAAAACCTGTTTACCCAGCTCTAAAAAGAAACAAGCCAGTTTGTGTGAGAAGTGGACTGAATTATGGATTCGCCAAAACATCCAACCTAAAAGAGCTGTAACAGTAGCTAAGTACCACGCGCACTGTGCAGACCCCCAACAGCAGCTTCGCCACAGTTAAGTCTGAATTGCTCGAAGCCACTTTTGCTACGTCTAAAGATAAACGTAAGTGTTGTTAGTCTTCCCGAGGCGAAATTCGTCGACTAATTTTATTTTTCAGCTGCCCCCTCCCACCCCTAAATATATATATATATATATATATATATACGAATCTTCAGCGAGAATCATTTAATAATTTCTTCGGAGGGGTGTGGATTTAAGGACTTTCCTTCGCTTCTCATTTACTCTAAACTGTATAATGAATGTGGTATCAGTATCCTCTGTAAGACACGAGACGTTAGCTACCACAGAGTGCGACAACAATGGATGCTCTTTATGCCCCTTCGTCGAGTAAAATCAGTATTACTTAGTTAGATCTTTTGCATTTAATTTATGTGTGTATTTAGTTACAGTGCTTCAGAGTGGTGGTGTAATGCATTTTTTTAGTCCCCGAGGGAAACAGTTTTGAAAATCATCAATATTACTGCACATAATCCAGCGAGTTTTATTTCAGCACTTCTCTGCCTAGGAAACGCTTTACTTTTAGCTACATTATTTTACAGAGGAGGAAGAAATCACAGGGACTAGATTCGACGGATAGGTTGGTGATTTCAATTTCGCTCGAATTCTACGTGTGTATACGGTAGAACCAGTCCTTCGATCATCACAACGAAAGATGTCTTTTTTTATGGCGTCTCATATAATCGGTTTAATGTTTAAAGATAATAGTGCGTATTTACAGTGGAACTTAGCGACACAGATTAATGCTGGACTACCCTCTTCACGCAGAGAAACAAACTAACATTGTTTCCATCTAGGTTCTCACCGGTTTCGCTTTCACTGTTCGTGGTAATGAGGCTGTGTCCCACAGTCTCGACTGTAGCTTGACATCTAGGTCAGTCACAGGCGGTTCTCGTTGCTGTTTTTCAAATGAAATCAGAACTTGTGTTAGCACATTGTTCCATCATGTTGGCAAGTGGTAAATCGCTGAGTGTATGAAACAGCTTTTATGGAATCAATTGCTCCGACTTAGCTGACCCTTCCCCTTGGATGATGATTGGTCAGCTACTTCACTCCAATATTGTGTATTAGGGATACCTGATTCTGCATCCAGGCTCTACAAACCTCTGTGAATTGCATGGCAGAGGGTACTTCCCATTACACCAGTTGTTAAGCATCAAATCCACTGCAGTAATAGCAGAAAATCGGGAGAGAATAATGACTTCAGTTGTTAGAAGATGACGACAGTGCCGTGTTTCTGAGCACGCGCATTTCACAGCATACTCACGATTTCTAATTCCACACTCAGCACAGTCAGTTGACCATGACGTCACTGACTCACCCGCAATATAGGTGGCTGCTGCTTTACACGCACCCACAATAAGTACAGATAGTTAATTTTGAGCATAAAATCGCTCCAGCAAAACAGCCTTAGGGACAACGATAAGCTTTTGACAGTTGTTCCCATTTATTGTCCTCCTTTTATTTCGTCATAAATTAAGCTCTACATGTAGGCCTATACGCTGCACACCACCGTGATGTGCGTGGTAGAAGATACCCTTGAATGTGCCCTGCAGCAGGGCCTCTCTCCCCATTCCAAGCGACAGGAATGGTCGCCCAAATTCCTCTGGCGAGCTGCGATCAGTCCGATCTCGCCTTCAAGGTCGTTACAGTAACGAAAAACAGGCGACTGCAGTCCATTGACAAACTCCTCACTCAGTGCTGGTTCTTGAAACCTTTCAAGTAGGTGTTCACAGGACTGCTGATGCCTATTCTTAAGCACCTGCCAGTTCAGGTATTTCACAATCACCTATTTTTTACTCGAGTTGTGTCAAAAATTCTCCCCAGTTCGATTCACTACCTCATCAGTTATCCAATCTCTCTATCAATTGCCGGCCGAAGTGGCCGTGCGGTTAAAGGCGCTGCAGTCTGGAACCGCAAGACCGCTACGGTCGCAGGTTCGAATCCTGCCTCGGGCATGGATGTTTGTGATGTCCTTAGGTTAGTTAGGTTTAACTAGATCTAAGTTCTAGGGGACTAATGACCTCAGCAGTTGAGTCCCATAGTGCTCAGAGCCATTTGAACCATTTTTTTCTCTATCAATTCTTAAGCAGTCTTATGTAACCCCACATTTCAAATCTTGAACTTGTATTGTATTCTATGGAACTGGGGACCTAGAAACAATGGACAGGCTTCGTCCCCGCCGTAGCTCGCAGTGGTACACAACCCCACAACTGTCTACAGCAGTCCACTCACCCTACCGCCGCCCCACACCGAACCCAGGGTTATTGTGCGGTTCGACCCCCAGTGGACACCCCCCCCCCTCCCCCTCCGGAAACGTCTCACGCCAGACGACTGTAACACCAATGTTTGCGTGGTGGAGTCATTATGGTGTACGAGTACATGGAGAAAGTGTTTGCGCAGCAATCGCCGACATAGCGTAACTGAGGCGGAATGAGGAGAACCAGCTAGCATTCGCCGAGGCTGATGGAAAACCGCCTTAAAAACCATCCACAGACTGGCCGGCACACAGGACGTCGACACTAATCCGCCTGGCGGATTCGTGCCGGGGACCGGCACGCCTTCCCGCCCGGAAAGCAGTGCGTTAGACCGCATGGCTAACCGGGCGGGCAATCTTGTACTTCCTTATTGTCTCACATGACATTTTTCACAATATATATAAATGACTTATTAGATAGTGTCGGAAGTTCCATGCGGCGTTTCGCGGATGATGCTTTAGTATACAAAGAAGTTGCAGCATTAGAAAATTGCAGCGAAATGCAGGAAGATCTGCAGCGGATAGGCACTTGGTGCAGGGAGTGGCAACTGACCCTTAACATAGACAAATGTAATGTATTGCGAATACATAGAAAGAAGAATCCTTTATTGTATGATTATATGATAGCGGAACAAACACTGGTAGCAGTTACTTCTGTAAAATATCTGGGAACATGCCTATGGAACGATTTGAAGTGGAATGATCATATAAAATTAGTTGTTGTCAAGGCGGGTGCCAGGTTGAGACTCATTGGGAGAGTCCTTAGAAAATGTAGTCCATCAACAAAGGAGGTGGCTTACAAGACACTCGTTCGACCTATACTTGAGTATTGCTCATCAGTGTGGGATCCGTACCAGGTCGGGTTGACAGAGGAGATAGAGAAGATCCAAAGAAGAGCGTCGCGTTTCGTCACAGGGTTATTTGGTAAGCGTGATAGCGTTACGGAGAAGTTTAGCAAACTCAAGTGGCAGACGCTACAAGAGAGGCGCTCTGCTTCGCGGTGTAGCTTACTGTCCAGGTTGTAATGTTGTTACTTTAATTTGCTATGATGAAAGCGGTACTGATGGACAATAAAAGCGGGTTAAAAGCTGTGAGCTGTCTGGGGAAGTTAACCGTGCATTACTGCGCAACTGTTTCACCAGGTAACTAGTCTAGGTTTATCAAATTCCCAATCAGACTAACATTGATTATAATCTTTTAATAGTCATACAACAACCGGTAATATATATATATATATATATATATATATATATATATATATATATATATATATATATATATATATATATATAAAAGGAGAATTTAAATAAAAAGAAAGAAATCAGTTTATATTTGGAAATTTATTTTAAGATTGATCATTGAAATTTCAGCATATTAAACGTGAGCTGGTGGCTTATTTAGGACTGTGAAAATGTGAGATAGTAATCTTACGGAACACATAAAATATGGAGCCAAGATTGGGAGACTGCATACAACACTGCATTCATAAAATAACACACGAAGAACGTTGAAACATAAGCAAGAGGAAATTAACCACAACCAACAGATTCAGTTTTCACCCAAAGAAATTACGTTCGTAGCACAATCCTGTCCGTCATGTAATTACCACACACTGGTATACTAAATTCATACCAATTCTCTGTGAAATCTTCCCAAAAAGAATAGCTGAGGGCTACTTTGATGATTACACCACATGCTTCACGTGGTCAACTTGGTTTACACAAAGCGTATAACTCCACAATAATTTTGATAACTAAAATAAATTAGATCGAAAAGCAATTTACAAAAGAAAAACCTCGAACTGGTTACTAACGTCTTGCTATTAACCTGATGGGTCAAACAGTTACTGATCAACACGTGGTTCCACTTTACTCACAAAGTAGTGACAAAGCAGCTACCGGAAAATAATCTGAACTTCACACGAGAATTACACTGTGCCGCAATTTAAGATAACATTAGATATTTTAGAGCTAAACCTGAAATAAAAGGAATAAATTTTCAGTTAGGCTGAACTTAAGAAATCCGTTGTCCTACGGACTTAGCAGACACGCGCTTAGCCGGAGATCTTGCCACTTCAGACGCTCGCCACGGACAGACTGACCTGCGCTCCTACCGAGCGTGCTTCCCAAATACAAACGGAAGTGGCCAGAGGGGCAGCTTCCTATACCAACATGACAACGGACGGCCAGGACCATACTAAGAATAGAAACTTCTTTGCTTTTAGAAAGCGTAGCTACCTGCTCCGACGTTGGTCCTACTGTTCTCTAGCAGACAGCCTTGTCTGCTACCATCCAGCATGCAACTATAAAAACATTTGCTCATTCATCCTCTCACACAGAAGGGAAGGGGGATGACAGTATCTTATCATATACAGTATATAAAAGAAAGCAGATGTAGGTTCCGTATGAGACTGTGCGACATGAATTACATATAAACTGTGTTTTAAAGTGTAGTAGTGTGACAGATCGTTCTTGTTTAGGCGTACAAGTAACATGTTTCACTGCTCAGTCTCCTCCCAGATAGTCAGAAACACCACAGTAAATTTAGAAGAGGAATTTATGCCGTAAATGACAACAGACTTAAGAAATTAACATGAAAGGAATCCAACAGAGACCTTTCAAGGTTTCGAGAGGGTGCGTTTCTGGATGAGGTATCGAATTGTTTCCCCCTACTTATACCTCCCGAGGAGATCACGAGTGTAAAATTAGAGAGATTCGAGCGCACACGGAGGCTTTCCGGCAATCGTTCTTCCCGCGAACCATATGCGACTGGAACAGGAAAGGGAGGTAATGACAGTGGCACATAAAGTGCCCTCCGCCACACACCGTTGGGTTGCTTGCAGAGCATAAATGTAGATAGATGTAGATCTATCGTCCACATTTCATTTCCATACAAGGCTTCGCTCATGGGTGTCCACAAGAATTTTACGCAAAAGGAGGCAAGTTTCGGTTAGTTTGGAAACGTGTCGTCGCTCGGAAACTAAATTTGAGAAGAAGTACATAAAACTTATTGCGTTTCAAAAGATTGATAATTATCCCATGAGCATGTTTTGCTTGGTATCTTTCCCTCAGGGTGTTGGACCGGTGCCTATCCGCAGCTCAGTAACGGGTGTAAGAGGGCAGTGACAGATTGAAGATACTATTTTGGCGCGGTTCTGTAATGGTTCGCAATGTAAAATCTTCAGTTTAGTAGAGTCACAGACAATTAATGTTATAAATTCGTGATGACTCTGTAATGAATAAAAAAAGAAACCTGTGTCCAGACTGCAGGAGGAAGCAAGTGTCCCCTCTTGCCAACAAATGCGTCAGTCTTCACACCTCACTGAATTTGAACGAGGTCGTGTAATAGGGCAACGGTAATCTGGATGTTTCTCCTGCGATATTCCAGGGAGAGTTCATAGGAATGTAGCCAATGTACGTGATTACGCGAATGTACGGTCGCAAGAAGGACGGGATCCAGACAGCCACGTGGCACTACCGAGAGGGAAGACCATCATCTTCGGTGTACGGCTCTGGCGCATTGCGCTGCTTCTGCAGCATCAATCTGAGCAGCAGTTGGCACCACAGTGACACAACGAACTGTTTCAAACCGGTTCCTTAACGGACAGCTCCGAGCCAGACGCCCTATAGCGTGCATTCTACAGACCCCCAAACTACCGCCATATGCGGCTTCAGTGGTGTCGAGCTAGAACTCATTGGAGGTCATGGTGGAGGAAAGTTAGTTCTGCTTCAGTGCTAGCTAGTGATGGCCTGTGTTGGGTAAGAGGAGGTCAATAAAAGGCCTGCAAGCAACCTGTCCCCGTACTAGACACACTGGACCTTACTAGACACACTGGACCTACACATGAAGTTGTGGTCTGGGGTGCGATTTCGTATGACAGGAAGAGCACTCTCATAACCGTCCCACACACCCTGACTGCACAACTGTACGTCAGTCTGGTGAGTCTGCCTGTTGTGCTGCTATTCATGAACAGCATTCATTGGAGTGTTTTCCAACAGCATAACGCCGCCTACTACCCCAACATGCTCTACAGAGTGTTGACACGTTAACTTGACCTCCTCGAACACCAGATCTGTCTCCAATGGAGCATATATTGGGCATTATCGGACGACAACTGCAGCATCATCCGTAAATAGCATTGATCGTCCCTATATTGAGAGACCAAGGCCAATGGGCACGGAACTCCAAAACAAAAACTGTCATCCAGCACGTGTACGACACAATGCATGCAAGGTGCATGCTTACATTCAAGCTGTAACACAGGTTGTTAATATATCAGCATTTCACAATTGCAATGGCTTATCTTACACTTAGATTAACGTTTGATCTCATAACGTTAATCACTAAAATACGAGGTGCATTCAAGTTCTAAGGCCTCCGATTTTTTTTCTCCTGACTGGAAAGAGATAGAAACATGCGCATTGTTTTAAAATGAGGCCGCGTTCATTGTCAATACGTCCCAGTGATGGCAGCACCGTACGGCAGATGGAATTTTACCGCCAGCGGCGAGATTGAGAACTGTTTTAAATACTTAAAATGGCGACGTTTTTCTTACTTGAACAGCGTGCAATCATTTGTTTTCTGAATTTGCGTGGTGTGAAACCAATTGAAATTCATCGACAGTTGAAGGAGACATGTGGTGATGGAGTTATGGATGTGTCGAAAGTGCGTTCATGGGTGCGACAGTTTAATGAAGGCAGAACTTTGTGTGACGACAAACCGAAAAAACCTCGGGCTCACACGAGCCGGTCTGACGACATGATCGACAAAGTGGAGAGAATTGTTTTGGGGGATCGCTGAATGACTGTTGAACAGATCGCCTCCAGAGTTGGTGTTTCTGTGGGTTCTGTGCACACAATCCTGCATGACGACCTAAAAATGCGAGAAGTGTCATCCAGGTGGGTGCCACGAATGCGGACGGACGACCACATGGCTTCCCGTGTGGCATGTTGCCGAGCAATGTTGACGCGCAATGACAGCATGAATGGGACTTTCTTTTCGTCGGTTGTGACAATGGATGAGACGTGGATGCCATTTTTCAATCCAGAAACAAAGCGCCAGTCAGCTCAATGGAAGCACACCGATTCACCGCCACCAAAAAAATTTCGGGTAACCGCCAGTGCTGAAAAAATGATGGTGTCCATGTTCTGGGACAGCGAGGGCGTAATCCTTACCCATTACGTTCCAAAGGGCACTACGGTAACAGGTGCATCCTACGAAAGTGTTTTGAAGAACAAATTCCTTCCTGCACTGCAACAAAAATGTCTGGGAAGGGCTGCGCGTGTGCTGTTTCACCGAGACAACGCACCCGCACATCGAGCTAACGTTATGCAACAGTTTCTTCGTGATAACAACTTTGAAGTGATTCCTCATGCTCCCTACTCACCTGACCTGGCTCCTAGTGACTTTTGGCTTTTTCCAACAATGAAAGACACTCTCCGTGGCCGCACATTCACCAGCCGTGCTGCTATTGCCTCAGCGATTTTCCAGTGGTCAAAACAGACTCCTAAAGAAGCCTTCGCCGCTGCCATGGAATCGTGGCGTCAGCATTGTGAAAAATGTGTACGTCTGCGGGGCGATTACGTAGAGAAGTAACACCAGTTTCATCGATTTCGGGTGAGTAGTTAATTAGAAAAAAAATCGGAGGCCTTAGAACTTGAATGCACCTCGTATGTTCCGGGAATTTCACAACTATACATTATTTTTTGGTGTTGCGATTTTCTTCACTCAATGCGTAATGAAGTTCCGTCTGAAGAAAGATTTGTAAATTTGTGGTAACATCTGATGGGACCAAACTGCTTAGGTCATCAGTTCCTAAGCTTACACAGTACTTAATCTAACCTAAACTAACTTACGCTATGGACAACACTCACACCCATGCCCGAGGGAGGACTCGAACCTCCGACGGGGGAAGCCGCGCGGACCGTGACAAGACGCTTACGACCGCCCGGCTGAAGAAAGATACACAAATATCCAGTCAGGCCATGGTATGATTTCATATTAATGTAAATATGGGCAACTAGCTTTAAAAACTCAAAACAATGTAGTGTACTGCAATTCACAAGCCCCAAAACACAATGTCCTATCACTACAGTATCAGTGAATTACAGTTGGAAGCCGGCCGAAGTGGCCGTGCGGTTAAAGGCGCTGCAGTCTGGAACCGCAAGACCGCTACGGTCGCAGGTTCGAATCCTGCCTCGGGCATGGATGTTTGTGATGTCCTTAGGTTAGTTAGGTTTAACTAGTTCTAAGTTCTAGGGGACTAATGACCTCAGCAGTTGAGTCCCATAGTGCTCAGAGCCATTTGAACCATTTTTTTTTACAGTTGGAACCAGTCAACTCGTACAAATAGCTGGAAGTAACAATATGTGGGATTTGGTGGGGAATGATCTCAAACCCGCCAGGGTAGCTGAGCGCGCTAACGCGCTGCTTCCTGGACTCAGGTACACGCGCCCGGCGGATTAACGACGAGGGCTGGTGTGCCGGACAGCCTGGATGTGGTTTCTAGGCGGTTTTCCACATCCCGCTAGGTGAATACCGGGCTGGTCCTCACGTTCCGCCTCAGTTACACGTGTCACGCGCACTCTTTCCCGATTTACACTAGACTGAGACAGCTGGGGTACACTGTTTCCATCCCTGGGGGTACAGGTTGGCAGCAGGAAGGGCATCCGGCCACCCCTCAAACTAACCTTGACAAATTCGTTCTAACCACGCCGACCCTGCGATCGCTGCAAGACTATGGCGTAATCGAAAGAAAGAAAGAAAGAACGAAAGGTGGGGAATGATCTCACAATTGGCGCTTCAGTCACAGGAAAGGGAAGCGTGTTTCTTCTGAGTCCCTCTCATATATTTGTGGTTACAAGGATAAGTGTAACGCCACTGCATGTGTTGCAGCAAATAGCACATTTGGACATAAAAGAACCCATTGCTGACAGTAAAAAACCGCCACAAACGTGCAAGTGAAGGGAAACAGTAGAAGAAGCGTTTCTCTCTGGACGGCGGTCTCAAAGTATTTTACTATGAAATGAAAGTAGACCTTTGACGTAATTTTCAGAACCTGAAATTTGTACAGCGAAGTTGGCGACTGCTCGGAGTTTGGATACAGTTCAGGGCTCCCTACCGCTGCACACTGTGCCTCTGGCGGCCCTTATAGCGGCAGCACGGGCCTGCCATCTGCCTCTGCCTGCCCTAACAACCCGGGCCGGCAAACCGCAGAGCGTCGCCTGCCACAGAGCACCGGCCTGTTCCCCCACGCAGCCGCGGCTACTGTGCGCGCCTCGCCTGCTGGCTGTTACGACGCGGCCGGCCAGCTCTGTGGGCAAATCCAGCCGTGCCGCCCTGCCTGAATGAAGGCTCCGGCAGCGGAGGCGGTTCGCGGGAAAAATGCAAATCGCCAAAGCACGTGTTTCGCTCTACCGACTCGCTGCAAAGTGTGGGCAGCGCACCGAGCGAGAACCACGTGGACAAACACGACAGGTCGCTCTCACACACAGCCGAACTTCGCAGCCTAAAAGGGGGGGGTAAAAATAAAAGGTCGCTTATTTTGGCTTAGGTGCCAACACTCATTAGTTCCCGATAAAATTACGGTTAAAGTTTCGACGCGACTTCATCAGTACACTAGCGCGGCTGAAGTCGATACCGCAGAGGCTAAGAGCACAGTTTCTAGTGCTGGCAACCCGCTTGCAAATCCATCCGTATGTTTTTTTTCTGTTGCTGTTGTAAGAATATGTGATTTCAATATTTATTGTGATACGGTGAAATACAATGCAAATATGGACAAAAGCAATAACCATTTCAAGTCTTATCACAAATACGTTTTATATCACAAATTTTATAATCTCACGTAATTAACAGTAACTGAAAATGAAAAAACTTTTAAATTCTAGTATTCAGTTTTTGGCTTAATTTTTGCTTTTATACTTAAAGAGGGCCATTGCATTACCTTGGATCGTACCACGCATAAAAATATTCAAAGCATAAATATTCAGAACAGCACGAAAAATTTACGAAGGCACGTATGCTACAGTCAGATTTTGGGGAGCGAAAATCTAAAGAAAAAGCAGCCTCGCCAATGTTGTAAGCCTTTTGGTGCTGTATACTTGTATACAGGTCATGCTACGCCGTCACCCAGGAGCTCTCGACGTGTATACACGCACCGCTTGTGATTTCCTACAGTGCTATGGACGCTTCTAAGTGTCCTGAGCTGCCGACCCCTCCCTGCTGTGGACGAGTTACTTCAATATCTTTGTGAATAACAAAGTTTCCAGCGTCTATCATACAACATGCGTCTCATTGATTATCATCATTTGCAAAAAAAAAAAAAAAAAAAAAAAAAAAAAAAAAAACTCGTTGGGATATATTGAATCTTTATGAGATATAAAGCCTGTTACGGCCACATGATTCGCAATGCGCAATGGCGTGCATAAAAGCGTAGCGCGCTACCGTCCGCCGGATATAAAACCCAATTACTCCGGAACGAAATGAGATATCGTTCTCCTCGCAATTTTAAATAAAATTTCAGTATATTATCTACATTTCGGTCCCTGCAATGTATCCGCGAAAGTCAACTATATGTAAAGTTTGCGCAGTGCATTTTTACCTCTGCAGACCCTCTAAAATTTCGTGCAATGTTACACTTAATTTGATGCAGTGCAGTAAGTACGATGGATTACGAAAAGAAATTCAGTTGTTTATAGAGTAAAGATATCAGACTGCACGAGTTGATTAACGATCAAGGCCTGTATTTTAACTGCAGCGCTTCTATTTGCGATTTCTCTTTGCTGTGCGATGGCACTTCTGTAACCCTCGAAACATAATTCTTCACCCGTCTATAAAATTATACGTTATAGGGTTGACACATCGATATGCACTTTGGCCGAACTACTTCTTAAAGGACACGTCAGTATTTCGATTTCATCGAATGAGGGATCGTTTTGCAGACCCCATGATTCAATAATATACAGAACGGTTCCATTTTCACGTAATGTAGCAAAATTTTGTCCAAAAACTGATGACAGGTTTATTTTGTCAGTTATCCACATCTTGTGGCTGTTGTGTACACATTCTAATGCCGTTCCATTAATTGGTTTCCGTCTTGTTCTACTCTAGGACCAAATTTGCCCTGACTTCTTGGAGACAAACAGAAACTGTTCGTCACATTTTTCGGGAAAGAATCAATCCGTAACAATGCGAAAGCTCCAACTTTAGAGAAAATGCTTCAGTGTGCGTGGTTTGCCGCGAAATTGTCTCCAAATTGTAAGGTGTTTGGCAGTGTTAACGAAGTTGCTCTTCCTAAAGATATTCACACTAAAAAATCTAACTGCCTACGTGCAGTTTAAAGTCGTAACGAAAACCGTTCAGAACTTATGACGATTTTATTTCATACAGTCCAATAATTGTCAATCTGTATATGTACACCTGATAAACGCACGCTTTTAATTAACTACCCTACATATACAGTAGTGAATGCTTCAGCAAATATTTTGTCATTTTTTGTTATTTTTCCTTGGCCTGTCCTAGTTAATCCTTCGTTCAGACAGCTTACTTATCGACTCTTCATCAGTTATCTCACAATGACAACACATCGTAGAAGGTTACATAACCTGAAGAAAGCTTTCTAGGTTTCTTTAGTTTCCTAGACCAACTGATCTCGTGTTTTATCCCGTCACTTAATGTTCTCACATCTTCTCCCACTACTTGTATGTAGTCTGTTGCTATTTCCTCAAGGCCATGCTTCTCTTGTTGGTTCGTTAAACAGAATTAAGTGCAATGTAACTTAAATATTTCTTCTAGTTCTGACACAAGGACAACTGCAGAATAGTTAAGGCAATGGTCTCGTATTCGTGAAAGGAAGGTGACAAAAACTTTTGATGCAGCTCTCCATTCTAATCAATCCTGTGCATGCATCTTCATCTTGTCATAACTGTTGCAACCTACACCCGTTTAAATCTCCTTATTGTACGGTTAGGTTTGTCTAGCTCTATAAATTATATATATATATATATATATATATATATATATATATATTTTCCACGTATTACATAACTGGCAGTTTTTTGATGCCCTAGGATGTGTCACATCAATCGATTCCTTCTTTTAGTCAAAGTTTGTCACAAATATCTTTTTCCTCCAATTAGATTCAGTAGCTCCTCATGAGCCACTCTGTCTTCTGATTTGTAGCAGCACATTTCCAAAGATATTCTCTTCTTGCTTGAACTCTTTATCGTCCACGTTTCACTTCTGTATAACGATGCAGTCGATGCAAATGTCTTCGGAAAAACCTTTCAACACTTAAATTTATATTAGATGTTAATCAGTTCCTCTTTTTCAAAAAGTCTTTCCTTGTTATTGCCACTCGGCATTTTTATATTCCTTACCTGACTATCATCAGTTATTTCGCTGTCAAAAAAGTAATTCCCGTGTACTGTTTTTAATGTCTCATTCATTAATCTTGCTCCTCAACACCACCTGATTTCTTTCGACAAAATCCCATTATCCTTATTTTGCTTTTTCATTCTGTATCCTCTTTTCAACACACCATCCATTACGTTCAACTGCTCTTGCAAGTTGTTTGCTATCCCACAGAATTACTATATAATGAGTTAAATCTTTCACTTTTCGTTACTTAGTTTTTCATCAGTAGAACAATATATTCTGCAAACCTGGCAATTTCAGTTATTTCACCAAACCCTGATCTTTTCTTTTCTTTTTTTTAATCTATTGTCATCCAGTTACAACTTAGAGAGCAGAGCTGAAATGACTTTCCAAATTCTTGTATTGTGCCCTTGACAAAGTTCAACATCATCATTAATAACATTATCTCGTTCTATCAAGCTGAGAGAAGCCTTCACAAACACTGTTCCTCGTCGATATATTGGTGCAGCGTCATCTTACATCTTCCGAAGCGCCAGAAGTTCTCGCGAACCTTAGAATCGGCCGGTAGCGGGAAGTTCGTTAGAAGACGATTAAATCTGGGCACTGCATTACTGCCGGCGGCAATTAATACTGATCGATCAGGGGACCGCTGCAAGATGGATGGAGAGGAAGGCGAGTTTTAGTAGGGCGGCCTCGCTTCCGCTCCAGCCTCCCTGCAGGCCCGAGTCTGAGGGCGTGTGTCCTGGAGGCGACATAAAGCGCTGCTCGTTAATCTTGGTGGCGGCGTATCGCCGCTCCCATCTAGCCGCGATCCTTCACTGTCCCTGGCTTTTTCTCCGCCTCTGCTGCTACATTATTCCGCAGTTCGGCTTTCGCGTATAGCTGTCGAAGACGCGATCTATTCAACGTTGCGCGCTCAACTCTGTGAAAGTTACACCCTTTCATCCCGTGGGCTCTTCATTGTGTATTTCAAAGGATAGTTGGAAACGTTTACATCCGTACAAATATTTAAAGTGTGTGCTCCATTAGTAGTTCATGAGATACATTAGTGTCAGGACATAAAGTATATAATTCCGAAATAAATGTATTACTTGCAGCATTAAAAAGTTATTGTAGTGGTCTTCTAGTGAAGACCACTACAATAACTTTTTAATGCTGCAAGTAATACATTTATTTTTTGTCCTGTACTTTGACTAAAAGAAGATTTCGGTTGCTAGGGCACAATCTGAGGTTTCAAGGAATCGTCAATTTAGTATCAGAGGGATGTATTGGGGGGTGGGGGAGGATAAAAACTGGTGAGAGGGAGAGCATCAAAGCAGTCTATATAGTTATAGACTGCTTTTGATGCTCTCCCTCTCAGCAGTTTTTATCCTCCCCCCCCCCCACCCCCCACCCCCAATACTTCCCTCTGATACTAAATTGACGATTCCTTGAAACCCCAGATTGTGTCCTAGCAACCGAAATCTTCTTTTAGTCAAAGTACAGGACAAATTTCTTACTGTATTCAGGTCCTGCATACCTGTACAATTTTAACCTCCCCCCCCCCCTCTCCCCGACACACACACACACACACACACACACACACACACACACACACACACACACACGACCAAATCAACGGCCGACCGAGGTGGCCGAATGGTTCTAGGCGCTTCAGTCTGGAACCGCGCGATTGCTACGTTCGCAGGTTCGAATCCTGCCTCGGACATGGATGTGTGTGATGTCCTTAGGTTAGTTAGGTTTAAGTATTTCTAAGTTCTGGGGGACTGATGACCTCAGAAGTTAAGTCCCAAAGTGCTCAGAGCCATTGGAACCAAATCAACGATTCCTTGATGCCTCACGATGTCTCATCAACCGATTCTTTCTTTCTTTCTTTCAGTCAGGTCGTGCCAAAAATTTCTTTTCTCCTCATTTAGATTCAGTACACAGAGAGAGGTGGCGCAGCGGTTAGCACACTGGACTCACGTTCTAGTGGACGACGGTTCAAACCCCATCTGGCCACCCAGATTAAATTTTCAGTTATTCTCCTAAATCGCTCCAGGGATATGCTGGGATGGTTCCTTTGAAAAAGGGCAGGGCCGTTATTCTTCCCCATCCTTCCATAATCCGAGGCATTACTCTGTCTCTAATGACCTCATTGTATCGACAGGACCTTAAATACTAATCCCTCTCCCCCCCTTCCCGTATCTCCTCGATTCAGTACCTCTTAGTCAGTTATCCAATCTACCCATTTAAACTTCAGCATTCTTCTGTAACACCACGCTTCAGAAGCTTCTGATCCCTTCTTGTCAGAACTGCTTATCGTCCACGTTTCACTCCCATACACTACAGACAAATACCTTCAGAGAAGACTCCCTAACTTTTAAAATAATTTTAGTGTTAATAAATTGCTCTTTTTCATAAATGCTTTTCTTGATTTTTGTCAGTCCGCATTTTGCATCCTCTCTGCTTCAGCCTTCGACATTTATTTTGCTGGCCAAACAGCAAACCTCATATACTGTTTCTAGTTTCTCATTTCCTAATCTGATTTACTTAGCAATGCCTGATTTAATTCGACTACATTCCATTACCTTCGTTTTCGTTTCGTTGATGTTTCTCTTATATCGCCCTTTCAAGACACTGTCCACTGGGTTCCACTGCTCTTCCAACTGCTTTCCCATTTCTGAATAACTGTCTAATGACGAAGTCGATGTGGCATTCGATATGGACTTTGTAGGGGAGCCAGTATTAGAATTTAAAAGTGCCTTCGAAGACCTGAGATTAAATAAGGCAGAAGGAATAAATGACATTGCATCTGAAATTATTAAATAATCATGGAAAATGGCAACCAAACGACTGTTCAAGTTTTTTATAAAATCTGGAGAAATAAAAACAAAACAAACAAACACCGTCCGTACAAGTCTTGAAGGTCCAACGGTGCCGACCGGCCGCCGTGTCATCCGCAGCCATTAGGCGTCAGCGGGTGCGGATACGGAGGGGCATGTGGTCCGCACCCGCTCTCCCGGCCGTTGTCAGTTATCGTGATCGGTGCAGCTACTTCTCAATCAAGTAGCTAATCTGAAGAAATACCACCAAAAATTTAGGAAAAAAATACCTTCCGAAAATGATAAGTGCAGATGAGTGCGAGAACTATTGCATAATCAGCTTTAAAGCTCATGTATACAAGTTTCTGATAATAATATTATACGTTGTAACCTCCCCACCGAAATTTTAAGAGACAATATTTAATAGAAATGGGAGCCAAACGTAACCTCCCTGCAATGAAATGTACTGACAAAGGCAACAAAAATGTGAAATTCGCAATCTGACTCTGGTGTAAGCTCCCACAAAAATAATGAAAAACAATTCAGTGCTAATGAAACTTCAGTGACAATGAAAATTCAATTAAACCGAAATATCGGTCTTTGGCCCTTGTGCAAAAATCAGAATTAAAGTCTTACCTCAGTATAACTGCATGTCAAATTTCTGCTCTTATTGTTGCCCACGGCTTGGAGGAACTGCATTGCAAATAATATATTTTTTTTTTGAAATTTAACTGAAACTTTTCTTTAAGGGAAGTGGAACGAAATCGTTAGTTCAATTAAATAATTTTTTTTTTTTGTAAAAATTGCTTTGAAATCAAAATTATTATTGGGGCACTTGTTGGAAATTAATTACAATAAATAAACTTTACATTATCTGATGATTACCTACATTAACAATATACCTCATTCAGCATCTTGACCAGAATGCCATGTCGACGCTCGCCGACTGCGTCCCGCTCGCGACCGTGACAGGACTAGACCACTACTGCCGACAGACTACATCACACAACTGCATTGGGCTGCTACTACTGACCGACATACTGGACGCAACTGAACTGTGCTACTGCTATCGACAGACTGTACTGCATGACGACTACTAGCGTACTGCTGGACGCAACTGAAGTGAGCTACTGCTATCGACAGACTGTACTGCATGACGACTACTAGCGTACTGCTCGCAACACTCGCGCGGTCAAGCGCAGACTAACCACGATAAAAGGCTCTCTGGTCAAAGATTTTATCATGCCTCACCATCGCTGCTACGTTACATACGTGTTTCATAACCCTCCACTGGGGGGGCAAAAATTTGGCAGCGATGGTGAGTCATTTGGACTTGCCATCGCAAGAAATTTTTACAATTTACAGAATATTCAAATTTAGTACATAAATTAAATGTGGTGCACACGCACCGAGTACAAAATATATCAGACAAAGACAGGATGTGAGTACAAAACATAGTAGTAAATCAGAAAACTGTATATACAAATTATTTGACAGATAACAGAGTGCACACGCACTGAAAACATTCTTTAGCATTTTCAGAACAAATAAACAGAATGGCAGAAAATCATGTTGATAAGTGACATGAGTGTACTCGCACTGGAGTTGAGAACATATTAGCAAATGACGAAATGTATATACAATGAGTAACAAATGACATAAGTGCATACGCACTGAAGTATTGAATATACAGAATGAGTACAAATCATATTGAAAAATGAGAAAAGTGCACAGGCACTGAAGTTCAGAAGAAAACATATTAACACATAACATAAGTGCACATGCACTGTAGTTCAGAACATATCATCAAAATAAAAGACAAGAGTGCACATATACTGTACTTCAGAACAAATCGAAAAAGTCTTTAGCATTTTCACAACAAATAAACATAATGGCAAAAAAAAATCATATCGACAAGTGACATAAGTGTACTCGCACTGGAGTTCAGCGAATCGAAAAAAATGTATGACCCATGAACATAAATGATGTTAGCAAAAAAATTATTTTCACTATGTGACAAGAATTAGGATAGGAAAGGGAAGGATTGCATCATGGTTGTAGCACTTTAGATTGCACACAGCTGTTCTGAAAGTCCATATCTTTCCACAGAAGTACAACACCAAGTGACACAATTTGAAGTTCTTTTCCCATCAGAATTTATCAGCGTAACCAAGACACTGAACTGTCGTAGTAATGTTCCATGTTTTCATTTTGGCAGTACATTAGGTGCACCAAACAGTGGGACCATAATAACGTCTTCTTCGCTCACGGTGGTGGACAGCATGTCGTGTCAACACCACGCTCTTACAAGGCACACCAACGTAGAATTAGTGCAAAACCAAAGATAGTGCTCCATGATCACTAGGATAGACAGGACAAATGGACATTGCAGTAATTCAGGGTAGTTAGCTCATAAGGTGAAGGACATTAAGTCACATACCATTCTTCATTAGTAGTTTGCGGCATTCATAGTCCAGTTGTTGAACATTTCTGTACCATGTATGTAGTATTACAGAAAAATGTTCATTAATTGTTTTACATAGAATCAGTAACCTTCTTTTCCTAGTTACAAAGCATTATGAAATAATCGCATTCTTTTCCAGTTACACAGTATAGCATAGTTAATTAATTATTTGTCATTCCAATAGTAATCTCATTCTTGTCCAGTTACAAAGCATAATTAATCACTTGTCATTTCAATATAATAATAATCATTAGCTTTTTTTCTAATTACAAAGCATTATCAAACAATCACATTCTTTTCCAGTTACAAAGTATGGCATAGTTAATTAATCGTTTGTAATTCCAATACAGTAAGAATCATTAGCCTTCTCCTAATTACAAAGTATTATTAAACAATCGCATTCTTTTCCAGTTACAAAGTATGGCATAGTTAATTAATTATTTGTCATTCCAATATAGTATTAATCATTAGCTTTTTCCTAATTACAAAGCATTATGAAACAATCGCATTCATTTCCAATTACAAAGCATAGCATAATTAATTAATCATTTTCCAAGTGACATATTATTCATTGCTGTTCAGCATTACTCAGAACTTTCTCAAACTGGTATCACTATTTGGGACTGGTAATACATTTTTTTGTTAGCAATGCATTGCGTTGGGATCGATAATTAATTGCTGAGGCATAACACTATTTGCTTTTGACCTATTGCTGCAAATGAGGATATTTAACGTCATTCGTCATGAGTCAGCTGTAGCAAGGTTATGTAACAAGGCAGTATATGTGACCACATTTATAAATGATAAACGCAAATGGGTAAAAAATAAAAATGCAAGTACTAGAACAGGTATAATAAGTAACAGGTTTAGTAAGTATCATGAAAAGCTTCTCCTGGAAAAAATACAAAATGGACTATTGACCTGAAAGAAGAAACGCACACTATGCTGAAAAGTAGTGAACTTCGAATTAACAGGTAGTGAAATGTGTATAAAAATGTGTTCCATAGCTGTCCTTTCCAAAACTTTCCGTCATCCTACTATGCAATATAACACCTGCTGTCAAAAAAAACTGCAACAAATACTTAAACAACTACATAGCCTAAATACATAACTTCAACATTATCCTCATCTGTAAAGAAAAAAACTTCATTATCAATCACTTCATTATCCATATTATCATAACTTCATTATTATCATCACCTGTAAAGAAAAACTTCATTATTCATAATAGCATATCCTTCATCATTATTCATCAGCATTCATTATCATCTGCAAAAATCACTTCATTACTCATTATACAACTATTCCTTATCTCTAGCATATTTCATCACTAAAACTAAGATGTGTAGTTTTATCTGACAGCCTGCATCAATCACCTTGTATTCTGAAAGAAAAATTAGTTAAGACTGCTATTCTACGATGAGTATAGTATATTCTTGTTAATGCTTGTTAATCCTGATTCATTTACTCTTCCCCATAAAGTTATTGCATCTTCTTTCGTTTATTCCGTAGGTGAAACTCTCATTTCTGTTGAATTTATTTCTTACACGCATCATTTCTTTCTGAAATTGATGAACAAAGATTAATGTCCTGCATTTAAATCATATACCCACTAAACAATGACTAGTTTATGGTGACATAATTAACCCTACAGCATAACATGACAGAAAACGTAATATGTCAAAGACATTGACAGTGTTCAAAGCCAAAATGTACAGAGAATATCACAATGCAGCAGCAAAATGTAAAACAGTCACGATCTTGAGGTGTCATAGGGCAACAAATGTCAAAGTCAACTGGTGTGTGTTATATCTTAACTATTTCACAATACATACAAACAAAACTGGAGTACAATCATGTACACCAAAAAAAAATGGAAAATGCGCATGGTCTGATGTGTAACGACAAGAAAAGCGACCTGCTAACCTTACCTTGCCGGGCACTTGCCAAGAAAAAATACGATAATCATCAGTAATTAGTCAGGTGAATATAATTGCATTAGTAAATGGCATCATAGTGTGTTGAATCATACAGTGTCTTCATTCAATAAAGGGTATAATATTTGACCAATGGTGGTTGCCTTTCGATTTTCTGGTTCTCCAAGTTTCGACGTGTACAACATTGGGGTGAGGGATGCTGCGAATCCGATATGGACCTGCGTATAGAAGTTCAAATTTACTGCACTTACCTTTTAATTTACTGGATAAATAGTGTGTACGTACTAATATTTTCTGTCCAACGTGAAAGTCGCGGCGTGTACAAACCTGTTTTTGCTGTCTTCTCCGGCGCTCTGCGGCACGTTTGATGTTGTTCAGCGCAATGTCAATTATTTCGTGGTGTCTTAGTCGACGACAGGTAGGGAAGTTTACTAATTCTTTAATTTTGTTTGGTGGTTCAACGTTTTTCAGTATAACAGACGGAGATAGCATAGTGGATTCATTTGGAATGGAATTAATTACATCTTGGAATGAGAGTATGTGTGTATCCCAATCAATATGTCTTTTGTGGCAGTATATTCGGCACAGCTTACCAATTTCTTTCATTAACCGTTCACAAGGGTTCGAAGAAGCATGGTACTTGGATATATAAATCGGAGAAATGTTCCTAGCTCGTAACATACGTGTCCATGTACCAGAACGAAATTGAGATCCATTGTCAGAAATTACCTTCATCACATGCCCTACATGAAATAGAAAATGTTTTACGAATGCTTTCGAAACAGTTTTAGCAGTAGCTTTGCGTAATGGAGTGAAAGTAACAAATTTTGAAGTGAGCTCAACAGCGACAAAGATGTAGCAAAAACCTCTGTTAGTTCTCGGAATAGGACCAAAAATGTCTACTGCGGCCATGTGTCTTAATTTAACGGGTACAATGGGATATAAAGGAGGAATATGTGAAGTGGTGTCTGATTTAGCTTTCTGGAAAATTTTACAAGACGCTAAAACTCGTCGTATACGTTTTTCCATGTTGGTAAAATAACAGTTCTGTCTCAGTATAAGAAAACATTTTCTTGCTCCGTAATGCGCGTAACTTAAATGAGTGTACCAGATTAATTTGTTAACCAGTTCGTCAGGAATGCATAATAACCAATTGTTGCCGTCAGGATGAGAGCGGCGAAACAGAATGTCATTGCGTACAGTGTAATGGTTTCTAATCGTAACATTATCCTTATCTTGCCAAAGGTGTTTAATTTCTTTCCACACATTGTCTTTATTTTGCTCTTGTGCTATGTCCTGTAATGACGATGAAATAAAGTTTTCAAATGCAACTTGCTGAATGTGCATGACACTGAAATTTGTTTTGCAGAAGTTGGTTGCTACGTCTTGCTGATTGTTGCTCAGAGAACGCGATAGTGCGTCTGCTATAACATTTTGTGTGCCGGGAATGTGAACTATTGTAAAATTAAATTCCTGTAAATAAAGTTTCCATCTGCTTAATCTGTCGTGAGTGAATTTAGCCGAAAGTAAAAATTGTATCGCTCTGTGGTCTGTGTAGACGGTGGTATGTCTGCCGTAAAGAAAGTGCCGAAATCTCGTAAAAGCCCATACAACACATAATGTTTCAAGTTCTGTAACAGAATAATTTCGTTCAGCAGGTGACAGAATGCGGCTGGCAAATGCGATGTTTTTAATTACTGTAGAGCCATCTTCTTCAATTTCCTGGAAAATGTGCCTAAAGCGGTGTTGGAACTGTCGGTGGCAATGGAAAAATTTCTGGTAAGATCTGGGTGCGATAAAAGTGGTGCATTCAACAGAGCATGTTTCAAATATCATTCTCGTGAGCAAAATTCTGCGTGTCAAAAGTAATGTTTGCGTTACTGTAATATGCAATCTGTGCTGCATCTGGTTAAAATCTATCGTATGTGTTATTATTTACGGGAGAATGTTGTGGCATATCCACTATATGAACTGTTCTGTTATTTCTTACTGACGTGTTACGCTACGGATGACACCTATTGTCTGTTTCATTCATGATTATTTGTTGTTGTTGATTATTTTGTTGCTGGTAAGACCGACTGTTATTAAACAGTGTCGTGAAAGTCATTCCTATACGGTGCATTACGATAGGAATTGAAATACTGTCTTCTTTGTACGTAGTTATTTCCTTGCTGCCGTGCGTTACTATTTGTTGGACCAGGGACTATACGTGCACGCGGCGGAACATTAAAGCCTGGTTGACCTTGTGCATTACATTGTTGGTTATGTATTCCAACCGGCTGACTTTCATGCTGTTGTGGTGGAAAACGTCTATTGTTACCAAAAAAATGCGTTTGCTGTTAATTTTACACATACTGATGATTACGATTTTATCCGTTATTAAAATTACGCTGGTTCTGGAGTGCCTACTGAAAATTGTCACATTCGGTAAAAGTTTGTCACATCCGGTTTTCATTACATATTCTTAATCCTAGATAGAGCAATAGTTAAAGAGCAGTTTTGATAGATATAAAGGATAGTAGAAGAAAAGGCAGCAGTGCAGAAAACTAAAGATGAAACAGCACTACTACAGCTCGGGGCCCTATGCTCGCTACGGCACATATTCATTAAAGCGTAATGAATCCCCTGAGGTCTATTACGCACTGCAAATAAATTTTGGCTTTTGTGTTACAGACAATTGCGGTATAAATTCAAAAGCAAATAGTTGTATCCATGTTAATTCTAGTTTCTGCATTATAGGCAATGCTGTTGTAAATACAAAAATAAATTGTCGCATCTGTTTCAAAGCTAGGTTCTGCATTACCGGCAATAGCGGTGAAAGCACAAAAATAAATTGTCGTATACAACTCAAAGCGTGTACCTGTGTTCTGTCATTATTAAATTCTTTACATTTTCTGGCGGATAAAAATTGCTCGTAATCTACGTTCTCGTCATTGAATTTGAAAACACGTTCGGGTTTGTGTGTGAATCTGTTTGTCTGTGTCACTTCGTACTTCAAGTTGCGTAGCTTTTCATATTTTAAGTCGCGTAGCTTTTCGGATTTTAATTCGCGTAGTCTCTGTAAATTGTTCACATTATACACGCTGCGTGACTCTGACAAATGCTTGCAACGTGGCGGGTTCTGTGACGTATTGGTGACTGAAATAATTGTTAATTCTGTTACTGTAATGCTTTCGTCAATTTGGTTGTTGTGTCGTTCACTTTTATTAACAATTTCCGTATTCAGAGTGTGTGAAACTTCCAGTGGCTCTAAATTAAACTCGTCGCGTATCTGTACTGCGTTTTTACGGCATTGTTCAGCAACTGCATTAACTTCGTCTTCATGTGATTCTGTTGTGCCTACACGTGTACTACTTAACTCTTGTGCAACAGTGCCAACTTCTTTATTACTGTTATTAGCACAAGCTTCAGTATCCACACGTAATTGTTCTTTAGTGTCCTGACATTGAACGGTAACAGCTGTAATCTCTTCCCTAACTTGTTTGTTCTGTTCACTAAATTGTTTGTACTCTTCTTCAAGTCGTTTGATCTGCTCATCAAGTTTTTCATTAAGTTGTTTATACTGTTCACTAAGTTTGTCTTGTTTTTCGTTCTGTTCGTTCCTAAACTGTAGCATTATTGCCATAAATTGATCCAAAGTAACATTACCTACTCCATTATCTGTGCTGTTTGATTGTGTACCTGGAATTGTCGCACTTTGTGTGACCATTTGGTCATTCTGCAATTTACAAAAAGGATTATCAGTCGGACGTACACTGTCACTCACTATTTCGGAATTAAATAAATCTATCGTACTTTCAGTACACTGTCCACTTTCATTAGACATATTTGTCTGAACGTTACTTGAATTTTCCAAATCGGGTGTGTTAAGCTGGGCAGCGCTCATTACAATAGAGCGTCCCGCATCATCAATTGTCGTCAAATCAACAGAGGACATAACCGAGTTCGTTCGTTCATCATTAAGACAAAAGTCATCATTAGTGGTTGGAACGCACTGATTGTCAGTGAACGCAGGATTGTCATCATTACACTGCGTGTCACAAGTCCTATCGGTAAAGGTGTTTGAGTCGTTAATTTCATTCATAATACCTCGCGACACACTATTCACAGTCTTTCGCGGCATTTTTGCAATAGTCACAAATATTCACAAAACAATTAAGCACATATGCAAAACGCAACAGTCACTAATACAACAGAGCAAACGAATTGCCGTTGACCTGTAGAAAGAAAGTCACAAGATTAGTGAAAGCGTTGCGCCAAATCCTAATTATATCTAAGCAAATAAGAGCAGATATCTGACTGTTTTTCAAAAGACTCTCAACGAAATACGATCCTGGACTAGGTGTCGCCAAGTGTAACCTCCCCACAAAAATTTAAAAAGACAGAAATATAAAATGAATAGGAGCCAAGAAGCAATATCGGCCCACAGAAATATTTAAATGAAAAAAAAATAATAAATGGGAGCCAAGTGTAACCTCCCTGCAATGAAATGTACTGACAAAGGCAACAAAAATGTGAAATTCGCAATCTGACTCTGGTGTAAGCTCCCACAAAAATAATGAAAAACAATTCAGTGCTAATGAAACTTCAGTGACAATGAAAATTCAATTAAACCGAAATATCGGTCTTTGGCCCTTGTGCAAAAATCAGAATTAAAGTCTTACCTCAGTATAACTGCATGTCAAATTTCTGCTCTTATTGTTGCCCACGGCTTGGAGGAACTGCATTGCAAATAATATATTTTTTTTTTGAAATTTAACTGAAACTTTTCTTTAAGGGAAGTGGAACGAAATCGTTAGTTCAATTAAATAATTTTTTTTTTTTGTAAAAATTGCTTTGAAATCAAAATTATTATTGGGGCACTTGTTGGAAATTAATTACAATAAATAAACTTTACATTATCTGATGATTACCTACATTAACAATATACCTCATTCAGCATCTTGACCAGAATGCCATGTCGACGCTCGCCGACTGCGTCCCGCTCGCGACCGTGACAGGACTAGACCACTACTGCCGACAGACTACATCACACAACTGCACTGGGCTGCTACTACTGACCGACATACTGGACGCAACTGAACTGTGCTACTGCTATCGACAGACTGTACCGCATGACGACTACTAGCGTACTGCTGGACGCAACTGAAGTGAGCTACTGCTATCGACAGACTGTACTGCATGACGACTACTAGCGTACTGCTCGCAACACTCGCGCGGTCAAGCGCAGACTAACCACGATAAAAGGCTCTCTGGTCAAAGATTTTATCATGCCTCACCATCGCTGCTACGTTACATACGTGTTTCAACATATAACAGTGGAAAAGTAATTAGAAAATCTGTTAGACGACAATCACTTTGGAAAGGCAAAGCAACTGGAGAGGGAGTTCTGACGTTGCAACTGATGATGGAAGCAAGACCTACGGGAGATTAACACAAGTTCATTGGATCTGTGGACATGAAAAAAACCGATCGAAAGTGTAAAATGGTACAAGATGTTCGAAATTCTCAGGAAAACAGGTACAAGCTTTAGGGAAAGATGTGTAATTTATTATATATTGAAGAAGCAAAGTGGAAAAATAAGAATGCAAGACGAAGAGGGAATAGTGTTGAACGGGGTTGCAATCTTTCTTCCATCTGTTCAACCTGTACATTGTTGTTGGAATGGCAGGAATGAAATATAATTTGCGGGATGGAATTCCGCGGGAATCCAGTGAAGGTATGAGACAGTGCACCACTGAGTGGAAAGCTACATATCTGTATGCTTTATCAAAGATAAGATTTGCTGATAACACTGCTATCCTCATTGAAGTGAGGAAAAATTACACGAATACTGAATGGAACGAAAAATTTATTGAGCACATGCACTTGTCTCTGAAAATTAATTGGGGTTGCATGAATGAACATGTGTCGTAGCCGCTACCCTATACCTACTTGATCCGCGACGGATCTACAGCAGAATCCCGTGGGAGTGCCCCTAACAGACACCGTATTAAACGGAATTCGGTGCGCGGGATGTGTGATATGAAAAGCCCGCACTCCGCATATGGGAGAGAAAAGGTAAATTTTACTCACACTCTCGCACGTTCAATGGACCACTGAGAATGAACAGAGGGGAAATTTTCTGAATTGAAGAGGAGAGAAATAAGCAGTAGCATAATATTTATTTCTCATCTAGTGGAACAAGAAAACAAATTAGGAAGAGTGGCTAACAAATTAATGCTTGGAAAACGGAGCGCTCCTTTACACACGACTGCAGGAAACGCATGTGCACATGCCGTACTGAATTCAGTAAGATGCTGGAAGTAACGACGGGAATTGAATCAAAGGAAATAGTAAAAAGTGAAGGAGCCATGTCCTCTGTGCATCCATTACCGGTCAGAAAATAGTTCAGAGGATCTGGTAGAATGTATCACACAATCTATGGAAGGGAGAGCTAAGAAGAAGGAGGAGACGAGGACAAAAGGGACAGCAGCGCCTTCTGCCTCAAGTAAAGCACACGCCTTCAGAAATATCATCACACGCTTTGTCGTTACGGTAAATTGAATGAATTATGAACAAGCAGCAAGCGAGAAATAGATTAAGGGTCTGATGGACACTCGCCACGCAGAGTGGCCGCGCGGTTTGAGGCGTCATGTCACATGTCACGGATTGCGCGGCCCCTCCCGCCGGAGGTTCGAGTCCTCACTCGGGGGTGTGTGTGTGTGTGTGTGTGTGTGTGTGTATGTGTGTGTGTGTGTGTATGTGTGTTGTTCTTAGCATAAGTTAGTTTAAGTAGTGTGTAAGTCTAGGGACCGATGACCTCAGCAGTTTAGTCCCATAGGAATTCACCCATGTCTGGACTTTCTGATGGGCACTGAAGCCGCACACTTGGGGTAAACGGTTTATAGAACGGTAATACGTGGCTATAGTGATCCACTCGAATATATTTGGAAGAGGAATGAAATAAACTTAACCGATAAACTGAAGGTGAAGAAAGAGCTACAGCTGAGCACGGAGACAACACTGACACCTGACATTATCAGTGAGGGTGCAGTATGGCCCAAAGAATAAGCCCTCGACCTACAAACAGCATTATTGGAATTCTCATCAAAATTTCACACACAAAATTAACATAATGATTCATTGCAAAAAGAGGCAGCTATTGGTGCTGATTCCGTCAAAAAATGGTTCAAATGACTCTGAGCAGTATGGGACTTAACTTCTGAGGTCATCAGTCTCCTAGAACTTGGAACTACTTAAACCTAAGGACATCACACACATCCATGCCCGAGGCAGGATTCGAACCTGCGACCGTAGCGGTCACGCGGTTCCAGACTGAAGCGCCTAGAACCGCGCGGCCGATTCCATCAACATAGACTAATTTTATCCCAAACCGCATCGACACACCCCTAAATGAGTGGTGCTCTCAGCACACGGTATTCAAACACCAACGACTGGAACAAAATGGTCTTAAAATGGCCACTTCTCTGCCTCCCTAAACGTAAGGCCGTTCTTTCTCCCATTCTGCTTGTAGAGGCCGCTGAGACCAGAAATCGAAATTTTATTAGAACTGCTACCCCATCACGGCATGTGATTCACTGGTTCTGTTTAAGCAAGCTACCTAACGGCTGTAAAGAGTCAGCAAAAGGAAGGAAAACCGGGATGCCAATCTTCCATAGAAGTGCAGGAAAAAGATTCTCTCTAGCTGAAGGAAGAAGTTTGAAGCTAACCTCTCGTTACCGTTGAGAGACAAGGATGGGGAAAAAGGCTACACTACGTGTCCGCCATCAGACAACAAAATTGAGAGTTTACGCAACGTCTTTCCTAGTGTGAGCAGAGGCTAACAGACCTCTCAAAGTGTAGAAAATAAGGTTAACGTTACAATATCATACAAATCGATTGTTAAAAAATGTGCGTAAGATCGAATTATGACATCCTTCTTAAAATGGTTCTGAGTAAATAGAAGGAAGATGACAGTAATGATGAACAGCAAAAATGAGATTTATGAGAAACTTGCCATCAAACTTGGGAACCACAAAGTATACAAAGTAATTCTCCCACTTTCGAAGCAAAGAAACGGATGACGGACGACGCAAAAAGGACATAAAAAGAAGACTAGAACTGAAAAAAAAGAGCTTTCCTGAGCAAATGAAGTCTGACAGTATCAAACATTGGCTTTAATTTGAGGAAGAAATTTCAGAAAGAGCACGTATGGAGTACAACATTCAGTGGATGACAATCATGGATTGTGGTAGTACTCGAAAAGATGAGAACCGAAGTGTTTGAGACGTGCCACTACGGAAGGATATTAAAAATTAGGTGGACTGATAAAACGGATCTCTGCAGAATCGGCGAGTGAAGAAACGTGTGGAAAGCACTGACAAGATGAAGACAGGGTGACTGTACTTGTGGTAAGACATCAGCAAATAACTTACATGATACTAGAGCACGCTGTAGAGGATAAACTGTAGCGGTAGCAGAGATTGGTATATATACAAGAAGTTATGTATAAGCGCCACTTATAAACGAGGGGGCTGACACAGGAGAGGAAGTCGCGACAGGCGGAATAAAATGTGTCGTAGGACCGATGACCCAATTTATAATGAGGTAGCAAAAAGTCATGGGATAGCGATGTGCACATATACAGATGGCGGTAGTATCGCGTGCACAAGATATAAAAGGGCAGTGCATTCGCGGAACTGTCATTTGTACCCTGGTGATTAATGTGAACAGATCTCCGACGTGATTGTGGTTGCACCACGAGAATTAACAGACTCTGAACGGTAGTTGGACCTAGACACAGGCGACATTCCATTTCGGAAATCGTTAAGAAATTCAGTATTCGGGGATCCAGAGTGCAAGGATTCTGCCGAGAATACCATATTTCAGGCATTACAGTGACAACGGACAGCACAGTGGCCGATGGCCTTCACTTAACGACCGAGGGCAGCGGCGCTTGTGTAGAGTTGT
The DNA here is from genome assembly GCF_021461395.2 of Schistocerca americana. NCBI lineage: Eukaryota > Metazoa > Arthropoda > Insecta > Orthoptera > Acrididae > Schistocerca > Schistocerca americana. The sequence continues at coordinate 541,420,825 of NC_060119.1, forward strand.
CAGTGCTAACAGACAAGCAAAACTGAGTGAAATAACCGCAGAAATCAATGTGGGACATACAAGGAACTTACCCGTTAGAACAGAGCGGTGAAATTGGGCGTTAATGGGCTATGGCAGCAGACAACCGACGCGACTGCCTTTACTAACGGCACTACATCGCCTGGAGTGCCTCTTCTGGGTTCGTGACCATATCGTTTGGACCCTAACCAACTGGAAAACTATGGCCTGCTCAGATGAGTCCCGATTTCAGTTGGTAAGAGCTGATGGTAGGGTTCGAATGTGGTGCAGATCCTACAAAGTCATGGACCCAAGTCATTAGCAAGGCACTGTGCAAGCGTAGTGGTGTAGGTTGTGTTAACGTGGAATGAACTGGGTCCTCTGGTCCAACAGAACCGATCGTTGACTGGAAATGGTTATGTTCGGCTGCTTGGAAACCATCTGCAGCTATTAAAGGACTTCCTGTTTCCAGACAACGATGGAATTCTTATGGATGACAATGCACCATGTTACCAGGCCACAGTTGTTCACGATTGGTTGGAAGAACATGCTGAACAGTTCGAGTGAATGATTTAGCCACCGAGATCGCCCGACGTGAATTCCACGGAACATTTATACAACATAATCGGGGTCAGCTGTGTATTTTCAAATGGGGACCCCCATTTTTATTGCATATTCCTATTCTACGCCTAAAAATACGTACGGTTTACTCAAACCATTGTTTTTTATTAGTGGTAGATGTCGCTGCAATCGACAAATATCAAGTGTGCCTGTTTTTTTCAGTTAATAACCGATGCATTTGATTCTCCATTTCATTATGTTCAAAATTATCTTATGTTCAAAATTCAATGTTACGCATTTCATTGTACATTACAATGTGGTTAGCCGCTTCAATGTCTGGTCAGAAATTACGTTTAGCCCAATCCAGGAACAACAACGTGGATCTAATATGTTTTTCGTTCCATCGGGTTGCTTGACATCTGTCAGTCCCTTTGCCTCTCACCATTGGAATCATTGATCTACCGAGTTTTCATGACCGGTGCGCCTTTCACTACTACTTTATGGGCATCGTACCTTATTGTAATGGTTTGTATTCCGCCGGCAGCCGCACAGTGGCCAGTGCGAGAGTTATGGCGGTTGGATGGAAACACACACTGGGATCAGACATCATCATGGCGGCATTGGAGGGCGGCCACCGAACTCAATCATTCCGGTGGTTTGGAGACTCACCACAATCAACCACGTAGGGATCAGAAAACTACGTTACGATTGGTTGGTTGGTTGTTTGGGGAAGGAGACCAGACAGCGTGGTCATCGGTCTCATCGGATTAGGGAAGGAAGTCGGCCGTGCCCTTTCAGAGGAACCATCCCGGCATTTGCCTGGAATGATTTAGGGAAATCACGGAAAACCTAAATCAGGATGGCCGGACGCGGGATTGAACCGTCGTCCTCCCGAATGCGAGTCCAGTGTCTAACCACTGCGCCACCTCGCTCGGTATAAACTACGTTACGACACAGGTAGCTTATTTGCCAGAAATTTCAATGTCTACCGCATTACTTGTATTGTACAATCACATTCAGTACATCAAGTGACGTTTAAAGACCAATATCAGCCGTTAGGACGTAAAGGTTTACACTTACATCGTAAATGAAAAGAGGGTCTAAAGCGTCGGTTCTTAATTGGAAAAACAGGCACACTTGGCATTTGTCGGTTACAGTGTCATCTACCATGAACTGAAAACAACCGTTTAATAAACTATACGTATTTTTTGCCGTAAAATCCGAATACGCAATAAAAATGGGAGAGGGGGGGGGGGCTGTTCCCATTTGAAAATACAAAGCTGACACCGCCACACAGGAGGGATGGTTCTGAGGTAGCCAGTTGCAGCACAGACATATGTCCCACTTACGATTATTCAACACTTGACAAGAACATTTTTTTCTGTATGATGCGTTGTTTTTGACGTATATAATTAACTCCAGTTAAAACAAACATCCAGTATACCGTAATTACAGCGTGCACTAGTCCGTCTGTCCTCTAAGGTTTGTCGGGCTGATTAATCTCTGGTTAATGAACGTTGTTTAACCTTAGCTTGTTTGATTTGAAGGGTAGTTTTTTGTCAAACGGGCACGATCGCCACATTATTCGTAAGCCACCGAAATGCTCCCAACATGTCGTGATTAATATATGTAAATTTCAGTGACTGGTTACTTTCTGTGTTTTTGCTGGTATAACAGATCAAATGAGAACTCAGGAAATAAGAAATTATGATTAGTTTTAAGCCCCTTACACTTTCCTTCCGAAGTGATGTCATGTTTACGGATAAGATATTATTGCTTCAGTGATTTTGATACTACAGTGGGGTGTTCTACGCCGGAATAACTCAGTCGTTTGTGCTGGCATAAACGAAACAGTGTCACATACAGGACACAGTGGTTTACTAAAAAGGCACCTAATAAGGATGTTATTATTCTTAATAAAATATAGTATGACCAAACAAAAGTGTGCGGAAAAATGTATTCAGCAGTTCGTAATAACGCAATGTAAGACGCAGAGACCTCATTAGAAAAGTATCCTAAATTAGTCTGTACACAGAAAACGTATCTAAATCGATAAACAGCCAGCAGAAATTGGTACTAAGGCAGTTTTTGGGACAAAGGTGGCGTTGCGACGAATTTGGTGTTTTTTAATCCGTATATGCTTAGAATGACTATATCAACACCGTATTACAATGTTTACGCTGTACCATGTGCTTCCGCCACCCGCTGCGCACCGACAGAAGGCGTTTACGGACGAATGCCATGTTTTACTGTTAAACAGCTTGTTCTTCCAGTAGTAGTGCGTGTAATGTAGCTTTCGAACATGTTCACTCACAGCAGCACATCTGAATTGCTGATTTCCAGATAGAGACCGCACACAGCCGAGCAATGCTTGTTGAAGTCTCAGGGGTTCACCCCTATGCATCTATTCATATACCGCGGCTAACCAACAGCAAAGATGTTACCAATGACTAAAATATTCCGGGAAACTAGAAGAAAATTATTTGGCATTTACACCTAAAATATGAGAGGGGCAAGTTCTAGTCAGTTACAAGTATTTATAAATAGCATACATGTTAATAATTTAAGATCAAAAAGCAGTGAGCGAAATTTGTCGTCTAAAATTACTAAGTGCCTTCTTGTAATCGTCAACATACGCAGCGATATTAATATCTGAAACAACAGACCGAAAGTATGATTGGTATTACGTTGACATAAAATATCGACTGACCAGAGTAGGCCACCATCGGCCAACAAGGAAAGGCTCAACAGTGATACCTTAGCCGCTGGTGTAGCTTTATCCAGACCAGTACAGTAGCCACCAGTCTGTTTCAGAGTCGCTTACTCATCGTTGTTCAATTAAGAGTTTGATTACTGATACAAAGATTTTCTAAGTCCCAGGTTCATTCTGAAAACAACTGCATAACTATCGAGTTGTGTTCGGCTTTCAAGCATCTTGACACTTAGGTTCAAATGGCTCTAAGCATCTGAGGTCGTCAGTCGCCTAGACTTAGAACTACTTAAACCTAACTAACGTAAGGACATCACACACATCCATGCCCGAGGCTGGATTCGAACCTGCGACAGTAGCAGCCGTGTGGTTCCGGACTGAGGCGCATAGAACCGCTCTACCACAGCGGCCAGCTTCACACTTAGGTATACCGCTCACATCGAGGCAGCTGCTCTGTATACTCTAGATGTAACATTAAGATCGGCATTGGCTACATTCTTCCACTCACTATCAGACGTCTGTTTTAGTACATTGTTTCAGAGATACTATCATCCTCGAGTCGAAAGGTGAATACACTTATTTTCCACAGCTCGGATAAACCGTTGATTTCACTCACGACAGCAAGGAGGAACGTGTGTGCACGCTGCCTATGAAATACTGATACTAAACTGCCAACCACAAACTCAAGAGATATGATGTATTGACGGACTATGTATAGACAACAGCAAATAATCCATCGACTGAACAATTAACATAGTGTTGTTTGACATCAGTATTATAACTGGCTGTTGCAGTCTGAGCAGGATGGAGAGGCTGATCCTGAAATGCTCTTTCTCTGTGGTGAAGATATTAGCGGAACAGATAAATGATCTGACAGGTTGTTAGAGACGTAAAACTCATCCTCACCCATCAAGAGCGTTTGAATGGTGTGAAAAGAGAGAAATAGAGATTAATTATTGTAAGATGCATTAGTGGATCGATCTAATTGCATTACTCATGGGTATGTGAACAATATACTGTAACCTTTTTCAGAGAACTAACAACCAAGCAAAAGATTTGCTGTTATTTCATGCATGATATTGTAAGGGCACACTCCCCCTTTACGTCTGAGACTGCATTGCGACTAGTTTTTGATGATAGGACAGTTATAGCAGCCTTTTGCAGTACTGAGGTTCAGCAACAGTGCCTGTCTGTTAAGTACCGTCATTTTGTAATGTTCCAGCTTGAGCTTTTCCACAGCTCTGTAAGCAAATGTTACTGAGACACCAGTGTGAATTGTTAAATGGCGCAACAATACTGATACTTCTTTCCAGCCCTCTTCCTAACTCGTCCAGTTTATGCTTGGCTAAAGTCGATATGCCATTTGCCACACAATCAGTGCAATGGGCCAGACTGTTTACACTACCTAATCGAAAGTATCCAGACACCCCTATGTACTGCGGAACTGACCACAGCAAAATTTGTCGCTGAGGAGAGTTAATGACTTCGATCTAGACTAGTCATTGGACGTCACCTGAGTAACGTATACATCAGGGACATTTGAACCGTTGTAAAGCTGACCAAGTCGATTGTTGGTGACGTGACTGTGAAAGTCGAAACATGAAGGAACAACCACAGCTAAACCAAAACTATATAGATATGACAGAAAGGGCCTCTCGAACAGAGCAGAGGGTGGTTGAAAAAAGTCGCGTGTAATCAGCAGAATGAATCACTCGTGAGTTCCAGAATGCAGACGGCAGTCCAGCACAATAAATGTGCGTACAGAGTTAAAAAGAATAGAGAACAATGCTCGAGCAACTGCAGCAGTGAAATATGGAGTTGGTGGTATTACGGTATGGGGGCGTTGTCCGTGGTTAGATGTAGCCCATTTTTGCACTTAAGATAATGCTATATGTGGAAGGATAGAATGTATTTTGCAGCATTTTGTGCTGTCTGCAATAGAGGAACAGTTCGGAGACAATGATTACTTGTGTCATGGTAATGGACCCAGTCATGAAGTAGAGCCTGTGAGGCAATGGTCTGTGAACCATACCTCTCCTGTAATGCAGTGGCCTGTCTATAATCCCCACCTGAACGCAATGGAACACCTTTGGGATGAGTTAGCCGTTTACTACACTTCAGACGCCGGTGTTCAACATCATTACCTGCTCTGGTTTCTGCTCTTGAGGAAGAAAGGTCTGCCAATCTTCTATAAACATTCAGATCATTCAGATACATAACTGAAAATGTTTCTAGTAGAGTTCAAGCCTTCATAAAGTCGATAGTGTCTGGATACTTTTGATTAGATGTATGGTCACAGGCATGGCTTAGCCCTTTGATGTTGTGGTCTTCAGTCTGGGGACTAGATTGATGCAGCCCTGCACATTGGTCTGTCCTTCAAGAGCCTCCTCACCTCGACGTACCTACTCCAACCCCCAACCAATTAAACTTGCCCTCTTTAATCGAGGCTTGGTGTCACTCTACAATTGATATCCCCTCACACTTCCACCCATTATAAAATTGACGGTACCTTATTTCCTCAGCCGACGGTCTTGCTGCAGTGGCAACACCTGCTCCTGTCAGACCAGCGAAGTTAAGCGGCGTCGGGCTTGGCTAGGACTTGGATGGGAAACCATCCAGGCCTGCCGAGCGCTGCTGGCAAATGGAGTGCACTGAGCCCTTGTGGGGCCAATTGAGGAGCTAGTTGACTTAGAAGTAGCAGCTCCGGCTACGAAAACTGACAATGCTCAGGAGAACAGTGTGCCTACGAATTGACCCTCCATACCCGCGTCCAGTGACGCATATGAGCAGAGAATGACATGGCGATCGGTCGGTACCGCTGAGTCTTCCGAGGCCTGTTCTGAAGGACATTTGTTACCTCAGGATGTTTCTTATCAACCTACACCTTCTCCATGTCAATTTGTAGTGCAAATTTCTTCTCTACCCAGTTGGATCCAGTCCTTTTTCATTACCTATGAGATCTACCCACTCTTCTATTTTATTCTTAACTATTTATCGTCAGCATTTCACCTGCACACAAGGCTATACTCCTGACACACATACCACCAGAAAGAACTTCTTCACACTTAAGTTTTTTGTTAGAAGAACAATGTTTACAGTTACAGTTCAAATGGCTCTAAGCACTATGGGACTTAACAGCTGAGGTCATCAGTCCCCTAGAACTTAGAACTACTTAAACCTAATTAACCTAAGGACATCACACACATCCATGCCCGAGGCAGGATTCGAACCTGCGACCGTAGCTGTTGCGCGGTTCCAGACTGTATCGACTAGAACCGCTCGGCCAATCCGGCCGGCGCAATTACAGTTACCCATTTGGTATCCTCTCTACTACGACCATCGTTAGTTCTTTTGCTACTCAAATATCGAAACACACCTACTTCCTTCAGTGTCTCATTTCCTAAAATAATTCCCTCGGCATAGCCTGCGATTCGAATTCGATCAACCTCTATTACCGTAGTGTTACAGTATACATTCCTTACAGTCGCTCCTACAGGTGTTTTGCCGCCGCTGACATTCTCCATGAACTTTGATCACCTTTCGATATCCCTTTGGTGTTATGATAGCAAAATATTCAGTTGTATTTAACAGTTTTCCTAGTATTCTGGTGGTCCCTTCATAAGGGCGGTCACAGCTTTAGCACTTCACCGCACTCTCGTATTTCTGCCGCACGGATAGGGTGCCTCTGATCAGGATTTATTAGTACCGAAGGACAGCGCGCAACCAGAGACTCCACTGGCACTATCTGAACTGATGCCCGAGCGGGAAAAAGTCCGCCTGAAATGCTTGTCAGGATGTCGGCTGACAGCCGGCGCGGCTCAGAGGTGGACACTAAATCCGGAAGCGGCTAGCGTCTCTGCTAACAGCTGCAGACGGGTCCCCCGAAGCGGGAGGCTGACGGGGAGCCGAGAGAGAGAGAGAGAGAGAGAGGGAGAGAGAGAGAGAGAGAGGGAGGGTCCGGTGTAATGCTCGCGGTTCAGGGGCGGCCTCTTGACGTGGCCGGCAGCCTGTTTGTGGGGGTTTTAATCCGGCGGCCTGTGCTTTCTGGGGCTCTTCGTGTGTGGGCCGCTGCCTCTGCCGCGGGACGCGGGATTATGAGAGGCTGACGGGACGACTCCGGACTGGCGGCGCGCTCCTCAGGCTCTGGAGACCTGCCCTCCCGTTCTCATTGTGAGGGGCTCCGACGCCACGGCTACCGTTCACTGGCTGGACGCGCAGTGACAGCCTGACAGCTGACGCCTAAGCCGGCCTACAAATCGCGTTCCCTGACAACATCTCAATGTTGTCGCAAACAGCTGCACGCGGACCATTGTTACTGTGCTGTTGGGAAGGGACAACTGGAACTTGTAATACGGTATTCTATGTCCCAAATAAACTAGATCACAGCTCGTGCTTTAGAACCTTTCAATGGAGAGAGGATCTGATGGAATACCTACCGCAGGGAGGGTCACTGTGATCTTCCCAGACAGCCGCGCTAACGCCGCGTCAGAGATTCGGGGAGGCACGCGGGGCCCGGATCAAATCTACCCGGCGGGTAAGTGAAGAGGCCCAGTCCCCCCCCCCCCCCCCTCCCCGTATACCATAAGGCTTAGTTATCGTCCAACATTTGCAAATATGTTAGGATGGTGCGTAAGTTCGTAGCGTTTTTGTTTTATGTGTTGGTGTTCCTGTTTCTGTGGGTTGAATTGTTGTTGTGGTGGTCTGCAGTTCAAAGACTGGTTTGAAGCAGCTCTCCGTGCTACTCTATCCCGTGCAAGTCGCCTCATCTGCGAATAACTACTGCAACCTACATCCTTTTGCATCTGCTTATGGTATTCATCTCTTGGCCTCCCTCCCGTCCACGCTTCCCTCCAATACTTTGGTGATTGTTAATGCCTCAGAACGTGTCCTACCTACCGATCTCTTCTTCTAGTCAAGTTGTGCCATAAATTCCTCCTCTCCCCAATTCTCTTCAGTAACTCGTAATTACTTACGTGATCTACTCATCTAATCTTCAGCATTCTTCTGTGTCACCACATTTCGAAAGCTTCTATTTGTCGTCCATGTTTCACTTCCATACGTGCCTACACTCCGAGCAAATACTTTCAGAAAAGACTTTCTAACACTTAAATCTGTACTCGATTTTAACAAAATTCTCTTCTTCAGAAACGCTTTTCTTGCCATTGCCAGTCTACATTTTATATCCTATCTACTTCGAACATCATCAGTTATTTTGCTGCCCAAATAGCAAAACTCAGCTACTACTTTAAGTGTCTCATTTCATAATCTAATTCAGCCAGCATTACCTGATTTAATTCGACTACATTCCACTATCCTCGTTTTGCTTTTGTTGATGTTCATCTTATGGCCTCCTTTCAAGACACTGTCCATTCCGTTCAGCTCCTCTTCCAAGTAATTTGCTGTCTCTTACAGAAGTACAGTGTCGTCGGCAAACCTCAAAGTTTTTATTTGTTGTCCACGGATTCTAATTCCTACTCCAAATTTTTCTTTTGTTTCCTTTACTGCTTGATAAATATACGGATCGATTAACATCGGGGATACGTACAACCCTGTCTCACTCCCTTCTCAACCACTGCTTCCCTTTCGTGCCCCTCGACTCTTTATAACTACCATCTGGTTTCTGTTCAAATTGTAAATAGCCTTTCGCTCTCTGTATTTTACCCCTGCCACCCCCAGAAGTTGACAGAGAGTATTCCAGTCAGAATGTCAAAGTCTACAAATCCTAGAAACGTAAGTTTGCCTTTCCTTAATCTATCTTCTACGATAAGTCGTAGGGTCAGTATTGCCTCACATGTTCCAACAGTTCTACGGAATCCAAACTAATTTTCCCCGAGGTCAGTTTCTACCAGTTTTTCCATTCGTCTGTAAGGAATTCGTGTTATATTTTGCAGCCGTGACTTCTTAAACTAATAGCTCGGTAATTTTTACACCTGTCAACAACTGCTTTCTTTGGGATTGCTTTTATTACATTCTTCTAAAAGTCTAAGAGTATTTCGCCTGTCTTACTCGCCAGATGGAAGAGTTTTGTCATTTCCGTGCTAACGGAATGTTGTCTACTCCCAGAACCTTGTTTCGATTAAGTCTTTCAGTGCTCTGTCATATTCTTCAAGCAGTATAGTATCTCCCATTTCATCTTCATCTATGTCCTCTTCATTTCCATAATATTACCCTCAAGTACATCGCTCTTGTACAGAACTTCTGTGTACTCCTTCCACCTTTCTGCTTTCCCTTCTTTGCTTAGGACTGGTTTTGCGTCTGAGCTCTTGATAGTTATACAGGTGGCCCTCTTTTCTCCAAGTCTCTCTTTAATTTTCCTATCTTACCCCTAGTTATGTATGCTTCTATATCCTTACATTTGTCCTCTAGCCTTCCTCGCTTAGCCATTTTGCACTTCTTGTCGATCTCATTTTTGAGACGTTTGTACTTCTTTTCTCCTGGTTTATTTACTGCATTTTTATATTTTCTCCTTTGACCAGTTATACTCAATAGCTTTCCTGTTAGCCAAGAATTTCTACTAGCCCTCGTCTTTTTACCTACTTGATCCTCTGCTGCCTTCATATTTCATTTCTCAAAGCTACCCATTCTTCTTCTACTGCATTTCTTTCTCCTGTTCTTCTCAATCGTTTTCTAATGCTCTCCGTGAAACTCTCTACAACCTCTGGCTCTTTAAATTTATCCACGTCCCATCTCCTTAAATTCCTACCGATTGCACTGGACTCGCATTCGGGAGGACGACGGTTCAATCCCGCGTCCGGCCATCCTATTTAGGTTTTCCGTGATTTCCCTAAATCGCTTCAGGCAAATGCCGGGATGGTTCCTTTGAAAGGGCACTGCCGACTTCCTTCCCCTTCCTTCCCCAATCCGATGAGACCGATGACTTCGCTGTCTGGTCTCCTCCCCCAAAACAACCCAAGCCAACTCCTACCGTTTGCAGTTTCTTCAGTTTTAATATACAGTTCATAGCCAATAAACTGTGGTCAGAGTCTACATCGGCCCCTGGAAATGTCCAACAATTTGAAATCTGGTTCTAAATCTCTGTTTTAGCATTATATAATCTATCTGAAATCTTCCAATGTTTCCAGGCATCTTCCACTTATACAACCTTCTTTCATGATTCTTAAACCAAATGGTAGCTATGATCAAGTTATGCTCTGTGCAGAATTCTACCAGGCGGCTTCCTCTTTCATTCCTTATCGCAGTCCATGTCCATTTACTTCTTTTTCTTCTCTTCCTTTTCCTACTATCTAATTGTATTCCCCCACGACTATTAAATTTTCGTCTCCCTTCACTGTTTGAATAATTCCTTTTATCTCATCATACATTTCTTCAATCCCTTCGTCATCTGAGGAGCTAGTTGGCGTATAAACTTGTACTACTGTGATAATTGTGGGCTTCATGTCTATCTTGGTTACAATAATGCGTTCACAATGCTGTTCGTAGTAGCTTATCTGCGTTCCTATTTTTTTAATTCATTATTAAGGCTCCTCCTGCATTATCATTATTTGATTTTGTATTCACCGAAGTTAAGAGCTGTCGGGCTGGGCTATCACTTGGATGGGAGACCATCCGGTCTGTCGAGCGCTGTTTGCAAGCGGGGTGCACTCAGCCCTTGTGAGGCAAACTGAGGAGCTACTTGATTGAAGTAGCGGCTTCGGTCTCGGAAACTGACCTACGGCCGGGAGAGCGGTGTGCTGACCACATGTCCCTCCATTTCCGCATCCAGTGACGCCTGTGGGCTGACTGAGGATGATACGGCGACCAGTCGGTACCTTTGGGCCTTCATGGCCTGTGCGGGAGGACTTTAGGTTTTATTTTAATACACCTGACCGGATGTCTCGTTCATCCTGCGACGGAACTTCACTAATTCCCACTATATCTAACTTTAATCTATACATTACTCTTTTTAAATTTTCTGACCTACCAGTTCGATTAAGGGCTCTGACATTCCACGCTCTGATCCGTAGAACATCAGTTTTGTTTCTCCTGATAACGACGTGGCGACAGGAAGGTCATTTGGCGACCCTCTGCCACTAACATTGCGAAGTCCAGATTAACATCCTGATCATGGGATAAGGGTCAGAAAAAAGGAGAAGGTAGGATCATTGTATAAACCCGTCCACAAGTCGGAGTCACAAACGATGACGGCCGAGTTTAGGCTTTTTCTGGGCATCTACGTCACGCATTCTCCACAACCAATGAGCGTTCAGTAGTGTTTTCAGCGCACTGCTGTGAATGTCGTCGTCAGGGCGAGCATTAAACGTGATTGTAGCGATTTACTTAGTGAATTCTTATTCCATTTGTTTCGAGTTGTCACTGCTGGTGGTGGTGGTGGTGGTGGTGGTGGTGGTGGTAGTGGTGGTGGTAAGCGACAAATTCTGCACGAGCAAGCGACAGGTACAATTTTGAGTACACACGCTTACTTCAAGCGCACAGCACGAGTAGGAGCTTAACGCAACTGTCGCTTGGAACCGACGACAATGCAATTCCCGTCCTTGTCTCGAGCTGCGCGAACCGCCATCGTTTTGGTTCGGAGTATAAACGTACAAGATGGCTCAGCAACAGTGGTATGGAGTCTTTGTGAATTTTCTCTGGATATCAGCATACTAAGGCAGGCAACAAAATGGGTATGTCGGCCTCCTCCCTTGGGATGTAACCGACAACAGGTCCTCAACCACCCCGTTTGGTTGGGACCAATTAACTTTACCCTGATTACGGATGCCTAGAAAAACGACAGTGGATTTATCCGAGGCGTATTGGCCAAAACGATATTCAGAAGTATACAAGTAACACCAGGCTGACAATTTATTATTCTGTCCAAGTGGAGACTTGATTAAAGGAATTATAATTCTATACTTCAAGTTTTTCAGCTGAAAGTATGGTTCATTACTGTCCGTAATTCATTGAAACACTAATAAGATAATGAAAAAAAAACCACTGCACAGCTCTAAAGCGGACAAATTAGGTTTGAACCAGTTGATTATGATTAAAATTATGCTCACGTATCAGTCAGTTATACTCGTTCTGATGACGTTCAAATGGTTCAATGGCTCTAAGCACTATAGGACTTAACATCTGAGGTCATCAGCTCCTAGAACTTAGAACTACTTAAACCTAACTAAACTAAGGACATCAACACATCCATGCCCGAGACAGGATTCGAACCTGCGACGTAGCAGCCGCGTGGTTCCGGACTGAAGCGCCTAGAACCGCTCGGCCACTGCGGCCGGCTCTGATGACGTCAGTCACTACTCGCCAAGAAGCAAGTTTTGTACGTAGGGTATAGTAAAGTTAGTTCGAGAATTTAGAATATTAAAATTTTGAATTACTTAATATCGTGGTTAACAGACTGATAAATGTACGAGTAACAGCTACACGTCTCGCTGTAAATAATGAAGCTGTGTTATCCCACTGCAACTCTTACTTCCACGATTTCTAACCGATGAATCTCTTCTTACCTTGGTCGATTGTACTCTTACTCTTGCCCATGCATTCGACTTTTCAGATAGCTGTAATAACTTTTAATCTTGAAACATCCCCTTAGAAAAATTAATGAATTACTTTGCTGATAAACCTCTTACGTTATTTGATTTTCAAGCAGTTGAGCAGACCTGAACGTACTAAGACATTTCTCTCTTTACTTATTCTGATCATCACTAAACTGACACACAATATTTTTTTAGCGCGACGCAATCTGACTTTCAACAATCCCTACAAAAGAATGGCCCTGACTAAGAATAACCTATACCTTTCATGAATCACTTACCTCCCAAAGATCTTCGTTACTCAAACTACTGCAATACAGCGAGCGCCAATACCGCCAGCTGAATAAAAGATTCTAACTACTGAAGGCACTAACTACTGATAGGCACAGTTAGCAAATGAAAGATTTTGATAGAGAACAAACAATGTATTTACCTTAATAATATTCAAAAGTCACCATATATACATATCAGTTCATGATATACAGTATTACACATTTACTCTTTCTGATGGACACCCATCCAGATCGTCCGCTCTCAAAACTCTGCCATGTCCCTCTCCATATCCACCAGTGCTCGCGGCTCACCTCCAACTGCGCAACGCTACGCGTTGTTCACATCCAACTGCCCAACACTACAATAGCGAAAATTACAAGAATGCAAACCAGCCACAGACTTCACACAGCACAGTCAGTGATTTTCATATAGAGCGCTACGTGGCGTTACCAACATAAAAACCTAAACAGCCTACTTACAATCTATACAATAGGTACTGATGCTTCATTTGATTGCAATTTGATTTCTTCAAGCAGGTTCAAATATGTATATGTTATAGTACTTGTGTCGAGATGTGAGACACTTGCCCAGGACAGACAAGTGTAGAGTGCTGCCTCAAACCAGTCTCCAGAGTGAAGGAAACAGTAAAAGCAATTTTCTATTCCGTTCTTTACGAACGTGTTCTTATGATGAAGACTGTGCAAACGTATAACGTTATCTTTTTTTTCTTTCTTTTTTCTCTAGGTTGTTGTGGAGAAACTCTTCGTTCTAAAGGGACCGCCGAACATCTGTATCTCGGAACCCTGCAGCTCATTTCGGTACGTATAGCACCGTATGGTCAGTAATTTATAAATACAAATTGTGGTTGAAGTTGACGATACTTGAAAAATTAACCACATGTAATCCGTGGTTTTGATGTCTGATGGTTCACTCGGTTCTCCCGTTCTGCGATATAGTGGTTGTGCAGTATTATGATTATGGGGATATCTGTGTTTAAGCGGTCGTCATCACATCGCGGTGGCCACCAGGACAACTTCTCTCTCTTTCATATCGACCTGGTAACAACGAAAAACATTAGAGATTTTTCTACAATATTCTCGAGCTTTTACGAATACTCTGGAAAGTTAATGAATGATTTCGAATGTTATATAATGTGCTGGAACACTCTGGAATAATCGAGAATGCAAACTGGAAACGAAACATATCGCATTGATTCACACTCCGACAAGATCTTCTCCGCCGGCGAACCGTGCAGTGTAGTACCGAAAAGTGTATCCACTTACAGAGAGAAACCAGGTAAACAGAAAATGGTTTCGTGGGCGAACAATTTTAGCAACGAAAATGTCGTTGTTCAATAAACGAATGAGGATACACGGATTTCTTGATTAAGAAATTAAGATTTAAGAAATTATGCTGAAATCCATCACTGTCCAAGACGAAAGCATGAACGTTCCAAAAGAATTTCTTAATCGCTCGAGTATGCTCTCGCAAAAAATGCTTCCAAACAACCTCACGGAAGCGTGAATATTAATCGGAAAAGAAAAAGGCAAGTCACTATTCATACTACGATTTCTCCTCATTTCAACTAATTTGCCATAAAGCTTTAAAAGGCTCCAATGTACATTAAGATTAGCGCTCAATATGACTATCAATAAAGCACAAGAGAAAACATTCCAATGTTAAGTAATTAATTTGAAAGATTGGTGTTTCTCGCACGGACAACTGTATGTAGCATGTTCACGTGCCGGGCCGCCACAAATCTTACACGGTTTTGCACCCTAAATCTAAACATCAAATGTAGATTATGACAACATACTTTCTATCCAATTTCACATTTTGCCAGCATTCTCAAAAATTTTAGAAAAGGTAACGTACAATCGGCTTTATAACCATCTTATCACAAATAACATACTGTCAAAGTCGCAGTTCTGATTTCTAAAGGTTTCTGATATTTAGAAGACAACATACACTTACAGTGAAAATGTACTTAATTCATTAGACAAAAAATGTAGGCACCTTGTATATTTTGTGATCTGTCGGAGGCATTTGACTGTATAAATCACAACAGCCTTTTAAGTAAATTAGAATATTATGTTGTAACAGGATATGCTGCAAAATGGTTCAAATCTTATATCTCTGGCAGGAAACAAAGGCTGTTATTAGGAAAGAAACATGTATTAAGCTATCAGGCATCATCCAGCTGGGAACAAATAACATGTGGGTCCAACAAGGTCCCATCTTAGAGCCCTTACATTTTCTTGTTTATATCAATGACCTTTCATCAGTAACATCACCAGATGCCAAGTTTATTTTGTTTGACAATGATACAAACATTGCAATAAATAGCAAATCAAGTGTAGTCTTAGAAAGATCGGCTAATAAAATATTTGTAGACATCAATCACTGGTTCCTAGCCAATTCTCTGCCACTAAACTTTGAAAAAACACACTACATGCAGTTCAGAACTTGTAAGGGGTGTCCCACGAGTATATGCCTAATATACGATGACAAGCAGATAGAAGAAGTAAACATTGTTGAATTCTGGGGATTACAGCTTAATAATAAATCCAACTGTCGGAAGCACACCAAAGAACTGCTGAAGCGTCTAAACAAATCTCTATTTGCAATGCAAATTCTGTCAGACATAGGCGATATAAAAATGAGAAAGCTGGAATACTATGCTTACTTTCACTCCATAATGTCATATGTGATTATTTCTTGGGGTAATTCATCAAGCCAACTAAAGTTTTCCGGGGACAAAAACGTAAAATAAGAGTTATATGTGGTGTGACCTCAAGAACATCCTGCAGAGGCATGTTTAGGGAACTAGGGATACTAACTACTGCTTCCCAATATATTTATTCCTTAATGAAATTTGTCATTAAAAATATATCACTTTTTCAAACTAACAGCTCAGTTTATGGAATCAATACTAGAAATAAGAACAAACTTCACAATGATTTAAAGTCACTTACTCTTGTACAAAAAGGTGTGCATTATTCAGGAACACACATTTTCAATAACTTGCCAGCAGCCATAAAAAGCTTAACAACCATGGAATTCAGTTTAAGAAAAGCCTGAAGCATTTATTGGTGGCCAACTTCTTGCATTCCATTGATGAATTTCTCAATAGAACCAATTGGTATTGAATATATATAACTTCTGCACTCTTTCAGTGCAGTAATGTGTTCATTGTAATTAAGTATTGTAGTATTTCTATTATATGTTTATTAACTCATAAATAAAAAATCAATTTAAATTCAATGCATTAATGCGATCTTAGTAAATGATTGTTGTAAAATAATCCTTTCATATGGTGTTCATTAAAAAAAAGTGACGATCATTCCACTTGGGACCTGTGGTAGGTACATTAGCTTATTTGTTTTAGTTGTAAATATTTGTCATGTATATTGTTTTTCTGACATGTTCTACATCCTGGAGGACCTCCTCACTACGGATCAATTCGAATGAATGTAAATCTAATCTAATCTTTGAATAACTTAGAAGCTAACCAAATGATGTGTTTAATTGAACTTTTTCCAAATCGGGATAAAAGCAAAGCGGATCCTTTTAAGCTAATGCGAAAATGTTTAAACTTACACGTTATTCAATGATAATAAGGAAACTGAGGAAATAAAACCAACACAATGTGCAGATGTTGCTCAGAACAAATGTCAATGCTTCCGTTATACTCTGGATGTCGTCGGTGGGAAGCATATCGCTAATACGGCAGAAACCGTATTTACGCAGCAGTATAGTTGGCGGATGGCTAGAGATGGCGGTGCCATCACGGCGCAGCCCGTGCCGCAGGGCGGAGAAGTGATTTGATTAAACAGCCAATGCCAGATAAACGCCAATTGACCCATCTAGGTCGTTGACATCTCGCGCCCTCACGGTTATTTCTTGTTCTTCTTTGCGTCCGGTGACGTAACGTGTGTTAACCAGCGCTCCAGCCACTGACCTTCCGTGAAGGGCGCTTCACTCTCGAGCAGGGCAGCTGAGATTTTTTTCCGACGCTGAGTCTATACATCCCAATAGCTAAAATTATCCAATTGCATGTGTCCAGACCACTACTTAAATTCTTCCAGCAACTTTAAATGATAATATTTGGAGTTTCTTAATAAACTGACGGAAAAAATTCAACACCAAGAAAGAGTTGTGCAACATAAACGAGGGTTGGTAGACGTGCTCCTTCGTCTCGAAGATGATGTCTATTCCAATGTCCTGCCAACCGCATAAGAGTGGCGCTATGAGGATTGGAATGAGGTGTGTTTAAATACACGCTGTAACGGTCGTGAGCGTTTCTTACCCTTGATACTGGCCGTAGTGAGTTGATGTTAGTCAACAATGCCTTCAAGACGACAAAGACACCATTATCAAGAATTCACTGAGTTTGAACTAGATTGTGTAATAGGGCTACGAGAAACTGGATGTTCTTTCCACGATATTCCAGGAAAACTTGGAGGGAAGGTAGCAACTGTACATGGTTGCTGACAGCGGTGGTAACGAGAATCTACGGTCGCAAGAAGACCGAGCTCCGGACGCCCAGTTGGTACCATCGAGAGGGAAGAACATCGTATTCAGTGTGAGACTCTGGTGCATCGTACTGCTTCTGCAGCAGCAATTTGAGCAGCAGCTCGCTCTACAGTGACACAACGAACTGTTACAAATCGTTTACTTCAAGGACAGCTTCGAGCCAGACGGCCTGTAGCATGCATTCCACTGACCCCAAACCACCGCCATTTGCGACTTCAGTGGTTACAAGCGAGAGTTCATTGCGCGGAAAGATGGCGGCCTGTTGTGTTTTCTGAAGAAACCTGATTCTGCCTCGGTACCAGTGATGGCCGTGTGTTTTGTTGGTTAGAAGGGACCGCCTGAGGGCCTGCAACCAATCTGTCTGTATGTTGGATACACTGGTCCTGTACCTGGAGTTATGGTTTGGGGTGTGAATTCGTATGAAGCCAGAAGCACTCTCATGGTAATCCCACGCACACGGACTTCAAATCTGTACGTCAGTCTGGTGATTCGACCTACTGTGCTGCCATTCATGAACATCATTCCAGGGGGTGTTTTCCGACAGGATAACGCTGACCCACACACCGCTATCATGACCCAACATGGTCTGTAAGGTATCGATATGTTGCCTTGGCCTCCTCGATCACCAGATCAATCGAACGCGTGTGGTACATCATCGGACGACACCTCCAGCGCCATCCACAAATTGACCGACTAAGTGCACAAGCATCGAACTCCATCCCACAAACTGACATCCGACACCTGTACAAATCAATGCATACACTTTGCATGACCGAGCGAGGTGGCGCAGTGGTTAGACACTGGACTCGCATTCGGGAGGACGACGGTTCAATCCCGCGTCCGGCCATCCTGATTTAGGTTTTCCGTGATTTTCCTAAATCACTCCAGGCAAATGCCGGGATGGTTCCTCTCAAAGGGCACGGCCGACTTCCTTGCCCATCCTTCCCTAATCTGATGAGACCGATCACCTCGCTGTCTGGTCTTCTTCCCCAAACAACCCAACCCCCAACCCAAGTACGGAACGGAACACTTTGCATGCTTTCACGCAACAGTCTGGTGGCTACACCGGTTATTTATGTACCAGCATTTCACATTTGCAATGGCTTTTCTCGCGCTTGCACTAACCTGTGATCTTGCATTGTTAATCGCTTAATTATGTTACTTAGGCAGATGTGTTCCCGAAATTTTATTCTTCTTCGTTGATCCATTATGGACCGTGGGGCAACGGCTGGTATGTACAGGGTTATTACAAATGATTGAAGCGATTTCACAGCTCTACAATAACTTTATTATTTGAGATATTTTCACAATGCTTTGCACACACATACAAAAACTCAAAGTTTTTTTAGGCATTCACAAATGTTTGATATGTGCCCCTTTAGTGATTCGGCAGACATCACGCCGATAATCAAGTTCCTCCCACACTCGGCGCAGCATGTCCCCATCAATGAGTTCGAAAGCATCGTTGATGCGAGCTCGCAGTTCTGGCACTTTTCTTGGTAGAGGAGGTTTAAACACTGAATCTTTCACATAACCCCACAGAAAGAAATAGCATGGGGTTAAGCCGGGAGAGCGTGGAGGCCATGACATGAATTGCTGATCATGATCTCCACCACGACCGATCCATCGGTTTTCCAATCTCGTGTTTAAGAAATGCCGAACATCATGATGGAAGTGCGGTGGAGCACCATCCTGTTGAAAGGTGAAGTTGGCGCTGTCGGTCTCCAGTTGTGGCATGAGCCAATTTTCCAGCATGTCCAGATACACGTGTCCTGTAACTTTTTTTTTGCAGAAGAAAAAGGGGCCGTAAACTATAAACCGTGAGATTGCACAAAACACATTAACTTTTGGTGAATTGCGAATTTGCTGCACGAATGCGTTAGGATTCTCTACCGCCCAGATTCGCACATTGTGTCTGTTCACTTCACCATTAAGAAAAAATGTTGCTTCATCACTGAAAACAAGTTTCGCACTGAACGCATCCTCTTCCATGGGCTGTTGCAACCGCGCCGAAAATTCAAAGCGTTTGACTTTGTCATCGGGTGTCAGGGCTTGTAGCAATTGTAAATGGTAAGGCTTCTGCTTTAGCCTTTTCCGTAAGATTTTCCAAACCGTCGGCTGTGGTACGTTTAGCTCCCTGCTTGCTTTATTCGTCGACTTCCGTGGGCTACGCGTGAAACTTGCCCGCACGCGTTCAACCGTTTCTTCGCTCACTGCAGGCCGACCCGTTGATTTCCCCTTACAGAGGCATCCAGAAGCTTTAAACTGCGCATACCATCGCCGAATGGAGTTAGCAGTTGGTGGATCTTTGTTGAACTTCGTCCTGAAGTGTCGTTGCACTGTTATGACTGACTGATGTGAGTGCATTTAAGCACGACATACGCTTTCTCACTGCGCTCTCGAGCGCTCTGGCGGCAGAAACCTGAAGTGCGGCTTCAGCCGAACAAAACTTTATGAGTTTTTCTAGGTATCTGTAGTGTGTCGTGACCATATGTCAATGAATGGAGCTACAGTGAATTTATGAAATCGCTTCAATCATTTGTCATAGCCCTGTATTTCGTGATGCAATAATTTACCAACAGCCGTATGTATTGTAGAAATTGACTTTTTGAACTGGCCACCAAGAGATGTTGCATAACGATTTGATTCACGGATCCAGTCATATGGCTCCTTCCGTGTATAGCGTCTTTACGACAATGACGTGTGGGGCCTGAAGATGGCATCAGTATATTCCCGAAACTGGTAGCACATAAGAAGTTCATAAAATAAATTTCTACAATACATACGGCTGTTGGTAAATTACTGCATCACGAAATTTTATTCGTTTACGTCAATTACTTTTTGGTGTTGAGAGATTTTTTTCTGTCAGTGTAACCAGCCCGCCATTCACCTGAATTGGTTGGAGGAATAGACGAGAATATACACTCCGGAAGAACAAGGATCAGGAAGGACCTCTCCCTTGTCATTCTCAAAGGAACCATCCGCCTTCCATTGCAGTCATTTAAGACAAATAATGGAAAACCTAAATTTGTACGAATGGGAAGGGATTTGAAATTTTCTTATCCCAAAAAAGAGTTAGGTGTCCTAATCTAGACGCAATTAGGCACCGCAGGGGTAACGCGCTGTAGAAGTATGTGACGTACGAGTTAAAAGATTCGAGTGTATCGTTACTGTTTTATCAGGGAGAGTTCTTTAGTGCGCATACAGATCAAATGGAAATATTAAATCCATTTATTGAATTAGTATAATCCATGATTCGTATATGACGACAGATAGGAAAGTAGCTTTTAGGCACTCTTCATCTTACAATCTAGCATTTTTAGGATTTTTGAGTAAACATTGCGTGAAACATACTTCTGGAGCGTATCCAGGCATGAACATCATGAGTCACCACAACGTCAAGCTTGCAGATTCATATGATATTGGGAGACATGTGCATTGGAACTGTACGGTGTGCGATGCAGGTTACTTCTGGTACTGCTGTAAAAACATCCCGTCTCACTTGAATTCGCGAATGGTGAGAGCGACGAGCACCTGCCGATAACCCTCAGTACGAGCTGCCAATACCTCTGGCTCTCCTGTGTAGGTTACTTCGAGAGATGTGTGAGGGAGGAGTTCTTATGCTTTCTGCCTCTTCTTGGAACATACACTCTCATAGTTTCAACAGTAATCCTCTCCGTGATTCATAACCCCTCTGATATAGCATCTGCCGCTAGACTTCGTTGATCATCTCCGTAACGCCTTCACTTTCACTACACAAACCCGTGACGATATGTCCTGCTCATCTTTGTACTTCCCGTCTCACTATTAATCTTACCAGCTAACGACTCAAGACTGACGAATAACACACGACAGCTGGTTGTAAGTGTGTTTCGTAAGCCACTTCTTTCGTGGATGTATATCATTTCCCAGAAATTCTTCCAGTGAACCTCACAATTGAATGGTGCAATCCGACATGTCGAAACCCATCCTGAACGTTTTATGCACGAAGAATACAGCGAAAGAAATGCACTGTCTAAATATTAGCTGCTAAGACACACTGCAAGTATTTTTTTTATTTTTTTTTAAGCGGCTGAAGTTACTCTTTCTTTTCCACAAAGAACCCCATATGACAGCGGTTTGTACAGTACTTACTCTCTACGCACTATCGGCCGTGACAAGAAAGCGAAATGCTAATATCCGTAGTAACGCGTGCGAATTTGAAGCCCCTAACCCACCCAAAGAAAGTCACGTTTCGTTAATGTTTTAAATAACGCAGTTCATATCGAAGCTAAAATGTTGCATAAGTAATTCTTATAAAGGTGAGTAACAGAGGAAAATAAACAAGGCAATGTTTGATGCTGCATTACAGACGACTTCTATTAATCGTGACTTTATCAAAATGAAATATTTCCTGACATACATCATTTATAGCAATTCCTTTGGCACAGTTCATATTATAATTTTTGTATGTGTATTTTAGTAACAAAGAGTTCCTTGTTTATTCCCCATAGTCATCACAATAAAGTGATCGGTCATTTGAATGACGAGAATAAACATTTTCCTTAAACGAGGCACACCTGAGAGAGAAAATTTAATACTTTTAAGCACTTCACAGTAATTACTAGTTTCATTTAGACAGAACTGCGGTGAAGTAGGAAATGATTTTGGCCATTCCTCTGCTTATTATGCAGGAATACCGGGAATATTTATTAAACTAATTCGTAAAACGCGCCAATGCAAACCGATAACGCGCAAATGACTGGAGTTTAAGAATACTGTTCTCTTGATAAACCTCAAATGGTACGGAGCTATCGTAAATTACGTATATCGTCGAACAATTTCCTTATAAATAATGTCCATAGCCGAAAATATTCTTTATCGAGAGTCACAGTAGTTCTTCCGGGTGGAATTTGAATTATTTCAACAGTCTTTTCGTCGTCCTGAAAGACAGACGTATCGCCCAGGCCAAGAGCCTAATAGAAGCAATGAATTAATTTCTGCAACTACTTAGAAACGGAATCGAGTGAAATGTTAAAAACTATTCTTTCCTATTTTTCCATATTTTGATAGGTCGGTAATAAGGTGTTTGCCACCAAACAGTCCTTTCCATGTTTGGTCCTAATATGCCTTGAGGCCTCTAAAGACAGATATAAAGCTTCAGAAACAGTAGTCCACTCATACTTTTCACTGTTATTGTGTACATGAATGTGTCACTGCGCAACAGTCACTGCCTCTTTTCACCTAGAAATTATTAAGTGAAGTTTTCTCGCAGGTCTTTCACGAAACCACACTGATCGGCATTAGACACAGGAGATGTGTGGATAACGGCACGCTTCGTTTTCACGAGAACTACGAATTAATGTCATTTCCACTTCCCTCGTTTTTGAATTCCTATACTGTATGATTTCTTGAATCTGTACAAACAGGTCGAAGAAAACTTGATATCAGCATTGTTCATCTCAGCTGCGATTCGGAGGGCAGGGCCTAGTCTCGTACATCTCCATCGGCAACCATGGACTGCCTCTCACGAGCAGCTCTACATGGCTCATATCTCACGAAAACTCCTCTGAAGAACTATTGTTTGTGTTATTCATTTAAACTTAAAGGTTTATGTCGGTTATTAATGAGCGATAATGGAACTTTCTGCTACCCCGTTCAGTAAATGCTTCGATAGCTTGTCTTTCAAAAGTTCACAATCACATTTTACGAAGCACAAGCGGGTTTACAAATTGCTTAACACTAAACGTTAAACAAAATGAATATTAATTAATTTCCATTTCCATTTTTAACTCTTACACTACTGCAAAAGCAACTGGTAATTTTTTGGATATTAAATGAGTTGCTAATTTGAGTGAACAGTAACTGCAGGCAATTGTTACAAAGAAACTATCAACGAAAACTGCAATGTGCTTTACAAATTACGATCGCGTCGAGTCGTGTTATATGTTTACCGATGCGGCGTCAACCAAGGATATGCGCCTACCGTATTATGTATGCGCAGTCCACTACAGCTCCGATGGGGGAGTACATTTCACCAGCTGTCTGGCCAGCTAAGAATATGGCAATTTTCAACATTATTTAAAAATACTTACAGAGCGTCTTGGCAGCCAAAATTTTGACAGGGTCTTTCTTTCGATGTATTCTTCCTCTAATTCCATGGCATGTTTCAACATGTCGGACTGGACAATTCGCTTGTCGGCATAGTAATCTGCTTTTCCGAAAATTAGTTTTACGTGTTGGTTCCTTTTTATACCGTCCTAAACGGATTCTCATGGAAATTTTGCAGATTTTACTGTATCCAGTGATTTCAGTGATTTGTCCCTAGTAGTTCACTCGAATAGTAATGGCCCATTTCACCTATTTGTGCCCAGTACATTATCCTCATCTACGTTGACGTTCAAAGTCCGGTAGGTTTTCCTGCATTTTGCTGTTGTCGCGTTGCAGCTTTCCTATATACAGCACTACCGTCTGCAAACAGCCTCCCACAGTTCCTGATGTCATCCACGATATCATTTGTATGTAGTGACAAGTAATGGTGCTATAACATTTCCTTGTGGAGTGTGTTACTTTTACATCGGATGATTTCATAGCATTAACAAAGATGTGCTATATTCTATCTGGGATAAAATCCTGAATCTTCTCTCAAAGCAGATCCGATGCTCTGTAAGCTGACATTTTATTCACTGAGCGAATCTTTAGAACTGTATCGTAGTCAACGCGGTACCAACGTAGGCGCAGTTGTATGCATAACCCTAGCTTTCTTTGAGGAACAAAGCGAGACGAGTTTCACAAGATCTCTGTTTTTCGCCGGCCGAAGTGGCCGTGCGGTTAAAGGCGCTGCAGTCTGGAACCGCAAGACCGCCACGGTCGCAGGTTCGAATCCTGCCTCGGGCATGGATGTTTGTGATGTCCTTAGGTTAGTTAGGTTTAACTAGTTCTAAGTTCTAGGGGACTAATGACCTCAGCAGTTGAGTCCCATAGTGCTCAGAGCCATTTTTTTCTCTGTTTTCCGAATTTATCTGGATTTGTATAGCGGAAACTTTCGTGGCCCCTTTTTTGAGTCACCAGTCTTCTGACTGGTTTGATGCGGCCCGCCTCGAATTCCTCTCTTGTGCTAACGTAGGCTCTAAGCACTATGGGACTTAACATCTGAGGACATCAGTCTCTTAGACTTAGAACTACTTAAACCTAACTAACCTAAGGACATCACACACATCCATGCCCGAAGTAGGATTCGAACCTGCGACCGTAGCAGCAGCGCGGTTTCGGACTGAAGCGCCTAGAACCGCTCGGTCACAGCGGCCGGCGCTGGAAGTATTCCAGTCTCTGGCTTCCTCTAGAGTTTTTGCCCTCTACAGGTCCGTCTAGTACGATGGAAGCCATTCCCTGGTGTCTTAATAGATCTCCTATCATCTTGCTCCTTCTCCTTTCAGCTTATTCCTTTCCTCTCCGATTCTGCGCAGAACCTCCTCATTCCTTGCCTTATCAGTCCACCTAATTTTCAACACTCATCTGTAGCACCACATCTCAAAAATTTAAATTTTTGGAACACAGTAGCGTACAAATAAGCAACACAGATTTTCCGTACTAGTCTTGGTAACGGAATATATTATTTTGACTGTAAAGACAACAGCCTGTTTCTTTATACACTCAAGATTCCGAAAGTGATGCTTTCCCTAGAGTTTTCCATGTATCTTCTTGGAACCTACAGACTCATAATCCTAATAGTGAACAGTACTGTTACACACAACGCCGCTGTTACAATGCTGTTCTGGAATTACGCTGCCTAACAAAAGACGCGAAACACCCAGAAATGAAGGAGAAAACGAAAGTACAGGGCTTCAGAGTGTATGTGATATTATTTTAGTGATTAAAAAACAGTATCACATGTAAAAAAATATACTTGGCAGCACAAGACCACTTACCAGTATTACGTCGCACATCCTCCGGCCTCCATAAAGGAGTATGTCATAAAGCCTTCGTATCACCCCTTGAGGACAGCTGGCCCACAGCTGATGTAAATGGTCCTTGACAACCTGGATACTGTCAGTGGGGCGGTGTTTATGTCCGAGCTAGTCCCAGACTCACGTAGTCTTCGCTGCTGTGAAACACATCCCTTCTACTGAACAAGTGTTCGTGCCTGTTAAGGTATGCATTTTAGAGCGCATACTAGCTCGAGGTTGTTTTCATGTTTTGGACGATGCTACCGCCTCTGGTAGTTGCCTACCCTACAATCTCAGTAACAACAGTATTGACACACACATTCCACTGCCAGGGGTATCAGAACGATTTCTGCTTATAAGATTCAGCTCGGTCGTTTGTGGACAAAGATCCCTTACGTCAAACTTATATATTTATGATTCTACAACATCCCTGAAACTGTGTAACATCGTCACGAAATCAAGTTCTATATTTACAAGTACACCGTGTAACGCGTGTTATAAAGGGCAGTAAAATCGAAACGAGACAGATGGAAAAAATTACGTAAACAGTTTACCATTTGAAGTAATCACCATATACGTTAACACATTCCTCCCACTGTGAGACAAAACGATCAGTACCTCCATGGACAAATTTTTGTGTGTGTCTATGGACGATTCAAATGGCTCTGAGCACTATGGGACTTAATATCTGCGGTCATCAGTCCCCTAGACTTACAACTACTTAAACCTAACTAACCTAAGGACATCACACACCTCCGTACCCGAGGCAGGATTCGAACCTACTACCGTAGCAGCAGAGCGGTTCCGGACTGAAGCGCCTAGAACCGCACGGCCACAACAGCCGGCTGTGTCTATGGAGCCATGGTTGTACCCAAGCATGCACCACTTCTTCCGAAGCAAACCGACGCCCACAAATGTCTTACTTCAGGGCTCCAACAAATATAGAAATTGCATGGGGAGAGATCGGGACTGTATTGAGTATGTGTAAGGGCATCCCAGCGAATGTTCTGCAG
This sequence comes from Schistocerca americana, assembly GCF_021461395.2. Lineage (NCBI taxonomy): Eukaryota > Metazoa > Arthropoda > Insecta > Orthoptera > Acrididae > Schistocerca > Schistocerca americana. Next base: position 541,447,322 of record NC_060119.1, read on the forward strand.
CGTACACGAAACAACCATGCCAGCAAGTGGGAGGGCGTCACATAGACACAAGGGACACATGTACAACAAATTAAAGTACTATAAGGGGAGAAAAACCTGATCTTTTTCCTTTGAATCTTAAGCAAAGTAGAATGTACAGAAAAACAAATTAATTAAGTTTAGAGAGCTAGTGTTTAAATAAAGAAACGGTATTGAAGAAGAAACTCTTTTCTGGGTCATATTTAACGGAAGATAACAACATGATGAGTTTAAAACGCCTAGTAATCACGTACTCGTATACACTACTGGCCATTAAAATTGCTACACCAAGAATAAATGCAGATGATAAAAGGGGATTCATTCGACAAATATATTATACTAGAACTAACATGTGATTACATTTTCAAGCAATTTGGGTGCATAGATCCTGAGAATCAGTACCCAGAACAACCACCTCTGGCCGTAATAACGGCCTCGATACGCCTGGGCATTGAGTCAAAGGAGCTTGGATGGCGTGTACAGGTACAGCTGCCCATGCAGCTTCAACACGATACCACAGTTCATCAAGAGTAGTGACTGGCCTATTGTGACGAGCCAGTTGCTCGGCCACAATTGAGCACACATTTTCAGTTGGTGAGCGATCTGGAGAATGTGCTGGCCAGGGCAGCAGTCGAACATTTTCTGTATCCAGAAAGGCCCGTACAGGACCTGCAACATGCGGTCGTGTATTATCCTGCTGAAATATAGGGTTTCGCCGGGATCGAATGAAGGTTAGAGGCACGGGTCGTAACACATCTGAAATGTAACGTCCACTGTTCAAAGTGCCGTCAATGCGAACAAGAGGTGACCGAGACGTGTAACCAATGGCACCCCATACCATCACGCCGGGTGATACGCCAGTATGGCGATGACGAATACACGCTTCCAATGTGCGTTCACCACGATGTCGCCAAACACGGATGCGACCATCATGATGCTGTAAACAGAACCTGGATTCATCCGAAAAAATGACGTTTTGCCATTCGTGCACCCAGGTTCGTCGTTGAGTACAGCATCGCAGGCGCTCTTGTCTGTGGTGCAGCGTCAAAGGTAACCGCAGCCATGGTCTCCGAGCTGATAGTCCATGCTGCTGCAAACGTCGTCGAACTGTTCGTGCAGATGGTCGTTCTTGCAAACGTCCCCATCTGTTGACTCAGGGATCGAGACGTGGCTGCACAATCCGTTACAGCCATGCGGATAAGATGCCTGTCATCTCGACTGCTAGTAATACGAGGCCTTTGCGATCCAGTACGGCGTTCCGTATTACCCTCCTGCACCCACCGATTCCGTATTCTGCTAACAGTCATTGGATCTCGACCAACGCGAGCAGCAATGTCGCGATACGATAAACCGCAATCGCGATAGGCTACAATCCGACCTTTATCAAAGTCGGAAACGTGATGGTACGCATTTCTCCTCCTTACACGAGGGATCACAACAACGTTTCACCAGGCAGCGCCGGTCAACTGCTACTTGTGTATGAGAAATCAGTTGGAAACTTTCCTCATGTCAGCACGTTGTAGGTGTCGCCACCGGCGCCAACCTAGTGTGAATGCTCTGAAAAGCTAATCATTTGCATATCACAGCATCTTCTTCCTGTCGGTTAAATTTCGCGTCTCTAGCGCGTCATCTTCGTGGTGTAGCAATTTTAATGGCCAGTAGTGTATTTACACATCGCCAGACTGACTACCGCCCAGTAGCTTGACTGCCGACTGGCAGGGGAATCTTGTTTGTCTGCGGGTTATTACTTTAGTCGCAATACAGAGCCTGCGGCCCACTGAGGCGAACCCACGAGCAGACAGCGCTGAAGCCCGTTAGACGTAGGAACTGGTCGAGCGAGCGGCGGATCTGCATACAGGGGCAGCGGCGCCACGCCAGCAGGCGGAAGTGTGCCTCGGCGGCGGCGGGGCTGCGGCGGCACCGGCCAGGTCCCGCCTCCGCCGGAGGCAGAGCGTGTCGCGGTCCGCTCTGCAAGGTAGCCGCGCTGCCCCAGGCCGCCTGGCATGCGCACCCACCGGCGTTACGCAACGCAGCGCCGGTCAGCAGCTGCCGCCGAAACTGGAGCAGTCGGGCGCACGCCGGGCCGGGCCGGGCCGGCAGGCAGCCTCTTACTGTATGCAGCCACGTGCTCTCACTGAACGCACAGCACACACACTCTGTCAGGATCCCGCCGACAACTTACAGGGGCGACAGTAGAGGTCTGCAAATTTCGCGTAAACGATCGCGCAACAAATAACGTCAAACTGGCGATTTCTACCGGCATGACGCGAAATCGGCGGTTTTTGCGAACTGTCGGGGGAATTTATCGTTTTCTCCTTTCCTGCGTAAAAATATTACAGATCTCAAGCCAACAGTTTTCTAAAATTGATGGCGTACCACATCTTGAAAATTTTAGCTTGGATTTTTACGGAATATTGATAATTATTTGCTTTTGGACCGCCTGACTACAACTGAATGAAACAATTTTCGTGCCATACCCGTTTCGCCTTTATCCTCTGCAAATCATCTTCAGTGTTCTGGAATACGTACATATTTTTACTGTTTATTTAATTTGGTAGAATTTGAAATATTGCTACGCCATAGAAAAAAAACAACCACCAGAGTTCTTTATAACCTGTAGGAACATTGCACAAAATTTAAACTAAATAGTAAAAGTATGTACATATTCCAAGCCACTGAATATGCAGTGCAGAGAATAAAGGCGAAACGTCTATGACACGAAAATAATGTTTCATTCAGTTGTATTTAGAGGTCCAAAAGCAAATAATTAATTATTGATATACTGTAAATTTGCATACAACTAAGGAAGATAGCACTATAAAAGTTAAAGACGTTCAGCTTGGATGTTCATGAACCTCCTGCTCACGGTTCACCCTGAAATTTACCTCAACGTTATTAAATTTGGACCTGGGAATCGCAATCTGACACGAACAATAATGTTGCTGCTGGCACAGAACTCTCGTAAACCCAATAAAGAGTCTCTACTCTAACGATAAGCACAGCAAGCTGTTCTCGTGAATTAAGCCTTGTGCTGGGTGAATATTCTTGCTATTTCAACTGTGTGTGAATTCCTAGGGGACTAAACTGCTGAGGTCATCGGTCGCTACACTTACACACTACTTAAAGTTACTTACACTAAGAACATCACACACACCCATGCCAGAGGGAGGACTCGTACCTCCGGCGGGAGGGGCCGCGCAATACGTGACATGGCGTCTCAAACCACGTGGCCCTTGCTATATTTAAACCACATTGCATGAAAGACCCCACTAATCTAAGTGCTTCTGTGGTGGATAAAGTGAACGCCTGCAAGGCTGCTCCTGAATCTGCATGTCTCGGAGAAACTGCAACACTTGTCCTTACCTGTGTGTGACGCTGTGAAAATTCTATAAAAGACAATAGCAAAAGTATTACGCAGTTAAGATCCGAGGGCCACTAAAATAATATAATTTAAGTGAATAATACACGTTTCCGAGCTAGAATTATGATGACGCATATGAGCAGGTGACGGACACACAGTCAGAACCGCAGACAAAGGTTAGTAGGTAAACCAGCGAATTTACAGACCCCAAAAGCAATGAGAAAGCACTGTCATGACAAAGTGATTCTATGGAATGAATTACCCCGCACGGGCGAGTACAATACATCACATCAACACCACCACTTTATATCGATGGAAGAAATCATTTCAAAATAACATTACACAACTCAGTACCGTAATTTTACGAGTGAGTGACAGATATTATAAAAAAAGTCACTTGTCTCTATGGATGCATGAACTATACCCGGATACTGGCTTTAACGTGCTCTTGTGAAATCGTGTGGGCCGCAAAAAATATCTAATTTCTCCCAGTAACAAAAGCTGCGACATGCACGCGAATTGAACAGTGACCCTAAAATAGAATACATTTCTTTTACGTCACGTCTATGGTGACAAATTTTGTGCCATCGGATTACCGTTTCCCGTCTATAATTACCATCTTCAGATCTGTTTTATAAAAACATGTTCTAATATACTGGAGTCATAGTGGCATCGTCAGACGCCCAACACCAAATCAGTGCCAGCATTGTCAAATACATATAAATAATAGTGTATACAAGAGTCATATTGACAGCAGCGCTACTATTCAAAACCATACACGTGAATTAAAGGAAATTTTTCTCTCAGTAACATGAATGAAAACGAAATGAGAGAAGTTAGTCCGCTTTTACACAGCTTTGAAGTATGTATTTAAAGGGCAAACAAATGAAAAAAAAATGGCACATGAAAAACAGTAAGTAAACTGTTTATAATTTCAAACGTTATCCCCATAACTGTTAATCCCATAAATGTTAATACTTCTATCAAATTGTGAGACAAGGTGGTCATTGCCCTCACGAAAAAATGTTGGCAGTTGGCTACGGAACCGTAAATGTACCAAGTCGTGCACCACCTCGTCCGATGCAAATCGACGCCCACGGATGTCTGTCTTCAGAGCTACAAAAATAAGGAAATCGCACTGGGAGAGGTCGGACTGTATGAGACTGTGTAAGAGCTTCCCAGAGAAACTCCAGCAGATAAGTCGAAACAACCATTGCAACATGTGGATGGGCCAATGTCTGGTTTAAATCATGGTTCCGTAGGCAACTTCAAACATTTTCCCATCAAGGTACTAACCGTCATATCTCACAGTGGAATAAGTATATTAACTGTTACTGGCGATTACTTCCGAACTAATAAACAGTTTACTTACTTTTTCCATTTGTTTCCTTTTTATTTGTCTGCCCCTTATAAAATCGAACAACATAAATGAAACCATATCCTGTGATACAACAGGTTGAATACGCCCATCTCGAAACACACAAGACAAGCGTTTATATTACGTGCATTCGACGAAAAGAGGCACGGTCAAAAATAAAGCTTTTTTCTACCAGACGACGTTCTGTAAGACAATTGTTAGCGGCTCGCGTCCTGAGTGGCCGTAATTGGACAAAGTTTCGCGAGCGACCAATGAACAAGTGACTCGTGTTTGGTGACGGATGCAATAATATGAAACCAGACCGTGCTAGATAGCCGTGTTTCAATAGTTACTTAATGACAAAACTGGACCTATTTTCCGTTTCAAGGTACACGATAGTGCATAACCGACGAATCATGGCTTCCCCGTCCACGCGTTTTAAAACTAAGTCTTAAAAATATATAGAATTTTACTCATCACAAAATTTCCTATCTGAAGAATTAATAATATCTACCAAACAGCATGTAATATGTTATACAAATGTGTACAATTAAAATATAACACAGATGCTGTACAAAAAGTAATATTATGTATCACAACATCAAAAACAGTGCAAAATACCATAAACTGCTTACGGTGATTTCGCGCATTCACTCATGTGATGTTAGAATGGGGCACTAAATTGAAACATTGACTAGATAACATCATGTGTCCCTAGGTACAGCATCCTCAATGTACAACACTCTTCGCTACAAAATTTATTTGAAATTGTTCCAATTGCTCTTGAGTTACCCTTCTGTGTCATCCTTTTTTGGTGGCCACCCGCTTGGGAGATAGGTTGTTCTTATGCACGTAGCGCTTCTTTTCATATTGTACGTGATATATACGTATACTAAGTTTGGTTGAAATCTATCCAGTGCTTAAGGAATAGATGTGGAAAGTACATACAGCCAATATATATATATATATATATATATATATATATATATATATATATATATATATATATAAAACCTGGCAATTTCGATATCGCAGGAAAGAAATCTAAAGTAAGGAATAAAGTTATACATTCACACCACATCGTTATTCAGATCATTAGTCAGAGCAGAAGCTGTCGCATGGCATTCAAAGGAACTACCTCTTCAATTGCTTTATGCAGTTCAAGAAAATTGGGGAAAACATAAGTCATTATTGTAGAACGTGCATTTGAATTCTACTCTCCCCCGGAAGCGACTTCAGTATCTTATTCACTATGACCAATACATTGCTATTGGAGATCACAGATGGTTGTAGGTGGTGAAGAGGCGAGCGCAGAATACTTTCTGTATGTCGGAAACGTTCCCGTCTTCAGGAAGACATTGAAGGAGGTCGACAGTCGAGTCGGATGTTCTTGTGGTATGTGCTTCGTCAGATGGCTCTTCATCGCGTCGGCAGCAGGTCGTTCCTGTGTCTTATATTGTGTGTCAGCAAATGAGGTCAAATTACCTCGCTACTAGACGGAACAGTGGCCTATGATTCATTATTCTTTTAGGTTAAAGATGAATATTCAGACTGATTACATGAACGATGGAATAAAATAAAAGAACTTACAACCGTACACTAAGTATTGTGAATAGAAATGCCGTGCAGGATTACTCCCAAATCATATGAATTAAACGTGCGTCGGATTTCCATAACATCGCCAGATGGTGCCACTACATCAGAAAGCCGAGGGAATACAAAACGGCATGTACACCGGAAATCAGTGGAGGTGTGAAGGTGCTTTTAGATCTCACAGCCGCGATAAGGATGAGCAAGAGTGATACCAAACAATAACCTCGTAAAATACTGTTTTAGCAGTTAGTAAATATTTATTACCACGAACACCGAATGTTCACTTGGATCGACTCAGATAAGTTCTGAGCTCTAATCAACCGTTTATTGAATCACTACTCCCAAGAAATCGCTCCATTTCCATCAGAAATCATGGAGATTTTCATGCGAATGATAGTTTTAATGTTTAGAATAATGCGAACCTCTTTTGAGAACAGTGGCTGTATCATTGAATTCATTTTCTTCCGGTGTCACGATAGGCCTATTGAAAACCGTTACAATCCACACGACATCGATTAAGAAATTGTAAGATGCACGGTTTTGAGAAGTCAGTATGGACTGATACTGTCTTCGGTTATCTACAAACGCAGACAGTTTCTGCTAAATGGAACGGTGAAAAAAATAGACTTCTAATGTCAGGTCCGTTTCTCTTCCACAAGTAGCAACTGTAGAATGAATGCATCTTTATGCACTTCACATCGCCCTGTTTTCGCTGAGACTGTTTCGTGTAGACACGTATAAGCTCAGTAACCAGCATCGTGGGACTAGTTCAATTATCTTAACGTTATACTTTGTCCATCAATAACTTTAGTTTCCTAACTATCTGTTACTAGCCGATTTTTTCCACACACTCATTATTCCGGCTTGGCAGCACTCGCAGTGACCCTACTTAAGCGTGGTAGAGCTGCAGGTGCGACTACGAATGCACCAACTGTGAGGACACACAACACTTGCTCTCGTTAGAAGTCTCTAAGGTCCCACACGGCAACACACAGGCACAATTTGGTAATGGCCATCGGCGTACTGTGGTAGATGTTTTATATATATATATATATATATATATATATATATATATATATATATATATAAAAACATGACAATGAGAAACAACGTCAGAGCGTCACAGATCAGGCAGAAACTGAATCTCACTAATCAGGTATTTATGTCATTGTTCATTTTGTTTTTCAGTCTGTTGTGACGTCAGAACCACTTACTTTCGGACTTGGCCAGAGGGAATTAAAAACACCCAGGAACAAACTAAATGTGCCTAACGTAGTATGTGACTGAACTACATAGAATTGATTCATAAAGTTGTGTTTCGACTCTGTTATCCTGCCAATGGTAATGCGCGTCCGTACTGAACTGCGGTCAGTACTGGAGTACAACATTCGCTGAAAACGTAAGTGGAAAATTTGGTGTGCGTTACACACCTGATTCACTGGACATTTTCATGCATCCCACCACAAAGTTACTGAGATCCTTTATTATGCTGCATCTGATCTGTACATTTTATGTCATCATCTGACATACTTCAGAATTAAAATGGTGTACACGACATTACAAGTTGTACAAAAGCCAGATGGCAGTTATAATAGTCGAAGGGCACGGAAAGGAAGCAGTGGTTGAGAAGAGAGTGAGACAGGGTTGTAGCCTATCACCGATGTTATTCAATCCGTATATTGAGCAAGAAGTAAAGAAAACAAAACAAAAATTGGAGTAGAAATTAAAGTCCAGGGGGAAGAAATAAAAACTTTAAGCTTTGCCGTTGACATTGTAATTCTGTCAGAGACAGCTAAGGACTTGGAAGAGCAGCTGAACAGAATGGACAGTGTCTTGAAAAGAGGCTATAAGATGAACATCGACAAAAACAAAACTAAGATAATGGAATGCAGTCGAATTAAACCGGGTGATGCTGAGGGAATTAGATTAGCAAACGTGACACTTAAAGTAGTAAAAAAATGGTTCAAATGGCTCTGAGCACTATGGGACTTAACTTCTGAGATCATCAGTCCCCTAGAGCTTAGAACTACTTAAACCTAACTAACCTAAGGACATCACACACATCCATGCCCGAGGCAGGGTTCGAACCTGCGATCGTAGCGGTCTCGCGGTTCCAGACTGCAGCGCCTAGAACCGCTTGGCCACACCCGCCGGCCTTAAAGTAGTTAGAGGAGTTTTGCTATATAGGAAGCAAAATAACTGTTGATGGTGGAAGCAGGAAGGATATAAAATGTAGACTGGCAATGACAAAAAAAGTGTTTCTGAAGAAGAGAAATTTATTAATATAGAGTATAGATGTGTCAGGAAGCCCTTTCTGAAAGTATATGTATGGAACGTAGCCATGTATGGAAATGAAACATGGACAATAAACAGTTCAGACAAGAGGAGAATAGAAGCTTTCGAAATGTGGTGCTGCAGAATAATGCTCGAGATTAGATGGTAGATCACGTAACTAATGAGGGCTACTGAATAGAATTGAGGTAAAGAGAAATTTGTGGAACAACCTGACTAGAAGAAGGGATCTATTGTTAGGACATGTTCTGAGGCTTCAAGGGATCACCAATTCAGATTAGAGGGAAGTGTTGGGGCGGGGGTTAAAAACAGCAGAGGGAGGCCAAGTTATGAATACAGTAAGCTGATTCAGAAGGATGTAGGTTGCACTCGTTACTCGGAGATGAAGAGACTTGAACAGGATAAAGTAGCGAAGAGAGCTGCATTAAACCAGTCTTTGGACTGAGACCACAACGACATGTCAAAGAACAATAAAAATTTTAGCGTCTTTTGGGTGGTACACATAGAAATCCATTTTATGTGAGCTACCAGAGCACGACCTAAAGAAGATTTTATGATGACGTGGATCTGAGACACCTAGCAGCCCTTTCCCATAAGCTCGCCCTTCACCGGAAGCATGTCCTTTTGTGAGCTCTTGGAGCGGATGCACAACGATTTAACATGGGTCTGAAGTGACATATCAGTTTCCACTAATCTGTGCAGTGGCCACTTGCTGGAAACACTGCAAAATACAGACTGGAATGGAGTTCTCACGGAAGGAGAACATTGCGACTGCCAGGTGCTGCTCTGCTCGTATTATTCGTTATTTGTTGCTAAAAGCAGGTGGAATAATAAATGCTGAGCAATATTATATCCTGCAGTACGTAATTAAATTATGAATTACGAGTTATCAGCCCAAACTAGACGATTTTAAGGCTTTACAGCAGCATGAAAGTCTTACGTAGCGAGAGTGATTTTATTTATCAACATAGACGTGAGTCTCTGTCATATTTTGATTACCGACAACACTCTATAATGACCACGGTTAATTAGGTGGGCGTGAATTTGCAACTCGAATGGTTTCTTGAACTGCTGCTTTTTGTAGTTTTATTTCTTAATTTTTTACTCAAGCTTGTTGTTGTTGTAATCTTCAGATTCAAAACCGGTCTTTTTTTCTTTTCCTTTCCAGTATCGTTTACCCGATGTCGATCAATTTCGAAAAATTATTCAGTGCTTTAATTTTTACTGATGTTAATTACAATGTTAGTTTTGTCTGGTGTAACTAATTTTCTAGGAGTCTGTGCCCTCAAAATGACAAGGTAGCAAAAACAATGTCGTACTTCTGTGCTTCCAATCTTATCACCTTCATATCTGTACTACACCTCCACATTCACGATAATCTACTTTGCATGTTTGTCTTTGTCTGCCCTACCGTCTGTAGACCCTGTTGCTCAGTCTAGAGCCAAATTAACTACTTTGGAGTGGCTCATCAAATGACCCACTGTCTCATTTCTCCTCTCGTAAGAAATTTCAGTAGGAAGGTTTTCTTTATCGGGCCCTTTATTTTTCCATCTACCCTCTTCACTTTTAACACTGTTCAGTATCGACAGATCCGAGACGCTACCAGTTTCCTCCTTTTCTTCTTCTACTATTTCTTCTTCTTCCTCCTCCTCCTCCTCCTCCTCCTCCTCTTCTTCTTCTTCTTCTTCTTCCTCTCTTTGGCGTATACTTCGCTCTCATACACTATTGTGCTTCAGGGGCTTCTTTCTCAAATTCATGTTAATACTTGAGACCAACGTATATCTTCCGTTGATGGAAGGCAACTTATTTTGTTATTGACCTGGGATGTCAAGTTGATTTCACATTTCTGTATTGCCAGAAGGCTTTTGATGCTGTTCCTCACAAACGAATTCTGACCATATTGCGTCCTCATTCAGAAAAATCACAGTTCATAATAACTGACGGGAATTTATCCAGTCAAAATGCCATTGATATCTGCGGTTCTCCAAGGAAATGTTACGGGCCCTCTGCTGCCCTTAATCCTTACAAACGATTTAGGAGGCAATCTGAGCGACCCTCTTGGATTGTTTGTAGATGATGCTGTCGTATACCGACCAGCTAGAATCACATGATCGTCTATAAAAGAAGTTATAACTTACTAGGTTTGTTCACATAATTACCTTTGTTTCGGCCGAAATACTTTCACAACAATGAAAAATCCGGTAGCACGTAACACCAAACGCAAAACACAAAACACAGAGTAATTCAGGAACCTCCAGGCGACACACGTACAGTTTTATCAGCGTGTGTTCAGTCTGTTGTATCGGTGTACAATTCAGTAATAGATTCAGAAATGTGTGCTTACAGGTATTGTTCAGAATTGTGACACTCATCATCACGACAGACTGTACAGTGAGTATTAACATAATCTAACACTGCCGAGGGAAAAAGAGAGACAGAACGGAGCAATACCGAATGCATACGGGCGAAAAGTAAAATGGGCATTACCGTTATCCACCGTAAATACCGTGAGTGAAAGGAACAACCTTGTTTCCGTATAAAGACACATAGCGTACACCTTCGCTGTTGCGACCGTCGTGCAGATACTTTCAGTGCAGCGCAGATACGAAGATAAATGTGGATAAGAAATCGAACGAAACGCAGTTACTGTGTAACGAGGGCCGGAGCCCACGGGTCCCTGACACCAAATTAAACAGAAAGTAATTCTGAACAACCTCCAAAATCTTGTCGGTGGAGTTTAGATACACCCTGTAGATACAAGTAACAGGGGCTTCCTTTCATTCATGGGCGGCAAATCTGGCCTAAAGCACTTATTGTATATTTTATTTAAACCATCAAAGCGCGCTGATGACACTGCTTATGTCATTTGGTACTTACACTATATGATCAAAAGTATCCGGACACTTAGTAGTGGACATTAACGGGGATAGGACGTCATACGGGCCGACTTGGAGCAGGAGAGGCACCACAGGACATTTTAATTTCCACTGTCTGTACTTTTACAAATAAATTCATAAAACTTTGTCAGCATGACCAGGAAGGATTCAAGATTCGCACTCATGGCAGTGGAAGTTCAAAGACATAAGAAAATATCTGATTTTTACACATGAAATTTCATCATATTTTCATATACTATTGGCTACATTTGTTGCTACAGGTACACTTTTCTTTATAAGTAAGAGAGATTCTACGATAAATTTTGCACACCATACAAACCGTACTTACAGAACTTATTTAATTTATGAAAAAATTAATGAGCTGTTACATTTTAAACTTCATGTTTAGAAAAAACTCAAATTTTATAGTTAATTACCTCAATTTCTACCACAGTTTTTAAAAGATTTGGAAAATTCTAGAGTTTCATACACCTGTAAGTATGGTTTGTATGCTGCGCAAAATTCATCGAAGAATCTCTCTTACTTATCAAGGAAAGTGTACCTATAGGAATAACTGCAGCCAATAGTAAGTGGAAAAATGATGAAATATCACAAGTAAAAAAATTATTTTGTTGTGTTTTTGAACTTTCACTGTCATGAGAGTGAATCCTGAATCCTTCTGGTCATGCTGACAAAGTTTAATGAATTTATTTGTAAGAGTATAGACAGTGGAAATTAAAATGTCCTGTGGAGGCTCTCCTGCTCCAAGTCGACCCGTTTGACGTCCTACCCCACTTAATATGAAGTGTGTCCACTCTTCGCCTTCATGACAGCTTCAGCTGTGCTGGATACAGTAAGGTGTCTGAATGTCTATGGAAGACTGGCATCCCGTTCTTCCTCGTGAACTGAAGCCATAATTACACTACTGGCCATTAAAATTGCTACACCACGAGATGACGCGCTACACACGCGAAATTTAACCGACAGGAAGAAGATGCTGTGATATGTAAGTGATTAGCTTTTCAGAGCATTCACACAAGGTTGGCGCCGGTGGCGAAACCTACAACGTGCTGACATGAGGAAAGTTTCCAACTGATTTCTCATACACAAGTAGCGGTCGACCGGCGTTGCCTGGTGAAACGTTGTTGTGATGCCTCGTGTAAGGAGGAGGAATGCGTACCATCACGTTTCCGACTTTGATAAAGGTCGGATTGGAGCCTATCGCGATTGCGGTTTATCGTATCGCGACATTACTGCTCGCGTTGGTCGAGATCCATATTTTTCCAATATTTCCATATTTTTCCAATATTTTTCCAATGAATACGCGTTTATCACATGCATTTCTTCTTGGTGTAGCAATTTTAATCGCCAGTAGTGTTCGCAGAATATGTAATCGGTGGGTTCAGGAGGGTAATAGGGAACGCCGTGTTGGATCCCGTATCACTAGCAGTCGAGATGACAGGTAACTTATCCGCATGGCTGTAACGGATCGTGCAGCCACGTCTCGATCCCTGAGTCAACAGATGGGGACGTTTGCAAGACAACAACCATCTGCACGAACAGTTCGACGACGTTTGCAGCAGCATGGACTATCAGCTCGGAGACCATGGCTACGGTTACCCTTGACGCTGCATCACAGAGAAGAGCACCTGCGATGGTGTACTCAACGACGAACCTAGGTGCACGAATGGCAAAACGTCACATTTTCGGATGAATCCAAGTTATGTTTGCGGCATCATGATGGTCGCATCCGTGTTTGGCGACATCGCGGGGAACGCACATTGGAAGTGTGTATTCGTCATCGCCATACTGGCGTATCACCTGGCGTGATGGTATGAGGTGCCATTGGTTAGACGTTTCGGTCACCTGTTGTTCGCATTGACGGCACGTGGAACAGTGGACGTTACATTTCAGTTGTGTTACAACCCGTGGCTGTACCCTTCATTCGATCCCGGCGAAACCCTATATTTCAGCAGGATAATGCACGACCGCATGTTGCAGATCCCATACGGACCATTCTGGATACAGAAAATGTTCGACTGCTGCCCTGGCCAGCACATTCCCCAGATCGCTCGCCAATTGAAAATGTCTGCTCAATGGTGGACAAGCAACTGGCTCGTCACAATACGCCAGTCACTACTCTTGATGATCTGTGGTTTCTTGTTGAAGCTGCATGGGCAGCTGTACCTGTACACGCCATCCAAACACTGTTTGAGTCAATGCCTAGGCGTATCAAGGCCGTTATTACGGCCAGAGGTGGTTGTTGTGGGTACTGATTTCTCAGGATCTATGCACCCAAATTGCGTGAGTATGTAACCACATGTCAGTTCTAGTATAATATATTTTTCCAGTGAATACCCGTTTATCATCTGCATTTCTTCTTGGTGTAGCAATTTTATTGGCCAGTAGTGTATATTGGACACTGCGGTCTGGAGTAGTGTCACCGCTAAGCTCATCCCAAATGTGTTACACTGGGTTGATGTCGGTACTTTGGGCAGGCCTGTCGTTACTTCATAGTAATGCTGCTTTACGATAATCTGCTTTGTCGACTTGATACAAACAGTCGTAGTCTCCGAACTTTGGTTCTACGTACGTAGTACACAATGCTGTACATGTTGTTCATAACCTTCTGCATTTAGCGTTTTCTAAAAGCAATAAGAGGCCCTCTCCCAACCTCGATAAGCACCTCTACACCGCAACACCATCACATCCCGACTTCGCTGTAGGTACTACACATGATGTTAGGTAAGATTCTCCAGGCATTCGCCAAACTCAAACCCTTCCATCGGATTGTCACGGAGTATATAGCGTGATTCATCACACGAAATCATTCGTTTCCAGCCGTCCACTGTGCAGTGGCGTCACTCTTCTCACCATCTTAAACGTCGCTTAACACTGACCACAGAAATGTGTAGCTTACGAGGAGCTGCTCGACCATGTACTCCATCCTTTCTTAACTCCACACGTACTACATTGCGCTAGCTGCTCTGCTGCTAGCAGTTTGAAACTCACGAGTGATTCCCTCCGCAAATTTCATGTGATTTTTGGCACCCACCCTCTGTAATGCCCGAAGGACCCTGTCCGCCATTTCATGAGTTCTGCCTGGTCTTGGCTTAGCTATGGTTGTTCCTTCGCGTTTCCACTTTAGGATCACATCATCAACATCCGACTTGGGCTGCTTTAGAAGGGTTCAAGTGTCCCTGGTAGATTCGTTACTCAGATGACATCCAATGACTAGTCCACTTTCGAAAGTCACTGGGCTACTCTGGTCGACCCATTCTGCTGTTACTGCTTCTCCACTGACAACACAACACTGCTCACATTTAATAACGGCGGGTCCGCCTGTCTTGACATCTAGTGGTCAATTCTATATTACATATGGGTGTCCGGTTACTTTTGATCAGACGGAGTATATTTTCAGACGGCGGTGCTTTACTTTTCGCTTAAGTCGTACAGCCTTGTCATCTTCTTCAGCAGTTGCTGGTTACCTGCATCCGCATCCTCTTTGTTTCTTTATTTTCCACTTTTCTCTCTCTGCGACTAGTTCTGGACACCCTGCAGCAGCTCCCGCTGGGTAACACCAGCTGCGCCGGCTACCAGTCCGCCTTGGACGCTCGTTACACGCCGGTGCGGGGCCGGTAGCCAGCCTACAGCTAGTCGCACTCCCATGTCGCAACAGCTATGCTGACGTGTGCGCGCCGCGCTAGGCCGCCCCCACTCTGCCGTAATGCCACCGACAGCGCCTCCGATTGTCGAAACACAATGAACAGCCGCCGTGCTGCAGCTAGGCAAATGTCGCACCACTAACCTTTCACTGCCTCTCTCGTAACGACCTCGACTGTGTGACACGCTGTCTTTGTGTACTGGGACATACGAAAGGGCACAGCGTCCGACTGCACACATTATGCACAATTCTCAGAGTTTCAGAGTAAGAATGATCGGCAATTACATGGTATAGAGCAAATAAACGTATTTTCCACCTACAACAACGAGGATCAAATGCATGCGATTTTTTTTATCTTGAGTAGCACCTGCAACCAATGTCCTCAGTCGCTTGCTGTGGATGTTGCAATCTCTGTCTTTCAATACCGACAATAGCTTCCACAGCTTCCTTGGTACTAGCGGAACTGTAGAGGCCGGCCGAGGTGGCCGAGCGGTTCTAGGCGCTACAGTTTGGAACAGCACGACCGCTACGGTCGCAGGTTCGAATCCAGCCTCGGGCATGGATATGTGTGAAGTCCTTAGGTTAGTTAGGTTTAAGTAGTTCTAAGTTCTAGTGGACTGATGACCTCAGAAGTTGAGTCCCATACTGCTCAGAGCCATTTGAACCATTTTTGAACTGTAGAGAGTAAACACTCTACAGCTTCTTCTAGTATCGTGGAAGTTTATCCTTGACCTCTTAACGCGAGTCCTACCATGCTGTTACACCATCTTGTCATTGTCCTCCATACGTTCTTCCTTTGTCGATTCTGCAGAGAACTACCACATTCCTTTCTTATCAGTCCACCTAATTTTCAAACTCCTTATCCAGCACAACATCTGAAACGCTTCGATTCTCGTTTTTACCTATTTCCCCATAATTCTTGATTCACTGCCATATAATGCTCTGCTCCATACGTAAATTAAAAATGGTGGGCTCCATGTGGTTCCCAAGTTGCGTAGCGACCGTAAACCATAAAATTACCAAATAAGCAGCAACCAGTCGCAAAATCATGTTTTATTTATTTACTTTTGCAAATCAATTTCAACTGATTAACAGCCGTCATCGGTGCTTTCAACGAATATGTGCCCTGAGTATTAGCACTGTCTTAAGCAGAGGTCAAGCATGACTTTATGCTTGACCTCTGCTTAAGACAGTGCTACTATTCGGGGCGCATATTCGCTGAAAGCACCGATGATGGCAATTAATCAGTTGAAATCGATTTGCAAAAGTAAATAAATAAAACATGATTTTGCGACTGGTTGCTGCTTATTTGGTAATTCCATACGTAAGTTGTCAAAAATCTCTTCCTGAAATTGAGTCTTTTGGTTGATACTAGTATTTTTTTCTTTGTGGTCATGAACGCCCTCTTTGCCTGTTCTACTCTCCTTCTTACGTCCTTGTTTTGGCTCTCCTGGATTATTTTGCTTGCGAGGCACCACAGTTCCTGAACTTCGTCTTCTTCATGGTCATAAATTTTGATGTTAAGTTTACCGCTAATCTCATTCGGTTATTTCTCATTACTTTACAGTTTTCTTCAGTTTACTATCAATCCACGGCGTGTGGTCATTAGGCCGTTTATCCCATTCAGCAGTCCCTGCAGTGAATCTTATCATTGATATTTTTTCACACTGAATTTAAATCCAACTCCTGAGATTTTCTTCTATTTCCGTCATTGCTTCTTCGATGCGCAGATTGAATAGTAGGAGTAAAAGACTACAGAGCTGTCGCACACCCTGTCTAATCGGAGCGCTTCGTTTTTGGGCTTGTGTTCCTATTATTCGCCTTTATTTTTGGCCAATTTAACGCACCCATTCGTTTTACCATTGGTCCTCCTGAGACGCTCCTTTTCTCATTGGAGAGGAATTCCGTGTTCGGAATGTTCCGTCATAATTAACCATGGATTCGGTTACACATGGTGGTTAGGTCCACGCAAACCATCAGTTAAACGTAGATGACGTATAATAGTGAAACTACGATAAACCATTGGGAACTGAGTGCGGATGTTGCGGGTAAATCGCTGAAGGCAGGTACTTAACACCATGATTAAGGAACTTCACACTACTGGATACCAGTACAGGGTGCCTATCAATCTTGATAGGCGAATCCTCGTGCATCTCTGAAATACCATTGATATTATACATTCCAACAAAAGCTGCACTCGTGAAATAGCCCGTATTAATTATTAGACGCAGGAGAAAACGATGAACTTAGCTAAAACGGACATGCTGAGGGAATTTGGTCTGTTTCTGACTACGAACAAAGCACAGTCACAAGTTCACGCATTAAACATAAATTTTATTAGAATAAAACACGACCTTCACTAGAACGACTGTTGATTGCTAAACCGAAATAAATGCGTTGGTTCTGAATCCACATTTCAAACTGAACAAAGTAATCTGAACTTACAGTGGACCATGTTCTGAAGAACAGAGATACTCTCGAGTCTGTAGCTGGAACAAACGTGTCTCAAAAAACCAGCCAAAAGACGGCAGTTGGAGTCGGGACCTCGTTTCTTTTGCATAGTGGAGTAGGAAACCGTTTCGTGGACCTAGCCAATTTAAACGAACCAAGAAAACGGGAAAGCTCTGAGTCCACAGCGTACTATGTCACTGGATATTTATGAAAGGGACCCAGTGAGGCTGGTACTACTTTACTCTGAGGAAATGAAACTTCTCTCATAACTCTCTCACGCATAAACGTATCGCAGGAATTATTCAAGGAATGAGAGGGGAAAAGAAGAGGTTGCTGATATGAAAAGAAATGAAGTGAGATTGCTCCGTCGTATTTTTTTTCCAAGTACAGGTTAAATATCCGACTAGGCAGCAAAAACTTCATCTGCGCGACATTAAAAAATAGGTAACGAGATATGAGACTGGAAAAAATATAAAAGGTCGGCTGAAATAGTCTCATTTCACTCCATTCAGAAAATCATGAAACCGAGCATTTGAGCTGAGGTTATCTAGTATTTAAAATTTCCGCATAATCACATAATGATTTCAAATCCTAGAGGAAAGTCGCAAGTTGATAGCTCAAACGATTAGATGCCATAATTAATCAGATGCAGACACGTTCCATTGCCAACAGCCTTGCCGTAATGGTAACACCGGTTCACGTCATATCACCGAAGTTAAGCGCTGTCGGGCTGGGCTAGCACTTGAATGGGTGACCATCTGGTCTGCCAAGCGCTGTTCGCAAACGGGGTGCACTCAGCCCTGGTGAGGCAAACTGAGGAACTACTTGACTAAGAAGTGGTGGCTTCGGTCTCGTAAACTGACATACGGCTGTGAGGGAGATGTGCTGACCACATGCCACCCCATATCCGCATCCAGTGACGCCTGTAGGCTGAGGATGACACGGCAGCCAGTCGGTACCGTTGGGCCTTCCAAGGCCTGTTCGGAAGGAGAGTTTTTAAACACGTTCCACTGACTAGAGCCTTCTCTTGCTAACAGATTTGCGATTTAACTTTGGAGAATCCCCAGAAAACACTGGACCCGGCCAAAACACATTCAGACCGTCCCTTCCACATCAGACGCCCGCAGAAAAACAAGATCGGTTATTTACTTGGACGACAACTCTAGCTTCACGATAAATCAGAAACTGCCGCAGCTTAAAGTGTCACAGTTCACCGCAAACATCCAATTACGCAGCTTGAATTCTGGGGTTCAAAGCTATCCCTGAAGATTATTTAACATTTGATGTTTCAGCCAATCTACACTTTGTTTATAGAGAGATTATATTTTGTCTCAAAAACAAACATTTTAGTTGACTCTGCCTCACAGTAAGTGGCACACTCACTCAGGCACGTGGTTCAGAATATTTAACGACCATGTGCGTACCTCGCACACACCCCTTTACCCTCCGCGCTTGTCTTCTCTTTGGTGCAATCACCAACCGCAGTCGAGTCCTGCAATTACTGTATTTAATTAGGTGCAGGTTGGAGGAGTAAGTACGTAATGAGCACCACAATTATCTGGCAAACATCCTCCCGTAGTCCACCAATAAAATACGTCAATGCAGGCTGCGCTGTTCATACACTGTTTTGGTCGCACAACAGAGGTAAGTTGTAATTAGCACTTCAGCCACAGTACAATGAAACCTACTGTCGTGCTATTCAGTCACACTATCCGCTTACTAGCACAACAGTCACTTGAAACTCATTGTCCAGATTATTAGTTCAGTTTTACACACTCAGCACAGTTTCTTGTAATAAACATTAATTCATCCTAACGATGCTACCGATCGCTTTTACGAACGTACACGCAACCGTTTCGCAACGAAGCTGACTGCCGTTCTCACGACACGCTATACAAATGAATGTATCTGTCCTTGTGAATTTTAACAGCAGACTGTTGAAAAGTTTCTCTCCATAACAATGTTCAATGAACTGAGATGAAGTCCGCTTTTCTTGATTCTGTGAGCACAGCGGCGTGACTGTTACCTCGACGAAACGACACCCGAATACGTAAAATGTAAGTGGTAGTCAAATGAAAACTGCAGAGACAGAAAAAAGTGAGTAAACTATTTATTATTCCAAAAGTAATAACCATATCTGTTATTACATTTGGGAAACTTCGGCAGCGTAGTCCAAACAACCTTGGGCGGGCATTATCCCTCAAGAGAACGATGCCGTCCGCCAACATTCTTGGACATACGGACTTGGCGCGGTACAGTATTTGCAAAGTGTACATCTGCCGTTCCGCGTTAATTGTGACGCCTGGGGAACCACACGTTGACAAGCGTTTTCGACTACGCTGCAAACGTTTGCTGGGAAGCCCTTACACATCCTCCCTACAGTACCGATCTCTCCCCATGCGGTTTCCATATTTTTGTAGTCTTGAAGAAAAACATGAGTATTCGTCAATTTGCATCGTACGAATCAAATCTTGAGCCCGTAGGCAACAGCAAACGTGTTTCCATGAAGGCATTTACCGTCCTGTCCGATAGCGAGATAAATGTATTAACAGTTATGGCGATATGGCGATTATTTTTGTATACAACTGTACAAGGGTATGACGACAATGAAAATTTGTCTTGGGCCGGGACACGATCCCTATCGATATCTCTCTTTACGCGAGCGGCCGCCTTAACCGCTTTGGCTATCCGTGCACGACTCACAGCCGGACCCAGACAACCACATGTCATCGTTCCTGCATCGTAACCTGTACTCGTATACCGTTACGCAGCCGCGCGGGATTAGCCGAGCGGTCTAAGGCGCTGCAGTCATGGACTGTGCGGCTGGTCCCGGCGGAGGTTCGAGCCCTCCCTCGGGCATGGGTGTGTGTGTGTGTGTGTGTGTGTGTGTGTGTGTGTGTGTCCTTAGGATAGTTTATGTTAAGTAGTGTGTAAGCTTAGGGACTGATGACCGTAGCATTTAAGTCCTATAAGATTTCACACAAGGTTACACAATTCCCCTTTAGGGGAGGACATGTTAACTGGAAGTTGTTGCTTGGTATCGCGGATAAATACGAGGCATGCATATCCGAAGGAACATAGTATCGTTCTTCTTAACAACAAAGGCACTGCAATATTATGAATGCATTTGAAATAATAAACAGTTCACCTTTTCCCCCATGTGTTTCGTTTTCATTTTACTGTCCCTCGTACGCTTTTCATAATAATTTACAATTACTTTTGCTAATGAATCCATATATATATATATATATATATATATATATATATATATATATAAGACAACATCTACGGTTTTAACCGTTTTTGTCAACTCAATAGTTGGCGTTTTTGCAGGCCTCGCGTCTGACACACGACTTCTAATAACACTCAGCGCTCTCGAGAGCGGCAGTTGCCGATTCTGAGGAGGGCAACGCTGCTACAGTACGCGTACTCCGTGCTGTTAAAGCTGACCTTCACTTGCTGCTCTCTCCTATAGGGACCTCTTGTTTCTATCATTTACCTCGTAATGATAAGAGAAGTTCATAGTTACCTCTACGAAACTCTTTTACGACTTAATCTCTGGTGAGAGATATTGGAGTGCATACGCCTGAGGCGCCAATGAAGAAGACACAGCATATGACAGCCAAAGCCCGTCCGGCTAGCCGCGCGGTCTAACGCGCTTCCTCCCGAGTGGGAAGACGTGTCGGTCCGTGGCACGAGTCCACCTGGCGGATTAGGGTCGAGGTCCAATGTGCCAGCCAACCTGTGAATGTAGACATATAGTAAGGACTTTCTCAAGGAAAGGACAGGTATTACTTTGTTTCAGTTTCCATAGTAATGTGTCACATACCAACAACTTAAATGTTGGCACAATTCAGTGCACTTCTAATCCATACGGACACAGACTCTGATTCATTTACATTATGATGATTCCTTGTCATAAGAACCAGCGGCATTGTAGAGATATAGTAAGATGAACCACGATCTCTGTTACACACTTCACATATCTTAAATGTACGATAAGCAATAACTTCTCGGCTGTTAAGTCTTCAGCCCTTATACAGTCTCCACCTTACCACCACGAACTAGAGCGACAGTAACCCTACTATTACCATTTCCACTAGCATCAGCATTAGTAAGTGTAAAATTCAGTACGTATCCACAAAACACTGAAGGACCATGAAGAATAGCTTGTGCACCTACTCCGCTCTTCGTAGTAATAAATATATTATCAATAGCTTTATACACTGTAAGGCGCGAACGCCTTCTCCTCCTAAAATAACACGGCATAACTAGTCTTTGTCGACGCAGGTCGGGGAGCAATAGCGCGCGCGACGCTAAGTAAAACTAGTAGCGCCGCGCTAGAACGCCCAGTGGGAAATGTAAAGTACCTAGAACGCCGCACGTAGTAAACTAGCATATCGAAGATGTATATCGTAGCAACTGACAACATATATATATATATATATATATATATATCTCAAAGATAGGAGCACAGCTCCCCCCCCTCCCCCACTGCCATGGTTCCCTCCTCTGAAATGTACTAAGAAGTATAGAGATCCACTGCGTCCGTGTGGGTTAAAGGTGCACTGAATTGTGACAAGATTGTTGGTGATGTGACACATTACTACAGAAACAGAAATAAAGTGCCTGTCCTTTCCTTGAGAAAGGTCCTTCTAAGGCGGTTTTCCATCTACCTCGACGAATGTGGGCTGGTTCCCCTTATTCCGCCTCTGTTACACTGTGTCGGCGATTGCTGCGCAAACACTTTCTCCACGTACGCTTACGCCATAATTACTCTGCCACGCAAACATTGGGGCTACTCTAGTCTGGCGTGAGACGTTCCCGGATGATGGGGTGGGAGGGGGGTGTGGGGAGGTCCACTGGGGACAGAACCGCACAATAACCCTGGGTTCGATGTGGGGCGGCGGTGGGGTGGGTGGACTGCTATGGCCTGTTGTGGGGTTGTGAACCACTGAGCGCTACGGCGGGACAAAGCCTTTCCATCGTTTCTAGGTCCCCAGTTTTGTACATACATACATACATACATACATACATACATACATATGGCAGCCACGTAACCTGTCTGACGGCAATAATTAAGTGTGACTGGAGATATAAAACACTGACACAGTCAAATACATGGATGTTGCAGATGTGACATCCACAAGCATTCATGGTTAGTTGTAGCCGTGTGGAGTTTTCACTACTTGCGCCATGTCGGTTACATCGGAATAATAGGGGTCAGGCAAAACGAGTGAGTGAACAAGTTTACGTTTCACATCCCATGAAAAGATGTTACGAAGCATATGGGTGGTCTATAGACAAGCGGAAGTCTGCCATCGTGTGGCGACAGTATTTCGTCCGGAGTTCAGGTGTTACAGCTCAGTCCTTCTGTGTGTTGTTATACTATATATCCATACCGTCGAGAAGTATAGGAGGTAAGTGGTTGCGGAATTCAAAACTAGTTAGTGTCTGATTGGCTACTAAAATTATGCCACAGTGGCAAAAAAAAAAATCCGGAAATTACAAAAACAAAAGTACCGTAAGTTAAATATGGTTGATGACGAAAGTGGGCTACAAAGGGACGTAATCTACTTTACCCCAAAAAAAAAAAAAAAAGTGACAGAGCATGACGCAAACAAAATTGATAAACAAGTTACTGCCGGCCTGTGTGGCCGAGCGGTTCTAGGCGCTTCAGTCTGGAACCGCGCGACCGCTACGGTCGTAGGTTTGAATCCTGCCTCGGGCATGGATGTGTGTGATGTGCTTAGGTTAGTTAGGTTTAAGTAGTTCTAAGTTCTAGGGGGTGATGACCTCAGATGTAGTGCTCAGAGCCATTTGAACCATTTTAAAACAAGTTACTGTAACTAGTCACACTCTATTTCTTAATTCCACAATGCTTTTCAAAGTGTTATTACCGAGCGAGGTGGCACAGTGGATAGTACGCTGGAATCGCATTCGGAACGACGAAGGTTCAAACCCGCGTCCTGCCATACTGATTTGGGTTTTCCGTGTTTTCCCTGAATCACTTCAGGCAAATGCCAGGACGGTTCTTTTGAAAGGCACGGGCAATTATCTTCTGCATCCTTCCCTAATCCGAATTTGAGCTTCGTCCCTAATGACTTCGTTGTCGACGGACGTTCAGCCAGTAATCTCCTCCTGCTCCTCACCCTCCTCGTAGGTTTATTGACACAACGTTAATAAGGCATGTGCGCATTAGAAACTCGATTTTTGGGTAACCTGTGGCCCTGTCTCCTGTGGTCACAGGTACATTTTTCTGTAGTGTTTACGTCACAAATACGATGTTTATGTGGTGTAAAAATAGTGTGACCATCGAAAGGAAGAGCCGCACACACATATAATACACACATGTCTTAGTAAATAGCCGGCCGGAGTGGCCGAGAGATTCTAGGCGCTTCAGTCAGTAACCGCGCGATCGCTACGGTCGCAGGTTCGAATCCTGCCTCGGGCAGGGATGTGTGTGATGTCCTTAGGTTAGTTAGGTTTAAGTAGTTCTAAGTTCTAGGGGATTGATGACCTCAGATGTTGAGTCACGTAGTGCTCAGAGCCAATTGAACCATTCTTAGTAAATAACGTAAATGCACCTGATGGTGGAAGTTTAGCCCTTTAAAATACACTACTGGCCATTAAAATTGCTACACTACGAAGATGACGTGCTACAGACGCGAAATT
The DNA here is from genome assembly GCF_021461395.2 of Schistocerca americana. Taxonomy (NCBI): domain Eukaryota; kingdom Metazoa; phylum Arthropoda; class Insecta; order Orthoptera; family Acrididae; genus Schistocerca; species Schistocerca americana. The sequence goes on from NC_060119.1 coordinate 541,471,609, forward strand.
TAACCGACAGAAAGAAGATGCTGTGATATGCAAATGATTAGCTTTTCAGAGCATTCACACAAGGGTGATGTCAGTGGCGACATCTACAACGTGCTGACATGGCAACCGATTTCTCATACACAAACAGCAGTTGACCGGTGTTGCCTGGTGAAACGTTGTTGTGATCCCTCGTGTAAGGAGGAGAAGTGCGTACCATCACGTTTCCGACTTTGATGAAGGTCGGATTGTAGCCTATCGTGATTGCGGTTTATCGTATCGCGACATTGCTGCTCGCGTTGGTCGAGATCCAATGACTGTTAGCAGAATATGGTATCGGTGGGTTCAGGAGGGTAATACGGAACGCCGTGCTAGATCCCTAGGACCTCGTCTCACTAGCAGTCGAGATGACAGGCGTCTTATCCGCATGGCTGTAACGGATCGGGCAGATACGTCTCGATACCTGAGTCAACAGATGGGGTCGTTTGCAAGACAACAACCATCTGCAGGAACAGTTCGACGACGTTTGCAGCAGCATGGACTATTAGCTCGGAGACAATGGCTGCGGTAACCCTTGACGCTGCGTCACAGACAGGAGCGCCCGCGATGGTGTACTCAACGGCGAACCTGGGTGCACGAATGGCAAAACGTCATTTTTTCGGTGAATCCAGGTTCTGTTTACAGCATAATGATGGTCGCATCCGTGTTTGGCGACATCGCGGTGAACGCACATTGGAAGCGTGTATTCGTCATCGCCATACTGGCGTATCACCCGGCGTGATGGTATGGGGTGCCATTGGTTACACGTCTCGGTCACCTCTTGTTCACATTGACGGCACTTTTAACAGTGGACGTTACATTTCAGACGTGTTACGGCCCGTGGCTCTACCCTTCATTCGATCCTTGCGAAACCCTACATTTCAGCAGGATAATCCATGACCACATGTTGCAGGTCCTGTACGGGCCTTTCTGGATACAGAAAATGTTCGACTGCTGCCCTTGCCAGCACATTCTCCAGATCTCTCTCCAATTGAAAACGTCTGGTCAAAGGGGGCCGAGCAACTGGCTCGTCACAATACGCCAGTCACTATTGTGGATGAACTGTCGTATTGTGTTGAAGCTGCATGGGCAGCTCTACCTCTACACGCCATCGAAGATCTGTTTGAGTCAATGCCCAGGCGTATCAAGGCCGTTATTACGGCCAGAGGAAGTTGTTCTGGGTACTGAACTCTCCGGAGCTATGCACCCCAATTGCGTGAAAATGTAATCACATGTCAGTTCTAGTATAATGTATTTGTCCAATGAATACTCGTTTATCATCTGCATTTCTTCTTCGTGTAGCAATTTTAATGGTAAGTAGTGTACGTAATGGAAATAAAAATAAATTGTGACTGGTTACAGTAAATTGTAGCCTCAATTGATAATTAGTTATTGAAAAGATTAAACTAAAATGTTCGCATTTAAAGTGAAATTGAGAGATATAAACTGATTCGAACCAAATTGTAAATAAATGTTAATCAAATGTGCATCGCTCTGGCAAATGCCAGCTCATATGCAGACGGTTAGGAGACGGTCTGTAAAGACAGCACAAACGTATGATAAATATAACAACATAGAAAGCAAACTAATGAGGCGACTAGAGTTTCCTAAAGCAGAAAGCAAACACTTCAGGTAGAAAAGGGGTTTATACACAAGCATTCATCATTCTCTTTCTAGTATTACAACACGCGCAGTTAATCACCCCGCAGACGTTTCCGGTACGGCTCGTGTTGTAATAATTAATTCACAGAATACAGGTTTCCGAAGGAGTGTTTCCGTAAGGAGGTAATGAGGATTTAGTTCGTTTGTGTTGGTCCAGTACGTCGCATCCGCAGCCCACGATGCCGGCGGCTGTGGGGACGTTGTAAATCAAAGGCGAGGGCGCGGCGGCCCGACTGGGTGCCGACAAGGGACTATGCTGGGCGCTCGCCGCGCACCGGACCGAGGCGGGCAGGCGTCACCCGCCATTAGGCCGGCCGGCTCGTTAGCGGCTGCCTCTGTGCACGGGGGCGGGCCTAGCTGGCGCTGGGAGGGGGCGCCTACCTGCTGGCCGGGACATTACAACGCTCGGCAGGCGGCGCTCACAAAGTACCGGCCCGCAAACGAGGATAATTCCTCTGAATACCCGGCCACGAACTGCACAAGCTTACTGGAATCTCGCTCATAAGCACACATTGACAAAGTGGTTTGAAAAAAAATAACAGGGATTTTTGTTTCTTGAGAAGAATTTTATTTAGCCGGCTACACCAATGTTACGACAGTTCCGAGTAGCTCTTATTAGATACGACGAGAGGCGTTTAATAAACAATGGAACACATTTATTTCCGTCAGCCGACTTCGGTTGAAAAAATGTGGGACATCGTGCAGGGTTCCCGCTTCAGCTCCTGTAGTTTCATGACGTTCCGATAAGTGCTGGCGCTGTGCGTAGCCTTCAGAATGGTGTATATAACGGAGGTGCATTCCAAGCAGAGAAATGTCACTGAGTTCCTTTTGGAGGTAAACCAGGAAAATCTACCAGTGAACAAAAGCACGGCGAGTCGTTGTGGTGAGACGTCTGTCATCATCGCAACAAAGTCGCGTGAACGCGTCCGATCTCCCGCTTGCTGGCCGGCTTCACACAGCGTAATGTTGGAACGTGCAGACACTCTCACGACTTTCGCCACAAAAATACTATCTAACTTATTCTCCTGCATGACAACTCAAGGCCTAACACAAGTCTGCGCTCCTGAAAGGAGCTCACAGAACTTCATTGGATTGTTCTTCGTTATCCACTCTACAGCCTGGATGTCACGTTTACGGCTTCCATCTGTTTGGCCCAATGAAGGATGCACACTCCGCAGGAAGCAGTACGTGATGTTGGGGTTGTTGATGCAGCAAGACATTGGCTCCGACGTCGACTATTAGAGTCGTACCATGCGGGTGGTGTAAGGCCAACGCACTGCACGGATATTATGTTGAAAAATAGGATTTTGTAGCCAAGAGGCAGCCTCCGGAATCACGTGGCTCCTACGATCGCAGGTTCAAATCCTGCCTCGGGCATGGATGTGTGTGATGTGCTTAGGTTAGTTAGGTTTAAGTAATTCTAAGTCTAGGGAACTGATGACCTCAGATGTTAAGTCCCGTAGTGCTTAGAGCCATTTGCACCATTTAGCCAAAAGGGTGGGGAATAATATGTTACATTGGAATCCTCAATAAAATCAACCACCTGCCACAAAAAGTGTTACATTACATACTCAACGCCCATCGTACTACCGACCCGACCGGGTTTAGCGTGGGGCACTAAATATTTGCTTATCTGGAGTAGTGGTCTTACAGGATGCACACAACCTTTCTTGTGAATCAGTCCTTATATTGGTAAAAACCTTATTAGAATCCTTAAGGCATTTCCTGAGATTAGCCTTCATATTGTAGCGGCACTACCGTTTAGGACAGGAAAATTCAGTTTTGGTGCAATATTTCAGAGCGCACAAGTTACAGCCAGGTGCGGGTCTGTTTACAGCAAGTTACGCTATCAGCGGTTACGAAGTAGTATGGAGGCCAAAGGGGCATAGACCCACTGAAATGAGTAAATTCAGCGGTTTACATGGCGCAAGTTACAGGCAAAAGGGGCACACTGGCCTACCTATGTGTTATAAGTATGTGACTCGAAGCAGTGTTTTAGGAAAACAGAGGTATACAACAGCGTATAAGTAGGTGCCGGTTTTGTAACAAGGCATTCAAGTCTGGCAGCTCTCCTGGATGGCAGGGCGTGTCAAACCACCGGCTACACACAGCAACAGATGGAGCGCCAGCATTCCAGTCCCCGGCGGGTTGCTGGTAGACCCTCTGAGGCTGACATGGGGTCTGTAGCTGGCCAGCGACAGGACACTCCATGGCTCGCAACTGCGGACAGTCATCTTGGCCCCCAATACGCCCCTGGAGACATCCAGGGCGAGGGCCGCAGATTCGGACGCCGGATCATGGGCACTTGTTGTCGCCTGTGATCCGAACCACGACAGCAAAGAGGTGCGCCGTGGGTCCCCTTGCAGCGGGTGGCCCAGAGGCAGCAGAGGCGAAGGCCACCGAGTCAGCTACCGGCGCATCCTGATGACGATGCAACTCTGCGGCCATGCGAGGCTGACACACCGCAGTGAGTGCATGGGTTGCTGAGGCAGCCATTCCGCTTCAAGCCATTTCACAGTCAGCCAAGTGGCATCCTCAACATTGCGGGGCCTGGTGATGCAGACCAAGGGGAACACGGCACTGTAGTTGGAAACAATAAATCACTTGTAAAACTTGGATGAGTCTTAATATGATTCCTTCTACCTCTTCCCGCTACATTTGGTGTTGCTGTTACATTTGGTGTCAGAAGTTGCACTACAGTATGTAGACAGTGAAACGTGGTGGGGACTTCAGTTTAACAATGTCTGAGGCCTGCTGGTGCCAACCAGGCCCGAACTTTTCGACTCACTGCAGTGATCATAAGTCCCTTGCAGCATCAATGAATACAGTACTAAATACGAATATAAAGGAAGGTAGACATCTTTCTATTTATCTAGGAAGACAAGAATCATATTTCAGATTACTTGACAGGTCAACACGAAAATTTCAGCTCAAGCACTGACGATGTTGAACATCAGTGAACACAGTTCAGCAGCATTGTGCAATACACTTTCCGTGTGGTTCTAGGCGCTTCAGTCTGGAACCGCGTGACCACTACGGTCGCAGGTTCGAATCCTGCCTCGGGCATGGATGTGTGTGATGTTCTTAGGTTAGTAAGGTTTAAGTAGTTCTAAGTTCTAGGGGACTGATGACCACAGATGTTAAGTCCCACAGTGCTCAGAGCCATTTGAACCATTTTCTGCAATACACTTTAGGCAGGTATGTGCCGAGAAGAGTAGTGAGGGATGGAAAAGACCCGCCGTGGTTCCACAACCGTGTTAGAAAGCTGTTACGAAAGCAAAGAGAACTTCACTGAAAATTTAGAAGAACCTAAAGCCTCAAAGACAAATAACGTCTAAACGAAGCCAAAATAGGCGTATGGGGAGCCACACGTGAAGCGTTCAACGACTTAGAGAGTAAAATTCTTTCACTACGCGAGGTGGCTCAGTGGTTAGGACACTGGACTCACTTTGGGCAGGAAGATGGTTCAAATCCGCGTCCGACCATTCAGATTTAGGTTTTCCGTTATTTCTCTAAATCGCTTCAGGCAAATTTCGGGGTGGTTCCTTTGAAAGGGCACCGTCGATTTCCTTCCCCATCCTTCACATAATCCGAGCTTGTGCTCCGTCTCTAATGACCTCGCTGTTGACGGGACGTTAAACCCAATCTTCCTTCTTTCGCTAAAAATTCTACCTACCGACTTGACCGAAAATCGCCGGCCGAAGTGGCCGTGCGGTTAAAGGCGCTGCAGTCTGGAACCGCAAGACCGCTACGGTCGCAGGTTCGAATCCTGCCTCGGGCATGGATGTTTGTGATGTCCTTAGGTTAGTTAGGTTTAACTAGTTCTAAGTTCTAGGGGACTAATGACATCAGAAGTTGAGTCCCATAGTGCTCAGAGCCATTTGAACCATTTTTTTGACCGAAAATCCTAAGAAGTTTTAGTCTTACGTTAAATCCGTAAACGGATCAAAGCTATCTGTCCAGACACTCTCTGACCATAGTGGTAATGAAACAGAAGATGACACGGCAAAGGCTAAAAGACTAAACTTTCCCAAAAAATGTTTTACAGATATAGATCGCACTGTAGTTCCTCTTTAAATCGTCGTAGGAACGACAAAATGACAGATATCGAAATAAACGACCAAGGGATAGTAAAGCAACTGAATTAGCTCATCAAGGTTACTGGAGCTGACGGGATATCAGTACATTCCTACACAGGATAAACGAACCGTTCCTAAAGATTTGAAAAAAGCACTTACGCCGTTCTGTTGTACAATTTTGGAAAACGATTCATGCTCGCACTTTATTACTAGGTCTAAAACTTTGCTTCCGCCGTTTCTTCTCGAAGTTCGGTGTCTTATTGTGAAAAACTGACAAAAAAAATTATGATTCATAGTATTGCCCATCGCTGGCCACTACATTCTCCCATGTTTCGGATAGCACACGAATCCCGTAGCGGAAGAACTGGGCGTCTTTTGTGGGGATCCATGAATCGATTCAATTTTGCACTTGTTCATGTGATCGGAAGTGCTGGTCAGCCAGACTGTATGCCACTCATCGAAAAAGGTGGTAGTCAGAGAGAGCAGCGTATGGAGATTACGGCGGGAGGGATAGGACTTCTAATTTCAACGTTTCCACATATATTTTGACGGGTTTTGCGACATGGGGTTGAGCACTGACCTGCTGCAAAATTACCTTTGCGTGTCTATCGCTGTATTGTGGCCGTTTGTGTTTCAGTGTTGGGGTCGAACGCATCAATTTCTGTCGATAATGATGTCCTGTGATTTTCTTCGTCTGTTTCAGTAGCTACGAAAATGTTCTTCCACCGCTATGCCGGTCTTTGTCACCAAATCACCGTTCTTAAGGCGTTGAAAACGTTCTCTGTACGTTCTTCCACAAACAGTTCACTCACCATTGGTCTTATCCATCATTTTAAGAGCCACAGCCGCAGATTTCTTCATGTTAAAGCAGAAAATTAAAACTTCCCGCAAATGGCAAGAAATGGGTACGTAAGTTGACGTACGTAATCGAGAATAACCTTACAATGCAATCACAAATCTACTAATACTTTAATGGCATGATGTTTACAGATGCCTAAGCTTATTGTATTACACCTATGACCAACCACCCGAACCCCACTTCCCGCTACTGCCGTCTATTGCTAAACGGCGGAAGCATAGTTGTAGACCTAATACATTTCTGGGACCCGCATCTCGTGGTCGTGCGGTAGCGTTCTCGCTTCCCACGCCCGCGTTCCCGGGTTCGATTCCCGGCGGGGTCAGGGATTTTCTCTGCCTCGTGATGGCTGGGTGTTGTGTGATGTCCTTAGGTTAGTTAGGTTTAAGTAGTTATAAGTTCTAGGGGACTGATGACCATATATGTTAAGTCCCATAGTGCTCAGAGCCATTTGAATCATTTTGAACATTTCTGGTAACCAAAAATCAATCTCCTGTCTAGGAATCAACACGAGTTCCGAAAACAACTGTCGTATGAGACCCAGCTCTCTCTGTTCGTCCACGAGGCACAGAAAGCAGTAGATACCAGAATCCAGGTAGACGCTTGTTCCTTGATTTCCGGAAGGTGTTCGAAATAGTTCTGCACTGCCGCCTAATGCACAAAATACGAGCGTCCGGAATATCAGACCCACTGTATAACTGGAACGAAGAGTTTCTAGCAAACAGAACACAGCTCGTCATTCTCAACAGAGAGAAGTCTTCAGACATGAAACTAACTTCCTGGCACACACTGAAATCTGCGCGCCATCGTAAGTGAAGCACGCCGTTTCAAAAGTCAAAGTAAAACGCCGCCTTCCTTTTCCGCCTTGTCTGACCACATCGGAAGCGTCTGCGTCGCCTGACTATTGCGTCACCTGATTGTATGTTGTCGTCGTACGCTTCCACAAAACTCAATCTGGATTGTTGCAGCGTTGTTCACATTCAAAAGATCGTCTTTTCTGTCTTCAGCTCAGGATTCCACTGTTTCTCACAGCTGAACTTCAGCTTGCGGTTCGTACCAAAACTGTCGAACTCTATCCTTACACAAGCTTCATAACGGCCGTACATCCCTGTCGAACTTTCGCTTCTCAGTTGCTCCATGCTCATCCACCCATTTTTCGGTTCACAATTGCTCCCTACTGATCTACCCACCCATTGTCCGCCTCCGTAGCGCTGCGGTAGCGTTACAGCGTATCACGCGGTGGACCCGGGTTCGATTCCCGGCAGGGGAGTGGGTGTTGTGTGTCCATCATCATTGACACGCAGGTCGCCGAAGTGGCGTCAACTTTAAAGATTTGCAATACGGCGGCCAAACACCGAGGGGGATATCACGGCCAGTAAATGTGATACGATCATTTAATTTCATTTACCCACCTATTGGCTATCATATTCTTCACTTGCTTTGCAAAATGTCTCTGTAATCCCTAACATGTACAAATCAGTAATGATCATAATGTTTATTCTTGAGTTGAACCATAGCATTTCAGCTAATTGTGATGTTACGAGACTTGTGAATCGTCTCTTTTAACACATAAATCACAAACCTGCTTGTTCCATTTCTTGTAAGAAGTTAATCCTAACAATTATTTTCAAATGTAAATTTGATTCTAGATGTGTCAGTTCACTTAGGTAAAGAGCGAATGCTGGAGTACTGTTGTCATCCCGCCAACCGCCAACGCTGGGAGAGGGAAATGAACTATGAAAGGAGAAATAGAAAACCGGTTATCGCAATAAAAGTAATACTTTGGAACAAAAGAAAACTGGTGCTTTTCATTTATTAGGAATAACAACATTATGCTTCTTCAGTGCACAGACCTTATTTTCTTACTTTCTTTGTACATTTTCCTTGCCCTTCCGTGTTTGACAACAATCGTTTCACTAGTTTCATATGGTCCTCAATTTAAAAAATTAGAGCATATACACGAAAAATTTTCCATTTTCCCTTACCATTTTCTGCAACGTCTTTGTTTCGTGGCGATCTCGTGTACCACAGTCCTAATTTATTGGCTTTGAATGCTTTTCCGCTATACCTAAAAAGCGTCGAAAACTCAGCTGGCCGATGGTGGCCAAGCGGTTCTAGGCGCTTCAGTCTGGAACCGCGCGACCGTTACGGTCGCAGGTTCGAATCCTGCCTCGGGCATGGATGTGTGTGATAACCTTAGGTTAGTTAGGTTTAAGTAGTTCTAAGTTCTAGGGGACTGATGACCTCCCATAGTGCTCAGAGCCATTTGAACTGTCGAAAACTCAGATTGTAAACAAACAAATTTAAAAAAAAACTACTTCGAACTCAAAGCTCTTGTCTGTTCGCAAGATAATACAAGTATAGTACAGTCTCACGTGAAACTCTTTTCGTACTTCTGTTCAGTCACACATTTGTTGGGAACGCTTTGTGTTGCATTGTATGGAACCGGGGACATAGAAACGACGGAGAGGCTTCGTCCCAGCCGTAGCCCTCAGTGGTTCACAACCCCACAACAGGCTACAGCAGTCCACTCACCCCACCGCCGCCCCACACCGAACACAGGGTTATTGTGCGGTTCGGTCCCCAGTGGATCCCCGCCCCCCTCTACCCGGAAACGTCTCACGCCAGACGAGTGTAACCCCAATGTTTGCGTGGTAGAGTAATTATGGTGTACGCACACGTGGAGAAAGTGTTTGCGTAGCAATCGCCGACATAGTGTAACTGAGGCGGAATAAGGGGAACCAGCACGCATTCGCCGAGGCAGATGGAGAACCGCCTTAAGAATCATCCACAGACTGGCCGGCATATCGGACCTCGGCACTAATCCACCGGGCGGATGCGTGCCGGGGCACGCCTCCCCGCCCGGAAAGCAGTGCGTTAGAGCGCACGGCTAACCGGGCGGGCTTGCGAGCTCTTATTAGGGAATCGTCGGAAGGACGATGAAATCCTTTTCGTTTGAAGCTATTTACACAATCGTTGTTGAGCGTATATAAAAAAAATTGCATTACATCCGTTGAATACCATATGGGAATATGGTAAGAGGAACTATACAGGGAGAGCCTCAGACAGAATTTTCTGAGCATTTTGGTGTAAGGACACGCATTCTGCAGAGGCTTGTTGCACAGTAACTGCAGTTCGTTTGGTTTCCTACTCCCATTCATCCGCATTCCTCTCAACATGTTTAGGAAACAGCGCACAACATAACACAAGTATGTTGACGGCATGAGTGTATAACATAAGCGCGTTTGATTCCGCGGCCAGAGTCAGTTCTCACAAAAGTTTTGTGGCAATGGTACCACGCCATATTGTAGACAAGTATCACTACTGAAGTAGACCACTGTGGCCGTGGCTAAAACTTTCGTTTCAACGCTGATATTTGCTTACAATCAGATACGGTAGCATACGTGGAAAACTTTTAAGTTAGTTGTGTTTCTCATCTGGAATCACTCGCGGTACGTGCTGTTGACTTGCTTCTCTCCTCACCTTCGAGCATGCTTGCAGTACTGTTTGGTTCTGTCTCGGGTTTGTTTTCCCGCAGGGTTACTCGTACGTTAACGCTGATACACACTGGTGTCGGCAGGTTTATTGATGAAGAGCTGGGCGATACCACCTCATGTGTGAGGTCACTAAAAGAAATGGGGGAGCTGTACAACGGCTGTGTGCTGAATTGTTACCGCAGTGATGACAGCCACATGACAGTGCTTTTGCTTCTGCTACTTTGGCAACGATTCATGAGTCAACCTGCACGCACTGGTGTGTGTAGCTGTTCACGTACAACTAAAACTTCCCGGAAGACAAGCCCCCCCTAACAGAACCGAACAGTACTGAGTACAAGCTAGAGGGAGAGAGTAAAATGGGTATTAGTGTTTCACCAAGATGTACTTTACGTGAATGGAACAGGGTTGTTTCTAAACAAGACACACAAGGGTCACCTTCGGCATTTGTTTCCAGAGCAATACAGATGCAAATATAAATTGGGGTAGAAATCAAACAAATACCATCTACGATAATGATGGAAGCTGAAGAAATGGATTAAAATTTTTGTCACTGTCAGGACGTGCACCCAGGTATCCTTGCTTACTTGACAGGTGTGCTAACCATTACATCACCGTAGCTGTGTGGGTAACAGCTGCATGGTCTACTTAAGTCCAAAGTCGTCCCTTACACAGACTTCAATTCGTGTCTTCCGCTTACTTTTCCCCCTTTTAATGCCGGCCGGTATGACCGAGCGGTTCTAGGCGCTTCATTCTGGAACCGCGCGATCGCTACGGTCGCAAGTTGGAATCCTGCGCAGTCCCATAGTGCTCAGAGCCATTTGAACACCTTTTTAAATAGTCACTATTGCTGAGGCTCTCCGGTATTGGAATAGCATCCCAGCTTTGGGCATAATGGGGAAGTCACGCCTGTACTTCATTAGTAGCTGATCCAGAGATCTGATATAATTGAACTTTCCTTGATACATGTGAAAAAAGGGGAAAATAAGCTGAAGACGATACTGAAGTTTTTGTTAGGGAGGACGTTAGACTTAGGTACTCCGTGTAGGTGCATCACGTATATCGCTGCAGTAGTGTAACGGCTAGCACACCTGAACGGGTGTCATCGGACGTCCGCCCCGAACAAATTCAACGAACAATGCAGAACAAAATGAGATTAAAAAGTAAAGAAAAAGCAAGGAGACCCAGGTTCGCATCCCAACTGTGGCATCAATTTTAATTCATCTCTTCAGTTTCCGTCATTATCACTGATAAATTTGAGACTGATGTGTCTCAAGGAAAATATAATTATATCGGATCTATAATTCCATCTGCTTCGTAACGATTAATGATCGACTGGAGATCAACGTAAATACTAAGAAAATATCCTTGGGTAAGCTATAAAGTGTTAGCGGTGGAGATGGGATTGGCCCGATAAACGCCCGCCCCCGGCAGCTGAGTGGTCAGCGCGACAGAATGTCAATCCTAAGGACTCGGGTTCGATTCCGGCTGGGTCGGAGATTTTCTCCGCTCAGGGACTGGGTGTTGTGTTGTCCTAATCATCATCATTACATCCCATCAACGCGCAAGTCGCCAAAGTGACGTCAAATCGAAAGACTTGTACCCGGCGAACGGTCTACCCGACTGGAGGCCCTAGTCACACGACATTTGGCCGTTAAACACATACTGGCAGTCACTTGAGCTACGCTTCTTAGGCAATGAAACGGAAACTTGCGGACAAATAAGAAAATGAATATCTTTCGGACATGGACTGCATTGTTGAGTCTTTATGTGAACGTAGATGTCGCGACAGAAAATGGAAGATAACGTTCTGTTTATAGGCAGTAACGTAGAAAATGAAACTTGTTGCCACGTGTCACAAGTTCTAGAAAAAGGAAAAAGAATTATCAGTTAAGAGAAAAAATAGCTTGGATGTCTGAAGCCTCCGAATTTGCAACGGTGGGAAAACCTGAAGAAGGTTGCTTTCAACAGCGCCAAAAGTCAGTTTTTATTTTAGCTTCTGTATTATTTTCCATCTGCAGAGTAAAGAGTCGGCTTTGTTTCGTTCCTAATTAAGCCCACGATTTACAGCCATCCTCATCACTAATTTCCTCGGACGACCGCGCCGTAATTAATGTCAGCAGCAGGGCGAGAAACTACTACGCAGCTGCAAAAAAGACGTCTCGGCAGGTCAGGAAAAAATATCGTAAAATTAGAAATATGAGCAGGCAGGCCGTTTGTTGTTTTGGAGCGGGCCTCTCGGTCTTGGCGCGTACGTGTTGGTCGCAATCAGAGCGCAGCGGCAGGGCTACCCGCCGGGCCGGGTTGGAGGCTGGCACCACGGGCGCAAAACAACAACAATAACGACGACGCAAATGGACAATAATTGGTCGTTCTCTTACGTTTCTGCGAAGGTTGAATGCAATGTTCATTTGATTTGCCTGATGCCAGTGGCTGTATAACTGGCCCTTCATGGCGCTCTATACTGGCTGAGCTGGGCTACATGGGCGCCATTTTGATCGTGTACGTAGACTGGTAAAGATCGAGTGATTGCCGCCCAGGTTGTCCTTTTGTTGCTGTTTTCCGCTGGCGTACCTGGTTCGTGTTTTTCTCCTGGTAAAAGCACGGACGTATGGCTCTTTGGTTAATGGGTAAATGCCAGACGATATTTCGATACGTCCGGCATTCGATCCACATTCATTGTTAGGATTTTTGTTCCAGGTGAGCTGATACAGCGGCAAGACATTGGACTCATATTCGGGAGGCAGATGAATCAATTACTCGTCCGGCAATACAAATTTTTTAAGTTTTCTGGAGTTTCCCAAAATCGCTGACGGCAAATTCCGCGATGGTTCCTTAGAAAGTACCCTTCACCAATCACAGCTTGTAATCCGTCTTTAATTACCACTTCCTTTATAGAAAGTTATGCTCTAATCGCCTATCCACCTTCAGGATTTTACTACCACTTAGCGCTTCTATCACCTCTGATAACGATTAGTCAGTGTAAAAACTCCAAGTAACAGCGCGGTCCGGAGTTGACGCTAAGCTGTTGCTGATGTTGTTGTGGTCTTCAGTCCTGAGACTGGTTTCAAGCAACTCTCCATGCTACTCTATCCTGTGCAAGCTTCTTCATCTCCCAGTACTTACTGCAACCTACATCCTTCTGAATCTGCTTTGTGTATCCATCTCTTCGTCCCCCTCTACGATTTTTACCTTCCACGCTGCCCTCCAATGCTAAATTTATGATCCTCTGATGCCTCAGAACATGTCCTACCAACCGGTTCCTTCTTCTTGTCAAGTTGTGCCACAAACTCCTCTTCTCCCCAATTCTATTCAATACCTCCTCATTAGTTATATGATCTACCCATCTAATCTTCAGCATTCTTCTGTAGCACCACATTTCAAAAGCTTCTATTCTCTTCTTGTCCAAACTATTTATCGTCCATGTTTCACTTCCATACATGGCTACACTCCACACAAATACTTTCAGAAACGACTTCCTGACACTTCAAACTATACTCGATCTTAACAAATTTCTCTTCTTCAGAAACGCTTTCCTTGCCATTGCCAGCCTACATTTTATATCCTCTCTACTTCGACCATCATTAGTTATTTTGCTCCCCAAATAGCAAAACTCCTTTACTATTTTAAGTGTCTCATTTCCTAATCTAATTCCCTCAGCATCACCCGACTTAATTCGACTACATTCCATTATCCTCGTTTTGCTTTTGTTGATGTTCATCTTATATCCGCCTTTCAAGACACTGTCCATTCCGTTCAACTGTTCTTCCAAGTCCTTTGCTGTTTCTGACAGAATTACAATATCATCGGCAAACCTCAAAGTTTTTATTTCCTCTCCATGGATTTTAATACCTACTCCGAATTTTTCTTTTGTTTCCTTTACTGCTTGCTCAATATACAGATTGAATAACATCGGGGAGAGGCTACAACCCTGTGTCACTCCCTTCCCAACCACTGCTTCCCTTTCGTGCCCCTCGACTCTTATAACTGCCAACTGGTTTCTGTACAAATTGTAAATAGCCTTTCGCTCCCTGTATTTTACCCCTGCCACCTTCAGAATTTGAAAGAGATTATTCCAGTCAACATTGTCAAAAGCTTTCTCCAAGTCTACAAATGCCAGAAACGTAGGTTTGCCTTTCCTTAATCTTTCTTCTAAGATAAGTCGTAGGGTCAGTATTGCCTCACGAGTTCCCATATTTCAACGGAATCCAAACTGATCTTCCCCGAGGTCGGTTTCTACCAGTTTTTCCATTCACCTGTACAGAATTTGCGTTAGTATTTTGCAGTCGTTACGTATTAAACTGATAGTTCGGTAATTTTCACATCTGTCAACACCTGCTTTCTTTGGGATTGGAATTATTATACTCTTCTTGAAGTCTGAGAGTATTTCGCCTGTCTCATACATCTTGCTCACCAGATGGTAGAGTTTTGTCATGACTGGCTCTCCCAAGGCCATCAGTAGTTCTAATGGAATGTTGTCTACTCCCGGGGCCTTGTTTCGACTTAGGTCTTTCAGTGTTCTGTCAAACTCGTCACGCAGTATCGTATCTCCCATTTCATCTTGATCTACATTCTCTTCCATTTCCATAATATTGTCCTCAAGTACATCGCCCTTGTATAGACCCTCTATATACTCCTTCCACCTTTCTGCTTTCCCTTCTTTGCTTAGAACTAACTTGCTAAGCTGTAGGTCTCACTAAAAATGGCTGGGTACCCCAGTTCATAAGTAGGAAGACAACGACGTACCATATCCAAGAAGAAAGTGCTAGTAAAGCACCAACGAGTTCAAACCAACCTTTGGGATGAAGATAGCTTCACATTACTCCTTTAAAAAGACGGAATGCGCTTCGCCTATCAGTGACCTGTCATTACTCGATTTTTAACGTCACATTAATCTTACACCGGGTGTCTCTCCTGTGGAGCGTCAGGCGTACTTCCGTTGGTGTTTCGGCAGAGTTCTTTCTTGCTACGCGTAACTGGAGTAAGCCCAAACAAATCCTGCCCATTACGTCTTTCGTACGACACCCAGCGTTGACAAAGAGCGTCCGTTTGTTTCGTATTACAAACAAAATGATTCTTAAAGTGGAATTTTAAGTATTGCCGGCCGGAGTGGCCGAGCTGTTCTAGGCGCTACAGTCTGCAACCGCGCAACCGCTACGATTGCTGGTTCGAATCCTGTCTCGGGCATGGATGTGTGTGATGTCATAAGGTTAGTTAGGGGAGTTCTCACGGTTTTTGCATGATGGATTCCTCTAGATCAGTACAAAGAGCAGTAATTCAGTTTCTTCGCACAGAAGTGGAGCTTGCATCACAAATTTATCGCCGCATGAAAGAGGTGTACGGAGATCAGTGTGTCGCACAATGGACGATGTTCTGGCAGTGTCAGCATTATGCGGTGCGGTCTGTAAACATCAAGGACACACCACGCCCTGAGCAGGTGCACATTGTCACCATCAGCGCCACGATGCGACTGTGAGACAGCACATCCGGACGAATCTTTGGGTCATCACACATGACTTTGCTGCTGAACTGTCGATAAGCAAAGACCCGCGAATCATGTAATCCACGAGAAGCTTCGGTATGGCAAAGTTTGTGCACAGTTGGTGCACGGGCATTTTTCAGAGGAATGAGAATACTCAGAGAATGGATGTTTGCCTGACCCTTCTGCTAAGATGCGCATAGCAGGGGACTTATTTCATTATTCAGATCGTGACACGTGATGAAACGCGGTGTCATAACTTCGACCTCGTCTCCGAACACGTGAGTGTGCGGTGATGGCTTCCCAGCTCCCCTCGCCGAAAAAAGCCCATTATTCCCCGAAGGTGGCAAAAGTGATGCTCAGTTTTTTTTTTCGGCGAAGAAGTACCTCTACTCATAGACTGGCTACCAAGGAGTGCAACATTAACGGCCGGCCGGAGTGGCCGTGCGGTTCTGGGCGCTACAGTCTGGACCCGATCGACCGCTACGGTCGCAGATTCGAATCCTGCCTCGGGCATGGATGTGTGTGATGTCATTAGGTTAGTTCGGTTTAATTAGTTCGAAGTTCTAGGCGACTGATGACCTCAGAAGTTAAGTCGAATAGTGCTCAGAGCCATTTGAATCAACATTAACGCTGAGCAGTATTGCACCACGTTGCTGAAGTTCAAACAGGTCATTAAGAAAACGTGCGGGGACAAACTCTAGAACGGGATCCAGATCAACGTATGACCTAGAAGATCCTTGAGAACCTTCAGATATTTCTATGAGAGGTCGTGGAACACCCTCTTTACAGCCCGATACCTCCTAATGTCTTTGTCCCCTTGAAACAAAGTCAAGAGTTTCACCTGTGGCACGGATGTGCAGGACAGCATGGAAACTGCTGCTGGTAAACCTTTCGGTGTATGAGAGTCGTGGTCCAGGAAACTCTTATGTTCCCAACGTTTCCTCCAGAATTGCGCTGGACCTCTTCAGAGGCGTTTCTCCTCCTCGGAGTTTTGCCGACTGACGGGTCGGTCGTCTGAAAGCGACGTCCATATTTACAAAAAGGGGGATGGTCGGCGTTACACGTGATAAGCAGAGATGATCCTTGTCAAAGATAACACTTAACTAGATTGTCGTCTTGTCAAAGACACAAAAAAAACTGTTAGCGATTCTGCTGAGCTGCTGTCCGTATGTCGCTAAGTTTCGTGGAGCAACACCTTTGAAGATGTACAGCGCAGTTCTGTAAGAAACGTTAGGAACAGAAGAGTTTCGTGGAGCACGACCTTATACCGTGAAAGGTTCATCAGCAGCAATGTCGCCCGATCGTGAAAGCCTTCATTCTAGCAACAGCATGGAAAACTGGATCCGTCAGCAACGCAGAAGTTTCCACACTGAAGCCATCCACTCCCTTTCCGCACGCTGAGATCGATGAATCAATGTCAGTGGCAATCACGTATAGTTGTACCGCTCTACGAGAGCTGTTATTGTACTATTCTTATCAAAACTTCTTTCCACATAACTGTAGCCTGCTTTTTATTTGGGCAAACTCATACAAGCATCCACTCCCTTTCCGCACGCTGAGATCGATGAATCAATGTCAGTGGCAATCACGTATAGTTGTACCGCTCTACGAGAGCTGTTATTGTACTATTCTTATCAAAACTTCTTTCCACATAACTGTAGCCTGCTTTTTATTTGGGCAAACTCATACAAGCATGTAGTACAGCTGTTCCTAAACTGACTTTATTGTAGTCGTCATTCATGGTGTTCCAGTTTTAATATCCAAATGGGTACAGGAAGTCATTTGTTGAATGAAAATTCGGCTGTGATAATATACTGCAAAGACGGCCCTGTTTCTGCTGCCTGGAAACAGAAACATTACGGAGTTGGAGCGGTAGGTCGTCGCCTGGAGCCCCTGGCGCAGTAGCTGGCGCTGCTCAGAGCAAACATCCGGCCGGTCCAGCCAGGCAGCGCCGCGCCGCGATGCGATGGGCGGGCCCTGCGTGCAGCTCCTCCCTAATGAGCGACGTCTCGGCCGCTCCCTGCCTGCCGCCATGGTCTGCCCGCGGCAGTTCTTAAAACAGCGACACCCACCACGCCATATCCCATCCGCCAAGCCCTCTCCGCTGCTCTGCCTTCAGCTACAGTGTAGGCGCTTTCACGAACAACAAGATCCTCCCCAGGGGCTAAATGTTGCTCCTGATGAAGTCCGGCCACCTCAACTCACAGAGAGGCGAACCGCTGTTACATAAAATCCATCTCACTTTACTACAACCAATTTCACAAACAACAAGCTACTTCGTGTTGTTCACTGGCTAAACCTCACTGGCTTTCTCGTACCGACAAGGAGACCACACGGCAATCGGCCTTTTGTAATTATTTTTTTATATTTATGGTACATGCAGTTCACGACACAAATATCGATCCACCAAGCCAGTTCAATGCAACTCTAAAATAATTCTCGAGAAAATCGACTATGGACTTTCCCGAGTGACTTAATTACTCTAAAGTAAGGTAGATTTTTCTCTGGTAGAGTTCTGTCATGCGAGCGACTAGGGTTCCATTTCCGCCGATTCATATTTTTGAACAATGCTGCATGTTCTACGACCATTTCCGCGAAGCGTAAAATACACATAGAGGGGGAAACAATTGTAGGGCTCGAGACAGGTAATCGTAGAATCACTGGTTCGAGTCTCGTTTCGGTTATTATTTTTTCCATTTTTTCCCGGTCAGTTCGAATACCTATATCATGTAAATATGAACTTTGTTGCATATACACTAATTAACAAACTTCTAATTTTCATTTTCAAGAAAAAGGCGCGACTCGTTATTTCTAATTACATATCGCACACAAAAATCCAATTTTCATTGCAAGTACAATTTCTTAATTACCGATCTTTTATAAAAGATTATTAATAATGATCATTTAAATTTTAAAAAAACAATACAGCTCAATTTTTTCATCTTTACGTATCTTACTCCTCACCGAAATCCTTATAGAGTGAGCACCTTTGTTCAAAAATTTACCACAATCGGGAATCGAACCGGGACAACCCACGTAGTATGGGAGGACTCCATCACGAAACCAAGATTACCGATGGAGAAACAGCCTTTTTTAGGTATTAAAGGTGTTCGGAAAACTTCGAAAAAAGAAGACTGGGTTTAACATCCCGTCGACATGGAGGTCGTTAAAGACGGAGCACAAGCTCGGATGTTGTCAAAGGAAATCGGCCGTGTTCCTTCAAAGAAACCATCCCGGCATTTTCCGGCAGCGATTTAGAGAAATCACGGAGAACCTAAATCTGGATGGCTAGACGCACGTTTTAACTGTCGTCCTCCCGAATGCGAGTCCAGTTTGCTAACCACTGCGCCACCTCGTCGACTATCTCGAAAATTATTGAGAGTTGCAGCGAACTGCTTTGATTGATTTACAGTCGAGTAGGGAACTTCAAATGCCATAAACATGAAGAAATAGAAAAATCCAGTTGCCGCATGGTTTCATTGTGAGATACAAAGTGCTATACTCGCTTTGTTGTGGGTAAACAGGGATAGCTGTTCAGATGTCGTCAGCGGCTGTCCTTGACTTGATATCCGTGGGTAAGATGATCGCTTGCGATCAATATATGAAAAGCGAAAATGAAGTCCATTATGTAGCAATAGGTTGTTCCTACAGTCGGCTTACAGGACGCACTTGAATTATGGTGATCCGACCCAATGAAGACCGCAGGTGGAAGTGTTTAGACGCGGCTGATTTGTTCCCGGCAGCGGGCACGACCTGAGGAGCTGCTCTCGTGAGCCGACCAGGCTGCATACAGCGGCGCCCTGTTGGAAGACCTGCCTCTTCATTACTGGATCCTCTGGGTACAGCACATGATATGGAATATCGTAATATTATAGGCTTCACAAACTAGGAAAGATCGCAAAAAAAAACGGCGACACGGAATTAAGTACGTCACTACCGCACTGGTGATTGACAGACCAATTGCACGCAAATCTGCTATTACATTCATACATATTACACACGTGCTCACCTAGTAGCACAGCATTTCATACTGAGAGAGAGTGAGAGAAGAGAGCTGGAAGGAAAGACATCAAGCATTAGGGTATCCTTCACGACTGATCTCTGCTACAGGAGAATTTGCAGATTGTAAGAAGACAAATGTATACCACAGATTTGACGCTATGGTTCAAAGTCCATAGAATGTGGCAACATGTTTAGCTAAAGATTTGGAATACGGAAGGAGTACTACGTACCACAGATGTTAACATCTGCTGCTATTCCCTCGGAGAAATAGAGACGCCAGCCATCCTGTTGAATTGCCCAGAGATTGAGGTGTCACACTAAAGTCCGCAATGCGAATCGATACCACAGACATCAGGGAAGGCTCTCTGCAATCCGCAACAACCAGTGAAACACAATCCAGAATACAAACCCTCTCCCCTTTTAATATAGCAGGGCCCCAGTGCTGAGGCCAATATGGTGTCAAGCATACAACACCCTTGCGCCACTTGGAGCCCTCACCTACAGCAGGCAACATTATCGTGTAGGAAAGTGTCAGTTTCAATTTAAGATGAACTTGTGCTGATTTGAATGTCGAACATTGTACTGCAGGAAAACCATTTGGTAACAAGTACATCAAGTGATGCTTTGTTAGTCAATGACAGTTGTAAATTATCCAGTACTCCTGTGACAAAGAAGTTTAGTAAATAATCTATTCACTCACATAATAAAGTGAACTAACATTTCATCTGTTGTTTAAAGTGAACCATCTCCCTTAGTACTGGAAGAACCAACAGTTGTAGCAGGACGATTGTAGTTTCGTCTGGCCAGCCACGCGGGATTAGCCGAGCGGTCTAAGGCGCTGCGGTCATGGACTGTGCGGCTGGTCCCGGCGGAGGTTCGAGTCCTCCCTCGGGCACGGGTGTGTGTTTTTGTCTTTAACATAATTTAGGTTAAGTAGCATGTAAGCTTAGGGACTGATGGTCTTAGCAGTTAAGTCCCATAAGATTTCACACACATTTCAACATTTTTTTCGTGTGGCCACAGCACGTCCCAAACACACTCCGACGTTCCTGCTCGTGTTCTGTGAGCAGAAGCGTGTACGCGGGAGCTTAAGACTCTGCTGCCGTGCGCACGCACTACCACATCCTCGTACGAAGCAAAAATCCACGCGTGCGCTTCTAGTCTCGAGCATTTGTTGTTGGCAAGCCATAATGTTCACTGGCCTCCTGATTAACAGAGAACCGTTCTAACAGCTGAGTTTCGGCTTTTTTTTTTCATAGTGACAGCTGGAATATTTTGATTTCTGAAGAACTGGAAACCTATAACCATCCATTAACCATCTGTGAAATGGATACCTTTGCACGAGACAGTGTCATGCGTAGAACTGTTGAGGCATATGTCTAAAAGGATGACGTGTTTGATGCTTCCATGCTATACGCGTGCATTGACTGGTCACTGCGTACTGCAAAAAGAGAACGTTTGACATTTCAGGGTTCGTTTCGTGGACTAACATCTCCTACAGAAAACTATTCAGAATACGGATTAGCCAACTCCATCCATGGCCTGGACCCAACTGATAAACAAAGAGATGTTTTCGGTGGACTGTTTTAGTCCTCGTCAGGTCGTTGCTGCGCGAAGAGTAACACTGTAATATGTTTCTTACCAAGCTCACTGATTTCAGCAAAAAAAAAAGAGCAATTAACGTCACTTTATTGTTATGTGCGGTAATTACATTCAATGTTAAAGTAACTTCTGCTGTGCAAAAGAGACATTTATATTTTACATTCGTTGAAACAGTCTTTGCCTGGAATCCAGTCATCATATCTTCCTTACGCCGATTAATAGGTTCTGTACTTCAGCTAATTTCATCACATTTGATTTTTTTGAGTGACAGCTACCTGTTGCGACTATACTGAAAAGTATGGAACTTTACACAAAACAGAACGAACAAAGATCAGACGCTCGTTTAAAGCATTGTAACCTTGCCAGTTCCTTTATATTTTAAAATTTTGAAGTAGTGTTTGTTGCTCTTAGCTAATTCTTCTATCAGATTCCATAAATATTTTAAATTTTTCAGTCAAACTTAATCCAAAAATATACGTCTGAGTAGTAAATACCATTTTCACCAATGAATATCATATTCAGTATTTTCAGGTTTAGGACCTTACTTATACATCATTATCTCTTTGATTAACATGTTCTGAGTAAAATTCAACAATAGTTAACGAAATTCGTATTTTTTAACTTTTTTGGATGATCATATAGTAGCCCATTGGTAGCACACTTTATTGAAAGTGAATTGATATTGTTAAGTGTGCTAAAAGATACTTTCAGGTTCTGGGACCTACTTACACGTACTATCTCTTTAAAAAATATGTTGTTAATATAAGTCAACAACAATTAACGAATTTTGTTGTTAGGGTGGTCATAAAATACACTCACCCCCTTTCCCTTGACAACCCGCATTACGGAAAATGCCTTGGTTTTCGTAGGGTTAGTTACTTCAAGTGAATTCTGGTAATGTTCTTCTGACACGCCATAAATGATTTCCACCCCTTGTGGTTCCTCAACCTAGATTGTAGGCCTACGCTGTCTCCAGAGATCCAGATATCAACGAATTTAACAGCCTGACAGTCCTTTCTCGAAATTGTGTGAACGATTTAAATATGTTTCAGAAGTACGAGTAACAAGACAGTTACTTTGCAGATATGGAACTTATACGATAAAAGAGGAGCAATTAAAACTCACAGCAGATACCATGCTGCGTATCATGGAGGCGCAGCAGCTCAAACTCATTATCGATGCCAGTAATAAATAAAAATATGCGATGCTTGCATTACAAATAGGACTCGGCGAGACGAGAAACGAAACCAAAATGCGTCGGGCAACTCCCAATAAACCGCTATAAATTAATTTTGTCAACCATAGTGGGCCTGTTCTTTATGGCATCCCACGGCGTTGTGTGTTTAGTTAGCTGCTTAAATAAAACATTACGACCAGCCACATGAGTATTTTATGCGTTCAGTGACGCATATCGAGAAATAACGGCCACATCAACAACTGGAATTTATTAGATTTATTTGTAAATTGTGCTGTGTTTACACTCCGTCAGGCTTTCTCATTTTTTTATTGTCGAAGCTCGTTTAACGTTTCCATCTTGAAAACCTCGACAAAAAAGCTACAGTTCTGTACTTACAGCATCGCTAAATTTGGTTGATTAATTTTCCGATCAGTGTTTACTATCGTTTACGTAAGCAAAGCGAATCAACAGAAAGATACTTCCAACAAAAGACTTACTGGCTATCATAAATTTATCCAGATCAAGGACGTCCAATTGCTCGTCGATAGCAATGTCTATGATCAAAAGAGAGGAGGAGAGAAAAGAAAACTTACTGCCTTTGCCAATCTACATATACACTCCTGGAAATGGAAAAAAGAACACATTGACACCGGTTTGTCAGACCCACCATACTTGCTCTGGACACTGCGAGAGGGCTGTACAAGCAATGATCACACGCACGGCACAGCGGACACACCAGGAACCGCGGTGTTGGCCGTCGAATGGCGCTAGCTGCGCAGCATTTGTGCACCGCCGCCGTCGGTGTCAGCCAGTTTGCCGTGGCATACGGAGCTCCATCGCAGTCTTTAACACTGGTAGCATGCCACGACAGCGTGGACGTGAACCGTATGTGCAGTTGACGGACTTTGAGCGAGGGCGCATAGTGGGCATGCGGGAGGCCGGGTGGACGTACCGCCGAATTGCTCAACACGTGGGGCGTGAGGTCTCCACAGTACATCGATGTTGTCGCCAGTGGTCGGCGGAAGGTGCACGTGCCCGTCGACCTGGGACCGGACCGCAGCGACGCACGGATGCACGCCAAGACCGTAGGATCCTACGCAGTGCCGTAGGGGACCGCACCGCCACTTCCCAGCAAATTAGGGACACTGTTGCTCCTGGGGTATCGGCGAGGACCATTTGCAACCGTCTCCATGAAGCTGGGCTACGGTCCTGCACACCGTTAGGCCGTCTTCCGCTCACGCCCCAACATCGTGCAGCCCGCCTCCAGTGGTGTCGCGACAGGCGTGAATGGAGGGACGAATGGAGACGTGTCGTCTTCAGCGATGAGAGTCGCTTCTGCCTTGGTGCCAATGATGGTCGTATGCGTGTTTGGCACCGTGCAGGTGAGCGCCACAATCAGGACTGCATACGACCGAGGCACACAGGGCCAACACCCGGCATCATGGTGTGGGGAGCGATCTCCTACACTGGCCGTACACCACTGGTGATCGTCGAGGGGACACTGAATAGTGCACGGTACATCCAAACCGTCATCGAACCCATCGTTCTACCATTCCTAGACCGGCAAGGGAACTTGCTGTTCCAACAGGACAATGCACGTCCGCATGTATCCCGTGCCACCCAACGTGCTCTAGAAGGTGTAAGTCAACTACCCTGGCCAGCAAGATCTGCGGATCTGTCCCCCATTGAGCATGTTTGGGACTGGATGAAGCGTCGTCTCACGCGGTCTGCACGTCCAGCACGAACGCTGGTCCAACTGAGGCGCCAGGTGGAAATGGCATGGCAAGCCGTTCCACAGGACTACATCCAGCATCTCTACGATCGTCTCCATGGGAGAATAGCAGCCTGCATTGCTGCGAAAGGTGGATATACACTGTACTAGTGCCGACATTGTGCATGCTCTGTTGCCTGTGTCTATGTGCCTGTGGTTCTGTCAGTGTGATCATGTGATGTATCTGACCCCAGGAATGTGTCAATAAAGTTTCCCCTTCCTGGGACAATGAATTCACGGTGTTCTTATTTCAATTTCCAGGAGTGTAGTCTGCACCTACATTCGGCACGCCACCTCACAGTGTATGGTTTAGAGTGCTTCTCGTACCATTATTATTTCCTCCCTTCCCTGTTCCAATCGCGGATGGCGGCTGGGTCGAAAGGCTATCAATAAATTTCCGAATAAGCTATCATTTCTCTGATTTTTCTCGTCGTGATATATGTGAGGCGAATAAATATGATGGCTGGCTCTTGGAATTTCAACAACGAACCTTTCCTTGACGCACAACGTCCATCTTCTAATGTCTGCCACTGTAGTTTGTTGAGCATTTCCGTAACGCTCTTGTGCCGTTCAGCGATCCCCTGACGAAAAGCGGCGCTCTTCGTGAGTTTTCCTTTATCTGTTCTATTAATTCAATCTGGCAAGGATCCCACATTGACAGCAATATTCAAGAACGGACCGAATAATTGTTTTGCAGGCCACGTGAAATGTTTTCAGGAGACCTGATACGCGTCCAGCCTTCCTGATTTAGGTTTTAAGTGAGTTCCTTAAATCGCTCCAGGAAAATACCGGGATGATTCCTTTGAAAGTTCACGGCCGAATTTCATCCCCATCCTTCCCTAACCCATTGGGACCGATCACCTCCCCCAAATCAACCAATCAACTAGGAGTCCTGTTTCTGTTGCCAGCCCTCCTCGTCGCTGGTGCGTTGACAGTAGTGTTGTTAAGATGACTGACAATCGTTTCCAATGAACATCATTAATATAGAAACAAGAAAATTAAACATCACTGAATCTGCTGTATTGTTGCTCTGTTGCTCGCCGTAACGTGCCAACGTCGTTCCCTCTGCACAAAACTGACATCTATTCTTCACATTTCATAAAACGCTCTAAGTTCGAACAAAGTTCTTTGGCTGGAACTGAGTCTTCATAATCCATTTATGAAGACTCAAATGGTCTGTACTTTGGCTTATACCAACACAATTGACAACAAACTCTTTTGATTAACCGATGTCATTTGCGACCTTTACTTGCGTTATAGAAATGAAGACGTCTCATAATGTAGCTCACTGATTTGAAAACCGGAGGAACAAGAATAAAATTCTCATCTTAACTCTCTAATTGACGGATTCCGTAATAACTGCCAGTAAGCTTTTTCTGTTACGCTGTGATCAACGACAGACGCATGTATATCCCTTTTCACTTCTGATTAATAAGCGTTGTACATGATCAAAGACGTCATCATCATCAGTGTTCTGCCTAAAGGCAGGTCTTCACGCGGTCTTCTGCCGTCCTCTTCAGGTCTGCATAATTTCCTCTTCCCTTTATGTCGTCTATCATCTTGTATCTCCTTCTTCCTCTCAGTCTTCTCCCACAAACCAATCCTTCCAAAGCATCTACTAGCAAGCACTCCCTTCTCAGTGAATGTCCCAACCAGTTCTTTTTCCTTTCTCTTACAACCTTCAGCAGACATCTTCTCTCACCAACCTTTTACAATACTCTTTCATTACTCACTCCTTCCATCCAGCTTATTCTCTCCATTCTCCTCCACATCAACATCTCAAATGCTTCTAACCTTTTTTCATCCTCTCGTCTCAGCGTCCATGTTTCTGCCCCATATAGTGCCACACTCCAGACAAAACATTTGCCAAGTCTTTTCCTTAGTCCTTTATCTAATTTGCCACATAAGAGTCTCCTCTTTCTGTTGAATGCCTCCTTCGCTATGGCAAGACGTAGTGGTAACTAATTCCGACGTACTGTCTGAAGATACACGTATCCTCCGAAAAGTGGCGTATTTAATGTAAGCAACTTAAATATGAGTCACAGGTACGGACCACCCATGTTGTTTCATGACCGATTGTGCTCCTCTTGATCTGTCTCTTCGTATCCTAACATGCCATCCGATCTACTCATATGCGGTTGTTCAAGGTATCTACTCTGAATTTTGATTTTTGATCATGCCATCAATGAGGAATTTTTCAATGGATAAGTTATCCCTTTCGGTCGGTCAGTAAAGAGTTAACACATGTCAAACTGTTGTCTTAGGTTCATTTTTCGTCTGAATAGGGTTTGTGAAGTTAGAGAGACTTTCTGTTAACACCTTTGTCGTCTTACACTATTCATATTCATCAAGGAATATTTTATCGGAATTTACTAGGAACGAATAAAGGTTAGCGCCAGGCTTCCCGTCGATTTTGAGATCTTTAAGAAAGAAGGACTGCTCCAATTTGAGAATTTTTTTTTCTTTTTTTTCACGGGTAGGAAAAGGGAAGGGGGAAATCTGACTATAGAATTTCAAAGGAATGGTACCAGTATTCGCTGAACTGCTGTAGAGAAATCACAGGATTTTTCAAGGATCAGACGCGAGTCAACGATGTCCTTTCGTCACAATATATACATGGGAGACCTCCTGGTACCGTTTTGCACCTCCTTTTTCCCGGCATAGTGCAGCAATTTGAACTGGCATGGACTCAATTCGTCGTTGGAAATACTATTCTAAAATTATGAGCCATGGTGCGAAAGTGTTGCCAGTGCAGAAATTTATGCACAAACTAACTTCTCGATTATGTCTCCTAAATATTCGGATTCACGTCGGGCGATCTGGGTGGCCAAATCATTCTCTCAAATTGTCCAGAATGTTCCTCAAGCCAATCACGAACAACTGTGGCCCGGTGACACGACATCATTGTTTGGGAGCTTAAAGTACATGGAGGGCTGCAGACGCTCTCGAAGTCAACGATCGGTTTAGCTGGACCAGAGGATCCAGTCCATTCAATGCAACACAGCCCACACCATTTTGGAGCCACCACCAGCCTGCAAAATGCCTTGTTCATAACTTGAGTCCATGGCTTCGTGGGGTCTGTGCCACACTCGAACCTTACCATCAGCTCTTATCAACTAAAATCAGGACTCATCTGACCAAGCCACGGCTTCCCTGTCGTCTAGGGCTTATCTGATATGGTCATGAGCCCAAGAGAGACCCAGCAGGCAATGTCGTGGTGTTAGCAAAGGTACTCGCGTCGGTCGTCTGCCGCAATAGCCCATTAACGCCAGATTTCGCCGCTCGGTCCTAACGGATACATATGTCGTACGTCCGGAATTAATTTCTGCGGTTATTTCACGCAGTGTTGCTTGTCTGTTAGCACTGACAGCACGACGCAAACGGCGCTGCTCTCTGTCGTCAAGAGATGGCTGTCGGTCACTGCATTGTGCGTGATGAGAGATAATGCCTGACATTTGGTATTCTCGGCAAACTCTTGACACTGTGGATCTCGGAATAATGAATTCTCTAACGATTTCAGAAATGGAATGTCCCATGCGTCTAGCTCCAGCTACCATTCCGCGTTCAGAGTCTGTTAATTCCCGTAGTGTTGCCATATGCCGACAGCTGGTGGCCGAGCGGTTCTAGGCGCTTCAGTCTGGAACCGCGCGACCGCTACGGTCGCAGGTTCGAATCCTGCCTCGGACATGGATGTAGTTTGGTTTAAGTAGTTAAAAGTTCCTGGGGACTGATGACCTCAGATGTTAAGTCCCATAGTGCTCAGAGCCATTTTTTTGTTGCCATATAATCACGTCGGATACCTTTTCACAAGAATCACCTAGATTCAAAAAACAGCTCCTCCAATGCTCTGCCATTTTGTACGTTGTGTAGGAGATACTACCGCAATTCGTATACAGGCTGGACATGAATAAAACCGACGAAAGAACAAGGACGGATTCCTGACTGGAAATGAGGAAAAAATGTCCTATGACCATACGTCCGGAAATGCATTGTTGCCACAGTAGATGCCGCTGACGAATGACAGTTCCTCTGACCATGTGTCGTGCGTTCCTTCCGTGGGGCAGGCTCTGTGATTGACGCAGCGTAGTGTGAGCAGAGGAATGCTCCGGTAGTCATGTCGGGAACAAGCCAAGATGGTATTTTTGTACGGCCAAGCAGATGGAAAGAGTTGAGAGACAGCAAGCCTGTGGCAAAACAAGTACCCTGACGGACACCAGCCATATCACATAACCTTTCAAGTGTCCGCCCCCGGTAGCTGAGTGGCGCCGGCACGGTAGCTCAGCGTGTTCGGTCAGAGGGCTGCGTGCTCTCTGTAATAAAAAAAACTGAGTGAAAGAATCATCAGCGAACTTGAACGGCCGGCCGGAGTGGCCGAGCGGTTAAAGGCGCTACAGTCTGGAACCGCGCGTCCACGACGGTCGCAGGTTCGAATCCTGCCTCGGGCATGGATGTGTGTGCTGTCCTTAGGTTAGTTAGGTTTAAGTAGTTCTAAGTTATAGGGGACTTATGACCACAGCAGTTGAGTCCCATAGTGCTCAGAGCCATTTGAACCATTTTGAACTTGAACGGATGTCATGTGACGTCCGCAACGACAAATCACAACGATCAACAACGAACAAAAAAAAAAAAAAAAAGAAAAAAAAAGTGGTCAGCGTGACAGAATGTCAATCTTAAGTTCGATTCCCGGCTGGGTCGGAGATTTTCTCCCTTCAGGGACTGGGTGTTGTGTTGCCCTAATCATCGTCATTTCATCCCCACCGACGCGCCGGCCGGAGTGGCCGTGTGGTTCTAGGCGCTACAGTCTGGAGCCGAGCGACCGCTACGGTCGCAGGTTCGAATCCTGCCTCGGGCATGGATGTGTGTGACGTCCTTAGGTTAGTTAGGTTTAATTAGTTCTAAGTCCTAGGCGACTGATGACCTCAGAAGTTAAGTCACATAGTACTCAGAGCCATTTGAACCATTTTGAACCCACCGACGCGCAAGTCGCCGAAGTAGCGTCAAATTGAAAGACTTGCACCAGGAGAACGGTCTACCCGACGGGAGGCCCTAGCCACACGACCTTTTTACCTTTCAACCCCTTTTTGGGCGTTTGTGTGATCATTGGTCTTTTCAGACAGACGAACGAGCAGATGAAAGGTTTCTGTTGGATTCCTTTCATGTTAATTTCTTAAATCTGTTGTCATTTACGGCATAAATTCCTCTTCTAAATTTACTGTGGTGTTTCTGACTATCTGGGAGGAGACTGAGCAGTGGAACGTGTTACTTTTACACATAAACAAGAACGATCTGTCACACTACTACACTTTAAAACACAGTTTATATATAATTCATGTCACACAGTCTCATACGGAACCTACATCCGCTTTCTTTTATATACTGTATATGATAAGATACTGTCATCCCCCTTCCCTTCTGTGTGAGAGGATGAATGAGCAAATGTATTTCTAGTTGCATGCTGGATGGTAGCAGACAAGCCTGTCTGCTAGAGAACAGTAGGACCAACGTCGGAACAGGTAGCTACGCTTTCTAAAGGCAAAGAGGTTTCTATCCTTATTATGATCCTGTCTGTCCCTTGTCATGTTGGTATAGGAAGCTGCCTCTCTGGTCACTTCCGTTTTGTATACGGAAGCACCCATGGTAGGACCCCAGGTCAGTCGGTCCGCGGCGAGCGTCTGAAGTGGTAAGATCTCCGGCCAAGCGCGTGTCTGCTAAGTCCGTAGGACAATGGATTTCTTAAGTTCAGCCTAACTGAAAATTTAATCACCTTTATTTCAGGTTTAGCTCTAAAATATCTAATGTTATCTTAAATTGCAACGCAGTGTAATTCGCGTGTGAAGTTCAGAATATCTTCCGGTAGTTGCTTTGTCACTACTTTGTGAGTAATGTGAAACCACGTGTTGATCAGTAACTCTAACTAAGATCATCAATCTTAAATGCGAATGCTCGTGTGATTATAACGTCTCGTCTTGACAATATTTTTCAATATAGCAACTTTTCTTTATGTTCAACCCACGTGGGGTATACTTTATGAGACCAGTACCACGTGCTTATACAACTGTTTGACCCATCAGGTTAATAGTAAGACGATAGTAACCAGTTCGAGGTTTTTCTTTAGGAAATTGCGTTTCGATGTAATTTATTTTAATTATCAAAATTATTGTGGAGTTACACTCTTTGTGTAAACCAAGTTGACCACGTGAAGCATGTGGTGAAATCATCAAAGTAGCCCTCAGCTATTCTTTTCGGGAAGATTTCACAGAGAGTTAGTATGAATTTAGTATACCAGTGTGTGGTAATTACATGACGGACAGGATTGTGCCACGAACGTAACTTCTTTGGGTGAAAATTGAATCGGTTGGTTGTGGTTAATTTCCTCTTGCATATGTTTCAACGTTCTTCGTGTGTTATTTTATGAATGCAGTGTTGTATGCAGTCTCCCAAACTTGGCTCCATATTTGATGCGTTCTGTAAGATTACAAATTCACATTTTCACAGTCCTAAATAAGGCACCAGCTTAGTTATGACTCAAGTATATACTGATTTATTTCCTTTTATTTAAATTCTCTTATATATATCACCGGTTGTCGTATGACTATTAAAAGATTATAATTAATGTTAGTCTGGTTGGGAATTTGGTAAGCTAGACTGGATACCTGGTGAAACAGTTGCTCTGTAATGCGAGGTTAACTTCCCCAGACTGCTCACAGCTTTTAACCCGCTTTTATTGAATATCAGCACCGCTTTCATAGCAAATTAATGCAACAACGTTACACAGATAAGCGGTGGATTGTGCGTACACCAGATTTGAAGGACCGGGTTCTACAGGATTTTGAGACGAGCCCTTACTACAAGCTCCAGGCAAGTGGCGCGCCAACATGGTGTAAGTTAAAGTACGATTATGTGTATCCCGCATGACAACCGCTTCTCTCCCTGCCACCTGCAATGCCATGGAGACCACACTGAACATCTGTTGTGACATGGGTGCGATGCAGCTCTGTATTGTTCCTGGAACGAGTTGTTATCGTTGCACGCACACCACTTCCGGACAGGTATTCATACGACCCTTCTTATTCCGTTTCCAATCATGACTACGTCCCTGCAGTTTGTCGGTTTTCTTGATGTTCAGCCTGTATCTGCATATCGCTATCCCACCACTTTTGTCACCTCATGTGCTCTTTTGTGTCTCTCAGCAAACTATCAGAGACGTGGAACCTAATCAAATACGGCTGAAGTTGCTGCCATAATTCTCGTAGCAGGAGGCTTTAAGCTGCCATCGTCACAGATACGAAGTGTGCACTGGCAAAGTACATTTCGCATGGCTTTCTCGAAATACTCTCCCACTGATTACGCTGTAGAAATTGTGAACCAGACCCGCACCTCGCTTCGGGCGTTCTTCGTATAAAGTCTCGATGAAAGCAGCTGAAACACAGGAACAACGAAGGGCGGTATAACACATTTGGTCCTTGTGCATAACTCGACGCCGGCGTGATCTCAGCTTCCGGTTTTTAATCGGCGGGGAAACGGCCTGCTTTATGGTATCGTTCAGCGACGCTGCGCTGCGCGCGGGTCGTTTTCGCGGGGTTTTACGACTGCAGCCGCGGCGGAGGCCGTTCCAGCAGGTTTAATTTGGGATCCGCCGCTCCCTGGCCAGGTGTCTCCAGGTACAGCAACTGCGCCAGCATCTTCCCGCCTGACTTGTTGTGTCTCCGAGGGATGATAAACGTGAATGGGCACAAGCGGTAGTTTTCGGATACCATAAACCTTGGAAATGGCCTCAGTACGCAAATGGAATAGTGTTCAGATTAGAGATCTGCCAGAGACGTGAACATCGTACTTCTCTGATAATTTGGGTAACTCTTTTGATGGTATAAAGTGTCTTAACAGCTAATAATTTCAACGAAGCGTGCCGCCGAAAGTTATTTCACGCATCTTGAGAATTTGCAGTCAGTTTCACTGGAATGGTTGCGTTCCTGAGGTGAACCCTCTTGCTCAGACGGTATAGAGATGGCATCAGCAGAAGTCCAATGACACCACCGCCGCGGGACTGAGGAAGTACTGCTCCTACGGAGAACTATTATTTTCATGGTTGTCACAAGAGCACTCGTGTGTCCCATGCCAAAGCGATTACATGAAATCTTCTGGAGAGCAGACAAGTACACGAAAGCAGTTACCTGTAGCCTTGGAATTTTTATAGTCTTGATTCAGTAGCCGTCTGTAGCAAAATGCGTCAAATCGCTAGTCGCATTATTTTAAAACTTTTATTTACATGTTTTGTACATTATTTTAACGAAGCGGTGATTTATAGATTCCAAATATTTGTGAAAAATTATGATTTGTCCCATCAACGCATTGGTTGCTTTTCTGCTTGCTGTGATTTTGATGCACTTG
Source organism: Schistocerca americana (assembly GCF_021461395.2). Taxonomy (NCBI): domain Eukaryota; kingdom Metazoa; phylum Arthropoda; class Insecta; order Orthoptera; family Acrididae; genus Schistocerca; species Schistocerca americana. The sequence continues at coordinate 541,504,137 of NC_060119.1, forward strand.
GTCTTTAGCATTCATACAGATATCGGTTCTAGGATGCGACACATGTACTGTAATTTATGTCGTTTTGAAGAATGTGTTATAGAAATATGGTAATTGTTTTTGTTTGTTGGACACTATGCCTAATTATTGTCTGTCTCATTGTATATAGATAGCTGAGGATGGTGTGTGGTCTGACCTAAACTGGTTGTTCATAATAATCGCCGCCCGCGGTGGCCGAGCGGTTCTAGGCGTGAAGTCCGGAACCGCGCGACCGCTAAGGTCGCAGGTTCGAATCCTCCCTCGGGCATGGATGTGTGTGATGTCCTTAGGTTAGTTAGGTTTAAGTAGTTCTAAGTTTGTGGGACTGAGGACCTCGTATGTTGAGTCCCATAGTGCTTGGAGCCATAATAATCTGACGTACAGATATTGTACAAATAACGATTTTTTAGAAACAGATTTTTTTTCAATTTGGTTCGTTTTACTCACACGTTTAATGATCTCTGTTCAGAAAGACCAATATAAGCCGATGTGGAGTCGATATGTTGAACGCAGCGTAGAAAATCTACTCAAAACTCTGGACCAATGTAATAATAGTTGTAGCTATGAATTTTTCTCAAACAAGATCAAAGGCGTTCGTGTAATGACAATGTTTTTACAATGAAACTACTCACAGAAAACCTAAGAGAATTTAATCGTGAAGTCCACATCGATTTTCTAAATTCTGAGTAAGCTTTCGATGGACTTGATTGAAATAAATAATTGGTAACAATTAATAATTGTGGCTATCCATCACACTTCACAAGTGGAAACAAAAGCTTACGTCGTGGAACAAAAATTGCAATAAATACGGGAGAGAAAACGACAAATAAGAGAAAAATAAATCAGGAAGCCCGGCAGCGATGTTTCCTTTTACTCACTCTTTTTTTCACGTTTATATTGGATATGTTCTTGAATATTGAAAATCAGTCAGTCATGCGGGAATTAAATGAACTATATACACTAATACTCAAACCTCCAGATGCCACACACTCGGATCGGAACCAAACGTTGTATGTAGATACGATATCAACCAAAACTCCGATTTAGTTCTAACTGTGTGTTGTCGTCCAGCAACACGGACTTAAATGTTAATTAATGTAACACCAGAACTACGGAGCACATCAAAAGCATAACTGTGAATCATTCACTTACTTTCCTTCTGTGGGGAAGCTGGTAGCGCATAACATTGTCGTACAAAGAATGTCTAGCTCAAACCTCAATGAAGACAACTTTTTTACAGTATTATGCAGGAAAGTGTTATATGGGACAACGTGGTTACGACACATAACGGCTGTTTGGAGTTTACAGCAGTGTTCTCTAGGGAGAACAGAAAAATAAAGATAGAACTGCATGATACATGCGGAAGTAAGAGTAATAATAATAATTAATGATAAACAAAATGATAAGATGAATAATAATAAGTACATAACGTTCAAATAACGAAGCGAAAGCAGACTGCCAAAAGAACATTGCTACAAACTCCGAAAAGTCCTTTTAAATGTCAGGAAAGAATTTCGCATATAACAGTTTCAAGCGTAAATAGTTAAAAAAAAATTCTTGTCAGTGTGATTTGACTCAAGACCTGAAGTTCAACTACCGACGCGAGATATACAATTCAGTTGCTCACAGATACGCTTTTCCTGTGCTCCGTACCTCTGGTGATACCTTTAATTACGGTTTACGCAAGTTCTACTGGACGACAGCACACAGCACGAACTAAGTTGATGTCTAGTTCATACTCTGTCGACATACAAGGGTTTATTACCGTCTGAGTGTGTGACATCTGTAATTGCATTAGTCTTCGTAGATGACAAAGCAATAATACGAGGAAGTGAGTACAACTTCCAGATAGCTGTAACACCGTCTAAACCAAATATATTACATTTTACAATGAAACGCCAAAGAAACTGGTGTAGGCATGCGTATTCAAATACAGAGATATGTAAACAGGTAGATTACGGCGCCGCGATCGGCAATACCTATAACAGACAACAAGTGTCTCGAGCAGTTGATAAAATGGCAGGTTGTCAAGGTTTAAGTGAGTTTTAAAGTGGTGTTACAGTCGGCGCACGAACGATGGGACAAAGCATTTCCGAGGTAGCGATGAAGTGGGGATTTGTAGTACAACCATTTCACGAGTGTACCGTGAATGTAAGTAGTCCGGTAAAACATCAAATCTCCAATATCGCTGCAAGAACGGGACCAACGATGACTGAAGAGAATCACTGAACGCGACAGAAGTGCAATCCTTTCGCGAATTGCTGCAGATTTCAATGCTGGGCCATCAAAAAGTGTCAGCGTGCAAACCATTCAACGAAACGCCATCGATATGGGATTTCGGAGCCGAAGTCCCACTCGTCTGCCCTTCGTGACTGCACGAAACGAAGATTTACCCCTCGCCCGGGCCCATCAACACCGACATTGGACTCTTAATGACTGGAAAGATGTTGCCTGGTCGGATCAGTCTCGTTTCAAATTGTATCGAGTGGATGGAGGTGTATGTGTATGGAGAAAACCTCATGGATTCATTGGCCTTGCTTATCAGCAGAGGACTGTTCAAGTTGGTGGAGGCTCTGTATTGGTGTGGGGCGTGTGCAGTTGGAGTGATGTGGAATCTCTGATACGTCTACTAGATACGACTCTGACAAGTGACTCATACGTTAGCATCCAGTCTGATCACCTGCATCCATTCATGTCCATTGTGGATTCCGACGGACTTTGGCTATTCCAGCAGGACAATGCAATACCCCACACGTCCAGCATTGGGACGGGTGCAACTGGAGTGATATGCGAGTCCTCATACGTCTAGATACGACACTGACGGGTGCCACGTGCGTAAGCATCCTGTCTGATCACCTGCCTTCATTCATGTACATTCTGCATTCCGACGTACTTGAGCAATTCCAGCAGGACAATGTGACACCCAAGACGTCCAGAAATGCTACAGAGTGGCCTCAGGAACACTGTTCTGAGTTTAAATACTCCCGCTGGCCAAACTCCCCGGTCATGGACATTATTGAGCATATCTGGGATGCCTTGCAACATGGTGATCAGACGAAATCTCCACCCCCTCGTACTCTTACGGATTTATGGACATCCCCGCAGGATTAATGGTGCCAATTCCCTCCAGCACTACTTCAGACATTAGTCGAATCCATGCCACGTCGTGTTGTTGCACTTCTGCGTGCTCACGGGAGTCCTACACGATATTAGGCAGGTGCACCAGTTTGTTTGGCTCTTCAGTATATATCACTGGGCCGTGAGCAGCGGCTCGCGTTGGTGCTGTTTGCTGGTTTCTGTTGTCTGTTGGAGGCCAGACCGTATCATTTAGTTGACATGGTTGCGGTTGTTTGTCTTCTTCTCGTGTTGACCGGCGCCACTTGGTTTCGCAAGCGTTGCCTGTCCTCTAGTGGCAGCAGCGCCGTTTATCGGTATGTAGTAACTGTGGCCATATCTTTAGCTCTGTACACCTATTATCTATGTTCACCTTTATCTATGTACACCTATTATCTGGGCAAGCACCCACGCCAGCAAAAGGTTGGCGCGCGTAAAATTTTTCATTTTATGGCGCCATGCAGTGAGCGCATGTAAAACCTTGCATTTTGTCGTGGTGCTTCCGGGTCGTGTGAGTGTGCAGTACGGTTGGGGACTCAGGAGGGCCCGCATCTCGTGGTCGTGCGGTAGCGTTCTTGCTTCCCACGCCCGGGTTCCCGGGTTCGATTCCCGGCGGGGTCAGGGATTTTCTCTGCCTCGTGATGGCTGGGTGTTGTGTGCTGTCCTTAGGTTAGTTAGGTTTAAGTAGTTCTAAGTTCTAGGGGACTTATGACCACAGCAGTTGAGTCCCATAGTGCTCAGAGCCATTTGAACCATTTTGACTCAGGAGGAGCCAGGTCCGCGCAGTGCGGGAACACGCCGGGACCACTGGCGGCGCGCATGGACTGCCGGATCGAAGGCCTGTGGTCACGAGAGTGCACGACCTCGCCGTAAACCGGGTCCTGCAAGTTTAAGTTGAGTGCATTTGGATTGAATTAGAGAAACTTCTAGCATTGTGAGATCTTGCGATTCTCCGGTGACTTGGGTTCGTGTTGCTGCTCGTAGTGTTGCGAAGGCAAATAGCAGCGAATGGACTGCTTGGGGAAGGCGGATCTGATTACCTTTCCTGGACTTATAATTACTACTTATTGTGTTCAGTTTGTTACTATTTGTTAAGTTCAAACAGCGGTATTTTCCCTGCCTCGTGGCTGCTAACGCCCCAGTTGCCTTCCCTGGGGGGTTAGTGTATGTAACAGCAGTAAACGTTTCCTCGCCTTTCCGCTGCTGTTCGGTGAGGCGTGTAGTTTGGACAGCTTTCTTGATTGTAGGTTGGTTGGCGATTCTTCTACTCTGATGGTAGTGATTCCTTTTTCGTTCTGGGCATTCTAAGTACAGAATTCTGTAGGCAGAGTCCAAACTGCCGGTTCCGGCTTTGGCGTATTTTTACATCTTTGCATTTGGTTTATTGGACGTCAGGTAGCCTCAGCAAGATTATCATTAGTCATTCGTTAGACTGCCACTAGTCTGAGTTACCATCTTGTGAAATGAATTCTTGGCTGGCTATCTCATCGCTCGCGAAAATGTTTTTTTTTTTTTTTTTTTTTTTTTTTTTTTTTTGCCATACCTATTCAGAGGTCGATTCCTGGTGCACTGTCTGTGACTGGCCCTTGTGTTCTGTTATTGTACAGGGCGTTTCAAAAAGAAAGAGCAGATTTCAAACATTTATTTCTCAAAAACTACAAATGATAGAAACACAATTCCAACGGTCCTTCACTCAATATGAGTACCAAATGTTACACAACAAATATCAAAACTGTACCTCAATATGAGCACCATTTGTTACACGACAAATATCAAACCGGTATCTCATTTCTTGCCACACACGACGCAACTGGTCTTTAGTTACCGAATTCACGGCCGCAACAATTCGATGTCGTACCTCTTGAAGAGTAGCGGGCATAGGTGGGACATAAACACAGTCCTTTATGTACCCCCACAAATAAAAATCGCAGGGAGTAAGGTCTGGTGACCTGGGAGGCCACAGACGATGACATTGATCTTGTGCTCCTGCTCTTCCAATCCACCGCCCTGGAATGGTGTTATTTAGGTACCGTCGTACAGGTTCAGAGAAGTGTGGTGGGGCGCCATCTTGCATGAAGATGAAGTGATTTGAATCTTCCTGAAGTTGAGGAAATAGCCAGTTTTCTAACATGTCCAGGTAAATGGTTCCTGTGATAGTTTTCTCCATGAAAAAGAAAGGTCCATAAACTTTGTTTACCGAAATTGCACAAAAGACGTTAACCTTTGGTGAGTCTCTTTCATGTTGAATAACGTCCCTCGGAGTTTCACTCGCCCAAATTCGTACGTTATGCCGATTAACTTTACCAGAAATGTGAAACGTTGATTCATCTGAAAAAATTAATCGTTCGGCAAAATTGTCCTCTTCCATGTCCTGTAGAATTGCAGTTGAAAATTCGAACCTTTTGTTGTGGTCGTCAGGACGCAATGCTTGCAATAACTGCAGTTTGTACGGCTTCATGTGCAGACGCTTACTCAGAACGCGCCATACCGTTGTTTTAGACATGTTTAGTTCGTGACTTGCCCGTGTCGTGGATTTTCTAGGGCTCCTTTCGTAAGCTGCACGGACACGCTCGACATTTTCATCCGATGTGCGTGGACGACCCGTGCTTTTTCGCTTGCAGATGCAACCATCTTCTACGAATCTGTGATGCCACTCATAAATTTGCTTATGACGAGGCGGCTGTTTGTTGAATTGACGGCGGAATGCACGTTGCACACCAACAATGGACTCTAACTTTGCAAATTGCAGCACACAAAATGATCGTTCCTGTGGTGTCGTCGCCATTTTCCTACAAACAAACGCCAGCGCCACTGCGGATTTGCATGGAACTTCTGCGCGGACCATTGAAAAACTTTGAACCTTTCTCTGACAAGAAACGTTTGAATTGTGTTTCTATCATTTGTAGTTTTTGAGAAATAAATGTTTGAAATCTGCTCTTTCTTTTTGAAACGCCCTGTATTTGCGCTTTTATTGTATATTCTAAAATTTTATATAAATGGCATTCTTGGCGTTACAGCAGGCTTAAATGATTGTGCTACCACGTTTACCATCATTCTGTCTCACCCGGCCGGCCGCGGTGGTCTAGCGGTTCTAGGCGCTCAGTCCGGAACCGCGCGACTGCTACGGTCGCAGGTTCGAATCCTGCCTTGGGGATGGATGTGTGTGTTGTCTTTAGGTTAGTTAGGTTTAAGTAGTTCTAAGTTCTAGGGGACTGATGACCACAGATGTTAAGTTCCATAGTGCTCAGAGCCATTTTTTGTCTCACCCGTTTGGTGATCAGTTGCCTGTCTTCTTAAATCAACGTTGCTATTGAACTGCTGTTTTACAGTATGTTTGTTAAATTTTTTTATAATTCCCGCTCTTGACGTTAAAGGCCTTCAGCCGTGACTGTGGTTACTTCCCTTAAAATTCTAATTGGGATCACATTGCCTTGTTTTTAAAAGATTGTTTGCTGCGTCTGTATTTTATGCTCATTTGGTAAGTTGTAACGCACTGAAAGCACTATTAATTGCAAAGTTGTTTATTCCTTCATTAATAAGTTTGATATCTTTATTTATTGCTGAGTCTGGTTCAAAAACGGTTCAAATGGCTCTGAGCACTATGGGACTTAACTTCTGAGGTCATCAGACCCCTAGAACTTAGAACTACTTAAACCTAACTAACCTAAGGACACCACACACATCCATGCCCGAGGCAGGATTCGAACCGGCGACCATAGCGGCCGCGCAGTTCCAGACTGATGTGCGCCTAGAACCGCTCGGCCACGCCGGCCGGCACCGAGTCTGGAATTACCGTTTCAAAATCAATGCGTGTAATTTTAAAATGGAACGAACAGTAACTGATTACGGCCCCGTCCACAATCGTAACCGAATCGTGCCTTCCTTGATTTCCAGGTTTCAATCACATTTTGAAAAAGCAATGAATACTGCTCTACAATCAAAACGATAGTATTGGAATCCGTACGGTCAGTGTATCAATATCATTTTAGATGCTGACGTCGATACCAGAGATCGCATCTGATCAGATAATGGAACGCATCTGCGCCGTCAGAGCGACCGCACGGCGCATCCTTTGACAGAGCGCTCGGGGGTCAGGTACCCGCGGCTGTGACTTCGCCGTCACTGAGGCGGCCCCGTCGCAAAAGGCCGCGACGCGCCGCCGTCTGTGTCGCCGCTCCCATAAGAAGAGGCGGCGGGCGGACGCCGCTGAGACATGGGTACCGGCCTAGCGCGCGCGCGAGCCCCGCGTGTTTGTCACACGGCCGCTCCCCTGCCGGACTGGTTCTGCGATTAGCGGCGCCTTTGTCCGGCGGCGGGGGACAGCCGCCGCTCCTCTCAGACCGAGCACCGCTCGCCATTACTCACGCACCAGACTTCTTTGCGGAACGCCGTGAAATGAGCCATTTGCGCTGCCCGCTCTCAGTCCGGCCGCTCTTTACGGTCCCGCTCCGCCGGCTCGTCTCCTCGCTATTCGAATTGGTAACCGAGCCAACTGGCACTCGCACTGGATTTGAATTCCGCAGTAGGACGACGTGTGTTTTCAACACTGCCGATGAGTAACGAATATCCCACGAGAGCGCGACTGCTAGGGTCGCACGTTCGAATCCTGCCTCGGGCATGGATGTGTGTGATGTTCAAAAATTGTTCAAATGGCTCTGAGCACTATGGGACTTAACATCTATGGTCATCAGTCCCCTAGAACTTAGAACTACTTAAACCTAACTAACCTAAGAACATCACACAACACCCAGTCATCACGAGGCAGAGAAAATCCCTGACGCCGCCGGGAATCGAACCCGGGAACCCGTGCGTGGGAAGCGAGAACGCTACCGCACGACCACGAGCTGTGGACGTGTGTGATGTCCTTAGGTTGGTTAGGTTTAAGTAGTTCTAAGTTCAAGGGGCTGATGACCTCAGATGTCAAATCCCATAGTGCTCAGAGCCATATGAACTATTCTTATCCCACGAGACTCGATGTACCGTTTCGTTACAACCTGAAATACTTCGTTACTCTCACGTTTTCTTCCCCGAATGCAGTCGTCCGCGAATCGCGCCGAGTCGGTACTTTTCGTAGTCCTCCAATCCGTTATCGTCAGGGGACTCGTAGCAACGGAAATTACACTACTGGACATTAAAATTGCTACACCAAGAAGAAATACAGATGATAAACGGGTATTCATTGGACAAATATATTATACTAGGACTGACACGTGATTACATTTTCACGCAATTTGCATAGATCACGAGAAATCAGTACCCAGAACAACCACCTCTGGCCATAATAACGGCCTTGATACGCCTGGGCATTGAGTCAATCAGAGCTTGGATGGCGTGTACAGGTATAGCTGCCCATGCAGCTTCAACACGATGTCACAGTTCATCAAGAATAGTGACTGACGTATTGTGACGAGCCAGTTGCTCGGCCACCATTGACCAGACGTTTTCAGTTGGTGAGAGATCTGGAGAATGTGCTGGCCAGGGCAGCAGTCGAGCATTTTCTGTATCCAGAAAGGCCCGTACAGGACCTGCAAAATTCGGTCGTGCATTATCCTGCTGAAATGTAGGGTTTCACAGGGATCGAATGAAGGGTAGAGCCACGGGTCGTAACACATCTGAAATGTAACGTCCACTGTTCAAAGTGCCGTCAATTCGAACAAGAGGTGACCGAGACGTGTAACCAATGGCACCCCATACCATCACGCCGGGTGATACGCCAGTATGGCGATGACGAATACACGCTTCCAATGTGCGTTCACCGCGTTGACGCCAAACACGGATGCGACCATCATGATGCTGTAAACAGAACCTGGATTCATCCGAAAAAATGACGTTTTGCCATTCGTGCACCCAGGTTGGTCGTTGAGTACACCATCGCAGGCGCTCCTGTCTGTGATGCAGCGTCAAGGGAAACCTCAGCCATGGTCTCCGAGCTGATAATCCATGCTGCTGCAGACGCCGTCGAACTGTTCGTGCAGATGGTTGTTGTCTTGCAAACGTCCCCATCTGTTGACTTAGGGATCGAGACGTGGCTGCACGATCCGTTACAGCCATGCGGATGAGATGCCCGTTATCTCGACTGCTAGTGATACGAGGCCGTTGGGATCCAGCACGGCGTTCCGTATTACCCTCCTGAGCCCACCGATTCCATATTCTGCTAACAGTCATTGGATCTCGACCAACGCTAGCAGCAATGTCGCGATACGATAAACCGCAACCGCGATAGGCTCCAATCCGACCTTTATCAAAGTCGGAAACGTGATGGTACGCATGTCTGCTCCTTACACGAGGCATCACAACAACGTTTCACCAGGCAACGCCGGTCAACTGCTGTTTGTGTATGAGAAATCGGTTGGAAACTTTCCTCATGTCAGCACGTTGTCGGTGTCTCCACCAGCGCCAACCTTGGGTGAATGCTCTGAAAAGCTAATCATTTGCATATCACAACATCTTCTTCCTGTCGGTTAAATTTCTCGTATGTAGCACGTCATCTTCGTGGTGCAGCAATTTTAATGGCCAGTAGTGTATATCGTTCCTCAACTGTCTTTGTCCCGGCACACGTAGCGCCCGAATACGTACGATATAAAATTAAATCGTTATCTTTATTGCCTTACTTCAGGAGTCAGGGCGCTTTCGTGGGTCCCAAATGTTGTGTATGAGGCGGAACTATGGAAAAAGAGTGACCCGGCTGAGTCACGCAATTTGACTCTTAGTCTGCTCACAAGGGGTGGCCATTAACTCCACTCTTTGATCACGTACGCTGACGTGAGGATCAATGAATTATACTTGACGGCATGTATCTGGAACATCTTAGGTGATTAGAAAGTTAGTAGACAGGAATACAATTAAATACTTAGCTTTAATTCAGCATCAGCGGTGAACGTTGATCTTGACCTTGTACAATAATATTTACAAGTGCAGTTATAGACCGAACTGCGAATACTTCTTTACAATTCTGATTGCTTCACACATATAGGTCAATTGTCAATGCATAAACTGCATGTGGCGCCTGGCTAGGTCGTAGCTACTGACTTAGCTGAAGGCTATGCTAACTAGCGTCTCTGCAAATGATACTTGTGAAGCTATAACAAGTGAACCATTCCTGTTAAAGTCAGCTGTAGAACTGGGCAGTGCGCTAGCTCGTCTCGGAAGACCAGCCGAGTGGCGGCGCTCGGGCTGCTAGCGTCGACAGTGGTGCGTCGCGGGTCCTATGTGTATTGACTGACCGCGGTCGATTTGAAGCCAACAATCTAGCCAGTGTAGTGCCTTGCGGTGACACCACACCAAACGTTCTCTAAAACTGATAATCAATACTGCTTTTGGTTGGTCATATAAACTCAAGAATATACATTCCGGAAACGCTAGTTTGGCTGTTGCGTATCAGCTACCATACCATTTCAAGTAAGCCACGTGGGGTATCCGCGCGGTCTAGAATGTCTCGCCACGGTTCACGTGGCTGACCCCGTTGGAGGTTCGAGTCCTCCCTCGGGCATGGGTGTGTGTTGTCCTTAGCGTAAGTTTAAGTTAGATTAAGTAGTGTGTAAGCCTGGAACCCATGACCTCCGCAGTTTGGTCCCATAGCAACTTACCACAAATTTCCAAATTTTTCCATTTCAAGTGAACCCCTTACTGCATTTGAATATGGTTAGGATTATCAGGTTGCTGCTTACTTCCTAAAATGTCAGATTATGTGGACGAAGCGATTTCGCGTGGAGTGAACGAGATGAAGTAGTTTTTCTTCTTCTTCTTCTTCTTCTTCTTCTTCTTCTTTTGCTTTTATCCTATAGCTACACGGTTGTTATCGGATTTGTCATTGTTAATGTTAGAGGATGGCCGGATGCCATTCCTATCACCAAAATTGAAGAGATGCATGTCATATCTTTATTAGATGGGAATGTGCAAAAATGCTGATACATTTGCTGGAATATCAAAATCGAACTATCAACAAGCCTACATTTTGCGCAAATCATTAATTACTAAACTACTATACCCGTTCTTTCTTTCAGTGGGAAAGACTCTCGTACGTAGTCACTCGCTAGTGAGAAAACATGACTCCAATTCTGTACACAGAAACAGTAATGTCTTTACTCATTCAAAAACGTTCAAACCATTCAGAGCCTCCAAAACTTTGGTGGATAACAATTGCCCCTCCCCTCCTCCTCCACTTCCTACTACTACTACTACTACTACTACTAGTACTACTACTACTTTTATTCGTCTCAAATAAGAGTTCATGGCCTCCCATAAGGAAATCATACTCTCTTTTTATTAAAAGATATACGTAGATACTGATCACTTTACTAAATCATGCTGACGTAATGCGAACAGTTCATTTGTAAACACCATTCATATCGAAGACATGACGTTCGAAAGACTAATACCTGATTCTCCTAGCAAACACAATTCTAACCTTACATGTAAACGGGGCATCGATAACCAGTTTCTAATTTCATTTTCGTCTTCCTCGAGCATGTTGCTTATCAATGCAGTGACTGTCAGAGTCAAATCTGTTGTATGTTCCTCGATCTCGTTATTTGACTTCTAAGATAGTTTGTTCGACTGGCCAAAGCCGACGCCATCCACTCAACCGTTTCTCTCCCTTCTATCCCTCCCACACGCAAAGAAGCAACTAGATTTGGGGTCACTTGATTTCACCTTCTGCCTGAGAAATTAGGTAACCTTCTTAGCCTTACTGAACATAAAGACTTTTCTCTTTCTTTTTGTAGCTCATTGTAGCTGAGGGTTTCGCTACAAAGTGTACACTGAGGTGACAAACGTCATGGATAGCGATGTGCACACCACAAGGTATCAAAGTGCAGTGCATTGGTGGAGCTATCATCTGTACTCAGGTGACTCACGTGAAAAAGGTTAGCGACGTGATTATGGCTGCACGACGGGAATTAACAACCTATGAACGCGGAATGGTAGTTGGAGATAGATCCATGGGACATTCCATTTCGGAAATCGATATGGAATTCAATATTTAGAGAACCACAGTGTCAACAGCGTGTCGAGAATAACAAATCTCAGACATTAACTTTCACGACGGGCAACGCTGTGGCCAACGCCCTTCTCTTAACGATAGAGAGCAGCGAATTTTGCGTCTAGTTCTCATTGCCAACAGACAAGCAACACTGCGTGAAATAACTGGATAAATCATTGCAAGACGTACGACGAATGTTTCCGTTAGGACAGTGCAGCGAAATCTGGTATTAATGGGCTATGGGAGCAGACGACCTAGGTGATTGCCTTTGGCAACAGCACTATATCGCCTGCAGCGCCTCTCCTAGGCTCGTGGCCGTATCAGATGAACCCTAGACGACTGGAAAACCGTGACCTGGTCAGATGAGCCCCGATTTCACTTGGTACCAGCTGATGGTAGGGTTCGACTGTGTCATAGACCCCACAAAGCCATGGACCCAAGTTAGGAACAGGGCACTGTGCAAGCTGGTGGTAGAACCACAATGGTGTAGGCTGTGTTTACATGCAGTGGAGTGGGTGCTCTCGTCCAGATGAACTAATCATTGACTGGAAAACCATTTCCAGCCATTCGTGGACTTCATATTCCCAAACAACGATGTTATGTCACCGGGCCACATTTGTTTGCGATTGGCTTGTGGAGAATTCGACCGAATTATTTGGCCACCCAGACCGCCTGGCAAGAATCCCATCTAATATTTATGAGACTTGTAATGTGGCTGATTAAATGAAGGTCAATTTCGCACCTTACATGAGAGTTTTTATACGTCATCATGGTAAGGTGAATATGACACCTAACTTGCTTCGGCGAAAATGAGCAGGTTTGTCTATAAGTATTTAATGCAAAGGGATGACACTCAATTGATGATATTAACACACCGATCCTGTATACTGCATGTCAATGAGCAAGAGGTGAAACAAGCAGCTAGGGGAAATGTTTTGTTCGGAAGCAGGCTTGAGCATGCGCGAAGGGCGCACCACGGGCAGTACAATGGAAAGCTCTTAGGGGTGTCCCGCGCCAATAGTCAACAAACGAGCGCCAGGTGATTCATGCAGGAGAGCAAGTTGTGGGCCACCAGAGTGGGATGGAAAGAAGCTTTAGAAGACTGTGTTTCGGAATTTCCAAATGGATACGAACAAACCAGTGATGCAGTTGATCAAGTGAACAGTGCGTGGTATGCTCATGCTGTATGCGTGTAACTTTTAGGCGTCTGGAATGGGCACAAAATATCCGATTGGCGGAAACGAACAAGGAAGGAGTAAAGTGTTGAAATTTCGATGGAGTTTTTATGGTAGGGCCTTTGCGACTGGCAGAGAAAATTTCCACAAAATAAGAGGAACGCTTCTATTGGTTGGAAAAAGCCGTGACGTGGAGCACGAAAGGAGCCAGGTGTGGGACAGTTTTGCTATGAGAAAGACAAGACCGAAATTTTCGAGGAGGCTCTCCTCTGAACTGGCGTCTAGTGCGGAACGGGGCACGTAATGCTCTGTACGATGCAGAGGAGAAATTTGTATGAACACTGTGTTCACTGTGGCTGGCTTTCAGCTACATATTAGCTGTAGCGTCTTTGAGCTCCAACTGCGGAGAAACGAATCAGCCACTTAGTTAATTTTTCTTGCGACAACTGAGAGGGCATTGTAATACGCATGCTGCTCCAGCCATGCGCGTGCATATCGCTATATTCCAAGACTAAGGATGAGTGCATGTTTTCTCGCCCCATGAGAAACATAGGAGAGTTTCTGCTGATAAAATCAGCAAAGGATTTGATTAACTTTTGTAGGAATTTCTGAGGACAAGATCAGCCATGCAGACGACAGCTCATCGCATCTAAGGTAAATACCGCGAGCAGAGGCGTGACTTGTTGGTTCACCAGCTTGCGACCACTGTAAACTCGAGTTTGATATGTTGTGTTTAGAGTTATTTCACTTACTCAGGATGAGATGCGTTAACTTGACAACTGTCCTAACGTTGTCATGTTGCAAACTGTGTAAATTCCTGTATTTATTTGAAAAAAATTCTGTATTAAAAACCAATTTGTTTACAGTTAAACACCTTTGTGCTCTGTCATAGAATAAGGGTCCGCTCTATACCCCAGTCAGTTATCTATAGACGTTAAGGCACTCAGAGTGTTTGTGTTGAGCTCTGACGAAAGAGAAAAGGAGTGAAGTGTCAGAGACATAATCGACAAATTAGTTCATGCACAAATTCCTGCACCAGGAACACCTTCGAAATTATGGACGGCTATAGAGGCAACATGGCTAAATATTTCTGCAGGGAACTTCCAACGACTTTTCGAGTCCATGCCACATCGATTTGCTGCACTACGTCGGGAAAAAAGACGTGCAACACAGTATTACGAGGTGTCCTATGACTTTTGTCTCCTCAGCGTATAATGATCACAGTTCCTGCTTCTACAGCCACATCTATACTTCTTAAACTCCTCATGGTGTGTGGCAGAGGTTGCTTCTGATACCACTATCTAGTCACCCAGTCGTTCCACTCGCGAATGGTGCGTGGGGAGAATGGTTGTCGCTAAACATCCGTATTACCTCTAATTTCTCAGATTTTCTTGTTTGCATTTCGCAATACATATGTGGGAGAAAAGAATACAGTGTCCGACTATTCTCAGGGCGTGCTCTCTCGGAATTTCAATTGTAAACCTCTCTGTGTTGCACAACGCCTCTCTTGTAACATCTGCCACCGGAGATTGTTGAGCATCTACATAACGTTCTCGCTTCGAATAAACAGTCTCATCACGGAACTTGCAGCTATTTGGTCGAACATCTATATCTCTTCTACCAAACCAATCTTGACCAATGATCAGTACTAAAGAATAGATCGGACAGGTGTTTGTAAGCGACTACTTTCATGGATGAATTATATTTCTGTAAGATTCTTCCAGTGAACCTCAGTCTTGCATCTGCTTTTCCTACATTCCATTTTGTGTGGTCATTCCACTTTACGCTGTCCGGGATTGTTACTCCTAGTTTTACGATGGTTACTGTTTTCTGTAATTTATCGCTAGCAGTGTAATTATATGCACTGACGGAAGAAAAATTGCAATACCAAATGATAATTAACGTAAGTAATGAATTTTCGGGAATACATTTGGCTAGGTACCATATTAAATGACTGTCATAGCAAGCAAGGTCACATGTCAATGTCTGAGTCAGATACATGAGAAATATGGGTATGTTAATAACCGGAGTAACCGCCATACTGTTGCGTATAAGCATGCAAACGTGCGTACATTGTGGTGTACAGACGCCGTACGTCAGTTTGTGCTAAGGAGTTCTATACGTGTTGCACTTTGTCTATCATACAGGTGTGGTTAAAAGAGGTTGTGCAGTTGTCGTCCGATGATTACTATATGTGCTCGATTGGAGGCAGATCTGCGAGCATGTTGTGTTACAACAGCGGTATGTGGGCAGCGTTATCCTATTTGAAAACATCTGGAAGGCTGTTCATGAATGGCAACAAGACAGGTCGAATGACCGTGTTGAAGTGCAAATTTGCAGTCATGGCGTTTGAGGTAACAACAAGAGAGCGCTTCTTGCCATACGGAATCGCATTCCAGACCATAACACCAGGTGTAAGCCCTGTGTCTATAGCATGCAGACTGGTTGGTTGCAGGCCCTGAATGGCATCCTCCTAACCAACACACGGCCATCACTGACACCGAGGCAGAAAAAGCTTTCATGAGAAAACACAACAGACCTCCAACCTGCCCTCCAATGAGTTCTCGCTTGACACCACGGAAGTCGAAAGTGGCTGTGGTTTGGGGTCAGTGGAATGCACGAAATTGGGCGTCTGGCTCGGAGCTCCCCTTGAAGTAACCGATTTGTAACAGTTCATTGTGTCACTGTGGTGCCAACTGCTACTCAGATTGCATTGCAAATGGAGTACGATGCGTCAGAGCCATACGCCGAACACGATGGTCTTCCCTCTCCGTAGTTTCAAGTGGCCGTCCGTACCCCGTTTTCTCGCTATCGTACATTCGCGTGACCACCGCTGACAGCAATCGTGTGAGTGGCTACGTTTCTGTAGTATCGCAAAAGGAACATGCAACTTCTCGTAGCCCGACTACACGATCTCGCTCTACTGAGGTGCTAATAATGTCGCCTTAAAGGCATTCTTCACTAACATCAACTCACCACGCCCAACCTCGAAGGTAACTAACACTCACGACCGGTATAGCGTGTGCTTAAAGCAATCCTGATTTGCATCCTCATAGTGGCGCCTCTAGCGTCACTCTAATGCGACTGGCGCGAAATCTGAATAAATGCTGCCTTTCTGATGTAGAAGCACGCCTCCTAACTTGTTTATGTCGCCCATCTCCTTCTTGGTGTTGCGATTTTTTTCCGTCAATGTAGTAGTGGATTTCTCCGCCTATTTGTGACCAAATCCTTACATTTATTACTCGGTGCAACATTCATCGATGCTCTGCAGTAAATAAAGCCTATCTAAACATCTTCGCCCGCCGCGGTGGCCGAGCGGTTCTAGGCGCTTCAGTCGGGAACCGCGCGACTGCTACGGTCGCAGGTTCGAATCCTGCTTCGGGCATGAATGTGTGTGATGTCCTTAGGTTAGTTAGGTTTAAGTAGTTCTAAGTTCTAGCGGACTGATGACCTCAGATGTTAAGTTCCATAGTGCTCAGAGCCATTTGAACCACTTTTTTAAACATCTTCAGCGGCGTTGCGCCTGCTTATTGGAAATTATTTCTACTAGATAACTTTGTGAGATGGATTTTACAATGTTTTCGCAGTATGTACGTCTCGTCCGTCAGTTATGAATCTGCACTTTCCCAATGTAGTTAAGTCTCTTTCAGTTATAATGCCACGGCTTGGGAACATACATACTAGTGAATGGCGTTTTCTCTCAAGTACTTAACTATCGACGGAACGATCCAACTCCGTATGTTCTGTCCTCGACTCTTTTGGCATGCAGACTCACTTCCTGCTTCAGCTGATTTAAGATTTTAGATTGGGAAGACACCGATCTAGAAGCTAAACCTTTTGTTACGGTATTCTAAGGTAAGTTGGAAAAGTAAAGAAGATTCTCCATAAAAGTATGATGGAGCCTGTAACAACCTATGAATGCGAGCGCTGGAAGCATACTGTAAATATAAAAAAATCAGAGTTATATAAGTGAGCTATCTCAGTAGATCATGTAGAATACCTTTTCGAAGCCATGTAAGTAATGCACTGATTAGGGGAATGACCCAGACTCAAGAAAGCATCAAAGATAGAATGGAAGAACGGCATATCGCCTGGTATGGACATATAATGCGAATGATAGATGACAGACGGAGGACTGAGACTTGATGTACCACCATCAGGGAAGATGAGGAAGACCGAAGATTGCCTGGTTAATGGGATAAAGGAAGACATGAGAAAAGGGAAAAAAAAGACGTGGAAGGATGGGGAGATATAAACCGATAGAAATAAACCGATGGCGAAGTATATGTAGGATACGGCGACAGGCGGGCTCTGTAGGAACCTCACAGGAGAGAGAGAGAGAGAGAGAGAGAGAGAGAGAGAGAGAGAGATATTGTTATTGTGAAGACACGGCTTACATAACGTTAAACCAGTCTCTTCTCGGTGTAAATTGGAACTGAACTTGTCCCAAAGTTTTCATGACCACAATTTACTATATTTACTCAGCTGTAGGTATCGACCAATATGATAGCCGTACAATTTTCCCAAAAGACCGAGACTGCAGCACATTTTTCCTAATTTTTAAACAGTTGATCACTCATATTTTAATATTCTTATCTAGCGCATCTATTCATTGGGACCTACTGTACCAACAGGTGAGAGTTTTAAAAGGCTAATGAGTGTCAAACGCTCACTGTTCGCTTTCAAGTACGGGAGAAGCTCGTTGTGCGTAGGACGCACCTTTGCTGAGACGACTTGCGCATTGTGGTCCCTGTATAGACCCGCGGCTCAGCGACGGTGCGGAAACGGCCGTTGCCAGGCAACGGCGCGGCACGGGATGCCGCCAGCCGGCTGAGCAACCAGGTCACCCGCCTTTCCCTTTATCACTCTTCACGCTATTATCGGCCTTCAAAGGCTCAAGCTAAAAGCAGTCTGCGCAGTTTTTTGTCTTGCAGTTTTACGTTGCTCGACACAGAAAAGTACACTTTGGAAGCCTATGACGTAACGAACCTTACAAAAATCGGTGAGTGTGTTAATTGTGCCGCTTCTGTGACTGACCTCTACATATGAGGAGTGGAAGTGGCAAGCGTATTAAGTAATACCATTTTTCCACAAAGCACGTTTCGTATACCTGAACTTCAATTACGTTGTACTATGAAACGTCCCCTTAGAAAAATTAATGAATTACTGTGCTGATAAACCCCTTACGTCATTTGATTTTCAAACAGCTGAGCAAAACTGAACGTACTCAGACATTTCTCTCTTTACTTATTCTGATCAACACTAAACTGACACACAATAGTTTTAGCGCAACGCAATCTGACTCTCAATAATCCCTACAAAAGAATGGCCCTGACAAACAATAACCTATACCTTTCATGAATCACTTACCTCACAAAAATCTTCGTTACTCGAACTACTGCAATTCAGCGCCAATACGGCCAATTAAATAAAAGATTCTAACTACTGAAGTCACTAACTACTGATAGTCATAGTTGGCAAATGAAAGATTTACCTTACTAATGTTCAAAAGTCATCATATATATATATATATATATATATATATATATATATATATATATATATATATATATACTCCTGGAAATGGAAAAAAGAACACATTGACACCGGTGTGTCAGACCCACCATACTTGCTCCGGACACTGCGAGAGGGCTGTACAAGCAATGATCACACGCACGGCACAGCGGACACGCCAGGAACCGCGGTGTTGGCCGTCGAATGGCGCTAGCTGCGCAGCATTTGTGCACCGCTGCCGTCAGTGTCAGCCAGTTTGCCGTGGCATACGGAGCTCCATCGCAGTCTTTAACACTGGTAGCATGCCGCGACAGCGTGGACGTGAACCGTATGTGCAGTTGACGGACTTTGAGCGAGGACGTATAGTGGGCATGCGGGAGGCCGGGTGGACGTACCGCCGAATTGCTCAACACGTGGGGCTGAGGTCTCCACAGTACATCGATGTTGTCGCCAGTGGTCGGCGGAAGGTGCACGTGCCCGTCGACCTGGGACCGGATCGCAGCGACGCACGGATGCACGCCAAGACCGTAGGATCCTACGCAGTGCCGTAGGGGACCGCACCGCCACTTCCCAGCAAATTAGGGACACTGTTGCTCCTGGGGTATCGGCGAGGACCATTCGCAACCGTCTCCATGAAGCTGGGCTACGGTCCCGCACACCGTTAGGCCGTCTTCCGCTCACGCCCCAACATCGTGCAGCCCGCCTCCAGTGGTGTCGCGACAGGCGTGAATGGAGGGACGAATGGAGACGTGTCGTCTTCAGCGATGAGAGTCGCTTCTGCCTTGGTGCCAATGATGGTCGTATGCGTGTTTGGCGCCGTGCAGGTGAGCGCCACAATCAGGACTGCATACGACCGAGGCACACAGGTCCAACACCCGGCATCATGGTGTGGGGAGCGATCTCCTACACTGGCTGTACACCACTGGTGATCGTCGAGGGGACACTGAATAGTGCACGGTACATCCAGACCGTCATCGAACCCATCGTTCTACCATTCCTATACCGGCAAGGGAACTTGCTGTTCCAACAGGACAATGCACGTCCACATGTATCCCGTGCCACCCAACGTGCTCTAGAAGGTGTAAGTCAACTACCCTGGCCAGCAAGATCTCCGGATCTGTCCCCCATTGAGCATGTTTGGGACTGGATGAAGCGTCGTCTCACGCGGTCTGCATGTCCAGCACGAACGCTGGTCCAACTGAGGCGCCAGGTGGAAATGGCATGGCAAGCCGTTCCACAGAACTACATCCAGCATCTCTACGATCGTCTCCATGGGAGAATAGCAGCCTGCATTGCTGCGAAAGGTGGATATACACTGTACTAGTGCCGACATTGTGCATGTTCTGTTGCCTGTTGTAACCTCCCCACAAAATTTTACAAGGTATTATTTTAAATGCTAATGGACATTGCGCTAAGTGTAATCGCTCCACTGAAATTTTAAAGACAGAAATAATAAATGAATAGGAGCCAAACGTAACCTCCCTGCAATTAAATTTAATGACAATAAAACTGAGAATCGCAATCTGAAAAATGGTTCAAATGGCTCTGAGCACTATGGGACTCAACTGCTGAGGTCATTAGTCCCCTAGAACTTAGAACTAGTTAAACCTAACTAACCTAAGGACATCACAAACATCCATGCCCGAGGCAGGATTCGAACCTGCGACCGTAGCGGTCTTGCGGTTCCAGACTGCAGCGCCTTTAACCGCACGGCCACTTCGGCCGGCCAATCGCAATCTGACTCAAGTATAAGTTCTTCATAAAAATTAAGGTCCATTCAGTGATAAGAAAATCTCAGTGATAATAATGATTCAATTAAACCGAAATATCGGTCTTTGGCCCTGTACAAAAATCAAAATTAAATTCTTACCTCATTGCAACACCTAGTCAAATTTCTGCTCTTGTTGTTGCGCACCGCTTGGAGGAACTGCATTGCAAATAATAATATTCCCTTTTTTTTTTCTTTTGTAATCTAATTGAAAACTGAAACTTTTGTTTAGGGGAAGTGGAACGAAATAGTTACTTCAATTAAATGAAAATTTTATGTAAAATTGCTTTTGAAATCAAAGTTATTATTGGGGGCACTTGTTGAAAATTAGTTACAATAATTAAACTTTACATTATCCGATGATTATCTTAATTAACAGTATACCTCATTCAGCATCTTGACCAGTGTTGCCGACAGACCACATCACACAATCCCACTGGACTGCTACCACTGACCGACCGCTCTGCATGACGAATACTAGCGTACTGCACGCGACGACTACTGACAGAGTACTGCTCTCAACTAGACAGAGCTACAGACTCGCAACGACTGACTGACAGACTGAGAACCGCTCGCAACACTCGCGCGGTCAAGCGCAAACTCTCTGGTCACAGATGCTACAATGCCTCGCCATCGCTGCTATGTTACATACGTGTTTCATAACCCTCCACTGGCGGGGCAAAAATTTGGCAGCGATGGTGAGTCATTTGGACTTGCCAAGCGCGGCAAAATTTTTCTTTAATTAACAAAATCCTATAACTTACAGAATATTTAAATGTTGTGCACACGCACTAAGTACAAAATATATCAGACAAAGACAAAATGTGAGTACAAAACATAGTAGCAAATCAGAAAAATGTATATACAAATTATTTGACAGATAACAAAGTGCACAGGCACTGAAAAAATTCTTTAGCATATTCAGAACAAATAAACAGACTGGCAAAAAATATTATGTTGACAAGTGACATGAGTGCACATGCACTGCAGTTGAGAACATATCAGTAATTGATGAAATGTATGTACAATTAGTAACAAATGGCATAAGTGCATTCGCATTAAAGTATTGAATATACAGAATAGTAGAAAACATATTGAAAAATGAGAAAAGTGTACAGGCACTGAAGTTCAGTAGAAAACATATTAACACCTAACAGAAGTGCACATGCACTGTAGTTCAGAAAATAAAAAATGTATATACAATATAAAAGACAAAAGTGCACATATACTGTACTTCAGAACAAATCAAAAAATGTCTTTAGCATTTTGGCAATAAATAAACATAATAGCAAAAAAAATCATGTCGACCAGTGACATAAGTGTACTCGCACTGGAGTTTAGCGAATTGAAAAAATGTATAGCCATGAACATAAATAATGTTAGCAAAAATGATTTTCACTATGTGACAAGAATTAGGATAGGAAAGGGAAGGATTGCATCACGGTTGTAGCACTTTAGATTGCACACAGCTGTTCTGAAAGTCCATATCTTTCCACAGAAGTACAACACCAAGTGACACAACTTGAAGTTCTTTTCCCCTCAGAATTTATCAGCGTAGCCAAGACACTGAACTGTCGTAGTAATATTCCATTTTTTTTTTATTTTGGCAGTATATTAGGTACACCAAACAGTGGGACCATAATAACGTCTTCATCGCTCACGGTGGTGGACAGCATGTCGTGTCAACACCACGCTCTTACAAGGCACACCAACGTAGAATTAGTGCAAAACCAAATATAGTGCTCCATGATTACTAGGATAAACAGGACAAATGGACATTGCAGTAATTCAGGGTAGTTAGCTCATGAGGTGAAGGACATTAAGTCACATAATATTGTCAATTACAGTAGTAGTTTGCGGCATTCATAGCCCAGTTATTGAACATTTCTGTACCATGTATGCAGTATTACAGAAAAATGTTCATTAATTGTATTACATAAAAGCAGTAACCTTCTTTTCCTAGTTACAAAGCATTATTAAATAATCGCATTCTTTTCCAGTTACAAAGTATAGCAGAGTTAATTAATTATTTGTCATTCCAATAGTAATCTCATTCTTGTCCAGTTACAAAGCATAATTAATCACTTGTCATTTCAATATAGTAAGAATCATTAGCTTTTTTTCTAATTACAAAGCATTATCAAACAATCACATTCTTTCCCAATTATAAAGCATAGCATAATTAATTAATCATTTGTCATTCCATTAGTAATAATCATTAGCTTTTTCCTAATTACAAAGCATTATTAAACAGTCACATTCATTTCCAATTATAAAGCATAGTTAATTAATCATTTGTCATTCCAATCTAGTAAGAATCATTAGCCTTCTTCTAATTACAAAGCATTATTAAACAGTCACATTCATTTCCAATTACGAAGTATGAACATTGAAAACAAGAGCTAATTAATGGCATAATTAATAACAATTCATTAAGTGACACTAATTATTGGCACTCAGTGGCCATCAGGTATCGAATAGTATAAAGCATTGTTCCTCATTCAGTATTATTCAGATCATTACGAAGTCATTATTAAAAATCAGTTAATTATAGTCATAGCATTAATAATCATGGGGATTATAAGTAGTCTCATTACAATAACAGTGGCAATTACTAGCCAGTTACTAAGCATTATTTTATATATATGTGTATTTTTGTTGTCTCATTAAGAAGTCATTACTCAAGTGACATACTATTCAGAGCTAATCAGTATTATTCAGAATTTTCTCAAACTGGTATCACTATTTGGGACTGTTAATACATTTTTTTTTTTTTTTTGTTAGCAATGCATTGCGTTGGGATCGATAATTAATTGCTGAGGCATAACACTTTTTGCTTTTGACCTATTGCTGCAAATGAGGATAGGTAACGTCATTCGTCATGAGTCAGCTGTAGCAAGGTTATGTAACAAGGCAGTATATGTGATTACATTTATAAATGGTAAACACAAATGGGTAAAAAAAAATGCAAGTACTAGAACAGGTATAATAAGTAACAGTTTTAGTAAGTATCATGACAAGCATCTCCTGGAAAAAATACAAAATGGATTATTGACCTGAAAGAAGATACGCACACTATGCTGAAAAGTAGTGAACTTCGAATTAACAGGTAGTGAAATGTGTATAAAAATGTGTTCCATAGCTGTCCTTTCCAAAACTTTCTGTCATCCTACTATGCAATATAACACTTGCTGTCAAAACAAACTGCAACAAATACTTAAATAACTACATAGCATAAATACATAACTTCAACATTATCCTCATCTGTAAAGAAAACTTCATTATCCATATCATCATAACTTCATTATTATCATTACCTGTAGAGAAAAACTTCATTATTCATAACAGCATATTCTTCATCATTATTCATCAGTATTCATTATCATCTGCAAAAAATCACTTCATTACTCATTATACAACTATTCCTTATCTCTAGCATATTTCATCACTAAAACTAAGATGTGTAGTTCTCTCTGACAGCCTGCATCAATTACCTTGTATTCTGAAAGAAAAAATTAGTTAAGACTGCTATTCTACGATGAGTATAGTATATTCTTGTTAATGCTTGTTAATCCTGATCCATTTACTCTTCCTCATAAAGTTATTGCATCTTTTTTCGTTTATTCCGTAGGTGAAATTCCCATTTCTGTTGAATTTATTTCTTACATACATCATTTCTTTCTGAAATTGATGAACAAAGATTAATGTCTTGCATTTAAATCATATATCCACTAAATAATGACTGGTTTATGGTGACATAATTAACCATACAGCATAACATGACAGAAAACGTAATATGTCAAAGGCATTGACTGTGTTCAGAGACAAAATGTACAGATAATATCACAATGCAGCAGCAAAAATGTAAAACAGTCACGATGTTGAGATGTCATAAGGCAAAAAATGTCAAAGTCAACAGGTGTGTTATATCTTAACTATTTCACAGTGCATGCAAACAAAACTGGAATACAATCATATACACACAAAAAAATGGAAAATGTGCACGGTCTGATGTGTAACGACAAGAAAAGCGACCTGCTAACCTTACCTTGCCGGGCACTTGCCAAGAAAAAATACGATAATCATCAGTAATTAGTCAAGTGAAATAATTGCATTAATAAATGACATCATAGTGTGTTGAATCATAAAGTGTCTTCATTCAATAAACGGTTTAATGTTTGAGATATGGTGGTTGCCTTTCGATTTTCTGGTTCTCCAAGTTTCGACGTGTACAACATTGGGGTGAGGGATGCTGCGAATCCGATATGGACCTGCGTATAGAAGTTCAAATTTACTGCACTTACCTTTTAATTTACTGGATAAATAGTGTGTACGCACTAATATCTTCTGTCCAACGTGAAAGTCTCGGCGTCTACAAACCTGTTTTTGCTGTCTTCTCCGGCGCTCTGCGGCACGTTTGATGTTGTTCAGCGCAATGTCAATTATTTCGTGGTGTCTTAGTCGACGACATTTAGGGAAGTTTACTAATTCTTTAATTTTGTTTGGTGGTTCAACGTTTTTCAGTATAACAGACGGAGATAACATAGTGGATTCATTTGGAATGGAATTAATTACATCTTGGAATGAGAGTATGTGTGTATCCCAATCAATATGTCTTTTGTGGCAGTATATTCGGCACAGCTTACCAATTTCTTTCATTAATCTTTCACAGGGGTTCGAGGAAGCATGGTACTTGGATATATAAATCGGAGAAATGTTTCTGGCTCGTAATATGCGTGTCCATACGCCACATCGAAATTGTGATCCATTATCAGAAATTACTTTCATCACATGCCCTACATGAGATAGAAAATGTTTTACAAATGCCTTCGAAACAGTTTTGGCAGTAGCTTTGCGTAATGGAGTGAAAGTAACAAATTTTGAAATGAGTTCAACAGCGACAAAGATGTAGCAAAAACCTCTGTTAGTTCTCGGAATTGGACCAAAAATATCTACTGCGGCCATGTGTCTTAATTTAACAGGTATAATGGGATATAATGGAGGAATATGTGAAGTGGTGTCTGATTTAGCTTTCTGGCAAATTTTACAAGACGCTAAAACTCGTCGTATACGTTTCTCCATGTTAGTAAAATAAGAGTTCTGTCTCAGTATAAGAAAACATTTTCGTGCTCCGTAATGTGCGTAACTTAATTTGTTAACCAGTTCGTCAGGAATGCATAATAACCAATTATTGCTGTCAGGATGAGAGCGGCGAAACAGAATGTCATTGCGTACAGTGTAGTGGTTCCTAATCGTAACATTTTTCCTATCTTGCCAAAGGTGTTTAATTTCTTTCCACACATTGTCTTTATTTTGCTCCTTTGCTATGTCCTGTAATGACGATGAAATAAAGTTTTCAAATGCAACTTGCTGAATGTACATGACACTGAAATTTGTTTTGCAGAAGTTGGTTGCTACGTCTTGCTGATTGTTGCCGAGAGAACGCGATAGTGCGTCTGCTATAACATTTTGTGTGCCGGGAATGTGAACAATTGTAAAATTAAATTCTTGCAAATAAAGTTTCCATCTGCTTAATCTGTCGTGAGTAAATTTAGCTGAAAGTAAAAATTGTATTGCTCTGTGGTCTGTGTAGACGGTGGTATGTCTGCCATAAAGAAAGTGCCTAAATCTCGTAAAAGCCCATACAACACATAATGTTTTCAATTCTGTAACGGAATAATTTCGTTCAGCGGGTGACAGAATGCGGCTTGCAAATGCGATGTTTTTAATAACTGTTGAACCATCTTCTTCAATTTCCTGGAAAATATGTACGCCTAAAGCGGTGTTAGAACTGTCGGTGGCAATGGAAAAATTTCTAGTAAGATCGGGGTGCGATAACAGTGGAGCATTCAACAAAGCATGCTTCAGGTTCATGAACTCAGAATGTGCTTGCTTATCCCAAGACCAAATACTGTTTTTACCTGTTAATTGGCATAACCTAGGCGTGTCTAAAGCGGAGTGATGAATAAATTTACGAAAAAAGTTAATTAAGCCCAAAAAACTGCGTAATTGCTTCTTCGTCGTAGGAACGGTAATGTCACGTAGAGCTTGAAGTTTTTCCGGATCAGGTGCAATGCCTTCTGCTGAAATTACGTGTCCAAGAAATTTTATAGAAGTTTTGCCAAAGTGCGATTTACTAAGATTAACTGTAAGTCCTTGTGCACGAAAAGTTTGCAACAGTTGTTCTAAAATCACATTGTGTTCAGACCAGTTAGCTTCTGCGATAAGAATGTCGTCTACATACGTCGTAATTCTGTCCTTAATGCAAACGTGTGTCGGATGTCGTCAAAATTAATAACATTTTCGTGAAGAAGATTCTGCGTGTCAAAATTATTGCTTACGTTACTGGAATATAAAACCTGTACTGTGTCTGGTGATATTCTGTCGTACGTGCTATTATTTACGGGAGGATGCTGTGGCATTTCGACTATTTGAACTGCTCTGTTATTTTTTACTGACGTGTTACGCTATAGATGACACCTATTGTCTGTTTCATTCATCATAATATGTTGTTGCTGCTCATAAGATCGACTGTTATTAAATGTACGCTGAAAATTGTGCTCGTTATTTTTACGTCTGTCATGATAGTAATTTCTATACGGCGCATTGCGATAGGAATTGAAATAGTGTGTTGTCTGTACGTAGTTATTTCTTTGCTGCCATGCGTTACTATTTGTTGGAGCTGGGACTATACGTGCACGCGGCGAAACGTAAAAGTTTAGTTGACCTTGTAAACTGCATTGTTGGTTAGGTATGCTAAGCGGTTGACTTTCATGCTATTGTGGTGAAAAGCATCTATTGTTACAAAAATGTGGTTCCGATTGCTCAAAAATTTTACACGTACTGATGATTACGATTTTATCTGTAATTAAAATTACGGCGGTAGTTGTCATTACGGAAGTGCCTACTGAAAAGTGTCACATTCGGTAAAATATTTGTCATATCCGGTTTTCATTACTCGTTTCTTAATACTAGGTAGAGCAATAGTTAAAGAGCAGTTTTGATAGATATAAAGGATAGTAGAAGAAAAGGCAGCAGTGCAGAAAACTAAAGATGAAACAGCACTACTACAGCTCGGGGCCCTATGCTCGCTACGGCACATATTCATTAAAGCGTAATGAATCCCCTGAGGTCTTTACGCACTGCAAATAAATTTTAGCTTTTGCGTTGCAAGCAATAGCGGTAAAATTCCAATAGTAAATCGCTGTATTCTTGCTAATTCCAGTTTCTGCATAATACGTAATGCTGATGAAAATACAATACCAAATTGTCGCCTCAGATTCAAAGCTAGTTTCTCCATTACAGATAATAGCGGTGAAAGTACAAAAACAAATTGTCGTATATAGCTCAAAGCGTGTACCTGTGTTCTGTCATTATTAAATTCTTTACATTTTCTTACAAATACAAATTGCTTATTATCAACGCTCTCGTCACTGAATTTGAGAACACGTTCAGGTTTGTGTGTGAATCTGTTCGTCTGTGTCGTTTCGTACTTCAAGTTGCGTAGCTTTTCATATTTTAAGTCGCGTGGCTTTTCGGATTTTACGTCTCGTAGTCTCTGTAAATTGCTCACATTATACGCGCTGCGTAAGTCTGACAAATGTTCGCTAAGTGGCGTCTGCTGTGATGTGTTATTAACTGAGATGCTTTTCATCTCTGTTACTTCTTGTTGTAAACTCGATAACTTCCTACGTAACGCGTTGTTAGATGAATCGATCTTATTAATTGTCTGCTGTAAATTTTGAAATTCAGGTGTTTGGATAAATGAAACCGGTGCAGTATCGTCTGATTTATTGTCATTAGTATTTTCAATAACATCAATACGACTGGCCAATTCATCACATTTTTCAGTCAGTATTTTAACCTGATCATCGGTTTTAGAATCAGACGCATTAATCTGTTTTTGCAACTTACGCGTAGTTTCGCTCAGTTTTTTAACATCAGCTTTGATGACATCGCAATCCTGTGTTAGATCTAATTGTTCGAATTTATCTGTCACTGAATATTTACTGTGTGTGTATCTGTTTTTGATTTAAGATCAGAAATTTCCTCCCTTAATTCCGAGTTCAATTGTTCTATGGTATTAATTTTGTCGGACACTGTAGTAATATTATTGTCTCCATACGTCTTCGCTTTCGCGAACATTTTACGTTTGTCCTCTTGTCTTTGTGCAGTGATTGTTTCCATGACTTGCCGTTTTACTTTGTTTTGATCTTGAATAAATCTGCGGAAACGCGTATCACTGTTCTGTATGTGCTGATTAAAGCGCTCGTTAATCTGAGTGTTCTGCTGTTCGAATTTCGCGTCTATCTTTGCGTCCATTGTGCGCGAAAGTTCTACCGTCATTGCTTTAAACTCGTCCCGTAATCGTGTAGCTTTTTCAGAGCATTGTTTAGCAACTCCGCTAATTTCGTCTCTGAGTGTTTCTGTTGCGACTGTTTGCATTTCTCTTAATTCTTGCGCAACAGATTTAATTTCTTCGCTATTTTTTTGTGAACACGCCTCAATTTCCGAGCGCAACTGTTCCTTAGTGTCATGACACTGCGTGGCAACAGCTTTAATTTGTTCACTAAGCTGCCTCGAATTGTCGTCAAATTTTTCATTTTGTTGTCTGACCTGTTCACTAAGTTGCTTGAGGTTTTCATTCTGTTGTTTGTTATCTTCCCTAAGTTGTTTGAAATTGTTGTCTGTTTTCTCACTCTGTTGTTTGATATTTACACCAATATCGTTCTTAAACTGTAGCATTATTGTCATAAATTGATCCAAACTTAAAGTAGCTGTTGCATTCTCAGTACTCTGTGATGGAGTACATGCAATTGTCACGCTTTGTGTGACCATTTGGTCATTCTGCAACTTACAAAAAGGATTATCAGTCGGATGTACACTGTCAGACATTATTTCGGAATTAAATGGATCCTTCATACTCTCACTACACTGACCATTTCCATTCGAAAAATTTGTCTGTACATTACTTAGATTTTCTAAATCGGGTGTGTTAAGCTCGGCAGCGCTCATTACTATAGACCGCTCCGCGTCATCAATTGTCGTCAAGTTAACAGACGAGACAATTGAGTTCGTTTGTTCATCATTAAGGTAAAAGTCATCACTGGCGGTTGGAATGCACTGATTGTTAGTGAACGCAGGATTGTCATCATTACACTGCGTATCATATGTTCTATCGGTAAAGTTGTTTGAGTCGGTAATTTCATTCATAATACCTCGCGATACACTATTCACAGTCTTTCGCGGCATTTTTACAATAGTCACAATTTTTCAGAAAATAAATAAGCACAATGCAAAAGGAACACACAAATACAACAGAGCAACGAATTGCCGTTGACCTGTAGAAAGAAAGTCACAAGTTGATAAAAGCGTTGCGCCAAATCCTAATTATATCTAAGCAAATAAGAGCAGATATCTGACTGTTGCTCAAAAGATTCTCAACGAAATACGATCCTGGACTGGGTGTCGCCAAGTGTAACCTCCCCACAAAATTTTACAAGGTATTATTTTAAATGCTAATGGACATTGCGCTAAGTGTAATCGCTCCACTGAAATTTTAAAGACAGAAATAATAAATGAATAGGAGCCAAACGTAACCTCCCTGCAATTAAATTTAATGACAATAAAACTGAGAATCGCAATCTGACTCAAGTATAAGTTCTTCATAAAAATTAAGGTCCATTCAGTGATAAGAAAATCTCAGTGATAATAATGATTCAATTAAACCGAAATATCGGTCTTTGGCCCTGTACAAAAATCAAAATTAAATTCTTACCTCATTGCAACACCTAGTCAAATTTCTGCTCTTGTTGTTGCGCACCGCTTGGAGGAACTGCATTGCAAATAATAATATTCCCTTTTTTTTTCTTTTGTAATCTAATTGAAAACTGAAACTTTTGTTTAGGGGAAGTGGAACGAAATAGTTACTTCAATTAAATGAAAATTTTATGTAAAATTGCTTTTGAAATCAAAGTTATTATTGGGGGCACTTGTTGAAAATTAGTTACAATAATTAAACTTTACATTATCCGATGATTATCTTAATTAACAGTATACCTCATTCAGCATCTTGACCAGTGTTGCCGACAGACCACATCACACAATCCCACTGGACTGCTACCACTGACCGACCGCTCTGCATGACGACTACTAGCGTACTGCACGCGACGACTACTGACAGAGTACTGCTCTCAACTAGACAGAGCTACAGACTCGCAACGACTGACTGACAGACTGAGAACCGCTCGCAACACTCGCGCGGTCAAGCGCAAACTCTCTGGTCACAGATGCTACAATGCCTCGCCATCGCTGCTATGTTACATACGTGTTTCACTGTGTCTATGTGCCTGTGGTTCTGTCAGTGTGATCATGTGATGTATCTGACCCCAGTAATGTGTCAATAAAGTTTCCCCTTCCTGGGACAATGAATTCACGGTGTTCTTATTTCAATTTCCAGGAGTATATATATATATATATATATATATATATATATATATATATATATATATATATATATCAGTTCATGATATCCAATATGATAATTTTACTCTTTCTGATGGACACACGTCCAGATCGTCCGCTCTCAAAATTCTGCCATCTCTCTCCCCACCCCCAGCACTGCTGGCGGCTAACTTCCAACTGCGCAACGCTACAAGCTGTTCACATCCAACTGCCCAACACTACAATAGCGAATATTCCAACAATGCCAACCAGCCACAGATTGCACACAGCACAGTCAGTGGTTTTCGTGCAGAGTGCTACGTGGCGTTACCAACATAAAAACCCAAACAGCCTACTTACACCTAAACAGCCTACTTACAGTACTCTTCTAACCTGAGTCCGGTTTCTGAATAAGTTGTAAATGACCTTTCGCTTCCCGTATTTTGCCCATGCTGCCTTCATAACTGAAAAATGTGTATTCCACTCAACATTCACTGTAGCCAACACAATCGTCTTGAGAGATTCAGCAACTGTATTTTGATACTGAAAATAATTCTCATTTATTGTTACATCTCAGATGCACTTTTTAATTAGAGTACATTCTTCGATCACTCTTTATTGTCTTCAGATCTAAGTAGTTGCGTCCTCAAGCCGTCTTGTCTGCGTAGAACGACACATCAGAGTACCCTGGTATGTGGTTCTGAATAGATAAGACGGTAGTTGACTCTATTTCTTTGCCCTGAAGATGATCGAGACATGTAATCTAATCAAAAATGTGTACCTGAGACGGAACAGTGAATGAGAAATTACCAGATGACATTGTCAAAGGTTTTCTCCAGATCAAAAAATGATGTAAACGTAGGTTTGCATTTCTTCAGTCTATCTTCGAAGATAAGTTGTAGGGTCATTGTAATCTCTGGTGTTTCTTCGTTTCTCCAGAACCCATGCTGATACCCCCCGAGGTCAGCTTCTGCTACTTTTATCCATTTTTCTGTAAATAATTCGTGTCATTATTTTGCAACGTTGGCTTCTTAAACTGAATTGCTCATTAATATTCACACGTGTCATCCTGCCTTCTTTGGAACAGCAGTTATTACACTTTTCTTCCTTTCTCGAAGGACTGAGTGCGACGAAAGTAACTGGACCCCCCCCCCCCTTCCAGATTTTGGTTTTCCGTGGTTTTCGTAAACCGTTTAAGGCAAACTCGGGATGGTTCCTCAGAAAAGGACAGATGGGTTTGATTCTCATTCCTTTCTCAACCCGATCATTTGCTCCAGCTCTAATGACCTCGTCGCTGGTGGGACGTGTCTGAACTCTACTACTCCTTCATTTTGCCGGCCGATGTGGCCGAGCGGTTCTAGGCGCTTCAATCTGGAACCGAGCGACCGCTACGGTCGCAGGTTCGAATCCTGCCTCGGGCATGGATGTGTGTGATGTTCTTAGGTTAGTTAGGTTTAAGTAGTTCTAAGTTCTAGGGGACTGATGTTAAGTCCCATATTGCTCAGAGCCACTCCTTCATTTTGTACTCCAGGAAGACAGTACGAACGTTTTTCTGCCATCGTCGCATCTCTTGCACAGGATCTATGACAGAAGAATGAGGTGTGGTGGAGCCTACAGGAACACATTGTCTGTAAGTTGACCGAACCTTCGAAAATCAACGATGCCATCTCATGTTTTAAATAACTGACAGGTAACTGAAACTGTCGTATGTGTTGGTAAATCCAACATGAACTCAACTCTGAAACTGTTTTGAAGAACACTATAGTAATTGGCACTCAAATGAAGATATGTGGTGCAAGTCAGTGAAAAGCCTAGAATGTGATGTCAGGACGCTAAGCCGCTAGAAGAGGTTGGCAGAGCAGCACGAGTAGCATCAGAAGAGAACAGAGGGGTGACAGTAGTGGATGTGAGGGTGACAACAGCTGCACAGTCCATGACTGCAGATGACAGCTGATGCCGAAAAAACCGTAAATAACGTGATAACTGAGTTAAAAGAGAGGGTTAGGCCACGTCTACAGGCACTGGCAGGCCCATCGGTACCGACTGACCGCCGTGTCATCTTCCGCCAGTGGCGACATTTGGATGCGGTATGGAGGGCTTGGGGTCACCACGTTGCTCTCCACCCCTTGTCAGTTTTCACGATCTCGAGCCGCCACTAATCAGCCAATTAGCTCCTCAGTTGCATCGCGAAGCTCAGTGCACGCCATAGCAATCCTCCACGAACGAAAAATCCTTGGCCGGAGCGGCAATCGGATACGAGTCCTCCTCATAACATGCAGCAAAATAATAATTCAAAATGAATAACTCCATGTTTGCTATAACATTTCATCACTTCCTCATACATCGGCACCGAGAAAATATCGGCACCCTCACGCTGAGCTCACCATCATCTTAAAGGTGACACAGAGCAAAAAAATGGCTCTGAGCACTATGGGACTTAACTTCTGAGATCATCAGTCCCCTAGAACTTAGGACTACTTAAACCTAACTAACCTAAGGACATCACACACATCCATGCCCGTGGCAGGATTCGAACCTGCGACCGTAGCGGTCGCGCGGTTCCAGACTGTGGAGCCTAGAACCGCTCGGCCACCCCGCCCGGCTACACAGAGCAGATTTCACACATGTGTAACAGATCACTGTTTCAAGATGAAGACACTCGGGAAGTTGAGTAATCAAGATTAATGTTTTCGTGCAGCAGATTGTTTCCCGAACGCTGCAGAGAAGTCGAATTACATTTTATGAACAGATACAAAAATCCACTGCCCAAATAAACGTTTAAAAATTGGCACACAAAAGTTCAAAGACATTGAAAATCTAGTAGTAGGGACATTTCGACAGAAAGACACAGTATAAACAGTTCATTAACGAAAGGTCATGTTGTAAGTCAGTCATTCTTCTTTCGCAGAAACAGACTGGAGTAGTACAGAGATTCGATAATAGTGGTATGATGTAACCACCGCCTCACACCTTACAGTGGCTTGTGAGGTACTCTCTAAGACCAAAAAGGCTCTCCAGGAGGGAATCATCCTAATGAGGGGGATATCAGTAGATTTGATATACATGTAAAGACAAGAAAATGATTACAATTCCAGAAAAATTGTATGATTTATTCAAGCAAAAGGGCTTCCCAAACTGAGCAAGTCAGTAACACGCTGGTTCACCTCTGACCCTTCTGCAAGCAGTTATTCGGCTCGGCACTGCTGCCAAATCTCATTGGCGCGCTAGATCGTCAAAATCCCGAGATTGTTGGAGCGCCCTGCCCGTAATACTCCAAAAGTGCTCAGTTGGGGAGAGATCCGGCTACCTTGCTGCCGAGGTACGGTTTGGCAAGCACGAAGACAAGCAGTAGTAGCGCGGGGTAGCCGCACGGCCTCTGCACCTTGCCGCGGTTCTGGTGGCTCCCCCTGTCGGAGGTTCGAGTCCTCCCTCGGGCATGAGTGTGTGTGTGTGTTGTCAGCTTAAGTTAGTTTAAGTTAACTTAAGTAGTGTGTAAGCCTAGGGACCGATGACATCAGCAGTTTGGTCTCATAGGAACTTACCACCACCACAAGCGGTAGAAACTCTCGCCCTGTGCGCACTGGAATCATCATGCTCTAATGTAAGCCCGTGATGGATTTCCGTGCAGGGCAGTAAAGCAGGGCGTAGAATATTGTAGACGT
This sequence comes from Schistocerca americana, assembly GCF_021461395.2. Classification (NCBI taxonomy): domain Eukaryota; kingdom Metazoa; phylum Arthropoda; class Insecta; order Orthoptera; family Acrididae; genus Schistocerca; species Schistocerca americana. Next base: position 541,538,811 of record NC_060119.1, read on the forward strand.
ACCGCTGTGCTGTAAGGATGCTGCGAATGACAAACGAAAATGACCCGCTACGAAAAGAAGTAGCGCCTCAGAACATCACTTCTGGACGTCAGACGCTTGGCGGGCGACAATAAAATGAGTATCCAACTACTGTCCTGGCCGTCTCCACTCACGTCTTCGCTGGTCATCGTTTCTCAGTTCGAAGCGGGAATACAATGCTACTCCAGCCAACGAGATTCAAGGTCCAAGACGATCTAACGCGCCAGTTGGACAGAATATGGCACGATATCCCTCAGGAGGACATCCAACAGCTTTGCCGATCAGTTTCAAGCCGAATAACTGTTTGCATAAGGGAAGAGCTCAACCAACACTTTATTGACTTGCTCCATTTCTGAAGCCCTTCCTCTTGACTAAATCACCCAATTTTACTGAAACTGTACTCATTTGTTTGCTGTACATGTGCATGTATATGCACACCACATCTACCGTTTTTCGTCCGATTCATATAATTTCTTCGCGGTGCGTCGTTTTTTTGTCTTAGAGTGTATATATGTAGATGCAGTGTGATTGCCTTCGCGAACTCATTTCGGTGTCAGGTGGAGATGTGGCGTTACTCCATGACGTCACTAATTCGGTCTTTCGTGATTTTCAACCAGCGCGCGGTCACAGCTTACGATACCTGTAAGAGCAACACGCTGACTTTGTCGTTCAGCAGAGGGAGGCAGAGCACAGCAGGTGTCGGCCGAGCGGCGCGCGCGGACCGCAGCGGCTGCGGTGTGCCGCAGGGCGCGATGCCGGGACCCGGCTCGGCCCGGCCGGCCGTGTTGCGGTCACAGCACGCGAGGCACGGCGTCCCGTGGGAACAGCAGAGCGCAGCGCAGCGGCCTAGCCCGCCTGCCCAGTGCCCTCCCCGCTGGCTGCGGTTCCAGGGGCCTCGCCGCTCCCACCGGTAGTTATTAATTATTTATGACTCAGTTTCACCCTCGCACGTGCGGCCAGCACCTGAGAGAAAATTGGACCCTGCAAAGTATTACACTAGCGGCTACTACGAGCCTCGTTTCATCGGCGGCATGGTCCTGTGGCTGTTACTAAGGGAGACCAAGAGCTGGCGTCCAATTAATGTGGTCTCTGTCCAGGATGGAGATGATGGGCTGATCTTTCTCTAGGCGCTTTAGTCCGGAACCACGCCTTTACTTCCTGAGCATTTTCCGCATTGCGCTGTTAAACCACAGTGGGTCTTTTCCGTCCGTAACCCACTTTTTCGGCACATACTTGTCCAATGCGTAATTTACAATGTGTTTAAAATTTGCCCATAATTCTTCCACGTCCATCGTACCGGAAGTAAATGAAGTCGATTCATTTACTAAGTGGAATGCTAACAACTGCTTATCTGCTCTTTCTAGTAAGAATACTCTCCTAGCCTTCTTGGCCGACTTTTTAACTTTCGTAACCATAGTCGTAATGACATCATCATGAGCACTAATCCCTGTCTCGACACTGACACCGTCGATGAGGTCTGGTCTGTTCGTGGCTACCAGATCTAAAATATTTCCATTACGCGTTGGATGTCGATTTAGCTGCTCAAAACACTTTTCGGATAATGTGTTCAAAAGTAATTCACACGACGGCTTGTCTGTACCACCTGTAATGAATCCATAGACATCCCAGTCTTTACTAGGAAGGTTGAAGTCGCCTCCGACTAATATAGCATGATCCGGGTACTACTGCGATACAGAGTGTAGACTCCCTTTGAATGATTCTAGAACTGTCACGGTGGAACCTGGTGGCGGGTAATAACACCCAACAATTACCTTTATTTCTCCTAGCCCTGTTAAACGTGTCCAGATAACTTCACAATCACACTCTACTTCGACCTCTGTAGACACAATATTTTTGTCAACTGCAATGAAGACACCACCTCCTACGGTGCTAATCTGTCTTTCCGATACACGTTCCAACCCTCACTAGATATTTCAGAACTTCATATCTCAGGGTTCAGCCAGGTCTCAGTCCCGAGAATAATTTGCGCGCCGCACGCTTCCAGAAGGGCAGTAAATTCAGGAACTTTGTTCCGAACACGTTGAAAATTTACTGCTAATATCTTGATAGCTGAAGAGTCTTTACACTGAGCGGGTCCTGATTTCCCTGCCTGCACGTCGACGGGTGAGTGTTCGTCAGGGCAACTCGCACTACTGCCTAGCCTAAAAAAAAACCATGTGCACGCCACAAGTACTCTGCTACCCGAGTAGCCGCTTCCTTTGTGTAGTGCACCCCTGGCCTATCTAGGGGCGTCCTACAATTCCCTACCCAATAGCGCAAGTCTAGAAATCTGCAGCCAAGACCGTCACAGAGTCTACAAAGCCTCTGGTTGAGACCCTCCACTCGGCTCCAAACCAAAGGACCCCGATCCACTCTGGGAACGATGCTGCAAATAGAGAACTTTGCTTGCACCCCGCGTGCGAGGCCAGCGCTCTTCATCACATCAACCAGCCGCCCGTACGAACTGAGGATCCCCTCAGAACCCAAGCGACAGGCATCATTGGTGCCGACGTGAGCAACTACTTGCAGACGACTGCACCCCGTACGCTCGACAGCCGTAGGCAAGGCCGCCTCCACATCTTGGATGAGGCCCCCCGGCAGACAAATAGAGTGCACGATGGATTTCTTTCCAGCCCTATACGCTATTTCCCTAAGGGGCTCCATCACCCGCCAAACGTTGGAGCTCCCAATAACAAGCAAGCCTTTGCTCCTGTGTGCCTGCCCGGGCCCTGCTGAAGGAGCGGCCACCTGCCCACTGACAGGATGAACGGGCGAGGCCAGGTGGCCAGCCTCCACATTGGCCCTCCGCCTCGAGCGACGCGAACGCGTTGCAGTCCGCCACTCACCCTGAGGTGAGGGTGGCCCCAACACGCCAGGTACACTAGAAGGTGCCTCGGCGGCTGAGTCAGCGGACGCTGCAAGCGACACCTGGGGTGTCTCAAGCGTCGCGCCAGACCCTCCGCCGTCGCTGCACCTCGAGGCAGCAGCCTGAAGGCGGCTGACCGTGGCCAACAACACGCTCAGCTGCTCGCGAACCGCGGCCAGTTCCTCCTGCGCCCGCACACAGCACGCACACACCCTATCCATCCTACTACTAATATCTAACGACTCCGCGAATTTATACTCTACGGCTATCAATAAGCAATATTACTCCTCTCAAATACGAGAATACGCAAGGATTTTACGTAATTAATATGCAAGCGCACAAACACTCGGAAAGAAATTCAGAATCAAACTACAAAACAAATATGAAAGCTAAATATGCGACTCGCTACTGCACTGCTGCTGCACTGATGCTTCACCAGCGGCTGCTCAAGGCTAGGTCTAGGGGAATGATGACTTCAGCCCCATAGTGCTTAGAGCCATTTGAACCATTTGATCTTTCTCTAAGCCGATTAAAGTGTATGACGATCCGGAGTAGTGAGCTCCAACGAAATAAACATGCGAAAATTCTGAAATCTGTCTTATGACGTCGTCTTTCATACTATTTGTCTTTGAGTTGCAAGGCTGGTAGTCTGCTAGTATCAAACATAGGCCTTAAGTTGAGGAAGAAATTTCTGAGAACGTACGTCTGGAGCACAGCAGTGTATGGTAGTGAAATATGGAGAATGGGAAAACCGGAAAATAAGAGAATTGAAGCATTTGAGATGTGGTGCTAAAAACGAATGTTTAAAATTAGGTAGAGGAAGACAGAGTGCAGAAAACATCGAGCAAATAATTGAGGACGTAGGTTGCATGTGCCGCTCTTAGATGAAGAGGTTGGCTGCAGGAGACGAATTCGTGGCGGCCGCATCAGACCAATCAAAAGACTAATGATTCAGAAATCCGCTGTCGATATGCACAGACGAACAAGTTAAGATATCATAGAGTGGCTAAGACACTAGTCACAACGCTCAAAGCGGTAACCAACGCAAACTCGGACGCCATGTTGTGCGTAATCAAAATATTACGAGAAATCGGTCTGGTGTTTGTGTTTGAAGTGCCAGCTGTTCTGTTATTAGTGAAATAGCTTATTTTTCTGGAACATTTGCGTAGAAAACTATAAATTAAGAATGTCTTCAGTTGCACAAATCGAAACGATAAAGCAACAAATATTTCATCTTAAAGTAACTATCACTATAAGCCGAAACACAATTTTTGACGTTTGTTAGAGTGTCAGTGAGAGTTTTGGAATTGTAAGTACGCTTAATATAAATGAAGGAAACTAATTTGGTTTTCAATACTTACTGCTTTCCTTTCAAAGACAAGAAGCTAACAAAAAAATGGATTCTAAATATGAAACGAGACAACTGGTCTCAGACGACGGCAAGTTACCTTGCAAGTAGGCTGTTCAGGTTTTTATTTTGGTAACGTCACGTAGCGCTCTATATGAAAATCACAGGCTGTGCTGTGTGCAGCCTGTGGCTGGTTTGCATTGTTGGAATATTTGCTATTGTAGTGTTGGACAGTTGGATGTGAACAGAGCATAGCGTTGGGCAGTTGGAGGTAAGCCGCCAGCAGTGGTGGGTGTGGAGAGAGAGAGAGATGCCAGAGTTTAGAGAACGGACGATGTGGACGTGTGTCCGCCAGCAAAAGAAAATTTGTAAAGATGGATGTCATGAATTGATATATATACTATGACTTTGGAACATTATTGAGGTAAATACATTGTTTATTCTCTATCAAAAACTTTCATTTGCTAACTATGCCTATCTGTAATTGGTGCCTTCGGTAGTTTGAATATTTTAATTAGCGGGCAGTATTGGCGCTCGCTGTATTGCAGTAGATCGAGTAACGAAGATTTTTGTGAGGTAAGTGATTCATAAAAGGTATAGGTTATTGTCAGTCAGGGCCATTCTTTTGTAGGGATTATTGAAAGTCAGATTGCGCTGCGCTAAAAATATTGTGTGTCAGTTTAGTGATGATCAGAATAAGTAAAGAGAAAACTCTCTGAGTACGTCGAGTTTTGCTCAGCTGTTTGAAAATCTAACAACGTAAGAGTTTTTGCAGCAGTGTCATACTTTACATTCAAAGGGGAAGTTTCAACCTCTGCTCAGCTCATTTTGAAGAGAAATATATGTATCAAACAAATAACCAGAGGCACCTTTTGTCCTAGGCAACGTCAATTATCTTTACTTTTCCAACATATTTACAAATAAAAGGTAAAATCTTGCGACCACTAGCAGAAAGTGAACTTTCAAGAGCTTGCAAGACATTTCTATTAATCAGGCCTCAGCATAACATAGGAAGTCTATTAATTAATTTTACTCCATGTTTTTATCGTACTGATATTGATGATTTATATTTTCGTACAGTAAAATTATTTTAAATCTATGGTGGAATATCGTTCTTTTTCCGCCTAGTAGTTTTGTTTGTGATGATCAATGTCCAAAAAAGCTGTTAGCACAATATAACAAAGTACAAGCAGAGAATGTACTACTGACGAAATACATAAAGCCATACGATGTTGCTGTGTCTGTGTTATTACGAATTACAATGCAGGCGCTGCGGCGACTAGATCCTACATGAAATACATTCGCATTTGCGAATATGGTCAACTACCAGCTGTATGATGGAATGACGAAAGTGGAAATTTTCGACGGACCGGACATTCCGTTTATCGCGAGCGATCGTCTTACCATTGGCCTATCCGAACACGATTCAAGTCCAGACCAAAACATCCATGAGCTGTCAACCACGTGTCTACAACCTATAGTCGTACATTCATTATGTATATTCCCGTACAGGGAAGACAGTTTACTTGAAAGTTTTTTGCCCGGTGCATGCATGTCCGAAGGACCACTCCATCGTAATTTGGAATAACACACCACTGCAATATAATACTTATCAGCCGACACTGGGCAAGTGACTTTCAAGTAAAATGTCTCCCCTGTACGGAAATATACATGATGGATGTACGACTACAGGTTGTAGACACGTGGTTGATAACATATGGAAGTTTGGGCGTGGCCGTGAGTCGTGTTCGGATAGCCCAATGGTAAGGCGATCGCTCGTGATAAAAGGGAAATTCGGGTTCGAGTCCCGGTCCGGCATAAATTTTCGTTATCGTCATTTCATTATACAGCTGATGTTTGACCATATTCACATATGCGAATACATTTATGTGTGCAAAGCAACTTATTACGTGATACAAAAAAAAAAAAGTAAATGCTGTTAGAAACTTCAGTTTCTGTTTTGGAAAAACAGAATGTAATTCAGTTTCTTGTATGTTAAACAGTGAAAATTTAACGGATCTCTTGAATGGGGTTTTGAAACCTCAAGCTAGTGGAAAACTATCACGTTATTCTCAAGCAGGAAATTTGCTCTTACCCTACACTTTTATTCTGCTAAGGCAGGTAGCTATTTATGAAAGTTTGTCAAATTAAGACATCCAAGAACATTTGACTGCAATTGTTGCCAAGTTCCTTATTTCTAAACAGTGACCATCTTTTTACAGCAACCGAATTTGGGGAAGAAAGCCATTTCAGTTACACGATACATTACACAAATCTAAAGGCTGTAAGCCCTACTAAACGCTTACGGCTTAGAATTACAAATAGCTACTAGAACGATCACATAGATAATATTGTGGGGAAAGCAAATCAAGGACTACGATTTATTGGCAGAAAACTTAGAAAATGTAACAGGTCTACTAAAGAGACTGTTTACATCAAGCTTGACCGCTCTCTTCTGGAGTATTGCCGTGCGAAGTGAGATCCGCATATTAACGGTGAACATCGAAAAAGTTCAAATAAAGGCAGCTCGTTTTGTATCATCACGAAATAAGGGAGAAAATGCGGCGGATACCGTACTCGAATGGGATGGCAGTAATTAAAACAAAAGCGTTTCTCATTGCGGTAGGACCTTCTCATGAAATCTGTCACCGATTTCTCCTCAGAGTGTGAAAATATTTTGCTCGCTCTCACCTACACAGGGAGAAATAATCATCTTAATAAAATATGAGAAATCAGAGCTCACACGGGAAGATTTAAGTGTTCGTTTTCCCCGCGTGTTTTTCAAAAGTGGGACACTACAGAAGTAGCTTGAAGGTGGTTCGGTGAACCCTCTGTCAGGCACTTAATTGTGAATTGAAGAGTACTCCGAGTACTCCTAGATGTATTTGAAACTTACAAAATTACTTCTCAGGCATTATTTTATCTGCAGAATAAATCATTTACGTACATCTAAATCTTTTGAGTAGGGAGGTAAATTTCTAAGAGAACTATATACCAACCTTGTTTTACTTAAAAATCAGCAAAAACGTTGCAAAAATGGAAAGCTAATTAAAATACTGTAAAATGAAATGCAAATATATTACTTTAGTGTCTTATAAGTCATTATTATTATTGTTATTGAATTACGTGTGTTTAAGTAGCACACATTTTTTACAATATTCGTCTCCATAGTCGACTGTTTCCGAGGTCGTGAATCTATGCTTAAAGAACTACTGCAGCAGTCACAGTTTCTATTACCTAGCTACAACGTTTTTCGAATTTACTCTATAATCTTAAGTTCTTCCCACTCAAATTACATTGATTTACATTCAGATGGCGAGAAACAAGTTGTCATCGAAACTGGACAAAAAAGTTTCGAGTCGTCTTGCAACGTTTACCTACATTTCGACCAGAACTTTCCTTGTTAGTACAGGTGTACACAGAAATCAGTGCTGTTTACTGTGTTTTGAAAAAAAAAAAAGTAAAGCTAGCATGAACTATTTAATTTTAGTCAAAGGCTCAGACGACGCCCTTGACCCGTAATAAAATGGTGGACGGGAATTCAATTTGCTTCAAACATGGCGGACGTATAGCCACTCTATGAATTTTAAACTCGTTGGCACAGACTTCCTAAGCACTGTTTTCGTTTGCTAGAGGCGTCAAAATCTTTGGCTGCGTAGCGGAAGCATATCTGTATGCGGCACTTTGGAGGTACCAGGGCAGTTGACAGAGTTTAGCATGCCTCGCGGTCGCAGATACGAAGCGCAACTGTGTTTCTGCCGACCGCTGGGGTAGTCACATAATGTTGACACTGTCTGCAATTTTCATGGTTCTGCTGGCTCAAATTCGACGACTTCTTCTAACTTTTTACTCCGACGGTCATTTCTACGCGGAAACATACAGGAATTTAGGGTGAGAGCGTTGGTTGCTAGTGCGCATTGGCATAATATTTCATTGTAAATGATTTGTATTAGTATAGATCTGCTTTTTTTTGCACCACAAGTTAACTCTGTTGTTCCGAGCGAGAGTCTTTATTCCACGTTCAAGGATTAATAACGATTTTCGATTAATTCCTCTATGGATACAGATCATAAATCGCGTTACTATTCCACTTATTCAATATTACTATTGGGATTGGAAATTACATGGAGTTCATTTTGTTCCGTTTTTGAGGATAAGATATTATGGTTCTCTTTTTGATGATCAGTTGCTTTGTGTTTCACATGGTCACGGGGAGGACATAGGTAATTTCATTTAATAAATCTTCGTATTTGTTTCTTGGACAGTAATAAAAAGTGATTTCGAACGCTCTTCAGTTATTTTCCATCCTGAAGACATAACATAGCACGTTTCGTTGGTCAGATCCTGTGTGCTCACATATGTTATCTTAAGTCATGATTGATGTGAATCGACTTACTGATCACGTTCTGCCTTCAGTGGAATCGTTACTAGAACAGCCACCTTCGTCAGATTATATCATTATTACTTTGAGTGCATATTACAGCACGTGTCTGAGCCGCTGAAAAATTTTAAACACGCCCTGATCCTGAATTTGTTGTGGAGCCAACATCTCCTTTGCACGCACTCCGCCTATGAAAAAGGATGCAGTATGCTTACACGCTGTGTTAAGTTTCGAGCGTATTGGTTGTAATCATGCATTACTTAAACACTTGATCCCGATCCCCTATGTTTATCGCTGTGCTTTGAAAGTCATCCCTAGTTCAGAATCCATAGAAAGTATAAAAATGCATGTACTTACGTACGTATGTATGTTCAACATCTCCTCTTAGATCACTGGACCGATTCCAACGAAACTTGGTACACGTATCTGTAAGGAATCACTGTGAGGGTAAGAACCACCCACCTACCAAACGAGCAGGGTAGGGGGTGAAAAAGCAGTGTGCTTTGGTCATATGTACTTGAGAATCAGAGCACTTGGAGCTGAAACAAACATTGCACGTAATTTTGAACCTTGACGAAAGTTTTCTTCGTAGAAGACTCCCACAATGCGATGAAAGGGAAAAAAAAAATCGTCGCTTACTGAATTTTCCATGTTCTTGCTGTAAAACTACTGTAAGAAGTATGTCCTTTCCAATTTATTACTTCTTTACTAGAAACTGTATTCGTGACACATTTTGAAGACAGTATCCACATCAGCCTCTGAATGTACACACAAAAATATATCACTGTACTACTCATAGTTCCGGAGATATGACGACATAATCAATGAGACGCGTGAGAAAATGCCGCATCATGCAGCACGTTTTAATTTATTATTTCTTGAGCACCGACTCTGTTCATAACACATTTCGCAGACAGTAGACACACACAAAACTGGATGTACTTACGAAGTTACGTTAATTTTAAATTGGCAACAGCCTTAGTTGCAACTGAGGCTGTTGTTAATTTAAAATTAATATTTATACAGTTCCTGACAGGGTCGCGAAATGTTGAAAATATTAAAAGAAAGTTATGTCATAGTACAGCAAGTAGTTTGAGCTACGTCATAAACAATGAGCCGGCCGATGTGACCGAGCGGTTCTAGGCGCTTCAGTCTGGAACTGCGCGACCGCTACGGTCGCAGTTTCGAATCCTGCCTCGGGAGTGGATGTGTGTTGCCCTTAGGTTAGTTAGGTTTAAATAGTTCTAAGTTCTAGGGGACTGATGACCTCAGCTGTTGAGTCCCATAGTGCTCAGAGCCAATTGAGCCATAAACAATTAGCTGTGTGAAAATGCAACTGATGGGAAAAACTCTCTAGACATACAGGTGAAACGTATGTATCAATACGCATGAAATTTCCTGAATATATGTGAAATTTCCTGACAGCCTAAAGCAGTGTGCCGGACCGAGACTCGAACTCGGGACCTTTGCCTTTCGAGAGCAAGTGCTTGGAAGCGCACGTGCCCGCGAAAGGTAAAGGTCGCGAGTTAGAGACTCGATCCGGCACACTGTTTTAATCTGCCAGGAAGTTTCATATCAGCGCACACTCCGCTGCAGAGTGGAAAACTTATTATGTGCGAAACATATTTGACATTTGCGTATTGTGGGCGAAGTCGTAGGTAAAAAGCTCATTCTAAACCCCTGCGACGATTTCAGTCAAATTTGTTACTTATGTTAGGTGCATTCTGGATGGAAGTATTGTAGGGATAAGAATCACCAGCCACCTACTGGGGTGAACATGATAAAATGGGAAGAGACCCGGTAGGACGAGGAAATGGATAGACACTATGGGGGAAGGAAGAAATAGGCACAGATAGGAGGAGGACACAGATAGGGAGGGGGAAACGGACAAAGGGAGGGGAAAATAGGAGATGGACAAAGACAAATCGTGGATGAGTGAGGGTGTGAAATGGGGAAGATGAGATGGACACAGAAAGGAAAGGGGATGAGACGGGCAGAGATAGGGCGAGGATCGGATGGGCAGAGGGCGAGGAGCAGGTGGGTGGAGTGTGGAGTAAAGAAGGTGGACAGAGAGAGGGGGTGGTGAAGATGAACAGAGATGGAGGAGGAGGAGATCGACTAATAGAAGACTGGAATAAATGTATTCCTGGCCAACGCCAGGTACCCATCTAGTTAGTATCTCATAAAAAGAAGGCACATCTAGTTAATATTCATTCGTGGATCAAAAGTTTGTATACGAAGGCAATATTTTCAGGGCATTAATATTGCTGTCAAATCAGTTATGTACTCAAATTAATTTTAAAAAGTTTAGGGGGCTAAAAAGTTCTTACAGGAAACTGCACTTTCCTGAGCATTATTATTTATAGGGGAAGAAAATTACCATCCAAATACCCTCATTCTTCTCCTGAGGCTGACTGACAGATAAGCTGTACCGTTAAAATTTTAGTAGTAGTAAGCAGAACGGGAACTCAGCCGGCAGCCCCTAGCTGTAGGATTCGTGTTGAGGCCCTCTGGAATGCAAAGTGGTGTTTTAGAAGTGTATAACATTTTTGAAGCCGGTGGTTAGTGATCTGTTGTGATCAAAAACTTTTTTTTCCCTGTACTGAAAATGCACAATAATTCCTAAGTGCACTCCCAATTGCGGTCATGGGACACTAATTAGTCGTTTTCTGGTTTTCTAAGAGAGTATTAAGGTTTAGTGAGGTGATGTTTCAGGAAAGACATAGACAACTACCGACCACAGTCCCATGTTCTGCACTTGGCAAAGAAAAGGCAAAAATTGAATCTACTATCATTGAACACCAAGCAGATAGTCGTCATTTCATATTAAATAATCAAGCTTCAAACTCGGACTACTACATCCCTTACCCTAACCTTTACGTAAGCCTCACATTTCTCCAATTCACCGTCTTTTATGAACTGTTATTCCATTTTCCATATTTTGGCCATTTATAAATTAACCTACTGTTACCTATTTAAAATATGAAAAAATCTTCTCATACAATCTGTATTCACAAGTTTACGTTACTTCTCCACATAGTCTGTCATACCGTAACATTGCGAGCCAACATCCCAAAGATGTTTGGGCTCACAAGCGGTTCCCCGTCATCGAAATGTCTTGGCTCGAACTCGTCTAGGGGTTGAACCGCACGTATCGCATTACACGCCCGAAATTAGACACTTGTGACCCATTGGTTAAATTGTCTGGTTGATCGCAAGTTTGCGAAATACAAAGTTAATATAACATATAATAACAGTAATAATAATATCGGGAACTAAATTAACAACCCATAAATGATGTGGGCCACACAGTTGCGATTTGGTTAGAATAACGTTTATTCAGAAAGCAATCTAATAGCGGAAGTGGTCGTATTTAGAGTTTGTTACACTCGGGCGCATATCCATTTGGCACAGTTCGATCAATCACAAGTTCAATACTCCACATCGTCATTTATACAAAGAGTTATTTATACCAGGCACGCAGCTGCTCAGTCCTGCGATAGCACACAACACGAAATTTTCTAAGTCGTTTCACTTCCTAGCTGCCTAAAGACCGACTGTCCACTTTCGCGTCTCAATCCGAACTGTACCCTTTGGTGTCTAGACAAGAACTGTACTGTCCGCTTTCGCGTCAGCACCAGCACTCCCACTGCCCGTCCCCGGCCACGTTTTCCAGCACGCCGAACATATTAGCTCAACTGACTAGGGCAGTTCCCTTTCCTGAGACCGTCCATCTGATTGGCTACAGCTTATTCTACATTATTTTACATTTTAACATATCCAAACAATCAAAGCTTGACCACTTTAACGTTCTAAATAAAGTATTAATAATAGCCATTACATAATAAAGGTTAAATTCCTTTACGTAAAACGAATACAATTTCCTTCTTGACTTTAAATGTCACGGCCAGTAGCCTTGCACCAATGTGCTTTCTCATAAATAAACAAAGAGCAGAAGTAAGTATTATGCACTAAACTTTACAACAAATATTCTAGTACCTAATGATTCAATAAGGTGTCATGCTGTCATCGTTCAATGTGTTTCGTGTGGAGGAAATGATGCTTAAAATACTGATAATTTAATATATGTTTTAAAGAAATAAAGTTACAGAGGTGACATTTACAACGTTTGTCATTTTAATGATGCTCTTCTATATGAAATATCGTCGTTAAGATCTACTAAAGCGTTCGGATTTTAGCATTCAGGTCTTTGTTACAAAACTTGTTAATTTAACTTTAACAGTAAATCCTAAACTATTATAGATATGGACAGTATTGAAGTTTTATTGGGATTACCATGAAAATTTATGAAGGATGGTAGATTAAAATTACTGTAGCTTCTTTCCCTGACATGCTGCAGGATTAAATAGTTTTCGTAAATATTTCCCTTTGTGGCCGATCTTAGGTCCACCATATTTAACAGTGCTACGTCTCCTTGGCCACAAACTGCTTCTACTGGCTTTCGCTGTGACGCAGGTTCTCATCTGTCTCACTCGCACACTACAGCGCTTAGGCCTCAATAGACAATAAACGCCTATGAATTTCCCCATCTCGTGGTGAATCTGCGCCCTTTGTGGCACACGGTCCTTTCACATTTCCTGTAGGCTGACTCTTTCGGCCATTATACTTAAATTAGAGCACAATGCTCGGTAACTCACAACACCACCTTTTTTATCCTTTCATCACGAATGGTGACTCTTGGTGCTTCAGCCACTTGCTTAAAGCCACCTCTAGCTCACTGTCTTTCATGAAGTGCTGAGTAGCTGGCCAGGCCTTCATCTTGGGGAAGAGGTGAAAGCCGCTTGGTGCTAAGCGTGGGTTGTATGGTGTATATTGAAATATCTTCCAGCCAAAGGTCTAAATTTTCTTCTTACATTTCCTGGTTGAGATCGAGTACCGTCGTGGAAGAGAATGATTCCTTTGGTCATCTACATTTGCGGTGGGTGGCCAAGGGTACATTGTAACACTTCTTCTCATTTCCTTTCCTGTTCTACTCGCAAATAGAGCCAAGGAAAAATGACTGTTCATATACCTCCACAAAAAGACCTAATTTCTCGTATCTTATCTTCGTGACCGTTACACACAATGTATGTCGTCAGCAGTAGAATCGTTCATAAGTCGGCCTCAAATGTTGATTCTCTAAATTTTCTCAATAGTGTTTCTCAAAAAGAGTGTCGCCTTGTCTCCAGAGATTCCCTTTTGAGTTCCTGAAGCATCTCTCGACGTTTATGTGTTGTTTGAACCTACCGGAAACAAATCTAGCAGTTCGCCTCTGAATTGTTTCGATGTCTTCCTTCAATCCGACCTGGTACGGATTCCAAACACTCGAGCAGTACTCAAGAGTAGGTGGCACCAGCGTCCTGAATGCGTTCTCCTTTAAAGGTAGACCACTTTATCCTAAAATTCTCCCAATAAACCGAAGCCGACCATTCGCCTTCCCTACCACAGTTCTCACAAGCTCGTTCCATCTCATATCGCTTTTTCAACATCATGCCCAGATATTTAGACAACTTGACTGTGTCAAGCAGGACTCTGTATCCGAATAGTCACACAGTCACTCAACTTCGATACCTTACCGTACACCACGGCATCGTCCATAAACACTCGCTGATTGCTGCCCAATTGGCGTCTGCGTAGAGTTGTCAGTGCTAATAGACATCCAAAACTACGTGAAATAACCTCAGGAATCAATGTGGGACGTACGGCGAATGTATCCGTTGCGACAGTGCGGCGATATTTGGCGTTAATGGCCTACGGCAGTAGATGGCTGGCGCGAGTGCCTTCACCAACAGCACATCGCCTCAGCGCTTCTCGTGGACTCGTGACCATATCGGATGAACGTTAGACAACTGGAAGTCCCGATACGAGTTTATAAGAGTTTTTGTCATCAGTCTACTGACTGGTTTGATGCGGCCCACCACGAATTCTTTTCCTGTGCTCAGAGTAGCACTTGCAACCTACGTCCTCAATTATTTGCTTGACATATTCCAATCTCTGTCTTCCTCTACAGTTTTTGCCCTCTACAGCTCCTAGTACCATGGAAGTCATTCCCTCATGTCTTAGCAGATGTCCTATCATCCTGTCCCTTCTCCTTATCAGTGTTTTCCACATATTCCTTTCCTCTCCGATTCTGTGTAGAACCTCCTCATTCCTTACCTTATCAGTCCACCTAATTTTCAACATTCGTCTATAGCACCACATCTCAAATGCTTCGATTCTCTTCTCTTCCGGTTTTCCCACAGTCCATGTTTCACTAGCATACAATACTGTACTCCAGACGTACATCCTCAGAAATTTCTTCCTCAAATTAAGGCCGGTATTTGATATTAGTAGACTTCTCTTGGACAGAAATGCCTTTTTTGCCATAGCGAGTCTGCTTTTAATGTCCTCCTTGCTCCGTCCGTCATTGGTTGTTTTACTGCCTAGGTAGCAGAATTCCTTAACTTCATTGACTTCGTGACCATCAATCCTGATGTTAAGTTTCTCGCTGTTCTCATTTCTACTACTTCTCATTACCTTCGTCTTTCTCCGATTTACTCTCAAACCATACTCTGTACTCATTAGACTGTTCATTCCGTTCAGCAGATCATTTAATTCTTCTTCACTTTCACTCAGGATAGCAATGTCATCAGCGAATCGTATCATTGATATCCTTTCACCTTGTATTTTAATTCCACTCCTGAACCTTGCTTTTATTTCCATCATTGCCTCCTCGATGTATAGATTGAAGAGTAGGGGCGAAAGGCTACAGCCTTGTCTTACACCCTTCTTAATACGAGCACTTCGTTCTTGATCGTCCACTCTTATTATTCCCTCTTGGTTGTTGTACATATTGTATATGACCCGTCTCTCCCTATAGCGTACCCCTACTTTTTTCAGAATCTCGAACAGCTTGCACCATTTTATATTGTCGAACGCTTATTCCAGGTCGACAAATCCTATGAAAGAGTCTTGATTTTTCTTTAGCCTTGCTTCCATTATTAGCCGTAACGTCAGAACTGCCTCTCTCGTCCCTTTACTTTTCCTAAAGCCAAACTGATCGTCACCTAGCGCATTCTCAATTCTCTTTTCCATTCTTCTGTATATTATTCTTGTAAGCAGCTTCGATGCATGAGTTGTTAAGCTGATTGTGCGATAATGCTCGCACTTGTCAGCTCTTGCCGTCTTCGGAATTGTGTGGATGATGCTTTTCCGAAAGTCAGATGGTATATCGCCAGACTCATATATTCTACACACCAACGTGAATAGTCGTTTTGTTGCCACTTCCCCCAATGATTTTAGAAATTCTGATGGAATGTTATCTATCCCTTCTGCCTTATTTGACCGTAAGTCCTCCAAACCTCTTTTAAATTCCGATTCTAATACTGGATCCCCTATCTCTTCTAAATCGACCCCTGTTTCTTCTTCTATCACATAAGACAAATCTTCACCCTCATAGAGGCTTTCAATGTACTTTCCACGTATCTGCTCTCTCCTCTGCATTTAACAGTGGAATTCCCTTTGCACTCTTAATGTTACCACCGTTGCTTTTAATGTCACCAAAGCTTGTTTTGACTTTCCTGTATGCTGAGTCTGTCCTTCCGACAATCATATCTTTTTCGATGTCTTCACATTTTTCCTGCAGCCATTTCGTCTTAGCTTCCCTGCACTTCCTATTTATTTCATTCCTCAGCGACTTGTATTTCTGTATTCCTGATTTTCCCGGAACATGTTTGTACTTCCTCCTTTCATCAATCAATTGAAGTATTTCTTCTGTTACCCATGGTTTCTTCGCAGCTACCTTCTTTGTACCTATGTTTTCCTTCCCAACTTCTGTGATGGCCCTTTTTAGAGATGTCCATTCCTCTTCCACTGTACTGCCAACTGCGCTATTCCTTATTGCTGTATCTATAGCGTTAGAGAACTTCAAACGTATCTCGTCATTCCTTAGTACTTCCGTATCCAACTTCTATGGTAGTGTTAAAGTGTGGCGCAGGCTCCACGAAGCCAAAGACGCACTGTGCAAGCTGGTGATGGCTCCATAATGGTGTGGGCTGTGTTTACGTGTGATGTACTGGTTCTTTGGGACTGATTGGTTCAATCATTGACTGGACATGGTTATTTTCGGCTACCATTTGCAGCCATTTATGGACTTCGTGTTCCCAAGGAACGATGGCATTTTTTGGATGACGGCGCACCCTGTCATCAGTCCGCAAATGTTCACCACTGGCTTGAAGAACCTTCTGGATAATTCGACCGAGTGATACGGTCAGCCAGATTACCCAATATGAATCTCATTGAATATTTTTGGGGCATAATCGCTAGGTTAGTTCGTGCAGAAAAACCTGCACTGGAATAATTAAGCAATTATGGACGGATATGGAGATAGCATAGCTCAATTTTCTTCATGTGATTTCCAACGACTTGTTGACTCTATGTTACGTCGAGCTGCTGCACTATGCTGGGCAAGGAGACGGTCAGACACAGTATTAGGATGTATTTCATGAATTTTGTCACCTCTGTGTACATACATACGAGGGTCAGTCAAAAAGTAATGCCTCCTATTTTTTTTTCTACGTTTAATTGTCAGGAAATTTAAATGCAATTACATAGGTTGAAAACCACAACATTGAGGATCATTTTGTCATTTTTCAATGTAATCTCCGCCCATCTCTACAGTTTTGGTCCATCTTTGAACAAGGGCATGTATCCCAGCACGGTAAAAATCACAGCTCTGCTTCCTAAGCCATTGACACACGGATGTTTTGACGGCCTCCTCATCTTCAAAATGAATCCCACGATGAGCTTCTTTTAGTGGCCCGAACAGATGGAAGTCTGATGGTACCAGGTCAGGGCTGTATGGGGGATGAGGCAAAACTTCCCATCCAATTTTGACAATCTCGTCAGAGGTGTGACGACTGGTGTGTGGTCTTGCATTGTCATGCAAAAGAAGAACATCTGCCATTGATTTTGTTGGGCGAACTCGCTGAAGACGTGCTTTAAGTTTGTTGAGGGTTGTGACGTATTGAACAGAATTTATCGTGCATCCCTGCTCCAAAAAATCAACCAGAATCACACCCTCTGTATCCCAGAAAACTGTTGCCATAACTTTCCCTGCCGATCGCACAGTTTTTAATTTTTACTTCCTCGGCGAGCTTGTGTGACACCACTCCATTGACTGCCTCTTTGATTCGGGTTCAAAAAAATGCACCCATGTTTCGTCCCCGGTCACAATTTTTTTCAGAAACTCATCTCCCTCCAAACGGAAGCGCTGCAAGTGTTGGGAGGCTATTGTTTTCCTTGCCTCTTTATTCTGATCGGTTAACATTCTTGGAACCCACCTTTTGAGTACCCCAATTGTTTAATAATCGTGATCACACTGCCTTTACTAAGAGAAATAATGCGACACACTTCATCTGCAGTCACCCGACGGTCACCACGAATGATGTCATCAACTTGCTGAATGTTGTGTGGAGTCACTGCACTCACCGGCCTGCCGCTCCGCTTTTCGTCAGTCAACGGTGTTTGCCCTTCAGCTTCCTTACAACGACGAACCCATCGTCTAACAGTGCTGACATCCACTGTCACAACACCATACACCTTCTTCAGTCTTTCATGAATGCGTATGGGCGTTTCACCTTCTGCATTCAAGAATTCAATCACACAACGCTGTCTCAAACGAACATCGATGTCGGCCATCTTACAAACTTCTGCTGTGCTGCCACCTGTTGACACAGAAAGTTACTACTGCAGTGGATTGCAGAAGAAGGTTTGAGGAATGGCGCCAAATTCAAATTTTTCACTTAACTTAATTTCTTTAAGTAGAAAAAAAATGGGAGGCATTACTTTTTGACCGACCCTCATACATGCAAACATCCATTTTTGTAATATTTATTCACACAGCATCCCCATAGTGAAGTTTAATTCACACTTACTGATATACGATTTAGCTTCTGTACGTTAACAACTGTAACATATTTTACACTCCATTCTGGAAACATCCCCCTGTCTGTGGCTAAGTCATGTCTCTGCAGTATTCGTTCTACAGCTGCACACCATCGTTTGGCGTGATCACGGTGGAAGCAATATTGACGTGTGTGTGGATAAAATGGGAAAGGGTTACTCTAAGACCTTCCAGTTCGGCAATATTCTCGGTGCCAAATCAAACACTTTTGTTGAGCACGTTAAAGAAATACTTGTCTGAGACTTCGACGGACATTCAGCCTCACGGATGCTACACATCTCTTAGGTGGTGTTTGCCTACCTTCAGGTGCTAGAGCAGCCCTGAGGCTGAATGATGTCTCAGACAGCTACATTTTTAACGGACTTAATGAAGATGTGTGATCGGCATTGAGGATGTTGCCAAAGTGGAGGGTCTTAGAGTGGTACTTTGTATTCTATTCACACACATTTTAATGTTACAGCCCATTGTGACGATGCGAGGGTCTCAAAAAGAAAAAGCACCCTTCGCTACTTTGGATCACGTTCAAATTTAGTTGAAAGGTTTTGAATGCACCCCAGTGGTTCCACCCTGTATACAGTAGCAAAAATTGCGGTCATACTACACTCCTAAGGGGTCCGCTCACGTTCACTGGGGTTGCATGCCCACTAAGTCCTTAGACTAGGTTTGAAACTTTCTAGGGGTAGCGGCAGTGTCGAATGTTATCAAGAACGTCGTCCTGTTGCTTACCACATTCTACATTCACATCTACGTGATTACTCTACTCTTCACAATAAAGTGCCTGGCAGAGCGTTCAATGAACCACCTTCAAGCTGTCTCTCTACCGTTCCATTCTCGAACGGCACGCGAGAAAAACGAGCTCTTAAATTTTTCTATGCGAGCCCTGATTTTATCGTGATTATCATTTCTCCGTATGTAGGTTGGTGCCAACTGAATGTTTTCGCAATCGGAGGAGAAAACTGGTGATTTAGATTTCATGAAAAGGCTTTAGTTTTAATGATTGCCTCTCCAATTCATAAGAGGTCAAGTATGTTTTTGCAGCCATTTACGCTTCGAGAGGACTCATGAACTAATCGTTCAAAACAATTTTCTGAAAAAGCATGCAGTACAATTTCGGGTAATGTTTTATGCCTAAACGTACAATTTTTCCAGCATGTCGAGGGTAGATTGAAGTCGCCACCGACTGTAATTGTATGCGTGGGGTACCTATTTGAAATGACTCAAGTTTTCTTTGAACAGTTCAGTAACTATATCTTCTGAGTCGAGGATCGGTATAACGATCCAATTAATAGTTTAGTCTGATTGTCAAGTATAACCTCTACCCATACTATTTCGCAGGAACTATCTACTTCAGTTTCACTTCAGGGTAAACTACTACTGACAGCAATAAATTTTCCACCACCAACTGTATTTAATCTGTTTTCTGAACACTGTTAGATCGTTTGAAAAAATTTCGGGTGAACTTATTTCCGGCTTTAGTCAGCTTTCCGTATCTATAACTATTTGAGCTTCAGTCCTTTCTATTAGGGCTTGGAGCTCTAGTTCTTTCCCAACACAGCTACGACAATTTACAACTACAATACTGATCGTTTCTACAACTACCTTACTGTGTTTTACCTTCCCCGTTTTAGACGGACGCCCTTTCTGTTGTTTCCTGAGACCCTCTAACCTAAAAAAAAGCGGCCTGTCCCTTCCACACAGCCCCCGCTACCCGTAAAGCAGGTTCCAGTGTGTAATAGACTCCTGATCTATTTAGCGGAACACGGAAACCCACCACTCGATGGTACAAGTCAAGGAATCTGCAGTCTACACAGTCACAGAACTGTCTGAGCCTCTGACTCAGACTCTACACTCGGTTCTGTACCAAAGGACCACAGTCGGTTCTGTCGTCAATGCTGCAGATGGCGAGCTCCGCCTTAATCTCGCAAGCAAGACTGGCAGTCTTTACCATTTCCGCTAACCGCCCAAAACCAGAGAGAATCTCCTCCGATCCAAATTGGCACACGTCATTGATACCGACATGGGCCACCACCTGCAGTTGGCTGCACCCTGTACTCTTCATGGCACCAGGAAGCACCCTTTCCACATCCAGAATGACTCCCCCCGGTATGCACGCTGGCTTCTTTCCCCTCCTTGTTAGCCATATTCCTAAGAGGCCTCATTACGCGCATAACGTTGAAGCTACCAGCAAACCCACCCTCTGTGAATGTCCAGACCTTGCGGGCCGAGAAGTTTCCTCTGGATCTGGGTGAACGACTGCATCTGGCTCAGAGACTTCGTCAGTCACAGATTATGCCCAAAATCTGCTCGTCAAACGAACTGGGGAGGTCCCATGATCGGCCATTCAGAAGGTCTTTGGCTGCCTGCCAGACGTTGGAATGATCTCCCACTCGACCACGGGTGAGGGATCCACCTCAGTGCAGGTAGTACCTGGGGTGGCCACAGTAGTGGACCGATCAGGGGGCACGTGGGACATACTCAAAGTCCCTCGGATACCCGCAGCCGACCCCCTCCACCGTGATGCCCCTTGGAAGCAGCATCAAGCTGTGTGACAGAGGCCAACACAGCCTGGAGCTGTGAGCGAAGGGTCAACAACTCAGGTTGCATCTGTACACAGCAATCACAGTTCCTATACGTAACTGAAGTCGCTCCTGTTTGAAGCTCGTAAAAATATGTAATAAACGAATGGTGTACTCGCCTTATTAGCAGCAGGAACCATCGGTGCACTCCCACTGATTGTCTAACCGACATTGTCAACTGTCATTTTCGACCGCCAAGTGTATGGAAATCAGTGCCCAAGGAAGAGAGTGGTTTCTTTTACATCCTTTATGCCACTCCCTGAGGCTTTTTCGTATCGATTTTTCGTGGTGGAGTGTCTGAAATATTTCCTTCAGCCATCCATTAGAAAACCGCTTGATTTCAACTCTGGGTGTCGCGGTTCTGACCTGCATCGCAGAGGTTTCAAAATGAGAGGTGAAATCTGCGTAAGACGGGGTGTGATGACTTTCCCGTCGTGTGACAGGTCCACGATTGTATCGGGCACCATTGTGCTGAAATTTGGTGTCATTGGAATGCTTTTGTACCATTACGCAGGAATGTCGTAGGCACCTTCGAGGCAAGTTCGAAACTTTTGAGTCACCGTTGGAGACAATCACGGGATCCAGAAAAAATGATCCTTTACTTTTCTTTCGCAGCGCAGAAATCGCATAGTGCAATATCATTGTCAGCCACATCCATGAGACTTTGGTCAAATTGTTGGGACTAATTGACTACGTCTGGATGCGGCATTGAATTGGCTCACATACCGTGGATAATCTGTGTGCAATTTAGACGTTTTGGCTACAAGAATCTTACTGTCCCATGTACTTCAACTTTGGAGTAGGCTTAAATGCCACGCCAATTCAACCGCGCCTGTGATGCACCTGTTATCCGTATCGTCGTAGAGCTCTGTGTGCAGGAAATTCGGAATTGTGCTTTCTTGCGACAATGCGCCACTCCCCCCAGGGGGTCCACAACTCTTTCGTGGATACGTGCGTGGCGAGCACGGGGCCCCGAGCCATTGCAGCCTTCTTTCTCTCCCGGGCTGCATTTCCTTTCCCTTCCCCTCCTTTCCCCTCCATACCCCTTTCCCCTCGCCCTCTCCTCTCCCTCTATTGGTGTCCTTGCTTATGTTGGCCCCCGCTATCCTCCTGGTTCTGTTGGTTTTACACTCTGGCTTTGTTGCGTAATCATCTCCTCCTTTTGGCATTCCTTGGTCCCCCTCTGGGGTTTGACCTCCATTCCAAAATTTCTCTTCCGTAGTGTGAGCCATTTGGGGAAGAGCACCTTACCTAGTGTCTCCGACGTGTGCCCTCCTAGTATATTCCACCTTTTCTTCTACGTCGTTGTCTGATGCTAGGGTGCATAGCCAGCACGGTAGCCAGCCCGTGTGGTGGGGTCGCTATGTACCCTTTTGGTTGAGCCCCCTGAACACACAGGGATCACACTTCTGATACCTGAGCTGCGACCTCCTCATGCATGCCTTGGAGTGGTTGCTCGTCATCCTGGAGCATCGGAACTCCCGGCAATGGCCGCCGTGCCAGGCGGCCCTTGCTGTGGCTGGGTGGCGCCCGTGAGGAGAGCCCCTGATCGGAGTGGGTGGTATCAGGGCGGACGCTATGCAGATGAAACGCATAAGGGTCCAAACCTCTGGCCGCTCTTCTGCGGCCGTCTCTCTGCGTGGTACTGATTCCTCAAGTGCTGCTTCTCTTGCCCCTTCGGCCTTCCCTTCCGTGGCTACCCCCTGGGAGGAGGGTCAGGCCCGTCGTCTAGGGGCAAAACCTTTCCCCCGTTATCTAGTTTGCACCAGGACTGATGGAGATACTTTCACCAGTGTCAAACCTTTATTCTTTGTGGAACACATTGAAGACAAGTTCGGCGAAGTGGACTCCCTGAGCAAGATGCGGTCGGGTTCGTTACTGATAAAAACTGCTTCGGCTGCCCAATCTGCGGCCCTTCGTGCCTGTACCCATCTTGGCACAATTCCCGTGTCCATTACCCCTCACCAGTCTCTAAATATGGTACAAGGTGTGATTTTTCACAGAGACCTCATCCTTCAAACTGATGAGGAACTTCGGGACAATCTCGGACGGCGGGGTGTTCACTTTGTTCGGCGTGTTCAGAAGGGTCCTAAAGATAATCGTATTGATACTGGTGCCTTTATCCTGGCCTTTGAAGGGGATACCCTTCCTGAGAAAGTTAAGATTATGGTCTATCGCTGTGATGTGAAGCCGTACATCCCACCTCCTATGCGGTGTTTTAAGTGCTTGCGTTTTGGCCACATGTCTTCTCGCTGTACCCAGGACCCTCTCTGTGGTGACTGTGGACGTCCACTCCATGAGGGGAGTCCCTGTGTTCCCCCTCCTGTATGTGTAAATTGTCATGGTAGTCATTCTCCACGTTCAGCAGATTGCCCAGTCTATAAGAAAGAAAAAAAAAGATACAGGAGTATAAGTCTCTTGATCGTTTAAGCTACACAGAGGCCCGTAAGAAATATGCACGATTGCACCCTGTGTCCATGACATCTAGTTACGCCTTGGTTACATCTTCATCCCTTCCTCCCCCTTCCTTACCCCCGTCCCGGACCCCTCTCCTTCCCCCCTCCCCTGCGGCTCCCACACCTTCTCCTCTGGGCGCCGCTCCCCCTCCCCAGCCGGAGAAGTGTCCCACTCCTTCGGCGTCTGCCGGTCAAGGGCGCCTCTCCCGGGATGCCCCTTCCCGGCACCTTCCAGGTCAAAGGTCTGCTGCAGCGCGGCGACCGCGAGAGCCGCGGTCTATCGGCCCCCAGGTCGCCCGGTCTCTTTCTGTTCCTGATCTTGCTGCATTATGCCACACAGCCCTCCTCGATCTCAGCCTGAAAAGAAGAAGAAACATAAGTCCCGGGACAAAGAGCCTCTGGTGTCACCGGAGGTCCCTTCCCCGGCTTCACAACCGGATTCTGACCTGTCGTTTATGGATGTCGCCCCCTCCTTGTCGGTGACGGGTGGGGACCCGGCGGTATGACTGGATTTAGCGTGTTCAGCCCTCCTTTAAACCATCGTTCTGTGGTTCTCCAATGGAATTGTAATGGCTACTATCGTCACCTTCCGGAATTGAAATCCCTTCTTTCGTCCTACTCAGCAGCTTGTGTGGTTCTCCAGGAATCTCATTTTACTGATGCTCACTCACCGACCCTCCGTGGGTTCCGTGTTTTCTGTCGAAATCGGGTCGGACCCTTGCGGGCTTCTGGTGGTCCGTACAGACATTGCTAGCACGTGGATTCCTCTCCAAACTACATTGGAAGCAGTTGCTGTTAGGGTCCACTTAGACTCTGCAGTCACAGTATGCAATCTTTATCTCCCTCCTGACAGGACTCTTACACCTGCTGCCTTAACCACCCTTCTTCAGCAACTTCCTCCTCCCTTCCTCCTCCTTGGGGATTTTAATGCTCATCATCCTTTGTGGGGCAGTGCCTTTCCATCTAGACGAGGTCTTCTTATCGACCAATTTATTGCAGACCACGACCTGTGCCTTCTTAATGATGGCTCCCCTACTCATTTCAGTGCTGGTCATGGTACCTTTTCTGCCATTGATCTTTCTCTTTCTTCTCCCTCTCTCCTCCCTTCATTACACTGGTCGCCACACGACGACCTTTGTGATAGTGACCATTTCCCGTTGATTATCACGCTCCCTTCCCGCTCCCCGATGGAGAGGTTACCTCGTTGGTCTTTCCACCGCGCCGATTGGCCTCTATATACTGCACAGGTCGAGTTTTCTCCCTCTTTGTCGGGTTGTATTGATGACGTCCTACGTGACGTGTCTGACGCGATTGTTCGCGCTGCTAACCTTGCTGTCCCGCGCTCATCTGGACAATTTCGTCGTCGGCAAGTCCCGTGGTGGAGTACGGCCATTGCCATTGCCATCCGTGATCGCCGTCGAGCTTTGCAACACTTTAAGAGGCACCCATCTGTAGCCAGCCTTTCTACCTTTAAGCGCCTTCGCGCTAAAGCCCGTTATTTAATCAAACAGAGCAAGCGGATATGTTGGGAACGATTCGTTTCTTCCCTTGGTTCCACTGTCCCTCTGTCACGGGTATGGGCTATACTTCGCTCTCTCCAAGGTTGCCATCGGCAGTCCACCCTCCCAGGCCTTCACCTCCCAGATGGCATTTGTACGGACCCATTAGTTCTTGCAGAACATCTTGCGACCCATTTTGCAGTGGCATCAGCGTCGGCCTCCTATCCAGCTGCTTTCCTTCATCAAAAACAGCAGGCTGAAGCTGTCCCCTTATGTTTCACCACTTGTGAGTCAGAATCTTACAACTAACCTTTCACTGAATGGGAATTTCTTTCTGCTCTATCTGCTTCTCATGATACAGCTCCTGGCCCAGATTCCATTCATAACCAGCTGCTTCAACATCTCAGTGCTCCACAACGGCACCATCTTCTTCGGGTGTTTAACCGTATCTGGCTCCAGGGTGACTTCCCTTCTCAGTGGAGGGATAGCATTGTGGTTCCTGTCCTTAAGCCTGGTCAGAACCCCCTATCTGTTGACAGCTATCGGCCAATTAGTTTGACCAATGTTGGTTGTAAGTTACTTGAACGGCTGGTAGCCCGTCGGCTCACTTGGGTCCTCGAATCTCGGGATCTATTGTCCCCTTACCAGTGTGGCTTTCGAGAGGGACGATCTCCAATCGATCAGTTGCTTCGCTTGGAATCCGCAGTTCGGCAGGCTTTTTCCCAGCGCCGCCATTTGGTTGCAGTGTTTTTTGACCTTCGCAAGGCCTATGACACGGCCTGGCGCCATCACATCTTACTAACCCTTCATCAGTGGGGTCTTCGGGGCCCACTCCCGATTTTTATCCGCCAGTTCCTGATCCATCGGTCATTCAGAGTTCGAGTTGGTACTGCTTTTAGTTCTCCACGGACCCAGGAGACGGGCATCCCACAGGGTTCTGTCTTGAGTGTCCTTCTTTTCCTCATTGCTATCGATGGACTTGTGGCCTCTGTCGGTCCCTTGGTCGCCCCTGCCCTGTATGTGGATGATTTCTGCATTTGGGTTAGTTCCTCCTCGATGCCATCTGCAGAACGGCAGCTCCAGGTGGCTATACGGCGTGCCTCTGCATGGACCCTCTCCCACGGGTTTCAATTCTCTCCTTTAAAATCGCGGGTGGTCCACTTCTGTCGCCGTACTACGGTCCACCCTGATCCAGAGCTCTATCTCGCTGCACAAAGATTGCCTGTGGTTCCACAGTTTCGTTTCCTAGGTCTTCTTTTCGACAACAAGCTCACTTGGCTGCCCCATATCAGACTCCTGAAGGTAGGATGTTTCCGTAAACTCAATGTCCTTCGCTTCCTTGCCCACTCCTCCTGGGGTGCGGACCGTTCCCTCCTCCTCCGTCTTTATCGTGCTCTAGTTCTGTCACGTTTGGACTATGGTTGTCAAGTTTATGGTTCAGCTGCTCCTTCCACGCTGCACGTGCTGGATCCAGTCCACCATCGTGGTATCCGTTTGGTCACCGGTGCCTTCCCTACTAGCCCTGTTGATAGTCTCCTGGTTGAAGCTGGGATCCCCCCCCCTTTCTGTTCGGCGGTCCCAGCTTCTGGTGTCTTATGCCCTTACTATCCGTTCTTCTCCCGCTCATCCTTCCTATTTTATCCTATTCCCAGACCATGGACGTCGCCCGCCTGACTCCCGCCCTCGGGCGGGTTTACCGGTTGGGCTGCGCCTTGCGTCTCTTACCCGTGATTTTCGGCTTCCTTCTTTGTCCTGTCTTCCTCGCTCCCTCCCCTCCACCCCTCCTTGGTTAGTTCCTCGGCCTCGAATTCGGATGGATCTCCGCCGCGGTCCGAAAGATTCCATCCCCCCGGTGGTGTTCCGTTCCTTTTTCCGCCAAATTTTATGGGAGTTTCGGGATGCTGTTGTTTTTTACACTGATGGCTCTAAATCTGCTGATCATGTTGGGTATGCCTTCACGTCCTTTGTTGGAACGGAAAATCATCTACTGCCACCCTCATGTGGGATGTTTACTGCGGAATTGATGGCAATTTCCCGGGCCCTTACCTTTATTAAACAATCCCAACACAACCGCGTTTTGTTATGTACGGACTCGATGAGTGGCCTTCTTGCTATTGACCGGTGTTTTTCGCGCCATCCCTTGGTCTCTGCCATCCATGACCATCTCGCTGATCTTCACCGTGCTGCTTGTTCCATTGACTTCTTATGGGTCCCGGGCCATGTGGGTATCCCGGGTAATGAGCTCGCTGATCGTTTGGCTGGGGGAGCAGTTACTTACCCCCCGTTTTCTGTAACCCCTCCTGCAGCGGATTTACGGCTTCACATCAAATCCCACTTTGCACAGTCATGGGCCAATTCTTGGGAGGCTACTCCACTGTCTAATAAACTTCGTGCCATTAAGGTGAATACAGGCCCATGGCGTTCTTCCTTTCGCCTCTCCCGCAAGGACTCGACCACACTGTGTCGTCTCCGCATTGGCCATACCAGGCTGACCCATGGTTTCCTTTTGCGTGATGAGCCACCCCCGCTATGTGGTTGTGGAGCCTTCCAGTCAGTGGCCCACATTTTGGTTGAATGCCCCCTTCTTTTGGCTCTGCGTGCTAAGTACAGACTCCCCCACACTTTACCTTTGATGTTGGCTGACGATTCCCGGATGGTCTCTCTGGTTCTAGGTTTCCTCCGGGAGAGTGGTTTTTATTCTCAGTTTTAAAGTTTTTAATCTCCCTCTGGTGTTGGGGCAGGGCGGTGAGTGTTTGGGTGTCTCCCACTGTAGGCAGTGTTCAGAGATTCCCGATTCACCTCCCTGACCGGAATCCTCTTTTCTTTCCCTTTTACTCTGTTTTTACCCCTTCTTTTTAAGGCTTGGTTAGTTTTTCTATTCCCATACGTACTTTCTGCATTATAGCAGTTGTACCTTTTAAGTCACAGGTGGTCTTGCCTATGCTGTTTCAGCATAGTGTTGGGTTCGTTCTCTTGCCAACCTCCCTCATTTGTTTTTACTAATGACAACGTGACTGCCCTTTTACGTTTCCCCTTTATCCGTTTTATTTTTCTGACTATACTGAGATGTCCCGTTAGCAGAATGGAGTCTATTTGAAACAAGGGACTGATGACCTTGCTGTTTGGTCCCTTTAACCTCAAACAACCAACCAACCAACCAACCAATGCGCCACTCTTTTTGTGGAAAGGTCTTAGAGCGGGACATAATGTGTAACTTAAGAATGAGTTTGTACGTAGTCTGTTTTGTTTCATTTGGCTTAGTATAATATAAGAAATCGTGAATACACATCGATTAGAACAATGAAATACCCACCACTAGGGTATTATTATTAGACGATATTAGTTTCGCTAATTACGGTATTTAATTTCTTTATTAAATAAAATCCTCTAATTGTTAATCAAAAAATTACCAATTACCTATTCAAAATAAATATATACGAGGGTCAGCCAATAAGTAATGACTCCTATTTTTTTCTCAATAAATAGCGTTGTTAAATGAAAAAGTTATATTTGGCGCTATTCCGCAGAGTTTCTTCTGCCCGTAGTGCAGTCGTTTGAAAAATGGCCGACATCGACGTTCGTAGTAGACGGCGTTCTGTGATAGAATTCTTGAATGCAGAAGGTGAAATGCTCATTCGCACTCATCAAGGACTGGAAAATATGTACGGCAACGCAACACTGAATATCAGTACTGTAAGACAATAGGTTCGTCGCTTAACGAAGCTGGAAGGTAAACACGTCGGCTCACGAAAGACAAAGCGGTAGGCCGGTGACAGCGGCTACACTACACAGCATTCAGGGAGCCGATGACATCATTCGTGATGATGGCCGCTGGGTGACTACAGATGATTTGTGTTGCATTACACCCCTAACTAAACGCAGTGTGATGACGGTGATGACGATTATTCGACAACTGGGATACTCAAAGGTTTGTGCAACTTTGGTATCGAGAACTTAAACCGACCAGAATAAAGAGGCAAGAAAGAAAATTGTCTCCCAACTGTTGCAGCGCTTCCGTTTGGAGGGAGAGGAGTTTCTGGAGAAATCTGTGACAGGAGACGAAAAATGAGTTCATTTTTTTAAATCAAATTTAGAGGCAGTCAGTGGAATGGCATCACAGAAACTCGGCGAAGAAGAAAAAGTTCGAGACTGTGCGATCGACAGGGGAAGTTACGGCTACAATATTCAGGGACGCAGGGGGTCTGATTATGCTAGGTTGTTTGGAGCAGGGATGCACAATAAATCCTGTCCAGTAAGTCAGGACTCTCAAACAGCTTAAAGCACACCTTCAGCGAGTTCGCCCAATAAAAACTATGACGGATGTTGTTCCTTTGTGTGACAATGCAAGACAACGCACCACTGGAGAGGTTGTGAAAATTAGATGGGAAGAGCAGCCTCGACCCCAATCAACCCTGACTGGCACCGTCAGACTTCTATCTGTTCTCGCGGCTAACAGCAGCTCATTGTGCGATTCACTTTGAAGATGAGCAGCCGCGAAAACGTCCGTGCGTCAATGCTTCGGAAGCAAGACCGTGCGTTTTACCACACTGGAATACATGCCCTCGTTAAAAGATGGAACAAAACTGTTGAAATGGACGAAGATTATAGTGAAGAGTCATAAATTAATTGTCAGCGTTTTTGTTTTCATTCTATGTAGTTCCATTTGAAATCCATGGCGAAAAGAAAAAAAAGGTGTTATTTATTGACCGATCCTCATATTACACGAGGTGACAGTCATGGGATAGCGATATGCACAAACACAGATGGTGGAAATATCACGTCCGCAAGGCACAAAAAGGCAGTGCAGTGGGGGGGCTGTCAGTTGTACTCGGGTGATTCATGTGGAAAGGTGTCCGACATGATTATGGTCACACGACGGGAATTAAGATTTTGAACGCGAAATGGTAGTTGGAGCTAGACACATGGAACTAATCATTTCGAAAATCATTAGGCAATTCAATATTCTGAGATCCACAGTGTCAAGAGTGTGCCGAGAATACCTAATTTCTGCCAGTATCTCTCACATGAGCAACACAGTGGTCGATGGCATTGACTTAACGACTGAGAGCAGTTGCGTTTGCTTAAAGTTGTCAAGCAAAACTGCGCGAAATAACTGGAGAAATCAATGCGGAACGTATAACGAACGTATCCGTTAGGAGAGAACGGCGAATTTGGCTTCAACGGGCTAAGGCAGCAGATGACCGACACGAGTGCCTATGCTAACAGCACAGCATCGCCTCTGGGCTTCTCTTAAGCTCGTGACCATATCGGTTGGACCCCAGACGACTGGAAAATAGTGGCGTGGTCAAATGATACCCGATTTCAGTTGGGAAGAGTTGGCGGCAGGGATCGAGTGTGGTGCAGATCCCACGAAGGCTTGGCTGCAAGTTGGGGACGAGGCACTGCGTAAGCTGGTGGTGGCTCCATAATGGTGTGCGCTATGTTTACATGGAATGAAATGGACGCAGTCTTTTGGTCCAACGTGGGTCTTTTTGTCCAACTGAAGCCATAATTGACTGAAAGTGATTACTTTCGGTGACTTGGAGACCATTTTCAGCCATTCATGAAAGTTATGTTCCCAAACACCAGGCCGCAATTGCTAGCGATTGGTTTGAAGAACATTCTGGATAATTCGAGTGAATCATTTGGCCACCCTGATCTCCCTTCATGAATCCCATCTAACGTTTATGCGACTTAATCGAGAGGTCAGTTCGTGCACAAAACCCTGCATCGGTAACACTTCAGCAATTACAGAAGGCTATAGAGGTAGCATGGCTCAATATTTCAGGAGGAGATCTCCAACGATTTGTGGAATCTATGCCACGTAGAGTTGCTGCACTACACTCTGCAAAAAGAGGTCCAACACGAAATTAGGAGGTAACACATGACTTTTGTCACCTTAGCGTTGTTGTTGTTGTTGTTACAGTCTTTAGTCCAGATACTGGTTTGATGCACTCTCCACGCTATTCTATACTGTGCAAGCCTCTTCATCTCCGAGTAACTACTGCAAAATGTTATCGGGCGACCTCCGGCGACGATGTTTAATGACTGTTGTCGGTGCCATAGTGAACGAAACGTAAGGAGGTCACATTTCATCGCTAATACTCTTCCTCGCGAGACATTCAGCTGATGCTCCTCTTGCACGGGTCGAGTACGTTTTACACTGCTTTCTGCAGGAACTGACTTAATAGTGACGTCGAGGCGCTGTGAAACAAAGCTATCGATATGTCGATTGCTATACTACCAAACTGATATTTATAGATCTGTTAGTGACAGGAGAATCTCACAATCGTAGCGAGAACTTTTTATAGGCACGTGTTTATCATTACATAACGTGCGAGATGGTTTCCCATCGGTTGACTCGCAACAATTTAAGCTGTCCTCTTAGGTTCCTGTCTAACCACACACTCGTAAATTGCTGCGTATTCGGAAATAAACAGCCAAGTATTTGTGACATGGAAGAATGAATGTTACTGTTGGTCGTTTCACATGCAGCAATATAAGGCCGTGCTGTTAGGTTCCTGCTTGACCGCACACTCGGAAATCACCACATACTTATTTCATCCTTAGTTTTCTAATCAGAAATGTTAAATCAGAACATACTAGCATTCTATCCATAACGAACTCCCCGACTGTGTTAACAACGCTAACGTGAAAAAAAGATATTGGTATTTAGTGAGATGCGAGCCTACATCCTTTGGCTGTATAAACTACAGCAATATCGAAACTTCCTAGCAGATTAAAACTGTGTGCCAGACCGAGACTCGATCTCGGGAGTTCCCGGATCGAGTCTCGGTCCGGCACACAGTTCTAATCTGCCAGGAAGTTTCATATCAGCGCACACTCCGCTGCAGATTGAAAATCTCAGTCTGGAAACATCCCCAGGATGTGGCTAAGCCATGTCTCCGCAATATCCTTTCTTTCAGGAGTGCTAGTCCTGCAAGTTTCGCAGGAGAGCTTCTGTAAAGTTTGGAAGGTAGGAGATGAGGTACTGGCAGAAGTAAAGCTGTGAGGACGGGTCGTGAGTCGTGCTTGGGTAGCTCAGTTGGTAGAGCACTTGCCCGCGAAAGGCAAAGGTCCCGAGTTCGAGTCTCGGTCCGGCACACAGGTTTAATCTGCCAAGAAGTTTCATATCAGTGCACACTCCCCTGCAGAGTGAAAATCTCATTCTGGCACAGTAATATCAATTACGGTGAGGTTTAATCATAGGACTTCCATCTCAAGCCTCGGTTATTCTAGATTTTGTTCGAGCCTTGTATCGTTGCTGCGTTGTTAACTGACATTTAACGATAAGAGTGGCGTGTTTGTGATACATTTCCATTGCGCCATTGCTTCGAAGCAGCATAGTGGGGCCAGCACACTTGAAAGTAAACGAATAATCGAAATGCACACAATTCACATATACGTCGTTCACATGCGCTGGGGGAAGTCGATAGTCGTGCTATGACTGCTCGTTGGCTGTATGCTGGTTCTTTATATATTTTAAATTTATATTGAACCTGTGTGACCATCTCCTCGCGTTACCTTAGAGAATTATACTCGACTTCGCGTCCTGGCTGCTAATATACCAGGTCCATAAGAAATGGTGTCTATAATGTGACCCTTATTTAACTAACTTGGTAAACAAATTGTTTTAGAAATGTGCGCAACGGTACTGGTGCGAGTTTCTCTAAGATAACACATTATGGTGTGGTTGAACTCAGAGCCGCCACTATAGCAGCTGGTAGCCTATCTAAATTCAAATTGCAGATTATTTCTGTCTTTCATTAACTTTAGAAAATCGAACTGAAAAGACTTCCCAGGTTTAATTGAACAGAATAAGATACATCGTATCCATTTCATGTATCAGGTGACTGGGGGAATATTTCTTAATTGAAATGCTGACTCTCATTTAATAGATTTATTTTCTACTTTGATGAAAATTTTAGAAGACGACACATTATAATTTTTCTTTAGTTACAAAACTTATGTCTGAATGAGCGTTACCTCTCATGGGTAGGAAAATGGCAAAACGAAAACACTACACGAATAATTTCATCATGGTCTCATTACACAAAATATACACAAGTGGGCCACACTGTGTTTAGCGGGATAATCGTCGTTCATTACTTAAGACTCACGTATCATCACTCATGAATTACACCACTAGAAATTTAATGTAGGCCACTGCTGAAGGTAGCAAACCTCTATCAAAGAAAAGATTCTGGGCAAAAATGATGTACTATTGGCGCCAAAATGAAGTGCGAACTGAACTCAAAAAGAAAGTACCAAAAATAATTAAATATCGCTACAGAAATTTCTCGATCTACCATCCGATACGCAATCTGCACTCATTGAGCTAAAAGTGAAGCTTATAACTCGGGAAATAGCTACATGAACTGATGGTTGCTGTTGCATGCTCACTACTACAAAGCAAAATTTTACAAACACATTTCCGAGAAAACTATTGCAAATAAATTAAAACCGTAACCTGTACCGATGAAGATATGTTGAATGCGTGCTATGAGCATGCCCTGTCGTGAATTTTTAGCCACATTAGGTCATTTTTATCTCACAAAATCTGCGAGCTGCTGTGCTCCCGCGTCCGGTCCATCTCATGGCTGGCCCCACGATGCTCTCCACGCGCCAAAATCCGACCAACGATCCTATTCCAACGCGGTGGTGGGGGGACTCACCTCACCCCCGCACCAACTTTGTCGCCTACCCTCGTGCCTGTTTTGATCTTTGCCTGCTGCTCTGGCCTACCTGCCGTTATTCTTGTAATGTTGGCAATGACTGCTGCTCCCTTAAACTGTTCCCTTCGGTCCATGCTCCCGGTACATTTGACTTCCATTCATACCCATGCACACTCATACAGTATGGAACAAGGATTGTACATATAAACGACGTGTGACCTCTTTGTGAAATGATGAAAAGAAAAAAAATGCGTCAAATATTCCTTTCACCCAGCGAAGTATTGAAGCTGCCAGCAATCAAAGAAAAACTTATATCTCGATATAGAAAACATAATTACTTCCTACTGTAACCTGAGGCAAAACGAAAGTAAAGCCTCAGTCGTAAGCCCACCAATGACGTCACGACTGAAAAGAGTAGCGTGAAGTCTATTCGACCCCTCCTGCACAGCGGCGTAGCCATTACTCTACGACCTCTGCGCCCGGCCCGGCGCAAGTATCGCACTGTTACTGCGTGTCCTCCTAGGGGCAATAACCGTAACGTAAACGCATTTATCTGCGTCCGTCATCGCGGCGAGCGCGCTCCAGCCGCGCGAAACGGGGAAACGTGGCACCGGCGGGCCGGCTAGCGTGACTGCGATCTTGGCAGATCGCTTTCAATAAGGGCGGCGGAGCGCCAGGGGCCGGCGCGCTGCCCGCCTTATTAAATCTGCGGCGCTGCACTGGCCGGCCGGCCCGCCTGCCCGCTGGAGCGCGTCGCGTCTCCGGCCGGCCGGCCTTCCGGTACATTAGCCTCCAGGAACGCTGCGCGCGCCAGATAAACCGCGGCCGGTCACGAGCGCAACCCCGCCAATCGATATCTGTGGAATCGCGGAACACTCGCACAGCGCCCCGCCGGACGTGTTCCCCGCGGTAACTATTTTTAATGAACGGATCGTGAGGCGTCCGCGGCCGCGGCGGAAGTGATTTCCGTAACTCGATCTGCCCTCTCGCTGCTTTAACCGACTCTCTCTCTCTCTCTCTCTCTCTCTCTCTCTCTCTCTCTCTTTCCATTCTTCAGTGTCTGGCGCGGAGGTTTGTGAGAAATTTATTGGCGATCGCCGCCGCGGGGTTAACGTTTCCAATATCGTTGCTCGTCCGAGTGCTTAAAAGCCGTTTGGTTCTAAAGGCCGTCCGGCGCCTGATGTGCGGGGCAGATAGTTCCGCTGCAGCTGCGCCCGCGGCGAGGCGCGCGGCCCCTCGAACTCTTAATGGGTGCTGGGCGCCGTGCAAAGACGTGCTAATGAGCCCGCCCCTAGCTGGTCCCCCGTACCCTAGCTAGTAAACAGTAGCGTCAATAGACCCAGTGCAGGAAACATCGCGACAAACAAAAGATTCATTCCAGAATGAACATTTCATCCTGCAGCAGAGTGTGCGCTGTTGTGATACTTGCTGCTGTAAGGTTACGTGAATTTTAGGGGTCAGTTATGTAATGTCTTCCACAGTACCAGTTCCTTCATTACCTTAGTGTTTTCCATTTCTTTCCCACACTGTCACACAGGTTGTCATTTTGCAGCTTAACTATAACCCCGTAGCAGGTTGACTGCTATCTCTGTAATATGACAAAGCGGTCTAAGGCGCTGCAGTCATGGACTGTGCAGCTGGTCCCGGCGGAGGTTCGGGTCCTCCCTCGGGCATGGGTGTCTGTGTTTGTCCTTAGGATAATTTAGGTTAAGTAGTGTGTAAGCTTAGGGACTGATGACCTTAGCAGTTAAGTCCCATAAGGAGGAGGAGGAGGAGGAGGAGGAGATTAGTGTTTAACGTCCCGTCGACAACGAGGTCATTAGAGACGGAGCGCAAGCTCGGGTGAGGGAAGGATGGGGAAGGAAATCGGCCGTACCCTTTCAAAGGAACCATCCCGGCATTTGCCTGAAGCCATTTAGGGAAATCACGGAAAACCTAAATCAGGATGGGCGGAGACGGGATTGAACCGTCGTCCTCCCGAATGCGAGTCCAGTGTGCTAACCACTGCGCCACCTCGCTCGGTAACTCCCATAAGATTTCACACACATTTGAACATTTTTTTTAATATGACAAAAATAAATTAAATATTGTATAACACGGTCACCACTGGAGTTACTACCTAGAAAAGGAAGTAGTTCTCCTATGCCTCAGGTCTAAGCCAGGGCAGCGAATCAACTTTCCTAACAGCATACACACTCGCCAGTCACATTAATGTCACCACCTGCCTAACGCCTGAATAACCTCCTTTTGCAGCGCGGTCCGCTGCGGGAAGTGTGGGAAGAGTGTCAGTAAGGTGCTGTAAGGTACCGACATGGATATGGAGCCACGCCATGGCCAGCTGTGTTAGGTTTCTCGGATGAGGATCCATGGCGCGAACAACTTAATCAAGGTCGCCTGACAGGTTCTCGGTTGCGTTTAAATCTGGGAAGTTTCGTGTCTAGGTGGTGGTGGTGGTTAGTGTTTAACGTCCCGTCGGCAACGAGGTCATTAGAGACGGAGCGCAAGCTCGGGTTAGAGAAGGATTGGGAAGGAAATCGGCCGTGCCCTTTCAAAGGAACCATCCCGGCATTTGCCTGAAACGATTTAGGGAAATCACGGAAAACCTAAATCAGGATGGCCGGAGACGGGATTGAACCGTCGTCCTCCCGAATGCGAGTCCAGTGTGCTAACCACTGCGCCACCTCGCTCGGTAGGTTCGTGTCTAGGGGAGTATGGTAAACTCAGCCACGTATGTAAGCTGCTAGCTGTGTGACACGTTGTGTTGTTCCGCTGGTAGATGCCATAATGCCGAGGACAAAACAAACTGCATAAAGGGATGGACATAGTCCGCAAGGATACGTGCATAGCTGTGTGGATCCGTTGTGCCTCCCAGAATCACGAGATAACAGGTAACGCCACGGAAACATTCCCCAGACAACGCTCCCTCTAGGCTGAACCCATCCGACGATTTTTGCAGGGATAATCATAATGATGATGGTGGTGATGGTGGTGATGGTGGTGGCGATTTGTGGGGCGCTCAATTTCGTGGTCATCAGCACCCGTGCGAGGTCCAAATCTTTCCACTTCCAGTCTCGGCGCTTCCCGAATGATGATAAGATGATTAGGACCACACAAACACCCAGTTCCCGGGCGGAGAAAATCCCCGACCTGAGCGGGAATCGAACCCGGGACTCGGAGATCCAGAGGCAGCAACGCTAGCCGCAGAACCACAGGCTGCGGACTCTTGCAGGGACGTTCGTGCGAACCGCCAAATGTCTGGTGGAACATAAAAACGAGATTCATTTGAGAAGGCCACCTGTCGCCACTTAGTCGACGTCCATTTGCGGCCCTGGCGCTCAAGTTCCAGCTTTCCTCGACTACGAACAGCAGTGAGCATGGGTGCATGAACCAGGAGCCTACTGTGGAGGCCCATACGCACCAACTTCCACTGAATGCTCGTTGAGGAGACTCTAATGGTAGCCGCTTCCTTCATCATGGAGGGACAGTTGCTTAGCAGCTGCACGTCTATGCTCCCGTACACTTCTTCTCAGCCGTCGTTTACGCCTGTCACCTATGGCCCATGATGCGCCGCAGTCGCCTCGACGACGGGTTTGGATAGCCCCCGTTTCCCATGCACGGTGTATTTTGACCATGGTGGCGCGCGAGCTGTTTACAAACTTAGCTGTTTCAAAATGGTTCTGAGCACTATGCGACTTAACTTCTGAGGTCATCAGTCGCCTAGAACTTAGAACTAATTAAACCTAGGTAACCTAAGGACATCACACACATCCATTCTCGAGGCAGGATTCGAACCTTCGACCGGAGCGGTCGCTCGGCTCCAGACTGTAGCGCCTAGAACCGCACGGCCACTCCGGGCGGCTTAGCTGTTTCGGAACTGCTTCCACCGTTGGCCCGAAATCCCATGATCGTGCCTTTTAGACGTCAGATAGATCACTTAGTTTCCGCATTACGACAACGAATGTATTTCTTCTGCTTCTTCCCGACAAACATTATATACTCTCCACTGCCAGTCTTTCCACCTGCCGTCTGTGAGTGAGTGGTTATTACACGCTGACGTCGAACGTAGACGGTGGTCACGTTAATGTGACTGGACTGTGTACTATCAAAGGGAAGATCCAACTGGCATGTTAAAATACTTTCGTAACCTAAGCTACCGTACACAGTCAGTGACAGATAATTTAAATAAATTTATTGACACGTATTAGAGAAAATGGCCAAGATTCAAATCATGCACAGCTACTTTGGCATATTGGCGTCTGCATCTCATTATAGTGCACGATTGTGGATTGAGCCAATCGCCGCTCACCAGATCCCACAAAGTCACGCCACCCCCAGTGTTGTAAAA
Organism: Schistocerca americana; assembly: GCF_021461395.2. NCBI lineage: Eukaryota > Metazoa > Arthropoda > Insecta > Orthoptera > Acrididae > Schistocerca > Schistocerca americana. Next base: position 541,576,918 of record NC_060119.1, read on the forward strand.
TACTGTTACATGACATTATAAAATACATCTTTTAAATGACTCATTTTAACTGCTAATACTTCAGATCGCTCATTGCAAAATAAACCGCTTCGCGCCATACTCGTCTCCTACCGTTTCTCTGTTCATTTAAAATCGTATTTCTCTTTAGGATTGGGTGGAGATGTGGAGGGAAGGGGGAGGCTGGCTCCCATTCTGTAATGGCTCAATCGAGGAAAGAAACACCTCGTCGCTGCTGGGATGTGCTGACGTAGGAGTGCAGCTTTTTCTGCCCCCCCCCCCCCCCCCCCACACACACACACACACTTACACACAAGGCGCCAAGTCAATACCGTTCTGTTCAAAGAACAGCCTGAGGTTGCAATTTTCTTGCAATTTGTCGCTATCTCGTTGCTTAGACTATCAGATTAAAAATGTGTACCAGACATGAATTTGAACTCGTAGCCTTGACTTTCACAGGCAATGTTCTTGTATGGCTCAGCCTAGATGGAAAAATTTTTATTTTCTTCTTTTTGGTCCACAGATTCAGTAAAAAACATTTTTGTAAATACTACCAAAAAGAGAAAGTTATATTTGTGGCCTAGAAGATATGCCATAAACGAGGCCCATTCTTCTTCCTCGGTATTAATTTCTGCGTATTTGTAATATATTTCTTAATGTCCGTAAAATATTTTTCAATGCTGGATGTATTGCGTACATCACTTTAAGCATTAAAGTCTGCTAGGTGGTGACGAAACAGTAGAAACTAGTTGCAGCAAAAGTCTTGTAGTACGTTTTTGATGCTGTATATAAGAGTAGGTTTTTCCCCACATGCGACCAGTATTGGTCGTTAACGAACTCAAAGTCGCCCGGTGTGACAGAGCGGTTCTAGGCGCAGGTTCGAAATCTGCCTCGGGAATGGATTTGTGTGATGTCCTTAGGTTAGTTAGATTTAAGTAATTCTAAGTTCGAGGGGACTGATGACATTAGAAGTTAAGTCCCATAGTGCTCAAAGCAGTTTTTTTTTTTAACTAACTCCAAGTCTGCCAGAATGAAACTATTTTGGCTGTTACAAAACGAGATTAAAGTGTATTATTAAAGGGAGAATAACAGAAAAAAATGTGGTGCAGAACAGGTGATCGTAATGTCATGTGTCGGATGCAGTCTATCTCGTAACACTGTCATACTTCGTTTACAATCAAGTTCTGACGTTAAATTTACAGTACGCTGTATGAAAGCTCGTCTCTCGGGGCCTGGAAGAGGTACTGGTGTGCCCTAACAGTGAAATTACTCATTAACATAGCAGTATCCATAATTTTATCACGCCTTGTCACGACTGATGCTGTAGCCATGAATTATCACACTCCGTTAAAAAACCAGATAAATGAGAACGTAAATTCACTCAATGAGTAACAGCAAAAATAAATAAATTTGTATAATACTTTACTCAGGGCAGTAAAATAACACCATGTCAGCTATGTTTAAAACTTGTAGAAAAACAAAGTAAAACTAATAAAATAATAATAAAATACGACTAACACGTCAGTACATTCAAAAGCCCAACAACAACATTGAATAAAAAAACGGTTTTGATATAATAAAAACATTGAATAAGTTTATTACTGGACGATAATATTTCTAAGACAAGTTTAGTATATATAAAATAAATACCGGTAGTAGGCGACCAAATGCCTCAGTGATTCGACTGGTGTTGACGTGTGGATTCCTACGGTGTACACGTCTAAGGACTATCGGAAAAGTGTCAAAACAATCGCTGCATCTTATGTAGACATTGTTCCCGTTCACTCATACAAGTTAAGCTATCCAGGCCTGACTTAGAGCCTCCTTCATTGTAACCTCTCTGTAATGTTGGAATTAAAGGTGTGAAATACCTCTCTGTCAAGTAATCAGTCGGAAACTGTACTTACAAACCTTATTTCTAAAACATGTGAAGCTTTCTAGGGTCTCTGCCTCTGATAGGTATGTATTCACAATGTAGGATATAGAACTTTGTGGCCTCAAATATTTTTTGATACTTCAAGATATTGATAACGAACTTTAATTCTGACGGCCTATCTCAGAAAAAAATATTGATCAGCGTGCTTTCTTAACCTTGATAGCTACCTAGAAATGTCTGACAAGGAATTAAGTAGTAAAACTGCTGCTGATTTTTTTTTTTTACTTGCGATGAACGAGACGCCACAATAAAATGCTTCACCAAAATAGGAGATGGTAGATCAAATGTATTGATTTTCAAATGCTGTTGAACCGTTGTCAATGTAGATTATATAAACTTCTGTTTCCAGTCACTAGTCATCCATTCTAGTGATCTAATGTTGTTATCAAGTTATTTCTGTTTCTTGTATTGCTTTTAACCTCTTCATATTTACTACAGTGCACAAAAAATCATCAATAATCTTTTAAATTTTCAGTTTATTTTTATACTTACATTTCCTTTTGAAACCAAGTGAACTGCTTTTCGGCACTGTTGAGTATGTACAACATACACTGAAGATCCATAACGACATGACCGCGGCACAACGCGAGCCTGAATGCCGCCTGGTAGAGTTACCAGCATATATCGGGATAAGGAAAGTATTTAAGCTGATCGGAGGCGAATGGGGGCTCATGCTAGCGACGATAAGGGCTGCAGGTTGGGATGTCCATTGACATACCCCGTAGTCCAAAAAGTTTCGAGACTGGATTCAAAAAAGAATAGAGAAAAGTGAGGTGGTGGTTTTAATGCTTTCCCGTCCCCCACCCCCATTTGAGTACAAGGCACAGAATGTTCATACCACCACGTGAACCGTCAGAAACGTCCTTCTTTGCGAATGTCGGCTATGTCTTTAAAGCACCGACCCTTCACGTGAATTTCTGCACTTCCTCATTCTGCGGTACGTTCGTATGAGGTAACAAATTCGAGAATACCTCAAATCTAATTGGAAGACCGCCTGGGAAACGCAGCAAGGTTTCGTGATCTGCACAGCTAGCAAATGCAAATTAATCGAGAGCATGACTCGCGAAATCAGACAGTTTATCAAGCAACTATAGTTGCCCTGCAAATACTGCAAATGGTGAGTACCTCAGATAACGGACAGCGCTAACTGCGAAATTTGAAACTTAATTAGAACTCAACGTACATGCTCCACAACGCAAAAGTCAGTACCGAGTGAAGAAAGGGTGAGACAGCGCCAGAGAAGAGCTACCGCGGACGTCAGAACAGTCCAGACGTCTTCCCCACGGCGGATCCCGAAAGGGAATCTGCGCTCTGCCCGGTCACTTTCCACCAAGATAAACTGTGTGAACACTTCACCACCTTGGCTTCGTGTGGCGGTCCGTGTTCATCTTGGTCTTCATTCGTTTCCTAAGGACACTATTCCTGTCTCGCTCTATCGCCTTCAGTTTCACGATCTTCACACGGAACTTCGCAGTAGTACCTTTGCATACACTGATGGCTCTCGAACTGACCGTGGTATCGGGCGTGCCTTCGTCATTGGCACCGACGTTTCTGTGTATCGGCTTTCGGAACACTGCTCAGTATTTACAGCAGAGCTCTTCGCCCGCTATCAGGCCACGCAGTACATTTGGCGACACAAGCTTCTCAATTGTGTCATCTGTTCCCACTCTCTGCGCTGTACACCGTCCATCCTTTGGAGCAACGGGTCCAGGAGAGATGTCACTTGCTCACTATTGATGGAGCCACTGTGATGTTTCTGTGGGTTCCTGGTCACGTCGGGCTGACAGGAAATGACGCCGCTGACGCTGCTGCCAAGGCTGCAGTCCTCGTACCTCACCCCGCTAGTTCTTCCGTTCCCTCGGATGATCTCTGTGTGGCCTTCTGATACCAGGTGGTGTCACTTTGGCATCACCACTGGTACTCCCTTCATGGGAAAAAGCTCCGGGTTATTGAGCCTCTCCCAGCGGCTTGGACGACGTCCTCTCGGTCCTCTCGCTGTGAGGGGATCATTTTAGCCAGGTTGCGTGTCTGGCCCTGTCTTTTCAGCCATCGCCATTTGTTACGTGGTGCTCCCCCACCACTTTGTGCTCATTGCCCTTGAGAGGCACCCACATACCTTGCTCATACTGTGGCATCAAGCAGTCAGGCCTGCAAGATGAGTGGTCTACCAAGCGAGTGGATTCATTCTTATTTATCGAGTAACATGAACTCTCGTACTCACAACTAAGTTACAAATTATCCTCCTATATGAATAATACGCAACGGAAACGCACTTCTGACTATCAGTAATTTACAGAACTCTGACTGTTCACTACGCACTGGCAATACCACATTTTCTTTTTTTTTTTTTTTTTTATTTAACGGCTTTTATCAACACGTGGCCATCGCACTGAATACGAATGGCGCACACATTATAAATTCTGGATATCATGACAACATATAATTCGAAGGAAAAGGCCACCAATCTTTTTCTTTTCACTATCTTATTTATTCCGATAAATTCTATAACCTAAACACACAAATTCTATAACCTACAACAATAACACATGAGAAATTCCGCCCAGTGGGCATGGCATTACATTGGTGATTCTCTATCTTATGGTCTCGTAATTATTTAACGCTGCAGTGCACTTTCTGGATAGGATGGTGGATCTTTTATTATATCTCACACTTCGACTCTCACAATCATCATCTCGAAACTTTCCTCCAGACCGAGCGGTACAAAAGGAACACGCATAACCCACTACCTCTGAAACTACCTTGCTACTCTCCCATGCAAACCACACATACTTAAATTACATGACATACACCACACTACAACATGAAATACAACACAGGGAATAGTCACAACATTATCACTTTCAGCTTTCCCACTTCAATTAATATTTATCCCAGTTTCACACGACACTGCCCCACTTTGTAATTCTACTTTCCTACCATGAACTCTGGAGATATATGCACGTCTTCCCGTGCAATGCAAGCCAAGTGGCGTTGCTGGATAGACGGCTGACTCACCTTGCTTCTCTCTGAGTATTATAGTTTGAATCAAGCGTCACACGGAAACATATCACGCAAAGTAATATTAAGAACATATTCATCACACACACGAGTCCTCAACTGATACCATGGACGAGCACTTCTCTTTATCCTTTGTCTCATACACAGATTGAGACTCACACAGTACTCACCACGTGGAAGTACTCGCCTCTAATTTCAAGTCCTGCACACGCTATTTCTTAAATTTTTTAACTTATAGTGCACAAGCTAGTAATTCAGCTTAACTTAAGCACACGGAAGTATTTCAACTTATTGCTACATGTGGTTTCATTGTGACCGTTGGTCACTTCCGAAGATTACTACGATCCCATTAATATTACCTGCCTGACATTTAATTCTCCCCACAAAAGTTCCTGAAATAGAGAAATTATTATTTCAAACTACTCTTAAATATTCCACATGCATACCATGTCTCCACTCTTTTGTCTTTACGGAGCACACCCAAGACAGGTCTTAACAGCACAAGATCCAGCGGCAGAGTGCCGAAACATGGCCGTTCTTCAGGTCCTCTCGCACCTCTGCCCAAGTGGGGGAGCACCTTGCTACCGTATTGGTCAGTCACATTTCAGGCGCTCAAAGCTCAGGTTAATTTCATCTCTTTGGTCCCACCAAAGGTGGCCAAAGGATCGTCTCAAAGATGATCATGTATTCACATTCACTATCTGTGTTTAGCAGACGACCATACATCTCACCAAACTGTATGTAGGGATTTATTTTGTGGGAGTGCACGTGTGATCAATTAAATAAATAAATTGTCATTCATTCCCACACTGGTATCTGGCTTCGCTGTATTAATTGAAATTGAGTTATTATTAGAAAAAATATGTTGTTCTGACAAGAATAATGAAGTATGTTGTACCTATTTTCAGTGTCGGGCGGTACTGTACCGTTTCACCCTCACCCTTTGACGGTCCGCCATTTCCTGACGGAATGTCCATTTTTAACCACTTACTTCTCGTTTGTGTTTTCCGTCTGAGTTGTCGGTCGTTTTAACAAACGACGCGTGGTGTGTCGATGGCGTTTTACTTTTTGTCCGTCATTGCAAATGTGACAAGGGACATTTCGTTCAGGACACACGTTTCTCTATGGCTTGTTTTATAGACCTTTCTCCACATCACGGTTTTTAGCTGTCTTCTCTTCCATCGACTTGGACTAACGTGTAGTAGTTTTTAAATCCTCTCTTTGTCTTCGTGTTCTACAGTTCTGACATGGGCGCGTGTGAGGCTTTTTGTTTTTGCGCCCAAAACTGAAAACAAAACAAACAATGTCACAACAGTGTCTTCTCACAGCTCATTAGTCAAAGGTACGTCTGTTGTTTACAGTCGTTAATTCATGCTGCCAGGGTAGTTACTGCGACGACGTCGCTTGTACATCACGAACAAAATCAGTTTCGGAACATTTTGGACGGATCGCGTAAGCGACTTTGACTGAGAACAGACAACCATCGACGAGCACCTGGGAAAGACCATCTCGGAAACGACAAAGCCAATTGGCTGTTCGTGTGAATATCTATGGAAAGTGATGGAAGGACGAGAATAGACTATTAGGCGACAACGTGTTGGACGTCCACGCTTCATCGCTGAACGTCCAAGTCCGGAGGCTCGCCCGCTCTGTAAAGCAGGATAGACAGCGACCTCTGGCGGTTCTGACGACACATTACAGGGCGTACCGCCGGCCGGGGTGGCCGAACGATTCTAGGCGCTACAGCCTGGAGACGCGCAACCGCTACGGTCGCAGGTTCGAATCCTGCCTCGGGCATGGATGTGTGTAATGTCCTTAGGTTAGTTAGGTTTAAGTAGTTCTAAGTCTAGTGGACTGATGACATCAGATGTTAAGTCCCATAGTGCTTAGAGCCATTTGAACTATTTTGAACCTTTTTGCTGCCACTTAGACCCATCATCATCTTAACTTACTGTTGCGTTGGGCACGGTGATACGCAATATTTTACAGAAGCAGTACGATGAAAATTGGAAGTGACGGTGGCTCATGAGGTTGCTAATATACAATGAAGAGCCAAAGAAACTGGTATACGTGCCTACTATAGTGTGGGGCTCCTGCGAGCACGCAGAAGTGCTGTAACACGACGTGGCATGGACTCGACTGTCTGAAGTAGTACTGAAGGAAACGCACACCATGAATCCTTCAGGGCTGTCTATAAATCCATGAGACGTCTTCCGAACAGCACGTTGCAAGACATCCCACATATACTCAATAATCATGTCTGGGGAGTTTGGTGGCTATCGGAAGTGTTTAAACTCAGAAGAGTGTTCCTGGAGCCACTCTGTAGCAATTCTGAATGTTTTGGGTGTCGCATGATCCTGCTGGAATTACTCAAGTCCGTCGGAATGCACAATGGATATGAATGAAGGCAGGTGATCAGACAGGATGCTTACGCACGTGGCACCCGTCAGAGTGGTATCTAGACGTATGAGGACTCCCATATCACTCCAATTGCACCCGTCCCACACCATTACAGAGCCTTCACCATCTTGAATAGTCCCCTACTGACATGCCGGTTCAATAGTTTCATGAGATTGTCTTCATACCCGTACAGGTCCATCCGCTCGATGAAATTTGAAAGGAGACTCGTCCGACCGGGCAACATGTTTCCAGTCATCATCAGTCCAATGTTGGTGTTGACGGTCCCAGGCGAGGCGTAAAGCTTTGTGTCCTGCAGTCATCAAGAGTACACGAGTGGGCATTCGGCTCCGAAAGCCCATATCGATGATGTTTCGTTGAATGGTTAGGGCGCTGACACTTGTTGATGGCCCAGCATTGAAATCTGCAGCAATCTGCAGAAGTGTTCCACTTCTTTCACGTTGAACGATTCTGTTCAGTCGTCGTTGGTCCCGTTTTCGCAGGATGTTTTTTCCGGCCGTAGCGATGTCGGAGATTTGATGTTTTACCGGATTCCTGATATTCACGGTACCGTCGTGAAAGGGTCGTACCTTGGAGATACTGTGTCCGACGCTCGTGCGCCGACTACAGCACCATGTTCAAACTCACTTAAACCTTAATAACCTGCAATTGTAGCAGCAGTAACCGATCTAACAACTGCGCCAGACACTTGTCTTATACAGACATTGCCGACCGCAGCGCCGTATTATGCCTGTTTACATATATGTGTGTATTTGAACATCCATGCCAGTACCAGTTTCTTTGGCGCTTGAGTGTATTATAATAGTCAACACAGCTGTATTATCAAACGCCGGCCGGTGTGGCCGTGCGGTTCTAGGCGCTTCAGTCTGGAACCGCGTGACCGCTACGGTCGCAGGTTCGAATCCTGCTTCGAGTATGGATGTGTGTGAGGTCCTTAGGTTAGTTAGGTTGTAACCTCCCCATAAAATTCATTTACATTTAATCTACCCACAAAATTCTTTCTGATTTAATCTAACCTCTAAATTTATTCACATTTAGCGTAACCTCAAAACAGAAAAATTCGTAAACCCCTCAACAGTAATAATTGTAATCATGTCATTCACATTCAGTGTAACGTCCCAATAAAAAGATAAATTCAGTAACCTGGTAACAATACAATGTAACTAACCTCTCAATTAAATTGTCGCTCACTTATGACTTTTCAATAATTCACTGTGAATTTAACCTGGTAAATTTTGGACGACAGCAGTGCTGCGTCATGGCCCTGAAAGATCATTCTGAATAATAAAAAAAAATATTCTTACCTCAATGAAGTCGCCGGATATATCTGCTCTTACAATAAATTTTTCCGGCACAGCTCTGTGCAATGATGGCCGACCTATCTGTCATTTATGAAAGAAAGCAACTGATTTTTCTATTGCAATAATCGGGATGATCATGGATGGAGAAATTAGTAAATTCTTTAAATTGAAATGAATGGTTGTTAAAAGTTACCTTTAATGAGGAAGATTATTATTACGAGAGTTTTAAAACATTTACATGAGACTTGAGATAACATTAATACATATGCGCGAGGCTGCTTTTTACCTTATACAATAATATTCAAGCTCCGGCATCGCTGCACCGCGACCGGGCCAGCCAACACGATACACCATACCATACCAGACCAGAGCAGATTCCAGACTAGCAACAACTTACTGCTACAGCTACACAGTTCCTACTGCAGTCAACACTGCTCTTCGGTCAGAGACCTTGCATATCGCAGGCAGCGCATGAGCAATACATCGAAATTACATCTGCTCGGACCTCTTACAAGGTTTAAGTAGTTCTAAGTTCTAGGGGACTGATGACCATAGATGTTAAGTCCCATAGTGCTCAAGCCATTTTTATTATCAAACACAACTGTGGTCTAACTCTAAATTCTTTATACTTGAGAAATGCTCCAAGTAAACAATACAAAATAATAATAAAGTATGCAGGCAGGCTAAATTTCAAGCCAGGAAAAATATAAAGAAAAGGAAGCAACGTGTTCAGTAACTTCAGCAGGAAACCAAGACTATACGACAAATGCACTGCAACACGTGAATTACGGTACATCACATTTCATGTGCAACTTCTGATGGCACATTCAAGCAATTAAGTCTCAAAACGAAGTAGAGAACTGCGGAATAAGAGTATTTCTCTTGGAGAGTCAATAGTATAGGGCACTAGGCACACAGCACAAGGCACAATTGCTGCCACTGCAGTTTGATAGTGGTCTCTGTGCAGGGTCTGGTGAACCACCACTCTGGATTCGGCGACGTATCCTTTTGGCTCGACAGGCGCTGAAAATCTCAGCGTCCCCTTAGTCGTTGGCATTTAGTTCAGTGATCCAACCCGCCTTCGAGCGACTCTTCAGGAATCGGCCCCACGCGACCCAGCCATTTGGTATACGTGCTACGGCCTGCCTCAAGGATCTGGTTCTCTCGGGCATGAAAATACACACCCAGGGATGGGACGCACTGCCGCCTTGGTGTCTTCGGACGCCCAAAGTGATTTTAAGCCTGACGCAGTACCCGAAAAATTGTACTCCAGATGTGGTTTTGACAACTCTGTTTTCGTCTATTTTAAGTACATGCCATCGTTTTATCGTTATTTATACAGATGGATCCCTGCAGGGGAATGCTCTTGGTTGTTCTGTGTTTTTCCCTGATAGGGTTTTTAAAGTGCGTCTTCCAGAACAAATTACAAATTATGATGCGGAGTTATATGGCATTCTAATGGCACTGGAGAGGGTTCACAGACATCACCGTACGAGTTTTCTTGTTTGTTCCGACACTCGTAGTGCACTGCAAGCGCTTCGCCAAATGTATCCGGTAGACCCGCTGATTCAGCTCATCCATGACTGCTTGCAGCGGCTCCAACGCCATGACAAGGAGGTGATCTTTTACTGGGTACTGGTCACGTTGGGATACAGGGTAACGACGCTGCCAAGGAAGCATGTTGGGATAGTGCTGTCCATCAATCTCCCACCCCGTTGCTTACCATTATCTCATTTTCTGACAGATGCATCATGCGTCAGTGGGAGTCTGAGTGGTTGCAGGTGTCGGACAACAAACTGCGGTCACTCAAACCGATCACAAAAGCTTGGCGGACTTCGTGTCAGCCTCGCCGCTCGAAGGAGGTTTTGCCTACCAGACTGCGCATCGGGCATAGCCCTTTCACACATAGCTTCCTCCTCCGGGGGGAGGATCCACCTTTCTGTGAAGTTTGTGTCGTGCCGCTTTCAGTTCAGCATATTGTGGCTACATGTGTCCTGTATACTGATAATAGGGCAGCCCTTGGTCTCGCTGTAGATCTGCCCACCGTCCTCCCAGATACCGATAGCAGTGTTAACAGAGTAGTGAAATTTTGTGAACTATCAGGCCTCATCCCTAAACTGGTGGGGGAAGGGCCGCAGACTTTAGTACGTTATAAACTGCTCTGCATGTGGGGACAGCCTTCGTCCCCACCCATGAGATTTTTCGTCAGGGCGCTGATGACCGTGATGTCGAGCGCCCCCTCAACCCAGCTCATCATCGCCCGGCCGCAGACGCAGGTCAGTGGGGGTGCTATTATGCTCTGGGGGCGTTAATATGGGTTTCTATGGGGCTTGTGGTAGCAATCAAACGCACCATGACAGCTGTGGTCTATGTGAACATTATTACGGATTATCGTGATCCCTTTACGCATGATGTCATCCCCAAAAGCGACAGTATATTCCAGTAGGATAACTGTCTGTCACAAGACAATAATCGTGCTATAGTGGTTCGAGGCGCATGACAGTGAACTCAAGTTGGTTCCTTCACCCCATAATCCACCTGTCCGAATCCGATGTAACGCACCTAGCACACTATCAGTCGCCAGCTCTACGGGCACAAACCATTGGCTCGTCATTTATGGACACTGTGTGGTCTGTGTGTGGACGTCCCGTGTCGTATGATTCCGGAGAAAAGCCACGCAGAATCGCTGCTGTATTCTGTTCCATAGGACGACCGAACACGCTACTAAGCAAGTGCTCATAAAGTTTTGGCTCATCTGCGTGTATGATTTTTTTGGGTATGGGCTTTCCATAAACGTTTCTCACAAGTGTGTTGTACAACTTCTCAATTTACTGCTTTAATCATTCACTTAATTTTAACATTCAACTTCAATGGTAAGATCACAAATATTCACTCGTGGTCCTTCAGCAGTAAGCGGGACAATGAGAGTGATGCGAGAAACACTGGACTCCTGTTTGAGCAGAGACACCATTAACGTGAAGTCAAACGTCAAGTCACACTTCTTTTCTCCGTTCTTATTTGAAAGCTCTTGCGCCATCTATACTGACGTCGATGTTCTGGAGACATTAAACTGTAACTTGGCATCCTTCGTGAAAGCAACATCAGACCTGAGGGCAGTTATTATGGCGTTTTATGTTCACAAACCTTACCTCATTCTTCGTTCGGCGCGAAGACGCAGGGGAGATTAGCACCACTGCGCCAAACGTGACAACTGATCGCTCATACGGGAAGACGATATTTATCTTATGTAATACATTACAACTTTCGAGGGAGGGGAAACAATCACTTAAGAGTTCGAACTTTCTCTCACCATTCGTGTTTCTTGGTGATGCATAAACTGCGACGACATTTTGTAGCCGCCTTACAGTGACTTCTGCGTAGCGTGCCCGGAAGCATTTATCCAACATGCCCTCCGAAGTGCGGACACGATCACATGGATTACGGTATGTCAAACGTGACAATGATTGAGTACATTTGGGATGTGCTGCAAGTGCTGCAATTGCAAGACTTTTGAAAACAAATATAACTATGATCCCATATGTCTTACATTGATCGGCAACCGCAAATAATAAATCACTTTTAACAATGTCTGCGTCTGTCGTGTGGTCTCTATATTATTATAGGTGTTTTGACCAGCGGATTCTGAGCATTCTGCAAAGAAATCACTGGAACTTATGTAACACACACTGTAGGATAAAAGAGGTCACACCACATAGAAGTTAAGCAAATGGGTCACAAATTGATATTCATAAAGGATTCGACGGAAAAAGTAAAATTGTAGACTATGGCTGCCTGTGGATGAATTTGTGACGCTGGAGCGCAATTTCACTAAACAGCTGCCGATACCAGGGCATAAAGCTCTCCCGAATTTCATTCCGTGTACCCAGTGGGATAGTAACTATGCCTCGCAGACACGCGCGTGAACAATGTACGTAGATGTCAACATTTGAGAGAGAACGTGTAATTGGGCTCAAAGAAGCCAGTTGGAGTAATCGGAGAATCGTTCGACATTCGAGTAGAAGCGATGCCACTATTCGACGGTGTTGCCAGGAATGTGTGAACCATGGCCGAACACTGCGTCAGGAACGAAGCCGTCAGCCTAGAAAGACGGCACAGTGCGAGGACCGAGCCATGGTGGAGATGGACTCAGAGCCCCGGATTCATCATCATCACCGATCTGACGTGCAACCGGTGCTTCAGTGACCACAAGGAGCATTAATAGGCGGCCTACAGAAAAGGGGCTGAGCTCACGATTCCATTTGCGGCTACTACCATTGACCTCCGTACATAGACAATCACGTTTGCATCGGTGTCGGGCACATTCGGCCTATAATCTCATTTACTGGAGTACAGTTCTCTTCAGTGACTAGTCCCGCTTCCAACTGAGGCCCGAAGTCACCGGAAACGTTTCTGGAGGCACCCCAGACAGTGGTAGAATACTAACCCGACTGTCGCCAGCCTTACAGCCTGACAACCAGGAGTAATGATTGGGGGTCTACATTTTATTTCATAGCAGGACCACTTTGGTTGTCGTCCGCGGCCCCACACAGCGCGTAGACGATATTCTACGTCCTGTTTTCTCGTCCTTCACGGTAAGCCACCCTGCGCTTAGATTTCAGCAAGGTAATGCCCTCTCCACACGGCGAGAGTTTCTACTGCTTGTCTTCGTACTTGCCATACCCTACCTGGACCAGCGAGGTCGCCGGATCCCTGTCCAGCTGAGAACGTTCGGAGAATTAAGGGCAGGGACCTTCAACAAGCTCTCGATGTTAACAAACTAAAGCGCCACTTAGACATAATTTGGCACGATATCCCTCAGAGGGACATACAACAACTCTATCAAACAATGCCAAGCTGAATAACTACTTACATAAGGGCCAGAGGAGGACCAGCGCGTTATTGTCTTGATGAATTTGTGAAAAAGTTTCTCTTAACTAAAGCTCCAATTTCCCTGAAACTGATCATTTGTTTGTCTGTACTCGCACTTCGCATAAATTTCAATTAGTAACCATGGTTTTTATCGCTGTAGCTCAGGTCGACATTACAGTAGAGCTTCACTCCACGATATATGATAGAAGACTTGGCTATAATGTAACCGGCGCATGCTTATCGAATTACTGTAACAGTAACCATCGAACTGGCACCAGAGTTTCTTTGAGATATTGTGTTTTTTAAAAACAGTTTCTTCTGCATATGTCTTCTTCGACACCATATACGTATACTATATATCTTTGTAATAAGCAGTTAACAGACCAAACAAATTTCCAATCTGCCGATAGAATTTATCGTTGATTCTGTAAGGAAAAAACTTTAGGTGTATAGCTACCACGCATAAATAAATGTCAAAATCCTGCAGAGAAATACCCTGAATGGAGGAAAGGAGATCTCTATAGCTGCAGTTGGAATCCACAAGAAAGTTCATTGAGTGGAGACACGCGAACACCGCATCAAAAAGGAAGTTCGAGGCGCAGCCGTCGCATGCCAAGTGATGTGCGCTGTTGCTGGGAACAGCTGGTTATGAATCGTTTGGATCTCTCCATGACTCTACATATTGTTAATCCTAAGTACCACCATACACATTAAGCTGAAGACACAGCTCCTACTCGAAAAAGAGAAAAAAAAAACAACGGCATTTCGTTTGCACTATAAACGCTACCCTTGTTATCAGTTCCTGGAGCAACACGAACAAGGGCACTGATCGTATCGACGTACCCAGAAGACCCGAAACATTGTCCAAGTCTATTTCTTACAAGGAGAGCGTATAGCCTACGGGTCGTCGATTTTGCTGTTCTTACGATGGGATTCTCAGATGCTTTCGAGAAACCTAGGTTCAAAGTTTTAGGAGTCCATTGAACGCCACACGAGAGCGCCAGCCGCTGAACAACAGAGTTAGCGCAACCAGCTAAGGCAGCAGGCTACCAGTCTGCCCGAGCGGCGCTCGAGGCTCGTCAGTTTTTTCCTAATCTCCTGCCAAACACCTGTAGCTAAAATGGATCGTGTCTCTTCTGAAAGGAACAATTATGATGATAGTAACAATGATAATCATTGTGGAATTATCATTGCGATGTACTATCGAGGTATAATAAGGAATCGTGATGAATATTTATTTATACATACATTCATGAGCGTGTCGCAACGAAATCACATGGCCTACACCTGCTTCGAATAATGTACACCGTAGTTCTACTTTGTTTGGAGCATCGGTAGAAAGCAGGCGTGTTCCCTATGCGGGGTGAGCTTAGGTTGTCTCCTCTCCTACCAGCTTTGTTGCAGACCGTTTCATTTCGATACCACAAGTGATTTGTCAACTGCTCATAAATACTCACGTACGGTAATCAACAGATTCGTAAAACTTTCGTTCTCGATGCCTGGGAAACTCTGGAGAAGCACTTCGTGTTGTAGGAGCATTTGTGACGTAGTATGTGATATCATCGCACGGCGGCCCGTTGGGTATGTATTTCCTTTGTTAGTTAATAATTTAGTTGGTTATGTGTTCCGTAGACCATCTGAACGATTTTTTTTATCGACATGATGTGTAATGAGTCAGTCTACAGGATACTTGTATGTGATTAGTTTCAGTAGATAGCTGCGTGCTGGATAAAGTACCTAAATAACACACTGATCTGAATGATTGTGGATTACATTTAAAACTTGGTACTACCTGTCACCAATTTTATGTTATTGGTCAAATGATCAAAAATGTTTGTTGGTCCGTGTTGAACTCTTTCCAGAAACTTATAGCTGAAATAATAATCAACAAAGGTAGTTTTTTCTTCTAGTATTGTAGCTGTGGACATCACTATTCTTCCCCATTTGCGATGCGTTATTTATCCCGAATTTCATTCGTGAATATACGTATTGTGAACGTGCAGTTAAAATGCCTAACTTCTTGAAGAGACACCGGCAAGTTGACTGCTGGTGAGCACCTGTTATACACTCCTGGAAATTGAAATAAGAACACCGTGAATTCATTGTCCCAGGAAGGGGAAACTTTATTGACACATTCCTGGGGTCAGATACATCACATGATCACACTGACAGAACCACAGGCACATAGACACAGGCAACAGAGCATGCACAATGTCGGCACTAGTACAGTGTATATCCACCTTTCGCAGCAATGCAGGCTGCTATTCTTGCATGCAGACGATCGTAGAGATGCTGGATGTAGTCCTGTGGAACGGCTTGCCATGCCATTTCCACCTGGCGCCTCAGTTGGACCAGCGTTCGTGCTGGACGTGCAGACCACGTGAGACGACGCTTCATTCAGTCCCAAACATGCTCAATGGGGGACAGATCCGGAGATCTTGCTGGCCAGGGTAGTTGACTTGCTCCTTCTAGAGCACGTTGGGTGGCACGGGATACATGCGGACGTGCATTGTCCTGTTGGAACAGCAAGTTCCCTTGCCGGTCTAGGAATGGTAGAACGATGGGTTCGATGACGGTTTGGATGTACCGTGCACTATTCAGTGTCCCCTCGACGATCACCAGTGGTGTACGGCCAGTGTAGGAGATCGCTCCCCACACCATGATGCCGGGTGTTGGCCCTGTGTGCCTCGGTCGTATGCAGTCCTGATTGTGGCGCTCACCTGCACGGCGCCAAACACGCATACGACCATCATTGGCACCAAGGCAGAAGCGACTCTCATCGCTGAAGACGACACGTCTCCATTCGTCCCTCCATTCACGCCTGACGCGACACGACTGGAGGCGGGCTGCACGGTGTTGGTGCGTGAGCGGAAGACGGCCTAACGGTGTGCGGGACCGTAGCCCAGCTTCATGGAGACGGTTGCGAATGGTCCTCGCCGATACCCCAGGAGCAACAGTGTCCCTAATTTACTGGGAAGTGGCGGTGCGGTCCCCTACGGCACTGCGTAGAATCCTACGGTCTTGGCGTGCATCCGTGCGTCGCTGCGGTCCGGTCCCAGGTCGATGGGCACGTGCAGCTTCCGCCGACCACTGGCGACAACATCGATGTACTGTGGAGACCTCACGCCCCACGTGTTGAGCAATTCGGCGGTACGTCCACCCGGCCTCCCGCATGCCCACTATACGCCCTCGCTCAAAGTCCGTCAACTGCACATACGGTTCACGTCCACGCTGTCGCGGCATGCTACCAGTGTTAAAGACTGCGATGGAGCTCCGTATGCCACGGCAAACTGGCTGACACTGACGGCGGCGGTGCACAAATGCTGCGCAGCTAGCGCCATTCGACGGCCAACACCGCGGTTCCTGGTGTGTCCGCTGTGCCGTGCGTGTGATCATTGCTTGTACAGCCCTCTCGCAGTGTCTGGAGCAAGTATGGTGGGTCTGACACACCGGTGTCAATGTGTTCTTTTTTTCATTTCCAGGAGTGTACTAACTGCTAGCTTTTGTGCACTCTACACTTTCTTTTTTAGTGATAGAATAATTTCCTGTGTCATAAGACATTATTTTGGGGAAACCGTTAAATACTCGTATATTAGGAGGCTGGTTCGTTGTTTCCAAGACCAGCAATTATACGAATAGCAAAAGTACTGAATTAAGTTGCTTGAACAGATGAGTAATATGCTTCTTTCAGTTCACATTATCATCAACAAGTACATTCAGTAATTAGGAACATTTTATCCTGTTTGCTGACTCCAGTTCATGTGCCATATCAGTTGTTAGTATGACACTATTTGTTGTACAAAACTGAATTTAGTGTGTGTTATCAAGATTAAGGGAGAGATCATTTTCAGAAAACCACATAAAAATTCTTTAAAAATCGTTAACAATTTCTTTAGTGCTCTTCTCTCTAATGGGATTTACACGATAGTTTGAAATATGCAACACTACATGTTGCATTCTATTTGTTAAGTGTGGCTGAAAGCAATTTTTTGTTAAGGCATCAATCTGTGAAGCCTGAGAGTTTCTAAGAGAGTAATTTGATGTGCACGATCAAACACATTGGGCAGATCACAAAAACCAACATCCAGCGATATTTTATTATTTAACGCTTGTAATACCTGGGAGCAAAGGTATAAATATCTTTCTCAGACGAGGAACTGTCCTGGAATCCGTACCGTGATATGCTAGGTACATTGTTTGTTCATAATTGTTTGAGAGACTGCTCTGAAGTATAAAACATTTAGGAATATTTTGCAAAAAGACTGGACAATAATTATTTCATTCTCGTCACCTTTCTTATGAAGACTTTAACAAAATCATATATTAACGTGTCTAGAAAATTATCTTTCTTACTTTAATTCGGACCTCGTCAACATCAGGCGTCGGAGATACGAAGCACACCCATCTCTTCCTGCGTCGAGCTTACCTCCTTCATTAACCTCGGCAGGCGATCTTTCAATATTCGTTGAAAATAAAGAAAGCGCTTCATCTTTCGTTTCTGGACAGTTTTCTCCAATTGAGTAGTCTGCCAAGTCGTGTTACGTACACAGCTAGTAACGCTCTTTTCCTTGTGCTACTTTTACACTTGAATTTCTGAAGATGGAAATCATTCCGTAAGGCGTCATGCAAACTTTGTGGCCAATAAGATCATTCTTCGCGTGCTGTATGACTTCTTATGTGACCTACTCAGCTTAATCACAGACCCACGCATATTTACTAGACTGGTCGCTAGACTCCTACGTGACTTTACGATGTATGTCACATCTTTATTATTTGTTCTACAGCGGTTTTGCCCAAATATCTGCTTTTCTGATCATGCCACTCCTCTGTTGTAGCAGATACGTTGCTATATGTTCGAAATTAATTGATAGCGCTGGATTTAGAGGAAGCTTTCAACTGTGTTTACCGGAATACATGCTTTGAAACTTTGGAGGTAGCTGGGATAAATAAATAACTAGGAGCGGAAGGTTGTCTACAATTTTTACAAAAAGCAGTACAGTTACAAGAATCGAAGGACATGGAAGGGAAACAGTAGCTGATAAGGGGGTGAGATATGGTTGTAGCCTATCCTCAATGTTGTCGGTCCTGTACAGTAAGTAAGCTTTGTAGGAAACGAAGATGGATTCGGAGGGGGAGAAGAAATACTCCCTAGAAATTTTGAGGTTTGCGGATTAGACAGTAATTCTGTCAGAAATAACAGTAAGAAATCAGACAACGAAATATGCTGTTCAAAGAATTCAACGATGGCGCATTGTCATACTAGTTTGAGTCTCTGCATATGTTATTTTTGAATGATGTCCCTTGACATTGTACTGTTTACTGAAAATGTATTGTCATAAAACCAGTACCACTAGCACCTTCAATACGAGTGTACGCTACAAATGTAAAAAATTACATGTGTATCACTGTACCATCGCACTCGACTTACACATTATGACTGTACAATGGTTAAGGGGGGCATGGTACTAGGGAAAATATTGTTATAAAGAGGTTGTGCTAAATTACACAGTAGACACACAGAGATGATGTACCCGACTTACAGAAATGATGCACAGAGATGTCATGAATAGTGTGCTCCAAACTCCCTTAATGTAAAGTCAGTAGTGATGCGATAGCTTAAATATAAACACAAGGCGTATAATTTAACAGTCGAGTAAAATAAAACGCAAAGAAATCGTTACTCTTGCAGCTATATAATAAAAGCCCCCACAACTTACCGAGCGAGGTGGCGCAGTGGTTAGACACTGGACTCGCATTCGGGAGGACGACGGTTCAATCCCGCGTCCGGCCATCCTGATTTAGGTTTTCCGTGATTTCCCTAAATCGCTCCAGGTAAATGCCGGGATGGTTCCTTTGAAAGGGCACGGCCGACTTCCTCTCCCATGCTTTGCTAATCCGATGACCTCGCTGTCTGGTCTCCTTCCCCAAACAACCCAACCCAACCCAACCCCCCCCCCCCCCCCCAAACTTATGATTATGTGACTAAATTGTATGATCATAAGTGTCCGAAGAGCTATTAAAAAGCACTCCGTCTTCAGGCCACAAGTGGCCCATCGGGACCATCCGACCGCCGTCTCATCCTCACAGATGAGGATGCGGATAGGAGGGGCGTGTGGTCAGCACACCGCTCGAAGAGCTATTAGGGGACATTAATATGGGTTGCGTCCGCCCTTTCGTCCTTATGTCCTTATTATGGATTGAGTTCTGCTGGGAACACTTTCAATGGAATGTCTGTAGAGGAATAGCAGCCCACTCTTACTCAATAGCCGAAACCAGAGAAGGTAGCGATGCTGGACACTGCTGCCTGGAGCGAAGTGACCATTGTAACTCATCTCAAAGAGTTTCCACTGTGTTTCGGTCATGACACTGGGCAGTCCATTTTGCTTCAGGAATGATACTTTCCACTAACCATTGCCTCACGAATGCTGCTTTATGAAATACGTTGTCATGGTGAAACAGACTTAGTCATCGAATTGTCCCTCTACCGTGTACAGTACACATTGCTGCAAAATGTTCAAAATGGTTCAAATGGCTCTAAGCACTATGGGACTTAACATCTGAGGTCATCAGTCCCCTAGACTTAGAAACTACTTAAACCTAACTAACCTAAGGACATCACACACATCCATGCCCGCGGCAGGATTCGAACCTGCGACCGTAGCAGCAGCGCGGTTCCGGACTGAAGCGCCTAGAACCGCTCGGCCACAAAGGCCGGCTGCTGCAAAATGTATTCATATCATTCCGCATTTAGCATTTCCTGAATAAGGGGACTACACACTACTCACAAGAAACGCCTCCAATTATAACACCACTACCTCTGTACTTCCCTGTCGGCACTACGCATCAAGGCACGTAACGTTCTCCAGATATTTGCCAAACCCAAAGCCTTCCATCAGATTGCTGCTGGTTGTAATGTGACTCATCACCCCAAGTCAATCGTTTCCAGTCTTCCTCTGCTCAGTAGCGTCGCTCTTCACTCCATTCCAAGCGTCGCGTACCGTTGACGACAGAAATGAGAGGGTTATGAGGAACTGCTCAACAGTTGGACTCCATTTTAACACTCTGTATAGTCACTGTATTATCTGGCCTGCTGGCAGCACTTTGAGACTCACTGCGCTGCTATTTTTTAGCCGCCCCACGCAATGCTCAGCGGTTCCTGTCCACTGGTACATGACGCCTGTCTCGTCTTGGTTCAGCTGTGGCTGTTCCTCGCGTTTCGACTTTACAGTCTCATGTCCAACAGTCGACTTGGGCAGCTTTAGAAGGATTGAAGTGTCCCGGACGGATTTGTTACTCGGGTAACTTCTAATGATTAATCCACATTCGAAGTCAATGAACTCTCCTGACAGACCCATCCAACTGTTTTTGCTTCTCTACCGCCTCGTTTTATACTGGCGAGTCCTAGTCTCGTGACGTCTAGTGGTCAACTCCGCATTACACAGGTGTGTCCGCATAATTTTCATCGGATAGTGATGTTGTAGCCCCTGTATTTCAGTTGTGCTTGTCTATTGCCATAGTGTCAACTGTACGTCCTGTGGTCTTTCAACCGATCGTCATAGAACAGGCACAAAATTGGTTAGAAATTTTCCAACTTGAAAGACATTTTTCATTCGGGACTCTATCAGACAGATCCTTTGAATAGGTATACCTTTCCATCTCTTGCACCACACCGAGTACTTTACCTTTGTGTACTTCATTCAAAACCTGCAAAGATTCACTGAATACATAGTATTTCAAGTCTTACAAGTCAAGTGTTACTCTCAAAGAAAATGTGGATATTTTATGACTGTCTGCTTTCACCCGAATAATGTGAAGAGAAATGCAAGCACGTGTCACGGTAGTGGCGGTTTCCCTTCTGCTGGCCAGGTGTTTGCTGGCCAGGAAGTAGCTGTTGATATACAGTGGCGCGCCAGCAGGCCAGGCGAGACCAGGACTGGGCACCACGAGCTGCGTCTCCGCCATGCGACCCGGGCGCCGCACGCCCAGTTGACCCAGGGTCAAGCAGTAGCAGCAGCGGCGGCGGCGGCGGTTGCGTCAGGGCCGGCTTGGCTCGCTGCGACCGCCTGCTCGTCCCAAGCATCCAATATGCTCAACCGCCGGCCACCGCTCCCAAGTAGATAACCGTTGATTTGATTTGATTTGGGAAGCAAAAACGACATTGGTCAAGCCCGCTGCTGCCCGCGCCGAAACAGAGTTTATTGCGCGGTATCGCTCCCTGTGTCTCTAGTAAAGCCGACCAATGCCCTTGAACAGCGCAAGGAGATCCTTTACCAGTACTTTGCTAGACACAATTCCTCCAGGTCTGGTTGATCCGAATATTCTGTGTCTTTTAATCTGCAATGCCTCGCATTCGAAGATCAAATGTGATGCGGTTTCCTCCCCCACACCGCAGATCCCACATTTGGGGTCTTCTTCCATTATCTCCATTGTATATAGGTGTTTTTTGAAATACACATGGCCTGTCGACAGTCCAGCCATTAATTTCATTTTTCTCCTGTTCAAGCCTAGGATTGAGACACTTCTCTTAGAACATGACTTCGGCTTCAATACCTTGCCATGTTTTTGCTTTTGGTCCTTAGCCCAATATTCTACATTCTATCTTCTTATCCAGTCTTGTAGTTTTATTTTGATCATCGCCTTGGTGATTGACAGGACAGGTTCGGGTCCAATAAATTGTCATCGCCCCTATCCTGCCCAACCTATCGGCTTGCTCATTACTACAAATCCCTGAGTGACCAGAGACCCATTTTAGGTTTATCCTATTGCTTTCCACTAGTTCCACAAGCACTTGGTGGTATTCTGCAACGAATTTTTTGATCTTGTTGCAAAGGATGCTAGTGCTTTCAGGGCTGCTTGGCTGTCTGAATAAATGAAAATACTAAGACCTCTGTAGCACCTCCGCAAATTCTCCTCCACACACACACACTCTGACAGCAGATATTTCTGATTGAAACACAGCGTCCATCTTCCCTAGAGATATTGCACCCGCCAGCCTTGGCTGCACTCCGTATACCCCGGCCCCAACACCTTGGTCGGTTTTCGAACCGTCAGTGAACCAGACTATCTCCCCAGTACAGTGTCGAAATTTGTTCTCCCGGAGCTCTCTACTTCCAATTACTACACTGAAAGACTTGTCGAAGCAGCTCGGAGTTATTATATAGTTGATCGGCATTTGCCCAACCGTACCTAAGTCTACCTCACTCATTATTTTAGTTTGAGATCCTGGATACCCCAGTGTGTTCCAGTTTTTGCTAGTTTCAACCTGTGTGCTCCAGCTGCTGCCTCCATCTTTACCCACAGGTGTAATGGGGGAATGTGCAGCATGGTTCCCATCCCAGCAGTGGCTGTGCTGCTAATTCCACCTGTAATAGCTAAGCAGGCCAATTTCTGCATCTTAGCAAGCTCCTTAGCAGCTACCTGCGGTTCTACCTTTTTCCACCACACTGTTGCCCCATAAGTGATCATAGGTCCTACCACTGTGGTGTATATCCAGTACATACTCTTGGGGTTTAAGCCCCAGTTTCTACCACAAGGTCTCCTGATACTCATTAGAGTACCTTTCGGCTTGAAACAGATGCTCCTTATGTGAGGGGTCCACGATAGTTTCCCGTCCAGTGTTACTCCTACATACTTCACTATCCCCTTCACCGGTAGGGTTTCATCGAGAAGCTTGTGTGTTGGATCTGCTTCCTCATAAATGGTACTACAACAGTCTTCTTAGAACTGACCCTTAGATCCTGTTTCTTGCACCAATTTTGCACAATGTTCAATGCTCCTTTTGCCATAGCTCTGACTGTACTTGAAAATTTGCCAAGTATTACTATGGCAAGATTGTCTGCATATCCCTGGCAAAAGTACTTTCTAGAATTTAATTCTACGAAGGTTGGGACTTCAACAGTGGCA
The DNA here is from genome assembly GCF_021461395.2 of Schistocerca americana. NCBI lineage: Eukaryota > Metazoa > Arthropoda > Insecta > Orthoptera > Acrididae > Schistocerca > Schistocerca americana. The sequence continues at coordinate 541,600,360 of NC_060119.1, forward strand.
ACTATTTATTTACAGCTCATACAAAATAGATACGTGTTTCAAAGTTTTACTGACCTTAAAAGCAGTCACCAGCATTGTGTATAACCCGTTTCCAACGATGTGGAAGTCGTAGGATACTGTTAGCAGTGCCAGTTGTGTTGACAGTTCGAGCAGCGCCGGTTATTGCCCGACGAATTTGTATCAGTTCTGAAGCGAATGCCGTGAAGTGTTTCCTTCAGTTTAGAAATCGAGTTGAACTCAAGAGGGCTTAAGTCAGGGGAGTGCAGTAGCTAGTATAGCACTTCGCAGCCCCATCAGTCAAACAAATCAGTAACAGCTTGCACTGTACGTGCTTGAGCATTGTCCTGCAAAATGATGGTCAGGTCCTGCAGAAAGTGTCATCACTTCTGTCTCTATGCTGTTCACCTTTGGAACACAACCTACAAGCAGCTTAGAGGCAGAAAGTTCTGACTTCCGATAGGCTTACCGTTAAGTAAGTCGCGTTTCCAGGCTACTTCATTTCCCCTGCAGCAGAATATCCAGTGGTTGTTGTTCTTGTTGTTGTTGTTGTTGTTGTTGTTGTTGTTGTTGTTAAGTACCATGCTGGTTTGATGTCTCTCTCCACGCTAGACTGTCCCGTGCAATCCTCTTCACCTCTGCACAACTACTGAAACTACATCCACTCGAAGCTGATTTTGTTGTGATTTCGAGAATGTTTCACAAAAAAGAAAAGAATGTTAGAAAGATGATTCGAGTCTGAAGTAAACTGCAGGAAAAAGAAAAGAAATTAGTGCACTTGGAAAGACGACGTCGATTTGGATCTGATGACGGCGTATGCCAGCTGAGGGATAGTAGATGTGGCATAGCTACCACAGTGTCAACTGTGTTTACCCTTTAACTGGGAATGTCCACAGCCATAAGGCACAGTGTGGCCCAAACGTGTGAAGCAAGCAAGTAGCCATGCCACAAAGATGCTGCCCCCAGGGGCTCAGCGTTCATTTGCTGAGTACGGGCTTGGCGACCCCGGGGTCCTGAGCTGGCGACTGGTCAGCGCCGCCAGTCTCCTGTCGCCGTAACCCCCGGACATGCTTCAGCGACCACCGTATGGTGCGGCGGTGGAATGTTGTGTGCTGCGGGGAATGGTAATCTTGGCTTGACCGCCTGGATTGCGAGGAAGGTAAACCTCTATAAAAACCCCTCAATCTTACCGTGTGCTGTGCGCTTATAAGATGCATGGCTGTTGGGGTGGAACAGTCGCTAGCGGGCAACCTCTGGAGCACCTGCCGCACCCCAGTTGTATACGGCTTACTCAGGCACGCGGGGCTCTGTCTGAGCGGACCTTTAGTTCCCTAGCTGCTCGTGGGACCGCAATGGACCCTTCGACCTCTACATTTCCCCCTACCAGTGGATTGGGTGGGCCGCTGGTACGCAAACACACCCCTTCGAAAAAGCGACTTCGTGCTGCGAGTCCTCCAGCTCCTGGTGTTGCTAGAGATTTATCAGACTGTCGTAACAGAGCACATGCTGAAAATCAGAATGTGTTTTTGATTATTAAACGAAAGGAGGGTAGCTTTGAGAGGGTTTCTCCCTTTTACATCCACAAGGGTCTTGAAGGAATTGCAGGTACACTGAAATCTGTTAAGCGACTGCGCAATGGTACTCTCTTAGTTGAGACTTCTAGTTCCCGTCAAGTCGCTTCTCTTCGGAAAGCACCCAGTCTCGGAGAGTACGCTATCGAGACCGAGCTCCACTCCACACTCAACTATAGTAAGGGTGTTGTGACATGTAGGGACTTGGTGGATATCTCCACAGACGAGTTGAAATCTGAGTGGGCTGACGAAGGTATTGTTGACGTGCAGAATATTATGAGGCGAGTCGATGGGGACCTAGTAAAATCCGACTCGTTTATTCTCACGTTCAGTTGCCCGAGACTTCCAGAGCATGTTAAAGCGGGGTTCTTACGTTTGCCAGTACGGCCATATTTCCCCAACCCAATGCGCTGCTTTAAATGTCAGCGCTTTGGGCATACTACATTGGGGTGCAATGGGATAGCCACTTGCGGTAAATGTGGTCAGCCTGCCCATGAAGGAGCCGATTGTTCATCGCCTGTGAAGTGCGTGAATTGCTTTGGGAGTCACCCTGTCTGGAGCCGGGTCTGCCCATCTATCTCGAGGAACGGAAGATACAGGAGATCAAAACATCTAAGCGCATCCCCTATGGTGAGGCCAAGAAGCTCTTTAAGGCCATGCAACCTCCTATGTTTACTACATCTTTCGCTTCCGCCCTAAAAAAACCAGTACAAATGGCCACTGTTGCTACGCAAACGGAGGTTGCTAGTGTGAGCACTAATACCTGCGTTTGCCAGTGCACTTGTGCTGCTGCGGTTGTTTTGCAACCTGCAGCTCTCCCCGCAACGTCGGACAAGGCCGTGGTTGCTGACATTGGGGTACTTCCTGCCTCTTCCCCTATGGCGCCTTCTGCCCAGGCGAGTAAAGCTCCAACTGCTGACAAGGCTCTGCATTCTAAGCCCCCTAAGACAAAGACGCCGAAGGTGAAGATTTTGCCACCTGCGGAGACTGATCAGGGTCGGTCCGATGACGAGGCCATCGTACTGTCTGACATCTCCCGTGGGTCGTCATCGGAGCTGATGGACATTGATGTCGACCGGGGGCGCTCTTCTCGCCCCAGGAATAAATCTCCGGCCAGTACGGGCTCTCCTCCAAAACACAGAGGCAGGGTGAAAGTTCAGCCACCCTGATCACTGGCTCCCATCTTACAGTGGAACCTGAATGGGTTCAGGACGCATGTGGCCGAACTACAACTCCTTGTACGTGAGTTCCCTTTGTGCTTATGTCTCCAAGAGACACATTTTCGGGCCACAGATGCTCCTTCTTTACGGGGCTATACCGTCTATCGGAATGATGATCTGACGGGGGAAAGGGCAAAGGGTGGTGTTGCGGTTTTTGTCCGTGACATGCACCCCTCATCTGAGCTCCCTCTCGTTACAGACTTGCAAGCAGTTGCAGTTGACCTTCTTGTGGGTCGGAGGCTCACGGTCTGTTCACTTTACTTACCTCCTCAGGATGCGATAGACTCTGAGGCTCTCACGGACCTTATTGGCCAACTTCCCCGCCCATTTCTTCTTCTGGGGGACTTCAATGCTTATAATGTCTTATGGGGCTCTTCGACTACTTGCCCCAGGGGTCGCATTCTGGAACGCCTCATGGTGTCTGAAGAACTGTGCATCCTCAACTCTGGTGCCCCCACTCACTTCTGTACTGCTTCTGGGTCGTCGTCAGCTATTGACCTTTCCTTTTGCTCTCCAGCACTAGCGGATTCTGCTCTATGGGAGGTTGATGCTGACCTCCATTCTAGTGACCACTTCCCCCTTTGGATTCGCCTCCTGGATGAGGCTATGGCATTTCCGGTACCGCCCCGGTGGCACCTCTGCAGGGCTGACTGGACACTTTTCAGCCACCTGGCCGTTTTGGAACACCGTGACAGCGTCCGCGAATGGGTAGACCATGTTACAGCTGTGATCTCCCATGCTGCTGAATTGTCAATCCCACGGTCATCCGGTCACCCCAAGAGGCGTACTGTCCCTTGGTGGACCCCTGAGTGCCGCTCAGCCATCCGAGCCCGCCGTGCCGCTCTGCGCCGCTTCAAGTGCCGTCCCACAGCTGACAATCTTGCAGCCTTTCGGGTGGCAAGGGCTAAAGCGCGGCGCGTGATTAAAGAGAGCAAACGACGATCATGGCAATCGTTCTTGAACTCCATCTCCCGCTCCACTAGTTCTACGAAAGTATGGGAAGCCATCAGGAGGATTTCCGGGAAACTCGGCCAGCTACCTGTCACGGCATTGCTGCATCAGGGAAGTCTCCTCACGACGCCGAGAGACATTGCCCAGACACTGGCCATGCATTTTGCGGAATCTACCGCCACTATTAACTGTGATCCAGATTTCTGCCGCTACCGCACTGCCATCGAGAGGGGTCACTTGGACTTCCGGTCTCCTAATTCTGAACCCTACAACTGCCCCTTCACAATGTGGGAACTGGATTCGGCGCTGTCTGTGGCTCATGATACTGCGCCTGGTCATGATCAAATCCGGTATAGCATGCTGCGGCACTTGTTACTGCCTTCCAAGGAAGTTCTCCTGAATTGTTTTAATATGATATGGTTATCCGGCACGTACCCTGACTCGTGGAGGGAAGCGATTTTGGTACCCCTCCTCAAACCAGGGAAGGACCGAACGCATCCCAGTAGTTATCGAAGTATCGCCTTGACGAGCTGTGTCGGGAAGATGTTGGAACGCATGGTCAATCGTCGCCTGGTTTGGCTGCTCGAGACCAGGCAGCTCCTTAGCCCCTCTCAGTGTGGCTTTCGGAGATGGCGTTCCACTATAGACAACTTGACCCTGCTTGAGGCGGCCATCCAGCAGGCCTTCCTGCGTAACCAGCATTGTCTAGGTGTATTCTTTGACATTCATAAGGCGTATGACACTACTTGGCGCCGCCATATCCTCAATCAACTCCATGAGTGGGGCTTTCGTGGCCGTCTCCCCATCTTCATTCGGTCCTTTCTTTCCCACCGCCTCTTTCGCTATAGGGTTGGTAATGTGCTATCAGATTTGTATGTGCAGGAGAATGGTGTTCCTCAGGGAAGCGTTTTAAGTGTCACCCTCTTTGCCGTCGCCATTAACAGTATCACGTCCACTATCCGGAGTCCTGCCCAATGCTCCTTGTTTGTGGACGATTTTGCTGTTTTCTGTTCTTCCTCCAGTCTTGTCACTGCTAGTCGACAGTTGCAGCTTACGATACAGCGATTAGAGGCATGGACTGCGAAGACGGGTTTTACCTTTTCTGCAGACAAATGTGTGTGTGTTCATTTTAATCGTTCTCGACATCTTTTTACCTCCCCTGAATTGCGTCTGAGGGACACCATTCTTCCTTTTAGCGACACTGTGCGGTTCCTGGGCCTCACTTTTGATTCAAAGTTGTCGTGGTTGCCTCACCTTAAAGACCTCAAGGTGCGGGCCCTGAAGGCACTGAATATTTTGAAGTGTCTGAGCCATCGGTCCTGGGGAGCAGATCGGGCGCGTCTGCTGCAGTTTTATAGGGCTTTCGTCCGATCGCGACTTGACTATGGTTGCACCGTGTATGGGTCAGCAAGGCCTTCGTATCTGAAGATTCTTGACGCAGTACACCATGAGGGTATCAGGCTGGCCACTGGTGCCTTCCGTACTAGTCCCATCCCCAGCCTGTGTGCTGAGGCAGGGGAACCGCCGCTCGCCATCCGGCGGAAACTCCTCATGGTGCGACGGGTGTGTCAATTCCTTGCCTGTCCTACCTCCCCTGCGTACCCTACTGTTGCCCGACCGCCTATGGAACGTCTCTTTTCCAGTCGTCCCAGGGCAACGAGACCATTTGGGATTCGTGCCAAGCATTTGCTTGTGTCCCTTGGTGTGGAGCGTGTGGCCCCCCAACGACAAGGTTTTACTCGCCTGCCTCCCTGGTTGCTCCAGAGGCCCAGCGTCCTTTTAGACTTGTCGGAGTACCGGAGGAGCTGCACTCTTGCGTTTGTTTTTACCTCCTTATTTTATGATATTTTAAACCAGCATCCCGACCATGTACCAGTATTTACGGATGGCTCTAAACAGGGGGACTCTGTTGGTTGTGCTGTTGTTTTCCCTGATCGACTCGTCAAGTTACGGCTTCCTGCGGCGTTTACCATCTTTGATGCTGAATTGTTTGCGATCTTGCGGGCATTGGAGCAGATGAGATGTGTCCCCCGTCGTAAGTTCCTCATCTGTTCTGACTCCCTGAGTGCCCTTCAGACCGTGCAACACTTGTACCCAGCGGATACGGTCGTTCAGAACATCCATGATGCCCTACTCCACCTGCAGCGGCAGGGGAAGGAGGTTTCCTTCTGCTGGGTGCCGGGGCACGTGGGTATTAGGGGAAACGAGCTGGCGGATGTGGCTGCCAAAGATGCATGTTCCCTCCCTGACGTTGTTGAATGTGCCGTCCCCCTCCATGCTGTTACCTCCCTCCTGCGTTTTCGCGTTATGCGTCAGTGGGAAGAGGAGTGGCTGGCAGTCGGTGAAAATAAGCTGCGTCTGGTGAAGGCCACCACGCGGCCATGGCGTACTTCCTACCAGTCATGCAGGCGGGATGAGGTTCTCCTCACTCGCCTCCGCATCGGGGACAGTCCCTTCACACATGGTTTTTTACTCCGGCGGGAGGATCCCCCAATCTGCAGTGCTTGTGGCGTCCAGATTACTGTCCGCCACATTTTACTTGATTGTCTTTTATTCTCTGACCAGAGGGCGGTGGTTTCTTTGCCACCGGATCTGCCCTCTATTTTGAAAGACGACGCATCGTCTGTGGTGAAGGTTTTACGGTTTTGTGTCCTGTCCAATTTGTTGCCACGGATTTTAGGGAGAGGGTTTTAATGTGCTGCTGGATGACTGGCTCACCCAGATTTTAGGTAAGAGGTCCGCCAGTCACGAATACCTCCTTGTTTCCCTTTGGTTTCTGTCCTCCCTTCCTTGTGTTTCCTTTCCCTTTTTAGTGGACTCTTTGTCCTCTTGTTTTGCCTCTGTACGTGAGGATTTGGAACTGCGTCAGGTCTGTGTCTTTTAGCTGTTCCCCTTGTTCGCTGTTCGTCTTAGTCCCTTCACTGCATGCGTTCCTGTTTTTATGGGTTTGGGCGCTGATGACCCCGCTGTTTAGCGCCCGTAAATCTCAAACACACACACACACACACACACACACACACACACACACACACAAAGATGCTCAAATGCTCCCTACAGTCAACTGAACGAGTTTGAAATGGGTCAGATTGTGGTCTCTCGAGTGGCGGGGTGTATTGCCACCACAGTTGGACGTGCTGCGTCAGTAGTGCAACGAAGCTGGTATCAGTGATGACGTAAACATTGTCACACCTGTAGAAGAGGTTCTGGACGTCCACGCAGCGCAGACACCCGCTAGGGTCGTCGTAATGTAAGGGTAGCAGTGGCAGATCATACAGTTAGCACAGCACAGATGAGAGGGGTTGTAAGCCCAGATGCGTCAACTCAAACTGTTGAAAACTGGTTAATAGCATTAGGACTGTGGGCACACACACCTCTAGCCCGTCTTCCACTCACACCACATCATCGACGTACACAGCCTCGACCGGTGCGGTCAGACCATAACTTCGAAGATGGTATGGTCTTCAGAGATGAAAGTAGATTCTGCTGCACGGAAGTGTGGTCGTTCGTGCGCTCGACGTGGAACTGGTGAGTGTTGTCTGGTAAAATGCATTTGTCCAAACACACTGGCCCCATCCCAGTAGTTATGGTCTGAGGTGCGATACGCTACAACTCTCGCATCTCTGGCGTATGTGGAGGGGAGCTAACCAACGCTCGGTACGTGCCGAATGTTATACCCGTTCTTCTGCCGCTCTTGCGACAGGATTTTGATGTGTTGTTATAACAGAATATTGCTCGCCCACAGACTGCCCGTGAAACTCAACATGCTCTGCAAGACGTGCAGCAACTTCCCTGGCCAATGGGATCTCTGCACTTGGCTCCAGCCAATCAGATGTGGCATACGATGGGAAAAGCTGCGACTCGCGCGACTCGTCAACTAACAACTCTTACAGAACCACATGAACATGTCGAGCAGGCGTGGCATTATCTATCCCGGGAAAGTATTCGCCATCTCTACGATCGACTGGATACCAGAGCCAGCGCCTTCACAGGCGCCCGTGGAGACTACACCACGAACTAATATGGATGTTTCAGCATGGGTCGATAACTGATACCTCAGAACCGCTTGTTCTAGTCATCTGTAAATGTAATCATTTCACGTACTCCATATGCGCTGCTGCAACAACAAATGTTGAGTGAATTGGAAACCTCTGAAAAGTGTATTAGTTTCTTTCTGACAGTATATATTTCACACGGTACTTCAGTCTTCATCACATTGGTTCCCGGGTTTTCTGCTGCCCTAAAGTGTTTCAACACTCCCTATCGCAGCACAGAACGATTCCTACAATAAGCGGCTCTGCTATAACGACCCAGCGGTGAGTTATTGATGCAAAATGAAACTGACCATCTGAGGCGTGACAGGCAGTTCATTTGCCAGCTAACTCATAGGTATGTTTCGACTTTGACCTTTAAACTATGAAAAGCTCTCTATGATACATGTAACTGAAACACAGTTGTACTTCGCCGCAACCATTCTGGGAAAATGTTCGACTTTGCGAAGACTTGGCAGGGGCGAAGCGGCCTACAGCCGCGCCCTCGCGCGACTGCCAACGCTGGCCACCCTATCGACGCACCTGTTGCGCTTCCATCGACCGAACCTCGCCTGCTGCAGACAAATGCCAGTCGAGTCCTAAGCGCAGGTCTCCGGCTCGCCCTTCGAGTCGCGTCTTTGAATACAGCAGCTTGTGGGCAGCCCCCAGAGTCAATACCGCCACCCGTAAAATGGGTGTCCCTCGGCTTAACCTGTTGCTTCGAAGAAAGATGCTGACATTTATTCTTTAGAGTGATCACTTAAGAAATGAATTATTTCGCTAGATGTGTGATAAGTGGCACCGTCCTGTTGCAAACAACAAAACGTTCATCTGCCTCAAGAAAAGAAGTAAACTGTGTAATTATGTCTTGGTACACAACGCTGTTCATTGCGCTTCTAAAGAAAATAGCGCCCCAGTATTCGACGACGTGATACGACACACCACATTTCAATTCTGTGACGGTGCAAGGTGTTCCCATGATTTTCGGTTGCTCACAGTCTTGTGTACTGACAGATCAAGTATTAACTGAGATGAAACTACGCCTCATAAGTGAAGAAAACGCGGTCCAGTTTGGAACCTAGTTAGACTTCAACCCGAGTGCATAGCAGTTATGATACCGGTGCTAACGGTCTGATAATATTCCCCTTCCTGTACAAAATGATGACCCATGCGTGAACAACAACACGATGTGACTACGGTTAATGAATAATAGGTAGCAAACACACCATACCGCAACGGGACATACAAAGTAGGTTTCTAACATACGTTCACGTAAAATGTAACAAAGACGTTTAATCATTCTAATACAAGTTGTGAGTGTGTTTACGCCCTTCTCTTGTAGAGAAAACACATGCAATACGGACGTAAAATTCACTTTGTATTCCCTAACCAAAACTGACGGAAGAACGAACCACAAAAGAGCCAACTCTCGATGTATTCGGGACTGCAACTCTTGCCTCTAAGTTCTCCGCAGCTCAAACCTACCTTATATTATCTGAAATTTGAGTGAAAAGAAAGAAAATTCTGTCTACTGAATGCTGTTTACATTCCCATCAATTCCGCGGAAGGCTGCTTGTTTCCAATAAGCGGTGCTCGTATAGGCTACCGACGTGAGTAAAGGATGAACAAGCAGGTATAGATTGAACAGAAAAGTCGTAAGATTGAGATAAGATTGCAGAAAGAGAGTAATCATTATTCGACGAATAAGCATAAAGATTCACGAACAGTAGATACATCTCACCTTCAAGAGACCACATGGAAATACAAGGTGTACATAAAGTCTAGGAACACTTGCAATTATTTATTGCACAAGAACTAAACATTGTACAGGTGTCATACATTGAATTTTTAAGAGAAACTCTGAAAAGCTTTTTTTTTTTTTTTCAAAAATTCTATATGCGAACCATGAGTGACCCTGAAGACGTCAATACGGTAATCGAATTCTTCCCATACCCCTCGCAGCATGGCTACCTTGACTGTGACAGTCGCTTCACGTATTCTCTCCCGGAGCTCTGCTACATCACGTGGTAGAGACGGTACTTACACCAGATCTTTAATGTGTCCACACAAATAGTCACACGAAGTGAGATCTGGTGATCGGGGATGCCATTTCATGAAACCGTTGTCCCCTTCTGGAGCACGGCCGATCCATCGATGCGGTAGCTCCGTGTTCACGTACCCACGAACTTCACTATAAAAATGGGGTGGAGCCCCATCCTGCTGAAAGGTGAACGGGGAGTCAGATTGCATTTGAGGGATGAGCCATTACAGCAACATGTCCAAGTAGGAGTATCCAGTGGCAGTGCTCTTGGAGAAGAAGACTGGTCCGTACAGTTTTCGACGTGACAAGGCACAAGGCACAAAACATTTACCTTTGGTGAATCACGCTCAAATTCATTGCATTCGTGTGGATGCTTTGCATCCTAGATTCAACAATTATGCCTGTTCACTTTCCAATTAGTGTGAAAAGTGGCTTCGTCGCTAAAAATTAAGCGACCAAAAATGCCATCCCTATCCTCATTCAGTTGTAGCAAATGCGAATAAAACTCAAAACGCTTGTCTTTGTCGTCGTCATTGAACTTCTGCACTAGCTCCAATTTGATTGGTTTCATAGACAGCTTTTGTCGCAGGACTTTCCACACTGTCATTAGAGTCAATTCGAGTTCACGGGACGCACGACGCACCGATTTCTTGGGACTCATGAATGTCTCTCGGACGCGCTCCACATTCACTTCACTCATAGTGGGACATCCGCTTCTCTTTGCCGGGCACAAGCAACCCGTCGTAACGAATTTGTTGTGCCAATGGTAAATGCCCTTCCTTGTTGGTGGCTTCTTATCGTACTTGGTTCTAAACATCCGTTGAACAGCTATAGCACACTTGTTTTTGTCGACCTCCAACACACAGAAAGCTCGCTCCGCACCTGAACTCTCCGTTTTTGCGACTAGCGCTGACTATCGGAAAATTACCAAACTGCGCTGTAGCGGTATACACGAAAAAAAAAAAAAAAAAAAACAGGGTTTCTCTTCAAATGACATAGGTATGATAGCTGTACAATGTTTGGTTCTTGTGCAATAAAAATTGAAAGTGTTCCCGGACTTTATGTACACCCTGCAATACCATACGCCATCAAGTTTTAGGAAAGTGGTGTTCATCTCTGAAGAAGATCGCGTGTATGACGGTAGTGCGACCCCTTCTTGGGTATTGCTTAAGTGTCTGAGATCCGTATGATTTCGGAGTAAAGGAACACATCGAAGCAATTCAGAGGCGAGCTGCTAGATTTGTTACCGGTAGGTAGGTAGGTAGGTAGGTAGGTAGGTAGGTAGGTTCGAACAACACGCAGGTATTATGGAGAGGGAACTCATATTGGAATGCTTGGACATAAGGCGACGTTCTTTCGAAGAACAGTATTGAGAAAATTTAGAGAACCAGCATTTTAAGCTGATTGCAGAACAATTCTACCGCCGCCAACATAAACTTCACGTAAGGACCAAGAAGACAAGAGAAGAGAAATTAGGGTGCCATACGGACAGCCGTTTTCCCCTCGCTGTATTTGCGAATGGAACAGAATATGACTAGTAATGGGTTAGTTTACATTCCGCCACGTACCGTACGATGATTTGCGGAGTATGTATATAGAAGTACATGTGGAAGTAAGAGTAATATTATTTGGCCAGTGAAAAAGTAAAATCCGCAGAGGGCCCTTAACAAAGGCAGTTACTGATTCTCACTACGTTAAACAAAGGCGTAACATTGCTCAAAATGAAAACATATCGACAAAACTGAAAAATCATGTAATATGGAATAATACAACTGCAAAGCTAGCACGCAACGCTCTCACAAAAAATCCTGAATACTGAAACTTAGAAATTCGCACCTCAACAACAAACAATGACACCTGAACTTAACAAATTGGAGTTAAGGACTTCCAATTTCTGCGATAGCGTGCATGTCAACAAATGACCGAAACTGTAGAGTACGCTGTTCGCTTTTCCTTGTTCAGTTACTTCGATTCCTCGACTCAAAAAAAAAAAAAAAAAAAAAAAAAAAAAAACGATAATCATAGAATTTTAACTTCTGCATCGCTTTCTGTGCACTACCAAACGAAATTTGAGGCTGGACGAATAGTCTCATTAAATTTCATATTCCTCACCTCATCCAGTCTAGCGTTCGTCAAAATGCCCGGTCAATCAAGTTCTCTTTTTGTCTGCAACTGATTCGTGTTCATGGAAACGGGCGATTAATCTCTTAAATTGTTCAGCACCGTGGCATCTGGATATCTCACGCGAAAAATTAGTCCATTGGAACTCCTGTTTACAGGCGCATTTACTTTCATGTGCGCGACATGACGATCCACTCTACACCTACGTCAACACATACCTCTATAAACCAAAGCGAAGTGCATGCTGGAGGATGCTCCCTCATTCACGTAATGAGCGTAGTAATAATGATTGACTAAGTGCGTCTCTTCGCGTTGTAATTCCTCTACGCTTGTCTCTGCGTTCACTAAGAGAGTGAAACACAGGAAATTGCAGTATACTCCTAGATTCTCCACTCAATACTTGTTCTTCACACTTTGTAAGTAGGCTTTCCTGAGATAGTTGGTGCCATCTTCAAGCGTCTGAAAGTTCAGTATTTTTCAGAATTTCAATGACGGCCTACAATGAGTGAAACAAACCTGCGACCATTCGTTTTGTCGTTTTACATGTTCCGTATCCTCTGTCAATCCTATTTGGCGTGGATCCCACACACTTGAGATACACTACTGGCCATAAAAATTGCTACACCACGAATATGACGTGCAACAGACACGAAATTTAACCGACAGGAAGAAGCTGCTGTGATATGCAAATGATTAGCTTTTCAGAGCATTCACACAAGGTAGGCGCCGGTGGCGACACCTGCAACGTGCTCACATAAAGAAAGTTTCCAACCGATTTCTCATACACAAACAGCAGTCGACCGGCGTTGCCTGGTGAAATGTTGTTGTGATGCCTCGTGTAAGGAGCAGACATGCTAACCATCACCTTTCCGACTTTGATAAAGGTCGGATTGGAGCCTATCGCGAGTGGGGTTTATCGTATCGCGACATTGCTGCTTGCGTTGGTCGAGATCCAATGACTGTTAGCAGAATATGGAATCGGTAGGTTCAGGAGGGTAATACGGAACGCCGTGCTGGATCCTAACGGTCTCGTATCACTAGCAGTTGAGATGACAGGCATCTTATCCGCATGGCTGTAACGGATCGTGCAGCCACGTCTCGATGCCCGAGTCAACAGATGGAGATGTTTGCAAGACAACAACCATCTGCACGAACAGTTCGACGACGTTTGCAGCAGCATGGACTATCAGTTCGGAGACCATGGCTGCGATTACCCTTGACGCTGCATCACAGACAGGGGCGCCTGCGATGGTGTACTGCCGGCCTATGTGACCGTGCGGTTCTAGGCACTTCAGTCTGGAGCCGCGCAACCGCTACGGTCGCAGGTTCGAATCGTGCCTCGGGCATGGATATGTGTGATGTTCATAGGTTAGTTAGGTTTAAGTGGTTCTAAGTTCTAGGGGACTGATGACCTTAGATGTTAAGTCCCATAGTGCTCAGAGCCATTTGAACCATTTTTGATGGTCTACTCAACGACGAACCTGGGTGCACGAATGGCAAAACGTCATTTTTTCGGAGGAATCCAGGTGCTGTTCATTGCATCATGATGGTCGCATCCGTGTTTGGCGACAATGCGGTGAACGCACATTGGAAGCGTGTATTCGTCATCGCCATACTGGTGTATCACCCGGCGTGATGGTATGGGGTTACACGTCTCGGTCACCTCTTGTTCGCATTGACGGCACTTTGAACAGTGGACGTTACATTTCAGGTGTGTTACGACACGTGGCTCTCCCTTTCATTCGATCCCTGCGAAACCCTACATTTCAGCAGGATAATGCACGACCGCATGTAGCAGGTCCTGTACGGGCCTTTCTGGGTACAGAAAATGTTCGACTGCTGCCCTGGCCACCACATTCTCCAGCTCTATCACCAATTGAAAACGTCTGGTCAATGGTGGCCGAGCAACTGGCTCGTCACAACACGCCAGTCACAACACGCCAGTCACTAATCTTGATGAACTGTGGTATCGTGTTGAAGCTTCATGGGCATCTTTACCTGTACACGCCATCCAAGCACTGTTTGACTCAATGCCCAGGCGTATCAAGGCAGTTATTACGGCCAGAGGTGGTTGTTCTGGATACTCATTTCTCAGGATCTATGCACCCAAATTGCGGAAAATGTAATCACATGTCAGTTCTAGTATAATATATTTGTCCAATGAGTATCCGTTTATCATCTGCATTTTTCTTGGTGTAGCAGTTTTAATGGCGAGTAGTGTAATTAAATCTAGAAGCGGTACCGCTTGCCTTCGACTTCGTCTGGATTACGTGGGCAGTGACTTATCGCATTCTTCTTCGGCAGAGGGAAGGGACAGTTTACGGTGATTACCTTGATGTAGCAGTATTAATGGCCAGTAGTGTATATTCGATTTTATAGGATGGATCATACGAGCGTTTCGTAAGCACTCTCTTTGTAGACTTACATCATGAAAATCCCGATATGGTTGGCGGGATCTGGCCATAATGCTCCAAACGTTATCGACTGGGAGGAGATCCGACGATCTTGCTGGCCAAGGTGGGGTTTGGCAAGGAAGACGAAAAGCAGAAGAAACTCTCGCCGTGTGCGGGCAGGCCTCAGCTTGTTGACATGAAAGCCCAGGATAGCTTGCCGTGGAGGGCAACAAAACGCGGCGCAGAATATCGTCGGCGTACCATTGTTACTGTAAGGGTGCCGCGGATGACAACCAAAGAACCATGAAAAGAAATAGCACTCAGCTCCTGTTTGTCAGGCCGTATGGCTGGTGGCAGGTTGGTATCCCACTGAGGTCTGAGGCGTCTCCAGACGCGTCTACGCTGGTCATACGGGTTCAGCTCGAAGCGAGAGTCCTCCTTGTTCTGTTACAATCGGATTCCACGGCGGAGACTGTCTGGAGATACCACGGATAGCGGTGTGTCATCCACCATATGGCCCAACAACCAAGAGTGATGGTCTCGGGCGCCATTTCTTTACACAGCAGAACCCCGTTTGATTGTCATCCACGGCAACCTTACAGCACAGCGGTACATCTACGATATCCTACGCCTCGTTTTGTTGCTCTTCATGGCAAGCCATCCTTGGCTTAGATTTCAGCAAGATAATTCCCGCCGTCATACGGAGAGGATTTCTACTGCTTGTCTTCGTGCTTGCCAGACCCTGCCTTGGATGGTCGCCGAATCTCTTCCCAATTGAGAACGTTTGGAGTATTTATGGGCAGCACCTTCCAACCAGCTCGGGATTTTGACGCTCTAACGCGCCAATTTGAGAGAAGTTGGCACGATATCCCTCAGGAACTCATCCGTAGCGAGCGAGGTGGCGCAGTGGTTAGACACTAGACTCGCATTCGGGAGGACGACGGTTCAATCCCGCGTCCGGCCATCCTGATTTAGGTTTTCCGTGATTTCCCTAAATCACTCCAGGCAAATGCCGGGATGGTTCCTCTGAAAGGGCACGGCCGACTTCCTACCCTATCCTTCCCTAATCCGATGAGACCGATGACCACGCTGTCTGGTCTCCTTCCCCAAAAACAACCAACCAACTCATCCGTCCAACAACTATCTTCAGTACCAAATCGAATAACTGCTTGCATAAGAGCCAGACGTGGACCAACACGTTACTGACTTGCTCAATTTGTGACTCTTTTTCTGGCGAATAAATAATACCATTTTTCTGAACTGTAATCATTTGTTGATGTTTAAATGTACGTCACATATTCCGAATTCGCGGTTCCGGTCTTTTTGTTTCGTAGTGTGTGTATGGAAAGAGTTGCGAGGCAGAAATACTCTTAGTTGGATTATGAAGCATCTAGCAGCGCATTGATGGAAATCAGTCGTTCGAATAGGAATGTTGAATCGTAAGTGGCTTTTTATGAAGTTGCTGAAGTTTAAAATTTGTCGGTGGCATCAGAGGAATTAGTGTGATACAGTTAGGCATGTTTTCATTGTTAGAAGTTTAAATAAAGTTAAAGGACGTCATCTTTCATTTCGGAAGAACCTGACCACCTCTTGCAGTTAATTTGGTAGTAAATAATTACAGTTACGGCAAGTACAGTTAGGCTGCAATTTAGTTTTTCAGTGCTATCGCGGCTGAAGTTATTCCCTCACCCTTTAGTCTGATCGCCAACCATTAGAATCACGGTCAGATCTTTAAAATTACGGGATGAGGGCTTACAGTCACTTACTTTCCTCTTCGCTTTACCATAACATATACTGACTTAAATGACCTTAAACAGTTCGTAGCCCTTGAAGGGTGCAGAATATCACAGGTAAACCACAGTTGTTAAGGTACTCTCGAGGTTTACAAGCAGAACGGGAAGTAACTGTGGGCTGGTTACGGTGCGTCATGCACCACAACCAGTGCGCCTCACTCACGTGTTTAAAACATAAACGACAAGTTAAAACGGGTAATATTCCCTGACTGACAAATAGCCTTTTATGTAACCTTTCATTCCTCATAGTTTGATAGGGATGTGTTAAAAGATCCTGAGTCTCGTTATCGATACAACTCTGTATCCAGCCACATCAGTCAAATATTTTAGAGTACGGGGGCGGAGCTAAGTGAAATGGAACAAAATCGTGAATTTAGCTGTAAGAGTTCTACTGTGTACACTTCCATTCGTAAGAAGTATTCTGGAGCTCCAAACGTATTTTCAGAAAAGAACTGTTGGAGGCTTCTCGAACGACCGGTTTGAATACCGCCCGAACCGCTGGAGTCCTTGTGCAGTCGAGATGACGGATAGGAAAGGAAGAATTCAAAGATGCGCTGCCAGATTTGTGACCAGCCGGCTTGGCCTATAACGGGCGCGTGGCGCAGTTTACGATCTTTCTTCCCCTCCCTGGCAGCGAATGCTGTGCTAACTACGGCGACCCGGGCGCTAGTTGCTTCCGCATACTTACCAGTCTTCCCGACGTCGTGAAACCAGTCCGAGGAACGAATTAGCGGCAAACCCGTATTCACGTCTTTCCTCCATCACGTCTACTAATTCTGTAGGATCGCCAACCTCGCTGATACTCGGCAGACTACTGTTCCAAGCTTCGACATCATTTTGACAGAGCGACCAACCACAACGGTTAAATTCTAAGTAATCACTTTCTCGGCAGGTTTGATACTGTCCACCTTTTAATCGCTGCATATTTGCTGTACTCGACTTCCCCAATAATCTGTTATTCGCGTGTACTACTTTTTGTCTACTCCTACTACTTTTCCTCCCTACTGCCCTTTCCAGTTCCAGGTATTTCAGCATGCTGTAACAAACGTTCCACAAATGTGCCCCTTCGACAGGCTTCCACATTTCTCTACTCTTGATAACAGCTCCAGACTCAAAAGTTAATGGATATGTACCAAACTAACAATTACTCTGCTTTTTTTGCTATACGCTCTCAGCACCCCATTACAACTAACTATCCTTCTGATCGTACAGTGAACGCTACGGCGACCATATGCCTTAGTTGCTGAATCTTCAACGTAGTACTGCCGTGGACCACGAAACGCGAGCCGGCAGGACTCAGCAGTACCAGAAGCAGCTCTGAGAATATCCAGTGCATCTCTGGATGAAACGTTAGGAACGAAAAAGCTTCACATTGCACGACCGTAACCCGAAACAATGAATAGCTATTCTTCTGTCAAATCTTACTTCCTGATTTTCCGAAGATCCTACATGGGCGCAGTATGTCCACATTTCTCCCTCACAGCATCAGCACACCTGTAAAGACTTCCCATATCTGCCACTATTATTATTATTATTTATTATTATTATTATTATTATTATTATTATTATACACGTAGTAGACTCTTTGAGGATCACGTGAAGCTTCTACAGTTCTTCCTGTGGTTTTTCCATGAGACCTTCATTTTCTCACTCATGGCTTTCTTTCATCCGTCCACTTTGTATCGGTTTTTTTGGCGCTTGTCTCTGGATGGACTTCCCATTTGTCTATTTTGCTTCTGTAGCTGTTACGGTCTGTAGTATCCTGAATGGTGAGTTGAGCATCAGTAAGGTCTCTTCGTACTTGTTCGACCCATGTCGTACATTTAAGGTTTGCAGTGGCTGTATCTGGCGTGTGAGTCTATACTCAGGGAGTCTGTGTATGTGTCCATAGAACTTAAGGCGTCTTTTTCTAATGTCAGCAGCAATATTTGAAATTTCCTCTGTAGTTTTGTTGGTTTGTAATCCATATCCAGCTTCAGTTTTTCGTGGTCCAAGGATTTTCCTAATGATCTTTCGGTCTTGTTTTTGTAGATTATTAAATAATGTGTGTGAAATCTTATGGGACTTAACTGCTAAGGTCATCAGTCCCTAAGCTTACACATTACTTAACCTAAATTATCCTAAGGACAAACACACACCCATGCCTGAGGGAGGACTCGAACCTCCGCCGGGACCAGCCGCACAGTCCATGACTGCAGCGCCCGTAGACCGCTCAGCTAATCCCGCGCGGCTTGTAGATTTTGTAGTAGCATTTTGTTACGGAGTGACAAGGTTTCTGCTGCGTATAGCACCTCGGGTTTAATGACAGTGATGTAGTGCCTGATTCTTGCAAGCATTATTATTACTATAATTATTGTTATTATTTTCGAATGAACCCAGTAGGACTAACCAAAGAACTTAGAGCCGGGCGTTTCCTTCCTTTGCGCCCGTATTTCCTTCGCTCTCTTCCTTTGCCTTCTCAGACTTGTCTTTTTCTATCCTCATATAATAGATAACACGTCCAGCTTCTTCTTTGGTTTTTCCTGTCGGTCAACTGGCCATTTGTGAATTTCAGACCTGCAGATTTCACTGTGTTCGACATCTTCTAGTGTAATCCCTGCTAGTTTCAAATCAGCTTCGATCTCTACAATACATTTCATCGCCTCCGTTTTAGCTTTACTGCTGTTGGCAAAGAATTCGACTTTTTGTTTCGTAGGTCTGTTTTCGTTCATTCTTTTAATATGCCCACAAACGTTAACCTGCGTTTGCTAATGTCAATGTGGTTATTTGAGCATTGTTTGATTTTCTGGTTGCCTCTGAGTCAGTATTGTTGCTTTACAAGTTTTGGACCTAGAAATTTCCTACGATTTTGCATTCCTTTTTCTCAGTGTTTTGAGTGTCTGTTTTCCAGTTCAAGATTAGTGTTCTGATCCATAGAAGCATTCTGGTTTAATTATCGTACTGTAATTTCTTAGTTTTGTGTGCTTGGAGATACATTTCGTGTTCAAGAAGTTTAGGGTTATTTGGTATGCAGTTTCCATCTTTCGATGTCTAACGTCGTTTGCTTTTGTTTCCATTCCATTTTCCTGAATTGTTTCAACAAAATGTTATTATTATTATTATTGTTATTATTATTATTATTATTATTATTATTATTATTATTATTATTAGGTGGAATTGGATCCTATCCAATAATGCAAAGCTGTTACGTTTCAGTCTTCGGAGTTTCCAAGCAGCTTTCCTTTTTTTTCTCCCTGGACTATTTTCTTTTCTTCAGTCCATTTTGTCCCTTTTGCGGTGGTGACATCATTCTCTTATGCAGAACGAGAACGCACTGAACAATATCAGCTTATTGCGTCAAATTTCTACGTGAACAAAAAGAAATGATTACTAACCAATTACTATCATGAAAATAATAAGTTCTCTGAATATTAACGGCAAATAATGGCTCACTCGAAGCGTATTTGTATCTTCATGTACGCTTAAGTGGAAGTCTGTTTGGGAAGCGCAGCAAACTTTCGTAATCTGCACAGCTCGCAAATGAAAAGTAATAGAGTGCACGACTCGCGAAATCGGGAAGTAATCAACTAACCTAAGTTGCGCTGCAAATCCAGCAAATTGTACGCTGCTGAGATAATGAACACAGGTATTTTAGAAATGCGAGACACAGACTGGTGTCCAAAATTAAGGTGACTAACCGCTATTTCCCCTTCCTTTGTATAAATCACGATATAACCATACAAACTGGAAAATTGGAAATTTGCGGTAAACTCTTATGTGACCAAACTGCTTAGGTAATCGGTTCCCAAGTTTACACACTAGTTAATTTAACTTAAACTAACTTACGGTAAGGAACACACACACACACACACACACACACACACACACACACACACACACACACACACACACACAGACACACGCCCAAGGGAGGACTCGAACTTCCGACGGGGGAAGCCGCGCAGACCGTGAGAATACGCCCTTAGACCGCGTGGCTACCCCGCGCGGCTCATACAAATGGTCAACAGATGTCCGTACGTTCGTGTTCTCCACGGAAGACGGCATTTCGGTCAACGGAAAACCACGCCACCGATGTCATCAGGGCACCTATCAAACGGAGTAGTGTTTGTAGGGTAGTCACTCATCCACAATTGCTCTGTACAGAGCCACAAACG
This sequence comes from Schistocerca americana, assembly GCF_021461395.2. NCBI lineage: Eukaryota > Metazoa > Arthropoda > Insecta > Orthoptera > Acrididae > Schistocerca > Schistocerca americana. Next base: position 541,620,629 of record NC_060119.1, read on the forward strand.
GTGCAGTATGGCACACAGAAGACGCCTACCAGACTCAATGAGGCGGAGGGCCACAGAAAGATTGGAAGAAGGACGGTCGTAAACTCACGTGGCCCGATGGCTTAACATGAATCGTTTTGTTGTTTCTCGAATGTGGCGATAGTTTATAGAGACCGAAACTGTATTGTCAGGGTCAACCACGTGTGACATCAGAAAGAGAGGACCGTTATTTGGCTGTAAGGGCACGACGACAGCGCCTTAGTGCTGCGCAGCAACAGGCAAAGGACCTCACAGCATTCGCTGGACGTGTTCTATCGAGGAAAACAGTGTAGAGAAGGCTACGACAGAGTGGCCCTTATTATTACCTGCTGTATGTGTTCCTCTGACGTGTCTTCATAAAAGGGAACGTCTGGAGTGGAGTCATCAACATACCATCTTGACAGTCGAAGAGTGAGCGAATCTTCTTTTCACACATGAGTCCCGATTTGATCAGGAGAGTTATTCTCGACGGATTCGCATCTGAAGGGAATGTGGAACACGATTTCGAGACCCGAACGTTGTGGAAAGAGACCGATATCGAGGAGGATCACTAATGGCGTGGGCAGAGATTGCATTGACCACTCGAACATCTGTTCATGAAATTGTACAGATGAATCGAAAAGCCTTAACTGCTGTCACGCATCGTGACGAGGTCTTGGGACCTCATGTACGGCTGTAGCGAGGTGCTGTATGCCCAGGCTTCGTATTGATGGACGATAGTGCTCGACCTCATGGAGAACGTGTGGTTGATGTTTGCTTGAAAACCATGGCGTGACCTGCTCGCTCTCCTGATTTCAGTTCCATAGAGCATGTCTAGGATGCACTAAGGAGACGGGTCAACACCCACCAACCACTCTCCAAGACTAGTGAGCAGCTCTGCAAGAATAATGGGCGTTACTGCCTCAACATGCATTGATGACGTTTTTCACAGCACGCTCCGTCGTTGTCAGGCCTGTATTGTTGCCAGAGGTGGTCACATCCCATAGCAAGCACGTTAAACAATTGTCGCAATATGCGTGCAAATCTGTTAAGTTGGAAAAAACGAAGAACATTTTCGTCTACTGTTATGTATGTTGCAGTTGTATCATTTACGCTGTCTCTACCTTGTTATCTGTTTCTACTGTTTTGTGGCAAAATAAACGCAACCTTCCGTTTGCCGCTTTAGTTTTGATACCAGGTATTTAGAACGCAGCGAACAATTGCCCAAACGCACAAGTCAGCACCGAATGCAAAATGGCTTGAGATGACGGCTGAGAGCAGCTGCCACCAACTTCAGGACAGGTCCAAACGTCCTCTCCATTGTAGGTCCCGAAATAGAATCGTCGTCTCTTCCTCCCCCTCTACGTCTCGAAAAATTCGATTTGGAGGGGAAGATCTCCAGGCACTGCCAATCGACAAGCAAAAATTTGGCTTTCTTTTCCAGAATGCAGGGGAACCCTGCACACAGATTCCATACTTGACTCACTGAATGCATTTTACTATGTGGAAGGTTGGTATTGACTCCTAGTCGGGTACCACTCATTGGTCGAATCCTTAGAGCCAAAGCGCGTTGACGGACGAGGTTCACATGATTGGATAACATGATTTTTCTCGCGGTAAGCTAGCGGCGCCATATCGTTCTCTTGTGTGTACGAGAAGATCAATTCATCACACATGGCAATTCTCTGGGGGATAGTCGCCAACTCCTTTCAAAGGACAAGCGTATTCGCAGCCGAAACAGGCGGCCAGGGGCTTACTACACACGCTTCTGTGAAAACAGCACTTGTCAGTCCGGCCTCCTTCCCCCAGACCCTTTAGGACAGACCACCTGTAGTCACACTGGAACCGCTACGCTATTTCAGCCAGCTGCTTTCCACCAAGGCAAACTGAAACCTTCCTCCATAGCTACCCAGCCTTGTGCTTTCTTCAAACATAATCAAAAATAATCAAATAAAGAAGGTAAACATCGCATAGAGACAAGCGACTGCAATGTCACAACATACACGATCCTCTTCTAAAACTTTTTTGACCTCCTCGATCCAAGATACAGTTTTGAGTTATTGTAGGTCTGTGAAAATGCCCATAATATCTCAACCTTGTTTCGCTGATGTATGCCGCGAGATATTATACTTTTTTCGTTGTCTTTCAGGACTGTAGTCTGCACCCGACTTCTGTAGTTTTGGGGCTGAGTATGTTTCTTAGAATTTTGTGTTCTTCTTTCAGGATATCTTTCAGATCACCTTTTCTGTGGAGTATAACTGCTTCGCTAGCGTACAAGGCTTCAGACTTTGTAAATGTGCTATAGTAACTGATTTTCATGTCTATGAACGTACATTTTTGTTGTAGATGCTGCAGGTTTTACCGTACGTTCTCCTAAGTTTTGTATTATTAGTATTATTATTATTATTATTACTAGTAGTAGTACTATTTTATTGCTTTTTATCACATTAAAATATTTCATTTCAAAAGTAAAAAAAATTCTCTACATGTAAATCCCAGGCTTCATGTAAGAGAGGGCCTAAAGTCCCCAATTCGATGAAGTTATACAAATAAATAAAATAAAAACGTTCCTTTTGGTACCTCATTTAAAACTAAAGATGTTGGAAAGAGCCGGCCGGGGTGGCCGAGCGGTTCTAGGCGCTACAGTCTGGAACCGCGCGGCCGCTACGGTCGCAGGTTCGAATCCTGCCTCGGGCATGGATGTGTGATGTATTTAGGTTAGTTAGGCTTAAGTAGTTCTAAGTTCTAGGGGACTGATGATCCTAGAAGTTAAGTCCCATAGTGCTCAGAACCATCTGAACCATTTTTTTTTTTTTTGTTGGAAAGAAACATAGTAACACCACGGGTTACGCACGTATGCTTCAACACAAATACAGATGCAAGCGAAGTCTGTTGGTTGCGCGTGTTTGTTTGACAACTAAAGGCATCTGTTTAATGTCCTCAATACGTTGCATGTGTTCGTTGTGATGAGAACAGAGTTCTGTGTAGTTGTGATTGCATTGCTGAAGTAAATGAATGCGAGCGTGGGCAGATTGTTAGTGCTCGTAAGGTGGGTCTTCCGTAAGAAAGGTGGGCGAAGTGCTTTGTGTTCCAAGAGGCGTCTATCGAAGACATATACCGCATACAATGAAGGCGGGAAGACATCATCCGCTAAGTGACAACACGGACGAAAATGTGTTAAGTGATCATGATGGACAATTATTGAAGAGTACTCGTATTGTGACAAGAAATAAGAGGACGACAGCTGCAAATGTCGCACTCGTGAAACCTGTCAGTATCAAAATGACACGAAGGGGGCTCCAGAAGCAGGGAATTATAGAGCGACCTTGAATTCCAAAACCACGCATCACTGATGAGCGTGCCCGTAACAGGAAAACGGGATGCTGAAGCCATTAAATCTGGACTATCGAGCAATGAAAGAGTGTCGTTTGGCCGCATGAATCTTGTTCCATATTGTTTCCGGCTTCTGGCAGAGTCTACGTCTCACGACTGAAACATGGTGGTGGTTCGGTGATTATTACGACAGACATGTCGTTTTATTTCATGGGCCCAATGGGTACGCTACGCTGCAACGTCGCTTTCCTGCCAAGGAATATGTGACCATTTTGACTGATCAGGTCCTTCCTATGGTACAAAGTTCCCGAATGGTGATGCTGCGTTTCAAGACAAAAGAACCACTGTTCGCACTGCTCCCATCGTCCAGGAAGAGTTTTGTTAGGGAGAGCGCGAATTGTCACATCTCCTTTGGCCACCACAGTCACAAGATCTCAATGCTGCTGAGACTTTGTGATGTACTTTGCCAAGCAGGGTGCGCAATCGCTGTCCACTCGGTAAGTGAACTTGCCACTGTTTTGTAGGAAGAATGGTGTAGGAGTCTTTGGGAAACCATACAGGTCCTATATTTTCTTCCATTTCGAGACTACTGGCAGCTGTTTTGAATGGCAACCATTTGCCTACACCGTATTAGGCATGGTAATGTGTTGCGTTTGTGGTTTTTCCGTACTTTTGTCCACGTCCTGTATATCTGTCTCAATTTTAACATTCTTCAGTAGCACCACATTTCAAATGTGTTCAGATTCTTCTTCAGTTTCTTCTTCTCCAGATTTTCGATGGTCTACATTTCACTTCCATACAGATCTGTGCCCCAAATTACAACCTTCAAAAACTTTCTTCTGAGTTCCACATAAATACCTGTTACCAGTAGATGTCTCTTATTGAAGAAAGCTTTCTTCATATGCTCTAAAGCACGTCAGACCGCTTCCTTGGTGAGCCATCCAGCCAAGATATAAAAGCTCTCACTTCTTCCACTAGCACATTGTTTAAAGTACTTATTCTCATTTCTGCTACTCATTGTCACCTTCCTCTTTGCTCTGTTTATCCTTCTGCCATATCCTGTGCTGAGCAGGCTGTCCATCACATTCAATAGTCTTACAGTCCTTCTCTACATCCGGCCAGAAAGACTTTATCGTCTGCGAGCAGTGGCGTTGAAATCTGTTCCTGTTGCGCTGTCGTTCTTTCGAAATGTCATTTCATTTCTTTACTACATTTTCGACGTAAAAGTTGAACGACAGTGGTGATAAGCTGCAGCCTTTTTACTTTTATTATTCCCTCTTGTGTTGCGTTGCTGTTGTGGACTACTTCTCTGTCTCTCTACTTTAGCTGCGCGGAGTGGCCGCGCGAGTTGAGGCGTCATGTCACGGACTGTGCGGTCCCTTCCGCCGGAGGTTCGAGTCCTCCCTCGGGCGTGTGTGTGTGTGTGTGTGTTGTTCTCAGCATAAGTCTAGGGATCGATGACCTAAGCAGTTTCGTTCTTTAAGAATTCACACACATTTGAACATTTTCTGTACTTTAGACCCGATCTCTCAAGGATAGCTAATATGTAATTACAAACTCCAACAATCTCACAGTACCGGACTCCAAAAATACCATCCTCGCTTTGTTAGAACAGCCCAAAAGTAGTTTATTGTCCTTCTCAATCACACTAATTTCAAAACGAAATTGGCTATTTGGCCGTCGCCTGTTATTCTCAACTTACAAGACAAATCAGTTTAAAAGGGAAAGTAGAAGTTACGTAGTTCGCTTCAAAATTAGAAACATTAAAATAAAGTGATGCCATACCATAAAAATCATATCGTGGTTGACGCCAACCACACTGTCAATGAATATTGATTTGGTAGGTCCTGTTCTTGAAACTTTGATGATGTAAACTTATTGGTACACTATCAAAAACGGTTCAAATGGCTCTGAGAACAATGTGACTTAACATCTGATGTCATCAGTCCCCTAGAACGGAGCTCCACAATTTGCAGCAGTCGGAGAGACCATTCACGGCTATCACATCTGACATGTTGCAGCGAGCTCATGTTGCCACTCGCGAGGACAGACGCATTATGATTCATCAGTTAGCGCTGCATCTGTCAGACAGCAAAGGGCGTTCATACATTGAAGCACTGGCCTCGTCACCAGGACAAGGATTGGTACCGACAGGATATACACGCCCTTGTTTCGACCACAGCTCGTGGTCTAGTGATGCCGGCACGGTAGCTCAGCGTGTTCGGTCAGAGGGCTGCTCGCCCTCTGTAATAAAAAAAAGGCGAGCAATACCGAAAAAAAGTGGCTCGCGTTGCTGCCTCTGGATCACGGGGTCCCGGGTTCGATTCCTGGCAGGGTTTCGAATTTTCTCTATCCGGGGACAAAAAAAAAGGACTGTGTGATTGTGTTGCCCTCATCATTTCATCTTTATCATCCGAGACAGTGGCTAGATTGAATTGTGAGAAACTTGGCTTGCGTAAAAATTGGAACTTTGTACGGGCGCTGATGACCGTACAGTTGAGCGCCCCACAAATCCAACATCATCATCATCATCATCATCATCATCATCATCATCATCACGCCCTTTTTTCTCGCTGGTGGAAGGTCGTAGAATGGGATGGAGATTACGTGGAAAAATAGGGTATGTAGACAAAACACTATGTCGTGTGCGTAATTCTCATTATGTTCAATAAAGAATTGTTCTGGCAACCATGGTACATTCAGCTGCTCCATTCACGTCAGTGTAACGTATTCTTGGTGGTGGAGGGGTCTATACAACAAGGTTGAAAGAGAACGCTAAAGGAAAGAATTATGTCATTTCCACTCCTAAAGTGTTGAGAGTAAACGGCGTTTGTCTCGCATACCTAGGACGCAGAACATTAATTTCTTTTGGCCCGAGTGCACATATTCCAATAGCGCGCCGCTTTGGCGACTTCTGTGTCAATGATATACACAGGTTAACCAACGGGGGAAAGCAGTCCACAGTTGAACATGGCGTACTTGACGACTCCTCACATCGAAGAAGGGTGAAAACTACAGTAAAAGAAGACTTAAAATTTCGGTGGTGCTACCGGGATTCGATCCCACTACCTCTCGGTTCCCAGGCATTCTCTTTTACCGCCTGACCAGCACGCCCGACTGGCGCCGCACTGACGCTAGCTAAGGCATGCCACCTGCTATTCACCGAAATGGAGCTGGGAGTTGGCGTGTAGACTCGCGTGGCGCGCAGCTGGCCGGAAGATGGGGTTTCCCTGGAGCGCGCTTGCGACGGCATCCGCCATATGGCCGCACAACAGCCGTATCGCTTTTCAACACCTGGTCTCGTTAAGGGAGGAGGTCCGGTGCCGCTGATTGGCCGTGAACAGTCGCCGACAACGAGGCGAGGCCCCAATAATGACACGGTGCGCCAGAGCGCCGGGTCGTCGGACCGGGGCGCGCGGGATGACACGAATTAAAGGGGGCTGCGCCGGGAATTACGGCCTGTTACGGCGGGGCGGCTGCGCCCGGCGTCGCTCGTTACGTGGGCGGCGCCAGCTCCGGCTGCAGCGACCCGACACACTCCCGTAGCAGAGCGTGACGTTCTGACGGCTATCTGCCTGTCTGTACTACATGCCCGGCGTACGGAATACCGCCATTATGTTTACCAGCAGCCCGTCGCATCTAATTAAAAGCGCCACGCTACCGGTTTTCCCGCTGCGAACCAAAATTCTAGACTTGGTCGAGCACTTCAGACCTAAGAGTTGTCCTTTTGGAAGGAAAGACATTTCAGTCGGACTGGAGACGCATAGTAATTACTTGTTATGAAAATAATTTGCTATCCGACACAGTTGCGGCAAATTCTAGCGACACCAGCCATTCTCAAATGTACAGTGAGGTGACAACAGTGACTGGACACCTCCTAGTATCGTGTCGGACCTCCTTTTGCTCGACGTAGTGCAGAAACTCGACGTGGCATGGATTCAACAAGTAGTTGTGAGTTCCCTGCAGAAACATTGAGCCATGCTGAAAGCAGCCATCCATACTTGCGAAAGTGTTGACGATGCAGAATTGTGTGCACTGACAGACATCTCGATTATGTGCCATAGGTGTTCTGTGCAATTCACCTCGGACAAAATGATTCTAATTGTCCAGAATGTTCTTCAAACCAATGGCGAACAATTCTGGCCTGCTCATATTGCGCATCGTCATCCATAAACATTCCATCATTGTTTGGGAACATGAAGTCCATGAATGGCTTCAAAGGGTCTCCAAGTTACTGAACACAACCATTTCCAGTCACCTGGACCAGTCCATTTCATGTAAACACAGCCCACACTGTTAAGGACCAACTACCAGCTTGCACAGTGCCTTCTTGAGAACCTGAGTCTATACCTTAGTGACGTCACACCACACCACACTGCCATCAGCTGTTACCAACTAAAATGGGGACTCATTTAACCAGGCCACGGTTTTCCAATCGTCTAGGGTCCAACCAACATAGTTACGAATCCAGGAGAGGCACTGGGTGATGTTGTGCTGTTAGCATAGGCACTCGCGTCGGCCGTCTGCTCCCATAGCCCATTACCACCAAATTTCGCCGTTCGCTCCTAACAGATACGTTTGTCGTACGTCCCACATTGTTTTCTGTGGTTACTTCACTCAATGTTGCTTGTCTGTTAGCACTGACAACATGAAACTGCTTTATTAAATATTTTACTCAAACTGCTGAGTGAAATTGAATGCAAGTGAACCTATTTTCTCTTAACTTATCATGTCAGCACTGACCCACAATATTCTAGCGCAAAGCAAACTGACTGCTCAAAAAAAGGATAACCTGACTTCAAATAATTAATTCAAAATAATGTCCCTGACTAAAAAAAAATCTTAACAATAACCTATACATTTCATTAAGCACTTACCTCACAAAAATGTTCATTACGCGAACTACTGCAATACAGCGAGCGTCAATACAGCCAGCTAAATAAAAGATTCTAACTACTAAAGCCACTAACTACTAATAGACATGTGGTTAGCAAAGGAAAGATTTTGTTGCAAAACAAATAAGAATTTTTTACCTTAATAATGTGACATCCAGTTCACACTCGAATCTAAATCGTCATTGACATCCAGTACAAACATCTATAATCATGAATAATTTTCAATCTCCAAGTCGTATGCTTCCAGGTCGTTAGCCTACGCTAACACTTCAGACCTCTACGCGCCATCAACGCTAACTTCTCACATTTAACACCCATCACTGCTGGCTGTTAACCCCCAACTGCCCATCAGTACCTCCATCACTGCTGGCGACTAACTTCCAGCCCATCACTACTGGTGATTAACTTCCACCGAGCGAGGTGGCGCAGTGGTTAGACACTGGACTCGCATTCGGGAGGACGACGGTTCAATCCCGCGTCCGGCCATCCTGATATAGGTTTTCCGTGATTTCCCTAAATCGCTCCAGGCAAATGCCGGGATGGTTCCTTTGAAAGGGCACGGCCGACTTCCTTCGCCATCCTTCCCTAACCCGATGAGACCGATGACCTCGCTGTCTGGTCTCCTTCCCTAAACAACCCAACCCAAGCTACAAGGTGAAGGGATTAACTTCCAACAACGAGTCCAACCAGCCACAGAGTCTGTTACAAAGAAAGCGCAGTCAGAGATCAAATACAAAGCGCTACATAGCGCTGCCAACGCAAAAGGTGCCCACTTACAAACTCTATGCCACGGCTCTCGGTCTTTAAGTGAAGGCCAATGCGTTGTCCGTGGTGAGAGTTAATGCCTGAAATTTGGCATTCTCGGCACACTCTAGACACTGTGGATCCCAGAATATTGATTTCCATAACGATTTTCGAAATGGAATGTCCCACGCGTCTAGCTCCAACTAAGATTCCGCGTTCAAAGTCTGTTAATTCCCGTCGTGCGGCCATAGCAATATCGGAAACCAGTGCACTGCCCTTTTATATCTAGTGTACGCGATATTGCAGCCAACTTTATATGTGCATATGCTATCTCTTGGCTTTTGCCGCCTCAATGGATAAGCGGCAGTCATATGAAAACGGAACACCCACAACGGGTAATCGCCACACCTTTCTGTCCCACTGGGAGACGAGACGGTCACTTTCTGTTTCATATAACGCGGTCAGTCGCTGACGGATACACAACGGCACCTACCATAGCACTTCCTTGTCCCACTGAAACTGACGTCCATGGATGTCTTCCTTCAAGTCGCCAAGAGATTTGAAAATCATACAGTGAAAGATCCGGGCATCACGGAGGAAGTTGCAATGCTTCCCAACGAAATCGCTGAAGCGTAGCATTCGTCCGAGGGCAGTGTGGGGGCGGGCGTTATCGTGCATTGTGATGATTCGGTCCGACAGCATTCCGAAATCCTGTGGGCAAACGGCGAAGTCAACAGTGGAAACATCCCACACTTCCTCCGCCAAACAAATCCAAAACTGTTCACATAAGTTCCGGTAATGTCATCATGATGTCCTCCTTCGACTGCAGGGGCCCTCTGCTCATCGAATTCCTCGAGTGTGGAACACCATCAATACGCACCGCTATGAAGACACTCCGCAGAAACTGCGACATGTAATAAAGTCAGATCGTCGGACGGGATCGTCTTGTTGCACGATAATATCCACCCCCATACTGCCAGTTGGACAAAGGCTGCGCTTCAACAATTTAGTTGGGAAACACTCCAGCGTCCTTCGTACAGCCCAGATATTTCATCGTGTGATTGCCACACCTTTGGCGATTTGGAGAAAAACATGCGAGGGCGTCGGTTTCAGTCGGAAGTGAAAGTGCAAGAGTGTGTGGAGTTCCGGATCCCGTCGGTAGCCCTCTTCGGTCTACGAAACGGGAACTGATCGTCTTAGGTCCCAGTGGTATAAATATCTTAAAGCGTTTGGTGATTGCTTTTGAACGGAACCATTGCGTGATCTCGTAGTGCCCTGTGTTCTTTCATTTGACTGCCTTTCATACTCGAAAAATATAGTGCAGTAAAATAGTGAAGTCATGCCACAAGAGAGATGCCGTTGTTTACTCCGTAGATATACATGAGGATAAGTCATCACTTAGTACTGATTGCACGAAAGCGAGGAATAGGAATAACGGTTGGTATTATCCCGCTGTCTTCATGGAGTTAGGCAACTGAAATGCACGTTCACAATGTGTAGATGGTCTTCGAGACAAACGTCTAGCGGCGATGGATCACGCCGTGGAAAACAGAGAAAAATAGTTCGCTGGCGCTTCCCAGAGACGCCGGGAGTCCTTTAACATTCGCCGATCCTGCGACATGTCACCGAACTTAGCACGGTCTACCGCGCAAGTGAGCAGCATACTACGTATCCTAGCAAAATGATACTGATTTTCAACATGGAAACCGTGTCTGTAGGAGGAGAAAGTTATTTTAGAAGTGAATCAGGAACTTAAATTTTGCTCACCCTACCGCCTTTCACGCAGAACAGTGACTGGATGATAGCCAATACACATTACACGTTAATGCCACGGGGTCTTATTGACCCCTTCAAAAAGTCGGTCTTCATTTGAAGAAGAAATTTCCGTATGTCTTTGGAGCACAGCTTCGTTTGGAAGTGAATCACGGAGGAAGGGAATCCAAGCGTTTGAGATCTCGTCCTGCAGTAGGCTGTAGGAAATTAGTTGCCGGCCGCGGTGGCCGTGCGGTTCTAGACGCTGCAGCCCGGAACCGCGGGACTGCTACGGTCGCAGGTTCGAATCCTGCCTCGGGCATGGATGTGTGTGATGTCCTTAGGTTAGTTAGGTTTACGTAGTTCTAAGTTCTAGGGGACTGATGACCTAAGATGTTAAGTCCCATAGTGCTCAGAGCCATTTGAACCATTTTTTGAAATTAGTTGGACTGATAAGAATTGAAGATGTCTCCACAGAATTGGGTGAGGAAACAGACATATGAAGAACACCGACAAAGAGTAGAGACTGTGTGGTACGTCGTGTGGTGATGCTAAAACCATTTTAAATAGCCACCGTGTACAATCCCACTCTAAAATAGCTTTTAAATACGACAAACATTTCACCGACGCAACTGCATTTGAAAATGTCCACCTGTCGAAACTGTCCGACAGTGTATTGCAAAATGCAATAAAGTTCATCTTTATGAAAAAAACTGACAGCCTACGGAGGACATGTAAAATAGCTTAAGCATTGAGTACAGGAGTCTATTTAAAGTTACACCCTATCGTATGACATTATTTATCCTGCACCACAACTGCTTTTACCTATAGGTTTTGAAATGAACTCTCCTCTCCGCCGCTGGCGTAGGGCCCCTCACAGCAACCAACTCTAACAACACACTTTGGTACAGAAAATGAGATGACACGGAGATTATTCGCACAATTTCATACTGATGTTCCATTATGCTGCCCACTGCAGTGTTTGCAATTCGTTGGTCTCTTCTTTGTTGGTGAAACCTTCCACACAAGTGTTTCTACGGCGGTATCCACGGAAGGGCCAACGGCACCAACCGATCGCCGTGTCATTGTCTGCTTATATGCGGATATGGAGGGGCATGTGGTCAGCACACCGCTCTCCCAGCCGCTGTCAGTTTTCGTGACCGGAGCCGCTACTTCTCGATCACGCACCTCCTCAATTTACCTCACAAGAACTGAGAGCACCCCGCTTGCCAACAGGGCTCTGTAGATTACCCATCCAAGTGCTAGCCATGCCTGACAGCGCTTAACGTTGGTGATATGACGGGAACCGGTTTTACCTCTGCAGCAAAGACGTCGGCTGTGGCAGTATTACTGTCCGCAAAAATTAAATTCATTCTGTACAACACACAACGTCAGGACGGTCCTGATTGAAATTCCAGAACACCCTCACACGATCCTCGTAGCACCCCACTTCATGTCTTGCCAAGATGCTGACCTAAGTCAAGCAGAAACAATAAAACCAAGCGAATTTTACAGTGGCACGACATTCAACTAGCTTCCGAGAGGGAGGTGGTTCAAACCTCGTCGGTCATCCGCAATTAGATTTTCCGTGGTTTCCCTACATTGCTTAAGACGAATGCCGCATGGTTCTTCTGGGAGGACACGGCTGGTTTTATTCTCCAGTCCGAGTTTCAGCTCTATCTCTAATGACCTCATCGTCGATGGGGCGGCAACTCCAATACCTCCTCGTCCTCCCCCTCCACAATCGAGAAATGAGAGCATATTTCCTCAAAAGGATGTTGGAAGCATGACAGAGCACGGTAAAACTTAGTCAAAGGATATTTAGCATATACATGTATCCAAAACAAACAACTCGAAAAATTCTTCGACTCAATATACATTCTTACCAGTTTGCCTATACGGGAAACACCTCTTCCACAACTAAAATCACTGATTAAGAAATATGATCCTCTCTCCATAAGCTCTTTGTCAGATGGTTCTGGAGCTCTATTTGCAGCCATTCTCATTTATAAGGAAAATGTTTGCGAGCATTTTTGTTGCTGCCTTACGAACACAAATTCGTCCGCACAATGCTTTTCGGACATGCTTTATATGATTCAGATTCGGAGATCTCGCTGGACGGTCCAGGTGATGGAGACTGGTAGAGCAAATAGAAGAAATCAGTAATGAAATGGTTATCTCGCAGATGCAGTTAACATCTGTCTTGTGAGTTGCAAAAATCCAAAATATTATTCGTGAACCTACAACACAGTCTACCGGCACTGGACATCGTCAGCAGCCATTGAAAATTTTATAAAGTAGGATTATGCTTACAGGTACGCACGAAAAACTCCATATGATCAAGGAAAAACTACATAGAAGAAAAGAGGTATCATTTTGATAGGACGAACGTCGAAGACTGAGCACACGAAGAAACAAATGAGAACAGTTAATTCATGACTGACATCCAAAAGAGCGAAATTACATAGCTTTATCATATATTTAGATGAAACGCTATCTTAAGAAATACGTCTGAGAGCATAAATACGCGGCATAAAACAAAAGAACATTTTGACAGAGAATCAAAACTGTCAATAAGACAAGAGAGTGGTAATAGGTAAAGAAAAAATTGTTTCAGTAGCCTTTCGCAGATGACGAGTGTCAAATAGTTAAGAGTCATTAAAGTATGTGACCTAGTGTTTTTTTTTTCTTCTTCAGTAACATAAATGAGAACACATAAGTAAGCTTCACCCGTTGACGAAAGGCTAGTTATCGACTAGATCCTGTAGACGGCTAGTGGCGAATGCTGTCAATTTCAAAAGTGAAGAAGGTGAGCTTCAGTATGTGTTGCAACTTATTTTCCCCACATATGAAAGCTTTTTCTACATCCATACTCTGGAAGTGAAGGGCACTGTGCGAATAGAATAATTATCCTGTCGAAGAAGCTTTTGCAGATTGTAGAATTCTCTCTCATACGGTGCCTGATTTTATAAACATACTATTTTTGTTAACTTGATTCTCCTGTTCTAAAAATATATTTTCTGTGGCTATAATAATTTCTGTGGCTCATAATATGGGAAAACAGTATTAGTCGTGCTTCTTCAGGAATACCGAGTCTTCAAAGTAAATCTTATATGATCAGTCACTCGCTAAACTAATAAATCTATTAACAAATTTTAAAATTAAGTCTCTCCTATAAAATACTATTTGACCTATACTGCTGTGTTTCGGACGGCTAGATATTCAAGATGGGAGGAGAGCCAGTGTATCAGACAAAGGTTATACTGGTATTATACTCAGCATATTTACAGCAGGCAACGATGAAGGGTTTTGGTAACGAGCCATCTTCCCGTGGCTGTCGGCTGACCCGGTTGCCAGGTGAGGCGCGTGTGTAGCTGCTGGTTGCTAGGCAACCCGTGTTTCCGCGCGGCCGCCGCCCTGGCCTGCGTGCTGTTTAGTTAGCGCAACATGCGTCCTTCATTCCCAGCCTACTTGCTGTCTCCACTATTACCTCTTACGAAAGTACTGCGATTCTCAAGACTCGTCACGTATAGTGAAACATCCCCTTAGAAAAATTAGTGAATTTCTGTGCTGATAAACCTCTTACATTATTTGATTTTCAAACAGCTGAGCAGAACTGAACGTACTCAGACATTTCTCTCTTTACTTATTCTGATCAACACTAAACTGACACACAATATTTTTAGCGCAACTTTCAATAATCCCTACAAAAGAATGGCCCTGACTAACAATAACCTATACCTTTCATGAATCACTTACCTCACAAAAATCTTCGTTACTCGAACTACTGCAATACAGCGAGCGCCACTACTGCCATCTAAATAAAAGATTCTAACTACTGATAGGCATAGTTAGAAAATGAAAGATTTTGAATAGAATTAAATAATACCACCCTTTTCTTGAGTTGCCCCAATAATTTGCCTTTACAGTTCAGGTGATTAGTGTTCCCTAAATAAATAATATGTGATAGCGAGAATATCAAAATCGCATTACGTGTATTCTTGACTACTTACTGTACTTTGAAATACTTGCTATTCCTCGTCAATAGCTACTCATTGTTGCCTGTTGATACATTTCCTTTTCGTCGGTGTGACTGACATACATACACAAGAGTTTTTAATTTCGTTGATGCAGTATGCTGCATTTTATGGAACTACAAGGCTTTCATACAAGACTTTTTTGTATTGTGCTGACACTGACCACTGCAGCCGTGCTCTTCCTGACGACGTCATTGACAACTGACCACTTCTTGGAGTCTTTCATCGTGTAGACACCTGTGTAACTTATTCGTCAGAACACCAGTGTGTGCTACTTTGAGTGAGATGCGTAATTTTATATGACATGCAAAACAGGAACAAGAACCTAATACCTGCATAACGTTAATTACAGCTGGTTTGATTTGCATTGCTAATGCAATCTTGCAGATATGGTGAGTGTCGTTTTGAATATGTTGCAGTATATGCGACTCCATCGAGCAGAGCAGAGCAGAGGTCACACACCTTCGTATTCGGAAGGAGACGAACGCATTCGCTACTACACTCCTGGAAATGGAAAAAAGAACACATTGACAACGGTGTGTCAGACCCACCATACTTGCTCCGGACACTGCGAGAAGGCTGTACAAGCAATGATCACACGCACGGCACAGCGGACACACCAGGAACCGCGGTGTTGGCCGTCGAATGGCGCTAGCTGCGCAGCATTTGTGCAACGCCGCCGTCAGTGTCAGCCAGTTTGCCGTGGCATACGGAGCTCCATCGCAGTCTTTAACACTGGTAGCATGCCGCGACAGCGTGGACGTGAACCGTATGTGCAGTTGACGGACTTTGAGCGAGGGCGTATAGTGGGCATGCGAGAGGCCGGGTGGACGTACCGCCGAATTGCTCAACACGTGGGGCGTGAGGTCTCCACAGTACATCGATGTTGTCGCCAGTGGTCGGCGGAAGGTGCACGTGCCCGTCGACCTGGGACCGGACCGCAGCGACGCACGGATGCACGCCAAGACCGTAGGATCCTACGCAGTGCCGTAGGGGACCGCACCGCCACTTCCCAGCAAATTAGGGACACTGTTGCTCCTGGGGTATCGGCGAGGACCATTCGCAACCGTCTCCATGAAGCTGGGCTACGGTCCCGCACACCGTTAGGCCGTCTTCCGCTCACGCCCCAACATCGTGCAGCCCGCCTCCAGTGGTGTCGCGACAGGCGTGAATGGAGGGACGAATGGAGACGTGTTGTCTTCAGCGATGAGAGTCGCTTCTGCCTTGGTGCCAATGATGGTCGTATGCGTGTTTGGCGCCGTGCAGGTGAGCGCCACAATCAGGACTGCATACGACCGAGGCACACAGGGCCAACACCCGGCATCATGGTGTGGGGAGCGATCTCCTACACTGGCCGTACACCACTGGTGATCGTCGGGGGGTCACTGAATAGTGCACGGTACATCCAAACCGTCATCGAACCCATCGTTCTACCATTCCTAGACCGGCAAGGGAACTTGCTGTTCCAACAGGACAATGCACGTCCGCATGTATCCCGTGCCACCCAACGTGCTCTAGAAGGTGTAAGTCAACTACCCTGGCCAGCAAGATCTCCGGATCTGTCCCCCATTGAGCATGTTTGGGACTGGATGAAGCGTCGTCTCACGCGGTCTGCACGTCCAGCACGAACGCTGGTCCAACTGAGGCGCCAGGTGGAAATGGCATGGCAAGCCGTTCCACAGGACTACATCCAGCATCTCTACGATCGTCTCCATGGGAGAATAGCAGCCTGCATTGCTGCGAAAGGTGGATATACACTGTACTAGTGCCGACATTGTGCATGCTCTGTTGCCTGTGTCTATGTGCCTGTGGTTCTGTCAGTGTGATCATGTGATGTATCTGACCCCAGGAATGTGTCAATAAAGTTTCCCCTTCCTGGGACAATGAATTCACGGTGTTCTTATTTCAATTTCCAGGAGTGTATTTTCCCAATCTCGGCAACAGCTCCTGCAATAAGGTCGCGACGTACTTCTTCATCCTATCTTCTCCGCTTAGCTTGTGCTCCGAAGCAGATTAATGAGACGATAGAAGCAGGTTAAACGTAGCTTACAAACTAGCTTCTTATCTATCTGCATAAAAATCACACACACAACGTTTAATTTAATGTATGACGACTTATATAAATGTCTATGATCTATCGATTAATTTTATTCTTTGTAAATTGCATGTAATTGCTTTTGTGTAAGATTCAAGCTAAAACTGTTTTCTATGAAGTAGGAACAGCATAGTCAAGTTTAGCTGGCACCTGTGAACGAGAGTCATTCTGGTTCCGCTATCATCTGAACTGTTTGTACTACGAGTGAGTTTGAGCTCTTGATCGATATGATTACTTCACCAGGAAACTGGTACTGGGAGATGAAGAAGTTTGCACAGGACAGAGTAGCATGGAGAGCTGCATCCAACCAGTCTCAGGACTGAAGGCCACAACAACAACACCAGGAAACATAACTTGAGTAATTGTTATTTAAGGCGCTCACAGATACTCGCACATGTTCATGTTTCGAGCAGTTATCCAGTCAGTTTGGTTGGTCACCAAAGTCAGGAATGGATCCAGTTCTGATACGTGACAAACACAACAACGTGATTGTAAACATTAGTACTTTAAATTTTGATTTCTGCGACAAGTTTGATTTCTATATCTTCTAAAAGCGAACAGTCTCTAAAATTTGTTTACAGTTTCTGTGTCCCTACGACTTTTTCTCTTGCTGTTCTTCTAGGTGCCGTATTAACTTTCCATCCATACCGCAGTACATTTTCATGCACCTGCCCCTTCTTTTGGTAAAGGTACTCCTCAGCCTCGTTCCCTCGCAAATTCTGTTTATCGTATCACACTTCGCACTATTGTTGTATCCACTCAGTTGTAAATAATCTGCTGTGTCACTAAATTCAGAAGCTTCAGTGTCCTACTCTTTTAGTTTGCTCAAGTACCGAGATAACTTACAGCTCTCCATTTTAAGTTACATTGTACTCGTATAGTGCATTCTGGAAATGCGATAATCTGTTATTATTTCTTTTGTGGAAGTATATTTCCATCCAGATAAAGACTCGTATAATAAATGCCATAAAATTTTAGGTTTCGAAGTTAAATTCGAGGCTTAATGCCATAAAGAGGTTAGCATAATCACAGGAAACTTTTACTTAAGAACTAGTGTTTTGCAGCTCAACCAGGGTATCACGTTGGAAGGAAAAAGGAAGATGATCAGGGTTTAACGTCCCGTCGACATCGATGTCATTAGAGACGGAGCACAAATTCGGACTGTTATCAGGGATGGGGAAGGAAATCGAGCGTGTCCTTTCAAAGGAACAATCCCAGCATTTGCAGGAGCGATTTAGGGATATCTTGGAAAATCTAAATCTGGATGGCCCTACCCGTGTTGAAACCATCGTCCTCCAGAATACAAGTCCAGTGTGCTAACAATTGCTCCATCTCACTCTGTAGCATCACTTTTGGTTTTTTGCTGTAGAAACCTGTAAAAAAACTTTCTCAGAAATTGCAAAACGAACATCAGGAGACAAATTTGTTTGCAGTAAGGGGCTGTCTGATTGTCTCCTTGTTTACACACTGTCGGAAATAAGTGTGTGCTGTTTTTGAGGTTACCAATTCACTCAAGATTTATTGTTGCAACAGTGAATATGGAATACATGAAATGATTGCATTTACAGATCAACAGCATAAGCGGCTCTGAGATAAGAGGTATTGACCCATGCTAAAACACCCACATTAGTTAGTCGTGTAGCCTTTGTACTGGGATACATTATGCCACGCCTGCTCGATTTGTTTGTGTAGTTCTGTATGGGCTGGTGGTCGACGAATCGCACGAGACACTTCTCATCCCATCACATCCCACACGTGCCCAGCTGAGAGAGGTCCCTGCTGACCAGGGAAGATGCTGCACGTCTTGCAGAGGACGTTCAGTTTAATGAGCAGTGTGTGAGCGAGCATTATCCTGTTGGAACAACATATCAGCAACAACAGCAAAACACCAACATTCTGTTGCTGCCGATCGCTGGTTAGCGCCCCCCCCCCCCCCCCCGAAAAACCAAAAGTGAACAAGAGTTGTAAGTTATCGCATCCCGGACCATAAGGCCTGCTGTAGGAGCAGTGTGTCTTAGACGAATGCACTCTACGAGACAGCGCTCACCAGGTCTTCATCGTACGCGGAAACGACCATCACTTGCCTACAGGCGGAATCTGCTTTCATCGCTGAAGACGATGGATCGCCATTCCGTTTTCCAAGTGGTCCTCTGAGGGCACCAGTCTCGCCGTGTACGTCGATGCTGTGGTGTGAGTGGAAGACGGGCTAGACGCGTGTGTGTCTGTAGTCCCTGTGCTAATAACCAGTTCGCAGCAGTTAGAGTTAATGCATCTGGGCTCACAACATAAACCGTCTTACCTGTGCTGTGCTAGATGTACGATCTACCACTGCTGCCCACACATTAAGACGATCATGGCGGGCGTCTGTGCTGCGTGGACGTCCAGAAGCTCTTTGCGGGTGTGAGAATGTTCACGTAACCACTGACACCAGCATCGTTACACAACTGACGCAGGATGTCCAACTTGTGTGGCAATCCTCCGAAAGCACCATCCCGCCGCTCGGAAGGCCACAATTTGACCCTTTTCAAATTGGCTCACTGGGCTGTAGGAAACACGAGAGCGTCTCTATGACACGGTTGCCTGCTTGCTCCAAACATTAACATCACACTGAGCCTTCTGCTGTGAGCATTCCCTATTAAAGGGTGGACACAAACACCGCTTTGGTAGATATCCCATTACGCTATCTATTGACGAACGAGGCTGAAACCAATATCACTGCATCTACTATCCTCAAAGTGGCATAGTCCGTCATCGGATCAAAATTTATGTCGTCTTTCCAGGTGCCATAATTTTTTCCAATACTGTACACTGATGAGACAAAACATTTTGACCACTGACCGGCGCGAAACTGATTTCCTCCGGGTGACTGTGGACACGCGACAAGATAAGAAAAGCGTATAGGCAGACCAAAGACGAATGGGGTATCACTCTAGCTAGGGTATTTGCGCAAATGGGGAAATCCTCTGACATAAGCGTCTTTGACAAAGGCAGATTGAATGTTTTGAGAGTTTAAAATATGCGATGTGAGCTACCCATAGCACACGAAATGGTTCAACGATGAAAAATTGTGCTAATCGAATGTAATATAAAGTAAAAAAAAAAAAAAATCCGTCTAGAGTGTCAGATGTTGGCTTTTGGTTAGCCCTGATGTGGCACTGCTTCGGTTTTATTATAAAGCGTGATGCATTGTAATTATGTATGCATAAATATGTGAATGGTTGTTATTATTATAGCGAGAGCACCAGCAGCAGCGAGTACTGTTTGTATAAAGCGTTTTTGTACTTATTTGCTGCGCTTAGCTTTTAAATAGTTTTTCTGGGAAAACCTAGCGTAGTTTTCGCGTCTCGTATTTCAGTGAGTGTTTCTTGATTATCAGAGTAGCTCATCAGAAGATTATCTTGGGAATTTGTCACCGTATAGAGTAGGGTAAACATAGTCATGTGTAGGGACTGTGGTTGTTGTGAGCGGACGCAAGGAGAATTGGCCACTCTTCGGGGGCAGGTGGAGGCTTTGTCTGTTAGGCTCATCGAGCTCGAGGCGCAGGCGTCTGCTCGTAGTGGCGTTGGGGCAACTGTGGTGAGACCTATGCCTACTTCGGTGGCCTTGGAATCACATGGAGCCCCTGATGTCGCTGCGTCTTCCGGCAGTGAGCATCTTACCGGTCAGTCATCACTCCAGGGTGAATGGCGGACAGTGGTGGGCTCGCGCGTGCCTGGCCGAAAGGCGAAGGTGGGATCTGGCCGCGTGGCAGCTGCCTTACCCCTTTCCAACAGGTACGGGGTGCTTCCTAGTGGTGATGACATCGTTTCCGAGCCACCACAGGATGCCTCGCCTGTTGGGCCAGTGGCCGATTCTCCGGCAAGGTCCCGACAGTCACAGAGGGCGGGCCTATTAGTTATAGGGAGCTCCAACGTTAGGCGGGTTATGGAGCCCCTCAGGAAAATAGCGGGTAGGTTGGGGAAGAATGCCAGTGTGCACTCGGTGTGCTTGCCGGGGGGTCTCGTCCGTAATGTGGAGGAGGCCCTTCCGGCAGCTATTGAACGCACTGGGTGTGACCGGCTGCAGATAGTAGCACATGTCGCAACGAATGACGCCTGCCGCTTGGGTTCTGAGGCCATCCTTGGTTCCTTCCGGCGGCTGGCTGATTTGGTGAAGACAACCAGCATCGCACGCGGAGTGCAAGCTGAGCTTAATATCTGCAGCATAGTGCCCAGAGTCGATCGCGGTCCTCTGGTTTGGAGCCGTGTGGAGGGTCTAAACCAGAGGCTCAGACGACTCTGCGACTATAATGGTTGCAAATTCATCGACCTCCGTTATTGGGTGGAGAACTGTAGGGCCCCCCTAGACAGGTCAGGTGTGCACTACACACCGGAAGCAGCTACTAGGGTAGCAGAGTACGTGTGGCGTGCACACGGGGGTTTTTTAGGTTAGAGGGACCCCCCCTTGGGCGAAACGATAAAATACCTGACGGCTTACCAGAGAGGACATTATCATCGTTGATAAAGAACGTCCGTCCTCAGAGACCAAAAACAGGAAAAGTTAACGTAATATTGGTAAACTGCAGGAGTATCCAGGGCAAGGTTCCTGAATTAGTATCTCTTATTGAAGGAAATAGTGCGCATATAGTATTAGGAACGGAAAGTTGGTTAAAACCGGAAGTGAACAGTAACGAAATCCTAGACACAGAATGGAATATATACCGCAAGGATAGGATAAACGCCAATGGTGGAGGAGTATTTATAGCAGTAAAGAATTCAATAATATCCAGTGAAGTTATTAGCGAATGCGAATGTGAAATAATCTGGGTTAAGTTAAGTGTCAAAGGTGGGTCAGATATGATAGTCGGATGCTTCTATAGACCACCTGCATCAGCAACCGTAGTAGTTGAGCGCCTCAGAGAGAACCTGCAGAACGTCGTGAAGAAGTTTCGTGATCATACTATTGTAATAGGGGGAGACTTCAATCTACCAGGTATAGAATGGGATAGTCACACAATCAGAACTGGAGCCAGGGACAGAGACTCTTGTGACATTATCCTGACTGCCTTGTCCGAGAATTACTTCGAGCAGATAGTTAGAGAACCAACTCGTGAAGCTAACGTTTTAGACCTCATAGCAACAAATAGACCGGAACTTTTCGACTCCGTGAATGTAGAAGAGGGTATCAGTGATCATAAGTCAGTGGTTGCATCAATGACTAAAAGTGTAATAAGAAATGCCAAGAAAGGAAGGAAAATATATTTGCTTAACAAGAGTGATAGGGCACAAATCGCAGAATATCTGAGTGACCACCATCAAACGTTCATTTCTGAGGAAGAGGATGTGGAACAAAAATGGAAAAAATTCAGAAACATCGTCCAGTACGCCTTAGATAAGTTCGTACCGACTAAGGTCCAAAGCGAGGGGAAAGATCCACCGTGGTATAACAATCATGTACGAAAGGTACTACGGAAACAAAGAAAGCTTCATCATAGGTTTAAGAGTAGTCGAATCATAGCTGATAAGGAAAAGCTGAACGAAGCGAAAAAGAGCGTAAAGAGAGCAATGAGAGAAGCATTCAACGAATTCGAACATAAAACATTGGCAAACAATCTAAACAAGAACCCTAAAAAGTTTTGGTCATATGTAAAATCGGTAAGCGGATCTAAATCCCCTATTCAGTCACTCGTTGACCACGATGGCACCGAAACAGAGGACGACCGAAGAAAGGCAGAAATACTGAATTCAGTGTTCCGAAACTGTTTCACTGCGGAAAATCGTAACACGGTCCCTGACTTCAGCCGTCGCACGGACGCCAAAATGGAAAATATTGAAATAAACGATATCGGAATTGAAAAACAACTGCTATCACTTAGTAGCGGAAAAGCATCCGGACCAGACGAGATACCCTTAAGATTCTACAGTGATTATGCTAAAGAACTTGCCCCCTTTCTATCAGCAATTTATCGTAGATCGCTGGAAGAACGTAAAGTACCTAGCGACTGGAAGAAAGCGCAGGTCGTTCTCATTTTCAAGAAGGGTCATAAATCAGATGCGAATAATTATAGGCCTATTTCGCTTACATCAATCTGTTGTAGAATAATGGAACATGTTTTGTGTTCTCGTATTATGACGTTCTTAGATAATACAAATCTCCTTCATCATAACCAACATGGATTCCGCAAACAGAGATCATGTGAAACTCAGCTCGCCCTATTTGCCCAAGAAATTCACAGTGCCGTAGACACTGGCGAGCAGATTGATGCCGTATTCCTGGACTTCAGGAAGGCATTTGATACGGTTCCGCACTTACGTTTAGTGAAAAAAATACGAGCTTACGGAATATCGGACCAGGTTTGTGATTGGATTCAGGATTTCCTAGAAGAAAGAACACAACATGTCATTCTTAACGGTTCAAAATCTGCAGATGTAGAGGTAATTTCGGGAGTACCGCAGGGAAGCGTGATAGGACCTTTATTGTTTACAATATACATAAATGACTTAGTTGACAACATCGGTAGCTCCGTGAGGCTATTTGCAGATGACACGGTTGTCTACAAGAAAGTAGCAACATCAGAAGACTCGTACGTACTCCAGGAGGACCTGCAGAGGATTAATGCATGGTGCGACAGCTGGCAGCTTTCCCTAAACGTAGATAAATGTAATATAATGCGCATACATAGGGGCAGAAATCCATTCCAGTACGATTATGCCATAGGTGGTAAATCATTGGAAGCGGTAACGACCGTAAAATACTTAGGAGTTACTATCTGGAGCGATCTGAAGTGGAATGATCACATAAAACAAATAGTGGGAAAAGCTGGCGCCAGGTTGAGATTCATAGGAAGAATTCTAAGAAAATGTGACTCATCGACGAAAGAAGTAGCTTACAAAACGCTTGTTCGTCCGATTCTTGAGTATTGCTCATCAGTATGGGACCCTTACCAGGTTGGATTAATAGAAGAGATAGACATGATCCAGCGAAAAGCAGCGCGATTCGTCATGGGGACATTTAGTCAGCGCGAGAGCGTTACGGAGATGCTGAACAAGCTCCAGTGGCGGACACTTCAAGAAAGGCGTTACGCAATACGGAGAGGTTTATTATCGAAATTACGAGAGAGCACATTCCGGGAAGAGATGGGCAACATATTACTACCGCCCACATATATCTCGCGTAATGATCACAACGAAAAGATCCGAGAAATTAGAGCAAATACGGAGACTTACAAGCAGTCGTACTTCCCACGCACAATTCGCGAATGGAACAGGGAAGGGGGGATCAGATAGTGGTACAATAAGTACCCTCCGCCACACACCGTAAGGTGGCTCGCGGAGTATAGATGTAGATGTATTGTGACAATGGTCTAAGAGTGGTCTGAACCAGTGGTTAAAATATAGGTAACGATCCAATTACGTTGTCTCAGAGTCAAGATGGTATACTCAGTGATAAAACAAAGCAGTAGGCTTTTACCAGAAATATTGACCCTTAGACCATGTGTCTAATAGTGTATTTTAAATACGACAGTATGCCATCTTAGGCACTGTATAACATTAAAACACTTGATAATGGCACTTTGAAGCCGAAATCATGATCGTGTAAATGTAACACTGCAAATAGAAAACAGTCTAATGGCGGTACTGACTGTAAAGAAATATATAATTACTGTGGCCCCACATTATGAAAAAATTATTGAATGTACTGTGTTTTTTTGTAGTTCAGACCAAGCCCATTCGCAGAAAACCAATTAATAACTTTTCCAAAGACATTATTTGTATCATTTTCTGTTGGAGTCTCTTTTCTGAATTAATAATGAAGCTTGTATCACCAGCAAACAGTATCAGTTGGGCTAGTGCCAGTGAGGGTAATGAACGAAATATGACTTTTATAAACGTTAAGACGCTAAAACTAATTACGTTGACAATCGATCCAAACTTAGGCTTTACAATTACATTATTTTCCTAGTCAAAAGGCTTGAAGAATACATGGGTGTAATAGTTTATTTTATACCGCTAAAATTCGCAAAATTGTTATGTAAAATTTACAGAAGCGTCAATTTTACGATATGTAAGTGCTCGACTAGGCCGATGGCGTCATAAGGCCAGTCAATGAAGAACAAAAAACGTCAAAGATAGGAAATAATCCGTGCAGTCGGGAAAAATTGTACAATCGTAGGAGGGAGTACCATGAACAACACACTAGAAATCCTGAGTGGTGGGGCCTGATTATGGGAGGGGGAGGTGGAGCCGGAGCCTGGTGAGCACTTTTGTCCGCTTTTCTTGAACAGCTCGAAAAACCATGGCCTCTAGCGAAAACGTACCGCAGTACAAAATTTAACTACATTGAATTTGCTAAAAAAAATCCTGTTTATTTTTTTCTGTAGGAATAATAGTTTGCGCTTAGCGAGCGAGAGAATATGGGAACATTGCGCTTGGTTTACATAGGCCAGCTGTAACATTGCAGGTTGCATAAAATGACCGCTGTAGGCGCAGCTGAATCGCCCTGTAAATTCAATGATACAGAATGTTGCTATTATAGCATATTATCGGTCATCAAGTATACCATAACGTACCTGTCTGTATCGGTTACAAGACGAATGCGACCTATTTAATACGATAGTGGTCTAGAACAACACACGTTGCGCATGTAGTCCGCAAAGTAACTGCAAACAGGTGGGATCTGGTGTCTTTGTTGTGTATCAATGAGAAATATGTTTCAAAATTGAACTAACAATAATTTTTTGTTTGTTGAGAACACTGTTCTCGTAAAAACTTCTTTTTCAGGGGTTAATAGGGGTGACGTAACCTATGGAGTAAGGTACGATCTGGTATATTTGATGCGTATGGTAGAGTATACAGTCTTCAGTTATTTCACTTTTATCTACATACCTGAGAATAGTTCATGTGAACCGAAACTGGTCATACTAAAAAAATTAAACCAATTTTTGACCGACAATCCGTTTGTCACACTCAGGTTTGTTAACGTTGTACAACGTGTCTTGTTCAGGAATGTGTGACTATAACATCTGGTCTGATGACCGTCTGTGAGATGTTATTGCAACGATGAGATCGGAGGCACTAAAATAACAAAATTCAGCACGCCTGTCAATACCCATGACATCACCCGAGCATAGAATCCTAGGTGCGGTATTAAGCCTGCTAACATTTCGAGCGTTAAACTAAATTATGGCTCATACGGTCTACTGTTTCTATACCGTTGCTGGTATCGACCAGTCAGTGCCACTTAAACACAGGCTCGCAATCCATGTGCCCCCTGTACACACACACACACACACACACACACACACACACACGGGCAGGTTGTGTTCTCGGTTCCCTGTATCAGCCGGTATCTCGGGACATGTCAGATTCCGTGAGAGACATTGGCATTACTCATCTCCCAGTCGGGCAGCGTTCGTCGCTGCGGCCGGGCAGATGAGATAAGGAAGACAAATTGTGGAAGACAGCAGATGGGATCGGAGATGCGGCTCAAAGGGCGCGTCGCCTTATCTCGCGCTGCCGACTTGGGTCGTTAGGCCGGCACAACACCCTCGGCCACTCACCCCTCCGCCCTGCCGCGTGTTTTACGGCGCCGCTGCCTCTGGGAGTGGAGCTGTGTACACTGGAGGGCCGTTCGGCGGCGTATCTCACTGCCATTATCAAGGTGCAAAGCGATAGCCCTGCCTCTCGTTTTGTTTATCGCTGCTGAGCATTACGTGGGATTCTCTAACAGCATAAACTGCGACTTCTAGAGGTTACCCACAGCGATCGTTAATTCTTATAACACCATTTTATTAACTCTTAGTGAGAAAAATACCAACTTTTATCGTTATTATGGCGAATTATAGAGCCATTTAGGATTTTTATTCTACGGATGCCGATTGAAATACACAAATGTAGGTAACTAGACACTTCCACTACGAGTTTCGGCAAATTACACCATAATTTTATTGAAAAGTTAATAAAACATACACTTTGATTATTATACTCTTGTAGCTGTAGTTAGCATTTGCCGGGATATACTGTGTTTAGTGTATGAATCCGAACACTTTCATTTACCATAGGTTGCTTGCTCCAACCGTGCCCATATTATGGCTTAACTTACCATAAACTGATGCTCTGTGTGGAGATAATGTGCTAGAAGAGAATCAGCACTAATAGCTGTTACTTCCATAAAATATCTACCGGTGTGTTTACGGAGCGATTTAAAGTGGAACGACCACATGAAATTAACTACTGGAAAGGCAAATGTCAGACAGATACATTGGAGAAATCCTCAGGAATTGTAGTCAGTTAACAAAGGAGGTAACTTACAGGACCCTCGTTCAACTCATGCGTGAATGTTGCTTGTCCGTATCGTATTCATACCAGATAGGATTGATACAGAAAACAGAGATGATCCAAAGAATAGCAGCGCGTTTCACTACAGATTGACTAGGGTGTCGTCAGGAGTACCCCAGGGAAGTGTTTTAGGACCGCTGTTGTTCTCTATACATACAAATTATTTGAAGGATAGGGTGGGCAGCAATCTGCGGTTTTGTGCAGATGATACCGTGGTGTACGGCAAGGTATCGAACTTCAGTGACTCGCTCTGAAGGTGGAAAAATGTAATTTAATGGGTAGGAAGATCAAACCTGTAATATTTGGTACTAATGCGCTGATTGCCACAGTCAAGTCATTTAAATATCTGGGCGTAATGGTGCAAAGCGATATGAGGTGGAGCGTGCGTCTGAGTACTCTGGTAGGGAAGGCGTTTGGTCGACTTCAGTTTATTGGGAGAATTTAAGGAAAGAGTGGTTCACTTGCAAAGGAGGCAGCATGTAGGACGCTGGTGCGACTTATTCTTGAGTACTGCTCGAGTGTTTTGGATCCGTACAAGTTAGGATTGAAAGAGGACATCGAAGCAATTCAGAGGCGGGCTGCTAGATTTGTTACCGGTAGGTTCGAACAACACGTAGATGTTACAGAGATGCTTCGGGAACTCAAATGGGAATCCCTGGAGGAAAGGCGACGTTCCTTTCGAGAAACACTGCTGAGAAAATTTAGAGGACCGGCATTTGAAACTGACTGCCGAACGAATCTACTGCCACAAATATGCATTGTGCGTAAGGACTACGGATATAAGATACGAGAAACTAGGGCTCATACGGAGGCATACAGACAATCGTCTTTCCCTCGCTCTGTTTGCGAGTGGAACGGGAGAGGAAAGGACATGTAGCGGTACGAGGTGCCCTCCGACACACCCCACACGATGGCTTGCGGTATATCTATATTTTAGATGCAGGTCCATTTAGAAAGCGCGAGAGCGTCACGAAGATGAGGCGTTCTGCATCATGGTGTGATTTAGTTTTAAAATTGCGAGAGCTTAAGTTCCTAGAAGAGTCAGCAAGTATGTTGTGTCCTTCTATGTATATCTCGCGAAAGGACCGTGAAGATAAAATTAGAGAGATTCGGGCGCACACGGAGGCCTTCCGACAACTGTTCTTTCTGTGAACCATTCGCGAGTGGAACATGATTGATGGAACTGACAGTATTACACGACGTACCCTCCTTCACATAGCGCAAGACAACTTTTTTGGGGGGGGGGGGGGGGGCATAGATGCAGTCGAAAATGTAGATAAATTGTGACTAGGCGTCTTAGGGGTATTATGCCACACTATGAATCCGTAGTCACTCCTAGCATTATTATCTTTCACCCAACACGTATTTCGCCTCAGGCAATATTTGTTGATTTGGAAAACGAAGAAACCGCTCAACAGCTGCTGAATCTATGATATTTTGTTGTATACACTCTTAATGTTCCTTCATCTGGTGTAAACTGTAACAACGAAAATACTGTGTTAGAAGAGAATGGGAAGGGATCTCAAGTTCTAAATGTCAGATAAGGAAGTATGCGGCAAAATTTGTAAAATGAATTAGAAAACAGGATGTTACTTACAAATAAAATCACTGAACCATCCGAATTCATACTCACCCCAGTGGCGTCAAAAGAATATAAAGGGGACCTAGAAAAATCCGAAAAATAGACATCACGAACAGACATAAAAAATTACCAGAATCCTTAAACACGTAAAACGCATTTGACATTTCAAACTTGAGGATGCCGTCCCCCTTATCTTATAAAACATTATTTTCCTTATTACAGTTTATACCAGATAAAGGACCTTCAAGTGTTCCGAAACTGGTCGTGTATACAGTAAAAGATTGTTGATTCATTGTTGATTCAGCAACTGTTGCATGATTTCTTCATTTCACAAAATGGACTTACACAGTTGTGGCTGCCTCGTAAGGAGCACTCTTTGAATACTTGTTAATGTGAAAAATGCTGAATTGCACTGTTGTTCGGAGTAGATGATAGATTATAGGATGCAGTTGGCTTGGTGTCAGTTAAAAGGTAAGAAGAAGGCAAGGGGCTACCACCTATAAAAGGACCATGTCCTGTAAAGCACTACGGAGTTGAAACCAGTCTTAAGGTTGATGACGGCTTTACCTTTACCATGTGTGAAAATTTTGTATTTCGAGGCTGTTGAAAATTGTAGCGATTTATTTGAGGCCTAATAGCTAAGTAATTGCCATCTGAAAAGGGGAAAAAAACTCACTGGCTACAAAACTACTTTACTGACGACATAACTAATGTTAACACCTCTCAACAGAAGTTCTCCGCATGTGAACTGGTTTTGATAATGGCCGTCTTGAGTTTATGTTCACCTTTAAACTGTTTATAACGTGGGTGCTGTATCTTACACTGGCGCGCTGAGCCAAGTGTAACAGGCCCTTTCGTTATCTTTCTGGTAATACAAATATTGTATACGTAGTGCTATCTACCGGTTCACAGTTGATGTTTATGCTCAACGGGATTTATACGTCGGTCCGTATCATTGAATCTCAATGCGTTTACGAATGGAATCTGACAGCAATGAAAGCTATTTAGCGAGTCTGCGACATGCAGATAACAGTAGCATTCTCAGAACTCCGCTGCACTTCTGCGACACAGACCAATTCTTTGTTACCTTAGAGACAAGTAGAGCTGCAGGGGAGTGAGTCCATACTTGATTCAAGTAAATTTGTAGAAAAATAATGCACTGAAATAAGAGAGACCTACACTCTTTCCTTTAACTTACGACTTACTATTTCTTCTATCATATTACGATACCAACTGTTACCATGCTCTGTTATTATCTCTTGCACCACATGTTTTCACTATGTTGCACTTCGTCAAAAATTAATTTCTTCCAGTACTTTTTGTATTCGATATTCAGCACACTCTTCCACTCACAATATTCTGTTTCGAACTTGTTAATTATATCTCTATTCCTTCTCATCATTCGGCCTCACTCGCCAATGTTCACTCTCGCGTCCAGTCCCGACTTTGTCTCACCAACTGCCTCCACCTTGGTGTAACTCTAGGGATATATCTTCTCCGCTGGATAGCGTGCCTACGTCATTTGTGATGATTTTCATTTATTATAACATATGACTTAACATGATTTAACTATGAATTCCGCCGGCCGAAGTGGCCGTGCGGTTAAAGGCGCTGCAGTCTGGAACCGCAAGACCGCTACGGTCGCAGGTTCGAGTCCTGCCTCGGGCATGGGTGTTTGTGATGTCCTTAGGCTAGTTTGGTTTAACTAGTTCTAAGTTCTAGGGGACTAATAACCTCAGCAGTTGAGTCCCATAGTGCTCAGTCATTTGAACCATTTTTGAACTATGAATTCCAATAGTTTCGTTTTCTGATTGATGCTTTTTTTCTAATGAAACTGCTATATGCTCTGGACTTTGAGTTCAGGGTTCATTAACACGTTACTTCACATAGGCCTACATGTTACTTTACACACAGTTTATCAACTGGATTAAGTGGAAAGTGAAACAGGAAGTTTCGCAGACAGGTCACCCTATCAGTTGTCTATTAAACCATTCTTTCAAGTAAAACAAGACATAATAGTCGCTGGCTGCACTGCCGGAAACGCCGGTTGTGTGGCCGGAAAGTTCCCAACGGTAATTCTAATTCTTGATACAGGCATCGCCTTGTGATCGTTGGTAACCATCTTCGACACCAACCTTACACATACTTAGCTATGTTTGATCTTTTTCGTAACAATCGGGTAAATAGTGATGCATTCAACATTAGGAAATTTATCAGCGGTCGACCGAACGTAGTGGCTCAATGGTCGGCACACTGGACACGCATTAGGGAGCACAACGGTTCAAATTCCCGTCCGGTCATCCAGATTTAGGTCTCCCGTGATTTCCCTAAACCGCTCTAGGCAATTTTCTTGATGATTTCCTTGAAAAGGATAGCGTTGATGTCCTTCCCCTTACTATTGTAATCAGTGTGTGCTCCGTCCCTAATGACCTCGCAGTCGAAGGAACGTTAAACACTAATCTCCTCCTCTTCGAAAGCACCCCTTTATGTTTCACAGACACATTTCAACGCTACAGGACACCTTCTCCCCTTTCCAAATCATTTTATCTTTGTTGAGGTTCTTCAGGTTGTTAGCGGAGGTGCATTGCTACTTTTGCTGTTACAATGTCGCCATTTCTGAATGTATTTTAATGTATATTTTGTTTTTATCTTTTAGTCCCTCAATTTTAATTTCAACAACAAAGAAAACTAACAGTATTACTGCTTTTTACACTCTATACGACCAGGCCTTGGAAGGCCCAACTGTACCGATCGGCCGCCGTGTCATTCTCAGCCCACAGGCGTCACTGGTTGCGGGTATGGGTGGGCATGTGGTCAGGACACCTCTCTCCCAGCTGTATGTCAGTTTAAGAGACCAGAGCCCCTACCTCTCAGTCAAGTAGCTCCTTCGTTTGCCTCACAAGAGCTGAGTACACCCCACTTGCCAACAGCGCTCGGCAGACCGGATGGTCACCCATCCAAGTGCTAGCCCAGCCCGACAGCGCTTAACATCGGTGATCTGGCGGGAACCGGTGTTACCACTGCGGCGAGGCCTTTGGCGTTTTTGCAAACGCTAACAAAATTCATCATTTTATAGATTGTAAAAACATGTGTACACTTTCATGTTTTAATTATATTTCTTTCACCTTTGCATTTTCAATGCTTTTCAATGAAAAGCGGCCTTTTGCACCACTGACAGCCCAACCCCCATTCCACTCCGTCCATGTCGGCTGAGGACGATGAAATAACAATAAATAAAAAAAATCAATGAGTATTGGAGTAATGTGCGTTAAGAATTACAAAAGAAACCAACCAAATGAATCACACGACAGACTGATGTCACTGACGTAATTATAATTGTAATACTAAAATGTAAACTTTCACGGCCGGAAATATCATGTCCATTATAATTATCCGGGCTGTTATGCCGTGGTCGGTTGATGAATTCTGAGGTGATTCCCAACGTTTCGTCTCCGACTGCGGGAGACATCTTAAAGGGGGTCCGTAGCTTGATGGAAGGTCCAACACACACACTGGCTCGTGGCAGTCGGAGACGAAACGTTGGGAATCACCTCAGAATTCATCAACCGACCACGGCATAACAGCCCGGATAATTATAATGGATATAATTGTAATTAAAATGAAATGTTGGTGAGCAGGGCACGTGTACAGAGGAATAAACGGAAGATGGACCAAGGAAGCTGTAATCCAGATTGCAAGAGATGAGGGAAGACCGAAATGACGACGTACGACGAAACAGGGTGTGGGGGGAAGAAAGTAGAAAATATGCAGGAATAATAGAGATGCGTATCTCAAAGACCGCATTGTACTGAGGCATTTATCCAGCAGTAGGTTTCAAACAACAGATGACAACAAATATTATTCTTGATAAGGGGGGGGGGGGGGGGGGAGGCGGGAGGGCGTCGCTGACTTATTTCGGCTAAACGTCATTGCCCGCCATTCACCTCTGGGATGGTCATTGTATAATCTCTTTTCAAGACAGTAGCATGCAACGTAACTCTCGAGTTTTGACGCTTTGTCAGAATTACAATTTCTGTCAGAATTACAATTTCTGCCAGAATTACAATTTCTGCCAGAATTAAAATTTCAGCGGTAAACCTAGAAGTCCTCCTTGCGTATTCCTTATTTTTAAATCCTTTTTCAAATTTCTCCTCGGTTTCCTTTATGCTTGTTCTATGTACTGACTGCATAACAGGGTGTTGGCTACAGCTTGTGTCGTTCCCTTTCAA
Organism: Schistocerca americana; assembly: GCF_021461395.2. Lineage (NCBI taxonomy): Eukaryota > Metazoa > Arthropoda > Insecta > Orthoptera > Acrididae > Schistocerca > Schistocerca americana. The sequence goes on from NC_060119.1 coordinate 541,653,609, forward strand.
GTATGGCCTCTTGTTCATGATCACCTATTGACGTCATTGCCGTCTGTCTTCTCTACAAGTCTAGTAACAGAGCGTTGTTAATTGCTAGTTTGTGAACAACAGGATGGTAGCATTAGCAATTTGAAAAATGTTTCACTCAGGATCGGCGATCCAGGAAGATGTTTTGAGTAAATTCTTTGGTGCACGTAGTCACATTCTGTAACATCGTTGTACATTTAACAAGTCACCGATTTTGCTTATCTTTCGCATTACTCTGGTACGTATTTAGACGTAATGCTCACGAACGCTGCGATTCTGAAGCGTGTTCCAGAAATAAAGCTTCAAAGTTTTCCCTAACCTGATGAATACCATAGGACAGTGCTAGCCGTCGAACAGCGGCGTTAACGCAACGGTTTGAGTGACGCTGTGGTTAAAATATACCGTGCATGGCAAAATGGCGCTATTCAAAACCGCCGCCGGGTAACTATGTTGTACCATTGTCCGTATATGACAGAGGTGAACGATGGCTGAAGAGATGCGTAAAAGCGCAACTGTTGAGCAACTGATCGCCCACATGAACCATGGGGCCACCAGCAGTGTCTGCTCAACGACCGTTGAGCGAACACTGCTGCCGATGGGCCTCAGCAGCAGGCGCCTGCTTCATGCACCCATGCTGACTGCTGTTCAATGCGGACGATGGGTGGAATTCGCACGCCATTACAGCAGCTGAAGGTCCACGGCGTCGCGACAGGTAGCCTTCTCAGATGACATTCCCTGGGTCATATCGTCTTTCTGAAAAGTACAGTGGATCAACACAAGTATCTTTCTATCCTTGGGAACCACCTGTGCCCCTCTATGCAGTTACCACTGCGGCAAGGCCGTTGGCGCTTTTTATAAACGCTAACAAAATTCATCATTTTATAGATTGTAAAAACATGTGTACACTTTCATCTTTTAATTATATTTGTTTCATCTTTGCATTTTTAAAGCTAACTGTATATGTGCGTGGTTCGAAGAGCAGCAGGATGTGTTTACCGTACACCCCTGGTCACCAAACTCCCCGTATTTAAACCCACTCGAGAATCTGTGGGATTACCTCGCTTGGGTTGTTCGTGCCACGATTCCTCAACCGAGAAACATAGCGCAACTGGTCACTTCCAGCGGCGACGTGGCTCCACATCCCAGTTTGTACCTTCCAGAACCATACTAGCTCTCTACTTCCACGTGTCGCTGCGGTCCGTCTTCCAAAAGGTGGTTATTCAGGCTTTCTGTATGTGGTCACGTTAATGTGAATGGAGAGTGTAACATGGTGTGGCTCAGTCTCCCGGAGCAAGTCATTCAATTGAAGTCCACTTAAGGCGACTTGCGTCTCTCTACCCAGTTATCTAACCGGGAAACGAATTAATGTTTAACGTCGTATTAGAAACACATGTAGTTTCTGGCGAAAATCCATATCACTGTGGGGTGACTGCTAGGTTTAAAAAGCAGAGATAATATATCCGTGGTACGACCGCGATTCAGTCTCGGTTTCAAGCACGGACAACACCAACTTGCCCGACTAGGATTCTGCTCAAGCTTCGCTGTTGCCTGGTGTTGCGGTAGATGTAACGCTAGATGGCAGTGCCACCGTTTATAGAGCGACAGCGAACTTCAGCACATCACAGCTCATCCAATTTCCAAGAAATATGGATAAACTCCGGTGACAAGAGTCGTGGAATAGCGGTATGCACATACACAGATGGTGACAGTATCGTTTACACAAGGTATAAAAGAGCAGTGCGTTGACGGAGCTGTCATTCGTACTCAGGAGATTCGTATGAAACGGTTTCCGAAACGATTAAGGCCGCACGACGGGAATTAAGACTTTGAACGCGGATTGATAGTTGGAGCTAGACGCGTGAGACACTCCATTTCGGAAATCCTTATGGAATTCCGGGGATCCAAAGAGTCAAGAGTGTACCGAGAATACCAAATTTCGGGCATTACCTCTCACCACGGACACGCAGTGACCGACGGCCTTCACTTGACGAGCGAGAGCAGCGGCGTTTGCGTAAAGTTGTCAGTGCTAACAGATAGGCAACACTGCATGAAATAACCGTGGAAAACTGCATGGGACGTAAGACGAACGTATCCGTTAAAACAATGCGGCGTAATTTGACGTTGACGGGCTAAGATAGCAGACGAACGACGCGAGTGGCTTTGCTAACAGTACGACCTCGACTGCAGCGCCTCTCATGGCGTCGTGACTCTATCGATTGGACTCTAGACAATTGAAAACTGTGGCCTGGTGGGTTGAGTCACAATTGCAGTTGGTAAGAGCTGATGGTAGGGTCTGAGTGTGGCGCATACTCCACGAAGCCATGGATCCAAATTGCCAACAAGGCACTGTGTAAGCTGGTGGTGGCTCCATAATGGTGCGGGGTGCGTTTGCATGAAATGGACTGGATCGAACATTGCTGGGACATAATCGAAAGGTCAGTTCGTGCACAAAATTCTGCACCTGCGACACTTTCGCAATTATGCACGGCTATAGAGGCAGCATGGCTCGATTCCTGTAGGGGACTTCTAACGGCTTGTTGCGTCCATCCCACGTCGAGTTGTTGGACTGCGCCGGGAGAAAGAGGAAAGGAGCTGCGACGCGATATTACGAGGTACCTCATGACTTCTGTCACCTCATTGTAGACGATATACATGAACCTTTCTCTTGAACCAGTCTATACAAGGAGGGAGGGAGGGAGGAGAGAGAGAGAGAGAGAGAGAGAGAGAGAGAGAGAGAGAGAGAGAGAGAGAGAGAAATTTCCTTTGTGTTGTTTTCGTTTGATGTTTTTATTGTTTTTAATTTCTTCGTATACGGTACAGTTACAAAACTACGGATTACACACACAAAATTAATGGATACTATGTCCTATGACTAGGAAATGGTTTTCTGCGCTACTTCTATATGAAACAGCAAAATACAACTGGCATTGCGGAAAACACTCTGAGAGTAAATCAGTTCCAGTTTGACTGTACGATCTTGAGCCTTGTTTATTGTTATTGCAAACGAAATTTTGATTCTCTTAAACAGAATGTGTAACACAGTTGGGATCATTGATGCACAAGGTATGAAATAGACGTCTCCATCTGCTGGATCTGTAAGGGTAGCGGTCGCAATGACATTTCTTCGCACAGTTTGTCTGCCTACGAGTAGGATTACAAAGGTTCGTACGACTCAGATTGCGTTGTACTGTAAACATAAACCGATAAGCCACAAAAACAGCTTTCCTGATACACAGGTTTATTGTTAAAACGGACTGCGAAGAAAAAACAAAAAGTACATTGCTGTGCATGCGATTTTTGTTTCAAATTGTCCATGCGAATGTTGTAGAGTATCGTGTAAAAATTTTGAAGTAAATCTGTTAAGAACTTTCCAAGATTTTTGCTTACACCATTTCTCCTTTATCCAGACTGCTCAGAAACAGTCTGATAACCTTGTAAATGTGTTGCAGGGTAGTTTGTGCTGAAAAATAATTGTTAAGAAAAGAATTCGATGCGTTGCGCCGTATGTGAGTTTAGTTCTTTGTTTGTTTTCCTAATACCGAACAAGAAAGCGACACAAAAATTGGACGTGCGACGATAGTAAGCATCGAACCCGAACCAAAGGCGGAGCAATCTCGTGCTCTATCAGTACGCTGTGAGAACAACTGACGATAATTGTATCTGGCAGGCTGCTTGGATTTGCGCCTCCAAGTACCTCATTGGCTAACTTCAATGCTACGCAACTAGGAAACGGCGCAACGTATCGTATTTTTTTTTCTTAACAAATATTTCGCAGCACAAGCTTCCCTGCAACACCCTTACAAGCTTTTCACTCTGTTTCTGACTAATCTGTATATTAGTCTAGATTAAACTTTATACATATAAGATGTGAAATACATCACACATTATTTACTTCGTCTTCATAGAAAAAGGGGAAATTCACAAGATGAATTTCGCAGCTGCATTGTTCTGCAGGTGATGATGTTACTTGTCTGACTAGGAACGGCAGCAGAATCGTCGTGTAGTGAGCTTCATAACGCGCTTGTCTAAATTTTCTGAGTAACGTTTCTCGAAAAGAACGTAATTTTGCCCTCCAGAGATTCCGATTTGAGTTCACGCAGCATCTCCATAATATTCGCGTGTTGATCGAACGTACCGGTAACACATCTAGGAGCCCCCCCCCCCCCCCCTCTGCATTGCTTCAATGTCTTTCTTTAATCCGACTTGTAGAGATCATAGACACTCGAGCGACAGTCAAGAGAGAACACACTAGTTTTCTATATGCGGTCTCCTTTACAGGTGAATCACACTTTCCTAAAATTCTCCCCTAAACCGAAGTGGACCATTCGCCTTCCCTCCTACCGTCATTAAGTGCTCCTTCCAATTCAAATCGATTTGCATCGTTACGCCTAGGTATCTAATAGGCGCGATTGTATCAAGCAGCACACTAGCAGTTCTGCATTCGAACTTTTCTTCCTACTCCTCTGCATTAACTTAGACTAAGTTTTTTTAGATTCATAGCAAGCTGTGATTCATCACTCCAACTAGAAATTCTGCCCAAATGATCCTATATCCTACTAAACTCACTCGACGACGACACCTTCCCGTACACTACAGCGTTATCAGCAAATAGTCGCAGGTTGGTGCTCAACCTGTCCTCTAGATCATTTACGTATATAGGGAATAAATGCAGACCTATAACACTGCCCTGGCGCACTCATGACGATACCCATGTCTCTGATGAACATTCGCCTTCGAATAAAACTACTGGGTTCTTTCAGCCCTACTTAAGAAGTCTTCGATCCGCTAACATATCTGGGAACCAATTCCATATGCTCCTACATTCGTTAAAGTTGCAGTGGGACACCAAGCCAATGCTTTCCGGAAATATAGGTGTACGGAATCTGCCTGATGCACTTCATCCATGGTTGGCGGGTTATTGTGTGAGAAAAGAGCAAGCTGAGTTTCGCGCGAGCGGTGCCTTCTCGCGCGAGCGGTGCTTCTATACTCAGTGCTGGTTCGTGAACAAAAGTTTTCCCGTCTCACGGATATTTGCTATATTCGAACTGAGAATATGTCCTAGAATTCTGCAGCAAACTGTGTTAAGGGTATTTGTAGTTTTACGGGTCCAATCATTTATCTTTGTTACGAGGGCAGTTCAATAAGTAATGCAACACATTTTTTTCTGAAACAGGGGTTGTTTTATTCAGCATTGAAATACACCAGGTTATTCCCCAATCTTTCAGCTACACAAAACTATTTTTCAGCGTAATCTCCATTCAATGCTACGGCCTTACGCCACCTTGAAATGAGGGCCTGTATACCTGCACGGTACCATTCCACTGGTCGATGTCGGAGCCAACGTCGTACTGCATCAATAACTTCTTCATCATCCGCGTAGTGCCTCCCACGGATTGCGTCCTTCATTGGGCCAAACATATGGAAATCCGACGGTGCGAGATCGGAGCTGTAGGGTGCATGAGGAAGAACAGTCCACTGAAGTTTTGTGAGCTCCTCTCGGGTGCGAAGACTTGTGTGAGGTCTTGCGTTGTCATGAAGGAGAAGTTCGTTCAGATTTTTGTGCCTACGAACACGCTGAAGTCGTTTCTTCAATTTCTGAAGAGTAGCACAATACACTTCGGAGTTGATCGTTTGACCATGGGGAAGGACATCGAACAGAATAATCCCTTCAGCGTCCCAGAAGACTGTAACCATGACTTTACCGGCTGAGGGTATGGCTTTAAACTTTTTCTTGGTAGGGGAGTGGGTGTGGCGCCACTCCATTGATTGCCGTTTTGTTCCAGGTTCGAAGTGATGAACCCATGTTTCATCACCTGTAACAATCTTTGACAAGAAATTGTCACCCTCAGCCACATGACGAGCAAGCAATTCTGCACAGATGGTTCTCCTTTGCTCTTTATGGTGTTCGGTTAGACAACGAGCGACCGAGCGGGAACAAATCTCTGAATATCCCAACTGGTGAACAATTGTGACAGCACTACCAACAGAGATGTCAAGTTGAGCACTGAGTTGTTTGATGGTGATCCGTCGATCATCTCGAACGAGTGTGTTCGCACGCTCCGCCATTGCAGGAGTCACAGCTGTGCACGGCCGGCCCGCGCGCGGGAGATCAGACAGTCTTGCTTGACCTTGCGGCGATGATGACACACGCTTTGCCCAACGACTCACCGTGCTTTTGTCCACTGCCAGATCACCGTAGACATTCTGCAAGCGCCTATGAATATCTGAGATGCCCTGGTTTTCCGCCAAAAGAAACTCGATCACTGCCCATTGTTTGCAACGCACGTCCGTTACAGACGCCATTGTAACAACTCCGTACAGCTCTGCCACCTGTCGGAAGTCAATGAAACTATACGAGACGAAGCGGGAATGTTTGAAAATATTCCACAAGAAATTTCCGGTTTTTTCAACCAAAATTGGCCGAGAAAAAAAATGTGTTGCATTACTTATTGAACTGCCCTCGTATATACAGGAATCACCTACTCGTTTCTCCAGTCGTTCGGGACTTCGCGCTGTGGGACACATTAACGATAAATGCAATGTAAGTAAAGAGCCAGTGTCGTAGAATACTCCCTGTGAAACTGACTTGAGATTCCATCCACACCTGGCGACTCATTTGTTTACAACTCCTTCCATTGGTACTCTACGCCAGTGATGCCTCCGTACGGGAGTCTGTGCGAATGTCAAACGACGGTATGTTTGCACGATCCTGCCCCCCTGAATGATTTCGTAAATGTGAAATTTAAAACTTTGCTTTTGCAGTCTTCCATTGCCACACCAGACTGTCCAATGAGTGACTGGGTACAACGCTTCGAACAGCTTAGCGATTCTACATCTAAGTATGTGTGGGACAATCGTGCGAAGTACGGGCAAAATCGGTGAGTCACTGAGTGGGTGTCCCTCTGCGAGTGCGACTGTATCCGCTCCGCTTTGAGAACAGGCGGAGCGCGACTGAGCCGTAGGCGGGAGGGACACGTGAGGACGCAAACCGCGTCCGGCCCGCCCCTGCTCGCACGGCTGAGCTGAGCTGGGCCCGTCGGAAGCGCCGGGCCTCCGGCCTGACACGCTGCCCCCTCCAGGGTGCAAGGCTCCCCCACCACCCGTGACGTCACGCGACTCCGCTAGGGGTCACCAGCTGGCGCGCGATCCGAGTTCAGTCGCGTCTCGGCCTCCGCAGGCGTGGTTGCTGTGTTGTGTTTACTCGGACGAGTCCCAGCGCTTCCGCGACGCCGCGTCTTCTCCGAGAGTGAAATGCTGTCTGGCTGCTGAAGGCGCCCACCAGCATCACCTGCAAGGCTCGTGCCCAGCTGCACTTTAACTGTTTCTCTTTCCTGCATTCAGTGAACGCATAAAACAACGGTAAGGGTTAATACTCCCGTTGTTTTTCATCATAACCACTGTTTGTAAACAAGCGACAATTCGCTGTTTGTCTACAACAGCTAATGTGAATGTAAGTGTTCGTTCCGTTGTGGAAAATTCAAGTTCGTCGACAATTATTGTTTATGCCATCAATTTGTTAGTTATAATTTAAGACCTCCGTGACATTGTTTCTCCGTGATTACATCTATTTTACTGCGAGGCTAAACACGAAACTATATTGGATTGTATCCCGAAGTCTGCCTTCCTCAATAAAACGAAGACATTTATGTTCGAGATGCAGTGGACAGTACAAAAGCTGCTCGAGCCAACACTGATTTGGGCTTCGTGTTGAGAGACCTTAATACGAAATAGATTTTGATTCAGTATGCGTCATTCACATACTGGTGCGGGATCGTCATGGATTACGTTTGTTATGCTTAAATTTGCCTTTTCAGGTCCAAGTCTATTATTCAGCATAAATGTTATGGTTTCACTGCGGTTATAAACTACAAATATTGCTAATGTTGTTACAACTTCCTGCTATTGTAATGATCAGTTCTGTGTTTATGTGCTGAGCAGTATATAAATTACTGAGTACTGCACGACCGTCAATAGCATAAATATTGCGTTTCCGTGCGGTAACTTCTCTGTTCGGGGCAAGCACTTTTGCAGCGATTTCTTCTCAGTACTCTGTTAATAGTAAAAAAACGCTTAAATGAAGACAAGTCTAGGTCGATCAGGTGTTTCCACGAGCGGTCGTTTCGAGTATATGATTCGAACAACAAAAACACTGAATATTCCAGATACAACACTGAAGACGTGCCGAGTGACTAGTGAAAATTTTTTGCTTTTTTGAGGTGTGTAACAGAAATGCTGTAAAATTTGAAATTCAGAGTCTTACATGAATGCAGCAAATATCCCGTGAGAAACATGATCAGTGGATTCAAAAAATTGCTCTTTCGGACAGCATCTACAAATTTTCTCCATCCCCGCCCCTACCCATCCTCTAATAGAGCCAGCGAAGCTGAAATTAATTTAATAATAGATTGCTGCATTCTGGGCACTCTCCAGCCATCTATGGTTCCGGAAAAGATCTTCCTATATGGTTCAATAAAAGGTATCCCCTACCACACACTTGACGGTAATTTGCAGGGTATAGACGTGTTACAAGGGTTCACACCAATGATTATGACTTCCAGTATTTGTCTTCCCCAGGTTAAAACCAACTGTTTTTCGACACCTTCAAACCACCGGTCTCGTTGAAATCATCAGTTTATATTACATTTCACAGGATGCTATAGATAGTTACGTTACCGTATCTGGACACTGGTGAGTGTGTGCCCTAATGTTAGTCGCCGTCGCACGCAGTAGCAAGTGTGTACGTGTCACCATTAGTCTATATAACCCCTGAATTAAATAATGTGATAGTACCCTAGATGCTACGTGTTACGTCCACTGTGATTGTGTTGGCACTGTTACTGATGGTGATGAATTGCCACTGCGACCCGAGGTTAGCATGAGAGATCCAGAGACTGAAGCTGTGTCGCTCCGTTTCAGACGTTTCCGCTGTTGCACGTGATTCCGAGAATGCTGGCCTCTGCTTGCACGTGTTCTCTCTCCAGCAATTTATTGCTCGTTTAACCGTTTGACTACTCGCTAATTGCCACGTACATCTGACGCAAGGCTTAATTTTAGTGTTGTGCCAGTCGTCACTTTGAGTCTGACCGAAAGGAGCAGTTAGCAACTGTATCCGATCATTTATTTTCAAGCATTTCCCAGTGAGCAGTGGAATATTCCTGTGGCAAAGCCGACGCAGATACCTACTGCATCCTCAACTACTTCAACACTCAGTGATGCCGAGAAACGTGGGATAGTACTTGACACTTTTGGTTCCTTATAGGGACCAGGTCATCCGAATTAATGTTTTCCATAGTTTCTCTTGTTTGTGCGTGTTTCAATTATATCGCCGTGCCGTTAATTACTGGAAAGAGAGAGAAAAAAAACTGCGTTAACAGTATATCAACTCGTGAAGGAACACTTTTTCGCCCCTTCCGTGTAGGTGGGGTACTAGACATGAGAAGATCATTCCAAATGCGATACTCATTTAAATGTGAGTCCGAAGCACATTCAACTGTGTGACGCTGGGAAAACATTTTTCCCATTTCATGAACTTCAAGGTAGTAAAAAAAAAAAAATGAAACTGTTGCTGAAGTCGTAAAGTGCTAAAATCGCCGATGTGTATGCCAATATTCTGTAAGGGCATCCCTTTAATCTCTCTATAATGTTGGGGCATTTTAGACAAAATAATCTTCTGAAAACTGTAATTATCCTCTTTTATGACAGAATAAATAACAGACGTTACCTGTAAATCAGCACCTTTGTGATTTCTTTTATCTCGAGTTCAAATTATATAAAAATGTGACAGCACGGAATTACGAAACTCATCAAGGTGCCTCGTAACGGCACTCGAATAAATGACGCAATATTTGTGCCTTGTTCATCTCAGTGCACGCTTCGGCTGCTCCTGATGACATTTGCATCCACGTTTCGATAGACTGGTGACTGCACGGCAGATTAGAGTCGGAGATCTCATTTGCAAATAAATCGGGGCAAAACTGCTGGCAGTCAGATTTCAGCGTCTCTTCCATGCGCTAAGCAAAAGACGTGCTGGAGCCATAGCAGTTGGCGCACGCTCTGATAAAACTATTAGATTTTCCGGTTTCAAGTCGAGTGGTGATTGTTCTTTGCGATACCACACGACGACGAACAATGAACTTTCTTTTCTGCTCAATGTTACTGAAAAGTGGCAGCTGGCGAAGTAATCCAAGAAATAGATTTTCCATGCATAAACCGAGTCATTGTTAATATTTATGATGTTGGCTTCAAGCGAATTGGAGATACGATGAATATTTCCGTTCTTCACTGTCTTGTGAACAAGAGTTTTTAAAACTCGTCTGCTCTTTATTCCATTTTCCCACTGTATTCTTCTGTCTGTTGAACCCTGCTGGAGCTCGTTGCCATTTTCTGATCATCATTTATTCAGATTTTGTGCGTAGTTTAACCCCACTGCCCCACTTTGTTCTTTGCTGTCTACGGTAGAGCAATGCACCTCTCACTGAACCAGGTTGCTTAGTGATGTGGTTAGTCATTGCAAGCGTATTCGTCAACAGCGATACCCAGATATCAGTACCTTTCCCTTGGTTTACTTAAATCACTTCATGATGGTCCTGATGTACTCTGATAGCGTCTAATATAACGTAAGGTGTTTGTTTAGCGTCTGACAGCTGCAGCACGTGAAGCTGTATACCAAAGAGATCCCCATCAATTTGATATCGTAAAGATCGCCAACAGAAATACACTAGTGTCAAACATGGGCCTTAATTCGAAGAAGTAATTTCTGAGACTGTACGTCTGGAGCACAGCATTATCTGGTGGAGAAACATGGACTGCGGGGCAACCGGAACAGAAGGGAGTAAAAAAATGGTTCAAATGGCTCTGAGCACTATGGGATTCAACTTCTGAGGTCATCAGTCCCCTAGAACTTAGAACCACTTAAACCTAACTAACCTAAGGGCATCACACACAGCCTTGCCCGAGGCAGGATTCGGACCTGAGACCGTAGCAGTCGCGCGGTTCCAGACTGTTATGCCTAGAACCACTCGGCCACCGCGACTGGCAGAAGGGAGTAAAGATGTGGTGCTGCAGAGGAATGTTGAAAATTAGGTGGACCGATAAGGTAAAGAATGAGGAGTTTCTCCACAGAATCGTCGAGAAAAGGAATATATGGAAAACTCTGAGCAGAAGGGACAAGATGACAGGACATGTGATGAGAGATCAGGGGTAATTTCCATCGTACTAGAGGGAGCTCGTGAGGGTAAAAACGGTAGAGGAAGATAGACTGGAATACGTCCAGCAGGTATTTGAGGACGTAGGTTGTAATTGCTACTGAGAGATGAAAAGGTTGGCTGCATCAAACCGGCCAGAAGACCGATGACTCAAAAAGGAAATATAGAAGTTCGATACACGTCATTTGATACAGATGTACACAATACAGGGTGCCCAGAAACAGTGTGGAAAGCTTATGCTGACAGATAATTGCTGGAAAAAAATCTATGTTGCCCCGTTTCCGAATTAATGAGCATTGAACTTAACCAATCAGGCCTTTGCGCGCGTAAATTCAAGCAGCCCGCCACATACTATTACTGTCAGTTGTTCTCATAGCGTAGATGATAGCGCGCGAGACTGCTCAGGCGTTGGCTCGGGTTAGATCCCTACTACCGTCCCACTTCCAGTTTTTGTATCGCTCTCATGTTCGGTTTTAAGAAACCAAACGGAACACTGTTGGCGATGCCGTCTCCGGCGGGCCGCTTCAATTTTATTGCGCTAACACCAGATTCGCTAGAAAATACATACCTTTAACCTTAGCTTCTGAACGCTAAAATTTCTGAGGTTTTACCGACGAGATTCGCGGGCGTGTATGTTGCCACACACACAGCGAGGTTGGAGTCTATGACTTTATACAAAATGAAATGATCGCATGGCAATGCTGGCCGGAAGGCCCCAACCGGGGAAGTTCGACGGGCGGGTGCGAGTCTTACTACAGTCGACGCCACAAGGCCGACTCGCGCGCCGGTGATGAGGATGAAATGATGAGGACAACACAACAATCAGTCCACAAGCGAAGAAAATCTCCAACCCGGGCCCGCGGCTTGGGAGGCAAGCACGTTACCATTTTTTCTTTTTTTTATAATCTCATTTTGTTCATTGCATTTGTTCGGGTCGGACGTCTCTTGACAGCCGTTGAAGTTCTTTGTTGATCCATTCACTCAGTGTTTTTTTTATTACAGAGGGTAGCTAACCCTCTGACCGAACACGGTGAGCTACCGTGGCGGCCTCTGCTAAGCGGGCGGATACTGTATACATTGTACTTTGACATCTGGCGTTAGTTTCTTCGTCAGGTAGGCATGCTCCGAGTGATGATGGTCGCATCTGTGGACTCGACTTGAATTGGCATGCCTTTCAGATGTTTTGGTGTCGCGTCACTGTTTAACAATACTTTAGATCTATCACTCACTTTGATATTGTTCTCACTGCAAAAAACGGCGGGCGCATGGCAAAAATTGATGCGTGTCAAGGACGTAGTGGACTCTGGGAATCTAACTCCAGCATAAGTAGCTCACGGCGCCAACAAATCTTACGTAAGATTCTTATTTGAAGTAGCTGATGAGAAATAGGTCGGTCTTTGCAAAACTGAGACCACAAATGTATCTGAAAATGCTTCCTCACTTCCTCACAAGAAGCGGCTGATTTTAACTGAATCTAAAACGCTCCTTGAATTACTGCAGGTTTCTCTGCGTATCATGCTAGGACAGTACCTGCTAGTGGGCGCATTCTGTTGATTTAGCGAAAGTTTGCGCAAAATTTTTATTCCTAATGTTTATATCGGTGGCCAGTCGATCATCCAGCCACGCGTCACTGTTGTGACTTGGCAAGACAGCCAAGTCACTATCAGAGGAAGCCGAAAGGCACGCGCTTAAGCTCACGCAGGCTGGCGCGAGGTCTGGAACAGTTACGGGAATTAATAGTAGCAAATAAAGTACGTAGTTGATGTAATACTTAACTTTAATCCATAAGTGGTGTACATCGGTCTGACGGTACAGGCATCACAAGTTAAATATCTATTGATAATGGCGCCTTGCTAGGTCGTAGCAAATGACGTAGCTGAAGGCTATGCTAAATATCGTCTCGGCAAATGAGAGCGTATTTGTCAGTGAACCATTGCTATTAACGTCGGCTGTACAACTGGGGCGAGTGCTAGGAAGTCTCACTAGACCTGCCGTGTGGTGGCGCTCGGTCTGCAATCACTGACAGTGGCGACACGCGGGTCCGACGTATACTAACGGACGGCGGCCGATTTAAAGGCTACCACCTAGCAGGTGTGGTGTCTGGCGGTGACACCACAATCACTATCGAAAAAAGAAAAAATATGTTACCCTAGATCCGTATTAGACGCCCCAATATCTCAATCTGAGGCGGTGAAAATTTCGTCGCTGTATAGCAGCAATTCACTTCTAACATTGTTAGAATCTTTTTTCTATGCTTCAAGAAAGTAACTTTCCTTTTAGTTACTATCATGGTGACGATCATTCTTCTGCCCCTTCCACGCCGCACTGTACGGATGTTACAGTACAGGAGGTAAGTCTATATAACACTCTACATCGGCATATATTAAGAGCAGCACAAGTTTAAAATTTCCTGGCAGATTAAAACTGTGTTGCACCGAAATTCGAACGTGGCACCTATGCGTATCGCGAGCCAGTTCACTACCGAGTGACCGACCAAGCATCGCTCGAGACCCGCATCCACAGTGTTACTTCCGCAGCTCTCTCTTCTCCTACCTTCCAAACTTCACTGATTTCTCCTGCATACCTTACGAGATTAGCACTCCTGGAAGAAATGACAAGCGGAGGAAATGCGTACCTCACCTAGGCGCTTTTCATATTGTAAACTTTTTTGTTCACCAAGCTTTGCTGTAATGGCATTGAAATTACCTTATTCTCTTTCATAGGTATATACTGAGATGTTTTCCACAGCTGTATTAATTACAAAATATAACTAATTCTACTTTTTGACTTGTTCGACATCGCTGAGATGCACTTCGATTATGACCTGTAGAATGAACATTGCATTTCAGTTTATCAGTTTAAGTTACGTTAGGTCTAACCTGCATTTCGTTTGTCTGACGTATTCCGCATTCACGAGATCCTCGTCGCTATGAATGTATGGTATGAACTAAGTACCTGATCTAATTTATAGAATATTTTTCCTCATTATTATTGTTGTTGTTAAATATTGGTTCACATTTAAATGGTACTGATATAACGATAACGGTTTAAACAGTAAGTTACCAATATGTTAAGACTATTCTCCAACAAACTATTCTGCAGACGTTCAACAGAATTGTCTTTTGCATTCGCTGAGAGAGTGAAGAAAGCAGTTTTTGGTCCTGTAAGCTCTCCACAGTCCGCTTTCGGGTAACGTCGATGTCTGATATTGCCACAATGACTATGTACGCAGATTTAGGTATCAACACTGTATGAATCTCATCTTCCAAATCCCTATATTTGGCATCTTCCCGTTGCAGACGATTAGAAAGTTATGAGCGTTGGGCGCAGAGTTGTCTGAGCGTCTTTAATTGTTGTGATGGCAGATCGGTTGAATCGGATTGTTTTGTCGATTCTTATTCAGTGATTGCATAAATTTTACGTCCAGATGTAATGTGTGATATCCCCTTATTTTCTACAGATATCATACACCTCTTGCTCATTCAGGATATACTTCAGGTAGCTCTCTATTCAGTGACCCGATATTGTATCGCTGTGACAAATGCCTCAGTTTCTGCGTGCATCAACCAGTTATCCCATTCCTGCACATCGAAACGATTCGGCTGAGGTTATCGCACGTTTCCTATGCAGCTTTTTTTAAATCAAACCTTTAATTCTTGGGTCTATTGCTACTAGTATAGACATTGTGTTCTGGAAATTTTTGCCAGATTGAGTGCTTTGTAATTAGTGTCTGCAGTTCCGATTGCTTTATGAAGTGACTATTGCTGTTGTTGAAATACATCTGTGCAGCTGCTCAGTAACTCTTAGTCCCCTGCTCCCCTTTTCTTACCTGGAATAGTTAAATTTTCAACAGCTATTTAGTGTTACGGGTATCATACTTCCTGGAAATTCCCCGTTTTTCCAATGAATTTCTTCCCTGCCGGTTTTTGCCGTGTTAATGAGACCAAATGCCTAAGTCAGCAAGGGAAACAGCATGTGTATTAGTGGTGCTGAAGCTGCTTCTTCTGTTTGGTTTCAATTGTAGAAATGAGGAAATTCTATTGATATGATTTAAGTGATCGTGATTTTTTGTTTCACGATTTTATGCTTCAGTTCTTTTGTTTTAGCCAATAATCTACCACTTCCTCTTACCTGGAAGGCTGCTGTGCCTTGTATCAACGCACTTCCACCACAACTGCCCACCGCAGTATATATTATCACTTCAGGTTATCTAATCCCATATTCTGTTAACTACGAAGGACTTCATACCTCACCCGTTCTTGTTATACCTCTACATCCGGAATTTTATTTGGGGCATACAACATCTAATTTTAATTACACGGCGAATCACCAACTTCTCTCTAACATCTGCTCTCAAGAACCCCGCATGTGCGACACTTGTGGACGGTCTTAGGTTGAGGGCGAAGTTAGTTTTAGCGCTGCGATCAGATTTTGGCACGTAATTAGTTCCCCACTGGCGCGTGGGTCCTGGACCAGGTCGATGAACATTAATAATTTCATGCTTGGGTGGCAAACTCGATTACAGCAACAGCGTGCCAAACTTCGCGTGAAATTGTCTCGAGCTTCGAAGGAAAACAATTTTTCGCCTCTCTACAGCATACAACAAAAGAGCTGTTGTTGCGTGGAGCCGATCCGCGCTATTCAGAGCCTCTGGTATTAATTGATGTACTTGAAATATCCCAAACGTGTAACAACGCTCCACGTTGAACATATTTGTTTCCTTTTGTTAACAGGACCCGTTTTCGACGTTCAACCGATATACGATGGCTTTACGTCAGTAAGGAGTCACTGACCAGCTCTACACTGTCGGCGAACGTAAGTACAGTAATTCTTATCTCACGTGTAAATCATGTACGGTTACTAAAAGACTGTTCGATGTTAATTTCCAAGATACGAGGTAGAAGAGAATGAGAATTACTGTCATACAAAAGTAGTTTACTGCATGCAGTTCGCCAACAATAAACTGTTACGTACATGTATTTGTGATTACACTTGCAGAGTAGAATAACGTGACCAGTACAATATTCCACGGTCTGCGATCTCGGTTAAGCATCTTCAAATGGTTCAAATGGCTCTGAGCACTATGGGGCTCAACTACTGTGGTCATCAGTCCCCTAGAACTTAGAACTACTTAAACCTAACTAACCTAAGGACATCACACACATCCATGCCCGAGGCAGGATTCGAACCTGCGACCGTAGCATTCGCGCGGTTCGGGACTGGGCGCCTAGAACCGCTAGACCACCGCGGCCGGCTAAGCATCTTCTGGCTGGTTAAGTAGCATTCAGTAAGCGATAGAGGCTAGCCGTGGAACCGGAGACTACACGGATCGAGATAGCATCCTACCGCCACATAGACGGCCATCGACGTGGTGCATTTTTGATAATTTTTCACAGCTTCGGGTGGAGGATGTAGCTGGGTTTAAGCGTTAGCAGTTTTGTACGTGTTACGTCGGTAGTCTGCCATGTTTTGAAAATGGGTATCACATCCGTAATTGTGAATCCCGAAAAGAAATTTTAGATAATTATAGTGTTTCCGGGCCTTCATCACAGTTGTTTCCACTCCTCTACACAACGTCCAGTCACCGTCAAAGGCTGTGAGCTATGCCACTACCACCATAGTGGACTGTGAAGTACTGTTGGTGCTGCGCTTCTATTACAGCATAGTTCGACTCCCGGCGCCCTCTACGCCCTTTGATGCTCATTTCTCTTTTTTCTTTTTTTCAGAGCCAGTTTTTTTACCATTTTCCAGCTCTGATTGATGACGCAGCAGGCGAGTTGTCAATAAATAGTGTCGGGTCCTACGCCTTGCTCCAGTTAAAACCTCCGTTGTAATTAATTAGATTTTCCGACGTCTTCATTTCTATAAACTCATTAATTATACTGTCCCAGATGGTTGTTAACACTGCGATACTGGTCTCGCCTATTTCAGTTCGTGATTTTACTGGAGGCAGCGTTCGCCGACAGCTGATTCGCTTGGTTGTTTCAGCTTCGTGTGTCCGTGATACTCCTTGCACATCTGCTAACAATCTGCTCCGCGTAAGACTTACCATGAATAACGCATGGAAGGCTTTCGGAAATCTCGATCGTTTTTAACATTGCAAAGTAGACTTTTCATCTGTTTTCACGGTAGTGAAATACATTAGATGCAATGTTTCCGTAGCATTCTATTGATCTCTCCGAAGAATGGGCCAATTTAGGCTCTGAGAACTATGGGACATAACTGCTGAGGTCATCAGTCCCCTAGAACGTAGAACTACTTAAACTTAACTAACCCAAGGACAACACACACATCCATGCCCGAGGCAGGATTCGAACCTGCGACCGTAGCGGTCGCGCGGCTCCAGACTGTAACGCCTAGAACCGCTCGACCACTCCGGCCGGCGGGCCAATTTAGGGCTTTATTTCTCCGTTCCTTCCTCTATCTCAGGAATCGTTGGTTTTGTCTTCATCACCCGCTCAGTTGTACATAGCAGCCTACAGTAATACAACACAATTTGCGATAAATGTTGCAGTGTTTGTCACCAGATAGGTAATTACTGTCGAAGTAACGGGTAATGGCGCTGTTACATGTAACAAAGATGTTCTACTTACCTACCTTAACCTCTATAAATTATACGTAAAACCACAAACGTTCAAACTTTCGATCATCATAGATATAGCTCTGATGGAGATACCTGGTTGTTGAATTTTGATTCACATGTAATGGGACTTAGGTGTGTAGAATCTTTTATTGAAGGTTGCAGTCGTGAAAAACTGAGAAACGGAACATTGCTTTCATAAGTTCTAGTGAGAACTTCATACTGCCTTTTGTACAGCACATACTGAAGACAAAGTATCTTTGAATTTTTAAGACTCGGCTTCAAAACATTTATTTTCTTTGGTGCATCAAGCGAAGTGACAGAAAATGAAAGGGAAACACAAATTTGGGAATTTTGTATAGTTTCTTCACTCTCGCCAGTGTATTTTCACTAAATTGTATACATATGTGGCTAACAATTAAGCTGTGCTGGACGCTGCTGTTGTGTGCACTACTTTCTCTTAAAGCAATGTCCGCCTCCATAGCGTAGCGGTAGCGTTATCGCCGGATTCGATTCCCGGCAGGGGACTGGATGTCGTGTGTCCATCATCATTTTCATCATCACTGACGCGCAAGTCGCCGATGTGGCGTCAACTAAAAGAACTTGCAATACAGCGGCCGAACTTCCGTGAATGGGGCCTCCCGGCCAACAATGCCATACGATCATTTCATTTCTTAAAGCAATGACTTGCGCGTAGTCTGCGCTATGCTCTGACATAATTTCAGTCGCAATGGCATCAAAGAACTTTTTCTTTCCGGATAGCTTGACTTTCGTCATTAAATTATGTCCTTACATTCAGAATATGTCAATGTAAACCTGTTTCATTTCGTGAACGGTTCAAGGAGTCGCATCGAGGTTATCGGCAAATGACATAATGCAGAGGACACACACACACTTACGCTTTGTTTAACCTTTCAACTGTTGTATCAATCTACATACTGACGTATGTATTTTTTTTAATGGAACTAAATACTTTTTTAACGGAGGACGAAGGCTCTTGAAAAGATGAGTCCAATGACATAAATCTCGTTAATGCTGGCGTTGAAACTTTCAGAAGTAGCATCCGCGGTGGTCTAACGGGTGAAGCGCTACACTCTAGCCCTGGAGGTGCCGGATAGGCATGGGAATTTTCCCTTGTTTCGGTAGCACCAGGACGGCCCCAGCCCCGTTCAGCCAGCTATTAAATTTGGGCCGCGGATTTTTTTCATTTTGTGAACGGCGCCTGGGCTGCTGGACCGCTCCCTCCTTTGTAGTGTGGCGACAAAGAAAGACAACTCGGTCGCGGGCTTGCGCCACAGACTTGACTTCCATCCGAGAAGTGTTCTGAAAGTGAAACGCAATGCGGCTAGAATCGACTATCGCACTGTAACGACCACCAAGTAGGCCTCTGTCGTCGCATCAAATCTTTCGACTCTTTGTTGGTTTCCACAAAAGCTGTTCGCTTGAATACCTATACGTACACACATTTGAAGTAGCTTTCCTAAATTCTTTGTTTACCTTACGCAAATCGTAACTGACGTCCTGCCTACGAAGTAGGGCCAATAGGAAATGCGTTTTGCCTTACAGGGGGATCATCAGACCTGCTGATCATGGATTTTGATGAGTCTCAGTTACGTTGTAGAGGGACCCGCGCTGAGTATCTGGCTAGCGGTTTTCGTACGACGCCCCTAGTTTCCGAGAATATCGATGTTGAAATTTTGTGTGTACCTGTTATATGTATAACGTCAGTCATAGTTACAACTAAGCGAAAATACTGCAGTGGCTATCATGCTGAAGACACTAATTCAAATGTTACTCGCATACCTTTTTCCAGTTTCATCGAACAGAATATCATTAAATAGTATGTCATGAAAAATCGTTCAAAAATAGTCATTTTCGCTGTAATACAGGAAACTTTCTTGAGATTTGTGTTCAGTTTGTGGTTCGTAGTTAATATGCAAAATATTTGGATAACATTCGCTTGATTGGTGGGGAGGGCAGACTGATCAGGCACTATACGATCAAATCTTTGTAGATAAAAGGAAATAAAACACCAGCATAGCAAAATTTCTCTCACCCTAATATACCTCCCTTCACCAATCCCGTGATGTTCATTTTTGCAGGCAGCTTAAAACTTTCACGAAAAAATTCAGAATGCTCCTAACTTGCTAAAAACTAATAGAGAAATCGCTGCGAGGGAAGATTCCATAAAATACGTCTTTAATTCTCCATTAGTTTAGCGCCCCTGCTGTTGACCGAAGAAAGAAGAATCATTTTTAATCTAAGTTTACGAACTGTGTTTTCCGGTATCGCTTTTGGAAAATCCGTGTACCAGCAAGGGAGTAACTTTCATTAAATATGCATGGTGACTACGAATTTGTGTTTAGGTTACTTCTGCGACAAACACCGCCCGGATTTCTGTTTTAGCACAGCAGGCGACGTAAGAGACAGCGAGGAAGGCGATTCTGTAATCTTTTCTGTAACAAACGAAATACACTTGAAAAAATTGCTGTAATGATTGATTTATTAATGACATTCCTACAACGAAAAAGACTGTTTTTAATTTATTTTCCATGACATATACTATGTAATGACACGCTGCACAATGGAAATTATAAATGAGCGCACGGGCTAGATTTGAAGCTGCACTGTATGCGAAAACAAAGTTGACACTCCGCGTGGTAGCTAATGGGAGCGACTGCAAAGACATTTCCCATTTACAGCCGCTGCCATCATCCAGCGAGCCGAGTGTCAACTTTGTCTGCGCGTTCAATACTGTCAGCGGACAGTCGTGGACCCTAGCCGCTGCACTACTTGCACTTGTTCGTAAATATGATTAACGCTGTGGATATTAAGAGGTACGCATAAAACTTCAACATCGATTTGTTCAGAAACTAGGGTCCGTCGCATGGAAAGCCACTAACCATGTACCTAGGACAGGTCCTTCATCAGCACACTTTGTAACTTACCCACAACTCATGTGTAACGTACCTACAACAAATATAGCCTATGTTCGTCTGTGAAAATGCACTCGATAAGCAACATGAGCTATCAGTAATGGAATCTAACCTGCATAACACTGTCTGGGTGTTGTCTGTCATTTTCACTGTCATTTAAGCCCTCAACTGAACGTTACATGAAAAACTTAAAACTAACGTTTGGATAAGTTATCTGACCGGGCATTTGAATATGAAAATCTACAGGAACACATGAACCTATAGCAATGAAAACCTAAGATGTCTGCGTTTTTGCATAAGAATTTACAAGTGATACAGAATTTGACTTGTGCAACGGAATTTACTGGATAGTACGTGACGCGCCGTGGTGTCAGTGGCCCTAAGTTTCGCACCACCTCTTTAGATGACCGCCTTTTTCCATGCGGCATGGAGCTGGAGCGGCTAAGGCTTATTGTTTCTAAGGAAGACTTTAATAAAAAGGAGTTTGTTTGGGTCTTGTTCACTACTAAATTACTTGTGAGAAGGGATTTCATAAATTATGTACGTTTAAAAACTTCAGAAATCATCATGGCCAATAATATATTGACAAGTATTAATAGACTAATGGCGAAATGCCTGACAATAATTTTGTAATTATAAGTAGTGGCTGCGTGCCAGATAAAGAAATTATTTCAATTTCAAAGTTACATTAACATTTAATATCCAGAGCGTATTTTTTTGGAGAATAAGGAGGCTTCTTTAGCTGAGGAGCAACACACGGGATTACTGCAAACTCGGACTGACAAGTGCGCAGTTCGTGGTCTCGCGGTCGCGTTCTCGCTTCCCGAGCGCGGGGTCCCGGGTTCGATTCCCGGCGGGGTCAGGGATTTTTACCTGCCTCAAGATGACTAGGTGCTTGTGTTATTCTCGTCATTTCATCATCATTCATGAAAGTGGCGAGATTGGGCTGAGCAAAGGTTGGAAATCCGTACACGAGCTGATAACAGCGCAGTTGGCCGCCCCACAAACCAGACCATCATCACACTAACAATCATCTTCATGCGTAGTTAAGACATCTAAATCTCTCCTGGCCATATAAATGAAATCACACCTTAAGTGTGATAAGATTTGCCATCACCGACGTGAACGCAGCATGACACGTCTTCTGTCTCAGAGCGCGCAACTAATCCTACTGAAAACCTCGTCTCAAACGATGCTTAGAATCGCGCTCTCATGTTTCGCCCTCAGATTGTTACTATCAATATCTGAGTGCTTACAACGTTTTCAATGTAATGTAGAGTTCTGACACATTCCTCGCAACTTAAAACTCGTCAAAATCTGTGATTAACAGATATGATGGTCTTCTTGTTACCAGTGACTGGTTCTGGCATGAAAGACCCTCTTCATCCTGTTCACACCGCACCAACTGATTCTAGCCGTTTTTTCTTTTAATTTTACAACATTTCTCGGACATTTTTGCCAAAAAGGTTCAAAGTCAACTTTAATAAGCTTTGTATCAATGTATACACGTTGTCAAAAGCAATGTCCCTAAAAATATATATCGTTACACAAAAAAAGTACTTCCTGCAAAATCTCGGACGGTAAGCTATGTACTGTTATTCACTGAACATCTCGTTTCAGTATCATGAAGCATTCATGAAGTAAAAGGTATGTTGAGTATTAGACGACTCACCGCGTATGTATTTTGTTTATGTTCATACTTCAGGTTAGTTTTCTATACCAAGAAGCTATTGAAGAACACGGGTTTTGCATTTTACCATTGTATCACACATGCACTAGCTTTTGTAACTGCACCCGGGATGCCATTTCCAATTTGTACGTAAGTTCTGTAGTAGCAGTGCCTCATGAACTTCAAGAACAATGTTAGAGGACACTGTAACCGAGCCACTGTGCCTATTGTGTAGTTTCCTCCAAATGTTACATACATTTACAGTTGTATAAATGTAAAACTACAGCCGGAAGTGACACAGAATTGATACCTTTTCCCACCACTTGTTCCTGCAGGGTCTCCTATTTTCAGAATTTAGCAATTGCTTGTGAATTTGTTTCTCATACTTTTAAACGAACGGTCTCTCCTTCACCTCTGGCATCCGCAACTCGGGACTATTCGGGAAGAAAAGATTTTACGCTGCAGATACGTCACGTTCCTATACATCCGCCTTGACTCGCTATTGTTTTCATTGTCTGTAAAGGACGTAATGTGCCTATTCTTCCGATTTAAGCTTCTCTTTTCTATAGACTTTATGACGCTGTATATCCCCGTGACCAGCCAATAAACATTGTAGTGTATCTTGTACATCGAGACGATCATACACTCATCTTCTCACAGGGCTGATTGAAGGCCTGAGATCACAGAACATTTTGATGACACTGTCCACAGACATTGACTATCGGGACTATGGGAGCAGCTTTATTATTCTCATTATGTAGCACAAAAAAGTTAGGAATGTACAACACTTTTGCCGAACCAGGGAATTGTTTTGTGCCTTTAACCGAAGGCCGTAGATCACCGAACTCTTATACATTCAAGGTTCAAAATAACAACGAAAATATAATCTGCACCATTCATTTTTGATTGCTATTGAATACTACAGAAATTTTGTTTACCTCTCCGCATCTGTGCCGTAGTTTAGAGTGAATCAGGAACGTTCCACTTCGTCTTTCGCAGTTACTGCACTGGTGTTATTACTTTCGTATCTCCCATTTCACAGCGGTAAGACTGGTCGTAGGGGAACGATGAATGCCATATTATGATCGGAAATAACAGCAGAAGCGAGTGATACACCTGCTTAGAATGAAGGTTGACATACAATCTTATTCTGTCGTTTTATCATTTCATAGAAGTCGCAGTTTCATCATTTGAATCTCAGCAAACGCTGCAGTGGATCGATAATTAGTTTGTGCCTAGGACGCGCGTGACATCCTAAACATCTCCCTCAGAAAAAGCTTCAGAATCATCCATATAATCTGATTAGTGATTAATAAGTAGCATACGTCATCCACATCGTTCTGTGATAGAAAATTTTTAGATAGGAGCAAGATTCACAAGCAACAATTCGTGCTTTGAATTTGTCGAAATATGATAATAACGATGATGATTATCTCTGTGTCCCTTCCCCATTATAATGAGAGAAAGGACGATCAGGGTTTAACGCGTGTCAACAACTATCTTATTAGAGACGATGGACAAGCTCGGTCTGGGGACGGAAATCAACCGAGCCCTTTCCGAAAAAATCATGAAGTATTTGCCTTCATCCTTTTAAGAAAATCAAGGAAAATCTAAATGAGGATTTCGTGCGGGGATTTGGACCACCGTCCTCCTGAAAGCCCCAACAGACTTCACTACGCCACACTTGAAGTTGCTTTTACATCTTTCGATGACTCTCCATGCGAGACAACTTGTTACATCCTCCATCCTAGCCAGGAAATCCCCAATCTAGTCATAAGTCTCTCTCGATGCCACCCATGCGGTCGCACTTTCGAGAATATGCGTGTCTGTAATACTGTTTCAATATAAATCATCAAATGTTGCATCTGTCTGGTTGCCTTGATCAGTGCCTTTCAGGATGCCATTTGAGAAATGCGCAAGTAGGGAGCCACATGATCGATATTTTAGGAATCCATGCTGATTGGCATGGAGGGGATTATTCTGCTCGAAAAAGGTCATTACATTTGAGCCCAGATTTTGTTCTAAGGTTCTACACTAAAAGAACATCAAGGAAACTGGGCGGTAGCTTGCTGTTATGCTCATTAATCGCTGGCAGAACTCGACAACTCTAACCACTTGGAATTAGACTCACTTTGCTCCACCTTTATACAGATTTTTGACTCAGTGTTAGTCCTTAAGTTTTTAAAATCCTCATTTTCATGCTTCGATGGGCAGAAAAACTCTTATCATATCTCTCTCTCTCTCTCTCTCTCTCTCTCTCTCTCTCTCTCTCTCTCTCTCCCTCCCTCCCTCCCTGAAGGGTCTCTGCATGAGCCTCTATGATTTTGCCATGCCACACAGCCTCATTTGTTTGCCGGTGGCACCTGAATTGTTGGTGCAAATGGTCTATTAGCCTAGATGTTAAAGAAGGAAAGGGAAAAGACTGAGCAGCTGAGTGTGTTTGTGGTGGCCACAGTATACGATCCATATTTCGTTTTAACATTTTATTAGGTAATTGGTACTTGTCGGAGCCCCACATGCATGTTTGATAATTTAAGTACCATATTTCAATGTATCTTTTCTTTCCTCTTTTTGTCCGATGAGTTGAATGTATGAATGAGTGTTTGCAAGGATTTCAGTGTGTAGATCCGTGGGAGTATAGTAGTCTGCCACTGTGTTAGAACAGCCAACTGTAGGAAACACGTACCAGGTAGCAAAGAGGTTTCTGTTTGCCTTGGAAGAACCTTTTGTATAGGTTGGCACCACAATAGGAGTTTCTCTGGCCACTTCTGTAGGTACGGGGAGCGGCTTTGGTTGGAGAGCGAATGCTCGTGGAGTGTTCCGTGGGACACGAGTCGCGTGAGACCTACTGGCGGTAAGTCTCTCTCTTCGATGAGAAGTTAATGTTGTGTTTTATCTAAGTTTTTCAAAGTTAGTCAAAGTAAATGATTCCTTTCATCTTTCATAGTTTATTGTTGTGTGCGACAAATTTTACTTGCTAATTCGCGAAAGTTAAATGCGTTAAAATCCAAGGACGGTGTAGGCTATTGTTCAATTGAACTGTTAATCAAATACATGAGCCGTGTTGAGTTTGTTGTGATTCAGTTCATTTTGTTTATTGTCCCTTTGGCGAGAGTATGTACATTGGGTATGATTTCCGTGATTTTATGACTGAATTTTGTGCATTTCGTCTCATTTGATAACTTTCTTTGTCCACACTTTGTTTCTGAGGATCACGTGATAGTGATGTAATGAGAAAGTTCGCAGTGCCAAGGTCACAGTGACCTTCCGCTGTAGAGTATCTGAATTAATTGTGAATCTTAATTATGCTTCATTTTTATAGCATTTCACTTTAATAGAAATTTTATTCAGTTATCCCGCATGTTAAAATCAAGGGAACAGTCCCTCTTGCTACTCACGTGCGCTGTGCTGAAGGTTTTTAGTTCTTTCCCTTCCTGTTAGTGTGTCAAGTGCGTGTGAATGTAAGTGTTCGTGATTAAACCATCCTTTGATCATTCCTCTTCCATAGATCATAGACCTTGCAGGGGACTCCGATGCAAAATTACAGGGTTAATTAATATGCGACGTAATAGACTGCAGCCAACAGCAACCACCATATTACTCACTACACAAGTTCATGTGCGCTATTAAATTTACCGATCTGATAAATGTTCTTTTGCCACAGTTTTTGTTTACGCTCTCACTGCTAAAATTGCATTCCATGCCTCATCCAGCTCTGATGTACGTCATATACTAGTGCATTCCGTTTGCGCGATAGTTGCATTGAGGCCACACTTTAACCCCCATATTTAGATAAATTGTAAAGATGCCTTTCACCCTCCCTTCCTCCCTCTCCAACATTTCATTGCACTGATTTTGCACAGGACATACCACTCACACAACAACAAATGCAGAAGTACACTTAGAGATAAATATCAGATTTTCTCGCCTAAGATTCGTCAGGCAATTTCTCTGCTATTTCGGCAGATATCTGAAATTTCCTCGTTACGATGTGTAGGTGGCGTCGGCACACACAAAAAATATTGCTCATCACGTCTTTCATGTGACGCCCGATGTCGACAGTACGCGCCAGCTTGTTTCCCGTTACGAACAAAATTATTTTTAAAGAGGAATTTCCATGCCCGTTCGATAACGCGATCCCAATTTTTTTAATATAGTTTTCTATTTATTTTGTCAGTACTAAAAGTTCTACGGCAGTGACAGCACCGGCCAAGCTCGCGGTGACTGGTGCCGATGAAACAAATATCGCACTGTTCTAATTTTGGACCGTTCTGTTGAATGGATACGTAAAATTTCACTTTAAAAATAATTTTGTTCGTAAAGGGAAACAAACCGACGCTTTCTGTTGGCGCTGGACGTTGTATGAAAGACGTGGGAGCAGTATTTGTTTGGTGTAACTCCAGGTAAATGTCTCAAAAACAGAACTGCAAATATCTAAATTTACATCTATAGACCACAAGCTACAATTCAGTGTGTTGCCAAGGGTATTTCGTGTTCCACTGTCACTCCCCCTTTTCCAGTCGCGTACGGTTCGCGGGAAGAGATTGTTGGTAAGCTTCAGTGTGGGCTCGAATCTTTCTAATTTTATCTACGGTTTTTTGTGAAATATACGTAGGATTAAGCAATAATGTATCTTGGTTGACTTTTCTAGGAACGTACGCTCGCGGAATTTTAACAGAACACCATAGTGTGGTACAGAACGCCTCCCTTGCTGTGTCTGTCAGTGGAGTTGCCTGAGGATGTCAGTGACGCTATCGTGCTTACTAAATGAACCTGTAACGAAACGCGTTGCTGTTTCTGATCTTCTCTGTTTCTTCTATCAATTCTATCCGCTGCGGATCACACACTGACGAGCAATGTCTGCCGAAGGCCATTGGAAAAGCACCTCACTGCTTCTAGGAGGGACAAACGGTATATACGCTGACGGAAGAAAAGGTGCAACACCAAAAAATAATTAAAGTAGAACAATGAAATTTCAGGAATATATTTGTCTAGGGGACGTATTTAAGTGATAACCTGTCATCTTGCATTTTTATGTAAGCGCAAGGTAAGTCGCTGCAAACGTGAAAACCGGTGTAACCGCCAGAATGTTGAATGCATGCGTGCATTGTGTTGTACAGGTGCCAAAGTCAGTATGTGGAAGACTTATATGCCTGTTGCTCTTGGTCGGTCGATAAAGGGATTGTTAATGCTGGTTATGGATGACGCTGGAGTTGTCCGTCGATGTCCCATAGGTGTTCGATTGGAGACAGATCTGTGTTCGAGCAGCTAAAGGCAAAATGTCGACACACTGTAGATCATGCTGGGTTACAACAGCGGTATGTGAGCGAGCGTTATCCTGTTGGAAAACACGCCATAGAATGCTGATCATAATAGCAGCAGACGGCTGGTCCTGGCGGAGGTTAGAGTCCTCCCTCGGGCATGGATGTGTGTGTTCGTCCTTAGGATAATTTAAGGTAAGTAGTGTGTAAGCTTAGGGACTGATGACCTTAGCAGTTAAGTCCCATAAGATTTCACACGCATTTGAACAATAGCAGCACAACAGGTCAAATCACCAGACTAACGCACAGCTTCGCGGGCATGGTGCGTGGGGTAACCACGAGAGGACTCCTGCTATCATAAGAAATCGCACCGCAGACCAAAACTCCAGGTGTAGGTCCAGTGTGTCTAGCACGCAGAAAGTTTGGTTGCAGGCTCTTAACTACCATCCTTGTAACCAATACACAGCCGTCACTAGCAACGATGCAGAACCAGCTTTCATCAGGAAACACAACATATCTCCACCCTACATTCCAGTGAGTTCTCGCTTGATACCACTGAAGTCACATATGGCGGTGGCTTGGGGTCAGTGGAATGCACGCTACACGGTACCTGACTCGGAGCTGTCCTTGAAGTTACCGATTTGTAACAGTTCGTTGTCATTGTGGTGCCAACTGCTGATGAAATTGCTACCACAGATTCGCCAGAGCCATACGCCGAAAAGGATGGTCTTCCTCTCGGTAGTGCCTGGAACCCAGTCTTCTTGAGACGAGACCACCGGTGCCACCAATTACCATTCCTGCCAAATGTTCTTGCTGTATCGCAGAAGGAACATCCAGCTTCTCATAGCCGCATTAAACGATCTCGTCAAACTTGGAAAGGTGTTGTAATGACGTCTTTGTCGCCTTAAAAGCATTTCTGACCAACATCAAAACTCACCACGTTGAATCTCAACTAACGCTCACGACAGTTACAGATTTAAAGCAAACCTAATTTGCATCCTTACAGTGGAGCTACTAGCGCCACTCTAATGCGACTGGTGCAATATTCGAGTAGACATCACCTTTAAGATGTAGAAACATACGTATGGGCGTTTATATCGCACAGCTCCTTGCTGTTGCTAGTTTTTTCCGCCAGCGTATATGGAACATGCCAGTAAAATTTTGACACTGTTTTTCGTCGGGTTTCATTTGCTTTCATCCCAGAGCCGTAAGGAAGTGATCGGTTGTCAGGGAGGGAGCAAAGCCTGGCTGCCCTGAACGTGGCGCGGCGTGGCGTTATTAAAGCATAACGGCTCGCCGGGACACTTGTGGGGCCTCGCGACCACAGAGCTGCGGCCTGTAGATGGTGCGGCGGCTGACCGTAGCAGGCGCGCTGCCACTCCCAGAGCACGTGTCCCAGGCCTTCCGCGTGGCTGCGCTGCACGTGTTGGAACGCCCCACGCCCTGCACACTACCACATCTGCGTTTATTCGCCACCAACTTCTAGCTCTTCCACGTGCTTATAAACCGTCGTCTTGTATTTCTAAGTCTCTACATCCGTAGAAAACCAATTTCAAGTGCATGACGGGCGGGTACGTCCCATTGTAGCAGTTCCCTTTCCATTATGGTGTATAGATAGTTGTACGAACTCTCATACATACTGTCACAGATTAAAACTTACAATAACAATTGAAAACTTAACCTAAAGTAACATACGTCTATTTTGTCCAGTGTTCTTTTTTGAATCCAAATGCAGGTCACTGTGGGCCAGCGATACCAGTTATTCGGCGGTGAGGTCGTGGTTATCCTATGAAGCACCCCTGAAGGATTTATCGAGGCAAAGCAGGGCGAGGAGGCCGACTGCTCTTTCTTCAACTCCATATTGGTTGCATAGAAGGCATTCTGGAGCTCCCTATTACGTCACGCTGTTGTAACAGATATCAACCGTTTGTTTCCCGAATGAGATTTTCACTCTGCAGCGAAGAGCGAGCTGATATGAAACTTCCTGGCAGATTAAAACTGTGTGCCGGACCGACACTCTAACAAAGTACCCTTGCCTTCGCGGGCAAGTGCTCTTACATTTGAGCTACCCAAGCAAGACTCACGCCCTCACAGGAGAGCTTCTGTGAAGTCTGTAAGGTAGGAGACAAGGTACTGGCAGAAGTAAAACTGTGAGGACAGGGCGTGAGTCGTCCTTCGGTTGCTCAGATAGTAGAGCAATTGCCCGCGAAAGGTAAAGGTCCTGAGTTCGAGTCTTGGTCCGGCACACAGTTTTAATCTGCCAGGATGTTTCAACCATTTGTTTTTCACTGCCCGCGACTAGGTGTTCGTGTTGCCATCCTCATCCTCCTCCTCTTCATCATCCTCATCATCATCCTCGTCGTCCCCCTCGTCGTCATCGTCGTCCCCCTCGTCGTCATCGTCGTCCCCCTCGTCGTCATCGTCGTCCCCCTCGTCGTCATCGTCGTCCCCCTCGTCGTCATCGTCGTCCCCCTCGTCGTCATCGTCGTCCCCCTCGTCGTCATCGTCGTCCCCCTCGTCGTCATCGTCGTCCCCCTCGTCGTCGTCGTCGTCCCCCTCGTCGTCGTCGTCGTCCCCCTCGTCGTCGTCGTCGTCCCCCTCGTCGTCATCGTCGTCCCCCTCGTCGTCGTCGTCGTCCCCCTCGTCGTCATCGTCGTCCCCCTCGTCGTCGTCGTCGTCCCCCTCGTCGTCGTCGTCGTCCCCCTCGTCGTCGTCGTCGTCCCCCTCGTCGTCGTCGTCGTCCCCCTCGTCGTCGTCGTCGTCCCCCTCGTCGTCGTCGTCGTCGTCCCCCTCGTCGTCGTCGTCGTCCCCCTCGTCGTCGTCGTCGTCGTCCCCCTCGTCGTCGTCGTCGTCCCCCTCGTCGTCGTCGTCGTCCCCCTCGTCGTCGTCGTCGTCCCCCTCGTCGTCGTCGTCGTCCCCCTCGTCGTCGTCGTCGTCCCCCTCGTCGTCGTCGTCGTCCCCCTCGTCGTCGTCGTCGTCGTCCCCCTCGTCGTCGTCGTCGTCGTCCCCCTCGTCGTCGTCGTCGTCGTCCCCCTCGTCGTCGTCGTCGTCGTCGTCCCCCTCGTCGTCCCCCTCGTCGTCGTCGTCGTCCCCCTCGTCGTCGTCGTCGTCGTCGTCCCCCTCGTCGTCCCCCTCGTCGTCGTCGTCGTCCCCCTCGTCGTCGTCGTCGTCGTCGTCGTCCCCCTCGTCGTCGTCGTCGTCGTCCCCCTCGTCGTCGTCCCCCTCGTCGTCGTCGTCGTCGTCCCCCTCGTCGTCGTCGTCGTCGTCGTCCCCCTCGTCGTCGTCGTCGTCGTCGTCCCCCTCGTCGTCGTCGTCGTCGTCCCCCTCGTCGTCGTCGTCGTCGTCCCCCTCGTCGTCGTCGTCGTCGTCCCCCTCGTCGTCGTCGTCGTCGTCCCCCTCGTCGTCGTCGTCGTCGTCCCCCTCGTCGTCGTCGTCGTCGTCACCCTCCCCCTCGTCGTCGTCGTCGTCGTCACCCTCCCCCTCGTCGTCGTCGTCGTCGTCACCCTCCCCCTCGTCGTCGTCGTCGTCGTCCCCCTCCCCCTCGTCGTCGTCGTCGTCCCCCTCCCCCTCGTCGTCGTCGTCGTCCCCACCCTCCCCCTCGTCGTCGTCGTCGTCGTCCCCCTCCCCCTCGTCGTCGTCGTCGTCCCCCTCCCCCTCGTCGTCGTCGTCGTCGTCCCCCTCCCCCTCGTCGTCGTCGTCGTCCCCCTCCCCCTCGTCGTCGTCGTCGTCGTCGTCCCCCTCCCCCTCCCCCTCGTCGTCGTCGTCGTCGTCGTCCCCCTCCCCCTCCCCCTCGTCGTCGTCGTCGTCGTCGTCCCCCTCCCCCTCCCCCTCGTCGTCGTCGTCGTCGTCGTCCCCCTCCCCCTCCCCCTCGTCGTCGTCGTCGTCGTCGTCCCCCTCCCCCTCGTCGTCGTCGTCGTCGTCGTCCCCCTCCCCCTCCCCCTCGTCGTCGTCGTCGTCGTCGTCCCCCTCCCCCTCGTCGTCGTCGTCGTCGTCGTCCCCCTCCCCCTCGTCGTCGTCGTCGTCGTCGTCGTCCCCCTCCCCCTCGTCGTCATCGTCGTCGTCGTCGTCCCCCTCCCCCTCGTCGTCGTCGTCGTCGTCGTCCCCCTCCCCCTCGTCGTCGTCGTCGTCGTCGTCCCCCTCCCCCTCGTCGTCGTCGTCGTCGTCCCCCTCCCCCTCCCCGTCGTCGTCGTCGTCGTCCCCCTCCCCCTCCCCGTCGTCGTCGTCGTCGTCGTCCCCCTCCCCCTCCCCGTCGTCGTCGTCGTCGTCGTCCCCCTCCCCCTCCCCGTCGTCGTCGTCGTCGTCGTCCCCCTCCCCCTCCCCGTCGTCGTCGTCGTCGTCGTCCCCCTCCCCCTCCCCGTCGTCGTCGTCGTCGTCGTCCCCCCCCTCCCCCTCCCCGTCGTCGTCGTCGTCGTCGTCCCCCTCCCCCTCCCCGTCGTCGTCGTCGTCGTCGTCCCCCTCCCCCTCCCCGTCGTCGTCGTCGTCGTCGTCCCCCTCCCCCTCGTCGTCGTCGTCGTCGTCCCCCTCCCCCTCGTCGTCGTCGTCGTCGTCCCCCTCCCCCTCGTCGTCGTCGTCGTCGTCCCCCTCCCCCTCATCATCATCATCATCATCATCATCATCCCCCCTCATCATCATCATCATCCCCCCCTCATCATCATCATCATTATATCATCATCATCATATCACCATCATATCACCATCATATCATCATCATATCATCATCATGATCGTATCATCATCATATCATCATCATGATCGTATCATCATCATATCATCATCATGATCATATCATCATCATCATCATTCGTGACAGGGGCTCAATAGAATTGAGTAAAAACTTGGACTGTATAAAAATTGGGATTTTGTACGGGTGCTGATGACAACGCAGTTGAGCGCCCCACAAACCAATCATCATCATCATCATCATAATCATCATCAGATACCAACCGTTTGTGCGAATCCTGTTGATGTTGCACCATTCTGGAAAATGAAAGTCCTGGTACCTTCAAAGTTGGACCTGTTAAGAATTGGGAATTCGTGACAGTCTGATGTTACCAAAGTGATGTTCAATTATTATTGACGGTGAAGTCACTGAGTCGATTGGGAACTGCTACAGGTGGATGTCCTGCCTTACGTCTCAGTTGCCGCCGTTTAAGGAAATCTGCATCGGTTTGAATGGGAAGGATGGGTTGGCATTATGTTTTACCATCTGTGGTTTGAGAGCTGCCAGTCGTCTGGTTTGGGGAGGTGCGACATTACTCAGTAATGGTAGCCACTGGAGCAGAATTGTTCTAACAGTTCCACTCATGGTTCACGTTGCCTGGTTTAGCTGGCTATCGGCAAGGTTGGTATAGCAATTACTGATCCAGACAGGACCGTAGTATCCTACAATGAGTGAATGAGGGATACTGTGCTAAATCTCGAAATTTTGGTGGTAGCACCCCAAAGGGTATCTGCCAGCTTCTGAATCGGTTGGTTCTAGTTTTGCGTTTTGCTGATAAATTTTTCAGGCGTTGTCTGGAGGTGAGTGTTCTGTCGAAAGTTGAACCGAGGTACGTAGGGTGTGGATTATCTTTCATTGTGACCCCATAATAGTGAACGGCGAGAGTTCCTTAAGTTTCTCTGTTGTTAACATGAAACGATGAGACTTCCACTTGATTCGGCTGGAGCCCCCATTTTCTGATTTAAGCTAATGTCTTCTGTCGGAACATCCTCACTTTGGACAAAGCTCGAACTTTGGGTACTGATGGAAATATCATCGACACACATGAGTTTTCGAGCTGTTGTTGTTGATACATCTGAGAGAAACTAATACAGAGCCTTGTGGTAGGCCATTGTGTAGTCGACGGAAAACACCTAACTTCCCACTGAGGTAAGAAGTGCGGAAAAAATGTTTGAGCCTGTCTGTGCGCGCTGTAATTAGGTTTTGTCCTCGCGACCCGTACGTGCATCACACGTAGAGGGTTGTAATGTACTACTAGATTATCATTTACTGCTGGTTGTTGAAACTAAATAGGCTTTCTCGGAATAGTTTGTGACTATCAAGCGTCTTCCAACTGATTTTCTTCAGAACATAAGCAACATTTTAAGATCAATTGCACCAGCGCTTTGTGAGCAGTGTGCTTGTATATTCATTACATTTTCCCAGGATTTCCTCAATGAACCAAAGTCTACCAAACGATTACCTGCGATTGAGCCATTGTAATCGTTCCATTCCATATCCCTACAAAGTGATACACCCGCGCATTCGTATGAGTTGACTGAATCCAATTATGACCCGGTATTGCACTAATAGAATACTACATTTTTTCGTTTTTTGAAGTGCACAGTTTTTTCATTTCTGAACATTTAAAGCAAGTAGCCGATCTTTTCACTTCTGAAATCTTCTAAAGATCTCACTGAATATTTGTGCAGTGATTTTCAGACAGAACACTATAGGTAGCTACATCATTTGCGAAGTGTGTGTTTTCTAATAATATATTACCAGCAAAGTGTCATATCAAGGCAACGTCTAGAATTCCTTGAACTGTTCGGCAAGGTGTTTAATTATGATTAATCCTTTTTCTAGGGACTGTGTAAAATGGCTGGGTATTTTTATAAAATACGAAATGGACACAGGCTAAGTATAATATCACAATGAAATAACATGTTTAAATTAGGAACTTTAAATATTTAATGAAGGTTGAATTAAGTCACAAATTTATCACAGTTGTGCGTGTCTGAAAAAAGCATAACCTGAATCAGATGTTTTTATAGTTTTTTAATATGTGCTAATATGTAATAGAAAACTGAAAAAGAAAGTTTTTAACGATTATTAGAAATGTATAATAAACAAATTCCGTTAAACAGTGTATTTTCAGACACGTTGAAGCTGTACTTCTTTTATGCTTTATTTATTGCGGCAAGCAGAATCGAAGTGACATTTCCAGCAGTGATGTTTGTGGATCTTGTAACTGAAAAAATATTTAAATCCTTTCATTTTAACTTAGCATTAAACATAGCCGGAATTCTATTAAATAACTAGGCAAAGTACTGAATAAGATACATTTCATACCTTGACTAATGACTTGCAGTGTTCTATACATCCCCGAAGCATTCCATAAAATTCTGGCTTTGCCTGTGACAAATCTACTACTCTACCCAGCCGATGAGTGTCCTCACAACATTTACTTCACGGAGTACGTATCACTAGCATTAAACAGTTGTCTCCAGGATGAGCTGCTACACTTGAAAGAAGTTTTTGCAGTAACGTTATTATTCATAACAGATACGTAAGACAGCACGAATAAAACCAAAGTTAGTTGGGTATAAGGAACAAAGAAGAAGACATAGAAAAAAATTTAAATTCACGGATTTCCTGCCATATGTGGGAAGGCTGTCATCAACAATAGTGCGGATCCTTGCCAAGCACAGAGTGAAAGTTATTTTTCGCTCTCCACCGATGACGGCACCACTTTCATGTTTCGTCAAGATTACTTAACGCTAGGTAAGGCTGGAATTCGCAAACGCCCGTACGAGTATGGCCTTTCGTACAGCCGATGAAAGATGCACGAAACAGCGGGAGTATACACGGCTCTTAAAGCCCAATAATTTAGCTGCGACGGAGCATTGTGTCAACGTCGTTCGCTCCTAGCGTCGACTTCATCTTTTTGTGTTTCGGTGGCGAAAGAAGCAGCTGAAACTCGTTTCGCGAAGAATTTAATTAGTAGGGGTGGTGGTTTAAGCCTGGGCAATTCATGGAATCCGACGCTTTCTTTAATAAACTTGCAAAGACGTCACTACGGTGCAGCTCATAATGGTTAATTGGAATCCCAGTACAGATCGATCACGTAACCGCGATTCAATTTAACCGAACTTCTTTGCCATCAGTCAGCGTATCTTGTGTACCTGTGGCAGCACGCCCAGTAGAGCAGTCGGCGGATTTAAATGGATGAAGAGAGTGCTTTAGCGTCAAGTTTTCGGCACGCTCTGAAAATAGCCGAAAGGTACAAGACCAAAATACTATGAGCTGCAAGAACTTTATGCGGCCTGCATATCCAAAATTCAGTGAATCAATAATTTCGCCGTTAAAACATGAAGATGCATATACTATTAATAAAAGTATTGTCTGTAAGGTCATTGATATCTACTAAAAATAGCAAGCGTCCGAATAAAATTTCGTGAGATATAACTGAAGTTCCTACTACATCAGTCGGTGACTCTTCATCCAAGGTAACTGGACGCATCCTTCCTACGAAGAAATCGTCAATCCAGTCACAAATTTCGTTTGATATCGCTTACGATCGCACTTTCGATAATAAGCGTATTTGCGGTCCAGAGTCACAAAATTTTCAAAATCAAAAATACTGTATCTGAGCGTTGGACATCATTGTTGTTACCATCTCTGGAACCGGTATGTGGGTGAGCAGGCCGAAATCAATAAATCCGGTAACGACTGTACGAAGGCTCCCAAGACTTGATTTGCTGCAGTTGACAGTGGCATTCGCGACACTTCAGAGGAAGCACAACCAGTACGAGGCATCTGTCCCTCAGGTTCAGATATGTTTAAGAAGGCGACAACTTGCTGATAAAAGAGTGAACCGAAAGGAAACTAGTTTGCAGTAACTAAAGCAGAAAGTGAGAATCACTTAACGATAGAATAGTGACATACGTGGAACTCGGTGTACTAGGGAATAAAAGTGTGTTGGTCAACGCTCGACTCACAAGACAGAAAAATCTTTCAACACGGGTAACCAATAAGGGGCGTGATACACTGGAATTTGTATCTTCGTATTTTGTTCCCAAAGAATAAAAACAGGTACACTGTTCAGTGAATGTGAAGGAAATAGAACACAAGAGACTGCCTATGAGAAATCAAACAGAATCAAACAACAGACAAAGAGAGCAACTAATAGAGAGAAAAAAGTCACCTCCTCCCGTCAGAGAACAATACACAAATATAGAGTAAAACCGCCTCTAGTATTGATACTGGCACGAATTAGGCGAGAAAGAGGCTTCGTAAGTTTCTTCGGGTACGAGACGGGCTTCGGCAGCAGGCTCCAGGTTCATCACCCACGCCGACTGCCGCTCATCGGTGACGACGGCTGTAATTCGCACGCCTAGCCGCATCTGGACGTCCACTGAGTGGCAACATGTGGCCTCTGCAGATAAATCACGTTTTATGCTCCATGGGACTGAAAGCAAACACTGCAACAATCGTCGGAGGGGTCAAGGTTGTGGGGAATGTTTTTGTGCTATTCACTGTGTCATCTCGTCATCTCGTCATTCTAGAAGGTACGGTAGATCAACACAAGCATGCATGTATTCTTGGGGACCATGTCCACCCATACATCAGGGCGCCTACCATCAGGACAATGCAACCTGTCCTACAGCTCGCAGGGTACCTGCATGTTTCGAAGAGCACTAGGATGAGTTTACCGTACAGCGCCAGCCATACAGACATACGTAAACAGCCATAATACGGCGCTGCGGTCGGCAACGCCTGTATAAGACAAGTGTGTAGCATAGTTGTTAGATCGGTTACTGCTGCTACAATGGCGGGTTATCAATATTTAAGTGAGCTCGAATGTGCTGTTATAGTCGGCGCAGGAGCGATGGGGCACAGCATGTCTTAGGTAGCGATGAAGTCAGGATTTTCCCGTACGACCATTTCACGAGTATACCGAGAATATCAGGAATCCGGTAAAACGTCAGATCTCCGACATCGCTGCGACCGGGAAAAGAACTTAGAGGAACGGGACCAACGACGACTGAAGAGAATCGTTCAACGAGCAGAAGTGCAACCCTTCCGCAGATTGCTGCAGATTTCAGTGCTGGGCCATCAACAAGTATCAGTGTGCGAACCATTCAACGAAACATCATCAATATGGGCTTTCGGAGACGAAGGCCCAGTCGTGTATCCTTGATGACTGTGGACTGTTGACGACTGGAAACATGTAGCCTGGTCGGACGAGTCTCGTTTCAAATTGTATCGGGCGGATGGGCGTGTACAGGTATGGAGACAACGTCATGAATTCAAGGACCCTGCTTGTCAGCAAGTGACTGTTCAAGCTGGTGGACGCCCTCTAATGGTGTGGGGCGGCGCAGTGAGAGTGGCATGGGCCCTCTGATACGTCTAGATACGACTCTGATAGATGACATGTAAGCATCCTGTCTGATCACCTCCATCCATTGATGTCCGTTGTACTTTCCGACGAACTGGACAATTCGAGTGGGACAATGCGACACCCCACACGTCCAGTATTGCTACCAGAGTGGCTCCAGGAACAGTCTTCTAAGTTTAAAAACTTCCGATGGCCACCAAACGCCCCAGACAGGAACATTATTTAGCATATCTGGGATGCCTTCCAACGCGCTCTTCAGAAGAGGTCGACACCCCCTCTTACTCTTATGGATCTATGGACGGCCCTGCAAGATTCATGGTGTCGGTCCCCTCCAGTACTACTTCAGACATTAGCCGAGTTCAATAGGTAATGCAACACAGTTTTTTTGTTAGTTTCGGTTGAGCAGAAACGGAATATGTTATTTTCCCGCTTCAGCCCCAGTAATTTCATGAAGTTCTAATAGCTGGCGGCACTATACGTAGCCTATGGCGTCTGCAGTGGAGGTGCGATCCAAGCAGAGAGCTGTCATTGAGTCTCTTTTGGCGACAGTCCGCCTGCTTAGCTGAGTGGTAGCGTACTTGCTTACCATGCAGTAGGCCCGGGTTCGATTCCCGGCGGGGTTGGAGATTTTTCTCCGGCCGTGGACTGGGTGTTGTGTCCTCCACATCATGACCGAAGCACAAGTCCCCCAATGTGGCGTCGCCTGAAATAAGCCTTGCACTGGGCTACCGAACTTCCCCGGACGGGGCCTCACGGCCAAGAATACCACACGATCCTATTTTTTTTTTTTTTTTTTTCTGAAAACCAAAACTTCGCTGATACTCAAACGCGCTTCAACGACAAAGTCGCGCAAACCTGTCCGATTTCCTGCGCGCCTGCAATGTTGGAACGTGCAGACACACTCATTCAAGGTGATTGACGCATTACAATCAAACAAAATTGAACTTCTCTGTAGGTAGTGCTGACACACTCGTCCACCAGTTGGAGCACCCACAGGTATGTGCCCGCTGGATTCATCGCCGTCTAATACGAGTAGAAGACCATAAAGAGCAACGAAGAGCCATCTCTGTAGGATTTCTGGTGCGTTAAGAGGCTGATCGTGACAATTTCTTGTCGAACTTCGTCACGGCCGATGACACATAGGTTTATCTCTTCGAACCGGAAACAAAACGGCAAACCATAGTCTCCGAAGAAAAAGACGCAATGAAGGACGCAGTACGCGGGAAGCAGTACATGGATGAAGGGGAGATCACTCATTCAGAAAGACATTGGCTCCGGCGTTGACCAGTAGAATGGTACCATAAGGGCGCACATGCCCTCAGTCAGGTGGCTTAAGGCCCTCGCGTTGAACAATTATGATGGAATAACATGGCTTTCCAGCCAAAAGATTGAGGAATAATACAGTGTATTGGAATGCTGAATAACACCAACCTGCTTTCAGAAAAAAACGTATTGCGTTTGTTCTTGAATGCCCCTCGTATAATAACTTTTTAGTTTATATAAAAACATTTCTACGTAACGCTAGTGTGTAGTTTAAAACAGCGATAAATTCCATCTGTTTTAGCTGCTAAATGGCAAGTTATAAGTAAATAGCACCAAACAGATAAATATATCTGTGTAAAAGTGTCTGCAAAATGGCATTCTCTCTGAAAATCATGTATCACTCTTCATTATACGCTGCTGTTTGCAAGACAACTTCGTAAGGTTAGAGAGAGACATGCCGACAGGCAAAATTCGAAAAGTGGTTCTTTATTCTTTTCAGGGCAGCTCATTGTTTAAGAACCCTGCTAACGGTAGGCAAACGTGATACGCTTTCACTCGTATACAGAGATTTGTTTCAGGATTATTTGTGGTGCAAAAGCTTACTAATTAGTCTGATGTGATAACATTACGACAACGGCGTTGCCGCAGTGGATACACCGGTTCCCGTGAGATCACCGAAGTTAAGCGCTGTCGGGCGTGGTCGGCTCTTGGGTGGGTGACCATCCAGGCCCATGCGCTGTTGCCATTTTTCCGGGTGCACTCAGCCTCGTGATGCCAATTGAGGAACTACTCGACCGAATAGTAGCGGCTTCGGTCTAGAATACCATCATAACGGCCGGGAGAGCGGTGTGCTGACCCCACGCCCTTACTATCCACATCCTCCACTGAGGATGACACGGCGGTCGGATGGTCCCGGTAGGCCACTCGTGGCCTGACGACTGAGTGGTCGGTGATAACATTACAGTCTTGATCAATTTTTGATGTGCCTTTCGGTTGGTTTAGTGTTGTCTTCGTAACTTGGGCTAATCAGCTGCTTACATGCTAGCCCAGCTATGTCATTGACAACCTCCTTGTGTTCTCGCCGTCACCCACAATTTTCCTTCTTAACAGTTTCAGAAATGTTTTTCTCAATTGTACATCAGTCTGATACGAGAACACTGATTGTTGAAGAAATAATTATGCGCCTGTTACAGTGTGGTAACGATATAAATTATGTATAGTGGAGTCAGTTGCCTACAGTATCACTGCTTCACTGCCAAAGGGTCACGTAGGTCCTACGTCGTCGAATCAGGATTACATATACAAACGAACACGAGTATAACACATCATTTAATAATTTCCGTTAAGACTTAAGTGGTGGTCTACTACCAGCGTGCTCTAGTACAATCGATAAGTAACGTAAGTTGGCTCCCTGGTCACTAAAACCATGCCTCATTATTATTATTATTATTATTATTATTATTATTACACTATTGGCCATTAAAATTGCTACACCAAGAAGAAATGGAGATGATGAATAGGTATTCATTGGACAAATATATTATACTAGAACTGACATGTGATTACATTTTCACGCTATTTGGGTGCATAGATCCTGAGAAATCAGTACCCAGAATAACCACCTCTGGCCGTAATAACAGCCTTGATACGCCTGGGCATTGAGTCAAACAGAGCTTTGATGGCGTGTACAGGTACAGCTGCCCATGCAGCTTCAACACGATACCACAGTTCATCGAGAGTAGTGACTGGCGTATTGTGACGAGCCAGTTGCTCGGCTACCATTGACCAGACGTTTTCAATTTGTGAGAGATTTGGAGAATGTGCTGGCCAGGGCAGCAGTCGAACACTTTCTGTATCCAGAAAGGCCCGTACAGGACCTGCAACATGCGGTCGTGCATTATCCTGCTGAAATATAGGGTTTCACAGGGATCGAATGAATGGTAGAGCCACGGGTCGTAACACATCTGAAATGTAACGTCCGCTGTTCAAAGTGCCGTCAATGCGAACAAGAGGTGACCGAGACGTGTAACCAATGGCACCCCATACCATCACGCCGGGTGATAGGCCAGTATGGCAGCCGGCCGAAGTGGCCGTGCGGTTAGGCGCTGCAGTCTGGAACCGCAAGACCGCTACGGTCGCAGGTTCGAATCCTGCCTCGGGCATGGATGTTTGTGATGTCCTTAGGTTAGTTAGGTTTAACTAGTTCTAAGTTCTAGGGGACTAATGACCTCAGCAGTTGAGTCCCATAGTGGTCAGAGCCAGTATGGCAGCGACGAATACGCGCTTCCAATGTGCGTTCACCGCGATGTCGCCAAACACGGATGCGACCATCATGATGCTATAAACAGAATCTGGATTCATCCGTAAAAATGACGTTTTGCCATTCGTGCACCCAGGTTCGTCGTTGAATACACCATCGCAGGCCCTCCTGTCTGTGATGCAGCGTCAGGGGAAACCGCAGCCATGGCCTCCGAGCTGATAGTCCCTGCTGCTGCAAACGACGTCAGACTGTTCGTGCAGATGGTTGTTGTCTTGCAAACGTCCCCATCTGTTGACTCAGGGATCGAGACGTGGCTGCACGATCCGTTATAGCCATGCGGATAAGATGCCTGTCATCTCGACTGCCAGTGATACGAGGCCGTTGGAATCCAGCACGGCGTTCCGTATTACCCTCCTGAACCCACCGATTCCATATTCTGCTAACAGTCATTGTATCTCGACCAACGCGAGCAGCAATGTCGCGATATGAAAAACCGCAATCACCATAGGCTACAATCCGACCTTTATCAAAGTCGGAAACGTGATGGTACGCATTTCTCCTTGTTACACGAGGCATCACAACAACATTTGACCAGGCAACGCCGGTCAACTGCTGTTTGTGTATGAGAAATCGGTTGGAAACTTTCCTCATGTCAGTATGTTGTAGGTGTCGCCACCGGCGCCAACCTTGTGTGAATGCTCTGATAGGCGAATCATTTGCATATCATGCCATCTTCATCCTGTGGGTCAAATTTCGCGTCTTTAGCACGTCATCTTCGTGGTGTAGCAATTTTAATGGCCAGTAGTGTATTATTATTATTATTATAGTAGTAGTAATATTAATATTTACTCTTTATATTTGATGAGGTAACGTTCTAGAACGATATGAGTGCAATACACTCCAAATTTAATGACAAAAAAATGAGAGAATGGAAGATTAAAATTCGGAAATTACTCTTAGCCCAATAAAGTGAGAGAGGCGAATAGCCTATCTCGACATTACTGTTCCGCTGCCCTTGGCATGGATCAGTTAAAGCAGACAACTGCAGCATATAAAAGCAGTCCCAGGCTGTTGTTATTCGCGGGGCTCGTGTGTTGTACGTCAGGCGCCGTCACGTCGCCGTATCCTCCCCACCCACCTGTCACAGTCGTCGTACATCTCTGGTCTTGTTTATTTGGCAACACGTTCCACTCCGGCGGTCAGACAGGTGTATCTTGGCAGGAGTCCCACGCGTAATGCAGGGGGGGCCATCCGGCCATCTCCCGCTGATGGCAAGCGGCCACATGACATAAGACGACAATTCGGTACTTCTAGCTACAGCCTACGCGAGTCACATGTTGGCTGCAGTGTACGTAATTGAAACAGTCCCGGTAATATGAACTGGTCCATTAAACATTTTTCACCGGAAAGTTACGATACATTTGTGGTCGATAGCTACCAAAATGTTCGGCGCCCTTCGAGAAGAAGAATCATACAAAAGAACGTTACCCATTGCTGACAACAGGTGCAAAATACACATTTTCGAGGCAGCTCTGTGGTTTTACCTCTTGTCTTAACAATGATTCTAAGCAATGAAAAGTGTGAAATCATACACATGAGTACTAAAAGGAGGCCGCTAAATTTCGGTCACTCGACAAATGACAAAAATACAAAGACTGTGAACTCAACTAAATACTTAGGGATTACTGTCAAGAATAACGATCACATAGACAATGTTGCACGGAAAGTGAGCCAAAGACTTACTGGTAAAACATGCCACAGGTTTACTAAACAGACTACCTTCACTACGCTTGTCTGTAGTGTTCTGGAGTATTGCTGCGCGATGGCGAGTCTGTATCAGATAGGATTGACGGACTAGATAGAAATTCAAAGAAGGGCATATGGTTCTGTATTATCGCGAAATTGAGTAGAGCGAAAGAAGGGCATATCGTTCTGTATTATCGCGAAATTGAGTAAAGAAGGGCATATCGTTCTGTATTGTAGCGAAGTGAGATAGTGTGTGTCACTGGTATAAATTGGATTGCCAATCTTTAAAACAAAGGCGAGTTTTGTTACGGTAGGAACTCCACATGAAATTTCAATCACTAATCTCTGAAACCGAAAATATTCTTCTGGCATCCATCTACAGAGGGAGAAATGGTCAGCATAATAAAATAAATCGGAGCTTCGTTTTTCCCGCTTGCTGTTCGAGAGTGGAAAGGTAGAGAAAGAACTTGAAGGTGGTTCGATGAACCCTCTGCCAGAAACTTCACTGTGAACTACAGAATATTCGTATAGATGTAGAATGCGAGAATGAGCACGTTTTGATTTTGGATT
The DNA here is from genome assembly GCF_021461395.2 of Schistocerca americana. Lineage (NCBI taxonomy): Eukaryota > Metazoa > Arthropoda > Insecta > Orthoptera > Acrididae > Schistocerca > Schistocerca americana. The sequence goes on from NC_060119.1 coordinate 541,697,216, forward strand.
GCATAGCTTTGACCTTAGTATCCATAGTGCCTCCATTCAATCACTCTCCCACTAAAAAAGGTGGATGAGCATTCTCTGAATATTCTAGGACAAAATATTTAATATTTTGCTCAACTACAATGAATTTGCTCGGAATGTTCTGTAAGTTCTCGTAACTTTATCTAAGAGTTACTACTAAAGTCATATTGCCCCTAGTTGATACGTACGTAAGCCATCCGATATTTCTATAAGGAAGACTCTGCCCAAATTACCAGCTGAGAACTTCAAACGAAGAGAGAAAGATTGCCGCTTCCCTTTCTGTGCACTATCTTTCTATGATTGGGTGTGTAGATGTGTAATTGTCAACCTGGTAGACCACTCTAAAGTATAATGACGATTGATTGTCTCAGGAAAATAACACAAATGAGCCAGAATTCACGTTCTGTTTACGATTTCAGTTTTGGCCATTGTGGCGTAGGGCGATTTGCTATCGGTCTTTATGCAGATTAGACTTCAATCCAGGACTGTGCGCTTAATTGCTTTACAACTACTTTACTGGTAATGCAGATTATATAAAATATCCCACAAAAAGATGTCAAGAGCCGATTAAATCAGCGTGAAATACCACAAAGTATAAAACAAAAGAAAGGTCTCAGTGTGTTTCGTATTTCCTGCGTTTTGCATCATAAAAATACGAGAGATTACGCTGTAGGATTGAACTGTATATTGGTTTTCAGACCAGACGATTCTAATCCACATAAACATATATACACATAATTCTTTGAGTAAGTGCTGTCAGTATATCTTCTTGGTTTGCCACCAACGACTTACGTAGTGTAGCCGACTTCGTGCTAAGTTTGAGGGAAAGGTATGAGAGAGAAATGTGGAGGTAGTGTTGATGGGGGAGTGGGAAGGACTGTCTTAGATCGCACGCTGCTTTTTCCTGCGCTTTCCATCTGACTAGATTTCCTAAGCGAGATAAGGAAAGCCTGGAAAAGTTTCCAACTCGATGTTTCGCCTGTGTTAGCACTCTGAGGTGAGCCGCTGGAACAACGAGTATTGGAAAGTTCCCTCGCGCTGCTCAGCGTTCGTCATTTTTAAAGCGTTCGTACGAAGAACGCTTTCAGCTATCGACTACCCGGATATTCCCATTTAATGGTATGTAGCACCGTCTTCGTATTATCAGTCTGCATGAGCAGAAGATTTTTTTTCTCATCATGTAGCGTATTCTAAATTTCTGTTATATATACTGAAGCGCCAAAGAAACTGGTATAGGCATGCGTATTCAAATACAGACAGACCTAAACACTCAGGATACGGCGCTGCGGTCAGCAATGTATATGTAAGACAACAAGTGCCTGGCGCAGTTATATCGGTTAACTGCTGCTGCAATGACAGGTTATCAGGATTTAAGAGAGTTTGAACGTGGTGTTACAGTCGGCGCAGGGTGATGGGACAGATCATCTCCGAGGTAACGATGAAGTGGGAATTTTCCCGTACGACCATTTCAGGAGTGTGCCGTGAACATCAGGAATCCGGTAAAACAATAAATCTCCAACATCCCTGCGGCCGGAAAAAGATCCTGCAAGAACTGGACCAACGACGACTGAAGAGAATCGTTCAACGTGACAGACGTACAACCCTTCCCCAAATTTCAATGCTGGACCATCACCAAGTGTCAACGTGAGAACCATTCAACCAAACATCGAATCTCGAACACCATGACTCTTTTTGTGTTATCGAACACTTTTTCTAGGTCGACAAATCCCATGAGGGTGCCTCGACTTTTCTAAACACTTGCTTCAAGCGGAGTGTCAGAACTGCCCCTCTGGTGCCTTATCTTTCCTAAAGCCAAACTGACCGTCATCTAAGATGTCCTCAGTTTTCTTTCACATTACAATTGCATCATAATACGCACTTTTGTACTGTGGTGGCATTCCAGTTAATTATCAGTAAAACACACACACACACACACACACACACACACACACACACACACACACACACACACACACACACACATAATTCATTTGAGCTTCACACCAACGTAAAGGCTTTAAGTAGTGTATTCCAGACACAGATCAGATTTTCGGCAATATTGTCATTATGTTTTGTGTTTCAATGACCACTGAAGGGAGTTAGTCGCAACTCTAGCGATACCTACGTAGGCCCACTGCATGTTTCGACGAAGTCATCGATTCTACTCATTATACAAATAAACAAATAGTCTTACACATGGACTAGAAGTAATTCGAAATAGTTTCCATCCCCGGGTTTGGCCAAGGATATTGCAATGTTTCCCTATGTTGTAAGGCAAACGCTGGTGTTGGAACTTGTCTCTTAACTATTCCTGAGTGAAACTCCGTTTTAGACATTACCAACTCGCCTGGCATAGGGTGACCAGCGGTTAAACGGAAGGTTTTCAAATGAATATCAGTATGTTGGTTTTTCAGGCTTTTTTATGCCATTTACTGCAGTGGAAGACATTCTCGAAGTACATGTCGTGTGCGGCACCTCCTTCCCACCACTAACAAAGACGTATTAGGCAATGTGAGAACGTCCGAGCCCCGTTGGTCACCCTTTATCTGTCCGAAAAGACCCTGAATCTGCGGTGGGTCACAACTTGAACAGCCCACTTTACCATCAGGGACAGAAAGCGAAAAGTCAAAAAATGAGCACGTCAAGTAAACATGCAGATCTTCTGCCTTCGTTTTAAAAGCCGCTGTGAGGACCAGTGCGGTCACAGTACTCCAATCGTATTCGTAAATGGTTAGCCATAGTGCTGAACACGACTTATGTTACTAAATGCGTCTTTTAATATATGGAACAATCATTTGTCAACAGCTTTAGTATTGTTTCGAGTAATGAGAGTTATTGCTACGATCTTAATATCAAAATAATGAATGAATGTCCCAGCGAAAAAGGACGAAACATTTGAGAGTGGTTGTGAGAGTATTCGCACGTGAGAAGAAACCTGCCTTTTTGTTGTCATAGATTGTATGACGGACACTGAGTACAGGTAAAAAGTAAAAAGCAAGAGTAGCAGCAACGGTACATTCATCTCAAACTCCTCATATTAAACACTGTGTAACTACCGTTCCATTTTGTAGTGTTGAACTAAGTACAGATTACGTACGGCTGAGAGCAGTGGAAAACAGCCGCGGCGATATGGTTAAAAAAGCTAAACTGTTTGCAGTAATTACAGAGTAATAAATCTATTAAACATGATTTAGACGCCGTGTTGAAGTATCAAGAACGTCAGATTGAAAACGGCGGCTAACATTTACCTGGGAAGTATAAACGAGCGTTCGAAACGTTCTGGCTGTAATTGTCCCACTGTCGATACCACGACAAGCTCTTTTAAAATAAAAATTTAAAAAAACTACCCATGAGGAATTGCGACCGGTGCAATAATTTCTGCTTTAGAATCAATTCTGTGACCAACCATTAGAAAATCGGGCTACAAAAATAGAAGCCGAATAATTGGCACTTGTTTTCTGGAGTTCAATCAGCGTAAAGTTTACCCGCAATTCATCGCGATTGTTGTCCGAGCCCGCTGGCCGTCGGGCCGAGGTAATATGATAGTCATTAAGAGCAATCGTCCGGACGCCGGATCGCGCGGATAGCTGCGAGCTGTGGCGGGCCGCGCGCAGCACGTACGCACAGACAAACAAGAGTGTGTAAATCACGCCGAATTGGCAGCCGTTCGACAGGCTGTGGTTACCGGAACCTACCTGGCAGCCCGTAATTTTCTTGAGCGGGCAGACATCTCGATGAAAGCCCCGGCCCGCGGATACGGCCGTTGTGCGCCGGTAGTCTGGCCAAGGCGCAGCCGGGACGTCCGCGGGAATATTACCCGAATCCCGCAATCACACCGTGATTCTCTTGCAACCCACCGCGGCCATTATTCAGATGGGAGTCCCTGGGGATTCCAGCTGGTTCTGAAGTAACATCATTCTCTGTATACTCCGATGGGAACATCACGCACTGTCTTTACAGTTGTTTTTCTGTTGTGAGAACGAAATTTGCCGACCACAAATGAAAAAATAGAAAAACGTACCAAGACCGTAATCCTTTCTTAGCAAATCCAAAGATGTAAGCGTACATTTTGAATAATATTTACCTTCGAAAGAAGTTGCTCGCCGTCTAGCATTGGTGTACTGTAGGTCGCTGGAACAACGAAGGGTACCACTAGCGCCTGGAAAAAAGCACAGGTCAGTCACTTCTTTCAAGAAGGGGTCGTCGAGCTGGTGCACATAATTATTGGCCTCTATCCTCACGTCACTCTCTTGCAGAATTAAGGAACATGTAAAGCGCTCACCCATTATTATGTTTCTAGAGAACGAAATTCTTCTCTATACAAACCAATATGTATTCCGCAGAGAGATCTTGCGAAAAAGTTCGCTCTGTTCGTTCACGGAATCTGGATCGCCGTAGACAAAGGCACTTTAGGATGATACCATGTTCCTTGACTTTCTGAACGCATTCGATAGAGTTCTGGACTGTTGTTCAGTGAACAAAATATCAGACCAGACCAGGTTTGTGACTTGATGACAGATCTCAGTACAATACCGTTAACAGGTTCAAATCGACAGATGAAAAAATGATATGTGGAGTATCCCAAAGCAGCGTTATAAGGCCATCATTGTTTACAATATGATAACAGGTGTATGGAAACGGACTTTACAAACCTGGACACTCAAACTGATTTATTCATTTAACTTACAGGAAAGTGTTTTGGTAACAAATTATGACAAAACATGTCAAGGTTTTTTACTTTATATCTAAACAGGTTCAAGGTTGTCTGTGGTATATCAGATTTGCTTATTTGAGTCACCTACGTTTACTGCATATAACATAAGTCAATTTTTCTTTAATTTTCCTTCCTGTTCTTCCATACATTCTCTTTATCCTTTTAAGTATATAATGGTCTGTCGATGAAGACACTATTCATTGTTATGTTTTGCTAACACATTACGAACATTCTTTTTCCATTATGACCTCCTTCATTTTGAGTAAAAAAAAAGATCTTGTAGCAACGAAACAACCAGTGTTGTCTTCCTTTACCTTTACTTTCGAAATTACTATGAAATATAGTTTTTCAAATTAATTTCATTATTTTTTCATCATGAATCCATCTCTTTTTTGGCACATTTCTGAATACACATTTCTGAATACACATTTCTTCTCGTAGAAGTTGTTGGCGGATTCTTTTGGGCTCCCAGAGCAGTCTGAATGAGAAACGTACAATTGCAATGATGGCTGTGTTAATTATTGTAAACTTCCGGGCCCTCAAATTACTTCCAGTCACGCTAACTGAGTGTTAAACGTAAGCTAGTGTGCTGGCACAGTCTTTGGAAACGTAACGGCTCGCTAACAGTGCTTCAACAATCGTATTCCAGGTTATGTTCTTTATTTTTCATTCATGGAGAAGAAATTTAACACATCTGCAAATATCGATAAACAGCAAAATATTGATATACGATCTTCCGAAGCCCAATTAGCCAACGATCTCATCAGGAATACGAAGCAAATATAAGTCCAGATTCTTGGCGTTGTGCATCTTCTGGGTATCAGAGAAGATTTCGTGTATCAGTATCGAAAAAGTACTACAGTTGTGTAGGAGCGCAGAAGGAACGTAGGACCCGGCGAATGCATCTTTACTCGGTTGCTGAGAGCAGTTCTACTGGATTCATACGTTCTGTGTGATTTGTTCTGTATATAATGTGTATCATTTCTTGTAATTGATACAGCTTCTGCTGCTTTTCGTTTCCGAAACTAGACCACGCATTCCAGTAGAAGAAAAAGATCATTCCACAAGTCTTTGTCAGCTGACTGCGATCCCTAAGGACAGTGTTCATTTCCTGAACTATAATAGCGAAGTAGAAAGCAAGAAGAGAGATCGTTACAGAATTCATGTTAAACGGGGTTATCTGGTAAGCATATAGGCACTGTTTGTCGATAACTAATTATGAGGAAATGTTAGTGTGTTATGGTCTGTTCCCTGTTTTGTATTTGAAGAACAGATCTTGAGATGTGATCTAATACACATGCACAATCTCATTTGTATGCAGCCCTTTCAGCTTATTCTCCCGTTATGCATGTAAGCTACAAATAATTCTAACTCAGGAACTTTTTGCTCTGTATAAGGTTTTATTAATTACTGCGTGCGTACGATAATGTTACTCTTAAAGTGCTCTCACTGCGCTACTAATGAAGCTGTTGTTCTGTCTGTAGCACTAAAGCGCTAAGAACTGACTGCTAAACCTGCATACTCTCCCAAAAGACGTCAGACTCGTTTTGCCTGCTGTTTCGGCAGATATCTGCAATTTCGTTATTGCAAAGAGCAGCTGGAGTCAACCCGAACAAATTCTGCTTATCACGTGTTTCATGCGACGCCCAGCGCGGATGGAAAGCCTTGGTGTGTTTCTCATTACAAACAAAATTATTATTATTAAAGTGGAATTTTAGCTGCCCATTCGACAGCGTGGTCCCAAATTAATCTATTGCGATATTCATTTTATGGATATGTGTTAACAGGAATGCTACAAACGAGGGATAATCCGTACGGTACTGTCCTGGCCAACACCGTCTGATACCGCCGTGCAGGAGCGCTATTCAGTCGTTGCTGGCGTACTCGTTATTCTTCGTGTTTTACTGATGCTGTTCATACAAGCCGATAAAACGAGTAACGCAGTAGACTAATTTGGGACTGCTCTGTGGAATGGGCACGTAAAATTACAGTTTCAAGATCATTTCCTTGTAATGGGGAAACAAACCGACGCTTTCCGTCGACTCTGGACGCAGGCCCACAGGCAGGACAAAAAGCCGCTGTGTTCGTGTGTGTGTGTGTGTGTGTGTAGGGGGGGGGGCGGCGGGGGCGCAGTTGGCAACATTACATAGCATTAATCGTGGTAACATCGTGGAAAAATTTGAGTGCAGTTCGTGTCCTCAGCTAAAACCTGTGTTCAATGCTACAGGCAAAACAACTGCTACACCAACACCAACAGTACAGTAACGTCAACACACGCAATAAGTAGTAAATAAAGTATTGAGCAAAACGCCCGCTCACGGTAGCTGAGTGGTCAGCGCGACAGAATGTCAATCCTAAGGGCCCGAGTTAGATTACTGGGTCGGAGATTTTCTCCTCTCAGGGACTGGGTGTTGTGTTGTCCTAATCACCATCACTTCATCCCCATTGACGCGCAAGTCGCCGAAGTGACTCAAACCGAAAGACTTGAACCCGGAGAACGGACTACCCGACGGGAGGCCCTAGTCACAAGACATTTATTTATTTTATTGAGCACTGTTTGTAAGTTAGATATACAATAGCAGACAGCAAATTATAAGTTCACAGGACTGCATACAAAAGAACATGTGTATGCATTTCAAGCGACTGATGGTGCCTTACGGCGAATCAAATATTGCCTTTATTCATGTGCACATAGACGGTCCTAACCTAAGTATCTTTTGATATATTTACAGAATATGTTTTAAAAACAGAAATTTCACAATTACACTTCGTTTTTAATTAATCTTTCTATTTATACTTCAATTATTTACGATTATTTTATGAGTTCGCAGCCTTCATTATTAAGCTAACATTCCTGCGTCCAGATAAACTATCGAGCTGTAATCTGGCATAGTCACTAAGGGGATTTTGTAGCTATATTGGAATAATTGTTCAGTCTGGTCTGTATCAGACCACCCAGTTACCTGAACCAGGTCCGCCCGCCTACCGGTGCACGGCGTGCATTAAGATCTTCGGCGCCATTTTGTTTAATAACTAATTAATATTTTTGGATAAAAGAAAATTTTAATGCAGGTAAACGATGATGAATAATAGGGCACTGTTTATCTTTTGATTTCTCCTAAAAAAAAAGTTGAAAATGAGGTAAAGATCGGACCTCTAGACGAGAAAACCCCCTTAATCATAGTTTGAGTACAACTGCGACTAATGACGTCAGATTCCAGGTCGACAGCTTATCTATAAATGGGAATAGTCACCTGGGAATGGTGCTGCGAATGCGAAACTAGTCACAAGATAAAAGATTAATCAAATAAAATATAGATGTGGGACTTCTGATTCCAAACCAAATATTTTATCAGCTATCGACTTGTAAAAATAATGGGCAAGATCATATTAAATATATGACATTCAGCACACGTAAAAGCAAATCATCCGTGGGCAAACAGCTAGCGGAAACTGTACCTGCTTCATTGTGTAAATACGTCAAGAAAAATCTCGTAAACTAATCACAGTGCCGTGCCTTTGTGAAGTCGTATTTGCCGGGCAGGAATGCGACAGCCGTAGCAGCTGACGTGTAGCCTGGTTTGTGCTCGTAGGCGTCCTGGGATCCACCCTGTCGCCTTACCCGCCGCCAGGGACAACTCCTGACCTCGCCTCAGTTTACCTGTGGAGCTGCAGTAGTATCAAGATGTGAATGGGCCACATGAGCGTGACGAAGTTCGTGGCCGGATGGACCTGGGAAGGTACGCCTGAGAATTCCGTGAGCGACTTTCTAGCTCGTCTCTTCCTGCCGCTCCTCTCTCACTATTCCCCTGAGAACAGATAGCTATCGGACGTCGAGAGAAAACTTTTACTACACTGTTTGAGTAGGGAAAGTTCGTTTACTGACAACGGGGATTCATCTGCGGCCATTAAAATGGGATAGCGCTGGGAGAATCGCCTCCCAGTCAACTTTTGTTTCCGACGGAGTCCATTGCTTGTGCTGGGTATTATGTTTGCTTGCTAGATAGCCCTGGCCGACAACATTAGACATAGCCAACAGTATTAAAATCCTAGACATATCTTACCGTAGTAACAGTTTTGTCTGTGGGCATCAGTACGTCACATTTTAGTATCATAATGTCAATTTCAATGGCGTACTGTCCTCAGACTACCGCAGTACATAATTAACACTAATTTGTGATAAACAACGTTTATGACCCAGTATATATCCCCAGTATACATTGTGTCGGTGAAAACTAGAAACAAGTACCCGAGCAACTAAAAACGTTCATAATTTGTGACTATTTTGTGATAGTGTCGGATAATAAATACACATTAAGATAAAGCAGCAGTATTCTATAAAGAGACGATATTTTGTGTACATTGTTTCCCAAGCTATCAGAACAGAAAAAGAGGAAAATGTTAGCAATCTGTTGTGAGGTATCTGCATATGCTGAGTACAGAAAACGAGCGCAACTTCTGGAGCGTTCCAGAGGGCTGACGTCTAGGCATCATATGAGTGCATCCCCCCCCCCCCTTCCCCCGCCCGTCGTGTCCTCAGTGACACTGGGCTACAAGGAATTCACTGACCACTCCATTCTCCAAACCTGGTACTGGCGATAGGGGGAGTGGAACCTACGTAATATTAGATCAATACGAATGTATACGATATTTATGATATTGCAGTGCCTGTGTTATTCCGAATTACGATGCAGTGCTCCTTCGGACATGCATAAATGGAAGCATTACACTGTAAATGCAGATGATTTCCATATCAAAGTATGTAGTACACTTCATCTCTCTTTAACGCTTGTTAGATGCCGTCGTCACGGTGTTGCATTTTCATTCATAAGCAGTGGTTTTTTCCGTTTCGTCGGTCATCAGGCTTCTGATTAGTTCGATGCTGCCCACTGCTAATTCCTCTCCGTTGCTAACCCATTCATTTCAGAGTAGAACCAGCACCCAAAGTCATAAACTGTTTGTTGGAGGTGTGTGTGTGTGTGTGTGTGTGTGTGGGGGGGGGGGGGGTAGGGGGGGGGGTGTAGGTGGTGGGCATGTTCGCGTTCGTGCGTGCGATCGCTCGCAGCAACAGCCCTTTCGATTATGTCCCACAGATGTTCAATGGGATTCATGTCTGGTGATCTGGGTGGCCAAACCACTGGCTTGAACTGTTCAGACCAACAGAAATCGGGAGTCATCTGACCAGGGCACGTTTTTCCAGTCGATATGGTCACGAGCGCGGGAGAGAGCTGCAGGCGATGTCGTACTGTTGCCAAAGGCACTCGCGTCGGTCGTCTTCTGCCTTAGGCTATTAAAGCCAGATTTCGCCGAACTGTCCTAACGGATACGTTCATCGTACGTCCCTCATTGATGTCTGTGATTATTTCACGCAGTGTTGCTTGTCTGTTATCACTGACAATTCTACGCAAACGGTCGTTAAATGAAGGCCGTCGGCCACCGCGTTGTTCACGGTGAGAGGTAATGCCTGAAATTTGGATTCTGGATCTCGGAATACTGAACTTCCTAACGATTTCCAAAATGGAATGTCCGATGCATCTAGCTAGAACTACTACTGCGCGTTCGAAGTCTGTTAAATTCCGTCGTGCGGCCACAATCACGTCGGAAACTTGTTCACATGAATCTACATCCACATGAATACTCTGCAAATCACATTTAAGTGCCTGGGAGAGGGTTCATCGAACCAATTCCACAATTCTCTATTATTCGAATCTCGTATAGAGCGCCGAAAGAATGAATACCTAATTCTTTCCGTACGGGCTCCGATTTCTCTTATTTTATCTTGGTGATCGTTCCTCCCTATGTAAGTCGCTGTCAACAAAATGTTTTCGCATTCGGAGGAAAAAGTTGGCGATTGGAATTCGTGAGGAAATTCTGTCGCAATGAAAAACGCCTTTCTTTTCATGATGTCCATTCGAAATCCTGTATCATTTAAGTGACTCTCTCTGCCATATTTCGCGATAATACAAAACGCGCTGCGTTTCTTCGAACTTTTTCGATGTACTCCGTCAGTCCTATCTGGTAAGGATCCCACACCGCGCATCAGTATTCTAAAAGAGGACGGACAAGCGCAGTGTAGGCAGTCTCCTTAGCAGGTCTGTTACATTTTCTAAGTGTCCTGCCAATAAGACGCAATCTTTGGTTAGCCTTCCCCACAACATTATCTGTGTGTTCCTTCCAATTTAAGTTGTTCGTAATTCGTAATTAGTTGAATTTACGGCTTCTAGATTAGACTGATTTATCGTGTAACCGAAGTTTGAGTTCCTTTTACCACTCATGTGGATGACCTCACACTTTCCGTTATTTAAGGTCAACTGCCTTTCTTCTAAATCGTTTTGCATTTTGTTTTGATTTTCTGATGACTTTATTAGTCGATAAACGACAGCGTCATTTGCAAACAACCGAAGACGGCTGCTCCGATTGTCACCCAAATCGTTTATATAGATAAGGAACAGCAAAACGGCCTATAACACTGCCTTGGAGAACGCCAGAAATCAGTTCTGATTTAGTCGATGACTTTCCGTCAGTTACTACGAACTGTGACCTCTCTGACAGGAAATCACAGATCCAGTCACATAACTGAGGCGATATTCCATAAGGAGACAATATCACTATAAGCCGCTTGTGTGGTACAGTGTCAAAAGCCTTCCGGAAATCCGGAATCGATCTGAAATCCCTTGTCAATAGCACTCAGCACTTCATGTGAATAAAGAGCTAGTTGTCTTTCACAGGAACGATGTTTTCTAAACCCATGTTGACTGTATGTCAACAGACCGTTTCCTTCGAGGTAATTCATTGTGTTCCAACACAATATACGTTCTAAAATCCTGCTGCATACCGACGTTAACGATATGGGCCTGTAATTAAGTGGATTACTCCTACTACCTTTCTTGAATCTTGGTGCGTCCTGTGCAACTTCCCAGTCTTTGGGTACTGATCTTTCGTCGAGCTAACGGTTGTATATGATAGTGAGTATAAACAACAGCTCCGCCAGTTCGCTGCTCTTTCATACAGTACCTTGTGTACGCGATACTGCCAATTGCGTATTTGCGTATCTCTATCCCTTGACTTTTGCCACCTCAGTGCGTATATCGAGTCTCATTTTTTCTTCTAAGTCGTCATCACACGGTCTCTCCCCTCGTACATGCCTTAGGTGCACTCTTTTCATATATAAGGTCCCTCCACTGAGTTCATCAGTGTAATTTCTCTTGCGCTCTTAATGTTGACGCCTTTGCCTATCAAACATTGTAACGTCCCCTTAGAAAAATTTATGAATTACTGTGCTGATAAACATCTTATGTTATTTGATTTTCAAACAGCTGAGCAAAACTGAACGTACTCAGACATTACTCTCTTTACTTATTCTGATCAACAGTAAACTGACACACAATATTTTTAGCGCAACGCAATCTGACTTTTAATAATCCCTACAAAAGAATGGCCCTGACTAACAATAACCTGTACCTTTCACGAATCACTTACCTCACAAAAATCTTCGTTACTCGAACTACTGCAATACAGCGTGCGCCGATACTGCCAGCTGAATAAAAGATTCTAACTACTGAAGGCACTAACTACTGATAGGCATAGTTAGCAAATGAAAGATTTTGATGAAGAACAAACAATGTATTCACCTTAATAGTGTTCAAAAGTCATAATATATCAGTTCATGACATCCAGTCTTACAAATTTACAGTCTCTGTCCAGATCATCCGCTCTCAAAGCTCCGCTATCTCACTCCCCACATCCACCACTGCTGGCGGCTCACCTCCAACTGTGCAACGCTACGCGCTGTTAACAGCCAACTGCCCAACACTACAATAGCAAACAACAATGCAAACCAGCCACAGACTGCACACAGCACAGCCAGTGATTCATACAGGGCGCTACGTGGCGTTACCAATAAAAAAAATCTAAACAGCCTACTTACAACATCGTATAGTGTGTCAGAGCTTCCAAACACGAGCTGAATCAGTGGGGACTGAAGAATAAACTCTTTCTTTATTGTTACACCGGCTGACTCACTTTGGGAGAGTCTAACGTTGCCGAGTGGCGCTCGCTGTGAGAGGGGGCGCGGTCGCTAATCTGATAGCCGGTAATTACTTGCGACATTTCCGCGGGTGAAACCAGACGCCGCCCAGCGCAGTGCCGCGCCAGCTGCGCCACAAATAGCCGGCGGCGTGGTTCCGGTTTGGCAGTGCGCGCCCCTCCCGGCACCGGTGTTACGTAGCGCCGAGCGACCAGCTGTCTCAGCCACCAGCAGCCAACGCCGTCTGCGAAACGGCTGCGCGCTGTCAGCGGCCGCTCGTAATGTCCCGGTGCGCCGCTCAGGGGCGCGCTATTCTGGGCGCAGTCCTGTGTGTGTGAGAGCGGGCAGTGAGTGGAGGTGACGCAAGTCCTGTTGGGCGACGGCCACTTGGGCTCAGGATAGTCCCCCCCCCCCCTCCCCCCTGCCCCCACCCTTTCCTCGCTGGCCTCGACGATCTCCGAAGGGTCTCGCTCTATTTTTCGTCCGTCTGGACGCAGGGGTCCGGGTGCAGCGGTGTCGGCTCTGGCGTCAGCGTCTCGGCGTGGCAACCAGTCTGTCCATCGGCTCCCCACTGGCGCCAGTGAGCTACAGATCGCAGTCTGTGTTGCGGCCGCGCGAGAAAGTGATAGCGCGCGAGGTGAACCTTAAGCCAGCCAGTGACGGGGACTGTTTACAAACAGGATGCGAGGCGCGTTCCCTTTCGTCTCAATGAGTGAACTGAGGGACTATTAACTGCCGTCTCTCATTCATTAGTCTCGCGCTAGGCAGGGATTATCCTGACTTCGCGTCTCTCGGCAGATCTCGGGTACAGAGCACGCTCGTATTTTTCACGCGCATTAGTTTAAGGGACGTAATGTAGACAATAGTAACTCGTACTATTATGTAGCAAGGTGTTTTCGCCCAGAGTTGTAAAGCAGTCTCTATTTTTGCTTTAATAGTTCTTTTAGGTGTGAACCGAGAGGCAGTTCAGCGTCCACAAATAGGCACGAAAATTTGAGACCAAAGCCGTGAAAGTCATCGTAACCCCTCATTTTCTCTTGTGTTGTTTCAGACTACTTTTCATTTTACCCCGAGGGTACTGGGTGTTCGTGCTGTTCTCATTATTTCATCATCATTCGTGACAGAGGCTAGATTGGATTGTGTAAAAATTGGACTGTTCAATACTTGGGACTTTGTACAGGCGCTGATGACTGCGCAGTTGAGCGCCCCACAAATCAAACATCATTTTACACAGAGACGAATACGAAAATTACACGCATTCGTATAGTCGCTCGTGTATCGCTAGTATCACAGCCACTGTCCTGAAATATTTAGTTATCGTGTGATAAGCAAATCTTGATTGACATTTCAGTACACAGCTTATATTCATTATGGGAGCAGATGCCGAATTTGGCATGCAAGTACACTCTTACGGACAATGTGTAAAACAGCAACAAGACACCATTGTCAGGGTAAGTAACATTGAATTAAAAAGCTATTGCGTTGGCCTTGACTAACAGAACGGTTTTCTTCATAATCTTTGCTTGATGCTACTGTGCTAACGTTGCCAGCCCTTGTGCAGCCACTACGATATCACTATCACTGACAGATAATAAGTGTGTGTGTATTGGAGGGAGGGGGGAGAGAGAGAGAGAGAGAGAGAGAGAGAGAGAGAGAGAGAGACTGACTGAGTTTTACTCACACAGAGTAAATTCACGTTATGTTTGATCTTACTTTTCGGTTCCATGAGTACCATAGATCGACCAATCGTGGCTCACAAAGACAAAATTTATGACATGAGCTAAGACTTTCACAGTGTGATATACATACATGAGCGATCCGGGTGTCCAGCTAGACAAAAAAGTAAAAGCAATGCGATTTTTCGTAAATTTATTCGTCCGATTTGTGGCCCTTGGGCGTCTGCCTTGCCCGTACGAAACGCCACTTGATATAGACAGCACGGACCGTTGCCGAGAGATTGTCGATTTTTTATCATTTCACCTACATACAATGTGACAAACAGTCAGCAAAACTTTGTAACTTACTAGACGTAATTCAACCACATGATGATGGAGCTATAAACTCTAGTAAACGCGCTGTAGAAGTGTAAAATAACAGTGAGAGGTTTCTGGTATTTCTGTCTTTTGTGTTGTCAGTTATACAAGCAGATCCTGAAACTAATAACAGTTACAGTCTGAAGACGAATCAAGCGAGATAGCAGCAGTACTTCGTTTTTCTACTCGCTGCGTAACAATGAATGTTGACGCTACCTGACAGAAATCTCAACTCTCTTGTTTCTCTCAAATAAATGGTTTGTGTTTCTTGTTTTTCGTTAGATAAGGGAGCGCAGAGAGAGAGAGAGAGGAATGGGCTGCCGTAGAGCCGTAAATAAGGAATATCGACAAGGCCCCTGGGACGGCAACATATAATACGGAAGGTCTCTAACTGGAGACGCACGGCACGTGAAATATCGAGTTTCGTTTTGTAACACTCATCGTCGCATAAATTTTTATCAGACTATTTTACCCTAAGATGATGTATACTTCCAGCTGGCGTACAGATGGAGAGATTTCGATTTGAATATCCGAACGTCGTAGGCGCCGTCTCACCGAAGTGCTGGAAAAGAATTTACAGTGGCTCCCCTGTCTGCCGCGCGAGCGGCTACTCATCACGAGTCATTATGGCATTTTCTGGACAAATTTTGTGCCATAAACGCTTTTTTAGTCCTGATGAAAAGTTCCAAATCAGTTATTTCTAATATTCTGGAGTAAAATTCATGGCCAGTGTAACGTGATTTAGGCACATAATCTTACCTTTGATCTGTAATCCCGATATATAGGGTTAGTGGAAGTTTCCCAGGCTCTGTTCACTGCACGTGAATGTGGTGTAACGCGATGTCTGATTTATTGCACCGCGGCTCCTTTCCTCTTAAGTCCAGTTCGCTCTGCTCGGACTTGAGGTCACTGCCTGTAAACTCACATGTCGGAAGCTTACATCTTCAAGAAATGATTTTTTTTCGCTCAAGATTGTGAGCAGTTTAATTGGGTAAAAAATTCGTCAAGCAAATTAAACATCCGAGGACAAAAAGCGATATTGGTTACCGGGAAGCCATAGCATCAACTACAGGATGATTAAAAATAAAGTGAATAGTTCAATCACCAATGAAATTAATCACCCAATCCAGCATTCTTTTCAGTTTGTAGACGTTCAGTGACACACAATTTCTAACAAACGTAGCGCTGTCCTGAGTGGTAGTATTATTTACTGAGGCATCATGCATGCTATGTTATTCATTCCATCATTTTCGATACGAATAGTGCCTCTAAAAATACAGTCCTATTTTATAAACCAATCGCTCAAGTCATAGCAGAAATTTAACTACAATGATGATCGGTTCGAATGCTATGATCACCTCAGTAACATAGGATCGGTACCTGCCTTATATTAACAGTGAACGTTTTATACCGTGAGCATTTTGGACGGCCAGTTAAGGCTGATTACTGTGGTTGTGAAGTCTGTTTTTGACGTTCACGACTGTCTTTCAGGAGAACCTCTATCGTTCGGAATGCATATTAGCCAAATATTATCCTAAGATGTCATTCTATATTATGGTCAAAATCTGTAGCACATTAACAGAAACGCAAGACACGTTACTCTCAATACACAGGGTTGCTTCGCTCACCGTATGTACCACAAATTAAAATTATTATTTACACGACACAACAGTTCACGACACTCGTTTGCCTACGTATCACAACTTTTTTCATTTTGTGCAATCTTCAGTTCGATTTACGAGCAAATTTTCCAGGGCTTGCTGTTTGATAACGTTCCACATACTCGTATGTTAAGTCGATGACATTCTTTTCGAAGCTCTTTCCAACCCCACAGAAGAACGTATATAGTTCTATTTTTTTAAAATATTAGTTTCACGTTAGTTGCGTGTATCAGAAAATTCAGCACACTGTCCGGAACTATTTAGCGTAAACCGCACCCCCATATACTTTGGATGGCTTGGCTTCGCTACATCGCTGTTTGTAGGGTGGAGAACAACAACCTGATAATAGGGTCAGCGGACGTCTAATGAAGCAACGTTTTCCAGATAACCATAGCGCGAAAAACGCAGCGTTTTGAAACAGCAGCAACTAAACGACAGCCAATCAGCAACTAGCGCGCAGAAATGCAATTAAACTAGCTTGCATAGATGATGTCTGTTATGTCGGAGAGGTCAGGTACTAATAATATCTGCTGAATGTACTGGTTTCAGCTGAACGATCGTAGCTATACAAACAATAAATTCCTCTCCATTGCTCGTTACACTAGACGCAGATTATTAGTCAATATTGTGGAGGCTGATCAGTGAATCACCTACACTAAAAATATTCTAATGCCATTAACGTTTGAAGATACTGCAGACACCGCACAGCCGAATTGCAGTCGACATGTGGTGCCGTAAAGCGCAATGTTGTTAGAAGCTAAATCTAAAGGCGGTAATCTCCTCCCTCCCTTCTTGCATCTGTTGTTCACATTAAACAATGGTCATTCCATGTAATCAATAACCAAAGTCTTTTATGAAGGTTTGAGAGGAGCAAAGATTACAGCAAACTTTAAAGTTTACTTAGCTTGTCATGTTGAGATGGCTCCAGTTCTTTTTGTCCAGGGATCTGATTCTTGAAGTTGAAAATCTAACATCAGGTCCTCACGGTTTGTTTGAATTAAATAAACTGGAATATTGTTGTTGCAGAATTTTTTACATAAATATATTTTCCACAGTTTTCTCATATTTTAGTATATCATACAGCATTTTGATTTTTCACATTAACAAAGCCGAGATTACATTGTTCGCACTTATTATAAAAAAATACGTCCCGTCACATCAGAGGTAAGCTTACGATTCCCACTCTCTCCGGAAATAACAATATTCCAAAGGGTTTACAATTTTCTTTGCCTAATGAATTCCTACTAGTTTTCGTTACATTATTAACTTCGAGTATTATTTCATAAATGAATCCAGGAATAAATATAGTAACCATTCCAGGATTGCGTAATTAATAATATAAATTTTAAGTGTGCAAACAATTCGTAATTTCAAATGTTTCCAAAGAAAAGGCTATTAGCTGTACATTCAGAACTAGTACTTACCGATTATAGCTTCGAAACTAAAATATTTTATAAAGTAATTCCTTTCCATAAATTTTAGCCTGAAATATAGCATACTGTGTATAAAATTATATTAAAGTTTTCAGAAATGCAACTGAGATAATACTGACCTGTCCAAAATTCGAAAAAAATTGTGGTTTCGACAACTACTGTTGAGGAAAAGTAATGTTAGAGGAGGATGTCCCGTTACAAGGCGACATGTTGTAATTTTTGCTCATGTCCAGACAACGTGAATGTGCTCTCATTCTAACATGTACTTTACTGTAACGTAAAACAGTGACAAAAAGAAAGTAGAAATTAAATATTAGTCTTTTTTTCTCTCCGATCACATTTTTTGCAACAAATTATCGAAATTCCCTCCTACAACAGCTTCAGAGTTGACGTCATCGCACACATCATTGGCGCACCATCTCGAAATTCCCGACTCGTAGCGAATAATTGTCACAACCTCAGACATTCTTGCGACCAGCTCGTCCCGGCTGTTGGTTTCCGCGAGATCGTCGCTAATTGGCTGCCGTTTTGTGGCCATAGAGCCACAACGGTGCTTCCCAACCTATTATGATTATATGAATATTTTTCCCGATTCGACATCCCATACCTGTTCTGACGCTGTCAGCAACTTTATTTTGTCCGCGCTGTATACTACTAAGAATCTCCAGACGCATTACCTCTGATATTTCAGCAAATATTGGAATTTCTATTTGTAGATGTGTAGATGGAGCCAGTCAATCCAGTTATAGCTCACCATGTTCATGCGCTGCCCATCGTCAACCGAAAAACTTAGGTTTGCTTCTCGTTACAAACAAACAAAATTCTCCAGTCCGAATTGTTTTCGATAGAACAGTTCAACATTAGCGTAGGCTTTAACGATATGTCCTCCAACACTTACGACGTCTGTACACATTTGATAGCTACATCTGCCTGCCCGAATAACCTCGACTCGATGCGCCAACACGAGTCGCGTCACGGTGTCTGCTACTGTCATGCAGCAGCGCTACTCAGTCGCTGCTGGAATATTGGTTTTTCTTCATGTTTTGTTGTCACTGTAACATACACTATCTGATCAAAAGCATCCGGAGACCCCTGTGTGATGGGTGATTTGCCACTAATGTTACCAGTATATAAACGAAGAAAGACGGGGGGGGGAGGGAGGGGGGAACAGAATGGGTCGGACAGTAGCTACGAATGTGACCTGGGTAACAAATTCATGAGTAACATTTCAACCCTCCTAAAGCTGCTAATGACCACAGTTAGTGATGGATAGTGAAGTGAAACCGCGAGACAACAACCACAGCTAATCCACGGCCAGACGTACCTCATATAGTGACAGACAGGGATCGCCAAGCCTTGCGGAAGGTAGCTGTAAAAAAAAAAAAAAAAAAAAAAGGTCCCTGTGAAGTGAGCGGAAGGAATCACAATGCACCCTGTCAGTAAACAGCATTTGGTGACCAATAACATTCGTGGAATAGACTGGCCGGCCCAGAGCACAGACCTAAGCCCAATGGAGCACCTTCAGGCTGAGTTATACCATCGACTTCGCTGTGGATCCCAACATATAACACCTTAGCTGGTTTCGGCTCTTGAGGACTAATGGACTGCCATTCCTCCACAGTCACTGAGACACCTCGCTGAAAGTGTCACCAGCAGAGTTGCAGCAGTCAAAAGGCTGAAGGTGGACATACCTCATATTAAAGTCTGTTGTAGGTGTCCGGATGTTTTCGATCAGATAGTGTTTACCATGAAAGCGAATACCGCGCACGACTATGTTTTGACCACTCTGCAGATCGGATGTACAAAATTTCGTTTTCAAATACAGTTTGTTTGTATCGAGAAACAAACAGACGTTTTCTGTTTACACTGGAACCTCATGGACCACAATGGAATCACTGTTTGCTAATATACACATAGCAAAAACGAAAGTGCGTATTATTGCCTAAGACCAGAAAAAATGTGCCCGACTATTCTGAGAAGGGACACTCTCGATTTCTTAGCCAACATCCTTGTCGCAGTGGTAGCACCGGTTCCCGGTACATCACTGAAGTTAAGCGCTGTCGGGTTTGGCTAGTAGCTGGATGGGTGACCATCAGGGTATGCCGAGCGCTGTTGGCAAGTGGGTTGCACTCAGCCGTCGAGAGGCCGTTGAGGAGCTACTGGAGGGAGAAGTGGCGGCTCTCGTCACGAAAGCTGACAATGGTTGGGAGAGCGGTGTGCTGACCACATGCCACTCCATACCCAAATCCAGTGACGCCTGTGGTCTGAGGATGACACGGCGGTCGGTCGGTACAGTTCGGCCTTCGGACGGAGTTTAGTTGTTTTCTGTATCTGTCCAGTCTTTGCAGAGTTTAATTTTGGCAGGAAAGGCGTTCCGATACCTTCCAGGGAATTCTTTTTTAACTCAATGGTACAAGACGGCCCTGGAGATTTATAACAATACACGAGTATTTAATCGCCCGTAATTTCAATTTACCGCGCCGTCCGCCGGCACCAGTGAATGTTGCAATAGGTGGCCAACGTGATGCGATGGGTAGGGGCCAAGTAGAGAGAGAGAGAGAGAGAGAGAGAGAGTGAGTGTGTGTGTGTGTGTGTGTGTGTGTGTGTGTGTGTGTGTGTGTGTGTGTGTGTGTGTGGGGGGGGGGGGGGGGGGGTGCGCGCGTGTCTCCTAGATAATTCGAGCTTCGTACCGAAGTAATGATCGGTACATGTCGCATTCTGCTTACGACTGCCAGCCATCTCAGTAATAGCATGGCGACGTCTCGTGTTGTGTGTTTCAGTGAGAAATAAATAACGTTCATCGAGCAGCTGCTTTTTTAAACGCTGCGGCTGGCATAAGTTGAAAACGTGACGACATGGTCACGAAGACTACAGTGTTAGGCCGATATGTATCCAACAGAACTAGGGAGCACCTGTTCTTTGTATTAAATCTTGTGGTTTTATGGTTTTGGTTATAAGAAATTATTTTAAAATCCTTAAATTTGAAACAGTGTTTCGTAAAAAATGATTTCTCACTAAAAATTATAACACAGGTTTTCAGAAATCGAAACTTGATTTTTTCTTTTTTTGGTGGTGAGGAGGGGGCGGCGTGTTGTATGGTTGAAGAGGTGCGTTCCGGAAGCAAGCAAGATCTGAGTTTAGCGTCCCATCTTCGTCGAGGTCGTTACAGATGAAGCAGAAGCTGGGATTGATTCAAGGATGGGGAAGGACATCGGCCATGCCCTGTCAAACGAACCATACCAGCATCTGCCTGGAGCGATTTAGGGAAATAACGGAAAACCTAAATCAGGATGGCTGGACCCGGCTTTAAACAGTCGTCGTCCTCCCGAATGCAAATCTAGTGTGCTGACCATTGCGCCATCTCCCTCTGAGGTGCGTTTCGGCACCTAATTTTTTAGAAATTAAGAACTGCATTTGTGTATTGTGTAGACAACGACTCAGCTTTATTTTTAATAGAATTTTTTCCGAGGATACTGTTCAAAATAAATTTTATAAACTGTACATTTTGAATGAGTCCTTATCCCCCCTAATCTCCAGTACAAGTGCCGTCAGTTGCGTGGCAGTGTTAGCACTGATAATGGACCAGTTGCTGGCAAATTGGTTTCTGAGAACTAAATGTGCGTGTGTACTTCAGTTGTGTGTAAGCTAGATACGAGGTGTCCCCCGTTGGCAGCGGCTCGCAACCGCTCTGTAGAGGTTATCTGCGGCGACCCCTGCGCCGGAGTTGTCCCCCTGCGATGGAAGCCGTGTAGCGGGCTGCGTGTGACTGCCGAAGCCTGCCAAGCACGTGTTGTTTTGGCGGCCGCCGGGCAACGTCTTGCGGTTCTGCCAGCACCAGCTGGAAGAACGGCCTTACGTGCTTAGCTCCTCTGCCCAATGACCGCAAGCCGCCTCCTTTCTAATTCCTCTGCCTTCTCGTCATATTGTTTTTGTACTTGAAAGAAGACGAAGTAAATATTCCGCAATTCGAATCAAGAACAGCTGCCAACATGAGTAACCTAAAGTAAATATCCTCGGAGTAGTGAAGCAACTTAAAATACTTAACAAAAACAAATCTTCTGGTCCAGACTGTATACCAATTAGGTTCCTTCCAGAGTATGCCGATGTATTAGCTCCATAGGTCACAATCATATACAACCGTTCGCTCGACGAAAGATCCGTACCCAAAGACTGGAAAGTTGCACAGGTCACACCAATATTCAAGAAGGGTAGTAGGAGTAATCCATTTAATTACAGACCCATATCGTTAGCGTCGTTATGCAGCAGGATTCTGGAACACATTCTGTGCTCCAACATTATGAACTACGTCGAAGAGAACGGCCTATTGACACACAGTCAACATAGCTTCAGAAAACATCGTTCTTGTGAAACACAACTAGCTCTTTATTCGCATGAAGTGTTGAATGCTATTGACAAGGGATTTTAAATCGATTCCGTATTTCTGGATTTTCGGAAGGCTTTTGACACTGTACAACACAAGCGGCTCGTAGTGAAATTGCGTGCTTATGGAATATCGTCTCAGTTATGTGACTGGATTTGTGACTTCCTGTCAGAGAGGTCACAGTTCGTAGTAATTGATGGAAACTCATCGAGTAAAGCAGAAGTGATTTCAGGCGTTCCCAGAGGTAGTGTTCTAGGCCCTTTGCTGTTTCTTATCTATATAAATGATTTGGGAGACAATCTGAGCAGCCGTCTTAGGTTGTTTGCAGATCACACTGTCGTTCATCGACTAATAAAGTCATCAGAAGACAAACAAATTGCAAAACGATTTAGAAAAGATACCTTAATGGTGTGAAAATTGGCAGTTGATCCTAAATAACGAAAAGTGTGAGGTCATCCACATGAGTGCTAAAAGGAATCCCCTAAACTTCGGTTACACGATAAACCAGTGAAATATAAAGGCCGTAAATTCAACTAAATACCTAGGAATTACAATTAGGAACAACTTAAATTGGAAAGAACGCATGGAAAATTTTGTGGGGAATTCTAACCAAGGACTGCGTTTTATTGGCAGGACACTTACAAAATCTAACAGATGTCCTAAGGAGACTGCTACGCTACGCATGTCCGTCCTCTTTTAGAACACTGCTGCTCGGTGTGGGATGCTTACCAGATAGGACTGACGGAGTACACCGAAAAAGTTCAGAGAAGGGCAGCACATTTTGTAGTATCGCGAAATATGTGAGAGTGTGGCACTGAAATGATACAGGATTTGGGCTGGACAGCTTTAAAAGAAAGGAATTTATTTGTCGTGGCGTGTTAGTGCGGCGAGCCTTCTAAGTTGAACTGTGATCTTACCTCGTAGCGAGCTTCGTTACATTAGGTCGACGAATTGCAGTGGCGAAGCAGTTTACATACTTACACTGGAAAATGTCGTGTACGAGTTGTGACACACAAGAAACTACCTTCATTCTTCAGTGTTGCGCATTTACAAGGGGTAGTCACAAATCCTTATCAGCTCTAAAAAATGAAGTTACGAAGTTATTTTTGTTAGTTTGCAGGTAGAGTTCGCGCAAAATAAATTGGCCCGCGGCTGCGCTGACGGCGCGGTATGGTGGCGGCTCCAATGTGAACGACTGTGCGTACGGGCTAGTTTGTCGATGGAAAGGATCCTGATTAAACACCGGATGCCGGGAAGTAAACCTAGCAGGGGAGGTGTAGATATAAAGCTGAAACATTTGCTTGAACACATACCTCGCATAACTCGTAAGCTACAGCTAGCGAGTCTGGAAACGACGAGTGAGGTGTCGGTTGAGCATTCTGCATATCCCTGAGATGCTGTGACATGGAAACTCGGGTGGCTGTATAGTGAACATATCGGTCCAGATGAGATCACTGCAAATTCGCACAACAAATAACAAAATATCTGAGTTTAACAGGACATCTCCCAATTAAACACGAAATATTGGTACCGCTCCTCAGGTGGGTATATGGATAAAGGTTTCCATCAAACTACTAAATTAAGATAAAGGTCACTATCACAATCCGATTTGTTGATAGAGGCATTCATGTGATTCTAGCCACTGAGTAAACAATACAAATAATTTAAAAAGGGTGCAGAGACGTTTATGAAAGACCTTGGCATAGGTGGGTCAATTTGATATAGAAATGATGGGAAAAAATGTGTCTAATAACGCTTTCAATGATTGCTTAATACACTGATAGTCTAAAGAAAAGACCCAGAGAAGTACCATCAACCACCAGTTCTCTTGCCAAAGTGCATACTGAGTGCAGCTACCTGGCTATATGTATTAACTAAGAGAAACAGAACTTTGACAAGAAACAACTTCGCGGTCATTAGCGACGATGCGGCTGATGCTGACCGCTCTGCTGAGCTCAGTGGCTGAGAATTCTAAATTCAGCCCCAGCCTCTAAAGCGAAGAATCTCCCCCTGCAGTACAACGTGTCCTCTATCTGCAGTCCCGAGACTTTCTCCTGAGATAAAATCAGTTTCTCCTCTTCTCCACAAAATCTAGCTGGTTCTGCCAGCACAGCGTTCTCGGCGGAATCTCGGTGGCCATTAGCAATACGCTTTCCGACTATTGACCAATGGAAAGCTTACAACAGTTTCTTTTCTCGTAATGGGAGTATTGTGGTTAACAAATACTGCTCAGTTCTCTCTTAGAGTGGAGCACAAGACAGAAGTTCTCTCCACTATATGTGTGTTTTCGCGTTTCATCCAACAGAAACGACTGCAGATCTGTCGTCGTGAGTCTCCACCACTGATATGAAATTAATGGTCATCAGCCAACCATAGGCCTTAAGACGTTTAAACATATACTCCTGTGGCTCCCGACTGTTATGTCACACGATGAGTGTGTCACATTTTCCTCTTCCCTCTGCAGATCTTACCTTTCGTGAAGAGTTTTTTTAATTTCACTACACACTGAAAGTGTACAACGTATTTGACACAGACAGTTGCCCCAACAGGGTTTTCGCATCTGTCGAAATCAGCACTCGCCTCCCATCAGGTACCTAACTTGAGTCCTGGTTCACAGCAGAAATATTTTTATGGTCGGCGCGCCCTGCTCCCCTCCGAGGTCTTGTTCATTCTGAAAGCCGCCTACTCATCCCAAATTACAGAAAAACACTACAAGGACCCACCACTGTACAGAATTACAGGAAACAGTTCTAGTTACAGTTCTAGTTTTATTTTTAGTCATATTTCTAATAATTGATATTACATTTAATTGTGTGCATTATTTCACGCAGCGTCAATAGTTTAAATGGAATGTCTATTATTATCTGAATAATGGTTCTAAAGATTACTTTTGGAAAAATTTCCTGTAACCTAGGGTATTAACATATATCAGTACAGGCAATAATGCAACAAATACATACGTTTAAAGTCAACAGTTTGTCACTAGACTACTGGAAGAGGAATAGCTGCATAAACAAAGCCTCTGGCAGAAGGCAATCTCTTAAAACAAAACATGTAGCGTAGCAGATGATGTTGCTTACTAACAACGGAACATTCTCCGTGTCAATGACCGATCTTGAGGAGACTTGGCGTATGTGCAGGAGGGGCAAAATAGAGCAACATGAATTTTTTATTTGTGCCCAATTTCACTTTTAAGAGTAAAAAACACCGCGAAAGGTA
Organism: Schistocerca americana; assembly: GCF_021461395.2. Taxonomy (NCBI): domain Eukaryota; kingdom Metazoa; phylum Arthropoda; class Insecta; order Orthoptera; family Acrididae; genus Schistocerca; species Schistocerca americana. Next base: position 541,722,701 of record NC_060119.1, read on the forward strand.
ATATGGAATTTTAGGTTTAAAGGGAATACTTCGAAACGGTGATATATAAAAAATATTTTTCATATAAAAGTTGATATGTAATTACAGTTCTTGAAAACTGTATAATAAACTTTTGTAATAATCTGAAATTTTGTAAAATACCCCATCATCGTTACTTTTGAAAAATGAAAACTTTTGTTACAACATTAATTAAAGAAGATTTCAAGCCACATACATCCCTCTGTAATGAACTGGTTTCTGAAACACCATTTTTGGAAAATATGCTGTATACTGTGTGTTGTCATGGTATTTTCAACGTACCTAACTAAAATATCTAAACATTCATTACAATTTTAATTATATTAATTATATATTTTTTTGAGTTGAGACTCTATGGACTGCGTGGTAACAACCAATTTCATTTTAGTGTCTAAGTCTTGTTCTTGTTCCAGCTTTGACTTCCTGCCAGTATCTTCTGAGCACACCAAGAAGTGGCCGTTTATGCTCTTCGGAAAAAGGTCCTCTCCGTCTTTTGGAAGTTGATGCAATTTAAAAATCTCGCTAGTAGTTCCCCAATCTTCTAAATTTGTTCATGTCAGGAATTTCTCTCTGATACCAATCTGCCTAAGATCTTCTTCACATTCTTCGAACCATCTCGGCCTTGCTTTCTTAGATTGGATGAAACTCGATATTCTTTTTGTTAGTCGGTCACCGTCCATCCTACATCTACATCTACATCTACATTGATACTCCGCAAGCCACCCAACGGTGTGTGGCGGAGGGCACTTTACGTGCCACTGTCATTACCTCCCTTTCCTGTTCCAGTCGCGTATGGTTCGCGGGAAGAACGACTGTCTGAAAGCCTCCGTGCGCGCTCTAATCTCTCTAATTTTACATTCGTGATCTCCTCGGGAAGTATAAGTAGGGGGAAGCAATATATTCGATACCTCATCCAGAAACGCACCCTCTCGAAACCTGGCGAGCAAGCTACACCGCGATGCAGAGCGCCTCTCTTGCAGAGTCTGCCACTTGAGTTTATTAAACATCTCCGTAACGCTATCACGGTTACCAAATAGCCCTGTGACGAAACGCGCCGCTCTTCTTTGGATCTTCTCTATCTCCTCCGTCAACCCGACCTGGTACGGATCCCACACTGATGAGCAATACTCAAGTATAGGTCGAACGAGTGTTTTGTAAGCCACCTCCTTTGTTGATGGACTACATTTTCTAAGGACTCTCCCAATGAATCTCAACCTGGTACCCGCCTTACCAACAATTAATTTTATATGATCATTCCACTTCAAATCGTTCCGTACGCATACTCCCAGATATTTTACAGAAGTAACTGCTACCAGTGTTTGTTCCGCTATCATATAATCATACAATAAAGGATCCTTCTTTCTATGTATTCGCAATACATTACATTTGTCTATGTTAAGGGTCAGTTGCCACTCCCTGCACCAAGTGCCTATCCGCTGCAGATCTTCCTGTATTTCGCTACAATTTTCTAATGCAGCAACTTCTCTGTATACTACAGCATCATCCGCGAAAAGCCGCATGGAACTTCCGACACTATCTACTAAGTCATTTATATATATTGTGAAAAGCAATGGTCCCATAACACTCCCCTGTGGCACGCCAGAGGTTACTTTAACGTCTGTAGACGTCTCTCCATTGATAACAACATGATGTGTTCTGTTTGCTAAAAACTCTTCAATCCAGCCACACAGCTGGTCTGATATTCCGTAGGCTCTTACTTTGTTTATCAGGCGACAGTGCGGAACTGTATCGAACGCCTTCCGGAAGTCAAGAAAAATAGCATCTACCTGGGAGCCTGTATCTAATATTTTCTGGGTCTCATGAACAAATAAAGCGAGTTGGGTCTCACACGATCGCTGTTTCCGGAATCCATGTTGATTCCTACATAGTAGATTCTGGGTTTCCAGAAATGACATGATACGCGAGCAAAAAACATGTTCTAAAATTCTACAAGAGATCGACGTAAGAGATATAGGTCTATAGTTTTGCGCATCTGCTCGACGACCCTTCTTGAAGACTGGGACTATCTGTGCTCTTTTCCAATCATTTGGAACCCTCCGTTCCTCTAGAGACTTGCGGTACACGGCTGTTAGAAGGGGGGCAAGTTCTTTCGCGTACTCTGTGTAGAATCGAATTGGTATCCCGTCAGGTCCAGTGGACTTTCCTCTATTGAGTGATTCCAGTTGCTTTTCTATTCCTTGGACACTTATTTCGATGTCAGCCATTTTTTCGTTTGTGCGAGGATTTAGAGAAGGAACTGCAGTGCGGTCTTCCTCTGTGAAACAGCTTTGGAAAAAGGTGTTTAGTATTTCAGCTTTACGCGTGTCATCCTCTGTTTCAATGCCATCATCATCCCGTAGTGTCTGGATATGCTGTTTCGAGCCACTTACTGATTTAACGTAAGACCAGAACTTCCTAGGATTTTCTGTCAAGTCGGTACATAGAATTTTACTTTCGAATTCAATGAACGCTTCACGCATAGCCCTCCTTACGCTAACTTTGACATCGTTTAGCTTCAGTTTGTCTGAGAGGTTTTGGCTGCGTTTAAACTTGGAGTGGAGCTCTCTTTGCTTTCGCAGTAGTTTCCTAACTTTGTTGTTGTACCACGGTGGGTTTTTCCCGTCCCTCACAGTTTTACTCGGCACGTACCTGTCTAAATCGCATTTTACGATTGCCTTGAACTTTTTCCATAAACACTCAACATTGTCAGTGTCGGAACAGAAATTTTCGTTTTGATCTGTTAGGTAGTCTGAAATCTGCCTTCTATTACTCTTGCTAAACAGATAAACCTTCCTCCCTTTTTTTATATTCCTATTAACTTCCATATTCAGGGATGCTGCAACGGCCTTATGATCACTGATTCCCTGTTCTGTACATACAGATTCGAAAAGTTCGGGTCTGTTTGTTATCAGTAGGTCCAAGATGTTATCTCCACGAGTCGGTTCTCTGTTTAATTGCTCGAGGTAATTTTCGGATAGTGCACTCAGTATAATGTCACTCGATGCTCTGTCCCTACCACCCGTCCTAAACATCTGAGTGTCCCAGTCTATATCTGGTAAATTGAAATCTCCACCTAAGACTATAACATGCTGAGAAAATTTATGTGAAATGTATTCCAAATTTTCTCTCAGTTGTTCTGCCACTAATGCTGCTGAGTCGGGAGGTCGGTAAAAGGAGCCAATTATTAACCTAGTTCGGTTGTTTAGTGTAACCTCCACCCATAATAATTCACAGGAACTATCCACTTCTACTTCACTACAGGATAAACTACTACTAACAGCGATGAACACTCCACCACCGGTTGCATGCAATCTATCCTTTCTAAACACCGTGTGGACCTTTGTAAAAATTTCGGCAGAATTTATCTCTGGCTTAAGCCAGCTTTCTGTACCTATAACGATTTCAGCTTCGGTGCTTTCTATCAGCGCTTGAAGTTCCGGTACTTTACCAACGCAGCTTCGACAGTTGACAATTACAATACCGATTGCTGCTTGGTCCCCGCATGTCCTGACTTTGCCCCGCACCCGTTGAGGCTGTTGCCCTTTCTGTACTTGCCCAAGGCCATCTAACCTAAAAAACCGCCCAGCCCACGCCACACAACCCCTGCTACCCGTGTAGCCGCTTGTTGCGTGTAGTGGACTCCTGACCTATCCAGCGGAACCCGAAACCCCACCACCCTATGGCGCAAGTCGAGGAATCTGCAGCCTACACGGTCGCAGAACCGTCTCAGCCTCTGATTCAGACCCTCCACTCGGCTCTGTACCAAAGGTCCGCAGTCAGTCCTGTCGACGATGCTGCAGATGGTGAGCTCTGCTTTCATCCCGCTAGCGAGACTGGCAGTCTTCACCAAATCAGATAGCCGCCGGAAGCCAGAGAGGATTTCCTCCGATCCATAGCGACACACATCATTGGTGCCGACATGAGCGACCACCTGCAGATGGGTGCACCCTGTACCCTTCATGGCATCCGGAAGGACCCTTTCCACATCTGGAATGACTCCCCCCGGTATGCACACGGAGTGCACATTGGTTTTCTTCCCCTCTCTTGCTGCCATTTCCCTAAGGGGCCCCATTACGCGCCTGACGTTGGAGCTCCCAACTACCAGTAAGCCCACCCTCTGCGACTGCCCGGATCTTGCAGACTGAGGGGCAACCTCTGGAACAGGACAAGCAGCCATGTCAGGCCGAAGATCAGTATCAGCCTGAGACAGAGCCTGAAACCGGTTCGTCAGACAAACTGGAGAGGCTTTCCGTTCAGCCCCCGGAATGTCTTTCGCCCCCTGCCACACCTTGAAACGACCTCCCACTCTACCACAGGTGAGGGATCAGCCTCAATGCGGGCAGTATCCCGGGCAACCACAGTCGTAGTCCGATCAGGGGATGCGTGGGACGAGCTGGCCGTCCCCGACAAACCCCCATCCCGACCCCCACAGTGATGCCCATTGGCAACAGCCTCAAGCTGTGTGACCGAAGCCAACACTGCCTGAAGCTGGGAGCGAAGGGATGCCAACTCAGCCTGCATCCGAACACAGCAGTTGCAGTCCCTATCCATGCTAAAAACTGTTTTGCTAAGAACGTCTGAACTAATCTACAGAGAGCGCAAACAAATCGACAAAATTTAAGCGGTTATTAAAATACAAGATTGCCTAGTAAATGCAGTAATGCTGCTACTTGCGCACTGCTGACACTGCTCGGCGGCGGAAGGAGACTAAGCGAAATTACACTATTCAGGTACTAAAACACGATGCTACACTCTCAAATACTATAATACGCCCGAAATTTATGAATTAAACAATGCAAGAACCAAAAACACGCAAAGAAATTAAGAGTTAAACTATGTAACAAATGAGTGAGCTAGGAGTATACGACTTGCTGCTCAGCTGCTTATCCAACGGCGGCAGGGAGCACACTGACTGCGACCAACCGACACTGGCCGTTCAAAACAAAACAGTAGACAAACGACTACGCGAATTTACACTATTCAGGTACTAAAACGCGATGCTACAACTCTCAAATATTATAATACGCTCGAAATTTATGAATTAAACAATGCAAGTACCAAAAACACGCAAAGAAATTAAGAATTAAACTATGTAACAAATGAGTGAGCTAGGAGTATACGACTTGCTGCTGCAGCTGCTTATCCAACGGCGGCAGGGAGCACACTCATGAGATGACCGTTAAATAATCGTCTCTTCTTAATGGAGGCTGTGATAGGTTCTGTCTTGTGGTACAATTCCTTACTTTCTCTCATTCGCCATTGTCCATCAACCCATATATTACCTAGGACTTTCCTTAATATCCTACGCTCTCGCTTTTGCAGCCGCTCAGCTTGACTTTGTCTGTTCATGGTCGAAGTTTCGGACGCATGTAAGCCCTCAGGTTTTACAACTGTATTATAATATCGGAACTTGGCCCTTATACTCATAGACGTATTGTTATAGGTACTCTTTGTCAGCTGGTATGCCTGCTCTAACTTCCTCATCTTGACATTAACTATTTCTTATAATCCATGCTCCTGGATGACTTCATCAAGATACCTGAAATTCCTAAGTCGTCCGATTTTTCTCAGATTGGTGATCATCCATTCCTGTCCAACACACATGTTATCATATATTTTGTCTTTTGAATAGAGATCTGGAGTCCAACTTTTTCAGCAATTTCTGAGAGTCTATTGATCTTTTGGACTGCTGACTCTATGTTAGCAAAAATGGCCAGGCCATCCGCAAAGGCCAAGAAGTCAATGTACACCCATTTGTTCTGAGGACGAAGTCTGAACCGCTCTTAATTTGTTTCTTCTTGGGATAACAACTTTCTCCAATCTCGAATGATCTTTTCCAAGACGGAGTAGGGATAGTCCACCTCCTTGTCTTATGACCGTTCTGATTGTAAAGGGTTCTGATACCTGACCTATAAATTTTGTTTTTGACACTGTGTTAGTGAGTTTGTTTGATCAGCTTTCTTGATGGATCATCCACCCCAAACTCTTGAAAATATTTGTTTTGTGTTTTAAATTGTTAATGTAAGTGTTAGGTTCACGGTCGTTTTGCTTTCTAGCTTACTGTTTATACACGTGTATTTTGTTAACTGAAAATAAGTAACTCATTATGACAGAAAAAAACAGTCACATTCTCTAGGGAAACGCTTCAAATATAACGTTTTTTACACCATGCATATAAAATGGACGAAATTTCTTCATGTAATATACTCGAAGGAGCATACAATGTAAAACAAAATTCAGAAAGAGTCCAAATTTTCACTGGTGATGCTCTGAATATCCTGCTATATATTAGGCATACTTCAGTACATTGGTAAGCTGTGTCAAAGAGAATTAATTATGTACTAATGGCTGCAGCTTGATTGTATTATTTCTCGAGCGGAGACTAAACGTTGCGAACTACGTGAACATTATTGCAGACCACCTGCATCCCTCCATGTTTGAAGTCTTCACCAATGTTTTTGGCATCTTCCAGCAGGCGTATCAAAAGGCCAGTATCGTGATACAGCGGTCTGACGGACATCGTAGTGCACTAACGCTGTTTTGGCCGCCCAATGCGCCTAACCTGAACCCGATGGAACTCATCTGGGACGCTACTGGACGCCTGCTCCACAAATCACAGGCCTATAATTTACGAGAACTGCGTAACGTGAGTTAGTTGAACATACCTCCGATTATGTACCAACGACTTTTCGCATTCATACCACGCAGGATTGTAGTTAGTTTTGGCGCATCAGTGTACAATGAGGTGGCAAAGTCGTCGGATAGCGATATGCACATATACAGGTGACAGTAATATCGCGTACTCAAGGTATGAAAGGGCAGTGCATTCGCGAATCTGTCATTCGTACTCGGGTGCTTCACGTGAAAAGGTTTCGCGTGTGATCATGGCCGTTCGACCCGAATTAACAGACTTCGAACGCGGATTTCAGTATTCCGAGATCCACAGTGTCGAGAGTGTGCCGAGAATACCAAATTTTAGGTATTACCTCTCGGCTCAGACAACACACTGCCGCCGGCAACTCAGTTAACGACCGAGGGCAGAAGCGTTTAAGTAGAGTTATCAATGCTGACAAACAAGCAACACTACGTGCAATAACCGCAGAAATCAACGTAGGAAGTACGACGAACCGAACGTATCCGTTTGGACAGTGTGACGAAATTTCGCATTAATGGGCAATAACAGCAGACGACAGACGCGAGTACCTTTGCTAACAGCAGTACATAGCCTGCAGCGCCTTTCTAGGGCTCTTGACCATATCGGTTGGACCCTAAACGACTGGAAAACCGTGGCCTGATCAGATGAGTCCCGATTTCAATTGGTAAGAGCGTGGAGCAGATTTGTAGAAGCCATGCAGCCAGGCACTTCGCAAGTTGGTGGGGCTCCATAATGGTATGTGCTGCGTTTACATAGAACAGACTGTTTTCTCTAGTCCAACGGAACTTCCAGGAGACTATCTGCAGCCATTCATGGACTTCATATTCCCAAACCATGAGGGAACTTTTGTGGAAGACAGTCCACCATGTCAATTAGCCACAGTTGTTCGCAACTTGTTTGACGAACAGTTCGAGAGAATGATTTGGCCATCCAAATCGCCCGAAGTGAATCTCATTGATCATTTGTGGGACATAACTGAGAGTTCAGTTCGTCCATAAAAACCCTGCACCTGCAACACTTTCGCAGTTATGGGCGGTTATAGAGGGAGAATGGCTCATTGTTTCTGGAGGGGACTTCCAACGACTTCGTGAGTCCGTGCCACGTATAGTTGCTGGACTAAGCCGAGCAAAAGGAAGACTGACGCAATATCAGGAGGTATCCCATGACTTTCGTCACTTTAGTGTATAAATCAATGCATAAAACTCGCCTATAATCTATGAATGGGAAATTCAGCATTGCCACAATAAGCTGAAATCCGAGAACTCCGGCCCAGCCCATCCAGTGTGTTGTGTTTAGACGACGAGGACGTTAAAGCCTCAAGACCAGAAACGCGACAATAGGTCGTAAACCCTTCTGTAAGAGGCGAGGCACCCAGGAGCCGCGAGCTGCTGGCCTTACATCCCTGTAAAGCTCATTTGAAACGTATTTAAATAAAGTCCTTTCCATCGACAAACCAGAGCCCAAACGCACAAGAGGCGATTCAGGTTCGAAAGAGGATGAGCCGGTGAGTTTTACGACGGTCCTTTGAAAATGTATAAGCGGCTCAGCATGGAGTCACAGTGGAGTATTAGCATTAGTGGACAAAGCTAAATGTAGGCCCCGGCGTAGCGGGAGTAAACTTGCTTACGTGACGAGGAACAGCCAAGTTCCAGCTGAAAGTTCTTCACGCTGTTTACCTCATAATGCAAGAGTGAGAAGAAATAGCTTATAGTATCTTCGCGATTTCTCGTTGAAACTTTCATTAAAATCTATTACGATGAGAATTATGGAAACGTGACGACATTCGTACGCATAAATTCAATGTTCGGTCAGAAGGCAGCTAGCTCTTTATTCCCATGAAGTAATGAGTGCTGTCGACAAGGGATCTCAGATTCCGTATTCCTAGATTTCCAGAAGGATTTTGATACCGTTCCTCACAAGCTACTATTTATCAAATTGCGTGCATACGGAGTATCGTCTCAGTTGTGTAGCTGGATTCGTGATCTCCTCTCAGAGAGGTCACAGTTCTTAGTGATAGACGGTAAATCATCGAGTAGAACAGAATTGATATCTGGCGTTCCGCAAGGTAGTGTCATAGGACCTCTGTTGTTCCTGATTTACATAAATGATCTAGGTGATAATCTGAGGAGCCCCCTTAGAATGTTTGCAGATGACGCTTTAATTTACCGTCTAGTAAAATCATCAGGCGATCAATTCCAATTAAAAAATGATCTAGAGAGAATTTCTGTATGGTGTAAAAGGTGGCAGTTGGCACTAAACAAAGAAAAGTGCGAGGTCATCCACATGGTTACGAAAAGAAATCCGATAAATTTTGGGTATACGATAAATCGCACAAATCTAAGGGCTGCCAATTCGACTAAATACCTAGCAATTACAATTATTAGCAACTTAAATTTGAAAGACCACATAGATAATATTGTGGGGAAGGCGAAACAAAGACTGCGCTTTGTTGGCAGAACACTTAGAAGAAGCGACAAACCCACTAGAGAGACAGCCTACATTACACTTGTCCGTCCTCTGCTGGAATATTGCTGCGCGGTGTGGGATGCTTACCAGGTAGGATTGACGGAGGACATCGAAAAAGTGCAAAGAAGGGCAGCTCATTTCATGTTATCGCGCAATAGGTGTGAGAGTGTCACTGATGTGATACGCGAGTTGGGGTGGCAGTCACTAAAACAAAGGCGGATTTCTTTGCGGCGAGATATATTTACGAAATTTCAATCACCAACTTTCTCTCCTGAATGCGAAAATATTTTGTTGATAGCCACCTACGTAGGGAGAAATGATCATCATAATAAAATAAGAGAAATCAGAGCTCGAACAGAAAGACTTAGGTGTTCCTTTTTCGCACGCGCCATTTGAGAGTGGAATGGTAGAGAAGTAGTATGAAAATGGTTCGATGACCCCTCTGCTAGGCACGTAAGTGTGAATTGCAGAGTAACCAGAGGGTTGCGAGTGCGAGGTGGTCGGATTATAGTGTCTATCGCAAGGAAGAATAAACTGGCCAGGTGCGCGTAGGACTGAGGGTTCCGCAAAAATGTAATTATATGTGTAGACAGTTCACCAATTCCGGGAATCGAGGAACTCGACGATGTTTGCCTGTTATCGACTTTGATACTGACAAGATATCCGTTCCAGGGATTCCAAGACTGTCGATAATGTTTTAATTTGTATTTCGAAACCGGACAACAAACGACAAAAGAAAAAATTTTTCGCGTTATAAATCTTGTACTGTTAAACCTTTCTTCTTGCCAAATTTGATGATTCTACGTCAAGAGAAAGGACTCAATAGGTTTTATTGAATGAGTTTGCGAGTATGAAAACATGTGACATAATGGCCTATCATTTGATTGCACTGACTTGGAAGATAACATTTTTACACTATCAAAGGATTAGAAGTCTCAGTATGGCATATAAATTTCAACTTGATATGACTACACGTTCCTGAGAAAAAGGGGTATTAACAGACGAAGGCCCCACTCCCCCTCCCCTACATTATCATTAACCATAGCACCTAACTGAACTCAGAGAAGAAAGCTAACTGTCCACAGTGAGGGTAGACACTTGTTACAAGACATATTTATCCTTTATTACTCGTCTCCATTGCGGCATTTGCTTGACCTGCACATTGCAACCCCACTAAGAATCGAAGTTCAGATGTGTGCACTATACTGACTGACTGTAAATCACTTGGTTGCTGCGCTTCTTACTTCTGAACCGATAGAAATTGGACGACTTCAGGCTGTTAATGCTTTGTGTCTAACCACTGTAATAATAATAATAATAATAATAAAATTGTGTCCAATGCTATAGTAGCCCTTACGTTGTTACTGCTGTATCGTGCTGTCAATTAATTCGTTTATCTGTTTCGAAGCGAGTAATGAAGCAACATCTAGGCTACTGCAGGTAGTGTCTACAACATGGAGATGACGTTTCCCTGAGATACTTGGCATTTGTTACGTATACAGGGTGAAGCAAAATTCGCGCACTCGGGCTTGGCAGCGCGACTCCTCACATGCCAGCGATAAATAAATGTCTGTCACAAAATGTCGTCCGCCGAGTACATCCAACAGAAAAAGGACGTTCAAGAGCGGCAATTTGGCAACAATGTAACCACATGTAGGGTAACTACCTCTGACAGCACATGCCGCTTGTGTTATACAGTTTGTGCAATCGGTAGAGTTTTGGGTTAGAATGCAGGAGGTCCAGGGTTCGTTCCTGGGTTGGAGCACTTTCTTTTTATTTGCTAATTTCATTCTGACATTTCGTACTGTAATATACACCAATTCCTTAGGTCGCATGTACCCCAAATTTACAACATTTTGTGACGCTGAACATAACAAATACGTGGTTAGACAAAGAAGAAATACAGTTTAAACAAATGACTTCTCACAGGACAGAATAGCTACAAAAACAATATCAGTTTCGAGATGCTAAAGATGATAGCACAGTGCAATAATACAACATCTACTTGTCATTTATATTACAAGTAATATGAGCGCTCAGATGCCGCACATTAGCAACCAGTGACAATAATAATGTCCATATTAATGACCGCATGACCTTCACAACAGAATACGTTGTCCTCAGAACAACAGATGCTCTACATTGCGCAGTACGCCGGATCATACAGCTCTGTGGACCCTTCGGAGCAAAGCTACGTCCACACTAACAGTAATGATGATGATGATAATAATGATATGATGCATTGAGGTACAGCATGCGGTTACCAGACTCAATGTTGAAAGGCATAATTAGTGAGACCATGGTGATAACGCATACAAATAGTAACAGAGTTCTGGACATTATTCGCAAAGCACGTTGTTAGTCCTGTTGGTAAATTAAGGCCCTAATGAAATGTGATGGTCTTGAACGAGGCAAGAATAATAGTTGGTACTAATATATGGGACCATTGGAGGAGGATACAAAGAAAATAGGTTTCGTATCTAGTAGATGAAGTGGTGTGAATAAATTCACACCCACGACATAGAAAGGGCTTCTTTCAAAGGTGAGCAATCTTCCATTTCTACGATTGTAGTTTGTAAGTGCAAATGTTTTATTGAGGACCCGCTGCAGTCACAGTTGAGGATAAGATGCCAGATACCTTACCACCTGGACTACATTTACCAAATAAAAAACATATGTCTTAATACAGGATCGAACCATCGACCTCCTGCATGTTAACCCTCAACTCTACCCACTGCACCAACCGCTCAGCACACTTGATTTGCGATGACAGAGGCAGTAACCATACATGTGATTGCAGTGTTGCCAGACTGCCACTCTTTAACGTCCTTTTTCTGCCGGATTTACTCACCGGACGAAATCTGGAGTGAGACATTTCTTTATCGCTGGCATTTGAGGAGCCACGCTGCGAGACCAAGTGCACGAATTTCGCTTCACCCTTCGTATGTCACTTTTATCATCAGCAATGTATGGGACAAAGCACAAGATACGTATGCAGTGGGTGGTCAATGTGAGAAACCTGTAACCTCCACTGCATTAATGCTAGTAATTGAGATAAAGTAATTACTGATAAGTTATATAATCGATAATAGTCTTATAAAAGTGTGGTATTAATAACGATCTTTTGAAAATAGCTGACAGAAAAAAAATCGAATTGCTTAGGTTTACCCCTCAAAAAATTTCACTTCACTCCTCAGGGGGTAATTACCCTGTAATATCTCTTTATATTCGATGAATTATTCTGATACAATTCTACCCTTGAATGACGTTTACTAATTTTCTATCTTCATACTCGCAGAATCCATGCGCAAAGTAGTTTCATACAATAGCTATGCCATGAGCGCATAATTATTCTTTGTAATACTTTTTCTCTGGTGGTTGTTAGAGAGGAAAAAAAAAAAGCTTCCGAGATTGTCTTCGTGCCGATTAGCCTGAGCTTGGTTTGAAGAATTGTAATCTGAATACTGAGATTTATGACAAAAGATAACTGAGACGAAACTGTACGATTAAAAGGGAAATATACATATATATTGCTCCTTCATACAAAAGGTGTGTATTTGACATTTGAGAATTAATGATATTCATCGATATATTGTGTAGTTGTTAATCAGAAGGGAACTTCCGAAAGACTGGATACGAACCTGCATTTAATAATCCAAGAGCTCCATCACTTCTTCGGAAGGTTAAACTTCATCAAAGCCAAATATCCGCTTGATCTGAGGTTTCTCGACTGATTATACAACGCTCCAAAAACTACGAGGCATTTTATTTGTACAGATTAGCAGACTGCCGCAAAGCACGAGCCTCCAGAGAAGAAGAATCATCGCCTGATTTCATTCTAACAAGTAAAATTTCTGAATCATTTTGAGTGACTGAGCTATGACTGTGTTTCATATCATGAATGATTGATTGCTCGAACGAATTGAGAACTACATAATTACATAGATAGGAGGAAAAATTACAGTGACGACCCATCGTGTTTGTGTGACGCATAACCGTGCGGTAACCGGCAGCCGATGTGGCAACACTGTAGCGGCAAGTGACAAACGTCAACCGTCAAGTAATCTTAATAGGACTGTAGCGGTTGCACACAACCATCTATGAACATAAAGTTAAAACACGTAGACAATCACACGCAATGGGAAAGTCAGCACACCAGAAAACTTACACGGTAAGCAGTGAAGCAACTGCTGGAAGTAAAAAATTACCGGCTTACTGGTCGTGATTAGCGCGAAATCGTTACTGCGAACTCAGATTCTTGCGCTCTTTCGGATGGCGTGTCCCGAATCTGCGCAGCTTTGATGTTGAGCTGGCACCGCAGTGCAACGGGTTCCTCTCGGTACTTCTTGCACCATGCTCTTCAATACCAGACATCAATTACTGCCTGCCCGCCGGCATTGAAAGATCCCTCTAAAGGCGAAATTTCTTTCCAATTTAGACATGACGACTGTTGTACAAAACTTGCTAATTGCGAAACTATTGTTCTTGTGCTCATCTTCCTCGTTGTTTTCTGGAATCTTTGAAACTTTGGAGATGCAGAATCCACGGATTGACAAATCGAGAACCAACAGACAATTTCGAACTATCTGATGTATCAGCTCCTACTTTGGCGGTGCTTGTCATTAAACGCGAAGGTCAGGGCTGCTTCTTGAGCATTTAAAGTCATAGCCGCGAGAAGTAGTGCGCTGGATATTTAGGCAGATCTTAATGATACTTGAATAACGTCCTACGAGCTCCACAGATACAATGAACTGCAGCACGTTTTTGAGCTCTGCTTTTGTAGGTCGGTGTTATCTACGTAAGTTCTGTAATAATTAGGTTACTATACACGATGTAAGTTCGTAGGTTTCCTAGGCCAGTGTCATTCTGAATAAAGTAACTTTTGATATCAGTTAGGCTTTCTGAAGAGACTGCTACTGAGTCGGTCAAAACGTCAGCTGTTCAGTTGCTTTGCGTTGATGTTGCCGCAGCCTAATACCGAAAATTATTTTATTCTCCATACATTATGTTCCAGAAAGAGTAACAAACATTTTAGGAGGTGGTAAATAGACTGATCAGAATAAGACAGTCCTTGTAATACGTGTTCAGTCTGTATTGTTTACAGAGACATAGCTGCTGAGCGAGATAAGTTTTTCTCCTGCGTGTAGGTTCTCCGTCGACTGTCATTTTTGTTTTAAAAAATAAGTGATCATGTCGTGCTTGAGTTTTTTCAACTATGATTCTGATTTGCTGACAAATCTCAAGTAGCGTTTAAGTATCCCTTTCTGTTTACATATGCTGAGTACGCTGATACAGTATCTCTCTCTCTCTCTCTCTCTCTCTCTCTCTCTCTCTCTCTCTCTCTCTCTCTCTCTCTCTCTGTGTGTGTGTGTGTGTGTGTGTGTGTGTGTGTGTGTGTGTGTGTGTGTGTGTGTTTTGTAATGGGTTCTGCTGCTGAAGCTTGCAGAGAATACGGTCGACGATTTCCCAATCGCAGAGTACAAGACTGCAAAAGTTTACTCATTTTATAACTAAACTGTGTGATTCGGCTACAGTGCCCAGCAGTCATTCTTCATTTGAATGTACAATAGGACAGAGAGGATGGAATAGAGGACAATATTTAATTAATAAGACGTAGTCCTTCATTACACGCGTTGTTTCTATACCTGTTGGTGCTCCACATACAAGAATACGGCAGACGTGAATTATGTATCGGCTCTGTCCTTAGCGTGTACAGCGGATTCATCATCTTCGAGGAGAAGATAGAGTTAGCCGGTTGTTGTACACTTGCTACATGTTGCCGATGAATCCCATTAATATTGTTTACCGACGCAGCCATTTTCACTCGTGTCCGTATCAACAACACCGTTAGTCACGTCGGTTGTCCAACTAAAATTCACATACCTTGTAGAGACACAATTTCAAAAACGCTTCTCTTTAAATGTAAGGCTTTCTTGAAACCGAGATTACAGTATTATTCGAGGAGGAGGAGGAGATTAGTGTTGAAAGTCCCGTCGACAACAGTGTCAAGAGACGGAGCGCAAGCGCGGGTTAGCGAAGGGTGTGGAAGGAAATCGACCGAAGGAACCAACCCAGCATTTATCTGAATCAATTTGGGAAAATCATGGAAACCTTAAATCTGAATGGCCGGACGCCGATTTGAACCATCGTCCTCCCGAATGCGAGTCCAGTGTGCTAACCACTGCGCCACCTCGTTCGGTCGGTATTACTAAGTGGTCGCTTTGACTACAGCGATGAATATGTATTTCCAGCACATTCTTGTCGTCAGGTACTGTATTATCTGAACCTAACATTCCCCGAAAGATAAACCGGCAGAAGTGTTCACGTTCAGTGCACACCAAAGTCCCCGGATGTTACCCCTTTAGATTTTTTCCAATCGGGATGATTGGAACGCGAAGTCTCCGAATAGATCGGATCATAAAAAGCGCTGCCGTCATAAATAAGCGCCAAGACGACCGCAGACGAGCTACACAGGCTGGTGTCCAGGTAATTCGGAAGTTTTCCAAGCCAGAAGTGGAATTTATGAAAATCTGTAGTTAATCGTTCTACACTGCTTTACACCTATAGGTATTTGGCTTACATTCTAACAGCTGTATCCGGGTAACCAGTACAGCTTGGACGCATATCATATTTAATGTTTTATTCGAATTTGTCTACACTACCAATTCCTAAAGCATTTGCTGTTTTTCCTAAAACACCCTGTGTAGGGCACACTGTTCCGAATCAAACACAGAACGCAGTTCTTATCAGCCAGCGCCGGGCGACATGGTGAGGAGTGAAGGAAGCCCAATTTGGGAATATTTTGGGTGAGATTTCCAGTTGGGTCTTGCAAAAAATGGAATCCTCCCAAAACCTCTGGTCAGAATCGCGAAGAATTGGTGATTTTAACTGGTCCCAGATAAAAACATGACGGCCTAATGCATCTTTCAGATTCTGTGTTTGTATGTTACACAGTAAAGTCGGTGACTTGCTCGGCGGTGCGTGGTTAGGTTATAACACCACCCTAATTCGAAAGTCTTATGTACTGTAACTGAGAGAAGAGGCCCTGTGATTGAGAACTAGTACCACAGTTTGGGAGTAGTGGAATTAAAATTCTCTGCCTAGCTATCCTGATGTATTTTCTCTATCAATTTCTTAAAGCATTTCAGGCTTAAGCTGTAAAGCTCATAACAAGATAAACATTCAGGCTGTCCTCCCCTCCCCCCCCCCCCCCAACTCTCTCACCACTGTCTCACCACTGTCTCACCACTGTCTCACCACTGTCTCACCACAGGGTGTTTCAAAAACAGTTTTACAAACGTCAAGTAAAAATGGGCTCCAAAATGAGCACCTTAAGAGCTATGAGCGCATTGTTCATCTTCGCTACTGTGAAACACACCTCTCCCATTGAACAGGTGCTCATAGCTCCTACGGTATGCATTTTAGAGCCCTTGTTTACTAGATATTTTATCCTTGTTTTGTGTAAGAAACCAGTCCCCAAAGCTTGCAAAACTATCTTTGAAACACCCTGTACAAGATTTTCAACGTAGCATTCACCTCAGTGCACCTGAACTTTTGAAATCTGAGAGAATCTGTGTGGAACACCATTCCTCGGAAACGCATTCGATGTTCTTCTATATCTACAGATGTTCTCACCGTAGCCAGTGAAAGCGTCATCAGGCACTGATGCTGGTGTGAGACATTGTTTTGTTGCCGGATACATCTAATCGTTTCTTTGTAATCGGTGTAGGTCATTCGCGGGATGTCATTAGTTTTTTGCAACTTTTATGTCGCGTTCCTTATTTTTCTTCTTCAAACAATAGGTTACTTCTTTTAATGATACGTTCAATTGCCCTTTCGGTAACACGATGACGCTCAGGAGATAACGCCTTCTGTTCAGATCGTAACGAAAAGCAGTACGACGTGAAACGGTACTACCCGAATCGTTTAGCCGTTTGATCTAGTATTCAGAAGAGCTGTTTGCCTCAGGTCAGCGTGACCGACATTACATTTGTAGAGGTCTGCTGAAACTAGTTAACAAATAAGGCTCCGCCATGATAGTCACTTTCGGTGTGTATCGAGGCGGAACCGCTTTCCTGTACTACTGCTTTGAATTGATCCGCGTAATAATCAACAAAGGCAGCAAGAACGAAAACAAGAGGCAACTCACGACGTAACAAAGGAGTTATCTGTAATTCGTTTCCTATTACAGTGGGACGACCCAGAAAGTAAGTTCGGATAAGCGCCGTCAGACAATATCACGAAATATTACTGTCGGGTCCTCCTCTTGTTGTTGTTGTATGATTCTCAGCAGTTGCTTGCCGACAAGTCTTGTAATCCATACAATATAACCAAATTAAAGCAATTATCATTGTAACGGTTGGTTCCATGACTAAATCGACCTGGATATCGTACATTCGCGGTCCTCTGCGACCTTAGAGCAAAATCATACATGGCAACATGACAGGGACTATAGCTAGAAGTGCGATCTTTATTTTTGTAGTTGACCCTAATTGTCGCACAGCGGTAAATCAGATGAAATACCAAAAAAATTCCAAGGGTCTGTAGATAATACAGAATCCCAACCTTTCGCATTTTCCTTATACGTAGCTAATGAAGCTACCGAGTCGTCGCATTATTTTTTTTTTTTTTTTTTTTTTTTTTTTTTTTTTTTTTTTTTTTTTTTTTGGGTAATGAATGATCGACACCGAATCCCAACAAATAAATAAGGAGCGAACAATAATCTAACACACAGTTACATTATAAAAACGTTTAGGATCGTACAACGATAGATCCGCCATGACCGATTAGCAGTGTTTACCCGAGCTCGTCCTCCGCAAGAAGTGTATCCTCGTAAGTGGCAGTAAACTTCATTTACTTCTTTACTCACAGAACGTATAACGTCTTATCTATGGAGACAGCTCATCCTACAACTCCGTTTTTCCACTTAGAAAACTCCACCTCACCTGCATATGGTTTGATAAGTAACTGTCTTTTGTCAAGAAAGAAAGAAAATATAGCAAAAACTTAATAAAATCAACTAATCATATGCCAAGAAACGAGGCTACGATGTAGTCGGTCTCATAAAGTATTCATGATTTATGCTAATAGTTATAAAATTAGATGAGACTTCCATAATTCACATTTTGATCCAAATTAATTTCTTATCACTGCTGTATCAGTTTCTTATCACTGCTGTTTTATGATATATTCACCTCATCCTGATATTTAGAAAAGAGAATGATCTATTAATAGTAATTCAGGAGCTAAACATAATACGTGTTGAATGTAATAATAAGATCAATTGCTTTTTTATCAGTGGTTTTATATAAAGTAAAATTAGTCTTACAACATAGAATATTAGGCAGGTAAACCATTTTAATAACCTTGAGTGTGGCTTGTCTTCCAATAATTACAACGACAACGTATACAAAATAAACTGAATAAATTTAGCGTGAAACAGTTAGCAAGCACCTAAAAGTAAAATATAAAAAAATGAAAAAGATGCTTTATCTCTCGTCATCGCATGAGTAGTGATATTAATGGCTTTCAAAAGGGAAGAATCTAGTCAGATGGAAAATAATAATAAATGAGAGAATTTTAGAACAAGTATTCCACTTCACTTACCCAGGATGTGATATTAGTTTTAACTATTATGAACACATTGAATAAACTTCAATCTATCAGCTGAACATCTCGAAGAATTTTGTAAAGGAGAAAGAGAAACGAAACACAAATAAAATTAAGTAATGTTATAGCTGTAGCAACTCTTCTATGTAGTTCCGAATCACGGTCAATAACAAAAAAGAAAGAAAAACCGACGAGTACAGGCAGCAGAGATGAAGGGCTGTAATAAAATGAATAAAAATGAGGAATGAAACAATAAGACCAGATTTTAATTTTTTTTCACTTGATGACAAGATAGAAGAGAGTAAATGAAATGGAAGGATCATGTTGTTGTTATGATACGAAATATATAACCAAAAGAAATAAAGAACTACCGGTTGACTGAAGAGAGAGCTAATGAAGAGTTCGTAAAAGGTGGACGGATAAGATACCGGAACACGTGCCACCACCTGGTCCTTGGAAGACGACGACAGTGATCCTCTGCGCACTTCAAATGACATGTAGTTGTTCCTAAAGAATGTTAAACAGCCCTTTTGGTATACCAGTGTACACTGGTTTCCATGTATTTACTTCTCTTTTTTCCCAGTCACTGTTCGTCAGGAACACTGACAAAAGCGGTGACATTTAGCGACACAGCCGTATACGATAACCTATTTCTAATTGAAATCCACAATTAAAATTATTTAAACAATAAGATATACGTTTCTGGTGGCTGCCCATGTGATGGGGTTTTCTGCCTTGTGCTGCCTTCCCCCTTCCCCAATCCTCTTCTCTCTCTCTCTCTCTCTCTCTCTCTCTCTCTCACTCTCACTCTCATTCACTCATTTTCTGTATCTGAATCCTCTAATCTTACTGTCACACACTGGGAAACCGTCGCCAGACTCCGGCAATGTAGCAACTGTCCTCTGATTCCTGTCAACATTTACGCAGATACCTCGGACAGTATAATTAAGAAACATAGCACTTAGTTATTTCTTTCCTCTCTCATGGTAGTCTGTAGGAGTGTGCATAAACATTTTCTAACTTCCATTTTTCCTACGAGCTTCGTGTTACGACCTCTCGTTTGTCCGCCCTGTTTGTGTACTATCGGCTACCAGCACTGCTATTTTTTTCGGCGTTAGTCCAGACAGCGCGGATCAGCAGACAGTAGCGGTCACGGATAGCGGTAATGCGGCTTTGTAACCGCTAATCACAGAGCTAAAAGTAATTTGTGGCGCCATGACTTATTCAGCGTCTCATTACCCAAGAGCTGGCTGGTTTGTGGACGGGCGCAGTGACAGACAGCGTCGCTTCCACCTCCAATTAGGCTGGGTAATCAACGCGGATTGCCGATAAGCTCGATTTCAGCGAGCGAAAGCCTCTGTTAGCTGTGTAATAACGCCCTTTCATGACAGCGCTGCCTCCGTCTACTCAGAGCAAATATCACATGGAACCCCTGTTGACAAAAAGGCGCACCGCTCTGATTAACTGACGCCCGTCCTGTATCCATTTGAACAGGGCGACACCTATTAGAGCCTCCCCTCTTCCGCGTCTGTGATTTCATCGTGCATTCGTTACTATATTCTTCCTTTGCTGCCTTTCTTCCCATCCATAGTTTACATTTTATTATTGGCCATTCGCGTCTTCACTGCCGTCCTACATTCTGGTCTTCACCTATTTCAGCGTGCTAATCGTAAGTTTAACACGAAATTAATAGCGCGCTATGTATTCCTCCGTGATTATTGCTACCTATCCCGTGGAACGCAAATGACGGCGTGTCGACTACAGACACATGCAGTTACTGCGGTACTTTTGTGCTGCCGTCTCGCGACTCGCACATCGCCTTACCGAAGCGCGTGAGGCATGTCTAATATAAAAGCGTATTGTCGAGATTCTAGTTTTCTTTCTGCGCACGTTATAGGCTCGACAGAAACTCCTGCAGACTCGGATGTTATTACTGAAATCAGCCGTGCCTGTAGCGAAGGACTCTTTTTCTTTTTCTTTTTTCCAGAAATGTCTCGAGGATATTAATCACAACTGTTTCTCGCTATTTTTAACTGTTTTAGGCGCCTATGATTCACTGCAGCAAGTTCACACATTTTCACAGCGCATAGAACGTCATGAGCACGGCTGGCGGAACAGAGAAAATTACTGTCCAGTGAAAACTGAAACAAGAACTACACGATTTAAACATTTAACACCCCGACTGGCAAAAACAGAGAACTTTCAAGGGTTTAGAGTGCCTCACTGCGTCATACTCGCTGGAATAACATTGAAATAACTAGTACACGAGTAAGGCCTTTTTCCAGTGTCCTTCGAGCATGATGTGTATGTGCACTGCGCATAACAACCAATCGCTAAGTTTGCTGAGCAGGTATTTTGTTTACGATAGGTTTAAACTTGGGATGAATAAAGTACAGTGTACCTCGTAATGTAGGTGCAATTTGTCTGTCATACGTCGTTTACTGACGAACGTAGGCCCTACGTCGCCAAATGTTTTAGTTCACTGTCTGTACTATCATTCTGACACCTTCTTATAGTACCTAATAGAATAGTGCCGCAGCTGCAGCTATTCGTTAATGAGACGCCACCCTTCCACAGTTAGAGAAAAAATCGCAATTAGAAAACGATTTGTTAACAAAGAAAGCAAAGAATCAGAGCATCCACACGAGTAAAAATAAGGGCTTCACAATATATGTCATCCAACGGGCCTACCAGTTCCCCAAAACAATTTCAGTGGTTTAAAATACTGATAATTTGACTAAATGGTGATCCAGAGGCATCAAGGAATATTTTTTTGTTTTAAGGTTTATTGGGGGGGTT
This sequence comes from Schistocerca americana, assembly GCF_021461395.2. Lineage (NCBI taxonomy): Eukaryota > Metazoa > Arthropoda > Insecta > Orthoptera > Acrididae > Schistocerca > Schistocerca americana. The sequence goes on from NC_060119.1 coordinate 541,744,248, forward strand.
AATTTTTTTGGGAAAGACCAAGACTTGGCTACACTAATCATATTCAAACGGATGTAGGCTTCAGTAATTATGCAGAAATGAAGAGGCTTACACTGGATAGACTATCGAGGAAAGCTGGGTGAAACATGTCTTCCGATAGAATGTTAGAACAGCAACTACAAACCTTGCTCTAGATGGCAAGCACAAAATTTCAATAACTTTCTTAAAGAAGAACTTGAGACTGACACCAAAATATCTTCAAATTTGTCATTAGCATCAGACTGTCTCTCACTGTCGTGTGGTAATGCACACTCAAAGTAATTTGGCAACGACTCCATTACTTTTCAAGATAACTTGCTCACTCTCTGCAGTTGTGTATAAAAACATCATTTGTGTTAGTAATAAGAAACAATACTAATTTTCTTTGGACAATTTGTGCGTACTAACGCATTTATTTACAAGTCTTTTAAGTGGGCGCTACTTCGGCGACTTGAGGGTCCTTTACCCACCCCAGTTAGCCAACAGCGGAAAGGGGGTCTGCAGCTCACCGTGGAGTGCGAACCACGTGTCGTTGCCGAAGAATCTCCACATCATGGAGAAGTGAATGCAAGGTTAAAACGCAGACTGAAAAATCCGTGGTCCGACCAGAATTCGGTCCCGCGATCTCCAGGCACGCACTTTATCGCTTGACCACCAGATCAGACACTTTCCTAATGAGTGCTTGGTGCAGTCGTCCTGCGTTTTTGAAATAAATCATCTTGTGAGACAGATTTTTTTCTTTACACTGGATCTCACAATTTTGATTTACAGAATACGTACAGCAGATCTGAAACATTTTTTTTATGTAGGTTTAACATCGGGATTCGCTTGTATTTATATTATGCTTTCTGTTTGGCTTGTCACACATCTTTTCTCTTCCTGCTGCTTCCCCTGGATTCCGCGATTACAGGAATGAGTGATGCAGTGATCATCTCTCGTCTTTAGGCGGGGACAGATCTATGCACCAGGATGACGACCAAGCCTTTTGCGAGGCGTTATTTCTCCAGTTTTTCCATCATTAAAGACAAGCATCATTAACAGTCACAACCAAGCGTATTTCCATATAATTAGCAGCCCTCATTCTGGTGTATCAGCAGCTCCGTTAGGAAACATCACAAACACATCTAGTCTTCACGAAAGCGTTATAAATATAACCTTGCCGGAAATGTCGAAGACATATGTGAGTAATCGATTTTCAGAAAAGGGGCGTGGCCGCACACGTCTCAAGAAGTAAGACATTTGATGCACATCTAGAATGAAATTGGTCACAAAATTTCGACAGTATGATTTAAAGAATTACACTATAAACTGTTAGAAAATTGAATTTTCATTCTGATTAACGATAAACAATCATTATGATTAGAAACGGTGAAAGTGTAGTAAAGGAATCAACAGATTTTATTAAGAAAATTTGAATCATGGTGGCTTGAGTTCTGTGATACCTGGTGAAGAAAATTTTTACTCTAGGTTTTCTTTCGATGATAAGGGTAATTAAATTACCACTGGATTAATTTGTGGGGTATTTTTTGGGGGGAAAATGTCATCTCGATTGATTTTTTTTTTTTCCAATTATTCATAAACACAATGGACAAAAACTTGGTCACACCTAGCAGACATCACGCTAATATCGTGTAACACCGCCTTCAGCCTTCATACAGACCTCAGTTAGGGGAAGAACTTCCGTCAGGTATGCCACATCCAGCCGAAGCCACGCTTCGATGATTAGACCCCACAGAGCTACACCCCTTTTAAAATCAAGTTGTGCCTGACAGACTGCAGTGGCAGGGGCGGCGTTGTCCGTTTTCAGCCAGCCACGCTTCACAAGGGGCTGCTAGTAACTGTAAACCAGGCAACACACCAAGCGGGTGGTGCTCGAGAAAGAACTAAGACTAGATAGCGGTTGGCTCCTACCACTCGACTCGCTGAAACGCCAATCACAAAGTAACTTCAGTCGGATTATACCAGAATGCGGGGATCTTGACTGATATGTTTCACCTGCTGTTCCAAATAGCTCCAGGCATCTATGGGATTAAGATCAGAAGATGGAGCGGGCCACCCGTGGTGCTATAGGGAGTCTTGAGCGGTCGTCAAAGTATTGCGCGTAGGGCTGTTCCCATCCTGTCAAGACGAGTCCAAAGCATTTCGTCATGCGGATGTAAAAGAAAAGGCAATACTTGGTCGCCGAGGAGGTTGAAATAAACATCCTCATGCATCTCCTCGGTAACCTAAAAGTTTGGACTCAAGTCGTGGCACGAAAAATACTGAATCACAAAATCATCGCCCGCATCTTGTGGTCGTGCGGTAGCGTTCTCGCTTCCCACGCCCGGGTTCCCGGGTTCGATTCCCGGCGGGGTCAGGGATTTTCTCTGCCTCGTGATGGCTGGGTGTTGTGTGATGTCCTTAGGTTAGTTAGGTTTAAGCAGTTCTAAGTTCTAGGGGACTGATGACCATAGATGTTAAGTCCCATAGTGCTCAGAGCCATTTGAACCATTTTTGAACAAAATCATCCATGGCGTGTACCACGTCATCTCCACAAACTTCTTCATAGGCTGTCGATGCGCTCGACGCCTTGCATCATTTAGGCAAATTTTCGACCCTGACAGCATTGGATGACTCCAGTCAGCTGATGTCCGGTTTGTGTGGTTTGTCTCATGGGAAGACATTGCCGCTGTGAACAATGACCTTTTGCGGGGAACCCAGCTCCAAATGTCTACTGCATGCGGTTCCCTTCACAATGTTCACTCGGAAACTGGTTGAGACGGAGATGTGCTCACTGACAGCACACTCCCTGTTCGGTTTAAAACCGACTATCGATGACAAGGTATGGCATCCGTCTTCTGTCCCTGACGGTGTTCTTATGCCGTGTTGCATGGCTATGAATAACACACCTTTTATTATACACACATCGAACAGTCTGCTATGATAAACCAATAAATCAGGTAACTTCATTCACCGTATAGTCATGGCAATATCCAAATACGTCTATAATGAAGTGCTCTCTGAAAAAGTTCTGCATAAACATTGAATCAGACCTTGATAACATTTCAAAGTGGTCCAAAGATTGACAACTAGCTTTAAATGTTCAGAAACATAAAACTGTGCACATCACAACTAAAATGCCTCTATGACTATAGTATCGGAGAGTGAGTGCTGGAATCGATCAACACATACGAATAACTGGGTGCAACAGTTTGTAGTGACATGAAATGGAACGATCACTTAGCCTAAGTCATACGTAAATCAGATGGCAAACTATTGTTCATTGCCGGCCGCGGTGGCAACCGGAACCGTGCGACTGCTACGGTCGCAGGCTCGAATCATGCCTCGGGCATGGATGTGTGTGATGTTCTTAGGTTAGTTAGGTTTAAGAAGTTCTAAGTTCTAAGGGACTGATGACCTCAGATGTTAAGTCCCATAGTGCTCGGAGCCATTTGAACCCATTTGTTGTTCATTCGTAGAATGTTGTGAAACGCAAAAAAGTCTAAAAAGTAGATTGCGAACGAACCATTCATGCAACTGTTCGTAGAATATTGCTCAACTGTGTGGCACCCGGTCACAGAGATGCTGAAATGGAAATGTCGCTGAAATGGAAATGTCGTGTGGCTAGGGCTCCCGTCGGGTAGACCGTTCGCCTGGTGCAGGTCTTTCGATTTGACGCCACTTCGGCGACCTGCGCGTCGATGGGGATGAAATGATGATGATTAGGACAACACAACACCCAGTCCCTGAGCGGAGAAAATCTCCGACACAGCCGGGAATCGAACCCGGGCCCTTAGGATTGACAGTCTGTCACGCTGACCACTCAGCTACCTGCGCGTCGATGGGGATGAAATGATGATGATTAGGACAACACAACACCCAGTCCCTGAGCGGAGAAAATCTCCGACCCACCCGGGAATCGAACCCGGGCCCTTAGGATTGACAGTCTGTCACGCTGACCACTCAGCTACCGGGGCGGACTCAGAGATGCTGAAAAAAGTGATATGGTACACGCTTGAAAATATAGACGAGCTACCACGTGAGACGTTTTCGAACACATGGCAGAAATAGCTCAGTAAATAGTAATATATGATGAAGAAACAGTCATTCAGTCTTAGTTGCAGGGATGTATTTATTTATTTGCTGATGACGCGTTTAGCCTGATTCATGCATCTTCAGACTGGCTGAATATTTGATGGTGTTAGGTACGTACGATATCGAGCATACAGAATGTCCCAGTAAATAAATGCCCTCGTCAAATATCTGGAAAAATTTCGCAGTCTCTTTGTGGAGGCATGCGACGTATTTCATTGAATGCAAAACAGTAGGCCTATGCACATAGTACAGGTCACCTCCGACGTTTTGTATGATAACATCGGATATTCAGCCAATCATAAGATGTCTGAAGCAGGCGAAACGCTCATTTTTAAATAAATAATAAACACATCCCTGCAACTAAGACTTTGTTTGTTCTATCTCGTTAAAGGCTATATGGCAATTTTCCAAAACCAGCTTTAAGTGGTGAATTTAAGTATAATCATAGTATTAGTGATGAACTATACAAAAACATCCTCCTGCATATCACTCATGCATGGACCTTGAGGAAAACATTAGACTAAATATAGCGCACACGGAGGTTTTAAGTAAGGATGGCGATTGTCGGTGGTACAATCACTTTAACAATATTGCTAAACTTAGTCTGTCCATCGTTCGCTACTTTCCTCGAAAAGTGATACATGGTTGAATACCACAAAAAGAATCATCAGTATTGTCCTACTGATTCTATTTTTTTTAAAGCCTACTGAGAAATCATGTTGTAACCCAGGATCATACCATTATTTGGGCATTACGAATAGTCAGTGCTAAAGAGTGAAAACTGAGGTAGAACAACTCTATTTTTCACGTTAATTTGTCCCTTTTCAAAAGGTGCAAGTAGATAGACAAACATTACGCAGGCACAGGCAACAGTGCGGTACTTCTATTTTTGTTGTAAAATATGAATGAACTGTTAAGTTTTAACTTTGCTCCTTATATCATGTCGCGAGTTTCTTGTGGCTCCTCCATTTCTTAATCTTCTAGCGATTGGTCACTGCAGTTCATTGATATCGCTTTGTAAAGTACTTAGAGACTAGGGATGTTGCCGCACAGTAATACAACTAATGCCCGACGACACCAGCGAGAAAGTACCATGTAGATATGATGGGGCAAGTCTCGCACGCTGCATGTACTCGCGTACAATCCAGTAGTCCATGCCACGTGCTAACAGGTACTTATTTTCTCAGCATTGCTGTATCCCAGTTCTTATGCCATGTACATGTATATGTTGATCGTTCCGCGCTACTGCTATGGTCGCAGGTTCGAATCCTGCCTCGGGCATGGTTGTGTGTAATGTCCTTAGGTTAGTTAGGTTCAAGTAGTTCTAAGTCTAGGGGACTGATGACCTCAGAAGTTAAGTCCCATAGTGCTTGGAGCCCATTTTTTTTTTTTTTTTTTTTTTTTTTTTTTTTTTTTTTTTGGCATTGTTATTAAGACAGCACTGAACGCTGTTCCGGTATTCCTTTATAACACAATAATTCAAAACAATTGAAACTTAAAAATTACCCGTTTTTTTAAGTTTTTGCTTAAAAATAAAAAAATCATCTCTGCTATGGGTAACACACGTTTCGTTTTTTTACCGTGTTACTAGTAAAAAAATATTGTAACCGAGAGTAAATAAACACCGATAAACATTGGTTATTCGGTAATAAAATACTGGTTTCGGTTTTTCCCATCCCTAGTACTGAGCAATCATTTTATCCCATTTTCCTTACGTGAATGAAACGACAACCAGCCGTGGTAACTGGTACAATGGGACGTATCCTCTCGCATTCACTTCACAGTGGCTTACAGAGTTTGGTTGTAGATGCAGAATTTTCCATTATCGTGCTGTAACATAGCTCCCCCGTATTACTTTCGCACTCCAGGCAATCCCCAGCTTCGCAGACTACATTCCTGCTGAAATTCCCAAAGTTGCTCCAGAGTTGTGCAATCGTACAAAGGAAATGTTAGACCTAGCCTTATTTTCACACACATACACACACATACACACACACACACACACACACACACACACACACCGCGTGAAAGAGAGGACCGGCGCGGGCGCAGCGCACATCAACAGCTCGTTTGCAGACGAGAAACGGCGACAACGTGTCATTGGAAGCTCTAATTGAGCTGGAAAACGAGCGCGGCGCGGCCATTTGGTTCAATTACACGGCGCAAAACACGCCGGCGCCGGCTGCCGGGTAATTGCAGTGTCTCGCCGTCACCGCGCGTCGGCCGGCGTTTTCCATTTGTCTGGCCGAGGTGGCTGCAATTAAAACTCGGGTGGGCTCCCGCAGGGCGCGCGCCGCGCCGAGTGGCGCCTCGCCAGAGACCAGTCCCCAGTTTGTTTCGGCTGCCGCTCTGCCAGCAGCGGGCCCCGGCTCGTTATCCCCGCCTACCCCAGTGTTTGGTTCGGCCGCGCCGTGTGTGGCCGCTGTTTACCGGCCGCGGGGATGAAAGGGCTGGCAGGGTCCCGAACGCCGTCTCCCGCCCCACGTCCGCAGCGCAGCCGGAAGGGATAAAAAAACAACAGTTTGTTGAGAACTTCCAGATCACCGCAGCTCGAGCTGTTGAAAGAACTGCGCTGGCTTTTATCTCGAGAGCGCGCGCCGTAGCCCACTTGCGTGCTTGCTTTACTACTGGGAAAACACTCGACGCCGGCTTTCGAGGCTCTTGTACAAACTGTTAAACGTAAACGGTGGAAGAATCTCTGAAACTAACGAATCCGTCCAGTGAAACAGATATGCACGTTACTCCAAAGTCAATGTCTCTTCTCCCCCCCCTCTCTCTCTCCCTCTCTCTCTCTCTCTCTCTCTCTCTCTCTCTCTCTCTCTCTCTCTCTCTCTCTCCCTCTCCCTCTCCCTCTCCCTCTCCCTCTCCCTCTCCCTCTCCCTCTCTCCCTCTCCCTCCCCTATCAATTTAGGTCTTTTGCAGCAATCAGATACACTGACTCAAAAAATTGCAGATGAAAACGCGAGCTAAGCCATTGCAAATGTGAAATGTTGCTACGTTGATAACCGGTGTAATCGCCAGATTTTTTAATGCAAGCATCGGAATTTGCATATACAGGGTGGTCCATTGATAATGACCGGCCCAAATGTCTCACGAAATAAGCATCAAACGAAAAAACTACAAAGAACGAAACTTGTCTAGCTTGAAGGGGGAAACCAGATGGCGCTATGGTTGGCCCGCTAGATGGCGCTGCCATAGGTCAAACGGATATCAACTGCGTTTTTTTTTTATAGGAACCCACATTTTTTATTACATATTCGTGTAGTACGTAAAGAAATATGAACGTTTTAGTTGGACCACTTTTTTTCGCTTTGTGACAGATCGCGCTGTAATAGTCACAAACATATGGCTCACAACTTTAGACGATCAGTTGGTAACAGGTAGGTTTTTTAAATTAAAATACTGAACGTAGGTACGTCTGAACATTTTATTTCGGTTGTTTCAATGTAAGGTTCGCACATGCATTGACAATGCGCTGACGTATGTTGTCAGGCGTTGTCGGTGGATCACGATAGCAGATATCCTTCAGCTTTCCCCACGTACTACACGAATATGTAGTATAAATGGGGGTTTCTATTTTAAAAAACACAGTTGATATCCGCTTGACCCATAGCAGCGCCATCTAGCGGGCCAACCATAGCTCCATCTGGTTTCCCCCTTCAAGCTAGACAAGTTTCGTTCTTTGTAGTTTTTTCGTTTGACTCTTATTTCGTGAGATATTTGGCCCGGTCACGATCAATGGACCACCCTGTATAGTGTTGTACAGGTGCCGGGCATAAGTTCGTGGGATGGAGTTCCATTCCTGTTGCACCTCGTCGGCCAATGCAGGGACGGTAAGCGCTGTTTGTGAATGACGCTGGAGTTGGTGTCTGATGTCCCGTATGTGCTCGATTGGAGACAGATCTGGTGATCGAGCAGCCCGAGGCAACATGTCGACACTCTGCAGACCATTTTGGGTTATAACAGCGGTATGTGGTTGAGCGTGACCCTGTTGGAAAACACCGTCTGGAATGCTGTTCATGATGGCAACACAACAGGTTTAACCAGCAGATTGACGTACAGATTTGCGGTCTGGGTGTGTGGGGTAATCATGAGGGCGCTCCTGCTGTCATACTAAATCGCAGCCTACGTAATGCCGGGTGTAGGTGCAGTGCGTCTATCACGCAGACTGACTGTTTACAAGCCCTCGACTGGCCTCATGGTAACCAGTACACGACCATCACTGGCATCGATGCAGAAACTAGCCTTCATCAGAAAACACAAGACATCCACCCTGCCTTTCAATGAGCTCTCGCTCGACACCACTTAAGTCGGAAATGGCGGTGGTTTCGGGTCAGTGGAATGCATGCTAGGGGGTGTCTCGCTCGGAGGTGTCCTCGGAGTAACCGGCGTGTAACAGTTCGTTGTCAGTGGTGCCAACTGCTGCTCAAATTACTGCTGCAGATGCAGTGCGACGCGCCAGAGCTGTACAACGAACATGATTCTCTTCCCTCTCGATAGTACTGAAAGCCTGGCGTCTGTGATTCTGCGATGTGCATACACAAACTCTGAGTCGGAGGTGTTGTTACCCCGAGTAGTAGCGAGCGAGCAGTTGTCCAGGGGAGTCGGAAATGGTGGAGAGAAGCCGCACGCAACGTGAGAGGTCGCAGCCTGCTGTGATCGTGCTAGTAGCACTGGAGGAGTCCTTACAAGGGAACCTCCCCATCGCACCCCCCTCAGATTTAGTTATATGTTGGCACAGTGGATAGGTCTTGAAAAACTGAACACAGATCAATCGACAAAACATGAAGAAGTTGTGTGGAACTGTGAAAAAAATAGGCAAAATATACGAACTGAGTAGTCCATGCACAAGATATGCAACATCAAGTATATTGTGAGGTCAGGAGGGCCGTGGTCGCGTTGTTAGCGTGAGTAGCTGCGGAACGAGAGGGTCTTGGTTCAAGCCTTCCCTCGAGTGAAAAGTTTAATTATTTATTTTCAGACAATTATTATCTGACCGTCCGTGTCAATTATCAAAGTTCAGGCACTCACACGTCATCAACTTTGCTCTCCAAAATTCCAGGACATGTTCAGATTTGCTTGGACATATGTAGGATTTGACGGTCTACACACGGAAAAATATGAAAACGTTAAAAACATATGATTTGACAGAGCACGGGGAAAACTGCGCGACTGTGAAACTGTTGCATTCATTTGTTGCAGTTTATGTGACAAACTCTTATATTTTCATCACTTTTTTGGGAGTGATTATCACATCCACAAGAAAACCTAAATCGGGCAAGGTAGAAGAATCTTTTTACCCATTCGCCAAGAGCACAAGTTAGGTGGGTCGACAACATATTCCTGTCATGTGACGCACATGCCGTCACCAGTGTCGTATAGAATATATCAGACGTGTTTTCCTGTGGAGGAATCGGTTGAGCTATGACCTTACGATCAAATGTTTTCGGTTCCCATTGGAGAGGCACGTCCTTTCGTCTACTAATCGCACGGATTTGGGGTGCGGTCGCAAAACAGACACTAAACTTATGACAGTGAACAGAGACGTCAATGAACGAACGGACAGATCATAACTTTGCGAAAATAAAGGAAGTAAAATTTTCACTCGAGGGAAGACTTGAACCAACGACCTCTCGTTCCGTGGTTCCGCAGCTGCTCACGCTAATCACGGGACCACGGCGCTCCTGAGCTCACTTAATTCTTGTGTTGCCTATGTTAAACATAGACTACTCAGTTTGTATATTTTGCTTACTTTATTCATAGTTCCACACAACTACTTCCTGTTTTCTCGATTGATCTGTGTTCAGTTTTTCAAGGCCTATCCACTGTGCCAACTTATAATTAAATCTGAGGGGGGTGCGATGAGGAGGTTCCCTTGTTAGTATTAAGTGAGGATTTTTGGTAATTTGCCTTTTCGCTGCATGTAGTTGTTTGCTGCTTGCTCACTGGAGGAAATTTGTCTGATTTGTGTATGGATACAATCAGAGTAACTTTCGTATCATTGTTGTGGTCAAAAATGCGTTTATTGAGTATAGAAATTGTGCAATAATTAAGTCTATGTAAAGTTTGTCAACATTTACATCTTCAGTTTTCTGATTATAGTAAATTAGAAGTTTTTTAATTGGTTTCTTTCATTTTTCTTTACGTCGTTTAAGGTCTTGACAAAAGTCCTCCTGATCATGCCACTTGTATATATGAAAGTGTGGCAGTAATTGTTGCAGTTAGTCCATTCATTGCACTCTGCGTGGATCGCAGAACTGCTTTTTGAAATATTTTAGCCTGTTGCTGATCACGAAGCTGCAGCGGCAACACGAGGTAACTTGTCTGTTGCGTACGTATATATTTTGTGTTTGAGTGTAACGTTCCATCTCGGACAATAACAGTATACTCACGCAATGGAAAATCTAGGACTGAATGTAACAGTATTGTGAAAACGAAAATTGCTATTCAACATATAGCGGAGATGCTTAGTCGCAGATAGAAAAAGCAACAAAAGTATCACTATATAAGCTTTCGGCCAACAAGGCCACTGTCGAAAAATACACACACACACACACACACACACACACACACACACACACACACACACACACACACACACACAGAGAGAGAGAGAGAGAGAGAGAGAGAGAGAGAGAGAGAGAGAGAGAGAGAGAGAGAGAGAGAGAGACCGACCTTGTTGGCCGAACGCTTGTATTGTGATATTCTTTTTGTTGTGCCTACTTGCGACTCAGCATCTCCGCCGTATGGTGAGTAGCAACTTTCCTTTTCATAATAATAGCATACTGCCGCTGCAACTACGTGATCAGCAACATGCTAAAATATTTCAAAAAGCAATACTGCTATCCATGCAGAATGCAATGCATGGACATATTGCAACAGCTACTGCCATTCTTTAATACATAGAAACTGAATGATCAGGAGAGATGTATCTCATGTGAGATGTACACGTGTAAAATGTACACGTGTAAAATTTCATAACTTGTTACCCATGAGACGTCGCATGCCGCTGGTACACTCAAGAGGGCATCACATGACGTTGATCGCAAAGACCGAAAACACATATCGACACAAAGCTTACAATCTGTGAAATATAACCATAAAAACCTTAACAGTATTACGTCAGTTTTTAGAAATACGTTATATACGTCTCATGAATAAAGCGTGCTATGAAAGGGTAACAATAAATAAATATGTCTGCGACGAAGACGTCTCCAAGAATTTATTATTAATGCATGCTAAGTCTGAATGGTCGCGTACCTTAAACATAGACTGAGGACAGAACGAAGGTGAGCATCGGTCGTAACCAGGTCTGCCTTTTTGAGTGAAGTGCAGACCTAGATCTCAGCTGACAGTTCAGCTTTTAGCAGTGCGTTGTAAGTAGTCGTGTAGACAAATGGTTCAAATGGCTCTGAGCACTATGGGACTCAACTGCTGAGGTCATTAGTCCCCTAGAACTTAGAACTAGTTAAACCTAACTAACCCAAGGACATCACAAACATCCATGCCCGAGGCAGGATTCGAACCTGCGACCGTGGCGGTCTTGCGGTTCCAGACTGCAGCGCCTTTAACCGCACGGCCACTTCGGCCGGCGTCGTGTAGACAGAATGTAATGATAACGACACACATTCCAATGTAACTCAGGCCTATACAAGCGTTAGTCCAACTAATAGTTGGGATAAAATTTGTACATGCAGTCAGAAAGACAGACGACCTCCTTTCTGCCCTGGATTACACCTCGGGTGAATTTGTGAGTCAAATGGGCTTAAAGACGTATCACGACTGCAGACACAACTGCAAAAAACAAAATCTTAATTACGTAACTACATTTTTTTTTTCGAGTTCATAATTAAAACTTTGTGTGACTCCCTTGCATTTAAACCTACCCAAGTTCCACTGAACCTGTTCATGGTGGAAATAAAATTTCATCAGACGTATGGTCTATTAACCTATCGCTGATTAATTGGCTCATGGACGATTATACAGATGAAAAAACTTGAAATACGCTACAGAGGGGATTGTCGAAAGAAAATACACAAAGCGTAAATTAAACTTCTGACAATAATAGTATTCAATTTGTAAGTACACTCTCTCTCTCTCTCTCTCTCTCTCTCTCTCTCTCTCTCTCTCTCTCTCTCTCTCTCGTTTGTGTGTCGTGTATTGCATGCGCTCGTTCCCCACTTGGGTGTTCCGGTTGAGTTCTTACAGGCGAGGCGAGGCCCATCTGGTTCTACACTTGAGCATGGCCGGCGGGAGGCCGCGCTGAATAGCGAGCCCATACATCTCCGGGTCGCCACTTGAATAGCCCGCAATACAAGCTGCGTGTCCTTTGTGCGAGACGTGGCGTGCGTTGATGGGAATCTGCGATGCGTCTGACTGTCCAGTTGGAACCGGAGGGAGAGCGTAGTGTGACTGATCTGAATCCTTCCCCTAGGTAACAATCCGGTCCTGTGCAGCGAAGAACAGAAAAGGGACTTGCAGCTCAGCGCACACCGTTGTACCCCGCACAGAATGTTGGCTATCTCTACTGCCGTATAGCCAGTACTGGGTTATTCTGAATCATTGTCAGGTTTCAAGAACTCATAATACGCAGTCCAACTGATGTAGATATACAAATCTCATTTTGTGTGCTGTAACTGATAAAACAGTTTGTTACATGCATTACAAATCCACAGTATGTCCGTCCTTTGTCACTCAACACACATCTAAGCGACAATCCATATCAGAACAGCACAGAAAATACTCACTTTGAGGGAAGCAAGCAACTGCTTGACATAACAGAGTAGGATTTTTACTCTTCAAACGTATGCAACATGGACATCAGTCTTTCCGCTCACACGAAAGGTTGCTTCGTGGCTTAAAAACTAGTCTTGTTACGAAAATCGTCTTCCACCAGACGTTCCCGCAGTGCGATGATAAAGTTCGAACGTATTTTTTTGTTACTGCCTGTTACAGCTTGACGGAGTTGTAATCGATATTATTTTAACTTTTGGCGCCTGCGTAACACACTCCGTAATGTGATTTCAGGTACATTTATTTCCCCGCTGCCTAAGCATTGCCTCTGCGTAGATAACGTTTCTCTGATACAGTTCACTACTATTTCTGACACATCGCTGCACGCACTGGTTCGCCCTCTGCGTATCGTAACGAGCTGGTGTTGGTGGTGGAACTTACAGAGTACAAAATGCCTTCTCCTTATTTCTGGCCATAATTTTGTAAGCAATGCTGCGATTCACATCAGAGAGCGACTGTGGCAATTTCATACCATCCAAAACTTTTGACACTTGATCTCTCCGCCGCTGCGACTATAACAGTTGTACGCTTTCCGTTGCCTCTAATAAACAATCACAACGACATGTCAGTCGTTTCGAAGAACCCCTTATTTGTGAGTATTCCATTCTAATATGTGAATAAACCCTTCCTAGATCCTCACACCGGGTCCTCTGTTAGCAGATCACCTTTCTTCGCTTCACTCTCATCCCATTATTTCGATTACGACCATTCTTCCTCGTGTTGAGATTTAGTCTCTGTCACTACAAAAGTAACCATTTGAGCTCCGATCCGAAATGAAACAACGTACCTCTATAGCACCACCCAACATTTGTGTCTTGAAGTCAGTATTTGCTGAAGTCTAGAGACACGTTTGGGAGAGTACCTGCTTTCAAATCTCGTTCCGGTCGGTGTGTTATTCACTCAATGATCACCGAATTGTCTTCATTTCTTTTATCTATAAACTCGACCGTATACTCACGTGAAGTTCGGGCACAATCATCGCAGAATACTATGGTTCAGTCACTACAAATAAGTAGTGACTATCCAGATGCGCTGAAGAAACGAAAGGCGACAGTGATGGTGGAGGGCTGATGTCTTAAAATTCGTAAGCGGCGCTACTTATATGTTCCGGAGCAGCTGTAGACCAAGTGTATCGAGATTTCGGCCAACACAGTTATCGTACGGATGGAAGGCAAAGAATGGAACTCGTTGACCGTTGTTGGGACCGTCATCAGATGGTTGGATTAACGGAAAGAAGAGTTGTGCTTTGTATCGGTGTTGTCACGCTCACGAAATTCAGAGAGCCCATGTGCGAGTACAACACTTTATTATTCCAATGTAATATATGATGTCATATAACTTACTTCTCAGACTGTATCATTTATCTTGCCATGGCAGTTGCATATAATGTTTTTATAATATGACCAGTTTCAATTAAAGTTGATCATCAGCAGATATATGTAGTTGCAAAGTATTCTGATGTGTAGTTCCTTACAGAACGAACGTTTGACTTACGCAACTACATAGATGTGAAGATGATCATCTTTCAGTGAAACTAGTCCTCTCATTAAAATATTAAGTGCAACTGATGAAGATGGTGCACCTGCCGCGACAAACACACTGTGTGGTCAAAAGTATCGGGGCCCCTATTACTGAACATTAATATGGGGTACGTGCACCCTACACCTTTATGACGGCTAGAGCTGTGCTGTAGACACTTTTAAATGATGTGTCTGAACGTCTATGGACGAATGACAGCCCATTCTTCCTCAAGAGCCGAAACCAGAGGTGGTACTGATGTTGGGCACTGGAGTCTGTAATGAAGTCGACGTTATAACTCATCCAAAAGGTGTTCCATTGTGTTTAGGTAGGAACTTTGGGCAAGCCAGTTCAGTTTCACAAACCATTGCCTCATCGATGCTGCTATATGGCTTGGTTTATTGTCATGCTGATACGGTCAGTCAACGTCTCAGAACTGGTTCTCTGCTGCACGCAGTACACAGTACTCTGAAAACCTCCGCATTTAGTATATTCTTAAGAGCAGTAAGAGGACCACAGCCTAACTGCAAGAAACATCCCCCATACCGTAACGTCACCCGCTCCGCACTTCACTGTTGGCCTTACACATGATGGCAGATAATGTTCCAAAGGCATTCGTCAAACCCATACCCTTCTATCGAATTGCCACAGGGTACATCACGATCCATAACCCCAAATCATTCGTTTCCAGTCATCCACTGTCCAGTGATGTCGCTGTTTACACCACTTCAAGTGTCACTTAGCACTGACTACAAAATTGTGTGGTTCGTCAGAAGCTGCTCGACCATATTGTCCCTTCTTCGTTCCGTAGGCGCAATCATTTGGTAGCCTGACTGCTAGTAGCACTTTCAATCTCGCTGATTTCATGCAATTTTACGACCACTCTCCACAGTGCTCGACGCTCTCTGTCCGTCAGTACACGAGATCTATCTGGTCGGTTTAGCTGTGGCTGTATCTTGAATCTTCGAGTTTCGACTTCACAAACGCCTCAGCAATGGCCGACTTGGGCAGCTTCAGTAGTTCTGGAATGTCCCTCGTAGATTTTTTTACTCGGGTGGCGTTCGATGACTACTCCACGTCGTGAGCCACTGAGTTCTCTTGACCGACCCATTATGACGCTGCTGCTTCTCCACTGGCAGCAATACCGCCCGCCACCCTTTATACTGGTGGGTCCGGCACTCGAACATCCAGTCGTCAAATCCGCATTACGTAAGGGTGTCCAAGTACTTTGATCAGGTAGTGTATGTAGACAATACTAACCTAACTCTCTCAATGACAACGAGCGGCAAAAAGAGAAATTCCGGGCTTCCTGCGCACCGTCCGCGAGTGGACGGAAATGATTCTGGTAGGGGACAGGTATTACTGTGACTTGCGGAGTGCAAATGTGGGTGGAGGTGACGTGGCAGTCTCGCGTGGGCAGTGGGTGAGAAATCACCGTCGACCTGATTCTCACGCGTTGCTATTTGGTTGGACTTGGTCTGCAGCATGAGCAGATCCTTGCTTCATTAAGAGCGAATCGCAAATGGAAACGACCCGACAGCCGCTTCTAGCAGTAATAACGCTCATTCCAGCATAAGCTCAACAAAAGTTGCTTCAATGTAACAGCAACGAATGAATGCTTATCTCTGCTGCGTCATCTTCTTTAAATCTCCTCGTCCCAGATTTAACATACAGGAGTTGGATAATAATATAGAAACTCATGCTTCTACATAAATGCAAATGCTGGTCAAGCCTGCTGGTACCGCTGCTGTATTTGACCACAAACGGCACCTGTCTAATGTCGTTGCTACGTTGCAAGAGTCAGTCGTGATCAGAATAATGTTCTCTGAAGTATTGAGTGCATTATGTGGTGGCTAAGTGAAGTCGAACGTGGAAAAGTTGTTTCTGCTGGTATTGAAACATCCCCTTGGGAAAATTTATATTTTACTGTTCTGGGAAACCTCTGCGTTATTTGATTTTCAAAAAGCTGAGCAGAACTGAACGTACTCAGACATTTCTCTCTTTACTTATTCTGATCAACACTAAACTGACACACAATATTTTTAGCGCAACGCAATCTGACTTTCAATAATCCCTACAAAAGAATGGCCCTGACTAACAATAACCTATACCTTTCATGAATCACTTACCTCACAAAAATCTTCGTTACTCGAACTACTGCAATACAGCGAACGCCAATACTGCCAGCTAAATAAAAGATTCTAACTACTGAAGGCACTAACTACTGATAGGCATAGTCAGCAAATGAAAGATTTTGATAGAGAAGAAACAATGTATTTACCTTAATAATATTCAAAAGTTATATATATATATATATATAAAATCAGTTCAAGACATCCAGTCTTACAAATTTACTCTTTCTGATGAAAACACGTCCAGATCGTCCGCTCTCAAAATTCTGTCATCTCTCTCCCCACATCCACCACTGCTGGCGGCTCACCAACTGCGCAACGCTACGCGCTGTTCACATCCAACTGCCTAACACTACAATAGTGAATATTCCAACAATGCAAACCAGCCACAGACTGCACACAGCACAGCCAGTGATTTTCATACAGAGCGCTACGTGGCGTTACCAACATAAAAAGCTAAACAGCCTACTTACAGTATGACGGATGCTTCCGTAACGAAGGGAGCCTAAGTGTTCGGTGTTTCAAAAGGCATCCTATCGAAGATTTATACCGCATACAGGGAAAGCGGAAGTACATCATCCACTAAATTATAGCGTGGCTGGAAGTGTGTGTTGAGTGTTCGTGGCGGACGGTCAATGAAGAGGATTGTGAAGAAAAATACGAGAACAAAAACTTCAGAAGTCACTACAAAACTGAGTGTCGCACCCGTGAATACTGACAGCAAAAAAAAGAGAGAGAGAGATGGAGAGAGAGAGAGATGGAGAGAGAGAGAGATGGAGAGAGAGAGAGAGAGATGGAGAGAGAGAGAGAGATGGAGAGAGAGAGAGAGATGGAGAGAGATGGAGAGAGAGAGAGAGATGGAGAGAGACGAATGTATATCCATTAGCAGAGAATTTCCAAGTCAACTAAAATTCCAGAAGCATTTATCAGCGACGCAAATGCCCCTAACAGGAAAACGTAGTGCAGAAGCCATCTGACCTATGGAGCAATGGAAGAAAGTAACTTGGTCGGACGAGTATTGTTTTACGTTGTTTCCAGCTCCTGGCCGAGTTGATACCGCAAGATTGAAACATAGCGGGGATTCGGTGATGATTTGGGCAGCTGTAACGTGGTATTCCATGGGCCCCATGACTACTCTGCAAAGTCGCGCTACTGCCAAGTACTAAGAAACCAATTTGGCCGATTAGGGTCCCCCCCCCCCCCCCCCCCCGCTGTGCCAGAATGTATGTTCCCCTGATCCTGATGGTGACGCTGTGTTCCAAGACGCCAGGGCCGCTGTTCACACATCTCGTATCTTCCAGGAGTAATTTTAAGTCCGAGAACGAATTGACGCATCTCCCATGGCTACTACTGTCATCAGATTGCAGTGTTATTGAGCCTTTGTGGTCTTCTCTGAAGAGAAAAGCGCTTCATCGCTATCCACCTCCATCACCGTTACCTGAACTTGCCACTATTTTGCAGGAAGAGTGGTATGAGATTCCCTTGAGAACCATACAGGACCTGTATTTATCCATTCCGAGACGACTAGAAGCTGTTCTGAATGGGAACCATTTTCCTACACCGTATTAGGCATGGTAATGTGTTGTGTTTTTGATTCCATATTTTTGTTCAGCCTCTGTAGGTTAACACAATCGCAAACTTTCCCAGTAAACAGCTACTATAATTACCGGGCATCATGGCAGTGACGTAGTTGTGGGCTGTCTCAAGGAAAGACTGGTTACATCTGGTTTTCTCGACTGAAAAGTACGAATCCTGTACATTTACTACTAGTTATGTTGTGGTCTGTGTCGAACAGCAATTTTTCCTGTTCGTGTCACCTTTGCTTGAGCTCAGATTTAGTTAATTGTAAAAATGTTCAAATGTATATAAAATCTTATGGGACTTAACTGCTAAGGTCATCAGTCCCTAAACTTACACACTACTTAACCTAAATTATACTAAGGACACACACACACACACACACACACACACACACACACACACACACATATGCCCGAGGGAGGACTCGAACCTCCGCCGGGACCAGTTAATTTCACCTCCATGGTGTGGAGGGGGAAGTAATATATTAATTGACTCGTTTAAAAACGTACGCTGATAAAATTTCGACAGTAAACTATACCGTGGTGAATAATGCCTCACTTATAGTGTCTGATAAAGGAGTTAAATGAGCAACACCGCAACGCTTTTGAGCTTAATAAAAGAACCACTGACGAAAGTCGCTGCTCTCTTTTCGATCTTCTTTGTTTATTATATCAGTTCCATCTGGTAAGGGTCTCAAGCTGACATGCAGTATTAAAGTATGGGTCGGACGAAGGTCTCGCAAGCTACCTCACTCGTAGGTGGACTGCGCTTTCTAGCATTCTTGCTATGTCTTTCAGTTTGGCATCTGCCTTACCTACGATTAGTAGGTTCCACTTTAAATAGTCCAGAAACCATACTCTCAAATATTTAACCGATTTGATTGTTTCCAGTGACTTTGCACAGCAATCGAGATTTTTTCTGGCTATTTACACTATTTTATTTTTACGTCTGAAGATATTTCTCCGTTAGATATGACATGCTGTGTTCTATTTGCTAGGGGGTCTTCAAATTAATTATAAGGCTGGTCAAACATTGTGTACGCTTGTATTGGAGCTTTCCGGAAATATGTAACGAACAGAACATCAGCCTGGGTGCCAGCAACTATTGCATTCTGTGTCTCGTGGATAAGCTGAGTTCCTCAAGATCGTTGTTTACGCATTCCATATTGATCCTCACAGAAGAGTTTTGTCCTCATAAATGTCGTACTACACAATAATAAAACGTGTTCAAAAAGGAAAAAACTGATGTCGGTGATGTAGGCCTATAACTGTATGCACCTGTTCGACGCCCTTTCTTGAAAACGCCAATGACCTGCGCGTTTTTTGAGCAACATGGGACGTTTTGTTCTTCCAGCGAGCTACGACAAACAGCTGGTTGTAGACTAGTGCTCTTCCATTATCTATGTATATTCATCAGGTCCCGTCGTCTTGTCTCGCCGAGCGATTTTAGTTGATTCTCTGTCCCTCTATCACTAATTTCATTATCTGTATATGCTGACAGTGACAACAGAACAGAAAAATTAGACCATACTGGATCGTTCCGGATGAAATATTCAATTCCAACAAATGCGATTTGTTCTGACAAAGCTAGTATTCAGTCTTTTACTTCGTGTGTGAAATGTTATTCTATTGCTGGTGACCTTCATCAGTTAGTATTCATTGTCATTCTACTGATAATGTGGGAGAGTGCTCATATGTTAGATTTATTTAACTAGCAGCTATAGCAACGGGTATTGATATCGTAATATAAAATCTGACGGTCTCCAATGCTTTTCGCAATACAGAATGACTCAAAAAATTATAAATCTGTGTCATTTCTGTAAATAATGCGAAATCGATATTTAAATAGTTACATGATATATAAAGTAAGGAAACCCGTTTTCTTCTGTGATCCAGGACCTTGGGACTGTTAAACAGGAGCTTGCTTCGTTGGGAAATGAGATAATAAGAAAATATACCAGTTCGAGGGTATGAAGATAATGTTCTCCATCCGAGATGAGAGAAAATAACATATGTCTGGAAACTAGAAGAAAGTGATATAGCAGATGACAAAAAAAGTCGGAGATAATGGTGCAGCAATATTGGAGGACTCGTCTGCTCACAAAAAGAAAATATCGCCAAGGCAGCGGGTAAAGAAGGTGTAATCATTTCTCCGAACTACCTCGGCCGCCGAACTGTTAGTTCCGGTCCTTCTGATGAAGCATTCTGTCCATTAGTTCCCGTACATCTTAATTTACGTCTCGATCCGGCCCCTCTGCGCTGACTCACATAAGCAGCCTTAGTATAATGGAAATCAGAATGACTAAGATGGAGTGCTGCCTCTGAAGATCGCATTAAAATTGTCCTGTTGGCTCATTTCTACTCGCCGCTCTTTCAAGCTATGTTTTCGCAAGGACAGAGACCAGCCGGAAATACCGGTTGATGTTTGGGTTCGAGGGAGACCCGGCCCTACGCGTAGCCTGTTTGAGTAATGGCTTCTCGGAAGATGCGCCCATGAGTAGTTTACTTTTTCGCCCTATGACATACTACATCATCTCGAGAAAGGAAATTCGGCGCTAATAAGTACCTCAAACGTACGCACGGTGCGCTCTCTCTCTCTCTCTCTCTCTCTCTCTCTCTCTCTCTCTCTCTCTGTGTGTGTGTGTGTGTGTGTGTGTGTGTGTGTGTGTGTGTGTGTGTGTGTGTGTGTGTGTGCGTGTGTGTATATTTTGTACTGCGGAGTCGACACTGGGCATTATCGCCAGCATCATTGTTGGCGGTATGCTTTTGTGTTCTTTTGTGCAAGCTGTGGGAGAAATCCCGTCGGTCAACTACTGGGGATGAGCCAGCGGCGGATACGAAATTTGCAATTCAGAAAACGTCGAGAAAGGCTCAATTAACCCCTCTACACGAATTCCCTCTATTTGCCCTTCACGTATAGCAACGTATACATATATATGGGTCGACATACCAACTACGCTTTGGAAGCGACAAATGCGTGCGAGAGTTTTCGTTCTCGTTTTAGCTCTTTGAAGCGGCTCATCCAAACACATTTTTGTGAGCACCTCGAGAACATTACTAACAGGCTCTTACATCAAGTCAAATAGTGTCGACTCTGATTCTGTGCCGAAACCTGAATAGGGAACCAGAGTAAGACAAGGAAAAAAAAAATCCTGCGCTAAACGACGCTGTAGCAAAATGGTACAATGGAAAGATCGCAGTTATTGAAATATAATTCGCACCAATTTTTAATGTTACCGTGAGCACCGAATTAGTTTCAAAATAGAAGTTATTATATATACTTCCCTTAAACACTTTTCGTCGTACTTCTGATAGTGTATTTAACAAAATTTCGTCTTGAGATCTGTTCCTTTTTCTAATGCAAATATTGTAGTCAAGTCTATAAATCTACATTTAAAAAGTAAATAAAATTTTCACGAAAATTATTAACTTGTTCTCTCCAGACTGTCAATAACATATAAAATATAATACTACCATTCCCCTACTGCCCTAGGCCTGGCCACTCCACTAGAAATAATACTTGAGGGAAGCGTAATAAACGAAACAGAACATTCGAAATTCGTATATGTATTTATTGATAAGAACCTGAAGTTTTGTTTTGCGATTGACAGCAGATGATGTGGATGTGTGTGTCAAAAAGTTAATTTTCGATGATTGATTGATTATCGTATGATAATACTGTAGCCTGTGAGAGTTATGTGATTAAATGTACTGTTTAGTGTGAGAGACTAATGAGTGCGTGTATTGTGAAGTCACAATGATGATGACGCGAGAAGGGAGAAGATGAAACCCGGTGCCGGCACGTAACATCCTACTCTCGAATAACATCGTCAGGGTTCACCAGCAACGTTGTTACATGCCTTGACTTCATGAGACTCTGAGGAGAGGTTTGAATTTAATCCAGAACACTGCTGCAAAATCTGATCAAGAACTTCATGCCACCACCTCTCCTCCGCTTGCTGGCCAAGTACTGGAGGTGAAAATTTCTTCCTCCACCAGGATTCGAACCGGCATACCTTGGAGACGAGCAACATCGCTCAGGTGTGCGTTAGCGGCCTCTGCTACGAAGGCGGGTATTCAAGACAGTAATTTTTTTTAAATTGTGTATAAATAGAAATATGTAAATATTACTTAGTTCAAAATCGTAATCTCCGAAAGTTCTTCACCAATCTGTTTGAAATTTTGACACAACGTTTCATTCGAATACGAGCGTGTTTTATGTACCTACTAGAGCGCCGTATGGTATATAAATACGAGTATAGTAAAAGAGGGGTTATGTGCTTAGAGAAAAGCTCATGTTTGTTTAAAATCGTACATCTCTAAAATTTATTCACCGATTCCTTCGAAATTTTCACACAAATTTGCAACCAATACGTGTGTGTTTTTATATGCCTATTTTAACACACAAATATGTAATAGCTAAAGGGGAAACTTTATTACTAATGCTCGAAAAGTTCTTGACCGATATAATTCAAATTTTTACGTAATACTCTATTGGACATTCCGATGAATATAGGCTATATGTATTTGAATGTATATTATATATAAGTTTATTAGTAATATATAAAGAGGAAATATTGTTACCAAAAATTTCAAAAAGCGCCCGACCGATTTACCACAAATTTCTACACGTTGCTGGGATAAAGGCATGGACGCTTATAGGTCCTACATTTTTAAGAACATATAGTATATAAATATATATTAATAGCGAAACGTTTTTAGCAAACAACAAAGTTGTATATATGGCTCATCGGCTTATGATTAGAGTACTAGTACTGAATCTGAACTTGCAATAACAATAAATAAGGCTAATGCCAGAGTGGGGGGTAAATAGGAGAGATACAGAGGGATGGAGGGATTTGGAACGTAGAAAGCCGAAAGGACGAGATGGAAGGAGGGGGCGGGCAGAAGGAGATGGAGATGGCGGGAGGACAAGATGAGCATAGAAAGGGGGGAACAGACGATGGACAAAGGGAGGGGGAGGAGGAGATAGACGGAGACTAGGAGGGGGGAGGGAGAATGAGATGAGGACGTGTATCCAATTCTCACATTAGAAAGTGAGATTTCTCTTTTCTTTCTTATCCATTGAACGAGAGTGATCCACAGTAATACGTGGCCCAGAACAACTAGGTTCTTAATAAAAATGTATTATTTATTTTTATTCTTCTTAATTACAGCCGATTATCTAAAAAGCTAAATTAGCACATTTCCTTCGGTAGTTATAAGTTATGTATTAATTGTCCATTTGTGATACTCAATATTTAAAAAAAAAGAGATTAAAAACCAAAGAAACAACTACTTCTGCTAAAACAAAACTACATTAAAACCTTTAACCAATTACCCAGCTACTAATCTACTACAAATAATAGGATTAGTTCTCTGTTTCTTCATTTATTTTGGTTGTTTCTGCTACTAGATCCGCCTATTGGTACCCCAGTCAAGAGCCATAGTCTGCTGGTTTCCTTGGGCGTCGGGCAGTACGGCAGCAGTTTCCACTGTACCGAGTAATTCCACCCATCACTGTTACCTCTTAAACTTCACACGTCCATGATCACTTACACCAATGCAATATAGATTCTTGAGACAGTATTTCACTCGGTGGCCGCAACCTCAGTCATCTCTCCATCTGCAGGGTATGTTGTCTAACCTGGACGGATACATGACGACTTATGATTGAATTACTTCTGAAGTCGTCAGTGGCGTTCCAGATACTGCGGCTACAGTATCCTCTAAGGTGCGCCGGGTCGACTAGCTCCTTAGTGCTGCTTTGGGATCCAGCATCCTTAATACACTCCTGGAAATTGAAATAAGAACACCGTGAATTCATTGTCCCAGGAAGGGGAAACTTTATTGACACATTCCTGGGGTCAGATACATCACATGATCACACTGACAGAACCACAGGCACATAGACACAGGCAACAGAGCATGCACAATGTCGGCACTAGTACAGTGTATATCCACCTTTCGCAGCAATGCAGGCTGCTATTCTCCCATGGAGACGATCGTAGAGATGCTGGATGTAGTCCTGTGGAACGGCTTGCCATGCCATTTCCACCTGGCGCCTCAGTTGGACCAGCGTTCGTGCTGGACGTGCAGACCGCGTGAGACGACACTTCATCCAGTCCCAAACATGCTCAATGGGGGACAGATCCGGAGATCTTGCTGGCCAGGGTAGTTGACTTACACCTTCTAGAGCACGTTGGGTGGCACGGGATACATGCGGACGTGCATTGTCCTGTTGGAAGAGCAAGTTCCCTTGCCGGTCTAGGAATGGTAGAACGATGGGTTCGATGACGGTTTGGATGTACCGTGCACTATTCAGTGTCCCCTCGACGATCACCAGTGGTGTACGGCCAGTGTAGGAGATCGCTCCCCACACCATGATGCCGGGTGTTGGCCCTGTGTGCCTCGGTCGTATGCAGTCCTGATTGTGGCGCTCACCTGCACGGCGTCAAACACGCATACGACCATCATTGGCACCAAGGCAGAAGCGACTCTCATCGCTGAAGACGACACGTCTCCATTCGTCCCTCCATTCACGCCTGTCGCGACACCACTGGAGGCGGGCTGCACGATGTTGGGGCGTGAGCGGAAGACGGCCTAACGGTGTGCGGGACCGTAGCCCAGCTTCATGGAGACGGTTGCGAATGGTCCTCGCCGATACCCCAGGAGCAACAGTGTCCCTAATTTGCTGGGAAGTGGCGGTGCGGTCCCCTACGGCACTGCGTAGGATCCTACGGTCTTGGCGTGCATCCGTGCGTCGCCGCGGTCCGGTCCCAGGTCGACGGGCACGTGCACCTTCCGCCGACCACTGGCGACAACATCGATGTACTGTGGAGACCTCACGCCCCACGTGTTGAGCAATTCGGCGGTACGTCCACCTGGCCTCCCGCATGCCCACTATATGCCCTCGCCCAAAGTCCGTCAACCGCACATACGGTTCACGTCCACGCTGTCGCGGCATGCTACCAGCGTTAAAGACTGCGATGGAGCTCCGTATGCCACGGCAAACTGGCTGACACTGACGGCGGCGGTGCACAAATGCTGCGCAGCTAGCGCCATTCGACGGCCAACACCGCGGTTCCTGGTGTGTCCACTGTGCCGTGCGTGTGATCATTGCTTGTACAGCCCTCTCGCAGTGTCCGGAGCAAGTATGGTGGGTCTGACACACCGGTGTCAATGTGTTCTTTTTTCCATTTCCAGGAGTGTACCTGACGTCCATTACCCGCTGCATCTTCATAGTCCCTTGTTATTCCTATTATACATTAATGGCCTTCCATATGCAGTGCCACAGAATACAAATTTTGTCTTATTTGCAGATGATACAAGTATTGGTATAAAAAACAGTACCCGTGATCTCACTGAGCAATCGGCTAATGAAATATTTTTAAGTATAAATGGGTGGTTAACAGCAAACAGATTGTCACTGAATTTTGACAAGACCCAGTACATACAGTTTAGTATCTCACAAAGAATACCTGACCTTATAAGTATAATGTATTCAAACAATGAAATAAAAACTGTAGGCAGTGTCAGATTTTTAGGGCTACAAATTGACCACAACCTAAACAGGAAAACACACTTCAGACTTAATGAAACACCTTAGTTCAGCTACATTTGCAGCACGCATGATAGCAGAAATAGGTGATTTAAAAATGAAGAAGTTAGTTTATTCGGCCTGCTTCCATTCACTAACGGGTTATGGAATCATCTTTTGGGGAAACTCCTCTTACAAATTCAGAAATGAGTCATTAGAACTATATCTGGGGTCAGTCCTAGATCATCAT
Source organism: Schistocerca americana (assembly GCF_021461395.2). Taxonomy (NCBI): domain Eukaryota; kingdom Metazoa; phylum Arthropoda; class Insecta; order Orthoptera; family Acrididae; genus Schistocerca; species Schistocerca americana. The sequence continues at coordinate 541,770,153 of NC_060119.1, forward strand.
GCAGAGACCTCTTTAAGAAACTTGGTATTCTAGCTACTACTTCTCAGTACATATACTCAATGATGTCCTTTGTCATTTCCAACATGTCTCTTTTTACACAAAATAGTGCAAAGCATGATTATAATACCAGAACCAAAAACAATCTGTATAAGGACTATAAAAGCTTAACATTAGTACAGAAAGGGGTCAAATACATGGGTACTCATATATTCAGTAACTTAGCAGAGCATATCAAAGGTCTTGTAAGTGATAAAGATCGGTTGCAGAGTGAATTAAAGAACTTTCCGTTGGCCAAATCCTTCTAGTCCATCGACGAATATCTTCACAAGGATTATAGCTCATAACTCTGTTGTATGCATTACAGTTGTACAACGGCCATGTGCCTGAGAAAAAAAAAATCAAAACTTTCCACATGCCAGAGACTCCTCTCCAAGGGGTCCATGGAAAACGATAAATGTCATGTAATGCTCTGTAAAGAGCGCGCGGTCCCGCAATGTGTGTTCTGGTGTGCCCACACTGACACAGGCACAGTCTTTTGATTTCGTATAGATAGGTGGCAAAGGGCCATGGCCAGTCATTTATTAGAATTCTTTTTCTTTACGTTGTTACAGTCCTACAATATGCCTTGCTAAAGTGTCACGGAGGGGGGGGGGGAGGAAGGGGGGGGGGGCGTGTGGCCAAGAGACAATTCCAGGTCTGTTGCTAGATGCCGAGATCTGGTATCGGTGTTAAGGACAGTATTGGGCAAGTTGAGGAGTTAGAATATTGACAAGGTGAAAGTTTTGGAATTCCTGTGACACAGTGGGGTCTGGGGAGCCAGTGATTATCGAGCAGCTGGGCTAGTGGTCGTTGACCTGGCTAACTGGTGGCGAGAACGTGTCCACCAGCAGATGGCGGCGGCGGTAGGCGAGCGCGCCATGTTGGGACCGGCCTCCGACTGCTCTTACCCAGTACGGCAGGACAGACAACTAGCGAGATCGCCGAGTGCGTACTTCGCCGCTCGCCAGCTGACCCGCTGCATATCGATTATACGGCGCGTACGCAAACTAGTGGGCAGTATTTACGAGTCGTATCCCTCGTATAAAACACAAATACAATGACGTCCTACACTGGGTACGAAAATAGTCAGGTGCGAGTCATAAAACTGTAGTACACGACAGAATTATCGAGATCTCTGGGATAACGTACTGTTCCATCTGGTGCGCAAAATGCAAGAGAGAGGTCATACATCCTCAGACTTTAAGTAGATTGTAATAATCCTAACTGTAAATAAAAGACATGAGTGCTTATTAGAGCACCAGCGATGTAGCACTTTCGGGATGGGCTCGAGTCTCACTCGGACGCTGCCCATAGTCACAGATGTCACATTCCCTGAACCATGTGTCGCACAGTGACATTTTGCTGTTAGATTCAGTCAGTTCCAAAGAAAGAAAGTGCTGACAGGTGTGAATATTAGCGAATTATCTGTTTAAGTCTTGGGTGCAAAATACTGACTTCCGGATGGCGAAGTGGTTAATGCAGCTGCCTAGTAAGCAGAAGATCCTGAGTTCGGATGCCAGTCTGGTACACATTTTCACGCGTCGGCGCTGATACCACGTGAAGTCTTGATGCAGTTGACATCAATAGTTTTCCTTCCTTTCCTTTCTCTCCCCCCCCCCCCCCCCCCCCCACGCCACCTTCAATATATACTGGGTGTTCCATTGATCGTGACCGGGCCAAATATCTCACGAAATAAGCGTCAAAGGAAAAAACTACAGACAACGAAACTTGTCTAACTTGAAGGGGAAACCAGTTGGCGCTATGGTTGGCCCGCTAGATCGCGTTGCCATAGGTCAAACGGATAAACGGATATCAACTGCGTTTTTTTGAATACGAACCCCCATTTTTTATCAAGTATTCGTGTAGTACGTAAAGAAATATGAATGTCTTAGTTGGACCACTTTTTTCACTATGTGATAGATGGCGCTGTAATAGTCAAACATATGGCTCACAATTTTAGACGAACAGTTGGTAACAGGTAGGATTTTTAAATTAAAATACAGAACATAGGTACATCTGAACATTTTATTTCGGTTGTTCCAATGTGATACATGTACCTTTGTGAACTTGTCATTTCTCAGAACGCATGCTGTTACAGCGTGATTTCCTGTAAATACCACATTAATACAATAAATGCTCAAAATGATGTCAGTAAACCTCAATGCATTTGGCAATACGTGTAACGACATTCCTCTCAACAGCGAGTAGTTCGCCTTCCATAATGTTCGCACATGCATTGACATTGCGCTGACGCATGTTGTCAGGCGTTGTCGGTGGATCACGATAGCAAATATCCTTCAATATTCCCCACAGAAAGAAATCCGGGGACGTCAGATCCGGTGAACGTGCGGGCCATGGTATGGTGCTTCGATGACCTGTCATGAAATATGCTACTCAATACCGCTTCAACCGCACGCGAGTTATATGCCGGACATCCATCATATTGAAAGTACACCGCCATTCTGTCATGCAGTGAAACATCTTGTAGTAACGTCGGTAGAATATTACGTAGGAAATCACCATACATTGCACCATTTAGATTGCCATCGGTAAAATGGGGGCCAATTATCCTTCCTCCCATAATGCCGCACCATACATTAACCCGCCAAGGTCGCTGATGTTCCACTTGTCGCAGCCATCGTGGATTTTCCGTTGCCCAATATTGCATATTACGCCGGTTTACGTTACCGCTGTTGGTGAATGACGCTTCGTCGCTAAATAGAACGCGTGCAAAAAATGTCATCGTCCCGTAATTTCTCTTGTACCCAGTGGCAGAACTGTACACGACGTTCAGACGTGTGGCAACGAGATCTAGCGGGCCAACCATAGCGCCATCTGGTTTCCCCCTTCAAGCTAGACAAGTTTCGTTCTTTGTAGTTTTTTTGTTTGACGCTTATTTCGTGAGATCAATGGACCACCCTGTATAATATTTATCACAGCTGCGGATTTCGTGTGGTGTGTGTTCTTTGGGACATGTGAAAAAGAAAAGACAACAGACGTTCATATCGATAAAAAAAAAGGTGGTGCGAAAACCTTTCGTCGTACCATAGACACATTAAATAAGCAGACGGTGAGCGGGTATGAAAGAAGCTCTGTGCTTTACTTGTGGACGAGCCGGCTCGCCGCTGCAGCGGTCACCACAGGACAGAAGAGCGCTGTGCGTGTAACGAAGGTACCCCGCGGCTCGGCGCTTGTAGTCCAGTTTTACGGCGGCCGTTCCATTACCGCGGACAGACTGGCGCGCCGCTTAAACAAACCTCTGTGGGTGGCTGCCTGCCCGCTCCGCGGCCACATAAAGGCCTCCTTCACGCCACGGCGACTGCCTGAGGTTCGCCCTGCACGGGACCACTGCCAGCGAGTACTGCGAGGGCACTGTCCCCCATCCATTTGCGCGTTACGTTATTGAACCGGCGTTTGTCGCAAAGTAATAATATGTACGAGTGAAACCGACCCCATATCCACCCGGTTATATTATACTGTTACTTCAGTCAGGTGCAGGTGTTGTCATGCGTCAGTGGGAAAGCAAATGGTTGGCAGTGGCCAACAAGGAGTTGGAGTCAATCAAATCGAGCAACCAACCAAGAAGAACCTCACACCATCCACACCGATGGAAAGAAACTGTGCTCACCAGGCCAACACCGTCCATTGACAGACACTTGCCTTCCTGATCCACCAATACGTGATGTTTGTAGTGCATCACTTTTTTAAAGCATGTTTAAACTATATTTCTTTTATATGCCGACATGAGGGGAATCCCCTGGTTGGAGACCTTTCCCTCATCCTCACCAACGACTATAGACTGTAGTGTAATACCCGTTTTAAATTTCTGTGGTATGTCAGGCCTCGTCCCTAAAGCGTTGAGGAGAGGAGATCAATGATTTGTAAGTTAGTAACTTGCCCATGCATTCAGCATTTTTATTTATCGATTTTGTGATGATGGTAGTAATTTTGAGCGTCCCAATCGTCATCATCATCATCATCACTATAACATGCTGAAGTTGGCACCGAGAACGTAGCAAAATGTCCTAGATTCCCAGCTGTGTACCTTCACTACCCAGTGGTGGTAGGATAATTGATGGGCACTAGATGTTACAGATTCACACAAATTCTTCTCCTGAGCTTCAATGCCATTAAAATATCCGCACCGCTACCCTGAGTTATCCAACGGAGTTTCTTCTTCGTAATAAGAGAGAGATAGTGTTCTCGAACGCTGGTGGAAAGTACTGCATGCTCACATACCCTAGTCTTAACAGTCTTCAGACCAGTTTCCACAGTTGTAGTGCTAAGTGAAAGACAAATCATATTTAACGCAAACTTTGATTTTACAAATATATTGTGAAAGATATGACGTTGTCGAAGTTGTGAGTTTTTATCACTTAGCTCTTAAATTATCTGAGTGTCGCATATTTTTCTCAAATTTTCAGACAAATGATTTTCAATTTTTTATTGACTTATTGCCAAACGGAAATATGCGACCGTTTACATATTTTATTTCGATCAAGGTCGTGTAAAAATTACTGTGTTCGTATTACCCGTTCCAGCATTTGATTGCCATCTTCAGACGTGATTAGCCGCTAACAGCTTCAATGCAAATATCTCTGGAGCCAAAATAGATATTGTAAAACGACTTTCACTGGTATGAATGTAAGACAGGGCTCATGAAAATAAACTCAACGAAACATTCTAAAACGTAAGCAATTATTAGTTTCAACGCAAACTTAAGTTTTTTTTAATCTACACCCCTATTGTTTCTTACGCGATGAAGAACATGAAAAATCACAAAAATAATGGCGTTGGTTGCATCGCAGTGTGTCAGTTACATCCCGAGAAATTGAAAAGCGAAGTTGACGCTTCAAATAAACGAAACGCGTCGTTATTGCACATACTGAGATGCAAGCGTGAGCCCTACGTTGCTCATAATTGCACCAGCCGCTGTGACCGAGCGGTTCTAGGCGCTTCAGTCCAGAACCGCCCTGCTGCTACGGTCGCAGGTTCGAATCCTGCCTCGGGCATGGATGTGTGTGATGTCCTTAGGTATAAGTAGTTCTAAGTCTAGGGGACTGATGACCTTAGATGTTAAGTCCCATAGTGCTTAGAGCCATTTTGATTTCATAATCGCGATGTGATTACGTATGTCAATCTTACCTTCACTGGTCACGAGGGCCAAAAGTAATAATAGGTCTTCCTTCCACAAACACTGATATGAGGGTATCACGCTAGCATCTTGGGATGTGCAACTGCGATATTGCGATATAACAAACGCCATTTTCTGCGATTTTTCATGTTACTGATTACGTAAGAATTAATATAGGGTGTCCATTTAAGAAAAACATAATTATACGTTGAAACTAATATTTGCTTACATTTTAGAATGTCTCATAGTATTTACTTTTATTAGCACCTGCCTTACATTCATACCAGTGAAAGTCGTTTTCCAGTACCTGTTTTTGGTCCAGAGATATTTTTTCGCTGAAAAATTTAATTGGGCTACCCTGCATAATAATTACATGAAATATTATAAAATATGTCACTGAATACATCATGTCGTCACATATTAAGACATTGGAATTGTTATGTCTCTTGACGAAGCAGTCTGCGTGGTAATCACATCTGAAAATGGCAATAAAGTGGTGAAGTTATGAAATGTGAAGACTGTAATTTTTAAGCTGTTTTGGGCGTAATAAATTATTGTATAAAATATTTTTCAAATAATACTGGAATTTGTTGAATGCTGTAAGTACTGATGTAAACAGATTATTATTCCATTATTAAAATATTTAATATATCTTACGGTTATTGTTACTAGAAACGTAGGTATCTGTGGCTAAGTAAAAGTTTGGGTGACCGCGAGGGTTACTTGATATTTGCGAAGGATGGGGAGGGGGTGATTGGAAGCAGAACCAGATTCCGCGCCTGCCTGTGGCTGAGTATGGAAGGGTGAGGAAGTGCTCAAGACCCGATCTGCACGCTTTTTTCATGGAGAGATTTTTTAGGCATAGTGACCTGAATGAATTCTTATCAGAGGACAGCGTGGAGTGGGATGGTGCTAGTTGAAGGAGTCTCTGTGAAGATACCGGAGATGTTTGAATGGGTCGTTTGGCTGTGGTTACAGGTACTTTGGATCAGAACGGCTACATCCAGCTGCTGAACAACTAGATTTCGTTTTAACTAAGATGGTAACACAGTCAGTGCTCCGTCTGAGCGGCTGTACCCGTCCTCATCTGGTGAAGCGACTTCAAAAATTAAATCATACATTATTGTGGCAAGCGAAGGACTTTTATTGAATAGTGCACTACACTTCAAAGTGATGCAGAAACTTGGCACTATTTTCCAAAGTAGTCACCGAGTGTCTGTAAGCAACGATGGAGTCGTTCTGTCATTAGCTGAGTTCCTCTAGGCTAGAAATTCTCTCGGTCATGGTGTCATTCGTGAACCGCTGGGTGAACGTCCTCGTTGTTGGACAATCTCTTCCCCTCAGATGTTCTTTCAGCTGAAATAAAAGATGGAAATCGGATGGCGCAAGATCTGCACTTCCCGACCATTATCACCATCGACTGTGCGGTTTTGATCAAGTTGTTGGCACTATTTCATTACGGCTGGAGGGTAGATGCATTTGGTCCATATATCACCGGAATTTCAGGATGAATCTGTGTACAGTTTAGACGTTTTGGCCATAAGAATCTTGCTGCTCCGCGCGCAAGTTTGAAGTACGTTTCCAGCTGCCACGCCATTTCACTCCCAAATGTGATGCAACTGTTATCCTTACCAAAGAAGAACTGTGTCTGCAGAAAACCTATAGCATATACCCTGACAACGCGCCACTCTTCTTGTGCAATAGTCTTAACGTGTGACAACGTGTGTAACTTTATGAACTACCATCGTATAACTGGAGTGACCCGTAAAGATTCACCTGCTGTGGGAATGTGTCAAGCAAGACATCGCCGTCTCTACGACGACCGCTCTACCCTGTCGAGATGCACGAGTTGTACAGTACGATCTTTGGCACATCACGTCTGCTACCTGCAGGACATTGGTTAACGTGTGCAACAGCGGAACGCAGCTGTAATGAGCAAACGTGCTGGTGCTACACCCAGAGCCATACATCTGTAATCGAGCGCCCCTGGCAGAGTGACAACGCTGCGCTTTCCTCTCCTATCCTGTCGCCCTCCCTTTCGTAAAACAACTTTTATAATTTTTCTACGCATATTTGGCAAATTTTATAATGTTGTAAATAAGTCTGATAAAACAGTAGCTTTAATGAAAAATGTTTATTAAATTAAATACATTGTTGAAAAATACTGCACATAACAAATTATTATGATTTTAGTAAATAATTTACGAATTGTATACTCTTCCCTAGTAACTGTTGTTCATTGGTTTTGTTATTGTATGATATGTAATAAACATCATCATATTTGCTCCTCATAAATTATTAATAGTGCATAAATTATTAACGAGAAAGAAAAGAATTGAGAGAATTTCCCTTTTACACAAGGATTCAAGTTGGCTGAACAGATTATGGCTGTCAGTAGCCATTTAGTGAGCCACAAAAGGTTTACTTTAACGTAAAGACCACTCAGGAATCAGGCTTTAGGCCTGTTCTGACTGACCGGCTCCTGCCTGCAAAGCAGTACGAGGAGCGACCTGTGTGTCTGGGACATGTGACCAGCATATTGCCAATCCCTTAAGAAGTTATTACCATTACGTGAATTAAAAAATTATTCGTTGTCGTGTTGGAAGTCAGATCTGGGAGCTGAAGAGGTCTGTAGAGACTGAATAAGAGTCCCTAACAGTTCCTTCCACCAACCTGTCGTCTTCTAAAGTCGTGTCCCCAGCGCAGAAAACAGGTCGTCGGCCGTGGGATCTTCTTCTGCGGAGGCTGCTATGCTGTCGTCCCGAACCTAAATCTGTGTTTTTTGTGGGATGCCAGTGTCCCTGGTTTGTCTGTGTATCTACAGAGGGCGAGATCTGTAGTACTGACAATGATGGTAGGTGACACCTCTCATTAATGTATCCTGTTCGTTTATATTTTAAAATATCACTTTTTACACTGTCCTCCACAACACTCGACATTGCTTTCTTAATAGTACGGTAACTTTTCTGACGACTTCCGATATAGAGTACGACTTTCCCGTCCGAAACAGAGATACGCGTCCGTCTCTGAAGGACACCCGAAACAGTCTAACAAGCGCAGCCGAAGTATTTCGCCTGCCAGGCGCGCCAAAGCGACCCGAAGGTGTCCGAAACACTTCGGTTTTAATATCATTACTCTTATGTTTCTCAAAACTAGTGGAATTTAATAAACAAAAACGGTAGGCTCGTAGGGTAACCATGAGAGATTGTCTTATTGAAAACTGGGTTAAATACAGTGAAAAGTATATAAATAATTAATATGAGAAATTAGGCGTTTTAGCGCCTAACACCCGAATGTGCCGACCAATCAAAACCAAGTTCAGTACAATTGGCGGACTCTCCAACGGGAATGGTACATACTGTACCATCTGCTGCTTGTACCTCACTCAACTTTCGTACCATATGATCTAGCAAGATAAAATACTGGCGGCCACAGCCAGGAATGTCACAGAATGCTGACGGTGCTGCCTCCCCTTGATTCATGCAGCTCCTCATTTGGCCTCAGGAGGCCTAACTCAGAAAAATCCTTGGAGGTACCGGGAATCGAAGCCGCGTTCCTCTACACTGAGGGTACATCTACATCTACATTTATACTCCGCAAGCCACCCAACGGTGTGTGGCGGAGGGCACTTTACGGGCCACGGTCATTACCTCCCTTTTCTGTTCCAGTCGCGTATGGTTCGCGGGAAGAACGACTGTCTGAAAGCCTCCGTACGCGCTCGAATCCCTCTAATTTTACATTCGTGATCTCCTCGGGAGGTATAAGTAGGGGGAAGTAATATATTCGATACCTCACCCAGAAACGCATCCTCTCGAAACCTGGCGAGCAAGCTACACCGCGATGCAGAGCGCCTCTCTTGCAGAGTCTGCCACTTGAGTTTGCTAAACATCTCCGTAACGCTATCACGGTTACCAAATAACCCTGTGACGAAACGCGCCGCTCTTCTTTGGATCTTCTCTATCTCCTCCGTCAATCCGATTACGGATCCCACACTGATGAGCAATACTCAAGTATAGGTCGAACGAGTGTTTTGTAAGCCACTTCCTTTGTTTATGGACTACATTTTCTAAGGACTCTCCCGGCTTACCAACAATTAATTTTATATCATCATTCCACTTCAAATCGTTCCGCACGCATACTCCCAGATATTTTACAGAAGTAACTGCTACCAGTGTTTGTTCCGCTATCATATAATCATACAATAAAGGATTCTTCTTTCTATGTATTCGCAATACATTACATTTGTCTATGTTAAGGGTCAATTGCCACTTCCTGCACCAAGTGCCCATCCGCCGCAGATCTTCCTGCATTTCGCTACAATTTTCTAATGCTGCAACTTCTCTGTATACTACAGCATCATCCGCGAAAAGCCGAATGGAACTTCCGACACTATCTACTAGGTCATTTATATATATTGTGAAAAGCAATGGTCCCGTAACACTCCCCTGTGGCACGCCAGAGGTTACTTTAACGTCTGTAGACGTCTCCCCATTGATAACAACATGCTGTGTTCTGTTTGCTAAAAACTCTTCAATCCAGCCACACAGCTGGTCTGATATTCCGTAGGCTCTTACTTTGTTTATCAGGCGACAGTGCGGAACTGTATCTAACGCCTTCCGAAAGTCAAGGAAAATAGTATCTACCTGGGAGCCTGTATCTAATATTTTCTGGGTCTCATGAACAAATAAAGCGAGTTGGGTCTCACACGGTCGCTGTTTCCGGAATCCATGTTGATTCCTACAGAGTAGATTCTGGGTTTCCAAAAACGACATGATACGCGAGCAAAAAACATGTTCTAAAATTCTACAACAGCGACGCTAACTATCGGCTAGGAAGGCGGTCACGCAGTATTCTTGAATTCTGCCGTACCAACTATTACTTGGGAGCAACAAAAGTATGGACTGCTTGCTTCCTTGGCCGTCACATCTCGCTCTTGATCTCAATCGGAAGAAATCGAAAAAATCGAAAACCATAAGACAAATACAATATTTGCATCACCAACCGCTCGCCGATATTTGAGATCCTATAAACGACAATCAAAAAGATTCCGTTCGAAGGCCTTACAGTCCAGAATGGGTCGATCACGTGGAGTCGCCGTGAGCGTCGAGGCAATCATCATCTCACAAACAAATCAGATTGAAGATAGCCGTTTGGTAAGACAGTGTCCGCTGTACATCCTCTTCCCACAGGAATCGTCGACCCTTCAGGCCATTTCTTAAGCGACCAAAGGCATGATAATCGCTTGAGGAGAGATCAGGGCTCTGGACGGGTGCTCGAGTGTCCCCCACTTGATTTTCATTACATAGGCATTACCACATTTGCAATATGGGGTCGTGCGTCGGTAGTAGTTGTTTCTTTATGATGCTAGTTGAACGAAATAACATTGTGAGCCGGCCGCTGTGGCCGAGCAGTTCTAGGCACTTCAGTCCGGAACCGCGCAACTGCTACAGTCGCAGTTTCGAATCCTGGCTCGGGCATGGATGTATGTGATGTCCTTAGGTTAGTTAGGTTTAAGTAGTCCTAAGTTCTAGGGGACTGATGACCTCAGATGTTAAGTCCGATAGTCCTCAGAGCTATTTGAACCAACTGTCTTGTCGAAGGTAGAATATAGGGGCACGAGGGTTGGGAGAAGTAACGTATTTGTCCCTGTTAATTCTTCACTCATATACCTTTCGTGTGTGTGTGTGTGTGTGTGTGTGTGTGTGTGTGTGTGTGTGTGGGGGGGGGGGGGTCGGTCTTACATGAACTTACCAAGTATGTAGAGGTCTGTTCACTCTCGTATTTTCATGTTAAGAAAATAATTTTACGTTGATATTGAGGTGGGTTGGTTTCCTAAACGCCTTTTCATGTTTGAAGCATTTCCCAAACACCAAATATTTGAAGGAGATGTTACATCTCACTTCATTATTATAATTCATCAAAATACTATCAAGTTGCACTTTTGGTAGCCACCATTCTGTCCGCTGATGCAGTAATTCTTGCACATAAATTAGTGCTTATTGCAGCTAGGATGGACTGTAACAGCATTCTGGCACCTCCTATGGAATTTTTGTTGATCTCATTGCAACAAGTCGGCACTGGAGATTTGAAATTAAAGTCATCACTAAATACTTAATGACACGTTCACCGAGCAACTGCAGCGAATGTTTTTGATAGTTGTGGCTGGCAGCAGTTGAAAACATGACGTCATAGTAGCGAAGACTAGCGACTGGCGCCGTTATGCATCGAGCAGGAAACTAGGCAGAAAAGTGACGTTGCTACGACGACAGACAGAAGCAACTGCCGTTTGTATTAAATCGTGTGATTTTATTATTTTGTTTATAAGAAATTTTGTTTTAAAAACCTGAATTTCAGAACGGTAATTTATAGGAAATAATTTCTCATTGTTAAGTTCCAAAAATGGTTCAAATGGTCTGGGACTTGACATCTGAGGTCATCGGTCCCCTAGACTTAGGACTACTTACGAGAAAGCCTAACTAACCTAAGGACACACACATTCATGCCCGAAGCAGGATTCGAACCTGCGACCGTAGCAGCACCGCGGTTCCGGATTGGAGCGCCTAGAACCACTCGGCCACAGCGGCCAGCTCGTTAAGTTCCATCATAAGGTTTGAAAAAATAGAAACTTGTTATTTTTTATGGTGGGAGGAGGGCGGCTGTTGTGTGATTGAAGAGGTGCGTTCCGGCGCCTAATATTTTATAAATTAAGCTCTGACTTAAACTGTTACATAGAACGATACACGAAAAGAAAGATGTAAGTCAAATCATGAAAACACGGGGATTCCAAGTGAACCAACTGCGCTCGAAACGACGTCAACATCGTCGGAGCGTCGCAAATGTTTTCGTACCTTCACTCTGTCACGCTCGTGCACACTACCCGTTCCATTGTTGGCTTGTTTGTGGTAGCGTTTTCGCTGACTGAAGGTGTTACAGCTGAGTTATGGTGCCAAAATTTAGGGTACGTAATAAAAATCATCTAGTAACTGATCACTAGGATCATTCAGTACCTTACGTGGTGAAAAGTGCTGACATGAGTAAAAGCATCAACTGAAAATTATCCAGTTAAATAGGATCTGTAGTCATACGAAAGTACTCGTTGCCAGCAAGTATCGATACTTTTTTCCCTTCCATACGGCCTTGGTTACACCGCTAACGAGCAGCGGACTCATGCTTAGTTCGGCGTAATGTTCAATACAGCTATTTGTTTTTGTCTGTGCGAGAATGTGCGACGAGGGGTCTGAACATAGCTGACCTGAAATACTTGCTTCCCGCAGTAACAGAAGCAACTTCTTTAATTCCTTAGGTTTCCCCTTCCTAATTTATTTATTTGTCAGAAATGAAGTAGCGCCAGGAGCACCATGAGGTCGCAGTCCTCTATTGATACTGGACTGGGCTGAGTTCCGGAGGTGGGGGCTACAGGCGGACGGTAATGAATAGATATATGCGTCCCTGCGGTCTCTCCCACAGGGCGACCGTGGCGTGTTCCCTTCCCAGCCTATCGGCAATCGATGGCAGCCGACCGCAGTAACCGGACGGTTGCTCTCGTTCCCAGTGATCTCTCGGAAATAGCCCCCCAGTCTGCTGTCTGTCATCCGGACCTCTCCGGAATGACTTATTTGCGGAGGTCTGACAAAACCGCAGTGACCTTTTCTGAACTTCGCCTCCCTTCTTTGTACAGAGTTCTTCTCAGTCAATGACCAAAGACCGACTTTGATCACCAGGCATACAAGCAATGAAGTACAGACAGAACAGCGGATAGCTGTGTATCTGATACTCTTTCCGAAATCGCTGGAAGATCATTTAGAAAGCTTAGAAGATAAACTGTTAAGAGACATAAGATAAAATAATTCCGCAGTCTGCTGCTATGCGAAAAAGGATGTCGATTACAGAACTGAAATGGAAAACTCGGGCGACAAACAAACGTATTTCATTTAATCCTTCTACTGCGGACAGTGTCTGTGAGACAAGATTGTAGTTTTGTCGCAGTACTTACAGTTATGAGCGGCGCTTTTATAAACGCCATAGCGCAGACGCCAATTCGTAACTAAATTCTTCACGAGATTTGGAACGGCAAAGATTCTTTTCTCCTACTTTCCACGTTTACCACAGGGCTGTACTACAATAAGCAAGTTCTTTCCGTGTCCCTCCCTCCCTCCCTCCCCTCTATCGACTCTGCTCTAAAAAGGGTCAAACGATTTCGTTACAATTCTCAACCGTGTGTCTGCACTGAATAATGTACAGCAACCTTTCTTGCCAACGTATAAAAGCACTGTAGGCACTGGTTGAGTGGTTTATCCGTGAATAGTTTGACATTTACTCGAAGCCATAAATAGTGATTTTAATGTTGGTGGTGATACCGAACTCTCTATTTCAACCGTGAAGTTGAAACGGTGAGGCCTACAGATTTCTTTTGGACGTATTACAAAGGAGTAATTAAACAATTGTATCGATTTTAAATAGAGTATCACCCAATATGGACTGCAGCGTGAGGCCTGCGCTTTGTTAATCTCGCGCAAACAGTGGGCAGTGACGTACGCAGGTAGTATTTATTAACTGTAACACATGTATAATTCCATTTTACGTTGAAATTTACATGTACACTGTTTCAAACGTAATTTAAAACATGTGTGAAACAGAAAAGTTTAATTTAAAAGTTTTGTGATCTGCAGACAGCAAATATTTTTTCTTTAAACATTTAAAGCACGATAATTAGTTTCTGTTGCTTTCTACAGCCATCACCAGAGCGTCCAAACCGTAAAAAAGCGATTAATATATACAAAAACTATCATCTTAGCCATCATAGCTTTAATCAGGCAATTACACGCATTCGTATTGTGGGCCAGTAGGACTGAAACATTATGTAGTTACAAACTGCTTCGTGAATAAGCCAGGATGAGTTAGCCATGGTGTAAACCACAATCAAAGGAAGGCTAATAGCCAGCTGCATTAGTAAAAATGCGTCAAAAAGCATCATTAACCCTTAACTCGCAAGGTCAGTTTTCTGTAATATATCACGAAGTGGGGTCCCTGGAACCTCTATGTTTAAACCGAGATTTAAGGCAAAAATCATTTGAAATTTTTAATTTATGCTGTATAACATTTATTTTTACAGTCATTGAAGTTTTGTTTAAATGCTGATAGTTCATTTTATTGCACTAAACAAAACTTGCAGCATTTTACTATTTATAACACAAAACACCCAATTTTACGTGGTTCTTTTAAATAGTACACATAAACAGACTGTTAGAGAACTGAATTTTACTTTATGAAAAATCATACAATCTCTGTAGCAAATGAATTTCCAAATAAAAATAAATTCCAGGGTTTAAATTTGCGCATAAAAATTCCACCCGATACTTGCAAAAAGGAAGTCTGTCAAATTGACATTCATTGCTAGAAACTACATTTTTCTTATCATCACTCAGAACACATTCGATTTTATAACAGACACGTATTTCATTGAAGAAACAGACAGATCCCCATCACAACTGTCCTGAAGTTCTTCCTCTGAATGATACTCTTGTTCGATAGCACAATTGTGATCACTGTCGTCGCCTTTTCGTTTATTTCTTGGTGTTTATCACTGACACATTCCTCCATAGACAGTCTAACAATTTCATCAAACTCGGGAGAGTTAAAAATTGGTGCCAACACAGCGGTACCGTACTGCAGAAAACTTGTACGTAGTTCACGAGGCGCGGTCTAGGAGACTCCAACACCTGTCAATAACACGTGTCAACAATACACACAGAAGGCGATAACGCAACCGACAACAAAACATTGTAGGCAATTTAAGTAGGGTGGGGAGAGTATAGAAACATTCCACCACAACTGGCCTTAGAGAGAGAGTTTGAAAATTTTCGCGCGGTCTGAGAGACCACACCTCGTGAGTTAAGGGTTAAGACCGCCGTCTACTTCCTGACTGTGTCAGATTTTACTAATTTAAAACAATTCACCTAAAGCAACACAACGTAATATGAAAAGTCTTTCGGAGATCACAAAATTTGTTGACTGCTTAAATTATTTAATGAAGCAACATGTTTCGCGGTATAAACCACACCTTCAAGCTACAATGGCCGCATAAAAACGTTTAACAAAAGTACATATACATATTAAAATAGTTCTGTACAGTCTTTTTATGTGCTGTGGTCATCCCGCGGAGACAAGGAAGTTTACCCTAATATGAGAGAATATTCAGTTCGTAAGTTGGTCTGCTGTTCAGTTAAAATTTTTAAATAACAGCTCACTTTGTTCATATAAAAACGCTGTCATCTTGTGGTGCGTTCAGTTATCTCCGTTGCTATGACTCCTTGGATCTTGTTTAAGCGCCATAAGCTTGTAGGACATTCTTAACACACATCAGTCAACTCTCCTGTGCGGTACAAACAAGTGAAACTATCGATACGTAAATCCTGATGGTGTCAGTCACTTGCAATATTTTCTGCACGTTTTGCTGTCGTATCTCTGATGTTATTCCATGAAATGTATTACAGCAGGGAGACTGGCACTTTGCTGTTGAAAACGATAGTACCAAAACTATTTTAAAGGTTTATAAAATACTGCTGGAACACAGATTCATACATGTTAATTTTTTTACGCATTTTCTATTTTAACAGTATTGATTTGAGGTTGTTGTCGAAATATGAGCGTCTGAATTGAGTAATTTCATACAGGAGCTCGTTCATCCACTCCTAAATTGTTTCCATTTTCTCCAAAATGTGAATTTTTCGAGATCTTCTTCAAAGTATTCAGTACTTTAGGACCGTTATCTATTGCAACACTGTATCCTGTATCGTCTACGTGTTTCGCTATACCTCACATGTTAACTTTAACATGTCTGTATCAGTCAATTTGTTTTTTAAAACGGGGTTTTAAATTTTTGCACGTATGGCCAAAGTGGTATTTGTCGCTATGACTGCATGTTACATCTACATCTACATCTATACTCCGCGAGCCACCTTACGGTGTGTGGCGGAGGGTACTTATTGTACCACTATCTGATCCCCCCTTCCCTGTTCCATTCACGAATTGTGCGTGGGAAGAACGACTGCTTGTAAGTCTCCGTATTTGCTCTAATTTCTCGGATCTTTTCGTTGTGATCATTACGCGAGATATAAGTGGGCGGTAGTAATATGTTGCCCATCTCTTCCCGGAATATGCTCTCTCGTAATTTCGATAATAAACCTCTCCGTATTGCGTAACGCCTTTCTTGAAGTGTCCGCCACTGGAGCTTGTTCAGCATCTCCGTAACGCTCTCGCGCTGACTAAATGTCCCCATGACGAATCGCGCTGCTTTTCGCTGGATCATGTCTATCTCTTCTATTAATCCAACCTGGTAAGGGTCCCATACTGATGAGCAATACTCAAGAATCGGACGAACAAGCGTTTTGTAAGCTACTTCTTTCGTCGATGAGTCACATTTTCTTAGAATTCTTCCTATGAATCTCAACCTGGCGCCTGCTTTTCCCACTATTTGTTTTATGTGATCATTCCACTTCAGATCGCTCCGGATAGTAACTCCTAAGTATTTTACGGTCGTTACCGCTTCCAATGATTTACCACCTATGGCATAATCGTACTGGAATGGATTTCTGCCCCTATGTATGCGCATTATATTACATTTATCTACGTTTAGGGAAAGCTGCCAGCTGTCGCACCATGCATTAATCCTCTGCAGGTCCTCCTGGAGTACGTACGAGTCTTCTGATGTTGCTACTTTCTTGTAGACAACCGTGTCATCTGCAAATAGCCTCACGGAGCTACCGATGTTGTCAACTAAGTCATTTATGTATATTGTAAACAATACTTTACAAATTACTCAGTTGCACAGTTCCTTTGCTGCTTATGAGAAGTCATGCACCAGCTTCTTCCTTAAGTTGTTGGTGGCGGCAAAAGTGAACCTCATATGTGTTCTTAAACAAGGAAAGTTGCGTCCCAGTTCTGGATCGGAGTCGAGGAGAGTTAACTGCAATGCCCGTTATAAAACAAATCTTTCATCGTATAAGATGAGCGAGTGCACGCTCACTCTTTCATTCTTAACACAACAGATCGTTGAGTTTGGCCATTGTGCCTAACAATAACGCCATCACAATGAGAAACAGCAGCTTAGGGGTGCGCCAAGTTATATTTGTTATTAGTGAGTCACCCAGCCTTGAAAAACTTGTGGGACAAAGTAAAAGATTTCGAAATCTAAGACTGAAATAAAGAATATGTATTTGCTCTAATGACTGACAAAAACGACGATACCAATTAACAGACAATAACGTTCTTTTAAATTCAAATCATGTTACAAAACGACAAAGAGGAAATTTGTGGTAAGGCCTTATGGGAAAAAAAACTGCTGTAGTCGTCGGTCCCTAAGCTTACGCTCTACTTAATCTAACTTAGGCTAAGGACACCACACACACACACACACACACGAGGGAGGACTCGAACCTCCGGCTGGGGGAGCAGCGAGGACCGTGACAAGGCGCCTCAGAACGCGCGGTAACCCCGCGCGGCACACTAAAGCTGTGGGGAGGTAGCAAAAAATATGGACAACTGTGTGGAGAAAGCGGAACAAGAGCACATTAGGGCAGCCCGCGAAGTTAACGGTACAACAAGACGTTATAAATTATAACGAAATGAAGCAGCACAAGTTCCATGGCAAAATAGGCACGTAACGAGCTGCTCAAAAGATGCCTCGTACTACCGCAAGTGTGACACTAACATTTCCCCAAAATCAGTAAACCATGTGCCCACCAGTATCAAAGGACGGTCGAGAGAGCAATGACTCTTCAGGTGAATGACCACAAAACATAAATTACCCTCCATAATTCTTGACTTTCAAAAGAATACTCTGTATGGAAGTGACGATTGAAAGCTGTTTCCAGTGTGAGGAACGAGAATAACGCTCATTCCGCGGGAAAAAGGGGGGAAACGCTGCAGAAACTTCCTACTCTTGGCTTACAAAATACATCTTAACAAATAGAGGGTGGTACTGAGATGAATCAGTGTCGCATCGACTGGTCAGCGTCTTCGCGCGACGGCTCAGTTCGACTGGGTACACCAAATTTTGGAGCGAAAGCAGCGGACCTCTACACGCTCTACGGGCGGCAGCACGGTGTCTCGTCCTTTAGTGTCCGAGCAGAATGGGCAAAAACTACGCGCTTAGTTATTCTCCGGACCGAGCGAGGTGGCGCAGTGGTTAGCACACCGGACTCGCATTCGGGAGGACGACGGTTCAATCCCGTCTCCGGCCATCCTAATTTAGGTTTTCCGTGATTTCCCTAAATCGTTTCAGGCAAATGCCGGGATGGTTCCTTTGAAAGGGCACGGCCGATTTCCTTCCCAATCCTTCCCTAACCCGAGCTTGCGCTCCGTCTCTAATGACCTCGTTGTCGACGGGACGTTGAACACTCACCACCACCACCACCACCACCACCACCACCACCACCACCAGTTATTCTCCGGGGCAGTGGTGGCATGACACCGCCTCAGAGCTAGGAGAGGCACCGGTTCTGCCAACGAAAGTACGAAGCAGGCCGCAGTCTTAGTTCCGCGAAAACTGCACAGTTCTCAAGAGATCTTTGTCCTTTAAAATGATATTCGCTGATCACCGCCAGCCGGCGTAGAGGGCCAAGAGACCAGACTAGGAGAGCGCCTTGCCAGTGAGAAAAACCGGAAGCTTTCCTCCTAGCAAATGTGGCCAGACGTTCTAAATAAAATTAACCACAAAATGGTGGCAAAAATAAATATGTGGAACTTGGATATCTTGTCTGAAATAAAAAGTAGTCAACAAATATTGTGAATGGTAGCAGTCTCTGGAGAACCTTCTCATATTTTGAAGGTCATGAACTGTAACAGTCAATACGGGTTTACAAAAAAAAGTGTTAAATTCCAGAACACCTACTAATGATGCCTTGTGTACCAGTCTGAGTGGCTGAATGCATTCAGTTCGCTACATGCAAATGTGTTTCAGTTGATACAAACTACACAGCTGGCGTGTCCACTACAAGAAACTTCTGGATGAAATTACATTTTGAGTGACGCTGAATGTTGCTTTCATTTTCATTTCTGCTTTTTACTTGTACGGGAACGTATTAGGGGCGATCACTAAGTAATGCAATACTTTCTTTTCTGAAAGCAGGTTAGTTTCATTCAGGATTCCAATACACAGCTTTATTCCCCACTTTTTTGGCTACAAAACCCTATTTTTGAACATAATCTCAGTTAAATGCAACGGTCTTACGCCACTTAACGGGGAGGCCCTGTATGCCCGCATAGTATTACTCTATTGGTCGGCGTCCTGCTGCATCAATAACTTCCTCGTCGCGCACGTACTGCTTCATTGGGTCAAACAGATCGTAATTGGTCTTTACGGTCTTCAGTCAGGCGGCGAAAACCCAAGCGCGTACTCACCTTTGAATACACTGGGTGGTGGACGATTGTGTCAGCATTACCAACTGAGACATCGAGCTGTACAGCGAGGTGTTTGATTGTGACCTGTCGGTCGCCTCGAATGAGTGTGTTCGCACGTTTCAACATTGCAGGAGTCGCAGCTGTATGCGGTCGGCAGGTACGTGGGAGAGCGGACAGGTTTCAGCGACCTTGTTGCGATGATGACAGACGACTCGCCCAGCGACTCTACGTGCTTTTGTTCACTGCCAGGTCTCCGTAGAGATTCTGCAAGCGCCTATGGATATCTTCGATGCTCTGGTTTTTCGCCAAAACAAACTAATTGGCAGCTCTCTGCTTTGAACGCACCTCCGTTATAGACGCTACTTTGAAGGCTGCGTATAGCGCCGCCACCTGTCGTAACTTCATGAAACTATGCGGACTGAAGTACTCCATGATGACCTGCAACAAATTCCGCATTTTACCGGCCGTAATTGGCCCAGAAAAAAAGTGTTGCATTACTTACGCCGTCGGCACACGGACCGTGCATCAGAACGTTGTGCGTTGAGCGTGCCGAGTTTCTGACGTCATAGTGTGGAATAGGGCGTTTGGGAGTCTTTCCAAACGTGCAGAGCAATATCTAGCATGACACATATTGTGAGCGTGCGTCTGAGCGTTTACCAGTGAGATGGCACAACGCTACCTACGTCACTTGCACGCCATCTTCCTTCAGCACAGAGTTGTGAGGCGCCATATTGGCATTCATTTCAAGCCTACACGTATATATGCCGTTTCTGAGCACCAGCAAATTGAGACTCACTGAAAAATCTGTGTGATTTGTTCCAATAAAATAATGATAAAAGTCATGTTCGTGGCAAAAGAATTATTGTAACTTTCATATTATGAGAGTATGCTATTTGAAGGCAGCGACACACTTCAGATACACACAAAGCCCATTGTTCTTGGTACAATTTTTATAATTAAATTTCAATCAGTAACATATCTACGATTAAAGTTTTAGGAAGTGGTAATATGTTCTGATTAGTTGTTAGAAATATCTTACTGGTTTATCGTAGACAGTATTGTTACTTTGCCGGTGTATCGTAATGAGTAGCGTCACT
Organism: Schistocerca americana; assembly: GCF_021461395.2. Lineage (NCBI taxonomy): Eukaryota > Metazoa > Arthropoda > Insecta > Orthoptera > Acrididae > Schistocerca > Schistocerca americana. The sequence continues at coordinate 541,790,823 of NC_060119.1, forward strand.
GATGACTGAGAGCTAGGACGGTGGTTCACGTCCCGGAGCAATCAAATTTTTTTCATAACATTTGCGTTTTTATTAGGTTGATACTTTATTATTAGTTTACTGTAAGTATATACTATAATATTTGATGTTATGTAAACATAAGTTCACCTTCTTTCGAGGGATGAGTTTCTTCGATTGGTTAATGTACAGGAAAGCTTGCGCTAGTTGTATAAAGATAATTTGTTCGTTTTGCTTTTGAGTTCGTAATTTACATGTGGTAAAGAGTCTGCTACTGGGTAGGAACAGTGATCAAGTAAGAATGACCTTAGGATTTTACTAAAATGTGGGAAAGATAAAATAATGTTTATCTTACGTGGAGAAGTATTGCAAATTTGTATCGCACTGTTTGTAATGGAACTTTTCTAAGCCTGTGTCCTTATTGATTGGTCATGACACTTTCCTTTTCGTGGACGATGGAGGAAATGTGCGTTGTAACAGAGCTAACTTGGGAATTTTACGCGTTGAGTAAACAGTGTGATTTACGAACTAGAAACATCCCGCAACTGCCGCTGGAGTGCGTTGTGATCGCGCATACCACGTTTGGGTCGACGTACCGTGTGCACAAGTTGCATCGTTTCTGAGCGATCAGCTGTACGTTGAACTCAGCACGCTCAACGTTGACGTTCGACAGCACGGTCCGTGTGCCGACGGCTTTACTGAACCCCCCCTCCCCCCCCCCCCCCCCCCCAAATAACAATTACGTATGGTGCCGAAGAATCTGCTCTTGAGGGTTCGTAAAGAATACGACGACGTCGTGTTTGGCAGCTGCCGCTGTAAAACAAGCGGCGCTGCTGAAAGGACGTCGCATTTTAATAGGCAAAACTCGCGGGCGCCACGTCCTTCTTCGCCCGGTTCCGCCACATTTGTTAGAGTCGGCCGGGCGTGTTGCGGCCAATGCACGCCGCACTCGTACAACCCAGTATTTACGACTCCGGCCGCCGCTATGCAAACAGGTTCCGCTCGGCGCGGAGACCGCCGCGTGCGGAGTCACGTGGTGCCCGCATAACCGGTACATGTGCCCCCCCCCCCCCCAACCCCCCCCCCCCCCCTTCGCACCCAACACGCCACACGGACCATTCCCGTGTTTTGTTCGCGGCGGGGCGTTTCACGCCTTACCTGGCGTTAGACATGAGCGCTGGGAGAGCTATGCAGGTGTTCCATTTATGATGGGCTAACAATGAGATAGGGATGCACGCCTGCAATAACCGTCCCGCGCAGGCGGCAAGTGGAGGGGCCGTGTGTATGGCGTCACGATTAACGTTGGCGCAATCAGTGGGAAATCTCTTAGAATTCAGGACGCAAGAATGCCGTTTTCCACTGCTGGTAAGAATGGCAGCGCTCGTTAGCTCACCGGACAAAAAGTAATAGCTCCCAAGAGACATGCTAACACCGAGTAGCGCAGTTCTATCCTTCATAATGTTTTCAATTTAGTGAGCCAGAGCGTCCGTAAGTTTCTTCAGGTGTGCTGTATCCAGTTGCTTTTCACAATATATATAAATGACGTAGTACATGGTGTCGGAAGTTCCATGCGGCTTTTCGCGGATGATGCTGTAGTATGCAGAAAATTGCAGCGAAATGCAGGAAGATCTGCAGCGGATAGGCACTTGGTGCAGGGAGTGGCAACTGACCCTTAACATAGACAAATGTAAAGTATTGCGAATACATAGAAGGATCCTTTATTGCATGATTATATGATAGCGGAACAGACACTGGTAGCAGTTACTTCTGTAAAATGTCTGGGAGTATGCGTGCGGAACGATTTCAAGTGGAATGATCATATAAAATTAGTTGTTGGTAAGGCAGGTGCCAGGTTGAGATTCATTGGGAGAGTCCTTAGAAAATGTAGTCCATCAACAAAGGAGGTGGCTTACAAAACACTCGTTCGACCTATACTTGAGTATTGCTCATCAGTGTGGGATCCGTATCAGGTCGGGTTGACAGAGGAGATACAGAAGATCCAAAGAAGAGCGGCGCGTTTCGTCACAAGGTTATTTGGTAAGCGTGATAGAGATGTTTAGTAAACTCAAGTGGCAGACTCTGCAAGAGAGGCTCTCTTCATCGCGGAATAGCTTGCTGTCCAGGTTTCGAGAGGGTGCGTTTCTGGATGGGGTATCGAATATATTGCTTCCCCCTACTTATACCTCCCGTGGAGATCACGAATGTAAAATTAGAGAGATTCGAGCGGGCACGGAGGCTTTCCGGCAGTCGTTCTTCCCGCGGACCATATGCGACTGGAACAGAAAAGGGAGGTAATGACAGTGGCACGTAAAGTGCCCTCCGCCACACACCGCTGGGTGGCTTGCTGAATATAAATGTAAATGTAGATGTAGGCACTCACAGGCGTAGAGCTATCAAATTTCTGGGTAGTTTCACCTGTTTTTCCAAATACTTCCAGAAATTTTTGAGTGATTTAGCCAGCAGTCACGGTGCCACAGAGACTGCCTGTGTGATCGCGGAAGACGGGTGAGTCCACAACGTTCTCATCACGGAAATGTGGTGCAAATGACAGCACTTGGCCACCGTGAATGTTCAGATAAAACTTCTGTTTCATGTTCAGGGAAACCTCAGTGAGTGGGTCCAAGTTATAGAATCATAGTACGATAGACGTCACAAAACGTCAGAGACCCATGTCTAGGCGCTAGGTGTTCAACACCCCACCGGGTCACTGGTGCAAATAAATCCATAGTTGATCCCTGACAGTTACAGAGGGCTGCACCGTGTCAGCCTTTCCAATAGAGCAACGCGATTTTGTACATATATCTATGACAACGCCTGAGTGTTGTCGCAACTCTATAGACTGCTATAGTTTTCGCCAACAGCCGTTTGCGCTTCACAGTTGAAAGCTGGCAACAGCGCTGGGAGCTGTCAGTTATACACTTAGCCGTCTCGACTACATGAAATACTTCACATTGATCGGAAATGAAGCTTGTATTTGAGAACTGTGGCATAAACTTAGTAAACTGGGAATTTCATGCCATGCGGAATTGCTACAGGCCTGATACTAAGATAAAAGGTATTTCCTATTTCATGGCACATGGGTACAGAATCAACTACGATTGTTGTAAATGGAGCTACGTGTTAACTCCTAATATATCAGAATGGGCATAGGCAACTATTTCAAATTGTGTATGTACTCATACCGAACTGTAAAACTTTGGGCGAAAGAGGTGAACAGTTTTCTTGGCCTGAAATAACGAAAGAGACTTGGACGAAAGGCCACTTGACGGCGTTTACACGGCAACAGTCTATTCCTGCCTCCGTGTCTTAAAATTTTAGAATTTTTCTGTTACTCTTGCGAAAGGTTTCAATACAAACATTAATAAGCCTTATATCACTCTGCTCGTCTTTCCCTCGAAAGCTGTTTAAATGTCCTGTATATGTTTTTAATATGTTATTTAAGGGCATTTTAAGATTTTAAGTGAGCACCACAACTCTACAACTGTCTTTACGGATGGGTCGAAACGGGTACTCCGTTGTTGGCTCTGCTTTTCCCCTGAACGTATCCTCTAGGTCCGATTGCCTCGAGGCTTTACCGTCTTCGACGCGGAATTGTGTTTGATCTTGAGGGTACTGCAGCAGGTGAGACGTGATTCGAGTACTAAATTCCTTGTCTGTTCAGATTCTCTGAGTGCTCTCTATCCAGGACGCGGGGGACAAAAGGGTAGATACAGCAGGCGACTAGGCGTGTCTCGATCTTCAGTTAGTGCACTTTGTAGACTCCCTGCGTGCTATCACCTCGGTGTTGAGGTAATACAGTTTTGCGTCCGTGGGAAGATGAGTGGCGGGAAGTGACGGACAATGAGCTTCGCCTAGTAGAGCCCACAACGCGGCCGTGGCATCCCCCTTCCAGCCACGTCGACGGGACGAGTCCCTGCTTACCTGTCTTCGCGCAGGCCACAGCCCTACGACGCATGGCTTCTTGCCCCCGAGTCAGGAACCTCCAATGTGGCTGCTTGTGGCGTACAGATCGCTGTGCACCCATTTCAGTTGACTGCGTTTTATTTCCAGAGCATCTGGTAGTGGTAGACCTGCCGACAGGCCTGCTCTCTTAAAATAGAGAATGTGGTTATAGTTTCAAAGTTCTGTAAATTGTCAAACATTTTTCCCAAGATTTTAGGGAGTTGGTCTTAGTGTGTTAATAGTGAGACTAGTTCATCCATGTTTTATGTAAGTGGTTGGCCGTTCACACTTGCCTGTGCTGTTGTTTCACCTGTTGCTCCGTATTACGCGTGTCTGAATCCATGGACTGATGCCTTTCACCCTTTCTCCATAGTGTTAAGGCGTGTTAGATACACTGATTGTGCGAGTCAATGCAAGTGAGGTAGGAGTGAGTGTATGAATGCTGTTTTTTATGTTTCATCAATGTGTGGAACACTTTTACCGATTTTATCCATATTCGTTTCATTTAACACGTGACAGGTCTCTGATAACCTCGCCATTTAGTTACTGTCAAGTCACAAAAACAAAAACAAAAAAAGGCGAGCGAGCGCGGGCACACACACGGTTTAGTTATATCGTTCCATTTAATATATGTAAACATATGTTTATTTCAATGTCTCTGTTAAAAATGAACAGAATTACTGCCCTCTTGCGTTCTATCGTTTGCGGAAAACTTCTTTTAAATATCTAGAGACGTTCATGAAATAAAAGGAGTATCACGAGGAGACTTCAAAAAATGTGAGTTACACGTTCCGTTCCAAACTAAGAACACTGTTCAACAAGAGTGGCGCATTGTCAGAGCCGCCCAGGATTAGCCGCTGCAGTCATGCACTTTGCGGCTGATCCCGGCGGAGGTTCGAGTCCTCCCTCGGGCATGGGTGTGTGTGTGTCCGTCCTTAGGATAATTTAGGTTAAGTAGTGTGTAAGCTTAGGGACTGATGATCTTAGCAGTTAAGTCCCATAAGATTTCACACACATCTGAACATCGCATTGTCAGACGGAGTACATGTTCTGGGTTTCCTCCAGACAGGGTTCTGCTGCAGTGTGGATAACAGCTCCACCACAACGTCGAAACGAAATGGGAGAGCAAACTGAAAACTTACTCCAAAGTTAAAAGTACGCCGGACGGAACGATTCCTGAGGACAAAATATGTAAAATGCACATTGATTCACCGTGAAATTCTGACTGTATTTGGACCAAATGAAATGCACTGCCCAACCGTAGAGAAATGGCACCAGCAATTTGAGTGAGGCCGCACAGACGTGGGTGACACTGATCTGAAAGGAAAGCCGTTGACACCGAACACAGACGAGAATGTCTGGGTAATCGAGGAACTCATACGCACCAGTCTCAAATTTTCTGACAACGTCGTTCACACAGCGTTTCTAGACGGGCTACGTGAGATACTAAAAGGTATCCGATAGATTACATAATGGTAAGACAGAGATTTAGGAACCAGGTTTTAAATTGTAAGACATTTCCAGGGGCAGATGTGGACTCTGACCAGAATCTATTGGTTATGAACTGTTGATTAAAACTGAAGAAACTGCAAAAAGGTGGGAATTTAAGGAGATGGAACCTGGATAAACTGAAAGAACCAGAGGTTGTAGAGCGTTTCAGGGAGAGCATAAGGGAACAATTGACAAGAATGAGGGAAAGACATGCAGTAGAAGAATGGGTAGCTTTGAGGGATGAAGTAGTGAAGGCAGCAGACGATCAAGTAGGAAAAAAGACGACGACTAGTAGAAATCCTTGGGTAACAGAAGAAATATTGAATTTAATTGACGAAAGGAGAAAATATAAAAATGCAGTAAATGAAGCAGACAAAAAGGAATACAAACGTCTCATAAATGAGATCGACAGGAAGTGCAAAATGGCTAAGCAGGGACGGGCAGAGGACAAATGTAAGGATGTAGAGGCTTATCTCACTAAGGCTCAGATAGATACTGCCTACAGGAAAATTAAAGAGACCTTTGGAGAAAAGAGAACCACTTGTATGAATATCAAGAGCTCAGATGGAAACCCAGTTCTAAGCAAAGAAGGGAAAGCAGAAAGGTGGAAGGAGTATATAGAGGGTCTATACAAGGGCGATGTACTTGAGGACAATGTTTTGGAAATGGAAGAGGATGTAGATGAACATGAAACGGGAGATACGATACTGCGTGAAGAGTTCGACAGAGCACTGAAAGACCTGAGTCGAAACAAAGCCCCGGGAGTAGACAACATTCCACTAGAACTGCTGACGGCCTTGGGAAAGCCAGTCCTGACAAAACTCTACCATCTGGTTAGCAAGATGTATGAGATAGGCGAAATAACCTCAGACTTCAAGAAGATTATAATAATTCAAATCCAAAAGAAAGCAGGTGTTGACAGATGTGAAAATTACCGAACTATCAGTTTAATAATTCACGGCTGCAAAATACTAACGGGAATTCTTTACAGACGAATGGAAAAACTAGTAGAAGCCGACCTCGGGGAAGATCAGTTTGGATTCCGTAGAAAGATCGGAACACGTGAGCCAATACTGACCCTACGACTTATCTTAGAAGCTAGATTAAGGAAAGGTAAACCTACGTTTCTAGCATTTGTAGACTTACAGAAAGCTTTTGACAATGTTGACTGGAATACTCTCTTTCAAATTCTGAAGGTGGCAGAGGTAAAATACAGGGAGCGAAAAGCTATTTACAATTTGTACAGAAACCAGATGGCAGTTATGAGAGTCGAGGGGCATGAAAGGGAAGCAGTGGTTGGGAAGGTAGTGAGACAGGGTTGTAGCCTCTCCCCGATGTTATTCAATCTGTATATTGAGCAAGCAGTAAAGGAAACAAAACAAAACTCGGAGTAGGTATTAAAATCCATGGAGAAGAAATAAAAACGTTGAGGTTCGCCGATGACATTGTAATTCTGTCAGAGACAGCAAAGGACTTGGAAGAGCAGTTGAACAGAATGGACAGTGTCTTGAAAGGAGGGTATAAGATGAACATCAACACAAGCAAAATGAGGATAATGGAATGTAGTCGAATTAAGTCGGGTGATGCCGAGGCAATTAGATTAGGAAATGAGACACTTAAAGTAGTAAAGGAGTTTTGGTATTTGGGGAGCAAAATAACTGATGTTGGTCGAAGTAGAGAGGATATAAAATGTAGACTGGCAATGGCAAGGAAAGCATTTCTGAAGAAGAGAAATTTGTTAACATCGAGTATAGATTTAAATGTCAGGAATTCATTTCTGAAAGTATTTGTATGGAGTGTAGCCATGTATGGAAGCGAAACATGGACGATAAATATTTTGAACAAAAAGAGAATAGAATCTTTCGAAATGTGGTGCCACAGAAGAATGCTGAAGATTAGATGGGTGGATCACATAACTAATGAGGAAGTGTTGAATAGGATTGGGGAGAAGAGAAGTTTGTGGCACAGCTTGACTAGAAGAAGGGATCGGTTGGTAGGACATGTTCTGAGGCATCAAGGGATCACCAGTCTAGTATTGGAGGGCAGTGTGGAGGGTAAAAATCGTAGGGGGAGGCCAAGAGACGAATACACTAAGCAGATTCAGAAGGATGTAGATTGCAGTAGGTACTGGGAGATGAAGAAGCTTGCACAGGATAGATTAGCATGGAGAGCTGCATCAAACCAGTCTCAGGACTGAAGACCACAACAACAACAACCCGGTTTTTACTTTTTGTGGAGTACACAATCTTATATTCTCGAACATTTGAAACAAAAGTGCCAATCTTTACACCACTTCGAGATTTATCAAAATCGGAGAATACTTATGCAATTTTATATATATACTATATATTATACTAGGACTGACACGTGATTACATTTTCACGCAATTTGCATAGATCACGAGAAATCAGTACCCAGAACAACCACCTCTGGCCATAATAACGGCCTTGATACGCCTCGGCATTGAGTCAATCAGAGCTTGGATGGCGTGTACAGGTATAGCTGCCCATGCAGCTTCAACACGATGTCACAGTTCATCAAGAGTAGTGACTGGCGTATTGTGACGAGCCAGTTGCTCGGCCACCATTGACCAGACGTTTTCACTTGGTGAGAGATCTGGAGAATGTGCTGCCCAGGGCAGCAGTCGAGCATTTTCTGTATCCAGAAAGGCCCGTACAGGACCTGCAAAATTCGGTCGTGCATTATCCTGCTGAAATGTAGGGTTTCACAGGGATCGAATGAAGGGTAGAGCCACGGGTCGTAGCACATCTGAAATGTAACGTCCACTGTTCAAAGTGCCGTCAATTCGAACAAGAGGTGACCGAGACGTGTAACCAATGGCACCCCATACCATCACGCCGGGTGATACGCCAGTATGGCGATGACCAATACACGCTTCCAATGTGCGTTCACCCCGTTGACGCCAAACACGGATGCGACCATCATGATGCTGTAAACAGAACCTGGATTCATCCGAAAAAATGACGTTTTGCCATTCGTGCACCCAGGTTCGTCGTTGACTACACCATCGCAGGCGCTCCTGTCTGTGATGCAGCATCAAGGGTAACTGCAGCCATGGTCTCCGAGCTGATAGTCCATGCTGCTGCAAACGTCGTCGAACTGTTCGTGCAGATGGTTGTTGTCTTGCAAACGTCCCCATCTGTTGACTCAGGGATCGAGACGTGGCTGCACGATCCGTTACAGCTAAGCGGATAAGATGCCTGTCATCTCGACTGCTAGTGATACGAGGCCGTTGGAATCCAGCACGGCGTTCCGTATTACTCTCCTGAACCCACCGATTCCATATTCTCCTAAGTCATTGGGTGTCGACCAATGCGAGCAGCAATGTCGCGATACAATAAACCGCAGTCGCGATAGGCTACAATCCGACCTTCATCAAAGTCGGAAACGTGATGGTAGGCATTTCTCCTCCTTACACGAGGCATCACAACAACGTTACACCAGGCAACGCCGGTCAACTGCTGCTTGTGTATGAGAAATCGGTTGGAAATTTCCTCATGTCAGAACGTTGTAGGTGTCGCCACAGGCGCCAACCTTGTGTGAATGCTCTAAAAAGCTAATCATTTGCATATCATTGCATCTTCTTCCTGTCGGTTAAATTTCGCGTCTGTAGAATGTCGTCATCGTGGTGTAGCAATTTTAATGGCCAGTAGTGTACCTTCGAAGTATCGCCTTATGTCTTACGCGACTCAGCCTACATATACGCTCCACCATACACTGTACGATGAGCTTGTAATGCAAATGTACGAGTAGTTGGAACTATGGTGCAATAGAAGATTCACTCTCGAAATGCGATGTGACGAACTTAGTATGTTCGCTTAAGAGCTTCGTCGTGTTCCATCGCTGAGACAGTGGCGGAAACTTCAGTAAGAGCAGCGGCGATGGTGACAAAAGTAGCAGTAGAGCGAGTTGTAGCTTCTAGTGAGGGCAGCACTAATGACAACAGTCATACGGAAATTGGCGCGGTGTTCGCCGCAGAGTCTTGTGTTAGTGACGTGGACAGCGCGCTGAATCTCGTATCGTTACCGTGCGTGTGGTCTGGCGGCGGCGGTGGAGGCAACCCCCCTCCTGTCTGCAGCCGCTGTAACCGTAACGAGCTGCCTTCTGGCTCGCCCGCTAATGACAGCCTGTTCAGCCAGTCGCAGTAAGTGTAACTGCGGCCACAGGCGGCTTCTTTTACGGCGCTCGTATGGCTGTTCAGACTGCCGTGCGATGAGAGGGCATTCGTTGCGAATCGGTGACGCTACATGGGAGATGATGCACTCGCTATTTACACAAGGGCGTCTGGATGTTGTTTCAAATAAAAGCGACGTTGTAGCTACAGGAAGTATCATGAGCAGAGAAGTACAGGGTAATTATGAAGTCCATGGAACATTCCGAGCCCGCATCTCGTGGTCGTGCGGTAGCGTTCTCGCTTCCCACGCCCGGGTTCCCGGGTTCGATTCCCGGCGGGGTCAGGGATTTTCTCTGCCTCGTGATGGCTGGGTGTTGTGTGCTGTCCTTAGGTTAGTTAGGTTTAAGTAGTTCTAAGTTCTAGGGGACTTATGACCACAGCAGTTGAGTCCCATAGTGCTCAGAGCCATTTGAACCATTTTTTTTTTTTAACATTCCGAAAAATGGATACAGATAAATGTCAAAGAGTAATAAATGATGCAGTACGCCAAAAACAAATTCGCAGCTTTTTTTACAGTATTTACAAATGATCTGTTTGTCCATCCCACCCCATACAACACACATCTAATCGCTAGTCTATTTCTGCCCATACTCCACCCAATATTGCGGGAAAGACAGACTGCGATGTGGTGTCGCAAGTCTTCGAGTTTCTTTGGTAGAGATAAAACATAAACGCTAGCCTTGACGTGAGTCCACAAGGAAAGATTGCATGGTGTCTGGGATGGCGACATTGTTGGACACTCGAGTAGCGCCAGGTCAGCGATGCGGTGACGTGGCGAAGCCCGAGTCAGGTTATCTCGTAGACAACTGCGAAACTGTGGAGAGGCGCCATCTTGTTGACAGATGAATTCCCTATTATCAGATTCAAATTTTGCTATGAGCCACAACTGCAGCATGTCGAGATAGGTGAGACCATTTACAGGTCTCTCAACGAAGGACGAGAGTCCATAGAGACTGTCTTGTCTGTTGACCGAACACATTAACTTTCTCGAAATCCAGGGCGTGTTCAGCAGCTGCATGTCGATTCTATGTCACGCATATTTGAGTATTGTGTCTGGTGACATTTCCCGAAAAATGAAAAATGGCCACGTCACCGAAGATTAATTTCCTTGCGAAGTTAACGTTTTCATGTTGGTTCTGCAGATCAAGCAGAACTGGAGGTTGGACAATTTGACTCCATGGCCTACGGCTTGTGGGAGCGGCAATCTGTACGCCGGCCGTTGTGGCCGAGCGGTTCTAGGCGCTTCAGTCTGGAACCGCGCGACCGCTACGGTCGCAGGTTCGGATCCTGCCTCGGGCATGGATGAGAGTGATGTTCTTAGGTTAGTTAGGTTTAAGTAGTTCTAAGTTCTAGGGGACTGATGACCTCAGATGTTAAATCCCATAGTGCTCAGAACCATTTGATTTTTTACAATCGCCCAAAGTCACAGGAAAGAAAGCACCACACCGGACAATGACAACCAGCCTCCTCCTGAGCGCCATTGTACCTGCAGATGTAGCCTCCGCTTGTTGTTCGGTCTGCAGACCAGTGACAGTGGACAATGGAGGTGTCAGTCCACGGGCCAGATGAATTTACGGCCCGATGTGACACAGAGCTTGCGGGTTTTGAGACCGACATTGTCAAACCTAGCACCACTATGGTATGCCTTTGGAGGAAACATATTTTGGCACGTGTGTCATTGTTTAAAGTGAAAAAAAAGGACGTTATCAGGTGCAAGGAAAGTTGCTAACAGATAATTCGACTGGCAGGATAAAGGACTCAAGCTGATCAGTCGAAAGTAAGGACATGCCCAGAGTGGAACTTTGCAGAGTGCCTGGGGAGACAACAGATTGCAAGAAACCCGTACTAGAGGCACTTTCCTGATGCACCTGATGCGAGGTACTTCAATGTCTGCTAGAAATCACTGAGCATCACACTTACGATGAAAAGATGAGGTCAGTCAGTGAGTCATTGCTGTCAGTCGGCCGGTCCATTCCAGCTCGGCTGTTGTCAACATCAGCGACCAGTCGCCAGATTCACTTCTCTCAGACACATGCTGTATGCAGACCCTCGAGTTGATTGGCGCTAATACGCTGGCGACGGACAACACAATAATCAGATGCATTAACACAGCCTAGCGTTAACTAATACCCGGAAAGTAACGTTGATATTACGATTAGTAAAATCACCATATTATTGTTCCTTGCTACTCTTACTGTGATAGAAAAATGTTCAAACTCTTCAGAACATTAAGTGGGCTTGACTACAGCAGAGAGGGTCAAGTAGACGTGGGCTTTAGCTGTTATGCAGAGATGGAGCTTGCGCAGGATAGAATGGCGTGGGGAGGTGGTCCGAAGACCACTAGCACTACCACCACTATAATATAGTAGTAGTAGGAAACAGGATTGTTTGTGCAGCTACCACGTGCACTCGCATTCCTTATAACTAACTAGCCTTTCCTTCGCGGCTTCACCAACGTACATGTTAGACATATAGAATGAGCACACACCACCTTCCCCTCTCCCTCCTCTCCTTGTTGACTTTGTTTTGAGATATTGATGCAGCAGTTCGCTGTCTTCTACACTGTAAACTGTCATCACGCTTGAACGTTTATAGAATGTGACTACTAGCAGCCGTTGAGTAGTGTCTAAAATGCATGTTTGACCGTCAGTTGCCTTTTTATTAAAATCCAAGTATCTACTGGTTTCAGTCACAGACCATCTTCACGGATTAGGGTTAAAACAGTTTAGGCCAAATCATCACATTTTACTTTACTTAAATAATGGCCACGTCTCATATGTAGAGCATGCCATGAATTCCTGTATAACACACAGGACTCCTAAAGGCTAACATACTAACAACATACACATACAGAACAGCAAACATACTAATAACACATGTAAACAGATCAGTACTGCTCTAAAAATGAGACGCTCCCATTATTTAAGTAATAACAGTTGTGATGGTGTGGCCTAAACTGTTTTAATACTAATCCGCGAAGATGGTCTGTGACTGAAACTGACCGATATTTGGGTTTTAATAAAAAGCAGCTGATGGTCCGACATGCATTTTATGCACGTTATAACGCTCTTGGTCTGTCTTTGAGACTCGACATGTAGAAGCTGCAGGACGCAGCGGTGCCAGGTCTTGAGTTGACTTACTGTGTACTTTCTTGTCTGTGGTTCTGTTTACCTTTCTTGGTCCGCAGAACACTTCTCCGATTGCCGTGCGTTTCCTCATAGGTATTGCGACAGGAGCAGAAAGTGTAATGATGCAAGAAATGGTATGATGCAGAAATAAGCGGAATGCAGCGTGTGGTGTTACCTTGTACGTCTCCTGTAGTCGCGGTGGCGTGACACGAAGCCAAAGTGTTGGAGTGGGTGTGGCGACACTTCTACGCAAGCCTGTCTCCTCCAGTTAAGTGACACGAATTTGTACACTTCTCAGCAGCAAGACAAGAGTATTCTAGAGCTGTGTCGATGGCCAATGCTTTGTGTAATTTTTATAGATAACTGCATCATCTGCAGATGTCTGAGGGTACTATTAATGTCGTCTGCCAAATGATTAATGTACAATACGAACAGCAAGGATTCTTATACAATTCCCTGTGTGACGCCTGAAGCTACGAGGGCCATTCAATAAGTAATGCAACATTTTTTTCTGAAAGCCTGTTAGTTTTAATCTGGATTAGAATACACCAGATTATTCGCCACTCTTTTGGCTTCAGAACCGTATTTCCCAAAATAATTTCTGTCGAATGCGACGGCCTTGCGCCACTTTACTGGGAGGTCCTGTGTGCCCACGTGGTACCACTCTACTGGTCGACGTCGGAGCCAACCTCTACTGCATAAGTAACCTCCATATCTTCCACGTACTGCTTCCCGCGGAGTGCATCCTTCGTTTGGACAAACTCATATCTCTTCATGGTCTTCTGTTAAGCTTCGAGGATCCCAGCGGGCATACACCTTTTGAAACGTCCCCTTTGAACAATTATACAGGACTGTGCTTAACCTGACACACAATATTTTGTTAGCGCAACGCAATCTGACTTTCAAAATTCCCTACAAAATAATGGCCCTGACTAACATTAAACTATACCTTTCACAAATCACTAAATCACTTACCTCACAATAATCTTCGTTTCTCCCACTACTGCAATACAGCAAGCGCCACTACTGCCAGCTAAATAAAAGATTCAAACTTAATATCATCACATGCCATAATATATATATCAGTTCATGAAAAATTACAAAACTCCGCCATCTCTCTCCCCACATCCACCACTGCTGGCGGCTCACCTCCAACTGCGCAACGCTACGCGCTGTTCACAGCCAGCTGCCTAACACTACAATGGCGAGTATTACAACAATGCAAAGCAGCCACAGACTGCACACAGCACAGCCAGTGATTTTCATATTGAGCGCTACGTAACGGTGCCAATAAGAAAACATAAACAGCCTACTTACATAGAGAAAACATAAACAGCCTACTTACATAGAGAAAACATAAACAGCCTACTTACATAGAGAAAACATAAACAGCCTACTTACATAGCCCCCATGCTCCCCACAAAAATTTTTACAAATGGTGTTGGGCACTGGCCAATACAGATTTGACAAAAATTTTTCACAATTACAGTAACAAAGATATAAAATGCACACACTTATTGATACAACGTTGGTCAAAAACCCAAATTTTCTCACAGTCCATAAAGACAGTCCTAATCGTACATCATAATAGTAATTACAGTTTTTTTCACAAAGTCTCATTAGTAAAAGAAATTGCACACAGAAGTAGTGGATTTCCATGCAGTCTTGAAGAAGTAGTGTTGTCCTTCCAACGGAAAGACAGTGCTGACTCTTGACATGCTGACAGATAACGGGCCACAACAGAGCAAACCCACAGCAGAGTCAGTCGTAGTTTGGAAGAATATTGGTAGGTAGGTCATCACAGAGCAGACCCACTGTAGTCCTGGTAGATATTACGATATTGGTGGGCCACCAGAGGCGCAGACCCACTGCAGTCCTTGTAGAAATAATGGTACTGATGGATCATCAAAGATGTAGACCCACTGTAGTCCTTGTAGAGATAATGGTATTGGTGGGCCACCAGAGCTGCAGACCCACTGTAGTCCTTGTAGAGATGGCCAGCAGCCATCTGTTGCGATTGTGCAGGTGCACATTCACCATCAAAGAGTCTTGCGGAGAATATAGCAAGTCCATAAACCACCACTTGTGCACTCACAACGTTTTTGGAATTGTCCTTAGAACGAGCAATGCTGTTATCCAGTCCCTTGCTGAATTAGTAACACACGTGCAGACACTAACAGTCCCTACTTCTCACATATTGTCCATATACTATGACCAACAGAAACGTGTGCAGTGAAATGTAACTTAATTTGAAGAACTGGTAACAATTACAATTTGGTAACATAAAAATACAATTACAAAGACACAGAAAACATCATTAAAAACATAATAATACAGATAACATTTGTAGTACAGGCTTTACAAAAGAATAGAAATAAACATATACATCAATGTTACAGGAATTATGACATAAGTACATACATAGATCAGAATAATTATTGAAACATCAACTTTACACATGAGCATTAAAACAAAACAATAAACAATGTCTAAACATCTTTACAAAGTAAATAACACATTATTAATGCCAATTGTATTTGAGGATAACAGTATTCCTCATCATAGTGAATGTAGCTTAATATTAAAAGAAAAAAAATTCTATGAAACTACACAGAGACAGGAAGAAAACAAATACACAAGGGTACACACACACATAGTGGGATAACACCAATAGGAAAGGACAGGGGTCGTTTTCAGTGTAACATGTGGTACTGCAGTCCAACCCAAAACTTCATATATCTTTCCTCTTATTTCATCCTTTGTTTCCACCAAAAAAATCCTATCCAAGCATGCTTTCTGTATTTATTTCACATATTTCTTACCTCATTATTTATTTCCAAGAAAATCCTACCTATACCTGCTTTCTGTACGGTTTTCGTATAGATTCTCAATGCATTTCTTCCAATTCATCGCAACTCATTCTCTTCTATAGACTACCCCCTCTTAAGCTAACTTAAATCTACTGAGCTCAGATGCTAAACTAAGGGACGAGGCAATGCAGCAGCACAAAACAATTAATACAAACAGCAATGAAAAGAATGCAAAATGGCAAAGCCAGCAGCAGTAAATCTAATTTACAGATAAAATGCAAAATTACAACTAATATGAGCCAATGTGCAGCAACATGAAAAATCAATGAGTAGTAAAATTGGCTTAGCAGAGTAATGTAATGTGAAATTTAGTAGCACTATGCCTGGCAAACAGCAACAGCAAATGCAATAACTTATATCTAAACATGACATAGCTCAAGCAGAAAAAATATTACAGTAAAAACAACAATGCAGATAAGGGAAATGTATAATCACATCTTAATGTCTATGTAATTAAAGTGGTGCACCACAAGAAGTTATTCTACCAAAAAGTTACCAATTACTTGAAAAGAAAATTATGAATGCAGTTACTAGTTCCTTCTTATTGTTCTTTCCTTTCCAAGTGCTCCTTTTTTTAAAGAATGTGGATCATAAAATAATTATTTAATAGATCTGTTGACAGAAAGTGTTCACATTAGCAAATGCATTTCATTTTATAAAAGCAATGCTGCAACACAGCTGGAAACCAGATATCAAGTGAAATAAGCAACTACGAAAAGCAAAGTATAAAAATATCATTCAGTAGTCATGTGACATTTCATAAGTTAGTAGCTCTCAACTCTCGTAGAAAGACGCTTGTCGTAATCAAGTGTGCAGATGTACGAATATTTCCCATCAATTCATAAGCATTTCAGCAATTAGCACAAAGTGCGAGTAATCATATGTTTTCAAGTAACGAGGGTGTCGCATTAGCGATGAAAGGCACACCCTAATGGCTTGTTCTCCAGGTGTTTGACACGTCCCACGTCCCCTTTTTTTTTCTACCTGTGCCGCTGAAAAGGGCTCGCAATAATGGCTTTTTCTCCAGGCGTCTGACACAGCTGGGTGCCCGCGACGCATTACGTGCAGGTGGTCACTTAACTTTCGTACGGAAATATTTACGACAGCACTACCGTGGTAGTCTCATATAAAAATATTTCACAGGTCAAGAATTAGCGTTGCAAATCTGTAGAAACAAAACCCTATAAATATAACAGTGTCCAAAAAATTTTCACCAGCATTGTGATACATTCACTCATTTCATAACTCTTAAAGTACGATTCTTGGTTTCCAACATCCTTTTTCACAAGTCAAGAGTCCCTACCCACTATTCATTACTCATTACCTTATTACGCATATACGTATCCATCGACACTCGTCAATATTTCGTCATTATAAATATGAAGCATAATCAAATAACTCATATAGCCTCAGCCTATTAATCGTAAACATACCTCAGCAGCATAATACACATCGTCGTCGTAAAAATAACATCATAACACCTCAGTCAAATCTCAAAATCGTCGTAGCTTCCTCCAATAATTAAAAAAATTCTCTGCTCATGTCAAAAGTGTCATCTGCCTCAAACGTACTTTAAAAATCATAATCCCTTTACCAAATACATCATTCAAAGCTCTCATAGTATCACAATGGTTCCGAAAAAATATGAACAGTTTACAAAGTACAGACAAAATACAATTTCGTAAGTGTGAAGTTATCCAACGGTGTAATTATGTAAACACCTGTCACTGATGTAGTAAAAAAAAGTTTCTTTCTCTGTTAAATGATCAGATAGCTGTGTAATTTGTGTGTTAGAGAAATATGGTACCGATGTGTAGAGTTGTATAAGCAAATACCATATTAGCTAGGGTTCCTTGTGGTTGCCACACACATGGTACACAAAGTAAGCGTGTACCCCCCTGAGGATTAATGTAATTATACCCCCAGGTGTTACAAATTACAGCAATGGAATGAAATGTATCACGGAAAACTTTCTTTGTAATTAAAAAATCTTTGAAAATAAGTGTTTTAAGTATAAGATTAATCACTCAAATGCGTGTCCTGTAGCGCTAAATGCGCGTCTTGCTGTAAGATAATTCTGTGGAACTGTCGTAGTTATCGTCCTCTGTAAGCAAGGTTCTGCTAAAGTCAATGTACTTACCTCATGAAACACAAAAGTGAAATGCTTTGCGTATAGATATCTTAGTTATTACGCTTATTGCCGTGATGAGGAAAGTACTGTACAGTAACGTATTGTTATGCCACGAAAAAGGCTGTCTCATTGTTGCTATACCACAAAAGTTACTACTAAAACATGTTTTTCTTCCTAGAAGAATTCAGAAAACTCTGCAGATATAAAACAGATACACTGCAAAAGCAACATTGTAAATTGTCACTCATTAGTAGCGTCGTGATAAAAATCGTGTAGCTGTCACATAAACTAACCTCTGTGTCATCTGGTATCTCTCAGAAAGTACTTTAAATCCGGAATGTATTTTCAAGTAAACCAAAATATTGCATTAAAATCTCATGAGCAGTACCAGTACATGTTCTATGTATGTAAGCCTGATAGTCGTTACGTAATCGTGCAACTAGCAAGCAAGAACGTACAAATACAACACTGTGTCGTCTGTTCACTATAACAATGCATTCGTAATTTCTGTTTAAATAAGTTCTCATGGTTCT
The DNA here is from genome assembly GCF_021461395.2 of Schistocerca americana. Lineage (NCBI taxonomy): Eukaryota > Metazoa > Arthropoda > Insecta > Orthoptera > Acrididae > Schistocerca > Schistocerca americana. The sequence continues at coordinate 541,809,110 of NC_060119.1, forward strand.
TGGCTGGATATTTAACTTCAAACATTGTTGCATGGTAACAGTTTCTAAAGCATACTAGTAACGTAAAGTGAAACGTTTTATGGCAAAGACAAAGTTAAAAGGCAGATTATCTGTCAATAAATGGTTTTACATGAGAAATGTGGTGTAAACCTTTACTCTTCCTAGTACGCAGAATTTCAACTTGAATGCAATTATCATGCGGTATTCGTCCGTAAAGAATACTGGAATTTTGCTCAAGGTTAGCGTCAATGTTATTTTTCTCTGAGCCAGCCGGCGCACGCGGCTGCCTGCGGTGTGAGTCATTGTCTGTTTCTTTGTTGGCGCGCGTCGTTACTGGGATTAGGAGGCCTAACTTCCACAAATTCGCCTTGCCGAGAGGGCCCAGCTCTGTTTAAAGCTCGCCAGTTCTGATGAAATTGACGTCTGTCGTTATGATCATATCGTCTGACGTCATGTCGGTAGATTCCGTAGTTTCTTCCTTGTCCGTCACGTGGTGGAGAATTTCTCCCTGAATCGTAACTGTGCGCCGAACTGTTGCGTCTGAAGTTATTCTGCCTCCCTTGATAATATTTATTTTGGTTCCCGTATTGTCTGTTTCTCTGATTGTCTCTGTGATAGTCATTACTACGGAAATGCGATCTTTCTCTATAACTGTTACTCTGCCAATGGTTGTCATATGGGTGGTGTCTGTTTTGGTCACGATTTGCGTTGTAAGAATAGCCTTGTCGTGTCAAGTTATTACTTCTTTCATCGCGGAATTGCGACGGATGTGACCTGTAATTGTTGTGTTCCTGGTTTCGCGTTCCGCGATTGTCAGTGTCAATTTCTAATTCTTGTAACAGTCCCTGAAATGCTTCAATGTCGTCTTTGCAACGTCCTGCCAAAATAATATGTCGTAAATGTTCAGGTAATTTGATTAAGCAAATGCGGATGAGTTCTGAGGGGCTGTATGGGTTTGACAGGTACTGATTCTTGTGCAACATGTCTTCAAAATATTTCACAAGACTGGAGAATTCAGATTGTTCGAAATGTTTCATCATTATGATGCCATGTTTTACGCGGTCTTGTGTGGCTTGAGACCAATATGCTGAGAGGAAGGCATGGTAAAATTCTCCTTCACTGTGGCAATCGTGAATTACCGATCGCATTCTTACAGCTGGTTCATTCTCCAAGTAGCCACACATAAATTCTAATCTGTGCTCCAATGACCAGTTGGGAGGAAAACAATGAGAGAATTGATGGAGCCATGCTTGTGGATGAATGTCGTTGCCAGAATTCTTAAATGTTTTGAATTTACGTGTAGTAATGAACAGCTTATAGTCAAAATCGTCATGTCGGCGAGTCGCATATCGGTCATTGTTAGGTCGTGTCGGCCGTTCCATCTCAAAATTCGGTGCACATTGCCAGTTTCTTTCATAACTTCCGAAATGCCCTGTGTTATTATTTTGTGGCTGTTCCGTATTTCTGTATCCCTCTTCCCGTGTTGTAGCGCGAGTGTCCTCTGAAATACGTAATTCTTGTATTAACTGTGTCAGCTGATCTTGTACTTCCCGGATTTCTCTTTGGTGTTGCGTATTAATCTGATTCTGATTTTGTTTGAATTTCCTAATTTGTTCGCACTCTTCAGTGTCAGTGAAGGCTACAGGTCTTGTGTCATTCAGATCATCATCTACCTTTGTAGATAAGTTAGTGACCTGATCCGAAAGTTCGGCTACTTTCTCCGATAGTGAACACATTTCCTCATTGTGTTTTTCTGAACCAAGTTTCAGAATGTCCATTTGTGTTGAAATCGAATCTACTGTGTCCTTTAAGTTTTCCTGAGTTATTGCAAGTTGCGTAACCGAATCGGTAGATGCAACTGAGTCAATTTTAGCTTGCAAGGTGTTGTGATTTTCATGAAAAATAGTTTGCAGTTCTTTTATGGCTGCTTCATGATTCTGTAATGCATTTTCATGCCGCGAAAAAATAGGTTGAAAATGCTCACAAATTTGTGTTTTTACGTCATTACAGACTTTTTGACATTTCGATTCAATGTTATGTAACTCACTAGTTAAATCTTCACGTGTTTGTTCAAGTGTGGTGTCTAACTTTTGAAGATTTTGTTCCATTGTGTCTAACTTTTTGAGATTTTGTTCCACTGTGTCTAACTGTTGCTGTGTTTGTCTCTGGTGTTGTTCCATTGTGTCTAACTTTTCAAGCTTTTGCTGTGTTTGTCTCTGATTTTGTTCAAGTGTTGTGTCTAACTTTTGTAGCTTTTGTCCCATTTGTTGCATTAACTGTAATAACAATGCACTGGTGTCTGAAACATGTTCCTCAGTGCTTTTCGGCAGTGAATTTGCACCGGCAACATTCACATTTTGACAAGCGGAAAACGTGTCTTGACTCATTTGAGAAAACGGTGAGGACGCAAAACCTGAATCTACAGTGTTTGCAAAATTGTGTCCTATCATTTCGGATTCCTGAGGCGAGCTGTTGCCGACCGATCGATCGATAATGCTTCCCTCTTCACTAATTGTTTCACTGTCCACGCCATTGTTTGCCGCCCGCTCCATTTCCCTATGCACAATTATCAAATTACTACTTTGAACATCAGTTAATTCATTACTCGGTGGCGCTAACACACTGCTTTCATTTTCACTGTCATTTCTCAGTTTACTTTGGAGCCTAGTATTCCGTTTTTCACACGCCATTATTGTCACAGTATTTCACACGACAACACAGAAAAACACAATTTGAAGATCAAAAATAAGAGAACACATTAACGTAGCACTGAAAATAATATTTAGTTAATTGCAAGCGCAGCTGCGAAAAACTTGCTGCAAATCTACATGCATGCCACAACTGTTTTACTGTACAACAATGAAAGACTGCAACTACAAAGGAGATTCTCTCTACAGTTACGCGCTAGCAATAAACAAAATCTACACTAATTACACAAACTACAAGAAAAAATCAGAAGATTCCAGTGAGGTATCCTTGGCTAAGGGTCGACATATGAAACTCCCCTTTAAACAATATATACAGGACTGTGCTTAACCTGACACACAATATTTTGTTAGCGCAACGCAATCTGACTTTCAAAATTCCCTACAAAATAATGGCCCTGACTAACATTAAACTATACCTTTCACAAATCACTAAATCACTTACCTCACAATAATCTTCGTTTCTCCCACTACTGCAATACAGCAAGCGCCACTACTGCCAGCTAAATAAAAGATTCAAACTTAATATCATCACATGCCATAATATATATATCAGTTCATGAAAAATTACAAAACTCCGCCATCTCTCTCCCCACATCCACCACTGCTGGCGGCTCACCTCCAACTGCGCAACGCTACGCGCTGTTCACAGCCAGCTGCCTAACACTACAATGGCGAGTATTACAACAATGCAAAGCAGCCACAGACTGCACACAGCACAGCCAGTGATTTTCATATTGAGCGCTACGTAACGGTGCCAATAAGAAAACATAAACAGCCTACTTACATAGAGAAAACATAAACAGCCTACTTACATAGAGAAAACATAAACAGCCTACTTACATAGAGAAAACATAAACAGCCTACTTACACTTTGAATACCCCAACTTGTTGGCGAGTGTTCAGCATTACCAACCGATACGACCAACAGTGCAGCGAGGTGTTTGATTGTGACCTATCGATCACCTCGAATGAGAGTGTCCGCACATCCCAACATTGCAGGAGTCACAGCTGTATGCCGCCGGCCGGTACGCGGAAAATCGAACACTTTTGTGCTACCTTGTTGCTATAACGACACACGCCTCGCCCAGCGACTCACCGCGCTTTTATTCACTGCCAGGTTCCCGTAGACATTCTGCAAGCGCCTGTGCTCTGGTTTACCGTCAAAAGAAACTCAGTAACGGTTTCTGATTGGAACCATCTTCCTTACAGACACCATTTTGGTTACGATAGCGTCGCCACCAGTCGGAATTTTCTGAAACTATAGGGGCTGAAGCGGGAATATTTCACAATGTCCCAGAACCAATTCAGCACTTCTTCAATCGAAATTGGCCAAGAAAAAAATGTGTTGAATTACTTATTGAATGCCCCTCGTACAACTACTTTTGTTGATGGCTCTTCGTCCAAGATAGTCCAAGATAAAATGGTGGTGAGCCCTCCTCACCAAGAAATCCTCGATGCAGTCGCGTACCCTATAAGATGGTACTATCGTCAGTAACTTGGCTGGACGCCTGCGGGCCTGTTGCTTAGTGTGGTACGGTGCCGCTGTACCTTCTGCACGGCGTCACTTCCAGCCGGCGCCGTAACTCATTTCGACGGCATGCCACGTCCCTCGCGAAGCCTCCACGCGGCAGAGTGCGCCCCTCTTTGTCCACGCTGGCTGCACCATAAATCCTGCCTGTCCCTCCCCACCCTTCTGCTAGCCTGTGCGGTATTCAGTTACTCTTGGCCAGTATGGTGGTATCAGTGCGTCGTTTCACGCGTCGGTCGGCACATTTGGCCTTTCCGTGGGCAACTACGCACTGGAATTGTTACTTTGCCATGTTTCACGCTTAGAAAACGACCATCAATACAAACACGTTGAATTTTCCTATGCTAGTCCAGGGGAAGCAGTGTCGGTGCGAAAGTCTAACCAGGGGCAAATGTTGCTGCTTTTATTTATCACGCTTTCGCGCTCCTGTTCTCACCGTTTCCAGTCGCGCGCAGTCTGTGGTACAGTGTCGGTCTCCACCTGAGACCAATTAATTACTCGTGGCGCCGACTGTGCCTTTATAGCTACCTGGAGTAATTGTATAAAATAGAATCGACATATTGATCTAATTCTACGATTCCTCTGAAAGAGTAACTGCAGACATTAATCGGATTATAAATGCCAGTGGCAAGGTGTAAAATGTTGATAACAGTAATCGCTTTAAAAAAAGTTAAAAGTAGCAGATTGTTGTAACAGTTATAAGTATTATCATCGTTCTTATGTTATTATTTAGGGTTATTCAAACAACAGTATTTTTGTGGTAATTATTATTATTATTATTATTATTATTATGTTATTATTGTTATTATTGTTAGTATGTTATTGTTTACGACGCCTCGCTTGGTGTAAGGAGCATAAACACTGGATGATTGAACAGTGGAAAAACGTTGTGTGGGGTGACCTATCACGGTACACAATGTGGCGATCCGATGCCAGGGGGTGGGTATGGCGAAAGCCGGGGGAGCTCCATCTGACGGCGTATGTAGTGTCAGCAGTAAAATTCGGACGCGGTGGTTTATGGTGTGGTGGCGTTTTTCATGGAGGGTGCTTGCATTCCTTGTTGTTTCGCGCGGCACTATCACAGCACCGGCTTACATTGATGTTTTAAGCACTTTCTTGCTTCCGACTGTTGAGGAGCAATTCGGGGATGGCGATTCCATCTTTCAGCACGATCCAGCACCTGTTCATAAAGCACGGCATGTGGCGGAGTGGTTACACGACAATAGCACCCCTGTAATGGACTGGCCTACACAGAGTCCTGACTTGAATCGTATAGAACACCTCTGGGATGTTTTGGAACGCCGACTTCGTGCCAGGCCCTACCGACCGGCATCAATACCACTCTTCAGTGCAGCACTCGGTGAAGAATGGGCTGCCATTCCACAAGAAACCTTCCAGCACCTGATTGAACGTATGTCTGCGAGAGTGGAAGCTTTCATCAATTCTAAGGGTGGGCCAACACCATACTAAATTACCAGCATTACCAATGGAGGGCGCCACGAACTTGTAAGTCATTTTCAGCGAGATGTCCGGATACTTTTGATCACATAGTGTGTATAACCGTCTGGTATTGGGTACTGAACGAAAACATCATTTGCTTAGTTCATCCAAAACGTTGTATCTTTTACACGATTTGGAGAAAAAGGAGGCAAAACCAGAAATTGTCTGAAAAAATATTATGCACTCACGTATATGTTCAACAGACTGTTTCAGTACTAAATTCAGTTTATGAGCATAGCAATGTACGAACAGAGCTGAGGGTTATTTGCCTGTCAAAAGATTTTATACCCTATTATGTTACCCAGCTGTAAAGGCACAGCCGTCTTTATGTCGGAGCTACACGATTTCTATCACAATTAAACTCACTTTAGCAGCCAAACAGATGCTCCGCAGCACTACAGTTATCACTGACATCAACAAATCCTAAAAGTCTCTCACACACTAAACTTGTGGATAATACACACAGCAAAACAGTTGAACGTTGGGACTCGCTTAAAGGATCTACCGTTTTATCCATTACAATCGCAACGAATGACGTTTCTTTCAATTCTTTCGAAATTTCTGTACGGATGACTTCAGCAATGGAATCCATGCGATAATTCTGCATGTCGCCTGAGATGTCCTGAAAAACAGTTGAATTCTGTAAGTGATTTGCCAAAAGTTAATGTTTTTGTGACATTAAGTGTAACAGTTCAATATAATTACCCCGATTATCACTGTCCTTAGTATCATCGTGTTCTCTGAAAGGAGATTCTTGTGCAGCTAGGAGACATGTGACATACGTTAAACAGTTCACAAAGTGTGCGTTTTTCTTCATTTATTCCTTATGCGTCTGAACATTGAATATCAAGGCACAGTTCAAACAAAAATATATCCTCGTACTGCCAAAAGTAATGAGCCTCCATGCGAATGTGATATGGTCCTCTGACTCTTCGTGTCGTTCCCTTAAGTTGTTAAAATTGTAAGTGTTACGCAATTTCCTGACCACAATTGATCGGAAGAAAACAGCAGTACAATTTTTGTCTCTCTTCACATCCACTTGTTGATTTGTAACGAGAGGGGTACCAAGATTATTGAAAATGTCTGACATAATTTTTTGTTACTGTATTCAAACTCGGAAGATTGGGTGTAGGCAGTCCCTGTTTGATCACGTCACTTTTCGCCTCAGAACTACGTCCTCCAAATGGAGGTGTTTTTAGACTTTAAAGGACACATTTACAATCCGATATGTTTGTATCTTTTGAGGAACCCGCTATTTCGTCCATATTGCTTCAGCAACCCAGCTTCACATTAACGCAGAAATTAATTTAAAATAATAAAAGAGATATACCAGTTCACTTTTGCAAAGTAGCACGCGAAAGAATAACACCTCTGTCTTTAGAAGAGCCAGAGAATCGTAGGCGCTGCACGGTCACCAACTGCCTTTAACAGCAGCACGGCCCTCCACTTTCACTAGCGGAAGGGAGATAACTGATGGACCTCGAGTGCGATGCGGGCCCACCGTTAATCGCTGTTGCTGAGAAACAGGAAGGAAGCATGTAGCATGTAGCTGACCAGCCCCTGTGACCTTCCAAACTGGCACCTTCTCGCTGACAGTCGGTAATGTTGGGCTAACAGTGCGTTTTACAAGTATGAACTCTTCCCGCAACCGAAATTGCACAAAAAAGTGTATCAAGAATGTTTAAATATAAAAGATGCGTCTTATCTGTAACTGTAATCGGTGGTTAAGCAGTTAGTAGCACGCCTCGTTTATGAAATCCTCTGGATCAAAAGGCATCAGCTGGACCGTACTTGGAGGGTTCGATAGCAATATTGAGACCATGGATCGATTCAAGAGATGAAAAGTGAGAGGGTGTGACAGTACACTAACAATTATTTTGGCTTGGTATGCAAAAGAATTTAGGAATACAGGAATCCTGGTGAAAGCTGCACATATACTGAATCTATTCGAGGGCACAAGTTACACTGGTAGAAATGAACAGAAATCCGGTGAGCGTGGGAGGAAACAGAACAACAATTGTGCCAGAGTTTTGCTGCGCACGAAGAGTTTATCTTCGTGTTGCAGTGTGGGTTGCTGCAACGACAATGACCTCAGCGCCGCACGGACAAGGAGTCTCGTCGCGAGCAGAGGCTCATTGTTCGCAGACACACCTCCTCTCCAACACGGTCTGCGAGTGGGCTCTTGTTCCACCACGCAAGCCGTTGGCCTGTCTTCGGAAGCTGACTTCAGCCTCCTACACAGGCTCCTGTCTTGTTGCCCACGGAACTGCGTAGGCATGCTGCTCGCAACGGCACAACAGGAGAATTTGTGAGCGTTAAGCTTTCCGGGAAGATCGAGTTAGCTCGGGGTCTGAAATCGAAAATATGTCTTGAAAGTAGAATCATCTAGGGTGCTGCGCCTCGTCATATGTTTCCTCCGTGCTCGACGTTCCGCCCCGCTGCTAGGATATTCTTCAGGATGTTGCCGTATTCACGGTTAGCTGAGCAGTTGCTCAGCACAGGGGTCGAAATGTCGATCGCTTAGAAGAAATGCGACGCTGCGTAACACCTTACAAGCTTCTACTTTCAGTGGCAACAGGCACAAAACCTACAGACTTACATACAAGGTGGGATCAAAAAGTTCCGTTTGAGGGCGTTACTGTAGCGTATATAAAACGTTGCGCGACTCCGATGAGGGTATAAAAGCACTGGCATGTACGAAAGGAATTAGTGTAGCATTAGTGCTTTTCGAAGTGCGTGCGGTACGTGTGGAAACGTGGACTGTGGCGACGTTATTACCAAATGCGTCCAAACAGGACGAGCAGACACCGGTAGATATCCATCGGAGAATGAAGAATGAGGATGGGGCAGCATGTCCGTCGAAAAGCAACGTTGTGGAATGGTGCGCAATATGGGGCGCTCCGGCTTCATGATAACGCACGTCCCCATATAGCAAATAACACAAACAGAACACAGCATGTTATCAATGGAGAAACGTCTACAGACGATAAAGTAACCTCTGGCGTGCCACAGGGGACTGTTACGGGACCATTGCTTTTCACAATATAAATATAAATATATATATAGTGTCGGAAGTTCCATGCGGCTTTTCGCTGATGATGCTGTAGTATACAGAGAAGTTGCAGCATTAGAAAATTGTAGCGAAATGCAGGAAGATCTGCAGCTGATATGCACTTGGTGCAGGGAGTAACAACTGACCCTTAACATAGACAAATGTAATGTATTGCGAATACATAGAAGGAAGGATCCTTTACTGTATGATTATGTGATAGCGGAACAAACACTGGTAGCAGTTACTTCTGTAAAATATCTGGGGGTATCCGTGCGGAACGATTTGAAGTGGAATGATCATATAAAATTAATTGTTGGTAAAGCGGGTGCCAGGCTGAGATTCATTGGGAGAGTCGTTAGAAAATGTAGTCCATCTACAAAGGAAGTGGCTTACAAAACACTCGTTCGACCTATACTTGAGTATTGCTCATCAGTGTGGGATCCGTACCAGATCGGGTTGACGGAGGAGATAGAGAAGATCCAAAGAAGAGCGACGCGTTTCGTCACAGGGTTATTTGGTAACCGTGATAGCGTTACGGAGATGTTTAGCAAACTCAAGTGGCAGACTCTGCAAGAGAGGCGCTCTGCATCGCGGTGTAGCTTGCTGTCCAGGTTTCGAGAGGGTGCGTTTCTGGATGAGGTATCGAATATATTGCTTCCCCCCTACTTATACCTCCCGAGGAGATCACGAATGTAAAATTAGAGAGATTCGAGCGCTTACGGAGCCTTTCAGACAGTCGTTCTTCCCGCGAACTATACGCGACTGGAACAGGAAAGGGAGGTAATGACAGTGATACGTGAAGTGCCCTCCGCCACACACCGTTGGGTGGCTTGCGGAGTATAAATGTAGATGTAGACGCAACGAAGAAGTTACGCCAACTCAACTGAGACACACTCGAGCCCCCGTCCTGTAGTTGTGATCTCTCCCCATACCATTATCACCCCTTCGGTCTCTTACAAAGGACTTGAAGGGTCGACGATTCCTGTCGGACGAGGGTGCGCAGCAGGCAGTTCCGAACTTCTTCAGGCAGCAGGACACGGTGTTTTTCCAAGAGCATCGTCAGTGAAATCGTCTGAATGCTCATGGCGCTTTTGTCTGGTAGACATAGCGATTCTGGACTGTACGGCATTCGAACGGAAACTTTTTGATCGCCTTTTAAAATATATGTCTGTTTCATCCAGTCCAAACGTAAAGCTTTCGCTCTCACTACCTGTCGCAAGAAGACGCCATTGCGCAAAATTCCTCAAGCAAGAGGTCATGGGACATGTGTCACCAGATTAGGGTCATGTTGTCAGTCTGTCATCTCTCTCGTTCACGTGACCGAGTTAGCCAGCACACTGAACACGCGTTCGGAACGACGGCGGTCCAATTCCCAGTCCGGCCATCTAGGTTTAAGTTTCCGGTGATTTCGCTAAATTGTTCCAGGCAAATGTTGGGATGGTTCCTTTGAAAACGGCATGACCGATTTTCTCCTTCATCCTTCCGAAATACGAGCTTGTGTTTCGTTTCCAATGACTATGCTATCGGAGTCGTTAAACTCCAATCTTCCTTCCTTTTTCGTTCTTGTCGTTGGCTTGAAGTCGAGTGAAACCTACCTTTCATCCGCCCTAGGAGCTTCCGTGACGTCCCACAGAGCCACACTGGCAGTTGAGGCCGGAACGACACACTGTCAATGACGCGCTGCACGCAAGAAAAATTACACACATCTTGCTCAATAAATTTACTCGAAGACGTTTTCTGGTGGACCTCCGATTGATTCTCTGCAATAAAATACTATCAAATGTCTAAAATAGCACGGCCAGCCTTTCTTCACCGCCAAGACAAGATCAAACCTCTCTCGGCTCAATAGCCTTATTAAAGCCCCATAGCTTAATTTCGTTCATCATATTTTATGTTTCAGGAAAGCCTGCAACTGTGTCACTAATGATTTAAATAATGAAAACTGCACAAATTATTTTTTTATGCTTAGCACAACGCGTTTAGATAATTCATTCTCATTTTCAAGAACGTATTTGTTATATGAATATTTTTGGTGATGTTTGCATGTGTGCTTCTCTGCCTCTCTTGTGTCTTTTTGAGGTTATAATGCAATCGGAAAACGGGGCAAAATGGATATGAGAATTTTTAAATGCTAATATTAGAAATGGTACTTTGTCCACTTACAGATATTCTGCCTCCTACATTATAAAGAAAACATAAAACTGCAAAGAACGTTCGAATATATTGTTGGTGGCGGGGATGGGGAAAGTTGCGCCAGAGTAATAACTGGTTTAACGATAAACGATCTTATTTCACTGAAAATTGGTTCACAAAATTTCGGGTTACTGGATTCAGCAAAAGACGTAGAATGGTTAAACGTAGGGAGAGAATCGTTTTGTGGGAGAAGTGAACGAAATGTAGCACAAGTGACTAACGTTACATGGGGAAGTAATCTACGTGAGAAACATACAGTACACTGCATGAATATTTTATTTCGTTTTGCTTCTATGCAACACCTTAAAACAGCTAACAATCTGCGCCTCCTCCAGCTGTGGTTGAATAAAAATTTGTTTGAATTACGGGCAGAAATTACGTCATCTGCTTTAGTACGATGTCTATGTTTATTCAGCAACCATGCTATCATACAATGCCGCCAGTTCCTTTATAGCCGAAGTTTAAATTGATGATCTAATCTCAGCACTCCGTTAAAACTTTCGTCTTGAGATTTGCGATACTCAAACGTGCCCTGTGTAGAATGTAGCTCCGCAATAACAGGCGAGTTCTGCAATCTCGACCGACCAGTTGACGGAGAAAAAAGACTCGTTCCGAAAGTTATCTTGACTACACTGCAGCGCGGTCGTTAACTTCGGTGGCTGTGGACAATTTAATTTACGTTTCAGCGATGTGCAATAACAATGGTAAGTACAGGAGTAGAGCCTTCTTCTGTGAAACTTGCTGTCTAGTGTTAACAAAGCTTGACGTTCCATGTAGTGACAATACGAGACACGATAATCAACTTTTTTGTTCTGAGACAACAATATCAGCAGTATACTTTTCACTAACTTCAGCCATTAATATTTTTGCGATCTCGTAAGGGCACATCTTTTCAAAATGACTCTGACCACTATGGGACTTAACATCTGAGGTCATCAGTCCCCTAGAACTTGGAACTACTTAAACCTAACTAACCTAAGGACATCACAGACATCCATGCCCTAGGCAGGATTCGAACCTCCGACCGTAGCAGTCGCGCGGTTCCAGACTGTAGCGCCTAGAACCACTCGGCTACCGGGCCGGCGCACATCTTTTCCAGTAAAATGAAATGCCGAGATTGAGAAGATGGAATTACGTAAGTACCAAAGAGGCAAGCATGTCAGGTGCACACATGGAGCATCAATCCTTGAGCTGGACGGTTTGCAGGCGACCCAGCAGTAAAACGACACAGTCTTGTGTCACGCTCACATTGTGCTGATGATTGCTGTTACCTAACGATTAATATTAGTAAATTGCTCTTCTAAACATCATCACATACGACCAGACCAGTTGCTTCTTTACCTGTGGGTACTTGGGTTATGCACGGCACTGTTCAAAAAGAATAGCTAGCTGTAGTCGTAGGGTCGAGCTGCACACGTCCACTTGCCGGCCTGTGTGGCCGAGCGGTTCTAGGCGCTTCAGTCTGGAATCGCGCGACCGCTACGGTCGCAGGTTCGAATCCTGCCTTGGGCATGGATGTGTGTGATGCTCTTAGGTTAGTTACGTTTAAACAGTTCTACGTTCTAGGGGACTGATGAGCTCAGATGTTAAGTCCCATAGTGCTCAGAGCCATTTGAACCATTTGAACAAGTCTGCTTTGATGCCATGCAGCTAATTCGCTACAAATAATAAGCTGTAGCTGTGATGCTGCGGTCAGCCTGTCTATGCTTTGGCTAGAATTGTGAGTTAACAATATACACAACAATGTATAAAAGAAGATAAATGAATAAATTAATAAAAATGTTTCTATTCTAACGTCTTTGATTGATGTACGAGTAGATGACAGAGAATCATGTTGGATAATGTTTATTCAAGAAAAGACATCTCAAATAAACGGAAAGTGGTCCTGCGACATTCAATTAAAATGCAGAAAATACCCTCATCAGATGGAGTGACGTTACGTTGAGAGCGTTACGAGAACGGTAGCAAAATCCTCAAACTAAACTAAAGATACGCGAAAATTAAGTGCATTTGGCAATCATACTACACGAAATATTCAACAGCTCAAAACGGTTCAGAGTTCAACATGACGATTCACTAAATAACGCACACACGATACAAAGAATAGTAACTCGTACTGTATGCTCAGTTCCGTGTCACAAGCAAAATAAGTTAGTCCTGTGGAGCACGTTCAGACCTCACGAAGTACTCGTATAAAGTCCCTTCAGAAGTTAAGAGTATTGGAGCGGCCGTTCACCGCCCAGAATCAACCACCTCCACAATTGAATACCACTCGTTACCACAGGTAGGTCTGCCTCGTTCCAGCACGAACGTAAAAGTGTCCAGGATCACTTCCCTGAGCTCTTCACTCGAAAAGTCCCGTTCTCCACTTGACTCCCATAGTGTTCCGCTATTGTGTGCGTTTCCATCGGCTGAAGCCCATCCCCAACAAAAATACATCATTCTTACGTGCTACTGAAATGATTTGACTCATTTTGACCACTTTCCGCAATAATCTATTACAATACAACAATGTTTAAATAAAGAAATGTTATAAACATTCGATCACCATCAGATCATTCACAATAATTAGAAATAAACGATTGTTCATAAAAAAATTCTTGCGCTAGTGCACTCACGTTAAATGACGACAAATAGTCGCTAAATGTTGTATAAACAGTTATTTATGACTTCTTGATAAAACGTCTTTCAGTTCTCTCTTTGTTTTGGTGACCGCTTACACATGTGATCGATGATGATGATTAAGTCCCATACTCTGATTAACAGAACGTATGCGACGATGCGGGAGACCCGCACCGCCGTACTAGGCAAGGTCGTAGTAGAGGTGATCTTGCCATTGCCTTCCTCCGACCGTAATGGGAATTAATGGTGATGAACACGGCACAATAACATCCAGTCATCTCCAGGCAGGTGGAAAAATCCCTGACCCCGCCTGGAATCGAACCCGGGAGCCCGTCCTCGGGAAGCGACAACGCTACCGCGAGACCACGAGCTGCGGACACACATGTGACCAATCACTTTTAAATAAGCACGGCTTTTAATAGCACTTGCAAACCACATTTAAATAAAATTACTGGCAAAACAGTAGACTGATCAATAAGTAAATACACTAGTATGACAAAGTATGAGATATTCTTGCTGTATTCATTTGCTATGTAATCGTGAAACATACAATGTTCTGACAGACAACTGCATAATGAATAGCAATACATAAAATAAATACAGATACATAGCTTACAGGGATAATAGTTACAGTGCGATGCTATCATCTCAGGTAAGGTTTGATAAAATCACATGAAGCGATAAAAAGTTGTTAATTCAGAGGATCATTGTAAAGATGCTTATTCGCTGAGAGATATTAACTTCCGTAGTTTTAAACATGTTGAGATACTCTTGTCATCGCATTTGCCTCATTTTTCTGAGATTGCAGATTTAATCAGTTTTACATTAATATTAGATTATAAATAATTATAGACTCTCAAAGAGCTGTAAAAAGCCATCTTTCAGCTTGTCTCACATTCCTCCATTTCTTGGAGCATCGTGTGTCCTCTTAATCGCGAATGATCTCCGTACCGGTGTTCCCACGTTTCCGGCCACGTACTCTTTGCCTGGACTAGTCGACTAGCCGAACCAACCGCGGAGTGACCCGAGCCCTCAGGCCCACTAGCATTCTGCTGTACGACAAATTCATCTCACCTTGTACCAATAGTGGGCGGCTGATTAGCTTGCCTAAATATGCTTGGCGCTACACTGTTCAGTGTTGCCTGCTGCAGTGTCCACAAACCTGAACTGCCTTTACACTGTCAGATATGTGTTCCTGTAATTAAGTAATGCCTACAGGTCAGGAGAAAGGGTACACTCAAAAATCAGTCACACGAAGATCTGGTAAATTCGGGCATCTGAGACCAGAAACAATATACGTACTTAGTCTACGGAATACAGTTGCGAAACTCTATAGGGCAAAAAAATGCAACCGTTCGACAGCTGAAGCGATGCTAGTGGTTATGTCATTTTTAATTTTTTCAGTAAAACCCCCAAATCAAAGACAATAAGAGTCAGAGAAGTCCAAGAACAACAATGCTGTGATTAGTAAAGAAGAAAGAATATCTCTGTCTTTTCGGGTAGATAAAAGGAATAATGTCTATTTGGTTTATTGTTTCGTTGGATGTTACTCTGTTCAAACATGAGTTATGTGCACTGTTCTCTTAAATGAACAGTTGTCCGTATCAGCAGTTTGTCGGAAAACTTATTCAAAATTACCTTTCATAAAAATTAAAGAGAGAAATGATCTGGCAATGTTAAATATAGTGATCTTTAAAACGGAATCGTATCGTTCCGTGAGATAATTTTGAATGCCATTTGGGTCTAGTTTAATCACTAACATTTTAACATTGAACCTGCGGAGTTAAGAAACCAAATCCGAATATTATATTAAAAGAGATTTTCTTTTAAAGAATACTGTTTAATAATAACTCGGTCATGCAGTTATTAAACTGATCGATACCATTTAAGACTATGAGCCTTGCAGATAGTTTCTAATTCGATAAAATCTGAATGATAATCCCCACTGGATATTGTAAGTACCTTATTTAAAGAAGGAATATCCGCTACAGTCATTGCACTTGTAGTTAAGGCAAAGATCACTTTTACGTTTTCTATAATATGGTCTTCCTGTTCTATAACAACATTTAATTTAAGAAGGGTGGGAGCTACTTGTTTATTTGTAGTAGTAGTAGTAGTAGTAGCATTAAACTCTCCAAGCAGTTAGCATGGAGTAACAGAACAGTGGCATGATGTAAACTGATAACTAGCTTATTTTTAATGCTGTTACTTCCCATTTCCCAGTAACTAAACGTGGCGGTATTTTTCCACTACTAAGTTTTCTTGAAACTGCTGTAGGCATCCCTGCACTGCGCTACAACACATGCAAACGTACGAGCTGCCGCCTCCCTACCCACAGATGCAAGCACGCACATTTTCGTGGTGCACAGATAACGTTTGATACCATTACAGCTCAACAGAGCTCATGTTCTAAATATTCAGATCTGATCGTCATTAGTTCATACGCATGTCTTAGCTGCTTTCTGAAAAAAATTAAGAAATTTATCGTAGGAATATCACAAATATTTATTTTCAATAACTTTGGCAATGTGTACCTGCCGTTAAACAATGTCGTCGTTTCTGCTGATTATCCATTTTTCATTATATGTTCATTCCGTGCTTTACAATTACTCGGAAATAGCCCGTTTCCAGTGGAGAACACTACCAGTCACACAAGCAAAACACCCCAGGACACTTCACCCTCAGAGACCCCCACTGCGGGTCCGGGGTAAGAATAGGCCCGAGGTATTCCTGCCTGTCGTAAGAGGCGACTAAAAGGAGTTTCAACCGTTTCGGCCTTCCATGTGATGGTCGCCCTTGGGGTTTGACCTCCATTTTTCAAAATTCTGCAGAAGTACGAGCCTTTTGGGGAAGGACGCCTTACGTGGTGTACCACTGGTCCTCAGTGCACTAAGACCTTGGCACTCAGCATTGTACCAGCGTTGTTGCATACCCACTATTCCTCAAATTGGGCCTAAACGCCTGATGGGTTGTACAAGCTACGCCCATAGTGCGTCCCCATCTGCACCGACGATCGTGATGGACTTTCCATGGCACCAGAAATTCAGCACGGTAGCCAGCCCGTTGTGGTGGGCTCGTCATGTACCCTCTAGGTTGTAGCCCCCTGACAACACATCGTACTGCCGATAGCTGAACTGCACCCTCCCCACGTCGGCCAAGGAGTAGATGCCCGTCTCCTTGGTGCATCAGGACTCCCGGCCAGGTGGCCCTTGCTGAGGCTGGGTGGCGCCCGTGGGGAGAGCCCCTGGTCCGAGTGGGTGGTATCGGGGCGGACGTTTCGCAGATGAAACGTCAACACGTATCAGGTCGCTCTGCGGCCGAGTCTTTCAAAAGGAAAGGTACTGTTTCTAGTTCTGGTTCTCCTGCCCTTTCCCCCTTGGCCACTCCCTGGGAGGAGGGACAGGCCCGCCGGCTTGGGGCGAAGTACTTCCCCCGCTATTTGGTCTGTTCTCGAACCGATGGGGGGACGTTCGCCACTTCCAAGCCCATGTTCTTTGTTCAGCACATTGAGGACATCTTCGGGGAAATCGAGGCTCTCAGTAAGATGCGTTCGGGGTCCGTTCTTATAAAGACCACCTCCGCCACACAGTCGGCGGCGCTCCAGGCGTGCGACCGCCTAGGGGACATCCCAGTGTCCATTGTCCCGCATCTGGCACTAAATAGGACGCAGGGGGTTATTTTTCATCGTGAACTCCTGCTACAATCTGATGAGGAGCTCAGGGCCAACCTGGAGCGCCGAGGCGCGCATTTCGTCCGGCGAGTCCAACGCGGCCCCAAAGACCGTCGCATCGACACCGGGGCCTTTATCCTCGCCTTCGAGGGGGACGTTCTCCCGGAGAAGGTAATGGTGATGTGCTACCGGTGCGACGTGCGACCTTACGTCCCGCCTCCTATGCGCTGTTTTCGGTGTTTGCGCTTTGGGCACATGTCGTCACGGTGTGAGGCTGAGCCCCTTTGTGGCGATTGTGGACGTCCTCTTCGTGAGGAACATACATGCACCCCACCACCTCGGTGCGTTAATTGTCCTGGCATCCACTCACCTAGATCCTCAGACTGCCCCGCATATCAGAGGGAGAAGAAGATACAAGACTCAAAACTTTGGATCGGCTCTCTTATTCTGAGGCCAGGAAGAAGTATGACCACCTCCATCCCGTGCCGTTGACCACTTCGTTTGCCTCAGTTGTGTCCACTCCTTCCGCGGTATCCTCACCCCTATCCTGTCCCCCCTCTGCCTCCTCCCCCCATCCGGGGTCTCTGCCTCCGCCTCCCAAATCCCTCCCTTCCAAATCCTCCTCCCCCGTGGCCCCCGCGCCTCTGCCTCGGGGGCCACCCTTCCTCCTCCTCCTCCTCCCCCCCCCCCCCCCCCCGCCGCCTGAGAAGCGATCCTGTTCTTAGGCGTCCATTGGGGAAACGTTCCGGACCCCAGCTTCCGAGGTCCGGCGTTCCAAAACGGACCCCGCGCGTGAGGACCTTCTTCGGGTCCAGCCCACCATCCCTGTGCCTCCTCGGACTTCCAAGAAGGCCTCCAAGAAGAAGTCTCTATCCCCCTCTCCACCCCGGCGCGTTTCGTCTGACGCTCCATCCGTGAGTTGCTGCTCCCGGCCGTCCTCAGTTTCGCCGGGATGCTCTGCTGCCAGGCGCTCAGCTGGCATCTCGTCGGCAAATGATGCTGCCCCTCCTACGCAACCCGGGACAGCGGCCGCAGCTGGCGACGACTCGATGGAACAGGATCCGCCTCCCGCCGGTTGTAGCGTTGTTCCCTCGAAATCTGGCCCTCCGCGGCCGTCGAGGTGACCAGCTCTTCCCCCGTCTCGTTCCCCCTCTTTTTTGACTAGCGATGGCCTTGTTACATTGGAACATAGAGGTATTCGATCTAATCAGGATGAATTATAACTGCTGCTCCGCCTGCACTGTCCGCTCGTCCTTGGTCTCCAGGAAACCAAGTTGCGCCCGACTGACCGTATTGCCTTTACCCACTATACCTCGGAGCGGTATGACCTCACCCCTGTGGACGGTATCCCAGCTCAAGGTGGGGTCATGTTGCTCGTTCGGGACGATGTCTATTACCATCCCATCCCAATGACCACCCCACTCCAAGCAATAGCTGTCCGTATTACTCTTTCTGCTTTTACTTTTTCAGTTTGTACCATCTGCTCTCCGTCGTCATCTGCTGTTAGTCGGGCTGACATGATGCACCTGATCGTTCAGCTTCCCCCGCCGTTTTTATTGTTTGGCGACTTCAATGCCCATCATCCCCTTTGGGGCTCTCCTGCATCCTGTCAAAGAGGCTCACTCTTGGCGGATGTCTTCACCCATCTCAATCTTGTCTGCCTCAATACCGGCGCCCTGACTTTCCTCTCGGACTCTACTCATACCTACTCCCACTTGGACCTCTCGATCTGTTCTACCACTCTTGCCCGTCGGTTCGAGTGGTATGTCCTTTCTGACACTTATTCGAGCGACCACTTCCCCTGTGTCGTTCGTCTCCTGCACCACACCCCATCCCCACGTCCTTCAAGCTGGAACATACCGAAAGCTGACTGGGGACTTTACACCTTCCTGGCGACCTTTCCGGACCACGATTTTCTCAGTTGTGACAGTCAGGTCGAGTACCTTACGGCTGTTATCATCAATGCTGCCGAACATTCCATTCCTCGTACTACCTCTTCTTCACGTCGCGTTTCCGTCCCCTGGTGGAACGAGGCTTGTAGAGACGCTATCCGTGCTGGACGACGTGCTTTACGCACCTTTCGCCGCCATCTTACGTTGGCGAATTGTATTGGATACAAACGACTCCGAGCGCAATGCCGTAGAGTCATCAAAGACAGCAAAAAAGCTTGTTGGGCCTCTTTCACCAGCCCCTTTAATAGTTTTACTCCCTCTTCTGTCGTATGGGGTGGCCTGCGCCGGCTGTCGGGCATTAAGGCCCACTCCTCGGTACCTGGCCTGACCTCAGGTAATGAGGTCCTCGTTGATCCTGTGGCTGTCTCCAACGCCTTCGGCCGGTTTTTCGCGGAGGTTTCAAGCTCCGCCCATTACCACCCTGCCTTCCTTCCCAGGAAAGAGGCAGAAGAGGCTCGGCGACCTTCCTTCCACTCGCTGAATCTGGAAACTTATAATGCCCCCTTTACTATGCGGGAACTCGAAAGTGCGCTTGCACTGTCCTGGTCCTCTGCTCCGGGGCCAGATGCCATCCACGTTAAGATGCTGGCACACCTTTCTCCGGCGGGCAAAAGCTTCCTTCTTCGTACCTACAATCGCGTCTGGACCGAAGGTCAGGTCCCCATGCGTTGGCGTGACGCCGTCGTTGTTCCTATACCCAAACCCGGGAAGGATAGACACCTTCCTTCTAGTTACCGCCCCATTTCTCTTACAATCTGTGTCTGTAAGGTGATGGAGCGCATGGTTCATGCTCGGTTAGTTTGGATTCTTGAATCTCGACGGCTGCTTACCAATGTCCAATGCGGCTTTCGTCGCCGCCGCTCCGCTGTTGACCACCTTGTGACCTTGTCGACAGTCATCATGAACAACTTTTTGCGAAGGCGCCAAACGGTAGCCGTGTTCTTCGATTTGGAGAAGGCTTATGATACCTGTTGGAGAGGAGGTATCCTCCGCACTATGCACAGGTGGGGCCTACGCGGTCGCCTGCCCCTTTTTATTGATTGCTTTTTAACGGATCGAAAGTTTAGGGTACGTGTGGGTTCCGTATTGTCCGACGTCTTCCTCCAGGAGAACGGAGTGCCTCAGGGCTCTGTCTTGAGCGTAGCCCTTTTTGCCATCGCGATCAATCCAATTATGGATTGCATTCCACCTAATGTCTCAGGCTCTCTCTTTGTCGATGACTTCGCGATCTACTGCAGTGCCCAGAGAACATGCCTCCTGGAGCGCTGCCTTCTGCGTTGTCTAGACAGCCTGTACTCATGGAGCGTGGCAAATGGCTTCCGGTTCTCTGAAGAGAAGACGGTTTGTATCAACTTTTGGCGATATAAAGGGTTCCTTCCGCCATCCTTACATCTCGGTCCCGTTGTTCTCCCATTCGTAGAAACAACTAAGTTTCTAGGGCTCACGTTGGACAGGAAACTGTGTTGGTCTCCGCATGTCTCTTATTTGGCGGCTCGTTGTACACGTTCCCTTAATGTCCTCAGAGTTCTTAGTGGTTCATCTTGGGGAGCGGATCGCACTGTCCTGCTTCGCTTGTATCGGTCCATAGTCCGATCGAAGCTGGATTATGGGAGCTTCGTCTACTCGTCTGCTCGGCCATCCCTCTTACGCCGTCTCAACTCCATCCACCATCGGGGGCTACGTCTTGCGACCGGAGCCTTCTACACTAGTCCTGTCGAGAGTCTTAATGCTGAAGCTGCTGAATTACCATTGACCTACCGGCGCGACGTACTGCTGTGTCGGTATGCCTGCCGGCTGTTGTCTATGCCCGACCACCCCTCTTACCAGTCCTTCTTCGCCGATTCTCTCGACCGTCAGTACGGGTTGTATGTGTCTGCCTTGCTGCCCCCCGGAGTCCGCTTCCGTCGCCTGCTTCGACAATTGGATTTTGCCCTCCCTACCACCTTCAGAGAGGGTGAGAGCCCGACACCACCTTGGCCCCAGGCTCCGGTTCATATTTATCTCGACCTCAGCTCACTCCCGAAGGAGGGTACTCCGGCTGCAGTGTATTGCTCACGGTTTGTCGAACTTCGTGCTCGACTTGCCAGTCACACCTTTATTTACACCGATGGCTCCAAAACTGACGATTGTGTTGGCTGTGCCTTTGTCGTCGGGGCCGCCACCTTGAAATACCGGCTCCTCGACCAATGTTCGAGCTTTACGGCCGAGCTTTTTGCTCTCCATCAGGCCGTTCAGTATGCCCGCCGCCACCGCCATTCATCGTATGTACTCTGCTCTGACTCACTCAGTGCTCTTCAGAGCCTTGGAGCTCCCTATCCGGTCCATCCCTTGATTCAACGGATACAGCAGTCCCTCCATTCTTTCGCTTATAATGGTTCTCCTGTCAGCTTTCTGTGGGTTCCCGGACATGTAGGAGTGCCTGGGAATGCTGCGGATGCTGCAGCCAAGGCTGCAGTCCTCCTGCCTCGGCCAGCCTCCCATTGTGTCCCGTCATCTGACGTTCGTGGGGATGTTTGTAAGAGGCTTGTGTCGTTGTGGTGGGATGCTTGGTCATCCCTCCAAGGAAACAAGCTCCGGGCAGTGAAACCGCTCCCAACTGCTTGGACAACCTCCTCCCGACCATCTCGGCGAGAGGAGGTCCTTCTGACCAGGTTGCGGATTGGGCATTGCCGGTTTAGCCACCGCTACCTGCTCTCCGGTGACCCAGCCCCGCAGTGCCCTTGTGGTCAGGCATTAACAGTGCGCCATGTTTTATTGTCGTGTCCCCGCTTTAGTCAATCTCGTGTTGTCCTGTCCCTGCCATCTACTTTATCGGATATTTTAGCTGATGACGCTCGAGCAGCTGCTCGTGTTCTGCGTTTTATAACTTTGACTCGTCCAAAGACATCTAACCTTTTTACTTATTTTATCTGCATCTTTGTCAGGTCTTTCTGGTGTCCCCCCCCCCCCCCTCCCCTTGAGTTTTACTAGATTCCATGTGCTCTAACAACGGTGACTGGGCGCTAATGACCTCAGTAGTTGAGCCCCCTTAAACCCCACAAAAAAAAAAAAACCTTACAGAGACGATTGCACCAGTTAAGTCTGTTTCCTGGGCTTCAGAAGATCGCCGAACGCGCAAATAACGTAATATCAATGAACAAGTTAATCTCAGGCCGCAAGCATGGTTTTGTAACTTTTTCAACTTCATGATCGACATACAGACTTCGCGTCTTATCCACAGTTGTATCTTAGTAGACATCTAATCGATATTAGGTATTAATTACAGAGATCACAGATGACAGTTACCCGCTCTACATCCACAGTACCAGACAAAGTGGGACCTCACCAGTGAGTAACATTATACCTCCAAAGTGGATAGTTAGTTCTGAAGATGGTTGCGAGAAGCTGAGAGACCCCGGAATTTCTACGAAGGATTCTCGGAAGGACCTAAGCCTTCAGCTTTGCTGTTTGTATTCTAGATGTTCATTATCTGACCGCAGCCAACCTAGTGACAATACAACAAAACTGACGAATACTGCTTATGTAGTGTAATAGTCAAGAGAAAGGACTGCAGAAATTCGGCGATTGCACAGACAAATGGGATTACAGGAAATGGACCTGAATTAAGAGAACTGAACATTGAGTATACAGGGTGTATCATGCTTAAAGTCGTAAACGCATACAGTTGAAAGTACACGATACTAGAAGCAAAAATGTCTCAGAAAACGTAGGGTTGAAAGTGCATAACGTAAGAGCTACGAGCGATTTTTCATTTTCGATGCTGTGAAACAAATCTCTTCTACTGCAAGCTCTTTGCTTTCCATGTTTTTGGAAGTGGCAGTATGGACCACACAAGAAAAAAATATCCAGTGACCTTGTGCTCTAAAATGCTTACCTTAAAGATTATGAGCATTGTTCATTAGAAGAGTTATGTTTCAGAGAAGCTAAGATGAAAAATTCCTCATACCTCTTAACGTATGCATTTTGGCGCATATATTTACTGGACACACTTTCTTGTTTTGGTCCATATTGCCATTTCCCAAAATATGGAAAGCAAAGAGCTTGCAGTAGAAGAGATTTGTTGCACAGTATCGAAGATGAAAAATTGTCCGTAGCTCTTAAGGTATGCGTTTTCGACCCTACGTTTACTGAGACACTTTTGCTTTTAGTATCATGTACTTTCAACTGTATGCGTTTACGCCATTAATTATGGTACACCCTGTATATAACGCATGTAGAATGCCAGCAATGATATAACACTCACAAGGGATTGTTGACATAACTGAGGCTGTGGATTGACGCTCTACGCGATTCCCGCAGTAACTAACACGACGCAGAAATTTTAAGAGAAATATTAATCTTTTGATGTTAATAATAATAGACTGAGAGAATTCTAATCTGGCCGGCCTTTGTGGCCGAGCGGTTCTAGGCGCTTCAGTCCGGAACAGCGCTGCTGCTACGGTCACAGGTTCGAATCCTGCCTCGGGCATGGATGTGTGTGATGTCCTTAGGTTAGTTAGGTGTAAGTAGTTCTAAGTCTAGGGGACTGATGACCTCAGATGTTAAGTCCCACGGTACTTAGAGCCATTTGAACCATTTGAATTCTAATCTGGTGAAACTTCCCCTTTGAACAATTATACAAGACTGTGCTTAAACTGACACACAATATTTTGTTAGCGCAACGCAATCTGACTTTCAAAATTCCCTACAAAAGAATGGCCCTGACTAACATTAAACTATACCTTTCACAAATCACTTACCTCACAAAAATCTTCGCTGCTCAAGCTACTGCAATACAGCGAGCGCCACTACTGCCAGCTAAATAAAAGATTCAAACTATGGAAGGCACTAACTACTGATAGGGATAGTTAGCAAATGAAAGATATTAGTAGAGAACAAATAATGTATTTACCTTGATATCATCGTATATAAATATAGCAGTTCATGCCAAATTACAAAACTCCGCCATCTCTCTCCCCACATCCACCACTGCTGGCGGCTCACCTCCAACTGCGCAACG
Source organism: Schistocerca americana (assembly GCF_021461395.2). NCBI lineage: Eukaryota > Metazoa > Arthropoda > Insecta > Orthoptera > Acrididae > Schistocerca > Schistocerca americana. The sequence continues at coordinate 541,833,334 of NC_060119.1, forward strand.
CTACGCGCTGTTCACAGCCAGCTGCCTAACACTACAATGGCGAGTATTACAACAATGCAAAGCAGACACAGACTGCCCACAGCACAGCCAGTGATTGTCATACAGAGGTGGCGTTACCAATAAAAAACCTAAACAGCCTACTTACATAGAGAAAACATAAACAGCCTACTTACATAGCCCCCATGCTCCCCACAAAAATTTTTACAAATGGTGTTGGGCACTGGCCAATACAGATTTGACAAAAATTTTTCACAATTACAGTAACAAAGATATAAAATGCACACACTTATTAATATTATGTTGGTCAAAAGATCAAAATTTCTCACAGTCCATAAAGACAGTCCACATTGTTCATCACAGTAAAAATGCAGTTTTTCTCAAAGTCCAAGCAGTAAAAGAAAATGCACATAGAAGTAGTGGATTTCCATGCAGTCTTGAAGAAGTAGTGTTGTCCTTCCAATGGAAAGACAGTGCTGACTCTTGATATGCTGACAGATAATGGGCCACAACATAGCAAACCCACAGCAGAGTCATTCGACGTTTTGAAGAACATTGGTAGGTCATCACAGAGCAGACCCACTGTAGTCCTGGTAGAGATTACGGTATTGGTGGACCACCAGAGGTGCAGACCCACTGCAGTCCCTGTAGAAATAATGGTATTGATGGATCATCAAAGATGTAGACCCACTGTAGTCCTTGTAGAGATGGCCAGCAGCCATCTGTTGCGATTGTGCAGGTGCACATTCACCATTGAAGAGTCTTGCGGAGAATATAGCAAGTCCATAAACCACCACTTGTGCACTCACAAAGTTTTTGGAATTGTCCTTAGAACAAGCAATGCTGTTATCCAGTCCCTTGCTGAATTAGTAACACACGTGCAAACACTAACAGTCCCAACTTCTCACATATTGTCCATATACTATGACCAACAGAAACGTGTGCAGTGAAATGGAACTTACAAGTTAATAATATCATGAATTGGTGACAATTACAATTTTATAACAGAAGAATACAATAACAAAGGTACAAAATACATCATTAAAAACATAGCAATATAGATAACAATTGCAGTAACACAGGCTTTACAAAAGAATAGAAATAGACATATACGTCAGTGTTACAAAAATAGTGACATAAGTACATACATAAAATAATGAGAATAGTTTTCGAAACATTAATTTCACACATGAACATTGAAACAGAACAGAATTGTAAACAACTTTACAAAGAAAATAACATATTATTAATGCAACTTATATTTGAGGATAACAGTATTCCTCCTCATAGTGAATATAGCTTAGTATTAGAAGAGAAAAAAAATTCTATGAAACAGTACACAGAGACAGGAAGAAAACAAATACCCAAGGGTACACAAACACATAGTGAGATAACACCAATAGGAAAGGACAGGGTTCGTTTTCAGTGTAACATTTGGTACTGCAGTCCAACCCAAAACTTCATATATCTTTCCTCTTATTTCATCCTCTGTTTCCACCAAAAAAAATTCTATCTAAGCATGCTTTCTGTATTTATATGTTCACACATTTCTTACCTCAACATTTATTTCCAAGAAAATCCTACCTAAACCTGTTTTCTCAATGCATTTCTTCCAATTCATCGCAACTCATTCTCTTAGAGGCTACCCCCTCTTAAGCTAACTTAAATCTACTGAGCTCAGATGCTAAACTAAGGGACGAGGCAATGCAGCATCACATAAAACAATTAATATAAGCAGCAATGACAAGAAATACAGATTGGCAAAGCTAGCAGCAGCAAATGTAATAACTTATATCAAAACATGACATAGCTCAAGCAGAAAAAATATTACAGTAAACAACAATGCAGATAAGGGAAATGTATATTCACATCTTAATGTCTATGTAATTAAAGTGGTGCACCACAAGAAGTTATTCTACCAAAAAGTTACCTATTACTTGAAAAGAAAATTATGAATGCAGTTACTAGTTCCTTCTTATTGTTCTCTCCATTCCAAGTGCTCCTTTTTTGAAGAATGTGGATCATAAAATAATTATTTAATAGATCTGTTGACAGAAAGTGTTCACATTAGCAAATGCATTTCATTTTATAAAAGCAATGCTGCAACACAGCTGGAAAACAGATGTCAAATGAAATAAGCAACTATGAAAAGCAAAGCATAAAAATATCATTCAGTAGTCATGTGACATTTCGTAAGTTAGTAGAAATTCTCTCAACTCTCATAGAAAGACGCTTGTCATAATCAGGTGTGCAGATGTAAAAATATTTCTTGTCAGTTTATTAGGCATTTCAGTAATTAGCACAAAGTGCGAGTAATCATATGTTTTCAAGTAACGAGGGTGTTGCATTAGCGATGAAAGGCACACCCTAATGGCTTGTTCTCCAGGTGTTTGACACGTCCCACGTCCCCTTTTTTTTTTTTTTCTACCTGTGCCGCTGAAAAGGGCTCGCAATAATGGCTTTTTCTCCATGCGTCTGACACAGCTGGGTGCCCGCGACGCATTACGTGCAGGTGGTCACTTAACTTTCGTACGGAAATATTTACGACAGGAGATTCTGCTACCGTTGCAGTCTCATTTAAAAATATTTCACAGGTCAAGAATTAGCGTTGCAAATCTGTAGAAACAAAATCCTATAAATATAAGTGTCCAAAAAAAAATATTCGTCAGCATTGTGATACAGTCACACATTTCATAACTCTTAAAGTACGTTTCTTGGTTTCCAACATCCTTTTCATAAATCAGAGTCCCTAAACACTACTCATTATTCCTTACCTCATTATACATATACATATTCGTCGACACTTCTTCAATATTTCATCGTGAGAAATACGTAGCATAATAAACATTCCTCAACAACATAATACACATCGTCGTCGTAATAATAACATCATAACACCTCAGTCAAATCTCAAAATCGTCGTAACTTCCTCCAATAATTTCTGAGCCTAAAAAAATTCTCTGCTCATTTCAATAGTGTCATCTACCTCAAACGTACTTTAAAATCATGCTCCCTTACGAAATACGTCATTCAAAGCTCTCATAGTATCACAATGATTCCGAAAAATATGAGCGTTTCTCAAAGTACAGACAAAATACAGTTTCATAAGTGTGAAGTTACCCAACTGTGTATTGCGTAAACATGTGTCACTGATGTAGTAAAAAGAATGTTTGTTTCTCTGTCAAATAATCAGATAGCTGTGTAATTCTGTGTTAGAGAAATATGGTACCGATGTGTAAAGTTGTATAAGCAAATACCATATTAGCTAGGGTTCCTTGTGGTTGCCACACACATGGTACACAAAGTAAGCGTGTACCCCCCTGAGGATTAATGTTATTATTTTGCGGCTGTTCCGTATTTCTATGTCCCTCTTCCCTTATTGGGGCGCGAGTGTCCTCTGAAATACGTAATTCTTGTATTACCTGTGTCAGCTGATCTTGTACTTCCCGGATTTCTCTTTGGTGTTGTGTATTAATTTGATTCTGATTTTGTTTGAATTTTCTTATTTGTTCATACTCTTCTGTGTCAGTGAAGGCTACGGGTCTTGTGTCATTCAGATCATCATCTACCTTTGTAGATAAGTTAGTGACCTGATCCGAAAGTTCGGCTACTTTCTCCGATAGTGTACTTATTTCTTCAGTGTGTTTTTCTGAACCAAGTTTCAGAGTATCTACTGTGTCCTTAAAGTTTTCCTGAGTTTTTGCAAGTTGCGTAACCGAATCGGTAGATGCAACTGAGTCAAATTTAGCTTGCAAGGTCTCATGATTTTCATGAACAATAATTTGCAGTTCTTTTATGGCTGCTTCGTGATTCTGTAATGCATTTTCATGCCGCGAAAAAATAGGTTGAAAATGCTCACAAATTTGTGTTTTTACGTCATTACAGACTTTTTGACATTTCGATTCAATGTTATGTAACTCAGCAGTTAAATCCTCACGTGTTTGTTCGAGAGTTTGTTCCAATGAGTCTAACTTTTTGAGATTTTGTTGCACTGTGTCTAACTTTTTGAGATTTTGTTCCACTGTGTCTAACTGTTGCTGTGTTTGTCTCTGGTGTTGTTCCATTGTGTCTAACTTTTCAAGCTTTTGCTGTGTTTGTCTCTGATTTTGTTCCATTTGTTGCATTAATTGCAATAATAATGTATTAGTGTCTGGAATCTGTTTCTCTACGCTTTTCGGCAGTGCATTTGCACCGGCAACATTCACATTTTGACAAGCAGAAAATGTGTCTTGACTTATTTGAGAAAACGGTGATGACCCAAAACCTGAATCTACAGTATTTGCGAAATTGTGTCCTGTCATTTCGGATTCCTGAGGCGAGCTGTTGCCGACCGATCGATCGAAAATGCTTCCCTGTTCACTACCTGTTTCACTGTCTACACCATTGTTTGCAGCCCGCTCCATTTCCCTATGCACGATTACCAAATTAATCTGACTTTCAAAATTCCCTACAAAAGAATGGCCCTGACTAACATTAAACTATACCTTTCACAAATCACTTACCTCACAAAAATCTTCGCTGCTCAAGCTACTGCAATACAGCGAGCGCCACTACTGCCAGCTAAATAAAAGATTCAAACTATGGAAGGCACTAACTACTGATAGGGATAGTTAGCAAATGAAAGATATTAGTAGAGAACAAATAATGTATTTACCTTGATATCATCGTATATAAATATAGCAGTTCATGCCAAATTACAAAACTCCGCCATCTCTCTCCCCACATCCACCACTGCTGGCGGCTCACCTCCAACTGCGCAACGCTACGCGCTGTTCACAGCCAGCTGCCTAACACTACAATGGCGAGTATTACAACAATGCAAAGCAGACACAGACTGCCCACAGCACAGCCAGTGATTGTCATACAGAGGTGGCGTTACCAATAAAAAACCTAAACAGCCTACTTACATAGAGAAAACATAAACAGCCTACTTACATGGTTGCATATGGATTCCGGAAGTATGTGATATAGAACAGCTGACAAAACTCGAATGGTGCATACATGAATTTCTCTCTGGAGACGTAATCCACAGAGCATGTCATCACCTCATGTCGCCAGGTCCGCAGCTCATAGTCTAGTGGTTAACGTTGCTGCCCCTGGACCACGGAGTACCGGATCCGATTCCCGGCCGGATCGGGGATTTTCTCCGTCCAGAGACTGGATGTTCGTGTTGTCCTTATCACTTCATCGTCATTCAGAAATTGAAGAGACTGGAAAGTGTGAAAATGAGACTTCGTACGGACGCTGATAACCAATCCGTTGAGTACCCCAAAAACCAAAATAATCGGCGTAATCATATCGCCAGGACCTCTAAATCGCGTTGAGGGACGAACAAGTCCTCAGAACAGTCTCAAATAATCGTTCAAGGGGCATACAGCCGTCAGCGGTGAGTGCAGTATTCATCGAACTGTTGGCATGCAGTGAGCAGTTGTTGTCATCGCACAATCTTGTCTTTATTTGTGTGTGTGTGTCTTCATACTTCCTGCCATATCTCGTAAACAAAGCTGGTGTATCCAGTAGTTGTTAATATGGCCATTTCCTGTCCCAGTAGACGAGCTAACATAAACTGCGACGCAAAGTACGTCTATTCCTCGGCAGCTGTCAACCAGTGTTCTGCCGTCGCAGTGGATACAAAGTTTTCCTCTATTACGTGTGGGAGAACAAAGTAGCCCCCGCGTCGAGTTGTCAGGGGCGGCTGAGATATCGGGCATCAGGTTCCAGCAGCGGAGTGGCCTGTCCACATTTCAGAGCTGCGACAGTGGTCGGGACTGAGGCTGCGTGTGGAGTAATTGGCGCGCTACCAGCCGCCGCACCGCGGGGATTTGTAAGGCGGCACCGCCAGCAGACAGCAGGCAGGCTCGTTACTGGGCTGGGGCTTCGCCTTTTATGTGCGCGCTCACGTAGCGCCGGTCCCGTAAGCGGCGAGCGGCCACCACAAGCCGGCGCACCCGTAATTGCAGTCTGCGGCTGTGGCTGTAGCCGTGGACTCTGTGACCGTCCAGCACCGCCGCTGAGCGGCCGGGACACTGCCGGAGCGCAGCATACAGACGTACACTAAGTGGAGCAGCACCTCCCTCGTCCCTCTCACAACCCACACACACACATACTGAAACACAAAGAGAAAGGTAGTGTCACAGAAAGAAATAGGACTGAGCAGAGGAATGGGGAAGGAGGGAAAAAAAGGGTGTGTGGGAGAGTTGGGTAGTAGAGTGAAGAGTTGATATGAGGGAGAGTGAGGGGTGTGTGGGAGAGTAAGAGTTAAGTCGAGAGTGAAGGTCAGGTTGAGTAGGAGAGTGAGATTCAGGGCGAATGCGAAAGTGAGGGTTAAGGTATGTAGGAGAGTGAAAATTGTACAGGAATGGCTGGTTTGGTGTGTGACAGACTGAGAAATTATGTGGGTGGGTGAGAGAGCTGGGTTGTCAGAGGGTAAGTGTTAAGCCTCACATTGACAGGCCGACAACTTCGCCAGTCCCCCTTCCAAGTCCTTTTCCCTTCTGTTTTGGCAGAATGAAAGCTGTCACATGCCTGGGCGCAGGTAGGTGTCGCCACACAGTCTCATTGCGCACACGTACAGCTGAGACAGGTCGGCAACCTGCACAGTGGGAGGAGACTGTTGTCCAACTCGTTAGCCTGTGAATGGGCGGCTTTAGGGAATGTGGGAGAGGTTCAAGTGGCTCTGAGCACTATGGGACTTAACTTCTCAGGTCATCAGTCGAATGTGGGAGAATTGAGGTTATGAGGTCAAGAAGATTTCTCGTTATGAAGTGCAGGAGAGTTCTCGTTAGGGTGTGTGGAATATAGTGCAGTTGGTGTGTCTGGAGGAATGAGGACTGTTGTTGAAGAATGAGACTTGGATGGTGTTGGAGAGCGAGGAAGCGTGCCGGTTGGTTAGTAAGAGATTAAGGGTGATGCAAGATGCCACTGGGGTAGACTACACTCTGTTTGGCACCGAAATCTACTGAGTACCCCCTCTCAGTACGCAAATCTCACACTACAGTCTAGACGTATGGAGATGTTATGTGTGCAAAGACACGGATGGAAGGATAGCCCTTACATATGAAATGTAGCTGTGTGCACTGATAAACATTAATAAATTTCTGAGTAGTACGGTGACTGTCGACTACTGGAATGAGATGAGAATTCTCAGTCATTTACTTTTATTGTTTATGAACTTCAAGTGATAATCAAAACAAACACTGGATCAAATACCCGGCTTGGAGAAAGCGTAGATACCCATCTCAAATTTAATAATAGTGGATCACTGCGAAAAGAATGAGTGGAAGTGTTCAAACAGGGCAAAAACGGAATTAACTGAAGCGGTATAAAATGTACATATCTGTTCTAGATGAATTTGAACACGATATCAAGTCAGTGGATGATTGCACTGGTACGTTAATGAGTATGAAGTCAGGGGCAAAAGAACGATTAACTAAACTGTGAAAACGCGCCTGTCATCGTGTACAAAGTTTGTACTCGGCACATCGCTCAGACAGTTACACAAAATGTGTGAGATGAGGTGAGCCGAGGTTGCAAATGGTGTTTGACTCTGGCGTGAGCAGCTCACGAGGCGTCTCTACTCGGAATATAAAAGATCTCAGCACACAGGACTCAGCCCGAAAGTGAGGAAGTGCTTCTTCACAGACCTCAGTCCGAATACCGCAGAAACTTGTGCTGTCCTATCCTCCGTGACAAGAGCCGACCAAAACCGTATTATAAGCCAATCGGTGGGTGCGTCTCTAATTCTCCCAATCGTAAATCGTGTAACAACGTTCCGAAGACAATGCTGTAGAACGTTTGGCGCAACGTTTTGTAAATTGCGAGCGCCGACCTATGACAAATCGCCATCGCCAAAAGTTACGATCGCCGACCAACCAAAAGTTGATCCACGTAATCATCCTGTAAAATTTCCGTAAATAATATCTACGATCGTCCCGACAGTGCTGCAGCATCATGAAACAAAGGTTTCACTGCAAAGGTGTTCCGTATCTCCCACGCTAGGTGAGATGTTACCTGTTCTAGTTGCTCAGGACTGTATAGTAAGCGTAGGGCCGTTAGAAGAACCTAGTATTCATATTCGCCACATGGCGAGACCTAAGGGCGCTCAGTGAACTCTCATGAGCCGTCCACAACCACCGTTGCTAATCCATCAAAGCCTGTGCCGCCCTCGGCCGCAGCGAATGGGCTGAGGGACTCCTTGCTCACTCTCTTGAGGCCTAGGATGGATCTGTGTTCCCCACTGTGCCAGTCCGGCGACGTCGCGTTGCCCGATGCTGTGATTAGCAGGAACCTCTGGGTCACAATGCAGCACTCTCAGAAACATATTGAAGAACTGAACTAGCCATGGAAATTAGAACTAGAAAGAAAAAAGTATGAACTTAGCAGTCATCACACTCTCTTGTACACATTTTTGCTGTTATGCAAGAAATTGTCCGGTCGTATCATGCATCTAATTTATTGGATGAAAACGGAATGAAGCACGAGGCTGGCTACAGCTCGACTCGTTTCAGTGTGTCTCTGGAAGAGTGGGGATAATCGGAGAATTAGTACATTGGAGAAGGTGAGTGCGTGTATCAGACTGTGTGACTCGGTATTAGTTCTCCAAAGGAGAGATGGACTGCTTGTGCAATATAGACGACCGTGGTGGTATGTGGATGAGTACAGAGTATTCCTAAGGGGGAGGCAAGGAGGCTGAGAGCAGCGGCGAGAGCAAGTGTCGAAGAATGACTGCGCAAGAGAGAATGCTAGAGAGAGAGGGATTGTGTGCGGGCCAAACGATGACTGTGTCGAAGCGTCAAAGATAACCGAAAGTGGACAAAAAGTGTCAATTAACTCTACCATTCGAATTGTCTGAGGCTAGCCAGATGACATGGGATTCAAAATGCGTCACCACTGCAAGAGAACTAAAATATATATAATTAGAAACCTTTTCTGTGAAGTGTTTCGCATTTGTTATCCATCCACGCGCACCAATGTACTGATTCACTTGGTAAGATCATAAAGTAGGTTTGCTACAACTGCTTGGTAACAGTTAAGGTCAGACACTAGACATACAACACTAGACATACACAAAGCTTCACTTCATGGTCAACTAAGATAGATACTAGGTCTTCAGCTGCCACCCTCCCACAGCAAACAATAAAATGCCGTGTGCTAATATTTCAAAGCTACAAGTAACGCAAATTTAAGAGATGTAAACACGATGGCACCAGTACATTTCACCAATGGAAGAGTATCGTTTGCCAAAGCTAGGTCTGGTAGAAGCGCTTACTGAGTGGTCCAGGGATGTTCATATTGCGATACAGAGTCGTAGTCGAAGTAGACTGACTGGACGTAAGTCATTGATACGTCTTGTATTTGTCCGATCACATTTTGTTGTCCTTCACTCCTCGTCAATCTACGTCCTTGTTCATGCGTGCCACTACGAGGCTGGTTTGACAAGTTTGGTAAATTTCCAGTGAAAGATTGGAATATTTTTGTTGCACCTTCATGATTGGTAAACTTGATTACTCATAGTCCAGTAAAAGTGCATCCAGCACAACATTTTAACACAACCTCTGGCGATGTTAAATTGCAGTCTGGAAGACTACTTGCCCCAATTTGTGTATGTTGATAAAACCTGGATCCATAATTACACACCAGAGTCATGACGGCGGATCACACAAAAATTTCTACAATTTATAGCATACAGTTCATTGTTGACACCCATCTGAATTGGTCAATGTGTGTCGGCTGCGACCGAAAATGTACAAAATGGAGTTTCATTTGAAGGCTTGGACTTGCCGAACGAAACAACGCAGACCTGGATGAAGTTCACGTAGACTCTGTGCCATCGTTAAATACCATTTATTATTGGATTGAGGAATTTAAAGGTGGTCGGGCAAGCACCGAATACGAAGCATCCTCCAGTCGTCCAATAGAGACCATCACAAAGAAAACAATTGACAAAACCATGATAAGGTAATCAAAGTTGGCCGAATAAAAAGTCGTGCTGTCGCTGAGACTGTTGGCACCTCAACTGAAAGAGAGCATAATATCCTGCTCGGCGAATTGGCTATGAAGGTGATGTGTGCGAAGTGGGTGGCTATTACTCATAGTCGACTAAAAGCGCATCCAGCACAACATTTTAACACAGCTTCTGGCGATGTTTAATCGCAGTCTAGAAGACTACTTGCGCCAATTTGTGTATGTTACACACCAGAGTCAAGACGGCAGTCACAACAATGGACAAAGGCTGGTGAAGGTACACCGATGATGACAAAGACCATTTTGTCAGCTGGTAAGATGACTGCGACTGTTTTTTGGGATTCCCAAGGAATAAACTGATCGTATGACATTGACGGCCAGAAGTTCCCAGCTAGGGACGTTCGGCCGCCGAGTTGCTAGTCGGTGCCACACTGGGTCACCGACTTGCAAGGCGATGATGATGATGATGAAATGATGAGGAGACCGACGCAGTACCCACTCCCCGAGCGGAAAAATCTCCGACCCGGCCGGGAATCGTACCCGGGCCTGTTGCATGGCTGTCAGACGCGCTAACAGTCAAGTAAGGGGGCAGACATTCCCAAGGAATAGTTCTCACAGATTACTTCGGAAAAGGCACAACCATAAATTGGTTGCATTATGTTAATTTTAATAATGAACAGCCTCAGTTGCACCGTTTACCTAGAATTTACCTAGGTTTCAATCGGGATAACCCAACCTTCTTCAGAATAACAGTCGTGAAGTGGGGCCGAGGCAGTGCCAGATAAGTTTTACAGTCTGATGATAATTTATGGATTTGTAGTTTTAGCTTGACAATGTCCACTATGGACAAATGATAGATACTGTTATTCTGAAGAAGGTTGGGTTATCCCGACTGAAACCTAGGTAAATTCTAGGTAAACGATACAACTGTGGCTGTTCATTATTAAAATTAATATTTATGCGGTTGCTGACAGGGCCGCGAAATGTTGAAGATATTTAGGTTGCATTATGCTCCACGGCTGCATCGTTTGTAACTTGTGTTGGCCGAAAACCGACCAAGGCTGGCATGTAAAAACAAAAAGGAAAATAAATGCTCCTTCACCAGGATACTGCAGCATCTCGCACATGAGCGATAATAATGGTGAAAGTGTCTGAATTGGTGCCTCATATACCATATTCACCAGACTTAGCCCAAGTGTCTTCTTCCTGTTCTCTAAGGGAAGAAATTTTCTTGAAATGAGGAAGTGATAGTTGCAGTCAACGAGTATTTTACAAAAAATTGACAGAACCTATTTTTCTGCTGGGACGAAATAGCTGCAGGATCGCTGAAGAATATTGTATCAGTCAAAGGAAACTATGTTGAGAAGTTGGGTGAGTTGTTTGTTTCAAAACTTTTTTTTTAACCAGACTTATCAAACTACCTGTCTCCTTAACTACGGCGCTTCCCGTTTAATTTCCCTGAACTCCAAACATCCTGTACAAAGCAGGGCGCTGCGTCCTGATTAGGACTGTTGACAAAATATTGATGTATCGATATTTTTTCCAGAAAATATCGATATCTATCGGTAATATTTCTTCACCGATATACCGATATGGAAATGGTCATATTTTTATTTTATATTACATTTTTCTCGCAATTTTCGCTAAATATTTAAAATTGTACTAGAACATAATTTTACTGTCATTGTGTGGAGGAGTCTTACTACTTTATGAGCATCACGTCCCGTCTTTCTCTTTGACTATGTGCAGCAGGTATAGGTGACACAAAGAATTCCGATTGCGCTGGGAGGTGGGGGGGGGGGGGGGGACGGGTGGGTGAGGGTGAGGGCGAATGGAATCAAAAGATTTACGATGTGAAGAAATAACACAACAGTTGCGTTAAAAAAATAGTTTTTAATACAACTACTGTTTTATTTCCTCGATCGGAATTCTTCAAAAACAGTTGCTGAAAATAAACAAAAATGTAAACGCCAAGTTTGTCTTTGCGTTATCGGCGACGTGTGAGGCGAAATGCTCCGCGTTTCCAACAGAAACTGCAACATCTAACTTCACTACGCAGTTCTGTCGCTACAACAGCTGGTTCACTGGCGTTTGCAGAAAAGGAAAAAAAAAGGGGGGGGGGGGGGAAAGTCACTCTGAAGTGTTCGGGACAAATCCGATAGGTGGCGAAATCGAACGACGGACCCATCGGACACCTTTTATTGTGTCACTTACATGTTGTTACCATTGTTATCAAAGTGGTTATTGCCAAGTGTGAACGTGCATCGTTTTCCTTTCAATTCTTGCTCTAAGGGGATAAGCAGACTGCCTGTTTGTTGATGTACAGAATATGTTACTAAATCAATACTTAAATATACAGCTCTAGAAACTGCAGTACATTTAGAGTGTGCAGCCGATACTTTTATAGGCCCTTATTTGAATATTTTTACCGTTGATGTAATGATTTATTTTTCCGAAATATCGAGCGTCAATAATGATATATTTTAAATAGCGGCATGTGGGATTCCCGATCCTTTTAAAAATATCAACGGTCCTAGCCCAGATATGTACCTGCTTCAACTCCTTAAGCTTCAGGAAGTTTCTGCACTCTGGATATGTTCTGCTCTGCTCGTACTTACTGGTTGCCCGATGCACTGAGTTTCCTGAGGCTATGCATACCGAAGCACCAGAACTAAATCCACACACTGGACAGTATTCCGCCTGTTCCGTAATTAATTTCACGATGAGATCGTGAAGACGGCCCGGCGCCAGCATGGGCACACGGAGGGGCGAGTCTTAACGAGGCCGTGGCGTGTGGCGTCTCCCGGCAGTAACCCGCAGGCGGCCTGCGACTGCACTGCACTCCACTCCGCTGCAGCCGCTGCGCGCCAGCGCCATTACGGCCAGCAGCGGCGCCTGCACACACACCACGCACATCACACTGCAGCACAGCACAGCAGCACTCTTTCCTGATTGCTTGTCCTTATAAAGCGCTATCGCGGGCGCTCAACCCTTTTGTTACTGAAAAAAGGACCTCTCAATACTACTTATGTTTTATCGTGCGTACATGAACCTGGAGGGTAGCACAGAATAATATCCACCGTGTAAGAAGGCTGTTCGCTAATAAAATTTCAGATACGAACAGTACGTGATCGTCGCTCGCAATGTTGCGAGTCCGTGATTCCATCGTTTAATCTAAATGAGATGTAATCATCGCACAACCGCTGCTTTTGTCTATCCCGCAATCTCGCTTCGAAGAGTTAAGAGGTAGCCCGTGTGCGGACCGAGTACGGCAGATCATCCCGAAATTGACGCATATTTGCAAGGAGGAGGAGGAATCAGACACAGACTGCGCGCAGTACCTTAGAGAAACGCAGTATTTTTTTTTCTCATTTATTTATTTCACCCTCACGTCACACAAGTGGTATCATTACCGCTCTAGAGTTCTTACCATCATCAGGAATCCTATTTTTAAAAAATGAAAAGGAAGATGGTAAGAGGTGTAGGCAACTGAATGACAACTCGTATAAACTTCTACACATCACCAGATGTCCAGAGAATGGACAAAGAAAGAATAAAATATCTCTTTAAAAACTGTGCTTGAGAGGTTTGCAGGAACAGCTAGCTATTCGGCGCACAGTAAAGAGAATAAAGGCTGGGAAAAACATAGCTACCAGTACTTCCCAAGACTTCACCACTTCACGAAGATGTGGAAGAAGGAAAGAAAACTTTATTTTTAGGTAAAATTGCCAGACTGTCAGGGGACTGACAATATTAGTCTCGCCCTTGTTCTTCATTTGGCATTGTGACTTTGTAGTGAGTGATTTTTTTTTTCCTGCTATGCTACCTTTTTGTATCCCATTCTTGTTTCACGAGATTTCCGTCTGGTAGTGGAACGTCGGACTTGTGCTCTTTAGAATGATCTATTGTTTTTGCTACTGTTTCTTTTTCTGTATGCTGGTGTGAAACTGTTGACTCTGAATGCGTGTGTATCTTGATTATTGGTGATACGTCATACAAGCTGTTAACACGATTGTTAACTGTAGCTCACAAGTTATGCAAGATATGCTTTCGTGGGTAGGCTTCAGCTGTCGAAGTGGTCGCTCACAACGAAGCCCCCATCGGGACCGCTGTCTCTTCCCCTGCCTCACCTTCTGTGCAGGTACGGGCCCATCTACTTCGTGGACACACAACAGGCAACACAGCAAGCATGTGGAACGCAGGAAAGAGTTGCTGTTGGCTGTTGCCTGCCTCCTACCGCTCGACTCGCTGTGTCTACCACAAAACCATTTGAATAGAGGTGTAACGCGTGTAGCTGCTGAACTTGGTCACTGTTCGCTATGAGGCAGGTGTTTGTGACGTTCACGCTGAGCGCTAACAGGAGCTGGCCGCGAGATTCCTCGAGCCGGTCCCGCGCCTCCCCCGCTCCCGCCCCCCGCCCCCTCTCCCCCCTCCCTCATGCTGCTCGTTATTAAAATTTACTCGCGGCGCCACTATCGGCCACTATCTTAATTGAGAGCCACGCGCCTCCGCGGGGAACCCCCCGTGCGCTAGCTCTCGCCGCGGCCGGCTTCGCGCCTCCGGTAATGAGTCGGGCGGTGGGCCGACTGGCCCGCGCTGCGCCGCTGCTGCCGCCTACCGCCGAGCCGTTAATTACACAGTCACGGCCGGCCGGGACCGTGAATAGGCCGTGCGGCGAACAGGCGCCGTTATGGAGGCGGTGGCGGCGGCTGCGCCGCTAATTGAACGAATGTAAATACGGATGCTGGCCGGTGCTGCCTGGCGGTTTATTGGTTCATTAGAATGCGGGAATATACTGCGAGCCTCCTGCCGCGAGAGGTGCCTCGCACTGCGAGAAACGACCCTCTCCGCCGCCCCTGGAAACTAATAAACTTGAACCGAAATTTACTGTTTAATTTCGCCGGAACGACGCTAAAAACCGGAGGACCGACGCTGAGTCTTTTTCTTTTCGTTCTTCACCGTCTTCTCCAGTTCTCCCCGCCTACAGTATTTGATAGCCCGGCTACTCTGTCACATTACGAAATTCTCCGGTTACCTCCCACGAACAAAAAAAGAGGAGGCCTGGTGTTTATAGTCCGAGGAATGCGGGTAGGATCGAGTGTGATGCCAGACGTCTTTTACGGGCGCTTCGTGGAGATCGTTTACAGAAAATTGATTTTTCGGATGACATCAAAGTGTCTCGTGACGAGCGTTGACTGCTGCTGCCCAATAGCTGCCGCAGCAATTTTCCCGACAGAATTATCAGTTCTGAAGTAATGAGAAACTCAAGATGCTCCATCGTACAAGTTGTTCCGTGACTCTTGAGCGGATGTAGCTTGTAGCGAATTACGGCTCTGCCACTGCTTTATTAAAGCAGTGAAACGATATAATGCGGCAATCTCGTGCGCTTTCAAGGAATACTAACGCTTTCCGGTGAGAATTTACGGCCTACAGCAGGTTTTCTTTTTTCATGAAAATTCTTCCCCGGTGTTTTAACACATGTTCTTTCATCTTGCCACGTCGTCTTGTCGGTTTTTCCTATAGTGGCATTGCGCTACGATGCTGTGAGGGCCTGTGTCCCCGCATGGTACCACTCCACAAATCGACGTAGCAGCTAACGTCTTGCTGCGTCAATAGCTGCCCCCCCCCCCCCCTCCCCTCCATATCCACGTACTGCTTCGCTCGGAATGCATCTTTCATTAGGAAAAACGGATGGAAGTCGGAAGGTGCGAGATCGGACATGTTTGCGCGACTTGGAACATATATTGTGTTCGAACATTATTAATAATCTCCAAGAAAACGGTCTATTGACACACAGTTAACACGGATTTAGAAAACAACATTCTTTTGAAACACAACTAGCTCTTTACTCGCACGAAGGGAGAGTTCTATTGACAAGGGATTTCAAATGGATTCGGGTTTTCTCGATTTCCGGAAGGCTTTTGACACTATACCACACAAGCGGCTTGTAGTGAAATTGCGTGCTTATGGAATAGCGTCTCAGTTATGTGCCTGCATTCGTGATTTCCTGTCAGTGAGGTCCCAGTTTGTAGTAATTGACGGTAAGTCATCGAGTAAAACTCTGGCGTTCCCCAGAGTAGTGTTATAGGCCCTTTGCTGTTACTTGTCTATATAAACGATTTGGGAAACAATCTGAGCAGCCCTCTTGGGTTGTTTGCAGATCACGCTGTCGTTTATCGACTAGTAAAGTCATCAGAAGACCAAAACAAATTGCAAAACGACGTAGTCAAGACATCTGTATGGTGCGAAAATTGGCAACTGACCCTAAATAACGAAAATTGTGAGGCCATTCACATGAGTGCTGAAAGGAATCCGTTAAACTTCAGCTACACGATAAATCTGTCAAATCTGAAGGCCGTAAATTCAACTGAATATCTAGGAATTACTATTACGAACAACTATAATTAGGAGGAACACACTAAAAATGTGGTGGGGAAGGCTAACAAGAGACTACGATTTATTGGGAGGTCACTTAGAAAAGGTAAGAGATCTGCTAAAGAAACTCCCTGCACTACGCATGTCCGTCCTCTTTTAAAATACTCCCTCCTGCCAGAGGTTCGAGTCCTCCCTCGGGCATGGATGTGTGTGTTGTTGTTAGCGTAAGTTAGTTCAAGTAGTGTGTAAGTCTAGGGACCGATGACTTTAGTAGTTTGGTTCCTTAGGAATTCACATACATGTGAACATTTTTTAGAATACTGCTGCACGGTATGGGATCCTAACCAGATGGGATTAACAGAGTACATCGAAAAAGTTCAGAAAGGGGCAGCACGTTTTGTATTATCGCGAAATAGGGGAGAGAGTGTCACTGAAATGATACAGGATTTGGGATGGACATCATTAAAAGAAAGGCGTTTTTCGTAGCGGAGGAATCTTCTCACGAATTTCCAATCACCAACTTTCTTCTCTGAATGCGAAAATATTTTGTTGACGCCGACCTACATAGGGAGAAACGACCACCATGATGAAATAAGTGAAATTAGAGCTATCACGGAAAGATAAAAGTATTCGTTGTTTCCGCGCGCTATACGAGATTGGAATATTAGAGAATTGTGGGGGTTGGTTCGATGAACCCTCTGCCAGCCACTTAAATGTGATTTGCAGAGTATCCATGTAGATGTAGACTTTTTTTGCCGTGTTGACAGACGCCTCGCCCAACGGTTCACCGTGCTTTTGTTCAGTCTTTTGGGTCTCCTTAGACATTCCGCAAATACCTATAAACATTTGCGATGCTCTGGTTTTCCACCAAAAGAAACTCAGTGACATCCTCTCTGTTTAGAAAGCAACTCAGTTGCAGACTCCATTTGAAGTTTGTGTATGGCGACGTCACCTATCGGAGCTTCATGGAACTACAGGGCCTGAAGCAGGGAATGTGCCACGATGTTCCGCAACAAATTAGCAGGTTTTTACAACTGAAAGTGACAGAAAAAATATGTTGCCTTACTTAATGAATACCTCTCGTACTTCCGTTGGAATATAAAAGGCCTATAATGTCGCTCGGGAACATAAGCAACGTAACGTACGCACCAAACAACGTAGTAACTATATACAAGACATTTCCAACATCGTTCCTTCACTGAAAATGCATTTACCCTTCTTCACTTCAAAACGAATACCTTTTTGTCAGCTAAGTGGCCAAAACAACAAGAGCAAATCATGCAATAGCCATCAGGAGATAGATTTTGAAATGAAAACTGGTTGTGGTGACGGCCAAGACAAAAACCGAAATAACTACCACAACCAATTGGTTGCTTTGGGTGTAGGTGCTTCCCTGAAATGAACTGATTGGCACACGATCGTGGTGAGCAGCAGTAAAGCCAATCAGAACACTGGGGACTATATAAATCTAAGACGCCTTTGAAAAGAGATGTTTACAGCGACTCTTACTTCCTATGAGAACCGTACTGACGCAATCCGTAACTCCTTTGCGCTTCAGTGTCTTCTTACGAAATTGTTTGAACTGGTTCCCTTGCTACAATGTTGTGTGTTACTGTGCAGGCTAAGACTGACACCCAAACCTTCAGATGTCAGTCACTCAGATCAGTACCAAACGTTGTATGTCGATAGAAATCAACCAAAACACTGATTTAGTTCGTACTGTGTGCTGTCGTGCAGTAGAACATGCGTAAACGGTAATTAAAAGTAACGCTAAAACTAGGACCTCAAGAAACGCGTATCTGTCAGTAATAGGTTCGTAGATCTCTCGTGCGTGAGTTGGTAGAGCGTGAAGTCGTCGTACCAAAGGTTCCACGTTCCAACACCCATGACGACGACTTGTTTTAACTGTTTACGCGCGAAACTGTTACATGGGTGAACATTTTCACGACATGTAAAAAGACTTTTTGGAGTTCTGTAGCAATTTTCATTGGCAGTCTGCTTTCGCTTCGTTAGTTGGAAGTAGTAAACCGGTAGAGTACATTTGTAAGGTAGGAATGTGGTGTTCTGTCTGATATGTGCGACAGAACAGACATCACGCGCGATGTAGCAGCTTTTGCATTTGTGGCAAACATAAAGAACAGGAACAGTAGAATAACGAAACAATTGCACCACACATGCGAGAGTATTAACAGTCCCATATGACACTTGCATGCGTGGTACAGTAAAAAAAAAAAAAAAATAATTTGGATATGAACCCAGGACCCTTTGTATGATGATCTAACGTTCTGCGAACTTCCCATGGAAGTTATACATATTAGTTGCAACAGTTATGCTGTCCTCCGTAGTTCTGGCGTTACTTTTAATTAGCGTTTACATCCGTTCTACTGGGCGACATCACACCACACGTGTTTCGGTTCATTCTCTATAGACCTACAACGTTTGGTAGCGGTCCGAGTGTCTGACATCTGGATGTTTGGCTGTGACGCAGAAGACATCTGCAAGGGATTTACCGCCTACTGCAGGTACTGCTTTCTTCGCTGTCGTCATCCACCCGTACTCCGCCACCCAGTAACGGCAGCGTTATCTCGTAACGCAGGGGCATGTGGTACACCGGCCAGCGTGTGCTGTTATCTGAGGAACGTGCAGTGTAGCTTGCGGGCGGCTGATAGCTGCAAAGCGTGGTCCCAGTTCCTTGCGTTAACGACGCTGTCGCCTTATTCTACGCGTATCATCGTATCATCACGTTGTCGTTGCCCTTCACACACTTCCACGAATTTCGGCAATCCCTTTGTTTCCTGAAAAAAAGGAAGGGGGAAGACAGGGGAATGGGTACGTGGGGAAATCATGACTCTCAAATCTACAGGGCGCTGCGGTATTGCAATGACGAAAGTTGAAAAGTAGCC
Organism: Schistocerca americana; assembly: GCF_021461395.2. Classification (NCBI taxonomy): domain Eukaryota; kingdom Metazoa; phylum Arthropoda; class Insecta; order Orthoptera; family Acrididae; genus Schistocerca; species Schistocerca americana. The sequence goes on from NC_060119.1 coordinate 541,852,572, forward strand.
CTGGTCTGGGACTCGGACGCAGATTTCCCGCTTTACACGAATGGTCGTCTAAACCGCTTTGGCCATCCGTGCAAAACTCACGGCCAGACCCAAACTTCCAAATGACGTCATTCATGAGTCACAGTAAGTAAAATTAGAGTAAATCGAGTCCACCGAGAACTTTACCAACTATCGTTTTCCCCTCACCCATTCGCGACAGAAACTGAAAGGGGGCAAACTGTCACGGTATCTTAGATTGCTGTTACAGGTTCCTTGGAAGGACTTCATAATACAGACCCCCAGGATTTGTTCGCCTGGATTAAGGCATACCTGGTCTCGACCATACCAGCATTATGCGCAGGGTTTTCGAATCAACTTGGGATTTTGGCGACCGAACGCACCATTTCGGCAGAATTTGGCCTATATCCTTCAGGAGGATATCCAACAACTGTCGGTCAATGCCAAGCAGATTGCAGAAGGGCCATAGGTGGACCAACGCGTTATTGACTTGCTCAATTTGTGAAGCTCTTTCTCCTGAATAAATCATCCATTTTTTTCTGAAATTGTAATCATTTGTTGGTCCGTACATATGCATCACATTTGCAGATTTCCGTCCCTTTCGGAGAGTTCCTTCGCGATGCGTCACGTGTTTTTGTTTCCTTCAGTGTATTTGATTTTTTATACTTCGTACTGAACATAAAAAACATACACCTGAAAGAATAATGACCGAAACGAGACTGAGAGCCATCGACCCAGCAATTACCAGTCTGGAGCAGTACGAATGTTTCCCTTTGTTCATCTTTATGTATTTTACACTATACACAAATCCTCGGAGAACATCCACCTTTGTTTAAAAATTTGCGCCAGCCAGGGGAAACCTCGACTACCTACGTGACAAGCAAACATTCTGCCAGAGAGCCGCAAGGTCTTCTACATAGTTGATCTTTATTTAACGAATTAAAGAAGCTCGATTTTCTCGCAAATTTTTGAGAGCTGCTTTGAACTGCTTTGGGAGGTTGACACTCCAGTTCTGAACTTAGAGTACCACAAGCAAAAAAAAAAAAAAATATCCTATTACCATGTGCTCTCTTTGTAAGCGGCGTTCATCTTCACGTTGGGCGGTGTCCATAATGTTTTGACTCATTCAGTGTATGTGCGACGTAAATGGAGAGCGCGCGTACGTAGGTACGGAGGTGCTTTTGCGACCCCATACTGTTAAGATTACTAATGCTTATTGTGCTTCTTGTTTGCAGTAGTGTAACGATTATATATAGAGATTCTATGTACAAAAGCCACGTCTACTGTGACAGGCTCGAAGATTTGTCGAGCACTCGTGTGGGTGTGGTTCACTGTGGAACGAGAACTTTCAGTTTTTAGTCATTCTTGTTTTGCCCTAGCTGCTAAGAAAGTAGATCCTTAATTACACAAAATTATCTTTATGTAACTTTGTTCTTCTTTGATTTTATATATTTCTTAAATTTTCAAAACATTTTAATTCTTTTTAGAGTTCCTTTGTGTTATATATAAAGGATTAATAAACAGAGGAAGGTTAGTGGCACACCGTGCAAGAAATGTGGTGCGCCTCCACGTGGCTAGGGACGGGCATCTAACAAGTTCTCACACCGGCTAAGAGACCATGAGTGCCACTAACGCTACATATTGTAGTAGCAGTACAACCCACCATAGCTACTAGACGGTGGGTTTCTCTGTAAGTTAAATGGAAATGTTAAGATGAGAATAAGTGCATTGCTAGGCATTATGACGAACAATTTGTGAAATGCGAGAGGCGTTCGATAAGTAAAGCAACACATTCTTTTCTTAGCAAATTCCGGTTGAAAAAACTGCACGGGAAATGTTGGAATATTCCCTCTTCAGCCAGCATAGCTCCAAGAAGGTCTGGTAGGTGGTGGCGCCATACGTACAGTTCAAAATAGCGCATATGACGCAGGTGGGTTCCAATAGTTGTCACTGAGCTATTTTTGACAGAAGACAAAAGCATCGCAGATATTCATAGGCGCTTGCAGAATGCCTATGGAGCCCTGACAGTAAACAAAAGCACGGCGAGTGGTCTGACGAGGCTCCTGCCACATCGCAAGAAGGTCGCACAAATCTGTTCGCCCTCTCGCAGCCGGCGACACACAGCTGTGACTCTTGCAATGTTGGAACGTGCGTGCACACATATTCGAGGCACAAACACCTCGCTGCGCAGCGGGACGTCTCTGTAGGTAGTGCTGACACACTCATCCACTAGCTGTGCTACTCAAAGGTGTGTGCGCGTGCTGCGTTCCTTGCCGTCTAAAGAAGAACCATCTCTGTGGAATTGCTTGTGGGTTAAAAGTTTGTAACATTTTTTTTTGTCGAACATCGTCTTAGGCGATGAAATATGGGTTCATCACTTCGAGCCGGAAGCCAAACAGCAATCTGTGGAGTGGCGCCACGCCGCCTCTCTTCTGAAGAAAAAGTTCAAAGGCGGTAGTCATGACGACCATCTTCTGGGACTCTGCAGGGGTTATTCAGTTTGATGTCCTCTCTCTTGGTGCAACAATCAACTCTGATGCATGTTGTGCTACCCTCAGGAAACTGAATAACCTATTTCACCGTGTTCGTCGACACACAAAATGCAAGCGATCTTTACCTTCTCCATGACAATGCAAGGCCTTACAAAAGTCTGCGCACCCGGGAGAAGCTCGCAAAACTTTGACTGTTCTTCATTAGCCACCGTACTGCCCGGATTTCGCACCTTCCGACTTCCATCTGCTTGGCCCAATGAAGGATGCACTCTGCGGGAAGCAGTATGTGGATGACGGGGAGGTCATTGATGCAGCAAGACATTGGCTCCGACGTCGACAAGTAGAGTGGTACCGTGCGGCCATACATGGCCTCCCAGTAAGGTCACACTGAACGGAGATTGTGTTGAAAAATAGGGTTTCGAAGACAAAATAGTGGAGAATAATACGGTGTATTGGAGTCTTGAATAAAACCAACACGCTGTCATGAAAAAAAGTGTTGCAGTACCTATTGAACGCCCCTCGTACAAGCATAGCTCACGTGATATGGATCCAACCTCATAACCGAACCTCTACGGCCGCTCTGTAATGAGAACAGATCGCGATGTACCGTTGTTGTGAGCCACGTAATGGTCAGACCGTGCCGTGCGACGGTTATTCCAGACTGCAGCTTCGAGCTAGCAGTGTGGACGACTCCAGGACGGATCCCGGTTAGGTCGGCTGCCAGGGGACAAAGAGGGGTCGGCCGGCAATCATTTGATCCCGGCGAGGCAGGGTCACGGGCTTCCAGCCGCGGGGGCGGGCGCGCCTCTCGGGTTTCGTGCGCCACCTGCGCGCCTGCAGCTGCAGCTGGCGGCGACAGTCCCCAGGGAGCCTCCGCGCCCCGCCAGCTTTCGCAGTCCACGAATGTCGTGGCCTGCCATCCGCCCGTCTCTCCCCACGGTATTCGTACCTAAAGCAAAGCTGTCCTCAGCCTACAAGTCGGTTTCAACACAGTGCTGCTTTACTAGGCGTCGCACATTTGCGGTGTTGTGCCCTTGTCTTCCTGCGACCTTTCACCTGGCTTACTTACATTGGGAGGGTCTGACATAAGGGTCACCGATTTCGATCAAATTTTACAAGGAGAGTCTATATCGAAAATAAGTAGACACGACTTTCGGCTTTCCGCGAGGGACTGCATAGTTTTTGAAAGATTGGTTGGTTGGTTTGGGGAAGGAGACCAGACAGCGTGGTCATCGGTCTCATCGGATTAGGGAAGGATGGGGAAGGAAGTCGGCCGTGCCCTTTCAGAGGAACCATCCCGGCATTTGCCTGGAGTGATTTAGGGAAATCACGGAAAACCTAAATCAGGATGGCCGGACGCGGGATTGAACCGTCGTCCTTCCGAATGCGAGTCCAGTGTCTAACCACTGCGCCACCTCGCTCGGTAGTTTTTGAAAGAATTAGGGTCAAAGTTGATAACGAGAAATCGTACATTCAATACTACCCATGAGAAGATCGTCTAAAATAAAGATTTTATTAATACGTGCCGGCCGCTGTGGCCGAGAGGTTCTTGGCGCTTTAGTCCCGAACCACGCGGCTGCTACGGTCGCAGGTTCGAATTCTGCCTCGGGCATGGATATGTGTGATGTCCTTACGTTAGTTAGGTTTAAATAGTTCTAAGTCTAGGGGACTGATGACCTCAGATGTTAAGTCCCATAGCGCTTACAGCCATTTGAACCATTAATATGTGGTCCAAAGTCAATAATGTCCGTGTTAGTAACGGTTTTGTGTTTGCTTCATGTGCGTTGGGTAAGCATCATTGTTTGTGTGTAGCACTGCGAGGTCAGTGGCAGCGTGGTGAAGGCATTAGACTACCAAACTGCTGGTCCGTGTTCGATTCCGGGTAGTGCCATTTATTCATTCGATAGTTTTTCGGTGTATCTGATAACATTCTGATAATCGGAATACTTTTATTTGCATATTTTAAAAGAAAACCACTAGGAGTTGCGAATTAATAACCAAATAAGTATATAATATTGACAGATTTTCTTAATGATAAACAGACCTAAAGTATATTATTGTGTAACCCTAAGTGATAGTCTATTCGTGTGTGTTGTCGCAAACATTTGGGTTAAACTTACCATAGAAACAGGCATAACAATTTCTTCTCGCACTACGCACAAAACATAAGCGCAATCTCTCTGCATTGGCGTGTTTTTCGGTACATCGTCCGTGGAAAACATATCACATTCACTTTCCTGAAAACAAATCTATCAGATATCAATTCGAATGCGTACCAAGAGCATAAAAGCCTATCTTGGAAGTCAGGCGCTGACAACTGGTTACGGACCAACGCACAAATTTTAATATTACTATCTTGTAATTCATTGCTCAGCTGTGATGTCGCTTGATTTTGAAATCGTGCAGTTATATTACTTATCGCTCGAAAAAATTGAACGTCACTCGTTTGTCAAAGAGAGGTACATTTCGGTGGTATTACTTTCACGGTTCAGGTCGGTTGACCAATATCATCCAGTACCATGTGCGAAAGTCCTATCTAGCGCTTCATTTATCACTATGAAAATACCTGTCAATTATTTGTGATATTAATCACTGCTCCCGATATTGCACTACAAAAAAAGGCAAGGAAAAGTGTTCCGATTATAAGAATATTACCAGATACATCGAAAACAAATGTCGAATGCAAAAATGCAGCGCCGGCCGAAGTGGCCGTGCGGTTAAAGGCGCTGCAGTCTGGAACCGCAAGACCGCTACGGTCGCAGGTTCGAATCCTGCCTCGGGCATGGATGTTTGTGATGTCCTTAGGTTAGTTAGGTTTAACTAGTTCTAAGTTCTAGGGGACTAATGACTTCAGCGGTTGAGTCCCATAGTGCTCAGAGCCATTTGAACCATTTAGCCAAAAATGCAGCAAATACGAATCGAACACGGACCAGAGATTTGGTAGTGTAACACCTCTATCCATCGACCGCCGACCTCGCTCTGCTAGATACCTGTTGCGTGAAAACACAAAATCGTTAATAACTCGAACATCACTAACTTTTGCCCCATATTATACTGATAAAAATGCTTTAGACGATGTTTCTATGTATACCATTGAAAATAGGCCAGTTCTTCATCAACTTTGACATCGATTTTTTCAAAAAGTAGGGTTTGTCTGGCAAAAATCAGAAACATGTCTCCTTATGTTTAATATACAACGATCTTGCAGCACGTGATCAAAATCGGGGACCCACACGTCAGACCTTCCCTTTGCGAACCAGGCATAGGCGATGCATAGTGTAATGTGGGATTCAAGCCACGGTGAAATTTGACTTTTGTCACATATACAAACTATGAGCGTGAGATGTCGGTAAATCAGCAGTATTGATTTCGATATCATTTTCGACGTCCAAACATTGATGGCCGGTAATAATCGACACCAACACACACAAAGTTCTAAAATAGATGTTAAATGATCAATATATAGTACTGTGTAAAAATCAATATGAAATACATCTAATACCAGATTAATGAATCAATAAATATAACGTTAATGGGCATTACATGTCCCCCAACATTTTTTGTACAGACAGTGATGGTTTTTGTATTACCTGGCGTAGTTCCAGTATTGATCGAGGTATAAATGGATTCTTAACGCACATTCCAAGTTTAACGCCTTCCCGTGCATATTATTGGTATAAAATGGTCGTCAAAGGACTTCAGTTTGTCAAAACTTAATCTTATGTCCGACAAGCATCTTCGTTTAGTACTGTCTAGCTGTGCTGCCCAGTTAGGACAATGGCTAGAGTTTTGCGTCAGAATACTCGAGTTCGATTCTGCCTCAAAGTGCATTCTTTTCTATTTCTGAACCGTGTAGTGTCACACAGAATTACAGCAGGTCCTATACAAAATATCTGCAGTTCAGCACACAGATGAGAAGACAATCGTTTTTATCATTCCGCTTTTAAAGACGTATTTTGCCTTTGAGAGTTTACCGTTATCTTCCACGCACTGCTCTCATCCATGCTTCCCGGTTGCTGTCAACTATGCTTCCCTTCTCTAATCGCTTCTCGGAAAATAAACTGACTCGACGTCTTTCCTTCATACTCCAACCCGCTTCTTTAATTCTAAGCAGTTACCCTGCAACCATGCAAATCATATAGCCACATCGTGTAAGCGCATTGTTCCTCACTACTTCGTAAACTACATTCGAAACTAGTTTCCTTTACGCACCCACTATCCGTTCTATTGATTATTGCTATCATACTTATCAGTCCTGATTTAGGTTTTCCATTATTTTCCTAAATAGCTTCAGGCAAATATCGGGATGCTTCCTTTCAAGGGCCACGGCCGACTTTCTTCCCCATTCTTCCCTAATCCGATGGAGCCGATGACTTCGTTGTTTGGTCGCCTCCCCCAAACCAACCAACCATACTTACCAATTTCTTTTCCTTTAAATAACTGCACATATTTTTCGTAAGAGCTGCTATAATTATTATATAACGACTAGGAAGCCAAATGCCACACCATGCAGTTTAAAATTAGAAAAAATATACACCTAAATGCAAAATCGAACTATGCTTCACTTATCTCAGTGTGTTTCGCAGCGTTTGTGTTCTGTACAGTTTATCCCTTAGTGCAGCGGATCCAAGAAAGCTTCCATTTGATCGCTGTTGAACGAGTCATTGTAATGTTCATATGTGTTCCTGATCACATCGGACTGACGTGAAATGAGGTTACTGACGCTGCTGCCAAGGCTGCAGGCCTCCTACCTCGGTCTGCTAGCTCTTCCATCGCTCCGGAGGATCTCCATGTTGCTGTTTGTCAGCAGGTGGTATCACTTTGGCGTCATCACTGGTCTTCTCTTCACGGGAAGAAGCTCCTGGGAATTAAATATCTCCCAGCGGCTTGGCCGACCTTCTCTCGACCTTCTCGCCGCGAGGCTGCGTATTGAGCATTTTAGTTTCAGCCATCGACATTTATTAAGTGGTGATCCCCCCTCATTGTCCAAATTTGACGCTTCGCCATTTCGTGCCCAAATGCTTTTTTTTTATTTATTTTTTAACCACTTACGTTCTCACATATGTTTGCCGTCTGAGTTACCGGCTCTTTCAGCTGTCGTCCTCGTCTTACTTTTTATCCGTCGTACCAATATGGCGAAGAACATTTAATTTTGGGTTCTGGACGTCCGCTGTCTCTACAGCGTATTTTGTGGACCTCGTACTAAGATCGCTTCCTTCCGCCGACTGGGCTCGACATATAGTCGCTTTTAAGTTCTTTTAATTCTTAATGACCTAAGAGTATGAGATGGGCGCTTATGACCTTAGTTGTTTTTGCGCCCTAGAACAAAGAAAGGACTGTCGAAATCACGAGTTCTAACACAAAAAATAATGAAATATTCTTAGGGCATTATTTGCCGGGAGACCCATCTGGGGCTGTTTGGCTGCCTAGTGCAAATCCTTTTGTAAGTAATGCAACAATTTTTTTTTCTCATCCAGTTTCGGTTGAGACAGTGCGGTCTTCGTTGTATAACATCATGGAATATTCCCGCTTCATGCCTTATAGTTTCATGGAGTTCCCATAGGTTGCAGCGCTATACCTAATCTTCAAAATGGCAACTGTAATGAAGGTGCCTTCCAAGCAGAGAACTGTCATTGAGTTTCCTTTGACGGAAAACCAGAACAGCGCAGATATTCATAGGCGCTTGCAGAATGTATATGGAGAGCTGGCAGTGAAAAAAAGCACGGCGAGTCGTTGGGCAAGGTATCCGTCATCAAAGCAACAAGGTCGCGCAAACCTGTCCGATCTGCCGCGTGCCGGCCGGCCGCACGCAGGTGTGACTCCTGGAGTGTTGGAATGTGCAGACACTCTCATTCGAGGTGATCGACGTATCATAAACATTTCAATGCACAACTGGACGTGTCTGACGGTAGTTCTGACACACTCGTTGTCTCTTACGTCGACCAGTAGAGTGGTACCAAGCGGGCATACGTGCCCTCTCAGTAAGGACCGTAAGGCTGTCGAAGATGAAGCTAAAAAGCAATAATTGTAGCCTAAAGAGCGGGGAATAATATGGTATATTTGAATCTTGAATAAAGCCAACCTGTTTTCAGAAAAGAAATGTATTGCATTACTTACTGAACGCCCCTTGTACTTGATGCCACTTCGGCGACTTGCGCGTCAGTAGTGTTGCTGAAATAATGATAAGCACAGCACAGCACCCAATCCCCGAGCAGATACAGTGTCCGACTTGGTCGGGAGTGGAACCCGGTACCTCACCATCTAGAGACAGCAACGTTAACCACTATAAACAGAGCTGCTCACATTCTGACAAAAAACTCTACATAGTGCATTAGCTGGCAACGCAGCTACATAGTATTGACGAAGATATTTGTCGTACTTGCGTTTATAGTGTTGCCAAATTTCTTTTCTTAGATGCCCATTTTTAGTGGAAATACCGAATGCACGAAATTTTATTAGACACATTTTTTGTACTGTTAGAGCGCCTATTAGCGTGTACCAATAATTCTGATATCTGCCTGGTTAGTAATACCGTGATGGTTCATGTAATAATAGCTACTATATAGGGTGTTTGTAGTCAACGTTTCGCTACTTGAGCCAGTGTTGATGGAAAACTATTTACCGTATGGATGCCCCTCTTTATAGGAATGGTATTCAGGCTATGCGCTGCAAGATTTGCGCTGTTAATAGTGTCATGATTTGTCTTTAGCCCGGTACTGGTACTGCGGCGTAGGGTTCAAACACAAACATCAGAGTGCATTACAGTTGCAGACCATCAACATGCGTCTATACAGTCCGGCCGATGTGGCCGAGCGGTTCTAGGCGCTTCAGTCCTGAACCGCGCTGCTGCTACAGTCGCAGGTTCGAATCCTGCCTCGGGCATGGATGTGTGTGATGTCCTTAGGTTAGTTAGGTTTAAGTAGTTCTAAGCTCTAGGGGACTGATGACCTCAGATGTTAAGTCCCATAGTGCTCAGAGCCATTTGAACCATTTCGTCTATACAGGGCGAGTAGGGCTTTACTCGTAAAGCTGTTTTATGAAACTGCAGTAGTATTTCTGCTCTTAGAGTATCGACGCTTTAAAGGAACATGGAGAGGTCCTCTTTCCTTGCCGGGGTTGAAGACCACGATTCGAAAGCTGGAATTAATTGGCGATTTGGGAACTGCCCTGGGAGTGGCCGACGCCCAATTGCACCACAAAATGAACAAGATACTGTTGCAACGCAGTGTGTGATTTTCAAGCATTGCACGAGATGTCACGATAGCTGAAAATTCCATGGTCCACCCTTAGATAAGTACTCCGAACAATTGTGAACTGGTATACGTGCAATTTTCTCATTACGCACCAGCTTTTTCTCACGTGACGCAGATATTAGAGTAGCTTTCACTCCAACATTTCTTCAAAGGTTTGAATTTGACAACATGTGTGTGGCCTTGGAATGTTTTTTTCTGGAGTGATGCACACTTTACGCTCACTGGGGCAGCGAAAACTCTCAATTGTCCCATATGAGGATCGTGGCCGCCGACGAATGTTTAAGTTCCTCTGCATAGGAAACGTGTCAGTGTGTCGTGTAGTTTGACGGCATGCTTCATTATCGCTCAATTTTTCTTTGAGGAACTCTGATCCCAAGGACATGCAGCATGACTGGTACACATTACTGTGATCTGCTTCACCAACATGTGATCTATACTTCACGGGAGAGAGGGTCTTTGGACTCAACTGTTTCGATGCACGAAGGAGCTCCATCTGAGGTTCCTCGTGAGGTCACTTGGTTATTCCGTAACACATTTGGAGGAAACCGAATTATTGGCCGATAGTTGCAGTCTGCGTGGCCATCAAGATCACCGAATTTCAACTCGTGTGATTTCTGACTTTGGGACAATAACACACATTGGATGTTGAAGATAAGCATATCGATGGAGATAGCCAACATCCCACCTGAGATGTTTCCGGAGGCAGTAGGGCAACACCTACTGCGGTTCCAGGATGTCTTGGATTCAGATGGTCGTCACATTGAGCAACGTTTGTAACTTCTTGTTAGAACATAAACATGGTACACAATTAACAAATGTTACCCTCTCATGTGGAAATTAAAATGTGTTTCTTCCAGTAGTTTATTTGTAACTTCTCTTTCGTGTGTTCTTACAAATGTTTTCACAAAGTTTCACTGTCCTGAAGTCACTCGATTTTTCATAGAGGTTCTGTTAAGTAGCGAAAGTTTAATTATAAACATCCTCTAAATTGCCAGGGGTATTAGGTGACTCGCATTCCTCCGACAGTTTCGCATTTCCTTAATATACTGAACAGTGCACCGTAGTTTCTTCAGCTTATCTGCGCAGCTGTTACGCAAAACACCCTCTCCCTCACGGAGTCCCACGTTCCTCAAGGTGCGCTCACTGCCAGCTGCGCTCTGGGGCCTAATTGACACATCTCCCCACTAGAGGCTGCTGCTGTTTCTGCTTCCGCCCACTTTTTTCGACACACAGGCCTCCACTGCCCACGCCAATTAGCACTCGTGACGCTATGCTGAGACTGTCTGCGTAGACCGTGCTGTAAACATACGTAACATGAGCTCCGTGCCCAGTGGCTTTCGCCTCTAATGCGATGCTCTGGCCAGCTGGGAGATGCCAGGTAGTCATTTAACGCTCGCAAGCCCATTTGCCGCAGCGACTGGAGGCATATTTTCGTTCAGCTGGAGTGTTTCTCTTCCCACAGCGTCAGGCAGACACTCGATGTTTTTGTACAGCAACGTTCTGTGCGCGCTGGCCATTGCTGTTGCTGTCGTGTTTGTTTTGTTAATTGCTACGCGCTCTCTGTTTTTCAAAGGGAACGCACGACCTCCCAGTGCCCTTGTTGAAACTGTGTCACGCTTTCCTCACTCAGCCACGTTCGCAACATCGAAAACAAAGCTCGGTATTCGGCTAGATGGAACCACTTCTGCCTCTGCAGCCATTTCAGAACGAGTTCACGTGTCACTCTCGTGAGATCAGTAGTTTAGTTCTCGCATACATCTTATAAGTAGCCCGTACAACGGAAGTTGCTAATATTTCAGTAGTATTTCTAAAATCTACAGTCACTTTACAATGAACTGAGTACGGTCTTGCTTATACTAAAATTCATATTTTCAACACAAGGGAGGGAAGTCTGTCCTTCTATACGCCAGCGAAAGTTGGAAAGTAGATAAAAAGATAACACACAGTTAAAGTGTTTCATAAATGGTTGTCTGCGGTGATGGCCAGAAAAAATAAGTAATGAGGATCTCTGGAGAAAAACAAACTATACACCTATAGAAAAACATATATGTGAGAGAAAGTGTAGATGGCTGAAGCTCACATTGAGAAAGCCAGATGGAGCAATCGAACAGAAGGCATTGGAATGGAATCCCCAAGTAACAAGGAAGAGAGGCAGGTCTAGAGGTACATGCAAGTGGACGGTGGAAGGGGAAGCAAGGAGAGTTGGCAAAACCTAGGCGGAACTGAGGGAAATAGTCAAAGACAGAGGTGGATGGCAAGTTCTCCTGGATGCCCTATACCCCAATAGTGGCCAAAGGAATTAAGACAAGTTAAGCCCGCTTTTGTACTGAGGTGACCCAATCCATTGCCCTTTCTGTTGTAATAGACTCGTCTAGTAACGCGAGTAATTGCAACACTATCGATACGGTTTGGGCTATATTGTACACTAGTTAAAACATTCAGTTTGAGACTTCCTGGCAGATTAAGACTGTGTGGTGGACTGGGACTCGAACTGGAAACCTTAAATTTTGTAGCGGGCACTCTTAACCATTGAGCTATCCAGGCACAGATATTCAAAAATGTCGGACATATTTTGCTCAGTACATCGTCAAAGAAATATCAATGTTAGGACGACACAAAAATTGGACAAGTACTCGGACGTAATTCTGTTACTACCGGCCATCGAACTATTGTTGCAGGGATTATTCCCCCTCAAGACAAAATAATCCACTACCTGAGAAAGACTACTGCAGCAGTGATCACTACACTAAGAGGTGCTATTAACCCGGGAGGTTTACTGTATAACTCAATGTTAGCAGCCAATGAATAAATTAAAACTCCATTACAGTCAGGAAGTTTCTTTCTTGAGTGAAGGGGGTTCAAAGTAAATAGAGCTCCTTCATGTGTAGTGCTGGAAAAGAATGTAGGACTTGCTTCCTTAAATTCTTGCTGCACCCGACATTCATTTCAACCACATTGGGTAACTACTCAGCTTCTAAACCAGGCGCTATAAAGTTATACAGCAAATACAATCTATAAGCACCGGTGTTTAGATAAGAAATGACGCACTGAATAATGCCTAAAGCATGGAAATGCCTCTTTTTGACACATTAGCTCAGATATTACGCTTAATGTTGATGTACCGTACAATGTAATAGACAAAGCTGCACCCATTCGTAGTACAACCAGTTAACTACGTAGCCAGTTTCACATTCCGTGGATAATCAGCACAATTTTTTATGAATTTATGTAGAACGAGTCAGTGTACGGGCAAGATAAATATGATTTTCGTGTGAATACGGTTATAAGTGAGCCATTTACAGATTACTATATAGCACAGTGACTTAAATTTCAGGAGAAGACTGTGTTAGCCCTTGTTGCGTGTGAAATGCTCAGGATAGAAGATTTTAATTTAGATAGACATTTCGTGTTGCTACCTGCCCGATTACATTATAAGTCTAATAATAAAAGATTCTGTTTGTAGTATCACGATACACGTATCCTTCTCCGAGGAGAACGAACGCTGGCGGATGGCATGCTTCATCGTCATACAGACGCAGCGTGTGGACGGATGTTACAGTGTGCTACCAAGCACACAGCATACTCAACCCTAGTTGGCATAGCCGGTAATGTCAACAGAAACTGTTACTTTTATGGTCTGTTAAGGCTGTGTCTGTGCTCTTTGTTCGAGGTCTCCCCGACTTTACTTTCCAACAAATTATCGCAAGAGTGCAAGTTGTCCCTGCTGTCCGGACCTACCTCTAGGCAGAGGTATTTCGACTGTTGAGGCCAGCATGTATTCCAGGCGTCTCACCCACTGCAAACACCTGGTCGCGGTTCTTTTCCTTTTGTGAGTTTACTGACTTTCGGGAGGCGCACACACAGCCCTCGCAATAGTGGAATGTCAGTTATGACGATACGAGCGAAGGACAACACAACATCCAGTCCCCGAGTGGAGAAAATCTCACATACGACCGGGAATCGAAACCGGGTCCATTCGGTTAGCAATCCTCCGTGCTGAGCACGCAACTACCGAGGCGGACTGGTCACGAGTTGCCTAGAGACAAGCACGCCACTACTCACCAACCATTACGCTTGATGGTAGCCCCAGTATAAAGACGAAGCGGTTTGGATCGACGTATACGCCAGAGGTGGCATCTCTGCGCACTAAATTTCGCAGCGTGTGCTCGTATACCACCAAAGCACCTACAAATTTAACACGTAATCCTACTGCTGTACTATTTACACAAAATAAGCAAAAATCTTTACTTGCTATTCTCCTTGGAATTGCAATTTAAATGAACAGCAATGTTCATGTGACTGGTAGCACAGTTAATGGAACATGACTGCATACTACAGTGTCCAATATATTTTCACTATCGCGAATAACCAAAATATAAAATGTATCGACCAAATTTTATTTAGCTACCAAGGGGACATTAATTCTTTGCGTCCCAACACAATAAAAAATTAAAATTTTTCACAAAATTAATCCTTATTGTCAAAGTACTCAAGGAATGCGAGAAGAAATTGACAGAAAGTAAAACAGTCAAGCGTCTTAAAGCTGTGGTTTCACTTTGGAACCACTGGGAAGACGTTTTTAACCACTCATTGATTCATGAGATATATTTGAAAGTAATTTCGCATTTTTCTAGACTCAGTCCCACATCTCGAAACTTCCATGATCTCGTAATGCCTAAAACAAATATAGTCCTAAGTAAAAAGAAAATGGGGCCCTGACCGAGCGGGGTGGCGCAGTGGTTAGACACTGGACTCGCATTCGGGAGGACGACGGTTCAATCCCGCGTCCGGCCATCCTGATTTAGGTTTTCCGTGATTTCCCTAAATCGCTCCAGGCAAATGCCGGGATGGTTCCCCTGAAAGGGCACGGCCGACTTCCTTCCCCATCCTTCCCTAATCCGATGAGACCGATGACCACGCTGTCTGGTCTCCTTCCCCAAACCAACCAACCAACCAAAATGGGGCCTAAATTTAATAAATCTATGTCAAAAGTACATACTGCTTCAGTGGTTTCATTTCGAAACCACTGATAACAGCAGTAGTACAGAATAAAATTTGCGATACACTAACTTCAGATATACCTACTTTCACTATCAATGATCACCTCAATACGATCACTATAAAAAAAAAAAAAACTGCAAGTCACAATCTCTCTAATCACGTAGCACAATCTCCGCACCGACTGTTAATTTCAGGCCGCCAGTGTGGCCGAGCGGTTCTAGGCGCTTCAGTCCGGAACCGCGCGACCGCTACGATCGCAGGTTCGAATCCTGCCTCGGGCATGGATGTGTGTGATGTCCTTAGGTTAGTTAGGTTTAAGTAGTTCTAAGTTCTAGGGGACCGATGACCTCAGAAGTTAAGTCCCATAGTGCTCAGAGCCATTTTGTTAGTTTCAAAGCTATAAGTGACCCCTCCAGTGCCCTACATTCGAAGAAGTATCTCAGTGTACCACTATATGTCTCTGCCTTGCAATAGTATCGGCGGCTTCGTGCGAAAGGTACTGGTACTTCAAAAAAATCAAACGGTTGTATGTATGGCCCATGTGCATTTTCCTAGTGTTTCAGGCAGGAATCTCTGGTAATCAAGGGTTTAACCAATTTGATTACCTTTCTTGTAACTGTGTTCGTCACGCAGATGTGAACAACGATAAGTCCTTTTCAAATAGCGCCTGGTTGTTCGGTAATCCACCTCCTCTCGTCGAGACCTAGTCAACAGTGTATTACAGCGTACCTGTCACGTAGACAGCACCTTATTAAAAACGTAACGTAACACACAATAACTTTGACTTTCCTGTAGTAGCAGATCCGAGGTAACGTATCACGTCCACTTGCTGGAGTTGACAGCAGAAACTGGAAACACAAGAAAAAAAAACGCGCTATGGGCAGTCAGCAAACGGTCGACAGTCGAAAATTTTTATGAATGCAATGCACCCGAGTGAAGAGAGAGGAGAAATGCTACTCACCTATGGAACATGTAAGTTAGCAGAACTGCAGCACTGTTTTCTTAACTTACATTCTGTCGACATACTTTCTCCGTAGACGAGTCGCATGTGTACAGATCGCACAAACCTTCAGCTGAATACGCTTGACTGAATGGCCCGTGTGCATTTTCCTAGTGTTTGCATCTGGTTTACTGTCAACTACATCAAGTGGATCCCCTACGTTCTCCTGGGTACAGGAGAGTGCAAGTAAGTTACACGTTACCTTTTTAAGAACGTCATGTCTACGTGAATGACACACTGTGACATGTTTTTGAACGGGCATTGACGAGAGGAAATTGATTATCGAGTAAACAAGATACGGGGTGTGACGGCATTAAGTGCAGCTATTATTGTTGGTGGCTGAGGACGGTGTATTGAACAACATTACATCAGAACGAGATTTTCACTCTGCAGCGGAGTGTGCGCTGATATGAAACTTCCTGACGGTTTAAAACTGTGTACCAGACCGAGACGCGAACTCTGGACCATTGCCTTTCGCGGGCAAGTGCTCTACCAACTGAGCTCCCCAAGCACGACTCACGACCCGTCCTCACAGCTTCAGTTCTGCCAGTACCTACCTTCCAAACTTCACAGAAGCTCTTCTGCGAACCTAGCAGAACTAGCACTCTTGGAAGAAAGCATATTGCGGAGGCTTGGCTTAGCCACAGCACAGGGGATGTTTCCAGAACGAGATTTTCACTCTGCAGCGGAGTGTGCGCTGACATCCCCTAGGCTGTGGCTAAGACAAGCCTCCGCAATATGCTTTCTTCCAGGAGTGCTAGTTCTGCTAGGTTCGCAGAAGAGCTTCTGTGAAGTTTGGAAGGTAGGAGACGAGGTACTGGCAGAATTGAAGCTGTGAGGACGGGTCGTGAGTCGTGCTTGGGGAGCTCAGTTGGTAGAGCACTTGTCCGCGAAAGGCAATGGTCCCGAGTTCGAGTCTCGATCCGGCACCCAGTTTTAATCTGTCAGGAAGTTTCAACATTACATCAGTATTTCCGTCATATTCAGAGTAATAATTACAGGTATTACAAGTAATATGTTTTTAGGTTGGGTAGTACCTCCAAGTACATGTGGCAGAAACAAGCCAGTAATGTTTATTTTCCCCTGTGTAGCAGGTCAGGTGTTGAAGTGTGGATGCAAAATAGTTAGTCTCCACTGAAAGCCGAAGTTCACGTGGTGGTGCATTTACGACCATTATAACGATATGTTTCCGTAATGTGTATACGTAAACATACAGTTATAAATGTCCCCGTTCGTGGTCGCTAATTATAACAATATTTTTAATTTTGTGCTGTAACAAATAGCTATAATCAGCGGTGGAAATATATTTGCGAACGCCGACCGTGTGCGGCTCTTTCTTGTTGGATCGTCTGATCAGTCGGAAGTTGCATTGGAGAGGAGAGTAAATGCCTACTCAATATATAATTATTTTTGGATAGCTCATCATGTATTTCCTAAGGGGCCGTAGTTTATCATGCATTTACCAGTAGAATATGGCGCGGAGAAAATATTTCGCCGCATGCAACTTCCGTCCTATTTCGACGAAAGAATTCGTGACTGTAAACTCTTTATTTGGGAGAAACATAAAGAAAATTAAATAACTTCATGAAGGAGTGAGACACAGATTCTTTACTAAATAAATACTCCATACACCAGTTCCTTTTAACTCTGAATTTATGGCAATTAGTAGATGAACTTACACTGCAATGAAGGATTTAACATGGATGCCGTTTTGACTGGCACTTCTCTTCTCGTAATGAAAATTATTCCTTTGACGTTTTCACATACACGTCGCACAATAAATCTTCTGCTGTGCAGTATTGCACCTTTACTATTGCACTTTTACTTTACACTAAAATAATATTATTTTTTAACAATAATAATACGGCGGCAAACTAATACCGAGTCAAAACCTCCAGACGCTGAAGAAATAAAACACATAATACACAGTCTAAAAAACAATAAAGCCCCAGGTGAAGACTCCATAGTACCAGAAATCCTAAAAATAATGGATACCAACCTCCCACAAATTTTGGAACATATGTTTAAGAAGATCTGGGACGAAGAAAGAATTCCTGAAGACTGGCAGTGTTCCCTGATACACCCACTACACAAAAAGGGGGATAAGATGAATGTTAATAATTATAGAGGGATCTCGCTACTACCAGTAGGATACAAAATTTTGTCAAGGAAATTACTTCAAATCGTGGAGCCAGTTCTGGATAAAAAAATAGGTGAATATCAAGCAGGTTTTAGACAAGGTAGATCCTGTGTTGAACAAATATTTAACCTGAAAACACTAATTCGTTACAGAATCTCAAGAGGCCAGAGATTTGCAATAGTATTTGTAGATTTCAAAAAAGCATACGACTCGGTAGATAGAGAAACATTACTGAAAGTATTGGAAGAATTTGGGGTCGATACGAAAACAATTCAAATTATCAAACAGACGCTAACAAACAGTAAGGCCAAAGTTAAATTTATGGGTGAAATTTCAAGGAAGTTCGAAATTAAAACAGGTGTTAGACAAGGTGATGGTTTATCCCCAATCCTCTTCAACTGCGTACTGGAAAAGATATTGAGAATATGGAAAGAAGAACTCAAAGGCACCAAGAATGACATCAGAATTGGAACAAAAAAAGAAAAAATAGAAGTGGACTGTTTAGCTTTTGCAGACGATCTGGCAATAATTACAGAAAACGAAGAAATAGCTCAGAACTACCTGGAGAAACTACAAGAAGTTTCGGCCAGAGCTGGACTCCAGATTTCATTTGAAAAAACCGTGTATATGTCTAATCATAGAAATAACAAGAAAAATCTTATTACTAAATACGGCAATATTAAGAGAGTAGAAAAATTTAAGTATTTAGGTGAAATAATTCAAGTGAATGGTTTAGACAAGAGTGCAAACCAGGCGAGAGCAAGGAAAATGGAATTTGCTTTTCAAAAAACCAAAGACATATATAACAAAAAAAACATTTCGATTCAAGCTAAATTAAGACATTATAAAACTGTCATTAGACCAGAATGCCTGTATGCATCGGAGTGCCTAACTCTTAACAAAAAGGGGGAAATAGAAAACATGGAAAAGAAAGAAAGGAAAATTTTGAGAAAAATATTAGGACCGAGAAAGGTTGGAGAAGAGTACAAGCTAAAGAGTAATAAGGAAATATACAAAACTATTGAGAAAGTGAGTGAGGCAATGCGTAAACGCAGACTAACGTTTTATGGTCACCTGTCGAGGATGGATGGAAACAGACTAACAAGAAAAGTGTTTGAACATAGTAACAGGAACGAAAAAACCAACAATAAATGGATACAGATGGTGAAAAAGGATTTGGCCTATTTTAATGTCACCCGTGAGTCAATCAGGGACAGGGAAAAGTTTAGACAAATAGTGAACGAAATTAAGTGTTTTCCAGAAGAAACGAAACTAAAGAATAATAACAGGAAATGGTCGGAAGAGCGGAGGAGGAACCACTCGAAAATGATGAGGAAATATTGGGAAGAGAGAAAAAAAGATCAAAAAGCCGGGCAAGTGAATTGTTGAACGTGGTCCAAAGATGGCCGAAATCGAAAGAAGAAGAAGGATACGGCGGCAAGACATGCGCGTCCGACACAAGTTACAAGAGACAAGAGAAAATGAGTAACTGAGTAATTGTTCATCGAGAATATCTCGTACATCAAAAGAATGTGTAAAAGTGTTCTTCTGTCCGTTTTTCGCGCCGCGGTTTTCAAAGTCAGTAACTCTCTGCATCTCTGACGGCGCTTCGACAATAAACACGTTACGTCACAGGACGTTCACCTTTTACATTCTCGCAACATAATTTGCTAACTGTAGCTGTTGCCGAGCGACTGCTCGATTAGTGAATGATTTAAAATGATAAGGCAATCACATAATGTTACACCATGCAGAAAACATCAGGTTGTAAAGCTTGTGACAAGTTTGTGGAAAGAGTGTTCGATGCAGGGAAGAAACAACCAGCACACTGGTGTGTGCATATATTAAGGTATCACACACAAAAATAGCTGCACTTAAACCTTTTACATCTTGTGTATAGTGGCATTTAAAAAAAAAAAAAGACGAACAACTGTTCGTATATAAAGTGGAACACTACGTGTAGGAGAAACCATGCAAAGCTGGGCTGTGGACACTGTGATTTCCTGTCGAGAGGGTCTTAAGGAGTTGCCTTCGACGGATGCAAAAACCGTTGGAAGCAGATAAGGGCCGAAGAGCTATTACGCCGAAGAGATGTGCGCGCACGTTTGGGTTCGTGACACTGAAATAGCGCGCTGCGTCGGTCGCAGCTGCGCGCCGCGCCCGATGGAGGCCGTGACGAAACGAGGCCCCCCCTGCAGATGGTGGGCCAGGGCAGCCCCTCGCGCCTGACGGACGGGCCCACAATGGTCAATCAGACCAGATCGCAGATAGCGGCCGCTGTTTGCATTAGAAAGGCGCGCCCGTCCCGGGGCCCGGCCCTAAGACAAGGGACGCCGCCATTCTGGCTGCAGCTAGCAGGTAGCGACCCGGCATAAAGGAGAGTTTCTCCGTCTGGCTACGAGGGCTGCCTTCCCTTTACTGCGCGCTCCGGGATGCTTGCTCACGCAACTCCTCTTATTGCGGTCGCCCGTTAGGTTTTTATTTGAATATAGTGAGGTCGGTTCAAAGGTTTATTGCTGCGGGAGACGAAGCAGGATGAGTGGGGGCGGGAAACGGAGACTTCGGGGTAGAGGTGAGGGAGGAGAGAGGGCGTCGAGAAGAAGGGGGGAGGGAGGAGGAAGAGGGGGAGGACAGAGACGTGGCCAGCATGGTGGATTTCTTCTTCACTCACTAAGCGCGTATTCAAGCAGCTCTATGAAGAAAGCATGCAAAACTTATGAGATTTAAAATACATTTCAATTTTATCCTTTGGAAACAGTTTTTGGAAGCCTGCGGCTGTGAAAACGACCTGTTTGTTTATTAAATACCTGTCCTACTACCGGCCGGAGTGGCCCGGGCGGTTCTAGGCGCTTCAGTCTGGAACCGCGCGACCTCTACGGTCACAGGCTCGAATCCTGCCTCGGGCATGGATGTGTGTGATGTCCTTAGGTTAGTTAGGTTTATTTAGTTCTAAGCTCTAGGGGACTGATGACCTCAGATGTTAAGTCCCATAGTTCTCAGAGCCATTTGAACCTGTCCTACTGCCAGTTATAATTATCTTTCATTATTACATGCACGACGCGTTTCGGGAAATGATTTCCATTTTCAGGTGTCTTTCGTGTATTATGATACTCTCACTTGATGTTTTCGATGTCTGGGGTACTACATTATTCTATTGTCTTTAGCGTAATATATTAGGTTGGTGCATAAGTTCATAGTATTTCCCATTCGCTTAATAAACAGAGCAGATACACATAACGAATACTTTAGTCATCAATAATATATTTTCGTTTAATGTTTACAATAGCCTGCCAATGTTCAGGTAGTTTTTAGTTTTAGCGATTGCAGGAATCACATAGTTTTTAGGCTAAGAACTCGTCGAGCCATATTCAGAGCGCATTTTCATCCAGAAAGGAAGATTCTGGAAGGCTGTTCGATAGAGAGCGAAGAACGTGAAAGCCTTAGTGCTCACGATCAGGTGAATAAGATGGGTGCGGACTGACTTCCCAGTCCAACTCCTGTATAGTGTTTGTCAGTCCAGCCCCAGTGCGGGAGTGCGTTACCATGGAGTAGCATCACTTCACGCAGCCTTTCTGGTCATGGTTCTGGGACTACATGTTCAAGACAGTTGCTGATAATAAATGTCAGCAGTGATGGTTGCACGTCGAAGAAGCGATTAGTTGTACACCACAACGTCGCTGCTCCACCAGACGTATACCATCATTTCTTGTGGTTGGGTGCAGGTCTTTGTATGGGTGTAAGGTGGCTATAATTTCGCACCTTACAAGCCCTCATCTACATACTTTTCCCTGATTTACAACCGGAATTACGTATCATTTGATCGGATGTACAGCGTATATATGAATATTTAAAGAAGACTGGCACTGTCACGCACATCTTGTAAATAGTTGTTAACGTTTATTGCATGAAAAGTGATGCAGTGTCTTTATTATCAAAACGGCGTAATGGTTCAAATGGCTCTGAGCGCTATGGGACTTAACATCCTGAGGTCATCAGTCCCCTAGAACTTAGAACTACTTAAACCTAACTAACCCAAGGACATCACACACATCCATGCCCGAGGCAGGATTCGAACCTGCGACCGTAGCGGTCGCGCGGTTGCAGACTGAAGCGCCTAGAACCGCTCGGCCACAGCGGCCCGCGCTCTGGTACACGCTTTCACTTGTCGCCGCTGATTGCGCATAACATCCCGATGCAACTAACATCAATAGTTCTTTTCCTCCCTCCCCCTCGCTCCGCCCTACACCTTCAGTTTAAGTACTTAATGGCCTGGTTGAAGCCGTATTCTCAGCTATGCGGTACGTGTCACTGCAGAATAACCTGAATTGTGCCACTGGAGCGGAGCGAATGCAGCAGCATTCGTGTTGACGCGTGAAGTGACGCTCCGGTGAACGGACAGCTATAACATTGTCAGTGGCTGCCGGTGACGAGGCGACGCGATCTGACCCGGCCGGGCCACGGTACGGCACGCCACGCTACACTAGAGCACGGCACGCTGCTGTCCCGCCTTCATTGCTCGGCCTCGCGCTATTTTTGAGCGCTTTCCGTCCGCCGAGCGGTCGATACTCGTACACTGCACTCAGCTGCTTCGTCTCGCTCTTCACACAGCACACCTGCGCTGCGTTACGAACAGCACAACAGCCGCCGCAGTGACGTCCCAGCAGTGTACCAGTAGGCGGCTCCGTGTGACAGGATGGAGTCATCTAGATTCTCTGTCACTGCTGTCAGGCCTCTCCAGAATTCATCTGAACTGAACTGACGAATGTCACTTAAATGTTTATTAAATAATTAGCAAAGCTTTCAAGTATTCTGCAGTTGGTGCGGTACTCATTTCTGTTCTTGTAATTTGAAGAAAATTTGTAAATCACATGAAAACGACTTCAGGGTCACTTGCCCCTTGCATATCTCGAAATGCCCTTAGCCTTAATATTACTCTTATCCAATACGGATCTCCTAGAGTCTGTGATTGTGTATTGAATATAGAAACAGAAAACTGCAACGATTCACTTTTTTTTAAATATTCGGTTATTCCCATAAACTTTCTTTCGAGCCTTTTCAGGTTGATATTCAGATGGGGGCACAGGGAAGTTACGTGTTCATTTACATAGTTTGGTGCTGGTTTCTGGTTCTATGGCAAGAAGATACATCGCCTTGTGAAATGGTCATACATTGTGCTATATTGAAAATCAAATTCTGTTACTGCGACGGTATGGGGATTTGTACCTGACACTTCCATTATCTCTCTGTTCACCAGGAGGATGAATATATACCGCTGTCACTATAAAACTGCCAACATCCAGCATGAGCTCCACAGCTGATGTATGTTACGAAGGAATAACATACTTTGCTCAGAGACAGTTGTTTGACTTTTGGTACATATTAATACAGTCAATGTATGGGCAAATGCTATATAAAATTTCAGATTGAACCACTTTATTTGAACCACTTTATTTGAACCACTTTATTTGAACCACTTTATTTGAACCACTTTATTTGAACCACTTTATTTGAACCACTTTATTTCTGTTTTTATACTAACGCTGATTGGAATTACTGGCTTACAGTAAACACAGATACAGTTTATTGCAGTTAGGAAAATAATATGTACAGTAGTACTGCACGCATTTTTAGTAACAGTAAAAAAATTATTTAGCTACATAGCACAAGAATTATCTTCCATTAGATTACTAGCTGGTAATTCAGACAGACATAAATGCACTTCAGAGGTAACGGAAGGGAGAGAGGGTAGGTGTGTGTGTGTGTGTGTGTGTGTGTGTGTGTGTGAGACCGGGGTGGGGGGGGGGGCAGGAGGCTTATTAGCTGTGCCGAACTCTGCTAAGTCTATTAAGTTGTATACGAAAAAAATCAGTCTGGTTACTGAGAAGGTGGTCTGATGCTATACATTTGTTTGTAAAGATCTTAGTTTTTTTTTTAATCAGTACTTTGTTAGTTTCTGAGAATATATAGCGTTGTCTCTTGGCACAATGGATTGCATTAGAAGTGTGCGATGGAATTACCCTAAGAATTCAGATCAGACTTCTCAACCTCCTCTTTCTTGTAGTGTCGATCATCTATCTATCGCACTATTTCAACTTTACTTGTACTTGCACCTGGTCTTCAACTTTAGCCCAGTATTCCCGCAGTAGTTTCCCGTGCTGTTCCCTCCTCGCTACAGTCTAGGTTTTGCTAGTTTTTGGTTTACCTTTCTCGGAAACGAAGATGACATTTTAATTTTTCTTGAGTGGACTGCGTTTATAGACATCCTCCCGTGTTATACCCACTTTCTTCAGATCGTTTTCTACCTCGGCGAACACCGAGCGAGGTGGCGCAGTGGTTAGCACACTGGACTCGCATTCGGGAGGACGACGGTTCAATACCGTCTCCGACCATCCTGATTTAGGTTTTCCGTGATTTCCCTAAATCGTTTCAGACGAATGCCGAGATGGTTCCTTTGAAAGGGCACGGCCGATTTCCTTCCCAAACCCGAGCTTTCGCTCCGTCTCTAATGACCTCGTTGTCGACGGGACGTTAAACACTAACCACCACCACCACTACCTCGGCAAACCACGCCCCCTAAGTTTTATTTCTTAGATCTTACGTCTGCAGTCAGCCCGTTATCACATGACAGTCTTGCTTTCTCGACCTTAGTCAATCCAAACCGATGATAGCAAGCATTTCCCGCACGAGGTTTAGCTGTAAAAGTTTCCCAGCATACCTTCACCGCAGTGAAATCGATACAACTCTGTGTTGAGAGTGCACCAGTGTAACAGAAGGCGATACGGACCTTGCCATGTTCGCCTACACAAAATAGGAAAGGATCACACTGCCGATATTTTGACAGCTTCTTCGCCAGAGATTAGTGTTTTCCCACTACTTCTCTCATCTCGTTCCCTTTGAGCAATACTGAAAATAACAAAGTGTTTCTTACATTGAGGTACACTATGTGATCAAAAGTATCCCAACACCCCCAAAAACATACGTTTTTAATATTAGGTGTATTTTGCTGACACCTTCTGCCAGGTACTCCATATTAGTAGTCCTTAGACATTGTGAGAGAGCAGAATGGGGCTGTCCGCGGAACTCACGGACTTCGAACGTGGTCAGGCGATAGGGTGTCACTTGTGTCATACGTCTATGCGCAAGATTTCCACACCCCTAAACATCCCTCTGTCCACTGTTTCCGATGTGATAGTGACGAGGAAACATGAAGGGACATGTACTGCACAAAAGCGTGCAGACCAACCTCGTCTGTTGACTGATAGAGACCGCCGAAGAGGGTCGTAATGTGTAATAAGCAGACATCTGTCCAGATCATTACACAGGAACCCAAACTGCATCAGGATGCACTGCAAGTACTGTGACAGTTAGGCGGGAGGTGAGAAAACTTGTATTTCATGGTCGAGGGGCTGCTCATAAGCCACACATCAAGCCGGTAAATGCCAAACGATGCCTCGCTTGGTGTAACGAGCGTAAACATTGAACAATTGAACAGTGGATAGACTTTGTGTGGAGTGACGAATCACGCTACACGATCCGGCGATCCGGTGGCAGGGTATGGGTATGGCGAATGCCCGGTGAACGTCATCTGTCAGTGTGTGTAGTGCCAACAGTAAAATTCGGAGGCGGTGGTGTTACAGTGTGGTCGTGTTTTTCATGGATGGGGCTTGCACCCCTTGTTTTCCGTGACACTATCATAGCACAGGCCTACATTGATGTTTTAAGCTCCCCACTCTTGAAGAGCAATTCGGGGATGGCGATTGCATCTTTCAACACGATCGAGCACCTGTTCATAATGTACGGCATGTTGCGGAGTGGTTACACGACAATAACATCCCTGTAGAAGACTGGCCTGCACAGCGTCCTGACCTGAATCCTATAGAACACCTTTGGGATGTTTTGGAACGCAGACTTCGTTCCATGCCTCACCGACTGACCTCGATACCTCTCCTCAGTGCAGCACTCCGTGAAGATTAATTTTGGGAGCGTGCCGTGAGAATGTGGATAACATCAGAAACTCCGTGCGGACGTTTTCAGGCGACGCTGTTAGCTAAAGGGAGGTCTCAGAGCCAGAAGACTAACGCGTATCGAACAGAGACTTGCGGTGATCGACGGCTGGTGCAGGGACAGGCATCTGACGCTGACATTAATGACCTGAAACAGACGAAGGTATCCATTAACTGGTCCATTACACTACTGGCCATAAATCACTGTAAACGGTAAGCACCGTAAAATACAGTCGATGCGAGTGTGTTACGGAGATGTTCAGCAAACTATGCAGAAGTTTGCTGTTGTAGCTCTGAGAGCACACTATTCAAGAAGGCTCGTGAAATACAAAGGGTATTTGGAACTTATGTTCCGATCGGCCGCGAAATGGAAACCACAGCGAAAATAAAAAATGTTTTATTTGCAACAGTTAGCTACAACTTCCATCTTCTTATCTGTATAGTCGTCGCTCCGACATAGACACTTGTAGTAGCGTTGTGCAAAATTTCCAATACCTTTGCATAGAAGTCAGCCACCAATGCTTTCCGCCCATTCTCTACACTGGTCTGCAGGTCGGTGCCTATGCCAAATTGTTGTCTTCATAGCCAGTGGTTCATGTAACAGGGATGAAACTTGAGAGGGAGCCAATTACGGCTGTATTAGGCATGATCAGACACTTCCCATCGAAAGCGCTGCAGGATCATCTTCTTTGCCCCTGAAGACCTAGTAGATAGTGTCGGAAGTTCCATGCGGCTTTTCGCGGATGATGCTGTAGTATACAGAGAAGTTGCAGCATTAGAAAATTGTAGCGAAATGCAGGAAGATCTGCAGCGGATAGGCACTTGGTGCAGGGAGTGGCAACTGACCCTTAACATAGACAAATGTAATACATTGCGAATACATAGAAGGATCCTTTATTGTATGATTATATGATAGGGGAACAAACACTGGTAACAGTTACTTCTGTAAAATATCTGGGAGTATGCGTGCGGAAGGATTTCAAGTGGAATGATCATATAAAATTAATTGTTGATAAGGCGGGTGCCAGGTTGAGATTCATTGGGAGAGTGCTTAGAAAATGTAGTCCATCAACAAAGGAGGTGGCTTACAAAACACTCGTTCGACCTATACTTGAGTATTGCTCATCAGTGTGGGATCCGTACCAGATCGGTTTGACGGAGGAGATAGAGAAGATCCAAAGAAGAGTGGGGCGTTTCGTCACAGGGTTATTGGGTAACCGTGATAGCGTTACGGAGATGTTTAATAAACTCAAGTGGCAGACTCTGCAAGAGAGGCGCTCTGCATTGCGGTGTAGCTTGCTCGCCAGGTTTCGAGAGGGTGCGTTTCTGGATGAGGTATCGAATATATTGCTTCCCCCTACTTATACCTCCCGAGGAGATCACGAATGTAAAATTAGAGAGATTAGAGCGCGCACGGAGGCTTTCCGGCAGTCGTTCTTCCCGCGAACCATACGCGACTGGAACAGGAAAGGGAGGTAATGACAGTGGCACGTAAAGTGCCCTCCGCCACAAACCGTTGGGTGGCTTGCGGACTATAGATGTAGATGTAGATGTAGATGTAGAAGAGTGCGGCTCCGAATTGCCTTCGAGAAGGAAATGCGTGACAGTTACGTTATGTAGGCAGCATAGTTTCAGGCGAAATTTCTCTCGCCACCCTCGTACTTGACGGAGGACACTATTTTCTAGGCATCTTCACCTGCTCACTGTGCAGAGCTGAAAAGAACGACGTGACGCGATCGACGGGCGTACTGTAGACACTGCCCAAGACATCTGTGCAAAGCTTCATAGGATTTTCACTGTGATTTCGCGATCGATCGGAACTTACTTTGCGTTACTTCTTCCTTCACACGTCTCGTTAAATAACCACAATGAGAGAACCGCAAAATTTAGACCTCATATGGAGGCTTAGCGAAACCTGTTCGTCCCACGTATCATTTGCGAATGGAACACTGATGCTGCTTTGTGTTACAGCTGTTATAGTCACAAAACTTCATTCTATCGATTTGAGTGCTGGAAGGTGTACTGGGAAACTTTTATAACTAAACCTCACGCGGCAAATACTTGCTGAGGTCAATTTGAGATGACAAAGGTGGAAGAAACGAGGTCACGACGTGATAACGGGCTGAATGTAAACTTAATACTTGCATATGTTCCTGTTCTCTCGCCGTCTTTGAGAGGCCTTACGAGTGAACAAGTTAGTGTGTACAGTTGATGGATAACGTAAAATATGGATCTTGTTTTTATGGCTTCTGTAGCTAATAGATTGATTTATCATTATAAGTAATGAAAATCCAGAGCGATTCTATTGTCCGACTTCTCATATTATACATTATGTATGGCTGAACAACAGCTAAGCTAAGATAACTTTATAAATGCACTTCTTAGGGCTAATACTAACAACGACACCGTTAAAATTCGGACCCAACAGACCTGAAATCTTCCATATGTGACTAAAACAATAGAAGTTTCTTACGGCTACTGAAATATCTTGCAAACCAGTGTCTGTGTATAGAAAAGGGCACATTCCGTGTTTTCTTCCACCGATGTTTTGCAACAATCAGTTGCGCTGAAAGTTTTGTCACTTTTGGTGCAATTCGTTCATTGCGTCAAGATACATAAGAGCGTTTCGTGGATAATCATGACAGGGGGGGATTTTGAGGGGGAGGGGGGGGGGGGAGAGCGGAGGGCGGTTGTCGCACTTGGGAAGACGAAGATCATTAAGACAAATTTTTAAAAATTGTAAAAACAAGCAGAACTATGGAAAGTCCATGGATCTCTTTCCGTCACAGTAAGGGAACACCCGACTGAGAACTGAGAAAGGTGCTATAGGAGGACACCCACATGTAGAGTATAGGTAAGCTTTTAAATGTTCAAGCGATAGTAGCAGAGACTAGTAAAAATAGTGCGATATATGTTGTAAACATAGTTCAATATTCAGAACAGAAAAAATAATTTTTTTTGATGATCCACAAACATAATTTCATTTGAAAGTATCAAATGTTATGAAGTGGACTAGATTTAACTAATTTACATAATTAATTAATTAATTGGTTAGTTACAACGTTCTTCTGCTCCGAAGCAGACGATAAGAGCAACCAATAACTCATTTGTTTCTGCTTCACGTTACCTATATTGCGCTGATAGGGGTACCCCTACCACACACCTTAAGGTGACTTGTGAAGTTTAGGTGTGGTATTGGCTGATGTGTGGCCGGAAACAAATAAAGGAGATCACAAGCGAAGCTGAGGTCTCTCGACTTGGTGCGGCCTTGATCTTCCTGGCCGCTGCCGTTGGGAATCTCGGCATTAGTATGCAGGCGTAGCCCAGATCCCGTTCCGCTGATGAAGCGTAACGGCAGAAGACGCACCCGGCGGTAGCCAGGTCAGGGTCTCCCTGCGCTGCCAAGGCTGGAATGATTTGCAAAGCCTGTCACACCGTGTCCAGTTAAGAAGCTGCTTATCGTTAACATACGTGTTCCTCTCTGCTTTCCTTACGCTCACAACAGCACCAGTGACTACCGTTACGTGATGATATGAAAGCTATCTAATAATACATCTCATAACACTACGAAGGTCTTCACGGCCAGCTTTTGCTTCAGCAAAACTTCCGGGTTGTGACGCCGTGGACGACGTACAAAACTGTTTACTAACGAGAATGAGATTTTCACTCTGCAGCGGAGTGTGCGCTGATATGAAACTTCCTGGCAGATTAAAACCGTGTGCCCGACCGAGACTCGAACTCGGGACCTTTGCCTTTCGCGGGCAAGTGCTCTACCATCTGAGCTACCGAAGCACGACTCACGCAATATCCTTTCTTTCAGGAGTGCTAGTTCTGCAAGGTTCGAAGGAGAGCTTCTGTAAAGTTTGGAAGGTAGGAGACGAGATAATGGCAGAAGTAAAGCTGTGAGGACCGGGCGTGAGTCGTGCTTCGGTAGCTCAGATGGTAGAGCACTTGCCCGCGAAAGGCAAAGGTCCCGAGTTCGAGTCTCGGTCGGGCACACGGTTTTAATCTGCCAGGAAGTTTCATATTTACTAACGCTTCGCCCGCATCTGTGGGAGACATCTTCACAGATAAACTAGCAACTGCTTCTGAAACTAAAGGGGCTTCGAATTTTTAAGGTGTGTAGAGGACAACATGGGTCGTCACGTGATACTGAGTGAAACATTGTCTGTCAACGGCCACATCATTATCAATTAAAAGTAACCGTTACTCTGTTGGTGTAAAGTCGCCACCCATACTTTAACGTAGCTTCCTCTTCCTTTCTGTTAAAGTTATCGCGGTAATTATTCTATTGCCTTTCTATATAAGCGCGCATAATTTTAAAATGAAGGGAAATGCCTTATATACACAGAGGATGTACGTTATCCAATAGCGACAGACGGTGCGTATAATATCCCGTGCAGTTGTGGCCAAGTATTTATCGAAACCACAGGAAGAAGTATTAACGCTTGTTTACGCGTAAAACTGAAACTATAGTCTTCGACAAATTTGAGAATTTCGTCATAGCGCAACATGTCTGACAGTGTGGAGACGTTGTCACGCGCTCTGTTACAGAAGGGCAATAGAGATTTATAAAAACCGCTATAATTTCAACAAAAAAGGAGAGATAAAATAAAACTTGGATGCTGACTTCGCAACATGGTAGTAACGATTGATTAATTTTAATGAAGAAACTGCGTCTCCGATAGGAAATAATCATGCATTCGGCATCACGTGACAAATGGTGGTGCCCTCAATAAATTTATTTATTTATTACGTTTTAGGCTGTTACCTATAATTCAAACAGAGGCTATATTCTTCCATATTCAAATTGTTAGTTGTAACAATCAGTTTTTTTCCTACACATCAGTGTGTAATAAGATAAAATCCCCTACCGAAGCTAACACAACACTGCTTCCCATCACGATAAATATTCTGCTCTTAATGAAGACTACACCGACAACAAAAACCTACACCTATCACTATTAGTATCTATGCCTTTTTTCTCTCTCCTGTCTGTCATTAGTCTAGATTATAACAAATGCTAATAAATTATGACACCAAGAACAATAATTTTATCTTGAAACTCTTCTATTTGCCTGTGTTCGCATACAAAAACAGCAACATGGGATTGTGGGTGATGCAAAACACTTTATTTATTTATTCCAAAACTGGTTTCATGGACAAATATCGCCATCCGTGGGTTCTTGGATTCTATAATACGCAAAACTTATAAAACATTGTAAAACATTATCATGTTTTTTTGTTTCTAATACTGTTTTCTGTGAATAATTTTATAATACTTTGTTTACTATACGTCCCAGCATGATATTTTCACTGTTGCCGCTGATTCCGGTATATTTTCTGCGTTTTATAAAATCGTTCACAAGAAACAATGCTTGAAACAAAACAATACACAGTGTTTTATAAGTTTGCTGTTTCTGCACGAGGATTGAGGATGGCGGTATCTGTCGCTGAAACTAGCTCGGAAATAACAAAAGTGTTCTGCATCAAGACGGACCCACAGTCCCACGTTGTTGACTGTGACTCCAGCTTTCTGTCTGCCACATTCCACAAGGTAGGCATACCCTGCCGTTTTCTTGGGCGCTTCGGAGAGCTTTACGGTGGAACATGCCTCTTCCGTTGTCTGCCGGTTCCCTGGTTAGAATGAAGGATTCCCATGTTCTGATGAGCGTATCTGTTGCCGGTTAGAAGCACAGCTGCCTGCCTATCTACATATTCCGGTTCTGTTTCTTTAGGTGGCGACGTACGGCCCGCTGCTGCATTTTCACTCTGGTGTAACCATCGCCGTGCATACGCTGTTGGCTGTTCATGTGCTGCAACCGTTGTCTTCAGCTTTCTTCGCAGCGTTGCTCCTGTGTCTTCCGTCGCAAGCACCCGTAGTGCAGCGGACGGGCGTTGATTGATAAGCCTTTCTTGAAATAGCGTTAGCAATATTGTGTGGTACCTCCCATTTTGTCTCGCAAGGTGGTATCTCCTTCACATAGACTCCACCATACCGATTTAGTTGCTGCGCTCTACACAGTTCATAGTGTGTCTATAAATTAGGGGTCCCTTGAGGTTCCGATGCAGCTGCCAATTTGATCTCTGAAGATATGTCACAAAAAATGCACGCGTGAAGGCGAGACAAAAGTTGGGGAAGAAATCAATCAGTACAATAGAACATACAAATTTTACGTTTTTCATTTATAATTACAAAGCTGTGCTATCAATAACCGACGGAAAACTCAGTTAACATACTTTCTTGAATGGCCTTTTAATGGTCACAGAAAATACTCCATCCTTAACACCTATTTTTTTTTTTTTTTTGTTGCAATAACTATCTTTTCTTTTATTCCGTCGTAGGTATCTGAAGTTATCAATCTCAAGTTCATATTCATTCCATTTAGGCGTTCAGTTTTAACATATAGTTTTTTATTTTTATTTTCAGTTAGTGATACACTACTGGCCATTAAAATTGCTACACCAAGAAGAAATGCAGATGATAAACGGGTATTCATTGGACAATTATATTATACTAGAACTGACATGTGATTACATTTTCACATAATTTGGGTGCATAGATCCTGAAAACTCAGTACCCAGAACAACCACCACTGGCCGTAATAACGGCCTCGATACGTCTGGGCATTGAGTCAAACACAGCTTGGATGTCATGTACAGGTACAGCTGCACATGCAGCTTCAAAACGATACCACAGTTCATCAAGAGTAGTGACTGGCGTATTGTGACGAGCCAGTTGCTCGGCCACCATTGACCAGACGTTTTCAGTTGGTGAGAGATCTTGAGAATGTACTGGCCAGGGCAGCAGTCGAACATTTTCTGTATCCAGAAAGGCCCGTACAGGACCTGCAACATGCGGTCCACTGTTGCAAGTGCCGTCAATTCGAACAAGAGGTGACCGAGACGTGTAACCAGTGGCACCCCATACCATCACGCCGGGTGATACGCCAGTATGGTGATGACAGATACACGCTTCCAATGTGCTTTCACCACGGTGTCGCCAAACACGGATGCGACCATCATGATGCAGTAAACAGAACCTGGATTCATCCGAAAAAATGACGTTTTGCCATTCGTGCACCCAGGTTCGTCGTTGAGTCCACCATCGAAGGCGCTCCTGTCTGTGATGCAGCGTCAAGGGTAACCGCAGCCATGGTCTCCGAGCTGATAGTTCATGCTACTGCAAACGTCGTCGAACTGTTCGTACAGATGGTTGTTGTCTTGCAAACGTCCGCATCTGTTGACTCAGCGATCGAGACGTGGCTGCACGATCCGTTATAGCCATGCGGATAAGATGCCTGTCATTTCGACTGCTAGTGATACGAGGCCGTTGGGATCCAGCACGGCGTTCCGTACTACCCTCCTGAACCCACCGATTCCATATTCTGCTAACAGTCATTGGATCTCGACCAACGCGAGCAGCAATGTCGCGATACGATAAACCGCAATCGCAATAGGCTACAATCCGACCTTTATCGAAGTCGGAAACGTGATGGTACGCATTTCTCCTCCTTACACGAGGCATCACAACAACTTTTCCCCCGCAACGCCGGTCAACTGCTGTTTGTAAATGAGAAATCGGTTGGAAACTTTCCTCATGTCAGCACGTTGTAGGTGTCGCCACCGGCGCCAACCTTGTGTGACTGCTCTGAAAAGCTAATCATTTGCATATCACAGCATCTTCTTCCTGTCAGTTAAATTTCGCGTCTGTAGCACGCCATCTTTGTGGTGTAGCAATTTTAATGGCCAGTAGTGTATCGTGTCATCAGCATATCTTGCACATCAGATTTTCCTGGCTCCTGATGTCATACCACCTGTGTGCAAGAAATGAAAGACAAAGGTCTTGTCTAACCTCTCTGATAATTTTAATTCCTCTTGTGATCTCGTCTCCTTTCCTTGCTTGTTGTGTGATGTATATTTTGCTTACTGCATACCCTTTCCTCTCTTTACTTTGCAGACGTAGACAGAAGAAAAAGTAATTTTCAGAAACTTCAGGTGACTGACACTCTCGCAGGCATCATGAATGTTTTTGTTTTTCTTTCTCTTTTTTGTATACGTTTATATTTTTCTTCTGTTTTCTATTAATATTTTGATTAGCTTTCTTTAAAAAAGGATATGTTGTGAGATGCGCTACGACCTCGTCTCATTGATGCAGAGGATCATGAAGTAACAAGTAACCCCCTAACGCGATCATTTAAAATGTTTTGACAACTCCCACGTATAAAAAAGCTCCAATTTTTTTTTAAATTTACAGATGAGTTAGTTTGTTCAGTATTCGACGTTAAGCATGTAAATGAGAAAAATTGTAGAAAAGGTATGAATTTATGTTTAAAGTTCCTTGAGGTTGCTAAATGCTCACACAGGGGACACTGGCTGAGTATAGTCTGGATAATTTGTGATCGGTTTTCACCAAAAGCTATTTTTATGGGTCGTATACTAAGATTTTGTAGGGATGGACAGTGGTATATGTGGATACTGTCTGCAGAAGTGCTGCAAACGGAGTTAGTAGTAAAGTAGTAGTAAATGAAAATTTCATGTCTGGCGAGGAAATTTTCGTGTACGAACAGCGAAATTGTAGTAAGCGCTAAATTTTCTTCCTTTCATTCTTTTGTGGTAGGTGTCAGCAACAAATGTTTGGAAAATGTTTGAAAATATCTGTAAAACTTTTCTGTAAGCCAGCAAGTTCTCTCAATTCTCAAATATTGGACGAATATAGAGAAAGTAATTTGCACGTGGTGAGTTACGCTGCCTCAAGACATGGATACAGTTTTAACTGTAATATCTACATCTACATGATTAGTGTGAAATTCACAGTTAAGTACCTGGCAGAGGGTTCATCGCACTACCATCAAGCTATTTACCTATCGTTCCTCTCTCGAACGGTGCAGGGGAAAACAAGCACTTCAATTTCACGTGCGAGCTCTGATTTCTCTTATTTTCTTGTGATATCATTTCTCCCTATGTAGGTTGGCAACAGCAAAATATTTTGACACGTTGAGGGAAGTTGGTGATAGAATTTTCTTTAAGATCCTGTTCCAATGATTTCAGTCCCAAATTGCTTATATATCCGTATCACTGTCTCCCCTATTTAGCGATGATGCAAAACGAGCTGCATTTCTTCGGAATCCTCTATCTGTCCTATCTAGTAGAGGACGAAAAAGCGTAGTGTATGCATTCTGTTCAGTAGACCGGTTGCATTTTCTAAGGATTCAGCCAATAAAAAGTACAGACCTCGTGTCTAGAGCATTTTGCAATTGTTTTTGGTATCCTGATCCATTTTCTGGACAGTAAATTACAGTACCGTCTGCAAACTTAGCACATTAGACTCGCTTTCGGGAGGACGACGGTTCAAATCCGTGTCCGGCCACACTGATTTAGATTTGGCGCGCTTTTCCTAAACCGCTTCAGGCAAATGCCTGAATGGTTCCTTTGACAGGGCACGCCCGATTTCCTTCCCATTGTTCCCTAATCCGAGCTCATCTCTAATGATCTCGTTGTCGACGGGACTTTAAACTCTAATCTCTTATTCCTCCTCCTCCTCCTCCTCCTCCTCCGTCTGCAAGCAATCTAACAGGGCTGCTCGCATTGTGTCCTTATTATTTAATGCAGATCGGGAACAGCTGAGGACATGTAACACTCCCTTGGGGAAAGCCAGGTATTACTTCTGTTTTACTCAATGACTTTCCGTCAATTACTACGAAGCTTTCTGACAGAAAATCACGAATCCAGTTGCACAAGACACACAATATGATGAGAAATCGCTTGTGAGGAATGGTGTCGACACTTTCAGGAAAAGTGAAAATATGGAATCAATTTTACATCTGCTGTCGATAGTGACCATTCCTTTGTGAGAATAAAGAGCTAGTTGTGTTATTGTGTTGGTTGCCATGGAAGTGTAACTGTTAACGAGCAGATTACAACATTTTTTGTAAATAAAAATTTCGTTGGCTCTGGAAGGAGTTAGAAAGGCAGTCTTCAATTGGAATGAAGTAGGTTAGCCGTTTCTTGATACAGTTAGCTGCGGACTGCTGCTGAGTACTGGCGCTGTGCTGTGTGCTTGACGTGGGCGTGCCTCTGCTTACAGATGGATAACCCGGGGTTCCAGAACGACGAGTGCGGCGCGATGCCGCGGCTGGCGCGCTCTCCCAGCCTGTCGCCGAGCGAGTGCCGGGTGCACGCGCCCGCCCCCGCCGCCCCAGCCACTGTACCGGCGCCGGCGCCGCCGGCCGCCCCCGCGCGCTCTGGCCCCGGCTACCTGCGATTCGGCGGCGGCGGAGCGCAGCCGCAGGCGCCGAGCAGCCCAGCCTCCGCCCCCGCGCCGGTGACCGCCCCCGCCCCCAGCCCCCAGGGGCACGGCCTGCGCGAGCTGCTGGGCCGCCTCCAGCTGCCCGCCGCCGCCTCGCCGGACCCCAAGAAGGCGGCCGACGCGTCGCCGCTCTCCACCGTCAGCGCCATCGTCGCCAAGAC
Source organism: Schistocerca americana (assembly GCF_021461395.2). Classification (NCBI taxonomy): domain Eukaryota; kingdom Metazoa; phylum Arthropoda; class Insecta; order Orthoptera; family Acrididae; genus Schistocerca; species Schistocerca americana. Next base: position 541,888,928 of record NC_060119.1, read on the forward strand.
CTTCCCGCCGTCGCCGCTGCACAAGGCCGCCGCGCTGGTGAGTGCACACACCTCACTACTTCATTTCCTCCACATCCGCTGCGGAAATTCTGATGTGAGACCGGTTAAGGAATCATTCTGACGTGTACTACCCTAAACGTAGCTACCTAAATACATAAATTTAATCTCTTTTGGTTGCCCTTAATACTAACCCTTCCAACACCTATAACTTTAAATAATTGAGCCCCCAGCCTCACTATAATATGTTCCAAAGGAAGTAAAGACATTAGCTGCCATTGGGCATTGAAACACACACATCAAAAAAAGTTACGAGAGTTCCAGTACCTGTACAGAAAGTTGGAACAGAGATCAACATAAACATCATTTCCACTCTTTTCATTGCTCATGAAAACCATGTATTGCATGTTGGACCACCGTACAGCGAGACCTTCAGAAGTGTCGGACCACACTGCTGTACACACCGGTACTTCTAATGCCCCGTAGCACGTCCTCTTACACTGATGCATACCTGTATTCGTCGTGGCATACTATCCACAAGTTCGTCAAGGCACTGTTGGTCCAGGTTATCCCACTCCTCAACGGCGATTCGGCATAGATCCCTCAGAATAGTTGGTGGGTCACGTCGTCCATAAATAGCCCTTTTCAGTCTATCCCAGGCATGTCCGATAGGGTTCACGTCTGGAGAACATGCTGGCCACTCTAGTAGAGCGATGTCGTTCTTCTGAATGAACTCTTCACAAGATGTGCACGATGGGGGCGCGAATTGTCGTCCATGAAGACGAATGCTTCGCCAGTACGCTGTCGATGTGGTTGCACTATCGGTTGGAGGATGGCATTCGAGTATCGTACAGCCGTTAATTCGCCTTCGATGACCACCAGCGGCGTTTGTCAGCCACACATAATGCCACTCCAAAACAGCAAAGAACTTCGATCTTGCTGCACTCGCTGGACAGTGTGTGTCTAAGGTGTTCAGCCTGACGGGTTGCCTTCAAACACGTCTCCGTCGATTGTCTTGTTGGAGGTATATGCGACACTCATCGGTGAGGAGAACGTGATGCCAATCCTGAGCGATCCTTTCGGCATGTTGTTGGGCGCATCTGTACCGCGCTGCATGGTGTCGTGGTTGCAAAGATGGATCTCGCCATTTACGTCGGGAGTGAAGTTGCGCATCATGCAGCCTATTGCGCACAGCTTGAGTCGTAACACGACATCCTGTGGCTGCACGAAAAGCATTATTCAACATGGTGGCATTACTCTCAGGGTTCCTTCGAGCCATAATCCATAGGTAGCGGTCATCCACTGCAGTAGTAGCCCTTGCATGGTCTGAGCGAGGCATGTCATCGACAGTTCCTGTCTCTCTGCATCTCCTCCATGTCCGAACAGCATCGCTTTGGTTCCTCCGAGACGCTTTGATACTTCCCTTGTTGAGAGCCCTTCCTGGCACAAAGTAACAATGCGGACGCAATCTAACCGCGGTATTGACCGTCTAGGCATTGGACTACAGACAACCCGAGTCGTGTACCTCCTTCCTGGTGGGATGAGTAGAACTGATCGGCTTTCTGACCCCCTCTGTCTAATAGGTGCTGCTCATTCATGGTTATTTACATCTTTGGGCGGGTTTAGTGACATCTCTGAACAGTCGAAGGGATTGTGTCTGTGATACGATATCCACAGTCACTATATTCAGGAGTTCTGGGAACCGGGGTGATGCAAAACTTTTTTTGATGTATGTGTGCATCGATTCGAGAAGTTGAAAATTTGTGTCGAACTGGGACTCGAGCCCGGAATTTTCCGGTTCTCGTGAACGGTCATCTTGACCGTCTCGGCCATGGGGACATGTTCCCAGACCGATTCAAATTTCCAAATTACCCACCCACGACTGAAGTGATGCCCCTGCCCATTACCCTGACTACTCTCGGCGGTGCGCTGATTCCCATAGGAGTGAGAGCGTGTTCGCGCATTTGCATAGAAATGATCACTGGGCTGCCCCGCCCTAGTTGTGTACAGGATCTGTCTGTCCTTTCGGACATGACTGCTTCAGTGCAGATGCACAAACGCGCTCAAACTCTTACGGGAATCAGCGAATAGCTGAGAGTAGTGAGGATAATGGGCAGGGGCATTACATCGGTTGTGTGCAGGTTAGTTGGAAATTTGACACGGTCTGAGAACATATCCGAATGGCCGAGACTGTCAAAGTTACCGTTCGCGAGAAACGGAAAAATCAAGGTAAGAGTCTCGCTCCGGCACACACTACTTTCCGCATTGATACACAGGCTACCTCAAAAAGAATACCACAACTTCCAAAGTCGAGAACTCTGAAAAGAAGAAAAGGAGAGCTACGCTCTTCCTGTCGTCGATTGAAGAAAGCTCTGAAGTTTCATTTGGTTGCTCATTTGATCGCTAGGAGCGCTGTTGATCACGTAACCTCCATTTCCGTTGTCGGTGCAAAGATGGCGACTGCTCAGCAAAAAGCTTTTTGTGTTATCGAGTACGGCAGAAGTGAATCGACGACAGTTGTTCAGCCTACATTTCAAACCAAGTATGGTGTTCAACTTTCTGATGGGGGATGTATCGCACGTTGGCATAAACAATTCACTGAGAACGGGTGTTTGTGCAAAGGGAAAAGTCCCGGACGACCGCGCACGAGTGATGAAAATGTTGGTCGTATTCAGGAAGCATTTGCTCGGAGCCTAGAGCTAGCAGAGCGCATAAAACTCCGCAACTGACCATTTGGAGAGCCCTAACGAAAAGATTAGTAATGAAACCTTATCGTCTACAATTGGTTAAAGACCTTTCCGAACCTGATAATGTGAAAAGAATCGAGTTGTGAGAGTTTGTCCTTGAGCAAATGGAAACAGATGACTGGTTCATTTCGAAGCTAGTGTTTAACGATGAAGCAACACTTCACACAACAGGGAAATTCAATCGGCACAATGTTCGTATGTAAGGGCACTGAGAATCCGCGGGAAACAATTGAGCATGAACTTGATTCACCTAAGCTGAATGTTTTCTGTGCCATTTCAGCTAATAAAGTTTTTGGTCCTTTCTTCTAAGAAAGTGCAACTGTAACAACCTATCTGGAAATGTTGCAGAATTGGTTGTTCCCTCAACTCGAAGAAGAAGCACGTCAATTCATACTCCAGCAGGATGGGGCACCACCCCATTGGCACTTACCTGTCAGTGCCTATTTGAACGAAAGGGTACCCACATCAACGGATCGGCCGCCAGGCAGTTAGTGACAGAGGACTTCGTCATTGGCCGCCAAAAAGCCCTAAACGAACCTGCTGTGATTTTTTTTTTTTTTTTTCTGTGGGTGTATGTTAAAGATACTGGGTTTCCACCACCTGTACCAGTTTACATTAAGGAACTAAAAGAAAGAATAGCTGCAGCTATCCAAACTGTGCACCAGAGGTGCTACGGAGTGTGTGGAATGAGTTCGAGTATCGGGTTGACGTCGCTCGCGTGTCTGGGTCATATTGAACCTTTATGAATTTGTTTTCCACAGAAAAAACTTTTTTAAGTACCCTTCAGATGATTAATTACCCAAGGTTCCATAATGTTTCTTTGATTAAATACGAATTTTCAAAGTTGTGGTCTTCTTTCTGAATCACCTCGTAGAAAGTATTTCAATGCCTAATAGCAGTTAATGTCTTTATTTCCTTTGGACAAAAATTATACACGGCTGCAGAATAAAACATGTCTGTTCTTTCGGACATACCCGAAAAATGCACACCCCACATACATATCTCTCTAATATGTTGACCCCGTGAGAAAAAGAGTAATTAGCTGTGGCTCATTAGGCTTTTCTGACTGCTCATTTTCCGCGAATTTTGGGCTGTCGAGTGCGGGAAGTACTCAACAATAAATAAAATTAAATGAACAAATTTTCTGATTACTTACATCTGCCACACACAAATATTACAGTACGTACTGGAACGCAGTGATAACACAAAACACCTGGAAACATTTTAAGGACAGTTGATACTAACTACTAACAAGGACACGTCAATATAAATTAACAGTAGGCTCTGTTATTAAATTTAATTTCAAACTTGCACTATCGTTACAACGCTGAAGCGCTGAAACAAATACTTATCAAAAAAGTAGCGTGCGCAATCGCCGTTTGGTGGGGTCTTTTGGGACTCGGTTCCTATCTGAGCTAGGAACACGGAGTAAAAGGTTTTTGGTTCACACTGGACTGGCCGCCATTTGTATAGCCATTCGAGCATGTTAAAGTACATTAAGCAACGTTTGAGCGAAGGACAGAAGCTGGCGAGAAGGCAAATTGTGCTAATCGATTAATTCAAGTTGCGATAGATTTTAATGACATTGTTCGGATTTTACGTGCAAAAAGAGTCAGCCTTAAATAACTCTGGACTAAAGCGAGACTGATGGTTCAAATTTGGTCCACCGATGTATCGCACCTAAGCTTAAGATAAGTTTTAATCCTTTGAAAAACATCTTGCTTCGTTTGGATTTTACGTGCAGAAAACATGTTTTTGTGGAAGGTTTTTGAAGCGCTCCGCTTCCGTTCTTTAAACTTGTATGAATCGGTTCAAACTTCCCATGTAGGTAGCTAAATGGATAAAATTAAAACGAGATTTTTATCCAATAACCTTTTTTCCATTGTCGAGATACGATGGTTCAAAGTCGAACTAAATGTAGTACGAAAAATTCATCCTTACGCGAACTGAATGCGCACATACGGTTTAAAGTGAATGAAATAAATAAATAAATAATGCATTCTTATAATTAAATTGAAAACACGTTTTCAAAAATCTAGCTTCCTTCGGTTTTGTGAGTTTTTCACGCTCGCCACTACTACCTTTCAAACTTACGCGAATCGGTTCAGATCTTGTAAGAAAGTACACACATACATGTAACTAGTTGTTGTCCTTTTATTTTGTGAAAGCTTCATTCGTTGCCAATATATAGGCAACATAGTTCCATGCACTTTAAGAAAACCTATACCGGATCAGTCGTCACCAGAGGCAACAAAAATCTGCATCGGTTGCCAAGCTATGGCGGTCTAATGTAAAAATTACGATAGAGTAAATGTTGTGAACGAGCATGAAAAATGCTCCTATCGTAGCATGAGAAAAGGGAATATGTCGTGGACAGAGTTAGGAAGGTAAAGGGAGGAAAATAGCTGGCAGTTTCTAACACATTTAAATAGAAACATTCTGACGTATTCGTGCTTATTTTTCCAAATTAACGCTAAATCCACCAGCGCAGTAGATTCCTAAAACTCACCTGGTTTTACATGTATGACGAGAGGTGTAAAAACAAACAGACGCAAATGTATGTGCTTCTAGAGTGTGGGATACCTCTACAATAGGAATTATCCCAGAATGCCGGTGCATGCATCCTAAACTTCAATGGCACGTTGTCTTGTTCCACATGACAGATGCCATGTTGGATGATATGATGGCACGTATCATGTTGTACGACATGACATATATCACGTTGCTTTACTTGACACGATGCATTATACTACATGAGATGGGAATAATACTGACAAGTAAAAAAGCGCGAATATATCAAAATGTTTTGATATAAATGTCTTTGAAGCTGCCAGATCACTCGGAAAACTAGTTCCCTTCTTTTACGCCGCTAACTCTGGCCATGATATACTCACTTTTTTTAGTGCTACGAAAGGAGCATTCATCATTCTGTTTAGAGTAATGCCCAGCAATTCTTGGCTTCGTAACTTAAGTAGTTGTTAAAACTTTAAATGTTAGTAAAACCCTTGGTAACTCATAGGTTCTCCTGGAGACTAGTCACAGCAACAAGAAAAGACAGACACTTCAGGCCTTTGCCGATCAGAGTTCTTTGACCCAAGTGTAAACTAACTAGTAGCTGCCTTCAGCACTGCACACAGAGTTCCACTGCTGTCTCCGCTTTCGTTACTCCACACAGAATTCCCAGTCTTTTCCTTTTTGTTGCGTGCCGTAACATCCGACGTTGCTCTGCGCACTCTCCAACCGTCCCTTTGAAGGCCAAGACCGACAGACTTCACTCTCCACCTCTCCACTCCTCCAGCTCCCGTACCCATATACGCATTCTTGGCCTCTTCACTTTATCGATTGATTGTCTCTGAGACACCCATACAGACGTGAGCACACCGATCACTCGGCTTCAGTTTACCGCGCAACCTTGCTTACTCCTCCGAGGTGATTTTACCGATATAGCTATAGTCTGGAAACCACAAATATTAAGAATTTCCAGCACACTGGAATAACTGCAGGTCAGCAACTTCTGTTCGTCAGAACAACTGCAAACCAGCCAATGCTGCAAATTTCATGTTTTTATTTACTTGATGACGAGTTTCGGGCGGGCACCCATTTTAAAATCATCCAGATAGTCAAAATGATGCTTCCAATAATACGAGAACCATATCAAGATCAATATATACGTATTATGAAGTGCAAATGAACAATTGGCTCATGCGCTGTAACTGTCCATTTGCCCTTCATAACACTTATATATTTACTTACTCCAAGGAAATTTTAACAGCATGGTCAGGAGAGGAATTCCTCTCACATAGCTGGCCGGTGTGGCCGAGCGGTTCTAGGCGCTTCAGTCTGGAACCACGTGACCGCTACGGTCGCAGGTTTGAGTCCTGCCTCGGGCATGGATGTGTGTGATGTCCTTAGGTTAGTTAGGTTTAAATAGTTCTAAGTTATAGGGGACTGATGACCTCAGATGTTAAGTCCCATAGTGCTCAGAGCCATTTGAACCTCTCACATAGGCCAACCGACTACTGTACTTCTCTTCTTCCCGAACACGTCCAATCCCAAACGACACTCACGTTCGGGAAGCGACATCCTGCCTTACACAGGTTTCTTAATGTTCTCTAAGTCATCTTGAGAAGCATCTCACGAGCTATACTTCAAAGGGCCTGTAATTGCCCCGCTGCACGGTAAACAGCATTATAAAGGTTGTAAATTTTAAGTTGACGAACCAGAATAACTCGAAAAGTAAGCTTTACACGAAAAAATGTGTAGAATCCAAATCTGATTATTTTCGAGGGGGACATCTGCTGGTACTAAAATTAGCCCGCCACCCCAGCCCCCTGGGGGTGGGGCGGGAGGCAACTTTAAAATTTCAAATGGGAACCCCATTTTTTTATTTCAGAATCAGATTCTACTTAAAAAACTACGTACATTCTGTCTTAAAGATTTGTTTTGATTCTTGGTAGTTGGTGCTGTAATTCAAGAAAATCCATGTTCTCATTTTTGCGTGGAAAATGGTTACGGATAAATAAAAAATACTTATTTACTTCGTAAATTTTGATTCGCTAAAACTAAAACTCTCCCTCTCTCCCCATAGGGTGGGATTTGAGAGAGAGAGGAATTAGAGTTTTACAAATGTTGACCCAAATATTACTTTGTCTGCAGATTTGGGTCAACATTTGCAGAACTCTAGTTCCTCTCTCTCTCTCTTAAACCCCATCCTATGGGGAGAGAGGGAAGTTTCAGTTTTAGCGAATCAAAATTTACGAAGTAAATAAGTATTTTTCATTTATCCGTAACCATTTTCCACGCAAAAATGAGAACACGGATTTTCTTGAATTACAGTGACAACTACCAAGAATCAAAACAAATGTTTAAGACAAAATGTACGTAGTTTTTTATGTACAATCTGATTCTGCAATAAAAAATGGGGGTTCCCACTTGAAATTTTTAAGTTGCCTCCCGCCTCACTCCCAGGGGGTTTAGCACCAGCAGATGTCCCCCTCGAAAATAATCAACTCCGGATTCTAAAAATTTTTTCGTGTGAAGCTTATTTTTCGAGTTATTCTAGTTTGTCAACTTAAAATTTCCGTTCTATATATACAAGATTAATAATGTAAGTAGGTGACAGGAACGCTTAACGACCGTGGCCTAAGTCTTTCTTGTAGTTTCCTGGCCTACTTCTTCTCCCTCTGTGGCATCACCAGTGCTGCAAATCCTATAATGTTCAAGCAACACTTCAACACGGAGGGAAGTGGTCCTACTCCTGCTCTACTCTTCAACGTTAGACTGCTCTGGTAGAACTTGATTTCTATTCCGAAATATTACTTCACTTGGCTACACTCGTGACATGCTAATATTATATGCACATTACAACCTCTCTAGTTGGTGGTACGAGCTTAGAGGAGGACAACTTAAGGTCGTGGAGTCGAATCTCGGTCAGATACCGAAATTTCTCAGTCTGCCTTTAAGCTAACCTCCACTTCTCAACGATAGATTCCATGTTAAAGTGTAGATCCCCTTTTCCCGGTAGGATTACAGGGTAAGTTAAGAGCGCTGCAGTCATGGCATACGAATTTACCCATAACCTGTGTCACAGCCAGATCACAAGTCTAGCGCCTCATTTCTCGTGAGCTTGACGATATCTTATCTGTCGCGATAACCACTCAGTTCGTGAGATACCTGTGTGTAAGTTCGCGACAAGCATACCTCGGACAACACAGTACTTTCACGTTTTCCATTTGTGGTTCAGTTCACAGTTCGGCGCACATGGTTGTAGTCAACACACAGAGGCAGATATTCGCGAATAGAAATCTCGTCCCACTCAAATTGTTAAAAAACGCTGTAGCGCGTCTCATGTACCGTCATGTGGCGTACTCTTACACGCAGTGATAATTAATTGCTCACTGCAAACATAGAACAACATTTATCACAAAGCTCTGCTCCATGCCCCGAAGAGCGACTTCGCTGAGACTTCCCCGACTGATTTCGGGCGGCAACCCTCTCTTAAGCGTGTGCATATGAACAAAAGCCTGCCACCGGCGAACTACGGATAGCGGCGTATGACCGTATACACAGCATATAGCTTCCTGAATATTTTCGCACGACTCTTCATCAGTCTTGTAACAACTTCGAGCCAATTAGGACTTCACTGTTCTTCTCAATGAGTTCTCTGGCGTCGTAAGGTGCAGATTTCTTGGTGACGGTTTTTGGTGCTGGAGGTATTGCTGAACCGCGCGTAATCCAGTGGCCTCGAAAAAGCTCATGATGGAACTTACGCATCTAAGTAGCAAAGTGTAGTAGAGCTGTGTCCTGCTGAAACCGCACATGAACCATAATTCCATTTTCTTCAATCTGAGGTATTAACCATGTTTGCAAGATGCCGTGATAAGAATACGAAGAAATCTAAAAAGGTATCGTGGTGACATACGTGTCCACAACATGAGGCGTGTTCCTTTACAAATGTTGCAGATAGTGGGGATGTTCCTTACACAGAAAACCACATTCCTCCTTCGGAACAACGATATATCGGACATTCTTCAGAAAATAACGATCTTGTGAGAGACATGGCGATTGTAAATTGTGTCAACAGAGCACGGCAAGCTAAAACTGGCTGTTCCATGTCGCCAGATAATGTATTTACAAAGATCCGTCTAAATCCTTTCGTTTCCAAATCTCTTTAATGTGTTCACTCGTCGTTGACTGTAGTACTGTAGCACGTAAAGATCAGCTGCTCTTTTGCGAATGGCTTTCGTTGGAGGGTGCTCAGTTGATTGAACAGCAGCGGCACCCGTTTGCACTAGCGTTTTCTTACGTCCACACGGCCTGTCTTCGTCATTGCCGGAAGCAAAACCACTTTTTTTTCAGTCGTGTATTGTTGCTTCATGAGGTGGGAACCTACCTATACGAACACTAAACGCACCCATTATCTCAGTCATTGTTTGCCTTGTCTTTGATATTCGTGTACTCACACAAGCCAATAATCGCTTCTCAATAATATAACTGTGTCCTTCACAGGTCAAACAACGCAATATTGAAACAAAACAGCTGAATACTGATAATATAGCTTTTCGTCAGTTTCAAAGCAGGAAATCTAGGAAAACTACTAATGTATTTACTTCCCCAGTTGTGCAAAATCAAGAGCGGTAAGAGAACAGCTTCTGCTGAAGGTTCTTCGGTTTCCATATTTTGAAAGGTGGTAGTTTGCACCAAAACAAGAATAATATGCCCGGTAAACATGGACCATAAAGTGCAAATCTTAACATCTATGAGCGATTTCCCATCTTCGTTGCTATGAACACGTCTGTTCTACAGAAGAAGTGTTCTTACCTCTTGAGATATGCATTTTAGGGCCCATGTTTACTAGACCTTTTTGCTTCGAATGATCGTTGCTGTAATATTCCTTAATATTGACCGTTCCTCCTGGGACATCTTCTACAACATACTTTACCATACGTTGCACTGCGGAAAAAATCCACAGTGCAATAGCCTAAATTCTGTATGAGTTCACATTACGCCCAGAAAACGTTTAAAATGAGCAGCTGAATAAGAGTTCTCGAGATCAATGTTTCCATCCGTTTTGGCGTCCAACTTCCTCGTACCAACGTTGCCGCTATACACGTCAGCATGTTTTTGTGTTTAAAGCGCCGTTCGGCCTCCCCAAACATGCACGCCGTGACACATTTGCAATTATATTCGATTTTGGCGCGGCCGTCAGACGTGTCACGTGTCACGCAGCAGCTGCGACGGCGCGTCACAACACGAGACGGCAGGACAGGCTCTGCGGCCGCGAGTGACGTTGACGGCAGGCAGTTTAGCGCGTCGATTGTCGGGCCCATGCTAACAGCGAGCGCGCATCTGCGGCGGCGCAGCAGACGTAAGATAACAGCGGCGGCCACGGCAGTAGCAGGCAAGGCGCCCATGCAGAGCAAGCAGCCGCAGGGGGGCGTGGTCGGCCCCTCCTACCATGCCGTCCCCACCGAGGTGCGTAGAACACAGCTCCTCACTACACATCCAAAATTGCGATTCAACTGTTCCGCAATTAATAGTGCAGCCGCGTGTGTCCGATTTTTCTGAGTCGTCCTCTTACGCATTTGCAGATTCTGTTTAGTATACCAAACCAGCTTTGCACTTCATTGGTGTCCCATTAGCTGATTTCTTGTGTTCAGTTTACCGATTGTGTGTGTACGTGTGTAGCCGCGCGCGTGCGTCGACCAGCTACCAAACATACAAATTTAGGCGTTTCATGTTACCTGCGTATGTGATGTGTACCCACAACGCTGTAAATATAATTATGCTTTCGATGAACGGGTCTGTTGAACCTGCTGATACCGGACGCAACATAATTATAGTTTGCTGTGTAGCGTCGTGCGTGGACAAACAAAGATGGAGCGGAATACCGGCAACATTTATTTGGCTTCTATACTACTTTTGCAGTTTAGGTCTTGTGGCAGGCTGATCTTATTGTAGTGCAAGGTACGTATCATGTAGAAAACCAACGAATGTGATCCATGACAAAAATCTACTTAATGTTATGGAGCGTGTTCTACTCATATTGATTTTTATTAGTGGCTTATGTTCGGCATTTTAATGTCTCGAGTTGCAGCAAACTAATGGTGTCGATAGGTTCAGTATAGTAACTAGTATGAGTCTTTGAGGTTGGAAGCTGTTTGGTGCCTTCTCTTGAGCCGATGTGTGGCCATCAGTGTTTCGCCGAATGTTCGTAACGTCACTGCTGACGCTTGTTTACTGTGCTGTCTCTCTGTACTGTGGAACAGAACATATTCACTATCCTCGCGTTTCTGGCCCGTTTTTAATTTCCTCGCTGTCGACTGGACAACGAACCTACATTTTTTTCTTAATAATACTACATCGAGCGACGAATACACGAAGGAAATCCTTGGCAAACAAAGTTATACATAAACGCAGTTATTACACGCACTTACGTAACGTTTCTTATTGTTGATACTGGCTGCTTGTTTTCCTCTGTAGGTAAACGAGTATGCTGCTGTATTACTTTAGGAAGTTAGGTTTCTTTGTAGCCCTACCTTCTTCGTTACACACTTCTTTTCATTTAGTCGTCTCTGCAACATAAGTTACTGAAAACATGTTTGTTGCAGTGTGAGCATTCAGTATCAGCAATAAAACTCGTAACTCACTGTTTTAGGTACCGTGCATTTAAAAAACCCACTTGTGTACATTGTGAATAACTAACAAGGTACATTATTTATTGCACCTAGTACTAAGGTTTCTTACCTTTCCGCTCGCGCTTGGAAAGTTGTAGGAATTATTATTTCAATATCGTTTGGCCGATTATTATTAGTCATTTATATCTTCACGTTATCTTCCTATTAGATACGTAAGGGATGAAGAATTAGTGTTTCCCGTCTTGAACTAAGAGTCATGGATGTTTTACAATTTTTTCTTAAACTCAGTCTGTCTTACATTGACTCAAAGGTCAAATTTTCCAATATTTTTGTAGGGACCATGCTCGTCGCCCTCCTTCATACTGGGTCTCTTAGAAATAGCACGGGTTTCGTACACTTCAGTATTCTTAGTACATGTACTTTATAAGCAACGTCTTTCGCAAACAAACTACAGTTTGCCAATAAACCTACAATAAGCAAAAGCCAACCATTTTTTCACAACTGAGCTTATTTCCTGATTTGTTTTCACTTACGTACGTACTGTTATTGCCAAACATGTGATATGATTGGAATCTTAACACATTTTCTTAGTAAAAGCTGTCTGCAAGCCTCTGTATCAAGACCGAACTGGTTATTAGATAAGATTACCTTTCTTCCCACATGAGTTTCCGCCGCGTTTACTCACGTCAGCAAAGATTGCACTCCGCACTTACTTACATTTTCTTCTATTTTTCTAATGTTTATTTTATTCTAGTTCATCTTGAACAGTGAAGATTCTATTTTATTTGTACTGTCCAGCTGTCTGATTTTCTCAGTAATAATGACCTAAAGCTTCACAACCAAAGCAGATTCACAGATGAAATGTTTGTATTGTGTAGGTGAGAGTATGATGCTGTGAACATCGGACCGAGACTTCAACTCAGATTCCCGTTTCGCGAGCAGTGCACTGCCAGTTCACTACCCGTTCATGCCTCACTGACCTACTCAAAGTTATGAGTTGCTACGTGTTTCACTAATGTTAACGTGCCATAAATGTTGAAAATGGTTTCAGTTTTAAAATTCGGCATTGCACGTTACGTTATTTTATAACTGGAAATTAAACATCAAAAGGGACGTGTGTAAATTACCACGTGATTATGTTTAGGGCAAAAATATCACCACAATCTTTGTCGTATCAGTTCTTCCGGAACCTCCAATTGCGGGCTCCGTCTGGCCGCCAGATATTGGACACACAGAAAAGTTTTTAATTCCTTTTTCTAGCTTGCAGAGCCGTATTTCAGTTATCACCACCACTTGGCTAGGCTAAATAACCTGTTTTATTAACCATCGAATACTTGGTATTCCTGGATAGTACATGATAAACGCTTTCTGTAAAGATTTTATCAATTACTTTACTTATTTGATTCCCTCTGTGCGTTTTCGTCCTTCTGTAGATCTGTTCTAAACAGATGAAAAAATGTTTAGTGGACTACACACTCAAATTTCGTCTCTTCTCTGTATCATGCGGACAGTTTAACGCGGTCATTTCAGAAACATATGGCCACCATGACGTAATTAAAAAACCGAAGTACTACCCTTAGGCGAAGTTACCATGTGAGATTGCCAGTCAATATCTGCGCTGCAGTTCTCGGAGATCACCTTCCTGGACCATCAGCTTATCAAATCGTTTGAGTGGTGCATGGTATTTGAACGTTCTGGACAATACCTCGCCTGAACTTACGGAAGCCGTTCACGTAGAACTGCGCACTAGTTTGTGGTTCCAGAAAGATGTTGCTCCATGAACCTTTATCTTGGTGCCACATCATACCTCGGACGACTTCGGGCAGTGTGTAATCGAAAGCGGATTACCAGCCGTCTGGTCTGTGGGCTCCGCTGACCTCAGCCGTCTTGACTTTTTCCTCTCGGATATGTGGAGTAACCTGTGTACTGAACACCAGTAGGAACACTACCCGAGTTTGCTGAGCGCGTCTTTACAGCGTGTGATTACATTAGACGAGAGCGCGGCATCATACAGTCAACAGGGAGAACATGATTCGTCATTGCACATTATGTAACGAAGCTGAACATTTACTTACATAGTGAAGCCACAGATTCGGTTCACAGTATTTGTTTGTACTCCGTTAATAAACATTTTCCAAATCACACTAATCTGGCGTTTCATTTAGCCTATCTAATGCGTTGATAGATCATAGTGCTCTAGAAACTTTTTCAGATTTCGGGCTGTAGGTTCCTTCCATCAAAACGTTCAAACTTCCGTCATCTACAGTCTCGCGAATTCTTAAAACATCATTCTGTTACGCCCTGTACAGCTTGTTTACGACACTGCCGACCTCAGCTGCCAGTTGCTCTTTAGGCGTTACCAAATGCTTTGTGTACTCCGCTTTGCTCTGGGTTGTGCATTGCTCGTTGCTTGCTTGTTTTGAAATGAGCGAAGAGACAATCCTAATCCATCATGAGGTTCGGGTAAGACTCCCACAACACCAGGAGGATAGGCGATCCCTTTGACTGTGTGTCAGTTCTGCTGTCGCGGAAGCACAAAACCTGAACGTAAACTGGCAGCACTGCAAGCGAGAGGCGGGGCTTGGTCCACCCCACCTCTCTCTCCTCGAGCAGTCTCTACGTTCTCGCATGTTTACACGTAAGATGAAAATTTGACGCTTCAAGACATTCATACTCCCTTTCATTAGCTACGCGTCAAAAATTTGGGCCAACGCAGCCGATGCTCATAACAAAGTTCAGACTCTGCAGAACAGATTTTTTAGAATAGCAGTAGACGCGCCCTGCTTCCAACCCATCACGGTAACATACACAGTACACAACATCCCGAAAATCCCGCACATGTCTCAGCAGAAAGCTTACCCCATGACCTAATTAAATCCGTAGGTTCGATCCCTCCCGACCCAACATTGAAATTTCCACGTATGATACTCCAATGAAACTTCTGCCTCTAATCCATCTAAACTCAGACCATCAAGCTACCTTCCTAGAAGCTCGACCCCCCCCCCCCCCCCCGTCAAATACCTCAAAAACCCAAACCCAACAAGCAGTACTTACACATCACGTATAAAATCAATATTATACGTGACGTGTAAGTACTGCTTGTTTTTGTACTGTTAATCAGTTTCCAGTCTTCAAACTGTATTTCTATGTTTTTACATAAGCAGCAAGTTAAATGTCTGCTGTTAAATAAAACTTTGCCTGCGAATTCATGTACTAAATGGTGTTCATTTTAACATTCAGCCGTCTGTTTTTAACATTCAGCCGTCTGTTTTTAACATTCAGCCGTCTGTTTTTAACATTCAGCCGTCTGTTTTTAACATTCAGCCGTCTGTTTTTAACATTCAGCCGTCTGTTTTTAACATTCAGCCGTCTGTTTTTAACATTCAGCCGTCTGTTTTTAACATTCAGCCGTCTGTTTTTAACATTCAGCCGTCTGTTTTTAACATTCAGCCGTCTGTTTTAAATGTTAAGTAGCCTACTGATATCTACGGCTACTAGATGGCACTCTTGTTGTAATGTTCATCTGCCCGCACTTGCTAACGCGGGCGCGTCAGTCTGTTGCTACCTGTGGCTTTATAGGTATGGGACACCCACAGTGACTCGCCTTTCATGTATTCTTTAAAAAAAAGTGATAAAAGCCTTTCTGACTTGACATTTATTTTATATGTGACATGTAAGTAGTGCCTCTTTCTTGTACTGTTAGTCAGTACTTACTCTTACGTAAAAATTCTTTTTCCCATAAGTTTGCACTTATATTATTGGCCACTTTAAATATTTAATTTCTGACGAAGGCACTCATAGAATTGTTGAAACCTGGTCAAAAAGACTAAAAATTGCGACCGAGGGCTTATTTAGTTCAACTTTATAGTCACTACAGATACTCGGATTTAGGTTACGATATGTTCCATATGCCTGGCATCATTGACGATGATGTGGTACAGACGAATAGAGAAATCCTGCGTGACCCGCTGTAGCGTCGGAATATCGATACTGTCGATGACCTCCTGAATGCCGGTTTTCAGCTCCGCAATGGTTTTGGCGTCATTGCGGAACACCTTGTCTTTAATATACCCCGACAAAAAGGAGTCCCATGTGTTTCACATCCGGAGAATATGGCGGACCATCGAGGCCCATGCCAGTGGTCTCTGGGTACCACAGAGTCAGAATGCGATCCCCAAAGTGCTCCTCCAGGACATCGCTCTCCTGCTTCGATGGATTTGGGTTCCGTCTTGTATGAACCACATCTTGTCGAAACCAGGGTCTCGTACCGCCCGGTAGTCACAGTTCCATCAAGGAATATCGTACCGATTATTCCGTGAGTGAACACTGCACACCACACAGCCCCCGGTTGAGGGCGAAGAGACTTACCGATCGCGAAATGTGGATTCTCAGTCCCCCAAATGCATCAATTTTGCTTGTTCGCGAAACCATCCAAATGAAAGCGGGCTCGTCGCTCAACAAACTCATACAGATCATACAGATCATACAGATCATACTTATTCCCATCATACCTCGCGGCCAACTGTGCAGTTTGAACGTCCTGACGCAAACCGTCCATAAGTTACGACGATTTTATTTCGTATAGTTCAACAATAATTGTCACCCTGTATTTTGGTCCTACATTTTAGGTGGTACACAAGCGTTCTGCCAAGCATTAGCCGAATCAGTTGGCCGTGTTGAGTCACTTCCCTTGTCTCAGAAAGATGCTGACGACGTCCCTCTTAGCCACTAGACGTTGCCGAATCTCGTGTGAACGGCTGTGGGGCTGAGCGGTTGCGTGCTCGCGCGTTGCAGATGTCGCAGCCGTCGCCGCGGCCGTCGATGGACAACCGGCGCAACCTGCGGCGGTCCGGGCGCGGCGCGGGGGATCCCCTGTCCGAGGCGCGCCTCAGCAAGCGGCGCGGGCCGCTGGGCGCCGCCTGGAAGCTGTCGTTCGCCGCCGGCGCCGGCAACCCGTTCCACCACCACCGCCACAACCAGCAGGCGCCGCACGCCGCCGGCTGGCGCAACGCGCTGCTCGGGGCCGCCGTCCTCATCGCCGCCGCGCTCGCCTCCCTCGTCGTGGCCGGCGCCTGGCTCTACATGTACACAAGTGAGTGGCGCGGACACTTCTCCTATGTTACAGTCCGGCCAATTCTGCTGCAGAGTCGCGTGTACTGGAAGCTGTACTACTGGTCCTCCAGTACCGCAGCGAACGTGGAGCCGGAAGTGCTTGGTCAACATTAACATACACTACTGCCCATTAAAATTGCTACACCAAGAAGAAATGCAGATGATAAACGGGTATTCATTGGACAAATATATTATACTAGAACTGACGTGTGATTATATTGTCACGCAATTTGGGTGCATAGATCCTGAAAAATGAGTACCCGTAACAACCACATTTGGCCGTAATAACGGCATTGATATGCCTGGGCATTGAGTCAAATACAGCTTGGACGGCGTCTGCAGGTACAGCTGCCCATGCACCTTCAACACGATACCACAGTTCATCAAGAGTAGTGACTGGCGTATTATGACGAGCCAGTTGCTCGGCCTCCATTGGCCAGACGTTTTCAGTTGGTGAGAGATCTGGAGAATGTGCTGGCCAGGGCAGCAGTTGAACATTTACTGTATCCAGGAAGGCCTGTACAGGACCTGCAACATACGGTCGAGCATTATCCTGCTGAAATGTAGGGTTTCGCAGGGATCGAATGAAGGGTAGAGCCACATCTAAAATGTAACGTCCACTGTTCGAAGCGCCGTCAATGCGAACAAGAGGTGACCGAGACGTGTAACCAATGGCACCCCATACCATCACGCCGGGAGATACGCCAGTATGGCGATAACAAATACACGCTTCCAATGTGCGTTCACCGCGATGTCGCCAAACACGAATGCAACCATCATGATGTTGTAAACAAAACCTGGATTCATCCGAAGAAATGACGTTTTTCATTCGTGCATCCAGGTTCGTCGTTGACTACACCATCGCAGGCGCTGCTGTCTGTGATGCAGCGTCAAGGGTAACTGCAGCCATGGTCTCCGAGCTGATAGTTCATGCTGCTGCAAACGTCGTCGAACTGTTCGTACAGATGGTTGTTGTCTTGCAAACGTCCGCTTCTGTTGACTCAGGGATCGAGACGTGGCTACACGATCCGTTACAGCCATGCGTATAAGATGCCTGTCATCTCTACTGCTAGTGATACGAGGCCGTTGGGATCCAGCACGGCGTTCCGTGTTACCCCCCTGAATCCACCGATTCCATATTCTGGTAACAGTCACTGGATCTCTACCAACGCGAGCAGCAGTCGGGATACGATAAGCCGCAATCGCGAGAGGCTACAATCCGACCTTTATCGAAGTCGGTAACGTGATGGTAGGCATTTCTCCTCCTTAGACGAGGCATCACAACGACTTTTCACCAGGGAACGCCGGTCAACTGCTGTTTGTGTATGAGAAATCGGTTGGAACCTTTCCTCATGTCAGCACCTTGTGAATGCTATGAAAAGCTGATCATTTGCATATCACAGCATCTTCTTCCTGTCGATTAAATTTCGCGTCTGTAGCACGTCATCTTCATGGTGTAGCAATTTTAATCGTCAGTAGTGTACTTTGTTTCGGACAGCGAATTCCTTGACACCGGCAGAATTAAGTGTACGTCTACTACCCAATAATGACATATGACAAATCTATGTCAGACCGGGATTCGAACCCGGATTTCCCGCTTATCGCGAGCCGTCATCTTAACGACTTCCGATATCTGTGCACGATCGCCAGACCGACCCAAATTTCCACATATCACACTGTCTACATTTTCATATCGCAGTCCCCTAAATTCGTGACCTAGTACTTACAACATTACTTGGACGCCTGCAACAGGTAATAATGAAACAACGAGAAACTGATAACAATGTTGTTATCGTGCGCCTGCTTAGACGAGTTTGTGACTAAACTGCATCTCTCCCTAGATAACTGTGAAATTGTTAATGAGAATTCTACACCCTCATTGACAACTTCAGGAAGGATCACTTGAGAAACTTACTTCAAGACGCCACCTCCGCCCGTTAGATGACACGACTTGCCTCATACACTCTGCGATGGCTGCCTGCTTTCGACTTTGCAACCTCCAAAGAGCTCCACGAAATTTGAAGTTAAGCTAGATGTTCCTTCTGCTATATTGCAGAAATACAGGGTGATCAAGAAGTCAGTATAAATTTGAAAACTTAATGACCACGGAATGATGTAGATAGTGAGGTGAAAATTGACACACACGCTCAGAATGTCATGGGGTTTTATTAGAATCAAAACAAAAAAACAAAGTTCACAAAATGTCCGACAGATGGCGCTGAACAGCAAAACTGCTACCGTGACGGGTGAGAGGTACGCCGATATGTTACAGAATCGCATCATCCCCAGCCTGGCTGATAAACACCTGCTGGAACGTACGATGTTTATGCAAGATGGCGCTCCACCCCATACTGCTAGACGCGTGAAAGATCTCTTGCGCGTGTCGTTTGGTGATGATCGTGTGCTCAGCCGCCACTTTCGTCATGCTTGTCCTCCCAGGTCCCCAGACCTCAGTCCGTGCGATTATTGGCTTTGGGGTTACCTGAAGTCTCAAGTGTATCGTTATCGACCGACATCTGTAGGGATGCTGAAAGACAACATCCGACGCCAATGCCTCACCATAACTCCGGACATGCTTTACACTGCTGTTCACAACATTATTCCTCGACTACAGCTATTGTTGAGGAATGATGGTGGACATATTGAGTATTTCATGTAAAGAACATCATCTTTGCTTTGTCTTACTTTCTTATGCTAATTATTACTATTCTGATCAGATGAAGCGCCATCTGTCGGACATTTTTTGAACGTTTGTATTTTTTTAGTTCTAATAAAACCCCATGTCATTCCAAGCATGTGTGTCAATTTTTACCTCTCTCTCTACATTATTCTGTGATTTCTTCAGTTTTCAAATTTATACTGACATTTTGATCACCCGGTACTTGACAGGTATGTATCCGCTGTGCATGACTGCTGGCAGCGATGGGCATGTGAATGTATACTTGTGAAAGAGAGGGGGAAACCATCATGTTCAGCGTATGGCTGTGGCGCATCGTAACAGCTTTTGCAGCAGCAATTGGTACCGCAGTGACACGAGGTGTTAAATATCGGTTACTTCAAGGACAGCTCCGAACCAGAAACCCTGTAGCGTGCATTCCACTGTCCCCAAACCGACGCCATTTTGCGGCTTCAAGGAGTGTCAACCGAGAGCTCTTTCAAGGGGAGGGTGGAGGCTTACTGCGGTTTCTGATGAAAACTGCTTCTGTCTCGGTGCCAGTGATGGTCGTTTGTTGGTCAGGAACAGGCCAACTGAGGGCTTCCAGCTAACCCTTCTGCGTGCTACACACTGGACCTACACCTAGACTCATGGTTCAAATGGCTCTGAACACTATGGGACTGAGGTCATCAGTCCCCTAGAACTTAGAACTGCTTAAACCTAACTAACCTAAGGAAAATACACACAACCATACCTGAGGCAGGATTGAAACCTGCGACCGTAGCGGTCGCGCGGTTCCAGACTGAAGCGGCCGGCGGCGGAGTCATGGTCTCGGGTGCCATTTCGTATGACAGTAAGAGCACTCTCGTGGCTATTCCACGCACCCTGACTACAAAAGTTTTACCTCAGTGTTGTGATTCTACCTGTTGTGCTGTCATTCACGAACAGCATTCCAACTGGATAACGCTCACCCGCATACCTCTGTTGTAACCCAACATGCTCTACGGAGTGTCAACGTCACCTTTCCTTCTGCTCCATCCCCAGATCTGTCTCCAATCGAGCACGTATGGGACATCATTGGACGACAACTCCAGATTCGTCCACAAATAGCGTTAACCGTGCCTTTGTTGACCGACCAAGCGCAACAAATGGTTCAAATGGCTCTGAGCGCTATGGGACTTAACATCTGACGTCATAAGTCCCCTAGAACTTCGAACAACTTAAACCTAACTAACCTAAGGACATAACACACATCCATGCCAGAGGCAGGATTCGAACCTGCGACCGTAGCGGTCGCGCGGTTGCAAACTGAAGCGCCTAGAACCGCTCGCCCACACCAGCCGGCCAAGCGCAACAGGTACGGAAAACCATCCCTCAGGCAGACATCCGAAACCTATACAACAAAATGCACGCACATTTGCATTCTTGCTTTCAGCTTTCTGGGGTTACAATGGTTATTAACGTACCAGCATATTTCACATTTGTTGTGGCTTTCTCGTGCTTACGTTAACCTGTGGTATTGTCATGATAATCGCTTAAATATGTAACCTGTGATACTGCAATGTTAATCACTTAAATATGTAACTTAGACAAATGTGTACCCGAAACTTCATTATTCTATATCACTTTTTGTCGATGCGTTTTTTCATCGCTGTACAAAAAGTGAGCGTACATGGTGTTCGTCTTTCTTCATTATATGCGTAGACCATTTCATGCCCCCTGCTAATAGCACTCTTCTACAAAACGGAAAAATCATTCGCCTGTAAGCCAACGTAATAGGGAATGGCTGCAGCCCATTCAGGAGGATTACAGAATGAACTGCATGTTGCAGAAAGCGTCCTTCCTCCCGGAAACAGGCTCTGCCGTACTACACAGCCAACAGGAAAGGACGCAGCCCCACTGACGCGCCCAGGGAATGATACGTTACAATTTTAGCGTAATCATTCATGGAAAAAAAGTGTGAAGCTCTCCATCAGGCGGGAAAATTTGTTTCACGATTAAGCTCGAATGCAGGAATGATCTCTTGGCAAAGTGACCTTCGATGCCTCCGGCTGACGTCTGTGTACGCCGATACAATCGTTATCTGGTGCGCCATCGGCATGTCCAGTGCCGCAGCTTGTCGTCGGGAAGGACGTGGCTCGCAGACTCTTCTCCGATGCGCGCGTTCCCCGTCATTAGGCCGGCTGGCGCGACACGACACCGCAGCGTGTGCCTCGCCGCCTCCCCGTCATAAATCACGGCCGAGCGGCGCGGGATCAATCGCCAATCGGAGCGACGCGCCGGAGATGGGATCTGGCGCGGCCGCTACAAATAGCGCGCGGTGCGCGTGCGCACGCACGGCCGCAGCCGCGGCCGGGGCCGGCCGCTGCCCGCCCCTGCTGGCCATTTCTTCTCGGAAGCCATTCCTCACCCGGACGCGATTTGACACCGAGCGGCGCCGGCCCGGCCGCCGCTGCTTTTATTTTGACTTGTTCTCCGGCGGGGACAGCGCCGCTCGGTGCCTTACTGGATGCCTGGCCAGCCGCCGCGCGCTCGCATCTGGAACGTGGACGCAGATGAAATATTACGAGCTGCCCAAACCGCAGCTGTGGTTTCTTTTGATATAATGCTCACTGTCTAGTTTACTGCGATCCGACTGTGCAACAGGCGTTGTCGCCTTCGCATCTTCTTTATTTATTCTCGTCCTCCGTTCGGAATGCAAAAGATGTCGTAGCTCCAGAAAAAATACCCAGTCCCTTTGACGCTGTATCTTGTCACGTGGTGATCATCCTGATATTCAGGTCGTGTAACTGTATATGCTGGACGGTGGGTATGGGGTGAGGGTGGGGGGTGGGGGGGGGGGGGGAGATAGCAGCAGATTCTGTTCATAAAAATATGAGGAGACATTCTGTAAGAAACAGACCTTTCTCGCTTGTTGTATCTCTGACAGTGGAGGCAGTACTTTTATGTTACAGAAAACTGAAGGAACTATATGATAATAAAATACACACGCATTCACAGCCTTGATGCGGTCTGTTGCGTCTGAGTGCCACACAGAAGGCCCTCGTTTACTTTCCGGTACTGCCCCGGATATTTACTTGGTGGAGAACTGCAGCGGTGTTCATTCACCCTTGCGATGCCAATTGAAGAGCTACTTGAGTGAGAAATAGCGGCTCCAAGGTCTCGCAAGTTCACAGCTACCGGCAGAGCTGTGTGCTGACCACAAGCTCTTCCATACCGTATCCAAATAACGCCACATAGCAGAGGACACGGTAGTTAGTACGCTGAATGGATCCACAGGACCAGAAAGCGAAGCAGTAAACTGAGCCAAAACATTCACCACTGCCCACGGCAAGTCGAATTCCACCAGCGGGGACGACTAGCGACAAGCAATATATACATGACCGGCACAATGCAGCAACTCGAAGTGGCATGGAACCAATAAGTCGCTGGAAGCCCTGCAAAAATGTTAAGCCCAGCTGCCTTATAGCCGTCCACAGTTGCGAAACTGTTGCCGGTGAAAGATTTTTTGACCGAACTAACCTCTCGATTAAGTCCCATAAACGTTCGATGCGATTCATGTCAAGCAATCTGGTGACTAAACCTATTGCTCGGACTGTCCAGAATGTTCTCCAGATCAGTTGCGAACAGTTTTGGCCCAGGGACGTGGCGCATCGGCATCCATGGGAACATAAAGTCCACGAACGGCTGCGGACGATCTCTAAGCATTTCCAGTCAATAATCGGTACAGCAGGATCACAGGACTCAGACCATTCCAGGTAAACACAGCCCACACCATTACTCAGCCACTACCACCTTGCACAGTACCTACTTGACAACTTGAGTCCATGGCTTCTTGGGATCTGCACGACACTCAAACCCTACCTTCAGCTCTTGCCAGCTTAAATCGGCTACAGTTTTCCAGTCGTGAAGGGTCCAACCGATACGGTAACGATCCCAGGAGGTACGCAGCAGGCGATGTCGTACTGTTAGCAGAGGCACTTGGCGTCGGTCATCTACCGCCATAGCACATTAACGCCAAATTTCGCCTCACTGTCCTAACAGATACATTCGTCGTACGTGGCTCACTGATTTCTGCGGTTATTTCACGCAGCGTTGCTTGCCTTAGCACTAACAACTCTACCGAAATGCCGCTGCTCTCGGTCTTTGAATGAAGGACATTGGTCACTGCCTTGTCCGTAGTGAGAGGTAATGCCTGAAATTTGATATTCTCGGCACACTATTGGGACTGTGGATCTCGGAAAATGGAATTCCTATATGATTTCGGAAATGGACTTTCCCATGCGTCTAACTCCAACTAGCATTCCGCGTTCAAAGTCTGTTAATTCACGTCTTGCGGCCATAATCACGTCGGAAACCTTTTTTCGAATGAATCATGACAGTATGAATAACAGCTCTGCCAACGCACTGCCCTTTTATTCCTTGTGTACGCGATACTGCTGCCATGTGTGTAGGCGTGTATTGCTGCCGCATGATTTGTCACCACAGAGTATGAAAGCGGAGCAGAGACGAATAGGGAATCTTTCTATCAACGATACGGGATGTAGACTGGGAGATTTTGTCGTAAGCGGATTTGACAAAGAGCACACTGTTAACACCCGTCAGCGGGGAATCAAACATTTCGCAAACGGCAAAGTTTTTCGGCTGTTAGGCTGCTGCTGTCGTGAGCATCTAAGGAAAATGGTTGAAGCATGGTGAAACCACGAATAGGTGACAAGTTGTTGGACGTCAAATTCAAATGGCTCTAAGCATTAAGAGACTTGACATCTGAGGTCATCAGTCCCCTAGACTTAGTACTACGTAAACCTAATTAACCTAAGGACATCACACACATCCATACCCGAGGCAGGATTCAAACGTCCGACAGTAGCAGCCGCGTTGTTCCGGACTGAATCGCGTAGAACCGCTCGGTCGCAGCGGCCGGCTGTTGGACGTCAATGCCTTATCACAGAACTTGATCAGAGATCAGAGGCTTGGCCGCTAGAGGATAGGCAGCGGTCAATGTCAGATCTGACGGCAGAGTACAGTCCTGGTGGTGGCACAATTGTGTGGCAGCACGCCTTTCAGCTCACATTGTTGAACATGAGACAAAGGAGCAAGCGACCCTTCGCTGTCACGTGTGTACGACATCGTTAACTATTATTACTGTGGGCACAAGACTATCGAAATTCGACCGTAGATCCAAGAAAATATGTCACTTGGTTTGATGAATTGCGATTCTTCTTATACCACGTCGATGATCGTGGCCGCGTACTCTGTCATCGAAGCGAATGGCGGCTCGAAACTTGAACCGCTCCATGGATGGACGCGGCTGAAGGGGAGATGGGGGACGGTTTCGAAGAGTGTCATTGACTTGGGCTTGCACGGGAACCTGTTACAGTAATCGAAGACACCATGACGGTTATAGTGGACCATCATGCTTGATTTCTCCTGCAACGGGGATGCCATTTTCCAGCAGGACAAGACCCGAATAGTACTGCAGTGGTTTGACGATCGTGACCTCAAGTTTGTCTTGTCCGCCAGATATGTCTGACCCGAACCCTATGGGACATTTCTGCTGCCACATCTCCCAAAACTTATCAAGGATTTGTAGACTCCGTGCCACACGGAATCCTTGCCTTGTTGCGTTCCAGAGGTGGGCCAACGCGCCATCAAGCAGATGGTGATTTGGCTTTTGTGTGTGTGTGTGTGTGTGTGTGTGTGTGTGTGTGTGTGTGTGTGTTACAGTGTAATGTTATGTATATGTACATCCATAGTGTTCTGTTAGTCATTCTTCAAACTTCGGTGGGGATGCCGAAGACATTTTTCCCTTTCCGCGCAGATATTCAGTAATAAAATTTATTGAAAACATAACACGCTTGATTCAACCACCCTGCATCATCACGAAACAGTCTACAGTATTCTTCCCGTGTAGGAGGAACGTTTTCGACTATAATGACATTCCAGACGCACTGTCGGCGCTTTAAGCAAGAATGGCATTTTTTAAACATTACAGTAAGAAAGTTTGAAATCATACTGTAGTTTTATCCCGAGATTAGACACTGAGGCAGGCAGGCCGGCCGGCCGGCCGGCCGGAGTGGCCGAGCAGTTCTCTGCGCTCCAGTCTGGAACAGCGCGACCTCTACGGTCGCAGGTTCGTATCCTGCCTTGGGCATGGATGTGTGTAATGTCCTTAGGTTAGTTAGGTTTAAGTCGTTCTAGGTTCTAGGGGACTGATGACCTCAGCAGTTAAGTCCCATAGTGCTCAGAGCCACTTAGACACTGAGGCATTATCTCCGGAACAGTATGCGTGCAGTTAAACGAGTGTATCTTCGCATTCATTAAAAAAATGAGCATATCTTGTTTGACGTCGTCGTCTATACAGTCGCTTTTTAAAATGCTTAATATTCCCCCTGACACATTGTAGAAAAGTAATGCAGAAACGGGAACGGGATTGCACCAGTGCGACGAGCACAGAGTGGCGAGGCCGTGTGTGAGGCGCTGCCACCGGATCCCACGTGGCGTCACGGCTGGTGGAGCCGCCGGCAGCCGCTGCTTCCGTTACACCTCACACCACGCCACACCGCGCCGTGCAGTACCGTACACCGCAGCGACTCCCGCTGCCGCCAGCGCTGATGTAACAGCGCGCTTCGTAAGCTGCAGTAGCCAGCCTTACGTCACCAGAAATGTCCATCAGTGTCGCTGCTTCACTACCTCCATCTATATCCAAGTTATACTCTCTCCGTTCGTCAATATTGTTCCGCTTACACACAGTCACTGAACACCTGATGCTCAACCCCAGCAAGTCGAAGGCTGTACCGATATCAATCCTGTACGTAACTTATCGAATCTAACCTTATTTATCCCTGTCAGGCCGGAGCACCATAGATGGGACAGGAATCCCCCTTCGTGCGAGATAGTTGTGGTCTTGGCCACTGCCGAGTTTGGCGCGGGGTTCTTGTCAGTCTGATCTGAGCAAGGCAGCATGGCAGGTCGCGTGTGCGCGTCCTAGCTTCGCAGTGAGCGAGTTCTGTGAGAATGTTGGTAATTGTGAATTAATGTCAGTTCTTTCCTAACTGGGGCAAGACAGAACATTTAGGGTGAGTAGAGAGCAGCTGCTCGCGCCGGTTCGAGACATGCGCAACTGGGTACTGAAGTGCAATACGAAGGTGGTTTGAAAAGTTCTCGGAATGACCACGAGAGGTCAGGGCTGGCGCAACGAGTTGTTCACGTGGTATTCATTGGACTGTTTTCTGTAAACATGTGCCACGTCAGTGCTCTTGGAAGAGAGCTGAGGCAGTGACGTGGCTCTGTTGTTGTTCCCGCATAGTGATTTGCGAAGTTGGGGAAAAATCGAGATTCGAGCAGTGATTAAGTACTTCCTGAAGGAAGGTATGAAAGCAAAGGACATTCATGCCGATTTCCAGAATACACTGGGGGACTCTGCTCCTTCATATTCAACTGTTGCCAAGTGGAAAACTCAATTTAAATTTGGTAGCGATAGCTTAGATAATGATCAGCGCAGTTGTCAGCCAAGATGTGTCATTACTCCAGAAATCATTGCAAAAGTGCACAAAATGGTCATGGAGGATCGCCTATTGAAAGTACGTGAAATTGCTAACGCTTGCCAGACATCTAAAAGGGCATATCACATTTTAACTGAAGAATTAGAAATGGAAAAAATTATCTGCAAGATGGGTGCCGCGACTCTTGACTTGCCCTCGGAAGAGAAAGTTAGTGATTCAAATTTCGTGAAAAGATCTCGCCGCAACGAAAAACATCCTTGTTTTAATGATTGCCACACCATCGCGCGTGTCGTACCGTGGTAGCCTCTCCCCTACTTTGAACGTTTTCAGTGTCCTCTGTCCATTCTGTCTGGTAAGGGCCCCACATCGTGCAGTCAATACTCCAGAAGTGGGCGGACAAACGTAGTGTATGCGAGCTCTAGATGATTTGTTGACCCAAGTGTTCTTCCAATAAAGCGAACTTTCTTTCGCCTTTCTCAAATTATTTTCTATGTGGTGGTTCGAATTTAAATTGTTCGTAGTTGTAAACCCTAAGCATTAACTTCGATCGACGACTTTTAAATTTGTGTTATTTATCGTGTAATTGAAATTTATCGATCTTTTTTGTACTAGTGTGGGATCCTTACTTGTTATTGTTTAGAATCAATTGACACTTTTCATACCACAGGGATACCTTGTCAAATCATTTTGCAACTGGTTTTGATTTCCTAATGGCTTCACTGGAATGGAAACGACGTCACCTGCAGACAATCTAAGAGGGCAGCTCAGATTTTCTCCTAATGTGTATATATATATATAAGTAGCAGAAGGCATACAACACTGCCTTGAGGAACGCCGGATTTTGTTTCTGTTTACTTGGTGACTGAACCTCAAATACTAGCAAATGTGATCTTTCTGATACGAAATTACGAATCCAGTCGCACAAGTGAATTCTAAGCAACTTGATTAGAATCCGTTTGTAAGGAATGCTGTAAAAACGTTCTGGAATTCAAGCATCAGTTTGAGATCCTCATTATTTCGTGTGCATAAAAACATAGTTTTTGGACAAGAACGATGTTTTCTTAATCCGTACTGACTTTGTGTCAATGGATCGTTTTCTTCGAGGCGAATCGTAGTGTTCCAACACAGTGTAAGTTCCAAAATCGAACTTGAAATTTCAGTGATATTAGTCTAAAAGTCAATTCCATTGTTGTGTATTGGTGAGAACTGTGCAACTTTCCAGCCTTTGGGTACGGATCTTTGGTCGGGCGAGCGATTGTATATTATTGCTGAATGTGGAGAAATTACTTCGGCATAGTCCAAAAGGAACGCAACTGTCATTTACTAAACGGGAACAGACTTGACCCGATAAAAGCGTAGGAAGTCAGAGCTAATATGTTCTCAAAGTGCATCACGATTGTGAAGGTAACTTCCTAGCGTAGAAAAAAAACTGTTAGTATATTAACAGACTTGCTTTACGAAATCCTGCCCATTGTCCGCCTGGTACAAGCTGCGTCGGGCGTCGGCGGTCTCGCAGAGCAGCGGTTTGTTTGTGTGTGCGGCGGTCAGAGCCGGCGTCCGATCCATTGTCCGGACAATGCATTGTTAACTCCGCCGTCCAAGGCCGCCTCTGCGCTGTGTCGTCATTAACATTTTCCTGTCTGAATGCAACATGCGAGATTACAAGTGACTGGTGCGTGGTAACAGTGGACATTTCCATGAGAGGGACATCACCCTTTTCCTCCAGAGAATTCCGCAACTTTTGTGCCCTTTTCAGTGACATCCAGAACGTCTGAGTACAGGATTCGTCCACGTGTTAGCATAGTAATAGGCGTTAGGCGTCCGAAATGCTCCGCAGCTGCACATAAACCCCTCCTCGTGCCTCCATATGACCGAATTTCTTTTGCACCTTGAGATTCCAGCTAATCTAGTGACGGTTTTCGAAATAATGTAGAGTATGTGGTAAACGCAGCTAATGTCCTCTTCTGGAGGAAACCACCTTGCTTAGGAGCACTTACTTGTCAGAGGAAAATGCGTCTGACATCTGCTATGACGTTTGATTGCAACATTCCGCCAAAAAACATTTCTGGACTTACGGCGACGTGTTGCAACTTTATAACTGTACCTAAAGTGTTTCGGGTTTTAAATCTGCTTCTGCCGTTCTGTTTCTCCCGCCACTCAGCATATTAAGAGTGGGGATGCAATGCCGGTCAAGGGGTAGATCTTTGGGACTGGGAATGGTCTGAAACACCCCGTAACTAAGCGAACTGATTCGTTTAAGGCCACGTCCTGAAGCCCGCAGAGAACTTTTGATGCTCAAACTGTTGCTCCACCCTCTCCACAGTCCCAGTGCAGCTGACCTGACAATCGGTGGATTTTCTTCCCACCTACAACTCGTCAGCTTTCTGAACATCTTTCTGCTGGAGATTTTTGTTTCCAAATCCATGTTCGACCTAGAGAGATACTCAGATATTCTGCAGTATCACAGTACTGAATTTTCATTTATTTCCACTTAATATTAAGTCTGCCGTAAGCCTCAGTTTCTTAAGTGAAAAAAAATGCGAGTCTCTTCTGGATTGAGCTTAAGATGATTCAGATCATAATACCCTCCCAACCTTCCAAATCCGTTGTTTATTTTGCCGTCTGCTTCCTCAAAGGTCCTTTCTTGGGACGTCACAACTGTCGTCCGCTCAGATGACCGACCTTGCGTCTGGAAGACCTGGCTGATCATTAGTATAGGTGTAACAGAAAATCTGGAATAACACACTGCCTTGACATATTAGTTTCTTCTGGTTTCTCCAGCGGCTCTTCTTACCAAGTAGTATTACAATTAATCTTCTGCTCTGAAATATGCCTCTCATTACGTTTGTCAACCTGAATCTCTTATTTCGTATAGCTCTTGGATAAGCCTTTTGTGTTTCAGTGTGTCATATGCAGAACTAGCGTCTATAAAAGTCGCATCAGTGCCTACTAACTGGATGACTCCATTGATGGTCAGCCTCATTATTTAGATCACTTACGGATGCAAGTGGTTTGCGAAGGAAAAAAAAAAAAAAAACAGGTTGATGCAGCGGGGTAAAGTTAACTGTTAAGAAGCAGAAGCTTTCCTTGGCATGTCACTGATCGTCTTCTGCCAGTCCTATGGAGACTAATGCATCTGTTCAGCGCTCTTAACGAGCTCTGCGGACGAGTATGAAGCGAACTGTTTATTATTCCCAGTTTCCTCTCCGAAAACTGGTACTTTTTTTTGCAGAATATAGTCGTGAGACAATTATCGTCTTCGAGCGTCCGCGAGTTAAGACTTTCCGTTGTCTGTGGCAGATACTCAAGAGTCAAATCGGTAAACATCTTCGCTTATCTTCCATGTCTATATCTTACGTGGCATGTAACGTTATGTGGATCTTACACACTCGAATATATTGCAGTGCTGAGATACAGTCGAGAATGTGGGTTGCATGCACTTAAATAACTTTAGAAATCATCACTTTCGCAGCAGATTGTAGGTTCCCAAACAACTCGCTTTACACTCAACAGAGCATACGACTGCTTCACATCCAGTACGTGGGGATTAACAGCGATAGGCTAGAATGCACCTGAACTTGCATCTCCAAAAGTGCACACTGTAAGATTCCTTACGACTGTAGCAGCTACGACAGTCGTTTGTTTCTGTCCCCTCGGAGATTGATAACACTGTGGCGATAACAGTGAAGTACAATCAGCGCTGTCTGAGTACAGTAAACGTGAGCGGTGAACGCACAGGGGTTCGCTGGCGCCTGGTAGTGTCTTAGCGTGCTGCCGGTACGCAACGCCGGTGGGGCGCCGGTGCTCCGGGAAAACCGCGAAGTCAGGTGGCGCTGGCGGCGACAGGTTCAATGGCCGTGCTGTACCGTGCGCACGTGCGAACACACGTGTTTCTATATCAGCGTACGCTCAGCACGCGACTCAGACCCTCCTCACAAATAAGTTGCCCCGTCGATTCCACGAAAGCGGAGTTCTCAGCTACTGACCATCTCTCACTGTACGTAGATTCTGAACCCCAATGCAGACCGACGGCTTCTGCAATGCAGAAGTGTGCATTACTTCTATTAAAACACGGCTTCACAAACATGAAAATTAACTTTAAACTCTCGATTGATCCATTCTATAACTCCGAGGAGAACGTTATCGCATGTCTGTTGTCTGCTTCAAACCAGTAAAACCAGTGTGGATTTATCCTGCATCTGGAAATTTTATTCGTGAGTTGTAAGCTTCCATTCTGTGGCGAATCACAGCCACAATGTTCTTTCATATTTTCCAAAGTTAGGCAGCTCCGCAGCTGAAACCACCTTGATGTTGAATGATGTGGCAAACTACCTCAACACCATCCGATAAATATTTCTGGTTGAGAGGGAGATAGGTTCAAATTGTTGTTCGTTAGCCCTAAGGTAACTAACGATCAGTCTTTCCGTTACACTTGAGCTTCTGGCACATTTGTAGAGTGACATTGGTTTTTCTTTTTCCACAGAATAATTAAGTTGGTGTATGAGTGGATCTTGAGTATAACACTAAAGAGTGATCAAATGCAAAAGTCGACGTATGTAATATGAACGTACTGGTGAATGGTGGGCGATGGGAGAGAGCCGAAAGGCAAATCAAGGGTATTGTCGCTGTGTCCTAAAGGAACCATGAAGCGAAACAAAAGTCCTGAAGAGTAGTGTGGAAGACCTACTATGTACCCATTTTAACGTGCTACAAGAATGTAGATAACAAAGAAGACAAGTAAAAGCGGATTATAGGCCACTGACATTAAATTCTTGGGGACTAAATCTGGAGTGGCTCTACTAGACACGTAATGAAACGAAGTTTCAGAGACATACAAGAAGAGGGGCCTCCACAAAGAGTAACAGACCGATAAGGGGTGGATTGGTATAGAAACTTCCTAAAGATATAAGGAGAGAGGACCAGTACTCGAATGTGCCACTTTGCTTTTCGTGGGCAATACTGTTACTGTGTAAACTATCCAGGCAGGACTCATCTTTTTGACAGGTTTGGACCTGTGAGGGCAGACTATTAGTCTTGTCTTCACAAGTAAAGACTGCCGCAGGAACGAAATGTCGTGTGTTAATGTTGTGTGTTAATTTTCACAACATTGCGTTATGACGTTCCAATAGAGGCTATACACCGCTGCGACGTGAGGTTTCAAGGAGAGAGACCGGTTTGAAGATCGCGTATGGATAGATGGCCGAAAGAAGTACAGAAAAGTGTGAAGGGAAAGGAATGAAATTTGGTGTACGAGGAAAAAAAATTGGGAAGATAAGATGATGGGGATACTGGTTTTTTAATTTTTTTTATTTTTTTTATTTAATACGCCAGTATGGCGATGACGAATACACGCTTCCAGTGTGCGTTCACTGAGATGTCGCCAAACACGGAAGCGACCATAAAGATGCTGTAAACAGAACCTGGATTCATCCGAAAAAATGACGTTTTGCCATTTGTTCTCCCAGGTTCGTCGTTGAGTACACCATCGCAGGCGCTCCTGTCTGTGATGCAGCGTCAAGGGTAACCGCAGCCATGGTCTCAGAGCTGATAGTCCATGCTGCTACAAACGTCGTCGAACTGTTCGTGCAGATGGTTGTTGTCTTGCAAACGTCCCCATCTGTTGACTCAGGGATCGAGACGTGGCTGCACGATCCGTTATAGCCATGCGGATAAGATGCCTGTTGTCTCGACTGCTAGTGATACGAGGCAGTTGGGATCCAGCACGGCGTTCCGTATTACCCTCCTGAACCCACCGATTCCATATTCTGGTAACAGTCACTGGATCTCGACCAACGCGAGCAGCAATGTCGCGATACGATAAACCGCAATCGCGATAGACTTCAATCCGACCTTTATCAAAGTCGGAGACGTGATGGTTCGCATTTCTCCTCCTTACACGAGGCATCACAACAACGTTTGACCTGGCAACGTCGGTCAATTGCTGTTTGTGTATGAGCAATCGGTTGGAAACGTTCCCCATGTCAGCACATTGTAGGTGTCGCCACCGGCGCCAACCTTGTGTGACTGCTCTGAAAAGCTAATCATTTGCATATCACTGCATCTTCTTCCTGTCTGTTAAATTTCTCGCCTGTAGCACGTCAACTTCGTGGTGTAGCAATTGTAATGGCCAGTAGCGTATATTTGGATTCTGTGATTGGCATCAGGAAGGGAATGCATCCACCAAATTCCCACTAACACTGCTGAAACCAATACATATAAATGCTGACCCCACAGGGAAGATGGGATTAAGGCGAGGATGATGATGATGATGATGATGTGAACATGCGGTGCTGTTAAGGTGATAGGGTGCAGTGACAATGCTGTAATCGTGGGGAATGATGGTGTGACTGTGGTGTTACGATTGTGGTGAAACGATACTGTCGAGATGCTGTGATTGTGGTAATACGATGATGATTGCAGAACGCAGTAAGAACTGCCTACTCTGTTTCCGATGCGTTGCAGCGCCACGCAGACTTCGCGCGGCACCTCTGTCCACCGTGCGGCGCGGCCTGGGCCGTTGCAGGATGATCCGGTCCCGGACTGTACGGGTAATAGTTGTGGTAGCACTCCGCGTCACTGGACGGAAATTATTACGCCGGCAGAGGATGGCTGCGGGGGTTCTTGATGGTCCTCCCAGGATAAATGGAAGCGCGGCGGCGCAGGCGAGGAACGGGGAGGTGTGAGGCGCATTGTATAGGAAGCCAAGGCCGGCACGGAGCTATAAAACTAAGCAAGAAGAATAGGCAGCGCGCTCGCGCGGGGAAACAGTCGCGCCCCCCACCCCCACCCCTGGCCCTCTGTTGGCGTTCCAGTTAGCCGCGGGGCTTTTTTGTGCGGCCCGCGGCTGCTTTACGACCGCAGCTGGCGCTGGCCGGCCCCGCGGGGAGCCGCCCGCTCCCGCCGCCCACGCGACCCGCCACCCACTCCAGAGGAGGCGCAGCCCAGCCTACCTGAGACGACCTGACTGAGGTGCGTTCCCCGCTGCGCTCGGAATCGTTCTGATGTGTCACGGCTGTTCACGTCTGCCGACCCTCCTCTTCGCTGACGGCAGCCTCCACTTCCTCCCATTACACGTCACTGCCCTCACCTAAGTATACCTCCTACACTTGGCGACATCAGGTAACTGTTAAACGTTTTCCAATCACTGCCTGTCACTTTTTTCGAATACTGTAATGTTCTGTCCAGTGCTACTTCAAATACTGTTGGACGGTTTAGCACGTGTCTTACCAGGCATGCCGACCTGCAATACTTTCCTAGCCTCCTTTCATCACCTTCTCTGAAAAATTTCTTCTTCTTCCTCCTCCTCCTCCTCCTCCTCTTGTTGTTGTTCTTCTTCTTGCTCATGTTATTCTTCAAAAATGTCCAAATGTGTGTGAACTCCTAAGGGGCCAAACTGCTGAGGTCCCTAGACTTGCACACTACTTTAACTTATACTAAGTTATTCTAAGAACATCACACATACACGCGTCCGATGGAGGACTGGAACCTCCGGCGGGAGCGGCCGCGCAATCTGTGACATGGTGCCTCTAACCGCACGGCTACCCCGCGCTGCTATTGTTCTTGGTGTTGTTGTCCTCCTCCTCCTCCTCCTCCTCCTCCACCACCACCACCACCACCACCACCACCACCACCACCACCACCACCTCCTCTTCTTAACATACCATTTTTACGCTGGAACAACTGTTCCTGTTTCACCGCATTTTCTGTCTTCCCATATTTTTGATAAGGGGAACCATGCAGTGGTAGGAAACTGAAACAGGGATTACGGTATGCTGATAATTTTACGTTTGAACCGTGTGACTACAACTGAATGAAATACAGTTGCGTGCCATTCGCGTTTCGCCTTTATTCTTTTAAAAGCATCTCCAGTGGCCTGGAACAAGCACATATTTTTAATATTTGCCATACTTTTTGGGACTATCTACATATACATAAGTTTTCGGGCTTTGGTACCGCGTCATAATGTAAAAACTACTGCTGCTGGAGAAAAACCAACGTTTCGGCCACGATTGCAGCGGCCTCCTTCTGGGTCTAATGGGGGTCTAATGGTCACCATTAGACCCAGAAGAAGGCCGCTCCAATCGTGGCCGAAACGTTGGTTTTTCTCCAGCAGCAGTAGTTTTTACATTATGACGCGGTACCAAACCCAGAAAACTTTTATGTCGACTGACTCTGGCCGCGGAAGCGTACGCAATAATATTATCTACATATAGGTTTTAAATAGTTCTGGTCCTTCACTCTTCTATGGCGTAGTAATATTTTAAACTCTGCTTAGAGATTCCGTGGATGATGATCTACATGTTTCGTTTTTCTTCCATTTTTGGCGCTATTCTTCTTCTTATAATTGCCATTTGGGTTTTTGCTTTCCAAACTTCACACCACTAGGAACTGAACACTTGTTTTGATGCTATGTTTCGGTTTGCGTTGCCGACCATCGGGTGTTATTGCCAAAGATCGAATTTATTTCCAACTCTCGAGTGTAATTTCAGGGGAGAGAGATACAGAGACAGAGGGAGGGAGGGGGAGAGGGAGGAAATGATGTGTATTTGTTCTAATGTGGCTGCCTGTGCAAGAGGGTGATTTTTATCTTAATATTTCAGCAATGGCTTTCTGGATGTGGAAGTTTTCTTGCATTTGTACGGCATTTGTCACTGTTGGTTGGTTCTAATTATTTTCATATCTTGTTCAAGTTGTAGTTAGACGGTCCAAAAGTACAAATTATCAACATACCGTAACAAGCCGAGGACGACAGAGCTACAAAAGTTGAAGATGTTAAAAACGGAACCGTACACGGATTTTGCTCATCTTTCGCACATACTAACATGACACTCATGCTGTTGTAGTAAGTTGAGCTTACGGAGCGTTTCGAGAAATCTAGGCTCAGACCTTTACAAGCCTTTTGAACATCTTATGACAGCTGTAGCCTGAGAGCAGCGGCGTTAACGAAATGGCTGGAAGTCGGCCAGTACTGCGTTCGAGTCTTTGCCATTCATTCCCCTTCCGCGAATCACTTCTATAGGGGAAACTGTGCCTAGTTTCCTCGGAAAGGAACACAAGCTGTAATGAAGATCACTGTGGTACATTTCTGGCGAGATATAATAAGGCACTGTGATGAAATGAACAGCTATTTGAAGGCATATACACGCACATATCGCAGTGCAGTCATATCAGTCCTTCGAATAACATAACTACCGCGATATGCCCATGAATGCATCAACAAACAATGTTCACACCAATTCCTGTTACATCTCGATTATACCTCACCACAGTTGTACCGCTTCCTCCATCAGTCGTAATCATCCATTATTATTATTTCTGTAATTAAGTTAAATTTCTTACATTCAGTACATTTGTATGTTTTCATTACTACTGATATTTCTTTTGGCTTGTATAGAAGCAAAGTGTTACAGACGTGGTGCTATTGAAGGAAGTTGGAAATTAGGTGCATCTATAAGGAATGATGAGCTCCTCGGCAGAATCGGTGAAAACACGAACACTCTGAAAATGCTGGTAATAGGAAGGGCAGGATGACAGGACATGTGTTAAGACAACAGGGAATAACTCCCATGGCACCTGAGTGAGCTGTAAAGGGTAAAAACCACAGTGGAAAACAGACTGCAATATATCCAACAAATAACTGAGTGGTACTCTGAGATGAAGAGGTTGCCACAGGAGAGAATTCATGGCGGGCAGCGTCAAAGCAGTTAGAAACTGATGACAAAATACAGAAAAGAAAGACCAGTCACATTTTCATCTCGTCCCTCCTGTCCACCTAGTCTTCTGAAATCTTCTCTAGACCTACGTCATTCATTCCCTGTTGGTGAGCCTCTACTCTATTCTTCTGTCATCCAGATTCGGTTTGTTAGCTGACAAGCATATATCTCCTCTTTCCCTAATGCCTTGACGCCCTTCTCAGTTCATTACAGTCCAGTCTGTTATTATGACTGTAACACTCTTGCGTATTCTCTTTCCTCTCGCTCCATTTTTTCCCCTCTTCTGGTATTTTGTCAGTACTGTAAGCATGTTCTACGTATTCTCATTTTTCCCATTTTTGTTTGTTACTATTCTTCACCACTTCAGAGTATGTTTTGCTTACCCTTAGCATCCGTATTAAGTTACTTCTCTATCAATTTAACGAATCATCTACATTATTACTCTCCAATTCACAATTAAGTGCGTGGCAGAGGGTCCAACGAACCACCTTAGAGTTACTTCTCTACCATTCCACAATCGGACAGCGATCGGGAAGAAATGAACACTTAAATTTTTCTGTGCAAGCTCTGATTACTCTTTATTCTATTACAATGAGCATTTCCCCCTATGTAGATGGGCGCCAAAAAATATTTTCGTATACGCAGAAGAAAGTTTATGGTCGAAATTTCTTGAAAAGATCCTGCACGAACGAGAAACGCTTTGCTTTTAATAATAATGTGCGTATAATAACCGCGACACTCTCTTCCCCTATTTCGCGATGATACAACTTTGAACTTTATAGATGTCCTCCGTTAATATTATCTGCTAGGATCCCACATCGCGCAGAGTGCTCCTGAAGAGGACGGAAAAGCGTGTTGCTGCATTTTCCAACTGTTCTGCCGATACCTCGCAGCCTTTTCTCACAACGTTACCTGTATGATCGTTCAAATGTAAGTTATATGTAATTGTAATTTCTACGTATTTAGTTGAATTCACAACCTTTCGATTTGTATGGTTTATCGTGTAACCGAAAATTTGCGATTCCATTCAGTAATCATGTGGGCGATCTCATACTTCTCATTATTGAGAATAAATGGCCACTTTTCACACCATACAAATGTCTTGGCTAAATCATTTTGCAATTGGTTTTATCATCTGATGATTTTACGAGACGATAAATGACACCATCCGCATACAATCTAAAAGGGGTGCTCAGATTGTCTCCTAAATTGTTTATATAAACTAGGAGCAGCAGAGGGCCTATAACACTTCCTTGGGGAACGCCAGATACCATTTCCGCTCTACTCGATGATTTTTCGTCAGTTACCACGAACTGTAAGTCTTCCTCAGTTTTAGCTAGACTTGTCCTCGAATCCCGCCTCTTGCACTTCCAATGACCTTCTCCTTTTTTTCCTTCTTCTCTCTTCGATTCTTCTCGCCTTTCTGAAGTAGAATTAAACTGTAGCGACGATAGACTGTAAACCTGCACAGTGTCTACCAATTACCGGTTTCACTTCCAAAGATAAATGTGCAGACTACATATTACGACTGATGCCGGCAATGCTGCGAAATGGTTTGAGTCTTATCTATCTAACAGGAAACAAAGGGTGTCGTTGCGAAACATCTGTGCAGTAAGCAGTCTGTCTTCATCTGACTGGGAATTAGTTATATGTGGTGTTCCTCAAGGTTCCATCTTGGGTCCATTGCTTTTCTTGTGTACATTAATGACCTCTGATCTGTTACATTACCTGATGCTAAGTTTGTTTTGTTTGCGGATGATATAAATATTGCAATAAGTAGCAAGTCAAGTACAGATTTAGAAATAGCTGCTAATCAAATTTTCAATGACATGAATAAGTGGTTTAAAACTAATTCACTGTCATTAAACTTTTGGAAGATCCACCATATGCAGTTCAGAACCTGTAAGAGATTTCCTTCCAGCATGTGTATAACATATGAAGACATGTAGATCGAAGAGGTTGACAGTGTAAAATTTCTGGAATTACAATTCGATAATAAATTCAGTTGGGAAGGGCATACCACAGAATTGTTTAAGCACCTAAACAAGTCTGTATTTGCAGTGAGAATGATGGCAGATGTAGGAGATATAAATATAAAAAAACTTGCATACTTTGCTTACTTTCATTCTATTGTGTCATATGAGATAACACCCTGGAGCAACTCATTAAACCGAGCAAAGATTTTAGGGTGCAAAAGCGTGTGATAAGAATTATTTGTGGTGTAAATTCAAGAACATCATGTAGAAACCTATTCAAGGAACTTTGTATTCTAACCACTGCATCTCAGTATATTTATTCTTTAATGAAATTTGTTGCAAGTAATAGATCTCTATTTTCAATCAATAGCTCAATACATAGTATCAATACTAGGAATAAGAACAATCTACATGAAGACCTAAAATCAGTCACCTTGGTCCAAAAAGGAGTCCAATATCCAGAACATACATTTTCAATAAATTGCCAGCAAACATTAAAAATGTAGCTTCAGATAAAGCACGGTTTAAACAGAGTTAGAAAGACTCTTTTTATAGCAACTCCACCTACTTCATAGATGAATATCTTAAGAGACTGTTAAGACAGCTTAAGTAAAAATGTTAGATTTCAGTTTTGACAGCACTTGGTCACAACAGTCAAGATCATGTGTTTTGTGTATGATAAAGTTATTAATAGTGCATAACAATGTTTCATTCTAACAGCATGGTTATTCTGTAAATATTAACTGTTCCAGTTTACCCCATTCTGTTCACCCATTTCAACAATCTCCTGACAGATCATGGTAGTAAGGGCTACATTCAAATGTTTTATATTTTTATGTTATACTTTCTGACATGTTCCGCACCCACGAAAATCATCTCATTTTTTGGGTCTATGGAACGAAAACTGAATCTAATCTAATCCAGTCTAGACTTCAATGGGAGTCTGTCAGGCCCCGTCGCTTACTTCTTGAAGTCCATAACGTGTTGTCAAACTTTCGTTTGTATTTTGTACAAGCGCACGACGTGGAAAATAAATAATGTCAGTGCTAAGTCAATACATTTAATCTGCGCTTCATTTTACGACAGAGTAGTTCACGTGTTATGCTTGCTGCTATAGCATTGCTATTCGATAGGGACGTCCAGCGTGAAGTTTGCTCTCTTACAGTACTAACAACTTTCGTTAACGAAGTCACTATTGCGTAATCGCGTCACCTGTATGGAGGCACTGCAGTAAAATCCGCCAATCACTTAGAATAACACTCCTCGGCAACGCAGTAAATGCCCGTGGCGACTGCCAGTTTGTTGTGGTTACGTCATGTAAACAGGGAGCGGGGGCTGGGGGGTTTCTCTGCTATCGCGCGCGCTCACATTATTCCGCTTAAACGTCCGTGAAATATGGCCATAAAGAAACTCCGGCCCCGCGATAAATATCGCCCGTTACTATATTAAAGGACAACGGCACGGGGGAGCCTGAATAGCTTCATCGGAACAGATGTGTGGGAAGCGCTCGCTGCTTCGACTGCAGCCCGCTAATGCCAGACAGCCAACAAATAAAAACTGCCAAAAGCACACCTGCTTCGCTGATTTGGAAAGGTGTGTCCACACCTGATCAGTTTTATAGTTCCAAGTTTCTCTTGATAACCGGTTTAAACGTAGATTTTCCGTGACTTTTGGCATATATTTGTCGTGTCGTTAAACCCCGCATAACTTGTTATACACATGAAACATGGAAGAGACGTTAACAGGCATCTTCCATTATCCTTCGAAACGCAAGTTCATTCCTAATGATACTGCTCTCAGAAAGGCGTTCATTACAGTAGGAATATAAAACGTAAAAAAAGATAGGGCGTTAAATTTCGAGTTTGCTGTATTGCAGTACTAACAAATTTCGTTAATGAAGCCACTGTTCCGTGGTGCAGCCTCTCTATAGGCTGACATTGCGACAGACAGAAACCGATAGTTCTAAGTCAATAGCTGACACTCTGATGTAGGCTTTCTTTTAATCTCCTGAGAATTTTGCATAATTCACGATAAAGTACTTGTTCTCTTTTTTTCATTGCAAGAGGAGGCCAAGTCCAATAATACAATTATTCTAATTAATGATGTAACGCCTTTTTAAAATATTTCGCACAGTCGGCAATTTTCGTAGCCTCGATGAAACATTTCATTTCTGCGGACTTTTAAATGTAAGCTTCCGGTGCTTGAAATAGAGCGCCATTACCTTTACCCTTATCCTCGCTCCTCCCAATTCCCATTTTTCGTTAGCGCCATGATCTGTAAATATTGGAGACTCTCTTTCTTTTAACTACGATTAATCAGAATCGGTGTTGGATTTATAACTCCAGACGTTATAATTAGCGCAATCTTTCTGTATCTTGCAATATATACCGCACAACACTCGAAC
Organism: Schistocerca americana; assembly: GCF_021461395.2. Taxonomy (NCBI): domain Eukaryota; kingdom Metazoa; phylum Arthropoda; class Insecta; order Orthoptera; family Acrididae; genus Schistocerca; species Schistocerca americana. The sequence continues at coordinate 541,930,175 of NC_060119.1, forward strand.
GTTTTTGATCGTACTAAACTGTAGATAACAATTGCCGTTATCGAACTACAAAAATCTGTTACTCGTTTTTTACAAGGGCACAGTAATTTGTACGCGATGCGTTTCCCGTTAACACTGCGGCACAGACGTCATATACACACGTAAGTGTGTCGCCCACTAGTGACGACCGTATTAGTTGCAGCGAAGAGGCTCTTTAAATGATTCCAAATGGAAATGAGCGTATGGCATCGTTGGCCGGGAGTCCCCCCATCCGAGGAAATTCGGCCGCCAAATGCAAGTCTTATTTCAGTCTACGCCGCATTGGGCGACTTGCACGCCGGTGATGAGTATGAAATGATGGCGAGGACAACACAACACCCAGTCCCCGAGCGAAGGAAATCTCCAACCCGGCCGGGAATCGAACCCGGGCCTGCCTGCGTGCGAGGCGAGCACGTTACCACCCAGATAAGAAGCGGACTAAATGATTGCAGTAATTACCAAACTACATTGCAGAATATTAAATGCACTGAAAAACTTTATATGACTGTATCTACAGCTGAGAAACGTTTTCGGAAACACGAAATTGAAGACAATGCTCGAAGACGTGACGACTAGGCCAAGGCCGATTGTGGGAACCACCTCGGCACAGGGTGGTCAGAAGCGAACTAGAATCTCATTTCTTCCGAATACGAGTTTTAACCACTAAGCCATCTCACATGAAGAAAGGGTCACCACAACATGCGATCTGTCAGAAGATGATGATTAATGGATTCTTGTTTAAAGAGCAACACACAGCCTGAGGAATCCCTTTGAACTAAGATGGAAAAACAATTCACAATGTACAAAAAATGGAGGGAATTATTTTCAGATACGTGCATCACAAGCGGATTTTTTCTTGAAAAAACGTTATCTACATTTTCACTCAAATCTTTATGATTGAGCGTGTTATTGGTGTTGGATGTTTATTTTTTTCCATTTGTCACGTATGTGAGATTTGTTGCATAGTTAATCAATAACCGGGCTATCGCTTCGACACCGATGTAGCGCTCATGTTCAGCCAATATGGCCAAACACGCTACCGACTGGTTTTTCCCTTTGACGTCAAATGTCTTCTCGTCTTTCAATGTCATCTTCCATTCGTCTTCTGCAGCTCGTACAGACGCCAGACTTCGTCAAAGACAAGAGGCGACAAGTCACCGGTGCACAAGTGTGAAATCTGTACATCAGTCAGCGAAGACAGCTCTCGGCCGATGTTGGTTCGTTTAACCTGCGGCCGCACGCAAGCGAACCGAATGCACAGATTGCGAACGTGGAACAAGGGCAGCAGAGCGTGACGTAACACGCACCGTGCGTGTGTCACGCACCTCTCTCGGGAGTGGGCAGTTACAACTGCCCTCCGCCTCCCAACCCCTTTTTTGTACAGTTCGCGTGGTTTCTCCCTCTCGAAATCGTCTGCAAATAGAAGTGTGTTGGGATTGGCACTGTTCCATAATTTAATTCCTGAGTCTTCTAGCAAATTTCGTTTATTCTTTTAATGTCGGCTCACTTTTTCTAATTAACGTGTATAACATGCAATTACTATTTCTATACAGACTCCGTGGACAGCTCTCATTTTCTGTATTTGCGAATACTCAGAGAGAGAGAGAGAGAGAGAGAGAGAGAGAGAGAGAGAGAGAGAGAGAGAGAGAGAGACTCATCACAAAGGAATTTTTCGAATGGGACGGTAATCGGTGTCGGCCGCGGTGGCCGAACGGTTCTAGGCGCTGCAGTCCGGAACAGCGAAACTGCTACGGGTCGCAGGTTCGAATCCTGCCTCGGGCATGGATCTGTGTGACGTCCTTAGGTTATTTAGGTTTAAGTAGTTCTAAGTTCTAGGGGACTGATGACCTCAGATGTTAAGTCCCATAGTGCTCACAGCCATTTGAAAGTAAAACGGTAGGTGCGATGTACATGTGCAAAGAAAAAAATGGAGCACTTACGCAAGAGAAAGAGCTTCACAAACTGAACAACTCTGGCCCCTATGCACACAGTTACGCGGCTTGGCATTGACTGATAAGAGCTGTTGGATGTCCTCCTGAGGGCTAAGATGCCAAATTCTGTTGAATTGGCATGTTCCGTTGTCAAAATACCGAGATGATTGGAAGGACCAGCCCGTAATGCTCCAAACTTTCTCAGTTGGGGAGGTCCGGTAACCTTCCTGACCAAGGTAGGATTGGCAAGCTCGAAGACAAACTCTCGCCGTGTGCGGGCGAGCATTATCTTGCTCAAATTTACGCCCAAGTTGGCTTGCCATGAAGCGCAATAAAACTGGGCCACTGTGCTGTAAGGGCATCAGAAATGACAACCAAAGCGGCCCTCCTATGAGATGAAATGGCACGTCAGACCTACATTCTTGGTTGTCGGACCGTATGGCGGATGACTGACAGCTTAGTATTCCACCAGTGTCTCCAGCAGACACATCATCGCTGGTCATCTGTGCTTAGTTCGCAGCGGGACTTATCACTGAGAACATTTCTACTCCAGCCAATGAGATGACAGCGCAAATATTCTCAACACCACCTGCAAGCGGGTTTGCTGGTGTATGGAGGTCAGTGGTGTCGGCGTATGGGGCACCATGAGTGCAGCCCCAGGTCTGTGAGCTGCCTATTAACGTCCTTGGGGTCACTGAAGCACCAGTTGCACTTCGAATCGATGATAATGACGAATCCGGGCTCCGAGTGCCTCTCTGACGATTGCTCGACCCTCAAGCTCTCTCATCTGTCTACGTCGACCTGTTCTTCTGACGCTGTCCTGGGCCATGCGAATATCGTCGAACAGTGGCATTGGTCCTATTCAAATGTCGAGAGATTCTTTGAGCCCAACTACACATCCTGTCTCAAATGTCGGCATCTGCGTATATTGTCTCTGCGACGCATAATTACCGTGCAACTGAGTACCCGGAATGAAATACGTAAGCACTTAATGCCGTAGTACCGTTATGTCTCCTGTTAACCAGCTTTGGTAGCTGCGCGGTGAAATTGCGTTGCAGCATCACACAACCAACCATCGGCAGCTGAGGCTTACAATTTTGCATTTTCCGTCGATATCTATAGGAATATCAGTTCGTGACCATTTGCATAACTCCTTCGTGGTGCGTGGTTTTTTTCTTATTTTATTTTAGAGTGTATAAAAATGTACGTAACTGTTTTCTTCCGTGCATATTTTAGGTAGAAAATTAACATTGAACAAGCAATTTGACAACCCTATAATCACATGTGAACCAAGTATCTTCATTCAATACTCTGTAGCTATGTTGTCCAGTAAAGGCAGAGTATTGAGTCTAGATGCAACTTCCCTCATTTTCTACAATTATAATATAAAATCTGGCATCTTAATCGCTATACAGCATGCCGTATACAAAAAAGGGCACTTATTTGATAGTAATCCAGAAATAACTACATTTTCCCTTTTCTTCAGCTACACATCATTCCCCCAAACGGAAAAAATGTCTCTACGCCTCTCTTTATTGCTCTATCCCTGCTTATTATACCCTATGAAGCTCCCCAGCAACCATACCAATTACAGCGTCTAAGTATATTGTTCCACACTACATTCGAACAGTTTCATAATATTTTTATTTCTAAAAAGTTTTCCTCAGCTCCTTGTTTCATTCGTTTCAAGTAATGCTTTCTTTTCTAGCAATGTTAAAGATTTTCAGTTCTAACAGCTCTTAATTTCTCTTTTTACAACCAACCTATATGTAGGTAAATTCCTACCGACGATGAGCATAATCTAACTGGATTGAAACTCGGTGGACACACAAACCTGTACCAAAAATAAGTGCTTAAGATGGCCGAGAGTTGGTGTACGCATACCACAAGCAGCGTCCTCTAGTAAGTGACCATAAACGCCTCAGTTGCACCGAGCAATGTTAATTATGTGCCTTACAAACATTAGAACCCCCAAACGTGTGCGTCAAGGAACGCAATATGAGTGTTTAAGTGGGCTCGAAAAGCACCGAATGTGCGATCGGTCTCGGAAAAATGAGTTCGTGCGACATTCAGCTAATACTACTACAGGAAATGTTTGCTAAAGCAGTCACGCCCGTATGAGGACCGGTTTTACAGAAGGCAGTTGTCTACAGCAACGAGTGGATTCTGCACAACACAATGTGACCGTAGCATGCTGTCTCAGCGATTTCCCCGTATGGTGGTGAAGGTTTACACCTATATTTAACTTTCGATCGACGCTGGTGCAGTAGTATAGACTGGTATGTTCCTATCAAAGACAGGACGCCGTCTGCAAGAGCAGTGCACTCGCATGGCAAAGCCACTTGAGCGGCTGCCTTTCCGATCACACCTTCATGCGGCTGAGCTTCATTCACAGATCGTATTTTAGGTTAGCGAAGCCAGCAGTGCTTCACAGTTGCTAAATATGCGTGGGAACTGGTTATATGCTCTACTCCATTTCTCGTCCCCCCCCCCCCCCCCCCCGTTCTCTCTCTCTCTCTCTCTCTCTCTCTCTCTCTCTCTCTCTCTCTCTCTCTGCCACATCTATTTCCTCCTCTCCCCTTTGTCCATCTCCTCCTCCCCCGTCTGTCATATCTTAGGACTTTTTTATTGTTATTGCAAATTAAATAATGTTCTAATCATATGCCGATAAGCTATAAATAAAATTTTCCTGTTTCCTGTGAAAACAGACTGCGAGGAAGAAACGGAAACAGCACACTGCTGTGAGTACAATTTTTGTTTAAAAAAAAATTATATATAATGAGGAGGTATATATATATGGGAGAAACAATTTTCTAATGATTTAAATGCCCTACCATCGTATTTAAAACTGACTGAGAAATGAAACAAAACCGCACATTTTAACAGCAGAGAACAGTAGGCATATACCATTTTCTACTTCTAAATCGATGGGAATAGAAAACCTGTGCGTTTTTTTTTAAACAATTTATAACTCCTGCCCTTCAGAATGTTCTTTAATATACCGAACAAAAATTTGAGCTAAATCGCCGAAGAATTTGAGATTTTTGGTAACAACGTTAAGCACGACTTGTCCATATTAAGTAGTAGAGATGAACTTGACAGTCTTATAGTTACCACACTAGAGGATGCTAGAATACTTTAATAACATACACTTGCGGTGGCATATAACATCAGTTTTTTCTTTTGGTCCATCAGTCTTCCGACTTGGGTGATGCGGCCCCGCACGAATTCCTCTCCTGTGCCGACGTCTTCATCTAAGGTCATCACTTGCAACAAACGTCCTCAATTATTTGCTGGATGTATTCCAATCTCTGTCTTCCTCTATAGCTTTTACCCTCTACAGCTCCCTCTAGTACCAAGTAAGTCGTCCCTTACGTTCTATCATCCTGTCCTTTCTCCATGTCAGTGTTTTCCACATATTCCTTTCCTCTCCGGTTCTGCACAGAACCTCCTCGTTCCTTACCTCTACATCTACATGGATACTCTGCTAATCACATTTAAGTGCCTGACAGAGGGTTCATCGAACCACCTTCACAATTCTCTATTATTCCAGTCTCGTATACCGCGCGGAAAGAATGAACACGTATATCTTTCCGTGAGAGCTCTGATTTCCCTTATTTTCGTGGTGATCGTTCCTCCCTATGTAGGTCGGTATCAACAAAATATTTTCGCATTCGGAGGAGAAAGTTGGTGATTCGAATTTCGTGAGAAGATTCCGTCGCAATGAAAAACGCCTTTCTTTTAATGGTGTCCAGCCCAAATCCTGTATCATTTTTGTGACACTCTCTCCCATATTAGCGATAATACAAAACGTCCTGCCTTTCTTTGAACTTTTTCGATGTACTCCGTCAGTCCTATCTAGTAAGAATCCCACACCGCGCAGTAGTATTCTAAGAGAGGACGTACAAGCGTAGTGTAGGCAGTCTCCTTAGTAGGTATGTTACATTTTCTAAGTGTCCTGCTAATAAAGCGCAGTCTTTGGTTAGCGTTCCCCCAACATATTGTGTGTGTTCCTTCCAATATAAGTTCTTCGTAATTGTAATACCTAGGTATTTAGTTGAATTTATGGCTTTTAGATTAGACTGATTTATCGTGTAACCGAAGTTTGAGTTCCTTTTAGAACTCACTTGGATGACCAGCTCACTTTTCGTTAGTTAGGTTCAACTGCCACTTTTCGCACCATTCAGATATATTTGCTAAATTGTTTTGCAGTTTGTTTTGATCTTCTGATGACTTTATTAGTCGATAAACGACAGTATCATCTGCAAAAAACCGAAGACGGCTGCTCAGATTCTCCCAAATCGTTCATATATATAAGGAACAGCAAAGGGCCTACAGCACTACCTTGGGGAACGCCAGAAATCACTTCTGTTTCACTCGATGACTTTCCGCCAATTACTACGAACTGTGACCTTTCTGACAGGAAATCGCAAATAGTCACGTAACTGAGATGATATTCAATAAGCACGCAATTTCAGTACGACCTGCTTGTGTGGTACAGTGTCAAAAGCCTTCCGGAAATCCAGAAATAGGGAATCGATCTGAAATCCCTCGTCAATAGCACTCAACACTTCATGGGAATAAAGAGCTAGTTGTGTTTCACAAGAACGATGTTTTCTAAACCCATGTTGACCGTGTGTCAATAGACCGTCCTCTTCGAGATAATTCATAATGTTCGAACACAGAATGTGTTCCAGAATCCTGCTGCATATCGACGTTAACGATATGGGCCTGTAATGTAGTGGCTTACTCCTACTACGTTTCTTGAACATTGACGTGATCAGTGCAACTTTCCAGTCTTTGGGTACGGATCTTTCGTCGAGGGAACGGTTGTATATGATTGTTAAGTATGGAGCTAATGCATCAGCGTACTCAGAAAGGAACCTAATATGTATGCAGTCTGGACCAGAAGACTTGCTTTTATTGAGAGATTTAAGTTGCTCCACTACTCAGAGGTTATTTACTTCTAAGTTACTCATGTTGGCAGCTGTTCTCGATTCGAATTCTGGAATATTTACTTAGTCTTCTTTTGTGAAGGCATTTCGGAAGGCTGTGTTTAGTAACTCTGCTTTGGCAATACTGTCTTCGATAGTATCTCCATTGCTATCGCGCAGTAAAGGCACTGATTGTTTCTTGCCGCTAACATACTTCACATACGACCAGAATCTTTACCTTATCAGTCCACCTAATTTCCAACATTCGTCTCTAGCACCACCTCTCAAATGCTTGGATCCTCTTCTATTGCGGTTTTCCCACAGTCCATGTTTCACTACCATAGAATGTTGTGCTCCAAACAAACAATCTCAGAAAATTCTTCCTCAAATTTAGACCTATGTTTGATACTAGTAGACGTCTATTGACCAGAAATGCCCTTTTTGCCACTACTAGTCTGCTTTTGATGTCCTCCGTCCATTATGACACCGCTAAAATGATTGATGATGAAGACTTAGATGATCCGAAGTCTATTTCAAATAATAATAGAACACAATTGAGTGGGAAAGTGCTAAGAGGGCAAACTTCGTCTTCCATAACAAAAGGTTTTCACTGGTTTTCGATACTCGTGTAATCAGTTTTACAGATGGGTGTGATCTGTGCTTGTTCGACTCGTGGAAAATAAAAAACGAAAGGTATCGATTCTGATTTCGTGCTTAATGGTGTGTGGTGAATCCCGCAACCATTTGCTGACAGTGGGTGATTGTGTTAGTGTTACGTAAGCGCCGTCTAATAGCCGTAGTGGCGGCGATGTTGCTGCTGTGGTGACCTCGTTACGCAGACGGTGTGCGTAAAAACGCGGACACAAAAAGGATTGGCGCGCCAGTGAGTAGCCTGGGCAGGCGCTGGCGGTGCCTGCAGCCGCGTCACCCCCCAGCCGCGCTTCCTGGCCCGCCGCTGTTCCGGCCGGAAGCGGCGCAACCTGTTCCCCTCCTTTCTCCTCTTCCTCCCCCCACCACCACCGCCCACGAGCCATCCCACCATGTGACCACGGAGCTTCTCGCCGCTACCACTGTCACACACAATCGTAACCCACTGTTGTGAAAATTGTTGCTCTGTGACACTAGCACCCCATGCGGCGAAAAAGCCGACCGTCATAAGCGCCGTAAGAATATTTGCTTTTATTCTTCTTTTTACGTAATTCACGAATTAGTTATTTTATCGAGAAATCGGAGGCAATACAGAAGCTTATCGACAATCATTCTTACCACGCGCCACTCGCGAGCGGAACAAGGAAGGGCGGATTCTGTTAGTGGCACGCCGGCCGCTATGACCGAGCGGTTGGCGGCGGTGCGGTTCTTTCCGTCCCTTTACGACGAACCTGCACCTACCTGTGAACATTGTCTCAGCAGATCATCAGTAGGAAAGCAGAGCGAAACCTACTGTACTTCGACGTGAACCAGGCTGCAATTGAAGTCACTAATCTACGTTTCGGGAGAAAGTTTTCACACGGAATGAAAGGTTGGAAATTTTGTCCTCAGTTAATATATTCTGAAACTTCAGGTGAACAAGTATCACTGCCAAGACCGTGCTAGTCTTAACACAGTCACTCACAATCCCTTTCACTCACGTTAGCAAGTTTATGGTGTTGCATTTCCCGAAAACGTAAGAGCTACAAAAATACTGATTGTTTTTGTTTGAGTATGCTCGCCAAATAATAAGTCTGTCGGTACTAAATGCAGTCACGGTTTTTAGCCACCGACCCGCTCAGTACGCCACGCGGAATTTGTCTTTTCTTGTCACAAAATTCACTTAAAAATTCCGAAATTTCTACACGCCCATCGGAATAAGTATGCCGTCTCTTTACCACACTTTCGATGTATGAAACACTGCTAGATCGGGCAGCTTATCGTTTCCATCGGAACTACTACTACCACTACTACTACTACTACTACTACTACTACTACAACTACACACGTCCGAACTGTTTCATGGCTAGGCTCCGACTGTTCTCTAGAGTACCCTTAGTCTTCTCTACCAGCAGAGAAAGGCGCACGAAGAATATTGATTTAACATTGGTCAGTTAATTCAAAAGCCAATAGTAAAACAACATTCTCCTGCGTCAGTCCGCGCTTTTCATCAATAATCAATCGCAAAATAGTAAACCTAACGACTGTACTTTTTACCGACGTAATTATCTAATATGCTGAAGTTTTGCTTATGCATAAAGTTATTTACTATTGTAATTTATACGTGAATTAACTTTCCCTTTACCATAAACTTATTTTACAAATCTGTTCTACAAAAATCGTCTCGCGGGATTAGTCGTGCGGTCTAGGGCGCTGCAGTCATGGACTGTGCGGCTAGTCCCGGCGGAGGTTCGAAACCTCCCTCGGGCATGGGTGTGTGTTTGTCCTTAGGACAATTTAGGTTAAGTAGTGTGTAAGCTTAGGGACTGATGACCTTAGCAGTTAAGTCCCATAAGATTTCACACCCATTTGAACCCTACAATAATCCCATTTGTCCAATCCATACTTCTTCGAAATGCTCCCACACTAAAGCCCACTACATTACTCGTTAAACAGTTATCTTCATATTAACCTTAAACCACACTCACGCATCACTCATACTGCTAAAACACATTTACAACATTTTACATATACAAAAAGACATAACACTTTATGAAAATACTAGAACAGTTTACGAAAAACATTTTATTACTTTAGTGCGCTCTAGTGGGCACACTCGATACTAAAGTCACAGTCCTCCTATCCAATATTGTCCTCTATCGGCTGATGCATAAACTACGTGTGCGTCCAGTCTCGCGTCACCATCTGTCACTATCCAGTTCTGAGACACATCTCCCACTTAACCGCCTCCAAGGCAAGATCGTTATACGGCGCTACGCCTCAGGTTCTACGCTCTTCAGTCTGGAACCGCGTGACCGCTACGGTCGCAGGTTCGAATCCTGCCTCAGGCATGGATGTGTGTAATGTCCTTAGGTTAGTTAGGTTTAAGTAGTTCCAAGTTCTAGAGGTCTGATGACCTCAGAGGTTAAGTCCCATAGTGCTCAGAACCATTTAAACCATTTTTGTTAGTTGTACCAGAAGTACCCTTCGCCACACACCGGTAGGTGGCTTGCGGAGTATGCAGTAGGTATAGCTGTTATTCAGTCTGAAGCGTTAGTAAAGCATCAAAAAGCATTGACGATTGTAAAGTAATTGTAAACAGTCAAAAATCAAATGAAATGCCGTAACCGACAGCGTATTAAAGATGAAATAATTTCGAATGTCGTCTGTTTTCTTGTCATCTTTTTATTTTTTTTTTTCAGTGGCATGATGATTCGGCTTAACAATAAACGTAAATCGTCTTTTTTCTTAAGAACCTATATGCAACTTTTTTTCTTTAGTATGCTTGTCTTTTCTTGACTTGATTTCTATATTTCTGTGGCTGTCTGTCTTGACTTGATTTCTATGATACTTCTGTGGCTGTCTGTCAGTGATTTTGAATGGAGTCTGATTTCCAATACACAGTTCCATTTAACTACTTCATGTTCAGGAGACGTCAGTGTTCAAGATACTGATGTTTGTGGGTCCGACGTTAATGACTCTGATGTATGACGGTGATTCAATAAATAAGTCGCAAACTGGGGTAGACACATCAGTGTTTTCAGCATACTTCCCCTATAAACACTTATCCCGTCGTTCGACAAGGCGTTAAAAATAAGTGCAGCATAGAATTCGTGTAATGGCGTGTAACAAGTTCATTTGGTACCTGTAGTTGCTGTTACCCAAACGACCGATGTGCTCTGCGGTAGTGAAATACCCCCTTAGAGCAGAAACAACGCGCCAACATCGGGCACCCAGGGTGCCTAGGACGCTCGTTGTTTGTGACTTGTTTTTGTACTTCGCTGAATTCTGTATCCAATTGAACACAGATTTCCATGAAATACATTTATGACACTATACGAGAAGAATTTGGCCATGAAAGTCCTCTGCGGACATTTCAATGTCTCTCAAAGAAATCAGCACACATGTTGCCTTGGTCTGACTTCAGACCTTTAAGCATTGGCAGCGGAATACTGGGTTATAGGCTTGTAAGTAGGCTGTTTGGGTTTTTATGTTGGTAACGCCACGTAGCACTCTGTATGAAAATCGCTGACAGCGCTGTGTGCAATCTGTTGCTGGTTGGACTCATTGTTGGATTATTCGCTAGAGTAGTGTTGGACAATTGGATGTGAACAGCGCGTAGCGTTGGGCAGTTGGTGAGCCGTCAGCAGTGGTAGATGTGACGAGAGAGATGCCTGAGTTCTGAGATGTTAATATGAGCGGACGTTCTGGACGTGTGTCCGTCAGAAAAAGGAAATTTGTCAAAATAGACACCAAGAATTTATGTGGACTATATATTATGACTTTTGAACACTATTAATGTAAAGGCATTGTTTGTTCTGTATCAAAATCTTTCATATGCTAACTATATGCCTATCAGTAGTTAGTGCCTTCAGTAGTTAGGATCTTTTATTTAGCTAGCAGTATTGGCACTCGCTGTATTGCAGTAGTTCGAGTAACGAAGATTCCTGTCAAGTAAGGGGTTCATGAAGGGTATAGGTTATTGTTAGTCAGAGCTGTTCTTTTGTAGGGATTACTAAAAGTTAGATTGTGTTGCGCTAAAATATTGTGTGTCAGTTTAGAAATTATCAGAATAAGTAAAGAGAAAATTGAGTACGTTCAGTTTTACTCAGCTTTTTCTGTATCAAATAACGTAGTTTACCAGCACAGTCTTTCTTTACATTCAAAGGGGAAGTTTCAGGCTGCCTTGCACATTACATGTGCTGCCACCTTATTCATTGTGTAGGGGAGAAATTTAAAACGATATGCGATATTATGGTGTTTGCAACTTATTGTCTCACCCTCGTAGTAACAGTTGTGGAATAGGTTTCTTCAGTTCCTTTGGTTTTTATCATACTTCACGTTTTAATGTCAAGGGCGCATGGGAGTTTCTTCCTCGGCGACAGTTGCGATGGCTTTCGTTAACACGTTTGGATCAAAGTGCAGTGAACAAAACAACGTTAGTGTTCTCCGAAGGTCTTCCATTATTTACTAGCCACCTTATGCTCCTCTCAATATAACACTTAGCTTCACCAAATGGCTGTAGGTTGTAACAGAATCACCACTAAACAATCCTGTAATGAGATGTTTCATACCTAGAGAATTACAAATGTTGTCTTATTTTTGTTGCTGCTGCTGTAATTTACTGCGCTACATTCGCTCCCTTCTGTATAAAACATTTTAAAATTCAGTACAAATAATACGCATATGAATATCGCATTCGTGGAATCGTATTCGTGAGTGTGTTTATCCTGCGCTGATAAAAAGTTGCTTTAGAAATATCATAAGAACTCTTTTGTGGGTGATCGGAAAAACACTCTAACGTGAGATTTCCATTGTCAGTATTGGCGCGCTGCCGTCGCATCGTATAACGAAAATGAGCTAGTGTGTCGCCACTGTAGGTGCGCAGCGCCGCTGCGTCTAGACCAGCGGTTTCGAGACTATGGTGGTTCTGCGAAAAGTGAAGAGGTGCTCAGTGAAAAACTGTTAGTCATGGCGTCCCCTCCCCCCCTCTTTTTGATGTTAGCTAATATTTAAAATTGAAATAATCACTGAATAAAACAAGTTCTTAAAATTTTATTGATCTTCAAGATAAGCAAAGTGTTCCATCACAGGAAAAGTTTGGAAACCGTTGGGCTAGACTCTCGTCAGGCTCAGCTGCAGCGAGGCGCATCTCCCCCTACCCGCATCCGCAGTTCTCGTTTCCCACTTCGCCAGCACAATACCTTTGTGGACAGCCCGCAATTCTGCCGGGCTCTATCAAGATTAGGACCACAGACCAGCTGCTCCCGTCTGCTGACGCAATTTCAGACGTGCCTCAGAGAAATGTGTCGGAGCCCTACCCACATTGATGACCCGACACAACGTTGGTATTAACCTCAGAATTTTTACAGATGAAGCAATATATAATGAACTATGGCCTGAAAAAAAAATTGCATAAATATTCTCCGATTTTGATAAATCTCGAAGTGGTGTAAAGATTGGCACTTTTGTTTCAAATGTTCGAAAATGTAAGATTGTGTACTCCACAAAAAGTAAAAACCGGGTTGTTGTTGTTGTTGTGGTCTTCAGTCCTGAGACTGGTTTGATGCAGCTCTCCATGCTAATCTATCCTGTGCAAGCTCCTTCATCTCCCAGTACCTACTGCAACCTACATCCTTCTGAATCTGCTTAGGGTATTCATCTCTTGGTCTCCCTCTACGATTTTTACCCTCCACGCTGCCCTCCAATGCTAAATTTGTGATCCCTTGATGCCTCAGGGCATGTCCTACCAGCCGATCCCTTCTTCTAGTCAAGTTGTGCCACAAACTTCTATTCTCCCCAATCCTATTCAATACCTCCTCATTGGTTACGTGGTCTACCCATCTAATCTTCAGCATTCTTCTGTAGCACCACATTTCGAAAGCTTCTATTCTCTTCTTGTCCAAACTATTTATTGTCCATGTTTCACTTCCATACATGGCTACACTCCATACAAATACTTTCAGAAACGACTTCCCGACACTTAAATCTATACTTGATGTTAACAAATTTCTCTTCTTCAGAAACGCTTTCCTTGCCATTGCCAGTCTACATTTTATATCCTCTCTAATTCGACCACCATCAGTTATTTTGCTCCCCAAATAGCAAAACTCCTTTACTACTTTAAGTGTCTCATTTCCTAATCTAATTCCCTCAGCATCACACGACTTAATTCAACTACATTCCATTATTCTTGTTTTGCTTTTGTTGATGTTCATCTTATATCCTCCTTTCAAGACACTGTCCATTCCATTCAACTACTCTTCAAAGTCCTTTGCTGTCTCTGACAGAATTATAATGTCGTCGGCGAACCTCAAAGTTTTTATTTCTTCTCCATGGATTTTAATACCTACTCCGAATTTTTCTTTTGTTTCCTTTACTGCTTGCTCAATATACAGATTGAATAACATCGGGGAGAGGCTACAACTCCCTTCCCAACCACTGCTTCCCTTTCATACCCCTCGACTCATATAACTGCCATCTGGTTTCTGTACAAATTGTAAATAGCCTTTCGCTCCCTGTATTTTACCCCTGCCACCTTCAGAATTTGAAAGAGAGTATTCCAGTCAACATTGTCAAAAGCTTTCTCTAAGTCTACAAATGCTAGAAACGTAGGTTTGCCTTTCCTTAATCTTTCTTCTAAGATAAGTCGTAAGGTCAGTATTGCCTCACGTGTTCCAACATTTCTACGGAATCCAAACTGATCTTCCCCGAGGTCGGCTTCTATCAGTTTTTCCATTCGTCTGTAAATAATTCGTGTTAGTAATTTGCAGCTGTGACTTATTAAACTCGTAGTTCGGTAATTTTCACATCTGTCAACACCTGCCTTCTTTGGGATTGGAATTATTATATTCTTCTTGAAGTCTGAGGGTATTTCGCCTGTCTCGTACATCTTGCTCACCAGATGGAAGAGTTTTGTCAGGACTGGCTCTCCCAAGGCCGTCAGTAGTTCTAATGGAATGTTGTCTACTCCCGGGGCCTTGTTTCGACTCAGGTCTTTCAGTGCTCTGTCAAACTCTTCACGTAGTATTGCATCTCCCATTTCATCTTCATCTATATCCTCTTCCATTTCCATAATATTGTCCTCAAGTACATCACCCTTGTATATACCCTCTATATACTACTTCCACCTTTCTGCTTTTCCCTCTTTGCTTAGAACCGGGTTTCCATCTGAGCTCCTGATATTCATACAAGTGGCTCTCTTTTCTCCAAAGGTCTCTCTAATTTTACTGTAGGCTGTATCTATCTTACCCCTAGTGAGATAAGCCTCCACATCCTTACATTTGTCCTCTAGCCATGCCTGCTTAGGCATGTTGCACTTCCTGCCGATCTCATTTTTGAGACGTTTGTATTCCTTTTTGCCTGCCTCATTTACTGCAAAACCGGGTAGTTATAATTAAATTGCAGCTACTCACATGGGTCAAGTGTTAGCGTGTGATTATAGTATGGCAGAAAACTTGGTGGATATTCTAGTGCGTTACTGAGGAATCTATTTACACTGGAAAAATAGTTAGTTTCGATTTTGGCCACCAGGTGCAAATCTGGGCTGTGAATGCAAGAAAGAAGTATAAAAAATGTTTCCATATGCAGAGGATTAGGAACGGGACATGGGGGAAATCGTCAGACAAGTGATAAAGGCATATATCGGTTTTATTATTAACCACGGCTTGCAGAGTTTGTTCAGTATGAGAACTGGAGGCGTCGACGAATTGCTGCATCCGTAACGCGACGTGATCAACCGTTCCTCACAGCAGTTCCGGCGAAATCTGAGCAAAGTGGTCCTGTATACTGGCTTTCAGATTAGGTTGTTCCTGTACGTGCCTCAGGTAAACGCCTTCTTTTAGATAACAACAGAGCAAAAAGTGACATGGGTTCAGATCAGATGACCTCGCAGGCTATGCATCTGGAAAACCTCTGAAGATAAAACATTCGTGGAAGGCTGCTTAAAGCGGCCGAGCGACCTGAGGTCTCGCGCCATTTTGCATAAAAAGAGTGCGTTCCACACAGTTGCGCTCTGGTAAAGCAGGAATCAAATGTTGTACAAGGAGCTCTCGAGAACTGTAGACGTCACGGTACACTCGTTAGGCCCTCTGGGTGTATTCTCTTCAAAGAAGAATAGACAGAGAGTAAAGATGTTCGTGAATCCACAGCACAGAATCGCATATGGCGAGCACTAAGGCTCTCCGTGCACAAGACGCAGTTTAACAGTACCCCAAATTCGAAAGTTCTGTGTGTTCCGTGTATCCTGTACCGTAAAGTTGCCTCGCTGCTCCATAGAATATTGCCTTGGTATGTCATCAACGTCGGTCCGCGCCATAAACCGAAGAGCAAATTAAGAACGTTGCTGCGGTAATGCGGTTTCAGTTGCTGTACCGTCTGGACCTCGCACGGGCTCCAGTGTAAAGTAGACCGCAAAATTTTCAGTTCGAAAATGGTTCAAATGGCTCTGAGCACTATGGGAGTTAACATCTGAGGTCATCAGTCCCCTAGAACTTAGAACTACTTAAACCTAACTAACCTAAGGACATCACAGACATCCATGCCCGAGGCAGGATTCGAACCTGCGATCGTAGCGGTCGCGCGGTTCCAGACTGAAGCGCCTAGAACCGCTCGGCCACACCGGCCGGCAAATTATCCGTACTGTTGATAATTCTCGTGACGCTGCACTAGCACTACACGTGGTATGTGCTGCATGGTCAACTACAGCAACAGCCAAAGTAACTTCCACCGGGATACAATGCCTTCCTAGTCCAGGTGCTACACAACGCTCACTCGTGTTTACGATTTTCATTATCACCTTCTTTAAATCATTGAATGACACTGAGCCTGTCCTCAGTCCTTTCAGTCGACGACACACTTTCGGTGCAGCACTGTAACTGCTGGCGCTAACACAAAACTCACTAACAGCGCACGGTCTCTCCTCTCGATAGCCATACTGCTCACTCACGTTATGGCTTGGCAAACGGTAGCGTGGAGTGTCGTACCGTCAGTGTACAGCGCCAGACTGCACCTGGTGCCCAAAATTGGAACTAATTTTTTTCGGTTTCGCATTAACTCATTAGCAAACCAACCAAGTTTCGGTCCTATACGGCAATTAAAGCCCACAATGGACTTCCGTGAGTAGCTGCACTCTAATTGTAACTACCCGGATACAAAATATGAGGCGACTGCAATGTCAGTGAATCCCATCTGGAGTTAGTTCACTAACAAATACACTGAAGAGTCAAAGAAACTGTTATACCTGCCTAATATCGTGTGGGCCCCTGCGAGCACGCACAAATGCCTCAACACGACGTGGCATGGACTCGACTAATGTCTGAAGTAGTGCTGAAGGGAACTGACACTATGAATCCTGCAGGGCTGTCCATAAATCCGTAAGAGTAAAAGGGGGTGGATATCTCTTCTGAACAGCACGTTAAAAGGCATCCCAGATATGCTCAATAATGTTCATGTTTGGCGAGGTTGGTGGCCAGCGGAAGTTTTTAAACTCAGAATTGTGTTCCTGGAGCCACTCTGTAGCAATTCTGGACGTGTTGGGTGTCGCATTGTCCTGCTGGAATGGCCAAAGTCCGTCGGAAAGCACAATTGACATGATTGGATGCAGGTAATCAGGCACGATGCTTTCGTACGTGTCGCCTGTGAGAGTCGTATCTAGACGTATCTGGGGTCCCACATCACTCCAATTGGGCACGCCCCAGATCATTACAGAGCTTGCACCAGCTTGAACAGTCCCCTGCTGACATGCAGGTTCCATTGATTCTTAAGGTTGTCTCCATACCCGGACAAGTCTTTCCGCTCGATACAATTTGAAACGAGACTCGTTCGACCAGGCAACATGTTTCCAGTGATCGACAGTCCAATGTCGGTGTAGACCGGCCTAGGCAAGGCACAAAGCATGTGTCGTGCTGTCATACGAGTGAGCCTTCGGCTCCAAAAGCCCATATCGATGATGTTTCGTTGAATGGATCGCACGCTGACTCTTGTTGATGGCCCAGCATTGAAATCTGCAGCTATTTGCGCAAGGGCTGCACTTCTGTCACGTTGCACGATTCTTTTCAGTCGTCGTTGGTCCCGTTCTTGCAGGATCTTTTTCCGGCCGTGGCGATGTCGGAGATTTGATATTTTACCGGATTCCTGATATTCACGGTACACTCGTGAAATGGTCGTACGGGAAAATCCCCACTTCATCGCTACCTCGGAGATGATGTGTCCCATCGCTGGTGCGCCGACTGTAACACCACCGTTCGAACTCACTTAAACGTTGATAACCAGCCATTCCATCAGCAGTAACCGATCTAACTGCTGCGCCAAACACTTGTCTCATACGTGCGTTGGCGACCGCAGCGCCGTATTCTGCCTGTTATACATATCTCTGTATTTGAATACGCATGCCTATATCAGTTTCTTTGGCGCTTTAGTGTATCAAATGGAACGGAGACATAGGCTTACCCATACTGTCGTGTCCCACTGACGAGTCCTGAGAAGGAGTAGGAAAGACTGCACGAATGCGTGTCATAGAACTCACCGACAATGTATGTCGAAAACATCGTCTGGTGGTGGGTCGCCTGCTCTTCACTGGCTTGGCTGAAAAGTAGGCTATTGAAAGGGTTAGAGTACAGAACTCCGCAGGAATCTCTGCGATCCGAGGAGGATATCATAAAGTGGGAGATAGGCTTACTGTTACTAGAAGCACCCCCCTGGCACATTCACTATGTAAAAGTCTATCTACAAAGTGTCTTCATTTGGTTATAAGACTTCCTATTCTTCCCTGAGCCTAAGTCTCGTAGTGCAGGGGCGAGCAAGCCGGCCTAAGTGTCGACCACATCGGTTTCTTATAAGTCCAGCCCCTGCCTCACAGTGACACTCGCTAACCCCTTCCCGACGACTATGCAACAAAGATCTTTCCAGTAGGGTGGGTAGCACTTTTATAGGCACGGCCTCATCCTTCTGGAAGCTTCTACCCTTACGTATACATGCAGGGCTGATCACGCGGGAGCGCATGACGCCCGCATGGCGTACACGCATGGTAGTACCACACTGACTGTGCTCAAAGGTCATTTTTCCTCGTTTAGTCCGAGCCTCGCGATGCTACAGAGTCCGCCCTTGTTGGCAATGGCACTATTAAATAGTGGCTGCGTCCGGTCATGTACGCTCCTCTGCTGCTCTGGCTAAGAATTTGTCTATTATACTAACTTGTTTCTTCTGCTGTTCGCGACAATACGTAAAATATCTGACACGGTTAAGTTCATTGGTAGGATACTACGAAAATGCAATCTGCATATTTTACACAACATTCGTTACAATAGGGATGTTGTATGTTCTATATAATGCAGAACGTTATAAGCTCTGAGATAAATAAAAAGTTATAAATGAAGAAAATAATAATAGTAAGAAACGAACAACAAATCAATAAAACGTGGCGAGTGCATGAAAAGTAATAAAAATCAATTACTGTAGTGGAGAAAACGAACAGAAATATGCAGTTTAGGTTCTTTCATGAGTAGAATAATATACACGAGTTAGAGGAAGGTAGTTTCAAAGTATGAGGGCTAACAGCAATGGACATATGAGAGGGATGTAGAGGGGTAAAAAGATGAACGTGATAAAATACAATTAATAAATCTGGGAAAAACAAAGTTACGTCACTACCTGAGCAATGAAAAGAACATGAAGCGTAAATGGTAACATTTTCTTTGCTGTTTGACAAAGAAAACTGGCTATATACGGCAATTTTTGGGGAAATATTACGAGAGTGACGGAAGAAATTGCTTCAGCTTCCTCTTAAAAGCAACAGTGTATTGAAGTGTGCACAGAATGCGAGGAACCTTGCAGAGGACGACGGCAGCATGAGCGGTAATCAGCTTTTATCGTAGCAAGCTTTTTGCGTTATTTTATTTTTGTGTCGAATTGCAATAATGTGATTGTCTATCTTACATTGTCATTTGCTGTAGGGCACCACCGCGACAAAGGAAGTTTAGCTACAATGCAACACCGCATTCACCCCGTAATCTACACATATTTTAAACTTGGTAGCCGTCTCACGTATCGGTCGTTTCTAAACCGGTAGCAGAGTTATTTATTCCTAATAAATAGCGTTTCTAGCAGCGGCCGGTAGCAGTTTTAGCTTTATTGTAGGAATTAACATGTATGCAACTTGGCGCTTCCTGCAAGTTGGCTGACGGAGGCAGTCTGCAGCGCCGCTGGTTTTGCATGCCGTAACTCTGCGCAGCGTGGTAACGCCGTATTCATCTTTGCTGTCAGTAGCTTCGCGCTTCTTGCCACTAGTTGCGGCAGTGTTTTGCCTAATTTGTGGGGAGCGGCGTTGCTAGGGAAGTGGAGGCGGCGCGGCCTGGAGCCGACGTCTGCGGCTGGCAGGTAGAGGCGGCGAGTCGTCGGCCCGGCCCGGTCTGCAGTTAGCAATTTCCGCCAACGGTGATTTACTGAGGGGCCTGCCAGCGCCGCAGGTAGGCGGCTACGCGGCCAGCAGGCGCTGGGGAACGCGCCCTGGGTCCAGTCCGGGTCCTGTGCCGCCTCACGTACACATCGCCCTGCTGTCTGCTCTTGACTTCCACCTATAACGGTGTTAAGCCCATATACACTAAAGCTAACACTAGCAAACGTGCAACAGCGAACTATTATCGAATTTTTTATTACGGAAACTTTGGTTTAAGCTTTAATTACGAGGGTGAGTCAAATGAAAACCTTAATATTTTTAAAAAATATTTATTTAGTGTGCAGAAGTGGTACAAAGCTGTATCACTTTCCAGCATAATCTCCCCCACGCTCAATGCAAGTCCTCCATCGCTTACAAAGTGCATAAATTCCTTTAGAAAAAAATTCTTTTGGTAGTCCGCGCAACCACTCATGCACCGCGTGGCGTACCTCTTCATCAGAACGGAACTTCTTTCTTCCCATTGCGTCCTTGAGTGGCCCAAACATATGGGAATCACTTTGGGCAAGGTCTGGTGAGTATGGTGGATGAGGAAGACACTCAAAATGCAGGTCTGTGATTGTTGCAACTGCTGTACGGGCAGTGTGGGGCCTAGCATTGTCATGTTGCAAAAGGACACCAGCTGATAGCAATCCACGCCGCTTTGATTTGATTGCAGGCCGCAGATGAATTTTTAGGAGATCTGTGTATGATGCACGGGTGACAGTGGGCCCCTCTATGCATGAATTGCTCCAAAATGACGCCTTTTTCGTCCCAAAAGAGTGTCTGCATAACCTTCCCTGCTGATGGTTCTGGTTCAAATGGCTCTGAGCACTATGGGACTTAACTTCTAAGGTCATCAGTCCCCTAGAACGTAGAACTACTTACACCTAACTAACCTAAGGACATCACACAAATCCATGCCCGAGGCAGGATTCGAACCTGCGACCGTAGCGGTCGCGCGGTTCCAGACTGTAGCGCCTAGAACCGCTTGGCCGCCCCGGCGGCTGATGGTTCTGTTCGAAACTTATTTGGTTTTGGTGATGAGGAATGGCGCCATTCCTTGCTCTCTCTCTTCGTTTCCGGTTGGTGGTATTGAACCCAGGTTTCGTCCCCAGTAACGATTCTTGCAAGGAAACCATCACCTTCTCGTTCAAAGCGCCGAAGAAGTTCTTCACGAGCATCAACACGTCGTTCTCTCATTTCAGGAGTCAGCTGCTGGGACACCCATCTTGCAGACACTTTGTGAAACTGGAGCACATCATGCACAATGTGGTGTACTGACCCATGACTAATCTGTAAACATGCTGCAATGTCATTCAGTGTCACGCGGCGATTTTCCTTCGCTATGGCTTCAACTGCTGCAATGTTTTGTGGAGTCACAACTCGTTGTGCCTGACCTGCACGAGGAGCATCTTCCACTGAAGTCACAAAATTTTCGAAATTCCTACTCCATTCGTAGACTTGCTGCTGTGACAAACATGCATCACCGTACTGAACCTTCATTCGTCGATGAATTTCAATAGGTTGCACACCTTCACTACGCAAAAACCGAGTAACAGAACGCTGTTCTTCCCTGGTGCAAGTCGCAAGTGGAGCGGCCATCTTTATACTTATACTGCGACGGTATGTGTGCATCTGCACTATGCTGCCACCTACAGGCCATTCTGCACGCTGTTTGTGTCACGCTTACCAACTTACAGGATAACGGCGAGAAATTTCGATTTGTTATTACAAATTTAAGGTTTTCATTTGACTCACCCTCGTACATTCGAAGCTATAGGTCCATCGCAAAATGAGCTGTATCAATATTTTTCTTCTTTTATTCTGGGGTAAGCTATATGGAGCAAATTAGTCTTAAAATAGAACATACTTATTGTTTTAGACAGTAGTAAGGATTGTCCGCTTTTCAGAGTCTTCACTACGAACTGCTCACTTCAAAACTATACAGCTTGAAATGTACACTGAAGCGCCAAAGAAACTGATATATGCATGCGTATTCAAATACAGAGATATGTAAACAGGCAGAATACGGCGCTGCGGTCGCCAGCCCACATTTGAGACAACAAGTGTCTGGCGCAGTTGTTAGGTCGGTTAACTGCTGATATAATGGCAAGTTATCAAGATTAAGTGAGCTCGAACGTGCTGTTATAATCGGCGCACGAGCGATGGGACACATCATCTCCGAGATAGCGATGAACTGCAGATTTTTCCCGTACGACCATTTCACGAGTGTACCGTGAATATGAGAAATCCGGTAAAACATCAAATCTCCAACATCGCCGCAGCCGGAAAAAGATCCTGCGAGAACGGGACCAATGACGACTGAAAAAAAATCGTTCAGCGTGATAGAAGTGCAACCCTTCTGCAAATTCCTGCAGATTTCTATGCTGGGCCACCTGCAAGAGTCAGCGTGCGATCCATTCAACGAAACGTACTCGATATGGGCTTTCGGAGCCGAGAGCTCACTCGTGTACCGTTGTAAACTGCACGATACAAGGCTTTACCCATCGCCTGGGCCCGTCAACACCAACATTGGACTCCCCCCTGCGGGTCCGGGGATTAGAATAGGCCCGAGGTATTCCTGCCTGTCGTAAGAGACGACTAAAAGGAGTCCCGGACCCCCTCACGGGGGTAGTTAGCGCCTGCGTCCGGAGACGGACGGTTCCACGACCTCTATTTGTGGTCATCTTGCTTTTTCACTTCTCGTTTCTTCCTACCTTTGGTTGGTTCCTTTCTTTGCTCTTCTCCACCTCACTGTCTTCCTTACTCTTTCCCCCGCAAAATCTCCTTGCCTTCTTATTGCCTTCTTCTCCTTGCCTTCTTCTCCTTGCCTTCTTCTCCTTGCCTTCTTCTCCTTGCCTTCTTCTCCTTGCCTTCTTCTCCTTGCCTTCTTCTCCTTGCCTTCTTCTCCTTGCCTTCTTCTCCTTGCCTTCTCATTGCCTTCTTCTTCTTCTTGCCTTCTCTGGTCTCCGCCTCGGCGTTTGAGACAGTCTGTCCTCTCTCTCTTTCTCTCTCTCTCTCTCTCTCTCTCTCTCTCTCTCTCTCTCTCTCTCCCCCTCTCTCTCCTTTTTTCTCTTCTTCCTTCCTCCCTGTGCGCGCCTGAAGGCCGACCCACGCGTTCGCACGCGTAGCCGGTGACGGGGTAACGCGTAATTCCCCGCCCTGGGTAGACATGTAAGGCACGCGCGTACCCCCTGGTAAAGGCCAGGCCCGGGGAGGGGTGATTGCCTGAGCTGATACCTTCTGACCATGCCGATTGGTCCCTCCGTCTGTTTCTCGGGAGGTGTGACCTGAGGTGTAAACATTCACCTAAGGCGGGAGTGCCCTCTGAGAGGGTCCCCACAAGGAAGGAGCGCGCCATCGGAGACGCTGGCAATCATGGGGGATTCCTCCGCAATGGATTTCACTCCATCTGTCTCGACTTCTGCCCAAAAACGGAAACGTGACCAGCCACCAGTGACAAAAGTACTACCGCCTGTCCCACAGTTCCTCGTCGTTTCTCGATCTGAGGATGGAAAGGATTTTTCCTGTCAACCCTTTCGTTATCCAGAAGGGTGTAGATGCCATAGCCGGATCTGTCAAATCTTGTACCAGGTTGCGTAACGGTACCTTATTACTAGAAACTGAGAGCGCCTTTCAGGCACAAAAACTGCTTTGGGCCACACTCCTGTACACGTTCCCTGTGCGGGTGGAGGCTCACCGAACTTTGAATTCGTCTCGTGGTGTGGTCTATACTCGCTCCCTCGACGGATTGACTGACGAGGAGATTCAATCATTCCTCGCTGAGCAGGGCGTGACGGCTGTCCATAGGGTCATGAAAAAGGTCAACAATGACCTTGTACTGACCCGGACACTTTTCTTGACCTTTGATAGTGTTAAGCTGCCATCGCGCATCAAGGCGGGCTACGAGGTTATTCTGTTAACCCCTATGTCCCGACACCTACGCGCTGCTACCAGTGTCAGCGTTTCAATCACACTCGACAGTCTTGTTCCAATGCGGCTAAATGTGTCACTTGTGGCAGGGATGCCCATGAGGGTGACTGTCCACCTCCGTCTCCTCATTGTGTGAACTGTCAGGGTGACCGTGCCGCATCCTCCCGCGACTGTCCTGTCTATAAGGAAGAACGCTGTATCCAAGAAATTCGGGTCAATGAGAAAGTGTCCACCTCGGCTGCTCGCAAGCTATTGGCTAGTAGGAAGCCCCGCTGGGAGCAGCGTGGGAAATACAGTACTGTCCTCGCCTCTCCTCGGACTACCAGGGAGGTGGCCACCCAGACATGCGATCTGACCTTCAGCACCACGGTCGTCCGTTCGGCCAGTGCTAAGATCGCCCGGTCGACGTCTCCTCTTCCTCCCGTCACCCCTCAGACGCAAGCACCTTCATCAGCTTCTGCCAAGACGAAGACCCAGAAGTCAGATGCACGGGCCTTCAAGAAGGAACCGTCCCGTGCAGACTTCCTACGTACCTCGACCTCCCAGCCTTCGACCGGTACTTCCACCAAACGTCCTTCCAAGAAGGCGCATAGGAAGCACAGTTCTCCTTCTCCGCCACGGCGCATTTCTTCTCCTGCGCCACCCAGCGGTAGCCGCCCCAGGCCGTCATCCGTTTCGCCTGGCCGCACCGCTGGTAGCCGAACATCTGGCCGTTCACCGGCGGAGGAAGCTCCCCCTCCCGGCCATCTTCCCAAGATGGCCGATGAACCTATAGACCCAATGGACGATGACTGTCCGCTGATAGCGGCGGCAGTGCTCGCTCGAAGCCAGGCCCTCAGCGGCCTTCGAGGTGACCCCTTCTTTCGTCTTCCTTTTCTTCTTACGATGGCACTTATTCACTGGAATATTCGCAGCATTCGCTCCAACCGAGAGGACTTGACGTTGCTGCTCCGCTTGCACCGTCCGCTCGTCGTAGCCCTCCAGGAAACGAAGCTACGCCCATGCGATCAAATTGCCTTGGCACACTACACCTCTGTGCGTTTTGACCTACCCCCTGTGGTAGGTATCCCGGCTCATGGAGGGGTTATGTTGCTGGTCCGGGATGATATTTACTACGATCCCATCACGTTGCACACCGACCTGCAGGCAGTAGCCATCCGCATTACTCTCCCCACTTTTACATTTTCCATTTGTACCGTTTACACTCCATCGTCATCTGCCGTTACCAGGGCAGACATGATGCAACTTATTGCTCAGCTACCTGCACCATTTTTGTTAACTGGAGACTTCAATGCCCACCATCCCCTTTGGGGCTCTCCAGCATCCTGCCCGAGGGGCTCCCTGTTAGCAGACCTTTTCAACCAGCTCAATCTTGTCTGCCTCAATACTGGCGCCCCTACCTTTCTTTCGGACACATCTCACACCTATTCCCATTTAGACCTCTCTATATGTACTCCCCAACTTGCACGCCGGTTTGAGTGGTATGCACTTTCTGATACATATTCGAGCGACCACTTCCCGTGTGTTACCCATCTCCTGCAGCATACCCCCTCTCCATGCTCCTCTAGTTGGACCATCTCCAAGGCAGACTGGGGGCTCTTCTCTTCCAGGGCGACCTTTCAGGATCAAACCTTCACAAGCTGCGATCGTCAGGTCGCACACCTCACGGAAGTCATTCTCGCTGCTGCTGAATATTCCATCCCTCACCCTACTTCTTCTCCACGTCGCGTACCGGTCCCCTGGTGGACCGCAGCATGTAGAGATGCTTTACGTGCTCGTCGACGTGCTTTACGCACCTTTAAACGCCACCCTACAGTGGCGAATTGTATCAATTATAAACGATTACGTGCTCAGTGTCGTCGTGTTATTAAAGACAGCAAGAAAGCCAGCTGGGCTGCTTTCACAAGCACCTTCAACAGTTTTACTCCTTCTTCTGCTGTCTGGGGTAGCCTGCGCCGGCTATCTGGCACTAAGGTCCACTCACCAGTTTCTGGCTTGACGGTCGCGAATGACGTCCTTGTGGCCCCTGAGGATATCTCCAATGCCTTCGGCCGCTTTTTCGCAGAGGTTTCGAGCTCCGCTCATTACCACCCTGCCTTCCTCCCCCGCAAACAGGCAGAGAAGGCTAGGCCACCTAACTTCCGCTCCTCGAATCGTGAAAGTTATAATGCCCCATTCACCATGCGGGAACTCGAAAACGCACTTGGCCGATCACGGTCCTCCGCTCCAGGGCCTGATTCTATTCATATTCAGATGCTGAAGAACCTTTCTCCTGCGGGTAAAGGTTTTCTTCTCCGTACATACAATCGCATCTGGATTGAGGGACATGTTCCCGCATGCTGGCGCGAGTCTATTGTTGTCCCGATTCCTAAGCCGGGGAAGGACAAGCACTTGCCTTCCAGTTATCGACCCATCTCGCTTACCAGGTGTGTCTGTAAAGTGATGGAGCGAATGGTTAACTCTCGGTTGGTTTGGCTGCTCGAGTCTCGACGCCTACTTACCTATGTACAATGTGGATTTCGTAGGCGCCGCTCTGCTGTCGACCATCTGGTTACCTTGTCGACCTTCATTATGAATAACTTCTTGCGGAAGCGCCCGACCGCGGCTGTGTTCTTTGATTTGGAGAAGGCTTACGACACCTGTTGGAGGGCGGGCATTCTCCGCACCATGCATACATGGGGCCTTCGCGGTCGCCTCCCTCTTTTTATTCGTTCCTTTTTAATGGATCGACAGTTCAGGGTACGTGTGGGTTATGTCCTGTCAGACACCTTTCACCAGGAGAATGGGGTGCCACAGGGCTCAGTTTTGAGCGTCGCTCTCTTCGCCATAGCGATCAATCCAATAATGGATTGCCTCCCAGTTGATGTATCAGGCTCCCTTTTCGTAGACGATTTTACCATCTATTGCAGCGCGCAGCGTACGTGTTTCCTGGAGCGCTGTCTTCAGCGTTCTCTTGACCGTCTTTACTCCTGGAGTGTCGCCAATGGCTTCCGTTTTTCTGCCGAGAAGACGGTCTGTATTAACTTCTGGCGCTACAAAGAGTTTCTCCCACCGTCCTTACGACTCGGTCCCGTTGCTCTCCCATTCGTGGAAACGACAAAATTTTTAGGTCTTACATTTGACAGGAAACTTAGTTGGTCTCCACATGTGTCATATTTGGCTGCCCGTTGTACCCGTTCTCTAAATGTCCTCCGTGTTCTCAGTGGTATGTCGTGGGGAGCGGATCGAACCGTCCTGCTTCGTCTATATCGGTCGATCGTCCGCTCCAAGCTGGATTATGGGAGCTTCGTATACTCCTCTGCACGGCCATCCATCTTACGCCGCCTCAACTCCATACAACATCGGGGTTTACGACTTGCGATCGGAGCGTTTTATACTAGTCCCGTCGAGAGTCTTCATGCTGACGCTGGTGAGTTGCCACTCACCTACCGGCGCGATATACTGCTTTGTCGGTATGCCTGTCGGCTACTGGCAATGCCCGACCACCCGTCTTATCGTTCCTTTTTTGATGACTCTCTCGACAGTCAATACGGGTTGTATGTCTCTGCCCTGCTACCCCCTGGAGTTCGCTTTCGTCGCCTCCTTCAACACCTTAATTTTTCACTCCCTGCAACCTTTCGAGTGGGCGAGGGCCACACGCCACCTTGGCTCCAGGCTCAGGTTCGCGTCCACCTTGACCTCTGCTCGCTCCCGAAGGAGGTTACCCCCGGTTCAGTCTACCACTCCCGTTTTATCGAACTTCGTTCGAAGTTCATTAATATGACCTTCATTTATACAGATGGCTCTAAGACCAATGACGGGGTGGGGTGTTCCTTTATTGTCGGGGCACAAAGTTTCAAATACCGGCTCCATGGCCTTTGTTCGGTCTTCACAGCTGAGCTCTTTGCCCTCTACCAGGCTGTCCTTTACATCTGCCGACACCGACATTCTGCATATGTCATCTGCTCCGATTCCCTGAGCGCTATCCAGAGCCTCAGTGATCCGTACCCGGTTCACCCTTTCGTGCACCGGATCCAACGCTCTCTTCAGCAGCTGGTGGACGTCGGTTATCCGGTTAGCTTTATGTGGGTTCCTGGCCATGTCGGTATCCCTGGGAACGAGGCTGCAGATGCCGCGGCCAAGGCTGCGGTCCTCCAGCCTCGGACAGCATCTTGTTGTGTCCCTTCGTCCGATTGTAGCAGGGTAATTTGTCGGCGCATTTTATCGCAGTGGCATGCCGATTGGGCTGCACTCACAGACAACAAACTTCGGGCCCTGAAACCTCTTCCCGTGGCTTGGACGTCCTCCTCACGCCCTTCTCGGCGGTAGGAGGTCGTTTTGGCCCGGTTACGAATTGGCCACTGCCGGTTCAGCCATCGCCATCTGCTGACGGCTGCGCCGGCGCCGTTCTGCCCCTGTGGGCAATTGCTGACGGTCTGCCATATTTTAACGGTCTGTCCGGATTTTAACACCCTGCGTCTTGATCTTGACCTGCCATGTACTGTAGAAGCCATTTTAGCGGATGACCCACCAGCAGCTGCTCGCGTTCTTCATTTTATCAATTTGACAACCCTCTCAAAGGACATTTGATTCTGCTGTTTTCCTTTTTTAATCCTATGCCTGTCAGTCTGTCTTTTATCGTGTTTTCCGTTTCGTTGCTGTTTTAAACTTGTGACTCGCGGTGCATTCCTCACGTAGTCTGGGCGCTAATGACCGTTGAAGTTGTGCGCCCTAAAACCACAAAAAAAAACAACATTGGACGGTTGATAACTGGAAACATGTTGCCTGGTCGAACGAGCCTCGTTTCAAATTGCATCGAGCAGATGGACGTGTACGGTTATGGAGACAACCTTAAGAATCCATGGACCCTGCATGTCAGTAGGGGACTGTTCAAGCTGGTGGAAGCTCTGTAATGATCTGGGGCGTGCCCAACTGGAGTGATGTGGGACCCCAGATATGTCTAGATACGACTCTCACAGGCGACACGTACGGAAGCATCGTGTCTGATTACCTGCATCCAATCATGTCGATTGTGCATTCCGACGGAGTTGGACAATACGAGCGGGACAATCCGACACCCAACACGTCCAGAATAGCTAGAGTGGCTCCCGGAACACACTTCTGAGTTTAAACATTTCCGCTAGCCACCAGACCCCCCCCCCAGACCTGAACATTATTGAGCATATCTAGGATGCTTTTTAACGTGCTGTTCAGAAGAGATATCCATCCCCTTTTACGGATTTATGGACAGCCCTGCAGGATTCATGGTGTCAGTTCCCTCGATCATTACTTCAGACATTAGTCGAGATCATGCCACATCGTGTTGCGGCACTTCTGCATGCTCGCAGGGGCCCTACACGATATTAGGCAGGTGTAACAGAGTCTTTGGTTCTTGAGTGCGATTCTCCGATGTTAATGAAATTATAATAGGTTATAGGCACATAGATTGGCTGTGGGGAATCTCAAGTTACAGGATTTTTCGGCCACTCAAAAAAAGTTCTTGCGATTTTTATAAAGTAACTTTTTTTCAGCGCAGGATATTTAAGAACGTAGAGAACCAGTCGTCAAATATCACTCTTGTTTTGAAGGTATCTTTTTTGTAGTTGTATGAAGCTACAGCCACTGTGACCGTACAGTGTGATACAGAGTTTAGGAAGAGTTATTTTTAAGACTGGTTCTGTGCGAGATGGGCCGTGGAAATAGCAGTGTGCGCAGGGGCGGAATAAACTGCTATGTTGCCATTCGCAGACAAACCGTTTTGCAACAGCCATGGGGTTCAAGCAAGGACGCATTCATTTTCACAGCCTTGCAGTCTGTTAGTCGCGAGATCCAGCACGCACAGAAGTGTTCAGTATCACTCACTCCGTATAAAATCCACACCACACTGTACGGTCACAGTGGTTGTAGCTTCTTTCAACTAGAAGAGAGAGACCTTAAAAATAAACCGACGATTTGTCTTACGTGTTTATCCTGGGCTGAGAAAAACTTACTTCACCAAAATCAAAAGAACTTCTTTCTGAATGACTGAAAAAAACTCTAACCTGAGATGTCCACTATCAGTATATGTGCCTATAATCTATTAAAATTTCCACAACATATGACAAATATATTTAAAGTTACATGGTTTTGAAGTGAGCAGTTCGTAGCGAAGGCGCCGAACGCCGGACAATCCTTATTACCATTTAAAATAAGACAAATATATTGAAGTTTTAAAACCAAACTGTTTCATATAGCCTAATGGAAAGTAAAACATAATATTGGTATACCTCATTTTGCTATAGACATAGTTTTCTTGTGATTAAAGCTTAAACTCAAATCTCCGTAATAAAAAAATCCGGTAGTAGAATTCTGTGCGCAGTAAGCGCTAGGCCCGCTTTCGCAAAAGATATTCGATCGTTCGTGGTTCCCACTGACAGTTCTTTGCACGTGTTTCGGTGGTTGTTCGCTTTTCAGCGAACCATCGAAGGAGGTTCGCGTCCTTTCCGCTTTGGCGCTAGCAGTACAGAAATCTTTAGTCTGCTTTCTTCTTCTTCTTCTTCTTCTTCTTCTTGCTGTTGAGATATTATAGGTGCTTCTTGGACCTTACAAATCCACAGCACAGCTGCGAAAGGAAAAGAAGTATTATTGACAGAAAATTTTCGAAGCCCTCAGCACCTACGGGGGATGTGAGAAAAAGGTAAATTCATTGTTTGCATCGGGTGGGACGGAAAAAATAAGCACAAACGTTGTAATTCCCTCTACAATAAAGAAAAGGAAAAATAAATTTCTTTGAAAGTAAACAACTGCAGTTATGCCGTTTTTAAGTTACCGGTGTTCTGGCCGTTTTGATGCGGCCCGTCACGAATTCCTCTCCTGTGCCAACCTTTTCATCTCAGAGTAGTACTTCAGCACTTGCAACCTACGTCCTCAGTTATTTGCTGGATGTAGTCCACTTTTCCGTAGTCCCTCTGATACTGTAGAGGATATTCGCTGATTTCTTAACAGATGTCCTGTCATCCTGGCTGTTCTTCTTGTCAGTGTTTTCAATGTACTCCTTTCCTCGCCGATTCTCTGGTGAGCCTCTTCGTTGCTTATCGTACTAGTTCACCTATTTTTCAACATTCTTCTGTAGCACCACGCCTCAAAGTCTTCAAATTTGTTCTGTTTCCGATACTCCCATCCATGTTTGACTAGCATACAATGCTGTGCTCCAAAAATAAATTCTCAGAAATTTGTTCGTCAAACTAAGGCCTATGTTTATTAATAATAATCTCCTCCTGGCCGGAAAAGCCCTCGTTTCCAGTACATGCCTGTTATGATGATTAAAATCAAAAACAGACGAAAGACTTGATCTTTCTCGTTGTTCGGTCCATGGTATTTGTAATTCCATGGGCGAGACGTTAGAGATGATAAAAACGGTTCACCCGACTTCACGCTATCGCCCTGTATGAAACTAAGTTGCAGATTTTATCAAGTAGGCTACGTTACAGGTCGTATGTATTTTTCACTTATCATTAAGTATATTTTATTGACACAGTCTTCCTTACACGCACTTTACAAAAATCCTTAAGTGCTTCTCATATGTCACTGCAGGCATCCAAAGTACCTGATACGAAGCAGCTATATGTTGTTATACTCTCTGTTGCTCAGTCCATAGACTGAGCAACGTGAAAGAAAGCAAGATGAAAATTGGAAAGGTAACTAAAGTTTAAAGAGAAGTACTAAAAGCTTTACGGCGCCCCACGCCACTTTCACCTTGATGTGCGGCGTTATCGTAACAACTCGATCCCAAATCTTTGGATTGGAACATGTGGACAACAATATCATATTCATTACATCTGACATCAGACCTGCAGATATTTTTATGCGGGCGGTATATACGACAGTCCTTCTCCCATTTCTAATAGCTAATTCTCAAAACCTGAGAAATCGAATTGTTCAAGCTGTCGTTCAATAAACGTGTACCAGTTGATTTGTGTGTGTCGTGTTAGACGACTATCGTTTCGTTGTTTCTCGAGCAAAACATGGTACTCATGTTGAGTATGTGGTATAGTATCTGAGCGAACATAGAACTTTGAACCTTCTTGTATCCAGTAACATGGGCAGTGTATTTGTATATTTTCGTAGTTCGTCTGTAATAAACAACATAAATGTTTTCTTTTTTGACTCACCCTGTGTACGGCGACATATCATGTAATAACTAACATTTATTAAATAAAAAATATTGGAATATACGCGTTACATTAATAAAAACTAACCAGTATCAAACATTTGAATCACAGAATAAAATAAATGACAATTCATCTTCATTTACGTGTTTCCTTTTAACAGTATAAGGAAAATGAGTCTCTGTAAAAATTCTACGTTTTGAAGAGAGCGAGAACTGTTTCCCACGTCACATGTTGCCGTAGAGGATGTGGACTGCCTCTCTGGAGCAGTCTGGTACGTCCGAGACTCTCGTCTGAAGTGAAACCTTGGGAGTGGCGTGCGCGGCTGCTTCCCGCGGCCGGCAGACGTTGGCTCGCTGTGTGCGAGGCGCAGCAGATAGGCAGCCCTGCTGGGTGGCGTGCCGGGGGCGCCTGAATTATTCAGCCCGGGGCGCGCAGCCTCTGACACCGAGGCAGGCAGCTCTGCGACGCGTAATCTCGAGAACCTGCGCGCCTGCCCGAGTGGCGGACGTTTATGCTCTACAAATCTAAATAAACGTGACGCGCTGGCTTAACCTGGGGGCTCCGTTGTGCAGGGGCATTCATGGCTGTGAATTTGCTCTGAGAAGGGCAAGTCGAGAACCGCACGCCGCACGGCAACACCCGTTACAGGTCCCACTGGACGCGATTCTGAAGGTTGTGGATAAGCTACTTAGGTGTCATATTTGCGGTGTCGTAGATGCTGTAGACTGAATGTATCGACGGGAATCAACTGTCTATCATTGTTTCGTTAGCAGCTAAAGATTTCTCACCTGGCAGAGTTTTGTCCGCTGACCATGGAGACATCAGACATGTCCACTCAGTGAGTGTTAGATTGCTGGAAATAACACAGAGGTGGAAGGAGTCGGGGGAAAAAACTACAGACCAGTAACAGACTGCAACTATAAATAAACCAAAGTACATAATCGTCTAAAAATGAAAACTGCACTGCACTGTATTTTGTGTTGCCCAGTTTGATCATCCCATATTATAGACTTCCTGCTGTTGTGAAGGATTTTTCACAGAAGAGAAGGTAATTGGCGCAACAAAGAGAATAAATCTTAATTGCGTTATTACTCAGTAACGAGCCACAGAGGACCAGGGGTCCCTTAAACAAAAAATTCTCAGAACATATCCCGAACAACCTCCGAAGTTTTGCCTGTAGAATTCGGAACAAAGATAAGGCAGCTGCACTGTTCAATACCTTGCAGCCATTGGCAGATTAGTGGTAAATATTGGTTAGAATTACGGAGCTCTCGTACTGATACCACGAGGTTGCACCTTTGAGTTATGCTGCCCGCGTAACTCTACCGTAGTGCAGAGTTGTCTAACATCAGGCGCAGGAATTGCCGTGCTATAGTTCCACATAATACTTCGCGGCATCGTATCGCGGGAGATAAAAGTCAGCAGTGATTAACACCTACTGTCGACACCTTCGCCCATCGTAGCGGAAAATACAGGGGCGGCTGTTCCGCAGCCGGCAGGATTACAACCGCGACGTCCTTAAAGCGAACTGGCGAGGCGGTCGCTGGAGACTGGTGGCTCCTTTAACGGGCGGAAACCGGCGTGCCGTGAAACGAGCTCCGGCGCGCCGTCGACCGCCTCCCTGTGTCTGCCACCCGACTCCGCTCCTTTATTAAATCGCGACCGCCTCTGGCGCGGGAGGCGGGCCGAGGCAGCGGCCAGTCGTGCGAAAATCGGTGCTACTACAGGAATACGACGAGACAGTACAGAAGGAGCAGCCAAGCGCTGCGTTCGCATCTGGCCTCGGTCCGATGACTTCTACACGCTATGGGAAACGTACACGTGCGTGTGTGTAAGAATAAGAACCTCCAAGAGTACGTTCTCATATCTCAATTTAGTGAATATTTGTACTTCGACTGCCAGCCATGTTCTTAGAATGCCAACGGTCTTCACCGATTACCAATATTTTTTAAATTCTAAAGGTGGCAGGGGTAAAATACAGGGAGCGAAAGGGTATTTACAATTTGTGCAAGAACCAGATAGCGATTATAAGAATCGAGGGGCATGGAAGGGAAGCTGTGGTTGGGAAGGGAGTGAGACAGGGTTGCAGCCTCTCCCCAATGTTATTCAATCTGTGTATTGAGCAATCAGTAAAGGAAACAAAAAAAAAATTTGGAGTAAGAATTAAAATCCATGGAGAAGAAATAAAAACTTTGAGGTTTGCCGTTGACGTTGTAATTCTGGCACAGACAGCAAAGGACTTGGAAGAGCAGTTGAACGGTATGGACAGTGTCTTGAAAGGAGGATATAAGATGAACATCAACGAAATCAAAACAAGGATAATGGAATGTAGTATAATTAAGTCGGGTGATGCTGAGGGAATTAGATTAGGAAATGAGACACTTAAAGTAGTAAAGGAGTTTTGCTATTTGGGGAGCAAAATAGCTGATTATGGTCGAAGTAGAGAGGATATAAAATGTAGACTGACAATAGCAAGGAAAGTGTTTCTGAAAAAGAGAAATTTAACATTGAGTATAGATTGAAGTGTCAAGAAATCTTTTCTAAAAGTATTTATATGGAGTGTAGCCATGGATGGAAGCGAAACATGGACGATAAATAGTTTAGACAAAAAGAGAATAGAAGCTTTTGAAATGTGGTGCTACAGAAGACTGCTGAAGATTGGGTGGGTAGATCACGTAACTAATGAGGAGGTACTGGATAGAATCGGGGAGAAGAGGAATTTGTGGCACAACTCGACTATAAGAAGGGATCAGTTAGTAGAACACGTTCTGCGGCATCAAGGAATCAACAATATAGTGATGGAGCGAAGCGTGGAGGGTAAAAATCGTAGAGGGAGACCAAGAGATGAATACACTAAGCAGATTAAGAAGGATGCAAGTTGTAGTAGTTACTCGGAGATGAGGCAGCTTGCACAGGATAGAGTAGCATGGAGAGCTGCATCAAACCAGTCTCTGGACTGAAGACCACAACAACAATATTTTTTATTAAGAAAACTAGCCAACGTGTAAATGTGACAATTTTGTTTTACGTAAGCCGTAAACTGCAGGGATTGGACAAAAATATGGAAACACAACTAGAAATTCTTGCTTGAACGTACGACGGGCGTTCAGTAAGTAATGCTACACATTGGTTTTCAGGATTCCAATATACTATATTATTTCCACTTCCTTTGGCTTCAAAACCCTATTTTTCAACATAACCTCCGTTCAGTGTGACGACCTTACGCAATTTTAAGGGCCTGTACGCCAACGCGGCACCGCTCTACTGGTCAACGTTGGACTCAACGCCTTGTTGCATCAAAAACCTCCCCATCATTGACGTACGCTATCCGCAGAGTGCATCTTTCAGTAGTCCAAGCAGATGGAAGTCCTCTGTTGCTT
Organism: Schistocerca americana; assembly: GCF_021461395.2. NCBI lineage: Eukaryota > Metazoa > Arthropoda > Insecta > Orthoptera > Acrididae > Schistocerca > Schistocerca americana. The sequence goes on from NC_060119.1 coordinate 541,965,560, forward strand.
GGCGAGGAATCCAGCGCTCACAAACCTTTGAGTATTCCAACTGGTGGTCGAGTGTGGCAACACTACCAACGCAGACACCCAGTTGCGCAGCGAGATGTTTTTGCGATCCGTCGATCAACCTGAATGAGTGTGTCCGCACGTTCCAACATTGTAGGAGTCACAGCTGTGTGCGGACGCTGGGCAGGCGGGACATCCGACATGTTTGCGCGACCTTGTTGCGATGATGACAGGCGCCTCGCCCAACGACTCATCGTGGTTTTGTTTACTGCCAGGTCTCCGTTGACATTTTTCAAATGCCTACGAATACCTATAATGCTCTGGTTTTCAGTTAATAGGAACTCATTGGAAGTTCTCTGCTTGGAACGCACCTCCATCACGGATGCTATTTCGAAGGCTACGTATAGGACCGCCACGTATCGCAACTTCATAAAATATAGGGGCTGAAGCGGGAATATTCTACAATGTCCCACAATAAATTCCGCATTCTTTCAACCGAAATTAGCCGAGACACAAAATGTGATGCGTTACTTAGTGAACACCCCTCGTAAATCCAGATGTCAGGCAAGCTTGCAGATTGCGCTGTTGTATTCGACCACGAACGACACCTGTGCAGCGGCCTGAACACGTTGCATGTTTCAGTCGTGGTTCTATGTAGCTGAGAGTACTCTATGTTGGAGCCAAGAGAATTCAAACGTGGACAAATTGTTGGTGCTCATATGGTAGCTACTTCCGTAACCGAGGCAGCAGAAATGATTGGTGTTTCAAGAAGCACCCAATCGAAGATTTATATCGCATGCAGAGAAAGCGGAAACACATCTGCTGGAGTCACAACGCTGCCCGTGGCCGTCTGTTTTCAAAATAACGAGGACTTGTTCGCTGAGGACCTCAAGAATGTGCCCCACTCTCGCTTTGTAACACGTCAGGATAATGGTGACATAGTCATTGGAGAGTTAAAATGATTGTGCAGTACGGGGGCTCAAACTTGCATACTTCGCTACAACAGATGGCGTTTTTCCGACTGACCCACCTGCGCTCGCTTTAGGGCCAAGATTGAGTACGTCTAGCCAATCAACCGCTTCCACACTCTACAGTCTTTCCTATGTGGGCAACACCTTCAGAAGAGTGCACTCCATAGGGATTCTACGCCACCATTAATTAAATCTTAGTTACAACCCTGCGTTACGTGGAAGTGTCCCGTTGTATCTCTTTCCCTGAGGGGGGGGGGGGGGGGGGGGGGGCGTGGAATGATGGGCCTAAACGAAAGCTAACAATGTATACGCTCTATACAGAGAGAAAGAAGAGTCTGTTGGTATCTGTCTTACTCTCTTGGTGTTCATTGAGTTTGAGATATGACTTGTATGGTTGCGAAGATATCTGATTCTTCAGTCACCCTGCTGCATTTATGGCCGTCTGCTACCGGGCACACGTTTTTCGTTAAAGTGTAGTGACTGGACTCGGATGAATATTTCAGGCAGAGGCCGGCAGCACTCTAATGTACTCTTCGCTAAGTGTAGTCCTGTGAGACATATGTTCAACATGGAGAGATTTCGTCGTCTTAGATTTCCACGAGGCGTTCAATATCGACATTGAGCCAGACCATCGACTGTTAACCAAGGGAGAATCATACGGAGTACCTTCACACGAGGAGTATTTGACAATGTTATACCTTCTTCTTCTTGTGCTCTAATTCCGCATCGGCGCAGTTCGGCGTAGTTACGAACACTCTTGACAGGATTCATTTAAAGGGTGGAAGGATAACCACCTTGTCATAACCCGTTACCACCTGGGGACAGAATTCGTGTACCCCAACCGCCTACGTGTAGTGTTATTCATGAGAATGAGAGCGAACATTTTCCAAATTTTTGCGGGTCGTGTAATTGTGGCGAGCCTTGGGCAGCAGCTCGGTATTCACCTGTTGGTATGTGGGAAACCGCCCAAAAACCACAATTTGACTGGCCGGCACACCGGCTTACGTCGTTAATCCGCCGAGCGTATTCGATCCGGGGCCGGCGCATCTCCCCCTCCAGGTATCGATGGGTTTAATTTTCTCAATATACATACACCGTTTATCAGATGGAGTGAGCAACACTGTAAGATTATTCACTGACTATGCCGTTATCTACTGGAAAGTAGAGTCGATTTAAACGATCGTAATAAGATTCACAAAGACTGGACAAAATTTCTACTTGGTGTGACGAATAGTGGCTCTCTTTAAATGCAGATAAACGTAAGATATTACCTAAAACAAAGAGTAAGAACAGCGTCTACTGAGGTGACAAAGGTCATGGGATAGAGATATGCGTTATACAGTTGGTAGTATCGCGTACAAAACGTAAAAAAGGACAATGCCCTGACGGAGCTGTCGTTTGTACGTATGTGAATAGCGTGAAAACGTTACCGACGTGGTTATAGCGGAACGACGGAAGTTGAAGACGTTGAACGCGGAATAGTAGTTGGAGCTAGACGCATGGGACATTCCATTTCGGGTATCTCTAGGGACTTCAATATTCCGAGACCCAGAGTGTCAAATATGTACCAAGAATATCAAATTTCAGGCATTCTCTCTCACCACAGAAGAGACAATTGCCGACGCCCTTCACTTAACGACCGAGAGAAGCGGCGTATGCGTAGAGTTGCCTATGCTAACAGACAAACAACACTGCATGAAATAACCGCAGAAGTCAATGTACTATGAACGTATCCGGTAGGACAGTGCGGTGAAATTTAGCGTTAATGAGCCATGGCAGCAGATGACCGACGCGAGTACCTTTACTAACACTACGAAATCGCCTGCACCACCTCTTCTGGGCTCGCGACCGTATCCGTTGCACCTCAGACGACTGGGAAACATTGGCCTAGTCAGATGAGTCTCGATTTCATTTAGTAAGAAGAGATTGTAGTGTTTGAGTGTGGCACAGACCCGACGAAGACACGGACCCAGAAACTGGTGGTTGCTTCATAATGATGTGCGTTGTGTTTACATGGAATGGACTGCCTCCTCTTGTCCAACTAAACCGATCATTGACTGGAAACGGTTATTTTCGGCTACTTGGTTACCATTTGCAGCCATCCATGGGCCTCCTGTTCCCACAACGATAGAATTTTTACGGCTGACAGTGTGCCATATCACCGGGCGACAGTTGTTCGCGGTTAGTTTGAAGAACATTCTGAACAAAACGAACGGAGATCTGGCCACGTAGATTGCCCGACATGAATCCCATCGAAGTTTTACGGCCCATACTAGAGGGGTCAGTTCGAGCACACGATACTGTACTGACAGCACTTTCGCAATTACGGACGGCTGTAGAGGCAGCACGGCCCAGTATTTCTGCAGGGGACTTCCAACGACTTGTTGAGTCCATGCCAGGTCTAGCTGCTGCACTACGTCGGGCGAAAGGAGGTCCGACATGATATTAAAAGGTATCACATGACTTTTGTCAACTCAGCGTAGTATCTGAAACCAGATTGGAGGCGAACGTTTTGAGCACGTCACATTGTGCAAGCAAAATAAGGTTATTACTGCGAATTGATACAACGTGGGGCGATCACCTAAAGTCATATAGGAGGAGGAGGGGCTTAGATTTGCTGAAAGTGTTCCGGAAAAGTGTGATTCATGTCTACAGAAAATATGTAAAAACCGCAACAATATTTGACCGCAAATACTGTATTCGTTTTATTCAGTGACAGGTTTCATTCATAATGACCATCTTCAGAAGGATGTAAAGAATAAAGCGCACGTTTATGAATAATATCATTATGATACGGTATCGTCTACTACCGTGATTTACATCTTGAGAAGATGCTTGTCCTCGTAGCTAACAAAAAAGATAAATGATTTATATACCTACGAATGACTTCATTTGGTATAAAACACGGTACAGTTGTGGTGACCTCCATGGCCCGTAATATAGGGCCGTCATTAGAAGACTGTGTTTACAGTTGCAGTGCAAAAAGCTGAGGGAGCTTGGCCGCTAGGTGTGGCGCGTAACATCCGGGGATATGATATTTAACATTCTTCATGAAAGAAAATAGGATAAGTTAATTGTACTTAAAAGAGAGCTGGAGCTTCATCAAGGATCCACAACAAAATGTTACTTAAATTAGAAATTCTAACGCCCCAATTTGGTGTCTGCGTCATATTCAGTACATGAAAAAACTTTTTATAGCCAAGATGACACTAGTTATTACTGACTACCGGTTTCGACATTTGAAACTGCCATCTCCTTATGGCGGCGATAGATAAATTTGAAGATGATCATTATGATTGAAACCGGTAATTGAATGAAACAAATAGGTGGCGATAATAGGCGGTTGTTGTTCTTGCATATTGCCAGCTTTGGATCACTGTTATCTTGAAGTGGGGATGTTACCCCTCAGCTGAAAAAAAGTGCATACAAGACGCTAGGACGATGAGTTCTAGAATATTGCACCGATATTTTGAGTCATAAAGTAGACACGAATGTTCGACATCGAAAGAAATTCAGACACTCACTTCTGGTGTTGTAACACGTCGGTACAGCCCTTATCAAAGTGTAACAGAACTGCTCGGAGAATTTAAGTGGGAATCGTTGGAAGAAAGATGACGTAACGTCTCGTGTTTTCTCGATGTAGTTGTGTCCGGGACATCTTAATTAAGTGCCGGCTCTGAAAAACACAGGAGATATGAATGCGTACCAAGGGACGTATAGATCGGCGGCAGCCGAACTCGGCTGTAAATAGCGACGAGTCACCAACAGTACTTCAGTGTCTGGTTGGACCCCAGCTACCGAGTATGGCTCGCAGCACGTGAGCAACACACCTGTGTCGGTCGTCGGAGTATCGTGCAAAACGTGGAATCAACAACTCGACTGTATGCCGGTAAGCACACTGTTACAGATGATGTTCTCGCGAAACTCTTGGGTAAAGAGAAAGGAACAACCACAGTCCGAAAAGGTCTTGAAGCTCCAACGGCGCCGGCCGTCCGCCGTGTCATCTGATCTTTCGCTTCACCAGATGCAGATACAGAGGGTTAGTGATCAGCATACCGCTCACCTGGCCGTTGTCAGATTTCATAACGGATGCCAAAAGAGAAAGAAAAGAAGAAAGAAAATTTATGGTTGGTGGTGGTGGGGGGGAGGGGGAAGGGGAAGCAAAGCTGAGGAAAAAATTTGTTATTTTCCATTGGTCCCACAGCAGTTGCACTCTGCCACTGGCGACTCTCTTTCTGTAGGAAACACAGGCAGCAATTCAGGAGGGCGGCAGCAGCTGCCTGGCGTGGCGTGGGCAGAGGGCCCTCGTACGTGGCAGTGCTGAGTGTTTGTTCAGGCGCTACGGCGCGGCCATCGACTGCCGCGTCTGAAAGGCGAGGCGCGCCCGGGACAGCGGGCTGCGCGCCGCCGCCCATTCACGGCGCCTCGGGCGGGAAGCGCCCCGGGCCCGAAGCGCGCTGATGAAGGCACAGGCGCAGGCGCTCTGGCATCGAGATACCGGCAGCCCTCCCTGTTCCAGCAGGCTCGCTCGGCATGACTGCCCCTTTGTGCGCGTCCGCAGTCGTTCTCTGGGAACCGCGGTCGTCCGTTTGATGGCGGATTCGTTACCAGCGTTATCCGTCGTGCCCCCTCCATGTATACACTTAACATCTGGACTGCGTTGATCACAGAGACGCGCATAGCGATGTGTATGCAGCACGCCTCTGTGTGCGCTGTGATTAATCTTATTCTCGCTGTCCCCTCACCCACATTTTTAGTCATCAGTCTTGTGACTGGTTTGATGCGAATTCCTCTCCTGTGCCAACCTCTTCTTCTCAGAGTAGCACTTGCAACTTAAGTCCTCAATTATTTGGAGGATGTTTTCTAGTCTGTCGGCCTCTACAGTTTTTGCATCTATACTTCCCTCTAGTACCATGGAAGTTACATCGTGATGTCTTAACAGATGTCCCATTATCCTGATCCTCCATCACCTTGTCAGTGTTTTCCGTATATTCCTTTCCTTTTCGATTCTAAGCGCAACGTCTTCTTTCCTTGTCTTATCAGCCTACATAATTTTCAACATTCGTGTGTAACAGCACGTCTCAGATGCTTCGATTATCTTCTTTTCCAGTTTTCGCACAGTCCATCTGCCACTACCACACAATGCTGTGGCCCAACAGTACAATCTCCTAAATTTCTTCCTCGAATTAAGGCCTACGTTTGAAACTAGTAAACTTCTCTTGGCCAGGAGTGCCCTTTCTGCCATTTCATGTCATCTGCCCGTCATTGGCTATTTTACCTCCTTATCTTAATCTACTTCTTGACCATCAATACTGATACTAAGTTTTTGCTGTTCTCATTTGTGCAACTTCTCATTACTTTCGTCTCTCTTCGATTTACTCTCAATCCGTATTCTACACACGTTACTGTTCATTCAATTCAACAGATCCTGTAATTATTCATTACTTCCGCGGAGGATAACAATGTGATCAGCGAATCTTAAAGGCAATATCCTTTGACCTTGAATTTTAATTCCACTCTTGAACCTTTCTTTTATTTCCATCATTGCTTCTTCGATGTACAGATTGAACAGTAGGGGCGAAACATTGCATCCTGTTTTACATCGTTTTTAAGGGGGGTAGGACGTCAAACGGGCCGACTTGGAGCAGGAGAGGCACCACAGGACATTTTATTTTCTACTGTCTATACTTTTACAAATAAATTCATAAAACTTTGTCAGCATGACCAGTAAGGATTCAGGATTCACACTCATAGCAGTGGAAGTGCAAAAACTTAACAAATTAAATTTTTTTTAGATATGAAACTTCATCATTTTTTCACTTACTGTTGGCTGCATTTGTTGCTATAGGTACATTTTTCTTCACAAGTAAGAGAGATTTTTTGACGAATTTCGCGCAGCATACAAACCACACTTACAGGTGTATGAAACTCTAGAATTTTCCAAATCTATTAAAAACTGTGGTAAAAATTGAAATAATTAACTACAAAATTTGATTTCTTTTCTAAACATAAAGTTTAAAACGTAACAGCTCATTCATTTTTTCATAAATTAAATAGATTCTAGAGTTTCAGACACCTGTAAGTATGGTTTGTATGCTGTGCAAAATTCATCGAACAGTCTCTCTTACTTATGAAGAAAAGTATACCTATACCAACAAATGCACCCAATAGTAAGTGAAAAAAATGAAGTTCCACACGTAAAAATAATTATTTTGTTATGTTTTTGAACTTCCGGTGCTACGGGTGTCAATCCTGAATCGTTCCTGGTGATGCTGACAAAGTTTTATGAATTTACTTGTAAAAGTATAGACAGTGGAAATTAAAATGTCCTGTGGTGCCTCTCCTGCTCCAAGTCGGCCCGTTTGACGTCCTACCCCCCTTAATCCAAACACTCCAGTGTTGCTCTTCCGCTCTTATTATTCTCTCTTGGCTCTTCTACATGTTGCATATTACCTGTCTCTCCCATTAGCTTATCCTTATTTTCCTCAGAATTTCCAACATCTTCTACCATTTCACATTGTCGAACGCTTTTTGCAGGTAAACAAATCGTGTGAAAGTGTCTCGATCTTTCGTTAGTCTTGGTTCCGGTATCAACCGCAACGTTAGAACTGCATCTCTGGTGCCTTACTTTTCCTAAAGCGAAACTGATCGTCAATCCAACAGATCCTCAATTTTCTTTTCTGTTCTTCTGTATATTGTTCTTGTCGGCAACTTGGATGTATGAGTTGTTCAGCTGATTGTAGTGTAGTAAGCGATAAACTTTTTTCCTTTCATCATTTTGTGGAGGTCGTTAACAAGAAATAGTTCATAAAGGTTTGAATTAATGTTTAAAGTGTTTTTCAAGTCACTAAGTGCTCTCCTCAAACACTAGATGAATGAAGTCTAGGTATACGCGCGTCGTTGGGTACACTTCTTTTTCATCCCCGCCCCCATCCCTTTGGCAAGTAGTTTGTTCTTACATCCACAGCGATTCTTTCCAGACAGTAAGTGGTACGTGTACTAATAACGTTCAATGGCAATCGATCTAGTGGTTTCGGGTTTCGGGGAAGATGTGAAACATACATACATTTTTATAATATGTATGAATACCTAACTACTGACGGCCTTGGGAGAGCCAGTTATGACAAAACTCTACCATCCGGTGAGCAAGATGTACGAGACAGGCGAAATACCCTCAGACTTCAAGAAGAATGTGAAAATTACTGAACTATCAGTTTCATAAGTCACAGCTGCAAAATACTAACGCGAATTCATTACAGACGAATGGAAAAACTGGTAGAAGCCGACCTCGGGGAAGATCAGTTTGGATTCCGCAGAAATGTTGGAACACGTGAGGCAATACTGACCCTACGACTTATCTTAGAAGAAAGATTATGGAAAGGCAAACCTACGCTTTTAGCATTTGTAGACTTAGAGAAAGCTTTTGACAATGTTGACTGGAGTACTCTCTCTCAAATTCTGAAGGTGGCAGGGGTAAAATACGGGGAGCGAAAGGCTATTTACAATTTGTACAGAAACCAGATGGCAGTTATAAGAGTCGAGGGACATGAAAGGGAAGCAGCGGTTGGGAAGGGAGTGAGACAGAGTTGTAGCCTCTCCCCGATGTTATTGAATGTGTATATTGAGCAAGCATTAAAGGAAACAAAAGTTCAGAGTAGGTATTAAAATCCATGGAGAAGAAATAAAAACTCAGGTTCGCCGATGACATCGTAATTGTCAGAGACAGCAAAGGACTTGGAAGAGCAGTTGAACGGTATTAAGTGTCAGGAAGTCGTTTCTGAAAGTATTTGTATGGAGTGTAGCCATGTATGGAAGTGAACCATGAACGATAAATAGTTTAGACAAGAAGAGAAGCTCTCGAAATGTGGTGCTACAGAAGAATACTGAAGATTAGATGGGTAGATCATATAACTAATGAGGTCTTGAATAGGATTGGGGAGGAGTATGTGGCACAACTTCACTTGAAGAAGGGATCGGTTGGTAGGACATGTTCGGAGGCATCAAGGGATCACAAATTTAGCAATGGAGGGCAGCGTGGAGGGTAAAAATCGTAGAGGGAGACCAAGAGATGAATACACTAAGCAGATTCAGAAGGATGTAGGTTGCAGTAGGTACTGGGAGGTGAAGAAGCTTGCACAGGATAGAGTAGCATGGAGAGCTGCATCAAACCAGCCTCAGGATTGAAGACAACAACAATAACAACCTTTTTTTTCTAATCTGGTTTGTGATATATAACCTATACCGTGCCCCTAGTTACGCTGATGGTACCAATGAACCAACCCCCCTCCCCCCCCCCCCTCCCCCCAGTAACAATCTACCTAGTAGGTAGTTTTGGAAATTAGCGAGGTTTTATAATTTATTATCAGTACGGATATGGACATGCGCGCTGCGAGCAACTAAACCCTCCCATCGACATAGCGTTTCCCCAGGCGAGCCCCGAGTACAGAGGACGAGTGATGAGGTGAGGAGCTGGCTGTGGTCCGGCGTGTGGGGGCGGGCTGCGGCTGCTCGGCGAGGCGGGGTCAAGGCTGCGGCTGGCGGGCACCTGCCGAGAGGCGGGCCTGCTTATCTGCCGACGCCTTATCTGCGCTCACGTCGCGCCGCTGCCCAGGGCTGACGCCTCCTCCGCCGGGCAGCGTCTTCCCACCAGCCAGCCGTACCTCCCACACCAGCCCTCTGCATCACGTTCGCACTACTTGACGCGTAACGGGTACATAAAGCTTGTAAGGTTACCATACAACACTGTACAGGGTGAAAAGTATTTAAACCGACAATCTCTGGGAGGTTGTAGGGGACATCAAAACAAATATTTTTCCCTAATGTCATTTTTTCCTATGAGGAGTATTTAAACCGGCAGAGTAAGATTTCTCTGGCGACAAATTAATTAAACCAACAAAAAAGTCCAGAGGTGACATATCTGGGGATCGAGCGGGCCATGGTACAGGACCACCTCTGCCAATCCACGTTTCTGGGAACCGTCGGTCCAGGAATCGACGCACACGACGACTGAAATGTGCCGGCGCCCCGTCATGTTGGAACCACGTGCGTTGTCTTGTGAGGAGCTGGACGTTTTCCAGCAATTCTGGCAATGCTCTGGCGAGAAAATTGTAATAGTGCCTGCCATTTAATGGCCTAGGTAGCAGATACGGCCCAATTAAACAGTCCCCAACAACACCGACCCACACATTAACGAAGAACCGCACTTGATGAGCGCTAGTAACTGTGGCACGTGGGTTATCCTCACTCCAAAGATGCGAATTGTGGATGTTGAAGACTCCATCACGCCCGAACGTTGCTTCATCGGTAAACAACACACAGGATGGAAATGTAGGATGCATTTCACAGTGTCCCAGGTACCACTGCGAAAACTGTGCTCTGGGTGGATAATCAACTGGTTCCAGGTTTTGGACACGCTGTAAGTGAAATGGACGTAACAATTGCTCTCGAAGGACTGTTCTTACGTTCGTCTGATTCGTCCCCACGTTACGTGCAATTGCACGAGTGCTGATTGAAGGATCCTGCTCCACATGCTGCAAGACGGCATCCTCAAATTGTAACGTTCTTACCGTGCGACGGCGTCCCTGTCCATGGTAATCTGCTAAATGACCCGGTCTCACGCAGGCATTGGTACACAGCAGCAAAGGTCGTATGATGCGGCATACGGCGATTAGGATATTGTTGTTGATGAACCCACTGTGCAGCTCGTTCGTTGTGGTGCGCTACATAGTACGCACCAACCATATCAGTGTACTCACTCCAAGTGTATCGCGCCGTTAGTAAACAGAAACAATGCACTACTACACTGGTGGACAAAAGTTGCCTACAACTGAAGATCGTAATACGGCCTCCACTGGTTTAAATACTCCTCGTAGGACAAAATGACATTAGAGGAAAACATTTGTTTTGATGTCCCCTACAACCTCCCAGAGTCTGTCGGTTTAAATATTTTTCACCCTGTATAAACTGCAAGAAACTCTTGTAATTGAGTGTTATGAAGATGAGTGAAGTGACACGCGGAGTCAGTGACGGTCGCCTGCAAGTCGGCTGCTTTTGCACTGTCCTGCGACCTCTGGCCTTCTTGCAGTGTTAGATAAAGAAAAGCCTCAAGGAGGTGGCGCTAATGATATCTTGACTACCTTTACTTTGCTCGCCCGGCAAGCCGTGCGGCCTAACGCACTGCTTCCCGAGCGGAAAAAAGTGCCAGGGCCCGGCACGAATCCACCCGGCGGCTTAGTGTCGACGTGCGGTGTGCCGGCCAGCCTGTGGATAGTTTTCAAGGTGGTTTTCCATCTGGCTCGGTAAATGCGGGCTGGTTATTCCGCCTCAGTTACATACAGTATGTCGGTAACTGCTGCGCAATGTCTCCACGTACCCGTACACCATAATTAATCTATCACGCAAACATTTGGGGTTACACTCGTCTGGTGTGAGACGTTCCCAGTGGGGTACTCTAGGGATCGAACCGCACGAGAACCCTGGGTTCGGTGTGAGGCGGCGGTGGGGTGAGTGGACTGCTGTAGCCTGTTGCGGGGTTTCGTACCACTGAGGGCTACGGCGGGGACGAAGCCTCTCCATCGTTTCTAGGTCCCCAATTCAGTACATACATACATACATACATACATACCTTTACCGTAATAAAAAACTAGTCACATGCAAAGTTTAAGAAAGTTTTATTTAAATTGATTATTCACGTATACAAGACAATGCCATCTTATGTTATAAAAAAGTTACAGTTGTGGTTCTCTTCCTTAAATGATGAATTCTATGCACCTATTATTCCTGGCAAATTGGTTAATTACATCGCCAATAGGACAATAAATGTCAGGTTGAGTGTTCAACAGAGCTAAGCCACTAAGTCGATTCTTTGTCGACCTCAGCCATGTCTTTGTACACCGCAGTGTCGAAAATCTTCTTTCTATTGTAGCAACAGATGCAAGTAGACAAGCAAATATTTTGTACAGCGTGGAAGTAGGCTGTTTAGGTTCTTATATTAGTAACGCCGCCGCCACGTAGCGCTCTGTATGAAAATCACTCGCTGTGCTGTGCGCAGTCTGTGGCTGGTTGGCATTGTTGTAATACTCGCCATTGTAGTGTTGGGCAGTTGGCTGTTAACAGCGCGTAGCGCTGCGCAGTTGGAGGTGAGCCGCCAGCAGTGGTGGATGTGGGGAAGTGAGATGGCGGATTTTTGAGAGCATCAGAAACAGTACATTTGTAAGAATGGATGTCATGAACTGCTATATATATTTATGACTATTAAGGTAAATACATTGTTTGCTCTCTATTAAAATCTTTCATTTGCTAACTATGCCTATCAGTAGTTACTGCCTTCCGTAGTTTGAATCTTTTATTTAGCTGGCAGTAGTGGCGCTCGCTGTATTGCAGTAGTTCGAGTAACGAAAATTTTTGTGAGGTAAGTGATTTGTGAAAGGTATAGGTTAATGTTAGTCAAAGCCATTATTTTGTAGGGAATATTGAAAGTCAGAGTGCGTTGCGCTAAAAAAAATATTGTCAATTTAAGCACAGTCGTATAATTTTTCTAAGGGGACGTTTCAAGCGTTTTAAAAGTAGGATAGTCAAACTAGGACAAATAGACAACGCTTGCGTAACAGAATCACGACCATTAAGGGCGTTCATGCTCGTTTGCTTGTATGGAATCTCTCGCATCTAATCACAAAGAGTGATTCTTCTTCAAAGAACGGTAGTTCGATTAAGCACTAATTCAATGTATTTGCCAGATCATTACTGTCATGTTTCAGTAGTTGTGAGGGCAAATGATAAATATTGTCTTCAGGAAACGTTCTCTCATGTCGGTCATAACATGGTCCAGCGTTGGATTAAAAACAGTTATTTTCCAATATGTCATAGCACCATCATTATGATCGTAGTTTTCCCTGTGGCTTCGTATGCCTGTAAGACGAGGAACACTCATCTAACTCTTCCATAACTGCCTTCGCCTCTTCTACAATAAGAGCAAAGTGGCTATCAGCATTAGCTCTCATGCTATCGTACATCTTGAGCGTCGAATCTAATTTTGCTTTCTCCATCGCGACGTCCAAGCTAGGGTCTTGCAAGATTTTGCTGACTGGATATGTTATACTCATAATGTCACTCAGTGTAAACAGTGTGTTCCAGACAGAGAGGTACAAAATACGGTGACGCGGACGCGCATGCTACATAGAAAAGTACGACTACTTGCTAACTCCATTCAGTTGAGTCGACCGACGAAAGAAACGAACACAGTTAGACTGTGGAAACTAACGAATAGCGTGCGGGCTGGCTGGCGGGGGCTGGGCGGGTGGCAATGCGGGCAGCCCCGCAAAAAAAAGGGGAGGGGGGCTGGCAGCGCGCCTCCCGCTTGCCTCCAATACGAGAAGTGGTGGCGAGTGTAGATTGTTAATCTCCAACTGTGCTTAGATCTATGATAGCATACTTTCGGCAGTAAAAATTGAAACACTATGAGGTGCACTACATCCGCCAATGTGCAAATAAGCTGCATTTCAGCGCAAACGCACAATGCAGACAGGCGTAACGCCATCGACAATCTGTATACAAGAAAAGTTGCACAGCGGATTTCTCATTCAGAAACCGCGTTTGAAAGCTGACTGTCTTTCACAAGACCGTGTTATGCTTTGTGCAAAGGGGAGAACCGTCCACGAGCACATGTAGGAATTCGATTGGCACTTTCGAGGGTTAGAGAGACTGCGGTACTGCCGCTCAGCGATATTGCTTCTCGTTTCGGGGGGCACCTCGCGCAACTGTCAGGCGAATATATAATCGGTGGGTTCAGGAGGGTCATGCTCTACGCCACACAGGATCTCAACAGCCCTATGCGACTAGCTCTCAAGAGGATAGAAATACGGCTGTTGAGATGTAAGATGGATATTTTTTGATGATATTATTGGATATGTTAATATTTGTAAAGGAAAATGATACGTTTGAAAAACTGGTCAAAGAAACAGTTGTTAGGCAATAGTATCTGTGATTGCGATGGCAGCACTCTGGAGTCGTAGAATCTTTGACAGTCAGTAGTGATTAGCTGCGGTGTGCAGCAGGTGGGGTTCGTTGAGTGTACTTTGTAATGCGTATACGCACTTCTGGAACTACGGGAGATGTAGAATTATTATGAGGTGGAATGACAACTCAGAGCAAGGTTGGATAGGGGGATCACCATAGCGAAGATATGGACTGCAAATGAGAAATCAATTGAGATAAAAATGGCAGATTATTATTACACATGACTATCTCGAAAATGGCGAAGCTGTTCGAATGTTCACGTGCTACTGTCTTGAGCATCTACCTAAAGAGATAGGACAGTGAAGCTACCACTAGGCGCTAAATAGTTGGACGTCCACTACTATTCACAGAACGTGGAGCTCGAAGGCTCGTCTGCTTTGTGAAGTAGAATAGGTGGCGATCTGTGGCATCTCTGCCGAAAGAGCACAATGCTGGTGCACGCACAAGTGTTTCGGAGCGCACCGTTCTTTGTACAATGTTGAACATGGATCTCCGCAGCAGACCACCCCTACTTGTTCGCGTGTTGACCCAACGACATCGTCAATTTAGATTGCAGTGGGCAGTAATCGAAGACACGCAGACAGCTGCGAACCACCTGCATCCCTTCATCCTTGACATCTTCCGCCATGGCGATGTCATCGTTCAGCAGTATAACTGTTCGTGTGTCGGAGCCGGATCCCTGATACAGTGGTTTGAGGAGCATTATAGTGAACTCACGTGGATGTCTCGGCGAACAAATTCGCCTAATGCAAATCCTATGAGACCCATCTGGGTCGCTATCGGGCGTAATCACCGCGTACGCAAATCAACGGCCCGTTATTTGTACGAATTACATGACCTGTGCGTAGACATCTAATGTCGCATACTTCCACAAACTTACCAACAAACTGTCGGATCCCTGATACGCAGAATCAGTGATATATTTCGTTCCACAGACTCACAAACAAGTCATTAAGCAGGTGGTCATTATGTTTTGTCTCATCAATGTATGTGAAACGTATGTACATGTGCGTTCGCGGGCAAAGACACGGGTAAAAAGCTCCTCCTAAATCCTTGGATCTATTTCAACGAAGCTTCGTACACATACTACTTACTACCTGGAAAGAAATACTTTCGAGGTAAGAACAAGCAACTGCCTATTACGGTAGGAGTGATAACATGAGGTGAGAAGGGAAAATAGATTGACAGGGGGAGAAGGTGGAGCTGGACAAAGGTAGAGGAGAAGAGGAAATGGACAGAATGTGGGGGAAGAAGGAGATGGACAGTGGGGGCGGGGGAGATAGAGATGGACACGGTGGGGGGGAGGGAGGGAAGGAGAGAGAGAGAGAGAGAGAGAGAGAGAGAGAGAGAAGTAAGCGGCTAATATAAGATTGGAATAAATATGTACATGTCCGTGCAACGCTGGGTACTTTGTTAATTTCATGCTTCTTTAACCAAGACGCCTTAATCCACGATATACCAATCAGAAAGTCCGTAATTACTATAGTAATTATTTCTGGAGTGAATGTTCAGTACTGTCAACAAGAAGTTACTATTTATTACATTCCGTCACACCGCTTTCAAGCGTGACACTTCTGCCTGAACCTTAATACAAACTGCCTCGCTGGCTCTGAGCCCCGTGACACGTATCTAATAAAGCAGCAGCGTAAGCGCATGTAAGACGTAGCTCTAATGACTCCGCACCTTTTGTTGTTTGCTGTCTAGCTGAGTGGGCTGCGACTGACTGATTCGAATTCTCCTTCTGTTTCAGCACCCGCGAGCCATACATCAATGGGGCCAGAGCGAGTTTTCGACACCGGTAAGTGTTACAGACATTACGTTTCATGTTATGACAGCTGCGCAGAGTAGCTGTTGACATTACGTTCTGCTGAACGTTAGCAGCTGCCAACTTTTCCAGGCCCTCACACTCCGGCCCAAGGCCTCCTCTCAAAGTAAGAGCTTTATCCGTCACTAGTGATAGTTACAGTCTCAAAGACATTCGACTTGAAACTGATTTACAGCATAATGTGGAAATAACCGGTTTCCTATTTACATTTCCGGATTACCATCGAAACATTTTTTTACCCCGAATTTCGTGGTTTGGTAGCAGCTTCCGCTTCAACATGTATTTTGTCCGTAGGCTGCTGCACTGTTAGTCCTTATTTCACAGGCTGTTTCTTATAGGGAAGCAGTGAAACGAAACCTTACCTCTTGTAAAATTTCAGTGGATCATTTATACCTGCCGAATGGTGCCCTTGGTGAAATCATTCAGTAAAGAAGAGGAACAACCGAAGAACGATAAATTTGTTTGCATTAAAATATGTGCTCGTAAGCTCCAGTGTTCTCTGCAGATAATATGGGACCACTGATTCTGCTTTTGCGCTTGCTATTGCTTGATTACACGTAAACAATTTTCAAAATTCCTGAAAGATTATAAACTGTGTGCCGGGCTAGAACTTGGCGCCTTTGGCGGCAATAGTCTTGCCAACTGAGCTACCCTGATGCGACTCGCAGCCCACCTTCACAGCTTCGATCCCTCCAGTCTTTCTTCTGGTTTCCAAACTCTACAGAATTTCTCTTGCGTAGCTTACTGGAAATGAAGTATGTCGTTCATAATTTGGTTAGCATAAGCCTCTGGATTATAACGGGAATGAAGCTTTCATTAGGCTGCGGATTGTACCTTTTCATGAAGTTTATTAGAAACTGATTAACATTGTACGTCCATCAAAGCCAAATGAATGTCTCCAGTCTAAAGAGCCGGACTAGCATATGGTTTCCGTTTGTCACCAAACTCCACAAAAGCGCAAGCTTTGCTGTAGGGTGACACACTCATTCCAGAAATCATTTTCGTCTTTCAACATGTTCACCTCAGCGCCTTTCTCAAGCACTCACTGTTGAAACAAATTTATAGTTCTAGATTAAAGTGCTCAACAGTCACGACATCTCCTCCTAATAAAATACAAACGAAATTCCCGACCTTACAAACCTCACTGAGGCAGCTTATTTTCAAAAATTTTTAGCAACGAACCTTCAACGTTTATAACAAAGAAAAATAAAGTCATAGAATTGCAACCAAAGAGTAATTTACTGCACAACAAGAACAAACATTTAGAAGCAAGCATAGAAAAAGATGAGATATGGTTGACAGTGAAAGCAAGTATCTGGGTGCGGAAAAATGTAGATTATCACAAGTTTATTTTTGTGTGCTGGCAGTGCTAATAGAGAATGAAAGACTAAATGGAAAATTTTAATGTCCAACCGCATTAATACAGATCTTATCTAATCAAGACGCAGTTATATAACAAGAACCATACGAAGTACTTTTATTTGTTCAAACATATAATCTCTAAACAGCTCTATGCCAAGAAGAATAACGAACCCACAAGAGGACACCCGACAGAAGAGTTAGAAAACATATACTAATGAAAAAAATTAACGACCTCTCTATAAGACAATGAGAAATGGGTAACAGAAGACACGGAAGACACACAATGTAACTGCATAAATTATATTTTTAAAAAAAATCACGCAAGATTTCCCAAATACAGAGTGAACGATAAATGTGGACACACAGCAACAGCCTAACATTTTGAGTTTAGAAGATTACGTAATGTAATGGAGGAAACATACGGAGGAAGTTCAGAGAAAGTTCATTTGCAAGACTGGCCTAAGGGAGGTGGAGGAAGAGGTGACATTTCAGAACGCCGTATGCAGAACTGAAGTCTTCATGGACCATAAGGTTTATTCCATGATGGAAGAACAAGAACTGCTACTAAAACTAACATTTAGGGCATATTAATTACAGAAAACATTTTGAGGTCATGAATTCACTCAGTTTTTAAGCAGCTGATATAGTTCCGGGTTTGAAAGGTGTCGTGGTAGCGTGTCCTTCGTCTCCCTCACTATTCCTCTCGCAGTGGCATACCGATATTAAAATGTCTCATGTTATATCGTAGAATGGCACCAACCCTAGTCTGAAAATATTTTTACGAAGTGATGTGTAAATGAAGTACAATGCTTCATTTGCTTTGAAAGATTAACGATTTGTCTGCCATTTCTATGAAATAATAAAAGAGGAAGGAAGGTATTGTAGCAGTAAGAAATTAAAAACTTAATTCATGTAAAAACAGAGAGAAACTGATCTGTTGCCTGTGTCTGCATAGTATGCCTTCACCTGCTTGTAGTCCTCGAAAACCGGCAAATTAACACGAAAAACTCTCTTTTCAACCTTTAGCACAGACTATTCGTAATGCCCAAATAGTGGTATCATAGTCGATAACATCATGATTTTTAAGCAGTGTTTCAAAAAAATTATAGTGAATAGGAGAATACTGATGACTTTTTTGTAGTATTCAACTACTTATAACTTTTCGAGAAAAACAGCGAACGGTCATGTTTTATTTACTTATTTAATATTTTGATTCAATGTATCTTGAAACTGGGTCAAAATTTTTTAATCTTTAAGGGAAACGACACGTTTACCGTTACCAGTCTCTCTTTATTTATCTCCACGACGCGTTTCAAAGGCTTAAACCTCCATCAGGTGTATTTACATTTTTTTAGTATGACATGTGTCTGTGTGTTGTATTACGATTTTTTGGAGTAACTTGTGGCACTGTTCAGTGTTCTGTTTCTCCAACTAGGTAGTGCCATAACGTTCTTAAAAAATCGTAATACAACACAGACACATGTCATACTAACAAATATAAATCCACTTGATGATGGAGGTTTAAATCTTTGAAACGTGTCGTGGAGATAAAAAATAAAAAGAAAACAGTGACTGGCAACAGTAAACTTGTTTCATTTAATGTCAATAACAGTCAAGGTAGAGCCTAACCAGTGTGCGATTTGCAGGGGGGGGGGACACCCCCCCCCTCTCTCTCTCTCTCTCTCTCTCTCTCTCTCTCTCTCTCTCTCTCTCTCTCTGCATCATACCATCCCCTCCTCTGGTTTTAGTTTATGCATCCCAACCTGGGATGTTTATTTCCCACGCACTGTAGTAAAACTTTACATATAATTAAAATTGTGGAGCCGAACATTGAAAGTTTTTAATAAGTCTTACTATTAATACTATTAATATTTTTAAGTTTTCTATCATCAGAATAAGTACAGCTTTTCACAAATGTGCCTCTACTTTTTGAATTCCCCTCGTATACCTGTATGTAGATGATTTTGTAAATAAGCTTTACCTATAATGTACTTTTAAAGATGTAAGAAGGGATGGCTTTTCTGATAGTGCATACGCGAGATTAGTGAGTTTCGGCATTAACATCTATTTATA
Organism: Schistocerca americana; assembly: GCF_021461395.2. Classification (NCBI taxonomy): domain Eukaryota; kingdom Metazoa; phylum Arthropoda; class Insecta; order Orthoptera; family Acrididae; genus Schistocerca; species Schistocerca americana. The sequence goes on from NC_060119.1 coordinate 541,984,802, forward strand.
AATAGCTGTTTAACCATGCGTAACGCCACAGTCCAAGCTAGTAACATATATAATACTACTAACCCCCTAAGACATCCCCCCCCCCCCTTCCCAATGGTAAAAGCACAAATCGCACCCTGAGCCTAACCAAAAATGTTAGCATTTAAAGTGTTTAACCTTTGTTAAATTTCTACGTTTATTACAGAAAAACAGGGATAAAAACCGAAAATTGGTTACTTAGGAAACCGATTATGTTGAGCGGTTTTGGTAGTCAGATTGTACTGCTGTGGAAAAAAAGTATAACCGAAACCCGGTTATTTCAGTAATAACAGGATTACCTGGAGGGAAGAGACAATAACAAACCGCTGCCTCGTCCCAGAATCGTAAGCTGGATCCACGCGTGGAGTGAAGACGCAGCAAACACAAGATGCGATGTACAGACATCATTGACGTGAGGGCAGAAGCAAGTCCTTTGTCAGATACAGCTCCTAACAGGCACTGCAAATAGCGAGACAGGCATGAGCTCTCTCTTCACAGAGTGGGACACAAATCACGGACTTAATAGTGGAGACCGCAGACTACATGCATTACTGCAAGAGCCCGGATGACGGCAGTGTAATTGCTGTTCCCGCCCAACGAATAACCGCGCGGCCGTGTGAACGCGCTACAGCCATTCCAAACAACGGCGCAACCAGCCGCATTGCTCATTAATGCGCGACAGAATTAATCGGCTGTAAATTGGGGAGGGCCGCCCCGTATTAGTTGCCGTGGCTTTGATGTATTTCGCAAAGCGGATTTGCCTCGTGTGCGCTCCCCCGTATCGGTATTAATACCGATCGATAATTCCCTGAACCTAATGGATGCGTTGTCCTTATTTACGTTTCGAGGACTCTTTTGCAATAGAAGCGCAGAAAAAGCGTTTGTGGCAGAGGTAAATATTACGATAATCTCAATTGGTTGTGTTATTCATAAACATTTGGCTATACTCCGTAATATTTTCCCCGTATTCTGGAAGCTCGCGTGTGTGGAAAATTCTGTTCCCTGTTGGACATTCGGATTTCATAAATAACTTCACGCTAAGGGTCAAAGCAAAGTTAAAACGTACAGTGACGAACTGAGAAATAAACTAAACATGGATTTTGAAACGTCCCAAATATAATGATTGTATAGCATCCTCAACCAATTAAATGTCCAACAATTCGCCAATAGTGGTTTTTTGTGGTATTATATTCAGTCACCAAAAGTCTTCGGTAACAGATCTTTAGAGAAGAGGAGAGAACAAGAGGCACGTATCGACTGTGATGTAGAAATAAATCAGATTTTCGCCTGAAGTTGTACAGAGGACAAATAACGTCTCATTCATACTTGCCATCGGATCGCCAGAATTTCAGCGATAGCAGTAGTTAAGTATATTCACATCTGTTAAACGTTTTTATTAATAGATTGTAATTACAATGAGATTATCCGAAAGCACAGACAGTGGAAAGCTGTCTCTTTGGCGTCACAACGGTTTTATATTTGGCGACAAATTACTGGAAGCGTTACACAATAAGATAACAGCATTAGAAATTTAATTCAGGTGTACTGTACTGTAGTATAACATTGTGTAGTGTACTGCACTGCAGTGGTCTAACAAAATACACCCAGTACACGTGAAAGTACATGTGAAGGTTGCAAAGAAATTACAACTTAACCTCTGATTCGGCTGAATTCGAGCGTACTCGTTGCACTAAACTTCTAAGGGCTACTGTTGTTGCAGATCATTCTTACTTAGACTGTAACTTCTCTCTCTCTCTCTCTCTCTCTCTCTCTCTCTCTCTCTCGTGTGTGTGTGTGTGTGTGTGTGTGTGTGTGTGTGTGTGTGTGTTTTCACTTCTAAAATTATACCACGTGCAATTTTATGACGGTGGATTATTAGTCTGCTAAATGTCTACAAAATAGTGCTACGCATCATTAGTCTTAGCCTCTAATTTAAATTCTCAAATACATACAACGCACAAATATTTGGTACTTGCTTTAAGTGAAAAGTGTCAGTTACTTAATACAAATGGAAAACGAATACAATCCTGACGCGATTTTTATGTGAAATATTATTATTTTAAAAATAAACTGCAGCCTAGATAAGGACTGAGTTGATGGAAGTTCTTGGGGAACAGCACGAGATCCATAGGTCGTTTATTGCTGGATAAATGAATCTGAGCGTTGTCGTTCGAGAAGACTAGACACAGACGTTTTCCTGAACATGTTATAGATGCGATTCAAGATCTATTGATAGGCGACCATCGCACTGAGATTCGTGACATTTTGGAGCTATTTAGCGTTTTGTGTAACGGAGTTAGTGAGATACAAATGGAAATCGTTAGATGAAGAATTTGAGTGCATCGTTGGTGTGACGTATCTTGACTTCAAACAAGAAACACTTGAGGAAGGACATTTAGGTATCGCTTTCGGAAAAATTTAAACATCCGACGTTCTCGTGTCATTGTGGAGGAAGTGAGAAAATAAAAGCTAAAATACAGGATTAGCGAAGGAAAACGCGCTCTTGCATCTGGTGAATATATCTGCTCACACACCGACCTTGGTGACGGAAAACTATGCCTAAAGGGTTTCAAAACAGTTGCCCTCTCACACTGTTCTAAACATGGGACCGAACGCGAAAAAACTTTTCTAAACTCCAGAAATGACGTCGAGAGGAGGACATTTTCGTTTAATTTTAACATCCTTTGTAAGTGGTGTGTTACGCATAACTGTAAACCAATCTTTTTATAGGGCAGTAAAAACACTCACAACAAAATTCGGTGAGCTGACTGGAAACTATCTTGGGGGAAAAAAATCCCTTACCGTTGTGTAACGTAATCAGCACTGACGGCAATTTCAGTGCGTAGAATTCATACGTCTGTTAGAAATAATACTGCATATACTTTCGGAGAATATCTACATTCGTCATTAGTTAAATTTAGTTACTGATAAAACATACATCATTCAGTTTTATACCGGTTACTGTGGCATCTTTGCTGGTTGCCATAGGCATTTAAAGTCAAAAATGCGCTTGTCTGTCTAAAATGACTAACCTTTTTTTCAACGCAGTAGCTATAATCACTTTGAATAGTAACTGGATAAAATAAAGACAGTAAGTAGTTAGTAGTAACGACTAACCCACGTATAAAACAACTTGAAGTGAACATTTAAATGATAAACGGTTTTCTTTTCGTCGTTTTGTAACACAGTAAGAGAGAAAAAGTTGATAAAAATTTGGAAATTATTTTTATGGTTTGGTGATAGTCGCTAAGTGATATCGTTCTCAAATAATGCGTAAATACAGTCTGGGTAATTTGCCCGCCGCGCGTTACGCAGCTTGAAGACAAGTACAGTTTGTAACTTTAATATTTGACATAATGTTAAACCTTTAACATAATATTATGCCTAACTAATGAGTAATTTTGAGAAAATTTTAATTTTTTTGGAATTGGGTCAACAGTTACATAAAATACTGAAAAATCAAATTCTTTGTGCCCCTGAACTCATTCGCTCGGCAACTTGCAAGTGGGAATAGTTCGTAGTTTTAGCCGTTCGGACTTTGTCCACTAAATAATGCTTTAAAAATTCTAAAGCTAAATGCGAAATGATACAAATTGAAAAGAACATTTAGACTCATTTTGTGTTAGTCAACATTAGGTCTAATCCATGATGCCTGCTTTCATAATACATGTGTTTCTACATTTACTTCGAATGATAGTGAATTGTGTTAATCACTAAGTTTCAGTACTGTTTGTCATCTGGTAATACAGAAGTCTTGTAAAAGTTTCTCACCACAACTTGCATACTGTAGCACAGGGAGTTGAAGATAAGTGAAGGGCGACAACGTGTTAATGTCTTTTACTGGAGCCCTACCGGATACACAAAATCGGCGAATGCTGCTGAAAGTCCTCTGTGAAACTCTAGTCTAGCGCGGGTACAAAGTTGGCGGGAACATAATTGTTCTGAAATACATTTTTTATGGTTTGTTCAGAGTGTAATGCTATAGAATGTGTAGTACCGCCGAGACAGTAGTCTGTCAAACTCAGCCCAAGCAGACACAGTTCAGATGGTAGCTGGACAGGCCTACAACCGGTTCCATCCAACAGTTGAATTCATAATCTCACAAAATAAGCAATAATAATCTTTTAGCACCAGAAGTAGACATTAATGGTCATGCAGTGAATGAAGTAAATTCTGTATAATTACTTGGGTTTCGGCTGGATACCAAGTTAGAGTGGAGCCAACTCATGGATAAATCTGAGCCATCCTTTAGATTAACTAATCGAGCTCAGTTCAGCGTGTCATCCCTTTAGAAGCCCTTCTCATGGTGTCAACCTAAAGACAATTGTGTTCGCTTATTTCGCGTATCTATCCTCCCTATTGTCAAACGGAGGTATCATCTGCCGCGGTACACCTAAAGTAAATGAAGTTTGTTTAGCAGAATGTAGCAGTAATAATATTGAATGAAGCAGATAACTTTACAGCTTACAGAAGCCCTTTTAATAATATTTGAATCCTTACACTCGCTCTCCAACCATTCACTCCTTAATGGTTTTTGTTGCCGATAATAAAAATCCAGTTTCACTTGCAATATAATCCACAATCACAACACAATACAGAAAAATAATTTTCGTGTAGTCTTTAGACTCCTTGTCAAAGATACATACGAGGGCTATCCACAAAGTACATTACGTTTTGGAATTAAAAATAAATAAAGTATTGGATATTTTTTATTATATACAGATGAAAGCCACACTTAAATACTACTTTTCTACATAGTTGTCATTTAAATTAAGGCACTTATCGTAGCGATGGACGAGCTTGGAAATTCCTTCGTTGTAAAATTCGGCCGCCTGCGCCTTCAACCACGTGGTTCTCTCTTCTCGAAGCTGTGCGTCGTCATCAGAACGCTGCATAGCCAACCACTTCTTCATTGCTGGGAATAAGTGGAAGTCGCTCGGTGCCAGGTCGGGACTGTGCGGCGGATGAGGAAACAACTCCCACTTAAAAGATTCGAGAACTTCACGAGTGGCATTTGCCGTGTGGGCCAGGGCGTTGTCGTGAATCAGCAAGATCTTTGAGCCCAACTTCCCCTGCGCTTGTTTTGTATTGCTCTTCTGAGTTTGTGCAGAGTTCGGCAATACCTTTGAGAGTTTAATGTTGTGCCTCTTTCCAGGAAATCCACAAAAATCACACCTTTTCTGTCTCAAAAGAGGTAACCACGTGGTTGAAGGCGCAGGCGGCCGAATTTTACGACGAAGGAATTTCCAAGCTCGTCCATCGCTACGATAAGTGCCTTAATTTAAATGGCAACTATGTAGAAAAGTAGTATTTAAGTGTGGCTTTCATCTGTATATAATAAAAAAAATTTCCATATTTATTTTTAATTCCAAAACGTAATGTACTTTGTGGATAGCCCACGTATAAAGCGTCTTTGTTCACTGATTCTTCAAGTTATCTGAATATTTGCGAATTCTTGGCTAGTAGAACTGCCAGCCGCAAAATAACTCTTTTATATAATAAAGTACAAGTTTCGTGCTGAAACCGACTGCAAGAAAGAATATGCCATGTTGTGCTGCGAAAAATATGGATTTTCGTTTTCTTTCTTGCAGTCAGAGTTAACTACGATAGCAAGGGCAATTTAACCATCAGAGAAATAGCTTCTACCATACATATTCTTTCCCGTTAAATATAATTTTAAACAACAATTGTATACACAATAATGTGCTGCTCTGTCGGCTGTAAGAGAAAACTGGAAAGCTGTATTTATGGCGAACCATATAATCGTATCCGTTCGCAGAGTAAAACTATGCGAAATACTGTCATTATGTTACCATTCTTACGGATGTAGCAGCTGCAGAGGTCTCTCTCTTACACCATGTACTGATGACTGAAATCAATTTAGACATTCATTTAAACAACTTCAGTTCCTAGTCGAGGTTCCAAGTGCAATAACAATAAACAAGGCCTAAGGTGAGAGAGAGAGAGAGAGAGAGAGAGAGAGAGAGAGAGAGAGAGAGAGAGAGAGAGAGAGAGAGAGAGAGAGGGGGGGTGGGGGGGGTGGGGAGAGTCATTGTCCGGTTCGCCAGAGTACTATAAAAAGGACTAAATATTTATAGATGTCAGTGATTTGCTTTGAAAAATTCCATTGTTATGAAGTAAAAATTAGAGTACTAAAAGCAGCTATGCAGCTATATAGTAAGACTAAGGAGACAGCAGCTGCTTCCAAAGTAGCCATTTTCTTACTAATTTAATCAAATAAATTTAGAAGGCATAAACGAGAGTAGCATTAATCATATAAGATAGTTTATTGTTGATATGGTATGAAGATTAAATTATTTTGACGTCTTCGTCTTACTTTAATGTATATTTTCACTTGTTCTGAAAATTCTCCTTCTTGAGGGGCTCTACAAAACACGATGGATAAATCAATCAATCTATGTAAGTCACCGTGACGAGCTTCAGGACTTTCCTGCACAACTTAACCGCCGATTAATGACATTTGAGAGGTATGATTCAGGAGTGAAAAAAAAAGCGCCAGTTTTCCGCAGCGCTACAGGAAGGCGACGTGTGGTAACGATAAACAGCCCCTCCAGAGGACATCCGCCAATGCGTCACACAGGAGGGTGGGCCGCCCCCTCGCCGCGTGTTACCCCGTCCGTAAAATTAACGGATACCGCCTCCATACGGCCCGGCCGCCCCTCTGCGTTGGTGGTGCACCCTCCTTGTGACCGTGCCGGCTCTTCAAAGAGAAAAGACCTTTTCAGCGCGTGATTTTATTACCTCCAGGAGAGAAGTAATTTAGTCTCTCCCAGTGAGATGAGTCCTGAATAGATCCTGCATACTACGTCTACGCTATAAATTTTAAGAGGCGGTAATACGCGAATAACAGGGAGGTTTACTAATATTATGCGTACGCTGCAACGAAAGCTAGATGTACTTTTTAGCGAATATAAATGATAGGGATCTGCAACACTATGCAAGGCTATGACGTTAAAACACGCCAGTCTCGCCAAGTGATGAGACGCAAGGTCAAATAACAAAGAAAAAGGAACCAATTAAATTCAGATATATGTTCCTACTGAATACTGATCCCTTCGTAAAAGTTAACATTATGCAGTATTTAATTTCTTAACGTAACGAGAGCTATTCGGAAACTAAGGTCTGATCGATCGCGAAATGGAAACTACAGTGTTAACCCGATGAAGTTTTGTATAGATGTGTTGGTCAGTGTCTGTACGAGGGTAATCCCAAAAATAAGGTCTCCTATTTTTTTTTATATAAGTACATAGGCCTGTTTATTTCTACAGTGGTTTACATCAGTTTACGGCATGAACATTTATCTATTTGTCGACATAATCACCGTTTCTGTCGATGCACTTTTGTAGATGCCGTGGCAGTTTTTGTATGCCGATGTCATACCAGCTCGCCGCCATGCTGTTCAGAAAGTTATGAACCTCTTCTTTCACCTCGTCGTCGGAGCTGAATCGCTTTTCGGCCAAATGTTCTTTTAACCTAGGGAACAGGTGATAGTCACTGGGCGCCAAGTCAGGACTATAGGGTAGGTGGGTTCCACTGAAACTGTTGCAGGAGAGCAACGGTTTGCCGAGCGAAGTGTGGACGAGCGTTGTCATGGAGAATGTGTACGCCCTTGCTCAATATTCCTCTTCTCCGGTTCTGAATTGACCGTTTGAGTTTTTTCAGAGTCTCACAGTACCTGTCAGCGTTAATTGTGGTCCCAGTGGCTCAACCTTCAACACTGTATCCTCAGAAATTGACCGTCTCCCGCTCCTTTGTTCGTCGTGAATTTCGGCCCGACCAGCTGCAAACTCTCTACACCACTTAGGAACATTTTTGACATACATGCACGACTCACCATACACTTCCGTCAATTGGCGATGGATTTCAATCGGCGCAGTGCCCTTTGGGTTCAAAAACCGAATAACTGCGCGCAATTCGCACTTGGCGGTAACATCCAACGGGAGCTCCATTCTCAACGGCTGCCAAGCCAAGACTGAGCGCCTCAGCGCGGCGTGCGGATGTTTACACACAGCGCGTGAAGCACTCTTCATAACAGTGTGACCAACTGCCACACAAACAGAGTTCTGTACTTATAAAAAAAAAAAAAAAAAAAAAAAAAAAGGAGACTTTACTTTTGGGATTACCCTCGTAATACGGCCTTTGACCGGGCCATGTCTCTCGTTTCATTCTGAGAGTGCACAGAGAGTAGGTAGAGGTTTACAAGGGAAACTCCCCATCGCACTCCCCTCAGATTTAGTGGTAAGATGGTCCAGTGGATAGCGCGCCTAAAACTGAACATAAATCAAGCATGAAAATAGGAACGTGCACTGAACAGTGGGAAAAAAGAAAAAAAGTAAGCGGTCCAAGTTTAACAAGTACAATATTGAGCGCAGACGAACATCCGTGGCGTCGTGGTTAAGCGGTCACGAAGTTGGACTATAAAGCGAAAGAGCCGGGTTCGTGCCTTTCATTTTTATTTACATTTTTTTCACAACATTATGAACTATCTGTTCGGTCATTGAAATATTTGTTCTCTGCATGTAGTCTTGCCAGTTGTCATAAAGATTGGTTACAGAATGAGTCGTGTTGTAAGAATACGTTACCGTAGCAAGTAAACGTGATGAATAGTAAGAGCAGTCGAGATACCGTATAGATGTCTCACAGAAATGAAAACAATAAACAAACTTGTGTGAACAATGTTACAAGAGGGGAAATTAAAGAGTCAAGACTTCCAAAACGGAACGCAACTTAAAGAAAGGTTTAAAACATATGTTTCGACAGAGCACAGAGAAACGGTGTAATTGTGAAACTGTTGTCTTCATTTGTTGCAGCCTAAGTGACAAACTATTATGTTTTCACCTTGTCCTTTCGAGTGATCTCATTCACATTCATACGAAGACATAAATCGGGCACGGAGGCATGTCTCACTCACTCACCAGGCGCACAAATTAGATGCGTCTGTATGAGATTCCTATCATGTGACACACATACTGTCACTGATGCCGTGTTTGACACACCAGACGTGTTTTCCGGTGGAAGATTCGGTTGATTTGTCGCCTTGTCGTCAAATGTCTGCGGTTCCCATTCGAAAGCCACATCCTTTCGGCTGCTAATATAGTAGTTACGCAGAATCGGTTGTTATAGGTACCTTCCTTACACTTCGCTGTTGCGAACGGGCGTTATACCACGACACAGACACAAATCTGAATACATCTAACAGCGAAAAAAAAGAAGTTCTTGGTGCGAGGGAGAATTGAACATGCCCACTTGGCAGTCCAACACCGTACACCGTAATCGCTTAACCACGACGCCATTGCTCCCTCAGGCTCGTCTATATTGCACTTCCTGTCCTTGGACCGTTCGCAGTTCTCTGCCCCCCCCTCCCCCCCCCCCCCCCAGGTCAGACCACCACCTTCCTGTTTTCATACTTGATCTGTGTTCAGTTTTTGACTGGCCGTCGACTGCACCCTCTTACCACTAAATCGGAGGGAGCGCGACGAGGATTTTCCCCCGTTAGAAAATTATGCCTCTTGCCAAGTACGAGTGCCTGTGAGAGATTTCGCCTACTTTCATACAGCCCGCACAACGTATCTGTCATGCATTTCTTTCTACATGACAATTCTCAGCCGCACACAGTAGAGGAAATGAGGACGCCCCTGCAGCGTTTTCGACGGGAAGCGTTTGCTCACCCACCATACCGACCGGACTTGGCTCCCTCTGATTTTCATTTCTGCTGACATGAAGCGCTGGCTACGAAGACAAGATTTTGGCACAGACTACAAGCTGCAGATCAGCGTTGAGATTTGGACAGGTATGGTATTGGAAAGTTGGTACACCGCTACGACAAATGTCTCAGTTGGGGCGGCGACGATGTAGAGAAGTACTGGAAGGTATGATCCGACCTTACTTTCCAAATAGCTCTCGTATTGAAACGCATCCATAATATCACATGCAGATTTCCTCATCAAAGAAAAATCAGAATGTGAAGAATCATAGGCATCCTTACTTACTGCAGAGCAGTATTGCGACAATTGAGATGTGATGAGATAGTCGCGAGGTAACTTTGTAATGTATACAAAATAGCGACAACCGTTGGGATACAATCAAAACTTTAGCGGCTTCTTCTGAAAACAGCGTCTTGATACAGAAAACGTCGTCCTCCTTCACTTCAGTTGGAATCTAGATAGGATGTGAAACCTCTGAGGAACATAGGGATTATCCGCTTTGTGTGTTGCAGTGGGTAGAACTTGCCCACTGCCTTTCTGAGCAGTTCGCAGGAGATCTGTTTTTGAGGTCTGAATCTTATTGAGTACTGGGGACTCAGAGGTCATAAAACTTCCCATTCTCCCTTTGCGGACACCAGTGGATTGACACTCTGTAAAGACCAGTTACAAAGACACGAAAAGGAAATGTTTAGCGAGTTGGGTATTTCTTGAATAGCAGATCAATCGCAAACTGAAGTAGATGGGATGTAGTATTATTTGCTATCAAATAAACTGGTGTGAAGTTATGCCCTGGAAGTAAATTCAAGAGCTGCCTACTGAAAATACTGTCTCCTGTGAACCACCAGCCCATTGTGCTTTGCAAAGCGCGTCTTTCGTTTCTGTCCCTTATTCGGCCCTTGTTGAACTTAACCATGTTAGCGGTGGAATAAGAGGATTTCTGGTGCACTTTTGATGTCAGATTGATGTCAAATTAATTATGCAAATTAAGTAATCATCAATTAATTCCCTCCTCCTCCTTGTGACGTCATGGGTTGTCCCCAGCCGGCACGTGTCCCCTTCCCCCACCACCTCTCTGGGAAATCATCTTTAAATTTGTCATCGTAGTGAGTATGATAGAAAATTTGCAGGGTGAATGTATATCAGATGTTGGACATAAACATCCTGCATTGGAGTGTTAAGAGCATTGCATTCTGCACAACTAATGTTTCAGAAACCACGTCACTTCAAACTTTACAGCAAGCGCGCGCGCGCACACACAAATCATAGAAGCGCGCGCGCGCTTATCTTCTATGATTTTCCTCTTGTCAGTACCTTCTTGTCACTGACTCCAGACACAAACAATACTCCAGAATTGATAGCACAGTTGATTTACGTAGAATGTTTCAAACCTCTCTCTGGATCTCCATTGTGTATAAACCACAGTTTTCTTCTGTCGTCTGTTACAACACCGCAACACTCTAAAATCTATTATACACCGATAAGGGATGCTAACCTCAACACGTATGCACCTGAAGAGATCTTGTGCACTTTGATGGGGGCCATGAGTAAGACTGGCGCGGAGCGATCTTCGCTGAACAGCAGTTGACGGCTCAGCTCGCTCTGTTCCTTCAAGAGGCATGAAATGTATTGGGTATGCTAATCTCCTACTTCTGGTCAGTTGCAAATTAGATCGGCGTCGGTGTTGCAGGGTGGGTTTCCTCAAAGACAATGCAGAGAGATCTTCCAATTTCCGATTTTATCCTACGAATGAGAGAATACTTCGTGACTCCCATCCAAATAGTGGGAGATGGCAAACCATAATAAAATCTTATCGAATTTATGCAGTGTTTCAAGTAAAGAACGTAGATTCTGCACGTCCTCTCCTGATCTAAGAAACAGTATTAGTGTCATGTGATGTAGGCAGTGTAGCAGGTTCATGATATGGCCACTTGTCTATGACCCTTGCAAAGTAATGGTGGGGGTGGTTTGGCGCTGATACAGAAATTGAGTACCATGCTTCAATGTTATTGGTTGATAGCATGACGAGATCGACGTAATGAGACGTTTTGTTGACATAACTCGTCAGGAGTAGTGGTTTAGACTTTGAGTAATTGGGTAAAAATTTCAAAATAAAACCTGATAAAATTGCGAAACTGATGGAGAATATGTAAAAGTGATGAAAAAACAACAAAAATTTGGAGGGATGAGGATACTTACGTGCTCGCCTGGGTGTTTGAAAATCATTCCATTCTTCCAGCAGTGTGATGGAGAACTGATGGTGCACACTATCCGTGGTCTGTGTGTTTAAGTCCTTCAGAATATCCCCTCGTTCGATAAATGGTTATGCACTGTAAGTCATAAAAAGAAAAGATGCAGTGTCCAAAGATTTGAAGGTAAGGATGACTACCACCTACGACACCGAAACAACGATCATATACCTTGTCTTCGAAAATGGTACACCGAGACATCTGCTATGCCGTCACTATGGTAGGTTAGATTAAATACAGATGTCGTCACCCTTGGACAGCTGTTTGGAAACGCTCCACAGTGCCAGAAACTCTTCCGATTTCCATATGTTGCGATATCTTCGACATTTTTGTCAAAAGCTACACTGCCTCTGTCTTTTATTTCAACCATCCTGTGTGTTGTGGCAGCAGCAATATTTAGACCATGCTATTTCCAGCTTTCTGTGAGAGCCAATGGACCGAAACGTGTTAATGTCGGTCTAGCACCTGACATAGACTTCAAAGTTATGGCAGAAACACAATATGTATGGCTGTGAACATAGCTGTAGTCATAAACTCCTTTGATGTCTTACAGCAAAAAGCAGTGTATCAAACTGCTTACGAAACAACACTAGAACGCTCTATATGTGACTGATTGTCTGAGGTATTTGGTATTCCTCCAGTACGGGCCACAAAACGTCACATGGGTCCGCGGAAGTGACCTCCTGCTCCAGTGGACCAATACGTGTACAGTATATTTAATGGTATCACCACATACGATCGATGTCAACACACAGACGGTATTTGTTTTCGATATACCAGAAGAGAGAGAAGAGTTAAAATATTCGTGAGTCTCTACTAGGTGCCGTTAGCAAAGTTTTTATAGTTCGTAGTTTCACTCCATGGGATATTATGGACAGTCATTCGATATTATTGACTCGTAGGTCTTATGCTTTTGAATTTCTTTATGCAGGCCATGTATACTATGCATGGCTGCGAATTTCTTTCTGTAGGTCAGTGTGCTATTTTCCTAGTTTGATAGCTCCCTACCCAGTCAGTGACGGATGGAGGACTAGATGGCTTTCTAACTAATGGAACAGTGCTGTCGGAAAGTGATGGGTTTCGAGATAATTAGTGGACGTCTATGACTTGGCAAGGGACGTCTCTTACTCGTCTAAATCAAGTAGATTCAAATGTTATGTACGAGCGCTAATTTACCTGATCTTGTATTTGTGGTTCACATGCGAAATGTATGTTGACTACAGGATTCGTGGAGGATTGGTGAGAATACGGTAGGTAGACGATACTTTGACGAAAGGCGAGTTAGAGGAGACCTGTCTCCCGCATCTTCTAAGTATTGTGGGCAAACATAATACAGCATCTCACACACGTCTGACGAAGTGACTGCAATGAGAGAATTAGGGACTAATACAAAGGTTTCTACAGAGAGACAATCAGCAGCAGAAGTTCGTTGTTTTCTCGATAAACGAGAGACAACATTCTCCCGTGGGTTTTGTGTGCCTATAAATGGATGGAGTGGCATTTTAATAGGTAGACTAAATTTACATTTTCATCTACACCTGTATGCATACCTTGGAAACCATCGTACTGTGAATGGCGTAGGGTATCATGTGCCAGTACTAGTCATTTCCATTCCAGTTCCACTCGGAAATAGAGCGGGGTAGAAGATGACCGTCTATATGGCTCTGTACGACCGGTAATGTATCTGATATAATCTTTGTGGTTCGCTTGTGAAATATATGTTTACTACAGTAGAATCCTTCTGCAATCAGCTACAAATGTCGGTTCTCAATAGCGTTCCTTGTAAAGATCATCGCATTCACTCCAACGATTCCCATCCTCCGACTAATATGGCAGGAGCCGATAGGAATGCTTCTATAGGGCTGTGTTGTCAGGAAAACTTAGGTCTACAGACCCGTGCACGTTTGGGTTTTGGCGATCAGTAGACAAGTATTTTGGTATTGCTCACTTGGTCAGCCTTTCTGGGATGTTTCGAAAAGACATCTCAGAAAGTTTCGTTTTGTAGAAGGGATGAGGGGAAGCTTATTGTTCAACATTATGGTATCTGCGCCGGCAACATATAAGCGCGCACTCCTCCTGAGGCGGATAGGACAACTTTGCGAGTCTGGAATCATTAACAGCTGTCCGGCTCAGCGAGCGGTCTGTTGTCGGCTGGGAACGGTACAGCCCTGACGCATGAGTGAGTGGAGGTTTGCGACCCGGTGACGGCGGTGGCAACTGTTCACATGCGACCCGATGGTAGTGGGGGAGGGGAGGATGGAGGCGGAGGTATTGTGGGGGTGGAGAAGAGAGTGAATCGTTCTACTGCTCCCCATAGACCGACGGTTCTCAATAGGATTAGTTCAGGAGCAGTATACCAGAATTCTAAGTGTCTTACTTCCACCAGCGTGACAAGGCAACCGAGAAACAGAACGCAATTACCACCCATTTTGGTATCGGGGAATATCACTACCTAGCCTGTGGGAAGCCTCCAAAGATGTCAACGGGACGTGTCTTCAATGGTTACCTTGCGAATGTAATCCGACCACATGAAAAAAAAATTACTTGCAATACAAAGGGATTCTCTTGATCAGTTTAATTAATCAATCAATTTGATATCAATGCCAGCTGGGGAAACCCATGGTACCACTAGGGACAGGGGGAATTAATTAATTTGATAGCAATTTGATATCGAAAGTGCACCAGAAACCACCTCAGTCCAGTACTCATGTTCACGTGTGATTTAAGTTTACGAGGCTGACACGCCTCTGCCTGTGTGCTGAACCAGCCTAACTGTTAGATACGTCCTTACTGAGTGTGTCGGTTGTTGATTCGAAGGAAGATATGTTCTGTGCCCCTCGCAGCTGCAGGCAACAAGACAGTTCTTTTGGCCACAGCGTACAAGTAATGAACAATACGAAGTAGAAACCGTGGCCCCCAAGCGCGGAAGAGGCTGGCCACCACAGACAAAGCGACAAAGGTTCACGCAACAGCTTGCTCTGAAAAATGATACAAGCCGTGAAAGTTGCGTGGTGTATAAACCTTGTTACTTAGTGGACAGGACCTTGTTAACAGGAGTTCTGAAAAATTATTTTTAACTGAGACGTCATGCTCTCCAACCGGTTTCACCTTACAGTTACCGTAAGGAAGAATTAAGACGGGAACCTTATCAGTTACCAAGCGATTCCAGTTATTTATTGGGGAAAGCTGGTCCTACAGAAAAGTTCAGTGCTGTGTCCTCCGGAAGATAAGGAACGGAGTGATACATAGAACAGCGCCAAGCTGCCTAAGTCTCAGGTGCAACTGAATTAAGGTAGTCTCCAACAGAGGATGCAATGAGTATTTTATGCAGGTGTTTTACGTTACTCAACCAGTTACGAAGTGGACATCCATGCGCCAAATGCAGATATAAGTGGAGACACGGCGGCAGCCGCCAATTAGTCAGCACAGTATCAACAGCACCTCAAGAGATCGAGACTCGTCCAGAGTCACCGCCAAGAAGAGTCCAACTGAACATCCTACAAGTGATATTGGTTATCGTTATCTGGGTTCAGGACTAGACCAGCGAGAGAGACAGGTCTGGGCAATGAACACTTAATAATTATTTGCAGCCGCGCGGGGTAGCCGTGCGGTCTAAGGCGTCTTATCGCGGTTCACGCGGCTCCCCCCATCGAAGGTTCGAATCTTCCCTCGGGCATGGGTGTGTGTGTTGTCCTTAGCATAAGTTAGTTCAAGTAAGATTAAGTAGTGAGTAAGCCTAGGGACCGATGACCTCAGAAGTTTGGTCCCATAGTAAAAAATAAAATAAATTTGAAAGCACCACAGTTAAGTATTGGCAAGGTTTCTTTAAATTAATTATTCTAAATCCTTGTTAATCTGCGTTGCCATCATTTTTCCGCAGATATTACTTAACGCTGCTTATCCCTGTGACGAGACTTAAGTTGCAGCGTGCATGCAAGCCTCCTGACACCAACTACTTTCTTTAGTAGGGGATTCTCTTACTGTCACATTTGTAAGTTTGATGACTGACGAATATAGCATTTAGTAACTTTTTTCTGCTTTACTGGCAATTCAGCTTTTCCTTGTATCTGCTTCATTTCATACCTTTTGAGTACATATTTATTTTATTTGCTTTCGCTGGTACAATAGAGGAATTAAAGGACTCCGTGGTGTCGTGACTCGAAGGTCAGGACGCAAATAGGAAAGCTAGTATATTGTTACCTCAAATCTCTGTCGCCATGGTGATACGATGGAAAAATAGTCAGTACCTGAATGGCGTTAAGCCTGAAGTTAAACCACTCTTAAGCACGGGAAATGGACGTTGGAGGCAGATGTTAAAGTCCCACATTGCTGTCCTAATGGAGATTTTAATGTAGGTTTTTCCTTTCTACGACCTGTTATGAATTATGGAGCGTCAAATATATATATATATATATATATAATGTGTGTGTGTGTGTGTGTGTGTCGCTACAGATGAAGGGAAGGGGACACACAGCCCATTCCTCTCGAATAGCACCAAGGCGGCCGTCGGGCTTCACGCCCCCTAACCGACGGATGGACCACCATCAATACCGAAACGTAAACGTACCCTCACTCTATGATATGCTGAAAAATAGTTTGAAATTTAACCTAGTTATTCGCACGAAGTCTGGACGAACCATACGCCCCAACCTGCGTCCCTCTTGCTGCCACACAACAGAGATTTTTTCACCAACTGGGTTCGAACCGTCTACATAAGAGTCCAGCGCCAATGTAACTAGTGTGCGCTACTGATCTCGGCTGCAGAGGCACATACCTGTATATAGTATAAGCACCTAATCCCTTTCAGACATTTTTCAAATGAAATCATTGCCAGTTATGGGTTGTACAACTTTCAAACTTATTTGCTATTTCTCAATATCGACATTTTAGTCATTGTCAAGAAACATCAGATAACCTGTATGTCCCATGTTGCATGAGATCCCGCATAATTTCATACACCAACGTCAGACTTACTCTCATAATATGACCACGTGAAGATGTGAAGTACAAAACATCTGTCACAGTGAAACTGGCAGCTTCGGGACACTTTTAGTGCTTCTCAATATGTACAGCAACACTTAATTTCCAGATGTATGGAATTCTATAACATTTATCATTTAGTTTTGATAGCAATACAATTTTTGTGAGCAGTGAGGTATTCGTAATATGGAACATAAATCGTCACAAAGTTACTCCCCAGATCAGGACAACATTGCAACATGAAGTCTGTGGTGTCATCGCCAGACACCACACTTGCTAGGTGGTAGCCTTTAAATCGGCCGCGGTCCGTTAGTATACGTCGGACCCGCGTGTCGCCACTTGCAGTGATTGCAGACCGAGCGCCGCCACACGGCAGGTCTAGAGACACTTCCTAGCACTCGCCCCAGTTGTACAGCCGACTTTGCTAGCGATGCTACACTGACAAATACGCTCTCATTTGCCGAGACGATAGTTAGCATAGCCTTCAGCTACGTCATTTGCTACGACTTAGCAAGGCGCCATTACCAGTTTATATTTGAGATTGTAATACTGTCTAAACAAGAGCGATGTTCTCCAATTGTGGATTAAAGTTAAGTATTCCAAGAACTACGTTCTTTTCTTTATAGGATAATTACTTTACCTTGTTCCAGACCTCACGTCAATCTGCGTGAGCTTAAAAGCGTGCATTTCGGCCTCCTCTAGCAACACGGTGTTGGCTCTTCTGCCAACACTACAAAGTCTAAGACAGTACAGTTAAATTCCTGTCACAATGATCAGTTTACCTTGTGTTTACGTCACAACGCCAGTGTTTATACAGTGTTTGTATATTCACACTGCAATGGCCTTCAGACATGCATGTCTGATGGACATTGTGTTGTCGAGATACACTCACTGTATCAAGACAGCATCGTAACCATCAATGATGCTCCTTCGATAGGCTAAAATGACGATATAATATGTCTCTCCCTGTGCGGGTATCACGAATTTTGCGAGCATAACGGTTGTGACGTGTGAATGCTTCGGGCGGTCCTTGAGGGATGTCGCATACGCCAAGTGGTTAAGGCAACCTCTGGCGATCAGCGGCAAATCCGGTTCGAGTTCCGGTTCGCACAAATTTTCATGTGTCGCATAATGACGTTTCTTTACGCACATTTATTACTTTGTTACAAATTTTCCCAGTTTAATCGATATTGTTTATCTATAATCAGAAAAAACTTCTAGACAAAGTTTGTCAATTTGGTGAAATATATTCTTCCAGTTTCCTTAAATCCAAATAATTATAGAGCTGTCCTCACTGAAACAAAATAAGAATAAAAAACTACATTAAGCAAGGTAATCGAACAATATTTTACACACTTTTTTTTTTACAGATGTGTTCACTGGAAACATACTACAAATTCATTGGAATTTTAATACAGTAAGCAAGATAATTAGCTCAAACTGTTGGGCACCTAGTTACAAGTTCAGTGGTATGGTAGAAAACAACGCCATAATACATCTGATACGGCACTCTGAGCAAATGTATATTAGCAAATGTATGGCAAGAAGAAAATCTATCGGTAACGCTTCGCATTTCTCTCTACTTTTACAGTCTGTTCATTTCATAACACACACAGAATGGATGTCGAAGAGATTTACGTGTTCCAGGGCTACGTGAGAATGTATACAGTGTGCGTCATGTTTGTCTTTATTTCCGTGCATTAAAATTAAGAAAAAATAGTTGTTTTCGCACATTCCAGCGAAAGGCCCAGTCGATGCACGCAACAGGGGGTAGTGAAAATGAGAAATCTGAAAGAAAAACGGATCAGTTTCCAGATTCCTTCAGTTGTGCGCTTTCCTCTGGTAGACAAGAATGGCAGTTAGCAGAACTGGCTCCTTACCTGCAATTCTACGAAGGCGTTCGATAGCGGCCACATCGCGCGTGGGCGGTGGTCAGGTTGTGTTCGCAGCTGGTAGCTTTCTCAGCCCGATTACGGGAAACGACCGGAGCCTGTGCCCTCTCAGCCATGCTAAAAGCACATCGGTGCGGTTCTATGGAAATTCTCCGACGATGCAAAATAGGCTCATGAATTCCAGTCTTGCTGCACAAACATTCTGGAGCGCCTACATTACCCGTATTTGTCCACTCAGTACCTAGTAACTTGGGTAATCGCTCTGGAAACGGAAATGCCGCCGAGCCGGCAACTTATTTTCGAAATATGGAAATCATAAACCTAATTTGCATTGGGATATCTAATTGCCGTATTTTTTAGACCGACGGCAAGTACCATCAGAATGAGAAAACAGTCTATACTCCCATCCAGAACCCCAGATCACCCAATTGAAGAAGAAGAAGAAGAAGAATTGTTCAACAATGGGCACTACTTTACTAAAGAAGATATGCCACTAGCAACTGACACGGATGTTAATATTATCAAGCATTACGTGGGTGTCCAACATTCTGTTTACGAAACATGAGGTAAATTCTATGTTGGAGAATTCGGTGCTGTCTAAATAATGGGCTATCTATGTGGTCTAGGAACCATAATAATTATGCAGGCAGGGAAGGCTGCAAATCTTTGGGTTTAGATTTTCCATGTCCAGTATACAAAGCTACCCAAAATTGCTGGCTACGAAATATTCACGTAAAACTTTACGATTTGTTAGGGGATCTGTGGGATGATTTAACATTCAATTCTTTGCCACTTCACCATGCTATGGTTCAAATGGCTCTGAGCACTATGGGACTTAACATCTGAGTTCATCAGTCCCCTAGAACTTAGAACTACTTAAACCTAACTAACCTTAGGACGTCACACACACCCATGCCCGATGCAGGATTCGAACCTGCGGCCGTAGCGGTCGCGCGGTTCCAGACTGATGGGCCTAGAACCGCTCGGCCACCACGTTCACAGTGTTAGTTTTTGCGTCAGATCATAAGTTTTCAAAGCATATGCACCTAGCTGGACAATGAAAATCACTGTTAAAGAACATACTTTACTTTATTCCAATACTGAAGGGTATACGCCAGCACTGTTCCAAGGGGAAGATGCCAAGTAAGATGTGTATGAGCCCCTCGTAACCTGCGCTGTTTGCGCCACAGTCCGAACACAAAAGGTATAACCCCCCAAATTAATTCTTTTTACGAATTTCGCAGATTTTACGAATGGTTTTAAATGTTAAATTTGTCATTCAGAAAATATTATTCTGTTTTTAAACTTAACAGGGAAGCCACGATACTTGCCGCATGGATAAAAAATGCTCAGATTTCCTGTGGAAACGTTTACGTTCGCCTCTAATCTCTTTGAGATATCCAGAGTGTGCGCGATGCTGTCTGCTAGGAGTTAAAGATATTACTGTGAGGTTACAAATACTACTATGCTCAAATATTCACACAATTAGGCGGCACAGTAAAAGTCAGAACAGCTTTTACAATTAGATATTGTAACTTACCTTTCCTGGCCACACGAGAGACAGTTTCTACTGCCCGGGAGACAGGAACTTTGTTTTGCCATGGAAATTATGGTTCAGGCTTTCCGTAATCCTAATTAATTGCGGTCAGAGCCTGCAGTTCCTTCCATTAGCGTAGGTGTTTTTACAGCAGCTGTTGGGAATATACTACTCCAAATATACTTTGTGATAGTGCCTGGGGGAAGTATCTCTATGCTGAACAGTGCTGTTAGTGGGAGAAGGAATTAGCCGATGAAAATGCCTGAGTTGTCTTCGTGAGGCTGACTGGTTGAACGGGCTGAATGTTAAAACAAATTTTAGAAAGCTGCTGGGAGTTAGCAAAGTCGAGTAGCCTAGTGGCCGTCTTTCTGGCTGTTAGAGACGTCTCGAGAGCCCTCCGGGTTGGAGAGGATGTTTTAAAGAGTGTTTCGAGTTATGCAGTCGATTCGCAAGTGCCTTCGTGTGCACTGGCATTGAGATCTAATCAGTCATTTTCCAATCATCTAGCCGAGTGTCCTAGTTTAATGAGTGTCCATGTGTTCGTTAGGCACAGGGTGTTCGGCGACCGAGGTGAAGTTCGACCGGTCTGATTGAACGGGAAAAAACTTACCAGTTTCTGCCGAAACTGAAAATATGATGGTTTTGTCTCATATGACCAACTGACTTAGAACTGTATTCCTGTTTTGTCTTTTGGAAATTTATCGGCGGAAGCTGGAGCCAGCTGGTGGCTCTGTATGAAGAGAAGAGCTCGCTCTTTTCGTTCACGAAATCCATAAAGTAGTACACACTGGCGCCCAGGTCGATGACGTGTTCCTTGATTTTCGGAAGGCGTTCGATACAGTTCCACGCTGCTGTCTAATGAACAAGATGAAAGCGCTTGGGATATGGGATCAGCTATATGACTGGACTGAAGAGTTTCTAGCAAACAGAACACACCACTCTAAAAGTATAGAAACCTCCATAAGTAAAAGTAACTTTTGGCGTACGCCAAAGAAGTGTTACAGGACCATCTCTTTTCGCAATGTTTATAAATGACATAGTGGATAACGTCGGATATTATATTACGCTTTTCACGGGCGGAGCAGTTAATTCTATAAAATATGTAGAAATTTGCGGTGTGGAGGGATTTAGAATGGGACGACCACATTAATCGCAGATGAGGCAGAGGCCAGACTGAGATTTATCTGAAGAATTGTCAAGAAATGTAGTCACGAAGTAGGTAGCTTACAAAACCCTCGTTATATCAGTACTTGAATACTGCTCGTCAGTGTAGAATCAGTACCAGACTGGACAGATAAAGAAAAACGGGGAACAAGCAAAAAAGAGCAGCGTGTTTTACAGGTTCATTCAGTAAGGGCGAAAGCCTTACGGTGATGCTCGGCCAGTTCCAGTGGCAGAAGCTGCAAGAGAGGTGTTTTGCGACACAATGTAATTTACTGTAGAAGTCTTGAGAGCGTACGTTCCTAGAAGAGTAAAGTGATATATTGCTTCCTCCTACGTGTATCTCGCCATGAACGTAATTCGAATTTACATGAAGGTCTACATGCAATCGTTCTTCACGCGAACCATTCGCGACTGGAGCAGGAAAAGGGGCAAGTGACGAGGGTACGCGAAGTACCCTCCGCCAGACATATCGTAAGGTGGCTTATGGAGCGCAGGTGTAGCGGTAAAACAGTTTGTATTTTCCAGTCCAGTGTTCGTGTTTGGGCATCTCACTGAACGCAGTTGCACTGCTACAGGGCATTTCTTAGAGGTACAGAAGTAATGAGAAGTTTCAGCCAGCCTAGCGCATCAAAGCAAGGCCGCCTTTCCTCATTTGGACTGGTTTTAATAATGTAGCAGTGCAGAGAATAAATCAGGATCCTCCAAGAAACGTTTTCAATTAAATCTACGGAGCAGTAAGTCGCGTAATTAGTGTCTCGAACCGCATCTTAATGCAAGTTCATCATTCCTGGCAGCAGCCGCGAGTATTTTCTCAGTTCTTGTATCCTCCTCGATGTAGCAAAAATGTTCAGTACGACACGGCGCACAGTGGAGTAGTGATCGATGGAACAAATGGCGGTTCCGAGGGAGCGCCGATCCAGGGATCGGTTCTGTGGGGGGAAGGGGGGGGGGGGGAGGGGAGGAGGCCACACAGTTCGGTACTGTCTTCTCCGTCACCCTCCACCCCCTTACCCTCCCCCTCCCCCTCCCAAATATAACTTGCCATCACCTTTCTTTTTAACTTTGCGCGGATGTGTATGATTTTAAGAACAAGAAAATACATTTCAACACACTGAGATGACAAAAGTCATGGTACAGCGATATGCACGTATAGACATGGCGGTAGTATTGCGTATACCGGGTAAAAAGGGGCAGTTCATTAGCGGAACTGTCATTTGTAATCAGGTGAATCTTGTGAGAAGGTTTCTGACGTGATAGTGGTCGCACGGCGAGAATTAACAGACTTCGAACGCAGAATGGCAGTTGGAGCTAGACACAGGGGGCATTCCGTTTCGGGAATTGTTAGGGACTTCAGTATTCCGAAATCCAAAGCGTCAAGAGTGCGCCGAGAATACTTAATTTCAAGCATTACCTCTCACCACGGACAACGCAGTGTCCGACGTCCTTCACTCTACGACCGAGAGCAGCGACGTTTCTGTAGAATTGACACTCCCAAGAGACAAGCAATACTTCGTGAAATAATCGCAGAAACCAGTGTGGGACGTACGACGAACAGACCCGTTAGAGCAGTGCAGCTCGGCGTTAATGGGCTGTGGCAGAAGACGCCCGACGCTAGTGCCTATGCTAGCAGCACAACGTCGCCTGCAGCGCCTCTCGTGGGCTCGTGACCATACCACTCCGACTCTAGACGACCGGACAAACTGTGGGCTAGTCAGATGAGTCCCGGTTTCGGTTGGTAAGAGCTGATCGTAGGGTTAGGGAGTGGTGCAGATCCCATGAAGGCATAGACTCATATTGTCAACAGGGCAATGTGTAAGCTGTTGGTGGCTACATAATGGAGTGGGCTGCGTTTGCATGGGACGGACTGGGTCCTCTGGTACAACTGAACCGATCATTGACTGTAAGTGGTTATTTTCGGCTGCTTGGAGACCAAAATGCAGCCACTCATGGACTTCACGTCCACAAAAAATAGTGGAATTGCTATGGATGACAATGCGCCAAGTCACCGGGCCACATTTGTTCGTGATTATTTTGAATAAAACTCTCGAGAATTTGAGCAAATGATTTGGTCACCCGCATCGCCTAACATGAACCCATCAAACGTTTGTGCGACATACTCGTGAGATCAGTTCGTGCACAAGATACTGCACCGGCAACACTTTGGCAATTGTGTATGGCTGCAGAGGAAGCGTGGCTCATTATCTCTGCTGAGGGCTTCCAACGATTTGTTGAGTCAATGCCACATCGGGTTCCTCACTACGCTTGGAAAAAGGTCCTACACAGTATTGGTAGGTATCCCATGACTTTTGGCAGCTCAGTGTATTTTGGAATAGTCGCACACAGCAGCAGGACGTAGCAGATTATCTTAGCGGCAGCATGGAGACGTCTGTGCTCCGGATGCAATTGTAGTTACGAGTTGCATCATTTTTCCGGATAATCCGATTGTCATAACTGGCAAGTAACAAGGTTGTTGACTGTTGCACCGATTTACCGGTTTTTTTTTTTTTTCATCGACCTTTAGGTACGTGTAACATTCATTCAGTGCCTGCATAGACCTTGTTATCTCGAGACTGACCGAAAACGCGTCTCGACGTCAGCAGAGCTCGGGTCCTAATGAGGCGAATCTCGTGCTGGGGGGCTTAGTTTAAATATTTAGCTTCGAAAAAAATCGACTTCGCAGAGGGCTCTTTTTTCTATAGCGGACCTAACTGTGTTCATTTACACAGTTTTGGGCGGGCTGTACAGTTTCGTTAGGATGTCAGACACTGACTTTTCTTAACGGTCAGAACCGCCTCTCTGGACTCTTTAGTGTATTCAAATAAGAAATATCTTTCAAACTTAGCACTAGAGAATCTAGAATTAATTGCAATTACGACCAGCAAAAATTATGGACAGTACCTATATACCACTGCAACAATATCTACTTGTATCTCTCGTCCGCCCTTGCAGCACACACAAAATCAGGAATCAAATTATAGTAAAAATAAATTCCTATAGGATTATCGTTGTTAGACGCTCGTTAATCGCTGATTAACCTAGTTCTGACGTGAAGCTAATAGTTCTCCACACCTGGTGTCTGTGATGTAATGGTGGTGTGTCAATAAAAGAGCTTACTATGAAATGTAATCTGTGCACCCAGCCCCATTTGCTACTGACAGAATAAGAGCCAGTATCTGGAGAGTGGTGGCAGAGTCTGTCGCGCTGGTGTTATGTTATGCGCGAGTGTGACAGACAGAAGCACTCTTGTATGCGATGCGAGAGCGATGTGTCACCTCCTGCTGCTGCTCCCGATGGCTGGGGCAGGTTTTTGTTGCCGCATCAGCGCCCAGAGAGAACATTGACATTTTTGTCAGCCTATTCTGAAGCGCCCCTCGCGCCTTCTTTCATTTCCCTCGTGCCATCTCTGGATGGAGGGATGGGGAGGAGAGGGAGGGAGGGTCGC
This sequence comes from Schistocerca americana, assembly GCF_021461395.2. Taxonomy (NCBI): domain Eukaryota; kingdom Metazoa; phylum Arthropoda; class Insecta; order Orthoptera; family Acrididae; genus Schistocerca; species Schistocerca americana. The sequence continues at coordinate 542,009,806 of NC_060119.1, forward strand.
CTGTCAAGAGCTGGGGCGGCGGACTGACTTCCAGATTGGAAATGATGATGACGAATGGTCCATCAGAGAAAATAACGCCGCCTGCCGTGCCTTGGGGAGCAAGCCGGCGCAAATTGTGATGGGCAGTTATCGACAGCGCGAGTCAGCGTGTGCTTACACGGATTCTCTCTCTCTCTCTCTCTCTCTCTCTCTCTCTCTCTCTCTCTCTCTCTCTCTCTCTCACACACACACACACACACACACACACACACACAGCGTGTTTCCAGAGCAGGGGTATCTGCAGAAGTCAGTCAAAAACTGATGGACGGTCCATCAAGCGCATAATAAAACGCTCACAACACACTCGTCATTCCATCTATATGTATATTCTGCGAAACATTGTGAACTGTGTGGCAGAGGGTGCTTTATATTCTACAACAGACGAGGACTGGTTTTAATTTTCATATATGAAAAATAAAGAAATTGATTTTATTAATGAGTCTATTTGATTGCAGGTACATGTTTTCAGTCGCGTTACATGTTTCCAGAATGAGATTTTCACTCTGCAGCGGAATGTGAGCTGATATGAAACTTCGTGGGAGATTAAAACTGTGTGCCGGACCGAGACTCGAACTCGGGACCTTTGCCTTTCGCGGGCAAGTGCTCTACCAACTGAGCTACCCAAGCACGACTCACGCCCCGTCCTCACAGCTCTACTTCCCGAGTTCGAGTCTCAGTCCGGCACACAGTTTTAATCTGCCAGGAAGTTTCGTGTTACATGTTGATAACTACGTGCCAAAGTACCGTAGCATCATCCGCTAGATGAACTATTAGAAAATCGCCCAGCCCACTGATGAAATGGATGGAGTATCGTGCAGTGATTAGCTTGCGTAGAAGCGGAAATGTTGGAGCTGTGTAAAGCCAATCCAGAAGGCTAAGTAAGCCATCTGTATTGGCTTGGTTCAGCTTTTCCACTGCTGCCGATACCTAATCACTTCAGTGTTCTATCCACTTCACGAGTGGGCTGTGCGATTTTCTTTTAGTTCAAATAAAGCTGTATGGTTCCACATATCTAAAGGCTGACTTGTATAATGTATATATGCAGACTGAAGTGACGACTGAAAATTTTTACCAAGGCCAGGATCAAAATGGCTCTAGGCACAGTGGGACTTAACATCTTAAGTCATCAGTCCCCTACACTTAGAACTACTTCTACATCCATACTCCGCAAGCCACCTGGCGGTGTGTGGCATAGGGTACTTAGAGTACCTCTATCGGTTCTCCCTTCTATTCCACTCTCGTATTGTTCGTGGGATCTAATCTCTCTGATTTTATCCTCATGGTCTCTTCGCGAGGTATACGTAGGAGGGAGCAATATACTGCTTGACCCATCGGTGAAGGTATGTTCTCGAAACTTCAACAAAAGCCCGTACCGAGCTACTGAGCGTCTCTCCTGCAAAGTCTTCCACTGGAGTTTATCTGTCATCTCCGTAACGCTTCCGCGTTTACTAAATGATCCTGTAACGAAGCGCGCTGCTCTCCGTTGGATCTTCTCAATCTCTTCTATCAACCCTATCTGTTACGGATCCCACACTGGTGAGCAATATTAAAGCAGTGGGCGAACAAGTGTACTGTAACCTACTTCCTTTGTTTTCGGATTGTATTTCCTTAGGATTCTTTCAATGAATCTGTCTGGCATTTGCTTTACCAACAATCAACTTTATAAGATCATTCCCTTTTAAATCACTCCTAATGCCTACTCCCAGATAATTTATGGAATTAACTGCTTCCAGTTGCTGACCTGCTATATTGTAGCTAAATGATAAGCATCTTTCTTTCTATGTATTCGCAGCACATTACACTTGTCTACATTGAGATTCAATTGCCACTCCTTGCACCATGCGTCAATTCGTTGCAGATCCTCCTGCATTTCAGCACAACTTTCCATTGTCACTACCTCTCGATATACTAAATCATCATCCGCAAAACCTAACTAACCTAATGATATCATACATATCCATGCCTGAGGCAGGATTCGAACCTGCAACCGTAGCAGCAGCGCGGTTCCGGACTGAAGCGCATAGAACCGCTCGGCCACAGTGGCCGGCCCATTAGGCAGATGCGGTAACCACTGTGCCATCCTGGGACAAAGGCTTTGCGCTACTGCACGGACTACTCTAGCACGTCTCCATCCTCAGTCGAAATTCCCACTCACGCTTCCGTCCACTTGGTATTCACCTTAAACTCGAACAGCATTGCAAAGGATTTTCTTTTGGTTCATCTAGAGGCGTGCTACAGTATTTTGGCACGTGGTTATCAATACGTACCAGGTCCCCAGATGTATATCTGGTAACAAACAAAAGATTACGGCGCTTTATTTGTTCGAGGCCATAATTAAAACTTTCAATACCCCTCGTACTGTTTCCTCCGATTCCATTCACAGATGGAGCAGAGGAAGATGCTGAAGTGTCAAATGTAGAGGCTTTTTTAATTGTTTTTAGTACTCTGTATAATACCTGAAGGTTGCCAAGGAGCAGGGATTCCGAAAACATCGATCTTGTGAAACTGAACTCGCCATTTTCTCATGTGACATCCCGTAAGCCATGAATCGACGGAGTCAAGTGACACAATGTTTCTCGATTTCCGAAAAGCGTTTGACTCTGTACCACATGCACGCTTATTATCAAAAATACGATCGTATGGATTATCAAGTGAAATCTATCACTGGACTGACGATTTCTTGGTAGGGAAGATTCAAAAAGTTGTATTGTATGGAGAGTCAGTCAGGTGTAGAAGTAACTCTGTTTGCCCCAGGGAAGTAAGTTGGGACTCTTGCTATTCATGTTGTTTATTAACAACTTTACAGACATGCTGAAAATGATACAGTTATGTGTAGTGAACTGTAGTCTGAAAAAAGTGCAGAAATATTCAGTCGGATCTTGATGAGATTTCAGAATGGTTCAGAGATAGGTAACTTGCTTTGAATGTTCAAAGATGTAAAGTTATGCTCTTCGCAAAACAAAAAGCCGTAGTATCAACTAGTCACAACTGGAGTCGGTCAGCTCCTATAAATTCGTTAGTTTAGCACTCTGTAGGGATATGAAATGGAATGATCACATAGGCTCAGTCGTATGAAAAGCAGGTGGAAGAGTATCCATTATAATTATCCGGGCTGTTATGCCGTGGTCGGTTGATGAATTCTGTGTCGATTCCCAACGTTTTCGTCTCCGACTGCGGGGGGTGGAAGAGTGCCGTTCATTGGTAGAATACCAGAGAAATGCAGCCGGTTTACAGAAGAGACTGTTTACAAATAACTCTTGCCACCAGTCCTAGAATATTGCTAAAACGCACAGGACTGTACCAGATAAGGCTAACAGGTGATATTCAACGTATACAGAGAAGGGCAGCACAAATGGTTTGTTTGACCCGTGGGAAACAGACGAAAACTATCCCGAGAAAGCCTACTGTCAGAGTTCAAAGAACTGACTCTAAATGATGAATCTAGGAATAAACAACCACCTCCCGCGTATCGCTCCCGTAGGTATCGTGGGGTCAGGATTAATTACAGGTGGCAAAGAGAAAATTAAACAGTTATTCTTCCCATGCTTCGAATGTGAATGGAACGGGAGGAAATCCTAAGGCACCCCTTGCACGGGACGTGGAAATGCACTTGGACGACGATATAGTGACGTCCTAACGCGGAATTCCACGTTCCACTGCATGGCGAAGCGGGTAATGAAAAATATGACATGTCAGATTTTTGCTTCGTGTAGAGGAACGTGACCAGAGACGCAAAACCTTATGGTGTTAAACTCCTAATGTATGATATTTTTAATATAATAATAATAATAATAATAATAATAATAATAATAATAATAATAATAATAATAATAATAATAGAGTACGTTGTATGAATCCAAGCTGTTCGAAAGCATCAGCATATAAGTATTTCGATTCGCTTAGATAGGATTTGGTATAATAAAATGCAGGAAGTTACATATCGATAGTTACGGGCTACCTGTATTTGACGCTTTTAATGTTATAACTTAGGTCTCCAAAAGTATAAAAGTACACCGTTTCAAGGCAATTGCACAATGTGGAGCTGTCAAAACTGTCGTTTTAGGTGCAGTTTGTCACAGTTAAATACCAAATAATGACGTTTGTAGATAGAACCGTTGGACATTGTGTATCATATCTCAGGCACTGCAGGTATGTCGAAGCCGTAATGTTTTTTTAAAGCGTCGTGAATTTAAAAGAGAAGACGTAACAGGCTCTCGCCCAGCTGCTTCGAAATATTATTTTCACTTTGTTTTCTGAAAGCTTCCGGGTCTTTCTTAACAATTTAATAGAAGCATTACCTGCCACGGTCGAAGTCGTCATTATTGTGCTGCAATTCTTGTTGCATAGACCAACGACAGGAATGTTTACGCTGTGGCCAGAAATCTTAATCTTACCGGTCTGTAGCGTAAAGCAAACACAAGCTACACACTAGAAGTTTTTGCTGTTATGAAATTTTGTGCAGCAAATATGTATGAGGGTTGGAACTTAAATAGTGGCAAATATGTATTCACAACCGATACAAAAGAATTACATGGTTGCACCTGTTACTGTCCTTCAAAGTAGTCACCAGCGTTGTGTAGAACCCGTTGGCAGTGATGTGGAAGGCGTAGCATACTGTTAGCAGAGCCTGTCCTGTTGATGGTGCGAATTGAGCGGTCTACTGCCTGACGAATCTCTGGAAGAGGAGTTCTGAATCAAATCAAAATCACAAGGACTTAAGTCCGGGGGGTATGGTGGATGGTACAGCAATTCCCAGTCCCATCGACCGAACAGAGCAGCCACAGCTTGCGCTGTATGCGCCCGCGCATTGTCGTGCAAAATGATGGGTGGGCTGCGCCGAAAGTGTCACCGCTTCTTTCGCAAAGCTGGTCGCAGGTGATGCTCCAAAAACGAACAGTAATACTGTGCACTGACGGTCTGCCGTGGAGGAACGTAATGCGTTAGGATAACACCACCACCGTCGTACACGAGAATCACCAGAACTTTAGACCGCTCCATTCGGACCATCAACAGAGGAGTCTCTGCTAACGGTATACTACGCCTTCCACATCGCTGGCAATGGGTTCTACACAACGCTGGTGACTACTTTGAAGGACAGTAACAGGTGCAACCATGTAACTCTTTTGTATCGGTTGTGAATAAATAGTTGCCACTATTTGACTTCCAGTCTCGTATATATATATATATATATATATATATATATATATATATATATATATATATATATATATAATGGATGTGTCTTGTTTGTATCTGGCAGGTAAATACTTTTTTCAGTGATGATGAGGAGCTTAAAAAAATAAAACTTCGCTTTCATTCAAATGAAATTACAAGACGAATCCCGGTCATGAAACATGTGTGAAGTAAGTTATTTCAGAGTAATGGTAGTCAATACTTTATCGAGGATGTTGTGTCCTGCCTACTCGTCAAATAGGGGGTGCCTAGGAAACCTGCTTCTCGGATAACTAGACAACAATTCAAGAAAATCGTATTAGTGAATTTTTATTACAGTAAGATAAATGACAATACTTAAATTTGAGAATTTACAATGGTGCATCGCAAGCGATGGACGACAGACAAAATAAGAAAATCTCTTAAGTATGCCCAACTCCTAATACAAGTGGAACAATGAAACAATTCAGTTCCTAAGTCGCTGCTGCAGAGGTCGTAGAACGTCTAGTCTTCAGCTGGGCCGCGGCCAGTTCTCTCCGCCTAGAGACCGCTGCTGTCTCGTTGTCCTAGAGGGGGGTCGGTCAGCGTACTACTGTCTGACGTCCTCTTCACTGCCCCGAGTGCTCTAACGTTCCTGACCTGGGTGCCGGCGCTTGACGCAGGGTCAGAGGATACGGATATTACGCATGCGCGTATTAGACACTATACATTAATTATGCTCTTCTTCGATAATCGCTAACATAATTAACACAACTATTTTACACGCGTCGATTTTCATAAAGAAGCTATGTGATCTGCGCACCAGATGCAACCAAGAACTGCTGCTAGAGAGCGCTGAGGTCCGAAATCACGGTGAGGTGCACTTCCCGTGAGAACCAGCAGGTCGTTTCAGAGTATGCAACCACCACGACTGACACCACGCCTTGCTTGCTATGCGATGAGAAACACGTCCTGTGTGATGACGGCTTAGCAACAGGTACAAACGGAAGTACTCTCTGCTATGCTGATCATAGTGCTTTGCAGAGTATGGATGTAGATATACCGGGTGATCAAAAAGTCAGTATAAATTTGAAAACTTAATAAACCATGGAATAATGTAGATAGAGGAGTAAAAATTGACACACATGCTTGGAATGACATGGGGTTTTATTAGCACAAAAAAAAGCAAAGTTCACAAAATGTCCGACAGATGGCGCTGGACAGCAAAACGTCAGTGACTGCGCATGACAATCATGTATAAAAGGAGCTGTAATGAGAGAGAGAGAATCAAATGCGCCAGCAGTCGCAGCATGTTGACGTTACCTGAAAAGGCGCTTTTAGTGAAGCTTATTAACAGAAAGGGAAATGTGCTAGTTCAGCGTTACGATCCTATCGCAATAGAAAGAGGCTTCGAACGGGTAAACGTCCGTTGACAAATGCAGCTGTGGGTTGTTTAGACGATAGACCCCGTAGTGGCCGACCGAGCACAAGGCGTAATGCTGCTGAGACAGTTCAGGAAGAAATGGAGACTGTAGCGAGTTCGTCTATGCACGGGGAGGTCAGCGCTCGTGCAGTCGCACGTCGCACCGGCATTCCGTACACTACTGTTTGGTTGGCACTTAGGCGTACCCTCCGATGCTATCCATACAAAATCCATCGGCATCATGAACTGTTACCTGGCGATTTAGTGAAGCGGAGGGCATTTGCGGTGTGGGCGTTTCAAAAGATGGCGGAAGATGACGATTGGTCGAGTAACGCGTTGTGGACCGACGAAGCTCATTTCACGCTCCGAGGGTCTGTCAACACCCACAACTGAAGAATTTGGGCTACCCAAAATCCTAGAACTGTCGTGGAAACTCCACTGCACGACGAGAAAGTCACGGTATGGGTTGGGATTTACCACATCCACCGTTATCGGGCCTTTTTTCTTCGAGGAAATGCGTGATTCTGGTTTTGTAACTGCTACCGTGACGGGTGAGAGGTACGCCGATATGTTACAGAATCGCATCATCCCCAGCCTGACTGATAAACACCTGCTGGAACGTACGATGTTTATGCAGGATGGCGCTCTACCCCATATTGCTAGACGCGTGAAAGATCTCTTGCGCGCGTCGTTTGGTGGTGATCGTGTGCTCAGCCGCCACTTTCGTCATGCTTGGCCTCCCAGGTCCCCAGATCTCAGTCCGTGCGATTATTGGTTTTGGGGTTACCTGAAGTCGCAAGTGTATCGTGATCGACCGACATCTCCAGGGATGCTGAAAGCCAACATCCGACGCCAATGCCTCACCATAACTCCGGACATGCTTTACAGTTCTGTTCACAAAGTTATTCCTCGACTAGAGCTATTCTTGAGGAATGATGGTGGACATATTGAGCATTTCCTGTAAAGAACATCATCTTTGCTTTGTCTTACTTTGTTATACTTTGTTATGCTAATTATTGCTATTCTGATCAGATGAAGCGCCATCTGTCGGACATTTTTAACTTTTGTATTTTTTTTGGTTCTAATAAAACCCCATGTCATTCCAAGCATGTGTGTCTATTTGTACATCTCTATCTACATTATACTGAGATTTATTCAGTTTTCAATTTTATAGTGACTTTTTGATCACCCGGTAGATGTAGAGTGCACACCATCGAAAAATAGATTATGTTTCTGACCTAAAGAATTCATTGACTTCACTTTCGTATTTTCGTGTCGTCACATTTTCGAACAAATTTTATCCTTGAGAATAGACACTAATGAAAGTGAGCAATAGTAATGAGCTGTCGAACTAGGGCGGCAGAACGGGAGCGGTTAGGGCGCAGATGTAGCTGTGGGGTGGCGTGGGAGCTGCACCGGATGCGGGGTGCGTGGCGTCCCGCTTGGCTGCCCGCAGCCGGCCGGCAGCCAGTGAGTGCGTGGGTGCGTGCAGTATGGCGGCAGGTGCGGGCGCCTCTACCTGCCGTCCGTACCACTTGGGACGGGCTCCGAACGGCTCACTAGTGTTCACTGAAAAGGGGTAGGTGCTCTGTTCCCCACGATGAGCGCAGAGACAGACGAAAACGCGGTACTCTACTAGCAGCCGTCAAAAAAAGTCAACTACAAACAAATCGAGCTGCGACCTCGAATCTCGATGGTGTTCTTGAGTCCATAGTCATCCTTCAGTGCGACACATTTCTCACTACGACGGATCACTTGCGGGGAGACTTAGGTTGTAGAAGTTAGGATTTTGACGGTTCAGGAAACGTTCCATCTCGAAAATCACCTCGTTGTCATTCCGGACATGCCTGATTAAAATCTCCCGTGTTTACAAGCCGCGTGACTTGGAATAAAATCTAGAGAAAGCAAAGACGGATGCTTGACGGTTGTATAGCGGCGGTAGCGCCAGTTTCAAACGTGCGCCGGCTTCTAGCGCTTCCTGATGTCATTGGTCCCTCCGCCGGGAAGAGAGACGAGTTTAACAAGTCTTGACTGCACGTTTAAACGTATGCAAGCTCTCGATAGAACATGACAAAGTTGAGACCTTTAGTAAGTACCTTTTCAATTACTTATTGATTTCCCATGGGCCCTGTATAGAGCCGAGCGTTCGCGAAGCTGACTAATGTGACTTCGCAGATTAATATTTCTCGTGAGCACCCGTCCCTCGCCCGACCGAAGCTGCTTGCAACGGCCCAAATCGCCTTTCGCGCATCCGTCACTTCGGCACTCTCTGGAAGGTTCCAGACGCCGCTCACCGCGGCCACGTGGGCGAAACACCGTGCCAGCCCCCGCAGTCAGTGCTTTCTACTCGTGATGACAACAGCGGTGACAGCTATCGAAAGATCGAGTGTTTTATTCGATGTGACACGGCTTTTAAATCGTGAAGATTTTATTCAAGCATGCCACCGCGGAAGACTCGGAGGACACATTCTGAAATGCCTGCCATTCAACGATGTCTCCATCTCAGGATAGTAGTAGTAGTAGTAGTAGTAGTAGTAGTAGTAAGTGAATGCCGTGTCAGGCGAATACACAGCGTGGTAGGGGGTGAACGATTAAACAAAATTTGATAGACAAGAAAAGCAGCGTGTATGACTGTGTTCTCCGCAGAATCTGTGAAAACACCCCTACGAACAGCTTCCTATGCCACTTTTTGACAGTCGCTTATAACGTTGTCAGGAGATAGCGATAGCTTGCCATTGGGGCTGTTTGCCTCCTTACAAGCATAATCTGTTTGTATCTTGATGTATATATGGAGGCTGAAGCGACGAATGAAAAAGGGCGCCAAGACCAGGATTCGAACCCAGGTCACCTGCTCACTACGCACATGCGCTGATCACTTCACCAACCTGTCACAGTGGCTTTGCATATATATATATATATATATATATATATATATATATATATATATATATATATATATATATACGGAACAAAAAAGTCTAGTGACCTTATATCCGGAAATGCATGGCTTAATGGACTTCTGTGCAGAAATGCATGGTTTCCACACCAGAGGCCGTTAATTCAATCATACGCTGTTACAGAGACTGCGGTCTAATACGCGCTGCACCATGCAGCCACAGTTACAGTAAGTGCTGAAAATGGCTTCCATGTGCCTCAACGCACGCGTGTACACGCTGTAGCATGTTCTGTCTCACACATTCACATTGGCCAGGCTGCGCCCGAACAGTATTAAAAGCAGCATGGATGCGCTGCTCCAGTGTCTCCTCATTCCGAATGGGCTCTGCATACACGATGCTTTTGAGATGGCTCCATAACCAGAAACCGCATGGGTTGAGATCTGGTGAACGAACAGGCCATGCAACTGGACCACCTCGTCCGATCCGTCGACCAGGAAGACCTGATTGAGATGCGCTCGGACGTTAACGGCGAAGTGGGCTGGAGCACCATCATGATGACCCTTCGAGTCATCTATGCCACTACTTGCAGTAGGGGAGGCAAAGTCACTCACAAGAAACGTCGGTAGTTCCGGAAGAAAGACTGGTCCCAAAATGCGGTCGCCAATTATGCCGGACCACACATTCCGGCTGCACCGATGCTGCTGATTCGCTGTAAATACACCATGGACGTTCTGTATACTATCCCACAGATTACTCTTATGAAAGCTGAAGATACCACTCCGCGTAAAGGTAGCCTCATCTGTGAATAGGATGAATGATACACATCCCGCAATCGTGGTTGCCTGATGAAGAAACCAGTGACAAAACTGTTACGGATGTGGAAAGTCTGTCGCAGTAAGCCCTGCACACGCTGTATGTGATAACGGTAGTAATAATTGTTACGGAGAATGTTACACACGATTGTCTGCTTACCCTATACTGGCGGACAAGCTGACACGGCAATCGCCTTCCACAGCGTTAATCACATTTTCCTGCAAGTTTGGTGTCCGAACATTTCAGTTTCGTCCTCCATGATTTCCTGCTTCCTGAAACGACCCTGTCTCACACAAACGGTGAAACACTGTTGCAAACACTAAATGCTTTGATTGTTGGCAGGGATATGTCTCCTGCTACAACCTTGCTGCCAAGTACCTGTTGCCATTTGCCTTTCTGTAAGTAAACGTCATGTCAGCAAGCTCTAGATTCGAATACGGAAGCATTATGTACAGCGCTGTATCGCATCCACTACAATGTGAATCGGACAGAACATTACCAATTACTGTGGCAGGAGGGGCAACTGTGGCTGCATGGTACAGCGCGTATTAGACCGCAGTCTCTGTAAAAAAGTATGATTGAATACTCTTACGGTAATCGGCGAAACGCCACGAGTAACGAGGATAATGGGCAAGGGGCATGACATTAGTAGTATGTGGTTAAGTTGAGAATTCGGATCTGACGGGACGCGTGCTAGGGTAGTCCGCGAAGTTGTAATGACCATTGTGTCCGAATGGCTTAGTGGTTTCGCCGTCACGGTAGCTCAGCGTGCTTGGTCAGAGAACGGGCTGGTCTCCGTAATAAAAAAATAAAAAAATTAAAAAAACCTGTGTGAAGGGATCAATAACGAAATTCAACGGATGTCATGTGACGTCCGCTACGACCAAGTATAACGAACAAAATGGAAGAGAGAGGGAAAAATAAGTGGTCAGAGCAGCTGCCTAGTAAGCAGGAGGCCTGGAGTCTAATCCCGCTCCAGCACAATGTTTAACTTTCTCCATTGATTTCAACCAATGCCCACACGCAGTCAACGTTTGTAATTCCTTTATATCTTAATCACATGTTTGTTGTTTGACGACACGTGTTGATTTCTTTTGTGAGCTGGCGGTTGCCTTAATGGGTTAATAATATTGAAGTTTTACACGCGAAACGCAATGGCTATTAAGAAGAAAAATCATGCACTACTGGTAAAATTGATTTATCAGAACGGCAGCAGTAGCAGATCTGCACTGTGGGAATATCACCGACCGAAACAGCGGCGAAGAAACCCCATGTCTATAAATGAGCTAAAGAATGTGATCACGAAATTGAAGAAAGAGGTGAATTAGTGTGCAGCAGGGAGGAGAAGGCGGCCCATCGCAGTGGCAGTCATTAGCGAAGTTGTTGCTGCTATAGCCGGTTGTACAGCATTTGCCATAAATTCTGCGGTCAGTGCTCTAGCTGTGTTGGGAGAACTGTTTCTCCCCTGGTTACCTGTTCAAGAGAGTTTTACTCTGGTATCCAGACAAGATTCAGAATGTGCACAAAATGAAGCTCCAACATAGGCTACAACCCTGTGACTTTGCCCTTCGATTCATGCTGCGCCTGCAAATGGATGCCATGTGGCCAGTATATACTTTTCAAGCACGCAGGGCACATTTTACTCTGCACGGTTCCGTGAATGCACTGAACTGACGGAATATTGTATTCTATTCCGCCACATCCTGTGCAGGAACATTTTTTGCAGTCAGCATATGTGACTGTGTGGTGCGGTTTCACAAATCCTTCTTTCTCGGTCCGTTTTTCTTCAGGATGATGTCGAAGAGATAGCATCTTGCGGGCCTGTTAGGTGTACACTGATATCTGCACGTTTATAAGGACATCCTTGTACGAGTATAGCACGTGATTAAAGCTTTTCAAGAAGCAAGTATTTTCATACCACTGTATTCATGCAAGATGGAGCGACACGACTTGTCGCTTGCCAGATGCAACACTTGCTTCGAGAAACCTGTGGTAACGACCGCATCATCTCTAGACAATTTTGAAATGTATAGCCTTTCCGATCCTCCGAGCTAAATTCATGTGACCTCCATTTATGAGGATGTCTGAAAAATGGTCTCTATCAGGGATGAAACTTCCTGGCACATTAAAATAGTGTGCCGGACCGAGACTCGAACACGGGACCTTTGCCTTTCGCGGGAAAGTGCTCTTCCATCTGAGCTGCCCAAGCACGACTCACGACCCGTCTTCACAGCTTCAATTCCGCCAGAACCTCGTCTCCTACCTTCCAAACTTCTATCAGGGGTGTACTCGAACTCTTCCTGTGGTGAAGGAAAGCATACGTCATGCCGTGTTACGGATACAGCATGTTGCTGAGTCGAGAAACAATAGAGAACACGCTGTAACTTGTGACCACATCCTAATAAACAGGCCACAAACCCTGTTATCATGTGTTTGATCGTTCATCCCCTTTTCGTCCGCAAACACTACGCTCTGGCTGCTTTCAGTGCCATATTTTCACCTGGGGGTGGAAATCAGAACTAATTTTTTTTCAGCATACTCCGCTAGCCCACCGGTTAATGAACACATCTACGATGTTCAGCGTTCTGTGATATATACATCCCGGACTGCAGCACTCATAACACCTAAGATTATTTATAATACCTAAGATTATTTATAACAATCCGGTATGTAGGGAACACAGATTTAAAATAAATGACTGCTTTCTCCTGGAACAGTCTCCAACTGGAATGCGCGTGTGCTGCCGTACTCACTTAAATGTGATGTATGCACTAACTATAGTAAAACTGAACTATTAATTTTTCATTGCATGTATGTCAGACACTTCATTTTCCTTTTCTGAGTTTTCTTATGTTTACAGCTACACTGTGCAGCACAATTAGAGGATCACTTTTTCGAAACCTCGTAATTGTTTCCCACTGCGACATAAAAGTTTGAAATTGACTGAAAGGCGCCTGCACTGTACTGGTGCAACAGCGTGATTCCCTGGGACGTCACCCTAGGGCTAGACGACGCTTCAAAACAGCAAGGTGTCACCACATGCGAAAAAAGGCCAGAGCTCAGTACTTCATGTGAGGTGAGGTGTAAGGTGGGTTAGTGATGTCACATTGGCACCAAATTTCACCACAGTTCTGCCCAGCGCCACCGTGAACGTGTCGCATCTCTCTTGCGTACATCTACATTGTTACTCTGCAATTCACACTTAAGTGCATGGCAGAGGGTTCATCGAATCATTTTCATACTACTCTACCATTCCACTCTAGAATGGCGCGTGGGAAAAAGGAACACCTAAATATTTCCGTTCGAGCTCTGATTCCTCTTATTTTATTATTATGATAAGTTCTTCCTATGCAGGTGGGTGTCAACAAAATATTTATGCATTCGGAAGAGAAAGTTGGTGATTAAAATTTCGTTAACAGATCTCGCCGCAAAGAAAACCGCCTTTCAGTGACTGCCACCCGGACTCGAATATGATGTCAGTGACACTTTCACCCCTATTGCGTCAATCCTGCCTGGTAAGGATCCCATACGGCGCAGCAATATTCCAGCAGAGGACGGACAAGTGTAATGTAGGCTGTCTCTTCAGTGGGTTTGTCGTATCTTCTAAGTGTTCTGCCTACAAAGCGCAGTCTTTGTTTCGCCTTCCCCAAAATATTATCTATGTGGTCTTTCAAATTTAAGTTGCTCGTAATTGTAATTCCTAGGTATTTAGTCGAATTGACTGCCCTTAGATTTGTGCAATTTGTCGTATACCCAAAATTTATCGGATTTGTTTTAGTACCCATGTGGATGACCTCGCACTTTTCTTTGTTTAATGCTAATTGCCACTTTTCGCACCATACAGAAATTCTCTCTAAATAATTTTGTAATTGGAATTGATCGTCTGAGGATTTTACTAGACGGTAAATTACAGCGTCATCTGCAAACAATCTAAGGGGGCTCCTCAGATTATCACCTATATCATTTATGTAAATCAGGAACAGCAGAGGGCCTATGATACTACCTTGCGGAACGCCAGATATTACTTCTGTTCTACTCGATGATTTACTTTTCACCTTCTCTTGAGGCCTCTGTCATTTAGGTCAGAACCGTGATTGCCAGTGTTGAAATCACGTGGATTTCTTACGGGTGGCCGATGAAAACATTTTGAGACACACAGTCACCCAGAACCGACACGAAAAGGTCTCTGTGGTGTGGCGCAAATGCCTTCAAGGAAACCACCCCCTTTACCTTAAGGAGTTGATACCCATTCGTTTCGCTGTCGAAAACGGCGGACCGCAGTGCGATATGCAACACGACAACGTTCTTGACAATTTTTGACGCTGATGACACCTCACGGATGATTCAACGATCCGAAGCAACAAAAGGTGCTTAGACTTTCCATCCCTCCTGTTTCGCGCGCTCCTGTGTCATGGTCAGAGTGGGATGCGTCATTGGCACATACGTTGAATCGGTGTGTCTCAAAATGTTTCCCCTGGCCACCCATAAGAAAACCGCGAGAGCGTCGCAGTTCTAACCTCCATCGGCGAGGCGTCAAAAGAAGGGGTGAAATGTGGGTAAGTGGAGGTGCCGACGACTCTGTCATCGTGTGACACGTCCTCAGCTGCGTTGGGCAGAATTGTAATGAAATATGGTGCCAATATCACATCACTGACATCATTAACCCACCGCACAGCTCACATGAACTTCTGAGCTCCAGCCTTTTTTTTTTTTTTTTTTTTTTTTTTTTTTTTTTTTTTTTTTTTTTCACTTGTCGATACGTCGCTGTGTGGATCGTCGCCGAGCCCTAGGGTGACGTCACAAAGCGCAACGCTATTGCGCCATTACAAAAGAAGGATGTAGGCACCTTTCAGCTCAATTTCAATCTTCTACGTCGCAACGAGAAACAACGAGATTTCGAAAGGGTGATCATTTGTGTTGCGGAGAGTAATAATAAGGCTCGGAAGCACAAAGAATTATTTCACCTGATTGATGTTTTTCTTGTTAGCAACAGCTCCTTTATCACGCTGGAGCCTGGAGCCGTTTTATACGTATGTAGTGGCGTGAGGTGTTACCTGGTGCGTCGTGTGTTTGCAGGTGAGGGCGTGAGCGTGGTAGCGGGCGAGTTCAGGATCACCAACGAGGAGTTCGTCCCGGAGCTGGCCGACCCGGGCTCGGACGACTTCTCGCAGCTCTCCATGCAGATCTGTCGCCAGGTGAGTGGGAGGTCCACGCGCCAGCAGGAGCACTGTGTAGATGTTTTTTCAGCGAGTCGTCTCGGACTCTCTCGACACGATGTGCGATGTCCCTCCATGCACGCCTGGACGTTGTTTTGGTCATCAGATCTTCCAGGGTCATTTTGGCCTTTCTTTGATACCCCACATTACCACCTTCTCCTTGATTTCGCTCAATGTGTCTTACCTTTAGCTCTCCCGAAATAACAGCTTTTTATAATGGGTTTTCTGCTGCCACGATATGCTCGAAAGTACCTTAATTTCATCTGGAGTATTTTGATTTCCAAAGATATTTTTGTTTATTTTTTTTCAGAGTTATATCCTTCTCCAAACTAAGACTTTAGAAGAACCAATTTTACTGTGATCCACATTTTTCATAGTCCACAACCCAACAAAACTATGGGGAAGATCACAGTTCCAGCCTTCTCTACTTCGTCCAATAGTGAGAGAATCCTTTCTGAAAACCGACTTAACCGCGACTTAACCGCGACTTAACCGCGACTTAACCGCGACTTAACCGCGACTTAACCGCGACTTAACCGCGACTTAACCGCGACTTAACCGCGACTTAACCGCGACTTAACCGCGACTTAACCGCGACTTAACCGCGACTTAACCGCGACTTAACCGCGACTTAACCGCGACTTAACCGCGACTTAACCGCGACTTAACCGCGACTTAACCGCGACTTAACCGCGACTTAACCGCGACTTAACCGCGACTTAACCGCGACTTAACCGCGACTTAACCGCGACTTAACCGCGACTTAACCGCGACTTAACCGCGACTTAACCGCGACTTAACCGACCACATGAAAGGACTGGGGCAGTGTTTTAAGTGCACTTCGTTCACCATTTGACAAATTTTATTACCATTTAAAAACAAACACGATGCATGCCTCGAATAACAATTTTCTTACATCAGTAACCAATACATTAAACATCAGGTTAAAAAAATCATGAACAGTTAAATCAAAAAGGTAACAATAGTTTGGATACCAGCAACACTTAAAAATTAAACAGGACTTTCTATCAAATGATGACTCTTTATAGAGGAGGTCATAACACTGGAAACCTCCGTCAAATGTTATCTTTTCAACCACAGACTGTATATACACTGCTCCGCAAAAGCCCCTGACATTAAAAGAAAGACAGGGGGAAATACCACATTAAATACACCACTAAACCAAAAGAATGAGCAGTTTACGACAGGATTAGGCTCCTATACTAACGAAAACAAACCTGGCAAAGTTGAAAAACATGTTACACTGTTAAAACAAGAAGTACCAAACTGGCATAGACTAATTGACCGCTTAGGCCCTTAGAATGAGAAATACATTAAACAGTTAATAGATCACAGTTGCGTAACTTAGCGAGCGGCGACATCTTCGACGAAGATGGTGAAGCCCCGCGTGGAGTATACAACCACAGCTGCAAACGCAGTATGGCCCAGGTGTCCCATACGACGGCATTCCACACAGTCTGTGACGCTGGAACAGGCTAAAGGCACGTCTAAGTCCAGGCTCCCACTGCCACAGTTACTCCGCTCAGCGAGCTGGCTGAGCTGTGTAAACGTGTTATAGTATGCACGCGCGGTGGGTATCACAAAATTAGTTAGTAGAACAAATAAATAATTCCAGAAGTACTGCCGAGCATGGACTACGAAACCTAAACGTCCAGAAACGTGCAGTTCAACTTGGCTCCTCTGCTATGTACGAACTTACCGGGAACGAGACTGGCGGGGCAGTGAGACTTCTACACAGCTTAAACAATCACGCCCATATGCAAAACTTGGATCTAAGCTTTCAGACAAGAAGTGGGTCTCTCTGAGCCAAAATTCACACTAGGCGAAAAAGCAACAAGGGGCCTTAATTCGGCGGCCACTAATCGATTTTCGTGCACAACTAGAGTACCATACGGTGAATTAATCAGTTGAGTAAGCTATACAATAAGAAAAGGCCTGACCCTAGAAAGTCGTTGTACGCACCCAACTTCCCAATGCTCAGAGTCAGTATGCCTCGCCACAAATTCGAGGCAAACGCCTCGCTTCCTCTATCGTGACCAAGCTGTATCGTTTCTCTTATTTCCTTAGTGCAGGAGATGCTTTTTGCTATAGTAGATCCTAAAAACATATGCTTATCACCTTCCTCGGTGACATTTCGGTATATCATCAGATTAGTCTTCGTTCCTGCTATCAGAAATTTTATTTTCTTCAAATTTCGCCATAGGTCAGTTTTGACTTTTTTTTCCTGCTTTTAATATCTCCCTCAGTGCACACTGTCATCCGTGTATCTAAGCTGTTAGTTAAATACCCCCCTCCCCACCACTTGAATTCCAGTTTCCATATCTGTCAGGCCCGCAGTTCTCGACATGTTCTCACCATACAAATTCAAACGAAGTGGGGATAATATATATCCCTGTCCGATATCTTTTTCTGTCTCTAGTATTACTGTATATATGTTTCACAGGGTGATTATAATTAAAGTTAAACTTTCAAAACGCTGTAGAAATAACACCACTGGTCAGTATGACGTCAAACTGCAACGGAATATTATCGAAGAAGGGGGGAAACGTATGGCAGAAGAAAAAAATAGTGTGAAAATTGATCAATAGACGGCGCTGTATGTGTCAGAATACATAAATCAAAACACCTGTCATGCGCACGACCAATTGAAGTTGTTATAAACATGCCGGGTACACTGCTTTTCCTATTTTCGCGTCTGCGGAGTTCACCATGATCGTCTCTATGCAGAATCACGCTCTGCTTGTAAAGCGGTGTTAAAAGAATGATGACTGTGCACACGTCGCTCTGCGGAAGTTCCGGACACTGAAGGGTTTGAAAAAGCCGTTGGTCCGATGACTGCCGTGGGTCTGGAGAAAATGATTTGGAAATTCGAAAACACTGGTTCTTTTTGTGTTCAGCCTGGTAGAGGGAGTAAACAAATTGATTCGACGTCAATGGAAGCAGTGGACACAATAATCACAATAATGCAGGAGGATACGAGTGGTGGTGTGCAAACGTGTAGTGTATAGAGACTTGCACGAACATTGGCCATACACGTGAGAACGGTGCATAAAATCCTACGAAACGCTCTTCTTTGTTATCCATTCAAAATTACTCAGATGCACGAGTTGCTTCCTATTGACCTGCCAGCAACAGAGACCTTTGTTTTAAAATATCTTGCTCGCATGGAAGTGGACAATGATTGGCGGCGGAAGATTTTGTGGACAGACGAAACCCACTTCCATCTGACAGGATAGGTAAATACACAGAATTCTCGAATATGGGCAACGGAAAATCCACACACAAACCAACCAGTACCACTTCATCCTGAAAAGGTCACTGTCCGGAGGGTTTTACGGCATCATTTATCATAGGTCCATATTTTTTTCGAAGAGACAGTTGCTTCCGTTCCTGTTACCTATACCGTCACTGGTAATCGCTATGAGTGTCTTTTGCACAACCACGTCAGTCCAGCTCTCCAACAGCGTGGATGTGTGGATGGAATCATTTTTATGTAAGATGGCGCACCACCGCTCATTTCGGAAATGCTAGAATTATCAGCCGCCATTTCCCTACAGCCAGGCCGTTCCGATCACCTGATCTTAATCCATGTGAGTTCTGGCTATGGGGCTATGAGAAACATGTTGTGTTCAGTATTCCGATTGCAAACTTAGCTGCATTGAAGGCACGCATTGCGCAACACATTCTGAACGTGACCCCGGAAACACTTCGATCAGGTGTGGAACGTGCTGTTTCTCGATTTCAACTTGTTGCAGAAAACGGTTGACAGCATATTGAACATGTTTTGCGCCACTCACACGGACATTAATAATCCGATTTGATTTTGATGCTTTTTGTGCGGTTTTTGGCCTCAGGACAAATAAAAACCGATTTTGCACGTCCGATGTGATATGACCTTGCCCTGGTGGATGGGCTTACGTAACTACCACACCTGTACACCCATGCGCACTGAGTAGTACAATTGTTTAACGTCAAACGCACACCTTAGGCATGTTGTATCATTCATTCGTCATTTGTAGTCCACCACCATTCAATTATGATGCTTATAGCGCCATCTATTGCTACCTTTTGTAACTACTTATTTTTCTTCTGCCATATGTTTTCCCCCTTCTCCGATAATATTCCGTTGCAATTTGACGTCATTCTGACCAGTGAAGTTACTTCCACAGCGGTTTGAAAGCTTAACTTCAATTATAATCACCCTGCACATGTAACAGGCTATTGAAAAGTTTCCGTTTGAGGGCGTTGCTACAGCGCATATGTCACGTATCGTGACTCCGATGCGAATGCGTAAGCACCGACGTGTAGACAACGAATTAGCGTGGCATTCCTGTCTTTCGGGAGAACGTGAGCTATGGCTACTTAATTACCAAGTGCGGCCAAACAGGACCCACCTGGGGAAGGAGGCTTGGTATTGAACTTAAAAGTCCAGCGTCCACATGTGGTGATATCCTTTTTAGCATTATCCACATAAATATCTCTTTGGAAAAATTCGATTTGTTCAGTCCACGCGGATCTGATTTATGTCGATGTTGTGTGTTAGAGTGCTGTGTTTGTTCGTTAGGTTACATTACTACTACTACTACTACTACTACTACTACTACGTCAGTTAGTAAACAAATTCTGCGTGCCTTTGGAGCAGTATCCCGCCTCAAAGTAATCTCACAAGGGAACCTCCCCATCGCACCCCCCTCAGATTTAGCTATAAGTTGGAAGAGTGGATAGGCCTTGAAAAACTGAACACAGATCAATCGAGAAAGCAGGAAGAAGTTATGTGGAACTATGAAAAAAATAAGCAAAATATACACACTGAGTGGTCCGTTTGGAAGATATGCAACTTCAAGGGTCTCCACAGTCAGGAGTGCCGTGGTCCTGTGATTAGTGTGAGCAGTTGCAGAGCGAGAGGTCCTTGGTTCAAGTCTTCCCTCGAGTGCAAATTTTAATTTTTTGGTTTGAGACAATTATTATCTGTCTGTCTGTCTCCCCGATGCGATCACTTTTTTGGGAGTGATAATCACATAATCACATCCACAAGAAAACCTAAATCGGGCAAGGTAGAAGAATCATTTTACCCATTCGCCAAGTGTACAAGTTAAGTGTGTCGACAACATATTACTGTCATGTGACGCACATGCCGTCACCAGTATCGTATAGAATATATCAGACGTGTTTTCTGTGGAGGAATCGGTTGATCTGTGACCTTACGATCAAATGTTTTCGGTTCCCATTGGAGAGGCAAGTCCTATCGTCTACTAATCGCACGGTTTTGCGGTGCGGTCGCAAAACACAGACACAAAACTTATTACAGTGAACAGAGACGTCAATGAACGAACGGAGAGATCATAACTTTGCGAAAATAAAGAAAGTAAATTTTTCGCTTGAGGGAGGACTTGAACCAAGGACCTCTCGTTCCGCAGCTGCTCACGCTAACCACGGGACCACTGCGCTCCTGTATACCCATTTTCCTTGTTGTTGCTTATGTTGCGCAAGGACTACTCAGTTTGTATATTTTGCTTATTTTTTTCATAGTTCCACACAACTTCTTCCTGTTTCCTCGATTGCTCTGTGTTCAGTTTTTCAAGGCCTATCCACTGTTCCAACTTATAACTAAATCTGAGGGGGGGGTTCCCTTGTAAGTTACATACTGTTCCTGCATAGCTGTACGACGAATAACAAGCCACGACTAACCTGTTATTAATCATGTAAAAACATTTTTTGTAGAATATAACTAGACTTTTTTGAATAGTGTACTTATTAATTTTGTATAATTGCGGAATATGTATGACTTATTCTTTTGTGTGTTGTGAGTTTGCTTGCTTGCCTTGCATTAAATTTGTATTATTCATTTTATTACATTTACAATGACGTGTTCATTAATGTAACTACTTAACAATGTGGGGTGCAGGTTTACGTGGATTTTAGAACAACATCTATCCACGGACTGTTCTAATTATTTTCACTTAGATTCATCCATAATAAGACACAAATTTCAATGTTTGATTAATGTTCACGTGACTGGTCGTGACTGTTTTACATGTTTTATGTTATGTATGTTTTGTGTGTGTTATGACAGTGTTGTCACTGTCACTCGTTTCAGCGTCAGTACTGGAGCTACTTGAGCTATCTCTGTCGGCCTGTCTTCTGTGCCTTCTATATTGTATATGTCACGTTCTGCTTTTGAGAATTTGTTGACGATCACGTTCAACTCTATGTACCTTGATTCCTCAGTGCATCGTGTAGTGTTTGCTTCCGTTTTGTGTTATCACGTAAATGCGTGTATCTAACGCATTTCAAAAGGAAGTGTTCTGCGGAACTAATTCCCCCCATGTGCAACGACTTACTTCTGAAAACGACATACACTGCAAGTGTGTGGGATAAGGGCCATGTCTAGTTAAAAAGTTAGCCAATTAACTGATAATGTTCGGACTTCAGCCCCAAATCACCGAAAGGTATGACGTAGTGGTTAAGGCAGAGTAGCGGGACTGGAATCCCAGCCTCGCCAACCTCCTTTAGGTTTTGTGTTTCTTCGCTAAGTGAGTTGAGGTGAATGCGTCGGGTAGAGCAGCCGCAGCCGGTTTCCTCGCTCATCCTATTCCACCAGAATTAGTTCTCCGTATCAGATTACCTTGGCGTCTGCAGGAGGCTAAACTAGAAGCTTTCTTTCGGCGAAGAAGAAGAAGAAGAGGGAGGAGGAGGAGGAAAGTTGGGAAACATTTTACTCTCCTCCTGGGAGACGTACTGCATTTTCGAGAATGAAAACATGGTCCAGGTAGATTGTATTATCTTTTTTATAGTCTACGCGACTGGCTAATTTCCGCCTTCGGTCACTTTAAAAGACCTATCTTAAGCTGCCAGGTCGAAATTGGCCAATAACATAGGTAACAAAACAATTATACATCCTACCTGGACTACGTTTTCGTCCTCAATACTCGTTGGCGGTGTGGACCTGCACAAAAATAGAACTTTAAAAAGACTTACCAATTTGCAGTACGTCTCTAGAGTATGTCAAGAAACTAATAACCTCTTCGATAATATCGCTAAAAATCAAGAAGTTACTCAATCTCTGTGACCTTTTTCACATCCCAGTGTGAAAATAAGACAAAGTGATCAGAACATTCGTCCAGAGTGACAGTTCAATAACAGATTAATCTGTCGCAGCATCTGGCGAAGGTCTGCTTCCTTTCTGGATACAGCGTCCAGTGGGGCCCACTCTTCTACATTCATCTTAACTTCGACGAAATTCCGGCTCTCCACGAGAGTCTACAAATGGAATCTCGTTTGCCTTTCTGTTAGTGGGGATGGAGGTTTGGCTTCAGCAGCAGACGTCACAAAGCTTAGGAGACGCTGTGCAGCCGTTGTTTTTGCCGTAGCCTTTGGCCGCCGTGATTTTGACGGGCTTCGCTGTGAGGCGACTGTCAGTGGCGTCAAAGAGGTATCGATCTCCCTTGGATGTTTGCCGCTTTGAGCTGCCGCGCGCACTCGTCGCAGCGCCATATCAGATTTTAATAATAATTTAATTAAAACTGCGAAGCGCGCCATGGCATCGTCTTTTGTGTACTTTGTTTGATGCCCGCCTCGCCCCTCCCCCACGTACATTTTGTGCTCCCCTCCCTCCCTGCGGCTGCGATATCGTGCGTCTCCTCCGCTTGCTCCTTCCCCCAGAACTGCTGTCTTCATACTAATTGCCCTCGTCTCCCGGGCCGCGTCTGTTTTCAGCCCCTTCTCGAATTAATGACCCCTTATCGCCCTAATCCTGCCATCACTTCTTGAGAACAGGCCGCCAACGCTCATCTGCCCGTCGCACCATAAAGGAACACGGTAGCGAACGGGCTTTTACTTATTCGGACTGTGTTTTCCGTGAGTTTGTCGCTCACTGATGTTCTGTGTATTCAATATTGTTTTTATCGATACCTGAGAATTTACTTGTTTCCGCTCAGGGTCGAAACAATGTTGTAATTGCAGGTAGATTTCACATGACTTTTTTAGTAGCACAGATTGTGAGACTTCCGATTAAAAATACACCTTGTGACGGAGAAGCGACAAGAAGCAAATAATGACTTTGTTACGCAAGTACCAGTGGCTGTGGTTACTTGTTATTTCATACTAATAGAAATCAGCAAGCAGTGCGCAATTTCGGATAGTGATACATGATTACACAAGTGATTCAGTGTCATTAAATAACAAGTTACAAGCAGCAGGTATTTTCTATGATTTGTCAGAGGCATTCGATTGTGTGAACCACAACATCCTTTTAAGTAAATTAGAATTCTATGGTGTCACGGGCAGTGCTGCAAAATGGTTCAAGTCATACCTCGGTAACAGGAAACAAAGGGTGTCAGTGCAAGAGACTAGTGAACTAAGTCATCAGTCATCATCAGAATGGGAAGAAATTACATGTGGTGTCCCACAAGGATCCATCTTAGGGCCATTGCTTTTTCTTGTGTACATTAATGATCTCTCATCAGTTACACTGCCAGAAGCAGAGTTCGTTTTGTTTGCAGATGACACAAGTATTGCAACAAATAATATGTCGAGTGTAGTTCTAGAAAGATCTGCTAATGATATTTTCATGGATATTAATAAATGGTTTAAAGTCAACTCACTGACATTAAACATCGAAAAGACTCACTATATGCAATTCAGAACCTGTAAGAGGTTTCCACCGAGCATATGCATAAAGTATGAAGAAGAGCAGATAGAAGAGGTTGACAGTCTTAAATTCCTGGGATTACAACTTGATAATAAATTCAGTTGAGAGGAGCACACCACGGAACTGCAGAAACGCCTTAACAAATCTGTATTTGCAATTAGTGTGTTAGCAGACATAGGCGACATAAAAATGAAAAAGCTTGCATACTTTGCCTACTTTCATTCCATAATGTCATATGGTATAATATTTTGGGGTAACTCTTCAAGTCAAACAAAAGTTTTCAGAGTCCAAAAGCGTGTAATGCGTTTTATTTGTGAAGTAAATTCACGGACGTCCTCTAGAAATCTCTTCAAAGAACTGGGTATACTAACTACCGCCTCTCAGTATATTCACTTGTTAATGAAATTTGTCCTAAATAAAACATCTCTTTTTCCAATAAACTGCTGAGTTCATACATACAATACCAGGAACGAAAATGATCTGCAGAAGGACTTAAAAGCACTTACTTTAGTTCAAAAAGGGGTCCACTACTCAGGAACACTCATCTTCAATAATTTGCCAGCAAACATAAAAAAGTTGGTTACAAATAAAGATCAGTTTAAAAGGAGCCTGAACGATATACTAGTGGCCAACTCCTTCCACTCCTTTGACGAATTTTTTAATAGAAACAAATGATCTATTGTATATATTCATACTATTAGTATTGTTATTTCAGCTTTAAAAAAAATTGGCATGTTCCACATCCACGAGGACCACCTCAGCACGGATCTATGGAACGAAAAACTAATCTAATCATATCACAATGCTTCCGATGCATTGAGCTGTAATGTATTCTCAGTATTTTACCAATCGGGGTGTACTGCAGTGCTGGTGATTCGACCGTTTCCTGAAAAGTACCATTATTTTCGTACAACACTGCTAAAGCAATAAATACAGTTGACGATTCTGCCTTGAACAAAATAGTTTATTCTCGTTAGCTATTTCCCACACAAGTTTCCGTGGCATTAGATCCTCAATGGATCTTTATTTCATTCAGCAACACATTTGGTTTCTAGATTAGATTCCTGCCTTCTTTGTTACGCGCCTCTGTACAATTTAATGTTACGTCAGCAGTTTTGTTGCTGTTCGTGATTGTTTTGCGATATTTAACTATCCCTTCAAACGGAACACGCGCTGCTACTATGTTCGCTTTTCACTGATGCAACAGATCCACTGAGAAGGTGTAGTAGCAGCCAAACATGTTTGGAAAATGGTGAACAAAAGGAAATAATGTTACTTTAAACATGTTTTTTACTAGCTGATTACCTGCCGTTTCCATTATTAATTTACCACAGTCTTCCATCAGATAGAAAAAGCCATGAAATCTGTTGTAAAAACAACTTTATTTATTCACAAATTTTAGCTCTGCTCCCAACACAGTGTTCGTTCACTACTAATCACGCATCTTCTTACTGCGTAAATGGACAATTCGAAGGTGAAAACCGGTCGTGCACTAGTATGCTGCAACGAATATTTCCTCTGGAATGCTAGCAGTTCCGTGATATTAGTGCTGAGGTAGTGACGGGTAACAGCAGAAATGCGATCAGCGATTCCTGGACCTAAAAGTCTACTAGTGTCAAACCTAGGAATTAATTTGAGGAAGATATTTTTGTAAATGTTCATTTGGAACACAGCATTGTATGCACGTGAATCACAGGGAAACCAGAAAAGCAGAGAACCTCAGTGTTTCAGATGCGGTGCTATAGAAGCATGTTTGAAATTAGCTGAACTATTAAGATAAGGAATGAGGAGGTGCCAGAAGGAATGAGCAAGAAGAGGAATGCATGAAAAACATTAAAAAGAAGGGACAGGATGATACAATGCGTGTCAAGATGTTGCGGCAGAAATTCTATTGTATTAGAGGGAACTGAAGAGGGTAAAATCTACAGGGAAAGGCAGACTGGAATATATGAAATATAAAATTGACGCTGGGTGCAAGTGCTAATCTGAGGTTGCACAGGAAAGAAACTAGCGGCATGCCACGCCAAAACAGAAGTTGAAGAGCTGAAAATAAGTACAACAACAACGACGACAACAACACCACCACCACCGCCGCCGCCGCCGCCGCCGCCGCCGCTCTTACCATCATTATATGTAAAATTCATTTACTTAGATCTAAGATATTCGCCCACTGGACACACATGAGAAAGGTCACATTCGACCAGTGACAACAGAACGGTACACGCCTAGTGATAGCTGTGTGTTCTTGTACACGGCCATGGCGCAATGGCGATGTAATGAGGGTGTGACGTGTTTGTGTATATGTGTCCAGCTGGACGAGCTGTTCGGGCGCAGCGGGCTGTCTGGCCGGTACAACGGCTCTGCGGTGCCGGCGCTGGAGGCAGCGCGGCCGTCGGGCGTGCGCGTGCGCTGCCGCCTGCTGCTGCTCTCCCCGGAGCCCGAGCCAGGGCTGGCCGGCGTAGAGTTCCTGCGCGGGCTCAGGCACCGCCGAGGGCGTATGTGGCTCGGGGACTTCACCATCGACGTCCAGTCCATCGGCTTCCAAGGTCAGTGTACTCTCTAACAGTCCTCCTGCTATATAATCCTATTGACAATTGGTATATAATTGATCTCTGGTTCTGCTGGCAATCCTATCCTTTCCCTGCCCCCCCTATACACAATCGTCTTCTGCCCCCCAATCTCTCCCACCCTCCTTTCCTTCCTGCCTCCACCCCCCTACCGATCCCAACAATTCCCGCCCCCCCCCCCCTGCCGACCCAACAACTCCCGCCCCCCCTGCTGACCCAACAACTCCCGCCCCCCCTGCTGACCCAACAACTCCCGCCCCCCCTGCCGACCCAACAACTCCCGCCCCCCCTGCCGACCCAACAACTCCCGCCCCCCCCCTGCCGACCCAACAACTCCCGCCCCCCCCTGCCGACCCAACAACTCCCGCCCCCCCTGCCGACCCAACAACTCCCGCCCCCCCCTGCCGACCCAACAACTCCCGCCCCCCCCCTGCCGTCCCAACAACTCCCGCCCCCCCCCCCTGCCGACCCAACAACTCCCGCCCCCCCCTGCCGACCCAACAACTCCCGCCCCCCCCTGCCGACCCAACAACTCCCGCCCCCCCCCTGCCGACCCAACAACTCCCGCCCCCCCCCCCTGCCGACCCAACAACTCCCGCCCCCCCCTGCCATTCCACCAACTCCCGCCCCCCCCCCCTGCCGACCCAACAACTCCCGCCCCCCTGCCCCTTGCAGTCCCTGGTAGTCGCTGTCACAGCACTTCTGCACAGTGTCGACTGCTGTCCATTTCCTACCAGGGTCATAATGCAAGGTGGCAAAGACAGTGCGAACTGAATGTATATAACATTGTAAGTAGAATAAAATCGCATTGCATTCCTGTTACTAGTAGAGGTGTAATGTTACTAATATCACAGTAGTAGTTGCAGTTAACATCCATAATGCCATACATACGCTAAGGCAGGTCGTGAATATACTACTAACAAAAGTCACTAGATTCCAGGCCGATTAAAAGATAAAACAGAACCCCGAACTGTGTAAACTGTCCGAACAGTTAGCAGTGCTCAAACACAGCCCTATCTGAAGCAGTGACAACTGAGAGAAACAATACAAGACGAAATCTCCAAAAACTCAAAAGTATACTTATCGCTAAACGTAACAACGGGTGGCGCAACTAGTCATTTTTTCATACAGCTGAAGACATTCATTCGTCGCATTTCGTTGGGAGTCAGTGATTCAAATATGTTCTTTGACTTACAATGGCTGCAGTTTGACATTGGCTTGCATTCGCCATGAGTATCAAGAAGGCAAGGGACCAATCACTTAGTGTACTATATATTCAGCATCCTGGACAACGCTTGGATATTGCTGATAGTAACTGATAATCTGCAGAGAATTTAAGTTGCAGGACAAACGTTTTCATCTGTTGTTGACCTTTGCGATCATTCAATACAGTTGCACAGAATTATACTTCACATGTTACGCCACTTTTATAATATTTCTAACAAAAATTACCGGTCGTGTAGTTCATAACATTCATAACTCTCGTATCCTTTTCGCAAAATGTGGCTGCATCACAAATTTAACCTTTTGTTGAAGTTGCAGATTCTTACACGTCCTTACGATCAGTTAGAGCAGAGTAATTATGGATATTCTGTTGGCTAAACATTTAATGAATCAAGCCTTACTATGCTGCAGTGCTATTCGATTGATCTGCTCTGATGCTGCATCGCTGTCTTTATTCACAGTGGGTTGCACTTGCTGTAATTTAACAGAATACTCTCTGGAGGCCAACTTTGTCAGACGAACCAGCAAGTTTGTGTCGTCAGCTGGTTTATTGCTGTTTTGTGATTTTATTGACTAGTTTGGCACTATTTGTACACATGATACACCTGTTAAACAGAGTATTATTTCATGAAAACTGTTTCTACAACCAGCAGTATAAATTTATTTTATGCCACTACAAGGTGACAGTGATGAACGTACCTTCTTGGGAACTTCGTAGCCAAACGCTAGCGATTCCCATTTATGTAGCACTGTCTTAGAGTTATCATTGCTGAATAAGCAGCTCGGGTATGCCATATCTGTCTGGAAGTTGGACTGAGTGATTAACTTGGCAATGTTTGAAACTGGAGTTGTTTTTATAAGGTTCCCCACCAACTGTGTTCCTCTTTTTACTTATGGCCAATAACGATAACTTTCATTTAAGTTTCAGGGTTGGTCCACTGAAAATTATTTAGAAATGCTTCATGCTTTTCATGTTCGTATATTTCGCACAGTCGTGAAACCCAACTTAATGGTAGTGCAAATATGACTTACAGATATTTGCTGAAGTATCGCGCAGCGATACTTCAGTCCTCAAATTCTTTTGTTGGCATTGTATACTTCATTCGGATCAACCACTCCCTTATCGTAGTGGTACATCATAACATCCGTATGAAGCAGCAGCTTTATGGGAACTACGGGTACGTCTCACCAGGCACTTATTGTTGTTTTCTAAGTAGTACTGTATCCACAGTAGTTATGGTTCGTTTCCGTGACACGAGAACGTAAAAGCGAAGAAGACAGCGCTTCGACTGCACTCGCCAAATCTCTTGCTCACTGAGCGGTGTAGGAGTGGAAACGTGTGGTTACAGCTTAGGAGCAGCAAAGAGCAGCAGCGGTAGAGGATCGTACGGTCTCACGGCTTAAGGAAGGTAGGGATCAGGGAGACAGACGCTAGGCCACTGGGATTAAATGCGCCGGCTGGTAACAAATGTGGACAGATGCAAGGGATTATGCGGCTTCGAGTGATAAACGCACCTAAAGAATAATTCACTGTGAAGCTAACGCCAGTCTGCAGCGGCGTTATAATCCTACCTCGTCACAAGCAGGGCAGGCGTAAAGCGCCGGCTTCCGCACAGCTGTTGGAATTTACGTACTCCGTCGCTTTAGCTTCGGCGAATCATAATGAAAGATAAAATATCGAATTGAAAATGAGCATTTCGCCATAGTAACGTCTCCTCCTGTATCTCCCAACTGTAATGAAGCCCAGTTGCCTAAGATAAAATCGGCGCTTTCGTTGGTCTCCAAAAGTTCCGGCGTTTGTGATTACTTTTTGTCTCTCTTTTCCCTTACAAATGGAAGAAATTTCAATTGTAATACTCACTGATGATTCCTGTAAATGTGTGTGTGAGTGATTTATGTTCAGAGCGTTGTTAGACATGCACAAACTGCACATTGCACTTAACGCATTATTAATAATTAAAAATAAATGTATAAAAGAGGATTGGATATTCTAACAAAGAGGACTGAATTATCTACTGACAAGATGGTAGGGCGGAAAGGAGAATAAGGCCAAGGACTGTTCTACAAGAAGAATTGGTTACAGAACATCCTACAGGAAATGTAAGACGAACAGTGGTGAAAGTTTTTCGGTCGAAAGATTTGAAGTAGCAACAAAATATTGAGAATGAGGTTTCGTAGTTCAGCGTCTGGATCACATCTCTTTATGTAACTGAAATGTGGATGTTGGGGGAACCCGAAAAGGAAAGGTGGCAGAGTTGAGAAGGCTTGTTAACTGCTGGACGCTCAAACTAAAAAGAATCGTAATGCGTGAACGGTTGACTCATCAGATAGAACGGCTGGTGAACGAAATCGGCGTAAAACGCCCATCACAAAAAAGAACGGTCTCGCGAGACCAGAATGAGTGTTTCAGTATACAGTGGAGTGTACTTCGTAGTGTACTAGAAGATTAAAATTTTGTGGCTGACTGACCGTTGACTGAGATTTCCAGAGAAACCGTGCGGCTAGAGTCAGATCTTCAGTTTGGCAGCGCGTCTCTCTTACTTAGATAGCATGTGCTACTTGTCAGAAGGTCCTAAGGATAATTTAGTACCTACAGTTTTAGACTGTTTTGCCGGGATATGAACTTCCACGTTGCTCAGGGTGTACTACGTGGAGGCTAGTGTAATGGAAACTTAGAAAAATTGTTAAAAATCCAGGCCTCTCAGTATATGAAGATCTCGCACAAATAAACAGCACACTCCTGAAATCCTCCAAACAGTCGCTACGTATGGCTGAACCGCTCAAAACGGCGGTTACAAGTCAAGTTAGCAATGAGCGCCTGAGTGGAATCAAAGCAACAAACCAACCAACCAACCATTGTCCCAGACATACAACCTCAACTTTCCAGGAAATGAATTAAACCGTAAAAAATGGAGAACACTAAGGTGGTTGCATGCTGGACATACGTGCGTAGATGGATGGGGAAAAATTTCACCTTCGGCTATGACTGCGGCGCACTGAGACAGTCCCCACCAGCATCTTCGCAGCGGAAGCCTCTTGCGCTGTTGTTAGGGGAACTGGATTGACTTCCTTCGGGTACTTACATCGGCGTTAGAATCGACTGAACATCTTAACGTTGACGTATAACTTATTTTATGTCTGTATTGTTTGTGGAAATTCTTTCATACCTCTATGTAGTTCCCGTCTATTAGGACTGTACCACTATTTGCATGTAATACCACACGCTGAATAAATCTTACTTACCAACGATACACATGACAGCCTCTGTGGATTTTTAATAGTGCGAGAGAGCAAGGGTGCACACAAAGTAACTTCGCCCTAAGCTGTGTAGACGACGCATTAGGGGAAGAACCAACGGTAACTAGAGGGGGGAAGGGGAGGAGGCAAAACAAAAGCAAAGACGCATCTCCAAACGCATTGTTAAATTATAGCGTTTACAAATAATTAGGAAGGAACATCCTGTATTTCTATACTGACACTTTGTCCAACTAGATCATTAGTGCATTTTGGAGGCAGTGCTAGTCTGTTAGGTTCCTCAACGGCCCACTTACACTGCACGCTAGGCGGTGTGCCATTAATTGCACCTGTTCAACATCGCCCGTAAGTTTATAGTGAAGTTGAAACCATCCGTTTTACTGAATGAATGGGTCAGTGATACGTCTTATGCTTCCTGATTCCCATATAGTCTTCACCCTCGCTGTCGGGTCAAAGTTATCTACTGCTGCACCTGACTCCACAGTGAGGACCTGGATTTGCGATGGTTAATTCCTGTGAAATATTGACTTATGGAATGGTTGAAATTGGTCCCGAACTTCTTGTTCTTCTTGATGATTTGTGTGGCTCTTCCAACTTAGAGTTTAAAAGTGCGCCTGGCCCGTGTAAGATGTGTTGCTTGCGATTAGCGTGCTTTGCGTTTGCAGGATGTGATAACTTCTAATGTGGATTACAACGTCTGAATCAACAAAGACACAATTCTGTACTTCTGAGTTCCTGACAACCATTCATTTGACACGAATTAGTTCCATGGCAAAACTGAAATCATACAATTAAGAACTGCGCACAGCGGACTGGAAGCTGCAGCACATAACAGAAGCAGTCGCCTCTCGAGCTACTGTTGCTTTGATACCATTCGCTGCTGCCTTCATCGCTGCAGATTCTCCCGATTTCTCGTAGTTTCCGTGCGGCTGATTATTCTCTTATACAGGTCGATCCTTAATAATGTTAAAAAAAAACCGAAGCGACATAAATGACGCTGAGACAAGTAATTCGAGGCACATGGAGCCAAAAAGCCAGAAAATACGTACCCCAAAAGTGGGTGACAAATGTTGAATATGTGACGTTACCAGACGACGTGGTTCGCCACACATGCATCGAGAAAGCCTATGGGTTTGTCGCATCAGATCATCCCAACGCAAGTCAAGCATTCACGGTGGTGTGGGTCCGGGAATACGTGCGCGACTTCAGCCGGTGGGGCTCAGGGTTAGTCTTGCGTCTGGCAGGCAGCACTTTTTTGAGTTGCGTTACACAGTTGTGTTTACACTGTGGTAGGATTTGTTATTTTATTAATAGATCTCGCGGTTTCCGTCACTTAACGTCAAAGCACAGTACAACCCAAAGATACCGTATTGCGTCACAAGTACATAAGCACAAGCTTCGGAACTGTAAATGACGTATTCGTTCCTTAGTAATAAAGTCTGTGAACAAAAACAGAAGGGACGAAACGAAGAAACGCAAAATTAGGACAGCTTTGCTTGGTTACAGCGAGGAAAATAATTTTGCAAATGGTGTTCGAAAACAGAGTAGCTAACCGGAGCGATGTGTAGCACTGCCCCTTTCCGGCGATAGTAGGACGAAAAGCCCAATCGCCGCACGTGCGACGATGTACATCACTGGTGACCCCTTTTGGGGTATTTCCCGACAATTTTGGCCCCATGCGTCTTATGTCACTTGCCTCGGCGTCATGTAGGCCGCTTGGAGTTTTTTAAACGTTAATAAGAATACGGAAGCGCTAGACAACATAGGACTAACATAGCATCACCACAATCGGAAACCGGGAATGACTGTTCATTGCAAGACAGAAACTCTTGTTTCGACGATAAAAGAACTTCTCCAAACTAACCTGTGGCCTGACATTTTTCAAAACCACGCAGTTTATCCACTGGCTATAAAGTCAAGTGTCAGAAGAAATACCGGATTTAACAGCGTTGGACGTCTTACGTCCAACTTGATACGCAAATTTTTACCATCACCTGCCTCCAATAAAAGTGCAGAGGCGTCACTGGGGTATTCACTTCTTGATCCGCACGAAAAACGAATAAATTTGTCGGCGGTGGTGAGTTGTGCTATATCCATTTCCCGTGAGCGGAGCGACGGCCGCCGGTGTGAGAATATTGCGAGTGGGTCCTACGGGGGATAGCCGTGGGGTAACCGCGTTGCGCTGTGCGTGCGACGATGCCGGGAGACAAAGGCCACGCGCCCAGCGCCGAGATGGGGCGCCGATATTGAGTTTGGTCGTCGTGGACGAGGGGGGGGGGGGGGGGGGGGGGAGAGAGCCGCTCCTCGCCCTGCGAGAGGAAAGCCGCCTTCTGATCGGCGCCGCGGCAGGTGACGGGCTGAGCCCGCGATCGCCGCGCTGGCCAGCCTCGTTGCTGCCGGAGGCGCAAAGCCGGGCCCGCCCACTTCCCAGCGCCTCGCCTGCAACACAGCCCTCGCACTTCGTAGGCGTGACGACACAGTATTGAAATTACGTTTCTTCTTTTACATCCTGTGACGTAATTCTACTGAAGTCGTAGCTGTTTTCGTAAATCGGATATTTATTGACAGCAATCGATCTATTCCATATCGATTGTTTCAGATGAAAAGTGGTTCAGAAATTGGAATTCTACTTCATAAAAGTTGCTTCTGGTGTAACATGACACACACTGTCGGTCACTACACAAAACTGCTTGACAGAGTGATAGAGAAACAATTAAAATCACTCAAAAGAGGAGAGGCCGCTGGACCTGATGGGATACCAGTTCGATTTTACACAGAATACGCGAAGGAACTTGCCCCCTTCTTGCAGCGGTGTACCGTAGGTCTCTAGAAGAGCGTAGCGTTCCACAGGATTGGTAAAGGGGCGTCGAACAGATGTGCAGAACTATAGAGCTATATCTCTGACGTCGATCAGTTGTAGAATTTTGGAACACGTGTTATGTTAGAGTATAATGACTTTTCTGGAGACTAGAAATCTACTCTGTAGGAATCAGCAAGGGTTTCGAGGAAGACGATCGTATGAAGCCCAGCTCGCGCTATTCGACCACGAGACTCACAGGGCCATAGAAACGGGTTCCCAGGTAGATGCCGTGTTTCTTGACTTTCGCAAGGCGTTCGATACAGTTCCCCACAGTCGTCTAATGAACAAAGTAAGAGCCTATAGACTATCAGACCAATTGTGTGATTGGATTGAAGAGTTCCTAGATAACAGAACGCAGCATGTCATTCTCAATGGAGAGAAGTCTTCCGAAGTAGAGTGATTTCAGGTGTACCGCAGGGGAGTGTCGGAGGACCGTTGCTATTCACAATATACATAAATGATCTTGTGGATAACATCGAAAGTTCACTGAGGCTTTTTGCGGATGATGCTGCGGTATATCGAGAGGTTGTAACAATGGAAAATTGTACTGAAATGCAGGAGGATCTGCAGCGAATTGACGCGTGGTGCAGGGAATGGCAATTGAATCTCAATGTAGACAAGTGTAATGTGCTGCGGATACATAGAAAGAAAGATCCTTTATCATTTAGCTACAATATAGCAGGTCAGCATTTGGAAGCAGTTAATTCCATAAATTATCTGGGAGTAGGCATTAGGAGTGATTTAAACCGTATAAAGTTGATCGTCGGTAAAGCAGATGCCAGACTGAGGTTCATTGGAAGAATCCTAAGGAAATGCCATCGGAAAACAAAGGAAGTAGGTTACAGTACACTTTTTCGCCCACTGCTTGAATATTGCTCACCAGTGTGGGATCCGTACCAGATAGGGCTGATAGAAGAGATAGAGAAGATCCAACAGAGAGCAGCGCGCTTCGTTACAGGATCATTTAGTAATCGCAACAGCGTTACGGAGATGATAAATAAACTCCAGTGGAAGACTTTGCAGGAGAGGCGTTCAGTAGCTCGGCACGGGCTTTCGTTGAAGTTACGAGAACATACCTTCACCGAGGAGTCATGCAGTATATTGCTCCCTCCTACGTATATCTCGCGAAGAGACCATGAGGAAAAAATCAGACAGATTAGAGCCCACACAGAGGCATACCGACAGTCTTTCTTTCCACGAACAATACGAGACTGGAATAGAAGGGAGAACCGATAGAGGTACTCAAAGTACCTTCCGCCACACACTGTCAGGTGGCTTGCGGAGTATGGATGTAGATGTAGACATTATCCAGCTCTTCCCAACTAGATCCTTTTTGCTGCATGAGCTCTCTTCGTGCGGTTCAAGTTATCGTATCTGGTTTTCCTTTTAGAAATTATCCTCAACTTTACCAACGTTTACCAAAGTGGCGGCTTACTATCATGTGCTAATGTACTACAGCACATTGTAAACAGCGAGCTAAAATTATACCATGTTGCTTCGAATGAGACCCGGAAATCGCACTAAAATTACGCCATTTCTCTTCGAATGCGTGTTGGTGTGCAAACAAAAAGGACGGAAACACGTTTTATAGCGCTCTCTCTGCGATAACTAGAAACCAGTGTCGAGTGCTGAAGTGGTGGTCTGCCACGCTGCCTGTTTTCTACTGCGCATGCTCTGATGTGACGTCATCCCTTCCGGCACTACGAGTAGAGCTCCTAAAAACACTTACAGGAACCTTAACTACGAGAGTTACGTTGCTCACAGCACCAGATCAGTATTTTTTTTAGGTATTGCGTGTAACGTATTGTACAAGTATATAGTACTAGGGGTTTTTGAGGAACTACTGTCGTAGTGGCACTATGACTGAGGTCAAATGCACAGAACGGCCATTCCTGGTGATGCCTACATTTTCTTTCTTTCGTTTTACTTTATTCCTCACAGTGTTAAACTATTAACTAAATAAGTAAATATATTTAAACAGTTTAGTTTATATATTTAATATTAATATATTCAATGTAGTTATAATTACTACCCTTGTAAGTCAAAAGGCTATAGATAACTACATTGTAGCACATTGTTTCAATTTTACACTAGCCACCACTGGTGGGACACACGCATATCCCATAAGCAGTAACAAACAGCTACACCAAAGAAATTGGAGTCGTCTTAAATCAGTCTAAATATTCGTTTTCGCGTTTTCTTTTGGTCGATAAATTCATCACCCATACGCACAAAGTTTTTGACCACAGATAGTGCTCAGAGCCATTTGAACTTTTTTTTATCTTGGTTGATTAACGGCGCAAACTTCTTACATACATTCACAAGATTTGGACAAATTTCCATTGGCGATAAATCGCTAAAAACAGCGAATTTCGTAACTGAACGGAACTTCAATTTATTCGTCTGAACGAAAGACGCACAAGAAGAGTGATGGAAAAAGCTGAGGAAACTAAACTATTTCGCCAGTGAAGTCGACACCTGATTTATTTTTGCGCAAAATGTACCAACAAATTACAAATAAATTTCGCTGATATGAAAGTCACCTGTGGTAGGCCGAAAAATGAGCATCTTGCCCTCTTGTTCTGGTATGCAGACGATCACGGTCGGACGGATGACAATCTGGGATAAAGTTTCCCCAAGTTATTTTATCTGTTGCTGGAGTTAGGCAGTTGTGAAAGGTAACGGAGATAGATTCGGTTGCTTCCCGCCACACTCGTGCGTGATCAATGCTGAAGTGAAGTGACTTGGGATAACCATGGCAGTTGTATTCTATGGAGAACACCTTCTGGGTTCTTCCTTTTTGCCAGGCAACGTAGTCTATGGCATTACAATGAAATGAACACCCTTAGCTGCTCACAGGCGTTGACATACGTCAACGGGGACAGATGAAAATGTGTGCCCCGACCGGGACTCGAACCCGGGGTCTCCTTCTTACATGGCAGACGCTCTATCCATCTGAGCCACCGAGGACACAAAGGATATGGCACGCCTCCCGCGAAACCCACATTCTCAACGTAATGTCCAGCACTACATTCGTAGTGCCCCCGCCCATTATACTTATTACTCGCAGCGCGTTGCCGACTCCCGTAAGAGTATGTCAACGCCTGTGAGCAGCTAAGGGTGTTCATTTCATTGTAATTTAATTCTAACGAGCTGCATGGTCACCGCTGGTATCTGTTCTTTCGGACATGTCCGAAAGAACAGATACCATCTTAGTATATATATGTAATCTATGGCAGGTAACCATTTTTTCTGTTGTTATATACTGAATGACAAATCATGGGACACCTATTAATATTGTGTCAGGCCACATTTTGCCCGTCGTTGTGCAGAAACTGTATGTGACATGAACTCAACAAGTCGTTAGAAGTCTTCTGCAGAGATACTGAGCCATGCTTCCTATACAACCGTCCGTAATTGCGGAACTGTTGCTTGTGAAGGTTTTTTGCACGAGCTCACCTCTTAACTCCCATAAATGTTCGATAGCATTCATATCGGGCGATCTGGGTGACCAAATCATTCGCTCGAATTGTCGAGACTTCTTCAAACAAATCGCAAACAATTGCGGCTCGGTGGTATGGCGCATTGTCATCCATAAATATTGTAGAGTTATTTGGGAACATGAGGTCCATGAATAGCTGCAAATGGTCTACTCCAGTCGAAGATCGGTTCAGTTGGGCCAGTCGCTTCTATGTGAAACACAGCCCACACCACCTTGCACAGTGCCTTGTTGACACATTGGATCCATGGCTGCGTGGGGTCTGCGCAATACTCAACCCTACTATCAGCTCTTACCAACTGAAATCGGACACATCTAACCAGCCCACGGTTTTACGGCAATGTTGAGTCCATCCTATATGGTCACGAGCCCAGGAGAGGCGCTGCAAGCAATGTCGTGCTGCTAGCAAAGGCATCGGTCGTTTGCTGCCATAGCCCATTAGCCGCACTGCCCTAACGGATATGTTCTTCATGCGCCCCCCTCCCCTTGTTTTCTGCGGTTATTTCACGCAATGTCGATTGTCTGTTATCACTGACAACTCCACGCAACGGCGCTGCTCTCGGTCACTGCATTGTCCGTGGTGAGAGGTAATGCCTGCACACTCTTGACGCTGTGGATCTGAATATTGAATTCCAAATGGTTCAAATGGCTCTGAGCACTATGGGACTCAGCATCTCAGGTCATCAGTCCCCTAGAACTTACAACTACTTAAACCTAACTAACCAAAGGACATCACACACGTCCATGACCGAGGCAGGATTCGAACCTGCGACCGTGGCGTTCGCGCGGTTCCAGACTGAAGCGCCTAGAACCGCTCGGTCACAACGGCCGGCTATTGAATTCCCTAACGATTTCCGAACTGGAATGATCCAAGCGTCTAGCTGCAACGACCATTCCGCGTTCAAGTGTAAGTGCGTATCTACATCTACATTTATACTCCGCAAGCCACCCAACGGTGTGTGGCGGAGGGCACTTTACGTGCCACTGTCATTACCTCCCTTTCCGGTTCCAGTCGCGTATGGTTCGCGGGAAGAACGACTGCCGGAAAGCCTCCGTGCGCGCTCGAATCTCTCTAATTTTACATTCGTGACCTCCTCGGGAAGTATAAGTAGGGGGAAGCAATATATTCGATACCTCATCCAGAAACGCACCCTCTCGAAACCTGGGCAGCAAGCTACACCGCAATGCAGAGCGCCTCTCTTGTAGAGTCTGCCACTTGAGTTTGCTAAACATCTCCGTAACGCTATCACGCTTACCAAATAACCCTGTGACCAAACGCGCCGCTCTTCTTTGGATCTTCTCTATCTCCTCCGTCAACCCGACCTGGTACGGATCCCACACTGATGAGCAATACTCAAGTATAGGTCGAACGAGTGATTCGTAAGCCACCTCCTTTGTTGTGGACTATATTTTCTAAGGACTCTCCCAACGAATCTCAACCTGGCACCCGCCTTACCAACAATTAATTTTATATGATCATTCCACTTCAAATCGTTCCGCACGCATACTCCCAGTTATTTTACAGAAGTAACTGCTATCAGTGTTTGTTCCGCTATCATATAATCATACAATAAAGGATCCTTCTTTCTATGCATTCGCAATACGTTACATTTGTCTATCCCATGATATTTGCCACCTCAGTGTGTTTCACGGTGCGGTGTGCTAAAGTGACCTTTAAGAACGTCCAGCCCCGGAAAACCTATCCATCCAGTATCAATGCAGCCGCTGTCGCCTCTAACCAGCAGACAAGGCCGGAGAGGCCACGTGGTGCTGTGGCAGCGGCAGCGGCGCGTGTTGAATTCATTTGGTAGCGGGACGGCCGTAAATACGGACCAGCACGGCGCCAGCCGCGGTAACAATACACCGCGCCAGTCGCTATCGATCAAACTTTCGACTGCGCAGGGGCCGCCGCTGTCAGCCAGCCGCGAATAACGCACTGTTAATTGAGTCGCCGGCGCCAGGCCTCGCTCGCTGCCATTTCCGTCGGCGACGATACTTAGTATTCAACGTCACGAACGTGTCGTTATTTACATTGATCTCTCTGGCTGTGTTCCTCTTACCTTATGTTGCTGCTGACAGACTGCATGAGAAACTGTACAGTGAACGGAACGAGGTGTTACATACCTTCATTGATCACCTCCTTTTCAGTTATATTCTCAACTTTCCTAATTGCTTTACTCTTATTGCCATAGCTGAAAACTTTAGGACGACAGCAGAAGCAGAATGCCGTGACGTCTATTACTGATTCTGAACCAATGAACAATATTTCAGAATAATGTTCCTTTTTCTTCCAGTGATTACATGGTTACTTGCTTGTGTATCTCCAAACTTACTTAGTAAATCGGCTAGTCACAACCCTACCAGTAAGACTAGATCAAACTGCTAAATTTGTAGAATAGAGAGGGGAATTTCCTTAGGTAGCATGCTTCGAAAGTACGTCTCATCTAATGAAAAGTGATGTGGAGGTCCAGCGCCATAGTAGTTTCTTCATGTTTATCTGAAATGGTCGGTGCCATGTTTCACAGCTACCGAGTAGCTGACTGAAGAACTAAGATAGAAATGTAGGAAGTCGTATAGGAAACTGGACCCAGGCAAATTCCGGATATCGTCGCAGTTGGCCGAGTGATATTGCCAAAATATTGCAGACAGAATCGGGTAAGTGCCCATCGTAGGTCAGGCAAGCTATGAGACCAGACAATAATGCTGGCCAGACAAGTAAAGAACATCTCCAAAAGTGCGTTGGGTAACGCGAAAAGTGAGTTCACAGGCATGGCACAGTTGGGCAAGAGAATGGGCTGGAAATACATGTGTATTCGTCCTAAATCGATCCCTTTCATTTTACAACCAACAAAGTCTGCCCATCTGGTTCGGTTGTCTGGGCTTGATTCTGCGCCACGCTACCTTAGACAACTCTGAGAAGCCTGCGTACAACTCGCACAGAAAAACGTGCCACCTGCACAGAAGCTCATTTTCGTTGTGTGCGTTGGGTGAATCCATTGTTCCGAAGGGGTGGCCACGTCCTCTGACTGTTACATGCCAAACTGCGCACTTCGAGTTCTTGCTATCTCTATACTACAAAGCATGCACCGCAGGCTTCATCACCATAGCTGAAGGGAACGTCGTTCATAATGAGGCAACTGTGATTATGTGAAAATACGAGGGTTGGAACTTTCATAGTGGCACAAAATAGATACGCGTTTCAAAGTTTTACTGACCTTCGAAGAAGTCACCAGCATTGTATATAACACGTTGCCAGCGTTGTGGATGTCGTAGGATACCCTTAGCAGCGCCAGTTGTGTTAACAGTTCGAGTGGTGCGGTCTTGCCCGACGAATTTGTAGCAGTTGTGAAGCGAATGCAGTTTAGAAATGGAGTTGAAATCACGAGGGCTTAAGTCAGGGGAGTACATTAGGTGGTATGGCACTTAGCAGCCCCATCAGTGAACCAAATCAGTAACAGCTTGCACTGTACGGGCTTGAGCATTGTCCTGCAAAATGGTCAGGTTCTGCAGAAAGTGTCATCAATTCTGTCTCTACGCTGTTCATATTTGGAACATAACATACGACCATCTCAGAGACAGAAGTGATGACACATTCTGCAGGACCTGACCATCATTTTGCAGGACAGTGCTCAAGCACGTACAGTGCAAGCTGTTGCTGATATGTTTGACTGATAGGGCTGCTAAGTGCTATATCACCTACTGCACTCCCCTGACTTGAGCCCTCGTAAGTTCAACTCAGATTTCTATAATGAAGGGCCGGTCGATGTGGCCGAGCGGTTCTAGGCGCTTCAGTCTGGAACCGCGCGACCGCTACGGTCGCAGGTTCGAATCCCGCCTCGGGCGTGGATGTGTGTGATGTCCTTAGGTTAGTTTGGTTTAAGTTGTTCTAAGTTCTAGGGGACTGATGACCTCAAATGTTGAGTCCCATAGTGGTCAGAGTCATTTGAACCATTTTCTAAACTGGAGGAAACACTTCACGGCATTTACTTCAGAACTGCTACAAATTTGTCGAGCAATAGACGGCGCCGCTCGAACTGTCAACACAACTGGCACTGCTAAGTGTATCCTACGACTTCCACATCGCTGGCAACGGGTTACACACAATGCTGGTGACTACTTGAAACTATTTTGTACGAGCTGTGAATAAATAGTTGCCACTATTAAAGTACCAACCCTCGTACCTTTAATTTTATATTGGGAGAGGCAAATAGGTTGCAGGAACTGCTAGTTGTTCCAGTCGCACAATAAACAGAATAAAGAAGGTGGTAAGCATAGCCAGAAGTACTTTCCAAGGCTTCTGTACTTCAGGAAAGATTATGCAGCAGCAGCAGAAGAAGAAGCGTTCTGTAAAGCAGCATAGGTGGCCATCTGTGGCAGATGTGACGACAGAATGGGGTGCTGGTGCGTTCAGCGCACATCGTTGAACACGCGGCCCCACAGCAGACGACCCGTACGTGGTACCGTGTTGGTGCAAAGACATCTTCAGTTATCACAGAGGGCAGGGGATTATCGAGACTGGGCCGTAGACCAATGGAAATAAGTCACCTGATTGGACGAATCACGTTTCTTGCTACCCCAAGTCGATGATTGTGTTGGGTTACGCCGTCATCCAGGGCGAACAGCTGCTCAAAATATGTTCCACGCCAAGGATGTTCGCCGGTGAAGGCAGTAGTATGGTATGGGGACATCTGCCTGGGATTCTATACGGCCTGTAGTCCATTACGAAGGCAATATGACAGCTGAGGACTGAGTGACCAGTGCTGCGGGCCGCCTGCATCGCTTCATGCATGATGTCTCCCTGACGGAGATGGCATCTAGCAACAGATGCTCCGTGCTACAGAGGTTTGATAAGCGTTATAGCCAAGTCACGTTGACATCCTTGCTACCAAGTTCGCCTCATCGGAACCTGAAGAATGCATCTGGAACGTCATCTGGCGCAAGCTCATGGCCTAAGAACCAGCGGTCTGTGGCGTCGGGAACTGCGTGACCTGTGCGTAGGCATCTGGTGCCACATACTCCGGAATCATACAAAGGACCTGCCACATCCTTGCCACGAAGAAGCGCTACTGCATTGCGTTCCAAGTGTGGACCAACATGCTATTAAGCAGGTGTTGATAATGTATTGGCTCGCCAAGGGGTGAGATGTGCCATAAACAAACAAACCTGTTCCTTGGCGGCAAACTTGTGTTTGCGATTTATATGCTAACCGTAGATCGGAACTCACTACACTAGCTCGCAGCGATAAAATGAGTTGCAGTCTTCTGAAACCAGTTTTCCCAAAGTTTATTGGAAGATAGAAGTGTTGCCTTTGTTTGATCGAAGGATTACGAAACTGAAATTAGATTTTGCCTGGGCAAAGTATTACAAAAGTTGTCAGTGTATCTTCATCGATTTTTAATTAAGTAATAGCACCATAATTAAAACTCCGTCTTAGTTATCAAAACCGAGGAGTTTTGACCTCTTGTTTCGACTGAACTATGTCAATTGCTTGTAAAGGATTTCCTAAAAAAGTGTAAAAATTGAGTTGAACAGTGTTTCCTCGTGTCGGGGAGCTTAGAAGGATTACACCACCTCTGAATCCACGACGACACTTCGAATGCAAGACGATTCCCCCCCCCCCCCCCCCCCCCCCGCCCCCCGTTCATCAAGATATAAACGTGTAGACAAATACTAGGTGCATTTCGAAAACTTACAAATGATTACCTTATTACAGTTAACTGAAGGGGACAATAGAAGTGGGGGAACACAGAAAATAAAATCAGTTAAAGACCTCGCTTCGCCAGATACAGATTGCATTTTTACGTATAGCAGATCGTCCTCACTTCCATCTATTGCATTTGTTACACAGCAAGTCTTAAAGCTGCTCACAATACGGATGGACTGGATATGCATGTGCAATCAGTCTGGATCCATTCTGCAATTAGAGATACTGAAGGCTTCATGAACTTCCCAGTAGGGGTCGGGGCTTGACCACTTTGTAGTAACAGATTGTTGTGTAGCTGCTTCAGTTGTCTAAATGGCTTATTGGATCTTAAATTAGACAAGTTCTGTGTTTCATTTCAGGATTTGTCCCTTTCAACACCCCACGACTCTTTGGAAGAGCACCTGCTAGAGACTGTACGGAGCCAATCTATAACCAACTCATTCGTCCTCCATCCTTTTTCGTTGCAACGAAATGTGACATCAGGCGGCCACTCTTCCTTCGCCGAGGTTCTACGATTGAGGATGACGTAGGTCGCACCTTTGTTCCAGCAGCTTAACTTCACGCTACCTGCCGCTTTCCCTATGGGTGTGAATCCCTCATCACCTTGGCTTCGTGCGGCGGCCCATGTTCGCCTTCATTCTCTTCCTAAGGATACTACTCCAGCCTCGCTTCATCACCGCAAGTTTCACGACCTTCGCGATAGTACCTTTGTGCAGACTGATAACTCTGACTGACCGCGATGTCGAGTGAGCTTCCGTCATTGGCACCGACGATTTTTGCTGTCGTCTTCCGGAATACTGCTCAGTATTTACAACAGAGCTCTTCGCCCTGTATCAGGCCATGCAGTGCATCCGGCGACACAGGCTTTTATTGAGTCATCTGCTCCGACCCTGTCAATGCCCTTCAGAGCCTCTTGTGTGCTGCACACTGTCCGTTCCTTTGTCCCTTGCTCACTCTTGATGGAGCCACTGTGGTGTTTATGTGGGTCACTGGTCACGTCGGCCTGACGCTGCTACTAACGCTGCGTTCCTCGTCCCTCGCTCGCTGATTCTTACATCCCCTCTTATGTTCTGTGCGTTGCCGTCTGTCAGGAGGTGGTGTCGCTTTGGCGGCATCACTTGCCCTCCCTTCACAGGAACAAGCTCCGTGGGATTAAGCCTCTCCTAGCGGCTTGGACGACGTCTTCTCGGTCCTCTCGCTGTGAGGAAATCGTTTTGGCTAGGTTTCAGATTGGGCACTTTCTTTTTAGCCATCGCCTTTTGTTAAGTCGTGCTCCCCCATCATTTTGTGCTCGTTGCTCTCAACCACTGACGCTTCGCAATTTCTTGACGGAATGCCCTTTTTAACCACTTACGTTGTCGTTCGTGTTTGCCGTCTGAGTTATTGGCCCTTTCAGCGAACGACTCACAGGCTGTCGACCGCGTTTTATTTTTTATCCGTCGTAGCATTATGGCGAAGGACATTCAATCTTTAGTTCAGGACCTCCGTTTCTCTGTTACGTATTTTATGGACCTTTCTCAAAGTCCCTGT
This sequence comes from Schistocerca americana, assembly GCF_021461395.2. Lineage (NCBI taxonomy): Eukaryota > Metazoa > Arthropoda > Insecta > Orthoptera > Acrididae > Schistocerca > Schistocerca americana. Next base: position 542,054,655 of record NC_060119.1, read on the forward strand.
TTTTAGCTGTCTTTACTTCCATCGATTGGGCTTAACGTGTAGTCGTTTTTAACTTTTTTTTTATATTCGTGTTATACGGATCTGACATGGGCGCGTATGACCCTAGTTGCTTTTGCGCCCCAAAACAAACCAAACCAAACAAGCCGATCTTGTTATTTGTTGGTGAGCTTCATAAATTAGAATGTTATGAGCCCCTCATAGGTTAGCTGCAGTAAAGGCGCGATAAACAGGCCACTGGGCAAGTACCGACAATGTTAAAGGTATAACACTGCGTGTCGATTGTTGCCTGTTTCATACTCCTGCCACATTCGGCGACCAAACTGTTGTGTGGTCAAACGTTGTTGGCTTTACTACGTGTGCAAATGACATTTCATGTCTGTTTTCTTCCACTCACTGCGTCGTATTAGAATAGCCTTATTAAATGTTCCTTGCTAGAAATAAGTGCCGCACTTGAAGCTAACCGTCTCTACAATGGGCATTCACGAATCCGTGTAACTCCAGTGTCAAAATTTATAGCGCGGCAGCTGATCGGTCGCGCATACCTTTAGGTTCTCAGCACTGGAAAACAAACTTCCCCTACTCAAATCCTCTAACCTCGCAGTGACCACGCTACTTCATAGAGATGGGCCAAACGGTTATTTCGGAGTATCTGCTGTCGTGTTTTCTTTTTATACCATCTGCTTTAATAGTTACTTATAACAGTTACTTCTTCTAACGAATTCGCCCAGAGGAGGTACAGGGTGACACAGAGTAACGGGAATGTTTGAAATGAGTAGTGGCAGCCATAGGCAGGTGGCAGCACTGCGGGTTCGTGACAGCGCGTAAACAGTCCGCTATTTCAGTAATCATGGATTAGTGGAACGGTTAACAGCGTGCGTTAGCCATAAAAGTGTTTTATAAAAACATTATAGCTTGGTACCGGTGCAGAGGGAATTTCGACGTTTTCATAATTTAGAACGTCATGATGTAGTTGCGTCGAAACGCGATAAAATGTTGGATTAATAACTTCGAAGAGACTGCATTTGCCATAAAGAAGAAACCAACAGGACGACCAAGAAGTGTGCGTTCTCCAGCGAACATCGATGTTGTATGCGCGTCTGTCTTATGGAGCCCAAGGCGTTCAGTTCCTAAGCAAGCTGCAGTGGTTGGAACGTCCAGGGAGTGTGTTCGCAGAATTCTTCATCTTGAGTTAAAATTTCATCCTTACAAATTACTATTGGTGCAACAATTGAAGGACAACGATTACCGGTTACGATTTAGGATGCTGTCAACAAATGATAACAATAATTAACAATGACTATGAATTTCTAAACAAATTTTTGATGTCAGATGAGGCAAATTTTCGTCTCACAGGCTATGTGAATAGACATGACTACCGTTACTGGGCAAACACAAATCCTAATGACGTTCATGAGCGCCCTTTTACAAGCAAGTAAAGTGACAGCATGGTGTGGTGCTTCATCACATGGAATTATCGGACCGTATTTTTGCGCAAATGAACAGGGAAACGTCGTAACTGTCAATGCCGATCGTTACGTGGAGATGTTACGAACTTTCGTTAGACCTGCAATGAACAAGTTTCCAAACGTTCAAGAAGCCTGGTTTCAACAGAACGGAGCGACATCAGACACTGCACGGCAATCAATGGTATATGTGCGAGAATTGTTCGTCAACTGTGGAATCTCACGATTCGGTAACATTCCCTGGCCCCCTGGATTGCCGGATTTTTCAGTTTCTGATTTTTTTTTCTTGTGGGGCTACCTCGAGAGCAAAGGCTACACTACTCGACCAAGAACTCCAGATGAGTTAAAACAGAGAATTTGGGATGCAATTCAGAGCATCCCAGCTGAGATGTTGCAGCGGTTAATGAGGAATCTGATCAGCAGATTTCACGAATGTATTCGTACAGAAGGACGCCATCTAAAGGAAGTAATTTTTTTAAAAAATGATTAATTCCATCAATGTTTCGTAAATGGCAAAGTTGTAAGGTTTCAATTGGGCCTACTATGAATGCAATTTCTTTCCATTATCACTTTTAGTTTTATTGGATTGTGGAAATGTTCCCGTTTTTCTGTCACTCTCTACAGGCAAATAACTACGCAAGTGGAATCCATCAATGAAGATCATTATAATTAAATTTGTGGATAATGCGACCTGGTTAGAATTTAGATGGAATCTTCTCATAACATTAGCTAATTAACTGTCCATTACATTTCAGCTTATTTTGGAACAGTTATCTGTGTTTATTGTTACATGTATATAGGTTACCCGGTCGCTATTACCTGTAATAATACCCCCTAACTCGCAGAGATAAAGAACTGCGAGCGAGAAGTAACCGCTACTCATTTATTGATGGTTATTTCCATAGTCCCACGAATTCAATATGGTCACGCTCAAATAATGCGAATGCATAGTAAGGTCTTCGGTAACTATTAAAACTGAAATGTTAAAGAAGTGCTTTTGCAAGTATGAACTAATGTGTGAGCTGAATATTTTAGGCAAAATTCCAAGCTTTATTTCTGGTGTTACTCACTTACTGCAATAAGTGTAGGGCCATGAAATACGATGCAAAAGTAAACATAACATGATAGATTTGTTTGCTGCCATGCAAGATATTTCATTTGAGAAAGTTGAAGGCATAGTAATACAGTTTTATGCGATAATTGAAATACTGCTCTAGTTCTGCAAAATTTCTTCAGTTATTGACAGTATCTTAATCTTTTAGGTCGAGAATAACGAATCGCATTTCTCCAAGCCTTCGGAGTTTAGTATTATTTATAACACGTTTTTAAAACTGACTAAAAAGTATAAAACAATAACTCCTAGACCTTAAAATTTCTTGCGAATTTTTAATAGGTTATGACAATAATTGTAAAAATAAAAAGAAAAACGTGGGGCAAATTTAATAGATAACTGATGCATGAATAGTTCGCCTAAGTGCAACAATAATTTTTATTTTATAGCATTGTAAATGGTATCAAGTGTTGCGTGATTTTTCTCAACGAGAGCTACTCACTACGCTCCTTACTATAATATGCTGCATGTGCCCCACATTTTTCATTTTAATTTTACAAGCGTTGTCATAGTTATTGAAGATTCACAAGCGCGGGTTTTCAGGACTATCAGTAAAAACATATTACATTAACAAGTCTTTTTATTTAAATATTTTCTGTTTTTTAGTGTCGTGTGTATGAAATTTTTCACTAGATTTAAAACATTTTGATGACATTACAGCAGAGGCATTTACTAAATTACAGTTTAGTAGAATCAGACAGTATATTGACTCCTGCCACATACACAATTTATCGCGAAAAGATTGAAGGTAAAATTTATAGCTATTCGAGGTCATACGGAGGTTTACCAGCAATCGTTCTTACTGCGAAACATTCGCGACTGGAACAGGAAAAGGGATAAATGGTAGTTGTACACAAACTACCCTACGCCACCTCTAACCTATGTTGCAAGTTTGAGGTCTGCTCCCATAGAAGTATGAAAATACTTGTTTAACTCCTACAAATGGAAATGTCAGTCTACTTCGACCAACTGTAGTCCACAACACGGTTATCAACTTACAGTTTACCTGTATTAGTAGTCGTAACTCGCAGAGATAAAGAACTGCGAGCGAGAAGAAACTGCTACTCGTCTACTGATGGTTATTGAAATTGAGACTTGGATAAACAGGTGACGCACAGCGTGACAGTTATTTCCATGAGCTGTAGAATACCTTACAGATGGTCAGTCTCTGTGCTCTGCTCTCCTCTGCTCATTTATGGATGGTCGGCTCAGATGATGCGAATGCATAGTAATGTCTTCGGTAAACTGCCAGTATCATATGAGTGGTTATTGTAGTAACCGCTACATCTCAGTAACAGATATTTCTATCAGTCACGTTATTTCTTGCCATCTCTACTACTTCTTCCTCTGCCTCTGAGGTAAGCGACATTCACCAATCAATTAAACATCTTAAAATACTGTTGCGTCTGTAAGTATTTTTGTTTGTCAACGAGAAGTTCTTAGCGTCAGTTGATGTTTTTAGATTGGGTTGTTAGTTGCTAGACGAATCTTCTTTCTAATATAAACTGAAGTTCCCTGCTCGCTTCTGTATTTATGCACAGGCTAAAGTGAAGAACAACTGTAGGGATATTGATCCGGTTTTTACGAATACATAACTGTTCACGAGAAAGGCTCGTGTATACAGCCGCCGCAACTGAAGACAGCAGCGAAGCTTGGGCAGAATCCGAGTCGGGCCTGGTGGTCCAGCGTGTGTCTGAAAACCGGAAGGTCGCGGAATGAATAGCAAGAAACGAAGCATGGTCCAGATCCCACGTTAAACTATGGCTCACCCTTTTCGCGTTGGATAACGGGCAAAAAAGATTCAAGCCGACGAACTGAACTTGTGGAGTCCAATTGAAAGACTTGCACCACACCAGAACTTTGGGCCGCAGGAAGTATTATTACTACCAAAATAATATATACAGGGTGCTCCATTGATCGTGACCGGGCCAAATATCTCACGAAATAAGCGTCAAACGAAAAGACTACAAAGAACGAAACTTGTCTAGTTTGAAGGGGGAAACCAGATGGCGCTATGGTTAACCCGCTAGATGGCGCTGCCATAGGTCAAACGGATATCAACTGCGTTTTTTTAAATAGGGACCCCCATTTTTTATTACATGTTCGTGTAGTACTTAAAGAAATATGAATGTTTTACTTGGACTCCTTTCTTCGGTTTGTGATTGATGGCGCTGTAATAGTCACAATCGTATAAGTACGTGGTATCACGTAACATTCCGCCAGTGCGGACGGTATTTGCTTCGTGATACATTACCCGTGTTAAAGTGGACCGTTTACCAATTGTGGAAAAGGTCGATATCGTGTTGATATGTGGCTATTGTGATCAAAATGCCCACATCATCCAAGTGTTTGACCTATGTCAGCGCCATCTAGCGGACCAGCCAAAGCGCCATCTGGTTTCCCCCTTCAAGCTAGACGAGTTTCGTTCTTTGTAGTTTTTTCGTTTGATGCTTATTTCGTGAGATATTTGGCACGGTCACTATCAATGGGCCACCCTGTATATATTACTCTACGGAGTGCCTTGTAAGGAAACTTCAGCTTACGCTGGGCAAGCCATGCGGCTATTCGTGCAAAGTTGGGACGGGTCGCTAGTATTACTTGTAAAATGTTTCTGAGAACCGTGGGCCGCACGAACACTTCATTCGGACGCAGGTTGACGACCGCTGCTCTAGACGCAGGCAGACGGGGGTCCACAAATTCCGTCCCAGGAGTGTGTGTTGGGGTCAGGAAGGAGAGTCGGGCGCAATCTGCCACTAACGCAGCCAAAACCCACACAACAATGCCGTCGCTATAGAAAAACATAAGAAGACGGAGGAGGAGGAGAAGGAGAAGATGATGATATTCATTAATAGGTCGTCGTCGATGGTGATTGTACATGAGGTAGTCAGCTTCGGACAGCTTCTTGTTGTGTCCCTTCATCAGATTGTAGCAGGGTCATTTGTCGGCGCATTTTATCGCTGTGGCATGCCGTTTGGGCTGCACTTACGGACAACAAGCTTCGGGCCTTGAAACCTCTTCCCGCGGCTTGGACGTCCTCCTCACGCCCCTCTCGGCGGGAGGAGGTAGTTTTGGCCCGGTTACGAATTGGACACTGCCGGTTCAGCCATCGCCATCTGCTGACGGCTGCGCCGGCGCCGTTCTGCCCATGTGGGCACTTGCTGACGGTCCACCACATTTTAACGTCCTGTCCGGATTTTACTACACTGCGTCTTGATCTTGGCCTGCCATGTACTCTCGATGCCATTTTAGCGGATGACCCAGGAGCAGCTGCTCGCGTTGTTCGTTTTATCAAATTGACCAACCTGTCTAAGGACATTTGATTATGCTGTTTTTTTAATCCTATGCCTGTCGGTCTTTTATCGTGTTTTCCCTTTTCGTTGCTGTTTTAAACTTGTGCCTCGCGGTGCATTCCTAACGTAGTCTGGGCGCTAATGACCGTTGAAGTTGTGCGCCCTAAAACCACAAAAAAAAGAGGTAGTCGTAAAGTTTTAATTATCACCTCGAAAAAAATTAGCTAGATGAACAATGCTTTGCTTGTTTATGGTCCTGGTACAGATTCGAATCAACGAACCACAACACCGCAGCACGTTGCTGGAGGAGGTGGGCTGCACAGTTTTTGGTTTGGCCCCTGCAGTGGTGTGCTACGGTACTTGCCCCGTGGATTTCAATATGTTAGCAGGAATGCGGACATCTCTACGCCTCGTATACCGTGCCACAACGACATTCTGTCGGTTAATCTCAAATTATTTCTTGCTTTCATTTCAGTCTTTAAAATAATCGATTTTTTTGTTTAACGTTAGAGCTTGGGGACAGTTGGTCAGGACGTAAACACATTCCGTAAACCGGTGACTGTTAGAAGACGGCGGTCGAGTGGCCAATCATATACAAAGTTAATAGAATGACGGGGGTGGAGCAGGAGGCCCAACTCTCTTCAAGTGGTATCAAATACGACCAAGTGTACCTCAAACTATAGTTCACATGGGAACAGGGTGCTGTGAATGTCGTTTAACAACCCTACTCCGGCGCAGCAATACTTTACCCTTTCACCTCGATTCAGCGGCAGCAGAAAACGGCGTGCTGTGGGCGAGAGGCGGTGCGCTGCTGCAGCTATAATGTTCTGACGCGCCCACGAAAATTTGCAAACTAGGCGCTCAGGTGTTCTGATTATTAGAACGCGGGAAACTTCCCTATTAGAATCCTGAATTCCCGGTGGATTTCAGTGTGTGAGGTGCATCCGTTCGATCTAGGTTTTAGCCAAAAATAGAAAACTGTGTTCAGTTTAATAGTATGGTACGTGAGCCTTTATTATAGTAAAAGAGGTAGACATAATAATTTTGCATGGGGTCGTTAGGGTGAATTTTTCTGCGAACAACTGAGACGAATTTCGTCAGCATTCACCTGTCAAACCTCGCATTCCCTCGCGCCATGTTCCCATTGTCGCTGGCGCACAGACGTGTCACTTCAATTGGTAAAATCGTTAAGACTCTTTAAAGAAATGTTAACGGAGTTTTTGGCAGTTGGATACGAATTCGATTTCTCGGAAAGCCGATTTCTTTCGATTTCATTTAATTCAAAACATGATCTAAGTATTTGTTTTACTTCCTGTCGCGGGATGCAGATTCTTGAGCTCTGGAATCTGGCAAAAACTGTTTTCAGACGACTTTATTCTATCTCGAGATATTGCAGGAAATTTACTAGGTGTCTTAAGACCCATAGCGACCGATAGACAACTTATTGACTCGTGATATCATAACAAGGTCAAGCAACCACCGTGTTTTTTTTTTTTTTTTTTTTATGAAGATATGAGTAACTTCATTTGTACGGAAGTTTCATTTTAAGGCTGACTGTTTGGGAAAGTAATTTATTTGAAGTTAATACAAGTGAAATTTGATCGGTTGTTACATTTGTTAGTTTGCATTTGCCTAACAAGTATTTTGGCTTATAGTTACAATACCAGTAACCTCAATCATGGTTCTTTAAAGAATCGAACTCCCATGTATTAAATAGCTTTAAATCTTTGATTACGTTATAAATGAGTTTACTATGTTAATTATTTAACTTTAAGCATGTGAAACCCGTACGGTTGAAGATGCGCATCCCAAATGGAAATAAAGTCCCAATGCTTCTTGACAGAACTTAGGGAAACGATGCGGGAGACCCGCGCCGCCGTACTAGGCAAGGTCCTAATGGAGGTGGTTTGCCGTTGCCTTCCTCCGACCGTAAAGGGGATAAACGATGATGAAGACGACACACAACACCCACTCAGTCATCTCGGGGCAGGTGAAAATACCTGAGCCCTCGGGGAATCGAACGTGGGACTCCGTGCTCGGAAAGCGAGAACGCTACCATGAGACCACGAGCGGTGGACATTCACCTAAAGACTAACGATAAAGTCAAACCAAAACCGCATGACTCTTTACTGAGTGATAAATTATTTCCCTATAATTATTTGGTGGGGGTGTGAGCAAGAAAGAGTTTCGAAAATGTCTGAATGATAAGGTCAGTTGAGAATCGGTAAGTGCTCTCATCCTGAATTACTCGGTGAATATAGTGTGAGTAATTTGCGCACAGTGAGTTAAAGTGCCTCAAGTCAAACAGTTTCTAACTTTAATACTTTGTGTGTTGAACCTTTAATGCAAGATTGTCGCGTATTGTGTAGATTACGGCAGCATTTTACATTTTTTATATTCGGTCAATAATTCTATGAAATGCTGTCATTTTGTTTACTATAGCCATATTATAAATTGTGTTGTACTTGAATGACACTTGAATTTCAGTAATTTATTTTGTAGAATTATATAGTAAACGTTAAATGCTGTGTTATTGACTTCCAGTTCTAAAATAGCTCTAAAATTGTATATTTGTGAAGTAGATATCACAAAAATTTTCCCCTTGTAGGAAACGTGCCACCGTTTGAAACAACGGTACTGTTGTTGCTGTTGTCGTCTTCGTTTTCAGTCAGAAGATTGGTTTGGGGCAGTTCTCTACACTACTATATCTTGGGCAAGCCTCAGCATCTCCGGAAAACTGTTGCAAGCTACATCAATTTGAATCTGTTTACTGTATACCTCCATTGGTCTCCCTCTACAGTTTTTACCCTCTAAATTTCCCTCTAGCACAAAATTCGTGATTCATCACGCCTCCAGGATGTATACTAACAACCGACATCTTCATACAGACAAGTTGTGCCCTAAATTCCTTTTTTCCACACTCGGATGAGTACGTCCTCATTAGTTACTCAACCTGCCAATCTAATTTTCAGCATTCCTGTGCAGCGCCACATTTCAAAAGTTTCTAGTCTCTTCTCTTCTTGCCCGAGCTGCTTATTGCCCACTTTTCCCTTCGCTACAAGATTAAACTCCAGATAAATATCTTAAATAAATAAATAAATAAATGAAAAAGACCCATCACTGTAATTGATGTTAGATGTCAACAAATTCCTCTTTTTCAAAAAGGCGTTTCTTGCTATTGCCAGTCAGCATTTTATATCCTCTCTAGCTCGACGATCAGTTATTATGATGCACTGATAGCGAAACTCTTCTACACTTTCTCCCATTTCCTAATCTAATTCCATGAGCATCACTTGATTTACTCGTAACTGGACTACATTACACTATCATAGTTTTACTTCTGTTGATGTTCGTATTACAACCTCTTTCCAATACACTATCCATTCAATACATGTGTGACATAGCTTCAATCGTTTGGGGGCGATCTGAAAGTGATACTATTCTTGAAGAGTCATGTTTACCAAGATCACTAGTTATTCTTTTTATTACTACTATCGGTTTCAACAAAGCTACGCTGTCACCATCGGATCTTGTAACGCTATTAGATGTACATGCTTTTTACAGCACTGAAAGTCACATAATGATGTGCGTCAATCTGTAATGAAAAGTGACAGGGAAGACCAGCGTGTCAAATAAAATACTACACAATTTAAAACATGCCTTGCTGTAATTGTATAATATTTTACTCGTGACATGCTGGTCTTCCCTGCCACTTTATATTACAAATTGACGCAACCTCACTATGAGACTTTCAGTGCTGTAAAAAGCATGTACATCTAATAATGTTACAAAATCCGATGATAACAGTGTAAATCTGCCGAACCCGGCAACTGTAATAAAAAGAATTACTAGCGATATTGGCAAACTTGACTCTTAAGTAATAATACTATCCACTCTACATCTACATGTACATACATACTCCGCAATCCACCATACTGTGCATGGTGGAGGGTACCTCGTACCACAACTAGCATCTTCTCTCCCTGATCCACTCCGAAACAGAACGAGGGAACAATGACTTCCTATGTGCCTCTGTACGAGCCCTAATCTCTCTTATCTTATCTTTGTGGTCTTTCCGCGAAATGTAAGTTGGCGGCAGTAAAATTGTACTGCAGTCAGCCTCAAATGCTGGTTCTCCAAATTTCCTCAGTAGCGATTCACGAAAAGAATGCCTCCTTTCCTCTAGAGACTCCCACCCGAGTTCCTGAAGCATTTCCGTAACACAAGCGTGATGATCAAACCTACCAGTAACAAATCTAGCAGCCCGCCTGTGAATTGCTTCTATGTCCTCCCCCAATCCGACCTGATAGGGACCCCAAACGCTCGAGCAGTACTCAAGAATAGAACGTATTAGTCCAGAATGAGATTTTCACTCTGCAGCGGAGTGTGCGCTGATATGAAACTTCCTGGCAGATTAAAACTGTGTGCCCGACCGAGACTCGAACTCGGGACCTTTGCCTTTCGCGGGCAAGTGCTCTACCAATTGAGCTACCGAAGCACGACTCACGCCCGGTACTCACAGCTTTACTTCTGCCAGTACCTCGTCTCCTACCTTCCAAACTTTACAGAAGCTCTCCTGCGAACCTTGCAGAACTAGCACTCCTGAAAGAAAGGATATAGCGGAGACATGGCTTAGCCACAGCCCCCAGGCTGGGGGCTGTGGCTAAGCCATGTCTCCGCTATATCCTTTCTTTCAGGAGTGCTAGTTCTGCAAGGTTCGCAGGAGAGCTTCTGTAAAGTTTGGAAGGTAGGAGACGAGGTACTGGCAGAAGTAAAGCTGTGAGTACCGGGCGTGAGTCGTGCTTCGGTAGCTCAATTGGTAGAGCACTTGCCCGCGAAAGGCAAAGGTCCCGAGTTCGAGTCTCGGTCGGGCACACAGTTTTAATCTGCCAGGAAGTTTCGAACGTATTAGTGTTTTATAAGCGGTCTCCTTTACAGATGAACCACACCTTCGCAAAATACTACCAATGAACCGAAGACGACTGTCATTACGACAGAACGTCAGTGTCAAAATTTTTATTTCTTGCCCTGAACGTTAAATCCTCCTCCAGATTTTTTTCTTTGGTATCCTAGGAGACTGTACATCCTAAATGGGTGTCTGGGGTCGAGAATGACGCCAGGTGTGCTCGTGTTTGCAGCGGAGAGCGAGTCGGAGGACTCCCCGGAGACGACGACGGACGGGGAGGCGCAGCGGCCGCCGGCGCCGCAGCCGCAGTGGTCGGCGTGGTCGGAGTGGAGCGACTGCCCGCCCGCCAGCGCGCCGTCGCGCTCGCAGAGCCGCAGCCGGCTGTGCCTGTCGGCGGCGGGCGCGCCTCTGGAGGACATCGAGCCCTGCCTGCTGGCCGGCGGCGGCGGAGACCTGGAGGCGCGCGACTGCCCGGGGGCGGGGCCCGAGGGCCGCGCCGTCATGGCCGCCAGCGTCTTCGAGGAGCCGGCCCCGCCGCCCGACGAGGTCGTCGTCATGGGTGAGCCCCCACGTTTGATAAGGGCACTGTTGTGGAGCCGGACTAAGGCAAAAAAAAATGAGAAAACAGCAAATGATACTTTTGTCATGATCAGACATGTGAAATGATTTGGGTGAAGGTCACGGTTAAAGCAGGCCAGACATGGTAATTGGATGTCTCTATAGGCCCCCTGGCTCAGCAGCTGTTGTGGCTGAGCACCTGAAGGATAATTTGGAAAATATTTCGAGTAGATTTCTCCACCATGTTATAGTTCTGAGTGGAGATTTTACTTTGCCGGATATAGACTGGGAGACTCAGACGTTCAGAACGGGTGGCAGGGACAAAGAATCCATTGAAATTTTTTAAAGTGCTTTATCTGAAAACTACCTTGAGCAGTTAAACAGAGAACCGACTCGTGGCGATAACATATTAGACCTTCTGGTGACAAACAGACCCGAACTATTTGAAAAAGTTAACGCAGAACATGGAATTGGCGATCATAAAGCGGTTACAGCATCGATGATTTCAGCCGTAAGTAGGAATATTAAAAAGGGTAGGAAGATTTTTCTGTTTAGAAAAAGTGACAAAAAGCAGATTTCGGAGTACCTGTTGGCTCAACACAAAAGTTTTGTCTCGGGTACAGATAGTGTTGAGGATCAGTGGACAAAGTTCAAAACCGTCGTACATAATGCGTTAGATGCGTATGTGCCAAGCAAGATTGTAAGAGATGGAAAAGAGCCACCGTGGTACAACAACCGAGTTAGAAAACTGCTGCGGAAGCAAAGGGAACTTCACAGCAAACATAAACATAGCCAAAGCCTTGCAGACAAACAAAAATTAAGCGAAGTGAAATGTAGTGTGAGGAGGGCTATGCGAGAGGCGTTCAATGAATTCGAAAGTAAAGTTCTATGTACTGACTTGGCAGAAAATCCTAAGAAATTTTGGTCTTATGTCAAAGCGGTAGGTGGATCAAAACAAAATATCCACACTCTCTGTGACCAAAATGGTACTGAAACAGAGGATGACAGACTAAAGGCCGAAATACTAAATGTCTTTTTCCAAAGTTGTTTCACAGAGGAAGATTGCACTGTAGTTCCTTCTCTAGATTGTCGCACAGATGACAAAATGGTAGATATCGAAATAGACGACAGAGGGATAGAGAAACAATTAAAATCGCTCAAAAGAGGAAAGGCCTCTGGACCTGATGGGATACCAGTTCAATTTTACACAGAGTACGTGAAGGAACTTGCCCCCCTTCTTGCAGCGGTGTACCGTAGGTCTCTAGAAGAGCGTAGCGTTCCAAAGGATTGGAAAAGGGCACAGGTCATCCCCGTTTTCAAGAAGGGACGTCGAGCAGATGTGCAGAACTATAGACCTATATCTGTAACGTCGACCAGTTGTAGAATTTTGGAACACGTATTGTGTTAGAGTATAATGACATTTCTGGAGACTAGAAATCTACTCTGTAGGAATCAGCATGGGTTTCAATAAAGACGGTCATGTGAAACCCAGCTCGCGCTATTCGTCCACGAGACTCAGAGGGCCATAGACACGGGTTCGCAGGTAGATGCTGTGTTTCTTGACTTCCGCAAGGCGTTCAATACAGTTCCCCACAGTCGTTTAATGAACAAAGTAAGAGCATATGGACTATCAGACCAATTGTGTGATTGGATTGAGGAGTTCCTAGATAACAGGACGCAGCATGTCATTCTCAATGGAGAGAAGTCTTCTGAAGTAAGAGTGATTTCAGGTGTGCCGCAGGGGAGTGTCATAGGACCGTTGCTATTCACAATATACATAAATGACCTTGTGGATGACGTCGGAAGTTCACTGAGGCTTTTTGCGGATGATGCTGTGGTGTATCGAGAGGTTGTAACAATGGAAAATTGTACTGAAATGCAGGAGGATTTGCAGCGAATTGACGCATGGTGCAGGGAATGGCAATTGAATCTCAATGTAGACAAGTGTGATGTGCTGCGAATACACAGAAAGATAGATCCTTTATCATTTAGCTACAAAATAGCAGGTCAGCAACTGGAAGCAGTTAATTCCATAAATTATCTGGGAGTACGCATTAGGAGTGATTTAAAATGGAATGATCATATAATGTTGATCGTCGGTAAAGCAGATGCCAGACTGAGATTCATTGGAAGAATCCTAAGGAAATGCAATCCGAAAACAAAGGAAGTAGGTTACAGTACGCTTGTTCGCCCACTGCTTGAATACTGCTCAGCAGTGTGGGATCCATACCAGATAGGGTTGATAGAAGATGTAGAGAAGATCCAACGGAGAGCAGTGCGCTTCGTTACAGGATCATTTAGTAATCGCGAAAGCATTACGGAGATGATAGATAAACTCCAGTGGAAGACTCTGCAGTAGAGACGCTCAGTAGCTCGGTACGGGCTTTTGTCAAAGTTTCGAGAACATACCTTCACCGAAGAGTCAAGCAGTATATTGCTCCCTCCTACGTATATCTCGCGAAGAGACCAAGAGGATAAAATCAGAGAGATTAGAGCCCACACAGAGGCATACCGACAATCCTTCTTTCCACGAACAATACGAGACTTGAATAGAAGGGAGAACCGATAGAGGTACTCAAGGTACCCTCCGCCACACACCGTCAGGTGTCTTGCGGAGTATGGATGTAGATGTAGATGTAGATGTAGATGTAGACAGGCGAAATTCCATCAGTCTTCAAGAAGAATATAATAATTCCAATCCCAAAGAAAGTGTTGATAGATGTGAAAATTACCGAACCATCAGTTTAATAAGTCACAGCTGCAAAATACTAATACGAATTCTTTACAGACGAATGGAAAAACTGGTAGAAGCTGACCTCGGGGAAGATCAGTTTGGATTCCGTAGAAATGTTGGAACACGTGAGGCAATACTGACCTTACGACTAATCTTAGAAGAAAGATTAAGGAAAGGCTAACCTACATTCCTAGCATTTGTAGACTTAGAGAAAGCTTTTGACAATGTTGACTAGAATACTCTCTTTCAAATTCTGAAGGTGGCAGGGGTAAAATACAGGGAACGAAAGGCTATTTACAATTTGTACAGAAACCAGGTGGCAGTTAGAAGAGTCGTGGGGCATGAAAGGGAAGCAGTGGCTGGGAAGGGAGTGAGACAGGGCTGTAGCCTCTCCCCGATTTTATTCAATCTGTATATTGAGCAAGCAGTAAAGAAAAGAAAAAAAAAAGAAAAAAAAAATTGGAGTAGGTATTAAAATCCATGGAGAAGAAATAAAAACTTTGAAGTTCGCCGATGACATTGTAATTCTGTCAGACAGCAAAGGACTTGGAAGAGCAGTTGAGCAGAATGGACAGTGTTTTGAGAGGAGGGTATAAGATGAACCTCAACAAAAGCAAAACAAGGATAAGAGAATGTAGTCGAATTAAGTCGGGTGATGCTGAGGGAATTAGGTTAGGAAATGAGACACTTAAAGTAGTAAAGGAGTTTCACTATTTGGGGAGCAAAATAACTGATGATGGTCGAAGTAGAGAGGATATAAAATGTATACTGGCAGTGGCAAGGAAAGCATTTCTGAAGAAGAGAAATTTGTTAACATCGATTATAGATTTAAGTGTCAGGAAATAGTTTCTGAAAGTATTTGTATGGGGTGTAGCCATATATGGAAGTGAAACATGGACGATAAACAATTTAGACAAGAAGACAATAGAAGGTTTCGAAATGTGGTGCTACAGAAGAACGTTGAAGATAAGATGGGTAGATCATATAACTAATGAGGAGGTATTGAACAGAATTGGGGAGAAGAGGAGTTTGTGGCACAACTTGACTAGAAGAAGGGATCGGTTGGTAGGACATGTTCTGAGGCATCAAGGGATCACCAATTTAGTACTGGAGGGCAGCGTGAAGGGTAAAAATCATAGAGAGAGACCAAGAGATGAATACACTAAGCAGATTCAGAAGGATGTAGGCTGCAGTAGGTACTGGGAGATGAAGCAGCTTGCACAGGATAGAGTAGCATGGCGAGCTGCATCAAACCAGTCTCAGGACTGAAGACCACAACAACAACTACTTTTGTCAAAGTTATTCAAAAGTTCTGTGCAAGTCGACTAGCTTTAAACTTACGAAAAAAACGCTATATTGATCCTCATACGCATATCTGGCAAAAAGACTTGGAAGGTAAAATTATATATACTTGTGCTCATATAGAGGTTTCTTCTTGCTGAGCGCATGAATGGGCACAGACGAACTGTCCGCCTAGGAGATGTCCAATACCCAGTAGCGGAGCATGCCCTCCAGCATAATTCTAGGTACCTAGGAACCTACTACACCGTACGTGCCATTTGGCTTCTCCCACCCAACACCAGTCCCTCGGAACTGTGGAGATGCGAACTTGCACTCAAACATGTCCTTTCATCCCGTCATCCCCCTAGACTGAACCTACGTTAACCAACCTCACTCCTATTTACTCTTCAGTCTTCTCCTCTTTAGCCATTCACGCATCTTTTTATCCTACATAGATGTGTTTATCTCTCTACTATATACCTCTTTACTTCTGTATGCATCCTCTTTGGTTTGAAGCTGACACAGTACTTACAGTACAATATCTTTGGCTTCCCTCTGACACCCATGCCTCCATATTTGCTACCCTCCCTGCTTACATTTCCCCTGCTGCTTCCCCTTTTCCCCCCCCCCTCTTCTCCCTGACGAAGGAACAAAGTTCTGAAAGTTAGGATATGTAAATTTTCTGTTCTGTTTTGTGTATCTATCGGCTGTACTGAGCTGAGGTAAGTACTGGCCAGCCCCTCTCTCTCTTTGAAAATTATGGTGAATCAGACAGAGACAGCATTTTGTATCTATTTCAACATATATAATCTATAAATGACTGTGGATTGAATGGCAGAGGGTACACCCCATTGTACCAGTTATAAGGGCATGATCCCATTCCGTTTACAGAGGGATTGCTGGAAGAATATTTCCTAAAGTGCTTCTGTGTGTGCTGTAATTAGTGTAATCTTGTCTTCACGATACCTGTGGGAGCCATGCGTAGGAACTGTTACATACTCCCAGATTCACCACTTTTAAGTTAGTCTGAAAGCTTTCTAAGTGGGCTTTCCTGGCATAGTTTGTGTCTATCTTCAGGTGTCTGCCAGTTCTGTTCTTTCAGAATCTTTAAGACACTCTCCAGTGGGTCAATAAACCTGTGCCCATTTGTGCTGCCCTTCCCTTCATCCATTCAGTATCACTTGTCAGTTGTATTTGGTATAGGTGCTACACATCGAGCAATATTCTAAGATGGATCACACAGGGCTTTGTATGCAGTCTCCTTTGTATTCTACCAATAAACTGAGGTCTGCCACTTGATTTACCTACAACTGAGTCAATGTGGTCATTCCATTTCATATCCCTGCAAATTGTTATACCTAGGTATTTGTATAAATTGACACATTCAAACTATGACCTATTGATATTATAGTCACATGATACTATGTGAGTAGCCGAGACGCACAAGCCACTAAATGGTTTTTTTGTCGACTTTGAGTTGAGCACAATACTACATAGATTCTTTCAGTGCCGACGTGATGGAATAGATTTAATGGTGCAAAATGTACTGTAAACTATTGAAATTGGCTGTAGAAAATTGTGTTTGGTTGCAAAAGCTGCAGACTGCATTGTCTTTGGGCACACAGCTCACTTAATGTCAAACATCTACAAAACCCGCAAAGTTCAATAGACATGGCGGGCGCCGTGCTATGTCCAGCTGCAAGGATATAAAACCTACCAATCTACACATTCAAAGTCACCTTTCAGTTTGTTACAATTCAAAGGGATATTCTTTTTGTCTAGATTTAGTTTGGCTGCCAGTGTAGTGAACACGTACACAACTATGGAGCTCTCAATGCCATTGCATTGTTGAAATATGTGCTGGGAAGCACAGTTCAGCTGGTCAATGGGATGTTTGTTGAGGTATCTGCATGAGTGTTTTGAAGAAAACAAGTGATTTTGTGGATGGTTTAAATGCAGATGATGGCAAATGAAATGGGAGTAATTGAAACAGGACGAATACTGCAAGAAGTCGAATCCGTCGTTGTACTTGCAAATGACCAGAATGAGACCAAGAGTGGAGGTCCCTTACAGAAAAGGAAGAGGTGTCTTGGTCAGTGGAAAAGTAATGTTTCCAAAACAGAAAGGTAATAACATGAGAAGTATTGTTAAAGCAATGTTATGAAATGAATACTGTGTTGACACTAATTGTTATGACATACATGGAAGGATTAGTGAAAGTTACTGGTGACTGGCATTTCCAGATTCAAGAAGCCAAAAAACTGATGTACACAAAAATCAACAACAAAATGATTTGTCTAGTTTGTGGAGAGCCCTTCTACAATTTTGAAGCTGGAAACAGGAAGAGCATCCTGAAGAGAGGAAAAAATTTCAGCTAAGGAAATGGCCCAACACCAGTCACAGATCATGTAAAACTTCCAGAAGGCAAACTCAAAGTTGTCAAAAAGATTTTGGAGCTCCACTCTGGTGAAGGTTTGGCGACCAACGACAAACTCAGATTCTACACTGAGGTGTTAGATGAGCGGGAAGGCACTACTAGAGTCGCTCCTGCCGTTGTCAGCATCTAAAGATGACAGAAGCGATTTTGAGTTGATGGGCAGTGTTGGGGTCAATTTCACTTAAAAGCAGTTTTCAAATGATTTCATGGTCTAGAGCTTTTTGTTGCTGTGTTAACTAAGTTGTAACTTTTGGCCAATTTTATTACTTTCTAAAATTTTGTTGATGTTTTACTAAGATGCAATTTGCAGCTTATTTTATTTTCTACAATATCTTGTGATGTCAAAAATGTGATGGTGTATTTTTTTCTTAAAAACCTGATGTTGAGCATTCATGTCTGTTCTCTTTTTTACGTTAAGTAAGTCAGTAATACCTGGTAAAATGATGTCTCCTTCATAATTTTATATGCCAATTTTGTAGAATTTTCAGACTTCTCCTTGAAATAAAATGTATTCTGTTTATACTCGCAATAATTAAATTTCACCTTTCTGTCATTCCTGATATATCACCAAACATCAAATTTTGCAACTGAATGTTTGTTTTGTAATTGGACTGATACATTTGCAAAACCACTAACTGCAAAAACTTCTAAGTCAATATTTCACTTCACATAAAAGATACCTGCAGATTTCAGTCATTAATTTTGTGTAATTATTTTTTACTTATTTTTAGAAAAGAAATGATGTCTTTACCATTAATAGTTTGGATGGGATGAGTTTTTCTTGATTATCTCAGTTTTCCTTATCGTGCCATTAGTGGTTTTTGCACCTGTGCTACTCATATGATTTTGCTCTATGAAGTGCAAATGTTATGTTGCTGAACATTTAAAGCAAGTTCCAGGAATGTTGTGAATGTTCATGTGCTAGAATTTGCCAAATGCCTCTCAGTAGAAAGCGTGCAAAGAGCTTTCCATGTCAGATTTCACAAGACATAATCAATTTACAACAGCATACTGATGTGGTAAAATAAATTCAGGGAGGGAGCTTTTTTGTGTGATGCAAAATGCTTAGACCATCCAAGCATGACAGACAGACAGACAGACAGACAGTGGATCGTGTGATGGATATGGTATTGCTGATGACAAATTGACTCTTCTGCAATTCTGCATTGGTATGAAAAATGACCTTTCAAGCAAATTAATCTTCAGTGATGAAAAACAACTTCATCTTTCAGGTAAAGTCAACATCACATGTATGTGGGGGACAGTATACATATGCAACTGTCCCACACATCCAGTATTGCAATTTTCTGTGTCATGTCCAACAAGACAGTCTATGGACCCTTCTTCTTCATTGAAAGAAATATCAGTAATCATATCACCTACCTTGGCATGCTGCCATTGTGAATCATGCCCAAACTTGAAAATGATAGTGAGGATTTCATCTTCCAACCAGATGGCACTCCTCCACATTTCCACAATTGTGTAAGAGATTACATGAATGAAATGTCATCATGTCACTGGATAGGCCATGTTGTGACAACTCTTGTGGCTACTATGGGCACCAGAACTGACACTGTGCAATTTTTCTTGCAGGATTACACTCGAGGACAGCTTTAATGTCCACCTTTACTCCAGAACCTTGAAGCCTTGCAACACCCCATCACAGCAAATGTTCTTGCTGTCACTAGATTGGTTATGGGCAGAATTGGTCTACCTGTTAGATATGAGCCATGCAATGAACAGTCAAAAAAAAAAAAAAAAAAAAAAAAAAAAAAAAAAAAAAAAAAAAAAAAAAAGCTTTTAATATTTGTCTTTACACACTGTATCATTTATTGGGTTGTTGTTGGGCACTTATCTGTACAGATTTTTTGAAGTGTTGATGACTAGATGGGTCATAAACTAGAATTTTTCCAAAAGTGCTCTACAGTGATGTTAATTTAGCGTACTTTTGTCACAGACCTGTCAGCTGGGAATGATGCTCGCCATTGTGATGAGTGTCGGCCAGGAGAGGTGTGCGTCGCCCTAGGCACGGAGACGCTGCCCCTATGCAGAACACCCAGTGATCCCTCGGACCCAACTGGTTGTGGTGGACTCTGTCAGCTGGGCACAGAGGTGTGCTACAAGTTGGACATCGATGCCTTCAGGTACCTGCTTCTTACATCAAACTAGAACCCATAAGCAACATAGAAATATATGCTCCAAGGTTCTGTGGTCTATTTACAACAACGGCATGTCATCAGACTGCTGCACCACTCACTGTATTAATTGTAATGAAATTCCATGTGGTTCATCTTACAAACCTGCCATTTCCTAATGTCGGCTTAAAAATTTAGTTGCCGCTCATACCGGTACTTTTAAAGTCAAATTGAACTCAACTGCCCTACTACAAACTTGTGAATGTGCACCATTAATTTAACATGTGTTCGATAAGGGGCATTCAAAAAGAAATGAGCTGGAGTCTGGAATGTTCCAACCAGTGACAGGAGTGTAATATTGTGGCATGTGTAATGAGGTGTGGTTCCTACCAGAGTGTGGAAGTTCACAGTCCGTTGCTAGAGGGCACGCGTGCACGTCACGTGACTATACGGAGTTAGCAGCAGCAGCGTGCATCAATCGTTCAATGCTGCCAGTCACATTGGAAACAGTGACATGGAGGCATTGATGCAAGAGCAAAGAGGTCTTGTTAGGAAGGAGCAGGAGGGAAGGACACTCATCGACAAATGTCACAAGTCTATGGCGAACACCCCTTGTCCCTTGCAAGGGTCAAGGCATGGCACAAGTGCTTCAGGGAGGGACGAGTGTCATTAGCTGATGACACACGGTCTGGAGCACCACACTGTATTATTGATGACATTATCCAGCTGGTGGATGCACTCATTACGCAGGACCGCTGAATGACAGTGAAAGCTATACCCATCATGGTGGGATTGAGCGTTGGAAGTGTTCACACTATCAAGAAGGAACAACTGCACATGCACCAAGTGTGTGCCCAGTGGGTGCCCCACAGTCTTCAACCACACCAGGAAGCAAGTTCAATGGCCCATTGTCTTGGTCATCTGCAGCATTATGCTCAGGAAGGGAATGTGTTCCTGGTAGGAGTGGTGGCTGGAGATGAGTCACGGTGTCATCACTTTGAATCAGAATCAAAACAACAAAGTCTCTAGTGGAAGCATCCAGGGTCACCACCACCAAAATATGCCAAGGCCATCCACAAGAGTGCAGGAAAGGTTATGCTCACGTACTTCTTTGGCCAAGATGGCCCCCTTCTGACTCACTTCCGGCATCATGGGACAGCAGTGAGTGCCCAGCATTACTCGCAAACCTTGACCACCCTTCACCAAGTGATCAAATTAAAATGACCAGGCAATCTCGCCAGTGGGGCCATTCTGCTCCACAACAATGCAAAGCCTCATATGGTTAACACAGTTGTGGCACTCCTGCAGAAATTCAAATGGGAGGTTCTGAGCCTCCTTCCATACAGTCCAGACTTCTCTTCCTGTGATTATGCCATTTTGGTCCTCTTAAAAAGGCTCTGAGAGGCAAACAATTCACCTCTGATGACGACGTCCAGCTGTATGTGTGGAACTGGTTAACATCGCAGGCACGGGAATTTCATGAGACAGCCATTCACCACCTTGTGTCACAGTGGGACAAGTGTCTCAAAAACTGGGGTCAATACTTCTAACATATAGGTACTAGTTTCTGTAATTATGCCTCCATCTCTTTTCTTTTTTAATGCCCTTATACATGTGACAGATGAATGTTTTGATTGGCCAATCATTGAGACTGACAACTAAACATCTCCAAGGGAAGACGCAAGATGCATGCAAAAAGAAGCCCTTGCGTGATAAGTTAACATTCAATTCATGTCAACCAGACAAATTTACGACAATTAAATCATCAGCAAGAAAAGGTTGTCAATTATGAAAAACAGTATTTACATGAACCATGTGAACACTGTATATACCCCTGAGGTAGGCATATAAGTTTGTCACTGGTTGAAAGATTTTAACCTCTACAATGCTTCATAATAAGCTGAAAGTGAGGTAATAGATGAGTGCCTGGAGCAGATTTTATAGTGGGAACAATTTCAGTGGTAGGAACCCCTGGGGAGGACTAATTGGCTGAGAATGTGATGATGCTGCATAGGTTAGGAGGGCAATGGAGAATGGCATTGGGTTTAGTGAGAACACCTTGTAATTTTTCTAGTTTGCTTGGTTGAATTTTTCATTTTTACCTCAAATATGTTTATCATTCTATGAAATATAGCATTCACAACTGCCTAAAATTTGTGAAAAATGAAGAAAAATTGCAGGAATAATACACTTAATATAAGCAACTCCCACACATAATGTCTCTATCTTAATTTGAGAATATTGGTGGTGGTGGTGGTGGTGGTGGTGGTGGTGGTAAGGGCACATGACAGCAAGCTCTTTAAGCCACTTCCTGTTTTGGGCACTCATCTCCATAGACTCAGGCAGCCAGTAAGATGCCAACATTGCATGTAACCAAGCTTTAACACTTTGTAGACCAAACCCAATCGTAGCTCGGGCCGCAACTTTATATTAAAAAGACTGTATTCAAGTGTTGGTTGGGTACAATTTACTCAACATGTGAGCCATCTATCACTCAGAAACTGGTCTTGTACATGAGAATAATGTACAGATGTCTTGCTATCCATCCATTGACTAGTGCTGCTTTCTGCTATCAATTTCTAGAATTATTTTGAAAGAAACATTAGTGAACATAACAGCTGCTGTACTGAATGTTGGAACCAGAACGATTGCATTGACATAATTTCGTCCATGTACTATACTCGCAAACTAAGTTGACACTTGGTGCGATGATTGGTGGCAGCCACCATAAAGGCGTTTCCCATTTATAGTTCCTCCCATCAGCCACGGCATTGAGTGTCAACTTGGTTTGCTCATATGTACTCCTTAGGTTTCACAGTTTGCTGTAATTATGCTACAAGTACATCATGTCTCTTGAGTGAGCAAGAAATTTTGGAAGCTCAAGAGGGAGAAATTGCTTGATAACTCACCTTGCCCTTTGTTTGGAAGGGTAATTATACTTTCTGTCTTAATTATTTTCAAATTTGTTATGTATCATAGGACTAAAGTAAACATAAAAATAAATTTTGAAGCTTGATCTTCTTTAGTATGTATTACTCTTGAAGATAGATAAATTACATATGTGCCAGTAACACTTTAAATGACAGCATAAATGGATGGTTTCCTAGGTCCAAAATTCTCCTACAAACTTGTAAGATTACCTGTCTTATACACAAACCTTGTTTCTAGGTGCATTGATGATTCTTTCTGCTTGCCCAGTGAATGGCAATGTGCAAATCAACTGTGTATTCCTGAAGTGAAGAGATGTGATGGTCATATGAATTGTTATGATCACACAGATGAATATGATTGTGGTGAGTATTTTCTCATTTATTATGCCTTTTATTGACCATTTTTATTCAGTACTGTACTGCAGTTAAATTGATCTATAAAAATTTTGTAACTTTCGAAATCTAATGAATATATCACTGTGACTGGGACACAGTTGTTAGTTAGCTGACACAAATTATTGTGGAATTTGTTTACCATGCTGTTACATTATTCTCAATATGATATAGTTTGTACCTAGTGCTCTTGTTTTATTTTGAGTAGGATACACAAGATCTTTTCCGAAAATATACCTGTTTTAAACATATATTTGCAATTACAGGATACATAAGATCTTTTCCAAAAAT
Organism: Schistocerca americana; assembly: GCF_021461395.2. NCBI lineage: Eukaryota > Metazoa > Arthropoda > Insecta > Orthoptera > Acrididae > Schistocerca > Schistocerca americana. Next base: position 542,078,184 of record NC_060119.1, read on the forward strand.
ATACCTGTTTTAAACATATATTTGCAATTACAATGAAATGAATACCCCTAGCTGCATACAGGCGTTGATATAAGTCAATGGGGACAGTGGAAAATGTGTGCCCTGACCAGGACTCATACGCAGGATCTCCTGCTTACATGGCAGATGCTCTATCCATCTGAGCCACCAAGGACACAGAGGATAGTGCAACTGCAGGGACTTATCTCTGGCACACCTCCCATGAGACCCACATTCCCAACTTACTGTCCTGCACTATATTCATAGCGCCCCTGCCCATTGTACTCATTACTCGCGGCTTTTTTGCCGATTTCTGTAAGAGTTCAGGCACTGTTTGTGCATCCACACAGAAGAAGGTGGTCAAAAGGCCGGTGAGCCTTTTATGTATATAGACTAGCTATACCTGACGAACTACGTTCCACCTCTGAAAATTCTTTGTGTTACAGCTCACCAGGCAAACGATGTTTTGCCATATAAATTATCTATAGTCTATAAGAATAATGTATGTGTGTAACACAATGTATACATGTAACACAATAGCCAGTGTTGCTGGGAGCTCATGACACAAACAATAATAATGGCCGAAAACTGTGTATGGAGTGAGAAAAGACTTAGGGGGAAGTCCGGCAGTATTGGCCACTATTAGTTCTAGCATTTCTATGATAGATCGTGCGGATTTAACAATTGCGGCTGATACACGCTCGTCCATGAGCATACAAACATAGCAGCAATTTCGCGTCGAAACATGTTTACCAGCGTTATGAATGAGGCCAAGCACTTACGCATCGATTTTTATCGTACGTAAAAATATTATATGATTAAATTCTTTTAGAGCAACAAAGGAGAGCACCGTTTGACCATCTTCTTCTGTGTGGATGCACAAACAGTGCCTGAAATCTTATGGGAATCGGCAAAAAACTGCGAGTAATGAATATAATGGGCAGGGGCACTATGAATATAGTGTGGGACAATAAGTTGGGAATGTGAGTCTCGCGGGAGGCATGCCAGAGATAAGTCCCTGCAGTTGCTCTATGCTCTGTGTCCTCTGTGGCTCAGATGGTTAGAGTGTCTGCCATGTAAGCAGAAGTTCCTGGGTTCGAGTCCCGGTCGGGGCACACATTTTCAGCTGTCCCTGTTGACTTATATCAATGACTGTATGCAGCTGGGGGTATTCATTTCATTGTAATTTCATTTCTAATGAGCTGCATGGTTACCGACGGTATTTGTTCTTTCTGACATGTCCGAAAGAATAGATACCATCTTCATATACATATATTTGCTATTATCTAGAAACAAAGGAGTCATATCTCTGTGGCCTAATATGACATCTGCACTTACGTCGTGAAATAAATGTTTCATAGCATCTTTCCCACACTAATTTATATCACTGCCTTTGAAACAGTGACTATAAAGTGGTGCTTTAATTTGATAGACAGGGAAATGTTTGTAAAAGTTAATTCCAATCAAATAATTTGGAAATAACTTAAGATGAATTCTGTTACTATAATCAGTTAATAAGTGGAGACATCTAGAACAGTTTGCTGTGTTCATATCCTGATTATGTCATGCATTCTGTATCTTTCAGACAGAATGCCATGCTTGCCTAAACCCAGAGATCAGTACAAGGAAACTTTTCATGGAAGCTGTCCACCTCAAAAAACGATTTTTTTATAGCCCTTTGTACTTTCTGTCTGGAGGCAGTGTATATCCCAAATGTGTATGAATTTCAGAAGATAATATTTCAGAAATTGCTTCAACAAAGTTGTCAGGCAACAACTGGAAGCAGTCATTTCCTATCCTAAAATGGTCTCAGCTTAAAAGATGCAAACATGTTTCCTTTCTTATTCTGTCTTTTGCATATTGCTCTTTTCACCAGAGTTGATAATGTGCTTCTTATAAGATCTGGTGTGTGTGCCTGAAGGATCCAAATGTGCAGCTTCATTTACTTGCTCACTTTTACTGAAAATAAAATTCTAAGAGACAGCAAATAAATGCTTAACATGGAATTGACAAAAGCAAAATAATTATAAAATCAGGTATCCCCTTGCAGGTGATAAATGTATATCAAATAAGAACATATGAAATACTGGTTTCTTTTTACTACACCCTATTTTGCTAATATACTTTCCATTTCTTTCCTCTAATGTTGCTGTTTGCTGAATCAGGACTTCAACCTGGAGCCTTAGCCTTTCATGGGGAAATGCTCTACTGACTGAGCTATCTAAGCATCACTCACATTGTCTCACAGCTTTACTTCCACAATTACCTCATCTCCTACATTCCAGATTCAAGTCCCAGTCTAGCACACAGTTTTAATCTGACAGGAAGTTATTATTATTACTGAGGATGTATGAAAGATATGACAACAGTTCACTAAATTCAAGTCCAGTGATGTGACTCTCCAAAATGGTTTTCATGGAGGGGAGGGAAACACTTAACTATTAACTTCACCAGTTGCTCTGAGAGAATATGAGTTAGTCATAATCAGTTACACATATCATACACTGTATCAGTTCAGGTAGACAGTTTTCTCTGTAACACAGAGATTATAAGTATTTGTTACAGAAAAGTATTTAAGGAGTAAATAATGACTTCTAGTAGCAAATGAAAAATGCTATAAATTGATATGCTGTCAAAGATGGAACTTGACGTAGTCATCTTGATGAATAGCTTTCATAATGCAGTATGAATTCCATGTGCAATTTGCAATGGTTTTTATTTTTCACAGAATATACCCTCTGTCGTCCAGACTGGACATGATTGCAGCACTCCAAAATTACATGTTTACACATGTAAAAAAATAAAGATTAGAAAAACAACTCCTTCACTTACAATACTGATGCTTTCTTGTGTGCACACCATCAAATGTAATTTGCTTCTTACATTATTTCTCTTATGTCAGAGTTAGATGAAGTAGTAGAAATGTGGTTCAGAGACACTGGAGAGAAAAGTCTTCAGTCAAAAAATTGTTCATTGTTGAAGACTGGACTTTACAAAAAGAAAATCATTTACTGCAAGGTGCCTATGATTTTATAATGCTAAAGAAGTGCGCAGGGTAGCTGCGCATTCTGAGGCGTCTTGTCATGGTCCATGTGGCTCCCTCCATCAGAGGTTCTAGTCCTCCCTCGTGCATGAGTGTGTGTTGTCCTTAGCGTAAGTTAGTTTAAGTTAGATTAAGTAGTGTTTAAGATTAGGGACCGATAACCTCAGCAGTTTGGTCCCATAAAATCTTACCACAGACAGATAAAATATAATGCTCAAGTTTGGGAAAAATGGTGTAAGAAGCAAATAAAACGAGAAGTGGATCCACAGACAAGAATGCATATTATGTCACTATCACACCGTTGAGTACTAATACATAGGAAGTACAAAATATGACACCATTGGTCCAAAATACCTGTATAGTCATGTTCTTAACTATAAATTTTGGATAGCTTTAAATCAGACACTAAACACTCAGCAGATCCTGTGTCAAATTTGCAGCGTCATAAAATTGAGAAATATTTGTTTTGATTAGGTTTACACTTGTTAATAACAGACAGGTAATAAAATATAAACACTCACCGATAAAAATCGCATAATATACTCTATAAAAATATTGAAATTATTGAAATATGCTTCTCTTTTAATGTGACAAAAGTGAGCAAAGAGTAATGATTGTTTTCTTCTTTCAGAATGCAATCTAGAGTCGAACTTTCATTGTGGGAATAGTACATCCTGCCTTCCAACAAGGAAGAAGTGTGATGGTGTAATAGACTGCTGGGATGGCTCTGATGAGCTCAATTGCACAATAGGTAAAACAGTTACCTCAGATATCCCTGTAATAGAGTGAACAGTATCATAAATATAGGCATACAGACTTTGTAAACTGACGTTCTACTTCTAGAAAAACTGTGTAGTGATCCACATATTAAAGACGACAGTTTTAATTTTAAAGATTGCCTAGAAGTAGTTGAATCTCTCTTTATGATGAATGTCATCATGTGTGTCTGTAATCACAGTAAAATAGACTTCTTATGTAGCATATCATATTTAGATTGTAAGAGTTCCTTCATCACATAACCAATTTTGTATTTATACTAGTGTAATGTTCATATCTCATTGTATCAGAAGACTAAATAAAACAATTCAGTAATCATAGTAAATGAGCTCTAATGTCATATTCCTGTCATATCCATGTGTAGAAAAAAATAAATCCACGGTAGAAAAATTAAATATAATGAAGCACTTAGAAGATACAGAGCACTAACTAATTTATTCCTGTGAGTCATTATTAGAATTTTTATCCTCATCTTAAATATGAGTTCCATAATATTTGCCTTTGTTGTTAACTTTTTAACTGCATTAGTTAGTATAATAATGTGTAATTTGTAGGCTGCAAGCCAGATTTGTTTCTCTAGTCATTTTTCCTGAAACTGTAAAGCCAAAACTGAAACACATTATGTTGTCTGTTTCCTGGGAAAAAAAAGTTGCACATTAACCTCAATTTTTATCTTACAATTTAGTTATTGCACCTGTTCTCTATTCTCCATGTCATAACTCTAAGACCAGTAAATTATTCCACAGCTAACCTCATTTCAGTCAGTTTATGTTCAAATTATTGTGATTGTCATACAGAAAAAATTCACGTCTTTTGAGGATCATTTTGCCATGCCTCAATGGAATGACTATATATACACCTGTTTGTCATATTTGATACTCCTTTTTCAATTGAATTGCATTCAGCTGTGAAATTTACTTTTACCCTCATTACAATGTATGGTTCTTAATACTGATGCTTAATGTTTCTTCAGTATTCCGTTGACTGTTTTGTAAACTTCAAACCAGTATATGAATAAAACCTGAATTCTGTTCCCACTATGTCAAATTATACTTTTTATAAAACTCTGCCCTCTCTGTGACTGTGAAGTGTAGCCAAAAATATTGAAGTTTTTTTTTTTTTTGAGTCGAGTAGTAACTGTAAATAATGAACTTGACTGACAAGAGTGCATAAAAATTATTTTCCACTTTCCACAACATAACCTTCTCTTCCTTTTTAATGAGAATCAGAGTTGATATATTTCTCAGATGTAGCTTAGTACAGAAAAACCATTCTCACTTTCCAGTATGGCATCGACAAGATACACAGCAACATAAATAACATGCATTCAAATGTTAATCAATCGCATATAACTAACTGTACAATGATGTAAATTAGTACCCTGTGGTGTAAAATATTTCAGTTCTTTCGACCTTAACTATCTTAGCATAAAATTTACAACACAAGTTTAGATTGATTCAGTTTTATTCAGATTTAATGGCACATCAGTATGGTTAGACGAAACTGTATGGTCTGTCATCTTCCAAAATATGTTATTGGTGACATTGACTTTTGATAATTTTCCAGGTTAAAGATATATTTTTAAGGAAGTATCTGATGCATTATCCCAACTACTCTTCAGTAGCATTTACAAGAAAAACACTTCATATATAAAGTAATTAATTTCTTTGCCTCCTGTCCTCAACGAATAACACTTTTAACATATTACTGAGAAAAATATACTTAACAAAATGCATAATTTTTCTAATATTGTTGACCTGTTAATCCTCAGGTATTCCATTATTGTATTACTGGTTTTTTCATTACGTCTGTGTGCATCTCATATGGCAAAACGGAAACTGCATTTATTTAGTTACATCAAACATAACCTCAAATTCATTAATATAAAATTCTTAGCTACCTTTTCCTAGCCATAATAGAGTTGGCAATAAAATAACAAAAATGAAATGCCTAATTAAAAGAGTTCATGTCCTCTGTTACTTCATATTGTTTGAGTGCATCCAGTTAAAAAGTACTCTTACAAAACAACATCCATTACAAACTGTAACAACATAAATACTAATTACATTTTACCCACAATGCATTCGCCATAGGCAAGTCAGAGATAAATGTGGACCAATCACAAGAGAACTGTCATGTATGGACTTAATAAGACTCTTGTTTACCTTAAATGATAGCATACACCATCAGCAACATTAACTTTATCAGTTTATGATGGGCTACTAATAGTATGCTTATCAAGCTTAATGTGAAGGCAGATCCAAAAGATTTATGTGCAATTCAGCAATATCTGCCATTTAGGAATATAAACTGATGGTTTTAAAAGACTTCAAAATTAGGATCTTTGTGTAAGGCAAAAATCCTGAGCATTTTGATGACTGTAGAGAAAACATACAAGACAGTTTTGCACTAGATACACTTAGAGCGAATCATAAAAAAAGGCATGCCAAATCTAGTAGCAAGGAAAATGTTGTGCTGGTTCTTGTATGTTAAAGCTCTTACAGATATAACCATCAGCAGAGTCGGGCACTGGAGAAATGTGAATATACTGAAATAATGGAAGGCTGCTTTATATAAGTATCAGTATTTTCCAGTAAGGCTACAGGTGGCTAGGTGACTGCAGTATTCCTGCCTGAGGAACTGATTAGCCACTTCTATGATAAAAGACGTACATGAACCCCAACATGCAGTGAAGAAATGCAGAGCACACTGATGTTTGATCAACTCCTTCATATGAGAAATGAGTAACAGAAATGACTTTTTGCTACAACTGTACAGAGTTACATTCCCATTTTCAATGAAATGCCTGAAGGCTTGTGAAACATGTTAAGTCTTAGTAAATGATGAAACACACTGGGCATGGCTGTAACCCTCTTGGCTAGCCTCCATATTTATCAGATCTTACACTATATGATATATTTCTTTTGGAATTTGTCAGTCTGCATTTGTGTATCTGTATCATACTGTAAGACACAAATACCAGCATGGCGACAATGAACAAAGTTTATTCTTCTTCCAACAACGGATGAGAATGTAGACACAAAAGCATAAACAAACCAGGTACTGATAAAAGTAGTTGCTGACAATAAGTATGAACACACTATGAGGACGAGTGCCTGCTTTATTGCACTTATAAAGAGAAGGGCTCTGGTAGATGGTGCATCACATGCCATGCCATGTGTGTGTGTCAAGTGACTCACCGCAGGCAACCTCCAATGGCTGACACACGCACATGCCAGTGACAGAATATTCAAAGTGTAGCATGATGGTGGCCTGCTACTGTAATGCTCATCAAAGTGTTACACACAGGGTTATAGCACCCACCCCTATTGGAGAAAGGACATTCTGCCGATGCGGGCATTGGGGTGACTGTTGAAACATCCATGGCCTTGGTGGAAGATGCCACAGGTGATGTCAGTGGTGGAAGAAGATTGTGGGCCAGAACCAGTGAGTAGGGGCATAAGTTGTGTGGCCTTGGTCACGGGCTGCAGTACCAATGGAAGGACTGGTGACAAGGCACTGGTAGCATCTTGATGCCATCTCCCTCAACAAAGTGGGACTGCGCTGATGGTGAAGGTGCCAGCCACTCAGGTGAGGGCACAGGGGACACCAGTGTTGAAGGATCCAAAGGCATTGGCATGACCAGTGGCAGGATTGTTGGTGGCAGCAAAACATCACTGGAAGGCCAGGCAGCAGCTCCCGGGTAGACTGGACTCTATAAGGCAGGCAAGAGATGGCAACATCCACAATGAGGGCAAATCCATCTCTGGAGAAGGGACATCCCGCAAGGCCAGGACAGGTGCTGAGGAGGCTGCAGTGGTCCCATGGCCCTCACTGAGGCATTGGGACCCAGCTGGCTGTGGTGGCATGCTACCAGCCCATCACTAGTGTGCACCATACATTGGTTGCAGCCTCAGCAGCTGTGGATCATAGCTGTAATCCACTTTGGTTGGTAGCTAAACCCATGAGCCAAGACTGTGGAACCTGGAGTGAACCGCAATGAGGCCATGCCAACTAGTGTTGGTGGAGTGGCTGGAGGGTGCATGGCTGCTGAACATAGAGGATCTGGGTTGGACTCAGAGGCCCCACTGCTATAAACTGTAGGACCTAAAGAAATGTGTCAAGGTGTCATCCATAGATGTGTTGGTGACATAGTGCTTCATTTGAACCTTGAATGTGTGGATAAGATAATTAGTTTGGGGGTGAAAAGTAGGAGCAGTCACATAAGTAATCGTTCGATGACACACAAATCGTGGAAGACATGAGACATAAACTATGGACCACCATTAGCCATCAGAAGGAAACATTTTGTAAAGTTCCTGAATCATAGTTGCTGATGCTGAATGAGAACAGATGATGTATAGAAATATAGAGAAAGCACTGATAACGAACAACCTGTAAGAATGTAGGAGGGGGCCTAGGAAATCAGCTTGGATGCATTCCCATAGATGCAGCAGTGCAGGTCATAGAGAGAGTGTCTCCCATGACACTGCCTGTTGGGTAACACACTAAGAGCAGACCACCACAAGATATACAAGGTCATCACTGATGCTGGGCCAAATTGGTACATGAGACCCCTCAATGTCCCTGATGTAGAAGCTAAGCCCAGTCCACCATAGAGTGGCTCGGATCACAATCCTAGGCAACAGCCCATCCATAGCTAAAAGAATACCGTTGTCAAATACCAAAAGGTGCTGGGGCAAAATAGGTACACAAAGGATCAGAAGTCCTTCCAGGAGACCTAGCAGACCAACCACACTGAATGAGGTGAGCGACTTGTCACAAAGGCAGTTAGGCAGTGACAGCAGCTGCAATATTGGAGCCCATAAAAGGAAACCCTTCCACAGTAGGTTGCACCTCAACATCCGAGTGAAAATGAAGTAGTTCATCCTGATCAAAAGTAAGATCCAGTCCCATTGGATGCCAGGACAGTGCATCAGTATTGGCATGATGTGTGGGAGGTCAAAAATGTATTTCATAGTTGTAATGAGACAGAAATGAGGCTCAGCACTGGAGGTGATGTGCTGCCTTGTTGGGCATCAAAGCAGAAGGATTAAACAATGAAACCAACGACTTGTGGTCAATAATGAAGTGGAAATTAGACCTGTACATGAAACTTTCTGAAGGTGTAGATAATAGCAAGCATTTGTTTTCCAACTTGGCTTTAGCACTGCTGAGCAGAGTTGAATGTCTTTGTCTCACAAGCCATTGAACATGTAGAACCATCCTCACATTGATGTATGTGAATGGCCATGAGTTCATACTGAGAGGTATCTGTAGCCAAAAGCAGGCATTGGCTAGGATGTTTACTAGCCAAATGAGGAGCATAATGGGTTTTAGATTTCAAAAGTGTGGATGCAGATGCAGCCAAGTGTCTGCTGAAAAGGATTGTTCTTGCAGAGCAACTTGTGGAGGGGATGGAACAACATAAATTCACCTGGAATAAATTTGTAATCATAATAGATTTATGCTTGGAGTTCTTTGACATTAGCAGGGTGAGTCAGAGCTGTGACTGTGGCAACATGAAGACATAATGGTTTAACACCATTCTGAGAAATCTCAAACCCCAAATACACAATGGATGGTTGAAAAAGTGTAACTTGGTCAAGTTGCACTTCAACCCTGCTGTACGTATGATTGTGTGTGAACAAGGTGCAGAAGTTATGTAAGTGCTCTTCTGTGGATGCACCCATCATGACAAATTGAAGTGTCACTGGTGTGCTACCAATACTGAGTAGGAGTTCTAATATTGGCACAACCTGAAGAGCATGTTAATCATGTGGAGCCATTTAGAATCCTCATCAGATGGAACCTGTAAATAGGCATCAGATAGATCAGGTTTGGAGAAAAAATTGACCTCTGCCGAATTTAGACAATTACTCGTCCAGACGGAGCAAAGGATAGGTGTCAATGATAGATTGAGCATTGACTAAAATTTTAATGTTGCCACACAGGTGAAACTGACAATTAAAGTTTTTAACAATCATGAGGAGCATAGACCACTCACCCAATGTAATAGGCTGTATGACCCCATGATGTCAGTGTGTCCAATTTTGATTTCACTTGATCATGCAAAGCCAATGGAACAGGGTGCACATGGAAAAAGTGCAGCTGCACCTTACGTTTCAGGGTAATGTGGGCTGCACAATTAGTGGCACAACCTAGCCCATCCAAGAAAAAGAGACAAGAACTCGGAACACAAGGAATCTAACGGCTGGTAAGGGACGTGGTCGGAAACAAGGTGCATCATATGTGAAATGCAGAAACCAGAAGTGCTGAAAGCATCCAGATCAAATTTGTGATGCTAGCATCATCCACTACCAAAAGTCAAGACATGAACCACTGATTTATACATAGTGGGAGCTTTAAATTGCCCTAAATTGGAAAATGCTGCTAATTGTAACTTGCCAAAGGTCGAGTAACTGTAGACAATGCCGGAGATCCCAAATTCATTTAAGTTATTAAATCCAGTAAAGTCACAGCTGCATCCATATAAACTTGTAGTCTGAGCAATTTGTACATCAGTCACACTTTGATAAAATATTTGATTCATAAACACTGGAGACATACAGTTAACATCTGTGTCCATGTCCGCAGGAGATGACTGTCCTTTATTCCTACAGTCAATGCAACTCACCCAATGCGTAGGGTAAGCAGCCCTGTCATACTGCATGAAACGGCATGGCCAAGATGTGAACTGCTGTTGCTGTATTTGTTGTGGTTGTTTGGCAGATCAGTGTCCAGTGTGGTGCAGAGGCCAAATTTGTACAGCTACCATATTCTCTTCCACAAACTGACTGACGAGTGATGACCAGGAATGGAAGCCATCACAGCAGTGTAATACCAAGCCTCAATCAGATTACCAGCTGCATGTGATATCTTGAAAGACTGAGCAGTATTTAACACTTCAGCGAAAGATGGATTCTCACACTGTAGTGGGCATTGATACACCAGCTTGTTGGGAACCAACTGAATGAAGATGATACAGAACACAAAAATTGCATGGGAATCATGATAAGCATCAGTAACAAACTGAAATTTGTGACCGAGTCTGTGGAATTCAACTGCCAAACCCCAATAGGACTGGTGGGTCGGTTTAAGGCAATCATAGAACTCTATACATGCTGCAGTGACAAGCATGCATTTACGGTGATAATTTGACAACAACTTACACATTTTGTCCAATGAAAGTGACAAAGGTTCTTGGAGTGGGTCTAACTGGCACAACAATTGGTAGATTCTAAGCAAAACCTAAGAAAGGAACACAGCCTTACACACATTTGAGTCAGTGACACCAAAAGCAATGGAGTTGTGCTGCAGGTGCTCCTTGTAAGCTTCCCAGTCTTTGGCTGCATCATAAGTGGTAGAGAGCAGTGGATACCCTAGTGGTGTGGAGGCCTAGATAGTCAATGTGGCTGACAAGTTTGTAATAGCAACCATAAAAGCCTGTTGCTTCTCGAGGAGAGATTGGAGCACTGTCTCAGTAGACAGAACAACTGAAGGAATAACCAAGTAGACTGAGTACATGAAAGTGAACAACAGTCTCATTGCCAATTGTATTGTACTGTGAGACACAAACAACAGCACAGCCAGAATGAACTAAAGTTTATTCTTCTTCCATATACTAGCGAAAAACAGTTGATAACATAAACATAGAAACAATCCAGTTACCAATACAAGCAGTTGCTAATGATAAGTGTGAACACAATATGAGAGCAACTGCCTGCACCACTGCATTTATAAAGAGAGGAGGGCTCTGGTAGATGGTATGGTGTGTGCCATTACGTGTGCACAAATCATGTGGCCCACCACAGGTGGCCTCTGGTGGCCAGCTTGTGCAGATGCCATGGTGGAGTATTTTAAGTGTAGCAGGCTGGTGGCCTGGTACTGTGGCACATATCCAAGTATTCAGTACAGTTTTATAGTAGTACTACTATTGGCAAAATCCATTTAACAATCACTCAATTGAATAATACACACAGTGCAGGCTGTTACAGTGCCAGTTTTCATTATTTTTGGATATTTCTTGAAACACCTAGTGAAAGACCAATTATGAATTTGTAACACATTTATCAGAAACTGAAACTGTCGTCGTCATTGATGGTGCATACCATAAATGGAAAAAGAAATGGTAAATAGCTAAGTAACTTTTTCAACTTCACAATTAGGCATGTCTATGTACAGTGCACTTAAGAGATGATGACCTTTTAAGAACAGCCTGTATCTGATAATTGTATGTACTTTTTCTTTCACACTGCTTCAAGTAAAAAGATTTCTTCTTTTTATCCATGTATACTCTATAAACCTCTAATATGGCAATTGCAAACATAAGGAATGATACAACATTTGCTTGAATTAATGAAAGACTAACAAACATTACTGAATGATTTCCATCATATGTCTTGATGAGTGTATTTCTGTAAGTGCAAATATCAAGAACTCTTCTAACTGGATGTGTATTTGTGTATGTTTTAAACACTAATGATAGTAATTACTTTCCAACGTATTTGATTTGTTGTGGAATACCATAGTTCTTATTATTAATTACAATTTTTTTAAGCTTAGACTCTTCTTCCTTTGTTTTTTTCTGTCTTTTTACTGTCATATTGTGAGCTTTAAACCCTCCATACACTTTCTTCCAGCCTCATTTATTTCTCTGGCTTCAAAACCTTACAAGTTTAATGTACTCTTCTCCCATAAGATGGTTGCTTTTTATTACTTCAGACTTTGTAAATATCCTTCATAGGTGTATCTTGACGTCTCTTGTGTAGATGGATGTTGATTATGTTTCTCAGTAATAGCCAAGTATTTATTTTATTCATCTAGCCATTCATTTTAAACATGTGTCTAAAGTAGATTACTTTCTCTGTAATATTCTTAATGTTATATAACAGTTTCTGTGTCACTTACTACATACAGTTTCCTCTGATAGATTGTTGTTTCTTTCATTACTCATCATAGAAGTGTTAATCTGTCACACTTAGAAGTTCTTGTTAAAACTGCTTCACTTGCAAAAAAAAAAAAAAAAAAAAAAAAAAGTATTTATAAAGTAATTGCAGTGCATATGCCATAGTTTGGTTGTGAGGAGTGGGTTCTAAAGAAAAAGAAGAGATCCATTAAAAATTTCCTGAGAAGAATGGTGGGATATACCTTTAGAAATGTAATAAGAAATGAAACCTTAACCAGGAATTAAAGATATTTAATGTAAACGAAAATATAGAAAAATGAAAAGTAACTCGTACAAGAACCATATATGAAGAAAGGAAAAGAACTGTAAAAACTCTAGGAAAAAATTGGAATAAAGATACCAAAATTGTTTGATGTAGAAACAATTGTACATATATATGTGGAGTACCATCTCACAATTACACCTGAGAATGATCACCATTGTATCCTTGCCTGAGAGGGCCTGTGTAAGATGACTACTAACATCCATCTGAAATCATTGAGACATTGTACAGCTAACCAGAAAGCATTCACTAAATTCAACATCAATCAATTATATTGAAGCAGGTACTTTGTCTTCTCATAGCATGCCCGAGTCCCCAGCAGTTTACATGCACTGACGGTCAGTGCATTCCCCGGTCACAATTCTGTGATGGTTATGCAGACTGTTCTGACAAATCAGATGAGCCATTTGGTTGTGGAGGGGAATGCAAGAGCCATGAGTGGGAATGCAAGTAAGTACAAGCATCTGCTGTTGCAATAAAAATTAGTAAAGGGTGATACTCTCCAAGCACAGCTTCATTTTATTTATTCATTTATTTTTTAATTTTCATTTTCAGTAATGGACGATGCATTATGAGGGAGGAGGTCTGTGATGGAGAAGACACTTGTGGTGATCTTTCAGATGAGAAAGCTTGTCCACAGACAACTGATGACCAATCGTGAAACTGTAACTGTGATTTTCTTTTCAAGTTATCTTTTAGCCATCAGAAATATTTTACATCTTTTAGTTGTAAATTGTGCTATGACACCAATTGTAAGATCACCCTATGCCAAAGATGTAATTTCATAAATACTTAATGTGTGTTACTCTATTTAAGGTTTGTGGTAATTCTTGAACAATAAAATGAACAGTATTACATGTGAGACTAAGTAAATACTCTGTGTAATATAAAAATGATGTACTTTATCTTGTATAGTAAGTTGTTTTTGTAATTTTTTTATATTAATGAGGTGTTGTTACATGTTAAACCCACAGGGTAAATTATCATTATTTCTCAAAGAATTCTATACTTATTCCTCAGTGTGTTCATAAATGAGATGAAACTATTTTACTTAATATAAATGTGTTATTGTAATAATTTTAAAACATAAAAATGTACATATGTAAAGTAATATATAAATGTATTTATATGTAAATTTAATATATTTTCAGCACAGGTTTATGAAACTTCCTAAACATATCACAAATTATTTTTACATACAATTGTTTGTATATTATGTACATTAATAAACAATGTGGAAATATCATGCCATCATCAGTTACATCAAGCAATCAATAGCCAGCTTCCATTACTCTGAAAGCATTTTTGATTTTCCCCTCCAGTGTAACAGTTACTATTAACACCAAATTAGAACTGTATGTCAGAATGAAATGGTTGCATTTTATTTGTTCTCTGGCAATTGTGAGTTGGTTTACACATGATCGCCTTAGTTACTTTTTTGACACAGCATTGTACAGACATGGAATGTGTGTGAAACAAATTGTCTTATGCAGTTTGTGTCACATTTCATCACCAAAAGCACTACTGGTGGATATTTTGTGAAGCCTCTAGATTTATACTTCTGTGAAATACACATTTGCATTCCTGGAGAGTATAGTGGTGGTGAAAAATTGAAATGTTGCTATGGAGTACAAAGAATAAATCAAAGTATTTGAGTGAAATATCTTGAAGTATTGTTTGTCTTCATGTATTTAAAATAGATAGAACCAGAGTAATTCTCATGTGCTTCGAAAAGCTTGTCATAATTTTAGAAATCACTAACAATGGACACACAGATACAGAAACACAGGATCAGTACCACAACACTTCTAAACTTCATCCATTCTAGTGCCATCAGCCACTAATAATTCCCACCTCCTTAACTGCATTTCCCTCTCATTTTACTATCACTAATATCTCTTTAGTATCACACTCATCTCTCTTCAGTTGAACACTGACACCATTCCTCTGTCATCACAAGGAGAAGCAGAGGTTAACCTAACTGCTTTTCTCATCACCTCCCTTTCTGTCCATTCTTCACTTTACCTCATCCAACCACCCACAATTCACCTGTCTTAAGAGTTTGTCATTTATAGGCCTCTGTCCATTCTTCTTCTAACCTAACCATTTTCTGTCCTATTCTGCTCACTCTTACCTTCATTCTGTATCCTGATCGTTTAACATCCCTCGTCTAAAAATTCCTCCACTAATTACTCTCTTTCTGTTTTTCATTCCCCATTCTACCATTACAGTTTTGAAGAAACAGTTCCCACATACACCAAATGGTACTGTAGACCATCAGTCCTATCAACAGATAGATGGGAAAGCAAAGTTTTTGAAAATGAATTCTACCTGCAAGAAGTAATATTATAAAACTGTACACCTACATAACTTGGATACATAGTTGGTAGTATAGAATAATGGAAACACTACAGAATGATGGCAAGAATGCAACTAGTCACTTTGAGTGTTATTATCACAGAATCTGTTAATCCAAGATAATATTAATACTTCATGGAGACATTTTTAAAACCTGCAATATCACCATTTAGATAAAATGCTGCTTCTCTTTGAAGGTAAGATATTACAAAAATGTCATTGGAAAAAAGTAAATCACAACACTCAGCTTAACAGATTCTTTTATCGGTAATGAGCCTTTCCAAAACGGCTTTGCCCCCCTCATGCATTTGACACAATATTCCCACACCACCTGCTCCCTCTCTGTTTCCACTTCTTCCTCTGTCCACCTCATCCTCTCATCTCCATCTCCTCCTCCTCCTCCTCCTGTCTCTGTGTCTGTCCCTACCCTCCTTTCTCCTTCTCTCTATCCATCCCCTCCTGCCGCCTCTTCCTATCTCTTCATCCAACACACCTGTCATGCAGGGCAGCTTACATGTCAGGGTCTGGAAAACCATATCTTGCCCCCTGACACTTAGCCTGCCATGCAAAGCAAGTTGATACGACAGGCTTATACTACTCCCAAAACAGCATGCCTGTCATACAGGGCAGTCTATACATCAGGAGCTGGAGGATAAAACCCGTGATGATGTCCATATCTCCATTTCTGTTGTTGCTAGGTGGTTATATACCCCCCAATGCTGATACTTCTGAGGCCTGCTGTTAACTGTGTCAAGTTGTGGTGAAATTAATCCAGGGTTTTTGCAGGAGATCTGACATTCACACACATGCTCTGCTTGATATACATATAGAAGGGTTAAAGGTAAATGCTTGATTACTTTTGATGTGCACAAAGCTCTGTACTGTTGAAGAACGGCATCATGTCACTGTGCAGGGAAAAAATCTAAAAATTATTACTGAAAACAAAAATGAAATTATATAATACTGAACAGAAATTAAACAACATTAAATGAAATAGGAGGGGATAGAGTAGAATGAAAGTTGTGAAGAGGTATCAAAGATAAGAACAAACGAAATGTGGACTGAGAAAGTAGAAGTACTTAGAAAACGAGAAGCACCATAAATATTTTATAAATAGAATCTTTTTGGTCCATTAAAGCTCTGTCTTAAGCAGTGGTTACTCTAGCTGTATAAATGAGTTGAATAATATAAGAAAGAAAATGAGGTACATGTTTTGCAGTCAGTCTTCACTACTTCACAATTGTAGCTTATGGAAATCATTTAACAGTTTTACCTCCAGGTAAGATTTTCAGGCATTATCATCAAACATACAAGCTTGTTGTTGTTGTTGAGGTGGTCTTCAGTCCTGAGACTGGTTTGATGTAGCTCTCCATGCTACTTTATCCTGTGCAAGCTTCATCTCCCAGTACCTACTGCAGCCCACATCCTTCTGAATCTGCTTAGTGTATTCATCTCTTGGTCTCCCTCTGCAATTTTTACCCTCCACACTGCCCTTCAATGCTAAATTTGTGATCCCTTGATGCCTCAGAACATGTCCTACCAACCTATCCCTTCTTCTAGTCAAGTTGTGCCACAAACTCCTCTTCTCCCCAATTCTATTCAATACCTCCTCATTAGTTATGTGATCTACCCATCTAATCTTCAGCATTTTTCTGTAGCACCACATTTCAAAAGCTTCTATTCTCTTCTTGTCCAAACTATTTATCGTCCATGTTTCACTTCCATACATGGCTACACTCCATACAAATACTTTCAGAAACTACTTCCCGACACTTAAATCTATACTGGACGTTAACAAATTTCTCTTCTTCAGAAATGCTTTCCTTGCCATTGCCAGTCTACATTTTATATTCTCTCTACTTCAACTATCATCAGTTATTTTGCTCCCCAAATAGCAAAACTCCTTTACTACTTTAAGTGTCCCATATCCTAATCTAATTCCCTCAGCATCACCTGACTTAATTCGACTACATTCTATTATCCTCGTTTTGCTTTTGTTGTTGATCATCTTATACCCTCCTTTCAAGACCCTATCCATTCCGTGCAACTGCTCTTCCACGTCCTTTGCTGTCTCTGACAGAATTACAATGTCATCGGCGAAGTTTTTATTTCTTCTCCCTGGATTTTAATACCTACTCCGAATTTTTCTTTTGTTTCCTTTACTGCTTGCTCAATATACAGATTGAATAACATTGGGGAGAGGCTACAACCCTGTCTCACTCCCTTCCCAACCACTGCTTCCCTTTCATACCCCTCGACTCTCATAACTGCCATCTGCTTTCTGTACAAAATGTAAATAGCCTTTCGCTCCCTGTATTTTACCCCTGCCACCTTTAGAATTTGAAAGAGAGTATTCCAGCCAACATTGTCAAAAGCTTTCTCTAAGTCTACAAATGCTAGAAATGTAAGTTTGCCTTTCCTTAATCTTTCTTCTAAGGTAAGTGGTAGGGTCAGTATTGCCTCACGTGTTCCAATATTTCTACGGAATCCAAACTGATCTTCCCCGAGGTCGGCTTCTACCAGTTTTTCCATTCATCTGTAAAGAGTTTGTGTTAGTATTTTGCAGCTGTGACTTATCAAACTGATAGTTCGGTAATTTTCACATCTGTCAACACCTGCTTTCTTTGGGATTGGAATAATTATATTCTTCCTGAAGTCTGAGGGTATTTTGACTGTGAACCGAGCGACCGCTACGGTCGCAGGTTCGAATCCTGCCTCAGGCATGGATGTGTATGATGTCCTTAGGTTAGTTAGGTTTAAGTAGTTCTAAGTTCTAGGCGACTGATGACCTCAGAAGTTAAGTCGCATAGTGCTCAGAGCCATTTGGACCATTTTTTTTATTTTGCCTGTCTCGTACATCTTGCTCACCAGATGGTAGAGTTTTGTCAGGACTGGCTCTCCCAAGGCTGTAAGTAGTTCTAATGGTATGTTGTCTGCTCCCGGGGCCTTGTTTCAACTCAGGTCTTTCAGTACTCTGTCAAACTCTTCGCGCAGTATTTTATCTCTCATTTCATCTTCTACATCCTCTTCCATTTCCCTAATATTGTCCTCAAGTACATTGCCTTTGTATAGACCCTCTATATACTCCTTCCACCTTTCTGCTTTCCCTTCTTTGCTTAGGACTGGGTTTCCACCTGAGTCCTCGATATTCTTACAAGTGGTTCTCTTTTCTCCAAAGGTCTCTTTAAATTTCCAGTAGGCAGTATCTATCTTATCCCTAGTGAGATAAGCCTCTAAATCCTTACATTTGTCCTCTATCCATCCCTGCTTAGCCATTTTGCACTTCCTGTCGATCTCATTTTTGAGACGTTTGTATTCCTTTTAACCTGCTTCATTTACTGCATTTTTATATTTTCTCCTTTCATAAATTTAATTCAATATTTCTTCTGTTACCCAAGGATTTCTAATAGCTCTCGTCTTTTTACCTACTTGATCCTCTGCTGCCTTCACTACATCATCCCTCAGAGCTACCCATTCTTCTTCTACTGTGTTTCTTTCCGCCATTCGTGACAATTGTTCTCTTATGCTCTCCCTGAAACTCTGTACAACCTCTGGTTTAGTCAGTTTATCCAGGTCCCATCTGCTTAAATTCCCACCTTTTTGCAGTTTCTTCAGTTTTAATCTACAAGCCTAATATTTCAAAAGTTGATATAATATCCCTCAACATAGAAGCTATTTTTGACTGTGTTAATAAAAATAGCACACAGTGTCTTGAAAATGGAAAAGTGTTACTGTTGTAGTTAAGAACTAACTTCTAATTTCAAACAAGACTGAGTTATAAATTGATTACATGGAAGAGGACAGTGAATGATAAATATGGTAAAGTAACAGTTATAAATGTATTTATCAGTAGTCTCAGCCCACATAATGCCATTTTTTATGGATGATATATTCAAAGTAACAGGCAACTTATGTTCTTTATGAAAACTTTCATGTATCCATAAAGTTATTCTGAATGTCACTGTGGACAGACTAGTTAGAGGAGCTGCATCAAACCAGTCTTCAGACTGAAGACGCCCGCATTTCGTGGTCGTGCGGTAGCGTTCTCGCTTCCCACGCCCGGGTTCCCGGGTTCGATTCCCGGCGGGGTCAGGGATTTTCTCTGCCTCGTGATGGCTGGGTGTTGTGTGCTGTCCTTAGGTTAGTTAGGTTTAAGTAGTTCTAAGTTCTAGGGGACTTATGACCACAGCAGTTGAGTCCCATAGTGCTCAGAGCCAGACTGAAGATGGCAATGATGACAATGATTGTCCTGTTTGAACTGATACTGTTAGACTTGTGAACTGGACCATCCATTCAGATTTGCATATAATGATGGGTAGAGGCATTGCAAATTGTTAGTCACATTAACTATGAAATTAAATGGGTAAATCTGCCCATGTGTCAAACGGAGTGTTTTCATTCACATTTTTACAATTACTCATCTCTCTGCACAAGAAAAAATTTGTTTACTTGATCTGCTTTAACGGCAATTTTAAAAATTTTATAGAAGAGTAACCCATAAGTAGTTTGATGATACCTTGATGGACAAATACTCACATAAGATCTGACCCAAATATAAAAAATTAGAGAAACTGCAGAAAGGGTTCTCAGACTGGGCTTGCAGTAGGGAGACTGGTGGAAAAAATGAATGGATGCTTTAAATAGGCCACCCTTGTCTTGTATTCCATCCTAGTCTCCAGGAACAGACATTAAAACCAGTTTTCATGCCAAATATAAAAAAATATATAAATGAGGCTAATGTTTTATGCCTGTATGACAAAATTACTTAAAATATATTACTCCACTGAGAAGTAAAATTATTATTTCAGTGATGTTTTGAACATAAATTTCCAGATAACTGCTACTTGTTACATACAGTTTAACATTTAAGAATAATATTTTTCACACTACATTATTGTTATTGTTTTTCACCAGAAAAACTTCTTTCTTACATGTTCAGAACATATTGCATTTACCAAGTCAAAGGCTTTTCTGAGTGCCCCAATTTGGTGGAAACCATCACCATCAGATTCAGCTGCCATAGGCAATGACATGTTGATTGTAGGGACCATTATTGATAATCATATTATCATAAACTGTAATAGTCATTAAATAGACAGTGCAGGAAACCATTCACCGGTTCAATGCTGGACAATAAACTTAGGAGAGCAACCCTACCATCCAGAACGATGTTCTCACCATGACTCTGAGGCCTTTGCCCATACATGTATGTTTGCATGCTTCATAACATGGCACACACAAACGCTTCCATTAGATAAGTGAAGTATGAATATGGTGCACGTGGACTGGTGAGTCACTGTTCAGGTTAGTCCACCTTAATTCCAGGGTATGGATGCATTAAATAAATAAATAAATAAATAAAATAAAAAAGTGTTCATGTTTATTCATCAACCACTGATTGTGTACATGATATGGATTTTGATAGGTGTATAATAACGAAATTTTACATTAAAGATTAAACATAACATTTACATTTTAGATTAAAAATTAAATTTGTGATTTAGGATCCCACACTATTATAGAATTCATTTCTTTCATAAACACAGCTGTTAATTAGTATGTTTTGAACATAATGTGGCTGTATATGGAGATACCAGAAGCCTTGACAGGCTGCCAATCGTGGGCCCCAGTGCATTCTAATTTCAGTGTCTGGCTGCAGTGTGCCATATCCCTAAACATTCAGTCAGCTGTCAGTGCTGCCCGCAGAAAACGCTTCTGTTGGATATCGCTCAAGGGAATTGTATGACAGATCTCTGTGACAGGGGTAGTTTATTATACAGTTTTCTGCCAGTATATCTGAAACTATTTTGGGATTTATTTAATCTAATATATTCTAGGTCTATATTAATTCTTCCCCTTGTTCCATAACTGTGGATAAAACTTCTGTAAGTTTAAGTCTCTGGCTGTTTATTTCTTGAGAAGAGGGAGGCTTTAATGTAGAGAGAAGGTACAGTAAATATTTTTAGTTGTTTGAAATGTGTCTGGCATGATTCTCAGTTTGGAATGCCCATAATAGTCCCCACTGCATGTTTTTTGTACTGTTCTCACACCTGAAGAGTTGCCCCATAGGATATTCCCATAAGTTGAGTGAGAGTGGAACAAAGTATAGTAAGAAGACTGAAGCTGTTCCTTACAGACAAGGTTTTAATTTGTGTAATAAGTGTATCACATGCTATACTTTATTACACAATTGTTCTGTGTATACATCCCATTACAGTTGTGAACCCAAATGAATTCCTGGTAATGTCAGATTCACATTCATTTTTTGCACTCATTTTGTCAAGATAGTAGTATATTGTTTCAGTTTTTCATTGTTCAGTATTAATCCATTTTGTTGTAACCACTGTGTAGATATATCAACTGTTGTCAGTGTTTTCTCTTCACTTCATCTTTTAGCGGTTCTGCCTACTTTTATTTCTTCATTTGTTGCCCTCAGTGTCGACGTACTATGTTGCTACACCAGCTGAAAAATGGGGTTTGTAATTTGGACACTGACTACGATAAATGATGTAGTCGATAGATGAACGGTTACGTTTCACAGTCTTTTACTTTCACTTTTCACAACACCCCAAGATACAGAGTTAGATATGGCCATGCACTATTGTTCAACTTTCATTTATAGTTTGCAGGTGAATGTCCACATACTGCTACAATAATAGTAATAATAATACTAATAAAGATTTTATTGTCTTTAGGGAAGTTACAATTTATAATACAGTGTGATAAGGTATTGACTACCGAAATATTTTAGCTTATATTACAATAAATGTACAGTGGGTCATCTGTTGAATTACTGCATTTTACAGTTGAAGAATTCATTGATATCATAGAACGGGTGGGCAATAAACCATTCATGCAGTCTTTCTTTGAATGTATGTTCAGGAAGATCCTGTATGGCATGTGGCAGCTTATTAAATAGTTTGTGCCCTGTAACTTCATAGCTATTTATTGATTTTGATAGTCTGTGGCAAGGCGTGTATATGTGTTTGATGCTTCTTGTGTTGTAACAATGTGCATTTTCTCCACGTTTAACATCTTTTAGGTTCTTCTTCGTAAAGATTAAGACATTGTATATATAGAGGTTTATTACAGTCATAATTTTTTGTTTAGTAAATAAGGGTTTGCAGTAAGCTTTATGTGAAGAATTTGTAATTATCCTAATGGCTTTCTTCTGCAATAATAGGATGTCATGTATATGACTACAGTTACCCCACAAGATAATGACATATGATATTATACTTTGGAAAAATGCAAATTAAGATGATCTGATGTATGTTTCAGGTACACAATTTCTGAGTTGTCTTAATAAATAAATTACTCTAGATAGCTTACTACTAATATAGTTTACGTGTTGGCCCCAGGATAACTTTTCGTCTAAGTAAACTCCCAGGAATTTAACAGAACTAGGGTCATCAGATAGTGGCTTGTCTCTTAGAGTGAAGATTATCTGCTGAGTTTTATTTTCATTTAGCAGGAAACCATTTGCTCTGAACCAATATGCTGCATGAGTGAGTGTATTTTCAGCACAGGTTTTAAGATCAATAAGATTGTTACTGCTATGATGAAAAGTCATATCATCTGCATACAATACAGTGGTGGATCTACACTCCTGGAAATTGAAATAAGAACACCGTGAATTCATTGTCCCAGGAAGGGGAAACTTTATTGACACATTCCTGGGGTCAGATACATCACATGATCACACTGACAGAACCACAGGCACATAGACACAGGCAACAGAGCATGCACAATGTCGGCACTAGTACAGTGTGTATCCACCTTTCGCAGCAATGCAGGCTGCTATTCTTCCATGGAGACAATCGTAGAGATGCTGGATGTAGTCCTGTGGAACGGCTTGCCATGCCATTTCCACCTGGCGCCTCAGTTGGACCAGCGTTAGTGCTGGACGTGCAGACCGCGTGAGACGACGCTTCATCCAGTCCCAAACATGCTCAATGGGGGACAGATCCGGAGATCTTGCTGGCCAGGGTAGTTGACTTACACCTTCTAGAGCACGTTGGGTGGCACGGGATACATGCAGACGTGCATTGTCCTGTTGGAACAGCAAGTTCCCTTGCCGGTCTAGGAATGGTAGAACGATGGGTTTGATGACGGTTTGGATGTACCGTGCACTATTCAGTGTCCCCTCGACGATCACCAGTGGTGTACGGCCAGTGTAGGAGATCGCTCCCCACACCATGATGCCGGGTGTTGGCCCTGTGTGCCTCGGTCGTATGCAGTCCTGATTGTGGCGCTCACCTGCACGGCGCCAAACACGCATACGACCATCATTGGCACCAAGGCAGAAGCGACTCTCATCGCTGAAGACGACACGTCTCCATTCGTCCCTCCATTCACGCCTGTCGCGACAGCACTGGAGGCGGGCTGCACGATGTTGGGGCGTGAGCGGAAGACGGCCTAACGGTGTGCGGGACCGTAGCCCAGCTTCATGGAGACAGTTGCGAATGGTCCTCGCCGATACCCCAGGAGCAACAGTGTCCCTAATTTGCTGGGAAGTGGCGGTGCGGTCCCCTACGGCACTGCGTAGGATCCTACGGTCTTGGCGTGCATCCGTGCGTCGCTGCGGTCCGGTCCCAGGTCGACGGGCACGTGCACCTTCCGCCGACCACTGGCGACAACATCGATGTACTGTGGAGACCTCACGCCCCACGTGTTGAGCAATTCGGCGGTACGTCCACCCGGCCTCCCGCATGCCCACTATACGCCCTCGCTCAAAGTCCGTCAACTGCACATACGGTTCACGTCCATGCTGTCGCGGCATGCTACCAGTGTTAAAGACTGCGATGGAGCTCCGTATGCCACGGCAAACTGGCTGACACTGACGGCGGCGGTGCACAAATGCTGCGCAGCTAGCGCCATTCGACGGCCAACACCGCGGTTCCTGGTGTGTCCGCTGTGCCGTGCGTGTGATCATTGCTTGTACAGCCCTCTCGCAGTGTCCAGAGCAAGTATGGTGGGTCTGACACACCGGTGTCAATGTGTTCTTTTTTCCATTTCCAGGAGTGTAATAAACGAGGGGAGGTCATTGATCAGTATCAGAAACAGGAAGGGCCCCAGTACAGATCCCTGAGGGGCACCTACTTTAACATTTTCTATGTTTGACATTTCCTTACCAACACAAACTACCTGTTTACGGTTGTTGAGATAAGCTTCTAATAGTCTGAGACTGTTTCCTTTAATGCTGTAGAATTCTAGTTTCTCTAGTAGTGGCGTGTGCTCAACACAGTCGAAGGTCTTGCTTAGGTCACAGAATGAGACCTGAGCAAAGCCTTTGTTCTCAAAAACTTTGAGGATGTAACTGACTACCATGTTGATTGCATCAATGGTCAACAGATTCTTCCTAAACCCATATTGTGTAGCATTAATTATTCCTGACCGATGACCATTGCAGTCTGGTCCCTTTAATCCCACAAACCACACATTAATTATTCCTAGATTCTCAAAGCGAGATGATAATTGTTGGTACATGACGCATTCTATTACCTTTGAGAATGCAGGTACTGTTGAAATAGGCCTGTAACTAGATGGAGAGCCTTTATCTCCCTTTTTGTATACTGGGACGATCCTAGACAGTTTTAACTCATCAGGAAAATATCCCTCAAGTAAGCACTTGTTTATGCAATGGGTTAAAGGGTAGAGAATGCAATCACACACTTTTTTTAGCAGGTTGCGTGATATGCCATATATATCTAAGCTATCAGATGATTTCAGTTGTTTTATGACCCCTTCTACATATCTAGGCAATACTTCGGAGAAGGTTAGCATGCTTGTATTTAGTGACTGTCTACCCCAATTTTGGGAGAGTAACTCTGATGGACTAATGTCTGGTTTGATAATTGCATCTCCTATTTCTTTCACTGAGTTAATAAACATTGAGTGTTTGTGGTGGGATATTAATTTTGTCTTTTTTAGTATCTGTGGCAGCACTGTTAATTACTTTCCAAATGGTTTTGCATTTATTGGTGGAATTATGTATGCTGTTGGCATTGTAGGTTTTTTTGGCTTGCAGGATGGCTTTTTTGTATTTATTCCTGCATTCCACATAGGCTGATTTGGCACAGTCAGACTTCATACTATTGTATATGTTGTACAGTAACAAAACTTGTTTCTTTAGATCTGTCAGCTGTTTAGTGTACCATATATTTTGTCTGTTTTGAGATCTGGATTTGTGACTGCTGTCCATTATTTTGATTTTCTTTATGGGAATACTATGGTTAAATAGGGTCAGATATGCATTAAAAATCGTCCATCGACACTACAATGGCCAAACCAGTCTCTGTCAGCAAGGGAATTACGAAATGTGTTAATTTTATCCTCAGTTACAGGTCTGGTAATCACAACTGTTGGGACAGGTCTGTTTGCATTGCTCCTATTGAGGGGAATTTTACTTGCATAATTTAGAGATACGGAGTCATGGTCAGAGAATGGGAACACTGCAACTTCGCATGTGTTTTCAGTGGTCTTGAAGTTTACAAAGATGTTATCTAAACATGCTTTATTTCTTGTGGGCCTGTTATTAACATGATGTAAATTGTATTGTCTTAGTAAGTTTTCCAGATCTGCAACACTACCCTTACATTTAGTAACATCAAAGTCAGCATTCAAATCACCTCCTATTGCAATATCATAGTTTAGCCATTTAATATTACTTAATTCACATAATAGCATGTCCATTTTTTCAAAAAATATGTTAATGCTTCCATTTGGTGATCTGTACATGGATACTATTATTAGCTTATGACTATTAATGATTATACCCGTAACTTCAAAGTGCTGTTCATCACACAAGGAATTTAGGTCTAGTTTGGTTATTGTACAATTGAGTGACTGGTTGGAATAAATTGCCACACCACCTCTAATGTGCTCTTTCTTACAGTAGCTATTTACTATACTAAAAGTGTCAAATTTGGCAACTGCAAGTTCATTCTCATTAGCCCAGTGTTCACTCAGACAAAAAATATCAAACTGGTTATCAAGACCAAACTCATTTATGATAAGTTATCTTTCAGTCCTTGAATGTTAAGGTAACATATTTTAAGATCCATGCTCTGATTGCTTACACACTGAACACTATGGTGATTGGTTTTCAAACCTTTTTCAGGGCTTATCTTTTGGATTTCTGCCTCTTGTTGCCTTTTACTAAAAAATTGTTCACTTGGAGTGGTAGCACATCTACTGTTGTATGCCCTTTCTTCCCTCCTTGTGGTGATATTGTGGATGAGGCTGCTACTACAGGAATTGATGGAACTGCTGTTATGGTGTGTGGAAGCACTGTTGTGGCATCTGGTGACTGAGGAGATAAGGTGGTTGCTTCTTCTTCTTCTGCTGCTGTTGTTGAATCTTGCTGGTGAAGTGTGACAGGTACTGCTGCTGCTGCTGCTGTAGGCATTGTTGTGGCAACTGGTGACAGTGAAGATTTGGATGTTGCTTCATCTTCTGCTGCTGTTGAATCCTGTAGATGAAGTGTGGTAGGTACTGCTGCTGCAGCATTTGTTATGTGTGTAGGTACAATTGCTGCTTCCACCTCTACTTCTATTGCTGCAATAGAAGTAACCATTTCTTCAGGTTCTGCTTGCGTCAAGCAAGGAACTGGAAGAGCAGCAATTACTTCTTGGTTGTCAGATGCTTTCAGTATCATGCTGATGTTTTGGCACAGAATCTTCTTGCCTCTGTTATTAAGGTGCATGCCATGTCTAGTGTAACAGTCTCTTTGCAAGGAGTCCATACTTATAAAATATGCATTTTGGTAGGCCCTGCAAATCTTTGAGTATTGCCTGTTTGCTTTTATGATTTCCACGTTCACACATGACCATTCCGAAAGGTCATGCCTATGTGGAATTCCGACTACAAAAACTTATTTCTCTCCTGTTGAATTTAGTATTGCCTTAAGGTCTCATGTTGCACTGCGGCAGTCGTTTTTATATACATTATTGGCTCCAGCTATGACGACAATATGTCGATCATTTTCAGTTTCTATGTTTCTAATGAGTTCTTGGATGGGTGCACCTGGTTTGACAATACTAGTTGCTTGTATACAATGACTGTAACGTAGTATTTTTGCGATCTCACGTCCATGGCTATCAGAGAATATTTTCACTTTGAGTTTGTCTTCACGTTTATTGCGGAAGTTTCTGCTCATGTGCTTGTCACTATATAGATTCGGCGTGTTGTTGTCGTCACAGTTTTCCGTGGATTCCACATTTATATCTGAATCTAGTGCATGAAAACGGTTTTTTGTTAGCACAGGAATTCTACAGTCACTGGGTTTCACACGACCACCCCTTTTTGGCCTAGTAAACATATGTTGCCTTGTTGTTTCTGCCTTTAGGCCTATATCTACTTCAGAGCACTCGTTTATCGTAGGCAGGACACTGAAACAGCTTTTATTGCCGCGGTTCATTCCATTCGTTGTATTTATCACCTTTTCGCTTCTTTCTTCCGTGATCATGCTAGTCCTGTGCTCCCAGTTCCGTGTTTTACTTGCTTTGGCGATCGGGATATTACGTGCCTTTTTCAGTTCGGCATTTTCATTTTCTAAATACGCAATGTCCCGCCTTAGTACATCCACAATTAATGGCAGGCTTGATACACGTTCATTTAGCTTCACTATTTCACTGTTATAATTTACGTAGGTTCCGTTTTTCACCACACAACTATAACTTTTGTTCACTTTCTCACTATAAACAACTGTACCGGACGCCATGTTTTGGAACATAGTTTACTGCTGAACATCTACGAGCACTAAAAACATAACCACATAATTCACAGGTCTTTCAGAATAATCAGGTACATATAGAACAGACAATGTCATTGCTTTAACACACGGCCTATTGGTGTAACACTTATTTCACTATTAAGTTGCTGCATTGTTTTTGTTCTAACCAACACAGGTTCCTTGTCTGAAACTCAGCTGTGGTCTGACTGTCTCGTGACCAAAAACTGGGCCCTTATATATCCTCTCAATAATAGGTACTGAAACTACACATTGTTTCAAGTTAAATTTATAGAAATTACAATTAACACTTAACTCATTACGTTAACTGAATACATTGAAAAATTGCATCTTTTTAATAGTTTCTTCTACTGCAAGAGTTAGGCCGAATTATTTGTTTAAATCAGGGAATTAACAAATGTAAGTATGCAAACAATACTTTGGACAAAATTGTTAATTACTTTGGAGTTAATTAGGGCTGGCTTTGCTAACATGTTTTCGAACAGAGCCAAATAAATACTTTTAAGATTACTAGTATTTAGTCTTCCAAACATTTATAATCATTACAGAATTTATATTTGTTTATATGTCAACAGTAGTATTTAGTTACAAAACAATTACTGATTGCGCCCTATAATGAAAGATACGAACTAGTAATGGTCAAAATAAATTAGAAAATCAATTATATACATAAAACTAAGCACAAAATTAGATCTGGTGCCATATTCTTTAAAACTGAGGGCCAACTTTTCTCTCTTATGAAAACGCAGATTATACTCATGTATGTTAATGGTAATTAGTTAAGAACAAAATGAATTTTAGTAGGCAGATGGCAAAACAAGAGAGCAAGAAAAAATATCCCCATTTGCTTCATCACAATCGATATTAGGATAGATCATTATAAGAGTTGTGTCATTAGCATATACATTAGACTCTTGTTAATCTGGCAATTCATTGCACACATGGATGCTGGATTAGCAGAAGTGCAGGATTATTGAGAGTGTCCAAGATTTATTTTAAAAATGTAAGGGATATAGTTTACTAAAATCCAAAGATACATGTATTTTTAAAGAAAATTTTGTCCTTGAGGGTGTAAATAATTATACAGTAGTATCACTCACTGTGAGACATGTCCTGAATTTTTAACTGTTGCAGTGATGAAATGCAGTTGTGGTACACTGTATAACATTCCCATTTCACAAGCATTACTTCATTACAGTATGTATCTGGTTGTTCTGTAATGTAGTATAGGAAGACATTTGAAGCTTTAGCACCAGCAGTGTGACAGATCTTCATGCTCTATTCTCCTATGTCCTCTTCTTCCATCAGTACTTTCCTGCTCACTTTCAGTTATTTCTTCATTTGTTATCACTGTCAGTTATTTCTTCATTTGTTAAAGTTTTTTGTTCTTACAATTTCCCCCATTCAACTACTTAGCAATAGCAATATCATCATCATCAATTTCAACTCCTCCTGGAAGCTTGTGGAGCATGTTAGTGTACAAAGTATCAGCAGTTGATGACTGTGACTTAGCTGGCTCATCACTGTCACTCAGTACTAGATCAAACCCTTTTCTCCAGCTTTCATTATGGTAGTGCTCTTGATTTTATCCCATGCTTCTGATGTTTGGAAAACATCATCATGTTAGTTGATTATTTTCCACACCTTCCACAAAACCTCAGTAAAGTCATTTCACACTCATTCAATAAGGAGACATGAAGTGCATGTCGATTATGATGTTTAATTGATTCCTGAATTCCATGAGCTGAATTAGACTGTCACACTGAATGGAAGAAAGAGTGGCTGTATATCATTGGAGCTTAGTCACATCAGAAAATCACTGGGAGCATTGTCAGTTATAAGAATAGCTTTTAGGGGAAACTTTCTTTTCAGTTTTTTTCTCACTACTGGTACAAAAGTTTCATGGAACCACCATGTCACTTGTTGAAAACAACATGGATGTTGGGATTTCCCAATTACTGTGAGCAGTAGTTTGATTCCCATTTGTGTTATGACATGCTGTTTCTGTTGCTTGTATCCGAGTTTTGGTTCAAATTGGCTCTGAGCATTATGGGACTTAACATCTGTGGTCATCAGTCCCCGAGAACTTAGAACTACTTAAACCTAACTAACCTAAGGACATCACACACATCCATGCCCGAGGCAGGATTCGAACCTGCGACCGTAGCAGTCGCGCGGCTCCGGACTGAGCGCCTAAAACCGCGAGACCACCGCGGCCGGCTATCCAAGTTTTCTTTTCATTCTTGGCAGCTAATGTTTTTGAAGGTAGCATTTTGTAAAACAGTTCAGTTTCATAAGCATTGTACAAGGCATCAGCATTTAAATAATTTTTCTCTGTTATCTTCTGTACCTTGCTTACAAACTGATCTGCATTCTTTTTGTTAGCTGAATGTCACGCTGCTTTTTTTCCCACTTTGATAGCCAATTCTCACTTGCTGAAACAAGTTACTACCATCAAGTTCTTTGTTAAATGCAGCTGATTTTTCCTTTATTATCAGGCAACTGACTGGAATTCCTTTACTTAATTGTTGTGTGAACCATCTACAAACAGCTACATTCTGTTTTTCATTCTCACTCTTTCCCATAACCTTCAGTTTTCTAAATCATTATCCATTTGGGTTGCATACGGTCAAGTAACATAATCTTTCTTTTTATATGATAAATAATTGCTCATCTAACATTGATGTCAACAGCAGTGGCTATCTGCAAAGAATCTCAGTTAAACTTATCCAAAATTTCAAGTTTCTCCTTGAAATCTAGCATAATGCTTCCTTTTAGAAGGCATTGTACTGAACTGTAAAGAATGCCACAATTTCAAATACGTGTGCCATAGTTTAACATTATAATTCACTAACAACACTGTTACACACTGTAATTCATTGTTACATGCCATTTTGGATGTGGGTCAAATTGCCGAGAGGCTGAATTACTGAGGGCCAGATTAGTGAGAGTTTAATGTATTACTGACTCATAAGACAAAGAATTTGGTATATCATTCACATATGTAAGGAAAAGAAAAAACCCCTGTGGCCAAACCTTGTGGCACTGTCGTAGTAAAAGGTAAGGTATTTGATCTACACATTTGTCTACCACAATTTTGTTGAGTCGTACCTGTAGGGAGACAATCCATCACCCCATTACTCCTGAACTGTGATGAAACAGTTTTAGGAACTCTCATGAACATGAAGATGGCTCCATGCCCTTGCAAGTCCTATGATCTCAATCCCCATTGAGAAGATCCGGGATACCACTGTACAAAATGTACCTGCTTTGGATCCAGCTCCAACCACTATCTGCGGGTTGTGGCAGGTCAGATGAGTGTGTCATGGATCAGGATGGCCTACTACTGGTTTCAGTGTCGTATGGGGTCCAAGCGTGTCACTGGCATCATGAGAGTGAAAATAGGATTCTATGCATTACAAGGTAAGTGTCCTTGAGCTAATTGGTGACGAGTGTATACAGGAACCTTCACTGATACAGAAGTTAGATGGAGAGTGTAAATTAGACACTATGGATGAAATCCAAATTTCTTCTCAATCTTACACCTGCAGCACTTTAAATCCACTTGTCCCAAGCCCAACAAAAATGTACTTCAAGGAATATAGTGAAAACGGAGGACTGAAAGCTGTCTTAAAATAACAAGACATGAATAAAATGTTAAATGAATAGTAACGTAAGAAATAACAAACAAAATACGTAATAATCTTCAAATGAAACTGCACTGGTAACAATATACTGTGTATTTGACAATATATGTTTGAAATCTTTGTGGGTGGCCTTACAGATCATACACAATGTATCTACAAATTGATCTGTCATGTCCATGGATGTCCATGAAAAGACAGTGCAGATTTCTGAACCTTACAACTGTGTTCAGTGCCTGACTTACTTCAAATCAATTTGATAGCACCAGCATTTGCCCCCTGAGGTAGTGACTTACAGGAGATGGCTCCTTCTATGTGTAGCATTTCTGACCTTTACCTTCATCTGTTTGTCAGTCATTCTGTTTGGCAGAAATAGGGATTAGATGACAGCAATCTTATGGATAAAATATTCTGAAGATAAAGTAGCCCCCCAATCTGATGTCTGTGTGGGGACTGCTCAGAAGTATGTTGTCATCAAGAGAAAGAAAACTGATATTCCAAGGATCTTACATGCATAGATTGGCTAAAGAATTTAAAAAGAAAACTGGATAACTGGAAATTAGATATAGTGAGAATTAGTATAGTGAAGTGGTAGAAGAACAATATTTCTGAACATATCAGAAAGACAAAATCACATAGGGGCAATGCGGGAGTAGGGCTAGCAATTAATAAGAAACTAGGAATGCAAGTAAGTTACTTTGAACAGCACACTCAATGCATTATTGTAGCCAATATAGAGACGAAATCAACACTCACCACAGTGGTGCAGGTTTACACTGAGGCAGCAAAGGTCACGGGATAGCAATATGCACATATATGGATGGCTGTAGTATTCGTACATAAGATATAAAAGAGCAGTGCACTGGCAAAGCTGTCATTTGTACTCAGGTGATTCATGTGAAAAGGTTTCTGATGTGATCATGGCCAAACAAAGGGAATTAGCAGCCTTTGAACACAGAATGGTAGTTTCAGCATGGGACTTTGCATTTTGGAACCTGTTAGGGAAATCAATATTCCGAGTCCCACAGTCTCAAGCAAGTGCCAAGGAACCAAATTTCAGGCATTCTATCTTACCAGGACAACACAGTGGCCAACGACCTTCAGTTAATGACTGAGAGCAGTGACGTTTGCCTACAGTTGTCGGTGCTAACACACAAGCAACACTGCATGAAATAATCGCAGAAATCAGTATGGGATGTGTGCCGAACATATCTGTTAGCACAGTGTGATGAAATTTGGTATTAATAGGCTATGGCAGCAGATGACCAACACAAGTGCCTGCACTAACCATTCAACATTGCCTGGCCTGCAGCACCTCTCTTGGGCTTGTGACCATATCGGTTGGAGCCTAGATTACTGAAAAAATATGGCCTGGTCAGATGAGTCCCAATTTCAGTTGGTAAGGGTTGATAGTAGGGTTTGAGTGTGGCACAGACTCCACGAGGCCATGGATCCCCATTGTCAACAAGGCTCTATGCAGCTGGTGGTGGCTCCATAATGGCGTTGTCTGTATTTTCATGCAATGGACTGGGTCCTCTGGTCCAACTGAACTGATCATTGACTAGAAATGGTTATGTTCAGCTGCTTAGAGACCATTTGCAGCCATTTATTGATTTCATGTTCCCAGACAATGATAGAATTATTATGGATAACAGTGCACTATGTCACCAAGTCACAATTGTTTGCAAATGGTTTGAAGAACATTCTGGACAAATCGAGCAAATGATTTAGCCACACAAATTGCTCAACATGAATTCCCAACATGAATTCCATTGAACATTTATGGGACATAATCAAGAGGTCATTTCATGTATAAGACCCTGCACCAGCAACATTTTCACGATTATGGATGGCTATAGAGGCATCATGGCTGATATTTCTGTTGGGAACTTCCAACAACTTCTTGAGTCTGTGCCATATCAAGTTGCTGCACTACACCAGGAAAAAGGAGGTCTGACATGATTTTAAGAAGTATCCCATGACTTTTGTCACCTCATTGCATATGCCAACTAGCTACGCAGACAAAGAAAAGACTGAAAGAATGTATGATGACACAAAAGAAATCATTCAGATAGTTAAAGGAAACAAAAATTTAATTGTGATGGAAGACTGGAATTCAGCAGTAGGACTAATGAAGTTAGTCACTGTCCTCACCCATCCAGCCCCCTCCCTGTTCTCATTCCAGCACTACACAGCCGTCATTTCACCACCACACCTAGTCTTTTGATTTCTTTTATTTCTCTCCTTTCCACTGCTTACCCTCTCCCCCCTCTGCACCTTCTCTCCTGCCATCTGACTAAACTGCAACGCTTGACTGTCCACCACTCCCACCATACTATCCCTCCCCCTCCCTACCCCAGCCTCCTCCTTACCCCCACCCAGTTGCCACTCTCCTCATGCACTGGTGTTGCTGTTCACTTGCTGGTCTCAGCTCTCTACGTAGGAAATATATATCTAAAAACAAAGATGATGTGACTTACCAAATGAAAGTGCTGGCAGGTCGACAGACACACAAACAAACACAAACATACACACAAAATTCAAGCTTTCGCAACAAACTGTTGCCTCATCAGGAAAGAGGGAAGGAGAGGGAAAAGACGAAAGGATGTGGGTTTTAAGGGAGAGGGTAAGGAGTCATTCCAATCCCGGGAGCGGAAAGACTTACCTTAGGGGGAAAAAAGGACGGGTATACACTCGCACACACACACACATATCCATCCACACATATACAGACACAAGCAGACATTCAGATAGTTAAAGGAAACAAAAATTTCCCTCATTCAACTACTTAGCAATAGCAATATCATCATCATCAATTTCAATTCCTCCTGGAAGCTTGTGGAGCATGTTAGTGTACAAAGTATCTGGTAGTAGGGCAGATGGGCCCCTGTTGGAAATATATGAGAGGGAATGCCCAGCTGCGGTGTTTGACCGACAACCAAAAGATATATCCCGAAAACCTTGATCTTGGACAATGCTACCCAATCGAGAATATGAATGCCCAATGCTGGTGTGCTCTTCTGTAAGATTACGTCAAGGTTGGCCGAGTTGATGTGTAGGTGAAGGATTAGGTGGGTGAGGGCATCCATCAGTCCCTATACCAATTCCAAACTGAACAATCCATTGCCCTCACCCACCTAATCCTTCACCTACTTTCTGGGACTGGATCAGACTCTGAATGTGGCTCTCCAGCAGGGATACGACTTCCTCAAATCGTGCCCTGAAATGAGATCCATCCTTCATGAAATCCTCCCCACTCCACCAAGAGTGTCTTTCCGCCATCCACCTAACCTTCGTAACCTCTTAGTTCATCCCTATGAAATTCCCAAACCACCTTCCCTACCCTCTGGCTCCTACCCTTGTAACCGCCCCCGGTGTAAAACCTGTCCCATACACCCTCCCACCATCACCTACTCCAGTCCTGTAACCCGGAAGGTGTACACAATCAAAGGCAGAGCCACGTGTGAAAGCACCCACGCGATTTACCAACTGACCTGCCTACACTGTGAAGCTTTCTATGTGGGAATGACCAGCAACAAACTGTCCATTCGCATGAATGGACACAGGCAGACAGTGTTTGTTGGTAATGAGGATCACCCTGTGGCTAAACATGCCTTGGTGCACAGCCAGCACATCTTGGCACAGTGTTACACCGTCCGGGTTATCTGGATACTTCCCACTAACACCAGTCTGTCAGAACTCCGGAGATGGGAACTTGCCCTTCAGTATATCCTCTCTTCTCGTTATCCGCCAGGCCTCAACCTCCACTAATTTCAAGTTGCCGCCGCTCATACCTCACCTGTCTGTCAACAACATCTTTGCCTCTGTACTTCTGCCTCGACTGACATCTCTGCCGAAACTCTTTGCCTTTACAAATGTCTGCTTGTGTCTGTGTATGTACGGTTCGATATGGGTGTGTGTGTGTGCGAGTGTATACCTGTCCTTTTTTCCCCCTAAGGTAAGTCTTTCCGCTCCCGGGATTGGAATGACTCCTTACCCTCTCCCTTAAAACCCACATCCTTTCGTCTTTCCTTCTCCTTCCCTCTTTCCTGATGAAGCAACCGTTGGTTGTGAAAGCTTGAATTTTGTGTGTATGTTTGTGTGTCTATCGACCTGCCAGCACTTTTGTTTGGTAAGTCACATCATCTTTGTTTTTATATATATATATATATATATATATATATATATATAGTTATAATAGAGGGAAACATTCCACGTAGGAAATATATATCTAAAAACAAAGATGATGTGACTTACCAAATGAAAGTGCTGGCAGGTCGACAGACACACAAACAAACACAAACATACACACAAAATTCAAGCTTTCGCAACAAACTGTTGCCTCATCAGGAAAGAGGGAAGGAGAGGGGAAGACGAAAGGAAGTGGGTTTTAAAGGAGAGGGTAAGGAGTCATTCCAATCCCGGGAGCGGAAAGACTTACCTTAGGGGGAAAAAAGGACAGGTATACACTCGCACACACGCACATATCCATCTTGGATATGTGCGTGTGTGCGAGTGTATACCTGTCCTTTTTTCCCCCTAAGGTAAGTCTTTCCGCTCCCGGGATTGGAATGACTCCTTACCCTCTCCTTTAAAACCCACTTCCTTTCGTCTTCCCCTCTCCTTCCCTCTTTCCTGATGAGGCAACAGTTTGTTGCGAAAGCTTGAATTTTGTGTGTATGTTTGTGTTTGTTTGTGTGTCTGTCGACCTGCCAGCACTTTCATTTGGTAAGTCACATCATCTTTGTTTTTAGATATATATTTCCTACGTGGAATGTTTCCCTCGATTATAACCATATCATTAATTTGAACCCAACAATTACGTTTGTTATTGTCGCTGTTGCATCTCGAAATCTTTCCTGTCGTCTTATTTTCTCTTTATTTTCTCTTTCTGCGTTTACCAGTAGTCTCACTTTCTATTCACCTTCCCTTTTTACCGTAATACAAATTTATCCCGCCTATATATACTCTATAATACGTAACCCACTTCCAAACCATAACCAAAAAATTTTTATTTTGCGCTTTCAACAATACCGCTAACCGTTTCTAGTTCAATAACAGCTGCCTTCACGTATTAAATAACCATTTCGGCTAGTTCTAATAACTTTTACTTTATTTCCACTTCCGTTTTTCGTACATCACTGATCATTTTTAGCCGCTCTCCACAGGTTTTAACGTCATTATTTACAATTGTTAGCCCCATTTTCGTAATCTTTCACCACAACACCACGCCTTTTAATACATTTACACGTTTTTTCGAAATTTTCCCGAATTTCTCCGTCTTTTAACGTGTTTTAGCGGCAACACAACCACCTAACCTTCATGCACATCGCTGTCTACCAACCCAAGTTCACCACAGGATCAACTTAACCAACACTTTTTCGCATTTTTTCATACCAGATCTCCAGTTATTTTCTAGTTCACCCTTATCTCTCCCCATATATTTTTATCCTTCATTTTCATTTCAACCTCATCTTACACTTTCCACCTTCTAATACCAAGGGATGGATATGTGCGTGTGTGCGAGTGTATACCTGTCCTTTTTTCCCCCTAAGGTAAGTCTTTCCGCTCCCGGGATTGGAATGACTCCTTACCCTCTCCTTTAAAACCCACTTCCTTTCGTCTTCCCCTCTCCTTCCCTCTTTCCTGATGAGGCAACAGTTTGTTGCGAAAGCTTGAATTTTGTGTGTATGTTTGACCTTGTTTTTAGATATATATATATATATATATATATATATATATATATGTGTGTGTGTGTGTGTGTGTGTGTGTGTGTGTGTGTGTGTTGAATCTTTTTATTGTGCCTATCGCGACTCAGCATCTCCGCTATATGGTGAGTAGCAACTTTCCTTCTCTGGTATTGTTACATTCCATAATGGTAAGACAGATTTTTAAACCAGACTGGAAACTGCAAAACATATCCAGGGGCAGATGTGGACTTCGACCATAATTTAAGGGTTATGAACTGCTGATAAAAACTGAAGAAACTGAAGAAAGATAGGAATTTAAGGATACGGTATCTAGATAAATTGAAAGAACTGGAGGTGGTTCAGAGTTTCAAAGGGAACACTGGTCAGCAATTGATTGAAACAGTGGTAAAGAGCACAACAGAAGAGTAATCAGTAATTTTGAAAGATGATGTACTGAAGGCAGCAGAGGATAAAATGGGCAAAAAGACAATGCTTATTAGAAATCCTTATATAATTCATGAGATACTGAATCTGAGAAAAGTAGACAATATAAAAACAATGCAGGTAAAAGGGAATACTGACATCTAAATAAGGTGGACAGGAAGTCCAATTTGGAAAAACAGGAATGGCTTGATGAGAAATGCACAGCTGTAGAAGCATGCATGGTTACTGGAAAAATAGATGCAGTATATATTAAAATTGGTGAGACCTTTCAAGAAAAAACGGATTCAGCTGTATGAATATTAAGAGCTTGGGTGACAACCCCATACTGAGCGATGAGGGGAAGGCTGAAAGATGGAAGGATTATATAGGGGCTCTATCTAGGATAAACAATCTTGATGACAGTATTAGAGGAAGTGAATGAAGATGGGCTGGGAGATGCAATGCTGCTATAAGAATTCAACAGAGATTGGAATGATTTAAATTGAAACAATCCATTAGAATAGATAACATTCCCTCAGAACTGCTGATACCCTTGGGAGACGAAACTATTGCACCTGGTGTACAAAATATATGAGACAAAGGAAAACTCTCATACTTCAAGAAGAATGTAGTAATTCCAGTTCCAAAGAAACCAGGCACTGACAGGTATGAATATTACCAAACTATTATTTTAATAAGTCATGGTTGCAAAATAGTAGGAACAATTTTTTACAGAAGAATGAAAAAGCTGGCATCAGCCAACCTTGGGGAAGAACAGTTTGGGTTATAGAGAAACATGTGTGGCGTAGAGCGCCATAAAAATCGATATTTGTTCTGTGCGTAAGTGTGCTATCTTTGAGGAGAGGGCTTTGGAGAGCATGTTGGACACTAACGGCAGTTAGCCTCCGGACTTGTATCTGTGTAGACGCTAAGTGTGAATAAATCTGTATATGAGAGAATTCTAGTTGTTTACCTACAACTATACCATATTCCCTCACATGCAAGGCAGTATTGACCCTAGGAATCATCGTGGAAGACAGATTAAGGAAAGGCAAACCTACATTTATAGCATCTGTAGATTTGTACAAAGCTTTTGACAATGTTGACAGGAATGCACACCATTTCAAATTTTTAAGGCAGGAGAATACAGAGTGTGAAAGCTTGTTCTGAACTTGTACTGAAACAATACTACAGGTATAAGAGTTAAAGAACATGAAAGGAAAGCATAGTTGAGAGTGAGGGAGACAGTGTTGTACATATCTTAGATGTACTGCAATTTCTACACTAAACAAGTAGTAAAGGAAGCCATAGACAAATATGGAAAGGGAATTAAGGCTCAGGCAGAAGAAATAAAACTTTGTGGTTTGTTGTTGATATTGCAAGTCTATCAGAGACTGCAAAGGACTTGGAAGGGCAGTTGAATGGAATCGGTACTGTGTTGAAGAAAGGGTATAAGATAACATCAACAAATTTAAAACAAGGCAATGGAATGAGTTGAATTAAATCAGGATCGCTAAAGAATTAGATCAGGGAGGAGACAAGTTTTGCTATTTAGGCAGCAAAATAACTGACGATAGTTGAATTGGAGTGGATATAAAATGCAGATGGGTAATAGCAAGACAATTGTTTCTGAAAAAGAGGCATTGTTAACATCAAGTATAAAATTAAGTGCTAGGAACTCTTTTTCTGAAGGTACTATTTGGAATGTAGGCTTGCACAGAAGGGAAATGTGGACTACAAGCAGTTCAAGCAAGAAGAGAACAGAGCCTTTTGAAATGTTGTGCTTCAGAAGAAAATTGAAAATTAGATGGATTGACTGAATAAATAATGAGGAAGTGCTAAATCAAATTGGAGGATGAAAAAACCTATGGCACAATTTGACTAAAAGAAGGTGTCAGTAACAGAGAAAACAAGGTATTTATTCCCACATGTACTCGATAACAGCTTACAGTTGTACAAACATGAATGCATGCGCAATGTAAAACATGAAATAACTAAAAGAAATGTAAATCAATGAGCAACTCTAACAATACAGCTTAAAACTGCCACTGCATGGAACATTTATGTGCCATTGTACATATGCGAGGATAAAATTTCAGAACAAGTCTCTACAAAGACATTAATTGATAGGAGGCATTCTTAGACATCAAGGAATAGTCAGTTTGATAATGGAAGGAAATATGGAGGATCAAAATTGTAGAGTGAGAGCAGAGCTTTACTACAGCAAGCACATTCAGATGTTTGTATGTTGAAGTAGTCATCAAGAGATGAAGAGTATGCACATGATATACTAGCATGGAAAGATTCAACAAACCAGTTTTTGGACTAAAGACCATAACAACAACAACAAAAACAGGGAATAGATCTTCTGCTCCCCCATATTTTTGTGAAGAATAGCATTAATATTGCTACAGCCTTTTGCTATTCCAATCAATTTCAGTTTCAAAGACAGTTTTTCATTTTGTGTTAATGCTAGTTGTGCTCACTTGAGGTTGTGCTTCTTAAGGGTTCACCAAAGTGTGTATGATATGCATTTCAAGCCGACATGTATATTTTTCTGTTTACAGCATCCTTTCTGCAGATTTACACTAACATGTCATATTTGTGTATCACTATTTTTTTTACAGCTTTCAGCAATAATTGATGTTTATACACAGGCCCATTGTGAGTTTTCACAATTGCTATTTTTACTTGATGGCAGCAGACAAATCAGATTCAGCTTAATCTGTTTTACATGTTTTAATACATGTTCCAAGAACTCTGTGAGCACTCTGGGTACCTTTCAAAATGATGAAAATCTTCCAAGTAGTATTCTGCCACTCACACAATCTACAAAATATCTTGAGCCATCCTTATGCTGTCCGAGCCTTCAACCCCTTGTCACATTGTCCTGTGAAAAACCTATTCTATGAACTCATCCAGTACTCCTATCCTAGTT
The DNA here is from genome assembly GCF_021461395.2 of Schistocerca americana. Taxonomy (NCBI): domain Eukaryota; kingdom Metazoa; phylum Arthropoda; class Insecta; order Orthoptera; family Acrididae; genus Schistocerca; species Schistocerca americana. The sequence continues at coordinate 542,119,038 of NC_060119.1, forward strand.
CCTTCAGTAATTATAACCCATTAGAGGCAAGATCACCCATGAAAGCAGTCATGTCACATATAAACTATTTTTCAACTTTTAAAGGTCACCCATAAAAGCAGTCATGTCATATATACATATTTTTCAACTTTTGCTCAGTCTTTTATGTAGGTAATAAGCTGAACAACCATCTACAAAAATGATGGCATCTCAGAACTGTGGGCAGGAGCCAGTTTATAACCTACTGGTAGGGCATGCCCCCAAGCAGAAGATGCTCGATATCAATGGCATCTTTGCAACTCATGCCATTTGAGCTTTCCTGATAGACCAATGTCTTGTAAAGTTGTAAACGTCCATACTAGGTCACATGAGTTGTAGATTAAATATTAGTGTTTAGTGCTATAACATTTACAGTCCTTATTCTGGATATCCAGGGTTCATGCTTCTGGCGTTGAGTTGTTTGATGTAATCATCCTGGGCTTCATCAGGATCAAACAGAAACAAAGTATCCACACTCCACTGTGCTGTAAGCAAATTTTATGATATGTAGTAGTGTACACCAGTCTGTCTGTTCAACATGTATGTATGAGTACATCAAGAGCATACCTCTGGTAGCAGCATTGCCTCAAAATTTTCCCCATGATCAGAGATAATTACATGTTGAGGTTCATACTTCAGATTTAAATCTACTACAAAAAACTGCCAGTTGCCATATCTTCAGCAGTTGACACAGCCTTGGTGACAGTAGAGTGGGTGAGGTAGTAAATGTACATTATTGCCTTTTTATTTCTATTTCTTAACTTGAGAAAACTTCAAAAGAGAATAACTCCAATCCAGTGAAATTCAGCAACTGCAGGAGAAATTGGTACCAGATGTCCTGTGGATAACTGGGCACAAGCTTCAATTATTGACATTCTTTCCAGTGATTTACTTAATGTTTGATATGTCAGTAGAGGTCTGTCCCACATGCTACTGTCTTCTGAGTCTATTGAAGGTCTTCACAAATCCCAGATGATTTGATATCAGTCATGAAAATACTTCAGTATGACTGGCTATATATGAGCTGGGATGATGAGCAGTGGTTCCCACCCCATTACACCATAATTCGTTTTATACAACATTCCATTTATTAAATTGAATTCTCCTTTGACAGCTTCTTTCTTCCCTTAGGTATCTGTGTTCTTCAGAGATGCAGTACCTTCCCTTTGCGTGTGTCTTCATTATTTCAGCAATGACTGGGATATCAACAGTGCTGTAAAGTTCCTGCAGTGTATTCCATGAATGATAGTCAATATTTTTATGTAGTAATGGAACATGTTGTTTCAGTAGTCATCTGGCCAGTCATCCTCATGGATCCATCAAAATTATCAGCCAGCAAATGAGTAATGGTCACCATAGTAGTGAATGATCTGCCATATAAATAAGATCAGAGATTACTGATTGCTCAACCAGCACTCATTCTTCCTCACACAGTAATTATTCTTTCAATACCTTCTTGCATTTGCAGTACATCTGCACCTTTCCCATGAGCATAATCATAAGTTCCTTAGTCTGTTTTGGTATTTTTTTTTTTCAAGAATGACCATGTATCACCAGAATATTTTAACATTTTTTGATCATGTTTGTGATACTCATAGCCACTATACTTTGTGTACCTGCGAGAATGTACCTGTGCCAGGGTCATGTGCTCCCCCTCCCATCTGGATTTTGGCTCATGAACTCCAAATATTAACAGGGTTTCCCAATCTGCTACAGCAGTGCACCCTTTGCCTTGCCAGAATGACACCAACTGCTTGCCCCCCCCCCCCCCTCCCTCCCCCCATAATTGTCACTGCTACAATTAGGTGGCTCACCCAGAATTCAATAGCTTATCCAAACATTCATCTTGACAGTATCAAAGTTTTCAGTTTTGTGTGTCATGAAATGAGTTTCCAAAATAACATATTTCTTCTCTAAAAAAGAAAGACAACAATTAAGTGGCTCCTTATGTATTATGTGGGCCAATGTTTTTGTTCCTGTATTACCTAGTTTAGGAATTTAGGTTTTTAAAGTAACATTATTTGGGATTATTCACCAACTTTAGTGGACTTTTTTTGACACATCACACTGTAAAGTTAAATTAGAGGGTACAGAGTATTTTTGCATCAGTCGCTTTACTTGATAAGCACAAAGTATTTTGATGGTCACCCATTGTCTTCAAGTGGTAAATGGATCAAACAAATTTATAAGACTGAATTAATTTTATTTGCTTAGACAACAAAAGTTAACTCCCATGAATGGACATACTTACTGATGTAATGAGACCCCTTGAGCCAATTGTAGCCTACCTCTCCTTGCATTTTTCTGAACCTTTATATAACTGGCATCATTTAGTGTGACATGTGTATGTGATTTTATTTACATAACAGTCATAATTGTCACTGCTACATTGTTAGGTGACTCACCCAGAATTTGATAGCTTATCCAAACATTCATCTTGACTTATATAAGAGAGCTGTATCTTCCTTGATTGTTTCCCTTTCCCTGACAATTTCCTTTTTTTCCACATCTGTGCAGAAACTTTTTGGCACAACGCTATGTGGTTACCCATATTTACACCCATGTCATTGCATAACACAACATGTCTCCTTTTACAGTCAAATCAGTACTTTTACTGGTAAACCACTGATTCTTTAAAAAATTGAACTCCCATGCATAAAACAGCTTCAAAATCTGATTATTTTATAAATGAGTAAATATGTTAAATATCTGATGTTAAGAATGTAAGTGAGAAAAATTTAGAACAGGTTTGAAATCATGTTTAAATTCTGTTGGAAGATGTGAAGAGCTCTCATTATGAAACATTGGATGAATATAGTCTGGATAATTTGAGCTCCAGTTTAAGCAAAAGCTTTTCTTAATGCGGCTCAATGTTTATGACATTATATCTATTAAGCTATGTGCAGTACAATGATGTAATAATTTCGCAGGTATATTCAGTGACATCCAAGATGGAGGGAAAATGCTGCACTTGGCTCATCCCAAGTCAAGACAAAATCAAACAATGTAAATCTGAGATGGAAAAACTCAACACAAAAGTGTATCCAGCAAAACCTAGTCACACCAATTGGTTTAATAAAAATGGGATTTAAAAAATGATGACCTGGTACTGCTGTAACTGTTTGCAGCATGGCCAAGAACAGGTAGCATGAACTCTACACTGTCCCATTAGCTCAGTGAAACAAGGCAATGCCATGGGGAACAATATGCAGATTCATCAGTGGGGACCCGCAATCCTTTCACCAGCCCTAAGAACCGGCCACAAAGGAGTGCCTCCTTCATCACCTAGTAACACCCTGGACTGGAAAAACTGAACCACATCCTTTGCCTGGGCTTTGATTACATATCATCATGCTCTGAAATGAGCGACATCCTACCTGAGATCCTTCCCACTGCTCCTAAAGTGATGTTCCATAACCCACTCTACCTCCCAAACATAGTAGTCTATCCCAGTGCCATTCCCAATCCCAACCCCTCCCACAAGGATCATATCCCTCTGGAAGACCCAGGTGCAAGACCTGCCCAATCCACTCAGCCAGCATTTCCTATTCGTCCAGTCATAGGCTTATCCTGCCCATCAGGGACCAGATCACCTGTGAAAGCAGCCATGTCATTTACAAGCTCTGCTGCAACCATTTCACAGCTTTTTATATTTGTATGACTACCAACCAGCTGTCCACCATGCTGAACGATCACTGCCAAACTGTGACCAAGAGCAGTGTAGACAACCCTGTGGCACAAGTTGCAGCTGAGCATAACATGCTTGGTTTCTTTCTTTTTTTTTTTTTTGTGGTTTTAGGGCGCAAAACTTCTATGGTCATTAGCGCCCAGCCCGTGACGTAGAAAACAGGAAAAAAAACGAAATTTAAAATCAGCAGCAATGGGAACAAAGTCATAAAATTTGAGAAACTAAAGGCAGAAGAAATGCTTAAAAATCCACTATAGAAAGGGGTTGGTTGTCCCCCAAAAAAAACTTCAAATGACTGACGTCATTTCACTGTCACTAATAAACTGTAGAACGCGGTCAGCTGAGCGCGTGTCATCTGCTAAAATCGACGATAGATCAGGCGATAGCTGTAGACGGGAGCGTAACAGATTAAAATAGGGGCATTCAATTAAAAGGTGTCTGACCGTCCACAGCTGAGAGCAGTGGGGACAGAGAGGGGGAGGATCAACGCTTAAAAGATGTCGATGACTAAAAAGACAGTGCCCTATCCGGAGTCTAGCTAAAATTACCTCCTCCCGACGATGCGTTCGGGAGGAAGAGGTCCAAGCGCAAGGAAGGGCTTTCACTTCCCGCAATTTATTATGGGGAAGTGTTGACCAATGCGCATGCCATAATTGAGCAACTTGGCGACATAAACCGCTCCGTAGATCGGTAAACGGAAGAGACTGAATAGCTGGCCGAGGAAGAGAGACTGCAGCCTTGGCCGCTATATCGGCCGCCTCATTTCCACAGATACCAGCGTGTCCCGGGAGCCAGAGGAACGCCACTGAGACGCCCCCCAGGTGGAGCAAGCGCAGACAGTCCTGAATCCGGTGGACCAGAGGGTGCACAGGGTAAAGAGCTTGAAGACTTAGGAGAGAGCTGAGAGAATCTGAGCAGATTACGTACTGTATCCGCTGATGCGGCGGATGTAGTGGACAGCCTGGAGAACAGCGTAAAGCTCCGCAGTATAAACCGAACACTGGTCGGGAAGCCGAAAGTGATTTGGGGTGTCGCCAACAATATAGGCACTCCCTACACCTAACGATGTTTTCGAGCCATTGGTGTAAATAAATGTGGCTTCCGTCATTTGTGCACATAGAGCAGCAAATGCCCGACGGTAAACAAGTGTAGGGGTACCATCCTTGGGAAATTGACATAGGTCTCTGAGCAAGTCGATCCGGGATGCTTGGTTTCAATGGCTGCTTCACTACGTGAGCCATTTGGATCCTCCCCTCCACCACCAGCTTTTCTGAACTGCACGGATGGGAGTTACCCTTTCAACATATTTTTCACTCCCATAATTATCCCTGCCTCAACATACAGTAACATACTTTCCCTACACCTTCCATCAAACAGTTTCCACCATCTATTTCCAATCATCTCCTCCCCTTTCTTGTCACCAGCCTCACTGTTTGCTGGCATCAGCCAATGCACTCACTCATCTTTCCCTGCCCATCTCCTTTTTCACTCCTTTTTCCCTCACCTCCCTGTCTACCAACCTCCTGACATTGCACCTGCTGCATTCTAGTCCCTACACATTCTGCCACACAGTATTCCTCTATCCCCACACATACACCACTATCTCTTCCCTTTCCCTATCTCCTCCAGATTGCTGCTGCCAATCCACATGATAGTTGGCAGGAACTGGCAGTAATGTGTGGATGAGGTGTTTTGCTTGTGTGGTGAATTGTGCGTGTTTTTCTATTCCTGTTCTGCTCATGAAGGGTGTGTCCGAAAGCTTTGTGTAAGTGTCTTTTAATTCTACCTGTCTGCAACTTAATGTGCCTTCTTTACAATAAGTAGCAATCTATCTTTTGCTTCATTGTTAATTTAGGTGACATCCTGTCACTGGGAACTGCAAACAGAGTCCCAACATCTAGCTGGCAGCTTTCTCTTTTGATGCGATGGACACTCACTATTTTTACAACAGCTAGGGGCAGTTTTCTCACAAAAGCCTCAGGAATGCACCAGTTTGACTCCATGGCTGTGCTATTGCTTGGAATTTTTTGAGGGAAATGATAGCTGAGCTCCACAGGATAGCTAACAGAATGGTACCACATGTCACACCCCAATTATCAGATTCTGTTAGTGGCCATTGCCAGAAAGATTCCCACACAAAGTCCTGGTGGAGGCTGTGATAGGCCACTTGACTATTACATCATCACACATTTGGGGTCACTGTCGGGTATAGGTGGGAAGGAATGGTGTCGTCACATAAGTTGATGGAGTGTGGTAGTGGGAGTCTACATGAATTTGTTGTAAGGTCATAATTGGTGAAAGCTTTGTTTATTGGTGACAACTGGCCAAAGTCCGGTACATGTGAAGCAGTCACTCTCTGGGCATAGGGCGGAAGAGATGGTTGCATATTTTGTCATGGTTGCTGCAGTGTAATTTCATTCAGAGTTTTCACTTGTCTGGCCACCCAGACAAACACTTAATCCTTTTTGGTGCTAATGCTTTGATCAGTCTCCAAGATGGAACCCATCTCCACCCAGCCAAGCCGACCATGAGTAGCAGCTGTCATCAGTACTCTGCCTTGCACTGTACTGTTGCTAATGTACAAAGCTCTGGCCTGTATGATTTCAGTTAATTTTTCAGTTGCCCAGAATTCAAACTGAGGTTTTTCAGTGCTGGGGTCTGTAGAATCACTTTGTCTCCTTAGGTGACATCATGGTACTACTTCCAGTTACCCACTTGTTTATCAACATTATACATTTCACCTCATCTTTTTGCTCCCCCTTCTCATAGCAGAGAAGCACACTAGATTCTGTGCCATCTCATTTGTACTAGATTCTTGCCAGCAGCTTTATCAAGTGAGGACTATTTATATGTTTGGTTTATGTTAATAAACATGATTGTTCCTTGTGCAAATTTGTGATCAATTTTGTGTTCCATTTAAAGAAAATAAATTTAAATGTAAATTTTTAGAATGGCATTTAGCTGTTAAACAGTCACACTCACTGGCACGTACATGATTGGGAGTAGGATGCGTCCATATTGTAATTCTGTCTATTTCACACAGATGACTAGTGGGAACATTTAGGCTTTGAGCAGGCCAACTGCCTGGGAACTCTGATCAGTTAATTTAATGAATAAATTATATGAAGGGGCTAGACACCCCATGTAGTATTTATATCAGGACCAATATAAGATCTTCTTACACACCTTGTGCAAATTCAGTGTAAACCCATTTGGTGTGATTTGCATGATGTCGTAATTCTGCCCCCTAACTTGCATATCAGTTAAGGGTCCCACAATAGCAAGCACATGGCTAGTTTCCATCTTGACACCCTCTTTTTTTCCCTTTCTACCTTTCCTTTATTGCTTCTACAATAGTATGATATTAGCTCGTATCCATCAATATGAATCTCTTCCATTTCAGCAATTACCATTGATTATCCAGTATTCACACCAAGTATGTTGAAATTTGATCCATTATTTTCTTTTCCTTTGTTCATACGAGATGTTCGTTCTATTTATTAATGAAACATCTAATGTGTTGATGGAAGCCTCTAAGTGTATCTACTTCAGTATCAATGGTTTTGTCCAAGCTTAAGCATTCTGTTTCCTTAGTAAGTGTGTGAATTGTAAATATATTTATTTAGCAGCTCTGTTCTTCTTTAAGAAAAGACCTAGGAAATGCACTTGAAATTGCTAGAATAGGACGACATCTGCTTTTAACTGCCTGATGCCTCTCACAATTAACCACGTAAGTAGCCTCTTGTCAGAAGCATTTGTAACAAATTATGCTGTGTTGGAGGTAACACAGTGAGGTGATAGTGGTGGTGGGAAGTGGGGGAGGGGAGGGGAGGGGAGGGGAGGAGAGGGGAGGGGAGGGGGAGGAGAGGTGGAGGGGGAGATGGGGGTGGGAAGAAGCCAATTCAACAATCACACCGACATGTGAATGCCCCTCTCCATTGAGCAACTTCATTTACAGAGTCCACAGAACACTTAATCAGGGGTTTATCATTCCTCTCAAAGAGTGACACAATCTTCAGACTAGTGTGAGGAGCATTCTCAGAAATGTGGGTGAATTCACCCTCAATTCCATATTTACTGTCATGTTCCAAACTGTTGTTTACTTCTCCTAATGTTATAACATAAACATCTTTTCAAAAATCCTTCTTCAAAAAGCCTAAATCACAGGTGATATCACAGAGTTCCGCACTTGGTTTAAAAATACTAGTTGCCTGGTAATTACTTCCCAATGAGTTCTGTACTAGTCTGAACATTCCCTCTACATCAATACTTCCCAGAAATAAAATGTTCTCTGTCTTCTTAAATCTTTACTTCCTAGACTTAGCTCATACTTTACACTCTGTATTGTCAGACTACTTTTGAACTTCTTGGATTGCCTCAGTTGTTTTACCCAGTCTCCAAAGCAATTGAGGTAACTTGGTTGAAGGTACCAGACTTTCAGCATCCTGTAGCGGCACCAGTGTTTAAGATAGGAAAGTTAGCTTCGGTGCAATATTTCTGAGCATACAAGTTACAGCCAGGTGTGGGCCTGTTGACACTAAGTTACACTGACCAGCGGTTGTGAAGTAGAATGGAGGCCACAGGGCTGTCAAACCACTGAAAAGAGTAAATGCAGCAGTTTGCATGGCACAAGCTACAGGCAGAAGCGGCCCACTGGTGCAGCCTAGGTGTTATGAGTATGTGACTAGAGTAGTGCAGTAGCAAAACAGAGGTGCTTAGCCACGTATAAAAGGTGCCGGTTTTCTAATGAGGGGGATTCAAGTGTGGCAGCTCTCTTGGATGGCGGGGCATGTCACACCACCGGCTACATGCAGTAGCAGATGGGGCACCAGCGTTCCAGCCCACAGCGTATCACTGGTTTGACCCTCTGAGGCCAGCGTGGGGTCCATAGCCAGCAGCAGTGGGTCACTCGATGGCTCGCTACCGCAGGCAGTCTTGTTGGCTCCCAACACATGCCAGAGGCATCCAGAGACGAGGGCCACAGATTTGGCCATCAGATCACAGGCACTTGTGTCACCTGTGATCTTAACCATGACAGTGAAGAAGCACACATCGGGCCACCCTGCAGCTCCCAGCGAGCGGTGCTGAGGCAGTGGGGATGAAGGCCTCTGAGTTGGCTGCCAGCACATTCTGACATTGTCAAAACTCCGTGGCTGTACACTGCCAGCATACCGCAGTATATTGCACGGGTCACTGAGGTAGCCCTTCCTCACCAAGCTGTTTTGCAGACAGCAAAGTGGCTTCCTCAGCATCACGAGACTCTGTGACGTACACAGAGAGGAACATGGAACTGTATCTGGGAATAATAAAACACTTGAAGATCACGTCTGAGTTTTAATATGGCGCATCCTGACAGTATCCATCTATGCCCAACATTCCTCCAGTGCACACCAACATCTACATTTGGCAGTGATTGCTACATTTGGTGTCGGAATAGCAGTTGTCATCTGTACAGTAAGACGTTCAAGCCCACTTCCTGCATTACAGTCACGAATGTGGTAAGTGTTGACCAATTTTTCTTTTTGAGTGTCAGACATTTTCTTTCTTTGTGTTGTCAGAGTACATGTTAGTGTGTTTGGGGAAGTAAGATTTTTTTTTCTTTTGTGGCATTTAATTACTTTTGTATTGGGTGGAGTATGATGTTTTCTTTATCTTATCCTAAAATGTAAGATAAGATACTGAGCTGTATGAAGTCAGTTTATTTTTGTAGTTAAATTTTTTGTTTCTGTGGGATTTTATAGGTTGAAATAGGACTAACTGGGAATGAAAGCAACACAATGGCAGAGTCAGGGACACAAGGTGTGTCGGAACCAGAAGCGGTACAGATTTTGTTGTAAAGGTAGCACAATAGACAGCAGCTAATAAGCAGTTGAGAAGTGAACTAACATCTAGGAGTTAGCAGGAAACCACATCTGATCAGTCGTCGTTGCCTAGGGTGCCACAGCAGGAGACTGATTCAGCTGCCGCTAGTTTGATTATTCTGTTTTCTGGCAAGGCATCTGAGGATGTGCATCCGTTTGTGGAGGACTTTGAAGCTCCAGCTGTGATGAATGGTTGGTCTGATGAATAGTTGTTACATGGGGCCAAGGTTAGATTAACGGGTGAAGCAAAGACATACGTAAGGTATTCCGAGGCCTTAAGGAAGGCAGGACAGTTTAAGCAGTTGAAGGAGGGGCTCTTACAGAGGTACAAGAAATAGAATAGCACTTGGTACTTTAGGGAGACATTGAGTACAATGATGAAGAGCAGGGGGAAGATGGTAGAGAAATTTGTGGACAGGATAAGAGAAATTAACAAGTATGCTTATGAGTTGGGTCAGAGCAATGAAGCAAATGGTGGTGTGTTGCAGGAGGCCGAGAAAAGGGGACTTGATATATTTTTGAGGGGGTTAGCGGAGCATATGTCACGGAAAGTGCGTAAATGGACTCTGAAAGATTTCTTGCACCAACATCATGCCAAAATTGACCTTGGCAATGAACTGTGGAATTTGGTGGAATGTTATTTCAGCTAGGGGAAACTGTTGTCAATGCAGAGATGTTGCGAGGGGTGTTCAATGTAATGAACTAACCAATTGAGCCACGTACATTAGCATTAAGGCTTAATTTGCATGAGTGTGTGTCTAGTGGCACCGGGAAGTCGCTTTGGGTAAGTGTAGAGTCAAGTCTACCTGTGGGTACAGTGTGTGTTACTGAACCACTGGAGGATAATGAAGTTTTGGATCCATTAGGTTGTTTTGTGAAACATAGTAATTGTGTGTGTACAGGAGGGAAATGGTGGGCGAGTAGTTCCCGTGAACATGGATAATTTTAGTGCTCTAGATGCGAATTTGGGAAAAGAAGTTTTAGTAGCGAATTTAGATGTACCAGATGATGATGACTGGTGTTCAAGAGGTAGACATAGCAATCAACCACAAACTGCAGATAGGACTGCATTCCATAACAAATTTAAGCTTTTGAAAGGTGGAGAAAAAGAGCATATGGAAGAATTGTTGTGGGAATTTAAGGATTTGTTTTTTTCCATGAGAGCCATTACGAGCAACTCCATTAGTTCAACATCAGATACCAACAGGGAATGAAGCACCTGTTTACCGTAAACCATACAGAATACCAAGGTTTTTTTTTGTCATCAGTCTACTGACTAGTTTGATGTGGCCCGCCACGAATTCCTTTCCTGTGCTAACCTCTTCATCTCAGAGTAGCACTTGCAACCTATGTCCTCAATTATTTGCTTGACATATTCCAATCTCTGTCTTCCTCTACAGTTTTTGCCCTCTACAGCTCCCTCTAGTACCATGGAAGTCATTCCCTCATGTCTTAGCAGATGTCCTATCATCCTGTCCCTTCTCCTTATCAGTGTTTTCCACATATTCCTTTCCTCTCCGATTCTGCGTAGAACCTCCTCATTCCTTACCTTATCAGTCCACCTAATTTTCAACATTCGTCTATAGCACCACATCTCAAATGCTTCAATTCTCTTCTGTTACGGTTTTCCCACAGTCCATGTTTCACTACCATACAATGCTGTACTCCAGACGTACATCCTCAGAAATTTCTTCCTCAAATTAAGGCCGGTATTTGATATTAGTAGACTTCTCTTGGCCAGAAATGCCTTTTTTGCCATAGCGAGTCTGCTTTTGATGTCCTCCTTGCTCCATCCGTCATTGGTTATTTTACTGCCTAGGTAGCAGAATTCCTTAACTTCATTGACTTCATGACCATCAATCCTGATGTTAAGTTTCTTGCTGTTCTCATTTCTACTACTTCTCATTACCTTCGTCTTTCTCCGATTTACTCTCAAACCATACTGTGTACTCATTAGACTGTTCATTCCGTTCAGCAGATCATTTAATTCTTCTTCACTTTCACTCAGGATAGCAATGTCATCAGCGAATCGTATCACTGATATCCTTTCACCTTGTATTTTAATTCCACTCCTGAACCTTTCTTTTATTTAAATTGGTTCAAATGGCTCTGAGCACTACGGGACTTAACATCTGAAGTCATCAGTCCCCTAGAACTTAGAACTACTTAAACCTAACTAACCTAAGGACATCACACACATCCATGCCCAAGGCAGGATTCGAACCTGCGACCGTAGCGGTCGCGCGGTTCCGGACTGTAGCGCCTAGAACCGCTCGGCCACTACGGCCGGCTTCTTTTATTTCCATCATTGCTTCCTTGATGTACAGATTGAAGAGTAGGGACGAAAGGCTACAGCCTTGTCTTACTCCCTTCTTAATACGAGCACTTCGTTCTTGATCGTCCACTCTTATTATTCCCTCTTGGTTGTTGTACATATTGTATATGACCCGTCTCTCCCTATAGCTTACCCCTACTTTTTTCAGAATCTCGAACAGCTTGCACCATTTTATATTGTCGAACACTTTTTCAAGGTCGACAAATCCTATGGAAGTGTCTTGATTTTTCTTTAGCCTTGCTTCCATTATTAGCCGTAACGTCAGAATTGCCTCTCTCATCCCTTTACTTTTCCTAAAGCCAAACTGATCGTCACCTAGCGCATTCTCAGTTTTCTTTTCCATTCTTCTGTATATTATTCTTGTTAGCAGCTTCAATGCATGAGCTGTTAAGCTGATTGTGCGATAATTCTCGCACTTGTCAGCTCTTGCCGTCTTCGGAATTGTGTGGATGATGCTTTTCAGAAAGTCAGATGGTATATCGCCAGACTCATATATTCCACACCAACGTGAATAGTCGTTTTGTTGCCACCTCCCCCAATGATTTTAAAAATTCTGATGGAATGTTATCTATCCCTTCTGCCTTATTTGACCGTAAGTCCTCCAAAGCTCTTTTAAATTCCAATTCTAATACTGGATTCCCTATCTCTTCTAAATCGACTCCTGTTTCTTCTTCTATCCCATCAGACAAATCTTCACCCTCATAGAGGCTTTCACTCTATTCTTTCCACCTCTCTGCTCTCTCCTCTGCATTTAACAGTGGAATTCCCGTTGCACTCTTAATGTTACCACCGTTGCTTTTAATGTCACCAAAGGTTGTTTTGACTTTCCTGTATGCTGAGTCTGTCCTTCCGACAATCATATCTTTTTTGATGTCTTCACATTTTTCCTGCAGCCATTTCGTCTTAGCTTCCCTGCACTTCCTATTTATTTCATTCCTCAGCGACTTGTATTTCTGTATTCCTGATTTTCCCGGAACATGTTTGTACTTCCTCCTTTCATCAATCAACTGAAGTATTTCTTCTGTTACCCATGGTTTCTTCGCAGCTACCTTCTTTGTACCTATGTTTTCCTTCCCAAATACCAAGGTATTTGCAGCCAATTGTGGAGGATTTCATTAATCAGCAGCTTGCGGACGGTGTTATAGAGCATAGTAATAGTTGCTGGGGAGTGTGCATTGTCATTGTGCCCAAAAACTCTATGGATGGAACTAAGAAATACAGGTTCTGTTGTGACTACAGATACCTCAATAATAAGACGGTAAAGGATGCATGCCCCATTCCAAACATATCAGAGACTTTGGATCACTGAGGACAGTGCCAGTACTTTTTTACGATGGACTTAACAAATGGTTATCATCAGATAGTGATGGCTCCAGAGGATCACCCAAAAACTGCTTTCTCTACTCCTGGAGGCCATTACCAGTACATCAGAGGAAGAGGAAGAAAGAGAGTGTGGAGAGAGGTGTTAAGTGCAGGAAAACCCAGAAGACAGAGTACACCATGATGTACCGTATGCTTTGCGATTCAGAAAGTAGTAGAGTATTTGTAATTTTTTGTTTTCTTGTTATGTATCATTGGGTTTGCGTAGATTAACTAGACATTGTATTTTCATATGTTGTATGTGTTTTTGAGTATTGTGAGCTTGCTGGGGACAGCAGTCTTTTTGAAGAGGGAGGAAGGTGATTGTGATCTCTGTCCTCAGGTCACTGAAAAGGGGAGCATTGAGCAAGTTGGTAGAAGTAAAAACTGAGGAGGTATTGCTGATCTCAGCAGTTAACAGCTGGTATGCTGAGATGACAAGGGAGGAATTCCGGAGCTGCCATAGAGGTAAGGTAACAGTGTGTCCAGCCAGGGCGATAAGCACCAATCTGGACACATGCACGGTGCAGTTATGTTTAGCCAGGAGGTGAGAAATAGACTGCCCAAGGGACATCGTGGAGCTAAAATTGAGCTTGCAATGGGTCGGGATGCATTGGATCTTCTCCACCTATGAAAATTTTATAGTAATAGAAAGTTGTTTTCAGCAGGGAGTATTTGCAGAAGTGAAATATATAGAGTTTGAGGGGAGCAGAATTTTAATCAATGGAACTGTGTGTAACATAACAGGACCAACCTTCCATTTGCAAGCATCAGTTTCAGGAGTCACGAAATTTAATGTTACACAGCCACAGCTGTACTGGCCAGAAGCAACTTTAGAGTTTTGTCAAGGCAGAATCTGACCTTGTTAAATCAAACTCTGGAGTCAGGTCTGTTGAAATCCGTAAACCAGTTCATTTCAGAGCAAGAGGGGTGCATATCAGCCAATCAGCTTGTGCAGCATGTCGCTCAATATAGGGAAAGGCAACAACAGGTAACGCTTGTTTTGAGCACCTCTATGCCAAGTGCCATTGCAGCCTTAACTTTGTTGTTTGTTGTTTTCACTCTCATCAGGCAGAGAGTGAATTCCAACAAGAAACTGATGGTAGTCCGAATCCCAGTGGATTGGATACCGAGAGCATAAGACGGGTAGGTAAGGGGTTGATCAAACATTAAGTGGAGTGGTAATTCAGTAAGAAATTTTTATGTTTCACCTCATGTCATGTGTTTTAAGAGGACTAGACCAAATCTAAGTTTTCTAGTAGTAGTAGTAAATATGTCATAAGTACATGCCGACCCAATCAGGTTTAAGAGTAGTTAGAGGTTGACTCAGGTACTGGGTCTTTCCGAAGGGGGGAATAATGTAGCGGCGCCACCGTTTAAGATAGGAAATTTAGTTTCAGTGCAATATTTCTGAGTGCACAAGTTACAGCCAGGTGCAGACCTGTTGTCAGTAAGTTACACTGACCAGCGATTGTGAAGTAGAATGGAGGCCACAGGTTTGTCAAACCGCTCCAAAGAGTAAATGCAGCAGTTTGCATGGTGCAAGTTACAGGCAGAAGGGGCCCACTGGCGCAACCTAGATGTTATGAGTACGTGACTCGGAGCAGCATGTTAGCAAAACAGAGGTGCACAGCTGCATATAAATAGGTGCCGGTTTTCTAATGAGGGGATTCAACTGTGGCAGCTCTCTTGGATGGCGGGGCTTGTTACACCACCAGATACACACAGCAGCAGATGGGATGCCAGTGTTCCAGTTCATGGCAGGTCGCTGGTCACTGGTTCAACCCTATGAGGCCAACGCGGAGTCCATAGCCAGCCAGCAGCAGGGCAGTCGATGGCTCGCTACTGCGGACAGTCTTGTTGGCTCTCAACACACACCGGAGGCATTCCAAGGCGAGGGCCACAGATTTGGCTGTCAGATCGCAGGCACTTGTGTCACCCGCAATCTTAACCACGATGGAGAAGAAGCACGCAGTGGGCCACCCTGCAGCTCCCAGCAAGCAGTGCTGAGGCAATGGGGATGAAGGTTGCAGAGTCAGCTGCCGGCGCATCCTGACATCATCAAAACTCAGTGGCTGTACATGGCCGGAACGTCGCAGTATGTTGCACGGGTTGCTGAGGTAACCCTTCTGTGCCAAGCTGGTTTGCAGACAGTGAAGTGGCGTCCTCAGCATTGTGGGACCCTGTGATGTAGACAGAGAGGAAAGCAGCACTGTAGCTGGGAATAATAAAACCCTTGAAGATCACGGCCGAGTCTTAATACGGCGCATCCTGACAGTTTCCATGCACATCCAACATTACTCCACCACAAGCTAACATCTATATTTGGCAGTTACAGCTACAATCCCTTGAACATGTTGACTGTGTTTAGGCTGCCAGCAACCACAGCAGAGCCTGGTACCATGTGTCCACTGGTGGCCACAGTGCAGCCTTGCACCTGATGCCATGGCCTCAGTCACTATGTGTGCAGCAGTCAGCATGTTAGCTGGTTTGAAATGGTCTGTAACCCAGTGTTTTAAATTGGCCCCAGCATTAATGCAGCAGAGTGCACACCACAGCTTTTAAAACTGTTTCCTCTTCTTGCACTGCTCCCAAAACAGCTCCAAGAGTCAAGATGAGCTGCTATCATTCCATTATTGCATAGCTTTAGTGACAGTTGTTGCATCTCCACAAGTGACCAGCATCATTCTTAATGCAGGACACTTGTGTCTCTCAATAGAAAGTAATGTATAGTAATTTTCACAGATGACTGTACTCAGTCACAGGCATCCATATCCACCTATTATGCAAACAACTGTTTATAAATGCCCAAACATGTTTCAACTTTTTGTATCATTATCAGTTAGTACTTTTATTCAGCTGTGTAACATGCAAACATGATTTACACACTAATTAAGCTAAGAAGAGTTTACAGGATGATTTTTTTTCAATTTGTACAATCTCTAAGGATTGATCAATGAGAGGACATGGACCAAAAAGGTCTAATGAACTTATGTCTGGAAATGCATGGTTTCCTTGCTAGAGACCATTTATTCAACCATACTTTGTTACAGAGAATGTGGTCTAATATGTGCTGTAACATATAGCCACAGTTTCGTTCCAGAGGGAGGTACTATTCCCCATACATCATGCCCTAGTGCCCTCTCCTGCAATAGTAATTGGTAATGTTCTGTTCAATTCACTTCTCTTGGTGACTCATCTTGTAGTGGATGTGATACAGTGTTGTACACAATGCTTCTGTATTCAAATCAAGACCTTGCTGACATGGCATTTACTTACAGCAGCGGGCAGCAAGGTTGTATCAGGAGACATATCCCTGCCAACAATAACCACAGCATTCAACGTTTACAACAGTGTTTCATCATTTGTCTGAGACGAGTATTTCAGGAAGCATGAAACAAAGAAGAATGTACCCAAAATGCTTGGACACCAGACTTGAAAGAAAATGTGCTTAAGCTGTGAAAGGCAACCACTATGTCAGATCCAGGCAGTTGGCCCACCAGAACAGGGTTAGCCATATGATCGTGTGGAACATTCTCCATGAGAATTGGTACTACCCTTATCACTTACAGAGTGTGCAGGGCTTACTAATGACAGACTTTCCACATAAGGAGCAGGTTTGTTACTGGTTTCTTCCCCAGGCAACCATGATTCTGGGATTTGTGTCATCCATCCTATTCACAGGTCAGGCCACCTTTATGCATAGTGGTATCTTCAACTTTCATAACAGTCATCTCTGGGATAGTATGCAGAGTCCCCATGGTACAGTGACAGCGAATTATAAGCATTGATGCAGCTGGAATGTGTGAGCCAGGGTAATTAGCAGCCATATTTTGGAACCAGTCTTCCTTCCACATTACCTAACAGGTCAGAACTATCAGCGTTTCTTGCAGGTGACTTTGCCTCCACTGCTGGAAGAAGTGTCATTGATGATTCGAAGGGTTATGTGGCTGCTTCATAATGGTGCTCCAGCCCACTTCGCCATTAATGTCCAGACACATCTCAGTCATGTCTCCCCTGGACGATGGGTTGGATGAGAGGGGTCTAGTTGCATGGCCTGCTTATTCACTGTGCGATTTCTCATTATGGGGCCATCTCAAAAGCCCATTCCAGATGTGGAGACATTGGAGCAGCATATTCATGTTGCCTTTGACACTCTTCGGATGCGGCCTGGCTGATGTGAACACGTGAGACAGAACATGCTATGGCACATACCCACCTGCCTTGAGACACATGGAAATCATTTTCAGTACATACTGTAACTGTTGCTGCATGGTAGAGCGTGTATTAAACTTCAGTCTCTGTAAAAATGTATGACTGAATAAATTGTTTCTAGCATGGAAACCATGCATTTCTGGATATAAGTTCATTAGACATTTTTTGTTTTGTATCCTCTCATCTATGAGTTTAGTGTAGTAGGATTGCCAGATCCAATGATGTACACTATACACATGTAATAAGCATGATACTATTGGTCCGAAGCAGACATATACAGATATACACATTCTCGATTCTCGGTAGACGTGTTTATCATTTCACGCGCAACCCCAGACTGTTCACAAAGAGCTTGTCAAACAGAGACGTTACACGCGACTTGCCCAATAGTCACCACATTAGCCCCCCCCCCCCCCCCCTCTGGTCCCCCTAGAGTGTGGAGCACAAACACAAATATGAGGGCATACGTGTAAAGGAAGCACCCAGGGGGGGGGGAGGGAAATGGTGTTTAAACAGAAACAATACATTACTTTAGTAAATGTAGTCTTCGAGCAAGTGAGGGGGGTGTACAGTCTTGCCCGACTGGGCGAATTCTTGCAGCAGTGGAGGGATCTGGGAAGGGGATGGTGGTTTGTGAGGTGCCAGGGTAGCGAACCTGAATGCCTGTCATGGTATGAATGACTTTTTCCGTTGATGGGTCAGTACTAACAGACAAGAGGACAGACTGAAGAAGATGAATGTGGGTCAAATTGTCATTGGAGAAGCTAGCTCATTCATAGAATACATATACGTTGTCGAGATGCATAATGAAAAACACTTTAGAACTGCAAATGAAATCAGTGTTGACATTAACTACCACTTCCGTTTGGGGTTGACAGAATCTCCACATGAGTCATTGTTGGCACATCACACATTCCAAGGGTGGCCTCCAATATGTCACTAAATCCTAACAGGGGAGAGGCAGAGGGCTGCCTGTAGAAGGGGGAGTCATCACACATGTCACTCTGTAGGGGGATGTCACAAGCACCTGTAACACTGTCACAAAACTGGGAGTAAGTAATGTCACATGTGTGGGACTGGTCGTCACTCACCCATGGCCTGTCGGTAGATGCCTTGTGTGAGGCCAGTGTAGCAGGGGGTAGGGGCCGACTGGGTGGGGTATCAGGCAGTTCTCGCAGAGACCACACCGGTTTGAGGTAGCAGACAGATACCATTTGACGTGTGCCACTAATGAACACTTCCTGTGTGGGACCGAGTGTAGGGGGCTGACTGCTGGTTGGACGGTGTTATCATGCACCATGACATGGGTGCACGACAGCCAGTCCATATGCAGGAATACGGGAGGGAGCGAGTGTGGTCGAGGAGGGGGCATGCCAATGTTAATGATTAGCTCCTTAACATGCCTGACGAATGTCAAGTTGCAGATTTGATCTGGAGGCAGTGAAGACTTGACTAGCTCTGCTGGTAGTGTGAGTGGTTCTCCATATAGTACTTCTACCAGAGATGTGCCAAGGTCCTCTTTGGACATGGCCTGAACGCCTAAGGTGTTGGCCCACTCACCTCTGTGGCATATCTGGGAAGTTTTCAGCGTTCGGTGCCAGCGTTCCACAAGCCCACTGCTCCGGGGGTGGTATGCTGATGTCTTAAATTGTTTCAGCCTGCACAGTGCACAAAGCTGCGGGAAGAGGGCAGACTCGAACTGGTGGCCCTGATCAGTAGTGATAGAAGCTGGGCAGCCAAAGCGTAAGATCCACATTAATAAAAGGGCTCAGGCCACTGTATCGGCTGTGATAGCTACTCAGTGGGTAAACCTGTCAATGGCAGACAGTATGTAACGGAAGGGGCCAAGGGGGGTAAGGGCCCAACGATATCAATGTGTATGTGCTGAAATCTTCATTTTGCCACATCGAAAATACCCGTGGAGGGCTGTGCAAGATGTCCTACTTTTGTGCGGTGACAAGCCACACACACTTGTGCCCAACTGTGACATTGTTTTATCACCCCACGCCAAACAAAACGTTCAGATACTAGATATGCAGTGGTGCGTATGCCAGGGTGTGCCAAGTCATGAATACTATTAAAAATGTCCTAGCAGAGAGGTGCAGGAATCACTGAACGTATGCGTCCTGTTGAAATGTCACACCAGATGGGTGACGAGAACCCAGGAAGTGTCCTTAACGCTAGTTTGAGTCCTGTCTTAGCATTGGAGCGCAATGTGCTGAGTTTACTATCATCTGTTTGCAATATAGGGAGTTTGCCGAGGTCCAATTGTGAAGATAATACCGACAAAAGAGATAAAAAATCAGCGACAATGTTGTCTGCTCCTCTGACGTAACATATGTCATATGTAAACTGACATATGAGACCCATATGATGATAACGTCTCGGGGATGAGTCCTTGCCTGGGTTACGGAATGCGTATACCAATGGTACATGGTCATTAAATACCATGAGATGGCACCTTCGATATCGTCTTCGAAATATCTGACAGTGGCATAAATAGCAAATAGTTCCTGGATGAAGGTCGACCATTTACGTTAGGAAGCAGACAGTTTGTGGGAGAAAAATCTGAGGGGCCGTACAACAGAGCCCATGGATTGCTGAAGTACTGCCCCCACTGCTGTATTACTTGCATCTGCGGTGAGTGTAACAGCCATCTGTAGGGCTGATTTGAGGTTATCAAATGCACATCGCATATCTGGAGTCCATGTGACAGCCCGAGACCCTGAAGTGTTTTTCCTGCGAGAGCATCTGTTAGTGGGGCTTCTATGTCTGTGGTGTGGGGAATGTGTTTGCGGCAGTAATTTACCATTCCTAGGAAGCGGTGGATGCCCTGAAAGTCTTTGGGCAACAGCACCGTACTAATGGCCTCAACCCATTTGGTTAGAGGGTGGATGCCATCGGCAGAAAGCACACAGCCCAGAAATGTGAGACTAGAGCAGCGGAGTTGTGACTTGGCATTGTTCATTGCAACACCATTTGCTTGTAATAGTTGTAACACTTTATTTGAGTGGCGTTCGTGTTCCTCGAGTGAGGAAGAAAAAAATTAACATGTCGTCCAGGTACACATACCCAAAGTCCACTTTTCCAACCAATGAGTCAATGAACCATTGCCACATCTATGCAGCATTTTTAGGGCCGAGCAGCATAAACAGATTTTCAAACAATCCAAATGGAGTAATGATGGCGATTTTTTCAACATCCTCCAGTGCCATTGGCAGTTTGTGGTATGCCTTGTGACAGTCGATTACACTGACAATTTGTGCCCCGCGCAGTTGGGAAGCAAAATCTTGAATATCTGGGACAGGATAACTATCTAAAATTGTTCTGGTGTTAAGTGTCTGACAGTCACCGCAGTGACGGAAAGTGTCACCTTTCTTTGGCACCAAATAAATGGGTGATGACCAACTACTAGAAGAAGGGCAAATAGTCTTACTGTCTAAAAGTTCCATAATAATAGCTTTAGCATGTTTAACTTTTTCCAGGTTTAAACGCCTAGCCTTTGCACATACTGGTGGACCATCCTTGTTATTCTATGGACAGTACTGTTGCTGATCGCAAAAGCGACACAGGTGATGGACCCACACCCGATGCACTGCGACTAACCTGTAATGCACATACTTGTATGTCCCAGGCCGGTGGATCAGCAGCAGTGGCAGTGATCCACTGGTAGTCCTTGTCATGGAGCTCGGTGGGGTACTTGGTAGTGTTGTGGGCACAGCTTCTGTCCGGCAGTAGAAACGTCACGCAGCATCGGCGGCGGGTGCGAGAAGGTGGTGCGGGGATGGGGGTGGCCGTATGTGACAGCTGGGTGACCTGCTTATGAGCGTTCATGAGCTTGGCTTGCATGGTGGCAATACATAAGCAGAGGACCTCATTGCTGTCTTGTAGTTCGTCAGTGTGTGATTGAAGAGAGAGCACTGCAACAGTAGCTTCAGATAGCTCACGCAGTAGAGTGGCACTCTCGGATGAGAGGGAAGAAATATCAGTACAGGTGGTACGGTCTACCGATTTAAGATTAGTGTACCTCATTGTAGGTTAGGTGAAAGAGCATGGAAAGATAAGGCACTGCATCTTTCACGTACCAGCATCCTGGTGCATGAGGTGAAGAAGTATTAAGGAGCAGGCATCTGTGCGATGCAACATGGCCCCTTAGCACCTGAATTCGGTCACGCTATTAGTTTGTGAATGCACATGGGGAACAACATTTCTTAGCCGCATCACCAGAGAGGGAATGGAAATAACACCAGGCAGAATGGTGTGTAGCATCGTCCATTGAGGGGGCTGAAGCCAAAGTAACAGTGGAGTGATTCGTGTTTGTAGATTCCTCCGACGGGGGTATCGCAGTAGTTCTGGTACGAGAGGAGTTATGGTGGCAGCTGCCAGGTGGTGTTGGACCTGTGTGCATGCGCAGAGTGAGTCATGCACACTCTGTACTGTACGATGTCAACTGCCATGCAGGTGTGCCAACCCCAGGGGAGTGAAGGCCCAATGGGGGAGGATATGCGAGGGTGGCAGAATGTTGTACACCTGGCCTGCGTTCTTCAGTTTAGTGACCAGTGGGGCTGAAGTTACATGGAGAAGGTGAATTTGAACTTCTGGAGGATGTCTGAGCAAGTCCAGAGTGTAGCATCTGGCATCTGATGCTGTCAATCAGAGCGTGGAGATGACACCAGAGCTGCAACGGGGATCTGGAACCAAGTGACGCGTGACTGATGATGAGACGGATAGCCTAGCCTCCTTTGTAGATATGGATAGGTGCTCAAGGATGATGTCTTTTTTTTTTTTTTTTTTTTTTTTGTGGTCTTAGGGCGCACAACTTCAACGGTCATTAGCGCCCAGACTACGTGAGGAATGCACCGCGAGTCACAAGTTTAAAACAGCAACGAAACGGAAAACACGATAAAGGACAGACTAACAGGCATAGGATTAAAAAAGGAAGACAGTAGAATCAAATGTCCTTTGAGAGGGTTGTCAAATTGATACAATGAAGAACGCGAGCAGCTGCTCGTGGGTCATCTGCTAAAATGGCTTCTACAGTACAAGGCAGGCCAAGATCAAGACGCAGGGTGTTAAAATCTGGACAGACCGTTAAAATATGGCAGACCGTCAGCAATTGCCCACAGGGGCAGAACGGCGCCGGCGTATCCGTCAGCAGATGGCAATGGCTGAACCGGCAGTGGCCAATTCGTAACCGGGCCAAAACGACCTCCTCCCGCCGAGAAGGGCGTGAGGAGGATGTCCAAGCCACGGGAAGAGGTTACAGGGCCCGAAGTTTGTTGTCTGGAAGTGCAGCCCAATCGGCATGCCACTGTGATAAAATGCGCCGACAAATGACCCTGCTACAATCTGACAAAGGGACACAACAAGATGCTGTCTGAGGCTGGAGGACCGCAGCCTTGGCCGCGGCATCTGCAGCTTCGTTCCCAGGGAGACCGACATGGCCAGGAACCCACATAAAGCTAACCGGAGAACCGACGTCCACCAGCTGCTGAAGAGAGCGTTGGATCCGCTGCACGAAAGGGTGAACTGGGTACGGATCACGGAGGCTCTGGATAGCGCTCAGGGAATCGGAGCAGATGACATATGCAGAATGTCGGTGGCGGCAGATGTAAAGGACAGCCTGGTAGAGGGCAAAGAGCTCAGCTGTGAAGACCGAACAAAGGCCATGGAGCCGGTATTTGAAACTTTGTGCCCCGACAATAAAGGAACACCCAGCCCCGTCATTGGTCTTAGAGCCGTCTGTATAAATGAAGGTCATATTAATGAACTTCGAACGAAGTGCGATAAAACGGGAGTGGTAGACTGAACCGGGGGTAACCTCCTTCGGGAGCGAGCAGAGGTCAAGGTGGACGCGAACCTGATCCTGGAGCCAAGGTGGCGTGTGGCTCTCGCCCACTTGAAAGGTTGCAGGGAGTGAAAAATTAAGGTGTTGAAGGAGGCGACGAAAGCGAACTCCAGGGGGTAGCAGGGCAGAGACATACAACCCGTATTGACTGTCGAGAGAGTCATCAAAAAAGGAACGATAAGACGAGTGGTCGGGCATTGCCAGTAGCTGACAGGCATACCGACAAAGCAGAATATCGCGCCGGTAGGTGAGTGGCAACTCACCAGCGTCAGCATGAAGACTCTCGATGGGACTAGTATAAAATGCTCCGATCGCAAGTCGTAAACCCCGATGTTGTATGGAGTTGAGGCGGCGTAAGATGGATGGCCATGCAGAGGAGTATACGAAGCTCCCATAATCCAGCTTGGAGCGGACGATCGACCGATATAGACGAAGCAGGACGGTTTGATCCGCTCCCCACGACATACCACTGAGAACATGGAGGACATTTAGAGAACGGGTACAACGGGCAGCCAAATATGACACATGTGGAGACCAACTAAGTTTCCTGTCAAATGTAAGACCTAAAAATTTTGTTGTCTCCACGAATGGGAGAGCAACGGGACCGAGTCGTAAGGACGGTGGGAGAAACTCTTTGTAGCGCCAGAAGTTAATACAGACCGTCTTCTCGGCAGAAAAACGGAAGCCATTGGCGACACTCCAGGAGTAAAGACGGTCAAGAGAACGCTGAAGACAGCGCTCCAGGACACATGTACACTGCGCGCTGCAATAGATGGTAAAATCGTCCACGAAAAGGGAGCCTGATACATCAGCTGGGAGGCAATCCATTATTGGATTGATCGCGATGGCGAAGAGAGCGACGCTCAAAACTGAGCCCTGTGGCACACCATTCTCCTGGCGAAAGGTGTCTGACAGGACAGAACCCACACGTACCTTGAACCGTCGATCCATTAAAAAAGAACGAATAAAAAGAGGGAGGCGACCGCGAAGGCCCCATGTATGCATGGTGCGGAGAATGCCCGCCCTCCAACAGGTGTCGTAAGCCTTCTCCAAATCAAAGAACACAGCCGCGGTCGGGCGCTTCCTCAAGAAGTTATTCATAATGAAGGTCGACAAGGTAACCAGATGGTCGACAGCAGAGCGGCGCCTACGAAATCCACATTGTACATTGGTAAGTAGGCATCGAGACTCGAGCAGCCAAACCAATCGAGAGTTAACCATTCGCTCCATCACTTTACAGACACAGCTGGTATGCGAGATGGGTCGATAACTGGAAGGCAAGTGCTTGTCCTTCCCCGGCTTAGGAATCGGGACAACAATAGACTCGCGCCAGCATGCGGGAACATGTCCCTCAATCCAGATGCGATTGTAAGTACGAAGAAGAAAACCTTTACCCGCAGGAGAAAGGTTCTTCAGCATCTGAATATGAATAGAATCAGGCCCTGGAATGGAGGACCGTGATCGGCTAAGTGCGGTTTCGAGTTCCCGCATGGTGAATGGGGCATTATAACTTTCACGATTTGAGGAGCGGAAGTTAGGTGGCCTAGCCTCCTCTGCCTGTTTGCGGGGGAGGAAGGCAGGGTGGTAATGAGCGGAGCTCGAAACCTCGGCGAAAAAGCGGCCGAAAGCATTGGAGACATCCTCAGGGGCCACAAGGACGTCATTCGCGACCGTCAAGCCAGAAACTGGTGAGTGAACCTTAGTGCCAGATAGCCGGCGCAGGCTACCCCAGACAACAGAAGAAGGAGTAAAACTGTTGAAGGTGCTTGTGAAAGCAGCCCAGCTGGCTTTCTTGCTTTCTTTAATAACACGACGACACTGAGCACGTAATCGTTTATAATTGATACAATTCGCCACTGTAGGGTGGCGTTTAAAGGTGCGTAAAGCACGTCGACGAGCACGTAAAGCGTCTCTACATGCTGCAGTCCATCAGGGGACCGGTACGCGACGTGGAGAAGAAGTAGGGTGAGGGATGGAATATTCAGCAGCAGCGAGAATGACTTCCGTGAGGTGTGTGACCTGACGATCGCAGCTTGTGAAGGTTTGATCCTGAAAGGTCGCCCTGGAAGAGAAGAGCCCCCAGTCTGCCTTGGAGATGGTCCAACTAGAGGAGCATGGAGAGGGGGTATGCTGCAGGAGATGGATAACACACGGGAAGTGGTCGCTCGAATATGTATCAGAAAGTGCATACCATTCAAACCGGTGTGCAAGTTGGGGAGTACATATAGAGAGGTCTAAATGGGAATAGGTGTGAGATGTGTCCGAAAGAAAAGTAGGGGCGCCAGTATTGAGGCAGACAAGGTTGAGCTGGTTGAAAAGGTCTGCTAACAGGGAGCCCCTCGGGCAGGATGCTGGAGAGCCCCAAAGGGGATGGTGGGCATTGAAGTCTCCAGTTAACAAAAATGGTGCAGGTAGCTGAGCAATAAGTTGCATCGTGTCTGCCCTGGTAACGGCAGATGACGATGGAGTGTAAACGGTACAAATGGAAAATGTAAAAGTGGGGAGAGTAATGCGGATGGCAACTGCCTGCAGGCCGGTGTGCAACGTGATGGGATCATAGTAAATATCATCCCGGACCAGCAACATAACCCCTCCATGAGCCGGGATACCCACCACAGGGGGTAGGTCAAAACGCACAGAGGTGTAGTGTGCCAAGGCAATTTGATCGCATGGGCGTAGCTTCGTTTCCTGGAGGGCTATGACGAGCGGACGGTGCAAGCGGAGCAGCAACTTCAAGTCCTCTCGATTGGAGCGAATGCTGCGAATATTCCAGTGAATAAGTGCCATCGTAAGAAAAGGAAGATGATAGAAGGGGTCACCTCGAAGGCCGCGGAGGGCCTGGCTTCGAGCGAGCACTGCCGCCGCTATCAGTAGGCGGACAGTCTTCGTCCATTGGGTCTATAGGTTCATCGGCCATCTTGGGAAGATGGCCGGGAGGGGGGGGTTCCTCCGCCGGTGAACGGCCAGATGTTCGGCTACCAGCGGTGCGGCCAGGCGAAACGGATGACGGCCTGGGGCGGCAACCGCTGGGTGGCGCAGGAGAAGAAATGCGCCGTGGCGGAGAAGGAGAACTGTGCTTCCTAGGAGCCTTCTTGGAAGGTCGTTTGGTGGAAGTACCGGTCGAAGGCTGGGAGGTCGAGGTACGTAGGAAGTCTGCACGGGACGGTTCCTTCTTAAAGGCCCGTGCATCTGACTTCTGGGTCTTCGTCTTGGCAGAAGCTGATGTTGGTGCTTGTGTCTGAGGGGTGACGGGAGGAAGAGGAGACGTCGACCGGACGATCTTAGCACTGGCCGAACGGACGACCGTGGTGCTGAAGGTCAGATCGCATGTCTGGGTTGCCACCTCCCTGGTAGTCCGAGGAGAGGCGAGGACAGTACTGTATTTCCCCGCTGGGAGCAGCGTGGGCTTCCTACTAGCCAATAGCTTGCGAGCAGCCGAGGTGGACACTTTCTCTTTGACCCGAATTTCTTGGATACAGCGTTCTTCCTTATAGACAGGACAGTCACGGGAGGATGCGGCATGGTCACCCTGACAGTTCACACAACGAGGAGACGGAGGTGGACAGTCACCCTCATGGGCATCCCTGCCACAAGTGACACATTTAGCCGCATTGGAACAAGACTGTCGAGTGTGATTGAAACGCTGACACTGGTAACAGTGCGTAGGTGTCGGGACATAGGGGCGAACAGAAATAACCTCGTAGCCCGCCTTGATGCGCGATGGCAGCTTAACACTATCGAAGGTCAAGAAAAGTGTCCGGGTCGGTACAAGGTCATTGTTGACCTTTTTCATGACCCTATGGACAGCCGTCACGCCCTGCTCAGCGAGGAAAGATTGAATCTCCTCATCAGTCAGTCCGTCGAGGGAGCTAGTATAGACCACACCACGAGACGAATTCAAGGTTCGGTGAGCCTCCACCCGCACAGGGAACGTGTATAGGAGTGTGGCCCGAAGCAGTTTTTGTGCCTGAAAGGCGCTCTCAGTTTCTAGTAATAAGGTACCATTACGCAACCTGGTACAAGATTTGACAGATCCGGCTATGGCATCTACACCCTTCTGGATAACGAAAGGGTTGACAGAGGAAAAATCCTTTCCGTCCTCAGATCGAGAAACGACGAGGAACTGTGGGGCAGGTGGTAGTACTTTTGTCACTGATGGCTGGTCACGTTTCCGTTTTTGGGCAGAAGTCGAGACAGATGGAGTGAAATCCATTGCGGAGGAATCCCCCATGATTGCCAGCGTCTCCGATGGCGCGCTCCTTCCTTGTGGGGACCCTCACAGAGGGCACTCCCGCCTTAGGTGAATGTTTACACCTCAGGTCACACCTCCAGAGAACCAGACAGAGGGACCAATCGGCATGGTCAGAAGGTATCAGCTCAGGCAATCACCCCTCCCCGGGCCTGGCCTTTACCAGGGGGTACGCGCGTGCCTTACATGTCTACCCAGGGCGGGGAATTACGCGTTACCCCGTCACCGGCTACGCGTGCGAACGCGTGGGTCGGCCTTCAGGCACGCACAGGGAGGAAGGAAGAAGAGGAAAAGGAGGAGAGAGAGGGAGAGAGAGGACAGACTGTCTCAAACGCCGAGGCGGAGACCAGAGAAGGCAAGGAGAAGAAGGCAATGAGAAGGCAAGGAGAAGAAGGCAAGGAGAAGGCAAGGAGAAGAAGACAAGGGAAAGAGTAAGGAAGACAGTGAGGTGGAAAAGAGCAAAGAAAGGAACCAACCAAAGGAAGGAAGAAACGAGAAGTGAAAAAGCAAAATGACCGCAAATAGAGGTAGTGGAACCGTCCGTCTCCGGACGCAGGCGCTAACGACCCCCTTGAGGGGGTGGGACTCCTTTTAGTCGCCTCTTACGACAGGCAGGAATACCTCGGGCCTATTCTAATCCCCGGACCCGCAGGGGGCAAGGATGATGTGTCGGGTGAATGCTTATTTGTCCATAGTGGGAGGCAAAGCCACAATATCGAAGATCAGGTCTATATCATCATATAGGTGACATAGTAAGCAAAGGAACTTCAAGTTGTCGTCAGCAACACCGTGTAGCTGCAGGATGTGGTTGACCAAGACTCACCATGTGTATGGGTGGTCCTTGTGAAGGGGTGGTAGGTTAGGCCAACAGATGGCATAGCTGTTTGTCGGAAACTGTCACCCCATGTCTATAGCTCTGCAGCTAAATTTGTTCGGGTGCAGTAGCAGTGTACCAGTTCCCGACACTGTCAGTGGCATAGTGGCATGCGGCATGGTAGGCACAGCTGGCTCGAACGTGGTCGATAAATCAACGAGTTAGGCGTTCAATGGAGTAAAGCCAACAGATGTAGAATGGATCGGTGTGGTAGAGTCGACAGTAGTCGACCGATGTGCATAGAATGACAGAGTACAGTTTCTGAGCCCCTCCCCTGCAGGTGCATTAAAATTGTTAAAATCACCTAACATTTGTGGAACACATGCAGCAGGCATGGCAGGAGCAGAATGTGCTGTTGGAAACACTCGTTAAGTGGATGCTGGTAGTGTGTGTGGGGGGGGGGGGGGGGGGGGGGGTATGGGGGCTGGTGCAAAATCCGGAGTTCCAGGATAAACATGAAATTTCCTGTCTTGAGCATCCACCTCAAATTGTACTGCCACTGACTAAGGTGGAAAGTTCACAATGGCACTTGGGAAACTTGTAAACATAGTCACTGGGGCTTGAGCACATCGTTTCGGCCATTGTCGGGCATTTGGAACATGTGGAAAGTTCACATTCCATGTAAAATGTTCGCATGCGAAGTTTTGTGCACAAAAAACATTCTGTTGGTATGGAATACTGCCACACAACTGCTGATTCATGCATGATAACAAAAAGTTTTGTTTGTACCTGATGCCACCACATGTGGCTGTGGGAATGTAGAAGCACTGCATTGTTGATCAAATGGTTCTAACCACTATGGGACTTAACATCTGAGGTCATCAGTCCCCTAGACTTAGAACTTCTTAAACCTAACTAACCTAAGGACATCACACATATCCATGCCCTAGGCAGGATTCGAACATGCAACCACAGCAGCAGTGCGGCTCCAGACTGAAGTGCCTAGAACCGCTCATCCACAGCATTCGGCACTGCCCTGTTGAGTACAGGTAGTCGGTGTGTTTTGAAACTGCGTCAAACTATTGCGAACATGAGGTGGATAGTTGGAAAACAATGCTGAAGTGTCCGTTGGATAACCTAGTTGTCATATGTGCTGTGTAAATTAGTAAATGACATCTTCGAGCCAGCGAAGGGGATGGATGGTCCTACTTGACCGGGCGAATCCTCATACAGCAGTGGAAGGATCCGAGGAGGTGACGGTGAATTGTGAGGTGCCAGGGTAATGAACGTGAATGCCTGTTGAGGTATGAAGAACTTTTACCGTTGATGGGTAAGTACCAACAGGCAAGGGAACAGACTGGAGAAGGTGAATGTGTGTGTGTGTGTGGGGGGGGGGGGGGGGGGAGTGGGGGGCAGAGGGGGGGGGGGCCGCAGGGGGACTGACTGGGTGGGGTATCAGGCAGTTCTCCCAGTTGAGGCAGCAGACAGGTACCATTTGACGTGTGCCATTAATGAACACTTTCAATGTGTTGTTACGCAGCAATATGATTCTGTGTGGGAACGAGTATGTAGGGCTGAGTGCAGGTTGGATGGTGTCATCACACAAAATGACATGAGTGCACGATGCCAAGTCCATATGCAGGAATATGGGAGGGAGCGAGTGTGGGCGAGAAGGGGGCACGCGAATGTTAGTGATTAGCTCCTTAACATGCCCAACGAATGTCTAGTCGCAGATTTGATCTGGAGGGAGTGAAGGCTCGACGAGCTCTGCTGGGACTGTGAGGGGTTCTCCATATAGTACTTCTGCCAGAGATGTGCCAAGGTCCTCTTTGTATGTGGTACGAATGCCTATCATTACCTATGGTAGGATGATGGCTCAACTCACCTATGTGGCACATCAGTGAAGCTTTAAGCTTACAGTGCCAGTGTTTGACAAACCCGTTGCTCTAGGATGAAATGCTGTTGACCTAAATCATTTCACCCCTCACAGTTCACAAAACTGTCAGAAGAGGGCAGACACGAATTGGCACCCTTGGTCAGTGGTGATAGAAGCTGGGAAGCCGAAGCGCGAGATCCACATTAGTAAAAGGGCTTGGGCCACCGGGTTGGCTGTGATAGTAGTGAGGGGTATTACGTCTACGCAGTGGGTAAACCTGTCAATGACAGATAGTATGTAACGAAAGGGGCCTGAGGGGGTAAGGGCCTGACAATATCAATGTGTATATGTTGAAATCTTTGTTTTGCCACGTCAAATGTACCCATGGGGAGATGTGCAAGATGTCCTAATTTTGCGCACTGACAGGCCACACACACTTGTGCCCAACTGTGACAATGTTTTATCATAGGATGAATAGTCTTACTGTCTAAAAGTTCCTGAATAATTGCTTTGGCTTCTTTAAGTTTTTCCAGGTTTAAATGCCTAGCCTTTGTACGCACTGGTGGACATTCTGTGGTATTGATTCTGTGGACAGTACTGTTGCTGATAGCAAACACCGACCCGTACCTGATGAAGTATGACTAACCTGTAATGCACATGCTTGTGTGTCTCAGGCTGGCGGATCAGCAGCGATGGTGGTGATCCACTGGTAGTCCTTGTCGTGGAGCTTAGTGGGGTACTTGATGGTGTCATGAACACAGCTTCTGTCTGGCAGTAGAGAAGTCATGCGGTGTCAGCGGCGGGTGCGAGGAGACAGTGCGGGTGCTGTTGGCGTGTCTGTGTGTGATGGCTGTATGACCTGCTTAAGAGTGTCTGTGAATTTGGCTTGGATAGCGGTGATGCATAAGCGAAGGGCTTCATTGTTGTCCCAAAGCTCGTTCTTGTGTGATTTAAGAGATAACACTGCAAGAGTGGCTTCAGCTAGCTCACACAATAGAGTGGCACTCTCAGATGAGAGGAAAGAAATATCAGAACCAGTGGTAAGGTCTACTGAGTTAAAGATTAGTGTACATTGTTGTAGGTTAGGTGAAAGAACATGGGCTAAGAGAAAATTTACCCCGAGCACGGTATCATCCACATTGGTGATGATGAAAGTCCACTGTACGTGAGTGTTAATGTCCTGCAGCTTAAGGTTTAAATTAGTTATGCCATGAGATCGACTCAAGGAATTACTGGCAGCTCAAAGTGGGGGGGGGGGGGGGGGGGGCAAGGTTGACATTCAAAGGTGAAGAAGTATAAAAGGCATCTGTACGATGCAACGTGGCCCATAGTGCCTGATTGGAGTTGTGGTATTAGTTTGGGAATATGCTTTGGGAATGACATTTCTTAGCCACGTCGCCAAAGCGGGAATGGAAATAACACCAAGCAGAATGGCATGGAGTGTCATCAGTCGAGCTGCCTGAGGCTGAAGCAGCAATGGAGGGGGTCGTGTTTGTAGATTCCTCCAATGGCAGTGCTGCAGTAGAGCTGGTAGGACAGGAGTTACGGCAGCGATTACCAAGTGGTGTTGGGTCTGTGCGCATGCGCGGAGTGAGTCATGCGCACTCTGTCCTGAAAGACGGAAACTGCAGTGCAGGTGTGATGACTCTTGAGGCCTGAGAAACCCCTGGGAGGGTATGTGGGGGTGGCAGGATGTTGTAAATCTGGTCTGCGATCTTCAGGTTAGTGTCCAGGGGGCCGAAGTGAGATGGAGAAGGTGAATTTGAACTTTCAGAGAAAGTTTGAGCAACCAGTTGGTCCAAAGTATAGGCACTCGAGGTTGTTGCATTGGGGGGGGGGGGGGGGGGAGGGGAGGGGGGGAGGGGGGAATTCATATTTGTCCTTAGCGGGAGGCATAGCCACAGTCTCGCAGATCAGGTCCGGTTCATCACGGAGGTGACATAGTACGCAAAGGAATTTAGAGTTCTCATCAGTGACGCTGTGTAGCTGCAGGATGTTGTCGACCAAGGCAAACCATGTGCCTGGGTGATCCTTGCAATGGGGCGGTAGCTTAGGACAACAGATGGGGAAGTCTTGGCATAAAGGTTTGTTGAAAACTGCCCTCCCTGCCTGTAGCTCTGCAGCATAACTGGCTCAGATGCAGTAGTGGTGTACTAGTTCATGACACTGTCAGTGGCACGCAACATGGAAGGCATGGCTGGCTCAACCGTGGTCAAGAAATCAATGATTCAGGCATTTGATGGAGTAATGCCAACAGGCATAGAATGGGCCAGTGTGGAAGAGTTGACTGTAGTCGACTGATGTGTGGAAAATGACAGAGTACAGTTTCCAGATCCGTCTCCTACAGATGCATTAAAATTGTTAAAATCACCTATTGTTTGTGGAACACACATGGCAGACATGGCAGGAACGGTGTGTGCCATCGGAAACACTTGTAAAGTGGACGCTGGTAGTGTGGGAGGGGGGTGGTGTGTGGCACTTGCAAAATTCGTAGTTCCAGGATAAACATGAAATTTTCTGCCCTGAACGTCCAGATCGATTTGTACCGCCACTGACCCATGTGGAAAATTGACACTGGCACCTGGGAAATTTGTAAACATAACCACTGGTGTTTGAGCACATTGTGTCAGCCATTGTTGAACACTCAGAACATGTGGAAAATTCACATTGGACGTAAAACATTCACATGCAAAGTTTTGTTTACAAAAAATGTTCTGTTGGTACAGGACACTGCCACACGGCAGCTGATTCATGTAAGATAATCAAAAGTTATTTTTCATACTTGAAGCCACCACATGTAGCTGTGAGAATGTAGAAGCACTGTCCTGCTGAGTACAGCTAGTCGGTGTGTTTGGAAACTGCGTTGAACTATTGTGAATACGAGGTAGATAATTGGAATGCCAGAGTGTTCCATTGGAAAACCTAGTTGGCTCGTGTGCAGTGTAATGGGTGGCAAGCAATTCATTGAGTGCTGTGTGACAGAACGAGAGTTCATTGTAGCACTCATGAATAAGTTCGGGATCATCAGTATGGGTTTAGTGTGTTAGCATTGTTGGATCCAATGATGTACACTATACCACATGTAATAAGCACTATTTTATTGGTCTGAAGCACACATATACAGAGATACACAAGTTGTTGATTCTCTGTACACACGTCTACCATTTTGCGTGCGACCACAGAGTGCTCACAATGAGCCTGAAAAACGAAGATGTTATACATGACTTGGTCGATAGACATCACAAAAGGATCTTCAATGCAGTGTGAACATGCCAGAAGTATTAAATAATTATGTTAAATACAAAACACTCCCATATGTTCTTTAAAATTATATTTAGTTGCTCATTAATTGGTTTTCAGCTTTTCAGGCTGTTGTGATGTAACCCTACTACTGGTGGTTCAATAACTAAATGCAAAAATACATCTTACTTCTTGCAATAATAGTTTTAACACATGTGTGTCACAAATTTTTTAAGTGATTGGGTGAAATTTGTGTTTTAATACTGATCTTCAATTTGTCTTCCATAAAACAGGTGTATACCTGCATATCACCTGACTGGATGGGGCTGTTCCAGAACATGAGAACATGAACACAAACCTTACAAATTAATAATATTCTTATTGCAAATCTGATTATCAGTTCTGTTAGCTGAAACACATTTTTTTAATTTGAAGCTTAATTTTCATGTTAAGAAGTGCTGGAACTGAACAAATGGCTTTATAGTTTGTCTAAAATTTCAGCTTCTAGACCCTCTAAGAAATTAGTTTTCAAAAGTACTACAATGATGCATTGTAAAGCAGTTTATTAACAGAGCATACCTGAAAAATTTTTCACTCATCTTAAGCTAGCCCATTTCGATAGCTTATGTTGATTTTATTTAATTAGTAAAGTCCCTGGGATGCTTTGTTTTTTATTGTTATCTCCTGTCATTCTGTTACTGAAAAAAGCCACAAATTTGTTTTTCAGGGTCAATGCAATTTTATAGGATCCTGAAAATAGGCATGCAAATAAAGATTTATGAGACAGACAATAGTCTCACAGCAGAGAAAAAAATATTCATTATAAATAATATTTTGTAATGGTATTGGAATGACACACATGTGGTAACGGAATGCCATAAATGGAGTAATGGTATGACAATAATTTTATAACAGAATTTGACTGACATTTCTTAAGATGATGTAGATCAAATACATTTGTATGTTGGCTATACTGCAATGTTGTATGTTGGCTGTACTGTTAATAAGAATTGGAGGGAAAGTGAGGAAGTCCTACAAACCAAGAATGTACTTGTCAGAGAGAAGAAAGTTATGTATATTCAGTGAGTCTGAAGAGTAGTTCCTGAAAGGTGAGTTAAGGGAAGCCAGAGGTGGTCAAATCCAAATAATTACAATTTTTGTTTTGCTATCAAAAATTAATTGGAACATTCCTCTTTAATGCAAACTTTGAATTATTGTTCTACTTGCCTTAGAAGTGGAGTTATTACTATTTTCTCCCACACCTGCAGAGGAAATGGGCAGGGCTGTTGAATGCATCTAACACCCTCTCATGACTTCTTGGTGAAACACTTGGCATTTTCTCATCCTGAAGTTGAATATTTCCTCATGTTACCCATACAGCAAGTGTTCAAGGGTTGGCTACATTGTTTTCTGTGACAAATGAAGTGCTAAGAGCATTGAACATCATCTCTTTGTTACTGATTGTTTCGATTTACTTCAGTGTTGTGCCTGTTGTTAGTGATATTATACTTCTTGTGTAAAGCGTTCTTCTGGTTACGATGCCACATTTTAGTAATAGTGTATATAAGAAGAGGAAGAACACAGGGAAAAGAAAATTCACACTAATACCAAGTTGTGATGCTGTAATTATGGAAACAATGTGTTTTTCTGCGAAACAGCACAGGCTGGTCATAGGCCTGAAAGATCTTCTAGCAAGAAGTTGATTGGTGGAAGTGACAGATTTTGTGAATATGTGGGTGACAGTGAAAATATTAACGAAGTACTCAATGTTGGACTATTATCTTCTTTGCTAAAAGAAAGTGTTCTGTGCAAAATTTGTTCAAGTGTAGGAGTGGGACGAGAGATAACAAAGCACTTTGGTTCAGCTTGTAA
This sequence comes from Schistocerca americana, assembly GCF_021461395.2. Taxonomy (NCBI): domain Eukaryota; kingdom Metazoa; phylum Arthropoda; class Insecta; order Orthoptera; family Acrididae; genus Schistocerca; species Schistocerca americana. Next base: position 542,154,413 of record NC_060119.1, read on the forward strand.
GATGAAGATAATCTGTACATGTTGCAAGTATGAAGTGACTTTCTGCAATTCACATGCCAGTCTCTTTGGTAAAAATGGGTGATCTAAAGCATTTGATATGAATGTTCGACTTGTGTATAATCTCCAATCCATCGGAAAAGGGTCTGCTGCTGGTAACCTGTTTTCTGGTATTATGAACTTGCCATCACCTCCAAGTTAATTTGGGTACTACTGTGAACTAGTAGGATCCTCTGTTGAAGATGTGGCTTTGAAAACCATGAAGGAAGCAGAGGAGAAATCTATAGAAATGAAGGGTGGCTCTAGGGACTTGGTAGCAGCATTAGATGGTTCCTGGCAAAAGAGTGGTCATAAATCCCTGAATGAGGTCGTAACTGGTGCTTGTGGGGATAGTGTAAAAGTGATAAACATTGCAGTGTTGTCAATACATTGTAGGTGCAAAAATATAATCAAATGAGATCACAGTGGTGCATATAGGCAAATTTTATTGTATCAAGTGGAGCAATGGAAGCAGAAGGAGTGAAACAAATTTCTGGACATTCAGTTCCCAGATACAATGTTAGATACAATACTGCCTTGGGGATGGAGACTCCAAAGGTTTCAATACTATAGTGGAACTGAAACCATATGGAAATGAATTTGTAGTTGAGAAGTTGGAATGCATTGGGCATGTGCAAAAGCCAATTGGTGCACAGCTTTGAAGACTCAAACAAACTTTGGGTTCAAGTAAGCTCAGTGGTGGAAGGTCAATAGGAGGGAGAAGCAGGCTTACTGATGATGTGATTGAATGTCTACAGAGATATTATGGGTATGCAATAAGGCAAAATTCTAGTAGTGTTAGTGACATATGAAAAGCAGTGTGGGCATTCTTCTTTCATACTTCCTCTTCCAACTAATGCCCTCAACACAGCCTGTTCCCAAAAGATTCCTGGTACAAATATAATGCCAAAATGGACTATGATCACAAGCATGATTTGCCATCAGCTGTGATAAATGCAATAAAACCAATTTTTCATGACTTGTTCATGATTTGTTGCACAAATGTCTACACGGAAAAATGCAGAATCCTAATGAGAGCGTTAACAATTTAATTTGTCCAGTGATTCCTAAAAGTGTGTTAGTCACCATAGAAACACTGCACTTTGGTATTTATGATGCAATAGCAAACTACAACCAATGGAACACTGCGAAGTGTTAAGTATTGAAGGCATTAGGATTTTCAGCTTGGGTGAACACTGTATGGACACTAAGAAATATTGACAGAGAGACGAGATAAGAGGAGCAGAAAGAAGAGAAAGAGATATGAAATATGATGGAACAACAGGCCAGAAAAGAAGACAAGAAGGAAGCTTTCAGAGGATGAAGAAGAAGTTCCTGTTAATCCATCCCATAGTAAAGGAATGTATTGAGAAACTTTGATGGCCATTTCCTGCAAATTAGAATTTTTCGAATGTAAGGAACATTTTCCCAAAATCCACTCAAACTAGGGAGATGAAATTTTTATACAGCATTCATAGTGGTCAAAGTTACATTGTAAAACAGCCATTAGGCAATATGTTTGGTAGTTCATTTCAATTTGATTAAATAAAGCAATTTTTTGTAAAAAAGTTGGTTCATTAATAAAAAAAAATTTTTTGAAAGAAAACTAGAAAAGATACTTCAATATCTCTTCATCATAACTGCAATACTAAACCACTCTATATGTTGAAAAAATTTCAAATTTTTCTATTTGGTAGATTATTCATAAATGTTCCTCAAATTTAGTGTTTTAACATGGGCAGCATAGGCACCTCTGGCTCCTCTTAATATGCTTCTTTAGTAAAGATTACAATGGAATAACTAAATGGCTGCAGACTACTTAAAGAATTCTATGCTTTTCTCTGGGAAGCAGGCAATGTCAAATTTACTTATGTGGTGAGGTAACAATATATGCAAAAACACCTCTTGCACCAAACTGTGGCAGGATAGATCTCTGTGCCCTTTATGATGAAATGCATTTTGAAATATCAGGTCTAGTAATTGAGAGCCTTAAGCTAATGGTAGTAGTAGTGTACAGGCCACCCAGTGGTGACCCCCATATCCTTCTGGATAAACTTGGGGAACTCTCCATGTACATATGTAACCAAAATGGAAAAAATACGATATTGTCATTGATATTAATTCAAGTTTTGATGTCCTGCAGGACAGAAAAACTGACAGAGCTCAAAAATGTGCTTTGGTAATTTAACCTGTACTATGTTAACTGCAAACCCACCAGAGGCTCATCCTGTCTAGACAATATATTTACAAATATTAAGAGAACTTGTATGTCCACTGATGTAATTAGTTTCCCTTACTCAGACCATGATGCAGTATATTTTAGTCTTAATAATGTAACTTCAGACTGCACCAAACCAAAATTTAAAATTGTGATTACTAGACCAGTGAGCAGAGAGAGGATGGATAGGTTTAGACATGCCCTCACCTATTTCAGTTGGGACACATGTTTTATTAGGCTTCAACACTGTTCAGCTGATATTGTTTTCACCAAGTTTCTCACCAAGTTTTTCTCCATATTTTTAGATATATTTGAAAATAACATCCCTCTAAAAATGTACAGTTAATATTAGCAGAAATTACAAGAAAAGGAAAATGAAGGAATGGTATACTCCACAGTTAGGTCAACTGAAAAATACTGTTATGCTGTATTCTAGTCTGTACAAAACCAGTAAATCAGAACTGTATAAAGAACTGTATGCTAAAGCTAAATACAAGTATAGGAAGGCAATAAATGAAGCAAAGAAACTGCATAACATAGTAAACATTGAAAAATCTATCAATAAATGCAAAAAGGCCTGGAGTGTAATAAACTCTGTTGCACACACTAAACACAAAGAGGAAATCACCATTACCCCAGAAGAATTTAATAAATATTGCATTCAGTCCATTGAAGAAATTAGTAATTCAATAAACAAACCCCCTGAAAATGCACATAGTATTATGGACAGCTGCTTTGAAAAGCTTCCCCCAAGCACCTTCACTTTCACAGAAGTGAGCCCAAATAATATCCTAAGAGTAGTGAAAAATTTCAGACCTTCAGTTACTGTTGATTACTATAATATGTCATGTAATTTGTTGAAATATGTTATTGATTGTGTGATTTATCCTTTAACTTTTTGTGTTAACAAATGCCTAGTTGAAAGTAAGTTCCTCGACATACTAAAAATTTCTAGAGTTGTGTCCATATATAAAAAATGGGAAAAGAACCGTCCCACTAGTTACAGACCTATATCCGTAACTCCATTTTTTTCAAAAATTTTAGAAACAATTATATATGAGCAAGTTAGTGTCTACTCTAAATATAATTAGTGATGAACAGCTTGGATTTAGGAAAGGTAAATCCACAACGGATGCAATGGACTCCCTCGTAAAATTAGTCCTAGATGTGTTCGAGGTTAGGGACTATGCCCAGGCACATTTTGTGACCTGAGCAGAGCCTTTGGCTGTGTAGAGCTTGACACTGTGCTGAATGAGCTAGTTTACTATGGTTTTGATGACAACAGTATAAATATGTTCAGGTCTTTTCTAGAGAACCATCAACAAGTTGTGTGCGTTGGTAGGGAGAAATCAAATTTGGTTAATGATAGGTACGGAGTGTCTCAAGGGTCGGTGCTTGGATATTTATTGTTTATACTAATGATTAATGACCTGCCTTCATTCATAAATTCCCACACAATACTGTATGCTGATGTGACAACTTTTCTACATAAAAGCTCCGATCTAGCTACACTGAAAACATTGACTGAAAATACCCTTGCTCAGTCCTCACTGTGGCTCAAAGCTAATGGCTTCTTACTAAATGAAAACAAAACCCAGACACTTTGCTTAAGCCTCAAAGAGATTCCTAACTACCAAGAATTAGAAACTGTAAAATTTTTAGGTGTTACTATTGACATGTTAACCACACATTAAAAATATATTGGCTAGGCTTTCAAGAGTTATTTAATTAGAAATTTAAAAAGACAAGTGCCCAATGACTAAGTGAGATCAGCATATTTTGCCTTCTTCCAAAGCATCATCTCTTATGGAATCTTACTGTGGGGTAGTAGCTGTCATGTAAATGACATTTTACTTTTACAGAAGAAAGTAATAACAATAACAACAGATTCTGATAAAACAGAACATTCTAAACCTCTGCTTATTAAACTTCAATGTCTTACACTAGTAAACTTATTCATTTACAATGTTTTATTGTAAATTAGAAACAATGTCTCTAATTTTGTGTTGAGAAGTGATATTGATAGCCATAATACTAGAAACAGAACATCTGTAGATGAGCCCTATCATAGATTATCAAAATCGCAGAACTCCTACCTAGTTATTGGACTAAGGATGTATAATAGAAGAAGTGTTGACTTTAAAGAACTGCCTATAAATATTTTTAAAGCTAAATTATACAAGGTACTACTGAACAGTCTGTTTTACACCATTGACGAATTTTTTTAAGATGAAAATACTTTACCTTTTTTTGTAAACCAATTTACATCAGTGTAGTAGTTTATGTAGAAATATATGCTCTTGAGTTTGTCAATTGCTGTAATCAGCCAAATAGAAAAAAAATTTTATTATTACTATTTCTTTCCTTTCTCAGACGTTATGTCTGGCTAAAAATGGGAAGTGACACGGGCCTTGATCAAGCGTGACTTACTTTTAACTGTACAGTATGTGTTACATTGCATTTAGGAACTTTCGGGTAATTGAACATGTATCAATAATTACAGATTTCTGTAGCAGTATATATACGTTTGGATGTAGCTGTTTTGCGTTGATGTACTGGTGAATATTGTGTGGTATGACTCCTGTAGTTGATAGTATAACTGGTATAATGTCAACTTTATCCTGATGCCACATGTCCTTGACTTCCTCAGCCAGTTGGATGTATTTTTCAATTTTTTCTTCTGTTTTCTTCTGTATATTTGTTGTATTGGGTATGGATATTTCGATTAGTTGTGTTAATTTCTTCTTTTTATTGGTGAGTATGATGTCAGGTTTGTTATGTGGTGTTGTTTCATCTGTTATAATGGTTCTGTTCCAGTATAATTTGTATTCATCATTCTCCAGTACATTTTGTGGTGCATACTTGTATGTGGGAACATGTTGTTTTATTAGTTTATGTTGTATGGCAAGTTGTTGATGTATTATTTTTGCTACATTGTCATGTCTTCTGGGGTATTCTGTATTTGCTAGTATTGTACATCCGCTTGTGATGTGATCTACTGTTTCTATTTGTTGTTTGCAAAGTCTGCATTTATCTGTTGTGGTATTGGGATCTTTAATAATATGCTTGCTGTAATATCTGGTGTTTATTGTTTGATCCTGTATTGCAATCATGAATCCTTCTGTCTCACTGTATATATTGCCTTTTCTTAGCCATGTGTTGGATGCTTCTTGATCGCTGTGTGGCTGTGTTAGATGATACGGGTGCTTGCCATGTAGTGTTTCTTTTTCCAATTTACTTTCTTTGTATCTGTTGATGTCATGGGATCTAAAAGGTTGTACAAGTGGTTATGAAATTGCAGTGGTGTAGCCGATGTATTTATATGAGTGATTGCTTTGTGTATTTTGCTAGTTTCTGCTTGTTCTATAAAGAATTTTCTTAAATTGTCTACCTGACCGTAATGTAGGTTTTTTATGTCGATAAATCCCCTTCCTCCTTCCTTTCTGCTTAATGTGAATCTTTCTGTTGCTGAATGTGTGTGATGTATTCTATATTTGTGGTCTTGTAAGTGTATTGAGTGCTTCTAGGTCTGTGTTACTCCATTTCCCTACTCCAAATGAGTAGGTCAATATTGGTATAGCATAAGTATTTATAGCTTTTGTCTTGTTTCTTGCTGTCAATTCTGTTTTCAGTATTTTTGTTAGTCTTTGTCTATATTTTTCTTTTAGTTCTTCTTTAATATTTGTATTATCTATTCTTATTTTTTGCCTGTATCCTAGATATTTATAGGCATCTGTTTTTTCCATTGCTTCTATGCAGTCGCTGTGGTTATCCAATACGTAATCTTCTTGTTTAGTGTGTTTTCCCTTGACTATGCTATTTTTCTTACATTTGTCTGTTCCGAAAGCCATATTTATATCATTGCTGAATACTTCTGTTATCTTTAGTAATTGGTTGAGTTGTTGATTTGTTGCTGCCAGTAGTTTTAGATCATCCATGTATAGCAAATGTGTGATTTTGTGTTGGTATGTTCCAGTAATATTATATCCATAATTTTTATTATTTGGCATGTTGGATAGTGGGTTCAGAGCAAGGCAGAACCAGAAAGGACTTAATGAGTCTCCTTGGTATATTCCACGCTTAATCTGTATTGGCTGTGATGTGATATTTGAATTTCTTTGGATATTAAGTGTGGTTTTCCAATTTTTCATTACTATGTTTAGGAACTGTATCAATTTAGGATCTACTTTGTATATTCCCAATATTTGTAGTAACCATGAGTGGGGTACAGTATCAAAAGCTTTATGGTAATCAATGTATGCATAGTGTAGCGACCTTTGTTTGGTTTTAGCTTGAAATGTCACCTCTGCATCTATTATCAGTAGCTCTTTACATCCTCATGCTCCTTTGCAGCAGCCTTTTTGTTCTTCATTTATAATTTTGTTATGTGTTGTATGTGTCATTAATTTCTGTGTAATGACTGAAGTTAATATTTTGTATATTGTTGGTAGGCCTGTTATGGGGTGATATTTTGCTGGGTTTGCTGTGTCTGCTTGATCTTTAGGTTTCAGATAAGTTATTCCTTGTGTAAGTGTATCAGGGACTGTTTATGGGTCTGCAATGTAACTGTTAAACAATTTAGTTAGATGTGAACTTCTTTAGCCAGAAATTTGCTATTTTATCTTTTCCAGGGGCTTTCCAATTGTGAGTAGAATTAATTGCTCGGGTGACTTCATGTTGCAAAATTATCACGTCAGGCATTTGTGGTATCATCTTGTATGTGTCTGTTTCTGCATGTATCCACCGTGCATGTCTGTTATGTTGTACTGGGTTTGACCATATGTTGCTCCAGAAGTGTTCCATGTCTGTTATGTTTGGTGGATTGTCTATTTTAATGTGTGTGTTATCTATTGTCTGGTAATATTTCTTTTGGTTTGTGTTGAATGTTTGGTTTTGTTTCCTTCTATTTTCACTTTTTTTGTATCTTCTAAGTCGTTTGGCCAGTGCTTGTAATTTCTGCTTCTTTTCATCTAATTGCTCTGTCGCTTCTTGTTGTGAGATTTTACCTAACCTTTTTCGTTTTTTGTCTGATATTTCATTTCTTATAAATTGTGTTAGCTGTCTGATGTCTTTTCTCAGTTTTTCTATTCTGATCTGTAGCCTGTGTTGCCATGCTGGTTTTGTGGGTTTCTTCTGTGTGTTGGTTGGTTCTGATCTCTGCCTAGTGTGTATATTTAGTGTAGTGAGTGCTCCTATATAAACCAGTAGTTGTAACTCTTCCATAGTTGTATTTTCATTTATTTTGTTGTGTATGATTGTGTTGATTGTTGTTGTCGTTGTTTTGACATGTGGGTTAGCCCTATTAGTGGTTTGTTCTTTTCGTCGCCTTTTACAACTGGCAGAACATAGCAGAGGCCTATTCTTTTCCTGGGCCTCCAAGGGGTTTATTATTATTATTATAAGAAAACCTCAATATTTCCTATAGAAAAAGAAGTTACTGACTTCCTATGTACTGCAACAGAATATTGATATTGATATCTTTGAATAAGAGAGACTTTTTATGTAGACCTATTGTGTTGTTAGAAGATCACTGTATTGAATATAATTTTTTATTTAAAATCAATATTGGCTTATTTCAAGCAATTACATTGTTTCCACAATAATTCTCAATCAAGATATTTCATCTCTACAGTTGTTATCATGCATCTTACATCAGCTGAGAAAATACCAGAAATGAATCAAGGAGAAAGGATTAAGTGATGAGATTAAGAGAAAAGACAGGGAAAGGAACAAGCTGAAACAGCAAAGTTTAACCCTGCTCAACTTAAAATGCAATGGGAGAAGGAGAAACTTTTATGTATGTATTGAACTGGGGACAGAGAAACGACAGAGAGGCTTCATCCCCACCACAGCCCTTAATGGTACACAATTCCACAACAGGCTATAGCAGTCCTCACCCCACTGCCCCCCACACCGAACCTACGGTTATTGTGTACTTGGAGACAGTGTTTGCACAGCAATCACTGACATAGTGTAACTGAGGTGGAATAAAGGGAACCAGCCCACATTCACTGAGGCAGGGAAAACCGCCTTAAAAACCATCCATAGGCTGGCTGGCACAATGGACCTTGACACCTATCGGCCGGCAAGATTTGTGCCAGGGACTGGCACGGCTACCTGCTCGGGAAGCAGTGCAGTACACAGCATGGCTAGCCAGGCAGTCTTAAGAGAAACTTACTCAAAGAAAATTCAGAAATAAAGTTAGAGGCAGCAGTGAAAGCAATGGTGGTGATGCTTGCGTCATCTACACCAAGAGTCCATATAAATCTCCAGCTACAGTAGGTAAAGCAGTTAAATGTGTGGAAACTCTTTTACCTAGGAGTCCACAAAAGTGCAAGAAAGTTGTCTTGGTATCCGCTGCAACTCAAAGAGTTTTAGTAAACGAACAACAGGTGAAAAATAAGATTCAGCGCCTAAATCCAGGCACAGAAGGAGCTGTTGCTACTTTTTATGTTTGAGGTGACATTTCATGGCAAGCTCCTGTAATAAAAGATTGAAGGATAAGGAAGGTGGAAAAACAAAAGTCCAGAAGAGGTACATGATCATGACCTTGAAAGAAGCACATGCTATAAATCAAGAGGAATTCCCTGACATGCCAATAAAACTGTCCAAGTTCTGTACATTGAGACCAAAGTTTGTGTGCACATTACATCATACAATGCACAAGGTGTGTGTCTGCTGCTACTGCAAGAACATAAAGCTGCTTTTAAAAGTTGTAAACTAGATTGTTCCTCTTTTTCTGCCTTCATTAGCACAATAGTGTGCAATGAAGAGAAAGAAGTTTGCATGATGCCAAAATGTGAAAGTGTGCAAATGTATCTTTGAAAAATAAGTATTCTTTGGACAAAACTTGATGAAGAAGGTGATCAAATGTACCCAATGGCAAACAGTGAACCAGCGAATCACTATGAAAGTTATTCATGGTACTGTTGGTCAGAGTCTTGTTGCTCTTTTGAACATGCTACCCCAATTCTTACAATGTATATTCATCAAAAGACAACAATCAATTTCTTTTTAAAAAACAAAAAGAATTTTGCAAACAAGAACAGCATCTTGGTGCAAGTAGATTTTGTGGAAGATTGTACTGTTCAACTGCAGAATGAAGTCCAGAGTGCCCACTGGTCACTTTGTTTACAACACTTTGCAACAATTGCATGTGAAAGATATCGTGGCATAAACATTTTTTATATCTCTGCCTTGAAAATTGCAGAGAACAAGGAGGCATTAGACCAAATGTGGATGGGAATAGTTCCAATAGAGCAGACCAGAGCCATCCATGCTGTTACACCTATTGTCCCAAATATTATTGTGTACCAGCTTTACTCGCTATCTCCCCAGAAGTTCGTGCACAATTTCAAAAAGCAACCTCCAGCCAAAGAAAATTCACAGGGCCTGGTTAATCACATGGCCTTGCATCGAGGGAACTTTGGTCTGGTTTCCTATGAATGAAGAAACAGATTAAGAATTTTTGTGGGGCAGGTGATTTATGTTGAAGGTGGTTACAAAATGTAATTTCTTACAAAGAATGATGCAAATGTAAAGATACTGTATTTCCATTTCTCTCAAAAGAAGCTAAATGTTAGGAAAAAAGACCAAATTGTAGAGAAACTAGCTGCACCTGCTATAGATCAGAGGAATAACTACCATCTTCCCTGCCCAGTCAGCAGTGAAGAATAAAACTAGTAATTCGCAAGCAAAAGCATCATTCCGTTGCTATTAAGTGTCAGCCATTTACCAGCGATTTTTTCTTATTTTGTTAGTAAAATATTAGTTTAATGCATTCATCTTCTATGCCATTTGGTTCCCATTTATTCCTCTTCACAATATAATTTTTGTGAATTTTTATTGGAAATGGGCGAGCTGAATTAGTGTTGCATTATAAATGAGCACAATATGCATGTCTCAATTATGTCCTTCTGTTACCAGAAAGTTTATTTTTTTGCAAGACTCATTGTATGAATGAATCTTAACTATTAAATTAAATAAATTGTGTTCCTTTGCTTATGTAGAAAATACAATATTAAATATTTGTCTTTTATCATAATTCTTGGTCTTTTCTATGCTTAAAGAGCAAAGAAAGTGCAACTATGGAAATCGATTGTCAAGCCTATTTACAAGAAGGCTGACCAGTCTGATGTTATCAATTACTGGTCTATATAATTGTTATTTGGATTTTCAAAAGTAATTGAAAGGGTAATGCATGAAAGACTGTCTCATTTTCTTAATAAAAATCAAATTCTACTTAAAGGGCAAAATGGTTTTAGGAAAAACAGGTCAACTGACACAGCAATTTATAACTTTTTAAAACTGATCATAAATTCTGCAGACAAAATGAATTAAACTGTGATCTGTTTTTGGGCATGTCTAAGGATTTCAATGTCATTGATCACAATTTACTGCTCAGGAAACTATATTGCTATGGGGTTCATGGAGTAGCAAATGATTGGTTCAAATCCTATCTTTCTAATAGGTATCAGAATGTAGAGACATGGCATGCACGTAAAGTCTACTCATTGGCATACCAAAGAGTCAGATATGGCATGGCAGGGCTCTGTACTGGGGCCATTGCTGTTCTTAATATTTATAAATGATTTGCCAATCCATTTATCAATAGCAGATGCAGTATTGTTTGCTGACGACACCAGTCTATTTGTCAAAGCTATGAATGAAACTGACTTACTGGAGAGAGCCACAGTAGCCACAGAAGAAGCAAACATGTGGTTTACAAACAACAGATTAATTGTTAATGACAAAAAAACAGTTTGGATGAACTTCAGACATATAACAAACAAAGTAAAATCTGACGTAACTGTAAAACTTGGGCAGTGTAAGATAGGGGAACCCCCCCCCCCCCCCCCCCTCTAAATTTTTAGGATTATGGTTAGATGAGTATTTAATGTGGGAGACCCACACAGAAATGTTAAACAAAAAATTAATTCAGTATCATTATGTTCTTAGAATACTAAAAAATTCCTGCAGTGTTGTGTTCATACTTTGCACTAATACATAGCACACTAAGATTTGGTATCATATTTTGGGGGAATACTAGTTTGACCAAACACTTGTTTGCACTTCAAAAGTGGGCAAGAAGGATAATCAGAGCTGTGACACACAGAGAATCAAGGAACTACAAATCATGACTCTACCATGTATCTATATTTATGAAAGTATGTTTTATGAAGGCACACCAGGAACATTCACTGTTAAACAGTCAAGTTCATAACCACAAAACGAGAAAGAGAGACAACTTCCATAGAGAAAGTCACACAAAAGCTATGTATCATAAAAGTGTTCTTTATCAGCCACAAAACTTATTTAGTGCACTACCAAAGGAAATGAAATGTATACCAAAATTCCACATATTCAAAAAAGAACTTAAAAAATGTTAATTAGCAAGAGTTTTTATAGTCTCAAGGAATACTTAAATCACCAGCATTCAATATACAGTAGCTTATTTCCTTCATCGTAATGACCCAAATGCTCATTGAAAACTTATTGTATTCATCTATTATTCTAATTTAGCATATTACAAATGTTATTACACGTATTGTTTCATGTTACACTACTGGCCATTAAAATTGCTACACCACGAAGATGACGTGCTACAGACGCAAAATTTTACTGAAAGGAAGAAGATGCTGTGATATGCAAATGATTAGCTTTTCAGAGCATTCACACAAGGTTGGCGCTGGTGGTGACACCTACAACGTGCTGAATGAGGAAAGTTTCCAACCGATTTCTCATACACAAACAGCAGTTGACCAGCGTTGCCTGGTGAAACAGTGTTGTGATGCCTCGTGTAAGGAGGAGAAATGCATACCATCATGTTTCCGACTTTGATAAAGGTCAGATTGTAGCCTATCATGATTGTGGTTTATCGTATCGTGACATTGCTGCTCACGTTGGTCGAGATCCAATGACTGTTAGCAGAATATGGAATCGGTGGGTTCAGGAGGGTAATACGGAACGCCATGCTGGATCCCAACAGCCTCGTATCACTAGCAGTCAAGATGACAGGCATCTTATCTGCATGGCTGTAACAGATCGTGCAGCCACGTCTCGATCCCTGAGTCAACAGATGGAGACATTTCCAAGACAACAACCATCTGCACGAACAGTTTGACGACGTCTGCAGCAGCATGGCCTACCAGCTCGGAGACCATGGCGGCAGTTATCCTTGACGCTGCATCACAGACAGGAGTGCCTGTGATGGTGTACTCAACGATGAACCTGGGTGCACGAATGGCAAAACGTCATTTTTTTAGATGAATCCAGGTTTTGTTTACAGCATCATGATGGTCGCATCCATGTTTGGCGACATCGTGGTGAATGCACATTGGAAGTGTGTATTCGTCATCGCCATACTGGCGTATCACCTGGCGTGATGGTATGGGGTGCCATTGGTTACACGTCTCGGTCGCCTCTTGTTCGCATTGACGGCGCTTTGAACAGTGGACGTTACATTTCAGATGTGTTATGACCCATGGCTCTACCCTTCATTCGATCCCTGCGAAACCCTATATTTCAGAAGGATAATGCACGACCGCGTGTTGCAGGTCCTGTACGGGCCTTTCTGGATACAGAAAACGTTCAACTGCTGCCCTGGCCAGCACATTCTCCAGATCTCTCACCAATTGAAAATGTCTGGTCAATGGTAGCCGAGCAACTGGCTCATCACAATACGCCAGTCATTACTCTTGATGAACCGCGGTATCGTGTTGAAGCTGCATGGGCAGCTGTACCTGTACATGCCATCCAAGCTCTGTTTGACTCAATGCCCAGGTGTATCAAGGCTGTTATTACAGCCAGAGTTAGTTAGTTCTGGGTACTGATTTCTCAGGATCTATGCACCCAAATTGCGTGAAAATGTAATCACATGTCAGTTCTAGTATAATATATTTGTCCAATGAATACCCATTTATCATCTGCATCTCTTCTTGGTGTATCAATTTTAATGGCCAGTAGTGTATATGTAATAATATTTTATTTATTGACATATAATTGTAAATCTTTTCATGTCCTATTTTCTATGTAAGGCAATGTATGACAAATCCTATATCATTTTTATAATAAGATACAAGGATACCAAGTAAATAAATAAAAGAAATAATTACTGTGTGTCATTACGTTACTCGTGGAACTATCCAACAGTTAGTAGTGTGAAATAGCAGGACTTTATTTTCTGTATCAAAGACCTAGAACACGGTTTTTCAGTTGAACTTCTTATTTTCCATATGTCTTGAGATCACAAATTAAAAATAAAACTGACAAATTTTTATGTGAATGAAATTAACAGAAAAACTGAGTCAAAGTGGTTACATGTTTATTTGACTTCGAATGAGCTATATTGTTGTCTTTACAATATAAAACCTTTTAAAATTATAAATTGGTGGTTTGGTTAATCTCATGTACATCATCTCGTTACACACATTTGCAATGTCATACATAAATTTTATATCTGTTTAATTTAAGCTTTACGTATTTAAAATCGAATTTACTTCATGCTGAACAATGTATAATATAGCAGAGCAGAACAGTATAAAATGCTGATTATAATTGCACACAACAATGTGTCATTGTTGGCTGCAACACGCAGAGGATGATCTTTGTCGATGCTGCACATTTTAGCGATTTTAATCGAGTGCAGTGCTCTTCGATGCGTCAGTGCAGGAATGTGCACAGAATCAGCTAACTTGTAAGTGAAAAATCTGTGCAATACGCACTTTTATATACACATTGTAACAGCTGACTTAGGAATTTTCCTTTGTTTGAGACGACGTGTGCCGATTATAGTTCTAGATTCACATGACCTACTGTTCACATCGCTTCTATGTCATCTTTCATTAGAGTCACATATTTAGCTTTCATATTTGTTTTGTAGTTTGATTCTTAATTTCTTTCTGAGTGTTTCTGCACTTGCATATTAAATTACATAAAATCCTTGCATTTTCTCGTATTTGAGAGGAGTTATATTGCTTATTGATAGCTGTAAAGTATAAATCCGTGGAGTCGTTAGTCAGTTGTTTGTTTTGGACAGCCAGTTCTTTCTCTTTATTTCGTAGAGTCAGTTAGCAGAAGACAGAAGCCAGTGCAGTTTCATCTGTGCTTGCAGAGTGACGTGTGCGAGCAGCAGTAGCAGAAACTAGTTGTATATTCAGTTTTTCGTGTTAGTTCCACAGGTTTAATTCAAATTACTTTCTGTGTTTGTGTGCTTGCATGGTGAAATTTTTTGGATCTTTGCGTATTTTCGAATTAGAAAGGGGTAGTATCAAATTTTAATAATGGTAGAGTGTAAAATCGCGTAGGCAGTTGTCATTTGTACTAGGACAGGGGTAGGATCGCATTGTAATATCTGTATAGTGCTGTAGTCATGGTCATTTGATAGCTTACTTCATAGGTAATTGTTCATATATCGCAGCTCAATCTGGTTCTCGTGACACAACTGTGCAGTAGCATATTGCTGTTTTATTTGTCGCAACTCTATACGTCCAGATATTAGCAGTAGGATGGATAGGGTGTGTGCATGCTGTGTGCGGGCGCAGGAGGAACTGGCTGTAGTTCGTGAGCAGCTGAGCATGCTGTTGGCCACGGTCAGCCGCCTTCAGGCTGCTGCCTCGAGGTGCAGCGACGGCAGAGGGTCTGGCGTGTCACTTGAGACACTCCAGGTGTCGCTTGCCACGTCCGCTGACTCAGCCGCCGAGGCACTTTCTAGTGTACACAGCGCGTTGGGGCCGCCCTCACCTCATAGTGAGTGGTGGACTGCAACATGTTTGTGTCACTCGAGGTGGAGGGTCAATGTGGAGGCCTGCCGGCTGGCCTCGCCCGTTCATCCTGTAAGTGGGCAGGTGGCCGCTCCTTCAGCAGGGCCTGAGCAGGCAGACGGAGGGAAAGACTTGCTGGTTATTGGGAGCTCCAACGTTAGGCGGGTGATGGAGCCCCTTAGGGAAATAGCATACAGGGCTGGAAAGAAGTAAAACATGCACTCGGTTTGTCTGCCGGGGGGCCTCATCCAAGATGTGGAGGCGGCCTTGCCTGCGGCTATCGAGCGTATGGGGTGCAGTCGTCTGCAAGTAGTTGCTCACGTCGGCACCAATGATGCCTGTCGCTTGGGTTCTCAGGCGATCCTTAGTTCGTACAGGCGGCTGGCGGATTTGGTGAAGACTGCTGGCCTCGCACGCGGGGTGCAAGCAGAGCTCTCTACTTGCAGCATCGTTCCCAGAGTGGATTGGGGTCCTTTGGTTTGGAGCCGAGTGTAGGATCTCAACCAGTGGCTTCATCGACTCTGTGATGGTCTATTCTGCAGATTTCTAGACTTGCGCTATTGGATGGGGAATTGTAGAACGCACCTAGATAGGTCAGGGGTGCACTATACAAAGGAAGTGGCTACTCAGGTAGCAGAGTATTTGTGGCATGCACATGGGTTTTTTTTAGGCTAGGCAGTAGTGCGAGGTGTCCTGATGAACACTCACCAGTCGACGTGCAGGCAGGGAAATCACGACATGCTCGGTGTAAAGACACTTCAGCTATCAAGATATTAGCAGTAAATTTTCAGAGTGTTCGGAAAAAAGTTCCCGAATTTACTGCCCTCCAGTAAGCACGTGGCGTGCAAATTATTCTCAGGACTGAGACCTGGCTGAACCCTGAGATAGGAAGTTCTTAAATATTTAGTGAGGGTTGGAACATGTATCGGAAAGACAGATTAGACACCGTAGGAGGTGGTGACTTCATTGCAGTTGGCAAAAATATTGTGTCTACTGAGGTCGAAGTAGAGTGTGATTTTGAAGTTATCTGGCTAGGAGAAATAAAATTAATTGTTGGGTGTTATTACCGGCCACCAGGTTCCACTGTGACAGTTCTAGAATCATTCAAAGGGAGTCTACACTCTTTATCGCAGAAGTACCCGGATCATGCTATATTAGTCGGAGGCGACTTCAACCTACCTAGTATAGACTGGGATGTCTATGGATTCATTACAGGTGGTACAGACAAGCCGTCGCATGAATTACATTTGAACACATTATCCGAAAACTGTCTTGAGCAGCTAAATCGACAGCCAATGCGTATTGGAAATATTTTAGATCTGGTAGCCACGAACAGACCAGACCTCACCGATGGTATCAGTGCTGAGACAGGGATCAGTGATCATGATGTTGTCATTATGACTACGGTTACGAAAGTTAAAAAGTCGGTCAAGAAGGCTAGAAGAGTATTCTTTCTAGAAAGGGCAGATAAGCAGTTGTTAGCATCCCACTTAGTAAATGAATCGACTTCATTTACTTCGAGGATGATGGACGTGGAAGAATTATGGGCAAATTTTAAACACATTGTAAATCACGCATTGGACAAGTATGTGCCGAAAAAGTGGGTTACGGATGGAAAAGACCCACCGTGGTTTAACAGCGCAATTCAGAGAATGCTCAGGAAGCAAAGACAGTTGCACTCGTGGTACAAGAAAGATCGGGAGAATGAGGACAGGCAAAAGTTAGTAGAGATTCGTGCTGCAATAAAAACAGCGATGCGCGAAGCATACAATCACTACCACTGTCATACCTTAGCAAAAGATCTTGCTGAAAACCCAAGGAAATTCTGGTCTTACATAAAATCAGTAATTGGGTCTAAGGCTTCCATCCAGTCACTCACTGATCAGTCTGGCCTGGCAATGGAAGACAGCAAAACGAAAGCTGAAATTTTAAATTTAGAATTTGAGAAATCTTTCATGCAGGAGGATCGTACAAACATACCACCGTTTGAGTCTCATACAGATTCCCATATGGAGGACATAGTGATAGACATCCCTGGCGTTGTGAAGCAGCTGAATGGGTTGAAAATAAATAAATCGCCAGGTCCTGACGGGATTCCAATTCGGTTTTACAGAGAGTACTCTACTGCATTGGCTCCTTACTTATCTTGCATTTATCGCAAATCTCTTGCCCAATGTAAAGTCCCGAGTGACTGGAAAAAAGTGCAGGTGACGCCTGTATATAAGAAGGGTAGAAGGATGGATCCTCAAAATTACAGACCAATATCCTTAACATCGGTTTGTTGCAGGATTATTGAACATATTCTCAGTTTGAATATAATGAATTTCTTTGAAACAGAGAAGTTGCTGTCCATGAATCGGCACGGCTTTAGAAAGCATCGCTCCTGCGAAACGCAACTCGCCCTTTTTTCACATGATACCTTGTGAACCATGGATGAAGGGTATCAGACGGATGCCATATTCCTTGACTTCCGGAAAGCATTTGACTCGGTGCCCCACTGCAGACTCCTAACTAAGGTGCAGGCATATGGGATTGGTTCCCAAATATGTGAGTGGCTCGAAGGCTTCTTAAGTAATAGAACCCAGTACGTAGTCCTCGATAGTGAGTGTTCGTCGAAGGTGAGGGTATCATCTGGAGTGCCCCAGGATGTGTGGTAGGTACACTGCTGTTTTCTATCTACGTAAATGATCTTTTGGATAGAGTGGATAGCAATGTGCGGCTGTTTGCTGATGATGCCGAGGTGTACGGGAAGGTGTCGTCGTTGAGTGAATGTAGGAGGATACAAGATGACTTGGACAGGATTGTTGATTGGTGTAAAGAATGATAGCTAACTCTAAATAAAGATAAATGTAAATTAATGCAGATGAATAGGAAAAAGAGTCCTGTAATGTGTGAATACACCATTAGTAGTGTAGCGCCTGACACAGTCATGTCGATTAAATATTGGGGCATACCATTGCAGAGCAATATGAAGTGGGACAAGCATGTAATGGCAGTTGTGGGGAAAGCGGATAGGCGTCTTTAGTTAATTGGTAGAATTTTGGGAAGATGTGGTTCATCAGTAAAGGAGACTGCTTATAAAACACTAATACAACCTATTCTTGAGTACTGCTCGAGCATTTGGGATCCATATCAGTTCGGATTGAGGGAGGACATACAAGCAATTCACAGGTGGGCTGCTAGATTTGTTACTGGTAGGTTTGATCATCACATGAGTGTTATGGAAATTCTTCAGGAACTCGGGTGGGAGTCTCTGGAGGAAAGGAGGCATTCTTTTCGTGAAACGCTACTAAGGAAATTTAGAGAACCAGCATTTGAGGCTGACTGCAGCACAATTTTACTGCCGCCAACTTATATTTTGCGGAAAGACCACAAAGATAAGATAAGAGAGATTAGGGCTCGTACATAGCCATATAGGCAGTCATTTTTCCCTCGTTCTGTTTGGGAGTGGAACAGGAAGAGAAGATGCTAGTTGTGGTACGAGGTACCCTCCGCCACGCACCGTATGGTGGATTGCAGAGTATGTATGTAGATGTAGATGTTGTATGAAAACCCGTTTGTATTGTGATAGATGTGAAATCTCTACCATTCGGGAGTGTCGCGATGAAATCTTGCTGTTATCGTCAATTGTAGGCTCAAACTTAATTGTGCTCTTTTAAAATATTTTAGAATAGTAGGCCTATCCTCGTTCAAATCAGTCGTTCTCTAATGTAATTGTACAATTATTTGAGAAGTAGATTATTTTTAGAATTTTCGGACGTTTACAAGATTATACAGGGTGTATATAAACGAATATCAGGGTTTTAACGCTTTATAATAATTATTACATTAAACCTACTGTTATAAATGATATGTCATATGAAAGAGCGTTTGGCACCAGTGTGCATGCGCAGCACACAATGTTTCCGCCGCAATCTGTAGACACCAATCGTGGCGAAGATTGTCACTAAAGTGCGCATCATTTATGTTGGTGGCCGAGTTTAGGTTCGTTCTGCGCATCTGATGTCACAAAACACAGTCAGCCAATGGACAGAGAACGACGTTGCCAGATCTCGACTGCAGAGCAGAGTACGGACGAGTGTCTTCAGTTTTAGAAACTTTCAGTCATAAATAAAGTAATTGAACAAAAGCAATGTCTTGATAACAGACTTCCTTTTATAGAAACTTTGGAAAAAGCATTCTTTATACCAATTGCTTCATATTCTGTTAATTAATTAAACAAAACAAGCAATAAGACTCCTAATTCAGGCGATAGCAAGGAAAGGTGTTCGTATCAATCTCACGAACTGCTTTTCCGCAATAAAGAACAGCGGTAATTGTTTATTTCCTATTGTACTTCGACGAAGTGTGAGTAATTCATAGTCATACCAACAGTGTGTGTCAGCATTTTGCATGACCTGTTAGAGTCGTCAAGGAGTTACACTGTGGTAAGAGCTGCGTTAGCGTAACGGTTAAGGAGTTGGGCCAGTCAGTGAAAGGTTAAGAGTTCAAGCCGTGTGCAGTGCTTAAAACTTTCTTTATTCAAAAATAATATAGAAGTGGCCTAATTCACGAATTTTATTCGTTTGAATGCAATTTTTTAAAATTTCTAGTGCTTTGTTTCTCCATTAACCCTTTCGCTGCTGCAGACACGTGCTCCCCGCATTTCGCACTGTGCGCGGTTTTTTCATCGCTGCACTGCTCGCCTGTGCAGACACAGGGTGTTTCGACTGCTTTGACACACTTATTATTCGATTTCACAAAAATCTGATTTTTACACATCTTCTTGACTGATACCTTCCCCCCATAAATGACTTAATTTTGTTTCGATGGTCAACGCAGTTATTGTGTGGCATTAAATGTAGTAAACCATTGCACGAATTTTTGAAGAGTTTGCAGAGGTAAAAGTCCATAGGGTATACTTTCCGTATGGTCGATTTTAGTTGCCACAATGTTGAGAATGAAATGTGGACAAGATACCTAAATTTCATATAAAATTTACTGTACAACAATATCTCATTTAATTTAAGTACCACATAGGTGTCGTATGTAATATTAAGAAATATTCCGTCTTTCGCGACTGTAATAAAAGTTTTATTTACACCGGGCGCGTTTGGCTTTATTTTATAGCACTTCAGTCAATGAAAGGTATGGCACATACACAATGGTACTCATGTTCTCTTTCTTATTTTTGTTCCACAGTCGCAGTTTTACCAATGGTATTGAAATATATTCCTCTTCTGCAACTGTAATAAAGCGACTTATTTAGACCAGATGCGTGGCTCTCTTTTGAAGCATCTTCAGTGGACAATATTTTGTCTCCTCCAATGCCAAGTCACCTTTCGTAGTTTTGTGCTGCGGTAACATAATATTCAACGTTTGTGTTGGCTGATCAGTGTTTTAGCAAATAAATGTTGTTTGTGTGTGCCACACACAAAAATTATATTTGACATAGCTCAGACCACTTCACTGATAGACGGTATATTCAAATCCTAATGTTTTTGTAAGTCCACAGTTTTGTTTAATTTATTTTGTCTACTTTCTTTTGATTGGTTGAAGTGCTTTAAAATAAAGCCAAACGTGCCCGGTGTAAATAAAAACTTTTGTTACAGTCGCGAAAGACGGAATATTTCTTAATATTACATATGACACCTATGTGTTAATTAAATTAAATGAGATATTGTTATACAGTAAATTTTATATGAAATTTAGGTATCTTGTCCACATTTCATTCTCAACATTGTGGCAACTAAAATCGGCCATACGGGAAGTATACTCTATGGACTTTTATCTCTGCAAACTCTTCAAAATTTCGTGCGAAGGTTTACTATATTTAATGCTGCATAATAACTGCGTTGAACATCGAAACAAAATTAAGTCATTTATGGGGGGAAGGTATCAGTCAAGAAGATGTGTAAAAATCAAATTTTTGGGCCAAATAGTTTTTGTGGAATCGAATGATAAAGTGTGTCAAAGCAGCCGGAACACAATGTGTCTACTACACAGGCGAGCAGTGCAGTGACAAAATCGCGCACAGCGCGGAATGCAAGGTGCACGTCTTTGTAGCAACGATAGGGTTAATGCGGCCGTGGTGGCTTTACTTCATGAACTACGCGCTCCCCCCTACACGTAAGCTTGCGAACTTTGCTATACCACAGTGTGGCTATACTATACTATGGCGCTGCTTCTCTTGGCGCGTGCGTCGTGTGCAACTGGCAACGCAGCAATCTCCCGCGTCTGGACGGGCATGCGCGAGCCACCAAGATAAAAGAATTAAACTATAGTGAACAGAAAGCGTTTTGTGATTTGCAGTTTGCAAAGACCGAATCTGTAGTGCGTTCCGGCTGAAGTTCGGTTGTGATCCTTCAAGTGATAACATTTGTTAGATGGTATCATCAATTTGAAGATACTGGCTGCCTTTGTAAAGGGAAGAGCACAGGACGACCAAGAGTTAGTGAAGAGACTGTTGAGCGAGTGAGAGAGCCGTTCACTCGTAGCCCAAAGAAATCAGTCTGGAAGGCTAGTCGTGAATTACAAATTCCCGTGTCGACTGTTTGGAAAGTTCTAAGAGAACGCGTTCTTACCGTTTACAGTTATTACGGGCTCTAAATCAGGCAGGCCATGGATTACGTGCCAACTTCTCAAACGAAATGTTGTTTCATGACGAAGATTTTCTGGATCATGTTGTCTTCATTGATGAATCGACCTTCTACCTTAGTGGACATGTTAACACTCACATTGTGCGCATCTAGGGCTCATAAAATCACTGAAGACACACTTATCAACGTTTGGGAAAAACTCTGCTATAGACTTGATGTGTGCTGTGGGACAAATAGTGCTCACATTGAACATTTAAAAGTTTCTTGGTAAAACTGTTTGAGTTGCTCTTTCATTTGACATATTGTTTATAACTGTAAGTTCAATATAATAAATATTACAAAGCATTAAAACACCGATATTCATTTATAAACACCCTGTATATCCGTAAGTTACAGGTACGAGTGTTATGTATTTTGTAGCAATCAGCGTTTGTGATTCACAGTTCAGCCAAAGAATACATCAGCCCTGAATTTCATTGTAAATCAACGCAAATAAACGTGCGTTTTGTGAATTTTCCTAAGCTACCATTGTCCTTTTGAATACTCTACGAGCAATTTGCAGCAAACCGGCGTTTGTGATTTAGTTCACTGTAGCAGTTTTTCTAGCCGCATAACATATTGTGTTACATCTAGTTTTCCCTTAAAGAGTGGTAGTCCCATATATTATCTGCGGTTATCGTAAATTAACTCTGTTTTCGAGTCTTCCGACGCCTACAATTAACATCAAAACTTTTTAGGAAACTAGTAATTTTAGCGCAGGTTTGTGTGTTCCTTAATAGAAACCTCGTTTTTGTGTATTTGCTATAATTCTTCTAGCTCAACAGATAGAAGAAAATACAAGAATGGAGGTAGGGTACTCCTACTTTAATTAAAAGTGGATTAAGACTTGAAACTATTGATAGTTTTCACTACCTCAATAGAGAAAGAGACTTTGAAGCAACAGATGTAGAAATCAGTGGTTCAAATACAGTTGTGGTATGTATCTATTGCTCTCCAAATGGGAACTTTGAGGCATTTATCAATAAACGTGAAATACTACTAAATAGAATACCTGTAGGCAAGAGATCAATAGTACTGTGTGGGCATTTCATGAAGTATTTTTGTGTATATAGTATTTCCTTGAAGTTGTTTTTTTTTTTTCAGTGCCAAATCTGTATCCTAAAGAAATATACCGTTTTAAATGAAACTGTTTTGTTCAGACTTAATAATTTGCAACAGGTTATGTGCCCAGGCTACGTGAAACTGAACAAAATACAGTTTTTTTCAGGTTTGATTCAATTCAGTGTGTGCTGGTAGAAGCTATCAGTTGTTGAATCGAGCTGTACGGTAAGAATATGGCTACAAACGGAGACTATAAAGTGATTATCGATAAACTCGAAGGGCCTGAAGATTGGGCAAAATGGAAATGGCATCTCTCTATGGTACCCCGTTCATGTGAACTGGAAGACGTTATTATCGGTACGCGCGAACCCGCGGTGCTGCCTCAGGAACCAACAAGTGAAGTGAACAGAAGGCAGCGTACGCAGAATGTCAAAAGGATGACACGAAAGCGGCAAGTTTGATAGCAAGTGCGCTAAGCAAACCAGTAGTCCCACTTGTATTGATGTGCAGAAACGCTAAAGAAATATGGGACAAACTACACGCGAAATTTGAACGTAGTAGCACGCAATGCTTGAACATGTTAATTGAACCATTCTTCCGTGTCAAATGTGATGAAGCAGAAGATATTAGCTCACATGTTGCTAAGCTACAAAAGTTATTTGTAGATTTAAATGATGAATTAACGAAACATGAAGAGAATACGTTGTCTGAGAGAATATTAAATGGTCGAATTTTATCTACGCTGGGAAAAGAATATGATAATTTTAAAGATCTCTGGGACACAATACCGGCTGACAACCAGAATTTGAACTTACTTATTGAAAAATGTTGTGCTATCGAACTGTGTGAACAAAGTACAACGGATGTAACTGCATTGGTTGCGTATAACTCACGAAAAAAGATGTCAAAAGAGGGAACAAAATAAAAATTTCCGTGTAACAAACGTAAACAACTAGGACACTGGGCAGCGGAGTGTCCACAGAACCCTCGTGACTGCAATAACGAGCGGCAAGAAGAGAAGGTGAGTGAAAACGCTGTGTTTACTTCGTGTGCCATGGGTGCGTCTACTGTAAATCATATTGACGTAAATAAATGGTATTGTGATAGTGGTGCTACGAAGCACATCACCATGAATAACCAATACTTCGTCTTGTACAGCGAATTTGACGTTCCTGAAGTGGTTTCATTAGGAAGACAAGGTACTAACATGCATGCACTTGGTAAAGTCACAGTTTACATCGAAATAAGACAAAACAATGAATGGTATAGGGCCAAGTTGGAAAATGTTTTGTATGTGCCCGATGCAAGCGCTCATTTGTTCTCTGCCAGAGCAGCTGCAGGTAACGGCTACAGTATAACATTCGATTATAAAAGTGTTATGATTTAAAAAAATCAGCGGCGACATCGTCATGACAGGGTATGTGGAAAATGGTCTGTACGTGTTGAATATGTGTGTTGTCAGACCAGAAAACAGTGATCAAGTAGATATAGCGACATCTGAAACACTGCAGATGTACCATGAAAGATTTGGTCATCAAAATAAGCAACACATCAAGATCATTTTGAAGGAACTTAACATCAGTGTAGAAGGTTGTAATGATGAATTTTGTGGCGGTTGCGCATTAGGAAACATGCACAGAGTACCATTCAAACAAAGAACAAACCGCTCCACAATTACTGGCGAATTAATTCACGCAGATGTCAATGGACCAATGAGTACTGAGTCGTTTGGAGGTGCTCGATATTATGTATGTTTTAAAGACGTTCCTCGGCAGTCTGCTTCTGGAGGAAGTCAAAGTGAAGAAAACTTTAACGGACTTGAATCTGGAGGAAGTCAGGAATCAGATGGCAATAACAAGAATTCAGCAGCATTCCTGAAAGCCACAGCATCAGAATCTTCTAACGTAGATGAACTGGAGAACAGAAGACTACGAAGAATACCAGCCTGGATAGAAAGTGGTGAGTTCTTGATGTTTTCAAAACTTACCGCTGGCTAACAAAAAGATCCAAACTGTTCTTCTGATGTATTACAGTCGAATGAGAAAGAAAACTGGATGCAAGCTATCAATGAAGAACTAGAATCACTAAAGAGAAACAATACTTGGGTGTTAGTTGAACGTCCTATGAATGCCAAAGTATTACAAAATCGTTGGGTTCTATGTCGAAAAGTTTCAGCTGCTGGAAATACTCGCTTCAAAGCCCGATTAGTTGCTAAAGGATATATTCAGCAAGCAGGAATAGATTATGAAGATACATTTAGCCCTGTTGCACGTTATGACACCATTAGAGTTTTGCTAGCGGTAGCTGCTTAAAAAAAACTGGTGTTGAAACAACTTGATGTGAAGACGGCATTTTTGAATGGAATACTTCAAGATGAAGTATACATGGATCAACCAGAAGGTTTTGAAGATAGTACGCATCGAGTGTGTCTCCTGAAACGGATTCTCTATGGACTAAAAACAAGCACCAAGCTGCTGGAACAAACGGTTTATGGGAGTTATGAAGAAAGCAGATTTTCGGAACAGTGCTGCAGATCCTTGTTTGTTTTATCGCAAATGAAATGAAAAGAGACTTTATGTAGCTATTTACATTGATGACGGCCTAATTGTTTGATTTGACATTGGGGACTCTTGACAGTTTTCTTGGCATAAAAATAAAACAAAATGAAAATGGAGCAATTATGATAAATCAAGAAAAGTACACGAAAGAAATACTGGAAAGATTTCAAATGGCAGAATCTAAAATGAATTCAACTCCCACTGGATATGAAGAAAATGATCAGAATGAAACAGAAGCAATTTCGGCCTCCGTACCCTATAGTGAGGCAATTGGACGTCTTATGTATCTCTCAATAGCAACTCATCTATACATAAGTTTTGCAGTCAATAAAGCTGCTCGAGCTATGAGAAAACCAACTGCTTCAGACTGGAACCGAATTAAACGCATATTTTGGTATCTGAAAGGTACATTAAAAATTATGGCATTAGCTACGAAAGAGAAGAAAATCTGAGAATTTACAGTGATGCTGATTTTGCTGGAGACAAACAGACAAGACTTTCAACAACTGGTATTGTGGCAAAGTACCATGGAGGGGAAATATCGTGGAGAGGTCAGTTGCAGAAGGTAGTGGCTACATCTACAACTGAAGCAGAAATCATTTCAGCAAGTGAAGGAGCCAAAGAATTAATTTGGTTACGTCGTTTACTAAGTGACTTGGTTGCAATGCAGGAACAACCTCCAACACTTTATATTGACAATGCCAGTGCATTAAAATTGGCAAAAAACCCTATCATCATCTGTCAAAATACATAGAGGTCCGACACTTCTATGTTCGTTAAAGATTTCTGAATGGTGAAATTTTGGTGGAACATATAGATGGAAAGAAACAGTTAGCTGATCTGCTGCCAAAGCCACTTGAGCGAGTTCGATTTAATTTGCTGCGTGCAGAGATTGGTGTGAAGGAAGTCAAACAGTAACTCTTTGTTTTCATATGACTGTTTTATTTATCCTTTTGGAGGAAGTGTTGTAAAAAAGGAAAAATGTTTTTAACGTTCAGTGTGGTATTCCTTGGTATTTTCATGAAGTATGATTGTGTAGGCCCATATAGGATCTCCTTGAAGTTCGTTTTTTTTTTTCAGTTAAGTGCCAAATCTGTATCCTAAAGAAATATACCGTTTTAAATGAAACTGTTTTGTTCAGATTTAATAATTTGCAACAGTATTACATTCTAGTTGTCCCTTAGAGAGTAGTAGTACTATCTATTATCTGCGGTTATCGTAAATTAACTCTGTTTTCGAGTCTTCCAACGCCTACAATTAACATCAAAACTTTTTAGGAAACTAGTAATTTTAGCGCAGACTTTTGTGTTCCTTAATAGAAACCCTGTTTTTGTGTATATGCTATAATTCTTTTAGGGAATTAGCAACTTTTTAGCTCAACTAATAGAAGAAAATACAAGAATGGAGGTAGGGGAGAGTGGGGCACATTGCACCATAAAAAATATTTCTTCGTGTTACTCATGCAATAATTTTATTACAGAGTTGTGATTTACAGATGTTACAGTTTAATCATTCAAGTATCAAATGCCCTTATATGACTGCATTGTCATTAATGGTTTTCTAGCTGCATGCCTTTGAAGAAAATTTGGTATATGGTTCATTGTGCCCCACATGTGGGGTACAATGAACCACTTTAAACAGGTTCATTGAAAGAACCTATTTAGCACACAAAGTAAGTGTAAATGTACATTAAACATAATGTTTACATATATTCCATGTGTGAATCATATAATTAAATCTGTAGGCACACAGTCATGTAACTTATTTTGGAATTACCAAACATCCATGGACTCAAACCTGATTCCAAATTTGAAATATGATTTTTGTCTCTGTCACACCATCAGTAGCAGGTAATGAGAGCATGTAAAGTATGTTGCTAGCTGGAACAAAAGCTTCATCCTTTACCTGAGGAAAACAAAACTTCACTCTCATTTTTTCACTTTTTCTCAAAAATGATACCTGATAGTCTCCTGTGTCATCCTTTGGTTTCAAAATCCTCCCCACATAGTAAACTGGTGTTTTGTTTTTCAGTTCAAATTTGGTCAAAACGAAATCATCTGTTTCTGGTAATTTGCCCATGTCTTCAAAGTTGTGCTCAGATTCACCAGACACATCCACATTGGCATCGCTCTCTTCATAATGCGCCTCATTAATGTCGTCATCTGATTCCTGCTCATAAAGCTTCCAGTTGACCTTCTTATTGGGATGTTTTGTGGCTTGCAACAAATCTTTGTCCAGTGTATCAGTTGCAATTAAAGTTCGCCCTCTCTTACGTTTATTGCTCTTCTTTCTGTTCTCTGCTTTTGGATATCCTCGAATTATTTCAGGAGAAACTCCATTAGGAAAAGCTGTTTGGGTGTTAAGTACTGCAGATGGTCCTTCTTGCTGCACATCTTGTGGCTGGCTGACATCGACTGAGGCTTGTCCTGCAGATCGTGCATCCTTAATATGATGGAGAGAATTAACATCTGAAATTGATCTGTTTGCCTCCATGACCCTGTCTGTTACTTCACTGACCATAAAGTCTTCATCAGTGAAGATGTATTCATCAAATGGAAATATTCCACATTTCTTGAAAGCCAAACATATGTTAGTGGGTGTCATTGATATGTCATGAGCAATTTTGACACATACAGCTACATCATAAGTAGTGAGAGGAGTGCCTTTTTTTGGTAGGAGTTTTGAATTTAATGCTGAGAAATAAATTCCCTTGAATGAAGAGAACACTCCTACATCTAGAGGCTGCAGTTTGCTTGAGGTATGTGGGGGTACAGTTAGCATAACCACCCCATTGGCGTTTGCTACATCTATTCCCTCAATTGACAGATGGGTTTCATGATTGTCTAAAATTAGAAGCGCAGGATTGTCTTTGCTACTACTGAATTTGTGGATGAAATGTTTCACGACATCCACGAAAAGTTTGCTATTTAGCCAGCCACACTTTGTTTCTAACCCTAGGGTGCCTCTTGGTGCATTACTTATCGTATGTTGTTTAAAATGTACTCGAGGAAATATCATTGCTGGGGGCAGGGAAAAGTACCACCTGCACTGATTATGCAACAGGTGGTCACTAAGACACCACGTTCTCCACTAGTAGCTTGAGCAATCTGTTTACTTCCCTTGTGCCACTACCTTTGGAAGCCTATCTGGTACAGTTGAGGTACTTGCATCATCCAGATTGAAAACCCTTGTACCATCAGCGAAAGTAGGGTCTCTCTCATGAAGGTCTTTCAAGTTTTTGAAGAAATTCGAAACAGTATACCGATTAAAGGATGTGGCTCTGGATAAGCTGCAGCCCTCTGGGGTTCAGATAGTTAAACTGGGATTTCATTTCATGAACCCGTAGAACCAGTCTACACCAGCCATTTCCTCCCAGCCATTTCCTCCGTCCAGTTTTCAGGATGTTTCAGACCATTTTTCACAGATAGCTCACTTGCTAAGTGCCTGCATGTTTTAGTGTCAACACCAAAGCATATCTTAGAAGAATGCAACAAAGACTCCACTTATTCTTTCTCCTGCTCCACAGAAAATACCTTTCAATTTTCATAGTTTGGTGTCAATCTTTCACTGGAACCATATTTAATGTTTTGAACATATCGTCGAAGAGTAGGGTAAGGTAAGATTTAGCTGCTTGGCGAACTGCCATACCCTTATTAAGAACATCCTGTACAGCTTCTTGCAGAACATCATGGTCAGTTTTACCTCTGTCTGTCTTCCTGCAGTACAATCGAACCATCTTCAAACATTCTAATATAAAACAGGACTGCTGAACGTCTGTAATTTCAAAGCCTTAAATACCTACACATATGAATTTACCCATGCTAAGGAAACAAAGTGCAGAGTGCTTGTATTGGAGAATTAAAATATTCCTGGGGCACAATGGACCACCCTGGGGCACAACGAACCATGGCTCATTGTGCCCCGGGAGAGTTTGGTTCAGTGTGTCCCAACAGTACATACTTCAAACAAAGCTCATGTGAGGTTATGTATGAACATTTTTAATATTTGAAGATCTATATCATTAAGTACAGTATTGGTATTGTTACAATGACCTCCTTTCTCTAAAATTTGGTGACAAAGGATTGAACAAAATTCAATCTACCTACATCTCCAAAAATTACTTCACTGTTGCGAAACTAATATATCACCAGTACAGCACTAATTGTGGGAACTAGATCCTGCAGAAAACAAATGGCAGTCGATAGAGCAGTACTGACAACATATGCACAGAGGAAAAACTAATTTACCACCTTATACTGAAATTATGCTGCCTGATTCATTGTGCCCCGTGGTTCAGAATGCCCCACGCTCCCCTACTCCTACTTTAATTAAAAGTGGGTTAAAACTTGAAACTATTGATAGTTTTCACTACCTCAATAGAGAAAACACGAATTCTTTACAGATGAATGGAAAAACTAGTAGAAGCCAACCTCGGGGATGATCAGTTTGGATTCCGTAGAAACACTGGAACACGCGAGGCAATACTGACCTTACGACTTATCTTAGAAGAAAGATTAAGGAAAGGCAAACCTATGTTTCTAGCATTTGTAGACTTGGAGAAAGCTTTTGACAATGTTGACTGGAATACTCTCTTTCAAATTCTAAAGGTGGCAGGGGTAAAGTACAGGGAGCGAAAGGCTATTTACAATTTGTACAGAAACCAGATGGCAGTTATAAGAGTCGAGGGGTATGAAAGGGAAGCAGTGGTTGGGAAGGGAGTAAGACAGGGTTGTAGCCTCTCCCCGATGTTGTTCAATCTGTACATTGAGCAAGCAGTAAAGGAAACAAAAGAAAAATTCGGAGTAGGTATTGAAATCCATGGAGAAGAAATAAAAACTTTGAGGTTCGCTGATGACATTGTAATTCTGTCAGAGACAGCAAAGGACTTGGAAGAGCAGTTGAATGGAATGGACAGTGTCTTGAAAGGTGGATATAAGATGAACATCAACAAAAGCAAAACGAAGATAATGGAATGTAGTTGAATTAAGTCAGGTGATGCTGAGGGAATTAGATTAGGAAGTGAGACACTTAAAGTAGTAAAGGAGTTTTGCTATTTGGGGAGCAAAATAACTGATGATGGTCGAAGTAGAGAGGATATAAAATGTAGACTGGCAATGGCAAGGAAAGCTTTTATGAAGAAGAAAAATTTGTTAACATCGAGTATAGATTTAAGTGTCAGGAAATCATTTCTGAAAGCATTTGTATGGAGTGTAGCCATGCATGGAAGTGAAACATGGACGATAAATAGTTTGGACAAGAAGAGAATAGAAGCATTCGAAATGTGGTGCTACAGAAGAATGCTGAAGATTAGATGGGTAGATCACATAACTAATGAGGAAGTATTGAATAGGATTGGGGAGAAGAGAAGTTTGTGGCACAACTTGACCAGAAGACGGGATCGGTTGGTAGAACATGTTCTGAGGCATCAAGGGATCACCAATTTAGTATTGGAGGGCAGCGTGGAGGGTAAAAATCATAGAGGGAGACCAAGAGATGAATACACTAAGCAGATTCAGAAGGATGTAGATTGCAGTAGGTACTGGGAGATGAAGAAGCTTGCACAGGATAGAGTAGCATGGAGAGCTGCATCAAACCAGTCTCAGGACTGAAGACCACAACAACAACAACAACAACAACAATAGAGAAAGAGTCTTTGAAGCAACCGATGTAGAAATCAGTGGTGCAAATACAGTTGTGGTATGTATCTATTGCTCTCCAAATGGGAACTTTGAGGCATTTATCAATAAATGTGAAATACTACTAAATAGAATACCTGTAGGCAAGAGATCAATAGTACTGTGTGGGGATTTCAACACTGACTTTCATGCAGTAAGCAGGAGAAAAGAACTGTTGCTCAACCTAATAGATACTTTCAATTTAAAACAAACAATTACAACCTCAAGAAGAATTACCAAAACTTCTGCCACTACTGTGGACCAAATATTTGTTAACACACCGTATGCAGCAAAATATCTAAATACAAATTTTAGTGATCACGAAGTTCAAGTGGTAAACCTCTCAGGCTGTTTATTACCCAGACAAAACCATGAAAGGACTGTGACTGCAAGAAGTTTCAACACATGGAGCATAGAAACATTCAATCACTTATTATCAAGAGAAAGGTGGGAAGAAGTTTCTCAGTGGCACGACACCATCAAAATGTCTGACAAGTTCTCTGAAATCTTCAACTATTATTTTTAAACAGTATTTCCTCTCAAAACACGGGTAGGAAGGAACACAAATCTAAAAGCAAAGTCATAGGTAACAAGAGGCATAAAAGTTATGTGTGATTGTGATTTTTGTGGTCCCATAAATTACCTTTTGTACAGATATGTACTTGTAACATAGGACAGGTCATTAGGCTTACAATCTAGATAATATGAAATATAAAAGTATATAAAATAGGTTACACGTTATATATACATTACATCGTACGCAATGACTTATGATGCAGTATATTCATAATATTACACGGTGTAAAATGACTTATGATGCATAAAAAAAACTGTGAGATATAATTAGCTTATATTATACACCTGTGGTTCCTAATTGTAGTTAATTTCTTTAACACTGATTTCGGTTGCTAGGTCTTCTTATGATGTGTGTGATTTATCACTCACAGGATGAACTTTTGATCACTGTTTGTTAATGTAGTCAGCTACACCATAAAACTCTCCTTGTATTAGAAACTTTTTTAGAGTTGTGGGGAACATTTTCTCAGTTTTGAGGTCTTGTGATTCCCTTTGCATTGCTTGTATTAACTTGATGCCAGAGTATTTGGGTCCTTTTCAAAAATCTTAAGTCTGTGTGGAATGCACTGCAGTTGTTTTCTGTTCCTTGTGTTCTGTGTATGAACAGTCTCATTAGTCTCCAGTTTTGTGTGATCACATAATGCACTCACAATGGTCTTGAATATATACAATGATGGAAATGTTAGAATGTCTAGTTCTTTGAAACAACATTTACACAATTCTTTTTGCTTCATTTTCAATATAATTCAAATGGCTTGCTTCTTTAATGTGAATATTCTCTTCATTCCTGTGATTCCATATTACATGTATGGTTCAAAAAGTTCGTGATAGTGCACAAGAGTCTCAGTGAGTAACTTATACCGAGCCAGTCGTTTCATTATAAATATCACTGAGCTAAGCTTACTGGAAACAGTATTTATCTGCTGTTTCCAATTTAGCTCACTGTCTATAGTAATGCCCAAAAACTTAACTGAAGCTACTTCTTCCAGTCCTTTTTCATCTAAGAAAACATCCTTATATTCTTCTTTTTGTTTATTTTTGAAGACCATGTACATAGTTTCCTTCAGATTAGTAATTAATTCATTTTCAGAGAGACATTGTGCTGTGCTACTGACTGATATGAATGTATTTTGCTCAAGTGCTTCCAAATCGTTGGAAACGTTTAGCACAGTCATATCATCTGCATAAAGTATTTTGATTTCATTTTCACATGTTTGTATATTATTCACAAATAAATTGAAGAGAACAGGTTCCATTACAGATCCTTGAGGTCACCATACTTAATGCTTCTAGCTTCTGATCCGTGTAAATTATTGATGGCTACATATTGCCTCCTGTTACTTAGATATGATGTTATCCAGTTTGATGCATGTCCACGAATACCAATATTCTCTAGTTTCTTTACTAGGACTGTATGATCAACTGTCAAACACCTAGGATAGATCAAGAAAAATTCCACTCCAGACACTACCATCTTGTTGTCCAAGGCCTGTACGATTGATTCTGTTAATGATTCAATTGCTGTTTCTGTTGATTTCCCTTTCTCATATCCATGGTGTGCTGGAGTTTATGTAATGTTTTTCCAAATAAGCAGTTAGTCTGTCTCAAGCAACACAAAAATAAAATTACTCAGTTACAGAAAAAACCACAACATATCCCTCTCCTTAACATTTATATTACAGAATATATTCAGGTGTATAGGAAAGTCATTGTCAGGCATAAATAATGTCCAATGATAGGTTTATATCAGAGTCAGAAAATAAAAGCAAAGCAATCTGGAAAGTAATAAAGCAGGAAGTAAAAAAGGAAAATATCACACTGAACTGTGACAACAAGAGAATTACTGACCTGCAGCAGATTGCAAATCTCTTCAGGCAGTATTATGAAGACAGTACAACAAAATCTAATAATTAATTATGAGAAAGATAGCCTAATTCACCATCAGAATAAAGTATATTCTTGCCTCCACCCAACTTCTCTCTACAACACACCCCCAAAAGAAATCACTCACATAGCAAAAACCTCCAAAAAAAGTGCCCTCAGGAATTGATAGTATTCCAGACTTCACCATAAAGGAAAGCATTATAAATATTGCAACACCCCTTGCATAGATAATCAACTCATCTTTCTCAACGGACTGTCTTAAAATTTCCAAAGTGATCCCTATTCATAAAAAGGGTGACAAAGCAAATTTGGAAAACTACAGGCCAGTCTCATTATTATCAGTTTTTGCCAAGCTCATTGAAAGAATCATGGACAATAGATTAATGGAATTTGTGGATAAGAACAAGATCCTTGCTGATGCCCAACATGGTTTTTGGAAAAATAACTCTTAAGACCAGTGCCATATATAATTTCTTACAAAATGCTCTAGAAGCACTGGATAATAAACAAAATGCTGCTGGTATTTTCTTAGACCTAAGCAATGCTTTTGACATTTTGGACCACAGAATCCTGTTGGAAAAACTAAAAAAGTATGGCATCAGAGGCACCACATTAAAATGGTTCTCTTCATACCTGACAAATCGGAAACAAAAAGCAGTAATAACACATGAATTAAATGATAGCATTAGAACATATTTTTCAGATGCAAGAATAATCGAAATTGGAATCCCTCAACGATCCGTTCTCGGCCCTCTTCTTTTCTTTCTATATGTAAATGACCTAGATGTAAGCATAGAACTGCAACTAAATATTTTGTTTGCAGATGACAAACATCCTTCCTACAGGGGAAACACAAAAACAGCTGCAGTAAAGCACAAATAGAGCTACAGACCAGCTAAATGACTGGTTTGGAGGAAATAAACGCTTCCAAAACTACTGTGCTTAATTTCTGTTTGAAAGGGGAAGCCTGCAACACTTCTGTGACAAACACCAGTGAAATTACACCCTCACTGGAAGCAAAATTTTTAGGCATATGGCTTCAAAATTATTTTAAATGGCAGACACATATAACAGAAATGAATACACACTGAAACAATTATGCTACAGCCTAATCTTTCTTGGACACAAAGCAAGCTCCCACACTGTTAGAATTGCATACTTTGGCCCATTCCACAGTATTCTACAGTATGGAATTATTTTGGGGCAGCACAGCCGCTAGCTCAGTAATTTTCCTGAGCAAAAAAAAAAAAAAAAAAAAAGAAAAAAAGAAAAGCTATAAGAGCAATGAATCATGCAAAACAGACTGACGTATGTAGGCCTCTCTTTCCTGTCTTTTCATTCAAGAAATTGAAAATGTGAGAGGAAAAATATCAAAGAGATGCATAAAAACTCTAATGTACATGAACATAATACCAGGCAAAAAGACGAACTCCATGTTCAGTCAGTAAGGACAAAAGCCTTTAAAACTTCCATTACAAATAGTGCAATACAAATGTACAATAGTCTGACACATAAAATTAAAGTTATTTCTTCATTTTCTCTGTTTCACAAACTTCTAAGGGAATTCTTATTAGATCAATGCTTCTGTTCAGTGGCAGAATTCTTCAACCATGTGAAGTACAACAGACATGAAGCAAGAATTACTATTCCTGGTAAAGCAAGATCAAATATAATGAGTTTATTGTACTATTAAAATAAATTTTGAACCTAAATAAATAAATAAAATAAATGCTGTTCAGGAACACAGGATGACTTGGTTGGTGTTTGTAAGCAACTGGAAATTACCCTGACTACTGTCAAACAGTTGGTAACTGCTGACAAATTGGTCTGTTGGGTGAGCTCCCAAGAGTATGTACCTTTGATACATGTACCCGAGGTACCTCAAATACTATCCTCTACTGTGGATCCTATCTCCTCAGCAGCAAGTACAGGATCTGTCACTACTCATTCACTTGACTGCAAGTGGCGTGTTAGTGGTAGATCTAGGCATCCTGTACAGGGTGGAGGGAGAGCAGAGAGGTCTCATGGTGTTATACCAGTCTCCTTACCAACAAATTTGAGGTGCTATCTTTCACTGAAAATGGAACTGAGCCAGCGGGATTCACCTCACCTGTTTTGGGGAAACCCGTTTCATGCTTTGTCAGGAGGGGAGGGGTCTAGTAATTGTTGGCCATTCAAACACACAGTGAATGATGGTACCCCTTAGGGAAGTAGCGATAAGGGACAGGAAAGAACGTCAGGTGCACTCAGTGCATACACCTGAGGGCCTCATGCAACATATTGAAGAGGCTATTCCAGTGACCACTGAGAGAACAGGGTGCAACACAGACTGTGGTGCATGAAGGAACGAACGATTCCTGTTATCTGGCCTCATTTTCGGGTCATTCCAGTGACACACACATAATAGTAGGGACAGAAATCTGGTTGAAACCTGAAATTGATATTGATAGCAAGGTGATTTTTGGGAAATGGTAAATGGAGGTGGCGTATTTGTTGCAGTAGACAAGAAACTCAAATCTGTCAAGACAGAAATTGTTTGAGCAAGACTATGTGTCAGGGATGCGTCTAAAATGATAATTGGGTTTTCTATTGCCCACCAGACTCATCCCCTGATGCAACTGAAAACTTTAGAGAAAACCTCAGTTCACTTGTACGTAAGTTCCCCCACCATACTACAATCATCGGTGGAGACTTAATCATCCAACAATTAATTCGCAAAATTATAGTTTTGTTAGTGGTGTGTGTGGTAAGACATCCTGTGGAACTTTACTATATGCCTTCTCTCAAAACTACCTAGACCAGATTGGTAGGAACCCCACTCATGATGGAAATATATTGGATCATATGGCAACAAATAGACCTGATCTCTTTGATCTTTGAGGATGTCCACATAAAAACCAATATTGATGGCCATAACACGGTTGTGGCAACAATAATTACCAAAGTACAAAGAACATCTGAAACAAGCAAAAAGATACATATGTTCATTAAATTATATGGTGTACAACTTTGCTTCCACCATTTGCCAACATGTGGCAACAACAGTAAGTAGCAGTCGAAAGAAACAGATCGTAGATGTCAGGCAGTTAGCTCGGACCTCGGTCAACATAACCTCATTCAAACATTAGTCGATTTGTGTCTGCATCACAAAAGTTGTTCTTGATTAAAACTGTCAGTTTACGAGCCTACTTCTCTTCATTTGTGAGGTGTTACTGTTTTGTTTCAATATGAAGAAAACAGTGGCCGAGTCTCGTTGAATGCTCTCAAGTACATATGATAAGGATGCTATTAGGGAATTGTTACGATTAGTGGGAGTGACACAGCAAGCCATTTCAAAACGTCTCGAGGCTATGGACATGATTCAGAAAGAATACCAGCACTACACAGCCCTCTATTCCACCAAAGCACCCAGTCTTTTTACTTCTCTCCTTTTCAGCTACCCCTGCCCCCTCTTCCTCGCCCTCTGTCTAACCTCCCGATGCACCTAGCTGCCCTACCCTCTCTCCACCTCATCCCTGCTCACTCCCACAGCAGCACTGTACTGTACCCCAACCATACCCTACTATCACTTCCTCGCACTGTCCCAGCCTCTTCCTTACCCCATTATGTGACAGTATTTGTTGTGCTTATCTGTGACTCTGCATCTCCACTACATGGTGAGTAGCAACTATCCTATTCATAGTATTGTTACATTCCATCCTGGATTATCCATTGTTTAACTACATGAAAAATGTCATGATTTGTGAAGCACACAACCAGATTTATGAAAGTATGTAAATTTCAATTGTAATATC
Organism: Schistocerca americana; assembly: GCF_021461395.2. NCBI lineage: Eukaryota > Metazoa > Arthropoda > Insecta > Orthoptera > Acrididae > Schistocerca > Schistocerca americana. Next base: position 542,191,594 of record NC_060119.1, read on the forward strand.
AGTTATGTTCAATTTAAACAACATATAAAGTGATTGTGGATTTGTTGTCTGTTATAAAAGGACCAGGGGCTGTAGCTGTGGCATGCACTCTTGAATCAGTTTTGTGAGCACTAAGCATATGTCAGTTTTATCCATGTTGTGATGCAATAAACACATCTTAAAAATATTTTGTGTGTTTTGACTGTGTTATTTATTGGTTAACACTTCGCAAAGTGCTTGTCAATGCATAGAACTGGAACCAGAAGTGGAGGTACTATATTAAAGCTGAATTACGCATCTCAACATTTCTTGAATAATCAGCAAGTTAAGTAAATGAAATGTGGCCAAAAAAGCAGGTTACATTTTAAATTTGTGTTACAAAAGCTTTATTAATTCCTTAATTAATTAATACATTTCATTTCTGCCAGTGACATGCCTTTCTGGTGTAAGGTATAGATCAAATTTGAAACAATTTAAGGGAAATGAAAACAATTTTGACATATTGTAAACAGTGTATCTTTAAAGATCTTTTTTAAAAATTATAATCTAACTGAATAGATAAAAAATCTACTCACCAAGCGATGCCAGTAGAACACATTCACATAAAGCTTTTGGTTTACAAGCTTTTGGAGCCAGTGCCTCCTCCTTCTGGCATAAGGTTTCAAGGCGAAAGAAGAGGGGTGAAGGAAAAGGACAGGTGAAGTTTAGTAATAGGGGTAGAGTTCAGAAAAGTCACCCAGAACCCCAAGTTGGGGGGAGACTTGCTGGATGGGAAGAGAAGGAAAACTGCCTACAAATTAGATATTCTATTAAAATTTATAGTTATTACTGGTGCATCAAATAATGAAGTCTGTGCAGGATTATCATAAAATTAATGTTTCAAAGATTTATGATATGTTGCATTGATTTGTTGTATAAATGACTGGTATTGTATATTAAGGATGTTAAACCTAGTTCATTGTATTATGCCATCTTCCGGTGATCTGAGAGCTGATTCATGATGGAAATAAACACAGTTTTGCAGAACTTTAGGGAGTGTTTTGTATTTAATATTTATATGTTCTGCCAAGCAAAGATTGAAAATTTAGTTAATGTTAAAAAATTATTAACACACCACTCTAACATCAATTGTTGACGTTTTGGGACAAGGGTTTCTTCTCAGTTTGTTCCTCAGGACACCATCTACAATTTTTGGTATATTTTTATTACTTTAGCTCTGAGTAATGACAACATCCAAACACAGAGCAATGTTTTAAGGCTTGACATATTGCTCATTTGCTTCAGTCTTATGATCTTTGGCGAAGGCTTGTTTAGGGATTTTATTGATGTTCTGCCAGCACAAATGGATGGCACTGATGTAGGTTCTTCCTCCATTGCTGGTGAAATGTCAGGATAATTTCTTAACAAATGTTGGCCGAAGATCCTGAGACAGAAGCCAACAGGCAATACATCAACAAGTGGTCGCAAAAACCTCAACAATTTTGTTTTGAATCTTATTTATGTGCCTATGGACCACTCACTGCCTCAACTCCATGGTAAGTTGTTACCTTTAATCATTCCACTATTTTAACTAGCAGATAGACAAGCAATGTGTTTAAGGAAATTCTTTGATTTATTAAAGGGAAAAAATATTTAGTGTTTATTGCATGAAGAAAAATGCTAGTGCTATTCTGTGGTATGTCAGTTTTAACCAGAGAAGTGTATGGAGCACAAACATGTTTTGCTATCTTCAGTAGAAACATCATATTTTGCTTTTGCAACAGCTAGAACAGTACTGAAAATTTAAAAATATGCTTGAAATATCAAACAATTATTGGAGATTGTATTTCATAGCCACATGTTATAGTTTTATATGTGAACTTGTATCCTAACGACTACCTGTGCAAATATGACCTTGGTAGCTGCATCTTCTTCAACTCTGGCTGAGAAGTTAGTGGTTGAAAATAGGTTATTACCAATAATGTGATCTACATCAGATTTGCAGTTCAAACACTTTACTTGCACTTAGATGTTAAATAAACCACTGTTTATGGCCATTCATATCTCATCTATCTGATTTATGCACAGGTAAACAGCTAGCCACATACCACACTGATATCCTGCAGTATTGTTCTTGTACAGCACGTAACACAGTCGTAACTGTTCACAAAAGTTCAAGTGTAAACATATATAAAAACATAGTCACAGAATTGTACTCTTAATAACACTGTTTTGTATATCTAACAGTCAAATCAGCAGGAACAAGGTATAGCAGTAATCATCATTTGGAAGTAACACAGTTCACAGTCTGACACAATTGACACAGTCAATGATAATTATTGTTGAAATTTGACACAGTCAATGATAATTATTGTTGAAATTTGACACAGCCCATGATAATAATTACACATTCACTTTCCAATTAAATATATGAACAGTCAATAAATCACTGAACAAATCCTGGATGTGAAACCTAGATAAATTCTGGTACATTTTCTGACTTGAAATTTATGCAACATTGTCCTTTCATACTCACTACAGACTGACTTAAAATGGCTTAAGGTAAACTTCTTTTATAAGTTTACAATGATTCAAACTGAATTTATCTATTTTTGTTTACCAGGTTTCACAAATTCCAATTAAAGATTCATGCTTCTGAGTAACTGAATAGTGTAAGGAAGGAAGGAAGATTAGGTTTAATATCCTATTGACACCAAAGTTGTTAGAGATGGAGCACAAGCTTGGACTGTTCCAAGGATGAGTAAGGAATTTGGGCATGCCCTTTCAAGGGAATCATCCCAGCATTTGCTTGGAGCTATTTAGGAAAGTCAGGGAAAACCTTAATCCAGTTGGGTGGATGTGGATTTGGACTGACTGAACAGTGGAAGATGATTCATTTGAATGTGAATTGTTAGATACAGAAATAATTTCTATTGAATTACACTGTCTAGTTTGCCTAAATATGGGATGCTATTCCAGTAATAATGTTTTAATTACATATATTAATTGTTCTGGAATTAAATGAGTGCAGGTGTTTCTAACATCTTTTTATCATTGGTCATAAGAATATTTCCTTTCTTTACATATCTTTTTCATCTATTTTATCAGGAAATTAGTAATTAGGTATCTGTTTACATATGAACAGTGATAACAAAGTCTGTGATGACTGATATTTTGTAATTAGCATGGTTTTTAGGCAAACTGATTGATTCTAAATAACCAAAAGAAGGAAACATACCATGCAGTTAAGCTGAATAAGCCATGAGTCAATATTTGAAATTTTTCGGTGCTGTGTACATGTTGTGTAAATGACACTGTTGAAGATTATATGAAATCTGAAAATAATAATAATAATTTTTTTTGGGGGGGGGGGGGGGGGGGGGGGGAAGAGAGAAAAAAACAACCAAAAAAATCTCTCCCGTGCAGCCTGGCCAGCAGGGGATGGCAGGCACATTTGCAGTGACTATAACTCCCTTGCCCAGTACACTGAAGGTCTCACCAAAGCCTTTACAGACAGCCAGTATACCCCAGACCTAGTCCACAAACAGATCTTCCATGCCATTTCCCACACATCCCCAAGAAGCAGCTACAAAGGAGTACTATCTTTGTCACACAGTACCATCACAGGCTTGAATAACTCAGCCATATCCTACAACAGGGCTTTTATTATTTACAATCATGTCCTGAAATGAGGGACAGCCTGCAAGATCCACACCCCTCCTAAAGTAGCATTCTGTCAGCCCCCCCCCCCCCCCCTAACTTCATAACATCCTAGTCCATCACTATACCACTTCCAATCCAAGCCCTTTGCTGCAAAGATCATATCTCAGTGGAAGGCCCAGGTGCAACATCACCCAGCACTTCCTATTCCAGCCCTGTCACAAGCTTATCCTACCACATCAGAGGCCAGGCCGCGTATGAAAATAGCCATGTCATATAGCAGTCTGCTGCAGTTGTTTCACAGCTTTTTATATAGTTATGAATACCAATCAACTGTCCACCAGGATGAATGACCCTCATCAAACTGTGGCAATGAGCAAAGTAGACCACCCTGTGGCAAAACATGCAGCTGAACATATCATCTATTTCAGTGCCTGCTTCACAACCTGGGCCTTCTTGATCGTTCTCTCCACCATCAGCTTTCCTGAACTGTGCAGATGGGAATCATCCTCACAACACATTCTCCACTTGCAAAATTATCCCGGCCTCAATCTACGGTAACCTACTGTCCCTACACCCTCCACCCAACAATTTCCGCCCCTCTGTCATATCACCTCCTCCCTGTTCACATCCTCATCATCTTCATTTCGTACCACTCTCTGCCAATGTATCCACCTATTTTTCCTTTTTTTCTGCTCCTCTCCTTTACCACTCCCCCTTCCTCGTCCCTCCCCGCATCACAATGCTACAACTAGTTGCATCTAATCCCTGCACGCCCCACCAGACAGCACTCTTCTGTCCCTCCCCCTCCCCCTTCCCCTCCCCCCCCCCCCAATATCCTGCTGTCCCTCCCCCTTCCCCACACCACTCCAAATTGTTACTTTTGTTCAACAAAACAGTTGCATTCCAGTCCACGCTGCCAGAGATGGCACTCAAGATGCATGAGGTGTGCCAGCTTTTATGAATGTGTGGGTATTTTCTTTTCTGAAGAAGATTTTGGCTGAAAGCTAAATGTGTAACAGTCTCTTTGTTGTGCCTGTGTGCAGCTCATTGTGCCATACTTATGTTGTTTAGGAGTCCATCTTGTTACTAATATTGTTGGTAACAGATTAATTTTTTTTTTGGTGCATATTTAAGCAAGATTTTCTGCCCATGTGTGCTTTTATGTTGACATTACCCGGGTGTCATGGTTAAGAAAAATTCAGTGAAGTTATTAAACTGATGGTAGAGGGGAAGGATGAGATATAAAATGTGAACAATTTAATAGTGGCATTATAATCATTTTATCTATGTATGCATTGCTTTTCTGAGTAATATCATTGGTCAGGCTTGTGATTTGCATATATCAAAGCAAAATGAACAGTTGGTGATTGTTTAACTGGGGTTTCCATTTTGTCTGGAAATGTTAATACATTAATTTGGTTCTTGCAACAATAAAAAAGACAAACAGCAAATATTCGAAATGCCATGGAATAACAGGCTTTGCATAATAGAGTAAATGTTTGAAGTCTTCTGCTGTTAGGTCAAGTGGCGAGCAAAACATGTCAGAATGCTGCAGCCACACAGAATGCCAGCAAGAAAAAACCATGGGTGTTGCATGTAACATGGCTAAGGACAATGACTTACTGCTGCTTACCATAAGAACACAGCAGAATGACATCAGCATGACCATGCAGAGTACAATAAGGAGATGTTAGTCTGACACAAGAATATAAATTCAGTACACTGAATGTAAAATACATCCACCACCACTGCTGCTGAAAAGCAAAAATGAGATACTTTTCAACTCAATCAGGGCCACCAGAGGAGCTGATCAGACATGGAAAGCATGCAATGTGATGTCACTGCCACCTCACAGTAGCAGACCAGTCCCGTAAAAATATTACTCCTGTTCCAGTGGTGGGATCTACTCAGTTCACAGCCATCCAGCCTGGAGGTGAGGCCTATGTCAGTATATCACCTGTTCATCTAGCCATCTACAAGCTTTGATAGGGCACCAAATTCTGCCAATCTTATAAAGACCCATGCTGATTTTTTCCAAATATTTGACAGTAATGCATATTCCAGAATTAATACTTAACAGTAAGAAAACAAATGGTGCTTTATGCACTAAATTTAGCTTCCATATGCTTAAAAATCAAAATGACAAGAATATATTGAAAATCCAATAAAATAGAGCAAGCAGTTCCATAGTGTGAAATGTTGAAAATTGAAAATATTATAATGTCTTCTTAAAATGCATGAATGATTGATACATCTCGACAGGATGTTGAATTTGATCTAAGAGAGATCTGTATCAGTTGTTCATTGCTTGAAAGCAATCATCCAAGCATTGAAATAGAGTGATTCAGACAAATCTAAATCAGGATGGTCAGCTTTGAAACATGATTCTCACTGGCGGGAAAAAAGGTGTGTATGTCCCTGTTTAAAAGACTGACTGCAAAGTGGAGTACCAGCTGCTTTATTCTACCTTTCTTGGCAACTTCAAAAATTTTCCCAAAATTTTTGGCTTGTGAACATATTTGTACTCCTTTCAGCATGCAACTCACCTCTCATTCCACAAGCCCCCGTAACTATAAGTCACTCACACCAATTAGTCCATCACCGCAAGTCACTCTTATCTATCCATTCCCACCTGCTCATACTCAATCACTCATGCAGCCCAACTCATTGTTATCATCTCTTTGAGTCAGTGTCACTGTCCTCCATCTCACAGCCATAGCCTCCTTTGTTCTGTCCTGCTATTAGTACTGTCACTGTCTGTCTCGCGCTCTCTCCCGCTGCTACTATCTCATTTATTCCTGCCCACTGCTGCTATCTCTTCTCACTGTCACTATCTCTCTCTTCCTCATTCTCATTGTCACAGAGTCTGTCTCTCATTACCACTGACTCTTGCCCACTTCCAGTTTCTCCTTCTCTTTATTCCTCTCCCATTGGAACTGTCTCCTTAATTCTTTTTCCTAGCAGTGTTTCCTCATTGTCAAGCATGTTCCATAGCCACAGTGTCTCTCTCTTTATCTCACTATATCACTGCCTCCATTTGCTCTTTCTAAACCACAATCACTGTCAACAGTCTTCCAGTATCTGTTACTTTTCCATCTCTTTCCCACTGCAACTGTCTCTTCCTCTCTCAGCATAAACAAGCTTGAGTATGTTTGTGTGCCAAAATCTTTTTGGAAAATTTTTAAAGATACCGAGGAGGTTAGAGTGAAGTAGCTAGAACCCCAATTTTCAGTCAGTGTTGTAAACAAGAATATGTTTGCCTTTTTGTGCACCTAGTAGCATTTTTTTGCTGGTTCTTTTTCCTGCTACAGCAGGACATGTCATTCATACGAAGAGAACTTTAAGGGTCTATAAAATTTCAATGGCTTGCTTGTGTTAAATTGAAATAATGCAAAACCAATTTTACATATCAGACCAGATTTTGTGTGTACAAGTATTTTGAATGTGCATCAGTACTACAACATGATGACAGACACTGTACAGCATATTTCTCCGTGCTACATCACTTTATAACTAAGTTTTTGCCTAACACCAGATTTTACATGTACAAGAAGGGTAACAGTAAAACTCTGTATCTCAGAAAGCACAAGAAAATTTTCAAGTTTCATTATTGATGGGTATTCTAGAGGTGTATCACAGAAACTACAGTCATTTGTTCTCCATAGACCTGTGGGACCTGTGGCTAAGTTTTGGTACCCAAAACCTATGTTTTTAGGGTGTTTCTTGATAATGGATAAAGATTTTTGGAGAAGGGAAGAAAGCACTTCAAAATGCCTAGAGAATATACCGTTACAATTTGAGTAATTTGCTTTGGTTAATTATTTAGATATCCATTGCTGATGGCCAAAAAATGGTGAAAAATCCTTTTTTCGGGTTTTCTCGGAAACTGCTCATGAACTAAATGGTGCTTCTATAAACCCTTTGAGGCCAACCACACACCATGTTTAATGCAAAAAGAGCCAACCAGCTCGCTCCATTTGTCTAAGCTGTAGGAAGTGTATAATATGCTTAGTTTTACCTTCTACTGTGTGATGGTTATTGTAACACGATCCTTCTGTTGGGTATATAAATGGTCCCCACCCAAGGGTTATCCAAAACACTTGACCCTACTCTATCCCAACAGATAATGAATTTTTTGCATGTCTGTTTATATCTGAGCAGTGCATGTGTGCATATTGATAGTAATTATGCTCGCCTATCTTTGCTGAGTGAGATGTGCGACTTCTCTGTCTTGCCAAGAGCAGACATTGGCAGGTATGTAATTCATAAGAAGCGGTCTAGGAGACGGTAATACCTGTCAATAACATATGCCAACAATAAACACAAAGAACTTTTGACAGGTCTTCTTGTTGCTACATTGATGCACAAGACACAGATGCTTTGCGTAGCTTTCCACTTAATCACCAGAAAATTGCCCAGGCCACAACAGCATACCCTGATTCTTGGGTTCTGTTGCACTACATTCACAATGGGTGGCCATGGTCACCCAGACAGAATCACAGCTCTGTGATTCTCAAGTATTTTGCCCATTGGCATACCCTTGCCTTTCACCAAGGTGTCACTTTGCTTCAAATAATGACCAGTCATGTGTTTCCCAGGCTATCCAGCCTGATATGCTTCGTTTGCTACTTCAAGGTCACTGGGATGTCATTCACACCAAGGAGCTGGAGTATACAGGGCGATTCAAAAATGCATGTAAATATTTCAAGGGTGTATTTGTGAGGTAAATATAAGACAAAAATGTTCTATACAATTTTTTCCATACTTGGCTTATTACAGAGTTATGAACAAAACAGGATAATACATTCAATACAACGTAAGGTATTTAATTCCCAGAGTTCACAGTTTAATTACAGTGCATTTGGACTAACAACGCAAACTGATAAATAAACGTGACGTAACAAACTGAAACAATTCCTCGCGAACACTGTATTAATTTAGGTCCTGTTGATTGAACTACAGCAATGCACAATAACTAAGGAAAATTGAAGCATTTTACAGACTGTACTGTACTGTACTGTACTGTATTTGCACAAATCTTAATGCAATGCATGTTCAAAATGCTGTCCCTGAACTTGCAGACAGACCCGTGCTCATCGCATCAATGATCTCTGCACATTACACAGTCCGTTCAACTCTTCACGAATAATTTCACAACCACCTTCAATTCTTTGTTGTAGCACTTCTCTGTTCGGTACTGCAGAAGAATACACCAATGTCTTTAGTCGGCCCCATAAATAAAAGTCTAAAGGGTTCAGGTCAGGTGATCTGGCTGGCCAAGCAATTGGTCCTCCGCGACCTATCCATCGATGTGGATACGCAGAATTGAGGTACGCCCTTACGTTGCGGCTGTAATGGGCGGGAGCACCATCGTGCATAAACCACATGGTGGCTCGTGTTGCAAGAGGGACATCCTGTAACAATCCAGGCAATTCTCCCTCCAAAAATTCGCAGTACGCGTGCCCATTCAGCCTTGGAGGCAGAACATGAGGTCCGAGTAAGTAATTCCCCACGATACCACACCAAATGTTTATGGAGAATTGATGTTGATATCCACGCACAATTCTCGCGCCAGGATTCTCGACAGCCCACTGGTGCATATTATGCGAATTGATTACACCCGCACGAGTAAACATGGCCTCATCTGTGAATAATATCCGCCGAATGAACATTGGATCATTCAAATGACGCTCTTGTAACCACTGGCAGAATTGCTGACGGCGAGGATAGTCTTCAGGTGTCAATTCGTGCACTTTTTGCAGGTGAAATGGATGCAACTGTTGTCTCCGAAGCAGCCGCCATACAGTAGATTGTGGAAGTCGTACAGCTGCACTAATTTGTCTCGTACTGATACATGGATCTTGGTCTACCAGGTCCAAAACATGTTCCTCGACGTTCACTGCATGCTCAAGTGGTCGACCTGAATGTGGCCCAGGATGAATGCCATACTCCCGCATACGTCTGTCCACAGATACAAACGTCTGATGACTTGGTAACCGTCTTCCTGGAAACAGCTCACTGTACCTTCGTCTTGCTGCAAGTGCATTTCCATCTGCTGCACCATACACAAGGTGCATATCAGCATACTCACTGTTTGAGTACATCATGTGCACGAAACCTTTAGCCTTCCGACGATGAATGAACGACAGGACGTACTTTTCCGTTACCAACAACATCAGCGCCATCTTCCGTACAGTAGGAGTAAACATCACGTGCAAACAAAAACAAACACTATTCATGCAGTTTCGAATCAACTGTTGGGAGATACGTATGTGAATTACGTACCAGAATATGGCATCCTGCTGCTTGCACTGCCGTCGTTTTGATACGGACATGACTTTCGTATTTAACGATAACTCTGGAATTAAACGTTTATGGAAAAACATTTATAGAACATTTTTGTCTTATATTTACCTCACAAATACACCCTTAAAATATTTACATGCATTTTTGAATCACCCTGTACATTGGATCATCATTGTTAACACTTTCAGCAAATTTCCCTTCACAGTTCCTACAGCTTGTTCCACAATCCAGGCCTTGTTGTCCATCTTTTGCCTTGAGGAATTGCCTGAAATGTTTGTGACTGACATTGGACTTTGATGTGTTACTGATATGTTTGAACAGTTCTGCATTGCCAGTGGCATCAACCACATCACAAGTGCACCATTTCACCAGCAATCCAATGGCAAAGCCGAATGCTTTGTACCAACATTTAAACAACAGATGGACAAACTTTGTGCCTCCCACACATGGGATCAAGCTCTGTTGTTATTCTTGTCTTCCTACAGCTCCCAGCCATGTGATGGACCATCGCTGGTAGAGTTGTTACATGGACAGCACCAGCGCACCTTTCTTCAGTTGTGGCACCTCTCACAGAGGGCAGTGCCCACTCTCCCCAGACAGGCAAAGTATCACACTAATGATTCGGTCTTTCACAGATATTGTGGACAGAGATGCTGGGAGCAAGGCACCATTCTATATTTTCTTGGACATTCTACATTTCTCCTGCAGAGACGCCACCAGAATCAAACTTGTCCATGTGAATTGCATGATCCTGGCACAGGTTTTGTGCTTTTAGATTCCGTGCTTGCCTGGAGGCAGCAGCCATTGCTGCATCCGACTATCACAGGACCTGCTCAGCACCAGTCCAGAAGCCAATGGCAATCAACGGCCTTTTACAGTCATCATCTCTTGACAGCTGCCATCATCTGAAGACACACCACCTCTTCCCTGCAGCTGTCCCACATGCCTCCTCGGGTCCCTGTGCAGTCATCAAGATGCCTCCGTCTTCATTTCCTGCTCTGCCTCCAGATGTGGGCCCATACCCTCTGCCCAGTTTTTCAGCTTGTGTTCCTGGGCAGGTTCAGGGCATATGCTGGGGCATAGGTGGGAGCTCGGCACTGGCTTCACTTTTGGCTCCAACCAATGGTGTGCTATAGAACAAAAATTTTAGCTCCAGTTACCAGTTTTGGGGTTCAGTAAACAAAGAATTGGTGGAAATGCATCTTGCTGATTATTGTTTAAATCATGAGAATGGCTTTCAGCAGGATAAAAACTGGAATCCTACACAAGGTCTGTTCAAAAAAATTCCCAAACTTTGTCCACGAAGTATTTCTATGCTTACCTTTTACTTATTGTGCATGGTCTCCTCCACAATTGATACACTGCTCCCAATGCCATATCTGCTTCCAGAAGCGGCATTGGTAAGGAGTATGCCAAAGCCAGACATCTGTCAGGGTAGTGGTGAGGGAAGATATATGAAACTATTGCCTTATTTATATCCTTCAGTGCTGTCAAAAGTATTACAGAAAATGGCCTCAAACCAGATGGAAAATTTTATTCTACAAACAATATTATTATAAGTAACCAGTTTGGATTTCCATCAGGAGAACACTCTGGATGCAGTGAATAACTATATTGAAAATATATGCAAATCATCGGATCAGAGGAGTAAAGTTGCAGGTATCTTCTGTGGTCTCACAAAAGCATTTGATTCTGTGAAGCATGACTTGCTCATGTACAAATTAGACAAATATGTGATTAAGGACAATGCTCTAAATTGGCTCATATCATACTTACACAATAGAAAACAAAGGGTAACTATTATCTCAGATGCAGTGAATTATTGTTCTAAATGGAGTGCAGTATCACAAAGTGTACCTCAAGGCTCCATTTTGGTGCCAAACTTATTCCTATCCCATGTAAATGATGTACCCATAAATATAAATTCCCCATCAGTTCAGTGTGCAGATGGTACTTCTGCTTTAATTGAAGATGACAATGCAGAAAAAAATTCCAGGCTCCATTGTAAGCACACTGAATACCTTAGAGAACTGTTTCCAGTTAAATGGGTTGAAACGGAATATTGCAAAAACCCATACGGTACATTTCAGAACCAAACATTCAAAATGTGTGGAACTTAAATACATAAAACAATCAACTTCTGAAAGAAGCTGACACAGTCAAATTCCTGGGACTTAATGTGGAAAAGAACTTAAGCTGGAATACTCATATTGATTTCCTATCAAACAACTAAGTAGTTTTCCATTTGCAATGCAAATACTAGCAACTTCCATTGACTTTAGTACACAAAAAATTCCTTGTCATACTTATTTTGAATCTGTCATTAGATATGGGATAATTTTCTGGGGAAGTTCAAGTAATGTATTTCAAATACTGAAACAGCAAAAGAACACCCCTTATTTCAGAAACTACAGATCCTAATTGTTCCCTCCATATACATTTATAAAATCCTAATCTTCCCACACAGCAGACAAAAATTGTCTGAGGAGAGTCATTTTAACCACATGTAAAACACGAGAAATAAAAATAATTTTGTGGTACCCAGACACCAGTTGAAATTATGTGTATGGACTCCATAGTACATGGGTTTGACAATATGTAACAAATTAATGGGCAGAAACATATTTAAAATGAAGCCAGAAATTTAAAAAACCTAGGCTATAGTAGATTCTGTGGGAGAAATGCTACTATTCAATAGAAGAATTCATGGAGGTTAAAATGACAATTTGAGCAAGGGGGTAATTAAGTGTTAGATATTACTTTATGTATACATAACAAAACTGTATTATTATTAGAATGCTGTTTGTTAACATCAGCTGTTCTGTGTTTATGGTGGTATTTTACCACAATTTTGATGTCTCACCTGTACATGAATCAAATGATTTAGATTATTTGCATTACAAGACAAATAAACCATAATTCCACGAAAAATTCCACAATTCCTCTTGCTGGATAATGTGTAACACTGTCTGCAAATTTTCTTTTATCTTGTCTGTCATTACTAATCTTCATTCGTTCAACAGGGTTTTTCCAACTTTGGAATCTTTCCCGAGCCATTGTGAAAATTCAACTTTGTTCTAAACATCAAAAGCGTAGATCCACATCTTATCACCAGTTATGATTCTCTTAAGGAACTTCTCACTTTCATTTGCACGCTCCAAAAGCTCTTCACAGACTGCTAGGTGAAGGTCTTTCTTGTCTTGGCTCATGAGCCATGGGACCAACTTGACAGCAACACAATGCACTCCAATATGCTGTGTCAAGGTTTCATGACATGATCCAACTGAAATGTTACATTCTTCTGCAACCTCTCAGAAAGTTAGTCTTCAATTGGCACCCACAATTTCGTTGGCGTTCCCAACGTAAGTGTCATCAGTAGACGTCTAACAGAATTCTGAATGAGGGTCACCTTCAACATGCGTCTGACCATTTTTAAACACTATGAACCATTTGTAACACTGAGTATGGCTTAAGCACTCACTACCAGAGGGGTCTTCCATCATTTGGTGTGTGTCTGAAGGATTTCTTGAGTTTCACGCAAAAGTTAATGTGGACACGTTGATCCTCTAACTGTGCCATCTTGAAATTTACAAATTGTGCGTCAACATTCTACTTAATACAGCATTAAACAATAACTGACAGATATACAATACTGAAACTTCCAGCTGTTAAACACAGACTCAGTTTGATGTGCGATATATATGTATCTGACTATTTTCTTTTGCCATTTCAGTATTCGAAATACATTACTTGAACTTCTCCAGAAAATTATACAATATCTGATAAATTCAAGTAATTTTTCCATGTACTTAAGCCAGTGGAATTTGCTATTATTTGCATTGCAAATGCAATACTGCTTAGTTTATTTGATAGGAAGTCAATATGTGTATTCCAACTTAAGTTCTTTTCCACATTTAGTCCCAGGCATTTGACCATGTCAACTTCTTTCATAAGTCGATTGTTATGTTGTATTTTAAGTTCCATGCATTTTGAATGTTTGGTTTTAAAATGTACCACATGGGTTTTTGCAGTGTTCAGCTTCAATCCATCTAACTGTAACCAGTTATCAAAGGTATTCAGTGTGTTTACGATTGAGCTTGGAATTTTTTCTGCATTGTCATCTTCAATTAAAGCAGAACTATCATCTGCAAACAGAACTGATGGGTAATTTATATTTGTGAGTAAGGCATTTATATAGAATAGGAACAGGATTGGGCCCCATAATGGAGCCTTTAAGCACAAGTTGTGATACTGTACTCCATTTAGAATAAAAATTCATTGCATCTGAGGTGACAGTTGCCCTTTGTTTTCTGTAGTGTAAGTACGATGTTAGCCAATCTAGAGCATTGTCCTTAATCACATATTTGTCTAATTTGTAGGTAAGCAAGTCATGGTTCACAGAATCAAATGCTTTTGTGAGATCACAGAAGATACCTACAACTTCACTCCTCTGATCCAATGATTTGCATATTCTTTCAATAAAGTTATTCACTGTGTCCAGAGTTTTCCTGGTTGAAATCCAAACTGGTTACTTATAATAATATTGTTCTTACAATAACATTTTTGATCTGGTTTGAGGCCATTTTCTGTAACACTTTTGACAGGACTGAAGAATAGAAATAAGACAATAGTTTCACAAGTCTCCCCTTCACTCTTTCTTGAACAGGTGCCCGACTTTGGCATACTTCGTACCAATACTGCTTCTGGAAATGGGAATGGCATTAGCAGCAGTGTATCAACTGTGGAGGAGAGTATTTTGGAGGAGATCCATGCACAATAAATGAAAGGTAAACATAGAAAAACTTTTCATGGAAAAAGTTCGGGAATTTTTTGAACAGACCTCGTGTAGGATTTCAATTTTTATGCTGTTGAAAGCTGTTGTCATTATTTAAAAGATAATTAGCAAGACCCCCCATGAACCATGGAACTTGCCGTTGGTGGGGAGGCTTGCGTGCCTCAGTGATACAGATAGCCATACCTTAGGTGCAACCACAACGGAGGGGCATCTGTTGAGAGGCCAGACAAATGTGTGGTTCCTGAAGAGGGGCAGCAGCCTTTTCAGTAGTTGCAGGAGCAACAGTCTGGATGATTGACTGATCTGGCCCTGTAACACTAACCAGAACGGCCTTGCTGTTGTGGTACTGTGAACGGCTGAAAGCGAGGGGAAACTACAGCCGTAATTTTTCCCAAGGGCATGCAGCTTTACTGTAGCATGGAGAGCTGCATCAAACCAGTCTCAGGACTGAAGACGACGACGACCGTAGCAAGATGTATTTCCAGCAATTCTTTGTTTACTGAATCCCAGAACTGGGAACTGGAGCTAACATTTTTGTTCTATTGCACTCCATTGAGTGTCCCATGAAAATACAGTGTTCTGCTACTGCTGATTTTGATGGTTGCTGAAGACTGGTGTATCTTTGATGTTCTGTACAACGCTGCTGGATAGTTCATGCTGTCTGGCCTACATATATAGCACCACACTGGCAAAGAATTTTGTAAATACGTGCTTTTTTTTTTTTTTCTTTCTTTCAATTGTTAAGTCGTCTTTAACAGATCCAACCAGTGTTGAGTTCTTCATTGGTGGAGGGAAGATAACCTTGATTTAATTTTTCCTAAGCTATCTGCCTATTTTAGAAGACACATTCCCCTGTGTATGAAAGGAACACAGTAGATTAATAGTAGTCATCAGTGTCCCCAGTGCAGACATTTATAGGCATCTATTTTTTCCATCGCTTCTATGCAGTCGCTGTGGTTATCCAATACGTAATAATCTTGTTTAGTGTGTTTTCCCTTGACTATGCTATTTTTCTTACATTTATCTGTTCCAAAAGCCATATTTATATCATTGCTGAATACTTCTGTTATCTTTAGTAATTGGTTGAGTTGTTGATTGGTTGCTGCCAGTAGTTTTAGATCATCCATGTATAGCAAATGTGTGATTTTGTGTGGGTATGTTCCAGTAATATTATATCCATAATTTGTATTATTTAGCATGTTGGATAGTGGGTTCAGAGCAAGGCAGAACCAGAATGGACTTAATGAGTCTCCTTGGTATATTCCACGCTTAATCTGTATTGGCTGTGATGTGATATTATTTGAATTTGTTTGGATATTAAGTGTGGTTTTCCAATTTTTCATTACTATGTTTAGGAACTGTATCAATTTAGGATCTACTTTGTAGTAACCATGAGTGGGGTACACTATCAAAAGCTTCTTGGTAATCAATGTATGCATAGTGTAGCGACCTTTGTTTGGTTTTAGCTTGATATGTCACCTCTGTATCTATTATCAGTAGCTCTTTACATTCTCGTGCTCCTTTGCAACAGCCTTTTTGTTCTTCATTTATAATTTTGTTCTGTGTTGTATGTGTCATTAATTTCTGTGTAATGACAGAAGTTAATATTTTGTATATTGTTGGTAGGCATGTTATGGGGCGATATTTTGCTGGGTTTGCTGTTTCTGCTTGATCTTTAGGTTTCAGATAAGTTATTCCATGTGTAAGTGTATCAGGGAATGTGTATGGGTCTGCAAAGTAACTGTTAAATAATTTAGTTAGATGTGAATGTGTTGAGGTTAACTTCTTTAGCCAGAAATTTGGTATTTTATCTTTTCCAGGGGCTTTCCAATTGTGAGTAGAATTAATTGCTTGGGCGACTTCATGTTGCAAAATTATCACTTGAGGCATCCGCAGTATCATCTTGTATGTGTCTGTTTCTGCTTCTGCTTGTATCCACCGTGCATGCCTGTTATGTTGTACCGGGTTTGACCATATGTTGCTCCAGAAGTGTTCCATGTCTGTTATGTTTGGTGGATTGTCTACTTTAATGTGTGTGTTATCTATTGTCTGGTAATATTTCTTTTGGTTTGTGTTGAATGTTTGGTTTTGTTTCCTTCTATTTTCACTTTTTTTGTATCTTCTAAGTCGTTTGGCCAGTGCTTGTAATTTCTGCTTCTTTTCATCTAATTGCTCTATCGCTTCTTGTTGTGAGATTATACCTAACCTTTTTTGTTTTTTGTCTGATTTCATTTCTCATAAATTGTGGTAGCTGTCCGATGTCTTTTCTCAGTTTTTCTATTCTGATCTGTAGCCTGTGTTGCCATGCTGGTTTTGTGGGTTTCTTCTGTGTGTTGGTTGGTTCTGATCTCTGCCTAGTGTGTATATTTAGTGTAGTGAGTGCTCCTATATAAACCAGTAGTTGTAACTCTTCCATAGTTTTATTTTCATTTATTTTGTTGTGTATGATTGTGTTGATTGTTGTTGTCGTTGTTTTGACATGTGGGTTAGCCCTATTAGTGGTTTGTTCTTTTCGTCGCCTTTTACAACTGGCAGAACATAGCGGAGGCTATGTGGTCTATGCAAGAATGGTCTAATGTCTGTATTTGTGTCTTTGTATTCTATATATGTCAGCTGAAATTTCTCTTCTATATCTAACATGTGTGTCACTTCGTGTTCTATTTGTGCTTGTTCTGGTGGCTGTCTTAAGATTTCGTTTTCCTCTGATTGTTTAATTGATGCGTGTTGTCCTTTGTTTGTTTGCTCTGGGATGTTTGAGTCCATTACTGTATTTTCTTCTTCTGCTGATGGCACATTATTTTGTTCCAGTATTTGTTGTACTTGTTGTTTGATGTTTTCTAATTCTGACTGGGATATCCTGTTATTTTTGATTATTACACGGATCTGATCAGCTAGTCGTTGTTCTGTTAAAAATTTTAATTCTGGGTATCTGGTAATAAATGTTGTGTATACTTGTGACCTGTATCCAGTTGCGTTGGTTCCTAGGTTTGATGCTTGGTAATAACAGAACATGAGGTGTCGATTAACTTCATCTGACCATCTCATCCTCTGTCTTTGTTTTCCTACTAAGGTGGTTGCAGGAAGCATATCCTGCAAAACACCTGTATTTGGATTTAAATCATTTTCCAGTTGGCTAGCAGTGTCGTTACCATTGTGGGCGGGCATAGGGTTCAAACGTTGTCCCCGACCATGACGGCGCTTGTCCGAGGCTTCTTTAGTTCTGTCCTGAACCAACTAATCACACTAAAAGGGGGGGTTAGCCCTATTACTGGTTTGTTCTTTTCGTTGCCTTTTACAACTGGCAGAACATACCGGAGGGCTATTCTTTTCCCGGGCCTCCACGGGGTTTATTATTATTATTGTTATTATTATTTCTATTTTTCTCAGACCTTAGGTCTGGTTAAAAATGGAAAGTGACCCAGACCTTGATCAAGCGTGACTTCCTTTTAACTGTACGGTATATGTTACATTGCATTTAGGAACTTTCGAGTTATTGAACGTGTATCAATAACTACAGATTTCTGTAGTTGTATATATAAGTTTGGATGTAGCTGTATTGCATTGATGTACTGGTGGATATTGTGTGGTATGACTCCTGTAGTTGATAGTATAATTGGTATAATGTCAACTTTATCCTGATGCCACATGTCCTTGACTTCCTCAGCCAGTTGGATGTATTTTTCAATTTTTTCTCCTGTTTTCTTCTGTACTTTTGTTGTGTTGGGTATGGATATTTCGATTAGTTGTGTTAATTTCTTCTTTTTATTGGTGAGTATGATGTCAGGTTTGTTATGTGGTGTTGTTTTATCTGTTATAATGGTTCTGTTCCAGTATAATTTGTATTCATCATTCTCCAGTACATTTTGTGGTGCATACTTGTATGTGGGAATGTGTTGTTTTATAAGTTTATGTTGTAAGACAAGCTGTTGATGTATTATTTTTGCTACATTGTCATGTCTTCTGGGGTATTCTGTATTTGCTAGTATTGTACATCCGCTTGTGATGTGATCTACTGTATTTATTTGTTGTTTGCAAAGTCTGCATTTATCTGTTGTGGTATTGGGATCTTTAATAATATGCTTGCTGTAATATCTGGTGTTTATTGTTTGATCCTGTATTGCAATCATGAATCCTTCCGTCTCACTGTATATATTGCCTTTTCTTAGCCATGTGTTGGATGCGTCTTGATCGATGTGTGGTTGTGTTAGATGATACGGGTGCTTGCCATGTAGTGTTTTGTTTTTCCAATTTACTTTCTTTGTATCTGTTGATGTTATGTGATCTAAAGGGTTGTAGAAGTGGTTATGAAATTGCAGTGGTGTAGCCGATGTATTTATATGAGTGATTGCTTTGTGTATTTTGCTAGTTTCTGCTCGTTCTATAAAGAATTTTCTTAAATTGTCTACCTGACCATAATGTAGGTTTTTTATGTCGATAAATCCCCTTCCTCCTTCCTTTCTGCTTAATGTGAATCTTTCTGTTGCTGAATGTGTGTGATGTATTCTATATTTGTGGCATTGTGATCGTGTAAGTGTATTATTATTATTATTATTATTATTATTATTATTATTATTTTATTGTTATAGCTGTGTGTGGCGGCCTTTATTTGGGGTGAATTGTAATCATTCTCTTTAAAAATCTTCTCAAAGTGTTCAAGTTCTGTGTAGAGGTTTTCCTCATCTGATATTACGTATGTCTGATGTATTAAGGGACTTAGAACACTGGCAGTTTGTGCAGGGTGATTGTAGCTAGACATCTGTAGATCTAGAGTCATGTGTGTGGATTTTCTGTAGACAGAATGTCCCAATGACCCATCATTCTCATGGCGTTCTAGTATGTATAAAAAGGGTAATATCCCATTTTCCTCAGTCTCCATTGTAAACTTGATGTTCTCATGTAATAAGTTTAAGTGACAAAGGAATTTCTCCAGTACTTGTCTGCCATGGGGCCATGTAGCAAAAGTATCATCTACATAATGCTGGAAAACAATGGGCTTTAAAACAGCAGACTCAACTGCTTTCTCCTCAAAGTCCTCGATAAAAGGATTAGCCACCTAGGTGACAAAGGACTCCTGATGGTGATGCCTACTGTTTGTTCGAAGAATTTGTTATTAAGTAAGAAGTAGATTGAGGGGAGAGGATTTCAAATTAGGCCATCAGGTCAGCACTGAATAAGTCACAGATACTAAAATTATCAGATTGCTTAGGAAAAATAAAATCCAGGTTATCTTCTGTCCACTAGCAAAAAGCTTGGTCCTGGTCACATCCATTAAAGATGCCTTAAAACTGAAAAAAGTGCCAAGACACCAATGGCACAAAATTATGGATGTTCTGGAATTTTCTTAACAAACCTCATAATTGAAATTATCCAAGATGCCAGCACATTTTGTATGCACGAGATTCAGCATAAATAACATGAATGCACCTGGGCTCTTCACTGACCCACCTGAAGATGTCTGGACATCTCTGGGGTGAAATATCTTGGCTGAATGTTGACCGGATCTGGCTGCACACTGAAAATTATTAAAAGAAGAAATACGCTTGAAAAGTTTCAGAAGTAACAAAAATATAAAAAACAGGTCTCGAGTGAGTCTCACTCCGGCACACAGTTTTAATCTGCCAGGAAGATTCATATCAGCACACACCCTGCTGCAGAGTGAAAATATCATTCTGGAAACATCCGCAAGGCTGTGGTTAGGCCATGTCTCCACAATATCCTTTCTTTCAAGAGTGATGGTTCTGCAAGGTTTGCAGGAGAGCTGCTGTAAAGTTTGGAAGGTAGGAGATGAGGTACTGGCAGAAGTAAAGCTGTGAGGATGGGGCATGAGTCATGCTTGGGTAGCTCAGATGGTAGAGCACTTGCCCACAAAAGGCAAAAGTCCCAAGTTCGAGTCTTGGTCCGGCACACAGTTTTAATCTGCCAGGAAGTTTCGTATCAGCGCACAATCCACTGCAGAGTGAAAATCTCATTCCAACAAATCTGTACTTCCCACAGGAAAATTTAAGAGTCCTTTGGGGAAAACAGACACAGCTGCATGACTATGAATAGCTTGAGCTCAGACGGGAAACTTGTTCTAAGACAAGAAGGGAAAGCTTTAAGGCTGAAGAAGTATATAGAGGGTCTATACAAGGGAGAGGAACTTTATAGTGGACATGCATGAAGATGAAACAAGATATGATACAGTGAAAAGAGTCTGACAGAGTGCCTAAGGTTAAGTATAAATAAGACCCTGGAGTATGCGATATTCCATCAGAACTACTGATAGCTTTGAGAGAGCCAACTGTGACAAAAGTCTTTGATCCAGTGTGTAAGATGTAAAAGACAGGTGAAATACCCTCAGAGTTCAACAAGAATGTAGTAATTCAAATTTCAAAGAAAGAAGTTGCTGACAGGTGTGAAAATTAACAGAATACCAGTTTAATTGGCCATGGTTGTAAAACACTAACAAATTCTTTACAGAAAAATGAAAAACCTGGTAGAAGCTGACCTCAGGGAAGATCAGTTTAGATACTGGAGAAATGTACAAAAACGTGAGGCAATACTGACCCTATGAGTTATTTTAGATGATGGGTTAAGGATATATAGGCCTACATTTATAGTTGTACATTTAGAGAAAGCTTTTGACAATGGCGACTGTAATACTCTGAAATTTTGAGGGTAGTAGGGGTAAAATATAGGGAGTGAAAGGCTATGTACAACTTGTACAGATACCAGAAGGCAGTTATAGGAGTCAAGGGGGCATGAAAGCAGTGGTGGAGAAGGGAGTGAGACAAGATTGTAGCCTATCCCATATTTTGTTCGATGTGTGCATAGAACAAGCAGTAAAGGAAGCCAAAGAAAAATTTTGAGTAGGAACTAAACTTTGAGAAGAAGAAATAAAAAAACTAGAGTTTTTCCGATGACAATGTAATTCTGTCAGACAGTGAAGAACTTTGAAGAGCAGTTGAACGGAATGCAGAGTGTCTTGAAAGGAAGATAATATAAGATAAACACCAACAAAAGCAAAACAAGGATAATGGAATGTAATCAAATTAAATCATGTGATGCTGAGGAAATTAGATTAGGAAATGATCACTTAAACTAGTAGATGAGTTTTGCTCTGTGGGAAGCAAAATGACTGATGGTCAGTTCTTAGTAAAAATATTCCTGTTACTGATAAATCAGATGTGTTCAGTATTTAACATTCATTTTCTGACCATTGCTGGTGAATTAAATAAAAATTTAGTTTCTACAGGAAATCCTAACTTTCTTGGCAAATACCTTTCTGAGATTGATGTCTGAAATACTCCTCTGTGATACAGACAAGGAGGAGATTTAGTCAGTAATTAAATCACTGTAGACTATCAACTCTCATGGATATGATGGAGTGCCTACCAGAATATTAAAGTACTGTGCTGCACATGTTAGCTCTGTACTTAGCCATATTTTGCCTTTAGGAATCGTCAGTTTCCTGAACGATTAAAGTACTCCATAGTAAATCCTTTTTATAAAAAGAGAGAAAGGGATAATGTAGACAATTTTATACCTATTTCTGTGCCGTGAGTGTTTGCTAAAAACATTGAAAAGGCTGTGCATGTAAGGATAATTGGTCATTTTATATCACATAATTTGCTAGCAAATGTTCAGTTTGGCTTTAAAAGTTATTTAACAACTGAAAATTTCTGTGTGAGGTACTGGATGGGTTAAACAAAAGGTTTTGAATGCTATGCATATTTTTTGATTTAAATAAGGCATTTGATTGTGTTGATACAAAATATCACTCCAGAAGTTGGACCATTACGGAATACGGAGAGTAGCTCACAGTTGGTTCACCTCTTACTTCAACAACAAACAGCGAAAGGTCATTTTCACAGTGTTGAGAATGGCTGTGATGTGGAGTCTCAGTGGGGTACTGTCAAATGGGGGTGTCCCAGGGATCAGTGTTGGGGCCACTCCTGTTCCTTATTTATATAAATGATATGCCTCTGATGACACTAGCTTTTTAATAAAGGATGTTGTGTACAACATTGGCTCAGTTTCAAACAGTGCAGTTCATGACAAGTTCATGGCTTGTAGAAAATCGACTAATACCATTTCTACTATTCAAATGGTATCTGAAGGAAGTGATCATTCAACGTGAAAATTAGTCTACTCTGCTTCTTTTCATTCGCTTATGTTGCATGGTATTACATTTTGGAGGAACTCTTCCCATTCTAAAACAATACTTTTGGCTCAGAAACGGGTGGTTCAGGCAATAAGTAGTGTGAGTTCGCAAACCTCTTATCGAACCCTGTTCACTAGTCTGGGTATTTTGACATTTGCCTCCCTCTATATATACACTCTTTACGGTCATTTCTTGTTAACAGTATCAGCTTATTCCCAAGAATAAGCAACTTTCACTCAGTCAATACTCGGCAGAAATCCAGCCTGCATTTGGATTGGACTTCTGTAATTCTTGTCCAGAAATGTGTGCAGTATACAGCTGCATCCATTTTCAATAAACTACCACAAGAATTCAAACATTTTAGCAATAATCCACATACTTTCAAATCAAAACTGAAGAGTTTCCGGATGTGTCACTCCTTTTCTGTTGAGGAGTTCATTGAAAAATTAAGCTGATTCTTATTGCACTGTTGACTGCATTTACTTAAACTTATAGAATGACTTTTTTTCAGTTTCATAAATATTTTTTATCTGTTATTTCTTTTATGTTGTTATTTCATGTACTGTCATTCCATGACCTTTGAGATTTGCTCCTCAACTTGGTCAATGGAACTGGGCATATAAATAAGTAAATAAATAAATGGTCGAAGTAGAGAGGATGTAAAATGTAGACAGGCAGTGGCAAGAAAAGCACTTTTGAAGAACAGAAATTTATTAACACCAGACACAGATTTAAGTGTCAGGGAGTCTTTCTGAAGGTATTTGTATGGAGTGTACCCATGTAAGAAAGTGAAACTTGGATGATAAAGAGTTTAGACAAGGGGAGAATGGAAGCATACAAAATTTGGTGCTACAGAAGAAGCTGAAGATTAGATGGGTAGCTTATGTAACTAATGAGGAGGTACTGAATGGATTTGGGGAGACGAAGCCGAAAGAAGGAATCAGGTGACAGTGTAACGTAATGAGTCAATATGCAATAGCATTTTATTGCAGTAAGCTACTTTGCAATATGGCTCTTAGCTTTGGAGCCATTGGCAGTGACAGAAACAGCCCGCTTGTATCTTAGCATGACTCATTCACACCTGTCGCTAGCCTAGCCGTGGAAAGCGGTGTGCGTGTGTGCGTGTGTGTGTGCGTGTGCGTGTGTGTGTGTCACTTGTGGAGCGACTGAATATTTAAGCCCCTAAGAATCTAAATAAACTATATAAAATATTATTCAAAGTAGTTAGAAGTCAATATACTGCCCTTCGTTATTAAAAAGAAGATTGTGTAAAAATCTCAGTATTCTAGCAGGCATACTTTCAGAGTTACAGAAAATTTGCAGTTCGTCTTTTAGTATTATTTGGAATTATTTCTGAAGTTCACTAAATGGCAGAACAGTTTATTTAGATATTTTATAATTAAAAACTTTCACTATTTTTCATTTTCATGATATAAAATTCAGAAAAGATAAGTATTTAATTAATGTAGTGTTGTGTGAGTAAATGAAAATGAGTGAGAGTGCGTATGTGGGACATACAAAAAAATTCAATATTATCCCATGTTAAATGTCACGTAACTGTAACATGGGAAAGTGTTAAGCAAACAAGTTGCAACGAAAAATGTAATTTCCCCATTGTGCTGATGACGCATGTCCAAGAGTACTTGCTTTTGTAAGAAGGCACCCAGAATAGCCATTTGCAAAGTAATGATTTTCTAAAGTCATTCAAGATTAGTTTTCTTTTTGTTTGGTTTTGTTTTGTTAAACATTTTATTAAGATTTGCATGATGAAGTGACGTAAATGCATGTGTAAATGTTAACTGGCATAAGAGTGTCTTAGCCAGAAAAATAACTAAGGATTGTTTTGATTGGCTGGTCATTTTGAACAACCAATCAGAATTAAGCACTTCCCATGCAATGCAAGTAGTTATAGGCTGTGGAAGGAACAGCAGTGAAGGCAGTCACTAGTCAGCTATCAGACTTGCTGGTCATGTTGAAAGCTTCTGTCTTCATTATGTATAAAATGAAGAAATAATTGGCTTCTCGCGTCCAGATTGTGTGCCCGGAATAACGGACAGATTTTGAAAATTTGAGCTTGGTGAAGTGATTTGTTAGATAAACGTGTCTGAACTTTTGGCCTTTGTAAAATTCCATGTGGCATGTTTCATATTCATCTATGGAATATTTGGCGAGCAGTTTCTTTATTAGAAATCCATTGAAAAGGACTGAATGTGAAACTCATATATTGCAGCAGAGTGACGACTGTAAATCGCATAATAATTTGGGTCGGACTTTAGTACATTTCTGGCTGCCTTGCATATGCACTGGGTTGTATGAACTGTGAGTTTAGGACAGTGATGATATTAATTAATTAAATATGGGCTGATGGCAAGTGTTTAATTTTGAACCTAAAGAAATAAAAGAACTCTTTGCAGAATTTTGCCATTTTTCTAAAGAGATGAAGCAAACACCCTCCACCCGAAATTTGTTATAAGATATTACAGGATATCTTGCCACCAGAGTTTATGTGGACTTTGCAAACGTAAGTTTCATTGATGTTTTTCTTCAGTGCTGCTTTTAACATCGTCTGGACGGTATCTACGTATGCAGAGAAATGGGCTGGTGATCAGACGCCGTACTGAGGGAGGTGGAACTTTTGTAGTGCACAGTACAATGAGAGACAGCAATCAAACATTATACGCCACATCTTTCTAACCCACCCCGCTGCAATAGGACACATTCTGAGACATCAAGGGATCACCAATTTAGTACTGGAGGGAAGTGGTGGTGGGGGGGGAGGGAATAAATCCTAGAGGGAGATATAGATGAATACAGTAAGCAGATCCAGGTTGCTGTAGTTATTCAGAGATTAAGAGGCTTGCACAGGATATTGTCGTCTAGAGAGCTGCATAAAACCAGTCTTCGGGCTGAATGACGACAATCAAGAAAATAATAATTTCGCTTAGCCCCTACAAGAAATTCACCCGCGAGAGGATTAAAGGAAGGAGAACCTACATTTAGAGCCAATTTGTAGATCTGAAGGAGGATTGTATGTTGACTGTTTTACATTCTTTGAAATACAGGGAGAGAAAGCTGATCTACCATTTGTACAAAGAGCAGACTGCCATTATGAGAGTCAAAGGACATGAAAGGAAAAACAAAGTTGAGAAGGAAGTAAATGAGGCCTGCACAGTCTGTATGATGAGCAAACATTGTAGGAAACCAAAAAGGAATTTGGATAGGTAATTACAGTCCGTGGAGAAGAATTAATTTTGCTATTTATGTTGTAATTTTGTGGAAGATGGCAAGGAACTTTGAAGATCAGTTGAATGGAAAGGATGGTATGTTGGAAAGATGAACATAAATAAAAGTAAAACCAAGATAACATTGTTGAATTGAATTAGGTGATGCTGGGGAAATTAGTTTATAATAATGTTACACTAAAAGTGAGTAAAAAAAATAACAATGACCAAAGTGCAGAAGATGTAAAATGCAGACTGACAACAGCAAGAAAATATTTCTGAGACTTGTTAACATAGGATATAAATTTAAAGTTTCCATCTGGAGTTAACTTTGCACAGAAGTGACACATGGATGACAAGCTGAGAAGATTGAATAACTAGGAAGGAAATACTGAACAAAACTGTCAGAAAACAAATATATGGAAAAATTTATCAGTGTTTGATAGGACACATTCTGAGGCATCAAGGAATCACCAGCTTGGGCAAGAATTCATGTTTGATAATGGAGGACATCAGGATTTTAGAAGTAGTTTCTGCTACAAATTCTGCATCTTGTACCTGTGTATCATTACACACTTTGTAAGCAAACAACCTTATTAGTGTGACAATTAACACCTTTGCATTTCAAAGTAATCAAAGATAAGGTACTGATCAACATTTCTTGCAGCCAAGAGTTAAAACCTGTTTTTTTTTGTTTGTCATCATTCCTCCAATCACTGAAGAGTAAACTGTAGCCAAAATTCTGTAGATACAAGTCTAGAGGCTCCACAGAAATTACAAAATTGCTTTGTATTGTAGGAATTGGACTGGATTTTTTGCAGTGGAAATTTTACTTTATATTGAACCCAAGAATACAGCTCTGGTCTTTTAAATAGTTTTTTGTAGCTGGATAGATAAAGAATCTACTCACCAAGTGGCAGCAGAGTATCACACACAAAAGGGTTTAACTTTTGCTAGCTTTCAGGGCCAGTGATTCCTCCTCCTGTCAGAAGAGTTGAAGGGGAAGGGAGGGGTGAAGGCAAAGCACTGTAGAGGTGTAGGGAAAGAGGTACAGCTCAGAAAAATCACCCAGAACCCCGAGTCAGGGGAGACTTACCGGATGGGGTGAGAAGGAAAGACTGATTGTTGGGGACTGCACCAGATGAGATTTGAAAACCTGAGAGCTTAAAGGTGGAAGACAGGTTAATATGGAAGACATATTACTACTAAAACATTGTGCATGAGTTAATAAGAGCGTAAAGCTAAGTACATTTTATGTAGCAGAGATGGCAGGAGGGGACAGTGTAAAATAGACAACTCAGAAAATGAAAGACATAAAAACCTAAAAGAGAGTAAAGAAAGGAGTAGTTACAGTGAAGAAATGCTGATACAAAAGGAATTAATGTAAATTAAGGCCAGTGGGTGGCAAGAACCAAGGACATGTTTTAGTGCCTATGATGGGAACTACCACTACAACATGTGCTTGGTTCTCGCCACCCACTGGCCTTATTTTGCATTAATTCCTTCCATCTCAGCATTTCTTCACAGTAACTACTCATTTCTTCACTCCATTTTAGTTTTCCACAGCTTTCATTTTCTGAGTTGTCTATTTTTCACTGTCCCCCTCCCACCTCTGTTACATACAATGCAGTTAGCTTTTGAATCTTCTTATCTCATGCACAATGTTTTAGTAGTAATCTCTGTTTTGCATATTATCCTGTCTTTCACTTTTAAGCTCTCAGGTTTTCAAATCTCATCCGGTGCAGTCCCCACTTATCAGTCTTTCCTCCTTGTCCCAACCGGTAAGTCTCCCGACTTGGGGTTCTGGGTGATGTTTCTGAACTGTAGCCCCTTCCCTAAACCTCTCCAGTATTTTACTTCACCCCACTTCCTTGGCCTTCAACTCTTCTGCCAGAAGAAAGAGCCACTGGCTCCAAAAGCTTGTTAAAGTTAAACACCTTTGTGTCAGTATTACATGCGAACCGCCAATACATCTAAAAATCAACTTCTGATGTAAGACACTGCCCCACCAGCGGAAAGACCTGTTAACAACTAAATGGTGATACTTTACAAAAAGAGAGACAGATTTTAATCCACCTTTTACATAAATTTTACAAATAGCCCTACATTTTAATCAATAAGGTAAAATAAAAGGGTGTATCTGTGAGATGTACAGTAGGCAGATTAACAGTTAAGACAACAATGAAAGGCATCAGTGAGTGCCAGAATCTGAATATAATATAATTTACATCACTGTAGTCCATTGCCATCCTAATTTTGTAAGAAGACAGAATTGTAAACATGTCTAGCAGAATTGCCATTGGGGCAATTCTGATCATTTGTCCATACTTTGTTGTTATGTTTACTGGCTGTGTGTTTAAATGTGGGATTACATGATCACAGGCCCCCCACCTCCCCCCCCCTCCTTTTTTAACGTTTATCACTTAAAAATCCAGAAAATTTCTTGGCACAGGAAAGAAAAGAGGCGTTTGGGTTAACATTGTTCAAAATTCATGTCAGTTTTTGATCATTTCAACTAACGAATCCTTGAAAAATTATGAACTCTTGGGTAGATGTGGAAAGCTTGTCAGTTTCCCACCCAGAGGTTATTTACAAGCTTTAAGTGCACTTTTAACACCACTTATCCCATCCAGGAATTCAGTACCCATAACCATTCCACCTCCTTTTTTTAGTCTGTAAGAACTATGGTAGTAAGCACTGAAATGGACAGACAACGAAGATAGGTTTCAGAAGTGCCCAGCAAAAAGTTTTTTATTTTTTTTATGTAACTGAAACAATGGGACCTTCATGATATAAGATATGGAGATTACATTTTATAACTAACCCTGTATGAGAAATTGACTTGGCACGAAATGGAGCTCTAAGTAACAATTAACACCTTCATCATACCAACCACATCAAGATTCGAGGTAATTCATGAAAATTCTAGGGTGACTCGCTTCTGGAGCAGGTCTTAAAAAGCATGTAAGTATTGAAAATTTTGAAGTTTCATTTCTTTTCACAAACACTTATTTTCCATTTCTTGTTGTAATTTATATAATCATCGTCATAATAATTGTCATCACTTAGACTTCTAAAATCTGAAGACTTAAAAAGGTGGCATTTTAATAAATTCTATTGACAAATGATATGAGTACTTGTACCAATTTGCACTTAAAACTAGTCCTATTTTAAGTGTGTTTAAATTAGCATAACAACAAAATGGTCATTATGAAAACACTTTTAGTTTATTTCAAATTTAATTTTGCACATAATTCACTTCCAATTTTAATACCTCAAAACATCAAACTGTTGTCTAATCATCAGATAGGATTCTGTTTGTTGTACTTCCATCAGCACAAATGTAAATAAATGGTAAAATACGCAGTTACCATTGTGTGTAGTTGGATTAGTTCAACTATATCTTAATGCATGCCTACATTCAACATACATTTATTAAACACACTGGAGTGCTTTGCCATTTTCAAATACTGAATTATTTCTTCATTTTTACATATAAATAATGCAATGGTAAAAGTTATTTTCTGTTTGGAAGAAGTGTTTAAATTAGAACATGCTGAAACTGAAAATATTCTGCACATGCATGTCCTTGTTGTACAGAGAAACAGAACATCCTAATTTGAATGCAGTAGTTTTAAGTAGCAAAGCTTACATTAAAAGTGTCCTAATAATTCAGTATGACTTGTTTGTCAGAAATTCAATGACAACACAGTTTTGCTCTTCTGCATGTGGATGGCATAATATTTTGCCTCTCTCATTCATTTACATTAAGCATGGAGAAAAATAGCTAAACATAAGATTTACAGACATAACAGATGCATTAATTACAATTTACAGCTTCCATTGAGATACAATCTTTCACTTATCTGATTGATGCAACAGTATTAAAACTTCAGTTTTGCCTTTGAAAGAGAGAGATACAAAATTGTTAATTTCAATGCTTTCTTTAAACACCTAAAGGAAAATATTTTTATATTACAAACCTGTAAAATGTTTGCTATGAGCCAAGAAAAAATATGACTGAAATTGGCATGTAGTTGTAAGACACCATTTTCTCACAGATAGAACTGGGCAAGAAAGCTGGCACTTTGAAGTTGTAATGTGCCCACTTAAAAACATTAACAACAACCAGAGAAAAAATAGTTTATTTGATTATTGGAATTTTAAGGTGAAACCAGATAAATTAATACAAATAATATATTTAGATTTGTTATTTGTTTTAAGAAAGGGTACAAGATCTTTCTTGTTACAAAATTGTACTGTTTCACATACATATATATATTGCACTTTACACAAATGCATTAGTCACGAGCTGTACAAGAAAGAAAATTTACAATTTTCTTTGCACAATTCCTTCCATCAAATAGTTATTGGTAGGATATATTCTCCAGGCCACATAACAGATCTTTAAACACATTTTCACTGTTATGTACACGAGTCACATTAATTTGATTCAGGCCCACAATGTCATAAAATTTACATTAACACTTTTTCACCTAAAACTATCAAGTAATTAGCACAGTATACAGAACATCTTTTGGTGGTTGCATATTTTCCCCCGATTTCTCATTTTCTGTATCCGTTAACACTACCAGGTGATGTTTTCCGTGGCCCATTGCGAAGAGCTTCTGCATACGACATGTCCAGTTGCTTCAGTTTAACAACACCTTCATACGCTGGGCTTGGAAACTGTTGCTGTGGTTCCCACGACTTATCATATGCTGCGTATCGACTACTGTTATTGCTGTGATGTCTGGGGCTATCACTGCGATACCACGTACGTGTCTGCTGCTGCTGCTGCTGCCTGTTCCTACCAGAGTTTGACGCTCGGCCACTGTAGTTCAGACCACTAGCCCCAACTGGAGAAGTCTCCACTGCAACATTCATGCGTTTCATTGGTGAATTTTTTCTCTTTCCCTTCTTTTTCACTGCAATACCTACTGATAAGTATTCTATTTGTTCTGACTTTGGTGGGAGCGGTCTCAGAACAAGTCCACTGTTAGAACTTTCAGCACTTGTGCTAGGATTCTCTGAAGAGCTAGCTTTCTCTGGTTCACTTGGTTGAGATTCCATCCTCTTATTGTTAGGCTGTCTCTGTCTGGGCATAGTTTTAGTTTCTTTCTTACTCTCCTCTTTGGTGGCAAACTCTAGAGGTGCTTCTTCCTTAGCTGGAGTTGCAGGTGGCACTTTGGGAAGAGCCTCGCGAGTTGGTGTTGCATCGTCGAGACGTGGCAGCTGTTCACCTTCTCCTTTTTCTTCAGCTGCACGCTTTAACACTGCAAATATTTCTCTGAACAGTTGGCGATATTCTGGAGTTTTCCTAAAGCGACTCTCGACAGGACTAGCGTCATCATAAATACTAAATCGACAGTCTTCTCCATCAGCAATTGAACACAAATAAGAACCTGCTGGTAACCCAGAAAGTTCTGTTTGTGTTGATTTATTGCTAGTTTCATCAGAAAATCCAGATGATGAAGTTTCAGCTTCTGAAAAGTCTGTAGGTGTTGCAGATGATGTCTTCCCTGCTCTCTGACGATTGGGCTGCTGTTTCTCTCCAGACACTTGATTGCCATTCTGCTGCGGTACTTCTGGCAATGCCTCTTGGTCACTTTCTGTATCTTTTATGTGGTGGAAGCTGTTGAAATCTCCTGACATCTGCAATTCCTCTTGTAACGATAACTGGTTGCTCGGGGGTGATGGTGGTGCATGACGACGAGGCTGGCGTTGCATTTCCAGAAGAGCTGCATACCTTGCTTCCAACTCCTTGTATGGGTTGTCATCCTGTAATAATATTTCCAGAATAAGTGGAAGTCCTGCCAACTGAAGGAGTTTTGAATAACATTCAACTTGAAATATAATTTGAAGACTTGCATCATAACTCATTTCTAAAACAATAAAAAAACCAAAAGGGATTTAAAATTAATGTCAATGGAAGATGTAAGTACATTACGGATTTCACTCAAAAAATTGTGTCAGGCAGTTACTAAAAATCACACAAATGAAGCAGGCCACATACAGTTGTGCAAACACTTTTTAAATTTTTTAGTGGCTTATGTGTTACTCACTTTTAGTGAAACAAAATTCTTACAGAAATTACACAACTTAAGTCAACATGGCTACCAATCATTAACAGGCAACTACTGAACATGCAGTCTTCTGTTAGCTGTTTAATAATACATACCAATACAGTGTACTCCTAAAATTGATGAATCTTAAAATAACGAAGGAGTTTGTTTCTTTCTGACTGGTTTAACAAAAGCAGGAGAAAAAATTTCAATAAATAATTCTAAGTTAATCACATAGGTAGTGAGCAGGAGATATTTCTAACATCCAGCCCTTACTAAGGAAGTAGTTAAAAAATAAGTAATGTGGAGACCAAGCACAAATTTGAACTGTGAAAGACATGATGAGCCAAACAACTGCAGTCACAATTCGACTGCATAGGTGATTAATCAGCTAGTAAATTCGGTAGGCAAATTTGCTCCATAAACTAATTTTTCCCACAATTTGTAACCAACCAATTTGTTGGCAAGAAAATGACTGCAGGATGAGAAAGTCCATATAATTTTCAGATTTCTGCAGATCAGTTTAGTGAAATAGTTCCAAGATAGTGAGTTCGCTCAAAAGGAAGTCAGTGATCATTAAATTCAGAACTTCTCTGCTGCCGCGCACCCACACAAAGACACCTTTTTCCTATGGGGTTGCTTGTCTGCCACCATCACAAAACAACAGTGTCACCTGCCACTCTACACAAAAAGTCCCAGGAGAGTCACTGCTGTCTGGTCAAATTGGCTTCAAGGAACTACTTTTTACCAGTAGAGTATCTCTGCAATATGTCCATCAAGAAAATAAAACCTAGGAACACATGCTGCAAAGCCCACTCTGAAGCAGTATCTAGTCACAGGCAGTCAGTTTTTGGTACATCATGAAGTCTGACATAAATCTACCACCACCTTAGTTGCAACTTGAGCTAGAATTCATTGTCCTCAAAAGTAGTCAGACATGCACAGAAACCTCATGATAGGAATTTGGTTGCATCTCTAGAAGATATATATGATATGTCAACACTTAACTGTAACAGACTTTGTTTATGTTTGATACTGCAAGCAGCAAACTGCCAGCTCATCAACGCTTTTGTGGTAAACAATGTGGTCATGCAGCTGTGCCCTGAGTCTGCTCGCTATTACTCTCATGGTTCAACAACTGCTTGCTTATTTCCTTTAGATTGCTTCTCTTGACACAACTAGTAATTTTCTCTAAGGGCTGGGACAGCATTCACCATTATTTTCTTGTGTGGCTCATACGGTCTTTTCCTGGTGGCTAGCTTTTTTGTGCCAATGGTAGTTACATATTGTGAAGGCTTCCTCGTGCTTTTTCATGTGGTTATTGTCAATGCACGGATTTTAAATTCAATTTTAACACTTCTTATTCTTCTTTAACCTTTCTATCTATCTCTAAGAAACCCAGACAAGCCATCATTGCAATACCTTCTGTAAGTTGTGTGCTCTGATCTGAAGCAGGCAATTTTTTGAGGTAAGCCATAATTTGTCTATAAAATTTTGATCATAGATAGCAATTAACTATCATTTTTCCATTTTAATTAAATTTGTCCTACACAGTAACAGTAACCCCTTTTGCATATTAACCTTGTCATGAGTGGTGAAGAATAAACACAATATACTTCTCTGGGGCTTTACGGGCCAGGTACATATAATAGTTCAAGGTGTTTATACAACAGCACATTTTTTAGCTAAGCATTTAAATCTATTGACTTCAAAAAGATTCAATAATAAATCACCTGCATTGAGCCAATACATTTATGACTGAGGCACACTTTAAGGAGAAAAAGATGATCTCATCCATTACTGATCACAAATACACTTACTGAGGACACAAAATACTCGTGGATGGATTTCTCTTTCTTTAAAACTCTATTACAGGGATTAATTTTGACAAATACGAGTTATTTTAGCACATTATTTGCAATTAAGTACAAACTGATCATGTTAACTAACAAATTTCCAGATATCCAAATCATGTTGTGCGGTGCCAGAACTGCCAACACCACCTTCCCTGGATACCTGGAAATTTATATATCATACTGAGTAAAACACACAATGTCAATGTGTATCACCAGGATACTTAAATTTGTTACCATTACTTTTAGCCCACTACCGTCAGCATGAAACCAAACCACACACATCCAAACACTTCAAGCTAAAGCTACTGCTGAACGTACCTACAACTGATGTAACTTTGTGGACAATTTACAATGTAGTAATGGAAATAGATAATGGTTCTTGAAATAGTACCAGAGCCCAAGTAAGGCAGAGAACAGTGTTTGATCAGACCACATGTAAGCCAAGAGACGCCACAG
Organism: Schistocerca americana; assembly: GCF_021461395.2. Classification (NCBI taxonomy): domain Eukaryota; kingdom Metazoa; phylum Arthropoda; class Insecta; order Orthoptera; family Acrididae; genus Schistocerca; species Schistocerca americana. The sequence goes on from NC_060119.1 coordinate 542,226,057, forward strand.
TAGTGCGGGTAACTTACATCCTTCCTGAGAACACAAGATACCAGTTTGCAGTAGTCTAAGTTCTAAAAACTAAATACAGAATGAAACCTTAAACAATTATTGATTACATTATAATGCTTTTTTAAGTCCCTAGTTTCACAGGAAGCTTAATACTCACATCTGAAATGTCACAGTGGGTCTTATGAATAAACATGAGAACATTCTCCAGAGTAGATACGCAGAGCAAAAGTATATTCTCAGATAAAGTTGTGAGTTTCCTATGTATAAAAACTACACAGCATAATCTCTGACCCGGGAGTATTTTCTCACTACCTCCCCTTCTTATTGAGTAAGTTCTCAGCAAAGAGATTACAATCTGACATCTTTGGTTCTCAGTTTGTTTTGTGTGTGTGTGTGTGTGTGTGTGTGTGTGTGTGTGTGTGTGTGTGTGTGTGTGTGTGTGTTTTACCAAAAGTTTTTCTTACGTTATTTCTGTGCCGAAATGGAAGATTCCGAATTAGCCTTCATGAATATTATAGAAGATTATCCAGCTATCATCAGCAAATCACCAAATCTCAGGCTGCAAGAAGGGAGAAGGCAGATAGTATCAAGGAAATACAACACTGTTATTGGGTTAGTTTTGGAAAAGAAATTTCAAACAGGCAGATTATGAAAAACTGCACAATATGAAATCACGCATCGAGTCCAAGATGGACGTAAATAAGATGGGCAACATTAAGATTGGGGACAGATATTTTTGCTGTTTTTAGACAGAGATGACTGCAACCCAACTATCCATCAGAATTTGTGGTAAGTCCCACATTTTTTTTTGGTGTGTGCTTAATGTTTCCAAATTGTGAATCAGAAAATTACATATTTTTAACACACAAAAATGAAGCAATGTTTGGTCAAATTCATCTGATATTTGACCACTTCTCTGTAAATTGCACAAACCCCTCCCATTTCTGCATAAACCTGCTTGCTATGTATACTAACTATAAACTGAATCATGACACACATTACTATTACTTCTTGGTTTTTTAATTTTTTTAAAATTTTTTTATTAGGAGCCTGTGCAATAGGTGGTGTCATCTCTGCTGTCATCTCTTTTCCAGGGAGTAGTTTGGAGGTAGTTGATACCGATTACACATTTTTCGAACCACAATCAGTTTTGCAGCAATCGCAAATTGTCAAAGCAGACGATGCAGATCTAATGGCTCCACAAGTTGTTATACCTGCTCAATCGCGTGTTTTGGAGCATGAGAGGGGGTCAAAATGGCGGAGCTTGAGCATGGAAACTGATGAGACAATGAATCTGTCCAACTGAGAGCTGCAAAGGCTGGTGTTATTGTACTAATTAGATATCCTGAAGAGAAAGCAGCAGAAATGGATGCATCAAGAACAAGATTAACAATAGACCGAATTGTGTAATGCCATAGTACAGCAATGATTTTTATTAATAAAAACAGGTTTTTAAAGTGAATGTTTGCTTACGTTTCTCATTTACCCATTTACCAAATTCCATATGCTCTTAAAGAAATAATTCAGTACAAATTTCTTTTCAATGAAACAATAAGAGTAACAATTTGAAAAAATAAAAATAAAAATTAAAAAAAAAATAATTGTATGCACTTATTTACTGTTGTGTCATGCAAATAGGTTCACCACATCCTTGAAACAATTTTTGGTAAAGTGGAACAAAAGGAATAACTTGTTCCTATTTTAAATTTTGCAGGTTAGACAGTTTGTACAGTTATTTACTGTAGTATCTGAAAATTCTGTTCCAGTTTGAATTGCTACATTTTAAACAATTTTTGTTGAAAGTAAAATTAATGATAGAGAATGAAGGAAAACACTAAACTGCATTTTATCATGTAATATCAGAGCACTGATTATTTTCATCACGAAAATAATTATTATAATTAAAAACTACACAAATTAGGTTTAATTGTGCATTGTTTTGACAGACTCCCATACACTACAGTTGACGTATTACATTAAAAATTTCCCATCTCCTATTTGTTCCACGTACACATAGGTTTGCTGCTTCCTCTTCTCCCAATACTGGAAGATTGTTATCATCACTAGGTGCTTCGAAATCCACATCCCCTATATGTTTTGCTACATTGTGCAAAACAGAACAGGCTATTATTGTACTGGGAATTTTTGTTTGGGCAGGCCTTATTTTATTTTGCAGAATCGGGAAGAGTCTCTTTACCTGTCCAAAGCACCATTCAATCACCACCTTTTCCCTCGAGTGAAGTCCGTTGTACGCCCTCTCATTAGGTGTTTCAGGATTTTGAAATGATGTCATTAACCACGGTGCAATGCCATATCCTCCATCTCCTAAAATTAAGGCATTGCAGTGGTTCTCTCACAATATATGGCACACATCTAAGTTTCTACATATCCTAGCATCATGTATAGACCCAGGCCAGGAACCATCAACACTCAAACATTTCACTGTAATCACACGTTGCCTGCACATTTACAGATGGAAAGCCCTTTCAATTAACGTATTCGTCTCCATGTGCAGGTTTCCATTACAGGTATGTGCTTGCAGTCTAGGGCCCCTACCACACATGGAAACTTATGTCTTGATTGCCATTCAACTTTAGCTGTTTCTAGTTTGTTAATGTTTCTTGGAAATCTGATCCACAACAGTGCTTTTCTGTTAACCTATTGCAGAATATATCAAACTGTTAGTGATACTGTTGTCTGGTGTTTCCCCAAGTCTTCTACACTAATCTGAAAGCCTGGATCTGCTAATAGCACAAAAATGTTTTCATTTTGCATTCATTGGAAAGGGCACCTCCTCTTCTTTCGTGATTTTCAGGAAGTAAGTGATTCACCAGGCAAATAATGTTTCCACTGTTAAATCTATATGAACTTCTGTAGTTCCTTCGTACTATGTATATCTTTTTTTGCCTTTTGAGAAACATAAATTCGACCATTTTCAATAAAACACTTGGTTACACTTAACCACTACACAATTTACTCGGCTGTAAGTAGGCTGCGGAGCTCACTCACAGAAGCAGAGAATGCTCTCTGCTTGTGAGAAACTTCTCTGGTTTTATTCATATGAAATCAGAGAATATTCTTTGTTTTGAGCAACTTCCCCCACCCTTCAACCCACACTGAGAACATACTCAGGTGAAGTATGTTCTCAGACTCACTCTATTCATGCCAACCAAAGAACTTTCTCTGAACTTTTTACTCAAAAGTGTATTCTCCATTTTATTCACATGACCCATTACCTCTAAAAAAGCATTTAATGGGTCTTTATCTAAATTCATCTTCCATATTTTCTTCTCCAGCACACATCCTAAAGGCAGAATTTCATAATATGAGAATCTGCATGTTTTTACATTAGGTCATAATTTTTAATAGTAGCACTGATGTACCCTTCACTAGCAGGTAATAGTGTTATTAAGTGCTTCCTGATGATTAAGTTTCTATAACAGCCTGCTCAAGAGAAATATTATTTCAAAGTCTTAATATTATCTTATATATTAATCCCTGCAGTTATTTTGAGCACTGCACATGATTAGGCCTTGGATGTGTTCATCTTAGGTTAAAATTAAACTTCTGATGTGTAGCTTGCACTACTTTAGAGAAAGCTACAATTTCCGGGTAGGTTTTATATTACCCCCAAGTAAAAATTCGAAGTTTAAAACTCTTCTATAATTTGGCTTACATTTAACTAGTATGTGGCAATTTTAACTAACTTATTACTAATATTGACAAACAATATTTATAAGTTTATGTTACTCTATCAATCATACCTCTTAGTGTGTGTGTGTGTGTGTGAGAGAGAGAGAGAGAGAGAGAGAGAGAGAGAGAGAGAGAGAGAGAGAGAGAGAGAGAGAGAGAGAGAGACCACCTGTGTTGAAATTAGATTTTTACCACTACAAACTGTAAGATACATTACCTGTTATCGAAGACACCTTATCAGTTACCAGTCTTAAAATTAAGCGAGGATCTTTGAACAACAATATAAATATTTGGAAATGAATAAATTACTTGCCTCTATGTGTAACATGACTGTGCTGCAGTAGGTTTCACTGGTTACAGAATTGCTGACACTTGTCACATCATCTTCCTCATTGTCCATGACTAGAGACAATTCATCCTGCCCACGTGTGTCAGTAAGACGAAGACACCTTCTGCAGAGCTGTCCCTGTCTGCTTGAAAAAGATTGAAACATATATTTGTGGAATTAATAGTAGAATTACAGCATCACAGCGTGATTGATAAGTTTAGAATCCTTGAAACCACTGTGCTGTATGAGGTGCCAGGTTCCAAAAAACTTCTTGTCCATTTTTTATGATTTAGATGTTATTTGGAAGTGTACATTCAAAATGGCAGGATTTGGAATGCCAACTCTTGGCGGATATTTGTCACCAAATAATAATGGACTTTCTATATTCAAGACAATTTGTTTAGCTATCAAAGATTTCATAGAGTGTATATATATCATATTACTGAATAATATTAATATCTAAATCAGAAATAAAGTGGTCATTAACTGATGATAAAATGAGAAAATAACTACAAAAGATGAACAGCTGAGTTCAACATTAAAATCAGTGTGTATTGTATTTACAGAATACAAGAACCTATGGCTTTATTATTTAAATCTTCAGTTCATCTCCTCCTATTCAAGAACATCTTCCCCAGTCTAAGAGGATGCACAAGTGGCAGTGTTCCTTTCACAAATTATTCTTTTAGTTAGTGCTCAGTGGGTAGATAGTGAACACACATTACACTGAAGAGCCAAACAAACTGGTATATTGCTGGAGAGAATTGACACTGTGAATCCTGCAGGGATGTCCTCAAATCCATAAAAGTATGAGGGGGTGGAGATGTCTTCTGAACATAACATTGCAAGGTATCCCAGATATGCTCAATAATGTTTGTGTCTGGGGAGTTAGGTGGCCAGCAGAAGTGTTTTAAACTCAAAGTTATTCCTGGAGCCACTCTGTAGCAATTCTATATGTGTAGCATGTCACATTGTCCTGCTGGAATTGCCAAAGTCTGTTGGATTGCACCAATGGACATGAATGGATGTAGATGGTCAAACAGGATGCTTATGTATGTGTCACCTGTCGGTGTCTTATCTAGATGTATCAGGGGTCCAATATCACTCCACGTGCACACCCTCCACTTCATTAGAGCCTCCACCAACTTTACATGTAGGGTCCATGGGTTGATTTTGTCTCCACACCCACACACATCCATCTCCCTGCTCAATAAAATTTGAAACAGGACTTGCCCAACCAGGCAACACACTTGCAGTCATCAACAGCCCACTTTCCATGTTGATGGGCCCAGGTGAGTGTAAAGTTTTGTGTAGTGCAGTCATCACGGGCCTTCGGCTCCGAAAGCCCATGCCAATGACGTTTTGTTGAAAGGTTCGCGTGCTTACACTTTTTGATGGCCAAGCATTGAAATCTGTAGCAGTTTGTGGAAGGGTTGCACTTCTGTCATGTTTAATGATTCTCTTCAGTTGTCATTGGTTCTGTTCATGCAAGATTTTTTCCAGCCACAATGATGTCTGAGATTTCATGTTTTACCGGATTCCTGATATTCACAGTACACTCATGAAATGGTTGTATGGGAGAAGTCCCCACTTCATCGTTACCTTTGAGATGCTGTGTCCCATTGCTTGTGCGCTAACTGTAACACCATGCCCAAACTCACTTTTATCTTCATAACCTGTCATTGTAGCTGCAGTTAATTGACCTAACAACTGTTTCAGACACTTCTTGTCTTATATTAATGTTGCCGACTGCAGCACCGTATTCTGCCTGTTTACGTATCTCTGTAATTGAGTACACATGCCTATAATAGTTTCTTTGTCACTTCAGTGTATAATGTTTAGATAATATTTGTTTGACATCCTGTAAATTTTCTGGTTCAACAGGTAGTCCACACAGCAATTCATCTGGGGACCCATGCAAGAATCCTTTTCCTTTTTTGATAGTTGATTGATACACTGAAATGTCAGGTACGTACAATACTACTACTTTTACTACAGCAGATGACCTGCTTTTTTTGATATGGTTACAATTTAATTTTCGCTGCTTGTGAAAGCCCCCATGAGAAACTAGTAACTGTGGGAAAATGAAACTTTGTGGAAATATTTGCTGATTGCATGCCATGTTTACATTCCAGGTTACAAATGTTACTCGATGTGGAAACTATCTGCTCCCACGACAGCCTGGAACCTTACTATAGGCACCATTTCATAATTTTTAACAGCACTTTTCAAATGTGCACCACGGAATGCCCTGCTTTTATGGCAGCTCGTGCACTGCTTGAAGACTGCACGTGGAAATTAACATTCTCAGCCATGACAACACTGACTTCAATAACTTGTGGCACAACTGCCCATGAGCCACCTGCAGGAGCAATTTCCAAATTCCCAGTTAATCTGAGCTTCAAAATATTTCTATCCAGCTCTGGTGCAATAGGACAACTTATCTGGATCTTCTTAATTCACCAATACACTCGAAAAAACAGCATCATTATTGCTGCTGTTTTGATAAAAAGCTTTACAAGCAAAGTCAGTTCATTTTATCCAGAAAATGTTGACTGACTGTAACTGAATTCAAACTGATGCTTTAATTTCAACCCTGTGTCGCCATACCAGTACTAGTGCCTGAAAGCAAGTCCTGACACCAACAACACAACTAGTAATGCAAATCCTGCAGCACACAGTCTGATCATTATTGGTGTGATGTTTGGTATCCATACAGTAAATAGTTTTACAACTACATTGGCTCAAGTAGTGAAAGTTTAATTGTAACAACCATTTAGATATGTTTGCACTCAAGATTTTAAAGTGCCAAAATTGATGGAGATTTCAGTGTTGCATTAGCAAACCTTTTCTGGTCTCTTATTTTACATACATCACTTCCTAACTTGTTGGCAGCACCTTCATGTGAATGAAGTTTAAAGTACTCTTCTGGACAAACAATGACTTCTTTGTTGTGTACAGCTCCTGCATACATCCCAACACGGAAGTTCACTGGAGCTTCATTGCACAACCAAAACCAAAGCATTCGAAGTAGTGCAGATTTTTCATTTTGTCTTTAACAATCAATGTAATTGATGATATCTTCAAATTTAAAAGTGTCAGACAATGTGCGTTGCAGATGAAATTTTGTTTGATCTTTCTTTGGTGACCTGTTGAAAGCCAAATAAAGACTGTCAGTTTCCTTGTTCTGAGGGGCCTTCGAGTCACCATTAAATCCTGTAACATTGTAAGCATAGAACTGGCTACTGTAATATGCTGCTTGGTCAGAAAGTTTTCGTAGTCTGACAGGATGATTTCTGAGAATTAGGATCCTACTCATAAAGTACACATTCCACAATTCTTTGAGTATGGCAAATATTCACAAACTTTCAAACAGCACAAATTCGTATCATGAACTTGATGCTGATAGATAATGAGAATTACAGAACCATCATCTTTCAAATCAAATAAGGTTGCATGGTGATGAGGCAATTTTTGGAAATAACATTGACGTATAGGTTTTAGAACTGATAGGCTAGTGGATAGAATGTTGTTTGTAACAGTCAGATATTTCACACTTAAAATGAAGGAGAGAGATGACAGTTTGGGAATAGAGTAGCTGGTTAAGACTGTTTTTGGAACTTGGCACTTCGTAAGCACTTTTCTGTATCTCTGAAAATTATTCTACATAAATCATACCATAGTGTGTGAAAGTAAAGGATGAAAGTAATGATCATGTTCCTAGGTGCATTCCATGATCCACCTCTAGCCATATGACAGCACATCCAGAATTGTTGAATATGACCATATTGGTGGTCCAGTTGTTAGAGCATGGAGACACACAAAGCTGCATGGACCACCGTACACTCACCAGTCAACGCTGTTGTGATACTATACTCCCCCACCCATGTCCATCCTTTCAGAGGTGCACTGAGCCTCAACTTCATTGTTATGTATGACAATGCATGATATCGAAGAGCTAGGATGTGAAGATATTTTGTGAATGAACTGGCTTGCCCATTTTTTTCCCCAACTTAAATCCCATTGAATATGTGCAAGTTGTGTTGGGAAGATGTGTTGCAGTACACCACAGGCACCAAGGGCCATCCAGCAGTTTTCAACTGTGCTGGTGGAGGAATGGAGAGCCATACCGCAAAGGTTACCTAACTTGTGGCCATTGTGTGTGCACATTGCAGAGCATTCATTACTATCTGGGTAGATCACACACCTTATTAAAAATCCTGTGGTCTGACTACAATTCCCTGCCAGGTCGGAGATTTTCTCTGGTTGGGGAGAGGTAGCTGTATTGTCCGTACATTTGTATTGTCAGAAATGACACGTCACTGTTCAGATGGCTGTATACGCACTTCCTGAAAACCAATTAAACAGATAATGTCCTACCTCCGGTAATGTCCGGGGACCATTAGAAATCATGGGGATTACAGTGTAATTATTGTCTTAATGGAAGTGTCATTTCTGTTCATTTCATTGTATATTTCTTTCAGGTGCCTTCTATTTATATTGTAGCAATTCTGTCTACATATGAGCCAAGTTTCATCGAGCTATGTTACTTTGTACTGGCACATTATGCGAAAGTTACTTTTGTCCTTAAGTTTTGCACACCAGTGTATGAACAACCTTATGAGCTCATCCAGTGGAGCATACTTTGTTAAGAGCTTACTGAACTGAATGAACAGTAAGATCACAATGAAGTATTTTAGGAAAATGTGCTTACATTCTAGTACAGAGCACTATCATAACCGGTCTTAACGCACAACTTTGCATTGAGTGACTTCAAACAAAAACATTTATAAAATTTCCTCATTTACGTAACTTATGTATTTATGTCAGCTTTTAAATCTTTCAAAAGGTTAAAATAATATGTTCATATCAACAAGCAGGTCTGCTAGGATAAATGTTCTTGAGACACTAATCATTCACCTCAGAAACATTTTGTACCAAGAAGTTATCAGACACCCAACATATATATATATATATATATAATGGAAGGAAACAATATTGGAAGTACACCTACTCCAGTCCTGTAACCCGGAAGGTGTACACGATCAGAGGCAGAGCCACGTGTGAAAGCACCCACGTGATTTACCAACTGACCTGCCTACACTGTGATGCATTCTATGTGGGAATGACCAGCAACAAACTGTCCATTCGCATGAATGGACACAGGCAGACAGTGTTTGTTGGTAATGAGGATCACCCTGTGGCTAAACATGCCTTGGTGCACAGCCAGCACATCTTGGCACAGTGTTACACCGTCCGGGTTATCTGGATACTTCCCACCAACACCAACCTATCCGAACTCCGGAGATGGGAACTTGCCCTTCAGTATATCCTCTCTTCTCGTCATCCGCCAGGCCTCAATCTCCGCTAATTTCAAGTTGCCGCCACTCATACCTCACCTGTCTTTCAACAACTTCTTTGCCTCTACACTTCTGCCTCGACTGACATCTCTGCCCAAACTCTTTGTCTTTAAATATGTCTGCTTGTGTCTGTATGTGTGGATGGATATGTGCGTGTGTGCGAGTGTATACCTGTCCTTTTTTCCCTCTAAGGTAAGTCTTTCCGCTCCCGGGATTGGAATGACTCCTTACCCTCTCTCTTAAAACCCACTTCCTTTCGTCTTCCCCTCTCCTCCCTCTTTCCTGATGAGCCAACAGTTTGTTGCGAAAGCTTGAATTTTGTGTGTATGTTCGTGTTTGTTAGTGTGTCTATCGACCTGCCAGCGCTTTTGTTCGGTAAGTCACCTCATCTTTGTTTTTATATACATACACACATACATATACATACATACATACACATACATACATACATACATACACATACATACATACATACATACATACATACATACACATACATACATACATACATACACATACATACATACATACATACACATACATACATACACATACATACATACATATACATACATACATACACATACATACACATACATACACACATACACATACATACATACATACACATACATACATACACATACATATATATATATATCCCTTAGCTTGCTAAGTAAGTTGCACTTCAGTGTAAGGTTGCCGAGATGCTCAGTTGGCAATAGTGTAACATCCGCAAACGCATACAAGCATGGTCACTACAATTTAGAATGGTGGTCTAAGGAAGTGATTATTGGGATGTATGAAAGAGACACACATGTAAAGAGTGAAATCATAGACAGCTCTCTAAGTGAAGTGAGTAAGGCTTTATGTACAATAGGCACACTGAATGGAGTATGTATTATCAGTTATGAATCATGAAGGTGATAAGAGTGGAAAAGAGAGAGAGAGAGAGAGAGAGAGAGAGAGAGAGAGAGAGAGAGAGAGAGAGAGAGAGAGAGAAGGGGGGGGGGGGCAGGGCAAGATGGAACATGCGCACCAGGTACAAGTAATTCTACATTAGACACTTCATTAGGATGTGAAAAATTTTATTTAGAAGGTCACAGGCAGAAATGAATAAGTAATGATTGAACTATGTGTGGTGCAGTGTTGTTGTTGTTGTTGTTGTTGTTGTTGTTGTTGTTGTTGTCTTCAGTCCTGAGACTGGTTTGATGCGTCTCTCCATGCTACTCTATCCTGTGCAAGCTTCATCTCCCAGTACCTACTGCAACCTACATCCTTCTGAATCTGCTTAGTGTATTCACCTCTTGGTCTCCCCCTACGATTTTTACCCTCCACGCTGCCCTCCAATACTAAATTGGTGATCCCTTGATGCCTCAGAACATGTCCTACCAGCTGATCCCTTCTTCTGGTCAAGTTGTGCCACAAACTTCTCTTCTCCCCAATCCTATTCAATACTTCCTCATTAGTTATGTGATCTACCCATCTAATCTTCAGCATTCTTCTGTAGCACCACATTTCAAAAGCTTCTATCCTCTTCTTGTACAAACTATTTATCATCCATGTTTCACTTTCAGAAATGACTTCCTGACACTTAAATCTATACTCTATGTTAACAAATTTCTCTTCTTCAGAAACGCTTTCCTTGCCATTGCCAGTCTACATTTTATATCCTCTCTACTTCGACCATCATCAGTTATTTTGCTCCCCAAATAGCAAAACTCCTTTACTATTTTAAGTGTCTCATTTCCTAATCTAATACCCTCAACATCACCAGACTTAATTCGACTACATTCCATTATCCTTGTTTTGCTTTTGATGATGATCATCTTATATCCTCCCTTCAAGACACCATCCATTCCGTTCAACTGCTCTTCCAAGTCCTTTGCTGTCTCTGACAGAATTACAATGTCATCGGCGAACCTCAAAGTTTTTATTTCTTCTCCATGGATTTTAATACCTACTCTGAATTTTTCCTTTGTTTCCTTTACTGCTTGCTCAATATACAGATTGAATAACATCGGGGAGAGGCTACAACCCTGTCTCACTCCTTTCGCAACCACTGCTTCCCTTTCATGCCCCTCGACTCTCATAACTGCCATCTGGTTTCTGTACAAATTGTAAATAGCCTTTCGCTCCCTGTATTTTACCCCTGCCACCTTTAGAATTTGAAAAAGAGTATTCCAGTCAATATTGTCAAAAGCTTTCTCTAAGTCTACAAATGCTAGAAACGTAGGTTTGCCTTTCCTTAATCTTTCTTCTAAGATAAGTCATAAGGTCAGTATTGCCTCACGTGTTCCAGTATTTCTACGGAATCCAAACTGATCTTCCCCGAGGTCGGCTTCTACTAGTTTTTCCATTCGTCTGTAAAGAATACGTGTTAGTATTTTGCAGCTGTGGCTTATTAAACTGATTGTTCGGTAATTTTCACATCTGTCAACACCTGCTTTCTTTGGGATTGGAATTATTGTAAATTATTATTGTATATTATATATTATTTATTATTGTATATTATTGTATATATATTACTTATTACATATTGCAGTGTATATTTTAATATAACAGCAAATTTTAAAGTTCAAACACAATGCTTTGTAATAAATACAAACCTAACTTCCTCCAGAGTTGAAATTTCTTCTTGTATGGATTTCAAGTCCTTTTCTTTCATCTGTAAGGTTTCTAGCTGTTCTTGGAGATGGACATTTTCCTATAAAAGTATCACAAACTGTACTTACACTGACCTAATAAACACACATCAAACTTTAAAAAATTTGAAACAGTTATTTTACCAATGTTTCATTATAAACAAGTTTTTTTCCAACATCAGGTGCATTGATCAATATTTATTTCCAGGTTCAGATATACCTGTAGCACAACAGCCAGCTGTTCTTCAAGTTCCTTTGCTCTGACCTGCTCCTTCACCTTCGCAGTCCTCAAATCTTGTAGCTGACTCAACAGCTGAACTACCTCTTCGGTTGATGCATCTTTTGTTTTGGTTTCTCCTCCTGGTGAATGCTGTTTGGGAACAAATGACAGTACTCTCATGATCCTGCTATTTAAGCACAACCATTAACAAAAATCAAACATTTTCTAAAACATGAAAACTATTTTAGTGAATTATTATAAAGATGCAAGGTAATGATTAAAGCAAACATGCACCGGCTAATTGGATGAAAATACATTCTCCTTGCAAAGACAATATACATCCCCCCAGAACTATAAAACTTATCAATCCTCTGAACAGTAGGTGTTTTAAATATAAGCGTATAACTTCCTGGCAATTTAGAAAACTAAATACATAAAAAAACGATGCATTTTGGAAAGATCTTTGATGCACACAATGTATACACTGAATGTTTTTGTATTAAGAAAGTATAAATACAAATTCCACCAAGCACAGCACAGCAACATACAACGCACTGAAATCAAGATTGACAGACAGTAGTGCATCACACAGGGCAATCATAGCTCATGTCACGTGATCTTGCCAGCCAATGATGGCTGATATTTAGAGCATACGATATGTGATATAGTCAGTCAACAGCAACATCACTGTTAAATATCCGGAACACATGTAGGAAATGATGGTGAGTTAATACGCATACAGTAGAGTTACAAGGAAAGCTTGGCTTTCACATATAATATTATGTCCTTTTTAGCACATGTTACCCTTTAAGATGTATTAAACACAAATGTGCCAGAAAATTTTTAAATAGTGGCATAAATGGCTGGTCTTCTGTGCCCAAAATTTTTCTAAGCAGATTGTCCTAAAAGTGTTAGGTTTTGAAGGAGAGTAAAATGCTTCATGATGTAAGAAATTCATTGCACTCTCACATATAACATAATTCATTTTGTGTAACAGTAAATTTTCTTTGAAATTCGTGCTTCTAAAACTACCGTTCGCAAAAGTTTCCCACCACCTATTAAGAAATGTACACAGTTCTGATATCATGTTCATTGACAGTAATTTGTGTTATAAATTATTTAATTTGTCCTAAAGCCTTTAATCCATTTTGCTGTCAGCTGTCACTTGTGTATACACTGTGTTTTGTTGTTTACGATGGTGCATTTTCTTTGCAACTAAAGTCTCATTTTTGTGTTCTACAAATGTGGGGTTTTCTCCAGCTGAAAAAAATTCCTATGTTTTACCCAGATTTCCCAAGGCATGCACACCATGAAGCCAATTCATTAAGTGTTTCGTATGGTCACCCAGAATTTTAATATTTTAGTTACTACATATATCTGAAGTGACTCCACATACACAAACTCAGAAGACAAATAGTAAACATTTATCCACGAACCTTGGAAGTAAGTGATGTACTATTAGCCACATCTGTGGGCTTGACTGCCGTGCAACCACTAGCAAGTGTTTCACTTGGTTTCTCATTCTGCTGTAGCAGCTGTTCTTGCCTCTTCCTCTGCGCTGTTACCTCATCCAGGGTCCGCTGAAGCTCCTCACATTTTGCATCTAGTGCTTCAATTTGGGCACAGAGGCTGAAATAACGAACATTCAAATTAAGTAATGGCATTTTTTGGCTTAATATCAAATACAGTCCAAGTATTACTTATGAAGTTGCAACCTTAAAAAGGGAACACACACAGCAATCATGGGAGTCACCCAGTTGCAAAACTCATTTTGTCCAAATAAGTGAAAATTTCAGAAATCATAAAAACTGTCCTTTACAGTGGAGAGACATGGAGATGCATTGCTTTGAAGAAGATAGTGAACTGTATTCTTTATCTTGTCACAAAATCATGAATTACAATAATTTTTCAACAGTTTAACATACATAGAAAATTATACAAAGTATCTGTCTATTAAGATAGAAACCAAGTTTAATTCTGTATCTCTGTTCACACATGCAATATTAAACAATATTTAGTACATTTCAAATGGAAGAATGTGAAAACTGCATGAGAAAGAACAAAAAAAAATTTCACTTATGGCTGAAATTGTGGAGGGTCTTAGTTACGTAATTTTTGAGAAGAGTATCTATCTCCATCCCTCAAATAGTTGAATATTTCTCGAAGTTGAAGGACATACTGTCTACAAGAAAATTCTCAACTTCTAGGACTGATGGGCCCTGTGCACTTTCATAGCAGCATACAATTTAATCCATTGTTATGAGTTGAAATAATGAGCAAGAGGTAAATGGTCCTACATACTCATAGTGAAGGTGTTCAATAGGTGTCAATGCCTCGAGTAACTAATCACAATATTTCTTCTTTCATGACCACACAATGGTTGAATAATTCCAGAAAGAATCAATTTTCTGGATGTTTGTCACCTCTCAATTACATTGGCTACTATTTCCAAACCTGCTACAGGCATCTTTATTAAGAAGGCATAGTATGCAAGGATACCATATTACACACAGATACATGATTTACACAGTTTACTAGGTTTTACTGCTGATTAAAACTGCCACACTGTTAAACACCTGATCTTAAATCATGATACTTTTTTAGTAAAGAGTGAGGAACAAGCAAGTAAATGTTTATACTTTCCTTACCAATGAGACTTTATTCAAACAACATCTTGAGGCATAAAATTATCCAGATACTGTCAGCTTCTCTAAAGAATCTAACAGGAGAGATCAAAGTTAGAGCTATATAGAATCTTTCCCCACAACAACCATGTTCCATGTTACAGTGCAGCTAAAACTATCCTTTCATGAGAGGCCCAGAAATCAAAACTTTCTTTGTCCACCAGACATAGCCGTCATACAATTACTTTCTTCTAGAAAAAACATAACTATCTGTCTCTGAAAATGATTTTATCTGCTTTGTGAAACTTTCCAGAAGAACAATATCATACAAACTTTAGTTACTAACTCAAACTGAGGACCCCTACCATTTTAAACAAAAATTGGTAACTTCACATTTATCATTCTTCCCACAAATTATGAGATAGCCCAGATTCAAAAACTGAAATTTTTTTTTTAACTACATGGCAAGATGGGATGGTCATTGTAAAGCTTAGCAAGTAGTAGTGTATAGTAATCAGGTGTATATTAATACAGATACATTCTAATTCACTTGCTTAAATTAAGATGGCAGAAGCACGATTAATGTTGAGCAGTTTTGGAATGATAATAAATAGGAAACGTTTCCTCATGTTCTGCAAATTTATATTTATTTGGTCATACATTGGCTTTTGGCTTCTTAAAATAAAACTTTTGAACTTAAGTTCAGCATCAAAAATTTGATAACATACTAATAAAACTAAAGATAGATAAATCCCATCCAGTCATATACCAGTGTTGTCTGATGTTGCTAGCTTCTTTATAAAGGTTCCTACTGATAAGTATGTGAACATATTACCAGATATTCTGCAAAAACCAACAGTAAAGCTTTTGCAATTACATGACAATCATTGCTGCACAAACATGTGTAAAACAGAATAATTTCTCATTTCAGAATACTTATTATAGGTAGTCATTGGTCTAGCTACAGGTCCTCCTCTTAGTGCTATACTGCTCGAGACATTCATGGACAATTTTGAATAAAATTTCTTACAGAAATAACTATTGAATTGCAAAATAAAATATTGGTTCATATATGTGGACTAAGTGCTGTGTTTATTGACTGATACCACTATGCAATTAGAGTCATTACTACAACATTTCAACTCCCACATACAGAAATTCCGTTCACAATGGAGCTGGAAGGCTCTTCTATAAATTTCTTGTATCTTAATATAAATATTAGCATAAAGAGACACTTATTCAGCATTAACAGAAAAATCACAGCTACAGGTAAAAAAAAAAAAAAACTATAGCTATCAGTACAGAAATCCCTGCAAGTTCCCTGCTGCCCCATAGGCACAAACATGCAGCTTTCCATTTGATGGAGCATATCTATTCTGCTATCTGACTCTGCCTACACTACAGAACTACAGACCTTCAAACATATCACTTCCAGTAATGTCTACAGATCTGCACTGACTGTTAGTATACTACTAAAAAACGAAGATGCATAAAATTACTCCACTTCCGTATGCTGGCCAAAAGGAACCAGACAGTAATTACAGAAACTGGTGCCTCATCCCACATACTGGCAAAATTTCAGATAACCCCACAAAAAATTTACAGCCTTGCACTACATAACTGCATTTTCTAATACCAACAGTATGTCAAATCATTTTATTCAATAATAAAGATGAACTGTGAGCCCTGGCACTAAATTGTGTGTATAAAATAATGCAACCTATGTGAAAAAGTAAATACTGTTCAGTCTCAGAAATTCGCATATTATGTTACTTGAATATGAGAGAAGCTGGAGATCAAGAAGGAAAAAGATCCAACCTCTGCTGATCGCTGTTCAACAGAAAACCACTCATATGATGTAGAACGTTAAGTTTTACATTCTGTAGAGAAAATAAAAACGTTGAATGTACAGGAAATCGACACACACACAGAATGCCAGCTTTGTATTTAATGACCTCACACTTTTCTCTCCCCCCCCCCCCCACCCCTCCCCCCCAATTAAAATTAAGTTTTAATTGCACATGCTAGATCAAAATTTTAAATTAAGCTTTATATTTCACCAGCTGTTAAATTTATCTCCATGAATATAAAAAAGTGATATTTTTAGTGTGACTATTTCTGCTTGACAAAAACTAATTCTTTCATTTGTACACAGAATCATTTTTATATCACTTATATCTTCTGTTTAAACAATTTCTTTGTAAGAGACACATTTGGCGTGTGTTTGTGACATTCAGTAGTCATGTAAAGGTGGTCTAAGCAGCCAAAAGAGGGTTTGTGACCACAAATAATATTTCTGAACATTTTTAATTGTTTCACCACCACCACCACCACGTTCTGCCATGCACTGAAAAATTCAGTTAACACTGTAGCAATAGTATACTGTGAATACAGTATAAAATATGTATTGTTTTATTAAATTCTTGCCTTTTTCTGATGTATACTTCACCTAATTTCACAACCCTGAGGGATTGTCTTGAAGAGATCAATGGAACATGATTGAATTTTAACTAATTAATTCTGTAAGTTGACATACACCACCAATACACAGAATTCTAATATTAAATTGTGGCACTAAGTTTTTGGAAATAAAGTCATACATTTCTTGAAAAACTCTAGACTCAAGACAAAACCACAGGAACAATTCAGCAAAAATCACTAAATTTTCTTCTGTGTCAGTATGTGAGTATTTTGTTAGTAGTTTTCCCCTTGCTTACCTTCAATTTCTATTAAATTTAGCATCTTTCAGCAACATTCTGTATGCTACCAATTTTTGTCACTGCTAATGTAAATTATTACACTCTTGAAAGTGAACTTCTTACCTCTTTATGTGCCTCTTGTCGTTGGTGTTATCTGCAGCAAGCTTTTGATTTGTCCGTTCTAAGTCTTGTATGCTAACTTCCAATTGCTCATAGATCCGTAAGCGAGAGTCGTTGACTTCTCTTAGGGCAGCTGTCTGTTTAGTGAGGTACTGAAAAATTGCAAATTGTATGCTTAGGAGGTGTGTCAATTTGACCATATAAAAATTGATTTAAGCTCCATACTTCACATCACAAAACCATCATAAAAATTTTACCACCACCACCACCACCACCACCACCACCACCACCAGTAGTAACTTTACTGGCTCAGGGTCAGTGCTATGTGCTTACATTGTCACTGTCGATGTTCGAATAATTTTAATACTATGTGTCACATTAAAGTTATTATTTCTTCAGTAACCATGGCGTAAAAAAAGGAACTGTTGGTGTGAAACCCTGATCTGATGTAAGAGGGGGGGCCTCATGGCACACATCAGATCAGGTTAATTAAATAAATAAATAAATAAATAAATATACCTCTCCCCCTATATGTAAGTACAGAAAGGGACACACACAGAAGGGATGCTACAAAGCTACCACAATGATATGGCCAATAGCAAGTTCATGTTATTAATGAAGAGACTTAAGAAAAAAAAAAGATATGCAACGGAATAATAATGCAACTTCATTTGCAATAAAAAGCTATGTTCTAGACTGTAGTGCAAATACACATATTTGTCCTGTGTTGATTGTAACAGTAAGGTGAGTCTTTCCGAAGTACGATGGTATGGAAACACACATCTTGTGAAATTGCATGTGTGTCTGCCTTCCCCAAATGTAAACAGTCATTTGTTATTTTAATTTAATCCACTTTGGGTTCTTGGTGAAACATTGTAAATTTTCTAAACAAACACTGTTTTTGGCCTTGTTTCAAAATTTTATTGTTAATGTTACTGTACAACCTAGGTTTCCGGTTTTAACCCCACTTTCAAATACATTACTGATTGCCAAAGATGATAATGCACAGATAAATGTGATGTCAAGGCAATGATATCATCTCAACTTCTGATGTATCAATCCACAGCGTAATGTACAATTACGTCAATGAGCATTTTTTAACAAATTACATACATTATTACACATTCAGCAATTACTCTAAAACGACTGGACTAAGGTTATGCCTCAGCCAAGGGGTTTTTAACTACCATGGACTGGTGCCTAAATTTTTGATTCTATCCTGGGGATAAGATCTCATTTAAAAAATGTGAATAATTGAATTATGTTTGCTCGTTTAATAATAGCTGTGCAGATATTCACATATGTCTTAATTTGTAAAATTTCTCATAGGTTGAGTTTGGCTCCCTTTTCCTCTGTGTTTCAGGCATAGTTCCGCAAAGGCTGAATCAGACTGCTTCAATCTCCAGCTTTTATGGCGGTATTCTTTAAGCCTGGTACAGATTGACCACCTCGTCTGTCCCATGTAGCAAGACTGACATTCCCGACATGTGATTTTATAAACCCTACTTTTTGTAATAGCTGGTTGTTTGTCTTTTGCATTGAAGAAGAAACTACCTACTGTCTGAGGGAAATAGGAAACACAGAAACCCTTTGCCTTCAAGATGTTACTTATGCTATTTGATGTTTTCCCTATAAAAGGTAATCTGCACTATTTCTTTTCCAGTTCATCCGAGTTTTTCATTCAGGACAATAGGAACTTGGCTTGCTTCTTCATCTCTTTACCTAAAACTTTATCAATGGTGTTTTTTTGGGTCAAATTCATTATTTATGGCTATTGGTTTTATTGTGCTAGTTCCTGGTTAAAGTCTAAGTGCAGTTAACTTTTCTAAACAGTAACTGGCCCATCAGGAAAGACAAACATGTCGTGTTATACAACATGGCAGAAAAATCTATGACAACAGAATAAAAAAGGTCTTTGCAAAAATTGTTAAGATGGTTGAGAGTTTACTAAGTAGTTCACAACACACATACTTTTAAACTGCCATTTTGATTGGTTACCATAAATGAATGCTTCCTTGCAAAGGCAGATAGTTTTTGATCTCTTGGGTGAAACTGATATGATGAAGGAATGTACACTTTAGAAACTAAGCTACATCTGTTCCTCACATCCTTCTTAGCAATGTCAGATATCACTAGAACAACTTGTTTTTGGTTATGCCAGTTTTCTTCGTCTCGAATTTAGCCTGACTGTTAAATTGCTCAAAATAGTCTGTTTTGGAAATAACCAACTTTTGGTTTTTTATTGCTATTATTTTCAGTAATAAAAAGACTGAACAAATACTGAAACATTATGAGACTCCCTCCAGTTTTCACGTTTCACATTTCAAGATACATAGATGCAAAGTATCAAATAAATTAGGTACATAACAGAATTATGTCAGTGCTAAAGGGTGGAAACCGAAGTTGGACAAATCTATAGTCTTCATATTAAGTTCTCCATTTCCAAGGGCTACAAGCAGTTGAAAGCATATTATAGACACAGAAGTGGGAGCTCAGCTACGTTCTCTTTTCATAATAAACTATGAATGAATTGTAAAGTTTTTTATTTTTACTGTAGCTGTAATTTTTTTCACATATTATTATTTCACAGAAATGGCAGACAAATAAGCATTTGGGTAAAATCTGTAGCATTCTTTTCCTATAATTATTTCAAATTTTGTAGTGAAATATGTTAATGTACTTTTAATCAGGTGTGGGCTCAGCCTTGTGAACTGCACGTGCACATGCGCTGTCTATTAGGCCATACTACATGGCAACAGGTACTTTGTTATGCCAGTAATGCTGTTCCGATTGTTATGTCTTGTTTGTTGCTAGTTGCTAGCTGTCTGTGTTGTTACTCAAATAGCACTGATCATGTTCCCCATTTACTGTAACACAATATTTCAAAACAATGAAAATTTTACAAATATCACTCACTTTTTGAAAAACGTTTCATGTGCTAAAACTTCCGTATGTTACTTCTCCAATGGCAAATAGACTCTTACCCGTTACTACAAAAAATAAAAACCTGTTATAACAGAGACCCAACAAATACCGAAAAATGTCAATCCTCAGAACTAAAATACCAGTTCTGTTTAAACTAGTTGATTTCTCTCTGTTCCTATCTTGGATACCTGGATTCTCACCACTGTAACAGAATGCTTGCTTACCATGGACATCATCACAACAGTAAAACTGAACTAAGTGCGGGAATGTTCTTAAAAGACCACATGCAAACAGTTCAGCAACGACAAATATACCAATGAGCACCCTCACATCAGTTCTCTGACACAGCCAAGTTAATCGCTGAAGTGGCTTTTAACTGGATCACAGCAAACGGTGTTCTTTTAAAATTAAGAATTATGTCGCTTTTTACTACCCCAAGTACATTACTGGTTTCTATAACTATCAGATTATTAATCACATTCTAGATTAAATATGTATAATTACTTTTTATAACATTTGATATCAGTTCAAAAGAGAACACTGAAACATAAGAACTCAACTAAGTGTTATTGTAGTATATGGTACTTTGGACTACTGAAGTACTGAGTACAATCATGTTTCATAATCTAAAGCTTGTGTCTATGGAAGTTTGAGATTTTAATGCTGTACTGTGCAGTATAACCATTTCTGAAGGTAAAAGTATTTTTGTTCTATTTTGAAATGGATTTATGTAGAGAAAGTTAATAATGGAAGATAAAATTAGGCACTTACTGGATACTGGTTTTTCATTGTTCAGTGGTATAAAACTGGAAATTTAAAAACATTTTCTTTATTAAAAATTGTATAATTTACATATCTAAGACAAATTGGACATGTGTAAGCAATTGTTGACAACCTTAAGAGATCTCCGAGTCATCAGGTTTTATACATGACTGATACATTTACTGTGAGAGATCCTTCCTCAGGAGCCAGTGCTGACTAATTTACACAAAAGAATTTAACAAAATGCCGTCTGTTATGGGGGCTGAGCATTGTATCCTGAGTGGGTATCACTGAACTATATGTTACTCTTATCCATGGGCATGCGATTCATGGACCATGAAAGGCATATCACTGACCAAAGTGTAATTATAATTTATTCCAAAATTGGCATATCAAATATTGAAGGTAAATTATAAAGTTATACGAGAGATATGCAGTGACTGCAAGGCATGAAGATGACAGCAAATGAAGGTAAGCACCTTACTAGAGCAGAGCAACTGATAGTGTTTTCACCACTTCCATACAACTTAACATGTTATTGCGCCTATCAGTCCCCATCATGCTAGTGCTGCAATGTATTCTTGTCATAAGCAGTGGTGGTCGGCATTTAAGCGTAGTGACGACACTCAAGGGGAGCCTCCATCTCTGCCGGTCAGGCCTACCCTCCCCCAAGTGTCCATCTCCAAATCTCCAGGTCTCCAGGTCTGAAAGTATGACCTCCAATGCATCTTACTCTCGACTAGACTGAATGTGTGTATGTATGTACCACCCTGGCCTTGCTGCCCAAACCCAAATGCGCTAAAATGCTCTCCTGGCAACAGTCTTTTGCACACATACGATTCCCAGCCCACACTTACGATTCCCAACCAATCACCTGACTTTCCACCAATCACTGGCCAATGGTTTAATTCTGTATATCTTTCATCCTCCCTCCATAAAAGCTCCCCTCTTAATCAATTTTGTTACTGCCCTTCTCTAAGAAGCAGAACTTAGGACCTACACAACAGGCCAGCATACCAATAAGTTCCTGCTTGGCGGGCCACCAGCCACGCAATGGAGTCACAGTCTGATCTTTCTGCCACACTTTCTAGGAGTATCATTTCTCTAAAATCGCTGACACCACTGACCAGTTTTTCTTGTTTCCTTGAGAACATGTGTGACCTGGAGGCTATACTGGGTGGAACAATGGAGGTTGTGGTTTTAACACTGAGTTGCACTGTAGTGTCCTTGGTCCTAGTGGTTTGAACTGCACCGCCTCCTATGTCCCAAGGGAACATCTCCGTCATGGCCCTTCACTCTCCCTAGTGCTCACTGCCACTGATGGTTCCATGTCCACCTGTACACAATTTTATTCTTTTTTCCATATACCGGAAGACACATAATGGTGTATGGCAAAGGGTATTTTCGGAACCCTTATCTGATCCCTCCAACCCTGTTCCACTCATGAATAGTGCGTGGGAAGAACGATTGTGTGTAAGCCTCTGTATTGGCTCCAATTTCTCGAGTTTTCTCCTCGTGGTCAATAAGTGAGGTGTGTGGGTGTGTGTGTGTGTGTGTGTGTGTGTGTGTGTGTGTGTGTGTGTGTGTGTGTGTGTGTGTGTAATATGTTGTCCAACTCCTCATGGAAAGTGCTGTCCTGAAATTTCAGTAGTAAATTTCTCCATGATGCACAATGTCTCTTGTAACATCTGCCAGTGGAGTTTGTTTATGATCTCCGTAACGCTCTCTCGCCAGCTGTACGATCCCGTGACAAAACACGCCGCTCTTCATTGGATCTTCTTTATGTCCTGTATCAGCCCTACCTACCTGATAGGGATCCCAGATAGATGAACAATACTCAAGAATTGGGCGGACAAGTGCGTTATAAGCCACTTCCTTCGTGGGAGAGTTGCATATCCTTAAGATTCTTCCGATGAATCTAAATATTGTGTCTGCTCTTCCCACTGTCTGTTTTACATTGTCATACCACATGAGGTCACTCTGGACAGTTATGCCTAGATATTTTATGACAGACACTGTCTCCAGCTGTTTGTCATCAATAGTGTGTAGCTGTACAGCAGTGGCTTTCTTGTCCTATGTATGCACAATATGTTACATTTATTTATGTTCAGGGTGAACTGCCAGAGTCTGCATCATTCATCAATTCTCTGCAGGTCTGCAAGTAGCCTGAAAGAGCATCCTTAGCAACGGTACTATCACACTTGATATTACCTTTACATCTATTTATTTAGTCCCGTTAAGAGCACGTATGAAATCATCCACCCAATAGTCTCCTAATCTACCAACCCCTCCTTCCTGGTCACCATGATGATCTATATCCTCACCAACAATTAATTCACTTTGAAGGCACCATCTACAAACAAACCATTTGTACAACAATCGGCAGCCGCATAGCACCATCCGAAGCCAGTCTATTCATGGGCTGTCTAGCGGAATCCGTCCTAACCACCGAGAATCCCAAACCCTTCACCTGGTTCAGAGTCACTGAAGATGTGTGTTATCTGGTCTGAGGGTCTGGACACACTATCCACATTCCTCCATAACATCAATGTCTTCTTCACCGTTTGCTTCACCTGGTCCTCGTCAACTCAACAAGATACCTTCCTTTATGTGCCTCCACTTCAAAGATGGCCTTTTTGAACCTACCAACTACCTGCATTACCCTCCCTCCCCCCCCCCCTTCAACAACTGCTACCTATTCCATACCGTGGAGTCTCTTATTATACAACCTAGCCACCTGTGGCCATCCTGTATGTAGTGACAAGCAGGCCATCCTCATATATACTGAGGCCTTCACAAATCAATATTACCTGCACAACTTTGTACAGAAACAGATCTCTCAATGCTTGTCTCTCCAGTCACATACCATCTTCCACATTCCCACCATCCAGCCACTAAGAAGCACTGCCCTCGTGACTTGGTACCATCCATCAGAACTGCAGCAATTAGACCACATTCTCCACCGGGGTTCTGACTACATCTTGACTTGTCCTAAAATGAGTAACATCAAACCCCTATCCCTCCCACAATTTATTCTGCTATTCACTGAAGATATACAACGTCCTTGTCCATCCCTACTACACACCTGCTCCAAAACCCTTGCCTCATGGCTCATATCCCCTGCAATAGACCTAAATGCAAAACGTGCACACGCACTACTTACATAGTTGTTCAAAAACGAAAGGAGGGGCACAAACCTTATTCTTGCTCTATGTTTTGTTATGACAACTTTCTTACCCATACAGAACTACAGAATGTAATTCCTTGGGGAATTATTTAATTAAATCAAACAGTAGCAAATTGTGGGGGATGAATCATTACTTGCCATATATAGACATGGTGCTAAGCCGCAGACAGGGACGACACAAAGGCTGCTATATACTTGAGCTTTTGGCCAAAACAGCATCTAAAGTAGGAATATCCCCCCCCCCCCCCCTCTCTCTCTCTCTCTCTCTCTCTCTCTCTCTCTCTCGCACACGCAGAGAGAGAGAGAGAGAGAGAGAGAGAGAGAGAGAGAGAGAGAGAGAGAGAGAGAGAGAGAGAGATATATTCCTACTTTAGATGCTGTTTTGGCCAAAAGCTTGAGTATATAGCAGCCTTTGTGTTGTCCCTGTCTGCGGCTTAGCACCATGTCTATATATGGCAAGTAATGATTCATCCCCCACAATTTGCCACTGCTTGATTTATTTAAATAATTCCCCAAGGAATTACATTCTGTAGTTCTGTATGTGTAAGAAAGTTGTCATAACAAAACAGAGCAAGAACAAGGTTTGTGCCCCTCCTTTCATTTTTGAACAACTATGTAAGGAGTTGGATTAAATCTATTGATACATCAAGCTGCTGTTAAATTTCCTCTAATGAAATTTACTGTAAATTAGTCCATCTTAGTTTTTGAGAAATAATTTTGAATATAGTTATATTAGACTTAATTCAATGACTGTGAAATAAATATGCAGTGTCAGTTGTAGCAGTAATTAAAAGCTCATATTATTTAAATCAAACGTAGGGAAAAAATTTATCAATGAAACCATGGAAGATTCCATAGAACGTTTTTATATGCTGCCTGTTGTTGTTCATCTTCATTCTTAGATTGGATGCTGTTTGATTTTATTACATTGCCAAAACGTGTGGCATCCACAGTCAAAGAATTTTTCTTACTGGCAAACAACAGTAGTGAAAGATGGGTCTTTGATTTAGATCAGAAAAAGAAGAATTGTATTATTGCCAAGGCTGGGCATAATGTAAATTTTGGTTCCATTGTGTTTTGCTTATGTAACAACAGAATTTGTGTATACCCATCACAAATCAAAATTTTGTTACTCTTATATAGACTCATTTCCAAAGGATCAGCAAGCGACTGAAGTGTGCACAACTTACCTCTATCTCCTGTGCCTGATCCTCTATAACTCCCTGGTGCTGTTTGAGGCTTGTCTCCAACTCTTTGTTCCTCTCTAGCAAAGTCTTTCCTAGCTCTGCTGCCAACTGCAGATCTGAAACACAAAATTTCCTATCACTACAATTCCAATGATGCTGTAGTTCTACACTAAAGTAACCTGTGATGTGAGTGACAAAACAGAAGATGATCACAGTGTAATCCAAGGTAGTTTTCTTTAGTGATGAATTGCTAGATATTTGCAAGAGAATTAAAGTAAGTTTCGAATCACATGCAATCTTCAGAACTCAAGCACATATAACTTTCAGTCATCTTTCTGCTCATCTGCCTATAATATGTGTAACTTGTGTGCAATCCTCCCTCAGTTTAATGCAGGAAAGCCTTACGTAAACATCATCTGAAATATAAACTTTCCTTAGATACATTATGTGTATATTTTAGTAAAACTCTTTGATTATCTTTCAGCCCATAAATATTATGAGGAATAAAACTTTCAGGCAACCAGTTTGAAGTATTTCAGATGTAGCTACACTGCAGAATGCTAAGAGTCTACTACGTTCATTATAATTAAATACTTTAGTAGGCTTGCAAAGAAGACAACATATTTGAAGCATGGCATTCAAATTAACTCAGGAGCATTGAGCTTAATATACTCTTAATTACCTTGCAAATACACAGTGAAGAGCGAACACTAGAAAGTAAAGTCATTCAAGGCCTGAAGGTCGATTCGACATTTACTATAATTTTATCTGCACAGTCCAGTTTTGTACATCCTACTCTTCCCCTTAACCGTAAACTGAGTTAGCCATTACAGAAGTATCTACAATTTTATGTGACTCAACCACAGTGCTTTTTTCTCACACTTATCGACAAGTGATACTAAAAGAATTAGGAAGGCCTAAATCTGAATTCAAATCATTTGGATTTCTGTTCAGAGTTGAGATGTAAGTGCTCAATTTTGTTGCAGATTGAGACAGATTCATATGCCCACTGTAAACACTACTTCAGACATCTTAGTACAATGTGAGACTGTTATAAAACAACATCAAAAGAGGATGTCACCTGGCTAGCTAAATACCATACCAAAGATTTTTTTCTATTGCTAGCACTTAGGGGTATACAAATCTAGAGCAATCACTGAAGTGTGTACTTATAGCTGTTCTACAGAGGCAGGTAGTTGTACCAATAAGTCTGATGAATTGACTATTCCACAAAATGCTGAAGAACAATCTTCCTATAACATTATAGAAGGACTTAACGAGCCTGCAGGTACATGATGCATTCACAGATGAGGGGGAGGGGGGGGGGGCATTAATGACGATGTCTAATAAGGCTGCGCCCAATACGCAACGTAGTTAAAATGACTACCTCGCGGCCATTCTCCTTGGTGGTTTCTAGTAACATCCACTGCTTTAAAAAAGCAAAAGCAGCTGTAAATGGTTTTTTTTTTCTCTATTGAAAACTGGGGTTAAAAGCGAATGCTTCAATCTCCGTCACCATCTGTTAGAGTCTGAGAAGCAAAGCGTGCAATAACCTCATTGGCCAATCAACGGCCGCGTTTTCACCACTGGATTGCCGGCGTTCTACTTTCATTTATTAAACTAGACAAGATCTTACATTCTGGAAATTCACTTCTAGTTGCCACCCAAGTTTTCCAATTACGCTATCGATTTTCGCTCCCATGTAAATGCATAACCGTTGTGAAACGTGCTTCGGTTGTCAGGTTACGTCTTGTTCTCAAATTATTCTTCTAATATGGAAGGAGTGACTTACTGTGGAGTGCAGGAGAACCACAGGTATTAGACTGAGCATGAAGCTGTCTACCTCAAACAATTAAGTGAAGAGAGAGAACGATTGTGCTGACAAATCGGAAACTGGGACAGCTGTTTTCCAGACGCCATGTTTAACTGGGCTACCAAATCCGCTTCAGAATAGTGCTGGTGGTAAAACACTGTCTTCTTCTTCTTCTTCTTCCTCTTCTTCTTCTTCTTCTTCTTCTTTAGTCCAGAGAGAGGTTTGATGCTACTCTATCCTGTGCAAGCTTCTCCATCTCCCCGTACGTACTGCAACCTACATCATCCTGAATCTGCTAAGTGTATCCATCTCTTGTTCTCCCTCTACGATTTTTGTCCTTCACGCTGCCCTCCAATACTAAATTGGTTGTCCTTTGATGCCTCAGAATATGTCCTACCAACCGATCTCTTCTTCTAGTCAAGTTGTCTCACAAATCTCTCTTCTCCCCAATTATATTCAATACCACCTCCTCATGTGATCTACCCATCTAACAATCAGCATTCTTCTGTAGCACCATATTTCGAAAGCTCCTATTCTCTTTTTGTCCAAATATTTATCGTCCATGTTTCACTTCCATACATGGCTACACTCGATATGAGTACTTTCAGAAACGTCTTCCTGATACTTTAATCTATATTCGATGTCAACAAATTTTTGCTTCTTCAGAAACGCTTTCCTTGCCATTGCCACTCTACATTTTATATCCTCTCTACTTTGACCATCATCAGTTATTTTGCTCCCCAAATAGCAAAACTCATCTACTACTTTAAGAATCTTATTTCCTAATCTAATTCCCGCAGCATCACCCGATTTAATTCGACTACATTCCATTATCCTCGTTTCGCTTTTGTTGATGTACATCTTATATCCTCCTTTCAAGACACTTTCCATTCCGTTTAACTGCTCTTCCAGGTCCTTTGCTGTCTCTGACAATTACAATGTCATCGGCGAACCTCAAAAAGTTTCTATTTCTTATCCATGGATTTTAATTCTTTTCCAAATTTTTCTTTTGTTTGCTTTACCGCTTGCTCAATATGCAGACTGAATAACATCGGGGAGAGGCTACAACATAGTCTCACTCCCTTCGCAACCACTGCTTCCTTTTCATGCCCCTTGACTCTTGTAACTGCCATCTGGTTTCTGTACAAATTGTGAATAGCCCTTCGCTCCCTGTATTTTAACCCTGCCACCTTCAGAATTTGAAACTGAGTATTCCAGTCAACATTGTCAAAAGCTTTCTCTAAGTCTACAAATGCCAGAAACGTAGGTTTACCATTTCTTAATCTAGCTTCTAAGATAAGTCGTTGGGACAGTATTGCCCCACGTGTTCCAACATTTCTACGGAATCCAAACTGATCTTCCGAGGTCGGCTTCTACCAGTTTTTCCATTCGTCTGTAAAGAATTCGTGTTGGTATTTTGCAGCTGTGACTTATTAAACTGATAGTTTGGTAATTTTCACATGTCAACACTTGCTTTCTTTGGGATTGGAATTATTATATTCTTGAAGTCAAGGGTATTTCGCCTGTCTCGTACATCTTGCTCACCAGATGGTAGAGTTTTGCCAGGGCTGGCTCTCCCAAGGCTGTCAGTAATTCTAATGGAATGTTGTCTACTCCCGGGGCCCTGTTTCGAATTAGGTCTTTTACTGCTCTGTCAAACTCTTCACGCAGTATCATATCTCCCCTTTGATCATTTACACCCTCTTCCATTTCCATAATACTGTCCTCAAGAACATCGTCCTTGTATAGACCCTCTATACACTCCTTCCACTTTTCTGCTTTCCCTTCTTTGCTTAGAACTGGTTTTCCGTCTGAGCTCTGGATATTCATACAAGCGGACCTCTTTTCTCCAAAGGTCTCTTTAATTTTCCCGTAGTGAAATATGTCTCTACATCCTTAGGTTTGTCCTCTAACCATCCCTGGTTAGCCGTTTTGCACTTCCTGTCGATCTGATTTGAGACGTTTAGGTTCCTTTTGCCTGCTTCATTTACTGCATTTTTATATTTTCTCCTTTCAACAATTAAATTCAATATCTCTTCTATTGCCCAAAGATTTCTACTAGACCTAATCTTTTTACCTACTTAACCTTCTGCTTCCTTCACTGTTTCATCTCTCAAAGCTACCCATCCTCCTCCTACTGTATTTCTTTCCCCATTCCTGTCAATCGTTCCCTAATGCTCTCCCTGGAACACTTTGCAACCTCTGGTTCTGTCAGTTTATCCAGGTCCCATCTCCTTAATTTCCCAACTTTTTGCAGTTTCTTCCGTTTTAATTTACAGTTCATAACCAATAGATTATGGCCAGAGTCCAAATCTGTCCCTGGAAATGTCTTACAATTTAAAACCTGGTTCCTAAATCTGTGCCTTACCATTATATAATCTATCTGAAACCTTAAGTATCTCTAGGCCTCTTCCATGTGTACTACCTTCTTTTATGGTTCTTGAACCAAGTGTTAAGTTATGATTAAGTTATGCTCTGTGCAAAATTCTACCAGGGGGACTTCCTCTTTCATTTCTTACCCCTATGCCATATTCACCTACTACGTTTCCTTCTCTTCCTTATCCCGCTATCCAATTCCAGTCACCCATGACTTAAATTTTCGTCTCCCTTCACTATCTGCATAATTTCTTTTATCATACATTTCATGAATCTCTTCGTCAGCTGCGGAGCTAATTGGCATATAAACTTTTACTACTGTGGTAGGCGTGGGCTTCGTGTCTATCTTGGCCACAATAATGCGTTCACTATACTATTTGTAGTAGCTTTGCAGTCGAAAACTGGAAACCGTGACTGCACCTTGTGGATAGCTCTCTGTGGGCGCCGCTCAGCAACACCAGCACTGGTAGAGCAGTACAAATGCAGAAGTCGTCTGCATACTGAAAAGGTGAGACGGACGGCCCTACAGCTGCTGCTAGACCATTAATGGCCACTAAAAATGGACGGACAGTGAATACAGAGCCCTGCGGGACCCCATTCTCCTGAATGTCGGGGGAGGGGGGGGGGGAGGAACTATGGGAGGCACCATCTTTGACACAGGAAGTACGAAGAGACAGGAAATTTTGGATAAATATCTGGAGCGGGCCTCTGAGACCCCACTCGTATAATGTGGCAAGGTCGTGTCATATGCTTTTCGTAAATCAAAAAAGATTGCAACCAGGTGTTGGCGTTTGGAAAAGGTTGTTCGGATGGCACAGTCGAGGGATACAAGATTATCAGTGGTAGAGCGACCCTGGCGGAAGCTGCCCTGACATGGAGCCAATGACTCCACAGCCGGCACACCATACATTCCAGCAGCTTACAAAAAACGTTGGTGAGGCTGATAGGCCGATAGCTAGCCACATCACGTGGGTTTTTACCGGGATTGAGCAACGGAATGATGGTGCTCTCCCGCCACTGCGATGGAAAGACGCAATCACACCAGATCCAGTTGAAGATGACAAGGAGATGTCGCTTGTAGTCAGACGAGAGATGTTTCATCATCTGACTGTGGATCCGATCTGGCCCAGGAGCTGTGTCGGGGCAATGTGCAAGGGCACTGAGGAGCTCCCACTCTGTAAATGGGGCGTCGTTTAAGAGTGCGAAAGGCTTGGGGGGGGGGGGGGGGGGTAATTCTCCGACGCAGCGGCTCGAGCATAGTGCTCAGCAAAGTGCTCGGCAATTGCGTTTGCGTCGATAGATAACACGCCATTAATGTTAACACTGGGAACACCTGTTGAGATGTGGTACCCGGAAACACGTTTGATCTTTGCCCAGACTTGGGAGGATGACGTATGGCATCCAATGGCCGAGACATATCTCTCCCAAACATTCGTGCTTCCGTCGTTTGATAAGTTGGCGATTGCGGGCACGGAGCCGTTTAAAAGCTATGGGGTACTCTAGGAAAGGGTGCCGCTGCAGAGCTCACCGAAGCTCCTTAATTGCTTCAGAGACTTCCGGCGACCACCGAGGTACTGCCTTTCGCCGGGGGCAACCTGAAGAGCGATGGATCATGTTTTGTGTCACAGAAACGATTGTTGTTGACACCTGCTCAACCATCACATCGATGTTACTGTGTGGGGGAAATTCAACGTTGACAGCAGAGGTGAAAGTTTCCCAGTCCTCCTTGTTTAAAGCCAATCTGGGCATGCGTCCATGGGCCTGATGCCGGGGCAGTGACAGGAAGATGGGGAAGTGGTCACTACCACACAGGTTGTGATGTGCTCTCAAGTGGATAGATGGGGGAAGTCCTGGGCTGCAAATTGATAAATCAATGGCGGAATAACTACTATGAGCCACACTGAAATGCGTATCGCCCCAGTATTTAAGAGGCAGGGGTCGAGTTAGGACGGTAAAGTTTCGACATTTCTGCCTCGGCCAGTAAGCACGGTGCCACCTCACAAATGGTTATGGGGGTTAAAATCTCTCTAAAGTAGGAAAGGTTTAAGGAGTGGATCAATCAGTGCATTTAATACATTCAGGGATACTGCACCATCTGAG
Organism: Schistocerca americana; assembly: GCF_021461395.2. Lineage (NCBI taxonomy): Eukaryota > Metazoa > Arthropoda > Insecta > Orthoptera > Acrididae > Schistocerca > Schistocerca americana. Next base: position 542,258,096 of record NC_060119.1, read on the forward strand.
GGAAGATATACATTGCAGACAGTTATTTCCTGTGACGTCCTTATTCTGACAGCCACAGCTTCAAGAAACTGAGTTTAGTACATAAACGTAAACTCCACCTCAGACACTATTTTAGTCGCTGCGGTTCCTGTAATATCCCTTATAGCCGCGGAGGGCAGGGGCCCATATTTCTGGGAACCAGGTTTCCTGGAGGACAATACAGAAAGCATGTCTAAAGCTTAACAGTTGCCGTAGATCAGCCAGGCGGTGGAAAAAACCGCCGCAATTCCACAAGAGGATGACATCGTGAGACTGGGAAGCCATGGAATATTCAATGAGGCTGTTTACGCCTCAGGGACACCTGCTGCCTCCGACTTTTTGTCTGAGCAGTCCATATCCATGGTGTCTGAGGGTCTGGCGACTCGGATGTCCTCAGCGGACGCCAGAATGTCCGCATCATCCGCAGATTCAGAGCTTGTAGGTAGCGGCGGTGTGGGCGCCACCACAGTTCTCTTGGTCTTGAGGACCTCCTCTGTGGATTCCTCTCGCAGCTCCTTGGGTTTCCCTGGCTGGGAGGTCTTCACTGATTCAGTCTCTGGGACTGAAGATGAGCGTGAAACCCTACGACCAGCTGCTTTGGAGCCGAAGAGGACTTACGCTTCTCTGGCTCAAAAGTGGGGACTAATATCCCTGATGGTTGTGGGGGGAGGGGGGGGGGGGGTTGATCCTGAAGTAGGTGGTGCGGGAGCAACAGGGAGGGAAGTGGCCCCCACCATCAATGGGGACAGGTGTAGTCTCCTGGTTCTGTGTGGCGACAGGAATGCGAGGAACTGATGGGGCGGCAACTGTTCTCGTAGTGGCGGCCTAAGAGGTGATCACAGCCACAGGCACTCAAATTTTCTCTTAGCCTCAGTGTAGGTCAGTCGGTCCAGGGTCTTGATCCCATGTTTTTCCTCTCTTTCTGTAAAATCCCGCAATCTGGCGAGCAAGGTGAATGATGCTCTCCGCAGTTGACACAGATAGGAGGTAGGGCACATGGAGTATTGGGATGTGATGGACGTCCACAATCTCGAGATGATGTGGCTTCCTTCGATGAACTCAGCTCTTGCAACTTAATATGTTTTGAACGGACAGAGAATGTTCATAAAAAAGTAATGAAATTGCTTTTTGTCTAATCCAGTTTCTGAAGAAACTAAACCTGGTGGGTAATAATAATAATCGTTGATTTGCTGATGGACCTGATGGCCAGAATAGGATTAAATCTCTGTTTCCAATCTTCAGAACTATCGACTCATCCTGCAAATTCAGGAACAAGTAACAGTCTATATCCACTTCTTGTTTGTAGCATGCTGATTGAAACTGAATATTTTCACACGTCTATCATCATGCACATTCCGTTTGTTCTACCAGATCTGAAGTGCTGTTACCGAGCTTAACATTGTCTTTACGATGCATTGCTCTCCGTAAGGAGTCTCCACGTTTTAAGTTTGTCAAGATGTTGGCCAAGATGTGAAATTCTCTATGATGCCGTGGTGTTCAGACATTTCATTTTCACATTTCTTACGAAATGGCTGCAGCTACAAGAGAAAACGTCGCCCGATCGTTTCAATGGCAATGAGCCAGCCGAATTCAAGGCGTCTAACGGCGAAGTCACATGTCAAGAATGCCAATAGCTCGTGCCGTCGACTGGAATTCTGTACTTGCGGTGGGACACGTTTGACCTGCAACGCTCGGAATCGCACGAACCCTTGGCTAAACGAACACTGTATCATACACAACAGCGGACTGTGTCATTTACATGGCAAACTCCGCATTTGTCTGCTAGCACAAACAGACTGTGGCATGTTGTAGCTGCAGCAACAGGTGCTTGGATTGTGTGGAAGGTATAGCTGCAGTACGAACGTGTGTGAGAGTGTTCGCATGTGGGTTACTGTATAAACTATGTAAGGCGTTATCGTGAAGATAATTAATCCTAAGAATGTGGTCCAAATATTAGGGACAAAGTTGCGACGTGCTGAATATGGAAATGAAATCAGGGTGGAAGATAGAATGTTCGCGGATACGTAACATAATAATTCAGAACCATAATGGGTATGACACAGAAATACACGACGTTACGCTGGATCGATATACTAATTTTGGACAGGAAGAACCTCAAGCAGAAGATAGGCTGACGACGTCCATCTTCTGAGTAATAAGAACAGTCCACTCGAAGTGGATACGAACTATCTCCCCCAAACAGTCGAGTGCCAGTGTATTAGAAAATATGGATGACAGTGTACTAAAGAACATTTATGGAGGCTGTAACAACCGCACCTTCAATTCTTATAGCAAACTAATGAGGAGCTACAAGTGTATGAACAGTAAATCAAATGGCAGATCAATTCTAAGTTATGCAACTAGAAAAAGCCGAGCAGGAGCTCGTTTCATAGGAAACAAACTGTCGCCATTACAATACTAACTATAAAAGAACATGGAATATCCCAATTTGAAAGAGCCACATGACATGGAACTACAGTTCACTATTGGAATTTGCAAATCTGGGCACTAGAAGCGTCTAAAATAGTTAGCTCTTAGAATTGCAGAGTTTACATTTCTCTTATCGACAATCTTGAAGCTGAATACGGGATGTCATCTAGGCATGTTACTAGATTTGTTACATTTAAGGACACAGAAGACGATAATAGTATACGTCAGAATGCAAAACAATTTTTGGAAGAAGTGAACATGTTTATGACAGAACAGTGTGTGAAGAAAGTAAATGTTTTGAACAATGACCAGAGTGAACTCTAGTATTAAATGCCTTTATCAACATTGTGTCAGAGGAAAGAAAACTACAGCTAGAGTGTTGCAGTCCGTCCACAGCCATATCAATGACAGGCAGAATAGTAAACAAATTATATATTCGTCCTCATGAGGCACGAGGCACTTTCGATCCAAATATTTGCCCGCATCTCGGGTTCGATTCCCGGCGGGGTCAGGGATTTTCTCTGCCTCGTGATGACTGGGTGTTGCGTGCTGTCCTTAGGTTAGTTAGGTTTAAGTAGTTCTAAGTTCTAGGGGACTGATGACCATAGATGTTAAGTCCCATAGTGCTCAGAGCCATTTGAACCATTTGAACCCAAGTATTTCGACGAGTCTTGGAACGATCTGCCCACGAAACATTCATGTGGAGGCAAGCAAGGGCGGAAAAATTCGTAAAGAATACAAGAAACGTTTTCTAACTTCAGTCCTTGGAGAACACACAACAAGTCAAAAGAGCCTATTGCTGTGTGATTCCTGGTCAGGCTACTCAGACCGTACCCTGATGGATGCAAGTTTTCCGTACAATGTTATGATAAGTATACTACCACCAGAAACTAAATATTGCCCGCTTTTTTATGTTTACTTCTTTCGGCAATACAAGCTCTGTATTAGGATTGTTGATTTTTTAAGACTACAATGTTCCAAACCGCAAATGAAGATACATGAATGTTATTTCATCGTCAGACTCCACTCCATCACTTACAATCACCGAGGTATAGGCCTATGTTGGAATATGCCTGGAGAAAGTCAGTCTGTGACATCGACATACCCAGATAAGCATTTGAAACAGTATTTAGTATGGCTTTTGATGTATAACAGCTTGAATGCTCAAGCGACTTTGAATGTAAAAACGTGGCTTTAGTGAGGTGCGTGCTTTATTCTCTTCTACTTTGTTGTAACCACTTCATCGCTGGTTGGTTGGCTGATTGATTCCTCCCCCTCCCCCCTCTCCTCCTCCAAACAGCCATACCATCGGTCCCATTACCTAAGATGGCAGAAATCAAGGGAGGAACAACACAAAGCACAGCCCAGTCAAGGGGAAGGGGTAACTGGCAACCAAAGAGAAAAATGGGACGTTATGGCAGCAGAAAGGGGATGGAAGGGGAAGGAAGATAAGGGGGAGATGGAAACATGGAGAGCAGGGGTGCCCCAGAATCGCTACGCGCGGTTGGGCACCAGCACCGCCACTGACCCGTCCCGACACCCGTACCGTGCCATAATCGCGATACAACGGGGACAACGCCAGGGGGAAGAAGACACAGGGAAAACTGCACAACAGACCAGACAAAATGTACGGAAAAGGCGGGGAAAACCTGGCCGGTGTTGAGGCATAGCCAACGCCTACGCTAACTGAGAAACTCAAATTTCAGACCAAAATTCAAGGACTTAAACCTGAGATAAAACACTTTCGCTAAGAAAACTGAGGACAGGCGTAACCATGCGAGGGTAGTACGTTAACACCCGAGACAAAGAAGGTGGTGGGGGGGATATTTAATGCAAAGTGGCAAAAGGTGGGGCAGTGTAGCAAAATATCTATCACCGTGAGCGGAGCCCCGCAGATACAAAAGGAGGGGGCGGCTCACTACGGAGAAAAAAAAACCATGGGTCAACCTAGTATGGCCAATACGATGAAGGTAGAGGGAAGAACGCCAAATGGTCGAAGTTTCCTTGAATGCGTGTAGTTTATTAGACAGTGGGGTAATCTTATTGATATCTTCTTGCTTTATTTCTATCCTTAAAATGTCACTTGTGGTAGAATGCAGTGTTTTGCATGGAAATGACACAGATCATTGATTTTCTTTTTATGACCGAGTGTTATTCTAAGCAGTGTGTCGGGCAACTTTGACCTCTAACACTCGAAACCGCACTTGTTACTACGGCCTCTGTCCGTTCTGAGAGCGAGCAAGCGGAGCCTCAAAAACCGGTTTAATTTATTTTAATCGGTAAAAGCGTTATTAAATGTTTGTCACATATTTTTCCGTTACTATTCTGTAACTTTACAGAGGAAATGCATTATCCTGTCTTGTTTACATGATACGCTATTGGAGTCCACATTTCAAGAGGAACCTTCAAGATCTTTACAACAACAATCGTTAGCTAACGCAGTGATTTTCGCCTGAATAGCTACTTTAACCTTTCAATGAACTTTCTAGATGTAAACAGGGGGAGGGGGGGCAGAAACACGCTGATGCAGTTTTGAGTCCTTAGTCTTCTGAGTGGTTTGGTACGGCCCGCCACGAATTATTCTCCTGTGCCAACCTTCTCATCTCTGATCTGGAAACTATGTCCTCAATTATTTGCTGAGTGTATTCCAATCTCTTTCTTGTTCTACAATTTTTACCCTCTGGAGCTTCCTTTAATGCCATGGAAGTTGCTCCCTAATGTCCTGTCATCCTGCCCCCGCCCTCCTTGTCAGTGTTTCCATATATTCCTTTCCTTGCCGATTCTGCGCAGAACCACCTCATTCCTTACCTTATCAGTCCACCCAATTTTCAACATTCGTCCATAGCTTCGATTCTCTTCTGTTCCGGTTTTCCCGCAATCCGTGTCTCACTACCCCACAATGCTGTGCTTCAATCGCACTACCTCAGAAATTTCTTTCTGAAATTAAACTCCATGTTTGATTCTAACAGATATCTCTTTGCCAGGAATGACCTTTTTGCCAGTGCTATTCTGCATTTTATGTCCTCCTCGCTCCGTCCGTCAAGGATTATTTTCCTGCCTTGGTAGCAGAATTCTGTAACTTCATCTACTTCGTGATCCACAATTACGGTAAATTTCTCGCTTTTCTCATTTATGTTACTTTCCATTACTTTCGTCTTTCTTCGATTTACTCTTAGCCCTATTCTGCGCTCGTTAGACTGTACCATTTAGCAGATTCTATAATAATTCTTCACTTTCGCTGACGATAGGAATGTAATCAGCGAATTTGAACAGTTCTCGGGTATCCGATCGGGTAGCGTCGTAATTTCTCCACAATATTTCGGCAGACGTGCACGCTGCCATCTTTAGGTGAACCACCTGAAGATGGCAGCGTGTACGTCTGCCGAAATATTGTGGAGAAATTACGACGCTACCCGATCGGATACACGAGAACTGTTCAAATTGGAAATACGCCGGGAAAACTTCAGATCGTAGTCAGCGAATCTTATCATTGATATCCTTTCCCCCCCCAATTTTAATCTCACTCCTGAACCTTCTTTTTATTTCCCTCATTGCTTCTTCGATGTATAGATTGAACAGTAGGAGCAGGTGACTACATCCCTGTATTAGGCCCTTTTTAATCCGAGCACTTCGTTTTTGGCCTTTGACTCTTATTTTTCCCTCTTGATTCTTGGCACATGTTGTGTATTACCCGTCTCTTCCTATAGCTTACCCCTATTTTTCTCAGAATTTCGAACATCTTTGACCATTTTACATCGTCGAAAGCTTTTTTACAGTTCGACAAAGCCAATGAACGTGTCTCGATTTTTCTTCTATCTTGCTTCCATTATCAACCGCAGCATCAAAACTCTGGTAGGTCTGAGCACTTCCTTATTTCGTGAGTCAGCTCGGAGGCAGCATCAGTGAAAAAGGAGTCCCGCTAAGGAGCGCTGCTCTCCCGAGCTCCGCGCCAGACGAAGCGGGAACTTCTTGTCGACTGGACGCTACCGGGAACTAGGTGAAAGCCTGGCTTGCTACGTCACGCTCATCTCGCTGCAGACGTAACAGCTGCACCCCGGGGGCGGAGGGCAGGCCAACTCCGGCGAGGCACAGGTTTGTTAGCAGTGGCTGGATCTTCCGCGTGTTAGATCAGCCGTGGTCTGACGATGGTCGGTATAGATACGACAAATTTATCTGTAGATGGGTTCCTAAATATGTCTAGACACCCTAATGAAGTAGCTTCCACAGTTGAGAATCTATGTGATTACCGAGTGGCTTCATCAGCATTCACTACGGTTGAAGACAAACCATATTATATCATGAAACAATTCTTTGTTAACAATTTTTGGGGGAAGTGAACATGTTTATGACATAACAGGGTGTGAAAGAAGTAAATGTTTTGAACAATGACCAGAGTCAACTCTAGTATGAAATTTCTTTATCAACATTGCCTCAGAGGAAACAAAACCACAGCTAGTGTGTTGCAGTCTGTACATAGCTGGACAACTGAATCGCTATATCAACGACAGGCAGAACTGTAAACAAGTTGTACATCCGTCGTCCTAGGGCACGAGGCACTTTCGACCCAAATATTTCGAAGAGTCTTGAAACGACCTGCCCACGAAACATTCATGTGGAGGCAAGCAAGGGCGGAAAAATTAGTAAAGAATACATAAAACGTTTTCTAACTTCAGTCCCTGGAGAATATACAACAAGTCAGAAGAGCCTATTGCTGTGTGGTCAGGCTACCCAGACCGTACCCTGATAGATGCAAGATTTCCGTACAAAGATGTTATGATAAATATACTGCCACCAGAAACAAAATATTGCCAGCTCCTTTATGTTTACTTCTTTCGGCAATATAAGCTCTGTATCGGAAGGATTGCTGATTTTGTAAGACTGCACTGTTCCAAACCGCAAATGAAGATACATAAATGTTATTTCACCATCAAACTCCACTCCACGACTTACAGTCACCGAGGTATACGCCTATGTTGGAAAATGCCTGGAGAAAGTCAGTTTGTGACATCGACATACCCAGATAACCATTTGAAACAGTATTTAGTATGGCTTTTGATATATGACAGCTTGAATGCTCAAGCGAGTTTGAATATAAAAACTTGGCTTTAGTGAGGTGCGCACTTTATTATTCTCTTCTACTTTGTTGTAACCACTTCACTTCATCGCTGGCTGGTTCAACTGACTCATTTTCAGGTGTGTTCCTGGGACAGTGAACGTGAAGGCAAGTGAGTATTGTGAAGTTGCAGAAGGTGAAAGGGGTGGATGGGCAAGGCGAAATTATTCCACACAAACTCAAATAACGTTAAGGTATAACGAAATGTATACATACCACCACTAAGCCCATAGTTTTTTGAAATTCGTAATTCGTTAGGACGAAAACGAGAAGAGCTTTCATTGTTTTGATGGACGAGTTTGTACCGTTATCTGAAAGATGTTAAGGGCACTGGTTCGTGAACACGAGGGGAAATCTGAAAAAATGTTAATTTTCTGATCAGCGTAGCTCAAAGAATGTGAGTTGCAAGCCCATATAACGCTTACCACATTTTAGCAGATCTTTGAGGAATGTCTTTATGTATGAACCACAGCTTCTGGTCTCTCACTTTTTTCTGAATTGTATTTTGCGTCTGAAGTGAAATAAAGCACCTTAATTATGTACAGAGTAGGTACACATATCTCCCCAAGAAAACCGCATAAGCTTGATTTTTCCTGGAAGTTCTTTACACCATTTTCTTTAAAACAGAATCTTAAAAAGATGTTGCTGCCGTAAATTAGCGATCAAAAATTTTTTGCTAGTAATGACTGTCAAAAATTTCAGTAATTAACTCAGTTTTTATTTAATAAGTTTGTAATTTTCAAATTTAAGTCATAAGAAGTTACTTTTCAGTTAAATATGTTGTAAGGCAGTATACAAAATATTGCCCTCTTATCTTTAGAACGGAAAGTAAATTAGGTAATTCGGATTAAAATTAAAACTCACTGTACATACCCTGCATAATACTAACGCATCCCACATCCGTACTCATCTTGTTTCTGCTGTTTTTCACCCTCCCTTTTTTTTCTTTTTTTTACGGACTAATACTTCCTCTTGCTTCTAAGGTGGCTCCCTACACTTATTTCTCTGCTTCGAAGAGTCTCCTGCGATCAGTGGCAATTAAAGTTCTTTTCATATTTGGTCCAGCAGGCGCACTCATTTCCGTAACGGTAAACCTTGACAGTGTATAATCACTGAACCATAGGAGATCATCCAGCACATTTTCGAAGTTTTCATTCCTACCAGAACAGTTTTTGCCATCAGTTTCCATATACAGTTGGAAAAACTCTCATTTAGATTGTGATTCCTACGAACCATTTCTTCAATAATCTTAGTTCATTAAGACAGGTTAAAAAGTCATAAAAAAGCGAAGACAAAACTCTTAACTGTGTGTGACATGGTGGCATCATATGTGCAGAGACTTTTAAAGTCTTCTATTTTTGGGGCTTTCTTAGCTACAATTTCATCGGGGTACAATTTTTCTTGTTCAGAAAATTTGAGAGTTTAGAAGACAAAAATTAAAAATCCATTTTTGGCGCTAGTCCCCTTATCTCGCATGATTCCAGAAATTCACATTTACTACTCCAGGGCTTCCTAACTAATATGTAAAATAAAGCACCATTAAATTGCCTCCACACTGTACTATCCACACTGCGTACTATCCGCCCTTCATCATACGTCCTGTGCTACGCCTGGCTATTCTGCACACCGTGAATGTTTGCCAATTATCACCAAACGCCTTGAGGAATCTAAAATTTCGCTGTTGACACATTACAAATATTGACAAGTAGCAATGGTATTCGCGACAAGAAGTAAACTTGGGTTGCATGACATTTAGGAAAAACTCCGAAGGAGCTCCTCATATTACGAAATGCCTGAAACGGTCTCCCGGACGAATTCTCCAGGTATAACAAAAATTTAGCTTTCTGTATTTCATACAATTACTCACTGAATTTAAAATTCTAAAATGCTGTTGTAATATACTTATTGAGAGTTATAATTTTACCTTAAAAACTTAACACTATAATGGAACTACTGAATTTAGAGAGTTTACATGTGTCTTGAAGCATTGTTAACTCGCAGCGCGCAAATTACGCCTACTATATTCACCCGGTATGTAATAATCTGAGTACTTAGAGACTTCCAAGAAACTTTGCACAAAATTTTAAACCTTTCGGAAACTTATCTCGCTGACACTCCGCACAAAATAATGAAAGGAACGACGTTTATATCTTACATTTTCGCTGTTTATGCTGCAAAATTTCAGCAGCTACGCTGCGGCGATTTGGCTGGGAAACATTACAACATCTTCCGTACAGCTTGGATCTTTCACCGTGCGATTTTCACATCTTTGGCGACCTAAAGAAACATATGAGTGGGCTTAGTTCTCAGTCTGACGAGGAAATGCAAGAGCTGGTGTGGTTGTGGATCCGTCAGCGGCCGGCCGCGTTCTACAAAACAGGAGTTGACCGCCTCTTCTTCCAGTGGAATAAATGTCTTAACGCGTATGGTATTTACTTTTGAATGGAACAATTCCTTGGTCGCTTTTTGGCGGGTGTTCGGTTTTCATTTCGCTGCCCTTTATACCAGGTCTTTAGGAAGCACGTTTTCGGTGGCTAATTGTAGCGTCGAGTCAGCAAACGCAAAGTGGAAGAATCCTACAATTTCCCTTCCTAAAAGAAAAAAAAAATTAAGATAGACATTAAATTTAGCAAGACGAATCTGTGACACTTAAAATTTACCATAAATTTCTGTTTTAACTTACTCATAATACCAACAAGCTTTTACTCAGTTTAAAAATAACAATCCTATTTTAGAACATCGGATCATTTACATGCACGGGTATACCACCTTCAAGTACTTTTTACAGTTACGACCAGGGTCGAAGTATTTATTTACCTTTCACTAATGTTGAATGTGCCCTGCATCGGGCGCACGACAAGCTTCCAGACGGTAGTCAGCTCCTCCCTATGGGCTCGGGATGTAACGTCGCAGTTCACCGAAAGGGGAGGTACACATTCGGAGACTTCGATAAATCCTCACGTATCGTGATGTATGGACCTTCGACGCCAAACGCGCGCGCACTTTACGCTGTAGGAGATTCAGGGCTGTATTCTTGACCAAAATCACACCGCGCAGGTCAAACACAACTGCACCTGTTCAAACGGAGAACGCACCGTCTTTTGTTGCTACGTTGTGGCACATTGGCTTATGGGCGAACGGCGAGGCAGCTACACCAGAGAGACTCCCTACTGCCAACTTATAAGTGGCACCGGGGTTAACTTTCAGCTTTGATTCTTAAGTTAAAATTCACCCCATGTTTCTATCTTCTACCTAAGTGGAAGATAGAATCTTGTTAAATTTAGTGAATCTCTTTGGAGGCTGTTGCTGTGGGTAACACGGCTCAATCAACTGTCTGAAAGTTTGTTGTTTGTGTGTGGATACAAAATGTTATTTTAGCTGCAGTTATGCAACTGAAATTGATAACATGCTGTACATACGGACAGCAAAAACAAACACCTGACTGGTTCTATATGGAATTGAACTAGCATATGAGGGTTGTGGAAGGGAAGGCCAATGGACGACTTCGGTTTATTGGGAGAAGTTTGGGAAAGTGCGGCACATCTGTAAAGGAGACCGCATGTAGGACGCTAGTGCGACCTGTTCTCGTGTACTTCTCGAGTGTTTGGGACCCGCACCAGGTTGGATTAAATGAACACATCGAAGCCGTTCAGAGCCGGGCTGCTATACTTGTTATACGTAGGTTCAAAGACAAGTGTTACGGAGATGCTTCGGGAACTGGAATGAGAATTCCTAGAGGGAAGACTACGTTCTTTTCGAACAACACTATTGAGGAAATTTAGAGAACCGGCGTTTGAAACTGAGTACAAAACCACTGTACTGTCCCCAACTTACATTTCGTCTAAGGTCCACGAAAATATGAAAAAGCAAGGCTCATACAGAGGAGTAGTGGCAGTTTTTTCCCTAGCTCTAGTAGCGAGTGTAACAGGAAATGACCACCACCACCACCACCATCAGTAGTAGTAGTAGTAGTAGTAGTAGTAGTAGTAGTACTACAACAACGGAATACCACCCGCCACACTTCTGGAGTAAGTATGTAGCTTTAAAATGTGTCCTACATTTAACACTCAACATTTCCATTTGGCAAATGAAGAGAGCCTTTTAAGTAGCAGCCATCACGAACAAATAAGGCAGCTACAAAAATTACAGCCACAGGCTTTCTGCGTGTGACTCTCTTCGCATCTGAGCAAAGGCTAAAATACCAGGCGAAGGCACTTTACGTACATTTGAGGACAACTGACGAACGTAGCTTCCCGGCTTCCATTCCTAGGCCGTCGTTGGCCGTGGACAGGGACAGACGAGGCCAGGCGACCTCGCTGCCGCCACACTCCAGCGGCTGCCGAGTTCGTTATCCCCTGAAGGCAGCCGTAAGGAGACACCGTCGGCCACGGCGGCTCGGCACGGACTAACCAGGGGGCAAGGCCGAGTCTGTAAACAACTACACGCACTCTCCGACAACTCTAGGTACACTACCGGCCATTAAAATTGCTACACCAAGAAGAAATGCAGATGATAAACGGGTATTCATTGGAAAAATATATTATACTAGAACTGACATGTGATTACATTTTCACGCAATTTGGGTGCATAGATCCTGAGAAATCAGTACCCAGAAGAACCACCTCTGGCCGTAATAAGGACCTTAATAAGCCTGGGCATTGAGTCAAACAGAGCTTGGATGGCGTGTACACGTACAGCTGCCCAAGGAGCTTCAGCACGATATTACAGTTCATAGAGAGTAGTGACTGGCGTATTGTGACGAGGCAGTTGCTCGGCCACCATTGACCAGACTTTTTCAATTGATGAGTGATCTGGAGAATGTGCTGGCCAGGGCAGCAATTGAACGTTTTCTGTATCCAGAAAGGCCCTTACAGGACCTGCAACATGCGGTCGTGCATTACCCTGCTGAAATGTTGGGTTTCGCAGGGATCGAATGAAGGGTAGAGCCACGGGTCGTAACATATCTGAAATGTAATGTCCACTGTTCAAAGTGCCGCCAATGCGAACAAGAGGTGACCGAGACCTGTAACCAATGGCACCCCGTACCATCACGCCGGGTGATACGCCAGTATGGTGATGACGAATACACGCTTCCAACGTGCATTCCCGCGATGTCGCCAAACACGGATGCGACCATCATGATGCTGTAAGCAGAACCGGGATTCGTCCGAAAAAATGACGTTTTGCCACTCGCGCACCCAGGTTCGTCGTTGAGTACACCATCGCAGGCGCTCCTGTCTGATGCAGCGTTAAGGGTAACCGCAGCCATGGTCTCCGAGCTGATAGTCAATGCTGCTGCAAACGTCGTCGAACTGTTCGTGCAAATGGTTGTTGTCTTGAAAACGTCCCCATCTGTTGACTCAGGGATCGAGACGCGACTGCACGATCCGTTGCAGACGTGCGGATAAGATGCCTGTCATCTTGACTGCTAGTGATACGAGGCCGTCGGCATCCAGCACGGCGTTCCGTATTACCCTTCTGAAGCCACCGATTCCATATTCTGCTAACAGTCATTGAATGTCGACCAACGCGAGCACCAGTGTCGCCATAAACCGCAGTCGCGACAGGCTACAATCCGACCTTTATCAAAGTCGGAAACGTGATGGTACGCATTTCTCTTCCTTACACGAGGCATCACAACAACGTTTCACCAGGCAACACCGGTCATCTGCTGTTTGTGTATGAGAAATCGGTTGGAAACTTTCCTCATTTCAGCACGTTTTAGATGTCGCCACCGGCGCCAACCTTGTGTGAATGCTCTGAAAAGCTAATCCTTTGCATATCACAGCATCATCTTGCTGTCGGTTAAATTTCGTGTCTGTAGCACGTCAGCTTCGTGGTGTAGCAATTTTAATGGCCAGTAGTGTATTTACTTGTAAGAGACATAATTGAAAAACCTAACATGAATGCTTTTCTAAGTAAAACACTAGAATTCCGATGTCTGTAACGTTGACCGACAATGTAGAAATGCGCAAACGTTTTGGGAATCTGCTGAGCAAGCTACATTCCTCATTAATCACTTCTGTTTTGTGTATCTGACGGATAAATTCCGACCCGTTTATCCCAAGTGGAACATGGGACATTTATAACGTGTTATTTTGTTGATTCTAGCGTCTGGAAATGGACTGTCATCATATTCTACACGTACAAGCTTCGCCTGCAGTTCGTCATACACAGCCAACTTTCGTTTTTACCTTCGGTATTTCAAATTTCTAAACACATTGATACACTAACGAGGCATGGGAGGCTTTCCTGATAGTTTTTGCCGAGTAGTCTTCCTACTGCTTTGATGCAGCCCGCTACCAGCAGCACTCCTACCAACTGGCAACCTCAGTATCTCAGAGTATAACTTACACCCTACAGGGGTGGACGAAAATATAGAAACACAGCGAGAAATGCATGCTTGAAGATAAACGCAGATGCTGGCAAAGTCTAAACGTTACGTTGCTGTATTAGACCTTTAACAGCACCTGTGCAATGACCTCGATACGTTGCAAATGTCAGTCACGGTCGGAACAGGCTTCTGAATAGCTGTGACTACATTACGTCGGAGCTAAGTGAATTACAACGTGGCCAAATTGCTGGAGCTGGAGCTCGTTTGGTGGATGCTTCCGTAACCAAGTTACCCGAAGTGTTAAGTGTTTCAAGAGGTACCGCATCGAACATTTATACCGCATACAGGGGGAGCCGAAAAATAATATCCACAAGTCACAACGTGGACGAAAGAGTGTGTTGAGTGATCGCGAAGGAAGGCCACTGAAGGATTAAGATGAAAAATAAGACTACGACAACTGCAAATGTCACCTCGGAACTGAATGACGGGCTCGCAAATCTTGTGATCACGAACACAACACGAAGGGAGCTCCATAAGCAGGGACTTACAGGGCGAGCTCTAATTCCAAAACTAATCTTAAGTGATGCAAATGCTTTGAAAGGGAAATGTGGTATCTGTAACAAAAACTGGGGCACTGGAACAAAAGGAGAAAATCATATGTCAGAGACTCATTGCATGATGTTCCAAATCATGGCCAAGATACGTCCCAAATGTGGAACATGATGGTGTTTCGGTGGTGATTTGGGCAGCTTTATAGTGGTGTTTCTTGGGACCCATAGATAACATATAGAATCAGATTACTGCCAAGGCGTGTGCGACCATTTTGGCTGATCAGATCCATCCCATGGTCAAATGTATGTTAGCAAATGGTGATGCTGTGTTCCACAAGAGGGCCCCTGTCCACAAAGCGCACATCATCTAGGACCGGTTTCGTGTGCAGGAAGATAAATCGAACGGATCTCCCAGGGTCACCGCAGTCAACACATCTCTGTGTTACTGAGCCTTTGTGGAGAAAGATGTGTAACCGTTATCCACCATCATCGTTACCTAAGCGTGCCACTATTTTGCAGGAACAAAGGTTTAAGGTTCCCTTGAAACCACACAGGATCTGTATCTATTCAGAGACGACATGAAGTTGTTTCGAATGCTATAGGTTTTCCTCGACCGTACTAGGCATGGAAATGGTTTGCGTTTTGCTGTTTCCATATCTCTGTCCTCCTCCTGTATGTCTTCAGTTAAATGTTGGACATACACCTAGTTCTGTATTCCCCTACAGTTTTTACCCTCTACAGCTCTCTAAAGTATCATGGAAGCTCTTACTTTATGTCTTAACCCGTTCTCCCCCTCTCCCTCCCTCCATGTTTTCCACATGCTTCTGTCCTGCCCGCCTTATTTCTCCATTTTTACTATTCTTCCGTAAAACCACGACTCTAAGTCTTCGATTCTGTTCTTTTTCAGTTTTCTCACAGTCCACGATTTGCTACCATACAATGCTGCGCTCCAACAAAGAGTCTCGCAAATTTCTTCCTTGAATTAAGGCCGATGTTTGATACTAGTAGAATTCTTTTGGCAAGGAATGCCCCTCTGATTGTGCTGGTTTTCTGTTACGTCCTTGCTTCGTCCTTCCTTCGAAGGTAGTGGAGTCCCTCACCTTCGCCTCACGTCTGCTGGACTTCATTAGCAGAGTCTTTCTTCGGTTTGCTCTCAATCAATGTTCTGTACTCATTAGTCTTCATTCCAGTCAAAACGTCCTGTAACGCTTCACTTTCACCGAAGACAGCAGGTTTGTCAGTGCATGACGTCACCGACAGCCTTTCACCCTAAATTTTCGCCCAAATCTTGACGCTTTTTATTCTCATCACTGCTTCTTCAATGAACAAACCAAATAGAAAGAAGCTAAAGAGTACATGATCTCCTTTTTCCATTCCAAACTCTTCGCATTTATTTTTCCTTTCTTGGTTTTTGTACATACTGCGTATTACCAATCTTTCCCTACAGTGAAAGTTACTTAGGCCTTCCCCAGATTGTCTAACGTCTTTAACCATTTAACGTTGTCAAACGCTTTTTCTAGATCGAAAAATACTATTAATGCCTCTTGCTTCCGTTATTAACTGCAACGTCAGAACATCCTCTCGTGTTCTCTCTTTTCTAAAGCCATTCTGATTGTTATCTAACAGCTCCTCGTTGTCTTTTCTGGTCTTCCGTGTATTATTCTTGTTACTAGTATTCCTTTTACCTTTATGCGGTAGCCACCTGTTCTTGCTTTATTGCACCTAGCATAATCTTCGTTATGGAGGAAGGAAAATCGCAGGCTGGAGGGGAGAGAGGAGGAGGAGGGGGGGGGGGGAGGGAGGGGAGGGGTTGGCAGCCTGGTTTTCTCAACACAATACTGAACTGGTCTTGGTCGTGTTGAAGATGGTATGTCATCCACCTTCTCCTGATCTGACTTACGCAGCCAGTTATAGGCGGACCACAGTTCATCGTTGACTCACCACAATACAATTCTGCATTTTTTGACATGTGGAGATCATTGTAACAGAAGCGATAACCGAAACAAAAATCCACAGCGTTGACGGAGAACTGAGTCTTTGAACTTTTAGTCTGACTTATCCACCAAGCAACTGCAATCTTCATTCACACGTGAACAAATGTGTGTCTTCAGGGCCGCGTGTAACTGCGTCTATTCCTCGCCCATGGCTCCTCCAAGGCCGCCGCCAGGTGGTGGTGGTGGTCGTCGTCGTCGTCGTGGTCGTGGTCAGTTGTAGGCCGCCAGGGGGGCGCCTGTGGGACAACGGCTTGGCGCTCGCTACCCGTTCCGCTTTCTTCCCCCGCCACCGCCGGACAGCAGTGACAACTGACGGCACCGCACGGCGGTAACCGGGCAGCGAGCTGCTACCGACAACTCCGGCTCGCCACCCAAGACGAGGCAATCAGTACGCGATGTGTTTTTGCGCGTGTATATTTCTGTACTAGTCTGAATTAACTTGACTAAACCCTACAAACAGCGAATCATCCTTGTTAAGGAAATTCCTCTAGTGTACTGATCCAGTGTTCTTACAGGGTCTATTGAACTACTGTATACGGAAAAAAAAGTTACAAACTACGGCATGCACACACTTTATTCAAAATGTAAACGTCACTACAGATACACGTATTTAGGTTATGACATGTACGGCTATCTGCCATCATTGTCGACGATGTGGTGCAGACAAATAGTGAAATTCTGTATGACCCGCTGAAGTCTAGGAACATCGATGCTGTCGGTGACCTCCTGAATGGCTGTCTTCAGCTCAGCAATGGTTTTGGGGTTATTGCTGTACTCCTTATGTTTAATAAAACCTCACTGAAAGAAGTCGCATGTGTTCAGATCCGGAGTAAATGGCAGCCTATCGAGGCCCATGCTAGTGGTCTCTGGGTACCCCAGAGCCAGAATGCTCCTCCAGGATATCTAACACACTCCCGCTTCTATGGGGTCAAACTCCGTCTTGCATGAAACCAATCTTGTCGAAATATGGGTCACTTTTGATAATGGGGATGAAATCATCTCCCAAAACCTTCACATACCGTTCGTGCCATCAACGAATATCGCACCGATTATTCCGTAATTGGACATTGCACACCCCACACTCACCCGTTGAGTGTGAAGAGACTTCTCGATGGCGAAATGTGGATTCTCAGTCCCCAAAATGTGCCAATTTTACTTATTGACGAACCCACTCACATGAAAGTGGGCTTCGTCACTAAACGAAACCATACAGCGCATACAAATTCCATCATGCCCCTGCGGCCAACGTCCTTACGCAACCGTTCCGAATTTATGACTATTTTATTTTATGTAGTTCAATAACTGTCACCCTGTACCAACATGGCACACCGGAAGGTGGTAATCAACGTTGGCTCTAACCATCTGAAACTCCTAAGCACCCCGTTGCAATAACTTTCAGATTAACCGAATTATTCTAGCATATTTTTGTTTCGAGAGTACAGTTTTTCATTTCAGATTGTCTCTCATTGAACATATTTACTTCCCCTTCAGTAAGTTTGTCTACAAGTTTTTACTGCTTCGAAGTGCAAGGAACACTTTCCATTCATACCTAGTACTTACGTACTATTTCCGAATCTGACGCACAACGCAACTGAATTGACTAACGCTTATGAAACTTGTGTCACTGCTTGGTCATCGTTATCAGTTAGCACTAGTTATAAAAAAATCCATCTTCCGCCGTTTCCTCAGCTTATGACATCTGTATGTATGGCACTTTTTTTGACAGGAGGTTTTAATCAGTTTATGCTGCTCCAGTGTTTGTACATTTGGCGGCAACCATTAAAATTACAAGCTCCTCCACTCTTCCTGCTGGTTCCTTCCTCGAAGGAGTGAGTTATGCTGTTGTTTTTGTTGCCTTTGGCTGAATATTAATGAAACAATACGCCACATACCGTTTTGTACACACTGCTATAATTCCACGAACATTATATCAACGTCAAGAGAAGGTTAGGACCCACCACATAATTTATTCATGTGCATTCTGCAAACACTAGTCCATTTTTAGAGCACTCATATTCCAAGAGTAATCGCTCAAATTACCTACGTTGCGCTGCTTAACACAGTAAATGAGGACTTTCATGCGGAAGAACAGTAATTGGTATTTACAAGATATGAAAAGAGCTAAACATCGTAACAACTTCGTAAATGAATGATTTAAATACAAAAAAATCGGTGTTATCAGTAACGAACGGTGCCGTGTCCCCACCTTTCACATTGGCAGCGGCTCAATGACAACAGGTGCTGAGGTTGTTTGCAGAACGGATTAATCTCGTTGTGCGTGCTGTGTAAGGCGAGGCAGTCCGTTAGGTTAGCCACTGCCACAGTTCATATCACGACATCGATGAAATGACCGCTTTCATAACTAAGCATTCAGTATTGCTGGGCAGTGGTAATTTTAAGCATTCTATGACTAATGAGTTGCTTTCAATACGCAGTCTGGTTATACATACTGTGCTTGTAAACGGTCACAGAAAAACCTGATGGAAAGCGCACTTGACATTTCACCACCATCTGATATGTCAGTCCATGTTAAGCAGTTATGGTAATTAACGTCGATCCACTTTCCTATTAATGGTATTTCACCTGCGAAGAGAGTATCGTACACCATTACAAGATCTTTGAAAGAACTAATGTCCGAGTGCAAAGTGAAACATAGGCGAGAAGGAAATATATAGTGGAATAGCTAGAAGTAACTGAAGTTTTATTGCTTCATATTAACAGAATCTTCCGTCGGTTCTTGGTAGAACAACATTATAATAAGTGAAAAGCACCAGTTTGCTTTTGTCCTACAATATATTGTAGAACAAAAGCAAACTGGTGCTTTTCACTTATTTTATTGTTTCTTTCAATTAATAAGTTCATCTTCTCATTATCTTTGTTTTACTTGGCAAATATAAACTAATGTCATTTTCCAGTTCCAAACATTTACGTTAAAAATTGAGTTGAACTTTGATGCACTGTAAACAAAAATATTGATACGATGGGTAGGCAAAGTTTTAATTATCAACCCCAAAACCCAAGGTTGCGTAATAAATTTCTCCTACCATGAACAAATGAACTTGTCGAGATGGGGCTGCTCCTGTGCCTCAACGATACCGACAGCCGTACTTTAGGTGCAACCACAACGGAGGGTTGTGTGTGGAGAGACCGGACTTACTCGTGGTTCCTGAGTATGGGCTGCTGCCTTTGCAGTAACTGCAAGATGCAGGATTCTGGATGATTTATCTGGCCTTGGGACGTTAGCCAACATGGCCTTGCTGTGCTGTACTGCTAGCAGCTGAAAAGAAGGGGTAACTACAGCCGTTTTTAATTTTTTACATCATACAGCTCAGCTTTATGAGAATGATGGTATTCTCTTTGGTAAAATATTCCGAAGGTAAATAGTCTCTTCCTCCTGCCCCCCCCCCCCCTCCCCCCAACTTTGTCTCAGGGCAGAGACTATTCAGTATGATGTATCACCGTCAGGAAAAACATAACTGCCATTCCACTGATCGGAACGCAGAATATTATGTTACTTAATCCGACAGGTAGATTAGAAAATTTAAGAGAAGTGAAACGATTGAAGTTATGGTGTGGATTAGTGAAGTTTGATGGGAGCAGAACACGGCTTGCTGTCAGATCAGAACAGAATTATTAACGCGCATCAGACAGGGTAATGCAAGAGTAGGTTTAACAATTAATAAGAAAATAGGAATGTAGATGAGCTACTGTGAACAGTACAGTGAACGCATTATCGTTGGTACGAGACAATACCAAGACCCACGACAGCATTACAAGCTTACATGCCGACTAGCTCAACAGATGAAGAAATCTGAAGAATGTATGACGATGTATAAGAACTCCAGTTAGTTAAGAGCTTAGAATATTTAATTAGAAGAAGGGACTCAGATTAGGTAGTAGGAAACTAAAGAGGTCAAAATGTTAGAACAACGAACTGGGGGGAAGGAATGAAAGTGGAAGTTGCCTGGTAAAATTTTGTACATAGCGTAATTTAATAATTACTGACCAATTGCATGAGAATCAGGTACCTTGTTGCTGACAAGCGCGTTTACTATATGAGGGCTGTTTCGCAGCATTACTTTTATCATGTGTGGAAGGTAGGGGGGGTACTGACTGAAGTAAAGCTGTGAGCACTTGCCTGCGAAAGGCAAAGGTCGAGAGTTCGGTCCGACACACAGTTTTAATGTGCCAGGATATTTCATGTTTCAGACTGAGTATACAATAGCAAGACAGATTTCGGAATCACGTTTTACTTAAACTGTGACATTTCCAGAGGTAGATATTGTATAAGTTATTGCTTGCGAACTGTAGAGTAAAACTTAGGAAATTGCAAAAATGTTGGCACATTAAGAAGATGAGACTTGGATAAACTGAAAGAGTCCTAGATTGTTGGAAATTTCAGAGGGAGCATTAGGCAACGATAACAACAGAAGACAAATGGGTAGCTTTGAGAGACTAAATACAAAAGGAAGCAGGGGATCGCGCAGGTAAAAAGGCAAGGCCTATCAGGAATCGCTAGGTAACCGAGGATATACTGAATTTATGAATGCCGCTTATAGGAAAATTAAGTATAAAATTTGAGACAAGAGCACCAGCTGTATATTAAGAGCATAGATGGTAAATCAGTACTAAGGAAAGAAGGGAAAGTACAAAGTCTGTATGAAGGCTACACAAAGAAAATGATCAAAGGCAATATTACAGAGAGGGAAGAGGAAGTGAATGAACGTGAGATGGGAGATATGACTCTGCGAGAAGAATTCCACAGGGCGCTGAAAGACCTGAGTGGGAACAACGCCCTTTAAGAAGACAATATTCCCTTAGAATTATTGATGTCCTTGGGAGAGCCAAGCTTTTCAAAATTATTCCATTTGTTGTGCAAGATGTGTGTGTCAGGTGAAATCAGACTCATCAGAACGAATGTACTAATTCCAATTCTGAAGAGTGCTGGGGCCGACAGGTGTGAATACCAACGAATCATCAGTTTAATTAACCATGCTTCTGTAACACTGACGCGAATTTTTTATGTAATAAAGTAAAGAGTGCTAGAGGCCGGCCTCGGGTAAAATCAGTTTGCGTTCAAGGGAAATGTAATAACGCAATGCAATACTGATCCTACCACTTGTCTTAGAACATTTATTGCCAACTTGGTAAAGGAGAGGAATTTGAGGGGTACAAACAGCAGAGTGAGACCAAGGCTCGCATACAGTAAGAGGACTCAAATGGTCGTCGTTTGCGGTAGCTGCGGAGAGGTGAAGACGATGCCCAGATAGAATAGCATGGAGAGCTGCATCAAAGCGTTCTTGGGACTGAAGACCATTACAACAAAAAACAATTTGTTTATTTGGAAATAGATACTTGCAGACCTGTCACACACTGAAAAAGGGACGATTGCAGGGATTGATTTGGGAAAGGGTGGCAGAAGTGGGTCATCTATCCCCCATTCCTCCACGTAGTGCAAATTGTCGTGCGCCACTTTTATTGTGGCACAGATACCCACAATTTTAGAAATAACCTATATAGAATGATTATTTTAGTATGATGATGACCACCACCACCACCACCACCACCACCAATCACTTCTTAGTGTATCGCTTTAGAATAAATTGCAATAAACTGATGAAAAAAATTGGATCACAAGCGAAGCCATAGCAGAGAAAGTGAACATCAGTCATAGATCGGTTTTCAACTTCTTGCAAGACTTTTGCAATGCATAGGTTTCGAGACACAGCTAGTTAACAACCGCTGAAGATGTCCGTCGAACGTGGGAGCAGCGAAAACGTTACAGCTGCGTCAGGCAAGAACAGATGACAATTCCTGCCTTTAGTCATCATGAACGTATGATAGGATGATCACTTCGACCAGGAAAAAGACGTAGGTATCAACCATGTCGATTCACCACTGCCGAAAATGGCGAATGCCATACCTTCATCGGGGATGTGAGGATGAGTTTCTGGACTGCCAAGTTGTGCTAAGAGACTGTGCTTATAACTTGCAAACAGTTACAGGTACGTACTATCAGAATCTCTCGCCTGGTTGGTTGGTTGGTTGGTTTGGGGAAGGAGACCAGACAGCGTGGTCATCGGTCTCATCGGATTAGGGAAGGATGGGGAAGGATGGGGAAGGACGTCGGCCGTGCCCTTTCAGAGGAACCATCCCGGCATTTACCTGTAGTGATTTAGGGAAATCACGGAAAACCTAAATCAGGATGGCCGGACGCGGGATTGAACCGTCGTCCTCCCGAATGCGAGTCCAGTGTCTAACCACTGCGCCACCTCGCTCGGTACAATCTCTCGCCTGGATTACGGAAGGCTGTCAAGACCAAGTGTCACAGGAAGCTGTCCCAGTGGAGCGTTTTTGCTCCACAACATACCAGCTTATTCTGTGCTCGACAGTCATCAGTTCTGCTTCCTTCTTCATTCAGAATTTGCCTCGGTCCTTGGTGTTCTCCTGAAATGGCGCCCTGTGCTACTTCCTAGCTGGGGTCATCAGTCCCCTAGAACTTAGAACTACTTAAACCTAACTAACCTAAGGACGTCACACATCCATGCCCGAGGCAGGATTCGAACCTGAGACCGTAGCAGTCGCGCGGTTCCGGACTGAAGCGCCTAGAACCGCTCGGCCACTTCGGCCGGCCACAACCAAGATCTCCGGCAAGGTATCCATCATCTGGAAGAGCGCGTCGCATTGAAGTGTAGGTACAGGAAGGGTAATACCATCGCTACGTTACGAGCTCGAAGCTTATCAGTTTTCGAGAAGGTGATAAAAACTTTTGACTTCCCGCCGTATACTGTAGCCAATTGAAAACTGACTGCTCTATACCTGTAATGGCAATAATACATAAAAATTATTTTATTATTTGATAAATTCAGTGGCCGGTAATTTATCTTGGTGTACAGTCAGTGAATCGCTCAACATTGCTTACGTCACAGAGAGAAACTGCCTACCTTCGAGATGCTCGGGGCAGAGGGGCCAGTTGCAGGTGGCGATGCCGCACCTAGCGCTGTGTGAGGCGCATTACGCAAGCTGGCGCTTGCGCAACTCGGTGCGGTCCTTGCCACTGCCACCTTACAGCCGGGAAGGTTGGCCGCCTCACGGCTTACTGCTTACACTTTCTGCGCCTGGCGAAACTGCAGCCGGCCTGCCAGCCAAGTGGCGAGGCGTTGCGAAGACGACTGCTAACTAAGCGGGCCTCCTGCCTCTCGCACCTCTGAGTTGTGTCGCGCCAGTCCACACGTCACATTCACAGAGCTCAGACATCGAGCCTATCAAGGATAAATGTCAACACCACATCCGCAGACCGGAATTGTTATGGCTCATCGCGTTCGTCGACGCTGTAATACAAAAATATCACCATCGTCTGCTGTTTTAGTTTCAACGCCAGACATTCACGAGATACGCAATAAAAAGGTTTGAACCCGTCCACTACTTTAGGTGTGACTACAGTTTTCCAGAACATTCCGTTTCTGGCCAGGATCTGACTGAAAATTATTCAAGGCTTCATGCGTGGTCCTCCATCCGGATGCACGATTTGTTATTAAATTTTCCATTGAAGTTTCTCTGTCATCTCTTGCAGCCAGAGAGTAATAACCGCCGTTTTCGCAACATTCACCAGTGCTACCATTAAACCAGCGTGGTTCTTCGGCGTCGTTGAGCACTTTTCTTGGAACATACTTATCCAGACCGCTGTTTATAATGTTCCACAAAATTTCGGGCGTGCAGTCGCATAAATTTTACTTTTAATATTTCGACTGTATATCGTCCAGCCATCTTCGGAGTAATCCGAGGTGACTAACGCTCCAGCACTTGCTCCGTCCTTTTAAACCCGTGGACAGCACTACTGCGCGCAGACTGCCACAGATACACAAGGCGCCAGGGACAATCAGCGGCAATGAGGTTTAACATATGCGTGGGATTAGATCTATGGCTGCGAGGTCGATCCACACGGTGATATGTATGTATTACTGCGAGCTGCTCGTCGCGAGGTCTTCAAGAGTTTATTACAGAAAGTGCCGAATACCATGATTTGTCCAAGCTGAAGGCGCTATCTCAAATTCGTCGCCAGCCGAATTTCAAATGCTTCTTTCATTACTGAGTCCCAGAAAGATGAAGTTGAGGCTAAAATTTCGACGTTATCGTACACCATAGAGTACCCCGTGTCAATAAAGTGCTCTGCTACCGCCGTCGTATTAAGTTGTAAGAGCCGGGTGCACCTATGGTGCTCTGCGCATCTCCTCATGGAGTGTATCTGTCGTCTGTCCGATGTATGAGCGGCCACACTCCCAGGGGATCTTGTAAACCTCAGTCTTCCGATGCGCTAAATCATCTTAAACGGAACCCAGTAGTGCTGCTGTCTTTGGTGGAGGGCGAAAAATCACACTTCTTGTTTGCTGAGGATTCGTCCTATTTTTGACGATAGGTTTACCACGTACGGCAGAAAAGCCATGGATTTAAAACTTTCCGTGGCTTCTCCTTTCCTTATGCCCACTGTTGGTTTCATTTGCAGTGCCGTAAGTATCTGCTGTAGAGAGTACACGTTGGCTTCAAAAACTCTTCAAGCTTAGAAGCTCGTCCTCCAAACTGTCCTTGTCAGCAGTTACGTGTTCTGAGTACACTCCTCGTCTGCGAAGGATGGTGGCAGCTATTTGCACGTGAATATAAATCCGTATGGGTCGGTTTCCGATGTACTTCATGTCCCAAAGTGCCATCATTTTTGCGTCGTACCAAAACTTCCGAAAATGGAAGGCATCACACCCATCTCTTTCAATTTCCATCGTGAACTGAAGTTGTCTCCGGATGGAATTCAGATTATTTAAAAATTCTTTTAATTTATCTTCACCAAGGGCCCACACTAAAAACGTGTCATCAACATACCTCCAAAACACTGTGGGCTTCAAGATTGCAGATTCCAACGCTTTCTCCTCTAAGTCCTCCGTAAGTGATGGAAAATCAGTCACCTCGGCTCCCTCTGAAGATGGCTGGACGGCATACAGCCGAAATATTAGAAGAAGGGAAAGTTATGCGTCTTTATTAGAAGAAGTGAAACTTATGGAACAATCATTGCGCCGCGAAAATATGAAGATGCACGCTGTTTATGTCTTCGTGACATGAATGTTCTGTGTTTGCCACATCACAACTAAATGTTCTCATTTCGTCCTTTAAATAAGTTGACAGTGGCTTTCTGTTCGCCCAAACACAAATACTCACCTAGCTTCTTTGGTGAACACCTTGCCCGTAGTGACCGTTGTTCCTCTCACTGTGACTTTCTCACTGTGACGCTCTCGAAATGATCGTCTCTATAGCACCGTAGTCTTAAAATCTAAATATTTACTCACAATCCCTTCCCTTACGGAAGAACATTTGCTTGATAGGGGAAACAGACAACTTCAGTACACGAGTCACTGCCCTCAACTTTGCAGATTAAAATCCGCCGGTACTTTCACTGCTATGCTTTGTTAACACAGCGTGGACGTGACAAAGCGCTAACGAAGTGAAAGGAGACGACCCTACGCGGATCTCGCGAGCTGATCTGTCAAGGCCGGTTGAACAAACCCACTAAACATTGCGCGGAGCGGTGGAATAAGACACCCTATTATGAAATGGAATGTTTTACATCCTTCTCCGTATAATCCTCTATTTTCGCGATACTGCATCATAATCTTCACATTACATCCGACCAACAGAAAAAAAATGGCACCGTAACAGAACTAGGACGACTTTATTAGACTAAGTGCGGAATGTTAGTCTAAGTTTCTGTCTTAAAGTTCATAGCGACAGGAATACCCTATCCGTTGAGAAACATAAAAATGTCGATCACCTCTGCTGTTAAGCTAAAAGACTTGCATAATGCCAAATACTAACAGAATTCGAGAAACGAATTTGAACATTATCTGAGTGATTTGCTACGATTCAATTCTTTCAAGCTAAAAATGCACGTATGTGTTAGGCCCTGACGATCACTGTTAAATACTACAGAGAAATTTGTTGTGCTCATTCGTGCTAAAGAAAACGACGTCACCTGCAAAATAAAACGTCTAAGATTCTCTATATCGTTGAACTGACCAAGTAACGCAGAATTCCTTACGAAATCCATCAGGATTATTAGCACCATACTCTTGTTGTGCAATTCTGGGATCCTGGTTCACGATTTCCAGAGCTTTAAGTAGCAAATTATTAGGATATACAAGGCGACGTAATAACCTATATAAAAATCAAAATATGGTTATTTAGTCGTGTCTGAAAGAAACGTATGGCAGTACGAGAACCAACTAGTATACTTATTTCGTATCGAGCTATGTTACCGTTGCAGAGGCTGCAAAACGGAGAAATGTTTCCGCGTCACATTCTGCTTCGCCCCTTCACGCACGTTCCGAATGATCACGAACAAGTGGAGCAAGTCAGAGAGCAATGACTAATGCAGTTCCATAAAAGCTTTGAACTTCCTTAGACACCCAAGAACTTTTGTGAGTGGGTCTACGAAAACTCTGCCCATGCATGTCTCTCCAGTGAGGTCCACTAAGATAATGTCATCCAAATACACCCACCCATCCCAGGTTTTCTTCCGTAAACTGAGCGCAATGAACCTTAACTGAGGCAACACAACATAACTAGGAGAAAACAAAAAATAAGTACGTACCGCGTACTTTTTTCTAGAAAATATTAAGACAGCTAGAGAACCGGGTCGAGTAACTCCATCAAGCGTAACACAGTAAAAAACAAACTAGAAGATCCATATAAACGTAGCAACAAAACCGCACGACTGAGAACTACCTTCGAAAATTCTAGGAAATGTCAGAAGACTGACAACGGTTTCTCACTCTTGTATTGACTATGGTAGGGTTATTTTAAAATACAATCTACCTTTGGTTTAAGGTTTTCGTCTTTTGGCAATATCACGACAAAATTAACCAAGACGACATTGAGTATATGTTAACTTTAAACTGAGAACTCTACGGTACAATGAATGACAATTTTACAAAGCTGGTAGCAGACCTAAAGCTATGGACAATCTATGGTATTTTTATTTTAATAAGAAGATTAAAATGTCGCTCCGGTGTTCTAGCCTCGGCTCACCGTCAGACGGCCACGTATTCTGAGTGGTGAACTCTCCACGCACTGGTAAATGGAAGAAGCGAAAGTGAGTGAATGAAACGAATATACGTTGGAAAAGTACGCAAAAGCCGCCCTAGTGGTTTTGTAGGAGTCAAACAAACACACCCAGTTAACAATGGCAGCACCATTTATTTTGTAACTATCACGTCGCTAAAACTGGGGCATACAGCTTACATAAAACAGTCACATTCCCCATTCTCCGCAGGCAGTATTCAGACTAAGATAACAAGAAACATGCACCTACGAACAAAGAAGGTTATATAATCTACTGCATTTTAATCACACTAGGGCAGCACATAAATTAAGATAGCGTAGCAGCTACATAGTTCAGTCCACGACAAAGTAGCTTGCGATGTTCCAGGAAGCTACGTCCTCTTTTCGTGGTTAATTCCAGTATGCTGCATGAATAATATTCTATAGCTTCTTATGATTATATCATTTCACTCTTTCGACACGTTAACAGAATTTCGCAGGCAACACGGCATCTACGCCTACATGAATACTGCGCTGTTATGTCAGAGGGATCATAGTAACATTTAACTGTTTCTGAACCGTTCCATTCTCGAATAGCGATTTAGAAAAATTAACATCTAAATTTTTTGTGCGAGCTCTGATTTCCCTAATTACTCGCACTTCTGGCAATTTCTCTCTATGTAAGTATGAGTCAAAAATATTTTGCATTTGGAGGAGAAAGTTGGTGATTAAAATTTTGTAAAAGGATTTAGACGAACCGAAAAATAGCTTTGATTTAACGATTACCACACAATTCGCTTATATTCCTGACAGTCTCTTCCCTATTTCACGATAATACAAAGTTGGCTGCCTTTTTTAACTTTTTCGAAGTCTTTCTTCAGTAGCATCCCATACCGCGCAGCATTAGTCTAGAAGACGGAGAAGCTTGGTCTAGGCAGTATATTTAGTAGATTTGTAGCACCTGTGTATTTTGCCAATAAAAATTAGTTTGGTTCGCCTTCTTTACGTTATTTTCTAAGTGGTGGCTCGGTTTTTAAGTTTAATGTCCTTGTAATCCCTCAGTATTTAGCTGAATCGACAACCTGAAATTTATCTGACTTATCGTGTAACCGGAATTTAACGGAATTTTTTAATACTCATGTGGAGGACCTCACTTTTTACTATTTAGGGTTAGTAATCACTTTTCGCAACGCACAGGCATCTAGTTAATTCCTCCTGCAGTACGTTTTGATCTTTAGTAGATGGTACTCGACAGCATCATCTGCCAACACTAAGAGGGCTATTCAGATCTGTATTAATAAACTGAAACAGACACCTGGTCCCAGTTGCAAGGTCTAACACGATACGACAAGTATTAAAGTCAGAAACGTTGTTATGCATTGTAGCAGTGTAACTCACCCCATGCAATTTACTTAGAATATATTCATCAGCATTCAAGCTTGAGAGCACGTAGCGATTTCTAAAAAAACTTTACACGATTTCACACCATTTAGAAAATCACTCTGTGACATCCCTCACGAAATACTGAAAGGAAAGAAGTTCTTAGCTTACGTACTGCGTTTCCGCTGTTCACACAGCAGAACTTCAGGTCTTTCCGTTTTAATTTATAATTTCTTTACTACTAACTACTCGCAACACATATTGTAAGCAGTATCTACATATGCCACTGCATGTTTAACGCCTTCAGCTGTAAATGTTTTACGTGCTGAACGTCAAATATTTAACACTCCAACTGAAAAACGATGTAATATGTTTCTAGTTGTTTTATACATGGGAGTTCGATTCTTTGGAGAACCGTCGGTGGAGGGGTGTAACCCTCCCGACCGGAGGTCACGAATCCAGTGGCACAACTGAGACAACAGTTCACAGGCACGCAATTCCATTGTGAGTCGGTTGTGAGCAACACTGTGAAAACCCACCCGGAAATCTAGGAAAGCAACTTTAGCTTCCTGTCGATAGCATTCATTTCCCTGTGTGAATAAAGAGCACAGTATAAGGTACCGTCACCTGGAAAACGCTAACACGAATGTCAATTTCAGGACAAGATTACACGGTAGTGAAAAGCTTAGTAAGTAATCATTCAGCGAGTCTAAGAGTGGGGGGGGGGGGGGGGGGTGCAACATCGGCGGGGGTCTAACGTTTCCAATACTTTATGTACAGGGAGTTGTGTCCACTGCCTACAGGATAAATTATTTAACTTAAGTTAGTAATCTCATAAGAATTTCTGGAAGTGAAGATGCGAGAGCGTATAAAACAAGAAACTGCGATTGTATACAAACAAGACCAACTGGAACAGCCACATACGAGGGTTGAAACTTCAATAGTGGCAACTATTCATTTACGGCTCGTACAAAATAGATACGTGTTTTAAAATTTTACTGGTATTCGAAGTAGTCACCAGCATTGTGTATAACCCGTTGCCAGCGATGTGGAAGTTGTAAGATACTTTTAGCAGTGCCAGTTGTGTTGACAGTTCGAGCGGCGCTGTCTATTGCCCGACGAATTTGTAGCAGTTCTGAAGCGAATGCCGTGGAGGGTTTCGTTCAGTTTAGACATCGAATTGAACTCACGAGGGCTTAAATCAGGGGAGTGCAGTAGGTAGAGCAGCACTTAGCAGCCCCATCAGTCAAACAAATCAGTAACGGCTTGAACTGTACGCGCTGGAGCATTGTCTTGCAAAATGATGGTCAGGTCCTGCAGAAAGCGTCATCACTTCTGTCTCTATGCTGTTCATTTTTGGAACACAACCTACGACCGGCTCAGAGACAGAAGTGATGACACTTTCTGCAGGACCTGACCATCATTTTGCAGGACAATGCTCCAGCGCGTACAGTTCAAGCCGTTACTGATTTGTTTGACTAATGGGGCTGCTAAGTGCTATACCACCTACTGCACTCCCCTGGTTTAAGCCCTCGTGAGTTCAATTCGATGTCTAAACTGAACTAAACACTTCACGGCATTCGCTTCAGAACTGCTACAAATTCGTCGGGCAATAGACCGCGCCGCTCGAACTGTCAACACAACTGGCACTGCTAAGAGTATCCTACGACTTCCACATCGCTGGCAACGGGTTATACACAATGCTAGTGACTACTTTGAAGGTCAGTAAAACTTTGAAACACTTATTTTGTACGAGCTGCAAATAAACAGTTGCCACTATTAAAGTTCCAACCCTCGTATTTGGCTTACCAGAATGTCTCAGACGTGTTTCAATATCTGAAGTGTAGCGCTCTACGAAGTCGTGTAAAATCTCCAGAAGAACTACACATCTCATTGAACCCTTCTTCTTCCATGTTCATGGAAGACATAGGAAAATTATCTGCCTGCGGTAGGTAAAAATAGTCATTTGTCTTTCAACTGCCATTATGTAGGTAGATCCCAAGGAATATTTTTACACCAGGAAGTACAGCTTAACGAAGAGCTTTGTTTTAGTTAGAAGAAAAGTTTTTCAAGAAATCTGGCAAGATTTTTTGCTTTCTCACACGTGACATCTATGGTGATGGCGCAGTTTAGGCCAGTCGAACCCGATCTCTGGCAGGAGCAGACACGTCCTCACAGTGTTCCGCCTGTGAGTGGAAGGGGGAGACACCTTCAAACAACGGTACGAGAAGATTTGTGCACCAATAAATAGACTTATTCTGCTTTAAAATGACGTACATGATTAGCACTCATATGGTAATAGTCGACCTTAAGGTTTTTGACCCTAAGCTTCTGTTTGATCTGTTGTTCAACGTGTTTGTGCAGAACCCTCTAATATATTTTCGGATAGAATATAATAAATTTTGTTGAGGTCGAGAACCTTATGTGTACGAATCAGCATGGTTTTAAGAAGAATCGCTCGTGGAAACAACTTGCTCTTTTCTCACATGATGTACTGCAAACTATGGATGAATGGCAACATGCAGATTCCAGATTTCTAGACTTCCGGAAAGCGTTTGACACGGTGCCCAATTACAGTTTGTTGAATGTACGAGTCTATATGGAACAGGTTCATAAATATGAGAGTGGCTTGAAGAGTAATAATACCCAGTATGTTCTCCTCTATGGCGAGTGTTCATCAGAGACTCTTGTCATGATGTCTCCTGGGAAGTGTGATAGGACCACTGTTGTTCTCTATACACGAAATGATTTGGCGGACAAGATGGGCAGCAATGGTGCTGTGGTGTACGGTAAGATGTCGAAGTTGAGTGACTGTAGCAGAATACAAAACGACTTAGACAAAATGTCTAGTTGGTTGTGATGAATGGCCGCTAGCTCTAGATGTAGAAAAATCTGATACTATGCGTATGAGTAGAAAAAACAAACCCGGAATGTTCGGATACAAGGATACAACATTGGTAGTGTCCTGCTTGACACCGCCACGTAGTTTAAATATTTGGGCGTAACGTTGCAAAATGATATCAAACTGAACAAGCTTGTGAGGGGTGTAAAAGGAAATGCGAATGGTCGACTTCAGTTTGTTGGGAGAATGCGAAAGAGCGTTCACCTGTAAAGGTGATTGCATAATGGGACGCTGGTGCGACCAATTCTTGAGCACTGCTCGAATGTTTGTTGTCTGTACCAGGTCGGATTAAAGGAAGACATCGAAGCAATTCAGAGGCGACCTGCTAGATTTGTTACCTGTAGATACCGGTGACACACAACAAATAAAGTTCAGGCTTTAACTTGCAACAACTATAGCCTATGAAAGCTACGTCACAAAATAACTTTAAAAGACGTAAGAAAAACGCTTAAGTGACTAACCGGCGATGTTATAGATCGCCTGATAAGGGCAGTAGTGCTGAAACAGGCCTGTCGTAATTAAACATAAAAACATAAAAAGCTGCTTTTTGGACTTAATTCATAATGTTATGAAGATGCTTCTGGAATTCAGTTGGAAATCGCTGGAGGGAAGGCGACATTCTTTTCGGGGAACACTGCTGGGAAATGTAGAGAACTGGCATCTGAAGCTGGCTGCAGAACGTGTGTGTTGCCTTCGTAAGGAGCACGAAGATAACATACCAGAAATTAGGGCTCATATTGAGGCATATAGGAAGCCGTTTTCCCCTCTTTCTATTTGCGAGTGGAACAGGAAAGGAAATGACTAGTTGTGGTTCGAGATGCCCTCCGCCATGCGCCGTAAGGTGGTTATTGAATATCTATGTAAATGTAGTGTGAACAGACGATGCTACTATTAAGAACCCTATTGGTGTCTAGTAGGTGATTTACTAGAAACCGGACATCATCTAGAGTTTGTCCTGTTAACGTACTTCATGTTTCGTCCACATTGTATAATATTTTATAAGCAATTCGTATGTGAATATAGAAATACGGTGCTTCACATTACTTCTTTGAAGGCAAATAAGTGATTACCATTTGGAAACTCACTCTATTAAACTTTAGCATTTAATGTGTAAAGACGAAACAACGTAATGAGCTGGAGAAGAGCGCAAGCCTGAAGCCGGTAGGTTTTTTAAAGAAACCTCTTCAGACGTGACTGGTAGTGGATTTTCTTCAAGAGTATCCTTTAGTGTGAGGCGTTTCCTACTTGTTAAATATGCCTATGTTAGGAATTTTGCAATTCGTAGCGCGCACTCAAGTCAAAATATTGAATACTTATTTGGCGACCTTCTGACTGGGACAGTATATTTAGTTTTTAGGTGGCTGGTAACCTATTATTAATTATCCAGTTTCTGATAAACGAAACAGCGTCAGCACCGGAAACAATTCCAGCCCTAACATGATACGCAGAAATAAAATTTAACAGGGGAATCGTGCGAAGCTTTCGCACTTTTATGGTTTCAAATAATGACTATATTTGCAACAAGTGTAGTCGTTGGCATAAGGTTAGTTGTGGGAACGTCACCTTCTTCCCTGAGGTGGTGTTTGCGCTACAGCCACCCCGCTAGAGCGACGCTTCTTGGTAGAAACCAACATTTTCCTTGGCATCGGAAACTTCATTTATTGTTTATGACAGTAGTATATACACCGTGAAAGTGAATAATTAATGAGCAAATACAAACACAAAATAAAAGTAAAGGAATGTAATTTGTGTAAATTGAATGGGGATCACTGCTTTCAGCTGTAGCGGGACATCAAGAGAAATCAGTGGCGATGAGCGAAAATATATACCGGACCGGGATTCGAACCCGGGATATCCTGCTTACCAGGCAGGCGCGATAACCACTGCGCCATCCGGGACAGAGCGTTATCGCAACTGCACGGACAACCTTGGCACACCTCACGGCCGATCCACACTCCTATCTATGCCACCTACCCGCAGCCCCTGTTCATCACACTCCGTCCCGTTCGCTACTTAATGCTTAATGTCCCACTGCAGCTGCTAGTGATCCCCTTGAATTTACATATAGTGTCTCGAAATTTCTGCATCTGCATGGAGCCTGTTCTTTCGAAGGAACAGACACTGCGCAGTAAAATAAATGTAATTTACTCCTCGTGACAGTATTTGACTGTCACCAATGGCTTGTAAATTATAACTTTCGGTCGTAATATTTACATTTTAGGAGAAGTTCAATGACAAATACAAATATCAAACAAGGAAGTAAATAAAAGCGAAATGTATAGGGTAGAACGTAGGGTTTGCTTCTTACCCAATGTATTACTAAGGCCACAATAACCTGTGAACTGTATTGAGATTTTAATTGTACGTCGTGTTTTATGCGAGGACGTTAGGCCGTAGCAGCAACAGGTGACTCACAATTCAAGCCGACAATGACAAGTATTTGTGGTTTCCGGAAGTGTATTCATTCAGAAAAGTCATCTTGTACGACGGGCAGAGAGAATGGACTACCGCAGTTACTGCCACATACAAAACATGGAGTTAAGTACTTTAAAAGAAACCAAATGGTATTTGTAATAATATAAAAACGAGGAGTTTTATTCGTGATTAATAATTTAGCTTCGTAAAATGTAGGTTTTAAACTGGGCATCCATGACGCCCTTTTACCTATGGTATGTATCTGGTGTTGAAATATTTCACAGATGGATAGTTTTAGCGCAGAATCGATGTGCGATGTCAAAAGCTGGTTAAAAAATCTTCCTAACGATACTCCACATTCATGCATATATGACTGACGTGTGTTGAGAGAAAAAGGTGTTAACTTGAGAAATCACATATAGGATTATTAAAATTGCAATGAACGTTGAGAGACGGAGGAACGTCTACGGTAATTTACAACAGTAAGCCGTTGAAGTCCCCCATTTCGATTCGGCCTGTTTCGAAAACTATGCCTTCTTTCCGACCCTTTCAGGCGCCCAATTAGGCGGTCTCTTCATTAACAGATTTGAGCTAAAAGAGGGCACGTTACAGATTGTGTAACAGGTTTTACTTCCTGCGAAATGTACTGGGTATCTCAGGAGAAAAGGTCAATATTCAGGGACATGACAGGAACGATCAGTCGAAGCGGAAAAGTCTTGGAATCATAGCCTTTAAAATGCATACCTTAAGAGTTATGAGCACTTGTTTGTCTTCGCTGTAGTGAAGCACCTCTTCTTCTGAAGGAGTGCTCATAGCACTTAAGGGATGCATTTTACAACCGAAGTTCACTCGACGTTTTTGCTTAGAATGATCGTGTCTGACATATTCCTGAATGTTGACCATTCTTCCTGGGTCTGTACATATAATCTCACGGAACGCAAGAGGCACGTCAATGAATCGCGAGCGCGAACAGCGGACCAGTGGGTTGTCAGTAGACACGCAGTGGGCGTTCCCTGAACTGCCCTGCAAGCGCGGGCGTGCCGGGCTTCCCACAGGAAGCGCCGTGCACACCAACCTGCTGCCTCAGCTTGGGAGCCGTGGGAAACGGACGCGCCCGACTAAGTAAGCGGGTGCGGCGCTAACTGTACCGCTAAACCTAGGCCGTGGCCTGGCACGCCAGACTCACGACTTTCGCGACTGCACAGTGCTTTCCTGTGGCAACCGCATCAATGAGTCTGCTAAACCACTACAAATCTAGCATCATTTGAGACTGACATAGTCATGCTTGTAACCTTCCCATACCGCTCGACACAAAGAAATTCCCGCAATCCGCTTGAAATAACGTAGAGTGGACCAAAGGAAACTGGTACACCGTCGGATAGCAGCGACTGGTCAGAAGTGATATCGCTGTAATCGGTCGATCGCCTCCACCCCCAAACCGAACAGGGTGATTTGCCAAGCAATTTCAACATATTCTACATTACGAATGCCACGGTGTCGAGAAGTTCTGCCGTAGAATATGAACTATGTTTAGCAGCAGTGATATTTTATCTCTGTATTTCCAGTTACACTCAGAAAAAATAAAAGAACGGCAATTTTAATATTTTGTATTAAATTTGTTTCCAAACTTTCTTCGGAACTATCCGTTGGTTTAGGAATTATACATCGAAGAGCGAAAGGTATACGTCTAATATCGAGTAAAACTCCCGCGAGGACGCGGAAGTGCCGTAACACGACGTGGCATGGACTCTACTAATGCATGAAGTACTTCTGGAGGGAACTGACACCGTGAATCCTGCAGGACTGTCCATAAATCCGTAAGAGTACGAGCGGGTGGAGATCTCTTCCGAACAGCACGTGGCAAGGCATACTAGATATGCTCAATAATGTTCATGTCTAGGTAGTTCGGTGGGCAGCGGAAGTATTTAAACTCTTAAGAGTTTTCCTGGAGTCACTCCGTAGCAATTCTGGACGTGTGGGATATCGCATTGTCCTGTTGGAATTGCCCAAGTCCCTCGGAATGCACAATGGACATGAATGGATGAAGGTAATTAGACAGGATGCTTACGCACGTGTAACCTGTCAGAGTCGTATCTAGACGTATCAGCGGTCCCGTACTACACCAACTGCACCAATTGCACATGCCCCACACCATTACAGGGCCTCCACCAGCTTGAGCTGTCCCCTGCTGACATGCAGGGTCCATGGATTCATGAGGTTGTCGCCATACCCGTACACGTCCATTAGCACGATACAGTTTGAAACGTCACCCGTCTAACCAGGCAACATATTTCCAGTCATCAACAGTCCAATGTCTGTGTTGACGGCCCCAGGAGTGGCGTAAAGCTTGTCTTGCAGTCATCAAGGGTACACGAGTGGGTCCTCTGTTCCGAAAGCCCATATAGATGGTGTTTGGTTGAATGGTTCGCATGCTGACACTTACTGATGACCCAGCATTCAAATCTGCAGCAGTTTGTGGAATGGTTGCATTTCTGTCACGCTGAATGATTCTCTTCGGTTGTCGGTCTTTTTCTTGAATGATGGTTTTCCGACCGCAGCGGTATCAGATATTTTATGTTTTACCGGGTTCCTGGCATTCACAATACACTGGTGAAATGATCGTACGGGAAAATTCCCACTTCATCGCTACCTCTGAGACGCTGTGTCTCATGGCTCGCGCGCCGAGTGAACACGTTCAAACTCACTTAAATCCTCATAACCTGCCATTTTAGCGCCAGTAACCGATCTAACAACTGCGCCAGACACTGTCATATAGGCGTTGCCGACTGCAGCGCCGTATACGGCCTGTTTACATATTTCACATCTCCGTATACGAATACACATGCCTATACCAGTTTCTTTGGCACGTCAGTGTATTTTTCACTGATAGCCAGTACGTTGCTACGTCTCTCCAGTGTGCCAACACAATTCTGTTTCACTGTTAAGGCCTCAACGCCTTTTTCATTCATTCGTCGTATAGAATACCTGCGGTTATGTACTCCATTTGTTTCGCAGTCTGTGTGTGTATTGAAGTGTTCAACAGCAACATTGCTGATGAGGGTAACTCGTTATAGATTGTGTGAAGAAGAGTTACATTATATAAAATGCGAAGGACCTTTAGTACAGCTGTATAGTAGTTTTACTTGAAAATACCAATGAAAATGTGCCCCTCAGTATGACGGTACATCATTTACTTTAGAATTAAAAACTTTAATGATGTATGTAATTTTCTGATAACTCAAAAATCTGATCGAGCCCAGTGTATCTTGATTATTACTATGAACTTCCCATCAGTTCTTCTTCTGTAGCACATGATTCACAATGCTGATCAGTGCAACATTGACATCTTCCAATGTTTTAATATTTCTATTGCTTCTTAATACAACAACAACTAGCTTTGACTTCACTTCTCAGAGTGGTTTGTGGTCCTTTAATAACTATAAATTCTACCGCGAAGTTCTGGCGCAGCGTGGGGGAATCCAAATGAAATAAAATAGACAACATGTGCTTGACAACTACGTACACGAGTTGCAGTCATGTTGCCGCCCTGCCACACGTCGCATGCGATTCGTTAGATTGCTTGGAATTCTCGTGCAATCAGCGATCGATTTCTGCGATTTGGTCTCACACGTATGATATCTCGACAGATCGCAGGACCTGCGAGAGATCGCTGCGATCCGTTGTTGTCTATGTGGCCGCCAGGGCGGTTGCTGTTCGGTGTGAACCGCGTCACTCAGTTGACTACCAGAGACAAGACCAGTACAGTGCCATGGCGCTTTATTCCTACATCGAAACTAGTCTGTTTCAAGTGGTCGTTTTCGTTTACAAGTCAGCGTCAAAATTGCGTGTTTTGTGAGAGCTTTTTGTCCTGCAGTCTGGCATCTGAACGGTGTAAGTGAGGTGATGTGGGACTATCCTTTCCACGAAAAATCAAATATAGCACAATATAGGAAGTTCTAATCAAACCATGTTGTAAATTCTTTACACTCCTGAGCATTTAAGCATTTGGGGATGTATCGTCGAAACATTTCAGAACACACATACATAAAAAAAACGTTATTGCTAACACACCAGACAATATTTAGAACTTAGTAAATGTCTGTGTTTTATCTTTTTCCATTTTTGTGCCGAATAACATTGAAAATTATTTTTGTCGTCAAATGATTGACTTTTCACTGTTGACGTGATTTTCATTAAAACACGATGATCTAGCTATTTATGCGCCTTTTGCCTATAAAATCTATATGCGAGTACGTTTCTGGCTTCTGATATTTCGTTTCCTGGAGGACAACATTCGTAGAAAAAAAAAATGCACTACCTTGTGTAAGTGTTGGCACACGCGACATAGTCCCTTGATTCAGCGTATGCGCACTGTGTAGCACGCTCTGAAATTTGGAACTCCATTTACGGCACAATCGCATAGATCATTGACTCAGATACACACTTCTCTGCCGTGGTTGGTTGTTGATTCACAAGCAGCCGTGTATAACGCATATATTTGGAGTTGTCTACTTTGACCAGTAAGTCGCTCGTGTCTAACGGGCTTAACCTTAAGCGCGTTTATTAACTTGTTTCGCGACGGTAGTGACGTCGTTTCGCAAGTGCAATTTACTACCAACACTTGTAAGTATACGACTAGTTCATAATTTGTAGGTGACCAATTTATTAATTTCTCTCCCAAGTTAGCGCCAAATGTAATAGCCTAGCTCCAAGGTGCTTGATAATGAGTGCACAAGAACAGTAGTATGAGTGACGACACACTTGACAGGAAGTGTTTAGAGCAAGTCAGTGACATGATCCCGACAAGTGCCTGTTATTCATAAATCGTGGTCGTAAAGACATTGAACAGACCCCGTGGCTACAGACAGGCGCACAGTTAGGAACTTGTGCAATTGTAGCACGTACGATCGACAGATGCGAAACCACCTCGATAGGTAGTCTGATTTCGTAATTAGAGCAGAGGTCTGAATCAGAATGATCAGCTGGGGAATCGAATCCAGGTAGTCCTCCATACGATGACTGCCTCGCAACAGCTGTACTAACTCATCCAACTTTAGACCGTCGACGCTTCCTGACGAAATTTTACATTTAATGTTTGACATTAGGACCTGAACATCTGTTCTTCATATAAAACTTTAAATTTCTTATACAATAATTTGTTGATTTCTATCTCTTAATGGCTCCGCATACTTTGCGTTCGAGACACTCCTCGAAGCAAAAGTTGTAAACTCTTTGTCAAATAATGCCGCACTTTATTACCTTGGATCTGCTAGTAGTAACTATCACACGAAATTATTTTCTTCCTTTAATTCTTAGATTCGTTAACCTACAGACATTGATTGTACACAGATTCCAAGTTTTACATAAAACTGACCTTCGTGGGTGTTAGGACAAGTTTCCTCATATTACCATCATTTTTATTCGATTTGAAAATTATATGGCTCCTCGCGTCACTGATTCGACGGTGGTCTACCTTGCTGCATTCTGCTGAGAATGCACACGTTAAAATCTTTGTCTCACCACTGAAGAAATCCTCCTAAACAATGCAGGCAACGACTGTTTTAATAAGTTATTAGTTCCTCCAGCTGAAACGAACAAAAATACATACTGTACCCTATACTCAAGAGATGCTCCCAGGTGATCACGGCACTAACCTGTTTTCACATCTAACGATGGCAGCGCTGTAGGTGGAGATTTTGAAAGGAAAATATTTTTACTTTGCAAATTTGTGCCCACAGTACAACAGCTTTGATACACTATCAACTGCAGGTAAAAAGCACGGTTTTCTAGTCAGGGGCAGGTGAAAAAATGGTTTTGTCTTTATAAGAGGCGTCGACATAATACTACGAAGGGTTCCCGTACAAGATCATTGTCTTTGGGGGAAATGTCTGCTGCCTTCGACTCATCAGAATGTACATAATTAAAGGGAAAGCCGAGGAGAAAATGGCGCGTAGTAGCAAGGTTTCCATGTTGCCTCTCTTTGCATTTTTTTTTTAAAGTAATTTCTTCTTGAATCTATATATACATTCTTTTTGCTGGAGACGACTGAAGTAGAAATTAAGTTTATAAAGGCTCGAGCATCCGAAGCGAAATCGATTCTTCACACTGAAAGCTTAACATAGCATTCTAAGAAAATGGGTATAAGGGAGGAGAAGTCAACTAAGTATAATGGCTGTGCTCCTCAAGTGCCTTCAATGACATTCGTATTTCTAGTTTTACATTCCCGATTTTAGTTCAATTAATAACAAACTGAATGCTGGGCTTAATTTTACAATTCAGAGATAATTAACGTCTTTGGAAACCAGGGAGGCACTAAATCCAGAAAATCTGTCTAAAAATATAGTTACACAAATAACGTTTAGTAACATGTTGCTTTCTCTTCGTGAACTGTTTTAGATAAAGACCGAAATGGTTCCAAAATGAAGTACAGTGGAAAAATTAAAGGTCCTCTTTCATTACTAAATCGGCCTAAAGCAGATGCTTTACGTCTGTTTACAATTACAGTCTGAAATCTAATTTATTACAATTTAGAAACCAAACTTTGTTTTCGTTGTTATGTACAGAATTTTAACTACAGCAAAGTTTATGAAAAGGAGACATTGTCTGGAGGTCCTCGGAAACTTAAAGATAGGTGTTGTGATCATTTTGGACGGAATTCACTATACTGCTGTGTATTTCGAAGTTTCTAAACTTCGAGAAAATAAATTTAAGTGTACATTAGTTTTGGCGGCGGTGAGCCAGGGCAGTTTTCGTAAATCTTCAGGAGCTCCGAGTTCTTGATGAAAGTAGCAATTTTTTTTATAACTGGGTTTTACGTAGCTTCGTAGTAGTAGTTTGGTTCCATAATTACAAATGGAAAGCACAGTAGTGTTTTTCTATTTATAATTTTTTATTACAATACTTCTGCTACACTAATACTGCCGAAGAACTAGTAGTTTTCTTTTAGCGTCATATTTTAGTTCGTCCTCGAAATGGATACCTACGATGTAACACGCTTAATCAGAATCAATTCTGCCAGTTTTCTTTCGCTCCAGTATAAAATTTGAAACCTACATGCTGCGAGTTTATATATTTCGTAACATGTACAGGTGGTTGAACTGACAGACAGATGGAAAATGTCTACAGGACCGAGATTCGCGTTCTCAAAGCTACAGTTCTGTATCTTTCGCCTACATTCCCTTTTTCCAGAGTAGCAACGTTTGCACGGGGTTTGGGGAGGAGAGATGCGCTTACAGAATGAAAGCTCCCTGTCGTGTCAAGAGCTACTTCCGGTGATGGACTATGAACTAAATCAATGAACAGCACTGATGACGCAGTTAAGTTTGAAGCACTGCGTAGTCCATGAAGTATTTTTAAAGCTAATTAATATTTGCCATAGAGTGCCAGGAAATCTTAGCGGATTAGATAAGGATGAACATTATATCCTAATGGCGTTAGGAGAAATCGCTTGACAGCCATAGATATCGCTGTCTGCATACCTTTCCATATTTATCTACACTGCAATGAAGTTCCATTTGTAATTGCTGTAGTGACTAAAAAGATACCTTATTTTAGGAGCCTATGGGAACTCTATAGCCAAGAGTATGTTTTCTATGTTTGACATTGCGTCAGTTGTTGGGGGCGACCTGATAGTTCCATTATTCTTGAAGACTCAATAATGCCAAGATCGCTTGCAATTCTTTAATTTATTAATATGGTCGGTTTCGACAGATTTACGCTATTATCCGATATTGTAACAGTATCAGATGCAGGTTCTTGTCACTACGTGACTTTCATTATTGTAAGAAGCATGTGCATCTAATATTGTTGCATGATCCAATGATGACAGTGTATATCTGTCGAAACCGGTCATAGTAATGAAAAAATTGCTAGCGATCTTGGCCAGCTTGGTTCTTCAAGAATAATGTGACAGTATGCGAGGCTTAGAACTTTACCGAGTCAAATATCACGCCTCGCTGACAGCATAATCTATCCAGGAGATGCACCGGTATATGGTAATATACACTATTAACGCAATCATATGTATGTCGTGCCTCTTACTTCCAGAGCTGGTATCACGTCGTCGCAACCCTATGCTTGGATACTAACACTGGCCTGAAATGCCAATGACTCTTCAAGTGCAAGTAGGTTATTTCACACATTTACCACCTGCTTGGCACTTTATTTAGTGTTGTACAGTACTTCTTTCGCAGCTCTGAAAATGTTCAACGGAATTTCTGTAATCTCATCAATATTCTTTATTATTGTGGGTGAATCTGATTGG
This sequence comes from Schistocerca americana, assembly GCF_021461395.2. Lineage (NCBI taxonomy): Eukaryota > Metazoa > Arthropoda > Insecta > Orthoptera > Acrididae > Schistocerca > Schistocerca americana. The sequence continues at coordinate 542,300,578 of NC_060119.1, forward strand.
AGACTGAAGATTTCGTACAGAGATTTTCATTTTTGTGTATGAGCTCTTCGGTCACGCTATCTTCGATCTCCAAGAGTGGCTAAGTAGGTGGCGACACCGCTAAGATAAAAACAAACTGCCGGTGACGAAAACACACTTATGCCCAACCACTTCGTTTATCTCTATTGCCCGCCACACAGCCGAAAGCCAAATCAGCATCCACTCAAAAAAATGAGTCAGAGATCATAATCAGTTGATCAATATTAACTGCGGAGAATAAAGCGCTATTCTTATCGTTTGAATGAGTTAAACTGATATATTTGGTTCGCATACGTCACAGTAGAAACTCCCAGAAAACTGTCTTGCCGTGGTCTCTCTTCCTCTAGAAGAGAATGGTGCCAGTATGGTGAATTAAGTGCAGAAGGTGAGATAAAGGACTTTTTAAAACAAAACTAGAAATAGTGAACTTCAGATACGCATCGTCGGGACACACGACTGAAATTTCAGTAACTGTAATCCATGCTTGCTGAACGGATGTTCCATCTGAAGTATGTACAAGGATTTCCATAGGTTGTCCTGACAGTACTTTCTTCTTACTGGCTTCATTTCTGAACAGGCTTTGCGAAGGGGGTCGTTTGGGATGCAACGCCACTCGTGAGGAATCTGTAGTAGTGCCGTTGGAGATGAAGTTCGTTGGATACAAGAGAAAAAAACTGGCATTGTTACCGTAATAAGGATATGAGAAACGTTTTTCGAAAGTAACAACCTTAATCGGTCAGTCTTCGCTCAGTGGCTGACATGATTGCAACGCTAGATTGTAATGAAATCCTGAACTGCTGGAAGTCCACTGCAGCAGTCTAATTTTTATGTTACTGCACCAACTGCGAATCTTAATTAGAACAACACTACAAAAGACATCAAAAATTTACTGTCAGTATGGTATCTACTATATAGTGTATGTAAAAGACGACGAAAGCACTTTCGAAATCCTGTGGAACTCCCTTGAAGGTCACGGTATTTTTCAAACATTTCCGCGTGGGAAATGCAGTAAGGCCCCAGTTAATGGCAACCTAGAGCATTGCGAGAATTTTATTGGGACTGAGTTTAACGTTTACATCTTGATATATTAATTAGTTTTTAGTGACTGCTGCTTTGAATGTTATAACTTTGCTGCAGTCTACACCTGAATAGTTGATGGTACAATGTATTATAAAACCCCAAGTTGACAAACACGCCTCTTGCAGTGGGGAGAGAGAGAGAGAGAGAGAGAGAGAGAGAGAGAGAGAGAGCAGAATTCCGTTCGAGATCGCAGACCTACCTTGTAGTAACACTTGTTTTGGACAAAAATATTGTCCTAAGCAATTGGCTTTCCATTTTAGTTATTCCAACAATCCATTCGCGACGAGAGAAAGAAATTGTTCTGTTTACATTCAGCAAACATGACAGCACAAGCTTACTACATACGAGCTACTTGTTTACGTTCATTAGGACTTCGCCTGCGTTTATCGAAACGACCTTACACATGAAATGAAAACTAAGCAAACATCTGAGGACACAGTTATGAAAAGCTACAGTGCTTGTGACAACAATTGCCTCTGTGTGACAATTATAGTCTTATGGCATTACGTGAAATCGATCGTACTCCGGCCACATGAAAGTATATTAAAGAAACAGAGATCGGAAAAAGGCTGAAGAAAATAGCGTCCTGACAACTTCGCTGCAGCAGTGTCAAATCAATTCTCACTTGTATTCAGCTCAAGGTAAACAAGGGCGGTGCGGTATTTCGGTACGGAGCTTCTTACCCCGTGGCGGTCGTGGGAAGGCATTCTACTCATTCATACTTAATGCTCAGAGACTCTGCTATTTTATCTATTCCGTTAGACGGAAATTTTATCGATACTGACATTTAACTATGCACAATTCCGAGGTCATCCGATTGAAACAATTATGATTGCAGAAAATTTAAACTTCTGAACAGTCTAAAATATTAAGTAAGGAAATATGAAACTAAAGTAATTCACCTGCTGTGGCGGCACGAGCCGCAACCTTTGTAGTATCGCTGAACCCTGCAGATAAATCCAGACTCCGAAAGTTCCTGTAAACATGTGGCCGTTTGTCAGACGAATCATAGCTATTTGAATATAACGTATAGCAAATTATTTCCATCGATGTCACTATCGTCTCACTTTGGAAGAAGTGCAGGTAATTGACTCGTTCGTGTGCTTTTGTGACGTTACAATTTATAAGACGGCTACGGACTATAATAATAATTTGTCTGTTACCTTCATGTCACTAGTCTCAGCTTTTCATTCATCCTGTAGTCAAAACAGTGTTAAGTAAAACGTGGCGATCTTTATGGCCTATCAAGCTGAAGCATGCGGCTGATGCATGGTTCCGGGAGATTTACCTTAACCCTTTCAGACAAGAATTCTTTTCTGGAGGAAATTTTTTTTATTTACGTGTCAATGCACTTATGTGATTTTTTTTAATGATATTAGAGGCAAAATTTATACAAAAAAAAGTATCCGTTTTCAGACCATACTTTGTTCACTTGCCTTCAGTTTATCGACCAAAATAACAAATTATGAAATCTTCTTTATTGTAACAAATAGAAAAAGGATCAATAATAACCATGCAAAATAACAACAATATTCAGTTATACAGTGGAATATAGCGAACCAACCAAATCACTGTATTCTGATGATCACGAGCTGCTGCGCAGAGCTACATGGACTTGCTGGCTGATGTACCCAACAGCACTTGCGCGTGATGAAAAGGCTGCACAATCAAAAATGTGTATCTGAAGGTTTCCATTGGGAAGAAGAAACTTCTGTTGCAGCTAAGACACGGTAAAAGTTAATGTTTACAATTGTAGCTAGAGAATCAAAGTAATAATGTTTTTTATTACCTGACACATTGAGAGCTGATTAACACAACCAGGCTTATACCAGAAGAATTATTTTTCAATAACTTTGACAACGGTAATCACTTTCCTGTAATTTCATTCATTAAGCTGACAGCCCCACTTAATCATTTTAAGGTAACACCGCACCACATATTTACAGAACGGACTATATTCCACAAATATAACTTTTGTGTTACGGCGCCATCAGGTTGTGTTGGTGGTGACGAGGACAACAGACAATGTTGAAGTAATGTTCGCTATATTTATGTTTACAAAATAGTAATACCTGCTTCAATTCTTATACCTGTCCTATTTCCCAACAGGAATTGTAGAATGAGATTTTCACTCTGCAGCGGAGTGTGCGCTGACATGAAACTCTATGGCAGATTAAAACTGTGCGCGCGACCGAGACTCGAACTCGGGACCTTTGCCTTTCGCGGGCAAGTGCTCTAACCATCTGAGCTACCGAAGCACGACTCATGCTCGGTCCTCACAGCTTTACTTCTGCCAGTATCTCGTCTCCTACCTTCCAAACTTTACAGAAGCTCTTCTGCGAACCTGGTTAGAGCACTTGCCCGCGAAAGGCAAAGGTCCCGAGTTCGAGTCTCAGTCGGGCACACAGTTTTAATCTGCCATGAAGTTTCAGGAATTGTAGACTTAGAAAGACCAGACGGCAGTTGTAAGAGTCGTGCGGCATGAAACGAAAGCAGTGGTTGAGAAGGGAGTGCGACAGCGTTGTAGCCTATCCTCGATGTTATCCATACTGTACTGTGAACAAGCAGTAAAGGAAACCAAAGAAAAATTTGGAGTACGATTGAAGTCCGGGGAGAGGAAATAAAATCTGCGACTTGAGATGGCACTTGTGTCACAAACAGCAAAGCACACGGAAGGGCAATAGAAGCAAAACAAGGTAATGGAATGTAGTCCAATTAAATCATGTGATACTAAGGGAAGTAGATTATAAAATGGCACTTAAAGTGGATACGTTTTGCTATTTGGGCAGCAAAATAACTGATGTGGCCGAATTAGAGAGGATATAAAATGTTGACGCAATGGCACGAAATGCGTTTCTGAAGACTGTTTGTTAACATGGAACATAGATTTAAGATTTTCTGGAAGTATTTGCCTTGGGCTGAAGTGAGACGTGGACGATATACAATTTAGGCAAGGCGAGAATGTAAACTTTTTAATGTTGTGCTGCAGAACAATGCTGAAGTTTAGATAGGTAGATCATGTAACCAATGTGGAGGTACTTACTACAACTGGGAGACATGAAATCTGTGGCACTAAGTCATCATGGGATCACATATTTAACTCTGGAAGGAAGTGTGGGGGGGTTAAAATTTCAGACGGAGACTACGAGATTAATGCGAAGGGAGATTCAGGAGGATGTAAGTTGCACTAGTTATTGATTGAAAAGAGCAGCAGCAGCAGCAGCAGCAACAGCAACAGCAACGACGTTCCAATAACTGAAAACTTATTTTCTCTTCATCTATTCTTTAATTCTGTGCTCAGAACGTGTGTTCTGTAACCTGGAACAATCAGCTGAATCGTTGGAAACAAGAAATTACGACTGTTTTATCGCGTGTTTAGTAGGATATACTAATTTGTTAACAAGCTACTGCGGTATTTGTATTACAGAAGTCGTATACGAATACTAAAAACTTTTAACACACAGCCAGTTAATTACTGGGCATCAGGTACTCTGCCCTAGCTACTAGTTAAGTGGCGCAGCGTTACCGTATAACGCGCGAGACAACTGCCTAATAGAGTACAGGTAGCCCCGTGTCCTCAATTACAAAATCAGTATGGACTTGTTTCTATGAAATAAACACTACCCCAGTAAACCCATCTTAGAAGCTTAGTTTTTTCAAAGGTTTTCATTTTAAATGGTGCTCTCGGTATCTCAAATGATCTTTTGAATGATTAAATATGAAATTCCTTAGCAAACCCCACCCCGCGACTTCTTATGAGCACAATTCCTCAACCGATGGCGCACGTTCATGTAGCATACATAATAACAGTTACAAACCGGACATTCTACGTTGACCGCTTCGCCGAAGATTATGTATTACTCAAGACAGAATCTTAAACTTACAACTAAGGGACTGAAACTCATTCATGGACCATTAATAAACAGAAGCAATGGTGCTTTTATTGTAAGCAATGGAGCCGCGCACGAGTTATATGGCTATTCTGCGGACAACGTGTGTAGTCATTCGAGTCGTTCGGGTTCGGCTGCTGCAGCCGACCAGCAGACCAAGTACCTGTCTGTTCGAAAACCTCTCCGGCGTGACTCATCGCAACTGGAACGCTGCAGGCACCACTGTTCCGTGAAGCTACCAACGGCCCACCCCCCACCAGGATACGACCGGATCAAAGCACCGTGAAGCAGAACCACAGCTCTAGCACTCGAGAAAACCAAATTTCAAACAAAAATTTCTTGCACAGCATCTCGCAAATTAAAATGCTTTCATTATATTTTACTAGTAAGAAGTGCGAAAGTACCAAATCAAAAATTTATGCGAGACTAGCTTTTTCTCGCAGCTAAGACTACAGTTTATGCGGTAAGGCTGGGGGATTGCTTCGATTGCTTAGTGGAAAGGTTCCCGCCCGCGGAAAACGCGAAATTTACGTTTCAGACGTGTCCAGGTACAAATTTTCAGCGTCAATTCAGACATTCACAGTTTGAGCTATGTCGAATTTGGAAAGCTACTTAAGATACCTGCTTTCTCTTACAGTACATATTTTATCAGGCCACGACGAAGACATTCAAAATTGTAAAACGCATTGTAGATGGTAAGTTCTATACGAAAACACACACACACACACACACACACACACACACACACACACACACTTGTGAACCGATATTGCGAAGTTGACCAACAATACGTAAACTCATCTCGTGATGCCACGAATAATTGAGATATTTGACTTCAATCAAAGATACTCTCGTTTCTGGGGCTGGAAAGAGTCATACAGCAAGTATAAAGAAACCTGTGCAATGGTTTGTCTTTACATCAATTACAAAGTCACTTAGGTCAATCTGTAACGTACTATTGGCGAGGAAGACAAGCTAAAATGAAGGTTTGAGTAGTTGCGAATTTAGTATTTGGTGCCCGTAGTACCGCTGGAATACTTACGGAGGGTAAATACGAAGGGGGAAGTAGCTTATGGTATCAGGGATTTTACTCTGCGGTAATGGGACGACGTCGTCTTCAAACTAGGACAACCTACAGTAGCTACGTCATAGGTGACTATTAGTGGCAAGAAGTGCTTTGATATAGGTTAGCTGTCTTGTGGAAAGAAGGACGACATGAAATTGGGAAAATAAATGTTTGAGTTCTAATTCTCTCTCGAAGAGCAGCCAGTTTCTTCCTACCTTTAAGGCTTTCATCTGCAAGACACTGCACCTCCAGGCTATAGTCCCAGGCCTCCAAGGAGCACAGGCTTTCAGGACTGCTGAAATCCTCGTTGTCCATCATTGCGCACAGTCTGCCGCACTTCCTGTCTCAACTACGTAACGATGCCGTCCATGACTCGACACACAGTCCCAGCAAAGTCTTCTACAGTTGCTGAGCGAGTGCGACAACACAAGTCGAGAAACTACCATCCATCCATCCACGGCGACATAATTCCACGCATCCCACGGCCGAGGAACACTCTAGTTCCTCGACACTGCGCCTCTACATGAGTGTGAAGCTCACGCTCAGCAGAACTACGAAACACGGTGAGCACACTCGGGCATACCTGTTGCGGGCACGGCAGCTACTGGTGAACGGCTGGCTTTCGTTAACCGTCCAAAGGTCCTCCAGCCCGGCCGCCTCGCCGCTCGCTTCCCCCACCCACTCCACAGCTCCCCTCCCACTACTACTACTCCGTCGGTGCCACCTGGCGCCGGCGAGGCCTGCGGCAGACACGAGCAGAGCAGAGCATTCCATATCGAGCCCGCCAGGTGTTGTACGCACGAGGCAAAGGCGGACAGTTGGCTCTTACAGATTGTTTACGTATCACATTGTGCAGTTATAGTTTCATAAATACCGATTAGATTAGATTACTACTTGTTCCATAGATCATGAATATGACACTTCGTAATGATGTGGAACGTGTCAGGTTAATAAAAGGTGTCTATACAAGATATTACATTACACAAAATGTTACATGACTATTTTTAATTTTTTGTGAGGGTTGGGGAAATTACCCACTTACTATATCCAAAAATTTATCTAATGAGTAGGAGCAGTTGCCATTAAGAAATTCTTTTAGTTTCCTTTCAAATGCTATATGGCTATCTGTCAGACTTTTGATGCTACTAGATAGGTGACCAAACACTTTTGTGGCAGCATAATTTACCCCCTTCTGAGCCAAAGTTAGATTTAACCTTGAGTAGTGAAGATCATCCTTTATCATAGTGTTGTAGCCATGTACACTGCTATTACTTTTGAATTCGTTCGGATTGTTAGTAACAAAGATCTGTAGCTCTTTAAATAAGTGGCTGCAGGAAGATCTTGGATGAGCTCCAGCAATTATTCTGATTACACACTTTTGTAGCAATGAACACTTTTACTCAATGATGAGTTACCGCAGAATATGATGCCATACAAAAGCAGAGAAAGAAAATAGGCGTGGCAAGCTAATTTACTCAGATGTATATCGCCAAAATTTGCATTGGCCCTAATAGCATAAGTAGCTGAACTCAAACGTTTCAGCAGATCCTCAGTGTGTTTTTTCCAGTTCGACCCCTCATCAATGCATAGGCCTACACCTAGAAATTGAGTATTCTACCTTAGCTGCCGATTTCTGATCAAAGTCTACACTTATTAATGGTGTCATTCCATTTACTGTGTGGAACTGTATATACTGTGTTTTGTCAAAGTTTAATGAGAGCCCATTTGCAGAGAACCACTTAATGATATTCTGAAAAACATCGTTTACAATTTCACCAGTTAATTCTTGTCTGTTGGGTGCAATAGCTATACTTGTATCATCGGCAAAGAGTACCAGCTTTGCATCTTCGTGAATATAGAATGGCAAGTCATTAATACATATTAAGAACAGCAGAGGACCCAAGACCGAACCTTGCGTCACCCCATTCTTGATTGTTCCTCAGTTTGAGAAATCACCAGTTTTTTGTATATTATGTGAACTGCTAATTTCGACTTGTGAGCGGCATTTGGTGTCTCTTATATCGGAATGCAAAGATGAATACAAATTGAAAAAAAATCTGTAGGTTCTTCAAAATTGATATTATCCTGTTAGGTAACCTTGTGTTGTGCTACATTTTGTAACTTCCCCACTATGTATTTCTGTATGACATATAGCCCGAAATTATCTCCTGCTCTATAAACGGCTACATATTACCAGAACTATGTATCCACAAACTGTTATCCGACTTAAACTCTTTTGCTAACTTTTGATTAAACAGAACCTAATTTGTATTCAGCTGTAACTGGTCTCAATACAACTCTTTTTTATCAAATGCGCACCAGAAGTGTATTACTTGGCGCTAATCAAGGTTTACACTTACTTCCCGCCTTAACAATGTTGTTGCTAACTTCTGGAAAGCACAACAGCAAGCAGGCAGCGACTAAGCCAGATTTCTGTTTTTTTTTTTTTTTTTTTTTTTTTTTAATAAAATTTCCAGACAGTATTCAAACTGTTGCATACCATATGGTACAATGTGATAATGTGTAATGTGTAATGACAAACCACCTTTGAGCAGTAGGATGGGGAGAGTAACTATTCTATGTAATGATATTCCAAGACAACGATTTTAGAATAAAATACGTATTTAAAAAGATAATAAAACTATGCATGGTCTCTCTCTCTCTCTCTCTCTCTCTCTCTCTCTCTCTCTCTCTCTCTCTCTCTCTCCCCCCCCCTCCCACCCGCGCACAGACGCGCGCGCCTGAAAAATACTATGCTTATCTAAGTTAACAATGATTTAACAAGGGCATAGTGCTAACATAGAACTATACAAACCAATCAGCTTAATCAGTTGATGTGCTAATGCATGACTCAAGGAAGTCGTGTGGTCTTTCTATCAGCTCTGACCAAGTTCACAAAGTTAACTAGCTGACAATCATTCCGACAAACTAGTTCAGCAGTGCTGCAAACTCGCCTCGGACCAATTCTCTTTAAAAATGTTCAACATTTATGTTCTTCTCGCCATCAATATATGTATATGCTCACCCTTGCTGTTCTTTCCAATAAATCTTTCTTCCTGTAACAGATACAACAGCAAGTCAACAGAATAAAACTGAATACGTCTCTCTCGCGCGCACATCGATAACTTACGAAAATCAAAATGGAATGCCCACCTTACAATTTCAATTAGTTTAACGCCCATATTCGGCTATGGCATATTTCGCGATAACTTATCTCTAAAAGAAGTTCACGTTGTACAATGAGTGTGAAGTGAGAATGTTATGCAATTTCACCCACAAGCACCTTTAAGAGGTGGTTGAAGAGTTAAAATGCTTCCCCGCACGATCAGAACAAATTCTCTCATAAAATCTGATGTAATTACGAGTATCTGTAACCCGCCTCCTAACACAGGTCGCTAACGCACGCGTATGCGGTGGCACTCGGCCCGGAGGTAAACCGATTCGAATCATGGTGGATGAAATTTTCACTGCCAGTATTTGGCCGACCAGGGAAGGGAGAGGTACCGAAACTCCAAAACCTCTCCACAGTGTCTCATGAGGAGAGGGCATGTGGCACTGCTAATGGTGATCCGTCGGTTCAGCTCTGCGCCCCCCTTCGCGCTTTTCGAGAGAAATAGGTTATATGCCGGCACCAGGTTTCATCTTCTCCCTTCCCTTCACCCATAACACGAATCCAAACGTAAAAGCACTCTTCCTAGTCTTTCACACGACACACCCACTTCATAAAAGGTTTAAACCACCTCCACTAGGACCTTGCCAGGATCTCTGCGTCTGCTGTCCCTACGCTCACCTCGAGTATGGTTCTGTTCTGATCTCTACGAGTTTCGTATTCCTTTAGACTGTAATTGTTCATTTACAGAATTACAAGAAGAAACAGTGTTCTATTACAGTTTCCGAGCAGAGAAAGGAGTGAATAATATCGCCAGATGTCATCCCTTTTCTTCCGACAATCGGAAAACTAGATAAAACGCTTATAAACATTTCCAGAAATGACTGCAACCAACCACCTTTAGTGGGGGTGAAGTTTTTATTTTCGCATTACCATTTTGAAGTCACCTATCGGCTTATCAGACAGTACGGTTGTTATGTATTCGACGGTATTCCATGCGATGAGGCATTTTGCGAGAATGTAAATTTATTTGTTCGTATGTGATGATGTGGCTGAAATGCAACCTGGAAACCACCCAGGCATAGCTGTACCATCTGATGAGTTTCTATGTAACTTGTAACTGGTAATGGGGTAAATAAAATGTACTATCACAAATACGACTGACTGCAGTCACTTCTGAGAACTTTTGCCCATCACACTCACAGGATTCCATATCCTACCGAGGTAAAAGCTTTAAAAGCCTTTATTCTGGGCCGCCGGTAAATTATTTACAGGCTTGTAGCATTTAAACTTTTTTTGTGTTTGGTAGTGAATTACATGTTATCCACTGGTTACATGAACAATTTTATATGGTTAGCACGCAGCTATAATCAAGTACAGTATGTGCTATGTTGAATAGCCCGTAAATTGACTCAGTACGTCGTTGTCACTGTAATGACCTATGGAATGTGAAACTAACTGAAATTCATGTTCCTAACTGTTTCTTATTTAAAGTGTAACCATGATTTACGTTGCTCATGACTGATTGTTATGTGGAGTGTATAGCTGGTTGTGAATTATAATACACACTCTTACGTTGTAGCTCATTAATGCTAAAAGAGAAGCCGAAAGGGAGGAAAGCTTTGACACTGCCGTCCCCTCTCCGAGTTCATTAACGATAGCCCCCAGGAAATCGACTGTTGTCCCGTCGAAATATGGTGCTAGAATTCGTTAGGACGTCAGGAAATAAGTGAAACTCTGGACGGGATTTCCAACATTTCTCATTTATACTGACAACGTAGAAAAGACTTAATTTACTTAAGAGAAGCATTCTTGTAGACGTAGCTGTTAACTCTCAGCTTTTACAGAGATCTTCCGGCTAGAATACTGGTTAATAACGGTACGGATAAACGAAATGCAGTAAGTAACCACCTCGCAGACACTAAATGGTATTTGGGAGGACGATGCAACGCTGTAACATGTCTCCCGAGTGTTGCTGTAACACGCAGGAGGGAATTTTAAGGGCCATACGGGAAGTAGGACGGTATGACGCAACATGGGCCAGCTGTTAGGAACTCGTTGGTCGGCGCCTCGGGCGTAGCGCTTCTCAAGACTTGTCTGTGGAGGCAGCCGTGTTGTGAGGTGTCCTTGCTGCCGCTGGACAACCTTCCAGCTGAGGCCAGCGTATGTCCAGCGAGTCAGCAGGAATGCCGGCAACAGTCTCACGCGCATTCTTGCCTCTATAGTTCCGGGCGACCTTCCGCCACAAGCAGTGGCAGTACAGTAAATTCAGTAACTGCTATTTTATTTGCAAAACAGTAATACCTGCTTTACTTTTTTTACTTTATGTTCCAATAAGCGAACACTTACTTTCATCCGTCTACACTTTAATTCCGTCAGAACGCCCTTTTTGTTTTGTTTGTCGATGTCGTCGTCGGTTTAGTCATAAGACTTGTTTGTTGCAGCTCTCCATGTTAATCTAATCTGTCCAAGCCTCTTCACCTCTGAGTAACTACTGCAGGCTACATTAATTCGAAACTGCTTACCATATTTATCCCTGGGTATCCCTCTAGAATTTTTAGCCTTCAGATGTCACTCCAATACTAAATTGATGATATTTATATGTCTCAGCATGTGTGTTATCAACCGAGACCACCTATGAGTCACGTTGTGCCACAAATTTATTTTATCCCCACTTCCATTCAATTTTTTTCCATTAGTTATTCTTTTATACCACCACATCAAAAACTTTTCTTTTTCTCTTGTCCTCATTGCTTCCCGTCTCGATTCATTTCTATAGAAGGCTACTCTCCAGACACGTATCTTCTGAAATGACTTCATAACCTTAAATCTATATTCGATGTTACAAAATTCTCTCCAGAAACGCTGTCTGCGTTTTATCAGTTATTTTGCTGCCCACATTGCTCAACTCTTCTACCTTTAAGGTCTCATTTCATGATTAATTTCTTCAGCATCGCCTGATTTAATCCGACTACATTCCATTACCCTTGTTTTGCTTTTATTATTGATGCTCACCTCATATCCTCTTTTCAAGACATCGTCCATTCTGCTTATCTGCTATTCGAGTCCCTTCTTGTTTCTGACAGATTTACAGTATCAGAGGCAAACCTCGAAGTTACTGTTATTTTTCCCAACACTTTGACTCTTTTTTCCAAATTTCTCCTTATATCTTCACTGCTTGCTCGGTGTACACATCGGGAAACATCGGAGATATAGCCTATCTCTGTCTCACTCCCTTCTCAGTTATTGCTTCCTTACATTCGTCCAGTTCTTGGAATTTCAGAATCGTTTCTGAACAAGCAGTAAGTAACGTTTCGCTCTCTGGCTTTTTCCCCTTGCTACCTTCAAAATTTCGAAGAGCATTTCCTAGTCATCACTGTCAAAGGCATTCTCTAAGTCTATAAATGCTGTAATCGAAGGCTTGCCTTGTAACTTGGGCATTTAGGATATAGTCAGGTGCTTCTGCAAAATAGCCAGAATTGTTAAATATTTCATTAAATGTAACACAAGTAACATTTTATGTAATGCTCGAACTAGCGTAGAAGTACCTGCAAAACAATGCCTTTAAGTCAAAAATATGCGGCCATCATAGAAAAATCGAGGTATTCTAGGCCATTGTCAAGGAAGCTTTGGTGTCATTTGTGTGGGAAAAAAAAAAAAAAAAAAAAAAAAAAAAAAAAAAAAAAAAAAAAAAAAACAATACGTGAACACACACAATTTCATGTGGCTCAACGGCCTGTTGCAAGTTTTCTATTGGACACCACATCGGCAACTTTCGTGCCCCTAATCTACCCCACTTATCGAACCAGTTAAAGAGGAGCTATAGTTGAACGTGGAATTCGAACCACCTACCGTTTCTGGTGACACTTCACACCGTTGAGAGGTGACGGCTAAGTTAGAAAGCAAACTAAAAATTCTGTCGTCTAAACGGGTTTCGATACCGCGACCTGTCCGTTTCCAGCCCAGAACTTGACTGTTAGACCACCAGGCGCGACACGGGTACACTCTCTGTTGGTAGTTAATGAATAAGTTGGAAGTCTTTCATTATCGTAATCTGATTACAGCTCACTGATGAAGTAGGGAACAACGCTGCACCAATCCACCCCGAATTGGTGGAAGTGCGTGGCCACAGTGCCTCATCATATGAGACAGTTGCCGTGTGACGCAGACGCTCCCAGTATCATCAAAAAAGGCTGCACTGCTGAAAAGGAAGTGGCAGACCAACACACCGAGAAGAGCCGCGAATCCCAAGACGAATAGGGACCGGCGCGCAGTGACCGGCACATCACTATCTAGGCTGCAGTGGAGTCACAGCTCAGGTTCAACATCTTTGACCACATTTTGACCATGACAAAGCGCGCCGTCCACTGGAATCCATGTCTGCTCAGTCCACGCGAAGTCCGCCGCACCGAGGCGGTAGCGTAAATGTTACAACCGGGTCAGGCAAATGCAGAGGACTTCTTCAGTCCGTGTATCACCGTGGACCAGTGCTGATGACGTCACGCTTTGTTGTTGTGATCTCCTCCTCCACAAATTTAACTTGTCATCTCCTCCTCATACAAGTCACACATACGACTAAGGTTTTAATTATAATAATGATGACGAAATATATATATATATATATATATATATATATATATATATATATATATATATATATATAAGTATTATTAATTTGTTTGCGTCAGTGCTTAATACATCACTTCAGCATATCCTCCATAAACCGCGACGGAAATTATGTTGGCAGCGAGTACCTATAGTCAACTTGCCAACAGGAGCCTTTCGCTAGCTGTAACATTTTCTGCAACCGATCAGGCCGCAAACCCAAACCCAACCCCAACCAAGCGGGCTAGCTCCTGGGAAGCCACTTAAAAACTTTCCTGTATTAAATGACATCTTTGATCTTTAAGACCTGATTTAACCTGTCAGGTGTGTTTTCTCTAATGCTTTGGCAGGTAATTGTGATTTCGTTTTTGCAGTGTGTATGTGGAGTCAGCCCACACAAATACAGATCGTCACGTCTTTCATGCGAAGCCTAGTGGAAATGTAATTCTTTTGTCCTTCCCGTTACAAAAAAAAAAAAAAAAAAAAAGTTTGAAGCAGGATTTTACGTGCTTAATCGATAGAGCGGTCTCAATTAGAGGAGTCGATATTAGTTTTAATAATATGTGTTAACAAGGGCTGTAAAACAAGTGCTCCAGCAACAACACAACCGCCCTCGCCCGATTGACTGCACCCCCATGCAGCAGCGCTTATGATTCGCTGCTGGAGTATTTGTTATTCGTGATTCTCTGTCGCTGGTAACACATATCGACTAAACTAACATTGTAATGGACTAATTTGAGACCGCTCTACCGAATGAGCAAATAAAATTCCGCTTTAAAATATTTTGTTTGTAGCGAGAATCCAACCGACTTCTTTCGTTTACACTGGGCGTCGCATGAAACATGTGATATGCTGTATTTGTTTGGGCCCACTCCATGTACGCACTGAAAACACTGCTACTCTTAATTCCTCATTTATTAATAGCAGGTTTCATTTTATTCACCTTTTACGAACGGTACGATTTTATGGATGTTTAGCGCAATTTTGCGGTACATTTGCAGTAAATGTCATCTAATGGTAGAGTTTGATCCGGCTTGAAAGCTAACTGTACAAGCATTTCACGAAAAGGTAATGGAATTATTCGTTTTCCTCATAAAATTATCATTAATATTGCAGTTATTCTTACGCTGAAGTACGTGACTCATGGCTATAAGCAAGCAATGCGTTTGACTGCAATATCAGATCTGTTACCTTCATTGCCTGATACATACCAGAAATTGTTTACAGCTCACAATGGCTGTCCATCTACCAGGCAATATTTTTTCTTGCGTTAATTGCCTTACCAAAAAAGTTACGGAGGTTAATAAGACCGTATCTATTGAGGCATACGGATTTCAGCGACCGAAGATGTAACGGTTACCGAGAGACTACACGGTACAACCATTTTGCACAATTAGCAGATCTATCAATTTATGCAATGTATTGTTGCACAACCTTCAAATATTTTGCATAGACGGTCAGTAATATAGCACAATATTATCGGCAGCCTTGCGGCTGCTTCACATATGACAAGTAAACATAATAAATACTAGGGAAGTGCAGGAAGTAAGTTGCGAATGTCACCCCACAACAGGACTTTTTTTTTTTTTTTGTTTGTGGTTTTAGGGCGCAAAACTTCTATGGTCATTAGCGCCCAGCCCGTGACGTAGAAAACAGGAAAAAACGAAATTTAAAATCAGCAGCAATGGAAACATAGTCAGAAAATTGGAGAAACTAAAGGCAGAAGGAATGCTTAAAAGTCCACTATAGAAAGGGGTTGGTTGTCCACAAAAAAAAAGCTTCAAATGACTGACGTCATTTCACTGTCACTAATAAACTGTAGAACGCGGTCAGCTGAGCGCGTGTCATCTGCTAAAATCGACGATAGATCAGGCGATAGCTGTAGACGGGAGCGTAACGGATTAAAATAGGGGCATTCAATTAAAAGGTGTCTGACCGTCCACAGCTGAGAGCAGTGGGGACAGAGTGGGGGAGGATCACCGCTTAAAAGATGTCGATGACTAAAAAGACAGTGCCCTATCCGGAGTCGAGCTAAAATTACCTCCTCCCGACGACGCGTTCGGGAGGAAGAGGTCCAAGCGCAAGGAACGGCTTTCACTTCCCGCAATTTATTGTGGGGAAGTGTTGACCAATGCGCATGCCATAAATGAGTAACTTGGCGACATAAACCGCTCCGTAGATCGGTAAACGGAAGAGACTGAAGAGCTGGCCGAGGAAGAGAGACTGCAGCCTTGGCCGCTATATCGGCCGCCTCATTTCCACAGATACCAGCGTGTCCCGGGAGCCAGAGGAACGCCACTGAGACGCCCCCCAGGTGGAGCAAGCGCAGACAGTCCTGAATCCGGTGGACCAGAGGGTGCACAGGGTAAAGAGCTTGGAGACTTAGGAGAGAGCTGAGAGAATCTGAGCAGATTACGTACTGTATCCGCTGATGGCGGCGGATGTAGTGGACAGCCTGGAGAACAGCGTAAAGCTCTGCAGTATAAACCGAACACTGGTCGGGAAGCCGAAAGTGATTTGGGGTGTCGCCAACAATATAGGCACTCCCTACACCTAACGATGTTTTCGAGCCATCGGTGTAAATAAATGTGGCTTCCGTCATTTGTGCACATAGAGCAGCAAATGCCCGACGGTAAACAAGTGTAGGGGTACCATCTTTGGGAAATTGACATAGGTCTCTGAGCAAGTCGATCCGGGGACGGTGCCAAGGCGGTGCTGTACCCCAAGTTGTCAAGAAGGTTTTAGGAAAGCGGAAGGAAAGAGAATGGAGCAGTTGACGGAAGCGGACTCCCGGGGGTAGTAGGGAGGAGGAGCGGCCTGCATACCCGACATCAAAGGAGGCGTCGAAAAAAAGGTTATGGGCTGGATTAGCAGGCATGGAAGACAGATGGCTAGCATAACGACTCAGAAGGACTGCCCGCCGATTGGACAGCGGAGGTTCAGCAGTCTCAGCATAAAGGCTTTCCACAGGGCTGGTGTAAAAAGCTCCAGACACTAAACGTAATCCACGGTGGTGGATAGAGTCGAGACGCCGAAGAATAGACGGCCGAGCAGAGGAGTAGACTATGCTTCCATAATCCAATTTCGAGCGCACTAAGGCGCGATAGAGGCGGAGAAGGACCACCCGGTCCGCTCCCCAAGAGGTACCATTCAGGACACGGAGGGTGTTAAGGGAACGCAGACTGCGAGCCGAAAGATAGGAAACGTGGGAGGACCAGCACAGTTTTCTGTCAAACATAAGACCCAAGAATTTAGCGACGTCGGAAAACGGAAGGTTGACAGGACCTAGATGTAAGGAGGGCGGAAGAAACTCCTTACGTCGCCAAAAATTAACACAAACGGTCTTACTGGGTGAGAAACGGAAGCCGGTTTCGATGCTCCACGAGTAGAGGCGATCGAGACATCCTTGAAGACGTCTTTCAAGAAGGCTGGTCCTTTGAGAACTGTAGTAGATCGCAAAATCGTCCACAAAGAGGGAGCCCGAGACATCAGGAAGGAGACAATCCATAATTGGATTAATGGCGATGGCAAACAGTACAACACTCAGCACGGAGCCCTGGGGTACCCCGTTTTCTTGGGAGAAAGTACGGGAGAGAGTAGTGTTCACCCGCACCCTAAATGTGCACTCTGCCATAAATTCGCGAAGAAAAAGGGGCAGCCGGCCTCGAAAGCCCCAAGAGAACAGTGTGCGGAGGATGCCTGTCCTCCAACAGGTATCGTACGCTCTCTCCAGATCAAAAAATATTGCTACCGGTTGGCGTTTCCGGAGAAAATTGTTCATGATATAAGTGGAGAGAGCAACAAGATGGTCAACAGCAGAACGATGCTTTCGGAATCCGCATTGGGCTGGTGTTAAAAGACTGCGGGACTCCAGCCACCAAGCTAAACGGTAATTCACCATACGCTCCAAAACCTTACAGATACTACTCGTGAGAGAAATGGGGCGATAGCTAGAGGGGAGATGTTTGTCCTTTCCAGGTTTCGGAACGGGAACGACAATAGCTTCCCGCCATCGCCTGGGAAAGGTACTGTCGGTCCAAATTCGATTATAAAGGCGAAGGAGGTGACGCAGGCTATGGGTTGATAAATGCAGCAACATTTGGACATGGATACCATCCGGTCCTGGGGCGGAGGAGCGAGAAGTAGAGAGTGCATGTTGGAGTTCGCGCATGGAGAAAACAGTATTGTAGCTTTCGCGATTTTGAGAGGAGAAAGCAAGATGCCGCACTTCTGCTGCACGTTTCTTCGGGAGAAACGCTGGCGGGTAATTTGAAGAGCTCGAAATCTCAGCAAAGTGCTGACCCAATGAGTTAGAAATTGCGACGGGGTCCACTAAGGTATCATGCGCGACAGTGAGCCCAGAGACCGGGGAGAAACTAGGCGCGCCTGAGAACCGTCGAAGCCGACTCCAAACTTCCGAGGAGGGAGTGAAGTTGTTAAATGAGCTAGTAAAGAATTTCCAGCTTGCCTTCTTGCTATCGCGGATGACGCGACGGCATCGCGCACGGAGCTGCTTATATCGGATACAGTTGGCCAAAGTTGGATGGTGACGGAAAATGCGAAGAGCACGTCGCCGCTCACGTATTGCGTCACGGCAGGCCTCGTTCCACCAGGGAACTGGAGGGCGCCGGGGCAATTCGGAGGTGCGTGGTATTGAACGTTCCGCAGCTGTGAGAATAACGTCGGTAAAATGTGTGACCTCATCGTCGACGCTGGGAAAGCGACGGTCATCGAATGTCGCTAGAGACGAAAAAAGGGTCCAATCGGCTTGGGCAAACTTCCAGCGTCGCGAGCGCATATATGGCAGTTGAGGCTGCAGTCGAAGAACACATGGAAAGTGGTCACTCGAGTGTGTATCATCAAGGGCGAACCATTCGAAGCGCCGAGCTAGCGGAACAGTACCGACCGCAAGGTCCAAATGGGATAAATTTGCCGTGGAGGCAGACAAAAATGTAGGGACCCCAGTGTTGAGGCAGACTAGATCCGCTTGGTGGAAGACGTCTAGCAATAGTGAGCCACGTGGACAAGGATGTGGAGATCCCCAAAGCGGGTGGTGGGCATTGAAGTCCCCAACCAGCAAATAGGGGGGTGGAAGCTGATCAAGAAGATGAAGGAGATCAGCTCGTGCCATTGGTGTAGACGATGGAATGTATACCGTACAAAGAGAGAACGTGTATCCAGAAAGGGAAAGACGGACGGCGACAGCTTGGAAGGAAGTGTGGAAGGGGATTGGGTGATAATGGAGAGTATCATGGAGCAGAATCATGAGTCCTCCATGGGCTGGAGTGCCTTCAACTGAGGGGAGGTCATATCGGACGGACTGAAAATGAGGGAGAACAAAGCGGTCATGGGGACGCAGCTTTGTTTCCTGAAGACAGAAGATGACCGGCGAGTAGGATCGTAAGAGGATCGACAATTCCTCCCGATTGGCGCGAATGCCACGGATATTCCAGTGGATAATGGACATAGGGTGAACAGAAAATGGAGGAACGGCACCAAGGGTGCTGTCAACTCAACGACTGCTCAGAGCTTGCGACCGACAGCATGGAATGGCATTCAGTCGAAGGCAGAAGATCCTGATCCATAGGTTGGTCAGGAGCAGCTCCTGCCACCAACGATCGGCCAGTTGACCGGCCACCAACAGTGCGCCTCGGCGACACAGAAGATGGCCGAGGGCGATTTCCGCCAGGTGGTGCTGTAGATGGGACACGCCTTGGCGGAGAAGGAGAGGAACTGTGTTTCTTCGTAGCCTTCTTGGAGGTATGTTTAGATGAAGGAGGAACCGATGGTTGTGAAGTTGCAGTACGTAAAAACTCTTCACGAGAATGCTCTTTTTTTGTAGACTTGGCGTCTGACTTTTGGGCTCGAGATTTAGCAGAACCCGACGAAGGGTGAGCCATAGAGTGGGCAGGCGAAAGAGGTGAGGTTGAACGGGCGATCTTTGCGCTGGCCGATCTGACGACTGTGGTACTAAATGTGAGGTCGCAAGTCTGCGTGGCCGCCTCCTTTGTTGGCCGAGAAGAAGCAAGGACAGCGCTGTATTTTCCTTTCTGAGGCACGGTGGGCTGTCGACTGGCGAGTAACTTTCGAGCAGCAAAGGTCGACACCTTTTCCTTCACTCTTATTTCCTGGATCAGCTTTTCGTCCTTAAAAACAGGGCAATCTCGAGAGGAAGCAGCGTGGTCACCCATACAGTTGATGCAGCGAGGGGATGGAGGTGGACAAGCACCCTCATGGGCATCCCTGCCACACGTAACACATTTGGCCGGATTGGAACAGGACTGGCTGGTGTGATTAAACCGCTGACATCGATAGCAACGCGTAGGGTTTGGGACATAAGGGCGAACGGAAATTATCTCATAGCCTGCTTTGATTTTTGATGGGAGTTGAACTTTGTCAAAAGTCAAGAAGACAATGCGGGTTGGAATGATGTTCGAGTCAACCCTTTTCATAACCCGATGAACAGCGGTGACGCCCTGGTCAGACAGGTAGTGCTGAATTTCTTCGTCAGACAATCCATCGAGGGAGCGTGTATAAACGACTCCACGCGAGGAATTTAAGGTACGGTGCGGTTCCACCCGGACAGGGAAGGTGTGGAGCAGAGAAGTACGCAGCAATTTTTGAGCCTGGAGGGCACTGTGTGTTTCTAACAACAGGGTACCATTCCGTAATCTGGAACAAGACTTTACAGGACCCGCAATTGCGTCGACACCTTTCTGAATAATGAAAGGGTTGACCGTGGAAAAGTCGTGACCTTCGTCAGACCGAGAAACAACAAGGAACTGTGGCAACGATGGAAGAACCGTCTGTGGCTGAGACTCAGTAAACTTACGTTTGTGAGCAGACATAGTGGAAGGTGAGGAAACCATAGCGGAAGAATCCCCCATGATTACCGGCGTCTCCGATGGCGCGCTCCTCCCTTGTGGGGGCCCTCACCGAGGGCACACCCGCCTTAGGTGATTGTTCACACCTCAGGTCACACCTCAGGTCACACCTCCCGACATACGGACGGAGGGACCAATCGGCACTTTCGGAAGGTATCAGCTCGGGTAATCACCCCTCCCTGGGCCTGGCCTTTACCAGGGGGTACGTACGTGTCCTACCTGTCTACCCGGGGCGGGGAATTACGCGTTACCCCGTCACCGGCTACGCATGGAAGTGCGTGGGTCGGCCTTCAGACACGCACAGGGAGGAAGAAAGAGAAAGGGAAAGGAAAGAAGAGGGGGTCTCAAACGCCGCAGCGGAGAAAAGGGTAAAGAGAAGAGGTAAGGAAAGGAGATGGACAAAGGAAGGAAGAAGACATACAGGCAAGGAAGAAGAAGAATGCGGTACATTTACAAGCGTCCGTCTCTGGACGTAGGCGCAAACCATACTCCCAGAGGGGGAGAAAGTGAAGGAAAGAGCAAGAGGTGAAGGGGGGGGGGGGTGAAGACAGGGGATGGGGAAAGATGCGGAAAGGGAAGGTATGCAGCCCAGAAAGGAAGGAAGGCCACATTAGCTCGGGGCCCCGTGCTCGCTACGCACGTATCCACAAAAGAGTTGTGGATCCCCTGGGGGGCCACAACAGGACTGGCGCACTGTCAGAAGAGTACTGTACCAAAGAAGAGTAAGTAAATATTCCCAATTTTCAATCAAGAACTACTATATGAGATAGATAGAAGTAGGTATCCTCGGTGTAGCAAAGCAGCTTAGATCACTTAATATAGTCAAGGCCTCCGGTCCAGATGTATACCAGCCAGGTTCCTCTCCGAGTATGCTGATACAACAGCTCCATATCTGACAATTATATACAACCACTCGCCCACAGAAAGTTCCGTACCGTAAGACAGGAAAACCGCTCAAGTCACACCAATACACAAAACGGGAAATAGGAGTAATCCGCTGAATTACAGGCCCATATCACTAACGTCGATTTACAGTAGTGTTTTGGAACATATACTGTATTCGAATATTATGAATTACTTCGAAGAAAACTATTTATTGACACATAGTCATCACGGATTCAGAAAATATCGCTCTTGTGAAACAACTAGCTCTTTACACTAAGTAATGAGTGCTGTCGATAGGAGATGTCAAATTTATTCCATATTTTTAAATTTCCAGAAGGTTTTCGACACAGTTCCAGATAAGCGGCTTCCAACCAATCTGAGTGCCTATGGAATATCGTCTCAGTTGTGCGACTGGATTCGTGATCTCGTGTTATAAAGGTCACATTTCGTAATAATAGACGGAAAGTCATCGAGTGAAACAGAGGTAATATCCGGCGTTCCCAAGGAAGTGTTATAGGCCCTCTATTGTTCCTGATCTATATTAACGACATAGGAGAAAATCTCAGCAGCAGTCTTAGATTGTTCGCAGATGATGCTGTCATTTACGTCTTGTAAAGTCATCAGATAACTAAAATGATTTGCAAAATGATTTAGATAAAATATATGTATGGTACGAAAAGTGGCAATTGATCGTGAATAAAGAAAAGCGTGAAGTTATTCATATGAGTATTAAAAGAAATCCGCTAAATTTCGATTACGCGATAAGACACACAAATGTGAAGGCTGTAAATTCAACTAATTACTCAGGGATTACAATTACAAATAACCTAAATTGGAACGACCACACAATGTTGTGGGCAAAGCAAACCAAAGACTCAGATTCATTGGCAGAACACTTTTTGAAGGTGAACAGGTCTACTAAGGAGACTGCTCACACTACGCTTGTCCGCCCTATTCTGTAGTAATGCTGTGTAGTGTGGGATGCGCATCAGGTGGAACTGACAGATGACATCGAAAAAGTTCAAAGAAGGGCAGCTCGTTCTGTATTACAGCCAAATAGGGGAGAGAGTGCCACAGACATGATACGTGAACTGGAGTGGCAATCATTAAAACAAAGGCGTTTTTCGTTGCGACGAAAATTCTCGTGAAATTTAAATCACCAGTTTTCTCCTCCTATTGCGAGAACATTCTGTTGGCACCCACCTACGTAGGGAGAAATGATCATCACGATAAAATAAGAGAAATCAGGGCTGGCACAGAAAATTTTAAGTGTTCGTTCTTCCCGCGCGCCGTCTGGTTCCAGCCATCGCCTGATAACCAGGGGCAAGATCTCGAAAAATTAAGTCTGAATCTTGTGATTACGAAAGTTGTGTTCCAGCTGACACGTAGAACTGGCGTGTGCGTGTGCTGCGCAGTGGCTTGCTCGTGACAGGAACACCGGAAGCGACCTTCAGCCGCTGACAGAGAGAACTGGAGACGGCTGCCACGCAAGCCGCGCCGACGACTTCCAACTGAAATCCGAAACCCGCGGAGGCACAGCGCCGCCAACAACCCTAGGCGAACTGCGGGCGCTGCAGTCAGTTTTCCAGCAGGAAAAAAAATCGCAAATGCTGCTCTTACAGCGCTGCGTTCCTGCAACAACTATCATTTGAAAGCAGGAGGGAGGCCGAAGCGGGAAGGTTGGGGGGGGGGGGGGGGGGGGGAAGTAAAAACTAGTACCTTAAGCCAGTCTTTCCAGCATCGTGCTCCTTAGGCTTCAAGTAGGAGAAGCTGTTGGTCGAGTGCCAGAATCGAGCTACCACCGTGCAGGATATCTAAATAGGAGCTATATTAATACGTTCTTGCTTAATTCACCATTACTTTTAGTGAAAGTAATCTAGTATAAGATGGTACAGCTTAAGATCCTAGTATACAAATCATTTTGCCTGCTTGGCTTGGTGGTAACGTGTTTGCCTACCATGCAGCGGGCACTAGTTTGATTCTCGGCCAGGTTGGAGATTTACTCGGCTCGCGGGCTGGATGTTGCGTTTTGTGATCCTTTCATCGTCACCGACACGCAAGTCACCCAATGTGGCGTCACCTGAAATTATACTTGCAAACCGACAGCCGAACTTCCCCGGAGGCGCCTCCCGGCCAACAATGCCACGCGATCATTTTCATTTCGGAAGTCACTGCGGAACATTCCTAAGAACGCTTAACTGCGGCCAAAATTTCTTGCTACTACATGAGTCGAAACTACTGTCGCCATAAATCATTTTACCTCTTTTTTGTTTCTGCAGTAATTTGAGGAGGAACACAGAGCATCATGCTGTTCTAAATATACTAACATTGCACTTCTTCCCCAATCTTTAGACGTTTTTTATGTAACCCTTACTACATAAAGTCAAGGTAACGGCCGTCGTCCCACGATGAATGAGATGGATGTAAGAAGGTTCAGAGTTTTGGGCGATAGGGTAAATGTGCTTGGGGCTACATTTATACTGACCACACAGAGCGAATTCACATGTTGGCTAGGAGTTTGTACTTCCATTCAGCAGTAACTGTACACTCTCAAGGTATTCTGGTGTGGAGCTGTGACATCTGGTAGCTAGGGAAGAAGTACTTGCACGGAGATAAGCTGCGAGGGCAGCTCGTGAATCGTGCTCTGTACTGCACTTCCCCGCGAACGGCATACGTCCCATGCTGAGAGTACCGGTCCGGCGCAAAGTTTTGGTCCGTCGGAATGTTTAAAGATGAATGCTGTTCTAACATCCGTTCGGCAATCTTTGTGTTTCGTACTTTCCCCTATGCCATCGCAAGCAAACGGCAGGAAGGTTTCTTCCATATCCATAATTTTTACGGTTCCGTACCTCGGTCGGTAAATACAAAATCCTTGTAGCACCACTTTGGCGTCCGTCCATCAAGACCATTTTTTCCTAAAGAACGAATAGACGAGTGAAGTTGAAATTTGTGTCACACACTAAGATCTACAGTCCTTGGCGGCGTGAAGAATTTGCTTAGTCAATACAGTCAAAAATTTACGGACACTCATGTCAAATGTCAAAACATATTGGGTACTTCTCATTGACCTAGAATCATGAAATATGACCTTGTCAAGGTTTCACAATGCATGTGAAGGAAAAGTATCCGAAAACTGTTAGATAATAGGCCTAATAACATCACAATTTTTTTGCCATTTGTTGTCCTTCGGCCTGCCTGTATATTTGTTAAAACTCCTTTTTATCAGGAACGGTTGGCGATATGAAAGTGAAATTCACGTCAGGCACTACGGTCTACAGTCCATGCGGGCGAAAATTGAAAGTTATAAGGTAGTGAAGGCAGCAGAGGAACAAGTAGGGAAAAAGACGAGGGCTGGTAGAAATCCTTGGGTGACAGAAAAAATACTGAATTTAATTGATGAAAGGAGAAAATATAAAAATGCAGTAAATGAAGCAGGCAAAAAGGAATACAAACGCCTCAAAAATGAGATCGACAGGAAGTGCAAAATGGCTAAGCAGGCATGGCTAGAGGACGAATGTAAGGCTGTAGAGGCTTATCTCACTAGGGCTAAGATAGATACTGCCTACAGGAAAATTAGAGAGACCTTTGGAGAAAAGAGAACCACTTGTATGAATATCAAGATCTCAGATTGAAACCCAGTTCTAAGCAAAGAAGGGAAAGCAGAAAGGTGGAAGGAGTGTATAGAGGGTCTATATAAGGGCGATGTACACGAGGCAATATCATGGAAATGGAAGAGGATGTAGATGAATATGAAATGGGAGATATGCGTGAAGAGTTTGACAGAGCACTGAAAGACCTAAGTCGAAAGAAGGCCTCGGGAGTAGACAACATTCCATCAGAACTACTGACAGCCTTGGTGAGCAAGATGTATGAGACAGGCGAAATACCCTCAGACTTCAAGAAGAATATAATAATTCCAATCCCAAAGAAAGCAGGTGTTGACATGTGAAAATTACCGAACTATCAGTTTAATAACTCACAGCTGCAAAATACTAACGCGAATTCTTTGCAGACGAAGGGAAAAACTGGTAGAAGCAGACCTCACCGTAGATCAGTTTGGATTCCGTAGAAATACTGGAACACGTGAGGCAATACTGACCCTACGACTTATCTTAGAAGCTACATTAAGAAATGGTAAACCTACGTTTCTAGCATATGTAGACTTACAGAAAGCTTTTGACAATGTTGACTGGAATACTCTTTTTCAAATTCTGAAGGTGGCAGGGGTAAAATACACTGAGCGAAAGGCTATTTACAATTTGTACAGAAACCAGATGGCAATTATTAGAGTCGAGGTGCGCGAAAGGTAAGCAGCGGTTGTGAAGACAGAGATGTTAGTAGCATATCCCCGATGTTATTCAATCTGTATATTGAGCAAGCAATAAAGGAAACGAAAGAAAAATTCGGAGTAGGTGTTAAAACCCATGGAGAAATAAAAACTTTGAGGTTCGACGACGACATCGTAATTGTCAGAGACAGCAAAGGACTTTTGAAGAGCAGTTGAACGGAATGGAAAGTATCTTGAAAGGAGGATATAAGATGAATAACTACAAAAGCAAAACGAGGATAATGGAATGTAGTCGAATTAAGTCGGGTGATGCTGAGGGAATTAGATTAGGAAATGAGACACTTTAAGTAGGAAAGGAATTTTGCTATTTGGGGAGCAAAATAACTGATGATGGTCGAAGTAGAGAGGATATAAAATGTAGACTGACAATGACAAGGAAAAAGTTTCTGAAGAAGAGAAATTTGTTAACATCGAGTATAAATTTAAGTGTCAGGAAGTCGTTTCTGAAAGTATTTGTATGGAGCGTAGCCATGTATGGAAATGAAACATGGACGATAACTAGTTTGGACAAGAAGAGAATAGAAGCTTTCGAAATGTGGTGCTACAGAAGAATGCTGAAGATTATATGGGTAGATCACATAACTAATGAGGAAGTATTGAATAGGATTGGGGAGAATAGAAGTTTGTGGCCCAACTTGACTAGAAGAAGGGATCGGTTGGTAAGACATGTTCTGAGGCATCAAGGGATCCCCAATTTAGTACTGGAGGGCAGCGTGGAGGGTAAAAATCGTAGAGGGAGACCAAGAAATGAATACACTAAGCAGATTCAGAAGGATGTAGGCTGCAGTAGGTACTGGAAGATGAAGCTTGCACAGAATAGAGTAGTATGGAGAGGAGCATCAAGCCAGTCTCAGGACTGAAGACCACAACAACAACAAGTCAGTGCAAGCGAAAGATACGGCCAGATATGTCACATACTTTTGATACTCGCAAACTTGCTCACCAAAACCTACAGAACAACCATCTACATATATGTCGGACCTTGGTGGTCTAGCGGCAAAGCACGTGCCTGGAATCCGACAGGTAGCGGTATCTGATCTCTGTCCGACCACAGGATCTTGAGTCTCCGTTTTAACCTAGCCTTCACCTCTCAGTGACGTGAGGAATAGACAGAAACAAGACGTGGTTAGTATTCCACGTTAAACTGCAGGTTTCTTTTCCTCGGTTGGATACCGGGTGTAGGTTAGGCTCAAATCAAGCGCCGAAGTGGCGTCTAAAAGACTTACACCAGGCCATTGATCCACGCATAATTAAGTTTGGCCGAAATTTTCCCTTCATAGCCTTTCTCCTCCTCCTCCTCATCATTATCATTATCGTCATCCGACGTCGTTTCGTCGACCAGAAACCGTTTTTTAACCACACCAAGGGATCGACCATATTAACGTTTCAGTTAGCCTTTAAAGACTCCTCGTCCTATTTCTTCAAGTAAGGTTTTTTGTATTAATATTTTCCTCTCTTCTCGTCGCTCCATCTGTCGCACACACACGGAAACACGATGCACGTGCAAGAAAGGACGACAAGGAAGACGAAAAGATACCCGCGAGTATACTACCAGACACGTAAAAACAATGTGTACTTTTATTTACTATGAGAAACTTATACAGAAAAGAAAGAGTGCAGTACCGGGAATATCAACTTAGAGTAGAAAACTTTAATTTTATCCATCATGCTGCAGAATGGAGCATACTCATTAATATCTTGTATGTGTGCAGTATTAACGCAATTTCTTCTTCATCGTTTACGTCCTGTGTCTACTCGGTGAAAGCTATTTCTTTTGAATGAGAGTATTCTGTTACGGACAAATCCCACGGGTGAGTGTACGTAGGAATGACTAAATTCCAAGATTGCAGAGCCCTGGTCCGAACGAAGTTGGCCATCTAATGATGCTTGTTTTCCTGATGGTCTTTTTCAGAGTAAAACAGCTCTTGTGAACGTACAACCAACCTCAAATGGCGGTATTCTGTAACAAGAGTGTGAAAGCTAACAAGGTTTCGCGTTTCATTGTAACTGGAGAGTTTCATTTTTATGATGAAGTAATAGGTACTGAGGACGGACTATGACAAGGTTTGCTGACTAACAATCTGAGAATTTTGTTGATACGAAGAACTTTAAACTTTCTGCTGCAGTGATCTCTCGTAATTGAAAAATCATCAATGTTCTGTTCAGAACTGTGTGTACATTTGTACGCAGTTATACCACGCCTTATAGTAGCTATTGTCTTATTAACCTGTTCGTTCCATTGACGTATTGGCCATAAATTTATTTTGTTTGCAGTAATGACTAACTTTTATACTGAAATGCGTTCCATGGCCATGCCGATCTAACAGGAGGAATACAATCAGGGCGGGATCCTCACATTTCTATGTGTTGATTTATTTTTTACAATGAGTTGTGCAAACTGCACCTACTTCGTTCTCTCCGGTGTTCATGCAAAGTTTATCGTTAAAAAGATTTCTGCTCTTATTATTTTCGCTTTTCTTCGGTTTCCTCTCAATTGATACTGTGTGCGCTCATCTAACAGCTCATTCTATTCAACGGTCCCGCAAAATTCCTCACACTGAAGATAGAAATGCCATCAGCGAGTGTTATCGCATATATTCTTTTTCACCTCGAATTTTTATTCTACTCCTGAACCACTCTTATTTCCATCTTTACCTATTGCCTACACCTGTTTTCCTTAGCATTTCGAACAAATTGAAACATTTACAGTGTCTAAAGCTATACCTAGGTCGAGAAATTCTACGAAAATATCTTCATTTTTTTTTATAGCCTTGTTTCCATCATCATTCGCAAGGTGAAATCTGCCCCTCTGGTGCTCTCTTCTCCTAAATTCAAATTGATCATCATCTAACAGATCCTTACTATACACCTGGCATATCGTTGCTAATTATGTCGCGCCTCCGTTTTCGCGACATTTCGTAACTGTGACGGCACCCTGATAAGGAGGAATGTTGCGTTCTTCAGGAAAGACGACCATTTGTGCGCCAATCTCATTATTTTACCTATCAGCCTCGGAAGGACATCAATGTTCATGTTAATTCATATCGTCTATCTTCAACCGTTGATGTTTTTATGTTGACACACTTCTAGCCACTTTGCCTTAAGCACAGTGTGCCTTGTGACACAGTCGATATGGCACGGCGGATGGTGTGGGAGGAGGAACCACGGAAGGGCGTGGGTGTCTGCACATGGAACGCGGCGCAATGCAGGTTGGGAGGTAACGGGCAGGGCAGGGCAGGCCGCGAGAAGATGCCGAGCACGTTCCGCGCCGGTATTTCGCAACTGTTTGCTCTCCAGCCTGCCGCCGGGCGAACCCGCGCTCACCGTAATCCCGCCGCAGCGCTGGCTACATCGCGTACCCCCACTGGTAAGACATTTCACTTCACCCATCGAGTCTCCAGTTCTTCCCATCTGACGAATAAGGTTTGTCAAACTTCTTAAAATACCAGCCCCGCCCAATTTTCGATACGACCATTTCGTATTTCGATGAAATTCTGTTTTCCATGAAACTGCAATTTTCAACTTACGAAATACGAACACAGCACTTCGTGCTAAATTACGAACGAGCACATACCGTCCAACGTTGTTCGTTTCCATCCGTCAAGAGTTTACTGACGCTGTTAGGTCTTGAGAGAAAAGACAGGAAGCAAGCTTCCGACCACCCAGCTTGCAGATTATCCGTGCGTAGTTCGGCGAATTTTGAGGAAGTAAAAAGACTAACGCTGGTGAGTTTTGTTGTAATTAGAAGGAATATTTTCGTATTGAAGAGGTGTGTGACGAAAATATCTGAGTCGTTTAATAGCGATGACTATGAAGCGGCATTTGAGTACCTAAGTGACGCAGACAAAGAGAACATCTACAGAATCTGATCAGAAGTATCCGGACAGCTTTATGCAATGCGGAACTGATCGCTAGATGTCACGCCAGTCTAAGAGGAGGCGGGGAGGATTGTTTTATCACTAGGAAATAGTAACTGGAGAATGGGTCACCCAAGAGAGCTCTGCAACTTCGGAAGTGGGATAGTCCTTGGATGTCACCTCAGTAACAAACGCGTCAGGGACATTTCAGCCCTTCTAAAGCTGCCGAAGTCCACAGCTGCTTACGTTATCGCGAGGTGGAAACCCGTAGGAACAGTGACAGCTAAACCAGATAGACCACGCAGACCTCATCTACTGACGGACAGGAACAACTGAGCATTGCTGAAGGTGGTTGTAAAAAACATACCACATGTAATCAGCGGAAGGTATCATTCTTTAGTTCGGAACTGCTAGAAGCAGCCCACATAGCGCAATGACCGTGCGCAAGGAGTTAGAATGGGCTACAGCGGTCGAGCAGCTGCTCCTGAGCCACAAATTTCCGTAGTCAGCACTAAGCGATGCTTGAGGTAGTGTGAAGAGACACGCCTCTGATCTGTGAGTGACTAGGAACTAATGATTTGGAGTGATCAATCACGCTATACCCCGTGGCAAGCCGATGGAAGGGTTTGGATTTGGCGAATGCTTGGAGATAGTTACCTGCCATCACGTGAAATTTCGCTGAAATACGGAGAAGATGGTGTTGCTGTATTGGGCTATTTTTTGTGCTTAGTGTGTGGTCCCCTTGTTGTGCTTAAAAGAGTGGTAAATACAAACGTGTACGAAAGCATTTGCAGCGTTGTGCACCGAGCACAGTAGAGAAGGACTTCGGACACGAAGATTTATCAGCATGAAAATGTGCCCAGTCAGAGCAGCATCTGTGAGGCTATGGTTCGTGGACAATGAGGATTCTGAAAGGGAACAGAATGGTATGGCATGTACATAGTCCCGACCCAAACCTACTGGAAACTATTAGGGTGAATTAGAACGTCGACTTCGCTTCGAACCCCACTGTCCGACCTTAGTACACAAACGCACAAAGTATCCGGGTAGTTTTGATCAGATAGCACGAGGACCGAGGACGACCGATCTCACCTTTGCTCAGTCCAAACTCGCCACTTTCAGGAATAATGATGAAGACAACACAAACTACAACGAGTCACTGAAATGTTTTGATCTGTCGAGTACGAAGGACAAAATTCCACAGACTATACAAACGCTCTTACTGGAAGAAAAATTAGAACCGTTTCCAGGGAGAAAAGCGAATGAAAAATAAAAACGGAAAAAATCTGGGCAATTTTTCCCCGAAAGTGGTACGTAATACGTGCTTCAGTGTAACTTTCTAAATAAGTTGGTTTCCGGCGAGTAGTACGTAGACCTTGCAGTGAGCATTAATATGTGATTTGTATCATGTTTGTACGTACAATGAATAGCAGCTTCAGGTTATCCGTGCTGTCTCAGGGCCGGATGCTCGCTGTACAAGCCAAGCTGTCGCCTACACAGTCCTAAGTAAGGGCGCGTCGTGTAACCAGTACCACCCTTTTTATTTCGTGAAGTGTTCAGAATATGTAAGAGATGTTTCCGGCAAATAATAGTACTATGCATAGACACACCTAATTCTGTTTATTTCTCTTAACTATTAACAACCGAGATACTGAAGTAAGCGGGTTTCTTTTTACAGAACGCTTATACGTTTGACGGCGTTCGTACGCTCTTGTGACGAGTACAATGACAAAGCTTCTCGACATTAGTGTTTAACCTTTTTCTCAAAAAATGTCTTATAAATGTGCTAAGATTTAAAGGCAAGGCGACCAGAATCTGCTTATTCGGTATCAACGCTGTTGACTCCGCTGCAGCATTAAATCTTTCGACTGTCCACATAGACCTGAAGACGTACACACATTTGATCTAGTTTTCCTAAGCCCCAACCTTTAAGTTAGAAATTAGCATATAATTCCATTTACAACTATCTCACCGGCTCTTTTGTCTACGTCGTTGAAAATAGGGCCAAGAGGAAGTACATTTTATCTTGGTAACGTAGCCTTATCTTCTTCCTGCTTGTAACGACGGAGCCTAATTTAAGTGTCAGGCTCGGTGGCGTTTACACCGCATTAAGCGACTCCAGCAGGCCTTCACTTTTTTGTTTAGAATGTGTGTGATTTTTTCCGACGATCTTAAACGCCGACAATAACAAGCATCATGTCACTGTACTCCAGTTTTCAAGAGCGTTTCGAACATTGCGAAAATTTATGTTCCATTTAAAAAATAACCGCGTAAATAACTTTATTCTTAAAGGAGTTCTGAGAGTATTAACCATAAAACAAAATTACATGCCTTCTCGGTGTACTATAGTTTGCTGGTAACCTCATTCCCCTGTCTTGAACCGTTCACGAAGGAGTCACGTCTTACACAATTCACGTATTATATAAGTATCTGTATTAAAGCAACTGTCTCACGCTCCAGGAATTCGACTGGTTTGAGTGCGTGCCGCTAGCCATTCCGAAATGCGCCAAAGACGAGCGACGGATCGCTGCCACCATCGATATCGCTTGCAATCGGTCGGCCACTTCAACTCTTCTGCCCCCGAGCCAGTTGCCAGGCGGATTCAGGCAAAATTACGGGGCACCACTGTGTCGACAAGTTTTGCCGTAAAAAATTCTATTTTTGCCAGCAGTGGCAGTTGGTGTCTGTATCTCCACAAATATTTGCAAGAATAAACTAATACTGCAATTTATTTTTTTGAAACGCTTTTCTTTGGAATTTTAGTTTAATTTGTGGAGTATACTACATTTTTCACAGACGCCAAGTGGGTTGTGTACATCCTTCCAGGGCGCCGATACAATTCCTTGCTCACTTGTTAGTACTGAATTCCTTCTTCGTTTATTACTTATAGTTTTATCTACAAGAACGTGCACAGTTTCGTTTGAAGCCTCCATACTTCGCCATCTCTTGTCACAAACTATATCAGGGACAGTTGGGGTACGTGAAAGGGCAAGGGACTTTGGTATAAATGAATACATTTGACCTAAACATATAAATGAAACGTCCCCTCAATATTACGGTACATCATTCTGGTTGGAAGTTAGGAACTGTAATAATGCGTGTAGTTGTTTCACAAGGAACTCAACATCTCAGATGGGGCCCAGTGTATCTTAACTACTGCTATGAATTTCCCATCAATTCTATTTCTACAGTACAAACTTCAAAATGTTGTACTGCAAAATAGGAGGCTGTCGATACTTTTATTAGACACACTTCTGAACATAAGTGTCAATTCCGGTCTCAGCTTCTTAGATTCGTGGTCCACAAGCAACTAAATTCTAACGTATAGTTGTTACTCAACGTGGGCAAAGCGAAACGAAATTTTCCTACACAACCACGCTTAATACCCAGAAAACTGAGTCGCAGCCATTCTGTCAAATGTCAGACCCGATTCATCAGACTGCATGAGAAATACGAGCAATCTGCGATCGATCGCTGGCACCTGCCGACACACGTGCAGTCAGACCTGGGCCACCAGCAAGGGGCTGGCCGGTATGACCACACTGCGAAACAGTTATGTATACGACGCTGAGAACAACGTTAAAAAATGCGGATGAGATCGTATTCCGCTTACTGCGGCTCAAATTTTAGCAGTTTCAGTGGGATTTTGGATACGCGGACTTTTGGCCGTCAATGACTGAAAATTAGCACAATACGATTGATGATACAGCTATGGTAGCTGAAAATGAACATGAACTGCGTATTGTGCTGAACATGATGGAACATGTGCTAGCTGTAGTTTACGATATGAACAAAAATAACAAGAGAGCGTCACAGGTCGATAGCTGGAGGCCTGACAGTCAGGGAATTGAATACTGGTGTTATGAATAAATTTGGATACCTGCGAAGCAGAATAGATTAACATGGCACGTACACGCAAAGCATAACAGGAAGGACAGTGTCGAAAGGGCGTTTGTAAGTAGTAGCAGCCAGTCTCTAAAAACGTAAAAGTTGTGCGTATTGTCGAACGTATTAAAATGAGACAAATCCCCAGCGAAACTCATGAAGAGAACTACAGTCGGCGCAAATCACCAGAAAATACGTTCCAAGCATGCGGATATATTAATTATAAGTTCCTTTTGAACTTAAAGTTCGAATAAAACAAGAAGTTAACTGATAACACCTCATATTACAATATATCGTGAATCGTATAATTACACTGCACTAAGGTGGTTGTTGTTATATGTTGACATTAACAGGAGAGGAAGTCTTACATTAATTACATTTTCTAATTCGTATTAGAAAATTCTTTGCCACGGTTGGTGACTTGTGAATGGGGAAGTAACAACATTTAAAATTGGACGCTCTCATTTTGTACCACTCGCCCGTGTTCGCCGTGTTTTCTAAAAAAAAATGTTCAAATGTGTGTGAAATCTCATGGGACGTAACTGCTGAGGTCATCAGTCCCTAAGCTTACACACTACTTAACCTAAATTATCCTAAGGACAAACACACACACCCATGCCCGAGGGAGGACTAACCTCCCCCGGGATCAGCCGCACAGTCCATGACAGCAGCGCCTAGGCCGCACGGCTAATCCCGCGCGGCCGTGTTTTCTATTCTGTAGGGATCGGCAGAGCCTTGTTAAGCGTGGCTGGCTGCACACTGACCGCCGCAAATGCAATCTGTCAATGACGAAGTTATTTGTTCGAGCTACAATGCCTGGAGTCCGCACACAGATCAATCTCTTCGCAGACTTCTCAACACAGCAGCTCATATCTGCGCTCGTAGCAGAGATCGCGGCGGCGAACACAAAGGGAGCGATTAAAAATACCCTCCAGGTGAGAAGCCGATGCTATCAGCGGCTGTCACGTGGCGGCCCGCTATCGCGCCTTTACTACAGCGGCCTGCCAGTCGTAGCCCGAGATTACGGCCGAGCACCGGTTTGATATTTAGAGCGCCAGGGGGTCGCACAGTGAAAGCCACGCCATTCAAGTGGTTCTCTTTAGCAGAACCGTGCCTCCATTAACGTCGTCAATCGAAATAACTTTCTACTCATCTTCATTAGCTTACTAGCGGCTGCCATGTCTTCACACCACCCCACCCGCATACTCACCATTTCAGTAACACTTCCCAACATAAAGCACACATTTTGAGCCTTGGAACGGAAAAGCGGGTAGCGGTGGCTAAGTGAAAATAGTTTGAGTTATTTCTGCAAGCTGAACGGATGAAGTGTACGACTTAAGACGTACCGCTATGTTATTTTTTAAAACTGACTGCGGAATATAAATCATTTCCAAACATGCTTCCTACACTGGTTTGTTACTGAATTTCAAGTTCGGGACCTTTATGACCAGTCCGATTAGTGTTTCAAATACACTGGCGGCAAAAATAAATAAATAAATCGCAACACCAAGAAGGTGTTATGCGACAAACGAAACTTGGTAGGCGCATTTTTACTTCTGAAAGGTAACGTCTATTCAAATTTCGCGCCACTCTCAAGTGTGCCAATAGTAGCGTCACTATGAGGATGCAAATCAGATCTCTAAATACACGCTCTAACAGTCTAAAATTATCTTTGAGATTGGACGTGATGAGTTGATGTTACTCAACAATGCCGTTACCGCGACGAAAGACGCCATCAACAGCTGAATCAGTGAATGAGCTCGTGTGACGGGGCCACGAGAAGCAACATGTTTTCTGCGACATTTTTCTTTGACATTTGCATGTATAAATTATATTGTCATCAGCTAGGCACAAACAAATTGTGTAGAACCATTTTAACAACTGCTAAGCACTCAATTCGCTGTAACCTTAGAGAAGTTTTTGTATTATGCTCTTTATATTACAAAAAAATGCTTTAACAACTGTATACCAATAACATGATGGCAGGGGTAAAATACAGGGAGCGAAAGGCTATTTACAATTTGTACAGAAACCAGATGGCAGTTGTAAGAGTCGAGGGGCATGAAAGGGAAGCAGCGGTTGGGAGGGGAGTGAGACAGGGTTGTAGCCTCTCCCCGATGTTATTCAATCTGTATATTGAGCAAGCCGTAAAGGAAACAAAAGAAAAATTTGGAGTAGGTATTAAAGTCCATGGATAAGAAATAAAGACGTTGAGGTTCGCCGATGACTTTGTAATTCTGTCAGAGACAGCAAAGGACTTGGAAGAGCAGTTGAACGGAATGGACAGTGTCTTGAAAGGAGGATATAAGATGAACATCAACAAAAGCAAAACGAGGATAATGGAATGTAGTCGAATTAAGTCGGGTGGTGCTGAGGGAATTAGATTAGGAAATGAAACACTTTAAGTAGGAAAGGAATTTTGCTATTTGGGGAGCAAAATAACTGATGATGGTCGAAGTAGAGAGGATATAAAATGTCGACTGGCAATGGCAAGGAAAGCGTTTCTGAAGAAGAGAAATTTGTTAACATCGAGTATAGATTTAAGTGTCAGGAAGTCGTTTCTGAAAGTATTTCTATGGAGTGAAACATGGATGATAACTAGTTTGGACAAAAAGAGAATAGAAGCTTTCGAAATGTGGTGCTACGGAAGAATGCTGAAGATTAGATGGGTAGATCACATAACTAATTAGGAGGTATTGAACAGAAATAGGGAGAAGAGGAGTTTGTGGCACAAGATGAAGGGACCGGTTGGTAGGACATGTTCTGAGGCATCAAGGGATCACAAATTTAGCATTGGAGGGCGGCGTGGAGGGTATAAATCATAGAGGGAGACCAAGAGATGAATACACTCAGCAAATTCAGAAGGATGTAGATTGCAGTAAGTACTGGGAGATGAAGCTTGCACAGGATAGAGTAGCTTTGAAAGCTGCATCAAACCAGTATCAGGACTGAAGACAACAACAACCAATAACATTGTAATACGGAGAAATGTTTGCTGCTGGATTCAGAAGCATCCGACCCACCTTACATTTCAAGGCGGTGGGTTACTCTGTACTGTTAATGAAAAAAAAATGCTGAAATATTACGCAGGAATGTAGCCACTGTACATGATCGCTGGCAACAGTGATGACGAGAACGTACGATCGCAAGACGACCGGGTGACGTGGCACTACCCAGGGGGAAAGCCATCGTGTTCGGCCTGTGGCTCTGGCGCATCGTACTGCACCTACAGCAGCAATTTGAGCAGCAGTTGGCACCACAGTGACACAACCACCTTTTACAAACCTGTTACTTTAAGGACAGCTCCGAGCCAGGCGCCCAGTGGTGGGAAATCCACTGATCGAACTACCGTCACTTGCTACTTTCGTGGTGTCAGGCGAAGAGTTCATTGGAGGGCTGGATGGAGATCTGTTGTGTTTTATGATGAAACCTGGTTCTGCCTCAGTACCAGTGACGGTCGTGTCTTGGTTAGGAGGAGGCCAATTGAGGGCTCAGAGCTACCCTATGTGTGTCCTAGACCTACTCAACCTGCACCTGCAGCTACTGTCTGTGGTGTGATTTAATACGACAGCAGGAGCACTCTCATGGTTATTACACACACCCTGATTGCAAACTGGTACGTTTGTCTGGTAATGCGACCTGCTGTGCTACCATTCATAAACAGCATTCCAAGGGGGTGTTTTCTAACAGTATAACGCTCGCCCATATACCGCTGTTGTAACCCAACATGCTCTACGCAGCGTCGACCATGTTACCTTGGCCTTCTCGATCATCAGATCTGTCTCCAATCGAGCACATACGGTACATCATCGGACGG
The DNA here is from genome assembly GCF_021461395.2 of Schistocerca americana. NCBI lineage: Eukaryota > Metazoa > Arthropoda > Insecta > Orthoptera > Acrididae > Schistocerca > Schistocerca americana. The sequence goes on from NC_060119.1 coordinate 542,338,022, forward strand.
AAACTAAAACGTCATCCACAAACAGTATTAACCGTCCCTGTATTGACGAACAGCAACAAGCACGGATCTCCATCCCACGACCTGACATCCGGCACCTGTACAACACAATCCGTTCACGTTTTCTTGCTTCCATTTAACATTCTGGGGCTTACAGTGATTACTGATGTACCAGCGTTTCACATTTGCAATGGCCTATCTCGCTCGTACATCAGCCTGTGACTTTGCAGTATTAATTGCTTGCACATGCTACGTAGACAAATGTATTCCGAAATTTCATTACTCTACTTATTTTAGCTGAATTTTTTTCCATCGGTGTAGTTCGAAATATAATTTTGAAGATGTGTTACGTCAGTTTAGCACACAAGACATGAAAACAGTACTCAGCGATCCGACGCGAACAGCCGAACCACAAATAGAAATAACCAACTCCTGCAACGTTGCTCTGTGAAAGCTTTGTCGGAGCATCAGACTGTGTGCGAGTGTGGTGGCCTGCTCACCCAACTCGAGTAAAACATATTGTACATCACTTTAGATTTATTACACACAGTAGTGCTTTATATTATTAGTCCATTTTGGATCTCCCTCCAGGCCTGTATGTTTGGAGAGTTTGTAGTTCTTTGACGTAATATTTCCTTCAATTAAAGTCAGGTTATTATACACGCTTCACAGTTTGCACTTCTGTTCTTATCGAATGACAACGCCATGCAGTAAATGTTTTTGCTGCACATTGCACTAGTTTCAGTGCATCTACATTGTCAGGCTGACCATGGTCATTCTTTGTAACACGAGTGACTGCCGGCCGGTGTGGCCGAGCGGTTCTAGGCGCTTCAGTCTGGAACGGCACGACCGCTACGGTCGCAGGTTCGAATCCTGCCTCGGGCATGGATGTGTGTGATGTCCTTAGGTTACTTAGGTTTAAATAGTTCTAAGTTCTAGGGGACTGATGACCTCAGATGTTGAGTCCCATAGTGCTCAGAGCCGTTGAACCATTTTGAACACCAGTGACTCAACAGAAGATTCCATCCAGCAACGGTTTTCTCTCTTCGAGCGTCGACAGTTTTTAGGCGTTGCTTCCTAACTACCATTTCTGTGGATGAATTTTAGTTTCCTCTCAGTTAGTAAATTATAGTCTCGTTAGATTTACGATAACTGGCGACATGGCAACAAAATCCTTAAGAAGCAAAAGAACCTATTTTAAACAAATTCTCCAGCCGTTAAGTTTCATTACTATGTTCAACCCTCAAAATACTTGCAATTATACTTCTTTAGCGTACACCACTTACAATTTTGCGTAGCACCTGATAATAGCGGTCTGCGTACACGGTATTTCGATATCCTGGTAACACTGTCAACGTACACTTGTGAGCCAAAACATTATGACCTGCTGCTTAATGCCTTGTTTGTGCGCCTGCGGAAGCAAGTAACTCTGCGTAGTAGCGAACTGGTAATTTTGTTGGTAGGTTTGTGGAGGTATGTGCCGTAGATATCTACGCACAGGCCATTTAATTCGCATAAATAATGGGCCAATGTCTTTTGTCTCTCTGAGATGTTCATTTTTGGAACAACCTACGACCAGTTAAGACGTCGTGGCAGGAGAAGAGGACGTCCTTATATAATGAATTCCTCAGACAGTGAAGACGTAGATGCTGTAGAAAATGTGAGTAAAAAGTCAAGAGAAGCTGTGTTGCAACCAAGATCAGAAGTTAGGTTTTACTATGTTGGCTAACTAACAAGATTTGTTGAGGCAAGGAGTTCCTCAAAACGCTGGAAAACTGGCTGCAATTCCAAAATTAGAGGCGTGCGCCAAATGTGGAATGTATCTGGATACATCTACTGTGAAAAAAAATTTAAGTTTATCATAAAACGTATCGTAAAGATTTATTTAATGTCAGTGGCAAATTATTTCTTCCCAGAAGTAATTATATGATTATTATTTTCTTCCATTTTTGTAGTCTTACGGCATCCACAAAAACCTGTATTGTAAACCGTATTTCAAAAACGTTAACATAAAGAATCATTTTCTGTGTGGCTTAACATATACAGTTTATTGTTTCAAATAATTTGATATTGAAGTCAGGGGAAACAATAGAAAGAGAAGCCCGATTTCAGAAATTCTTCAACATGGTACTATGGCAACAGTCAACCAACCGCTACCATGCGAAAAAGTTTCAGCTTTATTAATACTGAAATTTAGTACTTTTCCTACGAAAAACACACTGTCCATACACAGCAGTAAATGATCAAACACCTTTCAACGATATTCTTCTGAAGCATAGTTCCTGTGGCAAGTGCAACATTATCAATAGCTTTATATACAGCAGCTGTCAGTGCAGATTGGGCTGCTGCAGAGGCAACTGCTTTGAACGATTCACGAGATGCTTCGTTATGGGAGGAGCCGACGCTCACGCACTACTATACATACAGCTTTTGATAATGTTACATTCGCAACAGGAAGTATGCTTACAAAGAACACAATGTGAAAGGTATGGGTCATTATTGCTGTGGATGGACCGTGTGTTTTCGTACAAGCAGTATCGAATTTTAGTATTAATTAAGCCGAGGATTTTCCTAATGGTAGTGGGTAGTTGACTGGTGCCATATTATACTTTATATTTCTGAAATAGGCTTTGAAGCTGATGACCGTATATTTTCATAAATGAAACGTCACTTTGAGAAAATGTACACATTGATCTTGTCAAAAGCAAAAAAGCGATTCTTAGTGTTTTAGCTCTCAGGGACATTCTGGAATGCTGTGTGTGAGGCACCCCAGCGCATCTCTGAGTCGCACCTCGATTGCAATCATGCAACTCTGAGGTGTTATGTGGCGGGCGTCACTGCGGGTTGCCTATGTAGGAGGGTGCCCTTGAGGTCCATGTGTGTATCTCCATTCAAACCTTACTGAATGATCAAAACCAAATATTTAATCTGTATTTGGTCATGCTTGTTTATTAGTTTTCTGGAAAGTATGACAAGAAATTTCTTAAGACTTCATATATCAGGAGTGAAGAGATGATCTATTCCTGTTGTGTCTGAACCGATGTGTTTGAGGAACTGCGAGAAATGGAATAAGAACAGCATAGCCTCTGTCCCGCTGTATGCTATAGACACAGAGACGAGTAACGCCGGCTACCACGCGTGTGGCGCCGTCCCCCGCTGATTCACTTCGAGGGCCTGCCAATTAGCGTGTGTGTGTGTGTGTGTGTGTGTGTGTGTGTGTGTGTGTGTGTGTGTGTGTGTGAACGTCACGAGGCCACGCGCTGCACAGCGGGGCGCGGGCGCCGGCGCCAGCCCGTCGCGAGCGGCGCTGGGCTTTCCTCGCAGTGGAGCAGCCAGCAGCTCGTAACGGCTGCATACCTTCATGCTTGCGCGTCCGGTTACCTGCCTACCGCCTTTCCTTTCCGCCTAGTTGGCGAGTGCGCTTTTCCGCACCTACAATCGCGAATGGCACGCACAGCGTTAGCTTCGTACGAAACAATGCCGGTCACTAGGGTACTTCAAATCGAATTGGAGGGTACTTTACTTTACGTAAAAATCTTCGTGTCTAGACAATTGATTAATTGTGCTTTTATTGGTTAAAGTAATCAACTTGTGACTACACCCCTCCAGTTAATTACCTTCAAGGTGGCAATAGTCCCAAGTCAACAATTCATTGTCCAAAAGCGAACATTATTTACGGAATGCGTCAAACCTTGGTGGTGGAGGAGCCACAACCGATTATATTGGGACAGGGAACAATGGACAGAAATGCATCTTTATTATGTTATGGACACAGGAGCGTACACTGCATAACAGTAACGCAGCTCATATTAACTGTTCATAGTGACGACATCCCGTTAGCCTGTTACACCAGGGAACAGGCAGCTTGGACCCTAGCAAGCAGGGATTTCTTACGCGAACGTTTCAACTTCAGACGATAATCTCCAAAGCTGAGAGATCCGGCGGATCGCGCTGCCCATGGGACAGGACCTTCCTTTCCAACCCCTCGATGAGGGTACCTGCTGTTCACGTGCTCGCAGACGTCGTGTTCACACCATATGCTGTCGCGGATAACAAGGGGCACCGTCTCAAAGAACTGTGGCGCACCTCTCGAAGATGGACCAGTCAAACGGGGACGGAGCAAAGAAGGTCCTTTTAGGAGAGTTTGGCAATGCCCAACCATACTTTGACGGAGAATCGCTGCTGGTGGCCACCAATGTGAGTGGCGTGGTTGTCCTCATTCCACTCATGGCTTTTGTGGCTGTTAGGAACATCACGGGTGAATGAGGCCTCACCCATGAGAAATACAAACTGTATGTAGTTCGACATTACACCACTGCGACTCATAATACATTGAAAAATGTGACAGACCCAAAATCCGATCGTACCAATGCTTCCACACACATTCTATATGATAAGTGTGTAACACTACTTCTACGAGTACTTTTCACACTGTTTCCGTCAAAATGTGCGTCTCACGGGCAAGGTGATTGGTGTTTATTTCTGGGTGGTTCGCCACGCGATCGAACACCATTTCCTCAATATCTAGTGTTCAGACATGTCTTTGGAGGAAACCTTGGGTGGTCACTGTGGCGTGAACGTCCCAGGTCTTCTAAGGTGGTACCCACGGATATGAACCCAGTTAGGATGTCGCCTGCTGGAAAAGCGTTCTCTCTACATTCGTGCTGCTTTACGAGCACACTACATCCTGCCGCACAGTACATTAAATCTGTCTGCTAATTCTCGTAACGAGTAAAGTTTCATCTTTTTTTATCTTGTAACTACGCCCCATGCACGTACACAGTAAAACAACTCACCATTGACACATCAGAAGCTGTCCGATGCAATGGACAATTGACGAGGGATACGGCGCCGGTGCGATGCATGTATCACAGGACACACGTGCTATACGAGCTAAGTTGTGTACAGCGTGTCTGGTGGTCAGCGGCGTTGGCTGTGTATCACCGGCTGCCTGTTCCAGTGTACAGCAGACACCTGGCATCTCTGCAAGGATGCGCATGCGCCGTTGCAATACATGTACTCAGACTAGCGGTCGTCACTTTCAATAATTACTATGAGCTATGTTGTTACGCGGTGTGTGATGTATACGTCCACATAATATGTATTTGCGATCATTGGTTCCCGTTCTCAATGTACTCTGTTATATACCCATTACCATGTTTCAATTCGACCCATAATGTTTGGACTCCCTGTGTAAAAGAAAGTGGGAGATGAAGGTTCAAAACATACGGAAGATGACTGTGGCAAACTCGGACTGATGAAAGATAGTGAAGGAAATAACGCATGTCCTTTTCATGGGAGCCATCCCGACGTTTGTTTTAAGTCATTTCGGAAAATCACATAACCTAACTACAGCTAGTATCTGGGTAGAAGTAAATTTTCAGAAGGCGGCATACTTATCTTCTACAAATTACGATATTTGTGTTGGCATCGGGGTTTGAGGCGCCGTGTCAAGGATTGTGCAGTCCCTCCCGCCGGAGATTCTAGCGGGCGTGCGCGTGCGCGTTCATAGCGTAAGTTATAGTAGTGTGTAAGTCTAGAGACCGATGACCTCAGCATTTGGTCTCTTAGGAATTCAAACGCATTTGAACATTTGATATTACGAGGTGCTTTCTCTGTATCGCAAACGACCTATGGTACTACATAATTATATTATGTTTATCAGAGAAACTGCATGTGAAATGTATGTTTGTTCGAATATTGCCTTACACTTAAACTCAATCTTGGCCAAATACATTACCCACTAGTGGAAACTCACCTCGTCCCCCACTCCTCAGCTATAATCCTAAATGTAATCTTAGGCCCATTTCACACTTGTCAGCCACCAGTCTGTGTTCCAAACGGCACACCGCAGCCCTGGAGCTTTCGAGCACTCACAAAGCAGTGGATGAGACGTGTGGGGTTGTGGCGGCTCTGTAAACTGTGGCGCCTTCACGTCTTTCAGGCACGGGACAGCAGTCTTCGTGACAACAACATCCTGTTTATCTGATCACCCTACTGTTATTTGCCTTTCTGTTTTACTAACTTCTCGTAGCAGACAAGAGAACAGAGAGGAACTTAACATTAGAACTCAGATCATGAAGTAGACGATGTTATGTTCTGCTACCTAGGCAGCCAAATAACCAATGATGGACGACGTAAAAAGCAGACGAGCACTGACATAAAAGGCATTCCTGGCCAAAAGAAATCTGCTAGTATCAAACATAGGTCTTAATTTAAGAAAGAAGTTTCTAAGAATGTATGTATGGAGTAGAGCATTGTATGATAGTGAGACATGTACCGTGGGAAAACCGGAACAGGAGAGAATCCAGGCCTTTGAGATAAGGAAAATTAGAGGGACTGATAAGGTAAGTAATGAGGTGGTTCTCCGCAGAATCGGCAAGAAAAGAAACATTTTAAGAACACTGACAAGAGGGGACATGATGGCAGGACTTCTGGTTTTTGTTAAGTCTTCAGGGAATAACTTAGATGGTACTAGAGGGAGCTGTAGAGGGTTAAAACTATAAAAGACAGAGACTGGATTACATTTAGCAAATAAATGACGACGTAAGTTGCAGGTGCCACTCTTGAGATGAAAAGGCTGGCACAGGAGATAAACTCGTCGCGGGCCGCATCAAACTAGTCAGAAGACTGATGACAATAATAAGAAAGGAACTTCTCGTAGGACTACACGTCTTGTGACAGATAATGTGCAGTTAATTTAGTTAGTTGAGGAAAGTCCAATTCTGTGGAACAAAATGCAAAATTACGAGGATACATTAATACAAAAACGCGTGGATCTGTGTATTCAAGGAATCCTCTGTTCCTGCAATAGTTATCCAGTGAATTACGATGAGCCGAGCATAAATTATTAATACCTTGCCATAGTTTGCAACGACCTTTATAGTTCCTTTAACTGACGGCAGCTGGTAACATTTGTACGGGCTGAGCAAGATTTCCTTAAGAACATACTCTTGCGCCGTAACAAATGCTTTATTTGCCCATGTAGTTCCTAGACTTTTGCTACTCATTCGAAGTACTGGGAGAATTTTTCAGTCTCACTAAGCAGTTCTTAAAACAGGGCGTGATACGCCTCACAATTATTCCTTTTTGAATTCATTCGATTAATTAATTGTGTTTTGTTTTTCCTCTTTAAACGACGGTAAAACGTAACCCTTACTAGCATTCCTCATCTTCCATTTCGCAGAAAATAAAAGAAGCGAAAGAAGCTGCCGCGTCGTGCACTACGGAAGCCGGATAAATGTTTAACCGCCGTGGCTGCATGTCGGCTACACGGCTGCTGGCTACGTCCGAAATTGGCCGTAGTATGTCGTCAGCTGTCACGGATAATACCATGCTGCGAGTTTTATCAACTGGAAATCGGCAAAATAAGGGCTGCTGCTGCTGCCGTTACTAGCTAGCTTTTACTTTAAGTCTCTTCTGATCCGCCCTACCAATTATTGGACAAGCATTTTCTTTTTTCCATTTTCTATCTATTGCATTAAAAACAACTAATAATATGCGTGCGCAGTCCTTGTCCTTCAAATTTCAAATTTTAAAAACTTCTTGCTACAGATTTCAACATTACATCGCAGCGTGAAGAAAGTCAATATTTTCAACCACACTTAATGAACAAGTGATTAACAAACTTCGTGCAAATAATGAACTGTTGATATCGTGTCAGGTCTGAGAATCAGTAGGGACTCATCCACCGACACTTTCGTTCCACTTGTACGCGCTCCCAGGAGACATCGTTGTTACTTCAGAAAGCAACAAGGGCACTTATACATTGCCTGACCAAAAAAATGACGCATCCGGAAGGGGAGGAGGAAGCCAAACATCACGGGCTGAGACGGTACGTGATGTTTCAACGATAACAATATCGAATATAATGTACAAAGAACTTAGCAGTATGTGCCCACTGATCAATACGACGTTCCATCTTCTGTGGCCTGGATGCATGCTCTGATTGGAAAGGGTGACGATGCCGTTGCGTTCTTTCTTCAGGTAATCTAGCCGAAAAACGTTTTAACTGGTCCTCGATATCTTGGATAATGGCACTGGGACGTAGTTTACTTCCGAGCTGGTCCGACACATGCTCTATTGGTGACAATTTTGTTGTCTTGCTGGCCAAAGACACTCTCTCTCTCTCTCTCTCTCTCTCTCTCTCTCTCTCTCTCTCTCTCTCTCTCTCTCTACACACGCACACACACACACACACACACACACACACACACACACACACACACACACACACACACACACACACCATTCCACAATCTGATCCCGATTTAACTCATTAATTCACGGCCTTTACAGTTGTGCAACGAAGTATCCAACAGGTTTCTCTGTATTCTGGAAAAGCTCCCAAGCAGACTGCAAGGAATGTCAAGACTAGTTCTTGCAGTGCATACTTCCCAGATCTTACGCAAGCTTGCTCTATTGAGCCTTAAGTAGTAAGAAAAAAGTAAATGAATAACGTTATAGCCAGGCAAATTCTCAGTTAATACAGAACAGTCAATGTAGGGTGAGCCAGATTACAGTTTATGAGGCGGATCGTAGACGTAGGAAATAGTACGGAATGAGGAAAATTTAAAGAAGAAAAAAGTGATTGAAATCAACAAACATGTAGGTTTCGTCAAAATTTAATTCAACTGGGCTTCCACATAATATGTGGTAGTAATTTAAGACACAGAGTTATGGACTACGTGAACATTATTGTGGACCACCTGCATCCCTTCAATGCTTGATGGCCTCCCGGGTCACCATCACACCTTTCTGCAGAGCAACGGTCGTTTCTGGAGCAGAACCATACCACCGTGGATTGACAAGCACGGTAGTGAGATTACGATTAAGTGTTGAGCACTAAATTAACCTAATCTGAATCCTGCAGTGAACTTCTACGCCTACTAACCACCGGGTAGTTTGCTTGACTTGCGCGGGCACACCTGGTGCCACACACCTCTGCCAACCATCCAAGTAATTCTGGACTCGTAGCCACGGAGTACTGCGTTTCGAAGGTGGGCGAAGACGTTATTAAGCATATGTGATACTGCGAAGAAACTGCTGGCAACTTAGAGTGATGGAAGGAAACATTGCGGGAGAGAACGGCAGAAGACTTGGAACGTCGGATGACCAGCAGATTACGCTGTGCGTCTAGTCGCTACTGACTTTGTGGGCGGGGGGGGGGGGGGGGGGGGGCAGGGGGCAGAAGAGTGGCCGGTAGCTTACCAGTGCCGTAACGAGTTTGTTTACGGACAGCTGCTTTGTGTTTTGAGGCGAGCAGCCAGGTGCTATTTCTGGTGGCGGTGTGCGCCCTCCAGCCTCCGCAACACGGGAGAACCTAGCCGGCCGGCCAGACCTGAGGACAAAGAGAAACCCGAGCGCCGGAAACTGCAGCGCACACACCTGGCTCCCAACAAGTGCCAGCGGTCTGACTTTCCCACACGCTACTGCTCCGTCTCCCAAGGCCTTGGAATTGTCTGACACTTGTCACCTACCCCTATTTACACTCTCTCTCTCTCTCTCTCTCTCTCTCTCTCTCTCTTTTACAAGTTCATTTTAGCCTGCATGTGGTTCACAGTGCCTATTACAGGCTTCTGGAAGTTATAGAGGGGACTTGGTCCTCCTCAAATTTTCATATACTATGTCCGGAATGATGTCGTTTGGATGTAAAAAACTTTGGAATAAAATAACTTTTGTATCTCCCGCTTCACGTTTGCGAGACAACGACCATCTGCACGAACAGTTCGACGACGTTTGTAGCAGCATGGACTATCAGCTCGGAGACCATGGCTGCGTTTACACTTGACGCTGCATCACAAACAGGAGCGCCTGCGGTGGTGTACTCAACGACGAACCTGGGTGCACGAATGGCAAAACGTCATTTTTTCGGATGAATCCAGGTTCTGTTTACAGCATCATGATGGTCGCATCCGTGTTTGGCGACATAGCGGTGAACGCACATTGGAAGCGTGTATTCGTCATCGCCATACTGGCGTATCACCCGGCGTGAACGTATGGGGTGCCATTGGTTACACTTCTCTGTCACCTCTTGTTCGCAGTGACGGCACTTTGAACAGTGGACGTTACGTTTCAGATGTGTTACGTCCCGTGGCCTTGCCCTTCATTCGATCCCTGCGAAACCCTACATTTCAGCAGCATAATGCACGACCGCATGTTGCAGGTCATGTACAGGCCTTTCTGGACACTGAAAACGTTTGACTGCTGCCCTGGCCAGCACATTCTCCAAATCTCTCACCAATTGAAAACGTCTGGTCAATGTTGGCCGAGCAATTGGCTCGTCACAATACGCCAGTCACTACTCTTGATGAACTGTGGTATCGTGTTGAAGCTGCATGGGCAGCTGTACCTGTACATGACATCCAAGCTCTGTTTGACTCAATGCCCAGACGTATCGAGACCGTTATTACGGCCAGAGGTGGTTGATCTGGATACTGATTTCTCAGGATCTATGCACCCAAATTGCGTGGAAATGTAATCATGTCAGTTCCAGTATAATATATTTGTCCAATGAATACCCATTTATCATCTGCATTTCTTCTTGGTGTAGCAGTTTTAATGCCCAGTAGTGTAACTTTTGTATCTCCCGCTTCACGGCAGCGGAGAACATGAGCTCTGCATGAGCCCATGGCATGGGCAGCGTTCTGAATACTCTTCTTCGGTTTCTCTTCTACGTGATGGAGGACGACCTTTTTCAAGTGGATAGTGCGGCATGTCCATGGAGTACCACATTCAACCCTCCTACTTGTGGACATACCAACCGTCCTAGTCCTAACGAAAATAGTATGTCATGTAATTAGAACAGGGACTAACGACGGCTCCTATTTCATGGTTTGTTTGCCAACCGTAAAGCGGGAGATTTGAAAATGAGTTTCCTGATCTTCGAACTTATTTCATATCCACCTCATCAAAACTTAGTAGATGAGGTTCCCTTTACAACATCGGGAGCCTGTAATAGGAATTGTGGAATATCCACAATAATTTGCTCTTTGCCGTTCTGTAAAGTAACGAGGCTGGAGAATCGTGGCTGTTTCGTGATACAGAATGTTTATAGAAACAGCAGGAACCGGCCGCTATCTAATTTTGGTTTACTGATAAAGCACTGGTAATAGCTTCGAATTTACGGGATGGTGTCCCATAGACTGACAAGCAAAGAGGGCGTTCCTGGACAAAAGAACCTGACTGATATTAAACATCGGTCTTAATTTGAGAAAGAAATTTGTGACTGAGAATGATTATTTGGAGCGTAACACTTTGTGGAAAATCAATCAAAATATTCGATGTTCAGCTTTCGCAGCGACGTTTTGTACTAACGACCCTGAAATGTTGTTGCCACTGAAGACCAAGCAACGATTAACTTCTGACCCCAGTCTGACCTCATGGTGTAGCGCGCGCCCCTCTACCACTAACGTTTGGCGGAGTGAAATTTTATCCACATTGTGGTTCGCACTGGTAAGTTCCTATCAAGCAAGTGTTTTCTGCGAAAGCTGAAATAAGGATTGGCTTTCCCCGTTACCCTTATCTCTTAGCGCTTCACGTCCTCGAAAGGCCTAGTTCCTGTCCTAGCTCTTAAATTCTAGTCAGTCGGCAGTTCTTTCGTTTCAGTATTATAGACCTAGTTACCGTTCTCCACGCTGTTGTCTTTTTAGCGCACGTGTTCAGTGCCAACGGGGACAAACATACTAACACTGGAGTGTCATCTATTTACTGTGTAACGAAATCTGAAACGAGCGTTTGTTGACAAACTAACAGACAGCATTCCGCTTTCATGGAAGCGCCGTAATGATCTATTGTAATTGAACAACAGTCAAGATAAGTTTTATTTATTTTCGATAAACGGCTGCATCTTTAAGACTAAAACCTCATCGCAGTAACAGTTGCGCGTCATCGTTGACGCCTGGAAACTATGTTGGCTAAAACCTAATATCGCGAATATTATAAATTGTGATTTAGGCAATGGTATTGAGACAATAGGTCCATATTTAAATTTAGATCATTAGTCCGCGCTTCTCCGTGCGAAGTGTTTTCCCTCCTGAGGTAGCTTGTTATGCCTAATGAAATGGTACGCCCTGTGAAAATGACTCATCCACTGCCACCCGACCGCAGAAGACAACTGCCACCGCTGGGAGCGAACGCTGCTCTGCGGTTGGCCGTGTCGCATTCCTCTAGCGTTTTTGTCCATCTGCCCCGGCCTGTGGAGGCCTAGGTTAGGGTACGCACGGCTACGAAGAAGACATCTCCGCGTCGGTGATCTTTATACAGGTTTTTCTTATTCGATGGAATTATGCTTCCTTTCATTTCTAACGACGCAATTTTTATGTTAAAGTATTCAAGGAAATGAAAATCTACAACGATTCGTCGTCGAACCTCATTTCCGCAAGAAAAATTACTACTTCCAACTACTTACGTGACAGTGGATAGACAGTGGAATACGTGTCAGTCAACGAAGGAAAATTAGGGGGAAATTCTTGTAGTCAAATTTGTGTGTAGTTGTAACGGAGAACGTCATGAACAACGGATTAAAAATCAAACGATGGAGTGTGAGCGAGTGGATTGTGGGTTGTGTGGTGTGGTTTGTGGTGTTGTGTTCAAGTGTCACTTTTTTACGTTTTTCTTGACGACTTCAAAAACCGCTGCTTCCCGTGAAAATGTTTCCCAGTACACAATTAAGCTGCATTACATTTCCTATGACAAATGTCCTATTCATTATTCTCTAAGAATAATAGTGATCACTTTGCAAGGGAAGGAAAAACCGCAATTATTAAAAATATCGTTTCTGTTCAAATTAAGCGGGATAAAAATATTTAACACGTATACCACGCCTAACAATAAGTGCAGCACATCCATATTAAGAGAGAAATTGTGCTCCGGGGGTGTAACATGGTGGAGGCAGTGGTGATACGTTGAGTAGAAGCGCGAGAAGATACAGTACGAGGGTTGTTTTTTAAGTTAGGGCCGTTTTTATTTTTAAAAAAGATACAAATACTTTTGTAAAAAACTTATTTTCTGATTCTACACACTTTTACCTATTTTTCTACAGTTGCCTTGTTTATTTAAGCACTTGTCATACCGCACAACTAAGTTTTTAATTCCCTCTTAAAAGAATTCGGCCGCCTGCTCCGACAGCCAAGAGTTCACGGCCGCTTTCACTTCATCGTCGTCATTGAAGCGCTCCCCACCAAGATGTTGTTTCAGGTACCGGAAAAGGTGAAAATCGCTAGGCGCAAGGTCGGGGCTGTATGGTGCATGGTCCAAAACTTCCCAGCCAAAAGAATCAATCAAATCCCGAGTCTTTTGAGAGGTGAGGCCTAGCGTTATCGTGCAGGAGCAAAACTCCTTTTGTCAGCATGCCTCGCCTTTTGTTTTGAATTGCTCTGCGGAGCTTCTTTAGAGTTGCACAGTAGGCATCTGAGTTGATTGTCGTTCCTCGTGGCATAAAGTCCACTAGCAAAACACCGCGCCGGTCTCAGAACACAGTTGCCATAATCTTGCACTTTGACAGCGTCTGTTTGGCTTTGACCTTCACGGATGAGGTTGTGTGTCGCCATTCCATCGATTGTCACTTGCTTTCGGGAGTGATATGGGATACCCATGTTTCATCCCCAGTGACAATTTGACTCAACATGTCATCCCCTTCTTCCTCGTAACGAATCAAAAAGTCCAATGAAGTGGCAAATCTCTTCCCTTTGTGGTCCTCTGTGAGGAGTCTGGGTGCTCACCGAGAACACAGTTTCTTAAAGTTTAGGTTTTCAGACAATTTTGTACAAAACCGAACTTGAAACTTGTGGAAATTCCAAAGAAAGAGTGGAAATTGTGAATCTTCTGCCTTCAAGAATCTTTGTTTCGACTGCAGCCACCAAATCATCAGTGATCACAGAGGGCCGGCCTGAGCGTTCTTCGTCATGGACGTTTTGACGGCCGTTTTTTAACTCTCTAACCCACTGACTCACTTTACCTTCATTCATTGCATTCAAGCCATAAACTTCTGTTAACTGACGATGAATTTCTGCAGTTGATAGGCTTCTCGCGGTCAAAAAACTTATCACTGACCGTATCTCACACGCGGCGGGCGATTCAATAATCGTAAACATTATAAAGTAGCACAGTGATGCGTACACGTCAGCTACAGAGCTGCAACTTGCATCAGTGTGAACGGGAAGGATGCCGGCAAGTGGGCGGTGGCTTGTTGCGGCGTCCGCGCGAACTACGGGACTATACGCGCGAACGGCCCTTACTTAAAAAACAACCCTCGTAGATAGCCGGATTCTTGTCATGCACTTTCCCCCCTTATGATGTCTGGACACTGAAGGGTAAGCAGGTGATGCCCACTGCCTACCCCAGTAAGTCGTAAGGAGAGACTACAGCGTGTTCACAAAGCTACACCGACCCTTCCCCAGCGCGCCTAATGAATCACTTGCGATGCAGTGCGCAGACATGTCTAGGGGCGTGTTTGTTCTCCACAAAGTGCCTTAACACTACGTGCAATACAGATATGAGCTGATAATACTAACGCAAGAAACGCATATGCACTAAATGTATGTAAATCTCTGCACATTGTTCTATGTTGCTAGAGGAGAAATTTATTCTTAGACATTCTGTAAGGCAATCTTCCGCAAAACAGACTTCCTCCACGAGCGCTCCTGTATTTTCAGTTTACGTACTGTTCCTCCCAGCATTCCCTGTCCAGTTCTCTTACGTGGGAAGAGGAAGTAACTGAGAAGAAACTTATATGGTGGAGTTCTTTTCAGTTTATTAAATGAGTACTAATTTGCTGTTAGTGAGATTTTATCTGAAATATGTTCCTGTAAACAATGGGTGAGAAGCCTTTTACTTCTGTTGTCTGTGACCAATATCGTGTTGGTGGGAAAGGTATCAGAATGGGAAATGTGGACCTTGCTGCTGCCTATCGTTGGCACTGTAAGGTAAAAGCGTCTAATTATGTTGTCAATTGGTGGTAAATTAATGAATAACCACGAAGTTACTCCACTTCCCTCACTATTAACAATTACTGGTAGACAGCGTAAATGTCTGCAATTCCAGAATTGCTGGCGCTTTTAGAGTGGGTTACACTGAGTGGAGCCACTTACCACACATCCACAGTGTAAATTCCAAGGTGGGAGTGAATATATCTGATGGAATGGGACTGATCGTGTTGAGGCCTAGAGCAGTAACCTGCTGTTATGCATTGCTGGACTAATGTTGACATACCTGACGTTCTAAAACGCCCAGCTGACCACCACCTGTTCCTCGGGCCTCTTCAGATGAGCTTTTTCACGTAGGTTGAAGTTAAATAGTGGCAACACTGCTGTAGAGACACTATGCAATGGAATCTACTACTGTCGCTTATAGCACACGTTGCTGACATATCTACCTTACCTCCGAGCAAATGGACTCGCCCGTCCCACGTCACCGGCGTGCGCACAATCGATCGAGACAGTAACTTGTAAGCGAGAGGTCTAACGTAACGGTGTCCTTATGTTTTCGAAACACGAACAACGGAATTGGTTGAAGATTGAATGTGCCAGAGGTCATACAGCACGACAGTGTCATCAAGGTCTTCAAGAGGCGTGCAGGGAATCGGCATTGCCATATAGAATAGTGGCACGTTAGGTAAAAGCCTTCAACGAAGGTCGGCAAACTGTGGCAGACATGCATCGGGCAGATCGTTCTAGCGTCTCTGAAGTGGTAGTGCATGCTGTTGCCGCGTTATTGAACAGTGATTGACACCATACGATTCGTGAGCTCGCCAACGAAACCGGATTAGCGCATACGACTGCGCTTCGCATCCTAAAGGAACGCCTGGGCATGCGAAAAATTGCATCACAACGGGTTCCGCACGACTCTGCGGAAATGCAGAAATGGATGCGTTACGACGCTGCTCAGACGCACTTGGAGCGCTATGAGCGCGAAGGAGAAGTTTTCTTAAGCCGTATCTGAACACTGGATGAGACATGGGCACATCGTACGAGCCAAAACTGAAACGCCATTGCAACCAATGGCGCCATTATGGGTCGCCGCGAAAGTCGAAAGTGCGTCAGAGCCCCAGTATGGCGAAAGTTATGGTGATTCTTGTGTACGACTGTGATGGTGTTATCCTAACGCATTACGTTCCTCCATGGTAGACCGTCAATGCACAGTATTACTGTTCGTTTCTGGAGCATCACCTGCGACCAGCTTTGCGAGAGAAGCTGCGGCACTTTCTGCGCAAGCCACCCATCATTTTGCACGACAATGCGCGGGTGCATACAGCGCAAGCCGTGACTGCTCCCTTCGGTCGATGTGACTGGGAAGTACTTTAGCATCCACCATACTCCCCGGACTTAAGTCCTTGTGACTTTGATTTGATTCCGAAGATGAAGGAACCACTTCGTGGCATTCGCTTCAGAACTGTTCCAGAGATTCGACAGACAGCAGACCGCTCCATTCGCACCATCAACAGAACCGGCTCCGCTAACGGTATACAACGCCTTCCACATCGCTAGCAAAGGGTTCTGCACAACGCTGGTGACTACTTCGAAGGACAGTAACACGTGCAAACATGTAACTCTTTTGTATCTGTTGTGAGTAAATAGTTGCCACTAAGTTCCAACCTTCGTACAGAAGAGCTCACCTAATTTTAAATATGTACTCGATAAATTGAAAGTAACTTCACTATATAAACACGATCTCAGTGACATTTTGTCTATTTACGTAGAGAACTGGACAGGAAATGCCGGTAGGTATAGTCAGTCTGTAAACCGAAAAGCAAGCAGAGCTACTGGTGAGGGAGGTTGCCTTTCCCTGCCGTACAGAATAAGGATCAGTTTTCCTTCTAGCAGTGTAGAACAGCATACAGAGGTTTACATAGGGTCTGTCCACATGCGTTTCTTGCGTTGATGTTATTTGTAATTTTTATCTGCCTTCCCTATTGTATTAACGCACTTTATCGAAAATAAATTACACAATTTAGTGTATTAGGTTGGGAAGCTACTACCTAGCCGCACCGAATGGAGAAAGGAAGTACATTCTGTAACTTCCGTTCTACATCCAGTATTTTACCTTATGTAGGAGCTCAATTCTCAGCACCTTCTCTAAAACGCTTCCAAGTTTACAAAAGAGTAAAATAATGCACATTTTCCACGGAACGCTGAAAGTGAAGGGACTTTCGTTTTTTCCACACAGATAAGCAGGCACAGAGTAAGCTTAGAGTAATTGTGTAGTTACCTCGCTTTCACCAAGGTTAATTCCGTAACGCATTAGCCGCAGAGTTAATCGTTTTAGTAACTGCGGTTCTGCCTAGAGCTACTCACTTCGGTGAAACTAATTTACAGGCTCTATGAAACGTCGGCGGTACTTGGTGTAAAAAGCTTTCTTCTCTACGGGGAATGATACTTCAAACTAAACCTGCAGATGGAAGTGGACGTTATTTTACATTCACCTCATCGAAAACTTATGCGCTCGGTGCCATTTTTTTCGAGAGCATTTACGACCGTTATGAACATTATCTGTCTATACAGAAGTAGTTTAATTCCCTGTGTGTTTTACGTTATACAGCCACAGTCTTGACTAAACGTGTTTCAGTATGTGACAATCAATTGCCTTCCGAAATGTGATCCACACTACAGCCTTTGTATCTTATTATCGAGAACAACGTTGTGTATTTAGCGATGTGCCACTATCGCGCGACACAAATAAATAAATAAATATATAAATATTTTAGACCCAAGTGAGTTTCACGTAAGTAACAAAAAGGTAAGACTATCTTAACTAATATAGACTTGACATAAACGAAATGAGCTCTTTATGACACAGTCGTTGCCACTGTTAGATCTGAAAAACCAGTGGAGATAACGCGCTTCGTGCTTTCTTATTAAGACATTACGACTCAAATTACATAGTCATAGGATTTGCAGACCAAGAAAAGGTGTTTGACGATGTAAAATGGTACAAGGTGTTTGAATTTCTCAGGAAAATATGTGTAAGCCATAAGGAAAGACGCGTAATGTACAGTAAGTCCACGAAAAAAGAGAATAAAAATAAGAATGTAAGATAAAGAACGAAGTCCTCGAATTAGAAAGGTGTACGACGGGGCTGTAGTCTTCAGCCACTACCGTTCAATTTATACACAGAATAAGCAGTGATAAAAACAATATAAAGGTTTAGGAATGAGGTTAAAATTCAAGGTGAAAGGATATCAATGGTAAGATTCACTGATGACATTGCCATCCTCAGTGAAAGTGGAAAATTACTGGGTCTATAGAACTGAATCAACAGTAATGAGTGCAGAAATATGGGCAGAGTAAATCTAATGCATCTAAAGTAGTAAGCAGCAGCAGCACTGAGGCTAGCGATAAACTTTGTGACTACGAAGTAGACGAAGTTAAGGAATTATTCTACCTTGGAAGCAAAATAACCCATAACGGACGAAGCAAGGACATAAAAAGCAGACTAGCACGGCAAAGAGGGCATTCCTGGACTGGGAGAAGTCTGCTGGTATCAAACATTGACCTCAAGTTGAGGAAAGTGCTTTGGAACACAGCTTTCATTGTACGGTAGCGAATCACTGACCGTGGGAAAACCTGAAAAAGAGAAATCGTTTGAGAGGTCGTGCTACAGGAGAATGGTGAATATTAGGTGGGCTAGTAAGATTAGGAATGAGGTCGTTCTTTGCGTAATTCTCGAAAAGGAACTGTATGATAGGCTGTGTATTGTGATGTCGAGGAATAATTTCCACGGCTGTTGAAGCTATGGAGGGAAAAATTGTGGGGGAAGACAGATCGAAATGTAACCAATAAATATTTGAGAAAGTTGGGTGGAGATGCTACTCTGGTATGAAGAGATTGCCACAGTGAGAAATTTGTGGCGGGCCGCACCAAACCAGTCAAAAGAATGACGATTAAAAAAAAAAGTAAATCAAGATATAGGGTTCCCTACCTTTTTTCGATGTGAAGTATTGGACACGTATTTCACATTTAGTAGGAATTTTATTTGATTATTTCACTGTAGAGCGTTATTAATTTTGATGATTACTGTAAGTGCAGTCGCCGACCCCATCTGTTTTTTGCTAAGACCGGCGTGAACGTGGGAAGCAAGTTTACAGCAGCTTGATATGTATCACCACTGCTTACGGCATGAACATGTCTGCACGAAAGGGCAGTGATCGGAGTATCTTCCGCACAGTGGACAGGAAATCCAGTAGATAACTTGGTAATAGAAAAGCCGTTGGAAGATTTGCATTGTATAGCAAGGAGAGAGAGAGAGGCGTGTTCTAGGCCCCTCACCTCATGTGAAGTGCCGTATCGGGAAAGCAATCACTTGCGCTGTCGTGCTGCGGACACGACAAACCCGGCGTGCTCTGGAAAAGCTCCGGCCGTACATGGAGCTCGAAAGCCGCCCGGCACACGCCCAGACCGGTCTCTATCGCTGCCTGAGAAAGTCATGGAATCACAATTTAAACGGCCACCCGCGCCGGAAACTGGTCTGTGTTATTACACTACATAGCCATCGGGGGGACACCCGGAATCTGCTTTGTTTTCTCCAACACCCCTTGCAGTTAACTTCAATAGCCCACAGAGAAGGCAAGTAAACCAAAACTTAGTTTCACTGCTCTTTTGTTAAGAAGAAAGTTAATAATTTGGCACCCCACCGGCGACGTGGTCTTATGTTAAAATATTGCGTACAAGTTTGATTTTAGGTTTGTTTCTAGAAACTTCGCTGCGCCAGTGGACTAGCAAAATGCAGGAAGACTTCCGGACGATCGACTATTGGTCCGCGGATTGGCAGTTGATCCTTAATATAAATAAATGTAAGGTGTTGCGCAAGTAGAGGCGAATTTATTCATTACTAAACTGGATTCCGCGATCGATTGTTGTCCTTTCCTCCACTGTCTATATTCCACAATCGCTGCGCACTACGCGATCCTAGAGCGCAGCGATTGTGGAATATAGACAGTGGAGGAAAGGATAGCAATCTATCACGGAATCTGTCATTTTATTACAGCATATCTGGATTTCAACTATTACAAAATCATCTTCAGAGCATATAGAAACAGGTGAAGTTAGTCCGAAGTGTAACGTGGCAAACAATTTTGGTTTACATAGACCATACAGGGGTCTGACATCAGACTACTGTATGTTCTGCATCAACCAATGTTGATAACTACCTGACTCTTTGGACAATGTCACCTGTTATACGGTCCGAAGATGACTGTGTCATAGTTGAAACCCAGATCTGCTGTATTAAAAGAACTGATGTCGCGATCGATTGCCGTCCATTTCTCCACAGTCTGCATCCATCACTGTTCGAATACATTTGGCGATAAACTACTGGGAACAGTAAATACAATAAAACACCCAGGTGTGAACGTCCAGAGCCATCTTATGTAGCATGACCACATAGATGAAGTAGTACGAAAAGCAGATCACACAGACGAGAGCATTATGAAGATACTTAACGAGCTCTAGTGGCAGACGTTACAAGAGGGGCGTCGTTCATCGCGGAGGGTTTACTGTTAAATTGCCAGAGCGTACGTCCCAAGAAGAGTCGAGCAACGTATTACTTCATAACGTTCGTCCCGCAAACTGATCAACACGAGAAAATCATAAATCAGATGTCATACCGGGCTTTATCGTCAATCCTCCTTCACGTGTGCCATTTGTGAATGGACTGGAACATACACTACTGGCTATTAAAATTGCTACACCACGAAGATGACGTGCTACATACGCGAAATTTAACCGACAGGGAGGAGATGCTGTGATATGCAAATGATTAGCTTTTCAGAGCATTCACATAAGGTTGGCGCCGGTGCCGACACCTGCAACGTGCTGACACGAGAAAAGTTTCCAACCGATCTCTCATACACAAACAGCAGTTGAGCGGCGTTGCCTGGTGAAACGTCGTTGTGATGCCTCGTGTAAGGAGGAGAAATACGTACGATCACGTTTCCGACTTTGATAAAGGTCGGATTGTAGGGTATCGCGATTGCGATTTAACGTAGCGCGACATTGCTGCTCGAGTTGGTCGAGATCCAGTGACTATTAGCAGAATATGGAATCGTTGGGTTCAGGAGGGTAATACGGAAAGCCGTGCTGGATCCCAATGGCCTCGTATCACTGGCAGTCGAGATGACAGGCATCTTATCCGCATGGACTATCAAGGAGGGCGGAGACCATGGTTGCGGTTACCCTTGACACGCTGCAACACAGACAGGAGCGCCAGCGATGGTGTACTCAACGACTAACCTGGGTGCACGAATGAAAAAACGTCATTTTTTCGGATCAATCCAGGTTCTGTCTACAGTATCATGATGGTCGCATCCGTGTTTGGCGACACCGCGGTGAACGCACATTGGAAGCGTGTATTCGTCTTCGCCGTACTGGCTTATTACCCGGCTTGATGGTATGCGGAGCCATTGGTTACACGTCTGTCACCTCTTGCTCGTATTGACGGCACTTTGAACAGTGGACGTTACATTTCAAATGTATTACGACCCGTGGGTCTACCCTTGATTCGATCCCTGCGAAACCCTACCTTTCAGCAGTATGATGTACGACCGCATGTCGCAGGTCCTGTACGGGCCTTTCTGGATACAGAAAATGTTCAACTGCTGCCCTGGCCAGTACATTCTCCAAATCTCTCACCAATTGAAAACGTCTGGTCAATGGTGGCCGAGCAACTGGCTCGTCACAATACGCCAGTCACTGCTCTTGATGAACTGTGGTACCGTGTTGAAGCTGCATGGGCAGTTGTACCTGTACACGCCATCCAAGCTCTGTTTGACTCAATGCCCAGGCGTATCAAGGCCGTTATTACGGCCAGAGATGGTTGTTCTGGGTACTGATTTCTCGTGATCTATGCAAATTGCGTGAAAATGTAACCACGTGTCAGTTCTAGTATAATATATTTCTCCAATGAATACCCTTTTATCATCAGCATTTCTTCTTGGTGTAGTAATTTTAATGATCAGTGGCGTATATGTAGAATTTCACCTTTACTAAACGATGTATGTGATGCTTCTTACAGAAGAACATATATTACCACTGGTATTTTCCGTGAGTGCTCCGGAGACTGTCACCAACTGTTATTGCCACACACAATTACGATGCAACTGTGCAAACTGTGGTATCAGTTCACTGGAAGAAACTTTGATATAAACCTGAATGTATTACCATCATTTAATGAAATTAGACGAAGACCGTTGAATTAATTTACAATACAAGGAGCACCAAACTTCCTAAACCATCCCTAAAATATAGGCTTCTAGCACAGCTGCAGTTCTTAAGTGTTACATTCAAGTGGTCTTAACTAAAGGTCAGACATTCAGAAGACAATTTACGCGGAACAGAACTGGCGTAGCAATTTGTAAAGTTGTGTCCATATCGTTCCTAATTTTTCTGAAAAATGAATTTTTGTTTTATATAAGTACGTAGTGCAAAATCATTCTTGTTAGTTCTATTTTCGAAACTGATCTGACACAACATGCCACATAATTTATTCTTTACAGTCCCACTTTGAAGACTGAATCTGAAGATATTTTGCCAGAACGGCATATGGAATGAAAAGTATACATATTAGCGTTTGTCATGCATTTCTTACACTCTGCCTTACACGTTCCGATGATTCATTGAAATGATTGAATGCTCATGCAAATGCCATTTAATCGTAACGCAGTATTACACATACTGCAGAAACCTGGTTAAGTGTTTAGTGGTCAGCTCTTACCTGGTGCCGGATGTATTTAGCACACACGAACGCATGAGGGCCAACGGCAGGAAGTATTCTTACCTGTAAAACAGAAACTTAAGTGAGCACAATGTTAGGTACCGTTTTCAGTACAATTGACAAAATTAAAATTAACAGTCAGACTTGAGTATTGCAGCAGTCTAATTGTCTGTAACCACTTT
This sequence comes from Schistocerca americana, assembly GCF_021461395.2. NCBI lineage: Eukaryota > Metazoa > Arthropoda > Insecta > Orthoptera > Acrididae > Schistocerca > Schistocerca americana. The sequence continues at coordinate 542,360,905 of NC_060119.1, forward strand.
ACACTGAAATGAATAACAAAACAAATCCGCACCTGCGAACCCAGGATTTCAGGAATTATTTCATTATAGTATTCTTTATTCAATTCTTGGTCTATTTGAAAGCAAACAATATACTCTTAGATGTCCTTCGATATTTGATATGCTCAGCCAGTTCAATATCACCAATGTGTCCTCAATGGAGTAAGAACGTATGCTGAAAGTAAGTTCATAGCACTGATATTCTGGCTCCATTGTCAAGTTTTGTGTCTGAACGTCGGGTTTCAAAAGCAAATAATTTAGACTTGAGATACCTTCGCAGAGATCTGAAGGTTTGAACCACCAACCCCACGGGTGACTTTCGCAAGTGAAAATGTATAATAAAGCAGAGAAGATAACTATTTTTTGTATCAATTTTCCGCGCTGGATGTAGTCACCTGGATTAAAATTTATTCTTCACTTCTACGATCTTCCGACTGTACAGCGTAGCATTTTCAAATGGTAGGTACATTGCCACAGAGTAACGTTTGTTCAACAGCTGAGACATAACATACCGAGTTGTGAGTTTAAGAGCGTACTTAGCCGAGTTCGCTGCGTTACGTCACTCGACGTTACGAACGTATTTTGTGGAACTCCATTACTACTGTGATTGATGTCTATGTGATAACTTAAGAAACTGAGCACGATATAGACTATCTAATCAAAATCACCCCGACAACTATTAGTGGACATGAACATGGGGTATGTCAACCTTTCATCTTTCTAGCGGCTTTAACTCTGCTGGGAGCTAGATGCAATGAGGTGTCCGAAAGTCTGGAACAGCCACTTGTTCCTCAAGAGCCGAAACCAGATAAGATGGTGATGACGCTGGTTTCTGGAGCCAACTCTATCTACAATCTCATCCCAACGAGCTCAGATTGGAACACTGTGCAGGCCAGTCCATTACGGGAATAATGCTGTTCACAAATCATTGCATCACATATACTGCTTCATGACGGAGTGCGTTGTCATCGTCTCCGAACCGTACTTCTGCAAGCAGTACACAATACAATTTAGTGTGTTCATATAATCGCAATTCCGCAAATAGCGTTTTGTTCAGCGCAATTACGGGACGACACAACCACAGAAACAGCCCCCCGCCCCCCCCCCCCCCCCCCCAACATACAGTAATACTATCTCCTTCGTATTTCACTGTTGGTGCTACACATGACAGGTAAGGTCTTCCATGTATTTTCCACACCCACGCCCACACCCACACCCTTCCGTCTGTTCGTCACGTAGTATAGCTTGACTGTTCTCAATTCACTCATTCCCAGTCGCTCGCTGACCAATGGTGTCGCTCTCTACACTACCTGAAACATCGCTTTGCATTCACTACCAAAATATGTGGCTTAGGAGCACACGCTCGACTATTTTAGTCCATTCTTTTCAACTCCATACGCACAGTCGTCATCACGTTGGAGCTCTCGAATGATTCCTTCTGCTTACTTCACCCAATTCGTCCGCCCTCCACAATGCTCGACGCTCCCCGTCCGTCAGTGTACGAGGTGGTCCTGGTCTTTCGCTTCGCTGCTGCTGTTCCTTCGCCACTTCAGAGCCACATCAACAGTCGACTTGGGCAGCTGTAGAAGGGTTGAATGTTTGAGGAATTTGTTACTCCAATGACTAGTCCACGTTCTTTGTCACGGAGCTCTCCTGAGCGACCAGTTCTCCTATTAATGCTTCTCTACTGACAACACAACACAACACCCCCCCCCCTTTTTTCCTTTTTATACTGGCGGGTCCGCCTCTCTTGATATCTAGTCATCAAGTCCACGTTACATAGGGATGTCCACATACTTTTCATCAAATAATGTATTTCAGCTGCAGTGTTCAACATCTAAACTTATTGATCGCTCCGCTTACAACCACTGTTTGGGGTGTCCTAACACACTAAGGATGGGAATGTATCCAAATGCTGGCATCACAATTCAGCATTTACAGAGCAAAACTGAACTGTTTCGTACAATGATAAAGAGAAACACTGTAACCTAGATTCCTTATGTACTACGTTTTTTTGTTGACGCGAACTTTAAGACTTAAAATACTTAAACGATCTCTGTGAACTGAAGAGATTAACAGACTGACATGAACTGCAGGTTAGCTGGTAAGTCCCAGCTTTGTTTCAAATGTGTCGGGTTTTATTTTCGCCCGGAGAATTTCTGCATTGAGACGTTTCCGTGAAACAGTCCTAGAAGAGTGAAAAAGAGAGAGAGAAAGAGAGAGAGAGAGAGAGAGAGAGAGAGAGAGAGAGAGAGAGAGAGAGAACCGATTTTTCATTGATTTGTGTCTGCTAATTTACTTATTGTCCGCTTTTTATTGTGTTGTATTCCTTTCTTCTGATTGCGAATTTTTCTTGGGTAGACACACAGCTAAGTTTGCTTAGGGGAGTTCTGTGCAGTATATGGATGTACTTGTCAATGGTTTGTTCGTATGATTGTCGAAACTCGACATGTTTTCTGTATATTGTATGATTTTGTCGATAAAAAATACACTTTGGATTTTTAAAATAGGAATTCTACTGCTGCACTTCGTGAATGAAGATTTAATGTCTGCGATTAGTTTAGCGGTCGCAAACCCTGCCACAAGCGCTCATTCATGTATCCAGCCAGGCTGCTGAGCCAGAATCACTTTGGCAGAGCGAAGCAGACAGCTGCTAGCGGCGTCTGCAGTGACGTCAGAGCTACCTGTAGCTGAAAGGTAACGCAGGATGTTAGGACTAGGTTCAGTACGTGCACATCATACCGCACGCCAAAGTGTGTGTGTGTGTGTGTGTGTGTGTGTGTGTGTGAGAGAGAGATTTATCAGCGTTACTAAACTACTAACCAGATGTCATAACCAGATGTCATTCAGAATAGGGAGGAGGAAAAATAAATAACACTGCCAAGCCTTTTTATCGAACACCCATACGAACATTTCAACGGCTGTCCAATGTTCTAACAGCTGAAGCTGTCCAATGTTCTAACAGCTGAAGCTGCAGACCAGCGAAAGCCTCTTTATTTCACCCTTGACAGGCTTGAACAGTGATCCACAGAAATGACAAACTGAGGCTCTAATCGTCCTGGTACCATTTCAATCAGAAACCACCTCCACAGCTGACAACGCACATGCTGGGCTTCAAGCATTAGCTCATGAGCTAGGGGGTACGATGCACCATATGGTGCCTTGCAGTATATACATTACTTCCCAAGCTCAAATATAACCGGCGCTGCTATTTTATTGAACCTTTCTGCTTGTCTCACTTGCGGAATATTTTATGATGGTTGGACCCACTTCTGATTGTTCTAACGATGTTTTTGCCGCTTGCATTCCAGTGTAGAAAAGAATTCTGAAAAACTAGTTACATTCTGGCCGCCCTGTAAATCACTCACACATCAAAAAAATTCTTTTATTGTCATAGTGCAAATCGTCCAAGATATCTGCAGAAGTTTCCGCAAAAATGTATTTCCAGGGCACAAAAGAAAATTCCACCACCACCACTTACAGGTATTACACGTTACAACGCACAGTGTCTGTCTGTATCGAAGTCTGTGCCTAATGGGGCTCACAGATGCTCAATATATATTGCCAAACAATATTGTGTCAAAATATAGCGCGGAAGTGCGAAACCAAGATGGGCACAATATTATTGCGCAATATTTGTACCTGGTTAGCCTCAGAGCTCTGCTTTCTTTGCAAACGTGTCGGCCCTCGATGTGTTCTTTGCAAACGTGTCGGCCCTCGATGTGGAACACTAACATATTGCGAGTTAATTGCTTGCCTAGTGAAACATGACCAGAAATTACGGAGAGCAGATGGAACAAGTTTGAGAAGCTTCCAGAGAACATTTTAGCGCAACACGGGCTCATTCCTGGCAGCATAGACTCGTACACCATAACGGCAATTAATTACAAATTAAGTAAATAAAACCTGCGTAATTTGTGCTGCCCATGTACTGTATTCTATATATTTTTGTGCTGTAACAACAAATATTGCAAACGAAATGAAGTGATTGCTTACTCAGACTGGAGTTTCTCCCGGCGTACACAATGTTCAAGTAACATAAGAGAATGCAGCCTGGCGACGACGTCGACAACCGCCGATATTTCGACTGGAACACATCGTGTCATTTTCAACGCGTAACTGTCTTGCATTGAAAATGAGACTGTGTGCTCCAGTCGAAATATCGGCGGTTGTCGACGTCGTGACTGGCTGCATTCCCGTCAGTCAATTAAATATTATTGATCACCGATTGAAAGCTGACGTAACTGCATGCCTGCGCTATGACAACTGTTGCAGGGGGGAGGGGGGGAGGAAAGCATTTATGCTGACTGGACAGCTGGCCTGACCTTATATGCTAATTCTAAAAATCGCTACAAATAAAAATTTGTGCTCGCTATCACGATACCAGGATTTTAAGATTCTTCTGCTATTGCGGGTAACGAGGTATTTGGTGAGCCCCAGTTCCCGATCATACTGTTTAAATCTTATTTTAAAGCACAGAGTTTGTGATTCTGAAGAATCACATCTTGTGATTCTGAAGAATCACATCTTGTGATTCTGAAGAATCACATCTTGTGATTCTGAAGAATCACATCTTGTGATTCTGAAGAATCACATCTTGTGATTCTGAAGAATCACATCTTGTGATTCTGAAGAATCACATCTTGTGATTCTGAAGAATCACATCTTGTGATTCTGAAGAATCACATCTTGTGATTCTGAAGAATCACATCTTGTGATTCTGAAGAATCACATCTTGTGATTCTGAAGAATCACATCTTGTGATTCTGAAGAATCACATCTTGTGATTCTGAAGAATCACATCTTGTGAGTAAAAAACCGAAATGAAGATAATGTTGCCCACAGCTGTACCATCTCTCGGCTAGCTGTTACCTTTAACAAAAGAAAAAGATTAGGTGAGTTGACAATTTTCGCTCTGCTTAGGTCGTTGAGCAGAAATTATTTATTTCATTAGTGCAATTTCGGCCTTTGGACCACTTCCAAGTCATACTGCACAAGATCTTTCTTCAGCACATGTCAGAATGAAAGCCTCCAACGTGTATATAGTTACCTATGTGAAGTAACTTGAGACGAATTCGTGCGTCGTGTTTTAATTACGTGGAGTGTTCCTAGCGTTATTATCATTCACGTAAAGCGGTACAGATCGATGTTTTAGCATGGTGTTTACATGTGAACTAAGGCAGTTGGCGTGAAAATACAGAATTTCTCGCCAACGGCCTTTGGTTTACGTGTGAACAGCCTGCTAGAACATCGGTCTGGACCGATTTACGTGAATGGTGTCAACATTAGGAACATTTCACGTAATTTATATAATTTCGCGACGTACAGAGCTTCGCACTCGGCTAGTGTTACCGTATTTCTACAGCGAAAAGGCCTGATTCTATCTATGACAGGAGTTTAAAGTCTGACATGCGCTGAAGAAAGATCTTTTGCAGTACGACTTGAAAATGTCAGAAAGGCCGAAATTGCAGTACTGAAACAAATGATTTCTCCAGTCAGTAACGAATATGATGTCCTATAACAACTGTAAATGACAATTCCGACCACGAGAAGTTTTTCAAATTTAACTTCGACTTTTCATCTTTTGTAGTTTGATAATGCAACAAACGCCTATCACTCTTATGGTCTCTAAATCTTAATTACAGGGCTTATGATGGGCGTAGCTGAAACGACGTTATAAATAAATGTTTTAAACGAGCTATATTGTTTTATTCACGAAGTTTCCACAATGACCGCATTTCATACACGGAATTTATTCCTATCTGTAGTATGTAGTGGTGGATTTGGCGATTACAGAGGGGGCGACTGCAGCTTTTCGTTGGAGATGGGACAACATTTTCGTTTGAAAAAAAATTGTATCTACGAACCATATTGAAGTAATTTATGTGTGTGTTTTGGTTAGTACAGGAAATTACATCCTGTAAAGTGTTTGTTATTTAAACCGTAGTACCACCTCTACCATCAAGTAAAGCCGTCAACCAGGACGTCAGGACGAAATAAAACCGACGAACGTACCGTATTTACGGGGGGGGGGGGGGGGGGGGGAGATGTGTAATTTGGTATACAGAAAACTGACTTCAGAGTCAGACAGACATTGGCACGAAGCATCGAGTTGGCTGCGGCTTGTAAAACCGAGCTCCTGCACTGGTGATTGGACGCTGCGGCGTCCCAAATTGGGCGCGTCGCAGGGAAAGGCATCTGAATGAAGGGAGAGGCCTGCCACGATGCCGATGAAAGCCGCAGTGGCTCACTTTCCGCGATCCCCGACATCGATCAGCAGCCGTGCAAATTGCCGCCGCAGCAGGCCGGCAGGTGCCTCGCGGCGAAAGCGCCAGCACCACCACCAGCACCGACACACGATGGTCAAGCAGCCAAACACTGACACTTCGCTGCGTCCGCCCCTTCACCGCCAATCTCCCATCAAATGACGTCGGCTGGCGTCCATCTGCAGGTCCACTATATTTAGGGATGCAGTCTTAGAGCATTTCACTGGCTTTGGGATTTCCAGTCGAAGATAGCAGCTCATAGTTACTGAAGGGAAGTCAGCCAGTGAAGCCAAAGTGGTACCTGCGACTCCCCAAGAAAGTGCTATACGCCCTCTGCTGTATATCTGTATCCAGGGTTTACGACACAATCTCAGCAGCCTCCTGAGACTGACTGCAGACGAGGCTGCCGTCCAGTAAAATTATCATAAGATTAACTTCTATAGTCCTGTGTGATGAAAAAGTGGCAACTGACCTTAAACAATGCTAAGTTAGAGGCATCCACGTAAGTACTAAAAGGAGAGTGTTAAATATCGGTTAAACGAGACATTATACAAATAATTTAAAGGTTTCGATTCAACTAATCACCTAGGAATTAAAATTCTGAAGTACTACTATCATACAGAAGATGTGGCGAAGGCGAACCAAAGACTGTTTTAGTGGCACAACACATGGAACAAATGCAACAAATCTACTGAAGAGACTGCCTACACTACGCTTGTCCGTCCGCGTCTGGAGTACTGCTACGCGGCATGGGATCTTTACCAGATAAGTTTGATGAAGGATGTAGGAAAAATTTCGTAAGGGCTGCTCGTTTCGTATTACCACGAAATAGGTGATGGAGTTCCACCGATGTTTTAAGTCATTTGGGGTGGAAAGCATTACTAGCGAAGGCGTTCTCCTTTCCAGCGAGATATTGCCACTAACTTTTCCTTCGAATACCCTAACATTGTTGACTCCCACCTACACAGGAAAAAATGACCATCGTGATAAAATGAGAAACTTGACCTCGCACTGAAATATTTCGGTGTTCGCTTTGGCCAGGTGGTATTCAACATTGTCGGTTCCCTTAAAATTCTACCGAACATTGAAGTGTGAAATATTTTGTGCAGACGATGGACAATCTTGACGACTTGTTTAACAAACAAAAGATTTCGGTCATGAGTCTGCAGACGTCGGGATGCAAAATACATCGATGCGAAGTCCGATTCCTTAATAGTCTTTATTCATCAAGTAAAGCGGCGCATTACACGACGCAAATCTTAACACTGACGTGTCCGAGAGCAGTCTTGTTAATATCGTTTCCACAGATCCACCGGTCATGAAGCAACGTTTGGTGAAACAAGCGCGGTATCGTTGAGAGAGATACGGAGGAGAACGAATGTAGCGGAACTTAACGTGGGACTGGTAGCAGTCAACTAGGTTGTCTTAACGCGCCTGTGCGTAGGGTAGGAAGTATTGTGCCATAATCTAAGAGTGAAATTAGAAATTCCTATAGTTTTTCCAAACTTTCTCAATATATGCTTCAGTATATTAATGTTAAAATTGTTAAACCTCAAATGATCAGATGAATGTTTGACTAACAAGGGAACCTCCCCATCGCACCCCCCTCAGATTTAGTTATAAGTTGGCACAGTGGACAGGCCTTGAAAAACTGAACACAGATCAATCGAGAAAACAGGAAGAAGTTGTGTGGAACTATGAAAAAATAAGCAAAATATACAAACTAAGTAGTCCATGTCCATGATATGCAACATCAAGGAGATTTTGTGGGCGGGTGAGCCGTGGTCCCGTGGTTAGCGTGAGTAGCTACGGAAAGAGAGGTTCTTGGTTCAAGTCTTCCCTCAAGTGAAATATTTATTTTCTTTATTTTCGCAAAGTTATGATCCGTCCGTTCGTTCATTGACGTCTCTATTCACTGTAATAAGTTTAGTGTGTGTTTTGCGACCGCATCGCAAAACCGTGCGGTTAGTAGATGAAAGGACGTGCCTGTCCAATGGGAACCGAAAACATTTGATCGCAAGGTAATAGGTCAACCGATTCCTCAAGGAAAACACGTCTGATATTTCTATACGACACTGGTGACGGCATGTGCGTCACATGACAGGTATATGTTGTCGAGCTACCTAACTTAACTCGTACACTTGCCGAATGGATAAAAAGGTTCTTCTCCCTTGCCCGATTTAGGTTTTCTTGTGGATGTGACAATCAGTCCCAAAAAAGTGATGAAAACATAAGAGTTTGTCACATAAACTACAACAAATGAATGCAACAGTTTCACAGTCGCACGGTTTCCCCTGTGCTGTCAAAACATATGTTTTTAACGTTTTCAAATTTTTCCGTGTGTAGACCGTCAAATCCTGCATATGTCCAAGCGAATCTGAACATGTCCTGGAACTTTGGAGAGCAAAGTTGATTATACAAAAATTAAAGTTTTCACACAAGGGAGGACTTGAACCAAGGCCCTCTCATTTTGCAGTCGCTCACGCTAACCACGGGACCACGGCATTCCCAAACTCGCACGTTCCTTGATGTTGCATATCTTGCGCATGGACTACTCAGTTTCTATATTTTGCTTAGTTTTTTCATAGTTCCACACAACTTCTTCCTGTTTTCTCGATTGATCTGTGTTCAGTTTCTCAAGGCCTGTCCACTGTGCCAACTTATAACTAAATCTGAGGGGGGTGCGATGGGAAGGTTCCCTTGTAAGTACATTTTTTTTTTTTTTGGAAAAAATGAGTGGCGCTAAATAATGAAGCTAAAAGTTAAGAAGATAAAAATTGTTGAGAATGTATAAACGCATGTCACAAGCGAAAGTTACAAGTCTCGAACTGATCGGTGCAATATTTTGGTCAAAACTTTTTGCGAAAATTTCAAGGCGCTAAATATTAGAAAGATTAAAATTGCGTATGTACACTTAGTTTGATGTAAAAACATTACAATGTGACTCCATTAAGCAACCTCTAATAGTTTTCAAATAATTTACTGCAAACTAAATTTGGAACAAAATTGTCCCTATTCCTAATAGATTAAGTATCATTTGTAATTGTTATAGACAGTTCTCATTACAGCACTGTTACATTAAGGAAATAATACATCTGCACCCAGTTTCAAAGCTAGTGTAAATTATCAATACAAGGACTCTTAAAGACATAGTTCAGAAGTTATGTTCTACTGTCAGTTCGGCTCTAAAACTTCTAGCCAGCAAAGTTTAAATGCATTCGAGCTAAAACTTCTTTCAGTAACTAAAGCTAACTGAACTTTAATTATATAAAAAATATAAAGACTGTAAATTGTCACACAACACAGTTATTAAATAATACGTGTCCGAGAAAGCGGCCATTTAGATGCTGCTACCTGTGCCTACAGCCGTTGATACCAGATGTTCCGTTCGGCGGTCCGCTGCGCCCATATATAAATACGGCCGAAGAGGAAGTAAGAAGAGAGACTTCGCACCGGGCTATCAATCAGCCCGCGTCACTGAAACGCCGGCATACGCTCTGCCTCGGATGATTCCAAAACGGCACCTACCAAACGCACATTTTCGGTACACCGCCCTGCATCACTTAGATTTCACGAAAGTAACTTGTGTGTCGCCCGTTCTGTCGAAAAACCTCGTGGCAAGTGGCGAGCAATTGACTTTGATGATTAGAAGGCAGGACGATAGACCGTTTTACATGGAACTTACAGTAGATGTCGCCTCAAATGCTAATAGCGCTGTTTACGATAGTATTATTATCTTTCCTTTCTCAGACCTTAGGTCTGGTTCGGAATGAAAGTGACGCGGACCTTGATCAAGCGTCACTTCCTTTTAACTGTACGGTATATGTTACATTGCGTTTAGGAACTTTCGGGTAATTGAAAATGTATCAATAATTACGGATTTCTGAAGTTATATATATAAGTTTGGATGTAGCTGTATTGCATTGATGTACTGGTGGATATTGCGTGGTATGACTCCTGTAGTTGAAAGTATAATTGGTATAATGTCAACTTTATCCTGATGCCACATGTCCTTGACTTCCTCAGCCAGTTGGATGTATTTTTCAATTTTTTCTCCTGTTTTCTTCTGTATATTTGCTGTATTGGGTATGGATATTTCAATTAGTTGTGTTAATTTCTTCTTTTTATTGGTGAGTATGATGTCAGGTTTGTTATGTGGCGTTGTTTTATCTGTTATAATGGTTCTGTTCCAGTATAATTTGTATTCATCATTCTCCAGTACATTTTGTGGTGTATACTTGTATGTAGGAACATGTTGTTTTAAAAGTTTATGTTGTAAGGCAAGCTGTTGATGTATTATTTTTGCGACGTTGTCATGTCTTCTGGGGTATTCTGTATTTGCTAGTATTGTACATTGTAGTGTTTTCTTTTTCCAATTTCCTTTCTTCGTATCTGTTGATGTCATGTGATCTAAAGGGTTGTAGAAGTGGTTATGAAATTGCAGTGGTGTAGCCGATGTATTTATATGAGTGATTGCTTTGTATATTTTGCTAGTTTCTCCTCGTTCTAGAAAGAATTTTCTTAAATTGTCTACCTGTCCATAATGTAGGTTTTTTATGTCGATAAATCCCCTTCCTCCTTCCTTTCTGCTTAATGTGAATCTTTCTGTTGCTGAATGTATGTGATGTATTCTATATTTGTGGCATTGTGATCGTGTAAGTGTATTGAGTGCTTCTAGGTCTGTGTTACTCGCATTTCACTACTCCAAATGAGTAGGTCAATATTGGTATAGCATAAGTATTTATAGTTTTTATCTTGTTTCTTGCTGTCAATTCTGTTTTCAGTATTTTTGTTAGTCTTTGTCTATATTTTTCTTTTAGTTCTTCTTTAATATTTGTATTATCTATTCCTATTTTTTTGTCTGTATCCTAGATATTTATAGGCATCTGTTTTTTCCATCGCTTCTATGCAGTCGCTGCGGTTATCCAATATGTAATCTTCTTGTTTAGTGTGTTTTCCCTTGACAATGCTATTTTTCTTACATTTGTCTGTTCCAAAAGCCATGTTTATATCATTGCTGAATGCTTCTGTTATCTTTAGTAATTGGTTGAGTTGTTGATTTGTTGCTGCCAGTAGTTTTAGATCATCCATGTATAGCAGATGTGTGATTTTGTGTGGGTATGTTCCAGTAATATTGTATCCATAATTTGTATTATTTAGCATGTTGGATAGTGGGTTCAGAGCAAGGCAGAACCAGAAAGGACTTAACGAGTCTCCTTGGTATATTCCACGCTTAATATGTATTGGCTGTGATGTGATATTTGAATTTCTTTGGATATTAAGTGTGGTTTTCCAATTTTTCATTACTATGTTTAGGAACTGTCTCAATTTAGGATCTACTTTGTATATTTCCAATATTTGTAATAACCATGAGTGGGGTACACCATCAAAAGCTTTCTGGTAATCAATGTATGCATAGTGCAGCGACCTTTTTTCAGTTTTAGCTTGATATGTCACCTCTGCATCTATTATCAGTTGCTCTTTACATCCTCATGCTCCTTTGAAACAACCTTTTTGTTCTTAATTTATAATTTTGTTCTGTGTTGTATGTGTCGTTAATTTCTGTGTAATAACTGAAGTTAATATTTTGTATATTGTTCGTAGGCATGTTATGGGGCGATATTTAGCTGGGTTTGCTGTGTCTGCTTGATCTTTAGGTTTCAGGTAAGTTATTCCATGTATAAGTGTATCAGGGAATGTGGATGGGTCTGCAATGTAACTGTTAAATAATTTAGTTAGATGTGAATGTGTTGAGGTCAACTTCTTTAGACAGAAATTTGGTATTTTATCTTTTCCAGGGGCTTTCCAATTGTGAGTAGAATTAATTGCTTGGGTGACTTCATGTTGTAAAATTATCACTTCAGGCATTTGTGGTATCATCTTGTATGAGTGTTTCTGCTTGTATCCACCGTGCATGCCCGTTATGTTGTACCGGGTTTGACCATATGTTGCTCCAGAAGTGTTCCATGTCTGTTACGTTTGGTGGATTGTCTATTTTAAAGTGTGTGTTATCTATTGTCTGGTAATATTTCTTTTGGTTTGTGTTGAATGTTTGGTTTTGTTTCCTTCTATTTTCACTTTTTTTGTATCTTCTAAGTCGTTTGGCCAGTGCTTGTAATTTCTGCTTCTTTTCATCTAATTGCTCTATCACTTCTTGTTGTGAGATTTTACCTAACCTTTTTCGTTTTTTTTTTCTGACATTTCATTTCTTATAAATTGTGTTAGCTGTCCGATGTCTTTTCTCAGTTTTTCTATTCTGATCTGTAGCCTGTGTTGCCATGCTGGTTTTGTCGGTTTCTTCTGTGTGTTGGTTGGTTCTGATCTCTGCCTAGTGTGTATATTTAGTGTAGTGAGTGCTCCTATATAAACCAGTAGTTGTAACTCTTCCATAGTTGTGTTTTCATTTATTTTGTTGTGTATGATTGTGTTGATAGTTGTTATTGTTGTTTCGACTTGTGGGTTATTTGGCGGTCTATGCAAGAATGGTCTAATATCTGTATTTGTGTCTTTGTATTCTATATATGTCAGCTGAAATTTTTCTTCTATATCTAACATGTGTGTCACTTCGTGTTCTATTTGTGCTTGTTCTGGTGGCTGTCTTAGGATTTCGTTTTGCTCTGATTGTTTAATTGATGCGTGTTTTTCTTTGCTCTGGGATGTTTGAGTCCATTACTGTATTTTCTTCTTCTTCTGATTGCACATTATTTTGTTCCAGTATTTGTTGTACTTGTTGTTTGATGTTTTGTAATTCTGACTGGGGTATCCTGTTATTTTTGATTATTACACGGATCTGATCAGCTAGTCATCGTTCTGTTAAAAATTTTAATACTGGGTATCTGGTAATAAATGTTGTGTATACTTGGGATCTGTATCCGGTTGTGTTGGTTCCTAAGTTTGTTGCTTGGTAATAACAGAACATGAGGTGTCGGTTAACTTCATCGGACCATCTCATCCTCTGTCTTTGTTTTCCTTCTAGGGTGGTTGCAGGAAGCATATCCTGCAAAACACCTCTAGTTGGATTTAAATCATTTTCCAGTTGGCTAGCAGTGTCGTTACCATTGTGGACGGCATAGGGTTCAAGCGTCGTCCCCGACCATGACGGCGCTTGTCCGAGGCTTCTTTAGTTCTGTCCTGAACCAACTAATCACACTAAAGGGGGGGGGGGGGTTAGCCCTATTAATGGTTTGTTCTTTTCGTCGCCTTTTACGACTGGCAGAACATACCGGAGGCCTATTCTTTTCCCGGGCCTCCACGGGAATTATTATTATTATTATTATTATTATTATTATTATTATTATTATTATTATTGATATATTTGTGCGCGCCAACTTTTACTCATTACTCATTATATTAATCAGTAAGAACTCAAAACTTTTTCTTTCTGTTAGCACAAGAAGAATTAGGACTTGCAGACTGGAAATTATGGCCAGGATGTTCTCAATCGCTTTGTGGCTGAATGCAAAAGTCGTTTTCAGGTTGTTTGTAAGAACGGCGAAGGTAGCCGAAATCCACACGCCGCCCCACAAACAGTACACGATCGAAGCATTATGCTGGATGGAATGATTTACAGGAACTGAAGTATCATCGACTGCGACCAAGGAGGCATAACAGGACATCTGATGTTCTGATTATTCGTAAATACTTTATCGTGCGGTATCGGTAGCACTGCAAGATTGTTTACTGTGAAGCTGTTTCAGCGGGGTAGTGCCTACTCCGACGACTCTGAGGAAATGGGGAAGGACCTGAAAAATCCACGTTGAGTAAACAAATTTGCGTAAATGCACGAAAGTACCATTACGAAGAAAAAGAGCACGACGAAATTCAATTGTAAGACTACTGGTGGACATCTTGAGCACATTAGACACATGGCGGTGACACTATCAAGCAACGCGAAACACACTGAAGCGAGAAAGAAACTTGTATAGGTATGCGTAGTCAAATACACAGATGTAATCAAGCGCAATACGGGGCTGCGGTTGGCAACGCCTATATAAACCAAGCGTCTGGCATACGTGTTACATCTGTTACTGTTGCTACAATAGCAAGTTACCAAGATTTAAGCTAATTTGAATGTGGAGTTACAGTCGGCTCACGAGCTGATTTGGGGGATTATCCCGTATGACCATTTCAGGAGAGCACCGTGAATATCAAGAAACCGGTAACAACATCAAATCTCCGTCGTCGCTGCGGCCGGACGAAGATCCTGCAAGAACGGGACCAACGACGACTGAAGAGAATCGTTCAATGTCACAGAAGTGCAACCCTTGCGCAATTCGCTGCAGGTTTCAGTGCTGGGCCATCAACAAGTTTCAGCGTGAGAACCATTCACCGAAACATCATCTTTATGGGCTTTCGGAGCCGAAGGCCCACTCGTGTACCCTTGATGACTGCACGACACAAAGCTTTACGCCTCGCCTGGGCCCGTCAAAATCGACATTGGACTGTTGATGACTGGAAACATGTTGCCTGGTCGGACGAGTCTCGTTTCACATCGCATCGAGCGGATGGATGTGTACAGGTATGGAGACCACCTCATGAATCCATGGACCCTGCATGTCAGCAGGGGACTGCCATGCTAATGGAGGCTCTAATGGAATACGGCGTGCGCAGTTGGAGTGATATGGGACTCCTGATACGTCTACATACGACTCTGTATTGGTGACACGTACGTAAGCATCCTTGCTCTCGGGGGCCCTACATGATATTAGGCAGGTGTATCCGGTTTCTTTGGTTCTTCAGTGTAGAAAGAGCACGTAAAATTAGTGCTGACGAAAGTGAACGGCAAGTTTTCAGCAGATGATGGGCTATTTTTCATATCTCTCACACAAACAAAACCCGATCGAGTTTTCCAGCTCCTTGGATTTACAGGCGCCATGAAACTGTAACGACGTCTGTAAATGCGTACCATTACTCCTAGCATTTTACTAGTTAATACCTTCAAACATTTGTTTGAGTATTTTTTGTGTTTTACACGTCACATCTTTATAGTTTTATGGTAAGTCAAAATAACTTACCGAATAAATGTTTTACGCTATTGATAACGTGCTACGAAACGCAACCAGTCTTAGCTTTCGGGCGCCAGTTGTTTAACTCAACCGTCACCAAACTTTTTCGTTCGAGAGAAAATACTAAATGTGACGCGGCTCCTACGGCCGCACATGTATCGATATTATGATGAATTTGTTAACTATATAAATTAGTAAGTTATGAGCCCTCTTTAGACTAGATATACTAATGCCGCAGTACGTTTGCCATCGGGCTCTAAGTACCGATCGATAAAAGTCGTTCCCAATCGGAATACTTATTGTTAGTGTGGACAGTTCTGTTTCAGATCGCTACCGTTGTCAGCGTCTCCATTGTTGTGACACGTAATTGCCTGACGAAGTGGTGTGGTACTGCCTGTGTGAGCAGATGATTGATTGATAAATAACAGCTATTATATTTAACCCCATTATGCAATTTGAGAGACGATCATACATGTTTACCAAGTCTTTTGAATGTCATTTTTCTGCTGCTCATTGCGTTGTATTCCAACAGGCTTAATTTCATATTTATTGCTACAAATACGTGCCGCGTTCGAAGATGACCATTTGTAATACGTGCGGTCACCAATCCGTTTTACTTTCAGTGAAATTTGGACTATACCAGCTGATGCACGGAAGCCCGTGAGTTGACACTGGAAAAAGGACACGAAAGCATTCGCCCTATCAAGTTCCCTTACCCTGCTTCGCCTCCGAGGTGACCGGCTATGTTTCCGCATGCTTGCCACAATTTCTGCAGAATATTTTTGATCCGACTAAGGGGTCAAGTACAGCCAACACTTGCAAATCTTGAAGATTTATTCTTTACTGGTTTATAAGTTACCGTTTTTCAGAAGCTATTAAACATCAGAACGTGTTACAAATGGAAATGTATATTCGTTACCAGTAAAGAGTACGTACATACTTACCATTCGCAGCTATTGCCTGTACTTGCTGCTCACAGTGATAAGCAGTGTTTATATTGAAATCCTCCAATGTAGGGAACAATCTTAAATTGCTGTGTGCCGGTTGGACAGCAACTGGCTTTCGCGAGATGAAGTGACAGGAGTCGAGTGTTGATCCTTAGTAAATTGAAGGGGGTTGGGGAAGAAAGAAAACTCACTAATATCAGCTGCATCGGGACTTTCAAATGGTTCAAATGGCTCTGAGCACTATGGGACTCTACAGTTTTTGCCCTCTACAGCTCCCTCTAGTACCATGGAAGTCATTCCCTCATGTCTTAGCAGATGTTCTATCATCCTGTCCCTTCTCCTTATCAGTGTTTTCCACATATTCCTTTCCTCTCCGATTCTGCGTAGAACTTCCTCATTCCTTACCTTATCAGTCCACCTAATTTTCAACATTCGTCTATAGCACCACATCTCAAAAGCTTCGATTCTCTTCTGTTCCGGTTTTCCCACAGTCCATGTTTCACTACCATACAATGCTGTACTCCAGACGTACATCCTCAGAAATTTCTTCCTGAAATTAAGGCCGGTATTTGATATTAGTAGACTTCTCTTGGCCAGAAATGCCTTTTTTGCCATAGCGAGTCTGCTTTTGATGTCCTCCTTGCTCGTCCGTCATTGGTTATTTTACTGCCTAGGTAGCAGAATTCCTTAACTTCATTGACTTCGTGACCATCAATCCTGATGTTAAGTTGCTCGCTGTTCTCATTTCTACTACTTCTCATTACCCTCGTCTTTCTCCGATTTACTCTCAAACCATACTGTGTACTCATTAGACTGTTCATTCCGTTCAGCAGATCATTTAATTCTTCTTCACTTTCACTCAGGATAGCAATGTCATCAGCGAATCGAATCATTGATATCCTTTCACATTGTATTTTAATTCCACTCCCGAACCTTTCCTTTATTTCCATCATTGCTTCCTCGATGTACAGATTGAAGAGTAGGGGCGAAAGGCTACAGCCTTGTCTTACACCCTTCTTAATACGAGCACTTCGTTCTTGATCGTCCACTCTTATTATTCCCTCTTGGTTGTTGTACATATTGTATATGACCCGTCTCTCCCTATAGCTTACCCCTACTTTTTTCAGAATCTCGAACAGCTTGCACCATTTTATATTGTCGAACGCTTTTTTCCAGGTCGACAAATCCTATGAAAGTGTCTTGATTTTTCTTTAGCCTTGCTTCCATTATTAGCCTTAACGTCAGAATTGCCTTTCTTGTCCCTTTATTTTTCCTAAAGCCAAACTGATCGTCACCTAGCACATTCTCAATTTTCTTTTCCATTCTTCTGTATATTATTCTTGTAAGCAGCTTCGATGCATGAGCTGTTAAGCTGATTGTGCGATAATTCTCGCACTTGTCAGCTCTTGCCGTCTTCGGAATTGTGTGGATGATGCTTTTCCGAAAGTCAGATGGTATATAGCCAGACTCATATTCTACACACCAACGTGAATAGTCGTTTTGTTGCCACTTCCCCCAATGATTTTAGAAATTCTGATGGAATGTTATCTATCCCTTCTGCCTTATTTGACCGTAAGTCCTCCAAAGCTCTTTTAAATTCCGATTCTAATACTGGATCCCCTATCTCTTCTAAATCGACACCTGTTTCTTCTTCTATCACATCAGACAAATCTTCACCCTCATAGAGGCTTTCAATGTATTCTTTCCACCTATCTGCTCTCTCCTCTGCATTTAACAGTGGAATTCCCTTTGCACTCTTAATGTTACCACCGTTGCTTTTAATGTCACCAAAGGTTGTTTTGACTTTCCTGTATGCTGAGTCTGTCCTTCCGACAATCATATCTTTTTCGATGTCTTTACATTTTTCCTGCAGCCATTTCGTCTTAGCTTCCCTGCACTTCCTATTTATTTCATTCCTCAGCGACTTGTATTTCTGTATTCCTGATTTTCCCGGAACATGTTTGTACTTCCTCCTTTCATCAATCAACTGAAGTATTTCTTCTGTTACCTACGGTTTCTTCGCAGCTACCTTCTTTGAACCTATGTTTTCCTTCCCAACTTCTGTGATGGCCCTTTTTAGAGATGTCCATTCCTCTTCAACTGTACTGCCTACTGCGCTATTCCTTATTGCTGTACCTATAGCGTTAGAGAACTTCAAACGTATCTCATCATTCCTTAGTAATTCCGTACCCCACTTCTTTGCGTATTGATTCTTCCTGACTAATGTCTGGAACTTCAGCCTACTCTTCATCACTACTATATTGTGATCTGAGTCTATATCTGCTCCTGGGTACGCCTTACAATCCAGTATCTGATTTCTGTCTGACGCTACCCCTAGACCACGGGTCCTTGCCTTCCTAGAACTTAGAACTAGTTAAACCTAACTAACTTAAGGACATCACACACATCCATGCCCGAGGCAGGATTCGAACCTGCGACCGTAGCGGTCGCGCGGTTCCAGACTGAAGCGCCTAGAACCGCTCGGCCACACTGGCCGGCCATCGGGACTTCATGCGAGTCAGCGGCGACGATCGAAAGTATGTGCCGGGCTGGGACTCGAACCAGGACTGCTTACTAGGCAGTTGCGGTAACCACTGCACCACCCGGAACAGTGTTTGTCGCAAATGCGGGGACCATGTCGGCACGCCCCACGGCCGACCCACACTCGCACCCAGCGGCACCTATCCACAGTCCCCTTCCATGCCCTCCACTCTCGCTAGTTTGAGATTCCCACAGCAGGTCGAACGTTAATGTTGATCCGCACCGAAGGTTGTGGATTCATTGCTCATCGAGGCGAATCAATTGTATGAATGCGTGGGGTGTGTTATTTCGGACGTGTCTGAAAGAATAGTCGCCACGCATTCATGTAATAGATCGTCAGTGACGTGCAGATTCTAAACGTTTTCAGAAGTGAATAAAATTTTATTACTATCTCCTTAAGCATTTTTGTTCGTTACTGGGAAGGAAAATAGATGAAGATGCTTTTAACGTTAGTTGTCTTTAGGATTCAGCTGTTGGTAGCTAGATTCATATTGAACAGAGATGAGAACAGCGGGCAGCAGGAATACTTCATACGGGCCGCAGTTTGACGTCCACTGGCTTAATCTGTTGGCCGCTTCATGCAGTCTACCACGAACGGCAACGCACTACAGTCAACCGTGAGTTTCAAGATCTCTCGCGGGTTCCCTGCCTCAGCGGGCAGCAGCAGCGGCGGCTAGGTCTCGTCTAGACAATGAGAGCCTAATGGAGGCGTGCGAACGCCCCGACATTTGCGAGGTCGGCATGTAGCCGTGCCTTGCTGTGGCGCGGCCAGTGAAAGCCGATCAGACAGCGAAAGCACGGCGCAGCAGAGTTAGGGCGAACCGGACCGCCGTGCCCCGCCACCGCCAGCATCTGCGGACGCACGCGCCGATTTCTCCCCCGATTATCTGTGCACCTTATCTGCACCGCACAGCTCCACGTCCGACACTTGTTCGACGACCTGAGTTACCTGCGCTTACCGCTCCGTGTTCCACAAGCAAACCTCACAACTGCGTCGGCCTGCACACAGATACAATGGAAGAGGTTGTGGCGTTTATGCCACATCGCGGTCCACGGTATATTATGTGGTATGTAACTGCATTTACTGGTGTAGCTATGCGAGCTGGTAGTAAAGATAGGTTACAAGTGACAGATGGTCGTAATATGTGGACCGAGAGTATGGGAAAGCGATGATAATAGGCTGAGTTGTTGTTCGGCGACGACAGATGGCAGGGAATGTCATATCACATTTGGAGCCAATATGCGTAACTTCTGGCATTATTATTTAAACTAAACAAAAAAAAACCACCACGAAAGGGTTATGCAAATTGTTCACATATTTATATTCACTCAGGTATCGATGGAAATTGGAAAATTTTAAGCTTTTGCGGTCCTTGCGTGAATGTGCAATGCTGCACGCAGCTGGTAAGCATAGAAGATAGAGGACATGTCGATACCAGGGCATAGAATTTTTGCCAATTTCATTACGTGTACTCAGTTGGACAGAAACTCTGCGTCTTAGAGAAGTGTGTGAACAATGTATTTAAATGTCAGCATTTGAGGGAGAACAGCTAGTTTGATTCCAAAGAAACCGATTGTAATAATCGGCGAATCGGTCGACATTTGGGCAGGAGCGATGCTACTATTAGACGATGTTTGCAGGAATTGGTAAACTGTGGCCAAACACTTGGTCAAGGAGGAAGCGGCGGACCCAGAGAAACGACACAACGAAAGGTCAGAGCAGTCATCAGAGAGGCTCTCAGAGCCAGACAATCATCATCATCATCGATCCGAAAATGCAACTGGTGGTTCAGTGAGCACAAAGACCATGAACAGGCAGCTCACAGAAAAGGGACTGAGCTCACAGGGCCCCATCCGCCGACAAGCGTTGACCGCTGTGCAGCAACAAGGCCGTTTGCGGTATTGTGTAGCACAGTCGTCCAGGAATCTCAGTGAATGGATACTACTGTCTTCAGTGATGAGTCCCACTGTGAGCTGAGCACCTCTGACCATCATCAAGGCCATACAGTCTGACAAGCAGGTGTAATGGCCTGCGGTATAATTTCATTATCCCTTTGGTTGTAATCCGCGGCACACTTCTAGTGCAGTGGCGTGCCGACGATATGCTACGCCCCTGTTTCTTGCCCTCCCTGGCAAGCCACCCTGACCTTACTTTTCAGCAAGATAATGCCCTCCCGCACACAGCGAGGGGGTCTTCTGCTTGTCTCCAACCTTGCCGAACCCTACCTTGACCAGCGATGTCGCAGGATCTCTCCTTAATTGAGAAATTTTGTAGCATTAAGGGCAGGACTTTTCAACTAGCTCAGGATTGACGATCTTACGCCCCAGTTGGACAGAATTCGGCACGCTATCCCTCGGAAAACATCCAGCAATTACCAGCCAATGCCGAGCCGAATAACGGCGATTGACCGACACATTATTGACTTGCTCGATTTGTAAAGCTCTCTCTATTGAATAAATCTATTCTTTCTGAAATTTTGATCATTTGTTTACCTATACATGTAGATCACATCTATCGATTTCCGTCCCATTCGTACAGTCCCTTCGTGGAGGATCTTTCTTACCGCAGTGTATTTAAGAACCCAATCTGGCAATGCTCTAGACTATCCTCTCTGGTGCCTATATAACCAATTTCTGTTATTAAAATTGTATCTTAAAAATTCACAATATTATTAAGGTAATGTTGCAGGTGATTAGTCGACGTAAACCACCAATCGGGAAAGTACGCTGTGCGCGGGTACGCGGGGAACAGGATATCTAATACTGTGTCAAATTAGCCTTCGTGCAAGCAACGTGTGTCCATTATAGTGGTTATTTTGTTTCATTAAAAATTAGTTTAGCTTTTGCTCAGGAAACGCTTGTCAAAGTCTAGGGCTACCATCCAGGTTGTGAACATGACTACTACACTTCACTCAAGAAAATATCCCAAAATTTTTTGAATGGTGCGATGATTTGAACTGAAGATACATGGGGACAGACACACAGCACATAACTTCGTTAATATTACGCTGCTCTAAAGGCTTTAATCTGATAGTGCAGTCGTTACAACAAGTAATGAGTTCAGACTTGCTCTAATATCAGATTGATTGTGAAGACGCATTTTATTCATTTTGGTTTGAATTAGTAAGTAAGGTAGTATCCTATGTATCGAGGCTCTATCGTAGCATCGTCGTAGAACTCCCTAGATGCACTCAAAACTCAAGTGTCCGTAAATCGCATGTTGGGTGCCGCGGCCGAAGGAAAAGAAACTCTGTAGAGACACTGAAGCAGCTTTAGAAGAGATGAGGTAAGCAAGCTTGCCACCTGGTTATCTAGGGAAGGATGTATTGCAATATACAACTTACTTTTGCGGGTCATTCAACTTCGCCCTCCACGCGCAACCTTACGTAAATTACTACTTGCGCAATTAGAGTACCTGTTGTACTTAAGTGTCTCGCCAGGAATTTGTTTCTTTTTGAGTGGAAACGCTCCTGTAATACTACCAACTCACCCACAAGGGCAATGACCTCAGTAAGAAATGCTTGGAGGCTCTATCTACACCTGGTGTGATCCTGCCGCTAGGTTAGGTAGGGTGGTGCCATCTGACGACGGGAGTCTATGGTTCAAATGGCTTTGAGCACTTATGGGACTTAACATCTGAGGTCATCAGTCCCCTAGAACTTAGAACGACTTAAACCTAAGTAA
The DNA here is from genome assembly GCF_021461395.2 of Schistocerca americana. Taxonomy (NCBI): domain Eukaryota; kingdom Metazoa; phylum Arthropoda; class Insecta; order Orthoptera; family Acrididae; genus Schistocerca; species Schistocerca americana. The sequence goes on from NC_060119.1 coordinate 542,383,366, forward strand.
CCTAACGACATGACACACATCCATGCCCGAGGCAGGATTCGAACCTGCGAGCGTAGCGGTCGCGCGGTTCCAGACTGAAGCGCCTAGAACCGCTCGGCCACACTGGCCGGCCGGGAGTCTATGTATCACACTTAAATGAGAAGTACCTTGTCCATATTAGTGATACATTCCGCAAGTTACAACTTCACGTGGTAATTAACGGAACAGATGGGTACAATTTTCTGTACAACTTATCCGCCACTGGAAGTCGCGTTGCCGCTTGTCACAAGTCCTATCTAGGAACAACCCATAGACGATTGCAAAAGGAATCTTGAAACTTACTTTCGGCGCCATAATAAAACCAAAAAATTCAGCTTTAACTGTTCGAGTTCTTAACTCTTTCAGAACCTCTGGCCACAATACTGTACAGTAACATTTGCTGTGTATTATCTGCAACTGATGTGTTTCCTCAATGGAATCCTTATGACCACATTTGTTGATGTGGAACCCGTTCACAATGCCAAAGCGCTGCCACCTATTGGGCATAACTATAAAAATATTAACAAGTGAACGTAGCAGTACGCAGCAGCGTGTGCCCGTTAGAATACATGGAAGTGGATGGTTGGTTATATTCCATGTTAAACTGAACTTTGTTATTTTGCATGCTTATTATTGAATGGTCAGTTTATTTATTACACCAGTGAATGTTTCAAAATTAATTATCTTAGTCCATATAAAGGAGCCAAGTGTCCAAAGTTTATTTTGAACACAGGAACATGTGTATAAATCTTGCATCTAAAAATCACGGAAAAATTTAAGGGCATTAGAGCATAAAGAAAAATATTTCTTCTTCCAGAAAAATAATTCAGGTCTGTAAGGGTTAAAACAATACGAAGAGTCGTTCAACGTTTTGGTACAAAAACCGCAGTAAGCACTGAAGCCAGTAACATACAATTTTTCAAAATACATGTGTACCTGCCGTATCAAGAATATAGAAATCCGTGACTGCAGTTATCAAGTAATGTACCGCGATGTGTGTGGGGAGAAAACAAGAGACGACGACCGACTCGTGTTGCACACCACCATTGCAGACGGGAGTGTGACCGCCTGCTGCTGGATTATTCAACAGTTGGGACTGGGAGCCGCAAAGGCCAGTGAGCCAGGTGGAGCACATACGACCCGGAACCAACATGGTCCGCATTGGGAAAAGCTGGCCACCCCACCCGTCCCTTCAATATGTGGCTGTGAGCACGGTGGTGGCCTGTAAGCTGTACTCTTGCTTTCTAAAACACTCGCCATCTTCATACGCTGTAAGTGGCTGAATGAATGTCATCGAAAACTAATCTCAACTCTAGTGACTCTTTTAACCTCTAGTGACTTTCTTCTAGCTACCAAATGACAGTAGATAAGATGTTGGTGGTAATATCCCTGCACAAGAATGTTATATGGACTGCACATGAGGGATAAGGAGAATTATTGAACATTGCTGCTCATTTTGGTATTTAACCATTTGGAAAGAGTCTAGGTGTTAAAAGTTGATGGTAATAACGATGGATTAGCTGCTTAAGTCTATGCTCACTCTCAGATAAGTATGTGAGAAAGAGGCAAAAACGCAGCTGGTCAATAAAATTGTTTATTTGGAACGCTAAGCGGAAAAAACTGTGGCCGAACTAATGCTAGCGAAATGCCCACGTGACCGTGCAGCATCCGAACATCATACGCATCTGGTTCCAAAAAAATATATTCCAGTGAATGAAACTCTTCAATATCTGCTCAAAATATAACTGAAAGTATGTAATTTGTTTAAGTGAACATCAATGTAGCGTGTGTATTGCATTTCAATCATGTCACAATTTTTTCTGAATTTCCCGATTTTCCATTATTCGGATGACCACCTAGTCGTGTTTAGTGCACATGAATGAAAAATAAACGGTCTAATGTGATCTGCTCGTGCCACAGAGTGCTTAAGCAATAATCTTTTGACAGTCCGCATATTTTGTTACACCAGTTGTACCACCACGTCACAATAGTCTGACGTTAGCGATACTTATATAACCTAATAAATCGCGACGTAATCGACAGGAAAGTGGAGAGTTGGTTAACTATTATCAAATCTTATTTCAATTTAACACATTCTTGCTACAGACGGCTCTAACAAATTGCGTGCTCAGTATTACTGTACCCTGTTGTTGTTTCTCACTTCGAACTCTGAGTTCATCATCTGGTTACTTTTAAAAATGAAACTATTTTCCTTTTTTCGCCAACTTTTGAACCACAACTAATTTTGAACGATGCATGTTGCGTGTAAATACATGAAACAAATGAAAGAGCCTTGCATACTTAAGCGTATAAACTGCACTAAGAAATGCTCGTCTACAGTTTATAAACTACGAAGCTATATTTAGTTTCCACCATTTAGCGAAACTCTGACAACTATTTTTCTTATGGTTAGCATTATGTGTTTGTTACATTATACTTTTTAATCAACAGCAATCAGTTGATAAGTAGCGTGACTAACCCTATCATAGCAGCGTTGTGTATCAGCTAGTGTAACCTTTCACTAACCTTTTACAGTTCCACATTTTTCATATTTGTAGTTTACTCTAAAGGCTGCTTTCGTGGAAATGAAGAGAGCGCAAGTTTCTCGCAGGTTTTCTTTGTGTTGTTTGACCAGTTTGTTCGGTATGAATATGCTTGTGTGCTTCTCTCTTCTGCACGAATCCAATTATTCCGCGAAGATATCATTGTGCTACAAAAAAAGTAAAGCCGTTTCCCAGCATACGAAAGTAATTATAATTTTTAAGTTGGTGTTCACACTGCTTGAAATACCAAAAGCTAAAACACTCTTGTGTGACATTGCGTCAGTCGTTGTGGGCCATCTAAAATTTTTATTGTTCTTTAAGAGTCAAGTCTGCTAAGACCGCTAGCAATTTTTTATCACTATTACCGGCTTTGACAGATCAGATGATGACAGCGTAAATCTGTCTAAACAGGCCATAGTAATAATAAGATTTGCTAGCGATCTTGGTAGGATTGATTCTTCAAGAATATCTCTCAGATTGGCTGCAGAGTCTAGTATTGTAATGCAGTGGTTCTAAACACGAGAAAACAATGTGAAACAAGTAATTCGGCACTTAGCATAAACTTAGATTTAGATCAAATTGCATCGTGAGCTAAGACTCCCTGATCATTTTGGTGCTGGTAGAAAGACCTGTGTTATGAAGCCATTGTTGGAGGATTTTTACTGAAATGTGAACCTTTACGCTGTATAAAATCTGACGAACTCTTAAAAAGAAAATTCTGATCTAGAAATTAACTGTATGGTTTAATCCGGAAATATTACTCGAAACTCACTTTGCTCTGAGTTTCACAATTCCACGGAAGGCAGAAAGGAATAGCAACTGTTAAATGCTGGTTACGAAGAACATACGAGGCAGTGGATTCCTGAGGCAGCTACTGCGTCACTGGGAAGGGAGGCACATTTGTCTTACACATGACACGAAATCGTTTGTCATCTACATTAAAAAGCAAAATTTTTTACATACTGTTTTCATAAAAGGCACCTCATGAAGGAAGAACGCTCCTAATGCGATATGCGACATTTTTAATTCGCAAGCTTACTATGATTTTCTATCAATACGTATTATTTTAGATTTTTGGTATTTGGTACTACGCAGTGCTTTAGGCATTAAAAGATCTTTTGGAGTATCTTTGTGTCCTTTAGAAGCGCGTAGGTAGGTGTGTGCGTGTGCGTGTGCGTGTTTTCACGGACACGGGCAACAGTCCAGGTTTGACGGTGACGCAATGTAAGGTGCAGTAGACCAGAGAGAGAGAGAGAGAGAGAGAGAGAGAGAGAGAGAGAGAGAGAGAATCTTCGCGGAGAGTTGCGAATTGTTCGCGCCCAACCCAGACCAGACGCAGTCTCACGTCTTCAACTTTTGTACTGCTTCGCTCTGCGTTCAGGATTATCAACACTCGCCACAATCACTTTCTGTGAAGCACAGCGCTGGAAAATTTACGGGAAGTTATTTCTGTAACGTGATTTTTTTTCCTCTTTATTTTCCGTTTACAGTACAGTACCAGTATTTCACGATTCTTAGGAACATACGTGTTGTTCCTCTTGTCTCGTACATCCTCTTATCGCTTCATTGGCAGAAATCGGGGAATCCCTATTAACTAGTCGACACTGTTCTCCCTGTCACGAGTGACTAATTTGCAAAAGAACAACGTTTCAATGGTGACTTATCATTCACGCTAACAATACGGGAAGAATAATCAAATTCATTAACATCTGAAAGAAAACTTTCGCTACAGTATACTAAGATCATTCCTCCGTAGGGAAAACAGAATTACCTGTAACATTGAGAAACTGGGACCAATTGGATTACTTCGTACTTATCTACAAGGTGGGACATCTAGTTCAACAAAGTAACGATGACTTCACTTAATGAAGTTGAATTGTATCCAGCGCATATTATTTCGATAATTTTCAGTATGACTTTGGAATTGCACACTGATATTAAAGTTTCGTCCTTCTCACTTTCTATGCATTTTTACAAAAATTGAGTTCATGGTTTTCCTGATAATGGCTTAAAGGTGAAATGTAAGTAATATAAAATGACGTTTGTACAGTCGAATGGTGATAATATTCAATTAGTATGAAGTTTGATATTTCGCCTGAGTGACGGGACAACATTTTCACGCAAACTTAGCCCCGTCTGTCTAGCCTGCAAGCTGCTCCAGTCTATTTCATGTTGCAGTATTACGTTCGTTACCAGCGGGTCTCCTCTCACAGGCAACTCCAAACGAGAACACTTCAGTCTTGATCTCACCGAGTCCGATGTCAATATGAACTCTAAATGAGTAATACACATTTGTATACTAAAGACTTGACCGGTCAACAGTTTTAACGACGCAGGTGGAGTCAGAACTAGCTAGCGTAGTAGCCGCTTGAGTAGTCTTACGTCACAACTACAGTCACAGATAACGTCTTTAGTCATTCATATTTTTAACGAAGATATCGGGAGGCTGCACAATGGTTTGTTTCGAGAGGCCTTCATCGTTAATTGTGTAATTTATCACGCTGTGGTCAATATTCTGACCCTGGAAACTGCACAACTAAAGTAATTGTCGAAGATGTGCGTTCAACCTTACGGGGTCTTTGCCGAATTCGATTCTAGGGATCTGAATCTGTGTCCGGACACGAATTTGCTATAGCAGCGCAATGCCATTCTAAAAAACCAAAAACTGCCTTTGACGAGAAGATTTCCGAGCGCTTGTAAGTATAAAACATTTTAATTTACATGTTTGTTGGAAGATGAATGCACAGCGCAATAGCATTAAAAATCAAGATTGCTAATTCGAATGTTGCTAGTACTACATATTTATTAACACATGGAAATGTTAAACATCGAATCATAATTCTTAATAAAAATCTTTTTGGTCTAAAATCACTGACTATGAAGAAAATCACACACATCAACGATAGTGATCAATCCCTAGAATTAAAGTAAATTATTTTCTACACTAGTGTACAAAAATGAAGGACGAAAGTAACTATCGGATGTGTCATTGCCAACACATTATGCACGCAGGAACATTGTCTAATATTAGTTTTTTATGATCGAAGTGTTATGGTGAGGCAAGGCATTATGTTTCGTGGGCACTCAGGAAGGTGTCCTCACCCAAGAGATGGGAAATGGGCAGGATTGCAATGCGACGACGAGAAAGTGGGCTAAAGATCTCAGTGCACGATGGACACGATGCACCTTGGAAGACGCCCTTCCCCAATTGGCTCGCTCTTCGGGGAAATTTTGAAGAATGGAGGTCAAACCCTACAGGGGACCATCACATAAACGCCGAAATTTGTGAGACTCCTTTTAGTCGCCTCTTACGACAGGAAGGAATACCTCGGGCCTATTCTAACCCCGGACCAGCAGAGGGAGAGACGAAAATGTGTAGAATATTAAAAACAAGGGAATGGATGACAGAACGTGCGTTAGGACATCAAGGAATAACCTCCTTGGTACCTCAAGGAGCTGTGAAGGGTACAAACTGTAATGGAAGAGATTGGAATATATCCAACACATGTGACATTCATTCATACCACAAGGGGATGAAGTCCATTTTTGGTCGTTCTGGGCTTTTTCAGTATTGTTTATGAAGCTGCATTCAGAGCATAAAATAGATAGTGTAAATAACTGCTACAGTATGGGCAACATTGTTGAGCATGAACGGAGGAAGTCTTCTTCCGAGTACAATGGGGAGATGTCCACTGTCACAGCTTGCATGGTTTGTATTGTCTGTGAATAAGCTCCAATTGAATCAGGGTGATGATTTTTTGTCTGAAGATATGGGAGATAACGTATCTGAATATCAACGTTCTAGCTCAGGTAAACTTTTAATTTCGTAAATTTGGTAAGTAATAGTTACCTAACGAGTTAGTAACCGGACTATTGCTAGAGCAGTGTTCAGTATAACTAATTTGACGGGGAAACCTTTTATCACTCGTGCAATGAATGTGGCCTAACTATGTCAGTTGATGAGCGATGATGGTTGTCTCAATGCAGTTCAGATACGCTTTCTCGAGAATGTCAGTATGGGTCGCACGGTCCTCCCATTTAATGTTAAAGATGTATCAGATTCGTTTTGTTGGCGGAAGTGCTGAAGTTTTTTGATATCCTTGTGATGCAGTGTCCAAATTTCACAGCCGTACAGGTGCGTCGAAATAACAGCAGCTCTGTACACCATGAGTTGTCTGTGCAGCTTTACGTCTCTTTGCATGAAGACTCTGTATTAACCGGCTAAATGTTGCGTGGGTAGCGCCAACTCTTATCAACATCTTGTTCGTAGGTGCACCGTTTAGGTAAGGTGCTTCCAAGGTGTGAGAAGTGCTCAACTTGCTCCAGTGCTGTGTCTAGGATAGAGGTATTTAACTCTGGGAGAGTTAACCCTGGGGAAATAAAATTATACAGGGTGTTACAAAAAGGTACGGCCAAACTTTCAGGAAATATTCCTCACACACAAAGAAAGAAAATATGTTATGTGGACATGTGTCCGGAAACGCTTACTTTCCATGTTAGAGCTCATTTTATTACTTCTCTTTAAATCACATTAATCATGGAATGGAAACACACAGCAACAGAACGACCAGCGTGACTTCAAACACTTTGTTACAGGAAATATTCAAAATGTCCTCCGTTAGCGAGGATACATGCATTCACCCTCCGTCGCATGGAATCCCTGATGCGCTGATGCAGCCCTGGAAAATGGCGTATTTTACCACAGCCGTCCACAACACGAGCAGGAAGAGTCTCTACATTTGGTACCGGGGTTGCGTAGACAAGAGCTTTCAAATGCCCCCATAAACGAAAGTCAAGAGGGTTGAGGTCAGGAGAGCGTGGAGGCCATGGAATTGGTCCGCCTCTACCAATCCATCGGTCACCGAATCTGTTGTTGAGAAGCGTACAAACACTTCGACTGAAATGTGCAGGAGCTCCATCGTGTATGAACCACATGTTGTGTCGTACTTGTAAAGGCACATGTTCTAGCAGCACAGGTAGAGTATCCCGTATGAAATCATGATAGCGTGATCCATTGAGCGTAGGTGGAAGAACATGGGGCCCAATCAAGACATCACCAACAATGCCTGCCCAAACGTTCACAGAAAATCTGTGTTGATGACGTGATTGCACAATTGCGTGCGGATTCTCGTCAGCCCACACATGTTGATAGTGAAAATTTACAATTTGATCACAGTGGAATGAAGCCTCACCCGTAAAGAGAACATTTGCACCGAAATGAGGATTGAAACATTGTTGGATGAACCATTGGCAGAAGCGTACCCGTGGAGGCCAATCAGCTGCTGATAGTGCCTGCACACGCTGTACGTGATACGGAAACAACTGGTTCTCCCGTAGCACTCTCCTTACAGTGACGTGGTCAACGTTACCTTGTACAGCAACAAATTCTCTGACGCTGACATTAGGGTTATCGTCAACTGCACGAAGAATTGCCTCGTCCATTGCAGGTGTCCTCGTCGTTCTAGGTCTTCCCCAGTCGCGAGTCATAAGCTGGAATATTCCGTGCTCCCTAAGACGCCGATCATTTGCTTCGAACGTCTTCCTGTCGGGACACCTTCGTTCTGGAAATCTGTCTCGATACAAACGTACCGCGCCACGGCTATTGCCCCGTGCTAATCCATACATCAAATGGGCATCTGCCAACTCCGCATTTGTAAACACTGCACTGATTGCAAAACCACGTCCGTGATGAACACTAACCTGTTGATGCTACGTACTGATGTGCTTGATGCTAGTACTGTAGAGCAATGAGTCGCATGTCAACACAAGCGCCGAAGTCAACATTACCGTCCTTCAATTGGGGCAACTGGCGGTGAATCGATGAAGTACAGTACATACTGACGAAACTAAAATGAGCTCTAACATGGAAATTAAGCGTTTCCGGACATGTCCACATAACATTTTCTTTGTGTGTGAGGAATGTTTCCTGAAAGTTTGGCCGTACCTTTTTGTAACACCCTGTATATTTAAGGAATGTATTTTTGTTTCTTTGATAAAACCTGTAGACTAGGATAAAGAGGAAATTACAAGTACAGTACGCTGAGAGCAGAATCAACTTCAAAAATTTACTTTTGCATTCAAGTAGCGTGAGTGGTACTTAAATTTACTTTTATTCATTACATTAATACATTATATACAATATCTGATCATTTAAATACTTTAAAACGGAGCAAAGTTTTTCTTTAAGTAACTATTAAGCAATAACTTTATTTTTTCTCAAACCTCTTATTGTGACGTAATTCCATTGTCCGCTGAACGCGTCGTATTGGTGAGGACGCTTGTTGCCAGTGTTACTCTGGTATGAAGTGCGTCGCATAGGAGAGGGATACGTGGTGGCCTGCAGCAAATTAGTGTGAAGACTGATCCTCAAAATAAACAAAACAAGCGATATACTTTATTTTAAAATGAATTCCTTTTGCAGTAAATAAAAGGATTAGTCTGATGATCGTTTAACAGCTTTGAAACAAAATTATTTTTCCCCCCCAGGCAGCGTCTTGCAAGGGAAAGCCAAAGGTTGTCCCTTTTAAGTGTGTACTGATCGTGACGTGTGTACAGCATGGTCGGGATGACTGGTGTTTTGTACCGACTGTTCGTAGCCCAAATGACTGACCACTATGGGACTTCACATCTGAGGTCATCAGTCCCCTAGAACTTAGAACTACTTAAACCTAAGTAACCTAAGGGCATCACACACACCCATGCCCGAGGCAGCATTCGAACCTACGACCGTAGCAGCAGCGCGGTTCAGGGCTGAAGCGCCTAGAACCGCTCTGTCACAGCAGCCGACTGTTCGTAGTCTGACACGTGTTTTTTCCGCTGCGCAGTGCCCGTCAGCCTCCAGCAGTGATTGCCGAGGCAGCGGCTGATTCCGCAGTCTAAGGCCACAGTCTACTGCAGTGCAGTCCAGTCCACCTGTTGCCCAGGCCCAGGCAGCTGGCCCCCGAGGACACCTGGCCGCGGCGCTACCAGCTTTCCTCCTCTTTGGAGGACGCAGCACACCGCTGGCCCAGATACGCCACCGATGCAGACTACATCACAGTGCTACACCATTATTCCATCCCTTCTTGCTGTCGCGAACGGTGCGCGGGAAGAACGACTCTTTATTTAGTTCCGTGTGAGGTCTAATTCCTTTTAGTACATGGCCTTTTTCTCAAAAATCTTATGACGAAGCTTTACGTTAGTTGACTGTTGCATGAACGTGAATTTTCACCCTAAAACGGAGCTGTCACTTCTTTGCATCATAAATGGTGTTGTGGGGCCCGAAAGGATACACTTTTGTTTTAGCATCGGAAAGTAATTTTCCTTTTATTACTTGTATTTACTCATACTGTATTAGAATACAAAATATCAGTTTAAAAACAAATAATTCAAAATGAATCACAGAAGGTGAGTTTTTACGTTTCGTTTCACTTCACTGTTATTCGGGGATATGTAAACTTTAACTAATATATCAGAAATAACTTTGGAACAGTAATCAATTGCTGTAATGAGAACATAAAAGGTGTAAAAAATTAGCATTAATGAATTTTACATATTAATTGATATACAATTTCTCACAAATGTTCAATATTCTCTGAAGTTCTCTAGCCCTCTCTATACCTCACAGAATGTCAGGTATGACAAACTTGACGACTTCAGATATACAATACTGTTTGGCCTTTTTCTCACTGGCATGGGAAGCACTTTAATGTTCATTTTTGTGAGAAGGGTCGTTTTCATCTTTAAGTTCATCTGCATCACTACATTCGTCTTCTAACATTTTTCTCCCAACGTCCGGAAAATCTGGACCAAGCACGGAAATGTGTGAATGAGAATACAAAGCATAGTGACCTGAAAATAAATGAAAACACTAAGCTTGTTAGTAAAATATTTAATTGCTAAGTAAATTTTGATCACATAGGAAACGAACACTGTGTCTGGGGTCAATAATGGCACCACCCAAACTTTCCGCCAGCGCATTGAGAAAGTGGACGACTCGACAAGGCTCCTAGTTTTGTCTGGAGGTTGGTTACCGGCTGGTGGAAAAGTGGAACCACCAACAACAGAATGACCAAGAGAGGAAATTGCAGGCATGTACTGTTTCACTCGTATCAAAAAGGACGCCACAACTGCATTTGAGGGTTAACGGTAAACCACGCCTTAATGCAGAACGACTCCTAGCGTCAGCCACTGCAGTTTGGTTAGTACTCCGTGACAGTTTCGCGCTTACTGACTTTACCTGCGACGAATTACACAGCTCTTTCCATTTTCTCTAGCTACACCATTCCACACTTCCTGAGGATTCTTCCAGTGAATGTTTGGTATATCTCTTTGCGATTTATTTTGGGTGGTTGTTCCATTCTGAAACGCTGGCATACGCACACTGCCAGAAGTTACGGGTTTATTTTCAGTGTTATGGTGACCATTGCGAACGACACAGACTTAGCATCTGCCTGACTTTTACCATAATCTCTCCGTCTGCTACCACTGCCTGCAGCGCCAGACCGAGATCAACGTTTTCGGTAGCAGTTTGTGGAAGAACTATGCAGACGAAGTTCACCTGAGAAGTAAAACGTATTTACGCTGCGTAATTTAAGGATTTAAGAAACAATTACATAAATGAATGAGAAGATCCCCATGGTCTGAAGTTCCTTTGAACTCGGTCGAAAGTGAAGGACTGCATTACGCATGTGTGAGGGAAGCTGCTGCCTGTGGCGGCTAACGAATGGGTTCTTTATGCAGCTCACTGCGTCAATGAGCCGCCAAGAAAACCAACGTGACAGCTGTCTCCGGTCACTGGCCCCAGTCCCAGTCTGTCGCTGCCTTCGCAGCTCTACTCTGAGGCGTCTCCCTCAGCATTAGATGAAAGCCTTCTAGTCCACAGCGTATTTTAGATTGGGGACAATCTCATATCCACGTAAAGGAGCTTCGTTTCCTCTTCCATTCTTCACGAAGGACCAGGACTTTGTTTAGCATAGCCACGATTGTCTTAGTTCATGACCTTTGCCGGCCATTACACCGACAGCGTCTCTCCCTATACGTTCACATTTCCCTTATCAATTTTCCCTACGATCTTTGTCACCATAAGTGCCGTGGGAGAATCATCTTCCGTGCGCTTCAAAGACAGCATTCCTTCCCACCGTTTCCAGTCGCTGGCGTAACGAATTCTGCAGGCACCAGTTAGTCACACGCTGTATGTCGCACAATGGCATTTACTCGTACCTACGAATGACAGAGGAACTTAGCACCCTATGACGCGACAGATTGAAACTAACTGAGCTTTTGGTTTGAGCTCTCAGCCAAGTGTCCGTCGTCACACTGACGTTTCATACGGGCGGGGGAGGGGGTGGGGGAGATTGTGGCCATAGCCGCAGAACCACTCACTGCCTCACGTGCTTCTGTCAGGTTCGCCTACGTCCGGACGTGACGTCACGGGTGTCGTTAAGTCGTTAACAGTTCACACATAGTCATCGTGACAAACATTTACGAACATCGAGTGTTAACCAATAAATCTGCAGCAAAGCTCACGAGCCAAATTAAGAAGCTTAACGAGACCGTGTAATATGGAACACGGTGCATGTTCTAAACTGTTCGTATTGACTGAAATCCTGTATGAAGAGTTAATCATACCTGTAAACCCCTACGTAAATCACTTGGAATATAGTGAGATCACAGTTCGGAAAAATGCTTCGACAACGCTCCCGTGATACAACAGCAATTTGATAAAGTATTGGTGATTGAATACGAGGAGCAGGGTTAGTGTCTTATTCCCGTACGTATAATTATAGTCCTCGAAGGTAAGACTTTTATTCTGTTTCTGTGGCCCCATTCATCGGTATCGGCACTCGAAAGTGTCGCCTATGAAGGTGACCGGACTAAACTCGTTATGCTACTAGCGCTCAGTATCACACATTCCGGGACGGATTACGAAGCGATGGTAATGAATTCTATGAGATACTCCTGCCGGCTGGGTACTTTAAATGCACCATGAATAAAGTATCTGGTTCGCTTACGTCATAGGAGTCGTGGTTGCAGTCCCTCTCAATAAAAATTTAATCTCTCATACGCGTAATCAGGAAAGTTTTCCGAAATGGATATACGGCGTATAGTCACCCAGCAATGCTATTAGCAATTAAAATTATCACTTAATTAAATTCCACACATTCAAGAGTTGACTAGTGAAGTGACGTTATCTCTGTCGTATTTCCGACCTAAATATAATTTGAGCCCGCTTACAGTATTTCAAGACAACTATAAAACTGTTTAGGTTGGCGCAGAAGTTCGTAGCGTATTTGTTTAACATGTTGATATTCCGATTGCTGCGGGTTTATTTATCGACACTAATTTTTTATTTGTAGTTCACTATCGCTGTTTGAGTTTATATATCGTCGTTTTGTCATTTGGAGGTAGGTAGTGGATCTGTGGATAGTAGAAAATAGATTGGCAAGTGTAGAAATCGCAACATTTCCAAATATTCTTCTGTCTGAGTTTAGTAGGGGGCTGACAGGAGCTGAGACAGCTAGAAACACGTTTCCTGTGTTGCGGATAGTGCTACTGGACAGAGCACGACAAGAAAATGGTTCCCTCGTGTAGGAGGAGGATCACTTTGACATTAGCGACTCACGTCCAGGAAGACCTTCGGGGTGTGGTGATGATCGTTTAAACGCATGCACGTAGTGACTCGAGAACTGTCAAATGTGTTAATTGTTATCATCCCAAAATCGGGTGACATTTTCAAGCTGTGAGGAAGGTTCAAAAAGCGTGGATATGGATACGGCATGCACTAAGTCAAAATCCCAAAAATCAGCGGGTGGTCGTATGTACATCTCCGCTTACTCGTCATCATTTGGCTCGAGAACAACACCGACCACTTCTATCCTGTGTCGTTACTGCCGACGAAAAACGGTGCCTTTATCCTAACACAAGGAAAAGAAAGGAACAGTCGAGCCCAAGCAAAGCAGCAACTCCCCATACAAAGACATGCGCGCATCCGCAAAATATGTTATGCACCTGGTGGAACAGCAACTGTATAGTGTACTACAAATTGCTTCCCCGAGATGTGACTATCACTGCTATCATTTGTCAGCAGCTGAGATCCCTTGCAGGCGCAGTTCAAGAACAATGACTAGGATGACTGCATGAAATGGTACACAACAATAACGCCCGCCCACCTTCACCTGAACAGTCATAAAACAGACACCGACTGTATTCATCTAATCTTGCGCCCACAGATTGTGACTCCTTCCGCTCTTTGTGGAAGAAATTCCTTTCTGGATAGAATTGCGCTCCGAACATGGTTCGACGAGTTCTTCGCCTCAAAACCATGGGATTTCTACAGTCGCGGAAACGTAAAGTAGCCCCAGCGTTGACAGGCAGGTGTAAATGGCGAAGGTTAATATATTATTGGTGACTAAACACTGTTATGTATATCTGTTGTGTTTACTGCAATTATGGGAAAACACTACGAACATATGCACAAACCCATGATTTGTATCAGGATTTAAAATTCAAAGTTCTGCTGACCCATGCGAAAAAGCAAAAGTGCAATCGACTACGGGGTACGCACTGTCCTGCTAGAGCTAGTCACGACTCGCAGCATTCACGACAAATCTGAATTATCCACAGACACGGAACACTCAGTCCGAAACCCCCACGTGACTGAGTCACCGTCCAGAGCAACAGATACCTTGCCTCTTCAGACACTTCCAGCACACTACCATAGGGTCAATTCGGCTGCCATCCTTTATGAATGACACCTTGGTTTCCCCTTAACTGCGACAAGCAACTCTTATTGTAGTTCACCACTCCGAATGAAAACTTTTTACTATTGTGTGCTATTTAAACCTCGACACAGAACTGCATGCGGAGACGCTGATTAATATGCCCTAAATTCTGGGATGAATAGTTCGCCCGTAATCTTAATTAAAGTGAAAGCAATTTTCTCATTGTTAATTTTAGTGAACTTTAACGTGAATATTCACTGCATACTTAAGTGGCACAAGGACAGTGGAAATGTGTTTCTCTTCCTGCCGTTGTCATCCAAATTTATATACGTAGCTCTGATGGAATTTAAGGGCAAAAGGAAGCAAAAAAATCTGAGCGAAAACGGCAATTCAACACTGAAGAAAATCTAAATAATGCTTATAATTGAATGTGGTTGTTTTCCAACAAATGGTGCAATGCTGTTAGTGTAAACAGCTATTTGTGTTTGTTTTTATAATTACTTACACAGATTATAATCGGTTCAGATACTTCTGAACCGCTATTTAATAGCATGAATAAACATGTGAGCTAGTCATTCGATTCGTCTCGAAGAGAGATTCCATTTGCAAGGGATCTCCTCCGTGGATTAATTAGTGTAAATGTTGTTATAGCTTCTGCAAGAAGTAGATGGCTTTCAGACTCTTCTGTTACACAGTTCTCTTCCATAGTCAATCTAATACCAATGAGTTAAGGGAAGTATTCGCAGATAGTCGGTAACACTCGTTGGTTCAAATGGCTCTGAGCACTATGGGACTCAACTGCTGAGGTCATTAGTCCCCTAGAAATTAGAACTAGTTAGACCTAACTAACCTAAGGACATCACAAACATCCATGCCCGAGGCAGGATTCGAACCTGCAACCGTAGCGGTCGCGCGGTTCCAGACTGCAGCGCCTTTAACCGCACGGCCACTTCGGCCGGCCGTAACACTGGTAACGCACGTAGATCTTGACACTATTTCCGATTCTACCCATATCAGGTGATATGTTAACTCGCTTGTTTCTGCATATATTTTGTGTAATTCTAAGCTTACTTGGTCGTATAGATTATTAGGTATCTTCCCCCGACAGCTATTCATATTGCCCCCAGTTCAACATCTTTTCGAAAAAATAGCTTCGTAGACACTACTGGCGTGGAATTGTTTCGTACAATAAAGGAAAACTTAACTCAAGAACCCCTGTCTCTCCCGTCGCAGAATTGGTTGGTTCGTTGAGTGGGCTACGGAACCAAACACTGAGGTTATCAGTTCCTCCATCCATGGAAGATGCAGCCGGAAGTAGAGACGTCACCAAGAATGGTTCCTGATGTTGTCGGGAGATTTGTAACAGTAACAGAGGGGTGAAAAATATAGTGGACATCTTTTGTACCGGCAATAATAGAAGCTAGATGGAGATAGGGACGTCAGCGGGTGGGCGTCATCTGGGCTTAGCATGTGACAGGAAACGTCCCACCCACAGAGCTGTCCCGGCCCTGATGCATTAGCCAAGGGAGCCCACCATTCGACGAAGTGCGACACTCAGAACAGAAAACTGGGCGCGGCAGAAAGGAGGCAAACCGAATCTGGAAGCGGTTAAAACAGAGTGAAAGAGGAGCAAGTGCAGCGCCGATCCAGTATCGATGTATCTCTCACCCCTCCCTCCCTCCCTCCCCACCCCTGCCTCCTCACTCATGTTTTTTTACTTTAAGTATTGCTTATGATGAATGAAAATTGATTTAAGGTTGACTAACAAGTGCACTCTTTTGGTCGTACTGCGTTTTGTTTATTTCTGTCTAGTTTTCAGCTTATTAGGCCATCTCAGAAAGCAACTGACTATCGTCTGGAAGGGACACTGGTTCTTAGGTAACAAAATACTGCAGATAAAGATACAATCACTTGGATAGAATGTTTTTCATCAAACTTATTTCTTACCGTTGAAATTACACTTTACACAACAGACCATCTTAAGCACAATATCTATTACGCAAGTGATTATTTCTTTCCTATAAAGGTTTAGTTACTGAAGATCCAGTGTCCTTTTCAGACGCTACGCAATCGGTTCCTGAAGATGACCTAATAAGCCGAAAACTAGTTTGAAATAAAAATCAGTAGAGCAGAAACAGTGTACTTTTTCAACGTTAAATATGGAACTGTTCTACGAAGTAGTAAGGGAAGAATTCAAAAATAAGACAACTTCATTCTAAAGCCTATTACCATTAGCTCCAAACCTGTAGTAAAACTGTAGTTACCGTGAACACGTACTGATTGCCTTCCGAATATGGTACATTGTCTGACATTCAGTGAAATAATGATAACCATATGTCTCCTAAGCATGGCGCAATCTAGAGCTACATTACTCAGTTACTTTACGCAGGACACACCGAAACTGAAGTGCCCGCGCTGCGACCATCGGAAGTGGAAAGGCGTACGTCCACTGCTTTTGACGGAGAACTAAGACGGAGAAGTGGTTGTTGGCCCCAATACGGACTTTCGCGCCGCACGCTTACGGTGCTCAAGGCTAGATTTCGTAATCGTCCACTCCCACGGCGAGCAACCATTGACAATCACAGTGCACCAATAGTACGAGGGCTATCCACAAAGTACGTTATGTTTTGAAATTAAAAATAAACAATTTGAAAATTTTTTTATTATATACAGATGAAAGCCACACTTAAATACTACTTTTCTACATAGTTGCCATTTAAATTAAGGCACTTATCGTAGCGATGGACGAGCTTGGAAATTCCTTCGTCGTAAAATTCGGCCGCCTGCGCCTTCAACCACGTGGTTACCTCTTCTTGAAGCTGTGCTTCGTCATCAAAACGCTGCATAGCCAACCACTTCTTCATTGCTGGGAATAAGTGGAATTCGCTCGGTGCCAGGTCGGGACTGTACGGCGGATGAGGAAACAACTCCCACATAAAAGATTCGAGAACTTCACGAGTGGCATTTGCAGTGTGGGCCTGGGCGTTGTCGTGAATCAGCAAGATCTTTGAGCCCAACTTTCCCCTGCGCTTGTTTTGTATTGCTCTTCTGAGGTTGTGCAGAGTTTGGCAATACCTTTGCGAGTATATTGCAGTGCCTCTTTCCAGGAAATCCACAAAAATCACACCTTTTCTGTCCCAAAAGAAGAGGTAACCACGTGGTTGATGGCGCAGGCGGCCGAATTTTACGACGAAGGAATTTCCAAGCTTGTCCATCGCTACGATAAGTGCCTTAATTTAAATGGCAACGATGTAGAAAAGTAGTATTTAAGTGTGGCTTTCATCTGTATATAATAAAAAAATTTCCAATACTTTATATTTTATTCCAAAACGTAATGTACTTTGTGGATAGCCCTCGTACTACCTGCTTCCTAGCACAAACTACCCAGTGTGCCGCACACAGTCAGCGCATCTTCAACATTTACAAATCATGAAGAACGTAAATTTGTTACGAATAACAGTTAGTATAAATACTGCCATAGAATGCAAGAAGCCAGCGATCCGCCCCGATAGCTGAGTGGTCACCGCGACAGACTGCCGTGCCAAGGGTCGGAGTTTTTCTCCCTGCACGGAATGGGTGTCGTCCTATCATCATCATCATCATCATCATCATCATCATCATCATCATCATCATCATCATCATCATCATCGACATGGAAGTCGCCGAAGTGGCGTCAACTCAAAAGACTTGCACAAGGCGACTGGCCTACCCGTCGGTACTCCCTACCCACACGACATTTCATTTCATTGCAAGAAGCCAGGTACAAATGCTATTTAGTCATCAAAATACCCCCCCCCCCTTCATGCCGAGCAGCCTTGTCCCCATTCCCCCTCCCTGCCCTCCCCACCACGGCCCCTTTCTTTACTCGCCGTGAGCTGGCCGAGGTGTGAGCTCGAGGAAGATAGGTGAACAGTCTGCCAGAGGCAAATCTTTTCAAGAGAGACATTCCAACGGTGAACATAGACATTTCTTTTTCTCAAAAAACCTTTTCTTGTTTCGCATTTTATATCCTCTCTACTAACGCAACCTGTCTACTAATTGCAGTATCATTTCTCTATCTAATTCCTTTAGCAACCACTGATTGTTTTCGACTCCATGTGTAATGTTTTCTGGTTTACATTTATTCATGTTCGTCTTGTAATTATTTTTCCATACGCTATCCTTTCGGTTAAACTGATTTTTCAAGTCCTTTGCCGTTCCTAACCATTACAATGCCATTAGAGCCGGCCGGGGTGGCCGAGCGGTTCTAGGCGCTACATTCTGGCACCGCGCGACCGTTACAGTCGCAGGTTCGAATCCTGCCTCGGGCATGGATGTGTGTGATGTCCTTAGGTTAGTTGGGTTTAAGTAGTTCTAAGTTCTAGGGGACTGATGATCTCAGAAGTCAAGTCCCACAGTGCTCAGAGCCATTTGAACCATTTGAACGTCATTAGAAAGCAAATTTTATTACTTCTCTCCGCAATTTAATTCCATTTCCCTAATATGTCCTAAACATTTACTAGTCTCTCAAACCGATTTAATGAAGGAGGTAGGCTTCAACCCTGTTTCACGCTTTACTCAGTTTCTGTTTCTATTGCTGTCACTCAACTGATACCTGCAATCTGTATTTTGTTACAAGATATAGATACCTTTTGAATTTCCAGCATTGTCTACAGCGCTTTCCTGAATTTAATAATGCTATAAATGTTGGTTTGGCTGCGTTCAGTGTAAGGTAAATCGTAGGGTCAGTATCATCTTTAGCGTTACACATTTCTGTTGCACGTAACCTGACCTGGCCCATGTCATCATCTACTATTCATTTCATTCTTCCGTAAATGAGTTCTGTTACTATTTTGCTATTGTGACTTACTACAACCAATGTACGAAGGACGTTCCATAAGTTGTCGAACATTTTTTCTCGTCCTCTTTCGGCTGAAAAATGCAGAATTTGCTGTGGGACATCTTGAAATATTCCTGCTTCAGCTTCTATAGTTCCGCGAAATTCAGATAGGTGGCGACAGTATACGTAGCCTTCAAAATGGCGTCTGTAACGGAGGTGCGTCCCGAGTAGAGGGTTATCATTCAGTTTCTTTTGAAGAAAAACCTGAGCATCGCAGATATTCATAGGCACTTTCAGATTTCTACGGAAACTGGCAATGAACAGACTGACAGTGAGTCGTCGGCCGATCAGTCATCAAAACAAGGTAGTGCAAACCTGTCTCATCTCCCGCTTGCCGGCCGGCAGCACAAATTTGTGACTGCTGCGATGTTGAAACGAGCGCACATATTCGAGGTGATCGACGGATCACAGTCAAACATCTCGCTGCACAGCTGGATAATGGGCAGGTTACTGATGCAGCAAGACGTTAGCTCCAACGTCTACCAGTACAATAGTACAATGCGAACTTGGCCCTCCCAATAAAGTGGCATAAGGCCGCCGCATTGCACGGCGATTAGGTCGAGCCAGAAGAGTGGGTAATAATATGTTGTACTGGAATCTCTAATAAAACCCACCTGCTTTCAGAAAAGCATGTGTTACATTTCCTATTGAGCGCCCTTCGTATTATCTGAATAAGGCAACTCGTCGTTATCCAATGGGAAAAATAATTTTGCGGCAATAGTCAGTTTTACAAGTTTTCGAGTAAAAGGATCCGTACGGCATTTTATTAATTTTCTCTCCTAACATTTAGCACAACTACTACTCAGACCACTAGCGTTGCTCATCTATTAGTGACGACAGTTCGCCGTTATTCTTTAGCTCGCAAATATCCCTTGAACGCTTTAACTACCGTACCAGATGCTATAACGGCAGGAAAGCCATTACGGCCCACGAGAACAGTATCCTGTTCACAACAGCTCTTAGTTTTAGTGTACTTCTCTCCAATGCTGCCACACATTTTCAGGTTTTATACGGCCTTCGCTACACCAGACGGCGTTGAACACATTACCTGCCGTCAAGGGCGACACCGCTCCCGGTAAACTTGCAGCGCTGAGCAATTCATTTACTGTTCATACGAATACTTCTTTCAGCAAGAGTGAATGAATGAAATTTACACGCTGTCACGTTTCAGCCTGTCCCTCGTTCGGAACATTTTCTCTTAAAATGTTCTGAAATTGATTTAGGTCCAAGCATCATGTTACCTGTCACAAATTACATAATTTATGTACGAGTGATTTAAGACCGTTATTATAAAAGTTAGCTTCAATATGAGTGGTTCTATAGCGTTTCTGTCGTATGAAGAGGTGCACAATAGTTCACAATGAACTTTTTAAGCTAAAACGGACACATTTAAGATTAATTCGGCTACAGGCTACTGACTACTTGTTCATCTTAATCACCACACTAATTATACTTAGTATCCACAAAATTGATTTTAGGATATCCATTACAACACTTCCTTCATCCTTGTAATGAAAGGTGTACACTAATCTGCATTTTGCTTTTCAAAATTGAACACACAACACTAATAAAACTTCACTTTTACAGGTCGAAGACGAGAATCATCCCTGTGGCAAGCCCCTGTAATTCTGATCTTCCTTTAAGTTTTATTAGGAAACCTTGTATTTTTTCCATTCGTAATTTGTTATTCTGATAGTTTCTTAATTCACTGAGTAAGCATTAACCAGTTCACCGCAAAAGGAAACCTCTTTTGGAAAGTTAATGTCACTTGTTTTGTAAGTGGACACTGCTTAGTGACCAGTTTGACGTTGAAGGTCACTTTTGATAGTGATGATTGAACTGTGTGGTGCTTACGGTGATAGAAATGTAAATAATACCCACATACGTGCTTTGTGAGGCATCTGCTTAACTGAGTACCGATGAAAAGCCAAGATCATTTTCACCGATTGCGCAATAATCGAAGTATCCACTAAAGACGCTGCTACAGTGTACTGAATAGAGAGAGGTTTTACGTCTATTATGGAAACCTTATGCTTTTATTTCTCTGCATTATCTTCACTGGAGGAACGCAACTTCTTTTGCATCTTAATATCACTGACTTGAGTGCCTTTCAACATGACTCTCCTGAAGCTGCTAAAGTGTAGGGAAACTTTGGCGTTAGTCGCCAACTGCCGCTTCCTTTCACCCATTTTATACACTCTGGGTCTCTAGCCACCTGCAGTTTTCGTGGTTGCGTGCAGTGACTGTGCCCGAGTTTCGTAACTGAGTTACGGTAGCTTCACGGCAGTTAATTCCTACTTCCTACCTTCACGACTTATTAGAGCGGCGGCTATGAAATCGCAACTTACCCGGAGTCAGCAACTAGTACGAAAGTGGCCGAAGAGAAAGGCCCATTGTAAGATATTTAAAGCTGTTTATTTCATTCTCCGGTTATTGTATAGTCCAGCATGCTGCACAACTTGGGGTCATCAAATATTCCACTGAGATTTTGAGATATGGAGGGTGGTGTGTAAACTGTCACAGTTTTAATATTCTGTGGACAGTGGTTTAGGAACAATGCATCTTGCTCATCGGGTACGTTAAAGGCACTGAAAACAAAAATGATTTTCATTTTATCATTTAGTTAATTTCACTTCTCTTGCACTGGAAGACGTACGAATGTCAGAATAACTGGTTTCTCGCTCTGCTGACCTCCAATGCGCTATCAGGGATTCTGTCTAAACTGAAATACTGAAAAGGAACGTTGGGCAGCTATCTTTCTCCGTGCACTCATAGCATGCACTTACTGAGATTTTTCTTGCTCACTGCGTGTAATGTCAGACGAATACGACTAATATGAGTAACTTTTTATTATTGCTTACAGCATGTATTCTGGATGGTCGTGGAAATGTAAAGCATGTAGACGATGGAATCTCGTGCTGGTAATAAGAACTACTGCTTGCTGAGCACTAACAGAATTGCAGCGTTTGGCCCAATCCAGGAATTTGGTCAAATACTGGACAACAAGAAGACATCTGGAATTTAACTCATACGTCTGGTATCAACAACTGGATATCAGACCACTTCAGTTCCTCATTCTTTCCACTACTGAACTACCTTATCAGCTGTTAGTATTGGCATCGATTCCCATTAGTTAACTAATTTTAATTTAATAATTGCCGACGTCAGGATTATTGTCAATCATTTACCAGGCTTGTACGTTAGAGTGAAAATTATTATTTAACACGTTTATTCCTGCAACACAGAGACTTACTTTGTTAATGGGACAAGAGTTTTCATTCAGAACTAACTACGGGCTAAAATCGCTCCACGTGATTACGGCAAATTTAGGAAACCATCCGTGCTTTACATAAAATATGAAACTTGGATTTCTTTATTTTAGCTTAGATATCTGGTCTTAGTAAATAATTCTATTAGAGCTATCTTTCCAACAGGTGTCCCCCTGTGCGCTTATTCTGAATCTACTGTTTCTCAGTATTCACATTCCAGGCGAATCATGACTTCCGAAAATGTTTCACTCGGCCTTCCCCCCTTCTCATACAGCGGATTATACTTTTCACGGGATCCTCACAATTTGTTTAACGCGCCTTGAATAACAAGGCGATCACTGTGTCACCTGAGGCGGCAGTAGATAAAATTCAACTGTTCGTTACGAAAATGTTGAAAAGTGAGTTTAATGTTACGGTATGTTAATACCAATGTCGAGACGGAGAACATGTTTTAACTTATCTGGCTTTAAGACTGTCCCGATATTCGCCTAGATCGATTTAGGACAGTCGCGGAAATCTCTCTAGTCAATTAAACTATGTGATTACCCTTTTTAACTAATTTTTTTTGACGCGAGACTTCTGAATCAACTTTATCGTCTGCGGCTTAAAAAATACGTCTATTCACCTGTAACAGCACTCTAAAGGGAGCCCACGGTAATGTATAGCTCATTTCTGCTCTCACTGAAGGTAAAATATTCCTCTTCAAACAACCACATTTCACTTTTCTGTTGGTATCTTCCTAACGAATCTTCTGGTATCCCAGGGACACGTGAGGACTGGGAGATCCCGCAAGGATATCGGAACGCCGAGTTTTGAAGCTTCAATAGACATCTGAAGCTGCCTAAAACACTAGAACATTGTTTCTCCGCGATAACGTATTCTGCATTAAACGTAGAAATTTTAGCTCACAAATAACACAGTAGAACTAATCCCAGTACCGACAACAACAAATTAAGATCATTTCTGAGGCTGAGTGTCCAACTAAAAACTTTAAAGTCTAGGGACCAATTCTCTAGATGTTTTAGGATCTTTTCACAGCTTCGTTCCTCCTCTGGCAATGATATCTGAACGTAAGAAAATGCCATGTTGCATCACTGTAAGTTCCCTTTCAACTGGTTAGGTAAGTTTTTAGAGGTCTGATGTAAACCTCTAATAGGAGCATGCCTAGTGAAACAACCGACCTTCGTTTTAATGAAAGTTTTATTATTGTCGATATCAATGTGATGTTTGCTTCAAATTGAGTTCAACAATTCTAAGTCGGTATGTTTAAGCGAAGTGATGCCAATGTCGTAAAAGGAAGTTATTCACTAAAATAAAATCATTTGGAGGACTAGTGCAGACTATTTATTTACTCCCGCTGTATTGGAAATATTTTATGTCTTTCCTCTTGCCTGTGATGCACCGACAGACATACGGATTTCATATGCGTTTCATGTATCAGGGCAATGAACAAAAAATATTTCAGTGTTGCGCTAAGACTGTATTCTAGAGGCCAAATGTTTGTTTTCAGTGCAACGATTGTAAGCTATATTAAGTCCGCAACGACAGAATAGAAGCTGAGCATCCGAAAATAATATTCAGGTCCCTGAGCTATGCTTTAACAAGAAATATAGCTGAATGTAACTGCAACTTGCGCCAAGTCCTGGCGGGATGACTGTTCAGTTTATTCCTTCATGCTGCGAGCTTTCCCTGTGTCGCGGCCAAGCCCAACTGGCGGCCGCGTTCACAATCCACGCACTTTTAAGCCGTCCTCACACGGGGAAAGGACGGGACATCCGATAACCAGAAATGGTTCAAATGGCTCTGAGCACTATGGGACTTAACATCTGAGGTCATCAGTCCCCTAGAACTTGGAACTACTTAAACGTAACTAACTTAAGGACATCACACACATCCATGCCCGAGGCAGGATTCGAACCTGCTGCCGTAGCGGTCGCGCGGTTCCAGACTGAAGCGCCTAGAACCGCTCGGCCACACCGGCCGGTTCCGATCACAAGAGAGCGCCGTCACACACGGGGGCGAGCTGGCTAACGTGATTTACGTTCTCAACGCTCTCGAGCGGCCGTTGTCTGCTTTATTTGGCTGGCAAACCACACATTTTGTTTACGAAGATTCACGCGGGAGAAGTAGCTGCGTTAACTAAGCGACTGTCAAAGATCGGAGACAGTCGGGAAGAATATTCTGAATTCATCGACAGCTTTAACAGCGAATTGCTGGTAGAGGATCACTGCATAATGCTGTAAGACGATCGGTCATACGCACTAACAGACGTTATTCGTTACCTCAACTGAATGTTGTCATTTTCGGTTTTTAATTGAATATAGTTGAAG
Organism: Schistocerca americana; assembly: GCF_021461395.2. Lineage (NCBI taxonomy): Eukaryota > Metazoa > Arthropoda > Insecta > Orthoptera > Acrididae > Schistocerca > Schistocerca americana. The sequence continues at coordinate 542,408,107 of NC_060119.1, forward strand.
TATGGAGTCTAGTGTCAGTTTGCGCATGGATGATACATTCTCGATGTTGCACTGACTGCAAACACACACACGAATAACTTACTTCATTAAATAGATTTCAAGATTGGGAATCGATTCGCATTTTCATTCGAATGGAAGCTACTCATCAATGAAGAAGCTGTTTACCGGCAAGATACAAACACGATCCTGTCCATTAACCCAGGGAGAGGTGTATATATTTTACAGAATATTTCGTAACAGCAAAAACTTCCAGCGTGCAAGTTGCGTTTACTTTCTCACGTACTGGCAGTCACGATGTTCCTGGTCACTGCAGAAACATTCCAGTCGTTGGACTTTGCAACAGGAATTGCAGCAAATACATTATTTGAATAAAGAACAGATTTCTGAGCTAGTACTTCTATAAACGAATAAAGAAGACCCATAATATTTTGGGAACAAACGGTGAAAAAACTTTTTTGGAAAGAGGTGGACGTGAACCTGTTATCTGTGTCTTCACAGTTCACAGCGCTGTCAACTGCGCTGCCGATTCGACGTAACAGCCAGGTCTCCGTATGTGACAAACTTTCTACAGATTGTATCTGCAAATGCGTTATTTGCTATTTAATACGCAAATTCCGTTTAAATACACGCTTTTGGCAGATATAATCTGTGTCACAGGACTGAACTGTGTACTTTCATAATACAGAAGGAATAACAATAAAAAGAACAACAGGAAGCAGTTACCTAGCGATATGCAATTTCCTCTCATTTTATTGTATTCAATCGTAGCTAAAACGATGCGTTTGAGAGATCCTAAATTTGCTGATGCTTTGAAACAGCTGATGTTCGTATCATGTGCTCTATGAAACAGACAACAAGCAGAATACTATGTTTAATGCCATGTAGTACGGCGGCTTGTGTTTGCTCTTGCGACGCAAAACTGTCACCTCATTGGCCACGTTCCTCTCCATGTGACAAAAATCTAGCACGCCAGATTATTTCACGCTCAGCGGTGTAGTGGACCGTGGAATTCCACGCTGTGAAGTCACTAGCCCTCGTCCATGTGCATATTCACGTCCCGTGAGAGGACGGCTTAAAGCGCTGACCATGCGACGAATTGCTCATCAGGTTTACCAAAACACGTTTAGTGGCGGATCCCGATTACTTCTCTGCACTGCTACACTATTAAAGGGAATCAGCCCGTCTTCGAATCGCGGGACAAGTTTCAACTTGTCACTGTCTCAAAACCTATAACTGATGCTGTCTATGTAACGTCTTTCAGGAAGTCTGCTGCTGCTGCTGCTGCTGCTGCTACACTGAAGAAAAACGCAATAACAATACCACCTGCTAATTTCAAGTAGCTCTCACCAATAAACTTCTGCAGAACAAAACCGAACGATATTTCAAAGCAAAAACCTAATTGTGTTTTTTTTCAAATTCCCACATAAACGAAATTTAATATCTTTCATTACACTTCGTCAAACCCGTCTCGTTTATTAAACTCTATCGCGGTGGCCGAGAGGTTCTAGGCACTTCAGTCGGAACCGTGCGACTGCTACGGTCGCAGGTTCGAATCCTGCCTTGGGCATGGATGTGTGTGGTGTCCTTAGTCTAGGGGACTGATGACTTCAGATGCTAAGTCCCATAGTGCTAAGAGCCATTTGAACCATTAAACTCTACCTTCTCGCTAGATGGTTGCTACATGTTGATCTATGCGATCTCAAGATGCTGTGTAAATGCGTGTACACTAAAATGCAACGCAACAGGCTACAATACCGGCACAAAAGCAAAATTATATGCCAATGCACAAAAACGCAGTTGCTGACTCTTTCCAAGCTTTCTGTCCTGGCTAAAGAACTTTACTGATCACCGAGTGTCCCTCGGTAAAGGATTCAACCGCTCATCGCTATTATCTTCTCCGACCCCGTAGGATTTACCATTAGTTTCCTGCACCCGTGGGGCAGCCGGTCGATTCCTTTGTTTCTCAAGGTCTGAACGGCTCCACCACATAGTTTTTACATGCCTTCCAATCAGCCAACCAACATCAAGATCAATAGGCAGGCAATGTCATTAGCTATGTCCTCCTACTGCTAATAGCACTAATCTACGAAGTGCTGCTTCCTGCCTCCAATTTTGGAAACATTATTTCCAGCAAGTACTGGAAAACTTTTGTGAGGAACTCAACACACTTCCATCTAAATACTTCTCTGCAAACCACTGAACTGCGTAGCGCAGGGTACTTACAAGTTTCCACCTGTTCAAATCGCGTGTTGAGTGCATGAAGAATGACGGCTTCAATACTACTGTTTGTACTGCAGTTAGTGTAATCATGTCGTCGTCGTTTCCACAGGAGTGATAGTTTGCGGGCTGATGTAAATTTCTAGATTATCCATGTCATGTACATCAGCACACCTAATGATGGCAACAAGGTCGATTGTGTCCTTTGTACACTCACACCAGGCTGTTCACCCGAGATTGATTTCGTCACGGCTTTTACTGGGTTTCCCAATGACGTAGGTTCTCGTCAGTCTCACTCGCACACTACAGCACTTAGGCCTCAACAGACAATAGACGTCTGTGAGTTTCCCCATCTCCTGGTGAATCTGCGCTCTTCGTGGCACGCGGTTCTGGACGACAGGGTTCGTTTCACAATTCCTGAAGGCTAATTCTTTCAGTCTTATAAATGAAAGTGAAATGCTCGTTAACTCACAGATTTCATGGTCGAGCAGCTGCTCATAAGCCACACATGACGGCGGTAAATTCCAGACGACGCCTCGCTTGATCGAAGGAAGGTGAACATTGGACGATTGAACAGTGGATAAACGTTGTGTGGAGTGACGAATCACGGTACACAATGTGGCGATCCGATGACAGGGTGCGGGTATGGCGAATGCCCGGCGAACGTAATCTGCCGGCGTTTGTAGTGCCAACAGTAAAATTCGGAGGCGGTTGTGTTATGGTGTGGTCGTGTTTCTCATGGAAGGGGGCTTGCACCCCTTATTATGCGTGGCAATATCACGGCATATACCTATGCTGATGTTTTACGCACCTTCTTGCTTCCCACTGTTGAACAGCAATTCGGGGATGACGATTGTATCTTTCAACACGATTGAGCACCTGTTCATAATACAAGGCCTGTGGCGGAGTGGTTACACGACAATAACATCCCTGTAATGGGCTGGCCTGGCCTGACCTGAATCCTACAGAACACCTTTGGCATGTTTTGGCACGCCGACTTCGTGCCAGGCGTCACCGACGGACATCGATACCTCTCCTCAATGCAGCACTCCGTGAAGAATGGGTTGCCATTCCCCAAGAAACCTTTCAGGGCCTGATTGAACTTATGCTTACGAGAGTGGAAGCAGTCATCAAGGCAAAGTGTGGGCCAAGACCATGCTGAATTCCAGCATCATCGATGGAGGGCGCCACGAACTTTTAACTCATTTTCAGCCAGGTGCCAGGATACTTTTGTTCGCATAGTGCACGAAATCAATTTGACATCCCCTGTCGATAGCACTCATTACTTCATGAGCATAAAGAGCTACTTGTGTTCCAGAAGAACGATATTTTCTGATCCGTGCTGACTGTCTTTTTTTCTTTCCGAGGTACTTCATAACGTTCGAATACAGTATATGTTCCAAAACTCTACTGCAAATCGACGTTAGTGATATGGGCCTGCAACTCAACGGATTACTCCTACTTCCCTTTTTGGGTTTTGGTGTGACTTAAGCAATTTTCCAGTCTGTAGGTATGGACCTTTCTGTGAGCGAGAGGTTGTATATAATTGCTAAATATGGAGGTTTTTATCAGCATGCTCTGAAAGGAACCTGACCGGTATACAATCTGGACCAGAGGCCTCGCATTTATTACGTGATTTAAGCTGCTTTACTACACCGAGGATAACCACTTCTATGCTTCTTATCCTGGCAGTTTTTCTTGATTGGAATTCAAGAATATTTACTTCAAGCGTCTGCCACTTAGGTTCTTGATTATATGCATGACGCGCTTCCGTGAGTCAAACCTCTGGCCGTTCGTGCCTGAGTTCGTCGCGCATGTTCAGTATCGCCTGCTCTATCTGGTGTTGGTCCCAAACAAATGAACAGTATTCTAAAACATTGCCTTAGTCGTGGCCGAGTGTCCCTACGGAATCACCACCGAGATACTTTTAAGTATTAGAGCCCGACTACAGTGCACTTAGGGTTATCTTAAGTCCGACGCACCACCTCCGGGTTGGAAAAGCCCCATTTACCGTGGATACCAGAAACTGGGTTTGGTGTCCATAATAAAAACCGCGGTTGAGTCCATGAGCGCGACTGAGAATGATACACATTGCATCAGCCAGCACTAAAGCCGCTGCCACCGCCCCCTCCCCCCGCCACCCAACACGAGCGACGGATTGCAGCGACAGCGACCCGTCCCATGCGGAATCTCTGCAATCGGTCGCTCGCCTCGTCACCGCCACGTATGAGGGATTTGCTAAGCAATTTCAAGCGGTATTACCAAGGCCACTGAGTCAGAAATTCTGCTACGGGAAATTTATGTGTAGCAGCAATCGCTGATGATCTCCATATCCATATGAACACTTGCAAGAAATAAATGAGAATTTTAAAAACTTTATTTGAAGAACATTTCTTGTTAACTGTAGATATCAGAATATATTACAGTCTTCACTGACGCAAAGTGGGTTATGTAAGCCTACATCTTTCCAGTGCGCTAACTGTATGTTTCTTTCTCCCTGACGAAGTTAGTCAGTTTGTATATGTTCTTTTACTAAGAAGGGATGACATGAAAGAGAGACCAATGTTTTTATCCGGCGGTCCCGTGGTAGGTTTAGTAGTTGGATATTAGAATTCGGAATTAGTGATTGTAATAAAAATTTAGCTCTAATGGGAGAATCAAAGAAGCACCTTAGTTACGCAACGGCGTAAGTACGTGTGACTGGTTGGAAGACGTGTAATATTATTAGAAAGTATTACCAGTTGTGCCACTGCCTCTTTAACAAAGGTTGCCGTGACCGTATTATTGGAAACTGAAATAATGACTGAGTAATTTGAAGGCATGTTACACTGAAATCCTCAAACTAAACGTTCGAGAAGACTAAGTTCTTAGATACTTTGGGCACCCAATTTGCACGAACAGCATTGGAAATATCTGCTGGTCAAATGTATCTTTTTGTTATCGGCATATGGCGACAGTTCAAATGGTTCAAATGGGTCTGAGCACTATGGGACTTAACTTCTGAGGTTATCAGTCCCCTAGAACTTAGAACTACTTAAACCTAACTAACCTAAGGACATCACACACATCCATGACCGAGGCAGGATTCTAACCTGCGACCGTAGCGGTCGCGCGGTTCCTGACTGTAGCGCCTAGAACCGCTCGGCCACTCCGGCCGGCTATGGCGACAGTCCCACAGACAGTCCAAAGCTCTTCTAATAATTAACATTCATCATCACTATATTAAATAACTATCCATCTTTCTCATTACAACTGAATTAAATATATTTTACTTACTTAAAATGTTACACATACAAAATGTGTTACCGCACCTGTAATGGAAAAAGGTGTCTCCTGGTGACTAGACGTAAAAATCGTTCATTTATTTAAACAAAATGTATGAAAGAAATTACTTTAAGGTTCTTAAACACAGTTCATCGCTGCTTTATCGAAATGGAAGTGTTACATAACAATTAGTTTTTCGTGTATTAGGTCTGGATTCCTCTATCATTAACATTTAACAACAAATCTTTACACAGTTGTGATGCACTCTTGATGTGTGTATAAAAATTATTACAGTAACCTTCTTAATATAAAATGACACGCGACTAACTATGGAGTCTAACGTAAAGTTGTTACTCTAATGTGAAGTTCTTACTCAAAGTGAGCAAAGCGGAACGGAACTACAGAACTACACTTTATACTAGACAGACGAGTCGCAGACACATTGAGACATCGCTGTTAACCAGCTAGGTAGACATATTGCAGGTACGAACCGCATGTTCGAGCTGTCAGATTGCCTGGGATTTCCATGCGATCAGTAGCTGCTGTTTGCTAACTAACATGCAATGTACGAATCGCTGCGATGCGTCGTCCTTAAAAAACATAATCGGCGGCCAGAGCTCTGTGTGTGCGTGTTCGGGACTGCAGTGTTGGCAACAGTGGTGGGAGCACTTGTCGGCGCGGTGCAGCTTGCGGGTGCGTGGCCTCCGCGGCTAGCGTCCGGTAGCCGCTGCCAACTGCGGCTGGAGACCCGGGCTGTCCGGTCCGGGCGCTGAGTATTTACGTACGGCACGGCCCCACAGCTGGCGGCGTGCCTCTAGCCACGGTGTCTCCTTACTTCGCCAGCCTGGGTTTCGCGGCGCTCACGCACGCACGCGACATAACGGACGCTTCACCTCAGAACCGCAATGTAACTTCCGTCTAACGAATGGGAGATGTACCATGAATAGTTGTTAAAACATATCGCTGTACATAAGCTCGCCGGAAGAAAAATTTGTCTTTCCCAGGAGACTGTCACGCTAATACCGCGTAACACGGTGTCTAACCTTCACAGCGGCCCCAAATCGACGACATGGGTGTGTCGTTCCGCTTATTTACGGCTCCATTTATTTGCCATATTTTAATGATACGTGAAGATAAGTTACTATCGTGAACGGTAATACAATGGGCTACTATAATGCATCATTAGGCAATTCCCGTGATTTGAGGGTAGATCCCTAGTGTGGTACACTGGTGGTGTGAGGAACCAAACGGTTAATGGTAATATCTGTCGTAGCAATCTTACACCCTGGGGATCACACTATACACGAGGAGGAGGTCGTGGTGTTGTGTTGTGACGAACCGAACGAGGCATGAGAGTATCAGTCGCAGACGTTGAGGAGTACCCGGTATATTTTTATATACCTCGGCCGAACGCTCGAAAGCAGTCTATTAATCCCGCCGCTGAAACCTGAGTGTTCTCGTTCCTTTTTAGAATCCACTTAAATGCTTGGGGCAGTCGAAGTCATTGAAGTTAGGTTTAATAAGTAATGATGATGATGATTACGCTACCAACCAAGTTCCGATCCTTCCGCTATCTTACGAAGTTTGCTAGTGGTTCTTGTTGGGCGCCAAGTCAATAGACATTAGGATGTAATCCTACTCTCGTGGTCTAAACCATGTCAGCCGTGCAATGCTTTCAGCAGTCTCTAAAATTAATTTTATCAGACTGAGTAATGTGTAGTATTTTACACTATTTACCACTGTACTGTAAGGGTGTTCCCAGCTATTATCTAAAGTAGATTTTTTACCTTGAAGTTCAGTCATGGTCAACGATCAGAATTTTGCAGCTGAGAAAATTTCCTGTGAGCTGCAATATCTGCTGCGAGGAACGACATCAATAAAACTGTTGTAGAGAGCAAGTAGAAGGTAGTTTTACACGTCGATTCACGAAGGTAATCGAAGAAAGATATCTTTTCCTTGCAGTTTCGCGTGGAAAGGCAGGCTCAGTGTATTTGTACAGCTGCCAGGTGCAGAGGCCGCGTGAACATACAATTCTGTTTCTATTAATGTGAGCGTACGACCCTTCAAAAGAAAAGAGGTAGTAACAGCACCAAGTTTGTGTTTTCTCCATTTTCAAATCGCAGTACACCCACTAATCGATGTAAGTAGCTGTCAGCTATGAAACGTTCGCCAGTTACGGTTTTCAATATTTCCATGGCGCTCTCCTGTACTACTTAACCAATCTGGCTGCTCTTCTTTCTATATGTTCAACATCCTTTGTCAGTCATACTTCGTATGGTTCCCACACCCCTTGACGTTCTAAGAAGCGACACAAAGGTGGTATTGCAAACCATCTCCTTTGTAAACTGACTCCATTTTCCTATTATCTTATCGATTAATTACGTGTGCCACCTACCTTACTCACAACTGAGCCTATTGCATTCCATTTCATATCCCTTCACATTGTTACACTCAGCTATTTGTACGATGATACTATTGTGTGGTTTTTGAAGTGCACAATTTTCGATTTATGAACATTTAAAACCAGTTGTGAAACGTTGTACAAATTTGAAATCTGATCAAGATCTGAATGAATTTTCATGCACCTTTTCCCAGACTGTACTTAATTTCGATAACTGGATCATCTGCGTTAAGTCTGAGTTTATTGCTCCTGCTTGCCAGGCCATTGAAGGAAAGCAAGGACCCCTACACTTTCGTGGGACACCCTTTAGGTAACTTCTACTTCTAAGGTAACAAGGTACGTCTTCCCTGCCAAGGAATCAGCAATCCAGTAAAATTTTATTTCATACCCCATATAACACTACTACCGTTAATCAACCTTTGCTTGATACAGAATCATATTCCATGGCATTATGATCGGCTGATTAAGTGGGATAGTCGAATTGAAGTGGGGTGCCAGAGTGTTGGTGAAACCGAGAATGTAAGGGTGTTGCTCTGAACGGGAGTGTCTACAGAATATTGGAAATTAGTATAAAGTGAAAGGCAACGCTCAGTGACAGAATGTTGAAACGGCATCCAGTCAGTACGCTATACTGTTTCTGTGTTTAAACAACGAATCGGACAACTTCATTCACTGTGTGGTCATTGGCACGTGCAAATATAGTAACTTTTATCATTATCCCGCCTCCACGTCGAACCACCTTTCCATACAACAGACTGACTCACACACGCAGTACAACTCATTACCACGACTTACGTCAGTCAGTGTCACTTGCCTGTCTAATACCGGTTAGACGGGGTGCATTCAAGAAGTAATATTCACGCAAACAAATTGGACACTCAGCACGGTGGCAGATGGGAGTTACTGTAAATGAGAAATGCATTTACGGTCGCTCCCATCAACTACCGTGCCGAGTGTCAAATTTCTTCGCGGGTATATTTTTTGTTTTTTTTTGTTTGGGGTTTAAGGGCGCTCAACTACTGAGGTCATTAGCGCCCAGTCACAATTGTTAGAGCACATAGAATCTAGTAAAACTCAAGGGGGGGGGGGGGGGGGGACACCAGAAAGTTCTTACAAAGATGCAGATAAAATAAGTGAAGGCGTTAGATGTCTTTGGACAAGCCAGTCAAAGTAATGAAACGAAGAACACGAGCAGCTGCTCGAGCGTCACCAGCTAAAATATCCTGTAAAGTAGATGGCAGAAACAGGAGAACACGAGATTGACTAAAACGGGGACACGACAATAAAACATGGCGCACTGTTAATGCATGACCACAAGGGCACTGCGGGGCTGGGTCACCGGAGAGCAGGTAGCGGTGGCGGTGGCTAAACCGGCAATGCCCAATCCGCAACCTGGTCAGAAGGACCTCTTCTCGCCGAGATGGTCGGAAGGAGGTTGTCCAAGCAGTTGGGAACGGTTTTACTGTCCGGAGCTTGTTTCCTTGAAGTGATGACCAAGTATCCCACCACAAAGACACAAGCCTCTTACAAACAACCCCACTAATGTCAGAGAACGGGACACAATGGGAGGCTGGCCGAGGCAGGACGACAGCAGCCTTGGCTGCAGCATCAGCAACCTCATTCCCAGGCACTCCTACATGGCCAGGAACCCACAGAAAGCTGACAGGAGAGCCATCAGCAGCAGAAGAATGGAGGGACTGCTGGATCCGTTGCACCAAGGGATGAACAGGATATGGAGCTCCAAGGCTCTGAAGAGCACTGAGTGAATCAGAGCAGAGTACATACGATGAATGGCGGTGGCGGCGGGCATACTGAACGGCCTGATGGAGAGCAAAAAGCTCGGCCGTAAAGCTGGAACACTGGTCGAGGACCCGGTATTTAAAGGTGCCGGCCCTGACGACAAAGGCACAGCCGACACCATCGTCAGTCTTGGAGCCATCAGTGTAAATAAAGGTGTGACTGGCAAGTCGCGCACGAAGTTCGACAAACCGTGAGCAATACACTGCAGCTGGAGTACCCTCCTTCGGGAGCGAGCTGAGGTCGAGATAGATATGAACCGGAGCCTGGAGCCACGGTGGTGTCGGGCTCTCACCCTCTCTGAAGGTGGTAGGGAGAGCAAAATCCAATTGTCGAAGCAGGCAACGAAAGCTGACTCCAGGGGGCAGCAGGGCAGACACATACAACCCATACTGACGGTCGAGAGAATCGGCGAAGAAGAATTGCTAAGAGGGGTGGTCAGGCATTGACAACAGCCGGCAGGCATACCGACAAAGCAGTACGTCGCGCCGGTAGGTCAATGGTAATTAGGCAGCTTCAGCATAAAGACTCTCGACGGGACTAGTGTAGAATGCTCCAGTCGCAAGACGTAACCCCCAATGGTGGATGGAGTTGAGACGGCGTAAGAGGGATGGCCGAGCAGACGAGTAGACGAGGCTCCCATATTCCGGCTTTGATCGGACGATGGACCGATACAAGCGAAGCAGGACAGTGCGACCCGCTCCCCAAGATGAACCACTAAGAACTCTGAGGACATTAAGGGAATGTGTACAACGGGCAGCCAAATAAGAGACGTGCGGAGAGCAACAAAGTTTCCTGTCCAGTGTGAGCCCTAGAAACTCAGTTGTTTCCATGAATGGGAGAACAACGGGACCGAGATGTAAGGATGGCAGAAGGAACGCTTTATATCGCCAAAAGTTGATGCAAACCGTCTTCTCTTCAGAGAACCGGAAGCCATTTGCCACACTCCATGAGTATAGGCTGTCTAGACAACGCTGCAGGCAGCGCTCCAGGAGGCATGTACTCTGGGCACTGCAGTAGATCGCGAAGTCATCGACAAAAAGAGAGCCTGAGACATTAGGTGGAATGCAATCCATAATTGGATTGATCGCTATGGCAAAAAGGGCTACGCTACGCTCAAGACGGAGCTCTGAGGCACTCCGTTCTTTTGGAGGAAGACATCGGACAATACGGAACCCACACGTACCCTAAACTTTCGATCCGTTAAAAAGGAATCACTAAAAAGGGGCAGCCGACCGCGTAGACCCCACCTGTGCATAGTGCGGAGGATACCTCCTCTCCAACAGGTATCATAAGCCTTCTCCAAATCGAAGAACATGGCTACCGTTTGGCGCTTACCCAAAAAGTTGTGCATGATGAATGTCGACAAGGTCACAAGGTGGTCAACAGCAGAGCGGCGGCGACGAAAGCCGCATTGAACATTGGTAAGTAGCCGTCGAGATTCAAGAATCCAAACCAACCGAGCGTTAACCATGCGCTCCATCACCTTACAGACACAGCTTGTAAGAGAAATGGGGCGGTAACTAGAAGGAAGGTGTCTATCCTTCCCGGGTTTGGGTATAGGAACAACGACAGCGTCACGCCAACGCATGGGGACTTGACCTTCGGTCCAGACGCGATTGTAGGTACGAAGAAGGAAGCTTTTGCCTGCTGGAGAAAGGTGGGCCAGCATCTGAACGTGATTGGCATCTGGCCCCGGAGCAGAGGACCGGGACAGTGCAAGTGCCCGTTCGAGTTCCCGCAGAGAAGAGGGAGTAAAACTGTTAAAGGAGCTGGTGAAAGAGGCCCAACAAGCTTTTTTGCTGTCTTTGATGACTCTACGGCATTGAGCTCGGAGTCGTTTGTATCCAATACAATTCGCCAACGTAGGATGGCGGCGAAAGGTGCGTAAAGCACGTCGTCGAGCACGGATAGCGTCTCTACAAGCCTCATTCCACCAGGGGACGGAAACACGACGTGAAGAAGAGGTAGTACGAGGAATGGAACGTTTGGCAGCATTGATGATAACAGCCGTAAGGTATTCGACCTGACTGTCACAACTGAGAAAATCGTGGTCCGAAAATGTCGCCAGGGAGGAGTAAAGTCCCCAGTCAGCTTTCGGTATGTTCCAGCTCGAAGGATGTGGGGATGGGGTGTGGTGCAGGAGACGAACGACACAGGGGAAGTGGTCGCTCGAATAGGCGTCAGAAAGGACATACCACTCGAACCGACAGGCAAGAGTGGTAGAACAGATCGAGAGGTCCAAGTGGGAGTAGGTATGAGTAGAGTCCGAGAGGAAAGTCGGGGCGCCAGTATTGAGGCAGACAAGATTGAGATGGTTGAAGACATCCGCCAAGAGGGAGCCTCTCTGACAGGATGCAGGAGAGCCCCAAAGGGGATGATGGGCATTGAAGTCGCCAAACAATAAAAACGGCGGAGGAAGCTGAACAATCAGGTGCATCATGTCAGCCCGACTAACTGCGGATGACGATGGAGTGTAGATGGTACAAACGGAAAAAGTAAAGGCAGAAAGACTAATACGGACAGCTATTGCTTGGGGTGGGGTGGTCAATGGGATGGGATGGTAATAGACATCGTCCCACACGAGCAACGTGACCCCACCGTGAGCTGGAATACCGTCCACAGGGGTGAGGTCATACCGCTCCGAGGTATAGTGGGTAAAGGCAATACGGTCAGTCGGGCGCAATTGGTTTCCTGGAGACCAAGGACGAGCGGACAGTGCAGGCGGAGGAGCAGTTGTAATTCCTACCGATTAGATTGAATACCTCATGTTCCAATGTAACAAAGCCATCACTAGTCAGAAAAAAAGGGGGAACGAAACGGGTGAAGAGCTGGTCACCTCGACGGCTGCGGAGGGCTAGGTTTCGAGGGAACAACGCTACAACCGGCGGGAGGCGGATCCTGTTCCATCGAGTCGTCGCCGTCTGCGGCCGCTTTCCCAGTTTGCGCAGGAGGGGCAGTATCATTCGCCGACGAGAGGCCAGCTGAGCGCCTGGCAGCAGAGCATCCCGGCGAAACTGAGGACGGCCAGGAGCAGCGACTAACGGATGGAGCGTCAGACGAAACGCGCCGGGTTGGAGAGGGGGATAAAGACTACTTCTTGGAGGCCTTCTGGGAAGTCCGATGAGGCACGGGGATGGTGGGCTGGACTCGAAGAAGGTCCTCACACGCGGGGTCCGTTTTGGAACGCCAGACCTCTGAAGCCGGGTTCCGGAACGTTTCCCCGATGGACGCCTGAGAAGAGGATCGCTTCTCAGGCGGCGGAGGGGGAGGAGGAGGAGGAGGAAGGGTGGCCCCTGGGGCAGAGGGGGCAGGTGCTGCGAGGGAGGAGGATTTGGAAGGGAGGGATTTGGGAGGCAGAGGCATAGGCCCTGGATGGGGTGAGGAGGTGGAGGGGGGACAGGATAGGGGTGAGGATACTGTGGAAGGAGTGGACATGACTGAGGCAAACAAAGTTGTCAACGTTATGGGATGGAGGCAGTCATACTTCTTCCTGGCCTCAGAATAAGAGGGGCGATCCAAAGTTTTGAATTCTTGAATTTTCTTCTCCATCTGAAACGCGGGGCAGTCTACAGATCTAGGCGAGTGGATGCCAGGGCAATTAATGCACCGAGGTGGTGGGGTGCATGTATGTTCCTCACGAAGAGGATGTCCACAATCGCCACAAAGGGGCTCAGCCTCACACCGTGACGACATGTGCCCGAAGCGCAAACACTGAAAGCAGCCCATAGGAGGCGGGACGTAAGGTCGCACGTCGCAATGGTAGCACATCACCTTTACCTTCTCCGGGAGAACGTCCCCCTCCAAGGCGAGGATAAAGGCCCCGGTGTCTATGCGACGGTCTTTGGGACTGCACTGGACTCGCCGGACGAAATGCACGCCTCAGCGCTCCAGGTTGGCCCTGAGCTCCTCATCGAATTGCAGCAGGAGGTCCCGATGAAAAATAACCCCCTGCGTCCTATTCAGTGCCAGATGCGGGACAATGGACACTGGGATGTCCCCTAGTCGGTCGCACGCCTGGAGCGCCGCCGACTGAGTGGCGGAGGTGGTCTTATAAGAACGGACCCCGAACGCATCTTACTGAGAGCCTCGATTTCCCCGAAGATGTCCTCGATGTGCTGGACAAAGAGCATGGGCTTGGAGATGGCTAACGTCCCCCCATCGGTCCGAGAACAGACTAAATAGCGGGGGAAGTACTTCGCCCCAAGCCTCCAGGCCTGTCCTTCCTCCCAGGGAGTGGCCAAGGGGGAAAGGGCAGGAGAACCAGAACCGGAGACAGTACCTTTCTTCTTAAAAGACTCGGCCGCAGAGCGACCTGATAGATGTTGACGTTTCATCTGCGAAACGTCCGCCCCGGTACCACCCACTCCGACCAGGGGCTCTCCCCACGGGCGCCACCCAGCCTCAGCAAGGGCCACCTGGCGGGATGACCATTGCTGGGAGTCCTGATGTCCCAAGGAGAAGGGCATCTACTCCTTGGCCGACGTGGGGAGGGTGCAGCTCAGGTATCGGCAGTACGATCCCTGTGTTGTCAGGGGGCTACAACCTAGAGGGTACATGACGACCACAACAGGCTGGCTACCGTGCTGGATTTCGGGTGCCATGGAAAGTCCATCATGATCGTAGGTGCAGATGTGGACGCACTATGGGCGTAACTTGTGCATCCCATCAGGCGTTTAGGCCCAATTTGAGGAATAGTGGGTGTGGTTACAACGCCGTTACAATGCTGAGTGCCAAGGTCATGGCGCACTGAGGACCAGTGAGACACCACGTAGGGCGTCCTTCCCCAAAAGGCTCGTACTTCTGCAGAATTTTGAAAAATGGAGGTCAAACCCCAAGGGGGACCATCACATGGAAGGCCGAAACGGTTGAAACTCCTTTTAGTCGCCTCTTACGACAGGCAGGAATACCTCTGGCCTATTCTTACCCCGGACCCACAGGGGGGTTCGCGGGTATAGTAATGCAACATTCTTTTGTTGGAGTAACTTGGTTTCATTCATGATTCCAGTACACTGTATTATTATCCATTCTTTTGACTACAAAACTATTTTTCAACATTATCTCCCTTGCAATGCGATGGCCTTACGCCACCTTACTTGGAGAGCCTGTATGCCTGCATGGTACCACTGCATGTGCATCTTCACTGGGCCAAACTGATGAAACTCGGAAAGTGTGACCTCAGGGCTGTAGGGTGGATGAAGAACTGTTCAATGAAGCTTTGTGAGCTGCTCTCATGTGAGCAGACTTTTGTGAGGCCTTGCGTTGACATGGAGAAGTAGTTCGTTTGCGTGACTTTTTATGGTCTTCTGTTAGGCGGTGAGGAACGCACCGGCCACACACCTTTGAGTACCCCAACTGCTGGACAAGTGTGTCCTCACTACCAGCAGGTATGTCCAGCAGAGCAGCAAGGTGTTTGTGACATGTCTATCACGTCGAATGTGATTGTCCACACGTTCCCATGTTGCAGGAGTCACCGCTGTCCGTGGTCGGCCAGCACTCGGGGGATCCCCGGACAGGTAAGTGCGATGATGACAAGACGGCTCGCCCAACAACTCAACTTGCTTTTTTCCACTGCCTGGTCTCTCTAGACATTCCTGCAAGCGCCTATGAATATCTGCGACTGTCTGGTTTTCCGCCATAAGAAACTCAATGACCGCTCTCTGCTACCGTTACAGACGCCATTTTGGTGTCTACATATAGCAGCGCGGCCTATCGGACCTTCCTGAAATTATAAGAGCTGAAGCGGGAGTATTATACGATGTCCCACAATAAATTTTGCATTTTTTGAAACCAAATCGGCAGAGGAATAAATGTGTTGGATACCGTATTGAGCGAATCCCGTACAACATCTAGAATCGGTGAAACGTACTTTTTCAAGATATTTCTCAATATTTTAAACCATTGACAGTACGCTCCCTAGTAATTTATCAAGGAAATCAGACATTTAAGAATAAACCTTACAGTCTTACCGTTTTAGTGTTGTCGCCTGCTGAAACCAAGGGCACATCAACAGGTAAACTTATCTCATTCTTCTTGACAAATGTGTTAAAATGTGCCACACCGAAAACTGTACGCCATCAGCTCTCTTCATTGGTGAGTCATTTAGCCGAAACAGAAAAACATGCGCCATTGGACCGTGTCCCATTCGTAGGCGTTCTACAAACATTTCGTTTTGCGTGGGAGAACGTACGATAGGGGTTACAGGTGAAAGCTAATTGCACATGAAAGAATTAATAATCCAAAATTTTAAGGCCAATGAGTACGAAACGCATGAGCCAGGTACTTTACTATGCGTAGCTTAGCTGCAGAGATTCTTTGTTGCACAGCACAGCAGTTAGAATTTTTTCGATTTTAAGTCTCAACATGATGGTACAAATACAATGATGTTGTCAGTACACTTTCTGATCCAAAGTCATTAACACTTCGTTGCTTTTGATTGTTGGTCGCTTCCCAAAATTTACTGCTTTCAGCAGAGACAGACCAGAGTGAACTACACGAGCGAATTAACTAAGCAGCTGTTTATTATAGAATTTAGTACAAATTTCTGTATTCCCTCACGCTGGCTGCACTTTTCATGGTGAAGTTCCGTTCTTCATGTTAATTTCACAAAAATGTTAATTGTCACACTAATCAGAAAAATAAACGCTGGGAGATCGTATAAAAACGACCAATTTGTTCAAATGGTTCAAACGGCTCTGAGCACTATGGGACCTAACATCTGAGGTCATCAGTCCCCTAGAACTTAGAACTACTTAAACCTAACTAACCTAAAGATATCACATACATCCATGCCAGAGGCAGGATTCGAACCTGCAACCGTAGCGGTCGCGCGGTTCCAGACTGTAGCGCCTAGAACCGCTCTTCCACTACGGCTGGCGACTAATCTGTAAACATTCTTACCTATTTTACTTGTTATTACCACAGATCTTCCACTGAACTGTACTATCACAAACTTAACTTTCAAAATTTACTTTGAGATGATTAATAGTGGAACAATCCCATCTCACGGAAGTGTTATGCTCTGAAACTGACATTAACGCTCATTTACGCGACTGTCCTCTACTTTATAATTTTTATGAAGAAATAATTTAATGGTCTCTCTTCCGAAACACGTCACGGGTATGACCATTCATAATTGTCATCCTCCCAGTAGATGATCAACTCACGAAACGCGTTTTACCCACTCCGTGGAAACAAGTTCCGGGAATATTTTTAGCTTAACCGTACTCCCAGTTAATGAAAATATTATACCAGGCATTTCTTAAGTGGTTCTTGCACAGGATGGATACAGTGATCAGTCGAACCAACATGTGTCACTGGACTTCAGCGCGATCTGGATTTTAACCGATGTCCACGCGCAATATACTTTTAGATCTATCACAGATTGTTTTAATCGCTGGCCATTACAGCTGCGTCGTTGTCGTGAATTGTTAAGGTTTGTTGTTTTACATCTGGAGTGCAGATGGAAGTTGGATAAAGCAAAAAATTGGCGATGTTGAAGTAGGACTGGCGGATGAGGGTTCCTGAGAATCGAGAATTTCTAGGGTTTTTGCTTATTTTCCATATAGATACTGGTAAGATACTGGTCCAGGGAATTCCAAGACGGTATCAAAATTTCTGCAGTAAGTAGTTCCTCTGACTAGCCCAGACATACAAAAAGAAACAAGCAGGGAACTTCATTTTTTGGATGTAAATACAGACGATTTAATAAAATATTTTTATTTACTTACATGACTGCAACATACATTTTGTGTTTGCATCTGTAATGTTCACCTATTATGCTTTTGACGGATGATGACTGCAGTGTATGTTCTAATGGAAAATAGATATTTTTATGAGATATAATTACAATTTAATAGTTTTCATATTTTTCACTATACATGTAGTGTGAAACCTTGCTTCTTGACATATTTCATGATTCTACGTCACTGAGAAGTACCCTAGAGGTTTTGATGTGAGAGTGCTAGTGACAAAATATGTGACGAATGGCCTTGTCGTTAGAGTGTATTGACTGCAAGCTTACAAGTTTTACACTGCCAAGGGATCATAGTGTGTGACGTCTGAATTTGATAGACCTACACGTCTCAGAGAAAAGGAGTTCTTGACAGACATACAGGGAGGAAGAGACCCTAAAGGAGTTCCATTTTTACAAATTGAGGCACAGAACCTTAAAAAGGAAGGAAGACTAGAGTTTAACGTCCTGTCCACAGTGGTTTCAATAGATACAGTTGGAGAAAGCGAATAGCTGGTTCGCCACGTGAAATAGGTAATTCGGAAGCTTTCCTCTTAATTAGCGGTTACTGTCCAACAGCCGCTTTTTGTTTCAAAAGAAAAGTTTGTCTAAAGAAGCTCCTGTATACCCATTAATTTCTCAACATTTGGGGCCTTCGGAGTGGGTTCTCCAGAATTAACTTATCCACCTGGAACTGGCACCATGTGAGAGGACATCTCTGCACCTTCATTGGCTCGTGTGTAACACAGGCTTTCGAGTTGACACAGGACATGGTACGTGTTTGTACGTTCTATAAGAAAAGGCAGGACGACAGTAAGATTTATGTGGAGACAGACAGGGCGAAAACTGAACAGAAATTACGATGGCAGATTCAGTCAATGTCTCTCGCTATGAACTTTATATTTTTGTAGGACCTGCAACCGCAATCTAGTCCACGAATTGTTTCAGTAACGACGCTGAACAGCAGATTAGCACTGCAGCGACGTGGAAACATTTTTTGATTCTCTGCTGGCCGATCGCTATCTTAAGGGAACGCCTGGTGCCGCAGTCCCGAAAGGAGTCCACCATTGTAGAAAGGGACCACCCTGGTTGGGCACACAAAAACTGCATGTTGACTATAGCCCATTTCAAAGCGGCGGCGTTGGCCGAGTGAACGCCACATTTCGTCGCGTTTCGGTCTGCGAGGGAGAAAAGCGAACAATGTGCTGGCGTGGACAGCGTGACGTCAGCAGGGGGCGCATTGTGGACAGCTGTCACTGCGTGCAGACCACCTGACGAGAGCGAACCAGCAAAAGGGAACGGTCGCCGCACTACTGCGCCGTAGCAGGTTTGGCAGCTTTTTCTCCTGCGGTCTTCAAATGCGAAATGAGTATGTGGGAGTATCTAAAATGCGAATCTCATTTTCATTTATCGTATGACATATGACAATGTATTTTGAGAGTTCTATTAAGATAATTCCACCCTCTCTCTCGCCCCCAAACAATTCAAAGATGAAGTGCGGGACCAACTTTTGGCATGCAAGTACATAAGCTGGCATTCATCGAAGTTAACGTTTTATTGACTCATTTTTGTATTGTGCCCTACCAAGTCCTTCTGTGGTAGCATGTTTCTACTAGTAACGCCCAAATGAAGTTTGCTCGGCATTTTTGAGACAGCCCCGCGACGACTCATCTTTTCGTTAATTTACCTTTGCTAGGTCTAAAAGTGAAATGTAATACGCAAGAGGCAGTCTAATTAGAGTTAGACTTCTTTAATTGACTTCCAAAGAAACCTATTCGTCGTTTATCTTCCCCGACTAGAGCTATGTACTCCAACCATTGCACTCTGCACCAATTAATGATTTCTGTGATTAACCGATGATAGAGTGATCGACGTATAGTTTTGCATATTTAATTGCAACTGGGATTATTTGAGCAATGTTTAATCTGTGTTGCAAAAATATTCTACATTTATTTAAACTTTTAGATTCCCAAGTTACAATTCACCACGTTTCCTCCTTTATGTAGAAGGTAAGGTCTTTCTACGCACTTTTAATATAAATCTAGTGGGTAAAGTGTGAGAGCCGTTACGTTTAATCGATGAAGCCGTCATACAGGAAAGAACTACTGACCACGAATAGTTGGAGGGACTGAGTTGATCCCAACAAATATTACGGATTATGCACAAGAAAGTAAATAGTATGTTTTCAGTCGTCAATATAAAATGATCTACGGAAACCACAAGACCCGGCCGGGGTGGCCGAGCGGTTCTAGGCGCTACAGTGTGGAACCGCGCGACCACTACGGTCGCAGGTTCGAATCCTGCTTCGGGCATGGATGTGTGTGTGATGTCCTTAGGTTAGTTAGGTTCAAGTAGTTCTAAGTTCTAGGGGACTGATGACCTCAGATGTTAAGTCCCATAGTGCTCAGAGCCAAGCCACAGGAAACCGAAACAGTGGATGAGATTTGGTTGGTTGGTTGTTTGAGGTTTAAGGGACCAAACAGCAAGGTCATCAGTCCCTTGTTTCAAATATGCTCCATTCCGCTAATGGGACATCTCAGTAAAGTCAGAACAATAAAACGGAAAAAGGGAAAAACGTAAAAGGGCAGTCACGTTGTCATTGATAAAAAAAAACAAAATGAGGGAAGTCGGCAAGAGAACGAACCCAACACTGCGATGAAGCAGCATAGGCAAGACCACCTGTGACTTAAAAGGTACAACTGCTATAATGTAGAAAGTACGTATGGGAATAGAAAGACTAACCAAGCCTTAAAAAAAGGGTAAAAACAGAGTAAAAGGGGAAGAAAAGAGGAATTCGGTCAGGGAGGTGAATCAGGAATCTCCGAACACTGCTTACAGTGGGAGACACCCTAACACTCACCGCCCTGCCCCAACACCAGAGAGAGATTAAAAACCTTAAAACTGAGAATAAAAACCACTTTCCCAGAGGAAACCGAGAACCAGAGAGACCATCCGGGAATCGTCAGCCAGCATCAAAGGTAAAGTGTGGGGGAGTCTGTACTTAGCACGCAGAGCCAGAAGAAGGGGGCATTCAACCAAAATGTGGGCTACTGACTGGAAGGCTCCACAACCACATAGTGGGGGTGGCTCATCACGCAAAAGAAACCATGGGTTAGCCTGGTATGGCCAATGCAGAGACGACACAGTGTGGTCGAGTCCTTTCGGGAGAGGCGAAAGGAAGAACGCCACAGGCCTGGTGTCACCTTAATTGCACGAAGTTTATTAGACAGGGGAGTAGCCTCCCAAGGATTGGCCCATGACTGTGCGAAGTGGGATTTGATGTGAAGCCGTAAATCCGCTGCAGGAGGGGTTACAGAAAACGGGGGGTAAGTAACTGCTCCCCCAGCCAAACGATCAGCGAGTTCATTACCCAGGATACCCACATGGCCAGGGACCCAAAGGAAGTCAATGGAACAAGCAGCACGGAGAATATCAACGAGATGGTCATGGATGGCAGAGACCAAGGGATGGCGCGAAAAACACCGGTCAATAGCAGGAAGACCACTCATCGCGTCCGTACATAACAAAAAAAATGGCTCTGAGCACTATGGGACTCAACTGCTGTGGTCATCAGTCCCCTAGAACTTAGAACTATTTAACCCTAAGTAACCTAAGGACATCACACACATCCATGCCCGAGGCAGGATTCGAACCTGTGACCGTAGCAGTCGCACAGTTCCGGACTGCGCGCCTAGAACCGCGAGACCACCGCGGCCGGCCCCGTACATAACAAAACGCGGTTGTGTTGGGACTGTTTAATAAAGGTAAGGGCCTGGGAAATTGCCATCAATTCCGCAGTAAACACCCCACATGTAGGTGGCAGCAGATGACTTTCCGTTCCAACAAACAACGTGAAGGCATACCCAACATGATCAGCAGATTTAGAGCCATCAGTGTAAAAAACAACAGCATCCCGAAACTCCCGTAAAATTTGGCGGAAAAAGGAACGGAACATCACCGGGGGGATGCAATCTGTCGGACCTCGGCGGAGATCCATCCGAATTCGAAGCCGAGGAACTAACCAAGGAGGGGTGGAGGGGAGGGAGCGAGGAAGACAGGACAAAGAAGGAAGCTGAAAATCACGGCAAAGAGACACAAGGCGTAGCCCAACCGGTAAACCCGCCCGAGGGCGGGAGTCGGGTGGGCGACGTCCATGGTCTGGGAACAGGATAGAATAGGAAGGATGAGTGGGTGTGGAACGGATAGTGAGTGCGTAAGATACCAGAAGCTGGGACCGCCGAACAGAAAAGGGGGGGGGGGGATCCCAGCTTCAACCAGGAGACTACCAACAGGGCTAGTAGTGAAGGCACCGGTGGCCAAACGGATACCACGATGGTGGACTGGATCCAGCACCTGCAGTGTGGAGGAGCATCTGAACCATAAACTTGACAACCATAGTCCAAGCGAGACAGAACTAGAGCACGATAAAGACGGAGGAGGGAACGGTCCGCACCCCAAGACGAGTGGGCAAGGAAGCGAAGGACATTGAGTTTACGGAAACATCCTACTTTCAGGAGTCTGATATGGGGCAGCCGCGTGAGAGGATCCATGCAGAGGCACGCCGTATAGCTACCTGGAGCTGCCGTTCTGCAGATGCCATCGAGGAGGAACTAACCCAAATGCAGAAATCATCCACATACAGGGCAGGGGCGACCAAGGGACCGACAGAGGCCACGAGTCCATCGATAGCAATGAGGAAAAGAAGAACACTCAAGACAGAACCCTGTGGGATGCCTGTCTCCTAGGTCCGTGGAGAACTAAAAGCAGTACCAACTCGAACTCTGAATGACAGATGGAACTGGAACTGGCGGATAAAAATCAGGAGTGGGCCCCGAAGACCCCACTGATGAAATGTAAGTAAGGTATGATGGCGCCAGGCCGTGTCATAGGCCTTGCGAACGTCAAAAAACACTGCAACCAAATGGCGGCGCTGGGAAAAATCCTGCCGAACTGCGGATTACAAGCGAAGTAAATGATCGATTGGAGATCGTCCCTCTCGAAAGCCACACTGGTAGGGGGACAATACATCCCGAGATTCGAGGACCCAATTAAGCCGACGGGCTACCATCCGTTCAAGTAACTTACAAACAACATTGGTCAAACTAATTGGCCGATAGCTGTCAACAGATAGGGGGTTCTTACCAGGCTTAAGGACAGGAACCACGATGCTACCCCTCCACTGAGAAGGGAAGTCACCTTGGAGCCAGATACGGTTTAACACCTGAAGAAGATGTTGACATTGTGGAGTACTGAGATGTTGAAGCAGTTGGTTATGAATGGAATCTGGGCCAGGGGCCGTATCATGACAAAAAGATAGAGCAGAAAGAAATTCCCATTCAGTAAAAGGTTTGTTGTAAGATTCTGACTCACAAGTGGTGAAACATAAGGTGGGAGCTTCAGTCCGCTGTTTTTGATGAAGGAAAGCAGCTGGATAGGAGGCTGACGCTGATGCCACTGCAAAATGGGTCGCAAGATGTTCTGCAAGAACTAATGGGTCCGTACAAATGCCATTTGGGAGGTGAAGGCCTGGGATGGTGGACTGCCGATGGCAACCTTGGAGAGAGCGAAGTGTAGCCCATACCCGTGACAGAAGGACAGTAGAACCAAGGGAAGAAACAAATCGTTCCCAACATATCCGCTTGCTCTGTTTGATTAAATAATGGGCTTTAGCGCGAAGGCGTTTAAAGGTAGTAAGGCTGACTACGGATGGGTGGCTCTCAAAGTGTTGCAAAGCTCGACGGCGATCACGGATGGCAATGGCAACGGCCGTACTCCACCACAGGACTTGCCGACGACGAAATGGTCCAGATGAGCGCCGGACAGCAAGGCTAGCAGCGCGAACAATCGCGTCAGACACGTCACGGAGGACGTCATCAATACAACCCGACAAAGAAGGAGAAAACACGACCTGTGCAGTGTATAGAGGCCAATCGGCGCGTTGGAAAGACCAACGAGGTAACCTGTCCATCGGGGAGTGGGAAGGGAGCGTGATAATCAACGGGGAATGGTCACTATCACAAAGGTCGTCGTGTGGCGACCAGTGTAATGAAGGGAGGAGAGAGGGAGAAGAAAGAGAAAGAGAGAAAAATGGCAGAAAAGGTACCATGACCGGTAATGAAATGAGTAGGGGAGCCATCATTAAGAAGGCACAGGTCGTGGTCAGCAATAAATTGGTCTATAAGAAGACCTCGTCTAGATGGAAAGGCGCTGCCCCACAAAGGATTATTAGCATTAAAATCCCCAAGGAGGAGGAAGGGAGGAGGAAGTTGCTGAAGAAGGGTGGGTAAGACAGCAGGTGTAAGAGTCCTGTCAGGAGGGAGATAAAGATTGCAAACTGTGACTGCAGAGTCTAGGTGGACCCTAACAGCAACCGCTTCCAATGTAGTTTGAAGAGGAATCCACGTGCTAGCAATGTCTGTATGGACCAACGTAAAAATGCCACCAGAAGCCCAAAGGGGTCCGACCCGATATCGACAGAAAACACGCAACCCACGGAGGGTCGATGAGTGAGCATCAGTAAAATGGGATTCCTGGAGAACCACACAAGCTGCAGAGTAGAACGAAAGAAGGGATTTCAATTCCGGAAGGTGACGATAGTATCCATCAAAATTCCATTGGAGAACCACAGAACGATGGGTTAAATGGGGGCTGAACACGCTAAATCCAGTCATACCGCCGGGTCCCCACCTGTCACCGACAAGGAGGGGGCGACATCCATGAACGACAGGTCAGTATCCGGTTGTGAAGTCGGGGGAGGGACCTCTGGTGACACCAGAGGCTCCTTGTCCCGAGACTTATGTTTCTTCTTCTTTTCAGGCTGAGATCGAGGAGGGCTGTGTGGCATAAAGGAGCCAGCTGCAGCAAGATCAGGAACAGAAAGAGACCGGGCGACCTGGGGGCCGACAGACCGCGGCTCTCGCGGTCGCCGCGCTGCAGCAGACCTTTGACCTGGAAGGCGCCGGGAAGGGGCATCCCGGGAGAGGCGCCCTTGACCGGCAGACGCCGAAGGAGAGGGACACTTCTCCGGCTGGGGAGGGGGAGCAGCGCCCATAGGAGAAGGTGTGGGAGCCGCAGGAGAGGTGGGGAGGAGAGGGGTCCGGGATGGGTGTAAGGAAGGGGAAGGAAGGGTGAAGATGTAACCAAGGCGCAACTAGATGTCGTGGACACAGGGTGAAGTCTTGCATATTTCTTATGGGCCTCTGTGTCTTAACTTTCTCAGGGAGGGTATCCCCTTCAAAGGCCAGGATAAAGGCACCAGTATCAATACGATTGTCTTTAGGACCCTTCTGAACACGCCGAACAAAGTGAACACCCCGCCGTCCGAGATTGTCCCGAAGTTCCTCATCAGTTTGAAGGATGAGGTCCCTGTGAAAAATCACACCTTGTACCACATTTAAAGACTGGTGTGGGGTAATGGACACACGAATTGTGCCAAGATGGGTACAGGCACGAAGGGCCGCAGATTGGGCAGCTGAAGTAGTTTTTATCAGCAACGAACCCGACCGCATCTTGCTCAGGGAGTCCACTTCGCCAAACTTGTCTTCAATGTGTTCCACAAAGAATAAAGGTTTGACACTGGTGAAAGTATCTCCACCAGTCCTGGCGCAAACTGGATAAGGGGGGAAAGGTTTTGCGCCTAGACGACGGGCCTGACCCTCTTCCCAGGGGGTAGCCATGGAAGGGAAGGCTGAAGGGGCAAGAGAAGCAGCACTTGAGGAATCAGTTCCACGCAGAGAGACGGCCGCAGAAGAACGGCCAGAGTTCTGGACCCGTATGCGTTTCATTTGCATAGCGTCCGCCCTGATACCACCCACTCTGATCAGGGGCTCTCCTCGCGGGCGCCACCCAGCCACAGCAAGTGCCGTCTGGCACGGCGGCCATTGCCGGGAGTTCCGATGCTCCAGGATGACGAGAAACCACTCCAAGGCATGCATGAGGTGGTCACAGCTCAGGTATCAGAAGTGTGATCCCTGTGTGTTCAGGGGGCTCAACCAAAAGGGTACATAGCGACCCCACCACATGGGCTGGCTACCGTGCTGGCTATGCACCCTAGCATCAGACAACGACGTGAAAGAAAAGGTGGAATGTACTAGGAGGGCGCACGTCGGAGACACTAGGTAAGGTGCTCTTCCCCAAATGGCTCACACTACGGAGGAGAAATTTTGTAATGGAGGTCAAACCCCAGAGGGGGACCAAGGAATGCCAAAAGGAGGAGATGATTACGCAACAAAGCGGAATTGGAAAACCAACAGAACCAGGAGGATAGCGGGGCCAACATAGCAGGGACACCAAGAGAAGGAGAGGAGAGGGCGAGGGGAAAGGAGCAAGGAGGGGAAAGGAGGGGAAGGGAAAGGAAATGCAGCCCTGGAGAGTAAGAAGGCTGCAATGGCTCGGGGCCCCGTGCTCGCCACGCACGTATCCACGAAAGAGTTGTGGACCCCCTGGGGGGTGGATGAGATTTGAAGCGCTCTCCGACGAACAAGGAACCAGGGTCTAACCTGTCAAGAACACTACAAGCCGATTTATATTTTTAATGTTCTTGGTATTGACTGCAATGTAATACTTCATTAAGTATGATGATTCTCTATATAGTCTGTCACATACTATACTACAGTCCAATTACCATTACTTGATAGTTGGGTTTCCATATTCACTGCCAGCTACCGGCAGACGACTGGTCTTGTACCGCTGAATTGAAACTCAGATCCTAACCTAACCACTTCTCTGTCAAGAGCAATACATAGGAGAAAACAGCGATCAACAATCTACAGCAGAACTGAAATAACCATCTCTTTCTTCACGAAAGTTTAAGGCTAACTTTCCGAACATACTGAAGACAGAAAAATTTGTTATGTTCCGCAGAAAATTTTCAGATTTTCAGTTTTAGCGGTAAAAGCAAACTGTAACCTCTTGCTGTCATTGGTTACCTGACATTATCCTCACACTGGTCACAGGGATGCCACGTTACCAACCGAGCAGCAGTCCTGCTCGGCACTACCTTGCAAATTATAGGCGACGCAAGCAGATTCCGAAGGAAAAATAATAATAGTAGTAGTCTTACCTTTATTCATCTGTAGATCTCTTTTTACAAGGATATAGGACATATCAAAGTATTTACAAGTTTAGACCAATTTAAAATAAACTAATATTCGTATACACATACAATTACAGTCTTCGTGTCTCACTAGCTCACTAGTTTACACACACACACACACACACACACACACACACACACACACACACACACACACACGCGCACACGCGCACACGCGCACACGCGCACACGCGCGCGCCCGCGCGCGCACGTGATCTCTGGGTTGTTTCCTGTACCGCAACTTCTTATTTGCTATCCTGAAAAACTTAGTCAACATCCCTCTATAATGAGTGAGATGTTGAGCTCAGGAAGAGGTAGAGGCGTAAGTATTGTGCTATGCATGACTTGGGGATAAGTATTTCTAAAAAAAAAGGAAAAACAATGAAGATGTTATCTGGAATGCTGGATTTGTAATCATTTATTTGTATAGGATGTTTTATCTAACAAGGGGAGGCCGCCAATTGTGAAATTCAGATTCGATTCATACTGCGCATAATAAAAGCTCATGGCCAGAGGTGTAATGTGGCAAAGCATCAAGATGCACTTCTCAGCCGTTTTCGAGAAAACCGACAGTTAAAAGAAACCGTTGCGATGAAATACTCTCTACGATTAATGATTTTCTACAGCGTTGTGGTGCAGCGGTAAGCGCTCGGGTTCGTAATCCGAAGGTCGCTGGTTCGAATCTCGCGTCATGCAAACTTTTTTTTAGTATGCAACTTATAACATCGTCGAAAATCAGTGCGGACGGGAGAGCTTTGGTACACCCTGTTAAACAAACGGAAAAATGGAGGCGGTACAATTGGAGAGCGATCCGCCTTCACCAACATGCATAAGCATTTCATATATATATATATATATATATATATATATATATATATATATATATATATATATGAATTACAAAAAACTAATAATAAAAAAAGTTGCATGGCGCGGGATTCGATCCGGCGACCTTCAGATTACGAACCCGAGCGCTTACCGCTGCGCCAGGACGCTCTGGAAAATTATTAATCGTAGAGAGTATTTCATCGCAACGGTTTCTTTTAACTGTCGATTTTCTCGACAACGGCTGAGAAGTGCATCTTGGTGTTTTGCCACATTACTCCTCTGGCCATGAGCTTTTATTATGCGCAGTATGAATCGAATCTGAATTTCACAATTGGCGGCCTCCCCTTGTAAGTAATCCTTCAATGTATAAATGTATTGCATAACATACTTTTTAGCTGCCTTTTAAAGTAAGTGTATTTTTGCGGTTTTTTTAATCTCTTTTGGTAATTTATTGTACAGTTTTATTCCTTGGTAGAAAATGCTGTTTTGAGTTTAGCTCTTGTTGCATGGTCATGGACAAAGCTGTTTTTTTTTGCAGTAATTACAAACGTTATTTTTGATTTGTACAACTGACTGGTATATATATTCACATGGAGCAGTTAAAATTCCCAGTGTTTTAAACAGTTCTTTACAATGAGCTCGACTAGTATTTTTGGTTATTATTCTTATGGCTTTTTTCTGGAGTTTGAAAACTGTCTTCATATTTTGTGCATTTGTTCCCCAAAAAAGAATGCCATAGCTAAGAATTGAGTGTACATACAAATAGTATGTAACTAAAAGACACTGCATGTTAAACACTGATGATAGGATTCTAAGGGAATAACATGCTTATGACACACTGTTTGCAAGTGCCTTTCTGTGTTCACACCACTTCAACTCAGAATCAATATTCATTCCCAGAAATTTTGCATTTGGTTGGTTTGTGGGATTAAAGGGACCAGACTGCAACGGTCATCAGTCCCTTGTTCCAAAACTTAAAAACTACCACACAGAGTAAAGTTAAAAAAAACGGATAATAGAGACAACAGACAACACAGAACAAGAAAAACACAGACAAAGAACAGACATGACAAATCAAAATCACACGCAGTGTGGCGGTGGTTGGCCGACCATAGAATAAAAAGGAAAAGCCAACCACCGAGAACACATTAAAAACTCAGTTTAAAACCGTAGGCCAAAGGCCAGAATCAACACAAAACAATAAAATAAACACTCAAAGTAAATGATAAAAACCCCCTGCCCGAATAAAACGTAAAACTAAGCCAGCCACAGCAGGGTCATCAGTTAAAAGGGCAGGGAGCGTATCAGGCAGCGCAAATGTCTGCCTAACCACAGCTAAAAGGAGGCAGGCCAACAAAATGTGGGCCACTGTCAAAGCTGCCCCGCAGCGACACAGAGGAGGGTCCTCCCGACGCAGTAAGTAACTGTGTGTCAGCCGGGAGTGGCCAATGCGGAGCTGACAAAGGACGACTGAGTCCCTGCGGTTGGCTCGCATGGATGACCGCCACACAGTCTTCGTCTCCTTAATGGCACGGAGTTTATTGGGCGTGATCCGATCGCGCCATTCAGCGTTCCAAAGCGCAAAAACTTTTCGGCGGAGGACTGCTCGCAAATCAGTCTCTGGGAGGCCAATGTCCATAGATGGTTTACTGATGGCCTCTTTCGCCAGGCGGTCAACATATTCATTGCCCGGGATACCGACATGACCGGGCGTCCACACAAAGACCACAGAGCGGCCGCAAAGAGCAAGAGTATGCAGGGACTCCTGGATACCCACCACCAGACGAGAACGAGGGAAACACTGGTCGAGAGCTCGTAAACCGCTCAGGGAATCGCTACAGATCACGAAGGACTCACCTGAGCAGGAGCGCATATACTCTAGGGCACGAAAGATGGCGACCAGCTCAGCAGTGTAAACGCTGCAGCCAGCCGGCAATGAACGTTGTTCGGAATGGTCCCCTAGAGTAAGCGCATAACCGACACGACCAGCAACCATCGAGCCGTCAGTGTACGCAATGCCAGAGCCCTGATACATTGCAAGGAGGGAAAGAAAGCGGTGGTGGAAGGCCTCCGGAGGGACTGAGTCCTTCGGGCCCTGTGCCAATTCCAGCTGACGGCGAGGGCGAGGCACACACCATGGGGGTGTACGCAGAGGTGCCCTGAAAGGAGGCGGAAGAAGTAAGGCCCCAAGCCCGGAGAGATGCTCTCGGACGCGGACCGCGATCGTACTGCCAGCCCTGGGTCGACGTTCTGGAAGATGGACGTGCGACTCTGGGAATAGTAGCCGATAGTTAGGATGCCCAGGCAAGCTGAAAACATTGGCAGCATAAGCGGCCAGCAAACGTTGGCGCCGTAACCGCAGTGGAGGGACACCTGCCTCCACTAGTATGCTGTCCACAAGGCTGGTACGGGAAGCACCTGTGGCAAGGCGTATCCCGCTGTGGAGGATTGGGTCCAGCACCTGCAACGCAGATGGGGATGCTGAGCCATAAGCCCGGCTCCCATAATCCAGACGGGACTGGATTAAAGCCTGGTAGAGCCGTAACAGGGTAGATCGGTCGGCGCCCAGCGTGTGTGGCTAAAGCATCTCAGAGCATTTAGATGCCGCCAATACGCCTGTTTAAGCTGCCGAATATGAGGCAGCCAAGTCAGCCGGGCATCAAAAACTACACCCAAAAACCTGTGGGTCTCCACCACAGCAAGGAGTTTGTCGGCAAGATAAAGCCGCGGCTCAGGATGGACCGTTCGGCGCCGGCAGAAATGCGTAACGCGGGTCTTGGCAGCCGAAAACTGAAAACCATGCGCTACAGCCCAAGACTGCGCCTTGCGGATAGCGCCCTGTAGCTGACGTTCAACAGCTGCAATGCCAGTAGAGCTGTAGTAAAGGCAGAAGTCGTCAGCATACAGGGAAGCGGAGACAGAATTTGCCACCGCTGCAGCGAGCCCGTTTATTGCGATTAAAAACAGGCAGATACTGAGGACAGATCCCTGTGGTACCCCGTTCTCCTGGACTCGGGAGGAACTATGAGAGGCCACGACTTGCACGCGGAAGGTACGATACAACAGAAAATTTCGGATAAAGATCGGCAGAGGGCCCCGAAGACCCCACCCATGAAGCGTAGAAAGTATGTGATGACGCCATGTCGTATCGTACGCCTTCCGCATGTCGAAAAAGACAGCGACCAGGTGCTGACGGCGGGCAAAGGCAGTAGGGATGGCCGACTCCAGACTCACCAGATTGTCGGTGGCGGAGCAGCCTTTATGGAACCCACCCTGAGATGGAGCCAGAAGGCCCCGAGACTCCAGTACCCAACTCAAGCGCCGGCTCACCATCCGTTCGAGAAGCTTGCAAAGAACGTTGGTGAGGCTAATGGGGCGGTAGCTGTCCACCTCCAAAGGGCTCTTGCCCGGTTTCAAAACGGGGATGACAATGCTTTCCCGCCATTGCGACGGAAACTCACCCTCGACCCAGAGACGGTTGTAAAGGTCGAGGAGGCGTTGCTTGCAGTCCACCAGAAGGTGTTTCAGCATCTTACAGTGAATGCGATCTGGCCCAGGAGCGATATCAGGGCAAGCGGCAAGGGCGCTGTGAAATTCCTACTCACTGAATGGAGCATTGTAAGATTCAGAATGGTGGGTGCGAAAAGAAAGGCTCCGACGTTCCATCCGCTCTTTAATGGAGCGGAAGGCCAGTGGGTAATTGGGAGAAGCGGAACTAAGAGCAAAATGCTCTGTCAAGCTGTTGGCAATTTCGTCGGAGTCTGTACAAACTGCTCCATTCAGTGAGAGCGCAGGGACGCTGACAGGGGTCCGATAGCCATAGAGGCGTCGGATCTTGGCCCAGACCTGCGATGGAGAGACATGGAGGCCAACAGTGGACACATACCGCTCCCAGCACTCCTGCCTGCTTTGGCGGATAAGGCGGCGGGCCCACGCACGCAGCCGTTTGAAGGTGATTAGGTGTTCGATGCAGGGATGTCTCTTGTGACGCTGTAGCGTCCGCCGGCGATCTTTAATCGCCTCAGCGATCTCAGGCGACCACCAAGGCACAGTCCGCCGCCGAGGGGACCAAGAAGAACTGGGAATGGCAGATTCTGCGGCAGTAATGATGCTGGTGGTGACTGAGTGAAACACCGCATCAATGTCGTCACTAGAGAGAGGCTCAATAGCGGCAATTGAGGAGAACAAGTCCCAGCCAGCCTTATTCATAGCCCATCTGCTGGGGCGCCCAGAAGAGTGACGCCATGGCAGTGACAGAAAGATTGGAAAATGGTCACTACCACACAGGTCGTCATGCACACTCCATTGGACAGACGGTAAGAGGCTAGGGCTACAGATCGATAGGTCAATGGCGGAGTATGTGCCATGCGCCACACTGAAGTGTGTGGAGGCACCATCATTTAAAATCGAGATATCGAGCTGCGCCAATAAATGCTCAACGGTGGCGCCCCGACCTGTTGCCACTGACCCACCCCACAGAGGGTTATGGGCGTTAAAGTCGCCTAGTAACAAGAAAGGTGGCGACAATTGGGCTATCAGTGCAGCCAGGACATGCTGCGCGACATCACCATCCGGTGGAAGGTAAAGACTGCAGACAGTAACAACCTGTGGCGTCCACACCCGAACAGCGACAACCTCTAAAGCTGTATGTAGAGGGACAGACTCGCTGTGAAGAGAGTTAAGGACATATATGCAGACGCCACCAGACACCCTTTTGTAAGCTGCCCGGTTCTTATAATAACCCCGATAGCCATGGAGGGCGGGGGTTCGCATTGCTGGAAACAGAGTTTCCTGAAGTGCAATGCAGAAGAAAGGGCGAAGGCTGATAAGTTGGCGGAGCTCAGCTAGATGGTGGAAGAAACCGCTGCAGTTCCACTGGAGGATGGTATTGTCCATGTCTGAGAAAGGCGTGACGGGACTGGGAAGGCAGATTACGCCGCTGGGTCACCTGCTGCCTCCGAATGAGCACCTGTGCGAGTGCTTTCCATGGCGTCTGACGGACCGGCGAGATCGAGGTCCTCAGCGGACGCCAGAATCTCCACCTTGTCCTCAGATGCAGTGCTTGTATGAAGCGGTGGGAAAGGTGCCACCTCAATGTCGTCATTCTTGGGGACCTTCTTCTTCTTCTTCTTCTTCTTCTTCTTCTTCTTCTTCTTCTTCTCCTCTCGCTGTGTCTTCGGTGGTTCAGGCTTGGAGGGCTTCACTGGGTCAGTCTCAGGGACGGACGACGACCGTGAGGCCCTACGACCAGGGACTGCCGGTTCTTTCAGCCACTTGCGGGTGCCCACTTTTCCCACTGGTCGGAACTTGCGAAGGTAGGTCCCCAAGGGACCCCTTCCTGGCGAGAGGAGCCAAAGTAGTTTTGCTCTTCTCCGGCTGGGAAGGAGGAACTGATGTCCCCGATGGTTGCGCGGGTGTTGCACCTGAAGAAGATGGAGCAGGAGCAACAGGGAGTGAAGTGCCCCCCCACAACCAAGGGGGCCGGTGGATTCTGACAGATCTTAGAGCCAACGATAAGTGACGATGGGAGAACCGTTGTTGCAGCAGCGGCGTAGGTCGACGTCATTGCCACAGGATGGAGCCGCTCATACTTCCGTTTAGCCTCTGTGTAGGTCAGGTGGTCCAGGGTCTTATATTCCATTATCTTTCGTTCCTTCTGGAATATCCTACAGTCCGTCGAGCAGGGGGAATGGTGTTCTCCGCAGTTAACACAGCTGGGAGGCGGAGCACATGGAGTATTGGGATGCGAAGGACGTCCACAATCTCGACATGTGATGCTGGAAGTACAGCGAGATGACATGTGCCCGAACTTCCAGCATTTAAAACACCGCGTCGGAGGAGGGATATATGGCTTCACATCACAGCGGTAAACCATCACCTTGACCTTTTCGGGTAAAAGATCACCTTCGAAGGCCAAGATGAAGGCACCGGTGGCTACCTGATTATCCCTCGGACCCCGATGGACGCGCCGGACGAAGTGAACACCTCGTCGTTCTAGATTGGCGCGTAGTTCATCGTCGGACTGCAGAAGAAGATCCCTGTGGAATATAATACCCTGGACCATGTTTAAACTCTTATGGGGAGTGATGGTGACGTAAACATCCCCCAACCTGTCGCAAGTGAGCAACCTCCGTGACTGGGCAGAGGATGCTGTGTTGATGAGAACTGACCCAGAGCACATTTTGGACAAGCCCTCCACCTCCCCGAACTTGTCCTCTAAATGCTCCACAAAAACTGGGGCTTGGTCAACATAAATGATTCCCTAACTACTCGTGTACACACGAGGTACCGGGGTGAATAATCTCCACTGCCTTCTTTGGACAAACGTTCCTCCCATAGAGTGGCCAGGGAGGGAAATTATCTCTGATCAGATTTCTTTCCATTGAGGTTAGACCTCGATCGCTTAGAGACTGCTGGTGGAGGCCCACCAGCGAGAGATGATGTACCACGCTTCATTGCGGGTCATCCGCCCTGATGCCACCCACTCCGACCAGGGGCTCTCCCCACAGGCGCCACCCAGCCGCAGCAAAGACCACCTGGCAGGATGGCCTTTGCCGGGAGTCCCGATGCCCCAAAGGGCTAGGCATCTACTCCTCGGCATGCGTGGGGACGTAGCAGCTCAGGCATCAGCAGTGCGATCCCTGTGTAGTCAGGGGGCTACCACCAAGAGGGTACATGACGACCCCACCACAACGGACTGGCT
This sequence comes from Schistocerca americana, assembly GCF_021461395.2. Classification (NCBI taxonomy): domain Eukaryota; kingdom Metazoa; phylum Arthropoda; class Insecta; order Orthoptera; family Acrididae; genus Schistocerca; species Schistocerca americana. The sequence goes on from NC_060119.1 coordinate 542,442,143, forward strand.
ACCGTGCTGGATGTCTGGTGTCGAAATATCCATGTACATCACGAGGGCAAAGATTGAAGTGCACAATGGAGGGAAGGGATGCTATCCGGAACACACTGCAGCGGATGTGACTGGAAGCTCGATCTAAGTCCAACTCCATGAAAATATCAGATGTGCCAGATCTTAGGGCAAGATGCATTTAATATGCGCCACGTAAGGTGTCCTTCCCCAAATGGTACGCACTAATGGAAAGATTTGGAAATAGAGTGGTCAAACCCGTCAGGGGACCATCACATTTAAGGCCGAAACAGTTGAGACTCCTTTTAGTCGCCTCTTACGACAGGCAGGAATACCGCGGGCCTATTCTTACCCCCGAACCCGCAGGGGGGGGGAATTTTGCATTTGTTACACAGTCTAGAGAGGTGCCATCTACATTTGATTTAACACTGTCCTTTTCCCTCTTCAAACTGAAATTCATGGCATTAGTTTTCTTTATGTTCAATTTCACTTTATTGCTTATTGACCAATCATTCCTTTAGAGTTTAATTTGCTTTCTCTGCAAGTAATTCTCTTGTTTTCTTAGTGACTATAATATTACTGTCATCAGCAAAGAATTTTTTCACCATGAGTAACACTACTGGGGAATTCATTGATGTATATCATGAATAGTATGGGTCCTAATATGCTACCTAGAGGAACTCCTATATTACGTATTTTGGTTCTGATAAGTGTTTTACTAAATGTTTAGATCTATTTGAAGTATGTGTTATCACTGTTCTTTGTATCCTATCTGCTAGGTGTGATCGAAACCAGTCATTAGCTAGCCCACTTATTCCTACTGCTTCTCATTTATTTAATAGAATCTTGTGGTCGACTGTATCAAAGGCCTTAGAAAGATCGAAAAATATGCCTGTGACACACTCATCTTTGTCAAGAGCATGGAGTACAACTTTTGTGAATTCTACTATGGATAACTCCGTATTTTTGCCACTTTGGAAACTAAACTGTGATTCGCTTAAAATATTGTATTTATTCAGGTAATTCATTACTCTGTCTCTCATAATAGCTTCTATTATTTTTGAGAATGGTGACATCAGGGAAATTGGCCAGTAATTTTCTGTGTGTTCTGCATTACCTTTCTCAAGCAAAGGTACAACTCTTGCTTGTATTAACTGCTCTGGAATGTCCCTGACGTGAAGAATTCATTGATTGTATTTGTTAAGGGGCCTTGTATAATCTCTATACATTGTTTCAGTACCTACAATGGTACTTCATCTAAGCCTAATGACTATCTTTTACTTCTGAACAGTTTTATTGACTTCATTCTTGTGATTGGAAGTAACATTATTGTATTTAGTGGAACATAATTTACAGGTGTTATTTGTTTTGGGGAATTTTTGCTGTAATCGCTCTGCAATACTTGAAAAATGCTCGTTTACATAGCTTGCTAAGTGTTGTGGATAATTTATTACTTTATACCCTCTCTTAGCAGTATGTTATTCTGCGTTTGCCGTTCCCCGTTTCCTTTTTTTTGTAACATTCCAGACTGGTTTGCTTGTATTCTCTGCAATATATATTATTTTGTCATTAAATGACTTTTTGCAGCACTCAGCACCTTCCTACAGATATTTTTGTATCTATGATAGAAATTTAATAGTTCTGGATCAGTGCGAATCTTTTTTTATGGAACCGAGATGTTTAAGTGTTTGGGAGGACTTTTTAATACTTGCTGTTATCCATCTGTTTTTGAGAGACGTTGATACAGACATGCATACTTTTGGAAATGCCTTTTCGAAGTTAAATTTAAATAATGTGGAGAATTTAGAGTGTTTCATATTCACATTGGTTTCCTTATACACTTCATACCAGCTTTGTCTTGCTAGTTCTTTTGAAAACTCTTTTCATTTCTGGTACATGTCGTTTGTAGGCTTGTAGATCAGGGAATTATTCGATGCCTGATTTTACTGTTGTTTGACACAGATGATCTGATAGTCTGAGGTCTTTTACAGCTACATCACATTTTTCCTGTACATATTTGTGGCCACATGGTCAATTTGTGATGCTGTCATTGTAGTAACACTTGTTGCACTGTTTACCAATAGGGACATGCCGAATCATTGAATGATATTTATGGGGAAGAAAAATAAGAGCAAATAAAGTCACAACGATGATGAAAAAGACGTGGCAAAGAATTAGGAGTAATATTATTACATTTAAACCGAAGAAGTGATTAAAAATAAAATCAAACTTGTTCGATTAAACTTGGAAAAAATTGCTTCGTTTGACGAGATTTGAACCTTCGATGTTCTACAAGTGAAATTTATACGTTAACTGCTACGCTAGGGCATTACATTGTAAAACACTCTAAACGCTCTTGTATTTATGGCTCTGGTGTCCTGATCACAGCGATTAATTGGCAGCCTTCAAAAATTCGGCTTTACACAATGTCGTGCGAAGCTAATCTAATGTAAGCCGATCTCTGGTTATAATAGCTGTATAAATGACGCCGAATAGCGTGTTATGCAGAAAGATTCAGCAATACTTACTTAGTGTGTGTGTGTGTGTGTGTGTGTGTGTGTGTTTTTTTATAAAGGGACCAAACTACATGGTCATCAGTCCCTTTTTCCTGAGGCAAGCAAGGCTCAAGGTACAAAGCACCCGAAGTACATTTGAGGAAGTAAAAGGGGGAAAAGGAATGGGGAACCACACCTAAAAAGAAAATGATTGAAACGAATAGACAACGGAGAAACATACATCTCAAGGAAATATAGAAGAAAGTATTAAAACCATAGAGCATATGGTCTGGGTTGTCTAATCACAGTAATAAAAAGATGAGCCAGCCACTCTGCAACACATTTAAATGTCCACCCCGGCAAGACAAGGCGAGATGAACACATGCAGGGGAAAGACGACAACCAAGACAAACAAATGCAAATAAAGTGCGACAGAGTTAAAATGGAGGGAGGGTGGCGGCCTCGGAGAGAAGGCTAATTGCCCACCCTTAGATGGTACGATGAAGTCCACCGCAGAGGAACTAAAGGTGGGCAGCCCAGCAAGATGTGGACGACAGTCATAGAGGTGGGTCTTCGAGACGGAGGAGGTAGCCATGTGTTAGCCACGTATAGCCAATGCGGAGCCGGTAAAGAACCACAGAATCCGTGCGAGAGGCCCGCACGGAGGTCTTCCACAGATTCATAGTCTCCTTAATGGCGCGCAGTTTCTTGTGCGTACTGAGATTGTGTCATTCTGTCTCCTAAAGCTGAAAAACCCTGTGGCATAATAATAACCGCATGTCAGTTACGGGGATGCCGTTTTCCGTGCAGCCTGTTTGGCCAGCCCGTCGGCAAGTTCATTTCCTGGGATTCTGGCGTGATATGGGGCCAGACAAACACCACGGAACGACTGGATCGTTCCACGACATAGATGGACTCCTAAATGGTTGCTACCAAATGATGGCAGGACTAGCACTGGTCAATTGTTTGTAGGTTGCTCAAGGAGTCAGTACAGTGAAGAAAAGACTTGCCAGAGCGTGAGCACAAGAAATGGCTGCTAGCTCTGCAGAGAAAACACTGTAGCCATCCGGAAAGGAGTGCTATTCAGTATGTCCTCCAAGAACATACGTGACCATCAGCCATCGAGCCGTCAGTGTAAACCACTTCATGGTCCCAGTAGATGTCAAGAATCGAGAGGAAGTGACAGTGGAGAGCTGCAGGGTTAACTGAGTCCTTAGGACCATGTGAAAGGCCCAGTCGAAGCTTCCGCCTAGGTGTACACCATAGAGGTGTATGTGAATGTACCTCGAATATAGGTGGTAAAGGCCAGGACTCCAGACAGAATACATAGGACGCAAACCACAATCTTAAGCGCTGACCTGGGCCTCCAATGCGGGAGATGAGTCGCCATGGGTGGGAAAAGGCGATGGTAATTCCGATGGCCAGGAGAACTATGAATGTGTGCAATGTAACTGGCGAGCAGTTGTGCACGCCTAACGTTCAATGGAGGCACTCCGGCCTCCACCAGTATGCTGGTCACCGGACTCATCCTAAAAGTTCCTGTCAGTAGTCGAACGCCACAGTGATGCACTGGGTCGAGTAAATGCAACGTTGAGGACGCTGCCGAACCATAAACCAGACACTCATAATCAAGGCGGGAGTGGACAAGGGCTCTGTAGAGCTGCAGCAGCGTAGAGCGATCTGCACTAGAGATGGGGGATCCGCTCCTGAACTAATTCATAGAGTTGAATCTTTCAAAGGAGTGAACAATCAGTGATTCAGAAAAAAAGAACGGTAGCTCCAAACGTTTCCCACAGCAGAGAGAGAGAGAGAGAGAGAGAGAGAGAGAGTCGGAGCAGGTCAGCGGGGCCTCTGCCGGTCAGAGCACACAGCACGCCACACAACACAGCCGGCGCCGGCGCCGGCCTCTGCCCTGCTTCTGCCTTGGCTGCCTGCATTGTGCAGTGCCCCATTGGATTTTGTGTTTCACATATGCCTTGCCCCCTCTGTGCTTCCTCTGCCGCGTGCGGTGTCTGGCGCACCTTAACTTCGCATAGCACTCCGTCGGCGATCGTTTCAGTCGCACGTCCTGCCCTCTGGGCGGTTGATGCGAGCAACAGGACAGAGAGCCTCCTAGCGGAGAACATAAGAACTACTTGCAACAACCTACTCGCAAGAGAGCGGACGATTTGTCTCGGAGCGAGTGACTGGTGGCCGCTCACCGCTCCCCCCACCCTCGGAACTCGCCCCTCAACGCTCACCCCACCGTTCTCGACTCTAGCCAGAGCGTTGAGCAAAGCAACTCAGGTGTCACTCTGCTCTCTGCGGTCTTAGCTCACGCAATACAGCTCGCGGCTCCACCTGCTTGACTCAGCGCCTCTGCATCGGAGTTCGTCTCTACTGGATATTGTTCTTCGTACTAATACCGCTATGTATATTACATAATTATGTTATGTATACATCATTTGTTTTTATTTTATTTTTATTTGTTTAAACTGATCAGATTAGGTTCCTGACGGCTCCTCTTACTATAGGATTTTTTATTATGGTCGCTCGAATTTACACTTTAATTACGAGCGAACCGATAAACATATAGCAAAAGTGATACACCAATATTTTCCTTGTTTTATTCTGCGGAAGGCTATATGCAGCACTTTGGTCTTACAGTCAAATTTATATATTTTTTTCTTATTGTAGTACGGATTTTGCGATTTTAGGCGTCTTCGGAAGTAAACGTTCACTTTAAAAATATATGGCTTGCGATGTATTTGTACGAGGTTAATGAAATTTTAATACATTATAGCCAAATATATGGTTAATGTAAATCTGAAGTTACAACATTTTCCGATCACCCAAAAAACCACGATAGTGCAAAATAAATCAATAATCAAAAACTTTGTTATATCGTGGAAATTTCAATAAACAATACAAAATTCTTACTCATTATCTGTGTTACTTCAAAATAGGATCAAATAAGATCAAAATACAGGTATAGTACTGGAATAAACCAAGTTTAAAGGGCAAAGTGCCTTCCATTTATTTTCTGTTGTGAATGAGTGGTGAGTCATGAAAAAGAGCTAGTTCATTTCAGGGAGTGAACAGTTCTGATCCAATCTCTGAAAAGAACAGTTTTGCCCATCTCTAATCTGCACCACAGTTGATGCTGCTCAGGCAGCCGAGGGCATTGAGGTGCTGCCAGCACTTCTGCTTCAGCCGACGAAGGTGAGGAAGCCACGTCAATAGGGCATCGGAAACCAGTCCTAAGAATCAATGTGTTTCCACTACAGTGAGTGGATCGTCATTAAGATAAAGTTCTGGTTCCGGATGAACGGTATGACGCCGACAGGTGTGTTTTTTTGTGGTTTTAGGGCGCACAACTTCAATGGTCATTAGCGCCCAGACTACGTTAGGAATGCAGCGCGAGGCACAAGTTTAAAACAGCAACTAAAAGGGAAAACACGATAAAAGATAGATTGACAGGCATAGGATTAAAAAAACAGCATAATCAAATGTCCTTAGACAGGTTTGTCAAGTTGATAAAATGAAGAACGCGAGCAGCTGCTCCTGGGTCATCCGCTAAAATGGCATCTAGAGTACATGGCAGGCCAAGACCAAGACGCAGTGGAGTAAAATCCAGACAGAACGTTAAAATGTGGCGGACCGTCAGCAATTGCCCACATGGGCAGAACGGTGCCGGCGCAGCCGTCAGCAGATGGCGATGGCTGAACTGGCGGTGTCCAATTCGTAACCGGGCCAAAACTACCTCCTCCCGCCGAGAAGGGCGTGAGGAGGACGTCCAGCCGCGAGAGGAGGTTTCAAGGTCCGAAGCTTGTTGTCCGTAAGTGCAGCCCAATCGGCATGCCACAGCGATAAAATGCGCGGACAAATGACCCTGCTACAATCTGATGAAGGGACACAACAAGAAGCTGTCCGAGGCTGGAGGACCGCAGCCTTGGCCGCGGCATCTGCAGCTTCGTCCCCAGGGATACAGACATGGCCAGGAACCCACATAAAAAACTAACCGGAGAACCGTCGCCCACCAGCTGCTGAAGAGAGTGTCGGATCCGGTGCACGAAAGGGTGAACCGGATATGGATCACTGAGGCTCTGGATGGCGCTCAGGGAATCGGAGCAGATGACATAAGCAGAATGTCGGTGGCAGCAGATGTAAAGAACAGCCTGGTAGAGGGCAAAGAGCTCAGCTGTGAAGACCGAACAATGGCCATGGAGCCGGTATTTGAAACTTTGTGCCCCGACAATAAAATGGTCTTAGAGCCATCTGTATAAATGAAGGTCATATTAATGAACTTCGAACGAAGTTCGACAAAACGGGAGTGGTATACCGAACCAGGGGTAACCCCCTTTGGGAGCGAGCTGAGGTCAAGGTGAACGCGAACCTGAGCCTGGAGCCAAGGTGGCGTGTGGCTCTCGCCAACTCTAAAGGTTGCAGGGAGTGAAAAATCAAGGTGTTGGAGGCGACGAAAGCGAACTCCAGAGGGTAGCAGGGCAGAGACATACAACCCGTATTGAAGGTCGAGAGAGTCGTCAAAAAAGGAACGATAAGACGGGTGGTCGGGCATTGACAGTAGCCGACAGGCATACCGACAAAGCAGTATATCGCGCTGGTAGGTGAGTGGCAATTCACCGGCTACAGCATGAAGACACTCGACGGGACTAGTATAAAACGCTCCGATCGCAAGACGTAAACTCCGATGTTGTATGGAGTTGAGGCGGCGTAAGATGGACGGCCGTGCAGAGGAGTATATGGAGCTCCCATAATCCAGCTTGGAGCGGACGATCGACCGATATAGGCGAAGTAGGACGGTTCGATCCGCTCCCCACGACGTACCACTGAGAACACGGAGGACATTTAGAGAACGGGTACAACGGGCAGCCAAATATGACATGTGGAGACCAGCTAAGTTTCCTGTCAAATGTAAGACCTAAAAATTTTGGTCTCCACGAATGGGAGAGCAACGGGTCCGAGTTGTAAGGACGGAGGGAGAAACTCTTTGTAGCGCCAGAAGTTAATACAGACCGTCTTCTCAGCAGAAAAACGGAAGCCAGTGGCGAAACTCCAGGAGTAAAGACGGTCAAGAGAACGCTGAAGACAGCGCTCCAGGAAACATGTACGCTGCGCACTGCAGTAGATGGTAAAAATGTCCACGAAAAGGGATCCTGATACATCAGCTGGGAGGCAATCCATTATTGGATTGAACGCTATGGCGAAGAGAGCGACGCTCAAAACTGAGCCCTGTGGCACACCATTCTCCTGGCGAAAGGTGTCTTACAGGACAGAACCCACACGTACCCTGAACTGTCGATCCATTAAAAAGGAACGAATAAAATGAGGGAGGCGACCGCGAAGGCCCCATGTAGTCCGACAGGTGTGTATGACACACGACTTTGCGGCTGAAAAATGGAAGTTGTGGGCCAGAGCCCATGACTGCGCCTTGTGGATGACTCCCTGTAGGTGCCGCTCAACATCATCAGTACTGGAGGAGCAGTACGAAGTATAGAAGTTGTCTGCATACAGAGAAGGTGAGATGGACGGCCCGACAGCTGCTGCTAGACCTTTAATGGCCACTAAAAAGAGAGAAACTCAATACAGGACCCCATTCTCCTGGATATTGGGGAGGGGGGGGGGAGGAGGAGGAGCTATGGGAGGCACCAACTTGGACACGGAAAGCACGGAGAGATAGGAAATTTCGGATGAAAGTCAGGAATGGGCCCCAGAGAACCCACTCATACATTGTGGCAAGGACACGATGTCACCAGGCCTTTGGCATCTTGAAAAGGCTGTTAGGATGGCAGACTCAAGGGAAACTACATTATCAGTGGTAGAGTGACCCTGGCGGAAAACTGCCCTGGCATGGAGCCAGTACGCTATGTGACTCCAGGACCCAACGCAACCGCCGACTTACCATACGTTCTAACAGCTTACAAAGAACGTTGGTGAGGCTGATGGGCCGATAGCTACCCATATCAAGCGGGTATTTGCCGGGTTTGAGCACTGGAATGATGGTGCTCTTTCGTCATTGCGATGGAAAGATGCCATTGCACTAGATCTGGTTGAAGATGACGAGGAGATGTCGCTTGTAGTCGGACGAGAGGTGTTTGATCATCTGAGTGTTGATCCGATCTGGCCCAGGAGCTGTGTCAGGGCAATGTGCAGGGACGCTGAGGAGCTCCCACTCCATAAATGGGGCGTTACAGGATTCACTGTGACACTCAGTGAACTAGAGGGCTTTCCTTTCCATCCGCCGTTTGAGGGTGCGAAATGCTGAGGTATAGTTCTCTGATGCGAAGCGCACAGCAGTTGTGTTTGCATCGGTAGATAACACGCCACTGATGTTAATGCCAGTGACACCTGTCAGGATCTGGTACCCACAAACACATCTGATCTTCGTCCAGATTTGGGGAGGTGACGTTTGGCACTAAAATGGTTGAACGTACGTCTCCCAACATCCTTGTTTCCGTCTTTTTATAAGCTAGTGAACGCGGGTACAGAGCCATTTAAAAGCTATTAGATGCTCTAGGGAAGGGTGCCGCTTATGTCGCTGTAGAGCTCGCCTACGCTCTTTAATGGCCTCAGCGATTTCTGGCTACCACAAAGGAACGACTTTCGCCGGCGGCACCCTAAAGAAATAGGAATCGTGTTTTCCGCCGCAGAAACTATCGTTCTAGTGACCTGCTCAACTACCACATCGATGGTATCGTATGGGGGAGATTCAGTGGTGACAGAGGAGGTGAAAGCAACCCAATATGCCTTGTTTAATGCCCATCTTGGTAGACGTCCGGGGGAATGGCGCTGGGGGAGTTACAGGAAGATGGAAAAGTGGTCACTACCACACAAGTCATCGTGTGCTCTCCAGTGGACAGGTGGGGATGCAGAGGGATAAATCAATGGCCGGATAAGTGCCATGAGCACACTGAACTGTGTGAGGGTCCCAGTTTTTAAGAGGCAGAGGTCGAGTTGAGACATGAAAGTTTCGACACTTCTACCTCGGCCAGTAAGCACAGTGCCACCCCACAAGGTGTTAAGGGCATTAAAATCTCCCGAAAGTAGGAAAGGCTTAGGGACTCGATTAAGTGCAGCCAATCCGTTCAGGGGTACTGCACCATATGGAGGAAGATGTAAGTTGCAGACAGTTGTTTCCTAAGTCGTCGTTCCGACAGCCACAGCGTCAGGAGGGGTCTGAAGGGGCACAGGTTCACTGCACACTAAGTTCAGGACAGACACAAGCTCCACCCGACACTATTATAGTCACTACGGTTCTTTTATATCCCCTATAGCCGTGAAGAGCAGAGGTCCGCATTTCTGGGAAGCACGTTTCCTGGAGGACAATGCAGAAAGCAGATGAAAGCTTAACAGTTGCCGAAGCTCAGCCAGATGGTGGAAAAAACCGCAGCAATTCCATTGGAGGACGACGTTATCGTGAGACTGGGAAAGCATAAAGCACGGAAGGCGGCAGGTTACACCTCAAGGTCACCTGCTGCCACCGATTGAATATTTGTATTAATTCCTATTGTGGATGACACATCAGTGAGATCCAAGTCCTCAGTGGACGCTGTGATCTCCACCTCATCCAGAAGTGCAGAATTGGTCTGGAGTGGTGGTGTTGGGGCCACCAGAGGTCCTTTTTCTTAGCAAACTTCTTTGTTTGCTTCTCCTCTCGCTTCTCTTTATGGGCTTTCTGTAAGGACTTCTCCAAAGTAGCTTCAGGCAAGGAGGAAGACCGTGAAGCTCTTCGTCCAGCAGCTTTTCGCTCCTTTAGCCACTGGCGAGTGTCCACCGTGGCATTAGTGGAGACCTTGGGAATGAGGGTCCCAAGGCACCCCTTCCGCACTAGGAGCTGGAGGCGGCTGTTGCTTCTCTGGCTTGGGGAGGTTACCAAGGTCCCCTGCGTTTCTGGGGGCTTTGCTCCAGAAGTAGGTAATTTGGGAGCAACAGATGGAGATTTTCCCCCCCACCACCTAGGGGCGGATGTAGTCTGGAGGTCTCACTGTTCGTGGCACAGAGTGTGGCATGTGTGGTACTTGAGACGACGATGGTAATGTACAGCCTATGTCGATGTCAACCGAATAGGGTGTAATCGTTCATATTTTGGTAAGTCAACCGATCCAGAGTCTTGTACTCCATGATTTTCTGCTCCTTTTGGAGTACTGTGCAGTCTGGCGAGCAGGGGGAGTGCTGCTCTCCACAGTTGATACAAGTGGGAGGAGGCGCACATGGAGTATATGGATGCAATGGACGTCTGCAGTCTCGACAAGTGGCGCTGGAAGTGCAGCGGGAAGACATGTGACCCAATTTCCAGCAATTAAAGCACCGCCTAGGGGCAGGGATGTATGGTTTAACGTCACAGCCGTATGCCATCACCTTGAACTTTTCAGACAATGACTCACTCTCAAAGGCCAAGATGAATGCACCAGTAGCAACCCTGCTGTCTTTGGGTCCCCTGTAAACGCGCCGGATGAAATTAACACCCCGTCGTTCTTGACTGGCGCGGAGCTCGTCGTCTAACTGCAAGACGAGGTCGCGATGGAAAATAATCCCCTGGATCATGTTGAGGCTTTTATGGGGAGTGACTGAAACAGGAATATCACCCAGCCCGTCACAAGCGAGTAAGGCCAGGATTGGGCTACCACGAGATGGGTAGATGACGGCCCCCACTACAACGGACTGGCTACAGTGCTGGATATTGGGAGCAGAGAAATATTGTCGTGGGAGAGACAACGGAAGAAGATGACATACCCTGGACAGCGTCCTCGGCCAAGTAGTTGAATTGCAGGTGGAGATGCAAAGCCATGACATGAGGTTCAGGAGGTCGAATCTAAGGGCACTATTGATAACTCATGCACCACGTCAGGCCTCCTTCCCTATATGGCCCGCACTTTTGTAGAATTCGGAAAGTGGCAGATCAAACCATAAAATGAGACCTGAACATACAGAGCCGAAAAGTGTGAGACTGCTTTTAGTTGCCTCTTACGACAGGCAGGGATACCTCGGGCCTTTTCTAACCCCCGGACCCTCAGTGTGTGTGTGTGTGTGTGTGTGTGTGTGTGTGTGTGTGTGTGTGTGTGTGTGTGTAAGTGGGAGGGGGCACCTTCGCTGTGACTATCCCATCTGTGATGAAATACGAAATCAAAGGGGCAGACCCGGGATTCGTGTTCCAAACATATTAAGAAAGAATGCCGAACAAGGAGTTAAAAGAGAACAAATTGTTGTGGCGGTCTGGCAACGGCGAATAGTTCGGGCGTGACGTTGAACGCTCTATGCGTGAAGCGTCTATTAAATGATTTTAGTCGAACTTTAAGTGTCGTATTGTGTGTACTGATTTAATAATATTGTTTTATCTTCTTGGTATAGTGTTTATAACCAAATTGCACCTTTGTATGAAAATTTAAAAAGCAATTTTGTTAGTATTCTCTAAGGGAGAGCTTAGTATTGAACAGATAAGTAGCAGTGTGAATAGCTAACAGTTTGAATACGGAAGTATATACACGGAGTAAGTGACAGCGCAAATTAAGTCTCTTTCTAAAAAAGAAAACCGGTACGACTACATCAGTCTCTGGCACCTGTCACGCGGTGCCAAACAATTCCACAGCCGTCGCCAGTTGATTGCGAGCCTAAAAAGATGAGCGCGCCGTCAAGGCACTTAGCCAACGTAGCTGACCGAGAAACAGCAGACTTCAGCGGCGTCCGCTCAGGCGGTATACGGATAAGAAAAACCGACCGGTTAAAACACATCGGGTACTTCAGCTACGAACAACCGGCATTTTTCGGTATTTGTCTCTTCTCGGCTATAACAGGTTATTTGATTTTTTTACTAATAATCAGGTAAAAAACTGACATCTATTAGCAGCAGCAGCAGCAACAGCAACAGCAGCAGCAGTGCTAAAATTTTTGAGTTCTTAAATGAAACTTTAAACCCGACTAATGTTCGTTCGTAAAATTTCCATTGCTTTTAAATATTGGGTTCTTATAGAAATTGGGAAAACCAATCAGCACTGCAGAGAGAATGTACTTGTTGCTATGTGGTGTGGTCTATTTGACGGTACACGCATACGTGCGGTATCCAAGACTCATCTGGTAGTTTCTTGTTGTCATCCTCAGACGTCAGTTGTGTTGCAGAATGATACCATCCCTGGATTGGAAGTGTTTCAGAAAGTGTGGTAGCAGTGAAGTACAATGCTCTATTTGCTTTAAGGTTTGGAAACGGGAGGAGGAAACAACCACAATGTTCCTTGGAAGAGAAGCTAGATTTTGTTGATGTATCTGTAATCTAATTGACGTGCTATAAATATGGGATGAAAACTAATTTTGTGGTTACGTCAGGGCGAAAAATTGATACCATCCGTAAGTGACGATGTGTGGATTGTGAACTTTCGCTGTCTCACGTTGCCATGCCGGATTCCTTCAAATTCACTACCTTTGCTGGAGACAATGAGATCGACTTCCGGCACAGCCTAAACCCCACGTCGATAATAGTCTCCTACTACTCCACCTTTATCAGAATTTTTCAGTCTTTTTGAAATCTACGTTTATTACTGGAAGTAATAGTAATAAAAAACCTGAATTTTATTCCACTAACGGTTATATTGAGCAGCTTTAACAGTCAGACTTGAGGCGAAAGGAACCGTTGTATCAGAAAACCGGTTGTTCCAGCAGTAACTGCCGTTTCTACGACAGTGTTGCAGGGACGCGAAGGCAAGCGGGCCAGAAAAACACCACTCGTGTCTTGTCTCCTGCAGCAGTAAGAAATATTCCTGGGCACGTACACGTTGAATTTGTCCTTACATAATGTGGACACTTGCCTTTTATCTCTACTGACAACCTATCATTCCGAATCACACCGTTTTAGTTTTATGTTTTTGAATGGTGCGTCTTCAGTATATTACTCTACGTTACTGCCTGTACTGATGTCTTATTCCGTTGCACTAATGGCTGCTTAACGGTGCAGGGAAGGTATACCAGACGACGTCTTCGTTTGTAGTTTGAAAACTACCACGCAATATGACTGATAGCCGTTTCCTGTAGAAATATGAGCTCAAATTTAATGAGGTATCCTTAACAGAATATGACGACCTCTATGCTAGTCATCACGGATTCTGAAAATACTGGTCATGTGAAACCGAACTCTCACTTACCTCACTTGGCATACTGAAACCCGTGGATCAAGGCAGTCGGGTAGATGCAGTATTTCGATTCCTGGAAAGTATCTAACTCAGCATTACACCTATGCTTATCAGAAGTACGATCCTAAGGGTATCAAACGAAATGCTATTACGTTGGATGCAGAGTCGTCCACAGATGCAGAAGTAACTGAAGTACCTTCAGGTATACCGCAGGGAATGTGTTGAGACTCTCCCAGTTTATGTTCTATATTAACGACCACAAACTTTTAGCAAATGATAAAGCTGCACGAATATTCACTGAGGTCTTGATGGAATTTCGTAGCGGTACAGAGACGGACAACTTGCTTCAAACGTTCCAAACTTAGTATCCTATGACTACAATAAGCCCCATTTGGAATCTGTCACTCACACGAAGACCTGGGTGTACAATTTGTAGGGATATAAAATGGATCGGTCACAACGTCTTAGTCTTAGAAAGAACACTTAGCAGACTGCAGTTCATTGGTATAAACACTACGAAAGCACACTCAGTCCACAAAGGAGATTGTTAAGAGTCACTCGTGTGACCTATCTTAGAATATTGTGCGAGACCCATACCAAAGAGGACTAACGGGAGATGGATATAGCGGAGGACAACACATACTGTCTTAGGTATGTTTGATTCATGGGAGACGATTTGCGGAGTATGGGTGTAGATTCAGATGTAGACGCAACTCTCCACAAATGTTCTTCAGGGCTCTTCAATCCCGCGTAGATAGTGCAACGTACATCCATTCGAAGCTGCTCCACTGCTATCAAACCTTTGTCTTCCTAATTTCCACACTTCCTCCATTACCAATTTCATAATTTGATCATGTCATATGCGATCATTTCATAACATGCAAACATTAGGTAAACGACGGTATATCAGCTGAAACGTTTGTTATATGCATGTTACTGGATACGATGTCTTTGTTCCATTATGTACTGTGATATGTGTAAGCTGTAGCTGACTATAAAACTAAGCTATACACTTCGGGAGATCATGGATTTCTCCTTAGAAAAAAATTCCATAGTGAATCTGTGAGGCGTACAGTTTGAATCGCCTAAAACTTACACGGCCAATATTTCGGGAGTCGGAAGTACCATTAATGTGCGGTTTTCATTGAGTGGATTTGTAGTCAGGGACTCGTATTGCTTGCCAGTACGACTGCAGTAATACTTTGTACATTTATTGCACAAACACGCACTTTTTTAAATGGAGCAATGCCTACTTACATTAACAAACTGAAAGAAGGGTAAATTAAACCGTCAAACGTGAGAGTCGTTTACGAGACATCGTATTTTGAAAAGTTCCCACACCTACACTTCTACAGTACCCGGTGATGGTACACACTGAACAACCACCCAATGGCATACGCTGGTTATGTGTATTACGGTCAGTAGCGAGACAACTGACCATCATTGGTCGCGTTCAGACTGGCCACCGGCAGCGGAAATACACGCTTCCAGTCTGGTGTTGAACGACTGCTGCACACGTTTTGGCATTTCAGCGGATATGTCCGAGCAGGCTGGGGTAATATCATCAGGTGTAGTTGGTATGTCATTTTAGACAGCGTCTTTCAGCTTTCCCCACAGAAAGAAGCGTACAGGCGTCAGGTCCCGGGAACAAGCCGGCCAAGGTACAGGTCTTCTGCGACAAGTTCAACGGTTTGGAAACAATTCGTGAAAACATGCTGTAGTACTTCATGCACTATGGGCTGGACAGCCATGTTGGTACAACAGATTCCTCCTAGTCTGCAGATAAACATATTCCAGCATCTGTGGGAGATGGTCTGTTAGGAGGCTGCGGTACTTGGGCGTATTCAGTGTTCCGTCTATGAAAAACGAGCCTGTGAGCTGATGGTTCACTCTGCCACACCACATTTTTACACTCCATGGACGTTCCACTAGACTAGGCCGACGAGGATTGTCAACAGACCAATAGTGCAGGTTTCCGAGGTTTATCTCGCCGTGATTGCTATATGTCTCTATCGCCGAACTAGATACATGACACCCAGTCACCGAGGGGAGAAAATCTCCGACCCAGCCGGGAATCGAACCCGGGCCCCTTTGCACGGCATTCCGTCGCGCTGACCACTCAGCTATCGGGGCGGACAGAGAGGTGATAGGGATGGAATCTATGTCCATACAGAAGGCGTAGGACACTTTTCTGACTCATGCCACTTCGTGTGATTGTGCGAGAGCTGACGAACGGGCCAACTGCGACAGCAGCAGGAACATTAATTTCTCCCTCTATGTCGTGACTTGATTCGTTCTGTTACTTTGTCTAGGTATCACACTAACACTTTCATATAACTGATTGAAGAGGTTGACGTCTATTGGGACATCTTGCCGCATACAGCGCACGAGAACGAACTGCATTCTTCCTATACTTTCCAAACTCCATGAGCATATCGGGATTTTCTGTATATGTAAATGCCATCGTCCATTCACGACCTGTTGCTTGGACTGCCAGACACTGACTGACTAAGTCTCAGTTCTCTCAAGGAAAACACAAGCACACTGTAAGCGTACATATAGCTGGCAACTACGCAAGTTTTAACAAACACCTCCGACTTTCTAATTTAGCTAACTTTTAGTTTGTTAATACCAATTAGGATTGTTCTATTTAAGAAAGTATGTCTGCGCAAAAATACACTAAGTACTATTACGATCTTTTTCTTGGCTAGCAATAAGAGCCCCTGACTACCCATATATTGTGTGAGAATCGCATATAAACAGAGCTTTCCATTTCCGCAATAGTTGCGGTTGAAGTTTTAGGTGAATCACCCTGTAAATATGGTAGCATCCTTCCACCCGACGATGTAACGTACATTACAAGTTTTAGGGTTAGTATTTTGAACTAGATCACCGAAAAGAAATATTTAAACAGTTTAAAATTATCGTTTGCAAGTAAACAGAGCGCCACAACAATGCACCAAATGGGAATTACCTTCGCTACGCGGTACCCAGCCTCCGTGCCATGTCAGCCGCCACGTAATAGACGCGCTGATGTGTGCCGTAACTTCATCGTCGCTGAGGCGTACTGATTAAGTTCGTTACTCAGGTTGTGTGCAGATGTCACTTTCCTGTTCTGAAGGACTGAACGAACTTCTACGAGTGGCTGGAATCCCTCTCAAATCGTAACATGCACAATTAGTCTTTCCCGAGGATAAGGGCACGAGTTTCGTTCAACATGTGGGGAACCATCAGCAGCGATATACGCCACTTTCACATGTAATGAGTTTGATACACTGTATCTTCACGGGACAAAAAGTCACCTCCATGAGACCTGATGCAAATACCTTGTAACACCGCATCTAGCCTTTAAATCGACTCAGTCCGCCGAGGTACGCAGTATAGTCCCAGATATTTGTATAGGATTAATATTGCCTGACTTAGCTCAATAGGGCAGCGATAGGTCGCCCGACTGCTCGCCAAGTCAGGAGCGTATGCCTTCTTCTCTGAACACGAATGTCACTTTGAAGGGTGAAGTGTCCACAGTAAAGAAAATACTTCACCACCTCACAATGTCTGAGTAGACACACTGGTCCATGTTCACGGTAACTTTAAAAAATAGGCCGAGACCATGCACGAAAGACATGCACAGAGCCACCTCCAGCGTCAACTGCACCCTCAACACACTGGAGGTTTTAGCCCCGCATTGGGCCATTTGTGCACCCGACTGCTTTCATTATTTGATAGACAGGAATAACAACTCGTCTGAGGACACTGCACCTACAGTGTTTTACAATTTCTACGTAGTTCGCCCCCACTGAATAGGTGCTGGTTTAAGTGCCACTGTGAGCAGTGGCATTTTCCAAGTTATCCGAATACAGTTGTCCATTATCCGCAGTTTTCTTCGCTAAGTTCTGTGGCAAATTGCTCGAGATGGACCTGCACTCACTAAGAACAGCATTTCCTGACCGTTTTGAAACCGGAGGTCTGTGACAAAGTATGACACTCTTCTCCGGTTCCCGCCTGTTACGTTTTTACAGCCACTGTTCTTACGCCTTGTTACTTAGCTGCGGGTGGTACGCTATTCTTTGTGGGCAGGTTATGAAGTTCACGTTCATATAAAAACCGCACAGCTTCATCCACTGTGTCATCATGGGTACACGATAAATCAGTCTAATCTAAAAGCCATAAATTCAACTGAATACCTAGGTATTACAATTACGAACAACTTAAATTGGAAGGAACACACAGCAAATGTTACGAGGAAGGCTAACCAAAGACTGCGTTTTATTGGCAGGACACCTACAAAATGTATCAGACCTACTAAGGAGACTGCCTACACTACGCTTGTCCGACCGCTTTTAGAATACTGTTGCGCAGTGTGGGATCCTTACAAGATAGGACTGACTGAGTACATCGAAAAAGTTCAAAGAAAGGCAGCACGTTTTGTATTATCGCGAAACATGCGAGAGAGTGTCACAGAAATGATAAAGGATTTGGGATGGACATCATTAAAAGAAAGGCGTTTTTCGTTGCGACAGGATCTCCTCACGAAATTCCAATCAGCAACTTTCTCATCCGAATGCTAAAATATTTTGTTGGCACCGACTTACATAGGGACGAACGATCACTAAGATAAAATAAGGGAAGTCAGAGCTCTCTATAGTTACATACCGGTATAAAAAACATTGTCTTTATGTCATTGCTTTGTAATATAACACACTTTATAGTCCGTGTTAAAAATCTGAACGTTATTGAAGCGAGACTATTAACAACAGAATTACTACTGAATGTATTAAACGTCTGGCATGTGTTTCTTGACGATAAATGTACTCTTAGATGTTAAACTGTTTTCAGTGGGGGGGAAAAAAATTCTTTGTCAGATGTAGTGACATTTGAGACAAACTGCAGTTTCCTGATCGCTTCTGCTGGTTTATCTACTTGCATGTGACTGCACTGCTGTGAAGATAAAAATGATAGAAATAACATAAAAAGATTAATAACCATGAATCGTTGCCGAAGGTATTGGAAACGTTAGATTCCAGTACTAGTCGACTGCTAGAGAATCGGTGAGTCTTGGACGTATGGAATCGGAATCGGCGCGTGACTTATCGCTAATTACAAACATCATGTATGAACATATTTACTTCAATATTTTTGCAGTAGTATAGTACAAGTAAAAATATTACCTACAGGCTACCTACTTAATATTAACTATATTTTATAAAGAATTAATTTTGAGTTTCGTTTTTTATGTACTACCTCAAGACGTGACCTCAGTAAAAATGTATAGTTACATCTATAGTAAAATTTATTTCCCCAAATAATTCTTTCCTAACTCTCAAGCAGCTTTTTGAGTTTCGTTTTTTATGTACTACCTCAAGACGTGACCTCAGTAAAAATGTATAGTTACATCTATAGTAAAATTTATTTCCCCAAATAATTCTTTCCTAACTCTCAAGCAGCTTTTTCAACTTGCTTATCCCAAACACCTAATGTCGAATATTAATTGACTGGAAAATGTTTATCACTTACCTTAAGAGGTGGATGTGTGTGTGTGTGTGTGTGTGTGTGTGTGTGTGTGTGTGTGTGTGTGTGTGTGTGTGTACCATAGAGCTGTAGGTGTCAACAAAACACAACCTTTCTTGATATAGCAAATTGAATAAAAGCGGTGAACAACATACGCGTGTTTAAATGTAAACATTTACTAACTTTTAATATCGCTAGTTTCATCCCATCCCTTATTTTAATTGATAAATTGTACGTTACGTTCTTGCAGTAAAACTTGCAAAATATTTTTCTTTTATAATGCCCAATTTCGGGCATTTAAAACAGCTTTAGGCGAATTCCCGGACAAGTGTTCATTTGTAAATGTCCTGTCCACTGGGGATTTGGCCGGCCCACATCACTACACCTGTCCCTTTGCCTTTCCACTTTACATCAACAGTCGACGTGGGCAGCTTTGGAAGCGTTGTACGTCCCTCACTGATTTGTTATTCAGGTGACATCAAATGAGTGGTCCATGTTCGACATCACTGAGCTCTGCTGACCGACCCATACTGCGGTCACTGCTTCTCTACCACCAACAGAGTACTCGCCGGCCCCTTTTATACCAGCGGGTGCGCCTATTGTGACATCTGGCGGTCAGTTCCGCACTTCAAAAGGTTTGTCAGGATAATTTTGATCAGATGGAGTATATTTGCCGGTACATGTTAACGGAAGAGGTAGTGAGTATTTCAAGCAAAAGACCACGAGTCGTCAAGGGTTTCATTAGTCTGAGCGAGAGTGATGCCGAACTATCCAACGGTCTGCAGTGGGACAAATTACAACAACGATGTTATTAGAATGAATTTCTTTCATTTCCGCCATCGATAGCAAAATTTTTTGGTTCTTAGACTACCGGTTTCAGTCAGCAAAGGCCATCTTCAGATCTGTCACAGTTTGTTCTGAAATGTTAAAATACAATACAACTTTTACAATGCAATACAACTTTTACAATGCAATACAACTTTTACAATGCAATACAGTATTCCCACAAACTTTACTCTCGGAATGCTGATACGGCAAATAACCGAGCTCGAGCGGCTAAAACCAAATAAAAATTGTTTTAAAATAATGAGGTGTCTGCTCTGTCGCCCGGCACAGTCCTTTACTTGTAAAGCTCTGCATTTCTGTGCAATGTATGTATGAAGGCTACAGAAGCCGAAGTCGCTGAAGAAGCAGCACTGTGTAACACGCGTAACGGCTAGCAGATTTACAAGGGCCATGATCGGGATATTTACTTGAAACAACGTTAACACAAGTTTAAGACATTCAGTATTACTTTTGTCATCAATAATAATTTTTTAGTAACATTTGGAGATTTGACATCGATTATAAAGTGTGTTACACTTCCTTGGCACATCAACTTGGAAGGCTAGTAAAACAAAGACATGCTTCTCTCCTTTCCTCTCGTTGTTAGTAATAAATGCAATGAATGACG
Organism: Schistocerca americana; assembly: GCF_021461395.2. Lineage (NCBI taxonomy): Eukaryota > Metazoa > Arthropoda > Insecta > Orthoptera > Acrididae > Schistocerca > Schistocerca americana. The sequence goes on from NC_060119.1 coordinate 542,462,713, forward strand.
TAGGTATGTTTACATTTAAACATTTATTAACTTCTAATATCGAGAGTATCGTTCCATCCCTTATTTACATTCGTGAATCATATTCTAGCAGAAAGAAATTTAAAAAGTGCATCTTTTGATAAATGCCCAGATTTTTGGCATTTAAAACTGCTTTGGGCAAAGTGTCGGGCAAATACCCATTTACAAATGTCCTGTCCACTTCACTAGGTGTTCGTATCTTAAATCTTGTTGTTGAGGTGATTTTTCGACAGATGTGTCTACAATAGTTGGTAACACAACACTTCGTTAACGCCGTTGTTACCGCATACTACAGCTGTTAGGTTACCAGCTGAAAATTTGCCCCTGCAGACTTATCCTCCCAGTAGGTAGCTTGATTAAAGGTTGGGTGGAAGTTTCGAAACATGGCTTCGTGGACCACTAGGTTACGACCCGTAGATACCGAGAGAAAGTCCCTGCGATGAAGGGCGGCACCAGAGGAACTGGAGCCTCAGACGGGGCTGACGCACCCTGCTGCACTTTCGCCGCCACCGCTGCCCGACATGCACAGCACAGAGCGGTAACCCGCTGGCGCCGCGCCCTCGCGGAAGTCGTGCAATGCAACTGGCTAACTGCTTCCGGGGCGTTCGCCACGTCGCCCCTGTGTCCTCCCAGAACCCGCCGCTCGCTCCGGAACCGTGCGTCTGCTGTTCCGCTCACTCGAAAACACACGAGTCTGATTCGACTGCCATCTGACCGTCAGTGTCTGCGGAAAATTATCCTATACGAGGCAAAATTCTAAAACTGCATTTTATGATACAGACTGTTTGGTGAGAAGACGTATCGTGCCCCAAAAACAAAATTTTATAGGAGTTACACAAAACTTACTGTGCCTCAAACGCGTGACACTTTTTGTAGACAGACATTTTTAGAAGGTACGCACATTTAAATTATTTTGAGGCGGCGATGATTTACAGCTTCTAGAAATTATTAGGAACTCACTCTTTGCATACAGCTGTACTGGCACTTCTTTAAGCACTTTCGGTCAGAAAGTGATCATCCGTAGGTATGAAATGATATCATTAATCAAATGCGCTACAAATCCTAACTAGCGTGGCAGATGGAAGATGTAAATTTCATTATTTCGAAAGTAGTCGCCATAACTTAATACGTTTACCCCACTGTCAGACATGTCAATGCCTCAGAGGTGAAACGTTTGCGATTGCCTACGGAACCATGATTGTACCCTCACGTGCTACTCTTCGTCCGAAGCAAATAGACGGCCACGAGTGTCTATTCAGGGCTAAAAAATGAAAAATGAGAATCGCGTGGAACGATTTGGACTGCATGAAGAGTATGTAACAACTTACCAGCGAAGCTTCTGCGGGATGGTCCAAACAACCTTGGCAACATATCGGCTCACCCACTTAACATGTTTGTTTATGGCATGGTGGTTAAGTTTAACTTTAATACTAGAGTACATACAGCGCATAATATGCAGTATAATGCGGTGGAGCAGATGGCAAAACTGGAGTGGCATTATGCTTGTTGAAAGATACGTTTTGTCACGCATCTAAGTTTCATCCAGATCTTTCAATGTGGTGCGAACATTGTCAACTTGCTCTACATTATAAAAAACATAAAATTTTGCACTTCACAAAACGAAAAAACTTTGTATGATAGACAGGTTCCAAATGTGAATTAATGATCTTGTTGTCATACGATACTAACACCTGGGTGTATCAGTTTAAAAGGATAAGAAACGAAATGATCAAATAGGTTCAGTCGTGGGTAAAGCAGGTGGTAAGACTTCGGTTGCTTGGTAGAATACTGGGCAAGTGCAATCAGTCTACAGAAGAGATTGTTTTCAAATCACTCGTGCGACCCATCCTAGAATATTGCTGAAGACTGTGGGACCCTACCAGATAGGACTAACGGTGGATATTGAACGTATACACAGAAGGGCAGCACGAATGGTCACAGGTTTGTTTAACCCGTGAGAATGTCACAGAGATACTGAAGGAACTGAACTGGAAGACTCGTGGAGACGACGTAAACTATCTCGAGAAAGTATACTCACAAAGTTTCAAGAACTGGCTCTAAATGATTACTCCTGGGATATACTACATCCCCTACGTATCTCTCACATAGGGATCCGAAGGGTAAGGTTGTAATAATTACTGCACACGCAGAGGCTTTCAAATAATCGTTCTTCCCGCGCTCCAGACGTGAATAAAACAGGAAGAAACCTAATAACTGGTACAATAGGACGTACTCTCTGCCATGCACCTCACGGTGGTTTACAGAGTAAGGATGTAGATGTATAACTGAAGTCACATTATGCTTGAGGATAGTCCGTTTGTGACCGAAACTGGTTGCTTAACGCAGTGACAGTACATTAGTGTGCAAACAACGATAAAAAAATAAAATAAAAATAAATTAGTTAAGCATGTTTCATTGGTATAAGCTGGACTCATCTTTCAATAAAAAGCATGCTTCATGAGGATAAGACAGAAGCAAAGATTCTAACAATTTGAAAATACAACGTACTGTGCCAGAAGGACTACTGCTAAATACTTTAGAAGAAATTTAAATCTTTTCACTTCACAAAAGTAATCCGTTATCTGTTTTGAACGAACAACTTCAATTCAAAGCGAAAACATTTCTTTGAGCTTTTCGATGATCTGCTTTAGAATGTTCACTGTTCTGTCCTTCGTTTTTTTAAATTATCAAGGCTTTTAGGAAATATTTATTTTTGCTTTATAATTTTATTTCACTAAACATTATTTTGTGACTACCTGTTTCAGAGTGTTTGCTTATATGCTTTTAGACTGCATATTGCTAATTCACATCCTTTTATTTTTGACACTACGGCTCATAGCGTTATAATTTTAAATTCCTTCCATTTTCATTATTTTTATTTGTTTATAAGACTGGCATGCAACTTAATGCCTTTTAAAAATTGTCACATGTAATTAATAATAAAAATGTAATCTACATACGAACTTCATGGACAATATTTCATAAATATGCACAACTACTTCATATCGTATTTGTGCAGCATGTCAGCTAAAGGTTATTGCAGCCTACTCATTGAAAATCGTTTCAATAAAGACATGTTGCTGCTCAGTAGTACATCGTTTGACGTGACAGTCTTTGCCATTCCACTTTCGCAACAACTTCGTTAGAAAGAAGCCTGCTGCCACATCTTTGCACTGGCTTTTATCTTCACCATGGCAACCACTAGTTAGCCTATCGACTTAACAACTACTTCAATGGAAAGAAGCCTGCTGCCTCATCTTTGGAATGGCGTCCAACTTCACCATGGCAACATGTGGTCCCAAATGGTTCATTAACAGGCCTTGAGATGGCACCGTCAGAAGTGGGCGGAGCCTCCATTATATATAGTAAGACGTGCACTGGTTTCTCTAGTAGTGATTCTCTAGCAGAAGGAGGTTATTACTCATAGGTAATTCATCGTTTTATAGCTTTATAACTATGTATTTTTTTAATGTATGTTCTTTAATGTATGTAGCCATTAATTAAAGCTTTGTATATGACTTGTAGGTCTGAAGATGACCACAGTAGTGGTCGAAACTGGTCACCGTACTAAATAAATTGTGATCAAGACTTTTTAATAGTAGATATGTATATTTTCTGCTATCAACCAATGAATTTTAGTTGTGAAGCGACTGATATATCCACAGCATACCTCTTTCAGCTGGGCACATCAAATTTGAGTCTTTTTAGAGTCACCGATAGTTTCGAGAAATGCGTCAGAACGCTAAAATTAATGAAACGCCTGTAGCCCAGATTGCTGAAGAGTGTGAAACCTGATGCGGATATATTGTTATTAAGGTCCACATGTAGATAATCAATACTGAAGGAAAGTATGGACTAAAAAGCAAACGTCACAATCCGAGGCAAAATTAACATTTTAGTACATGGCCACGGATTGTACCAGTGGAGGACTGCGCAGACGGAGCGTAGTTTTGTCTTTCGTTAGCAAAGCAACACCTGTTTCGGGCTTTACATATTTTTACAAGAATTCGTTAGTAGTTTACCAACACAAAGTACTTACGACGGTCTGTTACGAGATTTCGTCAACTTTTTATGATCTAAGAAAATTTTACACGTATTGTGACATTTTGTGCATTCAGACAGCGAAATACAGGCTTAATCTCGCTGTGGCGTTCAGGGAAAACTGCATTCGTAATTGTAATTCTGCATCGTCTGTATTGGAAAGTGAAAGAGATATGAGCATTATAAAATTGGCTGAACCGAGACAGAAGTAAAAAGCTTAAGTTCGGATTTCAGATTCATTTGACAGGAATGCAGAAAGGCATTTATCAGAGTTTCTCTTAAAACGCAGCAATGGGTACTCTACAGGAACTGAAATCATTTAACCGGAAGTTATTGATGCCGCAGTGCTGTGGCCCACTTGCCCCTACATTCTTTCGACTCGGCCGAACGACTGTATATTCTGTATAGCGGGTCTGCCTAAGCGCAAGGCTTCTACAGTCACGAATGTTACGTACACAGCTGGGCGCTCCGCTACGTGTCGTGTAGCGGTAACCGAGCTGCCGTGCGTGCTGGGCCACTTCGGAAGTGATGACTAAGGCGTTTGGACGTCTGTTTGCGGAGGGGTGATCGAGGGGCGATGACAGAGGGCTGAGCTTACGTCATCACGCTGACCACCGGACGCAGACGGGCTTTCGTTATAAAACACAGTGTTTCCATCGTGTCCTATGTGGCTGCTTATTTAAACAAGCAACAATAGAAGTGAATTTTCTTTGTGTGAGAAACACGAGAGAAGTTGCGGCATGTAATCTTCGCAGGAACAACGTAAAACATAGTTTTCTATTGGTAACTGTCGTTTCCTTTCACTACTATCTCCAACAGGAATACGTAGTGAGTCACGTAATTCAGACTAGACATCCCTTACACTTCACAGACTTGCTGTAGAGACAGAAGCTAACTGATAGATGTCCGCGCAGATGCAGTGATTTCGCTTATTGTCATCTCTGCAATAGTAAATTATGCCGAACCAGCTTTCATTTGCCATGAACTATTCGTCGTGGCGTATTACTTTGCAAATTTTTCAAGTTACACGAGAGTTATGGGTTTTCAACAGACAAAGGAATTCAAGGTCAGTGTCCAAACAACACTTTCCAATTGCAGTATTCATGAAATGTTTCGGGGAAAAAATAATCGCCCTTGAAGATTAGATTTCCGGGCACTGTGAAGTGCAAACCACGTCCAGCCTAGTGATGTATTCGTCAGTAACAATCCGTAGTAGCGAAATATGTAATTGGAAGTGTCTAGTTCTAACGTTATCAGTAAGAACTCTCACTTCTACTCATATCTGAACTAGTATCATCTGTGGTCAAAATTCGACCAATTTTGTCGGTATCATAAAAATGTAACTGAACACAACGAACGACGGTGCGTAATAGTCACTGGACCTGATCTATGATACGAACTGTGTATCGAACTGACACACTGCACGTAAAACTGGGACTGAAATTTTAGCCTCAAAACTGACCATAGCGAAGGCTGCGTTGTAGCTACGAATATTACTAAAATAATTCTTTGAGTCCTATTTAACTGATCGATCATTTGAAGAGTATTCTTGATGCAATGCGTTAAAATCTAAATTTTGTGGTAACGGTGGCAGATAAGGTTTTCCATTATGACAGCACAGAGTGAATGCTGTTGCATCGCGTAAATTAACCGCAGACTCAAGTGTGTTACATTGCGAACTCTGCACTGTAAATTCATCAAACAGCAATTATGAATCAAATTTATTTGGGATTGCGTTCACTGAACATTTAAATGTACCAAAACAGTAACATTTATCGTTATAAGTGTTCACATTATTTTATTACTTTGTCTATGTGGAAGCTTTGTCTTCCAATATTTTAGCCTCATTACTAATCTATAGTGTTTTCCTTCTAGGCATAGCCTAAAATAAATATAATTCCCGTATAATAAGGAAGTCGTGGCTATTCAAAATGAAGAAACTGAAAACTACGAACTTACTGCAGATTTTGTGGTGACTGCGGCAAACGAACACAATGTCAGTTCCTCTTACACAAAAGTAACATAAAGGACGTAAATAAACAATGTTATGTACAATCTATGTAGCCCCAGAAGCATATGCCCCGAGGGCTTCATTACGATGTTTTGCTTTCCTCTGCTCAGAATAATGACCTAGTAGCTGTCCGACTGTAATTGGTCGGTATGTATATGTTACTGCAAATTAACTGTCTACAGTATTTAAACATGAACGTTCCTAGAATGCCAGAACAGGGCACATTACTTTTGTGTCATTTCTACGGCAGCATCTGATTGGCGCGCGCGTACTGGAAGCTGGTAGAAGTGCGAGACGCAGAAAAACTTCATGTGTGGGCGTGTGCTTCCTTTTATCTCTCTTAATGATTACGTACACACGATTTATTTTTGTTTCTCCACTTCAATAACAAAGAACCTTTAGAAATATATAAGTTTCATTTGCCTCCTTGTACAATTAATATTAAAAATCGGCACTTTAATTTTCGATGTACACGCATTAATATTACTGTTCTATATTTACTAAAGAATGAAAATATTCAACATTGAATCAATTTGTTAGTAGAAATAACGTTTTTATGTTTAATTTCTGGCCTATGAAAATAAAACTCGATACAGGCATGCGAAATGCCTTTTGTTTAATGAGTAGTCCTCTGAAAATGTATTTTAGTGTTCATATCAACTTCACCAGAAACCCCGTCATCAAGTTACCAGGAGATTTCACAGCAAAACCACCCTACGTCGCGGCCAGTGTGACGCATGCATTTTCAACGACAGCCGAACAGGGATTGTGGATTTCTGAATGTACTTTAGCTTGAGATCGGACTAGCCTGTTACAACACGTGCACAAAAGCGAACATGAAGCGTATCGAGCGAGCAGAGAAGCTAGTGGCAGAAGCTGCCATCGTGGACCACAAAATCGCCACGGCCACGAAACGGTGGAGGAGGACATCCTTTTGGCTCTTGAAGGATTGCTGTGCGATTCAGGGATCGCTGACTGGAGTTAAACACGAGAAGTGTAAACAAAAACTTTAATCGCATTTTTCTCGAAACCGCATTTTTCAAATTAGCAGGCAAGAACTCGAGAATGGTGCTTACGATTTTGATCGGAATTTTATGCCGAAATTCTAAACTGAATTCTCTATCAAAGTACGTAGCTGTTTTGCAATATCTTCAAAAGTATATTTTCGGGGCACGACTGCCTATTTTCGGGCGAAAACCATGGCGTTTGTTTCAAGACGTCACCATTTCGTTAGAATGTTTTTTTTTCTTTCAGTTATCCAATATATACAAATCAATACCTTCGATGCTGAGGTGCTTGTCCAGAACATGGAGAGCCTCGGCAATTCTGTTTGTTTGTAAGGGGGAACTTAGAGTAGTGGGGCGGCAGTGAGGCTCTGGATCGAGGAGGGCGGCATGCCAGGGTGCTCCGTGCAGCTGCGTGAACCGCTGTGCGAAGGTGGTTTAGTGGCTGACCCACCTGCCTAATAAGCAGGAGACCCGTGTTCGGTTCTAGGCCTTGGTACAAACTTTGACTCGTCGTTTTAGTCTACATACATAATATCCCGTATAGGACGATAAATATATTGAAAGTGAATTTTACAGAATTAGTTGCACACAGATCCAACAGCAGTGGTTGGGGGATTTCCCCGCCGATGACCTATGATCCGACTGCAAGGGGTCCTTTCACCTTGTGCAAAGGTTACAAGGAACGTCCGTTGTGGGTCAAAAATGCTTTCTTAAGGACGGAAGTGTAAGGAATGAAACTACATCATGAGATTTAGTATTATTTTTTACTTTACCTGAAAAAACCACAAAAAATCACCTGTTTTTCATGCGCTCAACGAGGGCTCGTCCTTTAATGAAGAGAATTACGTACTGCAATAAAGTTCTTCAATCACTAGAAATAGATTGGCTCTGAGCACTATGGGACTTAACTGCTGAGGTCATTAGTCCCCTAGAACTTAGAACTAGTTAAACCTAACTAACCTAAGGACATCACAAACATCCATGCCCGAGGCAGGATTCGAACCTGCGAGCGTAGCGGTCTTGCGGTTCCAGACTGCAGCGCCTTTAACCGCACGGCCACTTCGGCCGGCACTAGAAATAGAAATTATTTAATTTTCTACTGGTTTTCCGTTTTTGTACCAAATTTTAATTTATAGTGAGAACTCAGTTTTTCAGAAGAAGAGCAACTAAAAAATATATTATTAAAAATAATTGTTGCGTATTTATTGACATTTCCATTTGTTAGTAAACATGGAATTCTCATAAAAAAACCGCCGCTATCGATATTCAAACTCTGCTTCAGGATTAGATTAGTGTTACTACAGAGGAAGTCACTAAATCAAATGTTTTCGATTTTGCAGTGCTCTGAAATCTCCAAAGGCGATTTTTTTTTTAAACTTCGAGAAGTGTGTCTTACTGCTTTAGAGAAAAGGTGTCTGGCCTTCAAATCCTCTGGGTATGAAGAAAATTGAAGTTCGCAGAGCGGTCCGTGAGGTGCCCTTGTTAGTCATCAACTCGTGGCAGGGTGCAGGGTGCACTTATTTTTTTAACAGTGGGAGGAAAGATTGCATATGTGTGTGGAGAGAAAGTGATCACCCTTATAAGAGTACAGATATTGATTCTGTACTTGGAGGATCGAACCTACACTAACTTTCCTTTACAAGCGCAGCGGCATCGCTGACGGGCGTGCTCCATAGTACTCGTACTGGAAGAGAAAGACTAGCAGCTGGAGATCATCTTGCGCGAATGAGTGAGTCGAGCCGAGCCGAGCCGAGCCTGAGCAAGCCTGCAGGGCAGCTCCCAGGAGCTGTGCTCTAAGCATCTGGCATAGAAAGGGGAATTAGTTTTGCGATATTGAGGGAATATTGTTAGTAGAGACGGAGCATGCTTTCAGAGCAGATCCCGGGTGAAATATTTGGTGTAAACATTATTTAAAGTCGCTTCAGAATTAAAAAGCGAGGAGGATAGTTGGTTGACTCGGGGGAGGTGACCAAACGAGCAGGTCATCGGTCCCGTTGGATTAGGGATTGTCGAATGAAGGGGAGCATTGTGTTCAACATGTGATGTTACCATGAAATACGGGCAGTCTTGTCAGTATCTAGAGCAAACCCATTAGTGCTTCGTAGATTAAAATAAAACGTTGTGACACATAGTTTTCTCAGAACGAATGTAAATGGTATGTTAGGTTACATTCTGATAGATTTGCACATCCTAACAAGGGTGTTATGTGAATGTGTGTGTTGTGAAATATGTGGAGGGCCAGTTTACATGAAGACAGTGAGGTATCACATGGACTAGCCAGGAAACTTATTACTTGTGCCAGTTGTAAGTATACTCATTCATTTTGGAATTCTGATAAGTATAAAGATAATTATTCTGAAGTAAATGTTAGGTGGTTTTATGGATTGAGAGATATTGGCAAAGGACACACTGCAGCAGAAACAATGTGTGCCGTGATGAATATGCCATGTCGATCTTGTAAAATCGTCAAGTATGCAGGATTTATTGGAGCTTCTGTGGAATCTCTTGCATGTGAGTCAAAGGGTGCTGCAAACGAAGCTGTTGAAGTAAATGATGGTATGACTGACACATCAGTAGCTTTTGATGGCCCTTGGCAGAAGTGCAGCTACAGTTCTAACAATACTGTTCCTACGGTGTACAGTGTGGATACTGGGAAGGTAATAGATTTCCAGATTTTAACCAAACATTGTTATAAGTGTAGATCTGGGAATAAAGGGCATATCTGTGACACAAATGATGAAGGAAAAAGTGGTGGTGTGGAGGCCTCTGCAGCTATTGAATTTTTAGTCGATCTGTGAACGAAAGGAGAGTGTGTTACACTAAGTTCTTGGGTGGTGGAGACTCAAAAGCAAAGAACAGTGTAGTAGCCGCTCAGCTTTATGATGAGAAGATCACAAAACCGGAATCTGTTGGTCATGTCCAGAAGAGGATAGGTACCAAGTTGAGGAAATTGAAACAAAGTTTGAGAGACAAGAATCTTTCTGATGGCAAAACCACAAGATTCAGGCGGTCAGACAAAATGATTGATCAACTAGAGGAGTATTATGGAATGACCACTAGTAATAATACTGAGGATTTGTTGAAAATTAAGCAGGCAATATGGGCTACCTCCTCCACAGATTTCCAACTGATGAAAAACCAGTACACCACCTTTGCCCTCCTAGACACGATTCATGGTGCAGTTACCGCAATGCCCAGTACTCAAACAGTTTATACAGCCATAAACATTCCATCCCAGCAGCAGTCATGGATATTATAAAACCTATTTACAGGGAGCTGACAAATCTTGAATTACTGAAGAAGTGTCTGCATGGTCAGACTCAAAATCCCAATGAGTCGTTCAATAATCTTATACGGACTCGCTTACCAAAAAAGATCGTGTTGGAATGAAGACACTAAAGTGGGAGTTCTGTGTTGCTGTTATTGCTTTTAATGATGGCAACATTGGCAGGGTGAAAGTGCTACAGAATATGGGAATTAATGTTGGAGAAAACTGCATCACATAACTTTAACTGATGGATGCGGTTCGCATTGATAATGCAGAGTATGCAGCACAGTTGGCCACTAAGGAGTCCAGAAAAGAAGAAAAAACATGAGGAAAGATCAAGAGGCTGATATACAGTATGGTGCAGGGTGCTTCTGAGTGACTAAAAATAAAAAAAATTAAGCATATATTGAGTTACAGTCTCTTGAAACTTTAGAAGCCGTTCCCGAAAATTTAGGTTTTCTGTTGCATTTTCCCTAAATCTCAGAAACCACTTCAAGTAGAGCATTCAAAATGTTAGGGAGTAATAACATACATACCCTAAGTCTACTGAACTAAAAGAAGAATTATACTGTTATGTATAATAATTATTTAGGATAACTTACAAAAAATACAACATTTTAACCGTGTAATTAAAAAATTTATTTCCGAATGCATTGGCTGAAATGCTATTATTTTAGTTCAGTACTCAGAACAAAGTTTCATATCAATGGCTACAGTGGTTCCTGAAATACAGGGAAGCCAAGTCAATAAATTTAACATTGTCGGTATAGGACATACAAAATCCCCTTCCCTAAGCGCGCCACTTGCACGCAGCGACACAATGCGGCATTCAGCATCACGTTGAGTAATTTTATTTTGGCTGATGGGTGTCTGTGCGATCTAGACAAACAAACATGTCATACTTTGTGCCACAGCTATGCGTATAAACCCAAGTACAATCATATTGGGTAAGAAGCGAAATTTCTGATCGGATTGAGGATTTCTTGGTAGGGAGGACGTAGAGAGTTTCCTTGGATGATATGCCACCGACAGATGTTTAAGCAACTCAGGATGTGACCCAGGGAAATATTTGGACGTATGCTGTTCTCGTTTATTAATTACCATGCTGACAATATTGATGGTAACTTCTGACTTTTAGCAGCAAACTGGTGCGAAGGCTAGGAACTTCCTTATAATTTTCAGAAATGTGAAATTGTGCATTTCATAAAACGAAAAAAACTTATCCTACGACTACAACATCAACGAGTCATAATTTGAATCTATTAGCTCGCACAAATACCTGGATGTAATATTTTGTCAATAAACCTATGACTATTCGTTTTCATATTCCTATAGAGTAGAAAGGAATTTCTAACGGTCTACAAAGCACACTGCTTACAGATCACTCGCGTGGCGATACTAGAATGTTGCTGAAGCCAGCAGGACCCATACCACATAGGACTGACGGGGGATATTCACCGTATATAGACAAGGGCAGTACAAGTGGTCACATGTCTGAGTCGTAGGAGAAAGTCAGAGATGCGAAACAAACTTAACTGGTAACATTTTTAGATGGAAACTAAGCATGCCTACTTGCATTGCTTCGAATATCAGCTTTAAACGTTTATTATAGAAACATAGGAAAGAAGAGGACGAAAGGTACATGCTTTGAGCGATGATAGTCATTCTGAAGAAAAAGCTTCCGAAGGGCATTTGCCCTATACCTAATGGTTTCGGAGATGTAGCACGTTCAGTATTACTTCTGCACATTTATCTTTAACAACTCGTAAACCGCACACACCAGCGAAAACTTATCTTAAGGACAGAAAGTACCTTAAATTTCCCCACAAAAAAAGTCCAATTCATTTTTTCTCTCTAGGTCTAACAGTTTAGGCAAAGACAGCGCAAGAATTATTGAAAATCTCGCTTGATGCGCATGCACTATAGCTTAGGTAGCGTTTGTAGGCCGATTTGACGAACTTTCCCAAATTCACGGACAGTTAAGTATGCCATATCAAAATGCTCGTCTCGACTTCGTTCACACTGTTGTGGTACGTTGTAAGCAGTGACACTGAACAATACACAAAAATAAATGTACATTATGTGTGTTCAATGCCGGAATCCATCCGAAACAAAGCATAGGTCTATATGAAGTTTCTTGTTCAGAATCTCACATACTAACACTCCTCAGCTCACCCAGCATATATCTCCCTACGTATCGTTGCCGTAAGAATCATGTGCAGTAGATTAATTACGGCACGAACGTAAGTTTTGAAGAGTCACTCTTCGCGCGATCCATACGTTAATACGGCTAGAAGAAGCCTTAATAGTTGGTACTAAGTGACGTATTCTCTGCCACGCAGTTCACAGTTTGCTGAACATGGTTGTAGCTGTTGCTTTCGTGGTACATTTTGTGTCTACCTTCAAGCGTCTGCCGTTTCGGACTACTTAGCATCTTACTGACGGTCTCCCGTGGGTCAGACAAGAAACTATTGTTAATAGCTTTGCCGTACACCAACAAATCATTTTATACGCCTCCTCCAAACTGCTCATTCTCTCTCTCTCTCTCTCTCTCTCTCTCTCTCTCTCTCTCTCTCTCTCTCTCTCTCTCTCTCTGTGTGTGTGTGTGTGTGTGTGTGTGTGTGTGTGTGTGTGTGTCACGTGAATTCAACTGGGTGGTTAAGCGTGCTGGAGGGGTGCTAGCTCCAATTTGCTGCTACCCAGGCGCACCCCGGACGGCGGATAGGAACAAGAGGAACGCCTTTGTAGGCGGTGTCTTTCGCCGCCCGCTGCCGCCACCCTCCGTTCCCCGGGGTCGATACGCTGGAAGCAACGACCGATAGAGATCGCGCGGCGTGTCGACTCGGCTTTGCTTTCCCCGACCTTGCGCTCGGCGGAGTGCGTGGCGCGCCTAGCGGTCGATAGCGGCGGCCGTTGGACGCCGCAATGCGGCCGGCCTGGGCCCGCACCTGCCTGCGGCTGCCCACGTCCTATGCCTACGTCTGCACTGCGTCTCTCCAGCCACCACCCCCACACCACACGCTGTCCATGGATGGCCGACAGCGCCGTACGTTACCTGAGGGGTCTTGCTGCGCTGTACACAGCTTTCTGCCGATAGTTTTGGACTGTGTCTAGGAACTCACAGATCTTTGAAATTGTCATCCTAATTGAGACGTGGCGATCAGAATACTATTAGCACAATATAAATTTTCTGTGTAGATGTACGGTACTTTTACTAACACACTAGCGCACCCGACCACATATTGCCGTGGCTCAGCAAAAGGAAACGAAGCAGATCCTAACCTCCCCTTCTCCTCTGTCTATGTTCTTCCACACTTTTCTCCATCTCCTCCTGCACATTTCTCCACTTCCTCCTTTCTTCTTTCTCGATTTCCTCGCGTCCCTCCGCCTGTATACATCCTAACGTTTATATGAGTACTGTCCAAAAATTTGAAGTAGATCGATCAAGTGCTTTCCAAGATTTTGGTAACCATGTTTGCCCTTTTATACATATGTATTAAAAGTAGGCACATAAACTCGCGTATTCGAAGGCAACGCGTCAAGATTTCATATCAATCGATCGGCTACTTTTCGAGTTTTGCGGGCACGAAAATACGCAGGCTGAATTTTTTATACATATGAAGATGAGTGGTTTCCATGTATTATGCGCCATCAGATATAAAATACTTTGCTACGAATGGCATGTCGATATGAAATAAGCATTTCTTAACACTGCAGTTCATATTGGCGAGATTTCCCTAGCTCACTCATCAAAACGTATGGGGTACCTCCCGTTGGCCTAGAATCATGAAGTTTGGCAGACAAGGTTTTAAAGTTCAAATAAAGGAAAAAAACCGAAAACTGTAAGTTTGTAATTAATCACACGACACTATTTTTGTCATTTGTTATTCGACATCAAACCTGATTTCAAAACAGTAATTCTGCATTTAGGTTGACTGCGTCATATTGGTAGAAGTTAAACAGCAGGCAATGTACGACTTTATTGCTCATTTACTCGTTTCGGAATCTATCACGTATCTAGGAGCAATTCCTGCGCGTACATATGGAGTTTAAAGTTGTTTTTAAATAAATGTTCTCCGACTAGTCTGCGACACATACAGCCTGAATGGAGAACTATTGTTCATTATAATAGTGGTCGACTGCCTCCTGCACGACTGTCACATGTTATTGAAATTTTAAAAAATCCCGAAAATCTTGCAATCCCTGGAACCGGTATGTTGCCACTGGAGATTATCTAATCACAGAATGGATGAAATGTCTATACATATATTTAAGTTTGCACGGAACTCTCAGAGATCGAGTCCTACTCGCAGTTGGCCAATTTTTAATTTATTTTCACGCTATTGCGTATTTTGGTCTTTGCCAGTTTTCTACTATTTAGATTCTAATACTTTTTGCCACCAGACACTCACTGTAAGAAGGCTCCGCTTCGGCTACACTTCAAACTTTTTCTGTAGCCACATAAGTTCAGCTGCAGTGTTTGCTTCTCTCTGAATGGGTTGTCCTATCTAAAAACGGAGGATCGCATAAGGGCCACTGTCAAGCTGTAAACACCTACTGACATTAAGCAAAGCACAGGTATTCCCATCCGAAACAAGCGCGTTTGTTGTTGGTTTGCTGCTTTACCGTCAAATCTCTAATGCTGACAAGCAATACAAGCAATTCAAGTAATTCCTAGCCATGTACACGAGAAAATCCGGCATTTAATCCGCTTGGGAGCTCACAGCCGATGTTTAGAGGTGCCACTGAAAGAAGCCAGCGAGAGAAAAAGGCAGAAGTCCATGTGACACGCCAGGTGCCGGCCACGGACTTTCCGAGTCGCAAGAACGGATACTTTATCACGCTCTACGCAACCGGAGGAGGGGGTCGAGAATTGTTACCTAGTGTATCATTCGTTGGACGTGGTGACTGAAAATTGGGGCGCCGATTCAGTGTCCTGCAGGAGGGCAGAAAATGGACAAAAATGCTTAATGCGAGCAGCCGCGAAATTAGGTGGAAAGAGGGGACGAAATATCCAGCTAAGTTGAGACTGTAAATGCGACATCAGATGGGCAATGAGTGATCGATGGGAGTAATGCTCAGATGCCTGAAAGGGGGGATTTGCATGTTGTTTTGAAAAGCGTTTAACTGTCTTCTGGAGGCATGTCAGCCTATTGTCAACTCAGTTCGCCGACATCAGATCAGCTAGAAAAGCCTTTCCGTGGCACGATGTGGTGATTAAATCCTCTCCTCCTTGTCCTATTACGTGTCGTGTATGCCCCCTCACATCAGCGTTCAACTGAATTTTGACATCAGTAGCAATTCAAATTCTGAATTTTAATATTTTCCGGCGCCCAGCGTTGGGTGGCTTTTTGCAGTGTGTCAGTCTTATTCAATTTGCTACAAGAGACGGCAATGGCAAATATTAGTGGTTTCTTGTGCTGCATGTAAGACATACCACTAGACCTTTTGAGTTCAAATGTCATCTGTACAATTAAGATCGGTACCATCAGCACCACTGATGCGTCATGAAGCTACGAGATTAAAATCACAATACTGAAACAAAAATCATAATCGAGGTACAAGCAATGACAACCTATTCGCATATACAAGCAACTAGTACGGGAACGATATAATCTAACGACATTCAAAACCACTGGAAACCCAAGTACTGTGGTGAAATAACGCTTGATAATCTTCTACTTTACACTTTTCTCAAAAAGTATCCGAGGTCTGTGCTCAAACTCTGCGCAATGAGCCAGGAATCTGCTATTGCGCTGTTAACTGTGCCAAATTATGTCATATCAGGCTCCGCGGTTATTGCGTGCAGAAGGTAGGGCTAAGTTGCCAATATAGAATGGATTTCCTATTAGCCCTAGTTCACGCGACATACTCAAGAACTAGCTTCTTGTTTATCAGAAGGGGTTTAGGGAAACTACTTCAGACGGGAGTATGTCCTCCCATGGAAGGAAAAACACTTCGTTCAGTAACCTAGTACAAGTGTTCACCATGTAAAATATTACGTGCCCCTCTGTGTGCTATCATTTGACGAGAACCTTTTGGTACCTTGAAACGTTCATGAAACAGAAGAGACGACACGTCTTACGCAATTCAACAAATTGAAGGTGCAATACAAGACTCACGTCTACATTTATACGAACGACTAGTGAAGTTCAGCATGCTAAACGGCCTTATTTTCTGGAAGAGGTGTCCGCAGAAGACTTTTCTTCTAGCGCGCAGTTTATGTTTTCAGCCTTTTACCTCGCCAGAAACCAGTTGTTAGCCTATTCGACCGAGTACCTTGACGCTCTGGAGTGGAAGCTAACGAGCTATTTGTATTGATGTTTACTAGCCTTTCTCGTTTCGGTCCCTCCCATTCCTTCGCGTACATACATTCAGAGAACTCAGTGAAGGTGTCCTCAGCAGAGTTCAAGTTGTCATGAAGACGGGTGGGCGCATCCCATATTTATTTCCACTAACAGGTGTTCGGATACTTTTCATCAAATAATGTAGATTAAAATTCGCGATAGGATTCGAACTGTGTCCGGAGGTAGATATATTACTGTACAAATTCTGATTATTCATTTCGACAGACTCGGTGCAAGGAATATCCAAGCAGATGTGCTTTACAGTGAATAGCAGATGGAGATAATTCGGTATTTCGTATTGGTTCGTGGAAACCCCTTGAAACAGACCTGAGTTACTCAAGCAGTTCTCATTTTGCAGGTGCTGTTGACAGCAGCTCGATTCGTGTGAGCATTTTACTTGAAAACCACCTTGCTAATTTTTACATACCTCTGCATGTCAATTTTCGCGGTTACTACTTTTGTTTGTGGAGAATAGTTGATCGAAATTGAATGGGTCATCAAAAACAAGGGTGTTTTACAAATTAAGTAAGTAATAATATTGAATTCAATAATAAATTTGCTTGTGAACTGCACCCTGCACCAGCTATACGAAATTTGTGGATTAAAAGCTGCGATTCCCTAAAAGGAAGACCATCATTCGCAACGTTGATCTCTCCCTGTTGCTTACTTTATCATGTATAAAAAGTGTACCTGAACATTTTGCTGCCCACCTCTCCGTTAGCTGACTAGCGTTTCCTTTGTGTGTCAACGTACCTGAAAGAGAGAGAAATGAACTTTTAGAAAAATAGCAATCTGGTTTTTAGGGCGTACAAAACAATTGGGTCATACGCTGCCAAGTCAAAACTGTGGAACACGAAGACAGAGGAGTTAAGAAATGACTACGTTAGTCCCAAGGGACTGAGAAGACGGCTAAAAACAGGGGCGTGGAGAAAGGGCTAAAAAAGACCATACAGAAACGGAGGTACAAAACTAAAAATTAAATGGCCTTCATCAGCAATCTCTTGTGAATTCAATAAAATCTGATATGTAGACCACAAAAACTGTGGAGAATTGCAGCAGTACTTCATATATATTGGCACCAATTGACAATATAAAGTCGCTTGTTTAAACGTTTGCCGGCTCTGGAATAGCACTTTCAGTGTAAACGATAGGGGGTTCAATAAAAGGCAGGCTCTTGCTCACGCGGGAGAGCTGGCTGGAAGTCCGCTGAGGGTCTGCAAGCAGACGAGCGGCCACTTTAATCTAGCACGAGCTACGATGAACCATGTTCTAATTACAGGCCGCCGGCAAATACGGTTTTTCGTGGAAACGACGTGAAAATTCTAATTAGATTATAATCAGAATCAAATGTGTGTGTAGGTTCCAGGAAACCAATGTTAGAGGGACAACTCACACTATGAAGTTTAACAATAGTTTGAAAGGTTTCACGAGGCTCTCATATTATGGGAGCCTCGCCTCCGAGATTCCACAGTTGCAGAGGCAACGCTGATGTAAAAAACTTCATGCTGATAACTCACGTTCCAAGTTCACACACACAATTTCAGTTTTTCGATTAAAGTATCTACTGCACGTGAGCTTAAGAAAATACAGGCAGATGCACTGTAAATTTAGTAACTAACTACAAAACAAACATGTCTGTTACAAATTCCAACAGATGTACATTGTTCATGGTGAACAAAATCTGGTGTAGTCCAGACTGAATAAGCGTTGTTTACTCACTAAGTGATCACAAATTACTTAAGCTGATAGGAAGAAGTATTTTACTGAAAACTTCACTGTGCTTTCCTCGCGATTAAGTACAAATCGACACTGCAGTAACTAGTAAATCCTGGCTGACTACCATTAATTCTAACGTCATAGCGCATGACAACATATACTTTCACGATCCCTGCCCTCACCGTCGCTTCTGTCCCAGCACAAGAAACATTACGTATGTGGACAGTCAGTGCGCATTAGCAGCTAATCATGTGACGAAGCAATTACGGGCTGTGAAGTTTCCCTCCGTTAATACAGCTCTGTAACCAAACAATAGAAGCGTGTAATGCGGCGTCTGTGTCCAAAAGACGCCAGTTTTCAGCCCACCTGATTAGGGCGTCAGGATCGATTGGCTACGTATTGTGCCCTTTTGACGCCGACAGCCAGTAGTAAAAAACTGAATTTCGTTAAGTCGAGAGAAAGTGAAAAATCTAAACTGTTGTGGTCCTCAGTCGGAACACTGGTTTGATGTAGTCCTCGATCTCTTCTTAAGTTCTGTAACCGACGTCCACTTCAACCTATTTATCGTATTCATCCTCCGATCTCTAATTTTTACTTCTCCCACCCCCGTCCCTCGATCATAAAACTTAAGAGCCTTCATGCCTAAGGATGTATCCTATCAACCGATTCCTTGTTTTGGTCCAAATGTGCCATAAATTTTACTCCAATTGTTATATGATGAACACTTCTAATCTTCAAGTTTCTGCAGAACCAGATTTCAGAAGATATTCTGTCTCAACTGTTAATCGTCAACGCTACAATCCCATACAACGATGAAATGTGTGTTCGATAACGAACTGCTCTTTCACAGTCGCTTCCCTTGCTACAGCCAATCTGCATTTTATATCCTCTTTTAATTCCATCTCCCTGACGTTTAATTCCCTTTCCAAATTTCTCCTTCGTTCCCTTAAGGGCATCCTAATTTTTGAGTCGTCAGTCTTCTGACCTCTTTGATGCGGCTCGCCACGAATCTACAAGATTTACAGATTAGCTCGATATACAAATTAAATAACGGAGGATAAGGTACAACCATGTCACATTCCCATCTCAATCACTGCTTCTCTTTTATATACGACATTTAACAGCAGTCTACTTTAGGTGCAAGTTTTAAGTAACCTTTCGCGCTCTGTATTTAAATTATGCGAGTAAAAACGGTGATTCTTCAATCTGTACCATTTCATACTGCAAAGGGAAGGTGCGCACCGATCAGGAATGGTTCTTCGATGAGCCAGATTCCAGATTTATTTTAACGAAAATTACTGGCCATTAAAAATTAACTAGGTTATATGAACGGAACTGCTGCTTAAAGCTGTGGGACTAAGTGTTCTTGTAAACCCAGACAATTCTAAGTGTAGCCGTGCTGCAGACTGGGCTCTTGCGTGACCCAGTAAGCGAGCACAAAACGCAAGAAGTGTCCAGCATGCAGTCACAACCGACTCCTAGGTAATGTTGTACTCCAAAGACAGTAACTGGGTGTCTTTAAGTGTGCGACAAATGTGTGCAAGTTTATATGTACAAGATGCAATCATGAACTAACCTTTTCTGAACAGATTGTGAATGTTGTCACAACCAAAGAAATGTATTTCAAGTCTTGTAATATTTCATAAATTTCTGGGTAGGCCATCGTGATTTCCACATCACTTCTGAATTACATATATCTCATTCACTAACACAGACACTTAAGGTGTTGTGATCATCATCTACAGTGCCAGAGTTCAGACTAAGTGCTCTACTGGTAACCAGCAGTAAATGTAAATTTTCCCCTACTGCAAACAACTGAAAGGTGCGGAAAGTTATGGCTGTAAATATATAATGATTTCCGTATATCTTCTGTATGAAGACAGTTCTATCCAATATTTCAGAGAGAGCACTCTTTGAGGTTTATGTTGTTGCCAATCACTGGCAAGAAGAAGAGATTATCTGTGTCGCAACAAGTATCTTTCTCCTGTGATTATTTTAGACATGCTGTATGTAGTTAACTGTGTCACGAAAGTATGCTTGGTATCAGCGTCTTTTTGAGGAATGACAATTTTTAGGCCTGCCATAGGCTGCAAGCTCTGTTCTTGCTGTGGGAAATGAGACACGATCTAACGAGCGACAAGTAGTGTTACCATTTTCTAGTTCACAACGCTACCAGTGTGCTACGATTGCCAGGTGAAATGTGATGTAATTTCAAACTTTTTTTCGGCTACTGGCAACTTACGTTCGAGACAGTATCTAAGCGATGCATGCCTAACGATGTGACTATGCTTCTACTTTCCTGTTGCATACATGAAGTAACAGTCGATTGTGCTGGATTCCTCGATACAAGAAACAGATCTACTACTGGCGTAAATATTGCCTTATCGACTACTAGGCGGACTTTGCGTTCCGCTGGGAGTATGTCAGGTACTGGTGAACAATGAACTAGATACTTCTCTAGCTGCTTCGTGGCAGTCTCATCGTGACAGAGACAAGGTATTGGGAGCACTGAACGTGTAATATTGTTACTTTTATTGCAAATAATGTTTTTCAGACAACAGCGCGTAATCATCGGCGGTTTCCTTCTTGTTTGGTACGAGACAAGAAGTATGCTTACACATACGGATACATGCGAGTCCAATAAATTTCCATTAGTTTTGTGAACACTTCATATCATGCCAACTTTTGTAAAGGCTGCACGCACTATTTGTGGTGACTTATTTCACTGCAGCCACACTACAAAATCTAACGTCACACTTACGTTGTCCATTGCACTATTACCAGTCGTTCTAATTTGTAACTAGCACACGAAATTTCTTACTTTTTTATTAACAGTGATGTATGTGCAATATTACTGGTTGTCCAGTGAAATTTGATACGACGTTCTTGTTTGCGTTATTTGATCGAGTCGAAACTTTTAATGTCCACTGATTATTCTATCATGTGTTACGCGGCAGAATATCTAGCTCAAACATTCAGTCCGCTTTTAACGCGACTTAACTGATCAAGATGATATTAACGTTGTACTCCTTCCATAGCCCAGGAAAGAAGTAGCCACTGGCAGTAGTATCAGCTGATTCGTAAGTACCTGATGCAACAGTGCAATGAAGTACGACATTTGTTACGGTTGGTGAAAGCAAGCGCCAGGCTTTTGTCTGTTAGGAAACTGCAAAAGTGAAATTTTTCAAGGGGAACTGCTTACTAAACAACTAGAAAGCCTACAAAGCAAGCTAATAGACTGCCACATTGTGTGCTATTCGTCTCATACGGACTACTACACTGCTGGTTCGTTGCTGCCTAGACACATTGACACTGCTTTGTCGTGTTAAGGTCGGAAATTCCGAACAAGTTCGCATTGAAATAAAAAGAACTCTAATTTCGCGATATTTTGTACAACTTTTCAGTAAGAAATTTAGGGAATTCTTACACTACACTGAATGAAAAGTAGAAACTCATAAATATTAACCTTTACTAAAGTCCACAGAAAAAGCATTAAGACAGAAGTGTCGTGTGCGCTCTGCGTTCGATGTTACATTTTTACGTACGCTCATGCATACGACGTATTTATGACCATCATGTCTAATAGACTTCACCTAAATGAGATATTGCTTCCATCAAGGAAATAAAATACTAGTGGCTGCTTACAAGGAAACTCATTGGTGATAAAAAAACTGATCTTCAATCACAGCCGTAAATGTTTTTCCAGTTCCTTCTAAGAGTATACTAATTGTGACAACTTGGAAATCTCGTTGAAGTTACTAATTACATACAAGTTTGTAACAGGAACTGGGAGAGCATGTGCTTGATCAGCGTCGCTAAACATTTTTAATGGTTCACAAAGGAACGTAGTATTCCAGTCATATTCCTGACTTCCAAAAACATCTTTCACGTGTTGTATGCCAGTCCGACAACGGCCACTATGTAAAATGTAACAACACACCCACGCCGCTTTGTTAGGAATTACATCTATTAGTAAATATGGTGTTATACATTGGTTATGTGGGCATGAATTAGCGTAACTATTTTGTGCTTACTGCTGTTTTTGGTATGACTACGTGGAAAACGCCATTGTGTCTTGCGTTAGAACATGCAAACAGATTGTTGCTAGCAAACTTTCATTCTACAGTCAATATTTTCCAGATGTCTTTTCTGAGCAAAAAATTTTTCCTTCTATTTTCTTCCGAGTGCCAAGCGTAATATATATCACAGCGTGAAGTAACTCCCTATAACACACAATGGGTAGTTCAATTCCAGGGAATTGTGCTTGCTCGTATAGGAACCAGATTGCTTACGTTTCATGTCCTTACACTCATAAATGCAATTAGCCGAAGAAGGGAATGATATGGAGTTGTAATCTGTGCCCAACGTTGTATGATCTATACTTCGGGCAAGTTGTGAAGAAAGCATGGAATACTTTAGAAAGGCAGTTAAGTTTCCGGGAAAGGAAATAAAACGTAGGACTGACAGTGAGATTCTGCCGGAAGGCACAGGACTGAGGAAGAGTTGAACGGAATCAGTAATTTCATAAAAGAGGATATACACCGTCGATCGGGAAAGTTCCAGGACTGTTTGTTCGTGGCGTTTAATTAATGTCAGCGCAGTAACTACGATCCAGCCTTAACTAACAGCTGTGCATTCCACCAGCCAGCTGTGAGCTGTGTTAAATAGTGGACATACAGCCGTGGCTTATCAGTCTTGTATCGCAAATAAAAATGGAGTAAGATCTCGAAATTCAGTGTTCAAGACATCTCCAGGATGTGTTGAAGAGAAGAGTGTGTGCAAAGTTTGTCGCATACACCTAGACTCCCGAACAAACAAGACCCACGGACGCTTGTCTTGATGTGATGGAAATGCAAAATTCAGAAAATTCTTTTCTGAAGAAAAAAAAAAAATTCATCTTTGGTGACAAGACTACCTAGCACGAACCTACCACCAAATGACTGTGCAGAAATTCGCTTGAAAGCTCGACGCTTTGACCGCGTAACAGACATGCAAGCCAATGTGTGTAGTGAGTTGAATAACATCCCGAAGGAGCAGTTCTATGACAGTTTCACATGGTTTTACGAACGGTCTGTGCTCTGTACTTTAGTGGTGGGTAGGCACTATGAACTGAAGCATTACGAGAAGCGTCTTAACGTTTCTCTCTGTGTAATTAATGCGGTCTCTAAACTCTTTGTACTGACGTGGTATGACGATCAAAAACTAAAGCAAAACGAGAGAAATTTAATGCCGCCTACTTAAATCAGGCGACACTGTTTTAATTAGATTATAAAACAAGGCACCAAAAGTAAATGAGTTTTGCTATTTGAGTAGCAAAATAATTGTTTGTGGCCAAGGTAGAAAAGGACATAAAACCCAACTGGCAATGAGAGGGAAAGCATTCCTGCAAAAGAGAAATTTGTGAACATCGAATATAAATTTCATTGTTAGGATTTCTTTGCGAAGGTGTATCTGTTTAGCCTTATATTAAATTGAAGCAATGGACACTAAGAGAACAGAAGCTTTTGAAATGTGGTGCTGCAGAAGAATGCTGAAGATTAGTCGAGTATACAGAGTGTTTCCTTAAGAACGTGCACAAATTTACCAGGGCATAGAGGATGCTCCACTAAATAATTTGACGTAGGGAACCTGGGGTCTGAGAAGCCAGCTTAAGGAGGGAAGAATAAAAACGCAATACTACGTAATTATTTACAGTTAACTGCAAATACCATCACTGACACAATGAACGTACCATTTGTAATTTATTTTACACAATGTGCTGCAACTGAAGGCCCTCAATCCCAGTGCAAGCATGACATCGGCGAGCAAGATTCTGAATCACCCTGAAAAATAT
Source organism: Schistocerca americana (assembly GCF_021461395.2). NCBI lineage: Eukaryota > Metazoa > Arthropoda > Insecta > Orthoptera > Acrididae > Schistocerca > Schistocerca americana. The sequence continues at coordinate 542,486,954 of NC_060119.1, forward strand.
CCCTGGCGTGTTTCGAATCAGCACAGGCAGCTACAATTCTGTCCACTAATTCCATCTCCATATACCCATAGGTAATATCGGGACTCAGGCGATGGAACATGACCTCCACTTCCAATCAAGCGACCAGCAAATATTGTACTGCACGTCTCTGAATAGCACGGAGAAATGAATGGGACTGTCATTGATTCACAGCACTTTCTGGCATGGGACGATGCAAATACGATATAACAGAGCCACCTTACGGACAAGTAAACAAAACCTGCATGACTACTTCCTGGCAATGAGACTCCTCGTCCTTGTTTCCCTCCAAGAAATGAACGTACATGTAAATTAACAGCACGATACGTGTAAACTTGTACTCGTGTTAGTTGTAAATATGCTGGAAATCAGTATCGCTAGATAAAGTGGTAGCCAAATTTACTTCCATATCTCCGTAAGTTGGCGTCTCCGACCACAGGTTCCCTAACAAATTTTTCAGTTGAGAATTATCTTTGTCCTACTGCAATTTTGCACGCTCTTACGGAAACTGCCTGCACTGCGTAACTAATGAAACTAATGAGGTGGTGAACCGAATTATAGGAATAAGTACGGCACAACTTGACTGAAAAGAAGGTATCTATTGACAGGACACATCTTGTGGCATCAAAAAAATCAATTTGGATCAATTTGGCTACGGAGGGAAATGGGTTGACGGGCGGAAGGGGGGGGGCGGGGGAGGGGGAGCGGATGTTAACAATTTTAGTTGCATACTAGTCATCTGGTTGAAATGGATGTAGGTTGAGTTGTTATGCAGAGATGAAAAGGCTTGTGCAGTATGGACTATATGGAGAGATGCAGCTCCAGACATCGAGGTTTTACGATGTCCAATGAATGGTGCATGCATCAGCAGCCCTTGGGAGAACGGCAGTTCCCTCTGCGGTATCAGATCGGAGTTCTCTGGGTAGCCGCTGTGAGACACGATGCAGGCGCCGCGCTGCACCAGAGGTGAAGGTGGAGGTTGTCGGGCGACACCAGCGTCGGCCTGCCTCCCTACCTGCCTGCCTGGCTGCGGCGCGCACCAAGGCCGAACCGCAGCGGTTTGTCGCCAGCTCCTGGCTGCCGGGCTGCGGGCCTAGCCGGCTAGCCGCTATCCGGTTTCACGGGCTCCCACCCACGCCCGTCGCTATGCCACCTGCTGCTGACGTATCGCATCTCGCTACCTGTATCGCGTCCCACCCAACCGCGCGCTAATACGTACTATTTTTTAATGACATGCCCACCACCGACTGAACCATTTGCTGTAATTTCGACCTTTTAGTCGTTGTTGAGTGGGTAAGCTACGATCAAATACTCTTAGTACAACGTAAAGCGTGTCCAGGCAGAAAGCATACATGTTTGGAAAGTACTACCATGAAAAATATGTATTGGTAACCGAAAAAAAAAATTACCAACGTGCTGTAAACAAATCAGAAAAAATAAAGAGCTCTTAACCTGTAGCTACTATGGACGTTGACAGGAACACAATTACTACGGAGGTGTCTCTCAGATCGCCTTTTTATGTATAAAACCACTGTTTTGATGAATATATATTTCCACGAGTTCTTCCTGTACGTTACACTTCTTGGAAACAGACTTTCTGGAAATCTAGAAAGTGTTTTAAATACTGCATTGTTTAAAAAATGCAAACTAAAAGACAGCTAAATTTGCAGTTTATTTTTATTTTACGTATTACTAAAACAACAGCACAGTTACCTCTACTCACAGATTATCATCAGGGAGATAGTATTACAGATTCGCAACATAACTGTATGGAAGAACATTTCAGTTACGATAAACTGCATTAGGAATCAGCTTTGAGTTTACTAGTCGTCGTTTCAGCCTTAAAGTGATTACTCCAACCCATAATTCTATCAAGGGAGAAATGCCAAATTTTTATTCTAAAAAACTCAAGAAAAAGTAACTATCGTACGTATTCTTCTGAGGTCCTGAATCAATTTTTTGTTGCTTTCAGTCTGCATGCACTTCACGCAGATCCTCCTCCAATTCTCCAACCAAATCCGAACACCAAGCTGTTGACAGCTATTTTGTTCTCCACTTCAGACAAGAACAAGAGACTCATGTTTTTAGTTTTTCAAAAAACTATTTCTGTATTTGATGCTCATATCTCCAAACCAGCTAGTTTTCTCAGAGAATTTTAGGTATCTGTTGGATTCCAGTCACGTGCAAGACAATGTTGACTCGCATTATTCTTACGTTTGTCAGCGGCTTCTGTTTTCACTATCGAAACAATCTGTTCTTATCAAAGAAGTACGCTACGCTTCTCCATGGTCATCACCTGTCACCTCTACGTCACTTTCAGTTTCCTTCTCCGAATTAATGTTGTGATAACTAAATACTCGAAATTAGGGTCACTATCATCGAAGTAGTCTTCTGAAAATTCACTGCGGCGTACTTTAACACCCACATCAGTCTCGCATAAAAGCGTTCCACAGATGGTATAGCTTTCGGCACCACGGACAAACGGTAACGTTCAACAAAAATTCGGCACGCAAACACTATGGTACGTCTGACACCCCTCAGGGCCCAAAAATAAATTCCAACAACAGTGCCAGATTTCTGGCACTTCCAGCTTGCCATCCGAAAGGAAGGCACACAGAGGAGTCTACTTCACCTCACAGGGGTGCGTCAAAGCTACAAGACAAAACACTGCAGCCGTCTGAGAGCCCGTCCATAGTAGTTAAGGGTGAGCATCACCGTTCTATAACGGATTGAAACAGGCCAAGCTGCGCTACACGCACGCTGGTTTGACAGACGACACGGCCAGAGTCCCGAAACAGGCGAGCATGCCTAATATTAACGTTAGCAGGCAGCGTGTGTATGACCAGCAGGCGACGCCTGAGCACTCCTACTGATGGAAGATGCGGGGGCACGAAGTAAACCGGCTTTCGTGGGGTGCAACAGGTAGCTTGCAGGGTTACTACGACCGGCTTTCCCCGAGTGAGAGGCGTGCGCGTGGCGGGAGGGTGTCGCCATGGCGCAAACTCAGAGGCCACGAACTGTTTCACGGCTGCTGCGGAAGTAGAATCCGTACTAACGAAGATACAGAATATGTAATGGCACCACATGAGAGAGAAATGAGACTACGAAGCACGTCAGAAGGTCCGCTCCGTAGATATAATAGTACTTCTTTGTATTAACGATGAGAAATGTTGCTACTTTTTCCCTTAAAAAATTACTACCTTCTAAACATCCTAAGCGATCATTAAGAACGAAGTGTCTACAGATTGCACTTAATTACTATCGGAAAACAGCTCTAGAGTTTACATTAAACCAATAAAGTAAGTTACGAGACGGAAGGTTAAAAACGCATTCTAGAACAAAAAAGAAAAAGCCGAATAATGTAGTACCAACAGACTACTGTCACTATCAGTATTCCTTTGATTCTCACCGCGTTTAATATAGATATCATTAAATAATGCGTATTTTCGTCATCCATTGGAATACAACAACCCAAAACCTAAAACCCAACAAGAAACTAATGCCAGCACTGAGAAATTGTCGAAATCCTAGTCATAATTTATGTTTAACACGTAAGATACCGATAAATTCAGTGTAATTTTTATTCGGTATAACGCTGGTGTATGTCTAACTGAGGACACAAATTTGTAACAAGTTAACAAACTGCAATTTTTAGAGCTCAAATGGCTTTATGCATAAGCGTGGGTCATGGAAAGTGTAGCTTTTGTAGTAATGTGTGCAGCATGTGAAATTTTGTGGGATTTGCAGTGACAGATCGCGTGTATATAAGGGCTGTGTCTTTTCTGGCCAGGAGTCAGTTCGCTTTGAGAGATCAGCGAGTACACACGTGTCCTGATGAGGTACGTTCTCATGCGCGAATCTACTATTTTAAATTCTTCAGTGCAAGGATTATAAAATTTCTGCAGGAGTCCCGAAATTTAGAGAAGTTTCCATAGTTTCTCTCGTGGACTTGCAGCAGAAACCACCTGTGAAAATTCAGCATGCCTTTCTGGATTTTAAAATCGTTTGTGGGTATCTTTTCAAGCCAATTTTATACAGCAATGAGGTGAGCCGGACATAGTGCGTTCTTAATCGAGCTAGTAATTCGATGTGCCGTGGTTTTAAGCAAGGGTTTAATAAACATTTTCGCTAGTATACGGTACCTAGATCGTGTTAAGGACATTAAATTTATTCATTTAACCAATCATAATCCTACCTGGGAGATGAAGAAGCTTGCACAGGATAGAGTAGCATGGAGAGCTGCATCAAACCAGGCTCAGGACTGACGACAACAACAACAACAACAACAACAACAACAACAATCCTATTGCGATTTAATCACACTATAGGAAGTTAACAGACTAACAGCGTGATTCGACAGCAATGTGGCAATCTTCTAGACGTATACGAGGTCACGCAGTTCGTTATCCCTTCGACATACAGAAAATCTGAGGAAAGACATCCTAATACGTCTAAAAATGGGACTAAATCTCTTGACACTGGATTCGTACTTTGTGCACATGTCAGTAATGTGTTGTACTGGGCAAAAAACAGGCGGTAACCAGCTTCCATAGATTTACATCATTTCCAAAGACTGTATGTAAGGCACACATCCCATTCTTCCAGTAACACAGTACATGACATTTTATAAACCATTCAATATATTATGTAATATTACAACTTCTGTAGTTAGACTATATTTAATTTACCTTAGCGAATATATATATTTTCGCTTTACCTTCTGATTTATGGAAGCACATTTTTTACCACAGTAAAAGTGTTGTATTCCTCGGTTTCGCAAATTACCTTAAGCCTAACACGAGAGTATTTGTTTATGGTACCGAAGGTTTTATACGAAGACTCCTATTGCGTCTTAAACATAATCCTTGGAAATAATGTAAATACGTGAAAGCTGGTTCTTGCGTGCTTTAACGAGCGCGGTATACGTTACTGACATGTGTAGAACTCTTGTGTCCAGTTTCAGATGTTTTCTTTTACACTATAATCCAATGACGTTTTTCTAGTGTCTTTCTGTATCTACTTGTTTTATTACATATCCTCGCAACGAGATCGTGCGTCTTCATTTTTTATACGCATGGTTTATACGAGGAATGTTGGCACGAGTCTTACACGGCTCTCGCCTTATTTTACTAATGTTGAAGACTCTGTGCTTCCAGCCCGTTTGTGGAAATTATGGTTAATAGTACAGTCTACGGCGAAAATATCATTTAAAAATCCAACAGGTCCGTAAGCCGAGAACGAGTAAGTCCACTGTAGCCCTACGCACATAAATATACTACTCATGAAGTTGCACAGCAGTGCTAGTCATTTCCTGTCTTACATTCTTGCACGGAGCTAGTTAGGAATGACTGAGTGTCCCGACTGTTCTGTTTCTCATGGACTCTTAGCGACTTAACGCTGAATGCTTAAGAAATGTTTCTCAGTAACCATCAATCTGGTCCTCTAAAGTTACCCATAAAGGCAGGTGTTTCATGTAGCTCTTATGACAATTGCCAACGATTCCTATCCTAGCTCTGCGAGCACCTGTTACACTGTGGTATATGGTACAGAAAAATCAACGTGTTGTGACTTAGGAGCCATCTCTAAACACTTACAACCTTTTCTGCGAGAGATTCTGGGGCACTCCCTCTCACCTAATCCTTCCTTTACCCAATATAAAATTTTATAGTAAGTCACACTATTTGATTATTTAAATTTTGAAGGGACACATTGAATTTTCTGAGATACATAGGGAAGCCTTTGCTGCCACGATGCGATGCGATTGTTCCGCTTCATGTCCCTTCTTAATATTCCTCCTGCATATCTGAACGGTACAATGTATTCTAAAATTTTACCATTTAACTTTCGTCAGATACTAATTCTCCTGGTGTTTATGGGCAATATCTCGCCTTTGTCAATATTTAAACGAGACTGTCATTGAATGCACCATATGAAAATACTCTAATTTTTATTATTAGCTTATTCACCATAGGAAAGCGGCGTCGTATGACTACATCAACGTCTGATAAATCATTGATGCATATCGAAAAAGTGAGCTATTTTAAAGCGCTTCCTTGGGAATGAAGATTCCACGTCCGATACACCATCTCGTTCCATCAGTTACCAAAGAAGATCACGTATTTGATAGGATGGCATGACTTTCTCCTCTTCAGAATATTCTATGGCACAGTGCCCGGTCTTTCGAAACTGTAGGAAGACTTAACTATCTGTCCGACCGCCAGAGTTTTACTTCTCTGTATTTCCTTATACCACTTACAGGAATGGAGGCAACTTTGTTTATGAAAGTACGAGTACTTTATGCGTCAGAGAAGGCAGGTACCAAGTCTTCAACCGCCTAGGTCCTCGCGTTTATACCTGCGTAAAAAAGTGACTCCAGCCACGAAACTACCCTGACTGAGGATATTCCGTGCGTCATTGTTTTTGCTCCCTCTCATATCCCATTGGTATTTTGAACGCATGAAAAACTCACTGCCTCTGCATGTACGAGTATTTATCGCTAATATACGGAGAAAGTAGGAATGTTTTATAACAACATCCCCTTATTTTATTGGAGGTCACGACCATAGCCTTTCACAAATATTAACACTGCAGTTGGAAAATGGACCTTGTTACACTTAACGAAGCGTGATGATGCCCAAAAATACGATTCTCATGAAACAAGTCTAGCGTAATGGTGGTGCGAAGAAACAGAAAGAATACAATGCAATTGTGCTTAAATATAATTACTTGAGACTTTATCCAACAGTGTAGTTGATTTGACGGTAAAATCTTGGAACACTGCTGCTAAGAAGACCGTAGCTTTTCTTTCCTCCCGTCCACCTCTCAACTAATGTGTACGTTCCGCTTCATGATACTTCCAAGTGCGTGGAACAAAGAATCCAGAATGATTTTACTACCTGCCTGCTACCTGAAGTTTAATCGTTTACACTGTTCTGCTAACCAAGAGAACATATGAAGCACACAACTCCCATGGAGGACGCTACCAGTAGTTTGTGTCATCTGAGTAATAGCCCTTTCAATATTTTATTGCTCTTTCAACCGACTATGAGCACTCTACAGAAGTTGGTTGTGCCAGGAGACGTCACGCTAATACCTCTTTTCACCGCCTCTAGCTTTGGTAATGAGAGACTGCAGATCTAAAAAGTTGTGGTGGTAATCGCTGCGCTTCACATTTTCTGTGGGATTAAGGTAGAATGATTTACAAAGTCACTAGGGGAGAAAAAGTGGGGGGGGGGGGGGGGGGGGGGCTGAGTGTGCGTCAAACCGAGAAAAGTGTAACGGCTGTTCTCTTTGAAGACGAGTGTGTCTGCACTTTGGTCACCGAGAAGGCTGAAATAACGTCCTGGTACATTTTCACAGTGACCTGAATCAGTGGATTCTTAATGTGGTAAGAAAAATACTCTAGAAACATGAGAAATCACCTCTGGCCTGAATTACACCATTCACACACAGCGGTTTATACGCCTCATTGACCCACCGGTACATACGACGCCTGATCATTTGGCATAGGGGCAAAATCGCGACTCACCTGACTGAACTACACGCTTCCTAGCAACTGATGTCTAGTTTGTGCGTTGTTTGACCTATTAAAGACTTACAGCTTTCTGTGCTGCTGTGAGTAATGGGCTTCTGCTAGGTATCCGATGCCAAAGAAAGATTTGGATTTACTGAAATTAGCAATTCTGGTTGGACTTTAAAACCTATGACATTTGCCAAGGTGTGAAACTCCTCTCTGTTCCCTGTTCGTTGTTAGGGTTTCTTTACGGACGTTGTTCTTACACAGTGTTACGTGAGCGGTACACCATTTCTTGATACACGTCGACAGCCTTCGTTGTAATACCAACAAATCGAAAACGCACGCACGCACGCACACACACACACACACACACACACACACACACACACACACACACCGCTATCATAAATTCCGTCGGTGGTGGACGGTAACATGACCGCCTGGTAACATTTATACACCATATGAAGTGCTCCAAAGCTGTCAGAATTCCCTTTCTAAGAGTGTGTCTGTATTTTGTCTGGTGAAATTACTCGTCTACCTTTTGTTTGTTGCAGGATGTGGTTCTCTCACCAGGAAGGTCTACGTTGCACTAAAGTTCCCCGAATTTCTTGCGTTACCCTTCAACATTTTCATTATGACAGTATTCATTTTCCTTTATTTCTCTAGTCACACGTTTCCATTTTCAGATGGATCAAGTAATTTTAAATGTTACAATAAGCAAGTATCTATCTTCACCGAACAGTTAACAACGACCACCAACTCGGTCGTATTCCTGCAGATGAGTGAAGACACTTGCAAGGAGCCACTTGCCATTAGAGAACTTAGCTCCAGCACTTATCGGGGCCCCAGTAACCCAGAGCGCGCGCCCAGCATCTGGTGGCGAGGTTTTTGCTCAGCTACGTCACTGCAGAAGGCTCGCTGCAGCTGAAAGCAACACAGCCTCTCGCCTGTCCCTGGCTGCCTGTGCACACCACGCCACAGCGCAGCGGATGACTGGGAAATTCCGCACACCTCGCGCAGAACAGGCTTCGACTAGCTTCTCAGCGGACATTAGGTTACACCTCCACTGCCTTTAGCTTCCTGATTTATTGTAACATTCACACTTTCTCGTGTATGTATTTTTCTATCGGTTAGGAGATTACTGCAGCGTTTATGTCTGATGCTGTCTCAGTTTCATTCTCATCAAAAAATAGCAGGAGTAGTACAAGGCCAGGAGAGAATGCAACAACTCTCGGGTTCCCGTCTATACTGGCAAGAAGTCCGGCCCTATTTTAAGCAGTGTGAGATTTACACAGACAGCAAAACTTGAGTACGAGATAGATGAAGTAATAACATTAATTGCTCGGTGGACATGAAAATCTGTGGAACAATGTTCCCAGACGTCTTCCAGTGCTACACGAAGTCGTATATCAGGTGGCGTGAGGTCAGTGTGACTAGCGCCGATTGTGGCTGGCCCACCAACAAAACGAGATTGGAGGGCGGGAGGGGGAATGGCGGGGGAGAGAGAGAGAGAGAGAGAGAGAGAGAGAGAGAGAGAGAGAGAGAGAGAGAGAGAGAGACCGCGTGGTGGTCTCGAATACGAGGAGATTCAGACTGAAGCGTTGCTCCAGATGCACAGTGATATTGGAGAGATGTGGGAACACGTTGTAAGTAGGCTGTTTAGGTTTTTGTGTTGGTAACGTCACGTAGGGCTCTGTATGAAAGTCGCTGACCGTGCTGTGTGCAGTCTGTGGCTGATTTGCATGGTTGGAATTTGCCATTGTAGTGTTGGACAGTTGGCTGTTAACAGCACGTAGCGTTGCGCAGTTGGAGGTGAGCCGTCAGCAGTGGTGGATGTGGGGAGTGAGATGGCGGAGTTTTGAGAGCGGATGATCTGGACGTGTGTCCGCCAGAAAGAGTAAATCTGTAAGACTGGATGTCATGAACCAAGATTATATAAATATATATTATGACTTTTGAACCCTATTAAGGTAAATTGTTTGTTCTCTATCAAAATCTTTAATTTGCTAACTATGCCTATCAGTAATTAGTGCCTTCAGTAGTTAGAATCCTTTATTTAGCTGGCAGTATTGGCGCTCGCTGTATTGCAGTAGTTCGAGTAACGAAGATTTTTGTGACGTAAGTGATTCATGAAAGGTATAGGTGGTTGTTAGTCAGGATCATTCTTTTGTGGGGATTATTGAAAGTCAGATTGCGTTGTGCTAGAAATATTGTGTGTCAGTTTAGTGATGATCAGAATAAGTAAAGAGAGAAATGTCTGAGTACATTCAGTTTTGCTCAGCTGTTTGAAAATCAATTAACGTATAGGTTTATCAGCACAGTAATTCATTAATTTTTCTAGGGGGACGTTACAACGTAATGCACCCAGATTTAGAATATCTGCCTATAAACGCCAGTACTGGACCTTCCACCTGTTTGCAAAATAAATGTTCACCTTCACGATTGTAATGTGCGTGATGTTTTGAGACTATCTTGTCGAGGTATGGGACCCCTTGAAGTCAAAAAATCGTTTTCTGCTCTTGTACTAATTAGTTTCGGTAACGGCTTACGAACAGTTGCACTATGCATAAAAGCTGTTCCTTTGAGGTCCATACTCGCTGAGGAAGATTTTTAACAGACCGTTAGCACAAGGCAAGTAAGAGATTGGAAAGAATCGTTTATAATCCTCGCAAACTTTACGACAGCTAGAAAGGTTAGTCTTCATACCGTCCGTAAACCCCTTTCACTATACAGCCGATAATGGCACTTTTCTTGACGTTTAACGTGTATTTTGGATAAACATGTAGCACGCCAAATGCACTAAAGTATATTACGTAGTCATATTAATGTGAAACAGAAGTTACTCAGAACTTCGTGCATCGTGTTGTGGATGGTATCAAACATGACGAAAGGCGTTTCAAATCTGTCAGCTACACTTCATTGAGAAAGCGATGGGAAATTGGTAAGCAGCTACATTTAAGAACCATGTAATGCATATCAGCGTAGTTTTATCTCTAAAGCACTACCGTTTATTATAGACCTTTCATATTCAGTTGTGAATAACTGAAGAGCTTTGTTACAAACAGAGAAATTCGTGCCCACGGAGCAAGGACTCTAGTCGAAGAAGCAGCGCAGCTATCTAAAATAAGACAAAATGTGTCATCGTTTGTGGGACTGTTCCTACTGCTACTCTGAACATTTTTATAAGTTCACGTAGATGTTAAATTCACATTGACTTTCATGTGTAAGACGAATCAGTTACAGTATCGAGGTAATTACCACGCATTCTTCAACCTGCAAAAATTATGTATTTATGTATTTGTGTATTTACATAGCCTTTTGATAACAGCCGTAACAGAGGAACGCAAATAGTCTTCAGCGTCATTAGAACTTTTAGGCATGAGAACTGAGAATCCGTTGTCTCCCATGTGAGATTTTACAGCGTACTTACGTGATCTACGGGAGTTTCTCGGTTTTGGCAAAGTACATTACTGTATTTTCTGTCTTACAGCCGAACAGAAAAACTAGTCCCAGCATGAAACGTGATAACACGTGGTATTCATGCTACGTAGCGAGGCATGATCATGTCCGTGTGTCCGCCCCGACAGCTGAGTGGTCAACGTGACGAATTGCCGTCCTACGGGCCCGGGTTCGATTCCCGGCTGGGTCGGGGATTTTCTCCGTCGCGCAGGTCGCCCGATGTGGCGTCGAATGTTAAGACCTGCACCAAGGCGGGCGGACCTGCCCCGTAAGGGGCCTCCCGGCCAGTGACGCCAAACGCTCATTTCCATTTACCATGTCCGTATGCATCTTATACATTCACTGCTGTGCCTGTGCTTGTCGAAGGAGGGAGAGGTTACCCACTCCACTTTCACAAATGGTCGAGACAGTTGGACCCTAAGTGTAGGTAAGTTTAGTCGATGGGAGATCGATCCAACTATGGCAGAAACTCCCGTACGAAATTAACAGCAATATGCACGACATAGTGATTATAATACGTGAATAACTTACTAAAAACTTTACCCATGTTTACATTTCATATTTGCACCTATTTATTAAAAAATAAGTTTCGGAAGCTAATGAAAGAATCCGATTAAAATAATTATGGCCTATCAGACGAATGTGCCCAGCGCACGCAAATGAGAAACCATTAGAAGCTGGCATGAAGGAGATTAGCTCGGTGGTCGGTTATGTGAACACGTTACTGGTTATCGAGCTGATCAGTTCTGGTTATGTAGCTGAGTCACTTAATAGCAAATGAAATGTTGCCCGAAGCCCTTTTAACAGTTACTTCAAGAGACGACAGTGATTTGCTTACAGTAGTTGCGGTCCTCGACACTACTATCAGACATTGCGTTCGTTATTATTTGCGGATTTTCTGGCTCACGCGACACTAATTTTAGTATATCGATAGATTTAAGGGTTCCTTATTTCATTTGGACGATTAAACAAGGTGGCGGTGGTGTGAAGTTCTTTGGGACCAAACTGCTGAGGTCATCAGTCTCTGAGCACTATGCGACGTAACTTCTGAAGTCATCAGTCGCCTAGAACTTAGAACTAATTAAACCTAACTAACCTAAGGACGTCACACACATCCATGCCCGAGGCAGGATTCGAACCTGCGACCGTAGCGGTCGCTCGGCTCCAGACTGTAGCGCCCAGAACCGCACGGCCACTTCGGCCGGCGCTGAGGTCATCAGTCCCTAAGGTTACACGCTACTTAATCTAACTTTAACGAACTTACGCTACGGACATTACACACACCCATGTCCGAGGGTGATTCGACGGTCCGACGGGGGGGGGAGCCGCGCGATCCGTGGCAAGGCATCATAGACCGCGTGGCTACCCCGCGCAACAGAAAGAAGGTGGCAACCCTAGTTGATAAAATGAAGACTTCGAACAACACAATAATACTATTGATCCCATATTCAGTTTCACTGTTGACGATACCAATGTTAGATTCCAGTGCTGACGACGTGGCACCTGCTTACGTCACGTCTTCGCAACCATCAGCGAATCACTAACAGCAGAAAGTTAAGATTTGCTTTCGCAGCTTATTCGACGTAGACCATCATAGGGAACTTCACAGAAGAGATCAGTTACCGTGTCTGCGTACTGGGATAGGAGTAAACCTGGAAGGCATCGTGGCGAACTAGTGGCAAGCGTATTCTATTGTTTATGACAGTATTTGACACTTAAAAGAACTACATCGAATATGACCGGTGGCGCAGCAAGGGTAATTGCCAGCTCAGCTGGGCGCATTCCTGTACTGAAGTCTCCAGCACTTTGTGTGTCCTTTCGAAGTTTACAAGTTTTCTGTCCGTCTAACGTAACACTAAAAACCGAGCCAGCACAAAATCTCATACTTAAGTGGCAAATGAATGCAATTCTTACAGCGAGTGCGAGCTGGAGGCGCCTGAGTCAGAGCGGCGGCATTCTTGTGGCTTCCACCCACGCGAACGCCGCCTGAATCCTGACAAATCGCGCAGTGAACAGCCTTCTGGCAGCTTAAGCCACTGGTATCCACTGAGATCTGACATCGCTCTAGTCAGGGTAGCAACTATCAAAAATTCTTTCATTGGTTATTTAAAATAGCTTACGTATTGGGCTATGTGGGGGGGTCTATTCTTACACGGGAGGAATAGGAGCCTGAGCCTTCCACTTTCAGGAGTGAGGTTTGTTTTCTGTCTTCGGTAATAGCTTCGGCTGAGTGCTACGATAGCGCTGTCAGCGAGGCCATGACAGTCTCCTCTATCCGTCCGTACGATGTGCACCGTGAATGATGACAAAATTCACAACGAAAACTTTACTGAACATGTGAACTGTCTGTGCTCTCAAATTTTCTATTGATTAGACCGATTTCTACACTAATAGCCGTACGACATACAAAAACACTTGTCAGCATTACATGAAATAAACAATTACAATACACAAAAGTGACTATTATTTCCTAGCTGATGGTATTTGATAATCTCTACAATTGTTTTAATAGTCAAAAGCACTTACGTATCATATCACGTCAATTTTATTTTAATCGCCCATACAAATAACTGTATTAACTAACACGGACGCGTTTGATTATATTCGCGACTAGCCACCCGCCAGCCCAAATCAAGTCTTCCAGCGGGAGACTCGAGAGCAAGCGTCCTCCCATGACTCAGCCTCTTTTACATCATGTATTGCAGTGAAGTTTTTATTTAATGGAATGTTGACAAATGTGATTTGTATATTTTTTGCTTCATAGGGCTATTCAGAATGACAAATTTTGAACCCGGTCTAGCCAGTAAACCTTGTATGCGAGCACCCACTTGGCCTATGTAATCGTATTTAGTTTGCTCACTGATGCTGCATACCAAGAACATAGCAAACAGACATTTCCCTTGAACTAACACAGAAATAAAAATTTCCGGCCTGGTTCATTAAGAGTGATGTCCTCGTCCTGCTCAGAGAAACTGCTCTCTTCTATTTACACGTATCTTTTTTGTGACATGTGCTGAAAGGAATGAAATTCCTTGTAGACTAGGTGATTTTACACGCCGTCTAGAAATGGTTATTCAACGTGCTGACTGCCTAGTTTTCTGGAAGCTGGTATTTGGAGTACTAGTTGGGTAGTTTGATTATCAACTTTACTGAAAACCTAGTCGCAAAATCTGAATTTTGAATCTCCCAGTTCCTCCTGCATCGACAATATTTATTACAGAAGTTAACCCACGCAAATAACTGCGACTAACGGCCAAATAATTTGAAGTTGTGACGAACAGCTGCACTTAACTTTAATAGTTGCTCAATTCTAGGAAACTGTCGTCCTCATCTGTTTAGATTTATTTAGCAGATACACACTAGCACTCTAGAATACTGAATGTCAACTATTCAGTGCAGTAGTATAAATTGCTTTATTACCTGTAACCTAGTAAGTACTGTATCGCAAAAGTAATAATACACTTCCCGTTATTCTGTACATCTTTACTTCGAAAGAAATCTGTCGCAAACATTGACATTTCGTATTTTCTGGCATTGCAATTTCAGTTGTATAAATATTTCTTATTTCAGTATGTGAAAGTATAATACAATATTTTGTATAGTATCTACCGAAACTGTCAATGTTTCGGAATTGACAAGTTTGTATGGGAATTTGATGTGTGTCCTAAAACGCTTTCCACCACCCTCCATGCATCACCACCCTCCATGCATCACCACCCTCCATGCATCACCACCCTCCATGCATCACCACCCTCCATGCATCACCACCCTCCATGCATCACCACCCTCCATGCATCACCACCCTCCATGCATCACCACCCTCCATGCATCACCACCCTCCATGCATCACCACCCTCCATGCATCACCACCCTCCATGCATCACCACCCTCCATGCATCACCACCCTCCATGCATCACCACCCTCCATGCATCACCACCCTCCATGCATCACCACCCTCCATGCATCACCACCCTCCATGCATCACCACCCTCCATGCATCACCACCCTCCATGCATCACCACCCTCCATGCATCACCACCCTCCATGCATCACCACCCTCCATGCATCACCACCCTCCATGCATCACCACCCTCCATGCATCACCACCCTCCATGCATCACCACCCTCCATGCATCACCACCCTCCATGCATCACCACCCTCCATGCATCACCACCCTCCATGCATCACCACCCTCCATGCATCACCACCCTCCATGCATCACCACCCTCCATGCATCACCACCCTCCATGCATCACCACCCTCCATGCATCACCACCCTCCATGCATCACCACCCTCCATGCATCACCACCCTCCATGCATCACCACCCTCCATGCATCACCACCCTCCATGCATCACCACCCTCCATGCATCACCACCCTCCATGCATCACCACCCTCCATGCATCACCACCCTCCATGCATCACCACCCTCCATGCATCACTTGCTCAGTTTCTTCTTCCCCTTCCGTATGTACATTTTTTCCTTCCCACCACCTCAGTGGCCTCCTACTCATATCTTGAGGCTTGTTTGTTATATTGCAAAGGAACATTTTGGAAATCGAAGTCTCTCATAATGAATAGGTAAATCGGTTGGAATGATGTGGTTACAGGGTATGAGAGAGGTCTCTCCAGCAGCTGGATTTCTGAGGGTATTAGCGTCAATGGTAGTATTCTGCATAGTCACATTCCGCGAGTGGGTAGGACTACACAGACAGCAAGAAATTCAACAGGGGTTCGACAGTTTGTTGGTAGCTTTGCCGAGGTATGCGCCATTAGATGGCTAAGCACAGGTCTTGTATTCGCGTAAATAATGGGAAGCTGTTATGACGCCCGATAGTGACATAGATGGGTTTCATAGGATACACATCAGGTGAATGTTGTCGCCGAGACATCTCACGAGTTCACTATAATGCTCCTAAAACCGCTGTAGCACGGTACTGCCTCCGTGACACAGACAGTTATACTGATGAAAGATGACCTTGCGTCGGGGAAGACACCAAGTATGAAGGAATGCAGGTGGTTCGCAGCTGCTAGCCCGTCTTCGATTACTACAAGGTGCATTCAAGTTCTAAGGCCTCTGATTTTTTTCATCTGGTCTGGAAAGAGATAGAAACATGCGCATTGTTTTGAAACGAGGCCGCGTTCATTGTCAATACGTCCCAGAGATGGCAGCACCGTATCGCAGATGGAATTTTGCCGCCAGCGGCGAGAATGAGAACTGTTTTAAATACTTAAAATGGTGACGTTTTCCTTACTTGAACAGTGTGCAATCATTCGTTTCTGAATTTGCATGGTGTGAAACCAATTGAAATTCATCGACAGTTGAAGGAGACATGTGGTGATGGAGTTATGGATGTGTCGAAAGTGCGTTCGTGGGTGCGACAGTTTAATGAAGGCAGAACATCATGTGACAACAAACCGAAACAACCTCAGGCTCGCACAAGCCGGTCTGACGACATGATCGAGAAAGTGGAGAGAATTGTTTTGGGGGATCGCCGAATGACTGTTGAACAGATCACCTCCAGAGTTGGCATTTCTGTGGGTTCTGTGCACACAATTCTGCATGACGACCTGAAAATGCGAAAAATGTCATCCAGGTGGGTGCCACGAATGCTGACGGACGACCACATGGCTGCCCGTGTGGCATGTTGCCAAGCAATGTTGACGTGCAACGACAGCATGAATGGGACTTTCTTTTCGTCGGTTGTGACAATGGATGAGACGTGGATGCCATTTTTCAATCCAGAAACAAAGCGCCAGTCAGCTCAATGGAAGCACAGAGATTCACCGCCACCAAAAAAATTTCGGGTAACCGCCAGTGCTGAAAAAATGATGGTGTCCATGTTCTGGGACAGCGAGAGCGTAACCCTTACCCATTGCGTTCCAAAGGGCACTACGGTAACAGGTGCATCCTACGAAAATGTTGTGAAGAACAAATTCCTTCCTGCACTGCGACAAAAACGTCCGGGAAGGGCTGCGCGTGTGCTGTTTCACCAAGACAACGGACCCGCACATCGAGCTAGCGTTACGCAACAGTTTCTTTGTGATAACTTTGAAGTGATTCCTCATGCTCCCTACTCACCTGACCTGGCTCCTAATGACTTTTGGCTTTTTCCAACAATGAAAGACACTCTCGGTGGCCGCACATTCACCAGCCGTGCTGCTATTGCCTCAGCGATTTTCCAGTGCAGACTCCTAAAGAACCCTTCGCCGCTGCCATGGAATCATGGCGTCAGCGTTGCGAAAAATGTGTACGTCTGCAGGGCGATTACGTCGAGAAGTAACGCCAGTTTCATCGATTTCGGGTGAGTAGTTAATTAGAAAAAAAGTCGGAGGCCTTAGAACTTGAATGCACCTCGTACCACAGGTACTATGCAAGCGCAGGAGAGTATCTCCAATAACATAATACTGCTCCCACCAGCCTGCGACAGTGGCGCACTGCACGTTCCGAGCTACGATCACCTCGATGACGGCTTTTGTCAGGACGACCAGCGACGTAGTCTAGCAAAAATGTGACTACCCAGAGAGCCGACACGTTTACATTGATCGACGGTCGAATCCCGGGACCCGTGCCCACTGTAACCTTAACTGACGGTGTCGTTGAGTCTCTCTCTCTCTCTCTCTCTCTCTCTCTCTCTCTCTCTCTCTCTCTCTCACACACACTCACACACACACACACACACGATCTGCCGCGGAGCTCCATGTTCAACAATGTACGACGAACGGTGTGCTCCGAAACACTTAAGCGTGCACCTGCATTGATGGCTCTGAGCACTATGGGACTTAACATCTATGGTCATCAGTCCCCTAGAACTTAGAACTACTTAAACCTAACTAACCTAAGGACATCACACAACACCCAGTCATCACGAGGCAGAGAAAATCCCTGACCCCGCCGGGAATCGAACCTGGGAACCCGGGCGCGGGAAGCGAGAACGCTACCGCACGACCACGAGCTGCGGACCTGTGCACCTGCATTGTGATCTTTTGGCATCTAGAACATCCTGTAGCCTAGTTTACAGAGGAGACAAGCCTGCGTACCACGTGTTCTATGTAAATTCGTGGACGTCCAACCATTTAGCTCCTAGTGGTAGTTTCACTGTCCTACGTATTTCCGTAGATCCTCGTGACAGTAGCACGTGAACATTCGAACAGCTTAGCCGTTTTCGAGACACTCATTCACAGGCTCGTTGTAATAATAATCCGCCCTTTGTCACAGCTGCTTATCTCCGGGATTTCCCGATATGCAGCCCGTATCTCCGCTCACATACTTTTGTTACGTTGTCAGGCGCCTGCAACCTCGCCAGACGGTATCCAACGTCGTGGTGGGCAGTGGCAATAATGTTTTGGCTTATTACTGTACATTAAAAATACAATATGTATGTAATGTCCACCCTAATGTTCGTCAGAGTATCGTGTAAAAATTTGAAGTAAATCCGACAAGTATTTCCCTGATGTTTTGGTAATGGTAACAACGTAAGAATATCTTTCTATTATTTTTGCAGTGACTTCCTGTAACACCTGAAGAAGAGGATAAAAGCCTCTAAATCCTTCATGTTAGAGCAAAACTGAATATCATTTAATCGCTGTATGAGGCAAATCCCTACTTCAGTACAGCTCGTAGTGTACGCTTGACAGCATAAAAACTGTCCGCCCCTCACTATTTTAAGTCCGCCCATCTAACACTTCCGCATTCCACAATGTTGCCAGATCGTGCTGGAGGAAGTGCTGTCTTCCGCTCGAGTTATTACAGTGGTTTTTCAGCCCGTGGCCAAGTGGTGAACGTCGCACATTGTAGACGCAAAGTCCTGCGTTCGAGTCCACTCATTCCTTTTTTGAACTGCATTTCGGCTGCCTGCTAAATATATCATTAATGGAATCTCAAAGATAAATTGCTTCACTGTGGAGCAGATCAGTGACAAGAAAAGCGCCCGCGAAGAGCTCATGGCTGTCTGAAGATAGGACGGTTTATGCTCGAAATTTTCCTCGCGCTACAGCGACCACAGGACACCCGCCACTTGCGCCTGCGCAACGTGGCCACGTTTCTGCTCTCGCATTAGAAAGCATAAAATTACTTCTTATAGTAGCTTGATTATCCGCGCGAGGTAACTTGGGTAAGCTTAAGTTACCGAGCGAGGTGGCGCACATCCATTACACTTCACAAAGGCACATGACAGTTGTCTTTTCACAAAGGAATGGTGCCATTTTTCGCAGAGGACAGAAAAACCTCCGCAAATTATGTGATGTTCGTTGTCAACCAGCGAACAATGCAATATAACTATCTTCAGCAGTACAAAATTCAAACCACCTCTCACGTTTCACAATTTTTCTTTAAAAATGCTAATTCAAATATCCTTATGCAGCAACAAGAATGTCACGTAACTGATAACTTGAAATAGTGTTTAACTTTCTCTTCTTCCGTACGAACGTAGTGAGTGGATGTAACGAAATAATTACGAAAGCCGAAGACAGTCGCAAAAGGTGCTAAGCGCCAAAGTTTTACTGTCTCAGGATGGAAGAAATCCCCGAGTCAAGGTCGTAAATTACGGGTTACGTACTCAGAATTATTGTAACCCTGCTTGAGGGTGATCAAATTAAAGTGGCCACGATAATCTGATTCCGATCAGCTGTGAAAATCTTTGAACACAAACTCTGAAGAAACTGCTCAAAAACGATTTTGCTTTGCCCTCATGGTGCAGTTTATGAGAAAACTTTCTCGATACTCCTGACCCTGTGAAATAGCTGTGGACGGCGAACTGCGTACAGGAGATAAACGTAAATCTATTTCTCAGTTCAGCAAACTGCCTGCCTCCCGAATCATGAACAGAAGAATGCATCTTGTTTAAACTGCTCTGTATGTTTAAAGAGAGACTGCTCGCGTTATGTCACCATGAGCAGGAAGGGTTGTCAGCACGGGAAGTTTATGTACTCCATAGCAAAGTCATTCGAGAATTCAGCGGTTGTCGTGAAGTACCGTACAGTGAAGATCTCTTCGTAGTGGTAGCCTGCGTGCAACAACACCAGCTGATAAACGCTTCCAGCAAATTATCGCTAACAGAGCCCCGCGGAGAATACAACAGAACGGCTCCTGTCTCCGTGGAGGCAATTGGGAAAGCTGTATCAACCCAGACAGCAGTAACAGTCCTCACACCGTCCGTTGGGCCTCTGTGTCCACTGCGAACAGCTGTACGAAGCACGTCGCGCATCGCGGTGTGTGAAGACAGGCAAGGGAATCCCTGGAATGGAACCTGGACCAGGAGTGCCGGGTTGCCGGTTGACTGTAGAAGCATATGGAAATGGCCAGATACCAATGCACCGAACAGACTTATTTCCACATGTTCAGCAGTTAAGTGGGTCGGTCACTTGGGCCGATAACACAGATGTCACAGGCCTCTGATCACCATCCAGCATAATTTGAGGGCTATGCAGTATTGAGGCCAGATCCTGGAATCTTTTCTCCAGCCTTGAAGTCAATATTTCTGAGATCAGCTCGACTTCAAAGACGACACTGCATAAACACGTCTACCGGGAGCTTATAATACGAGTGTGGCCAGTTACCATCAAATGGCAGAGAAACTTTGTTACATACGCTGATGCGTTAATGGGGAACGAGTTTACGCTGGAAAATAGTTCCAATTTTGGCCAGCAGGAGCAAATCTGACGGAGCTGACAAAGACTTAAATGTTTCCTGTGTGATGGATTAGGATCGGCACGAAGGCAGAAAAACTCAAAAAGTGAGAAAGGCATACTGTTGATCTCATTGTTAACCGCCGCTTAAACAGCTTGATCAGTATGAGCACCGGAGGCATCGACGAGGTGCTGCGTTCGTAAAACGATGGAATCTGAGCAACATGTTCTTGTTTACTGGCCGTCAGATTAGGTAGAGACCTAACGTGTGAACGGTTCTTTTATGTAGATATTCCTCGAGCCAAAAGTAACATGGATTCAGATCAGGTGATCTTGCAGACCATGCATCTGGAAATCCTGACTGAACATCACATTCGTGGAAGGTTGCATTAAACAGATCTTTCACTGGACGAGCAACATTAAGCGCTGTCCAGTCTTACCTGGAAAGAACACAGTTGCGCTCTTCCAAAGCAGGAATCACACGCTGTACACGGAGGTTCAGATGATGCGCGTTTGAGACCACGGTACACCTGACAGGTCGTCTGGGCGTATTCTCTTCAAAGAAGAACGGGCTAAAAAATAAATGTACTTGTGAATCCTCTCCACACACTGACATAGGGCAAGTGAAATGGCTATTCATGCACAACTCGCGGCTTAACAGCACCCCAAATTCGACAGCTCTGGGTATTTACTGCGCCCTGTAGTGTAAAATGAAGGCTGTCCATCCACAGAATGTTGCCCAGCCACATGTCAGCAACTTCGATCTGTGCCAGAAAGTAAAGAGCAATTTCATAACGATTCTGCAGATCATGAGTTTCAGTTGCTGCACCGTCGGATCTTTTAAAGATATCAATGTAAAATAGATCACCAAGCTCTCCGTACTTGTGACGACGGGATAGACCACTGTTGTGGCACTGCACGAGCACTAGCACGGCACGTGCTGCACCGTCAGTATTAGCGACAGCAACCTCGTCAATAACTTCCACCGGGATAGGACGACTTCCTGTGCCAGGTGGCACGCCAAGCTCACCTTTGTTTTCGAATTTCATTGTCTTGAAACCATTTAATGACATCGGGCCTCGTTTCAGACCTTTCAATCAGCGATATTCTCAGTGCTGTGCTGTTTGCTGTTCACGTAAGAGTTTCGCTAACAGTGCACAGACTCTTCTCGACAGTAATATTGTCCACTTATGTTATGGCTTGTCAAATGACAGCGTATATATTATGCAGTGTGCAGGCACATCATTTCTTGCAGCGCCTCGGGAGAACAACCAGGGAGGATCAGCAGCAGATTGTGTTTTGATGTGTGTACTTTCGGACATACTGTCTTCATTTTGGATATAGTTTAACTTTGTGATGAAGCTATTCTTGAATTTTATAGGACCCTTCCTTTCACTTTCTGAACTTCAGTCCAAGCCCATACAAGTTGGTAAACGTTCAAGTGGTACAGCATTTTTGTTCGCACACGATGAAACCTGATAGTGTACGAAGATTATTGAAGTATATAAATTAGTGTTACCCATATAACGCATTTTATAAGTGAGGGCAATTACGCAGGGTGGTTTGTATTTGACACCACAGTAAGCATGTTCTAATGCTGCTATGAATAACTTATCCCATTACCACCGATGAGAAACGTTTGCCGGTTCTAGAAGCTGACTGAAGACCGTTTTTTCTCTTAATGTGTTACCACCTGATAGATGAAAGATTACTCGTCATGAAAACCGGTAAGTGTTGAGTTTGCCTAACTTCAAAACAACACGCAGTCTATTTTGTGGTAGAAAGGAGTATGTCGCAGCAGGGATGGACATTTACTCTCATTATCAAACAAGTAACTCAACAGATTGGGAAGCATACAGCAACCACAGATAGAACAATTTTCGTATACTATACACGTTAGAGAGAGAGAGAGAGAGAGAGAGAGAGAGAGAGAGAGAGAGAGAGAGAGAGTGTGTGAGTGTGTGACTGTGTGTGTGTGTGTGTGTGTGTGTGTGTGTGTGTGTGTGTGTGTGTGTGTGTGTGTGTTCACAACAGAAGAAAACGGGAGCACTTGTTGGAACGGGGAACCTATCTCAAAGTTTTGCTGTAATCGATGACATTAACTTCTCGAACAACCTGTTGTTGGCAATATTTTGATTATTGAAATAAAGCGTTGTGTTAAATCCTCTCCTGTACTAGCGTCATACAAGTGTAGCTCATACTACACAATTTTTTTTTGCGAACAACTTTCACGAATGGAACAGGTAACAGGGAAATAAGTGGCATCTGAAGTACCCTCCACCACAATCCGTAGGCTGGCTTTGGCATTACAGACACGCAGGCCAAGTAAGGTTCGAACTTCAGTTTATCAAGGTAACTGAAGTTATTTATCTGTTTATCAAGCTGGGGACTCCTTTGCTTACTGCGGCCTACGCCGCACGTGTGGACCATGACTCGACATTGAGAAGAGGACGCTGTCGTATCAGATATCAGTCTCCCCCTCAGCAGCTCCTCCCCCTCTCTCTCTCTCCCCCCCCCCCCTCCCTCTCTCTCTCAAGCCAAGAGTCATCTGATCGCTCCCCTGCTGAACTGTGTACTCGCTGCTGATAAGCCGCTGACGAAACAGAACCGATAAGCCAACGGAATGCAGAGGATCTGTACTGCCCACAGCTGTGTGGTGCCGTCTTAAGTGGTGGCATTTCGGAACTCTTCTGTTTTTAGCGTTCAGAGTGTCAGAGTCCTGATCTGCAGGAGATATTCTAACACCCGGCTTTTATTGTAGAGTCGGCGAAGGAAGACCACAGACATGGAAGCGCTGTTGTCAGCTTTCAAGTGCGTAGCTCAAACGGCTGCAGGCGAAGCAATAGTCTTCTTTGACAGCAACGGGAACACTGAGGTTCCCCTAGAGATGCATATAAGATCATCTTACGTGACTGGTTGACGCAGACGCGCGAAGCTGCTGCACCAAGCCCACCGCACGACTCTTCTTCTACTTCTACTACTACTATATTTGCAGATATTTCATTATAAGATGGTTTTTGGGGGACCGTGGGACTCTGTCTTGTTGGGTAGCAGGCTACATGCTACATAATCCAGTGCGTAAACGGTCGATCTTTTTTAGCCGTTCCAGGAAATTCTTCTCACAGTTCGATTATTTTGGGCTATCTATCAATTTTGGGACAGTGATTCGACTAAGCTGTTTCAGCACACAGCTGTACACTTGCCAGGGATTTTTTCGTCTCAGCTTTGCGACGATACTACTATTTCTGCTCTTCTGGAAGTAACCAAGTACCAAAAAATCGTATCTTGCCAGGATTTCAAAACTCAGGCATTATGTTTCACTTTGTGTTGGAGCCTCGAAATTTTTACTTTATTCAATTTATGGCTGCCCTCTGTAAATATGACGACACACATCTGGGTGATAAACGTTATCTGTATGTTGAAGTGATTTTAGAAGAGACTTTCGACTAACAAAACAGTCCCACGGCCCACGGAAATCAGACTCAATTTCCATTGTACCACCACCACCACCACCACCACCACCACCACCACCACCACCACCACGCGAAAAATGT
The DNA here is from genome assembly GCF_021461395.2 of Schistocerca americana. Taxonomy (NCBI): domain Eukaryota; kingdom Metazoa; phylum Arthropoda; class Insecta; order Orthoptera; family Acrididae; genus Schistocerca; species Schistocerca americana. The sequence goes on from NC_060119.1 coordinate 542,511,131, forward strand.
AGCACAACTGTTCTACAAACTTTTACCCGACACACCATCACCATTATCCTTCATACTAACTGTTTTCCGGTATGCTTCGATGGAATAAAAACTTGCTGAAATTTGTCATGCAGGAGTTATCTTTGCGAACAAATATACAGCAAGAGAGTGAAGATAACTGGACTACGTAAACTTATTGCTGTTGATTGATTCAACTAAGAATTTTACGAGCGTTGCGTGACTGGCAAGACATGCAATACACCGATCGAGTTTGACCGCTGGTAGTTCGTAGCTCTAAAAAAGGACCGAAACAAAGGAATACCAGATTCCTTATACATATTTCATTAACAGCGGCGAAACATAGCAGCGCGAGTTCTAAGAACTGACTTACTATCACGCAAGAAGGTGCACAAGTTTGACCAATTCTACCTGCACATCAGTACTCAGTGCCATGGCATGCGTTTGCCTAGGGTACATGGTAGAGTATAATCATTTACTCGTTTCCTTTTCCTTCGCGAAAGGATAATACTGCTATCTGCACGTACGCTCGAATTCGAGGGATCCGTATATTGACACTCAGTGATGGAGTTAACAACAAGTTTCTACAGAAACTGGATTCACGACACCCAGTTATGTGTAAACGACGAACTACTATTCTCCTTCAAAAATCACAACGTTGGAAAACGTCTATTGACTAAAAACTTTCTTTGCCGACAGTGCTCTGTCGTGCTCCTTACTAGAGTAAAAATTACTCAGACAAAACTGTGACGAATCATGCAGCTTCTGTCTGTATCTTTAGTCAAATTGACAGGGTCCTAGATCGATGAACACTATTCAAGATTTTTTCAGTTCTTTTGTAAGTGGCCTCCTTTGTACAATAAATCTCATGCCTTCCGTCCCGACTAAGATTTGTGTAGTATGCCCCCCTTAAACAGCTCTGGACACAATTTCTACACAATTAAGGTCTAATTCCCGAAGAAAAATCGACAATACACACAATCAAAACAGCTACTTAATTCCTTATAACTGTGCCACATTATTGTAAAAAGAGATGTAGAACTGACTTCTTTTTACACACTAAAATACTCTAATTTGAAGAGGAGCACCTACACTGTCTACAGATAAGACATGCTGTAACTATGCTCCTTCATAACCGTTAGTGAGAGAATGTTTTACAATCCATATGTGGTACTCTGAAACGGTAGCGGTACAACTGTTACGCCTGTAAATTACAAAAGCCAGTAGATGAAAAATCTAATGTCAACGATCAATATATTTATGGTATCAGATTTCATTTTTTCCACGTTTCGGAAAGTATTAGTGACAGCTTTGAACACAAGATATGAGAAGCGATACAAAGACATGTTCGCACATGCACTAGGTGAAGATGCGCCACAATACGCCGCATTTTCTACCGACCAAAGAATAACCGCACCTCAACTGTAACCACATACTATTAACATCGCTAGTCTCCCACGACCACTGCCGCTCATCTAGAGGTCATTTTCAGGGATAGCGTCTTGCAGTCTTTTGCCGGTATGCACCAACAATGAAGGAAGGACTCTGGACAAGGATAAAAAAGCAATCATTCTGGATAATGCCACACGAACCACTGGAGGAATTTGTCACTATTTGTGGATGCCTTCACACCTTCGTTGTCAGATTGTGATTTGAATTTTTATCCTACATGAAGATTCGCTCGAAAAAGTAGATCTTCTCATTTGAGGTATTGCGCGCTTATGACGACTGCTCGGCTTCAGTTAGTACCACACTAGATCTAAGACGTACCCAGAAAGCAGAACTGCCTGCGAACACAGTGGGGTTGACACTACATTGAACCTTTACACACGATGCCACAGCGGTACAGTATTTCGAAAGCATGTGGAATAGTGTAAGAGCAACGTTACGCAAAGGAACAAGAAACTACAATCAACAGTAAAAATGGCCTCCGATTGGGTTCCCCACGATGCGCCAGATAGCTGAAGTTCGTTTTCAGGAATGTAATAAACTGCAAAGGGACACACATTCTGTAGGAATAATAAACGTATGTGTCTAGAGACTTCACTGTGATTCTTCTTAAATTTGCTACAAAGGTATTCAAGGTATTCCAGTCTTCACTGGATGAGTAATATATCCATTATTACCTCCTGCAATGATGCTTTACTAAAGAGAGGTGGGCAATGTACAAACATATAAACGGTACAGGTAACTATGTCAGCATGGCAGTGGAGGTAGAACTGCTGTGCCCTTGCAGCCTGCTTTACAGATCTAAATTTAAAAAAAAATGTGGTAAGAGGAATAAATGTACATAATCAAAATTAATAAGTGTTATGTTACTGTACTTGGCGGGGGCTATAAAATGGCACTCTACTGAAGAACAGTCGCTGCTTCACTATTTCGGTTGATAGTATTACCCATTCAGAAAACCGATCTCCATACTACTGTTTGCTGATATCAAGATATCAGGTGCTCACACATTACGTAAGGCAAATTTTAGATGCAAATAATGTGAAGTTGAAATGGAAAAGGAATGTCTTATGTTTAACTGAACGTTTTAATTTCATCAGAAATGGTAACACCGTAAGACGTTTCCTTTAACGATCAAATAAGGTCCTGCCAATGAATCCTTCGAGATCATGGAAAGGAACGAAACTCTTTCCTGTATCCATAGTCATCATCATCAAATCGGACCGAACTTTGAACGAACTGATTGCGTTCGTGGAAGTGACAGCAAATACCCAGCGAATCATTCCTCAAGATAGGGCAGCGATACCCCAACAAGCTGTCAGGGGGGGGGGGGGGGGGCAGCCGTTATCAAGTCGATAGCACCCCGCAATGACAAGAGGGTTGCTTGGCCCGAAGTCTAAGAACATATCAGCAACACAAAAGAGCAGTAATAAGCGCACCAACACCAGCTTCTCGAACACCAGGGCTGCGCGCGAACTTCTTGAGTAGTCAGCATGATGCCGAGGTACTTGGACCGGCGGATCTCCAGCTGATGAGCGCTGGGGCTGAGACGCTTGGGCAGACCCAGAAGCGCGCATGCATGCGAGACGCGATCCGCGAGTACGCACACCCACCTGTCACGAGGTCGAAGTAGGCCATGGCGACTGCAGCTGCAGCTGGCGCACCTGCGACTGCCGGCCCAGCCCTCGGGACGCCGTGGTCCAGGATCGATCCCGGCCGCGGGGCTGCCAGGGGAGCGCAGGGAGGGGCTGGGGAACTTTACGCGACACTCCGGGACTTCCCCTGCCCCCACCCACCCACTCGCTCTCACCCTTATATTGATCCAGCCTACAGCGCCTGCGCGCCGCCACCCCGCCGGGGGTGTGACCTTCGTGCAGCGTCTGCAACCCCGGGCAGGCGCCAGTGACGTGGTCACTACGAATCGCGGTTGTAGCGCCCAAGAGGCAGACACTGCTGCAGGTTCGCCGCCATCAGCGTGAACTCTAAGGCTGCAGTGTGTTCAGTATCATGCTGACTACCTCGATCCTTCCGAACATTTTCTCTGTTCCTGACGGTTCAGTACGTTGTTGATCAAGACGGACGGGATGTGGGAAATGTGTTATGACTACAGTGTTGAAGAGACCTAACTAGGTGAAGCAGTTTGTTAGTTCAAGACTAAGTAGAACAATTTTAAAACTGCCCCAAATGTAACGAAGAAGTTGCTATTCCAATTAGTCTTACAAAACTGATCGCTGAATTAATGACTTAAGGCTATGTTCGGCTAACAAGTGGAAAGCCTGAAACGCGGCCAATGGATTCGGTTCTTATTGAGCAGCTCGTTTCTGTTTAATCTAAAAAGCAACACCAACATATTTTGGTTGAACGCCTCTCAACTTTCCCAGTATTTGACAAAACGGCTCCTGAAGATCATGACGCGCAATCGACTCAAAATTATGTGGATCGATAGTTAACTGAAAACTGAAGATTTTTTCATCATATGGAGTGTTCGCAAACGCATATTTTCCTATAAATAGAAGAAAACTGTTACTACTTCTAATTACGGAGTCTAAGAATGGACGCTATCCGACGAAAGCACCGCTGTTGTAGCGGCCGGAGCAGCTGACGGAGGAAAATTGCGTTCGAATCCACAATATATGCAGTTTTTTACAATTGTATTTTTTCGTGTCTAAATTTGTAGGAATGAGAGGGTTAAGACGGTAATCGATAACAAACAACAAGGTACGCAAATTTCTCAGACGACTTTGTTTAGTAGACAATTAAAATAATGATCCTGATTGCCTTACAATCGCTCTTTCACGTTTTTGCGTGTCCTCACTTTCCTTAGAACAACTAGATGGATGGTACTTGACATACAATGACAAACAAAACCGCAACACTAAAAAATAATGTAGAGTAATGAAATTTTGGAACACACTCGTCTAGGAACATATGTTAATCTAAGCCCGAGATAAGCAATTGAACGTGTGAAATTCTGGTACATTAACAACGTGCGTAGCTGCCAGAATGTTGAATGCATGCATGCAGACGTGCACGCGTTGTGTTGTACAGGTGCCGGAAGGCAGTTTTAGGGATGGAGTTCCATGCGTGTTGCCCTTAGTCGATCAACACACGGACGGTTAATGGTGTTTGTGGACAATGATGTCTCGTATGTGCTCGATTGAAGACAAATCTTGTGATCGAGCAGGCGAACTCAGCATATCGACACACTGTAGAGGATGTTGGGTTACAACAGTGGTATGTGGGCAAGCATTATCCTGTTGGAGAACACCCTCTGGAATGCTGTTCATCAATGGCAGCGCAACAGGCCGAATTGACGTACAAATTTGCAGCCAGGGTGTGTGGGATAATCACGAGAGTGCTCCTGTTGTCATACGAAATGTAGCTTCAGACCATAATTCAAGGTGTAGGCTCAGTGTGTGCAGCACGCAGACACGTTGGTTGCAGGCCGTCAACGGCCTTCTCGTGATCAACACACGGCCAGCACTGGCAGCAAGGCATAACCAGATGTCATCAGAAAAACAACAGACCTCCACGCTTCCCTTCAATGAACTCTCGCTTGATACGACCGAAGTCGCAAATGGCTGTCCTTGAAGGAACCGATTTTTAACAGTTCGCTTTGTCATTGCGGTGACAACTGCCGCAGATGCATTACGATGCGCCAGACATACATGCTGAACACTATGGTCTTCCCTCTCTGTAACGCCACGTGGCCGTCCGGAGCACCGAAGAGGCCTAACCAACCATTTACGCACTTCTTCCGTAACACTCACTTCGACCCCAGATTCTCATACAAAACTTAGGACACATACCATCAGAATCTTGTCACGAACTACCAAACTTAACCCATACGCGCCTCTTTAGACAGTGTGAAGTCAGACGGACACAGCCCAGTGGTACTTCATATACAACATAAGATCTATAGCCTTCGAGCCCGACCTTCTTGCGACAGTACATTCTCGTGACCACACCATATGTACACTTTGTGTTAGGGCGCAAAAAACAACTGAGGTCATACGAGCCCAAGTCAAAACTATAGAATGCAAACACAGAGACAAGGGATACGACTATATGTCAATCACAACGGAAATAATAGACATCTAAACAAGGCACGTGGAAAAATGGCTAAGAAAACACCATACAGAAATGGAGATCCAAAACTAAAAATTAAATTGCCTTCACCATATTGCTTCGGTGCATAAAAAGTAAAACGCGGCCGACAGCCCGCGCGTCATTTGCTAAAACAGCTGATAAATCAGCTGGCAAACCCAAAATGGAACGTAAATTAGTAAAAAAAAGGGCATTCTAGCAGGTAGTGGCGGACAGTTAAAATTTGGGCGCAATGCGTACAAAGTGGTGGAGCAGCGCCATTGAGCAATTGACGATGGCTAAAAAGGCAGTGCCCAATACGCAGCCAAGTTAAAATAATCTCCTCCCGGCGGGAGGGCCGAGATGAGGTCGTCCAAGACGCTGGGAGAGGCTTCAGAAGCCGAAGCTTATTCCCGTGAAGGGAGGACCATTGGCGATGCCAAAGGGACACCACCGCCTGACAGACGGCAACGCAGAGATCATCGGAGGGAATATAGGTACTCAGGGGCTGAGGTAGGAGGACTGCAGTCTTGGCAGCAGCGTCAGCAGCCTTGTTTCCTGCCAGACCGACATGACCAGGAACCCTCAGAAATATCACACTGGCTCCACCAAGAGTGAGCAAGTGACAGTTTTACTGGAACCGCTACACTAAGGGTTGATAGTGCACAGCGCATACAGGCCGGAGGGCGCTGAGTCTGAGAAGAGAACACAACTGGGAAGCCTGTGTCGCCGGATGTACTCCGTGGCGTCATACAAGGCGAAAAGCTCGGCTGTAAATACTGAGCAGTGTGCCGGAAGACGATATCGAAAGACACGGGCGCCAATGACGAATGCACACCTGACCCCCGGTCAGTCCGAGCGCCATCTGTGGTGTCACCGCTAGACACCACACTTGCTAGGTGGTAGCCTTTAAATCGGCCGCGGTACTGTAGTATACGTCGGACTCGCGTGTCGCCACTGTCAGTGATTGCAGACCGAGCGCCACCACACGGCAGGTCTAAAGAGCCTTCCTAGCACTCGCCCCAGTTGTACAGCCGACTTTGCTAGCGACGGTTAACTGACAAATACGCTCTAATTTGCCGAGACGATAGTTAGCATAGCCTTCAGCTACGTCATTTGCTGCGACCTAGCAAGGCGCCATTACCAGTTTATATTGAGATTGTAATTATGTATCATCAAGAGCGATGTTCTCCAATTATGGATTAAAGTTAAGTATTCAAGCAACTACGTACCTTATTTAGTAGACTCAACTCCTTTAACTGTTCCAGACCTCACGCCAGTCTGCGTGAGCTTAAACGCGTGCATTTCGGCCTCCTCTAGCAACACGGTGTTGGCTCTTCTGCCAACACATCACCATCAGTGTATACAAAGGTACTATCGCTAAGTTTCATGTGAAGGTCGTGAAACTGGAGGCGATAGGCCGAGGCTAGAGTAGTGTCTTTAGGAAGCGAATGAAGGCAAAGGTGAACATCGACCGCCATCCCTTGTACAGTGGCTACATTCCTTTGAAGTCTTTTGTAGTTTCGCAGTAGGAACATCCAACTTCTAGTAGCCCTGTTAGACGGCCTCGTTCACACTCAGTGAAGTGCTGATAATGGCATTTTTATCGCCTTGGAGGCATTATCGACTAACACCAAATTACCACGTCCAGTCTCCTAGGTTATTAATGCTCACAAACGTTTAGAATGTATTTAAATCAAACTTTATTTGCGTGCTCAAAGTGGCGCTAGTGGCGTGACTACACTGTCCTTTCCGAAGAGTTGGCGGAAAACTGGCTACTTACATTCGAAAACTTCTCGTTTTCGGGAATTAACTGTAACAGACCTGACGGTAACATCGCCTAAAAACCACTGCTGATAGTTTATCATTAGTTATGGTATGAATCGTCTTGCATCCTCGCGGTTGTCTAATTCCCGCCTAGTTTCCTGAAGCACATTGCAATTTCGAAACCTCAAAATTAAGTTATATTCCGCGACGCGCTGTAAACAAGCAGCGCGTGTTCCGCTGTAGCACCTCGTAACGACCTCGCAGCTGTTTACCCGGAATTTTTTCTACATAACAAGACTTAGAATATAAATTCTATACTAATCGAAGCCTTTCTTACCAGCCTGTAGTATTATTCCTTATTGATTACCTCATTAACTCTCCTATTCTTACCAATTTCAACACTGAAAAATGCAAATAAAAATAAGATTGCGGAATGCATTTGAAAACCTAAAAGGTTCTCTGCTCTCAAAAAGGATGCCTTGGTGTTACGCCAGCGGAGCTTTCGTTTAACGACATTTGCCTTACTGGTACATATGAGGCAGTCGTGAAAATTCCTTTCTTCAATGTCTACGAAAATATGCGTTCGCCCTTTCCATACATCGTAACGAAAAATGCTCAGTTTTCAGTTACCTGTCGATCCTGTCAATTTAGTGGTGATTAAACGTTATGAACTTCAGTCGTGGTTTGTTATCAAAAACGTAGGGGGATTTGAGCCAAAATGTGTGAGTCCATGTTGTACACAGGCGACTTGCCAATTTGAGCGGAATCGGTTGGCCGTGACTTATGCCTTCCGCTTTTAAGTTTTTCTCTCGTGTCATATCACTGCAGTACACAGTCTGAAAGGCAATGGTTCATGACAGGCTGAACTAGGCACGCTCATGGATGTCTTAGCAATTTTGTGTGTGGTGTTGAAATCACGCTGTCTGCATTATAATAAATATCCTCTCACACTGCATGCACTGTTAATATGGGTTGAACCATAACTCCGAAGAATTTTGGAAGTTTAGAAAAGTTTCGGAGTATTGTGACACATTGCAGGCTAATTCGGTTTCGTTTGGAAAGTAAGATAAATAGGGATTAGGAAATAAACGAGACAGCGCATATGATTACTTGCACTGTTGCGCAGATATTTTCATTGTAATACAGAAACAAACTTTGTCCATTCACTAACGGTAACTGCTATTCATCGTGGTAATGCCGACTTAATATTAAGCTTGAGGACGTAGAATAAAGTACTTCTCGATTCACTCCGGTTTGTCTTCCTTTGATAGACAGTAGCGTACATACCGTTTTTTGCACATGCCGAAGACATTTTCTGACAACGTTCGTATTTGTGTAACTTGTAATTAGCAAGTAAATAGTGATGATGTGTAACTGGCACAGACTTTTTTTTTTTTACATCTGTAGGTTATGGGCTACTCAGGAAATACGCCCATGTCACCTCCAGCTCAGTTGCTCCGCAGTTTTAGTGTCATAAGATGCTCGGACAATCTAATTCAGGACTCTAGGATCGATGCCCAAGCTTAGCCGAGCGGTCGGAGGCGCCACAGTCATGGACCGTGCGGTTGGTCCCGGCAGAGGTTCAAGTCCTCCCTCGTGTGTGTGTGTGTGTGTGTGTGTGTGTGTGTGTGTGTGTGTGTGTGTGTGTGTGTGTGTGTGTCCTTAGGATAATATAGGTTAAGTAGTGTGTAAGATTAGGGACTGATGACCTTAGCAGTTAAGTCCCGTAAGATTTCACATACATTTGAAAATTTGATGCCCAAGCTTAGTGTCTGAGGCCGGCCCCTTCTTCCTGCATGCTGAGCTACAACGTATCAAGACCCAATGAGGGTATCATAGAATTTTTTTAGCGAAGGGCGTGCTATCGTATAGTGTAAATATTCTAGTTGCGCAGTTATTTGCGCTTATTTAGTATTAGTCACCCTACTGCAGGAAACCGCATTTTCCTCTGAGCTGTCATTTCTCCCCAATTTGGTCCGTAAATCAGCCTTTATAGAAGGTGCCTGTAAGAAAGGAACCCCGCCTACAACTTTGCACCATTTTCGTCTAAACATACGGTACATTTAGGGATTGGGCAGAAGCGAAAGTAATAACTGGGAGGTCCAGATGGCCAAGTGTGCAGGAGGAGAGAGGAAGAAAAAAAGACAAAAAGAAAAGAAAACAAGAAGACAAAAAGAAAAGAAGACAAGAAGACAAAAAGAAAAGAAGACAAGAAGACAAAAAGAAAAGAAGACAAGAAGAAAAGAAGACAAAAAGAGAAGAAGACAAAAAGAGAAGAAGACAAAAAGACAAAAAGAGAAGAAGACAAAAAGACAAAAAGAGAAGAAGACAAAAAGACAAAAAGAGAAGAAGACAAAAAGACAAAAAGAGAAGAAGACAAAAAGACAAAAAGAAAAGAAAACCAAAAGACAAAAAGAAAAGAAAACAAAAAGACAAAAAGAAAAGAAAACAAAAAGACAAAAAGAAAAGAAAACAAAAAGACAAAAAGAAAAGAAAACAAAAAGACAAAAAGAAAAGAAAACAAAAAGACAAAAAGGAAAGAAAACAAAAAGACAAAAAGAAAAGAAAACAAAAAGAAAACAAAAAGACAAAAAAAGAAAACAAAAAGAAAACAAAAAGACAAAGAAAAGAAAACAAAAAGAAAAGAAAACAAAAAGACAAAGAAAAGAAAACAAAAAGAAAAGAAAACAAAAAGACAAAGAAAACAAAAAGACAAAGAAAAGAAAACAAAAAGAAAAGAAAACAAAAAGAAAAGAAAACAAAAAGAAAAGAAAACAAAAAGAAAAGAAAACAAAAAGAAAAGAAAACAAAAAGAAAAGAAAACAAAAAGAAAAGAAAACAAAGCAAGCATTTTTGGACCTTGGCTGTCGCAGTGTGAGCACTTATGTTGGCGTAGTTACCAAGCACCGGTTGGCGCAACGGGAAGAATTCAGAACGCTAATCCGAATGAGGTGGGAAAATTTCTTTCTTTGTTCTATTTTCAGTTTTGACCATTATTTCGGGTAATTAATATTTTCATTAACGGCGTAAAATGCAAACGCAAAGGAAAATTTAGGATTGCAAACGTTTCCAGGAAGGGATTGTATGCAGCCCGGCACCTACAATATTTCCGAACCGGGCAAAAACTTTACAGTGACGCCCCCACCCCTTCCCATCCAGCGTTTGAGGCAGGATGCCAGAAATTAAAAATCTGACTTTCCAAAAATGTTCATTCTGTAGCGCACTTCTTTCTGAGGAGTGATGTATAGAACACACATAATCGAGGGAATGTAAGATATGTTATTTGGTATGAAGTGTGCGAAAGTGCAGTGTCCCATAGCATTCTTCTATCGCACGTTACAGTATTTCGCTCTGTGGAATTCAAACATGTGTATTTCCTAATGGAAGCCGTCACACCTACGTCCAGGAAAGTGGAAATTAAAATGTCCTGTGGTCCCTCTTCCTGCTCTCAGTCGGTCATTTTGCCATCCCACACCCTTAAGAAACACTACTGGGTGGGATTATTTGCGACTGGGAGAATAAGAACTACTCAGAAAATTTTCACTCTTTATTGCCTATTAGCTAACAACAACCTCTTGCGTGGCATAAAATTAGATACAGGAAACATAAAAGCAGTGAAGACAAGAGACGAGCAAGACCGTACATATTTCTACAGTCCTCAGGTCCCAGCATATTTCTCCTCTGTGATGTTGCTACAGCTTTACGCCGCATGCTTTTATTTCTGCGAGAGTATATTATCTCTAAGTTCGTCAAACGTTTAGCTACATTAAAAATCAAAACATCGTTATCTAATACTGAAAAAAGCTATTAATATGAATAGTACCCAAGACTGGTCTGGTTTCTCAATTCGATTAGGACTACTTTGTCACTGTCTGCTAGATAAAACTCCTTTCTAGTATTGCAACAATTTTAACACGCCAAATAAGCGACAATGTTGTGGCACAAATGGTCATTTGTATGTACCTCAATTATATAAACAACACGACAGAATATAATTTACAAAGCAACAATATCAAATGCCTCTTAGGCCTACTACAAGCAAAACGTTTTATGTTAGGAAACAGTTTTACATTTCACTGATTTCCTCCAGTTTCTCGAGCACAAGATCGAAAAGCAGCAATAGTTCGAAATTTTTATATAAATTTGCAACAATATATTCTTCAATATAATTTGTGCCATGTCCCGTTTTCTTCTCCTTCCTTCTTCTAACAATCAATCTTATCAATAATTCTGTAACTATTGTTGCCATTGTCAAAACTCGCCCCTTTTCGTTTGCGATATATGGTCCATGACTGCGGCGCCTTTGACCGCTCGGCTAAGCTAGGGCATCGATCCTAGAGTCCTGAATTAGATTGTCCGAGCATTTTATGACACGGGCGTATTTCCTGAGTAGCCCATAACCTACAGATGTAAAAAAAAAAAGTCCGTGCCAGTTCCACATCATCACACTATATATATATACACACTACGGTGATTTACCTGGCAGAGACATCACGTACACTATGCACGCATTCAGAAACCAACTTCTTATTCGTTCGGATATCAACTTAGAATGTATCCAGAAATGTTTACAAACCAACAGGATGCGTTCCAAAATCATATGAACAATCTATACACCAACGTGCGGTGGATGCTAGGCGCTCTGTGAAACAAGGATTTTTTTCTTGAAGAATATGAATTTTGCGCCCTCCCCTGAAATTACCGTTCGGGATAAATACCCCAATCTGCCACCCCTCCCCTCCTCTCCGGATCAGGGCCTGACTAAGGCGTACATGAGAACTTCTTATATAAAACAGATTCTTTTATTATTTTACTGTTGACGATTTACAAGTGCTGACGTGAGACACACAGTAAAAATGGCAGTAACAATTGTTGGTGCGCAGCTGCCGAGGGCTGCTCGTAAGTCAAAATGAAACTAACGGAATACAAAGTTCTGAACGCTGTAATTACTATCCCTTCTTGGAAATTTGCAGAGCTCCCTTAGACACTAATTACAATCCTTTCTTTGAAATTATTTGCAAATCCCAGGTTTTTGCCTTTCCTTTTTATGGCTTTTACGAATATATACAAGATATTTAGCATTATCTCGGTTGATTTGCAGTGCAGATAACGTAAAAACTGAAAAGTTTCCCCGTAGAGATTCGACCCACACACTTCGAATTAGCGTTCTGAAGTACTTCCGGTGCGCCAACCGCTGTCTGATTAACTGCGCTAAGAAATGGCTTGTGCCTCACATGTAGAGCTCTCACTTCCGTCTCTTTCATTTCCGACTACGCCCTACATATGCCACGAAACCTGACGTATCGCTGATGACCAGGCGCGGCCCCCTCGGTAGTAGTATGCAAATGGATCACTACACCCACAGTAACGAGCATTTGCATTGAGACAGTCACAAATTACACATTTTAAGCAGATTTCAGACGCGTTCCGCCGTTCGCAACGATTTCTGAGACTTGTAATAATGCCACGAAGCAGTGGGTAGGTACACAAGCTTTGTTACAAACGGGGAAATAAAAAGCGACGGAGGCTCAGGTTTTTCTCCAACCAGTTGCCGTAACACAACGAAGAGAAAACTTTATGTGAATGGAACTTTCACTCTGCAGTGGGGCGTTTGTGCCTTCGAAATTTTATGCCAGGTTGGTAAGTTTGCAATCTCGAGTGATCAAAACGGGAACACTGAATTTCGTAACCAGTGCTCTTACCGACTGAGCTAGGCAGGTGACAGTGATACTGTCAGAGAGGCGAACCGCGTCTTTAGCTTAGTTGCTAAAACCTTTGTCCGCAAAGGCCAAGGTTCCGCGTTCGTCTGCCAGAACAGAGTTTTTATCAGGGTCGAAGTTCAAGCAGTTTTCCTGTACACCAGTTCAAAGGGTGGAGCATGCTAATGTAACTTTCTCCTGAGGGAATGAACAAAGTCCCGATGACTGTCGCTTGTGTCCTCTACGCCACAGAAAGGACCCCCTCCAAAATCTCACGATTCAGGAAACTTATATTCTGAGGCAACAGCGGTGTGTTTCGCCCAGAATTCGTGCCTGAAAAACTGTCAGAGCAGAATTTCACGCATCTTGTGTTCTGCCAGTGCTACATGACTGCAAAGTTGTGTATACCAAGTCCGCCCCCAACCCGCCTGACGTTCTCAGACACTGTGCATCTTAGACTTGGCACCTGCAGAATTCTCGTTCAGCGGAATCTCAAACGCCAAGATTGTGTGACAAACCGACATGCAAAGACGTTTAACAACCGTGCTCTGATTTCGACAAACGTGCTGTTACAACTTACGGCATTTTTGTCACTAATGGGGATTGAAAGCAGACAGGAATTTTCTTCGTATTTTCTGCTTTCATTGTTGCACGGTATCATACACAAATCTGCTGTACCTTGACTACTATGCATGACTGTATGAAATACATCCCACTAAGCTCCCGGAGCTCCATTCCGGTACCAACGTAGGATGCTGCAGCTGGAGGTTTGTGGAAAGTATTCTAAGGCTGTGCTTAGACCACCCCGCTTGGCGGCGATGGAAGCAGCAGGGGACAGGAAATTGCGAGGGGCCGCGGAAATGAACGGCCGGCCCGGCCCGGCCTTTTACTGCCGTCGCAGCCAGCACGTGCCGCCTCCGCGACCCCACTGAGCGAGCGTGCAGCAAAAAACTGCCGCGCCGCTTCTCAAGGCCGGTTCCCACTAGGGCTGCCGCGCGTCAAAACGGCGCGTCAGCGGCGTGGTTGCCATGGAAATGGCGTCAGCGGCAAGGCGCGGCGGGCTCTGCGTCGCGGTTTGACCATGTCGAACCGCTTCCGCTGCCGCGTGCCGCGCTCCAGGTGCGCGCCGCCAATCACAGAACGCGCTGAGCGTGACGTCAGGCACGGACTCCCGGGCCACACGAACTTTCGCCGAACCGCTGGCGCGGACGCGGCGGCAGCTATGAAATACTTATCATCCGATTCCAAGGAAACTATTCGGTAGAAAAATTTGATTCTTGGGCATGTTACAGCCTGATATCTTCTCTCGATAAAGGACCGAATTTCTTTTCGTTATTCGTCGTGGTTACTTTCTGTATCGCATTTACGTAAACCTTTACACGAAATTTTAATGAGTGTGCAGAGGTAAAAACGCATTGCGTGGACTTTGCGTACAGTTCATTTTAGGTAATACATTATTGCGTATGAAATTTAGTCAACATATCGAAATTGTTTTTAAAGCTGAGAGCAGATCGATAGCTATCACCGTTCTCGAGATATTGTCTGGTATGTCGGCGGACGGGCTATGCCGCGACCGCGCGCGGGTTGTTCGGCGACGCGACCGGTACTTCGTCCTGCTCGTCGTAAACCATGTGGTTGTATCAACAGCAAATTTCGTAAACGGTTCAAGAAATCGAAATGGTTTTTTTTTTTTTTTTTTTTTTTTTTTTTTTTGTTTTGCAAACGATAACTTGTGAAACGTCATGTATTTCGTCGCATGATAAATATCCTAAATCTGTTTATCTACCAAGATATGAAAGTAACTACAGTTTTTCAGAAGGGATAGATGAATTTTTTTAAACGGCATTAATAGCATGTCGAATGAGAAGTTAAACCGAAACTAATTTGCTGGTATGTCATAAGATGTAATTTACTAAATATGTAGAGCTATTGATTATTTCCTTTCTTTTTTCTTTATCCAGTGTACTTTACTGATTCAAGACGCGTTTCGCCTTTTACTTTAAGGCATCTTCGGTGGAATCTAGAATGATTCAGTTTTGTTTTGATATGTGATACTTGGAGATTATAAAACAGTTCACATCTTTTTTTACGTGAATGACTGATTACTTTCAGTGAATCGAATTTTTGGCGGACATATACGTTTCCCCTCACCTGGTTATATGCTGGAGGTTGAACTAAAACTTAGATTATGGAACATAAGCACATTTTCATGTTCGCTCTTTTTTCTTCTGTCACTAGCAGCAGACGTTTTACTGAAAACTCTGATTTGACGTCGTAACTACAGTGTGTTCACCTCATGTCCCTTCCTGTCTGGTTTGTTTATGTACATGTTGCCAAACTGCAGAATTATATGCTGAAAACTAATGTTTGTTTATTTTCGTTCTCCTTATATCTGTATGTGTGTGTGGCTAGCCGGTGATAGTTATAGAAAGTTGAAAGTGAATCCAGTAGTTGTCAGACAGTGGTTGAAAGATTTGGTGTTCAGCTGATTTCAGTTTTGGTTTAAATGTTTTGTGGAGGAGTGCATGGAAGAGTAAATTCACTGCTTACATTAACAGATAAAATAGTAGAATAGTATTTCAACAGATGATTATTATCAGAATAGTATCAACCAACCCCTTTGTCCTCACTCTTTGACGCCCCATAATACGTCCTGTCAACTAACCCCTATTGTTGTCAAAGTTGTGCCATAATTTCCTCTTCCTCCTCTATTTAATTCCGTACCTCTTCTTTAGTCACACGATCCTCGTATCTAATGTTCAGCATTCTTATGAATCACCACGTTTTGAAAGCGTCTATTGTCTTTTTGACAGAACTGTTCATCATCCACGTTTCACTTACGTACAAGGCTGCACTCCACACAAATACCTTTGTAAAATAGTATCCAACCATTAGAATTTATATTCGGCATGAACAAATTTTCTTTTTCAGAACGCTTTTCTTGCTATTGACAGTCTTCAGTCAGGTTTGCGTCTGCATCAGGAAATGCCTTACAATTTAAAATCTGGTTTCGAAAACTGTTCGAAATATATATTATTCTTTCGTGATTCTTAAGCAAGGTGCTGGCGATGATTACATTATGCTCTGTGGGAAATTCTATCAGGTGGCTTCCACTTTCATCCCTTCCCCCTAGCCTTTGTGTTCTTACCGTTTCGTGTACCTGCTACCGTATCACATTTTAAATTTTTGTCTCGCTTAACTATCTGAATAATTTCTTTTGTCGTACATTGTTTCAATGTGTTAGGAGATAGTGAACAATCGTGAACGGTAGTCATGAAATCTGTTCATGGTGAAATGAGAAAACATGAATAATGAAATATGTGAAAGAGTACATTGTACAGAAAATGAAAAATTGGTATGTCTTCACCCAACTTCGTCTTTCCTTCATGTAGGTGTAAGATATAGTTAATCAAACGCACCGCGCGTTTCGGTGGGTCCCACCCCGTACCTCAGTGGCTGTCCGTCATTGGCTACCGCTAACGTCTGCCGCTTCCAGATGGGAACGCCAATTCCGCAAGCCGCCGCGTCAACGCGGAAAACGCTTGCCGCTGCCGTTGCCGCACGCCGCGCTGCCGCGCTCTAGTGGGAACCGGCCTTCACCTAAATAACGTCCTTACCACCGCTAACTCACCAAGGGTTGGTTGGTTGGTTGGTTGTTTGAGGTTAAAGGGACCAAACAGCAAGGTCATCAGTCCCTTGTTTCAAATAGACTCCATTCTGCTAACGGGACATCTCAGTATAGTCAGAAAAATAAAACGGATAAAGGGGAAACGTAAAAGGGCAGTCACGTTGTCATTAGTAAAAACAAATGAGGGAAGTTGGCAAGAGAACGAACCCAACACTATGCTGAAACAGCATAGGCAAGACCACCTGTGACTTAAAAGGTACAACTGCTATAATGCAGAAAGTACGTATGGGAATAGAAAAACTAACCAAGCCTTAAAAAGAAGGGGTAAAAACAGAGTAAAAGGGAAAGAAAAGAGGATTCCGGTCAGGGAGGTGAATCGGGAATCTCTGAACACTGCCTACAGTGGGAGACACCCAAACACTCACCGCCCTGCCCCAACACCAGAGGGAGATTAAAAACTTTAAAACTGAGAATAAAAACCACTCTCCCGGAGGAAACCTAGAACCAGAGAGACCATCCGGGAATCGTCAGCCAACATCAAAGGTAAAGTGTGGGGGAGTCTGTACTTAGCACGCAGAGCCAAAAGAAGGGGGCATTCAACCAAAATGTGGGCCACTGACTGGAAGGCTCCACAACCACATAGTGGGGGTGGCTCATCACGCAAAAGGAAACCATGGGTCAGCCTGGTATGGCCAATGCGGAGACGACACAGTGTGGTCGAGTCCTTGCGGGAGAGGCTAAAGGAAGAACGCCATGGGCCTGTATTCACCTTAATGGCACGAAGTTTATTAGACAGTGGAGTAGCCTCCCAAGAATTGGCCCATGACTGTGCTAAGTGGGATTTGATGTGAAGCCGTAAATCCGCTGCAGGAGGGGTTACAGAAAACGGGGGGTAAGTAACTGCTCCCCCAGCCAAACGATCAGCGAGGTCATTACCCGGGATACCCACATGGCCCGGGACCCATAGGAAGTCAATGGAACAAGCAGCACGGTGAAGATCAGCGAGATGGTCATGGATGGCAGAGACCAAGGGATGGCGCGAAAAACACCGGTCAATAGCAAGAAGGCCACTCATCGAGTCCGTACATAACAAAACGCGGTTGTGTTGGGATTGTTTAATAAAGGTAAGGGCCCTGGAAATTGCCATCAATTCCGCAGTAAACACCCCACATGAGGGTGGCAGTAGATGATTTTCCGTTCCAACAAAGGACGTGAAGGCATACCCAACATGATCAGCAGATTTAGAACCATCAGTGTAAAAAACAACAGCATCCCGAAACTCCCATAAAATTTGGCGGAAAAAGGAACGGAACACCACCGGGGGGATGGAATCTTTCGGACCGCGGCGGAGATCCATCCGAATTCGAGGCCGAGGAACTAACCAAGGAAGGGTGGAGGGGAGGGAGCGAGGAAGACAGGACAAAGAAGGAAGCCGAAAATCACATGTAAGAGACGCAAGGCGCAGCCCAACCGGTAAACCCGCCCGAGGGCGGGAGTCAGGCGGGCGACGTCCATGGTCTGGGAATCGGATAGAATAGGAAGGATGAGCGGGAGAAGAACGGATAGTAAGGGCATAAGACACCAGAAGCTGGGACCGCCGAACAGAAAGGGGGGGGGGGGGATCCCAGCTTCAACCAGGAGACTATCAACAGGGCTAGTAGGGAAGGCACCGGTGGCCAAACGGATACCACGATGGTGGACTGGATCCAGCACGTGCAGCGTGGAAGGAGCAGCTGAACCATAAACTTGACAACCATAGTCCAAACGTGACAGAACTAGAGCACGATAAAGACGGAGGAGGAGGGAACGGTCCGCACCCCAGGAGGAGTGGGCAAGGAAGCGAAGGACATTGAGTTTACGGAAACATCCTACCTTCAGGAGTCTGATATGGGGCAGCCAAGTGAGCTTGTTGTCGAAAAGAAGACCTAGGAAACGAAACTGTGGAACCACAGGCAATCTTTGTGCAGCGAGATAGAGCTCTGGATCAGGGTGGACCGTAGTACGGCGACAGAAGTGGACCACCCGCGATTTTAAAGGAGAGAATTGAAACCCGTGGGAGAGGGTCCATGCAGAGGCACGCCGTATAGCCACCTGGAGCTGCCGTTCTGCAGATGGCATCGAGGAGGAACTAACCCAAATGCAGAAATCATCCACATACAGGGCAGGGGCGACCAAGGGACCGACAGAGGCCACAAGTCCATCGATAGCAATGAGGAAAAGAAGGACACTCAAGACAGAACCCTGTGGGATGCCCGTCTCCTGGGTCCGTGGAGAACTAAAAGCAGTACCAACTCGAACTCTGAATGACCGATGGATCAGGAACTGGCGGATAAAAATCGGGAGTGGGCCCCGAAGACCCCACTGATGAAGGGTTAGTAAGATGTGATGGCGCCAGGCCGTGTCATAGGCCTTGCGAAGGTCAAAAAACACTGCAACCAAATGGCGGCGCTGGGAAAAAGCCTGCCGAACTGCGGATTCCAAGCGAAGCAAATGATCGATTGGAGATCGTCCCTCTCGAAAGCCACACTGGTAAGGGGACAATAGATCCCGAGATTCGAGGACCCAAGTGAGCCGACGGGCTACCAGCCGTTCAAGTAACTTACAACCAACATTGGTCAAACTAATTGGCCGATAGCTGTCAACAGATAGGGGGTTCTGACCAGGCTTAAGGACAGGAACCACAATGCTATCCCTCCACTGAGAAGGGAAGTCACCCTGGAGCCAGATACGGTTAAACACCCGAAGAAGATGGTGCCGTTGTGGAGCACTGAGATGTTGAAGCAGCTGGTTATGAATGGAATCTGGGCCAGGAGCCGTATCATGAGAAGCAGATAGAGCAGAAAGAAATTCCCATTCAGTGAAAGGTTCGTTGTAAGATTCTGACTCACAAGTGGTGAAACATAAGGTGACAGCTTCAGCCTGCTGTTTTTGATGAAGGAAAGCAGCTGGATAGGAGGCCGACGCTGATGCCACTGCAAAATGGGTCGCAAGATGTTCTGCGAGAACTAATGGGTCCGTACAAATGCCATCTGGGAGGTGAAGGCCTGGGAGGGTGGACTGCCGATGGCAACCTTGGAGAGAGCGAAGTGTAGCCCATACCCGTGACAGAGGGACAGTGGAACCAAGGGAAGAAACGAATCGTTCCCAACATATCCGCTTGCTCTGTTTGATTAAATAACGGGCTTTAGCGCGAAGGCGCTTAAAGGTAGAAAGGCTGGCTACAGATGGGTGCCTCTTAAAGTGTTGCAAAGCTCGACGGCGATCACGGATGGCAATGGCAATGGCCGTACTCCACCACGGGACTTGCCGACGACGAAATTGTCCAGATGAGCGCGGGACAGCAACGTTAGCAGCGCGAACAATCGCGTCAGACACGTCACGTAGGACGTCATCAATACAACCCGACAAAGAGGGAGAAAACTCGACCTGTGCAGTATATAGAGGCCAATCGGCGCGGTGGAAAGACCAACGAGGTAACCTCTCCATCGGGGAGCGGGAAGGGAGCGTGATAATCAACGGGAAATGGTCACTATCACAAAGGTCGTCGTGTGGCGACCAGTGTAATGAAGGGAGGAGAGAGGGAGAAGAAAGAGAAAGATCAGTGGCAGAAGAGGTACCATGACCAGCACTGAAATGAGTAGGGGAGCCATCATTAAGAAGGCACAGGTCGTGGTCTGCAATAAATTGGTCGATAAGAAGACCTCGTCTAGATGGAAAGGCACTGCCCCACAAAGGATGATGAGCATTAAAATCCCCAAGGAGGAGGAAGGGAGGAGGAAGTTGCTGAAGAAGGGTGGTTAAGGCAGCAGGTGTAAGAGTCCTGTCAGGAGGGAGATAAAGATTGCATACTGTGACTGCAGAGTCTAAGTGGACCCTAACAGCAACTGCTTCCAATGTAGTTTGGAGAGGAATCCACGTGCTAGCAATGTCTGTACGGACCAACGTACAAACGCCACCAGAAGCCCGCAAGGGTCCGACCCGATTTCGACAGAAAACACGGAACCCACGGAGGGTCGGTGAGTGAGCATCAGTAAAATGAGATTCCTGGAGAACCACACAAGCTGCTGAGTAGGACGAAAGAAGGGATTTCAATTCCGGAAGGTGACGATAGTAGCCATTACAATTCCATTGGAGAACCACAGAACGATGGTTTAAATGAGGGCTGAACACGCTAAATCCAGTCATACCGCCGGGTCCCCACCTGTCACCGACAAGGAGGGGGCGACATCCATAAACGACAGGTCAGAATCCGGTTGTGAAGCCGGGGAAGGGACCTCCGGTGACACCAGAGGCTCTTTGTCCCGGGACTTATGTTTCTTCTTCTTTTCAGGCTGAGATCGAGGAGGGCTGTGTGGCATAATGGAGCCAGCTGCAGCAAGATCAGGAACAGAAAGAGACCGGGCGACCTGGGGGCCGATAGACCGCGGCTCTCGCGGTCGCCGCGCTGCAGCAGACCTTTGACCTGGAAGGTGCCGGGAAGGGGCCGGGAAGGGGCCGGGAAGGGGCATCCCGGGAGAGGCGCCCTTGACCGGCAGACGCCGAAGGAGTGGGACACTTCTCCGGCTGGGGAGGGGGAGCGGCGCCCAGAGGAGAAGGTGTGGGAGCCGCAGGGGAGGGGGGAAGGAGAGGGGTCCGGGACGGGGGTAAGGAAGGGGGAGGAAGGGATGAAGATGTAACCAAGGCGTAACTAGATGTCATGGACACAGGGTGCAATCGTGCATATTTCTTACGGGCCTCTGTGTAGCTTAAACGATCAAGAGACTTATACTCCTGTATCTTTTTTTCTTTCTTATAGACTGGGCAATCTGCTGAACGTGGAGAATGACTACCATGACAATTTACACATACAGGAGGGGGAACACAGGGACTCCCCTCATGGAGTGGACGTCCACAGTCACCACAGAGAGGGTCCTGGGTACAGCGAGAAGACATGTGGCCAAAACGCAAGCACTTAAAACACCGCATAGGAGGTGGGATGTACGGCTTCACATCACAGCGATAGACCATAATCTTAACTTTCTCAGGAAGGGTATCCCCTTCAAAGGCCAGGATAAAGGCACCAGTATCAATACGATTATCTTTAGGACCCTTCTGAACACGCCGAACAAAGTGAACACCCCGCCGTCCGAGATTGTCCCGAAGTTCCTCATCAGTTTGAAGGATGAGGTCTCTGTGAAAAATCACACCTTGTACCATATTTAGAGACTGGTGAGGGGTAATGGACACGGGAATTGTGCCAAGATGGGTACAGGCACGAAGGGCCGCAGATTGGGCAGCCGAAGCAGTTTTTATCAGTAATGAACCCGACCGCATCTTGCTCAGGGAGTCCACTTCGCCGAACTTGTCTTCAATGTGTTCCACAAAGAATAAAGGTTTGACACTGGTGAAAGTATCTCCATCAGTCCTGGTGCAAACTAGATAACGGGGGAAAGGTTTTGCCCCTAGACGACGGGCCTGACCCTCCTCCCAGGGGGTAGCCACGGAAGGGAAGGCCGAAGGGGCAAGAGAAGCAGCACTTGAGGAATCAGTACCACGCAGAGAGACGGCCGCAGAAGAGCGGCCAGAGGTTTGGACCCTTATGCGTTTCATCTGCATAGCGTCCGCCCTGATACCACCCACTCCGATCAGGGGCTCTCCTCACGGGCGCCACCCAGCCACAGCAAGGGCCGTCTGGCACGGCGGCCATTGCCGGGAGTTCCGATGCTCCAGGATGACGAGCAACCACTCCAAGGCATGCATGAGGAGGTCACAGCTCAGGTATCAGAAGTGTGATTCCCTGTGTGTTCAGGGGGCTCAACCAAAAGGGTACATAGCGACCCCACCACACGGGCTGGCTACCGTGCTGGCTATGCACCCTAGCATCAGACAACGACGTAGAAGAAAAGGTGGAATATACTAGGAGGGCACACGTCGGAGACACTAGGTAAGGTGCTCTTCCCCAAATGGCTCACACTACGGAAAGAGAAATTTTGGAATGGAGGTCAAACCCCAGAGGGGGACCAAGGAATGCCAAAAGGAGGAGATGATTACGCAACAAAGCCAGAGTGTAAAACCAACAGAACCAGGAGGATAGCGGGGGCCAACATAAGCAAGGACACCAATAGAGGGAGAGGAGAGGGCGAGGGGAAAGGGGTATGGAGGGGAAAGGAGGGGAAGGGAAAGGAAATGCAGCCCGGGAGAGAAAGAAGGCTGCAATGGCTCGGGGCCCCGTGCTCGCCACGCACGTATCCACGAAAGAGTTGTGGACCCCCTGGGGGGACTCACCAAGGGTATCAGTTCACTTTAGACTGCATGACAGAAAAGTTAAGCACTCAGAATGTGAGGAGGCAAAACAACTTCAAGGGTTTGGAGAGTATTTGATGCGATTTAACTGCCTACAGAATCGAGTCAAATTTACAAAGAACTTGGCAATATGAGCCGGCTTATCAGTCTGACGTTGTATCCCCTTTGGCCTGCGTTCGTGCACTAATTCGGCTGGGAAGGGTGTCAAAGCCGTTATATCGTCTCCTGAGACAAGCCGGCCCTCAGTTGTTTTAATTAGTCCTTGATATCTGGAACAGTTCTAGCTCGTCTCACCCATGTTATGTCGATGACTGTTTTGGGGCCCTGCTGGCCACATGAAAATAAAATCGTTCACGCAGTTCGTACTGATGCGTGGCATGTGTGGACGAGTATTGTCCAGTTGATAAACAGGCCGACGATACTCTCGCTTGTGAGGCAACACATGAGGCGCGAGATTTCTAAGACTTATATCGTTGTGGTGTCAGTTTCCTCAATCACTACCAGCCGTGATCTTAACTCGTGCCCGATGGCTCCCCTCGCCACGGCACCAGGAATTAACTGCACTGTGCCTCTCCTAAAAATAGTAAGAATGGGCCTCTCCCCATGTTGCCACCATACTAGCCGACGTTGGTTATTCAGCGTCGTGTAGAACCGTAATTCATCGCTGAACACAATCCGGCGACATTCATGAGCAGTCTATGCTTCCCTGTCACGGCACCACTCCATACGCATCGTTTGTGTTGTGAGCGGCTGCCTACGTACGGACGGTAACCCCCTAGACCAGGGCTTCCCAACGTGTGGTCCGCGGACCCTTTAGGTGTCCGCCGGCTCTTTCTAGGCGGTACGCGGCCACCTTTCACCAAATCGCATAAAATAATGAATAAAATTATTGATGTGAACAAATTCATCACCTTTTTCGTGTGAAAAGCATGTGTACTTTTACCTCAGCTCGTATTGCCAAGCAGCCTTTGCGGTTTCTAAGTGAGAACGCATACACAGTTAAGTGCCGGAGAATGCGGCTTCTCTGATGGACTGTTTCGCAAAAATACGGGGGTCGTTTGTGCGCCGGCTCACGGTGCTAGATGCGCTGAAACCTTTTACGCATGAGCGGAACGAGCGTTGTCGACCAATCACAGCGCTCGCTGGCGCGTATGCGGCCCCAGGCATAATTAAATGTTAAACTTGCTTTGTCAGTGCACTACCTATTTCATACGTCGATTTTTGACCTTCAAGTTGTTTTCATTCATCTCTAAATCAAAGACTATTGATACTTGGTGAAGGGGGGGGGGGGGGGGGAAGAGATCATTGGGAACATGGAACTTACATTAAGAAGCTTTCAGTTCCCGTGACTTTCACTCTGAAATTTAAAGTTACTGTGCTCTTGACTGACTAGGGGTCCGCCATGGATTTTCGACTGACGAAGGGGTCCGCCAGCTGAAAATGTTGGGAAGCCCTGCCCTAGACTGATGGCAGCTGCGACCACTGGTCCGAGATGACTGTGTTGTTGGGAATCCACTACGTATTCTGGGATGACGGCGCAGATGCGAAGGGGTTGCGATCCAAGCGCACAATACGCCAATCCTGTCTTGTTGTGATAGACCGGAACCGCGACGGGGACACCCGACCATAGGTTCCCGTGCAGTCCAACATCGGGCCAGTGTCACATCCGAATGCCTCACAGATGTGGAGATTGCACCATTCGACCAGCCGCCAAACAGACCCTCGATGAGCCCACTTTCAAACTGTTATGTGCTGATAACGCCGTATCACGAGTATGCAGCATCTTCGTGTTCCTCGCACTGATCAGTCAACATCTGACGCTGTTCACGCCTACCATACTTCGTAACACGAACTCCGGTTACCATTCTGCTTGACACACAATTGCAACTAATCATTTATACATCCACCGACGGTGTGTAAGCTACACTGACGTCCGCCTGTGTGTTCTGGATGCTTCACTTTTCTGAAGTAATGTACCTTAAGCTTTGACAATGTCGAACTTCCTGAAGTACATGAAAGTCTCAATCTGAGGTTATGGTTGTCACAATGAATTAGAACTAAGACACATTGCCCAGATAAACTAGTCATATACCTACCTTACCCACGCTCTTATCTGCAGAAGTTGTCCTACATTCCGAGATGAAAGTAGTGTTATTTGTTTATACTACACAAACGCTTAACAAAATACTACATAAGGTCAATGGACAAAAATGTCCATCCCCTGGTCGCTTTAGAGTGCCGCTTATGGCGTTCAAGCGGTAACAGGCGAACATGTGACACTGTCAATCAGTTGTTTGCAACCGGCACACTGAGATAGGTCGACGTGGTGATCTCTCAATGGTGGGGTTATCCTGTTTGGACGCGGCCGTCACCACATCGACATTCAAGCTGCACAATTTCTTGGAGTGTCAGCGCCGACTGTTGAACTTGTCGACAAAGAATGGTTCACCACACTGCAAAGTAAGACGTAATATCAGTGGTCGTAAAAAGAACTGAAACAACAGGGACCTGAGAGAAGGGCATGTAAGTGGCGCAGAGGGACGGAGAGAGAGTCCAACAGTTTAAATATGATAATATACAGAACAAAGTTTATACCAGACACGGGCATGACTTACACTGCGTCCCGCCCTTACATGAAGAGATGACTGTGGCGACAGAGCATCCACCAAAAAGGTCAAATTTGTCAGAACATGAACAAAGTGGACTGCGTGCGATGGGATGGAAGGATACTGTCTCGCGCAGTACTGTCTTGATATCGAAGCGCTAGTAGCGAACGAACACTTGCTTAACTCCGCATCGAATTCTCCTCTTGGGCGGGACGCAAGCATGTACTCAGCCGCAACGCTCCCCACCATTCGCGCGTAGTGCTCAAGTGACACTGGACACGTTCGCCTGACGCCTCCGCGCCGCGCCCTGTCGCCGGCACGCAGATCTGGCGCTGCGTAACTCACGAGCGAGCGAGCTAGATTGCTGCGTGGGCGATGTGGGCCACCAGCCGCTTACAGCACGGCCCAGGGCGCCCGCATGGCGTGGCAGACGCGCACTGACAACACACGCAAAAACAGCCCAGTGGACTTCACATGTCGCATCAGCTGTCCAGCAGACTCACCTGCTAGTTATATGAGGGGCGGCGTTGGCGACTGACAAACAGTAACAACTCTATAGTTTACCACTATACATTCACAAGTTAGTTACTTGCTCCTTTTCAGATGTCAGCGCTGTATTATTTTAGCCGCAGAGAATTCCAATCATCAATGTTGGATTTAAATTCTGCCAGATGGTTCAGCTCAGAATTCAGAGAGATTATTTTGCTCCTGTGACACTGCTATATAGGTGCTATACGAGGTATTAGTCCTGCACGAGCGAGGAACACTAGAGACCTGTCCTCTCAAGTTTGGAGCCACAGTCGATCCATTCTACGTTTCTTAGTGCCTAAGAAATTGTGAAACAGGACGCGAAAGATTTAATATCAATGTAGAGCCAGGGTCCGGCATATTTTAATGTTTCGCGGACAACAAAATTTCTTTTTGAATCTGATGTTTCAGGGCAGCCGTGAATACGAACTACGCAGTTCCGCCGTTTTTGTTAAACTGAACGGGAGTGTGTGTTTGATCTCTCGTTATTTCTACTCCGTGTCATCGTATTTTCCGTGGCGTTAAGCAAGGCCCATTGCCGACCCTCGCAGTTTTGTTAACTGGCCCATGTTACGACCGCCTCTGTGCATTTTTTAGGCCTGAAAACGCAAAATAAGAAACCAAAGATTATAACAGTATCTCACCCTGAATCGTACCGAAACTCAACTGGCGGCCACTGACATTTACCGTGAATCATTCATACCAGTACTAGCTCCGCAAAGCTCCAAATCTCTTCCACGGATGCACGGATCACTCCGCTGGAGTCGGAGCTTCTGTTCAATACACATTTTCAATTAAACTTTTTGGCAGATTACAACCGTCTGTGCCGAACCTGGAAACCTCTTTCGCGAGCAATCCTTTCAGTGACCGAATTACTCAAGCACAACACACAATGCGTCCTCACAGGAAATTTCGGCCAGTTTGTTTCTCCTACGCCTCCGAACTGTACGTTGTTCTCCTGCGCGACTTGCGTAACTAGCACTCTTGTAAGAAAGAGGTATTTTGGAGAGCCACAGCATAGGGTACTATTTCTAGAATAAATGTTGCAGTCTGCAGCATATTCATGGTGTAAACAATCCCCTACGCAATGGCTAAGTCCATTCTACTCAGTACCATTTTTCTCCCGTCCAATGTATGCAAGAAAGTTTCTGTGAAAATCTCGAGCTACTAAAACGGTACTTGCATACGAAATTACGAAGTTGCGTCTTGAGTCTTGTTTAGATGCTCAGCCAGCAAGGGTATTGTCCACGAAAGTCAAGGTTTTGGGTTAGAGTTCCAGTCCTGCACGCAGTTTTAATCTGCCACCAAGTTGTACAACAATACATACTTTGCTTCGAAGTGAGAGATTCACTTTGAAGCCCTTTCAACGTCACAATCCCTTTTCATTTTACAGCAGCAGTGGCGCCCAATCCACTGCCTCAACAATTTCAGATGAACTGAACTGGATTGAAATTGAAATTAGCTGACCTTACGTGCCACTAACGTTTCTTTACGATCGTGGAATTTCTATTTAACGACACTGGCAATTCGTTAACTAGCAGGTGCTTTATTTTGATAGCAGTTCACAAAATGTACCCTATATGGAAGATGGGAAATGAAGCTTCCACTCAGGCTGCTATAGCCGCTCTGGATACAACCACCTCCATACTCGTACCTTGTGACAGGAGGCATGGAACTGGCGTACTTTATAATGTACCCCTACCTGCACGTATTGTAACAGTGCTTTCGGACACGTTGGCTACCTATAATAGTATCTATCAACATGCTACTCCATGTCATCCTGCATTACAAACCAGTAGTGCATGTATCGTTCGTTCACAGCAGTTCCACATGGCTGCGGTGGTTTTACTCGCGTCAAGGTTCTCCCCCAGACCCTCCACACAGTAGCCCGTAAAACAGGAAATGCATTGCATCGTTATCCTCACCCCTGTGATACGACCGCGATCGAATGTCTTTCTCGTCGACAGCACTACTGGGAAAATAACCTAACGCTCTTACGCATTGCACTCGCATTCGCATTCTGGAAGAGCGAGCCTCAAACCTATCCTGTCAGCCAGTTTTAGTGTACTCTTGCGTGCCTTCACTAGCTACAAGTGATAGCTCTATTTCTTCCTTCAAGCAGGGCAGCCAATTTCCTTCCCTTCATTGTCCAACCGGAGCCAACGCTCGGCGGATAGTGATTTAAATTAGCTGGCTTCTGACGTACAAGGCGCGACGTTGCGGGTGTCTACAAGCAACCGCCACGGCTCTTCACTACGCGTAGCGACACAAAATTGCTTTAAAGATTGTGTCTCCACACAAACCGCTTAAAAGAACTGAAATTTACGTTTGGTATAGATGAAAGTATCCGAAACCTCTCAAATTTAATTAAAGCTAGTGCTGAGGGAATTCTTCTGAAACCTACTTTCCTGTCCGAGAAAACTTCGAACTTGCCAAGATCTCCTTATCTATTGACTTACTAAAATACAATAGTTTTCGTTTGTTACCCATAGCTCACTCGCCAACCAATCTTTCGCAATTACGCATAAAGTTTGGAATGCTTAACAAATTTATCAATATTCTTAAGGCTTC
This sequence comes from Schistocerca americana, assembly GCF_021461395.2. Lineage (NCBI taxonomy): Eukaryota > Metazoa > Arthropoda > Insecta > Orthoptera > Acrididae > Schistocerca > Schistocerca americana. Next base: position 542,539,744 of record NC_060119.1, read on the forward strand.
AAACTTAATGTTCGTCTCATGCAATAATCACGTAAATTTTTATAAACTTCACGGGTTTATCGATCTCTTACAGTGTATCAAATATCTGTTATTGGGTCCAGAGCATTTGTCTCTAAGTATGCAAAGTTTCCTACTTGATAATGCAGACTCATTGCTCTGCACCGTGGAAGTGGCAAGATAGCGGCAGCCGACTGACAGGCTGTCCTTTACGGCATGGAAAATTTAACTGCCCGTTAGAATAGTATAATTTCATTCAAACTGTAATGTCATGTCGTTTAGGTACGGTGAGGTATTTGTAATGGAAATCTGCCTTAGCATCATTATTCTGTCAGTTATTCTTAATTCAAGGTCGGTCTGTCTGGGAATTTCACCTTCAAAGACACCCGTGTCAATAGCCGTAACAAGGCTTCTGTATTGTTTCTGGAAAAATCGATCTCCACACGTTCTTACTCATTTGAAGATCTCTTCAGTTATAATTAACGGCCGAGATAAGAAGTTAAGGCGCCACATCCAATTACTTGCGCTTTGTGTTCGTAAAACACCAGCAGCTGTAAGTTACAGTCATGGAGCCCACTTGCGTTTTTACCCTGGGAAACGAGCACTTCTGTCAAACCGGGGAATTGCTGTATTATTTTTACTCAGTGAGGTTACGAGTTTTAATTAAAATATCACTGAGACAGCTCCATCTATGGGACGAGGGAAGCACTGGCGATATTCCCGTTTACAACAGTTCTTCTGGGGACCATGGAACACTTATTCTTTGTGTACAAATGACTTGCCACCCAATCTCTGAATCAATTGGAATACTCAGAATAGCAAACCAATGATGAATGCTCCAGTGCTTTAGGAATTTTAACTTCCTACCGAAACAATTTGCCATTTCAGTTCTCATTAGCGTAACGTAATTTGTTACAAGAAATTCATTATCTGTATCATTATGCTTTTCATTGTATCAGCGCAGTACCTTCCGCAAGGCTCACATTTATTTACGAAAGTGACATTAGCTTCACTGCACGCTGCTATATTGTGGCTAGACTAGTTGAACGCGGGTGCCAGTGTGTTACATGTAACCTGGATAAGCATTTTTGTAACATTAATATCTGAGACATTGTTTAAAATGTAATATTCCTGACTATAACATACTGTAAGCAAGTTGTGTCGGAGAGCCGAAGTATCAATTGTGTTAATAGAAGCAATTCGCGATAAAACTTCACAGAACGCTATGTACCACTACGAATTTCAAATTACCTTTTTTTACCCACACATTCAAATCTGTGGTACAACTATCAGCAATACCCAAAAATTGAGTATATGCGGGATCCAGGGATTTGAAGATGGTGTGCTATCTAAAGGCGTTGTATCAATTCGCTGATCGAGTATGATCGATGCACCGCATATTCTACTTAAAACTATGAGTATACTTTTGTGTTTACCCTGAGTACACTAGTTATCAAAGAGGCACATTAAATAATTTCTCCGAGTCTTACAAGAAAACTCCGAGTACAATTTATCAAGAAGCTACGATCTACTATTCAGATTCGGTTTAGACTGTTTTCACCTGGTGTAGTCCACTATGCACAGAATCCACCTCAGTACAACCACCTGTTGGCAGGAATGTGAATTATAATTCATTGCATTAGTACTGCCAGCCACTTCGTTTACGGAAAAATGCACTAAATCTGGAACACATTGACTTATGAGTAAAATAGTTCATATCCATAATGTGTTGTCACTTCCTAGAGATGCTCCAATTTCATTGTCGTCGTTTATACGTAAGTACAACCTGCTTAAAATAACCAGGTATATTTATCTCTATATTACCTGCAAAAATCTGCACGAAATTTTCCCTAGCCAGCAGCCAGTGTCTACAGGCAATGGGACACCGAAGTTTATTTACTTTCCATTCACATCTATGATTTCTTGTGTCTGTTTTCGAACAATGTAGTCAGTTACAAATGAACCGTAGACTGATGTCGAAGTTAAATTTGCATTTATTTATTCCTTGAGGTAACACCCCTAACAACGCATACATGAACAGGTACCAACAAATATGTCCCATTCCGGAGAGACCTTGCGGCGTTCTTCTGACAAGGAAAAAGGTGACTAACAGCTGTTCACGGCCGCATGACAATACGTAGCCAGAAACATGTGACTCAGTAAGTCCGTAACTGCATTGTAATGCGACTCGCAGAGTAAGTAGACTGTCTTACAGTTTTGTAGTTAGCAGCTAGCTATAAGCAAACTTTCGCCCTTTAGTCCTCAGAACATTTAAGCACGGGAGATGTATACAAATTTGTGTTTCTCTTGCCGCTTTTTCGTCGAACATTTCTATATAATTCCGCATTCCTACGAATGACCCATAATCAGAATACACTGCATTTGTATTAATTAACACCGTGTATGTCATGATGGATGACAAAGTCTAATATCAGCATCGACGGACCCTTGTTTACATTATTGATCGACGCGGAAGTGCCTGTATCCACTCCTCTCCCCACTTTTCCCCCTCTTCCCCTCCCTCCCTCCACCCCCCTCCCCTTCCACTTCATTTTTTAAGTGTGACCTCTCCTTTCGCTAACTGGTTGAACAGTAGTTAGTAAACTGTTTCTCAAATAGGGAGATCCGCAGGAAAATCGGCCTTTAAGTGAACTGTTACAGCTCACCTTCCAGCATGCCCTGCTCATCAGTCTCGTCATCGTCGTAATCCATGTCGTCGGGCGAAGCCGCTGCCACTGGGTACGGCGTTACTTCGTGTCTCGCGCCCACCACACACGCACGCACCTCACACGTCGAGCACGCGCGTCGGCAGCTCCGATTGCCGACGCCCGCAGCTGTTCTGCTGAGGGAGGTCCGGCTTGCACTGTCGCGCGGGAACCTTGAAGCGTCGCGCGCCGGCCGCGTGCGCCAGTGCTGCCAACTCTCGCCTTGTTATGACGGCAGGAGCGAGTATTGATCGTGGCGCCGGCCACGTGGGAACCCGCGTTAAGTCTTGCCGAGTTACAGATAGGTGCAGAGTGGGGGAGGGGGGGGGAGAGAGAGAGAGAGAGAGAGAGAGAGAGAGAGAGAGAGGATGCAGTGGCTAGCGTGTTATATGGAAGAGATTTAGTGGTAACGAAAACTGCAGTGATTGTGCCCCTATCGCAAACGTAATTACATATATTATTCTAGAATGAAATTTTCACTCTACAGCGGAGTGTGCGCTGATATGAAACTTACTGGCAGATTAAGGACGGGGCGTGAGTCGTGCTTGGGTAGCTCTGTCGGTAGAGCACTTGCCCGCGAATGGCAAAGGTCCCGCGTTCGAGTCTCGGTCCGGCACACAGTTTTAATCTGCCAGTAAGTTTCACATATATTATTAATTGCCACTAGGCTTACCACATTTGAGTGCAAATCAGGACTTTTTATATTAGTTCGCACTTTTGAGTGTCATGCCCGTCAACTGAGTCTTCTTCCACGCCGAGAATAACGGATTGTCCGTATTATCACTGACATTTTACGGGCCCAACATTCGTGAGGATTGCCACGCTCATAATGTTGATGGTGTTAGGACAGCAACCAGCCACAAATTTACTTTTAGTTCCTTTATTCAAAGGAAACCGTTACCGGTTTCGAATCGTTGTGATTCATCCTCAGACGGTTTACACGCTTTCTTTTTGACATTTGGTGTGTTTTTACAGATTAATTGTCGTAAAATTAATCTGTAAAAACACACCAAATGTCATAAAGAAAGCGTGTAAACCGTCTGAGGATGAATCACAACGATTCGAAACCGGAAGCGGTTTCCTTTGAATAAAGGAACTAAAAGTAAATTTGTGGCTGGTTGCTGTCCTAACACCATCAACATTTGCCTTCAAACAACAGCCATGGTCTCCAGCATGTCATCATATGACAAAATTGCAACACACTCATAATGTTAAAGGCATGGCAGTTCTTTGCATCACGGGAAACAAAGTAGTACTACGAGCACGATACCAAAAAGTGTTGCAAAAGCTTTTTTTTAAGATTAACTTTATTTATTCAGTTTTATTTCTCCCTGGACATTACTTTCTTCAGAAACAGGCGTTTGTGTCTAGCAGTGTTGTATGGAAATGAAGCCACCTTTAGCAGCACACTGCAGATAACTTATTTCCTCGTTTGGCTTTAAAAACCTCTTATGTTTGGTGAAGCAGTAGCATCGATACCGCTCCCGCGTTTAGCTGTTTCCGCGTGGCCTTTGTATCAACCTTTCCTTTATGTGGAACAGACAATTCTTACCACATAGTGTACGATAAATACGCTCATTGTTACTGTAAGTACAATATTAAGCATACTTCGTTTTGCCCACTGCTAAACTATCAGACAATAAACAAGTAGAGACAAAATGATCCGTAATATGTAGACGAGTTGTACACGAAAACACACACACAGCTCCCCCTGTATCGCCAAATGACAGCTGTGGTGGAACCGAGGGCCGCGCCTCCCAATGGACGTCGGCGAAAAGCAGCTCTCGCTCCAAGGTCGGCAGAGAGGCATGGCCGTAAGATAATGCTAAACGCGCTCTGTCGAACTTTTATATCCAAGACGTCAAAAAATCCTCGGCAGTCTTCAAAATCTCAAACGCCGGACAGCACTAAAAACCAGGACTGTCCAGCCTAATCCCTGATTCATAGTAAGCCTAAATATTGCCTACTAAGCATAATACATTTGTTGTTTATACTGGCCATTTATTCGAACGCTTATATATGATATAAGCTTCAACATACATTCTTTAAGTTTTAAGCAGCCCTTAGAGTAATACAGTATAATAATACTGTGCAATATTACTGAAGTTCTCATTGGGCTACTATATAAACAAATGCAGTATTTAGGCTGATTCGAAATGTTGGATGATCATGACGTTCCTGCTGTAGTATTTGCTTTCCTTTGTTGAATAAAAAAAAACTGGTAAGCGCGCGTCAAAAATTGACTAACGAAGGCTTCTTGAGGAAATGATTATCAGAACTTTTTAAGCGCTTATGGTCCAACATTTGATACATAACTGGAAATGGGTGCCCCTATGTTTGTTCATTAAGTTTTTTTTGTTTTTAAAGATCTTCCCTCGCAGCTGTACAGTGAGTAGTAGTGTAGTACTGAGCAGCAACACTTAAGAATCATTTTAATATTTCTGTTTTTATACTCGTCTGTCCTAACATTCCGCAATGTCGGCAATGATGATTTTGTAATGTGCCAAACCGTCCGCAGCCCGTAAAAAGCCCATCACGTGTTTGTATCGCCTCAACTTATCGATTTTTACAAGGTGTACAACTCTGCTTCCGCCGTTTGCCAATAGGTGGCAACAACAGTAAGTAGCAGTCGAAAGAAACGGATCTCAGCAGTCAGGTAGTTAGCTTGGACTTTGGTCAACATAACCTCATTCAAACATAATGCGATTTGTGTCTGCATCATAAAGTTGTTCTTGACTGAAAATGTCAGTTTACGAGCCTATTTGTCATTAGCGGGAGGTGTTACTGTTTTGTTTCAATATGAAAAAAAGTGGTCGAGCTCATTGGTGCTCTGAAGTATGTATGGTAAGGACGCTATTAATGAAAGAACGTGTCGTGAGTGGTTTCAGCGCTTGAAGAACTGTGATTTTAACGTCGTAGACCGGCATAGTGGTGGAAGAGAGAATGTTTTCGAAGATGCAGAATTGGAGACATTGCTGAGTGAAGACTCCCGTCAAACTCAAGAAGAATTGGCACGATTAGTGGGAGTGACACAGCAAGCCATTTCAAAACGTGTCAAGGCTACGGGCATGATTCAGAAAGAAGGAACTTTGGTCCAGTGTAAGTTGAAACGAAGAGACGTTGAATGGCGTTTGTGTGGTTGTGAACAGTTGCTTCAGAGGCAAAAACTGAAGGGATTCCTGCATCGCATTGTGACTGGGGACACTAATGGGTTCACTACGATAACCCTACACGCAAAATATCTTGGGGATATCCTGGCCACTCTTCCACGTCGACGGCCAAACCGAATATTCACGGCTCCAAGATCATGCTCTGCATTTGGTGGGCGCAGCTCGGCCTCGTGTACTTTGAGGTGTTAAAACCAAGTGAAACCATCACAGGTGTTCGTTATCGAACGCAATTAAATCGTTTGAGCAGAGCATTAAAAGACAAACGGCCGCAATACAGCGAGAGGCGCGATAAAGTGATTTTGCAGCACGACAACGCTCGACACCACGATGCAAAGGAGGTCAAAACGTACTTGGATACAAAATGAGAAGTCCTACCCCACGCGCCGTATTCTCCAGACATCGCTCCCTCTTTTGGCACATGGCCTGGCTGACCAACACTTCCGATCTCATGAAGAAGTCACAAATTGGATCGATTCGTGGATCTCTTCAAAAGATGAAGAATTTTTTCGATGCGAGATTCGTACACTGCCCGAAAGATGGGAGAAAGTAGTGGCCAGCGATGGAAAATACTTTGAATGATACATGTGTAACCAATTTGTTTCACCGAAGTCTCAAATGTTGGAGAGAAAACGGCGGAAGCAACGTTTTACACTTTGTATGTGCTAGAAAAAAAGAGATTAAGTTGTTTCTATAGTTGTATTTTTGTGTTAAAGTGTTGTAGATATTTGACACCCGATGGTCGAGAAAAGCTGTATCCTTTCAAGTCAGCAAGTTTGCAACTTCCAGCTGACTGGTGGTTCGCGGCGTGCGGCAGAGACAACTACTACGATGCAGCTGGCCAGTAGGAACATTTGCCGGCGACTGCTAAGAAGAAACACTTACTGGTAAAGAGAGGATTAGCGAGATATGATTGCTCGCTGAGAGCGGTTCTTTGCTTGTCCTTTTAGAATTTCAGGAGTGGTATCCGAGTATTGGTCGAGTAGTGAGCCTCTAGAGAGATTATCTCAAAAGTGTGATGAGAACGGCTCTCACGATACGTGAATTAGTCTGCAATGGAGAAAGATCTCAAGCGTGTTCAAAGCAGTTTTAAGTCGTTTAGAACGATATTTTGAGAGGACTATCGGCTTGTGTAGAAAATGATTATCGCGTCGATTTCGATAGACATGCCCAGTATAGGGAAAGTTTCGATTTATTGAAGTGTGCGAGTAGTTTGTTCTATTTGTGATTAATGGTGCGCTGTGCTGCTTAACAGACACGCTATGGTAGGCGAACCGTGTTTCAATACTTTTCTTAGATTTTCCGTTGGAAGGTATATGTAAAGAGACATGTTCACGCGAAGTCTTTTAGTTATCTTGTGACTGAGGATCTGAGCACGCACTAACGGATAGTAGTGTTGCATTGCATTATTGTGGTTGTACAGCGGTACGCAAGCACTGAGAAATAGTGACTTGGCGATATTTGGTTAGGATTTATTGTGTGACGTCGGCGTGAATGTCTTAATAAAGTAAATTCTGGAAATCTCGTTGGATGCACTGAATGTGAAGTCTACATTAAAGAGAACGGTTGTCCTACGTAATAATTATTTATTAGAAACAATCGGAAGGTTATTGAGAATGTGACAGCTTTTCCATTTGGCCCTGATGGACAAATCAAGAACCATTTAAAAGAGAACGCGCTAATTCTCTCAGAGAGAGATCGAGAGCTGTGTTTTGAGTTTTAAATATTAGTGGGTCGCTGATGTCAATGTCTGAAGTGATTGAGTCTTGTCTGATTAACTGAAGTTCATATAGCTGAGAAGTAGTGGTGACATTCAAGTTTTATTTTTTTGTTACATTTCCGCTTAGTGGGGTTTTGAATAGAGTACTAGCACTCGTGAAATAAAACGCTGATTTGTACATGTAAATGATGTAATTTCAGGAAATGAAGCGGTTTTAAAATGAAAAAGTCAGTACCCGACTTGTCTTTTATCCCAAAACTACTTCAAGAAAAAAAATCAAAGTCTTATTTGAAAGCAGACTAACATCTTGAAGCATCTTTTCGGAATAAAGCAAATCCAAAGGCCAATAATGTAAAAGACTGGAATATTGGTAAAGGCAAAGTTCAGAGAAATAGAGAAGAGACAGTATTTTTCAGTCAACTATTTGCAATGAAAATAATGATAATCTTTAGACAGGGAAATCAAGTTTGCGTGTTAGGAAAGTGATTAATTATAAATTAAAAGTTATTCCACTTTATTCTGAAAGGTTGAGACGAACGAAATACTTTATTATGATAAAATGTCAATCGAGTCAAGGACATTGTTGTAGCAAGGCGTTATCGTTGATTGACACCGAGATAAATATAAAATTATATCTTTGTCTTGTGAATGTATTCTCCGACTTGCGTAAAAATTTATAGCTTTTACACTCATTGCATATATGATTACTTGTTGAAGCTTTAAAAGAGGAACAACTACAAGAGGCAACGGATCTATATGACGTATTCATCAATTATATGCGAGAGCTATCGCTTCTACTACGTACGTTGTTGAGAATGTTTAGTTGTGTTGTCAGAGTACACAGAGTATGCTCCACTGTAGGTTATTGGTGAAGTAAATACATCATTCCTACTCCCCGTGGACTCACATTTAGTATTTTTCTGGTGACAATAGGTTTGGTGTCAGTTCATCTTACAAACGTAGTAAACTCTGATACATGCGTCGTTGTAATTAATATCCAGATAGCTACCACTGACCCCCATTACACCACCGAACGTCTTTTTGTGTTCAACTATTCGTAGACAGTGATGTAGCTAGCTGTAACGTGAGAAGCTGAATATAAAATATTGCGTGACGTCGTCGTGCTAGTACAGACAATTATTTCAAGTCACACAGATTACGTCGTTGAATGTAGGCAAGGCCTTGTCGGAACAATTTATTGTAGTCTTACGAGAAAGAGTTACATTGTCTGCCGTTGCTCTTCACCTACGTATTGCTGTGCTGTTAGGGCCTTTTCATACTGTGTATCTCCTAGGAGTTAGTAGTATATAAAGGGTGGCGCAGTACAATTTCTATGCACTTATATGGAGGGTGTTTCACAGCATCCTACGAATTTCCAGAGGCTGCAGAGAGAGCTGAGTAAATCACTTTTTACACATGAACCAATGTCCGGAAACGTCATCTAACGACGTTAAAGTCTAGTTGTCGTCCTCTGTAAATTTATGTACATACAGGGTGATTCCGTCATGATATTGTAAACTTTCAAGGATGATGGAAACGGATAAAATTATCAATTTCCGGGTAGGGCTCCCTGGCTCGGAAACCAACATGTTATGAGCGAATATGATTATGATACCTCCTATTGTGAGTGCTTGCTGCTGCTGCTAAGAATGTAGAGCATGCAACTTTCAGATGTGGTAGTATGGACCAAGAAAAGAAAAATATCAAACATGGGCTCTAAGTCATATAGCTAAGCTCCTATGGGCAATTGTTCGTTTTCGCTAGTGCGAAACAAGTTCTTCAGGTATGCATTTTAGAATCCATGTTTACTAGGCACCTTTATCTTGTTTTCGTCCATACTAACAACGATTAAAGTTGCCTGCCCTGCAATCTTAGGAACAACAGTACTAGTAAATGTATTCCACTGTCAGAGGTATCATAACGGTTTCCGCTTATAGCTATCGACTGGTTAGTTTCCAGTACAGCGACCTTCACCTCAAATTCATACATTTATCCTTCTCCATCATCCCTGAAAGTTTGTATTGTCACAGAATCACCCTGAATATACGTACCATTTGCGGGTGCAGGCCCCTGTAACTGACGCTATGTTGCGTAGTTGAATGATATTTTCGGACATGAGTTTCTGTGGGACACTTTACCTCTAAAGTTCCTCTAGAAGCCTGTAACATGAAATGTTAAACACCTTTTATGTCTCTTCGCATTTCGAACTCTTTGTTAATAGACGGAATAAGACAGGAGATGTGAGCGGCTGGCGGCGATATTGTGAATATTGTTCACAGAAGGCACAATATTTGTCGGGAAGGGCAAGATATTTCTTAAGTTTCTGATGCGCTCATTACTAATATTACACAATCGCTCAATGTAACCCATACGCGGACAATATTATTGCGCATCGAAAAATATTGAGCAGCAACACTGGTCTTGTAGGGGGCTATTTTAACCTGTTGACTACTGAGAGGTCGCTGGCAGAGCCTGACGGCCAGACGCTCCTCACTATTATGCAGACGGTATCGAAAGCCATTCTCTACCGTACAACCACATTCGCTTGTTGATTAAACATACTGTGGATGAATGTGGCCTGTAAATGCTATCTTAGTTTGGAGACCTTTTACACCATTTAAGTTGTTATCGCAGTCGCGGATTCTTACAGTCCTACTTGCTGTAGATTTCTTTATCGCTTTGCATTAATTAGAATTTGTTGACCGCGTCGAAGCCAACGTACAGGTAACTCTGTTACAATATCTCGTTTAGCGTCTTCCAAGAGCCAACAAGGGTTATCACACTCTCATGCTTCATTATCAGGAAATACAAAGGCCACTACCCCCGATACGCAAGGGGGAAAAAAAAAAGACGGATATAGCGAAATGCGAAGGAGGAGTGTTACTGGACTACATCAAACTCGTGGAAGATCTGCAGCATTGAAACGAGCGAGAAAGGTAGTCACATTCTGTGACACCATTTCCCACATTGTTATTCACAGAGTCTCTGATCGCGATGTAACCTGCGTCTTCAGTTCTGCTCGCTTTCTCAAACTGCAAATTGTATGCATGGTAGTTTTTTTTTCATTTATTTTTTTCCAACTTGCTTTTGTTTCTAATTCTCGTTGTGAGGCAACTAACCTGCACCACTCTGCGCTCTCAAGGCGCGCAGAGTTGACACGTTGTATTGACATGACTTATTTGTAGTCTTTAGATTCAGTTTTTTACCTACAGAGGACCAACATTAATGATGAAATAGAATGACTCGTTTCAAATTTTGTTAACGTGAACGGGCGTTTACTGGCTTGGAGTGGCGTTGGGGCTACTAAGCCACACTGTGTCAGGTGAGACACTGCTGTGTCCGCTAGCGGGCTCTCCAGCCGTCAACATTTTGAGGTGAGGGAACCTTAACAGACACGAACAGTCCGAAATGCCGGTTCATAAACAGAACAGCAGAACCGTGAAGACAAGCAGTAGATGAATTAATTATTGAAATATGATTACTGTGCATCAGAAGAGCATGTATGGGAGATACGTTCTCATCTCATAGAAACGTATTGTGTTTCTATTACAAACTGGTCATCACAACCGGGGAGATGGCGTTCGTCGAAGGTCACCAAGGAGGAGTAATGTCTCCAGCTGGCCTTAGAAAGCTGCTACTTTGATGTGCACATAGGAAGGGTAGGTGTTGGCGGATAGCACACGAGAAATGTTCACTTGAGTATGTCAGAGAGAACAGACCCCAGGAAAGCTGGCAGTGCACAAGGAGAGGTCCAAATAGAAATAGGCGTGCGTGGAGTCTGAAAGGAACGTGGGTGCTCCAGTGTTAAGGCAGATGGAGTTAGGTTTACTCAGGTCAGCCAAGATGGCACCTTTGGCAAGTTCTGGGAGAGCCCCAAAGGGAATGGTGCAAATTAAAGTCACTGAGCAGCAGAAAGGGGTGAAGGAGTTGCCCAGGAAGCTGGAGGAAGTCTGCCATGGCGACACCTAATGACAGAGGGATGAGGAAGGAAAACGCAGGCTGCAACAGCTTGAAGCTGGGTAGATGGGTTGACTATGAACGTCACCCCGATGGTCAGCACGACTTCCCCATGAGATGGAGTGCCTCCTCTTGAGGGGGGGGGGGGGGGCGGGAAGGGGAGAGGGGGGGAGGGGAGAGGGGGGGAGGAGGGAGGGCGGAGGTCAAAGTGGACCTGGAAGAAATGCAAGAGCTGAAAGCGGTCGCGAGGACGTAATTTTGTTTCCTAGAGGCAGAGAACAAGCAGACGTTGCGATTCCTAGAGCAGCCGTAGGCCCTCTTTGTTGGATCGAAGGCCGCAAACGTTCCATTGGAGGAGAGGCATGACAAGCAAAGGGGGGCGGGGGCAGGGAAGAAATGAGGGAGTGTCACCTGGGCGGCTCCAGAGTGCCAGCCTTCGAAGACTTACTGCTACAGGGCGCAGAGGCTGGAGGATCCTGCTCCATGGTATCTACAGAGGCGCTGGCATTCTCCTTCTATCGGTCTGCGGAGTCCAGGTCAGAAGAACAGCTGGCGGTGCGCGTCGGCGTCATCGAGGTCGGCCGGGCGAGGGTGTCACGTGGCGACACCACCGAAGAGCATCCCCGAGTCATAAATGGGAAGACAGTTTGCCTTTGATTGATTTCTTGGAGTCTTTCCGGTTGGCAGTGGGAGACTCAGATGTTTGTGGCTGGAGGGACATAAGAAGTCTTCACGGGAGTACTCCTTCTGTCCTTTCCTGCTTGCTGGTTGTGTAGCAGGTGATTTCGCCTGGTGAAGCGGAAATTTGGTCGCTTGCTACACAGCTGGAGGAGGAGACAGAGATGCTAGCATGACACTGGGCGATCTTACAATCGCGGTGCTGAATTTGGGGTCGTATGTCTGCATGGCCATGTCCTTCGTGGAAAGAGTTGCAGCAAGAACAATAGTGTAAGTGCTGTAAGGTCTAACGCAGGGTTTGCGACTAGCAAACAGCTTGAATGCGGCCGGATAAAGCAGTTTTTACGTTACGCGGATCTCCTGGATGGCCCAGTCATCGAGATACATTGGACAATCTCGGGAGGAGACGGCATGGTCGCCATTGCAATTGATATGGCGACGAGGAGGCGGACAACCGGCCTCGTGAAAATCCCTACCACACGTTACACATTTAACAATGTGCCGTCAGGACATTTGAGTATGGTTCGAACGATGACACTGGTAGCAGCGCATCTTGTTTGGAATGTATGATGGGACTGTGATAACTTCATAGCTTTGTTTGGTCTTTGACAGAAGCAGCACTGTATCAAAAGAGAGAGTGCATGGACACTAAGTATGCATCTTCATCACCCGATGGACTGCGATAACACACTTATCAGTGATGTTAGTTTGAATTTCTGCCTCAGCAGACCATAGAGCAGACTAGTGTAAATAACACCAAGGAAGAATTCAGCGTTTGATGGGCCTCGACACGAACAGGATAGCCGTGAAGGAGCAAAGCTGCAAGCAGCCGTCGCGTAAACGAGAGCAGGATTTCATAGGGCTGGCAACTGCATCAACACCTTTCTGAATTACAAACGGATTTACCGAAGGAAAGGACTGACCATCTGTAGTACGTGGAACCACGAGGAACCGTGGTGCAGCTGGGAAGGTCTTTGAATCTTTAGCCTCCTTCAGTTTACGGGTGTGGACGTTGACGGAAGATGGTGATTGCCTCATTGCGAGAAAATCCTCCACAATTGCCGTCGTCTCCGATGGCGCGCTACTTCGAAACGGTGACTCCCCCACCTTACGTGATTCTTCAAACATCATGTCAGACCACCCGAACACTGACAGATGAACCAATCGGCAATTTGGGAAGGTAGCAGCTCAGATTATTACCTCTCTCTGGACCTGTACTGTCAGTGGCTACGTACGAACCTTACTGTCGACCTGGGGCTGGGAATTACGCGTTACCGAATCACCTGCCGCGTGAGCCGGCCTTCAGGAGCACACAAGGAGGAAGAAGGAAAAGTGGAACCTCAAACGCCGAAGTGGAGGAAGGATAGGAGAAGGAACGAATAAAAGGAAAGGAACGAAAAACAGCGGAGAAACTGTTCTGATATTGGCTACTGAAAATGCAGAACATATTTCCCACTACATCCTAGACATGTTTCCCACGGGAGGGGAAAACTACATCCTAGACACGTTCCCCACATGATGATGAAAAAGAATATCAAGAGAATAGACGAGCAGCAGGGAAGGAAAAAGTGCTGCAAAAGTTGGGGCCACATGGTAGCCAATCACGAACCCGCCGAAGCACGGCGAGTCGCCAGGGGGAAGATCTTGCTAGTGACTGACTTCTGTTGAGCAGTGGGATGGAAATCGAGTTTTTTTCTTTCAATATAATGTGTATATGGCGTTTGCGTCCTTGGGTCCTCATGCGGCGACCTAACTTCCAGCGATAAGCTAATACAGGCGTTTTATTGGCGGTACGTGTTATTAGAAATTTAATGTTGAGGCTGTTCACTGAAGTGACTGTATGGCTGATGGTTCTCCGAGTCACACAAATGCACTAAATTCAGCGCAAGACAGGAGCCAAAGCGTGGCAACAATCCTGTGTTCACGTGTCAATAGGCAGCACGGGAGGAGAACTGAAGATACGATGGCTTGCCGTGACACTTACCACGCCTCTTTTCTGCCATGGACGGATTACAGATAAGCGCATATGTCTCAGTGAGGCTTCGACGCTGCTACCAGTCCTGTTATCCACTGAGAAATCACTACGTGAAATATCACACTATACGTGTCGATGAATATAATCTGTGTTTGTACCTTAGAGATAGTAACATCTAGGTGCTCGTGTATCGTGTCGCGTACGATGTTAGCTCATCGATCTTTATTGTGCAATAATTAGCTGGCGACTTATTTATTACTATCTCGCGATGGTGTGTTTATGTCTCTTCTGCAGGTCAGCCTTACATCAATGGTCCGCAACTGATAAATTGCGCAACGACATTTGTTTGATGCATTCCTACCTGTTTTTGCTGTAAGTAACATTCTACATAGGATAAGGAATCTATTTTATACGTTTTAGCTTTCTGCCTCGGGTTCATTACATAATCCAGTTGGTGATTGAGAATGGTATGAATAAATCTTACGAAAAAGTAAGCTGGATATTATTCGCACGAAAAAGGAAAGTGAAGGTGGTGGTTTGCTCTTTCTACAATGATTCAGGTATCATAGTCGAATTTTTATCTACTAAATTCTATGTTAGTCGTTGAAGAGTTAAGATATTACATGTGCAGAAATATCACAGCTTATAATAAAGGAAGCAGAATTAAAAATATACTGTTACTTTAACAAGTAGCCCACTTCCAGCTAGAGATTACGCGCGTCCTTCAAAACTTTAATGGAAATGGAAGAATCTTACCTATTACCCGAACGAAACCATCCCGACCGCCATGAACTGAACGTACACGTAGCTACACAGTTGTTTAGAGCTGCCTACAGAAAGTCATATTCTGTATAATGAGAATGCTGGATAACTTGCCGTATCAGTTCAATTTTTAGCAAAGCAACCGAATTAGAGACTTTCTTGAAATGGAGTTACAGCTATAACCAGTGGAAATAATCTTGCAGTAGTTTTATAGAAGTTTTCTGCTAAACAACATTTTAGGCAAACATTTGCTTATTATTTGAAAAACTGATGAACGGAAGGTTGCGTCTGTATGCCCATTTTCCGTCGTTTGTCCTTCACTGACAGCTTATTAGCAGTCTCGTCTTTCTTATTATATGAAGTCCTCGTTAGTGATGTTTCACTTCAAAATTTAGGAAGGAGAAATTTGATATTATATGTGGAATGTAAGCACTTGACAGTCACTCATACCTTAGGCTTGTGCGAGCTTTTTCGTTTTGCAGTTTGTCAGTTTGCCATCTCACGCGTATACGTACGAGTAGTTTGCGACAGGCCTAAGGACAGTAATTACCACTTGTAGGTTTCATTTTAAGCGCGTTCATTTTAAGCGGGTTGGAGTATTGCCAATATATGAACTATCTCTGATCTTTTTTCTTCGAGTTGGACTACCGGTGGCGAGTGATATTCTAAAGTTGGCAACACTTCAGCCCACTGAACACACACAAAAAGGTGTGGCGAATGAAATGAGCAAATAGTGACAAGTGGAAACAGTGGCTAAAGGCCTTCTACTGTTCACGCGAAACAAAGGCCGCAGATACGGGAATGTAAATAAGACCAGAAACCGTGGGGAGCGCGCAGAAAAACTGAATTAACGATCTCCATGACAGTGAATTTCTTTGATCCTATTAACGTAGTATTGTGGAAGTAAACCTTCGTCATGTTGCAACGAAAATTTCACGAATTTTTCTGGCAGGAAGTTAAACGCGTGTAATAGGAAAATAATTTAAGAGTTACTAAATACTGAAAAATATAAGGCTTAATTGTCAGACATCTGGGTACAGACGAGTTAGATGATGACAGCCATTTCAAAAATGTGAGAGCCTGATTCTTATTGCTACATGCGTGACAGTACCATTGGGCCCTCCTGGCCTGTTCGGGCGGGGTTTAGTTTTTTAGTTTTTACGAATGTGGTAGTGTGACTTTTGGGCGAAACAGGATTGCGCACCAAAATCTCCGTCCCTGGTTTTACACGCTCTTATCAAATAACCGCCTATTGCCTCTGTTATTGGCGGGACTATGCATTCTTGCAAATGAAAATGTCAAATATAGACGACTCGGCAGCCACATCTACGGTTCTGGCAAAAAAATGAAAAAGAGCGCTCTCGATACTAAGGAGATTTGTTGTCAAGTGTTAATGTATTTTTCATCTTTTGACGGGGTCCTTACATCGTGGCAAGTTTAATAGTGATAAACGTAGTGCATTTTCTGTGTACTACAAAGTGTTCTTACACTCCACTCAAATCGAGGACAAGATCTGACACAACCGATACGAGGCTGGCGCTACAATTTTCTGCGCGTAGGAACTACGCTATGACCACAGCCCTTCGCAAAATGGAATGCCACCTGGTGTCGGGGCAAAGACAAATTGGGAAATATTCTAGAGGCTATAAAGGCCGCAAATGGCTAATTCCACTGACATAAGTGGCTTTGACAAACGACAGATCTTTGTGGCCCGTGTAAGATCAGATTCAGTTTTCGTTCCATAGACCCAAAAATCAGTATTCTCGTGGATGTGGAACATGTCAGAAAACGTAACATAAAAACATAAAACATTTGAATATAAGGTGCCGCTGATTCGAAGGTGTTTTTTATTGAATCCTCAATTGACTATATCAACGTGGCCCTGTATACCTGACACCAATGAAAAAATGCTATCGAAGCGCAAAAAAGGAGAACATGCTCATGTTAAAAGACTGGCCGAAAAGCTGGGTACCAGCTGCCTCATTCTACCTTCAACGTTAAAAATTCTCAAAAATATTGGCATCCGAACATATCCGCGCCCTTTTTAACATGCAACTCACCTCTCACTGCTACAAGCTCTCTTAACTCGCTAATACCCACTCTGCCATCGCTCTAAATCGCTCGAACACTCCCACTTGCCCATTCTCACTCATTCAGAACGACTCGTTCTCATTACCTGTGTGTGTGTGTGTGTGTGTGTGTGTGTGTGTGTGTGTGTAACTGTCCTGTCTCCTGTTTCTAAGCCACAGTTTCATTCATTCTGCTGTTCCCCCGTCACTGTCTCTCTCTTACTGCTACTTTCTCTTTCACTCCTCCTCACTGCTTCTGTCTCTTCTCACGGTCATCTCTTCCTCGTTATTGTCAGAGTCTCTCATTATCACTGGCTCTCACCCACCTCCACTTTCACCTTCCCTTTATTCCTCTCCCAGTGGCACTGACTTGTCTATGTTCTTATCACCTTCAAAAATGTGTGTGAAATCTTATGGGACTTAACTGCTAAGGTCATTAGTCCCTAAGCTTACACACTACTTAACCTAAATTATCCTAAGGACAAAAAAAAAAAAAAAAAAAACCGCACACGCACGAGGGAGGACTCTAACCTCCGCCGGGACCATACACACAGTCCATGACTGCAGCACCTTATCACTGTTCCGTCACAGTGTCAACTATCTACTGTATATTAAGTTTTCGTCTCTTTCCAAATGCCAATCTCTCCTGGTCTTTCAATTTTCTGAAAATTTTTTAAGGTCATGAGAAAGATAGAATGAGGCAGCTGGTATTCTTCTTTTCGATGATAATCATAACTAGGAGCACATTCGTCTTTTCTATGCTCTACTAGGTGCTTTTTCCGCCGGTTTCCTTCTCTTCTTTGCCAGAGCAGAGCATGTCACTCCTATGACAAGAACTTTATGGGTCAGTAAATTTTGATAGTTTAGTTGCGTGAAACTGAAACAACGTTAATCTAACTTTACACCTAGGATCGGGTTTTACGGAGAGAAACATTTTTCTTGTGGTTCACTACTACAACGTTGGTCTCCCAGAACCCTTCTCACGGTAACTAAGACACTTAACAGAGTACATATTGCTACGTCACTTTATGGACTACCTTTTCGCCTGACATTGGATTTCACGAATGTATTTTACGAATATAAGTAGTGTAACTTTGATCCTCTTTATTTCGAAGATGGATAAAGACCCGAAGAAACTTTAAAAAAGTTGTTCGAGATCACGATATTAGAAATATATCGTAAAAATTTCAGCAATTTGCTGTGCTTGTCCGTCTTTGAATCAGCAACTCTATTTTGGTATGAAAAAATGGTAGCAACTTTTTTTTTTTTGGAGGTTTTCTAATGAACCGCCCACGGACTAATAGTGCCTCCATAAGCTTCTTAGTGTCCACCATAGAGCAGATCAAATGCAAAAAGAAGCGATCAATTTATCGCATTTGCCTAAGCAGGACGAAGTGTCTAATACTCATACTTTGACCCTGTATTGTTAGATTGTGACACTAAGATGATCCTGGTGGATATACATTTGGTCCCTATCCCAAGGACTATCCGGACCACATGACCCTATTTTTCTATCAGTAATAGAACTCGAGATTGGAACGACGGAAGAACCCCGTTTTATGCCCGGCGTTTTGGAGCATTTGTCTGATGGAAATAAATTGATCCCCACTCAGTAATAAAGGAGTTGATTCTACTACTAAATTAAAGCAGCATTTTAATTAACTCTATTAGATTAAATGCAAAAGAAACTGTTTAACAGCCATTGGAAATAAGTAAATGCCTTGGCAAGGCTAGAAAGAGAGTTCTACCGTGATTCAGATGAACGCGTATCTAGATAAAGCAAATACGTTCGCAGAAGCCGGAAGGTATTACCGAAAGTTAGTGCAAAAGGACAGAAAACACTACAGAAAGGTGTGCGTTTGCATCTATAGGCTGAGTCGAAAGTATGAACTCTGACAGCAAACTATTCTTCAGAATGAAGATGGAAATTATTGAATGCCGTTAAAAATGATTTGACTCTCCCTACAGTTCGCCTCGTCGTAGCGATTTGGTCTCACCCTTTTTACAATTTGCAGATGGCAGCTGAAGTGACTGCAGAATCAGTCCTTGGCTCGGTACTAAAAACTTGCGTCTGCGTCTTAAATTCAGCTCATTAGGATGAGACACACCCGTCCTGTGGGGCAGTGTTATGCCATGAGGGACATTCGCCTATGGTTCCGTCAAGACATGATATTGCGGTGCAGCAATGCTTTGGTTTGTCCCCTTGATTGTTCATGGTCTACCTGTTTTAGGCTATTCTTCTCGTTACTAAATTTTCGATTCTTACTGTTCTCGAAATGAGTGTGCGAACCCAAAAGCCCTTTACTTTAGTGAACCTTTGGTCTGAGGACCAACTGTGGGAAAACAGTCTGAATTTGACCCTACTTATTTTACGAGACGGGATTTCTTTCCAGAGTCACGAGAATTACTGATGTTTGAAGTACGTTAGCGTATTGCGTCAGCTGTCATAAGTCTAGTATGTTGTTTCCATGCATCAAAGCTTCTGTTTCTGGTGATTGTATGTATGTGGATACATAGAATAAATGCTGTAATTATTGTGAACACCTCTTGACCCTTTTATCTGCAACTCCATATACACATGGTGAAGTACGCTGGACATTATTACCCGCGATGGTTCACTAGGTTGCCCGGTTCACTGGATGATGTTTTGGTATTATCCATTGCTCAATTCAGGCAATGTTCTTGGTCAACGAGTATGAATACTCGTAATGACGAACTATAATAATAATAATAATAATAATAATAATAATAATAATAATAATAACCGTTTCAATTAAATTCGGATTCAAGGGTTGGTCAGAAAGTCATTATTTTGGTGTCCGAGGAACGCTATGGATCTCATTAGCTGCAACACCATCCAGCCAGTCATATGAGAACGATTGTGTGGTCTGGCAGCGGCAGATATCTGACCAGGAGAGTATCGAGGAAACGTGATTCACCGTCAGCAGCAGGACGACACATTTCCCCGTGGATAATTTTGTAAAAATATTGCAATTTGATTTTTCTAGGATGCCTGGTAAATCACGAACTATTAAGACAAATTGTAAACGATGTTTCCGGAAGTTTAATTTTGTTCAGTCACACAGCTTGAGGCTGTAGTGGATAGCCATCACTGTTGTGGATCGGCCGTAGGGATCCAACGGACGGCCAGCACGACCCACGGGACCATCGGTCGGTTTGGACCAGTGGCCAGCTCAGTTACTGCTTGCTTTGGGGTTGACCTCTCAACCGTGGTTGAGTGGGAGGTCGTCTCGGGGTTTGGCAGGCTGCGGAAGACTTCCCAGGCGGCCGAATGTAAGACATCCCCGGTTAGTCGGGCAAACAGGTTCCAGGTGCCGTCTGTTGCCGACACTGTCTAGCCAAATGCAGTCACTTGTCCTGTTTCAGAGGAAACCTCTCAGCCTGCAAGATCAGGGCAGTCACAGAGCATAGAGAGGGTAGGACTATTGGTAGGTGGAAACTCCAATGTGTTAGGCGCTTTAGGGATCCCTTAGGAACATGACTGCCAAGGAGGGAAAGAAAGCCAGTGCGAAATCCGTGGGCATACCACCTGTTGGAGTCATTCCAGACGTGAGGCTGATCATTCCGGATGCCATGAAGAGTACAGGGTACAGCTAACTGCAGGTGGTGGCTCATGTCTGTACCAATGATGTGTATCGCTTAGGATTGGAAGATATTCTCTCTGGTTTCGAGCGGCAATCAAATGAGGTAAAGGCTACCACCCTTGCGAGATGAAAGCAGAGCTCACCATTTGTAGCATAGTTGACAGTAACGACTGCCGACTGATTCAGACTCACCACCCGGTTTCGCACCAGAGGCTCAGATGGTTCTGCGACCGCGTAGGCTGCAGATATATGGACTTGCGCCATAGGATGATGGGGTCTGGGTTCCACTAAATAGGTTAGGGGTTCATTACATGCTGTGTGGTACGGACCTGTCAGTGTTTTAGGTTGGAGGGTCTCTGGGAAACACAGATAAGGCTTCAGTCTCAATGGGCGCAGGACGGGCACTGGAAGAACCATCGGTGTAACAGTCGTGAACTACCGTAGCTGGGTTGCTAACGTACCAGAGCTCCAAGAGCTAATAGGAAGCACAGAAGCACAGATTGTTATAGCCACTGAAAGCTGGTTAAAGTCAGAAGTTCAGCCGAAATTTTTGCGGAAGACCTAACGGCGTTCGGAAAGGATTGGCTGGATATGGTTGGCGGTGGTGTGTTTGTTGCTGTTAGAACTAGTTTATCTTTTAGCGAAATTGAAGTGGATAGTACCAGTCAGTTGGTATGGGCAGAGGTCATTTCGGGCAACCGGAATAATATAATTGGATCCTTTTACCGACCTCCAAACTCAGATGATACAATTGCTCAGAGGTCCAAAGAAAACTTCTGTAATCTCAAACACCCGAGTCGCACAATTATAGCTGGTGGTTACTTAAATTTACCCTCGGTATGTTGGCCAAAGTACTTGTTTAAATGCGGAGGTACGCATAAATTATCCGAAATTGTGCTAAACGCATTTTCTGAAAATTTCCAGCAGTTGGTTCAATAGCCGACTTAAATAGTAAACGGTTGTGAAAATACACTTTACCTTTTAGCAACAAATAATCCTGAATTAGTAACTAGCATCAAAACGGATACAGGGATTAGTGAACACGGGGCTGTCGCATCGAGACGGAATACCTTAACTCCCAAATCCACTAAAAATAAACGAAAAATATACGTATTCAAAAAAGCAGATGAAATTCACTTAACACCCTCATGAGAGATTCTCCACTCCTTCCAAATTAACAAAGTAAGTGTAGACCAGATGTGGCTTGAATTCAAAGGAATAGCATCGGCAGAAATAGAAAGATTTATACCAAATAAATTACCAAACGGCGGAGCTGATTCCCCATGGTACACGAAACAGGTTAGAATACTATTGCAAAAACAAGGAAAAAATGCGCGCCAAATTTAGAAGAACGCAGCACTCCCAAGATTCGTGATCTTTTACAGAACCTCGAAATTTAATGCGGGCTTCAATGCCATATCGAACATGCCATAACCTAAATCCGAGTAAATGTAGTGACGTTTAGATGCTGAATAAAATGTGCGCACTCCCTAGTTTGCAAATAATTTACGTTTTTCCCCATATCGTTCAATAATTGTTACGATGTATGTTAGCGGCAAGAGACAATCAATGCCTCCTCTCCGTAATAGCAGCGGAAATACTATCTACGACAGTGCTGCTAAAGCAGAGTTACTGAACACAGCCTTCCGAAATTCCTTTAAAGGAGGTGAAGTAAATTATCCAGGATTCGGATCAAGAACAGCTGCCAATGTAAGTAACTCGGTAGATACCTTCGGAGTAGTGGAGGAACTTAAATCACTTTATAGTATCAAGTCTTCAGTCCAGACCAGTTAGGTTCCTTTCAGAGTACTCTTATGCAACAACTTTTTTTAAAAAAAATCATGTACAACCGACTAGTCGACGAGAGATCCGCACCTAAAGACTATAAAGTTGCACAGGTCACACCAGTATTCAAGAAAGGCAATAGAAGTAATCCACAACATTGCAAGCCCATATCATTAACGATGTGCAGCATGATTCTGGAACATATATTGTGTTCGAACACTATGAACTGCCTCTAAGAGAACTGTGTATTGATGTACAGCCAACAAGGATTTCAAAAACATCGTTCTTGTTAGACAGAACTAGCTCTTTACTCTCACCAAGTGTTGAGTGCTGTTGACAAGGGATTTCAAATTAATTCCATATTTTTAGATTTTCAGAAGGCTTTTGAGACGGTTCCACAGAAGCAGCTTGTAGTGAAATTGCGTGATTGTGGAATATCCTCTCAGTTATGCGACAGGATCTTTATTTCCTGTCTGAAGGGTTACATTTCGTAGGAATTGACGGAAAGTCATCGAGTAAAACCGAAGTGATTTCTGGCATTCTGGAAGGTAGTGTTATAGGCCCTTTGCTGTTCCTTATCTATATAAACGATGTAGGAGACAATCTGAGCAGCCGTCTTCGGTTGTTTGCAGATGACGCTGTCGTTTATCGACTACCAAAGTCATCAGAAGACCAAACTAATTGGAAAACGATTTAGAAAAGGTATCAGTATGGACCGAAAATTGAAATTTATCCTAAATAATGTAAAGTATGAGGTGAGCCACGTGAGTGCTAAAAGGTATTCGTTAAACATCGGTTACACGATAAATCAGTCAAATCTAAAGACCGTAAATTCAACTAAATAACCTAGAAATTGCAACTACGAACAACTTAAGTTGGAAAGAATACTTAGAAAATTTTGTGGGGAAGGCTAACCAAAGATTGCGTTTTGCTGGCAGAACACTTAGAAAATTAAACGAATCTACTAGAGAGACTGCCTACACTACGCTTGCCCGTCCTGTTTCGGAGTACCGCTGCGCGGTATGAGATCCTTACAAGACAGGGTTAACGGAGTACATCGAGGAACTTTCAAGAAGGGCACCCAGCACATTTTATGTTATCGAGAAATAGAGCAGAGTACGACGGACATGATACAGGATTTGAGGCGGACTTGATTAAAACAGACGTTTCTCGTTGCGGCGGGATGTCTAAGAAATCTATCACCAACTTTCTTCTCCGAATGCGAAAATATTTTGTTGACGCCGCCAACCTATATAGGGAGAAACGATCACCGTAACGAAATAAGGGTAATCAGAGCTCGCACCGAAAGATACAGGTGTTCGTTCTCTCCGCGAGCTGTACGAGAGTGGAATAGCAGAGAATTATCTTGAAGGTTGTTCGACGAACCCTTCGCGAGGCGTTGATGTTTTATTAGCAGAGTAGCCATTTAGATGTAGATAAGAAATTCCTCGTGGTATACTATGCAATCATAGTCCACAAACTTCTTATCGGTGAATAATGGTGAACTGCGTGCTATTGAGCGAGGATTCTAAACTGATAAATATCTTCCGAACTTTCCTACTGTTTGTTTAGTTGAAGCTGGCATTGTTTGGACAACACGTCGTGAGTTCAGCTGACATGCTGGCTACTGGCGAGAGAATGTTACCATGTTATTGAATTAAATAGTACAAAATATGAGGTACTTTTATGTCAGGAATTTTTTATTACAGCAAACTGGCAGCAAGTGATAATGCAGCAGATACATTTTAACCAAGAACTTTGTTTTTCTCATATGCAAGGTCGCTCTCCAGAGAGTCGTCAGGCGCAGTTTCTCTGGTGTTTCAGCAGATATTTTGAATTTCGTTTTTGCATTGTGCAGCTGCATTGTCAGCCCAAATCAATACTGCTCACAGCGTCTTTCACGTGACGCCTATTGTCGACGGATACATCTGCTTCCCGTTACCAAAAAATTTTTAAAGCTTTATTTTACATGTCCATCGCTGGAGCGGTCCCAGATTAGTCTAATGCGATGTTTGTTTTATCGACACGTATTAACAGGGACAGTAGAAACACGAGGTATATAACCCGTACTCTCCAGCCTCGGCAGCGCTGCCCTGGCCCCCCGCTGACTGCAGTTTATTCATGTTTTACAGACTCTTAATACATAGCGATATAATGAACATGGAACTGTAATTTGCGAGCCCTCTGTGGAGTAGACACATAACTTTGCAATTTAGAAATAATTTTGTTTGTATTGGAAAACGAACCGATTCTTTCTGTTGACACTGTCACATGAGACACGTGAGCTGTAGTAGTTGTCCGGGTTGGTTCCAGCTTCACAATGTAAAAGCTAATTTGCAAGTACCTGTTGAAATACCAGAGAAAATGCGTTTGAAGACTTAAGAGAGACACCCGGTATAGTAGCTTCAGGCAGACCTGAAAGATTAAACCACCACCTAACAGGAAACCATACCTTTTATGCACCGTCTATTTAATAACATTACGTGTCATTTCAGGGCAGGCCGTGGTTCTGTGGTCACTGAGCTAAGTGAGTACATTCCAAGAAAGAAAATAGCGATCCCGCGCCGTGGCAGTTGCGCGTGGAGTACCGATGTAGGCACATACATTAACGAACTCAGGTCTTGAGGGTATCCGAGGAGTGAAGGCTGTACGAACAGGAACACATTGTTCGAGAAAATTGCAATGAAGGGACGTCTCAATTCAGGCGCTGCAGGTAATTAGGCTTTCCCAGAAACTAAGTGGCACGAAATTCGAAGCGAGTACGCGCTGCTGCGTCATGATTGAAGAGGGCGGTGGGAGGGGGGGGGGGGGGAGTTAAGACAATTCTAGAGCAGTGTCTCCCATCGGGATCGTCGGATACTCTGTTTCGCAGCCGTTGTAAATGCGGCACCACACATTAAGACCGAGAAAATGTGTCGACAGCACTGTCAGTTTGCTCCGACAGTACACAGCTGCTACAGAAGACTTAGGACCGCTATTGGTAGTAATGGACAAAGGTCGGAGGCCGGACGCAACAGCGCCTTGCAGAGTGGACCTTGAGGCCAGCCGGCGGTGAGTCACAGCAGACACAGACGTCCCTGGATAACGAATGACACGGCGCGCTGACCCCAAGATATAACGCAGCAGGCGAGACTGCGCATAGACTGTCCGCGACACACCGAAACCGCATCCGTGCACTTTGCTTGCGGCGACGATTTGAACTATGCAGTTCAGTGTTCTCATAGGTATCACAGTCACGGGTAGCACAAACACTTGCACACGATCAATTAACCCGCTGCTTTCACAAATATCTAAACCGTAAACGCAATGCGAGAACTTTGATCTGAATGATGGCAAAAAGCGACTCCGCTCTGCAGGCTCATGCACTTCCCGAACAGTCCCCGGCCGTAATGATGGTGCTCTGACGTGGTGCTACAGTAATCAGCGCATTTCCAACGTATCTTCTTCACTGAGGCTACCGCAGCTATATTCTTATTGAATGAAAGTGGCAGTTTTACCCACTCAGGCTGTTATTTGAACTTTTCTTTCATTTCGTTTCCGATAGTCATGGGCCACACCTAATGGGAGATGCTGCGAAATTCTCTAACATTTAAACTGGCTAGAAATTCTGTTACCTCATTTCCATTTTGTTTGCATCAGAAAGAATGTTTCAAAGACTTTCTTTGATCTCACTAAACTATCGGCTATCAGCAGCATGAATGAAAACAAACTTGGAGTAAATTTTGAATGAAAGTACGCACAGGACTATATAGCTCCTAATTTCGTAAGAGTAAAGAGTGTTTCTCTTCCATTCATGCACATACAATCTTGACCATCGAGCACATTTTACAATTACGTTTAGGATCAGAGTTTTCATTTATCTTTCACACATGTTCAATGTGCCCTCCTCGAGATGCAAGATACATCCAGACGATTGCCGAACTCGTCCCATGCTTTTGCGAGCATGTCTATAGTCCCTGCATTCATTCACTGCTGTTGCTCTGTGGTGTCGCGGTTGCTGGAAGGGCAGGAACATGGACGGAGCCATAAATCTGCCGGCCTTGAGGGGCGATCTTTTAGTACGAGATCTGTACGTCCCTTTACGGCTGATATATAGTTCAAGTAGCTCATCGCTGATGAAGTCAGGTCGCAAAGATAGAACCGAATTGCACATTTCGTCACGTTAGGGGATACTGTATTGTACGTACACGGCTCTTCTGAAGGCCTGAATGAAGTACAGTGTTTTCGAAATGGTTTTAGGTCCACAGTAAATTTTCAACATGAAAAATTAGGAATTTTCTAACTTATGGAGAAAATGATTCAAATGGTTCTGAGCACTGTGGGACTTAAGGTCTGGGGTCACCAGTCCCCTAGAGTTAGAACTACTTAAACCTAACTAACCTAAGGACATCACACACATCCATGCCCGAGGCAGGATTCGAACCTGCGACCGTAGCGGTCACGATTCCAGACTGAAGCGCCTAGAACCGCACGGCCACACCGGCCGGCTTAACTTATGGAGAATCCACAAAGGACAGTAAGAATATCTAACTTTTCATGTCTTATTCATCAAATACGCTTGGTATCAACCATGAAAAGTGGCAGGGAAAAAACTCTCTACCACCGATAGTTGCTGAAGTGATGGCTGGCTCGACGCGGCAACTATACAGCCTTGTGACAGTGCCAAAAAGACTTGGTCAACAGCTATGGCAATACGATGGCAACACAGATCAGCATCAATGTACGGTAACTTACTAACAGGTACTTTACATTACTCAGCTGTAGTGCGATGATGGTTCGTGGTAATACATCAGTGTTTACTTGCACTGACTAGTCTTCAATTCTGGCCTAGTCCGGAAGCCAACGAACGATAACAACGATCGCTTGTAGAATGCCTAATTTGCCTCTCCTATGCGGCGACTGTTTACTCCGGCCTGATGCTGTCTTGAGGTACTAACCACACTTAACGATATTGTGTTTATACTGCCGGATATACTAATTTGAATGAAGCCTTGTGCCGGCTTATATCCACGTATAGCTGAAGAATGTCTGTGTTATGTAAGACGGAAGCGTAAAATAGTCCTCGCCTTGTGCGCCATCTGTTGGAGGCTAGCCTTAACAAGGGTACTGCGCCTACTCTTCAACACCGATGTAGTCCAAATTTATAGCGCAGGCAGGTCTTCGATAGAAACAGCAGTGATGGAAGAAAGCACCAAATGCCAAACATTTAGAAAACATTGCATTTTTCGTGCGTGTCTGGCGAGGCATAAGCCACTTAAGGTTTACGTAGTTTCCAGGCAGCTGTTTGAGCAGCCGAGTACAGAATTGTAATTCAAGGGACGTGGGGCCGCGTCTGTGCACAAGCTTTAGGAGTTCCAGTTTTTACTTTATTTACACTGCAAATAAACCGAAATAATGCCCAGTCACTTTAATATGCACCACGAAAAATCTCGCCGCTTAATTGTGGATTTGTTTCTCCTCCCCTAAGACAATTAACGGAGGAAATTTGTTCTCCAAAACGTAAGATTTCATCACGTCAGTCATAAAATTTGTGAGGGTTGCTGATAGTTTCCCATATGTTTAAATACTGACGACAATCCTGAACTTTGCCCAACTCATCCACCAAATTTTCCTTTCCCTTTAACGCCTCTTATCAAAATAAGAATGAACACAGACTCGACGAGCCTCTAATTACAATTACATACAACCCCGACCCCCTCCCGCTGTGCTACCCGCTGCCTGGAAACTACTGTTTTTTTTTTCAGTCCAGAGACTGATATGATGCAGCTCCCCATGCTACACTATCCCTCTACCCTCGCAAGCCTCTTCATCTCCGAGTAAGTCCTTCAACCTACATCCTTCTGAATCTACTTAGTGTATTCATCTCTTGGTCTCCCTCTACGATTTTTACCCTCCGCACTTTCCTCCAATACTAAATTGGTGATCCTTGATGCCTCAGAACACGTTCTACCAACCTGTCCCTTCTAGTCAAGTTGTGCCACATATTCGTTACCACCTCATTAGTTACGTGATCTGTCCATCTAATATTCAGCATTCTTCTGTAACACCACGTTTGGAAAGCTATTCTCTTCTTGTGTAAACTGCTTATCGTTCATGTTTCACTCCCATACATAGCTACAATCCATACAAATACTTTCAGAAACCTACTTCCTGACACGTTAATCTATACTTTATGTTAACATATTTCTCTCCTTCAGAAACACTTTCCTTGCCACAACCAGTCTACACTTTATATCCTCTCTACTTCGACAGTCATCAGTTATTTTGCTTCCCAAATAGGAAAACTCTTATACTACTTTATGTATCTCATTTTCTAATCTAATTCCTCAGCATCATCTGATTTAGTTAGACTTCATTCCATTATCCTCGTTTTCCTGTTGTTGCTGTTCATTTTATATCCTCCTTTCCGTTCAACTGCTCTTCAAGGTCGTTTTCTGTCTCAGAGAATTACAATGTCATCGGCAAACCGCAAAGTTTTTATTTCTTCTCCTAGCATTTTAATTCCTACTCCAAATTTTTCTTTTGTTTCCTTTACTGCTTGCTCAATATACAGATTGAATAACATCTGGGACAGGCTACAAAACTGTCTCAATCCTTTCTCAACCACTGCTCCCCTTTCGTGCCCCTCGACTCTCAACTGTAATCTTGCCTGTACAATTCATATATAGCCTTTCGCTCCCTGTATTTTACCCCTACCACTTTCAGAATTTTGAGGAGAGTATTCCAGTCAACACTGTAAAAAGCCTTCTAGAAGTCTACAAATGCTAGAAACGTAGGTTTGTTTGCCTTTCCTTAAATTATCTTGTAACATAAGTGCCTGGAAACTACATTAACATACAAGAGTAATGCCTCGCCCGAACCACGCCAGATTCATTCTCCCCCCCCCCCCCCCCCCCCGTCCATAAATGGCTCAAATGGCTCTGAGCACTATGAGACTTAACTTCTGAGGTCATCAGTCGCCTAGAACTTAGAACTAATTAAACCTAACTAACCTAAGGACATCACACACATCCATGCCCGAGGCAGGATTCGAACCTGCGACCGTAGCGGTCACGCGGTTCCAGACTGAAGCGCCTTTAACCGCACGCAACTGTTACGGAAATAAGCCAACATACAGTTTTATTTTTAAAAAAGCCACAATTTGATACCTGCAGCTTCGTGATTAATAAAGTTTGCGCTGACAAGCCGTTTCCTATTTTAAGCGGCCATGATGATTGTTCCTCGAAGCGAAAATACTTATTAATAAATCATTAGTGTATTTTACTTTTAGACATCTGCTTCCATTATTGCATCTAACCAATCCAATTTTATTTTCCGTTCATCGACGAGACTCGCAGCTATTTTCCTCGCGTACGCCGCTGCTCGTTGTGCAGTTGAGTTGAACAGCACTTGGAGCATTTTGCGGCAAGCCGCGATCGCGTAACACTTGCGTCCGCTGCGCGCACGTTTCCCGCAACGCTAACTGCACCCACTTCCGTGTTTCGCACGCAGCGTAATACCGAATACCCCGTTCCTCTACGCCCACGTAGAGTATTACGTTGCACTAAAACCGGCTTCCAAGGTCTGTGCAATCTGTACTACATGCTAACTTAACAGTGTTTAGGTATTACCGACGCAGATTACCATTCCAGACGAAACTTTAATCTAAATAAAGAAACTCATTTCACTCTAAGTGTTAACATCTGCAGCACCAAACCGACTGCGACACTTAGCAGAAGCGCGTTTCTGCTAAATATTGGGTCACTTCCACTTGACTGATTCTGTCATCTTGAAGAAAGATGATACCAACGGCCGTAATCAACTAGTTTATTTAGCCACCACTTTCCGTTCCTCACCGTCACCATCTTCAGGCCCTTATACACTCAAGCGCCAACGAAACTGGTATACGCATGCGTGTTCAAATACAGACAGATGTGAACAGGAGAATACGGCGCTACTGTCGGCAACGCCTATATGAAACAGCAAGCGTCTGGAGCAGTTGTTACATAGGTTACTGCTGCTGCTGCTGCTGCTGCTGCTACGGTAGGTTATCAAGATTCAAGTGAGTTTAAACGTGGTGTCATTAGGCGCACGAGCGATGGGACACAGCCTCTCCGAGGTAGCGATGAAGTGGGCATTTTCCCGTACGACCGTTTCGGGAGTGTATCGCGAGTATCAGGAGCGCGGTAAAACGTCAAATCTGCGACATCGCTGCGGCCGGTTTTTTTTTTTTTGGTAGGGTTTAAGGGCGCTCAACTGCTGAGGTCATTAGCGCCCAGTCACTGGTGTTAGAGCACAAGGAACCTGCTAAAACTCAAGGGGATGGGGGGACATCAAAAGGACTTGACAAAGATGCAGATGAAATAAGTAAAAAGGTTAAATGTCTTTGGTCAAGCCAGTTAAAGTTATAAAACGCAGAAGACGAGCAGCTGCTCGAGCGTCATCAGCTAAAACATCCGGTAAGGTAGATGGCAGGGACAGGACAACACGAAATTGACTAAAACGGGGACACGACAATAAAACATGGCGCACCGTTAATGCCTGACCACAAGGGCACTGCGGGGCTGGGTCACCAGAGAGCAGGTAGCGGTGGCTAAACCGGCAATGCCCAATCCGCAACCTGGTCAGAAGGACCTCCTCGCGCCGAGATGGTCGGGAGGAAGTTGTCCAAGCAGTTGGGAGCGGTTTTACTGCCTGGAGCTTGTTTCCTTGGAGGGATGACCAAGCATCCCACCACAAGGACACAAGCCTCTTACATACATCCCCACAAACGTCAGATGACGGGACACAATGGGAGGCTGGCCGAGGCTGGAGGACTGCAGCCTTGGCTGCAGCATCCGCAGCCTCATTCCCAGGCACTCCTACATGTCCGGGGACCCACAGAAACCTGACAGAACCGCCATTATCAGCGAAAGAATGGAGGGACTGCTGTATTCGTTGAATTAAGGGATGGACCGGATAGGGAGCCCCAAGGCTCTGAAGAGCACTGAGTGAGTCAGTGCAGAGTACATACGATGAATGGCGGTGGCGGCGGGCATACTGAATGGCCTGATGGAGAGCAAAAAGCTCGGCCGTAAAGCTGGAACATTGGTCAAGGAGCCGGTATTTAAAGGTGGCGGTCCCGACGACAAAGGCACAGCCGACACCATCGTCAGTTTTGGAGCCATCGGTGTAAATAAAGGTGTGACCAGCAAGTCGAGCACGAAGTTCGACAAACCGTGAGCAATACACTGCAGCCGGAGTACCCTCCTTCGGGAGTGAGCTGAAGTCGAGATAAATACGAACCGGAGCCTGGAGCCAAGGTGGTGTCAGGCTCTCACCCTCTCTGGAGGTGGTAGGGAGGGCAAAATCCAATTGTCGAAGCAGGCGACGGAAGCGGACTCCGGGGGGCAGCAGGGCAGACACATACAACCCGTACTGACGGTCGAGAGAATCGGCGAAGAAGGACTTGTAAGAGGGGTGTTCGGGCATAGACAACAGCCGGCAGGCATACCGACACAGCAGTATGTCGCGCCGGTAGGTCAATGGTAACTCGGCAGCTTCAGCGTAAAGACTCTCGACAGGACTAGTGTAGAAGGCTCCGGTCGCAAGACGTATCCCCCGATGGTGGATGGAGTTGAGCCGGCGTAAGAGGGATGGCCGAGCGGACGAGTAGACGAAGCTCCCATAATCCAGCTTCGATCGGACTATGGACCGATACAAGCGAAGCAGGACAGTGCGATCCGCTCCCCAAGATGAACCGCTAAGAACTCTGAGGACATTAAGGGAACGTGTACAACGGGCCGCCAAATAAGAGACATGTGGAGACCAACACAGTTTCCGGTCCAACGTGAGCCCTAGAAACTTAGTTGTGTCCACGAATGGGAGAACAACGGGACCGAGATGCAAGGATGGCGGAAGGAACGCTTTATATCGCCAAAAGTTGATACAAACCGCCTTCTCTTCAGAGAACCGGAAGCCATTTGCCACGCTCCATGAGTAGAGGCTGTCTAGACAACGCTGGAGGCAGCGCTCCAGGAGGCATGTTCTCTGGGCACTGCAGTAGATCGCGAAGTCATCGACAAAGAGAGAGCCTGAGACATTAGGTGGAATGCAATCCATAATTGGATTGATCGCGATGGCAAAAAGGGCTACGCTCAAGACGGAGCCCTGAGGCACTCCGTTCTCCTGGAGGAAGACGTCGGACAACACGGAACCCACACGTACCCTAAACTTTCGATCCGTTAAAAAGGAATCAATAAAAAGGGGCAGACGACCGCGTAGGCCCCACTTGTGCATAGTGCGGAGGATACCTCCTCTCCAACAGGTATCATAAGCCTTCTCCAAGTCGAAGAACACGGCTACCGTTTGGCGCCTTCGCAAAAAGTTGTTCATGATGAATGTCGACAAGGTCACAAGGTGGTCAACAGCGGAGCGGCGGCGACGAAAGCCGCATTGGACATTAGTAAGTAGTCGTCGAGATTCAAGAATCCAAACTAACCGAGCATTAACCATGCGCTCCATCACCTTACAGACACAGCTTGTAAGAGAAATGGGGCGGTAACTAGAAGGAAGGTGTCTATCCTTCCCGGGTTTGGGTATAGGAACAACAACGGCGTCACGCCAACGCATGGGGACCTGACCTTCGGTCCAGACGCGATTGTAGGTACGAAGAAGGAAGCTTTTGCCCGCCGGAGAAAGGTGTGCCAGCATCTGAACGTGAATGGCATCTGGCCCCGGAGCAGAGGACCGGGACAGTGCAAGCGCACGTTCGAGTTCCCGCATTGTAAGTTTCCAGATTCAGCGAGTGGAAGGAAGGTCGCCGAGCCTCGTCTGCCTCTTTCCTGGGAAGGAAGGCAGGATGGTAATGGGCGGAGCTTGAAACCTCCGCGAAAAAGCGACCAAAGGCGTTGGAGACAGCCACAGGATCAACAAGGACCTCATTACCTGAGGTCAGGCCAGGGACTGAGGAGTGGGCCTTAATGCCCGACAGCCGGCGCAGGCTACCCCAAACGACAGAAGAGGGAGTGAAACTGTTAAAGGAGCTGGTGAAAGAGGCCCAACAAGCTTTTTGCTGTCTTTGATGACTCTACGGCATTGCGCTCGGAGTCGTTTGTATTCAATACAATTCGCCAACGTAGGATGGCGGCGAAAGGTGCGTAAAGCACGTCGTCGAGCACGGATAGCGTCCCTACAAGCCTCGTTCCACCAGGGGACGGAAACGCGACGTGAAGAAGAAGTAGTACGAGGTATGGAACGTTCGGCAGCATGGATAATAACAGCCGTGAGGTATTCGACCTGACTGTCACAACTGGGAAAATCGTGGTCCGGAAAGGTCGCCAGGGAGGAGTAAAGTCCCCAGTCAGCTTTCAGTATGTTCCAGCGCGAAGGACGTGGGGATGGGGTGTGGTGCAGGAGACGAACGACACAGGGGAAGTGGTCGCTCGAATAGGTGTCAGAAAGGACATACCACTCGAACCGACGGGCAAGAGTGGTAGAACAGATCGAGAGGTCCAAGTGGGAGTAGGTATGAGTAGAGTCCGAGAGGAAAGTCGGGGCGCCGGTATTGAGGCAGACAAGATTGAGATTGTTGAAGACATCCGCCAAGAGTGAGCCTCTTTGACAGGATGCAGGAGAGCCCCAAAGGGGATGATGGGCATTGAAGTCGCCAAACAATAAGAACGGCGGGGGAAGCTGATCGATCAGGTGCATCATGTCAGCCCGACTAACAGCAGATGACGGTGGAGAGTAGACGGTACAAACTGAAAAAGTAAAAGCAGAGAGAGTAATGCGGATAGCTATTGCTTGGAGTGGGGTGGTCAATGGGATGGGATGGTAATAGACATCGTCCCGAACGAGCAACATGACCCCACCATGAGCTGGGATACCGTCCACAGGGGCGAGGTCATACCGCTCCGAGGTATAGTGGGAAAAGGCAATACGGTCAGTCGGGCGCAACTTCGTTTCCTGGAGACCAAGGACGAGCGGACAGTGCAGGCGGAGGAGCAGTTGTAATTCCTCCCGATTAGATCGAATACCTCTTATGTTCCAATGAAACAACGCCATTGCTAGTCAAAAAGTTGGGGGAACGAGACGGGGAAGAGCTGGTCACCTCGATGGCCGCGGAGGGCCAGGTTGCGAGGCAACAACGCTACAACTGACGGCAGGCGGATCCGGTTCCATCGACTCGTCGCCAGCGGCGGCCACTGTCCCTGATTGTGTACGAGGGGCCGCATCATTTGCTGACAAAAGGCCGGCGGAACGCCTGGCAGCAGAGCGTCCCGGCGAAACTGAGGACGGCCGGGAGCAGCGACTCACGGATGAAGCGTCAGATGAAACGCGCCGGGGTGGAGAGGGGGATA
This sequence comes from Schistocerca americana, assembly GCF_021461395.2. Taxonomy (NCBI): domain Eukaryota; kingdom Metazoa; phylum Arthropoda; class Insecta; order Orthoptera; family Acrididae; genus Schistocerca; species Schistocerca americana. The sequence goes on from NC_060119.1 coordinate 542,574,484, forward strand.
GAGACTTCTTCTTGGAGGCCTTCTTGGAAGGCCGAGGAGGCACAGGGATGGTGGGCTGGACCCGAGGAAGGTCCTCACGCGCGGGGTCCGTTTTGGAACGCCGGACCTCGGAAGCTGGGGTCCGGAACGTTTCCCCGATGGACGCCTGAGAAGAGGATCGCTTCTCAGGTAGCGTGGGGGGGGGAGGAGGAGGAGGAGGAAGGGTGGCCCCTGGGGCAGGGGGGGTGGGGGCCGCGGGGGAGGAGGAGTTGGAAGGGAGGGATTTGGGAGGCGGAGGCAGAGCCCCCTGATGGGCAGAGGAGGCGGAGGGGGGACAGGATAGAGGTGAGGATACAGCGGAAGGAGTGGACACAACTGAGGCAAACGAAGTGGCCAGTGACACGGGATGAAGGCGGTCATACTTCTTCCTGGCCTCTGAATAAGAGAGCCGATCCAAAGTTTTGATTTCTTGTATCTTTTTCTCCTTCTGATAGGCGGGGCAGTCTGGGGACCTAGGCGAGTGGACGCCAGGACAATTAGGGCACCGAGGTGGTGGGGTGCAAGTATGTTCCTCACGAAGAGGACGTCCACAGTCGCCACAAAGGGGCTCAGCCTCACACCGGGACGACATGTGCCCAAAGCGCAAACACCTAAAACAGCGCATAGGAGGCGGGACGTAAGGTCGCACGTCGCACCGGTAGCACATCACCTTTACCTTCTCCGGGAGAACGTCCCCCTCGAAGGCGAGGATAAAGGCCCCGGTGTCGATGCGACGGTCTTTGGGGCCGCGCTGGACTCGCCGGACGAAATGCACGCCGCGGCGCTCCAGGTTGGCCCTGAGCTCCTCACCAGATTGTAGCAGGAGGTCACGATGAAAAATAACCCCCTGCGTCCTATTTAGTGCCAGATGTGGGACAATGGAGACTGGGATGTCCCCTAGGCGGTCGCACGCCTGGAGTGCCGCCGATTGTGTGGCAGAGGTGGTCTTGATAAGAACGGACCCCGATCGCATCTTGCTGAGAGCCTCGATTTCCCCGAAGACGTCCTCAATGTGCTGAACAAAGAACATGGGCTTGGAGGTGGCGAACGTCCCCCCCATCTGTTCGAGAACAGACCAAATAGCGGGGGAAGTACTTCGCCCCAAGCCGGCGGGCCTGTCCCTCCTCCCATGGAGTGGCCAAGGGGGAAAGGGCAGGAGAACCAGAACTAGAAACGGTACCTTTTCTTTTGGAAGACTCGGCCGCAGAGCGACCTGATACGTGTTGACGTTTCATCTGCGAAACGTCCGCCCCGATACCACCCACTCCGACCAGGGGCTCTCCCCACGGGCGCCACCCAGCCGCAGCAAGGGCCACCTGGCAGGATGACCATTGCCGGGAGTCCTGATGCCCCAAGGAGACGGGCATCTACGCCTTGGCCAACGTGGGGAGGGTGCAGCTCAGGTATCGGCAGTACGATCCCTGTGTTGTCAGGGGGCTACAACCTAGAGGGTACATGACGACCCCACCACAACGGGCTGGCTACCGTGCTCGATTTCTGGTGCCATGGAAAGTCCATCATGATCGCTGGTGCAGATGGAGATGCACTATGGGCGTAACTTGGACAACCCGTCAGGCGTTTAGGCCCAATTTGAGGAATAATGGGTATGGTGACAACGCCGGTGCAATGCTGAGTGCCAAGGTCTTAGTGCACTTAGGACCAGTGGTACACCATGTAAGGTGTCCTTCCCCAAAAGGCTCGTACTTCTGTAGAATTTTGAAAAATGGAGGTCAAACCCCAAGGGGGACCATCACATTAAGGCCAAAACATTTGAGACTCCTTTTAGTCGCCTCTTACGACAGGCAGGAATACCGCGGGCCTATTCTTACCCCCGAACCCGCAGGGGGGTCGCTGCGGCCGGAAAAGCATCCTGCAAAAACAGGACGACGACGACTGAAGAGAATCGTTCAACGTGACAGAAGTGGACCTGTCCGCTAATTGGTGCAGCTTTCAATGCTGGGCCATCAAAAAGTGTCAGCATGCGAACCAGTCAACGAAACACCATCGATATGGGCTTTCGGAGCCGATGGCCCACTCGTGTATGTGTGCGACTGCAAGAGACAAAGCTTTACGCCACGCCTGGGCCCGTCACCACCAACATTGGACTGTTGACTGGAAACATGTTGCCTGGTCGGACGAGTCTCCTTTCAAACTACATCGAGCGGATGGGCATGTAAATGCGTGGAGACAATCTAATGAATCCATGGACCCTCCATGTCAACACGGGACAGTTCAAGCTGGTGGAGGCTATGTAACGGTGTGCGAGTGAGGAGTCCCATATCCCTCCAACTGCACATACATCTAGATGCGACTTACAGGTGACATGTAAGCATCCTGTCCACCTGCACCCATTCACGTCCGTTGTGTATTCCGACGGACTCGGGCAGTTCCAGCAGGGCTGTGGTGCACCCCACACGCCCAGGATTGCTACAGAGTGGCTCCAGGTACACTCTTCTGAATTTAAATGCTTCCGTTGGCCACCAAATTCTCCAGATATGAACATTATTGAGCGTACATTGGATGCCTTACAACGTGCTGTTCAGAAGAGATCTCTACCTCCTCGTACTCTTACGGATTTATGGTAAGCCCTGCAGCTATGTAAGTCACCAAGACGTCTGCGATATTACACGGACAACTATGACTGGTTTCCACAGATTATTGCATGGTAGACGTGGACCCTACACTTCCAGTCTACGGAAACCAGCTGGGAGGGGGAAGGAGAGACGGAGACAGGGGGGGGGGGGGGGGGGAAGGGATAGGGAGGGAGAGAGAGAGATAGAGAGAGAGAGAGAGAGAGAGAGAGAGAGAGAGAGAGATGGAGCAGTCGTGCTCGCGGTGTGAACAGCTATCAACATTAAGTCTGTACAAGATGCAAAGTACACAGATAAGAGCACATTCCAGTAAGATTCGGTAATGCGCGATTCGCTTCCTACTGCACGTAGATCTGGCAGTTTTTACCTATCTGTCCGACAAAGTGATTTTGGAAGCCCGCTGTACTGTTCACCAGAAAAAAGCGAGAAGCTCTTTGTCTGCAGGGTATTATAACCAACCCAACTTCATAGTGTAGCGCTAAACATTTACAATTTTATTCGCGTGATAGCTGTTTAAAAACTTTTTTCACCTTTCCACACCGTCTCAGAAGTTGCTAGCTCTTCCAAAACAAAGACATTTGAATTTCTTTACGTTTAACGTTCAATAGGTATAGGATTGAGTTTAGATTGGTGTGGTGGTGCATCTGTAGCCAAATTACACTAATTATGGTGCCCTTAACGAGCCTAGTCATTAAGAAGTACAGAAGGAAATTAAGTGGAGGTATTTTGTGTTGAGAATATAGTTAATATGTTGTGGAACGTTAATTTACCTCCAAAATAATCCGCGTCGGTGGCAGGAGCAGCTGTTTGCCGGTTTAACGGAACAGCCACATTAGATTACCGGTCAAAGGCGGTGCGAAATCCGCAATGTCGCGCGTGTCATACAAACGCGGACAATTGTTTACAATCATTTAAAATAGTTGAAGCAAAAATATTTTCAATCATGGGTGTCTAAGGAAGTTTAGACAAATATTCAGCCCTTTCTAAAAATCATTCTTTATACTACGAAGTTTTTACTGTCTGTAAAATGGCGATGAGGGCAGAGTTTTTAAAAATTTACCTACGACTTCATGAATGCAGTTACGCAACGAAAATTTATTGGAAAACAGTTAAAATTTCGTTGAGTTGCTGTACTATTTTGTAGATACCCTTTCAGTGCTGTCAGATCCCATATTGTGAAATTCTGATGTAAATGTTCCTAAAGTTTGATTTACTTTATCATTAGTTGTATCGATGCCATTACAGTTGCCCCGTCATTTATTTATCGTAAGAGTTTTCAAGATTTTAACGACGCAAATTAAGAGATGCGCTTCCTTTGGTACACTGTGTTGTTATACCAGTAAATCTCAAAACTCACGATTATTTAAAGAATGGAAATACCACGATTAAAACGGCTTCAAACGACTGATTACAAATGAGTTAATGTATAAGTATTTAATTCGAAGCATGTAAGCAAGATAAATATTTTAGATTTGAAATCGTGTTCGCAGTTTGTTGGGAGCCTGTAAGTGTTCACATTAAGAAACGCTGGATTAACGTAATCTGGGTAACGTGTGTTCCATTACAAACAAAAGCTGATTTTTCGTGCATCTCTGCGTTTAAGACATATATCCCGAACTTGTCGTACAGTGGTGTAAGTTTTCAGATACATTCGTCAGTCTATATGGATACTGGACAAAAATGTATTGTGAATACAGTTCGTAAGAAGTAATAAATTACAACGGTACGGATAACGCTAAAGTTTTACTTCGTGAACAGCGAAAATTTAGTAACCATCCAAACTTTCGTCCTCTTTGTTGGAAGTGCCAGCGATCAAGTTTCGTAAGGGTTTAAAATTATGCGTAAAGTATGTTGAAAGCCAGTAAGGGCTCTCATTTTCAAATACTAGATCAATATAGCCAGAATATCTGCGCGCTGTGGCTTACGCAGCTTGAAGACACACAAAAAGTTTTTAACTGTAATACTTTGTGTCGAAACAAGGCCCCCGGAGTAGACAACATTCCATTAGAACTACTGACAGCCTTGGGAGAACCAGTCCTGACAACACCATCTGGTGAGCAAGATGTATGAGACAGCCGAAATACCCTCAGACTTCAAGAAGAATATAATAATTCCAATCCCAAAGAAAGACGTTGACAGATGTGAAAATTACCGAACTGTCAGTTTAATAAGTCACGGCAGCAAAATACTAACGCGAATTCTGTACAGACGAATGGAAAAACTGGTAGAAGCCGACCTCGGGGCAGGTCAGTTTGGATTCCGTAGAATTGTTGGAACACGTGAGGCAATACTGACCCTACGACGTATCTTAGAAGAAAGATTAAGGAAAGGCAAACCTACTTTTCTAGCATTTGTAGACTTAGAGAAAGCTTTTGACAATGTTGATTGGAATACTGTCTTTCATATTCTGAAGGTGGCAGGGGTAAAATACAGAGAGCGAAAGGTTATTTACAATTTGAACAGAAAGCAGATGGCAGTTATATGAGTCGAGGGGCATGAAAGGGAAGCAGTGGTTGGGAAGGGAGTAAGACAGGGTTGTAGCCTCTCCCCGATGTTATTCAATCTGTATATTGAGCAAGCAGTAAAGGAAACAAAAGAAAAATTCGGAGTAGGTATTAAAATCCATGGATAGGAAAAAAAAACTTTGAGGTTCGCCGATGACATTGTAATTCTGTCAGAGACAGCAAAGGACTTGGAAGAGCAGTTGAACGGAATGGACAGTGTCTTGAAAGGAGGGAATAAGATGATCAACAACAGAAATCGATGATAATGGAATGTAGTCGAATTAAGTCTGGTGATGTTGAAGGTATTAGATTAGGTAATGAGACACTTAAAATAGTAAAGGAGTTTTGCTATTTGGGGAGCAAAATAACTGATGATGGTCGAAGTCGAGAGGATATAAAATGTAGAATGGCAATGGCAAGGAAAGCGTTTCTGAAGAAGAGAAATTTGTTAACATAGAGTATAGATTTAAATGCCAGGAAGTCGCTTCTGAAAGTATTTGTATGGAGTGTAACCATGTATGGAAGTGAAACGTGTACGATAAGTAGTTTGGACAAGAAGAGAATAGAAGCCTTCGAAATGTGGTGCTCCATAAGAATGCTGAAGATTAGATGGGTAGATCACATAACGAATGAGGAGGTATTGAATAGAATTGGGGAGAAGAGGAACTTGTGGCACAACTTGACTGGAAGAAGGGATCAGTTGGTAGGACATGTTCTGAGACATCGAGGGATCACCAATTTAGTTTTGGAGGGCAGCGCGGAGGGTAAAAATCGTAGAGGGAGACCAAGAGATGAATACAGTAAGCAGATTCAGAAGGATGTAGGCTGCAGTAGAGACTGGGAGATGAATAAGCTTGCACAGGATAGAGTAGCATGGAGAGCTGAAGACAAGAACAACAACCTTGTGTTTAACCTTTAACATAAGATCACCAATTAATGGGTAGATTACGACAGTATTTTAAGTTTTTGATTTCGCTCAATGATAATACGAAATACTGAAAATAAAATGTTTGTTGCCGACGGAAGCCGCCAGAGGGGCTGTGTTTAGGTGGGTCGATGCTCCGTGAAACGGGTTAGTAACACAGGTTGTCACACTATCTAAAAGCAACGTGCACACTATTCTTTACGGCCTTCCTCGCTCGGCGGAGCGAGAACAGGAAGGGTCGCTTCACACCGGAAGCATTGGCGCCCGTATCGCTCCTGGTACGTGCCAGTCCCAGTGGAAATGAAACTCGCGCCGCGGGGCTTCTCCCGACACGCGCCACTAACAGAACTCACCAAGGTTCCGTTACAACCTATCTGGCGCTTGTAAGTCGTTTGCCGCGAGGTGTGTAAAACGCAGAATGGCGCTAGCCGCTTCTCGGAACCTGAAACTTCCTGTTTGAGTTTACCGCACACTTTTCTGTGGCTTCTTAACTTTCTGTGGACAGATTTTTCAAGCGCTCTTCTTTGAGTTGTAACAGGTCACATTTTGAAACAAAGTTAGATAAATCAGAGAAGATATCCTTACATTTGTTTCCAAGTTACATCGTGCGATAAATATATTCATGCAGCGCCGTAGCAGCGATGTCTAACGCACCACTGTTTAGTGTTGCTGTACTCTAAAGTAGTATACAGAGAACTTGCAGCATTAGAAAATTGTAGCAAAATGCAGTAATATCTGCAGTGGATAGGCACTTTGTGCAGGAAGTGGCAACTGACCCTTCACATAGACAAATGTAATGTATTGCGAATACATAGAAAGAAGGATCCTTTATTGTATGATTATATGATAGCGGAAAGAACACTGGTAGCAGTTACTTCTGTAAAATATCTGGGAGTATCCGTGCGGAACGATTTGAAGTGGAATGGTCATAAAAAATTATTGGTAAGGCGGGTACCAGGTTGAGATTCATTGGGAGAGTCCTTAGAAAATTTAGACCATCAACAAAGGAGGTGGCTTACAAAACACTCGTTCGACCTATACTTGAGTATTGCTCATCAGTGTGGGATCCGTACCAGATCGGGTTGACGGAGGAGATAGAGAAGATCCAAAGAAGAGCGGCGCGTTTCGTCACAGGGTTATTTGGTAAGCGTGATAGCGTTACGGAGATTTTTAGCAAACTCAAGTGGCAGACTCTACAAGAGAGGCGCTCTGCATTGCGGTGTAGCTTGCTGCCCGGGTTTCGAGAGGGTGCGTTTCTGGATGAGGTATCGAATATATTGCTTCCCCCTACTTATACCTCCCGAGGAGATCACGAGGGCAAAATTAGAGAGATTCGAGCGCGCACGGAGGCTTTCCGGCAGTCATTCTTCTCGCGAACCGTACGCGACTGGAACAGGAAACGGAGGTAATGACAGTGGCACGTAAAGTGCCCTAAGCCACACACCGTTGGGTGGCTTGCGGAGTATAAATGTATATGTAACCGGTCCATATCCCGCTGGTGGAAAGTTTTTCATCGCTAGTATTTTACCGGCGAGTGGAGCAGAACCGGTTCGTGGAGGAAGTTCCTTACCATCAGACTTCGCATGTTTGGAATTCTACCATTAGCGCAGTTTCTCATCTAGCGAGAGCATTTCCCACTTTTGACAGAAGTCCGTTGACGTTAAGCTCATCGGCTCCCTAGTGTTATGCGAGAGTATGCTATGTTCCGTGTTTTCTCATTTTTACATCCATAACACACTGTTCCCTACGACTATGGATTTACAGTTCACAAAAATGTAGATATTCAGCTCACTTCTTCATAGTGTGGTATCCCGGCACATTATGAAAGAAAGTACACACAGCTAACATATTATTGCGGGAAGTCAACTGAATATTGAGGTCTAGAAGTTTACTTGTCCAATACATACTGATGTGTGTAGAGAAAGACAGCAGATCTGTAACTCCGGAAGCGAATTTGTTTTTAAGTGAACGCTTCCAACAACGGAAATGGAAGTGCGTAATGCATCAACAACTGGATCAGTTTTCTAGATGGCGAAGGGATTAATACAGTGTCACGAACATTTTCTGATACTTCATTATGCACTTTCCACAAACCTCACTTTCAAAGCGTATCAGTGAACAACTCTGGTACGGCAGAAACATGTCACTGAAGTGAGGATTCCGCAGGATCAATTATTTCGTTTCATTCCGCTGTTTTATTCTAGTTAATCAGATTACCTTTGACAACATATTTCGCTACGTAAATGCTGCCATAAAATTATGGCTCCACTACATGAACTGACAGGTGACCAAAAGATGGAAACGACAGTGGTATCACATCATTTGCTCCGTCAGAATCGAAAATGTGATCATTTTTGTTCGTGATTCAGCTTCATGCTACAGCTCCAGTTTCGAGAGTAAACAGTAGAGCCATCACATTTAACCTAGGGTATTCCAACATCAAAAATTCAAAACCGATTTTCCGGGGAACTGAACTACATTCATTTCGGTTTGCTAATAATCTGTCATTTTTTCGTCCAAAAATGCTACGAAAGCAAAAGCATGCAAAAATTTATACCTGTCAAATGATGCCGACACAGTACTATTCAGACACTTTTTTCGAAAATTCGGTGGTATTCATTTCTGGAATCGGGCCGCAAAACGCTAACATTTCTACACAGTACATTCTTCGACTAAGGTTTCAGAACGTTTGAAGAACATTTAATGTTACGATGGTTTGCTTTTTGGGCTTTCCTTTTCTGTGCCAAACTCCATCTCTGAGTAGCACTTACACCGAACGTCCTCTAATGCTTGCTGTTTATATTCCGGTCTTTTCTCCAACAGTTTTTACACTCCACAGCTCCCTCTGGTACCATAGAAGATACACTCTTTTGACATAAGTCATGTCTTGCCATCCTGTTCCTTCTTAGGAGTCCACACAATTTTCAAAATTTTTTATATACCACCACATGGCAAACTCCTAGAGTCTAGTCCTTTCCATTTTCCCCATGTTTCACGATTCATTTCGATACAATGCTGTGCTCCAGACGAACATTCTTAGAAATTTCTTCCTCAAGTTAAGGGGTTGGGTTTTTTTGAGGAAGGTGACCAGACAGCGAGGTCATCGGTCTCATCGGATTAGGGAAGGATGGAGAAGGAAGTCGGCCGTGCCCTTTCAAAGGAACCATCCCGGCAATTGCCTGGAGAGATTTAGGGAAATCACGGAAAACCTAAATCAGGATGGCCGGACGCGGGATTGAACCGTCGTCCTCCCGAATGCGAGTCCAGTGTCTAACCACTGCGCCATCGCGCTCGGTCTCAAGTTAAGGTCTATGTTTGTACTTTTGGCCAAGCGGGTACTCTTTACTGTGGTATGAATCTGGTCCTTGCAGAGATTGAAAAATTTAAAAAGGTCTTTATAAGATCACGTAGTAGTATAGATTAGCAAGGAAAGAAAATTTTGTTGACGTCATGAGAGGAGGAATGGAAATTAGAAGTTTGTTTACTGGTACATTCGTGCGACGAAGTCCGCAATAACATTCATACACAAAGGTTCTTTAAGCGAGTTAGATTAACCGTGTCATTACCAGAGTTTCCAGAAATTCGATCTACTTACACAGCGGTGAATGTGCCAGTCGTCGGTATGATACATTGAGGAACATGCAAGTAATAAAATACTTATTTTTCCGTCGCTGACGAGACGTTGGGTGTTCTTTGTAGAAAGGAGGGCATTACTGCATTATTATACTAAGATCGAAAATACTGCCCTGTTCTCTCTACCTACATAGACGAAAGCATTGTGAAAGGTGCACTGCTATTTTGAGAGCGTTTTGGTGAACGCCTGGATTTCCACTAGTTGAGAGCTCCGTAACGTGCGTCAAACTGGTGCAAAGTGTTGAGGTTATTTACTGACTGCGTAGACAATGTCATTGAGTCTTGCTCAACCAGTCAGCCAGTTAGTAATGTGAATTTGCCCAAGAACTGATAATCACAGGAATCGCGCTAGCACGTCGGTTTTTAGATTTTTTTATTCTAGAGCAAAGCAAGGAAGGGTTTAATATCACGGTTACACCGTGTCAACTTGTACCAGGATCGGAACAAAATATGATTCGTTATTCTTATTCAAATTATCCCGGCATTCGTCTTGTGAAGTACGTATGTATTTCACTTGTCCGAATTTTATGCCAGTTTATTAAATAATGAATGAATTTCATATTTGTGTTATGAATTAAAGCTTTTTGCCGTGGGACCAACCACTTAATACCGTTGGTGAGGATAGACCAAGTTTCTTTTATGGGGAATGAATTTTCTTTCAATGTTACTTAATGACTAAAAAGGAAGATAATTATAGTTGTATTTAGTAAGGTGCCGAATTTTAATTAACTGGTTAAATGTAGATGAAGTTACTTGAAGACGGGAAATACAGTTTCTAAATACCGTATCTCACATTTGTCAGGAAAAGCAGAAAACTATCTCTTTTTGTAGGTAACTATTTGTATCCAAAAAAATTGGAAAGACATTCTGATAACTAAGCAATTATGCTGCTCACATCACTTCAGAAAAGGAGAAATTAGGTAAGTACTTTATTATAAACGTGGTAGGTGTCCTATCAAGGAACTGACTGGTTCTGAATGCCACTAAGGTTTTTCTTTCGCGGGTCATTAATACTGAGACAACGTTTTATTTGTGGCAATTGATTGGCTCTGAGCACTATGGGACTTCTGAGGCCATCAGTCCCCTAGAACTTTGAACTACTTAAACCTAACTAATCTAAGGACATCACACACATCCATGCCCGAGGCAGGAATCGAACCTGCGACCGCAGCGGTCGCGCAGTTCCAGACAAGCGCCTATAACCGCTCGGCCACTTCGGCCGGCTTTGTGGCAATCCAAGTACAAAATACAGTAGCAATGTTTTAACTAGTGAAACTCCAGTCAACAGGAACCATTTCTCTCACTTTCTTTTTACAGGAGAGTAACAAAAATTCAAGAAAAATCTAAGTACAAGCTTCTGTTTGTTACTGTACACAACTGTGTTCTGACAGATGTTGCGAAGATTGCTGTAGGACTTCGTGTGCTGTTGAGAAATGTGTGCGTTTCATCACAACTTCCTGACACTCTTGTCTGTCCACTTCAATTCGTTTTTACTATCTCCTTCCATTACCAAGATGTATTATTGATACAAATAAAATAAACGACGCTGACACACAGCATTTTGAACTCCACTTGGGAGCACATCTTGGCACAAAGACGATTCGCTATCTAGTGAAGAATGTTTTAAACGTTTTCTCTGTGATTTGCCACTTGGAACAAGTCTAGTGACAAGAAACGGAGTGCAGAGAATACAATAGCATCGAAAACGAGTTTTATGAAAAAAATCGCTTAGGACATTTGTATTCTTAATTTATTTTGAGAATCACTACGAGTCCCACCTTTGGTCTTATAGTATTTAGACGACCTGAAATTACGGTAGAATGTGCGCGTTTTAAGGGAAGAAAAGAACAAATTGTGTCAATGAGAAGAATGCTGTCCAATTATCTGGAAATTAATCCTGTGGAATAGTGAGGATGAAAAATATTACTTTGTTTAGAAGTTACTTTTGAGTAAAAGTATTTTTATATATTCATTACGTCACAGATAGTTGCTGTGAAGCAGTCTATTATATCTCAAGATCTGAATTCCACCTTCAATCGTAAAAATAAACAGTTGTTGACAGTGCTGTCTCATTTATTAAAACATCCAGATCTATTATGCTGCGGTGGGACGATTTTCTTGTTGAAACCCGTCGTCTCACCCATGTCTGCGGAGGACAGCTTTGAGGGAGGGAGGGAGGGAGGGAAGGAGGGAGGGAGGGAGGGAAGGAGGGAGGGAGGGAGGGAAGGAGGGAGGGAGGGAGGGAGGGAGGGAAGGAGGGAGGGAGGGAGGGAAGGAGGGAGGGAGGGAGGGAAGGAGGGAGGGAGGGAGGGAAGGAGGGAGGGAGGGAGGGAGGGAGGGAGGTTGTAGGTTTTACGAAGGTGCACTCTGGCTCAGTAGCGAGAACAAGACGTGCATCGGAGCTCCGAAAAAGCTACAACACGCCTGATGATGTCGTCTACAGACTGGTTTAAACAAGCAATTTATCTAGTCGCGGTATAATAGATCTGAATGTTTTAATATGTGTGCAGCCGTTAAAGTTTAAACCCAGAGGAACGTAAGGTAACGGGAGCGATATGACGTGGTCTTGCACTGCCCTTGTCCATAGGGTCTGGCAACCTAGCTTTCAATTGAGCTGGTATATCTGATTACTGTTAGCATATAACTGAATGAAAGGCTAAGTTTCCTTAGTTTTACTTACGCAGTTACCCGAAGACTTGAACGAATGAGTTTACTGAAGCGTTGCTTACAAGACCGCATAAAAATTGACGAGGTATTAGTAATTAAGCTTTAGTGGGAGACAGGAAATTAATTTCCTTATGTTGGATTGCAGGTACCTAAGTGTCACCATCCGGCACCTGAGCAATGGGTCTGGCCGTGTTTTGTGGCCCAGGTCCAGATACTGTGCCTTGTGGCACGTGAAAGTAGCTGGGCCACTGCAGCTGAGAAGATCGGCCGTGTGAGACGGTTCGCCTCTGTGCCGCTGTCTTAGTGTCCTCCCAGTCGACCGCCAAGGCCGCCGAGATCCCGCGAAACGAGCAATTGCCGACTTCCGGGCAAAAACCGGGTGAGGGGCGGCAGCTGCTGGAGCGTCAACGAACTTCAGCACGCGCTCCAGTGACAGCCACGGCTGCGTCACAGTCGGCCCGCACTGGGCGCCCCCTCCCCGCCAATATTGTTACTATCTGGCTGTATCAGTTCTACTCTCCTTACGTTATGATCTCTCTCTCGTTAATCTTTTGTTCTGTTAAGTTGGGAAAACTGTACCTAAAACGAATATCCGGTTTCTTCTTACAGGAATGAAGTTTCAACTTTCTGCAATAAGCTTTTCGTCTCGTGTCCTGCCTTTTAATTGACATTCCTAAAAAAAGCGGTTCTCTCACCTAATCTGATCAGTACTTCTCAAAACTTATTATATAATAAGAATCCGTTTCAGTCGCGACCAGTCTGGAGGAGTAAAGCATCTTTAGGTGCCACCAAATAATTATGGGAACATAAATGTGTGGTGCTCAGGGCCAGTCAGTCACGGGGGATCACACACCACGTCAAACGCACGTGAGTGTAGGACCAGCAACCACAGCGCCCTCCTGGACAGCACGACACAGAAATGACTAGTGACTTGTTCACATGAAATCGCTACGTTGCAGCTACCTGTGTAATGGAGGTAAAAATAAACTTGTCATTTCAGTGCTGTTCAGTAGTGAGCTGTGTGTCACTCACAGTTAATGCGGTATTGCCGTTTGCGTTCAATGTTCGGTCTCTCTAGGGAGATATTCCATTTTTTGGAGTGCATCCTGGATAGTGTTTCCACTTCCGATATTTCCGCTGATAACATTACACTCATCTTCAAGATCAGTCGCTGGTATAATGTAAACCACTTGTTCCAATACTATGAGGCAAATGGATCTACAGCAGAGACAACAGTGTCGGTAACAAGACCGTCAATCATAAACGAAACAAAGCAAGCGCGTATCAGCAGATCCTGATCATGTATACGAAAGAGTACGAGGCACTAAAACGCCGAAAATGTCTAGCAGTCATTCGGAAAAACTCTGTCATTCTGAAATGTGTCCTAAAATATCTTAGAAGATTATGTACATGACTATCACTCCTTTGTCCTTTCTCCACATGAAGAGACAGGAATATGTATGTGACACATTGAGAGGAAGGGTGTTCAGTAAACAAACACCAACATTTATAGTCCACGCAGACTGCAATGATTGGTAGATGCGCAGACGGCAGGGCACACGTGGGGAGAACGGCAGTGGTGGGGAGAACGGCAGTGGTGGGGAGAACGGGCAAGCGTTGTAGGGGAAATGCCGAGAGCTGGAGGGGGAGTGCTGTTCCAACTATTTCAATGTCTGGAACCGTTTATGAAATATGAGGAATGTTGTGGATATTTCACTTTGTCTGTACCGCTAGCACGGCGCGTTCGCAAATGGGTGTGCTACGTCAGATCAATTTTCTCGACACTGATGACATATACCTCTGCCCAAGTCTATAGAAAAATACGATATATTAACTAAATTGCATATCCAACAATATATTGTGTAATAGGTACCAAACGCAAAATCATAGCAACCCCAGTTTTTCATTGCAATCTTCTCCAAATAATGTGTAAATTCCATGTAAAAATCACATAATTATGATCATTAGTGAAATGATGGGCATGTCATCATGAAACTCACATATAAAGCTTTAAGTTAAGTAAAAACGATTTTAACAAATAGTTTCTGTAAAATCGTTTGAGAAAGGTTTCACCTTGCACCTCGATTCTGTCATTGCTGACTGCCCAAAATGTAGAACACACTTGTCCGCCTCCCCTTCAAAACAAATGAATTAATTCGCCCAGCGCTTTTGACGTTAAACTTATCACTGCACATTGGCCACTGTGTCCTTCGTAGGCTATACTGCCCCTGCCTGCTAACAGTATTCTCTTATAATCGCGACCTGCAGGGATAATTATTCACGGCCATTAATACCATTGTGTGTGTCACAGTGGACTTTGTTACTAATACAATGCTGATGAGAGAGAAAAGACTACGACCATTGTCCACTGCAATGCTTGTGAGAATGTGACATGGTAAGGGAAAGACCTAAGCAGAGCAGGAGCAAATGGGGAAATAGTTGTTCATCTACATCTGTACTCCGCAAGCCACCGTACGGTACGTGGCGGAGGGTACCATGCACCACTACTAGTCACTTCCCTTCCTGTTCCACATGCAAATTCAGCGAGGGAAAAACGACTGTCTATATGTCTCCATACGAGCCCTAATTCTTATCTTCATGGTCCTTACACGCAGTGTATGTTAGAGGTAGCAGAAACATGTAGCAGTCAGCTTCAAATGTTTGCATGATTGTCCTGTGTGAAAGATCTCTTGAACGTCAAATTTAAAACTTCGGCTTCCGTTTCGCTATGTTCAACTTCCATACCAGACTGGTTAACAAGGGGCTGAATGGAAGCCTTGGACCCACTTAGCGATTTTATATATGGGGCGAAAAATGTGAAATCATTTAACAAGAGCTACTTTGATGATGGGTGGAATGTTGTGGCCCATCAGCCGAGAACGTCTCAGTAACGGCGGAGCTGATCGGGTTTTCACGTCCTACTGTGGTGGGCACCTATAGGGAGAGGTTTAACGACGAGTCACGAGTAGGCGACTATATGATGGCCGTCCACACCGCACGAAAGAACGCTGACATCTGAGGCTTGTCCACTCTAATGAAGTACTGGTGACGATACACAGACCTGATGAGAGAGGACAGTGTTGGTGCAGGAACAAGCTTTCATTGCACATTGATGAACATGGTATCTCACAGATTCGTATGTGTTTCCATGTTGATTCTACTATGCGGACATGATACCTTCATTATCAGACCGTCGATAAAGGAAAATGAGTCATCTGGTCGGATAAATCACGTCTCATCTTACACCAAGTCTATGGTGATGTCTCAGTATGCTGTCATCCAGACGAATGGCTGTTCGAAACCTGCATTGCGCCACCGATCCAGACCGTTGGTGGCAGTATTATGACATTGGGGGACATTCACTTGGGTTTCCGTAGGGCCTGTGATATTAATCAAAAGTACTAGGACAGCTGTGGAGTACAGCGGACCACCTGCATGGCTTCATGCTGTATGTCTTCCCCGACGGTGACGGTATCTTCGACCAGGAAGACTGTCCCTGTCTAGTCCAAAACCGTGTTACAGGGACTTTACAGTGAGCTCATGTTTTTGTCTGCCACAAAATTTACCTGATCTGAACCGAACGGAGCACGCATCTGGGATGTTATCAGCCATCGGGCGCCAGCTCCGCAACCACAAACAACTGGCCCAAGGAAATGCGTGACCAGTGCGTACACATCTGGGGCCGCACACCTCCGGAAGCCTACAAAGGACTTTTCGTGTGCAGATGTAGCATGTGGCGTAGCCACAAAGACTGTCTTCTCCAAGACCAGAAACGAAAATTAATGCAATTATTCAGTCTAATTGCATCTGAGATTCACACTGCTTGCGGGATAACGAGTCGATTTGTATAGGGCAGGGACCAGTTAGTAGATTAATAGAAAGTTCATTAATTAAAACGTGTTTTGTGTATTAAGGCCCATTTTCTAAGACCATTAAAGCACACCGAAGTCATGCTTTCAGAGCGGACTATCGGATGTAAAGGGCTAAATAACTTCCCCCTTCTCCGATAATTAACATTACAATTCGTCAAAATGACACGTTGCCCGAAGTTGCTATTAGGTTTTAACGTATCTACATGTGCGCCAGAAGCCAGTACGTTTGGTAAGACTCTTGACTCAACGACAAGCCTGAAAGTAAAATACAAAGCACTGGCGTTTATCCCGCAAATACGGATGTCCTTTAAGTGAATGTAAGGTGTGTCGGCGTTTTTTCATACCACTGACCAGATATACATAGATTGTGCACTGCGCACATGTCATGTTTAGCGTTATACAGGTTGAGAGATGCCAGCCGGCGCTGGACAGGCCGCAAATTCCTCATCAGCCGCGGCAGCTCTCTCTGGCGGGACAATGGTTCTTAATTAAAGCCGGTGCCTGTAGCTAGCCAGCGCTGGCTGTGTCCACTCCTGGACGGGCGGCTGTACCGCCACTCTGTAGAGTAAGGCGTGCTGCCTCTCTCAGGCGTTACTGTATCCTAGTCTTGCGTATTCCTCAGGCCGAAGACTGACAAGATCATTCGAAGCAAAGGAGTGTAGTAAACATCATCCCTAAAATGCATACCTTCCTAGCTGAGCACTAAATGTTCACTACTGTGAAACATCTCTTCTACTAAACGAACGTTCATAGCTCCTAAGGTAAGCATTTTAGAACCGACGTTTATTTTTCTTCGAATAGTGGTACCTGCCACATTCCTGAACACTGAGAATTGCTCCTGGGAGACCCTGTTTGTCCTTGACTGACGACAGCAATTGTACAAACGCAACGCACTGTGCAATTCATATTCAGTTTATAAAGGGATTTCAAGTATTGCTTCGAAGGAAGCCCTGCAGTACTCATTTGTTAGCTTTACCTGCCATCCAAACTGTAATAGTCTTTCCTAAGCAACAAAATAACCTCAGTGTAATATTGCTAAAGAGGAAAGAGGTTGCTTCTCCACGGGATTATTAAGATATATGATAACTTTTTTCTGAATTTTCTCCGGCGGAATATGGTAGCTCTTCTCATTGTCACGCTCTGCTGATAAGACATTCAGTTTAGAAGTCTATCGTCCAGTGAAGTTGGTGAATGTAAAGGAACATTTCGTACCTTGTGTATTTCATTGAATAATGTGAATATTTTTTCAATGTTACGTTTATAATACTGTGTTTCCCAGTGTTTTGTCTCTATAGTATACTTATTTTCTAGTTTTTATTTTAGTCTTATCTCTAAGGATGCACTTTTTATCATGAAGAGATGTACTGAAGCTCTTCAGCAAAATGTCTTCTGTGACCTCTCATTAAATCAAGTTGTCACCAAATTTCATTGTTTGTATAACAAGCGAAGTCGTTTTAAAATCAGCTCTTTTTTAAATTTTGGATATTCTACTCACTCAGGTACTTATGACACTTGAACTCTTCAATTTGAAACTGTCTGTATGTTCCATATTGAATATTTACTTCCGTGTGATGATCGATTGGGATGCCATCACACCAAAAGCGTTTAATCAAGCACGAACATTACTGATTTAATGCAACATTCGCAAACTTTATTTGCTTGGTACGTATCCGTTTCTTCGTTTCAGGCTTTCAGATCATAGAAAGGTTGTCGTAACACGGAGTAAGAAAGAAATTAATATTTACACCATTCTTGAAACCTCTTTCCCTATAGATCTGCTGATTTTTAACTGGAACAATTTTCTTTGTGGCGACTGGACACGGGTAAAGATCGTGAACAGAGAGAATACGTATCGAAGGAAGCTTTGCTGTATTGTCTAAGGGAAGACGTCTCTGTACTCTTTGCGGCATTACAGGCATCATTCCGCCAATTTAAGTGAAACCGTTGCTTCGAAAGGATAGTAGTTCGTATCATTTGCTACGTTTATTGAATTCGTAAGTAGCACTGAAGCAATGACTTGAACCAAACATGCTTATCGTAACAAGTCAACTCAGTTCTATCTTCACACGAGTGTTTTCCATTGCTGTATCGCTTTACAAGTTAAACTATCACTCTATGGAAGTTCACTGTATCCTTTGTAAGTTTTGAATTTATGCTACAGTCAGTCCACGCATTCTGCTAACTAAAAAGAACTTTTATCGATTTCGTGTGTAATTACGAGCACCCTCCACGAATAAACCGATTAATCACTCACCATTCGACGGAACACACACGAACTCGCATTTTGCAAACAATCTTAAACAGTATTTTTTGTGTAACCTTAAGGCCGCGAACGGTGCAACTTTGACAATGCTGAACGAAATGTCAGTACAGTGGCTCCTCTGTCTGAAAAGGTAAGTTTAGCTCCAGATGTTCCGAAGAACCAGTGCTGCGTAAGGGTGGACGATTGACTATGTTGCACCACTATCGATAGTAGTACTCTTACAATGTTTTTAGAGTTATGGCCAAACCACTGTACATTGTGTAAGCGTCATTATTTACTCTGATCACTACAAAGCAAACCGCTTCGGCTACCGAACTTATGCAGTTAATATCTGGCTGAGAACGCTTTAATATTGACACTCCTCTAACTTATTTACCTGCAAAAAAATCTGTCGTAATGAGCCAACTGCCACCTCTCGCAATCGCTCTGTCATACCTACCAAATATATGCCTCGAGCTTTAGAACTTAAAGATGAGCTAGAACTCTTTCTGGTTTGCTTGTGGCATTTCCGTGATAGACATCCGATACTGCGAGATGTATTCCACTTGTGAGCGTCCTTTTTCAGTGACAGCGCCTTCCGATTATACCTCTCCGTGAAACCTACCTGCAGAGTGTGCAGCCTACACGCCAGGTTTCAGAAGCGCCACATCCCAGAGCCTTAGCGGCCGTGGGAGGCTGTCGCAGCTCCTCTGGGAACTAATTTGGCCACCCATCAAGGAGGAGAAACTGAGGGCGTGGTGCGGAGGCGCGCTGAATACCAAGCACACTGCTGGGTGTGGTCTGCTGCTGTCTGTAGCGGCAGGGCTACGGAGATTTGTTATTTGTTCACTTTCGTCGAGGGCTCGTAAGCTCTTTATGGCCTCTATTGCTGATCTAAAGCGAAATTTTAGTAAATTAGAGCGACATGCAAAGATTCAGAGCTGTCAGACGTAACTGACGGGTTACCTCAACCGTGAAAAAGATAAGATTTAATAGGTCCTACTACCCTTCTAAAATTACAAATGCGATGCAATTTCAGAGGTATTTGGGCACCCAGTGGTGTTTTAGGTACTGTAATCGGCTAGCATCGGACTCTGAATCAGAACTTTTTTAACGTTATCGGTATTACAAACAAACTTCGCTTGCAGATATTTAAGTAGTGATCATGCTCTGAAACGGAAGGAAGGTTACGGTTTAATGTCCCATTCAGCGACAAAGTACTAGCTTCGTCATAAGCAATTTAGGGAAATGACGGAAAGTATTCATCTGGGTGGCTGAACGGGGACTGAAGCGTCGTCCTCCCAAATACGATTTCATGTCTCATCAATGCACCACCTCACCTCACTCTGCGACTGTGCCCGAGATGTATTAATTTCAGTTTGGTTGACGAGAAGAAGTTGCTTTCCTGTATTTTTAAGAAGAGCAAGCGGCATCATAAGTGGTGTAGTCTTACCGTGCTTTAATTCGTCACATCCCCTCTACCTGTCCGCCTCCTCAGTTCAGTAGTGAACGCGGCTGACTGCCATCCGGGAGACAGGGTTCGATTCTCGCTACTGTCGGGTATTTCTCCTCGGTAGGACGACTGACACGGTGTGCATGAGCCTCGAGATGCCAACCGAGGAACTTCGACTGATTAGTAGAGATTCCAACGTCAAGAAACCCGACGGTGATTGGGACGGCTGTGTGCTGACCACACGCCCCTCCGTACTCCGCCCGGTGACGCCACTGGCGGAGGATCACAGAGCGATCGGTTGGGCCTGATTGGCATTAACTTACTTTTATACTTCTTGCCTACCTGCTTGAATGAACGAAAACTTTTAGTTTGGCCGTTTTTCATTGGACGTTCTATGGTTCTATGGAAGTGCACCGTAGATTACTAATCGCAAAAAATAAAAAAAGAACAGCCCAACCGTCACAGAGCGACAAAAATAATCCTGAAATCGTTATCAGGTCAGTAATTTATATCAAGGTAAGTCAGAACCCGTTACTGAGGCTAGTTTATTTGCAAGCTCTGTTTCAAAACCACTATCCTGTTCTTCATAATTTTAGAGTAACATTTTTGAAACTAGAGTCCATTTTCAAAGGAGCTGCCATAATTATCTTCCCTATAGGTATGTTGTGACATGCAACCTATTAAGTATGTACTTTAATAAGTGAAACATGATTATCTTTGTACTGGGTTGTTCGACCGTTCTTGTTAAGGTAGCTAATATTTTGCACACCTTTTCACGTTCATTCAACAGTAACAGCTGATACAGCAATGCGTTTCAGCATGCACAATTTTGTGAGGATTGAAGGCTATGGGGACATCAAGGATGTAAAAATATAGGCTGAGCAGTGAAGTAAGCTAATTCGCTTTGTCTTTTGTGGCCAAGACTGACATTTGCCTAAAATGATATTACTTGTTTTGTTTATCACCATATCGACCCATTTCACACTGTACGCCTGCGTATATCCATGAAGACACGCATATTCCTAGACAGCAAAGCAACAACAAAAATGTTAAGTTGCGTGAGCGTATTCTCTAATTATCAACCATCATACGGACAATTTTAGAACAGCAACAAACGTCAAATGAGAAGCATATCGACTTGTTCTTCGAAGGAATACATCATTCACATTCGCTTGAATCTATGATACTGGTCTTACCGTTCCTGTTAGCGTTGTATTGCGAAACCGTCGAATGGTTTTTATATGTCAATGGCACTTTAGAGCGATACGCCGTATTCGGCGAATATTTACTATTTGCACGATACGGGAGAGAGAGAGAGAGAGAGAGAGAGAGAGAGAGAGAGAGAGAGAGAGAGAGAGAGAGAGAGAGAGAGTTGTCTGACATGTGCCTCGATAAGTGCCGAAGTGATAGGGAATACCACTCAATCCATGATACGAAGATTTCAGCACTACACTGATACCAATGGTCATCACTTCAAACACCTTCTGTAAATGGACGTTCATGCCACCTTTGTGACCTTCGTTGACCTTCAAAGACCTCATTCCCACACATCATTGGATTAATCTCGATAACCGCTATCAGAAAAGAAGAACATAACTATAGCATCCCATTTAAAAAAAAAGTTTACCTTCATATCTCTGAAGCGACCCCACCTAGCAACAAAAAACCGTCATATTATGGCCCCCAGTTGTCCCATGCAACATTTCTCCCACAAACGTTTCAGCTACTATCATACTTTCGCAGTTAATCTAAGAGGCAATAGTTAGTGACTCACCCTGTATAAGGATACTCGTGGCAGGAGATTCCAGAGACTCAAGGGTCTGAATAACACTTATTGCATTGAATCTGAACTACTTCACAGAAGGCTACTACTAGACATAAAAAAAGGGAAAGGATTAGACTGTTGGCAGAACAGAAGTAAGCGACTGAGCTCGTGGGGGTTTGAACTAACGGAAGTAGCAATCACTAGCAGCATTGTAAAGTACAAACATTGAAAGCAGCACATTAAGTGAGAGAACAGATTTACTCGGAGTTTACCTGATGCTGGTGATGAGCGACATGGAATTGGCGTCCCATCGGTCTACCTGATGACACTCTGAATACAAAAGTCCTGTGTTTTCTAATGATTGTGCGGCGCACTATTTCTCCCTACCTACCAATAGGAGGCCCACCAATCCACCAACACTTAACACGTATCGGCCAATCTGACGTGTCGTCTGCACCTCCCTGGTACCGCTGGCTAAGCACGTTCAGTTACCTTCCTTTCTCCTACTCCGTAGGTAGGGATGTCCCCGTACTTTACACCAGCAAACTCTGTTTGGTGGCAACAATGTCAGCTGAAAGCTGAATGTCACTCCACTTCCTGTTACGTATGGCTAATAACAATGTTTTACGTCACTTTTCTCCGTCCTACGAGTGGAGACTTCTCTCTGGGGAGTGGCGACCGATGTTCCAACAGTTTTGCACATTTCCCATCTCACTCTAACCTGCAGACGCGGCGCTTCTCAAGGCCTTTTACCCATGGTTGCTGCGGGTGCTAAAACGTGCCTGTTTGCGACCACCATTTATTGTGATACCTTACAACAGCGTCTAGACGGTGTATTAAATTAATTCTCTGGATTAGAACCCCTACTCTGGGACAGCTGCCCAGGGAATCTCAAAGTTTACCTCTGTTTACTTCCAGTAACAAACGCTATCATTTTTGTCTGCTCTCCCCATTGTGTCCGGTTACCTTTCTTGGAGTGCCCTTGTCTGCTTCCAACAGCCGTAAGTTTAAAATGCGTTAGTCATTAATACAGGCTACTCCCACCCATTTGCAGGCTGATTGATTTGCTTTGTGCGCCAACCTGCTCGTTGTGAGCGATTACGATTCCAGATTTCTAGAAAGTGAAACACTGAAAAAACGCGACGCTTGTACAGTAGTTCCGCAAACCCGCGCTGCGTCGGCTGCTTTGAAAACCGACTGCGTCCGAGATGGCAACGGCAAACGAAAGCTGTCCATCATTAACCGCCGCTAGGGAACTCGCTTCCGATAGCTAATTGAAACTACGTACGTACTTGCGGGAAGGAGCGCCAGTTCCGGGAATTGCAGCGGGGAAAGTGGATGAGAAATGCGTGTGTTTTGGCTTATACGGCAAGTGCACGAGGTCTGACCGCTAGATGGTAACGAGCTGACCCCGCGTCTGTGAAAGCAGGCACGATTATTCACAGAACCATCATGGTGAGTCTCTTACGTCTATGCAGGAAGATGTTCTGCTGAACTTCCTGGTTCAGGAGAATTGTCATGACTCTGCATAATGACCACCTCGTATAAAATGGAACAGTGAGGTGTTCTTCTGTTTCGTTTTTCCGTAATCTTAACGTTGAAGAGGCTATTTCCAAAAGTGATCTGGAGTATTAGATTTAGTGCAGTTATCAGGTTGCTTTCTAAATTTTGTGTGTATCAGGTATTTGTTAGGTGGTCGTTTAACATATCTGCATTTTCACATTTGAAGTGTGCAGTTGAAGACAGCCCGAAGCTGAACCGACTGGCTCAGTTTTGGTAGTACCGGTTGTCTCTCCTAATAGTTGATAGTGGTATTTCCATTGGTGTTTCGGCACGTATTTGCGACGTGCAGATACAGTCAGGCCAAACTAATTCTACTCATTCCATGACTGAATCGATGCCTGGCGTTGTAGGAAAACGCCGCTCGGTTTCTGGTTACAAAAAGTTTTTGTAGGGAAATTTTGTGTGTAATTGGATCATTCGCAGCTTAGTGCAGCGTGATACTCAGTTTAACAATATGAACAGCCAAAACGCGAAGAATGACACAGTTTTGCAGCAGCGACTGAGTAGCTCTTCTGCGTGCGGCAACAGACAATCACTGCCGGGGTATTTATTATTCTTGGTGTTTTGCTGTTGGTATTGATACATTGTAAAACTGAATATCAGAATACGCTAAGCGACTCTATGAGCAAAACAAATTCTTTGAAGTACAGTCTGTGACCAGACAACTACGTTTCCCCTTGACACGAGGCGTCACTTTAATCAAGTTGTTAGCAGTATTCGCCTGGACTGGATCTACCTGCACTCTCCAAATATCTGCCGAAACACCACCATAAATACTCCTAACAAGTCTTAGGAAAGGCACACGACATTCAGGATGTAACAAAACGGAACGGACAAACTTAAATTTGTACAGGATGTCGTCGAGGAGCAAATTCAGGAAAAACTTCTCGTTTGGAAAAGTCATCCAGCGACGCTAAAGGGTTTCGTAGTTAGATTCTAGGTGGGTAACCTCTGCCGCTAGGTAATCCCTTGGGTAGCAGGGTCAGTTTGTACGCAGCACAGCAAGCAGTACTGCTGTTGTTGTTGGCGTGGAAACGAGCGACTTCAAGTGAAGCCCTGAGTCCTGTCAGAACCACTGCAGGATCTTCCACTTGCTGTCTCTCACAGTACAAACTAACCTTAGATGGCGAAGGGGACGTCATAGCAGCAGACCTTTCTGACATCGGCTCTCCATAACTTCGTCCTTTGACGTTTCCTTAAGTAAGGTCATGCTCTTGATTTGTTCTGCAAGATTATACTGCCTGAAAGTGTGTAGGTGTCTATTACATCCTGTGTAGTTACTACGCAATGAAAACTGCCTGTACTGAAGTGATTATGGCATGACAACCAGTAATTTTTGTACGTGGATGAATTCAATAACTGGGTTAGTAGACTAACAAATCCCTCAAACATTATATATGATCCTATTATTTACTGTGTTGCCAAGTTAACGCCATTCGAATGTAGCTAAAATTTGCTGAATATACAGTTTCTACTCACGTATTTTAGACTTTTTCGACAGTTCTTTTGTCTTTCCGTTACCGCAGGGATTTCAGGATGTTTCAGTGCAATATCCGGAAACAAATGGCTCTGAGCACTATGGAACTCAACATCTTAGGTCGTAAGTCCCCTAGAACTTAGAACTACTTAAACCTAACTAACCTAAGGATATCACACACACCCCTGCCCGAGGCAGGATTCGAACCTGCGACCGTAGCAGTCCCGCGGTTCCGGACTGCAGCGCCAGAACCGCTAGACCACCGCGGGCAATATCCGGAAACGAAGTAAACGTCAGTTTTGTGATCTAGTATTGGATGAAACAGTCTGAGCATCATTCGACATTACATATGCAGGAAAAGTTCGAGGAGAGGGCAACAAGAAATACCGTACCTTACTCTACAACGCGACCACCTTCCGTATAATGTGCCCAATAGAGAGGTATTGGGTATCGAGACAGTCAAAACACTGCTGAAAACCCTGGCTGCGGAGGCAATGCATCGAAAACGCCACACGAAGACGCCTTTGACAAAGTGAGATTCATAAAGAGTATAAGTCTGAAAACTGTCGCTCATCAAGCACTGTATTCTAGAAATCTTTCAAAGAATATTTTAAACAATTCGTGGATCGCTGCCGTCTTCTGTTGTCACTATGTCTTCGTCGGTTTTAAACAAGAACCAGAAAATTAAAAAGCACGTCCCAGGGTACCGGCGTTTTTTTTTGTTTTTTTTTTTTTAATGAGAAAGCACTCTGCAGCACTGAGTACGCACACGCACACAGCGTGGACGTGAACGTACCGGCGCGGCGTCGTGGGAAGGCGGCCGAGAGTTCGTTGACACGCACCTGCCTCCGCTCTGCGCGGCAGTTTTACTTTCGCTCCCTGAGGAACGCCGCCGGCGGCGGCCTTGTACCCGAAACTGACGGACCGATCACCTGCCGCTTGCCATCGTTCGCTCCTCTGTCAGGACTCACATTTTTAAAAAATGTATCAATAGAAAAGTCCGTGGTTCGTTGAACTGAATATGTAGAACCTCTAAGGCCCCGCTGTATGTTAAGTAGCCGAGACGATGTATAACACAGGTCTGAGCTGGATTGCACGAGTGACCTGAAACACGTCGCAGAAGGCCATCTCTTACACACAGTCCTTGAACGCAACATTAGGGAATATCAATTGTGGGCGCTATAACGGACCCACTACCTCTCAATCTTAAGTTATTCATTGTACCCTCCCCTACACGTCACACGTCTCACATGCAAGTGGAAAGAGCGATTATCGAGCGTCGAGAGCGCCAATGGCTGCTACTGCTGTTGCTCAGTGTGTGTGGAGCTGTCGTTGCAATTGGTGGCGTTAAGGCCTCGATGGAGGAAGTAGTGGTTGCATGTCGCCCCTCGCCACGCGGATATCTTAATTATAATGACTACCGAGAAAAAGTTTTTGTTTGTACGAGGGCAGTTCAATAAGTAATGCACCACATTTTTTTTCTGAAACAGGGGTTGTTTTCTTCAGCATTGAAATACACCAGGTTATTCCCCAATCTTTTAGCTACACAACACTATTTTTCAACGTAATCTCCATTCAATGCTACGGCCTTACGCCACCTTGAAATGAGGGCATGTATGCCTGCACGGTACCATTCCACTGGTCCATGTCGGAGCCAACGTCGTACTGCATCAATAACTTCTTCATCATCCGCGTAGTGCCTCCCACGGATTGCGTCCTTCATTGGGCCAAACACGTGGAAATCCGACTGTGCGAGATCGGGGCTGTAGAGTGCATGAGGAAGAACAGTCCACTGAAGTTTTGTGAGCTCCTCTCGGGTGCGAAGACTTGTGTGAGGTCTTGCGTTGTCATGAAGAAGGAGAAGTTCGTTCAGATTTTTGTGCCTACGAACACGCTGAAGTCGTTTCTTCAATTTCTGAAGAGTTGCACAATACACTTCAGAGTTGATCGTTTGACCATGGGGAAGGACATCGAACAGAATAACCCCTTCAGCGTCCCAGAAGACTGTAACCATGACTTTACCGGCTGAGGGTATGGCTTTAAACTTTCTTGGTAGGGGAGTGGGTGTGGCGCCACTCCATTGATTGCCGTTTTGTTTCAGGTTCGAAGTGATGAACCCATGTTTCATCGCCTGTAACAATCTTTGACAAGAAATTGTCACCCTCAGCCACATGACGAGCAAGCAATTCCGCACAGATGGTTCTCCTTTGCTCTTTATGGTGTTCGGTTAGACAACGAGGGACCCAGCGGGAACAAACCTTTGAATATCCCAACTGGTGAACAATTGTGACAGCACTACCAACAGAGATGTCAAGTTGAGCACTGAGTTGTTTGATGGTGATCCGTCGATCATCTCGAACGAGTGTGTTCGCACGCTCCGCCATTGCAGGAGTCACAGCTGTGCACGGCTGGCCCGCGCGCGGGAGATCAGACAGTCTTGCTTGACCTTGCGGCGATGATGACACACGCTTTGCCCAACGACTCACCGTGCTTTTGTCCACTGCCAGATCACCGTAGACATTCTGCAAGCGCCTATGAATATCTGAGATGCCCTGGTTTTCCGCCAAAAGAAACTCGATCACTGCCCGTTGTTTGCAACGCACATCCGTTACAGACGCCATTTTAATAGCTCCGTACAGCGCTGCCACCTGTCGGAAGTCAATGAAACTATACGAGACGAAGCGGGATTGTTTGAAAATATTCCACAAGAAATTTCCGGTTTTTTCAACCAAAATTGGCCGAGAAAAAAATGTGTTGTATTACTTATTGAACTGCCCTCGTAGAAAGTGAATTCCTAAGACATTGTGCCATTTACCAGCGTTCACGTCAAGCGCTCCGACCAAATGATTACCATGTGCAACCTCTGTATGCGTTTTCCGAACAGCATGTGACAGTATTTGGATGCCCTTTGCCCGTTCTGAGTTTATACGTGAGTAAATTTAAGATTAAGGTGGTGACTGTCTCCACCATGGTTTTTTTTAAATTCAAAATCAAGCATGTATCGCTTTACATAGTGCAACTAACTACAAACTTAATTACCAGGAAAACTGTATTTAAAACCTAATGAAATGAAACGAGCGTTTGGCGTCATTGGCCGGGAGGCCCGTTACGGGACAGGGCCGACCGCCATGGTGCAGATCTTATTGCATTCGACGCCACATGGGCGACCTGCGCGCCGGATGAGCATGAAATGATGGAGACAACACAACACCCAGTTTCTGAGTGGAGAAAATCCCCGACCCAGCAAACCCGGGCCCCTTAGGACGGCCGTCACTCATGTTGACTATTCAGCTATCGTGGCGGACTTTAAATATTATGCAGCCGAAGTTCCCATGTAACGTCATCATATTTAAACAAGCCACGGCCAAAAATCAGTTTTTAGTCTGCTTATTTAGTCTGCTTATTATGAAATACTTAAACAATCAAAATTAAGCGTGAATGTTACGGCACGAGATTTTGTGTAGTTTTCAGAAATATTTCTAGATGCATAGTCGAGCAAGGAAACTTTCTTTACGCTGAACTACAATGGACTTTCGCGGGAAAGATTACATACGGTTGAGAAAAAAAATGCACTACCAAGACATTAAACGTGCTCAAATTCTCACTGAGCAATGTGTGTCCTGACAGCATGTACTAACTGGTTAGATTAAAATCTTAATTTGCTATAATCACTACTTGACAGTTTCGGCGGCGTAGCCATTTTGAAGTTATTCTTTTGGTATAGTCCAACAAACTAACGTACTTTGATTATAATCTGGGTGTTCAACTCATGTAATGCAAGGAACGCAGGACGTTGGCCGTGCTCTACAATTACAGACAAGGCATCAAATGCTCCAACAGCTGTTGCGTAGCATGCCACATAGAAGCACGCTCTTAATCTTCGGAGGTAGGAATGTATAATCTCGCAACAAAAATGCTCATTGGCTAAAATAGCAAAGTTCAAACCAGCTTCACCAGTTACCGCAGGAGCAGAAATTCTAGTCAACCTCCGCAATCAATTTACGCGTCTGGTGGAGGGGGAGATCAAGCACAGCAGTACCTACAGCTTTTCGGCCGTACATTGGTCAGAGCCGTGGTAAATAAAATCTACAAACCTGCTAATCAATTGCGTACCATGCATGGAAGTCGGCAATTCATGTAGATAGCGGCCAGCCAGAAAGCGGTGATTTTGACGTAGCAGAGCGCGATTAACGGTTCTTATACCGCTGAGTATAAACAGCGGTTTGGAGAAGTCAATGGTCGAAGGGTTAAGTAAAGTGAATAAACTGTTGCTTCTGTCTGAACTAATGTATTTACATTTGTGTTACAAGACTCATTCTGAAACCGTTTATCCGCAAATATTTACAACTTCGAACCCAGAGAACGAACACGTGGAGACGGCAGTTGGTGTTAACTCTCGGCCCAGGGGTCGGACCCGGAAAATTCAAATGTAATCCACTAGAATTAGGGTTTAAGTAAGAGGAAGAATTCAGCTACTAAACAAGGCTCGTGGGTCTCATGGCTGGAGAGTTCTATCTAAACAATTTAACCAAAGCAACTGTGGTAGGAGGTAGATTCGAGAAAATTTAACTCATACACGTTTTATTTGCTAACCGTAGTTATAAAGCGTAGTGAAATATCCAGAGTGTAGATGAAGGTCATTAGTGCTGCTTCGATCACACCAAATCTTACTGTACTGATAAGGAGTGGTAATGTGAAGTGGAGATAGCTTGAAGAAGCAGAATCGGCAGTTTTCTTGCTCAGCGACAGTCACTGCGTCAGTAAAATGTAGATTATAGTTAGCTTCACCGGCATGATTCTATTTTCTTAGATCGTTTCTACTCTTCTCGACCTACCGCGAGAACATACTGTACTGGAGTCAAGATTGCAGCCGGTGACCTTCCACCAGTACATAGTATTTCTTCCGAGGTATCATACTTCGAACTGTCTAACCGAATTCGTCGCAATCCGCCTGACGGTTTCGCTGTGCAAGACATGTCTTGTAATTTGGCCAGTAGCATTAGTATTTGAAACACCCGTGACGTTCCGAGGAACCGTCATTGAATAATATTTGTGAAGCTGCGCGTGGGGCATTGATGTGTCACTGTTCAGTGATTCGTTGAGAATAGCATTAATGGTAGGGGGCTACACTGTCTTTCCTTGCGTGGTATCTCTAAAGAGTGATGGCCGATAGTGCGTCTTATTTCCAGTAAGTCCTCGGCAAATTGTAGATAGGTGTCTCACTATTGCCAAACAAGCGTAGTGGAAGGCCACAGATCTGACCCACTGGACAGCTTCACAAAAACCCTGAAAAAACCTGAACCGGGGCTAATTATACCGCATTCAAGAGCCAGCACAAGTGACGAAGTAAGGCACGAACGATATACCTCTTCGCATCGTTTTCGAAGGGACCAGAAGATGAGATTAGAAGAATCACTGCACGTAGATAGCCATTTAAGTAGTTATTCTTCCCTTGCTCCCTATAGTAGTGGAATGGGGACAAACGGGAACGTGTGGTAAAATAGGAAGCATCCTTTACTATGCACATGATAGTTGTTTTCAGAGTATAGAAGTTTTGTACAAATTTCTACAGTAACTGAAGCAGTCTACTAGGACCTGTCCTAGTAGCAATTCCTTTATCTTGTTAGCGCTAAAGGCTTCACACAACATTTTTCATGACAGTGCTTATACAGTTGCTGAAAACCAGCTCTATTTCCTGCCATAAGAAACTGCAGCAACGAAGTGTTTCTTTGCACTGATCTGCAATTGCTATGGCTGTTCCTGCGGATTGTTACGATTATGGCTTTCCATTTTCGATTGTATTTCAGAGATACGGACGGAATGTACGATTTTACACAGCCATGAGATACGAGAAGAAAGTAATGTTGCCATGCATATGTTCAACCTAATTTGAGAGAGAGAGAGAGAGAGAGAGAGAGAGAGAGAGAGAGAGAGAGACGGGGGGGGGGGGGGGGGGGGGGGGTTGGTGGGAAACACAAATTAATACCTATCCATTAAGCTTTTGAAACTTCGCTCCCTCACTGCGAAGGGAATGATAGAGGCACTCTGGAGAAAGGGATACGGACGTAGTAACAAAGTTACTGCAGCTCGTCAAGCCACCGTCTCTCTCTCTCTCTCTCTCTCTCTCTCTCTCTCTCTCTCTCTCTCTGACAAACCGCCACTCTACTATGCTTTCTCCTACAGATCCACCCTCTTTCTATCCAGCCGAGTCATTAACTAAGAATTTATGGATGACTTTGGAGTTACTGTATTTTATGTTCTCTCGTCTTTTTCTGGGTCAATGCTTTGTAATTAAATGGCAAAAGAAATTGCAGTGCAAGGGGGAACACTTGCTCGATCGTACTTAATGTTGTGTCTAGTACACAGCTCTGCCGCATGTGACCCTCGTGTGTCGAGGTGAGTCGTGGTATTCTGCCGAATACTGATGGAACTGATGGGGTGCAGAGGCCACGAGAAACTGCAAGAAGATACACTCTCCCTTCGCGTTCCCGCACGTCTTCGCTGCACCCGTCATGCGAGTAAAATACTACGGCGCTGTGAAAGGGAATCCGAGCACCGTGGAAGCACTTTCGAAGCTGCAGTGGAGGCTCAGAAGCACCGAGCTACAGGTTCTGCACTTCTGTACCCAGGCGAGTTGCGCTCGGAAGAGCCCAATAAATAACCGGCCTCGGGTTCCGGCGGCGGCACGAGGCGAGGGGAAATCGGGCGCCTAATCGCCATCTCGCGGTGGAGGTGGGAGGGGCGGCCGGACCGCCGCACCGCTTGTGGATCAATGAGATGCCGGGCCAGGCCGAGCTTTCACTGCAGCCGCCGGCAGCGGTCGCACGCGTGCGCGGAGCGCGAAAGGAACGGCCGGCGCCGCGGACTGGCGAAAAAGACCAACGAGACGAGAGCGGCTCTCCCCCATCACTCATGTCGCGTCGCGAGCTGGCCAGGGGTGCGGTGGAGAAGGGGGGGAGGAAGGCTGAGCCTCGTGTCACGTCGCAGCACTGCCACGCATATAATTTATTAATGAAGGATGCTAATTTCCTGTGTGACTCCGCGATCACTGAATATTTTGTGAACAAAGCCGTCTAGATCGCTTATTAAAATTCCTTTCTTTCGACGTTTCAGCTGCTTCCGTATTATATATGCAGTTAAAATGAAAGGAACAGAGCAGGCTCTTGTTACTGTATAACAACCACCTAACAAAAGATAATAAATTAAAAGGTTAAAAAATATTAGAATAAGCTCACCAAAAAGCTTAGAACTTACACTGAGATAACGAAAGTCAGAACAGCGATATGCACATACACAAATTCCGATAGTATCGCCTGCCCAAGGTATAGAAGTGCAGAGCATTGGCGGTACTGCGGTTTTCGTGGTTTGTTCTCAGGTGATTCATGTGGAAAGGTTTCCGACGTGATTACGGCCGCACGACAGCCATCAACAAACCTTTATCTCCGAATGGCAGTTTGAGCCAGACGCTTGGAACGAATCATTTCGGAAATTCGATATTTCGAGATCCACAGTGTCAAGATTGTGCCGAGAATACCAACTTTCATGCGTTACCTCTCACCGCGGACAGCGCAGCGACGGATGACTTCACTTAACGAGCGAAAGCAGTATTGTCTTTCTAGAGTTGTCAATGCTAACAGACAAGCAACACTTCGCGAAATAATCACAGAAATCAATGTTGGCCCTACGACGAACGTATCAGTCAGACAGAGCGGCGAAATCCAGTGTTTATGGGATATGGCAGCAGGTGACCGACGTCAGTGCCTTTACTAACACGACGTCGCCTGCAGCGCATCTTCTGGGATCGTGGCCACATCCACTGGAGCCTAGAAGACGATTCGAGTCCGGCGCAGACTCCACGAAACCATGAACCAAAGTTGTCAGCAAGACGCTGTGTAAGCTGCTGTGACTCCATAATGGTGTAGGCGGCACATACATGCAATGCAGTGGGTTCTCTGGTCGAGCTGAACCGATCATTGACTGGAAATGGTTATTTTCGGCTGCTGGGAGACCATTTGCATCCAAACAACGATTGAATTTTTGGGATGACAATGTGTCATGTCTCGGGCCACAATTCTTATGGATTGGTTTGAAGAACAATTTCGACAATTTGAGCGAATGATTCGGCCACGCAGATCGCCCAGCATGAATCCAATCGAACATTTATAGGACGTAATTGAGAGGTCATTCGAGCAAAAAAACTTTTACTGGCAACACTTTCGCAATTATGGACGGCTATGGATGCAGCATGGGTCAGTATTTCTGTAGAGGCCTTCCAACGACTTTTTGAGTCCATGCCACATCGAGATGACTGACAGAGTCCTCAGTCTTTTGACTGGTTTGATGCAGCCCGCCACGAATTCCTCTCCTGTGCCAACCTCTTCATCCCAAAGTAGCACTTGCAACCCACGTTCTCAATTATTTGTTGAATGCATTCCAGTCTCTCTCCAACAGTTTTTGACCTCTGCAGGTCCTAGTATCATAGTTATTCCCTGATGTCTTACAAGATGTCCTATCACTAAGCGAGGAAAGAGTTCCGACACGATGTTAGGGCGTATCCCCTGACATGTTTCATCTCTGTTTGTATGAGGTTCTCAGTCAGTGCTAAAACTTTTTCCTAATCGGCGCGCCAAATAATAGCGTGGCTTAAAAAGTTTTACAAAGATTTGAATTTTAGTCAACAAGCGGCTATAGTATTCGGGGCGTTGCCTTCAACTTTCGTTACAATTTATTGTTTATATTTTTTGTCCCTTCGTAGTTACAGAAAGAAAGAGCGCCTTTAAAACATACGTTCAAAGACAAATCATAAAACAGGACTTAAAAGATTATAATTCCATATTTTACTAGGTATTCAGACGACGCCAATTATCCCGTGTGTTCTCCATACTACGAAGTTTTCACTAACTCTGCTAACTATGTAACAGAAACATGAACGTAACTTATTTACGTAAGTATCTAGTAGCTATAATACTTGCTGTTGTATTTGCCTGTGTCTGATAAAATGCTGAGTCCCGTGAACTAAAATATAGTCAAAATATTAAAATCTGTGAACTTATTAAGCAAAGAATGAAATGCTCTAGTCGTCGAATTAAAACATTTCGAAAGGTAGTTCCATCTTACGAAAGTATTTTTTAACCTTTTAATTTGTTATATTTTGTAAACTACTTTTTTATAACGAACGCCTGTCGCTCTGTGCTCCTTTCCTCTTAATTGCCGATGTCTGATGGCAGTAGTCTAAACGTCGTAATAGTGTGGCCATCGATATAGAAGGGTTTATTCACGAAACACTTTAATGGAGCCTGCCACATGTACGAGAAAATGTTTTTACATTTTATACGGGGTTTAAACGAGCGCGCCCGCGCCCGCCCGCCATCTTTAATTTTAATTCCTTCCATTCCTAAACCCTTGTTTTATTTCCGTCATTGCTTCTTGGATGTATAGATTCAACAGTACGGGCGAGAGGCTCGATCCACGTCTTATACCCTTTCTAATCTGACCACTTCGTTCTTTGTTCTCCTTCCTTAGTTTTCCTTCTCCGATCTTTTACGTATTGTGCACTACTCGTCTTTCTCTACAGCTTACTCCTATTTTTTTCGTGTAACTTCGAACATCTTTCACCATTTGACACTGCTGAATGCTTTTTCTATGTCTACAAAACCCATGAAAATGTCGTTTTTCTTATGACTTGCTTCTATTATCAACCGCACGAAACAACAAGACTGTCTCGCTGATTGTCATTAAACAGAGCCTCAACTTCCATTTCGCTTTTCCTGTTTAATGTTCTCAGCAACTTGGATGCATTAGCTATTAATCTGACAGTGGAATAGTTCTCTCAATTATCCGTCATTACCATCTTCAGGGCAGTGAGGAAAAGAATTTATCTTTGGCGTGACACCTCCAGTGTAATAGATTCTACAACGCAATCTGCACAGTCTTCTGGTTGGTACTTTTAATGATTTTTAGACATTCCAAAGGAATGCCGCCTTAGTTGATCGCAAGTATTCCTAAGCTCTGATGTTCGATATCCCCGTGACCACATCTACTACCCATCTCTCCCTTTGTCACACCAGATTTTTTTTCCACTTATCTGCTCTGTTCTTTGCATGCATCAGTAGAATTCCTCTTTCATACTTAGTGTTGATGCCTTTGCTTTTAATTACAGCTAAGGTTATTCCGACTTTTTTATACATCAGTTCTTTGACAATTTCCTTATTGATTTGCGTTTCTTTTTCAGGTCATTGGCCTCTCATTCCCTGCACTTCCTGTTTGTATCATTCTTAAGTGACTTATATTGCAGCATTCCTGTCTTTTCCTGAATATTTTTGTACTTTTTCGAACAATTGAAATATTGCTTCTGTTGCCCCCTAGATTTCTTCGCAGCTACCTTCCTTGTACCTGTGTTTTTGTCTCTACAGCTTAAAGATTTGTCTGTTCCTCTCTAGCTGAACTGTGTGTTGTGATATTCTGTATACTGGTATAAAGAATCTTTTGAAAAATTCCAACGTAACCTATCTTTCCTCAGTGCTACTTGCCACACTGGTTCTTCCAGACTACTATTATGAACTCCAGTCTGCTATTATTCATAACTAGAGGCACGAGAGCATTTCCATCGGGCAAAATGAACATGAAACTGTAGATTTGTTACTGTTAAAAATGCGGCACTCAAAGGAACAAATGATGATAGGTCTGTATCAGAAGACGCGTTTAAATTTAGAATTAATACAGAAGTTTAGAAACATGCTAAAATGTGCCTCGGTAAGGAGACAAGAAAAATTCTGCCACACTCTGAAAATTAAGAACGTTACTGTAGATTGCAGCACATTGAAATTATGAAGATACCGCCATAAAGAACGGTATTGCAGTGTCTGTTGTTAAGAGGAAGGATACAATGTTCCTTCGGACATGCAGGAGCAGGGAATGCGGCTACTACGGCTGTTACCGAACACATGAAATGTAATCGCTATTGAGAATACAGACAACGATCAGCTGTACAACGAAATGCCGACCATCAGAATTTGTGTCGGATTCTGACTCAAACCCGGATTTCCCGCTTTAGGGGAGCGGTCGCCTTAACCGTTTCGGCTATCCGTGCACGACTCGTGTCAGACACAAACTACTTATTTTGTCGTTACAGCGTCACAACCTGTACTCTTACATTATGTAATTCCCTTACAGGGAAGGATATTTTAATTGAAAGTCGCTGCCTGGTACCGGCGGATAAATACACGCATGCCTGTACGAAGGAACGTTCATCGTTCCTTTTAATAACACAGGTACTGCAATATCGCATTTATCCGCCGACATCAGGCAGCGACTCTCAATTAAAATGTCCTCCCCTGTACTGCAGTTACGTTATCTGTATACGAGTACAAGTTGTGAAGCAGGAACGACGACATGGAATTCTGTCTATACGTGCACGACTCATTTCCAGATCCAAAGAGGTTAAGTCGACCGCCCGCATAAAGCGGGAGATCTGGGTTCGAGTCTCGATACGGCACAAATTTTCAACTTCGTCATTTCCTTATACAGCTTGTAAGAGGTCCATGACGAAGGAATTTATTGCTAGCGCATTCGAGCGGGTGTAACTTCGATGGACTGCTCACGCGCTGCCTGCGATATGTAAGATGGTTCAAATGGCTCTGAGCACTATGGGACTTAACACCTGTGGTCATCAGTCCCCTAGAACTTAGAACTACTTAAACCTAACTAAGCTAAGGACGGCACAAACATCCATGCCCGAGGCAGGATTCGATCCTGCGACCGTAGCAGTCGCGCGGTTCCGGACTGCGCGCCTAGAACCGCTAGACCACCGCGGCCGGCTGCGATATGTAAGCTACAATAGAATCGCAGACCAGAGAGCAGTGTCGGCAGCAGTAGAGTATTAGCTCGCAGTCGAGCGGTTGAATCAGGTCGCTCGTAGAGAGCAGTTATCGAGTTTTACAGCTTACAGAGAGCAGTGGAGTTATGGAATTACTAAGGCCGGTCGTGGAGGACGATGGAGGTGCCTGAGCGATGTAGTAAAAGGTAAAAGCAAAATTTTTATTATTTATTGCCGCGCGCGTATTTTAATTGCTACAACTGATTTTGTACTATTGTTATATGCAAGTCACATGTAAATGTCTTTCAAAAAATATTTCAATACTAATCTTTATAAGATAGATAACTTTTGACAATCATCTGAATTTAAAGTTTTTACTAACTTCTCGTATCCATAGTCATGCCAATTAACGTACAAACAAATCAGTTTTTCATACATAACGAAATCTAGTGGCCAGCACTGCACTGGGCTGTACCAGAAAATTTTTTATATGAGCAGATATATACGCGTTATGCGGCGACATCATTGAGGTAAGAATTTTGAGTTTATTCAGAATGATTTTTCAGCAGTGCTGACGTCCATATTTACCAGTTTAGATTCACAGTCAGTTAATTATTGAAAAGTTATATATGAGTCATTTTTATTTGGAGGTTAGTCACTTTTTTTATTGCGGGGTTACGGATTTAATCTGTTGGGAGGTTACAAGCTGATGGTTGTTCGTGATCGCAACTGCGAATTCGTTCAATGCATGTCGAAAATTACACGGAAAGTCAACTAATTGAAAGGTGTCAATACAATATCTCAATATTTGCAAGAATGCAGTGGAGAAAAAGGACAGTAGAACGAACACATCAAGGAATCATATAAACCAAGAAATACAGGAGGAAACTAAATTAGGCAGTAACGGAAGAACGAAGAGCACCTACAAATTACTGACAAGGATACACATACTAACATTGTGAGTGAATATACGGTAGGTGGCGGGAGAGAAGAAGCACTTGTCTGAGATATCCCAGAGAGAGAGAGAGAGAGAGAGAGAGAGAGAGCACGAAGAGGGGAGGGGGTGTTAATGGAGGTGAGATAGTTTATGGCCGTTGCGCTCTGTGCTGGGAAGTGGAGGAGAAATCCCGATTTAAAATTACGGGAAGGCGGGCGAGGCAGCGCGGTGAAAGGGCCCAAGCAGGGATGCGCTCCGGACTCCCACACCACTAGCAGGGGCCCACGCTGTCGCCTCGACACTCTCGACTGTGCTCTGTAAACACCTGTAGCCTGCAGAGTGCACTGCAGCTTACGTGCGGACCCTGGACCACCGATACATGCGTCTGCGGTCAGGGAGCCGTGAGCAACAGCCATTCTAGTCGAATAATTTAAGCAGCAGCTCCGTCTATCTTCAGCTGGCACTTTCATTTCAACATGGAAGCTATTACCGCATTTTTTCTTCGTAGCTGACAATCTGTCTTTGTATTCATACTTCCGTATGTTTTAGAAAAGTTACAATAAGCGCCCAATGATAAAGTCGCTCATTAAGTGGAGTATCTATGGCTTTTGAGGCGACTGGAAGATGACACTACAAATGGAACATACTGCACGTAAACAGACGAAGAGGTCTATTACTGCTAGATCACGCTAATGCTGAAAAACCGACGAAATCAATAACAACCGTAAAATACCTAGGGCTTACCGCCTGGAGCGAACTGAAGTGGAAAGAACACAAATTTAGCTGTTAGAAAAGCAGACGCCACCGTGAGACTCTTCAAAAGAAACGTCAGGAAATTCCTCCACGAAGAAAGTGGCTTGCAGAACATTTGTTGGACCGATTCTTGAATTTTGTCCATCAGTCTAAGAAGCTTACCAGAAGAATTGGGGGAGGGAGAGGTAGGGGGGAGAGGGGGAGAGGGAGGGAGGGAGGGAGAGAGAGAGAGAGAGAGAGAGAGAGAGAGAGATTCAACGAAGCGCGGCGCGTTACGAGGGGACTTTTAGTTGGCGCGAGAGCTGTTACGGAGATGCTCAAGAAATTCCAGTGGCAGGCGCTACAGGAGTGGCTTTGTGTATCAAGGAGAGTTATTGATTGAATTGCGAGAGCGTACTTTCCAAGAGGAGTCAAGCAATTTACTACTTCCTTCTAGATACGGATCGCGAAAGTACCATAAGCAGATAACCAGAAAAATTAGAGCTCATTCGGAAGTATGTTCCCAAGCACTATTCGCGAATCGTACAGCAGGGGAGGAGGAGGGGGGGGGCGGTGAATTTTAGTGTCTCAGAGATGACCTCCGCCATACACCGAAGATTATTTGGTGAGTATAGATGTTGATTTAGATTATCTTAAAACGACTTTACCTAATGTAGGTCATGTAAGGAATTGCACCGTGGTAAGGAGAGGCAGCACGGCGCTGGCGCACGAGAGGTATCTGCTCAGGATCAGGAGAGTGGCGACAGCACTTAAAGGGCACACTTATACCAAATAATAGCTCGTCCAGGACTAAGAAAATTTGGACACCACACTATTATTTACGTAAGTGTTCGATATGAAACATCACCGCAACATCAAAGCAAGTAACCATGTTTGGAACTAATTTCTACTTCTCTGAAACTCCAGTTGAGAATACCACGGCAAAATAAATTTGGCATGCTAAACAACTGTGTCGCTTCCACACGCTGCAAACTGAGATGTACCTTTCCGTAATAGAAAGTGTAAACAGTGAGGTATCCATGACTTACAGAATGAACTAGTGGTCAAATCCAATACTTCAACTTTGGTTTCGGGTAATTGTAAAACATAGATGGCTATCTCAGACAAAAGAAATTCTTAGTGTATTCCTAAATACCACATACATCTCCAAGCGTTCTACTTTATTTTTCCTGTAATGGGAAAGGTCGGACCTTGATGGAAAAATACAGAAAATGGATGCTAAGTGATTATTAGAATGCTTCCCTAACTCACAAAAACTAAATGTTGTAACTGCTTTGCTTCCTTTGTCACGTTGTAAAACAACTCGTTCTGAGTTTAAAATGATACCTTTAGCCTGCTTTACTAACGGGTACTTGACAAAATTACTATGTCTCTTGCGACAGAGTTTTTTCCCTTTTCTTCTTTGTGCGGTACCCTTATTTTGAAATTAGTACCACAGCTATATTCTAGTGACAGTGCACTGATACCGACAATATACTGCAACGGAATTACAGTGAACTATGTTCAGAAGATCGGATGAAGTACAACATATCTCTGATTGCAGAATGTGTCAAAAACAACAGAATCAGTGTTCAGCGTTGCAGAATTAATGAGGATCAATCATGAAATGAACGTGAGACTGTTTCATTTTTAATAAGGAGCTGTTGAAGAAAAACAGCTGTCGGTACGCAGACTTTTACAGACCACCATGGAAGGACGATATCGCGACAAACACCAATTTCATTTACTGGAGGGCATGTATCTGGGCATTTACAATTTCATCATAGATTTCGAACGTGATTATCGAAGGGGTTATCCTACTTAGTCCACAGACGACCATAGCCTACGTGAACAAATTAAGTCTTATGTAAGTTACATATTTAGGATTCTAAGCAGTGATCACGAGTCAACCAATCAGACCTTAGCTTCACTCTACTGTGAAGAAGCAAGTGTAAATGTAGATATACTGTACGCAGAGATGGTCACGTAAAGAAAATTTTCAGCTTTTGGAAACACGAATAATGTTACCAGTCACAATTATCAGGATACATTAAACTAATATCGTTAACTTCAGTAAAATAAGCTGCAGGTCTCGACAGTCTGTTAGGATTGTGAGACATTGCTGTTAGTCCACCAAAACTGCCAGATGGACAAACGACCTACACCAGTACACTGTTCGAATATGTACGAACAATTTTAAATTCGCTACCAAGGGTGACCCAGCATACAGAAAGTCAGACTTTGAATCTCAGCCACAAAAATTTTCAAATGATATGATCAACAACTTCGTACAAATTATTCAGTTTCCCGTGCTCCATCCGTTGCTAGAATTTAACAATGCCAAATCTCCTGAAGAATTTTAGAAGGGCTGTCACGATAAAAATACCCTGTAGAAACCAGTTAGATACTTGAGCGCGACAATGTATGGAGATAGCTGACCGTTAAAGGCAGAGAAATTGCATCGGCAAAATTTCGATTCATTATTTTATTAATTTACACCCTCAACTTTATTTTACTTCAGTAGCTACACTGAATTCACAGCACACGAGAATCAATCATATTACAGTACTACACTTGCGAAATTTTGCAACAAATGTCAGGTTCTCATGACAACACCGAAATAAATATATAGGCTGTCCTGTTAATTTCTACTGCGAATTTGCTTCTGAATATGTAATTTTGTTTTGATATGTAGGAGAAGGAAGTCTCTGAACACCGTGGTTCGTATTATTTAGGCATGTCTGCTTTTTTCACTTTTGCTGTTGATACATTTCGATGCCTATAGAGAGGCTCTCTTGATTTTACGTGAATATATGCTGTAATTATTAGTGATACTCTGGAACAACAAACTGGACTGAATGAAACAGCTTTTCTGAAAAGCACGAATAAATTTGAGGCTGTATTTAAATATCCAGGTGGGACCAAGATTTTAGATTTACCTCCAATAGCTGAAATTAATCACATTTTATCGCAATGTCTAACATATCATTCAATGTAGGGGCGTGATCCTTTATTAAACAAAGCAATTCGATGTGCTGCGCCTTCAAAAAATTTATTGTTTAGTAATCAATTATTCTTCACCGTGTTGATTAAAACGCCACATTCTTCCGTTATTTATAGCTGACATCAGCTCCTCTGTGCTCATAAATTGTGTGTGGAATCTCAACTTTTATCCCTTGGAATCACACGTTCTTTATTCCCCCTTCATTCACCTTTTTCGCGAAGTATCATTTCTAGAGTCGTTCAAATCCTCATTTTCATACATTCGAGTTCAGCAAAATTTTACTCTAGATAACCTCTTTCTTTCCTCCTCTTTCCATCATACTTCAACTCTCCGTTCTTCTCATTTTACCCGGATATTAATCTGTATTAATCTGAGCAATGAGCGTTGCACGCAACAGAAAATATACATAAACAGCAATGAGCGTCGTACCCAACAAAAAATATACATGAACATTTACAAACAATTTTACAGATTTCTGCCAACCGGCATTACTCTAAAATAAAGAATATATATATATAAAGTCAGAAAAATTCCTTCACAGCAGCCCGTTCAGTGTTCTGTCGTAAACACGTACATTTGGGTAACATACTTTTAACGACCCCACGCCTCCCTATTTCTTCAATCAAGAGAGGTAGGGCATAGGATTGGATAATTATAATTGTAACCTCCGCTGCACTGTCCACCTGTATTGATCTGAACAATAACCACTACCTGTCCAGGTCTGAAGACGAAAGTCTACTTTCATCTTTCGTAGGAAGAAAGCAAATGAAGACTGGCGTCCCAACGTTTTGCATCGAAAGCGTTGAGGGAAGGCGCTTCAGAGTAACGGGAGTTCTCCAGTGGATGACCACGCAAGGCGCAGCAGGGAGCGCCAGACTGGCTCTCTCACGCCTCTGGCCACGGCGGCTGTCGTCAGGGACTCCCTAATAACGTGCCTTTATTTTATGAAGACAATAGTCTTCATTTCAACGCTTCTTTGTAGAAGCCGTCGACAAGAATCGATTTAATGACTTGCAGAAACGCTGCTGTCCATGTATGACTATGGCTTTTGCACTTCGTTTCGCACTGTGTCACGTTGCAAACACGTTAGAAAGTCCTCAGCCCTATAAGGGATAATAAATACTGCTTGCTAACTTACAGCTAACGTCGGACCCCAAATATGGTGCGAGGAAAGTTAAACACTTTCCTTCACATCTATTGTTCTGTGCAAGATCCGTTCACTCGCTCGATACTAGATCAAGACTGTTTCCTGCAGTCAGCTGTATCGGAACAGACACAGACTGCGAGTACTTGGCTCCATCTCATCTCTAGCAGCAGATTTTTATTTGAAATTTAGCATATACCAGTGAACCTTCGCGAGCATTAACAGCTTAATCACAACATAAGAACATCACTACCCGCTACACGTTTCTCGCTATTCTCTAATACATTAAAGGTACTTTCTCCAAGCAAAAACTCTACAAAGGAAATTTAACATTACTTCATAAGTGAAATTTTTTCCAGTCAAAGTGCTCCAAATCTTGAACAGAACAGTACAGTACTGTTTCGGCGAGATGCATGGAGGGCGTTGTTAGCGAAATAGCTACATAGCTCAAGTTTTACGCTGAATTCCCACTCGAGTTTCACGTTCTTGTGAAGCCTTAAAATCATTTTTCCATTTTCTCCTAAGTTCCACTCTTACAATGCTATCTGCGTCATCCTACGTCATTGTACTACAGCCTGCTACGCCCTCAAGGCTACGGAAAGATTGAAGACTCTTAAGCTTCCGCGTCTCACGCGAACTTCTGCCAGTGGACCACACGCAAGTTTGGGACAAACAGCACTGTCTGAACCAATTCCTATCCTAAAATCCCCATTGCAGTGTAAATAAGCTGCTCAGTTTCTAGACATCTTTTAATATGGCCAGTTTTCTCTGAAACTGTCCACTAACGTATCAGAGCATAATGAGAATTCCCTTACTCAAGTAGTCTTTCAGTTACACTGCTCTGCAATTGCAGATCTGGATTAGCATCGCCAGTGGTTGTTTCAATTTCACTGCTCGTTTCCCTTTCTTTCCTACGTAGTACGGTGGAGGGTTCCAAGAGCTGATGGCTTACGAGCCAGCTGCACGAAATAGGAATACATTTAAGAGGGGATTTGCCGACATAAAAATATTGAGCCCTTGGGCAGAGACGCAGTCTCAGGAACACAGACTGGCACTCTGAGCCACTCTCATCCTCCAGCTCACTGTCCAGGTAGGGCACGGGGGACACGTTTTTTTTGTCCAAAGAGAGATAGCGTTCGTCACAGAAGGCTTTTGGCAAAATAAGAGATCTCTAGGCAGGTGTGGATTCCGACAGGGCGTGTGAATTTTCGTTACACCACCTCTGAACAACTTTCAGTTTACACTTTTAGAATCCAGCTTTCT
The DNA here is from genome assembly GCF_021461395.2 of Schistocerca americana. Taxonomy (NCBI): domain Eukaryota; kingdom Metazoa; phylum Arthropoda; class Insecta; order Orthoptera; family Acrididae; genus Schistocerca; species Schistocerca americana. Next base: position 542,618,089 of record NC_060119.1, read on the forward strand.
GATTGAGTCATGCTGTTAGTTTTTCGAGAGGTCGTGGGAGAAATTTTCTGTCTTCCTCCACACCTAAGAGCCCTACTGTTTCATCATAGAGAAAATCTACGAGTAGGAGACGAACATCTTTACTCGAGTTTTACTGGTCGGTGCTCAGAATCTTTGCCTCCTCTGGCTAGAGCGTTCCTGCTCCGACGAAAAACAGAAGTTCCAGGACGACGAGAAAGAAAACTCTTTGGTCTAGGCCTCTGCAGAGTAGTGACTTCACTGCAGTCTTTTTCAGAGAAATGATCTTACTTTCAGATTTTCGGAGAGTGAAGACTTCAGAGGTTAGAACACTTGACATGACTGATGAGCCTTGTACTTTAGCATTAAGTACAACGAGAGGACTCGAATTCTCCGACTGGTGCTGCCGCCACTGGCTGCTTTACGTTACACATGGTTGGTAGCACGGCCCATCGTCGCATCCATCGATGTCGTTCCGATGTAAAGCTAATTCACTGCCTGCAGAAGCCGAATATGAGACGACACGCATCAAGCTTGTTGCTCTCAATGCGCATTTCGGAGATCTCATGTTATTCGCGCCTATCTTTCCGCTTATTTACTATAAGAACTTAATGCTGTTACTGGTTGTGTTCATGAATTATTAACGTAACTGTGTTTCATCTTCCCCACCCACTTGTGCGAAGATCATACGTTAATGTTATAATCTCTTGTCTGTTTGTCGATGGTTTACGTCACTGCGCAGTAGCTATGTTTGAAAACAAATCTAATTGTTATAGTGACCATGTTTCATAGGAGACCGAAGATTTATATCCCAAGCTTCGTACTACACTTCGTGTTGGCAGCCTTCCTAGACTTCGTCAGGGGATTTTGGTAAAATGTTCCTCCGACAGCTTTCTCTTATGAGAATAGTATGTCAGCACCACACCACGACAGTTCCAAAAATCATTCAGCTTCTCTTTGCACAATGGTGTTTGAGTCTTCGCCTTTTAAGACGGTGGTGAATCTGCATATTTCCACCAACTGGATTTGACTGAGGGTTTAAAGGGACCAAACTATGTTATCAGTCACTCCATCCTATGTGTGTCAAGTTGGAAAAAGCGTCAGTGAGGAAGGGCACAGAAGAAAGCCATATGAACCTGATTGTAGCAGAGTATCAATGAAACCAATAGACAGAAGCAAAAAGAAATGAGATAGGGGTAAGAGGGTAATGGTGGGAGAGTTGCTCCGCCCAGAAAGCAGCTGGAGGCCCCGGGACACGTCATGCGATGTGAGACAACTTCTGCATCCGACCAGGGTTTGCTGACCATTACCGCAAGGAAACAAGCAACTCTAACAAGGCTATAAAATATCAAGAAAGAGAACAACGACAAGAAAGTCAAACAACGACAGATGTAAAAGAATAAGAATAAACACGGTGGGAATGGTAGGACCACCGAAGGAGGACTGCCGTGGGCCCTCTGGGTCGGAGCAGGCGACGTGGCAAGCCTCCCATCGCTCAAGTGGCCGACGAGGCCAATGTGCTCTACCCGACAGTAAAATCCGCCTTCACGGGTAAAAGTTAACACCAGCTTTGACGTCGTCCGCTAGCACCACAGGCAGCGTGTCAGCAAGTTTAAGGTTTCGCCGTAAAGTGCCCAAATTAGGGGAGTTCAGCAGGATGTGGGCCACTGTCAGACGGACACCGACAGTGGAGTGAAGTGGATAATCACGTCGTAGGATGTAGCCGTGGGTCAGCCAAGTGTAGCCAACGAGACAGAAAGCGTTCGATTCCCCGCAAGAAGCGCAAAGGGAAGAGTGTCACATGGTCGCGATCTTCTTTATTGCTCGCAGTCTATTAGAAGAAACCGGGGCACACCATCCAGCAATTGCTCTGCTCCTTTGTACCGGAGTCCGTGATGCACCCAATACTCGACCATAGTGATAAGGCGGTTGAAAAACTCACCTAGACTGATCTGAAATAGCTGCCACATTTCCGCCGCCGCCTCGGTTCGGCGGCCATTTTGAATGGATGTGTGGAACCATGGAACCTTGCGGGGATGGGTGGAGGGACATCTGTCTTGCTCAAAACGTCGTGGAAGAGGTTAAATGCTGTTCTATGCCATTTTCATTCTTTTCACTATCATCTGTATTATGACAAATGGAGGCTTATCTCGGGATTCGCGATTCTTCACAGAGACATGGTGTGCCACTATGTTCATCGTTCAGACGTCGACTTTAGTGGAAGGGTCTGCGTGTCATAATGGTGCATCGTTTTTGTTCAGTTGCACCATCGCTATATGGGTTGCTTCAATGTTGTCCCCATTCAAATGCAGAAAATTAATTAATCCACAACATACCAGTTCTGAAGCAATGTGAAATTTTGATTTGGCTCCTGTAGTGAGGTGCTAAGGGACCACAGCTTGAGGATTTCAATATGGACCAGAATTAGAGACATGTATATGCACACAAATACATTACCTAATAACTCTGAGGTGACTAAAGCCATGGGATAGCGATGTAACGTATACAAGGTGCAAAAGGGCAGTACATTGCCGCAGATGTCATTTATACTTTGGTGGTCACGCGAGAGTGTTTCCGACGCCTTTATGCCCGCAAGGCGCACATTAATCGTCTTTGAACGCAAAATTGTAGTTGGATCTAGACGCGTGGGACATTCAGTTTAGAAATAGTTACGGAATTCAGTATTCCGAGATCCACAATGCCAAGAGTGCCGAGCATACGAAGTTCATGCATTACCTCTCACCACGGACAACGTAGCGGCTGACAGTCTTCACGTAACGACCGAGAGCAGCGGTGTTTGTTGAGAGTTGTCGGTGCTAACAGAGACAACGCTGCACGAAATAACCGCAGAAATCAATGTGGGACGTACACGAAAGTATCAGTTAGGTTAGCAGGGCGAAATCTGGCGTTAATTAGCTACGGCAGCAGACGACCGACGTGAATGCCTTTGCTAGCACGACATCGCCTGCAGCGCCTCTCCTGGCCTCGTAACCATGTCGATTGGACCCTATACGAGTGAATAACCGTGGCCTGGTCAGATGAGTCCAGATTCCACTTGCTAATAGCTGATGGTAGGACTGGAGTGTGGCGCAGACTCCAAGAAGCTATGGTCCTAAGTTGTCAACAAGGCACTGTACAAGCTGGTGGTGAATCTATAATGATGTAAACTGTGTTTACATGGAATGGACTGGGTCCTCTTACTGGAAATGCTTATGTTCGGCTACTTCGAGACAGTCTGGAGCCGTTCACGGACTTCACGTTTCCAAACAAAGATGGTATTTTTATGGATGACAATATGCCATGTCACCAGAGCTCATTTATTGGCGATTGGTTTGAAAAACATTCTGAACAATTCGAGAGAATTATTTGGCCACCAAAATCGCACGTCTTGAGTCCCACCGAACATTTACGGGACATTATCCGGAAGTCAGTTCGTGCACAACACTTTTGTAATTATGGACAGCTATACAGATAGCACTCTCGATGTTTCTGCAGGCGACTTCCGAATACTTTAGTCCCTGCTGAAATTCGTTGGGCAAAAGATGGTCCGATATTAGGAGGCAGCCCACGGTTTGTCACTTCCGTGTACTTTGTCGGTGTGAGCGAACTGCCCCTCCCAATAGCTAGTGGTTGATTTGGGTGGGGGTGGGGAGGAGGACGGCCTACATGTGGAGAGCAACGACGGCTGTGCTGGCAGCGTCTCGGCCGCAACGGTGCCGGAGCGGCTCGCCTGCTGTACTGCACAGTGGACGCCAGCTGCGACAGCGTCGCCAGGAGACGCCTCGCCGGCAGGGCCGCCCCGCACGCAGCATCTCAACGAGGCCGCCCGGCTCCCATATGGGGATCGCCCCGCTAGCCTGCTCTGGTTCACCACACAGCGCACGGGACAAAGAGCTGCCCGTGTCGCAAACCGGGAAACAAGGCCTCGCAAGTGCACTTATTTATCCAGCCACTTCTGACAAATACGAGGGGAGTTCAAATAACTAATGCAACACATTTTCTGAAAGCAGGTTTGTTTAATTTAGGATTCTTCTCTAATATTTTGTCCACATAACCCTATTTTTTAACATAATTCCTTTCAATGCGATGGCCTTACGTCACCTTATTGGCAGTACCTGTATGCCCGCATGGTACTTCGGTACTGGTCGATGTGGTAACCGCGTGGAGAGAGATCAGGAGTATAGGGCTGCTGGAGTGTGTCAACCGAGTTGGTGTAACAAGTGAGGCTAGCCTCGTAGGTCGACCGACGTCTTGTGTAGAATCGCGACCAGCACGGAATATGGCGCACCAATCCGCAATGGTGGTTTTCGAGAGAGATGCTGCCCCCCTACAGATTCTTCATTTTCCAATGGATGTCTACCTGCGTTTGTCGTTCGACAGCAAAGGAAAGAATAACAGCACGTTGGACCTGTTTGGAGGCATCTTGGAATAACGTCGCTGCAGTTCGCGTTTCTGCATTCACTCCCGCACGTCCCGAAAGACAGTAATGCTACACTGATCGCTTCCTTTCATGTCATTGCTTATGTATCCGCATGGGAGTCGCGCTACGTTGCATACACGCTGCAGCAACGCTCTCAAACAAACAGTTTGATCGTTCCTTATAAGGTTTACATACACACATCAAAAAGGTTTTGCATCACCCCGGTTCCCCCAACTCAAGACAGACGCTGACTGGAAATTATATCTAAGACACAGCCCTTTGACTGTTCAGGGATGTCACTAAGCCCGTCCAAAGATGTAAAAACCATGCATGAGCAGCGCCTCGTAGACGGAGGGTGTCCCACAGCCGATCAGTTCCATTCGTTCCCCCAGGAAGGAGATACCCGCTCGTGCTTGTAGTTCAACCATGCGAAGACGGTCAATAGCGCCCGCCTTTCGATCGCGCCCGCATCTTACTGCCAGGAAAGGCTCTCAACAAGAGAAGAGTCCAGGCGTCTCTGAGTGAACCAAAGTGATGATGATCGGACATGGAGATACACAGAGACATGAAACGTCGATGACATGCCTCGCTTAGGCCGTCCAAGGACTACTACTGCAGTGGATGACCGCTGCCTTCGGATGATGACTCTGAGGAACCCTGACAGCAACACCACCATGTTCAGTAATGCTTTTCGTGCAGCCAGAGTACGTCGTGTTACGACTCAAACTGTGCGCAATAGACTGCATGACGCGCTACTTCACTCCCGACGTCCATGGTGTAGTCCAGCTTTGCAACCACGACATCATGCAGCGCGGTACCGAGGGGCCCAACAACATGCCGAATCGACCGCTCAGGATTGGTATCACGTTCTCTTCACCGACGAGTGTCGCGTATGTCTTCAACCAGACAGTCGTCGGAAACGTGTTTGGAGGCAACCCGGTCAGGCCGAACGCCTCAGAGGCTTAGACACACTGTCCAGTGAGTGCAGCAAGGTGGAGGTTCCCTGCTGTTTTGGGGTGGCATTATGTGGGACCGACGTACGCCGCTGGCGGGCAAGGAAGGCGCCGTCACGGCTGTACGATGCGTGAATACCATCCTCCGACCGATAGTGCAAGCATATTGGCGACGCATTCGTGTTCATGGACGACAATTCGCGCCCCCCATCGTGCATGACTTGTGAATGGCTTCCTTCAGGATAACGACATCACTCGGCTAATGTGGCCAGCATGTTCTCCAGACATGAACCCTGACGAACATGCCTGGGATAGATTGAAAAGTGCTGAAAGGGCTGTTTATGGACAACGTCAACCACTCCGAGGGATCTACGCCGAATCGCCGTTGAGGAGTGGGACAATCTGGATCAACAGTGCCTTTAATGAACTTATGGATAGTATGCCACGAGGAATACAGGCATGCATCAATGCAAGATGACGTGGTACTGGGTATTAGAAGTACCGGTGTGTACAGCAATCTGGAGCACCACCTCTGAAGGTCTTGCTTTATGGTGGTACAACACGCAGGACGGAAATTATGTTTATGTTGATCTCTATTCCAGTTTTCTGTACAGATTTCGGAACTCTCGGAACCGAGATGATGCATAACTTTTTTGGTTGTGTGTATTAGTCGTATTTCCCTGCGCATTAGAACTGTTTTCCTGCGAATTTTGAGTACCTTGTCGACTGCTCTTTCTAGCTCGACGATCCTATGAGTGTGTGCTGATTTTTCTCAAGTTTTGCTTCAGTTATCAAGCTAATTTTATTCCGTTATCAAGGGCAACCTCAGAACGGATTCTGGTGCCTTTAACTTTCCTAAGTCAAACTGATCGTCATGTAACACATCGTCAGTTTTCATTTCCATTCTTCTAGACATTTTCGTGAACTTGACGGGATGAATTGTTAGCCTGATAGTTTGGTAATTCTTGCATTTGCTATCTTAGTGATTACGTGGATGCTATTTTTCCCTAAAGTCTGGGGCTATGTCTCCAGTATTCAAGATTCTACACACGAATAGTATTCGGTTGCTGTTTCCCCCTGATCATTTTAGATACTACGAAGGAATACTGAATGACTATGACTTCTGCCTCATATGCTGTGTCAAACTGTCCGTCATACTGGCTGTCCTGTGTCTTTCAGGTCTATTTCCATTTGTTGTTGTACCTGTCAGCTGACACTCCCTACCCGTCGTGGAGACCATCAATGTATTCTTTCGACCTACCGGCTCTCCTGTACTTTTAACAGCGGAATTTTTCGTGCAATGAAAGTTAAGTTAATGCACTAAGGCGTACGTTTTTGTTTCGCATGTTGGTATTCCAGTAGCTACGGATTTATTTATCGACTGTCATTTTTTGTTTGTAGTCCACTGTTGCTATTTGAGTTTATGTGTTGTATTTTTGTTATTTGGAGATAGTGAGTGAAGCTATGGATGGTACTAACTGACGTCTTCTTGTACAAATTAATAGAAGTGTTTAAAAGGAACAAGCTTTATCGCAGTGTTATTTCTGTAGATGTTTAGTGTGTCCTTTTCATATACTGTGATAATTAATCAGCAATATTTTCAGATCATAAGCTGGATATACGTAAGCCTATACAAAGTGCTTAAACTTTTTAAGCAAACTATCAGGTGGTGTACAAACTACCAGCTATTTTATTACATTGACAAGTATAATAAAAGCCGTTGCAGATGACAAAAGGTTAATTTCCGCCATTTCATTACTACCAAAAAGATTACTGTGGTGTTCAGAACATACGTTTTTACTGCCTCACGGTGTGTGGCAAACTATGTTTGAACGAAACTGCAGGAAAGAGTTTTTATTAAGTTGCACTGAAGTACTATCGGTACAAGAATTCTTCGCATTCATTTTCTGACAGTGGTCGAATTTGTGTAAAGATAGTATTAAAGGGAGATGTTTGTTAGTTACAAAAATTACTTATAACGCCACGGCAGTAGCTATGCATCTTTAATACTTAGCAGGACCTTTCCACTCAACATTTTAGTGTTAAGTTACATAAAAGCGTCTCAAGTTTAAACTAGATTTATTGTGTACTAACTGAAGTGTCTTGTTGCGGTAACGAGAGTAATGCATGTGTAGGATCCATACTGTCCAAAAATGTTGTGTTTCTCGCTATTACGAAGTGGTTATGACATATTGTGTGCACTCCTCTCTCTTGTTTGCTTGTCGAGTTACTGTATCGGTTCCAGTTATTCAAAATTAAAGCTCGTGTGGTAAGAGCTTAGCTGTGCAGTGCTTAGAGCTATTAATGAAATCAACACTGCGGTCTTACTGCAGACGAGTGTCCGCCCGTCATAATTGCGAGTCCCATCGCCAGCCACGGTCATTTATAGGCTGAAATTGATCCAAATAAGGATAGTACTGAGTGGGGCATCGCAAGTTCTTCGCCTCAAAACCATATGATTTCTACACTCGTGGAATCGAAAAATTGCCCCAGCCTTGTCGGACTGTTCTAAATAGTGCAGGAGACCATGTTATTGATGACTAGAATCTGTTATGCGAATCTGTTGTGTTCAGTAAGCTCATGGCGAAGCTCTAAGAACTTTTTCAACAATCCCATGTTTAACAGCAAGATGTGGGCCTGAGGGGGAAAGAGTTTTCAGGTAGGAGCAATACGATTCAGTGTGGTTGATCTGCAATGGAACGGTAACAGGAAGCCGTGCACTACTTCTGATCGTGCCTGGAGACTCAACACGAGGGTCGAGGTACCACCATTGACTCAGATAGTGGCACCGACACACTGTAGGAGAGACGAAGTGCCGCGTGTTTTCCCCGCCTGTGGTGGTGAAGCGACCACGTCCACAGAGAGGCACTGTGAGGGGCAGCACGAGAGCTGTGGCTGGCAGCGCCGCAGCAGGTGTCCCTGCGGCCGCGACGCCGCTGGAACGCGGGACACGCACGCCTGCAGCGTGCCGCCTGCCCCAAGCAGTCACCACACAGGACGAGTCAGCTAGCGTTGAGGTGGGGCTCTGTTTTGTGACGCCACTACCTGCTGTCTCACGTTCTTTTTCCATTTCCATTTCCTCTCGAGCACATAAAATAAGTTCCGCGATAATTTCGGCGACACGTGACGTAAAGTAGAACCAGCAGGAAGCAAGAACGCTTCCTACGTCACAGGTATAAAGCGTGAGGCCAGGAGTAAGCAAGACGCCATACTGTATTTGTCATGTTCAGTAGAAGCCCATATTCGGCGGGTTGTCTGTTCTGCCTTCTACCCAGTGAATATATGCTGTTTCCTAAGCACCAACACATTAAACGCCTCGAGAACGAATCGTTAGTGGTACGCTCTGCTGCAATAAAAGGAAGGGAAACGAATTGCCGTTTAAACATCTTTCATATTTAATTATTTTCACGATATGACTCGCGTGTTATGAGAGCAAGCCGAACATTGAAGTCGCACGAAAAACATGTTTTTGTTAGGAATTGTAATTATATGTAATGAATTAACATTTCGTGTTTACAGCCTATAAAACATAATATTAAATTCGGAGCCGCTTGTCACGAAGCAGCAGTCTAGCATAGAGTGCGGAGGCATCATGTTACAAAAATTAGGTAGGCAGAGATTTCGGGTCCTGCTGTATCTACATTTTTCCCCCGTCTTCTCTCTTTCTAAAATAGCGTGGGACTTTCTTACAAAATTAACAAATAATTTCTGTAATACTTTATGCTATGTAAATACAAGTACGTTCTTGATTAGGGGTGAGGTTTCTCAATTTCGTAAAGTCATTTGAGCTGATATCCTAAATAACTGCACATGTATCTTTCCTTTTTGTCTGTTCTCGGATATTCAAGTTTTTATTTATGTATATACCAGATACAGAACATGACTAGACTATGTGCATTTTAATAGGGCTAACAGAAATTTTATGCACATCCATTTTAGTGGACTAGTTGTATGGTGTCCGAGCCAAATAAAGCCGTCAACTGCCGCTGGGGAGCACAGAGCGCGCAAAATCAGGTTAACCAGCTCGTCCTGTGTGCCTATGGCGCAGTGTGTCATGACGTCTGACATCCCATATGCGTGCATGTTAACGTTAGCTGCCTCGACACGTGTATCTTCGGCTTTACAGCACAATCTCATGTTTTATTACTGTCGAGATTAACGTTCAGCTGCTTCCTCCCTGAAACTGCACTTTTGTGTAGCCTTTTTATAACCTAAATACCCAGCTACGTACGCAGCAGCATGAACGGGACCAGATTCCCTGATAATTGGGTTATTTTTAGATGAACATAATGATCACACTGCGGATAAAAGCCAGTTTGAGCACAAAGTGCATTATTAACTTTCTTCTCTGTTCATACACTGAAATATTGTCTCAAATTGCAGGGGACTACTAGAAAGCTGTCCTTTTTCCTAAAGTCGAAACGACTTTTGCAGCCATCTCATATTTGGGGATTCGATGCACCTTTAATAACAATTTTGTATTGTGTCGACCGTTTCTCCGGAATTGTTCTGCAATGATGAGCAGACAGAATGGAAGGAATGCAGAACGGCTTGTGGGCGTGGTTATTGTTGTAATGTATCCTAGCAGTATACGTGTTAATCATATTCATTTATTGAGCCTCTTTAACTTGTGTTTCTGGTGGCGCATAGTCATTTAACTGCTGTCTCTCTGTAGGTGTACTTTCTTGGTTGGGAGACAGAGAGAGAGAGAGAGAGAGAGAGAGAGAGAGAGAGAGAGAGAGAGAGCTCAGTAGGTATGTTACAATTATACGGAAAAATGAAAGTATAAGTAGCGTCATCCTCGGGCGTATTTCTTATCATATGGGGCAACGGAGGGGAAGTTAAGGATGAGGATATTTTAGTAATATCGATATACATTGTATCGATCTTTATGAAAGGTAACGATCTTATCGATAAAGAATGGTCGTTATTTGGAAATATATGTATTTTGTCCACACACACACACACACACACACACACACACACACACACACACACACACCCGTGAGAAGTTTCCAGAGCGAAAATCCCGATGTGTGTTCTGCGCATTAAATATTTTACTTACCATACACATTTCAGACAAGAGTTCATTTGCCATTAAATACCAGCGCAATAATTTGTGTGAATTGTGCCGTGTCTACGTTACATCTTTTCTTGGTCCAGGTACTCAGGGGTAAGGAGAGCCTCCATTTTGCCTCATAGCTGGAAGCAGGGAGTGGTAATTTCTGACATTCTCGAACACTGCTGTGGCAATGGCCTTGCCGCAGTGGATACACCGGTTCCCGTGAGATCACCGAAGTTAAGCGCTGTCGGGCGTGGTCGGCACTTTGATAGGTGACCACCCAGCCGCCATGCGCTGTTGCCATTTTTCGGGGTGCACGCAGCCTCGTGATGCCAATTGAGGAGCTACTCGACCGAATAGTAGCGGCTCCGGTCAAAGAAAACCGTCATAACGACCGAGAGAGCGGTGTGCTGACCACACGCCCTCCTATCTGCATCCTCGATGAGGATGACACGGCGGTCGGATGGTACCAATAGGCCACTTATGGCCTGAAGTCTGAGTGCTTCATACACTGCTGTCACCAAACGTGTTCCTTTTGGATCTAGTACCTATCATTTGCAACGATAGAAACACCACACACGGAAGTAAACTTTCATTAATATGCAGTACAGATACATTCACGTTGAAATCTGGTGATCATTTGTAGTACTGAATATGAAATTAAATTAAGCCCATTTTAAAACATTTACTGTTAGATTACAGGGATTGGTAGTAGCCGGAATGGGCAAGAAATCTTCCAATGACAACTGTAGTGCTAGTGAGTCAAGAAATGACAAAGAAATACCGCTTTCGATACTCTGTATTTAATATCATTATTTAAGATATAGGTGATACACATCGACCTCATGAAAAATATCAATATTTTGACATACTGATATTAAATGTCCATCCCGTGGGGAAGTGGGCGTGGGGATATAATGTGGGTGTGACCCTCTATAGCATATTTACACAATTCTTTACTGCTCTCAGGAGCCAATAAAATGTTCTGTTTTAATGTCATAAAGCCGCACTGCGTAGAACCCGCAGGTAGTCTAAAGCTGATAATCGTATGCTTCACCAAGAAAATCCAACGAAAAGTCAGTTTTATGAAAGCGTCTTCTTTAACAGCATTACCAAAGTATGTACGTCTGCGTTAGCGGAATGTTAACCGAGCAAATCATGGTAGAACCACTACATTTTTTTCCGTTTTGGAGAGTATCCAAAGCCTAACATACAAAAGGGAACTTTAAGCAATACATTATGGTGACTGGGTACTGCATATGGAGTTACTTTTCTGCAGTTCTGTTGCTCATGATACGCATATGTCTAAACGTTTCTCTGCTCTCTACTGACGTGGAAGTGTCTGTTTTGATTCTTGACAACTTCAAATTAGTCTATGGTGAGACGGTGATGGAGTCTCCTTATTTCCACGACGCAAATTAGGCGTTGCTTCAGTAAGAAAGTAGTGAATTTGGTAGGCAACCTGTCTAAGTGATCGCTGCCTAGTGGTGAAGGTCATCTGATCCTATTGCCATGGTGTAACGGTCGAACCAAAGAGAGTGGGTGCAGTAGCAATGTTAGGGTGTATATTACAGTTGCTGGAGTCTTATCGGTTTGGAGGCAGGAAGCAGAATTGGTGGTTTAAGTGAGTGGCTGAGGAGGAAGGGGGTTTCATCGCGACGAAATATCCCACTCGACGGAGGAATTGAACAATGATGTAATCAACGTCATTCCTCTAGACTGGTGGAATTAAGGACATTACAAGTACAAGGACAAAGGTTTAAAATCACATCAAGGTTTAAAAAGGCGCAGATAAGAGACGAAGTATTCACAGAACAGTGAGAAAACTGCTGTGAACAGTTTAGGTTCCCGAGAAATATTGGGGGCACACGTGGCTATACTTTTAGTGTTGGCAGAAGAGCCAACGCTGTTTTTCTAGAGGAGGCCGAAATGCACGCGTTTAATTACACGCTGACTGGCGTGAGGTCTGGAACAGGACAATATCTTGAGAATTGCAAATAAAGTACGTAGATGATGTAATACTTAACTTTAATCCACAATTGTAGAACATCTCTCTTGATGATACATGCTTCACATAATAAATATCAATTGAATACGGCGCTTTGCTAGGCCGTAGTAAATGACGTAGCTGAAGGCTATGCTAACTATCGTCTCGGCAAATAAAGCGTAGTTGTCAGTGAACCTTTCATAGCAAAGTCGGCTGTACAACTGGGGCGAGTGCCAGGACGTCTCTCTAGACCTGCCGTGTGGTGGCGCTCGGTCTGCAATTACTGACAGTGGCGACACGCGGGTCCGGCGTATGCTAATGGACCGCGGCCGATTTAAAGGCTACCACCTAGCAAGTGTGGTGTCTGGCGGTGACACCACAATACTAACCCTACAACTGACTTGAAAATCGGTTGAATGAAGGCATACCTATATTTATATCGTTTGGAGATTTAGAGAAAGTTTTTGACTATTTACTGGAATACGCTCTTTGGAATGTTGAAAGGGACAAGGATAAAATACAGGGAGCAGAAGCGTGTCTACAACTTTTACAGAAATAATGCTGCGGTTAGAAGAATCGGGAACATCAAAAGAAACAAGTACTTGAGAAGTTCGAGAGACAGGGTTGTAGCCTGCCCTCAATTCAACTTAATCTGCATAACGGATCAACCGTGAAGGCAATCAAGGAGAAATTTGGGAACGGGTTAATGTTCATAGAGAAGAAATAAAAACTATTAAGTCTGCTGATGACATAGTAATTGTGTCAGAGAAGCCAGAGAACTTGGAATGCAATTAAACAGTATGGATAGTGTCTTGGAAAAAAGTAATAAAATGAGCAACACTAATAGTAACAGAAGGGTCATGGAATGCAGCGCAATTAAATGAGGTGACGCTGAGGAAATTAGACTAAGAAAGTGTAAACAAGTTTTGCTACCTGAGCAACAAAATAACTGATAACGGCCGAAGTAGGTTGGTTGGTTTTGTTTAAAAAGGGGTGGGGGGGGGAGGGCCAAACTGCTAGATCATCGATCCCTCGTTCCGATTAAAATAATTCCACAAGGGTGGGAATAAAATATTCGTGACAACATACAGAACACGGTTCGGAGAAACTAGAAAACCACAATTACGACAGAAGGGCAACAAACACTAAAATGGACAAAATCTGAAAAGAAAACCACAGAGAGAGACGCAAGAAACATGAAGAGATCGAAACAAGAGAGCAGGTTACCATCGCTGTCTGACCATGAGAATAAAAAGGGGAAGCCAGCCACTCCAACACATTAAAACCTCCACCCTAAAAGCACTAGGGTGGAGGACACAGCGGGGCAAAGGACATGCGCAAAAACTTAGATTAAATGATAAAACACACCCACACGAATAAAACGTGAAGCTAAAGTTGCTGTTCAAAAAATGGCTCTGAGCACTATGGGACTTGACATCTATGGTCATCAGTCCCCTAGAACTTAGAACTACTTAAACCTAACTAACCTAAGGACAGCAAACAACACCCAGCCATCACGAGGCAGAGAAAATCCCTGACCCCGCCGGGAATCGAACCCGGGAACCCGGGCGTGGGAAGCGAGAACGCTACCGCACGACCACGAGATGCGGGCAAAAGTTGCTGTTGAGGCACTGTCAACCAACATCGAAGGTAGGGTGCTTGGAAGGTTGAAAGTCCGCCGCAGAGCGGCGGAAAGTGAGCAGTCCAGCAAGAGGTGGACGACCGTCATTGGCGAGTCACAGCGACACCGAGGTGGGTCCTCACGACGGACGAGGTAACCATGCGTTAGCCATGTATGGCTAATGCGAGGAGCTGGCAGAGGACAACTGATTTCCTGCGAGAGGACCGCATGGAAGACTTCCACACATTCGTAGCGTCGTTAATGACAGGCAGTTTGTTCTGCGTACTGCTATGCCATTCCGTCTCCCAAAGCCACAACATCCTGCGGCGTAAGACAGAACGCAGGTGAGTTTCGGAGATGCTCATCTCCAGAAGCGGTTTCCGCGTAGCCTGTTTTTCTAGCCTGTCGGCAGTTCGTTGCCGGGGATTCCGACGTGTCCTGAGGTCCACACAAACACCACTGAACGACGGGACCGTTCCAGGGCATAGATGGACTCCTGAATGTACACTGCGGATGGATGGCGAGGGTAGCACTGCACGATAGATTGTAGGCTGCTCACGGAGTCAGTATACAGGAGAAATGACTCTTCGGAGTGTGAGCAAATGTGCTCAAGAGCACGAGATATGGCCGCCAGCTCTACAGTGAAAACACTGCAGCCATCTGGCGAAGAGTGCTGTTCAGTATGTCCTCCATGAACATACGCGAAGCCTACCTGACCATCAGCCATCGAGTCGTCGGTGTAAACTACTTTATGGCCCCGGTACACGTCGAGAATCGAGAGGAAGTGATAGCAGAGAGCCGCATGGTTAACGGAGTTCTTAGGGCCATACGGAAGGTCCAGAAGAATCTGCGGCCTAAGTGTGCACCATTGAGGTGTACGTGAAACGGCCGAAGTAGAGAACACATGAAATGGACTGGTAATAGCAAGAAAAGCTTCTCTGAAATAGGTAAGTCTGGTAATATCTAATGTAAATTAAATGCTAGGAAATATTTTCTGAAGGCTTTTGTCTTGAGTATAACATCGCGAGGAAGTGAAACTTAATCGTTAAACACTGAAGAGAATAGAAGCTTTGGAAAAGTGGTGATAAAAAAGCAAACACTGGAGCTTATGCTGGTAAATCTAGCATTCGATGAGGTACTGACCCGAATTGCGGAAAAAATATAAAGCACAGCTTAACTTAACGAATGGGTCGGTTTGTAAGACATCCTGGCGCCTCAAGGAATAATCAATTCGTTACGTGAGGGAAGTGTGCGAGGCAATAATGAATTGTAGGAAGGGACCAAGACATAAATAATGGAAGCAGGTTGAAATGTATGTAGGATGCAGTAGTTACTGGGAAGTGGAATGGCTTTCATAGGATGGACTAGCGTGGAGAACTGCATTGGACCAATCTTCGGACTGAGCAACAGCAACATAAAAGAATGAAGATCGATATGCGGGGTAGACACGAAGGTGTGGGTGGGGATGTTAAGGTGATACTGTCGTCTTAAGATACGGTCGTAGGGTAGGAGAGAGGTGGCGAGGTTCATGCGTTGTGCAGCGTGTGCACCGGAAAGTCTGTGTCGAGGTCCGGCCGCTTTCACGTGGCGGCGCCCAGCCGAAGCACCGCCCGGGGAGTGCATCGCCATGTAGGCGGCCGCCAGGCCACCAGCCTTTCCCGTTTGCCGCCAATCGGCCAGATAGCAGGGGCGCCGGCCCGCCCTTTCACTCTCGTCCCAGTTGGACCGCCGGTCGCGCGGTTTCCGTCCATTGTTTACGGGAAACGGCGGACTCTTCTGCCGCTCGCAACCGCCCATTTGCGTGGAAGCGAACGGACTGCGAATGTGGGAGAAACCGGCACGCGGCCTCCGCGGCATCCCGGAGCGACCAACGCCTTCGCCCCGTATTGCCAGTCCTCGGAGGAAGGGAGAACACGCGGAGGAAGGCCGTCATTTTCAGCCCTTTATGGCAGAGCGACACTAGAGTTGCTTGCTGAAGTTTGCTACATGTTTTAACTCTCCATGGCGTGCTCCTGGCCAACCAACGTACAGTCAACAATCACACCGCGTAGCACTAATCCTATCTGACTTAACCAGAGTCCTATTTATAGAATACCATAGTCCAGAGAGCTGAAAATTTTCTTTCGTGTGGAAACACCTTACATTTTAATGTATGGGAAAGTGAATTAATATTCGTAAAGGGCAAATTAATGAGATTATAGGTGACTAAATGACTGTACACAAACTACACTCAATAGTGTAATTAGCGGTACCTGACGTGAAATTTATGCAGGAATCAAATTGTAGGGTTTAGCGACCACCAGACTCCCTGAACACGTACGGTCTCAACAGACTCGTCTGACGTGCTGGGTGGTTGTAACTGAAGTGAAACTGCTCACGGAGATCGAGAGATCGAGTGTGGGCTGCAATTACAGTATGGAGAGAAACTTGATAGATACGCTAATGCAGATCCGATTTCCGTTGAAAAAAAAATAGTTACAATATTTCCAATCATGTGCAAATGTGGCGCTGTATACTGTTTGACGTTATGACATCTACTCTGTCATTTGACAAGCCACAACGCGAGTTAACAGTATGGTTATAGAGAAATTGTTTTATGTGAACGGCAGCAATTACAGTGCCGCACTGAGCGGGTGTCGCCGATTGAAAGATCTAAAGAGAGGCCCGATGTCGTTAAAGGCTTTAAAGATGATGAAAACGAAGTTCGAAAACCCGAGTGAGCTTTGTGTGGCATCTGGAAGAGCAAGGCATTCTATCCCGGTGGAAGTCATTGTCGAGGTTGCTATAACTGGTCGCTTGCACGTGTCCCTTGTAGCGTTCGTGCAATGTCAGGAGAACCGTTCGTCCCATGGTCAACAGTACGGAAAGTTTTGCGCTTTATTTTACACTGGGTCCAGTACAAGATCCAGACTGTGCACCAACTCAAACCCCGTGATCTGCAGCAACGTTCCGAATTTGCTCTTCGGTTTCTGGCGCGAATCGAAGCTGATGACAAGTGGCCGGGCAATATTCTTTGCAGTTATGAGGGATATTTTACACCACGCGGTGCAGTGAGTGCACACAACTGCCGAGTAAAACTGTTAATCCGCGTTTCGTGCACAAGGAGCCATTGCACTGGCCGTATGTGACTATGGTGTCGATCACAAGCATCTTCATTCTCGGCCCGTTCTTCTTTGAGGAAAATCCACCCAGGGGGACTGTCAGGTGTACCGTGACTTCCGAACGTTATCGAGACTATCTTCTGCGTCACATGATTCCTGCTCCGGAAAAGTGAAGCTGTGTGGAAACCATTGTTTTCATGCAAGATGGGGGCAACTCCTCATGTAGCTCGCTCAGTGAAAGATGTGCCTCATACAACCTTCCACGAAAGTGTTATCTCCGGGTTTTTTAGATGCATTGCCTTCAAGATCATCTGACCTGAATCCATCTGACTTCCCAGTTCACCAGGGACACGTTCGATCTCTAACTCATCTAAAGCAACTCTTGCTCAAGGATTTTTTACGAATGCCCGCATCTCATCGGTGTCTCCAGTGCTAATCATGAACAAGTTGTGTAAGCGGTGGTTAATAATAAAATGAACGTTATGTCTTTCTCACTTTATTGACTTTTCTGCCCACATCCCGTTTCTAATCCATTATACATGGAAAATCTTATGTACTTCTTTCTTGCGTTTATAGCGCTAGATTTGCACGTGGACGTCAAAAGTGGCACTAATTTTTTCCAGCGCAAATCGGTTTGGAATTCAGACATTAGAATATCTACCAAGTTTTCCTGCTGTACGATAATTACAGCCCACACTGGACCTCTAAATAGCTGCTTTTTAATTAATATCATCCAGTATAAATGTTTAACTATGTTTGGATTAAATACGAAAGCATTTTGCCCATCTTCCACTGTCTCAACTGCTATAAACTACTTTTATAAGCAGCTCAGCTCACAAAATATGAACGAATCATTACTAAGCAAAGTATCTATCTAGCAAAGATATGAATTATATACTTTAAAAAATAAAAACTTGACACGACGCTTTAAGGAAATTCTCGCGTAACGAAAAATTTCTTAAGTTTTCATTTCAGTAGAAACAACACTGCTTCCTCAAATACGAAAGTCTAACAACACAGTTCTCCTCTCATACCTGTTCCTTAGATAACCACTTGAGGTAACGAAGTAGTGACAAAACAACGTTGAACTGCTACTTGTACTTACAGCTTCGAATGGCTGTTTGTCATATTCGTGATTAGTGTATCAAAGAAGTGTCTTCAGTGAATCGATCGCTGATGTGATGATTGGTTAGTGGGGCACTCAACTGCGCAGTCATCAGCGCCTGTACAAAGTCCCAATCTTTGCACAGTCCAATATTTTTCACATTCCAATCTAGCCACTGTCCCGGATGATGATGATGATAACACTAACACCCAGTCCCAGGGCAGAGAAAATCCGCGACCCGGCCGGGAATCGAACGCGAAACGCCGTGAACCAGAGGCACCAACGGTAGCCACTAGACCACGAGCTGTGGACTATCGCTGGCATCTGCACTGACTGTTGCAATAGCATCTGCGCTATGTAACAAGTGCAAGGGGACTAGATCAATCTATTGACGTATCTGTATGACAATTCTCTCAGGCAAGATGAATACTTACAAAATGCAGTAAATGAAGTGAAAAGGTAGGTTTTCATGCAAAAAGGGAAAAAAGCGTATCATTAAGGTTGAAACAACAGATAATGTGATCAAAGAAAACCTGCTTGCTCTATAAAGCAGGCAAGATTGCAAAGTGCGGCAGGTCTGGTGGTAGAACAGAATGCTGGTGTAACTGCTTCCGAGGACACCGTTAAGCGCGTATTTTGAACATGGGACTCAGCAGCAGACGTCACTACGTGTCCTCATGCTGACCCAATGACATGGTCAATTATTGCTGCTCTGGACACGAGATCACCGAGATTGGATGTGGATCAGTGGTCGGACGAATCCCGTTTCTTGTTACACTAAGCTGATTGTCTTGTTAGGTTAACCATCACCCAACTGCACGGCTGCTCAGAACATGCACCGTGCCATGGATGTGGACTGGTGGGGACAGTACTGTGCTATGTGGTACTTTCACCAGGGATTCCATAGGACATGTAGTGGTAGTAAAAGGCACCCTGACAGTTGCGTACTACTCGAATCCCTACACGAATCCCTACACGAATCCCTACACGAATCCCTACATCTTCCATGATGGTGACAGCATCTTCCAGCAGGATAACTGTTGTTTTAAGAAGGCCAGAATCGCGGTACAGTGATGTGAGGATGTTGATAACTAACTCACGTTCAAGTCTTGTCCACCAGATTCGTCTGATCTGTACCTGATGGAAGACGTCTGGGACGCCATCTGGCGCAGCTCCTCGCCCACAAACCACACGTCCGTAATTTATTGTGATTGTACGACTTCTCTGCAAGTTTGTAATCTGCTGTTGAAAGTGTTCGTGCAGGAATGTGTAAATCCTGTAGCTTTTATGTTTGTACCAGTTTACCACAGTGAAAGAACCGAGAGGCTGTTAGAGAACGGATGTCAATTTCTATATTCAGGGTGACCGAAACTCCTTTAACATTCGAAAATTCAATAATTAACGGTATAATGTTGGTAGAGGGGTAAAACATTGGCCTACATGCTTCAAATGGCATGAGGTTCTACTGGGAAAAAAATGCACAAAATGACCAACAGTTGGCAACTCATACGCTACATAGCAATAATTAGCATAATTTATTTTTAGCAAAGACAATGTTCTTTATAACTAATGCTCAACATTCCGGCCGTCATTCAACAGCTGTACTCAAGGGACAATGTTGCGAACAGCACTGTACAGTACATCAGTAGGTATGGTGAGAAATTGCAATCGGATGTTATCTTTTAGCATCTCTAATGAGGTCTGACGATCGTGGCAGAACTGCGACTTCAGGTAAGCCCACAACCAGTGATCGCAAGGATTGAGGTTTCTGGACTTGGCACGCGATCCTCACCGAACGATGTGTGCAAGGTATCTTCCACATGTGTTGCAGTATAATTGGTTGGTTGTTTGAGGTTTAAGGGACCAAACAGCAAGGTCATCAGTCCCTTGTTTCAAATATGGTCCATTCCGCTAATGGGACATCTCAGTAAAATCAGAACAATAAAACGGAAAAAGGGAAAAACGTAAAAGGGCAGTCACGTTGTCATTGGTAAAAAAACAAAATGAGGGAAGTCGGCAAGAGAACGAACCCAACACTATGCTGAAGCAGCTTAGGCAAGACCAACTGTGGCTTAAAAGGTACAACTGCTATAATGTAGAAAGTACGTATGGGAATAGAAAGACTAACCAAGCCTTAAAAAAAGGGTAAAAACAGAGTAAAAGGGGAAGAAAAGAGGATTTAGGTCAGGGAGGTGAATCGGGAATCTCCGAACACTGCCTACAGTGGGAGACACCCAAACACTCACCGCCTTGCCCCAACACCAGAGAGAGATTAAAAACCTTAAAACTGAGAATAAAAACCACTTTCCCGGAGGAAACTGAGAACCAGAGAGACCATCCGGGAATCGTCAGCCAGCATCAAAGGTAAAGTGTGGAGGAGTCTGTACTTAGCACGCAGAGCCAGAAGAAGGGGGCATTCAACCAAAATGTGGGCTACTGACTGGAAGGCTCCACAACCACATAGTGGGGGTGGGTCATCACGCAAAAGAAAACCATGGGTCAGCCTGGTATGGCCAATGCGGAGACGACACAATGTGGTCGAGTCCTTTCGGGAGATGCAAAGGGAGAATGCCACGGGCCTGGTGTCACCTTAATTGCACGAAGTTTATTAGACAGGGGAGTAGCCTCCCACGAATCGGCCCATGACTGTGCGAAGTGGGATTTGATGTGAAGCCGTAAATCCGCTGCAGGAGGGGCTACAGAAAACGGGGGGTAAGTAACTGCTCCCCCAGCCAAACGATCAGCGAGCTCATTACCCGGGATACCCACATGGCCAGGGACCCAAAGGAAGTCAATGGAACAAGCAGCACGGTGAATATCAGCGAGATGGTCATGGATGACAGAGACCAAGGGATGGCGCGAAAAACACCGGTCAATAGCAAGAAGGCCACTCATCGAGTCCGTACATAATAAAACACGGTTGTGTTGGGACTGTTTAATAAAGGTAAGGGCCTGGGAAATTGCCATCAATTCCGCAGTAAACACCCCACATGTAGATGGCAGCAGATGATTTTCCGTTCCAACAGAGGACGTGAATGCATACCCCACATGATCAGCAGATTCAGAGCCATCAGTGTAAAAAACAACAGCATCACGAAACTCCCATAAAATTTGGCGGAAAAAGGAACGGAACACCACTGGGGGGGGATGGAATCTTTCGGACCGCGGCGGAGATCCATCCGAATTCGAGGCCGAGGAACTAACCAAGGCGGGGTGGAGGGGAGGGAGCGAGGAAGACAGGACAAAGAAGGAAGCTGAAAATCACGGCAAAGACACGCAAGGCGGAGCCCAACCAGTAAACCCGCCCGTGGGCGTAAGTCGGGTGGGTGCCGTCCATGGTCTGGGAACAGGATAGAATAGGAAGGATGAGTAGGAGATGAACGGATAGCGAGTGCATAAGACACCAGAAGCTGGGACCGCCGAACAGAAAAGGGGGGGGGGGATACCAGCTTCAACGAAGAGACTATCAACAGGGCTAGTAGTGAAGGCACCGGTGGCCAAACGGATACCACGATGATGGACTGGATCCAGCACGTGCAGTGTGGAAGGAGCAGCTGAACCATAAACTTGACAACCATAGTCCAAGCGAGACAGATCTAGAGCACGATAAAGACGGAGGAGGAGGGAACGGTCAGCACCCCAAGAGGAGTGGGCAAGGAAGCGAAGGACATTGAGTTTACGGAAACATCCTACTTTCAGGAGTCTGATATGGGGCAGCCAAGTGAGCTTGTTGTCGAAAAGAAGACCCAGGAAACGAAACTGTGGGACCAAAGGCAATCTTTGTGCATCGAGATAGAGCTCTGGATCAGGGTGGATCGTAGTACAGCGACAGAAGTGGACCACCCGCGATTTTGAAGGAGAGAATTGAAACCCGTGGGAGAGGGTCCATGCAGAGGCACGCCGTATAGCTCCCTGGAGCTGCCGTTCTGCAGATGCCATCGAGGAGGAACTAACCTAAATGCAGAAATCATCCACATACAGGGCAGGGGCCACCAAGGGACCGACAGAGGCCACAAATCCATCGATAGCAATGAGGAAAAGAAGGACACTCAAGACAGAACCCTGTGGGATGCCCGTATCCTGGGTCCGTGGAGAACTAAAAACAGTACCAACTCGAACTCTGACCGATGGAACAGGAACTGGCGGATAAAAATCGGGTGTGGGACCCAAAGACCCCACTGATGAAGGGTAAGAAAGATGTGATGGCGCCAGGCCGTGTCATAGGCCTTGTGAAGGTCAAACACTGCAACCAAATGGCGGCGCTGGGAAAAAGCCTGCCGAACTGCGGATTCCAATCGAAGTAAATGATCGATTGGAGACCGTCCCTCTCGAAAGCCACACTGGTAAAGGGACAATAGATCCCGAGATTCGAGGACCCAATTGAGCCTACGGGCTACCATCCGTTCAAGTAACTTACAAACATCATTGGTCAAACTAATTGGCCGATAGCTGTCAACAGATAGGGGGTTCTTACCAGGCTTAAGGACAGGAACCACGATTCTATCCCTCCACTCAGAAGGGAAGTCACCTTGGAGTCAGATACAGTTAAACACCTGAAGATGATATTGACATTGTGGAGCACTGAGATGTTGAAGCAGTTGCTTATGAATGGAATCTGGGCCAGGGGCCGTATCATAAGAAGATAGAGCAGAAAGAAATTCCCATTCAGTAAAAGGTTCGTTGTAAGATTCTGACTCACAAGGGGTGAAACATAAGGTGGAAGCTTCAGTCCGCTGTTTCTGGTGAAGGAAAGCAGCTGGATAGGAGGCTAATGCTGATGCCACTGCAAAATGCGTCGCAAGATGTTCTGCAAGAACTAATGGGTCCGTACAAAGACCTTCTGGGAGGTGAAGGCCTGGGAGGGTGGACTGCCGATGGCAACTTTGGAGAGAGCGAAGTGTAGCCCATACCCGTAACAGAGGGACAGTAGAACCAAGGGAAGAAACGAATCGTTCTTAACATATCCGCTTGCTCAGTTTGATTAAATAACGGGCTTTAGCGCGGAGGCGTTTAAAGGTAGTAAGGCTGGCTACGGATGGGTGCCTCTTAAAGTGTTGCAAAGCTCGACGGCGATCACGAATGGCAATGGCCATACTCCACCATGGGACTTGCCGGCGACGAAATGGCCCAGATGAGCGCGGGACAGCAAGGCTAGCAGCGCGAACAATCGCGTCAGACACGTCACGTGGGACGTCATCAATACGACCCGACAAAGAGGGAGAAAAAACGACCTGTGCAGTGTATAGAGGCCAATCGGGACGTTGGAAAGACCAACGAGGTAACCTGTCCATCGTGGACCGGGAAGGGAGCGTGATTATCAACGGGAAATGATCACTATCACAAAGGTCGTCGTGTGGCGACCAGTGTAATGAAGGGAGGAGAGAGGGAGAAGAACAGTGGCAGAAAAGGTACCATGACCAGCAATGAAATGAGTATTGGAGCCTTCATTAAGAAGGTACAAGTCGTGGTCTGCAATAAATTGGTCTATAAGAAGACCTCATCTAGACGGAAAGGCACTGCCCCACAAGGGATGATGAGCATTAAAGTCCCCAAGGAGGAGGAAGGGAGGAGGAAGTTGCTGAAGAAGGGTGGTTAAGGCAGCAGGTGTAAGAGTCCTGTCAGGAGGGGGTTTAAAGATTGCGAACTGTGACCGCAGAGTCTAAGTGGACCCTAACAGCAACCGCTTCCAATGTAGTTTGAAGAGGAATCCACGTGTTAGCAACGTCTGTACGGACCAACGTACAAACGCCACCAGAAGCCCGCAAGGGTCCGACCCGATTTCGACAGAAAACACGGAACCCACGGAGGGTCGGTGAGTGAGCATCAGTAAAATGCGATTCCTGGAGAACCACACAAGCTGCAGAGTAGGACGAAAGAAGGGATTTCAATTCCGGAAGGTGACGATAGTATCCATTACAATTCCATTGGAGAACCACAGAACGATGGTTTAAATGAGGGCTTAACACGCTAAATCCAGTCATACCGCCGGGTCCCCACCCGTCACCGACAAGGAGGGGGCGACATCCATGAACGACAGGTCAGAATCCGGTTGTGAAGTCGGGGAAGGGACCTCCGGTGACCCCTGAGGCTCTTTGTCCCGGGACTTATGTTGTTTCTTCTTTTCAGGCTGAGATCGAGGAGGGCTGTGTGGCATAAAGGGGCCAGCTGCAGCAAGATCAGGAACAGAAAGAGACCGGGCAACCTGGGGGCCGACAGACCGCGGCTCTCGCGGTCGTCGCGCAGCAAGAGACCTTTGGCCTGGAAGGTGCCGGGAAGGGGCATCCCGGGTGAGGCACCCTTGACCGGCAGACGCCGAAAAAAATGGGACACTTCTCTGGCTGGGGAGGGGGAGCAGCGCCCAGAGGAGAAGGTGTGGGAGTTGCAGGGGAGTGGGGGGGAAAGGGATCCGGGATGGGGGTAAGGAAGGGGGAGGAAGGGGTGAAGATGTAACCAAGGCGTAACTAGATGTCAGACACAGGGTGAAGACGTGTATATTTCTTACGGGCCTCTGTGTAGGTTAAGCGATCGAGGGGCTTTTACTCCTGTATCTTCTTTTCCTTCTTATATACTGGGTAATCTGGTGAACATGGAGAATGACTACCATGACAATGTACACACACAGGAGGGGGAACACAGGGACTCCCCTCATGGAGTGGACGTCCACAGTCACCACAGAGAGGGGCCTGTGAACAGCAGGAAGACGTGTGTCCAAAACACAAATACCTCATAGGAGGTGGGATGTACGGCTTCACATCACATCGATAACCCATTATCTTAACTTTCTCAGGGAGGGTATCCCCTTCAAAGGCCAGGATAAAGGCACCAGTATCAATGTAATTGTCTTTAGGACCCTTCAGAACACGCCAAACAAAGTAACACCCCGCCGTCCGAGATTGCCCCGAAGTTCCTTATCAGTTTGAAGGATGGGGTCCCTGTGAAAAATCACACCTTGTACCGTATTTAGAGACTG
Source organism: Schistocerca americana (assembly GCF_021461395.2). Taxonomy (NCBI): domain Eukaryota; kingdom Metazoa; phylum Arthropoda; class Insecta; order Orthoptera; family Acrididae; genus Schistocerca; species Schistocerca americana. The sequence continues at coordinate 542,643,305 of NC_060119.1, forward strand.
GTGGGGGGTAATGGACACAGGAATTGTACCAAGATGGGTACAGGCACGAAGGGCCGCAGGTTGGGCAGCTGAAGCAGTTTTGATCAGCAACGAACCCGACCGCATCTTGCTCATGGAGTCCACTTCGCCAAACTTTTTTTCAATGTGTTCCACAAAGAATAAAGGTTTGACACTGGTGAAAGTATCTCCATCAGTCCTGGTGCAAACTAGACAATGGGGGAAAGGGTTTCGCCCCTAGCTGACGAGCCTGACCCTCTTCTCAGGGGGTAGCCATGGAAGGGAAGGCCAAAGGGGCAAGAGAAGCAGCACTTGAAGAATCAGTTCTATGCAGAGAGATGGCCGCAGAAGAACGGCCAGAGTTCTGGACCTGTAGGCCTTTCATTTGCATAGCGTCTGCCCTCATACCACCCACTCCAATGAGGGGCTCTCCTCGCGGGCGCCACTCACCCACAGCAAGGGCCGTCTGGCACGGCGGCCATTGCCGGGAGTTCCGATGCTCCAGGATGACGAGCAACCACTCCAAGGCATGCATGAGGTGGTCACAGCCAAGGTATCAGAAGTGTGGTCCTTGTGTGTTCAGGGGCTCAACCAAAAGGGTACATAGCGACCCCACCACACAGGCTGGCTACCGTGCTGGCTATGCACCCTAGCATCAGACAACGACGTGAAAGAAAGGGTGGAATGTACTAGGAGGGCGCACGTCGGAGACACTAGGTAAGGTGCTCTTCCCCAAATGGCTCGCACTACGGAGGAGGAATTTTGTAATGGAGGTCAAACCCCATAGGGGGACCAAGGAATGCCGAAAGGAGGAGACGATTACGCAACAAAGCCGAATTGTAAAACCAACAGAACCAGGAGGATAGCGGGGGCCAACATAAGCAAGAAAACCAAGAGAGGGAGAGGAGAGGGCGACGGGAAAGGAGCAAGGAGGGGAAGGAAATGCAGCCCTGGAGAGAAAGAAGGCTGCAATAGCTCGGGGCCCCGTGCTCGCCACGCACGTATCCACAAAAGAGTTGTGGACCCCTGGGGGGTGTTGCAGTATAGGGTGGAGCGCCATCCCACATGAAAGTGGTACCTCACAGCAGGCGTTCAGCAGCCAGGCTAAGTGATGCTTCGATTCTGTAACGTATCTGCGTCCCCCGAACCCGTCCCTCTGACTTTTTAGACACGATTCTCATGGGACTTTACTGACATGTTGCTGCCCAGCACCATCTGCTGGCCGGTTTTGAACTCTTTTTGGTTTCAGTAAAATCCCATGTGATTTCAGGCACGATTGGTAAGTTTTACTCCTCTACCTACATTTTCTGTGAAGTGGTAATGATGTGGAAATGACTGAGTTGCCAGAAAAGCAAATTACTGAGAAACTATGAGTAGAAGGGAATGGGCATTAAGACGTATTTGGTATCTATTTGAACTTAAAAGTATTCTTTGTAGGGGGCTACATTATGATGTCTACTTCGTACACAGGAGAAGGCCACTGTACCGGAATGGTAACCTCCGTTTAGTTCATTTCTTTTACAAAATTACGCGGCACCATACCTCTAAAACGTTTATGTTAACAGATTGGTCGCACAGTTAAAATATGTATTTTCAGAGGAGAAATTATGGAAAGTAGATGAGAAAGATTTGGATGCGTAGCAAGGAAGCTGCAGCAGATGAGCAGAGATGAAATCGTGCAGAATGTAAAGAAATCTACGACAGCACGGATAGTTTAAGTGCGTAATGAGAAAAAAATTCTCACATTTCAACCTCGCGTTTGTTAATGTGTGATAGCACGAGACGAATTGCGCTCTTCCTTTGCCTTCACGATGAACGGCCGCGACAAAATGAGACGGATCAATTTACGTTAGCAGTTACGGGCAACAGTCTCCACAGCGCCTGCTGTTACGACACGGGGGAACAGCTTCCAGCACGAACGCACTTCATCTCGTGAAAGGTGTCTTTCCCATCAGCCTGTGTGTCCAAATTACTGGTGTCTGTTAACGACTGCGGCAACAGTTTTGTACCACCGACCATAGCATTTGGGAGTTTCGTAATCGTGGCGGCATGGTCGATTCGGGCCACTTTCTACTGTAGCATTATGTCTTTCCGGGACAAGCTCTGCAGATTTTGTCGCGTGTCCAAGGCAAAAGCGTTCATTGACTGCACGGTGTTTAGTAAATCTAGAGGAAACGGCTGCATTGCCTGTAGCGTAAGTACACTACTGGCCATTAAAATTGCTACACTACGAAGATGGCGAACAGTTAGACGACGTTTGCAGCAGCATGGACTATCAGCTCGGAGACCATGGCTGCGGTTACCCTTGGCGCTGCACCACAGACAGGGGCGCCTGCGATGGTGTACTCAACGACGAACCTGGGTGCACGAATGGCAAAACGTCATTTTTCGGATGAATCCAGGTTCTGTCTACAGCATCATGATGCTCGCATCCGTTTTTGGCGACATCGCGGTGAACGCACATTGGAAGCGTGTATTCGTCATCGCCATACTGGCGTATCACCCGGCGTGATGGTATGGGGTGTCATCGGTTACACGTCTCCGTCACCTCTTGTTGGCATTGATGGCACTTTGAACAGTGGACGTTACATTTCAGATGTGTTACGACCCGTGGCTCTACCTTTCATTTGATCCTTGCGAAACCCTACGTTTAAGCAGAATATTGCACGACCGCATGTTGCAGGTCCTGTACGGGCCTTTCTGGATACAGATAATGTTCGACTGCTGCCCTGGCCAGCACATCCTCCATATATCTCACCAACTGAAAACGTCTGGTCAGTGGTGGCCGAGCAACTGGCTTGTCACAATACGGCAATCACTAATCTTTATGAACTGTGGTATGTTGAAGCTGCATGGGCAGCTGTACCTGTACACACCATCCAAGCTCTGTGACTGAATGCCCAGGCGCATCAAGGCCGTTATTACGGCCAGAGGTGGTTGTTCTGGGTGCTGATTTCTCAGGATCTATGGACCCAAATCGCGTGAAAATGTAATCACATGTCAGTTCTAGTATATTTGTCCAATGAATACCCGTTTATCATCTGCATTTCTTCTTGGTATAGTAACTTTAATGGCCAGTAGTGTACGTCTACATACACGCATGCCACCCTACGCCGTGTGACGGAGATAGATTTCTGTAGGACTGTCAATACCCCCTTTCCTTACCAGCCGCGAACGGTTCGCAGGGAGAGTTAGTGCCAGTAACTACGTGTGGTCTCCTATCTCTAATCTTGCCTTCATGGTCTTCTCATAAGACATACGAACGAGGAAGCAATATATCGGTTGACTTTTAGGAATATACGGTCTCGGAAATTGAATACTTAAGTATTCCGCCTTGCAGAACGTCTCTCGTGCAGCGTCTGCCACTGGAGTTGGCTGAGCATCTCCGTGACGCTTTCCCGCTTACTAAATGAACGTGCAACGAACCGCGCTGCCCTTCTTTGGCTCTTTTCTAGTCGCTGAATCAGTCTTGTCTGGTACGGAGCCCAAGTTGACGAGTAGTACTCTAGCATTGGACTAACGAGGGTCTTCTTTTGTTCGAATTACTTCCGTTGCAGGTGAACAGCACTTCCTGTGAATTCTTCCAAATAATCTGTCTGGCATGTGCCTTATCTACGGTTAGTTTCATGTAATCGTTCCACTTTAAATAGTTTCGTACGCGTGCTCCTAGATATTTAATGGTTGTTACTGCTTACAGTGGCCGTCGTGAAGTCGTGCCATCATACAACAATGGGTCTACCTGCCTATTTGTGTGCAATACTCTGGATTTCTTTGTATTGAGGGTCAATTGCCAATCCCGGCATCAAGTGTGTGTCCTCTACAGGTTTTCCTACATTTCGCTGCAATTTTCTAGCAATTGGACTTCTTTGTATACAATAGCATCATTCATGGAAAGCACGAATCACGACAATCAAAGGTTACTAGACGTTCGTGTGCCCGTGAAGAGATCTGTGCGGGAAACATGCAACTACCACCGTCACACCTTAGCAAAATTCTGGCAGAGATCCGAGAAAATTCTGGTCCTATGTGAAATTGCTAAGCGGGTCTAACGCTTCCACATTCAGTCCCCTGTTAACCAGACTGGTTTCGTTCATAATAGGAAACTGGCAAAATTGATTCCCGGGGAATGGAGGGTTTGTCCGTTAGTCTCTCAAACAAAGTAGGCCATTCGCTTACTACTGGCTGTATGATGTAGTACAGGCTGTTTAATGACATCTAATAGTTTTCAGATACTGATTGACGAAAACAACACTCTGAAGCTGTCTCCAGACGGACAAGATTTGATCTGTCTAGCAGCATATGGCAAACGTTTATTACCGCCAATGGCCTTGCCACATTGGATATACCGGTTCTGCCCCGCTCATTCAAGTTATGCAACGTCGAGCCCAGTTAGTACTTGAATGGGTGACCGCCTGGGTGCGCGGGTTGCCGTTGATTCAGGAACACCCAAGTAGCCGAAGTAGCGTCCAATTGAAAGACTTGCACCAGGCCGCTAAACCGTACCACTTCTACCAGCAGGTAATAAGGGATGTACAGGCGCAACACTCCTGCCTGTGCTGTACACACCTCCTTCGTCACCGCTGCCATTAGAAGACGTACTGACGCTACTTAGCTAAGGCGAACGACACGACAATGTCGCCATGTGAGGATAAGACTATCCCCACGAAGGAATGCAAGAACGACGAATTAATATCTATCGAGGGACTATACACACTACCCCATAATTTATCTAAATAGAAAGTAGTGCTGCAAGTGGACCAGTTCTTCTGTGCGAAATTAATATTCGTATCAATCAGACCACCAGATGATGCGAAGCGAAATATTAAGTGACTCGTAAACAGTAACAGTGGAATAAGAATGGAAAGACGCGGGCAAAGTGTTTTCGGGGCACGCCAAATACTGTGGGTGCAGATACAATAGAGGTTCACATATAAATTAACCAATGGGTTTTGCCCTTTTGAAATGCGACAGCAGTAAAGCGACACACTCAAATACCTGGGGAGATCGTAGAATGGCCGCGAAGGGTGGCGTGTTTTCGATCCTGCAGGTACAAGAACCAACTCTAAGCAGAGCTTAGGTGCCTGTAATTTGCTCGCCTTGTGCTAGTTCGTGGGTGACAGGAACGCTAACATGCAATACAATTTTGCAACCTACAACATATACGTGCTTAACATTTTTTGAATTCAAAGAAATTCTTCGTGCATCTTTCGGTATCCCTCTATCATGAGATGAGACTGGCTTTATTAGATTGTAGGTTCTGTTTCCCATTTCTCAATTACCAGCCTCTGCTTGGTTCTCGTAAACCCAGAGAAAACACAGCTCCATGTGACGTCAATGCGCGATACTTACTGTGTTGTGCAATCTGTGTGGATCGCACCTGCTTACGAACGCCTGCTAAACCATCTGTGCTGATACGGTGTATGCTTACGGCAGAAGGTCGTCTGAATTTCAGTAGCGTAAATGTCTAGTACACACTCATTTCTAGCATACATCCTACCAGCTTATCAAACACTTGCTGTTGTGCCTGCAGTCTGTTTTGAGCCTTAACCTAAGAACCGGTAGTGCAATCTTTGGAATCTGGGCCGTTTACCGGAGACTTTTCTCAGTCAGCGCACTGTGGGAACTGTTTCTGGATAGTATCAGAGTAAGACTTCCTGGTGTTTCAGAAGCTTCTCACACGATGCACAGAGCGATAGGCCTAGTGCTACAGACGTATTCGGCATTGTCTGCTGAATCAGTCTCCCATGAGAGAATTTGCTACTACTGATATGAAACGCGACTTGTGTCAGGAAGTTTAAAGGAATGGTTCCACAACGTTTATGTACGGACTGAAAACACTCTCAGACTGTCAAAGGACTGAAATCAGTAAGATTTTGTGATCGGTTACATTCGTGGTAATTTTTGAATAATAGACTTCATTAAATAGGAATGACTTTGCTGCAAGCCTTTCTTCAGTTACAAATTGCGACTGCAAGGTCAGTTGCCTGTCCGTAACTTATTTGCTCCTCGTTCTGTGTTGTGAGCGGAGGAGCAGGTTGCACCAGTAGCTGTTTCACCCCGATCAAACTGGGTTACAGTTCACACGTCTATTGATGCATAGGCGGCTGTAATAAATAGTCGTGAAATATTACAGACCATACTTAACACATGAACGTGAAGTCAATACAGTGATTTATGTCCGCACGATGGCATCAAGGTGGATGTTCGTTTTGGTCAAAAGCTATTAATCAGTCTTCAACGTCAAAAATGTGTTGGCAGCAATGATTTCATCAGATACCATAAATCTGTGCACCGGTTAACAATTGCTAATCTTTGTTTATCCCTCAGTTGCCTGAACAGAGTTAGTGCAAACGACAGTTTTACATAGTGTTATTATGTAAGTAACTACATATTTCGTTGCTAACATTTCATCTATGGCATCGCCCACATACGCATATGGCACCCTCACTTTCTTACCTTCTACTCCTACCCCCTCTATCTCCTCCCCTCTCCATCCGTCTCATCCTCCCCTTCCCCACCACCTCACTGCTCAGCTGTACCCATCTGCACGAATACCCCAGGAACACATTCCATTTCTACCCACATAACACATCATTCGTGCAGGACAGACTTTATGTCAGGCATTCTCAATTCTCAACAACATTTCTATGCCGCCGCACACCAACCACCACCACCACCACCACCACCACCACCACCACCCTTATAGCAGCTATGTGGTATTTACCCAACAGTACTACTTTCGAGACAGTAAGTAGTATATGCACTAAATTTGCTTTAAATCGATCCAGTGGCTTACGAGGAGATATGGTACACATATACATCCGTTTTATATATGCAGGGTAATTTAAAAATCATGACCCATAAGGCTAAGTCTACATTGGCGAATCTATCTAGGCGCATAGGACAAAGTCTTATGCAGGGATATGACGAACGATCATTCAAAGCAAAAAAAATCTCCTGAACATGGGCTCTGAAACGCATTTCTTAAGAGCTATGGCCACTTTTTCATCTTTGCTACTTTGACCCATCTCTTCTGCTGAAGTGCTCATAGCTCTTAAGCCCATGTTGACTTTTTGCTTCAGATGATCGTTCATCATATCTCTGAATACGACTTTGTTCTACGGGACATGATTTTCGAATCACCCTGTATAAATATGAGATCTATAGACTCAGCTTATAACAATGTTTGGTGCAGCCCATTCTTTTCTCTGAACTGCAGTTTGTGAGAGCGATATTGTGAATTCTCAGACCAACTATTTTTCCAAATTTCTACATTGTTCGGTGAAATATGGAAGTCTATTTGGTTCTATCAATGATCGCAAGTAGCACAAAGCGTTTCAATAAGTGTGTCCCCCCACCGAAGAGCAACTATCTGTGTCATCCGGGGTGAGGTGGGGGGCAGAAAGGACTGCTCTCCCTCCGAAAGTAATTTTACGGTAGAACATGCGAAGTGAAGCGGTATTAGGTTGTTCACAACACGATTTGGTTAATCAGAATGCGCTACTGATATGAATCTAAAGGGAAATCTACAAGTTTTGTTGTTAGTTATGTTGAAATTGGTAAATAAACTGCAGACGGAGAAGTATGATAATCTGATTTCGCACGTTCAAGTAGTTCACTTAATGTTAGGGTAGGAATGAAGATAACTGTCCGTCATAACGGGTTAAGTTTCTGAGGTTTAATTATATGAATTTAGTCAGAATCATCAATTCTCATGATTGATGACTTAATATGATCACAAGAGTAAGTCTGTGCTCCAAATGAAAATCGTAATGAACAAATGCGTTCATGGCATCCCAACTACCAAGTAATTATTTATGTCCTATTACAAGCGCATCAGTGGAAAGAGAGGGGATATCAAAACACACAAGCATCTGCAGTAGGAATATTATGAGCCAATGAAGTCCCAGTTCGACACATCACTAAAAGATTATTATAGGATGTTCGTTGCTCCAAGAGAGATTGCTGCTTAAGGATTCGTAGGAGCTAACATCATGCGGCATAAGTAAACTTTAAGGCAGGAAACTGAAAATTAGTGAAGTAGTTAGAAACTATTTCTATATACTCGCATTCCAGGAAGTAATGAATAGTTTCATTCCCATACATTTAATATCGAACGTATTATGTATTATGCTACTGGAGTAATGAGCTGAACATTATCCAGCTCAACAGCTGAGAGGTTTAGGCAATATAGAACGGAATAACGAAGGTTACTGCTCAGAAGGCCCGCAGTTTGTGGTCTCGCGGTAGCGTTCCTGCTTCCCAAGCACGGGGTCCCTGATTCGATTCCCGGAGGGGTCAGGGATTTTCACCTCCCCCGATATGACTGTTGTGTCGTCTTAATCATCAGTCATCCATCCCAGTTATGGTCGGAGGAAGGCAACGGGAAACCACCTCCATTAGGACCTTGCCTAATATGGCGGTGCGGGTCTCCCGCATCGTTCCCCTACGCTCTGTCAAGAAGCATGAGACTTCATTTCCAATGCTCAAAAGCACTCTTATCTGTTTTCAGGTAGTTAATAAGACCATCTGTCGCATTCTAATTGACAATTAGAGATTGACGTCTCCTGAGTAACGGTATTAGCGGAATGCCATCAAAAAAGTCTATTCCTGTAAGGATTCCTTAAGGCCAAAGCTGTGACGGAATACTTTGCTGCTGGTGGAACGGTGAATTTATAACATCACTCTTCACGCGTAATTATATCATTTTCCACCCATTCTCTTTTCTTTGCTATCGCCGAAAGCTTATCTTTTGCAATTGGCACAAATCGTTTCGTACATTGCCCATAATTATCATAGAAAGGAAATAGTTACAGTAAATGCTCTCGTGGAGATGTGATCCCTTGTACTTTATGAGACTGATTATTTCAATTAGGTATCGTTAATTTTTGCCAAAGATTGCACGGAGCAAAACACCATATTTTCCTTAATTTAAGGACAGCGTGGTTATACAATAGTGAACGCTAACATCCTTATCGTAGATAAATTATTTGTAGCTGTTGATTAGCGCAGGGTGTCAAATCTTTATAAAATACACAACAGTGATGATATCAATTACTGAAACACCGCTGATGGAATTAACTTGTCTATGGATACTTCTATTTGCTAGTTATGCTATTACAAAAAACTTGCTATCACACGCAGCAGTGTAGCAATTTTTTTGTTTTCCATCTGTGGGTTTCTTATTATCGTGGCTGGACACTGCATGTCCGTCGATTTTGTACGATTTATAGAGAATGAATCTTTCAGTTTAGATCTGAGCCTTACTGAGCTTTACAATGTTAGTAAATGGGACAAAAGGAGTAGTCCAGCCCCAACCCCTTCCCAGAGACATCGCGCTAATATCGTATCGTGTAACACCGTCTCTAGCGCTTATAATCCCAGAGATATTACACGGACTTAAAATCGGGTGATTTCGCGGGCCACTCGAGGTGTGACAAGGTGCTTGAGGTTCGTCAAACCAGAGCCGTAAGCGTGCCGCGCAATGAACAAGAGTTAGCTTAGAAGAATGTTCTGTCCACAAAATATTCATCACTAGGATGTATAGGAGACAACAGTTGGTCACAGAGAATGTTGAAATAAACATCGTAGTGCCTGATTCCTGTAAACTGAATGAGTGGGGCCTAGTAGTGGTACGGAAAAACAGCCCCAAACTATCACAGAGCCACCTCCGGGCGGAACTATATCCTCCACGCTCTGCAGTTGATAACTCATTGGGCCGTCTGTGCTGTCTGCATCCTGAGTCACTTGGAAACTGGAGCAATTACGTTGTATCGAGCAACACTGTACGCCGCCTTCACAGTTTGTTTTGTTTGGCCCATTGAAGACTAGCAACTTTATATGCACCCGTGGCTAATGGCATTCTGCGACGTATGCCCATGTCCAATACATCCACATTCCTGCGCAGTCTTCACCCGGAAGCTGACTGCGACGAACCTGCGGCCACTGACAGTCGTAAAAAGGTGCTGGAGAAGCGTGTCACGCCTTGACGACAAACTGCTGCTGACTTCTCACGCTGTGTGACGTGACTCCGAGTGGTACACCATTCCATGTAGACAGGGACGGTTCGCGCTGAGAAACTGGCCAGTTTGTGGTCAAGGCTAGGTCGAAACACGATAATGTACTAAAATCAGCCTACAGCACAGTGCTTTGATGACCTAACGCCCAGTATAACAGCTCATGGAAACTGCTGCAAATGTGGTTGAAGACGGTACAAAGTGAGATGAACATTTCATACATAATTTCATACACAATGAACTGCAATCATTTAGTACCATTATGATGGACGTAGACTATTTCTGGTCAAAGCTTAAACAGACTCCGGACAATCATGTGTCTAGTAAGGGGATTACGGACAGAGAAGACCCACCGTCGTTCAGCTAGGAAATTAGTAAAATGCTAATCACTTTCGGTTCAAAAGAGAACGCACAAACGACGACATGCAAAAGTTACAGAGATTCATGTGCCTGTGAAAATGTGTATGTTCGAAGCATGGAACAACTACCACGATCACACGTTGACACCATGTCTGGCCGAGAGCCCGAGAAAATTCTGGTCTCGTCTAAAATCGCTAAGCATATCCAAGGCGTCCATCCAGTCACTCGTTTTCAAGTCTGGTGTGGCAGTTGAAGACAGCAAACCGGAAGTCAAAGTTTTAAAATGACGCGTTTAGGAAATCGTTCACGCAGGAGAATCTAAGTAACGTAACGTACCGCCGTTTGACCATCTCACAGACTCCCGTACCGACGACATAGTAATAAGCATCCCTGGCACAGAGGAACAACTGAAAGACTTTAAAACCATGTCGTCAGGCCCGAATAGATTCCCAACTCGGTTTTACGAGGAGTACTGCACGACATCATTGGCTCCTTACATAGCTTTCATTTAACGCGAATCTCTCTCCCAGTGGGAAGTCCCAAGCCGCTGTGAAAAAGAGCGTGCGACTCCTGTATGTAAGAAGGCTAAACGAACGGACCCACAAAATTACCGACCAATATTAACATCGGTTTGCTGCAGATTCCTTCAACATTTTCTCACTGCGAATATAATGAATTTCCTTGAGACCGAAAAGCTTAAGTCCACGATTCAGCAAGGCTTCACAAAACATCGATCGTGTGAAACTCTGCTTTCCCTTTTCTCACGTGATATATTGCGAACTATGGATGAAGGAGAACAGGCAGATTCCGTATTCCTAGATTTCTGAAAAGTGTTTGGCACAGTACCCAACTGTGGACTTAAGGAAGGTACAAGCATACTAGACAGGTTCGCAGATACTTGAGTGGCTTGAAGACTTCGGAAGTAATAGAACTCAGTACGTTATTCTCTACGACTAGTGTTCAGAGACAAGAGTATCGTCAGGAGTTTCCCAGGCAAGTGTGATAGGACAGCTGTTGTTCCCTATACACTCTGTACATAAATGATTCGGCGGATAGGGTGGTTAGCAATCTGCGGTTGTTTGCTGGTAAGCTGTGGTGTACGGGCAGGTTTGTATGTTGACTGACTGTAGGAGGATACAAGATGACTTAGGCAAAATGTCTAATTCGTGTGAAGAATGGCAGCTGGCTGTAAATGTAGAAAAATTTACGTTAAAGTGGATGAGTAGGAGAAAAACTCAAAATGTTTGGAAACAGCGTTAGTAAGGTGTAGCTTGGTAACCACGTCTGTTAAATATCGAGGCGTAACGATGCAGAGCAATATGAAGTGGAATAAGCAAGTAAGGATTGTATTAGGGAAGGCAAATGGTCGATTTATTGGGAGAATTTTAGGGAAGTATGTTTCATCCGTAATGGAGACCGCAGCATATAGGACACCTGTGTGACTCATTGTTAAGTACTCTTAGTGTTTGGGGTCCGTACCAGGTCTGACTGAAACTAGACATCTAAGCAATTCAGAGACGACCTATTACATTTGCTGTCGGTAGGTTCGAACAACACGCGAGTGTTATGGAGATGCTTCGGGAACTCTAACAGGAATCCCTGGAGCGAAGGATACGTCATTTCGAGGAATATTATTGAGAAAATTTAGAGAATCGGCAACTGAAGCTTACTGCAGAACTATCGTACTGTGCCACCACACATTTCGCGTGACGACTACGAAGGTAACATACGATAAATCAGGCTCATACGCTTTTCCCTAGCTCTATCTGCGAATGCAACATGAAAGGAAACGACAAGTGGTGGTATAGGGTACCCTCCGCCACGCACCTAGCGATGACTTGCGGAGTATGTAGACGTAGAATTAGGAGTGGTCTTCCCTCGAGGAAAAAATGAGGGTGGTGAGGTGCAGTGTGGACCCTTGGCCTCTGCTTTCGCGAGGCGCCACTGCGTAACTTGAGTGCTGCACTCTGGCTGCCGTAGACGGCTTGCCAGGCTGCAGCTGCCACTGACAGTGCTCGTTTACCGGCATCTCCCAGACTTACTAAGAACCTTAAATCACACTTCATTAATCTCTATATAGTAGTAGTATTAGTAGAAGAAGAAGGGGGGGGGGGAGAGAGAGAGAGAGAGAGAGAGAGAGAGAGAGAGAGAGAGAGAGAGAGAGAGAGAGAGAGAGAGAGAGAGAGACGTACCCCCTAGTGTCATCCGGAGAACGACGTCGTAACTGCGGACGGAACCACAAGTCAAGTAATTACAATCACAGTCGCTGCCAAAAGCGAAGACGAATGAGCGGAGTCACAGTAGACGCGCACAAGAAGAATTCCCACGCACCGCCGCATCAGCTCGCTCGCTCACGTCTGAGCGCAGTGTCACTCTCCTGTCTGCAGTCAACGCCGAAGGCGAATGGATCGTCTCTCTACCGAGCCAGCGGTTGCGATAGTTGTATTAAACAGAACTCGGCATCAACGTTTATCGTCAATTGTCCTCTGTGAGAAGAGACTAGCATCTTTTTCTGTATCGAGCCATACGTTAATACTGAAGGATGGTAATAAATACTCTCGATAGCTCTGCGGAAGTGGATTGTTAGTAAGTCAAGCATTTCATCTTGTTCAAGTTGTAATAAAGTGATTGTGTGTTTTAGTAGCACTCTGGATGTTCTAGCAGTAAGGCCAGTAACCCACCACTGTGACGTCTAGTGTTATTTCGTCTGGTACAACATTATCCGTATGTCGTCTAGCAATATGTACCTTACCGATTTTAAGGGAAATGAAAAAAAAATGTTTTCACGTCGACATTTTAATTCTGCCAGAGACGGTAGAGGATTCTGAAGATCAAGTGAACGAAGTTTGTAGTGTCTTGGAAACAGATTATGCCGGTATGATGATCGGTAGATGAGTTTTGCTATTGAGCAAGTTCCTAAATAGAAAGGATGCAGACTGGCAATAGAATGAAGCATTTTTTTCAAAGAAATCTAATATAAATGTAGGCGCTATTAAGTCTTTCCTGAAGATATTTGAAGAACAGAAGCTAAACTGAAGATAAGCAGTTCAGGCAAAATAACAGATCATTTTGAAATCCGAGGCTACAGAAGAAAACTTAACATGCAGGTAGATCGAATATGTAATACTCAATCTAAATTAGTGGCACAACTGGACAGAAAGGAAGGATAGCTTGACAGGACATCTTGAGACCTCGACAAGGCGTCAATTTGGCAAGAGTGAAAAGAGTAGCAGATAAGAATTGTAGAGGGAGGCCAAGAATTGAGTACAGTAAGCAGGTTCAAATACGTGTTAACTGTAGTAGCTATTCAACGATGAAGAAGGTTGGCGATGATAGACTAGGGTGGAGAGGTGCAGCAGAAGTCTTCGTAATGAAATCTGAAACAGCTTTACGCAATCAGGTGACCTAATGAATCCCATTCGGAAGGACTGGGTTCGGATCCTCATCTGACCATCTACATGGCTACTCTTCAATTCACACTTAAGTGCCTGGCAGAGCGTTGATCGAACCATTTTCATACTACTATACCATCCCACTCTCTAATGGCGCGTGAGAAAAAGGAACACCTAAATCTTTCCGTTCGAGCTCTGATTTCTCTTATTTTATTATGATTATTTTTCCCTACGTAGGTGGGTGTCAACAAAATATTTACGCATTCGGAAGAGTAAGTTGGTGATTGAAATCTCGTAAATACATGTCGCCGCAAAGAAAACCGCCTGTTTCAGTGACTGCCACCCCAACCAGCCACATCAGTCTTCCGCGGTTTCCCTTAACCACTTCATGCTATTTGTGAATGCTTCCTTCGGAAAGTCGGCAACCGAATTTGTTTCGTACCTTTGTCCAGTCTGAACTTGTAAACCACCTAGTAACTTAACGAAAAGTAACACTGGGCCACGTACGCTGAAAACTCTGCCCCGACTGCGATAGGAACAACAGCTCCGCATGATGTGGAATTCAAGTCGTGTTAACTAATAGTTTGATTCAGACTTATCTGAACAACATTTCTTTCCAAACCGCAAAATATTCCCTAACTATTGCCGTTCTCAAGGAAACAGGAAGACGGAAGAGAGAAAATTACGATTTAATAGCTCGTCTACAAGACATCACGAAATTGGCAGAAGCACAATTGAAAGATGTGAGTGGCGAATGGTCGTGTCCTTGTACCATTGATCACCCCGGCGTTTCCCTTCATAAATTTACGTAAATCAAAAGAAATTACATCCGATTTGGTGCAAAGGGAATTTAAACACCGGCTCTGTATTTCACAACAGTACGACTAGCCATTGCAGATACTTTCAAATGGCCACATACAGCCTTCTCGTACGTAAACACAGCATGTCTAGAAATATAAAGCCTGTCAAATTGTTGCGGAACATCTTCTGCATGTAGTGTTTGTACAGATGCAGTTTATAATTAAAGTGCAGCTACCGACAGAGGTCAAGTGTGGGCTGTAATTATTCTATAGCAGCAACGTTTTGTATATATACTAATACGTTATTGCGAAACCGATTTACGCTGGAAAAAGTTTCAGTTTTGGCCACCAGGTGCAAATCTGGCGCTGTGAATGCAAGAAAGTCTAATAGAAATGTTTCCATGTGTAGTGGATTAGGAACGGGACGTGTATAGGAAAGGTCAAAGAAGTGAGAACGGTATAATGCTGATTTTATTATTAACAGCAACTTACAAAATTTGTTCCATATGAGCAGCGGAGTCGTCGACAATACGATGTGCAGAGCCATATTTGCACCTTGTGCCGAAAATTTTAACTTTTTTTCAGCGTAAATTCATTTCGCATTAAGGCATTAGCATATCTACCATGTCTTGCTGCTAAACGATCATTACAGCCCATACTGGATCTCCTTGAGTATCTGTACTTAAATTATAAGGATCCGGTATAAGTTATCTCTTCAACTGTCACAAGCTCTAGTCTTAGATCGGTCCATTAGCTGAAGTTATAAATATTTTTGTCACATTTCCGTGCTCCTTCGTAATTCGAAAATGTTAGGTGTAGCACTCTAGCAGCTTAAGCGATGAGGTCTTCCAGATCTGCAGACAATTCTCAGCCAACGTCACGAGTCTGTAATAAATTATCCCTTGACGAGTGCACCCAAGCGTAGCTATCCGCGCCTCGTTGACCGTCTGCGGCGCAGCGTTCGCCCCTGTTCCGCCAGACAGAACGCAGACCAGACTGCGGTCTCTCAGCCGAGCTACCACAGCAGAGGCCAGTGCCAAAGCTGTGTGCATCGCTGGAAAAATGTGCGCTATTTCCATTGCTGATGCAGCTCCAACGTTCCGTTGACAGCTTACCGATCAAAGCGGATTCACGGAATATTAGCTTCCTTAAGCATCCGAAACGACGGTGCCTCTGTTCTTGTACTGCAACCGTCATCACGAATTTCTTCTGACCAACATTAGTCATGCTCTGGAACACCTAAACCTCTTCAGCCATTGTCTGAACTAAGATTTAAAATTGATGAATCGTGACTGCACTTAAACAGTTTAATGCCATTAACAAATATAAGCGTTTAATATCTGAGTTAAAATTCATCTTTCTGTTAAGTCCCGACAGTAAGTAACTATATTTGTCAGATTTTATACATCTTCAGGGGCTTTCAGATTAGCTGCCAGTGCTAAGACTCTTTAATTTCATTGAAATAGAAACTAACTAAAGCAACAGGGAATCAGGAAAATGGAGTGATAAATTGGGACAACGAAATTCGTTCAGAAATGCGGCCTGTACATGGCAATGACTGTGTTGTGACAAATGGAAATTCGTGCTAGACGGACTGCAACCCAGTTTTTCTGCCTAACATTAGCCGTATCAGCCAATTAGACAAGCAGAACGCCTCTTTACGATCGATCCAAACACCAAGTGAAGCTGCTCGAAAAGTGGGATGAAAATGTCGGCCAAACTAATCACATCCGCTGATTAAAATCTAAGAAGCGCCTTTCGTTCCATACTTACAGTATGGACCAGATCTGTGAACGGCTACGAATTAGTCTCCCCGAAGCACGCTGGTTCCCACATCGTTTCACTACAGTGCGGAACTTACGCCCCATGTAAATATTTCACTTCTGCTTCATGATTCTGATTAATCAACAAGAGCAGCAGTGTCATCAAATTGGTCAGATGGACGCCTATTGCCTTTGCAAAAGAAATGAAAATCTGAGCGATATAAAATTTTATCACGTCAACGTGACCTCCAGTATCATAAGCAGCAGTCTTACTCCTGTTCACACTAACGTGCAATTCGTAGCCAAGCATTTTATGTCTTATGATGGTTCATAGGGCATTGAAGCAGCCATACGTTAATACAAGTAGGCTACACTACAATGGAGACACACCAATTTTATATTACAGACAGCATTGCAATCTCGACATCTCGTATCCGCGAGGTTTGAGGCGCCATGTCACGGACTACAAGGCCCAGCAAGTCAACAGAATGGGAACAGGGTTGGACGGATCAGATAGTGGTACCGAATGAACCCTCCGTCACACACCATTAGGTGGCTTGCGGAGTATGATGCACATGCAGATGATGGAATGATTACAGTTCACCACGTTTACCAGTTCTTGAGTACACTGACGTGGATCATTGTGGATTAATGCGTTTAAACGAACTTCAAACCCCGAAAAACCCCGAAGGTCTCCCAGAACGTAGTGAGACACCGATGCCAAAACGAGCCTCCTTAAAACGAGAAAAATCATTTTCTTGCCGTGCTCTGTCCAATAGAATTAGCCTCTTACACAGCGCAAATGTTTCTGGCTGCCTCCGCTGTTACCGCTCTACTTAACTCATACAGAAAAATATGTCGGAAATGTTCCAGTTGGCATTTTCTAGCGTCCACAGCTCCGCTCACTATCTCCAAATGACAAAATTTCAACTCAGATAGCATCAGTGCACTACAAATAAAAATTACAATCGATAAATAAACCCATACCAACCGCAGTGCCAACATGCAAAACAAAAATGCTAGGAACTTATGCACCAACCTAATATAAAGCCTGTAGTTTTCCCTTTGCCTTGAGCCGTTCGCAGTACGAACATAGTAACGTTATTTGGCTATTGGCTAATGTAACAAGGTCACATTGTTCAATCATGCAGATGCATCTGCACCTACTGGGAAGAATGCTGCTTTTCTTGTGTACCCATACGTTAGTCTGGCTGCTAGACGACAAATGTCGTTGCACATGCTGTTCGCTATTTGTATATTTGAGGCACACAAGCCATCACATCACGTCAAGGTCAGTGGTTTGTGCGGGCTCAGCTGTTTCATATTTTATCTGACATTTTGGTTGGTTGGTTTGTTTGTTTGTTTGTTTGTTTGTTTGTTTGTTTGTTTAAAAGCGGTGGGGGAGGGGGAGGAGGGAGGGAGGGGGAGGAGGGAGGGAGGGACGAAACTGCTATGTCATGGGACCCTCGTGCCGATTAAAATGATTCCACAAGGGTGGGAGTAAAACAATCGAGACATACAAAAAACAGCTGGAAGAAAGGAGAAAACCACAAGAATGACAGAAGGGCAACAAACACTGAAATGGACAAAATCGGACAGGAAAAACACAGGTACGCAAGAAACATGAGATCAAAACAAAAAAGCAGATTACAGTGGCTGGCCGACCGAAAGTAAAAAGGAGAAGCCAGCCACTCTGCAACACATTAAAACCTCCACCCCCAAAAGCGCTAGGGTGGTGGAAACAGAGGGACAAAGGACATGCGCTAAAACTTAGATTAAATGATAAAACTCACCCTCGTTAATAAAATGTAAAACTCAATCTGCTGTTGAGGCACTGTCGCCCAACACCGAAGGTAGGGTACTGCGAAAGTTAAAAGTCCGCCGCAGACCGGCTAAAAGTGAGCAGTGCAACAAGGGGGTGGACGACTGTAATTTGTGAGCCACAGAGTCACCGACGTGGGTCCTCACGACAGAGGAGGTAACCATGCGTTACCCACATGTGACCAATGCGGAGCCGGTAGAGGACAACTGATTCCCTGCGAGAAGACCGCATGGAAGACTTCCACACATTCGTAGTTTCCCTAATGACACACAGTCTGTTGTGCGTACTGTTTTGCCATTCTGTCTCCCAAATACTAAAAACCCTGCGCTGTAAGACAGAACGCAGGTCAGTTTCGGAGACACCCATCTCCACAAGCGGTCTCCATGTATCCTGTTTGGGCAGACTGTCGGCAAGTTCGTTGCCTGGGAGTCTTACGTGTCCTGAGGCACACACACACACACACACACACACACACACACACACACACACACACACACACACACACACACACACACACCATTGAACGATGGGACCGTTCCAGGGCATGGATGGACACCTGAATCTACGCTACCAAAGGATGGCGAGGGTAGCACTGGTCAATAGCTTGTAGGCTGCTCAAGGAGTCCGTATACAAGAGAAATGACTCGCCAAGGCGTGAACAGATGTGCTGAAGAGCGCGAGATACGGCCGCCACCTCTGTAGTGAAAACACTGCTGCTGTCTGCCGAAGAGAGCTATTCAATATGTCCTTCATGAACATACGCAAAGCCTAGGTCTCCATCAGCCATCGAGCCGTCGGTGTAAACCATTTCCTGGCTCCAGCACATGTCGAGAACCGAGAGGAAGTGATAGCGGAGAGCCACAGGGTTAACAGAGTCCTTAGGGCCATACGAAAGGTCCAGAAGAATCTGCGGCCTAGATGTAAATGAATGGACCTCGAAGAGAGGTGGTAACGGGAAGGACTCCAGACAGAAGGGACCGGATGCGAACCACAATCTTAAGCCCTGACCTGGGCCGCCAATGCGGAAGATGAAACGCAGTGGTTGGGAAAAGTAGACGGTAATTTGGATACGCAGGGGAACTACGAACGTGTTTAACGTAACTAGCGAGCAGTTGTGTACGCCTAAAATTCAATGCAGGGACTCCGGCCTCCACCAGGACACTGGTCACTAGGCGAACGCCGCAGTGGTGGTGCACTGTGTGGAGTAAACGCAACTCCGAGGGCGCCGCCGAACCATAAACCACACTCCCATAGTCAAGGCGGGATTGAACAAGGGCTCTGTAGAGCTGTAGCAGCGTAGAGCTATCTCCACCCCAGTTGTTGCTCCGGCAGCGGAGGGTATTGAGGTGCTGCCAGCACTTCTGCTTAAACTGAAGTAGATGAGGTAGCCAAGTTAATCGGACGTCGAAAACCAGTCCTAAGAAGCGATACGTCTCTACAGTGAGTGGATCGTCATAAAAGTAAAGTTCTGGTTCTCGATGAACGGTGTGACAGAAATGCTTGACACACGACTTCACATCTGAAAACTGGAAGCCGTGGGCCAGAGCCCATGGCTGCACCTTGTGAATGGCTCCCTGTAGGCGCCTCTCAGCAACACCAGTACTGGGGGAGCCGTACGAAATGCTGACGTCATCCACATACAGAGAAGGTGAGACCGACAGCCCTACAGCTGCTGCTAGACCGTTAATGGCCACTAAAGAGAGACTCAATACGGAACCCTGCAGAATGCCATTTTCTGGAATACGGGGGGAGCTATGGGAGGCACCGACGGACACAAAGTATGGAGCAAGAGGAAGCTTTAAATAAAAATCGGGAGCTGGCCCCGGAGACTCCACTCACACAATGTGGCAAGGATATGATGTCGCCAGGTCGTGTCGTATGCTTTACGTAAATCAGAAAAGACGGCAATCAGTGTTGGCTTCGGGAAAAGGCTGTTTGGATGGCAGACTCTAGGGACGCAAGGTTATCAGCAGTAAAACGACCATGGCCGCCCTGACATGGAGCCAGTAGGCCACGTGACTCGAGGACCCAACCCGACTCAACCCAACCGACACACCATACGTTCCAGTAGCTTACAAAGAATGGTGGTGAAGCTTATGGGCCCGTAGCTATCCACATCAAACGGGTTTTGACCGGTTTGAGCACCGGAATGATGGTGCTCTCGCGATGGAAAGACGCCATCACACCAGATCCAGTTGACGATGACAAGGAGATATCGTCTGTAGTCAGACGAGAGATGTTTAATCACCTGACTGTGGATCCGATCCAGCCCAGGAGCTGTGTCGGGGCAATGCGCAAGACCACAGAGGAACTCCCATTGTGTAAATGGGGCGTTGTAGGGTTCACTGAGGCATGTAGCGAACAAGAGGACTTTCCATCCTCCATGTGAGGGTGCAAAAGGCTGAAAGGGGGGGGGGGGGGGGCGCTAGTTCTCAGACGCAGATGCTTGAGCATCGTGCTCGGCAATCTCGTTTGCATCGGTAGATAACACGATACATGTTAATGACAAGGACACCTGTTGGGGTCTGGTACCAAAAAAGACGTCTGATCTTCGTCCAGACTTGGGAAGGTGACGCTATGAGATGCTCTATGGAAGGGTGCCATTTATGTCTCTGTAGAGCTCGGGGACGCTCTTTAATTGCCTCAGCGACTTCCTGCGACCACCATGGGACTGACGTTCGCTGGGGCACTCTAAAGAACGAGGGATCGGACTTTCCGCGGCAGAAACGATCGTTGAAGTAACCTGCTCAACAATAACATCGACGGCAGCATGTGGGGGAGATTCAGCGGTGGCAGCAGAAGTGAAGGCTTCCCATTGTACCTTGTTTAAAGCTGAATTAGGTACGTGTCCGTGGGCATGACGCCGGGGGTCATTATCACACAGGTCTTCATGTGCTCTCCAGTGGATAGATGAGCGAAGGCCAGGGGTGCAAACCGAGAGATCAATGGCCGAACATTTGCCATGTACTACACTGAAATGTGTGGGGCACCTGTACTTAAGAAGTAGAGGTCGAGTGGTTACTCGAAATTTTCGACCTCCCTACCTCAGCCAGAAAGCATGGCGCACAGGTGACACTGGAAGTGCAGCAGAAAGACATGTGGCTGAATTTCCAGCACTTAAAGCACCGCATCGGGGCAGGGATATACGGCTTTACGTCACAGTGGTAGACCATCACCTTGATCTTCTCGATTAATGTGTCACACTCTAAGGCGAAGATGAAGGCACCGCTGGCAACCTGATTATTCCTCAGACCCCAGTGGACGCGCCGGACGAAATGGACACCTCGCCGCTCTAAATTGGCGCGCGGCTCATCGCCAGACTGCAAAAGAAGACCTCTGTGATATGATATCCTGAACCATACTTAAGCTCTTATGAGGCATGATGGAAACAGAAGCATCACCCAGCTTGTCACCAGCAAGTAGTGCCCGTAACTGGGCAGAGAATGCTGTTTTGATCAAGACCAACCCTGACTTCGTTTTAGACAAGTCCTCCACCTCCCCAAACTTTTCCTCTAAATGATCCACAAAGTACTGAGGTTTCATTAAAAAGGAAGATTCCCCATCAACTCTCGAACATACGAGGTACTGGGGTGAATAAGCTTCACTGCCATCCTTAGCTTGGCGGTCCTCCCATGGTGTGGCCGCCCTGATACCACCCAATCCGATCAGGGGCCCTCCCCACAGGCGCCACCCAGCCGCAGCAAAGGCCACCTGGCAGGCTGGCCATTGCTGGGAGTCCCAATGCCCAAGGGTGTGGGCATGTACTCCTTGGCATACATGGGGAGTTGATGGCGCAGTCATCAGCAGAGCAATCCCTGTGTCGTCAGAGGGCTATAAGCAACAGGGTACATGGTGGCCCCACCACAACGGACTGGCTACTGTGCTGGATATCAGGCGCAAACGAGCTAGAAAGTCCATTATCGTCGACAGCGCGAGAGCGATACCGCAAAGAGGATGGAGGATAATTCACCCAGGAGGGTGACCTCGCCCTACAGCTGGAGATTGAGTGGAAATGCAGATCCACGTCGACGAAGGATGCGAGAGGTTTCAGGCACATGATGGGTACAATGCACCTTGTAAGGCGCGCTTCCCCAATTGCCTCGCTCTTCGGGAAAATTTTGAAAAATGGAGGTCAAACCCTACAGGGGACCATTACATAAAGGCCAAAACGTGTGAGACTACTCCTGGTCGCGTCTTACGACAGACAGAAATACCTCGGACCTATTCTAACCCCCAGACACGCAGGGGGGTGACTTGGCATCCCTACTGGACACACCAATTTTTGAAAATGATTTCTCGTTGTATTCTTCTTTACCTGTGTCTAGCGTTTCTTTATGCAACAGTTACGAGAAGCGTACGTCTACACGGAGACAGTTAACTGGGCTGCACACGTGTGGTCGCTGCTACCTGCCCTCCTACGCAGACACCTCGCCGGCCGGCGTCGCATTCCATACACGTCCCTCTTGCTGGCAGCTCGCAGCGCCGCAGTGTGCCGTGGCAGGGCGCCACCCGCCCGCTTCCGGGAGCATTCAGGCCACAGCCTGCCGCTGGCCGCGGGCTCCGTCACTAATGTCCCCAAAGTGAAGCGCTTCCTGCACTTCCGTCACAACGAACAACCTTTTTTCCTGTATTTAAGTTCATCTGCAGAAATTATTCCCGAGAGGAGGAGCAAGACTCCAAAATTGTCATTTCTGATAAAACTGAACCGGCGAGTTTAAACACGTGTCTTGACCCGACAACTGGATTTGACGTGAGCTACACGAAGTATATTGTATATGGGAAGGTTAATAGTTATTCACGGCTGGTTCTGCTTCACTCTGCAGTCTAAATATAACAAGCGAGTTCAGCTGAATACATCATGAATGAAACAACAATGAATAACTGAAACAACAATGAATAACTGAAACAACAATGAATAACTGAAACAACAATGAATAACTGAAACAACAATGAATAACTGAAACAACAATGAATAACTGAAACAACAATGAATAACTGAAACAACAATGAATAACTGAAACAACAATGAATAACTGAAACAACAATGAATAAATGAAACAACAATGAATAAATGAAACAACAATGAATAAATGAAACAACAATGAATAAATGACTTTAAACACTTTTTGAGCTTCGAGTTGTAAGACAGGCACAACATTCGACTGGGTGAATGTGGAAATCCTATAAAACCGCACAAATTTGCAGGTCGAACAGATATTTAAGAGTGTAAGACAGAGCAAAGACTCTCCCCAACACCCAAATTATTGTGCAGCCATGCCAACCGGCAACTGAACTGCAGAACTCAAATCTTTGCCTGGAAGTTTCCACTGTATTGCACCACACGAAGATCGAGATATTGCCAATTTTTGATGGTATAATTTTGACCATGAAATTTCGGGTATTTTCCACTGTTCTAGAGAATTCAATGACTTTTCTGGAGCCATAGATAAAGCATAGATGAGCACACCTTCAGTATAAAATGGACGTACTCTTAGGGGTCTACTAAATTCTGTGTGTAAAACAATATAATCTCAGGAAGCCACCACATCTTTTGCTTGCACACTGACAAAAAGTGAACTACTGTAGTGATAGCGCTATGCAGTAGGAGGAGGGTATTTCCTTGAGGAAATTAGGGATGGAAGTCATCCAGCTATTCGACAGCCACGTTTATGTTGTTGTATAGAGGTAGGGGACGAGCGTCTATTCGGAAGACTATCAACTCCACCTACCAAAATGTTAGGTCAGTCCTTTCTGCAGTTCGGTAGGGGCTGTACGGGGAACGGACAGGAATTTTTTTTTTGGGTGGGGCAGACTAATTCGGCAAAGTTTTGTAGAGATTTACATCCACCTTGAGTGTAGAACAGCGCCAAAATCATGACAGCGTGAAGAACGTGATATAATTTCCATGAAGTCGGACAGTCAAACCTAAGTTATGAAGCGATTGGGAAAGTAATAGGTTTTCTATGTCTTACTCTGAAATACTAAATCTGCCGTTTGGTAGAATTACAAACCACTATTTCTAGAAATTACTCGGGATTCTATGGTTAACACAAAGTCAGTATTGCAGATTTCAGGAGGAGCAAGTGACCATCTAGCCTTCCTCCCCCCCCCCCTTCCTCGACTCCTATCGTCACTATAAAACCCATCTCCATTCAATGTACAGACTTTTTCTCTCCGAGGTTGGCGTCGCAATACAATCTGAAAAGTGACTACGTGACATACTTTGAATGGAGACAGCGATATGTATGCTTTGATGTTTTCGATTTTTTTAAAACTTTTATTTGACAGAGAGAGTGTATAAAACAATGATTACCATGATAGTTTAAGCGGCTGAAACAAGTTATCACTATTTTCTACATTGCGGTCTGTAGCAAACGGAAGTTTTAATGGAACCTATGACGTTCACTTTGGAAAGCCCAAGGTTATTGCCGTTTGCTGAGTAAGTGCAGAGTTCGTTTAAGGAGATATTCCAGAAGCGGGATTCACTGCTCTGGAAAGGAACATGGAGGACGAACAGCTAGAAGGTTCTAAACTAAGTCCTGTGACCCTGTACTGAGACAACCAGGTCCGTAAAATACGACATTGTGTTGTACAGTTCGACGTCTGTTGATTAGCGAGCCTCAGCTGTCTCCTTTGTCACCAACTGAAAATCTTTTAGTCTGTTCAAAGCCAGAACGCTGCATAGCTTGTAGTTTTGTTGACCCTACACAAAATATCTACACACGCGTCATATTTCACTTCCATGTATTCAGGTTTTTTGCATATAGAGACGCACCAGCAGAAAAACAGTAAATGGGTAATTACTTCGGAAAAGCTTTAGTTTTGTGTAGTAGATTACATTCTGAACTGGGATAACAGAAAAGTCACTCTTGTACAAATGACCAATCCTCCTGTGTGACTCTGTAGCTGAGTGGATATCAGTTTACGAATTCAGTGCTCTGGGTTTGAACCACCTGTCTCCCTAGGATTCTTCTCTTCCACGTGCCACTTCTTTCACCTCTGGCAATTAATGTGAACAAATGCCAGGTGGAGTCCTGGTGCAGAGTCTACGATAAACTGTGGCTTCCCCTACAACTGGCTGGGTAAATCATATCAAACCTTAGAGGAAGGAAAGGGCACACCACCTTTAGTAATCCGATACCAAGAAAATCAGTCTGCTGTTCAAACGAAGTTTCGGGCTGGTATCAGTTTTACGTATATTCTGCTGTACAATCTCTACACACAGCTTCATCGCTCAACTGTCGAGCGATAATCAGCAATTGGGTATCAAGCGGATTAAACACAGCTGTAGAAACCGAGCACCAGGCGTCAGAAGATGGAAAGCTGAAGGGAGTCTGCAGGACAAGTTCCATCGACGTCATTAGCAATTGTGCTCTCGTTAAAAACCACAACTAAGGAGTCGGGAGTAGCCTCTACTAAGGAACCATCCTGGCATTCACCTGAAACGATTTAGGAAACCTACATCTGGTTGGCTGCGTGGCGATTTAATACCTGCTTATCGCTAACACGAGTCGTATATCGTAACCACCTCGCCACACCGCTCAGCTGGAATTCCGGTTGCGCAACTGAGTACCGTTCGGTCGCACGAGATGCCAACCGAGACTAACTTTAAGCGCGTACAATGTGGAGGGGCTTGGAACGTGTATCTCAGACTGCTGAGTGTGTCACTGGAAATACTCATTGACGCCAAGTGGGTAAGTAGCACTGGCGAGTGATGCCTTTGACAGACATTTAAATAGTCTTTATTTATGCTGTCGTCATCTGAAGATTGACTTCACTTTAGTAATTTTGTGCTCGTGACTGTTCAGGTAAGCTAAGTCGAACAGACGAATCGCTGGAAATACTCCGACCACAGAATTAAGATATAGCCTGAATACACTGGTGAGGACTTCATTTACGATATTTGTGTACCGCGCTAGAAGACTAGCACTGAAATGTAAAGGCGCGCGGCGGGAGTACCTTTGACTGTCAGACAACTTTCTCACCCATAACTAATGTTTCGAAAGACGAGAACTAAGTGCATTTTTTAAAATCTATCGTTTATTTGGCCCTATCAGTTGCACTTTTTTCTGTGACTAGTTTCGATAGAAGTTGGTCACCTTCAGATCTGTGTAGTTGCATAAGCAATCAGTCGTATCGATAAAGAACTACATGTAAGCATTCTTATGTGTAGCCCATGTGGACACGACCCATTGCTTACGCAACTACATAGGTCTGAAGATCATCTTGTTGAGTTATCAGTCCGCTGTCTGATGACTAGTTTGATGCAATCCCTCACGATTTCCTCTTCTGTGCTAATCTCATCTCAGAGAACCAACTGTAACCTCTGTCCCCAGCTATTTACTGGACGTCTTCTGGTCCCTATCTTCCACTACAGTTTTCACCCTCTACAGATTACTATTAGTATGAAGGACGTTCCCTGATGTGGTAACACTTCCTGCCATCCTTTCTCTTCCCGTCAGTGTTTTCCATGTCTCTTTCTTCGCCGATTCCTCAGAGAACCCAATTCCTTACCTTCTCAGTCCACCTGACTTTCAACATTCCCCTGTAGCACCACATCTCAAAGGCTTCGATTCTCTTATGTTCCGGTTTTACCATCGTCCATGATTCACTACCATACAATGCTGTGCTCCAAACTTACATTCTCAGAAATCTCTTCCTCAAATTGAGACCTACGTTTGGTACCATTAGACTTCCCTTGGCCAGGGAAGCCCACTTTGCCTGTGCTACTCTGCTTCTTGATGTCCTCTCTTCATTCATTATGGATTATTTTGCTCCCAAGGTAGCTGAATTCCTTAACGTCGTCTACTCGTGATCAATTTTGATGTGAAGCTTCTCGCTCTTTTTTATTTTTGCTACTTCTCATTAGTGTCTTCTGTTTACTCTCAATCCATATTCTGTATTCATTCAACTGATCCTGTAATTCAGTTTCACTGAAGATAGCAATGGCATTACCGAATCTTATATTGATATTCTTTCACGTTTTATTTTAATCCAACTAACCTTTTTATGTCCGTCATCTGTTCTTGGATGTATAGATTAAACAGTGGGGGGCGGAGGGGGGGGGGGGGGCGAAAGACTGCATCCCTATCTGCATCCTCTTTAATCCGAGCACTTTCTACTTAGTCTTCCAATTTTATATTTCGCTTTTAGCCCTAGAGTGCATGTTTGTATATTACTCGTCATTCCCAACAGCTTTGTTATATTTTTCTCAGAATTTCTAACATCTTTTACCATTTTACGCTGTCTAACGCTTTTCCGACAAATTGTATGAGTTTTCTACAATGATGCTTCGATTATAAGCCGCAACGTCAGAACTGCCTTTCTTGTGCCTTTACCTTTCCTAAAGCCAAACTGATCGTCTCGTGATAGGTCCTAAGTTTTCTCTTCCATTCCTCTGACTATTGTTCTTGTCAGCAGCTTGGATGCAGAAGTTGTTAAGATGATTGTGCTATAGTTCTTTCATTTATCTTCCCTTTCTGTCTTCAGAATGGTGTGGACGATATTGTTCCGGAAATCTGATGGTACGTCGCCAGTCTCAGATTCTACACACTAAGTTGAGCACTCGTTTGGTTGCTACTTTGCTACAGATTTTAGAAATTTTGAAAGGGTGTTATTTATCCCTTCTGCTTTATTTTATCTCAGGTCTTCCAGAGCTCTTAAGTTCTGATTAACACTGGATTCCAAAAAGGTTGTTTTATCAAGTTATCAGACAAGCCTTCCCCCTCGGATCTTCAATATACTCTTCTCACATACGAGTTCTCGATCGAAAATATCCATACCAGAAAGGGAATGTGCAACTTAGATGGCAAAATAAGCGATACATTTTAAATATCAAAACGGTTGCTCAGTCTACAGCGACGAATACGTCAACAAAGAAATTTCATGCTCCTTTAACGTTAACGCGGTCACACAACGGCAGCAACACTGGTTTATTATAAACGCTTATACTTTATGCTAAGGCAGAAGGCGACACAGCTACAAGACCCTCACAGACCGAAGACAGACTGGTCGTGTACGGAAGTATTACGACCCCTTAGAATGAGATTCCTTCTGATCGCCATGGTCCACCACTGCCATCATTCGAAGCTGATCGACTCACTGGGTGGCTGCGAACCTCTCAGAGACCGTTGTGTTGGTAGGTTTGAAGGATCTGTGCATAACTGGAAAGCAGAGGTGTTAAAAATACCTACCCAAAATCATTTCAATAATAGCCAGATGATGCCCACGAACGTACAGGCCGTTAACTTTAAGGTCAATAGCAATATACAACCCAATTTTTTACGAGTTTAGCGTAGTGTAGTGCTTGTTCGCTGCCGGAGAAATTTAATATTGCTTGCATTTTTGTTCAGGGAAATTTCTTCTCGTACACAAACGTAAAGAACTTTCAAATTCGTTGAGTTAAAGTCTGTTAACTCACCGCAGTATAGGAAAAAATGAGGACCTACATGGTGCAGTAAGCATACAGTATAAAATATCGTTGACAGCAAGTGGTTCTGGGACTGGACGCTGCCTACCTAACAATGGACGAGGCTTTTGCGACAGTCAAGCAGCAGCTATCTTGTCCGAGTTGAGTACAGAATTCCCATAATGAACTTTTTATTGCGTATTATCGGACTTTTACACTGAACTGTTTTCGACTGAAAACTAATTGGTAACTGTCATTATGGTTTTCGTAGTTGAGACTGATTACATCAGAAAGCAAATGCTTATATCATGCTCTGCTCATTTTCTAGCCGTTGTATTGGTAAATGGCCTTCCATTGTATCTAGACGTCAAGTTATATTTCAAAGTTTGCAGTAGTGATCTGTATAGCCAGTTAACGTTTTTCGATTTTTTTCGAACATCCTAATTTCGAGTTATCTCGACATTTTTATTAATCATTTCTTTATTGAGAAATTAGCTTCATAGCAGGAATTCTTCAGGCTTTTCTTCGCCAACGGTCTGCCTGGTAGTGGGTGCCGGATCCACTATTAATTGTTTTAATAATGACCTTACACCTATTTTAAGTTATTTCATAAGCTAATTAAAATCAATACCAAAAAATGCTTCTATCGTGTATTTATGAGGAGTATCGTCCACATCACTGATCCGAGTGTGTGTATTTTGCGAACATTTCACTCTTTTGTCATCCAAAAATGAAATGAAATTTGCTAGACGTTACTTCGTATCACCTTGTTTTTATTGGCGTCTGTAGTCCGCAAGCCACCATAAGGTGTGCGGCAGAGAGTACTTTCAGGACCATTATCTTTCTTCTTCCTTTTCCATTGGCGAATGGGACATGCCAAGAATGACGTCTATAAAGTGCATTAACTCTAGTTTATCTGATTATCGTTTTTGGTCATTTCCCGAGACGTTTGCAGGAGGCAGCAATATGTTGTGCGCCTCTTCACGGAAATTACGCTCTCTGAAATTTAACAGTAAACTTCTGTGACGTACGCTGTATCTTGTGGCGCCTGTCATGGGAGTTTGAGCATTTCCACAACGCTTCTCACCGAAAAAAGATCCGTAGCGAAACACGCCGCTCTTCGTTGGATCTTTTCTATTCTGTTAACGCAGCCTATTAAGATTCCCATATTGATGAGTAATACTCAAGAATCTGATGTTACTAATGTTTCAGAAGCCGCTCCTTTCGTCGTAGAATTTAATTTCCTCAAAAAAAGTTTCCTTTAAGTCTCACTGCGACAGCTGATTTTCAGACATTTTATCTGAAGCGATTGTTCCATTTTATATCACTCCGGATTCTTGCTCTCTGATATTGTACGGTAGTGACTGTTTCCAGTGATTTGTCGTCAGTAGTGGGATCTAATATCAGTGGATTCCTTCACACACTCAAGCACAGTGCGTTACCGTACATATTTACGTTCATTGTCAACTGCCGGTCCCTGCACCGGCCACCGGTTGTTCTTCACTGCTTTGAGATTCACTACCTCCTTCTGATGTTGCTGCTTTCTATAGAGAACAGTGTGGTCTGTAAGAAACCTCAGAATCTTCGATATTATCCTGTAGATCATTCATACAAGGCGAAAAAGCAAACTTGCACAGCAAATATTGCTGAAATGGTAAGTGCTATTCATGTGTGGTTTTTGTAGAAAGGGGCTCTTACTGTTAGCAAATTATTACTGTAATAATACTGAAGTAATTCTGAGCGAACACTTTAAAAGGAACACTGTCTATTGACACAAAAAAAAAAAAAGTAGCGTACAGTAGCGTACATTAGAATGTCACTGGTGTTTGTTGCAGGAGTCTAATGTGGGTTATTTACGAGGTACCTTATTCTGAACAATTCCCCCACACCGACCCTTGTTTGTGCCATTCAACCTGCATAGTTGCTAGGTACGATGTCATGTGTGCTCACAGTGTGCTTGTGTGTTCCTGGAGTGCATTTCGACTTGCTAGTCAAGGGATGGGAGTACAAGCAGTAGGTCGTGAGTGGACAATGGGATGCACCAATGCATAAAAAGCCGACATGCTTATAGTGTATGGAGAGTGTATGAAGAACGCAGTTCGTTCTTGTACGGTGTATGCGGCAAGAACAGACGTCAATCATATCAGCAGTTATTTATCAACCCTTCCAACCAGTTACGTAAAAATGGTAGCGTAACATCTTGACAACGTAACAAAAAGAAAAAAAGTGACGACAGAAGAGGAAAAAATTAGTGTTACTGCTGCTGTTGCAGTTGATCCGCACGCTAGCTCCCTTGAAGTCTCACAAGGAAGTGTCACGAGTCAGGCAAGTGCCCTGCGCATTCTCTATTAACATAGGTTCCATCCCTATCACATCTCTCTCCATCAAGAGCTGCATGGGAATGATTATGAGATATCTATTAAATTCTGTGCGTGGTCATTACGACAGGATTCTCCAGATGTATAACTTATCTTGCTTAGTGATGAGACCTACCAGTCATGGCCAGGTAAACTGCTGAAACATGCACTATTGCTCTGTTGACAGTCCCCGTCGGGTTAGCCAGGTGGAACGTCAGCTTATATGGAGTGTAAACGTGTGGTGTGGAATAGTGAACCATTAGCTCATAGGCCGGTTTTTCACGGACAGAACACTGAACGCGCACAAGGTTCGCTATCTCCCACGGACGCTACAAGACGTTCCTCTGCAGACTAGGAGGAACCTGTGGTACCAACATGATGGCTGTAAAGCCCATAGTGCACGGAGTACTACAAGTTTTCACGAATTGTTTCCGAATCGTTGAGTTGGACTCTGTAGAATTATAGCTTCACCAGCCCGTTCTCCGCATTTGACGCCTGTAGAGTTTCTGTGGGGAAAGCTGAAAGACTCTGTGTACGGGGATGTATCAACTACATCCGACGATATACGTGGAATTAATACTGCAGACTGCTCTGACATCTCCACTGAAATGTTAGCAGGTGTGCAGCAGTCGTTCCATGCCAGACTGTAAACAAGTATTGCCGCTGCCGGTGGTCATTTCGATCACAGCCTGTGATAGTCAATCGTCTTTTTACTGGTCAGAATCCGCATAGCTGACATATGCCCTTTTGTTTTTCTTTATTGTGTGCTACCACACGTATTGTACCTGTGTCGGTGTAGGAACTTCTTTAAATGTAATATCGTAAACGGCTCGCACTAGAATCCTGCAACAAACACCATTGACATTCTAATTTACCCCACTTTTCCTGGGTTAATGTCAATAGGCATTGTCCCATTTCAAAAGAGTAGGTTTGCACAATAAATACACTTTCTACGTATTATTACAATCTTTTATTGGCTAACAGAACGAGGGCCGACTACCAATCACTTGTGTGAAAACCACACATCAACAGCACTTTCCATTTCAGCGATATCTGTGGTCCAAGTTTCAGGTGATTAACTCCGTATTCATTAAAAGTAGTAATGGCCGTATCACATTTACTTGGGATTGTTCTAAAAATTCTGTCTGCAAGGAAGTTCTGAAAACAGTACACAAATCTGGTACAATGCACTGTAGGCTCGACGACAGTTCGGAAATTTATGGAATGCATCACATTCTATTGAAGATACACAGTGTAAGCTCTTTCTTAGTTCAACGTCCAGGGAAACTGTGGGTGTTATCGGAGACAACGCCGAGGTAGGACTGTTTGTAGCAGTCAGCTATGGTCATCTACCCACCGACGAAGGAACTTCTCAGCTGAACTGGACACCGCCTGATTCGAAACTAGTCAGCAACCAAAATGCTTCGAAAGCAAATAACTTCAGACGTGCAGCCGTCACGAAGAAAATAAACCAGCGCTTTCTCGCACTTCCACAGTGCTTCGTACGAGAAAATCCTAGGATTTCGCCGCTACAGTGTTTAAACAGTAGGGTTTTAATATTAAACGATATGCTTACAGTCTTCTTGCGACATTGTTTTTCTGGTTGTTTTATATTTACGCGGTAGATGTGAGCCACACAAATATGTAATCAGTGCGCTTCATTAACGATCATTATTGTTCTACAGCGGCCAGTCCGGGAGGTCTGTAGGCAGTTTTTATACACTTGTCTAGGCAAACACTGGGCTGGTTCCTTACCTCACCCTCAGAAGCCATATGTTCTAGCTGAGTTTACAACGCATATAGTTAACACTATTGCCGAATCATGGACAAACGATTTTTTATCATTGGAAGATCCTACCATAGGGGAGATGAACGGTGAAGGAAAAAATGAAGAAAAATTTAAACTTCGCATTACGGACATAACGTTACCATATTTCAGGAGGAGATTAAATTAGTATGAATTTTTCTTTCTCAGCAGATAATAGGACGCCAAACAAGAATATGTTCGATGTAGAGCACAGTCAGCTCAACGGAAGATCTCTGCAGCTGTATTCAGTAATTTAATAACAATGAGAAATTTTAAGGCATTCGAATTCGTAAAATGATCACTAGACAGTATATTGTGATCTAATGAACAAATTAAGCAAACTATTAGATTTGGAAACAAACACGTGGCATACTGAAAGCTTTACCATCCATGCCGTCAGTTGTTTACTGTCGACACTAAAGCAGGCGTTATCTTTTTAGCGAGCGCCACGTTCGACAAGAACTTTAGAGATGCCAGGAAAGTAGACAGCAAAGGGAAACTTCACGGCTAATTTTCTGCAGCAGTGCAGTATTTTTACAGAGACGGAGGTATTCGCGGTGGTGCGCACCCTCCTTCCCCGCCGACAAAGCTGTGAGTTAGCAGAAGATAATCGTCCTTTAATCTTTCGGCAACAGCTTCTCTTCCAGCTGCTTCCAAAAAAGATGAGCCGGCTGCCTCGGCCCTTTCTCCTCCGTCGTGAGCGGTACGCCCCATTCACGGCAGCTAATGGAACGAGCGCTTTCTCGCACCGGACCCAAAGAATCTTCCCCAGAACACCTGTGCGCCGTGGGGCTGTCTAGCATTTCCGTCTTTGCCTATTGTCGGTAACTGCTTTCTTCAACAATTACTACGCCCCGACACATACAGGGGAGAGTAATGGTTCCAGTGTACATCTGTGGTACTAGTTCAACGTAGACAACTAGCAAACGAATGACTGCACTGCTTAATCCATTTCTCCCAGTGTTGCGAACATGCAACACGAAATTTTTAGTAATTTCGTTTTTTCACGATGTGTGATACTAAATGTAAAATATGAAAAGGACAGAGAAACTGAGAACGCCTTTTAACACAGGCACGATTAGTTTTCTATAGTACGTTCTATTTGATTGCATTTTGTGAAGTTAAAATTCGTGTTGCGCGTAAGAAACGCTGGTAAGGAATGGGTTAGTAACGCATTCTAAGATAAATTTTTGAGAACAAAAACGAAACAAGGAAAAAACATTACTTTCAACCAAAGACGAAAACACCAAATAGAGGCTTTTTCATAAACTAATCTGTACCAAAGAACTTTGACAAAAGCTACACAGGGACAGATTTCAAAAACAAGGCAAACAGTCCATACCCTGATCTGAATGAAGTGTGACAGCTAGTAATTTACGGAAGAGCTATCATAGCAGCAACAAAGCAGAGTGTGAACTCTATCACGCTTTATGTTGTATACGCCGTTATATCGCTCTTCGAACGACAAATAACGGCCATTTATACAGGTGCATTGTTCCTTTCTCCTGAGCTTTTTACAGAAAACACAAAAGAATGACTGCAGCTAACAACGAAAGTTAGCAGAAGAGAGAAACTCAGTAGTGCAATTTTACAGGGAAAACACGAAGGACTTCAGCACTGTATTGTGCAGCTGTTGTTGCAGCGGCCTATGAGGTGTGAACATCACGACAAACTGACAACGATGCAGGTATATCTGCTTTAAAATTTTAGAGTCACATTGAATCTTCCACAGTTGAGTATATTTTCGAGTCCGGTCACACATCAACAAATTCACTTCTTTGAAACGTTGTAAGTAACGAATAAAGGGCATACAAATAAAATTTACAGATCTCTATTGGCATGTTAATTGACAGTATGCTTAACAAAATTTCTCAGGATGTCTGCAACTTCTGAATACAGGGGTACCAAAAGGAATACGTTGAACTTCGGTTACACGATCAATCGTCAAAATCCAAAGGCTAAAATTCAACTAAATAAATAGGGATTACAGTTACGAATAACCTGTATTGGAACGATCGCATGATAATATGAAAAAAGCGAACCGAAGACAGCGTTTTAGTAGCAGAACACTCAGGAGATGCAACAGGTCTACTAAAGAGATTAACGTATACTGCGCTTGTCTTCATTTTCTGGAGTAGCGCTCTGCTTTGTGGGATCTGTATCAACTAAAACTGACGGAGGACATCGAGGAAGTTTAAAGAACAGCTGGTTTTGTATTATTGCTGAACGGGGGAGAGGGTGTCACGGACGTGATACGCAAGGTGTGGTGCCAATCATTAAAACTAAGGCGATTTTCGTTGCGGCGGGACCTCATGAAATTTCAATCACAAACTGTCTCATCAGAATGGAAAATATTTTGTTCGCGCCCACCTACTTAGGGAGAAATTATGATAGTAATAAAACAAGAGAAATCAAAGCTCACATGGAAAGATGTAAGTGCTCATTTGTCCAACGCGCAGTTCGAGAGGGGAACAGTAGAGAAACAGTCTAAAGGTGGTTCGATGAACCCTCTGCCAGGCACTTTTAGTCATGTAGGTGTAGATATAGACTAATTTCAAGATATTCTCTAGACCAAGACCTATACTAAAATAATGCAGACTTTTGTGTAACTTGATTCATAGCATGCGACAGAGAAATTATCTTTGGTTTAATGTACTAAGCATGTAAATTTTATTCGTATTTCGTACTGATCTGACACAGCTGTTTATATTTTAAAGGATACGTAGAACACCACCTCAGCTGCTATTGAGGATATACTCTTGTTTTCATTGCCAGTTATATTTATTAAACATATTCAGGTGATAGGCGGCTAGGACCTGGCACTAAACATGAAGAGTTTTCACATATATCAAACTGCAAGGTTCTAGCCACCTGTCACCTGAAGATGTTTAATGAACATGACCGATAATGGCAATTAAGGCATTTTTTAACAGCAGCTGAGGTGGTGGTTTGAACATACCTGAAACTACATGGATATCAACTGATCTCAAAAACCACGACGTGCGGACAAAGGACGCCAATACAATTATTTTTAGAAAAAACACGAGAACAGTGACGATCAACAAAACTAAAAATGAAATTTCAAGCTACGCAGGCATAGACTACAGTGATGTCACAAGCTCGTGCTACGTAGATTCCCAGATTTCACAACTACATAGCACGTGAACTAACAGTAGGGCGCCATACTCCTTTTAAATTTCGTATTTTGATGCTAATACGAAAAGATAATAGCTTCCGATCTTGCTACTAGGAATAAAATTACAATTAAATACTGATTGAGCTAATTTAAATTCATAAACCACACTTTTGCATTTATCGCGTTCATTTGCACATCACGTATGCTCCTCGAATGTCTCACTAACATCAGACTTACTGTGCATGAAGTAAGTGTTGGAAATCCAATTTTCTGTCAGTTTGAGACTTGCCGTAATTCTCCATTGCCTTATGATCCCACAATGAAATAAATTGGGGTGCTTAGTGCAGTGAGTTGTGTGTCAGGTTCACTTTGTGCGTCAAGTTTCAGACGTTTCTTGTTCTAGATGAAAGCATGTTCACTTCAAAAACCAAAACATCCTGCTCAACTTAAGTTTCTAATTTTTGTGGTGACTAAAGTGTGAAGAGTCCACTGCATTTTACGTTTATGGTTTGTCGATTGTACCCCTATCAGATGGTTTAAAGTACGTACACTCTCACTAATTTCAGAGCTAAAAAACTTTGTAAGAACAAGAAGCACTTCCAGAAACATTGGAAAGTGATCAAGAGAAACACCTTTCAAGCTGCAACCTCATCCACCTACCAAGCAATCCATCACGATCCACGAACACAATACAGAAAAAAGGAGCGCCTTGTTGCAATTCCGATCCAAAAGAAGTGAAAGCTGCGTGCTCCGTGAAAAGCGGGAGCATCGCCGGGCGCTGGGGGAGGGGGAGGGAGGCATCCACGGGGCCGATAGACGGAAAACCTGAGAGATTCTCACAGTCCAGTCTTTCGAGAAGCTCCGCAGCTTCCATACTATCTTGCTTAGCCCTGTTAAGAAAGCTTTATTTTCTGACTTATTCTAACTTCTTCCATTACTTTAAATGCTCTTCATTTGACGAGCTTCAATGGTTTCTGAATTTTTAAGAGCTTGCTCCTGGAAAGAGATGATTTTGAAGCTAACTGATATTGGTTAGTGTTAATCATACCCAGCCTTCGTAACAGCTGACCGCTGCTGTCAAACTATGACACGTGGGCAGTCTGATCCAAAACAAATTTGAGGTGCCACCGTATGTAATGGAATAAAAATAATCGTTGACAGTACGACTGTGACAGCGAACGAGGACATAATTACTTGAAACAGTAACGAAGGCAAATAAGTTAGGTTCCAGGTTAAAATCTGTACAGAATGAAAATGAAACTTTACAGTCTGGGCTGTTAATATGTCTGATACCTAATAATCACTGCCTACTTTTGATTTTTTATTTGCAATGAGTGCTGTATCCTCAAAGATAGCTTTATCGCTGTAGGCTTCACCAAGCTACCACATCTGTACAAATAATATTGTCTCCATCCCAGTGTCTCAGATAACATTCGCTATTTAAGATCGTGTTAACTCAGGACAACAGATACAAATATTGTATTCAGTTCTTTTCCATTTTTGAATACGGATTGTTCTAAAATGGGGCACCGAAAGGATTGACATGCGTGTTTTGTTGAAAGTGAAACATTTACGTACAGCAGTTTAAGGAAAAAAAACTAAAAACCTTTTAATATCTTGGTATTTCCGCACAGCTTGCACCAAAGCCGAGTTTTTCTGTCTTTTGTGTGTGTGTCCTAACATTGGCATATCTAACTTCCTGTTGCGTGAAGAGCACGAGATTAAAATATTTTCGGAGTACTCCCGTGAAGCTAGTTACCATTAAATGTGCTACGTATCTTTAGTCCGTGGCCTGACATTGTAGGTTTCAGTAATGGTTTTGGTTGGACCTGTCGTTTCGCTACAACAATCCATTTTTCCCCTTTCGATTGGGATCTTAGTCGTTATAGGAATACTTCGAACATACGCAAATGATTAGTAATTTCCCAACCTTGAGATGAAAACGAAGGTTACCAGTTTAACAATAATATGTTCGTTGCACGACATCTATTTATTCATCCAGGGATCTTCTGATATACGATGTCACAATGATGTCAGTAAATAGCTTAAATATTTAGACACACACAATATATATTAATGATATTTTGAAGAGGATACCGCAGGTGGTTGCCTGTAGCCTTTCAGAAGGAACCATCCCGTCGTTTGCCCAAAATGATTTACGAGTATCACAGAAAAACTAAATTAGGCTGACCAGACAGGTCCTCTCGAGCATGTCTCTCTGAAAAACAGCATTATAAAAAAAGAGTTAATTATTCCTACAGTATCACCACACACATCACTAATACCCGCTGGTGGCTAAAGGACCAGTCAGATTGTTCCTCTCCTGCATAATCTTCCATTTTCAAACATTTGCCAGTCCTGCAAAGAAATGTACTCCATCGAAACGCTGTATAATTTCTACTTTACGAGTGGCTGACCAAGCCACAGTCTTAACCAAAAAATTCAGTTTAATCTCTTCGACACAAAACTCCGTTACAGAGCAGTACTTTTTCCTCAAGACGATGCTGCGCCTAAGGTTTTCCTACTGATCTGCACACAAAGGAAAATTATATTTACACTGTCACAGACCCCCTAGCAATCATGTTATGGAACGTTGCCTCTAATGCTTTCTGTTGGTTTATTTGCATTAGGGTGTTGTCCAATTTCCCATTTACAACTCAATTACGTATTGTGTAACTTGCAAAAATAAGCATTATGCCATTATGCAGGGCCTTTCGTATATTACGCAATTTTTAAATCCAGTGGTAAAATTGTTTTTCAAGATTGCGATACTGCGTTTATTACATTTTTTATCGATTGTCATTCCGATTACTTTATCAATCGTCGTTTGTGTATTTCAGGATCTCAGTCGCCATGGAGCGGTTCACGAAGAAGGAATGAGTTATTGTGAAAACCCATTAGAGACTGGGCGAGTGCCATGCAGAGACTCACTGTTCATAGAATTCGATCGTAATAATGATCCTAATCCACGAACAGTTCTGCGGTTGATAAATTCGAGGAAATTGGGCCAGTTACAACCATAAAAATCGCCCGGACGGAACCATACGGTTCTTACAGAACGAAACATTTCAATGGTGCAGGATAGTGTGGCGGTGAGAGCGCACGTTATTTCAACGTCGTTCTCAACAACTGGGGAATTTCGAGAATCTCTTTGCAATCAGTTTTGAGAAACTGATCTTCATATGCCAGCTGACGCAATATCTTAAACCTGTAGATCATTTGAAACAGAAATTTCGCCGAGTGGATTCTCACGGGACAAGACGAGGACAATTTCGCAAAAAGAATTATCTTCAGTGACGAGGCAAGTTTTCAACTATGTGGGTTCGTTAACCGACTAACTGCCACATATGGGGCGAGGAAAACCCCAGGTTGATCCAAGCGCCACATGCATCCATTGCACACCACAGTTTGGTGTGGCTTTTTTTGAAGATTTCGACGTTAATGCAGTAACAAATGGCTCTGAGCACTATGGGACTCAGCTGCTGTGGTCATAAGTCCCCTAGAACTTAGAACTACTTAAACCTAACTAACCCAAGGACATCACACACACCCATGCCCGAGGCAGGATTCGAACCTGCGACCGTAGCAGTCGTGCGGTTCCAGACTGTAGCGCCTTTAACCGCTCGGCCACTCCGGCCGGCTAATGCAGTAACGGTTAACGGCAAGTGTTATAATGAAATGATCAGAATCAACTTCTGGCTTCGTCTGGGTCAAGTAGATACAGCCAATGTGGTTGCAGAGGGACGGGGCTACGTGTCACACATCGCGCGAGACAATAACCCTACTCTATGGGAAAGTCCCTCGTTCTGTCATCTATCTTCCTGGCGACTATGGAATGGCCTCTTAGATGTGACCTTATTCCACGTGACTTCTTTTTATGGCGTTATGTGAAGTCCAAGGTCTACGAGAGCAATCCACAAACAGTTCTGCAACTCAAGGAAGAAATTTGATGTGTCATCAACGACATGAAAAGAGGTAAGTGTGAAAGGGTTGTCACGAACTTCATAGACCGAGTAACTGCCTGTCGAGACACTCTAGGTGGACTTTAAGATATAATTTTTCCTCACTTAAATGGGAGCGAATGCAGATGGAAATTAAAAAAAAATATTTCGTCCCATTTCGTTTTTAAGAATGGCGCATGGAAGACCCTATATCTACGCTTTCGTAATTTTTATGGTTACTCTAATTGTATTACCCTGTCGAAAACAGGCACCAGTAACGGAGTCGGATGGTAATGCAGAAAAGGACTAATAAATCCCTTCTCATTCTTCTTGACGAGATATACGTAACTATATTCAAGTATTAGATCTCACTGAAGTATAATGGCGCGGGATTTTAATTGGCTCGTCATTACGGGGTTGGGTTTAGGAATCGTACAAAAATATCTGTATCAAGGAAACCTCTTACAATTAGAACAATATGTTGCGGATATTTTATCTTCAAACGTGGCCTGAGCGCTGTTGCGTATTTCTCTACCAGTCAGCTGCGACGAAAGCCTAATGTTACGTAAGGTTTCAGCATGGTCCGTTTTACACTGCCAAATTATATGCAGTGTTATGAGCTCCATTAAATGGAAGCGTATTACATCATCAGGTTATAAATATTTTAATGACTGGGTCACGTGGCTCGTTGTGAATATTAACTGGCGTTTTTGGGCACGACGACCTGCTGCTCACTACGGCCCACACACTTTCAGGAGACTCAGGTACCAAAGCACAGTTTGTAACCAGGCCACATGTAGCCCGAGCGTCGGACATGTTGCGCAGAGATGCAACTGCCGGAACTTCAGCTTCGTTAAGAAGCATCTTATACGATAGTTTTCAAGGTGCACACTAACAAGAACAAAATTCTCTAATGTCGAAATAATTTGCACTGAAAGAGCTTAAAGCAACTGAAGAAAAGTTGATGTCATAGGCACACAAACTTTAGTACTTTATCCACCTTCAGCAACTGCAATTTTATGTAACGAAATAATACGCAACCATTTGCATGTAAGAAATTTAATTTCTTTGGCGGTTTTGGCCACTTAGTGCCCTTCTTCTGAACGTTATACCTATGGCATTATTTGAGTGTGTCAACAGTAAGAGGCTTACAGTAAAATGCCGTGGTCATGAGGTTCGCGGTGTCTGGGCAAAAATATAGTGCTAATTAATAGTAGTCTATAGATAACTAAATTTTCATGAAAGGCATACCACTAAACACGATGTCTTGTCACTCAACTACTTAGCATGGCGCTTTGTATCAATGACTGAAAATACACCAAATACAAAGATTCCTTTCATGCAAATACTACACGCACAGAATATTCCCTAGCTTACTCTCATCAGGGTAAATACTCAGTGCATACTGTGTTGCAAACCATTCCTGAGCGTAGGTTGTCTCCCCCTGTACTCTTAAAGGTAGCTTATGTCACTAGCGGAACAGGC
The DNA here is from genome assembly GCF_021461395.2 of Schistocerca americana. NCBI lineage: Eukaryota > Metazoa > Arthropoda > Insecta > Orthoptera > Acrididae > Schistocerca > Schistocerca americana. Next base: position 542,684,589 of record NC_060119.1, read on the forward strand.
TTTTTCGAGAAATGTTCAGGAGACCTAAAAATGTTGTTACAGAAGTTACTGACGATGCCACAGTAGAGTGTTCTCAATGCAGCCTATTGTACTAATTTATGAGACAAAAAGGTACTGGTAATATGTTATACCGACAACTTCGTGTCATTTTGAACGGATGTTGGCTGCATGTTAATCTCTAAAACTAATTTCTCACACCATACTTACAGAAGTTAACGTTTAGATTACCTTATTTCGTCCGTGGTTAGACTTATTAGAAGACTGCGACTGTCGATGGTACAAATTTCTAGTTATCCCGTTACCCGTGTCAGTCGGGTAGATCAGCGGCTACACCAGTTTCTTCTCCTGTGTGTTGCCATTTCTCTGCCATGCTTATTCAAGCTTAAGGCAGACTGCAAATCGTTGTTCGTACACGTTGAACCATGGTTCATGTGTGATGTTCAGATGTGTGATCTCGTACGTAACTACCTTCAGAGTGTTTTAGTGGAATATCTTGGAAACGCCGGCCGGTGTGGCCAAGCGGTTCTAGGCGCTTCAGTCTGGAACCGCGCGACCACTACGGTCGCAGGTTCGAATCCTGCCTCGGGCATGGATATGTGTGATGTCCTTAGGTCAGTTAGGTTTAAGTAGTTGTAAGTTCTAGGGGACTGATGACCTCACATGTTAAGTCCCATAGTGCTCAGAGCCATTTGAACATCATTTATCTTGGAAACAAAGCATAAGATTGACAACTGGCTACACCCAGCACAAGAAACTCATGCAAACTACTGATCCACCTGAGAATGATGGTGTAATCCCTCGAATCGCGGCTTTTCGCGGATGGTGCTGTAGTATACAGAGAAGTTGCAGCATTAGAAAATTGTAGCGAAATGCAGGAAGATCTGCAGCGGATAGGCACTTGGTGCAGGGAGTGGCAACTGTCCCTTAACATAGACAAATTTAATGTATTGCGAATACATAGAAAGAAGGATCCTTTATTGTATGATTATATGATAGCGAAACAAACACTGGTAGCAGTTACTTCTGTAAAATATCTGGGAGTATGCGTGCGGAACGATTTGAAGTGGAATGATCATATAAAATTAATTGTTGGTAAGGCGGGTACCAGGTTGAGATTCATTGGGAGAGTGTTTAGAAAATGTAGTCCATCAACAAAGGAGGTGGCTTACAAAACTCTCGTTCGACCTATACTTGAGTATTGCTCATCAGTGTGGGATCCGTACCAGATCGGTCTGACGGAGGAGATAGAGAAGATCCAAAGAAGAGCGGCGCGTTTCGTCACAGGGTTATTTGGTAACCGTGATAGCGTTACGGAGATGTTTAATAAACTCAAGTGGCAGACTCTGCAAGAGAGGCACTCTGCATCGCGGTGTAGCTTGCTCGCCAGGTTTCGAAAGGGTGCGTTTCTGGATGAGGTATCGAATACATTGCTTCCCCCTACTTATACCTCCCGAGGAGATCACGAATGTAAAATTAGAGAGATTAGAGCGCGCACGGAGGCTTTCAGACAGTCGTTCTTCCCGCGAACCATACGCGACTGGAACAGGAAAGGGAGGTAATGACAGTGGCACGTAAAATGCCCTCCGCCACACACCTTTGGGTGGCTTGCGGAGTATAAATGTAGATGTAGATGTGTAAGAAAAAAAAGACTGCCATAGTTGTTTTTGTTTACTTTTCATAAAATTTGGATTCATATCTCATGTCGTTTGTAAGCGGTGATTTGTTAGGCTCACCACTACTGCGTAAGACAAAACTAAGATCTTTGATGCGCTGTAACCATTCACCACTTAATTTCAAGAACAGTGTTTCGGAGGCCTGTACCTCATCTTCATTTTCAACTATTCAGATTCGACGTTTGTCGGTGATATGATTACGCGCTGTTTCCAGTGGAGAACGGTAACTTACTGAACATGACCTGAAGTTGTGAAGGTGCTACTAGACCGGTTAATAAGTTTTTGAAAATGCACTACCAATTCGAGAAACGCGTCTCGGGAAGTTGGACTGCATTTTGATTTGCTATGGCGTACGCTTTATTGAAGTGCCAGCTCTCCTGTCATTTGAGTGACCGGTCATAAGTCCTAGGCAGGCGTTCTGAGCTGCAGGTGGCGCCGGCCACGTTCTGGCGCCTGGAGCAGGCGTTCAGTCTCAAGGCCGCCGCTGGAACTGGTGCTCGCAGGCTCAGGATCACGCGCATGCGCACAGCGGCCAGCGGCCAGCGCGCTGGACTGGTCACGCAGCGCGCACTCCACGACACACACACACACACACACACACACACACACACACACACACACGCACATGCTGCTGCGCTTTTTAAAGGCCCGCCCTACCTCGGCTGGCCTCCAAAAGCTACTCAACAAATGCTGCTGCTTTTGTGAGGCGTCGAACTTCTGACATTTGATGCGGCCCACCACGAATTACTTTCCTTAGCCAACCTCCCCGTAGCACTTGCTCCCCGCGTATTTAATTACTTGCTGACTGTATTGCATAGTGTGTGAACTAGGCAGTTCTGACAGATTACTGTTTTACAAAAACAGTGGTGTGACTACATTTTTGTAACTGGTAAACAGGTTTTTTAGCAATAATTCTTATTTGTCGAGGAAACAGATTAGAGATCATCCAAATTATGACTGTCCATGTCGGCGCTGCATCACTATATCTTTCCCAAACCGTCGTTCACAATTTGGCAATCTGTTTTACACCCAGGATAACTTTCTGTACAGTTTGCTGTTTATGGACTACTAGTAAACCGAACTAGTTCGTGGTGCAGAATGAACTTAAAGGTCAACAAAAATACTAACCTTTTAATAGGAGCAACAGTAATTACATAAATAAGCCATCAATTTTAATATGAGAAACTTCTTTATTTCCCAACGAAGTCCTGTGTTTCAGGAACGATATTTTGCTGACCTTCTAGGCGATAGAAAGCGCCTTATGTGATTCTACTTCAACATTGTGCTCTGTGCCTTCTGCGTTTTTTCAGTAGACTAACTGCATTGAAATTGGTCTTGTGATGTGTGTAACTGGAAAGCATTGCCATTTTTCGATGCATAGTTGATTTGTTAACAGTTTAAAAGCCGCCTACGGAATTGTTATTCTGAGGCGACTTCAGTATCGGATCGGTAAAAAAGCTAACAAAGCAAGCTAACAGATACCTACACCATTAAACTACTTCCCAAACAGACTATAAGCACATGAACCTGGTGAATAACTTCTTAATTACGTCTTCCGAAGTACAGAAACTTTTCTAGGCCAAAGAAAGTGCATGAAAGTGATTTACTAGCTAATGTATAGCCATATCCAAAACACACACTAACGTCCTATATAGTCTCTTGTACAATTAATCTGTGCACAGAGAAATAGCAGCAAGTACGGAATGAGCGGTTATAATCTAATCAGGGGGTTTCAAAGTCTTCAGTATCAGCTACTCAATGCCTTCTACTTCTGGAACAATTTTTGCTACAGTAATTTATCAGTACTAGGATTTGTAGTTCCATTTCAACGCAGAACAAAACAACGAAAACGTTTCAAAGAATTGACGACTATGGGATACATTCGTACGAAATCATTCCCTGAGTAAACAGGTACGCAGAAACATTGATAAACATTTACGCAAAGTTTGTGGAATTCTGCACTGGAGATGGCTTATAGAATTAAATGTATTTTGTCATTTTCAGACATTAACATTTTCAGATTTATAGACATTTTAATTTTCCATCTATACTACATGCAAATCCTGCAACCCATTTGTCACGGCATTTGACATAGGGTATCTAAGTGAAATGACTCAGTCATGTATTCAAGAAGTGTACGGAACGTGAGCATAAAAATGTTATAGCCTTTGTACCATTAGCTTAGTAGCGGCTGTTAGTGATCTCTCGGCTCTAGAAAGAATGTTTTGGAGCGTCAAATTGCAAATAATGCTGAAACGACCACACTTAGAGTCAATGACCCTTCCGAACCAATCTGACGCTCGCCCCCCCCCCCCCCCCCCCCCGCCCCTAATTTAATCTGATGACGATCGGGTGCCCCAGAGTAACTTATTAAAGATGTGTAGGTCCCGTTTACACAACATTTTAGATTTCATGCTGCCTTATTATTTTCGGTCATTTGAATATCTCGTACAAAAATGCAAACTTTTTGCTGTGTTCAAGCACCTTCGTCAGTGCCACCGAGTGGCAGACAGCAATGCCCAAAGAATTTCTGTTACCGATTCTGTGCTGTTCGCTATACTTTGAGCAACAGCAGTTCAACATCCGTGCCACACACTAACTACATTTTATCAGAACCTATAAAGCTTGACGTGATAAAGGGAAACTATACAAACGCTTTCATGATTACTAGGAAAAACATCAGACGTTCGAAAGTAATAATTATTTAAAAAAGAGGTGTGCCGTCCGAAAATCAATATCAAAATATTGGAAATACGTTCAACTGCTCTCCTGGGGAACTAGATACACCCAACAGGGTTTTAAAGCGTCGCAATTGAGTGTGCTTAATGTGAACACATTTGGTTTCAGCGACAAATGAGAGGCTACCAATTTACTTGCAGGAAGATTTTTGTATGCTGAGACGGTAAACAAACACTCCATTAGCGGAGTAACGGTGGGACCCCTGAGAGAGTGGAGTCAGGTACGCAGAGGCTCATGAGCAACGCTGTCAACACGTCGTAACTGCAAACATTTGACAAGTAATACACAGGATGATCATAAATTTGGTTAACTGAGGGGAATTATCAGACTAAACAGCGAGGTCTTCAGTCCCGCGATGACCCAGTTACACACGAAAGAGAGAAGGTCCGCTGAAAGTGGACGGATCCAGTCAAAGGAGTCAAACTATAAAACGAGAAAGTCAAAACACACGTAGTAGAAGGCATAAAAGGGTAGCCCAAATCCAAAAACTGGGAAATCAGAGGGATAAAAGAGCAGTCTTCGAAAGGGGGCGTGTTCATGGGTCCCAGATCGAGAAAACATGGAGAGGCCCCAACCACAACCACCCTGTCCCTGCTCCTGCTCCAGGAGTAAAGCAAAACTTATATATCAAAACAAAAACCACTTTCACCGAGGAAACTGAGGATCAGTTCGACCATCTGTGAATCGTGTGCTAATATTAAAGGAATCTGGAAGACTATACTTAGTACGAAGGGCCGAAAGGGGACATTGCACCAATGTATGGGATACTTTTAGTCTGGCTCCACAACCACGTTGTGGGGGTGGTTCACTACGCAAGAAGAAACAACGAGTGAGCCTGGTATGACCAATGCGAAGACGACATAATACAGTGGACTGCTTCAGAGGAGCAGAAGGAAGAGCCAAACCGCTGTGGACTCTCTGATCGTGCGGAGTTTATTGCTGAGAGCAGTAGCACACCAGATGTCATTCCACTTTTGGGCAAAGGGAGATCTGACGTAGATCCGCATTCCGCAGCATGGAATCGTGAAAGGGAATGAGGGTAAGTACCTGCTTCTCCAGCCAAATGGTCGATCAATTCATTCCGTGGGGACCCACATGACTTGGGGGAGAGAGAGAGAGAGAGAGAGAGAGAGAGAGAGAGAGAGAGAGAGAGAGAGAGAGAGAGAGAGAGAGAGAGGGCGGCACGGCCAAGTGCACAGAGGTCATGGATAGCAGAGGCCAAAGAGTGACGAAAATAGCATCGGCCGATAGCCTGTAGGCTGCTCATTGAGTTGGTACATAATTAAAACATTGAAGGAAGGCCTCAGAAACAAGATGGAGGGCCCTGTTGATGGCTAATATCTCCGCTGTGAACACACTACATAATCATGGCATTAAATGGTGTTCTAAGCCAGTAGGAGGCGTGAAAACATATCCCGCCTTATCTGTCGTCTTACAACCATCAGTGTAGAAGATGGTGCCAGGATGGAATGTACAAGACACCTGAAAACCATAGGAGCGACAGTAACCTTAGGACTCTGGAACAGGTCGGTCCTAATCCGTGGTATAGGCACCATCCAAGGGGTTGGGGCGTGAGAGGAAGTACACAGGGATTCCAGTTAGTTGACGTGGAGATCCCGACAGATGGATGTGAGACGCATTCCAACCGGCAATACCATCCGTGGTCGGTTATCAGGAGTGAGACATCCCTCGTTTACGAAGAAGACAGGCTATACGGGATGGCCAGGCAATCAGCGAATGGCGATTGCGTAAGAAAACAGGAGTTGGTTCCGACGTGTTTACAGAGGCGGAATCCGTGCTTCTGCAAGGGGACTCAACGGGGCTAGTGCGAAAGGCACAAAAAGCGAGACGCACCCCACAATGGTGAACAGGGTCAAATATTTTCAGAGCGGAAAAGAGCCGTGAGCCATAAACCTGACTACCATAATCTAGTCTGGACAAGACCAGAGCACGGAAAAAAATGGAGAAGATTAACACGGTCTGCACCTTAAGATATGTTGGTCAGGAGGCTTAGAGCATTAAGTTTCTGCATGCATGTAGTCTGCAGGTGGCAAATACGGGACAGCCACGTCAGCTTTTTATCAAAAATAATGCCCAAGAAACGGGACTGTGCTACAACATCGAGGAGCTGGTTGCCTAAATAAAGTTCTGGATCGGGGACGACAAAAATGCATAACCCGCGTTTTGGAAGGAAAAAACGAAGCCATGGGAGACTGCCCAGGCTGAGGTCCGTCCGATGGCGCCTTTGAGCCGGCGCTCAGCAGATGCTATCTAGTGGGAGCTACACCAGATGCAAAAATCTTCCACATATAACGCTGGGGTAACCACAGGCCCAACAGACATTACAATCCCATTGACGACCATGAGAGAGAGGGACACGTAACACACAACCCTGCGGGATAGCGTTCTCCTGAATCCGATATGTCAAATTTGAACAGACGCAAAATCCCCAAGATTGGCGACCTTATACAGAAGCTCGAAATTTAGCGCGGACTTCAATGCGAGATGATAAATGTTTCCACAACGAAACTGTCTTGAAACCTGGAAGAAAATCCAAACAGATTCCGGTCGTATGTGAAGTATGTTAGCGCCAAGAAATGATCAATTCCTTCTCTGCGCAATAGCAATGGAGATACTATCGAAGACAGTGCTGCCAAAGCAGAGTTACTAAACACAGCCTTCCGAAATTCCTTCACAAAAGAAGACGAAGTAAAAATAGTCCAGAATTCTAATCAAGAACAGCTGCCAACATGAGTAATGTAGAAGTAAATATTGACAAACTAGTTAAGCAACTTAAATCAGTAAAAGCATGTCTTCTGGTCCAGACTGTATACCAGTTACGTTCCTTTAGAGTATGCTGATGCGTTAGCTCCATACTTAATCATATACAGCCGTTCGCTCACCGAAAAATCCGTACCCAAAGATTAGAAAGTTGCACAGTTCACACCAGTATTCAAGAAAGGTACCAGGAGTAATCCACTAAATTACAGGCCCATCTCATTAACGTCGATATGCAACAGGATTGTGGAACACGTTCTGTGCTCGAACATTATGAATTACCTCGAAGAAAACTGTCTATTTACACACAGTCAACATGGATTTATAAAACATCGTTCTTGTTAAACAACTATCTTTTTATTCGCATGAAGTGTTGAGTGCTATTGACAAGGGATTTCAGACTGATTCGGTATTTCTGGATTCCCGGAAGGCTTTTGACACTGTACCACACAATCGGCTTGTAGTGAAATTGCGTGCTTGTGGAATATCGTCTCAGTTATGTGACTGGATTTGTGATTTCCTGTTAGAGGGGTCACAGTTCGTAGTAACTGACTCAAAGTCATCGAGTAAAACAGAACTGATTAAGGCGTTCCGCAAGGTAGTGTTACAGGCCCTTTGCTGTGCCTTATCTATATAAACGATTTGGGAGACAATATGAGCAGCCGTCTTAGGTGTTTTGCAGATGACGCTGTCGTTTGTCGACTACCAAAGTCATTAGAAGGCCAAAACAAATTGCAAAACGATTTAGAAACGATGTTTGAATGATGTTTGAATGATGTGAAAATTGAAAGTTGGCCCTTAATAACGAAAAGTGAGAGGTCATCCACATCAGTGCTAAAAGGAACTCAAACTTCGGTTACACGATATATCAGTCAAATCTAAAGGCCGTAAATTCAACTGAATACCTAGGAATTATAATTACGAACAACTTAAATTGGAGGGAACACACAGAAAATGATGTGGGGAAGGCTAACCAAAGACTGCGTTTTGTTGGCAGGACACTTAGAAAATGTGACAGACCTACTAAGGAGACTGCCTACACTACGCTTGTCCGTCGTCCTCTACAATATTGCTGCGCGGTGGGGGATCCTTACCAGATAGGATTGACAGAGTACATCGAAAAAGTTCAAAGAAGGGCACCACGTCTTGTACTATCGCGAAATATGGGAGAGAGTGTCAATGAAATGATACAGGATTTGGGCTCTGAGCACTATGGGACTTAACATATACAGGATTTCGGCTGGACGTCATTAAAAGAAAGGTGTTTTTCGTTGCGAAGGAATCTTCTCATGAAATTCCAATCAACTTTCTCGTCCGAATGCGAAAATATTTTATTGACACTGATCTACATAGGGAGAAACGATCACCAGGATAAAATAAGGGAAATCAGAGCTCGTACGGAAAGATACAGGTGTTCGTTCTTTCCGGGCGCTATACGAGAGAGGAATAATAGAATTGTGAAGGTGGTTCGAGGAACCCTCTGCCATGCACTTTAATGTGATTTGCAGAGTATCCATGTAGATGAGTGGAGTGCCAAATCGAAACAGGAAGAGCCGCTGGGATAAAAACTCGCGGATGGAAGTCGGAAGGGGGCCGTAAAAGCTTCAATCATCGAGTGTAGCTAAAATGTGATAGCGCCAAGCCGCGTCGTATGCCTTATACAGGGTGTTACAAAAAAGTACGGCGAAACTTTCAGGAAACATTCCTCGCACACAAAGAAAGAAAATATGTTATGTGGACATGTGTCCGGAAACGCTTACTTTCCATGTTAGAGCTCATTTTATTACTTCTCTTCAAATCACATTAATCATGCAATGGAAACACACAGCAACAGAACGTACCAGCGTGACTTCAAACACTTTGTTACAGGAAATGTTCATAGTGTCGTCCGTTAGCGGGGATACAGGCATCGACCCTCTGTCGCATGGAATCCCTGATGCGCTGATGCAGCCCTGGAGAATAGCGTATTGTATCGCAGCCGTCCACAATACGAGCACGAAGAGTCTCTACATTTGGTACCGGGCTTGCGTAGACAAGAGCTTTCAAATGCCCCCATAAATGAAAGCCAAGAGGGTTGAGGACAGGGGAGCGTGGAGGCCATGGAATTGGTCCGCCTCTACCAATCCATCGGTCACCGAATCTGTAGTTGAGAAGCGTACGAACACTTCGACTGAAATGTGCAGGAGCTCCATCGTGCATGAACCACATGTTGTGTCGTACTTGTAAAGGCACATGTTCTAGCAGCACAGGTAGAGTATCCCGTATGAAATCATGATAACGTGCTCCATTGAGCGTAGGTGAACGGAACTAAAATGAGCTCTAACATGGAAATTAAGCGTTTCCGGACACATGTCCACATAACATCTTTTCTTTATTTGTGTGTGAGGAATGTTTCCTCAAAGTTTGGCCGTACCTTTTTGTAACACCCTGTATAGGTCAAAGAAGAGATCAGAACTTTACCAAATCTCTTGCGTAGCGCAAGGTTTACGTTAGTTTGGAAGAGGACAACCCAGTTGTGAGTTGTCGTAGCGAACTAATATGAACCCGTAATAAACGTTGTGATAACATACTCTTATATATTTCGTCCGAGATCTCCGATTGCCCCATATTTAACGTATATTTCTTTAAGAATAAATAAGTTATAAGGTTGTGTCATAAAAGCTACATTACCTAGCAGATAAATCTCTGGCGGGTATTTTGCTGCTTATCATGTCTATCAACTATGAACGTTCAAGGGGGGGTGGGGGGGGGGGGGGGAGTGCATATCTCTCACCCCTTTGTGTTTACCTGAGAACGGCAGTAGTCACCGACATAGTAACAGTTTGCCTCTGTCGGCTGTTTGCCGAACAAAGGTCTCTACATTAACAAATATGTTACTGTTATGGAGTTCTGCACACAGAGATACGAAGACTAATGCAAACCGAAACTGATTAATCTTCTTAGTCACTTCATTTGTGCGAGAACAGCAATTTAAGACTAAGCATCTACCCGTTCTTATCTTCAAGGAATGGAAAGTTCAGAAACCAGTACAACTCAAGTACTATGCATTTACACATACCTTGCTGATAATGTATGAGAGACTAAAGAATTTCCGTTGAGAGAAGATCTTTTTATTTCGGAATGCAGTGTGTCCCACGTAATGTGCAGAGTAAAAATAATTTAAGTATGTAAACAAGCGTCTTGGCAGAATGCAGTACGTGAAGGGCCACTTGCGGCGTTAAGACCCGTAATTCTTTCTACTGTAATGTTCAAGTAATACAGCTTTCTTAAAAGGAAAGCTTCACTTTACGGTTCTTTACAGTAAGAATATTTTGTTTTAACATTTGTTAGGTTTCAGAATATAGTTTACCAGCGCGATAAACATACAAAAGCAAAAGTCATCAATGTCACAGTAAGTTATCTTTCAACTGAACCAAGACTTTCGGCTACGCTGCACACCAGTCTTGAGGGCAGAGGAAGTGGAGTGGCCGCGCTCCAACAACACCAACAACTTGATGCAACCTTTCATGTCCGCATTTTTAGCGGGCTTACGAAGTTTTAGATAATCATACTAAACGTGGGAGGGAGACTTATCTCTGTCGCCGCAGTAGTTGGAACGTTACACTCAGGAAGAAATTAGCCAAATCTTTAACATCTAGGACTATTAAGCATTCAATAGCCTGACAAGCACAGTCGGTTGGTGCTTTTGCTAAATCCGAACAAGGTGTTACAATCATTTACGTCTTCTCTTATTTTGGCATTAACTGTTCCCAATACCGAGCGAGCTGTTTGACGAAAGAAACCTCCGTGGTGTAGCGGTTAGAGTCGCTAGCAACTGATCGCCCTGTTGGCTTTGATCGCCTATGACTGGTCCCCTTCCGCGTATATAAGGACAAATAATCTTCGTAAAAGCTACGAAGTGAATTCGCGTGAATTTTTCTTAGTTTATCCGCGACCTGTGTTTATAATCAGCATCAAAATGCTGGGTAAACAGGAATATTCGTTACGAGCCGTCGACTTTGACCAGTGACTTACGAAACATGCTACGAACGGTGTAAAACACATGGCAGCTGTAATGTGACATCAGTGACGATTTTTTCAAACTTGTTGAGCTATGTTTTAGTCTCACCACAACAAGATCATTTTTAATTTCACGTTAGTTGGCTCTGCCAACACGACCAGACTAACACCTTTCAACGTAACCTAGTCGTCGAGCTAGGCTAACAGATCGATGTGTCATCACAAACAGGTATTTGTTGCTTTCACATGTCGGCATCGCCAACTAACAAGAAAACTGAATATACACACCAAAAGGTGATGTCACGGTAGCAATCAACATTACGTGGCTGGTCAAAGCAGATGATTTTACCGAAAATACTTATCAAAAATAGGTTTTTCAGAATTCAACTCACAGCTTTAGTCTCTCTTAAGATATGTACATTAAATATGGTGCGAACATAAACATCAGTTAGTCCATCACCACAACCTTTACTTGGTCTTCACCTACGCAGCTAACCTACGCTCGTACAACGTTTGAGCTCAATCAGATTTCGGGAGTACGGGAGGGGGGGGGGGGGGGGGGGGGGGGGAAGAGGGACATCGTGATACCATACTACACCTAACCGACTTCGAACTACGTTACAGCGAATTTTTTGTCATGGGGATTCACGAATATACTTTAACCAGAATGTGCACAAGGGAGTAACTTTGACTCTAAAATCACCGAAACGGGGCAGGCAGGACACTACAAACTTTAAACTGTCAACAGATATACGGCAAGCACAGGAGCGCACACGTGCGCCATTCAGTGTCAGCACAACAGACAGAAGGGATACGCATGGCGGCGCGTTGCGGCACTCACCTTCGTGGGTCCAGCAGCCGACGCATTCCTGGCAGAGCATTGACCAGTCGAACAGCAGGTCCCGGTAGGAGGCCATGGCTGGCCCGTCGGCACTGGCGCGCGGCGTCCTCAGCTGCCTCGCCTCTGCTGCTGCTGCTCCCCTCCCTCGGCACGCAGCGACCACACGCGCCCGCTCACGTGGACGCACTGCCCTGACTCGGCCGGCCGCGCTAACCCAGCAGCACTGGCTCACTGGCTGGCACCGCTACGCCGGGACCTTCGACGTCACTGCTGCTCACACCCGCCGTCTCCACAACCCTCCGATAAGTCACGTATCACCGGCAAAACAACGAATGACGGATCGACTACCCTCGCAACCGCAAGTAGGCGTGCGTCAACTGAAGTGTTCGACGTACTTGTCAAGTTCTTGCACACCTTTGCCCTCCTCACTTGTGTGGTCGCAACTGGTCTGTCCACAATTAGCAGCAAAGGAAAGCCCACACTAGAAACTTTTGGTAGTCCATGCCGTTGTGCGAGTACAGAATATTGGTTGCAGAAAAGTAGCTACTCAGTCGCGTGTTCACGGTAGCACACCCTTACACTCTCTTCAACTCCACTCGTGGAATAGTTTGCCTCTGCGCTTGCCTGCTGTGACGACGTACCGGCACGCCGGGCAGCTGATTGGCCAGTCACCCCGATTGGTCAAGACCCGTTGTTTGCCTCCCCCCCTCTGGCCAAAGCAGGAAATGTTTACCAAACAAGATGTGCACGCCGATAGTTCCTTCCTCTCGGAGAAGCGAAGTTTACTCTTCGCGCCGAGAAGGGCGCGAACTTTGATCCCTCTCGACTTGTCCAGTTCTCGGTACAGCTGCTGTTCGTGGACGGGCCGGTCGACAAACGCAGGAAGTTTCCCAGGTGGCGCATCGGCCGAGATCCGCGTCGGCAGTGCCTGCGGTGAATGAGCGAGCGTGCTTGTGCACTCTGCCTCCCCCCCCCCCCCCCCCCCCCCCCCCCCGCCCCCACCGCACCGGACGCACTTCTGCCCCTCTTCGCCGGCGGCGGCTTCTGTTTACGTTCCCAGACAGGCCACCTGCGGCCTACTCGCGGTTTCTGTGCAGCCCGTCTCCCCACGCCTGTACTTCTCGCGGCTACCTGTTTTTACAGTTAATTAAATTGCCGCCGGCACCTCTTTTTCTCACGCCTGATCCGCTACACACTGTTAACTCCTTGCGCCACACCCGTGTACGCTACTTGCAGCGCCAGCGGTTGCAAACTGCAGAAAAACTTTTCTCGTTTAATTATCTTCTTCGAAACCGAAAGCCCTGTCGTACACGTGGCTCGCTCGTCCGTATGACAAGAGGCATTCTGTATCCACTTTCGAATAAAGGATTCCTTAAAACTTTTCCACAAATTATGGCCTTTAGCTAAAATCATTCACGTTGCTCCTGTCATCGTCGTCGTCATCTTACATACAAGGCTTAGCCATCTGCCTGTGGCGTATTGATATAACTTAAGTAGATTCCCTCCTTTGTTGTATTATGCCCCCTCCCCTCTCCGCTTCCTTTCTGTTTTTAGTTCCAGATTTTTTTCGATAGCCTTTCACCTCCACTTTTACTCACACGTCGTTTCCATCTCTCTTTGTATAGGCTCAAATGGCTCTGAGCACTATCGGACTTAACATCTGAGGTCATCAGGTCAACTTAAACCTAACTAACCTAAGGACATCACACACATCCATGACCGGGGCAGGATTCGAAACTGCGACCGTAGCGGTCGCGCGGTTCCAGACTGAAGCACCTAGAACCGCTCGGTCACTCCGGCCGGCTCTCTTTGTATTCAGGTACCTCCTCATCAGAAGCACTTACATTCAATCACTTCGAATGTCTTCATTGATTATTAAATCTCTTCTTGTACATCGTTCACTGTCCTCAAAAATCTCATCTCTGCTACTTGTATACTGTTATCATCTCTCTCCCTGTTTCTCTAAATCTTGCGTCTATAAAGCAGTAATGCTATCGCCATAATTACTGGACATCAGGTCGGCCTGTTATGCAAACTGTTTTTAATAACATAAAACTTCCGAGAAAGAGAGATAGATGGATATTAAAAAAATACCTCAATTTGCAATGAAATTGCAGAACTTGTAGTGTGATGCGGTAACTTACATTTTGCAGTTGTGTCTCGTACCTTAGAAGCCCTACTGTGCGCTGAGACAAGGAGGAGCTACCTCAAAAGTGCCAATATATATATATATATATATATATATATATATATATATATATATATATATATGCAGTTTGATTTGATCGCTCCTAACATTTCGTATTGGGTTGGTGCAGAAGTTCGTAGCGTTTTTCCACAAGTTTAATAAACACATACAAAAAACATAGACTTTAGTCATTAATAACATATTCCCCTGCACTGTTTACGACAGTCTGCCAGTTCTGAGGTACCTTTTAGATTCCTTGATTGTAGAAATAACGTGATTTTGAGGCGAAGAACTCGTTGAGCCATGGTCAGAGCGCACTTTCATTTGGAAAACCAAAGTCCTTGAAGGTTCTTCGATAGAGAGCAGAAAAGATGAAAATCTGGGGGCGCAAGATCAGGTGAATAAGGTGTATGCGGAATGATTTCCCAACCAAATTCCGGTATAGTTTTTTGTCAGTTTAACAGAATGCGGGCGGGCGTTATCGAGGAGTAGCATCACTTCACGCAGTCTTCCTGGTCGCTGTTTTTGGACTGCGTCTGCAAGACGTCTCAATTGTTGACAATAAATGTCGGCAGTGGTCGTTACACCTCAGGGAAGAAACTCGCAGTACACCACACCGCCGCTATTCCACTACTAGCGTAACATTATCTTCCGTGGATGCGCACGAGTCTTTGTATGGGGAGTTGCTGCTTTGTTTGGGCACGATGATTTCTTTCTTTTCCTTATGTTAGCATAGAGACACCATTTGCTGTCACCAATAACAAATCAGCACCGGGATGACCAGTGTTGTTCACGAGCCAATTGATGACGAGCAAGCAGAGATGCGTATGCAGCAACCCGTTGGTTTTTATGATTTTGGATGAGAGCATGCGGTACCCATACACCAGATTTTTTAATCTTTCCCGCTGCATTCAAAGGATGCACGATGGTGGAACGATCACAGTTCATCACATTTGTTGCCGGCCGCTGTGGCCGAGCGGTTCTAATCGCTTCAGTCCGGAACCACGCGGCTGCTAGGGTCGCAGGTTCGAATCCTACCTCGGGCATGGATGTGTGTGATATCCTTAGGCTAGTTAGGTTTAAGTAGTTCTAGGTCTAGGAGACTGATGACTTCAGATGTTAAGTCCCATAGTGCTCAGAGCCATTTGAACCATCATCACATTTGAAAGTTCTCTACACGTAGATAGTTGTGGATTATTGAGTTTAAACGATATTCTTTCAACCTCGAAGGTCTTCCTGAACGTGAAGAGTCAAAACGGTCCTACTGAAAACGAAAAAAAAAAAAAAAACAATATTTGTTGCCTTTCTCTGTCCAATGGCGTTATCCCCATACACGGCGCAAATGTTTCTGGCAACCACAGCTGCCTTCACCGCCCTACTGAAGTCAAACAGCAGCATATGTCGAAATGTTCCAGAATTTGAAACACGAACAGCTGCTAACATGAGTTTCTTAGAAGTAGATACCTTAGGGGTTGCGAAGCAGCTCAAATCGCTTGATACGGGCAAGTCTTCAGGTCCAGATTGTATACCGACTAGGTTCCTTTCAGATTACGCTGATACAATAGCTCCCTACTTAGCAATCATATACAACCGCTCGGTTACAGATAGATCTGTACCTACAGACTGGAAAATTGCGCACGTCGCACCAGTGTTTAAGAACGGTAGTAGGAGTAATCCATTGAACTACAGACCTATATCATTGACGTCGGTTTGCAGTAGGGTTTTGGAGCTATACTGTATTCAAACATTATGAATCACCTCGAAGGGAACGATCTATTGATACGTAATCAGCATGGTTTCAGAAAACATCGTTCTTGTGCAACGCAGCTGGCTCTTTATTCGCACGAAGTAATGGCCGCTATCGACAGGGGATCTGGATTTCCGGAAGGCTTTTGACACCGTTCCTCACAAGCGACTTCTAATCAAGCTGCTGGCCTATGGGGTATCGTCTCAGTTGTGCGACTGGATTCGTATTTCCTGTCAAGAAGGTCGCAGTTCGTAGTAATAGGCGGCAAATCATCGAGTAAAACTGAAGTGCTATCAGGTGTTCCCCAGGGAAGCGTCCTGGGACCTCTGCTGTTCCTGATCTATATAAATGACCTGGATAACAATCTGAGCAGTTCTCTTAGGTTGTTCGCAGGTGATGCTTTAATTTACCGTCTAGTAAGGTCATCCGAAGACCAGTATCAATTGCAAAGCGATTTAGAAAAGATTGCTGTATGGTGTGGCAGGTGGCAGTTGACGCTAAATAACGAAAAGTGTGAGGTGATCCACATGAGTTCCAAAAGAAATCCGTTGGAATTCGATTACTCGATAAATAGTACAATTCTCAAGGCAGACAATTCAACTAAGTACCTGGGTGTTAAAATTACGAACAACTTCAGTTGGAAAGACGACATAGATAATATTGTGGAGAAGGCGAGCCAAAGGTTGCGTTTCAATGTAGGACACTTAGAAGATGCAACAAGTCCACTAAAGAGACAGCTTACACTACACTTGTTCGTCCTCTGTTAGAATATTGCTGCGCGGTGTGGGATCCTTACCAGGTGGGATTGACGGAGGACATCGAAAGGGTGCAAAAAAGGGCAGCTCGTTTTGTATTATCACGTAATAGGGGAGATAGTGTGGCAGATATGATACGCGATTTGGGATGGAAGTCATTAAAGCAAAGACGTTTTTCGTCGCGGCGAGATCTATTTACGAAATTTCAGTCACCAACCTTCTCTTCCGAATGCGAAAGTATTTTGTTGAGCCCAACCTACATAGGTAGGAATGATCATCAAAACAAAATAAGAGAAATCAGAGCTCGAACAGAAAGGTTTAGGTGTTCGTTTTTCCCGCGCGCTGTTCGGGAGTGGAATGGTAGAGAGACAGTATGATTGTGGTTCGATGAACCCTCTGCCAAGCACTTAAATGTGAATTGCAGAGTAATCATGTAGATGTAGATGTAGAAGTTCCGGTGTCTCCATTGACACTCCCATTTTCAAGCGTCAACAGCTCCACACCCTATCTCAAAATGACAAAATGATAATGTGTAAAGTCAGGTAACAGCAATGAACTATAATAAAAAATACAATCGATAAATAATTCCAAAGTAACCGTAATACCAACAAGCAAGACAAAAACGATAGGAACTTACGCACCAACCTTAATATTTTATAAATGGACATGACCAGTTGTTGAAGAAGATCTGTGTGAAATATACTTGCCACGCGGGGTAGCACGCGGTCCAAGGCGCCTTGTGACGATTCGCGCGGCTCCACCCTGTCGGAGGTTCGAGTCCTCCATCGGGTATGGGTGTGTGTGTTGTCATTAGCGTAAGTTAGTTTAAGTTAGATTAAGTAGTGTGTAAATTTCCGAAACTGTACTTGGAATTTTTTTGGAGTGTTGAGGGTTCTCGCAAATTGATAAGATGAAGGTTTTTCCCGTGTTTTAATGTCACTGCTTCCTCCTATTTTCGGCTTGATTAACAAACCGCATCTGTGTGAAGTGTTATCTGCAACACTTATACCAACTATTCGTTTCGGTATGCTTGAAACAGTATAAATTTTCGGATGTTAATCGTGTTGGAATGAGACTTAAAAATGTGGAATTCGTATGCGAAAACTAGTTGAACACTTTAATTTACAGATATCCCATTACACACACACACATTAGTCGTGATAAACTCACTGCTGGGTGCGAAGTCCAAAATCACTAGTATCATAGTAGCTGTGAGTCTTCGATGGTCCTCTGTGTATCGCAAGAAAGGAAGGCAATGGTTCAACGTCACTTCGCAACGTGGTCAGTAGAGACAGAGCGCAGGCTCAGTTAGAGAGTGGAACGGAATCCGACAGTAGTCTGTTCGAAAGAGGCATCCCAAGATTCATCTGAAATAATGTGTGAAACATAAGAAAAGTTGACCAGGACGGTCAGAAGGAGATTTGGAATTATTTTCTCTTCACTCGAGGCCCAGCGTCTGTTTATACCGCTGTCTTTCCCAGGAGGTTGGATCGTCTCAAGAGAAATAACTGTGCCACCACGTTAAACGGTATCTTATTTGAAAAGTGTGTCAATTCGCTGGTTATGATGCTAAATGCAAACACGCGGAGGTATGACTAAGCTGTTTAATCGTGTTGTAGCAATTTACATGATAATGAAATACGTGACGACAAACTGCAGTTTGCATGAATTTAGTGCTATCAACCGAGTTCTCCACGACAGCGTGAGCTTCTGAGAAACGTATCTTCCAAATCTGCAAAGTAGTTGAGCTACAGTTGTTTTTTTATTTTATCACAACTACACCAGAACGTGGTAGTTATGAAGCCATTGTTGGGGTAAACATAAATATATCCTGGATTCGGATATTACAAAGATCTTAAATCAACCCTATTACTTCCCTCTTATGTTCCTAGCACATTCGCTCGTGCCTTGGCATAAGCGCATACAACAGCGTGGTTTCAGTGACTCAAAAATAAGTAAACTAGGACAATCAGAACATCACGTTCACCTTACACATCTTAGTGGTGCGATACGTGACATAATACTCAAAAGACGAATTGAACAGTGACATCAAATTGCCGCCAATCTGCCAGAAACTGAGGGTCTCTCTATGATGAAATGGGAATTCGATAAAATTAGTATCGTTGAAAAAGAGACTTAACTGAACGATGTAAAGGACCCACAGAAAGATCTCCCGTATTACAAAAAGACAGTTACAAACAAAGAAAGATACAGAGAAAATACTGTGATTTATGAACAACAAATGCTATGCCATTTTACATTTAGTGGTTTTAATAGGCGTTCTTCATTGTTGACAGTATGACAAATCCTTCCCAGAAGTTGTCCATAGTTCTTAGTGTCACTTCCGGTGCAATGGCAACCACTTCCTGGGTACTTCAGGGTTGTGGGGCAATGTTTGTTCAGTTGAGCCATTAAGTGCATTCAGAAAAAAATCGTAAGGTGATAAATCGGATGACCTTGGGGGGCCAAGCGACGTCTGCCCGCGGAGAGAGAAGACGGCCAGGAAACGGCTGACTCAAGATTTCGAGAGAACGCCTAGAATTGTGAGCTGTGGCTCCGCCGTGTTGGAAGAAGACTTCTCGTTCTTTGTGGTCTCCAACAAACTTGTTTATCTTAGGTCGAAGGAAAGCTTTTATCATGTGACAGTAGCCATTTCAATTAACCGATTTCATTACGCAATCTCCTTCGAAAACATACGGACTCAACAAGTGGCTCTGAGCACTATGGGACTTAACATCTGAGGTCATCAGTCCCCTCGATCTTTTTTTTTTTTTTTAAAAAAAAATCTTTATTGATAACTATAATAATTATACAAATTTAACCCACTACCTAAAACTCATTAGTGGGTCCTAAATAATATACATTTATGTTAATTGTGCAGCTTTTTCTTAATTTAATAGTGAGCTACAGTTACATTAACAACAATGGGCATTTAATTTCTATATCTACTGTTTATTCTAGTTCCTGTATCTAATTTAATTTATGTATTTCCTGCAGCGTCACATGTGTGCCAGTAAAAAATATAAACCTACTTAATATGCCTTGTTCTTCGAGCTAAACCCGAAGAACATGCCCCTGGCACTGGGCAGGCCACGACGTTATTAATCGCTGCAGTACCTAATCTAATTTCCTATAACTAATTCCTACAAACTAACTTATCCTACGTCATATTTGGTGTGTCATGGTCGGTGGTTGGTCCCTGCTCCCCCTAGTCCCGTACATGGCGGATTCCAACTCGGGTGGAGTTGGCCAGTCCACGCACAGGCGGTATGGGATCAGGGCTCTAGGTCACAATCGGTAATAATTAGTTCCTTGCTCTTACTGTATCTCTCGTAGATATTCGGTTAAGACCTTTCGAGATACCTCGTTTGCCAAGATGTTTAGTGTCTGAAAAGTTTCCTCACGTCTAAGCAGTTGATACGTGTCATGGTTAGGAAGTCTGTCTCGTAGTGTAGTTGCAACATCATTGAAGAGAGGGCATTCGTAAACAACATGTTCGGGTGTTCCCTCCGGATCGCCACAGTCGCACGCTGGTGTCGCCCTTTTCCCAAATCGGCATAAGTATGTCGGGTAGGGTCCATGGCCAGTGAGGAAGTGAATCAGACCTCGTGTAGGCTCGAAATACCTCATACCCAGACGTTCCCTCACATCTGGTAGGAACTGGAAGGTTCGTCGTCCAGCCTCTTCTGCAGCCCAGGTCTCTTGCCAAAGTTCTTCCCCTCTTATCCTTATATCTCTTTTGTCGCCCAATCTGATACCCATAATATCTACAATCTTTTCATAATTCTCCCTTTTGGCCCAGTACCAGGCCGCTTGTTCCCTTATTTTGATGTCCAGGGGGCAGAGCCCCATTATGACTAACAGGGCCCCCCCTGGAGATGTTCTGTAGGCACCCACAGCTCTTAGTAGCATGCTTCTCTGGACCCTTCTCACTGCCATGGCGGGCACCACCCTCGTGAGCCTGTGTGCCCAGACTCCCGAGCCGTAACCCACGACTGAAGTTAAGATGCTGTTGTGGTATAATCTAATTAAGTGTGACGGAAGGTGGAATCTTTTATGACCTATTGAGATGAGATTGTTCAATATCTGAAGGGCTCTCTGGGTGACGGTATCAATGTGCTTGCCGAAACTCCACCTCTCATCAATGATGACTCCTAAGTAGCGTGTCTCACGTCGTCTAAGAGCTGGTGAACCGTCTATTCTGACAGTCGGATTTCTAATGAGATGTCCTTTTAGCAGGAGGTAAGTAGATTTGCTGGGCGATATCGTCATTTTTGTCGCGTGGCACCACTGTTGGAGTTTGTCTAGCGCTGTCTCTATCTTTGGTTCTATGTCTTCGCGGCTGCGGCCGCCAACCAACAGGAGGAGGTCATCCGCATAGGCTATCACCTCTAGCACCTCTTCACTCTGTTGTAAGCTATCTAGCAAAGGCTCCATATGGATGTCCCAGAAGAGGGGTCCTAAGACGGAGCCTTGGGGACATCCTTTGGTGATTGTCTTGCTAACTCTTTCGCTAGAGGATGATAGCCAGACCTCCCGATCCTCGCAATAGCTCCTCAGGCAACCATATAGCGGCCCTGGACACTCTTTCTCCCGCAAGCAGGAGAAGAGCGAAGGCCACCACAGGTTGTCGAAGGCGCCACTGATGTCAACCATGATGCCAACCACGTATTTGTGCGGGGTCGAGCCACAGACCTCGGCCGCCAGGGCGATTGCATCAGATGCCGACCGCCCCGGCCTGAACCCGAACTGCCTGTCACTCACCCCGCACAACACCCGGTGTGCTGTCAGTCTGTCAGCCAGCAATTTTTCCAATAATTTGCCAAATATATCCAGCAGGCAAATCGGCCTGTAGGATTTCGTTTCTGCGGGATCCTTGTCTGGTCCTTTCTTTATGATGACTACATGTGCCTTTTTCCATAATTTAGGGAACTTACGCTGTCTGAGGCATTCATTGTACAGATGTGTTAGTGGTGCAGTCAGCTGGGGCGCCAGAAACTGCACCACCTCCGCCACAATGCCGTCTGGCCCAGGTGCTTTTCCTCTTTGCAGAGATCTTATGTGGGTTGCTACCTCCTCTTCTGAGAAGGGGTAGACCGCCGTCTCATTGGTGTATATTTCGCGGTCTTGATCTCTGAGTTGCTGCTGCCTCTCTGTTTCCCCATCCGCTTTGTCGTCAGGCAGCAGGGAGTGGAGGAGGACCCCCGCAGTCTCCTGCCAGGACTCCGTCATCCTATCCCCGTACCTGACTGTGGATAGTTCCAGAGGAGAGCGGATTTTTTCTCTAACTAGCTTATACGGGAGTCCCCATGGGTCCGTGACTAGTTGGTTGAGCACGAAGTTTTCCCAGCTTTTCATTCTGACTTCCCGTAGTTCCTTCTGGAACTTTCGCTTTTCCTCCCTGTACAGCAGCTGCCACCTTTGTCGCTCCCGCCAGACGACACTGCGCTGATAGTACCTCCTCAGCCTTCTGACAGACCGACGCAGTTCACTTAGTTCGGCAGACCATGGTGACGGTGAGGCCGCCATGGCCCTCCTCCTAGTAGGTACGGCTGCCCTCACCGCTCTTGTCACTGCGTTCACCAGTTCCCCCGCCCTCTGATCCACGTCCATGTCTAAGTGCATGTCGTCTTCCGGTAATGGAGGAATGTCACACTCCCTCGCTAGGCGTTCCCAATCGGTTCTTTTGTAATTTAATTGTGTTTCCCACCCCGTGGCCCAGTGGCACTCTCTTTCTCCTATGGTAAAAGTTATCAGATTGTGGTCGCTTGTGGTGGCATTTTCTACAACTCTCCAATTTTGAAGGTTATTGGCTGTATTCGGAGTTACGAGAGTGATGTCTATGTTTGTGCCCTGTCCTCCACCTGCAGCGTAGGTGGGAGGATTGCCGGGTCTGTTGGCCACCACAAGTTGCGATGCCATAATAAATTCTTCAACCTTTTCACCATTCGCATCTCTTGTGCCACTGTACCACAGGGGGGACTTTGCATTAATGTCGGCAGTTATTATGACCTTTCTTCCCCGCAACGCCGTGGTAACTCTCGCTAGGTGGTCTATATGAGTTTCTATATTATCGCCATACTGAAAATACATATTAATGAGAGTTATAATTCCTGTAGGGGATTGAAGCTCCACGACGTTGCAGTGGCTAGTTGTGAACTGCGAGAGTGTTGTGACTCTCAAGAGTTTGTTGGTGATTATAATTGCTGCCTTCGGGTCATCTCCTCTACTGACTATTTGCCAGCTTGCAGCAGCAAAAGCTATTTTCCCAGCCAGGGAGTATGGCTCCTGTAGACAGAGTACATCAAGTCTCCTCTCCTCCACCTCCCTTCGGAGCTC
The DNA here is from genome assembly GCF_021461395.2 of Schistocerca americana. NCBI lineage: Eukaryota > Metazoa > Arthropoda > Insecta > Orthoptera > Acrididae > Schistocerca > Schistocerca americana. The sequence goes on from NC_060119.1 coordinate 542,707,648, forward strand.
TTGCATTACGAGTCTGCTGTTGTGTGTGTTGAGCTGTCCTATAGTAATTTTTGTCATTATGGGTAGTATGTATGTATTCGGTCATGCGGCCAGGTCTTGCTCCAGTCGAATGCAATTCGTCCATATGCCACTACTGACTGTCGATAAATGTCGTCAAGGTCGAATTTCTCTCCTCGTCTTTCGAATGCTTTCTTGAGCAGGTCTCGCAAGGCTCCAAAGTCGGTGGGGAGATTCACCGATTTCAGCTGGATTCTGTCGACAGCCTCCATAACCGGAAAGGTTATTTTTTTGCCGTCCTCATGTCCTACTCGGACCACATGTCGTAAGGCAGTGGTCAGGGTAGCCGGCTGCTCCAATCTGGATAGCTGCATGGTGTACTCCAAGTTGGGGTACACCCTGACTGGATCGACCGGTGGTAATCTAACTATTGGTGTGCACTGAGTGCTGGGGCTCGTACTAGAGCTCGTCACTACATTTTCCTGTATTGGTTGGTTATTGGTGTTACTGTCCTTATGAGTTGCTGGAGCCGCAGGATGCCCTTGCCGCTGTAGGTGTAGTTTCGGCTTTGTTTCCCGGCTTCCAGAGGAGAGAGTTTCTGCCATGGGGAGATTTGTTTGTATTCCTATATCCATTGTTGGAAAATCAGTTTGTATAGCCATATCCTTTGTTTCAATTTTGACGGCTCCCGTGAGCGACCTCAAAAAGTCCTTGAGTCTACTTGCCCGCATGGCATCTCTCCTCCTTTTGCTCGGGGACTTTCGCTTTGGCATCCTGTTCGGTATACTGGGCTCAACCATAATCAGTCCTGGAGATCAGTCTTTGCTCCAGCATTCTGTATGTGGGGCAGTTTCTACCGGTGGTTCCACAAGACTTTTTTCCTCGGATCTTACACGGTATGCAAACTGTTGCCGCCTTGCAGTCTTTGCGGCTATGACCTTTCTCCCCGCACTTGGTGCACGCCGGCTCCCTGGTGCACAGCCTTAGGATGTGATCCAGGTCACCACAGTTGTGGCAACGATCTTAGCATTACTTAAACCTAACTAACCTTAGGACATCACACACATCCATGCCCGAGGCAGGATTCGAACCTGCGACCGTAGCGGTCTCGCGGTTACAAACTGAAGCGCCTAGAACCGCTCGGCTACATCGGCCGGCACGGACCCAACACACCAAATTCAGAACGGCACACCAGATTGTGACAGACGGCTGTGAAGTGGTCGTTGGTGAAGTTCATAAGGTTTTTCTGCTGTCCAGTAGCAGAAATTTTGCTTATTTACTGTAGCTGAAAAGTACCTGTGGGCCTCATCAGAAGAAGTCAAAACAGCGTCAGGGGGAACGTTCTCAAGAATTTCCTCATACAAAGCTCTGCGTGTTTCAAAATCTCTCTCACTTTACTCTTCGGTAGTTATCATTTTGCGGGGTTGCACGAGAAGATCTCTGTGCGTGATTCTTCTAACATCGTACTAGACAATAACAGGGTAGCTGTGTATTTAAGTACTGAATTCTTTGGAGACTCATGGACCGACGCTCTCACATGCGCCACGGTTTCCGGCGTTATTAGTCTGAGGTCGGCCAGTAGGTTTTCTTTTTAGTGTAGAACCTGATGCTCTCTAGTCTGGTACCAACACTCGAATAGTTTTTCTCTCAGGAACAGAATCTTGTCGGCGAAGATAGAATCGAATGTGAAATGCTCAGTGAGTAGTAATCAGAACCACCATTATGAATATACTCCTCCACAACAAACGCACGACGCTCACGTAGCCAAGCCATTGCGCTCACTGAAAATGGCACGAACATAGCTATAGACCGATACCCCCTCCACTTCTGTATCCCCATCACGGCTCACACAGCGGCCTCTCTAAATACGGGAGGTCTTTTTGCCGAACCTTGGATCTGATATGTTGTTTCGATTCCTCGCGTTGACGGGTTTATGGGGAGTTCGAACGCCCTATCGCCGGCCGCTGTGACCGAGCGGTTCTAGGCGCTTCAGTCCAGAATCACGCTGCCGCTACGGTCGCAGGTTCGAATCCTCTCTGTAATAAAAAAACTGAGTCAAGGAACCAACGATCAACTTGAACAGAAGTCTTGTGGCGTCCGCCCAGACCAAACGCAACGAACTATATCACTGTATCAGGGCTCACTGTAGCCATTGACATCAAACTTTCACAGGACATTAAACTGTATATTCTGAATCTACTGAATACAATAATTGTATTTCGGCCACTGCTTTCGGAAATTCAATTTTTTAATTACATGCTTAACATTTTGAGTACTTTTTTGTACGTTATCCTAAATAATATTAATTATATGTAACATTATGTTCCTCTTTTAGTTCAGTAGATTTAGAATATGTATGTTATTACTCCCTGAAAATTTGAATACTCTACTAGAAGAGGTTTCTGAGATTTAGGGAAAAATGCAACAGAAAATCTAAATTTTATGGAACAGTTTCGAAAGTTTCAAAAGACTGTGACTCTCTTAATATATGCTTAATTTCTTATTTTCAGTCACTCAGAAGCACCCTGCAGCATACTGTATATCATCTTCTTGATCTTTTTCCAAGTCTGTTCCTTCTTTTCTTCTTTGTGGACTCCTTAGTGGCCGACTGTTCTGCATACTCTGCTTTATCAATGCGAAGCTTGTCCATTTGTTCAAGTTCTCTGATGCAGTTTGCTCCAGGATTAATTCCCATCCGCTGTAGCACTTTCACCCTACCAATGTTGCCATCATTAAAAGCAATAACAGCACCACTAACACCCCACTTCAGTGTCTTCATTCCAACAATAACATTTTTTGGTAAGCGAGTCCATACAAGATTATTGAACGACTCACTGGGATTTTGAGTCTGACCATGCAGACACTTCTTCAGTAATTCAGGATTGGCCAGGTCTCTGCAAATAGGTTTTATGATATCCATGACTGCTGCTGGGATGGACTGTTCATAGCTGTATGTATTGTTTGTGTAGTGGGCATTGCGTTAACTGCACCATGAATCAGATCCTGGAGAGCAAAGGTGGTGTACTGGTTTTTCATCAGTTTACAGTCTGTGGAAGAAGATAACCCATACTGCCTGCTTCATTTTCAACAAATCCTCAGTATTATTTCTAGTGGCCATCCCATGATACTGCTGTAGTTCAAATGGCTCTGAGCACTATGGGACTTAACATCTATGGTCATCAGTCCCCTAGAACTTAGAACTACTTAAACCTAACTAACCTAAGGACTGCACACAACACCCAGCCATCACGAGGCAGAGAAAATCCCTGACCCCGCCGGGAATCGAGCCCGGGAACCCGGGCGTGGGAAGCGAGAACGCTACCGCACGACCACGAGATGCGGGCATGGTGTAGTTCACCAATCATTTTGTCTGTCAGCCTGAATCTTATGGTTTTACCATCAGAAAGCTTCTTGTCTCTCAAACTTTGTTTCAACTTCCTCGACCTGGTGCCCATCCTCTTCTCGACATGACCTTTATAACAAAGCCTCCTATATAGAAAATGACCGACTTCATTAAATCTTGAAGCAGCGCACGTAAAAATTTTAACATTTTCAACTGGTGTAGATTATATTTAAAAAAAATAAAATAAAATACTTCCCCTGTGAGTTTATAAGTGATATATATATATATATATATATATATATATATATATATATAAATATAAATTTGCAATTTTCCGAATATATATATATATATATATATTCGGAAAATTGCAAATTTTATAATTAGATAAAAATCCTAAAACGTGAAAAAGAACGCGGCTGCTACGGTCGCAGGTTTTAATCCTGCCTCGGGCATGGATGTGTGTGATGTCCTTAGGTTAGTTAGGTTTGAGTAGTTCTAAGTTCTAGGGGACTGATGACCTCAGAAGTTAAGTCCCATAGTGCTCAGAGCCATTTGAACCATTTGTGAAAAGAAAATTCGTTTTAACTCCCCTTAAAAAGAGTCGATGGAAACAATGTAAACTGTTTTTGTTATGTATTTCAGCTCACGTCTGACGAGTGGTGTCTTTCCCGACTTCGATTTATTACTGATCGACATACACTCCTGGAAATGGAAAAAAGAACACATTGACACCGGTGTGTCAGACCCACCATACTTGCTCCGGACACTGCGAGAGGGCTGTACAAGCAATGATCACACGCAAGGCACAGCGGACACACCAGGAACCGCGGTGTTGGCCGTCGAATGGCGCTAGCTGCGCAGCATTTGTGCACCGCCGCCGTCAGTGTCAGCCAGTTTGCCGTGGCATACGGAGCTCCATCGCAGTCTTTAACACTGGTAGCATGCCGCGACAGCGTGGACGTGAACCGTATGTGCAGTTGACGGACTTTGACCGAGGGCGTATAGTGGGCATGCGGGAGGCCAGGTGGACGTACCGCCGAATTGCTCAACACGTCGGGCGTGAGGTCTCCACAGTACATCGATGTTGTCGCCAGTGGTCGGCGGAAGGTGCACGTGCCCGTCGACCTGGGACCGGACCGCAGCGACGCACGGATGCACGCCAAGACCGTAGGATCCTACGCAGTGCCGTAGGGGACCGCACCGCCACTTCCCAGCAAATTAGGGACACTGTTGCTCCTGGGGTATCGGCGAGGACCATTCGCAACCGTCTCCATGAAGCTGGGCTACGGTCCCGCACACCGTTAGGCCGTCTTCCGCTCACGCCCCAACATCGTGCAGCCCGCCTCCAGTGGTGTCGCGACAGGCGTGAATGGAGGGACGAATGGAGACGTGTCGTCTTCAGCGATGAGAGTCGCTTCTGCCTTGGTGCCAATGATGGTCGTATGCGTGTTTGGCGCCGTGCAGGTGAGCGCCACAATCAGGACTGCATACGACCGAGGCACACAGGGCCAACACCCGGCATCATGGTGTGGGGAGCGATCTCCTACACTGGCCGTACACCACTGGTGATCGTCGAGGGGACACTGAATAGTGCACGGTACATCCAAACCGTCATCGAACCCATCGTTCTACCATTCCTAGACCGGCAAGGGAACTTGCTGTTCCAACAGGACAATGCACGTCCGCATGTATCCCGTGCCACCCAACGTGCTCTAGAAGGTGTAAGTCAACTACCCTGGCCAGCAAGATCTCCGGATATGTCCCCCATTGAGCATGTTTGGGACTGGATGAAGCGTCGTCTCACGCGGTCTGCACGTCCAGCACGAACGCTGGTCCAACTGAGGCGCCAGGTGGAAATGTCATGGCAAGCCGTTCCACAGGACTACATCCAGCATCTCTACGATCGTCTCCATGGGAGAATAGCAGCCTGCATTGCTGCGAAAGGTGGATATACACTGTACTAGTGCCGACATTGTGCATGCTCTGTTGCCTGTGTCTATGTGCCTGTGGTTCTGTCAGTGTGATCATGTGATGTATCTGACCCCAGGAATGTGTCAATAAAGTTTCCCCTTCCTGGGACAATGAATTCACGGTGTTCTTATTTCAATTTCCAGGAGTGTACAATGATGAGTCAAAACATTATAACCACCTCGTCAATAACGCGCTGGTCCGACTTTGGTAAGCAAGACAGCAGCGATTGTAGTAGTAATCTCCTGTGGGACCAAACTGCTGAGGTCATCGGTGCCTAGGCTTACGCACTACATAATCTAACTTCAACTAACTTACTCTAAGGACAACACACACTCCTATGTCCGAGGAAGGACTCGAACCTCTGACGGGGGCAGCCGCGCTAACTGTGGCAAGGCGCCTCAAACCGCGTGGCTACCGCGCAATTCGACAAGTCCTTTCTAGGTACCCGGAGATTTCTGTCGCCAGATATCTACGCACAGATCAAGAAAATCCCTCAAATTATGGGCCGGAGGTTTGTGGACGCGGAGCTGTGCCTGATAGAGTACCAGATGTGTCCCATAGAGTTGCACATCAGTCGAATACGGTGACTGGAACATCAACATAAGTTCCCTACCACGCTCCTCAAACCACTGTGGCACAATTTTGGCCTTGTGAAAGTTTTGCTGGAACACTCCTTCGCCGACGGCGAAGACTCGAACTTGGAGGGCTGCTGGTGATCGGCAGCGTATGTTTCAAGCAGCCGTTCTGATAGTTTCAGCGCTCTTCAACCACTTTCCACAAGTTCCCGTGGTAGTACCACGCGAAAAGCCGACCACTTTCGGCGTTTCCGAGATATTCGTTCCCAATCCACCCTTAGGCAAAATGTCTTATGTCAGCTGATTCCCCATTTATGGACAGTCGCTAGAAATCCTCTCGGCGTCGCTTATTTGCTTTCCTTACCGCGTCACCAGGCGGCAATAAGTCACGTGGTCGAGAGTGATCACAGTGTTTTGGATCATCAATCTATCCATCCAGCGTGATGGATAATGAAGATATGTTTACACTGTTAGTGCCTCACCAGACCTCTTCAGTTGACGAGCTACATCTACATCTATAAAGTTACTCTGCAATTCACACTCAAGTGCCTGGCAGAGGGTTCATCGAACCATTTTCATTCTACTTCTCTACCATTCCACTCTCGAATGACGTGTGGGAAAAAGGAACTCCTAAATCTTTCCGTTCGAGCTCTGATTTTTCTTATTTTATTATGATGATCATTTCTCCCTATGTAGATGGGGGTCAACAAAATATTTTCTCATTCGAAAGAGAAAGTTGGTGACTGAAATTTCGTAAATAGATCTCGCCGCAAATGAAACCGCATTTGTTTCAGGGACTCCCACCCCAACTCGCTTGTCATATCGGGGGATTTCGTAAACAGATCCCGCGCAAATAAAACCGCCTTTGTTTCAGTGATTGCCACCCCAACTCGCGTATCATATCAGTGACACTCTCACTCCTATTGCGCGATAACACGTAACAAGCTGCCCTTCTTTACACCTTGTCGATGTCCTCTGTCAATCCTATCTGGTAAGGATCCCATACCGCGCAGCAATATTCCAGCAGAGGACGGACAAGTGTAATGTAGGCTGTCTCTTTAGTGGGTTTGTCGCATCTTCTAAGTGTTCTACCAACAAAGCGCATTCTTTGTTTCACCTTCCCCGCAATATTGTCTATGTGGTCTTTCCAATTTAAGTTGCTCGTAATTGTAATTCCTAGGTATTTAGTCGAATTGACAGCCCTTAGATTTGTGCGATTTATAGTATACCCAAAATTTATCGGATTTCTTTTAGTACCCATGTGGATGACCTCGCACTTTTCTTTGTTTAGTGCCAATTGCCACTTTTCGTACCATACAGAAATTTTCTCTAGATCATTTTGTAATTGGAATTGATCGTCTGATGATTTTATTAGACGGTAAGTTACAGCGTCATCTGCAACAATCTAAGAGGGCTGCTCAGATTAACACCTAGATCATTTATATAGATCAGGAACACCAGAGGGCCTATGACATTACCTTGCGGGATGCCAGATATCACTTCTGTTCTACTCGATGATTTTCCGTCTATCACTACGAACTGTGACCTCTCTGAGAGGAAATCACGAATCCAGTCACACTACTCCATATGCACCCAATTTGATTAATAGTCGCTTGTGAGGAACGGTATCAAAAGCCTTCTGGCACTCTAGGAATATGGAATCGATCTGCTACTGTGTGTCGTACTCAAATCATCTTATGATGGCTTCGGTATTTCTAAGTCGAAACCAGTAATGCTGCCAAGGGTGTGACCTGATGCTAAAAAAACTAATAAAAATATTTCTATTGTTTCCTTCAACTTCTTTCGAACAGCTGTGAACTGAGGCTGGAACATGTAATTAAAAAAGAGTTACAAGAAGGACACTGCGCTTCCCTAATGTAGTATGCCTCGTCTGTGTGCTTAGAAATATTGCGGGATAATATAAGTGCGTAACAAATACCTTCTAAACATCATATAAAGGAACAACTTCTTTTTACGCCAATAACTGCAATAAAAACAGTCTTTGCTCTGTTAACAGTATAGAAGGTTGATATCCCTTATTAAGGGTCCATTCTACTCATTCATACTAAAAAATAAGCAAGTTTTACGATTTTTTTGGAGTTTGGGGGAACTAGTCAGACAATCAACGTCAATCTTTTCGCACATTATTTACTGATTCTTGGACAACATTTTCTGAGGTTTTGTGAGAAAATCAATCATCATTAAACCCTCCAACCGATGAGTTGAGCCGGCCGAAGTGGCCGTGCGGTTAAAGGCGCTGCAGTCTGGAACCGCAAGACCGCTACGGTCGCAGGTTCGAATCCTGCCTCGGGCATGGATGTTTGTGATGTCCTTAGGTTAGTTAGGTTTAACTAGTTCTAAGTTCTAGGGGACTAATGACCTCAGCAGTTGAGTCCCATAGTGCTCAGAGCCATTTGAACCATTTTTCGATGAGTTGAAGTTGCTACGTCCAAAATGAGATATGTCCATGAAGGAAGTCTTGCAGTCTGCAAATCTCACCTGAAATCAGAAAATGAACAATTTTCTTGATCTACAGGATTTTGCACACGGTGTAATAGCACAATTTCTGAAATTCGAAAAAATAATAACACGGCGGACGTCTGAAACAAAGATGTAGTTTTGTCGTGCGTGAGATGAGCTTTATCTCAAGCTGACTGAATGTATTGCGGGCACACTGACAAAGATATCTTTCTAAAATTTGGCTGAATTATTTTTCGGGCACATTCGCGGGGAGTAACAGGCTAATTTTTTATTTTAATTTATTCATTAGCCCGAAATACACGACAAAACTAAAAAAAAGTTCAAATGTGTGTGAAATCTTATGGGACTTAACTGCTAAGGTCATCAGTCCCTAAGCTTACACACTACTTAACCTAAATTATCCTAAGGACAAACACACACACACCCATGCCCGAGGGAGGACTCGAACCTCCCCCAGGACCAGCCGCACAGTCCATGACTGCAGTGCCTCAGACCGATCAGCTAATTCCGCGCGGCGACAAAACTACATCTTCGTTTCAGATTTACTGTGATATTATTCCGTGAGCAAGATAAGATTTGTAGACTGCAGTGCTTCCATCACGGACACATTCATTTGGACAGAGTGGTCTTAACTCATCGGACGACTGAATTTCTTATAAAAAATTAAAAAAAATGTCGTCCAATGATCAATAAATAATGTGCAAAAAGCTCTACATTGAGTGCTTTGTAAAAATATAAAGAATATAAACAACATAATATATAAAGATTTCTCTGAGGTTACAGCGAATTGAATGCTCAACAATAGTTAAAATGGCTTCATGTAATTTGTTACTAGCTAGTTGATGAGAATGTAATTTATACAATGCAAATGTCAAATAGAAATAAAAAAAGGAAAATGTAACACAATGAGCGTGGTTAAGAGTGGATGGAAAGAAAGTTGGGTGGTTAGTTGGCTGATTCGGGGAATGGGACCAAACAGCGAGGAAGTTGGCCGTGCCTTTTCAAAGGAACCATTGCGTAAACTGTTCAGTACTTCAAAAGTAATTGCCATAACTATTAATATATTTATCCTGCTGCGTCACAAGACGGTAAGTCTTTTCATGGAAAAATGTTTGCGGTTGCTTATGGACCCACGATTACACCGAGGAGTGCACCCCTTCGTCCGAAGCAAATTGAAGGCCACGAATGTCTTTCTTCAGGGCTCAAATAATAATTTAAATCGCATGGGGGGAGACCTTGGCTGATGAAGTGTGTGCAAGGGCTTCCCAGGGAAACTTCTACAGAGGGCCAACATGTTGCCAAGGTTGCTTCGACTATACTGCAAAAGTTTCGCTGGGGAGACCTTAAATATTATTCACACAGTCACAATCTCTCACCTCGTGCAATTTCCATATTTTTGGAGCACTGTAGAAAGACGTTTGTGGCCGCGGATTTGCTTCGCACGAAGAGGTGCACCCCTAGACACAGTCATGGTCCTGTAGGCAAACGTAAAACGTCTTCCTTGAAGACCACACTGTCTCACAGTGGGGTAAATCTATGAAATGGTTATGGTGATTAGTTTGAAGACAATAAACAGTCTACGTACCGTTTTTTCATCTGCCTCGTTTTTATTTGACTGCCCCTCAGTATATTCCAATGAAATGAAGAAAATAGATGTCTTCTCACATTATGGTTATTGATCACGAAACCTTTACTTACTTACTCTATAGAAATGGTCAACAGATACACACGCCATGGAACATTCAATGAGCCGTACCTTCAAATTAATAGCGTTAACATTCGATTAACTACGCTGGACTGCACTGGCAGCTTTCAAATATAATTTATGAGATGCTTTCAGTTTAATTCTTATTCTTCGGAACGGGTAAATAAAAAAAGGATTTTAGTTCATTTCCTAGTCTTTCATTCCTTTTCATCTAGTAGCAACGTTTCAATCAATGAAATCATTGGCTAGTTTGCTAAACTTTACGTCAGCGAGGGAAACTATTATCATCTTCAGTTTTCTGTCAGAATATTAGTTTCGCAACCAGTGTGACGAATGTTCCAGCACAATAGCCCCACATGAGTCTTCAGTACTGGGTTATGTCCTCAGCAGTGGACTCCCCATGCTTTCTGGGCCGTATCTTAATATCTGTTTACTCTAGCGCTGACTCATCTGAGTAATTTGTAATACTGCTGCTTTTCGTGACGTGATATCCTAACACCGAAATAAGTAATATCTAACACTATTCAGCTGAGTCGCTCAGTTGTAATGCTATGTCTACGGAACTCTCGACGATTTCGCCAATGTCAAGGCAAACACCAGAATCTAAAATGTAATTATATCAAGAAGCTAGGCTACATTGAATCGCCAGAAATGGAGTCTTAATTCGTCAGTTTTACGATATAACGGTGCGACCCTCTGTGAGCCGATAAATATGCTGCTACTTGCTTCAAATCGGACAAGCTAAGGATAGTTTAACGTACCAACAACGCAGATGTGGTGCTTAGGGGTTCTTTTTCATCGCCGAGCGGAAAATCAGCTACTTTCATAAATTTTATAGCGCCTTCGACATATAAACAAGACTAGCGCGGGATAGCCGAGCGATCAAAGGTGCCTTGCCACGGTTCGCGCGGCTCTACCCGTCGGAGGTACGAGTCCTCCTTCGGGCATGGGTGTGTGTGTTGTCCTTAGCGTAAATTAGTTAGGTTAAGTAGTGTGTAAGCTCATGGACCGATGACCTCAGCAGTTTGGTCTCATAAAGGTAAAGCCAAGAAGCTACTAATAAAAAAAAGTGTGAAATATGCAAGTTTAAATGTGGCTTCCTCAGCTCTGAATTCATTAAAAAGGTACTTATTAGAAAGCGGAACTATAAACTGTTATATTGCCTTCCATATTGCCTGGAAAGATGCTTTCGTAGGCTGTAATTCATAGTGGGTGTGAAGGATATCGTAAGAGATGATTAGTAACCATTTGGTATATTTCAGAAGCATAACAGTATTTCAGAGGCCCAAGAACTGCTGATAAATTAGGAGAGCGTACCTGTAGTCAGTCATTCACTGAAAAATCTTATAGATAGTTTAACACTCGCCGAATGAGGTGGTGCAATGTTTAGCACATTGGGCGCGCATTCGGGAGGACGTCGGTTCAAATTCCCTTCCGACCATCCAGATTTTCCAATTTAGGTTCTCTTGATTTACTTCCATCGCACAAGGCCAACGCCGCTATGGTTCCTTTGAAAAGGGTACGCTGATTTCCTTTCACATCCTAATCTGGGTTTGTACTTCTGCTCTAACGACCTTGTAGTCGACGAAATGTTAAACTTGAATCTTTCGTTTATTAATGCACGACAGTGAAAGTAAGTGTGCTTAGGTTACAACAACATTGGAAAGCTCATGTTGTTTCTTTCGTTTCAGCATATCTATGGCACAAAAAAGTGAATGCAATCCTCTGCTGTCGTCAAGTGACAAGAAGGAAAATTTATATCACCAGCATGGCATATTCGCAGAAGTGGAACTGGTTTGTGAAACGTTCTTATTTTACAAAAGAAAAGTGAGGTGAATGGAATAGTTTGTGTTTGTCGCAAGTAGTTCATACAAGAGGACTGTTAGCCTTCACCCTAATATCTTATACAACGTTCATTCAAATTTGGAAACCCAAGAATATCATGGGGTAGGTCAGCAGTACCAGACTTCGTCATGCTAAATTATGGTACTTTTTTCCATTGACTTTTGAAATTACCTTTCCTGAAGTTCAAGTATGCTTCGCCATCGAGTGATGTTTTACTTGGGTATACAGGGCGTCCCACAAAATTGGTGCCGGCCCTTGGTGGCCGAGCGGTTCTAGGCGCTTCAGTCTGGAACCACGCGACCGGTACGGTCGCAGGTTCGAATCCTGCCTCGGGCATGGATTTGTGTGATGTCCTTAGGTTAGTTAGGTTTAAGTAGTTCGAAGTTCTAGGGGACTGATGACCTGAGATGTTAAGTCCCATAGTGCTCAGAGCCATTTGAACCATTTTGAACAAAAATGGTCAGTATTCAGGGATATGACAGAAACGACCATTTTAAGTGAAATATTTCATATGGACATATGTCCTAATCCTAATGATTTCCGAGAGATAACATAGTTAATGTACATGGTTAGTTATTTTTTGTATTATTCAACGCACTGTTTGATTTACACATGTATAACCATTCGTAAACGTTACAACATTCGTTTCACAAAGTATCAATTGAAACATACGTATTTTTAACACATTCACTTTCAGGCATTATCGTACCGTCACATGACAGCTGCTCCACAGTTCACAATAAATGTTCGGATATCCCACCGTCAGCTTCAATGCATTTGTGTATACTTGAGAAAAAGCTTGTGCTGCCTTTCTGAGTGCCACCGCACGTTTTCTAATGAGGGTAGCAACGACCATGGTCCATCCAAGCAACTTGGAAATTGGTTTCCACTGTAGTGTGTGGATTTTCTTGCGACCATCGATGAGTATTCGTGTGTTGTTGTTGATGATGATGATGTTTGGTTTGTCAGGCGCTTAACTGCGCGGTCATCAGCGCCCGTACAAAGTCCCAATTTGGACACAGTCCAATTTTCACACAATCCAATGTAGCCACTGTCACGACTGATGATGAGGACAATACAAACACCCAGTCCAGGGCAGAGAAAATCCCCAAGCCGGCCGGGAATCGAACCCGGGATCCCGTGATCCAGAGGCAGCAACGCTAGCCACTAGACGACGAGCTGCAGACTGTGTTGTTGATTCCATTCCCTGTAAACGTGGCTTCGTCAGTGAACAGTCTTAATGAGAGCAAATAAAGTTTCTAATTTAACCAGTTACAATTCGTGTGGCATTGTCGCTAATGTGAAGAAAGTGGACAAGCTGTATGTGGAATGAGTATAAATTGTACGCTTGTAATGTTCCCCGTACGCGTATTCGCGGGACATTGATACGTGCAGAAAGGCAGTAGGACTACGTTGCAACACATCAACAATGTGTTGCTGTCCCTGCACAGATTGAACTACACGTTCAGAAGAAAAATTGGAACTTGGAAAAATATCTGTTTCACGCAATGTGCTGAAAACTCTCGTAAACACTCTCCGATCATGAATTCGACGTGGCGGGAAGTTCCGGCGGCATTCTTCAATAGCAGCATTAGCACTTCCATCGCAGAAACCAGTAACATACACCCTGACTGCATAATCTTCATTACTGTGGATGTATGATATTTTAGCCAGCGTGTGTACAAGCACAGTGAAACGACGCTTATCTCTTATGTACTCTCAGTCCTTCACTCACAAGATACCACGACAAACGCACCTTGAAAGGGCTAGTTTAATGGCAGAAAGACGTGAGCAAATAGCCTGAAAGCAACGAGTTAGGTTGTGCTAGAATAAAACGTCAAATAGGATTGGTGGGTAATCCAATGTAGCCACTGTCACGACTGATGATGAGGAAAATGCAAACACCCAGTCCGGGGCAGAGAAAATCCCCAAGCCGGCCGGGAATCGAACCCGGGATCCCGCTTATCTCTTGTGTACTCTGGCACGCCTTCCCGCTCGGAAAACAGTGCATTAAACCGCACGGTAACCAGGTGGGCGATAAAATGTACATTAAAAGTGTCCTATCTCGGAAATCACTCGCAACAGGGTATACGAGTATGTTCATCTGAAGTTTTTTGATTCAAATGAATGCTGCTGCCACATCTCTGAATATTGACCAGTCTTCTTGGGGCTCTCTGTATAGTTGGGACGCTTCGCCTCCTGCTTGGGGTTCTCAGAATGAAATTCATGAAAATGTAGTATAAAATTATTTTTTGATTAGCTGTAGCCTGGAACCACTAGCCGTATTAGAAAGCTCTGACTATCAATAATTCCGTCTCAACTATTACTTTAACTTGCCGTTTTTGCCTACTGAATATCTTCATTATTTCATTATAAATCGCGACTAATGTGAACAACATAAAGATCCACTACGCCATTTTTCGTCCAAACGCCGCCATTACGCCATGCTTGGATAGGTCGCACGGTTTCAGACGGCCGGGTTTTTTCATTCCCCAGCCAGTAACAGCCAATCTCCTGGAGTGATGTGGCGTACACCCTGCCACGGCGCGATCCGTGTATCTTCAACTCGCCGCTTGTAAACAATCTACCACTTGGCCGCTAGATATTCTGCTGACATACTGCGGGTACATCACATACTGAACGAACAATCTTACGTAAATAGTGCTGTGCAGTAATATCTGCGAAGCACCACTGTACAAATGTAACGAAAGTACGAAGGAAGAAATGATCGTCCGTAGATATGAAGATCATTATAGATACTACAGAGAGCCCACATCACGTTGTCCGTATTTGGATTTGAGCCCTACGTCTATCGAACAGCGTTCTAGTAATTTACTACGGCAACGTCTCACTTGATATCATAATTATGGAAAATAAAAGGCTTACGTGTTTCCAAATTTCACATACTTTCAGATATCTTATCAAACACTATGCGCTTATAAAATTCTGTTTACATTAGGTCACCACAAAATTAAAACATTAAAAGTAATTCCACATGCAAATTCGTTGTATGCGGCGATTTATTGTCCTTTTTACCGTTGATACTATCAGAGATGATTTCCCGAGAAACATCATTTCATCGTAATTGTTAACTGGAACAGTGAGAGAGGGTAACACGAGAATATAACAATGAAACACTGAAACCATAATAAAAATTTTGAATGGACTTCAGTCAAGACGTATTGCCTTGCACTGCTGAGTCAAAAGCTAAACGATCGAAGATAAACTTTAAAAAAATAACGAATCAGTATTCTGAGTGATTCGGACTTAAATAGCTACAGTCGGTCGTGGATTTTAGATGTTTATTTCAGTAACGTCCGCCCCCGGTAGCTGAGTGATGCTGGCACGGTAGCTCAGCGTGTTCGGTCAGAAGGTTAGCTGCCCTCTGTAATAAAAAAAAAGCTCAGTTATTGGTTCAACAACGAACTTTAACGGATGTCTTACGACGTCCGCCCCGAACAGATGCAACGAACAAAAGCGAACAAAATGGGATTAAAAAAAAAATGTGGTCAGCGCGACTGACAATCCTAAGGGCCCGTGTTCGGTTCCCGGCTGGGTCGAAGGTTTTCTCCGCTCAGGGACTGGGTGTTGTGTTGTCATAATCATCATCATTTCATTCCCATCGACGCGCAAGTGGCCGAGGTGGCGTCAAATCGAAAGACTTGCACCCGGCGAACGGTCTACCCGACGGGAGGCCCTAGTCACACGACATTTTTTTTTTTTCTTTTAAATTCACTAACGTCTATAGACCAAAGCCGAGCTGGTTACTGTTAACTGATCAGTTACTTCCCGTGAAAACTGAAAGAGTGGACTGTCTCTGATTAAATCCGTGCCGTCGTTTCGTTGTCTCTTGTATATTTTACGAACTACGTACACTACAAGACGCAGTTTCAGACATTCGATCTTTAGTAAGGTGGCACCCCAATTCTGCTGGAGAATTTCCTCTCTGAAACTAGATCTCACAGATTCTACCTTCCGTTCTGTTATATGTTTTATTCGTGGTAAAGGATGATTCTCAGTTCTACCGTGTGTGGTTCTAACGCACGCCAGAGAGCATCGCTGCCACTGTTTACTGTGGATGCCTCCTGTCGAGC
This sequence comes from Schistocerca americana, assembly GCF_021461395.2. Lineage (NCBI taxonomy): Eukaryota > Metazoa > Arthropoda > Insecta > Orthoptera > Acrididae > Schistocerca > Schistocerca americana. The sequence continues at coordinate 542,723,662 of NC_060119.1, forward strand.
GAAGAACCTCCTCAGCCGTCTCTTGCTCAGCAAAGACACTTGACCCCCCTACTGCGTCAGTGGCAGTCGGCAGCCGCTGTTGAGCACAGAAAACGAACGAAGTCTTCAAACCCGACGCATGGTCTCGCACAATGACAGCCTAAACATCTCAGGCTTTTGACCGTCGCGGTATTTGTGGGATACGACCATTCTATTATTGAAGCTTTTCTTTAGACAATGTAGCTGGCTCGTAAAATCAGCACCTTCTCCAAAATAACAATATTCACGTTCGCTAAAAGTTGCTGTAACCGTCCCTTCAAGTGAAAACGCAGAGTGAGTTATTTTCAGTTTTCGAATGGTTACTGATACCCTGCTCCAACACAAACTGACACGAACAAAACTTCGCTGTGAGTTCCCACGCAGACACGAAGCTGTTTTATGTCACTTAACCCAATTTATTTTGGCGAGACATTGGATTCCAAGTAAAGCTAACATATTAGTTTAGTGTAACAATGGAGGTACGTAGATCCGGAGCAGTTGTGGAAATTGTTCTTCTGTGAGTGAAGTATTGCTGCAGCACACTCGTTACGAAACCCAAGACGGTTAATTCACCTCCAGCGTGAGAGGTAACGTAAGTACGAGGTTAGTCCTACGGCTGCTACAGTTCTCATAAAGATCAGTTACATATGTAGTAGGAAGCATATGAAATAAAGCTAGAAGCCAGTTGACTGTCGTAACAAGGATATCGAGTAGATTTTATGTTTACACATTTGCACAAGTAATACATTCGTGATTGCTATTCCAATTTACGATATCAAGTCACATGAAATCATGAAATGACGCTTTCGTATTGTGTGCGAAGATTTTGTCTGAAGACAAAGTACACACATTTCGTAAAAAAGTGCTCCGGAGTCTCAGATAGTCGAAATCAACAGAAACATTGAAGCTTCCTGCTTGTGCACATACAATATGTTGAAAGGTGGCTGCACTGATGAATGGGTTAATAAACTGATTTGGTATACGCATTTCAGTTATACACACTTTGGTCCCAGAAAATGCTTTCATAAATTACGAGAAAATTGCTACTTCAGTAATATGGAAAAACGTATTCGATCTGTTCTTGCCAAATGCAAATTATGTCAAAAGGCTAAGCCGCCAACTATTTCTCACAGAGCACCGTTGTTTCCTATCATTCCAGCGAAATTAAAGGACATGGCTGCAGTCGATTTGTTCGGTCCAGTGGTTCGTTCTACTAATGGTTTTGCGTACATTTTGGTAGCAGTGGAATTGACATCAAAATATGTGTGTTTTACACCTTTACGCAAAGCAACAGCTCGTTCAGTATCTAATGCTTTCATCAAACATTTTCTTAAAGAAGTGGGTCATGTTGATAAGGTTATATCAGATAATGGATCACAGTTTCCCTCTAAAATTTGGCTTCGTACTCTACGGCGTCGTAAGATTAAACCAATTTTCATTTCACTTTTTCACCCTCAATCTAACGCTTCAGAGAGATGGATGAAGGAAATCAATAAATTGTGTCGTCTTTATTGTCATCAGAATCACAGAACGTGGGATCAGTATCTTCATATTTTTCAAAACATTCTGAATGAACTCCCTAATGATTCAACTTCTTTACCACCTATATTAATATTAAAAAATAAAGCACCGACAAATCGCATATCTGAAATCGTTCCTTTTCCGCCTACACGGAAACTGCGGCATTCTGAAGTTGTGAACCTGGCTCTGCAAAATATTGCATCTGCGGCTGCTAGAAGAGAGAAATCAGCTAAACGTCCTGGTCGTTTAAAAACCTTGTCAGTTGGTCAAAAGGTGTTAATTAAGTCTCACCGTTTGTCTCACAAAGGAAAAGGCTTGTGTCGCAAATTTTTTTTTGCTTTATAACGGTCCATATAGAGTTCGCAAAATTATTCATGATAACACTGTCGAAGTAGAAACTCTTAAATCTCGGCGCTCTAAGGGAATACATCATATATCTAACGTTAAAGTTTTTGTGGAATGACATACTTTCGAGAAACCAACAGTTATACGTAAACATGCGGAGAGTACAAGGATACCGCGCCGTGTTCCGGCGGCGGCACAGACTCAAAGCAACAGTCAAGTCTGCGCGCCGCATAAGACTGTCGTGGACCGCAAACAATTACTTCCTACGTCACGCGTACCTACAGCTGATCGAGCGATCAGTGCGAATGCACTGACAGCCGTAAACAAATACACAGTCTAATTTCTCTGATTAAATTCAGTATAAAGCTATAGTGACTTGATGAATTATGTTATTAAATGGCTCTGAGCACTATGGGACTCAACTGCTGAGGTCATTAGTCCCCTAGAACTTAGAACTAGTTAAACCTAACTAACCTAAGGACATCACAAACATCCATGCCCGAGGCAGGATTCGAACCTGCGACCGTAGCGGTCTTGCGGTTCCAAATTATGTTATTAACGTTCAGTATTTTTCAGGATACGTTTGTATAAAATATTTAAGAACTTCTGGTAAATTCTGTGTGTGTCCGACGTTAAGAGGACTTGCTATCGAGAAAATTTCAGGGAGAATGTAATTTCCAAGAAGAAACTAATAAACTAAAAAGGTAACTGTTAATTGAGTTTATTTTTCAGGTAACATATTTCCACTTAGGTACGTACTTTAGACGTAATTTGCTGCTCACGATTACGTGATTCATACTTTGTGCTAATTTCATGTTCTATGAATTTATTTGTGAAGCGACGTGCTTGCGTACGTTAACTGATTTTGACAATGATTGATTAATGAACAGGGTTTTTATTTGTATATATTATGCATCGCTTGGCTGCTATGCTTTTTCACTGATGTCACATTTTTTTTATTATGTGCCTGCTGCGCTTATTTATTTAAATTATAATTGTCACCTGATTAATTGTGCTGATATGGTTATGTATGTAAGTTATACTTTGTGATTTATCTGCTTGCGCCTTCATGTTTACTTTTTAAGATTACATATGAACATTTATTTGCTTATGCTGATATGATGCTAGTGACCTGTTTATTATGTAAAATACATATTTGCTGCTTTGCGTATGGATTGCATATTTATACATTTCTGTTTGTTGTCATAACTACTCTTTAATTTGCTATATAGAAATGCTGATATGCGGTGGTGGTGGTGGTGGTGGTTAGTGTTTAACGTCCCGTCGACAACGAGGTCATTAGAGACGGAGCGCAAGCTCGGGTTAGGGAAGGATTGGGAAGGAAATCGGCCGTGCCCTTTCAAAGGAACCATCTCGGCATTCGCCTGAAACGATTTAGGGAAATCACGGAAAACCTAAATCAGGATGGCCGGAGACGGGATTGAACCGTCGTCCTCCCGAATGCGAGTCCAGTGTGCTAACCACTGCGCCACCTCGCTCGGTGATATGCGGTGTACGAACATGGAGTTTAGGTTACACTATGGTATTAATTATTGTTCGCTTGGCAGAGCCTCGTTGTAGGGATTGTGCTGCATCCACTTGTTGACATTCTGTTCTCTACTGGTATATTCACTCGCTGTTGCATGTTTTGCTTACGCTCAGTGCCTTATATTTTTAAGATAAGAAAATGAACTGCTATAATTCGACGAACGACGTTAGTACAAGAAACTTCATAGAAGTCACATGAGCTGGAGGTTTTATGGAAGCTGTATAAATTTATGCTAATAGGAAGGAAACTAACGACATGACATACCAACACTAGGGTTAGACCATTGACAGTTATTACACTGCATTCTTCGTGAGCAATTGAAATAGGAAGTGACACTTGACACAAGAAAGACTCCACATATATGTTTCTGATTTGCCATGATTGTTGAAGTGGTGTACACACTGTGAAATATTACGATTTATTCACTCAAAGTCTTATGTCATCTTTCATACTACGTACTCGTACTTACTTACTGAGAGTTATTCGAACTAAAGGCTGTTAGAGGTCATGTATGCATTTCTTTTGTTTAATGATGGACAAGGTAACCAAAATGTATCTTATAATTCATAATGAGTAGAAGATTTGGGTCAGATGGATTACACAGAGGTTGTGTGTGGACATTGTGTCTTCGGATTGTATGGGATGATGAATTGAAGTTTGCACCAGGATTTTATCTGTACTTGTTCGAGGAGATTGACTAGAGGAAAGAGTTGTTATGGAAGTGAAATGATACTGGCGATAAGGTTTATATGTGTCGACGTATTGAAGAGGTATTATTGAGGTATTGAGATTGTGTGAAGCTGATGATTATTGGAGTTTTGGTGGACAAGAGGTAAGGTAAATGATATTGATGATAAGTTTTATATGCATCGACGTAAGAGGTATTATTGAAGTATTAAGATTATGCGATGCTGATGATTATTGGAGTTTTGATGGATAAGAGGCAAAGTAAGTGAGGCGCATATTTTTTTTTGTTGGTTTATATGGAAGAAGGAGGATGAAGATGGCAGACTAGAACACTAAAGTAGAAGGAAGATTGTCTACACACACACTTGGTTAAATCACTAAGCAGTATATACTTTTTTTTGAGAGAGGAAGCATTTGCATATCTTGGCTCACTGACAGTTGTTCAGCAACCGTACATTTGATTTGGCTTGGTCTTGACATGATGACTATGACGTTGACTAACTATTATTGACTGTTATACACTGTGCCACTACTACTTGATACACAAGTTGAACATCAAATTTTGACAGAATTGCATTTACACAGTTAACACTATTCAACTACACAGTAGCACTTAATGTGGATGAAAGATGAGTGAGTGTGTTTTGTGTGTTTTCCCTTCCTAATCCCAAATAATTGGTACCGACCTATCTCCTATATATTATTTTACTTGTTTGTTGTGGCTTGCACTGACACCCATAAATATTATAGGTTTACTGATATTTGTGTATTTGTAATAGTTAATATGACAATTATCTGATATCATTTGTGTGTTTATTATAATTTGTATGTTTAGTGTAAGAGCATTGATAATAATTTTGTAAAAGCAATTGTGTGTCCATTCAAACTGTTGTTCACACCTGCACCTGTTCAACATTGATGCGTGCCACTTAGAAATGTTTAATTTCTGCTGATGAACTGTGTGATTAGTGATAGTGAATATTATGGACTGTTACTTGCACTTTTTCTACATGATTGGTGCCACTAGGACATGTTTAATTTCTGCTGATAAACTCTGATGAACAGTGTGATTAGTGATAGTGAATATTATGGACTGCTGTCTGCACCTGTTCAACATTGCTGGGTGCTACTGATGGAACTGCTTCTACTGAAATGATGTTACTTCTTGCTGTCTGCACCTGTTCAACATTACTGGGTGCCACAGATGGAACTGCTTCTACTGAAATGAAGTCGCTTATTGGTGTCTGCACCTACTCAACATTGCTGGGTGCCACTAATGGAACTGTTTCTGCTGAATGATGTAACTTGTTGGTGTCTGCACCTGTTCAACATTACTGGGTGCCACAGATGGAACTGCTTCTACTGAAATGTTGTCATTTGTTGGTGTCTGCACCTGCTCAACATTACTGGGTGCCACTAATGGAACTGCTTATACTGAAAATGTCACTTGTTGGTGTCTGCACCTGTTCAACATTGCTGGGTGCCACTAATGGAACTGCTTCTGCTGAAAGATGTCACTTGTTGGTGTCTGCACCTGTTCAACATTGCTGGGTGCCACTGATGGAACTGCTTCTACTAAAATGATGTCACTTGTTGGTATTTGCACCTGTTGACCATTGCTGGGTGCTACTGCAGGAACTATCAACTACTTGTTTTTTTGAATCATTGAAAGCATTTTATGTGAACATTTGTATAAACTGATTTTTTGTGTATTGTGTGAACTATTATGTAAAGTCACATGTATGAAAGAATTTGTATTGCTTACCGTATTTTATATATTAGGTTATTGAAAGGTCAGTGCAAAGCCAAAATTTTATCTAATTATGTGATATTTACGTATTAATATTATCTTTTATTTTTGTCTGTATTTTTGTGGACGAATTTGGTGGTATTTTCACCACCAATGCTGGCAAAAATACCATCGAATTCTGGCCCGTGGAGGAATGGCATATGAAAGGTGGCTGCACTGAGCCACAGCGCCAGAGATTGCGCCAAATAGTTTTATTCCGCCGCCTCCACTGGCAGTTCTTGTCGAGAAGTCGTGGTGGAGAGTGCTTATCGAGATGTAGTAGTAGTGAGTCGGTGTTGAGATGTTGTAGTAGGGAGTGCTTGTTCCATGTTTTATGCTGTTGTTTGATGGGCTAGACAGCAGATGTTGTTCGAATGGAGATATTGTAATGATCAGAGTGCTTTTCGTCAATATATATGAAGGTAAAAAAAATTCCCTTTTTTTTATTATTTCAATGTCTTAAATAATGCGTCATTACAGGTTCAGTCAACAAAGCATCTGGCTTGTGTTCTTGTATTAGAGTGTAATTCTGGCTTCCTTACGCAATTATAGTATTTATATTTTTTTAATTGCTTCAGTATAAATGGTATTTAAAATTTCTTGTCTTATTGAAGAAGAACCGTGCCAGATGTGTACGTTGAATCACACTTCCACACACAGAACAGCAACACTTGTGGCTTGTTGTTTCGTAGCTTTCATAGTTGCTGGGGACTTAATTAATTAATTGTGTTAACGGAAATTTTCTTTCATTCTTTGTTGTTGTTCTATGCAGTCAGATTGCGTAATAATACTAGTCAGGGCCAACCGTTTACGAGACTGCGTAACCGGACAGACAACTACAAAAAATTAAAAAGTAATTGCATGCATTATATTTAAATAACCCCATGCAATGTGAGGCGACTAAAACAATCTTACTAGAGAAATTTATTATTTTCGCAGATTCATAAGAGAAAAGAAGAGGAACGAATGAAAGGGGAACAGCATTTACATCCCAGCATCGCGTAGAGCATCTGCTCTAGGTTTATAAAGACGTTGAAGCATAGCCAACAGTGTGACCTTCAGCGATGTGTTGCGCTAGTGAAGATGAATTTATGAGAAGGATGGTCGAAAGCAAAAGGAACCACAAACTTTAATTGAAAACATACCTTGCAAAGGATTCTGCGGCTGGTACCAACTGCCAGGCTGGTGACTGCTTTAAGCCCCAAATACATGAGAAACAAAGTAGTAAAGGGACTGTTAGAAATCGTCAGTGCGTATAATACCTGAAGTGTAACCGACCTGCATGAGGCAAATTTCCTATGTGGCAGCTTATACTCAAAGTCAGTATGTGGCGCCGAAGTACAGTGAGTCGTTCATTCGTTCGTTCATGGCATATTTCGGCCTTTACATTAATTATAATAGCAATATTCTTCATTTTCAACTCTTAAAAGGTATCCAAATAAACTATATCGTTAGAAGGGTAAATACTGTCCTGAATATCTGCACAATATGCGATAGGAACGTCGCTGTTGACGATATACAGGGTGTTAAAAAACATTCCACACTTTGAGAGGTGGTGGGACGACCTAAAACAAAGACAAAAATGTCCAAAAAACATGGATTCTAAAAAGCATACCCTAAGGGCTATGAAATGCTTCCTCATCTTCGCTAGTTTCAAACACAGCTCTTCCACAGCAAGATCTTTGCTTTCTATATTTTTACAGGTTGTAGAATGGACGAAGATAAGAAAAATATGTCCGGTAAAAGAGGTCTATAAAATGCATACCTTAAGCGCTATAAGCATTTGTTCGGTAGAAGAGATGAGTTCCACGGTAGCAAAGATAACCAAGTGCTCAAAGTTCGTAAGTTATGCATTTTAGAGCCCATGTATACTGGACATTTTAATCTTGTTTTGGTCCATAGTACCATCTTTCAAAATATGGATAACTTTTTTTGATACCCCGTATACAGGGTGGTTCATTGATCATGACCGGGCTAAATATCTCACGAAATAAGCGTCAAACGAAAAAACTATAAAGAACGATACTTGTATAGCTTGAAGGGGGAAACCAGATGGCGCTACGGTTGGCCTGCTATATGGCGCTGCCATAGGTCAAACGGATATCAACTGCGTTTTTTTAAAATAGGAACCCCCATTTTTATTACATATTCGTGTAGTACGTAAAAAATATGAATGTTTTAGTTGGACCACTTTATTCGCTTTGTGATAGATGGCGCTGTAATAGTCACAACCATATGACTCACAATTTTAGACGAACAGTTGGTAACAGGTAGGTTTCTTAAATTAAAATACAGAACGTAGGTACGTTTGAACATTTTATTTCGGTGGTTCCAATGTGATACATGTGCCTTTGTGAACTTATCATTTCTGAGAACGCATGCTGTTACAGCATGCATACTACATTAATGCAATAAATGCTCAAAATGATGTCCGTCAACCTCAATGCATTTTGGCAATACGTGTAACGATATTCTTCTCAACAGCGACAGTTCGCCTTCCGTAATGTTCTCACACGCATTGACAATGCGCTGACGCATGTTGTCAGGCGTTGTCGGTGGATCACGATAGCAATTATCCTTCAACTTTCCCCACAGAAAGAAATCCGGGGACGTCAGATCCGGTGAACATGCGGGCCATGGTATGGTGCTTCGACGACCAATCTACCTGTCATGAAATATGCTCTTCAATACCGCTTCAACCGCACGCGAGCTATGTGCCGGACATCCATCATGTTGGAAGTACATCGCCATTCTGTCATGCAGTGAAACATCATGTAGTAACATCGGTAGAACATTACGTATGAAATCAGCATACATTGCACCATTTAGTTTGCCATCGATAAAATGGGGGCCACTTATCCTTCATCCCATAATGCCGCACCATACATTAACCCGCCAAGGTCGCTGATGTTCCACTTGTCGCAGCCATCGTGGATTTTCCGTTGCCCAATAGTGCATATTATGCCGGTTTACGTTATCGCTGTTGGTGAATGACGCTTCGTCGCTAAACAGAACGCGTGCAAAAAATCTGTCATCATCCCGTAATTTCTCTTGTGCCCAGTGGTAGAACAGTACACGACGTTCAAAGTCGTCGCCATACAATTCCTGGTGCATAGAAATATGGTACGGGTGCAATCGATGTTGCTGTACCATTCTCAACACCGACGTTTTTGAGATTCCCGATTCTCGCGCAATTTGTCTGCTACTGATGTGTGGATTAGCCACGACAGCAGCTAAAACACCTACTTAGGCATCATCATTTGTTGCTGGTCGTGGTTGACGTTTCACATGTGGCTGAACACTTCCTGTTTCCTTAAATAAAGTAACTATCCGGCGAACGGTTCGGACACTTGGATGATGTCGTCCAGGATACCGAGCAGCATACATAGCACATGCCCGTTGGGCAGTTTGATCACAATAGCCATACATCAACACGATATCGACCTTTTTCGCAATTGGTAAACGCTCTATTTTAACACGGGTAATGTATCACGAAGCAAATACCGTCCGCACTGGCGGAATATTACGAGATACCACGTACTTATACGTTTGTGTCTATTACAGCGCCATCTATCACAAAGCGAAAAAAGTGGTCCAACTAAAACATTCATATTTCTTTATGTACTACACGAATATGTAATAAAAATGGGGGTTCCTATTTTAAAAAAACGCAGTTGATATCCGTTTGACCTATGGCAGCGCCATATAGCAGGCCAACCGTAGCGCCATCTGGTTTCCCCCTTCAAGCTATACAAGTATCGTTCTTTGTAGTTTGTTCGTTTGATGCTTATTTCGTGAGATATTTGGCCCGGTCACTATGTATAAGTGGCCTCGCAGGTAGCTTTCTGACTTCCATATATATGCTCAGAGGTAACATTCTTATTATTACAAAATTGTTGCAGAATTCGCGAGAAACTGATGATGGCTGGTTCAAAAATGGCCCTGAGCACTATGGGACTTAACTTCTGAGGTCATCAGTCGCCTAGAACTTAGAACTAGTTAACCCTAACTAACCTAAGGACATCACACACATCCATGCCCGAGGCAGGATTCGAACCTGCGACCGTAGCGGTGGTTCGGCTCCAGACTGTAGCGCCTAGAACCGCACGGCCACTACGGCCGGCAACTGCTGATGTTTAGCGGTTGTACAAAGATGGGCAGCTAACTGCCAAGGTAAATAAATCATAAACACATAAATTACATTAATGAAATGAACATAAACAGGCGAAAACTCGGTAACGTTTGATCACCCAATTGGGGACCAGTGACTGGAATCAAATATCTTGAAATACCTATTAAGAGCAATTTGAACTGGAATGGCAACATAAAGCTGGCTGTGGGAAAGACAGATACCGGTATAAGGATTGTCGGAAGTGTGGTAAAGAAAGCCAGAACGTTTCGTGAATGTTATTATCCACAGTACATCGCCTCACAGATGATACTTTATGGCAGGTGCGTAGTTTTCCTCATAGAAACAACCATCGTATCTTAACTGTTACTCTGTCCGCCCCCGGTAGCTGAGTAGTCAGCGCTTACTCTGTCCGCCCCCGGTAGCTGAGTGGTCAGCGCGGTGGACTGTCAATCCAAAGGGCCCGGGTTCGATTCCCGGCTGGGTCGGAGATTTTCTCCGCTTAGGGACTGGGTGTTATGTTGTCCTAATCATCATCATTTCATCCCCATCGACGCGCAAGTCGCCGAAGTGGCGTCAAATCGAAAGACTTGCACCAGGCGAACGGTCTACCCGACGGGAGGTCCTCGTCACACGACATTTCATTTCAACTGTTACTCTACTATACTCAGAACGCAGTTCTGTAAAGTGTGTTCACATCCTTCCACATTTAGTGTTTTCTTAAGTGCAATAAGGCAACCGCAGCCCAACGACGAGAATCACCTCCATACCTCAACACCACCTCCTCCGTACTCCACAGCGGGCACTACTCATGATGGTAGGCAATGTTCTCTAAGCTTTCGCCGAACCAAAACCCATCATCCGTTTTGCCACAGAGTAGAGCGTGATTCAACACCCCGAATTACTCGTTTCCAGTCATCCACTGTCCAGTGGCTTCACTCTTTAGACGACGTCAACCGTCACTTAGCGCTGACTGCAGAAATATTTTCCTCTTGTGGATCTGCTCGGACAGCGTACCCCATTCTCTTTAACTCCCTACTCACAGTCATCGTGCTAGCTAGCGTGCTGGTGGCACTTGGGCACTCACGAGTGATTCCTGGTTCAAAAATGGCCCTGAGCACTATGGGACTTAACATCAGTGGTCATCAGTCTCCTAGAACTTAGAACTACTTAAACCTAACTAACCTAAGGACATCACACACATCCATGCCCGAGGCAGGATTCGAACCTGCGATCGTAGCAGTCGCGCAGCTCCGGACTCAGCGCCTAGAACCGCGAGACCACCGCGCCCGGCACAGTGATTCCTGCCACTGATTTCATGTGATTTTTTTACAACCACCTTCCGCATTGGTGGACGGTCCCTGTCTGTCACTGTATGAGGTCTGCGTGGTATTGGTTTAGCTGCATTTGTCCAGTGGTGTAAAATGCGCGGCCATTTATAAGTTGGGGCAAGTGCCCAGGAGAAATGCCTGGGAAAATGCCCGAAATTCATAAATGCTCGAGCATTTGTGCATTTTAAAGATTAACTGATAAGTGGCTGTTATAAAAAATTTGAAGCTAATATTTTGTATTGAAAAAGGTTTTCTGCAACACTTCTATAGTGGCTGGGTAACCAAGTCAAAAGAGCTGTCTGAGAGTTATGGTAGATTTATCAGAGCGAAATAAATTGGGCAGTAAACATAACCTTTTACATCTTTGATGATGTCAGTTCTTGGCGAAATACATAACAAAATGAGAAAACAACGTTCAAGTTTAAAACTAATTTTTGAAAAAAAGTATAGTTTATATGAAGTAGCTAGCTCGCAGGTAGTGTTTTTACTTATACTATACTACTGTAAAAAAATTAGAGTAAAAGAAGTTCATTCACAATGATTTTAATTAGAGATATGTCATGTTCCGATTCCACAATTCTAAGAATCGCCGATTCTCTATGGATCGACTAGTATCGGAATTAAACGATTCCAGCATCTTGGGCACCGATTCTTCGTTATTAAATCTTTGCTATGTTAGTGTTCTCATTTTATCGTCGCAGCAGTGCAATCATAGAAAAGTAGATAAAGAAAGGAGCAGGATAGAAAACTATAGTTTGTCTCAAACGTCGCTACATCTGACAATACAGCATCTTTCCCGATACATTTATCATCAAGAAACACATGCCAGCTGTTTAATACATTCTGTAATAATTTTGTTGTCAATAGCCATACTTAAATAATATTCAGAGATTTAACACAGACTATAAAGTGTGTTACATTACAAAGTAACGACCTAATGACAATAACTACACAGCTCTTCAGCGCTGTGTGTGCGAGAGAGACAGAGAGAGAGAGAGAGAGAGAGAGAGAGAGAGAGAGAGAGAAGAGAATGTAAATGATAAGCAATTGTCAACAAAACGCGTCCTTACTTGGTACAGCAAGTTGAAAGGCAAATATTAAAAAAAAAAGGCATGGTTCTTTCTTCTTTCCCTCCATTCTCAGCAATGAAGGCAACGAATAACATACGTATGTTTAAGTGTAAGCATTTACTAACTTTTAATATCGGTAGTATTCTAGTAGTAAAACTTTAAAAATACTTTTTTGTAATGTACAGACTTTGGGCATTCAAAACAGCTTTGAGCAAAGTCTTGGACAAATGTCCATTTATAAGTGTCCTGACCACTGCGCCTTTGCCCGGCCCGCATCACTACACCCGTCCCTCTGCGTTTCCACTTCAAATCACCAACAGTCAACTTGGGCAGCTTTACAAGCGTTGTGCGTCCCTCGCTGATTTGTTAGTCAGGTGACTTCCTATGAGTGGACCACGTTCGACATCAGTGAGCTCTCTTGGCCGACCCATACTGCGGTCACTGCTTCTCTACCACCAACACAGTACTCGCCGCCCGCTTTTATACTGGCTGTCCGCCTATCGCGACGTCTAGTGATCAGCTCCGCGTTACAGGAGGGCGCCCGTGTAATTTTGATCAAATGGAGTATATTCGCCGCTGCGTATTGACGAAGAAGGTACTGACTATTCCAAGTAGAGGGCCACGATTCGTCACGGTATCGTTTAGTTTCAGCGCGAGCGATGCAGAACTGTCCAACAGTCTGCAGTGGGACAAATTACAAGAACGATGTTATTAGTATGAATGTCTTTTATGTCCACCAATTATCATAAAAAAGTTTTGTTCCTTCGACTACCAATTTCAGTCAGCAAAGGTCATCTTCAAATCTGTTTTACAGCTTATTCTGAAATGTTAAAATACAGTACAATACTATACAGCTGTTACAATGCACTACAGTATTCCCAGAAACTTTCCTCTCCGAACGCTGACAAGGGAAATAACCAAGCTCGAGCGGCTAAAACCAAATAAAAATTATTTTAAAATAGTGAGATGTGTCTGCTCTATCGCCCAGCAAGGTCCTTTATTTGTAAAAGTCTGCATATCTGTGCAATGCATGTTTGAAGATTAACGAAACGATGCACTAACAGGAGCCCAAGTTGCTGAAGAAGCAGCTTTACAAGAGCCACGAACAACACATTTACTTGACACAAAATATGTTAACACATGCAGTACATACAGTCATATATTCCAAAATACAACTTTCTGAGTCGTCGTATATTCTTACCTTTTTCATTATCAATGCAAGGGTGGAGTTTCAATGAAATGATTAATATAAGGCGCAATGCAAGAGTATCCACACTTGACAAGGGCAAAATGTGGACATGGCACATGATTTCCGTTGTATCCGCACTGTGATCGCGTAATAGCAAAACCCACATTCAATCACATTATCCAGACATTTGCCTCGAGCTGTGTTTTAATCACTTCATCGAAAATCCACATTTGCGCTTCAGTTACAAATGACGGAAGAGCACACGACAACATAGTAGCTTCTATTTCTGAAACTCTATAAGTACTATATTGCACAAGTTGTCTTCTTGTCACTCACATACAAAAAAAAAAAAAAAAAATGAAAAGTGATACTCAGAGTTCGTAACGTACTTAGGAAACAAGGAATGGAACTAGCATACAAAAGCAGTAATTCAATATAGAAATGTTTAAAGGAGGAGAACAACACTTACATATAAAAAAAATCTAGCACGTATCAGTTTCAGTGTAAGAGGTGCGACGCTCTATATTCAGGACAGACAAGCATAACATTTAAAATAAAGTTTAAAGAACATAAAGTAGCACGGAAATATGGCACCAGCCATTCAAAATTTCCAACAAGGAAACCACCACCTTACCATAATAGAAACAGACATGAAAATAGTCCGAATGATTAACAAGAAACATCCCCTAGCCCTCTAAGAAAACTTTCAAATACAGAAGGCAATCATAGAAAAGAAACACTTTATAAATGACCAAAGGAATATTAGCAACCAATCGTTATTTAAACTAATGGAACATATAGTAGATAAATAACAACCCCTCTAGACACCTCAAAAAATAATGTCAGGTCCACTAGGAAACGTCTTCAGCATAGATCACCCATCACTGTGCCATAGCAAAAAAAATAATTTAGACACACAGAAGTTTGGATATATTAGCTCCCTTTACACACTTACACATACACACACACACACACACACACACACACACACACACACACACACACACACACCAGTCGAAAAATATAAACTCACACATCCAGAGCAATAGAAAATGCTCTATCACCAAAACAAAAATAAAAGATGATCACTTACCGCAATGTCAAAACAAAGTATATGAAATGGCCAGATGCTCCTGGATCTACACAACATAAGAACGTAAATATATTTCGTGTCGGTGAAAGTGCTGTGTACAAAAATCTAACACATATGTGTAAAACAATGTTAGGAATGCAATAAAAAAACATAAAATACCGTGAGTAATGGTAATTATTTAATGTCGTATATAATAGTAAGTTACAACATGAGAGTTGTTTATAATCCTAGCAAACAGAATTGTAAGAATTGTTGCATTGACCACTGAAGATGCTTTAACATAAATAGAAATGCGTATTGTCTTAATTAGACTTGTGACAGTCGCAAAAGACTATATTAACCTTTTTGCCAAATAACACCTCATTTAAGACTATTCTGGCGTCATAATTGCTTGTTACGAGGTAGTGTTTATTGAGTTACTTGAGTGAAAAAAGGGTAAGTAAACAGTTTATTATTACAACAGTAATCAACATTACTATTACCATATTTATCCTATTGTGAGATAAGACGGTCAGCGTCTTCATGGAAAAATGTTTGCGGTTGTCTACGGAACCCTGACTGTACCCAGGCGTGCATCACTTCGTCTGAGGTAAATGACCAGTTACGAATGTCTTTCTCCAGAGCTCCAAAAACATGTAAATTGCATGCGGAGTGATCGGCACTGTATGGAGGATTTGGAAGGACTTCCGAGAAAAATTTCTACAGCGGAGTCGAAACAATTTTGGCAACGCGTGGACCCTCCCACGCTACAGAAGTTTCGCTGGCAAGCCTCTGCACAGTACCGGTTTCTCTCTATGCGATTACTATATTTTTGGAGTCCTAAAGAAAGACATTCGTGGCCGTCGATTTTCTTCGCATGAAGGGGTGCACGCCTGGGTACAGTCGTGGTTCCTTAGGCAAACGCAAAAGTTTTTCCATGAAAGCGTTCACCGTCTTGTGTCACAGTGGGAGGACAAATGTATTAAGACTTTCGGCGATAAATTTTGAAATAATGGATAGTTTACTTACTTTTTTCGGACTGTTCCATTTTCATTTGACTGCTCCTTATACACTATGTGATCAAAAGTATCCGGACACCTGGCTGAAAATGACTTACAAGTTCGTGGCGCCCTTCACCGGTAATGCTAAAATTCTATATGCTGTTGGTCCAACCACAGCCTTGATGACGGCTTCCACTCTCGCAGGCATACGTTCAATCAGGCACCGGAAAGTTCTCGGGGAATAGAAGCCCATTCTTGACGCAGTGCTGCACTGAGGAGAGGTATTGACGTCGGTCGGTGAGGCCTGGCACGAAATCGACATTCTAAAAGATCCCAGAGGTGTTCTGTAGGATTCAGGCCAGGACTCTGCGCAGGCCAGTCCATTACAGGGATGTTATTGTCGTGTAACCACTCCGCCACATGCCGTGCATTGTGAAAAGGTGCTCTATCGTGTTGAAAAATGTAATCACCATCCCCGAATTGCTCATCAACAGTGGGAAGCAAGAAGGCGCTTAAAACATTAATGTAGGCCTGTGCTGTGATAGTGCCACTCAAAACAACAAGGGCTGCAAGCCCCGTCGATGAAAAACACGACCACACCATAACACACGCCTCCGAAATTTGCTGTTGGCACTACACACGCTGGCAGATGACGTTCGCCAGGCGTTTGCTATACCGACACATGCCATCGGATCGCCACATTGTGCACCGTGATTCGTCACTCCACAAATGTTTTTCCACTGTTGAATCGTCCAATGTTACGCTCCTTACACCAAGCGAGGCGTCGTTTGGTATTTACGTGCGTGGTGTGTGGCTTATGAGCAGCCGCTCGATCATGAAATGCAAGTTTTCTCACTTCCCGCCTAACTGTCATAGTACTTGCAGTGGATCCTGATGCAGTTTGGAATTCTTGTGTGATGGGCTGGATAGATGTCTACCTATTACACATTACGACCCTCTTCAACTGTCGGCGGTCTCTGTCAGTCAACATACGAGGTCGGCCTGCAAGCTTCTGTGCTGTACGTGTCCCTTCATGTTTCCACTTCACTATCACATCGGAAACAGTGGACCTATGGATGTTTAGGAGTGTTGAAATCTCGCGTACAAACGTGCAACACAAGTGACACCCAATCACCTGACCAAGTTCGAAGTCCGTGAGTTCCGCGAAGGGCCCGATTCGGCTCTCTCACCATGTCTAATGACTACTGAGGTCGCTGATATAGAGTACATGGCATTAGGTGGCAGCATAATGCACCTAATATGAAAAACGTATGTTTTTGGGGGTGTCCGGATACTTTTGATCATATAGTGTACATTTATAACATTATACATCGACTGTGCACAACATTTTACAGATAAATAACCTTGATGGACAGTAGAATAACACGTCTCCGATATTTTAAAATTATTTTTATCGTGATTTAGTCCTATGAGTGAGGTACATTCTTTGTGAGAACTCGTGTGCAAATATCTTATACTTATTAAATGCTACTGGAGAACGAGTTCTCAATATATTACTTTTTCCAGCAAACATTTTCCGTAACGATCACTAAGGTAAATTTATAGTAACTTAGACCTCTGCAGACAACCGTTGTTCCCACTTATCGTCCATGAGTAGAATAGGAAGGAATGGGGGATAAGAGGATACGGCATATGATGGTAATACACTGAGTACGCAGGGACTTGGCGAGGTAAATTCCTCACGTTGTCCCACGCTAAGCTCATTGTCCGACAAGAGTGGCGCGTTGTCAGCAGAGTGTACATGTCCTCAGTTCTCTGCAGACAGTTTCGCTGCAGTACGGATAGTAGGTGTACCACAGTATTGGAGTGAAACAGCGAGGCAAACGGAAACGTACGCGGGTTAGTGTAATTCTTATGGGCAGAAACGTCTGAACTGCACACAGAATCACCGTGAAAGTTTGGCGATATATGGACCAGATGTAATGGGTGTCCAGCAGCTATAAATAATGCTCAGAATTCAACCAAGGCCGTAGATGTGTTGGTGTTGCTGATCAGGAAGGAACGCCATCGACCCCGACTGCAGACGACAGTGTCCAACCCATAGAGGAACACTAGGTTCAAGTTTTATTTTAATTGGTTGTACGTAATACGAGTATATTGTTCCTCATCTTAACACCTAATATGTAACGCTGCAGCTATGTATTTGTTTCTTATTTTCAAGTTTCCTTTAAATGGGCTGTACGTAATAAATTCTCAGCTTAGTACCTAACGTGTAGCTCTGCAGCTATGAGTATACTTTGTATTTTTTAGAGTTTATTGATGCTGGCTTCTCCGTTTCTGGAGATTTTACGCACTATGATTGTGGAGGTTACCCGATACGGGGTATAGCTCTATCTTTATCCACAGCCTTGCATTCTTAATATGACGTACTCTCTATACCGACATATCTTTCACTATTGTGTGTTATTTGTGGCATGTCGGTTTGTCCCCTTTTATAGCTTGTACTATGGTTTTACTTACTTTATATTTTGTATGATTGTTTTATTAATTTCATTTCTTGACAAATTTATTATACTTTTTTATTATTGTTATTTCTTGACACCTGTTCCATTATACATTGCATGTCTTGCTTTTATTATTTGTTCTGTACGAGGCCTGTCTTAGCTACTGTCATGCATTAGTATGTGGTGTATTAGCGCTATTAGTAGTAGATAGCGTTCAGGAGGAAACATGGGGGCGCGGCCGTGTTATTAGCTACCATTTCTCCGGTGGTCCCTCCCGCCACCGGTATTAGTTCCTGTGGCGGCCGCTCTCTGGTGCGTATGTGTACACAGGACTCTCATTGCGGTTCGTGTGGCAGTCTGTCGACCAGTTTTGCTGGACTTCCACGATATGCGGCTGGCTGGGCGCTTCTATGGTAAGCTACTGTTGACGTTCATAAAATGGCATTATACGACTTCTATGCCTTGATTTTAATTTCTTAGGCCCATGGCATATGTCTCGTCGTTTACAGTTGGTTCACAGGTCACATCAGGCTGGCAATGTGTGCCTATTTACGTTTTTTCGGTTAGGTCCCGTTTATCTGGCGCGGTACTGGTTGACTCAGAGAACCCTTTCTTGCCCCACTCGCAGGGGATCTCGCACGATACTTGATAAATTTTCTACATTTTTTTCCGTGACTGTTACGACTCCTTCGTTCGCAATCATGTTATAACCTGACGTTCACATTTTATGGGCCCTTTTAATGCTAATCAACTTTAAGAAGAATCCCTCTCTTCTTTGTAGCGCCTGAAGATGCAATTTTCATCCTGAAATCCTGGTCGAGTATAGGACATTATCCAAATAAAGGATTAGGCAAGTGCAACTGAGCGGATTTGCACATGATGAAGAATTTTAAGAACAGTTGGAATGTACCGCAAAGAGCATATTAATCGAAGAACTGATATGCATCAATCGTAGAGAGATTATCGCGGACGCCACTCAGTAGACGCGCATCGTAATAGGCAGTGTTCATTCCATCGTCTGAGATCGTCTGCAGTAACAGAAACTGCGTGCTTCCTGGGTTTTACCATCGCTGTCATCTGCGCACAAAGGCACACTTCGTTGAGAGCTATATCATGGAAGGTAATGATTCCGTAAGCCGCATCGTTGGGTGCTATGAGGCAGGGGCGCATCATTTCACACCTGCAACAATGACAGCGTCTATGGAGTAGAGACACATCTCCTCGTTTGTACGGAAAAAATTGCAAAGTTGTGCCCATCAGCAGGAAGGTCATGGCCACCATTTTCTTCTACTGTGAAGGAATTGTGTACGCAGTGTTTATGGCTAAGGGCGCATCTACATCTACATCTACATTTATACTCCGCAAGCCACCCAACGGTGTGTGGCGGAGGGCACTTTACGTCCCACTGTCATTAACTCCCTTTCCTGTTCCAGTCGCGTATGGTTCGCGGGAAGAACGACTGTCTGAAAGCCTCCGTACGCGCTCTAATCTCTCTAATTTTACATTCGTGATCTCATCGGGAGGTATAAGTAGGGGGAAGCAATATATTCGATACCTCATCCAGAAACGCACCCTCTCGAAACCTGGCGAGCAAGCTACACCGCGATGCAGAGCGCCTCTCTTGCAGAGTCTGCCACTTGAGTTTATTAAACATCTCCGTAACGCTATCACGGTTACCAAATAACCCTGTGACGAAACGCGCCACTCTTCTTTGGATCTTCTCTATCTCCTCCGTCAAACCGATCTGGTACGGATCCCACACTGATGAGCAATACTCAAGTATAGGTCGAACGAGAGTTTTGTAAGCCACCTCCTTTGTTGATGGACTACATTTTCTAAGCACTCTCCCAATGAATCTCAACCTGGTACCCGCCTTACCAACAATTAATTTTATATGATCATTCCACTTAAAATCGTTCCGCATGCATACTCCCAGATATTTTACAGAAGTAACTGCTACCAGTGTTTGTTCCGCTATCATATAATCATACAATAAAGGATCCTTCTTTCTATGTATTCGCAATACATTACATTTGTCTATGTTAAGGGACAGTTGCCACTCCCTGCACCAAGTGCCTATCCGCTGCAGATCTTCCTGCATTTCGCTACAATTTTCTAATGCTGCAACTTCTCTGTATACTACAGCATCATCCGCGAAAAGCCGCATGGAACTTCCGACACTATCTACTAGGTCATTTATACACTCCTGGAAATGGAAAAAAGAACACATTGACACCGGTGTGTCAGACCCACCATACGTGCTCCGGACACTGCGAGAGGGCTGTACAAGCAATGATCACACGCACGGCACAGCGGACACACCAGGAACCGCGGTGTTGGCCGTCGAATGGCGCTAGCTGCGCAGCATTTGTGCACCGCCGCCGTCAGTGTCAGACAGTTTGCCGTGGCATACGGAGCTCCATCGCAGTCTTTAACACTGGTAGCATGCCGCGACAGCGTGGACGTGAACCGTATGCGCAGTTGACGGACTTTGAGCGAGGGCGTATAGTGGGGATGCGGGAGGCCGGGTGGACGTACCGCCTAATTGCTCAACACGTGGGGAGTGAGGTCTCCACAGTACATCGATGTTGTCGCCAGTGGTCGGCGGAAGGTGCACGTGCCCGTCGACCTGGGACCGGACCGCTGCGATGCACGGATGCACGCCAAGACCGTAGGATCCTACGCAGTGCCGTAGGGGACCGCACCGCCACTTCCCAGCAAATTAGGGACACTGTTGCTCCTGGGGTATCGGCGAGGACCATTCGCAACCGTCTCCATGAAGCTGGGCTACGGTCCCGCGCACCGTTAGGCCGTCTTCCGCTCACGCCCCAACATCGTGCAGCCCGCCTCCAGTGGTGTCGCGACAGGCGTGAATGGAGGGACGAATGGAGACGTGTCGTCTTCAGCGATGAGAGTCGCTTCTGCCTTGGTGCCAATGATGGTCGTATGCGTGTTTGGCGCCGTGCAGGTGAGCGCCACAATCAGGACTGCATACGACCGAGGCACACAGGGCCAACACCCGGCATCATGGTGTGGGGAGCGATCTCCTACACTGGCCGTACACCACTGGTGATCGTCGAGGGGACACTGAATAGTGCACGGTACATCCAAACCGTCATTGAACCCATCGTTCTACCATTCCTAGACCGGCAAGGGAACTTGCTGTTCCAACAGGACAATGCACGTCCGCATGTATCCCGTGCCACCCAACGTGCTCTAGAAGGTGTAAGTCAGCTACCCTGGCCAGCAAGATCTCCGGATCTGTCCCCCATTGAGCATGTTTGGGACTGGATGAAGCGTCGTCTCACGCGGTCTGCACGTCCAGCACGAACGCTGGTCCAACTGAGGCGCCAGGTAGAAATGGCATGGCAAGCCGTTCCACAGGACTACATCCAGAATCTCTACGATCGTCTCCATGGGAGAATAGCAGCCTGCATTGCTGCGAAAGGTGGATATACACTGTACTAGTGCCGATATTGTGCATGCTCTGTTGCCTGTGTCTATGTGCCTGTGGTTCTGTCAGTGTGATCATGTGATGTATCTGACCCCAGGAATGTGTCAATAAAGTTTCCCCTTCCTGGGACAATGAATTCACGGTGTTCTTATTTCAATTTCCAGGAGTGTATATATTGTGAAAAGCAATGGTCCCATAACACTCCCCTGTGGCACGCCAGAGGTTACTTTAACGTCTGTAGACGTCTCTCCATTGATAACAACATGCTGTGTTCTGTTGGCTAAAAACTCTTCAATCCAGCCACACAGCTGGTCTGATATTCCGTAGGCTCTTACTTTGTTTATCAGGCGACAGTGCGGAACTGTATCGAACGCCTTCCGGAAGTCAAGAAAAATAGCATCTACCTGGGAGCCTGTATCTAATATTTTCTGGGTCTCATGAACAAATAAAGCGAGTTGGGTCTCAGACGATCGCTGTTTCCGGACTCCATGTTGATTCCTACATAGTAGATTCTGGGTTTCCAAAAACGACATGATACTCGAGCAAAAAACATGTTCTAAAATTCTACAACAGATCGACGTCAGAGATATAGGTCTATAGTTTTGCGCATCTGCTCGACGACCCTTCTTGAAGACTGGGACTACCTGTGCTCTTTTCCAATCATTTGGAACCCTACGTTCCTCTAGAGACTTGCGGTACACGGCTGTTAGAAGGGGGGAAAGTTCTTTCGCGTCCTCTGTGTAGAATCGAATTGGTATCCCGTCAGGTCCAGTGGACTTTCCTCTATTGAGTGATTCCAGTTGCTTTTCTATTCCTTGGACACTTATTTCGATGTCAGCCATTTTTTCGTTTGTGCGAGGATTTAGAGAAGGAACTGCAGTGCGGTCTTCCTCTGTGAAACAGCTTTGGAAAAAGGTGTTTAGTATTTCAGCTTTACGCGTGTCATCCTCTGTTTCAATGTCATCATCATCCCGGAGTGTCTGGATATGCTGTTTCGAGCCACTTCCTGATTTAACGTAAGACCAGAACTTCCTAGGATTTTCTGTCAAGTTGGTACATAGAATTTTACTTTCGAATTCACTGAACGCTTCACGCATAGCCCTCCTTACGCTAACTTTGACATCGTTTAGCTTCTGTTTGTCTGAGAGGTTTTGGCTGCGTTTAAACTTGGAGTGAAGCTCTCTTTGCTTTCGCAGTAGTTTCCTAACTTTGTTGTTGTACCACGGTGGGTTTTTCCCGTTCCTCACAGTTTTACTCGGCACGTAGCTATCTAAAACGCATTTTACGATTGCCTTGAACTTTTTCCATAAACACTCAACATTGTCAGTGTCGGAACAGAAATTTTCGTTTTGATCTGTTAGGTAGTCTGAAATCTGCCTTCTATTACTCTTGCTAAACAGATAAACCTTCCTCCCTTTTTTTTATATTCCTATTAACTTCCATATTCAAGGATGCTGCAACGGCCTTATGATCACTGATTCCCTCTTCTGCACTTACAGAGTCGAAAAGTTCGGGTCTGTTTGTTATCAGTAGGTCCAAGATGTTATCTCCACGAGTCGGTTCTCTGTTTAATTGCTCGAGGTAATTTTCGGATAGTGCACTCAGTATAATGTCACTCGATGCTCTGTCCCTACCACCCGTCCTAAATATCTGAGTGTCCCAGTCTATATCTGGTAAATTGAAATCTCCACCTAAGACTATAACATACTGAGAAAATTTATGTGAAATGTATTCCAAATTTTCTCTCACTTGTTCTGCCACTAATGCTGCTGAGTCGGGAGGTCGGTAAAAGGAGCCAATTATTAACCTAGCTCGGTTGTTGAGTGTAACCTCCACCCATAATAATTCACCGGAACTATCCACTTCTACTTCACTACAGGATAAGCTACTACTAACAGCGACGAACACTCCACCACCGGTTGCATGCAATCTATCCTTTCTAAACACCGTCTGTACCTTTGTAAAAATTTCGGCAGAATTTATCTCTGGCTTAAGCCAGCTTTCTGTACCTATAACGATTTCAGCTTCGGTGCTTTCTATCAGCGCTTGAAGTTCTGGTACTTTACCAACGCAGCTTCGACAGTTGACAATTACATTATCGATTGCTGCTTGGTCCCCGCATGTCCTGACTTTGCCCCGCACCCGTTGAGGCTGTTGCCCTTTCTGTACTTGCCCAAGGCCATCTAACCTAAAAAACCGCCCAGCCCACGCCACACAACCCCTGCTACCCGTGTAGCCGCTTGTTGCGTGTAGTGGACTCCTGACCTATCCAGCGGAACCCGAAACCCCACCACCCTATGGCGCAAGTCGAGGAATCTGCAGCCCACACGGTCGCAGAACCGTCTCAGCCTCTGATTCAGACCCTCCACTCGGCTCTGTACCAAAGGTCCGCAGTCAGTCCTGTCGACGATGCTGCAGATGGTGAGCTCTGCTTTCATCCCGCTAGCGAGACTGGCAGTCTTCACCAAATCAGATAGTATCCCGGGCAGCCACAGTCGTAGTCCGATCGGGGGATGCGTGGGACGAGCTGGCCGTCCCCGACAAACCCCCATCCGGACCCCCACAGTGATGCCCATTGGCAACAGCCTCAAGCTGTGTGACCGAAGCCAACACTGCCTGAAGCTGGGAGCGAAGGGATGCCAAATCAGCCTGCATCCGAACACAGCAGTTGCAGTCCCTATCCATGTCAAAAACTGTTTTGCAAAGAACGTCTGAACTAATCTACAGAGAGCGCAAACAAATCGACAAAATTTAAACGGTTATTAAAATACAAGATTGCCTAGTAAATGCAGTAATGCTGCTACTTGCGCACTGCTGACACTGCTCGGCGGCGGAAGGAGACTACGCGAATTTACACTATTCAGGTACTAAAACGCGATGCTACAACTCTCAAATACTATAATACGCCCGAAATTTATGAATTAAACAATGCAAGTACCAAAAACACGCAAAGAAATTAAGAATTAAACTATGTAACAAATGAGTGAGCTAGGAGTATACGACTTGCTGCTGCAGCTGCTTATCCAACGGCGGCAGGGAGCACACTGACTGTGACCAACCGACAATGGCCGTTCAAAACAAAAACAGAAGACAAACGACTACGCGAATTTACACTATTCAGGTACTAAAACGCGATGCAACCATTAATGGCGATTCGTACTGTGCATCAATGCACCGCTGCGCAACGTAACGAAGAAAAAGAGAAGTGAAAAGTAAAGCGAAGACATTGTTCTCGAGCACAACAACGCAAATCCTCACATGGCGCGTGCAATATTAGCTTAGTTTCAACGTTTCCGATGGGAGGTTTGGAAGCATCTACCATATTGTCCAGATCTTGCACGAATTTACAAGGGCAGGTTAACTTCACGCCACCTGCCACGTTCCCGATGGGTGTGAACCCTTCACCACCTTGGCTTCGTGCGGCGGCCTATGTTCATCTTGGACCTCATTCGCTTCCTAAGGAAACTCGATCTATTGTAGTAATTATCTCGACCTTCGCACAAAACTTAGTGAAAGCACTTTCGTGTACACTGATGGCTCTAAGACCGATCGTGGTGTCGGGTGTGCCTACGTCATTGGGGCCGACCATTGTAGGTATAAACTTCCAGAACACTGTTCAATATTTACAGCAGTGTAGCGTGTCGCCATCTATCGGAGCACCCGGTAACACAAGCTTTTAAATTGTCATCTGCTCCGATACTTCCTATGCCCCTCAAAGCCTCTGCGTGCTGTACACAGTCCATCCTTTAGTACAACAGGATCAAGAAAGCTTCCATTTGCTCGCTGTTGAGGGAGCCACTGTGATGTTCGTATGGGTCCCTGGTCACGTCTGTCTGACGGGAAATGAGGTTGCTGACGCCGGTGCCAAGGCTGCGCTTCTCCTACCTCATTCCGCTAGTTCTCCTATCCCTTCGGATGATCTCCGTGTTGCCGTCTGTCGGCAGGTGGTGTCACTGTGGCAACATCACTGGTCTTCTCTTCAAGAGAACAAGCTCCGGGGAATTAAACCTCTCCCAACGGCTTGACCAATCTCATCTCGGCCCTCTCGCCCCGGGGAGATCATCTTAGCTAGGTTGCGTACGTTTTAGCCGTCGCAATTTGTTAAGGGCGACGCCCTTCCCCCCCTCCCCCCCCCCCCTCGCTACTTTGAGCTCAGTGTCGTCAACCTTCCTGACCGAATGTCCTTCTTTTTTTAATCACTTACGTTCTCATGTATGTTTGACGTCTGAGTTAGCGGTTGTTTTAGGGAACGACGCGCGAGCTGTCGACCGCGTTTTATTTTTCATCCGTCGTGGCAATATGGCGAAGGACATTTAATCTTTGGAACGTGACGTCCTTTGTCACCACACTCTATTGTATTTTGTGGATCTTTCTACATGAGGAAGTCATTGTTCTTAGCTCTCTTTCCTTCCCTCGATTGGGCTTAACGTATACTTGCTTTTAAATTCTCTTACTTCTTGATGTTCTAAGGTTATGACACAGACGCTTATGAGGTTCGTTGCTCTTTCGCCCAAAAACAAACAAAGCAAAACAAAACGAGAAGCTTTGCACGCAGTTGTTGAGCAGAGACTCTAGCATGCCCATAGAATGTCGGAATGCACAGGACGTTGCCTTCTATGAGGAGCGTATGTCTAACTCGGACCAGTGACCATATAAACGAAGTAGCTGAAAGGTGTAACAAACTTTCGCAAGTAAAACAATTTTGATTTTCACTGTGGTTTCCATTTCGCGACCAATCGTTCTTTACTTTCCGAATAGCCCTCGTATTTTTATGTTTCTGGTAAACTGAAATTACAGCTGCGGGGAAACAGATTTTGCAGCAACGTTGACGTTCACACAGCGGTTCTCAAATGGTTCACTGACCTCGAAGCGGATTTCTACCGTCGAGGAATTGAATAATTGGTACAACGTTACGACCGATCTTTAGAGACTAGTGTAATGTATCTGTATTGCAGTATTCAATAAAAGTTAGATGACCTGCCATAATAAAGTGTAACTTGGTCTTTGAAGACCCCAATGAGGGAGCTTGCGGAGTATGGGCGTATACTATATCAGCTACAGACGGCTCCAAATAATACGAGTACTCATTGAAAAAGAGGAGTTTATATCCGATTTGAGTCTCTCGGGGGACATTATGAAGAATGCGCTGGGCGTTTGCATGGTGTAACTATGAACTGCTGTGTGGGACGGCAGGGGATCACTCACTCCAGAGCTGCGGTGGAATCCTTCGGCGCGCTGCAGTCCTTCCTTCCCATGCGCGACAAAACCGGTCCGGAGGCATCTGCTGCCCACCTGCACGCTG
This sequence comes from Schistocerca americana, assembly GCF_021461395.2. Classification (NCBI taxonomy): domain Eukaryota; kingdom Metazoa; phylum Arthropoda; class Insecta; order Orthoptera; family Acrididae; genus Schistocerca; species Schistocerca americana. The sequence goes on from NC_060119.1 coordinate 542,750,584, forward strand.
CATTCACTCCTATGCAGGCAGGACGCGCTTCACTCCCTTTGTCTGCTGCGATGGAGTACCCGCGTGCCTCTCGCCTCTCGCCTCTTGTGCCGCGCTGTGTGGGGGCGGAGGCTGCGGTCGCAAGTACCAGTGGTACGGCAGGGCCGTCCCGTCACTGGCGACTGGCTGGTTGTTCTTTGGAAACAGAAGCTCCACATTTACGCTTCGTTTTCATTTATTTATTTTTAGTTTTCTGTAGCGTTCGAAGCCGCTCACCATTCTCAAGCAATCAATCCTACTTTCGGCCAAGTCCAGTGCTGGAATGACTGTTTCAGAATGGGACTTCGAACCCGAAACTAGCCACAGAGAACGCAGAAATGCATATAAAAATAAAAAATAAACACATTTCCTGGCAAAAAAGTGAAACACCCAGAAGACACGCTCGGATCTCAATGTAATTTCGTACACGTACACACCGTCGGCGGGTATGTAAATGACTACAGTTGCAATTGTCTGTGACAGGTAGAACGGCCACTAAAGTGCTTTAGTGTTGTTCGTGTTCTGTGTTGTTGCCAGACCTGCTAGAACATATAAGGGACGTCAACAAAGTCGTATGTGGAGTCAGCACTGCGGAGGACACAGAGACGGCGTGTACACGTGCGAGACAGCGTTAACAGCAGCTGACAAAGTCTCGAGCACTGTCCCATACACTGGCGACACAAAATATTGGCGCTCACATTACACTGCCCCTTGGGCTGGAAAAAAATTATATTTGTTTATAGATAAGTTTCTTTTGTTTTTTTCGTTCAATTTTCACTTTAGATAAAGTTTTTGTTTGCAAAGTTTAGATGGCGGTTAGAGAAAACAACAAGTAGCTTACCATATGTCTAGTGTGGACATGGTAGTTTTAAATGGCTACAACATCTGTACAGTTTCGGAAAAGATTGCGGAGACTTCCCGGAATTGCTTATCCCACCCCATTCGGGTCTACTGGATGCGGAAATCTCATCTCAAGCAATAGTATCAAGCAACAGTATCATGCTACACTTTTTCAACAGAACAATGTTCGCCCACACACGGCATGTGTCTTCATGAACTTTCTGTGTGATGTCGAACTACTCCCGTAGACAGTGAGATTCCCAGATCCATCCTCGATAGGACATGTATGGGCACAGCTGGGGTGTCAACACCGTCCCAGTGCAAATAGCCTGGACATTAAGAACCTGTTAAAACAGTTGTGGGCCATCTTGCATCGGGACAGGGTCCACCAGCCTTATGATACCTTTCCAGGCCGAATCCGTGTATCCATTCAGACCAGAGGTATTGCAATGTCGAGCTTAAAAATCGACTCATACTTACGAGTTCCTTATAAATTTGACTGGATTTTGCAATCAAGCCTCTCAACCCGTGAATTTTCATTTCGTACTGAAAACTGAAATATCGCTTTTTTAAAAAAAATTTCTTGGATGGCTGTACCGATGTATTCAGGATAATGGAGACACTGTTGTACTTCTGCAGGCTGGTAAGTCAGCTTTGTTTCATGAATTCTCATAATTTTGTTAACCTTCATCAGTCATGCTTAGCACAGTTTTCGTAACGTTTTTGTTCAAAGTTTCAAACGAATGACACGTGCAATTATTTGCTGAAAGGCAGATGACGTTTTCAGGTTGGCATAGAAGGTGAAGGAAAAGAGTTTCAAGTTGTTATTTAACATTTTATTTTGAAGGATTCGAAAACTACGCGGATTCAAGCCGATTTTGTTTGCGAATAAAGATCGTGTAGATCTTTGAATATATTCCTCTATTTAGTAAGACGTTTTGGCTATGGTCATTATCAGATCAAAGCTTTTCGTTCATGGTCAGGGTTATTTGCTCCACTTGGCCGTAAGATTTATTGCCACTCAAGCTGAACTTTGTTTTAGAACTTCTGAGCTTTGATATGATCATAGCAGTAGCCGAAACGTCGTAATAAATAAATGTATTAAACGATCCAGAAAGATTTTTTCTCAAAAATTCGCATTGAACTCATGCAATTTAGAGAATTTATTGTTTTTATTAAGAAAATCAAATTCACAAAGTTTGTATGGATTTCTCAACTACATTGAAAAACTATTTACTATGGTTTTGAGCAATGGGTGACATATGCTTCCGTCTAGTCCACTGATGTTACCAAATAAGAAATCACTGTAAAAGTACAAGAACTAGTAATGAAAGATAAAAGAACCCAAGTACCATTAATAATGTAGGCATCTCAAGCGAACGAGCAGAATAGATTTAACACGAGAACATGACGTGAAAAGGTGTGTACGTGCTGGGTGACTAACTGAACAATAATGAGCCCTTCCGCCAATTTATACGTAATATTTTACATTTGTTTATCTATGTTGAGGGTCTGCACCTTGCTTCGTTACTCTGGTCACATGCATTTCGCTACTCTTCTTTGGCGTTGCGACTTTCCTATGTACAATAACTCTACCCGCGAATAGCGTAACGAAGATAAAGATGTTATCCTTCTGTTCATTTATATAAATCGTGAACATTAATGATCCTGTAAAGCACCCTCTGATTATGCTCGAAGTTACTGTCTTGTCTTCCCCTTCGTCCTGTTAAGAAGGATGTTTGGAGTTTTCTCTGCTAAGAAGTCGTGAATTCAGCCACAAATAGTCGGATATCACACACACTCTTTTTTTCTTAGGTGATAGTGTGGAACGGTACCGGGTTGGTCAAAATGTTGCGGATAGCACAGAGAGCGAGTTCACAAACTTTATATGATGGCAGGATTCTGTTCTGCCAAATTGTGGAACTGTCTGATACGGACAAAGGCCAAGATAGAAGTCTTCGAATACGGAACAAAGACTAAGTTTATTTTAACGGTTCCGTAGAAATTGCCACAAAATGCCCACGGTGACAGTTATTAATTTCTTTAAGGACTTTCACCCTAGGGGTGGTAACTAGGCTGGGGGACCCGTAGCATTGCCACAGGTTCCCCGAATATGAGGGGCCCCTTGTACCCGAAAGAAAGAAGCGAAAAGAAGAACTGAGATGGAAAAATTAATGAAATCTACGAGTCAAGTGAAGTATTTCCTTATATTAAAATAACGAAAGTTGGGTTCGGAAGTCGTTCTGGCGTAAAGACATGCGAATCATTTAGTAAATTTTAGCTTCAGAAGATGTGTCCAGTGGACCTCTGTACTCATAAACGAAAGCAGACGTAACACGTGGAGTTAAAGAGTATAACGGTACAGCCTCCCCAAGAATCATATGAAATGTCTGATACCACCTTTTTTTTAATGCGTCCGGATAGTTACGGACGAGTCAGTGCATCCTAGGGACTTGATGTGTGTCTTTATATATATATATATATATATATATATATCATTCTGCTGTCCAATTTGCTAAAACACTTGATATTCGTTGTGAAAACAAATATAATGTTCTGGAAGGACGAATATTATCATGATTGTCAGGGGATTGTTGTCATTAACAAAATTATGTACAGGTGGGGACTTAGATGTTTAATCAAGAAATTGAAGTGTTAAATATCTGGCGGCAAATATTAAGAGGCTGTGGAAATGTTGGCGCCTCTAATTACCTTAATTGCAGTTGATTGATGGGTTGAACAAAGAACATCATTATCTTGAGAAACGGCTTAAAAGTTATTCCCAAGCAATGTATTTCCATTTTTTATCTATTTTTATGTCCTCCTCTGCAATTAATATCCTTTGTCATTACATTTCTAATTAACTCTCCAATTGTTTACATCACACAACTTCCCTGTTTTCAGAATTTGAGGCCTTATATGTAAGTTTTACATATGTAGTCGTACAAAGCACGAGATATGAACTGTCTTAGAATGTTAGTAACCAAATCCAAAATATAATCAATTACGTCACTAAAACAATACAAAAGACATTATTGTAATTACAGTTCAGATAGATTTTAATATTTAAAAACAGTGATGATACTATAAAAATTATGTCAATTAGTATTGTGTTTTATACCTTAGTCGGCTGTAACGTCTGTTTCTTTACGTTTTGTAAATTTTAATTGTAACATCAAAATTGTTCAAAATTAATAATGGGTTATTTTGAAATTTATTGATAAAATTCTATATAAAGCAAAGCAGCATTGCTGCGGGAGAGTCAGTTAGTTGTTGAGTTGTTGTTCCGTCTGTCAGTCAGTGTTTTGTTAACGTGACGAGTATGCAGTTCAGGTGTCAATAAATTTTGTGACGTTGGAAACCGTAATATTCTTTCATCAAATGAACTCCAGGCAATAGAAAGTTAAGTTAAATGTAACGATCCGGGAGGAACGTTATACGATCACACAAATGTTATATGTAATTGAATCTGAAATGGTTAAATTTTATTGATATGTTCAATGAAAATATGCCCTGGGCAGAATAATAAAAGCTAAGACGGGTACCGACGGGACACAAGTGAATGTTAGTCGGAAACCATACACAGTTTTGCGACTTCTACGGAAACAGCTACTCCCGTCAGTCAATGTTGTGAGTCTTCTCAGAGTGAATGGTTAATAGTTTTTGTGCGTGATCAGGCGAAAGAGGTCATGTCCAAGAATGATGCTTACTGCTACCGATTACTTGTCACCGAAATAAAACATAGCATTTAACAGTGACGGCTATATTGTCGGGAGTGCTGCGGACAAAGTCATTTAATCGGGAAAGATTGCAGAGAAAATAGGTAACATATCAGCATCTCGAATTCCATTGACCTCTACCGATTGATTACAAGGGAGAAGAGAAGCCAAGAAAATGTGGGGACTGCATTGAGAGTGAAAATACGAACTGCACTAACACGAAAGAAAGGTGGACCACATTATTTAATGAAATTACAATTAAATCAATACCATTAGCTGCTGACAGGCATTGATATACATCAACGGGGACAGTTGAAATGTGTGCCCCAACCGGGATCTCTTGCTTTCATGGCAGACGCTCTGTCCATCTGAGCCACCGAGGGCACAGGGGATAGTGCGACTGCAGGGACTTATCGCCGGCACGCTGCCCGTGAGACCCACGTTCTCAACTTATAGTCCACATACTACATTCGTAGTGCCCCTGCCATTATACCCATTACTCGCGGCAGACAATCCACCGAGTCCCGTAAGAGTTCAGGCAAATCGTGTGCATGCGCACTGAAAGTCATCAGCCGGTTAGCCTTAACGATATGAAGATGGCATCTGTTCTTTCGGATACAATTTCAACTGTCCCTGTATATCAACGCCTGTCAGCAGCTAATAGTATTGATTTAATTGTAATTTTATTCTAGAGAGCTGCACTGACACCAATGGCATCTTTTCTTTCCGACATGTCCGAAAGAACAGATGGCATCTTCATATTCATCCCCTTTAAAAGCACCTATGATTTTATGACAAAAATACAGCTTAATGTTTGAAATTCATCTACAATCGTTAGAATTTTTATAAAAGTATATTGCTTCTTATGTGCATGGAAACGTGTATTTTAAAACGACCCAGTGACACACACGACTTGTCCAACGATGTCTATGCTAGCGAATACAGAAATCATTTGGCACGGAGACTTCATAGGAGAATGTGTAATTCGAAATGCTCCGATTTTCCTGTAGTTGTAAGATAGCGCTCCTCCAACACAAACAGCCTCAGACAAACCTTCATAAACAGTCTGGATGCCTGGTTTGCAAAATTAAACTACACTGGACTTCGGATTTGAAGGTCTCCGTTTTCATTAATCATACATAACTGTGAGAATGTGTTAGGCGTCTGCGGAACAGTGCACTCGATTAGACTCCTGAGTTTTGAGTGCACGGATTCCCGGAACTCAGGTGTTTGTGGGTGGCTTACCTCCTGACTGCTACCGCTGCTCCGCGCTCTTGCTGTATTTCACAGTTTTCTTAAGATTTTGCTGACTGGGGACGGACGCACTCACGTTGCTCGCTAGTCGCCGTGTCTCAAACTGTTACTAAGCAACGGCGCGAGCCGCTGCAGAAACCCCTGTATTGTTGGTAACAGCGTCACGGCGGGACATGCTGTTTACGCTAAGAGGATATGCGGGAAATAATCATCGCACAGTTAACACTATCCAGTGATAATAGTAGGTGATTAATTAGGTTGGGTAATCGGAAGAATGTCCCTGGGGATAAGGTACTTCCAGAATTACAAAAAAGAAAAGCAAAGGGAAGATTAAAATGGGAATGAGAAGTGAAAATTTTTGTAAAATAGATCATTCAAGAGAAGCCTTCCGCTATGTTCAAATAATCAAAAATTGTTTCGAGAATCATTCTGACGTAAAGACGTGCTAACATTTGCATCTTTTACCCCGGTTAACGATCAAGCTGCATAGGATCCGACCATCACTTAACTGAATACATTGATCAAAATGGACTATACTTGAGCGAGGATTTCGAGGGTCACTATGACGTACTATCCATCATTAGTGGCGCGTACAATGGTGTGCAAAAATGTATCAAATCACAATTTAAATTTAGACCTTAAACGCGCTGTAGTAATTAGGAGGCTAATGAACAAACAATCACATATTCAAATGGTTCAAATGGCTCTGAGCACTATGGGACTTAACATCTGTGGTCATCAGCCCCATAGAACTTAGAACTACTTAAACCTAAGTAACCTAAGGACATCACACACATCCATGCCCGAGGCAGGATTCGAACCTGCGACCGTAGCAGTCTCGCGGTTCCGGACTGAGCGCCTAGAACCGCTAGACCACCGCGGCCGGCAATCACATATTCAGAAACAGTTGGAAACAACCACAAAATTTTTGGTCCTTCGGTGGTATGATTTAAGAACTTGTTCCGTAGGTACTTCCAAAGTAAAACTAAAGACAGTAAATCCAACTAGATGGGCTGGCAAAAAAGACACCTTCTATACACTTAGAGATTCAGTGACTTTCATAAGACTCCGATCAAACATAATTAGTAAGTGTAAGAAATGTAACTAGTGAAGTGTACAGATAGGTCTTGAAAATATATGCTTGTCCTTTCCAGATTCAGTACAAAACACGGGAAAGAATTAATACAGCGTTTAAGGTCTTGCACGCTGGAAGTATGGACCTTGCAGCTGCATGTGGCTTCTTAGGAACAACGCTACTAGAACTAAGGACGTGACGCTAGGGTTTAACGTCCCCTCGACAACGAGGTCATTAGGAACGGAGGGCAAACTGGTGTACAGCATGGGTGGGTAAGAAAATCGGCCGTATCCTTTTCAGAAGCACCATCTCGACATTTGTCTCAAGAGATTCTACAGAAACTACGGAAAACCTCAACATCGTTGGTCGGACGGGGATCTGAACCACCGTCCTCCCGAATACGAGACCAGCGTCGCACCACTGACAGAAAACGCTCGGTTGCTCTCACAGATGTGTAGCATAAAAGGATCGTACAGCAGACTACTTGACGAAACTGCCAATGTCTGTGAAAGGTGGCCCATTGAGTGTAAAATGCCTAAGAAACCAATTAATGCAGCGCTTTGCGAGGACGAAAGGCTGAGAGAGTCCATACACCATTGTTATCCAACGATTTACAACATTTATTCGAAACTAACTACCTGGTTTTAAGGAATTTAGTATGTTATGGACGTATACGTAGCAATATAACCTATTTTCATATCTGCAGCCTGTGACGAAGATCTTAAAAATAACGCATTTAACTTTTCCAGTGGCTTTTTCTTATTACAGTTCTCTTCTATTTCCAGTACAGATATTGTTAATCAGAACTTTATTTACAGCCATCCAGATGCACAGGGTGATGCTAATCAAATAATCAAATTTTTGTTACATGAGAGGGCCCCGATGAAAAAAGGGTGATCGCAGGTGCAAGCACATGCGGAAGAGAAATAACGAATAAACCATTGAAACAAACAGACTTTGATTCCCACATGAAACGGTAACATTTGTTAATTGCGTACCATGTTTACTTTCCACGTTACAAATGTTGCTCAAAGAGATGACCATCTGCATACACGACAGCGTCGAATCGTACTAAATATACCATTTTGAAACTGTCTGGAGCACTTTTCGAACGGTGGACCATGGAATGATCATCTTTCGTGATAGCTTGTGCACTGCTTGACGATCACACATCGCGTCCTGCATTCTCAGTCACGTCAACAGTAACTTCTACAATAATTTTTGACACAATTGACAACTGGCCTCTCACAGGAGCAATTTCCAAATCGCCAATTAATTGGAACTTCCGAATCGTGTTCTTCAACCTCGGTGTTGACAGATGACATCTCCGTATTCCTTTGACACATCGATACTCGTGAAGAGCAACAGAACTATTGCAGCTGTTTCGACAAAACAACTGTACAAGTTTAGCCCGGCTCACTTGGTCCCCAAACCACATTGACTGTCTGCAACTGTAATATTCACTTTGAGTGTCTGCAACTGTAATACAAACTGACGCTTGAATTTCAACCCTATGTCGCCGTACCAGTACCGGCGCCGGACTGCAAGTCATGACACTAACGCCACTAACAACGCAAATCCTGCAACACACGGTGGGAACAGCATTCCTATAAAACTTTTTTCCCATACGATAAATATTTTTGCTCCTTCACTGGCTCAAGCAGCAAAAATTTAATTATAACAACTTTTATCTAACAGAACCCACAGCTGTTGCAAAAGCTGAGGGCTCATTTTCTTAGCTAAATATATTTTTGAGAAATGCTTACGTTCTGCAATGAGTCAGGAATGGTTATCCGGTTTGGAAATACGATCAAGAGGAGAAAGGTGGCGGGTGACAGGCCCGTTTGACTGGTGAGAGAGTGGAACGGAAATGAAAAATCTTACCTGGCACAATCCGAAGTCACGCCGTATATCTCCCAAAACCGGGCTTGGGAAGTCCAAGAATAATCTTTCGGCGCAGAAACGACGAATGTTCTTCACCACCCTACGTGTCTGTCCTGTAGCGATCGTGCAGATAAAATCATGGAAATAGAAATGGGCGCAGAAGCATTCATTCCTTCTACGCTCCATTCACGAGTGGAAAAGGAACAGACTTTAATGTATCGTTCTGTTAAAAGTATACTCTGCTACGCAGTATACAGGGATTCATGGGGTATAGGTAAACATGTAGCCTAGATGAATAAGTTACATATAAAATGGAAGAACAGGAAGTACTGATTTTTTTAAAGTAATGCACCATTTTAGGGATACAACGACCAAAACCTTGATCCAGTAAGACAAGAATTTACCTCACTAAGCAAATACATTTCGTTATCCGTTTACTTTTTACTTGCATATTCAGTCTTATGTACTTATATGAGATTATCCCTACCTTTTTTTGTTCTCTTGGAGAACAGCATTAGATATTATTTCATTTTTATGACATTATTCAGTGTTTTAATTAATTAGTTTTTTATGTTTTTGTCCTCAACGTAACACGATTATCTTACTAGTTAAATAAAGGTTCTCATACGAAACGGTCTGGTTTTGCATTTAATTAAAATGTGCCTTGGGTGGTGAGTAATATTTGTTATGTACAACAATGCAGGGACGAATAGGTGTTTAGTGTATGGACAAATAAGGGTAAATTGTTAATATTATATTTCGCTTTAGCTGAGTACACTGACGGAAAAAAATCGCAACAAGAAGTAGAATACGTGCTAAATAAATGAAAGTTGCTAGGCGTGTTTTGTACAGTACATCTGAAAGATAATGTCCCCAGTCGCATAACAGTGGCGCTAGAAGGGTGGCTATCAGGATTCAAATTCTTTAAATACACGCTGTAACGGTCGTGAGCGTTAGCTACCTTTGGGGTTGTATGTGGTGAGCTGATGTTCAAAAATGCCTTTAAGGCCACAAACAACATCTTAGTTTGAACGAGGGCGTGTAAAGGGCTACGAGAACTTGGATGTTCCTTCTGCGATACAGCAGAAAACTTTACAGGAATGTAACCGCTGTACATGATTGCTAGCAGCGGTGGTCACAAGGATGTACTTTCGAAAGATGACCTCGCTCCGGACGGCCACGTGGGTCTTGTTCGGGGTATGGCTGTGTGGCATCGTACTGCATCTGCAACAGCACTTTGAGCAACAGTTGGCACTACAGTGACCAAACGAACTGTTACAAACCGGTTACATCAAGGACAACTCCAATCTAGACTCTCTATAGCCTGCATTCCACTGAACCCAAACCAAATTTAACTTCAGTGATGTCAGTCGAGAGCTCATTGGAGGGCAGTATGAAAGTCTGTTGTGATTTATGATGAAACCGGTTCTGCCTCAGTGCCAGTGGTGACCGTGCGTTGATAAGGAGGAGGACAGCTGAGGGCCTGCAAACCAACAAATCTGCGTGCTAGACACACTGGAACTACACCCAGAGGTGTCGTTTGGGGTAGGATTTCGTATGACAGCAGGAGCACTCTCGCGGTTATCACACGCACCCTGAGTGCAAAACTGTACGTTAGTCTGGTAATTCGACCTGTTGTACTGCCATTCATAAAGAGTTTTACAAGTGGTGTTTTCCAAGAGGATAAGGCTCTCCAACATACCTCTGTTGTAACTCAGAGTCTCGAGATGTTGCCTTGTCCTGCTCGATTATCAGATCTGTCTCCACTTGAGCACATATGGAACATCATCGGACAACAACTCCAGCGTCATCTACATACAGACTAAACCGCCCCTGTATTAACCATTCATGTGCAACATATGTGGAACTCCATCACACAACCTGACATCCGGCACCTTTACAACACAATGCATGCACGTTTACATTCTTGCAATCAACGTTATGCCGGTTACACCAGTTATTAATGTACTAGCATTTCACATTTGCAATGGTCTATCTCACGCCAACATTAATCTGTGATTTTGCAATGTTAATCACTTAAATATGTTACCTAGACAAATTCACGAAATTTCATTACTCTACATTAAATATTTTTTGCTATTGTGCTTTTTCATCCGTCAGTGTACTTCAAACAAAAAAGATCCTACTAAAGTTTCTGACACTGTGGGAGAAGTGCGGCCGAAAGGCCGAACTTTATTTGCATCTGGGCCCCGTCTCTGTGCTGAAACCCCCGAACTTGTGCCACTAACATCCTGACAGACATGCGCAAATCGCTCTAGAACATCCTACACATGAAACGGGCAAAAGCAATGTAACCTGCTACTAAACGCGAATAACATCTCAGACAGACGGCCATAATGCGACTCCCTCTCAAGCACACTCCAAGTCTCCAACACAACACTCGCCGCACGCTAGTGCGCACCAAACCAGGTCCATCGCAGTCGCCAGAAAGAAACAATAATGTGCTCCTACAGTTACATAACACATAATTCAGAAAACTGATGGAAATGCCACCTACTATTATTATATCGTTACATGCCGACTAAGGACCACCTCAAGACAACTGTGTATTTCTGTTTTCCTTTACCTTCTTCCAAAACTCCTTCATTTTCTCAGAATGAGCTCTTTTCCTACCTAAACATCTGACGTCACTTGTTTTTCTGCTTGCTTTTATGACGCTTAGCGTCGGAGCCAAACGATATGTGCGCGAGTGGTAGAAAATGGTTCAAATGTCTCTGAGTACTATGCGACTTAACTTCTGAGGTCATCAGTCCCCTAGAACTTAGAACTACTTAAACCTAACTAACCTAAGGGCATCACACACATCCATGCCCGAGGCAGGATTCGAACCCGCGACCGTTGCGGTCGCGCGGTTCCAGACTGTAGCGCATAGAACCGCCCGGCCACCCCGGCCGGCGCGAGTGGTAGACACGGGTTCAAAATACAGATCTGTTCAGGAAGGTGCAGGGGAACTGAAGCATAGATCAAACATGAAATTAATAAACAAATATCACTGTAAATGAGATACATTGCAAATACACAACTTATACGTTGAAGATCTACATGAGGTGCAGTAAAAAGTCCTTTGGCTACGGATGGCGTTGACAAGCACAACTGTAAGTCTCTGTACAATAGTTCTGATGCGCCTGACTGAAGTCAAAGTTGCACAAAGGTAATTGTCCTAGCCATGAGCTGATGTCTCTGAGGCTAGGTGAAAACAGAATGGCGACGTACGTCACTGTACTGCGAAGTGACTACATTGTCGCCGTCGTGACGTAGGCCTATGACTCGTAGAATGGCGACTACTGGGAATAGACTGGCCGACCCCCCGGAGCCTGCCGCTGCAGACGACGCCTCTATACACGGTCGAGTCTCGCGCCCTGGTGCCACTGCCACACAGGGGGCGTGGGGGTGGCGCCGCGCAGCGTTGAACGCGCCCACTGCTGTAGTTACCGTTGGTGGACGGCCGCTGCACTTGTGCTGACAGGTGTGGAATCTTCGACGATGAAGTTCCCCTGTGTGGTATCGATTGTTCAACGATACCACAGTTTTGGCTTCATGAAAACTTTTGAATTTCTTCACTTCTAGTTTGAATTTGTCTCTGTTGAGGAAGGTCTCCCGCTCAATAAGCATTTCTTCTAAGTACTTTTTAGGCATACCTCCCCACACATTTTCTTCGTCTCTTTTCCTGTGTGTGTGGATCTTCTTTCTTAATCTGTCTTCTATCATTCTCTCTAGATGTCCATAGATTGTAACACGTCTTTTACTCATCTCATCTGTTACCTTATGGCAGAATGAGTATTTCCTTATTTGATCACAAAACTCAATTGCCATCTTTATTCTTGGTTGCACCTAATATGTTTCGCAGGACTCTTTCTTTCTACGTTTTCCAAATCTTCTAAAACCGTTTTGCATCTGGATAAAAGTAGTGTTCCTGTCCTATAAAGACTTCTGGTTTTACAACTGTGTTATAATGCCTTATTCAACATCTTTAGAAAAACAGTTTTTATTGTACAGATTTCTCACTTTCATGTATGCTCTTTACATCCTTTCAGCGCTGATTTTAATTGCGCCTTTTTCACTTTTTATGCTTATATTTTCACGCAGGTTGCGTTTTAAAATACTTGGTGAGTTACTTTCATTGCCACATATATATTATCTAATAAATTAATATAAAAATGACACAGTGACATACGTATGTGTATATATCACGTACCTTTCAAGATTACCGTGGCACAGATATTTCGCATTAAAAACTATAATAACCTCAACAGACACTACCGATTTCTCGACGATGAGGACACCGCCATCCTTGATATCCACCCACATTAAACCAAAAGTGCGTCTTCTAGTTGCATGGTCAGTTCGTGATTAGCCATTGGCATTTATGCGTCATTCTCTGCTTTGGGATACGCACTTCCCTTTCCATCTAGTTTTTACAGGTAATTTATGTCCATTAAGAAGCATCCGCTGCTTTTACGCAGAAATTCTCTCTGCCTGTCTCCTTCCTTGCCCTTCATCGTTATAACATTATTGCAATATCAACGAGGGAGGTGATAACCGCCGCGCGGGATTAGCCGAGCGGCCAGTCGGCTCTCAGCCGTGGCAGCGTGCGGACGGCCCCGCGCGCCGGCCAGTGCTCCGCTGCAGGCGTTGTTTACATCCGCGTCGTAGCTTTCAGGCTTGCGTCCGTCCACCGTGAACAACATGTCCAGCGCTTACCGCCGTGCGACCCTTAAAGTTTCCTTCCCAGCTGAACATGCGCGACCTCGTGCACATGAAGTTGAAACGTCCATACGTGAAGAAGTTCGTTTAGATCCTAACCACGTTATCGGAATCCATTTTTCGATCACGAGTAGTGTCGTTCATATTAAAATGACCAACACCGAGGTGTGTGAAGATGTTATTCGCCGCCATGCCAATGGACTTAAGTTCAAATACTCTGATGGTCACGTCGGAGCCGTAACACTTGAACTCGCAGAGTACGGTCAACGCACGATTAGGGTGTTTGAACTACCTTTTGAAGTGCCGAAGGACGAAGTTGTCTCTGCGTTACAACCATACGGTAACGTCATCGGTTACGTAGAGGAAAAATGGCAAACCTTCACGACCTACCATGTCCTTAATGGTGTGCGTCAGGTCAAAATTGAACTGAAAAAACATATTCCATCATACCTGACCATTGGCGGGGTGCGAGCCATTGTCATGTACGACGGCCAACCCCGAACATGTGCGGGTTGTGGACAAGAAGGCCACGTCAGATCCGCCTGCATGCGACGCCGCCTGATCCAGACGCCGGTCGGCGAGGAAGCGTCCCCAGCGGTGATGACTCAGATCCCTGTCACATACGCCAAGGTTGCCCAGGAAGGTAGCACGTCTACACAGAGTCTTCCTGCTCCGTTGACGTCGTCTGATCAGGTAGATGCAACCGCTCCTGAGATTCCTTCTGAGGTGCCCCAGACGCCAGATCCTAACCTGCCGAATCATCGCAGCACTGTGACTGAAAATGCTACTGAGATGGACGTTGATTCGGGAGTGGTACCTACTTCTGCTTTCCTTCAGACTGGTCCGGAGTCAGACGAAAGTCACCCGCAATCGGACTCTGAACGACTTGTTCGAAAACAAGGGTCGACACGAAAGAGGAAGAAACGTAGCCGTACACCCCCTGATGAATCCATTCTACGGATGGATACCGGGGATGCAGACCCGAAGATGGACGACAAACCGATCTTTGATGACCGAAAGGCTGATGCGAAAGACCCGCCACAGGCGACCACTGGCAACGAACACCCCTCCTTACTGACGCCGTCGCCCCCACAGGTCGACGTTGAAGAGAGCCTATCCGATGAGACGAAAACTACGTCTCCTCTCCACGTGGATGACGTGCACAGCCGATACCCTACCGCAGCATCAGTCTCCTGGGCGGACGACGTGGAGATCGAAGGGACTGGGGCGGATGCTGCTGATGATGGGGCACCCCCATCGGTTGCGCCCGCGCCCGCAAACTCTCCACAATAGCAGCCTCTTCAGCGGACCGGCAAGATCGACGACCTCTCGCTCCTGAAGAAGAAGTCCCGCCTGTGCCTGTGGGACTCCAACACCAGCATTATCGTGCCGCAACGATTAACCTCGCGACCATTCGTGCGCCCCACAAACTAGCGCTGCTCCGCGATATGATTTATGATGCGGACATAGATATTGCGCTTTTTCAGGAAGTGCATGTCGCCGATTTTTCACCACCACATGGCTTCACGGTGCATCTTTCTCCCGCTTCGGACACCGGTAGTGGTGTTGCCATCATCTTACGCGAAGGTCTTCCTGCCGAAGATGTCCTATACCTCCCCAGCGGCAGAGGTATGGCCCTTACTCTCTTTGGTGTACGCATCATCAATATTTATGCGCCGTCGGGCTCCAGCTACCGTCGTGAACGCAATGCCTTCTTCGCGAATGAAGTCACACCCCTTTTTATGGGACCACACGATGACTGGATCATGGGTGGAGACTTCAACTGCACCCAGCGCCCTCAGGATCAATTGCCGCGTCACTCACCATGCGCAGCTCTGGAAACAGTCGTCACGCGGCTACAATTTGTCGATACGTGGAGACATGTTCACGGTGATCTTTTGGGCTTTACGTACCACACTGCGCACTCCTCTAGCCGACTGGATCGCATCTACATCTCGCGATCCCTAATTCAACAC
Source organism: Schistocerca americana (assembly GCF_021461395.2). Taxonomy (NCBI): domain Eukaryota; kingdom Metazoa; phylum Arthropoda; class Insecta; order Orthoptera; family Acrididae; genus Schistocerca; species Schistocerca americana. Next base: position 542,766,075 of record NC_060119.1, read on the forward strand.
ACTCGACAGGCTGAAATCTGGCCTGTTGCCTTCTCAGACCATGAGGCTTACTTCTGTGATGTTGTTCTCACAAGACAGGCAGTATGGCACGGACGTGGTTTATGGAAACTGAACACGGCACTTCTTAATTCACCTGACTGTCGACTTCTAATAGAAGACACTTGGATCACATGTAATAGACGCCGACCCACGTATCCGTCTACCATATCCTGGTGGATCCAGTGTGCAAAACCTGCTCTTCGAAAAACTTTAATCCGGTATGGCAAAGATGTTGTTGCCTGGAGGAAGAGCACTATGGACTTTTACTACAGGATCCTACGAGAATGCTCCACGATGCCAGCCTCCCCTGAGCGTCATACAAGGATGAACCAAGCTAAGGCCCAAATCTCCAATCTCATGCGACGGCATTTGGAAGGGGCGATAGTACGATCTCGTACTGCTGATCGCATGCCTCATGAACATCCGTCGATGTACCATATCATCCAAGAACGACAAAATCGACGCCGAAAATTGATTCACGTCCTAACGGATCAAGAAGGGCGTCGCTACGTAACCCAATCTGCCATAGGGAATGTGCTTCACGCCCACTACCGGCAGCTCTACGCCGCAGTTCCACATTCCGCAGAGTTGATCAAGGAAGTCTCACAGCTCAACTTCGGTGGTATCCCAGGAGATGCGGCGATTGACTTGATGTCGGAGGTGACTGATGAGGAAGTCCGCGATGCGATCCGGGCAGGAACCATCAATCGCTCCCCGGGCCCCGACGGTCTTCCCCTCGAATTTTATCGCACCTTCCGTGATTTGTTAGAGTCCACCTTCACCTCCATCTGTCGGGAACTGATGTCTCCGGAAGTACCTGTGCCGGACGCTTTCATGGAAGGAATTATTATTCCTGTACATAAACCGCACGGTGGCAACAATATCAGTGATTATCGGCCCCTCACCCTCCTTAACAGTGATATGAAAATCTTCACTCGCCTTTTGGCAGCACGACTTAAAAACGTTGCCCGCTATGTTGTGTCGCCAGACCAAGCATCTTTGGGAGGCGACAACAATATTCGCACGGCTTTATGCCGCTACAGGGATATGATCGCCGTTACCCAGACACAACGCCTCTCTGGGGCACTTGCGTCTTTGGACTTTAGTCAAGCTTTTGATAGGGTTGACCATTCGTTCCTTACGGCCGTTCTCCACCATATGGGTTTCCCGGTCGCCGTTATCACGGTAGTGATGCGCCTTCTGCGGGGTGCCTCATCCAGGATTCTGTACAATGGCAGACTCACTCCACCGATAATAATAGGTCGATCCGTACGTCAAGGTTGCCCTCTATCAGCAATTTTGTACGCCTTTTCCTTGGAATCCTTGCTATGTGGACTAAGACAACGTTTGGTAGGGTTGTCCATAGATCGCTACCGATTCTGTTGCACGGCCTATGCTGACGATGTCGTCATCTGTTTACGTAACGCCGACGAAGTTCGAGCTGTTTTGACGTGGGTAGCGACTTATGGTAAGGCGTCGGGTAGCTCTTTAAACGTACGTAAGTCACAAGTTATGTTCATTGGCACGGGACTTCCCGTGGAGTGCGTTACACCTCTCACCACCGTTGATACCATTCGTTGTTTGGGAATAGATTTTTCATCTGATCTCCGGCGTTCAGCCACCATCAACTGCCGACGCCTCCTTTTAATGATCAGAGCAGGTCTTATGGACCATCGCCTTCGATCCCTAGATATTCTCCAACGAGCTCGATATGTCAATACATATATCGCATCCCGAGTTCCCCATGTAGCGCAAGTTCTACCTTTCCCGCTTACTGTGGCACGTCGCATGTTGGCAGCAATGGCATCTTTCGTCAGCTCTGGGATGTTGTTCAAAATTAGCTATGCGACCCTTACTCTTCCCCGTGAACGAGGTGGGATAGGTCTGTTTCACGTGCCGGATAGAGCTCGCGCCCTATTTGTCAGCTCCTAGATGGCGGTATGGACACGTTGCCCAACGAGCCTTACTGGTCTCCTCCTGTCGGCATACTCGCCGGTCTCACTGTCAGCCCCAGTGATCATCTCGGATGTTCCGGCCCAGTTCCATTATATGCGGTACTTCTTTCTGGAACTCAGTTATCTACGCCTCACCTTACCAAGACAGCTTTTGCTCAAGACAAAGGCAGTATACAATGTCCTCCAATTAGGTCGTCCACCTAACCCGATTGAACAAAAGTTCCCCCAGGTTGACTGGCGTCATGTATGGCGCGCGGTGTTCGCCTGTTACCTTGACACGAATGTTCAATCTGTCTGGTACATAACTGTCAATGGTAAGCAAATCAACCAATTTCGCCTTCATCGTATCCACCTCGCCCAATCACCTCTATGCTCCACGTGTGGAGTGCCAGACAATGATGAACATCGGTTTGTTTGCGGACCGGCGGCGGAGGTTTGGCACTTGGTTAGACGTATTGTGGCTTTTCTAACGCGGGACATTCCGGATCGGATTCCTCCCCTTTCATTATTATTTCCGGAACGTGACTATTTTCCTCGGACAAAGACCAATGCTGTGAATTGGATTCGCGGACATGCCATTCACTACTTATTTGGACAAACTGTAGACTCTGCACTCGATTTTTGGACATACCTCAATGACCGTCATTATGTCGTTGTCCGTCACCCAAAATACAGACAATTTTTCTCGAACTTCCTTGGGAGTGCTTTCCACGAGCCGCCTCGCAGCTGGAATGTGTTAAGCCAAGAGAGAAGAAGGTTTCCTGTTTGAACCAATGAACATTTCTGAACAATTGAACGGAACACATCAATTTCGAGAAGACGTGACTCAACATATTACCAGTGGGGCGCAGAAGGCCTCTGATCAATTACACAAAAAAAAAAAAATAAAAAAAAATAAAAATATAAAACAAAAAAAAATTAAAATAAAATTCAGAAAAAGGAAGATTATGTTTTGTTTTTCAGGATAGCCCTAACCTTGATTTCCCATATTTCCCCTGGTATATAGGCAGCTCTCTAGGGTAGGTTTAGTCAGGAGCCAACGCCTGAAGTGGCCTAGATTTTATTTTTTTTTTTTTTTTTTTGGTTATAGGATGAAAAGTGGCGGTGGCACTTGTTTTTTTAGTTCCATTAAAAAAAAAAAGTTGGTAGAGCACTTAAAAAAAAAAAGTGGCCGTGCGGTTAAAAAAAAAAAGCGGTCTTGGGCGCTGCAATCATGGACTGTGCGGCTGGTCCCGGCGGAGGTTCGAGTCCTCCCTCGGGCATGGGTGTGTGTGTTTGTCCTTAGGATAATTTAGGTTAAGTAGTGTGTAAGCTTAGGGTTTGATGGCCTTAGCAGTTAAGTCCCATAATATTTCACACACATTTGAATTTTTTTGAGGTGATAACCATGAAGCAGAAAAGCACGAACAAAATTAATTACGTGGCTTTAGAAATTTCGGTATTTGATTTCATTATTTATTTTGTTGCTTTTTATGTTTTATGGTATTGTTTTTCATTGCACAGTCATTCAAAATCCTTAAATTTGTTTTATTGTGTTCTCTTGTTTGCAGCGTCAGTTTCACTGGTATATATAGTTTAACGTCGACAATAACTCTGACGGATGAGCCAGGTGTAGAATAAGATCGTAAATGAAAACCTGTAAATTCGGTCCCTGAGTAGGTACTCCTGTTTCTCTGAGAACCCGTCATTAGCATAGCACGTCCCACTGTTCGAAAATGCAGAAACTGTAAAAGAAAAGTTGAGAGTATAAACGAGAATTCTATGTATCCCATTAGGCTTTCGCTGTGAGAACAGCGTCGTTCTCGGAGCTATTCTTGTACACTGCTTAGCCAGAAGATTATGAACACCGACCTGTATCGATATAATTCCTCCAGGCAACAGCAGCGTCACCCAGCGAAGAATGACTGCTAATCAGACACACGCACTTCGCGTGTAGTATCAGTGAGCGTGCTGTCTGTGTGTAGAATGGGGAAGGCGCGCGATCTATCTGAGTTTGACTGAAGGCAGATGGTGAAGGGTCGGAGTCTCCGCAAGAGCATTTCGGAAACTGTACGACTTGTCAGTTGCTCGAGGAGTGCTTTGGTGGTTCTCTTCAACACGTGGCGAAACCAAGGTGAAACCACGTCCGGACGTCGTGGTGTTGGGCGTTCACCCCTCGTCGGACGTCGTAGGCTGAGGAACTGTGGCGGAACTAACATCAGACTTTAATGCTGGGCAGAATACAAGTGTGTCTTTGCACATAGTGCACCGAATACTCCTAAAAATGGGCATCCGCAGCGGACGACCCTTGCATGTGCCAATGTTAACATGACGACATCGGCAACTACGACTGAAATGGGCACGTGACTACCACCACTGGACGTTGGCACAATGGCAGAGCGTTGCATAGTCTGATGAATTTCGATGCCTCCCTCATCACGCCCTTGGGAGGGCGCCAATCAGTCGTCTTCCAGGCGAACAGCTTCTTGACATCTGTACTGTGGGAGACATCTGTACTCTGAGAGGAGATCACGATCCCTGTCACATAACCGATACGATATTCAATAAGAATGGAATTTTACTTCAAGCCGCTTGTGTAGTACAGTGTCAAAAGCCTTCTGGAAATCTAAAAATACAGACTCAATTTGAAATCCCTTGTCAATAGCACCCAACACTTCGTGTGAACAAGGAGTTAGTTTTGTTTCACCCAGAATGATGTTTTCTAAATCCGTGTTGACCATACTTCCACAGACCGTTCCTTTCGAGCCAATTCATAATGTTAGAACACAATTATGTTCCAAAACCCTGCTGCATATCGACTTTAATAGTATGGGCCCGTGGATTACTTCTTCTAAGTTTCTTGAATATTGGTGTGGTCCATGCAACTTTCCAGGCTTTGGGTACGGATATTTTTCGAGCGAGCGTTTGTATATGATTGTTAACTATGGAGGTATTGTCTGATTTGATCCATTATAAATGGTTTTTGAATGCCTGCATCTGTAGAAACAATAGGTTTGTTTATAAATAAATAAATCTTCCGCTACCAGTTACGATTTTTCTTTATTTTACTTTTCGCACGACGCGTTTCGAGAAATAATTCCCATTTTCAAGTGCGATTTTTGTGTGTAATAAGCCATTTCTTTTGATGTTGTCAGTGTGTATGAGTCTGCTTCATTTCGTTGACTTTTACTGCAATACATAAGAAACACGCGATTTTTTAGTTGGGTATCAATTCTTTTGGTGAAGTTAGTGGCGAAATTTAGAAGAATTTGTACTTACAGTTTTCTAATGGTCCATTTGTGCAGAGTCTTACACACACTAAACATCACATACAACTTGTTGTACACTTTACACATCGAAAACATCTTATATAAACAAAACAGTTACAAAGATCTTCTTACAGGTAGTCCACAGAGATAACATTACAGGTATTCCACAGATTATGATATGCTTTTGTACAGAGGTTATTTATCTTAACAATTTGGCTCATAAATTTGATTTTACAGTTGTGCTTATTTCTATGTTTTACTATTTTTATTTAAGTATATTATCGAAACATCTCAAGAAATTCACTGATTCACTTTCAAGATTTCCATTTAATATTTTATCTTCATATTTTCTGTAATGTGAATATATCTCCAGTTCTTCAATCAAGTCCATCTTATGTCCTTTACTTAGTCGGTGGAGTACTTTGACATTTTGCTCTATTTTTCCAAATGGATGTCCTGTATTATGTATGTGTGTTGCTACTGCTGATGTAGTGTGTGTGTTGTGTGTGTATGCTCTAATGTGCTCTGTGTACCTGGTGTTGAAATTTCAGCCTGTTTGTCCAAGGTAGAACATGGAGCATTCCTGGTATGTTACCTTGTATATTCCAGAGAGTGAATATGGTTCATGATTACACTTTATATTATGTATTAGTTTTTCTGTAGTTTATTAGATGTAGAAAACCCTATTTTTACTCTGTGATTTTTGAATCTTCTGTGATACATTGCAATAGGCAATAATTTATGATCCAAATTCTTAAGATAAATAACCTCTGTACAAAAGCATATCATAATCTGTGGAAGACCTATAATGTTATCTCTGTGGACTACCTGTAAAAAGATCTTTGTAAGTGTTTTGTTTATATAAGATGTTTTCGATGCGTCAAGTGTACAACGAGTTGTGTGTAACGTTTAGTGTATGTGAGACTCTGCACAAGTGGACCATTAGAAAACTGTAAGTACAAATTCTTCTAAATTTCGCCACTAACTTCACCAAAAGAATTTATACCCAACCAAAAAATCGCATGTTTCTTATGTATTGCAGTAAAAGTCAACGAAATGAAGCAGACTCATACACACTGACCATGCGCTGTTGCCATTTTTCGGTGTGGACTCAGCCTCGTGATGCCAACTGAGGAGCTACTCGACCGAATAGTAGCGGCTCCGGTCACAGAAAACTATCATAACGACCGGGGGAGCGGTGTGCTGACCACATGCCCCTCCTATCCGCATCCTCAACTGAGGATGACACGGCGGTCGTATGGTCCCCAGGGCCACTTGTGGCCTAAAGACGGAGTGCATACACACTGACAACATCAAAAGAAATGGTTTAATACACACAGAAAATGCACTTGAAAATGAGAAGTATTTCTCGAAACGCGTCGTGCGAAAAGTAAAATAAAGAAAAATCGTGACTGGTAGCAGAAGATTTATTTATTTATAAACAAACCTATGGCGCTATTCCATCAGTGTACTCTGAGAAACCTAATTGCTATACAGATTGGACTGGGACACTTGTTTTTATTAAACGATTCAAGTTCCTTCACTACTCCGAGAATATTTACTTGTAAGTCACTCATGTTGGCAGCACTTCTTGATTCGAATTTTGAAATATTTAGTTCGTCTTCTTTGGTTAAGAAATTTTGGAAGGTTGTGTTTAGTAACTCCGCTTAACTGTCGTCTATATTGATTCCATTGCTATCGCGCAGAGAAGGCATTGATTGTGTCTTGCCGCTAGCATACAATCAGAATCTCTTTGGATTTTCTGCCAGGTTTTAAGACAAAGTTTCGTTGTGGAAACGATTACAAGAATCTCGCATTGAAGTTCGCTCTAAATTTCGAGTTCCTGTAAAAGGTAGCCAATCTTGGAGATTTTGCGTTCGTTTAAATTTGATATGCTGTGTTCGTTGTTTCCGCAACAGTGTTCTGACGCGTTTTGTGTACCAAGTGGGATCAGCTCCGTCGTTTTGTTAATTTATTTGGTATGAATCCCTCAACTGCAGTCGCTACTATTTCTCTGAATTCAAGCCACATCTGGTCTACACTTACCAGTACATTGTTAATTTGGAAGGAGTGGAGAGTGTCTCTCAGGAAGGCGTCAAGCGAATTTTTATCTCCTTTTTTGAATAGGTACATTTTTTGTATATTTTTGGAGGATTTGGTGGTTGCAATATTCAGTCTCCCTACGAAAACCCTGTCTTGAATAATCCCTTTATCTGTTTTGTGGCATGTTATTAGCTCCAGATTATTTCTTGCTAAGAGATCAAGTGTTTTTTCACAACCGTTTACTATTCGTGTGGGCTCTTGAATTAACTGCTCGGAATAATTTTCAGACAATGCGTTCAGCACAATTTTGGAGGATGTTTTATGCCTACCTCCGGATTGAAACTTGTGTTTTCGCCAACATATCGATGGTAAATTAAAGTCACGACAAATTGTCAGGCACGTGTCTGAAATGAAACTTAAGTTTTCTTTAATCATTTGAGCATTTGCCTCTCCGGTCGGCTCGGTAAAAGGATCCAATTATTATTTTATTCCGTTTGCCAAGAATGACCTCTGGTCTTACTGACTCACAGGAATTATCTTCTTCAATTTCGCTACGAGATAAACTCCTTCTAACAACAACAAACACGCCACCGCCAACTGTATTTACCCTATCCTTTCTGAACACCGTTACGTCCTTAATGTTTCTGCTGATCAGTTTATGTTTTTAATATAAAAAAGTACCTATAAATCACAACTTAAGCAGGAAATATCTTTACTTTCAATCCTGCACAACGATTTTTCGCATCCTGTGACACCTTTCTCAGCTGATTTTGTTCATGCCTGTGATGTCAACGCAATCTATCTCATGGTTTTCTGCACTGAAGTCAGTATATAACTTTGTGTTCTGCCTTACGTCAGATCTTGTCATGGGGGAAGCCTCGTCAGAGAGGTCCACCGCATGAACGTCTAGGGAAGTGATTCCAGTGGTGGTTTCCCGTTGCCTTCCACTGATGATGATGAAATGATAATGAGGGCAACACAACACCCAGTCCCTGAGCGGAGAAAATTTCCGACCCAGCCGGGAACGAACCCGAGCCCCTTGGCGTGACTGAAGTCAGGAAAATAGTGTTTATATGCCTCATGTAAGTATTTATGTGTTGTAAAAACATGAGAAGCGAAGTACAGATTATTTGCTTACTAATAGATCTAAGTAACTATACATACGTGGGTACAACGCACTGGTGTGCAAACTTAAGGACGAAAGTAGCTTTTGCATGATATGTTCAAGAAGCACTGCCGTATGTAACTTGTGTCATATATAGAAAGAACTGCTGCAGTGTAATGCAGAAGGCAACTGAAAAAATAACGCAATGTGATAAAGAGAACGGACAACTTTAATTCAAAAAGAATAATTACAATGAAGCCATCGAGTTCTTGATGGTCCTCTGGACTCTACAAAAGGTGGGACGTGGTCCTTAAAAGGGTATGTGATGACCACGGACGGCAGTGCACGCCCTGCAACGTGTATACATCCTGGCTGTTCTCTTGGTAAGGAGTTCCTGTGGCAGGGCATTCTCCTCCATTAGTGCAGTTGACAACTGCTGGACTATCATTGGTGCATGTGGTCGGCCTGCGGTACGTCCCCAAAATGCATCCCACACCTTCTCGGTTGGATTAACCTTTCAGACCTTCTGGCTGTTATTGTGTACGTTAACTTTTACTGTGATTTAGCTGCAATAGAAGTATTTTTTTCCCCAACGGAAACCTGAAACACACATTTATGAATGTCCAACATTTCCAATCGCGCGCAAGTTCTGCCAATCGTTGGGCATCAGTATAAAAATATCAGCAAGTCAGTGTAGCAGTGAACTCCTGACCACCAGAATACACAGATGTGATTGGTTCGCTATATTTCACTGTCTAATTGAATATTGTTATTGTTATTTTTGCATGATAATAATTGAATGGTCATATTATTGTTTATTACAACAGAGATTTTTTCGTAATTATTTGTTGTATTCCATAAAATGAATCTAACAAGGGTATCCTCCATACTCTAAATCACGGATTTTGATGCGCTTCAAATATGTTGTAGAGGCACTTACACTGAGTATCTGGCTATCCGGTTTTTTTAGCGACGGGTCTTGGTTTTTGAGAAAATCGATTTTGAAGTTCATTGCTCACTTTGTATACACGTAACATTACGTAGGTTCCGAGCTAGTCAGCGTAGCGCAGCGGTAAAGGTTCACGGCTGCCGCGCTGGAGGTACCGTGTTCGAATCCTGCTCGCGTAGTAGATTTTCGGCGTATTTAATGGCATTTGTGATTTCACCTTTTGACTCTTCGTTCAACTCCTCTACTTGTGGATCTTCTTCTGGCTGCACTACTCCAGAAACACTTGGTTCTTCCACTTCACAGAATTTTTCTAACACCCGGCATTAGGAGACGCTTTGCGAGCAACTGACGCTGTGGTTAGACGCGAACGTAAAGGAATGCAACTTGTGGTGTCACCGCCAGACACCATACTTGCTAGGTGGTTGCCTTTAAATCGGCCGCGGTCTGTTAGTATACGTCGGACCCGCGTGTCACCACTATCAGTGATTGCAGACCGAGCGCCGCCACACGGCAGGTCTAGAGAGACTACCTAGCACTCGCTCCAGTTGTACAGTCGACTTTGCTAGCGATGGTTCGCTGCCTACTTACGTTCTCATTTGCCGAGACGATAGTTTAGCATAGCCTTCAGCTACGTCATTTGCTACGACCTAGCAAGGCGCCATTATCAGTTACTATTGAGATTGTGAATCATGTACCGTCATAAATGGATTAAAGTATTCCACCAGCTACGTCCGTTTTTCTAAATTCTAATTTCCTTGTCATGTTCCAGACCTCACGCCAGCCTGCGTGAGCTAAAACGCGTGCATTTCGGCCTCCTCTAGTAACTCGGTGTTGGCACTTCTGCCAACCACAACACAATTCGCATCCTAATTGGCCGCAACTAGGAGCTGGGGTTCCCGTTGCGGCTAACGTTATTCACGGGAGATGGGACGATAATTGGTGGAGATCGATTTCAGGTAATACAAGAAGCGACCGTTCTACGAACATATGGAACTCCAGCTGCGAACCACAAACGGAATGAATATTTGAAAAAATTAATAACTGAATATATCTTTATAATTTCGCACACTTTACACTGTTTGTTGATATTCTTTGAAATAAAATTGAAAAATTCGGTCGATTTAAATAAAAAGTGACCCGGAGGGGATTCGAACAGGGTTCCGCCAGCGCGGTAGCCGTGAACCTTTACCGCTGCGCTACGCTGACTTGCTCGGAATGTATGTTTTGCTACAGGTATACAAAGTAGGCATTGAACTTCAAAATCGATTTTTTCAAAAACCAAGGCCCGTCGCTAAAAAACCGGATAGCCAGGCATTCAGGGTAGGTGTCTCCACAACATCTCTGAAGCGCATCAAAATACGTGATTTACAGTATGGAGGGTCCCCTTGTAAGTGTACGAAGTATGTTTTAAAAACGGGTACATATTTCTGTATAAATCTTGCACCTAAAATCATTAGGAAGTCACCTAAGGGTATTACCAAAAAAAAAAAAAAATTGCTTTCTCCAAAAAAGATTCAGGACTGGAAGGGTTAAAGTCGGAGAAACGGGCAGGCCAGACTATTCGTCGAATATCCGCTCTTTCCAAGAGCTCCTCCACCTGCTCTATTCGATTCGGACGCGCTATGTCATCCATAAAAATTAAGTCAGAGCCGAATGCACCCCTGAGAAGACGCACATGGGGAAGGGAATACAGTGTTACGATAAAGTTGGGAGGTGAATGTACCGCGTCCAACGATCTGGAGGTCAGAACGCCCATACAGCATTATGCTTCCCAATACCGTAACACCTGGACAACCAATAAGATCATATTCGACAGTGCTGAACGTACCCTTATATGGCGAGAGATGGAACACGTAATGCACCCAGGAAGATTGTCGAACATGATTGTTTTTTTGTCTAGGTGTTACAGTGTGGAGAGGCATAATTGTGCGTTGGGGTACTGACCTCGAAATCTTTGAACACAGTACACTCACCGGTCAGTGCTATTGTGATACTGTACTCCTTCCCCATGAGGGTCTTTCCAGGAGTGAATTCTACAGTGACTTCATTTTTATGGACGACAATGCGCGACAGCATCGAACAGCGCATGTGGAGGATCTCTTGGAACGACAGGATGTTCGGGCGAAATTGACTGGCCTGCCCGTTCTCCCAACTTAAATCCCACTGAGCACGAGTGGGATGCCTTAGTGAGATGTGTTGCAACACCTCCAAATACACCGACGACCATCCAGCAGTTATTGAGCGCGCTGGTGGGGGAATGGAATGCGCCACCAGAACAAAATCTTACCAAATTTTTGCCCAGCGTGGGAGCACGCTGCAGAGCATGAACTGGCAAGAACCATGTCCTGCCTTTTGAAATGTCCAGGCGACCTTCATTAATTGAGCTGACTTCATTGTATTAATTGTCTTTGAATAAAAGTGTTATTTCTGTTCGTCTCCTTCCGTGTTTCTTTCAGTTACCTTCTGTGGTATATTGTAGCATTTATTTCCAGGTATGGCCCAAGTTTCATTGAGCTATGTTACTTGGTAGTGACACATCGTGCCAAAGTTGCTTTCAGCCTTAAGTATTGCACACCAGTTTACATATTCTGCATATTTCACGTTCTGAGAGCAAGTATTTTCGGACACAGTGTTGTAATCTGTGCTCACGATTCCAAATTTGTAAGAAAATCGAGAACTATTTATACAGGAAGTTGTACGGTTATAGAGGAAGTTTAGAATCGGCACGCACTCTGCTGTAGAGTGACTATTCATGTAGGAAATAATTCCCTAGGCTGTGACTAACCAGTTCACCGCAATATCCTTTCATCCAGGAGTGAAGAGTCGTAGTTGCGCAAGGTATGCAGGAGTACTTCTGTGAAGTTTGGAGCGTACAAGAGCGGTACTGGAGGATGTGAAGCTGTGTGAGCTGTTTGTGAGTCATGCTTCTGTAGCTTACCCCCACAGAGCCCTTTTCCACGAAAGGAATACGTCCCGGGTTCGAGTCCCAGTCCGACGCACAGTTTTACGCTGCCATGTATAATATCGTTCAGTGTGAGTTGGCAGATGGCGACAGGCAGTGCCAGGTCGCTGACGCAGGACGCTCTCACTGAATCAATCCTCTGGCACGGCCTTTCTACATGTGCAGTCACTTCACTACAACCAGACTGCAGCCAAGTTTCCGCCTGCTAGGACTCTCTCTCCCTCTCTCTATCTGTCAAACCTGTCCCCCCGCAGTCTCCTCTCCCTCACCGCGCAAGTCACTTTTGCTATTTCTTGCTCTTTTCTGTTTTTACAGTTGCTTCCTTTAGCGCAGTCTCTTTAGAACTCATCCAATTACTAGTCGTAACCTTGCGTCTGTTTGATGACTTCTACCTTCAGCACAATTATTTCCCAACCGCAAATTCTGTTAGTCCCTGTTAAGTACACTAATCATTTTTGATTTATTTATTCCTGAAACTGTATATGAACCCACTCTAGGGTACCACACAGCACTGCACAGGCATCATTCTTGTACGATTTGTTGTGCGCTGTTAAGCCAAACAGTTCTAATTTGACTTTGGACACTTGTATCTCTTACCAATCTGTTAGCCGTACATGACTTAGGTATATCCAAGTAACATTCACAACAGAAAGAACCACACTGAAAGGAGCAACTATCATTATCTAACGATGCTGTATTTAGCGTTATAACCAAGAATTAGAGGAATTGCTTCTAGTGCCAATAATCCACGTTCCCGTAGCGCGAAAACAGGTTCAGATAGTTAACATCTATTTAAGCAATGCCCACAGGCTGTACATTTTGATTCCAACACAGATATCTAGTCATTTTCTTTTGCGCAATGAGTAATGTTTCCCTAAGTGTGGAGTTACCCCAAAATATTATCGTACATAAAACCAATTAATCAAAACTCGTCTTTTTCTATGCTCCTAAAACTTTCAGTTATTGTTGTAACAAGATTTACGGTAGGGTTTTCCGCCCATAAATTTATTTGTTCATTACATTGATCGTAGGAATGGTATACACTGATGAACCAAAACATTATGAACACGTGCTTAATAACTTCTCTGTCTGTCTTTGGAACGAAGTACGTCACTGATTCTGCGTATCAGGAATCCGACAGTTTGTTGGTAGATTTGTGGAGGTATGTGGCATTATATGTCTACGCACAGGTCATGTTAAGTAAAGTAAATGACTGGCCGCAGAACTGCGTACGCGCTGATGGCACTCAGTAGCGATTTACATCAGGCGGATATCGTCGCCGAGACATCGACGTGAGTTCACTACAACGGTCCTCAACAAGCCACTGCAGCAAGGTTCCGGCTCCAAGACAAGGACAGTTTTAATGTTGAAAGAAGACATCGCCGTCGGGGAAGACATCAAGCATGAAGAGGTGCAGGGGTTCGCACTGTCAGCTTGTCTTCTATTACTACCACAGGTCCCACGCAAGAGCAGGAGAGTGTCTCCCACACTGCTCCCCTAAGCCTGTGTTTCTGGTATGCTGCTCGTTTCGTGCCGCTGTTCATCTCGATGATGATGTTTGTGGAGCGACCAGCGACCTAGTGGAGCAAAAATGGTATTCACTCGAGGAGCCGACACTTTTCCATTGATCGACGGTCGAATCCCAATCGTCCCGTATCCACTGCAATTGTAATTGACGATGTCGTTGGGTGAACATGTGAACACGTAGGGATGGTTTGCTGCGGATCTCTATGTTCAACGATGTATGATGAACGGTGTGCTCCGAAACACTTGTGCGTGCACCAGCGTTGTGCTCTCTCGGCAGAGATGCCACATATCACCATCTATCCTACTCGTACGTTCTGTGAGGAGTTGTGGACGTCCAACCATTTAGTGCCTTGTGGTAATTTCAGTGCTCTTCTACGTCTTTTCGTAGTTGCTCACGATAGTACCACGTGAACAACCGACGAGTTTCGCCGTTTTTGAGATACTCGTTCACAGGCTCTGCTTAATAATAATCCGTCCTTCGTCAAAGACGCTTATCTCAGTGGATTTCCCCATTTGCAGCCCATATATTCGCTAGAATGATCCCCCGTCTATGTCTGCTGTGCTTACACACTTTTGTTACCGCGTCACGTGCCCGCAACGCCACCAGGCGTCATCTAGCGTCGAGGTGAGCAATGGTCATAACGTTGTTGCTTATCAGTGTACTTGATTTTATAAAGCCGGATGAGATGTGTTTTATCTAACTTCAAAGCTAACCTCTTTCTACCAAATAAGGTAACAACTACCTCAAAAACAGAATTTACTAATTTGTCTCTGGATACACTTCTAGTCGACATGTGAACAGTACTTATATAATGTGCAAAATGGAGTGATGTTGCTGCTTGATTAAAAAAATTGGTTCATTATCAGCATGGAGCAAGAATATGGCTGTATTATTAATCGATCCTTGCACAAGGGTTATTCTAATTTTCTGCAGGAAGACGATGTGATGTCACTGATGATTATTGGGGCAGGCAAGTTTAACTTTCTTCAGGCTGTTGAACTAAACCAGGCATGTAACGAACCACGTATTCTATAAATGTGAAACATCCTAACCACGTCTATAACATCCGAGTATGAAGGACAGGCTTAGTCTATATTCCGAAGGACATGACATGCATTAGTTGGACGCACTTGACAATTTCGAGTTTGGTTCTGAGGGGTGTGTTGGGCATAGGACTGGGGAGGGGGTAGGGGCACAGTTTGTTACTCTCTCTTGCCCAATCTCCAAAGTCACCCCCAAACACACACCGTCACCCACACTATTAACGTCCCACTGCAGTGTTTTCTTTTTTCTTTTTTTGATGGGTCTTCAGTCTGCTGACCGTGGAAGTATTTCCCTGATGTCTTAAAACATGTCCTAACATCCTGTCCCTTCTTTTTGACAGTGTTTTTCATGTATTGCTTTCCTCGCCGATTCTGCGGAAAACGTCCTCATTCCTTACCTTCTTAGTCCACCAGATTTTCAACGTTCTTCTGTAGCTCCACAACTCAGGCGCTTCGGTTCTCCTCTGTTCCGGTTTTCCTACAGTCCATTCCATATAATGTTGTGCCCCAAATGTACATTCTCGGAAATTCGTCCTCAAATTAAAGCCTATGTTTGATACCAGTACACTTTTATT
Source organism: Schistocerca americana (assembly GCF_021461395.2). Taxonomy (NCBI): domain Eukaryota; kingdom Metazoa; phylum Arthropoda; class Insecta; order Orthoptera; family Acrididae; genus Schistocerca; species Schistocerca americana. The sequence goes on from NC_060119.1 coordinate 542,781,522, forward strand.
GGCTAGGAATACCCTTTTAGTCACTGCTAGACTGCTTTTTATGTCCTCCTTGCTCCATCCGCATGGGTTATTATTGATCTGCTAATTCCCATTACTGTCGTCCCTTTTCGATTTGCTCTCAGTCCATATTCTGTGCTCATTAGATTGTTCATTCTATTCAACAGACTCTACAATTCTTCTTCACTTTCACTGAGGATAGCAATGTCATCAGCTAGTCTTAACACTGATACTCTTCCACCTTGAATTTTAAACGCTCTCCTGAAACTTTCGTGTATTTCTGTCATTGCTTCTTCGACGTATATATTTAACAGCCGGGGCGAAAGACCATGTCCCTGTCTGAAACCCATTTTAATTCGAGCACTTCGTTTTTGGTGTTCCAGTCTTGTTGTTCCATCTTGGTTCTTGTACATATTGTATATTACCCGAGTTTCCCTATAGCTAACTTATAATCTTCTCAGATCTTCGAACATCTTGCACCACTTTACATTGGCCGAACGCTTTTTTCAGCCCGACAAATCCAATGATTTTTCTTCATTTTTGCTTCCCTTATCAACTGCAACGCCAGAACTGCCTCTCTGGTGCCTTTACTTTTCCTAAACCCAAAGTGATTATCATCTAATAGATCCTCAATTTCTTTTTCATTCCTCTTATATTATTCTTGTCAGCAGCTTTGAAGCATGAGCTGTTAAGCCGATTGTGAGAAAATTCTCATTTTTCAGTTCTTGCTGCCTCCGAAATTGTGTGGATGATGTTTCTCCTGAAGTCGGATGGTGTATCGCCAGTCTCATACATTCTACACATCAACGTGAATAGTCGCTTTGCTCCCACTTCCCCCAAGGTCTATAATTTTAATAATAACAACAATTTTATATATATATATATATATATATATATATATATATATATATATATATAAAAGATAATGTCAGAGTCGCAGCTCGTAACCGGGCTATTGGCCTGACTTACGGCGGGTATAGTTTTCCTTCGCCGCAGCGCTAGGAGGGGGAGGGTGGCGAACCAGTCGCTCCGGCTGCCCTTTATCATCGGCAGAGGTCTCTGGAATTCGTTTGATAGCAGGCTGAGTGGACGTGCGGCCTTCCTCGAGGCACTGCGGGACTGGACGTGGGTCCCTCTGGGCCGCAGTCTCGTGCTCTACCCGGAAGACAACAATGGCCAGAATAAAATATGTGAAATATCTCAATGTAATAATAATAATAATAATAATAATACACTACTGGGCATTAATATTGCTACACCACGAAGATGACGTGCTACAGACGCCAAATTTAACCGACAGGAAGAAGATGCTGTATCCAGAAAGGCCCGTACAGGTCCTGCAACATGCGGTCGTGGATTATACTGCTGAAATGTAGGGTTTCGCAGGGATCGAGTGAAGGGTAGAGCCACGGGTCGTAACACATCTGAAATGTAGCGTCCACTGTTCAAAGTGCCGTCAATACGAACGACCAAGACGTGTAACCAATGGCAACCCATACCATCACGCCGGGTGATACGCCAGTATGGCGATGACGAATACACGCTTCCAATGTGCGTTCACCGCGATGTCGCCAAACACGCATGCGACCATCATGATGCTGTAAACAGAACCTGGATTCATCCGAAAAAATGACGTTTTGCCATTCGTGCACCAGTTTCGTCGTTGAGTACACCATCGCAGGCGCTCCTATCTGTGATGCAGCGTCAAGGGTAACCGCAGCCATGGTCTCCGAGCTGATGGTCCATGCTGCTGCAAACGTCGTCGAACTGTTCGTGCAGATGGTTCTTGTCTTGCAAACGTCCCCATCTGTTGACTCAGGGATCGAGACGTGGCTGCACGATCCGCTACAGCCATGCGGATAAGAGCCTGTCATCTCGACTGCTAGTGATACGAGGCCGTTGGGATCCAGCACGGCGTTCCGTATTACCCTCCTGAACCCACCGATTCCATATTCTGCTAACAGTCATTGGATCTCGACCAACGCGAGCAGCAACGTCACGGTACGATAAACCGCAATCGCGATAGGCTACAATCCGACCTTTATCTAAGTCGGAAACGTGATGGTACGCATTTTTCCTACTTACACGAGGCATGACAACAACGTTTCACCAGGCAACGCCGGTCAACTGCTGTTTGTGTATGAGAAATCGGTTGGAAACTTTCCTCATGTCAGCACGTTGTATGTGTCGCCACCGGCGCCAACCTTGTGCGAATGCTCTGAAAAGCTAATCATTTGCATGTCACAGCTTCTTCTTCTTGTCGGTTAAATTTCGCGTCTGTAGCACGTCATCTTCGTGGTGTAGCAATTTTAATGGCCAGTAGAGTAGCAACAAACGTCGCAACATGTTTAACGTCATAATTTACACAACACAAAATAATAGTGTGCAGTCACGATGGCCAGCATTTCACTGGGCACTACAATTGTGAGCACAGGTGTGCAGGTTACGGCTATGCGAGCGCAGAGCTGTACCGACGTGATCCTGGACCCCTGGCAGAGATGCTTAGGCTGCGTTCCCTTCCTCTGCTCCCATCCAACTCCCCTCACCCCGTTCTCGCGCTAATCCGCTCCCGGGACGGAAGTTGTGTGCTTCAACTATCTGCGTCTGCATCTAGTGTTATCTCATGTGGAAGTATGAGACTGGTTTCGATATGTTTGCGAATAGTGTAACTGAGGTGAGACGTGTTACCAACTCAGTATTCACCTAGTCGGATGTGCAGAACGGCCTAAAAAACCACGTCCAGGCTTGCCGGCGCAACGGTCCTCGTTAATCCGCCGTGCGGACTAGACCTATGCCCCCCCCCCCCCCCCCCCCGCCCTTCCCCACTAATCCCGGAAAGGCGGGTTAACGCTTGCGGTTATCTGTACGTGTCTTATTCTGTATTCATCATACAAGTTGTCCCAAAAGACACCAACAACGGTCAGTACGCTGTGTAGGAAATCACACTGATCGGTTTTCAAGGAGGAACCCATTCATGGAAATGCGCGTCTTCGGTCAATAAATACAGCGTGAGTAGCGTATTACGCTGTCTACATTACAAACGGGTTTCGAACTGCGTACCTATTACGTCAGTGCAGAGCCCACATCGGCAGTGCTGAACTTTACGCACATGAGCCGATATGTGCGGTGGCCTCTAAAAGTATTTCTATCGCTCTGTGGACTCGAGCAATAAGGTCCTCTACTGACGTTACAGATGTGCCACACACCATACCCTTCATAGCATCCACAGGAAATAGTCGAGAGGTGTCATAACTGGCAGCTGTGCTAGCCATGGAACTGATCCACCTCTACAAATCCATCGATTTGGACAGGTGACGTTGAAGTGATTCCACACATTGACATCAAAGTGTGCTGGAGCTCCGTCGTGTTGTAGCCGCATGCCCATCCGAATATTTAGTGACACTACATCCAATGGGGTGGGCAAAGGATCTCTCATACATGTGAGGTAGATCGGTCCTGTTAATCTGTTTGGAGAGGTGACGTTGAAGTGATTCCACACATTGACATCAAAGTGTGCTGGAGCTCCGTCGTGTTGTAGCCGCATGCCCATCCGAATATTTAGTGACACTACATCCAATGGGGTGGGCAAAGGATCTCTCATACATGTGAGGTAGATCGGTCCTGTTAATCTGTTTGGACAGGTGACGTTGAAATGATTCCACACATTGACATCAAAGTGTGCTGGAGCTCCGTCGTGTTGTAGCCGCATGCCCATCCGAATATTTAGTGACACTACATCCAATGGGGTGGGCAAAGGATCTCTCATACATGTGAGATAGATCGGTCCTGTTAATCTGTTTGGGCAGGTGACGTTGAAGTGATTCCACACATTGACATCAAAGTGTGCTGGAGCTCCGTCGTGTTGTAGCCGCATGCCCATCCGAATATTTAGTGACACTACATCCAATGGGGTGGGCAAAGGATCTCTCATACATGTGAGATAGATCGGTCCTGTTAATCTGTTTGGGCAGGTGACGTTGAAGTGATTCCACACATTGACATCAAAGTGTGCTGGAGCTCCGTCGTGTTGTAGCCGCATGCCCATCCGAATATTTAGTGACACTACATCCAATGGGGTGGGCAAAGGATCTCTCAGACATGTGAGGTAGATCGGTCCCGTTAATCTGTTTGGACAGGTGACGTTGAAGTGATTCCACACATTGACATCAAAGTGTGCTGGAGCTCCGTCGTGTTGTAGCCGCATGCCCATCCGAATATTTAGTGACACTACATCCAATGGGGTGGGCAAAGGATCTCTCATACATGTGAGGTAGATCGGTCCTGTTAATCTGTTTGGAGAGGTGACGTTGAAGTGATTCCACACATTGACATCAAAGTGTGCTGGAGCTCCGTCGTGTTGTAGCCGCATGCCCATCCGAATATTTAGTGACACTACATCCAATGGGGTGAGCAAAGGATCTCTCATACATGTGAGGTAGATCGGTCCTGTTAATCTGTTTGGAGAGGTGACGTTGAAGTGATTCCACACATTGACATCAAAGTGTGCTGGAGCTCCGTCGTGTTGTAGCCGCATGCCCATCCGAATATTTAGTGACACTACATCCAATGGGGTGGGCAAAGGATCTCTCATACATGTGAGGTAGATCGGTCCTGTTAATCTGTTTGGACAGGTGACGTTGAAATGATTCCACACATTGACATCAAAGTGTGCTGGAGCTCCGTCGTGTTGTAGCCGCATGCCCATCCGAATATTTAGTGACACTACATCCAATGGGGTGGGCAAAGGATCTCTCATACATGTGAGATAGATCGGTCCTGTTAATCTGTTTGGGCAGGTGACGTTGAAGTGATTCCACACATTGACATCAAAGTGTGCTGGAGCTCCGTCGTGTTGTAGCCGCATGCCCATCCGAATATTTAGTGACACTACATCCAATGGGGTGGGCAAAGGATCTCTCATACATGTGAGGTAGATCGGTCCTGTTAATCTGTTTGGCAGTAGGTGTGGCCCAATAATATTGTCACCAGTTATCCCAGCTCAGCCCTCGGTTGGCGATATTGAATTGCCTGCGAACGCTGATTTTGCGTCCACCCAAACATGCAGAATTAATATGCCATCTCTTGTACACGTCCATTCATCCCGAGAATAGCACCAGCTGTGGCTGGAGTATGCATTGCTGCACTGCGAGAACTGTATCCGTCGTGCCTGGACTTCCTGCGGATGCTATGAATGCAGTCAGTGTTCATGGACAACGCGCTACACGGCATCTTTAACCCGTGTGCAGCCCCTGTGTCACTTGCCTAGTGCTGATGGCTGCGTTCTCTTCGAACATCATCAGCACGTCCTCCTCCAGCTGTAGTGTTCGAGCAGAGCGTGAACCACTCGCATCACGTTTCGGCCCCTACTAGAGGACAAACAGAAGATTGGGGATAGTGTTCGCAAGTACCAAGTACGAAGTGCTACTACTCTACAGTACAATGGACACGCCTCAGGCAGAAAACACCTACGCGCAATTTTACCGCCTTCTATGAGGCGACTCCCGATGCTCGGGAACATGGAAAGCTGTGGGGTACGTGTGTTTGGGAAACGTTCCGCATACAATTTTGCAGCAGCTCTTATACCGTTGTCTCTTCTTTTCTTGTTTCTTGATCCCGGCTTCTTGAGACATCTTGTGAAGAGTCACGATAAAAGTTTAGTAGTGGCGTGGGACAATCTGTTGTGGGCGATTTCGTTTCCGACTAATAATCTGTCCAGTTAATGTGAAATAATTATGTATGATAAAAGTGGTCAGATAAACCTTATTACACTTCCACAAGATTGTAATAATTCCATGTGGTACAGTTTATCCTAGAAATGGAAGCTGATTGCTCTGTTTTAATTCAGTTATATTGGCAATTATTACTGGTTGTGATGTGAACTGCTGTTTGGCAGCGTTGTGAGTATTCAAAATCTACCTGCAATTAATGTTCATTTATCAATAAGAATAGTGTTCGTCAGTGAAATGCAATATCAATGAATTTACACAACAGTTGGTAATTTAACTTTTGAAGCCACTGGTTTACTGGCATTTCTAGAAAAGAACACTCTTATATTCTCATTCGATCAGCAAAGCCCGTGTAACAGTTTGTATGAGTAAAAGGACTTATTACGTCGCAAATCGTTCTAATGAATAAATTGGTTTGCATTACAGTGTTGATAAGCAACGTGATCAACAAGGTGATATGTGTCCTAATTAAAACAGAACCTCGATATTCTGAATAAATTTTCGGTTCGTTTTTATCAAAAATCAGTATTTGTCTCGAAGAGTAATTTCAAACTTCTTAAGTCCAAGCACGTTTGCAGTTATTATATGCGATTTAATGTAAAGCTCAATCACGCACTAGCGTGTAACGTGTTTCAAATCGAGCTGGCAGGTTTCAGTTTTGGGCTAAACGACTTTTTGTTATAACGTGATGTGTCTATCCGACGTAAAGTCTAAATGAAACTGGATTTGTCTCTATTCGGCTCAAAATCACAAAATGAAATTCACCGCACAGGTCAGCGAACTGTACACGCGCACTTCTAGCACTCTAAGTTTAAATGGTTCAAATGGCTCTGAGCACTATGGGACTTAACATGGTAGGTCATCAGTCCCCTAGAACTTAGAACTACTTAAACCTAATTAACCTAAGGACGTCACACACATCCATGCCCGAGGCAGGATTCGAACCTGCGACCGTAGCGGTCGCGCGGTTCCAGACTGAAGCGCCTAGAACCGCTCGGCCACACCGGGGCCGGCTCCAGCGCCCAAGCTGTACGTTTCAGGATATGGGTTCCATCTTGAAAACCCATCCGTTTACTTTCCCGCACAACAGACTAAGGATTGTCGTCGGTGGTAATTTTTTTTTTTTTGGGGGGGGGGGGGGGAGGGAGGGTAGCCTGTATATGTAAAAACACAAACACGCTTATTACTATGTGTTTTAAGTGGTTCATGACCCTCCTGGCCCGGCTGGTTAGCCGTGCAGTGCTTGTCGGTACGCCAGGTTACGGAGAAGTAAGCGAGGCCCGCCGGCGTGGCTCGGAGGCAGACCATTCCCGCTGCCGCTGCCGGCCCCTCTGCACCGTTATCCCAGGCGGCGCGGCGCTGCGAGATAGCTGCGCAAACACCTTCCTCATGCCGCCCGCGCCCATTCTCCTCTTCCCGTTACTACGACGACGTACGCGCCGACCCGTGCACTTTGACCCAGCTGATGAGCAGTACTTCGCAACTGCAATGGGTGCCACAAGCATCAACGACATGTTTTCAGTCATGTCGCGGAATAACAACCTACTTCCTCGTTCCTTTCATTGCAGTCCAAAAGTACGCTAATTATTGAAGCTACACATTTACAGATGGCGGCAGTATTGCGCACACAAGGAATAAAAGGGCATCACGTTGGTGGAGCTGTGATTTGTACCCAGGTGGTTCATGTGAAAAGGTTTCCAACATGATTATGGCCGCACGACGGGACTTTACGAACTTTGAACTCGGAATGGTAGTTAGAGCTAGACACCAGGAACCTTCCATTTCGGAAATCGTTGGGGAATACAGTGCTCCGAGATCCACAGTGTCCACACTGAGCCGAGGACACCACATTTCTGGCAATATCTCCCACTACGGACTGCGCGGTTGCAAACGGCCTTCACTTAACCACCGAGTGCAGCGGTCTTTGCATAGAGCTATTAGTGCTAACAGCCAAGCAAAGCTGCATGAAATAACCGCAGAAATCAATTTGGGACGTACGACGAAAGTATCCGTTAGGACAGTGTGGCGAAATTTGGCGTTTATGGGCTGTGGCAGCAGAAGGCCGACGTGAGAGTCTTTGATAACAGCACGACATCACCTGCAGCGCCTCTCCTGGGCTCGTGGCCATGTCGACTGGAAAACCGTTGTCTGGTCACTTGCTAAGAGGTGATGGTACGGTTCGAATGAGGCGCAGACCTCAGGAGACACGGACCCAAATTGTGAACAAAGCACTTTGAAGGGTGGTAGTGGCTCCATAATGGTGTGATCTGCGTTTACATGGAATAGAATGGGTCCTCTGAACCAATCATTGACTAGACATGGTTATGTTCGGCTACTTGGAGACCGCCCGCATCTCGTAGTCGTGCGGTAGCGTTCTCGCTTCCCACGCCCGGGTTCCCGGGTTCGATTCCCGGCGGGGTCAGGGATTTTCTCTGCCTCGTGATGGCTGGGTGTTGTGTACTGTCCTTAGGTTAGTTAGGTTTAAGTAGTTCTAAGTTCTAGGGGACTTATGACCACAGCAGTTGGGTCCCATAGTGCTCAGAGCCATTTGAACCATTTTTTACTTGGAGACCATTTCCAGCCATTGAAGGAATTCGTGTTCCCAAACATCGAGGGAATTCTTATGGATGACAGCGGGCTAAGTCACGGGGCCACAATTTTCCCGATTTGTTTGAAGAACATTCTGGACAATTCGAGCGACTGGTTATAAAGTTTCAGTTTCCTTCTCCATAGTCCTAATAAGGTCTTTCATGTACGTGGTGGAGAAGCCCTAGGCTGCCAATATTTCTTTAGAATATTCGGGCTCATCTAGCTCCAGATTATAGCGTACTGTTAGGTTAACGTAACGTCTACGGTTGCAGATCAACAGAGGATGATGAGGAGAAGAGTGAAGTACTAATCGCTTTTTCCAGAATTGTTACACTGGCGAAGATCGTGATGTGGCTTCTGATTACTCGTGAGAGCACAGCGAGCTGTTGTATGTAGAACTTCCTTCTTTTCTTTTCAGCCGGAGCCGGCATGCCTCCACGAACCGCGGAACGTCGTATTAATGCGCGCGTACGTCCATCTGGGTCTTATTCTGTTTTCATTATAAATGTAAAAACGCAAACATGGTCATTAACACGTTTTTTAGCGGATTCGTGATCTCTATGGCCCTCCGGTGGTTCGGAGTGGAGCAGAGGGAATACCAATAGGAATACTTGGGAGGGGATTTCCAGTACTGAAGTTTGCCTGATGACCGAGCGAAACCTGCCAAAAATCCTGGTCGGACTGGTTAGTTGGAATTATTTTATTTCTGAGACGATGTTGACCATTGACGCAGGAAGAACTAGGATATTATGTTTTTGTATGTGTACGAATGCATCTGGCAGTTTAAGATCTGTCCCATTACAGCGTCGCGGTTCTTTTCATGCAAATGTCCCAGAAGACTGGTATTGGGGGATAACGTATCCCAACTGGAAATATTTGGGAGGGAACCTCTAGTTACGACATTCGTCTGATAACCAAAGTAAACCACCTAGAAAGCTTGGCTGGAAGCGGGGCATTGGGACTATTTTGTTCCTGGGACATTGTTGTCAGCTGTCCCAGACAAAAATTAAATTTGTGAACCTCGTCAGTACCAAAGCAATACGAAGGGAACTCCGTAAGCAGGAAATCACGATGCGGCCTGGAATTGCAGTATCACTCATCAGACATGAAAACCCCCGGAACCGGAAAAGGTGGTGCTAAAGCCATAAAACTAGGACTATGGAGCAATGGAAGAAAGTCATTTGTTCGAAGGAGTGTTCTCTCATGCTGTTACCAACAGCTAGAAGAGTTTACGTCCCAAGAGTGAAACATGGCCGGGGTTCGGCGATGTTTTAGGCAGCTATTCCATGGTATTCTATAGGCCTGCAGTTACTCTGCAAGATGGCGTTACTATCAAGAATTATGTGACCAGCTCGGCTGATCAAGCCCATCGCTTCGTGCAGTGTTTGTTCCCCAACGGTGACGCTGTGTTCCAAGACGCCAGGGCTCCCTTCCCCACAGCTCGCACCGTTCAGGACTGGTTTTGTGAGCACGAGGATGAATTGTGGCATCTTCCCTGGCCGTCACAGTCACCAGACATCAGTATCATTGAGCCTTTTCGGTCTACTTTGGAAAGAACGGTGCGCGATTGCTATCCACCTCCATCATCTGTCCTGAACTTGCCACAAGAAGAAGGGTGTAAAATTCCCTTGAAAATATTACAGAACCTGTATTTACCCGTTCCGAGACGACTGAAAGCTGTTTTGATTGCCTGAGATTTTCCCATACTGTATTAAGCTGCTAATTTGTCGTCCTTTTGGGATGTACTTATTTCTGTCCATCTCCTGTATACGATCCTACGTACAGTGTGTGAAAGAACTTGCTGTCTTCTGGTAAAAGTCTACGCTAAGAAGATGGCAGTGATTGCAAAAATATGAAGATCGTTCCAATTTTCAAGGAGGACCCCACGCAAGTATAGAACTACATCGCTGACCTCAATTTCTTGTAGAATTTTGAAACAAAATTAATCCGTTATTACATTCCTGGAAACCGAAAATATTCTATGTTTGAATCAACATGAATTCTCCCAGCGACGGTCCTGTGAGACCCAGCTCATTTTGAGAAAGCTCTAAACACCGGCGCAAACGTTCGTGCCGCGTTCCTTGACTCCTGGGAGGCATTCGACACAGTTACGCACTGCCGCCTAAGGAACAAAATACGAGCGTACTGAGTACCAGACCAGCTGTACGACTGCATTGAAGAGTTCATAGCAAAGAGAAATCCAGCTTGTTATTCTTAAAGAAGAGAAATTTTCGGACGTAAAGGTAACTTCAGGCGTACTTCATAGAAGCGTTATTGGACCAATATTGTTCAGATTTTATATAAATATCCTAATGGATAATGTAGGAATCTCCACGAAGACTTTCTCGGGCGATGCTGTTGTGTACATAGAAGTCACAACGCTGGAAAATTGTAGCGAAGGAAGACCTGCAAGATGGTTCAAATGGCTCTGAGCACTATGGGACTTAACATCTATGGTCATCAGTCCCCTAGAACTTAGAACTACTTAAACCTAACTAACCTAAGGACAGCACACAACACCCAGTCATCACGAGGCAGAGAAAATCCCTGACCCCGCCGGGAAACGAACCCGGGAACCCGTGCGTGGGAAGCGAGAACGCTACCGCACGACCACGAGCTGCGGACAGACCTGCAAGAGATCGACGCTTGCTGCAGGGGTTGACAGTTGACTTACAATACAAACATATGTAATGTATTTCGCATAATTTGCGGAAATGGCCTACTACTGTGTGAATACGTAATTGTCGTGAATCGAACCCCAAAACGGAGGAAGGAAGGAAGGAGTTTAACATCCTGTGGCTATAAGGTTGTTAGGGACGGATTACTAGCTCCTTTTGTACAAGAATGAGATAGGAATTATCTATGTCATTTTCAAAGGAATCACCCACGCATTTGGTGCAAGTGATATAAGGAAACCGCGGAGTACTAAACCGCGACTGCGAGTCCAATGCCTTAACCTCTATTATAAGTCGCTCGTTGGCTCTTAACAGTCACCGTGCCACACGGTTACTATCACTTAAATGAAAAAATTCAAGCAATATCTGCTAATACTCGCAAAGGCTTAATCTAGATACAGTAGTGGTCGGTGAAGTGAAATGGAAGGAAGATAAAGATTTCTGGTCAGACTATTATATGGTATATCAAGAGAAGCAGAAAATGATGTAATGGGACTAAAGTTCGTTATGAATAGGATGGTAGTTCAGAAAGTGAATTACTGTGAACAGTTCAGGAATGAGACTGTTCTCATCAGAGTCGGCAGCAGACCACTGCCAACAACAATAGTTGGGGTATAGATGCCGACGTCACAAGCAGAAGATGAAGAGATAGGGAACGGATAGTTCAGTATGTGAAGGGAAATTACAGTCTAATAATCGTGGTGAATTGAAACGTGGTGGTAGGGAGTTGGAATAGAAGATAGAGTTACAGGAGAAAGTCTAATCGAGCTTTGCAATAAATTTCAACCGGTTAAAGCGAATACACTGTTCAAAAATAAACGGAGGAGGATAAATACTTGGAAAAGATCAGGGAACACAGGAAGATTGCAGCTGTATTATAGCTTAGGTAGACAGAGAACCCGAGATGAGATATTGAATTGTAACGTTTAACTAGGAGCACATACAAACTCGTGTCAAAATTTAGTACAGCAGTGACGAAGAGTATACAGAAGGTAAAGGGAATCGTCCAGAAACATGCAAGCTTCCAACTCTTTCAGTTTAATAAAAATGGCAAAGGTAATGTAAATCAGAACACTGGCAGGAGTTGTGGTCTAAATAACAATTGATTTATTCTTCTCCATATGCAACTCGTCATTGACGTTGGTTGTCATTTCTTCGCACCCCTCGTCTTGGATACGGTCTCCGAATCTCAATTTCCTCGGCCTGGCCTCCATTTCCGTTTTCTCCGTTGTTCATTCCCGCACATCTTCTATTGTCATTGAAACCGGATCCATGGTTTCGCCATCCGTTGTTTTGTGGTCCATAGCCTTCATTCCTCCTTCCATTCCAGCCACTGTTGCATAGTACATGACCATTGCGGCTCCCATTCCAGTCTCGTCGTTGTTCCACTTCATTACTCCCGAAATTTCCTGACCATGAATGGTTTCCGTAAGGCGCTCCATTTCGTACATATAATTGTTATAATTGTTGTTTTGTGGACGCGACCTGCGACGTATTTGTCAGAGTATCTTTTGTGTTCTCTGATATTCTCTGCTCGGCATGCGTACTCTAATTCGTAAAGAGTGTTACGGAAAGTACTGAGCTCGATGTTAAACCTGCCAGCTAATACTTGTTGATATGCTGACGTAAGTTTGGTGTAACAGTGACGTATGATTTCACCGGTAGAGCATGGTACGTCAAAATACTGGTTCTTGTCAATCATTGCATCAAGGAACTTGACTGGGCTTTTGTAGCCTGAACTCTCGAAACCTTTGCCAACAATCATCAAGTACTTTATGCGCTCTTGTGTCTTCTTGGACCAGTAGATATTCAGGAAGTTGTCCTTGAACTCCTGGTAACTCCCAAATGTCGCTGATATCCCGCAGCTGATCCCTGTAAGTGTGCGCAAATAAAGTCTAATTTGTATTTTAAAGGCTAATTTGGAGGTAAAGAGAGGTCAAATTTCGATATCCAAGTGAGTGAGTGAGTAAAATTACCCTCATCTCGGAAGATTTCGAGTTTTCGGACTTGCAGGAAATGTTGGGAATCGAATGGCGTTTCGTCGACAACTTCCGTTCTACGGAAAATATCAGTGCTTGGTTGTCCTCTTTCGACATCCCCTCATCTGTGCTGCTTCCACGGCTTCGAGGAAATGCAACGTTCATCTCACCATGTCCTCTGCTCGCTGCTAACGGTATGCAGTTATCCGTGCCGTCCTAAGTTGTTTCTAGTCCTGTTACGTTCGCACTTGGCCATATTTGAAATTGTTCCCTTAGCGCCTCAACAATTTCTTCTCCTTACGCGTGTTGATAGCTTCCTGTTGAGATTAGAACGAAAGAAGAGTCCAGATCTCTTCAGTCTCGCTCACTGAGTTGCAGTTGTCACCTCCGAACCAGTTCAAAAAAATTTGCGCAGCTCAGACTCTGACTTGTCCATGGCCGCTGTCCCATGAAGATCCGTGGTTTCACATATTTTCGTGTCGATGCGCTATTCCGCCTCATTTTGCCGCTTTTCCAGGCTTTCGACCTTCTTGTTCAAATTGATCACCGCATCTCGTTCTTGCTGTTCCGTGCGTTTACTCGTTTTCGATGCTTCAGCTGCTACTCGTCTTGCGAAACTTGCTAAAGTCTTGGCGCTCTCTGCCGTATTCTTAGCATCATGTTAAATCTTTAAACTTTTGATTGCTTTGGTGTTTGTACGTTGTATGTTAACCGGTGACCTAGAAACGATGGAGAGGCTTCGTCCCCGCCGCAGCCGCAGTGGACCACAACCCCACGACGACGACCGCAGTCCACTTCATCCCTCCGCCGCCCCACACCGAACCACTCTTTCAGGGTTACAGTGCGGTTCGGCCCCTGGTGGACGCCCCCAGGGAACGTCTCACACCAGACGATTGTAACCCCTATGTTTGTGTGTTAGAGTAATGGTGGTGTACGCGTACGTGGAGAACTTGTTTGCGCAGCAATTGCCAACATAGTGTAGCTGAGGCGGAATAAGGGGAACCAGCCCGCATTCGCCGAGGCAGATGGGAAACCGCCTAAAAACCATACACAGACTGGCCGGCTCACCGGACCTTGACACAAGTCCGCCAGGCGGATTCGTGCCGGGGACCAGGCGCTCCTTCCCACTCCGGAAAGCCGTGCGTTAGACTGCTCGGCTAACCGTGCGAGCTGCTTTGGTGTTTAATTTACGTAGGTTTTCCTGCGGTTGATTTGGCCATGACTTGTGTTCCTTTCGCATCTGATTTACCTGAGCACCGATATTTTTTATGCCCGTCCTCGTCTCATTAATCTTCTCCTCCATTCCTTTTAGTCCATCAATTTACTTCTCCAGTCCCATTAAAAGTGCCACCAGATCTAAGTCCTCTTCCTTTTCCTCAGTATGGTGATCGACCGAACTCATACTTGATTTCTGCGGTGTTGTTTCCGCATCATGGCGTTCTGATATCTCCCTCTCTTTTCTGTCCGGATTTCTAAGAATCACCTCTGCCTCGACATGTTGTGGTACGCTCACATCTTCTATCACACACCATCTGACGCTGTCTGTCTCCTTAAGACAAACCATATCGCTTTCATCTCCCTCACTTCCTTGCTGCACGACATCGTTGTTGCTAACACCGTTCAACAGCAACCTCTCCCTACGTTCAAACTGTGCCACCACCGCTTCATTGCGATCTTCCTCCATGCCGTACGCTTTATTTTCCCGCTCCCAGTCTACTTGTCTGTGCCCTAGTTCTCGTTATCATTCGAATTCTCTATCAACAACAAACTCTAATTATGCATGCAACACGTGGACAACTGTATTATCTAACTCACAAGATATACGCAGTACAACACAATGACGTAAAAAAAAAAAAAAAAAAAAAAAAAAAAAAAAAAAAAAAAAAAAAAAAAAGTAGCAAAGCAGTTTGCACTCCGAGACTACGACAGTAGTAGTTGAGGTCCAGAATCAAAAACAACCAAATACAAAACAAAGACAATAGTAAACACTACAAAAATAATACGAAAACGCCGTTGGCAACGACGGGAAAACGGTCGAGAAGTGACAATGAAGTCACTGACACAAATGCACTGTACGTAAGACAAATAAATACATAAACAACACAATCAGAGAAAGAAGTATCTACAACATACTAATGGACCATATTTTTCTTTTTGCATTTCAACATAATGTGGACCTGTTTGGCAAGGACGCTAAACGACAGCATTACAGAAGTGCCAAGGAGCTAGATCCTGGCAGCGGTTCGCCAATTGCAAGCTTCCGACTCTTTCAGTTGCAATCAAGACTTTAATAAAAATTGCAAAGGTAATGTAACTCAGAACACTGGCAGGAGTTATGGTCTAAATAACAATTGATTTGTTCATGCCGGCCGCTGAGGTCGAGCGGTTCTAGGCCGTTCAGCTCGGAACCACGCGCCTGCTATAGTCGCAGGTTCGAATCCTGCATCGGGCATGGATGTGTGTGATGTACTTACGTTAGTTAGGTTTAAGTAGTAGGGGACTGATGATCTCAGATGTGCTTGGAGCCATTTCACCATTTTTGATGTGTTCATTCTTAACATCACATGACCAAATTTGGTAAAGAAACGCCACACAAACATTTATATCTGACAAATGCTTTCAATAATGTGCAGTCTATGGTTAACAGAGTGATCAGTTGGGGATAAACACACCGCACTAACCATAAACAATCGCTTTATTTGACTTAATAAATGTGAATCCGTGGTATGGGCCAAAAACTACGCTATTATCAAGCATCAGTACTCTACTACTCCATAAAGAGAAATATGGTTCCAAAGAGAAAGGTGCTGAGAAGCATGTATTGGAGCCCTACGGGTAGGAGCGAATACTTTACCCTTCTGTAGGTGAAGGCGGCACAGCATGACACTCGTCTACTGCAGTCACAGACAGCGACAATCTGTTATTAGCGCCGTGCGCCCGGAAATATGCAAGTACACGGACTTGCGTTCAGCTGATTCAGAATTCAGAAACTTCCTTATGAGCCAATGAAAGCCTGGTGGATTCAAATGTGACAGTGGACCCCTTTACTAGTCTGTCAAACCAATTTGACTCCGTGACACGACTATGCATGACGGAATATATCAAACATTTAGACAGACAGACAAATAAGTACACCCACATATAACCCATTGTGTGTGTGATGCAAGAAGCAGTACCTGTGACGGTCCAGATGGTGACTGGCACAGGCTCTACGTGGCACACTAGCAAAGGACACAAGTCTCACCATTGAGGTAAAGGCCTGCCATTCTTTCCTAGCGAAGCACCAGTACAAGAGTGAGCTTCTCTTTCTCTACAGCTATCCTCCGCAGCTTGGTAGCATAGCACATTTACATGCTTAGACTACACCCACTTTAGCAGAAGCCAATCACCAGCTGGAGCTTGGCACTCAAAGCTGGGAGACCGCCCCTTGCTCCGCACACACAGATTTGACCAATCACCGACTAAAAATTGATTGGGAGTAAAGGAAAGAAGATTCAGTTTTGCGGCCTCTTTCCCATGCATTTACACCGTGTCTTTGCTACAAGCATGACTTGGATGAAACCACAGCCCGCCATAAAAAGATCGTTATCTCTACTGTTGCATCCATTTAGAACTCTCCAAAGAGCGGTCATAAACTCGCTAAAAACCTTGTGCCTTCACAAATATGTTTTGTAACAGAGTCTGGATGCCTGGAAATTCGCAGAAACTCTCAGCCGTCTCATCCGCTTTCTACCTAACAAGAGCCTGTCCTCTGTTTTATTGCCAGGCATCACATCTTACAATGCTGTGCTCATAGCTACAGTGACTCCCCAGCACTAGTCAGCCTACCTGGATACACCTGCTGACCAACCGGCAGCACGCAATGTGTGTGCACAATGAGACCAAAAGACTTGACTGTCAGCAAACATTTTCACCAGGTTCCGCAGATAAAAAGCTCGCCCCGGCCCTCTGCTGCCGTACACTTTCACTGCAGGCAATTAACTTGGCACTGTCTTCCTTCAATTGCAGGTAAAGCCTACCAATGTGCCTTCACTAGAGCACACAAGTAAGGGCGTTAACTACCGCCAACCATTTCATCATATAAATGCAGTCAGATCATATCAAATATAGCAACCAAGTAATAAATAAATATCATCGTCCCTATGAACATTAAGCAGCATGACACCATATCAAAAGTGAGAAGAGTGGGATACTGAAGTGTAATAAGATATGTTTCAAGTTCTCAGAGCAGGTAGACACTGCAATAATGAATACAACAGCAAACGGTTCAGATGAAGAGAAATGAATGTCACCAGTCACAGAAGTTGAACAGACAAATGTAGGTGCAGGGAAGTGAGTGGGAAGAATCAATGAATAATGGAGGAACATTTTCATTGGTCTACGGAAAGGAAGCAGGAAAATGTTGACTGATCAACAGGAATACAGCAATACAATTAACTTAGGAATGAAATAAATAGAAAAGGCAGGGAAACGAAGGTGAAACTGTTCCAAGTAAAGGCACCATAGAGAGAGATCTGATGTTATATTTGATGATAGAAGCAAGACTTACGTAAAACCAGGAAATGTTCTATCAATTGTCAGCTTAGATAACACGTTTGACAGCGTAAAATTAAAGGAAGATCTAGAGAAAGATGGCTAATGTACAATATGTACAAGAAACAAGAGGGAACAGTAAGAGTGGGCGACCAAGAACGAAGTGCCTGGATTGAAAAGGGTGTAAGACAGGACTGTAGTCTTTTGTCCCTGCTCTTAAATTACATTACATTAATACTTGTTCCACATATCATGAATACAACATTTCGTAATGATGGGGAACATTTTACTTTAACATAAGTTTTGTTTACACAATATAATCTTTTTTTTCACTTACTAGTACATATATAAAAATTCATATATTGAGTAGAAGGAGTTGTCACTCAGAATTTTTTAATTTGTTTTTAAATGTTGGTTGGCTATCTGTCAGACTTTTAATGCTATTTGGCAAATGACCAAAATTTTTTTGACAGCCTAGTTCACCCCTTTCTGTGCGCAAGGTCAAATGCTTTCTTCTAGTGTTGTATCTATGCATTTCGCTGTTATTTATCAATTGGGATGGGTTATTAATAACAAATTTCATAAGTGAATATATATATTGCAAAGGTACTGTGAATATCCAGAGTTCCTTAAATAAATGCGTGCAAGGTGATCTTGGGCGGGTTCCAGCTATTATTCTGATTACACACTTTTATGCAATAAATACTTTTTCTTTTAATGGTGAATTACCCCAAAATATAATGCCATATGAAAGCAGTGGAGGAAAATAGGCATAGAAGGCTAATTTACTGGTATATTTATCAGCAAAATTTGCAATAACCGCAATAGTATGAGTAGCTGAAACTAACTCTTGCAGAAGATCATCAATGTGTTTCTTCCAATTCAATTTCTCATCAATGCACACACCCAGAAATTTTCAATATTCTGCCTTAGCAACAGACTTCTGTCCATTGTCTGTATTTATCAATGGTGTTATGCCATTTACTGTACAGAATTGTGTATATTGTGTTTTCTCAAAATCTAGTGAGACTCCATTTGCTGAGAATCACTTTATAATTTTCTGAAAGACGTTATTTACAATTTACAATTTCTCAAGAATGAACCCTGTAGGACACCATTCTTGATACCTACCCTGTCAGAGGATTCTGCTGATTTTGCAGATTATCTGTACTGTTAATTTCAACTGTCTACATTCTTCCGGTTAAATATGAATTAAACCATTTGTGCACTGTCCCACTCATACCACAATATTTAAGCTTGTCTGGAAGGCTTTCAAGATTCACACAGTCAAAAGCTTTTGAGAGATCACAAACTATCCCAATGGGTGATGTTCGGTTATTCAAAGCATTTAATATTTGATCAGTGAAAGCATGTATAGCATTTTCTGTTGAAAAGCCTTTCTGAAAACCAAACTGTCATTTTGTTTTAGTACTTCATTTTTACACAATAATGATGCTACTCTTTAATACATTACTTTTTAAAAAATTTTGAATCAAGCTGTCAGAAGTGAGACTGGGTAGTAGTTGTTAGCATCAGACCTATCGCCATTTTTATGTAATGGTTTAACAGTAGTGCATTTTAGTCTATCTGAAAAGTGCCCTGTTTTAGTGACCTATTATATATGTGGCTTAGAATCCTACTTATCTGTTGAGAATAAGCTTTCACTACTCTTTTGGAAATGCCATCTATTCTATGTGAGCTTTTACTTTTGAGTGAATGTATTATTTTCCTAATTTCAGTTGGAGAGGTGGGTTGAATTTCAATTTTATCAAATTGCATAGGTATTGCCTCTTCCATATACTGCCTTGCGTTTTATAATGACTAGCTGGATCCTATTTTCTATTCAACACTTAAAATGGTTATTAAAAATGTTTTCTACTTCTGACTTTTTGTTATCAAACTTTTCATCGAGTTTGATAGAAATACAGTCTTCCTGTGCTTTCGGTTGCCTTATTTTCCTTTTAACAATATTCCAAATTCCTTTAATTCTATTACCAGTTGTGCTAATCTGAGACATAATGCACATACTTCTGGATGTTTTAATAACTTTTCTTAACACAGTGCAGTAGTTTTTGTAATATTTCACTGTTTCTGGATCTTTACTCATTCTAGCTATAAGATACATTTCCCTTTTCTGTTCAGTCTATGCGTCGAAGAAGCAATGACGGAGATAGAAGAAAGGTTCAAGAGTGGCATTAAAATTCAGTGTGAAAGGATATCAGCGATAATACTCGATGATGACATAGCTATTCTCAATGAAAGTGAAGAAGAATTACAAGGTCTTTTGAGGGGAATGAACAGTCTAATGAGTATAGAATATGGATTGGAAATAAATGGATGAAAGACGACAGTAATGAGCAATAGCGGATAAGAGATAAACGATAAACGTAACATGACAATTGGTAATCACAAAGTAGAGGATGTTAAGGAATTCTCTGGGTCGGTTTAAGGCGCCGCTTGGGGAGCCCGTGGTGTCGGAAAATATACCATTTCTGTGCAGGACGTATCATAGTTTGTAGTAGCCACTTGGAGCGACAAGCTGAAGGGAACGCCAGGGGTGCTCAGGGGCAGGATTTGCATGGACTGCGTACCACAGCTGGCAGCGAAAACTGACAAGAGTGAAAACGTCGGAGAAAAAAGGTGGTGGTGGAGTGGGGGGGGGGGGATGCAGCGTTCTCGAAACGACCTTGGGAATTCTACTACTTTGGAGGCAGAATAAAACATGAGGAAGGAAGCAAGGTAGAGATCAAAATCATACTAGCATAGACAAAGCGCAATTCAAGGCACATAGAAGTTGGCATTAAGGTAAAGAAAAATTCCTGAGAATATATCTGGTAAACAGCATTGTATAGTAGTGGATCATGGGCTGTGGGATACCCTGAAAAGAAGAGAATCGAAGCGTTTGTGATGTGATGCTACAGAAGGATATTAAAAATTAGGTGGACTGATAAGATAAGGAATGAAGATGTTCTCTTTGCAGAATCAAAGACGAAAGCAAACATAGGAACACTGACATGTAGAAGGGACAGTATGACACGACCTGTGTGAATACATCAGAGCATAACTTTCTTGGTGCTAGAGGGAGCCGTAGAGGGGAAAAACTGTAAGGATCGGAATACGTCCAACAAATAACTGAGCGCACGGGTTGCAAGTGCTATTCTGAGATTAAGAGGGTGGGCACAAGAGAGGAATTCGTGATGGCCGCAGCAAACCAGTCACACGACTGATGAGAAAAAAAAGAAGGAAAAAAGACTCTCTTACTCTCTGCGTCTATTTCGTTCCAGGTGATCGTTTTACTTCCAACTTCAGTCATTCATGACATGTTTGGCATCATCCCCCGTGTGTTGTATGGTGCCCATTCATGAAATTACACACTGTTTGCACCTTACCAACTTTGTAATTTTCTGTAACAGTCTAGTTTCACGGATCGTTTGCTGTGGTAACCCACTAATTCATCACATAAGTCATTACCATTTACACTGAGTCATGGAATACCTCCTAATATCGTGTCGTACTTTATTTTGCTTGGCGTAGTGCAGCAACTCGATGTGGCGTGGACTGAGCAAGTCGTTGGAAGTTCCCTGCGGAAATATTGAGCTATGCTCCCTCCATAGCCGATTCTGTCCCACAAGTAATTGATGAGATTCACGTCGGGCGATCTGCGTAGCCAAACCTTTGGTTCATCAAACCAATCACGAACAACTGCGGGCCAGTGACATTACTGTGATCCATAAATATTCCATCGTTGTTTGGGAACTTGAAGACCATGAATGGCCACATGTAGTCTCAAAATAGCCGAAAATAATCATTGTCTGTCAATGATCAGTTCAGTTGGATGAGAGGCCTAAGTCTATCCCATGTAAATACAGCCCACACCACTACGGAGCCACTACCAGCTTGCACAGCGCCTTGTTGACAACAAGGGTCCATGGAAAATTGTGGTAAGTTTCTATGGGACCAAACTGCTAAGGTCATCGGTCCCTAGGCTTGCACAGTACTTAATCTAATTTAAACTAACCAGCGCTAAGGGCAACACCCACACCCAAGCCCGAGGGAGGACTCGAACCTCTTACGGGGGGAGCCGCGCGAACCGTGCAAGACGCCTGAGACCACGCGGCTATCACACGCGGCCAGGGTCCGTGGCTTCTTAGGGTCTGCGCCACACTCTAACTCTACCATATCAGCCCTTACCAACTGAAATCGGGACTCTTATGACCAGCTCACGGTCTTCCAGTAGTCTAGCGTCCAACCGATATGACCACGAGCCCAGAAGAGACGCTGCATGTGATGTCGTGCTGTTAGCAAAGGCACTTGCGTCAGTCGTCTGCTGCCACAGCCCATTAACGCCGAATTCGACACATTGTTAACGGATACGTTCGTCGTGGTCCGACATTGATTTGTGCTGTTATTTCACACAGTGTTGCTTCTGTGTTATTACTGACAACTGTACTCAAATACTGCTGCTCTCGGTCAATAAGTGAAGGCCGATGGTCACTGCGTTGTCCATGACGAAAGATAACGCCTGAAATTTGCTATATTCGGCACACTCTTGATACTGTAGACCTCGGAATACTGAATTTTCCAATGATTACCGAAAGAGGATGTCCATTCGTATAGCTACAACTACCATTCCACGCTCAAAGTCTGTCAATTCCCGTTGTGCGGCCACAATGACGTCGGACATCTTTTCACATGAATCACCTGAGTATAAATGACAGCTGTACCAAAGCACTGTTCTTTTATACTTTGTGCACATGCTACTCCCGCCATTTCCGTATGTGCAGACCGCTACCCCATGACTTTAGTCAGCTCAGTGTATTTCTTAACGTATTTCCTGACTCCGCCTCAGTAGCTGATGTCGCGACCGCGCACTATTTGGAGGCGCTCGACCCAGCGCAGCTCATCTCTCACTATTCAGTTTATCCCTAGTTGCTTCTCTGCCGAGAGTTTTTACTGTTTAATCTTCATAGTCTGGGAAATTTTACTTTGGTTTCATCGACGAACTGCACAGTTGTTAAGAGACTGGTCACATTTTTGGAAGTAGCGACATCCTAAACATGGTACACGTACACCTGGTGCCAAAACCTCAGGAACACTGCCTACCGCGATAGTGAAAACCTCCTGGTGGCGTTGCGGTAAGGGAGGAATATAAAGGGAAGCAGACAGGACTGAGGAATCATTCTACCGACGATACGAGCGACGAATCGGGAAATCCATTGACCTGTGGGACTTTGACAAAGGGGCAAATAGTTAAGGTCTTTTGCCTGGGAATGAGTGCCTCAGAAGTGAAACTCGTTGGCTGTTCGCATACTACTGTCGTGAGCACCTACGGAATGTGGTTGGTGAAATCACGAGTAGGCGACAAAGTATTGAATGTCCAAGCCTTATCAACAAAACATGGAAATCGGATGCATCAAATGGTTCAAATGGCTCTGAGCACTATGGGACTTAACATCTGTGGTCATCAGTCCCCTAGAACTTAGAACTACTTAAACCTAACTAACCTAAGGACATCACACACATCCATGCCCGAAGCAGGATTCGAACCTGCGACCGTAGCGGTCGCGCGGTTCCGGACTGAGCGCCTAGAACCGCTAGACCACCGCGGCCGGCAAATCGGAGGCTTTCCTGCTATGTTAAGCAGGATAGGCGACGATCTGTGGCAGAAATGACGAATGACAAGGAACTCCTTGAGTGCGAGGTCGCAAAAGGCCAAAGATGTGTACGGCGTTTGACGCTCTATATATTGTCTGCCATGCAATCACAATATTGGCTGCTATTCGCATAAGGGGGCGGGGCTGGAAGTACCCAGTGATGAGCACAGCATGAGGCTACCGAGCGTAGAGAACTGCTTAGTCGATGAGTAACTCACAACACTGCTACGGCGCTAGTGGTGTTGATACGAACAAAGCCATCGAGACGACAAAGAAAGCCAACTTTACATTACACTTACGGCAGTAGCTACCGAAATTGATATTTCGTCAGAAAGAAACCCAAGAAATTTCGCAAAGTGAGAAAGAAGTGACAGACGAAATATTAGCGTTTCGACAAGATGAGTCAGTGGAATGTGTGGTGTCGCATACGCTCGATTGTGTGGACAATGTACATGAGGAGTACAATGATGACGGTACGTACTTAGCAAGTGAAAGTGATATTGAAACAGGTGTCGAACCACGTCCTTGTCCAAGGTGCACCTGGTGTTGTTGTTGTGGTCTTCAGTCCAGAGACTGGTTTGATGCAGCTCTCCTTGCTACTCTATCCTGTGCAAGCTTCTTCATCTCCCAGTACCTACTGCAACCTACATCCTTCTGAATCTGTTTAGTGTATTCATCTCTTGGTCTCCTCCTACGATTTTTACCCTCCACGTTGCCCTCCAATACTAAATTGGTGATCCCTCGATGTCTCAGAACATGCCCTACCAACCGATTCCTTCTTCTAGTCAAGTTGTACCACAAATTTCTCTTAGTTATGTGATCTACCCATCAGCATTCTTCTGTAGCACCACATTTCGTAAGCTTCTGTTCTCTTCTTGTCTAAACTATTTATCTTCCACTATTCACTTCCATACATGGCTACACTCCATACAAATACTTTCAGAAACGACTTCCTGACACTTAAATCTATACTCGATGTTAAGAAATTTCTCTTCTTCAGAAACGCTTTCCTTACCATTGCCAGTCGACATTTTATATCCTCTCTACTTCGACCATCATCAGTTATTTTGCTCCCCAAATAGCAAAACTCATTTTCTACTTTAAGCGTCTCATTTCCTAATCTATTTCCCGCAGCATCCCCCGATTTAATTTGACTGTATTCCATTATCCTCGTTTTGCTTTTTTTTATGTTCATCTCGTATCCTCCTTTCAAGACACTATCCATTCCGTTCAGAAGCCCCTACTAAAGATAATTACGTACGTGGAAGGTCATCCGCAGCATAGTAAGAAGATTTCGAATAGGTCTGGAGCAATATGATCGCGTAGTGCATAAGAAAAACTACGAATATTCAAAAGAGGACAAAGCGCAGCTGTCAAAATAATTGGTGTTTGCTCGTTTCAAGGATGCGCGAGATACAGTTGACAAGATGTGCACGATAGTGATAAACTACGTTATGCACAACAAATTGCGCAATATATTACAATGATTTCAAGAGAACCTGTAGATGGTTGCATAACTTCAAATAGTGCTACAACATCGGAAGACGTAAGACAACGAAATTTCAAACAAAATTTCAACATGTCGATGCACAGCAAACTACGGAATCGGTTCGAAAATTTGAAGGTGAGATAAAAAAAGTTATGCTGTCGTTCAGTAAGGAATCTGTTTTTAACCCCGACAAATCGGAATTTGAAGAGGAAATGCATGTGAAAGGTGTCCTGCAAATTACAGATACTGAGAGAGTTGTATAAAGATCAACTAACATCACGGCATTTAACGCATTCGTAAACAATAATTCCGACTGTTAAACAGGATGGTAACTTCGCTGGCAAGTTGTTTATTGTCCTGCGAGTAGTTGGAGGTGCTCTAACCCCTACGATTCTTTCTAGTGTGCGTGTTCTCGAAAGAGCGGTAAGGAATATTGACGTCACAGTAAGGAAGAGTGGGAAAATGGGCGTGCTACGAGCTCTGTTTATGGCCAATAGCTGGTCAGTATAACTTGCCTTTGATTGATTCCTGGTCGGTGTGTAAAAATCATACTACTTGAGACCAAACAATACCTCCTGAAAAATGTCTGTCATCGTAATTTATACCACTTGGACCACTGGACAATTCAGCCTCTGAATGTGTGTTTTTTCCGTGTCTATGAAATACACTGAAGTGCGAAGAAACTGTATAGGCATACGTATTCAAACAAAGATATGTAAACAGACAGAGTACGGCGCTGCGGTCGGAAAAGCCAATGTAAGACAACAAGTGTCTGGCACAGTTGTTAGATCGGTTACAGTGGCAGGTTATCAAGATATAAGTGAGTTTGAACGTGGTGTTATACTCAGCGCATGAGCGATGGGACACAGCATCTGCGAGGTAGCGATGAATTGAGGATTTTCCCGTACGACCATTTCACGAGTGTACGGTGAATATCAGGAATCCGGTAAAACATCAAATCTCTGACATCACAGGAGCCTGAAAAAAGATCCTGCAAGAACGGGACCAACGACGACTGAAGAGTATCTTTCAAGCAAGTATCAGCATGCGAACCATGCAACGAAACATCAGCGATATGGGCTTTTGGAGCCGAAGGCCCACTCGTTTACCCTTGATGTCTGCGTAACGCAAAGCTTTACGCTTCGCCTGGGCCCGCCAACACCGACATAGGACTGTTGATGAGTGGAAGCACGTTGCCTGGTCAGACGAGTCTCGTTTCATATTGTATCGAGTGGATGGATGTGTATGGGTATGGAGACAACCTCATGAATCCATGGAACTTGCATGTCACCAGGGGACTGTTCAAGCTGGTGGAGGTTCTCTAATAGTGAGGAGGGTGTGCGTTGGGGTATTATGGGACCCCTGATACGCCTAGATACGACTCTGACAGGTGACACGTACGTAAGCATCTTGTCTGATCACCAGCATCTGTTCATGTCCATTGTGCATTCCGACGGACTTGGACAATTCCAGCAGGGTAATGCGACACCCCACACGTCCAGAATTGGTATAGAGTAACTCCAGGAACACTATTCTGAGTTTAAACACTTCCGCTAGCCACCAGCAGACATGAACATTATTGAGCATACATTGTGTGACGAAAAGTATCCGGACACCCCCAAAAACATACGTTTTTCATATTAGGTGCATTGTGCTGCCACCTACTGCCAGGTACTCGAAATCAGCGACCTCAGTAGTCATTAGACACCTTGAGAGAGCAGAATGGGGTGCTCTGCGGAACTCACGGACTTCGAACGTCGTCAGGTGATTTGGTGTCACTTGTGTCTGTACGCGAGGTTTCCACACTCCTAAACATCCCTAGGTCCCCCGTTGCCGATGTGGTAGTGAAGTGGAAACGTGAAGGAACACGTAAAGCACAAAAGTGTACAGGCTGACCTCGCCTGTTAACTGACAGAGACAGGCAGTCATACATCCAGACCATCACACAGGAATTCCAAACTTCATCAGGATCCACTGCAAGTACTATGACAGTTTGGCGGGAGTTGAAAAAACTTGGATTTCATGGTCGAGCGGCTGCTCATAAGCCATACACCACGCCAATTAATGCCAAACGACGCCTCGCTTGGTATCCTTGAGCGTAAACGGTTAATTGAACAATATAAAAACGTTGTGTGGAGTGACGAATCGTAGTACACTATGTGGCGATCCGATGGCAGGGTGTGGGTATGGCGAATACCCAGTGAACGTCATCTGCCAGCGTGTGTAGTGCCAACAGTAAAATTCGGAGGCGGTGGTGTTACGGTGGAGAGGGCATGCACCCCTTGTTGTTTTGCGTGGCAGTATCACAGCACAGGCCTACACTGATGTTTCAAGCACCTTCTTGCTTCCCACTGTTGAAGAGAAATTCTGGGATGGTGATTGCATCTTCCAAACACGACCGACCACCTGTTCATAATGCACGGCCTTTGACGGAATGGTTACAGTTCAATAACATCCCTATAATGAACTGGCCTGCACAGAGTCCTGACCTGAATCACACAGAACACCTTTGCGATGCTTTGGAGCGCCGACTTTGTGCCAGGCCTCACCGACCGACATCGATACCACTCCTCAGTGCAGCACTCCGTGAAGAATAGGCTGCCATTCCGCAAGAAACCTTCCAGCACCTGAGTGAACGTATGTCTGCGAGAGTGGAAGTTGTCATCAACACCATACTGAATTCCAGCATTGCGATGGAGGGCGCCACGAACTTGTAAGTCATTTTCACCCAGGTGTTCGGATACTTTTGATCACATGGTGTATCTGCGATGCCTAGCAACGTGCTGTTCAGAAGAGATCTTCACCCCTTCGTACTCTTACGGATTTATGGACACCCCTGCAGCATCCATGTTGTCAATTCCCTCCAGAACTACTTCAGACATTAGTCAAGTCCTTGTCACATCGTGATGCGGCACTTCTGCGTGCTAGAGGGGGTCCTACACGATATTAGGCATGTGTACCAATTTCTTTTGTTCTTCGTTGTACATCTATGTAGAAGAGCAACAAGTGATGGTGTCCCTAATAAGGCTTTCGCACAGCCACAGTGTTTTTCTTCTTGATGCTGCTGTAATTTATGGTTTTATTGTTATTCCTAATGGACATTGGGGAGAAATTAGCTAATCTCTTAATAATGAATTAAAGCGGATATTTCAAAATAGAACAGCCTACACAGGACTTCCCTCAAGAAACTGGGGCTATCAATTAATGCAGTAGAAAAGTGATGCAATCCTCACTAAATGACGTTTCTCTGCCCCTACAGCAATGAAAAACAACTATGCAGTCGCTTCAGAAAACTTTTTACATACTTCTCAAGCCACCATATCATGTACTGCGGTGTGTATCTTGTACCACTAATATACATTTCCTTTCCTGTTCCACTTGCAAACAGAGCGAGGGGAAAGCAACTCTTTCTATGCCTTCGTTCGAGCCATAATTTCTCTTATCTTCGTGGTCCTTACGCGAAATGTACGTAGGCGGCAGTAGAATCGTTCTGCAGTCGGCTTTAAAAGCCAGTTCTCTAAATTTTTTCTATAGTGTTTCGCGAAAAGACCTTCGTCTTTCCTCCAGGGACTCCTATTTGAGTTCACGAAGCATCTCCGTAATACTCGCATGTTGATCAAACTTACTGATAAAAAATGTAGCAGCTCGCCTCTGAATTTCTGCAAAGTCTTCGTTTAATCCGACCTGATGGGGATCCCAAATACTCGAGTAGTACTCATAAATGGGTAACGCTAGTGTTTTGTACACGGTCACCTTTGTAGATGAACCACGCTTTCCTAAAATTCTCGCTTTTTTTTTTTTTCAATCGCCTGGGACATCGCGCTGGGTGAGAGATTCGCGACAGAAGCAAGCCAAGTTAAGGGCCAGTGCCACAGCAAATTGGGATTCCATCCGGACCTGGCGACTTATTTGTTTTCAACTCTTTCAGTTGTTTCCCTACGTCAGGAGTGCCTACTATATGTCCTCCATATTCAAGACTGTGCAAAGGTCAAACGACGGTATTTTATAAGATCCTCCTTCGTGGATCTGTCTGTTATTGCCACACCAGACTTGTCAACGAGTATCTGGATTGAAGCTTTCGACAAGCTTAACGATTTTATGTAGGACCAGAATTTTCTTTTTTTCTCGGCAAGATGTTTTGCTGAGGTATGCTGGTGGTAACTATTGTACGCTTCGCGCATCGTTCATTTAACAGACACCCGAGTTTCTAGTGGATTTTGGCTATCATAATTTGCGCGTTCTTTTTTCAACTGAGAGTGCAACTGTCCCTGCTTCCTTAGTATTTGACTCAACTAGTCATGAATACACACTATAATTGTCATTATATTCTTTCTTTTCGAAGAATCCATGGCTCGTTGTAGCAACACAACGTTTTGGTGGGAGATCAAGGAGAAAAGAGAAGAGGCTCGAACGCGATACGGTCAGACAAGTGGTCCGCCACCTCAGTCGGTTGCGTCAACGCCGGTGCTCGACGGCTGGCGCCCTAGTGTTCTATTCAACAGGCTTAGGAAGCTTTGGACCCTGGTTTCGATAGAACGCATCCTACCAGAGCAGCATTCGTTACATCCGAGTTCATACTACAATCGTGCGAAAGATGGACAAAATCGGTGACCCGTTGAGTGTATATCTGTCTCATTCGCTATGCCACAAAAGCTTAGTTCTGCATTTCCAGCGATAGCTCCGACTGCACTTGATCTCTGCGGCCGCGCCTCTTGCAGGCATGCCTCATACATCTCTGTGGCAGAGCAATATATCACCGGCATATCAGATGGACTTTGGAAAGAGGAGAAACCCAGCTCTGCTAAGCGGCGAAGCGCATCGATGGCGACGCGCGCCCCGCATCCACCTCTGGCTTGGGCTGCCACCGGTTACGCTCCGCCGCTCCTACACGAGTGCGTTCCACTTTTCGCAAAGTGGTGATGTACGGTCATCGCGTTTTGTTTCAGAGCGCGAGCGCAGCTGCTGATCCTGTTCTGCGCCCTTGACTTTCTCCTTCCTACCAAATACATACCTGCGTATGTAAAATACACTCTCCATGTTAAGACAGCAGATCGAGAGGTTTCTCTATCGAAGTTTGAATACCCTTCCAGTCATCCACATATCCACTTTCTATCGTTTCTCAGCCCCCTGCAGTTCTTGTAACCGAAAGTGCTGGTATATTTGTGTGTAAGCTCTTCTCCTTACGTCTGACTGACACAGACTCGATCCACGCGTTTCTAGCTAAAGCATTTACTTAATATCAAATCGATAGCTGGGATTCCACAATCATTAATTTAGCGTAGTAAGTGCGCCTCCTTCGCCAAAACTTGCACCTATTCCTGTCTCTTAACGCTGAGATAGGGACCGATGGCCTTTGTAGCCTGGTCCCTTCAACCCCACAAACCAACCAACCAACCAACCAATGCTGCAATGTGCCTTTATCCTATAGGGGCTATGGTATTCTTGGCGATTAAGGAATAAGTTTAGACGATCCAGTATGACAAAAGGTATTGCCTAATTACTTTTGCACTGTACACTAAGGTGAAAGTAGTCATGGGATAGCGATATGCACATATACAGATGGCGGTAATGTTGTGTACAGAATGAGATTTTCACTCTGCAGCGGAGTGTGCGCTGATATGAAACTTCCTGGAAGATGGTAGAGCACTTGTCCGCGAAAGGCAAAGGTCCCGAGTTCGAGTCTCGGTCCGACACACAGTTTTAATCTGCCAGGAAGTTTCACATCAGCGCACACTCCGCTGCAGAGTGAAAATCTCATTCTGGAAACATCCCCCAGGCTGTGGCTAAGCCATGTCTCAGCAATATCCTTTCTTTCAGGAGTGCTATTTCTGCAAGGTTCACAGGAGAGCTTCTGTAAAGTTTGGAAGGTAGGAGACGAGGTACTGGCAGAAGTAAAGCTGTGGGGAGGGGGCGTCAGTCGTGCTTGGGTAGCTCAGATGGTAGAGCACTTGCCCGCGAAAGGCAAAGGTCCCGAGCAGAGTGGTTGGTCCTGGCGGAGGTTCGAGTCCTCCCTCGGGCATGGGTGTGTGTGTGTGTGTTTGTCCTTAGGATAATTTAGGTTAAGTAATGTGCAAGCTTAGGGACTGATGACCTTAGCAGTTAAGTCCCATAAGATTTCACACACATTTGAACATTTTTGGTCCCGAGTTCGAGTCTCGGTCCGGCACACAGTTTTAATCTGCCAGGAAGTTTCAATATTGTGCACACTAGGTATAAAAGAGCAGCGCATTGACGGAGCTGTCGTTTGTATTCAGGTGATTCGTGTGAAAAGCTTTCCCAAGTGATTATGGCCGCACGACGGGAATTAACAGACCTTGAACGCCGAATGGCAGTTGGAGCTAGACGCATGGGACATTCAATTTCGGAAACCGTTAGGGAATTTAATATGACGACAATCATAGTACCAAGAGTGCGGAGAATACCGAATTTTTTGTATTAGCTCTCACCATGGTCACCGCAGTGACCTTCACTTAACGAAAGATAGCAGCGGCGTTTGCGTAGACTTATAATGCTGACAGACAAGCAACGCTTCGAGAAATAGCGGCACAAATCAATGTGGGACGTAGGACGAACGTATCCGTTGAGACAGTGCGGTGAAATCTGGCGTTAATGGGCTATGGCAGCAGACAACCGACTCGAGTGCCTTCGCTAACAGCACTACGTCCCCTGCAGCGCCTCTCCTGGGCTCGTGACGGTATCGGTTGGACCTTAGACGACTGGAAAACAGTGATCTGGTCAAATGAGAGCTGATTTCAGTTGGCAAGAATTGATGGTAGGGTTCGAGTGTGGTGCAGATACCACGAACCCATGGATCGAAGTTATCAACAAGGTACTGTGCGAGCTGGCGGTAGCTCCATAATGGTGTTGGGCTTGTTTTCATGGAATGGACTGGATCCTCTGATCCAACTGAATCGATAACTGACTGTAAACGGTTGTGTTCGGCTACTTGGAGACCATTTGCAGGCATTCGTTATGTCCCCAAACAACGATGGAATTTTTATGAATCATAATGCGCCATGCCACCCGACCACATTTATTTGCGACTGATTTGAGGATAATTCTGGACCCTTGGTGCGAATGATTTGGCCATCCATCGAACGCTTATGGGATGTAATTGAGAGGTCATCTGGTGCAAAAAATCCTGCACCGGCAACGTTTTCACAATTATGGACGCTTACAGAGGCAGCTTGCTCAATATTCCACCAGGGACTTCCAACGAATTCTTGAGTTCATGTCACGTTGAGTTGCTGCTCTAGGCCGAGCAGAAAAAGGTATCTCATGACTTTTGTCACCTCAGTGCCCGCATCTCGTGGTCGTGCGGTAGCGTTCTCGGTTCCCACGCCCGGGTTCCCGTGTTCGATTCCCGGCGGGGTCAGGGATTTTCTCTGCCTCGTGATGGCTGGGTGCTGTGTGATGTCCTTAGGTTAGTTAGGTTTAAGTAGTTCTAAGTTCTAGGGGACTGATGACCATAGATGTTAAGTCCCATAGTGCTCAGAGCCAAACAAACATCACCTCAGTGCAAACATTCTTAAGAGCAAGCGTCTGTGTCCTCTCAAATGGAAAATTCCTTCGATACGATGGCGATCGGTTTTTTCATATTGAGACATCATAGGACTGTCAACTCTTCTGTTAGATTAGTGGCGTAAGACAGAACATACACGTTCATTGATTTTGGCAATAAGAGCCCAGTAAGATCTTCCATCTCCTTCTTCGCCTAGCGAGGCATCGGCATGTGCGGACCTGATGCATACGAAAAGATAATTTGTTAGTATACTGCTACATTTTAAAATTTTTAACACAACGCCTGACAATAAAGTGAATCACCCAGATGATGTGGCGGAATGTCAATCTAACTTCGTACAGGTACACACCATCGGCGAGTATGTACATGATTGAAACTACAATTCTGTGACATTTAGAATGGCCACCAGAGTGCATTAATGTTGTTCGTGTTTAGTGTTGTTACAAGGCGTAGGGGCATGTATAGCATCAGATGTTGAGTGATCACTGTGAAGGGCACGAAGATGCCACGTACTCGTGTGAGACAGAATTATCAGCAACTGACATAATTTGAAAGTGGTCTTATTGTGGGTCTGCAAATGACCGGTTGGTCGAACTGTGCAGTATCCCGATTTTTTAGGCATTCGAATGTGACGGAGGCCCGGTGCTGGAGCGCATGGAGACGTAAGGGCAAGCTAAGGTCTACTCGTTGTCAAGCGTCGACAACGTCTGACCATCACAAGGGGAGGATCGCCATACCGTGCACCAAGCACGTCGTAACCCCTTCACGTCTGTGACCGCCATCCGAGAACAAGTAACAGATTCTGTGAAACATTCTGAGTCACCCTGCACCACTGGTTGGAGACTAGCAGCAACTTTACTAGGGAAATACTGTCCCATGAATTGCAATTCTACATTGCCCCAGCCAGATAGCCACTGTGTCATGTTCGACCGACACCTGGGAAGAGTTCCAATTCTTCCTATTTTTTGGAGAGTCACAACGTAGTTACTTCTGGAGTCGTGGTGTATGTATGCCTTGGCGTCACGGCTAATAGTGAGTGGAGGAACTCTGACGGTTCAAAGATACATCACTTACATCCCACGTCCGCATGTGTTACCTCTCATGCGACAGTAACGTGATGCCATTTTTCGGCAGGACAATGTTCGTCCGCGCATGGCACGTGTCTCTATTAACTGTCTTCGTCCTGCTGAGGTACTCTCGGGCCAGCAAGATTCCCATATTCGTCCGCAATAGAACGTGTGTGGGAACAGCTCAGACATCATCAACTCCGTGTCAGTGTCAGTACCCACCGAATCAAGGATCAGTTACAACATTTGTGGGTCAGCTTGCCCCAGAAAAGAATACAACAGCTTTATAGACACCCTTCTCAACCACATCAGCGTGTGGATCGTGTCCAGATGGGATGCAACGTCATACTGATAAGTGGGCTGATACTGCCCAGTTCTTTGAAAATTTGACTCGATTTTTTAATCACCGAAGTAACATAACACACTCTGCCAAACCGTAAAGTTTCATTTCGAAACCAACGGTGAGGGATGATACAGAATGTTTGATGAGAACCCATCCAGGCAACATATTACTTCCTCTCACATACATTCTGAGAGCGACCACAACGAGAAAATCAGCGAAATTAGTATTAACACGGAGACTCACCAACTATCATTCTTCCCACGAACCCCTGACTAACGTAACGGGGAAGGTGGTAAAGATAATGGTACCAAAGTACCCTCCGGAACTACTACAAGGTGATTTTCGCAGTATAGTTCTATATGGAGATATACCTTTTAGATTCCAGATGACCCATCAGCCCACTCCTTTCCTTGATACCTACAATCATATGCGCCTCCTACACCCCCCCCCCCCCCCCCCCCGGATCCTGTTTTTTGGCCCTTCCCAATGTTCATCTTAAATCTTTTTCCATATATCTTTCTTTACTATTCCATTTGAATTTAAATCCCTGACCTAGATCATGTTACTCGGAGTCCTCGGCACCATCATTTTCACAGGGCTGAAGACTACACACATCACCAGTACCTCAACAAGCTTCAGATACTCATTTTGTTCTTATTAATGTTGACTATTATTTTAGCTAAACGCTGAAGAGTGGCAATGTGGATCCTCAGCCATGCTGCCACACGTGAACGTGAGTAACAGGTAGATAACAATAACCAAAACAGTCGGTACAGCATACATCGAGTTAGTAATCGACTTTACGCTCTCTATTTATCTATCATATACACTTGAAAGGGTACAGTACCGCCCGACATTGAAAATAGGTACAACATACTTCATTATTTTTGTCAGAACAACACTTTTGTTTTTGTAAAATAACTCAATTTCAATTATTAAAGCGGAGCCGGATACCAGTGTGGGAAAGAATGACAATTTATTTATTTAATTGATCGCATGTGCACTCCCACAAAATAAATCCCTACATCCAGTTTGGTGAGATCTGTGAAATGAATGAATGTATGGTCGTCTGCTAACCGTAGATAGTGAATGTGAATATATGATCATCTTTGACACGATCCTTTGGCCACCTTTGGTGAGCGCCTGAAATGTGGCTGACCAATGCGGTAGCAAGGTGCTCCCCCACTTCGACAGAGGTGCGAGAGGACCTGAAGAACGGCCATGTTTCAGCACTCTGCCGCTGGATCTTGTGCTGTTAAGACCTGTCTTGGGTGTGCTCTGTAAAGACAAAAGAGTGGAAACATGGTATGCATGTGGAATATTTAAGAGTAGTTTGAAATAATAATTTCTCTATTTCAGGAACTTTTGTGGGGAGAATTAAATGTCAGGCAGGTAATATTAATGGGATTGTAGTAATCTTCAGAAGTGACCAACGGTCACAATGAAACCACATGTAGCAATAAGTTGAAATACTTCCGTGTGCTTAAGTTAAGCTGAATTACTAGCGTGTGTACAATAAGTTGAAATATTTAAGAAATAGCGTGTGTACCATAAGCTGAAATTTAAGAAATGGCGTGTGCAGGACTTGAAATTAGAGACGAGTACTTCCACGTGGTGAGTACTGTGTGAGTCTCAAACTGTGTATGAGACAAAGGATAAAGAGAAGTACTCGTCCATGGTATCAGTTGAGGACTCGCGTGTGTGATGAATATGTTCTTAATATTACTTTGCGTGATATGATTCCGTGTGACGCTAGATTCAAACTCTGACAGAGAAGCAAGGTGAGTTGGCCGTCTATCCAGCAACGCCAGTTGGCTTGCATTGCACAGGAAGACGTGCATATATCTCCAGAGTTCATAGTAGGAAAGTAGAATTATGAAGTGGGGCAGTGTCGTGTGAAACTGGGATAAATATTAATTGAAGTGGGAAAGCTGAAAGTGATAATTTTGTGACTATTTATTGTGTAGTATTTCATGTTGTAGTGTGGTGTATGTCATGTAATTTAAGTATGTGTGGTTTGCATGGGAGAGTAGCAAGGTAGTTTCAGAGGTGGTGGGTTATGCGTGTTCCTTTTGTACTGCTCGGTCTGGAGGAAAGTTTCGTGATGATGGTTGTGAGAGTCGAAGTGTGAGAAATAATAAAAGATCCACCATCCTATCCAGAAAGTGCACTGTAGCGTTAAATAATTACGAGACCATAAGATAGAGATTCACCAATGTAAAGCCATGCCCACTGGGCGGAATTTCTCATGTGTTATTGTTGTAGGTTATAGAATTTGTGTGTTTAGGTTATAGAATTTATCGGAATAAATAAGATAGTGAAAAGAAAAAGATTGGTGGCCTTTTCCTTCGAATTGTATGTTGTCATAATATCCAGAAATTATAATGCGTGCGCCACTCATATTCAGTGCGATGGCCACGTGTTGATAAAAGTCGTTAAATAAAAAAAAGACAAAAAGAAAATGTGGTATTGCTAGTGCGTAGTGAACAGTCAGAGATCGGTAAATTACTGATAGTCAGATGCGTGTTTCCGTTGCGTATTACTCATACAGGAGGATAATTTGTAACTTAATTGAGAGTACGAGAGTTCATATTACTCGATAAATAAGAATGAATCCACTCGCTTGGCAGACTATTCATCTTGCAGGCCTGACTGCTTGATGCCACAGTATGAGCAAGGCATGTGGGTGCCTCTCACACTCACACACACAGTATGCCTTTATATTTTCTCTGGGACGTAGTTGTAGTTGTGGTATTCAGTCCGAAGATTGGTTTGAAGCAGCTGTCCACGCTACTCTATCCTGTGCAAGCGTCTTATCTCCAAATGACTATACATCTAACTATATCTGTTTACTGTATTCATGTCTTGGTCTCTCTATAGAGTTTTTACTTCCCTCCCCCCACCGCACACGTTCCTCCGATATCAAACTGACGATTTCTTAACGTTTCAAATGTTTCCTATAACACAATTCCTTCTTTTAGTCAATTTGTCCCATTAATTTATTTATTTCCCAATTCAGTTCCGTACCTCCTCATTAGTAACGCGATCTACCCATCTAATCATCAACGTCTTCTACAGCACCTTATTTCAAAAGCTTCTGTTCTCTTCTCATCCTGAACTGCTTGTCATCCATGTTTCACTTCCATACAAGGCTATACTTCAGACAAATACCTTTAGACGGATTTCCTAACACTTTAATTTATATTAGATATTAACAAATTCCTCTTTTTCAGTTTTTTCCTTGATATATTCACTCTTCATTTTATATCCTCTCTACTTCGTCACTTCTTCTCCTGCCAAAATAGCAGAGTTTCTCTGCTTTTTTTACTGTCTCATTTCCTTCTCTAATGGTCTCAGCATCGCCTAATTTAATTTGATTACATTCCATTAACCTTGTTTACTTTTGTTGCTACTCATATTATAATCTCTTTTCAATACACTATCCATTCCGTTCAACTTTTCTTCCAAGACCAATGCTGTTTTTGACAGAATTACAATGTCATTGACAAACCTAAAACTTTCTATTTGTTCTCCCTGAACTTTAAATTCTTCTCCAATTTTTTCTTTTGTTTCCTTTACTTCGTGCTCAACGTATAGATTGAATAACATTGAGGTGAGGCTACAACTACGTCTTACTCCCTTGTCAACGACGGCTTCCTTTCCACGCTCTTCGATTCTTATCTTATGTGTGGTTGTCAAACACTTGCTCCAAAGTACCAAATGCTATAAACGTAGATTTCCCTTTCCTTGACATATCTTCGAAGATAAATCCTAGGTTCAGTGTCATCTCTCGTGTTCCTAGACTTTGCTGGACCTAAACTGATATTACCCGAGGTTTATTGCTCTGTAAATAATTAGTGTAAGCTTTTTGCAACCATGACTTATTAACTAACTGATAGTTGGTTAATACTCACACCTGTCAACACTACTTTCTTTGGAATTGAAATTACCACATTCTTCTTGAAATATGAGGGAATTTCACCCATCTCATGCATCTTGCACACCAAATGAAATAGTTTTATCATGGTTGGCTCTCCTAAAGATGTCATTAGTTCTGAGAAAATATCGCCTACTCCAGTGTCCTTGCTTGGACTTATATCTTCTAGTGCTCTGTCATTCTTCTGGTGCATTGTCAATATCTTCTAGCAGTATCATATCTCCCATTTCATTTGCATATGTTTCCTCTTCCTTTTCTATAATATTGCCTGCTTGGTCATTTCCCTTATATAGTACCTTTATATATACCTTCCTCCTTTCACCTTTACCTTCTTTACTTAGTTCTGGTTTTCCACCTAAATTCTTTATATTCATTTAGTTGCTTCTCTGTTCTCCAAAGATCTCTTTAATTTTCCTGTAGGCGGCATCTATCATTCCGCTAGTTATACACACTTCTACAGCCTAGCATTTAGCTTCTAGCTATTACTGCTTAGACATGTTACACTTTTTGCCAGTTCTTCTTTTAGACTTCTGTTTCCCTTTTGCCTGCTTCATTTGCTGCATTTTTATATTTCTCCTTTCGTCAAATAAATTCAGCGTGTCCTATGTTATCCAAGGATTTCTATTAAGCCTTATGTTTTCAGCTATTGGATCTCTACTGCCCTCACTATTTCATCTCTTAAAGCTACGGCATCGTGTTATATTATATTCCCTTCTCCTGTTTCAGCCAAACTTTGCCTAATACTCTCTCTGTGGAACTCCCAATAACGTATGCTTCTTTCAACTTATCCAGGTCCCATCTCCTTAATTTCCTAAATTTTTGCAGTCTATTGTTTTAACTTACATTTTATAAACAATAAATTACGATCAGAGACAACATCTAACCTGTGAAATGTTTTCCTGTTTGAAATATGATTTCGAAATGTGTGTCCTATCATTATATAATCTTTCTGAACCGTTTCAGTGCCTCCATGTCTCTTCCACCTATACAACCTTCTTAAATGATTCTTAAACCAAATGTTGGTTTTCCTCCGCTCAAAATTCTACCAGGCGGGTTCCTGTTTCATTCCTTTTCCCAGTGCAGTGTCATGGTTCTTGAGAAGGGAGGATGGGATCTCGACGTATTCTCCTATAAATACACTCCTGGAAATTGAAATAAGAACACCGTGAATTCATTGTCCCAGGAAGGGGAAACTTTATTGACACATTCCTGGGGTCAGATACATCACATGATCACACTGACAGAACCACAGGCACATACACACAGGCAACAGAGCATGCACAATGTCGGCACTAGTACAGTGTATATCCACCTTTCGCAGCAATGCAGGCTGCTATTCTCCCATGGAGACGATCGTAGAGATGCTGGATGTAGTCCTGTGGAACGGCTTGCCATGCCATTTCCACCTGGAGCCTCAGTTGGACCAGCGTTCGTGCTGGACGTGCAGACCGCGTGAGACGACGCTTCATCCAGTCCCAAACATGCTCAATGGGGGACAGATCTGGAGATCTTGCTGGCCAGGGTAGTTGACTTACACCTTCTAGAGCACGTTGGGTGGCACGGGATACATGCGGACGTGCATTGTCCTGTTGGAACAGCAAGTTCCCTTGCCGGTCTAGGAATGGTAGAACGATGGGTTCGATGACGGTTTGGATGTACCGTGCACTATTCAGTGTCCCCTCGACGATCACCAGTGGTGTACGGCCAGTGTAGGAGATCGCTCCCCACACCATGATGCCGGGTGTTGGCCCTGTGTGCCTCGGTCGTATGCAGTCCTGATTGTGGCGCTCACCTGCACGGCGCCAAACACGCATACGACCATCATTGGCACCAAGGCAGAAGCGACTCTCATCGCTGAAGACGACACGTCTCCATTCGTCCCTCCATTCACGCCTGTCGCGACACCACTGGAGGCGGGCTGCACGATGTTGGGGCGTGAGCGGAAGACGGCCTAACGGTGTGCGGGACCGTAGCCCAGCTTCATGGAGACGGTTGCGAATGGTCCTCGCCGATACCCCAGGAGCAACAGTGTCCCTAATTTGCTGGGAAGTGGCGGTGCGGTCCCCTACGGCACTGCGTAGGATCCTACGGTCTTGGCGTGCATCCGTGCGTCGCTGCGGTCCGGTCCCAGGTCGACGGGCACGTGCACCTTCCGCCGACCACTCGCGACAACATCGATGTACTGTGGAGACCTCACGCCCCACGTGTTGAGCAATTCGGCGGTACGTCCATCCGGCCTCCCGCATGCCCACTATACGCCCTCGCTCAAAGTCCGTCAACTGCACATACGGTTCACGTCCACGCTGTCGCGGCATGCTACCAGTGTTAAAGACTGCGATGGAGCTCCGTATGCCACGTCAAACTGGCTGACACTGACGGCGGCGGTGCACAAATGCTGCGCAGCTAGCGCCATTCGACGGCCAACACCGCGGTTCCTGGTGTGTCCGCTGTGCCGTGCGTGTGATCATTGCTTGTACAGCCCTCTCGCAGTGTCCGGAGCAAGTATGGTGGGTCTGACACACCGGTGTCAATGTGTTCTTTTTTCCATTTCCAGGAGTGTACATTAAAAATAGCCTCAGGTGCCCAATCCGCTTTTCAGTCGAAATTAACGATGACCATCACAATGAAGTGTGTGTACTAATGAATTATATATAAGAAACTATCAGCCTCGATTGCGGTAATGAAACCAACCTTTACCTAGGTTTCAGCCCAAGTAATTGAACCTTCTTCAGAAGATGTATCTGATTCTATAATATGTTTACGAGGGCATGGTCTAGAAATAAAATTAAAACAGCCTGAATAGGCGTAGTCACATTTTAAAAATGCGGTACATAGGTACTAAGTCACCACCAAGACTTGACTTAAGCTCCGGCGAGCGCCTCGTCTCCATGGACGCCGTGCGGTGGGCCTCGGGAGCTCACGTGAAACTAAGTAGACCATGCCCTCGTAGACATATTATAGAATCAGGTTTATCTTCTGAAGAAGGCTCAATTACTTGGGCTGAAACCTAGGTAA
The DNA here is from genome assembly GCF_021461395.2 of Schistocerca americana. Lineage (NCBI taxonomy): Eukaryota > Metazoa > Arthropoda > Insecta > Orthoptera > Acrididae > Schistocerca > Schistocerca americana. The sequence continues at coordinate 542,822,048 of NC_060119.1, forward strand.
AGGTTGGTTTCATTACCGCAATCGAGGCTGATAGTTTCTTATATATTAGATTATCACGATTGCTGACTGGACTGCAATGTTGAAAGTACTCATGAATTATATTTGTATATCGTTGTTTTGCAGTTTCCACACACACTATCTATATCACGGATTCCACCAACATAGTTTTTCTTTTTCGAAAGCGCCTATTAACGTAAACTAATATTTCTCCAGGGTACCTGTGTATGTCGCTGAGGCTGGTGCTAGTTCACTTAGAAAAAGTAAAAAAGAAACAACAGAAGCCGTTCACTAGAGTGGGAAGAGGGTAGACACGGCAGAATGCTACTTGGCGACCTCCCGGGCAGAGCACAGTCACTCCCATTACAGTGAAAGGAGCCGCGTCGTTCCTGTAATGAGACAAGTGACTGTAGCTGGAAAATCTGGATTAGGTGATGTGTCATCACTCCCTCTCTAATTAGAAGCAGCGGGCCTCCAGATGACACCGAGTCCACGAAGTGACTGAGAACAATTTAGTATCTCTATGGTTAAAGGTACAGGCGTTGGACACAAGAATGGAAAAACCGCAGAAAATGTGTGCTTGAATATAAAGGCAGTTGCTACCCAAGCTTGGAAACTGCGCTGTTGTATTTGATCACGAACGGTACCGTGCAATGTCCTCAATACGATGCCAGTGTTAGGTGTGGTGAGAACGCTTTTCTGTGTAGTTGTGAGTGCAGTATGTCGCACCTAAGTGTATTCGAACGTGGGCAAGTTGTTGGTGCTCCTGTGGAGTGTGCTTCCGTAACCAAGGGAGCTGAAGTGTACGGCGTTCCAAGAAGCACCATATGGAGATTTGTACCGCACGCAGGGAAAGCGGGAAAATATTATCCGCTAAGTCATAACGCGGACGAATGTGTGTACTGTGTGATCGTGACGGACGATCATTGAGGAGTATTGTGACGAAAAATGAGAAAACGACGACTGATAAAGGTCGGCCGCTGTGGACGAGCGGTTCTATGCTCATCAGTCCGGAACAGCGCTGCTGCTACGGTCACAGTTTCGAATCCAGTCTCGGGCATGGCTATGTGTGCTGCCCTTACGTTAGTTAGGTTTAAGTAGTTCTAAGTCTAGGGGACTGATGACCTCAGATGTAGAGTCCCATAGTGCTCAGAGCCATCTGAACCATTCTTTGAACTGATAAAACGCAAAACTGAAATGTCGCACTCGCGGAATCTGTCAGCTGCAAAACAACACGAAAGGAGCTCCATAAGCAATGAACTGCAGTGCGAACTGGAATTCCCTTACCACATATCAGTGATGAAAATGCCCGTAACGGGATAGCGTGGTGTTGGTGCCATAAAGCCTGGACCATGGAGCATCGAAACAAGGTGTTTGGTCGGACGATACTGTTTCCAACGTCTGGCCGAGTTCACATCCCAAGAGTGAAACATGGAGGGGGCTCGGTGACGATTTTGGCAGCCATATCGTAGTATTACATGGGTGCCACGGTCATTGTGCGAAATCGCTTTACCGCCGAGGATTATGTGACCATTTTGACTGATCCGGTCCATCCCATGGTAAAATGTTTGCCTACGGCGATGCTGTGTTTCAAAACGACAAGGCCCCTGTTTACACATCTTGCATCGTCCAGGACTGGTACTCTTAGCACAAGGATGACTTGTATATACCCTGGCCACCACAATCATCAGATCTCAATATATTGGTGTTTCGTGGTCTGCTTTGGAGAGAAGCTGTTTTGAATACATACGGTTTTTTCACATTAATTAATCTTTGGCTTTCTAATATCACATTATCAACACATTATCCTTCAACAGAGGACTATATTACCGCAATGAACTAGGATAAAATTCGAGAATTTTTGAGACGTATGTAGGCAAGGTTTAGTGCGCAGGAAGTCTATTCTCTGAAAAAAATCGTAATTTCACACTTGCTAGCACACTTTTCAGTAACTTACGGGAATTCAGCTAGGTAATATTTACAGCGACCGCCGATATTTCGGCGGGAGTACATTCCGCCATTTTCAAAGCTCACACTACAACGGACAGGTGACGTACAGGCAAATTTAAAACCTCGGTTCTTCGAGTTCTTCAGATGTTGTTGTTGTTGTCGTTGTCTTCAGTCCTGAGACTGGTTTGATGCAGCTCTCCATGCTACTCTATCCTGTGCAAGCTGGTTCACTTCCCAGTACGTACTGCAGCCTACATCCTTCTGATATGTTGATAATACTTTTGTTGTTTGCCCTCATGGTATGGAGAATTTGAATGCCTTTTTAGAACATCTGAACTCGATCCACCCGAACATTCGTTTTATGATGGAGGTGGAAGAGGTTGGTTGCCTTCCCTTTCTTGACGTTTTGGTTTGGAGGAAGGTTGATGGATCATTGGGATATGCGGTTTACCAGAAACGTACTCACATTGGCTTGTATTTACAGGCTGATAGTTGACACCATCCGGCTCAGCGTGAAGGAGTACTTCGTACCTTGGTACACAGAACACATGTCGTTTCCGTTGCCAGCTGAGCTGGCCCATCTTGAAGCTAGATTTCGTCAAAGTGGTTGTAGTGAAAGACAAATCGAACGTGCGTTGCGCTATCGACCAACTGTGCATCGCGTGACTGATGATAATACCGAGTCGACACCTAAGTCTACTGCGTTTTTGCTTTACGTAGGAAGCACTTCCAACAACATCGGTCGTATTTTACGGAAATACGATGTGAAATGTGTTTTCTGCCCTCCATCTAAAATTAGAGTGCTTTTGGGTTCTGTTAAGGATGATCTTGGTTTGCGTAAGGCGGGTGTATGTCGCATCCCTTGAAGCCGTAGCATCGCATATATTGGTCAGACTATCAGGCCTGTGGAGGGCCGATGTATTGAGCATAAACGACACACACGATTACAACAGCCAAGTAGATCTGCTGTTGCTGAACATTGTTTGGATACTGGTCACCCTATCTTATATAACAATACCGAGATATTGGCATGCACGTCCAGCTATTAGGACAGTGTTATTAAGGAAGCTGTTGAGATTAAATTAGTGCGCAACCTTGTAATCAGGGATGGGGGTTTCTTTTTAAATTCTGCTTGGAATCCTGCACTCTCCCTTGTCAAAAAACAGAGGGACAGAGTCAATGTTACATCACGTGTTAGTTCGTAGTGTTTCACTATCGATACCTCTGACTGTGGCCATCTTTAGTGGCACTAGTGTTCAGTGTGTGTGTGTGTGTGTGTGTGTGTGTGTGTGTGTGTGTGTGTTTTATCTTTCCTGAACTACTCCAAGAACCGAGGTTTTAAATTTGCCTATAATTCGCCTGTCCGTTGCAGTTTGTGCCTTGAAAATGGCGGGGTGTATTCCCACCGAAATATCGGCGGTCGCTGTAAATATTACCTAGCTGAATTCCCGTAAGTTATTTGAAAATTGTATACGCCAGGAGAAACTGAGGTCTTACATTTCTAGCACACGGCTGCAACGGGAATAAGAGCGTACACTCTAGGCATCTGTGTATGTATTCCGAAAGGTACTAAATAGAACGTGGTAGAGTAGCGTATCAATATTAGAGACTTTTTTATGTTGCTAAATTCACGCATAGAAGGAAAAATTAAAATGCATGCATTTGCCTCGAAATACGCCGTATCACTGTTACCTGACACTTATGCGAGATACTCACTGAAGGCAGCAGAATATCCGCAGAGTTTTCTAGAAGAACGATATCTTTCTTCCAAAGATTTCCATTTTGTCAGCATCGGTTATAATTTTTATATTCAACATTCTTTTACGATCATAGTAATGCGTCTCTGACTTCGTATGATGTCTACGACATACACAAAACATTATCACCACTGCATTTGAAAGTGTTGTGTTAACAATTACGACAGAAAAAGCGTTAGCTGCTAGTGACTCACCGTGCGCGTCAGGAGTGCGCCAGAAAACTGAGTGTCCGGAAGGTGCAGCATTAACTTGCACCATGAATGCGTAATGAAACATGGCGCGCCACAGTGTTCACAAATGTTCGCACCATAGAGATCGAAGGCGAACTCGTTCGGAGTTACAAACTGTGCAGGACGTTCCGCCACATATCCAGTCTTAAAGAATGCATATAGAATCATATTAGTGAAAGGGGGTCATGAAAGCTGATGTAATGCAATGGTATGCAACCGAATGCGGACCAGTCTGCCGTGAAGTTTACCGTGAAACTGGATATCCTGCAAATGCTGAAAATAGTGCGACAATGTTTTATAGGCGCGGAAGAAACAAATATCCAGAGCCTGAATTTGTTCAGTGGTTTCTGGTGATATAACTGCTGCTATGTCACACACATTTCAGGCGGAACACTTTGTTCTAAAGGACTATGATTTCCATACGCAGACCAGGAATCAAGCAAAAGCAAGGTCTTTTGGCCAGATACGGGCCAAAAGCAGTGCTCATACCGTAGTTGTAGCTCTCTTACGCCCATTTTCCCACTATTCCTTGCTGTGACGTAAATATACCTTACTGCCCTTGCAAGAACACGCACACGAGAAAGGATCGTAAGGAGCAGAGCACCTCCAACTTCTCGCATCACAATAGATGACTTTCCAGCCAATTTACGCATTACATTCATAAATTAAACAAAAATCAAAATTTCTAAAATTCCCTAGGTGGTTCACTAGCTACACTCTTGTAGATTACTTCCATTTTTTTTCTTTTCCAAATTAAAATAGCACCAGGTACAGTGGGTGCCGCAGATCGCCTCAAATTCAGTTTGTCCGGGAGAATTGCTGAATTGTCGCCATTTTGTAGTATTTTCCGACAAAAGTTTTGTAATATTCTCAAACATATGCTCAGTAACTACTTCAATATTAATTTTCTATCAGCTTTTCTTCTGCCCAAAAAATAGTGTCAAGGGAGCGTCCTTTTAGGGCTTTACATTGGTGTTACCACTTAAGGCTGTTTCTCACGCTCGTTTGGGCCCAGTTTCTGCCTCCGAAAACACGTCACATAAGCAGTTAAAACAAGATCACACACAGAACACAGTTTACACGATTCACAGACCGGTGGCATACACGAGAACCCACAGCGAACCTTGACAGCTGTGGGGCCAGAAAGGGCATCCACGGATGAAATAAAATAATGAAATAAATTTTCTCCAATTTTGTAAAGGCAGATCCCATACTTGATTGGTAATGAGTAGGGAAAGGTAGAAGCAAAAGAAGAGACGAATGGGGAGTCATTCTAGCGACGATAAGGGCCGAAAATAAGGAAATCCAGTGATATAAGAGACTTTATGGTCCGGCGCCTAAGAACGAGCATTTCGGAAACGTCGAAAGTGGTTGTCTATTCGCTTACTACTGTCGTGAGCATCCATGGAAAAAGGCTGAAGGACAGTGAAACCACGAGAAGGCGACAAAGTGTTGGACGTCTACACATCATCACAGAACGTGGAAGTTGGATACTTTCAGGATATATGGCGATCTCGGGCAGATATGACGACAGAGGGCAATGCCGGTGTAGATACTACTGTTTCAAAGCACATTTGATCAGTGCACTTTGTTGAACATGGGGCTCGACAGTAGACGATCGCTACGTGTTTCAATGTTGACGAAATGATAGCGTTAGTTCGGGATGCAGTGGACATGTGATCATCGAGGTTGGACCGTGGACCAATGGGAATGTGTTGCTTGGTCTACGCCCTCATCCACGCTAATAGTTGCTCGAAAGAAGCGACAGACACAGGTCGGTGGTGGCAGTATTATGCTAGGAAGGACATTCACATGGGCTTTGTGACGGTACAGACCCCCGTTACTAGATGAATATTTCTAGTATGCAAGGATTGCTTTGTGGAGAGCGAGCGCCCGCGCGAGATTTGCAACGGTCGCTGGGCGGCCACGTGGCCTGCAGCTTGGGGCATTGTTTGGTTTTTCGTGCATTACGCGAAAACTACATAACTTACGATGAAGAGCGATGCGGCAATGGACTGTGGTCAGCAATATGCACCTTCTGAAAGATCGATCGTTATTTCAAGTCACGAGACGCAAAAGTTATAGTAACCTCAAAATCAGTTAATATCAAGAATACTGAGAGATTAATAAAAATAGTAAATAACAACTTACAGGGATGAGCGAGCACTCATTAAAAACGTTTCATCATAGCAGATCGAGTGCCGTAGTCGTATGTTAAGATTCATAAATAATTAAGACCGTAAAGAGAAATAAACAAACTTTGAGGGAAAATTGATTATAAAATTCAATAGGAAACTCATGACGTAAAGAACGGCACTATATAATATTTTGGGTGGCATCACATTATTTTAAACTAGTTAAGTTATACTATACACTTAACTTGCAATAGTTTTCATTGTTTGCAAATTATTATTAACATTTGTCGCCCATAATTAATTAATTATCATAGACATGAAGATTTTGAGCAGCACAATGTGTAGATCGCTATAGATTACGTCTAAAAACGGTGCTATAAGCAGTTATATGTTAAAACTTTGCAGCACAGATGTCAACAAACAAATCTGCGCTAAGGCAAAATTTTGCAAAAACTAAAACTTGATATACGGGCGACAGAATAAATGGTTAATAAGATGTACTTTTTAGCGCGGTTCTGATGGTGTACTTATTTCTGTTGAGGGATGTATGTATCAAAATTTGTAACCTAACTGGTGAGGTTGGTACTTGCATAACCAGGGGGGGTGACGTCCGAGCCTATATAAGCGAGCGGCCATCTTGGCCAAGGGTCAGTCGCTGGTCAGTCGTTTTGGAGTGTGGGTGGCGAGCAAGCCCACTTGAGGATGGCCCATGTGGTCCTTTGAGAATTCTTTTTCGCGCCGATTTATTTCGGCAAAGAGTATTGTTTAATAGTCCAAGTGTGCAAGCATATATTTGGTGAACTGGAAGTGCTACGATTATTTGTGTGAGTACGATTTACGAGGTATACATCTTCGTAAGTGAACTGTGGCGATCTGTGATTTCGCGGCAAAACTGTTAGAAGAAAGAGGACAGTGGGACTTGTGGTTCTGTTCGAACTATTTGAATAATTTTCGTTTAAAGCAGCCTACATTACTGATATTGGGGGCTCGGAGTCAAATTATTGTTTAAAGTAACTGTAAACCGTCTCACCAGTGCTAATTTCATTGTGTGAAAGAAAAGAACAACGCCAATAATTAGTGATTGAACTGTGTCGTGAAAAACTGATTTTAACACAATAATCGCCTTTCTTGTTCCCTAGCATAAACTATACTTATGTCTGAGTGAATAATTAATTCAAAAACTATAACAACTAATGAACCAAGTGTGGAAGTCATCCCGTGAGACTTACATGAGAGGCAAAATTTGCAATAACATTTTTTAACTAACATTTGTATATGCACATTCGTGAAAACGCTGCAACCGCACTTCTTCTTTATTTACCACCCCGTCGCAGCTTCCTTGGGACCTATGGTAGTAATCAGAGGCACCATGACAGCTACGGACTACGTGAACAACACTGTGGAAAACCTACATCCTTTCATGGTTCATTTCTTCCTCAACTGCTATGGAATCTTCCAGCAGGACATCTGTTTGTGTCAGAAGACCAAAATCGTGCTACAATGGTTCGAAGAGCGTGACACTGAATTCAGGTTGACGTCTTCACCACCAAATTCGCCTGATATGAAAGTGATGGAACACTTCTGGGACGCCACTGGGTTCTAACACCGAGCCCACAAACCACCAGCCGGTAACTTATTGGAATTGCGTGACCTGTGCGCAGACATCTTGGTGCGACGTACGTAAGGACCTACATCAGTGACTTAGAATCTATGCCGCACAGAATCGCTGCTGTACTTTGTACCATTAAAAATATGGTCATTTCATTTCGGCTCGTCAGCAGGGTGATTCAAAAAGAATACCACAACTTTAGGAATTTAAAACTCTGCAACGACAAAAGGCAGAGCTAAGCACTATCTGTCGGCGAATTAAGGGAGCTGTAAAGTTTCATTTAGTTGTACATCTGTTTGCTTGAGGCGCTGTTGACTAGGCGTCAGCGTCAGTTGATGCTAAGATGGCGACCGCTCAACAGAAAGCTTTTTGTGTTATTGAGTACGGCAGAAGTGAATCGACGACAGTTGTTCAGCGTGCATTTCGAACGAAGTATGGTGTTAAACCTCCTGATAGATGCTGTGTTAAACGTTGGTATAAACAGTTTACAGAGAATGGGTGTTTGTGCAAAGGGAAAAGTTCTGGACGGCCGAGAACGAGTGATGAAAATGTAGCACGCATCCAGCAAGCATTTGTTCGCAGCCCAGGAAAATCGACTCGCAGAGCTAGCAGAGAGCTGCAAATTCCACAATCAACTGTATGGAGAGTCCTACGAAAAAGGTTAGTTATGAAACCTTATCGTCTGAAATTGGTTCAAGCACTGTCTGCAGCTGATAAGATTAAAAGAATCGATTTCTGTGATTTATCCTTGCTCAAATGGAAACAGATGAATCTTTCGTTTCAAAGATTGTGTTTAGTGATGAAGCAACTTTCCACACTAACGGGAAAGTCAACCGTCACAATGTCTGTATATGGGGCACTGAGAATCCGCGGGAAACAACTCAGTATGAACGTGACTCGCCTAAGGTGAACGTTTTCTGTGCCATTTCAGCCAATAAAGTTTTTGGTCCCTTTTTCTTCGAAGGTGCTACTGTAACTGGACTACAGTATCTGGAGATGTTAGAGAATTGGCTGTCCCCTCAGCTCGAACAAGAAGCACAACAATTCATATTTCAGCAGGATGGAGCGCCACTACATTGGCACTTACCTGTCCGTAAATACCTGAACGTCAACTACCCGACGCGATGGATCGGCCGCCAGGCAGCCCGTGACAGAGTACTTCATCACTGGATTCCAAGAAGCCCTGATCTTACCCCCTGCGATTTTTTCTTATGGGGGTATGTTAAGGATATGGTGTTTCGGCCACCTCTCCCAGCCACCATTGATGATTTGAAACGAGAAATAACAGCAGCTATCCAAACTGTTACGCCTGATATGCTACAGAGAGTGTGGAACGAGTTGGAGTATCGGGTTGATATTGCTCGTGTGTCTGGAGGGGGCCATATTGAACATTTCTGAACTTGTTTTTGAGTGAAAAAAAAACCTTTTTAAATACTCTTTGTAATGATGTATAACAGAAGGTTATATTATGTTTCTTTCATTAAATACACATTTTTAAAGTTGTGGTATTCTTTTTGAATCACCCTGTACACTATCTAATCAAAAGTATCCGGATTCCCCTACGTAAGACGGAAGTGACCACTATGTGCCACAAGACACGGAACCACCACTATAAAAGAAGGCGGCGACTATTGTGTTGTCAGTAGAGAAGCAGTTACAGCAGTATGTGTCGGTCAGTGTTATCGAACGTGGCCTAGGCGCTGGATGTCACCAGCGTAACAAATCCACCAGGGACATTTCAAACTTGCTAAAGCTGCCCAAGATGACTCTTGGTGATGTGACTATGAAGCGAAAACGTATGGGAAGAATCGTAGCTAGCCCACGACAAGGCAGACCTCATGTGCTGATGGACATCGATCGCTGGGCATTGCAGAGGGTGATTACAAAATAAAAACCACCAACCTGCAATTTGGGGTGATCTGTGCATAGACATGTAGAGCCACATACCTACGTACATATTAGAGACTTGGAATCCACTGTCACGTAGCGGAAGAAATCACTCCTGTGTCCGAGAATGCTACCAACACTACAACTAGCACGGTGATTGTGCGTAGCGCTACAATAGTCCAGCACCTTCTCGCAAGCCACTCATTTCTGTACCGAATGTTACGCGACACTTGAGGTGCTTTAAAAGTGCGACAGCGCAGGACTATGGCTGACTGGAAATGATTGATTTAGAGCGATGAATCATATAGGCTGTGGTAATCCAGTGGAAATGTTAGTGTTTGGCGAATTCCTGGAAAACCTTACTTGCTATCGTGTGCAGTGTGAACAGTGAAGTACGGAAGAAGTGGTGTTACGTTATAGGGTGTTTTCCGTGGTTAGGGTGTGGCCCCCGACTGCGCTGAAGGAAACGCTAAATGCTTAAGGACATGACTACATCTTACAGCATTTTGTGCTGTGTACAGCAGAAGAACAGTCCAGAGACGATATTTGTAAGCACCCTGCCACAAAGCAACATATGTGAGGCAATTTCTGAAATTGACTGCCCTGTCCAGAGTTCAGACATGAAACCAATGGAACACGTTTGGGGTGAGCTACGAAGTCGAATTCATCCCAGACCCCAGCGTCCAACATCACTGCCTTCTTGCGAGGTGCCGGGGCTAGCAGTGTATTTAACACTAAATTCTTCTAGAATCTTCATATATAAATGATGCTCATTAACGTAGTGAGAAATGAAAGGGTTGCTCTACCGATTAACAGAATGAAAGTTCTGTCAAAAATAACAACATGATTTATTATGACTTAAATCAAAATAATAAACAAAACACATGAAGTATTTACAATACATCAGATTGGCTCAATTTGGATACTCAAATAACTGCTGTGAAGATGAAGTTGTCCCTAAACTAGATTGTGACATTTATGACGAAGTGGTATGTGGAGCCAATTCCTTGCAACTCAAATCTTAAGAGAAACACACAGCCAACCCAACATTAATTGGTGCTATAGTAGTGAGAACTCAGACAATGAACATCCAAGACAGAACAAAGTTAGAAAAAGACGAACAGGCACGCTCTGCTGATTATCACCTAGGAAAATCCCTATCTGCCGGTGCTGCGGACATACATTACCAAACTGTCTTCTTAACTGCAAGAACACGATATGGCGTACCGGAGGTGATGGCTGGTTGCTTCGACGTCCCGCCGTAGTGATGATAATGTCGCGAGTACAGCCCAAAACAAATTATCCTGGTCTGGTTGTTCCAGACTAAAGACTTCCAAGCAATACAAATGCGCCTCTGAGGGAGACGAAGAAGGCTCGCCACACAATCACTGACGGTACAGTGATTGATTTTAACAAGCCAAGTCACACAGTAACTCCGATACAGTCAACTTTAGCCAAAACTGCTCAAGACAGACAACATAGGCCGCTTGTGCGCAGAACGCTCAATTGCCAACTGTACTCGGAAAGTTACGTTGAAGTCGAAACTTCAGCAACTTCGTCAAACAGTTACAATTAAATAAAAGTATATTAGACAGCCAATGGAAGGCAGGCTGTTGAGAACAGCGAGAGCTCAGTCTTGTAACCTACTCCGACCGAAAGGCGAGAGCCGACTCCTGAAGAGCACTCATACAAACCGAACACAGCACATTCCCGCCCCCACGACAGTGGCCGTGGTTAAACGTTCCAATCAGCAACTCGAAAACCGGCGGAAAATTCCACACCCGTCGGCTTAACACTTTCAAGCTCAGTGGAACTCGCCTGTCACCGGACCACCCGGGTGACGAGAAACGCTGCATGGGAAGTCCACGTGTGAAGGAATAGCAACTTTTCACTGCATGCAAATAGAGAGGAAAATCGAATTACTCAGAGTAAGATAGAAATATGAGAGGGGGCTTCTGCCAGTAGTTAGACACTGGACTCACATTCGGGAGGACGACGGTACAATCCCACGTCTGGCTATCCTGATTTAGGTTTTCTGCGATTTCCCTAAATTGCTCCAGGCAAATGCCGGGATGGTTCCTTTGCAAGGGCACGGCTGACTTCCTTCCCCATCCTTCCCTAATCCGATGAAACCGATTACACCGCTGTCTGGTCTCCTTCCCCAAACAGCCCAGCCCAGTCTAAATATGGCCCGGGCATGTGAGCCAAATATGGAGCAGTTATTTCTTTACAATCAGAGTTGGAGTGCTCCGCAATTAAATTTCTCAAGATGTTACAACAATTTCAATCATTAAACTAACCTGAACTCAATCACACATGATAATATTTAAATTAACAATCTCTTTGTGAGCTTTCAGAATCTAATTACAACCTCCGATTCATTCTGTCTCCCTGCAGCAAGAATAACCTTTACAAAATGTTCCTGAACTGATGGTCCATTCACAATGACAGTGGTGGTGTCTGCTTCAGTTTATGGGGACTTCAGGCACACTCTTTGCATGTACACACCAAAAAATACAGAATACAAAAAAACATGGTGTAGAGAACAATACAGTAATTTGTAATTTGTGCGCCCTACTCTATCACTTACATAAGAATTACAGTGCAAATTCACAACCACATACAAGGTATAACACACATTACAAAAACAACACTAGAGAAAGAAATTTACGAAAAAAAAACAAGGTTCATGGGGGTGTCAATTTGTGCTTGCACATTGCACAGTGTTCACGACTGTGCTGAGAATGAGGCACTAAATAACATTGTTGGAAATATTCGAAGCACTTCACAAATTCGTTAGTTTCTCTGAGGAGGTTGGTATGTTGAGTCATATGCATTGATGCATGTGGTTCCATGTCTTGAGCATCGGAGGGGGGCTTTTGGGATGGGGCCACAGTACTGAAATCACATAGGGCTAAATGTCGGGTGTTGTTGCTACGTTGTTGCAACAGCAATAGGGTGTGCTGGAGCATCTGCAGTACGCTGTTGAGATTGCAGCAAGACCCACGCATGTGATCACGGCAGTACGGTAGGAAGACATAGTGATAGGCTCTCCTCATGTCGATTAAATGTCTCTGAGGTCTACTAGTTGGGATGCATCACTAGTCCAGATCTCTTCTCTCCCTGGACAGTACTTTACGTTTCCCAATATTGAAGTTCGACGAGGGATGATGGCACGTGGAGTGACTCCACAAGTGTGTGAGGTCATCCATACAGGATCAAACTACGAGCGACGATTGCTACAACTGCTCTCTAATAGAGAGGAGAAGTTAGAAATGAGACAATTCATTTGTTAGAGTTTGTGGCACGATACTGCTTTGTGTATGCAGATAGGCCAATGCTAGTGAGATGTAAAAACCGAAACAGGTGAGTATATAGCGTCCCTTTCTGTCCTAAGGCACATGAGGCTCAGGTTCTGACACCATACGTGACCTTCTTCGTGTACTCACGACAACGTGGTCTGCCGCAGGGAATCCCTCCAAACGGCTGCCGCGTCCGGAGAGCTATTGCGTGTGGGTCGCGTCTCAGTGTCAACGGCCAGCCTCACTTTCGCTTGTGGCCCGGCGAGGATCCCACCTAATCCCTCAGGTATACAGCCCGGTGACTGTCACCTTGTAGGACCGGACGCTCCTGCACCCTTCTCGTTAGGTGGCGCGCTGACGCTCCCCTTCTTGCAGGTAGCCGAAGACCTCTTGTTTTTGCTCCGGCTGGCCTCTACGTTGCCACGATACCCGTCATCTGCACAATTCTGACAAAAATCTTATGCCTAACTTTTTCCCATGACCTTCTATGTTATAATAAATTTACATAATGATATATTGATGGTCTGTCATTTCAGACACTCGTATTTTAATTTTACAGTTATTAATCTATGGCTATCATTATAACAAAATCTTGGTGTATCTAATCTAGACATGGAAATAATTTATCTTGATATTTGTGTAAATAACGATCTCACTACTGTACATGATGTGTGACAACTGATGCTATGTTTTGGATGAACAACAAAATGTGCGGGCCCGCACTAATATTACTATTAATTATATAGATCGACAGTAGACATACTAAAGAATTAACTACCATTTGCCAACGATCTACATTCTATGTCTTTTGAATAAATTATGTTATTATGCAGGTCGAAGTTTTACTGTGCTATAAAAAACATGCAACTATTCTACTTTCGCTCGCCCGTCGTCCCTCCATCTCGGGTCTGTGGTTTGGTGACCTGAAAAATAGCATCCCAACAGGCGCGCACCAAACACTTGTGGTAGAAAACCCCCGCAATATTAAGGATCTAGTTATTGTTAAATCCTAAAGTTTAACTTATCCTACTGTATGGTACTCCCTCACTGAAACTCCAGAGACTGGGTTAGCCAAGGCTATACAAGACAATAAATTTATAATTGCAACTTCTTTTTCTGTGTGATGCGGTTTTCGCGATCAAAGCACACCTTTCCAGAGGCAATGTAATTTGACCAAGCCAGGACTGGTTCCTGTTGAGGATTCCGCCTCCCACACCACACACCAGCTACACAGTATGTCACGAATCTCCAAGTATAATTCCTTGGTTATTCATCTGTGACAGTCACGAGCAGCACGCTAAATCCCCAACCAGCACATTGGCATGGTAGGCTTTATGCCCGTATTTCTACCGTCTAGGGCACCATTGGAGTCAATCGCTCACAGGTTCACCCCGACTTGCAAGACAACGATGCTGGCGTATCACTGTAAAAACTATACTGCCCATATTCATCCTCGAAATCACGCAATATACCACAATCTTGCAGTGCACTGACGAGTGCCTGCAGGCATTGGTATGAACGTCTCACGAACTGGTTGTGGCCGCTATGGAGCGTATCACGACTTCTCAGAACGCTTCTAAGAGCACGTTCTTGTATGCGCCCGTTTGTGCGACATCTCCTCATTCATCATCATCCCTCAACATGGACACCAGACAGGAAAGGACAAAAACATTGCTCATGGAAAGGTAGTGTCTTCTACTCCATCGACATTGGAAGTCACGAACATAAACAAAAAAGGATAGCAGCAGTAAATTCTTATGCGAGACAACGCAGCGTGTTAATACTTTAGCAATCTTAATCTATCAATGCAACGATTGTTGTTCCCCGAAAAAAGGTTCATGTATCTGCCTATTCTACTATGTGCACCACTTACACTACTACTATAGCAAGGTTCATGTATTTGCCCATTCTATTATGTACACCACTTACACTACTACTATTCCACGAACGCCTTTATGTGAGAGATGTGGTAGAGTCCTATGGACTTCTTTCCTTTCAGCGTCTCCAGTTAATAAGCATTGTGGTGAGCTGCCCTCCTTATACGGTACGGGCCGTTGTAAACAGAATAGAATTTTTGGCATTTCATTTTTTGTTTGTTCGAGAGTCGGAAAGACTTCACGAGCACCCTTTGTCCAATTTGGAAGTGTCGTAGACGAGCTCCCCTGTCGGCACGTCTCTTCCTGACCTCTGCTGCAGCCCGTATCCTCTTGAGAGCCAAATCCACTATGGCTCGGTGCTGCGTTCGCGCCCTTGGTGGGAAGTTTACGACCTCGGTTATCAAGTCCTTAGGAATCCGGTTTTTCAGTACTGTAATGGGTGCCAATTTTGTTATCCCATGGGGCGCCTCATTGATCACCTCCTGGAAGTCTTTAAGGAAAACGTCCCATGTCGTGTGCTGTTTGTTAGAGTAAAACCGGCACAAGTTTCCGAGTTCCTTAATAACCCGTTCTGCAGCATTCGAGCTCAGATGGTGCGAAGATACAAAAATGGGATCAATTTTACATCGACGCAATGTCTCCTTCCATGTTTTTGACTTAAACTGTGGCCCGTTATCAGAAATAATTCTACTCACATGACCAACCTGTGGTAGGAAATCCCGGATTAGGGCTCGTGATACAGTTCGTCCTGTCGCCCTCTTCAGTGGCGTAAAGGTAACGTATTTGGACGTTAGTTCAACAAACACTAATACGTAAGTATATCCTCTTCTTGTTCTTGGCAAAGGCCCCATCAAGTCTGTTGCCGCTAATTGTCTTAATTTGGTCGGTATGATTGGGTATAATGGTGCCTGCATGCTCACAGTGGTGTGCTTAGCCTTTTGGCAGTCTTTACACACCGACAGTACCCTCCGAATTCGACGCTCCATGTTTCGAAAGTAACACATGGTCCTTAGCTTGAGATTGCACTTGCGTGGTCCGAAGTGTCCATAGCTGAGGTGAGTATGCCATATAACCTTGTTTATTAGGTGTTCAGGGATGCATACCCCCCATTCAGTGCCATTGGCATAATTTCGGTGGAAAATTATGCCTTTCCGCAAGAGGTATAACTGCCCGACGGTGGCGTGTCTTCTGTCTATCCATTTCTGTTTCAATAACACTAGGGTAGGGTCCTTGTCTTGCTCCTTCTTGATGTCCTGCATACTACAGGTAATAAAATTTTCAAAGGCTACTTTCTGCATGTAGGAAATTATGCCTTTCCGCAAGAGGTAGAACTGCCCAACAGTGGCGTGTCTTCTGTCTATCCATTTCTGTTTCAATGGCACTAGGGCAGGGTCCTTGTCTTGCTCCTTCTTGTTGTCCTACATACTACAGGTAATAAAATTTTCAAAGGCTACTTTCTGCATATAGAAAAGGCAGTAGTGATTTTCCTCCAGATCTTCTTCTATGTTTTGCTCAAATCCGATCGGTGATCGTGATAAGGCGTCTGCAATAATGTTCTGACTGCCGGGGATATATTCTATCGAAAAATTGTACTGCTGCAGATATGATGCGCACCTAATGAGACGCCTGTGATTAAGCTTTGCAGTCATCAGGAACTCGAGTGCCTTGTGGTCTGTGTAGACCCTCGTCTTGCGACCAAACAGAAGGTATCTGAATTTTTCAAACGTCCATACAATAGCCAGCGCCTCTAACTCGGTTACTGAGTAATTCCTCTCACTCTTGGCTAGTACTCTGCTACCAAACGCAATTGTCTTCCACACCCTGTTTCCTCCATGTACATAGTCTTGGAACACCACGACACCCAGACCTGTGTATGAACTGTCCGTTACTATGCAAAGCACTTCTGCTAAATTAGGGTGTGAGAGGATGGGTGCTTGTAATAATACGAATTTTAATGCTTTCAATTCGGATTCGGCCGCCTCATCCCATTCCCAAGGAATCTTCTTTCCTGTAAGTTGATGCAACCTAGGACTGCTCTGAGTTTTGACATGTATAAAGCGGTTGTAAAAATTTATGATCCCTAAGAACCCCCTTAACTGTTTGTTTGTCGTAGGAATGGGAAACTTTTCAACCGCTTCGATCTTTTCGGGATTTGGCGCAATGCCCACACCCGTCATGATATGTCCTAGAAATTTGACAGAGGACGTCCCAAAATTCGATTTTTCGATATTGATAGTCACTCCGTATTCCTTGAATGTCGCAAGGAGTTCACCGAGGACCGCATTGTGCTCTCCCCAAGATTTCTCCGCGATCAGCAAATCGTCCACATAGCTGGTGACATGACGTTTCAAATTATCGCTTAGTATGCCGTCCAGCCCCCGAATGAATGCGGCAGACGAAATGTTCAAACCAAATGGTAGACGACGAAACCGGTAACATCTTCCAAATGCTAAAAAGGCTGTGTACTGTCTGCAATTTGGGTGGAGCTCGATCTGCCAGAAACTCGATTTTAGATCAACTGATGAGAAGATTGACATTCCATGGAAGTTTTGTAAGAGTTCCTCTAATCGTTCCGGTCTGTCTGTTTCGGGTTCTATTATGGTATTAATTTGTCGCGAGTCCAAGACTAAACGAATACTACCATCTGCCTTCTCGACTACCCTTAACGGGTTATTATAGTCTGAAGCCGTAGGTTCTATTATTCCTTCACTCAGCATTCGCGTAATTTCAGCTGCTACTTTCTGTTGATATGCCAAGGGGATTGGGTAGGGTGGCACACGAAACTGGTTGTGCGGACGTACACGGAATTCATATTGGAAGTTCTTTATTGATCCTGTCTTGGGAATGAAAACCTCCGCATGTTCTACTAGTAATTTATGAAGTTCTTTGCGGTGGTCGGACCTTATATTCTTTATTGCTTCCACTTTTTCTCCTATTTCCTCCTTTATTTCTCCCATTACTACGACTTTATTCTCATCCGTGTCCTCTCCCCTACCCGCAGCGTCGACCTGTTCATCCTTTCTGTCTTTCTGACACGCATAGTTTATCCGTAAACACAGTTAGACGGTAGTTGAGCTGGGATCAGCTGGTCGTCGAACTTAATGTGGACGGGATTCCCTTTCCTCAAAACCACTTCACCTCGTCCTAGATCAACTATCGCTTCATGCTCATTTAGGAAGTCCGTTCCTATTATCATGTCGATCGCCAGATTTGGCACGTTCCAGAAGTTAGACTCTATTTTGTGTTCTTGGCAGGAGAATTCCAGTCTTGTTTGTTGGGTGACCTCCGTACATTTACCCGCTTATGCCCCTTTTATTTTGGTTTTCTTAACCTACAGGACACGCCAGTCCACCTCCTGAGAGCACCTCTTGTATGCTGCCTCAGATATTGCTGTAATGTAGCTTCCACTATCTATTATCGCATTCATACTCTTTTCAGCTATTGCTACTGTGATAAGAGGCTGCCGATCCTGTCGAGGAGTTGTTTTATGTTCTTCGAGCAGTATTTCTGATAAATCTTCGTAATTTATGATCCGTAGTTGGCCAGGTCCGAGATTACGTGCGAAATTCCGGCGGCCTGTGTTCGCACTAGTCTGGCGTCAATCCCTTGTTAAGCTCCCCCTTCTCTGGCGTGCATTTGGATTTGCGGGTCTAGTTTCAATCTCCTGGCTCCACTGTTGTCCTTGGTTTCGCTCTCTCCAATTACGGTCGCTTTGCCGTTCGTTATTCCTCCTATTTCAGATTCCTTGTCTAAATTGACCCTGTTCCCTGACGTTCTGGTTTCTGTGTCTCTGGTTTCCATACCCTTGAATAGCATAACCTTGACTTCCGTAACCCTGGTTTCCTAACTGACCAGTGCAATTATGCGATCTGTTGTCGTCTTCCCTTCCTGCCCCGTGGTATTTGTTACTTTTCCCCTTCTTCCTGTCCTTTGCGTCTTGTTAATCAAAGACTACTTCGAGTTCGCGCAATAGACTCTTGAATACTTCTATGTCAGATCCACACTTCCCGACAAGTGTCTGTTGGTACCTAACTGGCAGTTTGGAAAAGCAAAATTTAATGATTTCTCCGTTGCTATATGGACTATCTAAAAATTGATTCTTCTTGAGTAAATCATCAAGAAATTTGGTTGCGCTCCTATGTCCGGACGCTTCCAGTTCAGGACAAAATATTATTTCCTCTTTAATCCTGTCTTGCGTTTCCTTTGACTAGTAGGTCCGCAGGAATGCACCAACAAATTCCTGATAAGTCCGACACGTCGCTGCCACACCCCGCATCTTTTCCGCGGCTTGGCCTTCGATGTGTCCACACATGAATTCTAATTTTGCCTGGGTTGGCCATGATGCCGGTAATGAATTTGTCAACTGCAGCTCTTCGGATGCATCGACCCTCCATTTTCTTTGAACTTCTGGAATTTTAGTATCGACAGTAAGTGATTGTGATCAAAATCCTGTCTGATCCTCGCACTGGTGTTGTCACTCGTTTCCGATACTCGCACGTCTGCTGAGTGTCCTGTTCTATCTTGCTGATAACTGTGATGTGCTACCTCTGTATCACAGTGGAAGTGGCACCCAGAATCTCCTAAGTAGGCTACAATTATTGGAGCTATTACTCGATGTTTCTGCGTGTGCATTGTTAGTTCCGCACTCGGTCATTGGGCTAGAGCACGGCGGGCTATTCCTCGGAGACACAATTCTGTGTACTTCATCATTGGTATCCGAACGCGCAGTGCTCGTGTGCCCGTTTTGCTCTAGTTTTGCTATCCGACTCTCTACTTCTTCCATTCGTTTCGTGGTGTTGGCAACCGCGATATTACCTTGAGTTTTTAAGAACGCTAGGGATTTTGAGTGGGATTGTGTTGTACGTCGCAAGCGCCCTGCGAGTTTAGAAGTTGCTTCCGCGAGTTTCATTGCCCCTATTGCTGCCGTTTTGGCCAGGCCTGCTACTTTTTGTGCAGCCATTGACATTTGTTTTACTTCTCCACATTCTTTCTTTATTGTTAGTAATTCCCCTCGAATTTCTTCTATATGCGAAATTATTGCCTGAGTGTCCTTCTTACGCTGTTCGTCAGCTTCTTCCTTCTCCTTCTTCCGCTGTTCGTCAGCTTCTTCCTTCTTCTTCTTTCGCTGTTCATCACCTTCTTCCTTCTCCTTCTTACGCTGTTTCTCAGATTCTTCCTTCTCCTTCTTACATTGTTCGTCAGCTTTTTCTTTCATTGATCGTAGGAAGCTCAGTATTGGGTTTATGTCATCTTTTTGATCCTCTTCAAACATGGGCGATGTAACTCTGGACACCTGGGCGCTAGAGTTCCGACGTGACCGAGCTGGCCCCTGTCTGCTCTCGTTCGTTTGATTATAAACTTCTGCTACTGTCTCGACCTGTGTGCCTGTCTTTGTTTCATCCTCTACCTCACTATCATAATCACGGCCGCGACGTTGCTCTAAGATCGCGTCCAAATCACCGTCCTCATCAATGACCCTGTCGTCCTGTCCTGCTAAAAATGTGCCCATCTCATCTCCGAACCTATCTCCGTCAGTAAATTGCCCCTTATCCATTATGCTATCCTCTTTTGTTTTAGCTTCGCTGGATAGTAGTCGTGCCTTACTTCTCGTGATCATTCATGAAAAACAAATTTATCTACAATGCACAATAAAAATAATCTACTCCATATATTTTTCCACATAGACATAAAATTTCAACAATGCCGTTCCAACGCTGTAAATACATGCACGATTTGTTGTGGTAAAGAAACTGCACACAAACCCGACAAAATGTGATGTGGTGCGGACACCACATCAAAGAAACACATAAAACAATACGCTGAAAACAAAAACAGTAATCATGCGTCGCTACTTAAAACTAACCACGGAACTACAAGAAAAAGAACTTGAGTATTAATCATTAAAAAAAGTAGAGAAAAAAAATTTGAATGTTCTTACTAAGAATACTGTTTGCTTATCAGTGATTCACAGGAAAGATCCTGGCAGGGTCGCCATTTTATGCGAGGTGCCGGGGCTAGCAGTGTATTTAACACTAAATTCTTCTAGAATCTTCATATATAAATGATGCTCTAAACCCCTGCTGTTCTAACTCCGACTTTTGCTGCTGAACGTGGATTAAAAAGAAACGCGAACTGACTGTAATCGACCCTGCAAGTGGAGTAGAAAGGAGTTTGGCACCTGCAATAATTTAATTTGATAAATAAGTTAAATAAAGGAGAGTTTTATTAACGTAGTGAGAAATGAAAGGGTTGCTCTACCGATCAACAGAATGAAATTTCTGTCCAAAATAACAGTACGATTTATTATGACTAAAAGCAAAATAATAAACAAAATACATGAAACATATACAATACATCAAATTGGCTCAAATTGGGTACTCAAATAACTGCTGTGAAGGTGAAGTTGTCCCTAATCTAGATTGTGACATTGGTGACGAAGTGGTATGTGGAGCCAATTCCTTGCAACTCAAATCTTAAGAGAAACACACAGCCAACCCAACATTAATTGCTGCTACAGTGGTGAGAAGTCAGACAGTGAACACCCAAGACAGAACAAAGTTAGAAAAAGACGAACAGGTGTGCTCTGCTGAGCTCTGATTATCACCTAGGAAAATCCCTATCTGCCGGTGCTGCGGACATACATTACCAAACTGTCTTAAGCAGCAATCGGTATTGTAATTGTAAACTGTCGAAGCTGCATTGGTAAAGTACCGGAACTTCAAATGCTGATAGAAAGCACCGAAGCTGAAATCGTTATCGGTACAGAAAGCTGGCTGAAGCCAGAGATAAATTCTGCCGAAATTTTTACAAAGGCACCGACGGTGTTTAGAAAGGATAGATTGCATGCAACTGGTGGTGGCGTGTTTGTCGCTGTTCGTAATAATTTATCCTGTAGTGAAGTAGAAGTGGATAGTTCCTGTGAATTATTATGGGTGGAGGTTACACTCAACAACCGAGCTAGGTTAATAGTTGGCTCCTTTTACCGACCTCCCGACTCAGCAGCATTAGTGGAAGAACAACTGAGAGAAAATTTGGAATACATTTCACATAAATTTTCTCAGTATGTTATAGTCTTAGGTGGAGATTTAAATTTACCAGATATAGACTGGAACACTCAAATGTTTAGGACGGGTGGTAGGGACAGAGCATCGAGTGACATTATACTGAGTGCACTATCCGAAAATTACCTCGAGCAATTAAACAGAGAACCGACTCATGGAGATAACATCTTGGACCTACTGATAACAAACAGACCCGAACTTTTCGACTCTGTAAGTGCAGAACAGGGAATCAGTGATCATAAGACCGTTGCAGCATCCCTGAATATGGAAGTTAATAGGAATATAAAAAAAGGGAGGAAGGTTTATCTCTTTAGCAAGAGTAATAGAAGGCAGATTTCAGACTACCTAACAGATCAAAACAAAAATTTCTGTTCCGACACTGACAATGTTGAGTGTTTATGGAAAAAGTTCAAGGCAATTGTAAAATGCGTTTTAGACAGATACGTGCCGAGTAAAACTGTGAGGGACGGGAAAAACCCACCGTGGTTCAACAACAAAGGAAACTACTGCGAAAGCAAAGAGAGCTTCACTCCAAGTGTAAACGCAGCCAAAACCTCTCAAACAAACAGAAGCTAAACGATGTCAAAGTTTGCGTAAGGAGGGCTATGCGTGAAGCGTTCAGTGAATTCGAAAGTAAAATTCTATGTACCGACTTGACAGAAAATCCTAGGAAGTTCTGGTCTTACATTAAATCAGTAAGTGGCTCGAAACAGCATATCCAGACACTCCGGGATGATGATGGCATTGAAACAGAGAATGACACGCGTAAAGCTGAAATACTAAACACCTTTTTCCAAAGCTGTTTCACAGAGGAAGACCGCACTGCAGTTCCTTCTCTAAATTCTCGCACAAACGAAAAAATGGCTGACATCGAAATAAGTGTCCAAGGCATAGAAAAGCAACTGGAATCACTCAACAGAGGAAAGTCCACTGGACCTGACGGGATACCAATTCGATTCTACACAGAGTACGCGAAAGAACTTGCCCCCCTTCTAACAGCCGTGTACCGCAAGTCTCTAGAGGAACGGAAGGTTCCAAATGATTGGAAAAGAGCACAGGTAGTCCCAGTCTTCAAGAAGGGTCGTCGAGCAGATGCGCAAAACTATAGACCTATATCTCTGATGTCGATCTGTTGTAGAATTTTAGAACATGTTTTTTGTTCGCGTATCATGAATTTTTTGGAAACCCAGAATCTACTCTGTAGGAATCAACATGGATTCCGGAAACAGCGATCGTGTGAGACCCAACTCGCTTTATTTGTTCATAAGACCCAGAAAATATTAGATACAGGCTCCCAGGTAGATGCTATTTTCCTTGACTTCCGGAAGGCGTTCGATACAGTTCCGCACTGTCGCCTGATAAACAAAGTAAGAGCCTACGGAATATCAGACCAGTTGTGTGGCTGGATTGAAGAGTTTTTAGCAAACAGAACACAGCATGTTGTTATCAACGGGGAGACGTCTACAGACGTTAAAGTAACCTTTGGCGTGCCACAGGGGAGTGTTATGGGACCATTGCTTTTCACAATATATATAAATGACCTAGTAGATAGTGTCGGAAGTTCCATGCGGCTTTTCGCGGATGATGCTGTAGTATACAGAGAAGTTGCAGCATTAGAAAATTGTAGCGAAATGCAGGAAGATCTGCAGTGGATAGGCACTTGGTGCAGGGAGTGGCAACTGACCCTTAACATAGACAAATGTAATGTATTGCGAGTACATAGAAAGAAGGATCCTTTATTGTATGATTATATGATAGCGGAACAAACACTTGTAGCAGTTACTTCTGTAAAATATCTGGGAGTATGCATGCGGAACGATTTGAAGTGGAATGATCATATAAAATTAATTGTTGGCAAGGCGGGTGCCAGGTTGAGATTCATTGGGAGAGTCCTTAGAAAATGTAGTCCATCAACAAAGCAGGTGGCTTACAAAACACTCGTTCGACCTATACTTGAGTATTGCTCATTACTGTGGGATCCGTACCAGATCAGGTTGACGGAGGAGATAGAGAAGATCCAAAGAAGAGCGGCGCGTTTCGTCACAGGGTTATTTGGTAAGCGTTACGGAGATGTTTAGCAAACTCAAGTGGCAGACTCCGCAAGAGAGGCGCTCTGCATCGCGGTGTAGCTTGCTGTCCAGGTTTCTAGAGGGTGCGTTTCTGGATGAGGTATCGAATATATTGCTTCCCCCTACTTATACCTCCCGAGGAGATCACGAATGTAAAATTAGAGAGATTCGAGCACGTACGGAGGGTTTCAGACAGTCGTTCTTCCCACGAACCATATGCGACTGGAACAGAAAAGGGAGGTAATGACAGTGGCACGTAAAGTGCCCACCGCCACACACCGTTTGGTGGCTTGCGGAGTATAAATGTAGATGTAGATGAACTGCAAGAACACGATCTGGCGTACCGGAGGCGATGGCTGGTTGCTTCGATGTCCCGTCATGGTGATGATAATGTTGCGAGTATAGCTCGAAACAAATTATCCTGGTCTGGTTGTTCCAGACTAAAGACTTGCTAGCAATACAAATGCGCCTCTGAGGGAGATGAAGAAGGCTGGCCACACAATCACTGATGGAACAGTGATTGATTTTAACAAGCGAAGTCGCACAGTAACTCCGATACAGTCAACTTTAGCCAAAATTGCTCAAGACAGACAACATAGGCCGCTTGTACGCAGACCGCTCAAGTGCCAACTGTACTCGGAAAGTTGCGTTGAAGTCGAAACTTCAGCAACTTCGTCAAACAGTTACAATTAAATAAAAGTATATTAGACAGCCAATGGAAGGCAGGCTGTCGAGAGCAGCGAGAGCTCAGCAGCTTGTAACCAACTCCGACCGAAAGGCGAGAGCCGACTTCTGAAAAACACCCACACAAACCGAACACAGAACATTCCCGGCCTCACGACAGTGGCCATGGTTAAATGTTCCAATCAGCAACTCGAAAACCGGCGGAAAATTCCACTCTATTGCCGAAGCACTACCATTCCACCAATGGAGACTCTTGGCGCCAATTTCTGCGCCGATTTTGCTACGTCATGGAGCTATGCCCTGAGCAAGCCAATCACAGGTACGATTTTGCAGAAAACGCGGGAATTTGCCCGCCAAGACTGCCTGGGAACACGAGTCATTCCCACGCCTCGCTGGTAGCCCGCCAGAAAGTGTTTTCACTAAGTTTCTGTGAAGCAGCGGAATATCTAGTCCAGCCGCTCCTCGAGGTCCCTTTGGGCGTGTCGCTCCCGCTCTTATGACAATGTCGGCTTCTGGAAAGCATCAACTCAACTCCCTCACACCCGTCGGCTTAACCCTTTCAAGCTCAGCGGAACTCGCCTGTCACAGGACCACCTGGGTGACAAGAGACGCTGTATGGGAAGTCCGTATGTGAAGGAATAGCAACTTTTCACTGCATGCAATTGGAGAGGAAAAACGAATTACTCAGAGTAAGATAGAAATATGAGAGGGGTCTTCTGCCACCTCTCATTCTCTGAGGATGAATGGGCTGCCCATTTCTCCATAGACACTCAGACACCTCACTCAGAATTCTCAGTGGTCAGCCCGACTAGCCGCGCGGTCTAATGCGGTGCTTCCCGAGCGGGAAGGCGTGCCGGTCCCCGACACTAATCCACCCAGCGGATATGTGTCGAGGTCGGTGTGCCGGCCAGCCTGTGGATGGTTTTTAAAGAAGGTTTTCCATCTGCGTTGGCGAATGCGGGCTCATTCCTCTTATTCCGCCTCAGTTACACTATGTCGGCGATTGCTGCACAAACATTGTCTCCACGTATGCCTGCAACATAATCACTCTACCACACAAACATTTGCGGTTACACTTGTCTGGTATGAGATGTTCTCGGGGAGGTTGAACCGCACAATAACCCTGGGTTCTGTGTGGGGTGCCGGCAGGGTGGGTGGACTGCTGTGGCCTACTGTGGGGTTTTGGACCATTGAGGGCTATGGCGGGACAAAGCCTATCTGCCGTTTCTAGCCAGTTCAATACACACACACACACACACACACACACACACACACACAATCCCCAGCATAGTTCAACCTGTCATAAAGCCGAAGGTTGGACACACCCGTATTAACGTCCACTAGTAGATACGCTGTTAATTTTGATGAAGTAGTGTATTTGAGAAAGACTCAAAGGCTTGGGTAGTGCTCTAGAACTGTTTGTGGTAGCATCTTCCATACGATTTCCCGTATACAGTAGATGCACTGCACCTTCCCTAGATTGTCGCAACAAAACTAAGTCTTCCAAACGGCTTCCACACTACTTGGTTTTACATGATCATTCTGTTTTACATTTCTTCTCGAATAGTTTATTGTTAAATTTGCAACACATACTATCCGGCTGTTTTCGTTTGTTTAAGACATTATCTTTCATTTGTCCACATTTAAAGAAGGTTGCTTTTTTTGTTCAATTCTCTCTGCATTTACTTTCCATCGTCCACAGTCGATACTTTTCTGTGGACAGCTTCATCAACAGGGAACAAAATGATAGTGCTGGTGACTTTATCTGATAAATTCATTAATGATCGTACAACGCTTCCTTGTGGCACATCAAATGTTACGTTCTGTTCGACATTCACTGCCCACAATGCGCACTTGGTTACTCAAGGATTCTTCGCGCAAACTATTCATCTATGAAGATATGCTGTATGATCCTATATTGTTATCAGTCTTCACTGTGGTACAGTGTCGAACACTTTTCGGAAATTTATGATGACGAGATCTAACTGTTCATCTGAATCCATGCTGACTCTTCTTCTCTTGTAAAGTGATAAAGTCCTTCTTAAAACAGACTGTACTATCTAGCCACAGATGGACTTCGGGGATATTTGTTTGTAACTCTGTGCAGCTATTTTTTGCCATATTTACAAACAGAAGTTACGTGCACTCTTTTCTAGTCATGCTATGTGCTACGCAGGAGAGCTATGATAAACATGAGCTAGGAAATGGGTTAATTCTCAGCATATTCAATGCAAACTGTAACAGGACCAAGGATCTAGTTCTCTTTGGGATGCCTTAACTCTTTTACAGTACCGGAGTTGGTTATTTTAACATCTCTTACATTAGTAGATCCTAACAGCAACATGTCTGCTGTATTCAGTTTCAGCACCACACTGAGCCACGAGAGACTTTACGTATGAACAAAATATCCTAGGGTTTTCTTGTACAGATTTTGTCAAAACTCGAAACTGAAATTGTTGTAGACTTCAGTCGCAGTCATAAAGGTTTCTCTGTACGTTTCTCTATGTTCTATTTTGTGTCGAGAATATAGTAGTCTGTTTTTGAGACAATCTCTTAATAGTGTCAGTTTTCATTATTTTACTTGGTACGTATTTACGGAGAGCGCTATTCATGATGAGTTTAAGCATAAGTCGCAGCTGTTCTACGTTTGTCGGATTTGAGTTAAACGTTCGTCTTGTAAGCAGGGTTTTAGCAACTGCGTTTCAGTTGTAGAATTATGAACTTTTTGTCATTGGTAAACATTGGTCGTTTGTTAACATAATAGTCGCTGATCACTATTTTCTGACATACCCGAAAACATCGGGTCTGTTTGTTGCCAGGAGGACAAAAACCTGCTTTTGTCTGTAGACTATTCTTATTCGAGGCAGTTATCTGGTAATGCATTCAATATTACCTCGTAAAATTGTTTGTCTTTATGGCTGGTAATGTACGAGTAGGTGATTCCCAGTTGAGTGTAGGCATATTAAAGACATCCTTCAGTACTACCGTTCGCTAGGGGTATCTCCAGGTTGTCTAATTTAGAGTATCTTAGAATAATTCTAATACCAATATTTCTGAATTTGGTAACAGATAGTGACACCTCTCGTTTATCGACGTCCACCGAGCATTGTTCAGTTTTTTTAGTGTACATTCGACCAACAGATAACTTTGAACAAAGCTAGCCCCTCTTACCAGCTGTACCTGTGCATACCGTATCTTTTACTATTTGTTGTTACAACACTGTGTCGTTTCGCTCTGGTTTCTATTTCACCTCAGCTACGTGAATACATAATTGCGCTCGAAATTGTCAGCACACTCCGTGTCGCCTAATGCATTACTAAATAATACTCTCATCTGCACAGTTCGCAACCGGTATTTACACAGTAAATTTCCTTAAAAATGTAAAATATCTTGTGATAGTTTTTAAGGAAATATTTGTTTCGGTTTTAATAGCAGTACTGATACTGGTTTTGGCTAGCCCGAAATGCTGCGTTCGGCATGTATTGGCCTTGAAAAGCGACCCACTTGACTTCTTGACCCCCACAAGTGGAGACAGCGGTCGCGTCCGTGGTTTGAGACGCCACTTCAGGTCTTTGTGAGACACTGGCTTGCCCAAAGAATAAAGTACATAAAGCCTTACAGTTGGAACTGCTTGGCAAGGCTATACAGTGTGTTGGTTACATTCGGATGGAACTGTTTGCACGAATTTATTCCATAAATCGCATCAGTTGAGTCCCGAAATGCCTCCCAGAAAATGAACTCGAACTCTACCGAGAAAAATATTGGAGGTTGTTCAGATTATTTAGTCAGTATATTGGTATACACTGAAGTGACAAAAGTCATGGGATAGTGATATGCACCTATACAAATGGCGATAGCATCGCCTACACAAGGTATAAAAGGACGGAGCTGTCATTTATACTCAGGCTGTTCATGCTAAAAGGTTTCCGACGTGAACTAACACACTTTGAACGGAGGATGGTAGCTGGAGCTAGACGCATGGGACATTCCATTTCGGAAGTCGTTAGGGAACTCAGTAACCCGAGATCCACAGCGTCAAGAGAATGACGAGAGTACCAGATTTCAGGCACTACCTCTCACCACGGACAACACAATGGCCGACGGCCTGCATTTAACGACCGAGAGCAGCGGCGTTTGCGAAGAAACGCAACACTGCGCGAAATAACCTCAGAAATCAATGCGAAAGCACGACGAACATATTCGTTAGCACATGCGGTGAAATCGATCGTTAATGGACTGTGGCCGCTGACGACCGATGCGAGTGCCTTTGCTAACAGCAGGAAATCGCAGCGCCTCTCATGGGCTCATTACAATATCGGTTGGACCATAGACGACTGGAAAACCGTGGCCTAGTCATATGAGTACCGATTTCAGCTGGGGAGAGCTGATAGTGGAGTTAGTCTGTGGTACAGACCCCACGAAGCTATGGATCCAAGTTTTCAAAAAGGCGCTATGCAACCTTGTTGTGGCTCCATAATGGTTTGGTCTGTGTGTGCATGGAATGACTGGGTCCTCTGGTCCAACTGAACCGATAATTGACTGGAAATGGCTGTATTCGGCTACATGGAGACCATTTACTGGTATTCATAGACTTCATGTTCCCAGAGAACGACGAAATTTTTTTGGATGACAATGCCCCATGACATCAGGCCACAATTGTTCGAGATTGGTTTGGAGAAGATTCTGGACAATTCGAGCGATTAATTTGGCCACCCGTCGAAAATTTATGGGACATAATCGAGAGGTCAGTCTGTGCACAAAATCCTGCACCAGAAACATTTTGGCAATGATGGACGCCTATAGAGGCAGCATAGCCCAGTATTCCTGCGTGTGACTTCCAACGACTTGTTGGGTCCATGCCACGTCGAGTCGCTGCACTACGCCGGGCAAAATGAGGTCCGACACGATATTGGGAGGTATCCCACAATTTTTCCCGCGACTTTCGCCACCTCAGTGTAAGTTTCTAGCGGTCTACGGTGGTTCGTTACAGGGCAATAATGTAAGTTTGATCGATTACCTTTATTTCTGGAAAAATGTCTCAGTAACGGTTAAATATCCTGTAATATGCCATCACTAAAGTGTACAACACAAAACACAGAGCAATGGAACCAACCTCAGGTGACAAAGCACTGTGTTGTGGCGGCTGTCGCTGCTGGAACAGTTCAGCGTAGTGCCGTTGTGCTGCTCCTCGACGGTATTCAGTGATCTGGACGATACGAGCAAATGATTTGGCAGCCATCGAAAATTTATGGAACATAATCGAGAGGCCAGTCCGTGCACAAAATCCTGCGCCACAGCTTCTGCGACTTGTGCCCTCCTAACCCACACTAGTAAACCTACCGGTGAAAGAGGGACCTACAGTTTAATATGGGATCTACGTGTCATTCCTGGAGAGGCCTCGCACCACTGGGAAACGAAGGTAGGTTAAAGGCAGACTGAAAATTCCGTGGTCCAACCGAGATTCGATGCAGACACGTGCTTAACGACCAGACTACCAGTCTCTTCAGGACGCAGATCCATGTTGTTGGGTGTCACTGTCAACGTACAGCTAACACTGCCAGATAAAAACAACGTGGGACAGAACCGACCAGTACTGAATGCAAGCTTGAAGGTGAAGTGGGCATTGTTGTCGTCAACAGAAAATATCGTGAGAGAAAGAAACACGTTTGTTTCCAAACAAAACACATAATGCATACCATCTATATTCGTACTGTTGTTCAGATGTTTTCAAAGCACTACTGAGACAAAGATACGTGGGTCTAAAAAATGAAGCGAAATGTAATGACTGTGGAACAAGGCACCGGAAACCACGGGTCAGCTATAACAAAATACTCAGAAGATATCCCTGTATAACCTATGAAATTTTGTCGATGAAGTTCGGGCTTAGCTGTGTATCATGGACGAAGTCACATCCCTCCTTCGTTCTTCTCTAGCTGTCTTCGGGATTTCTCTCGAATGTCATCGGTATCCAAGGGCGTCTCATACTTACATTTATTTTGTTTGCTGCAACATTCTTCAGTTCTTTGTTGCTACATTAATCTCATCTTCAGTGAAACGACAGGTAAGATTTTGATGTTTCTTTACTTCTTAGTCAGTATCTTCCAGTTCCGGTTTAGCAGTCTGTTTAAAATGTGAACGAGCGGTACCTTTTTTGTCCACGGATTCTGGCGTCGTGGGTTACCTCAGAGGCGTATCTTGACATAGGCCGCGTTCACAATGGCACCAACAACAGCCACCAGGCACCATCGCCAGAGGTCGCCCAAT
Organism: Schistocerca americana; assembly: GCF_021461395.2. NCBI lineage: Eukaryota > Metazoa > Arthropoda > Insecta > Orthoptera > Acrididae > Schistocerca > Schistocerca americana. The sequence continues at coordinate 542,852,870 of NC_060119.1, forward strand.
AACATCGGCTGACACTGTGATCACCGTGCATCTGATCCCTTTCGTCAGTTTTTGGAGGGGGTGAAGGGGTTGATTCTATGTATGAACTAGATTATATTTTATCCTCCTAGGGCGGGATGGATACCACGACGCCCCTGTGCTTGGAGACGCGTCCTGTATTGGGGCGTTTGCTATTAAAAAGACGGCAAATAGATGTGAATGAGTTATGGCTGTCTCGAAAAGAAGACGAGTAGGCCCTACTGTACGCGTTATCCTCAGTTATCGGAATAACATTACAAGTTTTGCAAATAAGTGAGTTATATACTCGAGATGAACATCAACAAAAGCAAAACGAGGATAATGGAATGTAGTCGAATTAAGTCGGGTGATGCTGAGGGAATTAGATTAGGAAATGAGACACATACAGTAGTAAAGGAGTTTTGCTATTTGGGGAGCAAAATAACTGATGATGGTCGAAGTAGAGGGGATATAAAATGTAGACTGGCAATGGCAAGGAAAGCGTTTCTGAAGAAGAGAAATTTGTTTACATCGAGTATAGATTTAAGTGTCAGGAAGTCATTTCTGAAAGCATTTGTATGGAGTGTAGCCATGTATGGAAGTGAAACATGGACGATAAATAGTTTGGACAAGAAGAGAATAGAAGCTTTCGAAATGTGGTGTTACAGAAGAATGCTGAAGATTAGATGGGTAGATCACATAACTAATGAGGAAGTATTGAATAGGATTGGGGAGAAGAGAAGTTTGTGGCACAACTTGACTAGAAGAAGGGATCGGTTGGTAGGACATGTTCTGAGGCATCAAGGGATCACAAATTTAGCACTGGAGTGCAGCGTAGAGGGTAAAAATCGTAGAGGGAGACCAAGAGATGAATACACTAAGCAGATTCAGAAGGATGTAGGTTGCAGTAGGTACTGGGAGATGAAGAAGCTTGCACAGGATAGAGTAGCATGGAGAGCTGCGTCAAACCAGTCTCAGGACTGAAGACCACAACAACAACAACAACAACAACATATACTCGAGGTGATTTCCTCATGGAGGAGGAGGAGAAGATTAGTGTTTAACATTCCATCGACAACGAGTTCATTAGAGACGGGGCACAAGCTCGGACTGGAGAAGGAACCATCCCGGCATTTGCACAAAATATGAACACAATTTTCAAATTCCAGAAAAGAGCCATAAGAATAATAACCAAAAATACGAGTCGAGCTTATTGTAAAGATCTGTTCAAAACACTGGGGATTTTAACTGCTCCATGTGAATACATTTACCAGTCAGTTGTACACATCAAAAATAACATTGGTATTACTGCACAAACAGCTCTGTCCATGACCATGCAACAAGAGATAGACTCAACTTACATTTACCAAATAAATAAATAAATAAAAAATAAACATAAAACTAAAAAAAACAGCATTTTCTACCAAGGAATAAAACTGTACAATAAATTACCAAAAGACGTTAAAGAAATTATAAAAATACACTTATTTAAAAAGTCAGCTAAAAGGTACCTGTTATGCAATACATTTTATACATTGAAGGCTTACTTAGCTAAAATAGAGTAGGGGTTTGATAAAAAATGTTATCCAAATAAATAACAAAAATAATAATAATGATTATAAAATACACATCATCCCACATAACGCCTTCACCTTATGTTTTTTTTCCTATTTTTCCTTTCTAGAAATACTTATTCCCAAGCTATGCATAGCACAGTACTAACACTGTTTCCTCTTTCTGAGCACAACATCTCACTCATTATGATGGGGTGCTGACTCAGTTTCCCATGATAGCAAATGGGAAGTTGCGGTACAGAAAATGGCACAGAGATCACCAGTGTGTGTGTGTGTGTGTGTGTGTGTGTGTGTGTGTGTGTGTGTGTAGTGAGTGAAGTATTATGAAAGAATGTGTGTATAGTGTGTGCAGTGACTGATAGTGAGATATGAGTGAGCGGTGTGGCATTACATTATTTAATAAGTTATTTGTAAGAAAATTATTGTATACCAGGAGTAAATCTAATTATTGTCTCTAACTAGAAGTCTGTAAATATATGTGTGTACGAATTAGATTATTTTAAATTCATCTAAATTTGTAAATACTTTGACATATCCTATATCCTTGTAAAAAGAGATCTACGGATGAATAAAGCTACTACTACTAATAATAATAATACTGCGCCACCTCGCTCGGTAATTTCGTCATGATCTTGAAAAACAAGAGTACAAGTAGTCTGATTATTTGAAATTCTGCAGATATTCGTCAGTTAAACCTCAATAACTGTCAGTCAGCATACGTGTGAAAAACAAACATAACGTTTAGAATAAGATAGTCCGAAAACCTAAATCATTGAAAAGTGCGAACATACACATCTTGTTTGCAAACCACTTCACGTAGCACAATTACCACCCTACTGGCATAAAAAGTAAGTAGTAATAATAATTTGTAGACGGCTAATACCCACCAGCCATACCCCAAAAACATCCACCACAGTAACTATAAGCATAAGACAAACCACCGCTGTTAAGTCCCATAGTGCTCAGAGCCATTTAAAGCCAAACCACCCTACTCACTTGAACAGATTATTTTTTGAGATCATAATTTACACCTCAGATTTACGATAAAGATTTTGCCACTTTTGGTTTCCAATGAACCTGCAGTTTCAGTCCATAGCTTCCAAACTGTATCTTGATTATGATATTTTTCGTCCTCAGCATGTCACAAACTCACTCTTTCTTGGACTAAAATGATCTGCTTCTCACAGTCCATATTGCGTGTCTGAGAACGTCGGTCGATTTGAACGAAGAAAACAAACTCGTTTCTGTTTCACCATTTGTCGTCCGAAGTCTGTTGGGACGATGAGATTGGATACACTGCAAACGCGCACGTAATGGCGTACTGATTTGAAAAGATGTGAGTCTTCGGAGGAATCGATCGATATTGGGATCACTGCAACTACAGCCTGATATTATGGTGCTATCCTCTGTCTTCGAAAAAGGGAGCAAGTTTTCGTGTTTTCTTGGGTCTAGTAAACTTGTTTGCTGATAGTCTTTCTAAATATATTTTTTCCGTTTCTTCATTCCACCGACGAATGTGTGCCTTCCTACAGGGTGCAAACGACAACTGTTTACAACGTACCACAGTGGTGTAGATGAAGTCGGGACGAACAGTTTTATGTAGAACACTTGTGGCCTGTGAAGCTGGAAAACAGCCTCAAATTGGCCTACAGATGCCACCTAAACTACAGGGCATGCCTGCGCGTGAGATTTTGGCTAAAATCTTTCTTGAATACTAAAAGCACCTTGTGCTTGTACTTAGAAAATGTACAATTGACGTTCGTGTAAATTTTACCCCAAAATAATGTGAAATTCAACAGTATAAAATTAGCAGTTAAATCATTGTTTCTCTGGCTTTCTTACTATTTTGCTGTTGTGTCTGTCTGCTGATGCACCATACTGGTGCATAATATTCTAGTACATTCATAATGGATACACCATCCAATCAAAAGTATCCGGACACCTATCAATGGAGGTTAATACGGGCTGTATCCACCCTTAGCCTTAATGCCGGCTTGAGCTCTCCAGGAGTCACTTTCCATGAGGTGCCTGAATGTCTGTGGAAGAATGGCAGCCCATTCTTACTCAAGATTCAAAACCAGAGAAGGTAGCGACCTTGGAGCGATGTCGACGTTTCAAATCACCCCAGAGGTGTTCCATTGGATTCAGATCGTGACTTAGCACAGTCCAGTCCGTTTCAGGAATTGCCTCACAAGTGTTGTTGCACAACAGAGTGCATTGTCAAGCTGATATAAAGAACCTTCGTCTCTGAAATGGACGTCTATTGCACGCAGTACACAATACTGTGAAATACGTTCATATCCTACCGCATTTAGCGTTTTCTTAAGCGCGTTAAGGGTATCTCACCTCAACCACGAAGGATATCCCCATACCGTTAACACCGCCTCCTGTGTACTTCACTGTTGGCACTATACATGATGGCAGGTAAGGTTTTCCAGGCATTCTCCAAACCCGAACGCATCCGTTCCACTGACACAGGGTTTAGCGCGATTCATTACTCCAAAGCTGTTGTTTCCACTCATATTGCGTCGAGTGTCGTCGCTCTTTACGCCACCTCTAGTGTCACTTAGCACTGATTAAATAAGTGTGTGGCTTCAGAGGAGCTGCTCCGCCACCGCATCTCGTTCCTTTCAATTCTCTAGGCACATAGCGCTAGCTGGACTGCTGGTAGCATTCTGGACCCCACGAGGTAATCCTTCCGCTGACTTCATACCATTATTTTACAACTACGCTCCGAAATGCTGTACTGTCCCTGTCCCATCAACAGTCCGTGACGGATTTTTTACTAGGATGACTTCGAATGACTAGACTACGTTCCAAGACACTGAGCTCCGCCGACTGGGTCATTCCGTAGTTGCTATTCCTCCACCGACATCGCAATTCTCCCTGCAGCCTTGTATACTGGCAGGTCCGCCTCTCGTGACATCTAGTGGTCGATTCTGCACTACGTAGGGTGTCCGCATACTTTTGGTCAGATAGTGGACGCTACGGAAGAAAGTTTTTTTACCGTGTATGTACGGACAGGCACAGTAGCAGGTCGTGGCTGTTTCACTCGGAGTGTCACGCTGTAGAACTCTCCCGCTACGACGGTGACAGTGCTGCCTCCGTGGAAGGACAGGACGGGCTGGCAATTAGCGGGCGCGCGAGACGTGCGTCGCCAAACAGAGCTGCCCAGTCGCCCAGTGGGTCAGCCAGCGAGCCGCGCTCACTTTTGGCGACCTTCAGCTGCTGCTGCTGCCGCTGCTGCCCGGAACGGCTCCGCCCAGCCGGAGAGAGTTCCGGACCACAGGGGCGCCGCCCAGGCCCAGACCTCAGAGACCCCTCGGGGCGGCGGCCACGCTTTCAGCCACCCAGACACGCCCCCGCCCCGCCGTGGACCGTTTCCGCCGCAATCTCCGCATCTGCCACGCCTATCGGACGCGGGAAAGGCGTATGTTATTATCAGTTCCTCGCAGACTGACCGTAGAAAGGCCCGTCGGACCTCCCACGTGTAACTCGCATCACGATTTCATACCGTTCTCACGTTTCCCTCGGGCAGTCTGCAGCAAATGGAAATATCCCTTCATCCGTAACAGTATCTGGTTGTCTGCTCTTGCAGATGTTATGTTCTCCAACTTCTCTCCGTTGCCCTAAAATCGACGAAGCGTGAGACGTACCTTTCGGTCGGCACAGAAACGATGGGCATCTCGGACAGGGGAAAAGGAGCCAAAAAATGGTAGGTCACAGAATATCGAGGAACTACGTAGTCCTGAGCGGCTGTCGTGGCTTTACCGCCACTAAAGCCTTGTAATATAAATGACCCACAGATCTCGAATGTCACAGCTACGTGATCTGATCAAAGTAACCGCTGTCCTTTTCTTCGAGTGGAAAGGAGAATGGGGAGGGGGGGGGGCGGGGCAGGGGGGGGGGGGATTTCGTCCTCTGATTCACATTCACAAGGTACGACACGATCGTGGATTAAAACAGTGATCCAGGAAGTGTAGAATAAATTTCTTTTATTTCTGTCGATGATCACAGAACTTTTGGCATAAGAGTTGCGGTCAGCAGTGACAAAAAATTATATATTTAGCAGATGTTACAGAACAGTTATGCCTCGTCATATTTTAAGATCTTTTTTGCACATCTATGAAGGCAATAATTTTTCGTTATTGCATATTTTATTGTTTTAAGAAGTAATCTGTCCACTATTTGTATTTCATTTCCCATGTCTTGCTGCAGATCTAAAGAAGGTCATTGCTGACCAGAACCGGGAGCCTAACGATCAATAATTTTGTGATCATTGACGGAAATAAAACAAATTTGTTCTAGTCTTCTGAGTGCTCTTATGAAGCCTGCCACTTCCTCTCCTGTGCCAACCTCTTCATCTCAGAATGCCACTTACACCCAGCGTCCGCAATTATTTGTTGGATATATTCTCATTTCTATCTCCCTCCACAAAATGGTTCAAATGGCTCTGAGCACTAAGGGACTTAACATCTGTGGTCATCAGTCCCCTAGAACTTAGAACTACTTAAACCTAACTAACCTAAGGAGGCAGGATTCGAACCTGCGACCGTAGCGGTCGCGCGGTTCCAGACTGAAGCGCCTAGAACCGCTCGGTCACCCCGGCCGGCCCTCCCTCCACAGTTTTCACCTCTACTGCTCCCTGTAGTACCATGGAAATTATTCCCTGACGTTTCAACATACGTCCAACTATACTGTCCATTATTCTTGTCAGTGTTTTTCACAAGTTTCTCTCCTTGACGATTCTGTGGAGAGCCACCTCTTACGAGTCCACCCAATTTTCAAGTTCATTCTATGGCTCTACGTTTCAGAAACTCCGATTTTCTTTTTTCATGATTTTCCCACAGTCCATGATTTGCTCACATACTCTGATGAGCTTCCAAACGTACATCATCAGAAATTTGTTCGTGAAGTTAAGGCATATTTATGTGTATAAACAGGGTGATTTACCCGCCCTACCCATGGGTTTTATGCAACACACTACACCTTCGGAAACCACGTTCGAGATTTTCATATTCTCTCGCTGAATATGTGCAAACCTTTAGTTCAACAAAAACAAAAAAAATGAACATGCAGGAAATCTAATGTAGTTAAATTTTGTACTGGGATACGTTTTTGCAAGAGGCCGTAGTTTTCGAATTATTCAAGAAATATGTACGAAAGTGACATTCAAACACGTTTTCTTGAATAACTCGACAACCGTGGCCTCCAGTAAAAACGTATCCTAGTACAAAATTTAACTACAGTACATTTTCTACAAAAAAGTCCTGTTCATTTTTCCTGCAAGACTAATAGTTCGCAAATAGTGAGCGAGAGAATGTGAAAATTCCGTCTCTGGTTTTTGAAGGAGTTCTGGATTGCTGAAAACCTACTGTTAGGGCCAGCTGAATCGCCCAGTACAAGAAAGATACAAAACTGTCTTTTAGAACACCAGAATCTTCGCAACAGGCGCCAGAAGGCTATGCTGTATCCACTCAAGAAACAAAAACCCTCAGTTCGTAATACAAATAAAACAAAGAGATCAGTAACTCACAAAACGTTTTAGCGTTATACTCACTTCTCAAAGAAAGAAAAAAAGAAGTAACTAAAAAACCTGAAACCCAGGGAATTTTGTGGCAAAAGAAATAGGTCTGTCTTGTGTTCTATTTTGATGAGAGAAAGGTAATAAACGTTTCTGAAAGAAAGAAAAATGAAACAAAATAAATAAGCTGACACCCATGAAATTACGTGGCAAAAGGAAGAGATCAGTGTTGTGTTTTATGCTAATGACAGAAGGGCAGAGGTGAAACCCGGTGCCGGCAGATAGCTTCCTCCTCGCGAACAGGAACAAAAGTGTCAGCCGTCCTTAACGTCCCCCTCTCGTTTACCATCAGGAGTGTCACATGCCCTCACTTCGCGAAACATTGTGGAGAAGTTGAAATTTCTTGGAGAACATTGGAGCAAAGTCTGATGATCAGGAACTTTGTGCGGACATTTCTCCTCCATTTGGCGGCCAAATAGTGGCTGCGTAAATATCTTCCGTCCCAAGAATTCGCAACCAGGTGCTTCAGGGTCAAGTACCACCATAGACACGTGCGTTAGCTGTCTCAGCTACAGGCGCAAATAGTGTCGTATTATTATTGTTTGAGGTCAAACAATTACTTTTCAGCTGCAAATGTCAGATTTACGTGCGCCTAAGTAGAAATGAGATTGCTCCAACAACACAAGCAGCTGAAACTAAAAATACGTGGTGATAATTTGTAGTACTAGTAATGTTATTACAATTAAAAGTGTACCCAGGAAAATTTAAGAGGGTCGGAGGGGAGGGGGACGGACGGACGGACGTCATATTAGTTTTGTGATGAATGACAAATTATATTTGAGATTTGGCAACAAATGGATCTTGGTACACTTGTTGATAATCAGTATTCGTTAAACCTACTGGTTTTCTTCCAGCTGACACTGAATTCGTCTTATCGGCAGGACAAGACGCGAGTTCCTTTTAGAAAGATCTTTTTTTTCTGTGTGGGTGAGTGGCAGTGGTCGTCTGCTGCACCTCGCTGGGTACGCTCTGGATTACAGTTCTAAGTCCATCACAACAGATTAGTCCTACAACGCATTCGCAACATATGTGGTGACCGTGCCAGAACATTCGTTAAAAGGCGCCATCATAAGCAAAGAAACCGCTCGCTTCCTAAGATCCCATACTTATATCACATAACTTAACAGACCTTGAGTGCCCACAAAACAACACATAGCACAGTTATAATGAATGCACTAAAAGGTGCGTTGGCTATGTTGCGGCTGGTGACACATTGAACCTCACACAAGCTATATCGGAAAACTGACATGGACAAGTAGGCCTTTTTAAGTCTGTGGTGTGCTCCACCTGTCTGTACAGAACTCCAATACGTAGTCTTCTACCCTCGCATACCAATACAGGATGTATATTGGCTTTTCATAGTACACAAGGGGCTTTCAATAACTAATTCAACACATTTTTTCTGAGAAGGTTGGCTTTATTCAGGATTCCAATTCACTATATTATTCCCCACTCTTTTTGCTATATAACCAATTTTTCGACATAATCTCCGTTCAATGTGACGGTTTTACGCCACGTAAGTGGCCTGTACGCTCGCACGGTACCACTTTCCTGGTCGACGTCGGAGGCAGCGTCTTGCTGCGTCAATAACCTCCACAATCACATGTACTGCTTTCCATCCTTCAACTGCTTTCCATCCTTCATTGGGCCAGACAAATGGGGATTGGAAGGTGCGAGATCCGGATTGTAGTGTGGATGAGGAAGAACAGTGCAGTGAAGGTTTGTGAGTTGCTCTCGGGAGCGCAGGCTTTGAAATCTTGCGTTGTAGAGAAGGAGACGTTCGTTTGCGACGAACACGCTCAAGTCATTTCTTCACTTTCCTGAGGCTAGCACAATACACTTCGAGTTGATCGTTGCACCATAAGGGAGGACGTTAAACAGAATAACCCCTTCGGAGTCCCAGAAAACCGTCGGCAAAACTTTAGGTGAGGGTGTTGCTTTGAATTTTTTCTTAGTAGTTGAGGTGTTGTGGCGCTACTCCATGGATTACTGTTTTGTTGCGGTTCGAAATGATGAACACATGTTTCTTTGCCTGTGACGATGTTCGACAAAAAATTGTCAAGTTCAGCCTCGAAACACGCCAGTAATTCCGCACAGATGGTACTTCGTTGTTCTTTACAGTCTTCTAGTAGGCGACGAGGTACCTAGCGGGCACGCACCTGTTAGTAGTACAGCCGGTGGTCGACCGTGTTAGCACTACCAACAGAGACGTCGAATTGTGCAGCAAAGTGTTTATCATCCGTCGATCACATCGAATGAGAGTGTTCGCACGTTCCAAAATTGCAGGAGTCTCAGTTGTGTGCGGCTGGCCGGCAGAACGGAGATCGGACAGGTTTTCACGACCTTGTTTCGGTGATGACAGATGCCTCGCCCAACGTGTCACCGTACTTTCGTTCATTCTTAGATCTGCGGAGACTTCCTGCAAGCGGTTACGAATATGTCCGATGCGCAGGTTTTCCGCAAAAAGAAACTCAATGACAGTGCTCTGCTTGGAATTCATATTCGTTAACCCTTCTTTAAAGGCTACGTATAGCGCCACCACCTATCGGAACTTCGCGAAACTGTAGGGGCTGAAAAGGGAATATTGCACGATGTCCCACAACGAATTCCGCATTTTTTCAGTTGAAAGTGGCCGAGAAAAAGAAGTGTTGCTTTACTTACTGAACGCCCGTCTGACCTCAGGTGAACCAGTATGTATTGTAGTACCGTCTCTTACATTACATAAGAGCCTTAGGTCAGGAACGGTCCTTGCTGGTGGTAATAGAGCTGGGACACTTTGCCCTACAGCATCCCTTGCAAGGTCGATTGCATTTATGCTTGAGGTGGCCGGCCGGAGTGGCCGAGTGGTTAAAGGCGCTACAGTCTGGCACCGCACGACCGCTACGGTCGCAGGTTCGAATCCTGCCTCGGGCATGGATGTGTGTGATGTCCTTAGGTTAGTTAGGTTTAAGTAGTTCTAAGTTCTAGGGGACTTATGACCACAGCAGTTGAGTCCCATAGTGCTCAGAGCCATTTGAACCATTTATGCTTGAGGTGTACTGCTTGCTCCAGACTTGTGATGTCCTCATCTCGCAACTGTCCGTGCAACAGGTCAACTCTGTTTAGTCTGGCAACAAGATCTATTACGCAGAAGACAGGTCTGCGTCGACGGCCGTGCGGCGATGGACACACCGCTAGCCGTCAGATCACCGCAGTTACGCGGCGTCGAACGCGGTTGCCACTTAGGTGGGTGATCATCCGGGTTGCCTCACAAACACGGCAGAGAGAGTGGTGTGCTGACACCACGCTCCTCCATGTCCGCATACTGGGACACCGGTCAGCTGAGGATGACACGGCCCTCGGAAGGTACCACTGGGCCTTCAGATGCCTGTTCAGGCAGAATTTGGTTTAGAGTTTTAGAAAGACAGGTCTGCATACACAACGCAAAGACGCTCGTGATTTTGGAGAAATGTCACCCTTACTGATCGCAGCCATCACATGAACGCAAATGTCGGAACGGACGTGTTTTCACGATAATGCGTCCCAATTTGGCTTCCACACTCCGATTTGCTCCGGTTGAACTTTAAGCGCTGGAAGTTGAAACAGGAGAATCGAATCGACTGCGTTCTGTTTCGCCCAAAGTTTCAGGTACATTTAGATGCAAATAATCGTATTTTGTATGTGCTACAGGAGGAAAATAGATGCAAAGGAAAATAAAATGGGATAAAATCTACAGCCAGACTTGGAATGCTTGTGGAAAAACGAACAAATTCATAGTATTGAGCCGCGCGGGATTAGCCGAGCGGTTTAAGGCGCTGCAGTCATGGACTGTGCGGCTGGTTCTGGCGGAGGTTCGAGTCCTCCCTCGGGCATGGGTGTGTGTGTTTGTCCTTAGGATAATTTAGGTTAAGTAGTGCATAAGCTTAGGGACTGATGATCTTTGTAGATAAGTCCCATAAGATTTCACACACATTTGAACATAATACCGAACTATGCATAAACTGTCTTTGTATTCCGTAAGATATGAGTAGACTTTATTTCCTAAGAGGACGAAAGTGCTAAAATGGTGTGGAAAGGCCTGAAGATCGCAATTTAATATAACAGGAACATAGGTGAAAGAAACGAGTTTCTTGCATCAGCCTTTATTTATTTCCATTTTATTTTTAGTTTGTGTACTACGTCGTTTTTCATATAAAATGTTTAACCCGTTAACTACATATGTCTTGGGTTGCAGTCATTACCATGAGCAATCCGTGGTTAGCCAGGCTTCATAGCTGTAGCCATGATACTCGGTACAGTACAAACAGCAGTGCACGAAAACTCCATTTGCCATTGTCAGGTAGCGCTGAACTGTCAAAAACATGACGGTCCATACAGGCAACATTTCTTTAAAGAAGTTTACCACGGCTGTAGATGCTGCTGTATTATCTTATTTGAAGGAATGTTGTTAGTTTTGAAGCTGAAACGGGAAAAATCAATAAAGAACAATGAAACCTGTTTAACAAAAAAAAAAAAAAAAAAAAAAAGCCTCTCATTTCAATACCATCCATGTTTTTCTTGTGCCTATCTAATTCTGTTTTCTTTCCTCCAACTTATCTCCTGTCCTCTATTAGCTCCTGATCTTATACAGACAAATCAACTTCATTCTAAATTTGATTAGCTTCGTACTGTTGGCATACATTCTTGTTTGATTCTTGTTTGATGTCATTACAAACTTAATGGGAAATTATTTGACACTGTGTTAGGACGTTTCTGAAATATCGGGTATTATTATTATTATTATTATTATTATTATTACAATGTGCTACGCAAGTCGTAATGATTGCTACATCAGCTATTATTATTGTTATTATTATTATGCTTTGCTCGTGCACTATAATACACAATATACAATTAAAGGGCAACTACTCATGGAGGTTCAGTGTGGGCTGTAATTATCATATGGCAGCGCAACTTGTTAGATAAGCTAATGCACATTAGTGCATTAGCTTATCTAACAAGTTGTAACGTTACGTGTATGTAGGCAAGCTAATTGGCCCTCAAGAACTGCTACGGTGTGAGGTGTATTTTATGTTCGGCTGAACGCTAGCGGCCGCAGGGCTCAGGGCGGACTGCGGCGGCAGTTCCAGGCCTTGCCTGCTATCGGTATTGATACTGGCAGGATGTCGCCCCCAGACATTCCAAGATTTGCTAGAGTGTTTGAATTTCAATAACACAACTGTGACGTAAAGTCATATAGCAGGCAGGCAAACATTATTATAATAATGAGTAGTTCCCTAGTCAGGCTGTATAGATCACAATGGTAAAAGTCAAATATATGCAAGGAATGAAATTATTGTTCATATGATGCGTTTCTGAATGTATTCATCATCAGACTAGTCTCCGAATGTTTGTTTCACATTCGACTTTAAACGTCATATCTATGTGTAGTGATAGCTCCTAGTTATCTGATGATGGATAAATTCCGAAACGCGTCATATGAGCGATAAAGTCATTCCTTGCCTGATGTTTGACTTTTAGTATTGCGGCCCAGTCGGCTGAACTCCTGACTGTTTTAATTTCAAGTCTGAAGTCGGCTGGCAAACGACAAAAGAAATACTTTTTTCGAGTGACATAATTACAAATTACCTAACTAAAAAAGAACCCGCGGGTAGGCAACATTCCGTTAGAACTACTGATAGCCTTGGGGGAGCCAGCCATGACAAAACTTTATCTGGCGAGCAAGATGTATGAGACAGGTGAAATACTTTCAGACTTCAAGAAGAATATAATAATTCCAATCCCAAAGGAAGCAGGTGTCAACAGGTCTGAAAATTATGGAACTATCAGCTTAATAAATTTGGTCTGCAAAATAGTAACATGAATTCCTTACAGACGAATGAAAAAAACTGGTAGAAGCCGACCTCGCGTTATTGAACTATCAGTTTAATAAGTCTTGGCTGCAAAATACTCACACGGATTCCTTACAGACGAATGGAAAAACTAGTAAAAGTCGACCTCGGGAAAGATCAGTTTGGATTCCGTAGAAATGTTGGAACATGTGAGGCAATACTGACCCTACGACTTTTCTTAGAAGAAAGATTAAGGAAAGGCAAACCTACGTTTCTAGCATCTGTAGACTTAGAGAAAGCTTTTGACAAATTCTGAAGGTGGCAGGGGTGAAATACAGGGAGCGGAAGTCTATTTACAATTTGTGCAAGAAGGAGATGTTAGTTATCCGAGTCGAGGGGCATGAAAGAGAAGCAGTGGTTGGGAAGGGAGTGAGAGAGGGTTGTAACCTATCACTGATGTTATGAAATCTGTGTATAGAGCAAGCAGTGAAGGTAACAAAAGAAAAATTTGGAGTAGGAATTAAAATCCATGCAGAAGAAATTAAAACTTTGAGGTTTGCCGATGACATTGGTTCTGCCAGAGGCAGCAAAGGACCTGGAAGAGCAATTGAACGGAAAGGACAGTGTCTTCAATGAGGATATAAGATGAACATCAACAAAAGTAAAACAAGGATAATGGAATGTAGTCTAATTAAATCAGGTGATGATGAGGGAATTAGATTAGGAAATGAGACACTTTAAGTAGTAAAGGAGTTTTGCTACCTGGGGAGGAAAATAACTGATGATGGTGGAAGTAAAGACGATATAAAAATGTAGACTGGCTCTAGCAAGGAAAGCGTTTCTGAATAATATAAATTTGTTAACATCGAGTATAGATTTAAGTGTCAGGAATTCTTTTCTGAAAGTGTTTGTATGGAGTGTAGTCATGTATGGAAGCGAAACATGGACAACAATAGTTTAGACAAGAAGAGAACAGAAGCTTTCGAAATGTGGTGCTACAGAAGAATGCTGAAGATTAAAAGGATAGTTCACACAACTAATGAGGAGGAACTGAATCGAATTGGGGAGAAGAGGAATTTGTGGCACAACCTGACTAAAAGAAGGGATCGGTTGGTAGGACACGTTCTGAGGCATCAAGGGATCACCAATATAGTATTGGAGGGCAGCGTGGAGGGTAAAAATTGTAGACGGAGACCAAGAGATGAATACACAAAGCAGATTCATGGGTTGTAGTAGTTACTCGGAGAGGAAGAGGCTTGCACAGGATAGTTTCTGGACTGAAGACCACAACAATTACAAATTAACAGTTTTAGGATATTGTTCACTCGGTTGTGTTGTGAAACCTTCCTTTTTGCCAAATTTCATAATTCTAGGCCAGCGGGGAGTATCCTGTAGGTTTTGATGAGTGAGTTTGCAACTGTTAAATTTCTAATATAAAGTCCGTATCTTTCTGTTGCATTGACTTAGAAGCTTCAATTTATTACGCCGCCAAGGGACCATAGACCTCAGTATGTGACATGAATTTCAACTTGATATGTCTACCCGTTCCGTAAAAAACGGCCGGACAGACAGACAGACACACAGACTGACAACAGAGCGGTCCTAAAAGGGTTCCGTTGTTAGAAACTGAGGTACGGAACCTTAAAAACGGCGAAAAAATTACATTTTTTACCTATTTTTGTATTTTATCATTGTTGTTGTCAAACCTCAGCTTTGGATACAGCACCCCAAAGAAACATACAAAAGGAAGTAATCAAAACCACCTCACAACTTACCAGCTATATTATAAGAGCAGTGCGAGGAAGCGACAGAGGAAAGAGTGGGGATTGGTTTGTGTGGGATGAAAGGGACCAGACTGCGACGGTTATCGGTCCGAAAGAGTGGGGAGCCTACCCTGGCAACCTTCTGCAATGGTTCGCATTCTCCTTGACTACAGAGCGGCACCGACACAGCCGCTGAGTCGAGGAACCGCCATATTCTCCCGTCAACGTCACGATAACCAATAAAATCAATGTAATTACCTGATATTGTCAAAATGAGAGCCATCTCTATATCAGTATAAAAGAACCTCCAAAATTGAAGTCTTATTCCGTAGATTGCAGTTGATACATACATTGATTACTGGTTTCAGCAAAGCTATATTGCCATCTTCAGATCATCGGATATGTGAATTATAAGGCCTCTGCGTGTGGCACACTGCCATTACACCAAAATAAAATCCATAACTGTATCAGCAAGGTACAGACGTGTCAAATACATCAGATAGATCACATCCACTGCTGTCAGATGTGTGTATGTTGATCAACATACATGCCTGACAGCAGTGGATGTGCTCTGTCTTGTGTGTTTGACACGTGCGTGACTCGCTGATAGAGCTACGGCTCTAATTTTAGTATACTTACTGTCAATGGGATTGTATTTTCCGCGAGTTCACCTCTATGTTTTCATTAGCCAAATGCTAGTGTGTCACACGTAGGGACTTCATAATTCACGTATCCGATGATCCGAAGATGGCAATATAACTTTGCTGAAACTAGTAATCGTAATATGTATCAACTGCGATTTAGGCAAAAAACTTCCTATTTTGGAAGCTTTTTTACATCGATAAATTTAAACTGTTTAGTGACTGCTGAATATTCAGAATTTTTCTTGGCATTCGACATCGCCAAATTTGTCGTTTTGTAGAATCACAGACAATCCATTCTAGAAAGGGTTCCGAAATGAATGAAAAGTGTGTACCGCAAATTTAGGTAGGGCAATTTGGCACCTATGCCCGCCACAGTCTGTTGCAGACACATTAAGTGGTCTAATACTGGAGTCCCATGTGCCATGTGTCCCCATTTATCCTGCACATTGTTGCCTTGTCTCAGTGTTTTCTTCGTAGGTTTCAAAGATCCCTGAACTTAATATTGCGAGTGTACGTGTATACTTTGGCAGCGCACATGTGGCATACGACATGAAGACGCCACATTTCAAAACAGTGTTGGTCTATCATGTAAATTCCTAAAATGATAATAAAGATAGTTGTAGTTTTGTATGGCATTGCAGTGTTTTCCTTAGGGCAGATGTATTCCGCTGGTAAAGAAACATTTTTAACATACATTGAAACTGAGTCAATTGAAGTTGTAGAAGTCAAACACTTGTCGTCTGTTTCAGCTGGCTAATCACACAGGCTACCTTTTTGAAGCAGAAATGGAATTTTATCTTTTGCCCAAGCTCATCCACGCACAAAACCTGATAACAATTAAATTGGAATATGCGTCTTCTGTGGCTTTAAAGATAATCTTGAAATGAATTTTGTTATTCTGCATAAGGACGTGAGAACGATAAAGCGAGAAGGAATCTCTCTGTTGTAGGACAAACTTCTCGTGTGTTTTGTTAACACACTTTTTTCGGGCGAGATTGTATTTTGATGTGAAATTTAGCTCCGTCTTCTACAGTCTCCCGATGTGGTACTGAGCCTTTAAAAATGCATTTATGTGTATCTGTTGAAACAATATCAAAATTAAGGCTAATAAATAACCTTTCGTATATTAAAATAACAAAAACTACGTCGCTTATACTGAGAAGGCTCCATCTTATTAGGCTCCTAATTACAGTTGGGAAGAGCAGCATTCGAAGAATGACTGGGAAGCATATTCACTGTCAGACTTAAGTGGTGGAGACCTGGTGTCACAGTTATTCGCCATTATCTTCCTGCAAAAACATAAGTTACGAGGCGCTGTCCAAAATACTGTACTGGTATTAGAACGTAATTATGCAATTCCTCCCGCAGCTACGTGTCCGTCCTTCAGTTCGTGTACCACGCACAGACACAAGTAGGGCACCGTGATTAATGTACGTAGCGCAGCTTGCAGCCGCTGTGTGCCGCCAACAGGTCGAACGCTAATAACCGTAATCACCCAATCACCGCTCCCTTCCCCTCCCAACCCACCGGCCGTCACTCCCCACACAATTTTGCCCCCGGCTCTTGGTCGGTACATTTCTCCTCATTCGTGCGTTATGTGTGTGCGTAAGAAAGGGCGGACGAGAACAGAGGCAAATGGTTGTCCACATGCACTTATCTTAGATCAGGATTTTGGAACACTCTGCTCTTGTCTTTAAAAGAAACATCACAGCGGAAAAGCGGTCCGACGCTGAGCCTTACATCTGATTACTGGTAATAAAACCATTTGAACCTATGTAGATGGGAACTTAATGGCAAAGTTTACATTTCAAGTCGTAGCATAGTCGGACCTTCTTTTGCACGGTGTAGAGCAGCGAGTCGACATGGTATGGACTCAACAAGTCGTTGGAAGTGCTATGCAAAAATACTGAGCCACGCTGCCTCTATAGCCGTCCATAACTGCGTAAGTGTTCCTGGCGCAGGCTTTTGTGCACGGACTGACCTCTCGACTGTGTTCCATAAATGTTTGATCGGTGCCCAAATCATTCACTCGAGCTGTCCCGAATGTTCTTCAAACTTATCGTAAAAAATTGTGGCCCAGTGACATAAGCATTGTCATCCATAAAAATCCCATCGCTGTTTGGGAACGTGAAGTCCAGAATGGCTGTAAATAGTCTCCAGGTAGCCGAACATAGCCATTTCCAGTCAATTATCGGTTCAGTTGGACCAGAGGACCCAGTCCATTCCATGTAGACACAGCCGATACGATTATGGATCCACAACCAGCCTGCACAGTGCCTTGTTGACAACTTGCGCCCATTGCTTCGTGGAGTCTGCACCACACTCGAATTCTACCATCAGCCCATACCAACTGAAATCGGGACTCATCTGTCAAGGCAAGTGCTTTCCAGTCGTCTAGGGTCTAAAGGATATAGTGACAAGCCCAGGAGAGGTGGTGAGGCCATGTCGTGCTATTTGTCGACGGTCATCTGATACAGCCCACTGTGGCCCAATATCATCGCAGTATCCTAACGGATACGTTCGTCATACTTCCCAAGTTGATTTCGTGGTTACTTCACGCAGTGTTTCTTGTCGGTTAGCACTCACATCACTACGCAAATGCCGCTGCTCTCGGTCGTTAAGTGTAGGCCGTCGGCTGTTTCATTGTGCTTCCTTGATGAGACATTATCCCTGAAATTGGTGCCGGCCGGTGTGGCCGTGCGATTCTAGGCACTTCAGTCTGGAACCGCGTGACCGCTACGGTCGCAGGTTCGAATCCTGCCTCGGGCATGGATGTGTGTGATGTCCTTAGGTTAGTTAGGTTTAAGTATTTCTAAGTTCTAGGGGACTGATGACCTCAGATCTTAAGTCCCATAGTGCTCAGAGCCATTTTGAACCTGAAATTGGTATCCTCGGCACACTCCCGATGCTGTGGATCAGAAAATACTGAATTCCCAAACGCTTTTCGAAATGGAATATCCCTTTCGTCTATCTCTAACTACAATCCGCTTTCAAGGCTCATTAATTTCCGTCATGCGGCCATATTCACGTCCGACGCCTTTGCACGTGAATCGCCTGAGTGCAAATGACAACTCCCCCAATGAACTGCCCTTTTATACCTTGTGTACACGATACTACCGCCATCGTGTATGTCTATATCGTTGTTGCATGAACTTTGTCACCCCGGTGTAGGTGTGCGTAAGAAAGGGCGGATGAGAACAGAGGTAAACAGTAATCCATATGCACTTATCTTAGATCAGGAGTTTGGAACACTATCTGCCCTTCTCTGCAGAAGAAACATCACAACGGAAAAACGCTGTGACGCTGACTCTTGCATCTGATTATTCGTAGTCAAGCAATTTGATTCCATTTAGATGGGAAGTTAATGGCAAAACTTACGTGTCGAACATATTTGCGCTGACTAGGACGATATTTGATAATGATGTCTGCGATGGGAGGTCACAAATACATTCGTCTTTACCTCGAAAACAACTTGCGGACCCAAGTTGAACGGAATATTTTTGCTTCTTATTATCGTACACTTTCACCAATGTCATTTTCCACTGTCTGTGTTATTTCTTCTTCTGCCTTTGGAATTCTTGTTTCTTCCGTTCGTTCCTGATGTCCCTTCCACTTTTGTTTATGCTTCTTAATTTGTGTGTGTGTGTGTGTGTGTGTGTGTGTGTGTGTGTGTGTGCGCGTGTGCGCGTGTGTTTGTGTGTGTGTGTGTGTGTGTGTGTGTGTGTGTGTGTGTATGTGTGTGTGTGTGTGTGTGTGTGTGTGTGGGCCGGCCGCGGTGGTCTCGCGGTTCTAGGCGCGCAGTCCGGAACCGTGCGACTGCTACGGTCGCAGGTTCGAATCCTGCCTCGGGCATGGATGTTTGTGATGTCCTTAGGTTAGTTAGGTTTAAGTAGTTCTAAGTTCTAGGGGACTAATGACCACAGCAGTTGAGTCCCATAGTGCTCAGAGCCATTTGAACCATTTGTGTGTGTGTGTGTGTGTGTGTGTGTGTGTGTGTGTGTGAATTCCTAAGGGACCAAACTGCTGAGGTCATCGGTCCCTAGACTTACACACTATTTAAACGAACTTAAACTGTCTTATGAGTAGAACAACACACACACCCATGACCGAGGGAGAACTCGAACCTCCGGAGGGAGGAGCCACGCAGTCCGTGACATGGGGCCCTAGATCGCGCGGTCACTCCGCGTGGCTTCTTAATTTGTCATTTACTGTAAAAATATTGTTCTTTTCGAATCATTTCATTCCTATCCAACTTTGCGCAACCTTTGACTACTCATAAAAATTTCGTTTGACAACTTGAATATGGCTAGAAACCTTTCCTCTTCATAACCGGGGATTTACTACAACACTATGAAAGAGTACAGCCATCGCCTTATGGGATTTCTTTTTTGCGTCTCTTCGGGTATGTTCTAATTATCTATTCATAGTGCAACATATATCCTAAGATTACTGAAATTTAATATCTGCATACTTTTCTTCCATAAAAGCAGAGCAGCTCTATGGGTAATCAAAGTACTGACATTGTTCCAGAATCTGATCTTCAATTACAAAATTTGATTTGTAGTACTTCATGTAATTACTAAATATAAAACTTTAAAAATTTAAAATGCTATTATATCCTATCATTAACGTTCTAACTGCCCTACCACAACAAAGGTCAAAATTGAGTGATTGTGGTGTTGCTCACGCTGCTAAATACTGCATTTTCGGGCAACAACATAGTTATTATGTGGCAGGTGTCATTAGAGCACAGTTAATAAAGTCATTTCATGTAATAATGAATAAACTAGGCACTCATCTTTTCGTGTTTCCCACGCTGGTCTCGTTGTAAAATCATGGCTCAACCGTCGAAAATCTAAGTGGTGATGATACCAAGCTCGGATGCAAAGAGGCCTAGGTTTTATTCTGCTATATTCAAAAGTTTTGTAGATGGGTTTCACAAACCATTCTTGAAGATTAAACCTTTCAAAGTTAGCACAATGGTGATGTAAAAAAAAATAATCAGCACTCCGAATTTAAGTTACACTTCCTTTTAATTGCTTTTATTGGAATATCACGTAACACACAAAACATCACTTCACAATACAAAACATACTTGAAAACATCTTCCTCACATTTTATAAGCCAACTACAATATGGGTCTTTCCAACATGACGCCCAAGACTTGACCCTCTCAAGGTCCGACTCTCTAACAACTAACTAATAATCGCTTACGCGCCCAAAAATCAGAGTTACAAGTACGACAAAGATCATAGTGATAAAAGAAAGAATACACATAAAAATAATATCATTGCAATATAAACATATCGATGTATCACAAATGAAATCAAATCTGAATGTTGTCTCAGAAATATGTTAAGTAGTTAACAGAAACACAGTAGAATATCGCTGGTATCGAGAGGTTGAGTTGAGGTGCCGTAATGGTTACGTAATTCAAGTACCATTACAACGTCCATCATCTTAACTTAATGCTTTAACAATGTAATTCAAATATTAAATTAGGAAATGTGTATATTTGTGAGTAGGCGTCACATACAGCGTGCGTGTTACCCACACTATTACAGGGTGAATATTAATAAAACAGACAAACTGCAAGGGCGGTTTCCTGACTGGAAATGGAAATCAGACAGCCTGCAACACACAAGGAACACACGATACGCGGTCTGAGGAACTTCAGTTATCAAAGCCATCTCCTGTGGCAACGCTGCAGTTCCGGACACATGTTCATACGACCGTTCTTCTCTGTCTCCAGTCAGGAACCCGTTCCTGCAGTTTGTCGGTTTTATTCATGTTGGCCCTGTATTTTGATTCTACCTTTTCCATTAATCTCTGGGTGAATAAACCAAAACTAGTAAAGCCAACATAATCAGACTTTCCTGTAGACTGATCGGACACAGCGGCTCCAGTGGCCCTTCTGCGATGGTAACCATACGAGGCCGCAGCGCAGAGATAGCCAAATATCGGTCTTGACGTGGGTTTGTAAAGGGCCGGCGACCTTGTCCAATTCACCTTGTGTACTGATCTGTTTCCCTGTAGAGTGGCCGGCCGGTGTGGCCTAGCGCTTCTAGGCGCTTCAGTCTGGAACCGTGCGACCGCTACGGTCGCAGGTTCGAATCCTGCCTCGGGGATGCATGTGTGTGATGTCCTTAGGTTAGTTAGGTTTAAGTAGTTCTAAGTTCTAGGGGACTGATGACCGCAGATTTTAAGTCCCATAGTGCTCAGAGCCATTTGAACCATTTGAACCCTGTAGAGAGTGTCCGCAACTTATGGATGACAGATGTAGAGACATTAGCATCTGCAGCAACAGGACGGGAATTCCATCTTTGTTTGATCAAACGGACTGCCCCTGATACTTACACTGCACTGGAACGCCGCTTTTCAAGTGCTTCGTTGAAGACAACGTCCACAAATGGCAACTGCCGTTTGTGTAATTCACTAGCGAACACTAGGGTCACTGGAACTCACTTCTTTCTGCGGGGTCACCTGATACCGTAATGCATAACACAGCCGATAGATGGTGAATGACTTTAGTTGTTGCTTACACTGAAAGCGAAGATCTACGGCTGTGCAGCAAGAGCACGGGTACTGCTGTACTGTATCTTGAACCGCGTGTTCCCCTAACTCCTTTGAGCAGTGTATTTAAGACGTTAATTCATTTGTAATCAGATATTTGAAGCTATTTTATACTTTGAATTTGATTATTTTAAAGAAATGGTAATAATTTTGTTTGCGGTTTACTAATACCCAGCGTCACTGGTTCAGATCCAGTACAACTGTCTCGGTGGACAAGTGAGAGAAGACTCAAAAGCAATGGCTGAATAACAGCCGAGCATAGCACGTTGAAGGTGTTCGGTGGAACTTTTAAGTTCCGCGCCACCCTCCGACGGTGGAAGTACAGAGGAGGGGTGCAGTAATGCGCCAACTCTATGGTCAAAGAAAAAAGTGGCTGGACGAGAACTGGCCACTGCTAGTCACTGTACGAAAACGGACAGAAAAACGCGGTCGTATGGAAATAGATTTTTTGTCTTTATGGTCATTTTGAAACCCCATACCAGGTAGGCCGGCAGCGGCAAAACTACGCCACTCTTCGGCCACAGATAATACATTCAATACAAGAGGAGACACCGAGAAACGGAACAAACACGGTGGATAAACAACAGTAGACAGACAAATTGAAAATACATGAAGCCATTCACAGGTGCAGTGTCCAAACTAAAAGACGTTCAGCACTCGAACACGAAACAGAGACGACAGTAACGACACACGTGAACGATGGACCACAAACGACGAAACACTGAATCACTAACACGATGGCACACGCAAACACTGGCGACGACCTCCGGTGTGCAAATATTCACTGAGCGTGTACGAGTCCGGGAACCTGCCAAAGGGGAAAAGGTGGGCGAGGAGGGAGAGGGGAGGGTGTAGATGCCAGTGGCAGAGGAGATGGGAGGGGGAGGAAAGAAGGTAGGGGGTTGGGAAAGCCCGGGGAAGAGGACGGAGGGAGGAAGGGAGGAGGGAGAGAAGGGAGAGAGGGAAAAGACACAGGGGGTGGGATGGGAGGATGAAAGTCGGTAGGAGGGGTAGATGGAGGGGATGAGGGCATCATCAGGGAGGGGGAGTTGGTGGGAGCCACCTTGGGCGAGGGTATGAAGAACGGAGAGATGGAGAGCAGTTGGGATGTGGGAATAAAGGCGCGGCAGCAAACAGGGGTGGGAGAGGATAGGAGAGACAAATGGGCGTGGGGAATCACGTTTACGGGAGGTGTAGAGGATCTGTATTCGTTCGACAAAAATGAGGAGATGCAGAAGTGGAATGAGGGCATACAGGATCCACGTGGGGGAGGGGAGACGGATACGACAGGCGAGGCGGAGAGCATGGCGTTCTAGAATTTGAAGGGATTTGTAAAAGGTAGGAGGGGTGGAGATCCAGGAGGGATGGGCATAGCAGAGGATAGGGCAGATGAGGGATCTATAAGTGTGGAGGATGGTGGAGGGGACCAGACCCCATGTGCGGCCAGGAAGGAGCTTGAGTAGACGGAGTTGGGAGCATGCCTTGGCTTGGATTGTCCAGAGATGGGGGGTCCAGGAGAGGCGACGGTCGAGGGTGACGCCAAGGTACTTGAGGGTGGGGGTGAGGGTGATAGGATGGCCATAAACGGTGATATAGAAGTCGAGGAGATGGAAGGAAGGGGTAGTTTTGCCTACAGTGATTGCCTGGGTCTTGGAAGGATTGATCTTGAGCAACCACTGGTTACACCAAGTGGTGAACCGGTCAAGATGGGATTGAAAAAGGTGTTGGGAGCGTTGCAGGGTGGGGGCGAGGGCAAGGAAGGCGGTGTCATCGGCGTACTGGAGAAGGTGGGGGGGTGAAGGCGGTGGCATGTCCGCGCGTATCCAGAAGGTAGAGAAGAGGGGAGAGAATGGAACTTTGGGGCACACCGGCGGAGGGGTAGAAGGTGTAGGAATCCATGTTATGGATGGTGACATAGGAAGGACGTTGGGAAAGAAAGGACACGATCAGACGGACTTAGTTGATAGGAAGGGCGAAGGTTTGGAGCTTGAAGAGGAGACTGGAAAGCCATACACGGTCGTAAGCACGTTCAAGGTCGAGGGAGAGGAAGATGGCGGAGCGACGGGAGTTGAGCTGTTCGAAGAGGAGATGAGTGAGGTGAAGGAGAAGGTCATCGGCAGAGAAGGACGGTCGAAAGCTACGCTGGGTATCGGGAAGGAGGCGGTGCTGGCGGAGTTGCTGGTGGATGCGTCGGGTAAGGACGGATTCCAGGACTTTCCTGAAGTCGTATGGTAATAGAGCGGTTATTGGCTAGTTATGATATACCCAGTATAATTTCAGTACGGGATATGAGATCGAAAGGAGGAAGAAAACTGAATCATTATATACGAATTACCTTTATGGGCCGTGATAAGGTAGGTAGCAGCAATTTGCTGCAAATTTCCTACAAACATATGCTTTTAACAGTAGCAAAAGGCAGTATTCGACATATTTTCTAAGACAGGGAGCCGAGTCTAATAGTTCGCGTGACGACCGCAATTCCTCAGCAGAGCACTAGCAACACGCTTATCTCATCTTCCGTAATGCCCACGTTAGTTCGAGTTCCTTAAACGTCTCAGTGACCGGACGGCAGCCACGCTCCGACAACACGCGACGCTTCGTAGCTTGTGTCGTCAGCTGCTACGATTATTATTATGTTGGCGACAAACACACAGAAGCGTGTCGGCTTCCGGTGAGTCTGATCGTCAACATAAGATTCTAGCTTTCCGTCGTTGTTGGCCCCTAATACATGTTAAAAATAACTTTACGGTGTATTTCAGTACAGTCATTTTATTAGTTTTCATCACTTATTTTATTTTATTCTTGAATCACTCCAGAACTCAATACTTTCCTGTATATCAGTTATGGGAGATATCGTCCGTTGCTTGACATAGGCCCACAGGAATATATTTTAATCGGTAAAGTGAGGATAGTTCGTGATTTTAACACAGGTCAGACCAGTTTTTAGCAGTTTCACGTTACATGGGGACTGCCCCGTCTCTTTTTCATTTTAGTTACTGCTCGACTCATTTTTTAAGAAGGATCGGTTTCTGAGCCCTAAATATTTATTTTTATTTTTTAGGCTAGACATTCATCATAGAGGATGGTTTTATCAATTGAGGAAGGCTGAGAACTTAGTCTAGCCAAGGTCAACTGTTGTTCTGCAGCATTCTGTAACAACTCCCTACAACATATGACATTGTATTTGTCAGTAACATTCTTTTTGTATGAATTTACAAATCTTATTTTTGAGCTATGTATTCTTTGTGGGGCGTATGTGATCCACACTTAGTTTTCTAACTAGATGTGAAATATTTTCTTCCTTGTTTAAATCAGTTCAGTCAGTGCTTTAAGATAGTTCAGATAACTTCATTTCCTAGTTATAAAAACATTTATTAATAAAATTTCTTTACAGATATACACCAGGAGACCCAATTTAAAGGGTGAGAAACCGGTTGTGTGGGTCTCTCATCGACTTAAATAAATGCAACTACAGCGAGCTATTGGATTTTTCATTCAGTTTCATATTTTAATAATTTTAACACCTATAAGGACAAGTAAGAGTTCCCATCACTTCAAAAGAAGAAAGATACACATGTTCCGTGCAACACGGTACAAAAATTTACAAAGCAGTCACAATTTTTTGTTCAACTGTTTGAGGAAATTTTACGAAGACAAGTGAATATTCTTGTCAGTTCAAATAAAGCAATAAAGATGCACGCATTTACAGTATGGTACGCAGATGTTTAGAATTGTCTGTTTAGAATTATTTAGAAAACCTACGAGGACACGGTCATGCAGTGAGAGGAAAATATATCACAGCAAAATACACTCCTGGAAATGGAAAAAAGAACACATTGACACCGGTGTGTCAGACCCACCATACTTGCTCCAGACACTGCGAGAGCGCTGTACAAGCAATGATCACACGCACGGCACAGCGGACACACCAGGAACCGCGGTGTTGGCCGTCGAATGGCGCTAGCTGCGCAGCATTTGTGCACCGCCGCCGTCAGTGTCAGCCAGTTTGCCGTGGCATACGGAGCTCCATCGCAGTCTTTAACACTGGTAGCATGCCGCGACAGCGTGGACGTGAACCGTATGTGCAGTTGACGGACTTTGAGCGAGGGCGTATAGTGGGCATGCGGGAGACCGGGTGGACGTACCGCCGAATTGCTCAACACGTGGGGCGTGAGGTCTCCACAGTACATCGATGTTGTCGCCAGTGGTCGGCGGAAGGTGCACGTGCCCGTCGACCTGGGACCGGACCGCAGCGACGCACGGATGCACGCCAAGACCGTAGGATCCTACGCAGTGCCGTAGAGGACCGCACCGCCACTTCCCAACAAATTAGGGACACTGTTGCTCCTGGGGTATCGGCGAGGACCATTCGCAACCGTCTCCATGAAGCTGGGGTACGGTCCCGTACACCATTAGGCCGTCTTCCGCTCACGCCCCAACATCGTGCAGCCCGCCTCCAGTGGTGTCGCGACAGGCGTGAATGGAGGGACGAATGGAGACGTGTCGTCTTCAGCGATGAGAGTCGCTTCTGCCTTGGTGCCAATGATGGTCGTATGCGTGTTTGGCGCCGTGCAGGTGAGCGCCCCAATCAGGACTGCATACGACCGAGGCACACAGGGCCAACACCCGGCTTCATGGTGTGGGGAGCGATCTCCTACACTGGCCGTACACCACTGGTGATCGTCGAGGGGACACTGAATAGTGCACGGTACATCCAAACCGTCATCGAACCCATCGTTCCAGCATTCCTAGACCGGCAAGGGAACTTGCTGTTCCAACAGGACAATGCACGTCCGCATGTGTCCCGTGCCACCCAACGTGCTCTAGAAGGTGTAAGTCAACTACCCTGGCCAGCAAGATCTCCGGATCTGTCCCCCATTGAGCATGTTTGGGACTGGATGAAGCGTCGTCTCACGCGGTCTGCACGTCCAGCACGAACGCTGGTCCAACTGAGGCGCCAGGTGGAAATGGCATGGCAAGGCGTTCCACAGGACTACATGCAGCATCTCTACGATCGTCTCCATGGGAGAATAGCAGCCTGCATTGCTGCGAAAGGTGGATATTCACTGTACTAGTGCCGACATTGTGCATGCTCTGTTGCCTGTGTCTATGTGCCTGTGGTTCTGTCAGTGTGATCATGTGATGTATCAGACCCCAGGAATGTGTCAATAAAGTTTCCCCTTCCTGGGACAATGAATTCACGGTGTTCTTATTTCAATTTCCAGGAGTGTATCACATGTATCACTGTTTTATCCCTCACAGTCCTATCGCAGTTGCACCAACGTGGTACCATGAGCGGATTCCTGGGGCAGCTTCAGTTTCTCCACTGACAACCCACAGGGCTCAGAATAAGTATGTTATCCAGGAAGTCTCAGGGGGATGAATTGTCTTCTCACAGCTTCCACTGACGACCCAGAATTTGAAGAGCTCCAGTCATTGCCGTAGAACTGCCATAATGAGCAGTGTTTCCACTGGTCCATCTTTCATGAGCTGAGACGTGGTGTGACACTCAGCTTAGTGCCACAGTAAATTGTATAAAGTCACCCGGTATCATCACTCCCATTAAGTTTTGTGTCTGCGTGTTAACCAAGATCATGTCTCATGCGAGTCCAGAATACATGAAACGAATTTACTAAGGAATTAGATGACTAGTAACATACACTTCAGTGCAAAAATGAATTGTCCTGAAAAACATATAATTCCATGCACATGTGCCTTATTCAAAACCCTTATCTAATTCATACGATAAAAATGATTATCTTGTAACCTGGATATCATACAAATCATGTACAAGACCTGTCAGTAAAATTCTGATCTCATTTTAATCATATTACTAGAACAAGTATACAGTTGATCACCAATCTGATATATATGTCAGTGTTAAGTATTCATCTCTATTCTTATAGTACATAACATAAATGAAAGGATTTGTATCCACTCTTCTACTTACATCTATTTACCTGTCTGGCTAAAGTGCTAAGTGCCACATATACCATATATTACGACATTAGGAATAACTATGATGATCACCAAAAATAGATAGTCATTGTTTACACACTCATATAATAGAAAACCTTATTACTGTACTATTAATGCCGGCCGGAGTGGCCGAGCGGTTCTAGGCGCTACAGTCTGGAACCGCGCGACCGCTACGGTCGCAGGTTCGAATCCTGCCTCGGCCATGGATGTGTGTGATGTCCTTAGGTTACTTAGGTTTAAGTAGTTCTAAGTTCTAGGGGACTGATGATCTCAGAAGTTAAGTCCCATAGTGCTCAGAGCCCTTTTTTTGTACTATTAACGTCAGTCATGCGTCAGTCAACATCTTATACTACTGCAGCAAAAGTCATTGGCGTAACATCATCTTAGCATCTGTCAAATTCACTGGCATCATTACGACTGCAAAACTGTTGTTATTCCTGGTGGTAAAAGAGTAACATGTTAATAAAATTTTCATTAACAAACTGTAAGTTCCTGAAAATTCAAAGATCAGGCATCAACCACAAAGTAGCTCTACTATCCGTTGAGTATACTCCTTCGCTATGATCGCAGGTTCGAATCCTGCCTCGGGCATGGATGTCATGGATGTGTGTGATGTCCTTAGGTTAGTTAGGTTTAAGTAGTTCTAAGTTCTAGGGGACTGATGACCTCAGAAGCTAAGTCCCATAGTGCTCAGAGCCATTTGAACCATTTGTACCTCATAAAGCGATACACACAGAGCACAATTGTAAAAGAAAATGTTCATGTGACATGTATTTGCTTCTTGCTTCCACATCTACGAAGACCTGTAAAGTTAATATTAAACTCCATGCAACGTCCTTAGTGACACAAAAATCTTACTTTACCCCTCATTGACTACATGAAATAACAATCCATAAAAAATTCACACACATTATCATTACTGAAGTAACATCATCCTCTACTCCTCATTGGTTTCCTGAAATATTTATTCTTAAAAACATCTCTTCACCTAGATACACATCGTAATTAAATACATATTATTCCTTCATTACTGCTCAGCATAAGTAACATTAACGTTATTGCATAATATTAATATCTTATTTCATCACACAAATACAGCTACATCATAAACACATTATTTCTTATGCTCTGGTCTCAGCATTTTTATTTTATAGTCTGCGAGGTGCCGGGGCTAGCAGTGTATTTAACACTAAATTCTTCTAGAATCTTCATATGGAAATGATTCTAAGCCCCCCCCCCCTTTTCTAACTCCGACTTTTGCTGTTGCACATGGATTAAGAAGAAACGCGAACTGACTGTAATCGACCCTGCAAGTGGAGTAGAAAAGAGTTTGGCACCTGCAATAATTTAATTTGATAATGGAAACTTTCATTAACGTAGTGAGAAATTAAAGGGTTGCTTTACCGATCCACAGAATGAAAGTTCTGTCCAAAATAACAATTTGATTTATTATGACTAAACTCAAAATAATAAACAAAACACATGAAACATTTACAATACGTCAAATTGGATACTCAAATAAATGCTGCGAAGGTGAAGTTGTCCATAAACTAGCTTGTGACGTTTATGACCAAGTGGTATGTGGAGCCAATTCCTTGCAACTCAAATCTTAAGAGAAACACCCAGCCAACCCAACATTAATTGCTGCTACAGTAGTGAGAACTCAGGCAATGAACAACCAAGACAGAACCACGTAAGAAAAGATGGGAACAGGCGCGCTCTGCTGAGCTCTGATTATCACAGAGCAAATTCCCTAATCTGCCAGTGCTGCGGACATACATTACCAAGTTGTCTTCTTAACTGCAAGGACACGATCTGGCGTACTGGAAGCGATGGCTGGTTGCTTCGATGTCCCGTTGTGGTGATGATAATGTCGCGAGTATAGCCCGGAACAAATTATCCTGGTCTGGTTGTTCCAGACTAAAGACTTCCTATCAATACAAATGCGCCTCTGCGGGAGACGAAGATGGCTCGCCACACAATCACTGACGATACAGTGATTGGTTTTAACAAGCAAAGTAACACAGTAACTCCGATACAGTCAACTTTAGCCAAAACTGCTCAAGACGGACAACATAGGCAGCTTGTACGCAGAACGCTCAATTGCCAACTGTACTCGGAAAGTTCTGTTGAAGTCGAAACTTCAGCAACTTCGTCAAATAGTTACAATTAAATAAAAGTATATTAGACAGCCAACGGAAGGCAGGCTGTCCAGAGCAGCGAGAGCTCAGTCTTGTAACCTAGTCCTGCCGAAAGACGAGAGCCGACTCCCACAAGAGCACCCGTACAAGCCGAACCCAGAACATTCCCGCCCCCACGACAGTGGTCGTGGTTAAACATTCCAATCAGCAACTCGAAAACCGGCGGAAAATTCCCCTCTATTGCCGACGCAGTACTATTCCACCATTGGAGATACTTGGCGCTAATTTCTGCGCCGATTTTGCTACGCCACGGAGCTATTCCCTGAGCAAGCCAATCACAGTTATGATTTTGCAGAAAACGCGGAAATTTGCCCGCCAAGACTGCCTGGGAACACAAGTGTTTCCCACGCCTCGCTGGTAGCCCGCCAGAAACGGTTTTCACTAAGTTTCTGCGAAGTAACGGAATCTCTAGCCCAGCCGCTCCTTCTGGCCCCTCTGGGCGTGTCGCCACCGCTCTTATGACAGTGTCGGCCTCTGGAAAGCATCCACTCGACTCCCTCACACCTATCGGCTTAACCCTTTCAAGATCAACAGAGCCTGCCTGTCACCGGAGCACCGGGGTGACGAGAGACGCTGCATGGGAAGTCCACGTGTGAAGGAATAGCGACTTTTCACTGCATGCATTTAGAGAGGAAAATCGAATTACTCAGAGTAAGATAGAAATATGAGAGGGGGTTCATGCCACCTCTCAAGACGTGTCACGCTTTACCCTTACTGTGTCACTCATTCTTTATGATGTGTCCAGTTTCTCATGACAGACATATTCAGCTGGAATTATCGGCTGATATCTCTGTATTACCAGTAGTCAATAGCTGAGGATTGTTAGCTTCATATTTTCAGACATCTCAAAATGGGCATCAATACAGCAAGTTCTGAAACGTCATTCACTAACTACCAAAAATTCATAGCAAATTAGATTTATCACCAGTTAGGAAAATAATTTCTTGTAGTGAAGATCAACCAGACTCAAAACTTGCTTGACAATACTTACACAAGGATACCTGAACAGAACAGTAGAAGAAGTTGAGTGAACCACGATTTAAAAGGAGGAATGAACACCCAGCTCGAGAAGGCGTCAGACGCCAGCTGATGTACCCATCATAGAGTGATGGATCATCTACCTACGTTAGATCTCATTCTCTCCTAATTCCCTGTAAATCAACATAATAACATAAGATGCAACAAAAAACGTCATACGTTCTTCAGCTTTAAATTCATACAGAAGATTTCGTGTGGTACCTTGTCTGATGACAAATACTTCACAATGTGACTGCAAGATATAGAATAACTCTTGCCTACCTCTTTCAGAAGCAGCCTTACATTTTTTTCTTTGTCACGTATAATTTGAGAGATATCAAAAGCCGGTTCCATCTCCTGAGAAGTACTTGAATGATGACCCTAGGTTCAGTGGAAGACTCTGATTTAGACGAAGATAAAAATCTCAAACAGTTGATGTCTTCTTCCTCCTCTGAAATACAATCCTCGAATTGCAAACAGACTAACTTGGCACCGCTTCAGCTATCGCCTTAGCATCATTAAAGTACTTAGTCAAGGAATCAACACCTAATGTCAATTGTGTAGTAAGAAGGGACAAAACTAAGAAGTTGGCAGAGAACTTCTGACATTGGCAAATGAAAACTAAATGTGCCTGTGACTATTTACAATTTTCCAGTATTTATACCCTTAATTTTGATTCGTTGCAACGGAAATGCTGGACAAACAGTTGACCCCCGACATTTACAGAAAGCTGCCTCACTTATAACTGAAACAGGACTACCCGAGTCTAATACCGTCGATAAAGAAACTTCTCCAACAGAAACTGACACTCGTCAATCTTCTCTTCCAAAAAGGTATCTCTAATATTATCAAACTCGACGATTATTCATCTCTCCACTGAATCCATGTCACAAAACGTTTTTCCTCAGGAAGTGTCAGCAAAATCCTCTACCATGTAAATAGATTTGTTCGTTACTGCTGATAGAGGAACATCTGTTTCACATTCACTGTCATCGTCTGACCAAGGCATGTATTTAGTTACCCAGTCAAAAAACTCGTTTCCCTTAAGTTTCGTGCTTGGTCCTCAACTGTCTCTATGTTGTTGTTGTGGTCTTCAGTCCTGAGACTGGTTTGATGCAGCTCTCCATGCAACTCTATCCTGTGCAAGCTTCTTCATCTCCCAGTTCCCACTGCAACCTACATCCTTCTGTACCTGTTTAGTGTATTCATCTCTTGGTCTCCCTCTACGATGTTTACCCTCCACACTGCCCTCAAATACCAATTTAGTGATCCCTTGATGCCTCAGAACATGTCCTACCAATCGATCCCTTCTTCTAGTCAACTTGTGCCACAAACTTCTCTTCTCCCCAATCCTATTCAATACCTCCTTATTAGTTATATGATCTAACCATCTAATCTTCAGCATTCTTCTGTAGCACCACATTTCGAAAGCTTCTATTCTCTTCTTGTCCAAACTATTTATCGTCCATGTTTCACTTCCATACATGGCTACACTCCATACAAGTACTTTCAGAAACGACTTCCTGACATTTAAATCTATACTCGATGTTAACAAATTTCTCTTCTTCAGAAACACTTTTCTTGCCATCGCCAGTCTACATTTTATATCCTCTCTACTTCGACCATCATCAGTTATTTCGCTCCCCAAATAGCAAAACTCCTTTACTACTGTAAGTGTCTCATTTCCTAATCTAATTCCTTCAGCATCACCCGACTTAATTCGACTACATTCCATTATCCTCGTTTTGCTTTTGTTGATGTTCATCTTATATCCTCCTTTCAAGACACTGTCCATTCCGTTCAACTGCTCTTCTAAGTCCTTTGCTGTTTCTGACAGAATTATAATGTCGTCGGCGAACCTCAAAGTTTTTATTTCTTCTCCATGGATTTTAATACCTACTCCGAATTTTTCTTTTGTTTCCTTCACTGCTTGCTCAATATACAGATTGAATAACATCGGGGAGAGGCTTCAACCCTGTCTCACTCCCTTCCCAACCACTGCTTCTCTTTCATGTCCCTCGACTCTTATAACTGCCATCTGGTTTCTGTAAAAATTGTAAATAGCCTTTCGCTCCTTGTATTTCGTCCCTGCCACCTTCAGAATTTGGAAGAGAGTATTCCAGTCAACATTGTCAAAAGCTTTCTCTAAGTCTACAAATGCCAGAAACGTAGGTTTGCCTTTCCTTAATCTAGCTTCTAAGATAAGCCGTAGGGTCAGTATTGCCTCACGTGTTCCAAATTTCTACGAAATCCAAACTGCTCTCCCCTGAGGTCGGCTTCTACCAGTTTTTCCATTCGTCTGTAAAGAATTCGCGTTAGTATTTTGCATCCGTGACTGTCTCTATATTAACAGGATTATGGTCGGTTCCACACCCGCCAGGTTACCAGAGAGCACTAATGCGCTGCTTCCTGAACTCAGGTAGGCGCGCCGACCCCAGCCCTGGCCCAGGCGGATTACCGACGAAGGCCGGTGTGCCAGCCAGCCTGGATGTGGTTTTTAGGCGGTTTTACACATCCCACTAGGTGAATAGTGGGCTGGTCCCAACGTCACACCTCATTTACACTACTCACAGACATCTGAACATGTTTGACTATTCCATGGATTATGCTAGACGCAGACAGCTGGGGTACACTAATTCCGCCCTGGGGGGTGTGGGGTGGCTACAGGAAGGGCATCCAGCTACCCATTAAATTAACATTGCCAACTATGACCCTAACCATTCCGACCCTGCGAGACTGCGGAACAAAGGCACAAGCAAAAGAAGAAGATTTTTGTTTTCACCTAACATCTGCTCCTCATTTTGTTTGGTCATAGATTCACACTTTTCATTTTGTTCACTAATCGGTTCACAATGCATGATTTTTTGGTATGAATTGAGGAATTCTCTCTATCGACAAACGAGTCGTTGGCTGCATGTGCCATCAGTCATCCCTGTGGTGGCCCGTCATGCCTAACATTATCACGGGGAGTAGGTGGTCTAATCTCAACTCCTTCAGCTCGTTGTTCACGAGTAAAATTTCCAGGATCGTGCCTCTTCTGGTTATTTCTTTCATAATAATAACTGTTACGATCACGCGTATTACCTCTTGTTTGGCTGTAATGATAGTCATATGATCTGAAATCAGTGTTCTCAGTTTCAAATAAGTTTCACCTTTCACCCGAATTACTGTTATTTCTTTCATTATTCTGTTTTCTGTTGGAATCACCATTATTGCCGTAACTTCATTGGCTCCTAAAACCACGATGTCTGTCCCTGCCTCTGAAATTGCTGCGATTGTTAGATTTTTCCGTTGGGTGTCAATAACTGTTGTTATGATTTGCAGAATACCCTTCATTTGATCTGCTTCGATGTGACTGAAAATTCGCGAGTAAAATTGCTCACTGTTAGCATCATGTTCTCGCAGCAAATTTTGAAAAATCTCAGTGTCATCTTCACAGCGTCCTGCCAAAATAATGTTTCGCAAGCGTGTCGGTGGTTTAGTCAAACAAATTATTATTAATTCAGAGGTACTTTACGGATTCGATAAGAAGCGATTCTTGTCTATCGTGTGCTGAAAATGATCTGCTTGGCTAGAAAAGTCTGATCGTTCAAAATTCTTTAGCATAATGATACTGTTTTTCACTCTATCTCGCGTTGTTTCGAACCGTATGCAGCCAAGAGCGAGTGATAAAATTCGCCTTCTGTTTGCCATCCTTATGCGATTGCTCTCATTCTTGTGGCTGACTCAAATTCTAAATAGCCACACATATATTCAAGTTGATGACCTATTGGTCATGAGAGTGGAAGACAGTACTAGAATTGTTGGAGCCACTCTCTGGGGTTCATGTCATTGGGAGAATTTCGAAAAACTTTAAACTTTAGAGCTGTAAGAAAATGTTTGTAGTCGAATGAATCATTCTGGTGAGAGGGCAAATTATTTTTCGGACTGTGTAAGGCGTCCGCGCTATCTTGTCTGCGTAACGCTCTGCGTTCGCGCATCAGTTTACCTACATGACACAAACCAGAAAGTTCGTCAGGAGTATTAAAATGCAAAGAATGGTCATAGGTATTATCAAACCCGAGATTTATTTTCTATTCACGGCGCGATAATCTGCCATCCAGTTTCTTTACATCACACATGTACTGTTGATTAATGGTAATCTGTACCTGTTTAAAACGTTGAAGAGAAAGATATTCTTATGAATCGACAAACAGAGCAGTCTATGTAACAACAGAATTTTTGTCCGCATTGTTATAGACATTTGGGTCATAGTTATAGAAAGTTCGTCTACGTGTTTGGTAACTGTATTTAACTAATATAATTTAACTGTTTTTTTTAGCCTTCAATAATGCGCATTGCTCTTGAAGGCCTTGTATCTGAATTTCAAACAGACTATCCTGCTGTTTTTACTACAAGATTTCGACCATTTCAATGTGTTCAACTTTTGACTTTAGATTATTTAATACAGGGTTGAACTCCTCACGAACGTCTTGCTTAACTTGTTTAGTTTTCTCGTTTAAATCGGCCAAAATTCCTCTCAAAATTTTTTTTGAAATTATGTTCTAGATTGCTGTCCAGTCTCCAGTCACGTTCTTCTAATTTATTGCCCAGTCTCCTCTCACATTCTTAAAATTTTTTGTCCAGTCTCCTGTCACATTCTTCAAATTTCTTTTATCCTGTCTTCTGTCACGTTCTTAATATTTTTGTCCAGTTCTCTGTTGTGCTCATAATACTTTGCAAAAACTCATTGTTCCTATCTTCGGCGTTACTAGATGAAGGGGTAGAGACTGACTCATTTGGTCAACAGTTGTGGATGCGAAACCTGAATATTTAACTGTACAACCTGACTGTTGTGATAAATTACATCCTATAGACTTAAGTTTCCAAAGCAGAATCGCTAAGTGCACTTTTTTGTTCCATGTTTGATATCGAAACATTTCACTAATCAGTCCTGTCAGGCATTGTCCTATCTCTCCCGGTTAAATAAGTACTGTGAGAGCAACCCTGTGCAGTTGTCCCTTCTCTGTCTACAGAATTATGAAAAGCCACATCAGCTGCATCTTTACCTTTTGACCTACTTCTGGTAGCTTTTGGCATTTTAATGCAATTATAGTAAAGTAGCAAACAAAATGGAAATCTCTCCCATACAGAAGATCAGTACTACACAGATAACTACTAAAAACCACTTCCTATAAATGTTAATGAAAACAGAAAAATATTTAAATTATGATTGACAGAATTCATTGAATAAATGCAAACCCAATCTCCTGTTAATATTACTGTGCAATGAAACACCCTTACTTCTAAGAAGGATACAAAGCAGAATTTACCATAAAAAATCACTGTCAGTCTAACCACATAACACTTCAAGATTCAATAAACAAGAATACTTTTAACTCTGAGTTTATCAATACCAATATCAAACTTCAATAGCAAAGTCACTTTTTTATAAGCACAGTATAACACTACAAATGCATAATATTAAAGAATCTCACTTACCCAACACCTTGTAGTATTTCAAAAGTTCACAGCTGAAATAAAATACTTTTCACAAAATCAGTGTTCAATTTGCAGAGAATGCACAGTAGCTCTATTCCTGCACAAGTAAATTTCAACTACTCTCCAGAAAATTTTTCTATGTTGATGCGTGGTAATAAATATGAAAAACAAACTGTATTGCTGTAATGGCATATAGAGTATAATTACTTCAATTGTTGTGTCACAAATCTGAAAAGTAATTCCTTAGTCAAAGCCTGTAATTGAAATTTTAATTTGTGGTTGCAGAACAAATCTTTATCTGGCTACAAAAATCGGCAGACTACCACATAAATACGTATCCTGGCAGAAAAGATCGCGACAGGTGAAAGTCTTAATGTTAAAACTTCTAGACACGTGTTTGTAAGTTTCAGGTTGGTATCCGGGAAATGAGTGAAACTTATTTTGATATCGAAATGTGTAAACTTCGGTGCAGGGCTACAGAACTACGTGAAAATTTAATTTTGAACTGAAATACAGGGTGTACATGAAGTCTGGGAGCATTTTCAATTATTTATTGCACAAGAACCAAACACTGTACAGATATCATATGTATGTCATTTTGAAGAGAAACCCTGAAAGTTTTATTTATTTATTTATTTATTTTTTCATGTAGCGTAGTTTGGTAATTTGCCGATAGTCAGCGCTAGTCACGAACATAGCGAGTTGACGTGCGGAGCGAGCTTTCTTTGTGTTGGAATTCGACAAAAACAAGTGTGCTACAGCTGTTCAACGGATGTTTAGAACCAAGTACGGTAAGAAGCCACCAACAAGAAAGGCCATTTACCACTGGCACAACAAATTCGTTATGACGGGCTGTTTGTGCCCGGTAAAGAGAAGCGGACGTCCCTGTGTGAGTGAAGTGAATGTGGAGCGCGTACGAGAGACATTCATAAGTAGTCGAAAGAAATCGGCACGTCGTGCATCCCATGAACTCGAAATGGCTCCAATGATAGTGTGGAAAGGCCTGCGACAGAAGCTGTCTACGAAACCATTCAAATTGGAGCTAGTGCAAAAGCTCAATGACGACGACAAAGACAAGCTTTTTGAGTTTTGTTCGCAGTTGCGACAATTGAATGAGGATGGGGATGGCATTGTTGATCGCTTAATTTTTAGCGACGAAGCCACTTTTCACACTAATAGAAAAGTGAACAGGCATAATTGTCGAATCTGGGGTACAAAGCATCCACACGAATGCATTGAATTTGAGCGTGATGCCCCAAAAGTAAACGTTTTTGTGCCTTGTCACGTCGAAAACTGTACCGGCCATTCTTCTTCGCCGAGAGCAATGTCACTGGATATTCCTACTTGGACATGTTGCAGCAATGGCTGATGTCTCAAATGCAATCGGACTCTCCCTTCACCTTTCAGCAGGATGGAGCTCCACCCCATTTTCATCGTGAAGTTCGTGGGTACCTGAACACGGAGCTGCCGCATCGATGGATCGGCCGTGCTACAGAAGGGGACAGCTGTTTCATGAAATGGCATCCCCGATCACCAGATCTCACTCCGTGTGACTTTTTTCTGTGGGGTCACATTAAAGATCTGGTGTATGTACCGCCTCTACCACGTGATGTAGCAGAGCTCCGGGAGAGAATACGGGAAGCGACTGCCACAGTCGACGATGCCATGCTGGGACGGGTATGGCAAGAATTCGATTACCGTATTGACATCTGACGGGTCACTCATGGTTCGCATACTTCCAGAGTTTCTCTTCAAAATGCAATATATATGACATCTGTAAAATGTTTAATTCTTGTGCAATAAATAATTGAAAGTGTTCCGGGACTTCTTTATGCACACCCTGTATGTGGAGCTCACGCTACACGATGCGAAATCCAAGCTAGCCTATACATCAAATAATTCTTCTGCGAGAGAGCAATCCGTTTTCAATTAAATTTGCATATACCATATGACTGCAAAACAAGACGACAAATAAAAGTGTTGGTCCTTAATACAGCTAATGTTTATCTTTAGTCTTGCAAACAATCACTGAATCAGAATTGTTACTGTAATTACACAGCAAATTAACGCGTCTGACTTTCTGAGCAAACTGCTTGAAAATTCACAGGATAGCATTTTACTGGAATCTACTACTGATATTAAGCCCCGGAACGGATGTGGTATTATTTTCACACATACACTGACAATTACTGTGTCTTACAACGCACATGAACCTTGATGGCAATTAAATTTATTGGCATACATGTGCGGACGGAACGCTCCTCTGTTCTGCAACCTGTTACTCTTAAGATAACGATGAGACTGTCAAAAATCAAATTACATTTATCGTGTTTGTGTTGTGCAGTACAAGAGGGTATCTAACCAATTTTCGCAAATGCTTCTCAGTACACAACTCTCGATGTGCAATGCGAGTATGGAAACACAGTCGTGAAAGCAAAGAATGAAAAATGAGGAACTAAACTTAACTACTGATAAATAAGAACAACGACTCCAATAACAACTATGCTTCATTAAGCTATAATAACAATACACCTTTTCACAAAGTTCTCACCACTAGACAACGAGCAAAATATTTCTTAATAACTTTGTTGTGTATAATTGCGTTCCTTCACACTTGTTTCAACTACAAGACGGAATCATATGTTGCAATATAACATTTCTACTGTAAACTTCAACCCTAAGAAGCCACACAGTTACAAAAATATAAACAGCTGGATTACCTTAAAAATGGCTGTTTCGACAGTCTTGCATTCATATCATCTCATTTCCACACAAATTTTTCCTCAAAACATATTATTAAAAAATCCTCTTTCATCAATGCTGCCACCGCTACATGGCAGGTCAGCTTTCATCCTTTTCAAACCAAGTACATAACCAGACTGTCCAACACACACTACTAATCTCTGACTTACTCTGACATATTTGGTCTCAAAAGACAATCGTACGAAGAATATGATTATATTGAAACTACAAAGATTGAGCACATTTATCAAATTCGCAACTACATTCACATTTATGGGCAAAACTTCTTGAAAGTCGTAATGGCACATAAGACAGCCAACAGCCAAAAGAAGTGACACAGTAAGATGACACAGTGAAAGCAGCTGGACTCGCATTCGGAGGGTCG
The DNA here is from genome assembly GCF_021461395.2 of Schistocerca americana. Classification (NCBI taxonomy): domain Eukaryota; kingdom Metazoa; phylum Arthropoda; class Insecta; order Orthoptera; family Acrididae; genus Schistocerca; species Schistocerca americana. The sequence continues at coordinate 542,892,620 of NC_060119.1, forward strand.
GCGTTTCATATCTTCGTCCAGTCAGGCAGATTTCGGTTTCCCTTCGTTGTCCTAAACTACTTAAGGAAAATACCGGGATGGTTCTTTTGAAATTCTATCTCTCGCTCCGCGTCTCATGACTTCGTAGTCAACGGGATGCTAAACCCTTGTCTTCTTTCCCTCTAAAAGAAATTCATGGCTGATTGCTATAATAGTCTCATATGAAAAATCGAGTTTCTTTTTGGGTCGACAAATGCTTTACGCCTGATATTATTACATCAAATCCAGGCCACAACGTGTAAGACATTGGTTTGCGATTTTTAGTACTGACTCTGTCACTCCTGTCAAAGTGTCCAAGCCATGGTTTTTAGCTGTCCTTAGCTGTTATAGAGCGACAGATGAAGCTGATGCTGTAAGACGTCCACTTATACCCCTTAGTAGCCTGTATTCGAAATTCATCAAACAGAAACTGAATGGTGATGGCAGTCCCTGCAGCTGGGTAGGGGAATTGGGTATAGTGCTCTCGGACTGTTAAAAAAATGGCTCTGAGCACTATGGGAGGGCAAGGAAAACATTTCAGACACACCGCCTCTCGAAATCGACACGAAAAGTCCTCGAGATGTGGCATCAATGGTGTCAATGAAACAATCCCTTTCCTTGGGGCGTTGCGTCCAACACATTTTGCGGTCGAAAACGACGGTTCGCAGTGCAATGAATAAAAAAAGGACGACGTTCTTGACAGCGTTCGCCATTGCTGACACCCCCGGAAGAGTCTACCCTATTATACAAGGATATGTGTTGCTGCAATCCCATTGAATGTTATCTGAAGCCTTTGAAGTGATGTGCGACCGCAATTATTGCTCTGGTATACCTGGTGTAACCACTGGGGACCGTTCGAAACAATCCGACGAAATTTGAACGTGCTCCAAAACAGTAAAGAGTATTTCTACTTTCTCTGCCTCTCTACCCAATAGGCCGACTGCACTAATTTGGTCGGACGACATCGTCAGCAAACTATGCGACAACATGCGAAGGTCTAGCCCTGTGTAAGTAAGTAGGTAAGTAAGATAGCACAGGTGGTTCGGAAGTTGGATGTCACCCGAGGCATATTTTCACGACTGTGGAGGAGATTACAGCAGGAAGGAAACACGCAGTGGCCGTAAAGCAAAAGTTGTCCACTTACTGCAATTCAGAATCAGTATCTTCTCTGGTCTTGAGTGTCCAAATCGCCAAACCAGCACAATACCTTTCCTAGCTAAAGACATCATTTCATCCCCCAGCTCAAAGATCTCTCGCCAGAAAGGGTATCGTCGATTTTCAGGAACTGCTCTCTGTACTGGTAACATCCTCCTTACATAATAGTCTGGAGTCGTATTCGGGATGACGACGGCTCGTATGATCGTCTGGCCACATAGTCTGAGGTTATATAAAGTGCTTGAGATGAACGCTGGTGTGACTCTTTCGAAATGGTGCAGCCTATTTCCTTCCTGGTCCTTCCCCAATCCGAGCTCCTGCTTCGTCTATAATGAAACCGTCGTCGTCGCCGATGGGGAGACATTAAATCCTAGTTTTCCTTTTCTTCTTGCATGGGTGGCCATGCGAATTCGGTGTAACGTTCACGCACTTTGCCCTGCAAGTGTTTCTTGTCACCTAGTCATCCGCCTCCATCCTTGGACATGGTATAACCCTCCGTTTATCGTGGAGCGGTACCCATACGAGGACGTAAGTATCGTGGCTGCTGTAGAATCATTACAGGGCCACATATATTTCTGAAGATTTTTCTAATGCGTGCTACGACGGTTGCGATGTGAAGGGATGATGTCTTCCAACAGTATGTGCATCCTTTTATGGTGTGCAGATCGTACTTCTTCCATTTGATGGATAACAGCGTCTGGTCTGTTGGACAACTACCGGTGACGAGCTCACCATCTCGCTACTAGGACTCAAGTCTGATTGAACGCGCATGGGCTACTCTAGGTCGGCTGAAAAATCCAGGGACCTGAATTCGGCAAATCACACAGTTTAGGAAGTTTCGAAACAGCTCACATTCCACTGCAAAGTGAAATGTTTATTCTGGAAATAAACCGGTACGGCATGGCTAAGCAATTCCTCTGCAGTATTCTTTCTTCAAACAGTGCTAGTCTATAGAGGTATACAGGAGAACTTTTCAGAATTTTTGAGAGTGGGGGAGAAGTAAAGGTAGAGATGAAACTATGAGATTAGGTAATCTCATAGCTCAGGACTTTTCTCTGCACATTCCTCGCGAAAGGGAAGTTTTCGGCCTGAAGCCGCGATCCGAAACAGAGTTTTAGATCGTAGCTTCAGGTTATGGAAACCTGTAGTAACTGTGAGGCTGATTTATTACAGATCCCAATGATGTTTGCAAGAGAGGTTGAAGCCTCATCCAGAGTCTGTTCGACGATATTGTAGTTGTCTTTGGCCGTGATTTGTCTGGGTCTCTCGGATGTGTGTCTTTGTGAGTGCGTTCCATGTTCCACACGAGGCATATTCCACAGCTGAGGCTACTCACACGTTGAACTTATGGACAATAGGAACAGATCAAAGACTCGGCAGCTCATTTTGCAGTTTTGTATGCGTGATAACAAGCATGCACAGTGATGGAGTACCTAATCTTTCGTCCACTGTCAAAAATATCGCGGCGTTTGGGATCTATCAAAAACGCCATAGAACTGCTCAAGGATTCCGTTGAGAGCGGCAAATCTTATATTGGGCAAACGATGCGCACTGTTCAGGATTTCGTCAAGGAACATGCTCGTCTCCTCCAAGCCAGCAAGTCCCCTACCCCGAACACCACATTTCTACTATTCATTTGATGAAATACAATGAACAAAAGCTGTGGCCCGTAAGTCAAAATTTTGTATCCTCTGTGAAATACGACTGCCTGAGTCGCTTACCACTCTGGATGGCTGGTGCCAGTTATATGCTTCGTGGAATCCTGTCGTAGAGAAACTTCGTGCTCTGCGTTGCAGGCGTCGATCTGCGATTTTACCGCGTGATCGATCTGATATCGATCAGGCTAGCTGTCACCACGTAGGGCGTACGGCACTGTGCAGTGACGAGAAGTGCATGCGCTCAAGCAGCACTACGCACTAACAACTGGGGACATCACGATTGTACCAACGGGGTTCTAAAAAGGGGACCTCACAAGGGGACCGCGCCTACTCGTCATAACCAGTTTCGTCCAAATTTATGATATATGCAGGGTTTGGCGAGAAATGAAAATGTCGGAAGTGGGCGCTCCAGAGGACCAACCAATCAGAAATAATAACATTTTTGACGCGGGGAGGGCGAAGCATGAGTCCTTTAGCGTAGATAGAAGGCAGCGATAAGCGCAGTGCATGGAGTACAGAACAGAAATTCGAGGGTCGTGCGGTCTGGTGCCTATACGGAAACTTCTTTTTATTTTAAATTTACTTCAGCTGAACTGTAAATAAACCAAAATAATGCTCAATACGCTGTACTTATTTATATTTTCATAACAGGCAGGGAAACGAAAGGCAAAGGAAAGTTTGAGATTGTAACAAATTTCTAGGAAAAGATTGTACTTACAGCGTCCACGAGGACTCTGAAAAAAACTTTCCAAGAAGGGACTGTAATTAATGAACGCGAACAATAGGTTCCAGGTGCGGGGAAAAATGGGCCGTGGACACAAGAAAAGAATTCACATCCCGAGAAAACTGTATCCAAATATTAGGGCTATTTTTTTTCAATCTCCTATCGAACGCGCAGATGTGTTGTACAGTCTTCCTAATTTGACCGTCTACCGCATCACGTAGCATATCTCAGTTCTGAGCGCGCAGTGAGCACGTGAAGATGCCTACAACAATAGTGTCCTCTGCCAAATGTGAAGCGGCTGCTGAGGGGTTTCGCCTGATTTCACGCAGCCCACAGAACGTAACTTTCACATTTTCCTCTTCGTGGCAGTTCTCGGCCGCGTACTGCAGGTGCAACGAAGACGCTGCTGGAGCGTTTGCGATGGGAAGTGTTTGATCAACCACCAAACAGCCCGGACTTGGCTATCTCTGATTTTCATCTCTTGGCTCACATTACCCGCTAACTAAAAGGACAGAATCTTAGAACAGACAATGGGCCGCAGATCAGCGAAGGAAATGGCAACAGTCACGGGGGTCTGCCTTCTATGAAATGGGTTTTTCGAAAGTCGGTACCATGCAACGACGAATGTTTAAGTCGGAGCGGCTACTATACAGAGGAGTAGCTGGGCGGTGAAGCTTGTAACCTCCCCACCGTAATTTAAAAGAAATAAAGACAATACTATTTAATACAAATGGGAGCCGAGTGTAACCTCCCCACAAAAATTTGAAAGAAAGAAATATGACAATATTTAATTATGAATGCTAATGGACACTGCTCTAAGCGTAACCTGCCCACAATGAAATGTACTGACAATGGCAACAAAATGTGAAATTCGCAATCTGACTCAAATATAAATTCTTCACCAAAAATTAAAGTCCATTCAGTGATAAGAAAATTCAATTAAACCGAAATATCGGTCTTTGGCCCTGTGCAAAACAATCAGAATTAAAGTCTTACCTCAGAATAAACGGATGTCACATTTCTGCTCTTGTTGTTGCGCACCGCTTGGAGGAACTGCATTGCAAATAATAATATTCTCTTTTTTTTGTGATTCTAGTGAAATTTTTCTTCAAAAGAAGTGGAATGAAATGGGAAGTGCAACGAAATCTTTAGTTCAATAAAAAATTAAATTTTTGAAAAAAATGCTTTTGAAATAAAAATTATTATTGGGGGACTTGTTGGAGAATAATTGCAATAAATAAAATTTTTCATTATCTAATGATTATATTAATTAACAGTATACCTTATTCAGCATCTTGACCAGTATTGCCGACCGCCTACATCACACAACCGCACTGGGCTGCTACTACTGACCGACCGCTCTGCATGACGACTATTAGCGTACTGCACGCGACGACTACTGACAGAGTACTGCTCTCAACTAGACAGAGCTACAGACTCGCAACGACTGACTGACTGACTGAGAACCGCTCGCAACACTCGCGCGGTCAAGCGCATACTCTCTGGTCACAGATGCTACAATGCCTCGCCATCGCTGCTGCGTTACATACGTGTTTCATAACCCTCCACTGGGGGGGCAAAAATTTGGCAGCGATGGTGAGTCATTTGGACTTGTCAATCGCGGCAAAATTTTTTAATTAATTAATAAACTTCTACAATTTACAGAATATTTAGATGTAGTACATAAAGTAAATGTTGTGCACACACACTAAGTACAAGATATATCAGACAAAGACAAAATGTGAGTACAAAACATAGTAACAAATCAGAAAAATGTATATACAAATTATTTGACAGATAACAAAGTGCACAGGCACTGAAAAAATTCTTTAGCATATTCAGAACAAATAAACAGACTGGCAAAAAATATTATGTTGACAAGGGACATGAGTGCACTCGCACTGGAGTTGAGAACATATCAGTAAATGATGAAATGTATATACAATTAGTAACAAATGACATAAGTGCATACGCATTGAAGTATTGAATATACAGAATAGTAGAAAACATATTGAAAAATGAGATAAGTGTACAGGCACTGAAGTTCAGTAGAAAACATATTAACACCTAACAGAAGTGCACATGCACTGTAGTTCAGAACATATCATAAAAATAAAAATGTATATACAATATAAAAGGCAAGAGTGTACATACGTATACTGTATACTGTACTTCAGAACAAATCGAAAAAAATGTCTTTAGCATTTTCGCAATAAATAAACATAATGGCAAAAAAAATCATGTCCAAAGTGCACACGCACTGAAAAATGTCTTTAGCATTTTCACAACAAATAAACATAATGGCAAAACATCATGTCGACCAGTGACATAAGTGTACTCGCACTGGAGTTCAGCGAATCGAAAAAAATGTATAACCTACGAACAGAAATGATGTTACCAAAAAAAAATGATTTTCATTATGTGACAAGAATTAGGATAGGAAAGGGAAGGATTGCATCATGGTTGTAGCACTTTAGATTGCACACAGCTGCTCTGAAAGTCCATATCTTTCCACAGAAGTGCAACACCAAGTGACACAACTTGAAGTTCTTTTCCCATCAGAATTTATCAGTGTAGCCAAGACACTGAACTGTCGTAGTAATGTTCCATATTTTCATTTTGGCAGTACATTAGGTACACCAAACAGTGGGACCATAATAATGTCTTCATCGCTCATGGTGGTGAACAGCATGTCGTGTCAACACCACACTCTTACAAGGCACACCAACGTAGAATTAGTGCAAAACCAAAGATAGTGCTCCATGATCACTAGGATAAACAGGACAAATGGACATTGCAATAATTCAGGGTAGTCAGCTTATGAGGTGAAGGACATCAAGTCACATAATATTGACAATTAGAGACTTAATTAGCAGTTTGTGGCATTCATAGCCCAGTTATTGAACATTTCTGTACCAAGTATGTAGTATTACAGAAAAATGTTCATTAATTGTTTTACATGGAATCAGTAGCCTTCTTTTCCTAGTTACAAAATGTAGCATGGTTAATTAATCATTTGTCATTCCAATAATAATCATTAGCCTTTTCCTAATTACAGTTAATTAATCATTTGTCGTTAATTAATCATTTGTCTAATTACAGTTAATTAATCATTTGTCGTTAATTAATCATTTGTCATTCCAATAGTAAGAATTATTAGTCTTCTCCTAATTACAAAGCATTATTAAACAGTACCATAGTTAATTAATTATGTGTCATTCCAATCTATTAAGAATCACTAGCTGGCATCATGAGTAATCGTATTACAATAAACAGTGGCAGTCCTTGGCCAGTTACAAAGTATATTTAGTATGACAGAATAATGTTCATCAGAAGTCTTAGTTGAAAAGGAGAGTCAATTATTGGCCTAGCATTAACATAATACATTGAGTGATACAAATTATTGGCGCTCATTGGCCATTAACCAAAACATGAAAACTCAACATGGAAAAAAAAGGGCTAATTAATGGCATAATTAATAACAATTCTTCAAGTGACATTAATTATTGGCACTCAGTGGCCAGCAAGTATTGAATAGAATCATCATTCAGTATTATTCAGATTATTACGAAGTCATTATTAAAAATCAGTTAATTACAGTCATAGCATTAATAATCACAGGCATTATAAGTAGTCTCATTACAATAAACAGTGTTTCTCCTTCAGTAGTATTCAGATCATTACAAAGTCATTATTAAAATCAGTTAATTAGTCATAGCATTAGTAATCATAGGCATTATAAGTAGTCTCATTACAATAAACAGTGTTTCTCCTTCAGTAGTATTCAGATCATTACAAAGTCATTATTAAAATCAGTTAATTACAGTCAAAGCATTAATAATCATGGGCATTACAAGTAGTCTCATTACAATAAACAGTGGCAGTTATTAGCTAGTGACAAAGCATTATTTTAAATATATACTTTTTTTTGTATCATTAAGAAGTCATTACTCAAGCGACATACTATTCAGAGCTAATCAGTATTATTCAGAATTATCATAAACTAGTGACATTATGTGGGACTGGTAATACATTTTTTTTTTTTGTTAGCAATGCATTGCGTTGAGATCGATAATTAATTGCTGAGGCATAACACTATTTGTTTTTGACCTATTGCTGCAAATGAGGATAGGTAACGTCATTCGTCATGAGTCAGCTGTAGCAAGGTTATGCAACAAGGCAGTATATGTGATCACATTCATAAATGATAAACACAAATGGGTAAAAAATAAAAATGCAAGTACTAGAACAGGTATAATAAGTAACAGGTTTAGTAAGTATCATGAAAAGCTTCTCCTGAAAAAAAAATACAAAATGTATTATTGACCTGAAAGAAGAAACGCACACTATGCTGAAAAGTAGTGAACTTCGAATTAACAGGCAGTGAAACGTGTATAAAAATGTGTTCCATAGCTGTCCTTTCCAAAACTTTCTGTCATCCTACTATGCAATGTAACACCTGCTGTCAAAGCAAACTGCAACAAAAACTTAAATAACTACATAGCATAAATACATAACTTCAACATTATCCTCATCTGTAAAGAAAAAACTTCATTATCAATACCATCATAACTTCATTATCATCATCACCTGTAAAGAAAAACTTCATTATACATAATACCATATCCTTCATCATTATTCATCAGCATTCATTATCATCTGCAAAAAATCACTTCATTACTCATTATACAACTATTCCTTATCTCTAGCATATTTCATCACTAAAACTAAGATGTGTAGTTCAGTCTGACAGCCTGCATCAATCACCTTGTATTCTGAAAGAAAAAATTAGTTAAGACTGCTATTCTGTGATGAGTATTGTATATTCTTGTTAATGCCTGCCAATCCTGATCCATTTACTCTTCCTCATAAAGTTATTGCATCTCCTTTCGTCTATTCCGTAGGTGAAATTCCCATTTCTGTTGAATTTATTTCTTACACGCATCATTTCTTTCTGAAATTCATGAACAAAGATTAATGTCTTGCATTTAAATCATATACCCACTAAATAATGACTGGTTTATGGTGACATAATTAACCATACAGCATAACATGACAGAAAACGTAACGTGTCAAAGACATTGACAGTGTTCAGATGCAAAAATGTACACAGAATAATACAATGCAGAGATGTCATAGGGCAAAAAAAATGTCAAAGTCAACTGGTGTGTGTTATATCCTAACTATTTCACAGTGCATATAAACAAAACTGGAATACAATCATACATAAAAAGACAAGATGTGACGTTCGTTGTGTTCAGCTTGTATGTAGTGTAGTTAATAGAGGCGAGAATTAAAGACTTTAATGAAAAAAAAATGTAATGAAATTAACATGTCATTAGCTAACATTGCATAATTAGTCATAAAATACGTAAGTTCGTCTGGAAAAGTATGCACGGTCTGATGTGTAACGACAAGAAAAGCGACCTGCTAACCTTACCTTGCCGGGCACTTGCCAAGAAAAAATACGATAATCATCAGTAATTGGTCAGGTGAAATAATTGCATTAGTAAATGGCATCATAGTGTGTTGAATCATACAGTGGTTTCACTCAATAAACGGTTTAATGTTTGAGATATGGTGATTGCCTTTCGATTTTCTAGTTCTCAAAGTTTCGACATGTACAACATTGGGGTGAGGAATGCTGCGAATCCGATATGGACCTGCGTATAGAAGTTCAAATTTACTGCACTTACCTTTTAATTTGCTGGATAAATAGTGTGTACGTACTAGTATCTTCTGTCCAACGTGAAAGACGCGGCGTGTACAAACCTGTTTTTGCTGTCTTCTCCGGCGCTCTGCGGCACGTTTGATGTTGTTCAGCGCAATGTCAATTATTTCGTGGTGTCGTAATCGACGAGATGTAGGAAATGTTATTAATTCTTTAATTTTGTTAGGTGGTTCAGCATTTTTCAGTATAACAGACGGAGATAGCATAGTGGATTCATTTGGAATGGAATTAATTACATCTTGGAATGAGAGTATGTGTGTATCCCAATCAATATGTCTTTTGTGGCAGTATATTCGGCACAGCTTACCAATTTCTTTCATTAATCTTTCACAGGGGTTCGAAGAAGCGTGGTACTTGGATATATAGATCGGAGAAATGTTTCTGGCTCGTAACATGCGTGTCCATACGCTACTACGAAATTGAGATCCATTGTCAGAAATTACTTTCATTACATGCCCTACATGAGATAGAAAATGTTTTACAAATGCTTTCGAAACAGTTTTAGCAGTAGCTTTGCGTAATGGAGTGAAAGTAACAAATTTTGAAGTGAGCTCAACAGCGACAAAGATGTAGCAAAAACCTCTGTTAGTTCTCGGAATCGGACCAAAAATACCTACTGCGGCCATATGTCTTAATTTAATAGGTATAATGGGATATAATGGAGGAATATGTGAAGTGGTGTCTGATTTAGCTTTCTGGCAAATTTTACAAGACGCTAAAACTCGTCGTATACGTTTCTCCATGTTAGTAAAATAACAGTTCTGTCTCAATACAAGAAAACATTTTCGTGCTCCGTAATGTGCGTAACTTAAATGAGTGTACCAAATTAGTTTGTTAACCAGTTCGTCAGGAATGCATAATAACCAATTGTTGCTGTCAGGATGAGAGCGGCGAAACAGAATGTCATTGCGTACAGTGTAGTGGTTTCTAATCGTAACATTATTCTTATCTTGCCAAAGCTGTTTAATTTCTTTCCACACGTTGTCTTTATTTTGTTCTTGTGCTATGTCCTGTAATGACGATGAAATAAAGTTTTCAAATGCAACTTGCTGAATGTACATGACACTGAAATTTGTTTTGCAGAAGTTGGTTGCTACGTCTTGCTGATTGTTGCCGAGAGAACGCGATAGTGCGTCTGCTATAACATTTTGTGTGCCGGGAATGTGAACAATCGTAAAATTAAATTCCTGTAAATACAGTTTCCATCTGCTTAATCTATCGTGAGTGAATTTGGCCGAAAGTAAAAATTGTATCGCTCTGTGGTCTGTGTAAACAGTGGTATGTCTGCCATAAAGAAAATGCCGAAATCTCGTAAAAGCCCATACAACACATAAGGTTTCAAGTTCTGTAACAGAATAATTTCGTTCAGCGGGTGACAAAATGCGGCTTGCAAATGCGATGTTTTTAATTACTGTAGAACCATCACCTTCGATTTCCTGGAAAATGCGTACGCCTAAAGCGGTGTTGGAACTGTCGGTGGCAACGGAAAAATTTCTAGTAAGATCTGGGTGCGATAAAAGTGGAGCATTCAACAAAGCATGTTTCAGGTTCACAAATTCAGAATGTGCTTGCTTATCCCAAGACCAAATACTGTTCTTACCTGTTAATTGACATAATCTGGGTGTGTCTAAAGCGGAGTGATGAATAAATTTACGAAAAAAGTTAATTAACCCCAAAAAACTGCGTAATTGCTTTTTTGTCGTAGGAACAGTAATGTCACGTAGAGCTTGAAGTTTTTCCGGATCAGGTGCAATGCCTTCTGCTGAAATTACGTGTCCAAGAAATTTTATAGAAGTTTTGCCAAAGTGCGATTTACTGAGGTTAACTGTGAGTCCTTGTGCATGAAAAGTTTGTAACAGTTGTTCAAGAATCAGATTGTGTTCGGACCAGTTAGCTTCTGCGATAAGAATGTCGTCTACATACGTCGTAATTCTGTCTTTAAGTTCTGTCGGAAGTATTGTGTTCAAACCGCGAATAAAAGCTGCAGAAGAAATAGTTAAGCCGAACGGTAATTTGCAAAATTGATAACAGTCGCCGAAACAGAGAAAAGCTGTATATTTTCTGCAATTTGGATGAAGTTGAATTTGCCAAAATCCCGATTTCAAATCTAGTGTAGATTAAATAGCTGTACCATGAAATTTCTGTAAAAGTTCCTCTAGTGTCTGTGGTCGGTCTGTTTCATTAATAATAATGTCATTAATGTGACGTGAATCAAGTACAAGGCGAAGTGAGCCATCTTTTTTCTTAACAATATGTAGCGGGTTTATGTACGGACTAACTGCTGGTTCAATAATTCCTTGATCAAGCATATCCTGCAATTCTTTTTTAACTTGTTCTCTGTGAATATACGGAATGGGATAATGCTTAGCTTTAAATGTGTCGTGCGGTTTGACTTGAAATTCATACATAAAGCCGGACATAGTACCAGGAATGTTGTCAAAAACTGGTGCTTGCTGTAAAAGAATTTTGTGTAATTGCTTTCGTTCGTCGTCTGTAGTTGCACTGCTCTTTTTAACCTTATCAGAAATCAATTGCATTACGTCGTAGTCAGCTTCGTCTGGAGTATTATAGTTGTGTACGTACGTATCCGTGAACAATGTGGGATTACAGTCTATGTCACGTGTTGCGGAAATGACCTCTGTGCGGTTAATTGTTTGCTCTTCCGCAGATAGTGAGTGCTGAAATTCTAAAGCAAGTTGTACAGTTTCATCCTTTAACATTAAATAAGAATTCTGAAAATCAATAACTGCGTCGTGTTGTACCAGAAAATTCGTACCTAAAATAACGTCTGTTGTCAATAAAGGAACAATCCAAAAATTAGAGTGAAAAGTATGACCTCCAACACAAAATGATAAATGCGTCTGTAATTTAACGTCTATTCCTTTACTCGGTACTGCTCCTTTCACTTTTGTTTTGCCTAAAGGTAATGTCGGATAGGTATTCTCTTTGTTGCACTCATTAAAAGTCTCCTCATTTATTACTGATATAGGTGAGCCGGAATCAATTACTGCTGAGAATTTCGATGAACCAATTTTAATTTCGATAACAGGATGTGAAATGGTTTTCTGAATAACTGGTCTTTCCTGTAAAAGAGTGTCTCTGATGTCGTCAAAAGTAATTACATTTTCGTGAACAACATTTTGCGTGTCTAAGGTAGTGCTTGTATTATTGGAAGATGCGTCCTGTACATTATCTAGTCAGATTCTATCTGACGTGTTATTATTATTAGGAGGATTCTGTGGCATTTCGACTATTTGAACCGTTCTATTACTTCTTACTGACGTATTACGCTATCGATGACACCTATTGTCTCTTTCATTCATCATAATATGTTGTTGCTGATGTTCTTGCTGCTGAAAGGATCGACTGTTATTAAATGTACGCTGAAAATTGTGCTCGTTATTTTTTTACGTCTGTCATGACAGTAATTTCTATACGGCGCATTGCGATAGGAATTGAAATGGTGTGTTGTCTGTACGTAGTTATTTTTTTGCTGCCATGCGTTACTATTTGTTATACCAGGGACTATACGTGCACGCGGCGAAACATTAAAGTTTGGTTGACCTTGTAGACTGCATTGTTGGTTAGGTATGCTAAGCGGTTGACTTTCATGTTGTTGCGGTGAAAAACATCTATTGTTACAAAAATGTGGTTCCGATTGCTCAAAATTTTATACATACTGATGATTACGATTTTATCTGTAATTAAAATTACGGCGGTAGTTGTCATTACGGGAGTGCCTACTGAAAATTGTCACATTCGGTAAAAGATTTGTCGTATCCGGTTTTCATTACATACGTTTCTTAATTCTAGGTAGAGCAATAGTTAAAGAGCAGTTTTGATAGATATAAAGGATAGTAGAAGAGAAGGCAGCAGTGCAGAAGACTAAAGATGAAACAGCACTACTACAGCTCGGGGCCCTATGCTCGCTACGGCACATATTCATTAAAGCGTAATGAATCCCCTGAGGTCAATTACGCACTGCAAATCAATTTTAGCTTTTGCGTTGCAGGCAATGGCGGTAAAATTCCAAAACCAAATTGTTGTAACCATGTTAATTCAAGTTTCCTCATTACAGGCAATGCTGATGAAAATGCAATAGCAAATTGTCCCATCAGGTTCAAAGCTAGCTTCCGCATTACAGGCAATAGCGGTGAAAGTACAAAAATAAATTGTCTTATACAGTGCAAATCGTGTATCTGTGTTCTGCCATTATTAAATTCCTTACATTTTCTTACAAATGCAAATTGCTTATAATCAATGTTCTCGTCACTGAATTTGATAACACGTTCAGGTTTGTGTGTGAATCTGTTCGTCTGTGTCATTTCGGATTTCAAGTTGCGTAGCTTTTCAGATTTTAAGTCGCGTGGCTTTTCGGATTTTAATTCGCGTAGTCTCTGTAAATTGTTCACATTATACACGCTGCGTGACTCTGACAAATGCTCGCAACGTGGCGGGTTCTGTGACGTATTGGTGACTGAAATAATTGTTAATTCTGTTACTTTAACACCTTCGTCAATTTGGTTGTTCTGACGTTCACTTTTATTATTGACTTCCGTATTCAGAGTGTGTGAAACTTCCAGTGACTCGAAATTAAACTCGTCGTGTATCTGTACTGCGTTTTTAGGGTCTTCTTCAGTGACTGCATTAATTTCGTGTATCTCTGTTGCGTTTGCTGAACATTGTTCAGTGACTGCAATAACTTCGTCTTTATGTAATTCTGTTGTGCCTACACGTGTGCTACTTGATTCTTGTGCAACAGTGCCAACTTTTTCATTACTGTTATTAGCACAAGTCTTAGTATTCACACGTAATTGTTCTTTAATGTCCTGGCATTGCATCGTAACACCTGTAATCTGTTCACTAACTTGTTTGTTCTGTTCTTTAAGGTCGTCTCGTTTTTCGTTTGTGAGTTCGAAACTTTTATCAATTGTTTCGCTAAGTTGTTTGAAATGGTTGTCGAAACTTTCATCAAGTTGTTTGAAATGGTTGTCGAAACTTTCATCAAGTTGTTTGTGAAAGTCGTCTTGTTTTTTACTAATTTCATTAAGTTGTTTGAAACAATCATCCATCATTTCCTTCCGCTGTTTGTACTGTTCATCAATTTGTAGCAATATTGCCATAATTTGATCAAATCTAAAATGAATATCTCTATTCTCTCTACTGTGTGATGGAGTGTCTGCAATTGTCACATTTTGTGTATCCATTTGGACATTCTGTAATCTACCAGAGGGTTTGCCAGTCGGATGTACACTGTCAGTCACTATTTCGGGATTAAATAGATCCGTCGTACTTTCAGAACACTGTCCATTTTCATTAGACAAATTTGTCTGTTCGTCACGTGAATTTAGTAAACCGGTTGTGTTAAGCTGGGCAGCGCTCATTACAATAGAGCTCCCCGCGTCATCAATTGTCGTCAAATCAACAGAGGACATAACCGAGTTCGTTTGTTCATCATTAAGATAAATATCATCATTAGCGGTTGGAATGCACTGATTGTTAGTGAACGCAGGATTGTCATCATTACACTGCGTGTCACAATTACTATTGGTCACGTTGTTTAAGTCGGTAATTTCGTTCATAATACCTCGCGATACACTATTCACAGTCTTTTGCGGCATTTTAACAGTAGTCACAATTATTCACAAAACAATAAGCACAAATGCAAAAAGGCAACAAACAAATACAACAGAGCAACGAATTGCCGTTGACCTGTAGAAGGAAAGTCACAAGATTAGTAAAAGCGTTGCGCCAAATCCTAATTATATCTAAGCAAACAAGAGCAGATATCTGACTGTTGTTCAAAAGACTCTCAACGAAATTCGATCCTGGACTGGGTGTCGCCAAGTGTAACCTCCCCACCGTAATTTAAAAGAAATAAAGACAATACTATTTAATACAAATGGGAGCCGAGTGTAACCTCCCCACAAAAATTTGAAAGAAAGAAATATGACAATATTTAATTATGAATGCTAATGGACACTGCTCTAAGCGTAACCTGCCCACAATGAAATGTACTGACAATGGCAACAAAATGTGAAATTCGCAATCTGACTCAAATATAAATTCTTCACCAAAAATTAAAGTCCATTCAGTGATAAGAAAATTCAATTAAACCGAAATATCGGTCTTTGGCCCTGTGCAAAACAATCAGAATTAAAGTCTTACCTCAGAATAAATGGATGTCACATTTCTGCTCTTGTTGTTGCGCACCGCTTGGAGGAACTGCATTGCAAATAATAATATTCTCTTTTTTTTGTGATTCTAGTGAAATTTTTCTTCAAAAGAAGTGGAATGAAATGGGAAGTGCAACGAAATCTTTAGTTCAATAAAAAATTAAATTTTTGAAAAAAATGCTTTTGAAATAAAAATTATTATTGGGGGACTTGTTGGAGAATAATTGCAATAAATAAAATTTTTCATTATCTAATGATTATATTAATTAACAGTATACCTTATTCAGCGTCTTGACCAGTATTGCCGACCGCCTACATCACACAACCGCACTGGGCTGCTACTACTGACCGACCGCTCTGCATGACGACTATTAGCGTACTGCACGCGACGACTACTGACAAGAGTACTGCTCTCAACTAGACAGAGCTACAGACTCGCAACGACTGACTGACTGACTGAGAACCGCTCGCAACACTCGCGCGGTCAAGCGCATACTCTCTGGTCACAGATGCTACAATGCCTCGCCATCGCTGCTGCGTTACATACGTGTTTCAAGCTAAATGTTGAAAATAAAACATCTTTGATTTTCGCTGTGGTTTCCATGTTGCAACCGATCGGAGCTTGAAAATAAAATAGCCTTCGAACATTCCTTTGTACATCACCAGCTATCGTCGACAGTATTTGGACAAATGACGTGTCAAATGTGGTTTTCTGCAAACTGTGTGCCGGCCGCGGTGGCCGTGCGGTTCTAGGCACTTCAGTCCGAAACCGCGTGACTGCTACGGTCGCAGGTTCGAATCCTGCCTCGGGCATGGATGTATGTGATGTCCTTAGGTTAGTTAGGTTTAAGTAGTTCTGAGTTCTAGGGGACTGATGACCTCAGATGTTAAGCCCCATAGTGCTCAGAGCCATGTGAACCATTTGAACTTATTGTCTTATATAGGCGTTGCCGACCGTAGCGCCGTATTCTGCCTGTTAATACATATCTCTGTATTTGAATACACGTGCCTATACCAGTTTCTTTGGCGCTTCAGTGTATTTATTATTAATATTACTTTTATTTTTATTATTACTGAAACATATTGCAACATACCTTTTAGGTATGTACGCCAATTTTACTATTTTTAGAAATTTTTCAGCAGCCATGTAATTGTGAAAATTCCGTGATTTATAAGGTGTGGAAGATACTGAAACTATTATCGCTTCCCCTGTCTTTACGATGAATATCGCCGCTTGCAGGTGTAAATAATCAACTGAAATAATACAAGTACTTAATCTTATATACGAAGTTCTAGTGTATGTGCTACTACCCCTTCTCGGAAATTTACTTGCAATCGCAAATTTTCCTTTGCCTCTCAGTTCCATGTCTTTTATGAAAATTTTAATAAATGCAAGATAGTGTGCAATACTTTGGTTTATTAAGTAAGTAAAAATTGAAAATAAAAATAGCGTCTGCTTGAGACTCGACCCAACGACCCTCGGATTACCGTCCCGTACTCTTTACGCTGGGCCAACTGCCGAATGGCAACTACGCTAACCTAAATACCACATGCCTCACCCCATGCGCGTCAAAATTGGTATTTTTCCCAAACGTTTAGTCATCTGGAACCTCCCACTTCCGTCACTTTCATTTCTGGCCGAGCCCTGCATACACCATAAATCTGAACGAAATCGATGACGACCAGTAGGTGTGGTCCCCTTGTCAGTGCATTTTTGCCAGTATTTACCTGAAGATGACCAGAAATCTCTCCCCCGAATAATCGTTTCAGAAAATGCAAACATCCTGCAGTTCGTTTGCAATTTCATGGAACAACCAGCAATATCTTTGTAGCTGACTGTGTATTAATAATTAGTCTTTTGTAACCAACAATAAAGTTTACAGCTAATAGCATAACAATTCTACTCATAGCATCTTTTTAAAAGTTACGAAAATTTTATAGGCGTCGTTGTCGGTCGATTCGGTTGGGTTAGGTTGTTTGGGGGAAGAGACCGAACAGCGAAGTCATCGGTCTCATCGGATTAGGGAAGGACGGGGAAGGAAGTCAGTTGGCCCTTTCAAAGGAACCATCTCGGAATTTTGCCTGGAGCGATTTAGGGAAATCACGGAAAACCTAAATCAGAATGGCCGGACGCGGCTTTGAACCATAGTGCTTTCGAATGCGAGTACAGTGTGCTAATCACTGCGCCAATTTGCTCGGCGGTGTCGTTGTGTATTTGAATTTTACACGTCCATTGTGAATACAATTTTATCACCATGGTAAAGTATCTACATTTCCTCTGCAAACCGCTTTCAAATGCAGGGCAGAGTGTACTTCCCGTTGTACGAGCTATTTTCAGTGCTTCATTCTGTTCCATTCAGTTTTGGAGTACTGGAGAGCTAAAACCTCTCTGTGTGCACTGTAATAGAGTCTAGCCTTGCCTTCGCGTTCTTTGTGGGAGCGATACGCAGTAGGCTGTAGCATATCCCTATGTTCATGAGTTAATATTTGTCAGAAACTATCTAAGTAGGCTTTCACGGGGTAGTCTGCATCTATCTTCAAGCGTCTGTCATATCAGTTATTTCAGCATCTTAGTGACACTCTCCATTTCGTCAAACAAACCTGTGACCAATCGTGACGCTCTTCTTTGTATCCGTCCAATATCACATGACGTTTCTATTTGGCATGGGTCCCACACATTTCAGCACTATTCCAGGCTGAGCACACGAGCGTTTTGTTTGCTATCTGTCTTTCCCTAGTATTCTACCAATGGACCGCAGTCTGCTACCTCCTTTATCTACGACTGAGTCTCTGTGATGATTCCATTCCATACCTTTGCAAATTGTTAAATCTAGTTATTGTTATGAGTTGACTGATTCAAACTGTGAGTCATCGATATTGTAGTCATAGACACTAGGCTTTCCTTCTCTAAAGTGCAAAGCTTTACATTTGTGAAAATTTAAACAAGTAGCCAGTCTTAGCGCAATTTAGACATCTTATCCTGCCCCACTAGATACATATCTAACCATTGTATCGTAAATTATTCTTTTAAACCCGAGCCGTAGTTTCTTTATAAGCTCCTACTCTGAGCTAAAAGTTTCAAGTTTGTCGTGGAGATACGACGCTGCCATCTCTTTATCTAGTTCATTGGACATACAAATCTTTCTGCTTGTTTTAGTTTGCCTTGGTACTTTGGTAATCACTGTAGCTACAACTACACAGTGTGTCAGGCGCATCCGTTGCCATTATATCCAATATATTTCCATCATGAGAGGGCTTCCGGACTTTCTATTCTAGACAGTTTTCAAAGAAGGCATTTAGCAGTGGTTTTACACAACTTTACATAATGACATATCTCCGTAGGCTTGATCCTGTTTTGTATTCATTTGACTACGTTGCATGCTTCAATAAGGATATGCGCAATTATTTGCTGGAACAGTTTTGTACGCTCGGTATCCCATATGCCTAACACCATCTAATATCAGATAGCATGAAGTTGCCTGAATCAGGCGAAACGTGTTATTGGTAGATAAATAATAATTACAACTTTGTACATGGATAAAGCTTAGCTGTGGCCCTAAAAAGGGCTTGTATAAGGATGCGTTTCAATAGAAATCACCCTAACGAGTGCTCCTGAAGATCTACCAAAACACTACAACAATAAACCAGCTTAAACCAAACCCATCAAAGACTAAAGTGTTTCTTTTCCATCTGAGAACTAGGGAAACCATCTTCAAGTTAAAGACAGAATGGTCAGGGGTTAAATTGGAACACTGTGACACTCCACAATACCTAGGAATAACACTCGACAATCTCTAACGTTCAAAACACACTGCGTGAATTTCCAATCAAAGATCTCCACCAGGAACAACCTACTGAGAAAACTGGCCGGATCACAATGGGGCAGCCAAGGTGAAACCATCAGAATTTCTGCAGTGGTAGTATGTTACTCCTCTGCAGAGTATGGCTGTCGCGTTTGGTGTAAGTCAGCATATGCCAAACAGGTGGATATTGCCCTAAACGACACATACAGAATTACAGAATTATAATAGGTTGCTTGAAGTCAACACCAGTCGGAAAGCTCTTTGCAGGAATTGCACTATCTCCTGTTCGAAGAGAAATAGTAGCAAACAGCGAAAGAACGAAGATGGAGCAAAAAAAAAAAAATGCATCACATGATTAGGCAACAACCCCACCCACTATGACTTAAGTCAGGAAAAGTTTCCTTAGAACATCGGAGAAACTAACAACCACTGATAAAGAAGCCAGGCTGCAACTATGGAGGACTGATACATCCCACCCTCCTGGTTGGAAAAGATTTTCAGAATATTTACCCTCTGGTCATGATGAGAATTAGCCAGTCTGGAAGTCCTTGAATAGACTGAGGTCAGGAGTAGGCAGATCACTGGTTAACCTGGCAAAATGGGGATACATTGAAGAAAACAAAACCCAATGTGACTGCGGGGAAGAACAGACTGTTCAACATATGCTTCAGTGTCGACTGTGTTCAGCTATCTACACAGAAGATGACCTTCATCAGGCAATGGATAATGCACTGGAAGTGGCCAAATTTTAGTCAAAGATTATATAAACTGTTTTAGTCTGTCAACAATTGTGTAAACTGTGTTTTACAGTATGTTTCTGACACGAGAATAATAATAATTATAACCTTGTAACCAAGACTGTTGTTTCGTCATGGACGAGTAGTGAGAGGCCCTGTACCTGCTGCAGAGGAGACAGTAACCAGTAACCACAGAGGAGAATAGTATTTTAGGTACCTCTGATACGTCTAGTACATGACTTTTGGCGGCCGTCCCAACAGACTCATTCACAGCAGCTTCCAATTGCACGACAGTATCCAGCTGCTTACGAGCAGCAACAAACTCATCTTATGCCCGAGAACAGCTTACACATTAGAGCTGCGTTGTGGCTGGTGCTGCTTTTTTTTACAGTACGGTAAACAAATAATAATGAACTAACTTATTGATCCTCTTTTATTTTATCGGCCTGACATGCTACAATATTACCAGTGTACTGTAAGATCTTCGTTTCTCTGATGCATTTTTGAGGTCACGATCATTAACATATTCAACGACAGTGTTAATTATGATAAGTTCTGACAACATTAATTCTTGTTAGAAGAGAAAACTATTGTGACATGACATAGTATTTATTTACACTAACTGTAAATCACAAATGCCGGCTTACTACGAAATACGTTACGCGCAACACTCATAAGCTACGTAATTTCTCAAAATATCGGTATTACTTTATTCGCGTAGATATGCACTGAAACGTATAATGAAACTAGGAAATGGTTGTTTTTGAACTAAGATCCTGTTGGCATAAGATTCTAAAAAATGTTAGTAAAGAAGTAAAATAAAAGAGTAAGACTACCGGTAAAGGTAAATGTCTTCCTCCGAGGAACTTACCTGCCACTTTCCAAACAATTTAATCGTCTTCTCCTGGGTAGTAAGCAGCTCCTTTAGCTGAGTCTCTTGTGGGTGAGACCACTAATACGGTAATCTTTGAATTGTGTTTGCTTGTCATATGCCGTCGCCGTTATAAGTTCTAATTGAAACATACTTTCTTGGATATTGTACATCCAGTACCTTTTGATTTCTACTCTTTTTCCTGGTATTATCAACATCAGCATCACCTAGCTAAAAACGATTCTCATTATCTACGTTGTGGGTTCTAGTACAGCCGAGGAAATGTCATGTCGAATAAGATTTCATTTCAGTGTTACGATAACAAACTTGTAAAATAAAATGTTCCGCTCTTTTGTGTCTACTATGTGGAAAAGCGACTTGAATTCACCCTGGCTCTTATAATAACTATTATACTACTAATCAGTTAAGCAATGTAATAAGAATGCACAACGCTAGATGCTGTTGTAGTATGGGTACTACACTCTGTGGAGGCAGAGACACCAAGTGAACAACGTGTCAATAAAACTGTACGTTTCGTTTCATTCCTAACCTTACACATCGTTAACTCATCATTTAGCTGCCAATGAATGTATATGAATACATGCTGCAAAACAGCTCAAGCCACAGCTGGTGACAATGTGGACTTCATCTAAATACAACAGCTGTTTATTAACTCTTAAACGCGATACTGGGAAACCAATGAGTTGATTCTGTTGGGGAAATCATTACAAATTGAAATCACGCGGCGTTTTTCTACGAAGTTACGTGAATGAGTCAGTACTGGTGTCATCTTTACCAGAGGGCCTCTAACTCTACGAATTCACATCAATAGTACCTCCGAATAGATCGATGTGAACATGCAAGAGCGAGTGTCGGATGAACTTGGCTATAAAATCGATATTTACACAAGCAAAACGGATTGGAAAAAATTGTATGACCGTACAGCTGTGCGATATTGCCGCGCGGGGTAGCCGCGGGGTCTTAGGCTCATTGCCACGGTTCTCGCCCCCCCCCCCCCCCCTCCCGCCGTCGGAAGTTCTTCGAGGCCTCCCTCGGGCATGGATGTGCGTGTTGTCCTTAGCGTGTGTTAGTTTAAGTTAGATTAAGTAGTGTGTAAGCCTAGGGACCGATGGCCTCAGCAGTTTGGTCACATAGGAACTTACCACGAACTAAAAAAAAAAAAAAGAAAAACCTTTGCGATATTACGTTAAAAGCTCAGGTACAGTTCATTAATGAAACCGGTTCAGTTGTTTCAATAATGTTCCACCTTCTATTGATTGATTTACAAGTAATTACAAAGACTTCGACATCAGGAAAGGAAATCTTCCTTAATCTCGAGGTATGAAGCACTTTCAAGTATACGACGAAACTGTTTCCTTTTGAGGCTTACTCGATTCTGGCAAAGTTACAAAGAAACTGCAGTACTACAAACACTGGCATAAGATGTGCTGACTCACTACAGCGACAGCCGCGCCTGGGCTGTGGTTCCTTCTAGTGTCTGCCTCAATTTCCCGCCTGCCTCTCATACGGCCATCAGCTGGGTCATCAACAAATTACGCCGGGCAGATGCCGTATAATGACCACTGATTTCTCACAGTTATGAGGGCGACCACATTGTTATTGTTTTTCTAACGGCTTATCTCTCCAAAAGAAATTCAACAGCTTTCTTCAGTGGGAACATATTTTCTCCTTAGGCTCGCACAAGACTCTCTACACATGCCTAACATTGTTACTCTCAACTGAGTTTAAAAAAGAAATCCCACTTCTACAGCAAGCAGAATATTATTATACATTTTAATTGCTAGTTCTTTGTGTTGGGCGTTGGAACAGGAACTCATCAGACATAACTTAAGAAATATCATCTCAGTAATCAGTAACTTAGTCGCTTTTACTTTCTCTTTTTTTTTAAATCAGAATACTATGTGTAAAAAATAGATTGAAATTGGTTGAAACAGCTTTCCTCTTCCTCCAACTCTCATTTCTATATTACATTGTAGGAAATACTGCAACCAGCCATAAATTGTTTTTTTTTAATGATATTATTGTATCATTACCACTTTCAGGCCTGAGCCCATCATCAGATGGTAACGTTAATTTTTTTTTTTTTTTTTTTGCTAGTTTTACGTTTGTATCCTAAAATATAGCAAAGCTTTTTTGATTGCATAGTTTACAAAATGTTTCACATTTGGGTCCTAAAATATAACAAAGTTTTTGTGATTACATAGTTTTACCCTCTCATGAAATGGTCTCCTTTACATATTATAAGACGGAGGTCTGATTTTCATTTACAGTCCATACTGATCAATAACTGAACTAAATACAAGTTGGCGGATCCATTTGTTTACATCGACTGCTGATTTGGTGTGCCAAACGACGTGATGTATGTACAGATATGACACACTTCCGGAGACACTGCAAAGATACTTCTTCATAGTACAGATAAGTTTATATAGTTAGACATATAATTATTTAGGTTTAAAAAGTGCTGTTAATGGCCAGTGAAGAATTTTCTCTCTGGCAGTTAATTATTATTTCTATCATTTTAAATTACAGTAGTAGTATGAAATTTTGGAGGTATATTTGGTTTTTTAAATCTAATCGATCATTCAGAATGATGTCACGTTGATTATGAATGTGGTTGTATATTTTTAATGTCTCTAACAAATTCATCTGCACTTTTTTCACATAAAAATGTAATATCGCTAAGTTTTCTTCGGTGTTCATCCCTCTGTTTCTGTGCTGGGCCAAGTGAGCAGCGAAAGTTGACTTACTTAAGTTGTTGAGCCTGAGAGCATCCATGTGTTCACGATACCATATGTTGAAACTCCTACTAGTTTGGCCAATGTAAAATTTGGGACACACAGAACACTTTAGTTTATAAATGCCAGATCTGTGGTGTACAACAGTTTTTAAATTTAAATTGTGAACAGTTTTGTCTTTCATTTTATTGTGTGTGGAAAAACTAATTCCGTACACACAATAGAGCTGCAGTGTAAATCACACAATGGTTTTTATAACCATTCCTATTCGAATTATAACCACTGTTTTTCACTATTTTTTCCATTTGTCTTGCGCTCACTCACTTGCGAACGGAGTTTAGTTGCAGATTTAGATGCACATTATTGCGGGCCTATATCACAGACGTCATTATGTAATACAATTATGGAATACGTTTAGTGCTCTCGTATTGAAACTTTATGAAAAACGAAAGTTTCCTGTACAAAAATGGACATGGCTTCCGCAGACGGGCTTCTGGAGTAACTCGGTTTGCTCTTTTCATCCATGAAAAACAGAGCGACGTAGCCGAGGCACCCAAGCTGATGCTTGTGTACCTCGACTTCACGAACGCATTCCGTACAGTTCCGGGCTGCCGTTTAGTGAATAAAATCCGAAATTACACAGAACAGGGCAGGTTTCTGATGGGATTCAGTATTTTCTGGCATACAGAACCCAACAAGATGTTCGTATCAGGTGTAAAAGTATGAAGTAGGAATTTCCCTATCGATGGTGCTAGCCGTCAGTATAGGGCCCGCGTGACCGCGTCTGCAGCGCCGTCTGCTTCCTGTAACGGCCGACGACGAATTTCAACACACAGTAACTCAAGTTGCATACATCGGTATCTGTTTCAAATCCGTAAACATGTCGAGTTTTGTGCCTACGAACTACGGTTTGCGGACAAAATGGTTCACATGGCTCTAAGCACAATGGGACTTAACCATCTGACGTCATCAGTCCCCTAGACTTAGAACTACTTAAACCTAACTAACCTAAGGACATCACACTCATCTATTCGAACCTGCGACCGTAGCGGTTTGCGGACAGCATTGGTTTTCTGTTATCGTTTGAAGAAAGCTTATGCAGAATCGCGTCGAATGATTGTCGAAGCATTCGAAACATTCTCTTATGAAAATACAGTGTTTCGAGTGATTCAAAAAATTCAGAAATGGTGATTCTGACGTGAGAATCGACGAGCGCTGGAGACCATCGAAAAATTTCGAAGACAATGAATTGCAGGCCTTATTGGAAGAAGATGATACTCAGACTCAACGGGAACTCGTGGAACAATTAAATGTGACGCAGAAAGCCGTTTCTCTTCGGTTGAAAGCTATGGGAAAGGTGCAGAAAGTGGGAAAATGGGTTCGCATGAACTAAATGAAAGACACCAAGCAAATCGAAAGACCACTTGTGAAATACTGCTAGCCAGATATAAAAGAAAGTCGCTTCTCCATCGAATAGTGACAGGTGATGAAAAATGGATATATTTTGAGAATCCTGAGCGTCGTACATCATGAGTGAATCCAGGCAAATCATCGACATCCACTGCAAGACCAAATCGCTCTGGAAAGAAGGCAATGCTCTGCATCTGGTGGGATCGGAAGGGTGTCATCTATTATGAGCTTCTAAAACCTGGTGAAACCGTTAACACTGATCGCTGCCAACACCAAATGATCGATTTAAATCGAGCATTACGTGAAAAACGACCGAATATGTCAAAAGGCAACGCAAAGTCGTATTGCTCCATGATAACGTCCTATCACACACAGAAAAACAGGTCAAGTAAACGATCGAGGCGTTCAGTTGGGAAATAGTAGGACATGCGGCTTGTTCTCCAGACTTGGCGCCGTCCGATTATCATTTATTTGCATCACAAGGACACGCTCTCGCTGAACAACGCTTCAAAAAATGTTTCAAATGGCTCTGAGCATCATGGGACTTAACATCTGAGGTCATCAGTCCCCTAGACTTAGAACTACTTAAACCTAACTAACCTAAGGACATCACACACATCCATGCCCGAGGCAGGATTCGAACCTGTGACCGTAGCAGTCGCGCGGTTCCAGACTGAGGCGCCTAGAACCGCTCGGCCACTCCGGCCGGTCCAACCAAACAACATTGCCGGAAAAAAATAGTACACCGTTTTAGAGGTAAGTGTGGTAAGGCCCGTACAGGACCTGCAACATGCGGTCGTGCATTATCCTGCTGAAATGTAGGGTTTCGCAGGGATCGAATGAAGGGTAGAGCCACGGGTCGTAACACATCTGAAATGTGACGTCCACTGTTCAGAATACCGTCAATGCGAACAAGAGTTGACCGAGACGCGAAGCATAACAACAACGTTTCACCAGGCAACACCGGTCAACTGCTGTTTGTGTATGAGAAATCGGTCGGAAACTTTCCTCATGTCAGCACGTTGTAGGTGTCGCCACCACTTGTGTGAATGCTCTGAAAAGCTAATCATTTGCATATCATAGCATCTTCTTCCTCTCGGTTAAATTTCGGGTCTGTAGCTCGTCATCTTCGTGGTGTAGCAGTTTTAATGGCCAGTAGTGTGTGATACACCGCGCATAAATAGCCGAAGAAATCTACGACCGTTCCATTGCACTGCTGGCGAGAAAAAAGGGAAACATTATCTACCGTAAGATACAAAGAAGTGGCTAATCACGTTAAAAAAAAAAAAACAAATGAGATACCAGTTGAGATTCATCTACGAAATAAGTGACTTATGAAACTCTTGTAAGGCAGAGTCTTGAATATGACTCATTAGTCTAGGACCCTTACCAGAGTGGATTACCGGAAGAATAGAGAAGACCCAATGAAGAGCGACACGTTTCGTGACGGGATCGCTTAGCTAGCGCGAGTGTTAAGGAGATGGTCAACAGCCGGCCGGGGTGGCCGAGCGGCTCTAGGCGCTATAGTCTGGAACCACGTGACCGCTACGGTCGCACGTTCGAATCCTGCCTCGGGCATGGATGTGTGTGATGTCCTTAGGTTAGTTAGGTTTAAGTAGTTCTGAGTTCTAGGGGACTGATGACCTCAGAAGTTAAGTCCCATAGTGCTCAGAGCCATTTGAACCATTTTTTTGAAGATGATCAACAAACTCTACTGGCAAACGCTACAAGAGAGACGTAGTGCATCACGGAGATGATTTCTGATGAAATTCTCAGAGCACAGGCTCCAGGAAGGGTCGGAAACATGCTACTTTCTCCCACATAGGTCTCGCGAAGTGACCATAACGAGGAAATGAGAGACGCAAGAGCTCGTACAGGAATTTTCTGGCAATTGTTTTGCCAGTGCATCATTCGCGAACAGGGTAGGGAAGGGGGAAAAGATAGTGTTACCAGAAGCAACCTCCATCATACAGCTTAAGGTGACTTTCAGGGTATGGATGTAGTTGTAGATATAGATTTCCCTTCCTAACTGTAAAAAATCCGATTAATAGTGATGTAACCAAACTAGCCTGATTCACGTAAATAAGGTCTTTGGTAGTCGATAAGTTTTCGTCCGTGATAACGACACTCCTGTAGATACGTAAAATTTGACAACCGTAGGCGCGGTAAGGAAACTGAAGAGGCGTGGCTGAAGTAAAAGATGAACACCCGCACCTGTCGTCGGGTATCTGCAGCTTTCCCTGGGAACAGACGTGTCGGGCGCGAGGGGCCACGCGGCGCAGAAGGGTCGCTGAGCTCGGTATTTACACGAGAGAAATCCAGTTGCGGAAGAAGACGGGGTGCCGGTCAGCGTGGCCCCAGCAAACAACCTGACGAGACTTTCCTGCGCAGGTGCCGGCGCTTCCGCAAAGGCCATCGCTCTCTTAACGGCTCATTACGGGTTCTTGCGAGGCGGGAGAGCTGACACGTGTAATCATATTTATGTTGACCCTACCTATACTCTTCCCGAAAGGTGTGATCGTGACGATAGTAATCAGCTCCTCCCTCACTTACTGGAAGTGCCATTTCACCTTTCGCTCCTCTCGTAAGTGACATCCACGTTCATTAAGGGATCAGCCAGTATACACTGGTATGAATGTTGCAATTGAGAGCTTCGAGCATAACGGATCAGTACTACTACAGGAATAGCAAATTGTCTGTGCCGTTCATATACTGGTTTTCGGAAATTCTCATCACACACGTATAGGACTTTTAAAGGGCAATGAGTAAATACTATTTTGGATTGGAGCCCATGAACGGGAAATGTACCTTTTCCGTGCTACAAGCATTTGAAAACGTGTTGGTAACGCAACCAGCCGTGAGGTTGTACATCACTTGCCTTACAGTTCCGCTCTTTATTAAGCAAAGAATCCAAAAGGAAACTTAATCAGTTTTAACAAACACGGTTGTTTACAGTTTAAGTGCTAATTATGGTGTGGGGCGTCTCCTTGGAACATCTCAGTCACGCTTGCTGACGTGAAGGTGCCCATTTCTCGAAGCCGTTACGTGATTGTGGCGAAAACGATATGCGATGGAGTCGGACGTTGCGGAGAACGGTCTTGATACAGGCGATAAGCAGTTCTTCGCCATACAGAAGGATCAAGTCGCTGTATTCTGCAAACGTGTACTAAATCAAGTTGCTCTAACACTCATAGACAAGTGAATGAGGCTCCAAACAGGTCAGAGAGGTAGGCTGCATACTTACCTAGCAAACATGTTTTCAAATGTTTGTAGCACGGAAACCGGACGTTCCCGGACATAGGTTACAATTCAAAGTAGTGTCTACTTAGTCCCTTTTACAAGTCTTAGAAATTTGCAACGGGAATTTCCAAACAGCCGGTAGATGCTTCAACTTGACTGTAAATGTCGCTTTGAAATTCCTGCAAAATTAAAGTTGTACGCCGAACCGGGTTTGAAACTGAGACGTTTACCTTTCGTGGACAAGTGGTCTACCGACTGAGCTACCTAAACATGACTCACGATCCCTCTTCACAATTATACTTCCGGCAGTACATCAGCTCCCACCTTCCAAACTTCACAAACTTCTCTTGCATACCTTGCGGCACTGATATTCCTGGAATAAAGGATATTGCGAAGAACTGGCGTGATCTCAGCTCAGGGGATTTTCTTCAATCTTTTCTCCTAGGAACGTTAGCCCCTGAGGTATGCAGAATAACGTCTGTGAAGTTTGGAAGGTAGGAGATGAGGTTCTGTTGGCAGTAAAGCTGTGAAAGCGTGAATGAACAACTCAGTCGGTAGAGTACTTGATCCTCAAAAGCAAAGGTCACAGGTTCGACTGCCAGGTTCGAGTCCTAGGAAGTTGAAGATCATTGCACACTACACTGCAGCGTGAAAGCTTTTCTGGAAGTGGAAAATTCTTCAAATGTTGGAATTTCAAGGTTCGTCGTTGATAGTTCTTACTTGAATAAAAGTGGAATTTGTTGTATTATCCCAGTAACGTGATGCAATGGAATAGGTAACATGACAAGGTACTAGTATAAAAGAAAACGTTCAGCTGCGGCATAAAACAGCAAGCATCATTTAGTAGGGCAAAGTGCTTTACAGTTAACGGAAGCGGGGGCTGCAGGCTGCTCTGTTGCAGTTCACTTTATAAAATAAAAAGGACATGTATCATTTTATACTATAAGGGAGTACCTTTCTGTTATCGTAGACCCAATATGTGTGTTCTATTTACAAAATGGTTCAAATGGCTCTAAGCACTATAGGACTTAACATCTGAAGTCATCAGTCCCCTAGACTTAGAACCACTTAAACGTAACTAACCTAAGGACATCACACACATCCATGCCCGAGGCAGGATTCGAACCTGCGACCGTAGCAGCCGCGTGGTTCCGAACTCAAGTGCCTAGAACCGCTCGACCACAGCGGCCGGCTGTCCCATTTACAATACGATACTGTGGTATCGCAGGCACTGAAAGGAAGATCGACGTGAACAGGAATTCGCAATGAAGTCATGCTTTGTTCTTTGATGTGTGGGAATTTAATGACAAATCTGACAATTCACAAGTTTGTATGTGTAAATATCGCAAACAAAAACCCCACATTCACGCGCGAAAGCTTCCAATGTCGTGGTGGTGGACTGGTGTGGATCGATCGATATAAGCACTGGATGCCCCAAACTGTCTAATATACACTCGAGCCAAAGAAACTGGCACACCTGCCTAATATCGTGTACGACCCCCAAGAGCACGCAGACGTGCCGCAATACGAAGTGGCATGGAGTCGACTAATGTGACTGAGTGAACTGACACCATGAATCCTGCAGGGCTGTCCATAAAGCCATAAGAGTACGTTGCAAGGAATCCCAGATATGCTCTATAATGTACATGTCTGGGGAGTTTAGTGGCCAGCGGAAGTATCTAAACTCAGAAGAGTTATCCTGGAGCCACTCAGTAGCAATACTGGACGTGTGGCGTGTCGCATTTTTCTGCAGGAATTACCCAAGTCCGTCGGAATGCACAAAGGACATGAATGGATACAGATGATCACACAAGATGCTTACGTACTTGTCACCTGTCAGAGTCGTATCTAAACGTATCAGGGGTCCCATATCACTCCAGCTTGAATTGTCCCCTGCTGACATACAGGGTCAAATATTCATGAGATTGTCTCCTTACCCGTGCACGACCATACGCTCAATACAATTTGAAACGAAACTCGTCCGACCACGCAACATGTTTCCAGTCATCAACAGTCCAATGCCGGGAACAGGCGAGGCGTAAAATTTTGTGTCGTGTAGTCATCAATGCTACACGAATATACCCTCGGCTCAGAAAGCCCATATCAATGATGTTTCGTTGAATAATTAGCACGCTGACACTTGTGGATGGCCCAGCATTGAAATCTGCAGCAATTTGTGGAAGGGTTGCAGTTCTGTCACGTTGAACTATTCTCTTCAGTCTTCCGGCCGCAGCGATGTCGGAAATTTGATGTTTTGCCGGATTATTGATATTCAGATAACACTAGTGAAATGGTCGTACTGGAAAATCCCCAATTCATGGCTACCTCGGAGATGCTGTGTCCCATCGCTCGTGCACCGACTATAACACAACGTTCAAAGTCATTTAAATCTTGATAACCTACTATTGTAGCAGCAGTAACCGATCCAACAATTGCGCCAGACGCTTGTTGTCTCATATGTGTGTTGCCGACCGCAGCGCCATATTCTGCCTGTTTACATTTCTCTGTATTTGAATACGCATGCCTATACAAATACGTGATCCATAATCCACCATCGTTACATTTTGGCGTGTGATGGCGTCAGTTATTCCCTGATTCAGGACATTACAGAGAGCTGAAGTAATCTTCATTCAACAAGGAATGAGTGTGTCCCAAATGTTATGGCCAGAATGTGCCTCAGACTGTAAGCCTATTTGAACGACTAGATTTTACATCGGAGATGGATTACAGCTGGATCACCACCAACCATGACCGTTCCAATGTTGTAGGACGCCCTTCTTGATGAAAGGTAAATAATCTATTTCAGTCCAAGCCATGCAGTGTGAAGGAGTATTGGCCAATTACGATGAGCATCTGCTAAAGAAGGGGAAGCACAAGCTTGGAGCAACAGGGAGAAGTAAGAGTATTCACTTGGAAGCAAAAGGTAAAAGCAGATCCATTTTGCTTTTCCTCTCTATCTTTTACTTCTAACACAGTAGCAAAAGCTCCTAGCGGCGTGCTTGGTACTCATTGTCAGCCAACCATTGTTGAGCAAGAGCAGGCTTCATCACCGTTTCGTGTGGCCGTGCGGTTCTAGGCGCTTCAGTCTGGAACAGCGTGACCGCTACGGTCGCAGGTTCGAATCCTGCCTCGGGCATGAATGTGTGTGATGTCCTTAGGTTAGTTAGGTTTAAGTAGTTCTAAGTTCTAGGGGACTGATGACCACAGATGTAGGTTTAAGTAGTTCTAAGTTCTAGGGGACTGATGACCACAGATGTTAAGTCCCATAGTGCTCAGAGCCATTTGAACCATTTGAAGCCATCACTGTTTCCTTTGCAGTGCGACTGAGTTTCGCTTCATTTATTTTCAGTGAGTAGTGTCACTTATCGACTGAAGATGTCCTCGTCCGATTCAGATGAAAACTCGGTATGTGCAGAAAGTACGATGTTGTTTTTAGTCACGGCCTTAGAAAATCATCCTGAGTTATTAGAGAAGTTACAATTTCAAGAAGCAAACAGAAAGAAAGAAGAAGCAATCCTAAATGTTATACATTCATTTGAAACTAACATCGGCATTAAAATTAACAGGAAACAATTGCTAAAGAAAGTTAGTAACATGAAAACGAGACTAAAAAGTTCAAAATGGTTCAAATGGCTCTGAGCACTATGGGACTTAACATCTATGGTCATCAGTCCCCTAGAACTTAGAACTACTTAAACCTAACTAACCTAAGGACAGCACACAACACCCAGCCATCACGAGGCAGAGAAAATCCCTGACCCCGCCGGGAATCGAACCCGGGAACCAGACTAAAAAGGAAAACGGGTAAGAACAGAACGGGAAATAAACCGATTGTTTTAAATGTTTGGGAGAAAAAGTTTTACAGCTTGCTACAAGGAGATGGGAATCCTACAATGAACCAGATACCAGGTAAGATAAATTACAAGCTCGTGTGATGTTAATATTTATTTTCATTCGGTTAAAAAAATTACACACAGTCTGCAAATGTTAAAATGAGTTTTTTTTTTTCAAATCGTAAACTTTTACTATTATTAGTAGTGCTAGCAGTAATATGATATGTAAGAGCCATGTTTGCTAATCAGTTTCATTAAGTGTCATGGTAAGAGTTAACTTTCGCCGCCAGCATTTCGTAACCCTTTGCGAAGGAAAGTTTCTGCTGTTATCTTTGTAAAGTAAATCTTCATAAAAATGCAAACACGCGTTAGGTTCTACCGTTGTACACATCTCAGGCATACGTATGTGTTTCTAGGATCAGATGTTACACCTCGTGCTGGCCCACCATCCTCTTCGTGTAGAGCAAAACTATATGCCAGGCCTTGAAGAAAGGAGCATTGCCAGAAACAGACGAGACGAAGATGCTCAGTACCACAGAATTACATAGGCTGGTGCTGCTGGAGCAACTGAAGCTCACTCGACTGCAAATGCAAAAAGAAGCTATGTTAATGAACTTTCTTAATATAAAGATGAATAATGTAAACAATTTGCAACAGGAGGAAAATGAAAATAGTTTTAAGGTATATACCGTTCTGTAGACTGTGTTATTCCTTTTGTTGTAGACGATCAGTAGTTTTGTATCTTTTCATAAATAAAAAATTCAAAATCCTGCATTTTGAATTAGAGCTGCAATTTCTTGCCTTCTTTGACGTCCTCTCCGAAGAATATCCGCTTCCTGTGCCGTGTCTTCAAAATCTTCATCTTGTAGACGTTTCGCAACATTATGCAGTATAAAGCAGCAATCTACTATTGTTGAAACATTTGGTAAGGCAACTCTACACATATACTGCAAAACAGGAAACCGCCTCTTCAGCTGACCAAAGCAACACTCTATCACAACTCTTTCTTTTTTTAAAAGGGTATTGAATAACTTGTGACTGTCCTCAGTTGGATTACGAAAGGGGGTCATCAGCCAGGGCTCTAGGCCATACCCCTCATCACCAAAAAGAACAGTGTTCTTACATTCACCCAGCACTTTCCAGACCCTTGAATTTCTCCATATTCGATTGTCATGTACTGACCCGGGCCAGCTAGCCTCAACACTAGTGAACTGTTCCTTCACATTAATGTAGCCTGCACATTTATTCTAGCAAAACCCTTTATGTTGATATATTCGTCGCCAAATTGCACAGGTTTTGGAATTCGCACGTGCGTACAGTCAATTACACCAATAGCACTTGGAAATTTATATTTTTGTAGCCACTCACTTTTAGCCACAGTAATATCATATGCTGATGACGGAAACTTGATCCACAAATCAGCTTTTCCCATTATCTTTTTAGAAACACTACTCACTGTTTTATTCACTGTAGTTTGATGAATTCCCATTTCTTCTGCTACTCCAGAGTGGAATCCTGGATCAGCTACATACCGAAGGAAAATCTTCATCTTCTGTTCCGACGATAGTGCTTCGCCTCTTCTTCCCCCTGTCTCTGTCAGAAAATGCTTTGCAATACACTTAACATTTTCTTCGTTGAAACGATACAGAGTTTTATAATGCTCTCCAGGTGGACATCGACGTGGTCTGTAGCATTTTCGCGGTGTAAACGTGCTGCTATTTGAGCCATATCTGCATTCTGCAAACGTGAGCCTGCTACTGACCAGCCTTCAAGTTTTACGAGCAATTGCTTCCAGAATGAAGTCAGATCTTCTCTTTATTCTTACAGTTCATCTAATACCGAAGCAAGAGCTCAAGGGGAAAACAAAAGTTTTTATCGTTCTTTTTGTTCCCACAAGCAAAAGCTCTTGCTTCATACTTCATTCATAAATTCCGAAGCTTTAGCTTCGAAAGTCGAAGGAAAAGCATTTGCTTCCCCATTATCGTGGGCGAAGATCCATCGACAGAAGTACAACTAGCTTCAGGTGTGCCACGGGGAAGAGTTCATGGAGTGTTTTAATGATATTTCAGCCATTATTAATAGTAACCTCAGACTTTTTTCAGATGATGTAGTTGTCTGTAACGAATTTCTATCTCAAAAAGCTGTACAAATATCCAATCAGACCTTTATAAGATTTTAAAATGGTGCAAAGATTGACAACTTGCTTTTGAGGTGCAGAAATGTAAGACTTTGTACCTCATAACACGCAGAAAATTAGTATCCTGACACTACAGCATCAGTGAGTCACGATTTGAATCAATCAACTCATACAAATACTTGGGTGTCACAGTTTTTGTAGATATGAAACGACCACGCGGGCTCAGCTATGGGTAAAGGAAGAGGCCGATTTCGTTTCATTGGCAGAATTCTGGGAAATTCAGTCTACAAAGGAGGCTGCTCACAAGTCAGTTATGCGTCCCGTCTTAGAATATTTCTCAAGAGCGTGGGACCCATACCTAATGGGACTAACAGGAGATATTGAGCATATTTAAAAAAGGGTAGCACGACCGATCACAGTTTGTTTGCTGTGATGGAAAGCGTAGCATAAATATTAAAATGCCTGACTTAGCAGAAGCTTGAATACACACGCAAACCATCTCGAGAAAGTCACTCACAGCGTTTCAAGTAACTAGTATTAAATGAAGACTCGTCCGCCCCAGTAGCTGAGTGGTCAGCGCGGCGCGGCGGAATGCCATGCAAAGGGGCCCGGTTCGATTCACGACTGGATCGGAGATTTCCTCCACTCAGGGACTGGGTGTTGTGTTGTCATCATCATCATCTCATCGCATCGACGCGCAAGTCACGGAAGTGGCGTCAACTAAAAGGAGTGGCACCAAGTGACCAGTCCACCCGACTGGAGGCCCTAGCGACACTACGTTTTATTTCATTTCGACGAATAATCTATAAACATCCTTTGCCCTTATGATGAGATTAGAGTCAGAACACAGCGTACAGAAGCTTAAGCAGGAATTCATCTCGTGTAACTTGCACTGCTGGAACAAGAAGAAACCCAACACTTTGTACTATGGTAAATCTCCTCCGTCATGCACTGCACAGAGGTATGCACAGTGTGTATGTAGATGTAGACACTCCTGGGGAGGGGACGGGGGGGGGGGGGGGGGGCGCAGCGTATTAACACACGAGGGCTCAGCTGCCGACAATAGTTCACGAAGTTAGGAACAATTGGGTTATTTGCCAACACGTCAGTTCTTCATAGCACTGAACTACCAAGGGCCATTCAGTTTCCTGTCAGAGACAGCAAAGGACTTGGAAGAGCAGTTGAATGGAATGGACAGTGTCTTGAGAGGAGTATATAAGATGAACATCAACAAAGGCAAAACGAGGATAATGGAATGTAGCCGAATTAAGTCGGGTGATGCTGAGGGAATTAGATTAGGAAATGAGACACTTAAAGTAGTAAAGGAGTTTTGCTACTTGGGGAGCAAAATAACTGATGAAGGTCGAAGTAGAGAGGATATAAAATGTAGACTGGCAATGGCAAGGAAAGCGTTTCTGACAAAGAGAAATTTGTTAACATCGAGTATAGATTTAAATGTCAGGAAGTCGTTTCTGAAAGTATTTGTATGGAGTGTAGCCATGTATGGAAGTGAAACATGGAGATAAATAGTTTGGACAAGATGAGAATAGAAGCTTTCGAAATGTGGTGCTACAGAAGAATGCTGAAGATTAGATGGGTAGATCACATAACTAATGAGGAAGTATTGAATAGGATTGGGGATAAGAGAAGTTTGTGGCACAACTTGACCGGAAGAAGGGATCGGTTGGTAGGACATGTTCTGAGGCATCAAGGGATCACCAATTTAGTATTGGAGGGCAGCGTGGAGGGTAAAAATCGTAGAGGGAGACCAAGAGATGAATACACTAAGCAGATTCAGAAGGATGTAGGCTGCAGTAGGTACTGGGAGACGAAGACGCTTGCACAGGATAGAGTAGCATGGAGAGCTGCATCAAGCCAGTCTCAGGACTGAGGACCACAACAACAGCAACATTCAGTTTACGCGTTAATCATTGCTACAGTTATATGTTAAGATAACTTCACCGTTCTCGCACCTTCTCCTCGCACATTTTAATGCAAACCTCTGGAAAAACTACAGTGGTTTCTTAATACAGGGTGCATCAAAAAATGTATACACACTTTGAACTGTCATAGACAATTTATTTCCCTTTCTACAAGGTTAAATATCTGTGGGGAAGTAATGTTTCTTCAACAGGTGGCAGCAGTGGCAAGGAAGTAACTGCAACATGGCGGACGTGCGTTTGAGGTT
The DNA here is from genome assembly GCF_021461395.2 of Schistocerca americana. Lineage (NCBI taxonomy): Eukaryota > Metazoa > Arthropoda > Insecta > Orthoptera > Acrididae > Schistocerca > Schistocerca americana. The sequence continues at coordinate 542,929,060 of NC_060119.1, forward strand.
TGAAGCGCGGAAGCAGGTAATTAAGTGGTACTGTGGGGCGGCGGGTGGAGTAATTGTTATTATTAAATGTTTAGTTTTTCCCAGCCTATGCACCATATGTGGGGCGGCGGGTGGATATTTTTGTTATATAAAAATGTAGAATGTAATGTAGAAAAGATGTAATTCCCGGCAGATTAGCAACATATGTGGGGCGGCAGGTGGAATAATTGTTATTATAAATGTTCCTATTATTTATTTAATGCTGTTGTTTGCCGTTCTCAACACTGGCTCTCTAACTACAATTTCATGGTTACGCGTATCCCGAGTAACTTATTACCCGAGGCTGTTTATAGCAATGATACCGATGCGACGCGACTCCCAACACAGGTGGTGCGCTAATCAGTGTCTGGAGAGAACTGGGGCCTTCTTCTCTTGTGCAGCATTCTTATATATAAAGCCACGGTGCGGACGGCCAAGGGAACGCCTGATTAAATCCGCTCTCCCGACTAGCCGCTGGGCTAGTAATGCACCACTTTAATTTATTGAATAAATCATTGCTTCCTTTGCTGATGGCCGATGAAGCTCTCAATTTAAATGTGCATTCAGCACACAGGTAAGTAATCATAATAAAATATCTGACGTGGCTAAGTCAAATATTTTGGGCGAGAGAATTAATTTAATTACACTACACGCAGTAGACGAGCTCTGAACTTGCCCTTTGGAGATACGCTATCGCTATAGTTTTATAGTTATTCAGTTGAAACTTCTCACATCTTTATGATTATAGCGGATCTCCCTCTAACTTAAATTTAAACATCGTAGCTTTATTTATTCGCCTACTTAATCCATCTTGCTTCCTTAATTTTTAGGACAAAAACCAGAAAATCATGAATTTCAACTAAAATTTTATTTTGTGAGATCCAGAATACTGTTTCTACTAAATTATTATGAAAGAGGAATCTAAATATAAATTTTTAAGTTTCTACCTCTTTTCTGTTGCGCCAATGATTTTTACAGAAAAACATCCAAATTTCGAAAATGGTTAAGGTTATTGAACTGATATTCAACACATATTGATTTAGTATTACTCCTGACATGCTAGAAACGTTTCAGGTTATTTACTTGATTTTTAAAGTATTGCTCAACATTTATGACGTCAGAGCTAGTTAAGCGGACTGGCTGGCACACAATGGAAAGGCTGATGTGAATTTTATACGGTGTGAGTAGGCTGCTTCCCTACACTACTGGAAGTTTGAGAATGTAGCTGTGGTTCGAAGACAGTGGAGAAGTGAGTATGGTACAGAAACACATTCAATGTTAACAATTACACGTCTGCAAGACAAATTCGAAATTCATGGAACAGTGTGTGATGTGCATAAAGGACGATCACGGCGACCTCGTACAGCTACAAGTGATGATTTCACAACTGCGGTCTTGGAACTGTTTCAGCGTTTGCCTCAAAAGTCTTCAAGGCAAGCGGCACGTGACAGTAATGTAAGTGCTAGTAGTGTGCTACGCATTCTGAACAAAGGCAAGTTTCGTGTGTACATTCCAAGGCTGGTGCAACAGCTAAGTGACGACGATCCAGATCGAAGGTTAGAATTTTGTGAATGGGTTCAGGAGATGGTGAGACGTGAACCTAACAATGCTTGCTGACTCCATATTCCCTGCCATTCGTGCATTATACGGTAATGATGGGTTTTATTTCCATCAAGATGGCGCCCCGCTGCACTATTATAGGGACGTACGAGCATACCTGGATCACAATGTGCCAGGCTAGTGGATAGGGCGCAGGGGACCAATCGAGGTTCCTGCACGCTCTCCAGACGTCACGCCGCTGGATTTCTTCTAATGGGGCACAGTAAAAGATGAGGTATACAAACATAAACCACGTAACCTGGACACACTTTGGAATGAGATTCAGGCGGTGTGCGCAAAAATCTCATTGGACACTTTGGTATGATGTACGGAATCAGTGGTGACTTGTACTCAGAAATGTATTGATGCCGAAGGCCACCAGTTTGAAAATTAATCACATTAGCAAAGTACATTTATTTTTCCAATTGGACTTTAAGCTTTCCATTTCCAGAAATTTAACATTGTAGAACGGGGAATAAATTTTACATGACGCTTCAAAGTGTGTATACATTTTTTTGACGCACCCTTGAAAGGTGGCTACACTGAGCCACTGCGCCAGAGATTGCGCCAAAGAGTATTATTAAGCCGTCTTCTCAGTGCTTGTGGAGAGCCCGTAGTAGACAGTGCGTGGGCAGAGCTCGTAGAAGACAGTTCGTGTTGAGATGTGCGAGTGGGCAAGGCTTGTCGAGAGGTTGTAGTAAGGAGTGCTTGTTCCATGTTTTATCCAGTTATTTTATGGGAGAGATAGCAGATGTTATTCTAATGAAGATATTGTAACGATCAGAGTGCTTTTCGTCAATATATATGAAGGTAAAATATTGCGTGTTTTTTCATTATTTCCATGTTTTAAATAATGCGTCATGACAGGTTCAGTCAACAAAACAACTGGTTTGTGTTCTTGTATTAGAGTGTAATTCTGGTTTTCTTGAATAATTATGGTATTTTTATTTCCTTTAGTTACTTCAGTATAAATGGTATTTAAAATTTCTTGTCTTGTTGAAGAAGAACCGTGCCAGATGTGTTCGTTGAGTCACACTCCCACACACAGAATAGTTACTCTTGTGCTTATTGGTTTCGTAGATTTTATAGTTGCTGGGGACTTAATTAATTAACTGTGTTAACGAAAATTTTCTTTCATTGTTTGTTGTTATTCTATGCAGTCAGATAGCGTAATAAAACCAGTCAGGGCCAACCAATTACGAGACACAGCGTAATCGGACATACAGCTACTAAAAAATCTAAAAATATTTTCAATCATATTTAATTAAGCCCCCATGCACGTGGCGACCGCTGCTTCGGATCGTCCCTTGAAATTCTTCTGATTGTAAAAATAGTAGACTGTAGTATTGTTGTAGTAATTTGTGTTTAGTGATTGTAGTCTGTATTGAGTGTGTAGATTTGGTAATTGGCATTCTTCTAATGGTATTTTTCAAAATTTAAATTGTTGCCTTGTCTACGGGTTTGACAATTTAGTGCAATTATTTCAATTGTTCGATTAATCGTGTTTGAGGGAAACTTTTCATGTAAATGGTATTGTTGGAGATAAAGAGTCATTGTGTGTAATTTTCGTACAGTGACGAATTTTTTTATGTTTTGTAAATGATTACGCGATCGATGAAGAAGGCAAAAATGATGGATAGTGAGAATGACGAAATTGTTAACATGGCGAACTCGCCAACACAGGAGAACAGTGTGATGAGTAATGAAGTGGAAAACAATGTAATAAGTCGGGAAAATAGTCCGGAACCATTTCAAAATTTTTCTCAATCAGAAAATTCACAGAATACGAGATTAACGATAGAAGATTCTGAAATAGTATCGAACACAGATAGCTTTACAGCTATGACGAAGGAAGCTGGTTTTGCGGGAAATGTTAGGGGCGAAAAGAATTTTGAAACAGTTAACATGGAGCAGTTGATGAGTGCAATATTAAATTTGGGATCACAAATGGGAACAATTAAAACAGAGATGGGAACAATGGGAACGCGATTAGACTCACTTGGATCACGGTTACGATCTGAATTAAAAACAGATAGGGGAACAATGGAACAGTTTCGATCTGAATTTAAAACAGAGATTGGAACAATTAAAACAGAGATGGGAACTTTGGGATCTGAATTAAAAACCGAGATGAAAGCAGTGGGATCACAGTTACGATCTGAATTAGAAACTGATATGTGAACAATGGAAACACAGTTAGGCTCACGAACAGGGACATGTTTCAAATACATGAAAGACGAATCAAATAAAGAAATTAGAGAAGAAGTACAACCGATTTTGAAGGCTCACAATAATAGTTTAATTTCAATAGAAATCAGACAAGATGAACAGGGCAGGGAACAGGAAGAAAAAGATCGCGTGATAGTACAAAAATTTTCAGAATTAAATTTACAACGTGTACACGATAAGGAAGAAATAATTGAAAGAATCGAGGAGTCCGTATCAAATGACAGCATAAATAACTTAACGCAACAGTGTGAACAGTTAACTACTAAATGTGACAACACCGAAACCCGAGTCGCGACATTTACAGAAGACGTAAATAAACAGAAAGAACAATTAAGTGACTCATCGGAAAGAGTTGAGGAGATCTCAGATAAATTGACAAGTGTTAGTTTAGCAGTAGGGTTTGAAGAAAATAATTTGTTTCATTTACGTGATGCAACAAGAGAGCGCCAGGCGCGCGAATTTAACAATAATCGTTATTGTGACTGGGACAGACGCGGTAGGTCTTTGTCGCCACGAGGCGAAAACATTGACTATAAACACTTCTTAACTGTTCGGAAGATTAAGATATTTCGCAATTCTAAGAATGACATACATCCATGTGCATGGTTAGATCAATTTACGTACGCACTTCCGCCAGATGTGCCACAAAGTCACAAACTCGAAATTATGTGCAGCTATTAATGTCCTCAGGGGATTCACTACTCTAAGTGAATATGTGCCGTAGCGAGCATAGGGCCCCGAGCTGTAGTGGTGCTATTTCTCTTTTGGTTTTCTGTACCGCTGCCTACTCTTTTACTATTCTTTGCATCTGTCAAAACAACTCTTCGACTATCAATCTATCTAGAGAGTAAGTAAACATTAACCGGATATGACTGTTTTACCTAAAAGTGACTTTGGAATTTACTGTTTGAACTTTACCTTCAGCAGCATTCATTCGTAGTTTAAATGAAATTTTACCTGTTTATCTTCGTGACAACATTACTTCATATGTTGACGATATTCTTATTGCTAAACATTCTTGGAGTGAGCATAACAAAATTTTGGATTCATTATTACGTATTTTTGCACGAGTTAGCATTACAGTGAACTTGGAAAAATCTGAATTTGGTCGTTCTTAGGTGAAATTTCTCGGTTACATTATTTCTACAGAAGGTATTCTTCCTGATCCAAAAAAATTAAACGCTGTTCGTAATTATGCTGTTCCTATCACAAAACGTGAGGTTCGTAGTTTTCAAAATTTTTGTGGAACGATATACTTTTGAAAAATTTTTATGGAATGACATACTTTAGAGAACTAACAGCTACATGTAAACATGCGGAGAGTACAAGGATACCGCGCTGTGTTTTGGCGGCGGCATATACTCAAAGCAACAGTCAAGTCTGCGCGCCGCACAAGGCGGTCGTTGACCGCAAACAATTGCTTCCTACGTCACGCGCCTACAGCTGATCGAGCGCTCAGTGCGAATGCACTGACAGCCGTAAACAAATACACAGTTTAATTTCTCCGATTAAATTCAGTATAAAGCTATAGTGACTTGATGAATTATGTTATTAAAATTCAGTATTTTTCAGGATACGTTTGTATAAAATATTTAAGACCTTCAGGTAAATTCTGTGCGTGTCTGACGTTAAGACGACTTGCTGTCGAGAAAATTTTCAGGAAGAATGTAATTTCGAAGAAGAAACTAATAAACTAAAAAGGGTAACTATTAATTGAGTTTATTTTGCAGGTAACATATTTTCACTTAGGTACGTACTTTAGACGTAATTTGCTGCTCGCGATTACGTGGTTCATGCTTTATGCTAAATTTTATGTTCTATGAAATTACTTGTGAAGCGACGTGCTTGCGTACGTTAACTGATTTTGACAATGATTATTAATAAACTGGGTTGTAACTTGTGTATATTATGCATTGCTTGGCTGCACTGCTTTTTCACTGATGTCATATTTTTTTTAATTATGTGCCTGCTGTGCTTATTTATTTAAATTACAATTGTAACCTGATTAATTGTGCTGATGTGGTTAGGTATGTAAGTTATACTTTGTGATTTATCTGCTTGCGCCTTCATGTTTACTTATTAAGATGACATATGAACATTTATTTGCTTATGCTGATATGATGCTAATGACCTGTTGCTGCTATGCGTATGGATTGCATATTTATACATTTCTGTTTGTCGTCACAACTACTCTTTAATTTGGTATATAGCAATGCTGATGTACAGTGTACCAACATAGAGTTTAGGTTACACTATGGTATTAATTATAGATTGTTTGCTTGGCAGAGCCTCGTTGTAAGAATTGTGCTGCATCCACTTGTTGACATTCTGTTCTCTACTGGTATATTTACTCGCTATTGCTTGTTTTGCTTACGCTAAGTGCCTTATATTTTTAAGATAAGAAAATGAACTGCTATAATTCGACGAACGACATTGGTACAAAGAACTTCATAGAAGTCACATGAGCTGGAGGTTTTATGGAAGCTGTATAAATTTATGCTAATAGGAAGGAAGCTAACGACATGACATACCATTACTAGGTTTAGACCATTAACAATTATTACACTGCATTCTTCGTGAGCAATTGAAATAGGAAGTGACACTTGACACAAGAAATACTCCACATGTTTGCTTCTGTTTGCCATAATTCTTGAAGTGGTGTACACACTGTGAAATATTATGATTATTCACACTCCGTAATCGTACTTAATTACTGAGAGTTATTTGAACTAAGTCTGTTAGAGGTCATGTATGCATTTCTTTGTTTTTTGTAATTCGTAATGAGTAGAAGATTTGGCTCAGGTGGATTACACAGAGGTTGTGTGTTGACAATGTCTTCGGATTGTATGGGATGATGAACTGAAGTTTGCACTAGGATTTTATCTGTACTTGTTCGAGGAGACTGACTAGAGGAAAGAGTTGTTATGGAAGTGAAATGATATTGGCAATAAGGTTTATATGTATCGACGCATTGAAGAGGTATTATTGAGATTGTGTGAAGTTGATAATTATTGGAGTTTTGGTGGATAAGAGGTAAAGTAAGTGAGGAGCATATATTGGCAATAAGGTTTATATGTATCGACGTATTGAAGAGGTATTATTGAGATTGTATGAAGTTGGTGATTATTGGAGTTTTGGTGTATAAGAGGTAAAGTAAGTGAGGAGCATATTTTTTTTGTTGGTCTTACTGAACAAGGAGGATGAAGATAGCAGACTAGAACACTAAAGTAGAAGGAAGATAGTCTATACACACACTTTGTTAAATCACTAAGCAGTATATACTTTTTTTTGAAGAGAGGAAGTATTTGCATATCTTGGCTCACTGACAGTTGTTCAACAACAGTACATTTGATCTGGCTTGGCAAACATTGATCTTGACATGATGACTATGACGTTGACCTAACTATTATTGACTGTTATACATTGCTGCCACTACTACTTGATACACATGATGAACATCAGATTTTGACAGAATTACATTTACACAGTTAACACTATTCAGTTACACAGTAGTACCTAATGTGGATGAAAGATGAGTGAGTGTGTTTTGTGTGTTTTCCTTTCCTAATCCTACCCACCTATCTCCTAAATATTATTTTATTTGTTTGTTGTGGCTTGCACTGACACCCATAAATATTATAGGTTTACTGATTTTTGAGTATTTGTAATAGTTAATATGACAATTATCTGATATCATTTGTGAGTTTATTAGAATTTGTATGTTTAGTGTAAGAGCATTTTAAAACCATTTGTATGTGTATTCAAACTATTGTTCATGCCTGAACTGTCAGATCAGTGATAGTGAATATTATGGACTGTTACTTGTACTTTTTGTACATGATTGGTGCTACTAGGACATGTTTAATTTCTGCTGATGAACAGTGTGATTAGTATGTGTATTCAAACTATTGTTCATGCTTGAACTGTGTGATCAGTGATAGTGAATATCATGGACTGCTCTCTGGACCTGCTCATCATTGCTAGATGCAACTGATGGACTACTTGTATGGAAATGAAGTCACTTCTTGCTGTCTGCACCTACTCAACATTGCTGGGTGCCACTGATGGACTGCTTCTACTGAACTGATGTGACTTGTTGCTGTGTGTACCTCTTCAACTTTACTGGGTGCCACTGATGGACTGCTTCTACTGAAAAGATGTCACCTGTTGGTGTCTTTTTTTTGTATAAACTAATCATGGAAAGCATTTTATGTGAACATTTGTATAAACTGATTTTTTGTGTATTGTGTAAACTATTATGTAAAGTCACATGTATGAAAAGAATTTGTATTGCCTACTGTATTTTATATATTAGGTTATTGAAAGGTCAGTGCAAAACCAAAATTTTAACTAATTATGTGATATTTAGGTATTAATATTATCTTTTATTTTTGTCTATGTTTTTCTGGACGAATTTGGTGGTATTTTCACCACCAATGCTGGCAAAAATACCATCAAATTCTGGCCTGTGGAGGAGGGGCATATGAAAGGTGGCTACACTGAGCCACTGCGCCAGAGATTGCGCCAAAGAGTATTATTAAGCCGCCCTCTCAGTGCTTGTGGAGAGCTCGTAGTAGACAGTGCGTGGGCAGAGCTCGTAGAAGACAGTTCGTGTTGAGATGTGCGAGTGGGCAAGGCTTGTCGAGAGGTTGTAGTAAGGAGTGCTTGTTCCATGTTTTATCCAGTTATTTTATGGGAGAGATAGCAGATGTTATTCTAATGAAGATATTGTAACGATCAGAGTGCTTTTCGTCAATATATATGAAGGTAAAATATTGCGTGTTTTTTCATTATTTCCATGTTTTAAATAATGCGTCATGACAGGTTCAGTCAACAAAACAACTGGCTTGTGTTCTTGTATTAGAGTGTAATTCTGGTTTTCTTGAGTAATTATGGTATTTTTATATCCTTTAGTTACTTCAGTATAAATGGTATTTAAAATTTCTTGTCTTGTTGAAGAAGAACCGTGCCAGATGTGTTCGTTGAGTCACACTCCCACACACAGAACAGTTACTCTTGTGCTTATTGGTTTCGTAGATTTTATAGTTGCTGGGGACTTAATTAATTAACTGTGTTTACGAAAATTTTCTTTCATTGTTTGTTGCAGTCAGATTGCGTAATAATTCTAGTCAGGGCCAACCGATTACGAAACAGCGTAATCGGACATAACAGCTACTAAAAATATTTTCAATCATATTTAATTAAGCCCCCATGCACCCTCTGTATTGTCCTATAGTTCATTTCATTTCCGCCGGCTGGCGTGGCCGAGCGGTTCTAGGCGCGTCAGTCTGGAACCGCGCGACCGCTATGGTCGCAGGTTCGAATCCTGCCTCGGGCATGGATGTGTGTGGTGTCCTTAGGTTAGTTAGGTTTAACTAGTTCTAAGTTCTAGGGGACTAATGACCTCAGCAGTTGAGTCCCATAGTGCTCAGAGCCATTTGAGCCATTTCATTTCTCTTTCCTTCAGTTACAACAATCATCCATGCTAGTACTGAGTACACAGCCCGCGAGGAATAGACTTAAACTGGTTATCAATTCTAGTAATTGCAGGGATTTCAGTTAAGATTTTTCACGTACTTTGATTTTTATATGAAAGCTATAAGAAGTCTCTTGAATGGTATTTACTGTCTTCCGCTACAGTCTCACTCACCTACGATAAAGCCATGTTGGTGTCTTCATAGGATGGCAGGAATGTCTTCACATTTACAGAGAATTTCTGAAGCATATAATCATAAAATTTCCACGGGAATAAAATACTTAAACCGTGAAAAACCGAGAGAAAGTAAGTATTCGATCTCAAATATGTGTTGACAGTGCGATGTTATAACGTATATTATTTGATCAGAAATATCCGGACAGTCATATATTATGCGGAATTGACCGTAGATGTGACGAGAGACGGACCACCAGTGTAAAAAGAAGCTGGGGGTATCGTGTTGTCAGCAGAGCTGCAGTGACAGCAGACTGGGTCTGTCAGGGGAGCTCTGCGGCTTTGGATGTGGACTAGTCACTGAGTAACAAATCTATCAGGCACATTTCGACCTTCCTAAAGTTGCTCAAGTTGAATGTTGATGACGTGATTCTGAAATGGAAAAGCGAAGAAACAACCACAGCTAAACCAAGACTAGCCGGCTCTTATCTACTGACAGAGAGGGAGTGCTGAGCACTGCGGAGAGTGGTTGTAAAAAATCTCATGAAATCAGCAGAAGAAATAAATCGTAAGTTCCAGAGTCCTACCAATAGACCAGCTAGCACGGAGTTGCGGTACAATGGTCGAACAACTTCTCATAAGCCACAAATTTCTGTAGGCAATGCTAAATGACGCTTGAGTTGGTCTAAAGAACGACGCTACTGGACAGTGGATGACTGGAAAGGAGTGACTCAAAGTGATGAATCATGATATGCCCTGTGGCAATCGGATGGAAGGGTTTAGATTTGGCGAATACCTGGACCACGTTATGTGCCATCATGTACAGGCACTAGTGTCAACGCTGAAGTATGAAGAAAGCAGTGATACGATATGGATGTGTTTGACGACCCCTTATTGCGCTTAAGAAAACTCTAAATGTGAAGCATTTGAACCCATTTTACAATATCTTGTACTGGTACCATAGATGAATCATGATATGCCCTGTGGCAATCTGATGGAAGGGTTTAGATTTGGCGAATACCTGGACCACGTTATGTGCCATCATGTACAGGCACTAGTGTCAACGCTGAAGTATGAAGAAAGCAGTGATATGATATGGATGTGTTTGACGATCCCTTATTGCGCTTAAGAAAACTCTAAATGTGAAGAATTTGAACCCATTTTACAATATCTTGTACTGGTACCGTAGATGAACAGTACAGAAACGATGATTGTTAGCATCAGCAAGACAATGCACCCTGTCATGCAGTATCTATGAGATAATAGCTTTTGGACAATAAGATTCCCGAAATAAGCTGGCTCGCCAAGAGTCCTGACCTGAGCACAATGGAAAACCTTTGGGATGAGCTAGAAAGTCGACTTCGAGCCAGATCCCAGCATCCAACATTACAACCTTCTCACGTTTGTCCTGTTGAGGAAAATCTGCTACCATTCCTCCACGGGCATTCAGACACCTCATTGAAAGTGCCCCCAGCAGAGTTCAAGCAATCATAAACACGAAGAGTGGACACACCTCATATTAATGTCCACTATGACGCAGATAATGTGTGCCAACACCTGCAAATATGACTGAGATAAGTAGAAAGTGTGCAATACACAAGACACTGGAAAGGTGGTGGTGAAAAGAAGCGCAGCTCAAGCCTTGCAAAAAGACAGTTTCAGCACTGTTGTATGGGAGTGAATCACGATGTAACTCAGGGATTTTCGTTAGACACACATAAGGTTCGGGGAAGCTGCGACTGCAGCCCTGTCCAGTCTCCTGACAAAGAGAGACTTGCTGACTAAATTAAATTTATATTTCCCATCACAGGGTCGGACTACTTGTGAAATCACGATTAAAATGACATCAATCGCATGTTGATCGAGCTATTAATTCGAAAGTCAATGAAGTTAATTAATGAATACATGGTTTTATATTAATTTTCCACGGAAATCTGAGACCATCGATGGGCAGCATGAACAGGATTGTGGACTATTGCGGGAGGAGAAATTTTCAGGACCACAGATTATTTATTGTTGATAGTGGACAAGATGGCTGTTACTTTAAATTTCAAGCCATGGCCATCTCGTCGCGCAACGATACAAGTTGCGACCGCATTTGTTGAATTGGTGGTATCTTATTCTTCCCAACTCCTGAACTGGACGGTTCGACTCTCACTGATCGGAATAGATCACAATCACGAATCACCAACCGATTGGTGAAAGCATCTTCACTCTCCTCTGACGGTAAGAAGGTACTCTGCAAAACAGAAGCGTATGTGTCTAGGCTCTCTGTATTACCCAGGGTGCACAAACCACAGATTCCCTTGAGGCCTATTGTGAGTGCTATAGGGTCACCCACTCGCGAATTATCTAGACACCTTGCATCATTGCTGCAAGCTTATATTGGTGGAACTGACAGTCATATTAAAAATTCATGTCATTTCACTGATAAATTAAAAGCAACGCACATGGGCTAAGGTGATACCCTTGTCAGCTTTGAAGATGTGTCGTTGTTTACCTTGATTCCACTGAACGATGCTATCTCAAGTATAGCGGGTATTTTTCCCGTAGATATTGTGGAGTTGTCCAGAACTGCCTCACCACGACTTATTTTCAATGCAACAATGCTTTTTATGAACAGATTGACGGGGTGGCTATGGGCAGTCCTCTTAGTGCGATTGGAGCCAATTTGGTTATGGAGAGCTTTGAACAGCCGGCGTTGCAGACAGCTAGTAAAAGACCACCCAGGTGGTACCGCAATGTCGATGATACTTTCGTAACGTGGACACACGGTGCAGAGGGACTGGATGCCTTCCTGATACGTCTCTACGGTATCAATCCGAAATTACAATTTACTGTGGAGACGGAGAATAATGGCCAACTGAATTTCTTGGATCTGTGTGTTACCACGGAGGGGACGGGACTTTGGGCCATATGGTGCATATAAAATCCATGCATATTGACCGTTATCTGCATAAAGATTCTAACCATTAACCCAGACAGAAAGAGGTGAGATTAAAACCTTGGTAGACAGGGCGCATAAAACTTGTGAACTCACCTATTTAAAAGATAAGTTTGAACATCTGCGGTCGATATTCAAGAAGAATTGTTATTGTGACAAGGAGATAGATCAAGCACTTCGCCAAGGGAGAGAATCAGGATCCACGTGGAACGACGGCCGCTCAAAGGGAAAGTTTACCTTCCGTTCGTCAGCACAATTACAGATTGCATTGGGAAAGTGTTGAGTTAGTATGGTGGGGAAACTACTTTCAGACCCACCAGGGAGATAAAAGAATGTTTGAGATCGGCAAAAAGTATACGACATCCTTTGGCTACACGGGATGTATATAAAATTCCTTGTAGTTGTGGACTGGTTGATATTGGTACCACGAAAAGAAATGTTAACACCCGTGTGGCACATACAAATAAATTGGGCGTAGCGGAACGTCTTTACCAAGAGGGCGATCATGAAATAAAATTCACTGAGATGAGTGTTATGTCGAAAACATCACATTATCATGGGCGTAAGTATAAAAAGGCTATTGACATTTATTAACACCGTAATAATTTAAACAGATAAGAGGGAGGTGTTAAATTAGACAAAATTTGGATGTGAATTGTACAACAGAAGAATGAAGATCGAATATTTTCAATCGAGAATGTTGGCTTTACCAGAGAGAACCTCGTAGCCGGCGTCAAGTGATGGACTATGATGTCCCTCGGTTGCCCATATATTCGGCGCTGCCTCGAGTTCAGGTTGCAGTTCGCTACTTTACATCTGAAGATGCCTCCCGCAATCGGAGCGGAAACGTTGGGAGAAAGTTTTATACATCGATCACGACCTATCAACCCGCAAACCTAAAGTGGTGTGCACCGTACCATTCTTAAGCTTCGATAATCTACCCGCCCTTCCCCTCTCGTTCATTGTCGCGTCCATCACTCCCGATGTAGTTCTTTTAATTTCTTGTACCAGCAAACATATATTCATGTATTACTGTCTAGGAATGTGCCTATGCACCTGTTTGGTTGCATGTGCGTGAGAGCATATATGTATCTGTATATGTGTGTGTGTGTGTGTGTGTGTGTGTGTGTGTGTGTGTGTGTGTGAGTGTGTGTGTGTTTCAAATGGATCAAATGGCTCTGAGCACTATGGGACTTAACATTGGAGGTCATCAGTCCCCTAGAACCTACGACTATTTAAACCTAACTAACCTAAGGACATCACACACATCCATGACCGAGGCAGGATGCGAACCTGCGACCGTAGCGGTCGCGCGGTTCCAGACTGAAGCGCCTAGAACCGCGCGGCCACTCCGGCCGGCTGTGTGTGTGTGTGTGTGTGTGTGTGTGTGTGTGTGTTCGTGTTTTTTCGTACGGTCACTACTTACGTGTGGCCTAGACAGTATTCCAGAAAACCGACAGGCTTTCCATCCCCCATTTTCAGCGGTCCTCGGTATATTCGTCATGGACGAATCACTTCTTATTAGAATACTTTCATCCTCTTTATTTAAAGGTTCCTCGTTCACTCTGTATGACAAAAAAGTTTGTAGCCTCTAAATCTAGAATTTTATGTTTCCTTTTCTCTTTCTACATTCTACATCTCCGTTTAGCTGAGATCAGGCGTTTCCTTCCACCTCTGTAGAAGCTTGTGTGTACAAAAAGACAAATCGCCAGTCATTAATCTTTTTGTCCACGCCCACATTTATATTCTGCAAACAATCACACAACGATGAAAGTGTGATATCCGGTGACTGTCTCAATTCATTCCCCATCTACTGAACCAACAAAAGAGACAAAACAAAAACTCGGTTTGTGCTCTAATTTCTCCACTTTTACTGCAGTGAATGTCGGGCAGTACACGTCGTTGAAAGGGTGCTTTAGTCTTACTGATTCCTAAACCCACATCCATTGAGCTTCTGGTATAATTTTTCCACTACTGTCCCGAAACAATACAGGTGTTTTTGTGTTATCTGTCCATAATACTGACAATCATCAGCTAGTTACTGCATCCGGCGTTATTCACTCTTCGTGAAAAACTTTGACGGTGCTACTGACATTGTCTGGTAAATTATTAATAGCACTGTTTTCGATTCACTGTCTTGAAACGTATTTTTTCCGCTTCCGCTCAGAAATGTAGTACCAATTCTGTCACAAGTTAGCGAGATATTTCATTTTAAAAAATCTTCAATGTCCGTACTTAGCAGTGCAGTTTAGATTAGATTTACTTTCGTTCCAATTGATCCGTAGTGAGGAGGTCCTCCAGGATGTATAGCGTGTCAGAAAAAACAATAATACATGACAAATATTTACAACTGAAACAAATAAGCTAATGTACTTTCCACAAGTCCCAAGTGGAATGATCGTCATTTTTTTAAATGAACACTATATGAAAGAATCATTTTACAAACACTCATTTACTAATATCGCATTAATGCACTGAATTTAAAATTTAAAAAGAAGTGTTTTTATTTATAAGGTAATAAACATATAATAGAACTACTACAATATTTATTTAAAATGAACACATAACCGCACTGAAGTGGTGCAAAAATTAGATTGTACTTACATAAATATGCAAACAAGTCAGTCGGTTCTACTGAGAAATTCATCAATGGATTAGTAGGAGTTGGCCACCAATAAATCCTTTAGGCTTCTCTTAAACTGAATTTCATTAGTTGTTAAGCTTTTTATGGCTGCTGGCAAGTTATTGAAAATGTGTGTTCCTGGACAATGCACACCATTTTGTACAAGAGTAAGTGACTTTAAATCCTTGTGAAGATTATTCTTATTTCTAGTATTGTTTACATGAATTGAGCTGTTGGTTTGAAAAAATGATATATTTTAATGACAAATTTCATTAAGGAATAAATATATTGAAAAGCAGTAGTTAGCATCCCTAGTTCCATAAAAAGGCCTCTGCAGGATGTTCTTGAGTTCACACAACATATAACTCTTACTGCAAGTTTTTGTGCCCGGAAAACTTTAGCTTGGCTTGATGAATTACCCCAAGAAATAATCCCATATGACATTATAGAGCGAAAGTAAACATAGTATGCCAGCTTTTTCATTTTTATATCCCCTATGTCTGACACAATTCGCACTGCAAATAGAGATTTATTAAGATGCTTCAGCAGTTCTGTGTGTGCTCCTCCCAGCTGAATTTACTATCAAGCTTTAATCCCAAGAATTTAACACTGTCCACTTCTTCTATCTGCTTGTCATCATATGTTAGGCATACACTCGTGGGACACCCCTTACAAGTTCTGAACTGCATGTAGTGTGTTATTTCAAAGTTTAGTGACAAAGAATTGGCTAGGCACCAGGGTTTAATGTCCACAAATGCTTTATTAGCCGATCTTTCTAAGACTACATTTGATTTGCTATTTATTGCAATGTTTTGTATCTCCGGCAAACTAAACAAACTAGGCATCTGGTAATGTCACTGATGAAAGGTCATTGATATACACAAGAAAAAGTAAGGGCCCTAAGATGGAACCTTGTGGAGCCCCATATGTAATTAGTTCCCAGTTGGATGATGCCTGATAGCTTAATACATGTCTCTTTCCTAATAACACCCTTTGTTTCCTGCTACAGATATAAGATTTGAACCATTTTGGAGCATTTCCTGTTACACCATAATACACTCCTGGAAATTGAAATAAGAACACCGTGAATTCATTGTCCCAGGAAGGGGAAACTTTATTGACACATTCCTGGGGTCAGATACATCACATGATCACACTGACAGAACCACAGGCACATAGACACAGGCAACAGAGCATGCACAATGTCGGCACTAGTACAGTGTATATCCACCTTTCGCAGCAATGCAGGCTGCTATTCTCCCATGGAGACGATCGTAGAGATGCTGGATGTAGTCCTGTGGAACGGCTTGCCATGCCATTTCCACCTGGCGCCTCAGTTGGACCAGCGTTCGTGCTGGACGTGCAGACCGCGTGAGACGACGCTTCATCCAGTCCCAAACATGCTCAATGGGGGACAGATCCGGAGATCTTGCTGGCCAGGGTAGTTGACTTACACCTTCTAGAGCACGTTGGGTGGCACGGGATACATGCGGACGTGCATTGTCCTGTTGGAACAGCAAGTTCCCTTGCCGGTCTAGGAATGGTAGAACGATGGGTTCGATGACGGTTTGGATGTACCGTGCACTATTCAGTGTCCCCTCGACGATCACCAGCGGTGTACGGCCAGTGTAGGAGATCGCTCCCCACACCATGATGCCGGGTGTTGGCCCTGTGTGCCTCGGTCGTATGCAGTCCTGATTGTGGCGCTCACCTGCACGGCGCCAAACACGCATACGACCATCATTGGCACCAAGGCAGAAGCGACTCTCATCGCTGAAGACGACACGTCTCCATTCGTCCCTCCATTCACGCCTGTCGCGACACCACTGGAGGCGGGCTGCACGATGTTGGGGCGTGAGCGGAAGACGGCCTAACGGTGTGCGGGACCGTAGCCCAGCTTCATGGAGACGGTTGCGAATGGTCCTCGCCGATACCCCAGGAGCAACAGTGTCCCTAATTTGCTGGGAAGTGGCGGTGCGGTCCCCTACTGCACTGCGTAGGATCCTACGGTCTTGGCGTGCATCCGTGCGTCGCTGCGGTCCGGTCCCAGGTCGACGGGCACGTGCACCTTCCGCCGACCACTGGCGACAACATCGATGTACTGTGGAGACCTCACGCCCCACGTGTTGAGCAATTCGGCGGTACGTCCACCCGGCCTCCCGCATGCCCACTATACGCCCTCGCTCAAAGTCCGTCAACTGCACATACGGTTCACATCCACGCTGTCGCGGCATGCTACCAGTGTTAAAGACTGCGATGGAGCTCCGTATGCCACGGCAAACTGGCTGACACTGACGGCGGCGGTGCACAAATGCTGCGCAGCTAGCGCCATTCGACGGCCAACACCGCGGTTCCTGGTGTGTCCGCTGTGCCGTGCGTGTGATCATTGCTTGTACAGCCCTCTCGCAGTGTCCGGAGCAAGTATGGTGGGTCTGACACACATTTGTCAATGTGTTCTGTTTTCCATTTCCAGGAGTGTATTATAATTTACTTAAAAGGATATTATGATTTAGATGGTCAAATGCCTTTGACAGATCACAAAATACACCAGCTGCCTGCAATTTTTTGTCTAATGAATTAAGTACATTTTCACTGTAAGTGTAGATAGCCTTCTCAAATCAGAACCCTTTAGAAATCCGAACTGCTACTTTGATAGTATGTTATTTGTGATAAGATGGTTATAAAGCCGATTGTACATTACCTTTTCTAAAAATTTTGAGAATGCTGGCAAAAGTAGAATAGGGCGGAAATTTGATGGTATTTGTTTATCTCCCTTCTTAAACAGTGGCTTCACTTCAGCGTATTTCAGCCATTCATAAAATATTCCACTGATAAACGACTGGTTCCACAGATAGCTTAATATGATACTTACTCATAATCACATTCTTTTATTAACTTTGTTGATATTTCATCATACCCACTAGATGTTTTTGATTTTAAAGATTTTATGATGGATATTACTTCTGTTGGGGTAGTGAGGCTCAAATTCACATTATGTAAGTTATTTGAAATGTCTGGTCTGAGGTACTCCATAGCAGCATCTACAGAACCTGACAACCCCATCTTTTCAGTAACAGTGCTACGTCAGTTGGCTGTCTCTAATACTAGAAGTTTGAATTCGGGCGAGCATCGTTGTCTGTGGCCTACTGAATGATGGGTAATTCCCGTATGACTGTAGTTAACAATCTGCTTGAAGTCTCTTATTATTATAAGGAGCGATCAAAAAGTTTCCTTTCGAAGGCCGTACAGTCTAGAATCTGTATGCCAATCAGGCAAAATCACCGTGAGCACTGAGGCAATCATGTCACCTACGCACCAGGTTAAAGATACCGTTTCCTACTGCGTGAAGAAGTCCGTAACATTCTGCAGCACATCTTAATCGGGCAGGAATCGTCCACCACTCAAGATCACGTTTCAGCATTTTCTGCACACATGTCGTAAAGACAAGAATGCCACACTAATGTCATGGTTACATGTCTGTGCTTACATACTGAGGTGACTAAAGTCATGGGATAGCGACATGCACACATACAGGTGGCGGTAGTAAGGCGTACACAAGGTATTAAAGGGCAGTGCACTGGCAGAACTGTCATTTGTACTCAGGTGATTCATGTCAAAAAGTTTCCGACGTGATTACGGCCGCGTGACGGGAGTTAACAGACTTTGAACACGGGATAATAGTTGGAGCCAAACGCATGGGACATTCCATTTAGGAAATCATTAGGGAATTCAATATTCCGAGATCCAGTTCCAGGAGTCTGAGGAAAATGCCAAATTTCAGGCACTACTTCGCATCACGGACAGTGCTGTGGCCGACGGCCTTCGCTTAACGACCGAGAGCAGTGGCGTTTGCGTAGAGTTATCAATACTAACAGACAAGCAACACTGCGTGAAATAACCGCCGAAATCAATGTGGGACAAAAGGCGAAAGTAGCCGTTAGGACAGTGCGGAGAAATTTGGCGTTAATGGACTATGGCATCAGACGACCGATGCGAGTGCATTAGCTAACAGCGCGACATGCCTCTCCTGGGCTCGTGACCATATCGGCTGGATATTAGACGACTGGAGACCCGTAGTCTGGTCAGACGAGTCCCAATTTCAAGTTGGTAAGAACTGATAGTAGGGCTCGAGAGTGGGGCAGATCCCAAGTTGTCGACAAGGCAAGTTGGTCGTCCATAATGGTGGATGCCGTGTTTACATGGAATGGACTGGGTCCTCGGCCAAACTAAACCTATCATTGACAAGAAATGGTTATTTGGAGACCATTTGTAGCAATCCACGGACTTGATATTGCTGAACAACGACGTCATGTCACTGGGCCATAATTGTTCGCAATGTTTGAAGAACATCCTGGAAAATTTGAGGAATAATTTGACCACCCAGATGGCCCGACATGAATCCCACAAAACATTTATGGGACATAATCGAAAGGTCATTTTGCGTGCAATATCCTGCACTGGCAACACTTTTGAAATTATGGACGGCTATAGAGACAGTATGGCTCAATATTGCTGTAGGGGACTTCCAGCGACTTTTTCATTGCACCCACGTCGAATTGTTGCACTAGGTCAGGCAAAAGGAAGTCCGGCGCAATGTTAGGAGTTATCCCTTAACTTTTGTCACTTCAGTGTATATCTGCATCGGTGTCGCGCATCGTTGCATATAACCTGCAGCAATGCTGTCAAATGGAAACTTTTTTATTGGCCCTTATACTTGACTAAACATTGTATTGTCACGAGTCTGTAATTTTTTTTGCCTCTTAATTTTCTCAGAGGTGTGTAGCACCAGTCTTCGCAAAGATGACGGCAGCTACCCATCAGTACTTCATCTCCACGTGACACAAGCCTTGGAGCCCAGTTTGGACCCGTAACTCTAGCAGCTGTCCACCCGTCACGGAGATTAGTCAGAGCAACGTCTAGCGCGAATCAAAGATGTTTTCATAGCGTGTGTTAAGTTCGATAGAGTTGATAGTTGATGCTACGTAGTCGTAAGTACCTTTATACCTGTGAAGTGTTAATGAATCCACAGTCATACACTTTGGGAGTGATGATGCACAGCCATGCTAAAGAAACAGGTGTCCACTGGAGCACTTTTATTGAACAAACGAGTCCACATGATCTGCCAGAATTTCATGTAGTATGGTGCATTCGTACTAAATGTTCCGGTTTTCATGACTTAACTATTCCTTGTGCTCGCCTAGATTGCACCCTACTGGTAAGAGAAATGGAAATCCTTTCATATTTTTCGACGTGCTTCCTCATCAACGGGTATGAACATGTACGCCAGACCGGCAACCCAAGGTACAGGGTAGGCAAACTAAAATTATAACTGTAGTGGTACCGGGTACCGTTAGCCACGCGCCATAAGGTGTGTTGCGGAGTATCAATGTAGATGTAGAAATCGACCCGGAAAATATTCACAGTAATACTGACGCGGAATTAACCATTGTTAATAGACATCGCAATAGATGCTGGAAATGGCCACAGTTTCATGTCATTTTGTCGGTAAGTTTTGTACTGAAGTCTTTGCTGGAGGTTTAGCCAAAACGCCCAGTCTCAAACTCTTGCACAGAAGTTCCATAAACGTTTTGCACAAATTGTGCTCCACGTAACACTCGACAAAGGTCATGCGCTGTTTTATCGTGAGCATCATTTTGTGTTGCATTCAGCTGACCACTAAATACGTCTGCTCCTATCGATTAGTCAGACGTAACAACACAGCAAAGTATTCGGGTCTGAGCATGTGGAAGACGCGCATGCGGAGACATGCGACAGCAACCGATTGGTGCATCGAAATCACAGGTTTCCAGCATCTCCAATGATGGCGAGTTCTACTGTTCGGTAACAGTCAGTTTTCAGTTACGAGTCATTATTATAAATATCTTCGGGATCAGTTTTATTTTGTCCACTATATGGGTAATGTGTCTGAAAAGTTCGGTGAATGGTCATAGAAAATAAAGCAAACAACAGTTACAAACAAAATACCTTTACCGCTCTTCAAAGTAACCAGCATCAGTTGCAACACACTGCTGACATACATTGTAAAGCCGTTGTATTGCAAAGCCGTTCGAAACTATCAGCAAACGCTTCTTGTGGAACCTCTCGAGACACCGTGGCCGTTGGATGTCCTTACGTCTACGTGCTCAACTGTCTCGTTCAACACGTATTAAAAAGATGGCAGTTCCAGTGATGTGTAGCGTAAACAGAGAACTGAAAGTGAACTGTAAGATGTTCACCTGGTTGCCAGATGAGAAAAAGCAGTTCGCCTAGATGCAAGGAATTAGAAGTTACCTGACATCCACCGAAGATTCCTTGTAAAAAAGGCGAAACACGTCTGGGTCCATAAATAAAATTAAAAATTTCGATGTGCAGCATGAAAAAAAGGTATTTTCTTTGAAACAACTGCAATTTTTCCTTCAAGGTAAGGTAACTGCTCTTCAGCGCCCCCCCCCCCCCCCCCCCCCCCTATTCTCCAGATTTTGTGCCGGCAGACTTCTTTTTGTTTCCTCGCCTTAAATTAGCCCTGAAAGCCTTACACTTGGCGGGCGTTGCTCGTGACCACGGTGCTCCCAGCGATTCCACACGAAGCGTTTGCTGACAATTTCCAATAGCTTTACAACAGATGTCAGAAGAGTTTTGTAGCTAATGGTGGTTACTTTGACGGCAAGTAAAGGTATTTTGTTTATTGCTCTTGTTTCCTTCATTTTCTGAGACCGTTCACCGAACGTTTCAGAAGCGACTTGTCTAATTCCTATGCGTTGTGCTTCTACGGCGATCTTCCTGTGCTATTGTGACTCGGCGGTTCACACGCTGTGGACTGCGTATGTTGTCCCTCGTGCCAAAGATTTCAGCCCGATTCTGCGACCTGTGAAAGGGTGCACCTTGGAAAGATCACAAACTGCACGACTTTGAAGATGAAGTTCCTCACGCAGCTGGCCCCAATGATCCGCGCTCGATCATCTGCCATTTGAGTCTTGTGACTTGCCCGGGCTTTGATCTGTTGGTTCTCTCACTAGACCATGGAACGAGCCTGCACTGAGTAGTACTTTCGTATTTAAACCGTAAATCCTGTACGTTTCTCTTGTATAATTTACTATCATGTTCTTTTCAAGTGTTTTGTGATTTTCTTTCGACAGTTGGGCTTAATGAGAAAACCTTTTTGTTATTTTAATACTTTCTATGTTGGCATTAGGAAATTTAAAGGCAGTAGAGAGACATTTCTGACGATGCGACTGATAATGGTGGCAAGACTGAAGAAACCTTCATAGGATTTGTCACCCTAGAAAAATCGTTCGGCAGTGTAAAATGATAAAAGTTCTACAGTTTTAAACATGGCTGTTACTCGGCGACCGCATACTACGTTCAGCTTAGCATTATACAGCCAGCCGGTTGCACATAACAGGTAGTCACATTGACGCAGGATTCTAGCGCGTGTCTTCATCAGAATGAAATTTTGATAAATCATAAAATTACATTGTTAAAAAGCAGTGGTCAGAATTTAGAGCAGCTATGCTCAAGCCAAAAGTTAAATACAACGTTCTAGCCTTTGCCACGCGTGCCCAGCTGAGAAAAACATCAGGCAGATTGGTCCAGTGGCTTACACTGGAATGATACAAGTTGTTTGAAATTCTCAACAAAATAAGTGTAAGCTAGACGGAAGGACCGGCTTAATATACAATACGTATAAGAACCAAGAGAGAAGAACAAAAATGGAAGACAAAGAACAAAGTGCTCAGGTTAGGAAAGGTGTAAGACAGGGATGTAATCTGTCGCCCCTGCTGTTAAATCTATACACCAAAGAAGCAATGACATATATGAAAGGAAGGTTCAGGAGTGAAATTCTAACGTAGTTTGAAAGGATATCAATGATAAGACGCGCTGATGACATTGCTAACCTCAGTGAAATTGAGTAAGTATTGCAAGACCTGTTGAATGCAATGAACTGAGAGTTAACCGAAGAAAGACGAAAGCAAAGAAGAGTACTAGAAATAATATTCTATATTCTATACTGAATGCATGCAGAGTACATAGTAAAAACTCAGGCACTGCAGTATAGTGTTTCATGGCATGGCAAAGCCGTGACAATAATTTGTGCAGGAATCACAGCAATTGTGCGATTACAGGATGTAGAGACAAGGTGACATATGGAAGTTTGCGTCTGGCCGTGATTCGCGCACGAATGGCCATAGCGGTTAAGGCGAACACTAACGAAAAGCGAGAAATCCGATTTCGAGGCAGGGTCAAGCACAGATTTTCAATGTCACCAATACATTGTATTGCTGGAGACTGATAATATTCGCAACTGCGAATATATTTCTTGAAGAAAGGAGATTACCGTTAAACTTAACATCAAAATTGGGGATCACGAAGTAGGCGAAGTTAAAGAATTCTGCTACTTTGAAGCAAAATAACATATGACAGTCGAGGTGAGGACATAAAAAGCGAACTAGAACAAACAAAGGGGGCACTCCTGTCCAGAAGGATGCTGGTATCAAAAGTGGGTCTTATTTTGGGAACGGAATTTCTGAGAACGTACGTTTGGAGCGTGGCATTGTATGCTAATGACTCATGGACTGTGGGGAAAGCGGAAAAAAGGGAATCGAAACGTTTGAGATGTGGCGCTGTAGAAGGATGTTGAAAATTAGTTGGACGATAAGATGTGAGAAGGGTCTCCGCAGAATCGGTGAGGAGAGGAAGATATGGACAACGTGGACAAGAAGATAGGACAGGATGGCAGGACAAGTATTAAGATGTCAAGAAATAACTTCCATGCTACTTCAGGGTAAAAACAGAGTCAGAGATTGGAATATATCCAAGAAATAATTGAGGGCATTGGGTGCATGTGTTACTTCGTAACGAAGAGGCTGATACAAGAGAGGAATTCATCATGTTATCGATGACCACGCAATTAATAACTAGCTCAAAGAAAACAGCTCCAGCCTAAAATCTTTAAACTATCTGTGTATGCGTCAGTTTGTGTTTGTATGCGTGCGAGCCGATGCGGATGTATGTGTGTGTGTGTGTGTGTGTGTGTTTGTGTGTGTGTATGTGTGTGTGTGTGTGTGTGTGTGTGTGTGTGTGTGTGTTAAAGAATGGAGTTGGTTATTCTTTCGACTTTTCCTGAAATACGTCACGAATGGATGTTGGCGTTTATGTGTAGTATTAAGTTTTGTTGAGCTATAATTGCCAGTAACTGTGCTCACAACATGAATATGTAAGACCTAGATTTTGTTTCATGTACCAACTTTGTAATATTGGTTACTAATCAAGTCTGATACAACAGGCACAAGTAAAATTGAGCTTTCTATCTAAGGTCAAGCCCGTCAGAAGTCAGGCAATAGCACATAAGGAAGCGAAAATTCATTGGTTGACATTTGATTTCGTAAATATGAAATTAAGATCTAGTTCAGTATACACTGATGGAAAAAAATCGTGTCACCAAGAAGGAGTTGTACGAAGTAAAAGAAAGCTGGTAGGTGTGTTTCTATATGTCTAAGATGGTGTCTATTGGAATTTCGCGCCGAAAGTATAAGAGTGGCATTAGTAGCGCCACTATGACGATGCAGATCAGGTTTGCTTCAAATATACACTTTAAACGGTAGTGACGATTAGTACCTTCGAGACTGAACTGAATGTCTTTAAGGCGACAAAGACGCCATTATCAGCACCTCAGCACATTTGACCGAGGTCGTGTAATTGGGCTACGAGAAGCTGGATGCTCCTTCTGAGTCTGGAACCGCGCGACCGCTACGGTCGCAGGTTCGAATCCTGCCTCGGGCATGGATGTGTGTAATGTCCTTAGGTTAGTTAGGTTTAAGTAGTTCTAGGGCACTGATGGCCTTAGATGTTAAGTCCCATAGTGCTCAGAGCCATTTGATTTGTTCCTTCTGCAGTACTGCAGAAAGACTTCGCAGGAATGTAGTCACTGCACATGAGTGCTGGCAAGGTTAGTCTCAAGAAAGTACGCCGCTCCCCCTCCCCCCACCGTTGCAAGAAGACCGTGTTCCGTGTCTGGCGTATGGCTCTGTCGCATCGTAGTGCATCTGCAGCAGCAATTTCAGCAGCAGTTGGTGGGACCCCAGTGCTACAAGGAACAAATCGTTTGCTTCAACGACGGCTCCGAGCCAGAGACATTCTTGTGTGCATTCCTCTGACCTCAAACGCCGCCATTTGCAACTTCAGTGGTGTCAAACGAGAGCTCATGGGAGGGCAGGATAGAGGCATGTTGTGTTTTCTGATGAAAGCTAGTTTTGCCTCGATGCCAGTGATGGCCATGTGTTGTTTAGAAGGAGGCCAGTTGAGGGCTTGTAACCTAGAGACACTGGACCCAATTATGACCTAAGGTGCAATTTCGTATAACAGCATGAGCTGACTTGTGGTTGTCCTCGCAAACTATCTGCAAATTTTTGAGTCAGTCTGATGGTTCGACCTTTTGTGCTGCCATTCATGAACAGCATTCCAGATGATGTTTTTCAACAGGATAACCCTCGCCCACATACCGCTGTTGTAACCCAACATGCTCTACGTATCTCGACTTGTTGCCTTAGCCTGCTCGAGCACCATATGTGTCTCCAATCGAGCACATATGAAACATCATTGGACGACAACTCCAGCGTCATCCACAAACAGCATTAACCGTCCCTGTATTGACCGACCAAGTGCAACAGACATGGAACTCCACCCCACAAACTGACATCCGGCATCTGCAGAACACAGTGCATACAACATGGCAAGCTTGCATTAAACATTCTGACGGTTACACTGGTTATTAACGTACCAACATTTCACATTTGCAATAGCTTATCTCGCTCTTACATTAAACAGCGATCTTGCGATGTTAATCATTTAAATATGTTACCTAGACAGACGTATCCCTGAAATTTCATTACTGTACATTAATCATTTGTTGGCGTTGAGATTTTTTTCTGTCGGTATATGAACACAGAACAACGGCATACGATCCAATTGTATCCTGCGCTAAATTAGTATCAAATTGTGGGATGTCTGATAATTACGAAAGCCATTAATAAAATGGATCTCTGAAAGAATAACAAATAAGAAAAATTAGTCCCGCACACACTTTTCTACGCAATACTTCGACAAGTACATGCGATGAATGAATACTCATATGAGTAGACAAACGGCCATACGTACTGATCCACGTTTATAACTGAATATTTTCATTTGGATAAAAATCGATTAAAACGTGTGTGTGAAATTAGAAAAGGATTTTATAACTTATTATATCATTTTCTAATGTTAATTCAGGCAGCAGAATCTTGAAAATGTGACTGTTGATATTTCATGCAGTTATAAGTTGTTCATTTCGTTAGCCAGTGAATGAGGTAGGTGGGGTAGTGGCTAGCGCAGTGAACTCGCATTCTTAAGGACGACGGTTAATACCTCTCCCGACCATCCAGATCACGGTTTTTCATTATTTCTCTAAATCACTCCAGGTAAAAGCCGGGATGATTCCTTATAATAAGGCGCGGCTAGTTTCCTTCCCCGTCCTTTCGTAATCCGAGTTTGGGCTCCGCCTCTAATGAGCGCTCTGTCGACGGGACATTAAACTCTAATCTTTCTTCCTTCTTTTGTTTTACAGTGACAAATGGAGGTAGTTAACTTGTGTCTTGTACCTAAGTTCCTTACATGAAATGTACGGTAGTGGTGTAGAACTGTTTCAGTCTTTGAAGTATGGTGTTCCTGGTTTTAATAAGTAAGAAAAGTGTCAGTAGATTGGTCATCTTCAAAACCACGAAGTTATCCAGTTCTTAAGAACTCTGTTAGAGGAAAGAATTAATGACAGTATAAAGTAAGAAGCAAGCGACATCCGTAGTATTAAGTAGCCACGTAAATTCTAAAAGTTAATCCGTTATTCCGATTGGGTATATATAAAGTTCATGCTATTGTGTTCCACACAAAAACTGAATGGCAGTCTTTTTGCAAAGCTGCTCTCATCTACATTTATATCAACATCCACATCTGTGCTTCGGAAGCCATCTTAAGGTGTATGACGGAGAGTATTAGCGGTTCTACTGTCAATTCCCACTTTCCCTGTTCCATAAGCGAATTGTGAGTGACTTGTACGTGGAGGAAGCAGCATATTGTGTGTTCTCGGAACGTTTGATCCCGGATGTTCAACAGTAAATCACTCCATGATGCATAACGCTCCTGTTATAGCGTCTGCGATTGGAATTCTCTCACATTGTCTCTCTTGCTTAACGAAACCGTGGCGTTCTTCTTAAATCTTCTCAATCTCTATTAACACCACATGGCAGGATCCAGGGCTTGCGAGAAATAATCAAGAATCTGTCGAACGACGGTTTTGTAAGATACTTTTTCGCGAGTCCGTTACGTTTTCTTAGGATCTTTGCAACGCATCTCAGCAAGGCACATGCTTTTCAAGTGCTCGTTCCCTTTAGGTCATTCCGCACGGACATCCTAAGATTCTTTGCTCGTGTTATTATGTACACTGAATGATCGCCGATGGTTTATCGAACAATAGTGGGTCTCTTCAGATATTTATGCGTAATATTTACTTTGAAGTGTGTGTGGGGGGGGAGGGGGGTAGGACGTCAAACGGTCCGACTTGGAGCAGGAGAAGCACCACAGGACATTTCAATTTCCACTGTCTGCACTTTTACAAGTAAATTCATAAAACGTTGTCAGCATGACCAGGAAGGATTCAGGATTGACAATCAAGTTCAAAAACATAACAAAATAAATTTTTTTACATCTGAAATTTTTATCATTTTTTCACTTACTATTGGCTGCATTTGTTGCTATAGGCACACTTTTCTTCATAAGTAAGAGAGATTCTTCGATGAATTTTGTACAGCATACGAACCATACTTACAGGTGTATGGAACTCTAGAATTTTCCAAATCTATTAAAAACTGTGGTGAAAACTGAGATAAATAACTATAAAATTTGAGTTTTTCTAGACATGAAGTTTAAAATGTAACAGCTCATTCATTTTGTCATAAATTAAATAAATTCTAGAGTTCATACACCTGTGAGTTCGGTTTGTATGCTCTGCAAAATTCATCAAAGAATCTCTCTTACTTATGAAGAAAAGTGTACCTATAGCAACAAATGCAGCCAATAGTAAATGAAAAAATGATGAAATTTCATATGTAAAAAAAAAAATTATTTTGTTATGTTTTTGAACTTTCACTGCTATGAATGTGAAACCTGAATCCTTCCTGGTTATGCTGACAAAGTTCTATGTATTTGTTTGTAAAAATATAGACAGTGGAAATTAAAATGTCTTGTGGTGCCTCTTCTGTTCCAAGTCGGCACGTTTGACGTCCTACCCCCCCCCCCCCCCCCCCTTAGGGGTCATCTGACAGTCAGTGTATGAAGCGTCAAACATCTGTAGGTCTCCCTGCGTTGTTAAAAGAGAGTAAATGTTCCGTGTTACTTGCAGAGACAGTCCTGCTGCGGTGCGAATAAGAGGTGCTTCACAGTGTGGGAATGAAATGGCGCGGCAACTGGAAAGATACTCCAAAGTAAAGCCGGTAGACCAGCGTCGCGCTCTTTTTGGAAACGATGTCATCATTTACTTCAATAAAATAACAAAGAAATTATAAAACTGAATTAAGTCTTGTACACCCTTAAGACTTTATTATGTACTTTTTAAGCAACAAACTTGCACCCAGACGACACAACACAACGCCGACGAAGGTTTTCGTGACGGCACTATGAAATAAAAGACAACTTTTTCGACAAAAAAAGTCGTTATAAAAACGTGCACCAAAAATCTAAATTAAAATATCTCGCAAATATCGTACATATTGCAATAGAAAAAACGCCGACTCACAATTTACACAAAGGTATAACGTAACTACATGTATATTTCATGCGTTATAGCTCCTGCCAACTTGAAAAATGTTGTTTTGAAAAAACAAGCGGTTAAGGTTTCAACTAATGTTTTTTTTAAATATTGAAGCCGAACAAACGCTTCATGGGCAATGTGAGCATCGTATAGTTGGCCTTTTTTTCACCGATATCGAATCACTCTCTTTTTCACGAAATTACATCGATTCACTAGCTCCCGATTACCTATCAAAATGTTTTTTGCACGACTGGGATTACTTTTCGAACCTTTTCTGTCCCTAAAAATAAATTTTTCATTTTCAGCACTCGCTTTTTGCTTCGTATTAAAAAAAAAAAAAAGCGAAATGACAAAATGACAGCATAGGCAGTCGCGAGATAAACACCTGCTTTCAGACTGTTCACCGCGAACGAATCATATTACGAAGAGAAATCTTATTGAGAATAGTATTTTAGATCCCTATTCCGTCGGTAACTATTAGTATTAAGCGTAGTTATATGTGGTCTGTAGACAGTTGACATTTCTCGGCACGACTTTCTCCAGCTAGTCGACCATTAACAGTCTGCGCTGAACGATTTTGTTGCATTTATTTGCGAAATGTAGCACTCGAGAGTGACTAATGTTGTCACTCTTTCAATAAGTAAGCATGCCAACTGGAGTGTCGAAGCTGCAGTGACACGGCGCTACTTGGTTATGAAGAGTTACCACCGCATCTTCGATTCTCTCAGATCTCGCTAGATGATCTCGAGTACAAAGACTTGAGCATCGAATGCATCCGAGCCCTCGGATGAGGCAGACCCCCACTCAATGAGTATCGGCTTAACATTTATAAAAAATAGGATCTATAAGGAACATTTTAAGCCAATAAAAAATTAGGCTGAAAATTTTTTTTACCCTCGTCTATTCCCTGAAGGTTCGCGGTGCAGTATGAACCTTGTGAACATACCGTTTACGTTGTACACAGATTCGCCGTGAATTTCTGACGGCGGCAATGTCGAGTCCAGCCGTTGTGAAACGGCGCCAACAATTTGACCAAGGTGTCACAGCCAAGCACTGGTCCAAATCTTGCATCAAGCGATTTCCATGTTTTCTGGATAGACAGAGATTTTCCAAAGTTGAGGACGTTCATGCAGTGGTCCCCTAGTGGCTCCGTGACCAAGGAGCGAACTTCTATCGCCGAGGAACTGAACGATCGGTAGAATGTTCCGACCGTTATTTACAGAGACTTGCTGACTATGTTCAAATATAGTGTCACGTACGTGTGGCACTTTGAAGTGTATCAATCAATAAAAGTTACTTGGCTTGCCGTAATAATGTGTAGGGGAATGGGAGTTCCTATGAGTAGGATGGAAGTATAGACCACTTGGTGCTTCTCGGATTTGTCTATAGACAGCGAATGGATGCTGTGTTTCGAATAAAGTGCGGACATCACTCCGCCATTTGCCAAAACTTGAGTGATGTTGCTGTTGAGTTGGTGTCACAAATAAATGTTATCTGTTTTCGAGTGTCGAAAGTTATGAACGGTGTAATATTCAGCATCTGGTTTTACTGTTGAAGATAAAGAACGAGGGTCACTCCAAATGAAATGCACACTACTTTTTTTTAATCCATCTTTTATTCGACATGTTTGAAAGTTTTACAGTGTGTAGATACATCCTTTAGGAACAATATTTTCATTTCTCCACATAATTTCCATCCCTCTCAACTGCCCTACGCCATTTTGGAACTAGCGTTTGTATACCCACGCAGTAAAATTCTGGACCGACCCGTTGGAGCCACGTGCACAAGGGAGTCATCATCTTCAAACCTTGTTTCACGAAGAGAGTCTTTCAGTTTCTCGAAGAGATGATAGTCACAGATAGTCACATGGAGTCAGGTCAGGACTGTAAGGCGGGTGTTTCAGTGTTGTCCATCCGAGTTTTGTGATCGCTGCCATGGTTTTTTGACTGACGTGTGGCCGTGCATTATCGTGCAACAGCAAAACATCCTGCTTTTGTCGATGTGGTCGAACACGACTCATTCGAGCTTGAAGTTTCTTCAGTGTCGTCACATATGCATCAGAATTTATGGTGGTTCCACTTGGCATGATGTCCACAAGCAAGAGTCCTTCGGAATCGAAAAACACCGTAGCCATAATTTTTCTAACAGAAGGTGTGGTTTCGAATTTTTTTTCTTGGGTGAATTTGCATGATGCCATTCCATTGATTGCCTCTTCGTCTCTGGTGAAAAATGATGGAGTCATGTTTCATCACCTGTCACAATTCTTCCAAGAAATTCATGTCCTCCATTTTCGTACTGTTCCAAAAGTTCACTGCATACTGTTTTTCTTGTTTCTGTGTGAGCCACTGTCAACATCCTGGGAACCCATCTGGCACAAACCTTTTTTAACGCCAACACTTTCAGTATTCTGCAAACACTTCCTTCTCCTATCCCAGCGTAGTTTGACAATTCGTTCAGTGTGATGCGTCTGTCAGCAGTCACCAATTCGTTAACTCTCTCCACATTGTCTGGAGTGTGTGCAGTACGAAGCCTGCCGCTGCGAGGACAGTCCTCAATATTGCCGTGCCCGCTTTCATCACGTAACCTGCTTGCCCACCGACTAACTGTACTGCGATCGACAGCATCTCCATACATCTTTTTCAACCTCTTGTGGATGTTTCCCACTATTTCGTTTTCACAGCACAGGAATTCTATGACAGCACGTTGGTTCTGACGAACGTCAAGTGTAGCAGCCACCTTGAAGACATGCTGTGACGGCGCCACTCACGGGAACAGCTTGAACTAAGTTTGAAAACAATCGGGAAGGATATATCTACACACTGTAAAACTTTCACACAAGCAGAATGAAAACTGTATTTTTTCAAAAAGAGCTTGAATTTCTTTTGGAGTGACCCTCGTGACTAGTTGGTTGGTTGTTTTTGGGGAAGGAGACCAGACAGCGAGGTCATCGGTCTCATCGGATTAGGGAAGGACGGGGAAGGAAGTCGGCCGTGCCCTTTGAAAGGAACCATCCCGGCATTTGCCTGGAGCGATTTAGGGAAATCACGGAAAACCTAAATCAGGATGGCCGGACGCGGGATTGAACCGTCGTCCTCCCGAATGCGAGTCCAGTGTCTAACCACTGCGCCACCTCGCTCGGTTCCCGTGACTAGTCTAATGTACATTGCATCGTAATAATGAAATTCTCCTCACCCAAACTGATTTCTGTTCCCGCCCTGTTTTAAGATACTATGTCAATCCCGTAGCATGGCCTATGCTAAAGTCGGTCGGTGTTGTACATTTAAGTAAATATTTCTTTGTTTTTAGAGCACGATGCCAAGGTCCAAGAAGAACGGTGCCCGCCGAGAAGAGTGGTCTGAGATTTCATTGAAGCAAGCGGTTTCAAGTGGTTTTGAAGGCGAAATGACCACAAGGGCAGCTGCCAATCGTTTTAATCTCCCTAGAACTACACTGAAAAGGTTTTTACCAGGCGACAGTGCGGGACTCCATCGAATGCTTCTTTCTGTTAAATCAACCTATCGATGGGAAGCTGCATGAAGAGGAACTAAGAAACCAAACTTTAAACACAGTCTACTTTGGAGATAAAGCTCAAGTCTTTGTACTCGAGATCATCTAGCGAGATCTGAGAGAATCGAAGATGCGGTGGTAACTCTTCATAACCAAGTAGCGCCGTGTCACTGCAGCTTCGACACTCCAGCTGGCATGCTTACTTATTGAAAGAGTGACAACATTAGTCACTCTCGAGTGCTACATTTCACAAATAAATGCAACAAAATCGTTCAGCGCAGACTGTTAATGGTCGACTAGCTGGAGAAAGTCGCGCCGAGAAATGTCAACTGTCTACAGACCACATATAACTACGCTTAACACAAGTACACACATCAGTGAAATAGTGAATTGAGCCCATTCGTAAGTGTAGAAAAGGAATTGAGAACTTGATAAACGCTAATTCTCGTTGTTTCTCTTTTCGTTTTAATGTATTGTCAACAGGGAGAACAAGGCATTTGAGAATCTAAGGGACAAAAGTCGGCTGTCGTTTCCTTCCAAAACTTATTCCATGACGCACTTTTAGTGATTAAGGGAACCATAGAATACTTATAAACACGACGGCTGGACGGAGATACGAACGGTGCTGCATGTAGATACGAGAATAACAAGTTGCAACTGCGATACATCTTTCCGGGTAGAACCCATCCTGACTACCCCTCGCTTCCGATGGCAGGGTCAAAGATTGTATTAATCTGTATTTATTGACCACGTGTGCTTTCATCCAAGAAATTGTTGTCTTAGAAGACGCAGTGTGACGAAGCACTGAGGCAGCGCTGACCAGTCTTTGTTTGAGTACAAATGCAGCAGGTACATGTCAGAAACACCATTAAGAACTCCATCAGCCGTCTAATGCATTATTTACTTATTGCGAGTCTGTCATTGCTCTAATGAAGGAGAAAGAGAACGAATAACGGTTCAATATTCTTTTCTATGATGTTCCACATTTCTATGGAATTTCTTTCTGCGCGACTTAGACATGATCAGTTATGGAGCACCTTAAGCTTCAGTCAGTTCTTCACAATGTTTTCAGCCCAATATTTTTTCGTTATTTGTGAGCGGACATTGTGAGACCATTACTTTTTCAACATCTCTGAGTGGCTTCTTTGTCTTCCTGTGACCAAGTATCCCCTGTTTCTTTTCTTTCGGTCTCAGATTTCATTCGTGTTCCTTGTACAGTACTTGCGTTGACTTGTTTGTTATACTTGGTGTTTCGGGATGAATACTTAATATTGTAGGAGTTGTATCACCTAGTTCGAATAAAACATTCATATAACATGTGCCCAGTTTTAATAGATTAGGTAGAAGTGGTTGCAAAGGTAAGTTTTTATTTCACGTGTTGGTACTCCAGTTACTATGGGTTTACTTATCGATTGTCATCTTTTTTTAAAGTTCAGGTGGTGAAGTTGTGCTTGAGTATATGAAACTGAATTATTCATCTGTGATTGTCATTTTTTAGCCAACTTTACTGTATCGTTTAAGCATGTTGCACGTGTTTACAAATGCTGTCGTGAGTATGCAGATACTGCATTTGTGTATCAGTTTTGTAACGTAAATGCTGCTGCTGGTAGTAGAGAGTACACTACTGACCGTTAAAATTGCTACACCACGAAGATAACGTGCTACAGACGAGAAATTTAACCGACAGGAAGAAGATGCAGTGATATGCAAATGATTAGCTTTTCAGAGCATTCACACAAGGTTGGCGCCGGTGGCGACACCTACAACGTGCTGAAATGAGGAAAGTTTCCAACTGATTTCTCATACACAAACAGCAGTTGACCGGCGTTGCCTAGTGAAACGTTGTTGCGATGCCTCGTGTAAGGAGTAGGAATGCGTATCATGACGTTTCCGACTTTGATAAAGGTCGGATTGTGGCCTATCGCGATTGCGGTTTATCGTATCGCGACATCGCTGCTCGCGTTGGTCGAGATCCAATGACTGATAGCAGAATATGGAATCGGTGGCTTCAGGAGGGTAATACGGAACGCCGTACTGGATCCCAATGGCCTCTTATCACTAGTAGTCGAGGTGACAGGCATCTTATCGGCATGGCTGTAACGGATCGTGCAGCCACGTCTCGATCCCTGAGTCAACAAATGGGGACGTTTGCAAGACAACAACCATCTGCACGAACAGTTCAACGACGTCTGCAGCAGCATGGACTATCACCTCGAGACCATGGCTGCTGTTACCCTTCGTCATCGCCATACTGGCGTATTACCCGGCGTGAGGTATGGGGTGCCATCGGTTACACGTCTCGGTCACCTCTTGTTCGCATTGACGGCACTTTGAACAGTGGACGTTACATTTCAGATGTGTTACGACCCGTGGCTCTACCCTTCATTCGATCCCTGCGAAACCTTACATTTTAGCAGGATAATGCAGGCCCGCATGTTGCAGGTCCTGTACGGGCCTTTCTGGATACAGAAAATGTTCGACTGCTGCCCTGGCCAGCACATTCTCCAGATCTCTCACCAATTGAAAACGTCTGGTCAATGGTGGCCGAGCAACCAGCTCGTCACAATACGCCAGTCACTACTCTTGATGAACTGTGGTATCGTGTTGAAGTTGCATGGGCAGCTGTACCTGTACACGCCATCCAAGCTCTGTTTGACTCAATGCCCAGGCTTATCAAGGCCGTTATTACGGCCAGAGGTGGTTGTTCTGGATACTGATTTCTCAGGATCTATGCACCCAAATTGCGTGAAAATGTAATCACATGTCAGTTCTAGTATAATATATTTGTCCAATGAATACCCGTTTATCATCTGCATTTCTTCTTGGTGTAGCAATTTGAATGGCCAGTAGTGTGTGTTAGACGTTTTCCTAATCGCAGAGTACCAGACTCAGAAATGCCTACTCGTGTCCTCTCTACACTGCGTGAGACTGGTGCAGTACTTAGCAGCCAAATCTAAACCGTATATCCAAATGAATGGACCGTGGATGAAGTATAAGACATTATTCAGCTGGTAGAACATAGTCGTTCAACAACTATACGCAGAATTTCTTCACATACTGGTGTTCCACATACGGGAATATGCCGAGTATTCCGTACACGCGGCCACTATGCTTACCCTTTACAGCGGGATTAACACCTTAAAGAAGGAGATGAAGATAGGCAACTGGTAATTTGCCGCTCGTTATCTCCGAGTCATCCCATTAATATTGTTCACTAATGAAACCACTTTTGCCCCTGTCGTTATCACTAACACTCGTAATTCGCAAAAAGCTATCCCGCGAAAGCCCACATGCCATTGTGAAGACACATTTTCAAGAGCGCTTTTCTATAAAGATACGATTTGGTACGATATTGATTGGAGCTGTTGTGTTACCGCATCATCTTACAGAACACCGGTACTCCATTTTTTTGAAAACGAGCTTCCAGCCTTTCTTCCAGAACGACGGGTGCCCTCACACTCTAGCCGTCAAGCGACACGTCTAAGCGCAACATTCCCCGGAATATGAACCGACCGAAATGCTCACATTTCTTGGCCACCAAGGTCCCTGGTCCTTGCTCCTCTAGGTTTTTGCTCTATGAGTGTCGTTGAAAGACAATCTACAAAGAAAATATAAAAACAAGAGACGAACTGATCGTTCGAATTCTGAATAGCTTTATCCTCACCAAAGAACTCAAAAGACGACAGCAGAGCCACACGTCGCGATATCAAGAGAATTCAAAAGTGCAGTGAAGTTAGAGGTGGAATTTATGAAAATCGGCTTTCAACTTAATCATTTGCCTTTCCTTAGGACCTACTGTGAGTATTCGTCTGGTACAAATTCTAACAGCTGTGTCACAAATAAATTGGACACATTTTATATGGAATTTTTTATTTGATTTAGTCTGTACTATCACTACCTAAAGTATTTTATATTCGTTCTGAAACAACGTATAATTTATTTCTGCCGAATTTTTTAAAAATTTTCTTCATGTTGTTGCATTGTGTCTTCCTGCCTTGTGCAATTATTTAGATGTATCAAAAGAAGCATACTACTTCTTTTAATTACATTCTTATCCTACCTTTTGGGCCATGTTATGTCCCTAGAATTTTTCTCTTTAATTTTTCCGGGTTATCAAACCTTTGAATTAAGCAAGAAACCTTCTTGTTTAATGGAAAGCATTGAACGTAATACAATTTTTCCGGCTGTGTCATTCCGACACAATTCGTAAGATTTCGACTGCTTGAGCTCAAATTGTTGTTGTATACTTTTCCAAAGTTAGAACACTGCCTCTGTCTTTCTTCTCCTTTCTGCTAACGCTTTTCCTGTTTCTGTTGATACGGTCGATGAATTTCTGTACTTAGTAAGCGGCTTCACATAACATGGTAGTTGCCTAAGATAGATTTTGCGAATAATAGGTGTACCCTTACTTAGTTATTCACTCAGTGTTATTTCCAGTACGCTTTCACTAAGTTCTTGATAATAAATGAGGCTGTTATGATGGGGAAAGTAGCCACGAAGGCATTACGTACAGCTACAAGTGTTCTTACTTACCTGAGACCACTTCCACTGTGTGAATGCACAATTTAAGCACCGTTTCCACTTGCACAGTTATCAATTAAACTTTCCCAAGTTTAGTTTGTAACTGCGTAAATGGAAACTGTACTTACCCATATACCACGGAGTAACTTGAAGACTTTTTTACTCAAGTCACTTCTCATTGTCCAATAGTAAATAGCAACTATTTTTCTATTAATCTCATGTTTTCTCACAATTAATAGTTTTATGTGACTACATTATGTTTAGTTTGTATGAACAGTCCACAGAACTTCTGCGTTGGTTAGTGGAAGTTGCCAGTAAAAATGTATTGGTATGAGCTGAAGTTGCATCCAAACTCTTATCTTCTTCAGTGCCGCACTAAATCTGTACATTATTTTAAGGAACAGAAGCACAGTGAAAGTATTAATCTTTATAGGTTGTACAGGCGATTTTTGAGCAGTTTTCCCCCTGAAATGAAACCGCATGCTCTGAATAGTTTATGGAAAAATTTCTTCGAGTCCCTCATAAATCAGGGACAAATATCACCCTGGTACAAATCAAATATTTTTCATTACTGTTACTCTTTGTTTTGGTCTAGCATATTAATTTGCTGCAAATCACTGTTGGTGTTTAAACTACCTTGTATTATTGCCATCAGAAAAGATTTCCATTCCCATTGGAAATTTTACTTAGGAAAGGAATGCATAGTTAC
Organism: Schistocerca americana; assembly: GCF_021461395.2. Classification (NCBI taxonomy): domain Eukaryota; kingdom Metazoa; phylum Arthropoda; class Insecta; order Orthoptera; family Acrididae; genus Schistocerca; species Schistocerca americana. Next base: position 542,966,697 of record NC_060119.1, read on the forward strand.
GTTTTATTTTGTTTTAATGTTGGACTTGTAGCAAACGACTGTTTTAAAGTTCTTGTTCTACGATGTCCATAGTTCTCAGCTGATATTTAGAACTGCTGGTAACTTTGTGTTTGCAAAAATATGATGTATTTTTGAGGGCCCTGTACCTCAGAGGAAACCCGTTATCTGTCTGTCCCTCTGTTAATAGTAGGGAAAGGCTGACATCAGTGCATTTAGTTAGTGTGGGTTGCCTACATCAGGGGCAGGTATGCACTCAGGGGAAACCTAGTGTCCTTCTTTGATTCATAGGTCACTAACCTATTGTTCTGCTAAGATCCTCCCTTTGATTGACAGGTCCTTAACCTATTGTTCCCACACACGTCCCCCTCCCCCTCCAAACGACCAGGGACCCTCCAACACACCCCCTCCCCGTCGCCGATTCAGGTACACTTTCAAGTGTGAGTTATGCAATTAGCCCCCTCTCACTTTTATCAATTTGATTGACTGCTTAATGAAACTGATCAATTAATTAACCCCTCCCCCTCTGGTAAATCCAGAGCGCCCTCTCCCCCCACCTCATCTACCTGGAAATTGGCGGCCCTGTGGTGGAGAGGAAGAAGCTCACGAAGGGCAATTCAACAATATATTGTTTATTTATAAATTCTCTGCTATTTGGGAACATGCAGGTACTGTAAAAAGTAATTAAATTGATCTCCTTTTTTTCCTGACCATACAGGGAATACCATCATGAAACATACATGACACGCAATTACACAGTTAAAAATCTTTCGATTGTGAAGCATGCACTGCCTGCAGTACCCTGAACACTGGACCACACAGGATGCCACTGCATATGCTGCTAGCAGTTGGAGTGCGCCTGTGGCTCCCGCGAAGCAATGACATGGCCATCAGTTGCTGAGCCACATGTTAAGTGTTGCAGATATAGTTAACGGTCGCTTTTATTGTTGTAGGAGCTGTCGTGATGTCTCACCTTGTCTGCACGAAAACTTCTGACCTGACAGGACTTGTTTACTAAAATAGCTCAGAATAATACCAATTTCATTCTTCCTGATGGTACTAATGAGGCACCACGTCCCTGACGTGTTACCCATACCGGAAATCATAACATCCTGATTTCAGCATATGTCTCAGAAATGGTAAATGTTCTCATGGCTAAAAGCCTTCATCATGCCTGTACATACTTGCGAAAACACAGTTTATCATAAAAGCGTTATTGTTGTTTGGAAAGAGAGCACTGTCTAAGCACAGTTTGGAAAAGCAGAAGAACTACACAAACAGAATTTGAAGCACTGTCCTACAGAAGACAAAAATGGCTGGATTTTTCGGCGTCGTACAGCTGCTGTTCTGGAGATGTGTTAATGCCACATTGGCAGATGAGGGACAGCATCACACCAGAGATGGATGATCTGCTTCAGGTAGTCTTTGAGCACCGGCATACAGAAGGTATCATGTTACTCTCAGTACTTTCCATAGATACCTTGCCCCATCTTGTTCGAACCAGTCTGTAGATGCTCCTATGCCCAAGCACAAAGGATGTCTTGCGAATGAACGGAGCATTCTGATTAGTTCTTACTGAATTTACTCCACAAATTACTGATGCTGCCAGTGTGAGAGAACTATCCACCATTTTTCTCTGCAGACGAATCTTTTAGTGACAAAACTATTTTGCACATATCGCCACATCACACTGACAGTTAAATCCTGCAAAAGTGATCTACAGATCGTGAAATACAGGAAGACACTTCCTCAGTTGCAGTGCTGCTATTTCAGTGTGAGATCGATCTCTAATCTCTCTATATCACCACATACCGTATCGATGAAGTAAGCACACCATTAGTATCCTGCACCACACAAAATCGCCACTTCTGGATCCTGCATATAGCTATCAACCACCAGACACTCGTAGATATACCATGAAGACAGGTAGCATAAGCACGTGGACCGTCTATAACTCTCACAGAATAGATATTTCCTGCGATTTCGGTAGCTCATCCGCCGCAGCCAATGGTTACAAGTTATCTACCCCCACACACACTGGCCCGCCAGGTTACTGGAGCGCCCTCATCAGATCGAGGTCATTCTCCGAACTGTTGTACAAAGGATGGGTCGGTTCCCCTCAGCCCCAGTCTTCTAGCTTGCTTGCTTTCTACGCCCATCTTCAAACTCTGGGATTACAAGAACACATATATTTTCACATTGTTTGCCAGAATATCAAACCATTTTAGCGATTCTTCTCAATATCAAGCACATAGCAGTATCACTGGCAGAGTATAATTCCGAAGATATAGACTGGAAATTATTTCTCTAGAAATGCAAAACTTTAGCAAGGTGGGCCGAAACTACAAACTTATCTCGTTAACAAAGATCTTTACGTGAAAACTCTAAAACCAACGCTCAAAACCCGGCCCTGTCGCACTGACTCAGCTTAGCCTGTTTCTACATGGGTTGTAGAATGTGGTAGATATAGCTCTCTCCGACTTCTGCTCAGATCCAACTTAAATTGGAACGATCGCATCCGGAAAGCTGCAGGGATGGCAGGGCAGAGTCTGAGGAGCAGTTACAGGACGCATAGGGGCTATCTAAAACCACATTGGAATTTTACTGTAGCAGAAAGGTTCGACAAAGACGACTCGTTTCGAGATATGAGAGTATCAGAAATTTGATCCATTAGTGGCTGTAATCATTAAAAGACTACTACATATGATCCAATGCAGGTATGTGGTCGAAACGAAAGACTTGATTCCAAATCGCAGACAGCATTTCTACTGTAAAGTGTAATGCTAGGGATCTGAAAAGCCTGTGTACATTTCTTAAAACCTCAATCAGCCTACCATCTACTGTATGTGATCAATCTCAATCAATCATCACCTATAACGTAGTATATATCGCAGAACCTCTCATGTGGCATCGAGACAGATTGTGTTACAAATATTGTCGAAATATCTAGTGGCAGTAAGAGGGAGTTGCAAATAGCAGCTTCATACAACGTTCCTTAGACTAATCACTTTGTGAATTCGATGATTTTATTACGAGCTTACACCATCAGCAAAGTCTAACCGCGCTGTTGATCTGTTAATATACACTCTGGAGATCACTGTCTATATTCAGTGTAAAGGCATTTGTGTGAGAAAACCACTTCATTTGGAGGTCATGCCATACCTTGATTTATAAAGTCAGTATATTTTTTAACATGGATACATGTTTACACCGGTAGAAGCAAGACCGATTGTGACAGTAACATAGTCGTTGCGATCGTATTTTTAACATTTTGCGGCTAGTAAGAGCGTTATGTTTCTCTTTCTAAATCGTTATGGTACAACTCGCAAGAAAAACTCATGAGACATGTCCACCCATTGCTGATTTTCGCTCAGTATTGTTTCGTATCGCCAGCATTCAGTTACTGGAGAATTATAATACTTAGTAGTAGGGGAAGCGCGATAGATTCGTCTTGAGCATCAAGCTTATAAAGTATGTGTGTGTATGTGTGTGTGTGTGTTTTCAGATATATGCAAATAAAATTACAATGTTCTGTCATAAGGGAAGGTATGGATTTCACGAGGAATACTACAATAGCTGCAAAGGGAATAAATGATTTTTTTACTTGGAAAATTATGTCAAGACATAAGAATGGTATGGATTTTTCTATTTCCAAAGCCACAGTCGTCAGGAGGGTCCATTTCCCATACTTTGCTCATTGTCGAATGTCGTCCAATTGAGGCTGCAATCGTAATATTTAAATGTAAGCACATCGATCAAACATATATGTGGATGGTTTCCTAGGACGATTCTGTCTGGGGGTGCGTGGCATGAGGCGGTAGTGGTCTGTGGCAGGAATGAGTCATATTTCCTGCTAACGGCTGGAAGCATCCGAAAGAAAGGTTGGTTGGTGTACGGGAATGTAGCTGTCCTAACTCTGTCGCCCTCTGGACAATTGGATAGCGAACTAATACTCAGTATGTGTGGGACAGCCTTCGTGATTGCATGTGTTCTCTGCGAAAATTTGAGCAGATTCAATATGGATGTGTGTTTGTGCTAGACCATTGTTCAGTGCCAAGTAAATTTTCCAATAGACTGCTTCTGCACGTTTCCCGTCTTTATTTCATTGAGAAAACATCGTTTGTGGTGTGTGTCGTCTGCATCTAGCAGGTGAAAAACGGGTGGAAGACACTTTTCTGGTTCTGTAAACATGAGAAACATGACTTCGCAAATTATAAGGATGATTTGGAATCTGTTATATTACCGACATCGGTATTTGCGAGTGGAAATATCAGTTTCCTCAATTTTTTCTAGTTTTCACGTAAAGATCTTTGCTGACGAGATAAGTTTGTGGTTTCGGTCCACCTTCTTAATGTTTCGGATTTCTAGAGAATTAATTTCCAGTCTATATCTTCGGAATTATACTGTGCGAGTGATACTGCTATGTGCTTCATATTGAGAAGTATCGCTAAAATGGTTTGATATTCTGGCAAACAATGTCAAAATACATATGTGCTTGTAATCGCAGACTTTGAAGATGGGTGTAGAAAGCAAGCAAACAAGCAGATTGGGGCCAGAACAGTAACGCCTTTGGGCTGAGGGGAACTGACCCAGCTTTTATACAACACTTTGGAGAGTAATCTCGATCCGCTGATGGCGATACGGTATCTGGTGATATAGTGAGATTGGAGATCGATCTCACACTGAAATAGCAGCAGTGCAACTGAGGAAGTGTCTTCCTGTATTTCACGATCTGTAGATCACTTTTGCAGGATTTAACTGTCAGTGTGATATGGCGATATGTGCAAAATAGTTTTGTCACTAAAAGACTCGTCTGCAGAGAAAAATGGTGGATAGTTCTCTCACACTGGCAGCATCAGTAATTTGTGGAGTAAATTCAGTAAGAACTAATCAGAATGCTCCGTTCATTCGCAAGACATCCTTTGTGCTTGGGCATAGGAGCATCTACAGACTCGTTTGAACAAGATGGGGCAAGGTATCTATGGAAAGTACTGAGAGTAACATGATACCTTCTGTATGTCGGTGTTCAAAGACTACTTGAAGCTGATCATCCATCTCTGGTGTGATGCTGTCCCTCGTCTGCCAATGTGGCATTAACACATCTCCAGAACAGCAGCTGTACGACGCCGAAAATTCCAGCCATTTTTGTCTTCTGTGGGACAGTGCTTCAAATTCTGTTTGTGTAGTTCTTCTGTTTTTCCAAACTGTGCTTAAACAGTGCTCTCTTTCCAAACAACAATAACGCTTTTATGATAAACTGTGTTTTCGAAAGTATGCACAGGCATGATGAAGGCTTTTAGCCATGAGAACATTTACCATTTCTGAGACATATGCTGAAATCAGGATGTTATGATTTCCGGTATGGGTAACACGTCAGGGACGTGGTGCCTCATTAGTACCATCAGGAAGAATGAAATTGGTATTATTCTGAGCTATTTTAGTAAACAAGTCCTGTCAGGTCAGAAGTTTTCGTGCATACAAGGTGAGACATCACGAAAGCTCCTACAACAACAAAAGCGACCGTTAACTATATCTGCAACACTTTACAATTTCGAGGAAGGGTTGATATGTAAAGGACAGGCTGTCCCATTAGGTTCACTAGGAAGAAGGCATCCTATATTATTCTGGGATATTTTTGTAAACAGTTTCTGAAAGCATTGCAACAGATTTCTATAGTGTATCCAGAGGGAGACTAGTCTGTTTTTTACATACACATGTGATGTCAGTATAACACTGACAGTGTTTTAGCTGCACTTGCGAGGTTGAGCCACTATGCAAACATATCGCAGGACTGGTACAAAGGCTATGTGTCAGCTATGAAGACTAGGTAAAAAAGTGTTTCAACAAGAATTTCTCAGTTGTCAAGTATGAAAAGGATGCTGCCACCTCGTGCTTGTGGGACCCAAACAGACACCTGCATGTTGCTCGGCAGCTGTCGACCGCATCGTCGTTTTGAGGGGGCGACCACTGCGCCCCAACTCCTGGCTGTGTATGCAGTCGCGTTCTGTTCAGTGCAGTGGACAGGATACTGCAGGTGTTGTGTGCTTCACGATCAGAAGATTTTTAACTGTGTAATTATGTGTGACGTGTTTCATGATGGTATTCCTCGCATGATCAGAATAAAAAGAAGCGATCAATTTAATTACTTTTTACAAGACCTGTATCTTTCCAAACAGCAGAGAGTTATGAGGGATGGAAATATTGCCCCTAAAAACTGTTTGTTTACATACATAAACAATATATTGTTGAATATCCCTTCTTGAGATCCTGACCCTCCGCTACAGGGCTACCTGTTTCCAGGTAGGGAAGGGGTGGGGAGAGGGGGGTTTACCAGAGTGGGAGGGGTTAATTAATTGATCGATTTCACTAAGTAGTCAATCAAATTGATAAAAGTGAGAGGGGCTATTTGAATAACTCAGACCTGAAAGTGTACCTGTATCAGTGAGGGGAGGGGGTGTGTTGGAGGTTCCCTGAGGGGTTTAGGGGGAGGGGGAGGGTTTGGGGAACCACAGGTTAAGGACCATTCAATCAAAAGGAAGGATCCTAGTGGAGCAATAGGTTAATGATCTCTCAATCCAAGGAGAATAATAGGTTTGCCCCCGAGTGCAGACATGCCCCTGATGTAGGCAACCCACACAACCAACATGCACTGATGCCGGAATTACCCTACCACTTCTGTCTGTTCAAAACCCTTTTTTTCCAGGAGTAGATGTATCAAGATGAAATTTATGTCACATATTAAGGTCTATAGTCCCTTGGCGATGCCAAAATCTGAAGATTCTAAGTCAATGCAATGAAAGATATGGCCATTTATGCCACATATTTTGACCCTCGCAAACTCAGACGTCAAAAATTACTCGTAACTCCCGTTGATCTAGAAACATGATATTTGCCAAGAAGCATCTTTTCAAAATACAACCAAAGGTAAACGTCTGAAAACTGTCAATTTGTAATTACATCACATGGAAAAATATTTTTGTCATTTATTATCAGACTGACTGACTGTCTGACCTTCCATCTGTTAAGACCCTTTTTTCTGAGAAACAGGCAGATGTATGAAGTTGAAATTTGACACATATTTAGGTCTATGGCCGGCCGGTATGGCCGAACAGTTCTAACCCCTTCAGTCCGGAACCGTGCTGCTGCTATGGTCGCAGGTTCGAATCCTTCCTCAGACATGACTGTGTTTGATGTCCTTAGGTCAGTTAGGTTTAAGTAGTTCTAAGTCTAGGGGACTGATGACCTCGGATATTAAGTCCCATAGTCCTTAGAGCCATTTGAACATTTTTTAGGTCTATGTTTATTTGATGCAGTAAACAAGTGAAACTGCTAAGTCAATGCAGTCAAAAGATATGACTATTTATGTCACATGTTTTGGTACTCTCAAACTCACTCATTGAAAAGTGCACCTCCCCTTGATGAAGAACCATTAAATTTGGCAAGAGGAAAGGTTCCATAGTATGAGTAAAGGAAAAAATCAGAAAATTATTAATCAGTGAAAATGAAATGATCGTATGCATCTATTGTTAGGGATATCTGATCTATAATTGTGTGACAAGAGAAAATTTTTTTCTTTGCCGTTTGATTTCCGAATTCAGACTTGAAAATAAAACCTTCTCGAAAGTCTTGGAATCCTGGGACCGGTATCTGGTCAGTATCAAGTTGATAACGGTTAAAATCGTCGAGATCCTCGATTCCCGGACTGGATTAACTGTCTGTATACATAATTAAGTTTGTACAGAACCTTCCGTGCAGGTTCTACTCGCACCTGGCGAATTTTTTTTTAAATTCATGTCGTATTGCTGCTCGATGGTGAAGTGTCAGATTTCTAATCCAAAGGTCGCATGTTCGATCTGTGGTCAGTCCTAGAACTCTTAACTATCATTTACCATTGTTTTAATCTCTGGTAATGTTTGTTATTGTGTTCACGTTAAACTATAGGTCCCCTATAAATGGTATGGTGAGTCAGCTCAAGAGTCGGAGAAGGGCTGCGGCATACCAACTCCAGTAGGACCATGCATAGCAAAGGACTTTAAAGGTCAAACCAGCCTACTAGTCGAGTTTCTTTACGAGATTCCCAAAAGCTGTTGGCATGCCGTTCGTTGCCAATAGTCGGTATTAATAAAATGTGTCGAGGCGCTTCGCAACTCTACCTGGCGCTGGTTGGCGGCGTCAGACGCGACCGACTTGTGACTGCCTCATGGACAGAATGGCAGCGCAGGCAGCCGCGCCGTGAACTGACAGGTAAGCCGTTACGTCAGCGCCGCGTCGCGGCCCAGGTGGGCGCAGGCATGCGCGGCGCGGCGTGGTCGCGGCCTTCACGCATGCGCACGGCGGCGCGGAAGCTGCGCGGCCTTGCGCCTTACGTCACGCTTTCCACTACTGTTGTTCCAACGGCCGCAGGCTGAAGCAGAACACGCAACCGCCGAACATGACGTGACCTACGTAAACGACCGACGTCTGCGATCCTACCACACACGCCGCAACTTTTTACCTAAAGGGAAACGAAGCAGACAGTCGACAACGGAATTTCTGTGTCCTCTAGAACAGCGCTTCCCAACATTTCTTAGACCATTATCCCAAAGTGCAATTAGACACTAGCTAGTACCCCCGCACTTCCTCCCCCTCTTCCACCATATGTGCCCCCCCTCCCCCACATTATCACCAACTTTGGCATCTAACTAATCTGTAGAACGAAAAAAATCTCTTGGAACACTTTTATTTTTAGAATCATGAAAGATGAATGTTATTCAGTTTGTGTGTGTGTGTGTGTGTGTTAGAATGAATGACGTAGGAATTCGTGGTGCATCGCGAGTGCTACTCGCAACTCCTTCTCAGATAAGAAAGCTGATTATCCACAGTCAGGGTAGGCATTTGTTACAGTACATGTTTCCGTGCATTACTCCTCTCTATCGTGGCACTTCATTGAACTGCACACTGCAACCCCGTTTAAAATCAACCAAGTTAAAATGTGTGCACTGTACTTACTGTTCGTAAATCACCTGATTGCTGCACTCCTTATTTCTGAACTAACAAAAATTGGAAGACTACAGCTGTTAATGCTATATGTCTGACCACAGCCACCCAATCGCATTAATAATAATAATAATAATAATAATGTGTAGAGCACTATAGTAGCCCTTTTGTAATTACTGCTGTCTCGTGTCGTGCTGTCAATTAATTCATTTATCTGCTTCGGAAGCGATTAAAGAGGAAATTTCTGGACTACTGCAGGTACGGTCTACAACATGGAGAGGACATTTTCTTGAGATATTTAGTATTTGTTACGTCCATGTCTCACTTTTATCACCAGCGATGTATGGGACAAAGCACAACATATGTGTGTACTGGATGGACTATGTGAAGAACCTGTAACCTCCATCGCATTAATGCTGCTAGTTGTACTTGTAACTTATATAATCTTAATCTTATATAATCTTATATAATATCTTATATAATCTTAAAAATTATGGTGATAGTAATGCTCTTTTAAAAATAATTTAGATTCGTGACTGGCCGGCCGAAGTGGCCGTGCGGTTAAAGGCGCTGCAGTCTGGAACCGCAAGACCGCTACGGTCGCAGGTTCGAATCCTGCCTCGGGCATGGATGTTTGTGATGTCCTTAGGTTAGTTAGGTTTAACTAGTTCTAAGTTCTAGGAGACTAATGACCTCAGCAGTTGAGTCCCATAGTGCTCAGAGCCATTTTCCTTAGATTCGTGACTGAAACAGAATCGAATCGTACAGTTTTTACACCTCTGCTCTAGAAGATACGGAACACGTAGACCAGCGTCGATCTATCTAGTACTCAAGTGTCGTTAAGCAAGCGTCCAGAGATGGCACCACCCGCCAAGGACTACTTTGTGCATCTGGCTGACGTCGTAAAAATAGTTCCCAAGTGGACGTCCGTCCGCCAAACAAGGATACAAGCCGACACACGGCCCCACATAAGTCAGTATCCGCACAGTATCAGCAGCACTGCACCGGGACCCTGCCAATAACAGCCATACTGGACATTTTGCTAGTTACCGTTCTTTCACTGGATTCAGGACTAGACCAGAGTTAAAGACAGTTCAGTGCTAGTGAACATTAAACTATTGCTCTGCACTAGCTTCATACTTAAGTATTATAGCATTTATTTTAATAAATTGTTGTAAATCGTTGCTAATTTGTGTGGTCTGTTTTTCTGTTTAGCTTTTACGTCACCCTATTTGGCTCTGTGACGATACTCTACAGTCGCTGTTTGCAAGCAAGTCGCCCCGTAACAACTATTTTCTGAGATAAGGAGTTCGCTTCCTGCCAACTATTTATCTGTCACTCCAAGTATATTTGGTGAACATAAGATAAAAGGAATCTAGTTAGAACCAGGGGGTAATCGTCTCCCTTCGTAACGTTTCCCCATGTGTGGCATCGACTTGGTTCCTGTAACAGCAATTATTCTTCTGTTTAGGTTATTTTCCTGTTATTTCCTCATAAGTGTGCCCAGTTCGGCAATAAAGAGAGTCCGTAAAGTTCCAGATCCAGTTGCAACTACTTATTCATCAGCCGGCCAGAGTGGCCGAGCGGTTAAAGGCGCTACAGTCTGGAACCGCACGACCGCTACGGTCGCAGGTTCGAATCCTGCCTCGGGCATGGATGTGTGTGATGTCCTTAGGTTAGTTAGGTTTAAGTAGTTCTAAGTTCTAGGGGACTTATGACCACAGCAGTTGAGTCCCATAGTGCTCAGAGCCATTTTTGAACTTATTCGTCGTGTGATCCCGCAGAGTTACCAAATACCGAGGATCATGGTTGCTGTATTTCACCCTCTGCTCCGAATAGTCCCAGGCATTATCTACGAGATTAAAATCGGGGTAATAGCTGCCCAGATGAGGTGTCTGAAGACAACTGTCGCCATCTTGCAAGACGAGAGTGTCCGCAGTACAGTCACCACGAAGATATAGAAGAAAATGAAACATCTGGTCAATGAGACTGATGAAATAATCGTAGTTCATGTTCATGGAAACCTGAATGAGGGAGCTTCATTCATGGTACGGAAAACCCAACCGAACATTAGCGAACCACCACCTCTCCTTCAGACGCTGCACCTTAAACGCCTCATCGGGCTGCCGGTGCACTCGACACCTTGCATCGTTTGAAAGGGCAGAAGATCCCCACTCGTCGGACTACACTACACGCCCCAGTCAGCTACTGTCCATTTTCTGCGTTGTTTGATCTGCTGAAGATATGTAGCTCTATGTGCCACTCTGAGCAGTGGCCTTTTGCAGGGTACTCGACTCTGAACTTCCATTTCATGCTGCTCCCTCCGCAAATTTCGCTCGGAATCTGGCTGAGATGGAGCTGCATTCACTGACAGTAGCAGTTGCTGTCGTCCTTGAAACCGATTGTCGCTGACAAGGGTTGACACTCCCCTCAGTTCCGTAGCACTCAGAATCTTTCTACGACTATTCATCTTACGTCGTATTACGTGGTACTGAGTGGCTGGGCAGTCCGGGTTGATGCACCATCAAACAGGCAACTTCATTCACGTTGCGGTCATGGGCACGTCCAAACATTACAACTCCTTCCTGCCGCCTGTCACGTCTCCGCATCGACCCATCTTTCTCCACACAACCGACTGTCGCACAGACACCATCGCACTGCCATGACTTACGTCGGCGGTGGAAGCCACTTGACTGCCTGACACCATAGCCCAGTCAAATGGTGGTTTTCCCGTAACAAAATTGCGGAAGTTCCTTTCTCAACGGTCCTATACGTTTTTCGGGTTGCTGTATCCGAATTTCACGTATGCTGCCTTGTAGAAGCACGGCTTCACAACAACAACAAAAAAAGAGAAATTCAACATTTTTGCACTTTTTTCAGTTTTTCGATAATATCTCCAAAACTATGTGTCTTCCGAAGAGGACTACTTTATACACAATTAAAATGGAGAAAATTTCCTAGAAAATGCACAAGTCAGGTTGGATTTTATGACGGTCTGTAGCTCAACAACACATCTTCAGGGTTTTTCATCAGATGCAGCAGTGGATCGGAAACTACTTGAATCCAGAGCAGTGGGTGTCGAAGCAGACAAAAACCTGGGTTGGCTCCCGTTACCACACTGAAACCCCCGGCTCCAGGGAGGCTTCTTCAGCTTATATCTTGCAAATGCAAGATAGATTGCCAAGGTCAGTGTGGCTGTAGGCGAGCAGAACTGCTTTGCACGAAACTGTGCCAGCAACGTGGAGGGTCGTGCTTCGAAATGACGACAAGGTTGATGTATAAGACGAAGTCGACCACTTTCTGAAGCAGGTGAAGTGACAGAAGGTATTAATTAATATAATATTCTGGAGCATTGTGCATCTTCACTTGTAATTTTTTTCTGTTGGTCGGCCACTGTGGCCGAGCGGTTCTAGGCGCTTCAGTCTGGAATCGCGCTATTGCTACGGTCGCAGGTTCGAATCCTGCCTCGGGCATGGATGTGTGTGATGTCCTTAGGTTAGTTAGGTTTAAGTAGTTCCACACTAGGGGACTGATGACCTCAGATGTTAAGTCCCATAGTGCTTAAAGCCATTTGAACCATTTTTTTCTATTGTAACATTAATCATTCAGTTACAGTTTTATCAGCTGAACAATAGCAACAACTCACTTTTCAGCCTGGACATTCCATAAGTCTTGACGCTTTGGCTGGAGCTTCAGTTGCCCAAGACCCTTCACATGGGCCTTCTAGTGCCCAAGAGACATCGCCTGAGCCACCGACAGCCAAACGGAGACGAGTAAAAAAACTGCGCACATGACACCAGTACCGGTATTTCTTCGTGCATCGATAATTTACTATGCAACTTACCTGCCTTTTATATCCATATTACATCATTGATGCCTTCTTTCTTTCCCAGATGGACAACCCACTCATGTGCTCGACACTCACTCATTTCATGACACATAAATGTTGCTACATACAGATTGCATATTTATCTTTCTTTTCAGTGTCATGTACCTAATATGTTGTAAATATAATTTGTTAACACTTCCATCACGCATGATTTCCTATCAATTTATTCAAAACAATTTCCTTTAACAGTAATACGCCGAAAGTGAAGCGCCGATGAGGAATAAGCCGGGTGGGAGGGTGCGTTTGGCTGTAGGACGCAGACGGCATTTTTCGTAATTTTCGCTTTTCTCCTACCCTTTGTGAGAAACCTGGATATTAAAGATGTCTCTTGTAGGAAATTTAATGTACTTTTCCGTGGTGTAGGGGTTTTTGTTGATAACTTCTACACTTTTCGAGCTGTGGGGGATGGATGTAGGCCTTTATGCAGCAGTGTCAAAAAATCTCTAGTTTTGAGCGAGCTCTAGCGCTCACATCGCTCTTCGGAAATCAAACATGAGTAGCGCATTTCCTAGGAAATTTTCTCTGTTTTAATTTTATATCGAGTAGCCATCTTCGAAAATGCATAGTTTTAGAGATAAATGCAAAAAACTGAAAAGGTGCCATAATTTTGAGGTTTTTTGCGTTTTTTGTTGTAAAGCTGACCTCCTACAAGGCAGCAAACATGAAATTAGGATTTAGTATCCAGAAACACATATAGAAACGTCGAGAAAAAATCCTCAATTTTGTTACGAAAACGGCTGTTTTGAGCACTTATTGACTGGACTACCAGTTCCACATCGTCTACAGCGTTCCAAAGCGATCAGAGCGCTCTTTCAGTGATGTGAGTAGTATTTTGTCCACGGAGCTTTTATATTTTTTACAAGCAAACATGTTTTACTGACGTAGACATAGTCGATGACGCCTCAATTAGTAATGCCAACAATTTATATTCGAAAATCCTCGTGAAGACATCGACAGAGTATATGTCTATTGAAACGTTTCTGCATTTCTCCTAAATATGTTATATCGTCGATGAACAGTGGTGGAACAGCTTACTTCAGAACATAAAATAAGGTAGAAAAAAAATGGCTCTGAGCACTATGGGACTCAACATCTTAGGTCATAAGTCCCCTAGAACTTATTAGAACTACTTAAACCTAACTAACCTAAGGACATCACACACACCCGTGCCCGAGGCAAAATAAGGTAGATTGACAGTAAATAATTTAAGGCACAATGGAATTAATGTCATTAGCTGCCAGTGGGCACTGATTTATATCAATGAGGCATATCGAAAATTTGTGCCAGACCGGGATTCGAACCAAGGTCACCTGTTGCTAGACAGAGGTGCTAATCACTGCACCATCAGGACACAGTAGTCACCAGATCTGCGTGGACTACCCTACCACGCCTCCCGTGAACCCACCTGCGCTGAATGGATCACGGACAGTCATCGCAGGATCAAAATGGGACAGTCAATTATCCCTTCAGCGCAGATGCACACCAAGCTCGAACTCTTGCGAGAACCTGCGAGGTGTCGCGATTTACACGGCTAATGAGCAGGGCACTACGTCAGTAGTGTGTGGTACAGGTTGAGAATCTGGGTCGACGGGAGGAGTGCTAGGACAGTCCGTGCGAATGTGATGACCACTGTATCTGGATGGCGTAGCGTTCAGCAGGTCTGCCTAGTAAGCACGAGACTGGGGTCCGAATTCCTGTCGGGCAGAAATTCTCAACTTGCCCTACTGATGCAAATCAATGCCCACTGGCAACTGATTCATAGTGGTTGCAGCATCAAAACGATGTCTGTTCTTTTAGACAAGTCCAAAAGAACAGACACCACATATTTAAGTAAACAATTTAGCAAGGCGTCTTTTTAAACTCATGTTTTTTACTGTTTTTACCGTTCTTTGAGATTTTTATAATCATTTTATAGAATTCATTGGAAAATGTTCTCCGTTACTACAAACATGTCTGCTTCGCTCAACGATAGAGAAAGAAGCCCCCTCTAGATTTTTATCATTTGTTTCATCAGATACTACTTTAAGCCAGCGACAACAATTTCACTGTATAAAAAATAGATAGATAACTGACCGAACTTAGCTCTCAACGACAGCTAAATAAATACTATTATATAATAATAATAATAATAATAATAATAATAATAATAGCCAATCAGTTAATGCCACTGAGCAATGGAGGAAGTGTAGAGACAACTGGCTCCTTAGAGCGGCAGCATCAATTGGTACGTTTCACTGCTGGAGCTGTCTTACCTTTTACTCCTCTTTGATATAACTTTATGTCTGACTTTATTATAATGATTCAACGTTATTTCAAAGAGAAGATTAGGTCATACATTTTCATTAACATTTTTTTGATGTGAAAATCTACTCAATTATCTTCCTTTTCTTTCTCCTTTACAAGTTAAACCTTAACATAGTTATCCTTGTCTAATTTGAGCAATGTCTTTTTATCAAAATTCACAATTTTTCACACCAAGACTATGTATTCACTTAATCAAACAATTATGAACACAGACTACAATTAAACAAGTTTTCTTGAAAGTAAACAGTACAGAAGTTGTTTTAAGATCAAACGTGTTGCTCTTTTTTACCATAAAAGCTTCTATACAGTGATACGGGGTTCGGTAAATGAATCGCAGGGAGGAAAATGTTTTGACAGTGACGGTTTTGTAATAGGTGCCTTAATACATTCGCTTGCTTGCTCTAGGATGGGCAACCTGGATCCCCGTCTACTCGCTCGCTTGTGTTTGATGAACGCTCCCAGATAGTCATACAGTGTCATGTGTCATGTACGTGATATTACTGTACAGAAAAAGTAAATTACTAGCTTTGCCTGGAAGAAATACGCTTCTAGCGTCATTGGACATAGACATCGTTGTATTCACCAAAAAATGTATGGCGACCAACATACACTGTAGTAGGGAGTGACCCCTCTACCACAGAAAAGTAATTACTGTACAAAAGTAACTTGCTTGCGCGCTAGCAACTGGTGACAAAAATGTATCATACAAAAGTAAAGACTGAAAAATAAGCGCAAAAGACAGACACAGAGGACGTGTCAGGAAATATTAAACAAGAACCGAGAGCGAAAAACTTAGTTGGTGATAAAATAATCTCACCATCTGCTGCTAAGTAAGATTCATGCAACTACCTTGAATCGATAACTTGCCACATTTTCGCTCCTATCCTTCAGAAAGTATCCCTCCATTCTTGAACGGACACCTGTAACTTACTGTCTTTTAATCTAGACCTAATATAGAAAACTGGGAAACTGCGTTCATAAGACAGGCTTGATTATTCAGTAGGAGTTGTGAAGTAAACATGTTTTTATTTTGGTCTTCAGTTTGCTTTTGTTGTCTATCATATCCTTCAAATCGCTAGAACAATATCCATATTTGTCCCTGCAAATGACGGCTTCATTTCGAGAATAGTTGCCTCAGTTCTCCACTGCGGAGTGGTATGGTCTTGGAAGGTCTTGTGTTGGAAGCATAAATAGGTTTCTATTTATGAGCGCCATCTGTGTATGTGGCGACTTATCGGAACGGAGGCGCCTGGTGTGCACACTGCCTGGCTGGTTCTGCCTTCTGTCACTCTCACTGTGTACCAAGTTTAGTTACGTGCACAGCAGACATAAAAACAACGAAAGCATTAGTAACTATAAGAAAGAAACAGGGACATATAACAAACTTCAAACTGCACATAAGCTTCCCTACGCTCGTAAACAAGTTGTGAAAGATGTTACAAGTAGCGTCTCTGAGGAGTCTTATCAGGACAGTAACGTCATATTGCAGAATACACATGCATTTATGTGCAACGTGTTACCTCCATTAGCACACGACTAGGTTTGGCAATGGTTCATTGTCTCTACGAATTTTCAAATACTTTATTCATTCACGTCATGAACAGGTGATGTCACAATTACAATAGCTCCCCCCCCCCCCCACACACACACACACACACACACCAGGCTATGATTTCACTGCTGACTAGTGTCTGTGGTCATCTGCCTATATCTGACCTGTCATTTGCTTCCTCAATGGACTGTGCCCATAGTATGTTCACAGTTCATCTCACATTCACAGGTTTCCACAGTAAATAAACTATAATTTACTCTGCCCAACACCACAGTTTTCTGTGTTCTGTCACTCGATTGCGTCCAGAGGACATGTGTTGTACGTTTCGTACTCAGCCTTACCACAACATGTGTTTTTGTGGACAAAATTTCGCTTACTGCAGAGTACTGTTCTTCAGCAGCCACTCTGCTGATCGCTATTCAGTGCTGAAGGCGCTACATACTGCCCCTATCCAGGGGCTAACGATAATCTCACAAGGAGTAAACTATTACACTTTGAAGTAACAAACACTACAAATAGCGTAATGATTACCACCATGTAAGGAAGTATTTCATCTAATACCTAACAACCGATGAGAAAACAGTTTTTACCTGTTTCCCCATCACAAAACATATATCCTCCGATAAAACACGCATCACTATATGCCACATATACAATGGTTAATGGTGTTTGTGGTTCCCCATCCATCACAGAACGAATAAGGCTATCCCTAAGCATATGTCTAATGAAAACCGATGAATCGTATTAATCTTAGACCAACAAGAGACGAGCATAACTTTGAACCAAAATTGTAACGTTCTTTTAAAAAATAAATGCTGATAATTCTGTTGAACGAAGTATGCACATAACAAATAAATAACTTTATTTAAATAAATTTTTGAACGAATGTCTAAACTGTGGAATGGATGCAGAACTCGAATTGTCGTGTTGCGTGTTGTAGCTGCAAGTGGTGTGCTTACTCAGTGTTATTGTTAGCAAAACTTTACACGAATCGATTGGGCAATGCAACTCCCAATACCAATAAATACATACAATCACTGCAAAACACATTCAGCCCCTTAGGCACTGAAGCATCTGGCCCTGTTCAAAACTGGTAGCTTTGGTCTCTGTGCACATAACAAATAAATTAAGTTGTCTTACCTCTAGAGCAGCAACCGTGTAACGCGATATATTCTGGTCTCTCATAAAAAAATATGATTGCTCACTACAGGCTCAGTAGTGTGCAATGCTGGCCATAATACATGAAATGCACATGAAACTATTTTGGCTGATAAACGAGAACATTTAAGAAAATTCTACTTTTTTAAGTATATGAGCTGGACTGGGAGGGCCGCGCGGTTAGAGGCGCCATGTCACTGATTGCGCGGCCCCTCCCGCCGGAGGTTCGAGTCCTCCCTCGGGCATGGGTGTGCGTATTGTTCATAGCATAGGTTACTTTAAGTAGTGTGTAAGTCTAGGGAACTTAAGAACTCACACACATTTGAACTTTTTTTTTTTTTTTTTTTTTTGACAGAGAGGCGGTATTGATTTTGCTGAAATACTAACACTTTTTTAGCAAAATTATATTGCAAGTTAAGTTTGGCTTTTCAGAAACATCCGACAATTGAAGCTACATTACTCACAATTGATTCACAAACAATGAGATTTAAACAGCATGTATTATCTAACTTCATTACTCCAACATAAATGCAAATCATCAAATTACACATTGGTCTATTAACAGATCTTAAAAGCATTACGAAAATGAAATATCTAACTAGTCTTTTTCTGAAAACAGTTTACGTACATTCTGGGGTTACTCACCAATTACAAATTATCAGCCAACTTTTCTATACTAACGCTCTGGCAACAAACAGAAATCATAATTATTTAAATCTTTACCTTATTTGCCTGAGGACTTCGGCTTCCAGGTTCAACAATATTGACATACCTACTTTAATCTAACTCTTGGTGGTTTCACAGAGCACAGCACAGAAACTGCCTACTCCATTGTCTTCCACACACAGACAGCTGCCTACAACTGTTCGTTCAGCGTTCCCTTACTTTAACAAAGCAAAACAGTATCTTTGGCTCTGTGGTCGCGCACAGTCAGCGATCCACATTATCGAGCCTATCAGAGACATTCGTAGTTTATAGTACATTAGTTTCATTTTAATTTATTAATATTCTTATCTTATTCTGGTGCCACATACAAGTGTGCCCCAGTATACTCCTTTCAAAATGTATGGCAATATACAAACGTGTAGCACATTACTATGCCAATCACCTGTCTAGTCTAGCCTAAATTTTACTGACATAGCGCCCAAACAAATCAACATTATTATCCAACAATAGCCGAAGATTGGTACAACATTCCTACACCTATGACACTTGCCAATGAACACAGCTGAATGACAGAAACATCTCTAGCATAACACATCACTAAATAAAACATGAATGTCATAAATATTCTTATAACTAATATTTCACACATATGATCAACAGGCAAACGAACACACATTTATTTAATAAATCTTCAGCATAATCACTTCCGACAGCAATGAGAAGGTTTTAAGTCCTATGAAGCAGAGCAAGCATAGCAAATACGCTACTGGGTTCGGTATATGCAAAATTGCGAATGGGCCCATGAAAAGTGCTTTCCATTTCTTCGCCTTTTTATTGATCTGCGAGGGCTTCAGGAGGTCCCCATAGTAAAACAGGTCCCAGTTTTATAATTATGGCCCTGCAATATGCACTCATCAAAGTGCCACAGCCTTTGAACAGCTCTTTCCATCCAATACACCAGGGCCTCCCTAAATTGTGTGTTGCTGTGTATTCACTCGATTGCCCACCTCTGCAAACGACTTAGTTCACTCGTTTGTTTCAGTCCTATAGAACGGTAACTCACACAGTGAGAAGCCTGTTAAACTATGTTTTAGCTTATTCATAATTATCTGAAGTGTACTTTGTTTCCTCCAACAATGCACTTGCATAAAACTAGTTTAACCCATAAACACTCTTTGAGCAAGGTTGGCTTCAGGACAACCTTTGAAAGCATAATTTGGCTAATACCATTAACTTGTAAAGACTTTTTCTACTTAGCTCCACTTAAGTAGGACCTGTTGTTGTTTAGTATCTAATTAGGTATGCCATGTTGTATGCACGAACTAAAAGTATTGTAGCACACAAGTAGATATTTGGCACAACCCTCCCAACTGGGCAGAGGATCGCGTATATCTATAGTGACAATTGTAGAGTCTTGTATCCCAAGGAGGCAAAGACGATGATGTTGTTATGGGTGGCCGGTATCCTCTTTCTACAGCACAAATGCACACATGGATTAATACAGTTCATTATTTACATGAACAGGAAGCTGTTACTTTACTAGAATAGAGTCCATGTTTTGTGGTACTAGCTCATCGTAATAGTCTTCTCACTGCTATAGTCACTAATCTGGTGGCTATGTACTGTCGTAGCCTGTGATGAACTAAACCCGCTCTGCGAGTATACTGACAGGCGCCAAACTGGATGATTAAGTGAGTGAGCTGGGGCGATTGAATGAGGCCCTCTGTTCGGTGCCGGCGGCCTAAATACATGCTGTCGAGAGTACGTTGGTGGCGTGTTGCTTGTGGGTGTGTCTCTGGCCTGTCTCGTGATAGGCGCATTTGATACAGTGCCTACTAATCGATCTTCGCGCTTCATCTTTGACAAAAGGTGTGCTGACGACAGCTTACGCCAGCACCTTTCCCACCCCCACCCCCACCCCCACCCGAAATGCCGCACAATGGTCGCGTATGGAGGATGTGAATGACAATGAGAGTGGGGAGGCAGGACGATGGATGTAGAAATGAGCTGGGAGCCGTGACATGGAGGACGGCCTACTCCCGACTGTACCCCGCCATGTGGCTTGCGAGGCAACAGGAACATAATCTGGAAAACTGCTGTCAGGGCACACATCCAGGCCTGAGGGCGTGTTCTGGGGCGATGACGGCGACGGCGATGACCTGTCCACGTCCATCGGGTCGGCGAGTGGGGACGGTGGGGGTGAGGGCGCACAGTCCATCTGCTACTCCGGGGGTGCCCTGGTGGCACCAGCGGGCAGCTGCAAACGCCGCGCTGTCCTGTGAGGCCATGAATCTAGGGGGAAGAAAAGCGCCAGAATCACGGGAGCAAATGACATGCACGAATTTGGTTCTGGTGGCGGCACTGCAAACCATCGAGACGGTTGCCATAAACCCTGAAAAGAACGAGATCGCGCGGCACAAAGCGATATTCGCGGACCAGTGGCGGCGCCAGATGCTGCGATGGGTGTAGCAAGTGTAGCAGCGTCCCATGTCGGCGGACACGCAGAATTTCCGCCGGTAATGGTCCCTCTCGTGGGTGGGAGCGATAGGAGGCGAGAAAGAGTTGCAGTGCCTGTTCCCATGGGTGGATGGTGCAAAGCTTGGCCATCTGTTGTTTAAAAGTGTGTACGAAATGTTCTGCTTCTCTGTTGGAGTGAAACGGAGCACTTGTTAAATGACGAATGCCATTTCGTTCACAAAACTTTTTAAAATCACGTGAAGTGAAATGTGTTCCCTTGTCCAACACAAGTACTTCTGGCAAACCTTCTATGCAAAATATGGAGGACAACGCTTGAATGGTGCTACATGATGTTGTCGAAGCCATAGGCACCACAAATGGGAACTTACTAAAAGAGTCTACCACTATGAGCCAACGAGTGTTTCAAATGGTCCTGTAAAGTCTATCTCCACTCATAGCCATGGCGATTGAGTTTTGGGCAAGCTGAGAATTTCTGTGGCGGAGCGGACGTCATCTGTTCAATATGTGCGCCCATACCCTGCCAAGTACACTGCCATCGCGCTAAATGTTTAGTGCAAACAATTCCCCAATGTCCGTGATGGAGCAGTCGTAACACATCCTTTTTCAACACTTTGGGAATAAGCATACGCGATTGTCCACTGTCATTCTGAAGTAGAAAAACACCCTATTGAACTGAGAGGATAAGCTGATGTGCAAAATATCGGCGCACAACTGAGTTCTGGATACTGTTCAATTAACGACGCCAAGATGTGCGAATGTAATGCAACAAAATCTTGATGTCTGGGTCTGGTTCCGTGGCGTTTGCAATTTTTCTATAGTGCAAGGGAAAAGATTCCAGCAATTTAGAGTCCTGCATATCGATTTGGCAAGACGATGCATCAAAATCAGAGTCTGAGGCAATCGGAAGGCGACATAGGGCGACTGCATTGCCGTGCTTTGCCATAGGTCTGTACACAATTTCAAACTGATACTGAGAACGCAACAAAGCCCAACGTTGCAATTTTTGAGCTGTGATGGATGAAACAAGGACTGCGAAAGCTTGTGATCTGTCATTAAAAAGAAGCTCATCAGTCTTCTCACTAGTATAGTCACTAATCTGGTCGCTACGTACTGTCGTAACCCATGATGAACTAAACACGCTCTGCGAGTATACTGACTGACGGCAAACTGAAATGATTAAATGAGTGAGTCGGAGCGATTGAGTGAGGCCCTCCAGTCAGTGGCGGTGGTCTAAATACATGCTGTCGAAAGGACGTTGGCGGCATCTTACTTTTGGGAGTGTCTCTGGCCTCTTTCATGATAGGCGTGCTTGATCCAGCGCCTGTTAATCGATCTTCGTGCTTCATCTTTGCCGAACAGTATGCTGGCAACAGCACAACAACGCCACGTGGAACCAGAGCTAGTATTGACCATAGCACATCTTTGTAACACTAGTTCATTGGTTTGCATTTCTGAGTAACATTTAACTAGCGTTTTCACTTTTCGATGCGCACCAAAGAAACAGCAGTCTTAGCCTAGCTTTGTAGCACTCTTAATTACATCATCTTGTTCTCAAACATAATGTTTGTACCAAATTAGCAGTTCCTTGCATTGTGCAGGATACCCAAGATTATGATAAAAGAATACTCTATCCTTTAGGCAGTAGTGGGTATTAAAAGTGCTAGGTTAGCTATCGTTTAATTTATGTTTAATGTCTCACTGTCTAGCATCATTATTCAATTTTTCCATATTTATGAGAAGGTCAGGATCTTACTTGCAGTATATAGCACCCTTTAGTACTAATATCTGTACATCTTGACCAATGGTAGATGCATTACCAACCTCCTCAAAGCCCTCTGGGAACCTCGACAGTGCCTCCATCACATTTTGAGTGCCTGTTACGTGTATAATTATTTATTCATTCGTCCGAGGGCCATCTCACAATGATACAGGAATTGCCAAGTTAATTCACTGCTAATCAATAGACCAAAATACAGGGTGATTCAAAAAGAATACCACAACTTTAGGAATTTAAAACTCTGCAACGACAAAAGGCAGAGCTAAGCACTATCTGTCGGCGAATTAAGGGAGCTATAAAGTTTCATTTAGTTGTACATTTGTTCGCTTGAGGCGCTGTTGACTAGGCGTCAGCGTCAGTTGATGCTAAGATGGCGACCGCTCAACAGAAGGCTTTTTGTGTTATTGAGTACGGCGGAAGTGAATCGACGACAGTTGTTCAGCGTGCACTGAGAATCCGCGGGAAACAACTCAGTATGAACGTGACTCGCCTAAGGTGAACGTTTTCTGTGCCATTTCAGCCAATAAAGTTTTTGGTACCTTTTTCTTTGAAGGTGCTACTGCAACTGGACTACAGTATCTGGAGATGTTAGAGAATTGGCTGTTCCCTCAGCTCGAACAAGAAGCACAAGAATTCATATTTCAGCAGGATGGAGCGCCACCACATTGGCACTTATCTGTCCGTAACTACCTGAACGTCAACTACCCGAGGCGATGGATCGGCCGCCAGGCAGCCCGTGACAGGGCACTTCATCACTGGCCTCCAAGAAGCCCTGATCTTACCCCCTGCGATTTTTTCTTATGGGGGTATGTTAAGGATATGGTGTTTCGGCCACCTCTCCCAGCCACCATTGATGATTTGAAACGAGAAATAACAGCAGCTATCCAAACTGTTACGCCTGATATGCTACAGAGATTGTGGAACGAGTTGGAGTATCGGGTTGACATTGCTCGTGTGTCTGGAGGGGGCCATATTGAACATCTCTGAACTTGTTTTTGAGTGAAAAAAAAATCTTTTTAAATACTCTTTGTAATGATGTATAACAGAAGGTTATATTATGTTTCTTTCATTAAATACACATTTTTAAAGTTGTGGTATTCTTTTTGAATCACCCTGTATAGAACACACAGCATACATAACAGGTTTTATGAGGATAGGTCACATAGCCTATGAGGTTAGGACAAGTGATCAGATATGGCGTTGACTAAAGAATCATCCCTGCATGTACCTTAGCAGTTTAGGAAAACCACAGAAAACACAAATCAGGATGGACAGACATAGCAACTCCATCCTCACGAATATGAGATCAGTGACTTATAAACTGCACTGCCTCACTCGGTAATTGTATAATGTTGCTTGATTTTCACACAATTTGTTTCATTTAACTTGCAAATAAAACAGTTTCTTCCTTCACTGTTGCAGACACTGTGTTCACCCATTGATGACTGTTGAACTGGTTCTGGTTCCTTGCTATGTAAAACATAGCTCCACTCTCCACTGGTGCACCCCCACCAACGTCGCCTGGACTGTGAAGATGCTGCTGTCCCCCTAGCATCAACTGCAGACTTCATATTCCACAATGTGCCACTGTCCACCAGGAAACGCATTTTACATCTCGGAACATGATTTCCTTGTGAAAGTGGTAAACCATAATCATGTATTCAAATGCGACAATGTTCTATAGTTATCCCCTACCATAACTATCCAATACTTTGAGTCCACTAAGTGATCTTTAATTGTGTAATACATACCACTCTTGAAGAATGTTTTAGCTGCCTTTTTAAACTGATGTATTTTAGTAATCTTTTTCACTCCATTTGGCAATTTATCATAAAATTTTATCCCCTGATATAAAATGCTATTTTGAGTTTTTTGTTTGTTTTGCTTAGTTAAATGTAATTTCAAATTGATTCTCGTCCCATAATTATGTATATAACTATTTTCCCTGATGTACACCACAGCTTGGTATACATATTTACTTGGTGCAGTAGGGATGCAGAATGTTTTAAATAGCTCTTTACAATGAGCCTGACTACTGCTTCCAGTTATTATTGTTATGGTCCTTTTCTGCAATTTAAAAACCGTGTATATGTTTTCTGCCTTTGATCCCCATAAAATAATCCCACAGCTAAGAAATGACTGTATGAGACATAATAAGTCACCACAAGACATTGGCTATTATAAACTGATGCTAACACCCTAAGTGCGTAACATGCTGTGGCATTCTTTTTCCTATTATCATTGCATATTATTTCATGTTAGCTGACACTCAATGTTCCTCCTCGTTTGCTACACAGTCTATAGGTTTATCATCTATGCTTAAAGTGACAGAGTTGCTTCCTCTCTTTATGCTCAAGAACATACTGTTCGTTTTCTTTACATTCAACATTAATTTATTACATATTGCCCATTTGTAATAATTTATTACATATTGCCCATTTGTAATAATTTATTGCATATTGCCTAATTGTAAACAACGCTGAGGATTTTATTTGCTTTCTCTAATAGGAGTTCTGATATTTTACCAGTGACTTTGGTGTTGTTACAGTCGTGGAGAACTACTTCTGTATGTCTTACACTGACTGGTATGTCACTTATGTATATTAAGGACAGAATTTGACCCAAAATATGCCGTGGGTAGCACCTATGTTGTTTTACTAAAATTTTATCATCAGACGTGTGAACAATCTCCATCTTTCGACCCTGTTTTCCAAGTAAGACTGAAACTACACATTCGGTGTTCCTCTTATACCTAGTGCCTCTAGCTAGCTCAATAGTATTTTATGGTCAACAGTCTCAAAACCCTTGGATAAGTCTAAGAAAAAGCCTGTAACACATTCACCCCCATCCAGAGCTTCAAATACCACTCTAGTGAACTCTGCAATGCCGGTGTTGTGATGTTGTACTTCTTCCACTCCTGATACCAAACTGTGTTTCTATTAAGAAGCTGTATTTACTCGTGTAACTTATCAGTCTATCTTTCATTATTTGTTCAGTTATTAAGATAGGAGTGGAAACAGCCTGTAGATTTCAGTGCTTTCCATATTATATTTCTTGAGTAAGGGAACCTCTCATGCATGCCTTAGCTACTCCGGGAAAATAAATGAGCCAAAGTGCTCATTTATTATTTTTGTTAATGGGGCTTCTATTGTATCTAGATGTGCATTCAGATCAAAGGCAGAAACCAAATCTCTTAATTTTTTTATTGTTGTACTATCTTTCTAATGTCAATCTCTGTTCTGTAATCATCATTATGCTTGCTGTGTAAGTCATTGGGATGCTATTTGTGTTGTAGAAAGATTTTGTTACAGCTTCTCCGCAATACAAGATATATAATCATTTACCAGATTTGCTAATTCCTAGGGACCTCCTATTATTCTATCCCAATCTTTGATTTGTGTGTTATATAACACCTTCGATAATTTTTTAGCATTACTGAATTGAAAGCAGCCATATGTGAGGCAGGCAGGCAGGTACAGTGGCGCTGATATGTAACTTCACAAGCCAGCCTGTTTGTACACTACAAGGCAGCTCTACCAAGCGGTGTAATCGTGTTGACACTGCAGAAAGGCAAGGCAATTACGAGCCAGCCTGCAAAGTATTTCTGCACCATGGAGACACAGGGGTATTGATCTGAACGTGCCTGGAAGCAACGTATCAGCACAACAAACGTGATATTGACCACCACAAATACTCTCTTTTTCTAACTCAGTGATGCGCAGTCTAGCAGCAACCTCCACAACATCTGGTCCATTCAGGTCTCCAGCACACTATAGGCCAGCCCGCAGCCGACGCCAGTCTGGGCAGTCACCTCCACCAGACCAGCTCACAGTTCTGATTCTGCACCTGTGGACTTGGAATGACACAAAAGATGAGCTGCCCCCATCTACACTAATTGTGGTCAGTTCAACTTCAAGTTGGTGTACTTTATTTTTAATGGAGTGTACATTTTGATGAATAATAGACTGAACAAATTTCCATGATACTTGTGTTCTCCAACATGGTGCATTCTATTTTCCACATTCTAAAAGCTGGTTGAGATACTTGTAAGAGAGGGGAGCCTGTTCATTCTAAAAAAAAAAAAGCTCCAGTTCTCTTAACCAAGGGAATGGGTACTTGGCCATGTGGATCCCCAAATACACATTTATATCTACATCTACGTGATTGCTCTGCTATTCACAATAAAGTGCCTGGCAGAGGGTTCAGTGAACCACCTTCAAGCTGTCTCTCTACCGTTCCACTCTCGAACGGCGCGCGAAGAAAACGAGCACTTAGATTTTTCTGTGCGAGCCCTGATTTCTCTTATTTTATGGTGATTATCATTTCTCCCTATATAGGTGGGTGCCAACAGAATGTTTACGCAACCGGAGGAGAAACTACTGATTGAAATTTCATGAAGAGATCCCGACGCGCCGGCCGGAGATGCCGAGCGGTTCTAGGCGCTACAGTCTGGAACCGCGCGACCGCTACGGTCGCAGGTTCGAATCCTGCCTCGGGCATGGATGTGTGTGATGTCCTTAGGTTAGTTAGGTTTAAGTAGTTCTAAGTTCTAGAGGACTGATGACCTCAGAAGTTAAGTCCCATAGTGGTCAGAGCCATTTGAACCATTTTGATCCCGTCGCGACGAAAAACGCCTTTTTTTTTAATGATTGCCACTCCAATTCACGTATTATGTCTGTGGCACTGTCTCTTCTATTTCGCAATAATACAAAACGAGCTGCCCTTCTTTGTACTTTTCGATGTCATCCGTCAGTCCCACCTGTACTGAAGTGGGTTTCGAACCTGGTACCACTGCCCTTTGCAGGCAAGCGCTCCACCAACTGAGCTATAGAAGTATGACACCCAGCCCACCAAGACAGCTTTACTTTTGCCAGCACCTCATCTCATACCTTTCAGATTTTACAGTTCGCCTGTGTACTTTGTGGGACTAGCACTCCTGGAAGAAAGGTGAATTCGAGTCTTGCTATGACACAGAGTTTTAATCTGTGAGCAAGCCCAAATCAGTGCACACTCCACTACATCCTGAAAATCCTTTCTAGAAACAACCCCCAGGCTGTGTCTAAGCCACGTCTCCGCAATATCCTTTCTTCCAATTTACCATACACATATTTAAATGTACGATGTGTAGGATGAGTACGTTGAGGACTTTTTCAGCGTATAAGTCTCTAGCTCTCACTGAATTTCGTTGGCATTCTCCATAAATGAGAAGCATAACGACTTGTTCTTCGAAGGAATACATCATTCTCATTCGCTTGATTCGACGATACTACACATACATTTAAATATGTGTATGGTAAATTGAGAACAACTGGATCTTTAACGCATCGGAAACATATGCGGCAAAGGAAAGCAACTAACGCGGAAACGGAAATTGGTACTCTTGCCACTGTGTTTCGAGATTCTTGTGTTAGTTCGCGTCAAATCGCAAGGGAATCTGGCATGAGCCAGAGTAGTGTTGTTCGTGTTCTGCATCGCCGTAAATATCATCCTTACCATATTGGTCTCCACCGAGAATTAACTAGTACGGATTGCATGCGTCGGACTGAATTCTGCCGATGGGCTCAACTTCAGATTCAAAGGGATGACACATTTATTCATGACTTTGCAACTGAAAATCCATGGTTTCTGCGGCACGTTCCACACCAAAAACCGTGGTCGGTGAATGTATGGTGTGGGATTGTGAAGGACAGAATTATAGGCCCCTAATGGTAGGAAGTAGGCCCCTTAATGGCAGGAAGTACACCACATTCCTGCAAGAAACATTAGGTCTGTTATAGGAAGAAATACCTTTAGGAACAAGGAACAGAATGTGGTACCAACACGATGGGTGGCCGGCATATTTTTCGCTGATTGCTAGAAATGAGTTGCAGAGACAATTCGCAAATCGTTGGATTGGACGCGGAGGAGATGTATTGCGGCCGGCTTGTTCGCCAGACTTGACGCCACTGGATTTTTTCTTGTGGAGATTCGTAAAAAACATTGTTTATAAAGAGGTTACTACTACACCTGAAGTTATGCGAAAGAGGATTGTCAGAGTGTGCTTCGGTAAGTGCCGATGTGATAAAAAATACAACTGAGTCCATGATAAGAAGATTGCAGCACTGCATTGATACCAGTGGCCATCACTTCGAACACCTTCTGTAAATGGACGTTCATGCCACCTTTGTGACCTTCGTTGACCTTCAAAGACCTTACTGTTACACATCATTGGATTCGTCTCGTTAGCCGCTATCAGGAAATAAGTACCAGACTATAGCACCCCATTTAAAAACAAAAAGTTGACCTTCATATCTCTGAAGATACCCCACCTAGCAACAAAAAACCAACGTCATATTATGGCCCCCATTGTCCCATGCAACTTTTGTCCCACAAACTTTTCAGCTCCTACCATACTTTCGGAATTATTTTTGGTGGCAATAGTTAGTGACCCACCCTCTATTTGGGTATGGATGATTAATTCATCATTATGTATGTACTAGGGTTGGAACTTAAATAGTGGCAATTATTTATTCACAACCGATACAAAAGAGTTACATGTTTGCACCTGTTACTGTCCTTCAAACTAGTCACCAGCGTTGTATAGAACCCGTTGTCAGCGATGTTGAAGGCGTAGTATACCGTTAGCAGAGCCTGTTCTGTTGATAGTGTGAATGGATTTAAGTTCCAACCCTCGTATATCCCCAGAAATGCTAACTAGCTGTTCGTCTGACTCATCCACATCGTGGTATCACATGAAACGAAACCCCTGATCACACCACCAACCGTTTGTTCAGGGTGTCCACTGATGGCATTCATTGTAACTGGATCACAATTATTTGATGGAATGGCGCTCTGTCCACCTCATCCACATTTTAATTTCTTGCACTAGGCCAATCAGAGTTGTTATTGTGTATTTTGCGCCTATCGCCTCGATCGCCCGGATTGAACTGGTTTATACGTTCCTGCTCCCTTCGTCTTTTATTGTGCCTAAATCTTCATTTGGGTCTCTAGTACTGCTGTTGTATTCTAGATCCGTTGTCCCATATCATGGGCAACATCGCGTGTCACCTTTTCCATCGGCTGTGCGAATTTAACGCAGAACGTCTATCCTCTGTCTATCAAGGTAATCTACTACCGCCAAAAATTTCTCAACGTCATTATCGTGTATCGTGAGCAGCTCCTCACAGCATTCGATAGGAAATTTGTTTCGTAACATCCACAATATGTCTGTGTCACTTCGCGGTTTCAGTATTTCGCTTTGTTCACATATTACTCGAAGTACCGTTGCAAAGTTCCATTTCGACCAGTGCACATTTATGGATTTGTTACTTCATTACAGAGCCGTATTTGTATTTCCAGCCTGTCAATCTTTTATGAAGAACCCTTCTTTTAAATTTACAAAATATTGGTATCTTTCTACAAAATATTAGCAGATACAGTATCTGATCAGAAGTATCCGGACACCAGCATGTAATGTGGAACTGACTATTGGATGCCACGAAAGACGGATCCACCAGTGTAAAATGAGCTGGGAAGTATTGTGTTGTCAGCAGAGAAGTAGGAACAGCAGAACAGGTCGGTAACTTCGAATGTGGACTAGTCTTTTGATGTTAGTAATGTGACCGTGAAGTGGAAACATGAAGGCACCATCATAGCTAGCCGAAAATCAGATCTCATGTACTGACACACATGGACCATCGAACATCGCGGATGGCAGCTGTAAAAAAATCACATTTAATCAGCAGAAGGAGTCACCTGTGAGTTTCAAAGGTCTATCAGCAGTCCAACTAGCCCAGTGACTGTGGAGATGAATGGTCGAGCAGCTCCTCATACGCACACATTTCTCTAATCATTTCTAAGAGACTCTTCAGTTGGTGTAACGAGGGAAGCCACCAGACGGTGGACGACTGAAAACGAGTGATTTGGAGTAATGAATCACTCTACAACCTGTGGCAATCCGATGGAACAGATTAGGTTCGGCGAATGCCTCGAGAACGTTACCTGCCGTCACATATAGCGCCAACAGTGAAGTAAGGAGGAGGTGGTGCAACGGTATGGAGAAGCTTTTCGTAGTTAAGGCATCGCCCCCTTATTGCGCACAAGCAAGAGCATAGTGTGGAAGGATATGAACAGATTTTGCAACATTGCGTACTATTTAATGTGGAGGGACAGTCCGGAGACGATGAATGATTGCATCAGCATGACGATGCACCCTGTCATAAATGAGCATCTGTTGGACAACGGTTTGCGGATAAAAACGTTCCTGCAATAGAGTGACGCCTCCATAGTCCCGACCTGATCCCAATGCAACCCCTTTGGGATGAGTTAGAACTTAGCTCCAGATCCCAGCGTTAAACATCACTACCTTCTCAGGTTTCGTATCTTGAGGAAGATTGGGCCTCCGTTCCTTCATAAACATTCAGAAACGTCACTGAAATTGTCCCCAGCAGAGTTAAAGGTGTCATAAGGCCGAAGTGTGTTCACACCCCATATCAGTGTTCAGTAACAGGTGTGCGGATACCTTTGATCAGACACTCTATTTTGTGCTTATCAGAAAACAGCAAGGAGATCATTGAAACTAAATAGTCTTCTTGATGAATACAGGTTGATATTGTACGGCTCTAGAAAGAGTACAAAAACGGAGTGACGATATACAAAATAAAGTATGAATATTGTATCATGGAATCATAAACAATGGCTCGGTCCAGTGTTTACATCGGAAACTGGGAATAAATTGCTAGGAAAGGGAGGGCGTAAATGAAAAATTTAACAATAACAGATTTCTTGTCCAGGGTATGGAGCATACCGATGCAGGTTCTGCAACTGTGGAATTGATTTTAAATAAAATGCCAACAACAGTTGGACTTTTCTTTTTATTAAAAAAACTGTGTCCGGTTTCTGCCTCCGCTGTCATTACCCAGTGCTGTGCGTGAGACGCATACCACTGAATAATGGTACATTTCGGGTGCATACCACTGAATAATGGTCTTAGGGTCCGAAAACGGCCATGGTTTTTAAAATAAAAAGTGCAACTGGTTCTGAGGTTACATTCAAAATACCGTATTTTTGGATATGGCTTTGTTTTTCCCAAAAAGAAGAACTAAGTATATAATGCCTGGAAAATTTAAATCTTGTTTGAACATATTCGTACAACACTTGTGTGTGCTGATTTCTCCAAAAGTAAACAAACATAAAATTGAACAGAAACATCGAGAAGGTAACGATAACTCTTGAGATTACAGTTTCGCCTATTAGAAGATGACAGCTCTCTTTATTTCATAGTAGAAACTGTAGTCGAGAGCTAAAACTTCATTACTACTAGTATTATAAAATCCTTTAGTCCGTTATTAACAAAGCGAAACACGTGTACTATGCTAAAAAAGGCTCCAAGAAAAAAGCAAAAACAATTTGGAACATTATTAAGTAAAAAACAAACATAAACAGGTATCCGTATGAAACTGAACCACCCCCCCCCCCCCCCTCCCAAAAAAATGGCTACATTCAAATCATTGTCCATTACATTCAATGATTACTTTCTAAAAGTGGAAATAAACATTGCTCTCACTAACACACAACAAACTATAGATGCATTAGGTTCACTTGGGCAGGTACTGCTTGTGCCACCAACAGGCATTAGTGTCAAAAACACAACTCTCAACGAGATTACGGATTCATAAAGTGACTAAAAACTAGTAATTACGTTGGCTATGATGCCGTTTCTAGCAAAATATTAAAATCCCTTTTGTTGACTTGAAAAGTTGCCTTTTTAATTAATCAGTGATTCAGGGCGTATTTCGTGACAGACTCCTCCCAGCTTTTTTAAAAGTGTTTGCATGAATGGGC
The DNA here is from genome assembly GCF_021461395.2 of Schistocerca americana. Taxonomy (NCBI): domain Eukaryota; kingdom Metazoa; phylum Arthropoda; class Insecta; order Orthoptera; family Acrididae; genus Schistocerca; species Schistocerca americana. The sequence continues at coordinate 542,999,316 of NC_060119.1, forward strand.
TGTGGGTGAGCACCGACTGATTAAACAAAGCTGAACTTGTAAACTGTATCTCCGTTTGGCTTTCGTAAAGCATTCTCCACAAGTCTCCACAGAGAAAATAATACAAGACTTCAAAGATGAAGTGCTAGCGGAGCTAAACAAGAAAAATTGCCCTCCTGATATATTTGTGGCATTGCCAAAGCCTTTGACTGAGTTATAACAAAATTCTACATAGCAAACTAAAGTGTTACGGAGTAACAGCATTCGTCACGAATGGATGCATTCTTACCTTCATATCAGTGAGCATAGAGGTCTCATTGACAGACTTTATCACAGGCATGAATCTCAGCATGGAGGAACATAAAATGTGGAGTGCCATAGGGATCGGCGATGGCCTGATAGGTACTAGACTCAACCTTGTTCTGAATCTGCTGTGTTGTTCGCTGCTTACGGAATCAGAATGATCAACCAAAAACAGCTCAGAGGACAGCCTAACAGGCCTACAACTGTACCATAGCAAACTGTTTAAGTCTTAATCCGGCAAAGACTAATATTATGCTATTCTAGAAAAGCAGGAATGGCATGCTAACACAATCTAGCTTGGGATAATATGGACTTGATAACAGAATGCAGAATGATTGAGGGGTAAGCCTAATGAGTTCTGCAACAAATTTTAGCTAGTAATAACGGAAACTCTGTTCAAGGATCATAAGAGGAGGAGGTATACTTGGAAAAGGCCAGGAGATCTGGGAAGATTCCATTTAAATTACATCATGGCCAGACAGAGAGTTTGAAATCAGATACTGAATTGTATGCATACCCAGGCGCAAATATACACTCAGAACACAATTTAGCAACGGTGAAGAGTAGGCTGAAGTTTAAGATATTAGTCAGGAAGAATCAATCCGCAGAGAAGTGGGATACGGAAGTACTGCGGAATGAAGAGAAACGCTTGAAGTTCTCTGAGGCTATAGATACTGCAGTGAATAGTTCAGTAGGCGGTTCAACTGATGAGGAATGGACATCCCCAAAAAGTTACGGGAAGTTGGAAAGAAAAACGTAGGTACAAGGAAGGTAACTGCGAAGAAACCATGGATAACACAAGAAATATTCCAGTTGATCGACGAAAGAAGGAGGTGGAAAAATGTTCTGAGAAATTCATGAATAGAGAAATACAACAAATAGGAAGTGCTTGGAAGCTAAGGCGCAATTAATGCATGAAAAATATGAAGAAATTGAAAAAGAAATTATTGTTGCAGAGACTGATTCAGCATGCAGAAAAGTTGAAACCACTTTTAAAGGCCAGGGTGGTAACCTTAAAAATGCAGTGGGAATTCCGCTGATAAATGCAATAAATGCAGAGCAGAGAGCGGATAGGTGAAAAGGGTACATTCAAAGCCTCTTGTGGGGGAGGGGGGGGGGAGGAGATGCATGATGACTTGATAACGCACTCCGTTTTCAGGCCACGAGTGGCCTACCGGGACCATCCGACTGCCGTGTCATCCTCAGGGGAGGATGCGGATAGGAGGGGCGTGGGGTCAGGACACCGCTCTCCCGGCCGTTATGATGGTATTCTTGACCGAAGTCGCTACTATTCGGTCGAGTAGCTCCTCAATTGGCATCACGATGCTGAGTGCACCCGGAAAAATGGCGGCTGGATGGTCACCCACCCAAGTGCCGGCCACCCAACAGAGCTTAACTTCGGTGATCTCACGGGAACCGGTGTATCCACTGCGGCAAGGTCGTTGCCATGATGACTTGATAAAGAAGAAATCGGAGTCGACAGGGAAGAGGTAGCAAATCCAGTACTAGAATCACAGTTCGAAAGAGCTTTGGCAGAAGATATAGATAACATTCCATCGATATTTCTAAAATCATTGGGGGAAGTGGCAACAAAACGACTATTCACGTTGGTGTGTAAAATGTATGGGACTGGTGATATACCATCAGACTTTCGGAAAAAGATCATCCACAAAATTCCGCAGATATCAAGAGCCGAGAAGTGCAAGAATTATCGCACAGTCAGCTTAACAGCTCATGCATCTAAGCTGCTGACGAAAATAATATGGAGAAGAATGGAAAAGAAAATTGAGCATGAATGAGATGACGATCAGTTTGGCTTTAGGAGAGGCCCCGTAGAGGCAATTCTGACGTTGTGATTGATAATGGAACCAAGAATGAAGAAAAAGCAAGACACGTTTACAGGATTTGTCGATGTGGTACAAGCGTTAGTCAAAGTCAAATGGTGCAAGATGTTTGAAATTCTGAGAAAAATAGGGGTGCGCTGTAGGTTAAGATGGGTATAACACTGGAAGACCAAGAACGAATTAATCGCATTGAGAAGGGTGGAAGACAGGGATGCAGTCTTTCGGCGCTACTGTTCGGTCTACATATCGATGAAGCAATGAAGGGAATAAAAGAAGAGTGCAAGTGTGGGACTAAAATTCAATGTGAAAATACATCTATGAAAGATTCGCGGATGACAGTGCTATTATCAGAGAAAGTGAAGAAGAATTACAGGATCTCTTGAAGCAAATGAGCAGTCTAATGAGTACAGAACATGAGTTGAGGGTAAATCGAAGATAAACGAAATAAGAACAGCAAGAAAATTAACATTAGAACTGGGGATCACGAAGTTGACGAAGTTAACGAATTCTACCACCTCGCCAGCAAAATAATACATGATGGATGGAGCAATGTGGACATAAAAAGAAGACTAGCAGTGGAAGAAAGGGCATTCCTGGCCAAGAGAAGTCTACTATTACGAAACATACGCCTTAATCTGAGGAAGAAATTTCTGATAATGTCCGCTGGGAGCATGGCATTGTATGGTAGTGAATCATAGGCTGTGAGAAAACCGGAGATGTAGTGTTACAGACGAATGTTGAAAATTAGGTGGAGTGATAACGTAAGAAAACAAATGAGGAGGTTCTCTGCAGAGACAGCGAGAAAAGGAATACATGGAAAACACTGAGAGGAAGAAGGGACTGGAGGATAGAACATGTGCTAGGACTTCAGGGAAAACTTCCATGGTACTGGAGGGAGCTGTAGACGCCAAAAACTGTAAAGGAAGAGACTGTAATACATCCAGCAAATAATTGAGTTCATAGGCTACAATTGCTACTCTGAGATGAAAACTTAGGCGCAGGAGAGGAATTCGTGTCAGGCCGCATCAAACCAGTCAAAAAATAAAAAAAAGGAAAAAACAAGTGCGAGAAGGAGAGATTGTCGTACACTCTGTGTAAAATTCCTTGGGATCTAGCTGAATAACAAGATAACATGAAGTCAATACATAGACAAACTAATCAAGATGCTCAGTCAGCATGTTTTGATTCTAGAGGTGTCTCTCATTGTGTTGATCTAAAGACAAGAGTGTTGGATTATTTTACATGTCTCTGGGTTACTTATGGCCGTCTCATACAATTTTTGCAATTTTTAGGTTGGTAACATTTCAGCCATACTGACTCATGTGATGTGTAAGCAAGAGCGAAGTTAATTTATTAATAAAGTAGACAAACATATTCTTAAGGCACGAGATGCTACGCTTCAAATTGAATTCTGTGGTAGGGAAGCTGGGGAGCTACAAACCCGGACTACGCTAACAAGCACTAAGATAAATGTTCCCAGCTATTCTGCAGTCGGAAGTTTTTGTACTTATGACGATCACCAGATTTACAGCCGATATGAGAATTTCTCAAGAATCTCATCTGAGATGACGTAAAACATAGCACTGAGGACTTAATTTCGACAAACAAGGTAATACAGTTAAGTAAGGTAAGTATTCGAATATCGACACATAAGCTGGAGCACGGGAAAGTTAACTGCAATATTTTAGCCGTAACATCTGCGGAACCACAGCGACGCTATATCTTGATAGTAAAGGAAGGCTTTTGCTCAGCATGTTAGTGATACCACTAGGTATTAAACCGAAACGCACGTCACCGCTGCATTAAATGTTCTCTGATGGCCTGCTGATCGAAAACTCTAAAATATTAACACTGAATAAACACGATTGAGACAGCTTAACTTCAGTTTTACAGCTGAGGACGAAGTGACTCCATTTGATGCAGATACTTACTTAATATGTCAGCTATGTACTACATTGTTAGAGCGCTAGCAGTCGTTATTAACTACTAGTACGCGTTTAACGTTATGAATCTGAATTCCTGTTCAGCGGAGTGTGTCGAATGAGGTGAGGCGGGAAAGTTCTCTTTGGCCTTGCTGCTTGATCTACTTTCACTTAAGTGTTCCGTTCACTCTTGAAATTAACATATACCATATGTGCTTTTTTTCGCGCAAGAGCTTCGTCCCCTACATGAAGAGAAAAATTGTCAAACTTTTGAAAAGACTAAGCATTCTAATATAGATTAATTGTTACCACTCGGATGTCGACAACTATTCAGTATAGAGGCTTAAGCAGTCGTGGGAATGCGCTCATATGCGCCCATTCTACTTCGAACACCAACGGTTGCGTACAGCCAGCTAAACTGGTGTCGTTGTGGTTGTGGTTGTTGTTGCGGTCTTGAGACTGAAGACGAATTTGGTGCAGCTCTCCATGCGAGGCTATCCTGTGCAAGACTCTCCACACATACATAACTGCTTCAACCTACGTCCCCCTCAATTGCTTACCGTACCCAAGCCTTATTCTTCCTCTACTGTAAGCCGACTGCCGCCACTTCCGCCCCCTCCCCCCCCCCCCCCCCGCAATGTTCCGTTCGTAATCAAAATGACTACTCCTCGTTGCCTCCATATCAGTCCTGTCAACCGATCCCTTCTTTTAGTCAAGTTGTGCCCTTTTAATAATTTTAACTACTTCCGAATGCTGTTCCTCACTGTGGAACTGTTAACTACAGGACGGTCAGTATCCGATTACGTGTACTTACAGATCAGAATTGTCTGATATCGACAGACCTTCGTTGAAGTAGGGCAACACGTTACTGTATTTCTTCGTTTCAGTAACTTGTCGTTTTTTCGGGAGTGCGGCTTCAGAGATAGAAGGTTAGCTCAGCTCCAACAGAAGACAAAGGAGTCTGCTATGGTTTTGTTGAGAGAATTTGAGGTATTCGCGCCGATAGTCCTTTTAAAGCAATATAAAGTCAAAGTTATAGTTTATAGGTGAAACATGGGTGTGATGAATTGTTTCGAAAATGTTGAGAGTGATGAATGAAAGATGTACCAAATTTTATTTTTCAGTTTCTTTCACATTTAATTATTTAAAACACATTGAAATTTCACTTGTAGTGAACTGTTACCTTCGTATTCAGGAAGCAGATTGAATTTTTACAGCTTAGCTATTTTTCATAGCCGGCCGTTGTGGCCGAGAGGTTCTAGGCGCTTCAGTCCGCAACCGCGCTGCTGCTACGGTCGCAGGTTCGAATCCTTAATCGGGAATAGATGTGTGTGATGTCCTTAGGTTAGTTAGGTTTAAGTAGTTCTAAGTGTAGAGGACTGATGACCTCAGATGTTAAGTCTCATAGTACTCAGAACCATTTTAACCATTTTTATTTTTTGTGTCACAACAATTTTAAATTTCGAAAATTTGAAATAGTGAATACGAATATGTTATCCCGTGCACAAGAGCAATATGCCATCAGCACGGCATATTGCAGCACGTCAGTTATTCTCTACCGGCTACCGGTGGTGTACCATTTCATATCTATTATTTTATATTTTTTAAATGATTAATGGAAAATCTCATATAAAGATGTGAAACAAATACTAACAAAGAGATAGAGGGGCTGGCCAGTACTTAGCTCAGTACAGCCGATAGATACACATAAAACAGAACTGAAAATTTACATTCCTAGCTTTCGGAACAAATGTTCCTTCATCGGGGAGGAGAGAGGGGAAAGAAAGGGAAGAAAGGAAAGGAAATTCAGTTACTCACAACCCAGGTTATGAAGCAACAGGGAAAGGAAAATAGGGAGGGTAGCAAGGATGGAGGCATGGTTGTCAGAGGGAAGCCAAAGATATTCTACTGTAAGTACTGTGCCAGCTTCAAACCAAAGAGGATGCATACAGAAGTAAAGAGGTATATAGTATAAAGATAAACACAACTATGTAGGATGAAAAGATGCGTGAATGGCTAAAGAGGAAAGGGAAAGAGGAGAAGACTGAAGAGTGAATGGGAGTGAGGTTGTTTAACGTAGGTTCAGTCCAGGAGGATGGCGGGATGAAAGGATGTGTTGGAGTGCAAGTTCCCATCTCCGCAGTTCAGAGGGACTGGTGTTGGGTGGGAGAAGCCAAATGGCACATACGGTGTAGCAGGTTCCTAGGTCCCTAGAATTATGCTGGAGGGCATGCTCCGCTACTGGGTATTGCGCATCTCCTAGACGGACAGTTCGTCTGTGTCCGTTCATGCGCTCAGCCAGTTTGGTTGTTGTCATGCCGATGTAAAAGGCTGTGCAGTGCAGGCATGTCAGTTGATAAATGACATGTGTAGTTTCACACGTAGCCCTGCCTTGAATTGTGTATGTTTTACCAGTAGCGGGGCTGGAGTAGGTGGTTGTGGGGGGATGCATGGGGCAGGTTTTGCAGCGGGGTCGGTTACAGGGGTAGGAACCGCTGGGTAGAGAAGGTAGTCTGGGAATATTGTAGGGTTTAACAAGGATGTTACGGAGGTTAGGGGGGCGACGAAAGGCAACTCTGGGTGGTGTGGGGAGAATTTTGTCAAGGGATGATCTCATTTCAGGGGTTGACTTGAGAAAGTCATATCCCTGGCGGAGTAATTTGTTGATGTTTTCGAGGCCAGGATAATATTGGGTGACAAGGGGGGTGCTTCTGCGTGGTCTGGGGGTAGGAACATTGTTGTTGGACGGGGAGGAATGTATTGCTCGGGAGATCTGTTTGTGGACAAGGTCTGCAGGATAGTTGCGGGAGAGGAAAGCACTGGTCAGGTTATTGGTGTAATTGTTGAGGGATTCGTCACTGGAGCAGATACGTTTGCCACGAATACCTGTTGCTTCATAACCTGGGTTGTGAGTAACTGAATCTCCTTTCCCTTCTTCCCTTTCTTTCCCCTCTCTCCTCCCCGATGAAGGAACATTTGTTCCGAAAGCTAGGAATGTAAATTTTCAGTTCTGTTTTATGTGTATCTATCGGCTGTACTGAGCTGAGGTAAGTACTGGCCAGCCCCTCTATCTCTTTGTTAGTATTTTATATTTTTTGTATGTTTTATCACACCTCATTATGACGTAATTGTAATGCATTCTGATCTTCAACAGTTCTAATTAGCGCATTAACTTTTTAATAGATTGCTTTAGATGCGGCGAAATCAGTATTTGGACTACTACCATTTGATTCAGCGGATGATTACCACTGTAGAAGCACGAAACATGTTAGGCTTCGCAGCGCATAAGAATATCATATGTTGCCGCAAGCGATCTCTATCGAATTCACATCGATACGATCATAACATGGACCTTCAGTATACACTGAGCTGACAACGGTTTTGGAATACCTCCCAGTGTGGTGCTGCACCTCATTTTGCCCGGTGTAGCGCAGCAACTCGACGTGGCATGGAGTCAACAAGTGGTTACAAGTCCCCTGCGGTGATGTAAAGCCACTCTGCCTCTATAGCCGCCCATAACTGCGAAAGTGTTGCCGGTGCGAGATGTTGTGCACGAACTGATCTCTCGGTTATGTCCCATAAACGATCGATGGGATTCATGTCGGGCGATCTGCGTGGTCAAATCATTCGCTCGAACTGTCCAGAATGTTCTTCAAACCAGTCGCGAACAACTGTGGCCTAGTGACACAGCGCATTGTCACCCATAACAATTCTATCGTTGTTTGGGAACGTTAAGTCCACGAGTGGCTAAAAATGGTCTCCAAGTAATTGAACATAATCACTTCCAGTCAATGATTGGTTCAGTGGGAGCAAAGGACCCCGTCCATTCCATGTAAACACAGTCCAGCCATTATGGAACCGCCACCAGCTTGCACAATGCCTTGTGGACAGATTGGGTCTATGGTTTCGTGGGGTCCGCGCTACATTCAAACCATACTATCAGCTCTTACCAACAGAAATTGCGAATTATCTGACCAGGTCACGGTTTTCCAGTCGAGTAGTGCCCAACCAGTATGGTCTCGAGCCCAGGAGAGGCGCTGCAGGCAATGTTGTGTTGGTAGCAAAGGCACTCGCGTCGGTCGTCTTCTCCCACAGCTTATTAACGCCACATTTCGCGGCACTATCCTAACAGGTACGTTCGTTGTACATCCCACACTGATTTCTGTGTAATGTCACGCAGTGTTGCTTGTCTATTAGCACTGATAACTGTACGCAAACGTGGCTGCTCTCGGTCGTTAAGTGGAGGCCGTCGGACACTGCGTTGTCCGTGGTGAGAGGTAATAGCTGAAATTTGTTTTCGACCCATTCTCATGACGCTGTTGATCACAGAATACTGAATTCGCTATCGATTTCCAAAACTGAATATCCCATGCTTCTAGCTCCAACTACGATTCCGCATTCAAAGTCTGTTACTTGCCGTCGTGCGGCCATAATCAGGTTGGAAACCTTGTCACATGAATCGCCTGAGTACAAATGACAGAGCCTCCAAAGCACTGCCTTTTTATACCTTGTGCACGCGATGCTACCGCCATCGGCTTATGCGCATGTCGCTGTCCCATCACTTTCGTCACCTCAGTGTAGAGTCAGCAGAGGAAACGGTGGCTAATGGGCAGTGACTAATTTTAGTCCAAAGCGCTGAGCGAATTCATGCGTTTGTTCGTGGAAGGGGAGGTTGACATTGTTTGCCCAGTTTTGGTTAGTCATCGACACACTGCGTTGGTAGAATAGTGGTACACACCATGAAATCTTCCTCAAACGGTTTTACAGAAACTATGTGGTTAAAAAATCATTTTTGCGTTATTTACAGCTTTATACACTGATGCACACTTCATAATTAGTGACCTCTACTAACATTTCCATATTAATGTCGCACTTGTTGAAAAACTGTAACCATTCTGTGAGCTCGGTGAAGCAAAATACAAGAAACTTTTAGATCGTCGTACAACTAAACTATTATTTTTTCTACGAGCTGTTGAAAGAGTCGTTGCTGTTTTTCAAGCAATAAAATCTTACTTCACGTCCCTTGGCAAATGTTCTACCACCCTGAAGAAATTTTTTGGAAGCTCCGTTCTCCTTCATTGCCCTTCATTTCCTTTCAAGCCAGCTCTGTATTTTTCCCATCAATATTCTGCACATTGAAAAAGAAAAAGTAGCTATGCGTAAGTTAAGTTACCTACGAAATAATTATGTTGTTTAACAAATTATAGCCCTAAGCCAGAAAACCCGGAAGAGGTTTTACATCTAAACTAAAAAAACTAGCTGCGTGCGTAAGTTAAGTTACCTACGAAACAATTATGTTGTTTAACAAATTATAGCCCTAAGCCAGAAAACCCGGAAGAGGTTTTACATCTAAACTAAAAAAACTAGCTGCGTACGTAAGTTAAGTTACCTACGAAATAATTATGTTGTTTAACAAATTATAGCCCTAAGCCAGAAAACCCGGAAGAGGTTTTACATCTAAACTAAAAAAACTAGCTGCGTGAGTTGGAAAGTGATGGCTTACTGGCACTTCATCAGTTTAGCGATATGACCACAGCTTTCTATGATACTTGCGCACGATATATTCGTGAATTGTGTGAATCATTTCTACTACCTCTTTAGCCAATGAAGTAGATCGCTCAAAACCAAACCATCAGTTGGATTCTAAAATGTGTGAAACTGGTTGTAATCTATCTTCCTACCACAGTTGCGCAAGGACAATCCGTGAATGTATTAGGAATTTGTGTTGAACCTGCAAGGTAGGAAGACACCAGCTCACCATGTAGAGTTCACGAGAGTGCAGAAGTACAGACAGTGATGTAATCAGACAATGATCTCAATGTCGGTTCCACTATACTCCATGTAAAGGGCCGGCCGGTGTGGCCGTGCGGTTCTAGGCGCTTCAGTCTGGAACCGCGTGACCGCTACGGTCGCAGATCCGAATCCTGCCTCGGGCATGGATGTGTGTGATGTCCTTAGGTTAGTTAGGTTTAAGTAGTTCTAAGTTCTAGGGGACTGATGACCACAGATGTTAAGTCCCATAGTGCTCAGAGGTATTTGAACCATTTGAACCCTGTAAAGGAAACGTTATTGCAAACAGAAATTACTGTACGGGTTCAGGCGTAACTGTATGTTAGCAAAAAATGAAAATCTTAGGTGTATTTTTACTCTAAGTAAGACTACATGACGTAGCAATCTTAATTATAATACGACAGGATGGTAAAATATTGATACTGAGTTTCACAACTGTGAAGTGAAATTCCCGACTATTCTAAAGTTCTTTAATAGTGAGATGGCTGAATGCCATGTCGGGGGGTTGATAAAATATTAACAAATTAAATACAGTTTGGGCCAGAGATATCAATTAAGCTAAAAATGTACAATGAAAATACGTAAATATCACTGCAAGTATAATTGCACAATTAAAACAATTAAATAACTTCGGAGTATAAGGCATTCTACAGTGGCTGATCAATCATTTTCGTTAGATCGGATATATCACGTGTTTTCCTTTCAATTAAGCTAGACAATTGTAAATATGTTTAACTACAGGTCATGGTTGAATGGACGAAAAAAAGAGGACAGACGGGGACGACCGCAGTTCTCGGTGTCAATTGAGTGTCACTTGCTGGCGTAGTGCGAGCGCGGGTGTTTACCTTCCGGCGGAGGCAGCAGTGGCTGCTGTCAGCGCGAGCTGTGAATCTGAGATTCTATTCTAAATCTCTCTCCACTGTTAAACACCAGTCTGATACAGTTCCTACGTCTTTGGTGAAGCTGAGACTCCTAGTTATTCCCTACCTAGGTTTATCGGCGTGGTACACGCTATTCGGCTGGAATAACGCGTATGTCGTTGCCCTCAAATCGCTCACAAGCGTTAACTGTCAGCACAGAGCGAGTCGCCTTACTCGAACACTCGACGATTTACTGCAAGAGAAGAGCGAATTTTTCTGTCTGCCTTTTGCCTATATCAAAGCTGGTGGACACGTTTTTTCTTTCTGGCCAACCAGAACATTTGTATTTGTTATAACTGCATACACTAAAGTTTCTGTAGCCTATCAAAGGCGTCGTTTCATTCGTAGGGCAGAGTTTAACTTCTGCCACGTAAAGCTGAGACAAACACCTTTTTTCCATGTGGGTTTTTACGCAGGTAGCCACATGAGTCACCAATGTTTTGAGTAGGATTTCTCCGGACGTTAATATGCCATCTCCAGCCGTGTTACTGCAGAAAGGCTTTTCGAAGGGTCGTCATTAAAAGCAGGCACAAGAGCGGCTTCTGCCAGCGGCCTGCGCATTGGCTGCAGTGTCCATTGTGCCCGCTGCATGTCCTGTTGTAAAGGTATCTGCCGAACATGGGACGGGAGTTGTCGTCATAAAATTCTCCTTTCCTCAGAACTGTGTCTCGTAGATCAGGTCTGGGAAATTACTTGCATGCAATTACTAGTATGAGGTATGAGGGTTTGTGGTTTATATTCATGAAATGTTGGCTTGTTTATTCAATTTGCCTATCAATAGAAGTCATACATTTCCATGTAACTATGTCGTGTGGCATATCGATTTAACGAAAATTGTTTCAAGAATTCAATGGAAGGAGTGTTGTTTGTCTAACACCTTACAGTTTTAGACTTTAAGAATTATTTAGTTTTGTGAAGTGACCTGAATTTCGCTGAGGATGAGGGAAAATTATTTGATGAGTACTGTGGTGTAAGTAAATACTGAGAAGGTAAACTGCTAGACTGGAACTATCAATCAAATTTTGTTGTCAGTGAAACTGGTAGGAAATTTTTTTACTCAATACATATAAAAAGTTTTGTTGTATTTTCACTACCTATTCCTTGTTCTAATGCATCTGTAGAAAAAGTATTTTCAGTAATTAAAGCTTTGTGAGCAGATGAAAAAAAACAGACTGAAGTTAGAAATAGTAAAAGCTCAGACAATGATAAAAGGCACATTCGTTAGCCACCATTGTATGGGGTTCTACAATCTGATACTTAATGAAAATACTATCGTAGAGTGAATACACACCACTAAAAAGTACTAAAGTGCCAGTGAGCCATTGCCATCTTCAATGTAAAACCGTGAAATGTATACTCATATCCATGAGGGGACTTACAAAGTAAGTTAGATATTATTATGGCAGGCCAGTTAACCTTTGTTGAGTGCTGCGCTACATTTCAGTGACAGTATTTTGCAACAAGTCGCTGCAAACAACAGTCGGAACGTTATGCCGATTTTTCAACACATCAACGACAAAAATCCACTCCATGGTCATAGAGCCATTCGAGAATGGCTACATGAATGTCTTCATCGTCGGAAAATATGCGACTGCTACAAATCAGTTCCACAATTGCCTAGGCATCGTCGCATGTGGTCAATTTTGATGGCATTCTTTCTCGACCAGCACCTTTTGCCCTTTCAGTGTTACATAACACTGGCAATGGATATTTTCTCAGTGTGAATATATTGACTTATTTCGATTTTTGGTGTAAAGTTTCAGCAACAAAAAACAAGGAAACAATAATGGCCCTACTGTCTCTAAAGTAGTAGTAGTAGTAGCTTTTTCATCTGTAGATCTCTTTTTACAAGGGTATACGACATGTCAAGGTATTTACAAGTTTATACGAATTTAAAATAAGCTACTAATTTGTATACATATACATTTACATACTTCTAGTTAGAGACAATCGATAGATTTACTCCTAGTATACAATAATTTTTTTACAAATAACTTATTATATAGTGTAATGCCACATTCTTCGCTCATATCTCACTACCAATCACTGCAACACACTATACACAGATTGTTTCATAACAATTCAATCACCACATACGCAATCACACACACTGGTCATCTCTGGGCCATTTCCTGTGCTGTAACTTCCTATTTGCTATTCTGAAAAACTGAGTCAGCATCCCTCTATAATTAGTGAGATATTGAGCTCATAAAAAGGAAGAGGTGTTAGTATTGTGCTATGCGTAACTTGGGGTAAGTTTTTCCAGAAATGGAAGAAAGAAGGGAAAAGACATGGTGTGAAGGTGTTATGTGGAATGTTAGGTGTTTTGTAATCACTATTATTATTTATTTCTATAACTTTTATTCACCAAACACCTTCTCTGTTTTATCTAAGTAATCCTTCAACATAAAAAATTTATTGTGTAGCAGGTACTTTTTAGCTGCCTTTTTAAATAAGTGTATTTTTTTGCAATTTCTTTAATCTCGTTTGGTAATTTATTGCACAGTTTTATTCCTTGGTAGAAAATGCTGTTTTGAGTTTTTATGTTTATTTTTTCTTGGTAATTGTAAGTAGAGTCTAGCTCTTATTCCATGATCATGGACAGAGCTGTTTGTGCAGCAATTACCAATGTTATTTTTGATGTGTACAACTGACGTAAATGTATTCATATGGAGCAGGTAAAACCCCCAGTGCTTTGAACAGATCTATATAATGAGCTTTACTACTATTTTTGGTTATTATTCTTACGGCTCTTTTATGGAGTTTGAAAATTGTGTTCATATTTTGTCCGTTTGTTCCCCACAAACGAATGCCATACCTAAGAATAGAGTGTAAATATGAGTAGTATGTAACTAAAAGACACTGCATGCTACACACTCATGATAGGATCTAAGGGCATAACATGCTGACGACATCGTGTTTGCAAGTACTTTTGTGTATTCACACCACTTCATCTAAGATTCAATGTTCATTCCTAGAAATTTTGCATTTGTTACACAGTCTATAGACGTATCATCTACATTTTATTCAACATTGTCATTTTCCCTCTTCAAGCTGAAATTCATGGCAATGTTCATTCCTAGAAATTTTGCGTTTGTTACACAGTCTATAGACGTATCATCTACATTTTATTTAACATTGTCATTTTCCCTCTTCAAGCTGAAATTCATGGCATTAGTTTTGGTTATGTTCAATGTCACTTTATTGCTTATTGACCAATCATAAACTTTCTTGAGAGTTTCATTTGCTTTCTCTGCAAGGAGTTCTCTTGTTTTCTCAGTGACTATAACATTGCAGTCATCAGCGAAGAGAATTTTTTCACTATGAGTAACACTACTGGGAAAGTCATTGATGTACATCAGGAATAGTATTGGTCCTAATATGTTACTTTGCAGAACACCTACTTTAATGTATTTTGGTTCTGAAAAGTGCTTTACTAAATGTTTATGTCTATTTTAAGTATGTATTATCTCTACTCTTTGTACCCTATCTGCTAGGTATGATCGAAACCAGTCATTACCTACCCCTCTTATTCCTAATGCTTCTAATTTTTTAATAGAATCTTGTGGTTAGCTGTATCAAAGGCCCTAGAAAGGTCCAAAAATATGTCTGTGACACACTCATCTATGCCAAGAGCATCAAGTACAACTTTTGTGAATTCTACTATGGCTGACTCCATATTTTTGCCACTTTGGAAACCAAACTGGCTGGGATCAAACACTTGAAAGTCACTTAATGCAATGAATTTCGTAAGATTACTGAATTACGTTCATATAATACTGTAATAAAAGTTTTGAAGTGGTTCTATTAAATTTCAGCATCTGTACGAAGTGAAGCAGTGGGAGAACTTGTTGGACATATACTTAACTTGAGTAATCTGCCTCGAAAATATGATCTGCTGCTGTTGCTATAGAAAATGAAAATCCAAATCTGCGTACAATAACAACTGCCTGGAGTGAGCAATTAGCTCAAATTAATTTGTGCCACACATATTTGAATTTTGAAGTAATTTATTTCCATCTTGAAATCATCCGGATGACGAGCAAGTAGTAGTACAATGAGGTAAATTGGCACACAGTGTGCCTTCAAGAATCGTTACATATTTACAAATCAGACCGGCACTATGCTACCGCGAAATTTCGTGCAAAACTGGCCAATAACAATGGTACTGCATGAACCTTATATACATATATTTCGCTACAATGTCAGTAATGTTAAAAACATAAAATTAATGAAATAGTCATACAATAAAATTTGACATATGTTCGAACAGGTAATGACACAGTATGAATTTAAAAATAAAATATCGTTAGGCTGTAAATATATAGTCACTTGTTACAGAACAGTCACATTCACAACGAAAATAGTCTGCTGTTTACATGTAACAATAATATTGCATTTTAGTGGATTACATGAAAAACATCGAATATAATTCCTTCCTAACATGCTTCCAAGCTTCATTAAAGTTTACTTCATTTCGTAAATAACAACCTTTCCAAAAACAGTCTAGAAGTTCTTTAAAGTAGTTTTCTTTCATATTTGCAATTAGCCTTCCTGTTAATAACAGGAAAATTCTTTGCAATAAGTAGTAAGACTCGCATTTTAATTCCATTTTTTAGTCACAAATAACTTCATTTTTAAAATATGTGCCACAGACAATCATCATAAACATATTTTAGTGATTTTAAGTAAATAACATGGTTTTAAACATTCCTGTCAATTACAATGTTTCATAACAGTTCCCAAAGTCTAGTACTACCTATATTGCCCATATGTGGCTATGCCTTGGGTCATTGTTGACATGTTATTAACTTTTCAATTAATCAAGTATGAGCAAGGGTCTGGTGGTGATAAACTTTAAAGAAGTGGAAAAGAGCCTAACTGCTATGTTTCATTGGGGACCCATAATTTTTATGTTATATTTATTATTTTCTTTTATTATGAAATACTAACCAAAATTAACTTATTATTCAATCTAAATTATATACAGTAATTATCTGATATAAAATATTCCATTTAAGTATTACCACAGTCTAGCATAGTAGACTGTGATATTACACATACCTGTATTTCAAAATCCATATGTATTATACTCTACGAGTTATCGATGTAAAGTTCATGTATCTTTGGCTTGTGTTTTCTCTGGCTGCTAGCAGGAGTGGAGAACTGACGTAAGCAGTGATGGAGAGAATTATAGATGTAACTCGGTTTTGATGTACAATTGTGGGATACATCGTTAATGTGAAACGTTAGAAAGTTAATTTGCGGTTACTCAAACGTGTAGAATACATACTATGTGACTCAAACTGGCGTTTCATTTTAAAGAAGTTACATTTTATATCTGTTTGCGTCGTTTTAGGTACAAGACAGAAATGCATTACTGTAGGAAAAAAATTCCCACAACACAGAGAGCGAGAAGAAAATTAACATATTTTTGTTAAACACTTTCGTGACCCTGGAAACCTCTTGCCGAAAACACACCCTGTTTAATTTTCGGATAAACGAACAACTACAGTAGCAAGAATTATTCCGTCGAATAAAAAGATTGCAGTGCCTGTGTCGGTGAAGAAGTACGATGCAGTTTCATTTCTTCCATAGTAGTCTCCGCAATGTCTGTTCCTTCAGACACGAAATTGCATCGTACTCCTTCAAAACACAGGCACTGCAATGTCATACTTGTAGGCCGATACCGGGCTTGCGACTTACAAATAAAATGTCTCTCGTGTACGGGAATAACATTAATGGGATGCACGAGCACAGGTATGGCACATGTAGCATGACACACGGAAGTCTGGCACGATAGCTCACGGAAGTCTGGCACGATAGCTCAGCGTGTTCCGTCAAAGGGTTAGCGGACCTTAGTAAAAAAAAATAAAAAAAAAGAAAGAAAGAAAGACACGAATCTTCTGTGATGTTTACTTACTAAAGCTTGGCTATTAAGTCACGTACACTGAAAGTACCGTAGTGTAACTACTTTTTGAAATAAGTTGTATTGCAGAAACATCTTTGAGATGAGAGAATAGAAAAGTGGTACAGTAAGGTGCTATGTTGTTAATAATTAAATCTAAAGGCCGTACGTTTTAATTTTTGATAATGTACGGAGAAAATGAATTAACATTTATTCTAACAAGAGCACTAGATTAGTAAATGTAAAATAAGACGGAGACCAGTTGCTGTGACTGTACAGCGACGTTGCGCAGTCCTGATACCTCGTTGCCGAATTTTCTCTACTCTGTAGTGAATGTTCAGTTACTACGAGTAACGCTCAGCCAAGGTAGTTTTGATAGCTCTGCAGAATTTGTGCCTGCTTTATTGTTGGGGTTCCGTTATTATGTGCTCGCCAAAGTTATGTGTTTGCTGATAGCTCATTATTACTGGTTGTGATCACCCTACGTGGTTTTGTATTTTTGGTTTGTGTCGTCGAGCAGTGCTGACCTTAGCGAAAGCACTGGACGCTGGTATTCGGGTGACGTTTGATGTTGCCTGGTGCACCGAAGATGTGAGGGTATTGTGTGTTGAGGTCACTGGGACAGTCTTTCGATCATGCCTTTGGTTGTAGGTGGATGTGCTTAGTTTGTTGGCTCAAGGCGTTTACTAGATTAACCTGTTGGTAGTGGGTGCTCCCTAACAATTCATGACGCACATGGGAAACTGAATTCTGCTCCTCTCTGGATATCTCCTCGGTACCGCGTTGTTACTAGTTGAAAGACCTTTGTTCGCTGTGTGTGTGTTGGTTTAATACCCTGTTCTGCCAGTGGTATTTTTGAGTTTTATTTCCTTGAATTACGGCGACAAATGAGTTGCCTTCCTTGTAAGAGGAGGATACTATTCGGCTAGACAGTCAAAGGATGAGCGACGTTAGTCACCGAAAGCGACCTTAGAAGTTACTGTCGCTAACCTGAAGTTTTGTGGTATCTGTCCTAAAAACCTATGTTGTGTGTGCGTCAACGCTGTGAAATGTAATGTCCTTGTACAGCGAAGTCTGGCATTTCAGTGTTTCACTTGTTGAAAGATGTTTCTGAACGTGGCGCCACATGTGAGTTTATAACCATTATTAAAAGAACATGTTTTATGTATTATAACTGTTAAAATTAGTTGTGGCTTTTACCAGAAATTTATAATATTAAATTTGGATTTCCACAGTTTGTCAGAGTCAATGTTCATTCACTCCATTTTATGGCTGGTTATTTAATGCTCTTGGGGTTGTATTTCTGTGAGAAGCAGATCTGATGGCTAGACGCAAAAATTGATGGTACGTGATTATTTTATTCAGGATTTGTTACAGAGCCAGGTTCTGGTCGCAACTGCTTCCACACAAACGCGCTGGACCTGCCACCGCCGTCGCGTGCACCAGCGACATGGAGCTATGGTGTCTAACGCCATCAGCACATCGCTGGCACTAGATGCAAGTCTAGGAGTTTCTGTGTAACTGGAGTTTCCACAGCAAGATTAATAAATGAAATTTGAATCAGCACGGTATGTCCTCGATTAAAAACCCAGCGCTCCACTTATGAATTTGCTTGGTACTGAGCGGCGGCACAGCGCACTGTCTCGAAAATAACACAGCAGCAGTTTAGTTGAACAAACCGGCGTTGCTTTACGCATCCGAAGACGTTCGCTTACAGGGCAAACATCTGCGTGCACGTCACTGATCAGCTGTCGATTTATCGTCGTAGCTACACTCCAGCGTAGTCCCGACCTTTCGTTATTTGAAAAATATTGCTCGACCTCATTACACTGACTTACCTATCTGTTTGTTTCTCTCTACCATGTATTAGTTAGTCAGCTCTCTAGCTTTTATGTACATTTTTCCTTTTGAGCACCAGTCTTCTGACTGGTTTGAAACGGCCAGCCGGGAATTCCTCTCTTGTGGCAATCTCTTCATCTCAGAGTAGCACCCCCAGCCTATGTCCACAACTATTTGTTGGCTATGTTCCAATAACTGTCTTCCCCTGCAGCTCCCTCTGCTACCACTGACGTTAGCCCCTGATCACATGTCCCACCATCCTATTCCTTTTTCTTGCTACTGTTTTCAATATGTTCCTTCTTTCGCCGATTCTGCGGAAAACTTTCTCATTCCTTCCCTTAACTGACTACCTAATTTTCAGCATCCTACCATAGTACCACATCTCAAACGTTTCAATCTCTTCTTTTCCGCTTTTCCACAGCCCACTACTCGGTTTCGTACAATGCTATACCTCAAACACACGTTCTAATGAACTTAATCAAATTAAGACTCATATTTGATATTACTGGGCTCATTCTGGAATAAGAAAGCCTTCTTTGCCTGTTGTACTCACCTCTTCATGTCCTCCTTGCTTCAACCATCGTTGTTACTTTGCTTCCAAAATAGCAGAATTCCTTAACTTCGTCTAGTTCGTGGTCACCACTTTTGATGATAAATTTATGCTAATCTCATTTCAGCGGTCCACCATTATTTTCGTCGTTCTTCCATTTCCTGTCAACCCATAGTGTGTGCTCATTAGACAGTTCCACTCAAGAGGTCTTACAATTCTTCCTCACTTCTGCTGAGGATAGCAATCTCATAGGGGATTCTTTTTTATTTGGTTTCATCGTGAATTTTAATCCCACTGTTCAGCCTTTTCTTACCATCGTTGGCTCTTAAATGTACAGACTGAACAGTAAGGGAGAAAGACTACATCCCTGCCTCACCTCATTTTTTATCCGAGCACTTCCTACGTGGTTTGTCATTCTTCTTGTTGCCTTTGCTCTTGTGCATATTGTATATTGACCACCTTTCCCTATAGGTTACTGCTGTTACTTCAGGATTTCGCAGATTTTGCATCGTTTTACACTGTCGAACCAAGTCCTATGTACACGTTTTCATTTTTAATCAATCTTGCCTCCACTATAAAGCGGAACGTCAGAAGTGCCTCTCTGATACCTTCATCTTTCTTAAAGCCAAACTATTGTCCTCTGCCGGCCGTTGTGACCGAGCGGTTCTAGGCGCTTCAGTCCGGAACCGCCCTGCTGCTACGGTCGCAGGTTCGAATCCTGCCTCGGGCATAGACGTGTGTGATGTCCTTAGGTTGGTTAGGTTTAAGTAGTTCTAAGTCTAGGGGACTGATGACCTCAGATGTTAAGTCCCATAGTGCTCAGAGCCATTTGAACCATTGTCCTCTAATAGAACCTCAATTTTCTTTTCCGTTCTTCTCTACTCGTCTATTATCCTTGTCAGTGACTTGGATGCATAAGCTGTTAACCTGATGGAGTGTTCGGTCTCACACTTATCTCTACCTGGTATCTTCGAGATTGTGTGGGTGATATTGTTCCGAAACACTGACGGTATGTCACCAAGTCTCATACATTCTACACACCAACTTGGATAGTCGTTTGGTTGCTGCTTTCCCCAATAATTTTAGCAATTCCAAAGGAATACTATCTATACTTCCTGCATAATTCTATCGCAAGTCTTCCAGAGCTCTGTTAAATTTTGATTCTAATACTGCGTCCCCCCTGTCTTCTGTATCGACTGCCATTTCTTCTAGCACGTCATCAGCCAAGTGCTCACGACGTAGAAGCCTGCAATGTACTCTTTCAACCTATCCACCTATCCGCTCTCTTGTTTGAGTTTAGTAGTAAAATTCCCATTGGCCTCTTGCTCTTAACTGCACCGAAAGTTGTCTCGGGTTTTCTGTATGTTGAATCAGTACTTCCGACGATCATTTCTTTCCCGAATTGTTACTTTTGTAGATTTTTATTTAGGCTATCAGTTTTGACTCCTCAATAGCCATTTTCAGTGCCTGTAGTACAAAAGATAAAAAGCATGCAGTCGAACAAATATATATCAGGTAACCAGTAACTGTTCCCGGTTTCCGTAGAAGATTTCACGAACAATGTGTGCTCGTTACACGTGTAACATGCAGCATTTTGTCTCGAGATAGCCAGTGGTAATAATGTTTGTCTCAGCAATGTATAATGAAACAAATACAATAAGCGTGCGAACTTCATACTGCAGTGTGCCTGAGGAAAAGCAATGCTGAAAAGTTTCTTAGCGTCTTGTTTGCAGTTGATGAAACAAATATTTTTCGAAACGTGGTTTCATCGTAACGATATTGCAACTCGGAGAGTGAATTACTGTCATCGGACCGATGGAACTTAGGGGTTAAGTGAAAGGATTGTGTAGCGCAATGGAGAGCATTGACCTTTCGCACAAGACAAAGTGTTGATGTCGGCAAGGAATGCAGTTCGCCAAACTGGATTAGCCGGAAATGTAATGTAGAGAAAAGCGCGACTTCTGGCCATTTGGCGGGCACGAAAGCGTGACCGTGCGAGGAGCTCCGTGACACCAGCAGCCTGCCAGGGGCCACTAAGTGCTCCGCACTGGGGTCGATGGAAAGAGTCACTAACATGTTACTGTTCTGTCTCCAGTCTGAAGACTGGCTTGGTACAGCACTGCACGATACTCTGTCCTGAGCCAGTCACTTCATCTCTGAATATCTATTGCAACCTACATCCTTTTGAACATGCTTACTGTATTCGTCTCTTAGTCTACCTCTACGATTTCTACGCCCCACATTTCCTTCAAGTACTAAATTTGTGATTCCTTAATGTCTCAGAAAGTGTCCTGTCAACCGTGAAAAGTCTCGGTTGGATCCCCTTCATGTTGATTTCTTAAATCTGTTGTCATTTATGACATAAATTCCTCTTTTAAGTTTACTGTGCTGTTTCTGACTATCTGGGAGGAGACTGAGCAATGGAACGTGTTACTTTTACACATAAACAAGAACGATCTGTCTCACTACTACACTTTAAAACACACCTTATATGTAATTCATGTCACACAGTCCCATACGGAACCTACATCCGCTTTCTTTTATATACTGTATATGATAAGATACTGTCATCCCCCTTCCCTTCTGTGTGAGAGGATGAATGAGCAAATGTATTTCTAGTTGCATGCTTGATAGTAGCAGACAAGCCTGTCTGCTAGAGAACAGTAGGACCAACGTCGGAACAGGTAGCTACACTTTCTAAAAGCAGAGAGGTTTCTATTCTTTGTATGATCCTGTCCATCCCTTGTCATGTTGGTATAGGAAACTGCCTCTCTGGTCACTTCCGTTTGTATCTGTTAAGCACACTCGGTAGGGGCCCAGGTCAGTCTGTCTGCGGCGAGCGTCTGAAGTGGTAAGATCTCCTGCTAAGCGCGTGTCTGCTAAGTCTGTAAGACAATGGATTTCTCAAGTTCAGCCTAACTGACTATTTAACCACCTTTATTTCAGGTTTAGCTCTAAAATATTTAATGTTATCTTAAATTGCAACGCAGTGTAATTCGAGTGCGAAGTTCAGAATATCTTCCGGTAGTTCCTTTGTCACTACTTTGTGAGTAAAGTGGAAACACGTGTTGATCAGTAACTCTAAGATCATCAATCTTAAATGCAAATGAGCGTGAGATTATAATGTCTCATCTTGACAATATTTTTCAATATAGCAACTTTTCTTTATGTTCAACCCACGTGGGGTGTACTTTGTGAGACCAGTACCACGTGCTTATACAATTGTTTGACCCATCAGGTTAATAGTAAGACAATAGTAACCAGTTCAAGGTTTTTCTTTTGTAAATTGCGTTTCGATGTAATTTATTTTAATTATCAAAATTATTGTGGAGTTACACTCTTTGTGTAAACCAAGTTGACCACGTGAAGCTTGTGGTGTAAGCATCAAAGTAGCCCTCAGCTATTCTTTTTGGGAAGATTTCACAGAGAGTTAGTATGAATTTAGTATACCAGTGTGCGGTAATTTCATGACGGACAGGATTGTGCTACGAACGTAATTTCGGGTGAAAATTGATTCGGTTGGTTGTGGTTAATTTCCTCTTGGCTATGTTTCAACGTTCTTTGTGTGTTATTTTATGAATGCAGTGTTGTATGTAGTCTCCCAATCTTGGCTCCCTATTTGATGTTCCGTAAGATTACAAACTCACATTTTCACAATCCTAAATAAGGCACCAGTTTAGTTATGAATCAAGTTTGATATGCTGAAATTTTAACGGAACAATGATCAATGTTAAAATAAATGCCCAAATATAAACTGATTTATTTCTTTTTATTTAAATTGTCCTCTTATATATATATATCACTGGTTATTGTAAGATGAGTACTAAAAGATTATAATGAATGTTAGTCTGGTTGGGAATTTGGTAAGCTAGACTGGTTACCTGGTGAAACAGTTGCGCAGTAATGCAAGGTTAACTTCCTCAGATAGCTCACAGCTTTTAACCCACTTTTATGGTCTTGAATATCAGCACCGCTTTCAGAACAAATTAATGCAACAACATTACACATCATGGCAGGGTCGCCATGTGTTTTAAAGTGTAGTAGCGCGAGAGATCGTTCTTGTTTATGTGTAAAAGTAACATGTTTCACTGCTCAGTCTCCTCCCAGATAGTCAGAAACACCACAGTAAATTTAGATGAGGAATTTATGTCGTAAATGACAACAGATTTAAGAAATTAACATGAAAGGAATCCAACAGAGACCTTTCAACCGAGCCCTTCTTTCCATCAAGTAATGCAAACATTTATTTTCTTATCGATTCTATTCAGTACCTCCTTATTGGTTACATGATGTATCCAAGTAATCTTCATCATTTATAAAGATTCATGTTAGTCCTCGGATGAGCTCTCTTCTGCTCGGCTGTGTATCGGCTTCCGTGTAGTGTCGCTCCGGAACTGGGAGAGGGGATGTGGCTTTGCCAGTGCTCCCATTCCTCGTTGCATAGTGCAATAAAACGTGGCTATCTTCTGTGGTATCGATGCAAGGTCCTGACTTTGTTATGGTACCCCGATCGTTGGTTGATACCACAGTTCCATTATCTTCTCGTCTGAGCCGTTTATCATTCACATTTTACTTCCATACAAGCCTACACTCCAGACAAATACCTTCAGAAAAGACTTCCTAACGCTTAAATTTACATTCGATGTTAACAAATTTCTTTTCTCCAGAAAATTTTTTTTGCCATTGCTTACTTACATTTTGTATCCTCTCTACTTCGGCCATCATCAGTTATTTTGCTGCCCAAATATATCATCTATCCTTTTCAGTGTCTCGTTTCCTAATCTAGTTCCTTCAGCACCATCTAATTTAATTTGACTACATTACATTATCATTGCTTTGCTTTTGTTAATGCTCATCTGTCTTTCAAGACGCTGCACATTTCGTTCAGTTACTCTTCCAAGTCGTTTGCTGTCTCAGTGCTACAATGTCACTAACTAATCTCTAATTACTTGTAAACATATTTCTTACATTCCCTGAAATGTTTGTGACAATCGTTATTCACAATATTGACAAACTGAACCTCTGTTGAGGTATTAGTCTTGTTTTCATTCATTTGCTTTCCTTCAGATAGACGTGGAACATTAAATGTATGGATCCATTAAGCATGTAAAGCTCTTTTTTGGCGTCCATTAGGTCTCAATCTGATTGACGTAGTGTGTAGTGGAGGGTATGGGCGTGTCTCAGGGTCCTGTTGTGGGTCCGTCGCTTTTCTTGATATGTATCAATGATCTGCCGCTGAACATGACAAATGACTAAAAAATTTTTTCCTGTTTCTGATTACACAAGCGTTATTGTGAAAGTCATGGAACATAACATAAATGTTGTAGCTAATAAGGTACTCAGTAGCATCTGCACGTGGCTTGCAGAGAACAGCTTCTCTTTTAACTGTAGCAAAATCCCAGTAAAAGCGAAATTCTGGTGTCCCAACATGGTAGAACAGTCAGTAGAGTCGACGACGTTGGGGTTACTGGCTGATATCTTAGGTTCGGGGCCGGCCGGGGTGGCCGAGCGGTTCTAGGCGCTACAGTCTGGAGCCGCTACGGTCGCAGGTTTGAATCCTGCCTCGGGCATGGATGTGTGTGATGTCCTTAGGTTAGTTAGGTTTAAGTAGTTCTAAGTTATAGGGGACTGATGACCTCAGAAGTTAAGTCCCATAGTGCTCAGAGCCATTTGAACTAAGCTAAGATGAGATAGGAAGCCCGTGCTTGCTGTTTGCTGTGTTGGTACGCTTTACGTCTCATTTCTGACTAGAATTTCGTGCCTTCTGGGGTATCATGTGACCCTGTGCAGCACTGTGGCATGTTATTCAGAGGGCGCATACGCACGTAAGGCAATTGTTTTATGTTATCCTATACAAACAAGGAATGCAAAATAAGGAAGCAGTTCTTGACATAATATTAATCTCAAAAGCACACTCTACAGCTCAAAGTAGCCTAATATTTAGCTATGTGGTGAGTTTAACACAGATTTTGTTTGTTCGTACTCTCCAATACTGTTACGTAACATTTCCAATCAGGTTTACATCCACACAGCATAGCAAAAAGTTGGTAAGAAGACATTCAAATTTCTTGGAAAATAAAAAGAAAACAGTCGCTTGTAGACATCAGAGCTAAGGACAACAAGTTATTTCATGAATATTTCAAATTGTGCAAAGAATTAACCGGGTTATCTACGAAGCCAAGAAACTGTACAACCGGCAGTTTATACACTACTGGCCATTAAAATTGCTACACCACGAAGATGTGCTACAGACGCGAAATTTAACCGACAGGAAGAAGATGCTGTGATATGCAAATGATTAGCTTTTCAGAGCATTCACACAAGATTGGCGCCGGTGGCGACACCTACAACGTGCTGACATGAGGAAAGTTTCCAACCGATTTCTCATACACAAACAGCAGTTGACCGACGTTGCCTGGTGAAATGTTGTTGTGATGCCACGCATAAGGAGCAGAAATGCGTCCATTACATTTCCGACTTTAATAAGGACGGATTGTAGCCTATCGCGATAGCGGTTTATCGTATGGCAACATTGCTGCTCGCGCTGGTCGAAATCCAATGACTGTTAGCAGAATATGGAATCGGTGGGTTCAGGAGGGTAATACAGAACGCCGAGTTGGATCCCAACGGCCTCGTATCACTAGCAGTCGAGATGACAGGCATCTTATCCGCATGGCTGTAACGTATCGCGCAGCCACGTCTCGATCGCTGAGTCAACAGATGGGGACGTCTGCAAGACAACAACCATCTACACGAACAGTTCGACGTTTACAGCAGCATGGACTATCAGCTCTGAGACCATGGTTGCGGTTATCCTTGACGCTGCATCGCAGACAGGAGCGCCTGCGATGGTGTACTCAACGACGAACCTGGGTGCACGTATGGAAAACGTCATTTTTTCGGATGAATCCAGGTTCTGTTTACAGCATCGTGATGGTCGCATCCGTGTTTGGCGACATCGCGGTGAACGCACATTGGAAGCGGGTATTCGTCATCGCATTACTGGCGTATCACCCGGCGTGATGGTATGGGGTGCCACTGATTACACGTCTCGGTCACCTCTTGTTCGCACTGACGGCAATTTGAACAGTGGATGTTACATTTCAGATGTGTTACGTCCCGTGGCTCTACCCTTCATTCGATCCTTGCGAAATCTTATATTTCAGCAGGATAGTGTACGTCCGCATGTTGCAGGTCCTGTACGGGCCTTTCTGGATACAGAAAATGTTCGACTGCTGTCCTGGCCAGCACATTCTCCAGATCTCTCACCAATTGAAAACGTCTGGTCAGTGGTGGCCGAGCAACTGGCTCGTCACAATACGCCAGTCACTACTCTTGATGAACTGTGGTATCGTGTTGAAACTGCATGGGCAGCTGTACCTGTACCTGTACACGCCATCCAAGCTCTGTTTGACTCAATGCCCAGGCGTATCAAGTCCGTTATTACGACCAGAGATGGTTGGTCTGGGTACTGATTTCTCAGGATCTATGCATCCAAATTGCGTGAAAATGTCATCACATGTCAATTCTAGTATAATATATTTATCGAATGAATACCCGTATATCATCTGCATTTCTTCTTGGTGTAGCAATTTTAATGGCCAGTAGTGTATTCTAGTCTGCAAATAGATGTAAAGCCGTGTGGGGAGTTAAAATGATAAAACACAGTGTGCCGCCAATCTATAATTTACCGAAAATGGTATTCTGTAAATTTAAGACGTAAAAAACACAATTAAGAAATAACGTCAATCCTAGAAGAGGTAGCAGGCAGGTGTCTTCAGATCGAAAAACATCATTGTCTTTCACGGAAGGCGCATTTGTAAAATTTTGCTAAAGCTCTCAATATATTTAAAATAAAATATGCCTGCTAGTCATGTTTAAGTGAACATTTACGTATATCAAACGTATATAGCATTAAGAGATTTTACATTATGCCATAAAAGAAACGGGACAGCAGAAAATACTCCGAGAGCACTGGAATTTCGTAAACTATGCTAAAACCCATAATTTGGCTTAAAGTGCACATTCCTATGTCCAGATTTCGGGATGCCAAATTTCTTGGAGTACCAGTACAGTATTATACCATGTTTAGTTGTTTTATTACGGCATAATGTTGTATGTATCAGAAATTGAAAATGTGCACTTCAGATTGAGCGAACAGTTGAAACTAGCCAACAGTGTGGAACGAAACACTTCTTTTCTAATAATTTGACTGCCTCTGCGGAAAAAGTTTAATAATTCACCGTTCTTCAGTAAACCCACAAAAATAGCTGCACTGTTCTGCAAGGCGATTAATATTTGACGGCTAATAACGTGGAAATAAAATCAAATCAGAAAACGGAAATCAACAACATTTTTAGTCTTCCGTGATTATGGTTCAAATGGCTCTGAGCACAATGGGACTTAACATCTGAGGTCATCAGTCCCATTGAACTTAGAACTACTTAAACCTAACTTATCTAAGGACATCATACACATCCATGCCCGAGGCAGGATTCGAAGCTGCGGTCGTAGCGGTCGCGTGGTTCCAGACTGAAGCGCCTAGAACCGCTCGGCAACAGCGGCCGGCCGTGATTATGTGAATGGTTTTAATTCACTTGTTATCTCCCAGCCACAGAAATCCGTTTGATTTCGTTTGACGTGAGAGCTGTAAAAGAAGAGAAAATAACAAAATCACAGAACGTAAACACGGGTCACGTGAGACTAACACACCTACCCAACTCTCTCGCCAATAAAACTCAGAATGCTCTGCGCATGCGCGAATCTGGTAGCTTGGTCACACCAGAAAAATTTTTCCGGGTAGCATTTGGCTGCTTGCTGCTACTACTTGTACAGCTAACAGCCACACTTGAATTAGCCAGAAAAGGGAGAAGGCGCTACTCACACGCGACTCAAGCTCTGCGCATGCGCGTGAGCCCTCTGGCAACTGCTTAAAAGAACCTGGCATCCGGTTAAGAGGTAATGGTATCAGGAAGTCTGGGAATCACTGGGGTGGGAAGTGAGTGGATTGAGCAGAGGGCGGACCCGTGGAGTATCGCAGAACGGATATGAGAGCGCGGCTCAGAGCGGCTCGTGCGACCGGACGAGCGCTGGGGGCTCGGGCGCTACCACGGCTTTCCTCCGCCGCCTGCCATCCTGCCTGTCTGGAAAAACCGAGCGCTTCGTCCGTAGGCAAACAAAGATTCGTGTACAACCGGAACGCCCGCAGCCACTTTCCTTCCTGCGTTTCCGACTACTGCTGACATCTTCTGTAGAGTCGGCCGACGACCACTTTTTACGCCAAGGCAAATGAGGTGCGGGTTTGCCGCAGGACTTTGGCACCCAGAAACGTCACTATTAGGTTGGTACATAAATTCTTAGAATTTTGCCACAAGTTTAATTAACACAACAGATACACGTAACAGAGACTTTAGTGATCAATATATACACTACTGGCCATTAAAATTGCTACACCGAGAAGAAACGCAGATGATAAAGGGGTATTCATTGGACAAATATATTATACTAGAACTGGCATGTGATTACATTTTCACGCAATTTGGGTGCATATATCCTGAGAAATCAGTACCCAGAACAACCACTTTTGGCCGTAAAAACGGCCTTGATACGCCTGGGCATTGAGTCAAACAGAGCTTGGATGGCGTACAGGTACAGCTGCCCATGCAACTTCAACACGATACCACAGTTCATCAAGAGCAGTGACTGGCGTATTGTGACGAGCCAGTTGCTCGGCCATCATTGACCAGACGTTTTCAATTGGTGAGATCTGGAGAATGTGCTGGCCAAGGCAGCAGTCGAACATTTTCTGTAGCCAGAAAGGCCCGTACAGGACCTGCAACATGCGGTCGTGCATTATCCTGCTGAAATGTAGGATTTCGCAGCGATCGAATGAAGGGTAGAGCCACGGGTCGTAACACATCTGAACTGTTCAAAGTGCCGTCAGTGCGAACAAGAGGCGGCCGAGCCGTGTAACCAATGGCACCCCATACCATAACGCCGGGTGGTATGCCAGTATGCCCATGACGAATACAAGCTTCCAATGTGCGTTCACCGCGATGTCGCCAAACACGGATGCGACCATCATGATGCTCTAAACGGAACCCGGATTCATCCGAAAAATGACGTTTTGCCATTCGTGCGCCCAGGATCGTCGTTGAGTACACCATCGCAGGCGCTCCTGTCTGTTATGCAGCGTCAAGAGTAACCACAGCCATGGTCTCCGAGCTGATAGTCCATGCTGCTGCAAACGTCGTCGAACTGTTCGTGAAGATGGTTGTTGTCTTGCAAACGTCCCCATCTGTTAACTCAGGGATCGAGACGTGGCTGCACGATCCGTTACAGCCATGCGGATAAGATGCCCGTCATCTCGCCTGCTAGTGATACGAGGCCGTTGGGATCCAGCACGGCGTTCTGTATTACCCTCGTGGACCCACCGATTCCATATTCTGCTAACAGTCATTGGATCTCGACCAGCGCGAGCAGCAATGTTGCCATACGATAAACCGCAATCGCGATAGGCTACAATCCGATCTTTATCAAATTCGGAAACGTGATAGTACACATTTCTTCACCTTACACGAGGCATTACAACAACGTTTCACCAGGCAACACCGGTCAAATGATGTTTGTGTATGATAAATCGGTTGGAAACTTTTCTCATGTCGGCACGTTGTAGGTGTCGCGACCGGCGCCAACCTTGTGTGAATGCTCTGAAAAGCTAATCATTTGAATATCATAGCATCTTCTTCCTGTCCGTTAAATTTCGCTTCTGTGGCGCGTCATCTTCGTGGTGTAGCAATTTTAATGGCCAGTAGTGTATATTCTCCTTTACTATTTACAACAGTCTGCCAACCCTTGGGTACTTTTTCAGTTCCGCGACTGTAGAAATCACGTGGTGTTGAGGCGAAGGACTCGTCGAGTCATGTTCGGAGTGCATTTTCATCCGGAAAGGAAGTTCCTTGAATGCTGTTCGGTAGCGAGCGGAAAAAAAAATGAAAATCTGAGGGCACTAGATCAGTTGAATAAGGTGGGTGCCGAATGACTTCTCAGCCTAACTCTTGTATAGTGTTTTTTGTGCCTAGCAGAATGCGGTCGGGCGTTGTCGTGGGGAAGCATCACTTAATGCAGTTTTTCTGGTCGTTGTTCTTAACCTGCGTCTGTAAGATTGCATCGTTGTTGACAATAAATGTCAGCGGTGAAGCTTACACCTCGGGGAAGCAGTTCGTAGTACACCGTCACTGTTCCCAAGGTGCATAATAT
This sequence comes from Schistocerca americana, assembly GCF_021461395.2. Lineage (NCBI taxonomy): Eukaryota > Metazoa > Arthropoda > Insecta > Orthoptera > Acrididae > Schistocerca > Schistocerca americana. The sequence continues at coordinate 543,029,630 of NC_060119.1, forward strand.
TAGCTTTTGTGGCTGTGCGCAGAGCTGCTGCTTTGTCGGGCTCAATCATTCCTTTCTTTCCCTAATGTGAGCATAAAGACACCATTTCTCGTCAACAGCAACGGTACAGGACAGGAATGGTCGATTTGGTTTTGGTTTTTTTTTGCTTTAGGTCGCAAAAAACAACTGGAGTCAAACGCACCCAAGTCAAAACCACAGATGTTATTCACGAGCCAATCTATGACGGACAAGCAGAGATGCCACCTGCTTAATTTTTGTGATTTTGGCTCTGAGCATGTGGTACCCATGCTCCCGATTTTTGAACCTTCGCCATTGCAGGCAAATGTCGCACGATTGCAGTTCATCACATTTTCCAGTTCTCAAGTACACTTACGTGGATCATTGTGCGTTAATACATTTACGCGATCTTCATCAAACCCTGAAGGTCGTCTTGTACGTGGATGGTCGATAATGTCAAAACTATCCTCCTTAAAACGAGAAAACAATTTTCTTGCCTTGTTTTGCCCAGTGGAATTATCCCCATACACGGCGCAAATGTCTGTGGCTCCCGCCGCTGCTGTCACACCTCTATTGAACACAGACAGAAAATATGTGGGAAATGTTCTAATCTCTCCACTTGACACTCCATTTTCTAGCGTCCGCAGTTCCACTCACTGTCTCAAAATGACAATATGTTAGCTCAAGTAGCAACAGTGACCTAGAAATAAAAAATGACAATCGACAAATAAACACGTAGCAGCCGGCATACTAACATACAAAACAAAAACGCCACGAATTCATACACCAACTTAATACACGGCAAGTTCAAAGCTCTTAGTTTCACATTTACGAGTAATCTTCATGGTGCAAACTGAAAGTTTAACCTGTAAGAAGATCCTCAAGTTAATCAGAAGCACCAGTAAAGTCTGCGTAACTTTTCATGTCATTGAGTCACTCAGAGCGTTTGTGGCTAGTTACACCTAAACAGGAACGACTTTCTTGTCTCAGCCCAAGGGCGTAATTAGGCCGGGGAAACAACATCATTATCCCGAGGTTAGGGGTCCTTTGTACCCGATAGAGAGAAAAGAAAAAAAGTTAAAATCGAAAGACTAAATGGCGAAACTAATGAAATTGATCAGTTAGGGGAAGCCTTTCCTTACATTAAAATAATCATAGCTAGCTTTGGAAATCTTTCTGACGTAAGGAATTGCAAATCATTTAGTCTAGCTAGCAGACAACGCTCAGCTCACGTCTCTCTACTAGTAAGCGTAGCAGATGTAACACGCAGATTTAAAGAACTCAGAAATATTGTAAGTCATTGAATTTGAAATGTTTTAATAATTTGAAATGTTTAAATTTGCTGATGCGTTTCAGAGAAGACACTCTTTCCACACAATATTGAAAGCTAAGATTGAGAACGACCAGAAACAGGTGAATCTCATGAAATGTGTCAGCACATGCCAATATGGACAACCATCAGCTGTAGAATGGAATGACAATGAGAATTTGTGCCGGACCGGGACTCGAACCCGGATTTCCCGCTTATCGCGAGGCAGCCCCAGGGCCAGACTCAAACTTCCACATGTCGTCAACGATGTATATACAATCTGCAGCCGTTCGCTGTAGCCAAGTGGTTCTAGGCGCTTCAGTCCGCAACTGCGCTGCTGCTACGGTTGTAGGTTCGAATCCTGCCTCGGGCATGGATGTGTGTGATGTCCTTAGGTTAGTTAGGTTTAAGTAGTTCTACGTTCTAGGGGACTGATAACCTGAGATGTTAAGTCCCATAGTGCTCAGAGCCATTTGAACAATTTTTGAACAATCTGCACTCGTACATTCATTACATATACATTTTAATTGAAAGTTTCTTGCTCAGTGCAGGCAGGTATATTATAGTGCCTGCATTGTTCAGAAGTACGATGAAATGCTGCTTCGGACATGCAAGCACAGTGTGTATATCGGGGCAGTTTGTGGCGCACGTACGACGACATATGGAAGCTTGGGTCTGGCCGAGAGTCATGCTCGGATAGCCGAATGGTAAGGCGAAGCTCGCGATAAGCGAGAAATCCGGATTCGAGTCCCTGTCTGGCACAAATTTTCTTGTCGTCATTCCATTATACAGCTGATCGTTTTCCATACTAGCAACTGCCAATGCATTTCATGTATTTCATAACGACTGTACTAGCCACAGTGTCTGTTCCTTCGGACATGCATACATTTCTGAAGGAACATTGCATCGTACTTCTTAAGAAAACAGGCACTCCAACATGTAAGTGGAATCTCAGTCCGAACTCATACACAGTAATTCAACTCTAACGAAACAATTACGCTTAGGAGCCGCTGCTGCGAGAGTCCTCTTAGACTGAACGATCAATAATTGTTGTCAAAATACTACTGCTATAATTTAATTATTACCGAAATAAAAATTAACATTTAAGAAAGATGACTATATTGTGGGGTCTATTGCACACAGTCGTTTGATCAGCAAAGTTTACAGCACAAAGAATCAACATATTAACAAATCGTATTTCAGCGAGCTCTATAGTTTCAGTGTTAGGAAGACGAGACGCTACGAAATGTTGGCTCACTGTAGTAGTACTGACGACATGAAAAGCACTGGATCAAAGACTACTGCTTGTTCACCTTATTTAGTTTCACTAAGCAGAAACTACAATTTTAAATTGCATTGCATTCCATTTATAGGACACCTGTGATTTAAAAGGCAAATAGTTTTCTGACGCAAAAATGTTTGAAATTCCTCTATAATCATTCCACAGCTGAATCTATATACGTGCCTTATAAAACGGTGAGATATCGTATTGGTTTAATAGCCTAGAATAACCCAGCTAAATTAACCTGAAGATGCGATTTATTATCGAGAAACGGATTGTACCCTGCTGTCACAATACATGAGGGTTAGAAGCTACAAGCGATCTCTACCATTTTTTTAGAAGATTTTACCACAAAATTTTTAAAAAAGATCTTTTAGCTATCCTCTATAATTGTTGAAATTCGCATAAGAAATCTATTATTTCTTAGGGAACGTGCATTAAAACGTGTCTTTCAAGACAACCAAATGACGGACTGTCTGCCTATAATTTGTACTATTCCGGTTTTCCCGTAATTATAAGATTTATAAAATTCAACAGAAGCTGCACCTGACAAATCGTGTTAAAGGAGTCTGGAGGACTGATTTGCAAAATCAGATTATCCTGAATATATTTAAACTGATGATCTCTGTATTCATTAAGTATACATGACTATGAGAATTATGCGTCTGCAGAAAGATACAATCGATTTGATATCTGTGTTTCGGGTGCCACGAACTGACAGTACTCGGATGTTTGCTGATCGCTTACCTTGTCACTGTTATCGTTGCTCGGTGCTCTTGCTGCATTTCACGGTTTTCTTGCGATTTTGCTGAGTGGGGACGCATACATTTATGTCACTCGCCAGTCGCCTCGTCACAGACCGTTGCTCAGCAACGGCATGCGTCGCTGCAGGAACCCTTGCATTATTGAGAACTGCTTCACGTCATGATCCGTTGCTTAAAAGGATATGCTGAAGAAACTCGCAAAAATCACACGATTCAGGAAATTACTCTGTGAGCTCGTATTTTTTCCACAAAACGTCAGTCTGCAATTGTATTAAATGCCTTCCTGAAGTCAAGTAAAAAGGCATCAGTCTGTGTGCTTACGTCTACAGAGTTCTGGGTCTCACGGACGAACAGAGCTAACTGGGTTCGCGAGATCTCTGAGGAACCCATGTTGACTTTTATTCCATTCGTGATTGAATTTTATCGACATAAGACAGTACAGTCTCATCGGCAAAATGAAGGAGATTCAGTGAGCTATGTCCCAGCAACATCGTATTCCTCATTTTTACAGTCAAGGAATTTGAAAACTTCCTCTAAGGCTACTAAAAATGCACTGCTGAAAAAAACACGTGCTCGTGGAAAGACGACGTCGATTTGAATCAGGTGGCGACGTATGCTACCTAGTAGATACGTTGTACTGATAATGGTTTCAATATTGTCCGCCAATAGATAGCGTAGTAACATAGTTACCAGAGAGCAATCCGTGTCTACCTTTTAATGGGGAATACTCATAGCCAGAAGTCCCAATGCGGTGCAATCTTGTGAAGCAAGCAGGCAACCATACCAATTTGACGCACTCGTGCTCCCTAAGGCCAAATGAGTGAATTTTAAGAGGTCAAATAGTGGCGTTCAGAGTGGCACGACCTTTCGGAAAATTGTCACGCAATTTGGACGTGCTGCATCAGTTGTACAACGATGCTGCTGTCAGTGGTTACGTGAACATTCTCACATCTGTAGACGAGGTTCTGGTCGTCGCAAGCGCAGACGTCGGCTAGGATCATCGTAGTGTAAGGGCAGCAGTGGCATATCGCACATCCATCAGAGCACAGATAAGAGGGCTTGTGAGCCTAGACATGTCAGTACGAACTGTTGCGAGCCGGTTCTTAGCGGTGGGACTAGGGGCACGCACATCTCTTGCCCGTCTTCCACTCACGCCACAGGATCGACGTGCACTGCTTGACTGGTGCAGTCAGAGGATCACTTACAGCAACTTCCCTGGTCAGCATCATCTCTGGACTAGTCTCCAATCGAGCACGTGTGGGATATGACGAGACGAAGAATGGCTCGAGCAACCCGTCAGCTGACAACTCTTACAGAACTCCGTGAACAGGTCCAGCAGGCGCGGCATAATATATCCCAGGATAGTATTCGCCATCTGTACAACCGACTGTGTACCAGAGTCAGTGCGTGCATTGCCACTTTTGGAGGCTACACCAATTACTAATCTGGATGTTTCAGAATGGGTCGATAACTGGTACCCCAGAACCGCTTGTACAAGTGTTCTGTAAATGTAATCATTTCATGTACTTCATATGCACTGTCGATAAAATTCTTCTGGATTTGAGGCCGCATTGTCAGGTATAAAATTCCGACGTTTCGGCGACTATTGCAAGACGCCTTCTTCAGGGAGTATTGCTAACTGCTCAATGAGTACTAATTTGATTAACTATATATATGGAGGAGTGCTGTCATTGGATGTGAGGGTGGGGAGGAAGGATATTAGGTGTTCTTCTACTGGCCTTTACATTGCGTTTTGTCATTGGCGGAAATAGGCGTTTTCCATTGGAGTTTCCTTTATTGCTTGCCATTGGTGGGAATCGGCGAATAGGAAATTCAGCAACGACTGCAATGTAGTGTTGTACCTGCCTAGTACCGACTAGGGCGCATCAGCACTCAGTGTACCCTCCGGTGCTGTGGCCTACCGCGCGCCTGTTGCTTTGTGAGAGCTCTCCTTCCGCAAAGCTGTCACTGCTGGCAGCCAAGACACTGGAAGTCGGTGCCCGTCTTCCCTATTCACGTTGTCGGGTCGCTTGACTATTTGTATAGCCTCTCTAATCTTCCTCCTCAAGCTAAACGGCTGTTCCGCCACAACGCGGGCCTCTCGAAATTCGATCTTCGTCCTTCACTTTTCCTGATTTTCCGACACCGCTGATTTGTTGTATTATTTGAGACGGATGTATCTCTCGTGTTCAGATAACCTTGTGCTTATTGGACGCCCAGTCTCACCAACATACACCAGGCCACATTCGCACCCGATTTCATAAACTCCGGCAGCATAAAACTTGTCAATTGTATCTTTCGTCGACCCTAGAGCGTTTTTTTTATTTTGTTGTTGCTACGAAAAATCGGCTTAATACCTGCCCGACGGAGAATTTTGCCCAGACGTTCAGTAACCCCTTGTACATATGGTAGCACGACGGTGTTCTGTGCTTCATTCTACATTTCCCTGTTGCCCTCCTCCTTCGGCGCATGGTTTTGTGTATCATCCTCATGTCGCAGCCATTGGCTCCAAAAATGGACCTGAGGTTCTGTAGTTCAGCTTTCAGATTGTGTTCATCGCCTGTCCTGTAGGCTCTCTTAGAGTTTGCAGGGCCGATTTCTTTTGCGTAGGATGGTGGTGGGAGGATGCATGCAGGTACCTGTCTGTGTTGGTGGGTTTTCTATAAACTCTGTGTCCAATCTCCCCATCAGGCTTACGGTAAACTTCCACGTCGAGAAAAGGCAATACCCTTGGTAGCATTAAAGTCCAGAGTATGGGGTGCGTCACAGCACCACTGTCCATTTCTAACTTTGGCGACCAGGTGCTGCTATCAGTCATCATGATTCATAGTCTCACACAATTGACCAGTCGACATGAGCTTGGACAAAAGGAGCAGGGCGTTATTGGTGAGGCTCTACTATCAAAACAACAGTAATGCTGTAGCTGCACTTCGAGAATATCGCCGGTTGAAAGAATTACGGAAGGTCCCTCTTTCTTCACCTGCTGTGTGGAGCGTGATGAAGAAGTTCGAATCAACTGGGCGTCTTTCCGAGAAGAGGTTGACGAATGGTTTCACCACAGGTGGTTGATGAAATAGCTGTCGTTATGGCAGACACCGCTGCGCGCAATTCCCGATCGTCAGGTAATGAGCGTCCAGTGTCACGACAGTTGAACATCCCGTGGTCCACTGTATGGAAGGTGCTTCGAACCATTCTCAAGTGGTATCCGTACCAGATCCATATTGTACAGCAGCTTGCACCACGGCACGCAGAACGATGTGTTGATTCTGCTCTCCACTTTCTCGCAAAGACTGAAGTTGATGAAGTTGACGAGGGCTGGCACTGGACCATCCTATGGACATGCTGTTGATGTTGTGGTCATCAGTCCTGAGACTGGTTTTATGCAACTCTCCATGCTACTCTATCCTGTGCAAGCTTCTTCATCTCCCAGTACTTACTGCAACCTACGTCCTTCTGAATCTGCTTAGTCTATTCATCTCTTGGCCTACCTCTACGATTCTTATCTTCCACGCTGTCCTCCAGTGCTAAATTTATGATCCTTTGATGCCTCAGAACATGTCCTACCAACTGGTCCCTCCCTCTTGTCAAGTTGTGCCAAAAACTTCTCTTCCCCCAATTCTATTCAATACCTCCTCATTAGTTATGTGATCTACCCATCTAATCTTCAGCATTCTTCTGTAGCACCACATTTCGAAGGCTTTTATTCTCTTCTTGTCCAAACTATTTATCGCCCATGTTTCACTTCCATAAATGGCTACACTCCATACAAATATTTTCAGAAACGACTTCCTGACACTGAAATCTATACTCGATGTTAACAAATTTCTCTCCTTCAGAAACGCTTTCCTTGCCATTGCCAGTCTACATTTCACATCTTCTCTACTTCAACCATCATCAGTTATTTTGCTCCCCAAATAGCAAAACTCATTTACTACTTTAAGTGTCTCATTTCCTAATCTAATTCCCTCAGCAACACTCGATTTAATTCGACTACAATCCATTATCCTCGTTTTGCTTTTGTTCATGTTCATCTTATATCCTCCTTTCAAGACAGTGTCCATTCCGTTCAACTGCTCTTCCAAGTTCTTTGCTGTCTCTGACAGAATTACAATGTCATCGGCGAATCTCGAGGTTTTTATTTCTTCTCCATGGATTTTAATACCTACCCCGAATTTTTATTTTGTTTCCTTAACTGCTTGCTCAATATACAGATTGAATAACATCAGGGAGAGGCTACTATCCTGTCTCACTCCCTTCCCAACCACTGCTTCCCTTTCATGCCCCTCGACTCTTATAACTGCCATCTGGTTTCTGTACAAATTGTAAATAGCCTTTCGCTCCCTGTATTTTACCCCTGCCACCTGTAGAATTTGAAAGAGAGTATTCCAGTCAACATTGTCAAAAGCTTTCTCTAAGTCTACAAATGCTAGAAACGTAGGTTTGCCTTTCCTTAATCTTTCTTCTAAGATAAGTCGTAAGGTCAGTATTGCCTCATGTGTTCCAATATTGCTACGGAATCCAAACTGATCTTCCCCGAGGTCGGCTTCTACCAGTTTTTCCATTCGTCTGTCAAGAATTCGTGTTAGTATTTTGCAGCTGTGACTTACTAAACTGATAGTTCGGTAATTTTCACATCTGTCAACACCTGCTTTCTTTGGGATTGGAATTATTATATTCTTCTTGAAGTCTGAGGGTATTTCGCCTGTTTCATACATCTTGCTCACCAGATGGTAGAGTTTTGTCAGGACTGGCTCTCCCAAGGCCGTCAGTAGTTCTAATGAAATGTTGTCTACTCACGGGGCCTTGTTTCGAAAAAAATGGTTCAAATGGCTCTGAGCACTATGGGACTTAACTGCTGTGGTCATCAGTCCCCTAGAACTTAGAACTACTTAAACCTAACTAACCTAAGGACATCACACACATCCATGCCCGAGGCAGGATTCGAACCTGCGACCGTAGCGGTCAGGCGGTTCCAGACTGAAGCGCCTTTAACCGCACGGCCACACCGGCCGGCCCTTGTTTCGACTCAGGTCTTTCAGTGCTCTGTCAAATTCTTCACGCAGTATCATATCTCCCATTTCATCTTCATCTACATTCTACCAGACGGCTTCCTCTTTCATTTCTTACCCCCAATCCATATTCACCTACTATGCTTCCTTCTCTCCCTTTTCCTACTCTTGAATTCTAGTCACCCATGACTATTAAATTTTCGTCTCCCTTCACTATCTGAGTAATTTCTTTAATCTCATCATACATTTCATCAATGTCTTCATCATCTGCAGAGCTAGTTGGCATATAAACTTGTACTACTGTAGGAGGCGTGGGCTTCGTGTCTATCTTAGCCACAATAATGCGTTCACTAAGCTGTTTGTAGTAGCTTACCCGCACTCCTATTTTTTTATTTTTTATTAGACCAACTCCTGCATTACCCCTATTTGATTTTGTATTTATAACCCTGTATTCACCTGACCAAAAGTCTTGTTCCTCCTGCCACCGAACTTCACTAATTCCCACTATATCTAACTTTAAACTATCCATTCCCCTTTTTAAATTTTCTTACCTACCTGCCCGATTAATAGATCTGACATTCACGCTCCGATCGTAGAACGCTAGTTTTCTTTCTCCTGATAACGACGTCCTCTTGAGTATTCCCCGCCCGGAGATCCGAATGGGGGACTATTTTAGCTCCGGAATATTTTACCCAAGAGGATGCCATCATCATTTAACCATACAGTAAAGCTGCATCACCTCGGGAAAAATTACTGCTGTAGTTTCCCTTGCTTTCAGCCGTTCGCAGTACCAGCACAGCAAGGCCGTTTTGGTTAGTGTTACAAGGCCACATCAGTCAATCATCCAGACTGTTGCCCCTGCAACTACTGAAAAGACTGCTGCCCCTCTTCAGGAACCACATGTTTGTCTGGTCTCTCAACAGATACCCCTCCGTTGTGGTTGTACCTACGGTACAGCCATCTGTATCGCTGAGGCACGCAAGCCTCCCCACCAACGGAAAGGTCTATGGTTCATGTCCTATGGACATACGGAGCTCATTTTTCTCTGATGGGTGAGGTGAAGACACAGAATTGCCAGTGCGGGAATCTTCACCTCCAGTCACTGTGCATGAAGTTCCTCTGTATAGTGAACCTGTCACCATATAAGGTGGCTTCATGGCAGCGTTCATCATTGACCCATTCTTTTTTGAACAGGTTGGCGCTCAAGGACCAAAGACGTGCAGTGTGACTGGCCAGCGTTACTGCAACATGCTTCGCCAGCATGTCATACCCACCCTACAGAAGAGAGACGCCTTGAACTCAACAGTTTTCATGCACCACACGTCGCTCGTGAAGTTCACTTACTTCTCCCAGACACATTTGGAAACTATCCAATTATCAGCCGATCGTTTCCAAATGCTTGGCCAGCATTATCACCTGATCTCACTCCCTGTGATTTCTGGTTGTGGGGCTATCTGAAGGACAGGGTTTACCAGTGGAACATTCACACATGTGCTGATCTGAAGCGCAGTATATCAAGAGAGGTAGCCAGCATACCTATGGACATGTTCGTTCTGTTGTGTAGAATGCAATCTTGCGCTTTCACACTCTTCTGGACACTCATGGGCGCCATATTGAGCTCCTTCTGTAGCAGTAATGGTACCGGTATGTAACGATGTATATGATGTACCGTAGCAGAAAATTAAACGTGTTTCAATTGAATTGGTTCTACATTATTTCTCTTCCCACGTCCTTGACATTAATTCTACCAACTTTGGTCCTCATAGGGTAATTAGTTTACGTGTTATAACGTGTTAAATAGGGGAAGTTTAATTATAACCACTCGGTCTGTATACAGGGTATCAGGAAACTATTCGTTCAAATTAATACCGGTTGTAAACAAAATCGGATCCAATATATTTAATTATGGTATGCAGGGACAATTTCTGATGCCGGGCTCGATTTTCGCAGACGGTACTTTAGTATGCTAATCACAGTAATTACAGCAATGGCGTCCACAGGAACTACTCGAATGCGTGATCATTGACCCGTTGCACGCAGTACCTCTTCGGACCATTGACTGTCGTTTCCGTTCGAAGATTAATGGCATATCCCCAGTAGTACCAGCTGCGACGGCAATTCCAGCGACGAGATCTTCTTCTGTTTTCACACCGGTTTCATACACCAGCTGCTTCATATGCCCCCGGAGGAAGAAATCCAGTCACATGAGATATGTCTGACCTGTGTGGCCAAGTCACGGGGACACTTCGGCCGATCCACTGATTCCCAAGGGCAGCTCTCAGATAATTCCGTAGAGCAATGCTGTACTGGGCTAGCGCCCCACCGTGCTGGAAGTACATCCTTTGTCTAACATTCAGCTTTACATCCTCCAGCAGTTCTTACAACACATGTTTCATGAAGATGCAATATCTCCGTCCGTTGAAGTGGAATGGAAGAGCGTATGGTCCTGTCAGCCTATCGCCGAGAATACTGGCCCACATAATAACACCGAATCGCTGCCGATGAGCACGAGGTCGAGTACGTCGTGAATTCATATGTGTCCAAACATGCGGATTCTGGATATTGAAACAGCCTTCACTAGTAAACAAAGCCTGGTCGGTGTACAGAACCTCGGCTGGAAATAAGGGATGCGGGGTGAACTGTACGCGTTGTGGAAAATTTTCAGGTGCTAATGCCTCCACGTGCTAAAGAAAGAAAAGATGAAGCTACTGGTCACGCAACACATTCCACACAACGCTATTCCTGACGCCAAGAATGTGTGATATACGTTTTGTACCCATAGATGGAGCGTCTTCAAGATGTCGCAGAATCTCGTCTTCTATTTCTGTAGTTAGCATTGTTCGACTCCATTACTGATGCTAATAATATGTGCAGTACGAGATCCTGTAACATGTTGAACACATTGCATCTGCAAGTACAGAAGCAATGTGTTCAACGTGTTATAGGATCTCGTCTTCCATTTCACACTGTTCGATTCCAAGCTTTATCATGCATACTTGTACGGAAAGTGCCTGTTTCACGTAGCAGGGGATGTAGACGTCCGAATGTTTCGCATTGTGGAACCCGTCGGCCGGGAAAGAGCTTACGACACTCTCTCACTGTTGCTCGCTCATTTCCATTCACAGACCTGTATACTAGATGCACGTCAGCCATTTCAGCATGCGTAAACCGTTCCATCTTCACGGTTTAACGTGGAATCCAAACCACGTTCTGCTTCTGGAAAATATCATTATCAATGGGAGGTGAATGTTAAGTTAAAAGACCGTGAAAAATCCATGCTTCAGGTGGGATTCAATCCTGAGACTTTTCGGTTTTCAGGTACACACTTTATAGCTAGATCACCAGGTCGGACTCAGTTCTGCTCAAGCTTCGTTGTTGCCCGAAGCTGCCGTGGCTGTACCACTAGATGGCAATGCAATTGTTATCACAGCGGCGGACTTTAATTCCTCGTGGTTCAGAAAATTGTATAGATGGACCTTCGTCGCGAATCAGAGTATCTATTAGTGAAAGCCTTATCAAAATCCCTAGAGTAGTTCCTCATATAAGCTCGGACATACTAATAGAAGAAAGCAGGGAACTACTTTACTCCTACCTAACTGGTGCGGCTGCGCTGAAATGCTAACCATTAACGTATCCAAGACCGTAGTAGACCTCACGCCAGTTCGACGTCAGCTGTAAGCAACGGTCGCGGTGTTGCAGTACTAGTGGCTAGCAGTGTAATGTTTAATTGTTAAGAGCGCCGCTAGCGCGAAGCGCGTCCATTTTAAGATAAATATCTGCAACAGAGATTCTCTTTTTATTTGAAAATTAGACTCCTGTCGCTGAACCAGGCGGGAAATGGAGTGGAGAAACATATGTTTTAGCGAAGTTATGCGTTGTGCAACTGCTCCAAACAAGTTGTCGTTGGCGGCGTAGAAACCCAGCATTGCAAACACTTCATTCAGCATCTCTGCCCCTGAATGGCTTCTCCACTGCCAGGTGTTCGCTTTCTACGCATGCATCGAAGTCGCCCGGGGCTCTGGCGGGCGCCGCCAAGGTCTGGGCAGCGTCCTGCGGAAGTGGCGCAGTTCCCGCGCCCGTCGTTTGGAGAGGGCCGGCAGACTTCCGGCGACCGGCACTGGCGCGGCTAACACGTCCGGAGAAGGCACGAAACGCTACCCTGGCCGAGAACTAGGTTACTCCAGCGTGACGTCTCATTGTCTAGCCCTTCACCGACGTAAATCGCAAATAACTACTCTAGATTAATGGACCAAGTATGACTCAGAGTACCCAGTGGAAATCTCACTAGGCTGTTTAATATTTAGCTGTCGGATTCACCATTTCAATCGTTCATTAGAAACATTATCAACACAATTCGGTTAGATTTAGCTATACCACTGAAACATTAAAAATTTGCAACCTGAATGAATTAAATTTCATTCACATCTAGGTATTTTACGCTGTGTGTTATCATAATTACTTCATCCTACAGCTTTGGACACATGGTAGTGGATAGAGTTGTAAAACTTCTGCGGACTATTGTGGACTTCAATAAGCAAGTGTAGGCTTCGATAGTTTTCCTAGTAGTTTTGGTCAGTTAAGCTCATACCTGCATTACCTGTACACTAGTTGAGTTGCATACCTATTTGGCGTTACGTCATAAAGATCACTTTCTTTACATATGCGAGCAGTGCCTTCTATGTTCCCCTAAAATCTGAGTGAGGATATATAAAGGGCTGAATAACCTATGGAACATTTTCTTCTACGTACTTATCCTCCAGTCTGTTACTTAAAAATAAACAGCAAAACTGAACTTTACAATGTTGACTGCAGCTTTTACTGGAAAATTGTTGAGTTGTAACATGAAACAGAGGGATATCGTAGTAAAAATAAAGAAAACAATATAGGTTTGTCATATATCACTATAAAATGCAATTTCCTCGACAAAAAGGTAAAATGGGAAAAATACATAATAAAAATACATTAAACATCACTTCAATACTTCGTCGAAGCTATATAAAACATGCTGCTATTATTCATATTATTTATATTCTGTAAGGATATAAAATACACAATGAACTAACACCTAGTGATGTACAGTTCTAATTATGTGCAAAACAAACAGCTAAACAAAAAAAAAAGAGAAATCATCGACTCCCAGTTTTTTCTTACACATTCATTTGTTTCTTTCCCTACCAACGCTGCCAATGCTACCGGTAATCGTATCATCCACTACATCATTTATGTAGTATATCAAAACTATTGATCCGTAGTTTTGTAGTTTTGATAGACTGCACCTCTAGCAGCGGATAATAATTTCACTGTTTTGTAGAATCTTTTCCAGTCAAAATGCAGTCCTTCTTAGGGACGTTAATACTGTTGCCAGGTGTCATCTTCAAAGTTACATTACCGAAAATCATTCCATAGTGTATCACAATGTCGACTAATAACCAAATAGGAACACACAGAGTTCTTTGCACATATGTGACTGATTCTTTGAATATTTGACTTGCGTCAAAAGCGTAGCATAAAAAATAGACAAAAAGAGAAAAGTAGGCTACGTATATAAAATTAATACAGCCAAAGGAAACATAGTTACAACGTGAGGCTAGTTACATATAAACAGATTAAAAACACTAAATACAATCAGACCAAAAATTAGCGACCTCGCCGGCATTGTCGCTGGCCCACAGCAGGTCCTCCAGCACTCCAGCATGCGGGAAACTAGGCACTGAGGACAGTTGTACAAGTGCTTGGCGGTTTTTTCCACTCCAAATTCGCATAAAGTTGATGTGCCCCAAAATAGTTCCGTTTGGCCATAATATCCAATATCCTTTATGTTACCGACCTCTCTTCCACGTTTTCCATTGCAGGTTTTCTCCTACGAAGACGGGATCCATAATGCGATGTTTGCGTTTCTGGTTGTCCACAGATTCTGTCATACCAGCAACGGTGATGTAATGTCTTTGACCGACATTTTTAAAAAGCTCTTCCTATATTTCAGCCTGTTGTTGTCCATGCAGCGGGTGAGCAGCGTTTAGTTCCACTCTGCATCCCGTCTTATATCTGGTGGTGCTCTCAAGCAACCTGGTGGTATTCACACATCCACGTGCCTGGCAAGAACAGAACTGTACCAAACAGGACAGGCGCATTCAGCGGCAGAGTATCATAATGCAAGTGCCGAAGTTCGAGTAGTGTCGGTCGGGCACCCCATCCGCTAATTGTGAGCTTTCTGTTGGTGTTATTGCGGGCCGATACTTTTTGTTTTGTGTTTAAGCAGTGCTTTCTAAATGTCAGCGCACGGTCCAGTACGGCTCCCAGATATTTTGAATTATGACAGGGCTCCAGCTCCGTGCCATCCCATGCAACTTTTAATTTTCTGTTGGCATCTTTATTTCGTAGATGAAAAGCGCATACTTGAGTTTTAGCCGGATTCGGTTTCGGGTAGTTATTTTAGCAATATGTAGCGAGAGTGTGCAGTCCATTTATTAGATGTCTCTCTACTGTTTCGAAGTCTCTGGCTTGAGATACACTATCTACATCTACATCTATACTCCGCAAGCCACCTAACGGTGTGTGGCAGAGGATACCACGAGTACCCCTATCGGTTCTCCCTTCCATTCCAGTCTCGTATTGTTCGTGGGAAGAAAAATTTTCGGTATACCTCTGTGTGGGCTCTAATCTCTCTAACTTTATCCTCATGGTCTCTTCGTGAGATATACGTAGGAGGGAGCAATATACTGCTTGACTCCTCGGTGATGGTATGTTCTCGAATCTTCAACAAAAGCCCGTACCGAGCTACTGAGCGTCTCTCTTACAGAGTCTTCCACTGGAGTTTATCTATCATCTCCGTAACGCTTTCGCGATTACTAAATGATCCTGCTCTCCGTTGGATCTTCTCTATCTCTTCTATCAACCCTATCTGGTACGGATCCCACACCGGTGAGCAGTATTCAAGCACTGGGCGAACAAGTGTACGGTGACCAACTTCCATTGTTTTCGGACTGCATTTCCTTCGGATTCTTCCAATGAATCTCAGTCTGGCACCTGCTTTACCGACGATTAATTTTATATGGTCGTTCCATTTTAGATCACTCCTAATGCCTACTCCCAGATAATTTATGGAATTAACTGCTTCCAGCTGCTGACGTGCTGTATTGTAGCTAAGTGATAAAGGATCTTTCTTTCTATGTATTCGCAACACATTACACTTGTCTACATTGAGATTCAGTTGCCATTCCCTGCACCATGCGTCAATTCGTTGCAGATCCTCCTGCATTTCAGTACAATTTTCCATTGTTACAACCTGTCGATCACATTATGTGATCAGAAGTATCCGGACACCTGGCTGAAAATAATTTACAAGTTCCTGGCGCCTCCCATCGGTAATACTGGAATTCAATATGATATTGGGCCACCCTTAGCCCTGATGACATCTTCCACTCTCGCATGCATACGTTCAATCAGGTGTGGAAGGTTTCTTGAGGAATCGCAGCCCATTCTTCGCGGAGTGCTGCACTGAGGAGCGGTATCGATGTCAGTCGGTGAGGCCTGGCACGAAGTCGGCGTTCCAAAACATCCCAAAGATGTTCTATAGGATTCAGGTCAGGACTCTGTGCAGGCCAGTCCATTACAGGGATGTTATTGTCATGAAACCACTCCGCCAAAAGTCCGTGCTTTATGAACATGTACTCTATCGTGTTGAAAGATGCAATCGCCATTTCAGAATTGCTCTTCAACAGCGGGAAGCAAGAAGGTGCTTAAAACATCAGTGTAAGCGTGCGCTTTGATAGTGCCACGCAAAACAACAAGGGGTGCAAGCACCCTCCATGAAAAACACGACCACACCATAACACCACCGCCTCCGAATTTTACTATTGGCACTACACACTCTGGCAGATCACGTTCACCGGGCATTCGCCATACTCACACCCTGCCATTGGATCGCCACATTGTGTACCGTGATTCATCATTCCATACAACGTTTTTCCACTGTTCATCGTCCAATGATTATGCTCCTTACGCCAAGGGAGGCGTCGTTTGGCATTTACTGGCATGATGTGTGGCTAACGAGCAGCTGCTCTTCTATGTAATCCAAGTTTTCTCTTTTCCCGCCTAACTATCATAGTACCTGAAGTGGACCCTGATGCAGTTTGGAATTCCTGTGTGATGGTCTGGATAGATGTCTGCCTAATACACATTACGAACCTCTTCAACTGCTGACGGTCTTTGTCAGTCAACAGATGAGGTCGGCCTGTACGCTTTTGTGCTGTATTTGTCCCTTCACGTTTTCACTTCACTATCACATCGGAAACAGTGGACCTAGGAATGTATAAGAGTGTGGAAATCTCGCGTACAGACGTGTGCCACAAGTGACACCCAATCACCTGACCACGTTCGAAGTCCGTGAGTTCCGCAGAGAGCCCCATTCTGCTCTCTCACGATGTATAATGACTACTGAGGTCCACGATATGGAGAACCTGGCATTAGGTGACAGCACCATGCCCCTAATATGAGAAACGCATGTTTTTTGGCGTGTCCGGGTATTTCTGATCACATAGTGTATTAGTGCCAGATCGTCAGTATAGATGAAGCTTTTTGTGTTAATAGGTTGTGGCTGATCGTCCCTAAATTCTAGTAAAGTCGAGTCGTATGGCATGAATAGTGGGAGGAGCACGAAGGACAGGCTCAGCTTCCTAATTGAAACGCTTTTTCGTATCCACCGCGCCTCCAGGGACCTTTCCTACGCGAAATATAAGAGCTGTGTGTGAAAATACAGCAGTTAATTGTAAGTGATTGTAATGAGTATGCATGTATTGTGGTGTCATGTTCGCTTTGGAGATGATGAGAGAAGGGAGAGGATTAAAGCCGGTGTCGGCACATAGGCTGTTCTTCTCGAAGGCACTAAAGGAGCATAACATCCCCATCCGACAGATGGATCACTATCAACAGTGTCATATGCCCTGACTTCACGAGACACGCCGGAGAAGTTTGGAATTTAATCCAGGACACTGGCGCAGAGACTGTTGATCAGGATCTCTACACCACCACCCTTCCTGTCCACTCTGTCATAAGACAAAGGGAAAATAATAACAGCACGCGACGTACTCGGGCGGTCACCCATCAAAGTAGTGGCCACGCCATTCGGTGCTTAACTTCGGTGACCTGACTCCAATATTCTCATTATATCAGACAGGATCACCAACACTATCAGATTGTTAGCCGAAGATGCTGTCCAAGGAAGTACCATCGCTGGACGAGACCAAGGAGGTGCAGAAAGACTTGAACGACAGTTTCACTTGGTGTAATGAATACAGCTATTTTTAAATGTAGACAAATGCAAGATTATACCTATAACAAAGATAAAGTATCTATTAGTACATAATTACATGATTGGTGGCTAACATCTGGAGTTTGTCACACCGTTTCAAATATTTAGGGGTAATACCGAGAAGCAGAATGAAGCGGAACGATCACGCGAAGTCAATGGTAGACGTAGAAGGAAGGTTCCTGGGAGAGTGTAATGCATGCGTAAAGGAAATCGTACACAAGAAGCTACTGCTTGTTCGATTGGTTCTAAGAGTATTGTTCTAGCATTTGGAGTCCTTAGCAGAAATCTTTCTCTAAGGTGGATGCAGGTTGTGTGCCATAATGAACAGCTTGCAGAAAGAGGCGGTGAGAGTTTCTGCAGAGCCCGCCCATCATTTTGCAGGACAGTACTCAGGCGCATATGGCGCAAGTTGTGAATGATTTGTTCGATCGAGGGTCTGAGAAGTGTTGTTTAGCTCAGATTTAAACCCTTGTAACTTCAACTTGATTCCTAAATTGCACGAAGTACGCCACGGCGCTCGCTTTACTCTGTTACAGAGATTGGTCGGGTAATACAGCGCCCCACTCGCACTATCAACACAACTATCGCTGCTGAGGATATACTACGACTTCCGATTGCTGTCAATGGTTTATACTCAGCGCTGGTGACTACTTTAAAGGACAGTAAAATTTTGAAACAGATATCTAATTTGCATAAGTTGTAAGTAAAGAGTTGCCAGTATTAAAGTTCCAAACCTCTACGTCTTCCTCGATAGTGTGTGCGTGTACGATGTTACATTAACATCAGACCGTGTCTCCTGGGTGACTCACATCTTCTTCAGGCAGTGCATTTCAACAACTTATAAAATAGTAGAGAATTGATCACTGAGCTTGAGAATGAACCAAAGCATCTCGTTGTGTTATACACAGAGATGATGGCAATATGCACATATACAGATGGCAGTAGTATCGCGTACACAATGTATAAAATGACAGCACATTGGCGCAGCTGTCATTTGTACTCAGGTGATTCATGTGAAAAGTTTCCGACCTGATTTTGGCCGCAGGACGGAAAGTAACAGGCTTTGGACTTTGAACACGGACTGGTAGCTGGACCTAGGCGCATGGGACATTTCGGAAATCGTTATGAAATTCAATTTTCCGGGATCCACAGTGTCAAGAGTGCACCTGAAATATCAATTTTCAGGCATTCTCTCACCAAGGACGACGCAGTGGCCGAAAGCCTTCACTTAAAGACCGAGAGCAGCGATGTTTGCGCAGAGTTATCAGTGCTAACAGACAAGCAACACTGCATGAAGTAACCGCAGAAATCAAGGTGAGGCGTACTACGAACGTACCCATTAGGACAGCGCCGTGAAATTTGGCGTTAGTGCTATGGTGGAAGACGACCGATGCAAGTGCCTTTGCTAGCAGCGCTACATCTACAGCGCCTCTTCTGGGCATCTGAACATATCGGTTGGACACTAGACGACTGGATAATCATAGCCTGGTCAGATGAGTCTTGATTTCAGCTGGTAAGAGCTGATGGTAGGATTCGAGTATGGCGCAGACGACACGAAGCCATAGACCCTAGTTGTGAAGAAGACATGTGGACGCTGGTAGTGGTCCATAATGGTGCGGGCTATGTCTGCACGGAATGGACTGGCTCCTCTGGTCCATCTGAACTGATCATTGACTCGAAATGGTTATGTTCAGCTACTTGGAGACCGTTTGCCAATTGTAGTCATTCATGGGATTAATGTTCCCAAACAATGTTGGAATTTTCATGGATGATAATGCGCCATGACATCGGACCACATTTGCTCGTGACTGGTTTAGAGAACATTCTGGACAATTCGAGCAAATGATATGGCCACCCGGATCGCCCGACATGAATCCCACCGAACATTTACGGGGCGTTATCAAGAGGTTACTTCGTCCACAAAATCCTGCACCGGCAACACCTTCGCAGTTATGGGCGGCTGTAGAGGCGGCAAAGCCCAGTGTTTCTGCAGGAGACTTTTTTTTGTTTAGCTATTTACAACATGCTCCATTACAGCATTTGTAATACTACATTCATGTATTGTGTGTGTGTGTGTGTGTGTGTGTGTGTGTGTGTGTGTGAGAGAGAGAGAGAGAGAGAGAGAGAGAGAGAGAGAAAGAGAGAGAGAGTGTAGTGTTATGTTTGTGTTGTACGATGATGATTATGATGTTGAGAGAAGGGAGAGGGTGAAACATGATGCCAGCACAAAGGCTACTCATCACGAATAGCACCAAGGTGGCTGATAAGCTTAACGTCCCATTCCAATGGACAGATCACCATCAACAGTGTCGGTGCCCTCACTACATGAGACATTGTGAAGAGGTTTGGTATTTAAACCATGATATTGGCG
Source organism: Schistocerca americana (assembly GCF_021461395.2). Lineage (NCBI taxonomy): Eukaryota > Metazoa > Arthropoda > Insecta > Orthoptera > Acrididae > Schistocerca > Schistocerca americana. Next base: position 543,049,672 of record NC_060119.1, read on the forward strand.
CGAAGTTTGGTGATCAGCAATTTCACGCCACCACCTCTCCTCCCCTTGCCGACTAAGTAGAGGCAGAGAAAATTTTTTCGACCACAAGGATTCGAACCAGCTTACCCTAGGTTGAGCACCACCGGGTAAGCGGGCATTAGCGATATTTTTTTCTTTCGGTACTGTTAATTGCGTTTGGTCTGGGCGGAGGTCACGTGATATTCATTCAAGTTGATTTTTGATTCCTTAGTTTTTCATTACAATATCAGCCACAAAGGTGGGTTTTGTGGGACCTGAGTCCATGCCACGTCGAGTTGCTGCCTTACCGGGAAGAAGGAGATCCGACACGATATTAGGAGACAGCCTATGACTTTTGTCACCTCAGTGTAATTTGATCAAGGTTTCATGACTATCCTCCCTCAAGAATAGGGTGTAGGAAAATTTCCGCCTGGCATTTGCTGCTTGTGATAATCACATTTGGCCCAAATACCAGACCACGAATCCCACATATGGTTGTAGGTTAAGAGGTTAAGGCGACTTGTGTGGTAGAGACCACATTCCGCTCTTCCTGTCCCTCCCCCAGCGCCACTCACCTGAACGCTTGCCCAGATGGGCTCTTAACAAGGCTGACTTGGACACTTTCACCTCCGCTACCATCGCTGAATCTCAGTTGCATGGTAACATCGATGAGGTGATCCAGACCATCACTACTACCATTGTTGACGCAGGTGAATCGGCAATCCCTTGTTCCTCAGGTTGCCCCCGCGGAAGTCAGAGCCTTGATGGTCGCTGTAAATGGCTGAGGCCATTACACATCGCAGTCAGGCCTTCCAACGTCATAAGCGTCACCTGTCCTTGGAGCACCTCGTTGCCTTTAAACGGCTCTGTGCCTGGGTCCATCAACTCATCAAACAGCGGAAGAACGAGTGTTGAGAACGATACGAATCCACCACTGGATCACTAACCTCTCCTTCTCAGGTCCCTGCAGGTATACCTGAAATTTCCACACATTGAGCAGCATCCACCGATTCAGACGTAATCGCAGAGCGTCTTGCCGAGCATTATGCTCATAACGCTGCGTCTGAGAACCACTGCCCTCCTCTCCGTTTCCTAAAACAGCGGGTGGAACGACAAAACTTATCGTTTGCTCCTTGACACCCTGAGTCACATGATGCTCTCTTCAGCGTGTGGGAATTTTTCAGTGCCCTTGCGGACTGTCCTGACATATACCCTGGACCAGACCGCACGCATTCCCAAATGATTAAACATCTGTCAGCGGATTACCACCTCCTTGCCATCTTCAGCCGCATCTGGAGCGATGGTGAATTCCTGTTGCAATGGCGAGAAAGTATCACAGTTCCAATGCTAAAACCTGGTAAGAACCCGCTAGATGTGGGCAGCTATCGTCCTATCAGCCTCACCAACGTTCTGTGGAAGCTGTTCGAACATATTGTGAGCCGGCAGTTGTGTTGGCTCCTTGAGCCTTGGGGCCTTCTGGCTCTATACCAGGGCGGTCTTCGCAAAGGTCGCTCCACCATGGATAACTTGGTATATCTGGAGTCCGCCTTCCTAACGGCCTTTACCCGGTGTCAATCCTTATTGCCATCTTTTTTGACCCGAGAAAAGCCTACGATAACACTCGGCAACACCACATCCTCACTACTCTGCAGAAGTGGGGTCTCTGAGGCCCACTTCAAATTTTTATACGGTGCTTCTTGTTCGTTCGCCCCAGACTTTCAGAGATCGAGTCAGTGCTTCCCACAGTCCACCCCATATCCACGATAATGGGGTCCTGTAGTGCTGTGTCCTGAGCGTCTACTCTTTTTAATTGCCATAAATGGTCTCATGGCAGCAGAGGGGTCCTCAGTATCCCCATTCTTATATGCTGACAATTTTTGTATTTCTTTCTGCCCCTCTTCTCTTGGTGTGGCTGAATGTCGACTGCAGGGAGAAATATGAAAGGCGCAGTCCTTTCAGTTTTCAGCTGCCAAGACTTGCGTATGCGCTTCTGTCATTGTCGTCAAACCGTCCACCTCCATCCAGAATTGTATGTCTATAACCAACTACTTAATGTAGTGCCGACTTACCACTTTTTGGAACTGGCCTTCAATACCCACTTAACTTGGCTTCCCCATCTTCGTCAGCTTAAGGAAAAGTGCTGGCAGCATCTTAATATTATACGATCCATGAGCCACACTGACTGTGGAGCTGATCGCCCTACACTGCTGCAGTCATACAAAGCCCTTGTGCAGTCCCAACTTGACTATGGGACCCTGGTGTATGGTTCAGCATCGCCCTCAGCGTTGCAGCTGCTGGACCCTATACACCACTGTGGAGTTCGGTTTGTGACGGTAGCTTTCCAAACCAGCCCAGTAAACAGCCTCCTCATAGAAGCTGGCGTTCCTCCATTTAGGATTAGGCAACAGCAACTGCTCGCAAATTATGCCGCCCACATTCATAGTTTGCCTCACCATCCAAATTACCATCTCCTTTTCCCTAAAATGACGATCCATCTCCTGCAATGACGGCTGAGATCTGGGATTCCAATTACAATCCATGTCCGGTCGCTTCTTAATACATTTGATGCTTTCCCTCTGCTGCTTTTCCTGTGGGTCCGGTCAAGTACACTTCCATGGTCCATGCCCCAGTCACAGCTTCGTCTGGACCTATTGCAATGCTCAAAAGGCTCAGTTCCTCCTGAGGCCATCCACCGGTGCTTTTTCTCTATTCTCGGCGAGTTCCAGTGCTCAGAAATTGTCTACGCCAATGGCTCGATAGTCGATAGTCACGTTGGCTTTGTTTACACTCACGTTGACCATACTGAACAGCACTCCTTGCCGGATGGCTGCAGTGTTTTCACCATAGAGTTGGTAGCCATCTCTCGCGCTCTTGAGCATATCTGCTCCTGCACAGGTGCATGCTTCGTCAACTGTAGTGACTCCTTAAGCAGCCTCCAAGCTCTCGACCAGTGCTTCCCTCGCCATCGCTTGGTAATGACTATCCAGGAGTCTCTTTATGCCCTCAGAAACAGTGGACGTTTAGTGTCTTTCATTTGGACCCCAGGACATGTCGAGGTCCTGAGCAATGAACTTGCTGACAGACTGGCCAAACCAGCTACCAGTAAACCAACTCTGAATATCGGACCACCGGACAATGATCTTCGATCGGTCTTATGCAGCAAAGTGTTTGGTATCTGGGATACTGAATGACACACCCTAAGTACAACAAATAAACTATGTGTTATCAAGGAGACAACGAATGTGTGGCGGACATCCATATGAGCCACTCGTAGGGACTCCATTGTCTTTTGCCAGCTCTACATTGGCCATACTTGGCTGACTCATAGTCACCTCCTCCATTGCGAGGTCGCATCTCAGTGTTGCTGTGGTTCTTACTTGGTTGTCGTCCTCATCTTATTGAACTGACAATTTTTAGCCACTCTGCGGTGGACTTTTCCCTGCCACAATCTGAACAGTGTTTAGAGACAATGCCTCAATGGCTGATACTGTTTTACATTTTATTCGTGAAGGTTTTTTTTACCACACAATTTAAGGGTGAGCATCTGGCCTTCACTCTCAGGCCTCCACCCTCCCTCCATTTTTACTCTTCCTCACTCTTTTTTTACTGTTTGTCCGCCTTGGTGTTCGTCCTGTCCCTGTCTGTGTTCCTTTAGCCTTGTCTTTTAGGCTGCAGATTTTAGTGTGTTGCAAAATGGCTCCCTCATCCTTTTTTTTTATTTTTGCGATCAACCTGCCCAGGTCATTTGCTATATTATTTGGATAACTTCCAATATTTTTTTTCCTTTTAGGTTACGTTTTCCCATTTTGTTAACTTCTTTCGTTTTCTCTTTCAGTGTGGTTCCCAGTTAGTTTTACACATTTTTACTTTCCTCGAGTGTGGCTGATCCCGGCGGAGGTTCGAGCCCTCCCTCGAGCATGGGTGTGTGTGTTTGTCCTTGGGATAATTTAGGTTAAGTTGTGTGTAAGCATGGGGACTGATGACCTTAGCAGTTAAGTCCCATAAGATTTCACACAGATTTGAACATTTTCAACTTTCCTCGACTTTTTTGGGTATAGTTTTAAGCCGAGACTTGTTTCCATGGGGGAAAAGGGACTGATGACCCTGTTGCTTGGTCTCTTTACTCCCCGAACCAACCAACCAACCAAGCTCGTTTGAACAAACGCTGTGCTGGTCTACAATTCCGCCGAGAATAATGTGATACACAAACAGTTAAAGTACGATATCACAAGGAACGAAGTTTGCATGGTTTGCAAGTAGATGGTGCACTTGCAGGAACCAATTTGGATGGGGTGGCGACACAATCTGTTACCGTTCCCGCCTCCAATCCCCTCCCCCCCCTCTCTCTCTCTCTCTCACACACACACACACACACACACACACACACACACACACAAGAATCCTGCCACTCTTACTTTTGATGAACCATAGAATACTATTGTTGTTTCATTAAAACAGTTTACATAATTTAGTCACACAGGCGCTTGGTACATTGGTTCAGAATAACGACCAATAAATTGCACGTCAGGTAAATACAACATCTGAAAAGTACTTGTCCAATAATTTGAGAAGTACCTGTGTCATGCTGTCATATTAAACTGTAAAGGCAACGAACTTCCTCAGCTTTGACAACTTTATAATTTGTATGGTATGAAATCGAAGAGTGTACTCACCATTTCCAGTATTTCACGTGGCACTAGGGTTGTGAACACAGCTGTGCACACGCGAGCATATACAGGGTGTCCCAAAAAAACACCGACAACGTTTAGTATGTTGTGAGGGAAGATACACTCTTTAGCTTTCAAGAAGGAACCCACATCCGGAAACGCATGGCTTGAGAGCTGGGGAGCGACAAAGTCTGAATCGTGTGTGCATTCAACGTTACCTTAGTAAACCCTGCTTGAGTAGCACACCGTGCAGTCTACTTTACAATGGGGATTCGAACTGTGTACCTCTTAGGTCAGTGCAGAGCCTACATCGGCAGTGCTCAGCTTCATGCAAGTATTTCAGTCGCTCCATGGACTCGAGCAATAAGGTCTTCTGCTGAAGCTAGAAGTCTACCATACTTCATGCTCTTCATACTACCCCACAGTAAGTGGTCGAGAAGCTTCTAGCGACTGTTCTTGCTATGGAAAGGTCCACTTCTGCCAATCCATCTGTTGGGATATGGACGCTGAAGTGATTCCACACATCGATATCAGAGTGTGCTGGAGCTCCGTTGTGTTCCAGCCAGGTGCCTACCTGAACATTTAGTGGATGTACATTCAATAGCGTAGGCAAATCACCTCTAATAAATTTGAGGTCGACCAGTCCTGTTAGTATGTTTGGCAGTAGGTATGACCTAATGATATGGTTACCAATTGTCTTGGCCCATATGTTAATACCGACCCATTGTTGGTGATTTTGAATCATATGTGCACGCTGATTTTCTTCCCCAAACATGTACCTCGTGGAAGTTTAATAAGCCTTCTCTAGCAAAAGTGCATTCATCCGTGAATAGCACCAAGCTCAGGAATTGTGGCTGGAGTATGCATTATTGTAAATACCACAGCACAAACTGTACCAGTCGTGGGTAGTCCTCCTCCTGTAATGCCTGGTTTTGCTGCAGATGGTATGGATGGAGCCGGTGTTCATGCACAACGGGCCACACAGCACTTTTGCCCATGTACAATGTCTGTGCCCTTGCCGAGTGACGGTGACTGGGTATCCTCCGAATACTGTCAGCACGTCCTCCTCCAACTGTAGTGTTCGAGCCGAGCGTGGACGACCTGCATCACGTTTCGGCATCTACCAGAGGACAAACAGTAGACTGGGAATAGTATTTGCAAGTACCAGGTACGAAGTCCTACTGTACAATGGATACACCTCAAGCAGAAAATACCTACGTGCAATTTCCAGTTTTCTCCGAGGCGTCCCTCGATGGCTCCGAACGTAGACTGATGCGGGATACGTCTGTTTGGAAAACGTTCCGCATACAATCCATACAATCTTGCAGGCGCTGATGACATCGCTGTTGAGCACCCTATGCATAACACCATCACTACAGTCTTGCAGCAGCTCTCCCATTGCAATCCACTTTGCTGTAAGCAAGCACCATGTCGGTCACATCCGCAGCTGTGTACTGGTACAAGTCGCACTGTTCTCAACAACGTTACTGCTCTGGCAGACCACATTAGGCCCGCAGTAGGAAGCTCACAAAGACTTTGTGGAGGAATGTAGCGCATACGCAGGAATGTTTTTAAGCTCAGGTCGTCCATCGGCTAAAGGGTTGCATACCTTCCATATTCAGACACCAAAACGAATCTGAACAAGAGACAGATGGGAAAAAAGTAAGTAAACTGTTCATTTTTCAAAAGTAATCGCCATAACTGTTAACTGACTTATCCCACTGTAAGACAATGTTTGCGGTTGTCTATGCAACCATCATTAGACTCAAGGTTGCACCTCGCCGTCCGAAGCAAATCGAAGGCCACTGTTGTCTTTTTCAGGACCTAAAATACACGGAAATCGCATAGGGAGGGAACGGGACCGTATGGAGGATGGGTAGGGGCTTCCCTGAAAAACTTCTGCAGCGTTGTGGAAACAACCTTTGCAACAGACGGGCGGGTATTATCCTGCAACCGAATTACGCTGTCCTTCTTGTACATTCCTGGCTGTTTGCACTTGATGACGCGCTTCAGTTTTTATAAAGTGTCCATGTACCGCCATGCGTTAATTGCGGCGCTGTGTTCCAGAAAGTCAGCGAGCAGCGGGCCCTTGCAATCAAAGATAAAGGTCATCGTAACTTTCCCGGAATTGGCGTGCATGTTGTTTCGACTATGCTGCAGAAGATGCACTGAGAAGCCCTTACACATCCTCACTACAGCCCCGTCCTCTACCCGTGCAATTTCCATATTTTTGGAGCCCAGAACAAAGACATTCGTGGCCATCGATTTGCTTTGGACGAAGAGGAGCACGCCTGTGTATAATCACGGCTCCCCAGTGTAAAGATCTTCCCTTTTTTATTTATATTGAAATTATTAGAAGTTGTCATTGCACAATAGTCATAATAACTTTGGTAGCAATGTTTAATAATAAATTTGAAGGGGGGAATCTCCATACGTTTTGTTAACTATTTACTTAACTTGGAAATGGCTACAGTGTCAAGGGGTTTCCTTAACAGCATAGTATAAATGTATTTCAGTAAGTCCAGGAATTTGTAAATTACAAGCTTGAAGCATAACTACTTGTTTGCAGAATCCGATATTTTTTTACCATTTAACATTATTCATTCTACAGTCACAAGACCGTCCACAGTCACAAGCAAAGTATATACTGGGAATGTACATGAGACAGAAGCGATCGATTGCCTTCCTAACCACAACGATCAAAGACTTTCACATCATTTTCACTTTTTCAGATGCAGAAAGAGCTTCAGAGTCAGAGTATCGGTGACGCATTTTGCGCCAAGACAGATAGTGTGAATGAATTGCGAATCGTTGTGGATGCTTCCAAAAAGGTCAAATTACAATCTAGGTAACTTATGCTTTTTATCATTAACCTAGTTTCAAATTATTGGCTATCATTAACTGATATTAAATATATTAGGTAACTGTAATAATTACAAACATTGACAGGGATATCAAAATGAGACAAATATGTATAAAGTTACTTATTTTATGTTTCCTTATAAATCTGAATTGATATCGATTGTTAAATCGATAAAAATTTAAATAGAAACAAGTTTGTTGAAGAACATTGAAACAACTTTTGCAAAATAAGAACGAGTGATAATATTTTGTTTTACACGCAAAAGGAAAGACGTGTATGTGGCAAAGTTTCATACAAGTACTAGAAAACTTAACAAATGTCGAAAATAATGAATTAAATATTTTATAAACAAAAAGTAGTTCAAACACGGCCTTAAACCAAGTGGTATCGTAGATTTCAGTCGAGGTACGGAGAGGGGGATCCCGAAAGGATTTGATATATTACATTAGTCAACAGCAAGCATTTTTCCGTGAAGGCATTGACAGCCTTATTTCACAGTGGAATAAATGCATTAGCAGCTATAGAGATTACTTTTTAAATGATAAACAGTTTACTTACTTACTTATTTTCCATCTGTTTCGTTTTCATCTGAGGAGGAACGCTCGGTTCGAGAGTATTTTTCCAAACAAATTATCGTTGTTTTGGAACATTAAGCTCATGAATGGCCTCCAAGTAGCCGAACACAGCCATTTCCAGTCAACAGTCTGTTCAGTTGAACCAGAGGACCCAGTCCACTCCTTGTAGACACAGTCCACGCCATTGTGGACCCACCACTAGCTTGTCGAGTGCCTTGCTGACAACATGGGTCCATAGTTTCGAGGGGTCTGCGCTACACTCGAACCCTACCAACAACTCTTACCAGCTGAAATCGGGACTCATCTGATAAGACTGTTTTCCAGTCGGGTAGGGTCTAACCCATATGGTGACGAGCCTAGGATCGGCGCTGTAGGCGATATCGTCCTGTTACCAAGAGGTATTCGAGTCGGTCATCTGCTGTCATAGTCCATTAAAGCCCAATTTTGCCTTATTGTCCTAACATATATGTTCGTCGTACATCCGACATTGGTTTCTGCTGTTATTTCACGCACTGTTGCCTTTCTGTTAGCACTGACAACTCTACGCAAATGCGGCTGGTCTCGGTCGTAACGTGAAGGCCGTCGTCCACCGTGAGAGGTAATGCCTGAAATTTGGTATTTTCGGCGCGCCCTTGACAGTGTGGATCACGGAACATTGCACTTCCTAACTATTTCCGAAATGGGACGTCTCATGCGTCTAGCTCCAACTAACATTCCGCGTTCAAAGTCTGTTAATTCCCGGGGTGATGCCACAACAGCATCAGAAACCTCTTCACGTACAGCTCCTCCAGTGCACTGCCCTTTTATACCTTGCGTACGCAGTACTATCACCATCTGTAAATCTGTCTCCTCAGTGTAAATCTAAACGTTCTGATTGATGGTGGAAATCGATTGTTTTTTGTTTTAAAACAAATACTACATAGGCATGCCTCTCTTACAGAAATAATTTTATGAATCTTATTCAAGTGCCAACAATTAAAAGAAGAGTCTGCCTCCGTAGCGCAGCGGTAGCGTTCCCGCTTAGCAAGCAAGGGGGCCCGGGTTCGATTCCCGGCAGGGGACTGGGTGTTGTGTCCTTCATCAAAATTTCATCATCACTGACACGCAGGTCGCCGCAGTGGCGTCAACTTGCAATACGGCGGCAGAACCCCGAAGGGGATATCCCGGGCAATAAATGCCATACGATCATTTCCTTAAAAGAAGAAACAATACATTTTCGTTTGAGGCAATTTCTAAAATCTTTTTAAAAGCTTTAAGTAAAAGCAGAAAGAACTCTATGTATGGTATCGTCCTAGCTTCAACAAAAATGTGATAGCTATCAAACTACGTGGTGAGAACGAAAATACAAAATTTCTTTTATTTTTTAATGTAATAATGGAACTGTTTAAATCTGTAATTTACAAATCGTTTCACTTTCCACAGGAAAAAGTGGCACAGAAATACGGAAGCTATCAGTTTTTATACTGTGTTGAACATAAGGCACTGTTTAATTGCGTAAGTTTAGTGCAACATGTGAAAAACACTCACCAGTAAAGTGTATAATGTAACGTGCTAAAGTATACTGTTTCTCTTATCAAGGTCAAATTTGGACGAAATTTGAGCCCTATTAGATGGGGGCTTAATCGAAAGGTTTACACTTCGCCTACATTGACAATAATTAAGATAATATTTGATACTGAAATTACTGGCAGCCCGTAACCACAAACCGCCAATTTCTCGCAAACGGCTCGTTTTCTGGCCAATGTTTACTGGAACCTTTTAGTTTGTATTACCATATGCTTTCACCCGTGTCAGTTTTCGCTACTAATTATGATACTGACATTGGCGCCCCTCTCATCTTGGTGCCACAAGCGGCCGCTCGTGTAGCTTTCGCCTCAGTCCGGCACTTTGGACGCTGCATCTTCCTGTCGCTTCAACCTACGTTAGGGAAAGTCAGTCTTTCGGTTACTTTTTTCCTTGGCGGAACATCTTTTACCTCCTGTCTTCCCTTCTCTCAACTTCCTGTGGATTCACAGACTATGTTACATTTGATTCTGACAGCTAGTGAGACCAGCGTATATATGGACTCCTTTTCCTGGCTGGAACGTTTTCTACAGCCAGTCAGTCAGAAAACAAGTTCATATTGCCTAATACTCTAGAGATGTAAGTGAAATGTATTCTAAGTTAAACGAAGCTTGTAATTTTTAAAATTCCTTGCCATTTTTCAGCATTCTTAGGCCTTACTATAGTATATTCTCTGAAAAGTTAGGGGAGAATTCCAAAATTAATAGACGTAAAAATATAAAAACTTTTAGCAAAATGATGCTAAATCGGCACCTGCACGCTTAATTAAGAGCACTGGTGAAAGGAACAGTACCCAGCCACTGTGGTATCAATACTACAGCACGGGCGTCGCGAAATTGGCAACGGAACTGCAAGTTTCTGTCAGACGCCGATAGCCATCGTGCGGGATCTGGCTGACCCAATGGTGCGTGCATGCTGAGTCCAGTGGCTCTGGACTACAAGCGCCCTGTGCCACCGCGCAATAGGACGGCCGACAGCAGCTAGACGGCCCGGTCGCGCTTGGAGCCTCTTCGCTGTGAGGTGTTATGCAGACGCCACCTAGTCGTGGCTCCAACACCATTGTTCGTACTGTAGTGCAGGGAGCCTTTTCGTTGTTGAGACTGAGAGCTGGACTCTATGTCTTGCTGCGTTATTTGTAATGTGTCTTCATACACATCGAGAAATACAAGTTAAGTAAATATTCTGTTTAATGTGTTACCTTGTTTGCTAATCATTTCTGTTCTTGTCAAGGTTTCCTACGATGAGAGTTGCTGCACCATTCTGTACCCACCTCTCTTTACTGTTGTGTATGAAGTCATAGACAACAACAATGAAATTAAAATACGAGAGGTGTTCAGTAAGTAATGCAGTACACTCTTCAGGATTTCAGTACGCCATATTTTTTCCCACTTTTTTGATTACAAAGCCCTCGTTTTTCAAAGAATCCCCGTTCAATGCAACAGGTTTACGCCACCTTACTGGGAGAGCCTGTACGCCAGCATGGTATCACTCTACTGGTCGATGACGGAGCCAACGTCTTGCTGCATCAATAACCTCCACATCATCCACATACCGCTTCCCGCGAAGTGCACCCTTTTTGGGGCAAACAGATGCAAGTCGGAACGTTAGAGATCCGGGGTATAGGCTGGATGAGGAAGAAAAGTCCAGTGAAGTTTTGTGGGTTCCTCTAGCGAGCGCACACTTGTGTGAGATCTTGTGTAGTTATGGAGAAGTTCGCCATATTTTTGTGGTGACGAACAGGCTGTATTCGTTACTTCAATTTCCTGAGGGTTGCACAGTAGGCTTCAGAGTTGATCGTTGCACCATGAGGGGCGATATCAAATATAAAAAACTCTTCAGAGTCCAGAAGACCGTCGCCATGACCTTGCCGACTGAGGGTGCCGCTTTGAACTTTTTCTTCAGTGGAGAGGTGGAATGGCGCCACTCCATGGACTGCCGTTTTATATCCGACTCTAAGTAATGTTCCACAAAAAATTGTCACGGTCAGCCTTGTAACGTGCAATCAATTCTGCAGAGATAGTCCTTCGTTGATGTTTATGGTCTTTTTCTGGGCGGCGAAAAACCCAACAGGCACACACCTCTGCATAGCCCAACTGGTGGACGAATGTGTCAGCACTACCAACAGAGTTGTGCACCGAGGTGTTTGATTGTGACCCGTCCTTCACCTCAAACAAGTGTATCCGCATGTTCCAACATTCCAAGAGTCACAGCTGTGTGCGGCCGGCCGGCATACGGGAGATCGACAATTTTGCGCGACCTACTTGTGGTGATAACATACACCATGTTTTCGTTCACTGCCAGGTTTCCCGCCAAAAGAAAATCAATGATTCCTTTACAGATGCCATTTTGAAGTCTACGTATAGCACCGCTATCTATCGGGACTATATGAAATTATAGGGGCTGAAGCGAGAATTTTCAACGACGTGGCACAATAAATTCTGCATTTTTCCAACCGAAACTGGCTGACACAAAAATGTGTTGTATTACTTATCGAACGCCCGTGATAAAAGAATTGTCCAAATCATTAAAACAGTGGACCCTGCACGACAGGATGAACGCTACGAAAAGAGTGAGAGTTCAGTTACAAACAGATGGGCCGCCACCGGACATTGTCTGAAAATGTTCCTTATATTCGAAACTTCTGGTACAGGGTCTGCGTGCCGAATTCATACTTCCATTAATTTCTACAATTCTCAAACTAAGCGTCGCCTTTAGGATCCATGGCACACAGTAATATATCAATTGATGACAGTTAATCACTGACTTCTGAAGTAGCTCAAGCCAATATACACACATCAAAAAAAGTTCTGCATCAACCCAGTTCCCAGAACTCCTGAAGATATGCGTTGACTGTGAATATTATATCAAAGACACAGTCCCTTTGAGTCTTCAGAGATGCCACTGAACCCGCCCAAAGATGTAAAGAACCATGCATGAGCAGCGCCTATTAGACGCAAGGGGTCCGACAGCTGATCAGTTCCAGTCAGTACACCAGGAAGGAAGTATACGGCTCGTGTTGTCTGTAGTTCAACCATGCCTAGACCATCAATACCGCGGTTCGATCGCGTCCGCATTGTTACTTTGTGCCAGGAAGAGCTCTCAACAATGGAAGTGTCAGGCGTCTCGGAGTGAACCAAAGCGATGTTGTTCGGACATGGAGGAGATACAAAGAGACAAGACCTGTTGATGAAATGCCTCGTTCAGGTCGCCCAAGGGCTACTACTGCAGTGGATGACCGCCGTCCACAGATTGTGGCTCGGAGGAACCCTGACAGCAACGCCACCATGTTGAATAATGCTTTTCGTGCAGCCACAGGACGTCGTGTTACGTCTCAAACTGTGCGCAATAGGCTGCATGCTGCGCAACTTCACTCCCGACGTCTATGGCGAGGTCCATCTTTGCAATCAGGACACCATGCAGCGTGGTACAAATGGGCCCAGCAACATGCCGAATGGACCGCTCAGGATTGGCAACACGTTCTCTTCATTGATGAGTGTTGCATATGCCTTCAACCAGACAATCGTCGGAGACGTGTTTGGAGGCTACCTGGTGAGGCTGAACGCCTTAGACACACCGTCCAGCGAGTGCAGCAAGGTGGAGGTTCCCTGCTGTTTTGGGGTGGCATTATGTGGGGCCGACGTACGCCACTGGTGGTCATGGAAGGCGCCGTAACGGCTGTACGATACGTGAATGCCATGCTCCGACCGATAGTGCAACCATATTGGCAGCATATTGGCGAGGCATTCGTCTTCATGGACGACAATTCGCGACCCCATCGTGCACATCTTCTGAATGACTTCCTTCAGGATAACGATATCGCTCAACTAGAATGGCCAGCATGTTCTCCAGACATGAACCCTATCGAACATGCCTGGGATGGATTGAAAAGGGCTGTTTATGGACAACGTCACCCAACAACCACTCTGAGGGATCTAAGCCGAATCGCCGTTGAGGAGGGGGACAACCTGGACCAACAGTGCCTTGATGAACTTATGGATAGTATGCCACGACGAATACAAGCATGCATCAAAGCAAGAGGACGTGCTACTGGGTATTAAAGGTACCTTTGTGTACAGCAATCTGAACCACCACCTCTGAAGGTCTCGCTCTATGGTGGTACAACATGCAGCGTGTGGTTTTCATGAGCAACAAATGATGTTTATGTTGATCTCTATTCCAATTTTCTGTACAGGTTCCGGAACTCTCGGAATCGAGTTGATGCAGAACTTTTTTTGATGTGTGTACTACTTTAAAAGGGGCATTTCCTAAACTAATTCCCTCAGCATCTCCTGATTTAATTCGCCTACATTCCATTACCCTCGTTTTACTTTTGTTGGTGTTCATCTTATATCCTCCTTTCAAGGCACTGCCCATTCCGTTCAACTTCTCTTCCAAGTCCTTTGCTGTCTCTGACAGAATTACAATGTTATCGGCAAACTTCAAAGGTCCACACTCAAGGAATGAGCGTAGGGGAGCAGGTGCAGAAATCCTGCACCACCGTTCTCGTAAACATCGTAGTGGAGGTGGCCACCCATTGCCTTCCTCTGACCTGTTACGAAGTGTCATTTGCGTAGATGTGTTGTGTGGGTGAATGCGAAGAGTGGTTGTGCAGTGAAGTGTTGGGTTTCTGTTGTTGTACATGAAGGGAAAGGAGGTGGTGAAACCTGGTGCCGACACATAGCCTTCTGCTCTCGAACAGCACCAAAAGGATCATAGAGCTTACAGCCTCCATCCATCGGACGCATCACCATCAAGAGTGTGACAGGCCTTGTGAACTAGTTACAGACACTTATTTCACGGTCTGCACTTTTTACTAAGCTCAGATCCGCAGGAAAATAACAATAAATACGACAGGTCTGTCACAGAGTTATTCCTGTCGGACAGTTCTTTGTTTATCTACGTCTACGATTCGCACACGGCGTTTGGCGGAGGATAACTTTGATACCGCTGCTTTTTCCCTGTTACATTGGAGAGTGCCACATGGGAACAATTCCTCGAATTTTCTTGTTGTGGTCATTTAACGAGACGCATATGGGAGGAAGTAATAGCTGTGAAATAGGGAATCAGGCCGTCACAGCATCAACGAATACGGATGGATGTAAATAGGAAAACAAAGAAAGGTATGAAGAACTTTCTACTTATCAAGAGCGACAGGAAACATACTTCAGATTACCCGAGCGCTCAGCATGTAACTTTCATCTCCAGCACCAAGAACACTGCGTATCAACGGACAAACATCAAGAGCGTTGTACAATAAGCTTTACACAGCTATGTGTCAAGCAAAGCTGTGAGCGATGGAAAAGACCCACCGTTGCACGGTAGCTATGCTAGAAAGCTGCTATGAGAGCAATGAGAGCTCCACTGCAAATTTAAACGTAGCGAAAGCCTCACAGGCAAACAAAAATTAAACGAAGACTAAATTAGCCTAAGAAGAGTCATGCGTGAAGCGTTCAACAAACTGGAATGTAAAATACTGTCTAGCGACTTGGCAGAAAATCCTAAAAAAAATTTGATCTTATGTTAAATTCGTAAACGGATCGAAGCCATCTGTCCAAAGACTCTTCGACCGTAACGGCACATAAACAGTGGGCTGCGTAGGAAAGGCCGAAATACTTAAACGTCTTTTTCGCAAACTATTTCACAGAGTAAGATCGCACTCTAGTACCTCCTTTAAATCGTCACATGGATGACATAATTATTGATATCGAAACAATTGACCAAGAGATAGAAAAGAAACTGAAATCGCTCAACAGAGGGAAGTCCTCAGGAACTGACGGGATGCCAATACGATACATGGAGTATGCGAAATAACTTGCTCCTCTTCTAGCAGCCAGTGTACCGTTGATCTCTGGAGGCTCGCAGTGTTCCTAATAATTAGAAAAAAGCACAGGTCATTCCAGCTTTCAAAAAGGTCGTCAAACAGACACACAAAACTATAGGTCTGCACACTGATAAGCCAAACCGTTATGACCACTTCCCAAGGTCGAATGCCGCCTTGTGACGCGCTATGAAAAGTAAGTAAGCGCGGCAGATACGAAAGGGGGATCAACCTAGCGAAGATATGGGCTGTGAATGGGGAAATCCACTGAGATACGCGACTTTGTCAAGGGACAGATTATTGTTACGGAAAGCCTGTGGACCGAGTACCACGAAAACGGCGAAGATGGAAAGAGAGAGAAGGGCAGTGAAACTACCACTAGGCGATAAATGGTTGGACGCCCACGACTCTTCACAGAACATAGGGTTCGAAGGTTTCTCTGCTCTGTAAAGCAGGATAGATGGTGACCTGTAGCATCTCTGCCGAAAGAGCACAATGCTGCTGCACGCACAAGTGTTTCGGAGCAGCCCGTTCGTCGCACTGTTGAACATGGAGCTTCGCAGCAGACCACCCCTACGTGTTCACATGTTGACCCAACGACAGCGTCAATTACGATTGCAGTCGGCATGGGATCGTCGGGATTCGACCGTCGAGCAATGGAAACGTGTCGGCTTTTCGGATGAATCACATTATTCCCACACTAGGTCGATGGTCGTCTCCACGAACGCCGCCAGCAAGGTAAACAGTGGCTCGAAACATGCAGCGAGCCACAGACGCTGGATGGTAGATGCAGTGTTATGCCACGGGACACATTCCCCTGCGCTTGCATGAGACCTGTGGTAGTAATCAAAGACGCACTGACACCTACGAATCATCTGCATCCCTTGATGTCTTACCCGACGGCGATGTCATCTTTCAGCAGTATAATTGTTCGTGTTGTGCTGTGTCAAAACGCACGGGGTACGTTCGCCCTTACTGATGCTGAGCATTCTGCGTGATAAATCAATGATAACACCTGGTGGTCACGATAATATACGTGTATGATGTGGTAAAACCAAAATCATATTGTGTTCTAGATGATATGAGAGCGTCTACGGAATATCAGGTGGCAAGCATGCGCGACTGCAGCGATATACCACATGGCCCTCGCTGCGTCCAGAGATGCCGCCTGAGCGACGCGCAGCAGCCGGCCGCTATTGCGAAGAATCGACAGCATCGATGATTATTACATTAATTGTTAAAAGTGGGCGTGGCGTTGCGTGTTTGTTCGTTTTAAATGGTTCCTATTGTACAACGAAAAGGGTTAGTTAGTTCCCGGATAGACCTCTCACCGACCAAGTGGTGGTAGTGGTGTATATCAGGTATGATCTTATAACGTTTCACTGCGTGGTGTAGTGAGGCTACTCAGTTGACATCAAAGTCTTGGGAGAGTGCACGGAATTTTGTTTATTATAGTTGTGGGAACAGTTTCGTTCGTAAAATTTGCTGGGGTGAGTCTCGTGTGAGCCTGATTTAATTGAGAGATTGATTTGTTAGGTGCTGAGTTTTGTGGAATCGGTGTGACCGATATCCCGTCTGCATTGTATGTTGAGTAGTCGCGACGCGCCCAGAGGTAATTGGGTTGCTTGTCGTTTTTATTGAGGTGGTTTGGGTATTGTGCATGTGTGTATCGTGAAGGGAAAGCCTCGAACACGTGTTGGTAGTTGTATTTTCAAGACCACTAGCTTGCAGCAGACAGCGACTTGGCTCATAGAACGACGAACTGTTTCACTATACGGTGATGGTGTGCACGTATCACTGAGTAGACAAGCAATAATAAATTGAAGGAACCATTTAACGAGCTACACGTAGCTAAACCAAAACTTGATTCATCAAGGTGGCGACTGGCCGATTTAAATGTTAGGGAACTTAGCGGGTCACGTGTGGTCAACGCCTGAAGAAGTCAAGATATGCTTTTAAATTCTAACTTAAGGTTAGTTGAAAAGCGGCAGTGACATTTAGGATTTTTGTTTGATTATTTTATTGCTTGTTTCCGTATTGTGGGGAATGATAATATATTTGCTAACACTCGTTCACTGATGATAACCAACGTGTATTGAGATACCTAGAAGGAAAATAAATCCAATTTTATTGGGGTTAAAGGAAACCTTCCAGTCTATTTAATGGGTATCTAGTGTGAATATATCTATAGAATTTTCGGAAGTATAAACGAGTGTAATTCAGAGATATTGATACAGTGGAGTCGACATCACGTATGATGTGCTGTTTTTAAATGTGCTTGGTGAAAGGTTCTTGAAAGAATGAAATTATGAATAATCTACTAAATAAAAGTAGATCTTCTCAATATTAAAGAAAAGATTTCAAGTAAGGGAAAAAGCTTCCTAAATGATGAATAAC
This sequence comes from Schistocerca americana, assembly GCF_021461395.2. Taxonomy (NCBI): domain Eukaryota; kingdom Metazoa; phylum Arthropoda; class Insecta; order Orthoptera; family Acrididae; genus Schistocerca; species Schistocerca americana. The sequence continues at coordinate 543,067,552 of NC_060119.1, forward strand.
TTTAATTGAAGTAATTGAATTATTTATGGAGAGGCCAAAGATTTTGCTACTAACAAAGATTCGTTATTCTGTGACGCATGCAAAGTCTCATCACTTACATATTATCGCTGCGTCGAATTGGAAAAATATTTAAGGGAGAATTAAAAATGTTTTAATTCCTAACAGTAGTGATGGGAGTGTCCATAAACAGAATAATCATTTCAAGACGGTAGAGAGATTGGTATTTTACGAGGTGCATTCAAGTTCTAAGGCCTCCGATTTTTTTTCTCCGGACTGGAAAGAGATAGAAACATGCGCATTGTTTTAGAATGAGGCCACGTTCATTGTCAATACGTCCCAGAGATAGCAGCACCGTACGGCAGATGGAATTTTACCGCCAGCGGCGAGAATGAGAACTGTTTTAAATACTTAAAATGGCGACGTTTTCCTTACTTGAACAGCGTGCAATCATTCATTTTCTGAATTTGCGTGGTGTGAAACCAATTGAAATTCATCGACAGTTGAAGGAGACATGTGGTGATGGAGTTATGGATGTGTCGAAAGTGTGTTCGTGGGTGCAACAGTTTAATGAAGGCAGAACATCGTGTGACAATAAACCGAAACAACCTCGGGCTCGCACAAGCCGGTCTGACGACATGGTCGAGAAAGTGGAGAGAATTGTTTTGGGGGATCGCCGAATGACTGTTGAACAGATCGCCTCCAGAGTTGGCATTTCTGTGGGTTCTGTGCACACAATCCTGCATGACGACCTGAAAATGCGAAAAGTGTCATCCAGGTGGGTACCACGAATGCTGACGGATGACCACATGGCTGCCCGTGTGGCATGCTGCCAAGCAATGTTGACGCGCAACGACAGCATGAATGGGACTTTCTTGTCGTCGGTTGTGACAATGGATGAGACGTGGATGCCATTTTTCAATCCAGAAACAAAGCGCCAGTCAGCTCAATGGAAGCACAGTGATTCACCACCACCAAAAAAATTTCGGGTAACCGCCAGTGCTGAAAAAATGATGATGTCCATGTTCTGGGACAGCGAGGGCGTAATCCTTACCCATTGCATTCCACAGGGCACTACGGTAACAGGTGCATCCTACGAAAATGTTTTGAAGAACAAATTCCTTCCTGCACTGCAACAAAAACGTCCGGGAAGGGCTGCGCTTGTGCTGTTTCACCAAGACAATGCACCCGCACATCGAGCTAATGTTACGCAACAGTTTCTTCATGATAACAACTTTGAAGTGATTCCTCATGCTCCCTACTCACCTGACCTGGCTCCTAGAGACTTTTGGCTTTTTCCAACAATGAAAGACACTCTCCGTGGCCGCACATTCACCAGCCGTGCTGCTATTGCCTCAGCGATTTTCCAGTGGTCAAAACAGACTCCTAAAGAAGCCTTCGCCGCTGCCATGGAATCATGGCGTCAGCGTTGTGAAAAATGTGTACGTCTGCAGGGCGATTACGTCGAGAAGTAACGCCAGTTTCATCGATTTCGGGTGAGTAGTTAATTAGAAAAAAAAATCGGAGGCCTTAGAACTTGAATGCACCTCGTAGTACAAGTAATAAAATAGTTCCGAGTTTATGTCAGAGAGTACGTACTGCGTTGTAAAAGCTCGTTGCGAAAGATAACAATTGCTAGTTGGATGTCGCATTTATCATCACGCAAGATATTCAGGTACTGAAATTAAAGCAATTTGTTGCTCTGACGAGATCAGTATCGTAGACAACGAGAGTGGTTCATTGAATAGGCTCATTTACTCACTACTGCTTAACTTTAGTAATCATTGGTGTGTGAATATTGTTAAGTGATTATTCGTAGTTCTATCGCGGCTTGGTACGATTTCGGCGCCGTGTCTAGGCGGGGTGTTGTTCCCATTATTAGACAGACAGGCTGTTTGCATGGACAGCAGTTGAGGTGGCTGCAATATTAATTGTACTAAGGCTTATTTCGTGTCCAATTAGTTGATTGCCAGTGTGATTGCGACGCGGGCTAGATTCTTGTCGTCATCAGAGGCTCCTCTCCAACTGGAATCTTGTGCAATTAGATAGCGTTCTGCAGTCTTAACATCTATTTAAAAATAAGAAACCGTACCTAATTAAAGGTGGGGTGATCGACTGGTGGCCTAAGTACTTTGCGAGCGGTCTCAGGCGCTGCAGTCATGGACTGTGCGGCTGGTCCCGGCGGAGGTTCGAGTCCTCCCTCGGGCATGGGTGTGTGCGTGTGTGTTTGTCCTTAGGATAATTTAGGTTAAGTAGCGTGTAAGCTTAGGGACTGATGACCTTTGCAGTTACGTCCCATAAGATTTCACATACACACACATTTAAGTACTTTGTGCAACAGGATACTCTGCAATAACGGCATAGAGACGTTGGTACAATACGATCCCTTGTCGTCGTCAATCGATCTTGGGTACTGCCAGTCACGGACCAGTACAGTGTCTCGGAGCAGAACCGTGCTACAGTGATCTGAGGAGTATTATAGTGAACTCACGTTGGGGTCTCAGCGACCTAATTCGCCCTGATGGAGCCCATCAGGGTCGCTATCGGGCACCATCACCTCGTACGCAAATCAGCCGCCCGTTATTTAAACGAATTTCATGACCTGTGTTAGAAATCCACAAACCTGTCGGATCCGTGATGCGCAGAATCAATCATGATGGCGTGGATTGTGTCTATAAGGAATGGACAGGTTCTTCTGCTTCAACCGATGATTCAAGACGCAGAAACAAGCTATTAAGCAGGTGGTCATAATATTTGACTCTTCAATGTGAAACAAGCTATTAAGCAGGTGGTCATAATATTTGACTCTTCAGTGTATCTATGACGTCGGTCAGATGTAGAATTTTGGAACATGTTTTATGTTCGCGTATTACACCACCTCTGCAGACCGAAAACTACCGTAGATCTCTTGAGTAGCGAAGCATTCCTCATGACTGGAGAAAAGCACAGGTCATACTAGTTTTTAAGAGGGGTCGTCGAATAGACGGACAAAATTATTGGCTTGTGTCTCTGGCGTCAGTCTGTTGAAGATTTTTGGAACATATTTCATGTTCGTGCATTACGACATTCCTTGAGACCAAAAATCTCTCGAAGAATCAGCATTGGTTCCGAAAACAACGATCGTGTGAAATTCATGAGTCACAGAAAATGGTAGATAACGGCGTGCAGGTAGATTTCATGCCCCTTGACTTCTGTAAGGCATTCGATACAGTTCCGCACTGCCTTCTACTGGACAAAATAGGACCGTACGGAATTCAGGACAACAGGGTGATTGGAATGAACAGCTTCTAGCAAACAGAACACTGAATGTCATTCTTAACGGAGAGAAATCCTCGGTAGTAAAGTATCTTCGAACATACCGCAACGGATTGTGTAGGGCCATTACTTATTACAATAATATAAACACCATATTAGACAATATCGGAAGTTCCATGAAGCTTTTCACTCTTGATGCTGTTATATACAGATAAGTCGTAATGCCAGAAAATTGTCGTGAGATGCAGGAAAAATTAGGTACGTTGTGCCGTTCCCGATACAATATGCGTTGGCGTCAGCCAGTCTGGTCGTTGTGCGCGCAAATTCAAGCACTCGCACGCGCTAAAATACGGCAATTCAAAGACATTGTGGGTCCGTGAGTTACCACTTGTTCAAATGCTTATAACCACTTAAAATGTGTCTTTTTCGGAAGTGATAAATTTAAGCCAGGTGACCAAAAGCCACGTTTGTTCGGTTTGAGGAAACCAAACGGAGAACGTGTTTGACGACACTGTCTCTGGTTGGCTGCTTGAATTTAAGCGCGCAACGACCTGATTGGCTAACTTCAATGTTAATTAAATTTCAGTCGAGGCAACATATCGAAGTTTTTTCTTAACAGTTGTATTGTATTGTACTGTGTGTTAACCAGGGACCTAGAAACGACGGAGAGGCTCCGTCCTCGCCGCAGCCGCAGTGGTCCACAACCCCACGACGACTACCGCTGTCCATTTCACCCCTCCGCCGCCCCACACCGAACCCAGGGTTATTGTGCGGTTCGGCCCCCGGTGGACCCCCCAGGGAACGTCTCACACCAGACGAGTGTAACCCCTGTGTTTGAGTGGTAGAGTAATGGTGGTGTACACGTACGTGGAGAACTTGTTTGCGCAGCAATCGTCGACATAGTGTAACTGAGACGGAATAAGGGGAACCAGCCCGCATTCGCCGAGGCAGATGGAAAACCGCCTAAAGACCATCCACAGACTGGCCGATTCACCGGACCTCGTGCCGGGGACCAGGCGCTCCTTCCTGCCCGGAAAGCCGTGCGTTAGACCGCACGGCCAACCGGCCGGGCTTCTTAACAGTTACTTCTCAGCACAACCTACCCTGCAACATCCTTACAAGCTTTTCAGACTGTTTCTGACCACCCTGTGTATTGTTTGCTCCTACATACTTCATGCGAAAAGACCATCAAGAAAAAATAGGAGAGATTCGATCCTACACGAAGGCTTACCAGCACGCGAGCCATTTGCGATCACAACTGGAAACAGGGGAGGAGGCAATGGTGCACAACGTACCACACACCGCAAGACGTGCAGAGTAGATGTAGACGTATGCTGTCCAACTCTTCTCGGAACGTTCTGGCTCGAAATTTCAATAAGAAACCACTACGTTATGCGCAACGCCTCTATTGTGACGCCGTCTGCCAATGGAGTTCGTTGAGCATTTATGTAAAGGCATGTGTCCGTTAGCAAGTAACACGCTGCAAGTAATTGCAGAGGTGTTTCCACAGTCGTAAGATAGGCAAGAGAGAGTCTACAGTGCCGTACTTAAAAATCAGAGCAGCTTCCAGGCATTACGTTATTAAAGAAAAATCGGGAGCAAAATAAAACGTTTTGAAAGAGCACATATTTTATTCATTTCTTGCCCGTGCCGAGTCCGCAATTTGTGAATTCTTTTGCCTATTTAATCATCTGTTGTATCACAATCTCCAGCAATATTTTCTAGCGCGTCTTCTTAAAATCTGGTTGTTTCGTGTCCTACGATACACGAAAGTACTCCACTTTCTGAATTAACAGCTGTGTTCTTTCACTGGTCCACACATATTTCTCACATTTCGACGCTGGCATTTTGGCGCCGGTATTGCAAGTTTGAGAAAAGTTCCAGCAACTGTCAAGTTCAGCAAGAAATTGCATCAAGATGCGAGAAATGGGTTACACGAACTTGCGGAAACTATTTCAAGAAGTTGACGAAACTTGTGAAACTCGACTTATTGGGAGCATCTCCAAGTCAAAGAACTTGAAGAAGCAGTTTCTACAAGTGACGTGCGGAAATTTACTTGCTGAGGGACACACATTTTCATGCTCTCGTGCCATTAAACGATCCTGTGATGAAGCTCGCCTCGCTTCGTTGGATCTTCTACACCTCATTAGTGTGTCTCTGGCGGAAATGAACATCTGGCAACGCATCACTTTTGCTGTCGTTCACATCAATACTTCAACACTTTCTTATGTGTCTGCGAACTGTACCATCCTCACGCAGTGGTGCATGTCATACTTCGCTGATATCAGTATCATTTTTTCCTTATCACCTAGGTCATTCCGGGAACTGCATCCGACCACGTGCCAAGGCTCTGAAGAGGAAGGATGGTGGCCCACGCTCCCCATCCCCTATGGTGGCGCTCTGCAGCCAGTAATGTCCATTTCTATTTATTTTTTAATGTGCGTGTGCGTTGTTGTATGCTGTCCAGTGCCAAAGCCGCCCCCTCCTCCCGCTCCCCCCCCCCCCCTTCCCACGCACCTCCAGCGCAGCACGGGCTGCGTTCGCGCTTTCGTAGTTTGCATGCATGTCACGCTTTGCCGACACTGGTATCAGCACATACGTGTCTCCATGGTCATACTAGGAGTCGAGACACTTGGCACTCTGCGCACGTGGCACCCTCCCCCCCCCCCCCCCCCCCGTCCCTACTTCCCGAAACCCACGCGTCCATCCGTCGACATCATGGCCAACTGCGTGCTAGTTAAGAGACTCCCAATTCTTAGAGTAATGTATGCTCTCCATTGTAGCTCAGCGCTCGGGTAATCGTTATAAGAACAAATTTAGTTTATTATTGCCCAAAAGTATTCGAATCATCTGATGACATCACACATGCTTCACATCTGTATAAGCTTCTAGCGATTAATACAATCTAATCAATGCTTTAAAAAACGAAGAACCACTAATGAAGTAGATAAAAGAACTGTTGCAATATGTTTCAGTAATAATAAAAATAAAAGTAATATTAATAATAAATACACTGAAGCGCCAAAGAAACTGGTATAGGCACGTGTATTCAAATACAGAGATATGTATTAACAGGCAGAATACGGCGCTACGGTCGGCAACGCCTATATAAGACAATAAGTTCAAATGGTTCACATGGCTCTGAGCACTATGGGGCTTAACATCCGAGGTCATCAGTCCCCTAGAACTTAGAACTACTTAAACCTAACTAACCTAAGGACATCACACACATCCATGCCCGAGGTAGGATTCGAACCTACGACCATAGCGGTCGCGCGGTTCCAGACTGAAGCGCCTATAACCGCTCGGCCACACCGGCCGGCAGACAATAAGTGTCTGGCGCAGTTGTTAGATCGGTTATTGCTGCTACTATGGCAGGTTATCAAGATTTAAGTGAGTTTGAACGTGCTGTTATAGTCGGCGCACGAGCGATGGGACACAGCATCTCTGAGATAGCGATGAAGTGGGGATTTTCCTATACGACAATTTCACGAGTTTACAATGACTATCAGGAATCCGGTAAAACATCATATCTCCGACATCGCTGCGGCCGGAAAAAAATCCTGCAAGAACGAAACCAACGACGGCTGAAGAGAATCGTTCAGCGTAACAGAAGTGCAATCCTTCCGCAAATTGCTGCAGATTTCAATGCTGGGCAATCGACAAGTGTCAGCGTCCAAACCATTCAACGAAACATCGTGGATATGGGCTTTCGGAGCCGAAGGCCACTCGTAACTGCACGACACAAAGCTTTACGCCTCGCCTGAGCCAGCCAACACCGATGTTGGACTGTTGATAACTGGAAACATGTTGCCTGGTCGGACGAGTCTCGTACTCTTACATATTTATGGACAGCCCTGCAGGATTCATAGGATCAGTTCCCTCTAGCACGACTTCAGACATTAGTCTAGTCCATGCCACGTCGTGTTGCGGCACTCCTGTGTGTCGCTGGGGCACTACACGATATTAGGCAGGTGTACCAGTTTCTTTGGCTCTTCAGTGTACAACCCAGCCCTGTGACATTAAGATTTACGTAATACAGCCTCTGCTTTAGAAGTGGGGCGACATGCGCTCTTTACAATGCTGATTGTTGCTACGCTTGGGAACTTCAAAAACACACACACGCACATACGTATGGAGGTAACATTCAAGCATGCTGATGACCAGCTCTGATATGTGGAATCTGTAACCCATAGGAGCTCTGTCCGTTTCGTTCTAGTAACCGGAGAATGGGGCCACAGTTTTTAATGTCAGATATCAAATTACCTACATTGGTCCACTGTGGACGATCGTCATAAGAAGGTTCAAATTTTGAAACTTTTTAGAATGCCTGGCATTGTATGTGAAAATTTTTTTCTTGTTTTTATGGTACGCAAATATCATCTGGAGTGAACCCAAAGTCCAGCGACAGTATTTCGTGGATTATCCAAGGATATTTTTTCAGTATTTTGTTATTAGGGAGCTGTGGTCTTATCTGTCTCCTCATACAGTAATAACGTAATTATTATTCTTTCGGTTTATTAATCATCCCTCCTTCGATTCTGTGAAAATAGCCTCACAACAGTGAAACAACCCGTAACAGTCCATCGCCACAATGTAGAACACAAAGCACAGAGTAATGTGACAACAAGCATCAGATGTAACATTTACACTCCTGTCACATTGAGTTCAGTCCGTTCTGTCAGTGTACAGTACTTCTAAATCCGAATCCACATTTACACTCTGCAATCCAACCTACGACGTGTGGTGGAGGGTACTTTGTGAATGACTTGTCACTGCCTACCTTTCCTGTTCCACTCGCAAATGGCTTGCCAGAAGAACCATTGCTGGAAAGTCTTCGTGTGAGCTCGAATCTCTCTAATCATACCTCCTTGGTCTTTTTGTGAGGTGTACGAGGTGTGTAGAAAAGTAATTAGTGACAACATTGCGAGCGATGTGGCAACGCTGTCTGTCTTGTTCTGCTTGTGTAGACAGGTGTGTTCAGCCCTTCCAGATACTCAGTCCGAGTTTCAGCACCGCACAGCCAGCATGTGGTTTTTGAGGGTGCCATCAATGAAGTTGTGTTTTTGTTGTGTGTTGCGAAAATGGGACAGCAGAATTTAGAGCAACGCTATGCCACCAAGTTCTGTGTTGGAACATTTGCGAGTGTGACATTTGAAAAACTGAAACAGGCCTATGCGGAACATTTCTTATCAAGAGCACAAGTTTTTCGCTGACACAAATCATTTTTGAAAGGCCAAGAACAGGTTGAAGATCAACTTCACTCAGGAAAACATTCAACTTCAAAAACTGACGAAAATGTCTAATGTTTTCTTTCTCTTGTGAGATCAGAAAGAATTTGTTTCTCAAGCAACAAACTGCCAAGCGAGATGTCCTTAAAAGACTCAGGAAAAGGGTGAATTGAGTGAGATCGGATATTGCAGACAAATGGATGCTGCATCGTGGCAGCGCTCCATGTCACACATCCAATTCCATCACGGAATTTTTGACCTGAAAAGGCATTCCTGTTTTTCCAACCCTCCCCCATCCCCTACCCCCTATTCACCAGATTTGAGTCTCTCTGACTTTTCTCTTTTCCTGCAATTGAAAAATGTCTTGAAAGGATGTCATTTCGGAACTTTGGAGAATCTCCAAAAGAATGTTACCGACATTTTAAAGGTTCTACCAGTTTAAACTTTACCAAGACTGGGAACAACAACTCCGTCAGTGTACAGCCGCCGAAGTGAGTTACTTTGAAGGGGACACTATCGTTATTTGAAAAAAAATAAAAAAATAGATGGATAAAAAATCAATCTCGTTACCTGTTTCGCACACCTCGAACATAGCGGGAAGCAATACATCTACATCTACATCCATACTCCGCAAGCCACCTGACGGTGTGTGGCGGAGGGTACCTTGAGTACCTCTATCGGTTCTCCCTTCTATTCCAGTCTCGTACCGTTCGTGGAAAGACGGATTCTCGGTATGTTTCTGTGTGGGCTCTAATCTCTCTGATTTTATCCTCATGGTCTCTTCGCGACATATACGTAGGAGGGAGCAATGTACTGCTTGACTCTTCGATGAAGGTATGTTCTCGAAACTTTAACAAAAGCCCTTACCGAGCTACTGAGCGTCTCTCCTGCAGAGTTTTCCACTGGAGTTTATGTATCATCTCTGTAACGCTTTCGCGATTACTAAATGATCCTGTAACGAAGCGCGCTGCTCTCCGTTGGATCTTCTCTATCTCTTCTATCAACCCTATCTGGTACGGATCCCACACTGCTGAGCAGTATTCAAGCAGTGGGCGAACAAGCGTACTGTAACCTACTTCCTTTGTTTTCGGATTTCATTTCCTTAGGATTCTTCCAGTGAATCTCAGTCTGGCATCTGCTTTACCGACGATCAACTTTATATGATCATTCCATTTTAAATCACTCCTAATGCGTACTCCCAGATAATTTATGAAATTAACTGCTTCCAGTTGCTGACCTGCTATTTTGTAGCTAAATGATAAGGGATCTATCTTTCTATGTATTAGCAGCACATTACACTTGTCTACATTGAGATTCAATTGCCATTCCCTCCACCATGCATCAATTCGCAGCAGATCCTCCTGCATTTCAGTACAATTTTCCATTGTTACAACCTCTCGATACACCACAGCACTGATCGACTCCTCCACGAATGCACACCCTCGCAAGTTTAACAATAAATGACAACATGAAGCGGAACGCCTGCTTTGCAGCGTATCTCACTGTAGTAGGTTGACCATCTTTGTGGTGGTTTCGTTCTTACTGAATGAACCTGTAAGGATACAAGTTGCTCTTCTTGACATCTTCCCTGTTTCTTCTATCAATAGTATCTCGTGAGGATCTCGAACTGGTGAGCAGTGTTCAAGTATCGGTAGAACAAGCATTTTGTAAGGTACCTCCTCCATGAGTGGGTTGCCCCTCCTGACTACTCTTCCAAAGAATCTCAGTCTTGCATCAGCCTTCCCTGCGATTACCTGTATTTTGTGGTTGCACCTTAAATCACTCTGTGAGTATAATCCTACATATTTTATGGATGTGACTGCATCCATTGATTGTTCAGCATTCGCGTAGTCACACAGTAATGGTCCTTTCTATTTCGCACAATGCATAACATTTGTTTGTGTTGAGGGTCAACAGCCGAGACGCGTACCAACCATCGATTCTCTGTAGCTCTTCTTATATTTCAGTACAGTAGTCTAACGTTGCCTCTTGTCTATATATAACAGCATTATCTGCAAGAAACCTTCAGACATTACCCGCAAGGCCATTTATCTGTACTGTAAAATGTAATAATTCTGCAGCACGTAAGCCGGCCGGGGTGGCCGAGCGGTTCTAGGCGCTGCAGTCTGGAACCGTGCGACCGCTACGGTCACAGGTTCGAATCCTGCCTCGGGCATGGATGTGTGTGATGTCCTTAGGTTACTTAGGTTTAAGTAGTTCTAAGTTCTAGGGGAGTGATAACCTCAGAAGTTAAGTCCCATAATGCTCAGAGCAATTTGAATTTTGCAGCACGTCACAAATGCAGAACTGGTCTCTTTACAGATGTTGCTCAAAATGTGATGCATGATTGAGTCTATTACATGTTCAAGAATCCCAGCAGTTCGGTGTGCTACTCGCACAGCTGCGACAATCACAACGATCCGGCCCATGTGGGTTATCGACCGGAGCTCCGTAAAACTAGGCTCTTCACACGCCCCCAAAAAGCGAGTCCATGGGCGCCATATCTGGTGACTCAGCTGTCTGTGGAATTGGATTCCCGCGAACAGTTCGTTGCTGTATAACAACTGCGTAACGAGCCACCGAGCACCACGAATCCCTAGTCCGAAATGCTCATAAAATGTCCCTGTACAACCTCCGCGACTATTTCGGTGTTCTCGTTCATCCCGTACACATTGCCGGCCGCCGTGGTCGAGGGATTCTAGGCGCTTCAGTCTGGAACCGCGCGACTGCTACGGTCGCAGGCTCGAATCCTGCCTCGGGCATGGATGTGTGTGATGTACTTAGGTTAGTTAGGTTTAAGTAGTTCTAAATTCTAGGGGACTGATGACCTCAGATGTTCGGTTCCATAGTGCTCAGAACCATTTGAACCATTTGAACCGTACACCTTCTCAAAGTTGAAATACGTCTGCGTTACACATTACAGCAACCTTTGGTAATGAAAATGTCGGAAGCTAATTGATTTTCTTTATTTTCATTTGTCAAAGGATAACATGAATTGTCAGTTGCCAGACTTCTTGTAGAAATAAATGGTTCAAATAGCTCTGAGCACTATGGGACTTAACTGCTGAGGTCATCAGTCCCCTAGAACTTAGAACTACTTAAATCTAACTAACCTAAGGACATCACACACATCCATGACCGAGGCAGGATTCAACCTGCGACCGTAGCGGTTGCGTGGTTCCTGACTGAAGCGCCTAGAACCGCTCGGCCACTCCGGCCGGCACTTGTTGTAGACAACTACAAGTGTAATATTATTTCTGGCTTTACAGCCATCATATTCAGGTACAAGAACAACTTCTTAGAGCAGTTGAGAAGGCAGTAGTGATAAGATGACGTAATGTGGTGTGACGTACCGATAAGAGATGGTTTGTTCAATACGGATATCGTGAGAAAGACCACCTAAACTGTTGTTCTCTCCGCGACTGGCTGCTGCATTCGGAAGTTGTGCACCAAAATGATAGTCTTCTGTTGTTAATATTAGATAAACTAAACAGTATATTTACTTACATTTCAAATGAAAGCGTCTCTCAACAGCGTCCTGTCATTCCATTATCTCACAAGTATTAATAATCACCAGAATAATGAACAACTGCTAAACGAAAAGGCAAAGCACTTTGGTGATCTTCGGATCGCGCCTGATTTGGATGGCGGTGAAGTAGTTCGGCTGTAATCTCAGAGCTGGTTTGGCAGTGTCGGAGGACAGACATGGTTGTCTGCTGCGGTATCAGTTAAAACTTAAGACTTCATTTGCAATGTCTACGGTTCGTAAATGGGAGAGCTGGTTGGGTAGCTCGGAGGACAGAGACGTTGTCTGCCGCAGTCGGTGTTAAGACTTTGTTAAACTCTGGTTATTTGGAACATATAGTTCAGAACAATGTGACAGTAATTGCGGAAATACGCAGTTCATTATTTTGTTGAAGAATGAAAATAATTTGTGGAATGTAATTGTGCAGTTTCTCGCGTTCTGCTAATAAAAAACGGTTGTCATCCCGTTTAAACTTATTGAAAATCTAATTATTCATATGATATTAGTTCCTCGCTAAGACTCAAGATAACGGATTCAAGACCTAGATGCTGTTTTCTGCATAGGGGACAACAACTGTAGAAGGTTGGAGATTGGTGATCATTTATTAGAACTTATGAATTTCACTCAGGGCGGTGGAAGCATATAGGTAGAGGTCTGCGCGGATGCGGATATCCGCTGATATTTCCGCGGATATCCGCGGTGTTTGTTACTTGGCGGATAAAATCGCAACCGGTGTGGATATCCGCGGCTCATCTGCGGATAATGAGCAAGGCATCTGCCCAGTACGTATGTAGCATAGTTGAAAACTTCAGTCTGTTGAAATTCTTGGAATCTTGCAGGGCCCGGGTAGAGCGGGTGTCTGTTGTCCTCAGCCCCTGGCTACGACCGACGTAGCTGTTACCCAAGAGACCTGCGCCTAATCCGTTTCCGCGACCGTGTCTTTTGTGTGGCCTGTGAAGTGCTCTCTGGGTGGCAAACCTGCCCACTGTCTAACAGACAGGTGCCCGTTGCAATTTTCCGCTGCCTTCAGTTAGCGCTTTGTAGTGACCGAGTGACAACGTGCATCGTAGCAAATATCAGTGAGAGTTCTTTCTTCAAATGAACACAATATCGATGGATAAAATTTCGTGTAAGGTGAAAAAAGGTGATTTCACATTAGTGAAGGAAAACAAATTGAATTCACCAATTTGGAAAAAATTCGGATACGTATTTGATGGCAACGAAAAGATAAAAGATATAGTGGCTTGTTTTACATGTAAAAAAGTATATTCCTACACTGGACATAAAAGTGGAACTTCAAATTTGTGAAAACATTCCTGTGAGGCTGGACAAAGTAGCATAATTACTTATTTACATACCAAGAGAGACGTGAAAGTTCCTGAAGTTCCGCCAAATTTGAAGACAGCCGCGACAGAAAAACTTATCAACCTTGTCAGCAAAGACATTTTACCATTCGAAGTTGCGTGTCGATCTGGGTTTCTCGAGACGGCACAGTTTCTTATTGATTTGGGAGCCAAGTACGGTACAGCGAGTGCTAAGGAACTCCTACCTCATCCAACCACCATATCCAGAAATTTGAAGGAAACGGCCGATCGTCTGCGTGAAACTGTCTCCGCACAAGTGAAAAATATATTCAGAGATATAGGTGGAGCACTAACTGTCGATTTATGGACTGATTCGTACCGTAAAATAAACTATATAGGAGTGACTGCACATTATGTTAATTATGAAGAAGTGAAACTTGAGGATCGAGTGTTGTGTACAAGAAATTTTGAGAGTGAGATTAAAAAAACAGGAGAAAACATTAAACTTGAATTAATTAAGATACTACGGTCGTTCGATTTATTCAGTGCTGTGAATAACAACGTGTTCGTTACGGATAGAGGTCCAAATATTGTGGCAGCACTTCGCCAATACAAGAGGCTCTCGTGCTCAGCACACATTCTTAATACTGTGCTGGAGCACACGACTCGAGGAGACGCGAATGATGAGAAGAGTGACGTGCAGCGACTAATAAATTCCTGTCGAGCTATCACAACTTTCTTCAAAAGATCTGGTCTTCAGAATCGCCTTCAGAAGTCACTGAAAGGAGATACAGACACACGATGGAACAGTAAATTGGATATGTTTGAATCCATTAATTCACAATGGTTTGAAGTTCTGTCAATTTTGTCAGAGAAAAATCAAGATAATTTGATTGATTCTATAGACAAGAGGATGTTGGAAGATATAATAACTTTTCTGACACCATTTAAAATAGCTTCTCGTGATGTCGAAGCCTCCAAAACCCCTACGCTTTATTTATGTGTGTTGTGGAAGTTAAAATTTCTCTCCTTCCTTGAAAAAAATGATGGCGACAGCCCATTTCTGATAGATTTAAAGGGTACAGCCAAATCTATTTTAATCAGCAAATGGGACATAACAGTAACCCATAAATTTGCAATGTTTTTGAATCCAAAATATAAAAACCTAAAATTTCTTAGCAGTGCCGAAAAAGATGAAGTTGTAAAGGAAGTGAAAACTTATGTTTCGAGAAATTGTCCACAGTTAAAAGATAAGGAGGAAACAACATCTGGAATTCCTGCAAAAAAACACAAGTCTGACGTACTTTTTAATGAATTTGAAGATTCCTCAGAAGATGAATCGACGAGAGATCTTGACTTTGCGTCAGATGAAATTCTCAGATATACGAATGATAAAGTCCAATTCTCGGAAGGCGTCGACCTGATAGCTTGGTGGCATGGACGTAAAAACATCTATCTGCGCCTTTCCAAACTCACATACTTCGTGCACTGCTTTCCAGCGTCCAGCGCGCCATCTGAGAGAAGCTTCTCTACTGCGGGACAAATAATGCAGGACCGACGCACGTCTTTGAAGCCACAGACGATTGATGACATCATGTTCCTACATAGTAATCTTCCAAAATAAAAAGGAACTTGTACAGTTTCTCTTACTTCACTGTATTTTTTGGGCTTATCTGAATTAGTTACAATTTTTTTTCATCTGATTCTTTCTTTTACAGAATTTCAATCAGAAGCAAGCAGAAGATGAAAGTATTTAATCTGAAGCCTGTGAGTTTTTATTGTAATATTTATAGTAAAGAATTTCATCGACATATTGTTAGTATTTTTACTATTCCTAACAAGAACATTTAAGTAGCATTAGGTAAAAGAAGGAAATATTTAACAAGCAATTTGTTTTGTTGTAATTTTCATATTAAAGAGCTCAATTTTAAGTTTTTACTCTCCGCAACAAGAACATTCAACAGCTAACGCGTCAATATTATTAAGCTAGGTAATGATGATCTCATAAGTGCCTACCTAAATTTTAGCGCGCACTACAGTAACATTTGCAGCCGCCGAGCATTGTCGCTCTTTGTGAACAGTGAAACAGCCCGGCCGGAGCGGTGGCACGGCGGGCCTTGTAATTAATTACAAGTGAGACTTCAAACTACGGCTCACAATCACCAACAAGCTGTGACTGTGATAGCCCGTGAAAGATTGTTCTGATCACACTGAAAACTTACAAAGTATTCAAATCATCCAAAATAATAATGTGTCTTTTAATTTACCAGCCAATTAGTAAAGATAAGGCTGAAATTCGTAACAAAATTGAACATTTTAACTGGTGTAACTCGGTATTGCTTAACAGGGAACAGTGCCTAACGTTTGAAGTTATGGGACAGTAGTTTTTATATAGACATCTTGAAATCGTTTTCAGTTCCATTAAACTCTGAAAAAAATTATTTTTTAACATTGAAAGTATTAACTGCGAAATCTACTGCAAATTTTGTCTTAGTAATTTAGACCAATGTTGAGGATGTTTTAAAGTGTGAAAAACTTTGTTTAGTTGAGAATGAAACAGACTTTTCATTTATCGCTAGGTCTTAATTCTATAAATCAGCCAAAAGGTGAGGTTCGAGATTTCAATCGAATTTTTGGCTAAAGCTAAATGGCCTCCTAATTTCTATAACCACTGATTTTGTTGTCACTCTTCGGAAGACGAGTTATTTCTTCCAGACAACGTCAATTATTGCTGGCAGTTTAACTTTTTTACAGGTGCGCCAGCGTTTTGCAGTGTAGGCCTAATACTGTAAATATTTTCACCTGGAAATGACGAGGACTGAACGCGTAAGCTATAATATAATCATCAGCTGACATGAATGGCTTCAAAATTTGACACATCCAAGCAGTGAGTACAAAAAAACTGTCGGTAAATGATGCAGTGTGCTAGTAACAGTTTAAAACAATCGTCATTTTCGGCTGCCTTGGCACAAGAGCAGCGAAATATAATTGTATCTATACACGTATTTTCATCATTTAATACTATTACATTGAATTTTATTTTTTTAAATAGCGTTTCCAATCTCACGAGATCCGAGCCGCTACTGGGTGTGCTCCGGAGCGCCAATGCTTTCCTGTTTGGAATGGTCTGCTTTAGAGTAGGTATAGAGCATTTCCGGTGATTTAAGAAGTCAAAAGTAGTTAAGTTGTCGCAGAAATGGCACCCTAATAATTTCATTACATACCATAATTTTAAGTACTGCTGTCGATTACTACTAATTACTCGTTCAAAACTTAAATATTAGCGGATGCGGATAAGGAACTTGAGGATGCGGATTAATTGCTGCGGATGCGGTTACGGATTAGGACCTTGCAGATGCGATACGGATTGCACTTTTCTCATCCGCTCAGACCTCTACATGTAGGCACCTCGCGTGCACTGCGGTCTTAGTAAAAATGAGACCAGTGACACATCATCTGTGGTAATACAGAGGAGGTATGAAGGAGAGAATTAATTACCGAGGGAAGGGATTTATCATACGCACATATAAATATCACTCCATCTCCCTACCTCTCTTTTTCAACTTGCCATACAAGGTATCGCAGAAGGAAGGAATGATCAATATTCAGGGATATATCGAGAACGATCATTTGAAGCAAAGAGTGTCTAGTAAACATGGTTTCTAAAATGCATACGTTAAGAGCTGTCAGCACTAGTTCATCTTTGCTGCAGTAGATTTGCCATATGAGGGACGTCCAACATTGTCGAACGTGATCGTTTTGATGGTTCAGGTGCTGCTGTGTGTGGAGGCACGGGCGTACTGACTTCCAAATCTGTGAACACAGTACTCTCACCGGTCAACGTTATTGTGACACAGTATTGTACTCCTTCCACATTAACGTCTTTTCAGGGCTACATTCGGCCATGACTTCATTTTTATGGATGACACTGTGTGACCGCGTTGAACTGCGTAAGTAGAATCTTGGAATGAGGATTATTTGGCGAATGGACTCGCCTGCCCAGTCCACTGACATAAAATCGCATTGAGCACGTCTGCGATGCATTTGGTGGATGCATTGCAGCACATCCACATACATCAACGTCTATCCAGCAGTTATCAGTCACTCTGGAATGCCTTACCACAAGAACTCCTTACCAGCCATAGAAGCACTGTGCAGAGCAGGCACTGCCATCCGTGGCGATCACATGCCTATTAAGAACCATGTCTCACCTCCTGTAATGTTCAGTGCCTACCATTAAATAATCATGGTGACTTCGGTGTAATTATTGTCTTTGATTAAAGGTGTCATTTCTGTTCGTCTCATTGCGATATCTTTCAATTAAGGTCTGTACTGTATTGTAGCAATTATTTCTACACGTGGTCCAAGATTTGTGGAGCGCACCAGTGTAGTTGACCCCTCGCGTGCGCGCGCGCGCACACACACACACACACACACACACACACACACACACACACAGAGAGAGAGAGAGAGAGAGAGAGAGAGAGAGAGAGAGAGAGTGTAACCTGCAACACACACATTGTCAGAGTGATACCACGACTCCTTGAATTCACTGTGACGTCAGAGCAGTGGTCATCAAACATTTATGCTGCAGAGCCAAACCTAATATTATGGGGCGGCACGTCGGTCCGCCTATCTACCGAACTTAACCAAGTCCACCCCCACCCCCACCCCAAAAAAACACCTTATTGAAGATAACACTCATTGAATTGCTTGTGCATCAGGCAATAGACACCATCCCACCTGTAGCGTGGTCATAGTCTGTGCAGCATGCTGAAAAGCTTCAGAAAGAATAATTTGACTGGGAAGTGATGATGGATATACGCCTTGAACCTATCATCGTAAATTTACAATGAGATTGTTCAGAAAATAGAAGTGACGGTGGTATTATGATGGCACAGCCTTCGTGATAAACAAGCACGATGGCGGTGTTAATAGGTGGCACCAGGATCGTCGATGTTATCGTTGATCGACCTCCAAGCGAATGCCAAAATAGATTATTTAAAATTTTCGTTTCCTATTTTCGCTTTGTATTGGCTTGGCTTCCTGTAGTGCACGTGTGATTTGTGAGTGTGCTGACGGGTGGTATACTCATCTGCAGTTCACCTGTGTGATGTGTCCTCTTTTTTCTTCCTTTGCTCTCCTTTTTGAAGCTGTTTGTCCTCCTTTTCAAACAATTGCATGTGGTCACCCTACCCAAGGAGAAGTTAAGCTTCTCCCACCATGTTGTATGCTCTAATAACACACGAGAACGCAGCTGGACAAATATGTCAAATTTCCAATATTTCTACATGTAAACCCCTGTCATTGTCAACGCACAAACTGGATAAGGCCCTAAAATGACAATAACTGTTACTGGTCGAGATATCGGTCGTTTTCGATGTTATCGTTGATCGTTCCCTGGAGTTATTCGCAAATGATGATTAGTTGTTTGCGTGTTCAGTGGAGTATAAATGCTGTCTCTCATTGTAATGTCGAACAAGTTAGTTTATACTCATAATGCCCATTAACAGAGAAAAATATGAGAACTTCCTGACAATTTTTACGATAGTCTTTTCATTAGTTTTTTCTACTACTAATTCTTTTCTACGCGCAGTGATTACACTTAACTAAGTCAAACACATCAACACACACATCTTATACACATTTATAAAAATTCTATTGAGCAGAAGCAGTTGTCAAGTAAATATGATGATTTCGGTTTGTGCTTTAAGTTAATTTTGTTGTGTATTAAATTTTTAGTTATGAAACAGTTCAACTCGAAGTAAAAGATAATTATTGCAAGCAGTTTCAATGATCTTGTCGTTAGACAATTGTCATTTTGATAAAAATTGTACTTCACGTCTTCACAAAACTGTGTCAGCTGCTGTTTCCTCCCAATGTCACGCAAAGTAAATCTGTGGAGCAGTGGACTCAACATCGTCAAGATGTGAATTAATATTTTTCTCATGACAACTGATCGAAATTGGTTTTAATATTTACTATTCCCCTCATAGATTTGAACATGTAATACGATATGCTGCAGGCAAATGAGCCTGACTGTTGTCCGCAGCGACGCATTTCGGCAATGTGGACTTTGTTTGGCCACTCCCTGCTGCCGTTCATGCGCAGTTCTCATCCTTTTCCACTGCTCCACCTTTGTGCGCGAAAGCACCGTCCTACGTGACGCAAGCTATAGCTAATGGCCGGCATGTGCTGTAATGTCTCTTTCGATGGTTTTGTAATTTATTGGAAGTTGATACACATAAAATAAGCAGACATTTGTATATGTAGAAAACAAATGGAAGCCTAATTTCTTCGTCATTGCGTTGTATGTGAGTAAGTTCATTCAAGTGTTTTGGGATGTACAATGTTTTTGGTCTTTAATCTTGTGCAAAAACAAATTCTCTTTCTGTCCCACTGCGGAGCATGCAACATATAACAGACTCCACAGCATGCGATCGAGCAGCTCGTAAATGATGTAATTTGTTGCTTCCTTGGCGATCCTCGCTACCTTGAGAAGCACGCAATAGCTTTGCCTCTCCTGCCTGGCTGGTAGAACTATCAATTGATGTGTGTTACGGGAGCGTGATTATTTTTCCCAGAGAAAGCAACTACTGCACGAAGTTTCAGCTCAGTCTGATGAATTAACTAGTTCGCGTGTATATAAAATTAGTGCACTGGCTACTCACTTTTGTTAAACAGAATGGTACACAAGACTACCAACATCTAAGAGATTACAGAAGTCGCATCACATAGAAGATGCAATGTCGAAAATTGCAGCATTGTCTTTCTCTCAGTCGGTTTTATTAGAAAACTGGTACATTGTTGCTGGTAAATTTATTTAGTCACGTACCTTCTTCTTACAATGGAGACTGTTTTGCAAAACCTTGTGTAAATTGAGCCAATTCTTTTTCACATGGTACGTTCTGAACAGATAGACAAACATTCATTTCTACTTAGACAGGGATTCATAACCTATATAAATTAGTACATTATAAGACCCCAACAGATTAGCTATACTAAGAGAGTGGTAAGTTGGTTGCTGGCCCACAAGTACATTCGGAACACTTCGTGTCGGCTTTTCTCTGTTTCAGATTGGCGATCCCAAAGTTGTGACACTGGAATTGCCTAACGAAGTATTGTAGTGTTGTCTGTGCAAGCAGGTGATTAATTGATTAATAAAAATAACTGTACTTATATTTAAATGTGTCATGTAATATGATACATGATCACAGATGTTCACTAAATGTTTTGAATAACAGGTTTCTTCTACTCACTGCATTGTATTACAACAGCCTTCACTAATTAAATATTCCTTGCTACAAATAAGTACCACATTTGAAGATGACACCTCTTTAAAATACATTTAATGAATGCATTTTACTTCCGTGTGGAAATTTATACCATAGAAGCTGAACAGCACGAGTGACACATGCCGGTACATTGTCAGTATCGAAAGACAAACAATAAAACACCCCACACCCCTCACCCCCTACCACCTACATCCTTGAACCCCCCCACCCCCACCCCACCCCTCCCAGTGGTCCTGCTACTGACTCCTCTGTTCCTGAGGTAAGTGGTAAGCTTTCTTTAGCTGACGGACGAATTCAACATGTCAATCAAAATTAAGCAAATCTTTAAATATTACTGTCTCTGTAAGTAGTTTTGTTTCTTGCTGAGCATGAAAGATACACTCATGAGACGCTGTTAATGTTAGTTGATGTTGGATGTTGTCGGATTCAGCTGTTAGTTGCTAGAAGCATATCATTATAAAATACAGCTGAGATCTGCAGACCATATGAATACTTGATTTAAACCGCATGCCTGTGGGCTGCAGTTTGACGACCACTGCACTAGAGTCTAGCTGCACATGGTCCAAAGTATAACATTCTATTACACCTCTGTTTGACAATGAGCCTGCAGTGGCTCAAAAAAAGAAATAGTTAATGGTATAGAACACAAATAATATCAAAATTCACAAAAGTGACTGGTTGCATATCATACCAACACAAATCGCCAATTACAAGGGGGGAAATTTTCACTCTGCAGCAGAGTGTATGCCGATATTGAAACTTCCTGGCAGATTAAAATTGTGTGCTGGACCGAGAATCGAACTTGGGACCATTGCCAGTTTTAATCTGCCAGGAAGTTTCAATTACAAAGGGTGTTCGATAAGTAATGCAATATATATTTTCTTTCTTTTCTGAAAGCAAGTTGGTTGTATTCAGGATACCAACACACCATATTATTCCCCACTCTTTTGGCTACCAACCCCATTTTTCAACATAATCTCTGTTTAATGCAATGGCCTTACGCCACTTTACTGCAAGGGCCTGTACACCTGCATGGTACTACTATATTGGTCGACATCAGAGTCAAAGTCTTGCTGCATCAATAACCTCCTTATCAACCACATCCTGCTTCCCACAGAGTGCATCCTTCATTGGGCCATACAGATGGAAATTGGATTGTGCAAGATGTGTTTTGTAGGGTGGACGAGGAAGAACAGTCCAATCAAGTTTGGTGAGCTTCTCTCAGGTGCACATACTTGTGTAAGGCCTTGCACTGTGATGGCTAAGAAGAAGTTCATTTGCATTTTTGTAGCGATGAACACGCTGAAGTTTCTTCATTTTTCAAAGTGTGCTTGGCTACCTGGCACATGAGAGATCCGACAGGTTTGCGCGACTTTGTTACAGTGATGACAGACACCTAACCCTACAGCTCACCGTGCTTTTGTTCACTGCCAGGTCTACATACCAGAGCGATGAGAGAGAAAGGAGAGCATATTGCTCAAAAGCAGTAGGGGTCTCAACTTAAATGTCATTAGCATTGATGTTGACAGGCAATAACATGGGAGTTAAGATGTGGGGAACAGGTGCTAGGTGCATGGGGTGCAGGATGTCTGGATTCTCAGTATGGCCATGGAATAAGGATGTGGTGATATTGGCATTGGAGAAATGTGACACGCATGCGAACTACAGTCAACTTTCACTTTCACGAAAGTGCAGCTGCATGAGAGGCATGGGGGGCTTCATGATAGACAGCATATGCCAACACACATGCAAATTAAAAGTAATTGGACACCATTGCGTGTGAGCATGGGCACACGACAGCAGAGGGTGTGTCGCCCTCACCCCCCCCCCCCCCCCCCAATACATGGACTTGGCATATGGCCATATGCGATTCTCAGGATGTGATTACGCTGACATCAGTGGAAGTGTTTATTCCCACCAGAAATGGAGGAGACCCACCCACTACTTACCTCTTCTATTAATCTGCCCTGGTAAGGAACCCACACTGATGAGTAAAACTCAAGAACTAGTTCAAGAAGTGTTCTGTAAGCCACATCAAGTGTGGATGAATTAAATTTTCTTAAGATACTTCCAATGAATCTCAGCCCTGTGTCTGCTTTACCTCTAGTTTGTTTTATGCTGTTATTCACTTTAGGTCACTCTACATTGTTACTCATAAATATTTTAGGATAGTCACAGTTTCCAGTGATTCATCATGAATAGTGTAATTGTAGAGCAGTGAATTTCTTCATCATCATCATGACATTATCCATTATATCATTTACACTTACTGTAAACCATAGTATCCCCCAAACATTCTCATGAGGTACTCCAAAATTTCCTTTACATCTGTCAATTTTGTCGGATTAAGAATAACATATTGAATTCCATCTGCAAGAAAGTTCTGAATCCAGATAAAAATCTGGTCCAATACCTGATAAGCTCATACTCCGTTCAGTAAGCGACAGTGCCCGTGAGATTTTGAAAGACCATGCTTCTTATTATACAGTAGTTGAGTTTAATGCTGAATAGACCTGTTGGTCCCCAAGGTAAAGGAGATGATTATGATGACTAACTACATGATACAAATACTTCTAAGAGTATTAATGATATGAGCATACACAGGCAATCATCTGAAGAAAGTGAAGCGATCGGACCAAGTGAATATCAAAGAGTCTGTTGCGCCAGAACTATGCTGATTGCAGTGAAGTTACCTCATGAAGCAGTGTTCACATAGAGCCTCCTCCCCTAGTGCAGGGCATGGTGAAAGAGGCTGTGTGGATTGCTGAGGTGGTGCTATGACGCAGAGCCAAGTAGGTCTCTGGGATGCTATGTCACCTGCGGTGTGAAGAGTGTTGAGTGGCGAGGTACACTGGATGGCACGCAAGTGAAACTCGTGGATGTGGGCTGGCATGTGTGGTGCTGGCCATATTGTGAGTGTGCTGCAGCATCAATAGTAGTGAGTGCAGGCAGTGTGTCATCAGATGTGGGTGAGGTGATGTCAGTGGCCGTGTGGGTGTCATGTGATCAGCAGTGTTCTGCACAGGCACAGTCAGGTGAGGGTATGTTAATGTCACGCAAATGTCATCTCTCCAACTGGGTGCAGCGATGTCAGATTCAGTGAGAGTCAGCTGAGCTTGTGGTTGGCAGCCCGCTGCATAAGCTACTGTGGAAGCTGTGTGTTTGCCTGCTGCCATTATTAACACTGAGTTTGTGATGTACAATCAAATGAATTCAAGCTGCAGGTTTAACATGAGCGTCTCTGAGTTCACGTTTGTGAGCGACCATTGCCAGTCGTACTTGTGCATGGAGTTTCACAAACCACAGAGTCCATAGCATGTGGTCTGTCATAAGATGGATGTCATCTGTGCACAAAGTCAGTGTCATAATTGTGATGAGGCTTTGTCACTTAAAACTTTGTCATAACTGATGTGGTGAATTTGCTGTTCCATCGACTGAGAGAGACAGTGGAGTATAGCATCTTCCGCAGTCTCGTATTTACTGTCTTTTGGGAGGAGAGAGTATGATATCTCTTATTGCATCTGTATTTTCCCACCAAGTGACATAGTAGCATGACAAACTTGGTGGCTTCACTGATTGTGTCGCTCAGTGTGAAGGTATTATCCACAATGGCAAACCACAAAGTAGAGTGGTCTGGCCAGAAAGTTGGTAGTTTGAGATGAGTCCTGTAGTTGACAGATTACGATTGTGATGTTTGCAGTGGAAATTCAACCAAGCACATATTGTCTGTAATTGGGATGACATGATGTGCGGAGGATGGCACAGTAGGCGATGCAGCCAGCTGCACGAGTTCCAGAGCAACTGTTTTTACATCAAAATCAATTAAATGTACATCCAACTGGATGGATTGCCGTGCCCTGGCTATAGCTTGGTCTGCACAATAATGAAGCACTACCTGACAGAGTGGCATGGTCCCCTTTTGTCACTCCAGTTGCATGTGAGTTATGTGTGGAGTCGTGGGTGGAGAAACATTGACTACCAGTGAAAACTGTGCAGCACAACATGGACACATCGGCAGCATTGTTGTCATGCAGTAGTCAGATTTGTCAGAGGTAAACACTGTATATCCACAGGACACAGGATGATTACACTGTATAACCACACAATCGTAATACTCTCAAGTGGCGTTAACATGGGGCTTGAGAAGGTACTAATGGAAGCAAGCATGGGTCACATTCCAGTGTTACCAGTTGAGTCTATCAGTAGATCAGGTTTCACTAGGCAAGGCCTGCACCTCAATAAGTGTGGGAAGAGGAGTCTGGCAAAGCTTATAGGTGAGATTGTAGTGAGGGTTGGTGGGATCACTTATCGAGTGGTGTTAGAGCTGCACCTCTTTTAGACTGAAGTCAGCTGATAGGTACACCGTCTTAAAGGAAGTCTCTCTAAGTGAGGAATCACCTTCAGATGATGTTATGTTTCCAAGTAGAGAAGGCATTAGCATATTTCATCAAAATATAAGAGGTATGAGAGATAAAGTTAGTGAACTGCTTACAGATGTTGACTCTGAAATTACTGGTATATCGGAGCACCACTTATTTAATTTGACAATTCAAAGGGTTGCTTTACCAGGATACAGATTAGCTGGCTGTTTTTCAAGGAGTTCCTTGCTGGGTGGCAGAGTCGCCATGTACTAAAAAACAGTATTCCATTTGAGTCCATAGACATATTATGGCACTGCACTGAACAGATATTTGATTGTTGTGCAGGGGCAGTTGAATTTAATCAAACTAAACTTCTGATTTTTGTTGTTTATAGGTCCCCTCACTCTGATTTCAGAGGATTTCTGCTCAAGCTAGAGAGGGTTCTTGATTCACTTTATGGGAAGTACCAGAAATTAGTTACGTGTGGTGACTTCAATATTAATTTTGTATATGATTGTGTAAGAAAAAGGATGTTGCTAGATTTAAATTCTTATGAACTGATGCAGGTTGCGCTTTTTTTTCTAGCTAGGATGCAGGGGAACAACAGTAGCACAGCCATAGACAATATTTTTATTCATTCATAATTACTAGATCGGCATTTTGTTAGTAAAAGGGTGAATGGCCTTTCATACCATGACGCTCAAATTTTTAACACTAAAAGACTTTTGTAATCAAACATATGTCACATATAGTTACAAACTATGTAGGAAATTTAATCCAATGACAATAAAGAGTTTTTTAAAACTCTCCAAGGAGCAAGACTGGCAGGATGTTTTTAGTGTCAATAACATAGATGACAAATGTAATGCTTTCTTTAAAACATTTCTCGTGCTCTTTGAGAGCTGAATTCCATTAGAACATTGTAAATGGGGTACTAGCAGTAAAAGGCAGCCTGGGTGACTGACTAGTGGTATAAGGATATCATGTAGAACAAAGCAGAAATTCTATCAAAATGTTAGAAGTAGTCACAAGCAAGCTACAGTTGCCCATTACAAACAGTATTGTATGGTGCTTAAAAATGTAACTAGGAAGGAAAAGAGTGTGTGGTACCCAGATAGAATAGCTAATTCACAGGATAAAATTAAAACCGTATTCTCAGTTGTGAAGGAAGTGTCTGGTCAATAGCACAAGATCAATGATATAAAGTCGGTTCATATTAAAAATATTTCTGTTACTGATAAATCAGATATATGTACAGTATTTAACATTCATTTTCTGAGTACTGCTGATGAACTAAATAAAAATTTAGTTTCTACAGGGAATCATATAACTCTCTTGGAAAATGCATTTCCGAGACCAATATCTGAAATATGCCTCTGTGCCACTGACAAGGGGGGAGATTGAGTCAATAATTAAATCACTGAAGCCTAAGCACTCTCATGGACATGATGGGGTACCTAGCAGAATATTAAAGTACTGTGCTGCACATGTTAGGCCTGTACTTAGCCATATGTTTCCTTTAGAAATGGTCAGTTTCCTGAATGATTAAAGTACTCAGTACTAAAGCCACTTTATGAAAAGGGAGAAAGGGATAATGTAGAAATTTTTAGGTCTATTTCTATGCCATCAGTGTTTGCTAAAGTTATCGAAAAGGCTGTGTATGTAAGGATAATTGATCATTTTATATTACATAATTTGCTATCAAATGTACAGTTCAGCTTTAGAAGTCTTAACAATTGAAAATGCTATATTCTCTTTTCTCTGTGAGGTACTGGATGGGTTAAACAAAAGGTTTCGAACACTAGGCATATTTTTTGATTTAACTAAATCAATTGTGTTGATCACAAAATATTTCTCCAGAAGTTGGACCATTACGGAATACGGGAGTAGCCCACAACTGGTTCACCTCTTACTTTAACATACAGCAAAAGGTCACTATTCACAGTGTGATGTGGGGTCTGAGTGGGGTACAGTCAAATGGGGTGTGCCCTAGGGATCAGTGTTGGTGCCATTCCCGTTCTTTATTTATATAAATGATATGCCCTCTAATATTACGGGTAACTCTAAAATATTTATGTTTGCTGATGGCACTAGGTAGGTAGTAAAGAATGTTGTGTGCAACATTGGCTCAGTTTCAAACAGTGCAGTTCATGACATAAGTTCATGGCTTGTAGAAAATATACTTAAGACTCAGTTTTTACAGTTTCTAACACACAATTCAACAAAACCCAATGTTTTAATTTCACAGAATAGGCATAGGATTAGTGAAACTGAACAGTTCAAATTTCTGGGTGTTCAGATAGATAGTAAACTGTCATGGAAAGCCCACTTTCAGGATCTTGTTCAAAGATTTAATGCTGCCATTTTTACTATTTGAATAGTATCTGAAGTGAGTGATCATTCGACACAAAAATTAGTCTACTATGCTTTTTTTCATTTGCTTATGTTGCATGGTGTTCTATTTTGGGGTAACTTTTCCCATTCTAAAAGGATACTTTTGGCTCAGAAACGGGTTGCTTGGGCAGTAAGTGGTGTAGGTTCGCGAACCTCTTGTCGACCCCAGTGTACTAGTCTGGGTATTTTGACATTGGCCTCTCAATACATATATTCTTTACTGTCAATTCTTGCTAACAATATCAGCTTATTCCCAAGAATAAGCAGCTTTCACTCAGTTAGTACTCAGCAGAAATCCAGCCTGCATTTGGATCGGACCTCTTTAACTCTTGTGCAGAAATGTGTGCAGTACACTGCTGCATCCATTTTTAATAAGCTACCACAAGGATTCAAAAATCTTTGCAGTAATCCATGTGCTTTCAAATTGAAACTGAAGAGTTTCCTTATGGGTCACTCCTATTCTGTTGTTGAGTTCCTTGAAAAATTAAGCTAATTCTTATGTTATATTGTTGACTGTGTTTACTGAAACTTATGGCTTGACCGTTTTTTGGTTCATAAACATTTTATTTTTATCTGTTATTACTTTTATGATGTAATTTCATGTATTGACACATTACATGACCTTGCAGGTTTGTTCCTCAATTTGGTCCTATGGAACTTTATGTGTAAATAAATAAAGACAATATTTATTAATGATAAGAGCATACACAGACAAACAGTTGAAGACATTGCACAGTGAAGTCATCAGGCCAACTGTCTATTGAAGAGGCTGTTGCACTGGAGCTAAGTCAACTGCCAGCAAACGTTACCTTCCAAAGCGGTGTTCCCACAGTCCCTAAGCATTTGGTGTTTTCTTTTAATCAGTATCACATAATAATGGATATACGTTTAAAAATGCAACTGAAAAACAAACAATATTTATTTGGATGATTGTTGTTATTTTCACCAATATGGTTAATCTACTAAAACCTTGCTGAAATGATCCTGCTTTCAATAAAACTTTAAAGAGTTTCCAGTGGAGATTCTATAGCATCTCTTTCTATACAACACAAGAATGTAATACACTTCTATGTATTCTGAGGTACAACTTACATTCTTCTTTTCTGTTCCAACTACTTTCATAAAACCAGTACCATTTTATCATTTGTGTCAATGACTCCACTCTAGGAGTACCTAACGTACCCAAGCTTTGCTGTGATAATATTATCACCATTGAATCAAAGAATGGTAAATTCAGGATGAAATTTAACAATATTATGAAAAGGATCCTTTTCATAATATTATTATCACTGGGTGCACTGCACCACGTGGAATATAAATGTGGAAACTCCCATGCTTGACAACAGTGCACTCTCGGTAAGACAATAGAAATACGATATGAACAATGACTATGGCCAGTCTTACCAGCTCACAAGGAATGTTAAAGTCACATCTGAGATCATAAAAAACTAGCCTTCTCACAATACTTTCACAATACACCACGTAATGGTACACGCTACAGCCATGGGGAGGTGCTGTGTCTGTTTATTTTACTTTCTCATGCTTCTTCATATTTGCATATTCTTCGTCTCTCTTAAAAGTACACCCGTTTTACAAATTAGCTGTCCTTGATCTACTTACTTAAACTCATCAGTATGGCTGAGCACATTAAAGCAAACACTTCCCAGACAAGGAGGAAGACACAAGCCCCAGAACAAATCTGCCAATCAGATTAACGATGGGAGCTGGTGTGCTGGCCAACCTGGATGTGGTTCTTTGGCAGTTTCCCACATCTGACCGGGTCAGTACAGGCCTGGTACCCACTTCCTGTCTGATGCAAGGCATGCAAAGATTTTGAAAATGTTTTCGCACTTGAACATGAGGTTAATGTAGATATCAACAGACAGGGTATGTGAATTCCACCCTGGGAAGAGTAGTGGCATCAGGTAAGGCATCTGGCCAACATTGACAGTTAACATTGTGTCAAATCTTATAACAGTGCTGATCTCGCAGAGAATGGGAACAAATGAAGAAGAAGAAGATGATCCGCACGCACGAAGTTGACCAGCATGTTTCCCTCTCCCTGAGTTGTGGTTTACAAACCTCATGGTTGTGCTTCCCACCTTGGTTTGGTAATGGTGTGGTCTTACTCCAGATTATTGCCTCGTTTTGCTCATTGTCTCCACACTGTTAACAGCTGAAGGTGTTTGGGATTGGCCACTGTTGAAGTCTTCTCATAGAAGGCACAGACTGTGTCTGTGTCCTCAGGGGGAAGGACTGGACTCCTGCGATGTCATGTATCTGTACTTGCAGCCATCTTACCAGTCTCTAAATATGAGGGAGGCCCACATTTAAGCACAGGCAACATAAGCTACATCCAATGGGTCTGCAACATGTGAACTTTATTTCTCATTTTTAAGCCGGTGGTGCGGGCCTATTTTATAACTGTAAATGACTTACCTTGTAATTCCTCATGCCAAATTCCCAGTGGGATGTAACTAAACATGTGGCACTAGTAGCGGGGGTTGCGTATCTTCTAGGGCAATCTAATTTGTTGCCGGATCTCAGAACAGCCTGCACTGATGCCATACCTCAGGACAACCTGCATTCTTGCCAGATCTGCCTCAAGATCAAGGTCACACCCTCCCTTCTAGGCCAACTAGGTAATGTACAAATCGTGAGAAAAAAAGGGGGGGGGGTGATACGGTGTTGTCTTGTTGGCTAGGGCACTACCATAGCCCTCACAGTTGCCATTTTTCCAACATCATTATTACTATAATTTATGACCTGGATTTATTACCCAATTAGTATAATTTGCAATTCAATATGACCACTAAAGATTTTTCCACCACTACCACCCTCACACCAAAAGGTATGTGTCACTGCAGTCACCTACCCACCCACAGCACTCATATGGGAATGCTAAAAATCAGATGGACTTGTCACTCACACTCCATATGCTATGGTGAAAGGCTGATCATCATCAACCATCAGCAGAAATCTGCAGTCATCTAAAGAAAGAATAAAAAAAATGACTTGCACAGTCGAACGAAAGTTATTCATTGTTTGTCATGTACGTGTATGTTTCTGCAAATACTTACAAGTTTCTTTTAATTCTCCCCGAGTGCAGTGGCTCCCTGGTGCATTGGAGAAGAAATCAACAAACGGACTACCTGATATACTTGAACAGGACACACAGGTGTTCTCTAACATTCTATTTCCATTGCGTGCACACACAACACCTAGTTGATAAACAGCTAAGTGTATTCTAGTGCACTGCTCTTTGCCACCACTTATCAAGTAACTGCCAGTGAATCGAAACATGTGAATGTAGTCATAGGGCTAGTTAGTTATGTTCACACAGTAACTGCAAGTGAGACAATGGAAAATCCCGGATGGAATGTAACAATATTATGAAAAGGGAAGTTGCTACTCACCATATAGCGGAGATCCTGAGTCACAGGTAGGCACGAAAAGACTCTCACAATTAAAGCTTTCGGCCATTAAGGCCTTTGTCAACACTACACACACATATGCATACACACACTCACACTATCACAAACGCAACTCACACACGACTGCAGTGGTGGTGGTGGATTGACAGCTGTGTAGTGGTGGAATGGGAACAGGGAAGAAGCTGGATGGGTGAGGAAAGTGACTATCGAAGGATGAGGACAGTGACTAATGCAGGATGAGGCCATGAAGGTTACGGGAATGTAGGACATATTGCAGGGCAGGGAAAATACCCACTTGCGCAATTCAGAAAAGCTGGTGTTGGTGGGAAGGATCCATATGGCACAGGCTGTGAAGCAGTCATTATAATGAAGGATATCATGTTTGGCAGCATGTTCAGCAACAGGGTGGTTCACTTGTTTGTCGGTGGCCATTCACGCGGACAGACAGCTTTTTGGTAGTCATACCTACATAGAATGCAGCACAGTGGTTGCAGATGAGCTTGTAGACCACATGACTGGTGTCACAGGTAGCCCTGCCTTTCTACATCTACATCTACATTTATACTCTGCAAGCCACCCAACGGTGTGTGGCGGAGGGCACTTTACGTGCCAGTGTCATTACCTCCCTTTCCTGTTCCAGTCGAGTATGGTTCGCGGGAAGAACGACTGTCTGAAAGCCTCCGTGCATGCTCTAATCTCTCTAATTTTACATTCGTGATCTCCTCGGGAGGTATAAGTAGGAGGAAGCAATATATTCGATACCTCATCCAGAAACGCACCCTCTCGAAACCTGGCGAGCAAGCTACACCGCGATGCAGAGCGCCTCTCTTGCAGAATCTGCCACTTGAGTTTGTTAAAAATCTCCGTAACACTATCATGGTTACCAAATAACCCTGTGACGAAACGCGCCACTCTTCTTTGGATCTTCTCTATCTCCTCCGTCAAACCGATCTGGTACGGATCCCACACTGATGAGCAATACTCAAGTATAGGTCGAACGAGTGTTTTGTAAGCCAACTCCTTTGTTGATGGACTACATTTTCTAAGGACTCTCCCAATGAATCTCAACCTGGTACCCACGTTACCAACAATTAATTTTATATGATCATTCCACTTCAAATCGTTCCGCACGCATACTCCCAGATATTTTACAGAAGTAACTGCTACCAGTGTTTGTTCCGCTATCATATAATCATACAATAAAGGATCCTTCTTTATATGTATTCGCAATACATTACATTTGTCTATGTTAAGGGTCAGTTGCCACTCCCTGCACCAAGTGCCTATCCGCTGGAGATCTTCCTGCATTTCGCTACAATTTTCTAATGCTGCAACTTCTCTGTATACTACAGCATCATCCGCGAAAAGCCGCATGGGACTTCCGACACTATCTACTAGGTCATTTATATATATTGTGAAAAGCAATGGTCCCATAACACTCCCCTGTGGCACGCCAGAGGTTACTTTAACGTCTGTAGATTTCTCTCCATTGATAACAACATGCTGTGTTCTGTCTGCTAAAAACTCTTCAATCCAGCCACACAGCTGGTATGATATTCCGTAGGGTCTTACTTTGTTTATCAGGCGACAGTGCGGAACTGTATCGAACGCCTTCCGGAAGTCAAGAAAAATAGCATCTACCTGGGAGCCTGTATCTAATAATTTCTGGGTCTCATGAACAAATAAAGCGAGTTGGGTCTCACACGATCGCTGTTTCTGGAATCCATGTTGAATCCTACATAGTAGATTCTGGGTTTCCACAAACGACATGATACTCGAGCAAAAAACATGTTCTAAAATTCTACAACAAATCGACGTCAGAGATATAGGTCTATAGTTTTGCGCATCTGCTCGACGACCCTTCTTGAAGACTGTGACTACCTGTGCTCTTTTCCAATCATTTGGAACCTTCCGTTCCTCTAGAGACTTGCGGTACATGGCTGTTAGAAGGAGGGCAAGTTCTTTCGCGTACTCTGTGTAGAATCGAATTGGTATCCCGTCAGGTCCAGTGGACTTTCCTCTGTTGAGTGATTCTAGTTGCTTTTCTATTCCTTGGACACTTATTTCGATGTCAGCCATTTTTTCGTTTATGCGAGGATTTAGAGAAGGAACTGGAGTCCAGTCTTCCTCTGTGAAACTGCTTTGGAAAAAGGTGTTTCGTATTTCAGCTTTACGCGTGTCATCCTCTGTTTCAATGCCTTCATCATCCCGGAGTGTCTGGATATGCTGTTTCGAGCCACTTACTGATTTAACGTAAGACCAGAACTTCCTAGGATTTTCTGTCAAGTCGGTACATAGAATTTTACTTTCGAATTCACTGAACGCTTTACGCATCGCCCTCCTTACGCTAACTTTGACATCGTTTAGCTTCTATTTGTCTGAGAGGTTTTGGCTGCGTTTAAACTTGGAGTGAAGCTCTCTTTGCTTTCGCAGTAGTTTCCTAACTTTGTTGTTGTACCACAGTGGGTTTTTCCCATCCCTCACAGTTTTACTCAGCATGTACCTGTCTAAAATGCATTTTACGATTGCCTTGAACTTTTTCCATAAACACTCAACATTGTCAGTGTCGGAACAGAAATTTTCGTTTTGATCTGTTAGGTAGTCTGAAATCTGCCTTCTATTACTCTTGCTAAACAGATAAACCTTCCTCCCTTTTTTTATATTCCTATTTACTTCCATATTCAGGGATGCTGCAACGGCCTTATGATCACTGATTCCCTGTTCTGCACATACAGAGTCGAAAAGTTTGGGTCTGTTTGTTATCAGTAGGTCCAAGATGTTATCTCCACGAATCGGTTCACTGTTTAATTGCTCGAGGTAATTTTCGGATAGTGCACTCAGTATAGTGTCCCAGTTTATACCTGGTAAATTGAAATCTCCACCTAAGATTATAACATGCTGAGAAAATTTATGTGAAATGTATTCCAAATTTTCTCTCAGTTGTTCTGCCACTAATGCTGCTGAGTTTGGAGGTCGGTAAAAAGAGCCAATTATTAACCTAGCTCGGTTGTTGAGTGTAGCCTCCACCCATAATAATTCACAGGAACTATCCACTTCTACTTCACTACAGGATAAACTACTACTAACTGCGACGAACACTCCAACACCGGTTGCATGCAATCTATCCTTTCTAAACACCATCTGTACCTTTGTAAAAATTTCAGCAGAATTTATCTCTGGCTTCAACCAGCTTTCTGTACCTATAACGATTTCGGCTTCATTGCTCTCTATCAGCGCTTGAAGTTCCGGTACTTTACCAACGCAGCTTCGACAGTTTACAATTACAATACCGATTACTGCTTGGTCCCCGCAAGTCCTGACTTTGTCCCGCACCCGTTGGGCTGTTGCCCTTTCTGTACTTGCCCAAGGCCATCTAACCTAAAAAACCGCCCAGCCCACGCCACACAACCCCTGCTACCCGTGTAGCCGCTTGTTGCGTGTAGTGGATAGGTGATGTTAGTGACTGGACTGGAGTAGGAGGTGGTGGGAGGATGTACGGGACAGGTCTTGCATCTAGGTTTATTACAGGGGTATGAGCCATGAAGAAAGGGATTTGGAGTACGGGTTGTGTAAGGATGGTTGAATACATTGTGTAGGTTCAATGGACGGTGGAATACCACTGTGGGTGGGGTGGGAAGGATAGTGGACATGACATTTCTTATTTCAGTGCACGATGAGAGGTGATCGAAACCCTTCCCTGTTCCCATTCCAAAACTGCACAGCCATCACTGCACCACCACACCCAGTCTTTTTATTTGTCTCCTTTTTTGCTACTCCCTCCCCCTCCCCCCCACTTCCCCGTTCCCTCAATCTGATCTGCAGCACTTCAATGCCTGCAGCCCCCCCCGCAGCCCCCACCATACTACCCCTCCCCCATCCCCACCCCAGTCTCCTCAACTGCACCCAGCTTCCACTCCCATCAAGCACTACTGCTGCTGCTCACAGTGTGGTTTCAGTTGCCTGAGAATGCAGTCGTGTGTGTGAGTTGCATTTGCATGTGCGCGTGTGTGTGTGTGTGTGTGTGTGTGTGTGTGTGTGTGTAGTGTTGACGAAGGCCTTAATGGCCGGAAGCTTTAATTGTGTGTGTCTTGTTGTGTCTATCTGCACCTCAGTGTCTCTGCTATATGGTGAGTAGCAACTTTCCTTCTCATAATATTGTTACATTTCATCCTGGATTTTCCATTGTTTGATTTTTGCCTGACATCTCTTCTTCAATCCAGCCCAATACTATTTACCTTCGTTACTCTCTTCATATGCATTGCTTCTTTCTTTTCTTTCCTTTGTTTCTCTTGTCACCTTACAAACCGCACTGCACACTACACTTACGAACCACACTGTATCAACCGTATTGACCGCGCACAACAAATGGCTACAAGACCATGCTGATTGTTGGTGCAGCATCTTATGTCCCACATTGGTCCGGCTGGTATAATTAATCCCATACTTTCAAATTTATCACTCTCATTGCATTTTTGCGTATTAACTCCCGCTCCTTTCCGGTGCCACATGATCTTGTATCTCATCTTACGAACCACTCCCCACCTCCCACATTTTCTCTGTTCTATCCCAGTTCACACCCACTAATTCCACCATCCAGTCAAATCTGCCATCTCCATTCTTCACACTTATCCACCCACAGACCTGCTACCCACAGTGATATATATTTTTTAATCAGTAATTCTTTACTTTGTGACTTGTTACCAATTTTAGTGAGTTTTCACCTTTTACTATCATAGACTTGACAGATTTCATCTTGTTTTCCCCGTTTGCATCCATTCATCAATTTTGTGAATTTTCATACGTATTTGGGTGTATTTTTGTGAAATTTTTCCAACGTAATTCTACATTATTTATGTAATTTTAAGCATTTTTCCATCACCATGGATCCTTGCTCCTTCCATCTGCGCCAATACAGAAAAGTTTCCTTATCCCTAGCCAGATCTCAGTCCCGCATACTGTTCCTGCATTGTTGCTTGGCTCAAGGAATCCCCACTAATGGCCTTACCATCAAAATATCCATCTCTGGCTGTGACCCCTTCTTCTTCAACGACCTCCACCTGTTCAGATTCTGCCAATCCTTAGCCCTCACCAACATAGACCTGCAAAACTATATCAACCAAGCCCAAACCTCCTTTCAGTACCTTCCCTCCATCTGCAAAATTCTCCTGCTTTGCAATCCCAAATTCCTGGAACCCATAACACACACAAACTCTTGCCCTGCAGAAGCTTGAGCAATGTGCACAATGCCACCTCAAAAAGCTCTCCATGCTTCTCAATTCCTGCTCCCACCTTGGAGTACCACTGTCCACCACCTCTACAACAACTTCCAAACCTCTCCTACATCCCCTCATAGCTGACAAACCCTGTCTTGCAGACCTACAACACTTACCTCACCCTCCAAAACTGCCTCCCATCACCACACAGAATCTAGAACCTAAACAGACCCTCAACAGTGTCATGAACCTTTTCTCCAGAAGCCTTAGCCTCACAGAAATATCAGTCTTTCCAAAGGCCTCACCTTTTGCTCCATTCCCAAATTCAATCATGCGGGATTTGTTAAAGACCTTCTCTCCTTCTCCTAGTCCCTACAGTGGAAACACTTTTTTTACTACCAACCCTACCAATCAGACTCAAACAAAGACCAATACTGAACCTTGCCTAACTCATTTCACTCCTCAATCCAACTGTGACCCACCCATACTGCCTCCAAACCACCCCCTGTTAATTTCCCAGAATTTCTTAACCTCGAACCTTGCCTCACCATCATTCCCCAATCCCTCAACATGCAAACCAACCTCATATCTGCAGAAAGAACCACAGTGCACCATCTAAAAACTGATCCTGACCTTGTAATCCTACCTGCAGACAAAGACTACACCACTGTTGTTTTAAACAGCAAGCTTTACCTGGCGGAAGGATTCTGCCAGCTGTCATATACTTCCACCTACAAACCTTGCCATGGTGATGCCATTCCAGTAATCCAGCAACATCTCCACTCACTACTCAAATATGACCCAGGACCTCTTGCTGGATTCCATCTCTCTACTCACCTCTACCACTCCGCTTAATCCAACCTTCTACATGCTTCCTAAAGTCCATAAACCTAACCACCCAGGACACCCCATTGTGGCTGGTTACCGTGCCCCCACAGAGAGAGTCTCTGCTCTCGTGGACCAACACCTCCAACCTTTTACCCGGAACCTACCCTTCTATATAAAATATACCACTTATTTCCTCCCCCAACTCTCCACAGTTCACGTCTCTTTACCTCATGTTGCCCTACTTATCACTGTTGATGTCACCTCCATGTACACTAATGTTCTTAATGCCCATGGCCTTACCGCTATTGAACACTACCTTTCCCTATGCCCAATGCATTCCTAATCAACAACCTCTTTCCTAGTCACCATGACCAACTATATCCTCACCCACAATTACTTCTCCTTTGAAGGCATTACCTACAAACAAATCCGGGTACAGCTATAGACACCCGCATGGCACCAACCTATTCATGGGCCATCTAGAGAACTCCTTCCTAAAAATGCAGATTCCTAAATGTCTTACATGGTTCAGATTCATTCATGACATCTTTGCTGTCTGGATCAAAGGTGAGCACACCCTATCTGTGCCATGCACATGCATTTAATTTCGTGTAATTCCCCAGATTTGCAATCCCTCTGGCCGCAAGAGCACTTGGAGCGTTCCTGTCACCGGTAGAGGGCAGGTCAGAGGAGAGGGTAGTTAAGGGCTGCAGTGACCTGGAGAAGAGTGTAGTCTGACACGGATGGCAAAGCACGCAAGTGAGGTGGCGTGTTGTGGCCAAGTGTCTGCCATGGTCCATTGACAAGAGTGGTGCCTTTGCTCCCTGCGGGTTTGGCAGGGCCGAGTGTTGGTCACAGCTGAGAACATGGCTCGTTAAAAAGTTATTTTGGTGTGTCCTCTGCTATTGAAGCTGCAAGCAGTTTGTATCCATTCTGGTGCCGGGTTGGAGTCCGGTGTGACCTCTGAAAGTACTGGATGAGGTGGTGTCTGCTGGATGATACCAGTGGGTATCCAACTATGAGTAATCTTTGTTACATCCTTCTCTCGGTGCTCTCTAAGCAAGCGTTTGTCAATGGACACTGGATTTTACGAGAAATCACGGTGAGCATCCGATTAGTGTGCACATCACTTGTTGTCATGTGGTGGCTATTTTGACTCTGTATCCTGTTTGCCCAGTGTTATGTATATAAATGTGTTATTTTGGTACTACTTGAGTCCAGTCCTGTCAATGTATGTGGGCTTGTGACTGTCACTGTTCCAAACTGATTTTAGAATCTAAGGGTATAGAATGCAGATGTAATTCTTCTGATTTATGAGTTGTACTTTATAGTGAGTGAAAACTGTTGAATCTAGCCAACTTATTTCTGAGGCATGTCTGTTAGTTACCTGTTAGCTAGTAACATGAGCTCAAACTGTTTATTAAATTAAACTGTTTATTAAATTGTTTGTCTCCACAAAAAGAACTAAAGAAGAATTTCTGCATTTGTAGCATGTTAATTTTTATTAAATAATTAATGAGTTGTCTCTGTGTTACAGGATAGGTGATTGTATCTCTTGTTAACTGTGATCTTGTTAAAGATGCCTGACTACCATGACTGAAATTTTTAATGAAGGTTTCTAGTACTGTGGTAGCGGCAACCAATGCAATGGAATTTTGATAATTACTGGCAATAGCTGATGGTTGATATTTGTGATATAATCATTTGATTATATGTTTGGCAATTTGTAATGTAAATGCACTTTTTACTTCATTTAACATTCAATACAAAAAGGAAGTGATTTTATACTGTTGCCTTTTCGAGGTGTTTGCCGTAAGATTGTTATTGAAATTTTCAGTTAATGTTGTTCTTGGGTGTCTGCTTTTGGAAACCAATTCATTAGTGTTTTTGGAGACATTAACAAATTCATTATGGATTAGTACCTTTCCACTTAACACCAGCCTCCTACCACAATTCACTATCCATATTCCTCCAGAACCTCAACAACTTCTCCCCCATTTGCTTTACCTGGTCTTGCTCAACCCAACAAGCCACCTTCTGAGATGTTAACCTCCACCACTACATCAGTACCTTCGTCCATATCAAACCTACTAACCACCAGCAATACCTCCACTTTGACAGCTGCCACCTGTTCCATACCAGGAAGTCCCTTCCATACAGCCTAACCACCCATAGTCATCACATTTGCAGTGACAAGCAGTCTCTCTTGGAATATACCAAGGGTCTCACTGAAGCCTTCACTGACCATAATTATCCTCCCAGCCTTGTACAAAAATAAATCTCCCATGCCTTATCTTTCCAGTCTCTGACCACCTCTCGAAGGCCCACCGTCCAGACACAAAGGAGCATTTCCCTTTTAACTCAGAACCACCCAGGACTGGAGCAACTGAATTACATCTCTGCCAGGGATTTGATCCCCTCTTGTCATGCCCTGAAATGAGAAATGTCCTGCCCACTATCCTCCCCACCCCACCCACAGTGGGATTCCATTGCCCACCGAACCTGCACAATATACTCGTCCATCCTTACACAACCCCTGCTCCCAATCCGTCACCTCACGGCTCATACCCCTGTAATAAACCTTGATGTGAGACCTGTCCCATACATCCTCACACCACCACCTACTCCAGTCCAGTCACTAAAAATCACCTGTCCCATCAAAGTCAGGGCTTCCTGTGAATCCAGTCAAGCTGCAACCACTGCGCTGCATTCTATGTAGGCATGAATGGCCATCGACAAACTGTGGCCAAGAATCAAGTGGACCACCCTGTTGCTGAACAGGATGCCAAACATTATATCCCAGATCACGTAAGAAACACATTGACCGTCCTTACGGCGGAACAGGCAACTGTAAAGATAGTTTTCCCGTCGGTCAACAGATGTCGCAGGCGACGCTACAATTCTAACTGAGTGGACTGGAGTAGGTGGTGGCTATGGTTTTTCCCGAGTTTTCAATCGAAGAATGTAGATTAGCTCCTGTAATTCTACAAACCAAGTTTATTTATACTGTAGGGATACTTCTCACAATCATATGCGAAATGAAATAAATGCGTCCGCAGCTCGTGGTCGTGCGGTAGCGTTCTCGCTTCCCACGCCCGGGTTTGATTCCCGGCGGGGTCAGGGATTTTCTCTGTCTCGTGATGTCCTTAGGTTAGTTAGGTTTAAGTAGTTCTAAGTTCTAGTGGACTGATGACCATTTTTTGAAATAAATGAAAAGTAACACAAATATTTCTCGTGAGTTACTGTTTAAATGCAGACTGTATTGCTGTCGTTTAGGTTTTACACTCGCCTTCCATGCCGTCTATTTCCTCTTTGTTATACAGCTCTTCTGATACGGATTATGGTGGTAAAAAAGATCTCCACGTGCAGGTTGACACTAGAAAGTTTTCAAAACCTTGTCAACGTCTTTGAAATATAATCCGATAATTTACTGACAAATACTGCACTGAGCAAGGGTTTCGCGTCCTGACATTACCGACATAATTATTTATTTTTGCATACAGTATGTATAGGGATTAGGTGAGTTATAACGACAATACATTTTTCACATTGAGACTGTAAATAAGTTTAAGAAACAGATATTTCTTCCTTTCTAAGTATTTCTGTAAGCGTTCTTAAGTATAACCACATTTTGCATTTGATTACCGTTAGTTGTAAACGAATATAATTTCACGTTTGCACTTAACGATATCTTCCAAAAAAATAAATACTGTGAAACTTTAAATATCATGACTAAAAAGAAAAAAAAATCTGAGATGGTAAGCATCTTAACTTTGCGGTCAGCACATCTGCTATTGTCACAAGCAGTACTGTTTTGCTCAGATTTAACACATAACTTCTTTCTAGTTAAGCGTGGTAGAGTGATCAAGTAAAGGCAGCGAAACTTATTTGTGCAGCCTAACGGAGAATCTTTATTTGGTACTTAAATACAAAATGAATAAACTACATATTTTTTTATAATTTTCAGTTTTGAGACAGTTCTACTACACTTGTCTTTTAACATTGTCCTGCAACTGTAATACAATTTACATTTCACAAGGTGATTCAAAATGAAAAGTCTGTGTTCTCCACATTCCTCATCGTCCAAACAGTGAAAGATTTTCAAGTTTTGATTTGATGTAATTAACAATCCTAAACTTTATATTTCTCTTATAAATAAACTGTAAATATGCCTGCAAAGACATTTCAATAATGTTGCTAAACTCAACAGTTGGAGCGCTGAGTCCCACTGAAGAATGACACAAGTTCCCAGTTGCGTATTTTTTATGGAGAATAAATAATCCCCTCTTCTCTTGAAGCTCACTGCTACAAGAAAGTGTCTCCTTACATCTCAAACAACCATACCTTTCGATGCATATGTGTGCTACGTAGCCAGCAAAATATGCTACTGAACACTGTTCAAAGGAAAGGTCTTGCTGTGAGGAGACAAACACTCGTCGGCCTCGATGGTACTCCCTTCTTCATCCGTAGAGGAACCAGGGGTGTTTGGAATTCCGACGTTTCCAGAGCTCTCCAACAGCTGAGATTCATCACCTTCTTTTTGCAACACACAGTTGTTCAGTAACAGCATCTTGTCAGTGTCATTCTCACAATTTGAAGCGTCAGAAGGCTTCATTAATGAGTTAATAGTGCTTGTTCCGAACGAGCACCTTAGTGTTCTAACTGTTGGATTGCAGTTGTAGCCTTCTTTCAGACGGCACACAGAAAATAAATTCTCGAGAGCATCTTTGACCAATCTGCTGGCCAGTAAAAATTTAATGCCGACAGTTTGTTCCTCAAGAAAAAACTGAGCAATAGCATTCACAGTCTGGACTAAACCCGTAATGCATGGTGGTGTCGTTATTTTACCTGTCTTTTTTTCAATTTTGTTTATGGTACTTAAGACATCCTTTCCATTCTGTAGCGTGCCATTACTACTGAGCATCGTTCTGATAATGCACACCTATATGGATTAGAGGAAAATGCTGTCCTGCTGTTCAAAACGTCAAACAAATTGTTCATAAACTCTATAAAAGTAGCTGTGCTCTCTGCTGTATCACACTGCAATTCTTTAGTCGCTACACAAGTTCTGATAGCTGCAGCAACAGAGTGGCTGAGGACCTGGACTGCCATTTTTAGATTCATTTTCTGGAATGAATCAGGTTGCAAATGACTATCAGTGAGTTTTACCAACATTCTGCTTTTTTTGTTCTTCTTATCAATGTCATATGTTTTCCTGACATCTTCGAATGAAACAACAGCATTGTTGAAAATGAAGTCGCCACTAAGCAGATTGTTTCGTATGCTTTTGAATAAATGTGGGACATCATAAATGCAAGACAATTTCTGTCCATTTACAATAAAATAAGGTTTTTCAGGCGTAACATGTAAATGCTTCACAACACTTCGATAACTAGCTCCCTGATCACAAACGACTAATTTTGGCTCTAGGTTTGCATTTTGCAATAAAATAATTAGTTCCTGTAAGAGTCCCAATAAATCCTCATGTTTTACTCCTGAATTAGACAAAAAATATGAAACAGGCAATTTCCTGTTACTGTAGATGCCTCTAATCATAAAAACAAGTGCATAATTTGCAGGAAGTGGTTTCCTTCCCCTATCACCCAAATTTTCTAGACCTTTTACTAAATCAAGATCTTTTGAATATTCCAGATGACGCATTATCGACATCTCATCAAAAGATACTACACATGCCTTTTCTAAATACGTTTGTGCCTCAAATTTCTTGCTAAGTTGACTAAAAAGGTTTTTGTCAAACCCTGGTAGAAATTTTGTGACGGCAATCCATCGTTTAATTGTGGACAGTCCAGGTAATACGATACCCAATTTTCGCAAAAATTTATATGCTGCAGGAGATTTGTAAAACAACATCAGAGAGAGATTTTTCTCGATAGAAGACCAAGGACGTTTTTTGCTCTTGCACTGCATTGCAGCCAGTGCCCTGGAGTAATCAGATGGGAAGCAGAAACTGCTTAACACATGGGCAATATTATTTGAGCTCCTATAATGCAATAATCTACTCTTAACTTTTGACAAGTAGGAAGTTTTATTTTTCATGATTTGTTCATATTATGTATTTTCTGTTTCAGTTTTTGCTTTCTAGGAGTAGCCTCATCATCATGACGTAGCATACAGAGTTTTCTTTTAACTTGTCTCCCAGGCATTTCTATGATTTCTTTCAGGTCTGGAAATGGTTCACACTTTTGTGGTGTTGCATTTGTTTCTACCAGAAGGTGACTAGCTGCACTGTATGTTCTCCTTGGAATGTTCACTTTCGGTTCAGGTGATGACAAACTATTCTTATCACTAGTTCCCTCACATACTGATGAAGAACCAGTGTCAGATGTAAATTTAGCAG
The DNA here is from genome assembly GCF_021461395.2 of Schistocerca americana. NCBI lineage: Eukaryota > Metazoa > Arthropoda > Insecta > Orthoptera > Acrididae > Schistocerca > Schistocerca americana. The sequence goes on from NC_060119.1 coordinate 543,110,748, forward strand.
GAACTGCTGTGTGTATAAGCCGTTGTCTCGTATTGTTCATGAATGACTTTTCATCAAAATGGACATCACACAGGAGTCTATTGTGCAGTTTTTCTGGGTCCATATCCAGCAGTTTGACATTGCCTGTAACAATAACTATCCATCAGAAAAATACGATATATGTATATACCATTAACACATTTAGTAGCTCAGTCTACATTAGCATTATAGAAAGAAATCTTTCATTAAATATTTGCTAAGAGGGATCTTCGTGTGCAACCTTTTTTGGACTTTAAATATTATGATTCATTCTGGGAATGTGGTCCTATGGCGTTTTAAGCCTGGTCAACACTGAGCGAACTAAAACAGGAAAAACCTGCGTTCTCATATGTGTAGACGAATTTGAGCAAACGACATTCAGTCGTGTTTGGTTCGTAAACTTTACTCGGTGCCCACAGTGCCTTTAAAGTTCCTGCAAAAGTTAAGAAACACTTTATTTCTAACCTCTTCTGCGTGACTATTTGCTTCGTAATTAGAAATAAACATTGCCTATATTGTTGTTTCCCCTTTAGTGCTTACCTTTTCACAGTGAGGAACAATTAAGTAGCGAAAGCATAACATCAATGTTTGCAAGTGTTTGCGTGATGAAATGCTGATTCTGTAGTGTTCAATTCCATTCACCACTGCGAGGCAATAACATTCAGTCTTTTTCGGTACGCATTTGGTAGTGTTCGTTAGTGTTCAGCTGGCTGTCGGTTTTTGAGCAAAGCATCAAAAGAAGTTTGCCTCGTCTCCCCTTTGGCGTTGCCAGCACGGAGAGTACACGTCTTCTTGCGAACTGCTTTATGTTGCTGCTAGTAAATTTCCTCGGCAGGTGTAATGAGGAGCCAGCGAAAGGCGTCAACCGACATATGTGCAAAATTCTGGAATAAATCTAAAGAAGGCTGGAGCTGTAATTCAGTGTTAAGTGCACTGGCACTACTTCCAAGCGTTTCACATCTACGTAACATATTAAGCCACCAACATATTTATTTTCCTACGCCACTTTGTCAAAACCAGCGGGCAAAATAATCTTTCTCAATATCAAAGATTTACATCGTAGCTGTAACTAGAAGTTTGCGCGGACAGGAAAAATGCCGCCATCCGTATGTGCACCGCATCCACAAGATCATTATCCACATCTGCCAAGTTCCGTATATCCGCATTCTCAGATATTAACGTTTTGTAAAGCAGTTTAACCCACCACTGCTCTGAAAAGAGACTTGTGCCTGGCCTGAAATTCTGTCTGCTGATGCCGCACTCAGTTACGATGCGAATTAAGGCTGGATATATTTCAGTGACAGTCATTTCAAATTTAATTTCTTTTACTTTGCATGTAACTTATCGTAAATGATATAAGAGTGGCACAAAACGATTAATTTTGGATTCTTGTTGAAAGGGGGCTGCAAACGCGGTAATATACAAGTGGAAGCGTGTTTTTCGAGCATATTTTGGCGGTGTCAACTTTGAAGAGCCACAGACGGCAAACCATAATTAAGTTAAAAATTTACTTTGTACAGTTTAAAGATAACCCGCAAATATTCGCAACAGACGTACGCTTTTATCTGCAACACAGTTATTACTGGGGACATCCGCACTCGCGCAGACCTGTAACTATAAGTAGTGTTGTTTTCAAGTGAAAGCGGTGTGAGGATTATTAGCGCACAGATAAAAAAAATGCTATGCTCGTTCTCTTCTATTCTCCTCCCTTCATTCCAGTATAAACGCTTGTTCACACGTATAAACGAATGGCAGTGAACATCGGCGAATTATCTATGAATACTCATTTGCAGCAGTGTAAACGAGGTTTTACACTCGTTCACTTCGTTAGCTCTAGTATATACCAGGATTTAGAGGGACCGATGACCTAGCAGTTAGATGACGGCTATTATTCATTTATTTCACTGTTGCGATTTCAGCTCTAGAGCCATTTTCAAGTACCAAGTGAAAGGTCTTGTAAGGTAATGCTTCTTAAATTGTTTACCAAATGTTACCACACTATGCTTTGCATTTTGTTATCCATGTCTTATATTGGTTTCAGTTTTCACATTGCACACAAAAATGCCTCTACAGCTAAAATTACGACAGTGAAGTGAATAAACAGTTTAAAAAAGTCCAAACCGCAGCAAAGATTTCTTTTAAAAATTATATGATATGATTCTTGTACAGGAAGGGCTGCCACGTTATATCAGAATATAAGATCGACAAAATTTAGATAGGATCGAATGCTTAGGGCTCTTTATTAGTTCTTACTCGTAACTAATTTATTGATTTACTTGAATTTAAAAACCACTCACGTAACCTTTATCTTTGACGGGAAATCTGAACAATTTTAATCCAGAATTTGTTCGTCTACTCCTTCCACAGTTGATATAATCGCAGGCCCTCGGCATGACGACTCGATCCACTACCACTGGTATGTCAAAAACAGTTGTACTTCACAGACGCCAAATAGTGGAAAGCTGCACGCGTTTGGCCGATGTTGCCACATGTTTCACAGAACGGAGTGCCATCTTGTGGTTGATTCCACAAGTAAGGGTGTGATGCTGTTGCCACCTGGTGGCCGTTCCCTGACAGGGGTTGCCTGTTAGACCAAGCGATGGGGCAATCTGTTTCTTACGTGATCTGGGACTATATCCTTCATTTCAATGACTACTTCACAGTCTGTGCCATACGGATCCTTCCCAACAACATCAGCTTTTCTTAATTCCCAAGAGGGGTACTTTCTCTGTAATACATCCTATGTTCCTGTAACCTTCCTGGCCTCAAGCTTTGTTAGTTGCTGTCCTCACCCATCCAGTCCTAGCACTACACAGTCGTCATTGGACCGCCATGCCCAATATTTTTATTTCTCTCCTTTTCCACTACTTCCCCCTCCTCCCCCCCCCCCAACCCCACCTCTCCCCTGCCCACCACCTGACCTGCAGCACTTCAATGTCTGACAACACCACCACACTATCCCTCCCACTCCCCACTCCAGCCCCCTACTTACACCCAACCAGTCGCCACTCCAATCATGTATTGGTGCTGCTGCTCGCAGTGTGGTTTCAGATGCCTAAAACTGCAGTCGTATGTGTATAGTGTTGAAGAAGGCTTTAATTGTGAGAGTCTTGTTATTGTGCCTAACTGCGACTCAGCATCTCCGCTATATGGTGAGTTGCAACTTTCCTTCTCATAATATTGTTAAATTTCATCCTGGATTTTCCATTGTTTGATTTTTGCCTGACATCTTTTCTTCGATCCGACCCGGTGCTGTTTTCCTTCATTACTATTTTCCTTTGCATTCTTTCTTTCTCTTCTTACCTTTGTTTCTTTTGTCACCTTACAAACCACACGGCACACACTACTTACGTCTTGGCCGCGCACAATAGATGGCTACAAGAACACACTGACTGTTGGTACAGCATCTTATATCCCACATTAGTCCCATCAATATAATTAATCCTTTACTTTCAGATTAATCACTCACCCTGCATCATTTCCCATATTTTTGTGTGTTAACTCCCCCGCCTTGCTAGTGCCACATGATCTTGTATCACATCTTACGAACCACTCCCCACCCCCCACACTTTCTCCTTTCTATCCCAGTTCACACCCACTAATTCCACCATCCAGTCACATCTACTGTCCTTCACACTCATCCACCCTCAGACCTGCTACCCACAGTAATATATATATTTTTTATTAGTAATTCTTTACTTTGATCCTTGTGACTTCTCAGCAATTCTAGTGAGTTTTCACCTTTCACTATTGTCAACTTCACAGATTTCATCTTGTTTCCCCCATTTGCATCCATTCATCAATTTTGTGAATTTTCGTACATATTTGGGTGTATTTTTGTGAAATTTTTCCAACTTAATTCTACATTAGTTACATAATTTTAAGCATTTTTCCATCACCATGGATCCTTGCTCCTTTCATCTGCATCAATACAGAAATGTTTCCTTCTCCCTAGCAAGATCCCAGTTCCACATACTGTTCCTGCATTGTTGCTGACTCATGGAATCCCCTCTAATGGCCTTACCATCAAATTACCCATATCTGGCAGCCACCCCTTCTTTCACAATGACCTCCACGTGCACAGATTCCGCCAATCCTTAGCCCTCACCAACATAGACCTGTAAAACCATATCAATCAAGCCCAAACCTCCTTTCAAGTCCCTTCTCTCCACCCACAAAATTCTCCTGCTATGCAATCCCAAATTCCTGGAACCCATATCACACACAAACTCTTGCCCTGCAGAAACTTTAGCAACATGCACAATGCCACCTCAAAAAGCCCTCCATCCTGCTCACTTCCTACTCCTGCCTTGGAGTGCCACTGTCCACCACCCCAACAACAACTTCCAAACCTCTCCCAAATCCACTCATAGCTGACAAACCCTGTCTCATAGACCTAATACACTTACACCACCCTCCTAAACTGCCTCCCACCACCACACAGAATCCAGAACCTAAACAAACCTGCAATATTGTCATGAACCTTTCCTCCAGAAGCCTTAGCCCCACAGACATGTCGTCCCTTTCCGAAGGCCCACCTTTTGCCCCACTCCCAAATTCAATCATGCAGGAACTGTTAAAGTCCTTCTTTCTTTCTCTTGGTCCCTACAGTGGAAATACTTTTTTGCTACCAACCTTACCAATCAGACTCCACCAAAGGCCAATATTGAACCTTGCCTAACTCAGTTCACTCCTCCATCCAACCGTGATTCACCACAACTGCCCCCAAACCACCCCCTGTTAACTTCCAAGAATTTCTTAAGCTTGAACCTTGCCTCACCATCATTCCTCAATCCCTCAACATCCAAACATCCACCTTGCTAAGCTGTGATGCCTTCTATGTAGGCATGCCAATCAAAAAGCTGTCTATCCACATAAATGGCCACTGAAAAACTGCGGCGAAGAAACATGGGGACCACCCTGTTGCTGAACACGCTGCCAAACAGATATCCTTCATTTCAGTGACTGCTTCACAGCCTGTGTCATATGGATCCTTCCCACCAACACCAGCTTTTCTGAATTGCCCAAGTGGGAACCTTCCCTGCAATACATCCTACATCCCAAAATTCTCCTGGCCTCAACCTTCATTAGTCACTGTCCTTACCCATCCAGCCCCTTCCATGTTGCCATTCCAGCATGACACAGCCATCATTCCACCACCACACCCAGTCTTTTTATTTCTCTCCTTTTCCACTACCTCCACGCCCCTCCATCAGGCCTGCAGCACTTCAGTGTCTGCCACCCCCACCATACTATTCCTCCCCCTCTTTGCCCCAGCCTCCTCCTCTCCCCCACGTAGTCGCCACCCCTGTGTGTGTGCATGCGCGTGTGTGTGTGTGTGTGTGTGTGTGTGTGTGTGTGTGTGTGTGTGTGTGTGTGTGTGTGTAAGCTTTATTATGGAATATTGTAAGAGTCAGATGATGACTGAGTATAACTCATCTCATATTCCTGTAGATACCTACATTTAGCAGGAAAGAATCCATCATTGACATATATGACACTCCAACAATGAGGTTAATATTTGGAGACCATCTGCAGTGCATTTGTCTACAACATTCGAGTGTTGTGGATTTGCGTGGCCTAAACAGTAAGTTATGGACTGTGACAGACAGGTTGAGTCAGTGGCAGCTATACATCAACACATCATTTGATGACTTTCTGAACTGTGTGTGTGTGTGAGTGTAGTGCATGTGAGGAGGACTTACAACGTTGTACAAGTTTTGTAGTCAAGGTGTCTTGCAGCTTTCATATAGTTGACAAAAGACATTTTTATTTCTGTATATAATGACAAGCCTGCTGGGTTTTCATATTTTTTCAGTTTACAATTTGTTGACAAAGATGCTAACAAAATATGTCACTCATATTTGAAAGCATGATTTGCCTCATTTATAATTATATGAGAGTGTATAAGTAAATATAGAAATTTAATAGAACATCTGAAAAAAATTCTATGACAACTTAAAAGTAAAATATAAGAACACTGATGATGAGAATGTGCTCGATACCAGAACAATAAATTAGAAAAATATAAAAACCAGCAGCCTCATTGTTATACATACATATAAAACTGTCTTTCATCAACAAATGTACAAGTTCCTGAATCATTGCAGTTCTAAAGTGTGTTACTATTATTCACATAGGTATTAAATCCATACAAGTGGAATTTGCAGATGTATTTTGATGTTCCTATCAGTTTGAATGTAATATAGGGTGAATTTAAGGTGTATAAAAATATATATTGCTGTGGACTATGACTATATACTGATAATTGTATAAAACATACATAATAAAATAATAATTTCATGCAAAATTGTTTTATTCGCCTCCCCCACCTTGCTCCACCCACTCAGTCTTTACTTCTAAAGCGATTCAAAAGTGATGTGCACTCATTGTAGGTTAGTCAGTAAGGAAATTGCGGACATTTATACAATATTAGAGTATAGTCCCATTACTATTATTCCCCTAACTGGCTAAGCTGCAATGACTGTGTATTTTTGTACTGATTTTTTAAAGAAAGGATGAATATAACACATTGAAAAAAAGATTATTATTTTCCTTTTACAGCTCTCACATTGCGGTTTAATAGAAGATACTGTATCAATCTGACACAATCCAAATCAAAATGCTTATTACTATAATCATAACTATAAATACACGTATCACTCTAAAACTCTTGAGGTACCTCATGAAGTCTCTGAATATTATATCAAATGGGAATCAGTTGTTAAGAAAACAAATACTAGTCAGTCCTGTTCAGATTGTGGTTTTCTTCTGTAAGTTTTGTTATAAATTTCAAGAAGCAGCATTTACACAGTTTTACATTTAAGCCAACTGAACAACAATTAATAAGCATAAACACTCTTCTCTTTCTCATGGAATTCATATCTTCCAGTTGCAGTATCTGGACATATTCATGAATAATTTGTTCCAGAATACTTGGGACAATTGGGACTAATAGATTTCTTCAAAACAGCAGTGTCTTGCAGTCATCATACTCACTCAGCAGTGACTTGATGGATGAGTTCAAAGCACTGAGAAATGCCCCAGTGTTCAGAATTTGCCATATATATTCGTTGCTATCACTTAAACAGCTACTAATATCACTCTGCATTTATCAAATTTAATGTAAAGTAACATCACCTTATTCACTTTTCCAAGAGCATTTATGCCGATGACATGAGCGATAGCAATGTACTGGCTGTAGAGCCCATTGTATGCTTCTTTTATACCCCGAAGCAGAGATGATATACGTTAATGAGCCACAATATTACGACCACCTACTTAATAGCTGGTTTGTCCATCTTTGGAATGAAATACGTAACTGATTCTGCATATCAGAGATCTGACAGATTGTTGGTAGGTTTGCGGAGGTATGCTGCATCAAATGTTTACACACAAGTCATGTAATTCGTGTACATAATGGGTTGCTGATTTGCGTACACGGTGTTGGTGCCAAGTAGAGACCCAGATAGGCTCCATAGGATTTACATCACACAAATTTGGTTGCCTAGATATTAACGTGAGTTCACTATAATGCTCCTCAAAACCACTGTAGCACAGCTCTGGCTCCAAGACACGGATAATTATACTACTGAAAGATGACATCACTGTCGGGGAAGACATCAAGCATGAAGGGATGTAGATGGTTCGCAGCTGTCACTGTTTCTTCGATTATTATCATACATCCTATGCAAGCACAGAAGAATCCCACTAGCCTGCATCTAGTGTGTGCTGCACGTTTCGAGCCACCATTCACCTCAATGACGACGTTTGTAGAGATGACCATTGAACTAGTGCAGCAAAAATGTGATTCACCCAACGAGCCAACAAGTTTCCTTTGATTGATGATAAAATCCTGATGATCCTGTGCTCACTCTGATCATAACTGAAGATTTCATTGGGTGAATATGTGAACATGTAGGGTTGGTCTGCTGCAGAGCTCCATTATCAACAATGCATGATGAACAGTGCACTCTGAAACATTTGTGCGTGCACCAGCATTGTACTCTTTTGGTAGAGATGCCACAGATCACCATCTAGCACACTTTACCGAGCAGACAAGCCTCTGAACCCAACATTCTGTGAAGAGTCGTGGATGTCCAATCATGTAGCACCTAGTGGATGTTTCACTGTCTTCCTACCTCTTTGCCCAGTTGCTCACAACAGTAACATGTGAACATTAGACCAGCTTTGCCCTTTCTTAGATACTGTTTCACAGGCTCTGTGTAATAATAATCTGCCCTGGGTCAAAATTGCTTATCTCTATGTATTTCCCTACTTGCAGCCCATACCTTCACTAGTGTCACCCCCATCCATGTCTGCTCCACTCATATACTTTTGCTATCGCATCACATGCCCACACCACCATCTGGTGGCATCCAATATCGCAATGGGCAGTGGTTATAATGTTTTGACTTATCAGTGTGGCTATACATGTTTTTGTGTTGTTAAAGCTGCACACACTTGTGCGAATGTTACATATTAAAAACTGCACAAAAGGCATTTTTCCTGGTCATATATGAACTCTCAAAGGGTAAACATCTCAAAATGTACAACGCAGCTGCCTTCCTCAGTACTACCATCATGTAATTATTAAATAATGATAGTGATAGTAGAATGTTTAACTCATTATCAGTATTTTTTCATCCACAACACCATATGTGAAAATTAATGCTGTTTAATTCAAAATACAGTTTTAACAGTAGTGACTGTTAACACATTACTGTGGGGATGATGATGTATCATGAGTTCTATCTGGCAGAGGCTTTCAAATATCCTCCATATAAAGATACGAAAGTCATATTATCCCTGGGGGAGTAGATTCAACTAAGTGATACTTCAATGCAAATTTCTACGATGTTCAGCCCACGTTCACAAACCTCCACCAAGATATTTGGTGGCGATATGATCTTACAGGGGACTTTCCATGAACAGTTAAACTTTTTACAAGAAAGAGTGCACTTGTTTGCAAGAGCAGACATTTAAAAATTTAATGTATGGCAGTTACACACCCCGGCATGCTCTAGACAACCATTAGGCTGGTAGCCAGATGGTTACAGATGCTACATGAAAATACTGATCAATTTTATGGAGTTTTTGCACCAAACTTTGCAACTATCAGAGGACATAATCACTCATCTTTATGATGTATACTGTGTGTCATTATTTGGACATATATATGAATCTGTCATGCCAGATGTACGCAGAGAACTATGTGCTTATTTACTGATGGATATATATCGAACTATAGGTAGGAGTTTATAAATAAAAAAGCATAAAAGCTATATGTTTACTTTTTTTGTCTACAAAGTCCCTTGTATGCTAATATAAATGTATAGTCATCACTATGGCTGAGTGCACGAAAGACCATCGTCACCATGACTTCATAGTAATTGCCTGGTTCTGAAATACTACTAAAAATCAGAAGGAGAAGAACAAGAATGGAATGCTCATGCTCAATAACATGCAAGTGATAATTCTTGGTTCATCACATTGCATCAAGACGAATGTTATTATGCAATTACAGACATACCCCAATGGGTTCGAACAGTCCACGGGTATACTGCCGGCTCATAGTGTCCAACGGGCACAATATTTTGGTGATTAGACATGTCGCCATCATCAGGTACACTTACAAACTGAGCTCCTGAGGGCGGGCGGCCAATTTAAATCCTCTTGCCCCGTGGGCCACTCTCTTCGCCGTCTGCGTCCGCGTGCCGGCGGTCGCGGAGACGTGGGCGTCAGAATCTGTCGTAGTGTCGATGTGCTTGCTACGTCCGCTCTGGTTGCCAGTTCGTACTTCTTGCTGAGAGTCTTCTTAATTACATTCAATGCCAGGTCCCAAGCCTTGCTGAGATTGTAGCTGCAATCTCGTCTGATAAGATCTTCCCTGGTGCGAATTTTGATAGCCTCCCTTATAACACTGTCCCAATATTTAGAAGTCTGAGCCAGGATGTTGGTACGCTCATAATCCATCTTGTGTTTCTCGGACAGACAGTGCTCCGCTCCCGCCAAGTTATTTGGATATTTCAGTCGAGTGTGCCTTTGATGTTCTCGGCAATGATTTTCGATGGTGCGTACTGTTTGTCCGATATAAGTCTTCCCACCCTCACAGGGAATTTGGTATATGCCGGCCTTGCTCAAACCGAGGTCATCTTTCACACTTCCCAGTAATGCCCGTGTTTTATTGGGCGGGCAAAAGACGGTTTTAACTCGGTGTTTCTTTAACATACGGTCGATTTTTCCCGATAGTGCGCCATTGTACGAAATAAAGGCAGTGGCTACCTCTTCTTCCATGACTTCATCCGTCTCCACAGGTTGTGCTATGGTGGTGGGATGGAGAGCGCGTCTTATCTGCCATTCCGAGTACCCAAATCTTGGGGCAAATTCTCTGCGTCTGAGATGCTGCGTGCCCTGTGTACTAGTGTTTTTAGTACTCCATTCCTCTGAGAAGGGTGGCGAAGAAAGCGGCCCACGGGAGGAGGGGATTTATATAGGCCGCCCGCCCTCAGGAGCTCAGTTCGTCAGCGCACCTGACGATGGCGACACGTGTCATCACCGAAATATTGTGCCTGCTGGACACTATGAGCCAGCAGTATACCTGTGGACTGTTCGAACAACAAATACGCTGGGAGAAACTGAAGAATCACATACCTCAATGGGATTCACTTTTTGCATGTGCACATATTTTCAAAAACACTATTTCAACCCAAATACCAGCTATTACAGGAAATATCATCTGGAATTGGTTTAAGATACATAATACTCAGTGAAAGCAGCGATATGCCACCACCGGAAAGAGTAAAGTCAAACACTGGGTTTATATTTGATGATGTTACTGTCAGGATCAAATATGGAAATATTTCTGTTTTGGTTTTCATATGGGAATTGACATCCTTTGAGTCAAATATATTCTAGGATTGTGAAGCAGTAACTAAGGCATAATGCAAATCTCACTTTCAGACAAGACAATATGAATTTAAAATATATTCATCGAGCACATATGCGAACTGACATGACATTCAAAGAAATTATAACCAGATCCAGGAATTGCTGGAGTCATACACAGTACAGGTTTTTGGTTATTGGTAGAACAAGAAAATTGAATGATGGACAATATAAAGAAAACTTCCAAGAGTTCTTTCTAAGATAGCATACCAGTATGTAACTATCACTATATTTGGTAGAGAGAAATTCTGCAAGACTGTGGCAGTGTCTCTTAAATCCTTATGTTATAACACTGATAAATTCTTTAGTTTTATAAACTCTCTCAATGACTCGTGATCTACAGTCTGCTACTGTTACTGTGCATTAAAAAATTGTGCACACAATAATAGTTTTAATTCTGAGACATGCACAGGACTTTGTCAGGCAATAATAATACACCAATTGCTGCTTTTGTTCACAATTCCCAATTAACTGAGCAACATGTGTCTATGAATATCCCCAGTTTAACTGTGTAATGTGGCTTGGAAGAGAAAAACAAGCTGCTACAGGAAACATTCCATGCACCAACAGTAGGTGTAATTATATTTTTCTTTCCCACTATGACAGAGCAACTATTCTAACTCAGTTATGGAATGCACTTTATTGTTTTGAATAATGGCAACTGTAAACTACAACTGTAAAGGAGGTGATAAGGACAACTGATTCACTTACTGTGTTTGATTTTGTGTACATAAACTCCATTAAAATATGCAGAAATCAAACAATGGAAAATCCAAGATGGAATGTGTGGTGTCACCGCCAGACACCACACTTGCTAGGTGGTAGCTTTAAAATCGGCCGCGGTCCATTAGTACATGTCGGACCCACGTGTCGCCACTGTGTGATCGCAGCCCGAGCGCCACGACAAGGCAGGTCTCGAGATATGGACTAGCACTCGCCCCAGTTGTACGGACGACTTTGCTAGCGACTACATGGACGAAGCATTGCTCATTAGCCGAGCCAATAGTTAGAATAGCCTTCAGCTAAGTCAATGGCTATGACCTAGCAAGGCGCCATTAGTAACATTGCATGTATCTAAAGAGTCTCACTTGTATCGCCACAATCTCCAGATGTACCAAAAGGATGGATTAAAGTTAAGTATTCCAGAAGCTACGTACTTTTCTTTATAGCATTCATTACGTATCCTGTTTCAGACCTCACGCACCCTGCTTTGGCTTAGCGCGTGCCTTTCGGCTTCCTCTCATTGTGTCTAGGCTGTCTTGTCTAGACACAACAGAATGTAACAATATTATGAAAAGGAAAGTTGCCACTCACCCTATTATGGAGATACTGAGTCGCAGATAGGCACAACAAAAAGATCATCACAAATAAATGCTTTCGCCCAGTGAGGCCTTCGCCAAAAATACACCACACACACACACACACACACACACACACACACACACACACAAAGTGAAAAAATCTGTAGAAAACTGTCTTAAAGTAAAGTATGGTGGTACCAGACATAACTTCCACACATATCCTTCAGTTACTTGCACAATAAAGATGTAGACATATCTCGTTGGTGTACAATATCTTGAAAACTGATTACAATGCAATAAACTGTACCAACTTTTTCAAGTGAAACTCAATTTTTCTCTCTCAATCATTATTAATGTTGCAAAAATTGTGAAAAAGTTCACATTTTATGTAAAATAGATGAAACATCTTTCAGCAAAGATCTAAATACGTTACAGATGTCCCGAGATTAAGAAGACTCCTCACTAGGTATTATATGAGTCTTAAAACATTATGCAAAGTTTTTGCAAAGGTTTTAGTCAATAAATTGTCTTTTTTAGTACATTATTTAAAATTTATCAATGGCTTTTGGATACACCCATACAGCCAGCCTCCAAAAAATTTTTAACATTTAGGTGTGTAACAGCCTGAAATCATTAAAAATGTCAATTATCAATTAAACTCACTGAACCTGAAATTGTATCCATGATCAAAGAAAATTTCATTAGCATGAAAGGCAAGTTAACAACACAAATCATATTTATCCATTCCTATATTACATTGTAACAAAAAAATCAATTTCCTCTATTTTTATTTGTCGCCCTGCTATAAAATCATAAAATAATTTATACACCTTTATGTCTTCTGTCACTAAAAGAGCTTGAATGTTTGCTGGTACTTTATTGTCAGAGGGCATCAGATGCTGCATTGGGATCATAGTATCTTGATATGTCACAACAGAAGAAATTGTAGTTAACATCTTCCTCACTGTGGCATTCATTTGAAGAAAATGGGTCCATGTCGAGGCAGTAGATGTGATGTTGGAATCTACAGTGATTAAATTGAAGACATGCTACTGTCGCTATAAAGTTTCAGCCGTATTTGCCTTTCTGGTTGCCCAGGACGTGATGGAGTAGGTACCACTGTGGCATAGTATCTCCTTTCAATTCAATAATATCTGCATTCCATCGGGCCCTGTTTCTAATCCTTTTGTAGGATATCACTGGTGGCGCTATACTGCTTTTCACTAAGCCAGTGCACACAGCTTCCTTGGCCAGGGTAGCTACATCTTCATTTCCCTTTATTCTGCTGTACACCTTCATCCAGAACACAATGGTACTATTATCTAGGTAGTACACTCCTCAGTTGCTTCTATGATGTTGTACCTACATTTATATGACTCTGTTGCATTCCACACTTAAGTGCTTGACATACTGCAATACTGTACAGGTGCTGACAGATTGAGTACGGGAGTCCTTTATTTTCAATAAAAGAAAAGGGAATCTTTTTCCTAAATGCGTGAGCTATGGATGGCAATGGATCTTCACAAAGCCATGTACGGGCCCTGGGTTGGCGACATATCAGATTTTTCCAGTGTGTGCCACTATCCCACGGCTTGTTCACGTGCTCGACGAACAAACAACCTTTCTGCTGACGGGGTGACGCTTAGGGAAGCGTCGCTTGCCTAGGCAGAGCTCCTACAGCAGCCAATCAGAAAGGTCCAGGAGATCACGTGTGAGCGTCCACCGCGCCGAGCTGTGTGGACGAGGTGTGTGGATCGCTCGCTTTTACTGACAGGCCCCCGACGAGATCAGACGCATTGGGTGGTTGCCGCCGTGCACTTTTCGAGCCCTGGCTCAATCTGTTTGCGCCTTAGGGCCGCTAAACTCACATTAATGTACCCCAGCTAGGTCCTCAGTAAATGTTTTTTTCAATAAACGGGAGGCAGTTTGCCAACCGGAGTTGAAAAATTAACTTGTTCTTTTTTAGACCCCAATTACACCTCAGCCACATCCTGACATGTACAACTGGAGTCAGTGAAGTGGGATCTGACCCACCATGCAATCTAACAAGTATTGAAATTGCGGCTAGATGCCGGGACATTTTCTTTGACCTGGGGGCCATTCAGTAAATTAACTTCTTGTGGTGCTGGAAGCAGCACCGATACGACACTGCATTATTACATGCAGCTGTCCCTGTTGCTGTTGCGTCAGCCATGGCGGCCCGTTTTATTAACGCACGCGATACAGCGACATCGCCCCGCGTTGACTATCACGCCGCCAGCTGAGCCACAGTCAGCCGGATGCCACTGTATCAGATGCTGCCGGGGCATCACTTCTCACCGCCGCTGTAGCGTCGCTGCACAGCCAGCAGTCAACGCCCGGCTGCCGCTTCGTCTGGCTACGCCGCCTTCGCCGCCGCGGCCAACGTCGCCGCCTCCAGCATAATGAAGTAGTGTAAGTCGCGAGCAATTGCAGTAGCCTGGCCTCGCTATCTTTGTAGCAATTCCTTGAGTTGTTTGTGAAGTCATTTTGTAAACATGCCTGACACCCGTTCAAATAAGCAAGCAGGAGCTGCTGCCGAAATTCCTGGCGCAGACCCTGTCACTATGTTAGAAGAACAGATAAGACAGTTAACTATGCAAAAGATGGAATTGCAAGAGCAGTGCAATGTGCTTGCGGCGAAAAGCAACAAAAAAGTTACAATTGAACAAGCAGCTGCAAGCGCTAGTCGCGCCTCTGCAGTTAGCACAGCTCTGCCTATGTCTACTCTTGTTGGCAGTTTCCCTGCCGTAAATTTCATCCCAACTTTCGCGGGTAACACTAACGAAAATGTAAAAACATTTTTGCAGTGTGTCAAAGATGTAGGCAGGACTTGTGGGTGGTCTGATAGTTTCCTTTTGAGTGTGCTGAAACAAACTAGCAGGAGATGCTCGAACATATGTTGAGTCAGTCGACGCTCTGCGAGATGCTATCACTTTTGAAGCCTTGGCTAAAGGGTTAGCAGAGCACTATTCCGATAAGAGAGGTGTCAGTTATTATCGGGATTTGCTGTCTACCTTACGACTGAAAACCAATGAAGATTTAGAAGTATTTGCTGATCGAATCCGCACGGTATCGTGTCGCACTCATGTGCTTAGTAACTGCCAGGCCCGTAATGAAGTTTTAATAGAGGATGCAGAAGCAAGGGCTATAGATGTGTTCATTCGAGGGATTAACTCGCAAACCGGGACAGAAGTGAAAATGGCTTCCCCTACTACATTGCACGAAGCTGTGCGAATTGCACTGCTACGTGAGGAAGCAGGGAGATTTGTTACTAACCCATCGCGAAGTAATGAGTCGCGGCGTGTTTCTTAATGATGCAAAATGTCAGCGCTGCGGGAAGTTTAATCATACTGCCGTGCGCTGCCGCACTCCGTGTTGTGGCAGATGCCACAAGAGCGGGCATACTAGTGCCACATGCTCCCAAAACAATGTAACCAGACAAAGGCAGCAAAATGTTCCACAGACAAACAGGCAGTGGGGTAGTTACTACAGGGAAATGGTCGGGGGGCAGGCTCAGCCACCAACCCTCGCCCTCGATAAAAATAATGACACCGGTGTATAAAAAACAGCAGAAAGATGAGGTCGCAAATGTTTTGCTAGAGGGTAAACTCAGGGGTAGAACAATTAGAGTGTTAGTAGATACAGGAGCACAAATTAGCGTGCTGTTTGTCTCCTATCACGATAAGCGGAGGTTGAAACCGCCCCGCTATCACATTGCTGGATTGGGTGAGGGACTTATCATTCCTGCGGGGTCATCTTTCGTTAGCTTTCAGTTAAGTAAAAAAATATATGGCTTTAATATGGAGGTTGTACGGAAACGTAGGAGGGACTTTGATATCATTCTAGGCAATGATTTCCTCAGTGAGTACCAAGGGGTAATCGATTATAGGATGCACACCGTCCGATTTAGTGAGGAATCTCCTTTTTCGGCGGCATTTGGACCAAAAATGCGCAAGGAAACTGTGAGGGACGGCCGCTCTCACAGGATCCGACAGAACCGCATACATGGCCCATTAAATCGATACGCCCAGTTACCATTGAGAGTGGGACAGGCAAGGTTTTATGGATTGATATCAAAGCTCCACTGCCTACTAGTTCAATCGTTTTTGTGGATCCGCTCCATCAAAACGATGTGTTGGACAGGTTACAAGTTCATGTGAAGAGAGGTTTATGTGCTGTAGAGAGAAAAGGAAAGAAGTTTTGTGTACCTGTATGTGTCGATAATTTTGGTTTGAGAAAGATAGAGATTCCACGTAGAACAGTTTTACCATGTGGTCAGGAAATAGGAGATGATGATTTTTCAGTGATAAATGAAGGTAAGAGTCAAAATAGGAAGCAGTTCCCTATTAGAAGTGTGCGTACCCTGATACCCTCCTTGCAAAAGCAATTTAATGAAAAGTTAAAGCATTTGAGTAAAGCAGAGCAGAGGCTAATATGGCCCGTATTGGAAGAATTTGCGTGGTTGTTTGAGGAAAGGTAATATTTGCCTGCTACTTTTTTTTTTTTTTTTGTGGTTTTAGGGCGCACAACTTCAATGGTCATTAGCGCCCTGACTACTCTAAGAATGCACCGCGAGGCACAAGTTCACCACAACAACTAAAAGGGAAAACACGATAAAAGACAGACTGACAGGCATAGGATTAAAAAACAGCATCATCAAATGTCCTTAGCGAGGTTTGTCAAATTGATAAAACGAAGAACACGAGCAGCTGCTCGTGGGTCATCCGCTAAAATGGCATCGAAAGTATTTGGCAGGTTAAGATCGAGGCGCAGTGTGTTAAGATCTGGACAGGACATTAAAATGTGTCTAACCGTCAGCAAGTGCCCACATGGGCAGAACGGCGCCGGCGCAGCCGTCAGCAGATGGCGATGGCTGAACCGGCAGTGTCCAATTCTTAACCGGGCTAAAACGACCTCCTCCCGCCGAGAAGGGCGTGAGGAGGACGTCCAAGCCACGGGAAGAGGTTTTAAGGGCCGAAGCTTGTTGTCGGTAAGTGCAGCCCAATCGGCATGCCACAGAGATAAGATGCGCCGACAAATCACCCTGCTAAAATCGGACGAAGGGACGCAACAAGAAGCTGTCCGAGGCTGGAGGACCGCAGCCTTGGCCGCGGCATCTGCAGCTTCGTTCCCAGGGATACCGACATGGCCAGGAACCCACATAAAGCTAACTGGAGAACCGACGTCCACCAGCTGCTGAAGAGAGCGTTGGATCCGGTGTACGAAGGGGTGAACCGGGTACGGATCACTGAGGCTCTGGATGGCGCTCAGGGAATCTGAGCAGATGACATAAGCAGAATGTCGGTGGCGGCAGATGTAAAGAACAGCCTGGTAGAGGGCAAAGAGCTCAGCTGTGAAGACCGAACAATGGCCATGGAGCCGGTATTTGAAACTTTGTGCCTCGACAATAAAGGAACACCCGACCCCGTCACTGGTCTTAGAGCCATCTGTATAAATGAAAGTCATGTCGATGAACTTCGAACGAAGTTCCAAAAAACGGGAGTGGTAGACCGAACCGGGGGTGACCTCTTTTGGGAGCGAGCTGAGGTCAAGGTGAACGCGGACCTGAGCCTGGAGCCAAGGTGGCGTGCGGCTCTCGCCCACTCGAAAGGTTGCAGGGAGTGAAAAATTAAGGTGTTGAAGGAGGCGACGAAAGCGAACTCCAGGGGGTAGCAGGGCAGAGACATACAACCCGTATTGACGGTCAAGAGAGTCGTCAAAAAAGGAACGATAAGACGGATGGTCGGGCATTGACAGTAGCCGACAGGCATACCGACAAAGCAGTATATCGCGCCGGTAGGTGAGTGGCAATTCGCCAGCGTCAGCATGAAGACTCTCTACGGGACTGGTATAAAATGCTCCGATCGCAAGTCGTAAACCCCGATGTTGTATGGAGTTGAGGCGGCGTAAGATGGATGGCCGTGCAGAGGAGTATACGAAGCTCCCATAATCCAGCTTGGAGCGGACGATCGACCGATATAGACGAAGTAGGACGGTTCGATCCGCTCCCCACGACAGACCACTGAGAACACGGAGGACATTTAAAGAACGGGTACAACGGGCGGCCAAATATGACACATGTGGAGACCAGCTAAGTTTCCTGTCAAATGTAAGGCCTAAAAATTTGGTTGTCTCCACGATTGGGAGAGCAACGGGACCGAGCCGTAAGGATGGTGGGAGAAACTCTTTGTAGCGCCAGAAGTTAATACAGACCGTCTTCTCGGCAGAAAAACGGAAGCCATTGGCGACACTCCAGGAGTAAAGACGGTCAAGAGAACGCTGAAGACAGCGCTCCAGGACACGTGTACACTGCGCGCTGCAATAGATGGTAAAATCGTCCACGAAAAGGGAGCCTGATACATCAGCTGGGAGGCAATCCATTATTGGATTGATCGCGATGGCGAAGAGAGCGACGCTCAAAACTGAGCCCTGTGGCACCCCATTCTCCTGGCGAAAGGTGTCGGACAGGACAGAACCCACACGTACCCTGAACTGTCGATCCATTAAAAAGGAACGAATAAAAAGAGGGAGGCGACCGCGAAGGCCCCATGTATGCATGGTGCGGAGAATGCCCACCTTCCAACAGGTGTCGTAAGCCTTCTCCAAATCAAAGAACACAGCCGCGGTCGGGCGCTTCCGCAAGAAGTTATTCATAATGAAGGTCGACAAGGTAACCAGATGGTCAACAGCAGAGCGGCGCCTACGAAATCCACATTGTACATTGGTAAGTAGGCGTCGAGACTCGAGCAGCCAAACCAATCGAGAGTTAACCATTCGCTCCATCACTTTACAGACACAGCTGGTAAGCGAGATAGGTCGATAACTGGAAGGCAAGTGCTTGTCCTTCCCCGGCTTAGGAATCGGGACAACAATAGACTCGCGCCAGCATGCGGGAACATGTCCCTCAATCCAGATGCGATTGTATGTACGAAGAAGAAAACCTTTACCCGCAGGAGAAAGGTTCTTCAGCATCTGAATATGAATAGAATCTGGCCCTGGAGCAGAGGACCGTGATCGGCCAAGTGCGTTTTCGAGTTCCCGCATGGTGAATGGGGCATCATAACTTTCACAATTCGAGGAGCGGAAGTTAGGTGGCCTAGCCTCCTCTGCCTGTTTGCGGGGGAGGTAGGCAGGGTGGTAATGAGCGGAGCTCGAAACCTCTGCGAAAAAGCGGCCGAAGGCATTGGAGACAGCCTCAGGGGCCACAAGGACGTCATTCGCGACCTTCAAGCCAGAAACTGGTGAGTGGACCTTAGTGCCAGATAGCCGGCGCAGGCTACCCCAGACAACAGAAGAAGGAGTAAAACTGTTGAAGGTGCTTGTGAAAGCAGCCCAGCTGGCTTTCTTGCTTTCTTTGATAATACGACGACACTGAGCACGTAATCGTTTATAATTGATACAATTCGCCACTGTAGGGTGGCGTTTAAATGTGCGTAAAGCACGTCGACGAGCACGTAAAGCGTCTCTACATGCTGCGGTCCACCAGGGGACCGGTACGCGACGTGGAGAAGAAGGAGGGTGAGGGATGGAATATTCAGCAGCAGCGAGAATGACTTCCGTGAGGTGTGCGACCTGACGATCGCAGCTTGTAAAGGTTTGATCCTGAAAGGTCGCCCTGGAAGAGAAGAGCCCCCAGTCTGCCTTGGTCCAATTAGAGAAGCACGGAGAGGGGGTATGCTGCAGGAGATGGATAACACACGGGAAGTGGTCGCTCGAATATGTATCAGAAAGTGCATACCACTCAAACCGGCGTGCAAGTTGGGGAGTACATATAGAGAGGTCTAAATGGGAATAGGTGTGAGATGTGTCCGAAAGAAAAGTAGGGGCGCCAGTATTGAGGCAGACAAGATCGAGCTGGTTGAAAAGGTCTGCTAACAAGGAGCCCCTCGGGCAGGATGCTGGAGAGCCCCAAAGGGGATGGTGGGCATTGAAGTCTCCAGTTAACAAAAATGGTGCAGGTAGCTGAGCAATAAGTTGCATCACGTCTGCCCTGGTAACGGCAGATGACGATGGAGTGTAAACGGTACAAAAGGAAAACGTAAAAGTGGGGAGAGTAATGCGGATGGCAACTGCCTGCAGGCCGGTGTGCAACGTGATGGGATCGTAGTAAATATCATCCCGGACCAGCAACATAACCCCTCCATGAGCTGGGATACCTACCACAGGGGGTAGGTCAAGACGCACAGAGGTGTAGTGTGCCAAGGCAATTGGATCGCATGGGCGTAGCTTCGTTTCCTGGAGGGCTACGACAAGCGGACGGTGCAAGCGGAGCAGCAACTTTAAGTCCTCTCGGTTGGAGCGAATGCTGCGAATATTCCAGTGAATAAGTGCCATCGTAAGAAAAGGAAGATGAGAGAAGTGGTCACCTCGAAGGCCGCTTAGGGCCTGGCTTCGAGCGAGCACTGCCGCCGCTATCAGTAGGCGGACAGTCATCGTCCATTGGGTCTATAGGGTCATCGGCCATCTCGGGAGGGGGAGCTTCCTCCGCCAGTGAACGGCCAGATGTACGGCGACCAGCGGTGCGGCCAGGCGAAACGGATGACTGCCTGGGGCGGCAACAGCTGGGTGGCGCAGGAGAAGAAAAGCGCCGTGGCGGAGAAGGAGAACTGTGCTTCCTATGCGCCTTTTTGGAAGGACGTGTAGTGGAAGTACCGGTCGAAGGCTGGGAGGTCGAGGTACGGAGGAAGTCTGCACGGGATGGTTCCTTCTTGAAGGCCCGTGCATCTGACTTCGATGTCTTCGTCTTAGCAGAAGCTGAGGAAGGTGCTCGTGTCTGTGGGGTGATGGGAGGAAGAGGAGACGTCGACCGCGCGATCTTAGCACTGGCCGAACGGACGACCGTGGTGCTGAAGGTCAGATCGCATGTCTGGATTGCTACCTCCCGGGTAGTCCGAGGAGAGGCGAGGACAGTACTGTATTTCCCCGCTGGGAGCAGCGTGGGCTTCCTACTAGCCAATAGCTTGTGAGCAGCCGAGGTGGACACTTTCTCTTTGACCCGAATTTCCTGGATACAGCGTTCTTCCTTATAGACAGGACAGTCGCGGGAGGATGCGGCATGGTCACCCTGACAGTTCACACAACGAGGAGACGGAGGTGGACAGTCACCCTCATGGGCATCCCTGCCACAAGTGACACATTTAGCCGCATTGGAACAAGACTGTCGAGTGTGATTGAAACGCTGACACTGGTAGCAGCGCGTAGGTGTTGGGACATAAGGGCGAACAGAAATAACCTCGTAGCCCGCCTTGATGCGCGATGGCAGCTTAACACTATCGAAGGTCAAGAAAATTGTCCGGGTCGGTACAAGGTCATTGTTGACCTTTTTCATGACCCTATGGACAGCCGTCACGCCCTGCTCAGCGAGGAATGATTGAAGCTCCTCGTCAGTCAATCCATCGAGGGAGCTGGTATAGACTACACCACGAGACGAATTCAAAGTTCGGTGGGCTTCCACCCGGACAGGGAACGTGTACAGGAGGGTGGCCCGAAGCAGTTTTTGTGCCTGAAAGGCACTCTCAGTTTCTAGTAATAAGGTACCGTTACGCAACCTGGTACAAGATTTGACAGATCCGGCTATGGCATCTACGCCCTTCTGAATAACGAAAGGGTTGACAGAGGAAAAATCCTTTCCGTCCTCAGATCGAGAAACTACGAGGAACTGTGGGGCAGGCGGTAGTGCTTTTGTCACTGTTGGCTGGTCACGTTTCCGTTTTTGGGTCGAAGTCGAAAGAGATGGATTAGAATCCATTGCGGAGGAATCCCCCATGATTGCCAGCGTCTCCGATGGCGCGCTCCTTCCTTGTGGGGACCCTCTCAGAGGGCACTCCCGCCTTAGGTGAATGTTTACACCTCAGGTCACACCTCCCGAGAAACAGACGGAGGGACCAATCGGCATGGTCAGAAGGTATCAGCTCAGGCAATCACCCCTCCCCGGGCCTGGCCTTTACCAGGGGGTACGCGCGTGCCTTACATGTCTACCCAGGGCGGGGACTTACGCGTTACCCCGTCACCGGCTACGCGTGCGAACGCGTGGGTCGGCCTTCAGGCACGCACAGGGAGGAAGGAAGAAGAGGAAAAAGAAGAGAGAGAGGGAGAAAGAGGACAGACTGTCTCAAACGCCGAGGCGGAGACCAGAGAAGGCAAGGAGAAGAAGGCAATGAGAAAGCAAGGAGAAGAAGGCGATGAGAAGGCAAGGAGAAGAAGGCAATGAGAAGGCAAGGAGAAAAAGGCAATGAGAAGGCAAGGAGAAAAAGGCAATGAGAAGGCAAGGAGAAGTCAAGGGAAAGAGTAAGGAAGACAGTGAGGTGGAGAAGAGCAAGGAAAGGAACCAACAAAAGGAAGGAAGAAACGAGAAGTGAAAAACCAAAAAGACCACAATTATAGGTCGTGGAACCGTCCGTCTCCGGACACAGGCGCTAACTACCCCCGTGAGGGGGATGGACTCCTTTTAGTCGCCTCTTACGACAGGCAGGAATACCTCGGGCCTATTCTAATCCCCGGACCCGCAGGGGGGTGCCTGCTACTGACCTCATACAGCACGAGATTCCCACCGGGGATGCTAGACCTATATCTCAAAAGGCATATAGGATCCCTTATCATTTACAACCAATAGTGGAAGACACAGTTCAACAGCAGCTAGCAGAGGGATTATTCAACCCTCTGCCAGCCCCTGGTCGTCCCCAATCATTCTAGTTCATAAGAAATCAATCAATGGCGAGAAGAGATATAGGCTCTGTGTTGATATGAGAGCGGTGAATAAAGTAACAGCACCTGATACTTATCCTTTGCCTCGTATCGACGAAACCCTAGATCAATTAGGAAACTACAAGTATTTCACCTCTTTAGATATGCGATCAGGGTATCATCAGATCCCTATAGCTCCCACGGACAGACCTAAAACTGCCTTTATTGTGCCTTCGGGTTTGTATGAGTTTTTACGCATGCCATTTGGTCGCAGGAATGCTCCTGCAACCTTTCAAAGATTTGCTGATTTATTGTTGTGTGGTTTAAAGCCCACTACATGCTTCGTTTATTAAGACGATATTATTGTATTTTCTAGAACTATTGAAGAACATGCAGAAAGGTTGAGGTGTGTTTTGTCACGTTTGCAGAGTGCCAATTTAAGTCTGAAGATAGAAAAATGTTCATTTGCACAGTCACAAGTCCAGTACTTGGGACATGTCATTAGTGCTGAAGGTGTCAAACCAGATCCTCGGTTGACTGAGGCTGTGAGAGATTTTCCCACCCCAACCAATGTAAAAGAGTTACAGTCACTGCTTGGCCTATATAATTACTATCGTCGGTTTGTGAAAGATTATGCCACCATAGCTAAGCCATTAACCAAGTTGTTGAAAAAAGGTGCAGTTTTCGAGTGGTCAGAAGAATGTGAAGTAGCTGTAAAGAAGATTAAAGAAGTACTAACAAGCTCACCTCTGTTAATCTATCCAGATTTTGAAAAACCTTTTATTCTTGCAACCAATGCCTCAGATTTTGCTCTAGGTGCAGTCCTTAGCCAAGAATATAACAGAGGAAAGACCTGTTGGGTATGCCTCCCGCCAGATGAATCAGGCTGAAATAAATTATAGTACTACTGAAAAGGAATTGCTTGCACGTATGTTCAGGGTAAACTATTTTAAATGTTATTTGTATGGTAGAAAGTTCACCGTGATTACAGATCACGCAGCATTAACTTGGATGTTGAATCTGAAAGATCCTAGCAGTCGTTTAACTAGATGGGGTTTAAAACTTGTCGAATATGACTACGAGGTTAAGCATAAACCTGGTAGACTGCATTCTAATGCTGACTCCCTGAGTCGTAAAGTAAGGGTAGTTCAAATAAATGACGTTTTGATTGAGGAACTGAAAGAGGCGCAAAGCTGAGATGTTGAATGTCATAGGTATGTTACCAGTGTAGATTTCATTACTGAAGATGGTATTTTATACTGAAAGACTCCGGGTGGTAAGACAGTTGTACTTCCTAAGGAACTGCAGTCCAGAACAATAGCTCAATGCCATGATAGTTTGCAAGCATGCCATAATGGGCGAAGAGCAACAACTGCAAGGATAGCTGCACGGTATTGGTGGAAAAATGGAAAAAAAGATGATCAAAAGTATATTCAAAATTGTTTACCTTGCGCTCAAAGAGCACCCCCTCCGAGGACCAAAATACCTTTACAAAGCCTTCCAGAGGCGACGAGAATGTTTCAGAATATTTCTCTCGATATCGTCAGTCCTTTTCCACAAAGCAATCAAAGCAATAAATATATCCTGTCCATTATGGACCACTTTTCTCGATACCTTGTTTTAGTACCTCTCGCTGATATGACAGCAGAGACAGTTGCTAGAGAATTTGTCAATCACTTAGTTTTGCCTTTTGGCAGCCCTGACGCTCTTCTAACAGACCAAGGGACAAACTTTATGTCGATTTTATTTGTTCAAGTGTGCAAGCTTCTAGGAATCAAAAAGTGGAGAACCACCCCCTTTCATCCAAAGGCAAATGGCCGCCTGGAACATGTTCACAGGACAATTAAGAAAATGTTAAGTTACTATGTAAACAGAATGCATTCAGATTGGGACCATTATATCAATATAGTCGCTTCAGCCTATAATAGCCGTGTCTATGAGTCAACAGGCTATAGTCCTTATGAGATTTTTGGCAAACCTATGAACTCTCCTTTTGAATTGGACAAATTGCCGCCAGGTGTGGACATAACTGAAGTCAAGAGGTTAGCTCACCGTTTCAAGTCAATTTGGAAACAAGTTCAAACCAATAATTCCAAAGCCACCCAAAAACAATTACAGAGGAGTAATAAGAATGCAGTAATGCCCCTTTACAAGCCTGGAGATTTAATCTTGTTGCATAACCCAACAGTAAGACGAGGAAGAACAAAGAAGTTTGCACCTCAATATGAGGGACCGTACCCTATCATTCGGTTAACCTCTCCAGTAAATGCTGAAATCCAGTTGCCAGATAGGTTAGTGATAGTACATTTCGATCGTCTGAAACTCTTTTATGGAAGAGCACCCTCCATTCTGACAGTTTTTCCTGATCCATCACCTAGTAGTGTATCAACTATTCCAGGACCTACAGTGACTAAAGTAAAGAAAAAGAAGGTAAAACCTTTACCTGCCAGACCTAGATATTCCTTAAGAAACAAGCATCCTTATGCATTGAGGTGAAGAGACTAAGTTTGTATCTTTGTTTTGTAGTGTATCAAGCTTAGCTGTTAAATCATATTAATTTGAAGTTTCATGTAATACTTGTTCAGTTGCATGCGCTGCTGTAGCCTTAAGTGTAGCTTATTAATATGTAAGTGCAAAGTGTAGAGTTAGTATCGAGCAAGCAAAGTGCTGGGAGTATGGGTTGGAACGGCAGTATAATTATATTCGATGAGGAGATGTCTGCTCAAATAGTACGATAAGTTGTCGCAAGGGCTCCTAACCACTTCCTGAATGGAAAAGTAATTGACAAATAATACGAGACTATTATGATCCTACACTAACACGAGTTTAAAACTCAATCCTGGGATATTAGATCAGTTATAGCCACTGTTTGTATCTTCCATGTAATTAAATTCTCCAGAGCTTAAGATAACAGAATGATTACAACTGCCCACATTTTCTGCCGTTCCTGTGTATCACACTAGATAATATCAGACCCAATGCTTGTAATCGCTGGGTCACTCTCATACTAGCTTCATCTGCCTCATCGTAAATATCACACCACATCTCTCTCTCTCTCTCTCTCTCTCTCTCTCTCTCTCTCTGTTTCCCACCCTGAGAGTACAAATCCATGCTGAAACCATGGAGATTACCCCAGAGTTTCATCTATGTATCAATAAGGTAACAGGACCAGAATAGTGAGGTTTTGGAATCATTTATTATCGAAAGAAATAATTACACAGTACATACAAACCTAACATTCAGCCTGGAAGGACACAGAAATATTAATTATATTTCTTTTCATAAGTTGCACTGTCCATCTACACCTATGCAACGTATGTCTGACTATTAGTAACAAAATACACTTACTAGCGCCACTGTAATGAAAGAGCTGGTAGCTGCACCGAAGTTTTAGCACGTCATATGCCTACACTGAAATGCTGGAGAGTATGACAAAGAACGTTGAACGGTAAGTGTTCTGTGAAGAGGAGTATTCTGTGTTATGGTACCTGGTTATGGGAACTACACTTGTAGTATTTATGCCAATCATCCTCCATATGACAGTACTGGTAACTTCCCTTTTGAATATCGCTGCAATAGCTATTAACCATAAATCATTTTGCCTAATGCTCAAATAAAGTACACTTTTTCATAATGTCTGCCGACGTACACAACACAAATTACTATCTTTTAAGAGGAACTTTTATTGATAGCCTAGCAGAAGCTAGTGAAAACTTTTCCCACGTTACAAACCAAGTGAATATTCAATGTAAATTCTTCAATACTATGTGATGAAAAAGTAACTTATTTAGTGAAAGTTCATATAGAAAAATACTGGCACTACTACGTAATTGGTAGAGGACACAATCATTTCTAATGTAATGTATCTCAGTTCGTATAGCGCCCTATAATATGTTTCCGCTATCTTGGAAAACAGGTATCGAAAGTTTTTGTGCTCCACCGTTAAAGAGACTATTGGTATTTGCGGCTGCAAGTTAAAGAAAGTAGTGCCGCTTTTGGGCATCTTCGGGCGTACTCCTTCGCCATACACATTCAGGAATTGGGGGATATACATAGCTTAGTGTAGCCGGCCACTACGATGTGCATTTCTATATCCATCCTGGCTATGTACGGAAGGGAGCTGGGCTCGGAATCGTCCGATAGAGAGCACTATTTTAAGAAGAATAGAATCAGAATCTTAGTTAGAGTTGAAGTATTGAGTATCACAACTTCACTAGTTTGGCATAGACAAACACTACTGCACTAAAGTCATTCACCCACATAGTGACATAACAGGCCGCGCCATCGCAGGCAAAAACAAAACATAACTAAGCGTATGAAGAAGCGCACAGCTGACTGATGGAGCATCCTTGCTGGAGGTGCCAGAGCAGCGCATTCCGTTAGATACGCAGCCGCACGCACACTCACACACCAGTACACACTACGTCGAATGAATTATGTCGAATGAATCACTGCGCCACATTTTGGCCTTTGTTACGTCATCTAATGAACCACACACGTCCTAGTTGATGAATTACACTACTACATGAAGTATCTTGTACCTACCCAAACGCAAATTACATAAAACACACTAGTAAAAGAAATTATTCCTACATTATCTACAGCCTTGCAACTAATTCACACTCTTATGCTGTCTTAAATGCAACCTAGGATGTTCAACAAGCACATATGAGAATTACAGGATACACAACTGCCGTGATACGCCATGAAACAGGTTCTGCACTACTAGTGTAAATACGTCTCACATATACACATTTGCGGTCTTCTACAATGCAGATAATCATCTTTATTAGCTAATGAAGAATAGAACACTATTAGCTTTCATACAAGTGATCATTACAGAAGGCTAACTCAAAGAATTATTCACTGTTTACATACGACACACACAAAATTATGTCTTACTGATCGCAACAGCGGCTCACCGAGCAGACGCCACAGGTAAGTCATGGATCACTGAGATGTCGCCGTGGTGCTACAGTACGTGCTCAGGTAAGTCTCCAGGATTAGGGAGATACATGATAGAAAGAGGATAGGGCATGACACACACCTACTGACAAGATAGAGACAGAGTTAATGACAGCTGGTCTGCATAATTACTCATGCAAGTCTATACTTAGAGTCAAGCTCAATAGGGTACGCGTACTTTACCATATCAGAGTAACTGGATTTAAAGAAAGAACCACTTATTAAAGAGTGTGGCAGGGGTTATAGGTGGTACAAAACAAGTGAGAGAATCTCATCATTTCACTGCCACGATTTTATTACAATTTAACACCTCAATGAATTACATTTGACCCACATCACCACAGTCCCACTCGCTCCTATTTGCTATTAGCATCGTTTACGCACTTTGTACCAATCACACCACCTTGCATTACAAGTAATGTTTTCACACACCCAGTAATGGATGTCCTTAGTATTAATAGCCATGGGCCATGACAGTCTCCTTTCAAGTGACGTAATTCGTCCGGAGTTAAATGTCTTAATGCCAACTCGTAGCAGATTGCATATCTATTAGTCCTGAGACGACTATACTGCCTTCCAGTCACTTTGCAATGCTTGCTCACTGATCTAAGTCCTAAGCTAATTTATGCTGTGTATTTCATTTTATTGTTTTGTATTATTTTATTGTGCTGCTAATTGCATTATGTCTCATGTCAGTTTATTATTTTGTATGTGTGCATTTTTTTGTCATTTTATGTTGTGTACCTTCAGATTGTATACGCAGGGAACACAGAGCCATGTCTCAACCCTCCCCCTCCCCTCACTGTATTAAGGGATAGTTACTTACTATTATCTTTCCTTTATGAATCAAATAGTATCTAAGCCATGCTGGTCACTCTGCTACCTTGCATAACAAGGAGCAGCTCCGCGGTAAAGACTAATACACCTGTTTGTCTGTGGGAATGTTTCGCTGCCACCGCAGCGATGGAAGACTATCTGGCACAGTCACTGACGTGTTAGATTGATAGGTTGGACTCAGTAAATTGTAGGAACTACTCAGGAATGGGCTCAAGCACTACGTAGTAATTGGCCAAGGGTAAAGGAACGCCTGCTGAGCTGGCCTGAATCCCAACTGGCTAGTTCACCGAGAGACAGATTCGCACTCACAATGGACAACAAGTAATAGGGACAACTATTTCGTTGGCTCGGTTTTTTCATGCTACTGACAACACACGACATGCTGGTATCCGTGCTGCCGAATCGGTGGATACCTGCAGTCGCTTGTGATTGCAGTTAAATTTTGAAGCCCTCCCCTTTTATTACTTACTCTACTGCCGAGCCCTCGGATCTATCCTGTCTTTCTTCTTTTGTTAATGAGTATGCAGTGGCACTGTAAATTACTCCAACAATACCGGTCCTATCCGTCTTTCCAGCCATTTTTCTCATCGAGGTATCGCTCCTCCCTTGATGCAGTGTCCATGTTTAAGCTATTCTCTGACGATCTATCGTGAAGTGAGAATCTTGTCTCTGCTATCTAGCCAAGCGAAGAGTCAGTGCCCTTCAACAGTAGGCAAAAACCTGCGTTGGAAATTTTTTAAGACGTAACCATGGGCATTACTTGGTTGTTCTTAAGGAGAGCTATGTCCCTCCTTAAAGTATGTAAATACAATCATCATGTTCGCATTTTCACTTTTCCTTGCTGCTCGTAACTTTTCGTGACACTAAACACAAGTGCGACGCGTAATTTGCGTCGTAGCAACGATACAATACGTACTTGGAAGAGCCACCACACAGTTCTTAGTGCCAACATAAATTATCTCTCAGCGTAACTCGCTAAACTAAGTACGCCAATACTCGGTCGTGTTAGAGGGAAATTTTATTCCCCGCACGTACTACTGTGAAACAGTGCAGCACGCAACACACGTGTGCGTACGGGCACAAGCTGCCTGATCAGCAGCCACGCGCGTACGTATTGTAACCGGTAAACTTTACTGTTCAGCTACGCTTCACCTCTCAGAATCTTTATCCACAGAATGGACAGTAAGTCACTCTGAGCTTTAAAATCCTATACATTATTACAATGTTGATCTGCCTTTTCTTGTACTACAGTCATTACATACTGCATTATTTCGCTGCCTTCTTAGAACCCGAGTATTATGCCAGATGTTGGCACATTTCTCCAACACTCACGTCAGCGAATCTCAAGTTTTCATAGAAGTAAAGAGCTGAAGTATCTGTCTTGTTAAGCTGCTGTTCCCAATTTGCCTGAAGCAATCGGGGTGTAGTCACCGCTTCAGTCATGCTGTTAATTGCTTAATGCCTTGATATCATAACGAGTATGGTCCTTGGTTGTTGCCAATGCTTCACTCGTAACCATCTCTCTGCAAATGGTTGCTATTTCATCATTTTCTGCCATGCTCTGCCTTGCTTTTACCTGATGCCAGGAAACATTTTGTTATCGTCATAAATATGCACTGGTTTGCTTAATCCACGAATCTCGACCACTGAATAACAGCAGTAGCAAGTCCTTCTTCAAGTTAGTTACTACTCAGCCCATCTGGCAATCGCAACCTTGTACACCAGAATCTCTTTCACGGCCGCTATCATCGGTTTTTCCTCTCATCACCTCTGGTGCTTATATGATGATGAAGTCCCATCTCGCTTTGGCAACCCATAGCGAAGAATAGCCACATATTGTCAGACATAGTGTAGGAACTACATGTTATCGTTTCATGAACGCACGCACAACGTTCCTTACACATTCACAGACACCTCATCCACATGATACGTATACCGTCATACTCACCCAACCCTGAAAGGGAGAGTATAAACTCTACTACAGGAGATGTATTAAAAGGGTTCAACTGCACTTGTTTTGTTTGCATTTCTGGCAGTTAAACCCTCTATCTGGTTATCGCTTTTGCATCTACTCACTTTATTCGGAGAGAATTATTCGTTAAATACTTCTCACCGGGAAAACCTGTTACAGTTCGCGCAGGAAACTGCTTTTCAACATAGTGCGCAATGTGTTGTCTAGGGTAGCTGCAGCGATCTGAACAGTCACCCCGGAAATAAAAACTCCGTAGATAAAGGGCCTACGGAATTTTCTGAAAATTGTTATCACTTACAAAATGTAACTACCACCATTCTCTACCTGTGTGTAACCTTCTCTGTAAAGGATTCAAGCAGTCATGTACTTTATCACATGGTTAAGAGCTTCCATCAACCATTTATCAGCATCTAGTGGCTAAGAAACCTTCCACCTCAACTAATTGACTCATCGATATCGCACCAGCAATTATGCCTCACCCATATTGAAGACAGTTTATTAGCTGCTACTAGGCAAATTTGCGTTGTCGCAACTGACCTTGTACACTAGTACGAAACATTTAGGAATGTTATGCAACATGACCTTGAGTTTTTACATCATACCAAAACTAATGTGACTTACACTTTGGAGATAACGAGAGCGGTACAGATCTTACTATACAACACCCATGCCATTCAGTTACATATTAACACCTTCCACACTATTACTCTGCTAGGACTACAGCATAAGCTTAGCCCTACGTTAATGCCTGCAGAACTGTTCCTGCAAACTCTGGCTAATGTTTTGTTTCATCTGGCATCGCCAATGCAAATGCCTTACCCTGTATGGGAATCTTCGCTACCCCTTTATTATGCGGCAGCTACAGTACATCTTATGCAAACTTCTCAAGGACTGTGCGCCCAGATTTCTCTACCCACCACATGCGCCATCTGCGAGCTTCAATGCTGCCGATTACACACCTTTCCGGTTACTTGGGTTGCCCTACGAAAGCAAGTGACTTGGCAAACTAATGATATCTTAGCTATTAGCAAAGATCGCCAAAGACATTCTGTCATGCAGCTGCCTGACCTCCATCAGTGCCTTCACACTAATTACTATATGTGTTCAAACTTATCCATTCATACCGGAACTAAGGACTGTGAGGTGGCCTTGTTTTTAGAGGAAACAAAAACCCCCCGTCCTCGTATGTTATCGACCTTGCGTGAGCCTTGGTTTAAACCAGTAGGGGATAGTTTATTATATTTTGTACCTCAGACATCTACAATTGCTTTAATATGTTATGACCATGTTTTCCTGTCTCGGACATATCGTTTCGCACTAGAAAACAGTGGATTACTGTTCAACATGTCCACCTGTGATTTAATAACACCTACTGTCAAACTGTCAGCACACCTAACACAAGTGAAAAATTTGAGCCTCGGACCCCTCTTACTTTATTTACCTGAGGTACCAGTGGTACTACCATCACCCGATAATGTACCCAGGCTACCCAACGAGTCCGATGCTCGATTACTTCAGTCAATTGACGAATTACTAGCTCACGAAAAGGGCCAAATCGTCCTGGATTGAGCTGTTGCTCACATAGCTACCTGGTGGACACAGAAACAATTGTATACGGTTACTCTGCCTAGTGCCGTGACTGTTCCAACCCTGATTGTCGCAGGAGCCATTCTCTGGTGCCTGTATAAGAAAGGATATTGTAAACACATTAAGTCAACACAACCAACTGTCCCCGAGGCACAGCCCGAGGGTGAATTTCGACAAGAGTAATGTCAGGCATGGTCTACCATAGTGAAATACACTCTTTAACTGTAATAAAGTTTGTATTGTCTAATGTTCATTTACTACTATTGTTATCATGTATCAATGTATCTAATCATCTAAACTATTGGGTAAAGATACTAGAGATAACCACTGAATGTAGGAAACCTTAGTTTATTTGCTACTGAAGCACACCCCTGCAAACTTTACTGATACAATCCCTGGGGGAGTGTCTCAGTACCTGCCTGCACAATAAGCAGCTGCCACCATGTCCCTCCTTCATGCCGTCCCCACCTGAGGGAACGACAGTGTATCCAATGTTGCGCGGCGCTCTGTGCTGCCTCGCTCTTCATCAGTGGCACATGGGCCACCCCATTGCAGTGCCGCTTCTGACCCAAAGATCCTCACTCTGTTTATTTTTCAATGATTGTCTATATTATATGTGAAAGATATACCGTCAACAGTTAGAACTTTGTGTTTAACCAACTGCAATCAGTGTCCCTACACAGAAGTAAATGCCTTTTATGTCACATATGAACATGTTTTGACTTTCTATTATCGGTATATGAAGCAATTTTGTAGGTTGTTAGTGTTTCAATAAGTCTTTAATTATTATTTTGAAGCTATTGACCATAGAAACTACCTCTCAGTTTGAGAATTTCAATGTTTTACCTAATTATTTACTATCTTCATATTCTGTTTACGTTAACTATATTTGTCAATTGAATACTTTTATTTTATAGAACTAACTAATTCATTACAATTACTACCTTCATAATTTAGTTTATATTCTGAAACTGATTCCACTATGTAACAACGAGTTTAACGTTTGCCAAACAACACAAACAATTACACATTTCTAGAGGCGCCTGTAACCTTCAAAAGATCACTGCTGATTCAGTTCGGCCAGCATCTACACTTCTGCTACACCGAATTTAGTGTTGCAAGTCTATATGAGTAACAGAATTTGTAATACTTCATTCCAATGTTGTGAAACTTTTGACATACTTTTAACTTTTTGTGCTAAGATTTGCATTCTGATACAGTAATGATGATGGGAAATTATCGTATTGAATTACGTGTGAAAAGATCAACGTCTCTAAATGTTTTATGATTTTGATCAACAATCTTCCAGTATAATATCGTTTTTATTTTATTTTAAAAGGGACTTTCTTTGTATATTGTTGTAAAGCCACTCCAGTATACATAGATGTTTTTGTAAAACTTAGATTCACCCCACCCCAATTTTTGCAAATATTAGCACACCCGACCAAGGGAGCAAATTGTTTTCTTTTATCAACGAGCAACAACTTATTTTCACCATAAAACCTCGCTCCCACGGAAGGGGAAGGAGATGTACAGGTGCTGACAGATTGAATACGGGAGTCCTTTATTTTCAATAAAAGAAAAGGGAATCTTTTTCCTAAATGCGTGAGCTATGGATGGCAATGGATCTTCACAAAGCCGTGTACGGGCCCTGGGTTGGTGACACATTAGATTTTTCCAGTATGTGCCACTATCCCACGGCTTGTTCACGTGCTCGACGAACAAACAACCTTTCTGCTGATGGGGTGACGCTTAGGGAAGCGTCGCTTGCCTAGGCAGAGCTCCTACAGCAGCCAATCAGAAAGGTCCAGGAGATCACGTGTGAGCGTCCACCGCGCCGAGCTGCGCGGACGAGGTGTGTGGATCGCTCGCTTTTACTGACAGGCCCCCGACGAGATCAGACGCATTGGCCGGTTTCCGCCGTGCACTTTTCGAGCCCCGGCTCAATCTGTTTGCGCCTTAGGGCTGCTTAACTCACATTAATGTACCCCGGCTAGGTAATCAGTAAATGTTTTTTCAATAAACGGGAGGCAGTTTGCCGACCGGAGTTGAAAAATTAACTTGTTCTTTCTTAGACCCCACTTACACCTCAGCCACATACTGACATGTACAATACTAGATAATTTTAGGTATTGTCAGCATTGTAGCAATACTATATAATTTTAGGTATTGTTAGCACTGTAGAATTTTAACAGCAACAGCTTTGAGAGTGAATCTGATAAAATAATAATTGTTTCTTCTACAACTATTTTTGCTTTTATTTAAGTCCCTCTAAGACTGCTGCAAATTCTGCAGTGAGTATAGACACTACCTCAGGGAGCTAGAATTTCCTCCCTTGATCAGTTTTGCCATTATGAATGCATTCCCTGCTCTGTCTTTGTGTTTAGACTCACCACTGTAAATCTGTCTTGTGAGTGGCTATGTTGCTAAACAATCTGTCAGCTAAAATTTTCTCATTCATTACACCTTGGGTGTATGGAATATGTTTTGTTAAGATGTTAGCATAGGGTGCACTGAAGCAGCTCAAATT
This sequence comes from Schistocerca americana, assembly GCF_021461395.2. NCBI lineage: Eukaryota > Metazoa > Arthropoda > Insecta > Orthoptera > Acrididae > Schistocerca > Schistocerca americana. The sequence continues at coordinate 543,145,609 of NC_060119.1, forward strand.
TGTGGAAGTGATGACGCATTTACACAAAGAAAAGGCGTCTCTCTAAAAATCTGGCAAGGGCTGTAGTTTCTTGTTATGCCAAGACCTGTCTGCATAGCACTTAGTTGAGTTCTCTAACCTTTGTTAGTAAACTGTCACGTAAGAAGTGAAAAGTTCAAACAGGAATTTGGCACTAATGTATTCCCTGCATAGCTCTAACAGCATTTCATTTGGTTCCACCAGCAAAGTATTAATTAGAGTAGATTTAAATGCTCCAAAACAGATTCTGATGGCTTTGTACTGTCACTTATCTCATTTTTCTAGGCTATTTTGTGTTGCTGATCCATATCAGATGCATCCATACTCCACATAAAGTCTTATTAGATCATTTATATGTCAATGAAGATTCTCAGGTCTGCATGCAACAAAAGCCTGTCACAGCATGAGGATATTTGTGGCACCTTCACATTGTTTAATTTTGTACTTATGTAATGTGATCACTTTAGCTTATGACTAATGCAAAGCCCTAAGTACATGGCCACCGTTTTGACTGGGTATATAAAGGGTTCTAATCTTATGTTTCTTAGTTAGTTAAACCTTTGTCTGGTACACACACACACACACACACACACACACACACACACACACACACACACTTGATTTATGAGGAAGTTGTCAAGTTAGTTCTTAGTCAGCCACTCATTAAACATTATCATGGCATTATTCATCTGCTGCTGACTCAGTAAAACTAACCCTTCATGTATAAACACACAATTCAGCTACACAATATGATACTCGAACACTTGGGGTTAACACTGAAAATTAGGGCCGATGCACCTAGATTTAATAACATGGTGACAATACCAAAGGCTTGCGATAACCCTTTACTTGTTCTCCTTGCCCCTGCTGCTTCATTGTTCCTTATGATGCTCATGCTTCTGTCTATCAACAGACAGGGGGTCACTAGTGGATGAATTATGATGGGGTGTCATGATTTTTCAACTTATTCACCAATAGGGGGCATAAGGACACTATCATAAGCATTTGAAGTATCTTTATATACTGTGTTGTGGTATGGATGGAGGACTGCAAAGCCAAGGAAATTCAGGACACAGAGTTCCACTTACCACCCTGAACCATGTGGCTGATGACACAGCTGATTTCCAAAACATTTCACATGCTACGTCACAGTGTGACAAGATACTCATAATGATGCATTGATGTAGCACTGCAACAATCATCGGTGGATGCCTCCACTGCCAGACAGCCAAAGCAGTCACCAGGACATCATTTATATACATCAAAGAAATCATTGGGCAACTGTAGCCAGGTGGTATCTGTACTGCAGGACGCTCCAGCACCCACTGAACAGCTATCATCGGCCTGCAAATCCAAATGCCGAAGTCCAGAATTCAGGTTTCTGCACCATCCCACCTCCACACAACAATCTATGGTTACACACCAAGCACAATCATCCTAGGTTGTAGGAATGTAGCACTGGCACCAGCTGCTTGTTGCTGGCATCACTCAGTGCCTGGTCATCATGCTGTTTCCTAGCAGAATGCATTATCTTCAGGGGTGTCACTGCCGCAACACCAATATGAAGAAGACATGTGGTTTGATGGCAGGCAGTGTCACTGGACAAGAGTGTGTACTATTATCTGATCTGGCTGAGTTGTCCTAAATGCCGCCTGTCCTCTGACAGACTCCTGTTGCCTTTGCCAACCCATTCAGTTCACAAAGTTGAAGTGGAAGAGTCTAATGCCATCCTGACAAACCAGAAGAATGGGTCCCTTATCACACACCATAAAGGCCAAAACATATGACATCTGTACAAGTGGCACCACAAATGGGACTGGCAGAGGTGCTACTGTCATTACCAACACTGTCAACAGCAAGTGGCAGCATGTGAATATTATAATTGCTCGAGGGTTCCTTGTTTCTAATATAGTTCTGTGTGTGTCTCTTTCCTTGCATAAATACACCATAGGTAGTATATTAGGAATTAAGATGGATTTTTGTTGGGAAAGTACAAGCAAGTTTAAGTAGTAGATATGTGTAGACTTAATTAATTAAAAGTAGCATTGTCATGCAAATTTTTAAATTTTGAAGTTCTCCAGGAATCTATGCTAGTAGGTATTTGGTTTGATGTCCACAGAGTTAGTGTTGTCATGCAGAACTTTTTCTCTTCCTTTCTGTTTCTGTGCCATGTTCCTAATTCTATCAGTGATTTTATTCTCTAGTGAGGTAGTTTAAAGCCGTGATACAGTGCTGACGGGATTAAAAATATAACACCATATTACTGCCCCACAAAACAATGTTGTGAAGCACTTCAGTGTTGCATATTTCAGGCCAGTAAATCATTCCAGAATCACCTTAAGATAGGCCCATTTCCATTTTTCTGTAAATATAAAGTACATAATAAAACACTCTTGAGGTCTAAAGACTGCGCAATACTAGAAAGAAACAGATTTCCTTAAAACCAGATGGCTGGTAACAATATGGCAAGAGGATCATAGGGGTTCAGAAATCTTCATGTGATACTTTTAGTTAAAATGTAATCATGTAACAGGATCAATAAATTTAATTTTTCACGTATACACAACACATTCTAATATTTTTTTTTTTTTAGAATAAATGATGTAAAAATAAGCTAGATGTCAATCGTAAGATACTCTGACAACATTTTATGTGCAGTGTAAATGGTAAGAACACACAGTTTTTCGTAATGCAGTAAAATGAGAAAGTATGTACTTGCTCTTAATTAAGCTGTTAAATCTTATATATACAGACTTCTTCGAATGGTTAATGTTGTGCATCTGCAGGAAAGTTACCCGTGTATAAATTTTCTCTCTCCTTGGAGGTAACATGTAAGAGCTTCTGTGCCCATGATCACAATTCCTGTGACATTATCCTATGGTCCCAGAAATTGTTGGCAGCATTCAAAATTTCACTTCCCTTCTCTTCATGTTGCCCACCTTTAAGATATGGTGGAGTGAACTCCCGATAAGCAATACACACCCTTCTTTCTGAAATGTCTTCACGTAAAACACAGTGTTCCCAACCATACCGTGCTGGACCATAAATCACCAAGAGAGATCGCCTTGGCATGGGTACACGAACTACACAATCTTCTTGTTCACAACAGTCTAGAGGACCAAGGACAACTGGACGATACTCAAATGCGCAGCACAAATTATATCGCTTAATATCACCCCTGTATTTTGTAAATGTCAACATACTGTCTGACAGAAGATTAACAGTAACAATACGCTCACCCCATATCCAGCAGTCATCAATATGAGGATCAATTGATGCACCACGTATTGGATCGTATTCCAAGGAGCACTGTTCAATTGTTTTATACCCTGATAATAATGGTACAGTCTCAAAACGCTCTTGCACAAACTTTGTGAATTCTGGGAAACCGTTAAACACACTCAACTGCAGACGCTTCTTCTTAAAATTACACTTTGGTCCAAAATTCTGTAAAATAAAAGTAAAATCAGTATAAGTATGGAGCAACGAGCATCTTATATCTAAAAAATAAATAATTCTGATGAGTGACTAGGTATTTATTAGAGATAAAAGAGAATCTATTAGTTTATATTAATTCAGTTTATACTAATTCAATGAAGAAAACTCAACAATACAATGCCACTATGAGACAATGTTTGGTATGTTATTATAAATATATTCCCTCAAACAGAACTTTGATAACCTGTATATGCAGTTAATCACATAAGCTATTAATATTAAATATTTGTGGAACCACTGCACACATTAAACCTCTTAACAAGTGATAGTTTACAAAGAGTGTGTTTTATTGTTTGATTAACATTCATAACTTTGTATATGACAAAATACGAAAGTAGTTATGATGCTTTGAGTAGAGTTACATAAGTTTTAGTAGCCTTTGAGAAATCTTCAAACCATGGGTTTAGCGATATGACACCTTTTACAGTTAACTGAGAAACTGTTTTCAAAAAGAAATAAGAATGTCACTACACATCAGAAATTTCAACTTACTGACTACCAGAAGTGTACTTTGGACCCCAGCCTACACAAATAAAGACTACTTAACAGTTTCATGACAATGAGAAGATAGCCAGGCTACCATTATGAGAACACTGGCAGATTTATTGGCTGCTGTTGGTGTGAACAATACCTGATGTACTTTGTTGGCTTTGTCATAATATCACAGTGGCTGGTCATGCACCGTAGCTTTACAGCCCAAACATTCTTTATAGAATTGATCCCATTATGTAAATAGACAAGTCAATGAATAATACATTTTCAAACTGCAACCAGAATCAAGTCCAAGTCTGAAAGCAGGGTCTTCAAATGAAGTACAACTCAGCATTGTAAGTACGTTTATTATGAACACAAAAGTACATTCACAACAGATTGAGAGAAAAGCTATTAGCACGAAACATTATTTTCCAGAATGCAAACACTGCAAACATAAGAAATTTTGAGAACCTTCCAGAACTGAGAAACACTAAATGATAAGTAACTGTAGGGGGTCAGATTTGAAATGGTGACCAGCAGCATGCCAGCGAGCAACATTAACTATACCACACTGCGTACAACAGTATGGCTCACGGAACTATATAAATGAGTGAAATGATTGGACAAATACTGTAGGATTAATGACATTGATGGAACCAGAGAATTATAGTTTAAATCAAATACATGTTTACTGAATAATATTCACAAGTGTGAATTGTGGCCTCACATAAACCATCGATTCAAATAAAATAATATATGAAGCACATGCAGAAACACACTGGGCGAGGTTCATTTAACTGCATGTCAATTTACAAAAAAAACAGTAAACACACAGTCAGAAAGTACAGTTTCCCGTTATCAATCACTATGTACATTAAAGTTTGTTATCCTGACTAACCACTGTGTGAAAAATGCAACAAGTCCCTCACGCATGAATATAAATATGAATTGTAGCAAATAATTACAATTCACATCTGCCTAAAATATCATGTTGTTGTTGTGGTCTTCAGTCCTGAGACTGGTTTGATGCAGCTCTCCATGCTATTCTATCCTGTGCAAGCTTCTTCATCTCCCAGTACCTACTGCAACCTACGTCCTTCTGAATCTGCTTAGTGTATTCATCTCTTGGTCTCCCCCTACGATTTTTACCTTCCACGCTGCCCTCCAATACTAAATTGGTGATCCCTTGATGCCTCAGAACATGTCCTACCAACCGATCCCTTCTTCTGGTCAAGTTGTGCCACAAACTTCTCTTCTCCCCAATCCTATTCAATACTTCCTCATTAGTTATGTGATCTACCCATCTAATCTTCAGCATTCTTCTGTAGCACCACATTTTGAAAGCTTCTATTCTCTTCTTGTCCAAACTATTTTCCGTCCATGTTTCACTTCCATACATGGCTACACTCCATACAAATACTTTCAGAAATGACTTCCTGACACTTAAATCTATACTCGATGTTAACAAATTTCTCTTCTACAGAAACGCTTTCCTTGCCATTTCCAGTCTACATTTTATATCCTCTCTACTTTGACCATCATCAGTTATTTTGCTCCCCAAATAGCAAAACTCCTTTACTACTTTAAGTGTCTCACTTCCTAATCTAATACCCTCAGCATCACCCGACTTAATTCGACTACATTCCATTATCCTCGTTTTGCTTTTGTTGATGTTCATCTTATATCCTCCATTCAAGACACCATCCATTCCGTTCAACTGATCTTCCAAGTCCTTTGCTGTCTGACAGAATTTCTGGCTAAAGAAGTTAACCTCAACACATTCACATCTGACTAAATTATTTAACAGTTACATTGCAGACCCATACACATTCCCTGATGCACTTACACATGGAATAACTTATCTGAAACCTAAAGATCAAGCAGACACAGCAAACCCAGCTAAATATCACCCCATAACATGCCTACCAACAATATACAAAATATTAACTTCAGTCATTACACAGAAATAAATGATACATACAACACAGAACAAAATTATAAATGAAGAACAAAAAGGCTGCTGCAAAGGAGCATGAGGATGTAAAGAGCAACTGATAATAGATGCAGAGGTGACATATCAAGCTAAAACCAAACAAAGGTCACTACACTACGCATACATTGATTACCAAAAAGCTTTTGATAGTGTACCCCACTCATGGTTACTACAAATATTGGAAATACACAAAGTAGATCCTAAATTGATACAGTTCCTAAACATAGTAATGAAAAATTGGAAAACCACACTTAATATCCAAACAAATTCAAATAATATCACATCACAGCCAATACAGATTAAGCGTGGAATATACCAAGGAGACTCATTAAGTCCTTTCTGGTTCTGCCTTGCTCTGAACCCACTATCCAACATGCTAAATAATACAAATTATGGATACAATATTACTGGAACATACCGACACAAAATCACACATTTGCTATACACGGATGATCTAAAACTGCTGGCAGCAACTAATCAACAACTCAACCAGTTACTAAAGATAACAGAAGTATTCAGCAATGATATAAATATGGCTTTTGGAACAGACAAATGTAAGAAAAATAGCATTGTCAAGGGAAAACACACTAAACAAGAAGATTACATATTGGATAACCACAGCGACTGCATAGAAGCTATGGAAAAAACAGATGCCTATAAATATCTAGGATACAGACAAAAAAATAGGAATAGATAATACAAATATTAAAGAAGAACTAAAAGAAAAATATAGACAAAGACTAACAAAAATACTGAAAACAGAATTGACAGCAAGAAACAAGACAAAAGCTATAAATACTTATGCTATACCAATATTGACCTACTCATTTGGAGTAGTGAAATGGAGAAACACAGACCTAGAAGCACTCAATACACTTACACGATCACAATGCCACAAATATAGAATACATCACATACATTCAGCAACAGAAAGATTCACATTAAGCAGAAAGGAAGGAGGAAGGGGATTTATCGACATAAAAAACCTACATTATGGACAGGTAGACAATTTAAGAAAATTCTTTCTAGAACGAGCAGAAACTAGCAAAATACACAAAGCAATCACTCATATAAATACATCGGCTACACCACTGCAATTTCATAACCACATCTACAACCCTTTAGATCACATAACATCAACAGATATGAAGAAAGTAAATTGGAAAAAGAAAACACTTCATGGCAAGCACCCGCATCATCTAACAGAGCCACAGATCGATCAAAATGCATCCAACACATGGCTAAGAAAAGGCAATATATACAGTGAGACGGAAGGGTTCCTGATTGCAACACAGGATCAAACAATAAACACCAGATATTACAGCAAGCATATTATTAAAGATCCCAATACCACAACAGATAAATGCAGACTTTGCAAACAACAAATAAAAACAGTAGATCACATCACAAGTGGATGTACAATACTAGCAAATACAGAATACCCCAGAAATACAGGAAGATCTGCAGCGGATAGGCACTTGGTGCAGGGAGTGGCAACTGACCCTTAACATAGACAAATGTAATGTATTGCGAATGCGTAGAAAGAAGGATCCTTTATTGCATGATTATATGATAGCGGAACAAACACTGGTAGCAGTTACTTCTGTAAAATATCTGGGAGTATGCGTACGGAACGATTTGAAGTGGAATGATCATATAAAACTAATTGTTGGTAAGGCGGGTACCAGGTTGAGATTCATTGGGAGAGTGCTTAGAAAATGTAGTCCATCAACAAAGGAGGTGGCTTACAAAACACTCGTTCGACCTATACTTGAGTATTGCTCATCAGTGTGGGATCCGTACCAGGTCGGGTTGACGGAGGAGATAGAGAAGATCCAAAGAAGAGCGGCGCGTTTCGTCACTGGGTTATTTGGTAACCGTGATAGCGTTGCGGAGATGTTTAATAAACTCAAATGGCAGACTCTGCAAGAGAGGCGCTCTGCATCGCGGTGTAGCTTGCTCGCCAGGTTTCGAGAGGGTGCGTTTCTGGATGAGGTATCGAATATATTGCTTCCCCCTTCTTATACTTCCCGAGGAGATCACGAATGTAAAATTAGAGAGATTCGAGCGCGCACGGAGGCTTTCAGACAGTCGTTCTTCCCGCGAACCATACGCGACTGGAACAGGAAAGGGAGGTAATGACAGTGGCACGTAAAGTGCCCTCCGCCACACACCGTTGGGTGGCTTGCGGAGTATCAATGTAGATGTAGATGTAGATGAAGACATGACAATGTCGCAAAAATAATACATCAACAGCTTGCCTTACAACATAAACTTTTAAAACAACACGTTCCTACATACAAGTATACACCGCAAAATGTACTGGAGAATGATGAATACAAATTATACTGGAACAGAACCACTATAACAGATAAAACAACACCACATAACAAACCTGACATCATACTCACCAATAAAAAGAAGAAATTAACACAACTAATCGAAATATCTATACCCAATACAACAAATATACAAAAGAAAACAGGAGAAAAAAATTGAAAAATACATCCAACTGGCTGAGGAAGTCAAGGACATGTGGCATCAGGATAAAGTTGACATTATACCAATTATACTATCAACTACAGGATTCATACCACACAATATCCACCAGTACATCAATACAATACAGCTACATCCAAACTTATATATACAACTACAGAAATCCGTAATTATTGATGCATGTTCAATCATCCGAAAGTTCCTAAATGCAATATAACATATACCGTACAGTTAAAGGGAAGTCACGCTTGATCAAGGTCCGCGTTACTTTCCATTTTTGACCAGACATAACGTCTGAGAAAAGAAAGAATAATAATAATAATAATAATTGCAATGGGACAATCTCATTGCAATTCTAACCGTGATTCTGGGATAAATATTAAGAAAGTTAAAAAATTTTCTTCACAGTAGAGTATAAAATTGGTAACAACTGAATCCGGAGCAGTCTGATCATATGCATTGTCAAACGAAAACTGACAGTGTCAGTAAATGTTCCAACAAGTCTTTTTTAAAATCGTGCATGTGTATAAAGAATTACAGACAAGTTCATTAAGTTTATATGCAAATCATCCACAGTTACACAAAGTTGAAAGGGAGTGCTAGTTTCCTAGATCCTTACCTAATCTTCCTAATGGATGGTTATCCACAATATACTATTTTATATGCTTTGATTGATTAATTATGTTAAGGACCATAAATAAGTTGTATAAAACAGCATGGAGATGCAAATTATAATGAATAAAATGAACATGTAGGAGACATGGTGGCCAAAGTGTAGGAGGACACCTGTTCTTCAAACTTGCCATACTTGATCATTTATTCATCAACACCCACTTCATTTCCTTCAGTGTAATCCCCCTCAGATGTAATACACTTGTGCCAGTGCTTTTTCCGATCTTGGAAGCCTTCTGGGACTCTCTTTTCATTATGGTGTTCAGCTTGTCCAGCGATTCTGTTCTCACATCAGTGGTGGCAAAACACTTCCTTTTATGGTTCTCTTCAGCTTCAGAAATAGAAAGAAGTTGCAGTGGGCCATGTCTAATGAATATGGCGGCTGAGGCAACAGAATAGGCCCTAGTTTTGCTTCTTGTCAAAAAATCACAAACAAGCATTGAGATGTGAATAGGAACATTGATGTGATGCAATTTTGGTGAGTGGTTTTGCCACAGTTCTAGTCATTTTCTTTGGATTCTGTCACACATATTGCACATAACTTCCAGTACTATTCCTCATTGACCGTACAATCATAAGCAGAAACTGGTGAGGCACTATCAAACTGTAATCGAAGAAAACAGTGAGGAGAACCTTCACATAGATTGAATTTGCCAAATTTTTTTCAGTCTTGGCTCTTCAGGCATTTTCCATTGGGATGATTGGTCCTTGGTTGCAACATCATACCCATACACCCATGTTTTATCACTTGGTATAACCTTCTCTAGAAGTTCTGGATCATTGTCGACTTCATTCACCAATTCCTAAGCGATGTCTATGCAATTTGATTTCAGTCAAAATTCAACAATTTCAGAACAAACACTTCACTGATACACATTTCATGCCCAAAACATTTGAAAAAAATTGCTTGGCATGAGCCGAAGGATATGCTGACATCATCAGCAACCTCTCAGATGGTGATTCGACAATTTTCTAGAACCATTATCTGTACTACTTTCACATTGTTGTGCTAGGGTGTCCAGGGTAGTTGTCATTCCTGTCTTCTTGACCCTTTTTGTGAAACATTTATACCACTCATTAACTCTTGTCTTAGTCATAGTAGATTTGCCAAAAGCTATAGTCAGCATTTTGAATGCAGTGCTGCACAGTATTCAATTTTTTCAAGCAAAATTTAATGCATATTCTATGTTCACTCTTTTTCCAAAAGTAAAAATTCGCCAAGCACTCAAAAGCACATATAACCTTTTCAACTGTCAACAATAAACTAAATATTCAGAACAACTAAAAATGGAAACATACATCAGGAACATTTGTACCAACAAGATAAAATTGAAAATCAGGTATATAAACCCTGCAAAATAAAAAAATCCTCTTACTTTTTGATCACACATCATATTTATAATTTTACATACTTTTTGTCTCATTGTAAAACTGTATGTAGGCATCTTTCGTAAATTGTATTTATAACTTGTTTGTTACTGTATTGCCATTTTAGTAAGAAGTCACAAACTGACCACAACAATTTTAACTGTAATATTGTATCAAATACATATATGGAATTAGCTTAAATATGAATAGTGGTCATTATTTAAGCATCAACATAGATTCAGTAATGTTCGACCTCAAAAAATTAATGATAGTTGGTGGGCACACATTGTCTTTTGGACTTTGGCCATTTGCTGTCCATCTTCACTGTGGCCATTGGTGAATTGGTTGAGAGGACTGTGCAACCACATAAATTACATACTATTCAGTGAACTAAAATTGTTGTGTGAACAGGAGTTACATACTTAAACTTTTCGCTGGACTTAGATTATTTGGCTGTCTTTACAGTAATCGATTTTGCACAACTCTACGAACTTTAATTTTCTTTATGATATCTCCCTCCCCCCCCCCCCCCCCCCCCCCATGAACCATGGACCTTGCCGTTGGTGGGGAGGCTTGCGTGCCTCAGCGATACAGATAGCCGTACCGTAGGTGCAACCACAACGGAGGGGTATCTGTTGAGCGGCCAGACAAATGTGTGGTTCCTGAAGAGGGACAGCAGCCTTTTCAGTAGTTGCAAGGGCAACAGTCTGGATGATTGACTGATCTGGCCTTGTAACAATAACCAAAATGGCCTTGCTCTGCTGGTACTGCGTACGGCTGAAAACATGGGGAAAGTACAGCTGTAATTTTCCCCGAGGGCATGCAGCTTTACTGTATGATTAAATGATGATGGCGTCCTCTTGGGTAAAATATTCCGGAGGTAAAATAGTCCCCCATTTGGATCTCCGGGCAGGGACTGCTCAAGAGGATGTCATTATCAGGAGAAAGGAAACTGGCATTCTACGGATCGGAGAGTGGAATGTCAGATCCCTTAATTGGGCAGGTAGATTAGAAAATTTGAAAAGGGAAATGGCTAGGTTAAAGTTAGATGCAGTGGGAATTAGTGAAGTTCGGTGGCAGGAGGAACAAGACTTCTGGTCAGGTGACTACAGGGTTTTAAACACAGTCAAATAGGGGTAATGCAGGAGTAGGTTTAATAATGAATAGGAAAATAGGAATGCGGGTAAGCTACTACAAACAGCATAGTGAACACATTATTGTGGCCAAGATAGATACGAAGCCCACACCAGCTACAGTAGTACAAGTTTATATGCCAACTAGCTCTGCAGATGACAAAGAAATTGAAGAAATGTATGATGAAATAAAAGAAATTATTCAGATAGTGAAGGGAGACGAAAATTTAATAGTCATGGGTGACTGGAATTCGAGTGTAGGAAAAGGGAGAGAAGGAAACGTAGTAGGTGAATATGGATTGGGGCTAAGAAATGAAAGAGGAAGCCGCCTGGTAGAATTTTGCACAGAGCACAACTTAATCATAGCTAACACTTGGTTTAATAATCATGATAGAAGGTTGTATACATGGAAGAAGCCTGGAGATACTAGAAGGTATCAGATAGATTATATAATGGTAAGACAGAGATTTAGGAACCAGGTTTTAAATTGTAAGACATTTCCAGGGGCAGATGTGGACTCTGACCACAATCTATTGGTTATGACCTGTAGATTAAAACTGAAGAAACTGCAAAAAGGTGGGAATTTAAGGAGATGGGACCTGGATAAACTGAAAGAACCAGAGGTTGTACAGAGTTTCAGGGAGAGCACAAGGGAACAATTGACAGGAATGGGGGAAAGAAATACAGTAGAAGAAGAATGGGTAGCTTTGAGGGATGAAGTAGTGAAGGCAGCAGAGGATCAAGTCGGTAAAAAGACGAGGGCTAGTAGAAATCCTTGGGTAACTGAAGAAATATTGAATTTAATTGATGAAAGGAGAAAATATAAAAATGCAGTAAATGAAGCAGGCAAAAAGGAATACGAACGTCTCAAAAATGAGATCGACAGGAAGTGCAAAATGGCTAAGCAAGGATGGCTAGAGGACAAATGTAAGGATGTAGAGGCTTATCTCACTAGGGGTAAGATAGATACTGCCTACAGGAAAATTATAGAGACCTTTGGAGATAAGAGAACCACTTGTATGAACATCAAGAGCTCAGATGGAAACCCAGTTCTAAGCAAAGAAGGGAAAGCAGAAAGGTGGAAGGAGTATATAGAGGGTCTATACAAGGGCGATGTACTTGAGGACAATATTATGGAAATGGAAGAGGATGTAGATGAAGATGAAATGGGAGATATGATATTGAGTGAAGAGTTTGACAGAGCACTGAAAGAAGTGAGTCGAAACAAGGCCCCCGGAGTAGACAACATTCCATTGGAACTACTGACGGCCTTGGGAGAGCCAGTCCTGACAAAACTCTACCATCTGGTGAGTAAGATGTATGAAACACGCTAAATACCCTCAGACTTCAAGAAGAATATAGTAATTGCAATCCCAAAGAAAGCGGGTGTTGACAGATGTGAAAATTACCGAACAATCAGTTTAATAAGCCACAGCTACAAAATACTAACACGAATTCTTTACAGACGAATGGAAAAACTAGTAGAAACCGACCTCGGGGAAGATCAGTTTGGATTCTGTAGAAATACTGGAACACGTGAGGCAATACTGACCTTATGACTTTTCTTAGAAGAAAGATTAAGGAAAGGCAAACCTACGTTTCTAGCATTTGTAGACTTAGAGAAAGCTTTTAACAATGTTGACTGGAATACTCTTTCAAATTCTAAAGGTGGCAGGGGTGAAATACAGGGAGCGAAAGGCTATTTACAATTTGTACAGAAACCAAATGGCAGTTATAAGAGTCGAGGGGCATGAAAGGGAAGCAGTGGTTGGGAAGGGAGTGAGACAGGGTTATACCCTCTCCCCAATATTATTCAATTTGTATATTGGGCAAGCAGTAAAGGAAACAAAAGAAAAATTTGGAGTAGGTATTAAAATCCATGGAGAAGAAATAAAAACTTCCATCCTACAAACATGGAACAAGAAATGAAAATAATGAGAATAAGCAACCATGACAAACATCTTATACAAATGCAAGAAAACTTCCACATCCAGAAAGCCATAGCAGAAAACAAACATGTGATAAATGAACAAACACACATCACCACAGGCTCCGTACTACACTTAGTAAAGGAAATAACAACATAAAACAAAAAATAAAAAAAATAAAACTCTTCCCCACATCATCTGGAGACACAAACGCACGCACACGCGTGCACACACACAGAGAGCACAAAAAAATATATCACACACTAAAAAACAGACACACACACACAAACGCACACACAAATGCATACACGAACAGACCACAGATACTTCAATAGTTACACTCATAAGTTTGGCAATAACATTCGATCTTTGGCAAAAACATTTGACAGTCGGCAACAGAAACCAAAACATTGCTTTAAAACAAGTGTTCAGTGCATAGTGTTGTGGAATGGGGAAAAAAAACGCAAATTGGCGTTCATAAGAAGAAGAACAACACCAAAAATGCAACAGGAGCGTAATATGTAGGAAAATGTCCATGCAACCTGTAAGTACAGTTCAAAACATTACTACTTAATAGGAAATACCAACCACCAGAACTGTTTATAACCTATAGGCACAATGACAAAAATGTAAATAAAATAGCTAACATACGTACATATTCCAGGCCACTGATGATGCCTTGCAGAAAATAAAGGCGAAACGCGTATGGCACTAAAATCTTGTTTTATTCAGTTGCTGTCAGACGGTCCATAAGTAAAAATTATTAATATACCATAACATCTTGTATGTGTGTGTTTCTGCTTGTATCCACCGTGCATGCCTGTTATGTCGTACCGGGTTTGACCATATGTTGCTCCAGAAGTGTTCCATGTCTGTTATGCTTGGTGGATTGTCTATTTTAATGTTTCGTTATCTATTGTCTGGTAAAATTTCTTTTGGTTTGTGTTGAATGTTTGGTTCTGTTTCCTTCTATTTTCACTTTTTTTGTATCTTCTAAGTCGTTTGGCCAATGCTTGTAATTTCTGCTTCTTTTCATTTAATTGCTCTATCGCTTCTTGTTCTAAGATTTTACCTAACCTTTTGCGTTTTTTTTCTGACATTTCATTTCTTATAAATTGTGATAGCTGTCCGATGTCTTTTCTCAGTTTTTCTATTCTGATCTGTAGCCTGTGTTGCCATGCTGGTTTTGTGGGTTTCTTCTGTGTCTTGGTTGGTTCTGATCTCTGCCTAGTGTGTATATTTAGTGTAGTGAGTGCTCCTACATAAACCAGTAGTTGTAACTCTTCCATAGTTGTGTTTTCATTTATTTTGTTGTGTATGATTGTGTTGATAGTTTTTATTGTTGTTTTGACTTGTGGGTTATTTGGCGGTCTGTGCAAGAATGGTCTGATGTCTGTATTTGTGTCTTTGTATTCTATATATGTCAGCTGAAATTTCTCTTCTATATCTAACATGTGTGTCACTTCGTGTTCTATTTGTGCTTGTTCTGGTGGCTGTCTTAAGATTTCGTTTTCCTCTGATTGTTTAATTGATGCGTGTTGTCCTTCGTTTGTTTGCTCTGGGATGTTTGAGTCCATTACTGTATTTTCTTCTTCTGCTGATGGCACATTATTTTGTTCCAGTATTTGTTGTACTTGTTGTTTGATGTTTTCTAATTCTGACTGGGATATCCTGTTATTTTTGATTATTACACGGATCTGATCAGCTAGTCGTTGTTCTGTTAAAAAATTTAATTCTGGGTATCTGTATTACTATTATTATTATTATTATTATTATTTCCTTCACTTTCTCAGATGTTAAGTCCGGTTAAAAATGGAGTGACGCGGACCTTGATCAAGCGTGACTTCCCTTTAACTGTACGGTATATGTTATATTGCATTTAGGAACTTTCAGATGATTGAACATGCATCAATAATTACGGATTTCTGTAGTTGTATATATAAGTTTGGATGTAGCTGTATTGTATTGATGTACTGGTGGATATTGTGTGGTATGAATCCTGTAGTTGATAGTATAATTGGTATAATGTCAACTTTATCCTGATGCCACACGTCCTTGACTTCCTCAGCCAGTTGGATGTATTTTTCAATTTTTTCTCCTGTTTTCTTTTGTATATTTGTTGTATTGGGTATGGATATTTCGGTTAGTTGCGTTAATTTCTTCTTTTTATTGGTGAGTATGATGTCAGGTTTGTTATGTGGCGTTGTTTTATCTGTTATAATGGTTCTGTTCCAGGATAATTTGTATTCATCATTCTCCAGTACATTTTGCGGTGTATACTTGTATGTAGGAACGTGTTGTTTTAAAAGTTTATGTTGTAAGGCAAGCTGTTGATGTATTATTTTTGCGACATTGTCATGTCTTCTGGGGTATTCTGTATTTGCTAGTATTGTACATCCGCTTGTGATGTGATCTACTGTTTCTATTTGTTGTTTACAAAGTTTGCATTTATCCGTTGTGGTATTGGGATCTTTAATAATATGCTTGCTGTAATACCTGGTGTTTATTGTTTGATCCTGTATTGCAATCATGAATCCTTCTGTCTCACTGTATGTATTGCCTTTTCTTAGCCATGTGTTGGATGCGTCTTGATCGATGTGTGGCTGTGTTAGATGATACGGGTGCTTGCCATGAAGTGTTTTCTTTTTCCAATTTACTTTCTTCGTATCTGTTGATGTTATGTGATCTAAAGGGTTGTAGAAGTGGTTATGAAATTGCAGTGGTGTAGCCGATGTATTTATATGAGTGATTGCCTTGTGTATTTTGCTAGTTTCTGCTCGTTCTAGAAAGAATTTTCTTAAATTGTCTACCTGTCCATAATGTAGGTTTTTTATGTCGATAAATCCCCTTCCTCGTTCCTTTCTGCTTAATGTGAATCTTTCTGTTGCTGAATGTATGTGATGTATTCTATATTTGTGGCATTGTGATCGTGTAAGTGTATTGAGTGCTTCTAGGTCTGTGTTACTCCATTTCACTACTCCAAATGAGTAGGTCAATATTGGTATGGCGTAAGTATTTATAGCTTTTGTCTTGTTTCTTGCTGTCAATTCTGTTTTCAGTATTTTTGTTAGTCTTTGTCTATATTTTTCTTTTAGTTCTTCTTCTTCTTCTTATTATTATTATTTAAATCTGTTTGCAGGGCCTGTAACATAGTTTCACTGAAAATGTAAGTCATATTTCATATCATCCATCTTGTCCATCACTGTGTCATCTCCACCTTTCTACTAAGTACACACACTCCACCATCAGAAAAGACCCTGAGTTCCGGAATTGGCCACCAACCTACACACATTCCTTGCCCGCTCAGTTAGCCACCGCAATCTGTCAAATCACTCACTGCTATCTCTTGTTCCACGAGCTGATTCTCGTAATGTCACACTATGGTATAAAAGAACAGATCAATATCTCCTGTCTGAAACACATAGTAGATACGTATTTTTTATATGCTTTGGGACAGCCATTTTTAGGCACTGCAAAAAAGATATTATCATCTAAAAGGTGAAGTGACAGCTGCTCCAATGGTGTCGCTGCAAGGCAGCACTAGAAAGAAGCATAGAACATTAATATTTTATAGTGCCATATTAATGTAATATAGTTCTTCATTGCATATCTTTTTATGTTTATTGCAACACCTGATGGTGACTTTGCCAAGCACGTAACAAACGAAAATCTCTTGAGTGATCTAGACAGGAAATATCAACTGAAGTGCAATACAATTACCGTCTCATACAAGGGATGTGTTTCTTTTTTTAATACGAGAATGGAACAGCCTGGTCCCTTTGAAAGAAAGAAACCACCACAGTCAGTAAATGGACAATCCATGGTCTTGTCTAACTAGTGAGTCAGGAAAGTAAGTTAAATGATGTTAGCAGCGGGGTCACGGGAAGAGGGGCAAAACAGCTTTGAGTTCAGTTTGGATGAAACATGGGAGCAAGATGGCTAGACAAGGCATCTATACAATAGAAGGAGCTGTGATATAGTATTAAAATGGCTTGGACAGAAAAGGCACCAAGGGAGAAAAGCAGATCCAGCCTGGTACAAGTTGGGAAAGTAATTGTGTTTAAACAGACAAAGATACATGGAAAATGATGACTATTTTTATTTCCTTGCTGAGTATGGGCTAAGTGAATTGAGGCCATCAAACACTTAAGAAAACAGTGTACCCCATTTTCTCCACATACAAATATGTTTGCTTGTATCTCTGCAGAAATTTTCCAGCATATTGTTCTTGAACATACACATATGTTTTCTGAAAAGTAATTTATTTTTTGGAACTCAACAGGCTTGTGAATACAATTTTTAAAACTGGCAGATGAGATACCACTATACAAGGTAAAAAACTATCAACAGGAAGACTGCAAGAAATTTGCAATGTACAAAAAAATAAAGAAAACTGACTAAAAATTACCTGCTTTCTACGGCCACTCTGAGATAAATCCCATGGCATTTCATCAATGCCATTAATTAAGATTGCTTCTTCTTCTGGTGTCAAGAAATCAAGCTGTAATGTAGGTTTCATTAGTAACAATCTTCAGTATCATAAATCTGGATATTTGAGGAAACACGTTCTACCTGTATATATATTCCTGGAAATTCAATAGCATCTCCTTCATGGGCTGAATGAGTTTTGTAGTCTTTCATACATGAGTCTTCCCATGCTTTGTTACAAAAAGCACAGTATATATAGCTTTTGCAGCCCTAAAAAAAGAAAAACTAATTACATAAAAAATTTATTCATTTAATTCGTGCACACACAGATGGAATGGCTTAAAATTACCTTCAGGAGACAATTCCTAGTGCAGCTGGTAGAAACAGATAATTAAACAGAAAAAATTGTCCATCTTTAAGAACCATATATAGTTGGGTAGTATGGGAAAAGTATACTGACTAGGACATTCAGAATCTCCTCTAAACTGATCAACTGTACTTTGAGATGAACCTCTTGCAGTTAAGTAATGGCCTTTCTTGTCTGTTACTCTGTGAATGTAAACTACCTAAAAGAGGGTGGAGGGGAGAGAAAAGATGTGTGTGTGTGTGTGTGTGTGTGTGTGTGTGTGTGTGTGTGTGTGTGTGTGCGAGAGAGAGAGAGAGAGAGAGAGAGAGAGAGAGAGAGAGAGAGAGAGAATGAATTAATGATTTGCTAAACTGCAAGATACTGAGATCACCTTGTTGATATTGCTTTAGTATGAAATGAAATTCAATGTACCAAGTTATCAAGATAAAGGGGTAGCTTGACCTTTCTTATACCTCCCTGTATAAACACAAATAAGTCATCAGACTTGAATTATTTTTTTCAACACGCATGTTTTTATGATAATAAATGGTTGCTTTGTTTATTTTGGAATTTTAACAGCCCCAACAGATAGTTCCGGAGATGAATGTGAGAACAAGTGATAACCACCTCCTTAATAAAGATAAACATGGCCATACAAGAAGAAGAAGAAGAAGAAGAAGAAGAAAGGAAAATTACTATACAAGACAGTGAAATCTCATATAGACGAGTGCTCCAAGTGCAAAAGGTTTTTTAATGCTTACAGAAATAAAAGGAATAAAAATTTAAAAAAATCATTTTCTAGCGTAGCACACTGAGAACTGTATACACAGTATGAATTAGTATTTAAAATTAATCTAAATTTGTAATGCTGCATTGTAACAGAAAATACGTAATAATCTATTATGAGTCTGTAAAATGTAATCTTGTTTTCATTTATTGTACATCTATTTGATATTCATTGTAATTAAGGCTTGACATAATGTAAAATGGTAATTGCAATCAGAACACAGATGTCGCATCTTTCTTAGCCTGTCTGCATATAAAAAATGTATGCCACACCCAATACTCTTAGCTGAAAATTATCTGCTAGAATTCACAAGCAAGGAATAAATAAATCTCAAAGCATACGATAATGTCAAAAATATTTCAATGTATGTAGGTCACTATCTGAAGGTTTCCAAATAATTAACAAATGGTAATTCATAATACTATAAAATGAATAGTGCTTGTATTGGGATTGCATGAGTGCATTTTACGAGTTCCTTTTTACAAAACTGAGGAAGCTCTTTTTCCTAGAAGTGGATAAGATGCCAAAACAAGGTGTGTCAAAATACTGAGGGTTGAGGATTACTTGTGAACCAAGTAGCTGTATATGTTTTCGTGAATATACAGACTATGGGTCCCTTGTTCCAGCTCAAAGGTAGCACTGGTTAAGCAGTTTTAATAGGACTACTGTTGATCTTTTATTTTTTGATTGGTTTTATTTCTTCCCTCATAATTGCCAGTACTACTACATTGATTCAAGCTTTTTGAATCTAATTACATTGTGAAATACAAATTTAATAATCATTCCCTGTTAATAATGGACAAGTTAGATCACAATTTTATTAGTGCAAGTAAATTTGTAGAACTCTTGAAAGCTGGAGCTCCAACACACTAATATCACGTGCAGTTACAAGAAATCTACATCTACATCTACATATATACTCCGTTAGCCACCAAGCGGTGTGTGGCAGAGGGCACAATTTGCGCCAAAGTCATATTTCTCCCCCTCTGTTCCACTCGCGGATCGCGAGAGGGAACAACGACTGTCTGAACGCCTCAGTACAAGCTCTTATTTCCCTTATCTTTGAAAGATGATCATTACGTGATTTGAAAGTTGGTGGTAATAATATATGCTCTACATCCTCGGTGAAGATTGGATTTTGGAATTTAGTGAGCACGTCACCTATCTGCAAGTGTGTCCCACTTCAAACTTTCTATGAGATTTGTAACCCTCTCACGATGGCTAAATGTACATCACAAATCTTGCCGCTCTTCTTTGGACCTTCTCAATCTCTTGAATCAGACCCAACTGGTAAGGGTCCCATACAGATGAACAATACTCTAAGACTGAACGAACTAACGTAATGTAAGCTATTTCCTTTGTTGAAGAACTGCATCGCTTCAGGATTCTACCAATAAACCGCAATCTAGAGTTCGCCTTACTCGTTACTTGTGTAATCTGATCATTCCATTTGAGATCATTTCAAATAGTCACACCTAGATACTTGACTGATGTTACCACTACCAAAGACTGAGCATTTATTTTGTACTCATACATTAATAGAGATTTTCGCCTTGTTATATGCAGTAGGTTACACTTACTAATATTGAGAGATAGCTGCCAGTCATTACACCATGCATTTATTTTCTGCAAATCCTCATTGATTTGTTCACAACTTTTGTGTGATACTACTTTCCTATAGACTACAGCATCATTGGCAAACAGTCTAAGGCCGCGGTCAATACCATCAACCAGATCGTTTATGTAAATCGTAAAAAGCAGAGGACCTATTATGCTGCCCTGGGGCACACCTGAAGTTACTCTTGTTTCTGTTGAAGTTACCCCGTTCAGGAAACTTTCTATCCAACCGCGTATGTCATTGGACAGACCGTAAGCAGGAACTTTTTGTAGCAAGTGACAGTGAGGAACTGAGTCGAACGCCTTTCGAAAGTCAAGAAATATGGCATCAACCTGGGAGCCGGTATCTAAAGCTTGTTGCATATCATGCACAAAGAGGGCCAGCTGTGTCTCACATGACCGCTGTTTCCTAAAACCGTGCTGGTTTCTGCAGATGAGCTTCTCAGAGTCTAGAGAGGTCATTATGTCTGAACACAAAATATGTTCCATGATTCTAAAACAAATTGACGTCAGTGAAATTGGGCGGTAATTATGTGCATCCGATTTTCTACCCTTTTCATAGATTGCTATGACCTGAGCCTTCTTCCAGTCCCATGGAATTTTCCGCCGTTCCAATGATCTCTGATAGATGACGGATAAGAATGGAGCTATATTTGTAGCATAGTCAACATAAAATCTTGTGGGGATACCGTCTGGCCCAGATGCCTTTGTGGCGTCTAAGGATCTTAACTGTTTTACAATCCCAGATACACTAAACACTATGTCTGCCATCCTTTCGTTTGTTCGATAAATGAAAGGGGGAATGGTGCTACAGTCCTCTATCGTAAACAAGTTTTTGAAAGCTAGGTTTAGAATTTCGGCCTTCTGTTTATCATCATCAGTTACATTACCCATACTGTCAAGCAAGAGAAGGTACTGAATTATTTGTAGCATTCATAGATTTTACGTACGACCAAAATTTTTTAGGGTTATTTTTAGAATCTCCAGATAAAAATATTGCTTTCAAATTCATTAAAAGTGTCTCTCATTGTCCTTCTGACAACTGCTTTCATTTTGCATAATTTCTGTTTGTCAGTGGGGCAGTGACTATGTTTAAAATGACTGCAAAATTCTCTGCTTTCTCAACAACTTCCTAATAGGTTTGTTGTACCAAGGTGGATCCTTTCCCTCCCCTATACTTTTGCTAGGCACAAACATCTCTAAACATGGTGGACAATACCTTTAAATTCCAACCAAAGATGCTCAATATCTTTGTGTCCTGCGGGGAATGCTTGGAGCTGACTACAAAGATATTCATTAATGACACTTATTTGCTTTCCCAAACAATAAAACTTTATGCTGATGAAGTAGACTCAATTATTAAATAATTAAAGAGTAAATATTCCTGTGGGTGTGTTGAAATTTCAAGCAGGATCATGAAGATCAATGCACCAGATAATTAGTAGGGCTGTACTAACCCACCTGAACAACTTGTCTTTCAGGTGTGATTAAATTACTTACAGACTGAAATACTAATTAGTGAAACCATTTTATAAAATGGGTGAAAGACATAATATAGACAGTCAGTCAGTTTCATTATTACTATTTTTTTTTAATTTTGAGAAAATAATGTTTAGGAGTGCAGTGGAACATCTCAGACCATATAATTTGCTGTCAGTCTTGCAGCTTGTTTTCAGGGTAAGAGTGCCCACAGAAAATACAGTTTATTCTGTTGTGTGTGACGCATTAACAGAGGTGAACAATAGGTTGAGGAAAGGGGATATTTTTGTTGATTGAAGAAAGCATTGGATTGTGTGGACCATGAAACATTTTTGCATAAGTTCGAACATTACGGGATTAGAGAAAAAGTGCAATTGTGTACTTCTTATCATAAAAGTAGGAAGCAGAAGGTTGTCCTCCAGTGTCAACAGGGAAGAAGTTTGAATCTGACTGGTGTCATGTACAATGGGGTTTCTACAACTAAACATGACAGAACTGAAAATATTCTCTCTTCACACACAGCACAATTAGTGTCTTAGGTCATATAACACAAATGAGAAGCTAATAGGGTGGCAAGTGCCATCAGCAAGTGCCTTTCAGATAACAGATTAATGATTAATTCTAACATTCTATACAGATCATGATGTAGACATCTGGTAAAAAAGAAATTTTATTGTCCTGAGGTAGTTAAACACTGAGTTATATTCTGAAGATTGAAAGTAGCTGGAAGGCTTTCTTAGAAATATCACAATTAAGAACTTGTGCAGAAACTGAATGCTGGCATCTTCACTGTAAGAATGATCCACACTGTCCCTGACACTGGAATGCTAAGGCTTGTTTACTTTGCTTACTTTAATTCTATTATCTTGTATTGTGGTATACTTTGGAGCAACTCTGTGCACTCACCAAGCATATTCTCAGCCCAGAAAAGGTTGGTCAGACTGATTTGTGGTGTCAGTTCATAAAATCCATGTAGGCTGCTGTTAAGATGTCTTAGAATTCTACCTCTGCCATCCCTGTACAAACACTGCTTAAAAGAATTTGGGGAATTTGTATATTAAAATCTAGTATCTTCAATCTGTACTGAAGAAGGCAGTACCTGTGGTCTTATTGCATAGCTTGAGATCTTCACTTTCAATGTAGGCAACAACTAAAGCAATTCACCATCTATCGGCCATGTTATGCATCACAGTATCAGCTGACCCCTGGGAAGTGAGTTCCATTGTACCAGGGTTCTCTAATGAGGTAGGCAGATGACAGCATCACTTGTGGAATTTGTATTCAACAGGCAAAGTAACGCCTCAATGCGGTGCAAGTTGCTAGGGGCAATCTGTTTGATCCAGGGGGATTGGACTTTCGGTCATGTTTCTGCAGATGACAATGTCTCTCCATCTGTCATCCACAGGTCATGGACATGCTCGAGGGAGACATGTCAGTACACAAGATACTTCAATAGTTACACTCATAGGGTTGGCAATAACATTCGATCCTTGGCAAAAACATTTGACAGTCGGCAACAGAAACCAAAACACTGCATTAAAACAAGCGTTCAGTTCACAGTGCTGTCGAATGTGGAAAAAAACTGCAAATTGGCATTCATAAGAAGAAGAACAACACATAAAATGCAACAGGAGCGTAATATGTAAGAAATTGTCCACGCAACCTGCAAGTACAGTTCAAAACATTACTACTTAATAGGAAATACCAACCACTAGAACTGTTTATAACCTATAGGCACAGTGACAAAAATGTAAATTAAATAGCTAACATATGTACAGGGTTATTACAAATGATTGAAGCGATTTCACAGCTCTACAATAACTTTATTATTTGAGATATTTTCACAATGCTTTGCATACACATACAAAAACTCAGAAAGTTTTTTTAGGCATTCACAAATGGTCGATATGTGCCCCTTTAGTGATTCAGCAGACATCAAGCCGATAATCAAGTTCCTCCCACACTCGGCGCAGCATGTCCCCATCAATGAGTTAGAAAGCATCGTTGATGCGAGCTCGCAGTTCTGGCACGTTTCTTGGTAGTGGAGGTTTAAACACTGAATCTTTCACATAACCCCACAGAAAGAAATTGCATGGGGTTAAGTCGGAAGTCGGCGCTGTCGGTCTCCAGTTGTGGCATGAGCCAATTTTCCAGCATGTCCAGATACACGTGTCCTGTAACGTTTTTTTCGCAGAAGAAAAAGGGGCCGTAAACTTTAAACCGTGAGATTGCACAAAACACGTTAACTTTTGGTGAATTGCGAATTTGCTGCACAAATGCGTGAGGATTCTCTACCACCCAGATTCGCACATTGTGTCTGTTCACTTCACCATTAAGAAAAAATGTTGCTTCATCACTGAAAACAAGTTTCGCACTGAACGCTTCCTCTTCCATGAGCTGTTGCAACCACGCCGAAAATTCAAAGCATTTGACTTTGTCATCGGGTGTCAGGGCTTGTAGCAATTGTAAACGGTAAGGCTTCTGCTTTAGCCTTTTCCGTAAGATTTTCCAAACCGTCGGCTGTGGTACGTTTAGCTTCCTGCTTGCTTTATTTGTCGACTTCCGCGGGCTACGTGTGAAACTTGCCCGCACGCGCTCAACCGTTTCTTCGCTCACTGCAGGCCGACCCATTGATTTCCCCTTACAGAGGCATTCAGAAGCTTTAAACTGCGCATACCATCGCCGAATGGAGTTGTTGGTGGATCTTTGTTGAACTTCGTCCTGAAGTGTCGTTGCACTGTTATGACTGACTGATGTGAGTGCATTTCAAGCACGACATACGCTTTCTCGGCTCCTGTCGCCATTTTGTCTCACTGTGCTCTCGAGCGCTCTGGCGGCAGAAACCTGAAGTGCGGCTTCAGCCGAACAAAACTTTATGAGTTTTTCTATGCATATGTAGTGTGTCGTGACCATATGTCAATGAATGGAGCTACAGTGAATTTATGAAATCGCTTCAATCATTTGTAATAGCCCTGTACATATTCCAGGCCACTGATGATGCCTTGCAGAAAATAAAGGCAAAACGCGTATGGCACTAAAATTGTGTTTTATTCAGTTGCTGTCAGACAGTCCACAAGTAAAAATTATCAATATACCGTAATATTACATGCAACTGAGGAAGACAGGATTACAAAAAGTTGAAGATGTCCCTGGAGCTTGTTCCCATGAAGAGAACACCAGCGGTGATGCCAAAGTGACACCATCTGCCGACATATGGCAACACAAGATCATCCAGAGGAATGGAAGAGCTAGCAGGCCGAGGTGAAGGAGGAGGACTGCAGTCTTTACAGCAGCATCAGCAATCTCATTTCCCGTTAGATCGAAGTGACCAGGAACCAACATGAACATTGTGGTGGCTCCCTTGAACGTTATGGTGGCTCCCTCAACAGTGAGCAAATGGAGGCTTTTGTTGATATGTTGCACCAAGGGATGGACTGTGCACAGCACACAAAGGCTCTGAAGGTCACTAGGAGAATCACAGCATATGACAATTAAAAAGACTGTGTCACCAGATGTACTGGGTGGCCTGATAGAGGGTGAAGAGCTCTTTTGTAAAAACTGAGAAGTGTTCTGAAAGCTCAGACCAAAAACAGTCAGTACCAATCACAAAGGCACAACTGACAGCACAGTCAGTCTTAGAGCCATCAGTGTACATGAAGGCACTATAGCTAAGTTGCAGGGAAAGGTTGAGAAACTTACAATGATAGATCGAATCCAGATTAGTTTCATTGGAATGTGAATGAAGTCCAAGATGAACATGGGCTCCTACCTGAAGCCAAGACAATGAAGGGTTCACACCCATCTGAACACGGCAGGTAGCATGAAGTTAAACTGCCAGAGCAGTTGCCAAAAGTGAGCTCCAGGAGGTAAAAGAGAAGAAGGGCATGCCCCATACTTGGGGTCAAGGGAGTCATCGAAAAAGGTAGCACAGGATGGATGGCTGGCATGGAAGATAAATGGCATGTATATCTGGCAAGGAGAACAACATGCCAATATAACAGTGATAGTTCTGCAGCTTCTGCACAGAGACACTCACCTGGGCTAGGGTAAAAGGTGCCAGTGGCCAAACATATTCGATTTTGGTTGACTGTGTTGTGATGCATAATATGGACAGACATGCAGATGAATAAATGAAACACCCACAATCTAGAGTCGAACGGACAAGGGATCAATGTAACTGGAGGAGGATGGTCTGATCCATTACCCAGCAAGTACCTCTTATGACATGTAGGACACAGAGGGACCAGGTGCAGCGTGTGGACAGGTAAGAAGCCCAAGATATTAAGATGGTGGAAGAAACCAGAAATTCACATAAACGGTTTTGTCAATGGAAAAGCGAAAGCCATTGTCAATACTCTATGGATCAAGATGAACGAGACATTGCCGAAGACACTGCTCAAGGAGACGAGTCCATGGAGGACTGCAATAGATCACAAAGTCATTGACGAAAAGAGAGCTGGAGATACCTGGTGGGAGATAGTCCATAATAGCATTAATGACTACAGCAAAGAGGATGATGCTCAGGACAGAGCCTCGAGTCACCCCATTCTCCTGTATAAAGGAGTCCAAGGCCAAACCCACAAGTACCTTGAAAATTCGGTCTTTAAAAAATGCCTGAAGTAAATGGTAAAGGCAGCTTTGTGAGCCCCACGTCCCCACATGTATAGAGTGCGGAGGATACCAGTCCTCCAGCAGAAGTCGTAGGCTTTCTACAAATAAAAAAAAACATTTGGTATTGCCACAGAAAACTGTTCGTGACATGGGTTGACAAAGTGACGAGATGGTCAACTGCAGAAAAGCATGCACAAAATCAATATTGTGCAGTGGGTAGTAGACTGCGAGACTCACGCCACCATACCAGCCTGCCTTGACTCATACATTCCATCACCTTGCAAATACAACTGGTGAGGGAAATGGGGCAGTAGTTAAAAGGAAAGTGTTTGTCCTTACTGGGCTTAGATATGAGTATGACAGTGGCTTCACGCCAGCTTCTGGGAAATGTGGGATCTGCCTAAAAAGGATTGTAGGTTCAAAGCAGAAAGTGCTTGCCAGCAAGAGAGAGGTGCTGCAACATCTGATTTCCCTGTGGCAGAAGGTCAGGATGAGGTGAAAGCTCCCTCATAGAAAAGATGGTATTAAATAAAGCACTCACGATTTTGAGAGCAGAAGAATATCAGTTGACTCTCTTCCACTAGTTTCTGAGTGAGGAATGCAGGTTGATACTGAGTGGAGCTCAAAATCCCCACAAAATACTGGCCCAAGTTGTTGGGGGCAGAGGGGGAGCTGACCAAAACACTGGAATAAGACTGCCTTGGTGACAGTGAATGACAGGATGACGTAGCCTCTACAAAGTGAAAAGGTGAAATGACGAAGGAAAATGTGGACGGCAACAACTTGCAGCTGCGTGTTCAACGGGGCAGTTTAACTATGGGTGTCATCCTGAATGAGTAGCATGACCCCACCCTCCATAAGATGGAATGCAGTCCTCAGGGTGGGGTGGGGGGCAGGTGAGGGCGAGGAGGGGGGGGGGGGGGGGGGGGGGGAACAGCAAACCTGAAGGAAAAATAGGAGGTCAAAACAGTATGGAGGACACAGTTTCGTTTCTTGGGGGAGAAAATAACCTGACACTGTGAGTCCAAGAGCAGCCATAATTCCTCCTTGTTGGATCTAACGCCATAAATGTTCCACTGGAGAAGACTCATAGCAGGGAATGGGCAGGAGGGAACAAATGAAGGACAGTCACTTCGGCGGCTGCCAAGTGCCAGCCTTTGAAGACTCACTGGTACAGGGTCAGAGACTGGAGGCATTCTCCCTGAGCTGATCTGCGGACTACGGAGCATAAAAATGGTAGGCAGTGAAATGGACATCGGCCCGGGTGAGGGTATCATGCAGCGACACCAGTGACGAGGATCTTTGAGTTGCAGAAGGAGAAGACTGCATGCCTTTGCCCCATTTCTTAGAGCCTTTACAGTTCACAGACAAAGACCCAGACATTTGTTTACTGGAGGGATGTAGAAAGTCTTTGTGGGAGTGTTTTGTTCTTTCCGGCCTGCTGGTTACGTAGCAGGTGATTTCACCGACAGGGGGCAGAGATTTGGTGGCTTGTCGCACAACTGTAGCAGAAGGAGATGGGGATGCTAACATGATACTGGGCAATTTCACGACTGCAGTACTGAATTGGCAGTCGCAAGTCTGCGCAGCCACGTCCTTCATGGAGCGAGGCATAGCAACGACAGTACTGTAAGTGCCAGATGGTAAAATTCAGGGCTTTTGACTAGCCATCAACTTGCGAGCAACAAGGTAGAGTACTTTTTCCTTCACTCAGATCGAGATACACAGGA
The DNA here is from genome assembly GCF_021461395.2 of Schistocerca americana. Lineage (NCBI taxonomy): Eukaryota > Metazoa > Arthropoda > Insecta > Orthoptera > Acrididae > Schistocerca > Schistocerca americana. The sequence goes on from NC_060119.1 coordinate 543,174,190, forward strand.
CACTCATGGGATGAGGCGGCATGGTTGCCATTACAACTGATACAAGAGGAGGAGGAGACGGGCAATCACTCTCAGATCATCTCTACCACAAGTAACACATTTGGCCATAATTTGCGAGGGGGCACAAATGTGGTTATAATATTGACACTGGCAGCAACGCATTGGGTTTGGAATGTAAGGCCAGACCGGGATGACTTCATAGCCTCCCTTAATCTCCAGTGGAAGCACTCTAGACCAAATGTGAGAAAAAGAGAACGTGTAGGCACCAAGTTTGCATCAACCTATTTTGTTACCCAATGGACCGCGATGATGCCCTAATCAGAAAGATAATGTTGGATTTCCCCTCAGTCAGGCCATCAAGCAGCTGAGTGTAAATAACACCACACGAAGAATTCAGAGTGTGATGATCCTCAACCTGAACTGGGTATCCATGGAAGAGCTGTATGCAGTTGTTGGGCTAGAAAATCACAACTGGTCTCCAGAAGCAAAGCCACATTAAGTAAGTGAAGCAGGACTTCACAGGGCCTGCAACTGCATCAACACCTTTCTGAATAATAAATGGGTTAACTGTAGCAAAAGACTGACCTTTGGTATGTGACACCACAAGGAACCAAGCTGCAGCTCTGAGAGTCATTGAATCCTTAGCTTCATTCCATTTATCAGATGTAGACTGAGATGAAGACGATTGGTTCAATGCAAGAAAATATCCCTCCATTGCTAGCGTCTCTGATTGTGTGCTCCTCCTGACTGGGGGCCCCTCTCAGAGATGGCTCACCTGCCTTACGTGATTGTTCACATATCAGGTCACACCTCCCAGACTCCAGACAGACCAATTGGCATTTGGGAAGGTAACAGCTAAGGCAATCACCCATTCCTGGGCCTGACCTGTGGCAGGGGTATGTGCGAACCCCACCTTTAGATGTGGGGCGGGGAACTAGGCATTACTCAGTCACTTGTTATGCATTGGACATCTGGGCTGGCCTTCAGGAGCACACAGGGAGGATAAAGAAACCAAGAGAGACCTCAAACACCAAAGCAGAGGAAGGGGAAGAGGCAGAGAATGATGAAAGAAGGAAGGAACAGATGAAGGACTGTTGCTATGCCAGGCTTCAGAAACACATTCACGAAAATACCCAAGACATGTCTCCCAAGAGAGGAGAAAAAGAACATGATGGTGACCCTGAATGCCTTCTCATGCTCAATAATGTGGCAAAAATGACAAGTGATGTCTTGCAAAGCCTGGACACTGAAGTAACAGACAGGCCAGAGGTGTGTGGGACATGCCTGACAGACCCATTTTTAGTCATTACAACACAGACTCTTCTGAAAAATGGGTATGGGTACCACAGATGAACTCTGTAGACTTGTATGGAGCATGACATATACATATCAGACAGTGATAAAATGATCACAAAAGGTGTGTATGTTAGTGAATCTCTCAGGGTACAATGAAAATCACTCAGTACAATGGGATGAACATTTGTTTCCACATCAGACATTTTGGTTCAGATTGTTAAGTAAATGAATGAAGATGTAATGCTGTTTTGTTGTGTACTAAATTTGTGAAAGCTAAAGTTATAATTTGGTAACAAACTCAGTCCTCAATTACTCCTCAGCAGAATATGGCAGATGCCCAAACTCATTTTCGCCTAATTCTTTTGAGCATTATATAGTCCACCATGAGACCTGTTATTGAAAATATTTACTAATTCAGAAGAAACTAACATTCATTCAGTGAAAACTAGAAAGAAAAATGGTACACATTTGGATAAAAATTCCTTAGTATTGTATTCTTATCTTAATTGTTTCTCATCCATGTTTCACATAAATACAAGGCTATGCTCCACACAAATACCTTTGCAAAATATTTCCCCACTTTTAAATTCATATTTGACGTAACAAATTTTTTTTCTGCTGTAATAAGCTTCTTACAACTGCTAGACTACATGTTAGACCATCATCAGTTACTTACTGCTCAAATAGCAAAACTCTTCTACTATTTTTAGTGTCTCATTTCCTAACTGAATTCCTTTAGCATCACCTAATTTAATTTCACTACATTCCATTACTATTGTTCTGCTAATGTCAATGATCATATTTTTCAAGGCACTATACATTTTATTTTACTGCTCTCCCAAATCCTTTGCTATCTCTAGGAGTCACAATGTCTTCAGAAAACCTCATGTTTGTATTTCTTCTCCCCAAACTTGAATTCCATCTCAGTCTTTCTTTGGTTTCCTTTACTGCTTGCTCAAGGTAAAGATTGAATAATATCACGGACAGGCTGTAACCTCGTCTCTTCCTTCTCAGCCACTGCTTCCCTTTCTTGCCCTTCAACTTTACAACTGCCATCTGGTTTCTGCATTTGTAAAGAACCTTTTGCTCTTTGTATTTTACCCCTGCCACCTTCATAATTTCAAAGAGTGTATTCCAGTCGATATTGTCAAATGCTTTCTCTATATAAGCTATAAATATAGGTTTGTCTTTCCTTAACCTATCTTCCAAGAGAACTGGTAGTGCCAATATTGTATCACTTGATTCTACATTTCTCTGGAATCCAAACTGACTTTCCCCAACATCAATTCCTACATTTTTCCATTCTTCTGGAAACAATTCGAGTCCGTATTTTACAACCATTACTCAAACTGGTGGTTTGGTAATACTCTGACCTGTTTTTGGAGTTAGAATTACCACAGTCATCTTTAAGTATGAGGGTATTTCACCACTTTCATATGTCTAGTACACTATGTGGAATATTTTTGTCATGGCTATCTGTCTCAAGGATATCAGTAGTTCTTAGATAATGTTGCCTACTCCAGGGGCCTTGTTTCAACTTAGGTCTTTCAGTGCTCTGTCAAACTCTTCTCACAGTATAACATCTCCCATCTTCACTTACTTCCTCTTCCCTTTCTATAGTATTGCCTTCAAGTTCATTTCACTGGTACAGCTGTTCTATATACTCAATTCATGTTTCAGCTTTCACTTCTTTGCTTAGTACTGGATTTTCAACTGAGCTCTTGATATTCATACATCTGTTTCATCTTTAATTTTCCTGTGTGCAGTACCTATCTTTACCCCCATTAATAGCTGCTTCTGTAGCCTTGCATTTACCTCTAGCCATTCCTCCTTCACCATTCTGCACTTTCTGTCAGTCTCATTTTTTGACATCTGTATTCCCTTTTGGCTGCTTCACTTGTTATATCTTCTCCCTTCATCAGTTACATTCAATACCTTATGTTGTACCCAAGGATTTCTACAAAGCCTCATCTTTTTACCTATTTGATTCTCTGTTGCCTTCACCATTTCATCTCTCAAAGCTAACCATTTGTTTTCTACTGTATTCCTTTACCTAGTTCTTGTCAATAGTTGCCTAATGCTCCCTCTAAAACTTTCAAAAACCTCTGGCTCTCCCAACTTATCCAGGTCTCAACTCCTTAATCTCCTACATTTTTGCAATATCTTAAGTTTTAATCTATAGTTCATAGCCAATACACTGAGGCAGGAATCCACACCTGCCAATGGGAAAGTCTTAAAATTTAAAAGCTGATTCCAAAATCCGTCTTACCATTATATAATCAATCTGAAACCTTTCTGTGTTCTTTTATTTGAAATTTTTATTTATTCAGCACTCTGTAAACCGTGTACTGCCTTATTCCATGACCAAGTACCTAGACCAACAACTGCATGTAGTTCAGTTTAAGTGCTCGACGTTGAAACAGCCAGTCTAAAAACGAACATTCGCTATAGACTTATGTACTACTAGTTTTTACTACATTTACAATATACTTCCTGAAAACTACTGAACTCTTGTCACTCGCTCCAATGCAGATCCAGAAACTCTACCAAGAGTAATAAGGATGAGGAAGTTTACATCTTGAATAGTAAACAATATATAAATATCTTTAGAGGCTTTCTGGTTGTGAAACATACAAACTACAAAGTAAGAATAGAGTCGTAACTGTAGCACTACTCTATCATTAGTTGTACTGTTTTATGATAAGAAACGTACCTTGGGGGATTTAAAATCCTTCTTGGGAATTCCAAATTCTCTCTCACATATTAAGCAAGTTCTGATCCCTTTGCAACCACATGGCCTAGGTTTTTCCATTGGTTACCTATTACACGTGAGCAAAACTACGAAGCATACTACGTCAGTAACATTTGTTGGGAACACGATCACATTCCAAGCCTCCTTCCGACTCTAATTCTCCCAATGCCACTCGGCACTCGCGGATCGCTATAATCCAGCTGTTTGCTCAGCTGACAAATGTAATCCATCGAATAACTAAACGTCGATATACCATATCGACTAATCGATACAAACACCGTAATTTATCTGTAAAAATTTTGCGAAGTGTATCTACTTTACTGTACCGCTCATTGGCATGTTTATTTTGGTCATAGCAGGGTAGCTTGGGCGTGTAGACCTCCTGGGAAGCGAAATTCATGCCCGTTAAATATCACAGTCAGAGTGCTCTTTAACCCAGAAAAATGAAACTGAGGGACGTTTTTCATGTCAGTTTTTCCTTAGTTAGTTTTTTGTTTAGTGCTGTAACATTCATCCAGCTGATATTTTTCTTGTCCCACTTACCGAAGGATGAAGAGAGTCATTCAAAAGGTACTGTAGTGTTTTAGAATTTCGAATTTTTCGTTCTGTTTAAAACCGGTCGATGGTGGAGCATTTGCTTAAGAGTTATTAGTAAAAATGAGGTTTTGTAAATAATGTAAAGTTCTCAGAGTTGCAAAAGGCATTGATTAGAAAGCGCAGAAGTTTTACAACTACTACGAAAAATTCAATTTACAGCATATATAAGGAGCACATCACCTATTTCATCTATATGTAAACTAATGTCTTGATTCTGTTACTCAGCCTTGTGTCGTAGTGTTTTCTATCAGTATTTTGCATTATTGTTCTCTCTGTTTACTGATCTCAGCACTGTTATTTGCGTGTGTCATCATTTTAAATTGCCACTTCTCGTTTTTTTTTTTTCCCCTTGAGGTTTCATTTGTAGTTACCCTCTTCTCTTGCTACCCCTCCTATCCCTTTTCCTTAATATTGTTCAGTTTGCTTTTTTTGTTTCAGTTAAATATTGTTATTGTTATTAATTTAAGTTCACATCTTTTACATATCAACAACCAGTTACACATCCTTGTTTGGATCATCCTGAAATTTTATTCTTTGCAGTGAGTCCTATGTTACTTGTTAATCATTTCTTGTGCGTTTTGTGTCTCTTGGTTTCTTAAAACTAACATGCAAAGTACCATTTGCCTTACAGAGGGAGACTCTGGTAGAATCTCACGCTACATCTCCATAATCCCAGTACTGGCTAAGGTGATTGAATCTGTAGTGGTAAAAAAAACCCTTAAGTATCATGTTTTGAATCCTCTTTTTTTGACACAGCATATGTTATGGAAGACCAAGTCCTGGACGTAATTACAAACATAAGTCATACTTGTTAACTAAATTCGCTGTTCTACACTACTGGTACATTGTCAAACTAGCAAGGACTTGGACAGTGTCCCATCTAAGCCTCTGCTTAATACGATAGAATGTTATCATATTAGGTAAGGTGCCTTGGTAACCATTGAATTTTTCATGTACAGTTAACCGACAACAGATTGTTAGTACAAGCAGTTGTCACATGTGAAGAGAGCTTGCAGCATGGTGTGCCACAAGGATCTGTATAAGGACTTCCTTTTTCTTGATTTTTGTAACTAACCAAAGCTTAAATGAACATACTCTACAGTTTGCACATGTTCTCAAGTGGTAAGAATGACTTTCAGGCAGCAACTGGCCTTGAATGTGGTAGTAGACCCTCTTGAAATGTTTTTTGTGATGAAAGACTAATCTATAGCATAGCTCGGAGTCTAGGTTAGTTTGAAAGGTGATTTTTGATTGTGAGTTGCAGAAGCCACTTAATGTAACTGCCAGATAATGAGGCAAGCAGTGGTTAATGTAAATAATATGAAAATAAATGAAATAAAGAGAATTACATGTTGCTTCAGTGACACTGCATAATTGAGTGTGACAAGAGTTGTTAAGCTTATGAGTTCTTCATTGACTGTAGATTAACTTAGAAAGAACACATTGTAGATGTGGCATCAAGTGTTCATGGAGCCCTCTACCTCTTGAGGAAACTAAAAAGCATAATAAGAGGTAATGCTATGGTAAGAGTCTACTACAAATTATTTCATGGCAGTGTCAGGTGCTACTGAGAGACTACTATGCAGACAGCAGAAACATGCTATTATTACAGAAAAAAGCAATAACAATCATTACTTCTATGGGGAAAAGTGATCACTGTAAAGTTGTATTTACGAAATCTTAAGTGTCGATTGTTTTCAGCCAATACATGTTCCTCTGCCTACCTTTTCAAAAAGCGTTGCATGCAGTGCACTTGCCTGTGAGATGGGGAGTTGAGCCAAACCATGATTGAATCTGTGCATCAGATTAATGACTGTGTCTGGTCCACCTGAGTGTGGTTTTTGGGTGGTTTTAGATGCTTATGTAGGCAAAAGCTGGGGTGGTTCCCAATTTCTGCTCAGAAAAAAACAGTTAATCACACAGAACAATGTTTACACAATTCGCAGACAGGTGGTGCATATGACTTCCCTAAGCAACAGACAACTGTGGTGACAGGAAGGGTCCCAGTAGCAAAGTTAGAGTAAATTTGCCAAACCTAGAGTACAGCTGCTCCCTGCTAGATGGGATTAACACTAAGAAGTAGGAGTGTGCTCATTTGCCTCATTCATGTGAATTTCAACTAGTAAGAGAGAGAAAGTTCACAACACTAAGTATAAGTACAATGTAGATGGGTCAAGATGTTGATCTATGAAGACACAAGATGGTTTTCTACAGGTGACACTGGCAATGTTCAGTGTACTATGAAGCAGTGGTCAGTCTCTGGCAATGGAATTTTTTAAACAATGGTTTTGTGTAAGCTAAGAAGAGCATTCATTTTATGTTGTGGATTTTTCCCCCTGGTGACAGAACAGTGACTCTCAGACTTGCCATTCAGTGCTAGAATACTAACAGCAACACTTTTATTTTATTCTGAATATTATTATAGTAGGCCTATGCATTTTATTGTTGTATGATCTTGTAGTTTAATATAGTCCTGATGTTATCCAGCCAGGTCTGACTGGTCAATAAAGTAGAACTAGTAATGGACATAATAATAAATGATTTGTGACAACTTTTCCATCTTTTCACAGTTCCTGTCTATATCCTGAAGTTTAAATAATAATTGTGGACACTATAAATATAACTGCATTATTAAATGTGCATGCCTAAAACTTAAAGAGTGTCCTTCCCAACCATTTTTTAAAATTCCAACAAACCTACAAAATCCATTCGATATAAGTAAAGTTAAAACTGCACAAATCCGGAAAAGGATTGCCCTATATAGCAGCTATCTCTCTCTAGTATTTTCTTTTTTCAGTCAGTCTTCTGATCGATTTGGTATGGCCCACCACAACTTCCTCTCATGTGCCAACCTCTTTATCTTGGAGTAACATTTACAACTAACATTTTTAATTATTTGCTGAATGTACTCCAGTTTACTATTTCAGTTCCGTGTAGTACCATGGATGTTATTCCCTGAAGTTCCATTTTCTAGTTAGTGTGTCCCTCATATTTCTTTCCTCACCTGTTCTGTGTAGAACCCTCCCATTTTTTATCTTGTACTTAATGTACAGCACCCATCTCATCCCAAACACACTCTTTTCTTTTCTTGTTTTTCCACAGTTCATGAATCATTCCCATATAAAGCTGTACACCTTATGTATATTCTCAGAATTTTGATCCTCAAGTTAAGGTGTGTATTTGTTACTAATAGACTTGTTTCGGAAAGGAAAACCCTATTTACCTGTACTAGTGTTTGTCTTATATCCCCCTCGCTTTGTCTGACATTCATTATTTTACTTCCATGCTAGACAAAGTCCTTCATTTCATTCCCAAATCTGATGTTAGGTTTATTGCTAATCTCATTTCTAAGATGTCTTATCACATTTGTGTTTCTTTGGTTTGCTGTGAATCCATATTCTGTTCTCATTAGACTGTTCATTCCATCCAACATGTGCCTTGTTCTCAATTTCATTGAAGATAACCATGCCATCAGCACATGTTGTCATTGATAGCTTTTCATCTTGAATTTTAATCCCACTGCTAAACCTTTCTTTTATTTCCATCACGGCTACAGATGACACAGTAGGAGAGAAAGACTGCATCCCTACCTTGCATTCTTTTTAATCTGAGCACTTCTTTTTTTGTCTTCCATTATTATTGTTTCCTCTTTGTACTTGTAAAGATTTTCATGTGTTTTAAACCTATTGTTATGAGAATTCGAACCTCTTGCACCCTTTTATAGTATCAAACACTTTTCTAGGTCGACAAACCCTATGAAAGTGTTTTTTCTTCTTTTTCAAGCCTATCTTTCATTACCAAGCACTCTTAATGAGTCCAAACCGGGACTCAAATGCGGATTTCCCGTTTATTGTGAGCAGTACCCTTACCATTTTGGCAAGGGGCTTTTTACTGTATGAGTACCAAACTTTGTAGTATTAATGCCCAGTGTATGGGGTGCCTGATTTCTGTGCATCACAGTGCTACCGCCCTGTCCAAATATGGCCATCAGGTGCCATGACCAGTCATCATGGTACATAGTCTCACACAGCTGACTAGTCACAGTGCACTTGTTGACTTGTCAACATGAGCTTGGACAAAAAGAGCAGAGCATGACTGGTGAAGATCTATTATCAAAACAACAGAATGCTGCAGCTTCAGAGAATATCCCCAGCTGAAAGGATTACAGAAGGGTCCTCTTTCTCCACCTGCTGTGCGGAGTATGATGAAGTAGTTCGAATCAACTGGACAACTGGGGGTCGCTCCAGGGAGAGGTTGATGAATGGTTGCATTAAAGGTGGTTGATGAAAAGTTGCTATGGCAGATAATGTTGCTTGCAGTTTCCGATTGTCAGGCAGTGTGCATTCTGTGTCACAACAGTTGAATATGCTGTGGTCCACTGTATGGAAGGTGCTTCAAATCATTCTCAAATGGTCTCCCTACAAGGTCCATATCATACAGCAGCTTGCACCACAGGATGCACAACAATGTGTTGACTCCACCCTTCACTTTGTCACAAGGACTGAAGTTGATGAAGGCTGGTCCTGGACCATCCTATGGACAGATGAAACTAATTTTTCTATGGTGGATGAGATGAACACACGGAATTGCTGAGTGCGGGATCTAAACCTCCAGTCACTGTGCATGAAGTTCCTCTGTATGGTGAACGTGTCACCATATGGTGTGGCTTCACGGCTACATTCATCATTGGCCCATTCTTTTTTTAACAGATTGGCACTCAAGGACCAAAGATGTGCTATGTGACCAGCCAGCGTTACTGCAATATGCTTTTCCAGCATGTCGTACTCACCCTACAGAAGAGAGACACATTGAACTCAACAATTTTCATGCAAGATGCAGCCCCACCACACAGAGAAGTTCACCTGTTTCTCTGAACACATTTGGAAACTATTGAATTATTAGCTGATCATTTCCAAATGCTTGGCCGGCATGATCATCTGATCTCACTCCCTGTGATCTCTGTTTGTGGGGCTATCTGAAGGATAGTGTTTAGCAGGGGAACATTCACACATGTGCTGATCTGAAGCACAGTATGTCAAGAGAGGAAGTCAGCATACCCTTGGGCATGCTTCATTCCGCTGTGCAGAATGCTACCCTGCACTTTCAGATTCTTCTGGACACTGATGGGCACCATATTAAGCCCCTTTTGCAGCAGTAATGGTACCAGTATGTAATGGTATGATGTACCACAACAGCACATTAATAGTGTTTCAATTAAACTGATTCTGCATTATTTCTCTTCCCCGTGTCCTTGGCATTAACACTGCCAAGTTTGGTACTTGAATGGTAATTAGTTTCCGTGTTATAACATGTTAAATAGGGAAAGGCATGTCCGAAGGACTTTGCATTACAATATTGTAGTGCCTTTGTCATTCCAAATTATATTTCCTTTTAGCATTCTTCACATTTTTCCTGTGTCCATTTTGCTTTGGCTCCCTTGTAGTCCCTGTTGATCTCACTCCTACGTGACTTATGTTACTGTGTTCCTGTCTTTTCCTGAAAATTTTTATATTTCTTTCTTTCACCAGTAATTGCAGTATTTCTTCTGTTAGCCATGATTTCTTCACACTTACCTTTCTTGCAACTACATTTGTCTGTAGTGTTCTGAAATGCCCTATGATTATAAGATTTTCATCTTCCCTAATGTATTGAGCTACCCGTTCAGTGCCCCCCCCCCTCTCTCTCTCCCTCTCCCCCTCCCTCTCCCCCCTTCCCCCACCCCCCCACCCCCCACCCCACTCCACCCCACCCCACCCATCTCTCTCTTCATCTTTCATCTTTTGCTTATAAAGTTGACATGTATACTGTTGTTGGTGTTAGTGCACTGTTGATTCTGACAGGAACCAGAAACTAGGCTTAAGAAATTTTCATAGCATTTGTTGGCCTAGAAAAACTGTACAATAAGGTAAAATGATGCAAGAATGAGAACTGACTCATTGCCCTATCTTCCTATTCATTACAAATCCTACTCCCCTAACACCATTATCATTTGCTATTGATATTACCCTATATTCATCGGCCCAGAAGTTCTTATCTTTTTTCCATTTCACTTCACTCACTCTTAATACATCTAGAATGGCCCTTTGCATTGTCCTTTTCAGATTTTCTAGCTTCCCTGTCACATTCATATTTCTGACATTACACACACTAATTCTTGAATGTTACACTTCCAGTTGTTCTTCAATTTTACTGGTAGTCTACCCCTCCCCCCCCCCCCCCCCCCCTTTCCCCATCTGGAGACCCTAATGAGTGGTTGATCCAGATTTTGCCAACCCCCTTTCCCCATCTGGAGACCCTAATGAGTGGTTGATCCAGATTTTGCCAATGGAGAGAGCACCGTGATGCTTTTTCAGTTACAGGCCACACTTCCTATGGATACACATAATCTGTCCTTAATTCAGTGGTTTCCGTTTACTTCTGCAGCTGTTGATCATTGCTGATTATTCTGACTTTAGGGGCAGTTTCTCACTTAAGGACACGAGGATGCCTTGAACTTCTCTCTGCTTGTCAATCATTTTGACAAGGCCAGTGACAGAATGAGCGTGAGTCTGTACACCAGAAATCTTTAGTTGCCATTGCTGATAATTTTTATTCAAAACCTAAGCAATGACTGGGATTAAATCTGGGACCTAGGACATTTGATCAGTAATCAAAGATGCTATCCCAAGAACACAGTGTCCAGCTTCTTATAGACAGAGAATTCCAACACGTGGGTCATGCCCTTGAATCATCCACACCCATATTTCAGGACAGCACTTATGATAGTGACATTCTCCATATAAACAGTCACAGGCTCGTTAATGTTGAACAGAGAAATACAGTGAGATGACCATGGCAGAAAGCTGGAAGGTGACAAAGAATGTAGCTGTAAATACTGTCAACATTCCAGAACCAAACATGAGAAATAAGACTACCAAACACTCTGCTGGGTACACAAGTGGTTATTTCCTGTGCAACTCCCATGGCTGCTGTCATTGTTATGAGGTATACTATGATGTCAATGATAAGCCAGTTGAATGATGAACTCTCAGCCCCAAGTAGATGTTTTTATCCCTCACGTAACTTGGCATCAATCTTTAAATGGTTTTGCAACCACTTAATAAGTGCTGACTCTATTGCAAAATCAGATAAAATTTGGGCATGAATACATGCAAATACAGAATTATCACTCTTGCATATAATAAAACAGCCAGAATAATCATATCTTGGCACATGTTGGGAAATATCCCAACTAGTGATCCCAAAATGAGACAGGAGACACTGACATCTTAAGAAAAGATGAAGTCAAGGACCTCACAATACATAAGACTTTGCAACCAATATGCTACAAATTATCTTTGGTAAAGCAGAAGAAAGAGTTCTTTCTGACCAACTCGTAGGCAGCTGAGTGGGTTTTCGAAAGGGAAGCCAAAAGATGATACAATTAACAAAGCAGTAAGTCTCTTATCAGCATCAAAGGAGGGTTGAGGTTATGGGAGCCCTTACTGGGCATAATGATATATATTTAACAATCCCTCATAGTTATTGCTCTCTGTGAGACCAAAAAATACAAAAATTCTAAATTTTTTGTAGAATACAAATCAAAGTAGTGGAAATGCTCGTAATATGAAGGCATTATCATTATTACTACTACTACTATTATTATTATTATTATTATTATTATTAATAAGTAACAATTATTAATGCATAGGATTTCATTTTCATAACATTTTATACCTAGCAAATTAATTCCTATTTTAAACAAGCATTTTTTCTCTTGCAGATGACATACGTGGTTTTGAGGATGCCATATGGCCTTTGCTGGTTGATTTAGCATTACTTTATTTGTTTGTTCTGCAACATTCTGTAATGGCAGAACCATATGTAAAAGATTTTTTTGTGTCTCATGGTGCTTCAGTGATCCAGCGAAGCATTTATGTTCTTCTGTCATCTGTGGTTCTGCAGGTAAGTTTTAGCATAGTATTTCGTGTAAAGAAGAGTTTGAGTGGTTTGGTCATGTAATCTATGTCATTTGACATTCTTACTTAGACAGTGTTTTTTAAATCTGTAATGAAAGGTGTACCCAGAATGATACTACAATCAAATAAAGCTAGAAGAACGTGATACATACAGGTACAGAAAATCTCATGAACTAAAGCTTCAACAACCAGAAACTTTATGTTGTATAAAATTGTAAAGGGTTGGACAAAATTAAATCATTAAAAACTTTAAATTTGAAAGTCATTCAGGACTGCAGATTGAGAAATAGTCAGCAGGTCATGATAAAAAGTAATCATCTGTGGCATGCTAGCAACAGACTCCAGTTGCTGCTGTTTTGTGTTGAATCCATTCTTATCACTCTTGTCTCTTCATATTGGAATTATACATTATTTCCCCGTATGATACCTTGCTTTTAAATACCAATAACATTTAATCTGATGTAAATGAAAAGTATCCCAATAACAAAACGAAAATTAGAGGTACAATAAAACACATGAAAGACCATAACTAGAACAAGAAGCAGGATTCATAGACAAATAAAATGCTAATGGTGTTCAGTCTCAAGTCATTGGATCTTGGGATTTATATTTCAAGAGCAAAAGAATAAGCAAGGAGAAGTGTAATATGCAGAACAATTGTGCAAGTAGCAGAAAGAAAAGGAACTATAGATGTGGTTGTAGCAGTTTGCTGTAAGAGTTGTTTATAACAGAAAATTTTTTGGCAATAGTTTAAAACCTAAAGTACTAGTAATGACTTGTAGGCAGCCCATAAACCAAAGGTTAGATCCAGTGAAGTATAAGTAGCAGAAGGGATAGAAAGTAAATAAATAAAAATGTACTATTAGAGATGGTAAAAATAGTTCTTTTACAATACATCTAGTGCAAATTAAATTTTGCAGTATTGAAGTCAAATATTTTGTGGACCACCAAATTATAAAATAGTTTTTCATTTGGTGACTATAACGCAAGATCTTTGACTTTTTTTGTTATTTTTGTATTACTCAAAAATTACAGGTCCCCAGTGTCATCATGCAGTAGAGATATTTTTGTATTTTAAAGGTTAAAGAAGGAGAAAGATACTTCCTTTTGAAAAAAAACTGCAGTTATAAACTTTGTTTTATTTAGAAAATTTATTTACCTACATTTGTTATATTTCCTCTGTTGTACAACTGCCAACTGATGCTCATAAATTCTAACATTGAATCCTTTCATATATCACAAAATCTGTAACCCAACCCCCCGCATTAGGGAACCAAAATGGGGAATTTGCTAAACCTGTTATTTTACATTGCTATTGTTTTGTGTCCTACCACTGCTAACCTTAGCAGCCTAACACTAACTATACATGGAATAGCACTGTAATAGTCGTTACATTGTGAATGTCATGTTGTGGTGGCAGTCTTTTTGTTTGAAAATGAGTGGTGAAGTAGTTACAGGACCAAAATGGTTGATACATGTGACTGCGGAAGAGGGCTCTGCTCCACATAGAGAAGACATTGTGTTACTTCTACATTTGTAGGTGCTTGGTTCAAAACACTATCAAATGTAGTTCCACTACTGTGTTTGGAAGATGGATCATTTACCTTCTACATTGCTCCTTTCTCCAGAGCTGTCCCTGTGGTGTGCAGTTTGCACCCTCCATTCCCTGCATTCCCTTCCCTTATCAACAAAAGTATTACAAATAGTTTCCTGAAACAAATTGCTCACTAAAAGCCTACAAACTACTCATTGGTAATATGTAAATACTTTAGGGTTATAGGAGACCGCTCACTGAAGAGCAGCAGCATTTAGTTGCCGACAGACACACAAAAAAAAAAAAAAAGAAAATTTGCTAACTTTAAGATTTATCCTTTAATGAGCTCGACTAAAACACACAAGCGCGCACGTACACACACACACACACACACACACACACACACACACACACACAAGTGTATGACGCTACGTGGTGTCAGCTAGACTGACAGTGCCAATGCTGTTTTGCAGTGGGTGGACTGGTTGTGGTAGGGGTAGTTTCAGGTGGGTTGATTAGAGGGAAAGGGAAGCGGGAGGCAGGGAGAGGGACTGGGTGTGAGTGGCTCACAGCTTGGAGGGAAGTGGCTAGTTGCTGGCTAGGAATGTTGAAGGCAGGGGAGCAGGTATGTAAGCTGAAACAATTGTATCAGCTGATGGGAAGAGGCACACTCTGAAGGCGACATGGGAACATGAATGGGGGGGGGGGGGGGGGACAGGAAGAAGGGTAAACTGTTGGGTGGATTACCTGAGACTGAGGCCAAGATGATTACAGGAGCAGAGGATGTGTTGTAAGAATAACCACTATCTGCACGGTTAGGAGAGATTGGTAGTAGAGGGAAGGATTCAGAAGACTCAGGTTGTGAAGCAGCCATTGAAATTTAGCCTTTTCTGTTCAGTTGCATGTTGTGCCACCAAGTGGTCAGCTTTGTTCTTGACAACATTTTGGTGGTGGCCATTCACCATGGTACCATGGTGGACAGCTGGTCAGTAGTGACACCAACATAAAACACTGCTTTCACAAGTGTCCCAGCCTCTGATTGATTAGGATAAGCCTGTGACAGGACTGGAGTAGGAAGTGCTGGGTGAGTGTTGGGCAGGGCTTACACTTTGGTCTACCACATGGGTAGGATCCCTGTGGCAAGGGTGTGGGAGTGGCATACAGATGGATTAGTATGTCATGTAGGTTGGGTGGGTGACATAACGCCACTTTAGGAGGGGTAGGAATGATCTTGAGTAGGTCACTCTCATTTCAGGGCAAGATGAGAAGTAATTAAAGCCATGGTTAAGTTGTTTCAGTGCAGGGTGATATTGGATGAGAGGGTGGTGGTGGTGATGCTCATTCGTTGCTGATTTTTGTTGTTTTTTTTGGGGGGGGGGGGAGGGTGAGGATGAGGCATGGATAATATGTTTGTGGACGAGGTTCAAGGGTATTACCTGTTTGTGAAGGCCTCCAGGACACTGGACAAGGGAGTTCTTGCCCCTACAGACATGTCGTCCACAGTTGGCTGGGCTGTACAGTCTGAGGGACTTGCTGTGGAAGGGATGGCTGCTGTCAAAATGCAAGTACTATTAGCGCTTAGTGGGTTTAATGTGGACAGAGGTGTGGATGGAGCCATCAGAGAGTTGGAGATCAACGTCCAGGCAGGTGGGGCATTGGGTAGAGGAGGACCAGGTAAAATGAATGGTAGAAAAGATTTTGGTGTTGTGAAGGAATGTGGATAGGGTGTCTTAGCTCTCAGTCCTGATCCCGAAAATATCATCAGTGAACCTGAACCAGACTAGGGGTTGGGAGTTTTGGGAGGATAGGAAGGTTTCCTCTAGGTGGCCCATAAACAGGTTGGCTTGGAGGGTGCCAAAATTTGTTTGTAGACCTTCCCTTCAAAGGAAAACTAATTGTGAGTCAGGATATTGCTGGTAAGCTGTATAAGGAAAGAAGTGTTGGGTTTGGATGTGGACATATGTTGGCATCAACAGCAGTGAGTAGGGCTCTAGGAGGTAAAGTGGTTAGTACCTTTGATGTGGGATGATAGGTTTCAGGCAGTTGGTTGGAGATGATGGTCCTGAAGAGCAGAAATTCTTTCAGTGGGAGCACAGTAGCCAGCTATATTGGGGCATCCAAGATTGTTGGGTTTGTGGATTTTGGAGAGCTGGTAAAAGGTGGGTGTGCAGGGTGTTGTTGGGGTGAGCAATGGTTTGCGGGAAAGAAGCTGGCAACTGGCAGTGTCCCAACAGATTCAGATCAGGTGAGACTGGTTTGGTGGCAAAGACAATGTGAATTCACTGTCATGCTCTTAAAATCATTGTACTGTGATTCTGACTTTCTGACAGACATGTATCCTGCTGGAAGACGCTATCACTGACATGAGACACACAAGGTAAGGAAGAGATGCGGGTGGTCCACAGTAATGTTCACTTAGTCCAGTTACCATGATGTTGTTGATTACTTCCATGGGTCCTACAGAAGCCCAGGTGAGTGACACCCACTGCTTCCACTACCCTGCTTTCATGGTGTGATGTATGTTTTTGAGCAGACAATTACTTGGATGAAAGCATATCCAGGTGCAACCATCAGCCTGGTTTAGTAAGAAATTTGACTGTCTGACCAGGTGACACATTTCCTCTGATCCACAGTCAATTGTCATTGATCTAGTGCTTATTGGAATCATAACTGACATTGTTGGATTAACATGGGAACACACAGGGATCTTCTGCTGTAAAGCCCCATGTTGAACAGTGTGCACTGAACCTTATGCTTACTCCCACTTGAGCAAGGTACTCTCTCTTTCTGTAGATGCTCATAACAGTAGCACACAAACAGCTGACAAAGTTCGTCGTTTCAGAGATGCATGTCTGAGGCAATCAGCACCATGTCAAAGTCACTTCTACATCTAAATTTACATCTCTGTACATACTTCACAAGTATCTGTATAGTGTGTGGCGGAGGGTACCTTGTACCACTACTAGTCAGTAATCTGTCTGCAACTTGTGGACTAGTGGTTAGCATTGTTGCCTCTGGATCACGGAGTCCCAGGTTTGATTCCCGTCTGGGTCAGGTATTGTCTCTGCCTGGGGACTGGATGTTTGTGTTGTCCTGATTATTCAATCATCATTCAGGAATATGGCATGACTGGACCATTAAAAGATTGGGAATTTGTAAGGGTGCTGATAACCATGTCATTGGGAGCTCCACAAACCAAAATAATCACCATCATTGTCATTTCCTTTCCTGTTCCACTTGCAAATAGAGTGAGTGAAAAATTACTTTCTGTATGTCTCCATATGATCCCTAATTTTCATTGGTGACAGTAGAATTGTTCTGCAGTCATCTTAAAATGCCAGTTCTCTAAAATATTCTCAGTAGTGTTCCATGAAAAGAATTTTCTGTACATGGATCATGAAGCACCTCCATAATATTCACATGCTGATCAAACCTACGAGTAACAAATCTAACAGCTGGCTGCAGAATTGCTTTGATGTCTTCCTTTAATCCAACTGGTGGTGATCCCAAACACTTGAGCAGTGCTCAAGAATGGGCCCCACTAGTGCTCCATATTGGTCTCCTTTACAGATGAACCACACTTTCCTAAAATTCTTCCAATGAACTGAAGTCAGCTGTTCCCCTTCCATAATTCAGTCCTTACAAGCTCATGCCATTTCATGTCACTTTGCAACATTGTCCCTGGATGTTTAATTGAAATGTGCATTACATACATTTTTCTACATTTAGGCCAAGCTATCATTCTTTACAACAACCAGAAATTCAGCCGAAGTCATTTTGTATCCTTTTAAAATCTCTCAACACCACCACCTTCCCATACGCCACAGCATCATCAGCAAACAGTCACAGATTACTGCTCACCCTGTCTGTAAGAGCATTTATATACATAGAGAATAAGAGTGGTCCTATCACACTTCCCTGAGGCACACCTGATGATATCCTTGTCTCTCATGAACATCCACTGTCAGGGAGGACAATGTACTGGATCTGTTACTTAAGAAGCCTTCAAGCCACTCACTTCTATGGGAACCTGTTCTGTAGCCAGCCGCGGTGGTCTAGCGGTTCTGGCGCTGCAGTCCGGAACCGCGGG
The DNA here is from genome assembly GCF_021461395.2 of Schistocerca americana. Classification (NCBI taxonomy): domain Eukaryota; kingdom Metazoa; phylum Arthropoda; class Insecta; order Orthoptera; family Acrididae; genus Schistocerca; species Schistocerca americana. The sequence goes on from NC_060119.1 coordinate 543,192,417, forward strand.
ACTGCTACGGTCGCAGGTTCGGATCCTGCCTCGGGCATGGGTGTGTGTGATGTCCTCAGGTTAGTTAGGTTTAAGTAGTTCTAAGTTCTAGGGGACTTATGACCTAAGATGTTGAGTCCCATAGTGCTCAGAGCCATTTTTGAACCTGTTCTGTATGTCCATACCTTCGTTAACAGTTGGAAGTTGGGCACCTTGTCAGATATTGTTCCCATCTAAAATGAGAATATCAGTGTGTCATTTTATTCATTAGTATGCAATCTTATTTCTTCAGTTCAGCTTGTGTATTTCCTCATTTTTCCTCCTCCTAGCACTTCCTTTAATTACTCTCTGTAACCCATTACTCAGTTTCTCCATTGCTTCAGAATCAGCTTCCAACTTCTCCAACATACCCTATTCATTACACTTCCTATCACATTAAACCCAAGATGAGAACAACATTCTTCATTACTCTGATGTTTGTATATCACTTCACTTTTTAAGTTATTTAAATTATCCCATACTTTCACTCACAGTAGCTTTAAATTTTCGTTCATCTTGTGTTGTAGTTTATTGTTTGAATTTCAAATTTTGTGTTTTAAATCTTTGCAAATCCATGTTAATTCAGTCTGCAACAGATCAAAGTGGTGACGCAGTCTCTCGTATCGCAATTCTTCTCTTTGTGTGTTGACCCTACTCGTTGTGAGATTTCTTTGCATTCCGCTGTAACTTCTTCGTACATTCTGTCATTTGCTCAGAAAGCAGCTTAAATATCTACATACTTCCAAGTTTCAGAGATACAGATTTTTTTCACTTATCACACATAAACAATTTTAAAGTAGTTCTACACCTGGATAAGAATAACAAAGTGACTGATAGCTTGTTGTTTACAAAACAGCTAGATAGCAACAACCCGTCTGTTCACTATTCTCATAATACTCTGCTGCCGTAGGTGCCAATTGCCACACACTGTTGTAGACACCAGTTGCGGCCAGTAACATGACAGTTTTGATCATTTTCCTCATTTCATTGTGCAGTATATTTGTTTTAGATGGTAAAATGTCCCAAAGCAGCCGGCCGCAGTGGTCTAGCGGTTCTAGGCGCGCAGTCTGGAACCGCGCGACTGCTCCGGTCGCAGGTTCGAATCCTGCCTCGGGCATGGATGTGTGTGATGTCCTTAGGTTAGTTAGGTTTAAGTAGTTCTAAGTTCTAGGGGACTGATGACCACAGTAGTTAAGTCCCATAGTGCTCAGAGCCATTTTGTCCCAAAGCAGTTACAAAAATACACAGAAAAGTAATGACTGTTACCACCCTGCTAATAAAAACTCAGCAGTGCACACACATAGCGTGTGAGTGCATGAGGAACATAAATGTCCAGCTGTTGCTGCCACTATATTGTGTGTGCATACAGATGGGAACTAACATCATCCTCCTCATGCTTGCCTGGCAATCATAAGCAATATAAACTTTCTTCATAAGTATTTCATATTAGCTGTTATTTAAAAGTACACAATTAGCAACCCTCAAAATGAGAATTACTTACTGTGTGAATTTCATGCCTTATTTAGTTGTAGAGCAATGTTTTCCTTGGCCTTTAGGGTATAAAGTTTGTTAAAAATTGCTATTAATGAGAAATTCTTGTCATTAGTGACAAATACAACTACTAAATAGGCTTGTGGATGCTTTAAAAATTTCAAAACATCATCCTACATGAGAATTCAACAGCAGTTATAAATTGATGTGCTGTCTGTTCCACCTGAAATCCAAATAAAAGACTCTCAAAGTTGAGTTCTTCTGCTGCAGATTTAAATCACCAAATCTGAGTGCACTTGTTAATTGTAACAAAGTTGAATTACACATAATGAGTTCAGAAGTCAGCAATGAGCAGTGCTGTTGAAAAGGAAGACAGACTATCATTCAGTGAAAGAGCACTCATCATGCCATAAGGGAAAGCGACTGTCACTATTTTCTTTTTTATTATGATTTTGGACACTTTTTCACTCCTAAAATTCTGTCTTTACAGATAAGTGTTTAATGGCAGAAATGAGTTCTTGCTACTGCAAACAGTGGGCTGTCAAAGTTAGAAAAGAATGATCTTGAAGAAAGTTTTGTAATCAGATGTATTGCATAAGCACTTTTACTTACTTGGCTGGCAATGATAACAAATGTTGAATAGTTAATTCAGCAAATAAAGTCCGTGGGATTTTGGGTCTTCATAAACCCACAGTGTGTGTTTTGGTAGTAAGGGAACTGTTATAGTTAACCTGTGTTTAGTTTTATTCAATTGTAAAATATTTTTTGACTTTCAGGTTGTTTTCCAGTATTGGCAGTATGTCCCATGGCTAACGCTTTGGCACATTGATACTACACAGAGCAGTATAAAACTGTGGTGTTTTGCAGTGATTCACTGCTGTGCTTGGATAATGACGTATGCAGGAGTGATTAACATGGATGTGCTGGATCTGTTGGGAGTGAAGCAGGTAAGATACTAACTACATATTGTGGACAGAAAGGAAAAGAATTACAAGGGTAGAGGCAGATAAAAGTTTAAGTATGATAAGTTGAAGGTATTGGTGTAAGAGATGATATAATGTGCAACTATTAAATATTACAATGTCGACATATAAGACCAGCATATTAAAAATAACTGACAGTGACAACCATTAGAATCTGTGTCCTTAGTGCTTAAAGTTGTTTCCTTGACTGTTGTATTTGATGTAGCAGCTTTTTTCATCATATCTTGTTGAGAAATTCATCCATCTTGAAAGTACTCTGTAATTACATGACATAGCTCCTTTAATGTGTGCTGTTTTGTACACAGCATCCCTCCCTCAAGCCATCACAAGCCAAGGACCTTGCTGCCATGGAATGATTTGCATACATTGATGATACATATAGCTGTTCTGTAGGTGCAACTATGTTGAAGGGCTCTATGTGGAGAGGCCAGACTATAATATGGTTCCTGAAGAAGGGCAGCAGCAGCCTTCTCAGCAGTTGCAGGGCAACAGTGTGGATAAGTAACTGGTCTGGCCTTGTAGCATTAGACAATATGGTCTTGCTATGTTGACCATGTGAGTGGCTTAAAGCAAGGGGAAACACAGCCAATATATTTTATGAGAACAAGCCACTTTATTGTATAATGATAATGGCATCCTCTTGGGTGAAGTATTCCACAGGTAAAATAGCCTCCCATTTGGATCTCTTGGTGGAGACTACTCAGGAGGATATTGTCATCAGGAAAAACAAAACACATTCTACAGATTGAGCACTGTAATCAAATAGATAGGTTAGATAATGACTACCGGTGATACTGCAGGTCCTACAGAGAAGGCAAAGGACTTGGAAGATCAGTTGAACCTCTTGAAAAGAGGTTGTAGGACAAATATCAGCTAAGGTAAAATGAGGTTAATGTAACGTGATGGAATCAAATTGTGCGATACTGAGGGAATTAAATCAGGAAATGAGACACTAAAAGTATTAGATGAATTTTGCTCCTTGGACAGCAAAATAACAGATTGTGGCCAAAGTAGAGATGGCATAAAATGTTGACTGAAAATATCAAGAAAAGCTTGTATGAAAAAGAGAAATTTGTTGACAACAAATGTAATTCTCTTCTAGAATACACAGAGAGCTTTTTATGCTACATCTGGTCGCTCAAAGAGCTGTTTTACCATCCCCCCTCCCCCCCTCGCCTTCCTCCCCACCCCTTTAACAGTAAGATAGTGTGGAAATGAATAAAACATTTGCTTTTTTTGCAGAATACCCAGCAGTAAGCTATTATCATCACTATATATTTGTCTAAAATTTCCCTTTCCTTACAGTTATATATTATCCACAGCCAAATTTTCATGGAGCTACATTTCATACGCTTCACATTTTTTTGAGCTGTTACTGTTGCCTTTACACCGTAGGGTGCTTATGTTTGTTTTACAGAGTGCTTTGTTTACCCTTCAGACGCTTAATAGTTCCTCACTTTTGATAAGTGTTGAATAAGATTATTCTGGAACATTCTCAAAAAAGTGTAATATGGGCACTAGAAGATCACATGTGCCATAAGTTCCTGGGCATAGTGTTAAACTTGGAGCCCTATGCTATTGTCCAAGTTTTCTGTCTAGTGTTCTGCATCACCCAGTCTGAATACAGAGTGGCATGACTGCAGCATTGTATGTCTGCTCATTACCCAACATAGTAATCAAGTAAAGTGATGCAGAGCTTAAGACATTGCATTAGCCCTGTATTCAAGCACAGCAGGATGCAAATCACTATTCAGTGACTTTCTGTTGTATCCCAACATCATGTAAGGTCTCCTTTGTCACGTTCTTGCTCATGTCCCATTCTTCCCCTCATCCACCATTGTTAGTGTTCCATTTCTAATGACTCTGAAATCTAATCAAAGATGCAATAAAGTAAGTTAAAACGCAGTTATGAGGCCAAGGTGAAAAGTACTCAGCCTTGTTCAGAAATGACACTGATGTCAGTAAAGCTTTAGTGCAATGAAAAACTAGCCAAAGTTACAAATTTCACTTTTTTTTTTATTTATTCGATGACTAGATTCGGGGTGGGACCCATTTTCAAATCATCATAAAAGATAGTCAAAATGATATTTCTCAAATTACAAAAATATACAAGTATTGTGAAGTGCAAATGGAGGGTTACAAAGCATGTGGGCAGCTGTAACTATTTGTTTGTTTATATTTTTTGACATGGTTTTTGCATGTTTGTGAATACCGTTTTGACTACCTGTTACAATGATGTGAAAATGGGTCCCGGCCCAAAACTAGTCATTGAGTTAATAAAATAAGTGAAATTTGCAACTTTGCTTGATTTTTTTTCATACTGATTAACATAAGTTGCTGACCTGCAATTATTCCAAAATGCTGGAAGTAGTAAAACTATTTTTTTATGTTGTTTGACATTGTCCAATAATATAAGTCAAGTGTCAACTTGATGTGAAGTACTATTTTATTTACATGGCTTCCCAAAAGCAGTCATTTTGTACATATGCATGTATTTTATCCAGATGGATAAACTGAAGCAACCGTTCGTGGCGTGTTTGTCACTGTTTGTAGTAGTTTATCCTGTAGGGAGGTAGAAGTGGATAGTTCCTGTGAATTATTATGGGTGGAGGTTACACTCAACAACCGAGCTAGGTTAATAATTAGCTCCTTTTACCGACCTCCCGACTCAGCAGCATTAGTGGTAGAACAACTGAGAGAAAATCGGGAATACATTTCACATAAATTTTCTCAGCATGATATAGTCTTAGGTGGAGATTTCAATTTACTAGATATAGACTGGGACACTCAGATGTTTAGGACGGGTGGTAGGGACAGAGCATCGAGTAACGTTATACTGAGTGCACTATCCGAAAATTACCTCGAGCAATTAAACAGAGAACCGACTTGTGGAGATAACATCTTGGACCTACTGATAACAAACAGACCTGAACTTTTCGACTCTGTAAGTGCAGAACAGGGAATCAGTGATCCTAAGGCCGTTGCAGCATCCCTGAATATGGAAGTAAATAGGAATATAAAAAAAGGGAGGAAGGTTTATCTGTTTAGCAAGAGTAATAGAAGGCAGATTTCAGACTACCTAACAGATCAAAATGAAAATTTCTGTTCCGACACTGTCAATGTTGAGTGTATATGGAAAAAGCTCAAGGCAATCGTAAAATGCGTTTTAGACAGGTACGTGCTGAGTAAAACTGTGAGGGATGGGAAAAACCTACCGTGATTCAACAACAAAGTTAGGAAACTACTGCAAAAGCAAAGAGAGCTTCACTGCAAGTTTAAATGCAGCTAAAACCTCTCAGACAAACAGAAGCTGAACGATGTCAAAGTTAGTGTAAGGAGGGCTATGCGCGAAACGTTCAGTGAATTTGAAAGTAAAATTCTATGTACCGACTTGACAGAAAATCCTAGGAAGTTCTGGTCTTACGTAAAATCAGTAAGTGGTTCGAAACAGCATATCCAGACACTCCGGGATGGTGAAGGCATTGAAACAGAGGATGACACGTGTAAAGCTGAAATATTAAACACCTTTTTCCAAAGCTGTTTCACTGAGGAAGACTGCACTGCAGTTCCTTCTCTAAATCCTCGCACAAACAAAAAAATGGCTGACATCGAAATAAGTGTCCAAGGAATAGCAAAGCAACTGGAATCACTCAACAGAGGAAAGTCCACTGGACCTGACAGGATACCAATTCGATTCTACACATAGTACGCGAAAGAACTTGCCTCCTTCTAACAGCCAAATGATTGGAAAAGAGCACAGGTAGTCCCAGTCTTCAAGAAGGGTCGTCGAGCAGATGCACAAAACTATAGATCTATATCTCTGACGTCGATCTGTTGTAGAATTTTAGAACATGTTTTTTGCTCACGTATCATGTCGTTTCTGGAAACCCAGAATCTGATCTGTAGGAATCAGCATGGATTCCGGAAACAGTGATCGTGTGAGACCCAACTTGCTTTATTTGTTCATGAGAACCAGAAAATATTAGATACAGGCTCCTAGGTAGATGCTATTTTCCTTGACTTCCGGAAGGCATTCGATACAGTTCCGCACTGTCGCCTGATAAACAAAGTAAGAGCCTACGGAATATGTCTCAGCTGTGTGGCTGGATTGAAGAGTTTTTAGCAAACAGAACACAGCATGTTGTTCTCAATGGAGAGACGTCTACAGACCTTAAAGTAACCTCTGGCGTGCCACAGGGGAGTGTTATGGGACCATTGCTTTTCACAATATGTGTAAATGACCTAGTAGATAGTGTCGGAAGTTCCATGCAGCTTTTCGCAGATGATGCTGTAGTATACAGAGAAGTTGCAGCATTAGAAAATTGTCACGCAATGCAGGAAGATCTGCAGCGGATAGGCACTTGGTGCAGGGAGTGGCAACTGACCCTTAACATAGACAAATGTAACGTATTGCGAATACATAGAAAGATGGATCCTTTATTGTATGATTATATGATAGCAGAACAAACACTGGTAGCAGTTACTTCTGTAAAATATCTGGGAGTATGCGTGCGGAACGATTTGAAGTGGAATGATCATAGCCGGCCGAAGTGGCCGTGCGGTTAAAGGCGCTGCAGTCTGGAACCGCAACACCGCTACGGTCGCAGGTTCGAATCCTGCCTCGGGCATGGATGTTTGTGATGTCCTTAGGTTAGTTAGGTTTAACTAGTTCTAAGTTCTAGGGGACTAATGACCTCAGCAGTTGAGTCCCATAGTGCTCAGAGCCATTTTTTTGGAATGATCATATAAAATTAATTGTTGGTAAGGCGGGTACCAGGTTGAGATTCATTGGGAGAGTGCTTAGAAAATGTAGTCCATCAACAAAGGAGTTGGCTTACAAAACACTCGTTTGACCTATACTTGAGTATTGTTCATCAGTGTGGGATCCGTACCAGGTCGGGTTGACGAAGGAGATAGAGAAGATCCAAAGAAGAGCGGCGCGTTTCGTCACAGGGTTATTTGGTAAGCATGATAGCGTTATGGAGATGTTTAGCAAACTCCAGTGGTAAACTCTGCAGGAGAGGCGCTCTGCATCGCGGTGTAGCTTGCTTTCCAGGTTTCGAGAGGGTGCATTTCTGAATGAGGTATCGAGTATATTGCTTCCCCCTACTTATACCTCCCAAGTAGATCACGAATGTAAAATTAGAGAGATTCGAGTGCGCACGGAGGCTTTCTGGCAGTCGTTCTTCCCGCGAACTATGCACTACTGGAACCAGAAAGGGAGGTAATGACAGTGGCCCATAAAGTGCCCTCCGCCACACACCATTGGGTGGCTTGCGGAGTATAAATGTAGATGTAGATGTAGAATTTGGCAAAAAATAACATCGAAATTGGCATAAAAAGTAGCACCAAAATTAGAAAAAAGATTGGAAAAAAATAAGAACAAATTTGAAAAAAATTAACATTGAAAAGGAAAAAGTAACATAGAAATTGGCAAAACAAAATAATAATGAAATCGGCAAAAAATAATTTGTCAACAAAATAGCACTGATTTCGACAAAGAATTTCCGGGTGTCTTGGCAACTGATTCCGGCGATGGCATGTGTGCTGACACATGTGTACGCATGCTGCGCCGCTGTGTGTATTGTTCGGCAGAATAAAAGTCAATATCAAACTTGTCTGCATATCTCTGTATGCCCTGGCATGATTCACTGTCCCCTCCTCCCTCTCCCTCTCCCTCTCCCTCTCCCTCTCCCTCTCCCTCTCTCTCTCCCTCCTCCTCATCCTGGTGTGATATGCCCCCTGAGGCTGGGGTGTTGTAACAGTCTACGTCTTCATCTACAAAAATGCTTTGCAAATCACTGTGAGGTGCATGACAGGGTATGTCCCATTGTACCAGTTATTAGGGCTCTTCCCTGTTCCATTCACATATGAAGCATGGGAAGAATGATTGTTTGAATGCTTCTGTGCATGCAGTAATTATTATAGTGTTATCCTCATGATCCATAGTGTGTTGTAGTATATCACTAGAGTAATCATTTAAAGCCAGTTTTTGAAACTTTACTTTTTCAGGATAGTTTACATATATCTTCAGAAGTCTTCCAGTTCAGTTCCTTCAGGACCTCTGTGACACTCCCATGGATTAAACAAACCTGTGGCCATTCATACTGCCCTTCTCTGTATATATTCAATATCCTCTTTTAGCCCTATCTGGTATGTGTACCACATGCTTGAGCAGTATTCTAGCACTGGTCATGCAAGTAATTTGTAAGAAATCTCTTCTGCAGATTGATTGCACTTCCCTAGTATTCTACCAATAAACTGAAGTCTATCACCTACTTTACCCACAACTGAACCTATGTGCTTATTCCATTTCATATCAGTACAAAGTGTTACACCCAGGTATTTGTATGAGTTGGCCAATTCCAATAGTGACTCATTGATATTATAGGATACCACAGTTTTTCATTTTGTGAAGTGCAGAATTTTACATTTCTGAACATTTAGAACAAGTTGCAAGCCTCTGCACTGAATTGAAATCTCATCAAGTTGTGACTGAATATTTATGCACATTTTCTCAGATAGCACTTCAGTTTAGATAACTGCATCATCTGCAAAAAGCTTGATTTTAATATTAATATTGTCTGCAAGGTCATTAATATACAACATGAACAGTGAGAGTCCCAACACTCTTACCGGGGGTGCAACCAGCGTTACTTCTACATCTGATGATGACTCTCCATCCAAGATAACATGCTGTGTCCTCCGTACCAAAAAGTCCTCAGTCCAGTCACAAATTTCCTTTGATACCCCATATGATCATACTTTTGACAGTAAGCATTGGTGTGGTACTGAGTCAAATCATTTTCAGAAACCAAGAAACACTGCATCTCTCATTCTGTTCATTTGTGCTCAGAATATGTTCAAAGATTCTATAATAAATCAATGTCAAGGATATTGGACAGTGGTTTTGTGGATCGCTTCTACTACCCTTCTTGTAAATGGGTGTGACCTGTGCCTTTTTCCAAGAACTGAGCATGGTTATTTGTTCAAGGTACCTACAGTAGCTTATAGTTAGAAAAGGGGCTAACTCAGCTCCAAATTCAGCATGGAATTTGACAGGGATTCCTTCAGGCCCTGGAGTTTTGTTTAATTTTAATGGTTTCAGCTGTTTTTCAGCACCACTGACACTAATGGTTATTTCATTCATCTTTTCAGTGGTATGAGGTTTAAATTGGGGCAATTCTCCTGGGTTTTCCTTTGTAAAGGAACATTTGAAAATGGAGTTAAGCATTTCAGCTTTTGCTTTGCTACCCTCAATTTCAGTTGCTGTCTCATTCGCTAGGGACTGTCCTTTGGATTTTGTGAAATGTCATTTGACAATATTTTGCTATGGTAGTTATTGAAGGCACCATGCATAGATCTCTTGACAATCAAACATTTCATTCAGCATCTCTCTACCCATAGCCCTACACTTTCTTACACCTGTTATGCAGTAATCTCTGTTTCTTCAGAAGTTTCTTTACTGTCAGTGAGTATATAGCATGGAGGTTCCCTCCCATTATGAACTGTCTACTGGGTACATATCTAAGCATTGTGTAATCAACTATTCTTTTAAACTTGAGCCAGAGTTCTTCTACATGCCCCTGATCTGTGCTGAAAGTTCCACATTTCTCATTGAGGTATGACACTCCTGATTTTTTATCTAGTTTACTGAACATATATATCTTTCTGCTTATTGTAGTTGTTCAAATGGTTCAAATGGCTCTGAGCACTATGGGACTAAATATCTGAGGTCGGCAGTCCCCTAGAACTTAGAACTACTTAAACCTAACTAACCTAAGGACATCACACACATCCATGCCCGAGGCAGGATTCAAACCTGCGACCGTAGCGATTCTAGTTGTCCTTTGTACTTTGGTAATCATTGTTGCCACAATCACATCATGCTCGCTGATACAAGTTTCGATGTGGACATCCTCGAAGATATCAGGTCTGTTTGTTGCCTCGTGAGTGGGGCTCCTAACTATCTGTTCTGTGTGTTTTTCAGAGAAGGCATTTAGTAAAGTTCCAAAAGATGTCTTATCATGCCCACCACTAAAAAAAACTGTAATTTTACCAATTAGTTGTTGGGTGAATAAAGTCTCTGCCAATGATTACATTATGACTCGAACTTATGTACAGTGAACTGGGGTTTTCTCTAAAGTTTTTGGTTACATCAGGAGATGAGTCTGGTGGGTGATAGAAGAATCCAGTTATCATTTTATGCCCACCCTTGATAATGAGTCTTGCCCAAACAATCCCACATGCAGCTTCAATTTTTATCTTGGTGGATCTGAGTTTATTGTCTACTGCCACAAATACACAACCTCCATTTCCCATTTGCCTATACTTCTGGTACATACTTACATTTTCCCCAAAATCTCACTGCTACCAGTTTCAAGTTTCAACCAACTTTCTGTACCTAGTATTATGTGAGATTCACTGCTTTTCATGAGTACTTCAAACTCTGGTACTTTGTTGCAAATGCTTTGGCAGTTTACCATTAGGATTTTTCTACTTTCATGTGTGAGATGCATTTCTTTTGATCTCACACAGATACTTCTGGATTTCCTGCAGCTATTGTTATCTGGATTGGGTGGAGAATTGACAAGTCTAAGAAGCCTTGTGCGCACCTCACACACAGTCAGCTACCTGAGTAGGAGTCTCTGATGTGTTGTGCACACCTTGCCTATTTTCTACAGTTCTCGACCCTATGGCGCAGGTCCAGGAAGTCGCAGCCTAGCTTGCCATAGAACTGTCAATGTCTCTGGTCCAATCCTTCCACTCAACTCAGAACCATAGGGCCATGATCAATTCTGGGGACAGTGCTGCAAATTGTGAGCTTTGTTGAAACTCCGTGTGCAAGGCTAGTCTTCTCAGCTTTCTCTGCCAATCGCTGTAAAGATCCAAGAATGACCTCAGAACCCAGACGACAGACATCATATGTTCCAACATGTGCCACAATCTGCGGTTGGTTGCACCCTGTCCCCTCATTAGGTGCCATAATAGCCTCTTCAATATGTTGAATGAAGCCCCCAGGCATACACACTGCATGCATATAGTGTCCTCTCCTGTCCCTTGCAGCCTTCTCTCTAAGAGGTACCATCATTTGCCATATGTTTGAACTACCGACAATTTAATAGATTGGTACTCTTTTGTGTTTGCCTCCTCCTGACACCAGGTTTCCCCAAAACAGGTGAAGTGAGTCCCACCAGCTCAGTTTCAGTGAAAGGCAGCACCTCGAACTTGTTCGTTAGGGGAATTGGTACAACACCCTGAGTCCTCCCTGGTCCTCCACCATTCTGTACAGGATTCCTAGATCTACCATTGTCATGCCGCTTGCAGTCAAGTGGTTGGGTAATGATAGATCCTGTACTTTCTGCAGAGGAGACAGGATCTTAGGAGAGAATAGTACTTGAGGTACCTCTGGTACAGGTATGATAGGTACACAACACTCGGGATCTCTTCCAACACACCGATTCACAGCAGCCACTAATCGTTTGACAGTAGTCAGGGCAATTTCCAGCTGCTTACAATTGTCAACCAACCCATCCCCTGTTTGAGAAGAGCACAATGGTGCTGCATTTTGGCTGGTGCAATGTGTTACAGGACAGTGAACAAATAACTTCAAATTACACCTGCTGATTATCTTTTAGTCTGTTGAGCTAAAAATTGGCTAATTCCGTATATTAATTGAAGCAGAATACTATTATGGCAACACAAAAACCTGTGGTAAAAATTAGTAGTATCCTAAAACATTTTGATGTTAAGCATAGTTGTTAGCAAACTCGAAAACAGAGTTAATTTACGATAAATGCGGATAATATGTAGGGCTCCTCCTCTTTAAGGGAAAACTAAATGTAACAGTTAGAAAATCTGCTACAGTAACTAAATCACAAATGCCAATTTGTTGAAAATTGCTCATAGATTACACAAAGGACAATGGTAGCTTCCGAAAATTCTCAAAAATGTGTGTTATTTGCACTGATATACAGTGAAATTCAGGGGTGATGTATAATTTGGCTAAACTGTGAAACACAAACACTGATTTGCTACGAATTAAATTACTTATCCAAAGCACTCATACTGCAATTTATTAAAATGTAGTTTTGCAAGTGTCCAAAAATTCTGAAACTAACATATTTCTCACATAATTGTACAATGAAATTAGAGAAAGATGGTTTTGAACAAGGATAGGCCTACTGTCCTCAAAAATTTAAAACAGCACAATTTAGTTTAAACCTACAATTGACGATAACAGTACTAGTTTATCATGGCACTCGCAAATGTTTGAAATATCACAATATATCACAATACAAATGGGTATTGGTACAATCAATGAAAGATTACGCAGAAGAAGTGACGTGAACAATAAAATATGCGAATGTAGAACTTTAAATCGACACATGATCTTGTATAAGCGGTCTCGCACCAGAGAAAATTCCTAAGTTAGCTTTTATGTAATAAATAAATGTGCATATGGCATGGATTTTTCACTTAGCTGATTCCGTGCACACTTATACATTGGCATGCCGAAGAGGAACACTGCAGTGTAAGTTTATTTTGATCAAAATGGGAGTGTGTGTTTTTGTAAACAGGTGATTGAATGTAGGAATAGAGTATGCAAAATGGTGGAAACAAGTGTGATTACTAACACAGAAGCAATTTCTGCTTTAACTCAGTGAGTGCATGAATTAGAGCACGAAAGGCAGAAAAATTTTGAACTTAATCATAAGTTAGAAGCTGGGAAAACAAATCAGGCTCAGTCACAGTTGGAGTCAGGCAAAAGTAAGTCTGGATTGAGAGGGCCTCCTGTTCCGTATGACCCGACAGTGGTTGCATTAATTAATACTTTTTTGGGCAAGACAGTGGTGGATGTGACAGTTCGTTATTAAGGATGTTAGGGACACTGTGGAAGCACTTGGGTGGCCAGATGAAATAACCCTGCATGTTGCTACTATGGATTTGGCTGGGGTTGCCAAAGCATATGTTGTATACCATGAGACATTGAGCAAATTGCAAATGTTTCAGGAATGAGCCACTGGACTGTGCCAGTGGTGCCAAAAGCAAAACAGTGTGGTTTTTTTTGGGAGGAACTAAGAACTTTGTCAGTGCACTGCAGCATGCCTTTGGAAGCATTCTCAGATATAATCTGTAAACTGAAGGTAAAGACATGTGTACAGATTCAGAATGCAGAAGCTACTAGGGTGTTATTACAAAAGCTAGAAAACAGAGCAGTGGAATGGAAAATCTGGAGGACATAGCATCAGCTCTTAGGACCACAATGTATTTAGAAGAGGTGGATATTGCAACAGAGCAAAGAATGGACCACCAAGTTCTCACTTGTGAAATCAGGTGGTGTAGAGGGGCATACAAGGAAGCAGTGTAGACAGCCAGAGTGCTATGCGTGTGGCACAGTAGGCCACTTGGCATCTGATTTTAGAATTAGGAAAGGTGGGAAGCACCAGCAGGGGAAGCAGCCATTAAATGCAAACGAGAGTGCTTCAACTGTCAGAAGGTATCCTGATAGACTGTAACACTTCAGAAGTGGGTGCACAGACGGAATGCTGCTTGGTGAGTGGCAGGAAATAGATTTTTGGTAGACGCAGGGACACATGTCCATTATCAGTCTGGACCTTGTGTGAAAAAGGAGACAGGGCCACCATGGTATAGGTTATGTGGGGTTGGCAATAATAGTGTGGAATCATTGGGTACACATGGTGGTATTGCCATGCGTAGACAAAGGTTATTCAGCGATTCCCAGGCTAGACTTTCTTAACAAACATCATGCTGATCTTTGGCAATGCACAGTAGAACTCAGTGGAAGTTTGCTTCAATTGAGGGAAGCAATTGCAACTGAGGTGATGGTGCAAGGTTCACCTATCATGGTAGTGAAATCAACTGAACTGCATATCTCTCCAGTAAAGAATGCCTAACAGGATAAAATACCAGCAGGTATGGGGAAAATAGTGTTAGTTTCAGTGGATACCAGTTTACCAAGGGAAACGTTATATGTGGTTGAACTCCTCTTAAGCCATGAAGTACTAGATAGTGTACATTGTTTTGTCCACAGGAGTTTGGCACGTGTAAGTAACAGTAATGGGGAATGGATGATTCCAGTCAGTGTGAATAACTTTGGCAGAGGGGAGGTGACTATCAAAGGGTGCAGTAATAGTCACTCTGGAAGTCTTGGAAGACAAGGACTTTTATAGGTCAAGTCTAGAGGAAAGCCACAAGCAAACCATTGATATGGAAGTGTTACAAGGGAAAGTGGATCACTTGAAAGTCAGTGATTAAAGGGTTATGGGAAACTTTTTGTTGAGGTCTAGTGATTTATTTTGTTCAGATGAGGCTTTACCAACAACCATGGTAGCACATCATTTTGTACTGACAGGGAGTAGCACACTAGTTTATAGGAAGCCATACCATATAGCAAGGCACCTGCAACCATTAGTAGAAGTGTTTATTGAGCAGTAACTACAGTATGGGATCATGCATATCCCCTGGAGCACAAATATAGTGGTTGTGATGAAGAAGTCTGTGAATGGAGCAAGGAAATAAAGATTGTGCTGTGACTACAGGTATCTAAACGGATAAACCATTTCAGACGCTTTTCCAATTCCAGACGTCAATTTAACTCTGGATAATCTGGGTCAGTGTCGGTTCTTTAAACCTATGGATCTCAGGAAAAGGTAGCATCAGTTGGAAGTGGTGCCTGAGGATAGGCCAAAAACAGCATTTATGATACCAAGTGGCCACATTCATTACAAGCGCATGCCATTTGGACTAAAGAATACACCGTCAATTTTTCAGAGGTTGTTAGATGAGGTATTGAGAGGATTAAAACTTAAAACTTGTATGGTGTACCTGGATGACTTTTCAAAGGATTTACGAGAGCATGTGATATGTTTGGAGTATGTCTTTAATGGATTACACTTGACACATTTCTTGTTAAGTATGGGCAAGTGCCATTTTGCGCAAACTCAGGTAAACCCTCTGGGGCTCATGATTAGTGACTGTGGCATACAGACCAATCCTCATCTTATAACGGACACAGTTCAAAATGAGCAACTAAACAGGTACAGTCAGTCATCAGCCTTTGTAACTGTTATAGCCGGTTCATGAAGGGCTTTGCAAAAATTGCCAAACCCTTGGACAAGCTACTGAAAAAGAAGACGAAATTCCATTGGTTGCAGAATGTCAAGAGGCATTTGAAAAACTAAAAGAAAGATTAGTATCAGATCCAGTATTGGTTTCTCCGGATATCAAGAAAGAGTTTATCCTTTCATGTGACACTTCAATGAAGCATACAGTTGTATTTTGGGACAGAGAATAGATTGTCAAGAACATCTGGTAGCATACACTTTAAGGCAGCTAAACAAGGCAGGGTGTAACAACTCAATGACTGAGAAAGAGATGTTGACAGTCATATGTGGTGTTACATATTTCTGATATTACATGTATGGTAGGAAGTTGAAGGTTGTGACAAACCATTCCACATTGAAGTGGTTACTTGTTGTAAAAGATCTGCCAGGGAAATTAACTTGGTAGGCACTTATGCTTAGTGAATTCACGTACGAGGTAATCCATAAGCGAGGAAGACCACGTGCAAACACAGGTGCATTCAGTTGAGGTAGTTAGGGAGGAGCATGGAAAAGTGTCAGGGGGCACAGGGAAAGGACAAAGAGTGCCATGCCAAGCATTTGTTTTGCAGAATGATGAGGTGTGGGTCATACATTGGTGGTTCTAGCACTTTTCGGAAGGAAGTTTTGCTGCAAGCTCACGACCATATGTTGTCAGGTCATGAAGGGTGACATATGATGGGTAGATGTGTAGCAGAGCAGCTTTGGTCAGGAAGCAGGAAGCTTGACATGAAGTAGTATGTTAAGGATTGAGTGCCATTTGTGCAAAGAGCCAACACTGAGCATCAGAAAGTGCAGTGCAAAGACCAACAGAGGCACACAATTTACTTTTTGTGTTAGGGCTGGATGTCCTCGAGCTATTTAATAAAACAGCTGCAGAAATACGTATGTTCTCATGACCAGCGATCATTTTTTCTAGATTTTTGATAATGGTAATGATGTCAGACAAATGGTATAGTACAGCAGTGAAGGTGTCGGTAAATGACTGGATATTGAATTTGAGGTACCAAACACCATAGTTATGGATCAGGGTATGAACTTTACCATGGATTTAATGAAACAAGTATGCTGCATGTGCTTATGCGTAAGTTATGGACAAGTCTGTTTCATCAGCAGGCGAATGAGAGAACCGAACACGAGCACACAACAACTGCAAACATGTTTTATTAAGTTAATTCCAGGCATGATCATTGGGACACCTATCTTCCCCGTGCCCTATGCACTTGTAATTTGAAGGTCCATACCGCAGTGGGCTTTTTGCCATTTGAGGTGGTGTATGCCAGGAAGATGTTGTCTCCCTTTGATTTTTTGACTCCTAAATTAGGGCTGGATGGCAAGTCAGTAAGGACATTTTCCAGAAGAATGAAGTAAGCTTGGAGGAATGAGTAGAAGACAAACATGAAGGTGCTACAATGGCAGGAACAGCCAAACAGATGCATAGGCAAACTGTCTCATTACCGCATATGTCAGTGGGTAATGGTCATGAATCACTATATGCCAATGGGGGAAACAAAGAAATTTTTAACTACAGGTAAGTACCAGTGACATCACCAGGTCATGGAAATGGCCTCATCAGTCAATGTGAAGCTATAGTTCCCTATTAAAACAGTTGCTATACACATCAGTCATGTAAAGCTGTTTAAGGGAATGGTAGAGGGGATACTGCAGTTGTCAGGAACCAACCAGGAAGAGGAAGTTACCAGGGGTAAAAGAAGGAACCTGGAATTGGTGAGCTACATAAGGTGCAAGATGTGCCTTATAGATTAAGGTCACGCAAGTAAGTTGTATGATTGTAATTTGTTGAGATTTCTTTAGGTTAGTGCATTGGAGAGTGTGTGTAACTTTATTTTCTTTCTCTCTCTCTCTCTCTCTCTCTCTCTCTTTTTGAGTTGTCAGTTTTTATTCACGTTGTTATTATTGGTATTGATTGATTGATTTTTATTATTTATTTATTTATTGTGCATTCTTGGAAGGAAGGAAGATCGTGATCTGTCCAGGTGGAGAGGAATGGACTGATATGTGGACACATGAAACGAATTTGTTTCTGGGGGAAGTAAATGGGACAAGCTGTGGGAAGGAGCTTCTGCCAGTTTGGATGAGAATGCATTGGTTATACTCAGTTTTAATGCTGGAAACTGTATGGTTTAATTCCTGTGAAGTATGGAGATCAGTAGGTCTGAGAAAATTAGAGCTTCAAGAAAGTGGAATGATTATTAATGGTACGACTTGTGATATAATCGGAATGGACTTTCATTTTCTGGCTATATTCACATGCTCAACTGTTATGACATTGTTGTATTGGCCAGAAGGATGTCTGAGGGTATTGCCCATTCAAAATTTAGCCTATTTAATTAACACACTCAGTCCTTGGACAGATTAATAAAGTCCCAGCAGGGGAGAATTTTAGTGGAACACATGTGGTAGTATATACACCATTTCCGGGAATGAAGTGTTAGGAGTAAGTGTATCAGCTACCAGTCATGGCGTGTTTCTAGCAGACTTCTGCTTACTGTATGTCTGGGTAAAATGCAGGCAGGCACAGGCTGTAGATGTGCCAACACACCAATTACCAATAGAATGTTTGACCAGCACTGGCTAGGGAAGCGATTACTTTTGAGGACTTAATTAGTATGTGAGAGTATGATAAGGCTGCATGGTAGTTAGTTAGTTAAGGGGGACAATAAAAGTATGAAGAAAAGTCCCTTGTGGAGACATTACTTTGTGAATTGGGGAGATTGTCCTCAGTATATAAATTATTAGAGTTAAGGTTGTTTAGAGGTAGCCCAATATTAAAGAATCGGGACATATTTTCGGAAGGGGGAGGTATGATGCACCAAGAATAAATACAGGCATGGATATGGGGAATTCATGACAATTTTATGCAGCTGTGGCTGGAAGGTAGAAGTTAAGGGACCAATTGACACATCAATTAGCAGGCACTGGCAATGTTATTAGGCAAATGGTTCTGCCAGGCAGGCTTACGACACCACTCGCAGGCAAGAAAGCATAGACCGGTACACAATATAAACAACTGTGGAGACAGATGTGGAGTAATCAGATGCCACATAGGGGACTGACGTGCTGTGAAAAACCCATATGTTGCAGTTACAAAAGTATCTAGCAACCTGCATTTGGGGACCAAAATGGGATAGAAAAGCTGATGCCATGATTATTAAGGAACACTCCACTTGCCCCCTCAAGAGTGACTACGAGAGGGGCATAGGAAAAGGAGTATAAATAAGGGAGCCCAGAAGGTTCAAGGGAAGCAGTCATATTGCCATTCTGTCCTTGTCTGGAAACAGAGAGAATGACGATTGTTTAAGTGGCAAGTGAACCGTTATGACCAACTGTTGATGGGTTTTGGTGGCCATCTGGCCTACTGAATGAACCACCAAGCTCCACAATGTGGACGCACCACAGCCATGGCTAGGCAGGTCTGAAACTTGATGCTGCATGGGTGCGAGGAGCAGGGGGCAGCCAGCCTCAACCAAATTTGTCTGTATATCTCTGCTTGCCACAGCATGATTCCCCCCTCACTGTCAAACCATATCTCTGTCATCCTGGCGCATTATGCTCCTTGAACCTGGGGGTCGTAACAGTAAAAATTGTTGGATTGCATCTTATTCACCAGATTTAATATCCTGTAACTTGCACTTTGGATTCAGAAGAAATTTTTATGTGAAAAAGATTTTGAGTACAGTGAAGAGATTTCAGTAACCATAGATAAGTGTTTTGCAGATCTTTTAGAATTTCTCTTCTGGCATGGAATCAACTCATTGGAAAAATGTTAGTGCATAAGAATTATTGCACCTTTACCACAGAATCTTTGAAGTAAACTGATAGCACATGCAGTCTTTTGCCACCAGCATATTACGATGGTAGCATTCAGATGTTTAACTAGTGATGCCTTACTGAAAACCTACAGTGAATCTTTCTGAGATTTAAGGACAGTATGTTATGGAAATTAACACATATATATAAAAACCAGGGGATTGTTGTGATGCAAGAATGCTACCGCAGAACCTGTTAGAATGGCTTGTAATTTTGTACTTATATAATCATATTCATTCCTTCACCATGTTCCATACAACCCATCAAGAAGGAGAACCTTCAGGAAAGTGGAATGAGTTAAGGTATACTTCATCAAAAGACAAGGAAATTATAGAGACTTAATCTTTATAGTCTCTTAACAGCAAACTGTCACTGGACTGCTTAGTGCTATTCATTCTTATGACAGCTAAGTATAATCAAGTAAACAGAAAGGAAGCTGCTACATTGAAAAGTTGCTGCCTCTTCAGTTATACTGTATATAACTTACTATTTACTTGACTTCAATGGAATTTTCAAGGAAAATATTTACCTATATCTGTATTGCTACTTGACATGCAGGTAACTGAACATTTCTATCACTGAATGTAGATATTGAGATTATCTGTATAAAGGATGGCTAATGAGGTATGTTTTTAATTTTCTTTAAATTGATTAGGGTTCCCAATTTATTATTTTATTTTAGACAGGAGTTTGTTGAGTATTTTCCTGCCAGAGTACATAACTTTACTCTGAGTACTTTGTAAGGAGGAAAAATCTACATGAAAATTATTTTTGAGACTTGTGTGTGTTTAAATCACAGTCCAGCTAAAATTTATTTTTATTATCAGCAACAAAATCCATCAAGTACTAAATATCTTGGAAAGTGAGCATAAGAATGCCAAGATCCTTCAAAAGGCATCTGCAAGTCGTATGATTATCTACCATACTTTGCTCAGTATTGTTACTATTCACTTCTGCTGAATGTATACACTTTGCTCTATATTGTTACTATTCTCTTCTCCTGAATAAACACTTTATTTACTTTGGGTGCACTGTCTCAGAATATAAGTGCATTGAACGACAGGGAGTGAAAACGTGGAAACTAAGCCAACACTCTCATTTTTGGGTCAAAAAAATAAAAAATGTTTCTAAGGACATAACTGAGCTTCTTAATTAGTTTGTGTTGATTCAGTTTTAAAATGTCATCAACTAGACCCCGAGAAGTTTTACACAGTGTTTCACTTAGCATCTGACCGTTAATGTCTCCTTCTGATGCAAAAAGATCGTTATTGACTGTTTGTAATTGAATAAGATGAATCTCTGTGTGAGTGAGGCTTAAACTGTTAGCTGTGACCAGTGTAGGGCTATTCAGATATCATCTGAGCCATGTGTGCTACGATCGAGTTTAGGTCCTTCATTAGTCTGCTTGAGTCATCAGCAAAGATAACAGTTTCTGAACTGCCCTTTAGAGTTATTGAATGATCATTTAAGTAGATTAACAAACCCAGTACTGACCCTTATGGCACCCAACATTCCCCCGTTCTGAGGTTAGTTCGATGCCTGTGTGTGTGTGTGTGTGTGTGTGTGTGTGTGTGTGTGTGTGTGGTTTTTTTTCTGCGAGAGACCACGGAGACAGGAATGCAATTTTATACTTGAGATTAAAATTAATTTGTAAACAAATGTGATGTCTTGAATGACAAAACTTATTGTGACTTGAAAGTATAAAGAAAACATTGAATTATTACAAATATAAATAATAGAAAAATGGCATCCATGTTGTGCAAGAGAAATAATGGGTGCCTATTAAGAGCCATGCAAAGACTCACTAATTGTGATGTGTGGCATGATGAAGATTTTATTATGACATACATTCACAGCGTGAGAAGTTTGAGATATCTTTTCTTGACGGAAAATTTAGTTTGGATATCAGTCACCAGAAAAAAAAAAAAAAAAAAAAAAAAAAAAAAATGTGGGTGATATTTTTTTTAAAGTACTCTGACTCACATCATTTTGTTGGGCATGTCAATTGTAATTTCACATAATTTTTGTAGTTTACTGCATTACCTTGTTGAATACTCTCAGTAGTTGTGTTACATTGTTATAGGTCAGTTTTTGTTCTAAATCCTGGATTCAGCCCCCCTTCCCTCCTGGCCCCCACCAGTGACACCACACACACACACACACACACACACACACACACACACACACAATGCACATAGATCCGTGGAAAAATATCACTTCACACACACACACACACACACACACACACACACGCACGCAATGCACATAGACCCGAGGAAAAATATCACTTCAGAGACACCCAATATGACCAACTCGAGTGACTTAATATTGTTACAAAGGCAATGAATTATGATTGGTGTAATGTGCATGATATACTCTAATTGCTATGTGTGTTGTCTTGTAACAAAATCTTCATTTTCTTTCAGGTTTATTTTGACATTAATGGCTGGGGGCAACCAGATATATACAAGTCAGCAGAGCTTAGACGTTTTTACCAACATATGCGACATCCAACATTTCTGGGGTTTTTGACCATTTTCTGGTTGTATCCTATAATGAGGTACAGTATTTGAAATAATTTTCTGCATAGTGATATGCAATCAGCAAATTTGTGCACGGTAGTGTTTAATGTATACAGCAGGCCTGGCCAAGATTTGCACTCCCGGCACTCACACTCTAAGAGCGCAGTTGACTCTGCTCAGTGTTCTGGTTTACCTTGACACTGTGCTATTTGAACAGGTGTCTGAGTCAGGCAGCCATATGCTAAAGGCTGCACAAGAAGGAAACATATGAAGACATGTTTGCAACACAGTGAGTCTGCTTCTAAGAGGCGAATATTGCAGCATATACTTAGAAGCAGTGTTTTATGACTAATGTTTGTTTTCAACTTTCTATTTTTCTGCCAAAGCAGTACGTTTTTTACCTAATTAAATAAGTGTTAATATGATGAGCAGAACTACACATTCTATTTATTAACAAAACACTTTACATAAAGACATTTAGCATGAAGTTGTGGTCTTCGTAAATTTATGCATTTTGTTCATAAGATGTAGTTTATCAGAAACTATGGCATGTGATATATCCAAACACATGGAGAATTCTTGTAAATTCCTTGACTGGAGAAACAGGTCTTTGAGCCAGGTTCTACTGTGTAAGTCTGTCGGCTCAATTGAAAGTAATGATGTACATCAGTAGCAAGTGCAAGATCAGTCTGACATTAAATCGAAATTGATCTTCAGTCACACAAAATCTTGGAACTGTTCTGAGAAATGATGAAGTGTTTCAATTAGTGAAATGTAGTCAGTCATGTATGGTCCACAAAAGGCTACTTTGAAATCTGGGAAATGCTCTGTGTCATGAACTTGATAGCATCAAACTTGTCCACAATATCTATTATCAAATGATTCTTCCCTTGCATTGAGAGACATAGAGAATTCAAATAATTGGTGATGTCAACCGTCCAATTCAGTGAGGATCACAAAGACACTTGTCCTCTTTTCCACTCATCTTCACAAATGCTTCCATCTCTTTCTGCAAATTAAAGACCTTCTTCAGGGCTTGTTCATTTCTTAAAAATGTAATTTTGGAGGTGTATGGAACAGCAGCATATTTGACTTGGAAGTCAGCCTTGAATTCCATAAATGCATGGTGTCTCACTCCACATGGCCAAACATAGTTCACTGTATGAACACTCACTTCCATTATATTATTTAATTTAAATGACCTAGCACATAATACCTCTTGATCTAACAGGCAATGAATTGCAGCTGTCACCGAGGCCCCAACAGGATCAGATTCCTCCATTATCAAGTTGGGTAAGACCTCTTTGCTCTTCTTTAATTAATAATGCACCATCTGTTGTGATTACTGACGAGTTGTCTCCAATCCCTTCCAAAGGAATGAATTACTATCTTCAAGTAATCAAAAGTGTTCCTGCTGGTAATAGAGTTCTTAAGTGAGTTTAAACTCAGAGGGTCCGCCATCACCTCTAGCTTGGCATTTACTCCCTGCACGAAAATCACATAATGGAGTGTGCCTGACATGTCAGTGGAATCATCAAGTGCAATGGAAAATCCTGTGAACGAGGGTGCCCTCTTAGTCAGATGATGTTTACATCTGCAGCCATGTGAGCAATGTAGCAGTCCACTGTATGATGCGAAAGTGTGACTTGATCCAAACTCCAATGCCTCTACTACACATTCTGTAATGTACTTTCCATCAGAAAATGCCTCCCACTCCTTGTGATTTTGAAAGCCATTTTGTAGCTCACTTCTGGCAATGGGCTCTCAATGTCATAGAAACAAGGTGTATATTTTTAATTAGTTGGAAATTGTACACAAAACAGTGATAATCTTTCATTTGTGTTGGTATCTTTCTTCTGTTACTGGACTTAGTTAGTTATGTAATTCTTTCTTTAACTCTTCATAACATGTCATTTATAAGATTTTATCACTTTTTTAATTACTCTTACCTTATAATGAGATTTTCACTCTGCAGCGGAGTGTGCGCTGATATGAAACTTCCTGGCAGATTAAAACTGTGTGCCCGACCGAGACTCGAACTCGGGACCTTTGCCTTTTGCGGGCAAGTGCTCTACCATCTGAGCTACCGAAGCACGACTCATGCCCGGTACTCACAGCTTTACTTCTGCCAGTACCTCGTCTCCTACCTTCCAAACTTTACAGAAGCTCTCCTGCGAACCTTGCAGAACTAGCACTCCTGAAAGAAAGGATACTGCGGAGACATGGCTTAGCCACAGCCTGGGGGATGTTTCCAGAATGAGATTTTCACGCTGCAGTGGAGTGTGCGCTGAAGTTTCATATCAGCGCACACTCTGCTGCAGAATGAAAATCTCATTCTGGTAACATCCCCCAGGCTGTGGCTAAGCCATGTCTCCGCAATAGCCTTTCTTTCAGGAGTGCTAGTTCTGCAAGGTTTGCAGGAGAGCTTCTGTAAAGTTTGGACGGTAGGAGACGAGGTTCCTTGCAGAAGTAAAGCTGTGGGCACCGGGCGTGAGTCGTGCTTCGGTAGCTCAGATGGTAGAGCACTTGCCCGCGAAAGGCAAAGGTCCCGAGTTCGAGTCTCGGTCGGGCACACAGTTTTAATCTGCCAGCAAGTTTCATACTCTTAACTTAATTTTTTCCCTAAGACCTCCTTAATTTCAGTCAGCGTTCTGTCTCTTTCAACGGAATACAAGGCTATCATATCACTTTGTGTCTTGGTGTTGTAATATATTCCAGTGGTTGTTATTACCAGGTCATAATAGGTCGTTCAATACCATGTTAAGCACTTGAAATGATATGAAAAAATAAAGCAATTCCCATTCCAAACTGATCAATGTCACTTCCCCACTTTTCCCTTCTTAGGTTAAATTGCTATATTGTTCCTAATGCTGAATGTAAATCTAATTTAACACAATCAGCATTGCTAGTAAACTTCTTGGCATGTAACACATTGACTACCTTGCTCTAGATTCTAGTAGTGTCTGGCTGCAGATTTTTCTTTTCCTTCTCCTCCTCATCATAGTCTTAGGTGGAGATTTCAATTTATCAGATGTAGACTGGGACACTCAGATGTTTAGGACAGGTGGTAGGGACAGAGCATCGAGTGACATTATACTGAGTGCACTATCCGAAAATTACCTCGAACAATTAAACAGAGAACCGACTCGTGGAAATAACATCTTGGACCTACTGATAACAAACAGACCCGAACTTTTCGACTCTGTAGGTGCAGAACAGGGAATCAGTGATCATAAGGCCGTTGCAGCATCCCTGAATATAGAAGTTAATAGGAATATAAAAAAAGGGAGGAAGGTTTATCTGTTTAGCAAGAGTAATAGAAGGCAGATTTCAGACTACCTAACAGATCAAAATGAAAATTTCTGTTCCGACACTGACAATGTTGAGTGTTTATGGAAAAAGTTCAAGGCAATCGTAAAATGTGTTTTAGACAGGTATGTGCCGAGTAAAACTGTGAGGGACGGGAAAAACCCACCATGGTTCAACAACAAAGTTAGGAAACTACTACGAAAGCAAAGAGAGCTTCACTCCAAGTTTAAACGCAGCCAAAACCTCTCAGACAAACAGAAGCTAAACGATGTCAAAGTTAGCATAAGGAGGGCTATGCGTGAAGCGTTCAGTGAATTCAAAAGTAAAATTCTATGTACCGACTTGACAGAAAATCCTAGGAAGTTCTGGTTTAAATCAGTAAGTGGCTCGAAACAGCATACCCAGACACTCCGGGATGATGATGCCATTGAAACAGAGGATGACACGCGTAAAGCTGAAATACTAAACACCTTTTTCCAAAGCTGTTTCACAGAGGAAGACCGCACGGCAGTTCCTTCTCTAAATCCTCGCACAAACGAAAAAATGGCTGACATCGAAATAAGTGTCCAAGGAATAGAAAAGCAACTGGAATCACTCAACAGAAGAAAGTCCACTGGACCTGACGGGATACCAATTCGATTCTACACAGAGTACGCGAAAGAACTTGCCCTCCTCCTAACAGCCGTGTACCGCAAGTCTCTAGAGGAACGGAGGGTTCCAAATGATTGGAAAAGAGCACAGGTAGTCCCAGTCTTCACGAAGGGTCGTCGAGCGGATGCACAAAACTATAGACCTATATCTCTGACGTCGATCTGTTGTAGAATTTTAGAACATGTTTTTTGCTCGAGTATCATGTCGTTTTTGGAAACCCAGAATCTACTATGTAGGAATCAACATGGATTCCGGAAACAGCGATCGTCCGAGACCCAACTCGCTTTATTTGTTCATGAGACCCAGAAAATATTAGATACAGGCTGCCAGGTAGATGCTATTTTTCTTGACTTCCGGAAGGCGTTCGATACAGTTCCGCACTGTCGCCTGATAAACAAAGTAAGAGCCTACGGAATATCAGACCAGCTGTGTGGCTGGATTGAAGAGTTTTTAGCAAACAGAACACAGCATGTTGTTATCAATGGAGAGATGTCTACAGACGTTAAAGTAACCTCTGGCGTGCCACAGGGGAGTGTTATGGGACCATTGCTTTTCACAATATATATAAATGACCTAGTAGATAATGTCGGAAGTTCCATGCGGCTTTTCGCGGATGATGCTGTAGTATACAGAGAAGTTGCAGCATTAGAAAATTGTAGCGAAATGCAGGAAGATCTGCAGCGGATAGGCACTTGGTGCAGGGAGTGGCAACTGTCCCTTAACATAGACAAATGTAATGTATTGCGAATACATAGAAAGAAGGATCCTTTATTGTATGATTATATGATAGCGGAACAAACACTGGTAGCAGCTACTTCTGTAAAATATCTGGGAGTATGCGTGCGGAACGATTTGAAGTGGAATGATCATATAAAATTAATTGTTGGTAAGGCGGGTACCAGGTTGAGATTCATTGGGAGAGTGCTTAGAAAATGTAGTCCATCAACAAAGGAGGTGGCTTACAAAACACTCGTTCGACCTATACTTGAGTATTGCTCATCAGTGTGGGATCCGTACCAGATCGATTTGACGGAGGAGGTAGAGAAGATCCAAAGAAGAGCGGCGCGTTTCATCACAGGGTTATTTGGTAACCGTGATAGCGTTACGGAGATGTTTAATAAACTCAAGTGGCAGACTCTGCAAGAGAGGCGCTCTGCATCGCGGTGTAGCTTGCTCGCCAGGTTTCGAGAGGGTACGTTTCTGGATGAGGTATCGAATATATTGCTTCCCCCTACTTATACCTCCCAGGGAGATCACGAATGTAAAATTAGAGAGATTAGAGCGCCCACGGAGGCTTTCAGACAGTCGTTCTTCCCACGAACCATACGTGACTGGAACAGGAAAGGGAGGTAATGACAGTGGCACGTAAAGTGCCCTCCGCCACACACCCTTGGGTGGCTTGCGGAGTATAATTGTAGATGTAGATGTAGATCCCTGAGCCACACTAACATTTATGCTTAGAGCGTTAGACAGGAGCATTGTGAAGTCCTCAACCCTGTGAAGCACTGTTTGGCCAGGTCTGGTATACAGTATATGAAACATAACTTGTAAATTATTTTATCACTGATGGATATAACAATGATTGTAAAATTGTCTAACAGCATTATATATCTTGTTTCAGTATTGATCGTTTACTTCTGGCGTTTATATGGACAGGTTACATGATAATTGGTTGGAACGTTGATCGCAAAGACTTGTTGTATATTAAAAAACAATTTAATAACAAGATGGTGGAGCTTTCTCCAAATAAATACCTTACTTTTTATGAGAGAAGCAAGCTTTCGTAATGATTCCTGTAAGTATTTTGCAGCATATTTTGAATGTAACACATAATTAGACCTATTTTGTTTAGCTTTGCTGCAAGTGAATAATTTAGAATGAAGTAAATAATTGAGATAACTACTTCACAATGGTAAAATTGCATGGAGTGTTGTTTGTGCACAGTGGTGTAAAGCAAAGTGTGGGGCATAACTCCTGTGATACTCCTAGCATTAGTTCACCCATTAAAATAGGCTTTTCCATTTGCATCAAATGTGTCTGCAATTGTAATTATCATGTCTACATGATGTTATGTTGTTGCTGTTGCTACTGATCAAAGTACGAGGAGGCCAAGGGAGGGGGGGGGGGGGGGAATACATGAATTTAATGATTTAGGTATATACCCTATTGCTTTCTCTTCAAGAAAGAAAGCCACCTCTGTAAGTTTCCCACATTGACGAATTACCATAAACAGTATTTTATACTCTCACTTTCATAAGGCTTTTGGATTAGTTTGTGATTATATCTATACATCAAAGCATGGCACATGTAATATTACCCTCCCACACATCACTATTAAATTCTCTGTCTCTGCACAAGTTTTGAAAGTTTCACGAGGCGTAGGTATACAAAAGAAAACCCTTTTACTTATCTTCATTTTCTCTTCTTGTTGTTGGCAGCAGTTATTTCACGGTGTGTAAAAAATTAATTTCTTTTTAATACATTTTAGTTTGAAATATAATACATCATATACAAAATCACATGAAGCTCTTTTAGTTAAACAGCTGAGATTATGTTCACCTATACAAGTTTCTTGGTATCGACTATTTCTATATAAATAAAAAAAGGGTAATTTTAGAGGAGGTGTCCTATTAACATAGCAATTGTTATCATCAGCCCAGTCACAAAATAAACTTCAACAAGTCTTGCCTGCTGACTAAACAACAATTACAATGAAATTTTTCCATCACTGTCATTTGAGCAAGAGCGTCTTGGATAAATCACCTACTGTGCTGTAGTGGTCAGCAGTAAAATTCTCTGCACCACTTACAACTGATGTTATTGTGAAAATTACTCTCAATGAACAGTTTTCGTGCAGAACTGGATCCTTAAGAGTCTGTAACCATGCAGGATGGTGTGATTGATATTTCATCCAATGTATGACAATCAGGCTGATTGTGTTGAACACCTCGGGACTGGGTGGTAAACATTACCATGCATCAGCCTTTCAATGGTGACCTATCATCTTATACTGTATACTGTAAAGAGAGTCCATTTCTGCAGTTCCTGTACTGTGCAGTCTGCCAATGACAATCTGGGGCTGAATAGTGTCAACAGAGGATTGTATTTGGTAACTAAAAGGAATTTTACCACATAAAGGTGAGTGTGAAATTCGTGAACTGCATATATGATAGTCAAAGTCTGCTCAGTTTTTACATAGATGGTGTATGCTGAATTCAGAGTTTTTACAAATGTAATCAGTCAAGTGCTTCACTCTGGTCTTGGTCTTGATTGGATAACTCTATTAATACAATAATTTGATATGTTCCCAGTAAGGGCCAGTGTTTCATCAGAAAAATGTGCTACAAGACTTACGGGCAATTGTAATTTCAGTTTTAGACATTGAAATACTTTTCTCATATTAAGACATTCATTTATAAGGCATATTTAAGGGTTTAGAGACTTGAGCTGCATTTGACAGAAAACAGTTTATTTTGTGTATAAAAATTTGTAATTTTTTTTCCTTTCTTCCAGTTGCAGTGATAGTAATATTCCCTTTTTTTGCTGTTAATGAAGCCCAGTTACTGTAACAATCTTTTTAAGAATTGAAATTTCTTTAAACTGCATATGAGAGGTAGTCATAAAATTTTTATTACAACATAAATATGCTAATTGTTTGTTTATTTGCAGGTACATCTGCTATCCTGTAACACATTGAAATCCCCTTGCCACAGAACCGTATCACACAGCTAGGGGAACAGAAACAAAACACTGCAGCCTATTGATAAAATGGAGATTTGTGTGGGAATTTTGTAGTGGAAATGTTCAAGCTGTCAGGCCAATCCAGAAAGTTACAGAAATCATCTAGGTTGCCTAAAACAAATGTTACAGTATTGTGGTGTTGGGATTTCTATGCGCAACAGGTCAGCAGGCATGTACATGCAAACAAATAAAAAATTTATTATGTAACTTTATTCTTTCTAGGTGATAGACAGAAATTTATGACTACCCCTTGTACAAATTCTGCAGATTGCGAAGTTTCAGACAATGTCTATAATTTTTCTATATACAGGCTAGTCATCAAGAGGGGATATTGTCAACGAGTTTTTCTTAAGTAAAAATGAAAGAGGCATTGGAAATTCCAAGACACAAACAAAGGGATTGTTACAGTCCAAAGCTTTTGTTCGGTATTAAAAAAAATCCTGTGATGATGCACTGAAAGGAACAGTAAATAAGTATCTGATAAATAAATCTCGGAAAAACAGTCATCACCAAGCAGAACAAATCTTCACAATACATAAGGAGTATGCTCATGAACTTGTTAGTATAGGCACAGTCACATTCTGATTAGAAATAATCCAGTTCTGCCTTTGTGGTATCTCGCATCATGTGCAGGTGATCCATGAGTATAAGAAATGTGGTACTGCCATCAGGGGCATGTGAATGTGACTTGTGCTGTCCTAGTCCAGGGGAAAACAGTCCAGAAAAGGACAAAAATGTGTTAACTGTCTCTGTTGAGAAACAAAAAGTTTTGAAACTGTTGAGTTCAAAGGTATTCTGTGTGTATGTTGAGGCTATGACTAGAAATTGAATTTATCATGACATTTTTCTGTACACAATAATAGTACTAATTTTTTTTTTGCAGTAAGGGTCTCATGGCCACCATAATTTAATAGAGGTGCTGAGGTTTGAAAAGTCAGAGTGGTACTGAACAATTGTAATTCAATAGTCACATTTTTTTACATATCAGTCAATGGATTTTTTGAGCTTGGACATGATGAATGAGTTCATTTGTCTTTGGATTGCCTAGGTTTCAAGAGTGACACACATTTGAATGTGGCCTAGTTTATTGTAACAGAAACAAATCACCTCTCTTCTGGCACATGCTGACATGGATGCTTCGCAAGACAATGACAATCAAGCCAATTTTTGCAAAAACCTGTAAGATGATAAAGCATTCAGTAAGGAAAAATTATGCCCAGTGTCACCTGTGTAAGTAAGCTATAACCTGATGTGGCACCTTTCTATTTAGCCTGTGTGGGGAGAAATTTACTGTGAAAGGGGGTTGCATTCGGCGGTGAGAACAGAGCTAGGTGGACTGTTTCTGTACCAACCATTACTCTGTAGACAGTGCTGTAATTTCCTGATCCAAAATGAGATAAAGATCTGCTGCCTGTGGAAGATCAAAACAGCAAGTGATTTTTAGCTTTTGTTCTAAAGGAAGATTCTGAAAAAAAAGAAAAAGTCTTCTCACTTCCCTGTCTGTGTCCATTGGAATGACACATTCCCTGGTTAACAATAACTCCACATAAGATTGCTGATGTAGAGGATTTGAACAATGGGATTGTGTTGACAACTCAGTCCACACACACCTGTTACTCACACTTGCTACAGCTCTGATTGCAGCCTACAACACTGATTGAGCTGTAGTCTTGGTCTTATGTTGATAATGTTCCAGGACTTCATGCACTTTAGGCAACAACAGTTGTACAATAGCTGAATCACTTCTTATGATGACGAAGACAACAAAGTGACTAAATATTTAGATCCATTACACATAAGAATTTGGAAATGCTATTGCAACCATTTGAAGTGCAAATACCAATCCTCATTGTCATCATAATGGAAAGCCCTGTTTATCTCCTCCTGTCCATCCATATCTTTCCCTATATTTTCCTTCTCACTTTTCTTCCTCTCCTCATATTGCTCTTGTCATCAAATCACGTGAGGTAGTGGAGCATTTTATCTCCTAGGCTATCTACCCCTCTTCCCCACATTACTCTTCTCATCATTTCACATGAAGCAAATTATTTTCCTATACACAACTGTCACAAACAAATATCAACACAACACAGAGACACCACGGTACAATTTGCTCCTCCATTTTAATTTATCAAACTTCCAAACTGTTATCCATAGATTCCTTTACTGCTGTGCAATGTATTCATTTGTCCATGTCCCATCTCTGTTTTACATGTTTACTTTGTGTTTTTTTCTTTTTCCCTCTCATCAGTACCATCCAGTTTTATTGCCTATATTCCCCTATAATGTTCATGCATACTTAAAAAAGAAAAATATCCCTATCCCTAGCTGAAACAAAGTCCCACATTCTGTTCCCTAAAGACTGTCTAAGCCATGGACTCCCCTTCTCCTCTCCCCTTCCTCCCCCAGTGGCCTAACCATAAAATTTTCCCTGTGTAGTAACCACTCCTTCTTTCACAATGACCTTAAAATCTTCAGATTCTGCCAATTCATATCCGTCATTAATCTGATACTATAGAAACAAATTTTCATGGTGCAGACATTCCTCAACCACCTTTCTCCCTCTACAAAATAATGTTACTGTGCAACCTGAACTACCTACACTTTATCTCCCAAATCGAATCCCTTGCCCTTCAACACCTGGAAGAGGACTTCAGACAACCACATCCAGAAGTTTTCAAATTTATTGAAATCTTAATCTAACCTTGGAGCACCACTACCCAGAAAATACCTAGTCTACCCTAGTGAAGCCCCTCATCAAACCTTTATAGCACCCAGAACCTGGCTTGCTGACATTTTCCGTCCACCACGTCCCCTAAAGCTCACTCCCAACACTCTACAAATCCAAGCATTTTAACAAACGAAAAACACTGTAACCAACCTATCCCACAAAAGAAAATCAACCTATGCAAATTTCAGCCCTATCTAAAGGCCTCACCTTGATCCCCACGCTCAAGTTCAACCCCAGACTCATCAAAGATCCACTCTTCGTTTCCTGTTCCCTGTGCTGGAAAACTTTATTGCCACCAATCCCTCCAACCAAATCTCAACACTGAATCTGGCTTATCTAAGTCCATACCACTATTCAAGCGTGAACATCACAGACTCCCACTTAATCCCTACATGGTTACCTTCCAGGAATTTGGCACCTCCAACTTGGCCTCACTCACTTCTCCCACATTCCTTCAATGGAACACGAAACTCACAATGTAGGAAAGAACAGCCACCCATAACTTCAAGACAGGTCCTGATTTAACCATCGTCCCTGCAGATAAAAGCTCCACCACCATCCTGATGAATCCCTGCAGACAAAAGCTCCACCACTATCCTGATGAATCTCAGTGATTATCTGACTAAACGAGTCTGTCCACTGATTCCTCCACCTACAAGCCTTGCCTTGCCCTAGTCATCCCATCCCAGAAGTCCAGTGTAATCTCCTACTCAAATCCTCAGGCTCATCCCAGAATCCATCTAGTCTCTCTTTCTTAATGCCCCCTATACATATACCCACAATACTCTTGGGTACCCCATTGTTGCTGGTACTGTGTTCCTACTGAAAGAATCTGTTGGTGGCGAACATCACCAACCAGTTGCCCAAAAGCATAGCTTCCCATATTAAAGACATGAACCATGCCCTTTACTGACTCTCAACTATCCTCACTCCATTACCTCCTGGGCCCCCATTCATCACTGTTGATACCACCTCCCTGTACATCAGCTTTCCCTGTAACCAACCTTGTAGTTACCAAACAAACCTCTCCCAAATTCTTTTCAAACCCAAACCCACCACCATATTCACTATATACCTAAGTACATTCTCATCAGTACTAATTCTCCTTTGAAGGGAAGATATGCATACAAATCCGTGGCATGATCATTGGCACATCCACAACACATCACCTATGCCAGCCTGTTTATGGGTCATCTGGAGGAAACCTTCCTGTCCTCCAAAACACTTGTTTGGTTCAGGTTCATTGATGATATCTTCATGATTTGGGCCCTATCATCATTCCTCCACAGCTTTAACATAATCTCTTCCAACTGCTGCACATTCCTCTCCAGCCAAACATGCCACCTTCTTGGATGTTGACCTCCATCTCTCTCTGAGGATTCCAGCCATACCTCTGTCCATAACACACCCAATAACTGTCAAGAGTACCTGCATTTCATATGTGTTGCACACCAAAAAATCATTCTTCTTCTACATCCATACTCCACAAGCCAGTGTAGGGTGTCTGGTGGAGGGTTACTATATGCCACTACTGATCATTTCCTTTCCCATTCTACTCCCTAATGGAATGAGGGCAAAGTGACTGTCTGTATGCCTCCATGCAAGCCCTATTCCCTCATATCTTGTTTGCGGTCTTTACGCAAAATGCATATTGGCAGCAATAGAATCGGTCCGCAGCCAACTGCAAATGCCTGTTCTCTAAATTTCATCAGTAGTTCTTTGGTACAGAATGTCATCTTCTCTCCAGAGATTACCATTTCAGCTCACCAAGCATCTCCGTAACAATCACATGTTAACTGAATCTACTGGTAACATGTCTAGCAGCACACTTCTCAATTGTTTTGGTGTCTTTCTTTAATTTGCCGTGGTGGGGATCACAGACACTCGAACAATACTCAAGAACAGGCCATACAAATGTTCTGTATGTAGTCTCCTCTGTAGGTGAGCTACATTTTTCTAGAGGTGTATTAATAAACCAATGTCTACCATTCACTTTCCCTATTGCCATCATTACATGCTCGATCCATTTCATATCACTTTGCAACATTACACGTAGATATTTAACTGATCTGGCTTTGCGAAGCAGCACATCACTAACAATGTATTCAAATATTACAGGATTGCCTTTCCTACTCTTCTGCTTTAACTAACACTTTTCTGCATCATACCAAATAGAAATTCTATATAAGTCATTCTGTATCCTTCTGCAGTCACTCAACAGTGATACTTTCCCATACATTACAGCACCATCGGCAAACAGTTGCAGATTGCTGCTCAATGTATCCATAAGATAATTTATGTAGAACAACAGCAGTACTATCACATGTGTCTGGGGTACTTCTGATGATACCCTTGTCTCTTATGAACACTCGCCTACAAGGACAATGTAATGGTTTCTATTATTTAAGAAGGGTTCTATTATTTAAGAAGTCTTCGAGCCACTCACATATCTGGGAACCTATTTCGTATGCTTGGACCTTTGTTAACAGTCTGCACTGGGGCACCATGTCAAATGCTTTCCAGAGACCTTGGAATATTGAATCTATCTGTTAACCTGCATCCTCAGTTCACAGGATATCGTGAGAAAAGGACAGGCTGAATTTCACGTGAGCAGTGGTTTTTAAATCTGTGCTGACTTGTGGATTAAAGCTTTTCTGCCTCAAGGAAATTTATTATATTCAGACTGAGAATATGTTAAAGAATTCTGCAGCCAACCAGTGTTAAAAATGTTGGTCTGTAATTTTGCAGGTTCATTCTTTCCCTTCTTATATACAGGAGTCATCTGCACTTTTTTCCAGTCACTTAGAACTTTGCAGTGGGTGAGAGATTCACGATAAATGCACACTAAGTAAGGGACCAAGTCGTGGAGTACTCTCTGTAAACCCGAATTGGGATTTTATCTGGACGTGGTCACCTCTTTGTCTTCGACTCTTTCAGTCGCTTCTTTCTCAACACTGGAAATGCTCTGTGTCCTCCATAAGGGAGTCTGTAAGACAGACAAACAGTGTCATGTCGATATGTTCCTCTTGTGTGAATGATTTTTCAAATGTTAAATTTAAGATTCCAGCTTTCATTTTGCTGTCTTCTATTGTCGCATCAAATTCGTCGATGAGTGAGTAGGTAGACCAGAATGAGATTATCACTCTGCAGCGTAGTGTGCGCTGATATGAATCTTCCTAGCAGATTAAAACTGTGTGCTGGACCAAGACTCGAACTCGGGACCTTTGCCTTTCACAGGCAAGTGCTCTACCATTTGAGCTACCCAAGCATGACTCACGCCCCATCCTCACAGCTGGTAGAGCACTTGCCCGCAAAAGGCAAAGGTCCTGAGTTTGAGTCTTGGTCCAGAACACAGTTTTAATCTGCCAGGAAGTTTCATATCAGTGCACACTCTGCTGCAGAGTGAAAATCTCATTCTGGAAACAACTCCCAGGCTGTGGCTAAGCCATGTCTCCTCAATATCCTTTCTTCCAGGAGTGCTAGTTCTGCAAACACTTCCATGCGAATGGCCTCAGAATATGCACCTGAACCCATGACTTCAAACATGTACCAGTCTCACAAAGTCTTTATGCAGCTAAAATATGATTTCACTCTGTGATTTTACTGGCAGCAAACTTGCACTACAGTTAGCCACTCTCACTAAAACTCTGTTGTACTTAATGCCTCTGCAGACCTAAAAATCTTATATTCTGCTGTCCTTGCAACTCATATTGGTTGTTTCTACTGTCTAGCTGTATCCTTGACCATTATCTTCCAAACACATTACCCTAACTATTAGGTGAAGGAAAGGCACAGTAACTGATATGAATGTTATAGGTTCTGTTCCTTATCTCGTGAGTAAATAGACAATAATTAATTAAATAATAAATTAAGAACCTTCCCATGTGCTTCAGTTAAGCACACAGCATGTCACTGAAGTGTGATAAAGTTTGCAAATTGATTGTCACCGCCTATGTAGGAAATGGGAGCTTTGAGCTCGGAAATTACTTGATCTAAAGTTATGCATCTTATCCAGAAATTGAGACCAATACAATCTCCTAGATGCCAGACTATTCAGTCTTTTGTTACAAACAATATTTGTGAGGATACAGTGATGATGCTAAATTCTGTTTAAGCACTGTTTAAACAGTGACAGTCATATTAATAGTGCCACAGTATCTAGTACTAATCACACACAGACATGCTTTCAGTGAAAGCAGCATGTAATCTTTTACATTACTAATGTCAATTTTTAAATCTGATTATTTTTCAGATTTGACAGAGGTTCTTCAGAAGTAAAGCAAAACACTTTTGAGCAAATATAACTGGAAAACATTATATTAGGTTGGTGCATAAATTTGTAGCATTTTTGTTTCGGACATTGGTATTCCAGTTGCTGCGGGTTTATTTATCGATTGTCATTATTTATTTGTAGTTGACTGTTGCTATTTGATTTACATATTGTCATTTGGAATAGTGCGCGGAGCTGTGGGCACTAGAAAATGGAGTGCCAAATGGAGAAACTGGAACATTTCTGATACATTATGTTTGATTTTAATAGAGGGATGACAATAACAGAGGAAACTGAAAACATTTGTTCTGTGTATGGGGATAATGCCATTGAACTGAGCATGGCATGAAAATCGTTTTAAGGAGGATCGTTTTGATGTTAGTGACTTTCCATGTTCAGCGGGACCTTCAGGGTTTGAAGAAGATTGTTTGAACACATTAAACCCCAATGATCCATGTCAGTTTACTCGAGAACTGGCAGATGTGATGAAATGTGACTATTCCAGTACTGTGTGACATTTGCATGCAATGAGAAAGGTTCAAAAATCAGTTGTATGGGTGCCACATGCCCTAAGCCAAAGACACAAAAATCAGCAGGTGGCCATATGTGCATCTCTGCTTGCTCATCATCAGTTGGCTTGTGAGCAACACTGACCATTCCTGTCCTGTATCATTACTGGTGGCAAGGAATGATAGGAAAAGAAAGGAATGGTTGAGCCCAAACGAAGCAGCAACTCTCCATAAAACTCTCCACAAAAGATAATGTTACGCATCTGGTGGAACAACAATGGTGGGGTGTGCTATGAATTGCTTCCCCAAAGCGTAACCATCACTACTGACATTTATTCTCAACGAGACGTCTTGCAGACATGATCCGAGAACATCGACCAGGAAGACTGTGTGAAGTGATGCTACTCCACAATAATGTCTGCCCACATTCTGCTAGAGTGACAGAAAATGCTATACAGAGTTGGATTGGGAAATCACACCCACCCACCTTATTCACCTGTTTTTGCACCCTCAGATTTTCATCTTTTTTGCTTTCTATCAAACAACCTTCAAGGAACTTTATTTCTGGATGAAAATGTGCTCAGAATTAATAAATTGGTTTCATTAAATATGTGTATTAGCTTATCAACTAATAGTATGATTTTTTATTTATTAGCTTTTAAACAAGCAACATGATGTCAGTATTTTATCAGCAGTTTTTCCATGTTACAGCTCCATGCATTCCATTCTGTCATTCTTTTTAAATTCTTTATATTGGGAGAAATTCCTGTTTAATAATATCGGTTGAATTTGAGCAGATGACAGACAAACTGAAAAAATCCTGCTAGCTATTATTTATTTAGCTACCAGACTGTTCTTCATCAGATATCAGATGTACACGAAATATGAGCATGCCCCCCCACACACACACACAAGCACTGTTGCTTCCAGGCACTAACACCCAACTGCAACTGTGTTTGAGGTAAACAGCGATCTTTGCTGAGATAGGTATTGGAGGGTACAGAAGGGGCTTGGGGTGGGGTCAAGGAGGAATAACATGGTAGGTTCAGTACCAGATGTGTTACATTTTACCTACTGATATAATTATTCCCGGACTAAACTTGATCTCACTACCTCCCTTTGTGTGTTGTCCTGGTCCTGCGTGAACCATGTGTATTTTGTTGCACTTCACCTAGTACCTTTCCCCACACCCAACTGACTTCACATCTACAGCCACCTTCCTTGTCACCATGACCAACTATATCCTCACCCGTGATCACTTCTCCTTGGAAGACATCACCTACCAACAAGTCTGTGATACAGCAATGGGGACCCACATGGCGCCATCCTAATTCAGGGACCATCTAGAGGAATCTTTCTTAACCAACCTGAAACCCAAACCTCTTACCTGGTTCAGTTTAACTGATAACATCACTCCAGAACCTCAAACCTTCTCCCCTCTTCACTCCGCCTTGTCCTCCTTAACCCAACAAGGCAGCTTCCTCAAGTATGGCTACATCAGTACATCTGTCCACATCAGACCTACCAACCATGAACAATGCCTCCACTTCAACAGTTGCCACCCATTCCCCACCATGAAGCACCCTTCATACGGCCTAGCCACTTGTGGTTGTCATGTCCGTAGTGGCACACACTCCGTCCCCAGATACACGTCCAGTGCCTCACTGAGACCTGCACAGAGCAAAATTACCTTCCCCACCTTGTCCAGAAACAGATCCTCATGCCTAGTGTCCCCAATCACTTACCATCTCTCTGCCCCCCCCCCCCCCCCAACCAGATAGAAGTGACTGAAACATGTTCTCTGTCAGGGCTGTGACCACCTCTTGCCTTGCCAAGAAATGATTTTCTGCATCCCTCCCATGGTGATATTCTGCCATCCGTTCAACCTATGCAGTATCCTTGTCTGCCCCTAAACCAGCTCCGCTCCCAACCCTTTGCCCCAGGGCTCATATCCCTGCAATAGACCTAGATGCAAGACTAGGGTTGCCAGAATTTGTTGCTAGCAAACAAGGACATTTCTCTAAAATTAACTAAAAATGGCCATAATTTATGAATCATAAACTGGGACATTTCAGGACACTTTTCTTAACATTAAAAAACTGAAATATTTGTGCAAATTACTGCTATATTGAATTGATTGAGTAAAATAAATAAACGAACACTTTACACTGTAATTAATTTAATAAAACCGACAGTAGGGCATTCAAATGGTTATTACATTATATAATATTAGTGCTGGTAACGTAATACTTTTTTATTTTGAAACATTAATACGAGATACAAAATCATCTACCAAAACACTGTATGTTGAAGTGCAAAACCAGGGGTTTGGAATTGCTGAGATTGAGGTCGAATACATATGGTAGACCAGTGTTAGTAGCTCAGCAAGTTCATTTTCACTGCTGGCCAAAAGCATAGTGTTGTCAGCAAAAAATGTAGGTTGTTAACAGTTCTACCATAAATTGAAATTCCTTTAGTCCAACCATGAAGAGCATTAATATTGGCATGTTCTGCATAGATGATGTACAGTTTGGGGGGACAGAATGCAGCCCTGTCCTGACTTGTTGTGATACACTGAAGGAATCACTTGTGCCAGTACTTGTCTTCACAGCTGTGAATTGATTATTGTATAGACTTCCGATCAAAGCTGTCAAGTGTGGACACCGAAATCTGCAAGCAGCATCCACAACTTTTTCCAGACAACACAGTCAATGGCTTTCCTCTAGTCAAGAAATCAGATGAAGACAGGAACACAGAACTCTCACGATTTCTCAATTATTTGTCATATGGTGAGAATCTGTACAAAAGTTCTGTTTCCTTCAACAGAACCTGCTTGTTCTGTGGATATCTCAGATCGAATGTATGGCTTCAAACACTGGTACAAGATGTAGAGAAAAATTTTGCTTGTGTGGGATATGAGAGCAGTTGTTTGATAATTGTAGGGTAGGAAGATGAAGAGAGACTTCAGCCAGTCTTCTGACCACTCCCCATTTTCCCATATTCTTGTACATATTGAATGCAGAACATCAACACCTTTCTACTCCAGTTCTTTGATTGCCTCACCAGATATATTATGTAGGCCAGGGGATATGTAGATCTCCAGATGTAATTTGATTAACTGCTTGACTTTCCGTACTGTTATTAATCCCAGAATACAACACCTCATCACAGTATCTTCCTTGTCTCCGATAGAGTTGCTGTTCTGATCGTCTACCACCCACATACAAGGATTAATTTTACTGCTGATGCTGTTAAGTTTCGTGAAGAGATCA
This sequence comes from Schistocerca americana, assembly GCF_021461395.2. Lineage (NCBI taxonomy): Eukaryota > Metazoa > Arthropoda > Insecta > Orthoptera > Acrididae > Schistocerca > Schistocerca americana. The sequence continues at coordinate 543,232,869 of NC_060119.1, forward strand.
CATACTTAATTGTGCTTGTGATGTTCTATCTCATCAGAGATACCCTGAATGAAGTGTGGTCTGTCCTTTATGCAATTCCATTGTATTTCTCTGCAAATGTTCTTATACCTGTCTTCATCCTGGGTGGTGTGGATACGTTTATTTCAGGATGCTTCTCTGTTTACTTATCTGTAATGTGGACTGTGATATCCAAGGATGATTTGCACTGTGTTGTCATTCTGATGTTGACACATTTTCATTGACAGCAGATCATCACTTCCACAGTCAGCTCCAGGGAAGGTCGAATAGTCCAAGGCCAAGGTCTTCCAGTGTCTTCACACCAAGGTGAAGTCAGTGTGGTTTCTAAATCTATCACCACATGATATCCAGATGTACAGTCATCTTGGGTGATGATGGAACTTAGTATTACAGACAGTCAAGCCGTTACTCAAGCAGAAATCTAGTATGTATCTGCCTGTCATTTCACTCTTTCTTGAATTAATGCCTGTTCTTTGTTAGGAATCTTACAAAGGACTTGTTCCAGTTGCTCATAAAATTCCCCTATCTCCTCATCCAGTGCTGCAGCAGTAGTGGCATAGATTTGAATGATGTTGAGTTTACACTGAGAAGCACTCAGTTTCTGATGTGTTCCTTGAGGTGGGGGTTAGTGCTTCTTTTTGTAGTTCCTATGCACACTTGACCACAAAAGCATGGGATTTTATATACTCCTTAGGTGGCAAATAGCACGTGGAGGTCCCTTGCACTGTTCAAATATTCGATCACCTTTCTTGTTGGTTTAAAGTATGTAGATGATGTCACAGTTGGAAATTATTTTCACAACGTATATGATAGATCTCTCTCTTCTTCTTTCGAGGAGCTCTTTGCGGTGTGGGGGAGTAGCCATGTATGTGAAAAACGGCATCCCATTTGAGTCAATTGATGTTTCAAAGTACTGCACTGAAAAGGTGTTTGAATGATGTGCAGGTATGGTTAAATTTAACGGAGCTAAACTTCTAACTGTTCTTATTTATAGATCCCCAGACTCCAATTTCACAACATTTTTGCTAAAGCTAGAGGAGGTTCTTGGTTCACTTTATAGGAAATACAAAAAGTTAGTTATATGTGGTGACTTCAATATTAATTGTATAAGTGATTGTGCAAGGAAGAGGATGCTGGTAGACCTCTTTAATTCATATAATCTTATGCAAACCATGTTCTTTCCAACGAGAGTGCAAGGGAACAGTAGAACAACCATAGACAACATTTTTGTTCATTCCTCATTACTAGAAGGGCATTCTGTTAGCAAAAAGGTGAATGGCCTTTCAGATCATGATGCACAAATTTTAACTTTAAAAGATTTTTGTGCTGCAACACGTGTTAAATATAGGCATCAGCTCTTCAGGAAAGCTGATCCAGTTGCTGTAGAGACCTTTGTAAACCTTATAAAGGAACAAGAGTGGCAAGATGTTTATAGCGCTGATACAGTAGACGATAAATATAATGCTTTTCTCAAGACTTTTCTCATGCTCTTTGAAAGTTGCTTTCCGTTAGAACGTTTAAAACAGGGTACTAGCACAAACAGGCAGCCCGGGTGGCTGACTAGAGGGATAAGAATATCTTGTAGAACAAAGTGGCAATTATATCAAAACGTTAGAAACAGTCAAAATCTAAATGCAGCAGCCCATTACAAACAGTATTGTAAGGTGCTTAAAAATGTTATTAGGAAGGTAAAAAGTATGTGGTATGCAGATAGAATAACTCAGTCTCAGGATAAAATTAAAACCATATGGTCAGTCGTAAAGGAAGTTGCTGGTCTGCAGAGACAGGTCGAGGATATAGAATCAGTGCGTAGTGGGAATGTCCGTGTTACTGATAAGTCGCATATATGTACAGTATTTAATAATCACTTTCTGAATATAGCAGGTGAACTAAATAGAAACCTAGTCCCAACAGGGAATCATATAGCACTCTTAGAAAAAAGTGTTCCGAGACTGTTACCTGAAATGCTCCTCCATGAAACTGACAAGAGGGAGATTGAGTTAATAATTAAATCACTAAAGACAAAGAACTCTCATGGATATGACGGGGTATCTAGCAGAATACTGAAGTATTGTTCTATGTATGTTAGCCCAGTTCTCAGCCATATCTGTAACTTTTCCTTTAGGAGTGGTCGGTTTCCTGACCGATTAAAGTACTCGGTAGTGAAGCCACTTTATAAAAAGGGAGACATTGATAATGTTGACAATTTTAGACCTATTTCTATGCCATCGGTGTTTGCTAAAGTTATCGAGAAGGTTGTATATACAAGGTTACTGGAGCATTTAAATTCACATAATTTGCTGTCAAATGTTCAGTTTGGTTTTAGAAATGGTTTAACAACTGAAAATGTTATATTCTCTTTTCTCTGTGAGGTGGACAGATTAAATAAAAGGTTGCGAATGCTAGGTGTTTTCTTTGATTAGACGAAGGCTTTTGACTGTGTTGACCACAAAATATTACTGCAGAAGTTGGACCATTATGGAGTAAGGGGAGTAGCTTACAATTGGTTCGCCTCTTACTTTAAGAACAGAAAGCAGAGGGTAATTCTCCGCAATATTGAGAGTGGTAGTGATGTTCAGTCCCAATGGGGCACTGTTAAGTGGGGCGTTCCCCAAGGGTCGGTGCTGGGGCCACTGCTGTTTCTTATTTATATAAATGATATGCCTTCTAGTATTACAGGTGATTCAAAAATATTTCTGTTTGCTGATGACACCAGCGTGATAGTGAAGGATCTTGTGTGTAATATTGAAACAGTAACAAATAATGTAGTTCATGAAATAAGTTAGTGGCTTGTGGGAAATAATTTGATGCTAAATCACAGTAAGACTCAGTTTTTACAGTTTCTAACTCACAATTCAACAAGAACTGATATTTTGATCAGACAGAATAGGCATATTATAAGCGAGACGGAACAGTTCAAGTTCCTAGGCGTTCGGATAGATAGTAAGCTGTTGTGGAAAGCCCATGTCCAGGATCTTGTTCAGAAGCTAAATGCTGCTTTATTTACCATTAGAACAGTATCTGAAATAAGTGACACTTCAACACGAAAAGTAGTCTACTTCACATATTTTCATACGCTTATGTCGTATGGTATTATTTTTGGGGTAATTCTTCTGATTCAAAAAGGGTATTTTTGGCTCAAAAACGGGCTGTTTGAGCTATATGTGGTGTAAGTTCGAGAACCTCTTGTCGACCCCTATTCAAAAATCTGGGAATTCTGACATTGCCCGCATAGTGTATATTTTCTTTAATGTCGTTTGTTGTTAGCAATATTAGCCTATTCCCAAGAGTTAACAGCTTTCACTCAGTTAATACGAGGCAGAAATCAAATCTGCATGTAGAATGCACTTCCTTGACTCTTGTGCAGAAAGGAGTGCAGTATTCTGCTGCATCCATTTTCAATAAGCCACCACAAGAACTCAAAAATCTTAGCAGTAGCCCAAACACTTTTAAGTGTAAACTGAAGAGTTTCCTCGTGGCTCACTCCTTCTATTCTGTCGAGGAGCTCCTGGAAGAGCTAAAAAATTAAGCAAATTCCAGTGTTACATTGTTGATTTTCTTCATTTAAACTTACGACTTGTCACCTGAATATGTTTTTTTATATTTCATTTTATCTGTTTCTAATATCGTGTTATAATTTCATGTATTGACTCGTTCCATGACCATGGAGACTTCTCCTTAATTTGGTCCCACGGAACAATAAATAAATAAATAAATAAAAATTGTCTCACTTCACCTTACTTTCAATGGGACGACAAATTCAGTGAGCAGACTAGTAGTGTGGCTATGGAAAACCCATTCAGCACAGTTGTAATTAATTTTTATATGAAAAATTTGAAGCAGCAGCCCTTCAGACAACGAAGAAGAAATGCTCATGTTGGCTTCAGTATGTGGATGATACTTTCTGTATATGGGCTCATCGACAAAAAGAACTCTCTGAACTTATAAATTTTCTGGATAATGTTAATTATAATATAACTTCATTTTTGGTGTGTGGGTAATTAGAAGACCTGACAGAACTTAGGGCATAAAGTCTACAAAAAAACCTGCTCACGTGGATAGCTACCTCCACAAAAATTCCCCATCATCATACCAAGTAGAAAGGAGGAGTGATCAAAATGTTAGTGGTCTGAGTTGAAAGAATCTGTCACAGTGTTTGGAGGACGAGCACAATCATCTAACAGTGTCCTTCTAATAGGTCTAGAACTTCTAATAGAAGCAATTAAAAGGAAAGGTCTCCTTCCATTTATAAAACCTCTACCTGCCACTTACCACAGCAGGAGTATATTAAATCCCATGCACTTGCAGCCAGTTGTACACATTGACACTTGCCTTAAGGAACACAAGAGCTACTGTCACCTAGGCAGTGTGGATAAATCAGCAGCAGCAGATCGCAAACTAGGAGCAGGAAACAACCAAACTGGTTTCTCTGACAATGTGGTTTTAGCAAGATTTACTGCACTAGGATTTATACTGTCCATAGAAATTCAAAAGCTCAAAAACTGTTTCAACAGAAAAGGAGGGCTGAAATTAAGAGGAGTTGTGGGCCTTAGGGCATAGTGAAACAGCTACCGGTTACTCCCTACTACTAACTCCATAGGAAATGTCAGCACAACTCTGAAATCTTAAGCAGCAATCTGATGATGTTAAGAACCAACCAATGCATGGATGCATATAAACAGTTTGGCTTGCTGAGATTGTTAGAGTCTGTAACAGCTTTCTGAGTTGTTAGAACCTCTGATTATGTCTCCAGCAATGGAAGACAAAATGTTAGGCAGAGGATTATGCCTTGGACCATGGCCTTATTCCCATAAATCAAGTATCAGTAACATCAGGCTGCCTGTCCACATGAATGGCTACCGCCAAACTTTGGACAGCTGGACCAGCCAGTTGCTGAGCATACTTCACAGTCTATGCCACAAGGACATTTTCCGCTAACACGAGCTTTTCTGAACTGTACAGGGGGAAAGTCACTTTGGAATATACACTGCTCAAAAGAATTAGGGTGTCTGTCGTACTCCATTGAGCAATAATTGAGGACTGGGTACCGTACCAACTTATATTTACCTTTCACAGATTAAGTACACAACAAAACATCAATCATTTACATAAAAAGAACTGAAACGTCTGACAGACATTGAAAAAAAGTGGAAACAACCATTCATTCCATCATCCTGAGTGCTTGTAATTGGACTTTGTGAGCTTCAGTAATATGTATGCTCTCCGTGAGTGTTTATCGCTGCCTGACATGCTCTGTGTAAGTCTGATGAGGCCACCCTGTGTTATCCGTTCCCATTCTTCAAATGAGAACCCACGAGAGTTGTTGGAGAGTCTGTGGTTAAACAGGACGACCTGCAGAGAGGGCCAGATATCGGTCTTCATATGTCTCGTGTACTGATCTGTCACCATTTAGCGTGTCCACAACAAGTGGATGACACAGTGAGAGGCATTGTTATCTGCAGCACCACAACCGAAAGTCTATCCTTTTTGGTTCAAGCAGATTGCCCTTGCAACTTGCACAACATTAAGATAAGCACATTCAATGCAATGATTGAATACAACATTCACAAATGATAACTGCCATCTGTGTACCTCACTAGGAAGCACTGGGACATCAGTTCTCACTTCCTTCTGAGGAGTCACCTGACACTAATACATAACTCAGCTAGCAGATGGTGAACAATTTTGCTGCCTATATTGAAAGCAAAATCTCAAGCCATGCAATAGGACCACAGCTACAGCCTGTATAAAAATAGATTTAACATACTGGACACTGATACATGTTTCCCCTAACTCTTTTAAACAGTGTATCTTCCATTCCTGTAACACCCTGGTCTCAACCTTCTATAGCCCCTTCCCTGCCGCCACTTCAGCCCTACATACACCTTCTCTCCATCCAATGCACCTACTAGTGCTTGCCCCCTTCTCTACTTCTCTCCTCTTTGTCCCCCTCCTCCCCACCGCAAGCACAGCCTCCTGATGGGGCACGTAACAGCCCACTATCCTGTCCCCACCACATCCTTGCAACCATACTCTGCTAGCCGTCCCTCTTATGTACCCACCTCAGCAAAGATTACTGTTCACTTCACTTCACAATTGGATACTCATGCCCAGAGTTGAGAGTGGCCATTTGTGTCTGTTTTCTCTACAGCTGGTGAAGGTTTTAGTCTGGCAGCTAAATAATATCAAACAGTACTTTTTTCAATACGTCTGTATGCTACTTAAAGCTGCTTTTCTGTGATAATCTATCCATTTCACACTGGTTTTAATTCCATCCCAGATTTTCCATTGTTTGATTGGTTAAATTTTTATCATGAAAGTCATATTGATGGAATGTCATGCAGGAAATTTCTGACAATGCCAAACAAAATATTTATGATAACCATTGTTGACATATATATTGGATATTACTTGTTAAACACCTAAGCGTATTCCTCCCTGTTACAGATTTTGTGTAAACTTGGCTGCTAATTTATACAAAAAAATAACAAATGGATTCTGCTGATAAGCATATAAAACCAGAAACATCAGTTGGCCTGCATCCTTTTTGTGGTGACTTACTATTGCATAAATTACACTCTCTTAGCACTGTTTGAATAAGGTTACCCAATGAAGAATAGCAGCACATATTTTCAGAAATGCTTACCATTGTGTTATCTATATGTAATATTATAACTTTCATTTTGAGAATGTTTACAGTAATTATTGGAAGAGAGTTAAGTTATATGAGATAGTGAAGAGACAAATAAATATACCCATTCTCCCAATGGTCTTTAGCCATTGAAAAGAATTGGCAATTGTCAGTACATATGAAAAAAACTACATGTTTTCACAAATTGAGGTGTAATACTTAAAACACCAAAGCAATACGAAGTTAACATTGCCCCGTTTTCCAAATAAGTACAAAATTTACATGTGATGATCTCATAATGTAAAATTTTTTGTTTTCCCGTGTCATGCTTCTCATATCAGTGTGGTGTGTTTATTACTAGTGAGTGATTGATTACAAACTTTTCATGTGCTAGTCCTCAGCGCTTTAACGGATACACAGAGTTGCAAGAAATTTGTAGCCTTTGTATTTGATAAATGAATTATTACTTTTCTCCCATTTATTTCAGTCTGTTAATAGATACATTATTTATAAACAAAGCAATAAATAGTATTGGATTGTTGTAGCATAATTACCATCTCATTATGCTTCAAAGCTATAGTTGTGCTGTATTTAAGATTACACTGTGCATGCTACTATTGTTTAGGATATGAACTATTCATTTTGAATTATTAGTTCATATTCTCCCAAACAGTTTGTGCTATACTATATAGTTTTCCTATCTATATGTCTTGGGCCTTTCAGAGAGAATAGTCCCTTTTCAAGCCTTACTTGTATTAATTCCAGTAGTAAAGGCATAAACTTCTAATCTTTTTAAACTTATTTGTCAGTATTAATAACCACTTAATTTTCTATCACTTACATTATATATATATGTGCCACCAGGGCCTTTTGTAATCCCATCAAGGCAGTATACTCTTTGCTAAATAAGTTTGCCCTACAGCGTGGAACACTTTCTTGTTTTGTTTTTTAGTAATGATGATCACAAGTCAGTGTACTATTATTTTAATGATGATTCTTGAAACATGCATTTTGTATGGCTGTGACCATTACAAAGAATTTGGTCATGTAAATACCAAGCAGTGTAGTGCAATAAATGGTGCTTATTGACAATCATATTCAGCTTATCACAGCCTTACAACTTAATATCTGTATTTTATTACAAATTATACTTAACACTATATCTGCAATAATAATTATAAAAATGCTATGCACTGATCAAGGAGTTTCTGTGCTAAGGATGTTAATTATTTGCTGTTGACTTTTTTTACGGTGTTATTTAATATTTTTACAGAGTATATTTAAGAAGAGTTATTTATTTTGTATTGTGTGTGTATTTCTAATAAAAATATTTACATGCAGTTAAATGTCTCATTACCACCTCTGAGCTCTGCAACCATATTGACTATATAGCAAAAACACATTTCATGTTGATGGAACTCTACATTTCTTTTGTAGGCCAACCAAAAACTGTAGGTATTTGCCAGTTTCACTGTATTTTAATTACTGTGTCTTTAAGAATTATCTGTTAAGACCTCAGTTTCCGGTGATAAACTTATTGCACATTGTCTCATTTTGTCAGCTGCTATTCAGAGTTGAGAATTATTTTCAAAGACATTGAAAATTTACCCAAGTTTGCTTGCTGCTGATCACCAAATGACGGGTGGAAGTACACAACACTTTAAAGATGAAAAAATGACAAACTGTTGCTCTTTTCTGGTATTTGTTTGAGTACACACACACACAGTGGGCAAGACTAATTGACTGCAGCTCGCTGCAGTGCAGAAATTCAGTTACCTTGCTGGATGTTTATATTGCATCTCCTTTCATACCATATGCAAAGTTATCTGATTCAACTAGCATTGCCAAAAGAGCCTTTATACAGAAATTATTGTATGACCAGGCAGGGACTGAACTTTAGTCCTGTCAAATACAATACCTGAACCTAAACCAAGGTAATATTGCATTTTGAGTGGAACAACTGCACTTTAACTATAGATGGGGTAGAGAACAATGTAATTGTCAACACTAGAGAAGTGAGGAGTTCTGAAGTTATATAGTTATAAGCAGATCAAACAGTCCACCCGTGGACAGTGGAAATGGTGTGCTTGTGTCAGTTTACATAAGTTGTTTGATATTTAAGCATATGGTAGTGGCTGGATTCAGATGACATTATCTTAGTAGGCTGAGTTTTGAAAGGGCATTTTGCATACTTTGAGACCAACAGTTTACGATTTCTTCATTAACAGTGACCAAAGTCGGAGGAGATGGCTTATATCTGGATGCTTCGATCATTACCTTGAAATCTTTGCACTATAAGTTTAAATGGTCCAACAATGGGAATGTGATTTTGATCTTCAGGCCACAAATTTGATTGAGAGTTACATAATTAATGAAAGTGAAAACTTAAGTATATATTTTGACCAGCAGCAGAATCACAAAGTGTAAAGGGGGTCCCAGGACAAACAATCATTCAGAGCAAAAAAGGCTAGTAAATGTGTGCTCTGAAGTGCCTATCTTAGGAATTATGAGCATGAGTCCATCTTCACTAGTGTGAAACACTTCTACTGAAGAAATGCTCATAGCTCTTAAGATATCAGTATGCATTTTAGAATCCATGTTTACTAGACTTTTTTAGCTTCTTGCGATATCCCTGAATATTGACCATTCTTCCTGGAACACCGTGTATAAAGCTCTTCAACGTCCTCATTCAAGGCATGACCTCACTTCATTTACGGTCTTATTCGCAATGTATTCAAAATTAACATAAAAAAAGGATTTGTCTCTTGTAAGAACACGGATATTGAATGACTATATCAGAAGTCGTTAGTAGCTATAATTGGAAAAGTTATGCGGACGGGAACCTTTTTGTTTTTCCATGTTTCCAATGTATTGGGGGAAGAGATTGCATCAGAAATCTATTTTCTCTGCTCTTTTGGACCAGATGACTTGCCTGTTTCTCTCCACTGAAAAACTGACTTACGTGATTCTTTCCCCATACAGCAAAACTTTGATTGCTCACATCTTTGGGCTCACTTAATTTTCTTCCAGTTTTAGCCTCTCATGGTCATTCCGAACTGAGCTGTAGCGCTAACTCAAATTTTGAATAAAGTTGACTTACCTGATTTTTTCCCCCTGACCCAAGTTTGGAGGCAAGGTGTGTGCAGTAAACTCATGCTGGTGCTCTTCGAACCTCACAAGTACACTGCAAGCTGAGACACACGCTGCATTGTCCTGCTGGTAGATGCTATCATGCACGATGATCCCACCTCCAGCCTGCACCCTTCCAGTGCTTGTTGCACAGTGTTTGCTTTCAGACGTTTTGTGTCATACATGGCAACAGCCATCTGTCCGAAGGAAGATATAACTTGAGTCATCTGGAAAGGCTACCTGTCAGCACTCAGTGGACATCCATTTGCAGTATTGGCATGCAAATTCCAGCCTGCATCATCAATGTACAGCATTCGGCGTTAGTGCACCAACTAAGAGCCTGCTGTGGAGGCCTGTTCACTAAAGGTCATTGAGGAGACATTTGGTAGCCTCTTGGTTCATCTGGGTAGTCAATTGACAAATAGTAAGACATCTATTCAGCCATACAAATCTCCACATCTGTCTTTCACCCCTGTCATCTATGGCCTCTGGTGCACAGCAGTTGCCTCAGCAGTAGTTGTAGAGAGTACCATTTTGACACACGTTATAGTTTAACCAGTGTAGCATGCAAAGAGTTTACAAACTTAGCCATTTCAGAAATGCTTCCACTCTTGACCCAAAAGCCAATTATCGTGCCCTTTCAGATATCTGATAAATTGCTCCATTTCTGCACTGGTTTCCACGCCTCCCACCCTGGACACACCGCCACCTGCTGTCTGCAAGTGGGCGTTGCGCACTGACCTCTAATGAGTTCTAAAGAACACTATATGAAAAACAAATAAATTGTTAAATGAACTCAGCATGAAATAGTTGTTGTTGTTGTGGTCTTCAGTCCTGAGACTGGTTTGATGCAGCTCTCCATGCTACTCTATCCTGCGCAAGCTTTTTCATCTCCCAGTACCTACTGCAACCTACATCCTTCTGAATCTGCTTAGTGTATTCATCTCTTGGTCTCCCCCTACGATTTTTACCCTCCACGCTGCCCTCCAATACTAAATTGGTGATCCCTTGATGCCTCAGAACATGTCCTACCAACCGATCCCTTCTTCTAGTCAAGTTGTGCCACAAACTTCTCTTCTCCCCAATCCTATTCAATACTTCCTCATTAGTTATGTGATCTACCCATCTAATCTTCAGCATTCTTCTGTAGCACCACATTTCGAAAGCTTCTATTCTCTTCTTGTCCAAACTATTTATCGTCCATGTTTCACTTCCATACATGGCTACACTCCATACGAATACTTTCAGAAATGACTTCCTGACACTTAAATCAATACTGGATGTTAACAAATTTCTCTTCTTCAGAAACGCTTTCCTTGCCATTGCCAGCCTACATTTTATATCCTCTCTACTTCGACCATCATCAGTTATTTTGCTCCCCAAATAGCAAAACTCCTTTACTACTTTAAGTGCCTCATTTCGTAATCCAATTCCCTCAGCATCACCCGACTTAATTAGACTACATTCCATTATCCTTGTTTTGCTTTTGTTGATGTTCATCTTATATCCTCCTTTCAAGACACTGTCCATTCCATTCAACTGCTCTTCCAAGTCCTTTGCTGTCTCTGACAGAATTACAATGTCATCAGCGAACCTCAAAGTTTTTATTTCTTCTCCATGAATTATAATACCTACTCCGAATTTTTCTTTTGTTTCCTTTACTGCTTGCTCAATATACAGATTGAACAACATCGGGGAGAGGCTACAACCCTGTCTTACTCCCTTCCCAACCACTGCTTCCCTTTCATGTCCCTCAACTCTTATAACTGCCATCTGGTTTCTGTACAAATTGTAAATAGCCTTTCGCTCCCTGTATTTTACCCCTGCCACCTTTAGAATTTGAAAGAGAGTATTCCAGTCAACATTGTCAAAAGCTTTCTCTAAGTCTACAAATGCTAGAAACGTAGGTTTGCCTTTCCTTAATCTTTCTCCTAAGATAAGTCGTAAGGTCAGTATTGCCTCACGTGTTCCAGTGTTTCTACGGAATCCAAACTGATCTTCCCCAAGGTTGGCTTCTACTAGTTTTTCCATTCGTCTGTAAAGAATTTGTGTTAGTATTTTGCAGCTGTGACTTATTAAGCTGATAGTTCGGTAATTTTCACATCTGTCAACACCTGCTTTCTTTGGGATTGGAATTATTATATTCTTCTTGAAGTCTGAGGGTATTTCGCCTGTTTCATACATCTTGCTCACCAGATGGTAGAGTTTGGTCAGGACTGGCTCTCCCACGGCCGTCAGTAGTTCCAATGGAATATTGTCTACTCCGGGGGCCTTGTTTCGACTCAGGTCTTTCAGTGCTCTGTCAAACTCTTCACGCAGTATCGTATCTCCCATTTCATCTTCATCTACATCCTCTTCCCTTTCCATAATATTGTCCTCAAGTACATCGCCCTTGTATAGACCCTCTATATACTCCTTCCACCTTTCTGCTTTCCCTTCTTTGCTTAGAACTGGGTTTCCATCTGAGCTCTTGATATTCATACAAGTCGTTCTCTTATCTCCAAAGGTCTCTTTAATTTTCCTGTAGGCGGTATCTATCTTACCCCTAGTGAGATAGGCCTCTACATCCTTACATTTGTCCTCTAGCCATCCCTGCTTAGCCATTTTGCACTTCCTGTCGATCTCATTTTTGAGACGTTGGTATTCCTTTTTGCCTGTTTCAGTTACTGCATTTTTATATTTTCTCCTTTCATCAATTAAATTCAATATTTCTTCTGTTACCCAAGGATTTCTACTAGCCCTCGTCTTTTTACCTACTTGATCCTCTGCTGCCTTCACTACTTCATCCCTCAAAGCTACCCATCCTTCTTCTACTGTATTTATTTCCCCCATTCCTGTCAATTGCTCCCTTATGCTCTCCCTTTATCTCTGTACAACCTCTGGTTCTTTTAGTTTATCCAGGTCCCATCTCCTTAAATTCCCACCTTTTTGCAGTTTCTTCAGTTTTAATCTACAGGTCATAACCAATAGATTGTGGTCAGAGTCCACATCTGCCCCTGGAAATGTCTTACAATTTAAAACCTGGTTCCTAAATCTCTGTCTTACCATTATATAATCTATCTGATACCTTTTAGTATCTCCAGGGTTCTTCCATGTATACAACCTTCTTTCATGATTCTTAAACCAAGTGTTAGTTATGATTATGTTGTGCTCTGTGCAAAATTCTACCAGGCGGCTCCCTCTTTCATTTCTGTCCCCCAATCCATATTCACCTACTATGTTTCCTTCTCTCCCTTTTCCTACACTCAAATTCCAGTCACCCATGACTATTAAATTTTCATCTCCCTTCACAATCTGAATAATTTCTTTTATTTCATCATACATTTATTCAATTTCTTCGTCATCTGCAGAGCTAGTTGGCATATAAACTTGTACTACTGTAGTAGGTGTGTGCTTCTTATCTATCTTGGCCACAATAATGCGTTCACTATGCTGTTTGTAATAGCTTACCCGCATTCCTATTTTCCTATTCATTATTAAACCTACTCCTGCATTACCCCTATTTGATTTTGTGTTTATAACCCTGTAGTCACCTGACCAGAAGTCTTGTTCCTCCTGCCACCGAACTTCACTAATTCCCACTATATCTAACTTCAACCTATCCATTTCCCTTTTTAAATTTTCTAACCTACCTGCCCGATTAAGGGATCTGACATTCCACGCTCCGATCCGTAGAACGCCAGTTTTCTTTCTCCTGATAATGACATCCTCTTGAGTAGTCCCCGCCCGGAGATCCGAATGGGGGACTATTTTACCTCCGGAATATTTTACCCAAGAGGACGCCATCATCATGTAATCATACAGTAAAGCTGTGCGCCCTCGGGAAAAATTACGGCTGTAGTTTCCCCTTGCTTTCAGCCGTTCGCAGTACCAGCACAGCAAGGCCGTTTTGGTTATTGTTACAAGGCCAGATCAGTCAATCATCCAGACTGTTGCCCTTGCAACTACTGAAAAGGCTGCTGCCCCTCTTCAGGAACCACACGTTTGTCTGGCCTCTCAACAGATACCCCTCCGTTGTGGTTGCACCTACGGTACGGCTATCTGTTTCGCTGAGGCACGCAAGCCTCCCCACCAACGGCAAGGTCCATGGTTCATGGGGGGGCATGAAATAGTGAGTAATAACAATTCTGTCAATTGGTCATTAGACATAAACTGTCAACTGTGTTATAACTAATTCATAATTGATATGAAGCTTTGCTATAGTACTATGTTGCATTTCAATCTACGATCATCAAAATAACAACAGGCAAAGCTTTTTTTCATGAGAGTTACAGTAAGACATTCACCGTGCACAGCATACCGTTGATACCACACTAACACACAAATATAAATCACCAACTGTTCATTTTTTAATGTCTGTTTCACTGCACAGTTCATAATCTAATCATATCATGTCATGTCATCTGAAATGTGCATGTTATTCCCCTACCTCCCTACAAGAGGTTTTTGTCTCAGCCTTTTGTTGTATCTTTTAGTTTCGTTCTATGATTTTTTTATTGGTCTATGTTTAAACTCAACACCCAGATTCCACCCTACGTCCTTTTTAAGTCGTCAGGAAAAGGCATTCCTGTTTCAAATATTCCTATCTCCTTAATTAGCAACAAACTAAATGACACTTAGTTTTGACTGGTCCTCTGTATTATTTATTCCAGTGTAAGTGCTGATACGCACAATTTTCTGTTTCGTCTCTTACACGTTGTAGAATTCACTATTAAACTTGCAGTTAGCAACCTCAAGGACATAAACAAAACAATTACTGTATTCCTGCCAATTGTAAAATAGCACAGCAGTTCTACTGTCAGCTTCTTAAATGGAAGTACTGGAGGCCTGAGAATATTTGTATCTTAGTATATGTCAATAATAAGACTATAAGAGCGTTTACCAACTGTCTAAACATTTGGCTTTCCAAAATAGTTGCAAAGTTAAATTTACTTGCTAAAAGATAATTAGTTTCACTGCAGAAAAATTACAGAAGAAACAACGATTGTCGAAGCAATACTGTCAGAGATATAGTCACTGGTTTGACTCCACATGCAACTTGACCCAGAGTGTGAATTTCTGGAAACTGAGCTGTTATCACTTGGGCAATATTTTGTTGAAAGAAATGAAATCTGGCGAGCTTGTAAAGCTGTACGCATTCTCTTAGAGATAATAATGGAAATAATTTTACAACCATATTCACCCAGACAATTTGAGACAAAATCACCCGAAACATCAGTGCCTGAAAAGATTTCAAAGTTTGGCTTCTTGTATCTCAGGGATTAAAGATATGATAAATGAGGAGCCCCCCCCCCATGAACCATGGACCTTGCCGTTGGTGGGGAGGCTTGCGTGCCTCAGCGATACAGATAGCCGTACCGTAGGTGCAACCACAACGGAGGGGTATCTGTTGAGAGGCCAGACAAACGTGTGGTTCCTGAAGAGGGGCAGCAGCCTTTTCAGTAGTTGCAAGGGCAACAGTCTGGATGATTGACTGATCTGGCCTTGTAACAATAACCAAAACGGCCTTGCTGTGCTGGTACTGCGAACGGCTGAAAGCAAGGGGAAACTACAGCCGTAATTTTTCCCGAGGGCATGCAGCTTTACTGTATGATTACATGATGATGGCGTCCTCTTGGGTAAAATATTCCGGAGGTAAAATAGTCCCCCATTCGGATCTCCGGGCGGGGACTACTCAAGAGGATGTCGTTATCAGGAGAAAGAAAACTGGCGTTCTACGGATCGGAGCGTGGAATGTCAGATCCCTTAATCGGGCAGGTAGGTTAGAAAATTTAAAAAGGGAAATGGATAGGTTGAAGTTAGATATAATGGGAATTAGTGAAGTTCGGTGGCAGGAGGAACAAGACTTCTGGTCAGGTGAATACAGGGTTATAAACACAAAATCAAATAGGGGTAATGCAGGAGTAGGTTTAATAATGAATAGGAAAATAGGAATGCGGGTAAGCTACTACAAACAGCATAGTGAACGCATTATTGTGGCCAAGATAGATACGAAGCCCACACCTACTACAGTAGTACAAGTTTATATGCCAACTAGCTCTGCAGATGACGAAGAAATTGAAGAAATGTATGATGAAATAAAAGAAATTATTCAGATTGTGAAGGGAGACGAAAATTTAATAGTCATGGGTGACTGGAATTCGAGTGTAGGAAAAGGGAGAGAAGGAAACATAGTAGGTGAATATGGATTGGGGGACAGAAATGAAAGAGGAAGCCGCCTGGTAGAATTTTGCACAGAGCACAACATAATCATAACTAACACTTGGTTTAAGAATCATGAAAGAAGGTTGTATACATGGAAGAACCCTGGAGATACTAAAAGGTATCAGATAGATTATATAATGGTAAGACAGAGATTTAGGAACCAGGTTTTAAATTGTAAGACATTTCCAGGGGCAGATGTGGACTCTGACCACAATCTATTGGTTATGACCTGTAGATTAAAACTGAAGAAACTGCAAAAAGGTGGGAATTTAAGGAGATGGGACCTGGATAAACTAAAAGAACCAGAGGTTGTACAGAGATTCAGGCAGAGCATAAGGGAGCAATTGACAGGAATGGGGGAAATAAATACAGTAGAAGAAGAATGGGTAGCTTTGAGGGATGAAGTAGTGAAGGCAGCAGAGGATCAAGTAGGTAAAAAGACGAGGGCTAGTAGAAATCCTTGGGTAACAGAAGAAATATTGAATTTAATTGATGAAAGGAGAAAATATAAAAATGCAGTAAGTGAAACAGGCAAAAAGGAATACAAACGTCTCAAAAACGAGATCGACAGGAAGTGCAAAATGGCTAAGCAGGGATGGCTAGAGGACAAATGTAAGGATGTAGAGGCCTATCTCACTAGGGGTAAGATAGATACCGCCTACAGGAAAATTAAAGAGACTTTTGGAGATAAGAGAATGACTTGTATGAATATCAAGAGCTCAGATGGAAACCCAGTTCTAAGCAAAGAAGGGAAAGCAGAAAGGTGGAAGGAGTATATAGAGGGTCTATACAAGGGCGATGTACTTGAGGACAATATTATGGAAATGGAAGAGGATGTAGATGAAGATGAAATGGGAGATATGATACTGCGTGAAGAGTTTGACAGAGCACTGAAAGACCTGAGTCGAAACAAGGCCCCCGGAGTAGACAATATTCCATTGGAACTACTGACGGCCGTGGGAGAGCCAGTCCTGACCAAACTCTACCATCTGGTGAGCAAGATGTATGAAACAGGCGAAATACCCTCAGACTTCAAGAAGAATATAATAATTCCAATCCCAAAGAAAGCAGGTGTTGACAGATGTGAAAATTACCGAACTATCAGCTTAATAAGTCACAGCTGCAAAATACTAACACGAATTCTTTACAGACGAATGGAAAAACTAGTAGAAGCCAACCTCGGGGAAGATCAGTTTGGATTCCGTAGAAACACTGGAACACGTGAGGCAATACTGACCTTACGACTTATCTTAGAAGAAAGATTAAGGAAAGGCAAACCTACGTTTCTAGCATTTGTAGACTTAGAGAAAGCTTTTGACAACGTTGACTGGAATACTCTCTTTCAAATTCTAAAGGTGGCAGGGGTAAAATACAGGGAGCGAAAGGCTATTTACAATTTGTACAGAAAGCAGATGGCAGTTATAAGAGTCGAGGGACATGA
The DNA here is from genome assembly GCF_021461395.2 of Schistocerca americana. Taxonomy (NCBI): domain Eukaryota; kingdom Metazoa; phylum Arthropoda; class Insecta; order Orthoptera; family Acrididae; genus Schistocerca; species Schistocerca americana. The sequence continues at coordinate 543,250,292 of NC_060119.1, forward strand.
AAGGGAAGCAGTGGTTGGGAAGGGAGTAAGACAGGGTTGTAGCCTCTCCCCGATGTTGTTCAATCTGTATATTGAGCAAGCAGTAAAGGAAACAAAAGAAAAATTCGGAGTAGGTATTAAAGTTCATGGAGAAGAAATAAAAACTTTGAGGTTCGCCGATGACATTGTAATTCTGTCAGAGACAGCAAAGGACTTGGAAGAGCAGTTGAATGGAATGGACAGTGTCTTGAAAGGAGGATATAAGATGAACATCAACAAAAGCAAAACAAGGATAATGGAATGTAGTCTAATTAAGTCGGGTGATGCTGAGGGAATTAGATTAGGAAATGAGGCACTTAAAGTAGTAAAGGAGTTTTGCTATTTGGGGAGCAAAATAACTGATGATGGTCGAAGTAGAGAGGACATAAAATGTAGGCTGGCAATGGCAAGGAAAGCGTTTCTGAAGAAGAGAAATTTGTTAACATCCAGTATTGATTTAAGTGTCAGGAAGTCATTTCTGAAAGGATTCGTATGGAGTGTAGCCATGTATGGAAGTGAAACATGGACGATAAATAGTTTGGACAAGAAGAGAATAGAAGCTTTCGAAATGTGGTGCTACAGAAGAATGCTGAAGATTAGATGGGTAGATCACATAACTAATGAGGAAGTATTGAATAGGATTGGGGAGAAGAGAAGTTTGTGGCACAACTTGACCAGAAGAAGGGATCGGTTGGTAGGACATGTTCTGAGGCATCAAGGGATCACCAATTTAGTATTGGAGGGCAGCGTGGAGGGTAAAAATCGTAGAGGGAGACCAAGAGATGAATACACTAAGCAGATTCAGAAGGATGTAGGTTGCAGTAGGTACTGGGAGATGAAAAAGCTTGCACAGGATAGAGTAGCATGGAGAGCTGCATCAAACCAGTCTCAGGACTGAAGACCACAACAACAACAAATGAGGAGCTTGGCATATAGCAATTTAAGAACACAATGTTCTCAAATATGAAGTTCCACTTATGTACCACTTCCCAATACTTAACAAATGAAGTGTAAACTTGAAGATTTTGTAAAAGGGTAAAAAACTTATTTTTTTTTTCCGACCCGATTTTGAAAAAAAAAAATGTGTTCCATAAAACTTTTCAGTGCTCAATAGAAAGACTATGGTTTTAGCCACCTAAAAAGTGTATTTAATTATCAAACAAGGACTAACAATGCTAGATAATTTGAATCAATGTTGGGCATGAAAATTGTGGAATGAAGAAATGTAAACTTTGAATTCTTATATCTCATACAGTAAATGCTATTTTTTTGGCTTGAAAGACAGGATTCTGCTGACAGTATCAATTTCCAGGAAATGAAGAGTAGGAAGTGGCTCAAAAATGTTGAAAAATATAAACTGCAATGCTGAGAAGTTTAAAATCAAAACTGACATTACTTTTTGCTTGACGCCTATATGAGATACTCCTAAAGACTGGGAAATCAGAGGTATGGCACTTAGCAAATGGCTTTGTAAGCAGACAAGTATCACAACAAGGCTTTGGAACCTAAATCAAGAAACCAAATTACAGGCTTTGGGACCTGAATGAAGAAACCCAACTGTGGCTGATATTGCACAGCTGTTGGGAATGACCCCTATGGCTATGTGGTTGTTGGTTCATGTTTTTGAACTGGTAGTGATGATGACACCATGGATCAGAGAAATACAGTGAGATTTACAGGTCAAATTAAAAATAAAAACCAGTGCAATGAGACACAGACAACAGGTTGCTACAATGTAGCCTATTGCTATGGTACATACCCTCAAATTTGTCCGTAATTTTAGGTATTATTTAGAAAATTGAACATGATTTTCTGAATGCTTGAAAACTTGCTCTTTCCAACTGTGATTAGTTTGAAATAAATTATGGAAAACAGATTTACTCAGAGCAAATTGAATGTGGTTTATTTTTGTAATTTTGATGAAAACCAAGATAGAATTGATTTTGTAGAAATCTACAAAGCAGTACTTTTTATATATTTGAATATTTTACATTTGATATTTTATATTTGAAAACCTTAAGTTGCTAAAATGTTTTGTCCAAAGTTTCATGTTTGTCATGCCTTTAATCAAAGATATGTTAGAAGCCAGAGTTAAAATCTTACGAGGCTTTCTTGCTTGTTTCACTCCAGCCTATGTAGGAAATTTTACCCGCTGTTCGGGGGAGGCTTAAAACACATTGTTTCGAATGAGATTAGTTCGGAGGTTGTAACAGAAAATGGTATGAGTAAAAGAAGTGTCAAATATGCACTATTTTCACCTTCTAACAAAATTTGTCATCTTTTCGACGAGACGAATTTGCACATTATTGGAAAATAGTGGGTGAATGAAATTTTGTATACCAAAATCTTTGTGCAACTGATCTAGTGGATATTATTTTTCATATTCAGTATGCATTCACTCCACAAGATATAAGAATCCAAAGCTTACATTTTTTCCATTTTGCAATTTTCGCACCCAACTCTGATTCAAATTATCTAGCATTGTCAGCCCGCATTGAATAATTAAATACACTCTTTAGGTGGTTAAAAACATGACCTTTGTAATTAGCCCAGTTTTTAAAAACTTTTGCAAAATCAGTTCGGAAATACAGCATTTTTACCTTTTTATAAAATCTTTGAACTAGTGCTTAATTTATTCAGTATTGGAATGTGGTGGATAAATGAAATTTTACATTTGAAAACCTTGAGTTGTTAGGTTACTACATGCCCAATTTCACATTCATCATACTTTTAGCCCCTGAGGTATATGACGACAAACTTTGAAATTTTTTGGGCAATTTTTCTATCATCATCATCATCATCATCATCGTTATGCAAATGGCAAAATGCAGTTGTACAAGATGGTCAAATTTCCAAAGCATTGACCAAGTTATAACAGCGCAAAGTCACCAGAAATTCATGCTCGCACTGCGCAGAGTCGTGCATGGAGTCAAAGAAGTGGTTTTCTCTGCCAGTATTGCTTCGACAAACATTAAATTTCACGTGTTCGTCGGGGACATGTGTGAATGTTCATATAACTTTGTCGAAATCCATGAAAGTCGAGCAGGGAGGCCTAAGGGAGCTGAGATGGAATGACCCTTATTATACCAACTCCTTTACACATGTAGGAATTTAAATGGGGTGGTTCTCCAGATAACATAATCTTTGATGGAACTGTCACCAGTTAAAGCCTTTGAAAAATAAAATAAATAAAAAGCACACATATTTAAGAATGAGAAATAAAGCTCTTGTGTCCACTGAAATACCAATCAGTTTATATAGGTTGGGGGTAAGAATATATCAACACTGCTAATCAGACTTAATTCAAAATCTTTACTTAAAATCTTAGTGGCAAACCAAGGGTGCTCCCACAGATATGCTATAATGATAAAATTGAGAAGATGGCATGACAGTGGTTGATGTGGGGAAACATGAGTAACAATGATTTTACAGTCTCTTTCATGCAGGTAATACCTTTAGAATGCATAAGACTACAAGTCACATTATTTACATTCTAGTTACATTATTCTGTGCAAACTAATACAACATATGTACAAAACCACAAGCACAAACAAATGAAGGAACAACATACGTAATTAAATAAGTGAAGTAAAGAAAGCTAGTACAGCATTTCAATACTTATTCACACCTGCAAAACATGTAGTTGTGATGCATTAAAATGCTTATTTTTTTCAAAGCTTCATTGTTTCAGATTTTGTGCAATAAATGTATGCAAAACAGAAATTTTACGACAGTATCAAAATTTGGCATCAGAAAATTATTGTTAAAATTTTACACTGAACCAACATTTTACAAGACAATTTGTATACATAAATAAGGACTTTACACTAAGCCACTAAACAACTGGGTTGCCAAACAACTAACATTTGATAGAGCTTACAGTCAAGGAAAAAGTTTTTATTTTGGGGTGGGGTGATGGTGATGACACTTGCACACGAGAAATCATTTTAACAGGACTGACTGATTACTTTGCCATAGAAGTATGACAGTCTAGAGCTTTTAGTGTCAGTACACAATCCTTTGTTGACAACACACGTACAAAATTGCAATCCACTTTCATTTCTGATTTCAGGATGAAGTGGTGAGATCATACATCTTGCAAAATAATTTCACAACCTTTTCAAAGTTCTCTTCTTATCTTTCAGCAGCTTCTTTTTTTCAGCCACTTTTTTGTCTCCTGCATGTTTCTTTGCCATTGGTCCATCGCCGGAAGAGGCACCAACTTCCAGACCAGGTTTAGGCATCTTCGATGACTGAAAATATATTTTTCCTTCTTTTATTAACTGATTATACAAAAATACAAATTTTGCCACAAGTATCCATTTAACAGTCATTATGTATCAATGTTATTTTATGATCTAGCAGTTGCTACCCAAACATTGCACTAGATGAATGTGGTTACATAAAACACCACCTAGACTTGTCCACTAGCAAACAAAGTGGAGAAAATGCAAGGAAGGGTGACAGATACAAATGAAATACAAAAGGAACTAAGTACAAAATATGACCACAACAACAAAAAAGTTACATAAATTTCAGGAAGGAAACTGTCAATGGGAGGGTAAGGGTATTTTATTGACAGCAAATATTGATGAAATAGCTCAGGATTAAAAACAATAAACCCACTTTTCTTTGTCTTGTGTGTTTATATTCATGTGCAATTTAATGAGAGATAGCTACTATGTAGGGGCGAAATGACAGTTTTGTTACCAGAAAATGAGTAATTCAACATGTCACGTGACGGTCATTTCATCACACCATGTACTGGCCGTTGATCTGAGAGTGTGGTAAGATTACAGCATAATGTGGGTTTCTGATTCATGAGACACACTATCACTGAACTCAAGCTGTCACTGGCCTGTCACACACTGTCACAATGAGGGTAATGCACAAAATATCTCAATTTGTAGAAAAAGCTGCCATTGCTGTAGGTGGCAATGTAATGACATGAGCGGTCACAGTGCCACAAATCTCGAAGTTTAATGCTGGGCACCAATAACCAGTGAGGAACCATATAATCAAGAACCATCTTCTTGCTATAGCATACCTTCTCACTGCACATTACAGGGTTTAAGAGCATCACCTAAAACAATGAAATCAAGGCACTCGTTGGTACATGTAGTTGATAGGGCAAGATTATATTGTGAATCACACAAGGTGACGAATTCTGTTATTCAACAGAGCACCATTCAAGCAGCTGCTGGTAATGGTAATCTTGTGCTGTGGATATTAGAGTGGGATGAATTGTGGCCCCTGATATGTCAGCATCCATTTATTCGGCTATAGCAACTTGCAAGCAAACTGGATCTGTATTGTTACAAAGACAGTGCAACTCCCCATTTTTCTGTAATTTGACAAAGTGCTTTGAAGAACACTAAGCAGATATGGGAGTGCTTTCATAGCCAGCCCGAACACAAGATCTCAATCCTATTGGGCACATCTAGGATGACAATGAGGAAGATGTGTATACCTTAGATTCCTCTCCAATCAATCACTGAGTTGCAAGTGGCCATCTGGATGGTGTCTTGCAAAGTTCTTTTCATTATGCACTTCTGCTGTCACCATGGGGAGAGAGAAATGCTACATACCACTAAGTATTTGTCTCTAATTAAATTACTCTTTAGTGTAATTGCACATAAAAGAAAATTAACATGTAGTGACACTTCCAGAGCAATATGTCCAACAAGCACAGAAACATTAAATGAACAAACAAGAAATCCCTTTGTGTGAATCAACCACAGCACATTATTTACTTTGAGAGACCATCTTACATAAATGTACTTTACAATAGTGTCCTGAATTCAATGTAACCATCTATTTTGCATCCTTACACATTCCTGAGCCTATTTGTTTGGCAACAAATGTTTAGATATATCAGCCAGTTTATTATCTGCAACAACATACTTGGTATACTACGTACTTTTCTTTTTAAATGAAATTATCAATCAAACACGTCAAAATTAAATTCCAAGCTTTTGATGCACACTGTAAGCTATAAATTGCTTTATTAAGGTTACCTAGATAAGCTATAAACTGCTTTATTAAGGTTACCTAGATACTACTTGGTCGTTCACTAAATTCAATTACTATTTTTTATCTCTCTTTTGTTTACTTCATTAGAGGGATCATCTTTCATGCTCACATAGTTTTCAACAGAAGTTTCGAGGTTTATAGCAACAAACTGACAATTATCTCTCACTTGTACTTGAAAAGATTTAAATTCACCAACTTCAACACAACTTCATGTCAATTTTTCTTTGCTGTATCTGACCCAATCTAAACTTTCAGTTTCAGAACCTTCAGCATTTAACCATATGGAATACATGTAACCCTGGCATTTACAAGTCCCAATGGCATTCTGTTTACAAAGTGAACAGCAACCAATAATGCTTCTTACCATAAAGATTTTCCCATGTTATAATTAACAACAGGCAACAAGCTTTGTCTGTTGCTGCAAAATCAATACAATATGCTGTAAATGTAATGACATATCTTTCTTTCATAATAGATAGAAGTAATAGGACACTTGAGACCAGTGTACTCTAGTTCCACTGGCCATTTTGCTGTTGTCATTTTCAGATTATATGGAAGTTTTGTTTCCTTACCTTCCACTGAAGCAGTATACAATTCTGGTGTTTTCCTCTCCTCAGTTTTAATTCCTTCCACATATTTTGAAAGCAAGTTAAAATATGCATAATTTGAATATCCTATCATTTGATGTTACTGGAGAATTCTGATGCATATATTTTACATAGCTTTTTTTCTAACAACTGCAACTATACCTTCTATCCTTTCAATAGAGCTCTTACACTTTAAAATATAACTTTGAAACCACTGTTATACAATCTGTGCACTAGTAACTTATAGTGACGTAAGTTCAGAAATACTCAGTCTGTTTCAACAAAAATAGGCCATGTCAGTAAGTAGGGATAAATGACTTGCCTTATTGTGTAGGTGTGAGGGTAGGGAGGGGGGGGGGGGGGGGGGGGCGAGGGAGAGAACCTTATTAAATGTCACAATATACCGAATTTGCATACCCTTTCTCATTTGCTTCTTTTGTCTCCCTGTAACGATATCAATGATAATGCACCCAAATCTTTTGCGTCCAGAGCCATCAAATTCAAGGCATTTAAAACCAAACTGTTTTTCTTCACTTTAACTATGGCATTTTCTCCCATTTTTAACCAATTCTATTTCTCTCACCACTTCCATTGTTCCTTAAACAAATTATTGTGTTCTTATCTTCTGAAAGTGCTTCTTAAAATTCACGTTTCATTTCACAGTCTACAGATCTCCTGTTCAAAATTTCACATTTTCTACTGATAAGTCAACAGCAGTTATATTGCTCTTATTTGTGAGGCAATACTAGTAAAATAACGCAGAGCGTCTTTCTCCAATCATTGCATCAGTCAATTATAGATCACTTACGAAGTTGTCAAATTATGACAAACTGCCTATTGGCTTCTGTAACCCGCCGACGTTCATCTAATGATTTTTCTGACGTTTCGCCAGCACGAGTGGCTGGCATTGTCAAAGCTTCACCCTCCATTGCCGGTGGTGAACATTGATTATTGAAGATATCTTGTGCTGAAATAAAGTTCAGATACGATAACCACTTCTATAGAAATAACCATCTAACCATGCTTTTTGTGTGTTCAAATGAATCACAAAAGTTTTCCTCTTATTAAAAGTACAACACTGCAATATTTTATGTATTCCAAATGACAACTTATTTCCATTATTATTGACCAGCAATTTTATATAGCTTCTCAAGATTATTGTGTTCCTTGACTTTTTTAGTTTATTTGTTCCAGAAATGCTGTTTGTTTCATACATCCCTGTGAGTTATGGTGTATGCAGTGTGGCGTAGAGGTTAGCGTTGTTGGCTCATGCGCTGTGGGTTGACAGTTCAAACCCAACCACTAGCAACTATTTGTTATGTAGTATTTATCAATTGTGGAAGTTTCTCGTAATATCCGATGTTTGTAATGCTGGTAGGTTCTGGAGTATTCAGTGTCTGCATAAATAAGTGCACTCTATCCAGAAAGTTAATTCTGTTCTGGATGTCCTCTGGTGTTCATGATACACGTGCCTTTAAATGTGCCTTCAGTGCTACACATTTTATTTCATTGACAACCCTGCTTTCAGATTTGACTTAACTCTGGTTACAATACAACCTTTTTTTGGTGGGGACACCTGATATATCAAAACATTATGTCACCATGGCTCGAATCATGCAATGCAAAAGCTGTTGCCTACATGAACAGTAACCAGAATACAAGCAGTACATTGCTCTGAAGGTCCGTTAATTCAGGAGACCAATAGATTCCGTGGCAGTAGTAAGTCTACTGCACATGTGGTATCGGTATTTTCTGGAGGCTCTGGTCAGGACCTGACAGAACAGCTGAAAGGATTTGACAAGCTATCCAAATTCAGCAGGTGGGATACTATGATGCGTTTGACAAATGTGTAACTTTACCTGGAGGGCACAGTCCAGCTATGGTTCAAGAACAATGAAGAAAAGCTCAGCAGCCGGGACAAATTACAGGCCGAACTGAAGCAAAATCTTGGCAACAGTTGACAGCAAGTCTGCTTAGCAGAAGAACAATTGAAGTAGAGGTCCTAATGTATTTGTGGAAGGATACATTAATACACACAGCATGCTTTGGTCCTTTGTATCATACTGAATCCGAATATGACAGAAAGTGAAAAAAATCTCACATCTGATGAAAAGAGTTGCAGAAGACATGTACCAAGCTTTTCTGGGAAAGAATATCACAACAACAGAGGAATTCATCAAGTGGTACCAGAACATTGAGAAAATGCACCACAGTATGACTGATAACCCAAATGTGGTTCCTATAATAGTTGTGGAAGACCGCCACAACTTCACTTCTCTCATACTTCAGGTATTAAGAGAAGAGGCACAGCATTTTAAGACTGCCAGAACTGTTGGTCCAAGTACATAAGTGAGATATAGCAGCCAAACATGTTGGCTACATATGTTGTGAAGAAGCATAAAATGTTGAAGAAGACATGTAAGTATCTCTAGCACCAAGCTTCACCATTTGAACTAGTTAGGAAGAATGGATTCGGCCAGCTTGGACTTACACTGCAGCCAAAAAACAACGATGCAGCAGCCAACTAATGCAGGCACAAACAACTCCACTGCCACGTTTAACACCCCACAGAAGAAGTGACATTTGGAGGGCAGAGGACAACACACTGGTATGTTTTCACTGCGCACACCGTGGACATATTGTACACTAGGCAGAGAAGGAAGACTACTTTTTGATGACTACTATCAACCATCGTAACAGTTTTACTTACACCCATCAACTACAGATTATTATAGCTGTCCTGTAGGACAAAATCCATTACTGTAGCCATTCACTGTATCAATTGCTAATCTGGTCACTGAATAAGCTAGGCAACCATCCATGGAGGTGAGGCCATCACAGATGAATTTCCTCCACAAACAGTCTCCAAGATGTCAGGAAATCTCAATGACATCGATGGTTAACTCGTATTAGCACCAATGGTTGACTCGTATTAGCACTAGTCAACTACAGAGCTGAATGTTCATCATCACCAGCAACAGAAGGCTACGTTCCATAACAAAATGCAACAGAAAAAAGAGACACAAAACCAGTATGATTGAATCCTGATAACATCGCTTCTCTCACATGCCAGATTGTAAGAAAAGATACATAGCACTTTACTGCAGGCAGAACTATCAGAACAATATACAAGAGATGGTGGCCATGAATGTTTGACCCCATATGTCAGGAGGTAACACAGAATGTTGAAGAAGAGGTTTATTGATCTTTGGCACCAGTCTCCAAGACGATGATCAAGCCATGAAGAATGTATGTGGCCAACCCAGACTTCTACCATTGCTGTGATATGACAACCCACCACCCAACCAATGCAGGTACACCCAATTCCTCTACCTACTTAAACTCCTCGCAGAAGAACAGACGTATGGAGCATAGAGGATAAGATGCTAGCCTGTTTTCACTGTGGCTGCCTGGACAAGCACACTACTGCAGAGTGAGAACTCTACTGTTTGTTTACTACTACACCATAAGACACCAACTGTCACAACAGTTCTATTCACATCAGTCAACTGCTCATAGCCATAGCCTGGATGAAATCATTGCTTGTCATGTCACGACAGTTCCCCTATCACTGTGCAGAGGTACCAGCCACTTGCATAGTTGCTGAATTTGAGAAAACTAAGCAAGGCAATAATCTGTGGAGGTAAGTCCAACAAAGATGCAAGGTCTCCACAGACAACAGCCAACGTGTCACAAAATCTCACTGACACCGTAATGAACAGCCAACCTGTCTGTGCACTTTTCTGAACTGTTAGATTCTTATTGTCATCAACTACAGAAGACAAAGTTCCATGATACAAGAGGGACTATGCTGAAAGTTGGAAACGGGAAATGTTCAGCGAACAGGAACTGTTAAATTAACTATCAATGACAGAACACAGGCCTCTGAATTTGTGATTTTAGTAGAATGCAGACATAACATTATTCTCAATCAACAAAAGAATCATGTTCTGCTACTACTACAGACAATACAGGGGAGGACAATAATATCACATTACCAATAGGATTTGCCCCTACTGAGGAAAAACATCAGCTAGAGATAGCTAATCTGCGAAAATTTTGTCTCTTTTATAGCCAGAGTGGAGAAAAGAAAGACCAAGTCACCCACGGTAAAACACCATATCAACACAGGGGATCATCCAACAATTAGCCAGTGTTCATACAACGCATCGCCAACTGAAGGATGGGTAACCTGGGAGAAAGTGGAGCAGATCTTGCAAGATAGCATCATTGAACCTGTAGAGCATCCCTGGTACTCTCCTATGGACCTTGTGAAGGGCAGCAAAAAGTGTTTCTGCGTCTACTACTGATGACAGAACGAAACCATGGAGAATGATGTCTATCCATTGCCACACATTGGTGACACCCTACACTGATTGAAAGAAACAAAGTATTTCTCCACTATGGATGTTCAGGCAGGCTACTGCCAAATCGAAGCTGAAAAGGCTGACTGAGAAAGGACTGGCTTCATAACTCCTGATGGCCTCTATGAGTTCAAGTTATGCCATTTGGAGTGTGCGTTCCAGCCCCTTTCAAATGTATGACTGGAAACCTGCTCCAAAACCTTAAATGGTTGACATCTCTTTCCTATGGGTGACAGTCATTTTTTCAAAAACATTTGAAGAAACTGCAATAAAGTTTGTTCAGACTGCAGGTGTCTGCCTGAAAAGTGTGGATACCACCCAGAAATAAAAATCTTGAGTTCCCTAGAGAATGGTGGTGGACTCCACCACAATTCAGAGAAAATAAGAGCAGTCACAGATTTTCCAACTCCCCAAAATGTCTGTGAAGTGTGATGTCTCCTCAGAATATGCTCATACTACAAGAGATTCATGAAGTACTTCTGAACCAAGGCACGTCCCTCGCAAGAACCTCTGCAGGGAGATGCCAGATTTTCCTGGAATAAGAGGCACAAGAAAGATTTTTCCTTGTCCTTAAGGAAGCACTAACATATCCAGTCATAGCACTGTATGACGAAAATGCCGAGACACAACTTCACACCAACACTAGGAGTTCTAGGATAGGGACAGATCTAGTACAAATTCAGGAAAGTACTGAAAATGTGATGATACATACTGCAAACACATTGCATTAATAGGGTGGAATATACAGAATTTGAGGAGTGGAGGTAACAACTTCAAAAATAGTCCAGGTGCTGAGTTGTAAACGGGCATATACACAAGACTGAGAACATTAATAGTTTTCGGGTGAATCCCTTATCATTACAGACACAAACACCTACATGTCCCAGCTGACTACAATGAGCAAGCACTGCACGACTTCAGTCAGGAGGCGGGGGTGATATTGAACAGGGAGACCAAGGTCTTCAGTGAACAGGTTTGCATGGAAACATGCATCCAACCAGTCTCCAGACTGAAGGCAACAAAAACATGAGTTGAGTAATTTTGAGGCATACGAGTTTGTTACCATTATTTTATCACTCTTAACACTTAGGAGCTGATGCCTGTAAAAATAAGGGCACACCTGACCAGCCTGAAAATCCAACACCCGTAATTTTATGGGCGCGTGTGCTCGATCTTCCCCTTCCTTCCTTTACGTGTTCGTAGAGCTCCCAATGGTCTGGGAGGCACAGTAGAGGCTATAGTTGAAGTATTTGACGGTAGATGGTGTGGGCATGCTGGACAAGGGAGAACCTCTCCTTTTTTTGTGAGGCTTTGTGAGTGCAAATATTCTGCCATGCGTGTGCTCAGTTGCGTCGTCATGGCGAGATGTGGTTTGACGGATGATGAAATCACTCTTGAGTTATCACGCGAGTTTGAAGAAAGTGATGTTGATTTTTTGGAGGATGATGATTTTCTTGATACTGATGATGACGTAGACTATATTCAAGAAGTTTCTGAGTCTTCAGGTAAGGAATCCAGATAACAAAATACACAATATTTTTATTCAGATTTCAAATGAAAGAGCTTTCAATACTTAACTACCGTAGTAACTGAGTTTATTTGCAAATACTACTTTTATGGTAGATTCAGACGAGGAAAGCAATCGTCCAAGTTCTTGCCATTGTTCCTGCTGATACCACACCTGAAGTGCATGGGTGACCAAGAGTGAGTGTGAGATCGAGAACTTCGCGCCGTACCGATTCTGAGGAAGGTTACACGACTAATGATCACGTGCCAAATATCTATCCATTCTCAGGACACTCTGGAAAGTGCAACCTTACCAGTTCAGACCAGAACAGCACACTTCTAAGATTTCTTTTTGTGTTCACTTACAGACAGTATGGTGAATCATATAAAACAGCAAACTAATCTGTATGTACAACAAAGCATAAGGAAATTACGAAGCACAAATTCGCTTTCCTCTACCTGCTCGCTATCAAAGTGGAAAGGAGTTACTCTCATAGAAATAAGAAAGTTTCTGGCAATTGTAGTCCATATGTGTGTAAGTGTGAGATCCTGTATATGAGAGCACTGGTCCAAGAATCCTGTTCTGTCATGTAATTTCTGTCCAAACATCCTGAGCCGTCACAAGTTTCTTTCTATTTTGAGAAACTTTCACATGTGTGACAATTCAGTTGCGAAGGAAAAAGGTGAAGAAGCTGGCTATGACCCTCTGTACAAGGTGAGACCCCTCGTGGATATGGTGTCTGCTAATTTCCAGTGAGCATATACACCCTCTCAAAACATTACAACTGATGAAGGCATGTGCAAATTTCGTGGCCGTGTGTATTTCAAGCAGTACATTCCTCAAAAGCCAAATAAATATGGTATTAAACTGAACATTTCGTCGGAGTCGGAGTGAGGTTATGTCTGGAATTTTTCTGTTTATGCAGGTGAGAGGCCTGATACAGTGACACTCGGGAAGACATAGCTTGGGAATCTGTCAGGAAAAGGTTACACTTTGTTTACAGACAGATTCTACACCAGTCCAGTCCTTGCTTCAGAACCGGAACCTGGAAAAACAGCTCTTGTGGGAACTACAAGAAAATCTAGACAGGGATTACCTTCTGCTGTAAAAGATCTGAAACTTCAGCAAGGTGAAATAATTTTTAGGCGTAAAGGAAATATCTTGGCATTCTGTTGGAAGGAAAAAAGAAATGTGCACATGATAAGTAACAGGCACACTGCTGAGATTGTGACGTATATTGTTGAGAGAGGCAGAGAGAAGTCAAAACCCGCCTGTGCGGTGGACTATAATAAAAACAAGTTGGGTGTTGACTTATCACACCAATGACAATCATACGGGGCTTCTGACAAGGGAACCTCCCCATCGCACCCCCCTCAGATTTAGTTATAACTTGGCACAGTGGATAGGCCTTGATAAACTGAACACAGATCAATTGAGAAAACAGGAAGAAGTTGTGTGGAACTGTGAAAAAATAAGCAAAATATACAAACTGGTCATCAGTCTTGGCCACATAGGCAACATAAAGGAGAACGTGAGCTCAGGAGCGCCGTGGTCCCGTGGTAGAGTGAACAGCTGCAGAAGGAGAGGTCCTTGGTTCAAGTCTTCCCACGAGTGAAAATTTTACTTTCTTTATTTTTGCATAGTTATTATCTGTCCGTTCGTTCATTGACGTCTCTGTTCACTGTAATAAGTTAAGTGTCTGTGTTTTGCGACCGCATCGCATAACCATGCGATTAGTAGACTAAAGGACGTGCCTCTCCAATCGGAACCGAAAACATTTGATCGCAAGGTCATACGTCAACCGATTCCTCCACAGGAAAACACATCTGATATATTCTATACGACACTGGTGACGGCATGTGCGTCATATGACAGGAATATGTTGTCGACCCACCTAACTTGAACACTTGGCGAATGGGTAAAAAGATTCTTCCACCTTGCCCGATTTAGGTTTTCTTGTGGATGTAATAATCACTCCCAAAAAAGTGATGAAAACATAAGAGTTTGTCACATAAACTGAAAATAAAAAATTAAAGTTTTCACTCGATGGAAGATTTGAACCAAGGACCTTTCGTTCCGCAGCTGCTCACGTTAACACGACACCACGGCGCTGCTGCGGTCCCAGCGTCCTTAATGTTGCGTATCTTGCCATGAACTACTCAGTGTGTATATTTTGCTTATTTTTTCACAGTTCCACATAACTTCTTCCTGTTTTCTCAATCGATCTGTGTTCAGTTTTTCAAGGCCTATCCGATGTGCCAACTTATAACTAAATCTGAGGGGGGTGCGATGGGGAGGTTCCCTTGTGAGCATCAAACTGTGAAGTGGTGAAGAAAGATGTCATTCCACATAATAGTGATAATAAATATATAAAATATATATAAATATGTATATTGTACAACAAGGAAACTGGAAAACGCCTCACATCACAGTTTGAGACAACTATCTGTGCAGGTGTTGCAGACAGCAGAGATCTCTTAACCACAACCTGGTACATTGGGACTCTCCAGACTATCAACATTTTCTGGAAAAGATTGAGACAAATAGGCAAGAAACAGAAGCAAAAACAATGTGTAGTGTGTTCTCTGAGAGACAAAAAGCTTACTGGGAAAGTGTGGCACAAAGACACAAGCTACCAGTGTAGTGAATGCAAAGTGGCATTGTGCAAACTACCGTGTTTCAAAATTGCAAACTACTATGTTTCAAAATTTATCATACGAAGACCAAAGCTGCATCTTAAAATAAAGCCAAAGGAGGTTACCGTACATAAAACAAGCAGTATGAATAATTATTAAAATTATATATAAAAAAACAAAGATGAGGTGACTTACCGAACGAAAGCGCTGGCAGGTCGATAGACACACAAACAAACACAAACATACACACAAAATTCAAGCTTTCACAACAAACTGTTGCCTCATCAGGAAAGAGAGAAGGAGAGGGAAAGACGAAAGGATGTGGGTTTTAAGGGAGAGGGTAAGGAGTCATCCCAATCCCGGGAGCGGAAAGACTTACCTTAGGGAGAAAAAAGGACGGGTATACACTCGTGCACACACACACACATATCCATCCACACATATACAAACACAAGCAGACATATTTAAAGACAAAGAGTTTGGGCCAAACTCTTTGTCTTTAAATATGTCTGCTTGTGTCTGTATATGTGTGGATGGATATGTGTGTGTGTGTGTGCGCGCGCGAGTGTATACCCGTCCTTTTTTCTCCCTAAGGTAAGTCTTTCCGCTCCCGGGATTGGGATGACTCCTTACCCTCTCCCTCAAAACCCACATCCTTTCGTTTTTCCCTCTCCTTCTCTCTTTCCTGATGAGGCAACAGTTTGTTGCGAAAGCTTGAATTTTGGGTGTATGTTTGTGTGTCTATCGACCTGCCAGCGCTTTCGTTCGGTAAGTCACCTCATCTTTCTTTGTTTAATATATAATTTTTCCCACGTGGACTGTTTCCCTCTATTATATTAATTATTAAAATTCTTGTTTAAAATAATGTAGTTTTCCTTCTGAGCATTAAGTGCATATATCCTTGATGAATTTTTCCTCTTTAAAAAACAAAAAAAAAAAAAAAAAAAAAAAAAAAAAAAAAGAGGAGAGAGAGAGAGAGAGAGAGAGAGAGAGAGAGAGAGAATAAAGATGATGGAACTTACCAAGTGAAAGCGATGGCATTTTGATAGACACACAAACACACACAAACTTACCCTCTCCCTTAAAACCCACATCCTTTTGTCTTTCCCTCTCCTTCCCTCTTTCCTGATGAAGCAACCATTGGTTGCGAAAGCTTGAATTTTGTGTGTATGTTTGTGTGTCTATCGACCTGCCAGCGCTTTCGTTTGGTAAGTCACGTATTATACATAGCTTAAGTTCAGGTTTTTCAATATGGGTAATGTCATGAAAAACCATTTAGGAGTTGTAATAAACTAAAATACACTAAAAACAGCTAGGCCTTGTGGTAGAGCTTCATGCGCTATGGCTCAGGGCGCAAAGCGTTAAAAACACATTTCTAAACTGAGCCCATAACTAGCATGTCCTGCACACAAAGATAGTAAACAAAAGATTTGCTTCTGTAAGCAAACCAGACTCTTAGCTGTTATGAAAAATAATAGGATTATATTTCCATTATAAAATTGTTCTTACCAAAGCATGAATTTCAGTCATCATTTTTGCTCTCTGGGAGTAACATTCATATTGTTCAAGCAGCAATTTCCCTGCTTCTTCATTAAGTGCAGATTCTGCATTTGGCACAATCAGCAAGCATTTCACTGTCTGTAAGACAATAACAATCAAATAACAAAATTATATCACATGCATAACACTATCTAATGCAATTTGTAATTCTAGTGACTAATATAACTTTTTTTTTTTTTTTGACAAAGCGGTAGTTACCAACAATATGTGCTTTATTCCAAGGTCTGGCTTCCAGTCCTTCTTCAATGTATTCACACATATTTCTCCATTTTTCGCAACATTTGGATGAAATATCTTTGTGAGAAAGAAAGCCTTTGGCGGTGCTTGTGGGAAATCTTTCCCAAGAGCAAGCTTCACACGGAACACACCACCAGCATATGGTGTACCAGCTGCAAGATTTAAAAATAAAAAATCACTGTTGTTTCAACCATACTGGACTGCTGACCAGCAGTACAGGTGAAGTGAAATGGATTTCTGGGCTTCATCAGTGCAAGAAGTGTTATCTCAAATATGTTTACGAGAACTTAAAACATCCTACTCAAACATTTATTGGTGACAAAGTTGATGAAGGAAGTGAACATTAGCTCAGTACCACACTAATGGGATCAAAAAGTGTTCCAGATTTTAAAGCGTAATAGATTTAACCTATCTAGTCTGCTTTATTTCTGAATCAATAATTGGGTTTACCAGTGTATTTGTTGTGTGCTTGGCGCTTTCTGTAATCATACAAAAATAGAGTTTAATTTATTCGATGTAGTATAACATCAGTACACTGTTCCCTTTCTGCAACAGTACATGTGTTCTTCAGCACATCACTACTAGTCATTTCTCATGGGGGAGCAGATGTACGCGATCCCTGTCTCTCAAATGGGCTATTCTTGTGGAGCATACAGCAAATAAAAGAAGCAAACGTGTACCTGTGTTTGGGGTTCTATGAGTGCAGACATGAATGCATTCCAGTCTGAACTGCCGATGGTGGCAGTCAGTATATTATTAACAAATTTATCTTTTTCAGAAACTTTTTTCTTGCATTTGCCAGTCTGGACTTCAAAGTCTCTGTACTTCAGCCATCATCAGCAATTGTGCTTCCCAAATAACAAAACTCATCAACTACTTTTAGTGTGTCATTTCCTAATCCACTCTCATCACCATCACTTGATTTAACTCTATAGCATTCCATTAAACTGATTTTACTTTTGTTGATGTTCATCTTACAACTACTTTCCCAGACACTATTCACTCCATTCCAACTGCTACTGCAAGTCCTTTACACACTCTAACAGCACTGCAATGTCATTGGTAAATCTTAAAGTTTTATTCTTTGCTCTGAACTTTTATTTTCTCTCCTAATTTCTTTGTTTCCTTTCATGCTCACTCAATGCACAGATAGAACAACATTGGGAGGGGAGAGGGGGAGGCTACACCCACCCCTGGTCTCACACTCTTCTCAAATACTGCTTCTCTTTCATGCCCTTGACTCATTTGGTTCCTGTACTAGTCATACATAACTTTTCACTCTTTTTGTTTTATTCTTACAATATTTCGACTTTCAGAGCTTGAAGCCTAGTTAACAACATCTAAACCTTTCTTTCAACATACAAATGCTATAAATTTAGTCTTGCCTTTTTCAATTTATCCTCTAAGTCATACGGTTAATACAGCCTTGCAGATTCTTACATTTAACCAGAACCCAAACTGATCTCCCTCAAAGTCAGGATCTACCAGTTTATCCATTCTTCTAAATGCAGTTTATGTCAGTATTTTGCAACCATAACATATTAAACTGATGTTTCAGTAATATTCAGACTTGTCAGTACCACCTTTCTTTGAAATAGGAATTATTACAACAAATGATAACAATATCAGAAAAATTGGACAATTTATTCCAGAGAAAGAGCTTCACAAGTTGGCCTTTACGCAAGCACTGCTGTTGGATGTCCTCCTGAGGTGTGTTGTACACGAATTCTGTCTAGTTGGCACCTTAAGTCATCAAAAGCCCAAGCTGGTTAAAGGGCCCTGCCCATAATGCTCAAAACATTCTCAATTGGGGAAGAGGTCTGGTGATCTTGCTGGCTGAGATAGTGTGTGGCTAGCTCAAAGACATGCAGTAAAAACTCTCACCACATGCAGATGGGCATTATCATGATGAAATGTAAGCCCAGGATGGATTGCCATGAAGAGCAACGAAATGGGACACAGAATATCATTGGCATATTACTGTGTTGTTAAGGTGCCACAGATGACAAACAAAGAGGTCCAGCTATAAAACAAAATATACCATCACTCCTGGCTGTCGGGCTGTACCGTTGGTACCCCATTGCTGTCCGGGCCTTTTTCAGTCACATTTGGACTTCCACTGACTGGAGTAGAACTATCTTCAGTGCTGAGTCCTGTTTCAAACTGAGCCCCAATGACCAGTGAAGACATGCCTCGAACAGCAGTGGGATACCAACCAGACTGTCACTAGCCATACGGCCCAACAACCAGGAGAGATGGTCTGGGGTGCCATTGCATTTCATACCAGGACCCGTTGGGTTGTCATATGTGGCATCCTTACATCACAGTGGGCTGTTGACGATATTCTACAACCAGTTTTGTTGCTCTACTGCTTGTCTTCATGCTTGTCAAACCCTATCTTGGTCAGAAAGGTCACCAGATCTCTCTCCACTTGAGAATGTTTGGAACATATGGACAAGGCCCTCCAACCAGCTTGGGATTTTTATGATTTAAATCATTAATT
Organism: Schistocerca americana; assembly: GCF_021461395.2. NCBI lineage: Eukaryota > Metazoa > Arthropoda > Insecta > Orthoptera > Acrididae > Schistocerca > Schistocerca americana. The sequence continues at coordinate 543,269,737 of NC_060119.1, forward strand.
GTACAGAATCTGGCATGACATCCCTCATGAGGACTTCAATAACTATCAGTCAATGCCAAGCCGAATAACTGCTTGCATTAGGGCCAGAGGTGGACCAATGCATTACTGACTTGCTCAATTTGTGAAGCTCTTTCTCTTGAATAAATCATCCAATTTTCCTGATACTGTAATCATTTGTGTCTGCACATGAACATCCCATCTTCCTATTTCAATCCAATTTAGATAATTCCTTTGTAGCACTTTTTTCTCTCCTTAGAGCGTATATCTTGCAAAAAAGATGGAACTGTTTTGTCATGACTGGCTCTCTCCAGAATCTCAATAATAATACATGAAAAGCACCAGTTTGCTTTTGTTCTACAATATTACTTTTATTGCTAACCAGTTTTCGGCTTACAAGGCCATCTTCAGACATTTACTGAGTATTATCACCAAAGAAGTTAAATGTCAGCAGACAACATTGGAAGAGAAGTAACACATCTAGACTGAAGTAGAAACATACTGTGAGTAACATCTTTGCAATGAAATAGTAAAAACTGAAAAGTACATAAATAACAATGGAGTTGACACAAGAACCTTTAGCACAAAATAGGAATAGCATGCCTACATAACAGTTTCTATTAATAAACAAAACTAATAAAATTAGTACTAGACAAGTCTGCATTAAGAGGTATGAAACATGGAGAGTGATACACAACCAATTAAAAAAGAAGAGACAGTTGTCAATGTAAATACAGAATATATAAGTTCCTTACCTTACCTGTATTTGATTTTGTGTTGATGACCCTGTTCTGACCTGGCAACAAGTCCTGTTCTTCCTACCATCATACAGTACCAATTAGTACTATATCTACCTTCAACCTATCCACTTTCTTTTTCAAATTATCTAACCTACCTACCAGATTAAGGGATGTAACATTCCACCCACAGAATACCAGTTTTTTTTTTTTTTTTTTTTTGCGCCTGATGACAGTGTCCTCCTGAGTAGCCCCCTCTCTGATATTCAAATGGAAGACTATTTTATCTCCCAAGTATTTTACCCACGTGGATGCCATAATCATTAAACCATACAGTAAAGGTTTGTGTCCTCGGGAATTATAATGTCTGTAGCTTCCCCTTGCTTTCCGCCTTTTATAGTAAAAATCTTGTCTGGCCATGCTGGTTAATGTCAATGCCAGATAAGCCAGGCATTGACATTGTGTAATATTATTGTGATTTCCGTAGTATGAAAGCTGTGAGTACCCTTGGAAAGGCATTCAATATCTGTATATTAAATGATCAGCTTATGAGATGAGACCTATTCTTTGAAAGACATTTGTTTTATATAATTTACATAACTGTAAAGATGCGCAACTAGCGCGGATGCTAATACATCAATTGCGTAGTCGAAGAAACATTTTAACAGAAGCTGAACTGACGTTCTACTTCAATCTAAATAAAAGATGACAGTAAAAAAAAAAAAAAAAAAAAAAAAAAAAAAAAATACTTTTGTTGATCTTCAGATTTTAATGTACTACTTCTGCTTGTAATGTGAAAATGTAAAAGAAGGTCGACTTTAAGCTATAAAAGTGAGCGTTCTTGCCAGCATGCAGACAACATTATTAATTAATAAAATTCAAGTAATTTATGTTCGAAACTGTAAATCGGCAAGTTATTGTTATGAAGGTGTTGAACAGTGCAAGAATTGTCTTTAACGAAGGAGAAAAGTAATGACTGTAATTTGTGACAAAAACGTAAACCAAGGAGACAGCACAGGGCAGGCTGAAATCTGATCGCACCATACAGTTAGAAAAGTACTTATGTAAGTTATATTGTTTATAAATAAGCCCTAATTTGCTAGTGAGAACTGTTTGAATATATTTAGTGTTTACCAGATTTCTTATTCTGTTCTTTTCCTTTATACTTTTTTAACATCTTTGCCATATTATTTTTATAAATGTCAAACAGCCTTTACTGCAGCAGAGAATACTGCGGCATCCTGGTCGTGTACAGATGGCCGCCCCTTGTCTTCTATACAACTCATAGCTGCCTCATTTATTAATGATTTCATTTGCAAATGCAAATTATTTTTTTACTGTTTATTGTTAAAGGTCCCTTAGGTAATTAAATTTATACTGATTACGTAAAGAAATCCGGGTCGTTCTTTTACAAATAATAGAAGTCTTTGCGTAATCAAAAACTAGCCTCCTCCTGACAACAATCAGGAGCCGACCAGAAGACGGACGTCTTCGACCGCTTTCGTGTCTCCTGTGGCAAAGCTATGCCAAACTGGGAACACGACATTCTAGTATTTTTTTTTTTTTTTTCATCATACTAGAATTGGCAACCCTATCTCCTGGAAAATGCTGCTGCTGTTGCTCCTCTTCAGTAACCGCATGTTTGTCTCCAAAATATCTTGGTGTCATCCTGGATCGTACACTATGCTTCAAACAACACCTTCTTAACTTAGCTCAAAAGCTGAGGAATCGAAACATCCTCCATAAGCTATGCGGAACTACCTGGGGATCTTCAGCAACCACCCTGCGAACTTGAGCTCTGGGCTTGGTATACTCAAGTGCTGAGTACTGTGCACCTGTTTGGATGAATAGTCATCATACAAGGCTTGTTGATACCCAGCTGAATACGACAATGCGCATAATATCTGGCACAATCAGATCTACTCCAGTTTATTGGCTTCCACTGTTAACCGGTATAATGCCTCCTGATCTACGCAGATGTACTGCCCTTATGAGAGAATTCCACAAGATCTCCAGGAATTCTAACCTACCCGTGCATAGCGACCTGCCACTTTTAAATCCCATGAGACTGAAATCATGTCATCCAACTCTGCGCGATGCTGCTGACATGGTTGCTAAGACTTTCAAACCTCTTGAAGAATGGAAAGGTCGGTGGGAAGCAGTGACAGATGTGCACCTGCATAACATCTTCTCAGGTGCTAAACTTCCAAGTGGATTCGACTTACCACGCAAGACCTGGTCTACTCTCAACAGAATCCGTACCAGCCATGGGCGATGCAGGGATGCTCTCTTTAAGTGGAAGAAGCTGCCTGATCCAGCTTGTGACTGCGGGGCTCCATACCAGACTGTTCACCACATTGTCAGTGAATGCAGGATTCGAGCCTATCACGGCGCCAAAGAGGACTTCCTGCTAGCAACTCCAGACGCAGTGCGCTGGATTGAAGGACTGGATATTCAGTTGTAAAGACAAACTTAACTTTCTTGTGTGTCAATATGTACATATGTATATGTAATTTCATGATATGTCTGTATTAGCCATACGCTAAATAAAATGTCTGTTGTCTACTCTAATTCACCTCCATTGTGGTTGAACCTACGGCATGGCTATATGACTATCTCTACGATACAGGAACACAAGACTGCTCCACCTAGAAAGGACCAAAGGGGCAGGGAGGGGAGGGCAGGGGGACAATGGTTGTGTGCAACCCCAATCATTATGTATCTTTATGCTAAATCTATATTTTTGTTTGTTCGCTGACACACACCTTTTCCTATAAAATCATTTCAGTCTACATTCAATACTTAGGTATTTATATTTTATTTCTAACTAAAAAAAAATACGTCTAAAAACAAAGATGATGTGACTTACTAAACAAAAGCACTGGCAGGTCGATAGACACACAAACAAACCCAAACATACACACAAAATTCAAGCTTTCGCAACCAACGGTTGCTTCATCAGGAAAGAGAGAAGGAGAGGGAAAGACGAAAGGATGTGGGTTTTAAGGGAGAGGGTAAGGAGTCATTCCAATCCCGGGAGCGGAAAGACTTACCTTAGGGGGAAAAAAGGACAGGTATACACTCGTGCACACACACACACACATATCCATCCGCACATACACAGACACAAGCAGACATTTGTAAAGGCAAAGAGTTTGGGCAGAGACGTCAGTCGAGGTGGAAGTACAGAGGCAAAGAAGTTGTTGAAAGGCAGGTGAGGTATGAGCTGCGGCAACTTGAAATTAGCGGAGGTTGAGGCCTGGCGGATGAGAAGAGAGGATATACTGAAGGGCAAGTTCCCATCTCCGGAGTTCTGACAGGTTGGTGTTAGTGGGAAGTATCCAGATAACTCGAACGGTGTAACACTGTGCCAAGATGTGCTGGCCGTGCACCAAGGCATGTTTAGCCACAGGTTGATCCTCATTACCAACAAACACTGTCTGCCTGTGTCCATTCATGCGAATGGACAGTTTGTTGCTGGTCATTCCCACATAGAAAGCTTCACAGTGTAGGCAGGTCAGTTGGTAAATCACGTGGGTGCTTTCACACGTGGCTCTGCCTTTGATTGTGTACACCTTCCGGGTTACAGGACTGGAGTAGGTGGTGGTGGGAAGGTGCATGGGACAGGTTTTACACCGGGGGCGGTTACAAGGGTAGGAGCCAGAGGGTAGGGAAGGTGGTTTGGGGACTTCATAGGGATGAACTAAGAGGTTACGAAGGTTAGGTGGATGGCGGAAAGACACTCTTGGTGGAGTGGGGAGGATTTCATGAAGGATGGATCTCATTTCAGGGCAGGATTTGAGGAAGTCGTATCCCTGCTGGAGAGCCACATTCAGAGTCTGATCCAGTCCCGGAAAGTATCCTGTCACAAGTGGGGCACTTTTGTGGTTCTTCTGTGGGATGTTCTGGGTTTGAGGGGATGAGGAAGTGGCTCTGGTTATTTGCTTCTATACCAGGTCGGGAGGGTAGTTGCGGGATGCGAAAGCTGTTTTCAGGTTGTTGGTGTAATGGTTCAGGGATTCCAGACTGGAGCAGATTCGTTTGCCACGAAGACCTAGGCTGTAGGGAAGGGACCGTTTGATGTGGAATGGGTGGCAGCTGTCATAATGGAGGTACTGTTGCTTGTTGTTGGGTTTGATGTGGACGGACGTGTGAAGCTGGCCATTGGACAGATGGAGGTCAACGTCGAGGAAAGTGGCATGGGTTTTGGAGTAGGACCAAGTGAATCTGATGGAACCAAATGAGTTGAGGTTGGAGAGGAAATTCTGGAGTTCTTCTTCACTGTGAGTCCAGATCATGAAGATGTCATCAATAAATCTGTACCAAACTTTGGGTTGGCAGGCCTGGGTAACCAAGAAGGCTTCCTCTAAGTGACCCATGAATATGTTGGCGTACGAGGGGGCCATCCTGGTACCCATGGCTGTTCCCTTTAATTGTTGGTATGTCTGGCCTTCAAAAGTGAAGAAGTTGTGGGTCAGGATGAAGCTGGCTATGGTAATGAGGAAAGAGGTTTTAGGTAGGGTGGCAGGTGATCGGCGTGAAAGGAAGTGCTCCATTGCAGCGAGGCCCTGGACGTGCGGAATATTTGTGTATAAGGAAGTGGCATCAATGGTAACAAGGATGGTTTCCAAGGGTAACAGATTGGGTAAGGATTTCAGGTGTTCGAGAAAGTGGTTGGTGTCTTTGATGAAGGATGGGAGACTGCATGTAATGGGTTGAAGGTGATGATCTACGTAGGCAGAGATACGTTCTGTGGGGGCTTGGTAACCAGCTACAATGCGGCGGCCGGGATGATTGGGTTTGCGAATTTTAGGAAGAAGGTAGAAGGTAGGGGTGCGGGGTGTCGGTGGGTTCAGGATGTTGATGGAGTCAGGTGAAAGGTTTCGTAGGGGGCCTAAGGTTCTGAGGATTCCTTGAAGCTCCGCCTGGACATCAGGAATGGGATTACCTTGGCAAACTCTGTATGTGGTGTTGTCTGAAAGCTGACGCAGTCCCTCAGCCACACACTCCTGACGATCAAGTACCACGGTCGTGGAACCCTTGTCTGCCGGAAGAATGACGATGGATCGGTCAGCCTTCAGATCACGGATATCTTGGGCTTCAGCAGTGGTGATGTTGGGAGTAGGATTAAGGTTTTTTAAGAAGGATTGAGAGGCAAGGCTGGAAGTCAGAAATTCCTGGAAGGTTTGGAGAGGGTGATTTTGAGGAAGAGGAGGTGGGTCCCGCTGTGACGGAGGACGGAACTGTTCCAGGCTACTCACCATATAGAGGAGATGTTGAGTAATAGACACGTACAGCAAAGAGATTGCTATAGATCTGAGCTTTCAGCCAAAAGGATTTCTTCTAAACAGAAAAAAAATACACACACACACACACGCATGCACGGTTGGTCGCGCAGAGCAGATGTTGAATCATAGACAGGCCCGATAAAAAGATTGCTGTGGTTGTGAACTTTCGGCCAAAAGGACTTCTAAACTAGAAAATGCACACTCATTCTCACACACACACACACACACACACACACACACACACACACACACAAATAGGACAACTCACACAACCTCTAGCTACTGAGGGTAGTCAAGACAATGCCTGTGTGTGAATGTTTTGCTTGTGTGAATGAGTGCGCATTTTCTAGTTTAGAAGTCCTTTTGGCCGAAAGTTCAAACCACAGCAATCTTTTTATCGGGCCTGTCAATGACTCAACATCTGCTCTATATGGTGAATAGCAATCAATCCTTTTCATAATAGATTACAAATTCAGAATGAATATTGTCCAACCCTGAGTTTCCATTGTTTGTTTCCACACCTAGTGTGCTTCAGTGTTATTGATAGCCATACCATAGTTGCAACCACAATGTAGGGTATCTGAGAAGAGATCAGACTAACCTGTGGATCTTTAAGAGGGGCAGCCAAACTTTTCAGTAACTGCAGAGGCAACAGTCTGGATATCTGACTGAACTAGTCTTATAACATTAGTCAACAAGATTTTCCTATGCAAACAGCTGAAAGCATGGGTGTTACTGGAAAAACTGGCTTTCTACAGATCAGAGTAGGAAAAATTCAAAGCCTTAAAGGGTATATGTATTAGAGAATTTAAAAAGAGAGATTGATAGGTTGAAGTTAAATATAGTGAGAATAAGTGAACCGTAAAGGCACAAAGAACATAACTTCTGGTCAGGTCAATACAGGGTTATTCACATAAAATCAAATAGTAGTAATGCAGGATTAGGTCTAACAATGAATAAGAAAATAGGAATGTGGATAAGCTAAACAAATTATTGTAGCCAACATAGAAATATAGTCAACATCCACCACAGTAGTAGTAGTAGTTTATATGTCCACAGGCTCTACAGATGAAGAGATGGAAACAATGACTGGAGAGTGAAAGAAATGACTGATAGTTACGAGGGATGAAAATTTGATTGTGACAGGGGACTGGAATTCAACAGTAGGAAAAGGAAGAGAAGAAAATATAGTGGGACAACATGGACAGGGAGGAACAAAAGAAAGGGGTAGCCAGCTGACAGAATTTTGCATAGAGTATAATTTAATACTTAATTGATAGCACATCATTCCACAGTCATGGAAGATAACGGAATATATACACAGTAAATAAACTTTAAGACAATATTAGTGAAAGAGAAGAGGAAGTAAATGAAGATTAGATGAGATAGGTATGATATTGCAAGAAGTATTTCACAATGTACTTTAAGACCTAAGTAGAAACAAGCCCCCTGCAAGACCCTCAGAATGACTGAGATCCTACACAAAACAATTCCACCTGTTGTGCAAAATACATGAATTGTTTGCAGAAGAATGGGAAAACTTGTACAGGTTGACCTCAGGTACAATCAGGTTTGGATTATGAACAAATATATGACATGCGAGGAAATATTGGCCATATAACTTAACTTAGAAGATAAAGGTAAACCTATGTTTATAGCGTTTGTAGATTTAGACCAAGCTTTTGACAATACTGGCTGGGCAAAATTCTTTCAAATTTTGAAGATTATGGTGATAAAATTGCACCTTGAAAACAGTTTCCAAGATGTACATCAGCAAAACAAGGATAATGGCAGGTAGCCAAATTGAATCAGGCCATACTGAGAGAATCTAATTAGGAAATTGTAGACTAAAGGTTGCAGAACTTTTTGTCATTTAGGAAACATAATAACTTATGATGGTCAAAGCAGAGAACATATAAAATGCAATCCAGCAATAGCAAGAAAACCATTTCTGATAAAGTACAATTTTTTAAAATGGAATATAAATTTAAATGTTAGTAAGCTTTTTTTTAGAAGGTATTTGTATGAAGCACGGCTCACATCTCCACTTCCAATACATGCCACATGCATCCACCCAGCACATAGTCTTGTCCGTCACAGGCAATTCTACGCTGTCATAAGTAGGGAAACACGTGAAAGCAGAAATGTCAAATATCAAGTCTGCTGTAACTTTAGCATAGCTCCTTATGTGAACATGAACACAAACCAATTGTCCATACAAGTAAATGGCCACCAGCCAACTTAGTTCTTTCCCAAAGTTGACAACATGGTTAATGATGACTGTCTTTCAAAGGCAGCTTTACTATCCGTACTATCTAGATGTCCCCTCAATTTAACTTCACTGACTGCGTAGGTGAGAATTGCCAATAGAAGACATCTTTCAATTCTCTAACCCTAATGCATAACTTCCCCAATACTTTAGTTCGATGAAACACACTTATTTTCAATATTTTCAAGTTCGGTCGCCCCCCTCCCCCCCCGCCCCCCCCTGTCTCAGTTCTGCATTACTCCCCCCACCCCCTTCCACGCAATTCCCACTGCATGAAGGTTGGGCTCGCCAGTACCACATTCCTATCACGTACTCCTTACTGACTCTACAACTGCAGCCAACATCCTATTTTTTCTTGACCCCTCCCATCTTATTTGTTCCTCTCAGCTGACACAACCTGTTGCCCCAGTTGCGCTGTTCCAATAGGACAGAATGTGAGTTCATGTTTTAATCTATTAACCCCATAAATGCACATTGTCTTTATCTTGTTCATGTGCCTGTTGACCATTCAACCTCACAACTACAAATATATCTTAAGTGGTTCCCTTTACTCATTTCACTTCTAGTTTTGCAAGTTTCATTTTTAGTGTCTATTCCAAAAATTTATTAGACTGTCTGGCATGTAAAATCTTAAAAGAACGATACAGTGAAAAACTTATAACATGCTATTTCCTACAAATTCACTAATAACACATTCTCTTTAGCCTCCATGTGATCATCTGGTTCTGTAAGCATGTATCTGGTGTTTATCTGTTTTATTTTAATGTTGCTGTGGGCCAGTTTACAGATATATATTTTTTGCTATACGTAATATTACCTTATGTACCTACAAACAAATCATACCATCATTGCTTTTAAGTGTTAGTATCATACCTGGGCCTTCAATGTATGCTTGGATGTCAGTTACATCTTCATCATTAATATTAACTCTTATTCCTTCTGGAGGGTCATTAGCTAAATCATGAATCTCCTTGGCAACACGTCTTATTATCTGTGGTGATAAATTCTCCACATTTGACATCTGAAACAGCAATTACATACTTTTTGTATAAGTGTGCAAAAGTGTGAGCACGCAGTAAAATGTAAACAAAAGAAGTTTGCTGGAAATAAAAGGCCAAGACACTACAAAATGGTAAAACAAACAACATTTGAACAAGATGAATTACATACAAGAAATAAAGATCTTTAAGAAAAAGGATGACGCCAGACTACTGAGTCATTAAGTATGGATCTGTTTCAATATATTATATGTCACCTAACTACATTTATGAATGACAGTACCACAAAAATAACTCGTACTGACTTCAGTATACCTTCGTTCCAAATTACATTTTTCAAACAAAATACTGTACCTTCCAATTCAGACCTCCATGTTTAGTAACAGTAACAATATTAGCACCCATTTATTTAGCTTTTTTGTTTGTGTGAAGTCCCAATGAGAGTGAGCTCATCACAAACGAAGCTTTAAGTTAGTTTTTACAATACAGAAACAAACCAACCTCATTATTGTAAAACAACCTACTCAGGTAGATATATGTTGAGTAGTATCAAACATTACCTTATGCTGAACAAAGAACTATTAAAACTCTTAATTTATCACAGTACCAGTCACTGTGATAGGGTACAGTCACCATAACAGGGCACTAAAACACAAATATACAAAAATACTCCTAAAAGCATGTTATTAAAATTTATAAATTGCTTCAAGTTGAATGACACTTGCAGCCCTCTACCACAAGAAGGCTACAAATTGTATCATTAACAGGGTTGTGTGTAGTGTAATTATGTTGGTGCATGAGAAATAATGTGCTGTAACTGAGTTTCAAATTCAAAGAGTTCGTCCACACATAGAGCAAGTCTCCTTCAGAATAACAATGCCACACCACACCCAAGTGCTGTGACATCTGCAACAATATGATGCCTTAGGTTACTATCACTGATCATCTTCCATACAGTCTTGAATTGGCCCCATCCGATTTTCATCTGTTTCCAAAACTTAAATAACACCTTTGAGGACTTCACTTTGATAGTGACGAAGCAGTGCAAGCAGAAGTGAGGTTGTGGCTCTGTCAGGAAAGTAAAATATTCTACAGTGACAGAAACAACAAAGTGGTCTCTTGTTGGGAAAAATGTGTTCATTGACAGGGTGATTATGTTGAGAAATAAACATGCAGACACGATGAATAAAGATTTAAAATGTTAATAGCATTTTTTCCCCGTCTTAACTGTTAATACCTTAGGCTAACTCATTAACAATTACAAGCAATATGGTTCTAGTTACAAAATAATGTTCAATTGATAGGCTGCATACGAAGCTGTAGTTTATATTATGAACTTTCAATTTCTTTATAGCCTCCGTTCAAAACATGACCTAAATATTAATGAAAATATTTTAGGTTTTGGCATCACATGTAACGTTTTGTCAGAATGTTATACAGAAGAGGAACTGTCCATATTTTAAAGCACTGATTTCTTGCATGAATGCACTGTTTCAGAACAATACTATTTCAGAAATTCTTTTCAGACTTCAGGTCACACCAATAGGCTTTTGACTGAGCACTTATCAGTCACTGTTATGCAGTTACTGCTGGTTACTGAGGTTTACTACAGTACAGCCATGCAATCTGTTGTGGACCTCGTATCTGGTTCATTATGGCCTAAATGGTAGTCATTAGTTAACATTTGACATGGTAAGTCATTGCAGCTTATGGAGGTCAAAGTGCTTGATAGTGCTGGAAGCCCAAGATGATTTTACTGAACTGCAATTTTTTTGCTACAATGAAACTGTTTGAGAAAGACAAAAACAATCAGTTTGAAGTAAAGCATAGTAGTACTATGGTATTGCATAAAATTTATCACATGACAATACACATGAACTACAAAATAATGTTCCTCTTACAGGTAAGATATAGTAATACTTTTCCATAAATTACTGCTACACAAATAGGAGGGCCTTTTTTTTCTTTTTCAACCTCCAATCAATTAGTATAGAAGCTACATGAGCAGCAGGAAGTGGACATGCACTGTAGGCTACTGCACAACTCTCGCTCTACACACTACACCATTGCTGACCTCAAGGCATCAGCCTGCATTGCACTACAGCCACATAAACATGGCTGCCATCATTGTTGCTCCCGCTAAGTGTGAATTACGAAGTGTAATTTGGTTTCTGTAAGCAGAAGGGAATAGTGCAACAGAAATTTATCGGAGAATGAGCCGAGTGTACAGTGATAACTTCATGACTAATGGTGGTGTGCTTGAATGGTGACGAAAGTTTAAAGATGGCTGAAATGACGTGCATGACGAATAGGGCCAAGGACGCAAGTCTGCCGTTACAGCCGACCTTGTTCAACGAGCTGATATAATGGTTAGAGAAAATTGTAGGTTCACCATAACTGCTTTTTCTATAGAAATTCCGGAAGTTTCAAGGTCTGTCGTACACTCTATTGTTATTGAACATTTAGGCTATAAAAAACTTTGTGCTCATTGGGTTCCAAAAAGGTTGACGGATGCACATAAAAGTCACCGAATAGCGTCAGTTTTGAATTTCCTTGACCATTATCACGGCGAAGGAGAGAACTTTTTGAAATCAATTGTTACTGGAGATGAACCTTGGATCCAATAGAACAAACTGGAAACAAAACGACAAACATGACAATGGATGCATCCAAATTCACCAAACAAACCAAAAAAATTCAAATAAACGCTCAACAACAGAAAGGTTATGGCTACTGTGTTTTGGGACCAAAAAGGTGTGTTGTTTGTAGAGTTTATGCAGCCCGGAACCACTATCAATGCAGCTGCTTATTGTGAAACTTTACGATGTCTGCGGAGAGCCCTTCAAAACAAACAAAGAGGAACGCTGACTTCAGGAATTGCGTTGACCCATGGCAACGTTCGTCCACACACTGCTGGCACAACCCAACGGCTCCTTGAACAGTTGCAACGGGACATTCTCGATCATCTGCCGTACAGTCCAGACCTGGCACCCAGCGACTTCCACTTTTTCCCTGAACTGAAGACGTGGCTAGGAGGGCAGCACTTTAAAATCAACAAAGATCTTCAAAACAACATCACTGCTCATTTGAAATTGTTGGTGGCAACATTTTTTGAAGAGGGTATTGCAAAGCTTGTCCACAGGTATGATAAATGTCTCAATCTTTTTGGTGATTATGTTGAAAAGTAACCATAAGTGTACAAAACTTTTGGTAATAAAATAATAGTTTTCTAGGAACATGCCTTTTATTTATAGCCAATCGGATTTTTTTTTTAAATCCTCGTATTATTCATTCAAACAAATGTTTAAATAATTTACTTTCCAATACAGTGTTTCTCCCAGGCGCTATAGGATTGTCAAAGTTTTATTGTCAGTAATGGAATGAGTCACCTACACACACACAATGCCACTTTGAATTATCTTATGGATTATTACTTATTTCTAAGTTTTTATATTGAAAGTGGAACCTGCTGATAGTACTGGATGGCAAAGGAAACGGTCATGTCCTTTTTAAAAAAAAAAACTATCTTTGTACTGGCCTTGAGTAAACTACAAAAAAACAGATCTGGATGGCTGAAAGGTAATCAGAATAATTTTTTCTCTCTAAAGTGAGTCCACTGTCTTAACCTCTACACTATCTTGTTCACTATTAGCATAGGCATTAATCCAAATTTAGAAAGGGGAAATTTAAATATGGTGTCTGGCAAAGTTTTGTACTTCACCCATTCCTGTTCTTGACATGTCATTATTTACTCTTCAAAAAAACTGTGATGGGTTGCCAACGATACAAGTATATTGACAAAGGGACCAAGTACATCCATACTGAGAACAGAGGGTTGGGCTTACAAATGGTTCAAAGCAATCAACAGAACTTATAAACGCCAGTGGATATCGATATGGACGCAGTTTAGCTGGTGTGGGTCTCATGAAAGAGTAGTGTGATAAGCTGTCACAGACTGTGTGTGCAATGTGTTGTATGAGCAGAACCAATGACCAATCACTATCGACAATGATAGGACAGGGCCATCATTTTTTATGCCCATTGCAACGACCTCAGGCCTGGTTTTTGCCTCACAGGAAGCTCCTGTGGCACTGTTCTGTATCCAGTTTTCATTTAACAGAGCACGTTTTCTAATGGCAGAGATGGAATAACCAAGAATACAAACATTTTGTTTGCAATGGACAAACTTTGTATGTTTTTTGTCTGAAGGTTGTGAGACTTAACAAGTTGGTACTCCTCTATCTATCATGTTTGCTACTTCCATGACTGACTAAATTTTTTTCCGATTTTTCATTCTATTTTCAGTAGAGCTGCATACAAAATATAAAAAATGTACACGAATATGTTAAAGTGTTATTTAGGCAAAGTTCCACATTAATTTACTGTTCAGATGGTTCTACCGAATTTTCTGATTGCAATGATGCATTAGCCTTCCGAGAAATTAAAACTAACTGAAAATTCTAATACAGTGCATGGAGATTTTTGTGCTAACAAGCACTCTTTCTGAGAACATACTTTAAATTACTTGAAGCTAATTAACTCATAATAATTTCAACTGCCAATTTTGCCCTGGTGTGTGTTAGATTCCAACTTTTAATGCTATACTTTTGTTGCTGTATTTGTTGCCGAGTCAAATGACTTCTCATTAATCAATTAAGCCACTAACTAAGATTCTGAAAAATTTATTATAACATAAATTTATTATAACATAAAAATATTATAACATAAAATTATTTTCAAGATGGATGCCATACTCATAGTTACAGTATTCCCAATGATGAATCATAACAGGGTTTTGTATACTTTTATAACTTGCTAGCCTTCAACGTTCTTCATAAACCAAACAACTGTCAAATTTTCACAATTCATTCGAAACAGTGAAACAGCTGATTTTCCAAAACATTATGTAGTTTCCAAGATCAACAAATATATGTAGGCCAGTCTTTCACATCCCACCCAAAAATCACCAGTCTGTGTTCAGACAGGAAACATTAACCTTGAAAGAGAGAATGGTCTTTTCTTTTTATTTATTTATTTTATGGTTTTAACTGCGCAAAACTGCTACCGTCATAAGTGCCCAATCAATGGCTTAGGGAAGGGTAAAAAACAGAAAGTTAAATCAGCAGCAATGGGAGCAAAACTCAAGGAGGGAAACTAAAAACGGAAGGAAAGCGTAGAAAATTACTATTGAAGGGGGGGTTCCCCAAAAAGGAGCTTCAAATGACCGATCATCTCACTGACACAGATAAACTCAAGGATGCGATCGGCTGAGAACGTATCATCTGCTAAAAGGGAAGGTAGATCAGGCAACAGCTGTAATCGGACGCATAGCGGATTAAAATAAGGGTAGCGAAGTAAAAGGTGTCTCACCGTCCACAGTTGAGAGGAGTGGGGAAAAAGCGGTGGAGGATCGCCACTTAAAAGATGTCAATGGCTAAAAAGACAGTGCCTTATCCGAAGTCTAGTTAAAATTACCTCTTCTCAACAACGAGGCCAGGAGGAAGAGGTCCAAGCACAGGGAAGAGATCTGACATCCCGTAATTTGTTATCGGGAAGTGTGGACCAATGTGTGTGCCATGAAAGAGCAACACAACGACATAAAACGCTCTGTAGATTGGCAAAGGGAACCATGTGAACAGTGGGCCGAGGAAGAGAGACTGCAGCCTTTGCCACTTTATCGGATGCCTCATTTGCACGGATACCAATGTGCCCTAGGATCCAGAGGAATGTCACCGAGACGTGGAGCAAGTGGAAGCAGTCCTGAATCCGGTGGACCAGAGGGTAGACAGGATAAATGTTGAGAAGAGAGCTGAGTGAATCCGAGGATACAATATACTGTGGTCGCTTATGGCGACAGATGCACTGGACAGCCTGGAGAACAACATGAAGCTCCACAGTAAAAACCGAACACTGGTCGGGAAGCCGATATCTAATAGGGGCATCGCC
The DNA here is from genome assembly GCF_021461395.2 of Schistocerca americana. Lineage (NCBI taxonomy): Eukaryota > Metazoa > Arthropoda > Insecta > Orthoptera > Acrididae > Schistocerca > Schistocerca americana. Next base: position 543,284,972 of record NC_060119.1, read on the forward strand.
AACAATATAGGCGTCAGTGTAAATAAACATGGTATCCTCCATTTGTGCACATAGAGCAGCAAATGCCCAATGATAAAATATCAGAGGGGTACTATCTTTGGGAAGCTGACAAGGGTCACGGAGAAGGCAGGTCTGGGGACGAAGCCAAGGTAGCGCCATAACCCTATTTGTCCAGAAAGTTTTAGGAAAGTGGAAGGAAGGAGAAAGTAGCAATTGACGGAAGCAGACTCCTGGTGGTAGTAGAGAGGACGGGCGGCCCGTATACCCTAAATCCAAGGAGGCATGGGCGGGGAGAGGAAAGGCAAGTGTTGGATGAGCAGGCGTGGAAGACAGATGACTAGTGCAATGACTCAGTAGGACAGCCCGCCGATTGGATAGCAGAGGTTCGACAGTGTAAAGGCTCTCCATGGGGCTGGTGTAAAAAGCTCCAGATACTAAACGCAATCCATGGTGGTGGACAGAGTCGAGACGCTAAAGAATAGATGACCGTGCAGAGGTATAAACTATGCTTCCATAGTCCAATTTCGAGTCACTAAGGTGCAATATAGGTGGAGGAGGATCACTCGGTCCACTCCCTAGGAGGTACCACTCAGAACACAGAGGGTGTTGAGGGATCGCAGACAGCGAGCCAACAGATATGAAACATGGGAAGACCAGCACAGTTTTCTGTCAAACATTAGTCCTAAGAATTTGGCAACGTCCGCGAACGGAAGGTAGACAGGGCCTAGAGGTAGGGAAGGCGGAGGAAACTCCATATGACGCCAAAAATTTACACAGACGGTCTTACTGAGACAAAATCAGAATCCGGTTTCGATGCTCCACGAGTGGAGGTGATCGAGACATCCTTGAAGACGTTGCTCAAGAAGGCTGGTCCATTGAGAGCTGTAGTAGATTGTAAAATTGTCGACAAAGAGGGAGCCCGAGAAATCAGGCAGGAGAAACCCATAATCGGATTTATGGTGATGGCAAACAGTACACTTACCATGGAGCCCTGGGGCACCCCGTTTTCTTGGGAGAAAGAACGGGACAGAGTAGTGTCACCCGCACCTTAAATGTGCGCTCTGTCATAAATTCACGACTGAAAAGGGGTGGCCGACCTCGAAAGCCTCAAGAGGACAGTGTGCGGAGGATGCCTGCCCTCAACAGGTATCATAAGCCCTCTCCAAATCAAAAAATATTGCTATCGTTTGGCGTTTCCTGAGAAAATTGTTCATGATAGAAGTGGAGAGGGCAACAAGATGGTCAACTGCAGAACAACGCTTTCGGAAACTGCATTGGGCAGGTGTTAAAAGGTTTCGCGACACCAGCCACCAGCCTAAACGGCAATTCACCATACACTCCAAAACCTTACATACACTACTCGTGAGAGATATGGGGTGATAGCTACTCGGGAGATGTTTGTCTTGTACAGGTTTCAGAAAAGGAATGACGATAGCTTCCTACCAGCTACTGGGAAAGGTACTGTCGGTCCAAAATCAATTATAAAGGTGAAGAAGGTGACGCAGACTATGGTATGATAAATGCAGCAACATCTGGACGTGGATGTCATCCGGTCCTGGGGAGGAAGAGCGAGAGGAAAAGAGTGTTGGAGTTCCTGCTTAGAGAAAACAGTATTATAGGGTAACTCCACGGAAATGCGACATTTTTTGTCATAATTAAAATTTTCTTCCACTTAATCGTGTAGCATGTCATATTGAAGCTCAGAATGTGTAGTTTCTGAATTTGGCAACACTGCAACAATAAACTTAGCGTGAGCTATACAATAGAAGCCTAAATATAAACAGTAACATTGCCTTGCATAGAAGCCATTATTGGCATTTTCAGTGAACTAAAACGTCTTTACTCCTATATTAAACATATTTTACATGTGATATGCTATATGGTGAACTCCCCAGTCAATTAATGTAGGTTTTTTCACAACCCATTGACTATTACGGTGTGGGCAGATAATAATCACAGTAGCTTTGACGTCGGTGTTATGTTAGTCGCCAAACACACAATTTTTTCACATTTGTACTGTGATTTCAGCTTTTTTGAGCTATTGTATCCATAAACATTAGGACAGACATCCAATATAGCATACTAAGAAAGGGGATGCGTAATATGCTTCTACAAACTCTAATAGTAGGCGTGACAAACGTAACAGGTATTTTGCGACTCACGTAACCTCCAGTATTTGTTACATTAGTCACTGGCTATACCGACATTTTATCTGCCTCACTGGAAATAACAGTTTAATTTTACTATTTAATTTCAAACAGACAATGTTAGTGTGTGTCAAAAATAACGTATAAAATATTTATGACAATTAATAGCCTACTTTTTTCGGTAGGAAAATTAGTTGAAACGTGCATCATTGGCCACAATGGCTCCAATGACACCAGCAGAACGGGAAAGAAGAAGTCGAGCTAAGCAAGATCCACAGAAGAAGGAAATGGAAAGTCAGAAAGCACGTGAAAATATGAAGAAACTCTGAGAAATTACGAAAGGTAACAAGAAAATTCAACAAAAGGAGAGGGATGCTTCAAGAATCCGTACGAAAAGAATGAGAGAATGCCGATAACAGGCTTCTGATGAAACAGCATCTCCTACAATGTCAACAAGTTCGTCTGAAATATCACCATACAAAAGTGCTCGGCCACTACAAAGAGCTGTCAGAAAAGTGAATGAAGATTTACCCAGCAGTCCTCGAAAACGAAGAAAAGTGATAACGAAATTATTTTCAACAAGTTTATGTAGCATCTCTCTGTGTAACACAGTGTCAAGACATAGGTCAACTGCAATCATTGAAGAAACTAAACAACTTGTGCAAGTTTTCTTACGCAGTGATACAATTTCACGCCAGCTGCCTGTTAAGAAAGATGTGAAAGTTGTCAGGGATGCACAAACAAAGACAAGAATGCCGATAACAGGCTTCTGATGAAACAGCATCTCCTACAATGTCAACAAGTTCGTCTGAAATATCACCATACAAAAGTGCTCGGTCACTACAAAGAGCTGTCACAAAAGTGAATGAAGATTTACCCAGCAGTCCTCGAAAATGAAGAAAAGTGATAACGAAATTATTTTCAACAAGTTTATGTAGCATCTCTCTGTGTAACACAGTGTCAAGACATAGGTCAACTGCAATCATTGAAGAAACTAAACAACTTGTGCAAGTTTTCTTATGCAGTGATACAATTTCACGCCAGCTGCCTGTTAAGAAAGATGTGAAAGTTGTCAGGGATGCACAAACAAAGACAAGCATGCAAAAGAGGCTGACGATGTTCAATCTGAAGGAGGCCCATTTTTGTTTAAAGAAAAGTACCCTGATGTGAAAATAGGACTGTCATTGTTTTGCCAACTGCGTCCACCAGATGTTGACTTGTTTGGCTCTTTGAGACAAGAAGTGTGTTGTTATTTATACTGTGAGAACTTTGAATTCCTTCTTTGGCAGATCCATTTGTAAACAAGTCCAGAAACATCCACAAATGGCTTTGTATGTTCTATTGTGTGTAATATGCATAACAAAAACTGTATGATAGGAATGTGTCACTTGTGCTTACCTTCCAAACAATTAGTAGACACCTTGGAGTTCAGAGTGCAACAGTCAACTGAAGAACTTGAGAACTGCAAGATTCAGGTCATTCAGTGGGATATAAGGGGTGCAATTGTGAACCAAGAATGGGATCTTCTTGAAGCAAGAGATGAACTAACATCTCAACTCCAGAAAGTAAAATTACACCTATATAACATATACCGACAGGCATCAGAATTGCAGAAACAGAAAGACTCTCCCCAGCCAGGAAGCGTGATATTGCAAACAGACTTTGCTGGAAACTATTGTATAAGACACCAGAGTGAAGTAATGGCAGCACACTGGAACAACGATTGTGCTGTGACAATATATACTGCAGTCATACATCATCGACCAGATTCTACCGAGGATGTCAAGCATCAGTGTTATTCTGTGATTTCAGATTGTACCAGTCACACATCTGCAGAAGTACAGATCTTTAACAAAGCCATCATAACACATTTTGAAGAGCACTTCGAGACAGTTGAAAAAATTACAGTATGGAGTGATAGAGCAGCCAGTCATTTCAAGAACAGGTATTCCATGGCAGCTATGTCGGCGTGCCCAAAATATTCTGCTTGGAACTTTTTTGAATCGTATCATGGTAAGGGCGCACATGATGGTGTGGGTGCTGTCGCATAAAGATATGTGTGGAGGTGCGTCCTCCGAAGGTGGCGAGCATATTTCGAATGCTACAGAGTTCTATAATGTTCTTGTTGCTGGTAATTTGAATATGCAGGTCTTGTTTGTCACCGAGAGTGACATGCAAGAAGAAAAACGTGAACTGAGTAACTTTTTTAAACATGTAGCTCCTGTCCAAGGTATCAAGGGAGCGCATTGTGTGAAATGAGTAGGAAATTTGCAGGTTTTGTTGTATGAAAACACAGCAGATGTGGTTGCCATATCTGATAGTGTAAGATTTTACACTGTCACTCTTCATAATAGCAAAGATGATTCAGATAGCAGTATTCCCCAAGAAAGTAGTGAAGACTTTAGTGATGTCCTAACATTTAGTAATTCTGATTCTATAGAACTATCTGTACATGACTGGTGCATTGTTCAGTATGATAATCAGAGGTATCCTGGAGAAGTTGTTGAAGTGGATCCTGAGGATTCTAATTCTTTTCAAGTGTCTGTCATGATTCCTGCTGGCACATCTACATATAAATGGCCTGACAAAAAGGATCAAATTATTTATCACAAGAGTGACATTGTGAAGAAACTGCAATCACCACCATACCCACTGAATCATCGTGGTCATTTCACGTTCAGTGAGGCTATATGAGATTTATCCAATGCTGTATGCTTTGTATTTACACACATGCTTCAATCATAAGGCTGTAACTTATTTTGAAATAAAGTTAATAGTTATGACCATTGTGTTACGCTTGTCACAGCACCTTACTGATAAAATCTTCCTGCCTACACCTAATAATTAGCCACACAGCAATAAGCAGCAGGTAAGAAGTAAAGTAGAGTACAGAGGTCAAAGTCATATCTTAAGGGTGAAACTAAACAGCATTGGCACTTGACAAAAGCTGTTACGACATCAGTTGGTTTTTAAAGTGTCACACGAATGTTACATCTGTCACACTTTTTTAAATTTTATCTATAAATAAGCTATTGTATTTATAGGCAATTTGTGAAATTCTCATCAAAGAAGCCTGGAAGTCAAACTATCATGTGTAGTATAAAGGTTGTGAAAAAGTAATCATTGTTGCCAAAAGGGAAGGGTTAAAATGTCTGTTGTCACTGAAAAATGTTACGTTAGTCACCATGGAATGACCCTATAGCTCTCGTGATTTTGAGAGGAGAAAGCAAGAGGTTGCACTGCCTCTGCTCATTTCTTCAGGAGAAAGGCTGGCAGGTAATTTGACGAGCTCAAAATCTCAGCAAAGTGTTGATCAATGAGTTAGAAATTGCAACTTTCTGCACTAAGGTATCTTGTGCGACAGTTAGCCCAGAGATTGGGAAGAAACTAGATGTGCCAGATACCATCAAATTTGACTCCAAACTACAGATGGGGGAGTGAAGGTGTTAAAGGAGCTAGTAAAGAAGTTCCAGCTTGCCTTCTTGCCATCGCGGATGATGCGACGGCATCACGCACGTAACTGCTTATAGTGGATACAGTTGGCCAACATAGGATGGTGGCAGAAAACGTGAAGAGCACGTCTCCACTCGCATATTTCGGCACAGCACACCTTGTTCCACTAAGGAACTGGGAAACGCTGGGGTAAAGGGGAGGTACGAGGTATTGAATGTTCTGCGGCTGTAAGAATAACTTCCGTAACATGAACGACCTGATCGTCAATGCTAGGAAATTGATGATCATAAAATGTCGCTAGAGAGGAGAAACGGAAGATATGCAGCCCGGAAAGGAAAGACAGCTGCACTGACTACGGGTCCCATGCTCGCCACGCACATATCCACAAAAGAGTTGTGGACCCCCGGAGGGGGGAGGGGGGGGGGATGTGTTATGGCCAGAAATCACAGAAACAAAAACTGTCAGTCAGTATGGTACAATTTCCTACAGTCTTAAAGGCTCATAAAATGAACGAGTGTATTTCGGAAAGTAAAGATACACCATACGCCAAAGGAACAGAAGAGTTTTGGCGAGCAAGTTGGCAACACTGGTGTTAACCTTGAACCATTAGCTTTCTCCTCGCGGTCGTTCGGCAGTTGAATGTTTCTTCTGGTTGGATTAGGTCGTGTTTAAAATGGCTGCGCCAATTCAGAATCCCGCCAAATGCGAAATGCGCTCCGTCATACTTTTTCTCCATGCAAAAGGTGAGCGACCAGCGGATATTCACAAAGAAATTGTTTCTGGTTATGGGAACATTATGAATCGACAAAATATAACGAAATAGTGTCATCATTTCTCTGAAGGTAGGACTGATGTTCATGGCGAACAAAGAACAGAACAGGTCAGCCATCTGTGATCTCTGATCCCCTTCTTCGGAGAACGGAGAAAGCAATTCGTGCGAATAGACATCTCACACTGAAAGAATTGCATCAGATCATAACAGACATGTCAATGACAACTCTTTATGGCGTTGTGACTGTTAAGTTAGGGTACAGGAAATTGTGTATGCGCGCTGGGTTCCAAAACTGTTAACAGAAGAACACAAAAAGAAAAGGATGGGCTTTGCACTCGACTTCCTCACATGCTATGCTGAAGCAGGTAATGAGTTCCTTGATCACATTGTGACAGGTGACGAGACGTGGGTTTATCACCATACACCTGAATCCAAGCAACAATCACTGCAATGGCGCCATTCGAGTTCACCAAAAGCCAAGAAATGCAAAATGTCGAATTCAGTGAAGAAAATCATGGCTTCTGTTTTTTTGGGACAGACAAGGCATTTTTCTGTTGGAATTTATGCCTCCTGGAACGACAATTAATGCTGCTGCATATTGCCAGACTTTGAAACGTCTTCGAAGGGCAATTCAAAACAAACACAGGGGAATGCTGACAGGTGGAGTCCGCTTGCTTCATGACAACACTCGACCTCACACAGTGCTCGTAACCAAAGCACTACTCAAAGAATTCAAATGGGACGTATTAGACCATAAGCCATACAGCCCGGAACTTGCGCCCACCGACTGCTATGTGTTCCATTACCTGAAGTCACATCTTGGTGGAAAATCATTCCACGACGATGAAGAGATCAAAGATGAAGTTGAAATGTGGTTCCGACAACAGGCGGCAACCTTCTATGATTGTGGGATACAAAAGCTTGTGCACCGACTTAACAAATGTTTGGATAATGGGGGTGATTATGTCAAAAAATAACAAATAATCCCGTTAATAAGATGTAACTGACGTTTTCTAAATAAATATTCTATTTAAGGACTGCAAGCCATTGTATCTTTACTTTTCGAAATTCCCTCGTACCATTCTTGAGTCAGATCCTATGTCCAGGGATGTGTCATTTATTAACTCAATGACAATATCTTGTATGTATTTCACACGGTGAATTTGTATTTGAGTTCAATGGCTGTGATTAACTTTGACAATGGTGTACTGCTAAGAATACTCAATGCAGCTATAGACACTGGTGATTAGTGGAAACATATTTGCACTGTGCAATCTCATTTAAGAATGTCATTTTTGTGCAACCTGAAAAACAGTGTATTACTCTGGTAAAATTATTTTGCTACCCAACATAGTGACTAATTTAGTGGAGGAAAATCAGTACAAAGGCATGGATATTTGTACGAAAATTACCATTGTTGGCTGGAACTTGTGCAAAGTGCATGTGCAGTAGTATGAGATATAGTATACTGACAAATGCAGTAAAATGGTATCACATTTCATGTCAGTTGTATGGTATATAACACGACATCAATGATCCAGATGGCAGAAGGTGGAAATCAGTAAAGGCAATTGGTTCTGTGCAGTGTCAGTATGTGCATTTACTGCAGATAGGAAATGAGATGAAAATGCAAAAATCAGAGTGTACACGAAAATGGGACTTTCTAATCATCAAATCGCCAAGAGGCTGAACTATTCAAGTACAGTGATTGCTAATTTTGTTACCCTGAGTGCATGATTTGGACAAAATGGAAAATATGGACTAAGTAGAAAATTTTTTGAGGCACCAAAATGGTCACGTTATTCTTCTCAACTTCTTGTTGATTTACTGTTGCCAGAACTGATAGGCGTGCACAGCAAATTTTATGAAATGACAAACATCTTGGATTCAAGAAATGACAGAAGAAATCTGTTCCACAATGAAACATATAAAGGCTAGATTGGAGTTCGCTGAAAAATGTATCATGGACTTCAGAAGGGAATAAAGTAATCTTCAAAATGATGAGAAGAAGTTTAATTTAGGTAGGCCAGATGGATTTCAATATTACTGGCATGATATGGGAACAGAGCAGCACGTAAGAATGAGCAGCAATTTTTGTGGTGGAAGTGTTACGATTTGGGCAGCCTTTTTGACAAGGTAAATCATGCATCGCTTGGCTGAACATTACAATGAACTCTAGCACGTACACTGAGATGTTAGAGACAACATTGATTAGAATGTATGAGGACTTAGGGAATGAATTCCTAATGTTTCAGTAACATAATTCATATATGTGCACATTTCTGCTACAACCAAAAAGTTGTTTGAAGATAAAAGATATTGATGTATTGCCTGGCCTGCATGTAGCCCAGATACAAGCTCTGCGGAAAACATTTGGGGAATACTTGCAAGGTGAGTTCATTGCAATGAAAGGCAATCTGAGGCCATATGGATGTTGAGAAATGTGATATGAGAAGGGTGGGTGGCAATTTCACTGCAACAACAAACCCTACAAAAATATATGCCAAAGAGATTTTCTGAGGTAGCTACGAAGAACAAAAGCTGGACGAAGTATTAACAATGCAATGACAGAACAGGACAGTGAGTGCCGTTATACCAATTTCCATCCAGAAAATGCAGATGCCTTATTTTCAGGATGGAATGTAACAATACCAGAGAAGGAAAGTTGCTACTCACCATATAGCAGAGATGCTGAGTTGCGATAGGCACAATAAAAAGATTCACACACTCATAGCTTTTGTCAGCAGTAGACACACATAAACGCGAGCGCACGCGCACGCCCACGCGCGGACTGGAGTAGGTGGTGGTAGGAGGATGTATGGGACAGGTCTTGCGCGCGCGCGCACACACACACACACACACACACACACACACACACACACACACACACACAGCATCAGTGCACGATGGGAGTGGCGACTGGGTGGGGTAAGGAGGAGGCTGGAGAGGGGAGGGGGAGGAAGTATGGTGGGAGTGGTGGACAGTGAAGTGTTGCAGTTTAGACGGAGGGCAGGAGAGGAGATGCGGAGGGGGGAGGGGGTAGGTAGCAGAAAGGAGAGAAATAAAAATAAATTAAAAGACTAGGTGTGGAGGTGAAATGACGGCTGTGTAGTGCTGGAATGGGAACAGGGAGGGAGCTGGATGGGTGAGGACAGTGACTAATGAAGGTCGAGGCCAGGAGGGTTACGGGGACATAGGATGTATTGCAGGGCAAGTTCCCACCTGCGCAGTTCAGAAAAGCTGGTGGTGGTGGGAAGGATCCATATGGCACAGGCTGTGAAGCAGTCATCGAGATGAGGGGTATCATATTTGGCAGCGTGTTCAGAAACAGGGTGGTCCACTTGTTTTTTGGCCACAGTTTGTCGGTGGCCGTTCATGCGGACAGCCAGCTTGTTGGTTATCATGCCTATGTAGAATGCAGCACAGTGGTTGCAGCTTAGCTTGTAAATCAAATGACTGGTTTCACAGGTAGTCCTGCCTTTCATGGGATAGGTGATGTTAGTGACCGGACTGGAGTAGGTGGTGGTAGGAGGATGTATGGGACAGGTCTTGCATCTAGGTCTATTACAGTGGTATGAGCCATGCGGTAAGGGATTGGGAGCAGGGGTTGTGTAAGGATGGACGAGTATATTGTGTTGGTTCGGTGGATGGCGGAATACCACGGTAGGAGGTTAGGTTAGGTTAGTGGTGTTTAACGTCCCGTCGACAACGAGGTCATTAGAGACGGAGCGCAAGCTCGGGTTAGGGAAGGATGGGGAAGGAAATCGGCCGTGCCCTTTCAAAGGAACCATCCCAGCATTTGCCTGAAACGATTTAGGGAAATCACGGAAAACCTAAATCAGGATGGCCGGAGACGGGATTGAACCGTCGTCCTCCCGAATGCGAGTCCAGTGTGCTAACCACTGCGCCACCTCGCTCGGTACGGTAGGAGGGGTGGGAAGGATAGTGAGTAGGACATCTCTCATTTCAGGGCACGATGAGAGGCAACCGAAACCCTGATGGAGAACGTAATTCAGTTGCTTCAGTCCCGGATGGTACTGAGTTATAAGGGGAATGCTCCTCTGTGGCCAGACTGTGGGAGGTGGTGGGAGACTGGAAAGATAAGGCATGGGAGATTTGTTTTTGTACAAGGATGGGAGGATAATTACGGTCAGTGAAAGCTTCACTAAGACCCTCGGTATATGTAGAGAAGGACTGCTGGTCACTGCAGATGCGACGACCACGAGTGGCTAGGCTGTACGGAAGGGACTTCTTGGTACGGAATGGGTGGCTGCTGTCGAAGTGGAGGTATTGCTGGTGGTTAGTAGGTTTGATATGGACGGAGGTACTGATGTAGCCACCTCTGAGGTGGAGGTCAACATCTAGGAGGGTGGCTTGTTGGGTTGAGTATATCCCTCCGCACCCTCTCTCCTGCCCTTCGTCTAAACTGCAACACTTCACTGTCCGTCACTCCCATCATACTATCCCTCCCCCTCCCTGCCCCAGCCTCCTCCTCACGCAGTCGCCACTCCCATCATGCACTGGTGCTGCTGCTCGCAGTGTAGTTTCAGTTCTCTGAGACAGGAGACATTTGTGCAAGTTGCGTTTGCATGAGTGTGCGTGTGCACGCATGTGTGTATGTGTGTTTACTGCTGACAAAGGCTTAACGGCCAAAAGCTATGAGTGTGTAAATCTTTTTACTGTGCCTATCGCGACTCAGCATCTCCAATATATGGTGAGTAGCACCTTTCCTTCTCTGGTATTGTTATATGCCTTATTTTGTTACTCATGATTCTATCATGATTATCTTTGTCTTATATGGATCTACTTCATAGGAACCCTGCCTTTATACTGTTTTCCACTACCCTAGTGACTTATTGTTGATTGTCCTTTTAACACAATGGACAAACATTAATTATGTCATTGAGGGTACGTCTACTGCACTAACAATGGATAGAAAGAACTGTAACCAAGGTCAGTACGTAATGTTCCTTTACCTGAGAACTGTAAAACCTGAACTAGATATTTCACATGTGTTATAAAAAGTGACAAATATTCAACATTACCTACTGTGTGGACTACAATATTGGAATTATTATTCTGTCATCAGCAGTTTACAGTCTGTCACTAGAATCGAGAGAAGAGACACCAGCCACCGACAGCAACGAAGCAGGTAAAGTGAATTAGTTACTCGTGGACTACAGCATCGTAATTTTTTCAGACTTCACTTTTCCTGTAACGGAGCACATTTGCGACTCTATATCACTTAATTTTCATCGGCTACACTCCACAGCCTAATAACAAAGTTCTGATAGAGGTCATCTCATCATGACAATCAGTCATTCCACCCTGTCAGTGCTACATTAGAACAGCAAGACCGTGCACTCAATTTTTCTACTAATTTAAGACTTGCTTTTCCTTCTAGTGTGCTTCAGTAAGAGAATGAGTCGCAAACAGGAAGCAATAACAGCGCCACCATTCTCAGACTTGTCATATCCACAAAACTACGGTGGGAAGGAAAGAAGGAAGCTAATATAGCGCTGACGTATTGGCATCACCTTGATTTCTAAGGTATGCAACCCTCAAATTATACTCTTACTTGATCTGTTTCTGATCTCTACTAGGGATGCTGGCAGAAGAAGCAACAGCTGCAGCAGGAGCAGATCAGGAACTGCATAAACAGAATGTGGAGCTGCTTTGTACTAATGTTGTGCTGATGGTGGGCTAGGCACTGGAAAAGAAGCCTTCTCCCCTGCCAGGACCAAAGATAGGAGAAGTACCTGTGACAGTTCTTGTGCACTGTCAGGTAGTGCATATCATTGATCCAGCTGATAATGCTGCCTTGTTGTTGTCCATTAGTGAACAGTTGTACAAAACGGTGCAAAATTTGAGGCCCTCCACCAAGCCCAACTTTGAGGACGTCTGCTAGTTGTCACTCTGTAGTTCGGTCATCAACCCATGGCAAGCCCACAGTTTAAGCAGATCCACAAGTGACCGGGGCAGTTATATGTGGCCTGGCTCACAGACCAGCAAGGTCACTCATGCAAGTATCGGTGGACTGTTCCCAATGTACTACCTCATATGCGGACTCGTTAATTAGGGCTACAAACTAGGGCATCGGCCTTATTCAACTTTGAATCCCATGAACTTAAAGGTGGAGGAAAGGAATGTACTTTCCAAAAACTGGCACATAACAATGTTAAATATGTGTGATAAACAGCCCCTGGTGCCCTGTGGTGTTGGCCAGGTGACTCTGCCTTCCACTGAACCACTGACGATTTGCGTGTGGTGACATCATGAAGCTCCCTGACTTCACCTGCAGAGAGCCCGGCAGGTAAAAATAAGTAAACAAGTTGTGGCCCCTGCTTGCAATGTTTTTTTTTTTTTTTTTTTTTGCTCTTGGCATTGCTCTCCTTCCATATCTTTTTCCCCTCACTGTACATATTAAGACAGGATTGACCATATGTAGATACTTTGCAGTACACCAAAGAGCAGGCCATGTGGCATTAGTTTGTGACAGTCAGCAAGCCACAGAGCAGTTGTTTGAGGCCCCAATGTTTTCCCTAGACTCAGAGGCTGTCTCCAATATTCCACAAGCATCACCCCAGAGTGAACTCTTAATGTTGGTCGTGGATGGGCTAGTGACTGAGTTTTAGGTAGATATCAGAGTGACAGTGAGCCTCATTAGTTAATGAGATGCATACAGGGTCTTGGGTTGTCCTGCACTTCAATGGGCACAATGTCACGTTGTGTCTATAGTAAACAGTGTATTGCTTTTGGGGGAAATTCTCCATCTCAGTACATTATAAGAATTTGGAAAGGCAACTTATGTTGTTATTGGTTAAATCATCGTTGGCGTAAAATATTATTGGATTAGACGCCTTTCCTGTTATTGGCTTCCAGATGGTGGACAAAGTACATTTAGTGTCCTTTTCAAGATTTGGACACTTTGCTACAATTGTACGATCAACTGCTTGAAAATATCTTGGGTCAGACAGAAAATTTCAAGGCGTACATCTCCCTTAAGCCATCAGTACTGACCAAATAATGTCACCCCCACCCTATTCCTTTTGCCACGAACAAGGTCAAGACCGAGTAGCAGCACTGGCATGATGGTTGGTTGTTGGCTGGTTGGTTTAAAACAGGGGAAAGGGTCCAAACTGCTTGGTCATCAGTTCCTTGTTCCTACTGTAACAATTCCAAATGGGAAAAAATAAAACAAATGAGACATACAGCACAAGAACGACAGAAGAGCAACAAACACTAAAAGGAAAAAAATAGGACAAGAAAAACACAGAGATGAAAGAAACAAGGAGAAGGGAATAAAACAGGAGAACAGATTACACAGCTGGCTGACAAAAAATAAAAGGATAAGCCAGCCACTCTGCAACACATTAAAATTTCCACCCAAAAAGTACTAGGGTGGAGGAAACAAAGGGCAAAGAACATGCGCTAAAACTTAGATCAAATGATAAAACCCACCCTCAAGTATAAAACATAAAACCAAATCAGCCGATGAGGAACTGTCTGCCAAAATTAATAACGGGTCCGGTAACCGAAATGATATCTCAGGGCAGCCAAACTAGGACAGCGTAAAAGAATATGAGCTACTGTCAACCAAGTGCCGCACTGACCCTGGGGTGGGTCTTCACAGCGCAGGAGGTAGCCATGGGTCGCCCAAGTGTGGAGCCACCAAAGAACCACAGAGTCCCTGCAAGAGGCCTGCATGGAGGACTTCCACACATTCGTAGTCTCCTTAATGGTATGCGGTTTGCTGTGCATACTGAGACCATGACATTCCGTCTCCCAAAGCCGAAAAACCTTGCGGCATAATATTGAACACAGATCAGTTATTGGAATGCCAATCTCCATAAGCGGTTTCCGCGTAGCCTGTTTGGCCAGCCTGTCTGCAAGTTTATTGCCTGGGATTCCGATGTGACCTGGGGTCCAGACAAACATCACTGAATGATTGGACAATTCCAGGGCACTGGTGCACTCCTGAATAGTGGCTACAAAAGGATGGCGAGGGTAGCACTGGTTGATAGCTTGTAGGCTGCTCAAGGAGTCAGTACACAGAAGAAACGACTCCACAGGTCATGAATGGATATGAACAAGAGCACAAGATATAGCCACCAGCTCTGCCGTGAAAATACAGCAGCCACCAGGCAAGGAATGCTGTTCAATATGGCCTCTGTGAACGTAGGCGAAGCCAACATGACCATTAGCCACCGACCCGTCAGTGTAAACCACTTCAGAGCCCTGGAATACGTGAAGAACCAAGAGGAAGTGGCAGCGGAAAGCTGCGGGAGTAACTGAGTCCTTACGGCCATGTGAAAGGTCCAGCCGAAGCTTCGGCTGAGGTTTACACCATGGAGGTGTATGTAGTTGGTTGCTTGGTTTAAAAGAGGGGGGAGAAGGGATACCAAACTGCGAGGTCATTGGTCTCTTCTTCCCAGTGAAATAATCACACAAGGGAAAGAAGAAACAAAAGGAGACATACAGCACAATATCAGGAGAATGTAAGAATCAGAAGAATGAGGACAACCAACACTACCATGGAAAAAACAGGAAAAGAAAATCACAGAGAGAAGCGAGAAACAGGTAGAAGGGGTAAAAACGAGAGCAGATGACTGTCGCTGGCCAACCACGAGAATAAAAAGGAAAGGCAAGCCACTCTGCGACACACTAAAAGTTCCACCCTAAAAGCATTAGAGTGGAGAACACAAACGGACAAAGGACATGCGCTAAAACTTATATAGAATGATAAAACCCACCGTCACATATAAAACGAAAACTACATTAGCTGAAGAGGCATTGTCAGTTAAAATTAATGGCAACGAGTCCAGTAACTGAAGAGTCTATCACAGGGCAGCCAAAGAAGGACAGCTCACCAAGATATGGGCCACTGTCAGCCGGGCACCGCACCGACACTGAAGGGAGTCATCACGGACCAGGAGGTAGCCATGTGTCAGCCAAGTGTGGCCAAGGCGGAGCTGGCACAGAACCACACAGTCCCTGCAAGAGGCCCACATGGAGGACTGCCAAATGTTCATAGTCTCCTTAATGGCACACAGTTTGTTGTGTGTGCTAAGGTTATGCCGTTTCGTCTCCCAAAGCCGCGAAACCTTGGTGTGTAGTACTAAACGCACGTCTGTTGCAGAGATCCCGATCTCCATAAGCGGTTTCCACATAGCCTGTTTGGCCAGCCTGTCAGCAAGTTCATTGCCTGGGATTCCGACGTGACCTGGGATCCAGACAAACACCACTGACTGACTGGACCATTGCAGGGCAAACATTGACTCCTGGATGGTCACTACCAAAGGATGACGAGGGTAGCACTGGTCGATAGCTTGTGGGCTGCTCAAGGAGTCAGTACACAGAAGAAATGACTCCCCAGGGCATGAATGGATGTGCTCAAGAGCACAAGATATAGCCACTAGCTCGGCAGTGAAAATGCTGCAGCCATCGGTAAGGAATGCTGTTCAATATCTCCTCCATGGACATACGCGAAGCCGATGTGAGCATCAGATATTGAGCCGTCAGTGTAAACCACTTTGTGGCCTCGGTACATGTCAAAAATCAAGAGGAAGTGGCAGGGAAGAGCCGTGGGATTAACTGAGTCCTTAGGACCATGTGAAAGGTCCACGCGATGCCATGGACGGCCTAGGTGTACACCATGCAGGTGAGCATTAATGGACATCAAGTATAGGTGGTAAAGGCAAGGACTCCAGTTTGGAAAGAAGGGACTGGACACTGGAAGCCCTGACCTGAGCCGCCAATGTGGGAGATGAACTGCTGTGGGTGGGAAAAGGAGCCGGTGATTCGGATGCGCAGGAGAACATGTGAAATGCAACTGGCCAGCAGTTGTGTACACCTAACCTGCAATGGAAGGACTCCAGCCTCCACAAGGACGCTGGTTACCGGACTAGTCCTAAACTCCTGTCACTAGGTGAACGAAACAGTGGTGCTCTGGGTCGAGTAAACGCAACGCTGAGGGCACTGCCGAACCATAAACCAGACTCACATAGTCAAGGCGGGATTGAACAAGGGCTCTGTAGAGATTCAGCAGTGTAGAGCCATCTGCACCCCAGTTGGTGCTGCTCAGGCAGCGGATGGCACTGAGTTGCTGCCAGCACTTCCAGTTAAGCTGACAAAGGTGAGGAAGGCAAGTCAATCAGGTGTCGAAAACCAGTCCTAAGAATCAATATACATCCACTACAGTGAGTGTATCATCATTAAGGTAAAGTTCTGGTTCTGGATGGACAGAAATGCATGACACATGACTTCATGGCTGAAAACTAGAAGCCGTGGGCGGAACCCCTGACTGCACTTTGTGGATGGCTCCCTGTAGGTGCCGCTCAGCAACACCAGTACTGGTAGAGCAGTACGAAATGCAGAAGTCAGCTGCATACAGAGAAGGTGAGACGGACAGCCCTACAGCTGCTGCTAGACCATTAATGGCCACTAAAAATAGACACTCAATACAGAGCCCTGTGGGACACCATTCTCCAGGATATATGGGGAAATATGGGTGGCACCATCTTGGACACGGGAAGTACGAAGCGACACGAAATTTTGGACAAAAATCAGAAATGGGGCTCTCAGGCCCCATTCGTATAATGTGGCAAGGTAATGATGTCGCCAGGTAGTGTCTTACGCTTCTCGTAAATCAAAACAGATAGCAATCAGATGTTGGCGTCTGGAAAAGGCTGTTCGGATGGCAGACTTGAGGTACACAAGATTATCAGTGGTAGAGTGACCCTGGCGGAAGCCGCCCTGACATGGAGCCAGTAAGCCATGTGACTCCAGGATCCAACCCAACTGCCAACACACCATACATCCCAGCAGCTTACAAAGAACGTTGATGAGGCTGATGGGCCGATAGCTATCCACATCAAGCGGGTTTCTACTGGGTCTGAGCACCGGAATGATGGTGTTCTCCCACCATTGCGATGGAAAGATGATATCGCACCAGATCTGGTTGAAAATGATGAGGATATGTCGCTTGCAGTCAGATGAGAGATGTTTAACCATCTGACTGGATCCCATCTGGCCCAGGAGCTGTTTCGGGGCAATGTGCAAAGGTAGTGAGGAGCTCCCACTCTGTAAATATGGCGTTATAGGATTTACTGTGGTGTTTAGTGAACGAGAGGACTTTCCCTTACAGCCACCGTTTGACAGTGTGAAAGGCTGGGGGGTAATACTCCAATGCAGAGGCTCGAGCATAGTGCTCAGCAAAGTGCTTGTCAATCGTGTTTGTGTCGATAGATAACACGCCATTAATGTTAACACCATGAACACCTGTTGGGGTCTGGTACTCGAAAACAGGTTTGATCTTTGCCCAGACTTGGGAATTTGACGTATGGCACCCAATGGTAGAGACTTACCTCACCCACCACTCCTGTTCCGTCTTTTTATAAGCTGGCAGACATGGGCATGAATTCGTTTAAAAGCTATTAGGTGCTCCAGAAGAGGGTTCCGCATATGTTGCTGTAGAGTCCGTCTACGCTCTTTAATGGCGTCAACAATTTCCGGCTACCACCAGGGGACTGTCTTTCGCCACGGGCACCCTAAGAAACAAGGGATCACGTTTTCCGCCACAGAAACGATCGTTCTAGTGACCCGTTCAACCACCACATCGATGGTACCATATGGGGGAGATTCAATGGTGACAGCAGAGGTGAAAGCTGCCTTGTGTAAAGCCCATCTGGGTAGGTGTTTGTGGGCATCATGGCGGGGCAGTAAGAGTAAGATGGGGAAGCAGTCACTACCACACAAGTCATTGTGGGCTCTCCAGTGGATAGATGGGAGGAGTCCTGGGTTGCAAAGTGATAAATCAATGGCCGAGGAAGTACCATGCGCCACAGTGAAATGTGTGGTGGCCCCTATAATTAAGAGGCAGAGGTCGAGTTGGGACAGTAAATTTTCGACATCTCTACCTGGACCAGTAAGCATGGTGCTACCGCACAAGGGATTACGAACATTTAAATCTCCCAGAAGTAGGAAAGGTTCAGGGAGTTGATGAATCAGTACAGCCAATACATTCAGGAGTACTGCACCATCTGGAGGAAGGTACACAGTGCAGATGGTTATTACCTGTATCATCCTTATACTGACAAGCCACAGCTTCAAGAGGAGTTCGATGGGGCACAGGTTCACTACATAACGAGTTCACGACATAGATGGAAACTCCACCTGACACACTATTATATTCGCTATGGTACTTGAAATACTCCCTATAGCCGCGGAACGCAGGGGGTCCGCATTGCCGGGAACCAGGTTTCCTGAAGGGCAATGCAGAAAGCAGGTGTAAAACCCAACAGTTGCTGTAGCTCAGCCAGGTGGTGGAACAAAACCGCAGCAATTCCACTGGAGGATGACATTATCGTGAGGCTGGGAAGGTACGAAACATTCAAGGAGGCAGTTTACTACTCAGGGTCACCTGCCGCCACCGACTGAGTACCCGTCCGATCAATATCCATTGTGCCTGAAGGTCCAGCGAGATCTAGGTCCTCAGGGGACGCCAGAATCTCCACCTCATCCTCAGACACAGAGCTCGTGGGTAATGGTGGTGTTGGTGCCACCGCAATGTCTGGATTCTTGGGGGTCTCCTCCTCTCTGGGTTTCTCTCAATGTTCATTAGGTCTGTCAGGCTTGGAGGGCTTCACTGAGTCAGTCTCAGGAACTGAGGAGGACCACGAAGCCGTACGACCAGCAACCTGTGGTTGCTTCAGCCACTGACGGGTGTCTGCATTGCCACTGGTAGGAACTAGGAACCTGGAAAGGGAGTGACCCAAAGGACCACTTCCTGGTGAGAGGAGCTGAAGAAGACTTACACTTCTACAGCTGAGAAGTGGGGATTAATGTCCCCAATGGCTGGGGGGGGGGGGGGGGGGGGGGGGGGTCGCTCCCAAAGTCCCTGTGAAATAAAATACCCTGGACCATATTTAAGCTCGTATGGAGCATGATGGTAACAGAAATATCCCCCAACTTGTCGCAAGCTAGTAATGCCCATGACTGGGCAGAGGATGCTGTTTTTATCAAACTTACCCTAAGTACATTTTCGACAAGTGCTCCACCTCCCGAAACTAGTCCTCTAAACGCTCAACAAAAAACTGAGGCTTCATCGACATGAAGAATCCCTCATCAGCCCTCGAACATACAAGGTAACGAGGCGAATAAAATTTGCTGCCATCCTTAGCCTGGCGTTCCTCCCATGGTGTGGCCAGGGTGGCGAACAATTTGGGGTCATACTGATGTGCATTAATTTGAGCCCTTGAATGCTTAGGGACTGCTGGTGTTTGACTATCATTGCATGTCATCTGCCCTGATGTCACCCACTCCAACCAGGGGCCCTCCCCATGGGTGCCACCCAGCCTCAGCAAGGGCCACCTGGCGTGATGGCCATTGCTGGGAGTCCCAATGCCCCAGGGAGACAGGCATCCACTCCTTGGCATACATGGGGAGTTAATGGCGCAGGTACCAGCAGAGCGATCCCTGTGTAGTCACGGGGCTACAACCAATAGGGCTCATGGTGGGCCCACCACAACCGACCGGCTACTGTGCTGGATAATAGGTACAAACCAGTCCATGGTCATCGTCAGCACAGAAGCTAACACAGTACAGTGGATGGAGGAAAACACACCCAGGAATATGTCCTTGTCGAACAGATGGAGAATGAGCAGAACTCCAAAGCCACAATGAGAAAAAATGTTGAAGGTCTAAGTGCATGATGGACACGACGCACCATGTATGATGCCCTTCCCCAATTGGTTCACTCTTCGGGAAAATTTGGAAAAATGTAGGTCAAACCCTACAGGGGACCATCACATAAAGGCAGAAATGTGTGAGACTCCTTTTAGTCACTCTTATGATAGGCAGGAATACCTCGGACCTTTTCTAACTCCCGGACCCCCCAGGGGGAGGCACTGGTAGGACCTTGGCATCATTTCTCGTGTTTTAATAAGTCAGTGGGCACCCCTTTGGTTGTGATTCAGAAGCCATGTGGTGCCACGTGCCTGTTTGAGGCAATTTTAAAAATTTGGTCCACAGGCAATGTGTCATGGACCAATGTGGTTCTGCAGCCAGAGATGTTGTTGACAAAGTTATTACGGGGCCGGAATTTTTCACATGTTGACTTGAGTGATGCATACCTCCAGCGGGCCGTGGACATCGTTTCTTAGAATTTCTTAGTGCTCAACAGCAACTTTGAGCTTCAGCAAATTCATCGTTTACCCCTTGGAATTTTGTCTGCATCAAGCATTTATCAATGATATTTAGAAATGTATCCTCCCTCTCCCCAAGAGGCATTTTTTGGGTCATGTGCTTAGCAAAGAAGGCCTTCAGCCCGACCAATGAGTAAATTAAAGCCATCATCAATCTGCTGGCACACAAAAACATGAAGGAGCTTCAGTCCTTTTTGGCCAAGATTCCTTATTATGCTAATTTCACCTCCCAGATGGTGCACATCTGCCATCCTCTTAACCAGCATTGCCTAAAATGTGTCAAATCTGGACAGTCTGGACTGTCATTAGGCATTTCAATCTCTCAAAGAATGTTTGTGCTCTGCTCCCAGTTTGGCTTCCTTTATGCCCTACAAACCACTAACCATGGACACCAACACATCCCAGAATGCTGTAGGCACAGCCCTGTTGAAATCCAGATAACACCAAGCTGCCCATTGCATAAACACTGAAGAGGCTTTCAACTGTACTGATTGATTGATTAATTGAGAGGGTTTATGGGGCCAAATGATGAGGTCATCAATCCCATGATTCTGAAGTTACTCACACACGAAAGAGGGTCCACTTAAAGTGGACGGATCCAATCAGGGGAGTTAAATTATAAAATAATGAAGTTAAAACACACACAGCAAAAGGCATGAGGTGCGATCAAATCTAAACTGGAAAAAAGGGCGCGGTCTTTCCATGAGGGAGTGGTCATGGGGTACCTGACCAAGAGGACATGAAGAGAGGTCCGAACCACAATCACCCTGCCCCTGCTCCAGGAGTAAAGCAAAACCTTATATCTGGAAATAAAAACTACTTTCACAGAGGAAACTGAGGACCAGTTCAGCTATCCGTGAATCGGCCGCTAGTATTAAATTTAAGGAATCTGAAAACTGTACTTAGCACGATGGGTCAAAAGAAGGAGACATTCCACCAAGATGATGGATACCGTCAGTCTGGCTCCACAACCACATTGTGGGGGTGGTTCATTGCACAGGAGGAAACTGTGCATGAGCCTGGTATGACCAATGCATAGACAGCATAAAACAGAGGACTCCTTCGGAGAGGAGCGGAAGGAAGAGCATCAAACTACAGTAGACACATTGATTGTGTGCAGTTTATTACTATGAGCAGTAGTGCACCAGATGGCATTCCACTTTTGGTCACAGAGAGATTTGACGTAGATCTGCATATCTGCAGCTGGAATCATGAAAGGGAATAGGAGGGAAGTATCTGCTTCTTGTGCCAAATGGTCCGCCAGTTTATTCCTTGGGATGCCCACATGACTTGAGACCCAGAGAAAGACAACTGAGCAGGCAGCACAGCCAAGGGCAGAGAGAAGATCATGGATAGCACAGCCCAAAGGGTGACGAGAATAGCTTTGGTTGATAGCCTGCTGGCTCCTCATTGAGTCGGAACAAATTAAAACACTGTGGACGGAGGCCTGAGAAACAAAATGGAGGGCTCTGTGAATGGCTACAAGCTCTGTTGTGAACACACTACCTGATCCTACCAATAAACGGTGTTCTAAGCCAATAGGAGACGAGAAAGCATATCTCACCTTATCGATTGTCTTGGAACCACGAGTGTAGAAGAGGGTAGCATCCTGGAACTCTTCCAGGATGGCATGTACAAGATGCCAGAAAATCATAGGGGGTGACAGAGACCTAAGGACTTTGGAACAGGCCAGTCCTAATCCATGGCACCATCCAATGGGGGGTTTGGGAGAAAATACACGGGGTGTATTCCAGTGAGTGGATATGGAGATTGTGTAAGTACATGATGAAAGGCCCCCAGGATGCCATAAAATTAGGATTTACTAAAAAACAAAAATTGAAACACGGAATAACCAGAGGGTTGGCAAAGACATTAATTATGAATGCGCAGTAAGACGCAGACAAACGAAAACATTTCCTCATTCAATTGGTTGTACAGTTCTTTGTTTTTTAGATAGACACAAACCAACTCTCTTGTATGGAGGCGGACGATGAACATGTGTGATTTTAGAGATGAAGTATTGCGATCTCAATGTATTATATGTGTAAGTGAATAATGTAATGTTAAAGAACCGTATCAAGCATTTTATTTGTTGAGGTAAGTGAAGAGGAAAAAGTACAGGAAGAGAATTTTCGTGATTATGACAAACGTCGGTGTCCCCAGAGTCCTCTGCTGCCTGCAGCTTCAACAAAAATGTAAGGAAGTCAGATGCCTAAAAGAATACCAATAAGCACTGAACATTTTAACAACACAATCATATACAATTATAATTTATTTTTAAAAAATATCCTTTTTTAAATGTACATTACAAGATCTGACAGAGGGAAGTGAGATGCATGCCAACTGGCAATCCCACCCCATGGGCAGTTGTCAGGAGGGAGACATTCCTCGTTTGCAAAGATAACAGTGTACAAGGGATGGCCAGGGAATTGGCAAATGGCGATTGTGTAGGAAACCAGGAGTTGCCTCCGGCATATTTGTACAGGGGGCATCCCCATTTCTGTGAGGAGACTGTCAACGGGACTAGAGTGAAGGGCACCAAATCCGATGCAGCCCACACTGGTGAACAGGGTCAAGACATTGCCGAGTGGAAGGAGCTGCTGAGCCATAAACCTGACTACTACAATCTAGTCTGGATAAGACCAGAGCACGGAAAAGATGGAGAAGAGTGGTATGATCTGCACCCCAAGGCATGTGGGTCAGGAGGTGGAGAGCATTAAGCTTCCACATGCATGTAGTCTTGATGTGGTGAATATGGGGCAGCCATGTCAGCTTTTTATCGAAAATAAGGCCCAAGAAACAGGACTGTGCTACAACATTGAAGATCTGAGTGCCTAAATGAAGTTCTGGATCAGGGTGGACTGTGGGTTGATGACAAAAATGCAGAACCCACGTTTTGGAGGGAGAAAACTAGAAGCCATGGGAGATGGCCCACTCAGAGGCCTGTCAGATGGCACCTTGGAGCTGGCAGTCAACGGATGCTACAGAGTGGGAGCTGCACCAGATGCAAAAATCATCGACATACGCACCGGGGTAGCCACAGGCCCAACAGAGGTGACAAAGCCTATTGATGGCTATGTGGAAGAGTGCGACCCTTAGCACAGAACTCTGTGGGATACCGTTCTCCTGAATCTGAGAGGCACTGAGTGGAGAGTCAACTTGAGCCCAGAAGAGCCAGTAGGATAAAAAATTGCAGATAAAAATTGGATGGGGGCCACAGAAGCCCCAGCCATGGAGGATAACTAAATGTGATGATGCCAAGCCGTGTCATATGCCTTATGTAGGTCAAAGAAGACCGCGTCTAGGTGCTGGCAGTGAGTAAAAGCCTGTCAGATGGCCATTTACAATCTGAGTAAATGGTCAGCTGGGGATCGCCCTGCCCGCGAGCCACACTGATACAGCGACAAAAGGCCCGAGAATCTGAAGCTAACCTTTCTCTCTAGCAATTTACAAAGTATATTCGTCAGGCTACTCAGGCGGTAGCTGTTGAGAGACGAAGGGTTCTGCCCAGGCTTAAGAACGGAAATAATTAAACTGTCTCGCCATTGTGACGGGAAAGCACCCGTGAGCCAAATGCGGTTGAAGACCCTGAGGAGACGTTGCCTCCGGGGAACATTCAAGTGTTGCATCATCTGGCTGTGCGTGGAATCCAGGCCTGGGGCTGTGTCTCGTGAAGAGGTAACAACCTGCAAGGATTCCCATTCAGTGAAGGGTTCACATTATAGGGCTCAGCATATTGTAGGTTGAAACAGAGGGGACTGTTCAACTAGGCGTTTTTGCCAGAGAAAGGTAGCAAGATAGGAAGAGGATGCTGATGCCGTTGCAAAGTGTGTCATGAGGTGTTCTGCAAGGACCAATGGATCAGTGCACAGAGCAGCTCAGAGGTTAAGACCCTGGAGAGCTGACTGCCGCTGGTGGCACAGAAGATTACAGAGCTTGGACCAAACCTGCAACGAGGAAATCTGCAATGAAGAGACATAGCACTCCCGGCATTCCTTTTTACTCTGCTTAACAAGGCAACAAAACTTAGCACAGAGACACTTAAAAACGAGGAGGTTGGTCTGTAAAGGACGTCGTTTAAATCACTGCCGTGCATGCTGGTGGTACTGGACAGTGACGGCTACATCCTTGGTCCTCCAAGGTACCGGTCAACGATGTGGAGGACGTCTTTTAGTGGTTCGTATTACGCGAGGGTAAAATATACTTGGTCGAACAAGATATTATTTGAAGCATACTCAAGTGCAAGTGATTGAGAGAAAGCAGCATTATCGCTGATGCTCTTTCTATTCCTTGAACTAAGAGAGCTTTGGTTCGATGTTAAATATTGTGAAAAGAAACAGTCTAGATTCTGATCTTAATGAGTATGGACGAATGTGTTATGGATTAAGAAAGAAGGCATTGTTGCGAGACTGCCATCTTTAATTGAAAGGCATTTTCTGATTTTGTACGAGAACAATAAGCCAATAAACCAATTTCTCGGCAGCATAAACAAGGTGTGTATTCCGTAAATTATTCTCTATCTTATGGTTTCACATTTTCAAACATTTGTGCATGCCTATGAGACATTTCTTTGGACTGTGTAAGCTCGAACCTGCAAACCCTAGATGGTCATTAATTTAAAGACTTTTAAACAAATCCACTTCGACAGATAGGCTTCCATAGAATGGAGAATTGGACCCTAGTTAACGTAGATTAAGATTCCTACAGATTCAGCACGCAGTTCGACGACCAACTGAGACATTGAATACAGCTTACAGTCAGCATGCAGCAGCAGATCTATAATCTACCATGCACAATCCCACGAACATACCCATCATCTAGTGAGGTCTGCTTGGTTATTTATTCTTTTCAAAGGCCAAAACTCTTTTCTTAGAGAGACTGAATACTAGAGAACTAATTCCTTGAATCAGTAATAGTAATAATAATAATAATAATAATAATAATAATAATTCCCGTGGAGGCCCGGGAAAAGAATAGGCCTCCGGTATGTTCTGACAGTCGTAAAAGGCGACGAAAAGAACAAACCACTAATGGGGCTAACCCCCCTTTTAGTGCGATTAGTTGGTTCAGGACAGAACTAAAGAAGCCTCGGACAAGTGCCGTCTTGGTCGGGGATGACGCTTGAACCCTATGCCCGCCCACAATGGTGACAACACTGCTAGCCAACTGGAAAATGATTTAAATCCAAATAGAGGTGTTTTGCAGGATATGCTTCCTGCAACCACCCTAGAAGGAAAACAAAGACAGAGGATGAGATGGTCAGATGAAGTTAATCGACACCTCATGTTCTGTTATTACCAAGCAACAAACCTAGGAACCAACACAACTGGATACAGATCACAAGTATACACAACATTTATTACCAGATACCCAGAATTAAAATTTTTAACAGAACAACGACTAGCTGATCAGATCCGTGTAATAATAAAAAATAACAGGATATGCCAGTCAGAATTAGAAAACATCAAACAACAAGTACAACAAATACTGGAACAAAATAATGTGCCATCAGCAGAAGAAGAAAATACAGTAATGGACTCAAACATCCCAGAGCAAACAAACAAAGGACAACACGCATCAATTAAACATTCAGAGGAAAACGAAATCTTAAGACAGCCACCAGAACAAGCACAAATAGAACACGAAGTGACACACGTGTTAGATATAGAAGAGAAATTTCAGCTGACATATATAGAATACAAAGACACAAATACAGACATCAGACCATTCTTGCACAGACCGCCAAATAACCCACAAGTCGAAACAACAATAAAAACTATCAACACAATCATACACAACAAAATAAACGAAAACACAACTATGGAAGAGTTACAACTACTGGTTTATGTAGGAGCACTCACTACACTAAATATACACACTAGGCAGAGATCAGAACCAACCAAGACACAGAAGAAACCCACAAAACCAGCATGGCAACACAGGCTACAGATCAGAATAGAAAAACTGAGAAAAGACATCGGACAGCTAACACAATTTATAAGAAATGAAATGTCAGAAAAAAACCAAAAAGATTAGGTAAAATCTCACAACAAGAAGCGATAGAGCAATTAGATGAAAAGAAGCAGAAATTACAACCATTGGCCAAACGACTTAGAAGATACAAAAAAAGTGAAAATAGAAGGAAACAAAACCAAACATTCAACACAAACCAAAAGAAATTTTACCAGACAATAGATAACACACACATTAAAATAGACAATCCACCAAACATAACAGACATGGAACACTTCTGGAGCAACATATGGTCAAACCCGGTACAACATAACAGGCATGCACGGTGGATACAAGCAGAAACAGACACATACAAGATGATATCACAAATGCCTGAAGTGATAATTTTGCAACATGAAGTCACCCAAGCAATTAATTCTACTCACAATTGGAAAGCCCCTGGAAAAGATAAAATAGCAAATTTCTGTCTAAAGAAGTTCACCTCAACACATTCACATCTAACTAAATTTGCCTTTACAAATGTCTGCTTGTGTGTGTGTGGGCGCGCGCGCGCGCGCCAGCGAGTGTATACCTGTCCTTTTTTCCCCCTAAGGTAAGTCTTTCCGCTCCCGGGATTGGAATGACTCCTTACCCTCTCCCTTAAAACCCACATCCTTTCGTATTTCCCTCTCCTTCCCTCTTTCCTGATGAAGCAACCGTTTGTTGCGAAAGCTTGAATTTTGTGTGTATGTTTGTGTGTCTATCGACCTGCCAGCACTTTTGTTTGGTAAGTCACATCATCTTTGTTTTTAGATATAAATTATTTAACAGTTACAGTGCAGACCCATACACATTCCCTGATACACTTACACATGGAATAACTTATCTGAAACCTAAAGATCAAGCAGACACAGCAAACCCAGCTAAATATCGCCCCATAACATGCCTACCAACAATACACATAATATTAACTACAGTCATTACACAGAAATTAATGACACATACAACACAGAACAAAATTATAAATGAAGAACAAAGAAGCTGTTGCAAAGGAGCACGAGGATGTAAAGAGCAACTGATAATAGATGCAGAGGTGACATATGAAGCTAAAACTAAACAAAGGTCACTACACTACGCATACATTGATTACCAAAAAGCTTTTGATAGTGTACCCCACTCTTGGTTACTACAAATATGGGAAATATACAAAGTAGATCCTAAATTGATAAAGTTCCTAAACATAGTAATGAAAAATTGGAAAACCACACTTAATATCCAAACAAATTCAAATAATATCACATCACAGCCAATACAGATTAAGTGTGGAATATACCAAGGAGACTCATTAAGTCCTTTCTGGTTCTGCCTTGCTCTGAACCCACTATCCAACATGCTAAATAATACAAATTATGGATATAATATTACTGGAACATACCCACACAAAATCACACATTTTCTATACATGGATGATCTAAAACTACTGGCAGCAACCAATCAACAACTCAACCAATTATTAAAGATAACAGAAGTATTCAGCAATGATATAAATATGGCTTTTGGAACAGACAAATATAAGAAAAATAGCATAGTCAAGGGAAAACACACTAAACAAGAAGATTACATATTGGATAACCACAGCGACTGCATAGAAGCGATGGAAAAAACAGATGCCTATAAATATCTAGGATACAGACAAAAAATAGGAATAGATAATACAAATATTAAAGAAGAACTAAAAGAAAAATAGAGACAAAGACTAACAAAAATACTGAAAACAGAATTGACAGCAAGAAACAAGACAAAAGCTATAAATACTTATGCTATACCAATATTGACCTACTCATTTGGAGTAGTGAAATGGAGTAACACAGACCTAGAAGCACTCAATACACTTACACGATCACAATGCCACAAATATAGAATACATCACATACATTCAGCAACAGAAAGATTCACATTAAGCAGAAAAGAAGGAGGAAGGTGATTTATTGATATAAAAAACCTACATTATGGACAGGTAGACAATTTAAGAAAATTCTTTCTAGAACGAGCAGAACCTAGCAAAATACACAAAGTAATCACTCATATAAATACATCGGCTACACCACTGCAATTTCACAACCACTTCTACAACCCTTTAGATCACATAACATCAACAGATACAAAGAAAGTAAATTGGAAAAACAAAACACTACATGGCAAGCACCCGTATCATCTAACACAGCCACACATCGATCAAGACGCATCCAACACATGGCTAAGAAAAGGCAATATATACAGTGAGACGGAAGGATTCATGATTGCGATACAGGATCAAAAAATAAACACCAGATATTACAGCAAGCATATTATTAAAGATTCCAATACCACAACAGATAAATGCAGACTTTGCAAACAACAAATAAAAACAGTAGATCACATCACAAGCGGATGTACAATACTAGCAAATACAGAATACCCCAGAAGACATGACAATGTAGCAAAAATAATACATCAACAGCTTGCCTTACAACATAAACTTATAAAACAACACGTTCCCACATACAAGTATGCACCACAAAATGTACTGGAGAATGATGAATACAAATTATACTGGAACAGAACCATTATAACAGATAAAACAACACCACATAACAAACCTGACATCATACTCACCAATAAAAAGAAGAGATTAACACAACTAATCGAAATATCCATACCCAATACAACAGGAGAAAAAAATTGAAAAATACATCCAACTGGCTGAGGAAGTCAAGGACATGTGGCATCAGGATAAAGTTGACATTATACCGATTATACTATCAACTAAAGGAGTCATACCACACAATATCCACCAGTACATCAATGAAATACAGCTACATCCAAACTTATATATACAACTACAGAAATCCGTAATTATTGATACATGTTCAATTACCCGAAAGTTCCTAAATGCAATATAACATATACCGTACAGTTAAAAGGAAGTCACGCTTCATCAAGGTCCATGTCACTTTCCATTTTTGACCAGACATAACGTCTGAGAAAAGAAAGAAATAATAATAATAATAAACAGTTCATTGAGATTACTTTTTGTCACTGAAAGGAATTTTTCAACACATATCTCCATACAATAACTGGGTTCAGTGTGAAATAATGACTCCTCTCTTGAATCAATACATTTCAGTAAAATTATAACCATGTGAGAGGGAGTCATAATGGCACAGGAAGTCTAGAAGTGGTATGAGAATTGAATAATTACTGAATTTTGACTTGTGGTAACTTTCTTTTTCTGAATGCCACGAAGTAATTACCAAAAAGATAAACTTGAAACCTAATCAGATTAAATGAAAAAGTATTAATGTGTGTGTCTCAGGTTAATTTTTTGTCATTTGTGTATGCACTACTATTAAAACAGACTAATGAATTATAACAGACTTGTTTGATGTCCTACTACCAATATTTCCTGCTGTGGAGGGGCGATATCCTGTGAATGCAGAGCACTGCCAGCATAACTTCTCATCAAAAGGCAAAATCAAGAAAAGATTTTGGCAATTCTCTTCCTGTGCCTTATCATAATAATCTCAAACTGACAGAATTCATAGAACTGTAGACTTTCATTGGTTGAGGATAAGAATTTCCTAGTAGTTGGAAGTAGAATAGTATTTGTGTATTTGAGATGTACTGTGAATTTCTATGAACATATTTTCAAAGTGAATAATTCGGGTGTTAGAGATTATTGCATTGCATGTCTAAAGTTTACCTAAGGTGTCTAGTGCTTTTGTGCAAATATAGGGGGTATACTTTTTTATTTTTGTGTGTATGTGTAATGGTTAAAACCGGTAACCAATACAAGATGCAACAAGAAAAGGATTTAGACAAATCTGAGATGGAACCGACTCAGAATGTGGTAGCCGAACATGGTAACGCAAGACCTGCATCACTGGATAAGTCAGAAACGTCCATTGTGGACAGACTTCCTAGTGAAGTGGGCACTTCATGCGAAAAAGAAAATGTACCAATGAGGGCGGTAGAAGATACTATCGCCCAAATGCTAATAGATTTTCAAAAATTAATGGCGCAAGGTATGAAGAACATGGCCGAAACGTGTGAGACTCCTTTTAGTCACCTCTTACGACAGGCAGGAATACCTTGGACCTTTCTAACACCTGGACCTGCAAGGGGGGTGGGGGGGGGGGGGAGGGGGGGGGGGGGTAGAGAATGCTGATAATCTTACTGCAATTCAAGATCAAGCTTTTTCAAATGTTTGAAAGAAGCATTTTGTACTCACGATTCCCTGCAGCCTATATTGAGTTGATACATGATACTGTTTGTATGAACACAGGCAAAACTGCTTGTTTTATTGTTTATTTTTATTTAAGCTGGATCAGTGTCTGGCTACACGCCTAGCTTCATAATTAATTACAGTACCACCATACAATTTCGGCAGATTTTTTTTTAAGTTTCACATTAGTTTTTAATTGGTTTTTAGCACGTCCTCATATTGCAGATGAGACTGACAAAAGGCACAAAAAGACTATATGAGCGCAGAAGATGGGCTTATAGCCAAATACCAGTCGAGCCGAAATGAAAACAACAAATAAAACAAACAGCCTTATCTACGTACATTCAAATGATGTAATTCATCAGCTTCAAAAGAAGCCTTGCTTGAAAAGTTGTTTTTGTGGATGCCATCATTTACAAATCTGAGGCAAGAACAGAGCTGTGTATGACAGTTTTTAATACACACAATGGAATTTTCAAGGCAATGGGAAAATTTTTCACCATTTTTAAATTTAAAAAATATCATCAATTTGGTTGTTATCGTCCATTTTCAATGAAAAAAGTTGACATATATTGGTTCATTATGCGTGCGTAACATCTGATTAAATATACTACACAATGGACAAAATCTACAGAGCTAAACATGCAGAGCTAAACATGCAAAAAGTTATAAGTTCAGAAATAGGATAAACAGAGATGCTATTACTCTCTTACAGGGAATGGTGACATATACATTTGAGCAAAGGGATGAAGTTATTTTGAATGCTTTACCCAGGAAGTCTTTCTCCCCATATTGGTTAATACGCACACTTTGCAAATAACCTTTAGGTAGAATGTATTTTCTCCTTTTAAACCTGGGAAATTGGACTTATATCTATCTGGCCAAAGAAAAGTGAATTTATGTACTGATATGTGACACAATTCTGATAATCTTGACCTTGTAACTGGAAAATAACACACTCAAATATATAAATTGCCATAAGGATGTCTAATAGAAAACAAGTATGAGTGCAGATTGAACAAGGATGATGGAAGGAGCTGTTTTCAGTTTCAGTTAGAATATAATTCTATCATTCATCTTTAGACAATTAACTCTAAGAAAATGGCCTATCGACTATTAGTCAGCACAAGTTTAGAAAATATTGTTCCTGTGAAATACAACTAGCTATTTGTTCACATGAAGTTATCAGTGCTATTGACAAGAAATCTCAAATTGATCCCATATTTCTAGGTTTCCAGAAGGCTTTTGACACCATTCCTCACATGTGACTTCTTCTAAAATTTCATGTCTATGGAGTATTGTCCTGCTTATCAAACTGGATTTATGATTTCCTGTCAGAAAGGACACAGTTTATAGTAACTGACAAAAATCATTGAGTAAAACATATATGATATCTAGTGTACACCCACAAGGCTCTCAGCTGTTCACAATCTCTACAAAATCTCTATAAATGATTTAGGAGACAATTTGAGCAGATCTCCTAGACTGTTTAAAGATGATGCTGTCATTTATCATTTTGTAAAGTCATGAGAAGATCAAAACCAACTGCAAAATTATCTAAATAAGATATCCGCACGGTGTGAAAAAGGGAAACTGACTCTAAATAATTAAAAGTGTGAAGTCATACACATGAGAACCAAAATGAATTCCCTAAATTTCAGTTACACAATAAATGACACTAATCTAAAGGCTGTCAATTCAACTAAATACTTAGGAAGTACAATTATGAGTAACTCAAACTGAAATGAAAGCAAAGATAATACTGTGGGCAAAGTGAACCAAAGACTGATTTATTAGCGAAACACTGAGAAAATACAACAGATCTACTAAAGAGATTGCTTACAATATGACTTTCTGCTCTCTTCTCAAATATTGCTGTATGGTATGGAATTCACATTAGATAGGAATGACGGAAAATATCGAAAAAGTTCAAAAAAGAACAGTCTCTTTTTTATTATTGTCAAATTAGAGGAGAGAGTGTCTGCAAAAATATACTGTTGGCAGCACTTACAAAGGAAGAAATGATCATCATAACGAGATAACAGATGTTGCACAAGAAGATTTCATCGTTCATTTTTTCTGTGCACTATTCGAGAGTAGAAAGTAGAGAAATAGTTTGAAGGTGATTCAATGTACCCTCTGCTAGGCACTTAACTGTGAACTGCCAAGTAGTAATGTAAATGTACATGAACTAAGGAAGTAACGTTCCATAAACATCTAATTACAATGGTTGGATGGGCTTTGAAGCAAGATCCTACTGTACCCTAGGCACTTCAAGCTATTACCCATAGAAACAAAGGGCATATATAATATTGAAAAACAAGTTTAGACAAGCTACCAGTCACCATTTTAACTATCGAAGTAATTTATCTGAAATAAAATGGGATGATCACTGGGAATATTGGGAGGAACCAGTATTTTGAGAACTGTATACTTTGCAAACAGTTTCTGCAGTTCATAGTGAAATGGTATCATGCCTAGGATAATGGAATTGTTCTGAGTAATAACTGTAGGAAATGGTGGAGTTCCATGTGAAATTCAAGCCCAAGGTGAATGCTGAGTATGTCACTATGTAGTGGAAAATTGCTATCAAGGGACACCCACCACCCAAATAAGCCAGAACAACCTAGAGCTATCTTCCCTTCAATAAGGCATGTTGCTTTTTGTGCTTCAAAATAGATTGGTGTACTTGTTAGCTATGCTAACAACAATGCGTTGACATATGACTTCAGCATAAAGAACAGTAACAAAACTGAGTATTATACGGACACCTTAATGTAGTAGCTTTGAAGTACGTTTGTGTAAGATACTGGTACGGGTCTGGCCTAAACTACTGCAGTACTCTTATGACAATGTCAACCTCAGCAAATAACTGTGGTGTAATCATTACTGCACAATTTGTGTACTCTGACTGTGTTGTGTTTCGCACGTCGTTATCTTATTTTGAAATGAGTGGAGACTACTCCTGGTCCACCTCTCCAGGGGACACCATCTTGAAGTAGCACTGTCCGTGCGGGTGGAGAAGATTGTGTTTTCACGTGAAGCCAGCTGTGGGAACTTACGGCCAGTAAGGTCTTGGCTCATGGACCATGTTAAGTGTGTCCCACAACGACCTGACATCCCACATCCATTCATTGTTCTTTCCCAACTCCTGAATACCCAACCCAAGGTGTGATGCAATCTGTGCCGAGGGGCGCGTGGCACATGGGAATATGTGTCGTGAACGGAGCCTCAGGGATAACAGGCAACCTCCCTGAGTAATTAGCCTTGCACCACGTGGCGTTTCTGCGGTGTGGATCAATTAGATCCCCAACTCTCATGGAGTCAAAATGGCCACGAAAGAAAATAGCAATACTGAGAGGCAAGTTCAGACCTCAGACACCCAAACATCGGGGCTGGAACCGATGAGAAACACCCCATAGCTGAACAGGGGGACAGCACTGTTCAAGAAGTGGGAATGGTTACTAAGAAGTTGGACCAGATCAAGATCAAAGACTTGTCTGGGGCTCAGAGGAGGAAACTTCTTAGAGAAGAAAAGTTAAAGGAAGGAAAAGAGTGGCTTTCTAAACAAATACAGAGGGAACTAAAAGGGCTTGAGCCCAAGACGTCCAAGAAAAGACTGTACGAGGGCGAAGTGGGTGTACAAACCCCTTCTACATCGAGGGCAGGCAGTAAGAGAACAAGGGTGGAGTCTAAGACTCCCACTTCTCAGGATAAGCACATCCAGAAAAAGTCGAGGCTAGAACTAGGGAAACAGCCCTATAATACTGCGGTCTCGGTTTTTAGAATCTCAGTTATCCAGCAAGGCTATCCACTGGTCAAGATCACCTTACAACAGGAGGAGCTCGTGCAGATGGCTCTCTTTGAGAAGATTGGGGGGGAGGATACTGGTCCAGGATCCAGGACTCAAATTCAGGAGAGTCTATCTAGGTCATGCTGCCCTTATCTTTGTCTGTGACGGGGTGGGTACAGCGGACTGACTTAAGGAAAAAGTGCCCCTAATATCACCTTGGGAGGATGCGAAACTGCTGGTAAAGGCAGTACATGAGCTCTTGAAGACCACAAAGATATTAATCTGGGTGCCAAAACTCCTTAAGAATACCTCTCCAGAGACTCTGAGAAAATAGGGTCTCAAAACCCGAAAGTTTAGACAGAGGATTGGAATGTAATCAACCAGAAAGTTGACCAAATGGCCCAACCCCTGTGGTGGAAGTCGGAGAGAAGTCTCCCTGACGGCAATACAGGAACAGGACCTGAGACTATTCTTGGGGTTCTCACAGGTTGCCATCGGGGTAATCAAAGACATCGGAAGCGACAATGGCGGCAAGATGGAGACTGAATGTGCTGCAGATAAATCTGCAACAAAGTAAAGGGGCCACTGATAAGTGGACATGGCCCTGATTCAGGAACCCTATTTATATAAAGGGGGTGTATCAGGCATCGACGGCATTGGAGGTAAGTTGATTTAATGCTAGAAATATAAGAAACTCCAGAACATGAATTTATGTAAAAAATGGAATCCCCTGCATGCCGATGGTGGACTTTTGTTCTAGGGACTCAGTGACCATCAGGTTGCGGCAATGTGAGGAAGGTACCACGAGGGAGTTTGTAATGGCCTCGGCATACCTTTCTTATGAGGACAGTCCTCCTCCTCCTCCTCAGGTGGTGAGGAGACTGATGGAATCCTGTACACAACAGGGCGACCAACTATTGGTTGGATGCGATGCTAATGCCCACAACTTAGTGTGGGGCAGCACCAACACCAACTGTAGAGGTGAGTACCTTCTAGAATTTCTTCTAGCTAATAACCCAGAGATCCTCAATAAGGGTAAGGAACCTACATTTAGGAATATAAGAAGGAAAGGGGTAACTGACATAACCTTTGGTTCCACTTTGATGGGTAGTTACGTCTAAAACAATGGTATGTGGCTTTAGAGTCACCCTCATCAGTCGACATGTATATTAAGTTCGAGGTTGAAATGGGCATTACACAGACCATGTCCTATAGGAATCACAGGAAAACAGACTGGGAGGCATATAGGAGGGACCTCGACTCAAGCCTATTGGAAGTCAGTACTTCGATAATGACTCCAGCAGAGTTTGAGGAGGTAGCATAGGCAGTGATCTCTGCCATCATGACCTCATTCCATGACAACTGCTCAATCACCAAGAAGTGCACGGAAAGGAATGTATCTTGGTGGAACAACAACCTGGAATCATGGAGGAAACAGGTATGACGACTGTTTAACCTTGTGAGAAAGAAAGAGCAATGGCCAGAACATCGGGAGGCCCTTGTCAAACACAATCTTGCAATTAAGCAAGCAAAGCAGACATCCTGGGAGGTATTCTGTGAGGATGTAGAGGGTACGGCTGTTCAAGCCAGACTTCACAAAATCCTCACTACGATACCAACTAATCCAGGAGGAACTTTAAGGAAAGAGGACAAGGAGTATATAATGACAGAGCATGAAATGCTGGAACTACTCCTCAAGATTCATTTTCCTCAATGTACTCTGACAGACAATATGGACCAGGATAAGATCCCTGTGAGATATTGGCTTTCAGGTATTCGAAGGGAGAACTGGGAATCTGCCAGAGAATGTGTTGGCCACAGTAAAATCCAATGGGTGGTGGGAACACTCCAACCATTTAAGTCACCTGGCCCAGATGGAATTTTTCCAGTGCTCCTGCAACAAGCAGGAGTGAACTTAATAAGATTTCTATGCAGGTTATTTAGGGTTAGCCTAGCAGCAGGAATCATTCCTAACATCTGGAGAGCAGTGAAGGTTGTCTTCATTCTAAAGCCAGGAAGAACTGATCATACCAAGGCCAAGGTATGAGACCAATCAGTCTGTCCTCCTTTCTTCTTAAAACATTAGAAAAATTGGTCAACATGCGTGTTAGGGAGAGGTGGTTAACTTGGGACCCTCTATACACAAACCAGCATGCATACCAACCACGAAAATTGTGTGGAACTGCACTCCACCAACTTGTTGGGAAGGTGGAGAAAGCACTACACTTTGTGGAAATAGCCTTCTGCAACTCCTTATACATCGAAGGGGCTTTTAGCAACACAACTTTCGAATCCATTGTTAAAGCAGCAGAGATGCATGGCTTAGAGACCACATTTGCAAGTGGACTAGAGCCATGCTTAGTGGTAGAAAGGTAGAAGCCACCATGATGCAAGAAAAAATTGTAATCAACACCACCAGAGGCTGTCCACAAGGAGGGGTCCTGCCCCCTCCACTGTGGAACCTTGTGGTGAATGAACTAATTGTAGAATTAAACTCTAAACAGTACTTTTCCCAGGGAGGTGCAGATGATCTTGTCATAGTAATACTTGGCAAATTTTCAAATACAGTTACAGCTATGGTACAAGGAGCATTGAACATCATGCAAAATTGGTGCAGGTAACAGAATTTAAGGGTCAGTCCTAAGAAGACTATTGTGTATCATTTATGAGGAAGCAGATCTAACACACATATGGAAACCTCTAGCTTCTCGATGAAACTCTAGCAGTAAAGGGGATAGTGAAATATCTAGGGGTAACCCTGAATGAGAAACTATCATGAGCCCGTCACATAAGGAGCACCTGTTCCAATGCGAAAGGTACTCTAATGAGTACCAGAAGAGCTTGTGGTAAAAACTGAGGCTTCATGAGTATGTACTGGATATACACCATGGTAGTAAGACCTATGATCACTTATGGGGCTACAGTGTGGTGGAAAAAGGTGGAACAGGAGGTAGCTGCTAAGGTGCAGAGATTGACCTGCTTAGCCATTACAGGCGGAATTAGCAGCACACCCACTGCTGGGATGGAATCCATGCTGGACATGCCACCGTTACACTTGTGGGTAAAGATGGAGGCAGCAGCTGGAGCACACAGGTTAAAGACTGGCAAAAACTGGAACTCATTGAGGTATCCATGACCACACACTACAATAATGAGTGAGGTAGACATAGGGTTTTTTTTTTTTTTTGTCATCAGTCTACTGACTGG
The DNA here is from genome assembly GCF_021461395.2 of Schistocerca americana. Taxonomy (NCBI): domain Eukaryota; kingdom Metazoa; phylum Arthropoda; class Insecta; order Orthoptera; family Acrididae; genus Schistocerca; species Schistocerca americana. The sequence goes on from NC_060119.1 coordinate 543,322,764, forward strand.
TTTGATGCGGCCCGCCACGAATTCCTTTCCTGTGCTAACCTCTCCATCTCACTCAGAGTAGCACTTGCAACCTAAGTCCTCAATTATTTGCTTGACATATTCCAATCTCTGTCTTCCTCTACAGTTTTTGCCCTCTACAGCTCCCTCTAGTACCATGGAAGTCATTCCCTCATGTCTTAGCAGATGTCCTATCATCCTGTCCCTTCTCCTAATCAGTGTTTTCCACATATTCCTTTCCTCTCCGATTCTGTGTAGAACCTCCTCATTCCTTACCTTATCAGTCCACCTAATTTTCAACATTCATCCATAGCACCACATCTCAAATGCTTCGATTCTCTTCTGTTCCGGTTTTCCCACAGTCCATGTTTTACTACCATACAATGCTGTACTCCAGACGTACATCCTCAAAAATTTCTTCCTCAAATTAAGGCCGGTATTTGATATTAGTAGACTTCTCTTGGCCATAAATGCCTTTTTTGCCATAGCGAGTCTGCTTTTAATGTCCTCCGTCCTCCGTCCGTCATTGGTTATTTTACTGCCTAGGTAGCAGAATTCCTTAACTTCATTGACTTCGTGACCATCAATCCTGATGTTAAGTTTCTCGCTGTTCTCATTTCTACTACTTCTCATTACCTTTGTCTTTCTCTGATTTACTCTCAAACCATACTGTGTACTCACTAGACTGTTCATTCCATTCAGCAGATCATTTAATTCTTCTTCACTTTCACTCAGGATAGCAATGTCATCAGCGAATCGTATCATTGATATCCTTTCACCTTGTATTTTAATTCCACTCCTGAACCTTTCTTTTATTTCCATCATTGCTTCCTCGATGTACAGATTGAAGAGTAGGGGCGAAAGGCTACAGCCTTGTCTTACACCCTTCTTAATACGAGCACTTCGTTCTTGATCGTCCACTCTTATTATTCCCTCTTGGTTGTTGTACATATCGTATATGACCCGTCTCTCCCTATAGCTTACCCCTACTTTTTCCAGAATCTCGAACAGCTTGCACCATTTTATATTGTCGAACGCTTTTTCCAGGTCTACAAATCCTATGAAAGTGTCTTGATTTTTCTTTAGTCTTGCTTCCATTATTAGCCGTAACGTCAGAATTGCCTCTCTCGTCCCTTTACTTTTCCTAAAGCCAAACTGATCGTCATCTAGCGCATTCTCGATTTTCTTTTCCATTCTTCTGTATATTATTCTTGTAAGCAGCTTCGATGCATGAGCTGTTAAGCTGATTGTGCGATAATTCTCGCATAGACGTAGGTACAGTTGGGGAAATGCCAACCGACTATATAATAACTCCCAGCTGCTTCAACAAGTCTTTCAATGTAGCAATTGAAAGTAGAAAACTCTGGGAGAAAAAATTGTGACACCATACTGAGGACATAGTATGGTTCACCGATGGTTCGAAAACAGACTAAGGTGTTGGGCCAGGGTATATGAGGTGCAGCCAACGCTGGACAGTGCAATCTCTATAGGGAAGATGGCCACTGTGCTTCAAGCAGAAATATCTGCTATCAGGGTATGCGTGGAGGTGAATTTGCGGAGGTGCTACAAAGGTCATAGCATTTTCATTTATTCAGACAGCCAAGCGGCCCTGAAAGCAATGGCAGCCTCTGCAACAAGATTAAAGATTGTGGCAGAATGCCACAATGTCCTTGTGGAGCTGATAGGTTGGCCAGGACAGGGGCGAAGACACCATTTATTTAACCAGAACCTGTCCTGACAATCACCAAGACGATAATCAAAATAAAACTACAAGACTGGACAAGGAGCCAGCATGTAGAATATTACGCCTGGGTCCAAAACTGGTTGGCATACTAGAGACACAGGGAACAATACCACACAATAAACCCTGTTTAGGTGCGGGCAGCTGTGGGCTTGACCAATGTTGTTTTTGCTTCTCTGATAAAATCAATCAACCAATCCTGGTCCATGGAGGATCTAAGCATGACCATAGAGATCAGCAATCCCTACGACCATTATGCAGGCTAAGTTCTGCTTTCGTAGGAGCAGAGACTTGTGACATAACCCCTCAGACCTGCGAGACGGAGGCGGCCTTGTTTCATCTACTAATCTTCCCACCCCTTGGGTGGTTAATGTTCTTATCCGCTTACACTATGTCACCTGCCATGTTTCAGTATCTGCACTCTAGCAACCAACTCGTGATTAACAGCCTTTGTTAGTAAGACCTGTTTTTTGGTTAATACAATACGATTAGGTGGACACAATGCTGGACTGCAGAAAGTTTTCTTGACATTCACTGGTGTCATAATCCAAACAAGAGGTAGTTGTTAATTATATGATTTATTTGTAAGGACATGGACTTAACTTTTATGCACATGGTCTTCTTTGGAGGATGGGGTCTTCAAGAAAATAGTGCATTTTGCCGCATGGTTAGAAGTGATCATGTTGCAAGAGCTGGTTGAAACTTTCTCAAGTATTTCTGTAGATCTCAAGTTCTCTGATTCGTAACAAAATTTTATGCCACACAGACAGCATTGTTCCACATATCCACACTCAACTGTGAGGGGGAGGAGAGAAGGGGGGAGGAGAGAAGGGGGGAGGAGAGAAGGGGGGAGGAGAGAAGGGGGGAGGAGAGAAGGGGGGAGGAGAGAAGGGGGGAGGAGAGGTAGAGCACGTGTGCATCAGCATTGTGTGGTTTAAGACAACCATGGAAACTTTAATGGTGTTTGCCCAACAGTAATTTGGAGACCACTCTTCCTAAAGAAGAATCCCGTTCCTTAAGCAGTCATCTCATTGTGCACCTCCAGAATGTATGCTAACATTCTAATCAAAAAATAGGGGTTCATGCTGACAAATAATAATACTAAAAGGTTAAGGTTTAATTTCCTACTAGATTAGAGGTGGAGAATAGTAACTTCATATAAAAGTGGGGAGTGGATGGATAGTGAACCTGTCTAAGCAAGACTCAGTATCAACAGTGAGAAAAAATTTTAATAGGGTTATTCTACTGACCTCCAGATTCTCCTCCTGGTGTAGGGATATTCCGTATAAAGTAGGACACACTTACAATATTTAAAAGTTTAAAATTTGGTACTTATATTTTTTTTTAGAAAAGGCTGGACTTTTTACTGTATGGTAACAATGGTTTGTGGCCCACTATTGCTTTCCCTCATAATTTGTAGCCATTTTTATAAAACCAGGTTTTTCATGTGATAGGAGTGTGAATTATTGGAGATTTGGGGCCTTCATTTCAACTAATTGGCAAGTAATAATTAGCATATCATTATTTATATTACTGTTACCTACCCTAATGTATTGCATAAAGAGTACAAAACTGAAGTAGGAAAATTATGGATTGGTGTAAACAATCTAATACAATAGCGTGAACTTTCATGTAACATGAGTCACTTTCATGTAGGCCTAATTAAGTTTTTATATCAAGAGAGATATTAGAGGTAACTGTATCTTGTTCAGTAATTTACTTCTTAGTGTGAATGTGTAACTAATATCACTACTAAATTTTTCCTAATTTCAACCAATATTGTAAAAACAGCAAAATTAATGTGTATCGTAAGTCACATAATCTGTGTCACAGTTTTATTATTTTAAGATTAGAAGTAGAGGATGCCCTTAGCAGAGGCAGAAAGACAGAGTAGGAGGAGGGAAAAGTTAAAGAGTGATGGAAAATATGAAGAATTTAAGAAGAAGCATCTGGAAGAAGCTTGAAAAAGCCATCAGATGCAGAAAATAAAATTTCCAAAGTTGAGTCAACATAAGCAAGGACTGTTATTAGAAGGAAGGAGAGCTAAAAATAGGGAGAGAGTTAGAAAACATACGCAACATAAAATGCAATATCAGCAACCTAGTAAAGCAAGTTTGTCACCATATAAATCACATAGTGCTCTGTATAAAGCCATGACTCAAGTGCTGCAATTGCTTGCATTAGCAGGGTGCTGTCAACTATACCTGAAAATATGAAGGTAGTTTCAATCGGGTCAGATGGATCTGCCTCACAATTTAAAAACAAAAATATTACTGCTGCTGGACCTCAATTTCAGTCATTTTATAACGGGGAAATCGACTGGAACTTATTTGCTAATTCCCACGGTAAAGGTGCCGCTGTTGAACGGCTAGTGGGGAATGCAGTAAAAATGTAGAAATTCATAGTAGGTGATACATCAATTTTCGCTCAGGTAGCTAAAAGTACCACAACTATGCAGGTTTCTCATGTGTCTATTGATGAAATTCAAGGAATCACTGTGAAACTTAATCTAACTCAAATATTTTCTTCAACACCATCAATACCAACATAAAAAAGCATTCACTCTTTCACTACAAGAAAGAAGTACTATAAACATATCTACTGACTCCAAAGAATTCTGCTGCTGCAAATCATCATATACTGAAGAAACCATAGCAAGTGTGAAAATTGGAGACTGGCACTAAGTAGAATATGACAGTAAATTCAATGCTGGAATACGCGCAGTTTTTGGAAATTCTTACTTAATCAGAGCAATTGAGTGTGCTGGTCACTATTGGAAATGGCCTGTAAAATGTGAGGAAATTATAAAGGAAGTTAATCCACTTGACGTGGTCAATGCGAGAGGATATTTTCAGTTCTTTGACTTGGTTCATTTTCCCAGATGTCATGCTCTTATAATTTTTCATAGTGATTGAAAAGTGGAATGTTAATATTAAGTTTATCTTATTTGGCACATAATGTCATACTTTCATTTCTCTGCTTGCAGAAAAAAAAAAAATTCCAAGAAGAAGTAGCAAGTAACATGAGTTACGTAACATTGGGTCACACATCTTTTTCAATATATTACAATATTTCACTTGGTATAAATATTTTCTGTGATAAAAACCAGATCCATACTCCTAATAGTTTGAGGACACTTTTGACCTAAAATGCACATTAGGAATAAGATGTCCCAAATTTGTAACAGGAGTCACAACATAAATTACATTCTTGTTCTTTAATTTTAATGTTCTTCCCTGCTTAAATAACACTTCAAAATTTTTGCCTGAATAACACAATTTATAATGATGATTTACGAAAGACATTACTAAATGTCTTCTCTGAAAAGCATCTAAAACATATAGTTCAGAATCCCAATTGTGATGCAAATATATAGGATCTATTGGCAACAGACAAACCTGACTTCTTTGAGGAAGTACACATCAAAAAATGATCATATGGCATTGTTGGCCGGGAGGCCCCATGCGGGGAAGTTCGGCCGCCGTATTGCAAGTGCTTTTTAGTTGATGTCACTTTCGGCGACTTGCGAGTCAATGATGATGATGAACACACAGCATCCAGTCATCACGAGGCAGAGAAAATCCCTGACCCCGCTAAGAATCGAACCCGGGACCCCGTGCGCCGGAAGCGAGAGTACACATCAAAACTGCTATCAGTGACAATGAGTAGCACCACAGGAGTGCAATTAAAACAAGCAGAAAGATCTACATGTTGAGCAAACTACATAGTGAAACAATGCAACACTGTGACACCTCAATGAGGAACTTGAGACTTTAAACTCTGAAGAACAGAGTATGTAGAGGAACTACAGCTCAAGATTAAAAGAATACCTGACAATGCACTGGATGGTTATGTACAATATACGACAGTTCGTAATGTGAGAGAACCTGCATGGTATACAGTCACTGTAAAGAAACAGACTACTGTATAACCGGTGTAAAACAAAGCATAGGACTATAGACAGACACACTGAATGAAACCCCATTTGGCAGTCAAGAGGGCATGTGTGACGCTTTCAACAAGTACAGTAGCAGAGTACTGTCAAATGATCTTCCACAAACCCCAAAGAAATTCTGGTAGTATAAAAAGGCTGTTAGTGGCACCAAAGTTAGTGTGCAGCCACTCATGAATGTGACGAACTGAAGCTGCGAATAGCAAAGCAAAACCAGAAATGTTTAACTTTGTTTCAAATGTTCCTAGACAAAGGAAAACCCAGCAGTATTGTCCCAACTTAATTCTCATATGACTGAAAAGATTATTGAAATGGGTATTAGCGTCAGTAGTGTTTAGAAAACAGCTGAAATCATTAGCATACAGCCCCAGGACCTGATGGAATCCATATCAGATTCTATACCCAATTCACAGCTGCACTACCACTCGGTTAACTATAATCTATCGTAGATCTTCAAACAAAAAAACTGTATCCAATAGGTGGAAAAAAAGCACAGGTCACATCTGTCTGCAAGAAGGATAGCAGAAGTGATCCAACAAACTACCATCCATCTGAGCAGAATCTTCGAACATATTCTGAGCTCAATAAGATAATGAGGTACCTCAGACAGAACTAACCTCCTTCATGCCGACCAGCATGGATTTCGAAAACACAGATCATCTGAAACCCAACATGCACTTTTTCTCACAAGACATCTTGAAAGCCATGTATCAAGGCAGTCAGATAGATCCAGTGTTTCTCAATTTCCTAACATATGCAACCTATGCTTATTATCAAAAGTACTATAGCACACAGGGCATCAGACAAAATATGTGACTGGACTGAGGATCTCTCAGTAGTGAGAACGCAGCATATTACCTTGAGTGGACAGTCACTTTGAGTGCAGAAGTAGCCTAACTATGGATGTACCTCATGGAACCATGTCAAGTCCCTTGCAGTTTAAGTTGTATAGGCCTATTAACAATCTTGCAGACAATATTAATACTAACCTCAGACTTTCTGCAGATGATGGAGTTATCTACGATGAAATACAGTCTGGACAAAGCTGTATAAATATTCAGTCAGAGCTAGATAAGATTTTAAAGTGGTGCATCGATTGGCAGCTTGCTTCAATGTTCAAATATAAGAAACTGCACACTACAAAAAGAAAAAATTACAGTACTCTATGAATCTTTAAACTTGTATCAAATGGTTCAAATGGCTCTGAGCACTATGTGACTTAACTTCTGAGGTCATCAGTCGCCTAGAACTTAGAACTAATTAAACCTAACTAACCTAAGGACATCACACACATCTATGCCCAAGGCAGGATTCGAGCCTGTGACCGTATCGATCGCTCGGTTCCAGACTGTAGCGCCTAGAACTGCATGGCCACTCCAGCCGGCTAAACTTGTATCAATACTTGGGTGTAACAATAGGGATGTGAAGTGGGGTGATCACATAGGCTCAGGCACAGGTAAAGCTGGTACTAGACTTCATTTTGTTGGTCAGATACTAGGGAAATGCAATCAGTCTACCTGGTAGGGGATACTGAAAGTATACAGAGAAGGGTAGGATGAATGGTTATAAGTTTGTTTGACCTGTGGGGGAGAGTCACTGAGATGTTGAAAGAACAGAACTTTCACTACTGAAGACAGATTGAAACTACCCTGGGAAAATCTACTAGCTAGTAAAGTTTGAAGAACTGGCTTTAAGCCATGACTCTAGGACTATACTTCAACTCCTACATGTCACTCCCATAGGGCTCGTGAGGATAAGATTACATTACAAAGGAATTTCAACAATCGTTTTTCCCGCGCTCCATATGTAAATGGAATGGGGGGGACCTAAAAATCAGTACTTCACAGTGGTTTGCAGGTTATAGTTGTGCATGGAACTGTGCTATCCTTAACGCCAAGTTCCTCCGTAGAGCACAGAAAGCATAAACGAGGATGAGCTGATGACAATTTGTAACCCGCTTCTTCCACTATGCGTCTAGTTGTTCAATGTGCCACTTTGCTCTGTCTCCCTCGAGTATCCACAATAACATAAAGTATATGAATGTGCATAAAGCATAATGATAACAATTATAACACTAAATGACAGTTCAACTACTTCACTTAGTAACTGTGATGCAATTTAAGGGCTCAAAAGCAGCGTATAAGGGCACTTACAAACAGGACGCAAATTGCAATGACCTGCATTTATACAAATCGTAACCAACTACCCAGATGATTCCTTGCCCTGTTTCATCTCATAACAAGTTTAGAAATAGAGCTTACACACATCCGGAATAAGGAGAACTACTTCACAATCTTAGGTTCAGTTATAACAGACTGCATTACCCAACCAACAACTTGGTTATTACAATGTGTACTCCTCAAAATAGAATTTTAAAGTCATATTACATTGAATTAAACTTACTGAACTCATTGCGGACATCATTTGAAGACACACAATTGCTGTCCACACTTAACAACGAATAAAATGTTTTTGTTATCAACACACGAACACCAACAACAACCTTAACGTCAGAGCTTTCACGATACTGTTTGCGATACAGAAAACATTTCAAATTTTCGACCAATCACAAGCTATGAACTTTTTATCCCTTCCACAAAACAAGAGAAGTGCCATTCAAAGATTACTTGGAAGTTTATATGTTTTCTGTATTTTTATAAGATCACTAACGTTTACACGATGTAGTTTCTGGCTGTTAGAGACAATACATTCAAATTGCTGAATGGAGGTACTGAATGACGTTAAGTTAAACGACACTTGAATACATCACTACATTTACCATGATTAATATCTTTGGCTGCAGAAGTATTTGTGACGGATTAGAGTGTGTTCTGTGAGACAAATTTAAACGCAGAAAAAGTAAAGATTCATCTTACAGTTCCGAATTTTATGAAGCAGATATAAAACACACAGGAAATGGCCGATGCGACGTCACTGAGTGATCAGGTAAAAATGAAGTAGGTTGTACCTTCTGCTGATCAGTCGATTTTCGAATCGTGAAGTATCAGTTTATTGTAATTACGTGAACGTTATGGAGTAGTAATTTGCAGTGGTGAGAAAATGTTTTATTTTTGCACAGAAGCTCCCCGAGTTTTTTTGTGTCCAAGATAATACATTGTTCTTATTTGATAGTATGTAAGGGGATTAACCTTAACAAAATGATGTGTATGGTTGTTTCTGTACCGCTCGATGAACTGGATGTATGTAATGAGTGACGTGAGTGTTATACCATATATTTAAATAGTGAACCGTTTCGTTTTCTCTTGAGATAGAGCTGGAGCGTCCTTTGCTACAGTTCCAAAAGAATTTTAAAAAATCACAAATTAATTTTATTTTTGATAGACTGAGATACTCTTTCTCGATTTTCCTCTGTTGTTTCCTGTTTTTCATTGAATCGACATAGGAAATTTATAAGACGAATTGGTACCATGTTAAACAGCATTAACACGGTACCTTAAAATGCAATATTTGACATAACACAAGTTGTCATTAACATTATGATACCTCCTCATACATCAACATCGATAGCAGAGAACCTTTGTCGTGCTTTCATTAGTGTAACTCATTGGTCAAGACTGTATCAATAATAAATGAAGGAAAAAAAAAGACTACCATGGATGAGAGTGTAAGTAAATAGTGAAACATTGACCATAACATGTATAACTCTGACACGTCTGAGATTAAAGTTTGTTGACAATGTCACCGAATATTTTGCATAAATAAATTATGTTTAACTTAAGGTGTAGGTTCTACTCTTCTGCAGCATAGTCAGGATGGTTTGTAAAAGAAGAACTGTCCTCAACTGGTAAGTTGATTTAAATGCAGTCTTGGTTTACTATACATGTTACTTTGAGACATGGTATTCCTTTGCCTTCTTCAGATCTGTGAACTGACATACCTAGCCAATCATCGAAAATTGTGTGTGTGTGTGTGTGTGTGTGTGTGTGTGTGTGTGTGTGTGTGTGTGTGTGTGTGTGTGTGTTTGGGGGGGGGGGGCGGCAGAAGAGAGACCTGTGCATTTTGGCACTCCCACGTGTACAAATCATTACCAGATGTCATAAATTTCCAAAAAATTGTTAGTTCCAACTGTGATGAGTGAGTAGCTGTTTACCTGGTGCAGTTCACATTTAGTTTAGAATGTGAATGTGCATTTAATGTAAAACACCAAGCATTTTAGTGTAGAGCATTTTTGATGGCTTTTCTCAAAAGCTGGCAGTGAAAGCGATTTTTTTCAAATAGTCATAAAATTTCTTGTTTGGAACAATAAATAAGTCTTTCATTTATAAATTGTCAATATTTTAAACATAATAAACTACCTGTATTATACATTGTGTCCACAATAACATGGCTTGTTTAGTGGGAGTTACGGGGATCCGTGGCATTTGTAGAAGTTGAATAACCACAGATGTATATTGATTTGGGTAAAACTTTGAGGGGAGGGGGGATATCCTCACACTAACATTAAAGTGTTTTGTTGGTTGTGAACAGTCGTATCAAATTAAATAGGCTAGATAACATTCACGTACAGTGGCTTTGCAAAGCCTCAACCAATCTGTCATCTTCTAACATAAACTGGACTGGGGCTGTACTACAGATCTGTGTGTCGCCACAACCCAGATCAGCATTGCCACAGGTTCTGGACATCAGGAAATTTCAAATAAATCGGAAATATCAGGAGAATTTGAAGAAAAAAAAGTAAAGGAAAAAAACTGGAAAATCAATCTCTCTCTCTCTCTCTCTCTCTCTCTCTCTGTCTCTCTGTCTCTCTCTCTCCCCCCCCCCCCCCACCCCCTCTTTTTTTTTTCATCATCACTGACTGGGTGCAGCTGAGTACATGCGCCGTACGACTACATAATTACTGCTTGTGTCCTTTGTACTACTCCTCTCAGTGCTGCAACCACTTCTTGCCAGTAGCCTATGAGCTGCTACGAAGGCAGGGAGTGTGTGTGTGTGTGTGTGTGTGTGTGTGTGTGTGTGTGTGTGTGTGTGTGTGTGTGTGTGTCCAAAACCGCAGACCGTTTCTGCACAAGCACATTCGGTTCCCACTAATGTGCAGGCCTTGCCCATTGGATCTAATCTCACCAATCTGCCCTTAGGTTAGGTCTGTTTGTGTGTGGTGTAATGCAGCGGATTTCCGTGGTTTATCCATGGACCCAGGACTGTGGTGTTGCTCCTCAGCAAGCCAGAAGCCATGGCTGATGGATTTCAGGAATTGCGACTGTCTCATCACAAGGACATTGTACAGTGTGGCGTTTTATAGACATTTTAATTATTCTTATTTTTGTCACCAAACGTGTTAAGCCTTATTGAAATGAAATAACATCATTGACTTTAATGAAACACACATACCATTTTTCTTGCTTTCTCCGTCTACAATCAGTTCATTACAAAAGATGTTGATGTTGATAATACTTCAGATTTTTGCTCACATCAGAAAAATACTGCCTGCTTGCAAGCTGCTTCTTCTTCTTCTTCTTCTTTCTTCCCCTCGTTTGCACTATTGTTTCTTGTACTGTAGCTGCAAAAATAGATTGTCAACTTAGGTCTTATTTATCCTTGAGATCTCAAAATTTGTTAGGGACAAATGCTGAAACATGTCTGGAAATCAGGGAAATTCACTTGATGAAACTTGTGGCAACCCTGCTAGATATTCCCTTTGATTCACAATCACTATTAAAATTTCAACATAGCGGAAAAGTGCTGTGTATATCAACAGCAAAAGCACCACTCCAGCCCAGAAGCATTCAGTTCATCAGTGCACCTGCTGATGGTAAGTAGTCACTCACCAAAATTTTGTGCCCATTGGACAGAATGCTGGCCATTAACTCGTGAACTATCTTGTCATGAAGCATGCAACTGAGAAGCTTAAGAATCGTGTATTATCTCAATTACCAGCTTGTGTGCAACACACTTTTTTTCCTCTATGACAAGTTACCCCAGAATATGATGCCATAAGACGTTACAGAAGGGAAAATAGGAAAATACAGCTTTTGACAGTTTCATCTCCGAAATAGGATTTATCTCTAATGCAAAAGTTGGATGTTTCAGAATGTCTGTAATATATGACTGCCAGTTCATGTTATTACAAATACAAGCCCCCAATGATTTAGAACAGTCAATTTAAGTTTCTTATTTATCTCTATGTATTTCTGATGGTGTTCTAAGGCCTTGTGCAATACTGAATTGTGTGTATTGTTTTATCTTCGTTCAGTAACAGTCCAGTTGAAGATAACCAGTTATTAATTTTCAGGAAAATTTTATTTACATTTATCAAGTGTTAAAGTTTCTCCAGTAGGATTGACTATACTAGTTCTTGCATCATTTAAGAGAACTCTTTCAGCTTCTTGGGCATAAGATAGCAGAGTATGTGTGTATAATCAGGATAAGAGTGGACCTAATATCAATGCTTGTGGTACACCTGTAGTTATTATTTCCCATTATATACATTTCCTGGGTTTCTTAAATGCAAGAGTCATCATCTTTTTAGTTAAATAAAATGAAATCAGTTACAGGAAATATTTCATAATACTAGCTTCCCTTGGAAAATACTGTGAACAGCACAGTTTTAGGAAAACCAAGAAAGCTCTTAAACCTACATGCACAGACAGAAGTTTTCAACCAGATTCCTGCATAGATGTCCAATGTCATAACACTATGCCACTATGGTTGCCATCTTATTTGCATATAGTAACAAATACACTATCTGAAATTCTGAAGGTAGCAGGGGTAAAATACAGAGAGAAAAGGGTTATCTAAGTATGCACATAAATCATGCTGCAGTTAAAAAGAGCCGAAGAACTTGAGTGGGGAGCAGTATTTGAGAAGGGGGTGAGACAGGGTTGTAGCATCAACCTGTAAAGGAACCAAGGAGCAGTTTAGAAAGGAAATTAAAGTTCAAGGAGATGAAATAAAAAATTTGGAGTGATGACACTGTACTTCCGTCAGAGGCAGAAAAGGACTTTGAAGGATATTGAACTATATTGATAATTCCTCGAAAATGAAGTTGAGATAAAGATCAATGGAAATAGAACCAAGGTAATGTAATATAGTCAAATAAAATCAGGTGATACCGAGAGAATTAGATTGTATGATGAGACCTCGAATGTTTTGAATTAATTTTGCTATTCGGGGAACAAAATAACTAACTGAAAATGGCAGAAGTAATAAGGATTAAACATGCTGACTTGCTAAAAACCATTGCTCTTGAGTGTAGCCATATACAGAAGTAAAATGTGGACAGTATGCATTAAAGATAAGAAATGAATAGAAGCTTTTGAAATGTAGTGCTGCACAAGAGCACTGAAGATCAGATGGGTAGATTGGATAACTAATGAAACAACTTAGTTCTAAGGGCTGTGATACATGTGAGTTTTTTGCTCTTTTACAGCTCGTTACTCTCGGATAGAACGTGCAGAATTGTTTATACCAGGGGTGAATTTTCACAGATAGTAACTTAGTACTTTCTGTCTGAGCCTTGCGAGAGCAGATGTGTGAGGTGCTGATACAGAGTGGGTGATTGTATCTGAGAGAGCTGAGAGGTCACTCACTCTCACATTTTTCAGTTGTAGTTTTCTGCATGAAGGAGTTTGCAGTGGGTGAGCATTGGGCTGCAACTGCACTTATAATACTTTCAGTGTCAAAAGAACATAAACAACTGAGTTTGTGTTGAAAAAGAGCGTGCATTAGGTGGCATTATTATTCTGGAGCGTGCAAGAATCTCATTATAGAGCTTGTGATAAAAGATCCACAACAATATCGAAAGTTTACAAGAATGACGGCTATGCAGAAGGAAGAAATACTACTTATAATTGGACCCAGAATTGCCAAGCAAGACACTATTGTGCTAAATCAATTAATATTAAAGACAGATTGCTTGTTATACTAATATTTCTAGGATCAGTTATATTCATCCTCTTCAATATTTGGTAAAATAATAATTATGATAAAATAACATTACACTAGCTTTCATTTTGATACCCATACATGTTCACAAGCCAAATAGGGTGGATATCTGATAAATAAAGCATTTCCAGACTTATGTTTATGAGGGCTGGGTTTTTTCCTCCCAACCTCCGACCGCTTCGTAGAGAAGCTACACGAGCGGCAGAAAGTGCACATGGGCTGTAGGCTACTGCTCAGCTCTCACTCCACACACTCTGCCATTGCCGACTTCAAGGCATCAGTCTGTGTTTCACTATAGCCACGTAAACATGGCTGCCATCATTGTTGCTTCCGCCACCTCAAGGCATCAGTCTGCTTTGCACTACAGCCACGTAAACATGGATGCCATCATTGTTGCTTCGGCCAAGTGTGAATTACGAAGTGTAATTTGGTTTCTGCAAGCAGAAGGGAATAGTGCAGCTATTCATTGGAGAATGAACAAAGTGTACAGTGATAACTTCATGACTGGTGAGCGTGAATGGTGCTGAAAGTTTAAAGACAGCCGAAATGACGTGCATGATGAAGGGGGCCAAGGACCAAGTCTGTCATTACAGCTGACCTTATTGAACAAGTGGACAGAATGGTTAGAGAAAATCGTAGCTTTACCATAACTGCTTTGTCTACAGAAATTATGGAAGTTTTAGGATCTGTCGTACACTATACTTTTACTGAACATTTAGGCTACAAAAAGCTTTGTGCCCGTTGGGTTCCAAAAATGTTGACGGATGCCCAAAAAAGTCACCGAATAGCATCAGCTTTGAATTTTCTTGATTGGTTATCACAATGAAGGAAAGAACTTTTTGAAATCAATTGTTACTGGAGGTGAAACTTGGATCCAATATGACACACCGGAAACAAGATGACAAACGCGACAATGGATGCATCCAAATTCACCAAACAAACCAAAAAAATTCAAACAAACATTCTACATCAGAAAGGTTATGGCTACCGTGTTTTGGGACCAAAAAGGTGTGTTGGTTGTATATTTTATGCAGCCCAGAACCACTGTCAATGCAGCTGCTTATTGTGAAACTTTACGATATTTGTGGAGAGACATTCAAAACAAACGAAGAGGAACACTGACTTCAGGAATTGTGTTGATCGATGACAATGTTCGTCCACACACTGCTGGCAGAGCCCAACGGGTCCTTGAACAGTTGCAACGGGACATTCTCGATCATCTGCCGTACAGTCCAGATCTGGCACCCAGCGACTTCCACCTTTTCCCTGAACTGAAGACGTGGCTAGGAGGGCAGCACTTTAAAATCAGCAAAGATCTTCAAAACAACATCACTGCTCATTTGTAATTGTTGGTGGCAACATTTTTTGAAGAGGGTATTGTAAAGCTTGTCCATAGGTATGATAAATGTCTCATCTTTCCGGTGATTATGTTGAAAAGTAATCATAAGTACAAAAGTTTTGGTAATAAAATAATTGTTTTCTATGAACTTTGCTTTTATTTATATCCTATATAACCCTTGTATTTGAACTTCACCTGTATTGACTTAAGGGTTCAGTGTGCAATAAAATAATATAATTAGTAAATAGCATGTCATAAAAAGTTATAGATACAACTTTATTACTTTAAGTTAATGACAGTTTTTCGGATTCCAAAATAATTGTTTTGAAAGGTGATGTCAGTTGTTTATTCGTTAATTTATTTATGCTATAAAAGTACTTCAGCTGATTTTTTAAAACTGTGGATATCCTGGTAAATTTCTCTCTGGAGGTCTTAAAAACGGTAGCCATTCCAGACAGCAAACTTTACTTCTTATCTTGATTTCTGTAGTACAGTAAAGGTACATTCCATCACTCTGGGCTTTCCTTGTACAAACTGTTGGGTTGTGCGTAAGTTCATAGCATTTATCCATAAGTTTAATAAACACAACAGGTGCACATAAGATGGCTCACATCAATAATACATACACACACAATGTGTCAACACAGGTGTAACTTCCAGATTCCATGACTTAGAAATCGCATGGTTTTCAGGTAAAGAACTCATTGAGCCATGTTTGGGGCACATTTTCATCCGGGAAGAAAGTATCTTGATAGTTGTTCAGTAGAGACTGGAAAAGGTGAAAATCTGAGGGCGCAAGATCAAGTGAATATGGTGGGTGCAAAATGATTTCTGAACCCAACTCCTGCCTTTTTTTTGTCAGTGTAGTAGAAAGTGGGTGGGCATTACTGTGAAGTAGCATCACTTCACACAGTCTTCCTGGTCATTGTTCTTCGATTTAGTCTACAAGCAATCTCGGTTGTTGGCGGTAAATGTAAGCAGTGATGGTTAGACCTTGAGGAAACAATTCGTAGTATCCTACACTGCCTCTGTTCCACCAGATGCACGACATTCTCTTGTGGATGTGCAGAGGTCTTTGTACAGGGAGTTGCTGCTTTGTTTGGGCCCAACCACTTCTTTCTTTTCCTTATGTTAGCATAGACATCATTTCTCGTCACCAGTAATGATACAGGACAGGAATGGTCGGTGTTGTTCATGAGCCAATTGATGACGAGCAAGCAGAGATGCACATACAGCCACCTTTTTAAGACTTTGGCTTAGTGCATGCAGTACCCATACACTCTATTTTAGAACTTCCCAATGCATGCAAACGTCACACAATGGTGGAATGATCACAGTTCATCATATCTGCAAGCTACCGAATGCAATAACACAGATCATTGTGGATTAATGTTTTTAAATGATATTCATCAAATGCCGAAGGTCCTGCTGAACGGGGAGTGTCACTAATGTCAAAACCATCTTCCTTCAAACGAGAAAACCATTTTCTTGCCATGCCCTGTCCAATGGCATTATCCTCGTACATGGTGCAAATGTTTCTGGCTGCCTCCATTGCTGTCATCCCTCTCTTGAACTCGAACAGAAGAATAAGTCAGAAATGTTCTGATTTCTCCACTTGGCACTCCATTTTCCACTGTCCACATCTTCACTCACTATCTCTAAATGACAAAATTACAATATGTAAACTCAACAGCAACATGAACAACACATAAAAAAAATGACAATCGAAAAATAAACCCATAGCAGCTTGAATACCGACATACAAATCAAAATCTCTACAAACTTACGCACCAACATATTAATTAAATGCACAACTTCATCCCAAGTCCACTTCCTGGCAGCTTTCATTGCTTCTTTTTGTGGACACATTAGTGGTATTCACTTTGCAATGTATCCATCGTGGCAGTAGTATGAATTACCCTGACAGTGACGGTACAGGAATATCCACGTGGTGCAATGGATAACGCACTAGTCTCTTGTCTTATTAATGTAGGACCAAACCTCTTCAGTGACCTTTTTTTATCAATTCTATGTGAGATATCTATGATGTTTTTATAAGTTCACTGCTCCATTGCATTGTTTAAGTGTGATCTAACTGCTTGTGCTGTTCATGTAGGAGGTAAAATGGACAATTTCTTTCCTCAAAAACACGTTATGGCCACACATTATGGCTCAAAACACGTAGTTTTGTGAGTACTTTCATTTAATGTGTGTAATAATATAGCAAAATATATTAACAAGATGTGGTACTGTAAAAACTGTGAAATACAGCACAAATCTTGGACCCAATATGGCTGCTCAGCACTCACTGACTACCCTCAGCTCTCCCAAAAATGTTGGTACAGTTTTTCTTGCCTGATAGCTATGGCAAGCCGGTCTCGAGAGCTGGAGGTTGCCGTCTACATGAGGTCTAAACTAGCAGAGCATGACTATCTTAGATCTTGGCCCACACTCAAATGACACTGCTGGTGAGCTGACTCTCAGCACTGTTTACACAGCACATATTACTTGTAAAAGCTCTCTTTGAGTGAAGAGCTCTCATGTGTATACCTAGCTTAAGTAGGGACTGGTTGGTAGAACACTTCCTGTGGCATCAAGAAATAGTTAATTTTCTAGTGAAGGGAAGTTAGAAGGGTAAAAATTGGAGAGGAAGAGACCAAGGCTTGAATACATTTAGCAGGCTCAAGCGGATGTGGATTGTAATAGTTATGCAGAGATGATGAGACTTGCAACAGGATTGCCTAGCAAGGAGAACTGCATCAAACTAGTTTCTGACTAAAGGTGACAATTACGTATGTCAGTGGTTGTCAAACTGTGGCCCGCAGGTGGTTCTCATCCATATTTTATAATAACATGCATCTAGCCACTAATAGCGGAATCCAGAAAGTCAACTAACGTTGTTGTTGTCGTTCTTGTTGTGGTCTTCAGTCCTGAGACTGGTTTGATGCAGCCCTCCATGCTACTCTATCCTGTGCAAGCTTCTTCATCTCCCAGTACCTACTGCAGCCTACATCCTTCTGAATCTGCTTAGTGTATTCATTTCTTGATCTCCCTCTAAGATTTTTACCCTCCACGTTGCCCTCCAATACTAAATTGGAGATCCCTTGATGCCTCAGAACATGTCCTACCAACCGATTTCTTCTAGTCAAGTTGCGCCACAAGCTCCTCTTCTCCCCAATTCTATCCAATACCTCCTCATTAGTTATGTGATCTACCCATCTAATCTTCAGCATTCTTCTGTAGCACCACATTTCGAAAGCTTCTATTCTCTTCTTGTCTAAACTATTTCTTGTCCACGTTTCACTTCCATACATAGCTACACTCCATAGAAATACTTTCAGAAACAGCTTCCTGACATTTAAATCTATATTCGATGTTAACAAATTTTTCTTCTTCAGAAACACTTTCCTTGCCATTGCCATTCTTCATTTTATATCCTCTCGACTTCGACCATCATCAGTTATTTTGCTCCCCAAATAGCAGAACTTCTTTACTACTTTAAGTGTCTCATTTCCTAATCTAATTCCCTCGGCATCACCCGACTTAATTCAACTACATTCCATTATCCTCGTTTTGCTTTTGTTGATGTTCATCTTATACCCTCCTTTCAAGACACTGTCCATTCCGTTCAGCTGCTCTTCCAAGTCCTTTGCTGTCTCTGACAGAATTACTATGTCATTGGCGAACCTCAAAGTTTTTATTTCTTCTCCATGGATTTTAATACCTATTCCGAACTTTTCTTTTGTTTCCTTTATTGCTTGCTCAATATACTGATTGAATAACATTGGGGAGAGGCTACAACCCTGTCTCACTCCCTTCCCAACCACTGCTTCCCTTTCATGTCCCTCGACTCTTGTAACTGACATCTGGTTTCTGTACAAATTGTAAATAGCCTTCAGCTCCCTGTATTTTACCCCTGCCACCTTCAGAATTTGAAAGAGAGTATTCCAGTTAACATTGTCAAAAGCTTTCTCTAAGTCTACAAATGCTAGAAACGTAGGTTTGCCTTTCTTTAATCTTTCTTCTAAGATAAGTCGGAGGGTCAGTATTGCCTCATGTGTTCTAACATTTCTACGGAATCCAAACTGATCTTCCCTGAGGTCGGCTTCTACTAGTTTTTCTATTCGTCTGTAAAGAATTCATGCTAGTATTTTGTAGCTGTGACTTATTAAACTGAAAGTTTGGTAATTTTCACATCTGTCAACACCTGCCTTCTTTGGGATTGGAATCATTATAGTCTTCTTGAAGTCTGAGGGTATTTCGCCTGTCTCATACATCTTGCTCACCAGATGGTAGCGTTTTGTCAGGACTGGCTCTCCCAAGGCCGTCAGTAGTTCTAATGGAATGTTGTCTACTCCCGGGGCCTTGTTTCGACTTAGGTCTTTCAGTTCTCTGTCAAACTCTTCAAGCAGTATCGTATCTCCCATTTCATCTTCATCTACATCCTCTTCCATTTCCATAATATTGTCCTCAAGTACATCGCCCTTGTATAGACCCTCTATATACTCCTTCCACCTTTCAGCCTTCCCTTCTTTGCTTAGAACTGGGTTGCCATGTGAGCTCTTGATATTCATACAAGTGGTTCTCTTCTCTCCAAAGGTCTCTTTAATTTTCCTGTAGGCAGTATCTATCTTACCCCTAGTGAGATAAGCCTCTACATCCTTACATTTGTCCTCTAGCCATCCCTGCTTAGCCATTTTGCACTTCCTGTCGAAATCATTTTTGAGACGTTTGTATTACTTTTTGCCTGCTTCATTTATTGCAATTTTATATTTTCTCCTTTCATCAATTAAATTCAATATTTCTTCAGTTACCCAAGGGTTTCTACTAGCCCTCGTCTTTTTACCTACTTGATCCTCTGCTACCTTCATTATTTCGTCTCTCAAAGCTAACCATCCTTCTTCTACTGTATTTCTTTCCCCCATTCCTGTCAATTGTTCCCTTATGCTCTCCCTCAAACTCTGTACAACCTCTGGTTTAGTCAGTTTATCCAGGTCCCATCTCCTTAAACTCCCACCTTTTTGCAGTTTCTTCAGTTTTAATCTACAGTTCATAACCAATAGATTGTGGTCAGAGTCCACATCTGCCCCTGGAAATGTCTTACAATTTAAAACCTGGTTCCTAAATCTCTGTCTTACCATTATATAATCTATCTGATACCTTTTAGTATCTCCAGGGTTCTTCCATGTATACAACCTTCTTTCATGATTCTTGAACCAAGTGTTAGCTATGATTAAGATATGCTCTGCGCAAAATTCTACCAGGCGGCTTCCCCTTTCATTTCTTAGCCCCAATCCATATTCACCTACTATGTTTCCTTCTGTGCCTTTTCCTCCTGTCGAGTTCCAGTCACCCATGACTATTAACTTTTCGTCTCCCTTCACTGCCTGAATAATTCCTTTTATCTTATCATACATTTCATCAATTTCTTTGTCATCTGCAGAGCTAGTTGGCATATAAACTTGTACTACTGTAGTAGGTGTGGGCTTTGTGTCTATCTTGGCCACAATAATGCGTTCACTATGCTGTTTGTAGTAGCTTACCCGTACTCCTATTTTTTTATTCATTATTAAACCTACTCTTGCATTACCCCTATTTGTATTTATAACCCTGTATTCACCTGACCAAAAGTCTTGTTCCTCCTGCCACCGAACTTCACTAATTCCCACTATATCTAACTTTAACCTATCCATTTCCCTTTTTAAATTTTCTAACCTACCTGCCCGATTAAGGGATCTAACATTCCATGCTCCGATCCGTAGAACGTCAGTATTCTTTCTGGTGATAACGATGTCCTCTTGAGTAGTCACCGCCCGGAGATCCGATTGGGTGACTATTTTACCTCCGGAATATTTTACCCAAGAGGACGCCATCATCATTTAATCATACAGTAAAGCTGCATGCCCTCGGGAAAAATTACGGCTGTAGTTTCCCCTTGCTTTCAGCCGTTCGCAGTACCAGCACCGCAAGGCCATTTTGGTTAGTGTTACAAGGCCAGATCAGTCAATCATCCAGACTGTTGCCCCTTCAACTACTGAAAAGGCTGCTGCCCCTCTTCAGGAACCACACGTTTGTCTTGGCTCTCAATAGATACCCCTCCGTTGTGGTTGCACCTACGGTACGGCTATCTGTATTGTTGAGGCACGCAAGCCTCCCCACCAGTGGCATGGTCCATGGTTCATTAAGAGCTTCTTAGGAGAGTAGTTCTCCTCTTAATAACAAGCAAACAAAATGGAGGCATTAATATTTTAAAATGTGCTTCATTTTAACTGACATTGATGAATGCAGCCGTGAGCTGAGTAAAGTTGGCCACTTATTTCAGTGGCAGGGGGCTAAGTTGCATGGCCACTGCGGCATTAGAAGACATGAAAAGGGGAATGTTTTATTGTGATCTCCCAGTAATGACAACTCCTGTGTGTGTGACTCCTACCGATCAGTTGCTGTGGTATAAATTTTGACACAGAAGTAACGTGGATTCATAAGTGTGGATTGCAGAGGTGGTAATCTTCAAATATGGCACTTACTTCAATCAAGAAACATTACATTACTTAAGGCTATTATAATACAATGCAGTGAGTAGAAGAAAACTGACATTTAAATCATTCATCAAACTTTTGTGTTGTGTCTTACATGGTCCAATCACTTTAATGAGAGCACCACCTATCTTAGATGTCAACATGTAATAACTACTCACAGATGGCAGATGACACCACTAGCAATGGATGATATATATAAAGTATTGTTTGGAGAGTAGGAGAGAGGGAGGGGATAGGATAGTGCAGTCATTGTAATGTGAAAATTGAGTGATTTATCTGATGTCCAAAAGGATGTAATGATTGGCTTTCGAGCCTAGGTGGAAGCAGGAGGTGCCTGGTTCACGCAGCTGTGCTGACTGCTGTTCATCAGCAACAACTTGCATGCCAACCACAACTGGACATCCACTGAATGGCAACAGGTGGTTTTTTCAGATGAATCACATTTTATGTTCCATCAGGCAGATGGCCATTGGTATGTATGTATGTATGTATGTATGGGTGTGCAACCTGTGCAGAAAGGTCCAGCCCTTAGTAGGGAGCATTATGATCTAGGAAACGTATTCATAGCATTCCCTGGGTGATCTTGTCATTCTGAAAGGCACAGTGGAATAACACAAGTGTGCATCTATCCTTTGGGACCATGTCCACCACTTTATGCAGTTTGTTTATCCTCAACACAATGGCATCTACCAGCAGGCCAGTGCAACATGTCACACAAATCGCAGTGTATGTGTGTGGTTCAGCAGGCCATTGTGGCTGAGCGGTTCTAGGCGCGTCAGTCCGGAACCACTCTGCTGCTACGGTCGCAAGTTCGAATCCTGCCTTGGGCATGGATGTGTGTGGTGTCCTTAGGTTAGTTAAGTTTAAGTAGTTCTAAGTTGAGGGGACTGATGGTCTCAGATGTTAAGTCACATAGTGCTCAGAGCCATTTGAACCATTTTGTGTGGTTCAAAGAGCACCAGGATGAGTTTAGCATACTTTCCTGGCTGTAATAGCCCCCCGGATTTAAACCCAGTCAAGCATCTGTGGTACCACCTTGGTTGGACAGTGGATCCTCAGCTAAGAAACCTTGTGAAGCTGCCACAGCATTGCTATCAACATGGTTCCACATCCCTGTCAGTACCTTGTGGAACCTCATTGACACACTTCCTGGATGTCTCACAGCAGTACGTGGTGCAAAAAATGGTTATTCAGGCTTGTGACAGGTGGTCACATTAATGTGACTGGGCACTGTATTAATAGTGCATTAAAGGTTCAAATACTGTTATTAAAGTCATTCACACACATTGTAAAATCAACAACACTTCACCATGCAACTATAGTGCCGCCATTGTTAAATCGTTGAGGTTGGTGTAGTTGCAGTAACAAACGACAGCGGTCGAGTTTAAGCTTGTTCTGCACATTTATGTCACACATTCTCCGACAACCAGTGAGCAATCAGTAGTGTTATCAGTGCTCTGCTTTGAATGTCACAGCTAACATGAGCATTAAACGTGATTATAGCAAGTTATTTCATGAATTTTTATTCCTTTTGTTCCAAGTTGTCACAGCTGATGGTGGTGGTAAGAGAGAAATTCTGCACAAGCAAGTTATAGACATAGTTTGCAGTATTCATATTTTGTTAAAGTGTAGAGCATGGACATATGGTTACCACAACCCTCACTTGGAACCGGCAACAATGCAATCCCTGTCACTGTCTCGAATTGTGCAAACTGCCGTCATTCGTGGATTGGATTGTAGTTATCTGAAACAGACCACAGTCAACACAAAGTGTTCTGTATGGTTGCAACATGTAACAATCAGTAGTTGGGGGCCAACAGCCAACTTATCTCGCCCTTATGTAGATAGTCTGTTGGGGCTCACAGCTCACTGTGTGTGTGTCACCAGTTAATTATAAGATCAGTGCATTTGGGGCCCGAGATGCCACTCTACAATGTTTTATGAACACTGAGGTACATTATAGTAATATCTAAAGATTGCAAATAACTTATCTTAAACAAACTGCATACACTCTTAAATAAGTTTCTTTGTAATTTCTGTTAATTCCACTTTCAACAGAAATACACACATGATCTCCCCACCCTCAATACTCCTTCATTAGTGAAACTTCACTGTTATTCATTTTCAGACATATGTGTGGTGTTGTTGATTGTACTGTTATTACTGGAACAGAAAAAGAAAGAAGCATTATTATTTACGCATACCGTACATGGCAAAGACAGCATATCCACTATCAGTGTATAATGTTCTTGGCAAATATGATACTTGATCAATATTACTATGACACAATATACTCACATACCAATTTTAAATATTTTAAATTCTAGGATACTAGTTGTGTTTGTTATAGTTATTTTTGTTTGTACATCTTCATGATTGGCAACAAGTGGGGTGGCACAGTAGTAAGACAAAGGACTTGCTTTTGGTGGGACGACAGTTTAAAGATTTAGGTTTTCCACAATTTGCTTAAATCACCCAAGACAAATGCCATTATGATTTCTTTGAAAAATGCAGCGCATTTTCTTTCTGAATTTGAGCTTTTGCTCTGTGTGTATTGAGCATGTCGACCGAACTTTGAACTGTAATCTGCCTTCAGTGCTCTTTGTGTATCTAGTATTTTGCACTCTGTGCTTTCATGGAAAAGTTAGCATTAATCACCATCTGAGCGAAACATCCATTCTTTTTGTGTACAGGAGTTGTTCACAAAAGAGGATTGTCTTGTATTATGTTCTTTCTCATATTTAATTACTCCCAGTTACCAACTCAGTTGACCACCTTTGCCCAGCCCTCTACTATCCTGTATCCCAGATGGGGCTTTACTGTATATCTTTTGATGACACAATATGTATCAAATGAAATGTGCAAGCTATGATTATGACTTAGTGAATTATCAATCATGTTTCTCATAACTTTCTTAACTCTATAGCTACTCTCCTGCATGTTCTGCTAAACTAGTTCACTTACAAAGGAGGGTTTGAGTGGTGTTGGCTTAGCCATTGGTTGAGATTGGTTCTTGAGTGAAACTTTTACTCTCCAGAGGAGGATTTGCTATGAAGCTTTGAGTCATGGCCGTATGTTCAGTTTTAATCTGTCTGGAAGGTTTATTTCACTCACATCCATTGCAAAGAGAAAGTATTTTCCTGGAATAAATCCCTGAGCTGAGACAGTGATTTTTCACTGTATTCCCAGATGTACTAGAATGGTTCCAAGAGAAGATTACTAGTAGTAGCATTGGGCTTGGTGTTGTTGCTTTGTGTATCAACCACAACTAATCACATTATGGGTCATATGAATAAAAGATAGAATATACTTTATACTCAAAACTTTTAAGAACATTCCTCAGGTTTGCAAGAATAAAGTGAAATGAAGAATATGCTTCACCTGAGAATGTTTCTCAGTTTGAGTAAAAGAGTGCAGGAAGTTGCTCAAAGCATAGAACATTCTCTGATTTCATACGAATAAAACTAGAGGAGCTTCCCACATGTGCAGAACATTCCCCATTTTTTGAAGTGAGCTCTGTAGCGTACTTAAAGCTGATGAATAAGTTCATTTGAGGTTGTTTTACCAACTTTTTTGTAGTAATGGCAGACTAAATGTTGCTTGGAAGTCAAAAAATACATATGTAGCCCAAAGAGATATTGAAGAGAGGAACTGTAGAAGTTTATATGGGTTTAACAGTAAAAACATTATTTACCTGATTAACTTTCTCCCGAAAATCTTGAAAGAAGAGGGGTGACCTTTCAAACAAAGTGAAAATTAAAAAAATTTTGGCGCTATTCAGCAGACCAAAGTTTTCAGACTGAAGTACTCTGAGACTTGGGTATAAACCAAACAACTGTGTCAATGGAATTTCCAGATGTTCATCACCATGCCTCCTCACAGCAGGATTCTTACATTTTGCTGTGTTAGAAATAAGTAGGCGAATCAGAAAAATTAATAACTGGTTATTACAAACCTAGCACTATGTTTGTAGTAACGAACTGCACGGGTGACTACTTACTTGACATGCAAGCAGACCATTATACATCATATGTAACCAAAATTTCTCATGTTAGAAAGCTCTGACAGAGTTCCAGTTTGGAGTAGATGGAAATGTGTTTGTAATCTTAAGAGTTCGTTCACATAATGTGTTCACTTAACTTGGATAATGAAAAAGTTTCCCACATGTCGAAAATTCGGTAACCTCAAAAGGAGATGCATTTCCATAAATTGTCCATAATTGTCTTAATAATTTGTTGCCACACAGAAAAGTAAAACTGCAATGTAGTGCAATTCTTTCAGAACACATTGATGCCAGTTTGATATTTGTAGACTGAATAGTATGCCTGTTTAAGTGAGTTGAATGAAATGTAACATTATCCATACATTATGTGCCAGATACGGCAGAAAACACACACTAAGAATATTCTCAAGGAGGAGGAGAGGTAGTGAGAAGGAACTCCCTCGTCAGAGAATTTACTCCGAATGTTTCATTCATACGAAATTGAGAACTTTTTCTGAGAATCTTAGTTTGCTCTGAGAATCTTCTCCAGAGTTAATAACTTGCTCATTCCAGTGCCTAGCAAAGTTCCACAATGAAAGAATGATTTTTTACAGGAGAAGCGTGTCAAGAAGATAAAGAGAGATCTTGAAGGATGGCGAGAAGTTCTGATACCCCTTAATTCTGTTCTCCTGTGGGAGAAGAACTGGTATCCTGGCATGTTATTTGGCGTTACAACAACACTATTTTTGTAAGTAACCTGTGAATATTAACATTACTTTTGCATGTACAGTACTACTATAAGTAAAGTGGTGTT
The DNA here is from genome assembly GCF_021461395.2 of Schistocerca americana. Lineage (NCBI taxonomy): Eukaryota > Metazoa > Arthropoda > Insecta > Orthoptera > Acrididae > Schistocerca > Schistocerca americana. The sequence goes on from NC_060119.1 coordinate 543,349,027, forward strand.
TGATTTACATTGTTTTGAAATCTAGTTGGCAGTACTCAGCGACGAAGTTCTTCCACTATATGCTCTCATAGTTTTTTTAGTATCTTTCTGCAGTGCTAAAAATGACATCAGCCACAGTGAATAAAGTCCTTTAGGAAAATTAGGTGCAACATCTAAAACAAAAACAAAATTTTTAACAAGATGTCATTTGCCATTGTGTTGCAAGTTTTCGAAAAGTCTTAAAAAATTACGTTATTATTTCAGTTTGAGATTGTCTAATTTTGAAACTAGTTTGTGGTATTTTTGTACCTTACAATGAGAATATTTATTCACCTGTTAATTTAGTGATTGACTTGGCGTCTGATTTGACATTGTAACAAGAAGCAAACTCATCATGCTCAGAACAAGTTAGTTACCATCACGAACAACACAGTTGTTTTGAAACTGGTAGGAGTATGTTAAAATGATGACTTTAAGGGGCTCTCTGGTTTAAGACATCATGATGGTACATCGTATGTCATTGTTTTGTATGTGATCACTATTTCTCTATACAGCCAATGTCAGAAGTGCTATTGTCTGTGTAGAAGTTGCAGCTTCAGGAGACTAGCAAAATGCAGGAAGACCTGTTGTGGATTCAAGATAGGTGCAGGGACAGGCAGTTGACTGTAAGCATAAGTAAATTTAACAGATTGCACTATTGGCAGTGAACCACTGGAAACAATAGCGAGCGACCTTAAGTGAAAGGACCACATAAAATTAATTGTAAGAAAATTCCTTGAAAGAATCTTGAGAAAATGTAATTAATCCCTAAAAGAACTGGCCTACAAAACTTAAAAGATCAAGTCGTGAGTAGTACTCGTCAGTCTGAGCCCTTATGGATTTTATTGGTAGTAGATATAGGGAATGAAGAGCAGTGAGTTTCCTCACGGGATTGTTTTGTAAGTGTGGGAGCATTACGTAAATGCTCAACTAACTCTAGTGTCAGACTCTACAAGAGAGCATTGTGTATTTTGTGTGCTATTAAAATTTCAAGAGTAATGCAGTGTATTCCAAGCAGATTCAGGAAACATATTATTTCCTCCCATGTAGGTCTTGCTAAATGGCCAAGGAGAGGAAATCAGATCAGTTGGGACTGCTGAAGCTTGTCAACATTCATTCTTCCTATGCACCATTCCAGAAAGGGGCAACGAAGGGCAGAGGAAATGGTGGTAGTACCAGAAGTACACTCCACCATACTTAGTAAGATGGCTTGCATAGTATTGATGTAGATGTAAATGAATTCTTATACATCTTATAATTAAAGTTTTTCCTGAGACATTTAAATCTCATGTTTATATGTGATAATGATGGAAGCAGAAGAAAGGAATTAAAATTAGTGCCACATCCAGGACTCGAACCCAGGTCTTCTTCCTTACTAGGCAGAAATGCTAACCACTGAAGTTTGTATTGGGGAGTGCAATCAACTAAGGTAGTCCGTGCAGCAATGTTGACCATAGTGCTGCAGTGGTGTAATGGTTAGCATTTCTGCCTAGTAAGTAAAATGATCTGGGTTCGAGTCCCTGCTGTGGCACAAATTTTAATTCCTTTCTTCTGCTTCCATCATTATCACAGATGAAGACGAGACTTAAATGTCTCAGGGAAAACTTTAATTATAATATCACCTATGGTACAGGACTTCCCCATTACATCCAATGCTGGGGTGCTATTCCAATGCCAAGGAGCCCTGGCAATAGTGACAATGTAGGGGAAAAATAAGCTGAAGATAGGAACTGAAGTTTGTATTGGGGAGGGCACTCAACTTGGGTAGTTCGTGCGGCAATCTTGACCATAGTGCTGCGGTGGTGTAGTGGTTAGCATTTCTGCCTAGTAAGCAAGAAGACCCAGGTTTGAGTTCTGGCCATGGCACAAATTTTAATTTCTTCTTCTGCTTCCATCATTATTGCAGTAAATGAATTAAGTCTGTGTGACTTGTGCAGTATAAATACATAATTGCTGAATAATATTTTTAGTTTCTACCCTCAAATGCACCACTGGAAATTTTGTAAGCTGGTTCTTGTGAGATGAAATGTATGGGATCTCCCTGCAAATATTTGCCATGTAAGATTTTCTCTTCAGCTGTTAAATAAGTCTTTGACTATTTACATGATCATTCTTTATATGCAGTCAGTGTCATTTGCTTAACGCGAAACTGAGCCTGTGTTGTTTCATCTGATACCTCTAAACATTGTTACTCCCAAATATTTGCATATTGTGACTAACTGTAGTTGTCTCATTATCTTATGATCAAAGCACTCCAAGCTTTTATGTTTCATTAAGCGCAAAACTTTTCATTTCTCTGCTTTATGAGCTCGTTGCCAGTCTTAGCAACAGGCTGATATTTTGAAGCGATTTTAGTGGAGACATTACTGCATTTTTTCACTGGGTAGAATTTCTCCATGAATAACTGCCTGATCTGTGAATAGTCTGAGATTACCGCTAATAAACTGTGCTTAGTGTGTATCATGAATTATAATGGTGTTCCGTTGGACTCCTGTAGGGTGCACGAGATATTACTTCAGTGTGTGTAAATGATTCTCCATCCAGGATAAATTTCAGCATCCTGCCTGTCAGGAAATGGTTGTCCAGTTGTAAGCATAGTAAGATGTTCCATAGCAACATATAGGATTTTTTTTCTTGAGAAAATGTCAATATTTTACTTGAATTATTTTTTTTAAAATAGTGGAAACATGTCCATAGCATTCAGAATATTGTGTGTGAAGAGAATAAGTCAAGCATCACTTGGCTGATGTTTTTGGAATCAGTGCTTATTTTTGTGAAGAAGGCTATTTTCTTCCAGACAGGTTATAATGTTTTAACTTAGAATAAGTTATAAGATTCTACCATAAATAGGTTGAGTGATACAGCATGGCAGTGAATGTAAAAAGGCTGGTACTGGGCAGTCACTTAAATTTGTTCAATGTTTGGATGACATAGATGGCTTCCAGATCTATCTGTGTATAGATGAAGAAACCTGTATGCAACACCTAGAAAAAGTGCAGTCTTTTGATGGAAACCACATACAAAGGACTGAAAAGCTATAACTGTACATAAAGGATTTGGTTCTGCATTCCGATTTTTAGCTATGAGAGTCGTCCAATAATTAAAGAAACAAATTGGTCTGGGGAAAACTGTTAGTAGGGCAAGTTTGATACTTTTATGGCTTCAAGTTGGAATCACTGGGACAAACCCTGATCAGCTGATGTATAACCTCAAAAATACATTTCAAGATGGTGAGTCGCTTGAAACATCCACATTAGTTGAACAACATTCTGTTATTCATTTTTTACTTTCTGAAGTTGAGAAACTGAATATATACTGTAGAATGTCTCAAGTTTATGGTGAAGGTTGTATGAATCGTGCAAATGTTTACAAGTGGGTAGAGCAGTTCAAAAATGGTTGCAACTCAGTGACTGATGAACACTGTTCTGGCCAACCAGCTGCAGTTTCAACTCCCTCACTTGAAAGTCGAATTGATGGCATTATTCATGCTGACTGCCATGTGACTATGGAAATGATAGTTGATAAAGTTCAAGTTAGTACTGGTACAGTTCATAACATTATCTGTAACAAGCTGAAGTACCGCAAAACGTGTGCAAGATGGGTCCCAAAGGAGTTGACGCAGCTTCACAACTGAGTGAGGTGGCACAGTGGTTAGCACACTGGACTCGCATTCGGGAGGACGACGGTTCAATCCTGCATCCGGCCATCCTGATTTAGGTTTTCCGTGATTTCTCTAAATCACTTCAGGCAAATGTCGGGATGGTAATTTCGAAAGGGCACGGCCGACTTCCTTCCCCATCCTTCCCTAATCCAATGAGACCGATGACCTCGCTGTTTGGTCTCTTCTCCAAACAACCCCAACCCATGGCATGGCAGCTTCACAAGGAAACAAGGCTCAGAGTGCGCACAGAGCTGAAGGAACATTATGAGAGAGAAGGTCAAGACTTCCTCAACAAAAATTTAACTTGTGATTAAACTTGGGTTCATTATTATGAGCCAGAATAAAAAAAGACAAAGCATGGAGTGGAAGCACACCAACTCACCTGTCCAGAAAAAATTCAAAACTCAAGCATCAGCAGGCGAAGTCATGTTTATGGTGTTTTGGAATGCTGAAGGTCCAGTTTTTTATGATTATCTCGAAGAGTAGCGTACAATGAACAGTCAATACTACTTGAATTTGCTTTTAAAAACAAGGTGAAGCCAGCCATGAGAGAGAGAGATGTCATGGATCTCGGAAGAGAAGTGTGATTCTCCAGCAAGGCAACACACGCCCTCATATTGCTCAACTAACCCGAGAAACCATTGACAGAATGGGCTGGGAAGTACTGTCTCATCTCCCTTGCAGTCCTAATTTAGCAGTTAGTGATTTCCATTCGTTTCGTGCACTGAAGGAGGCATTATGTGGGAAGAGCTTCCAGGACAAAGACAACATGAAAAAGTTTGGGGAAATTGGTTCAAACATCAAGATACAGAGTTTTTTTGCAGCCAGAATAAAAGAGCTTGTAGCCTGTTGGAACAAATGCATAAATGTTCAAGGGGATTATGTTGAAAAGTAGAAAAAGTATTGTTTTGTAAAAATAAATGCTTTTTTTCTCCAGACCAATTTGTCTCTTTAATTATTGACTGACCCTTGTACATGAAACTTCAAATATTCTTTAGCTATTTCTCTTAAAGTTCTTGTCTGGATAACAAGTATTACAAAGACAATGGTCATTAAAGGCAAAAAGATCCTCTAGAAAACTGAGGATGTGGATTTGTTTAGTCATACTGGCAGACAGTTGCTAACAGTTTATTAATAAAATGAACTTGGAACGTTTAGTTCCAGTCTGAAATCAGACAAATGTAGGAGGACTGTTGTTTTAGTGTAGAAACATCATAATGTGGTTTGTGGACAATATGTACCAAATAAAGTAATAAAAACATCATGAAGACATCCCATGATTTAATAGATGTTTGAAGAATATTGTGAAAATGGGGGTTCTTACACTCTCTCTGTACAAGAGAATGCAGAGAAACTGATGGAGAAAACTTAATAGCTTAAGATTGTTTGTCAAAGTTCTGAATACATGCACTGAAGAGCCAAAGAAACTGGTACACCTGCCTAATCTCGTGTGCAGCTCCGGCAAGCACGCGAAAGTGCCACAACATGACGTGGCATGGGCTTAACTGATGTCGTAAGTAGTGCTGGAAGGAATTGACACCATGAATGCTTCAGGGCTATCGTTAAATCTGTAAGAGTACGAGGGAATGGAGATGTCTTCTGAACGGCATGTTGCAAGGCATTCCAGATATGCTCAAAAATGTTCATGTCTTGGGAGTTAAGTGGCCGGTGTTGTTGTTGTTGTTGTTGTTGTGGTCTTCAGTCCTGAGACTGGTTTGATGCAGCTCTCCATGCTACTCTATCCTGTGCAAGCTTCTTCATCTCCCAGTACCTACTGCAGCCTACATCCTTCTGAATCTGCTTGGTGTTTTCATTTCTTGGTCTCCCTCTACGGTTTTTACCCTCCGCGCTGCCCTCCGATGCTAAATTTGTGGTCCCTTGATGCCTCAGAACATGCCTTACCAACCGGTCCCTTCTTTTTGTCAAGTTGTGCCACAAACTCCTTCTCCCCAATTCTATTCAATACCTCCTCATTTGTTATGTGATCTACCCATCTAATCTTCAGCATTCTTCTGTAGCACCACATTTTGGAAGCTTCTATTCTCTTCTTGTCTAAACTATTTATCGTACATGTTTCACTTACATGCATGGGTACATTCCATACAAATAGTTTCAGAAACGACTTCCTGACACTTAAATCTATACTTGATGTTTACAAATTTTTCTTCTTCAGAAACGCTTTCCTTGCCATTGCTAGTCTACATTTTACATCCTCTCTATTTCGACCATCATTACTCCCCAAATAGCAAAACTCCTTTACTACTTTAGTGTCTCATTTCCTAATGTAATTCCCTCAGCATCACCCGACTTAATTTGACTACATTCCATTATCCTCGTTTTGCTTTTGTTGATGTTCATCTTATATCCTCCTTTCAAGACACTGTCCATTCCGTTCAGCTGCTCTGTCTCTGACAGAATTACAATGTCATCGGCGAACCTCAAAGTTTTTATTTCTTCTCCATGGATTTTAATACCTATTCCGAATTTTTCTTTTGTTTTCTTCACTGCTTGCTCAATATACAGATTGAATAACATTGGGGGGAGGCTACAACCCTGTCTCACTCCCTTCCCAACCATTGCTTCCCTTTCATGTCCCTCGACTCTTGTAACTGACATCTGGTTTCTGTACAAATTGTAAATAGCCTTTTGCTCCCTGTATTTTACCCCTGCCACCTTCAGAATTTGAAAGAGAGTATTCCAGTTAACATTGTCAAAAGCTTTCTCTAAGTCTACAAATGCTAGAAACGTAGGTTTGCCTTTCTTTAATCTTTCTTCTAAGATAAGTCGGAGGGTCAGTATTGCCTCATGTGTTCCAACATTTCTACGGAATCCAAACTGATCTTCCCTGAGGTCTGCTTCTACTAGTTTTTCCATTCGTCTGTAAAGAATTCATGCTAGTATTTTGTAGCTGTGACTTATTAAACTGAAAGTTTGGTAATTTTCACATCTGTCAACACCTGCCTTCTTTGGGATTGGAATCATTATAGTCTTCTTGAAGTCTGAGGGTATTTCGCCTGTCTCATACATCTTGCTCACCAGATTGTAGCGTTTTGTCAGGACTGGCTCTCCCAAGGCCGTCAGTAGTTCTAATGGAATGTTGTCTACTCCTGGGGCCTTGTTTCGACTCAGGTCTTTCAGTGCTCTGTCAAACTCTTCACGCAGTATCTTATCTCCCATTTTGTCTTCATCTACATCCTCTTCCATTTCCATAATATTGTCCTCAAGTACATCGCCCTTGTATAGACCCTCTATATACTCCTTCCACCTTTCTGCTTTCCCTTCTTTGCTTAGAACTGGGTTTCCATCAAAGCTCTCTATATTCATACAAGTGGTTCTCTTTTCTCCGAAGGTCTCTTTAATTTTCCTGTAGGTAGTATCTATCTTACCCCTAGTGAGATAAGCCTCTACATCCTTACATTTGTCCTCTAGCCACCCCTGCTTAGTCATTTTGCACTTCCTGCCGAAATCAATTTTGAGATGCTTGTATTCCTTTTTGCCTGCTTCATTTACTGCATTTTTATATTTTCTCCTTTCATCAATTAAATTCAATATTTCTTCTGTTACTCAAGGGTTTCTACTAGCCCTCGTCTTTTTACCTACTTGATCCTCTGCTACCTTCATTTTTTCGTCTCTCAAAGCTAACCATCCTTCTTCTACTGTATTTCTTTCCCCCATTCCTGTCAATTGTTCCCTTATGCTCTCCCTCAAACTCTGTACAACCTCTGGTTTAGTCAGTTTATCCAGGTCCCATCTCCTTAAACTCCCACCTTTTTGCAGTTTCTTCAGTTTTAATCTACAGTTCATAACCAATAGATTGTGGTCAGAGTCCACATCTGCCCCTGGAAATGTCTTACAATTTAAAACCTGGTTCCTAAATCTCTGTCTTACCATTATATAATCTATCTGATACCTTTTAGTATCTCCAGGGTTCTTCCATGTATACAACCTTCTTTCATGATTCTTGAACCAAGTGTTAGCTATGATTAAGATATGCTCTGCGCAAAATTCTACCAGGCGGCTTCCCCTTTCATTTCTTAGCCCCAATCCATATTCACCTACTATGTTTCCTTCTCTGCCTTTTCCTACTGTCGAATTCCAGTCACCCATGACTATTAAATTTTCGTCTCCTTTCACTACCTGAATAATTTCTTTTATCTCATCATACATTTCATCAATTTCTTTGTCATCTGCAGAGCTAGTTGGCATATAAACTTGTACTACTGTAGTAGGTGTGGGCTTTGTGTCTATCTTGGCCACAATAATGCGTTCACTATGCTGTTTGTAGTAGCTTACCCGTACTCCTATTTTTTTATTCATTATTAAACCTACTCTTGCATTACCCCTATTTGTATTTGTATTTATAACCCTGTATTCACCTGACCAAAAGTCTTGTTCCTCCTGCCGCCGAACTTCACTAATTCCCACTATATCTAACTTTAACCTATCCATTTCCCTTTTTAAATGGTTGCACCTACGGTACGGCCATCTGTATTGCTGAGGCACGCAAGCCTCCCCACCAATGGCATGGTCCATGGTTTATGGGGGGTTGGGGGGGATTGGAGTGGCCAACAGAAGCGTTTAAACTCAGAAAAGTGTTCCTGGAGCCACTCTGTAGCAATTCTGGATGTGTGGGGTGCCACAATGTTGTGCTGGAATTGCCCAAGAATGTCGGAATGCACAATGGACCTGAATGGATGCAGGTGATCAGACAGGATGCATACATGTGTGTCACCTGTCAGTCATATCTAGATGTATCAGGGGCCCATATCACTCCAAGTGCACATGCCCCACACCATTACAGAGCCTCCACCAACTTGAACAGTCCCCTGCTGACAAGCAAGATCCATGGATTCATGAGGTTTTTTCCTTACCCATACACGTCCATCTGCTCAATACAGTTTGAAACGAGACCCCCTCTGACCAGGCAACATGTTTCCAATCATCAACAGGCCAATGTTGGTGTTGACGAGTCCAGGAGAGGTGTAAAGCTTTGTGTCACGCCATCATCGAGGATACATGTGTGGGCCTCTGGCTCTGTTGAATGGTTCGCATGTTGACGCTTATTGATGGCCCAGCATTGAAATCTGCAGCAGTTTGCGGAAGGGTTGCACTTCTGTTGGACCCTCTCTTTCAGTATCTTTTCTGGCCGCAACTATTGAGATTTGATGTTTTACTAGATTCCTGATATTCACAGTACACTTCTGAAATAGTTGTATGGGGAAAATCCTCACTTCATTGTTACCTCGGAGTTGGTGTGTCCCGTAACTCATGCACCAACTGTAACACCACATTCAAAACTCATTTAAATCTTGATAATCTACCACTGTAGCAGCAGTAACCAATCTAAAAATTGTGCCAGACTCTTGTTGTCTTATATTGGCGTTGCCGACTGCAGTGCTAGTGCTGTACTCTGCCTGTTTACTTATCTTTGTATTTGAGTATGCATGCCTGTACCAGTTTCTTTGGAGCTTCAGTGTGTAAAGCAATGAGCACATCACAACCTTTAATCCAATCTTTTATTGCTGAGTCTGGTGTTGAAACTGATGACTGTAGACTCTAAGTCAAAATATTAAGTTTTGGCTTTAAACAAATGGGTAATACCATATCAACGTTTGACCACTGCACACACAAATGAAATATTAAAACTGAATGACATTTAGACTCCCCAAAGTGATCAAGGTTCCAAACCATGATGAGATTGCTATTGGATTTTACATGGTTAATCTGGTGAATTAATTTATTACTTTGTTCATAATTGTCAAGGTTCTTGTTACTAGTAAAGTGTACAGGTCACTCTCGTTTACAAAAATGTAAAAAAAAAAAAAAAAAAAAAAAAAAAAACAGGAAGCTAGTATCTCGATCCACCTCCTGTCTTGGGATCCTAGAGTGTATTCTAATCCTGAACGTTGTTGTTCCTGGAGTAAAAACCGTTACTCTTAGGGAATTAGTATTAGTTCAGAGGAAACCTTCGTAGCAAAGCTCTCATTCAATATATCACAATTACTGCAAGCAGGTACACAGACAGATTCTGTTGCCCTAAATTTCTGAAAAGTTGACATTGTATCTCACTGTTGACCAGTAACCACAATACAATCATAGGGAGTATTTTCACAGATATGCAACTGGCTTGATGACTGTTCTATGATTTAACAGGGAGTGTCATCAGCACTGCTAGAGTGTTAGCTGATTACTGTTATCAACAAGTATCGTAATTGGATGATCATAAGGAAATGCAGAAGATCCAAGAGACATTTTCCACTTGTAATGAATGACTGTTATGATTTCTGACTGTAGGATTAGTGGTTAACTACCAGAGTACACCACATTGTTTAATTAAACAAGCATATGAAATAATATGAAATGAGATGAACACACAAAATCAATATAACGGAAGGCAGATGGAAGGCTTAAAAGACATTGGAATAGATCTGGGGAAAATGCTGTGCATCTTTAAAAGAAATCTCGTACAAGATGCAAGTGCACCCAGTTATAGACAGCATTCGGAGCCCATATCAAGTAGATATGAGGGTTGACCGGGAACAAATTCAGATGCTTATTGCTAGGATCATAACACGTAGTTATAGACCATTTGAAAACAGAACAGAGGTGTTTAGGGAGCTTAAAGAGGAGGTTTTGGATGAAATGTGACATTGCTATCACGAAAGCCAAATGGAGAACCATTACCTGGTTAAAGCTGGTTTGTCATAGAGCACATTGTCATGCTGATACACTTACTCATCTTCACCAAATTGTTCCTCTACTATACACAGTACACAGTGCTGTAAGGTATGTTCATATCCTTCCACAGTTGTATTTTCTCAAGAGCAAGACACTACGCATTATGGCAGGTAATATTGTTCAGGCATTTGCCAAATCCAAACCCTTTCATTGGAGTGCTGCAGGGTATCGCATGATTCACCACTCCAAATCGTGGATTTCTGGTCATCAGCTGTCTTTACACCACATCAAGTGGCCCTTAGCACTGACTGAGTGGCACTTAGCACTGACTGCAGAAATGTGTGGCTTATGAGGAGCTGCTTGACCATTGTACTCATTCTTTTTAACTCCTTTTCCACAGTCGTGGTAGCTGGACTGTTGGTAGCACTTTTGAAATAGCGATTCTTTCTACTGATTTCATGTGATTTTCTTAAAACGTCCTCCACAATGATAAATGTTCCATCAATACTTGATGTCTGCTTCATCTTGGTTTGTTCCTTTGCATTTCCACTGCAGTCACAAGAGTTGACTTAGGCGGCTTTAGGAGTGTCAAAATATCACTGGTGGATTTGTTGTTCAGGTGACATCTGATAACATCTCTTGATGGATCCATTCTGCTGTTACTGTTTCTCCACTGACAACACGATGTCCCTACCTTCTTTCATACTATTGGGTCCACCTCTCATGATGTCTAGTGTTCAGTTACACATTACACAGGGATATCCGGACACTTTTGATCAGATAGTGTATGTAGATGCAGTGCTGTTAAGAAATATACTGAGTATTCGTGTCTGAAAATTAAAATGTAAGAAAACATCACCCATTGGTATAAAATAATCATTTTACAAGTAAATATAGATTCATCAATAAAGGTATTTCTTTCTTCTGACTCATGTTGACACTGAAGCATACATCAGATGTAGCGTTATCAGTTGAATTAGTTCCTTGTTCACATAAATTTGTCTTTTATTCAGGAACTTTAATGGCAGTTTCTAGTAAAGAAACTGCAATTGCACCTAATATAAGTTTCTTCGGCAGCATTATTTCAAAAATTGATGACGCCTAATTAACAGAGGAAACTTTGATGGTCAATAATCACACACAGGTACAGCAGGCAACCAAAGACTGCTGAAACAACTACAAGCAAGTGATGTACAGATTGATAGTGTACATGTGTGTGCCAGAAAACCCTCTAAACCTCAGTGAAAAGATCCATATGGTTAACAAGTCTTAGAGGCCTTGCTGGGAAATTGATAAGAAGTTACTCAAACTCAAAAGTATAATTCCTTTACTGTGTTGTGCTAAGATAGTCAGTAAACAATTTTTTTTAGTTTTTTTTGAAGATTGTTGTTAATTGTCACAGAAAAGGGGGAGGGGTGGTGTAAAATGAATAAAAGGAGAAAGTATAGAGTTGAAGAAATCTATCCTCTGCTCAGGGGTAGTGGCTTTAATGAAGAAAGTTATGGCCAAGAAATCAAAGTAAGCCAAAAAATGCAGTTTACACAGAGCTGTCAACATCCCACAAAAAAAAAAAAAAATAAATAAATAAATAAATAAAATAAAATCAAATCAATTAGTTTTCCAAAGCCCAAGTGTGATCGAATTTGTTTTGTGAAAATCACAACAGTGATTTTGGAAGACTTCAGTGAGTAAAACTCGCATTTCATTCATTTCGAGATGTTTACTCTTTCTAAAGTCAAAAAAAGAAAACAAGATTGGACCAATGAGAGTGTTAAGACGTGCTCTTTGGGGCGTTAGAGAGAAATTATCATTTTTCATCTTGGCAGATAGCACACACCTAATTAACACCTGACTAGTACACAGTGACATTGTTAATGAACTAACCGTTCTAAACATTGTCATGACCATAATAATTGTTGTAACTTTGTTGTCAGTCCTCAAAAAGTCAATTCAGTTTATCCTTCAGAAATACATTATTTTCCTCAGTGGTAGCAATCTGTTTGAGAATGAGACTGCCATGTATGACTACACAAGAAATGGCACAAACACCAAATTAGATTGTAGAAACTCTTGTAAGGTCCTTAAAGCCCTATAGCTTTATAACCAATGTTACTTCTTACTTTTTAATAATCATTGTATTGTTTTTACAGCCTTTTCTGGTACCTTGACCCATCTGTGTTAACTACAATATCAGTTGTGGGTCTGTTAACAACTCTAGTCGATTACCTGGTGCCCACATTGACAGCTAGTATTTGTCATCCTGACAGTTGGACTGGAGTCAAGGAACGACAGTTGGAAGATATTTGTCGTAGCTTGGCATCCTTGCAAGGCCAAATCACACATTGGATATGCATTTTATCAGAAACGCGTCAATCTAGACCCAGGCTGGTAAGTCAAGCCACACCTTTACCCATTATGCCTGCATTTTGCGTATTTTTCTTCACAGTAGTTTTTAGATTTTAGTGGCTCAAATGGGAATATTTCCCATAACTGTTAAACTGGAACTGGTGTATAATACAGTCATCTTAGTAAAACAACTTAAAATAGCTGTTATTGAAAGAAATGCATTTGAAACTTTCTTAAAATTTTAATTGTACACAACGTGTTTGAAATAATTCTGATCTGATGTGAGTATTTAGTCTGAAAAACTTAGTAGTTGTAGGTTTGTTTTGATTTTCCCTTCAAAAATTGCTTCCTTTTTACAAAAATGGAGCTCTTTGGGCCATTTCACGCCAAGCGATGTAATTTTGGAAAAAGTTGCCTTATGACCGTCGTGGATTTTGGTAAAATTTTTTGTGATCGTTTGTGTATGTTCCCAAAAACATTGGCAAAGTTTCACAAACACTAATTCAATACTTTCGGAGATATAGCCATTCATTTGTCCCCATAGTGAAACTATGACAGTTCACCCATGAGCTTTCGGCAACTTTGAAACGTAACGTCTCCAAGAATATTTTCTTGAAAGAAACAAAACTGAGCCATCTTGTACATATTGCACTTTCTTAAGCAGAATAATAAAAACAGATTTACTGAGCAATGTTCGTATGGACAATTCGAAACAAAATCAGCTGGGGAAAAAAAACCACTCGAAAAAAACTTTTTATATCTCCATAAGTATTTGTAGGATAAACCTGAAACTTTGCACTTAATAATTTACCAATATGAGGTCATAGAATACACAGTTTCATTCTCATGCTGCTTTCGATTAGTGTATGTATTGAGGGTAAAGTTGCCAATTTTTTTAAACACAAAAATACATATTTTTGGCCTATTTTTACAAAACCTTCTTCTGTAGACTTTTTTAAACCATTTTCATTAGAAAGACCACATCATCAAACCACTGAGAAAAACTGTCATTGATAAGGTGGAGGTGCATTGAAAATGGGCCTCCTATTTCTCTGGCACTCAGTTGTTTAATACAGTCTATGGGAGATTAAATCTAAAGTACTGAGGATTAGGACATTAGCCTGTATCAGAAAAATTGAAAATAAGTAGTCTTATTGTTTGGTAATTAAAAAAAAACATTAGTGCAGCATTCAGCTTTGCAGAATTCTGTTTATAAAAAATGAAATGGAATAAAGAATCCAACAAAAAGAATAGTTTTCTCTTTTTTTGTGCTCTAGTAATTTGAGGCAATTAGGTTTGAAAAGTATAATTTTTTTCTTCTGTGTTATCAAAATTTCTCCCCAAACAATTCCATCATGGGCATCATATGGCCGGCAGTATAGTTTTCCTCTTGACGTCCTACAGCAAATAAATGAAACCTGTAACACTTACAGAAATAACACTTACAGAAATGTATCGTCAGGCTTGAGATACTGTGTAAAGAAACTCATGGGCTTGGAAACATGTAGTAAAGAAACTCGACTGGGGCTGCTGTTGCACAGCTATAGCTACCGCGCATTGGTGTTATGGGATGGGAATGCTGGTTTTCTCTGTCCAGAAGGAAACTGCTGTGGCAAGCCACTATGGACAATAGCAACACATTTATACAGTTTCTCATATGTACCATATAAATCGCTAACTATGCTGACACGAAGAGCGCTATACCTTAAACTGTAATTAAACTAGCATGTCAATAGCATTATAGAATAAAAAGGTATACTAATAATTCTCTATAACTTGAATCCATTCCATGAAAGGTCAAGAAGACTGCTGTGAACTTCATCAAAATTTACACAATGTCACAGTGCAGTAAAACTTGAAAGCTACTTAAACGATTGTGCTAGAGCTGTTATGCAACAATTTTATGGCCATGATCTTCACTGCCTTGGTAACGCACATTTAAATTGCGAAGTTTATAACCAGTTTGATGTTGTATAGCAGAAAACGGAATTAAATACATCGCAATGAGTCGTGACAAGACATTGATTTTTTAAGTTTTTCGAGTTATTTGTACTTTTGTCTCCCTTCCTAGTCACAAAGATTTTTTATATTGCCTTCTCTAGAGAGTACTAAACAATTATTGAATTATAGTTTGAGTCTCAGTGGAAGATGGGTCAATTTTCAATGCACTTCCACCTTATCGCCATTTTTAGGGCTTATATGCTAGCATTGTATAGCTAAATGTAGTTTTTAGGTGGTTGAGAACATGGTCTTTCAAATGAAAAGGATTAAAAGTGTCTGTAGAAGACTTTTTATGAAAGTGTACCAAAAATTGTTAAATTTGCTCTCAATTTGTAAACTGTTGGAACACAGTAGGAAATTGAAATTTTATGTTCTAAGATGTTGTATTGAAGAGTTATTATGTGCGAAGTTTCAAGTTTATGCTGCAATTAGTTCTGGAAATATAAGAAGCTAAACTCAACATTTATTCAGACATCTATTTTTTTGGCCAAATTTGCTTCACCTTATCATTGTATTCTAGGGCCTTACATGCTCACATTGCAAATAAAATATAGTTTGTTAGGTTATTTAGAACATGATTATTAGACTGAAAAGTGTATGAAAGAGTCTGAAGAAGACTTTTTAGTGGGCCAATAGAGCCACCTTTTTTTTTGTTGTTGTAATCATACACCACAATGTCAAAACTTTCAAAATATACTGTTATTCATTCACTTTTTCGTGTTGAAACGCACCACAAAATTTAAAAAACAATCATCATTATCAGTAGCTGTAGACTGCATCTTCAGACGATGATTGACAGCCATCTGTATCTCCTTCATGTGGTAGGTTTTTTGTGAAATGGACATTATTACGATCCTAGTGTGGGAGTCAGTGACTTGAACTGGGACATTGAACCTACACCTGCATGACTATGCTGCAATTCACACTTAAATGCCTAGGAGAGGGTTAGTTTTGAGCCACCTTCAAACTGTTTCTCTGCTGTTCCACTCTCTAAACGCATGTAAGGGGGAAAATGGACAGGTCTGATTTCTCGTATTTGATCACAGTGTTCATTTTTCCCTATATAGGCTGGTCACAATAAAATATTTTCGCATTCAGAGGAGAAAGTAGGTGATTTAAATTTCATGAAAACTTCTTGCCGCAGTGAGAAATAGTTGCCACCCCAACTCGCTTATCATATCAGTGACACACTCTCTCCTATTTTGCAATAATAGAAAACAAGCTGCCCTTCTCTGGACTTTTATGATGTTTGATGATTGTACTTTTTCTTCATTATAGGCAGGATTCACATAAAGATTTTGTGTATGATAATACAATTGTTTTGTGGAAGTTTAGCCAGCACGTCCTGTGCTGTGTGACTTGCTTCCCATTCGCAGCTTCTTTCATAATAGCCAAGAGGTAATTGAGATAATACTCCCAATCAATAATCTATTCATGATTTATTTTGTGAATAACGGAAAGGCTTGTCACCCTTTAATCGTGCATTTCTTGCAATGCTCTTCCAGTCAGTAGGCCAGTTCACTTTTATGACTATTTTGTTCTGTAGTGATTGCCAAAAGTGCAAAGTCACATTCAAATTTCTCTATGACCGACAAATAGAAATTGTAAATCAATGCTTTCGAGGTTAGGTATTTCGTGAACAGCTGTTAAGCACATTGCAACAACAAATTTGTTTAGGTTCTGTCCTCCATGACGATTACTAAAATAGGAAAATTTCTGAGTGCATGAAATAGTTTCATTTTTATGATTCTGTCATATACTGCAGAATTAAGATTTCAGTTCTAACTTAGAAAATAAAGCGTTGTTGCTAGGATCAGTTGGTGCAAACAAAACTTGCTGTAGATCAAAGCTCCAACTAACAAAAGTCCCATAAGTTTTTTGCTCTCTTATTGTGTGGTTTTCTCTGCTCTTTTGCCCTGTCCATTAGAAAAGATCAGCATTTTAATTATGTGTAAGTTCATGTTTATAGACCTCAGCAGCAATGTAGGCCGTGCATAGATGACACTAGTCTTTTTTGGAAATACAAATAATAGAATAGATTTTAAAAAATCTACTCATCAAGTGGTAGCAGAAGCATACACATATGAAAAGGGATTATAGCTTGCAAGTTTTCAGAGCCAGGGGCTGCTCCTTGTGGTAGAAGGATTGAAGAGGAAGGAAGAGCGGTGAAGTAAAAGGACTGTCGATGTTTAGGAAAAGAGGTAGAGTTTGGAAAAGTCACCCAGAACCCAGTGTCAGGGGAGACTTATCGAAACGAATGAGATGAAAAGACTGATTGTTGGGGTCTGTCAACTGGTCTTATTTGGGTTAATGAAAAGAGAGATTATACTCTGAAAATATTGTTCCATAAATATGGGCTCTAGTTGCTTAAGACCATTTTCTGTGCATGTAGATTTGTATAGGGAGTACATAAATGTGATAAGAAATGGACTTAGGAATTTCCTTTTGCCCCACAGTGACAGTCATGGGATTCAACAACTGCAAAACTTTGAAAGATTCCTCACACTATCCAAAAGTTGTGGTGAAGTGACTTTCTTTACATGATGAACCCTTTGTTTTCTTTACTTGTGTTTCAGATGTCCCTTATTTCTTCGGTATATCAAAGTGCATTAAAAACCTGTTCTTACAGATTTGTTTTTGCTTTGTCCTTCATGGAAAGTGAAGTTTCTTTTTGAATTTGCTTGTGTGCAAGGCTTTTTAAAGATCGTGTCTATATTATGCCTACTGTGAACAAAATCTCCGTTTCTCTTGTACACCTGTAATTTATAATATCTTTCGAAAATTCCTGGAACACGCAGTTTTGTAGATGAGATACAGTATTCTCTGCATTGCTCTGTAATATTGCAAATATTTCTAGTCCTCTAACCTGGATGTTCCAATTTTTTTCTAGTGCTGCTAGTTCTTGAAGGTTTTTTTTCTATGCCACCTAAATTCTGTTCTGTAAAGAGCTGTGCATCAGTAATGTCATCTTCAACTGCTCTTTCCGATGACTGATGTTCTACTTCATTACCATCAGATGGCTTTAAATCTTCCAAATTAACACTTGCTCTTCTTCATGGCTCTTCATCTGGTGTATCATCAGATATTGGTTGGTATTCTGAAACAAGAGGAGAGATATCAGATGGTGAATCTGAGTTGTAATCACTGACAAGCAAAGTAGAAGGGGAAGTGACTGATTGGGGTGGGTTCTGTTACAACGTCAAGTTGAACACACACATTTCAAAACGACACAACACACGTAAGTCACTGTGCAAGTTGACAAAGCAAGACATGTGAACACGGTGACATTCGAATGAGCACTGAGTCCAAGTCTAGCGGCCGCTTGCTGGCTGGCCGCTTAGGTGGCGCGGCTGCTGCATGGCTGGCAGACAGCGCCGCATGTAGAGGACGTGCGTAATTGCGCAGCGGCACTTTGAATAATCAGCAAGTCACAACAGGTTTTCCTGCAGCAAACACAAAAAAAAAAACCAATGCTACCTACGGAAACATGTTTCAATATATTGTATAATTTATATTTAAACGTTCATTACTGTTCTACTTGACGAGCATTACGAGAAATCAAGAAGATAATTTTTCATGTTTCCAGTTAGTATCTATAGCAAATAAGCAAAAACAAGAGAGAATGCTTTCAAAACTATAGTTCTTTAGAAGAGTATTGTAATACATATGAGCATGAGACTGTAAATTCCAATGACCTGCTTCCATCAATTTTTTCTCTTCGGAACTCATAACAAACAAATTAACACTATAAGAAAATTCTGAAATTGCACATACACATCATTTACAACATAAAATTAACAAACACACAAAGAACAAGGGAAAATAATATTTACCAAACATTGTTGACTGTGTAGACAGTATTGATGCACTGGCTACATAGATATCTCAACACTGTATGCTGGTCATGTTTTACAACTATATAACTTTTTCATTATTGGTTAGGTCGTCAGTGAGGCAGCATCTTGGATTTCTCCAGCAGATAAGGCGATTACACAGCTCGTTTGTTATCAATTTTTACAAGCTTCAAACAAGAGTGTCTTATTTTCAGTTATCTATGTGGTTACTAGTTTATTTTTTGAATTTACTGCATTTTGAGTGCTTACTAGGCACTGTCTTTCATTTTGATAGCAGTGTAGTGTAAAGTGTTGCCACCTGTATTGACCATTGTACAGTGTGGGCATGTGTTTCTTTCGTTTAGAATAATTCAGTGTCATTTAGACTGTCAGAGAGGCTGCACCTTACATTTCTGCAGCAGGTGAGGTGAGTAAAGTCTGTTATGTTTTTATGAGCTTTAAACAGAAGTGACTTATTTTCGGTTATATGTGTGGTTACTGTCTAGAGTATATTTCCGTTATTCGTAGTATGCATAAGAACTGTGATTGCTGTGTTCAGATGTGAGCCGAGTTGGTGACCCTTTGCTCACAGCTCCAGGCAGTGTTGGCTTCGGTCACACAGCTTGAGGCTGTTGCCAATGGACACCACTGTGGGGGGCCAGACGTGAGGATCCGAGGCACATCTAGCACATCCCACGTGTCCCCCATCAGTCCACTGCTGCGGCCACCCCAGGCACTACCCGCATTGAGGGTGACCCCTAATCCATTGTCAATTGTGATGTCATTCCAAGATGTGGCAGGCAGTGAAAGATTTTCAGGTGGTTGGGGAGGGGGGGGGGGGAGGCAATTGGAGGGCCTCCCCAGTTTCGGGTGCTGTCTGCAGCTGACAAAGTCCCTTAGCTAGATGCAGTCGCTCGCTCTGTTCCAGAGGAAGCCTCTCGGCCCACAAGATCTGGGCCTTCAGAGAGGATGGGATTACTGATAGTTGGGAACTCCAACATTAGGCAGGTAATGGGGCCCCTTAGAGAATGACTTCCAAGAAGGGAAAGGAATCCAGTGTGCACTCTCTGTGGATACTGGGAGGAGTCATTCCAGATGTGGAATGGATGCTTCCAGATGCCGTGAAGAGCACAGGGCTCAGCCAACTGCAAATGGACACTCTTGTTGGTACTAATGATGGGTGCCGTTTTGAATCGTAAGAGGTTCTCTCTGGTTTCGGGCGACTAGTTGACTTGTAAAAGACTGACAGTCTTCCTTGCAAGATGAAGGCGGAGCTCACCATGTACAGCAACATCAACAGAATGAATTGTGGTCCTTTGGTACAGAGCTGAGTGGAGAGTCTGAATCAGAATCTCAGACCGTCCTGCAACCATGTAGGCTCCAGACCCCTCAACTTGTGCCACAGGGTGGTGGGTTTCTAGGTTCTGTTTAACAGGTCAGAGGTCCACTACACGTGGTTTTCTGGGAGAAAGGGTGTCAGTCGAAAAGGGTGCATGGCAAACACAAGAAAGCAGACCTAGCAACAATCGGTATTGTGGTTGTAAATTGTCGTTGCTGTGTTGGGAAAGAGCCAGAACCTCATGTGCTAGTAGAGTACACTGAAGCTCAAATCATTATAGGTATGGAAAGCTGGCTAAAGCCGGAAGTAAGTTCAGTTGAAATTTTTGAAGAAGGGTTTCAGTAAGGGTAGATTAAATAAAGTTGATGGTGGAGTGTTCATGTTCATTGCTGCCAGAGTAATTTGTATTGTAGTGAAATTGAAGTAGATAGTTCCTGTTAGCTAGGATGGGCGCAGGGTGTACTTGACAACTAAGTATGCTTTTCATACGGTTCCTCACAAGTGACTTAAAAATCAAATTGCCGGCATATGGATTATCGTCTCAGTTTTGTGACAGGATTCATGATTTCCTGTCAGGAAGGTTACAATTTGTGGTAACAGATAGAAAGTCTGTGTAAAACAGAAGTAATATCTGGTGAACCTGAAGGAAGTGTGATTGGCTCTCTACTCTTTCTGCTGTAGATACTGATTTAGGTGATAATCAGAGCAGAGATCTTAGATTGTATGCAGATGATGTAGACATTTACCATCTTGTAAAGTCATCAGGCAGTCAAAATAAATTGCAAAATGATTTAGGCAAGACATCTATATGGCGCAGTTATCTGTAAATAATGGAAGGTATGAAGTCATCCACATGAGTACTAAAATGAATCCCCGAAATTTTGGTTACATGCCACATCAAACAAATCCAAAGGCGTCAATTCAACTGAACAATAATAGTTCACAGTTACAAATAACTTCAATTGGAAGAGTCACATAGATAATGTTGTGGGAAAGCAAACCAAAGACTGCAGTTTATTGACAGGACTCTTAAAAATGCTACAGATCTACTAAAGAGACTGCTTACACTATGCATGTCCGCCTTCTTTTTGAGTATTGGTGTGTGGTATGAGATAAACATCAGATAGTGTTGATGGAGGACATTGAAAAAGTTCAAAGAGAAGCAGCTCATCCTGTATTATTACGAAATAGGAAATGGGGGGGGGAGGGGTGGAGAGTATCATGGATATGTTATGCGAATTGGGGTGGCATTCATTAAAACAAAGGAGTTTTTTTTTTTTTTCCAACAAGATCCTCTCATGGAATTCTGATAAAGAAGTAGCGTGGAGGCAGTTTTATGGTTAATTATAGATTGCAGACTAATAATGTAGTTGTAGCATTATAGTTATCTTATCATTGACAGTTCGTATTATGGGGCAACTGGGCAACTAAGGGCATTTATTTGTTGCCTAGATATACTCCCTAATTTAATACTTGTCTATTTGTTGAAATGCTTGTTGTGTCCCAGCAATAAATCCTGAGAGAGATCCAGTTGTAACATTGAACAGGGCACATCAAGTATGCAAGAATAGATTAGATAATAAAATGTACGAGACATTGATGTTATTGCTTTTGCTTACTGGTAAATGATTACATATTTGAATCTTTCCTGTTGGATGTTACTCAGTCAACTTACGTGTCTTGATCATTACACCACTATACCTCATGAGTCGTGGAGCATCAGTTTCTGACTTTGGCATATATTGTTAACTATGAGAAAAATCTTTAAAAAAAAACTCATAATCCAAGGAATCATTTTTAAATTAGAAGATACTGTGATGAACATAAAATGTGTAATAATGATAATTGTGCCAGTGTTGTATAAAAGAGTAATCTAAATCAAAAAAGACAATAGAAATTGCTGTGTTGTCCTGGGAATATTGGAAACGATATTCTCACCTCATAACCATTAAATCTGAAAGCCGGAGAGCCAATGAATTACAACACTTAGAACTGAAATCATGTTCATTACAAACACCAGTGTCCAGCCAGAGCAGAACTGAACTCCTGCAAGGAGTGTGTTGTTACTCATATAGATGTCACATATTCTAAAAGGCAGTAGCCCTGATGGTGCAGGGATCACACTGCTGGTGCCTGAGCCGGAAACTCCCCATGCAAGCCAAGGAGTATGTGCACTTCATGGTTGGGGCACGGGGTCTCCGGGCAACATTTTACTGGCCAGGTAAACATTTCTGTGGTTGCATGGTGCTCATGGGGAGAGCCCCCATTAAGTTTGGTGACACCATGGCAAAAGATTTGCACACGAAGGGAATTAAACTTTTTTCTTCTGGTGGCTTCAAGGCACCATCATCTCTTGAAATGGGAAAGGTTATTATAATACAGAGTGGTACGACCCCATGACATTTTCTTCCCCTGGCTGTGCTCTGGGAAGAGGAACAAGCCAGACATTTGGGAGTGGAATACTTCAGCCATACTTGGTCTGTACTCATTCTGAGGGATTACTGGTACTGCAACAAAAGTACTAATTTTTGTTGAAATCATGGAAGACAAATTTGGGGAAGCTGTGTCTGGGGGGAAAATGCAGAATGGTTAGTTATTATTTAGAACTCCCTCTGCTGCCCCATCTACTGCTTCTTCAGGCATGTGATTGTCTAGGTTACATATGTGTGACTATTGCCTAACGCAAAACTTTGAACATGGTCCAAGGAATCACCTTCCACAGAGGTCTTGTGTTCCAAACAGATGAGGAACTATGGACTTATCTCCAGTGGCACGGCATATATTTAACAGATGTGTACAAAAAGTGCCCAAGGATAATCGTAAGGATACAGGCATCTTTATTTTAGCCTTTGAAGAGAATGTCTCCCAGAGACAGTTAAAGTCATATTGTACAAGTGTGATGCGAAACCATGTCATCCCGCTGTATGATGGACCCAAAATGCAGTAACTGTGGATGATCACTCCATACAGGTAGTCCTTGTGAACATCCACCTTTGTGTATCAACAGTGTGGAACACTACCATCCACATTCACCAGTTTGCCCAGTTTTCAAGAAAGAACAAAAAATCCAGGAATATAAATCTATCAACCATCTGTCATATACCGAGACATGGAAGAAATATGAAAGCGTACATCCTGTGGATATGATGATCAGTTACACTAATATCATGACCATCATCTGCCTTCTCTCCCTCACCCTCCCCACCTCAGCCTTCCCAGCCTAGATCTCCCTCCATCCTCCTCTCCCGTGGTTCCCACAGTACCTTCTTTAGGAACCCCTTCCCACACCAAGCCAGAGGCATTCTCCTTCTTTGCTGTCTACTGGTGACAGGACTCCCTCTCCCCAGCAATCCCAGGCCAGAGGCAAATATGAAACAGTGGCTGAAGGAGCCACAATCTGTGGGTCCCAGGGCTGTCCGCCCTGCATCTTTCCCTGCACTCAATGCTTATGACCCCATGAGCGAATCTTACCTACAAAAAATTATGAATGAAATGAAGAGGGAGAATCAGAACAATGCTCCTCCGGCGCCTCCAAAGGCACCAGACCCTACACACAGTCTGATTCTGTGCTGACGTTTATGGATGAGGTTCCATCTCACTGGTGATGGGCTATGGCGTGAATGGCCCTTCTGGCCCCTTCACACCTAACCCAGCCACCAGTCATGCCTAACCTGGCTACCACCCGTGTCATGTCATGTGATCATTCAGCAGAATTGTAATGGGTACTACTGTCACATATTGGATCTACAGCATGTTATTTCCTCTTCTGCAGTTTGCACTGCTGTCCAAGAAATGCACTTCATTGGTGACCATTCTCCAAGCTCCATGGTTATCATTCATTCTGTTGGACCTTGCTAGTTCCTATAGAGCATCTCGAGGGGTCTGTAATCCCTACCATCTGCCAGGGCTGTGTGGAACCAAAGACATTGCAATAACTATTCAGGACTGCTGATGAGTCCTGCAATGATTTAAACAACATCCTTCGCACATGAAAATTATCTCTTTTAAGTGATTTTGTGCTAAGGCTGGCTGTTTAATCAAACTCAGTGAGAAGGAATGTTGTGAGCACTATGTCTCCTCTCTGGGAACGTTCGCCTCTTCATATCAAGTGCAGGCCAAGCGCCATTGTCTTACAGCCCACTAGTCCCTATAGAGCATGTGGAGGGGTCTGTAATTCCTGCAATTGGCTGGTGCTGTCCTGCAGGGTGGTCGTTGTATTGATTCATTGGTTCTTGCAGAACACCTCGTGATCCCCTTTTGTGACAGCATCGGCATCCTCTTCCTCTGGCTAGCTTTGTATTGCAGAAATGACAAGTTTGAAGACATCCCCTATGTTTCATTCCCCACCAAATTGAATTGTGTAATAAATCCTTCAGACTGGGAACTACTTGCCTCGGCTCAAAACCTAGACCCAGGCCCTGATTTAGTTTGCTGTCAGATGATTCAACACCTGAATGTCCTCCAAAGGCAGCATCTCTTCATGGTCTTCAACCATTTTCATCTTTAAAGGTGCCTTCACCTCGCAATGACAAGGTAGTGTAGTTGTTCCAGTCCTAAAGCTGACCAAGAACCCAAAGTCTCTCAATAGTTACTGGCTGATTAGCTTGATCAGTGTACTCTGCCCAAAAGGGTGGTTGCCCACATATTATGCCGAGTTCTTGAATCCACAACCTACCATCTGCTTAGATTGGAAACAGCAATCCAATAGGCTTTCTCTGAACACCAACACCTTGTTGCAGTCTTTTTTAATCTGTGTAAGGCATATGACACCATTTTTGTGTTACCACATTTTATTCATCCTCCATGAATGGGGCTTTAGAGGCCCCCTGTTGATTTTTATTTGTTAGTCTTTACCTCACCGATCGCTCCAGGTTAGAGTCGGCACTTCACTCAGCTCCCCATGGACCTAAGAAAATAGGGTCTCACAGGGCTCTGTGTTGAGTTTAACTTTCCCTCATCGCCATTAATGGATTGGCAACATCTGTTGGGCCACTGGTTACACCTTCATTGTATATCAACAATTCTTGAATTTGGTACAACTCCCACTCAGTAATGTCTGCTGAATGCCAGCTCCCAGATACCGTACTGTGGGCCTCTGCAAGGGCTCTTTCCCATGGTTTCCAATACCCTCCTACAAAAATGCAGGTCATGCATATCTGCCGTTGTACCACAGTTTGCCCTGCCCTGACCTGAACTCTACTTAGGTACTCAGTGCCCAGATGTTGTAGGACAGTCCTGTTTCTTGGGCCTCTTTTTTGATAAAAAGCTGACTTGCTGGCCCCATATTCATCACCTGAAGACTAGCTGCGTGTGGAAACATAACATTCTGTGCTTCCTTGCCCACATGTCTCAGGGTGGGGATTGTGCTACCCTTAGCTATACTTACTGGCCCAGGTTTTGTCACATCTGGACTATGGTTGCCAGGTTTATAGCTTGGCAGCTCCTTCAGCTTTAAAACTGTTAGATCCAGTCCAGCATCGTGGGGTGCATCTTGCTACTGGTGCTTTTCAGTCTAGTCCAGTAGACAGTCTCCTTGCTGAAGTAGGGACCTTCTCCCTTCAGATTTGATCATACCAGCTCTTGGTCTCCTACACTATTGCCATTCGATAATTCCCTAATCGTCCCATGTATCCCATTCTCTTTGTGTATGAGGGGTGTCATTGTCCTGATACCCACCCTCAGCTGGGACTACTGGTTGGAATGCACCTCTACCAAGATCTCCTTCTCCCATCCCCAGATAATGCTCCACGGGTTTTTTCGCACACTCCCACTTGGATGGTGTCATCCAAGTAAAAGAGTACACATTTGCCAAAGACGTCATGTCATCACACCTATTGTATTGGATCACTCGGTCAAGTCATTCCAGTAATTTTGTTGGATCCTGGCTAGCATCTCCAGATAGGACGTGTCATGTGCAGATGACTTGATGTTGTTTTGGTACCCATTGGTATACTGAATATATGGACCTTGGGAATGATGTACTGCTTGTATTTCAGTTCCCATGCATTTAGTCAACTGCCTTTACATTGCCTAATTAGAGTGATAGTGATGTAGACGTTTTGAAATACATGGCGTCTCCTCCAGTGTCATGTCATAACCACACTTAAAAAGTCCAAATCTGAAAACGAGGTAGTAAGTGAAGTACAACACTTGAAAGTGAAAGCATGTTTATTATGAACAGCAGTGCCAAGCTAGAACAGAACTAAACTCCTGGGCAGGGGCTGCTGCTGTTTATACAGACTTTGATTGTTTCAGAATATACTAACTTTACAAACATAAGAAATTTTCAGAGCCTTCGAGAAATGATAAGTACTAAATAACAAATAATTGCTGGTGTTCAGGTTTGATTTGCTGACCTGCAGCACGCTAGCTTGCGATGCTAACTGGTATGCTGCACTGCAACCAGCGCATCTCGCATCATTGTGTGTTAATTAGGTACAGGATTATTCTTAACCAAAGGGATAAACATTATACAGGTCTGTTGGTGTCAGGCTCTATACAATACTGCTGATAAGAGTAGTTGTTCCATAAGTGGATCATTCGTGTCAGATCAGAGTGAGTCTCTGAGATGTTTTGGTTGAAAAGGGAGCAAGCGAATTTCAAACAGCCAGTTCAGTAATCTTGGGGTAGCACCACTAACTCGAATCCCACGTATAGAGTCAACCATCTATTTCATTTTATATACTTTTTGATACTAAAAAGATATTGATAATTATTTTCACTTTGATGGATAGATGCTATGGCGCTATAAAATAGGGACTGCATGTTATCATAAACTTATTAATCACAGAGATGCAGTTATTATTAAATTCAGTTTTTCAAATGGAAGCATGCAGTTTTTCGTTCCAGAATTATACATCTGGATTATTTCTACTGCTCTTTATCCAGTCATCTAAATCTTCAATACCTAAAAACATTTACATAGGACATGACAAAACTAAATATTTTACAAACAGAATAAATTAAATGTTTTTCAGCATGCGTTGAGATATTCAGAAAGGCAAGATATAATTAATCAAGTATCCTCTTATTTCAGGGAAGTATTTATTGTTGAGAGCAGCATAAAATTTTGGGTGCTGCATATTCAGTCTACCATAAAAACATCTAGAAAACCTCAATTTAAATATCTTTCTTCCCAGATGGACAAAATTGTGATATTACATGTAAAATAAGAGAAAGGCAGTCACTCACCTATAGCAGACTGAAGTGTGGAGCATAGGAACAAGTAACAGAAAACACTGTTCACAAAAGCTTTTGAGCTCCTGCTGTAGTAAAGCTCTTAACAGAGCACGCTCTGCCCCCGCCCTCTCCACACACACATGCCCACAAATGAACACTCCTACAGCCATTGTGAGACTATTTATTGATTATCAGTTATTGAAAGCAATTGTCTGGGCTGATGGACATGGGAAAGGGGTACGGGAAGGACACATGAGGGAAGGGGGTGGCAGTTAGATAGAGTGAGATAGGTCTTAAGAAAGATGACTCAGTGGCTGCACAACATGACAAAAAGAGTTCAGAGGGTAGAGCACATAAGATATAAAGAGAAAGGAAGGTGGGGGGGGGGGGGTGATGACATACGCGGAGGTAAAGATGTAGACAGAGAGGGGAGAGAGAAATGGGAAAGGGAAAGAGAGAGAATACTCGAGCTCACTTGTGGGAAGAGATGGTACACAATCTGGACATGGAAGGAGTAGCATGGGCAGAAGAGAGAAGAAAAAAAATAGAGGAATTTGGGGTGGAAGGAGTATAAAATTGTGGTATGTGCACACGAAACCTTCTCGGACATCCATCAAGATGACTGCATTGAAATTCTGCAGAGTTTCGATGAGTGCCGCTTTCAATATGTTGTAGCGAAGTGCCAAGATTACACAGGCATCCCAGAATGGTGGGGCTGTTTCTCTACACTGTGTCTCCTTGGTATGGGAGTTGGTGATCTGTGGTGGGAGATGCAGACTGTCAGTGCTTTCAGTATTGCCCACATTTGCAATGCGTCAGCTGCTGGCCGTGGTTGTGGCTTATAACTGCTAGAGCAAGACTTTGTTCCTAACATAGCTGGCAGCCCTCATCAGTAATATACTGTGGGAGACTGTACGGCGCTATTATATACGTGATTTCCTTTTTTGTACTTGTTGTTTTTATTTTTGGGTCTCTCATTGCAGTAATTA
This sequence comes from Schistocerca americana, assembly GCF_021461395.2. Classification (NCBI taxonomy): domain Eukaryota; kingdom Metazoa; phylum Arthropoda; class Insecta; order Orthoptera; family Acrididae; genus Schistocerca; species Schistocerca americana. Next base: position 543,377,071 of record NC_060119.1, read on the forward strand.
TAATCTGTTTACAATTAAAAGTGTGATAATATTTTTAGATAAAATACTTTTACAAGAAGAATTTGCAGTTCTGTATGGACTGCATATATCTACTTTTCTGTATGACGAGCAAAGTACTTGCATTAGAATACATACTGTCAATGTCCATCCCCACTGTCTTCAATACAATGGCTTCCACATCTGTTTCCTCTTTGGAACTTGAGGCAGCACTGAAAATGGCTTGAGAGAGTGCACCAGAGTGATTGTCGCAGTACTATGTGGATCAGGACTATCTCAACTAGTTACAGCGTTGCCTCTTAGTGAGAATTCCAAATGTTAGTAATATTGCTGAAGGAGAAAACTAGCACAAACATAGCTGTGCTGCAAAAATTTATGATCTTTCTCAAAGTTTGTAGATGTATTCAGTACATATTTTATCCTGAAAACATAAAAAAAAAAATCCAAGATGATAAAATACCATAGGAGGTGTGAAATTGTAACACTTACTTAATGGAAAATGCCGTCGCTGATGATTTTGTGTTCTGTTCAACGTTTAGAAACTTAGTGAGAAATTTTATAAGAAAATTATGCAGTTAATTTTAATAACATCTCAGATGTCTTTATTGTCATCTGTGAATGTGATTTATTTGCGAGACTCTGTGAGCAGCAGTGCAAGAGGTTTCACATGCAAAGATCCTTGTTCAGACAACTCACCTTAATAGGACCAAGAATGTTCCCTACTTCCCAGAAAATTATATTTGCAGTCATACAGAATTTTCACAACTGCACCAAGCACCTAAAACACTGCGTGTGGGGTAGCCGTGCTGTCTGAGGCGCCTTGCCATGGTTTGCGTGGCTCCCCCTGTCGAAGGTTGGAGTCCTCCCTCGGACGTGTGTGTGTGTGTGTGTGTGTGTGTGTGTGTGTGTGTGTGTGTGTGTGTGTGTTTTGTCTGTAGCATAAGTTAGTTTAAGCTAGATTAAATAGTGTGTAAGCGTAGGGACCGATGACCTCAGCAGTTTGGTCCCATAGGAACTTACCACCACCACCACCACCACCACCACTACTACTGATATACAACATAAAAAAGCGTACTGGAATTTGCAGTATCCAATAAACACAGAAAGATAAACATGAAAAATGTATGCAGTTCTACAGATGGCGTATGAAGTGACTCTTCAGCAAACAAATTGGTGACTGTGTACCAAAAATGCTGTTGAATTCTTGAGTTTCAGTCTTAACAAAATTTGTTGCATGTGAAAACGATGCACAGTACATCCCATAAGGGAGAAACACACCCGGTGAGATAGCAACAATATTGACTGGAATAATTTGGTATACTTTTTTTTTAAGATTTTGTACATAGCCAAATTTGTTCATTCTCAGGTTCTGATTCAAGTTCACTTTCAGTGTTACCACTCAGTCATATTAAAATGTATCCCACTGTAGCATCCACAATGTACTGCCTAGTATAGTCTTTTTCACACATCTTGTCTACATGTTCTACACTTCTAGTCGAATCTTTTTTTGTAACCGATACAGAGCTTCATATGTGAGGTGTTCAACATTTGCAAGCTTTCAAGCTGTGTTCCTTTGTCATATATCCCATTTAACTTGAGCCCATATAAACTCAATAGGTTTATACTGGCAGTGTTATGATGGAAGTTGCACAATTGTATAGCTCTTATACTTTGCATTGTGGACAAATTCATTTACCTTCTTGCATCTTTTATCTCTTACTTGGATAAAAATCCACTCCTAGTTTCAGGTGGCAAAAACTAAACGGCCATCTTCTGAAGCCAATCTTCAATGTTTGTATTATGCCATCCACACATGGTGCTTTTCCAACAGGTATAGAATGAAAATTGATGTTATCCACTACTGTAATTCTACTTTCTTCCAGTGATTGCAGCAGATTAGTGAACCAGTTCTTGAAAACAGAACTGTTCATTTCTGAATGTAATAAATGCATAAAACTAAATTAAACTCCGCCCGAACAGGCCATGAAGGCCCAACGGTACTGACGAGCCACTGTGTCATCCTCAGCTCACAGGTGTCATAGGATGCGGAAATGGAGGGGCATGGGGTCAGCACATCACTCTCACGGCCATGTGTCAGTTGACGAGGCCGGAGCCACTACTTCTTAATCAAGTTGCTCCTCAGTTTGCCTCACAAGGGCTGAGTGCACTCCACTTGCCGTCAGTGCTTGGCAGACCAGATGGTTACCCATTTAAGTGCTAGCCCAGACCTGCAGTTAACTTCTGTGATCTACCAGAAACCAGTGTTACCACTGCAGCAAGGCCATTGGCATGTAATAAATTTTCTGAATTGAAAACTAGTATCTTTTTAAGAAGGTAAAGAACAAACATTTCCAAGCCCTCATACTCAATTTTGTATTGGTTTTGGGCACAGACTTTACTGGCAGTAGGATACTCTCCTCTGTTGCAGTATTCTAACACAGTTCTGCACAGACTTCTTTATTAAAATTGTCCATTTGGGCAAATCTACTTTCCTGTTTATATCCCTTCCGTGGTGAATGGGTGGCAGCACACGCATCTACAGCTTCTGATGATGAAGTCCCAAAACTGTTAACATATTTCACTGTTCTTTCTGAAACTTCATTCTCTCTTGCTGTCAATTTTCACACCTAAGCAAAGTTAATGTTTCATCTAGGTGCTTCATCATGAGCAAGTTTGTTGGAAAACTTTGACATTTGTTATTACATATGTAATTTGTTTTCTAACATCTTTTCAGTCCCAGCCTATATCATGATGGCATGCTCATAGGTGGGGTTTGGTTAAAATTGTATTTAAAATGACAAAATATAGACATATAATGTGGGTTTAAAAATGTAAAACATAGAAAAATATGGAGACAAAGAACTATTATTTCCAAGCCAACTACACTTTATTATACCAAAAACAAACAATTTTATGCTTCTTCAGTCTCACTGACGTTATTTGTATCACTTTTTTTTATTTTCAAAATTAAAACTATTTCTGTTTGAACGGAACAATGCTTTGTACTGATTGAAAGATCTTTGTGTCACAGGACATAATTGGAGCAAAATAATATCAGGGTACGTCTCTTTAAATGTTGAGATCTTTCAAAAATATTTTTTTCACATTTGATATTAAACTACCAATATTTTTGTAAATTTATCCTCATGCATACAGTTAATCTATTTATCCAGTGTGCCAAGCACGTTAGATGGATCATTTTAGGATAGAAAACATTTAGGACATCTGCCCCTTTAATCATATAAGAAGCAGCATTGGTAACTAACAAAAAAACTTGTTTGTGTTTTACACTATTAGGCCATAAAATACTCATAGCATCATTAAAGAGCTTTATTTAGAAAGTTCTTCATTTGCCAACAGAAAGGATTTGCTCAATTTATCTTCAAATAGTTGTCCAGTTAATACATTACCAATGCACAGCCCTTGAACGTCTGTATTCTCATCGATTGCGACCCATACAAGACCATCTTTAATTATACCTCAAAACAGCGCCAAACAATCATTGTAAATGCTGTAGACATATTTCTTTCTGAGTGGAGATTTGTCAGGAATATGTTTGCCTGAATACTTCCATAGAAGCTTTTAAATGCTGGGTTATTTAATTTCCATAAAGGTTTATCTACACAAATGGTTCAACACAAATCATTGTTTTGTGGCAGATATGCTCTGTGATTACTAGAAACTGTTGCTCAGTTGACATGGATTTTTCACAAGCATTACAACACAATACTTTACCATCTGTACTCATCTACTTCTACATCTACATCCATACTCCGCAAGCCACCTGACGGTGTGTGTCGGAGGGTACCTCTATCGGTTCTCCCTTCCATTTCAGTCTCGTATTGTTCGTGGAAAGAAGGATTGTTGGTGTGCTTCTGTGTGGACTCTAATCTCTCTGATTTTATCCTCATGGTCTCTTTGCGAGATATACGTAGGAGGGAGCAATATACTGCTTGACTCCTCAGTGAAGGTATGTTCTCAAAGCTTCAACAAAAGCCCATCTCTTCTGCAGAGTCTTCCACTGAAGTTTATCTATCATCTCCGTAACGCTTTTGCGATTACTAAATGATCCGGTAATGAAGCGCGCTGCTCTCCATTGGATCTTCTCTCTCACTTCTATCAACCCCTTATCGGATTGCATTTCCTTAGGATTCTTCCAATGAATCTGTCTGGCATCTGCTTTACCGATCAACTTTATATGATCATTCCATTTTAAATCACTCCTAATGTGTACTCCCAGATAATTTATGGAATTAACTGCTTCCAGTTGCTGACCTGCTATATTGTAGCTAAATGATAGGGGATCTTTCTTTCTATGTATTCACAGCACATTATACTTGTCTACATTGAGATTCAATTGCCATTCCCTGCACCATGCGCTGCACCATGCGTCAATTCGCTGCAGATCCTCCTGCATTTCAGTACAATTTTCCATTGTTAAATCTCTCGATGTACCACAGCATCATCCGCAAAAAGCCTCGGTGAACTTCCGATGTCATCCACAAGGTCATTTATGTATATTGTGAATAGCAACGGTCCTACGACACTCCCCTGCGGCACATCTGACATCACTCTTACTTCGGAAGACTTCTCTCCATTGAGAATGACATGCTGTGTTCTGTTATCTAGGAACTCTTCAATCCAATCTGATAGTCCATATGCTCTTACTTTGTTCATTAAATGACTGTGGGGAACTGTATCGAACACCTTGCGGAAGTCAAGAAACACGGCATCTACCTGGGAACCCGTGTCTATGGCCCTCTGAGTCTCGTGGACGAATAGTGCGAGCTGGGTTTCACATGATCGTCTTTTTCGAAACCCATGCTGATTCCTACAGAGTAGATATCTAGTCTCCAGAAAAGCCATTATACTCGAACATAATATGTGTTCCAAAATTCTACAACTGGTCAACGTTACAGATATAGGTCTATAGTTCTGCACATCTGTTCGACATCCCTTCTTCAAAACGGGGATGACCTGTGCCTTTTTCCAATCCTTTGGAACGCTACGCTCTTCTAGAGACCTACGGTACATCGCTGCAAGAAGGGGGGCAAGTTCCTTCGCGTCCTCTGTGTAAAATCGAACTGGTATCCCATCAGGTCCAGCAGCCTTTCCTCTTTTGAGCAATTTTAATTGTTTCTCTATCCCTCTGTCGTCTATTTCGATATCTACCATTTTTTCACCTGTGCGACACTCTAGAGAAGGAACTACAGTGCAGTCTTCCTCTGTGAAACAGCTTTGGAAAAAGACATTTAGTATTTCGGCCTTTAGTCTGTCATCCTCTGTTTCAGTACCATTTTGGTCACAGACTGTCTGGACATTTTGTTTTGATCCACCTACCGCTTTTACATAAGACGAAAATTTCTTAGGATTTTCTGCCAAGTCAGTACATAGAACTTTACTTTTGAATTCATTGAACGCCTCTCGCATAGCCCTCCTCACACTAAATTTCGCATCGCGTAATTTTTGTTTGTCTGCAAGGCTTTGGCTATGTTTATGTTTGCTGTGAAGTTCCCTTTGCTTTCATAGCAGTTTTCTAACTCGGTTGTTGTACCATGGTGGCTCTTTTCCATCTCTTACGATCTTGCTTGGCATATACTCATCTAATGCATATTGTACGATGGTTTTGAACTTCGTCCACTGATCCTCAACACTATCTGTACTTGAGACAAAACTTTTGTATTGAGCCATCAGGTGATCTGAAATCTGCTTTTTGTCACTTTTGCTAAACAGAAAAATCTTCCTACCTTTTTTAATATTTCTATTTACGGCTGAAATCATCGATGCAGTAACTGCTTTATGATCGCTGATTCCGTGGTCTGCGTTAACTATTTCAAATAGTTCGGGTCTGTTTGTCACTATAAGGTCTAATATGTTATCGCCACGAGTCGGTTCTCTGTTTAACTGCTCAGTAGTTTTCAGATAAAGCACTTAAAAAAAATCACTGGATTCTTTGTCCCTGCCACCCGTTACGAACGTTTGAGTCTCCCAGTCTATATCCGGCAAATTAAAATCTCCACCCAGAACTATAACATGGTGGGGAAATCTACTCGAAATATTTTCCAAATTATCCTTCAGGTGCTCAGCCACAACAGCTGCTGAGCCAAGGGGCCTATAGAGACATCCACTTACCATGTCTGAGCCTGCTTTAACCATGACCTTCACCCAAATTATTTCACGTTTCGGATCTCCGTCAATTTCCTTCAATACTATTGCACCTCTAATCACTATAAACACGCCTCCCCCTTCACTGTCCAGCCTGTCTCTGTGGTATACGTTCCAATCTGAGATCAGAGTTTCATTACTGGTTACATCTGGTTTCAGTCAACTTTCTGTCCCTAGTACTATGTAGGCATTGTGACCGTTTATTAATGAGAGCAGTTCTAGGACCTTTCTATAGACACTCTTGCAGTTTACTATTAGCACATTAATGTTGTTATTCCGTGTTGCATTTTGCCTACTCCCACCTTGCCGCGTCTCAGGAGGCGTCTTGTCGGGCCTAGGGAGGGAATTCTCTAACCTAAAAAACCCACATGTGCACTGTACACGTACTCCACTACACTTGTAGCCGCTTCCTGTGTGTAGTGCATGCCTGACCTATTCAGGGGGCCCTACATTTCTCCACCCGATAGCAGAGGTCGAGAAATTTCCACCCCAGATCTCCGCAAAATCGTCTGAGCCTCTGGTTTAAGCCTTCCACTCGGCTCCAAACCAGAGGACCACGATCGGTTCTGGGAATGATACTACAAATAGTTAGCTCAGATTCCACCCCTCGAGCGAGGCTTTCTGCCTTCACCAACTCCGCCAACCGCCTGTATGAACTGAGGATGTCCTCTGAACCCAGACAGCAGGAGTCATTGGTGCCGACATGAGCAACAATTTGCAGTCGGGTGCACCCAGTGCTCTCTATCGCCGCCGGCAGGGCCTCCTCCACATTTCGGATGAGACCCCCCGGCAATCAGACAGAGGGAACACTGGCCTTCTTCCCCTACCTTTCCGCTATTTCCCCAAGAAGACTTGTTTGGGAAATCGTCAATATATTTTTTGCAATTTGAAACACAATGGTTGCTTATCCTTTAGCAAACCCCATTTACACAGAATGAGGTACACAACTTTTGTACTTGAAAGAATGTAGGAGCATAAATAACACAATGATGCGTAGTGGCAAACCTTGTTATCAACAGTGAATGATATGGACGTGAATTTATACATATGGCTAGCGTACTACTTGTGGATGTGGAAGTTGGACATTGCGTGTTCAACAAAACACTTGAGTATAACAATGAGGAAATGTTTTATATTGCAATCGTATTGTTCACATCACTAGCTTGAACTAGCCTGCATAATTGTAAGGCCTAATTGTTCTGCGTTCCACGCAAAAGGGAATTAAATGACAAAACAGAAAACGTGGAGGAACAGAAATCTTGTAACACATCTACAACAAAGACGGCATACAAGGTACTGTCTGTTAGCTTCATAGGGAACCCTTCCACCCTAGTTTCAGTTGGTAGATTTCATTGATGTCGAGGGTACTGACAACCTTTGCCATCGAAAGATGTAGTACTTTAGCTGCCTTAATTTAATATGATGTTCATTACTATAGACAAGTATCATATTTGTTAACAGCGTGTTTATAAATGGGGAAGGGTATGTTGACATCAGTGGACAGCATGTTGAAAACTGCTCCCCTGCCTGCACCACTCTGAAATCATGTCAGTGCTTCACTTCCCCAGAAGAGACTTTGTTTATTTCCCTCTTCCCACAATCCCTGGGAAACAACACTTGCAGTCTATCTGAAAGACTAGGTTGTTTCAGATTATGTGATTTATGTTTTTGGCTCATCCATTCCAAGGACAGTAATCCTGCTTTGAAGCGTCATTTAATGATTTTTTTATGCTGTTACACTTTATAAAAAGATCAGTTTTATATAACGTAGCATTGAAAATATGGATTTATGCGATTTTGATGTAAAATGGTGAACTAAACTTTGAAATATGGAAAATGAAAGTTACAGTTTCCGACTCCAAATGTGACGATTTATGTAGAAGACAAATAAATAAATAAATAAAAGTACTTAAAATGAAAATATAACAATGAAAATAATAAATTTTTGACAATATAATGTAATTAGATGGATAAAATCTACTCACCCAAGTGGTGGCAGAAAAACACACGCATAAAAGGAGGTTACATTATTCTGAGCTTGTGGAGCTAGTGGCTCCTTCTTTCAGCAGAAGGATTGAAGGGGAAGGAAGAGGGGTGAAAGAGAAGGACGGAACAGATTCAGGAAAAGAGATAGCTTTCGGAAAAGTCACCATGAACTGCTGGTCAGGGGAGACTTACCGGGCAGGATGAGAGGGAAAGACTGATTGTTGGGGACTGCATGGGGCGAGATTTGGAAACCTGAGAGCTTAAAGGCAGAAGAAAAGGTAACACGAGTTAATAAGAGTGAAAGGTTAAGTGTATAGTACGTAGAAGAGGTGGGAGGGGAACGGCAAAAGATGAAACATGTAGGAAACTAAAACAAAGTGAAGAAAGTAGTAGTTACTCTGAAGAAATGCTGAGATGGAAGAAATTAACATAAATTAAGGCCAGGTGGATGGTGAGAACCAAGGACATGTTGTGGCGCTGGTTCCCACATCTGTGGAGTTCTGAGAAACTGGTGTCTGGGGGAAGAATCCAAAAGGCACATGAGATGAAACAGGTACTGAGGTCATGACTGTCATGTTGTAGAGCATGCTCAACCCTCCCAATCTCCAAAACATCCTTGTCAGATCCTATGCTCCTCTTGCACCAGTCTCCCTACCCTATGGTTCCTACCCCTGTGACTGTCCCCGCTGCAAGACTTGGCCTGTGCACTCTCCTACCATCACCTATACCAACGCGTAACTCGAAAAACAGAAAAACATATACTGTCAAAGGGAGTGCCACCTGCGAAATGACACATCATATACCAGCTGTTACATTAACGCTGTTCAGCCTTTTACATTGGCATGACACCAAGTTATCAATTAGGATGAATGGGCATAAGCAGAGGGTGTATACCGGTAACACACAATGTCATGTTGCAGAGCATGCTCTACATCATCACAGTTGTGACCTCAGTGCTAGTTTCACAGCACGCCCATCTGGAGTCTTCCCCCAGACACCAATTTCTCAGAACTCTGCAGGTGGGGACTAATGCTACAATGTGTTCTTGGTTCTCGCCATCCACCTAGCCTTAATTTATATTAATTTCTTCCGTCTCAGCATTTCTTCAGAGTAACTACTCATTTCTTTACTCCATTTCTGTGTTCTACATGTTTCATTTTTTGCTGTCCCCCTCCACCTCTGTTACATACTATGCACATAGCTTTTCACTCATATTATCTTGTACATTATGTTTTTTCACTAATCTCCGCCTTGCATATTATCCTTCCTTCCACCTTTAAGCTTTTAGGTTTCCAAATCTTTTACTGTTCAGTCCCCAATAATCAGTCTTTCCCTCTTGTCCCGTCCAGTAAGTCTCCCCTGACCTGTGGTTCTGGATGTGCTCAGTAGGAGTTACATCAGGCAACTTGCAAGACCAGATACTTGCCCTAATATCTGTAGATTTTTCCTCAAACCATTGTGATATGATTTGGGAGTGATGGTGTAGCACATTGTCTTACCAAATGTACAGGTTCCTTGCAGGAGGCAGTAACGAATGAATGGAAGCACATGATCAGACAATAGTAATAGATTCCTTTAGCCAGTGAGGCAACAGCAGACTCATGAGGAGCCCTATTTTATCCTGCTGAAAAACTCCTCATATAGAGTGCCTTCACTATCTGTCTGAACAATTTTCTGTCGGTAAGACAGTGCATAACCTCTTGTGGTTTCAGAAATATTTGTATCTGCCATCAGCATACATTATGATTCATTGGTTCAGATGACCTTATAAATATAAACTTCAGTCATCCAATAGCACCGTTCCTATGCATGTACTAATCTAGATGTCCTTTGATGAATAAATGTATGTGGGTGGGCAGTGGCTTCCATACCCTGATGCAACTATTCATTGGTTTATGTCGAGGATTTAATTGGTGGGTAATTTGCTGCAATGGGGCCTACGAGTAGTTGGTGTTGGAAGTAGTTAATAGTGGTCTCTATTGTCACCACTTTATTGCATGTAGTAATTTGCCAGTGGCAGTTTTCACCCATTACACTGGATAATGTGGAATCTCCAGTGTCAGCATGATTTCGTAGATGGAGGCATGTTTGAATACTAGTGATCGTATGTATTGATACTACACATTTTAGTGACCCATCTGTTAGCCGTTACAAGATCTAATGACATTCCAGTCATTAGACATGCCACATTATTCTGTTCACCTTGGTAGAATATCTCCAATTAAGTAGCTCATAAATAGGCTGCAACTTTTAAAATGTGAGTAATCTCTATTTTGAACTAATAAGATAACAAAAAATTAACAATTTGCATACTATGTCCTACAACAGATTTTAGAGGTTTCACTTGTTGCAAAAGGTACATTGCTAGTAACAAAGGAAATATCGCATGCAGAAAATCTGGGTGTCTCACTATTTGAAACACTAATTCTAAATTATTTTGGTTTCAGTATTACACGTCTGTTGTTGTTGTCCTGACATTTCTCGCTTGGCTGGGGAACGTGATGAATAATTTGCTTCTGACTTATATACTGGGTAAGTTCAGAACATTGGTACATGTTTGGAAAGAAACTGCCACAAACTTGTATTAATGACTGATGTTTTGGTTATTTGCAGTGACAACTATTGTTATGATTCCTGGATTGAGATGCCACCCTTTATTCCGGAAATATTTTAAACACATTTCTACACTTGTACCATCTTCTGACCCAAAAGTGAAACAGAAAAAGAACTGAAGTTCATGAAGAAGACATTGATTTTGTGTATGTGGTTTATGCTTATATAAATTACCCAGTATGAGTACTGGGAATTATCTAATGTGATGTTTGTTTTTAGATTTTGTCATTAAAAATGAGTGCTTGCAACAGTGTGAATAAAATGATCCCTGTCTCTCTATTGGCAGGTGATGTTTCAGTGTGCTTGCTCCAAGCATAATGGAAACAGTTTTGGTAATAAATGTTTGAGACTTGATATTGCCTGCTTTTAAGATAGGTTTTTAGTAATATTTATTATGTATTTATCTTGTTAAGTTGTTGACTATTTATGTGGAAGTTTTAGAAATAAGAGCAGTTGGTTTTCAGTTGCATCAGGTAGTTGATCAGATAAGTTCTGTAAAAATTGGAAAACAAATGTCAGCAATGTTACTGGTAACCTTTCCTCATGATCATGTACTACCTTTATCTCTAAGTTACAAAGCAAGAAGTCAATAGACCAACTCCTCCTGGAATACCCGTTTGTTTTCCAATCTCATCACAACATAATCTGTTGCATGAAAGAGGGTTATTTGTATTTCCTGCAGTATCATCTCCAGTAACTGAATATTTCTCGTTGTTATACGGAACTGTTTAGAGTTGAATTTACAGTAAATCCATAAGTTAAGTAGAGTGCCAATAGATTAGTATGTTTATATGTATTTTGCACATAAATCTCATAATGCAACCTAGTCATAGTGTAAATTTGTAATGCTGCATGGCAATCCTTTTAAACATAATTATTTTTGTACAACATGCGTTACTTCAGTTTTATATCACCTTGTTTGACTGCGCACAAACACTTCAGCGATTTCTTTTTATATGTGTAAAAGACTGAGTGTTCCCTGTAAACATTTTTTTGTGTGTGTAATATTTACTGAATAGAATTTTTTTTTCCATTGACTTGACTTGATATTTGCCATCTTCGTCAGGTGATGCATCACTGAATGTGTCATACTGTTTAAAACTATTTCCATTTCTGTGTCAAATCAAGACAGATTTAAAGTGGTCATAGAAACTAAGAAGTTGAAAACTTTGAATATTTCCGTTGGCTTTGTACTCAGTTCCATATTGTCATCATAGTTTTGTATTATCTTGGAAACTCCATGATGGGCATAATAGGGTTATATGTATTGAAAAATTTTTGACAGCAAAATTACATGTAAACAGTACATGTATACAACACACAAGATGTGAGCTGTTTATCACTTCCATTTTTGTTGATGTCCTGATTTTTTACTTTATTTCCCTGCAGTAGCTGCCGGCCAAAGTGGCCGTGCGGTTAAAGGTGCTGCAGTCTGGAACCGCAAGACCACTACGGTCGCAGGTTCGAATCCTGCCTCGGGCATGGATGTTTGTGATGTCCGTAGGTTAGTTAGGTTTAACTAGTTCTAAGTTCTAGGGGACTGATGACCACAGCAGTTAAGTCCCATAGTGCTCAGAGCCATTTGAACCCTGCAGTAACTCTTTTAATATTAATTTTCACTTAGATTTTTGCCTTTCCTGATGCTGTATTTCAAGTGACTGTGCCTTGTGGGATGTCCTGAAATTTAATACCTTACCCTGGACTTGAAATGCCTTCTGGTTCCTTGTTTTTCTTGATGTGACACTGTGTGACATGTATATTTTGCTGATAAACATAGTTTTCCATATGTAACTTGGTATTATGAACTAGTCTTTCATCAAAATAAGATGTGAACACCATTCTTAGAAGTAGAGACAGGAAAAGTGAAAAGGAAGCAAGTGACTACATAGAATTTGGTGGACAGAATTTCTTTCTGTACTAGATTATACTATTTTCCTGTGACAAAAAGGAAAAAACATGTTGCAGGAGACTGTTTTCACAAAGCAGCTTGCTCTTGCTGATTTTAAGCCCATTAACAGGCAGTTAAGAGTTAACCTCATTTAAAAGAATGAAAATAGATAAAATAATTAATTCCCTTGTGGATTTTTGCCATAAATGATGAACATTTGTACCATTGCAAAATAGATTTAACTGTCACATTTGTGGTGTCCATTATCTGCTGTTTTTCTGTCTGAGATAAGTGTCATGCTGCTGGGTTCTGAACTTAATGTATGCAGTTAGATTTCATTTTTTGCTGTAGGGGTATTACTGTTGTTTAAAACTGATATCCTAAAAAAGGAATAATTGAGAGCATACTATGAGATTTGCCAAAATTTGGGAATAGCTGTTCCCTCCGATTACCCCTAAATAATTTGTGACATTTGATTTTTTGGAAACAAAATGAGCTAAAGAAAAGCTGTGGCATATAAATGGATACTGATTTGAAACGTAATGGTTTATCAGTTATGCACAATGTACGTTGAAATCTTGTGAGGACAGTATTGTATCCTCTTCAAAATAATGCTTTCCATCCAGTGAATGATTCAGTACTTTGTTCTTGATGAATGACACATGTGTACATAGACAAGGCTGCTAGTTTTATTATTTTATTTAGCCAGAGTGGCACCAGTCTACAAGCTCATTGTCAGCAGTTGTGAATTTACTGTTTTGTCCTCATAGGTTTTTTAAGTTTTAATTGGTTTTCAGTGTGTCCTCTTCCTGTTACCAATGGGGCTGGTCTGGTGAAAATGAAATAAATAATAAAACAGGCAACCTTTTATATGTATATACAAATAAAGGCATTCCTCAGCTTCATATAGACTGGAGGACACCTTGATTACAAAATGTTTGTAGTACATGGTTCATTGCACAAATTAATGAACACATTTATAAGTTACAGTTGTTCAGCGGTTGAAGAGTAGTGTGTACGCTTTGACTACAGAAAGCTGAAATTATAGAATCACTTCACTGTAATCAATAATTTGTGTAACTGATTAATTTAGATCATATGTGACATATGGATGACACTTTTTTTCCCCTCTGGTCAACTGAGAGGAATATGTACAAAGTTTTGTACACAGTGTTAAACTGCACTATGAAACATTTCTTTTTTGTGTTATCAGCAATACATTGTAAAATCTTTGTACAGTACACATCTTCCTATAGTTGTAATACCTATCTCCATCAATTCAACGACAGGGTTTTTAACTATATATGCATAACATTAGTGGGATGGAAAATGATATCACTTGGTTTATACTATTTTCATTGCTGCTTGACCTATGAAGGCATTTAAGACCACTTTTCCCTCTAGTTATAATTCTACAGTCATATTTGATAACCAGTCTGTTTCAGACAGTCAGGCTTTAAGGCTTCATCAGTTTCTGTGTTGTATTTGCAAATAGCTCTGTGACTGGAACGTGGTTACTCTCTGCACCAATGTAAATGATTAACAAAGCAGCATTGCAGATGCACAAAATATTTTCATGACCATAGCATGAACTGCTTTTTAAAAATATTTTTTCAAATATCCTCGATATCTTGCCGAACACCTGAGCTTCCACTCATGTCTGAATAGTATCATCATGCTGGCACAAGTGTTACAGTCCTATGTATTCTACATCAGAAACACTGTGAGCAATATTGACTCTTGATTATGCAGGACAGTGTGGAAAATGTAGCTATATGTTTATGGCCGCAACCAGTCAGATCAGCACACACTCCACTATAGAGTGTAAGATTCATTCTGGAAATAACCCCTAGGCTGTTGCTAAGCCATTTCCCATCAGCATGCTTTCTTTTAGGATCATTAATCCAACAAGGAATGCAGGAGAGCTTTTGTGAAGTTTAGAAAATAAGAAAAAGATACCTGATCATTGAATCTGTGAAGGCAGATCAGGAGTATTGCCTCGGCATCTCACTCAGTAAAAGGCATGGGTGCAGGCTTGAGTCCCAGTCTGACACAGTTTTTTATTCTGTCAGAAAGTTTCACCACAGGTATAGACACTGCTAAACTAAGGTATTAGTGATTGTACAGACCCACTATTCATAAAGTTCCTTTGTAGATTTGATAGCTTTCTAACATAAATTTTGTACTATTTGTCATATCTGCTGCATCAGCTGTAGTTAAATATTTTCCATGTTCTTTTAATGCTGAGTCTGCTTTAATTATGTGAAATAAAATTTTATACGTATTTGCAGTGTTAGTTGATTTGTACAATTAAATTTTGGTTCAGTTTCTGTTACTTTCAGCCCGCAACATCTGTAAATCCTTTAATGCTATGTAATAAAGATCATGATGGTGTGTTCATTGAATGTATTTAGTGGTCAGTTTGTCACACATCTGAAGTTTGGTGTTTATTCTATATAAACTAAATACTACTGCCACAAAAAAGGTGTGGTTAAAAATGTAAGATGTAATATGAATTGAAATGGAAAAAAAATTTAGTTCTTGTTTATCCCATGATATTAGTGCACTTGAGTGTTGTAACCTGATGTAGGTCATGACATACTTTAGAAGCTCACTCTCACATCAGAGGTGATGCAGGATTTTGAGGTCATCCATTTCTTGTTACAAGAGTGGCTGTGTACAATAGTGAAATGGCAGCAGGGTCAAGCTAAGATTTTTCAGGTCACTTTGATTGGAGACAGTACAGAAAAACATGGATGTTGGGTTAAAGGAGGAAAATGTGGTGGTGATGGCGAAAAGAGACTCTGGGGTGGCTTATTGGTCTGTTTTTTTATGCCTCTTCATGTTAGCAAAAGAGCACAGACCTTGATGTATAAAAACATATAGATTCTCCAGTCAGTTACCAGAACAGATGACCACTTCGGTCAATAACTTTTTTAAGTCTGGTCTATAACTTTATTAAGATCCGGGTATACAGAGTCAAGTTTTGTGGTCTGTAGCACCATACATTAAAGTGCCAGATTCTATTGCTCTGTTGAACCCATACATTCAAGTACACTAGACTCTCACTAATCCGGCCCTCAGTAATCCATTGCACATCCAAAGACACATGCACAATGAATTATCGTACATAACAGTGCTTAGTTAAACAATGCTTTATATACTGTATTTGAAATTTTAGCTTTCTTTACAGTTTGGGATCACATCTTCTAAAAGGAAAGACGTTACGCTAGACCTCAAGCAGAAACTCGAAATTTTAGATAAGTTAAATCAAAGTTCTTCACAGAAAGCCATTGCTGCTATGTTCAGTGTTGGACAAGCAACTATTTATGACATCAAAAAGGAAGATGATGTTATTCGACAGAACTCAACGCAAATGGATAGTCAGTTGGGAAAACGGAAGGTTATGCGAAAGAGTGAGAATGAAGAACTGGATGTAGATGTTTATAGATGGTTCATACAACATCGCAGTAAAGGAATTCCAGTCTGTGGCCTGATTATAAAGGAAAAAGCAGCTGCATTTAACAAACAACTTGGCAGTAGTAACTTGTTTGCAGCGAGCAAAGGTTGGCTATCAAACTGGAAAAAAGACTTGGCATTCGGCAGCTGACAGTCACCAAGGAAAGTCGCTCAGCGAACGATAAGGATGCTGATGAGTTTGTAAGCAAGATATGAAATATGATAGAGGAAGAAGATTTAACTGCTGATGCCTTGTACAATGCTGATGAAACAGGACTCTTTTACAAGATGCTCCCTTCAAAAACATTGGCTACCAAGAAGGAGAAGGAAGCTCATGTTACAAGGAACAGAAACAACGTGTAACATTAATGGCATGTTGTAATGCAAACGGGAGTCATAAACTACTGCTAATGGTAATTGGAAAATCCCAACATCCACATTGTTTTCAACACACTGACATAAATAGTATACCATGCAGCATTGCGCTCAGAAGAAAGTGTGAATGGACAGACAAATATTCTCTCAGTAGTTCCATGAAACATTTGTACCAGCAGTGAGAAAAGAGCTAAAGAAGAAAAAGCTTCCACTGAAAGCTATCCTTATAATTGACAATGCTCCCAGTGATCCTTCAGATATTTCTCAAAAGACCAATGGTATACATGTACAAGCACTCTTTCTCCCAACCAACCTGGCAGCCCTAATTCAGCCTATGGACCAGGAAATTTTGGATTCAATTAAACGTCATTATCAACATTCACTTCTCGTCTCCTTGCTGAACAAAACTGAAAACGACTGTATCGAGACTATGCTGAAAGCATGGAAAGCAATTAACATACGTGATGATGTTTTCCAAGCAGCTGAAGCATGGGATAAAGTGCAAAGCGCTACCATAATGAAGAACTGCAGAAAATTGTGGCCATCCATTGATGCCGAGTTGGATCAGTGAGTAACAGCGATGAGCCAGTCATTCGGAATTATCAATTACTCTGTACACCGGCATATTCCACAACCTAACAGGAGGAGAAGAAATTTATGATGAAGATGTTACTACATGGCTGAATGAGGAAAACTGTGATACGGACCAAACTTTAACAGACGGAGAAATAATCAAAAGCATGAAAGAAAGCAATGATGAAAGTGATGAAGAAGAGGACAGAGGAGGAGAGAGCGTGAAGATTTCTCACACTGCTGGTGCTGAGGTCTTCCTGGAGAACATTATGCAACAACCAGATACATGCAGTATCAATGTAATGCTTGTAAAGCGGTTGCGTGATAAAGCATGCCAGCATCGCTTATCATCATTGCGGCAGTTAAAAATTAGGGACATGTTTCATAGTGAGGAATATGACTGTTTAATTAGGTACAGTATACACTCAAGACCTAAGTTTTCTTTGAAAATTAATATGTTTTTGGGTTTAATAAATTATATGCCCTATGTTTTAAAATTTTATCCTTCGTTTTGATAAAGTACAGTAGACTACATCCCCTATGTTTTCAGAATAAATAAAAAACAAAATAAATTAAATTTCAGACACTCAATAATCCGGCACCCATATCTGCCAGGAATGGCCAGATTAGTGAGAGCCTGGTGTACTTGTCACAATGTAAGTGACAGGGAGAAATAGGTATGTGTAGCCTTATGTATGGGGGAAACAAATAACCCTAACCCTCAGGTATGTACAGGCAAGCTTTGCAAGTCCTTAGTGCACAAAGTTGCTTGATGATTTTTTTTTTTGTTTATTTTTCTGGTGACCTTACATGATTGGGTCATTACTCCTCCCTTACAAGGGGAAGATTTGCACTCGGATCTTAGACATTAATTTTACACTTTTTCTTCATAATACATACACACTTATCAGCCAGAACATTATGACCGCCGACCTACTATTAGTATAAAACCATGCAGGTGATAGTCACCTGTCGAGGAATGACTGCTAGTCAGACACATGCACGGTGCATGTAGTATCAGTGAGCGACCTATCCTTATGTAGGAGGGGGGAAGACTTGCAATCTATCCGAGTTTGACCAAGGGCAAATTGGGACGGCATGGCACAAGCATTTCATAAAGTGCATGACTCGTTAGGTGGTTGAAAAATGCTGTGATGAGTGCCATCAACACATTGAGAAACCACATCCATTCCTGATTACAGATGTCGGACGTCGTAGGCTGGGCAGACTGATAAAACAGGACAGGCGGTTAACTGTGGTGGAATTAACATCAGACTGTAATGCTGGGCAGAGTATAAGTGTGGTCTGAACACACAGTGCACCGAACAGTCCTAATGGTGGGTCTCTACAGTCAACAACCCCAGCATGTGCGAATGTTAACATCACGAAATTGGTAGTTACAACTGAAATGGGCACATGACTATTGGCACTGGACATTGGTGCAGTGGCAGAGCATTGTGTGGCCTGATGATGAATTCCAATATCTTCTTCATAGTGCCAGTGGGATGGGGCGAGTCAGACATTTTCCAGGAGAACAGTTCCTTGATACCTGTACTGAGGGATGGAGGCAAGCCGGTGGCAACTCCATTATGCTCTAAGGAACATTCATGTGGGCATCCATGGGTCCAGTGGAGCTTGTGTAAGACACTATGATGGCCATTGAGTAGCATACACTGGTTGCACACCATGTACACCCCTTCATGACGATCATTCTTCCTGACGGCAGCAGCATTTTTCAACAAGATAATACACCATGTCACAAGGCCAGGAGTGTGATGTAGTGGTTTGAGGAACACAGTGGTTGGTTCCAAATAACATGCTGGCCTCTCAGCTTGCCTGATTTGAATCCAATTGAACACATCTGGGATGTGATTGAATGTGGCATCAAAACTCATTCCTCCCTCCTCGGAATTCACGGGAATTGGGTGATGTGTGTGCAGATGTGCTGCCAACTCCCTCCAGCCTGCCAGGGCTCATTGCTCCCATGCCATGATGCATTGCCATTGTTATCCATGCCAAAGGAGGACATACCAGCTATATATAGGTAGGTGGTCATAATGTTTTGGCTCATCAGTCTACCTACATAAATATATGTGGTTCTTTTTTTTTTTACGTATAACCAAACATACATAGATTTTTGCATTGATTAATTTAATAAAATGTCTGTTCAAAAAATTCTGGGACTTTGTCCACAAAATTTTTCTGTGCTTACCTTTAACTTATTGTGCATGGTCTCCTTCGAAATACTCTCCTCCACAATTGATACAAGTCTCCCAGTGCCATTTCCACTTCCAGAAGCTGTCTTGGAACGCCTCTAGCTGGATCGTGTAAAGCACTATATGTAAATTTTCTTTTATCTTTTGTGGCATTGCAAATCTTCATCCTTCCAGTGGGGTTTTCAACTTCGGAAATTGAGTCCCCAGGAGCCACATAATATCAACAGCTGTACTGAGGTAGCACAGTGATTTTGTTTTTTGTGCAATAGTCACATACCACCAAGGATGAATGTGCGGGTGCATTATCATGATGCAAGAGCCATGAGTTGTCTCGTCACATTTCAGGCCGTTTCCTTCTCACATTTTGTAGCAAACATTGCAACAGCTTCCGATAACACCATCGATTAACGGTTTGTCCCTGTGGCACGAATTTGTGATGAACTAATCCTTGAAAGTCAAAGAAAACTATCAGCATGGTTTTGATGTTTGACCTGACCTGAAAAGCTTTTTTTGGTCTTGAAGAACCTTTCCCAACCCATTGTGAAGACTGAACCTTGGTTTCAACATCATAACTCTAGACACCTGCATAGCCATTAGTTATGATTCTCTTAAGGAATATCTCATTCTTATTTGTGTGATCCAGAAGCCCTTCATAGATGGCAAGGTGAAGGTCATTCTGGTCCTAACTCATGAACTGAGGGACGAACTTGGTGGCAACACGATGCATTCCAAGATGCTGTGTCAGGATTTCATGATATGATCCAACTGAAATGTTACATTCTTCTGCAATCTTTCAGTAAGTTAGTCTTCAACTCGCATGCACAATTTTGTTGATGTTCTTGACATGAGTGTTGCCGTTAGATCTTGATGGACATCCAGAACGAGGTCATCCGAAACATCCATCTGGCTATTTTTAAACCATGTGAACCATTTGTACCTAACACTGAGTACGGCCTTACTAAGTATTTGCCACCATAGGCTTCCTGCATCATTTGATGTTTGTTCTTCAGTTTCACACAAAATTTAATGCAGACATGTTCACCTTTAACTCTGCCATCTCGCAATTCGCAAACTGTGCAATATGACATTCTACTCAATACAGCATGTCTTATCAGACATACAACAATGAAACTTTCAGCAGTTACTCATTATGCGCTGGGATGACAGCTACATATTGCTCCAACACACCATTGGCACAAAATTACGAATGTTCTGGAATTTTTTGAACTGACCTCATACATTTCTGTAACACAAATATGTACTACAAGTAATCACCTCTTTCTGCAACCTTCATCTGTGTTCTTGTGTACGCAGTAGCGAAGCACTGTGTTAGGAATAATTTCTCTTAGGCATCCTCCTATGAGATTTTTCCATGAGCTGGATCACAATCCCACACGCACGCACGCGCACGCGACCATAATGCTTGTCTTCTTTCCACACTTTCTGTACTGGGTGCTACGTCTGAAATGTCTAAATATCACTCCTAACTCCTAAAGAGTTGGGGTGGTGCTGGTGGTGGTCACTAACACCCAAACAGAAATGCGTGATTTCTAAGTGGATCTCTGTTTCTCGTACTCTTTTATGTAACTCAAGATTATTTTTTAATTTATGCATCTACTGCCATATCTTTTTTGTATCCTGCAAGTAACATATGTTCATAGGCACGGGGAAGTGTAATTCTCTGTCTTCATCACTACCTGCTTGCATTTTAGTTTTGGACTGGTCCCCCTTCGTGGATATGTTGTTATGGGTGGTATATCCTGAAGGACTCGCACAGTTTGTTGGGTATGTAGTATAGTCTGCTTGCCATAGCCCGTAAATTGTAATAAGAATGTCAGTTTACCTGACCATCACATAAAAGTGTTAATCTTTTCTCTTTGGGGACCACATAGATTCATTCATTCGATTCTAGGGGAGTCCAAATACTATTTGTGATTGCTACTGTTTTCTTGACACAGTTATTTGAAACATCTTGCAGCTGCTTTGAGAGATCTGTCTTGCAGGGGTTGTGCTGCCATGTTGTTTTAAACACAATCGTACACTTACATATCTTTTGAGCTTGTGTTATTGCTTTTCTGGTTGATCCTGTTGTGTGGCATCATCGGTTAAAAGATAATTTCTGGAGCCAAATACATGTACGAATCCTCCTTTCGCTTTGTGGGTTGTGGCAGTAACCTGTATAAATCGAAAACTTGGTTCTCTGCTAAGGGTACTTTCAATACATAGGACGAGTATGTGTCAGTTATGAACACATCAGTTTCTATCATTTGGAGGAACCTACATCCATTTCTCTTCTTTAAGGTCATGTGGGAACTTCTCATTGCTGATGTCATCCCTGTTTAACCTATCATCCATGCAGGGTTGATGATATGGGGTGCTAATATCCCTTTCTGTGCATTCACAATGGCTGCCAACAACTGTTCATGTTCTCCTGTTAATTCTTGGAATATTACTATCAATTGCGTCATCTTATAATTAAATACTGTCTCTAAGGTTAGCTGGTGTGTTTCATGCAGAAATTTATTCACTTGTTTCTTAATTTTCTACTTACTAGTCCACGGAATATTGGTGTACCTTTTGCAGAGTCTTCTGTGTTGTTAAAAGTCAGTTATTGTGGATTTCACTATTTTTATTTCCTCCTGCCTTAGATGGAGTAATTGCTTCTGTTCCTCTTCCACTTGTTTTTGTCTGGTCTCAAAGTGCTTGGTGTCCTGTTAACCTATCAAATAAAAGCTTACTGGTCAATTCTATGAAGTTTCCAAGTGCTTGCTTATGCCATAGTTCATTATGTGACAGTTGCTTAATTAATGCCTGTGATTCTCACGTGTCCTGCCTTTCCACCATTTCCTGTGTGTACTATTCTCCTAGAACCCAGCCCTGCTATCTGGTTGTACTTGTCCCAATGTGCTATGGCAGTGTGGGTCATGCATATTGTCTTGTTAGATTTTTGTTCTAACTTCCCTAAACTGATGAATGTCTCAATCTTACACACCACGCTGGTGATTCATGTCTTTCCTTCCACATCATAGCATACCTCTGGGCGGTGTGGAACTGGCTTATACTGGATTGACATCACTGTTGTTCACTTACTCATTGAAAGGGCTCCCAGCGGCATCATCGTTGGGGCCATCAGTGAAGTTAGAGAGGTTTCCCTTAATCTCTGGACATCTAAACTTCCAACTTTGTTTCTCATTGACATATTCTGTGACTGTCCTTTCTTCCTGTTTGCTATTGCTAACAGTGTTAGGCTAACAGAGGCAAAGTGACCCTGGGTTGGTATGTCTCAGAGAACCCATACATAAGATCCTCTTTAATCAGTTTTGACATAGAATTTAGGCTATTATTTGTCCTTTATATTTCAGAACACATTGATTAAACTTCATTACGTCATGTAATGTCTAAAGTTAAATGAATTGCTTTAATCTGTTCAAGTGTACTGTTACGAACTACTTATTTGTTGATTGGAGTACTGGAATTGGTTCACAAGCCCTTACAATACGGAAAGCTCCTTTCCAAGGGCTTGACAACCCTCTTCTCATACTTTTGTCATGTAATAATACCTTGCCTTCTTTCTGCAATTCCTTGAGGTTTTGAGTGTGGTCATAATACTTTTTAATCTTCTTTTTGCGTTTCTTATTAAAACTCCTTGCTGTCTGATACATCTGGCACACCCGTTCCTTTAGTTCCATTACATAATCATCGTAGTTGTATTGTACTTTGGCTGGATACCGATGTAGGATCCTGGATATGTTGTGTATTCTCCCAAAAAATAACTCTAATGGATTGGACCCAGTTGATGAATGTGTTGTGGTGTTATAACCGAAAGTGGCAAATGCATCCATTCAGCCCAGTTTTCCTGCTTTGTTCTTCATAATGGCATAGGTGTTCTGTTCCATTTGTTTGTGGATGGTATGCATAAGATTGAATTTTCCCTGTCTTTAGTGCACGAGAGACCTTCTTTAAGATGTCACATAGGAAGTTTGTTCCTTGGTTATTCAGTAATACTGACAGTATTCCATAATTGCAAATTACTTTCTGTACTAAGACTCACACTATTGTGTCAGCACTCTGTTGTGCTATAGGCACTGCTACAACGAATTTCCTGAGAATATCCTGAAATGTTAGGATGAATTTGTTCCCTTTCTCTATTACCTGAAGCGGTCTGACTACGTCAATATCACATGGAGTGAACAACTCGTTAGGTATTCTGATCAGCAGTAAGTGCACCTTCTCCTTATTCTGGGTAATCTTGTTCCTCGGACAACACTTGCAACTTCGAATGTACTCTTCATACCTCTCTTTGATCTGTACCCTTTTATATGGTCATGCGTGTGGCTGAGTGCTTGGTGTCCACCAATTGTCAAACCATGAAATTGCTTCAGAATGTCTCACTTCTTCTCTTTACTAATCACTGGTTGCTGGTTGTCTTGTTCTTTCTCATTTATCTCTTCCACATTCGTAATGCTTGCAGCTGGGTCCTCTGCTATTTGTGATTGTGTTTTGCAGTCCCTTTTTATGTATTATCTCAGAGTGATATTTGGCCAGTTTAACCCTGAATTTCATTAATATTGACAACATATCTCTCATATGTGCCAACCATTTCAAGGTTTTGTGGTCATTAGGTTACAGAGAATTTTCTTCCGTACATAAGGTCAGAGGTGCTTTACTGTCCACTCTATGGCTATGAGCTCTCACGTGATCATACTAGACCCTCTCTCAACACAGTTCAGCATCCTGGATGCAAAGGCTACTTTCAGATCCTGTCCCAATTCTCCTTGCCTCAATAAGGCACTGAATCAACTGTTTGCTAGTGTCCATTGTAATTATTGTCTGTTTTGTAAAATGAGGGTACTGTAAGATCAGAGGACTAACTATTTTCTCTTTCAGTTTCTGGAAAGCTGCTTCCAACCAAATCAACAGCTCATAGTTTGCTCTTTTCTTCAGTAATTCACATAACGGTTTCACTATCTGATTGATGTCCTTGATATAATGCTTCATGGTACTGGGTTTTGGATACCTTCTTATGAAACTCAGGTTCTGTAGGTCAGTTTTATCCTTCTGTTGTAATTATGTGTCCCAAGTATATTAACTCTTTCTGTAAGAATTCACACTTGTCAATCTGCAATTTCATATTGTGCTGTCAGAACATCTCAAACGCTTCTCCAAGTATGTGCATTATGCATTTCTGATGTAGCTTCAAATACAATCACATCGTCTAAATATACAAAGAACTTGTGTCCTTGGAGTATGATTATTACAGTGTTCATTATTCCTTAAAAAGTGGCTCCTTTGTCTGTTGTTTCCATCAGTAATCTTCTGTAATCGTAATGGCCTTCTGGAATAGAGAAGGCTGTTTTCTCTCTATCATCGTCCTTCAACAGCATCTGGTTATGGCCCTTTCACAGTCTTAAGTGGTGAAGTATGAGGAGTGTTCAATAACAAATGCAACACAGTATTTTTCTCGGCAAGTTCTGGTTGAGGAAATGTGGAATTTGTTACGAGACTTCATGGAATATTCTCGTTTCAACTCTATAGTTTCATGCAATTCTGATATGTAATGATGCTTTATGTAGTTTTCAAAATGGTGTCTGTAATGGAAGTGCATTCCAAGCAGAGAGCTGTCATTGAGTTTCTTTTGGTGGACAACCGGAGCATGACATATATTCATAGGCACTTGCAGAATGTCTACGGAGACTTCACAGTGAACAAAAACCCTGTAATTCATTGGGTGAGGTGTTGTATCATCGGAACAAGGTCATGCAAATCTGTTTGATCTCCCACATGTTGGCCGGCTGCACACAGCTATGACTCCCGCAATGTTGGAACATATAGACACTCTCATTCGAGGTGACTGATCTATCCCAAACAAACACCTTGCTGCTTAACTGGATGTGTCTGTTGGTAATGCTGACACTTGTGTCCACCAGATGGGGTACTCAAAGGTGTGCCTGCTGGGAACCTTGCTGCCACACGGCCATGTCCTACATAAGCGTCAGAAGCGAGCGATGTCTGCGTACACCACACTCCAAACACAAGCAGCAGAATCGGGTGAAAAGCTTCGGTGTCCTGCATGCAAGCGACCATCACCCTCTACAAGATGGCTGTTTAGAGCCGACCAGCTGTTTCTATAAAACATCACCCCTAAACTGTAGAATGCTGTAGCCAGAGAGTAAGGCATACTTAGGAAAACAAAGCGAAAAGGAATACTGTGCATGAAATTTACAAAGGGAAAAATCTTCATGGAGAACTTCATACTTTATATCATTGAACTGTGAAGATCACCAGACAAATTCTTCGAATACAAGTGAATGAGAGAGGAGTTTTTGACTCCCGTCAATAAATTAAAGGCAGATATGGTCAAGAACTTTTAACAGTTGATAAATGATGAAGAATGACTAGGTATAAATACAAAAAATGTTATTAATGCCTGAGAACTAGCTGTGGTGCAACGGCAGTACCAGTTGGAAACTGTGGGTAAGAGAAGACCTTGTTTCGATCTCTGATACTTTTTATATTGTATCTCAGTTATAATTCTGTGTTCTAAGTTTTATGCACACTGTTTACACTGCTCCTCTAAGTATATTTTTAAGGTCTTGCCAAAGTACTTGATCTTTAAGCATACACACACCTATTCCAATATATCACACACATTAAAATTCCTAATAAACTCAATTTTAAGGCCAAGTGTTTCAGTTAATGTAAATAGTCTGTAAAAGTAAAGCATACAAAATTTTTGAAAAGAAATTTTGTCTAAAAGTGTGAAATAAAAAAATATTAGGGAAACATTTGATGCACTTCATTTTCTGTTCAGATTTCGAGCATCTTTCAAAGGCATGTAGAATCTCTCTCTGATCTATTTATTTCTTTTACACAAATTATTTCACAAAAATACTTGACCAATTTCATTTTTTATTTTCAAGTTTTATTCAGAAAGCATGATCTTACTGACACTAGATTTGCCTCCCTGACGTCTTCTGTTCTCAAAAATGCTAACTTTGGAACTTGATTCGAAGGAAGCCTTTTTGTCATGTAAATACCGCACCAATGTATCTTTTTTTTATGTGGAAAATATTTAGAGGTTGAACAGATGAACTTTTTCACACTTCATTTACTTGCTTGCAGCAGCAGCAGCTTTTCGTGAAATATTTCGGTTTTTCCTCAACTCAGTAATTAAGTTTTCCTTAATTAGCTTGATTACTTTCAAGCAATTAAATATTTTCATGCAAAACTATACCCCATGCTGATCACTTTGATACAGCGCTTGCCTGTTTCTCTCTCTTTGTTTGGCTATGAAAATTTGGACAAAACTTCATGGTGTAATTTATAGGGAGTCTTGTTTTTGCTCTGCTCATACCTTTCACAAAAACGTATCGAGTGTTAATCATAAGATAAATTAGTCCTTTCTGTGTGCTGTCATTCCCAAAAAATGTCATTTTGATATCTTGAACCATTTGAGATACAACGATTTTTACAACCACTTTATTCCCGAAGCGCAGGAAAGAATTCGGACGCGCCATGAGTGATCCGTCCACGGATATAACCACCAATATCTCAAGAATGAAAATATGTCATTCCACTCTCAACTTTAAATACAATTTAGATATATTGGCTACATTTCATAAGCAATAATTTATGGCCTAAAATGAACTATACAGAAAGTTTATGCAGTGTGATTTTCTCTCTGCAAACTCTTAAAAATTTCGTGCAGCAGATAACTTTGATGAATAACGAAAATAAATTCAAACCTTTATCAAGCAAAGACATGAAGCTGTAAGATGCAGAAGAATCAAATTTTTTCACCGAATAGCTTTCTTAAAATCGGATGATAAGTGTTTTCTAGCTGGCGGCGCATCTGCTCCACTGCTTAGCCGAAAAAACGGGTGGCTGTTGTGTGTGCTGCAGCAAGAAGATTCAAACACGTGTGAATTCAAACATCGCTAGTTGTAGCACTATTGATGTCACCCACATAGGACACTTTTGTAATCATACCTGGAGTGGTGCCAAACCACTTCTCCTTGGAAGAAAAAGTTCAAAGCTGCACCCCTAGCCACTGAAATCACGGCAATGGCCTTCTGGGATTTTATGTCCTCCTTCATGGTCAAGTGGTCAGCTCTGAAGTGTATTGTGCTACGTTCAGGAAACTGAAGAAAAGATTTCAGTGTGTTCGTCTCCATAAAAATGTAAATGAACATCTCCTGCTTCATGACAGTACAATGCTCACAAAAGTCTGTGCACACACTAGAGGCTCTCGCAAAACTTCACTGGACTGTTCTTACTTCATCCATTCTACAGCCTAGATCTCATACCTTCAGGCTTCCATCGTTTTGGCCCAATGAAGAATGGACTCCATGGGCAGTAGTATGTGGATGATGGTGAAGTTATTGATGCTGGCTCTGACATGGACCAGTAGAGTGGTGTACCATGCAGGCATACAGGCCCTCCCAGTAAGGTGGCATAAGGTTGTCGCATTTGATGGAGATCATGTTGAAAAAATAGGATTTTGCAGCCAGAGGAGTGGGAAATAATATGGTGTATCAGAACCCTGAATAAAACCTGTGTGCTTTCAGGAAAAGTGTTGCATTACTTATTGGATCCCCCTTAGCTACCTAAAATCTATAATACAAGGTAGTGGAAATACAGCACTAATGCAGATGCCATTTAATCTGAAGTAGTCTGAAACTATTCACCAGTTTTGCTTTCTGGAAGGATCCATCTTCTATAGAATCTTCAATAATGGCACAATGATGTCCTTCCTCAGCATTGCACCTATCTCATTTCAGTAAGCTTCCTTTTGTGCCTCTGGAAGCTGATATTGTTGGAGATTTATCACTGTATCTCGGGCCTCTGGTTTCAACTTCATTTCATGCTTCACCATCTCAGTATACATTAATCTTTCCCTAGGCAGGCAAAATACATCGTAGTATGCAACTGTGTAGTTCAATAATTGAAGTACTTTCTTCTTTAAGTGGTCCCCTCAGACCAATTCCTTTAGTATGCTAACTTTCGACCCTGTCGCTTGGTCCACTGAAACTATATTACACATGCTGCATTCCTCGTCTGTTTTTATCTTTACTTTTGGACATTTCAATTTGAATTCTTCTTCTTCTTCTTCTGTGGTATTCAAAATACTCATGATGCAAGTGCCCCTGCAGTCACCAAGGTTGCAGGCAAATAAACACCTATTTGGAACTGTTGTTTCTTCACTATTCCTTTGTTGATCTGTGTGCTGCACTTTAATCAATACTGAATATCTTTCCTTGTCGTGGGCCTATTCATGTACCGTTACACAGACACACTTTCTTTTCATCTGTTGCTCATCTTTGTTCCTTGTTTCCCTTAGAGGTGATGTCATGGCTTTTTATGTCTTCTGGTTCCTTGCTTTGAAGGTCTTGCTTTTTTTTCTCTCTTCTCAGGCCTACCTAAATTCTGGTGTCTCATTTGCCTTCATGACTCATTTCTCTCAGTGCCGTTGTGTCTCAGTCCCCAAGATTCGACAGTTCAGCTCCTGTTACACACACACACACACACACACACACACACACACACACTGCCAAGGAAACTTGGGGCTCCCATTCTTCCCTGTAAGCATTTTATATTTACAAAATCATTCCTGCCCTTGAAGTCTACTGAGTGTAACTTGGTGGTACGGGTTGACTGCATACTCATGTTGTTCTTTCATTTCTGAATTTGCGTTCACTAGCCTAGCACATGCATTACGCTGTCAGGCTAAGTGTTCTGGTTCTGTTACAAAAGTAACATAGCTGCAGGCCTCCACAGCTCCTGATGCCCTAGAAGATTCACATCGGTGACACTCCATCAACACTTGCTTCCAGTTTTCCTGTGGTGACCTCTACATAGTGTTTCCTCTATCCTTCTTGGTGATAGTGGTGTAGGATAGGGTGCTGTTTCTCAGCTCACTACAACTCGGCTGCATGGCACATATCTTCCACATGTGTTTTTTAACAGTGCAGTTCCTTGCATTATGGCGTCATCTCTTACACCTAGAGCAGTAATCTTTCAAGCAACTGGATTCACTGAATTGTCATTACAAGTGGTAACAGATGTTTCTTCTGTTAGTGCTAGATCCACTGCTTGTGCTAACATTAAATCCTCTTCTCTTGCTCTCACTACTGTTTTGATCCTCTGATCTGTAATTCTCTGAATGAGCACTGCTCACACCAACTTCCCAAGTTGAGCATGGCTATCCTGAAAGTCGGGTGCCCTCATCATTCCATGGATGGCCTCTCGAAATTGGCATTGCACCGTACTTTTGGCCCTTTTGTACCTAGTAGAGAGTAATAAATACACATGATAATCCAAAGTCTGTTTTGGCTCGTAGTTTGCCAATAAAATGCTCTTTGCATCAGCCCAAATTGCTATCAAATCAAGTATGAGTAGTTTACTTCGAGCCACACCCAGAGTCCTAGTTGTAACAAATTTTAGTAGTGACTGTGGCTTGGCATTAGTTCGAATGCTAAGTCACGGTTGTCAACAATTCCCCTAAGTTCATCTTTATTTTCATCAGTAGCTCTCCAGATTAACTTAAATGTGTCAGACAAGAATATATACTCACCGGGGACCTCGCTACCTTCTGGATTCGAATTACGTATCTCCCTCTCTCCTTTTTTTTTTTAGCTGTAGATCTTGTTTTCATATTATGTTGTGATTAACTACACATTTCTCAGTCAGGTCACCATGCTGTGTTGATGGCTCATGCATGCGTAAGGTTGGAATTTGGTGTGGTCAGCACATGTGCTGCTGTTAGTTGGTGTCATTGACCTCAATTGTCATACCTACTGTGAAGGCGTCCTTTCTTGTTTACTGCTGTGGACTGCTTGATGTGATTTCATAATTCTTCAGCACGGGCATTGACCTATTCTTACTGCTTTTCTCCTGCTACATGCTAAGGAGGACTGCTCTGCCTGACACTCATGGACACTGAATTCACGTTTTGCACATAGGTATAACTGATCCACTGGATGTCAGTAAAGCACATTTTAACCATCCATTCTAACAGTTTTGTAAAAGAATGATAGTGCAGGTAATCAATGTGAAAGGCGGCTTAGTACCTTGGCAGTGCTACAGGAGTATATTCTGACTCTATATAGTATTTATTTGTTTGTTGTACAGTGAACTGTAAGTGGACATTTTCAATTTGTTTTTGTATAACGCACTGTGAGAATCAATGCAAACAAGGCATTAGAGGTTTCACACCAGCTTCATCACGTTAAGTATATGAAGAAGAAAGAGGCATTGTGTCTTTCATTTGTTCAAGAAACTGGAAAATGTCACTATCATTGAAATCCTGGAGAATGAAAAACTGATGCAAATGCCTTCTGAAGCCATTACAGATGTTGAAGCAATTTGAGCTTTTTTCTGATGATGTAGCTAATGACTGTTCCTTTTGGTTATGTCAAGGAGGTCATCGGAGACAATAATGCGTCACTTCAGAATGGTCAAGGACAGGAACTGTCTATCTTGTTATCAGAGATATTATGAACAACTAGGAACAAAACTTGAGAAAATCATATTGGAATATGTTTGGTCTACTTTTCAAGAGGCCAGTGTAATTCCATGGCTGTAATTTGATATAAGGCACTGGGCATCTGTGAAAGCTAGAGCACTTGGACTAACAGATATCAGAGTTGGAACTACCTGGGTGTGGAATTCTAAGACAGTTTATATGATTGTGTGTCACACAGTTACATGTTCTGTAACGTACAAAAATGCTCAAGTACAAAGAGAGAGAGAGAGAGAGAACTGCAACTGCATTTGGTATTGAACTCACATACACTACTCCCTGCAGGTCCAGAGCTTAAAATAGGCCCGAGATATTCCAGCCTGTCGTAAGAGGCGACTAAAAGGAGTCCACATGTTTAGGCCTTTATGTGATGGTCCCCTGTAGGGTTTGACCTCAATTCTTCAAAAATTTTCCGAAGAGCGAGCAAATTGGGGTAGGGTGCCTTACATGGTGCATCGTGCCTTGAGAGCTGTAGCCCGCTTTCTCGTGGTCGCATTGCAACCCCACTCATTCTCCATCTCTTGGGCGAAGACACCTTCCTGGGTGCGTTTTCCACCATGCGCTATGCAGTGTCTCTTTCTGCGCCGACGATGACCATGGACTTGTTTGCACCTGATATCCAGCATAGTAGCCAGTCTGTTGTGGTGGGGCTGCCATGTACCCTGTAGGTTGTTGCCTCGTGACAACACAGGGTTCACTCTGCTGAGGCCCGTGCTGTTAACTCCCCACGTATGCCAAGGTGTAGATGCCTGTCACCCTGGGACATCAGGACTCCCAGCAATGGCCATCCTGCCAGGTGGCCCTTGCTGCAGCTGGGTGACGCCTGTGGGGAGGGGCCCTGGTCGGAGTGGGTGGCATCAGAGTGGATGACATGCGATGAAACGTACCACGTCATCACTTGCTGGTGATCAAACACCAGCAGTCTCTAAGTGTTCTAAGTCTCAGTACAATGCAAGGAAGTATGAGCCTAAATCATTCCCCTCCCTGACCACTCGTGGGAGGAACACCAGGCTAAGGACGGCAGCAAACCTTATTCACCCCAGTACCTGGTACATACGAGAACTGATGGGGACTCCTTTGTTTCAATGAAGCCAGAGTTTTCTGTAGAGCATTTAGAGGACAAGTTTGGGAAGGTGGAGGGCTTGTCTGAAATGCGCTCTGGGTCAGTCTTGATGAAAACAGCTTCCTCTGCCCAGTCACAGGCTTTACTCACTTGTAGCAAGTTGGAGGATGTTTCTGTTACCATCATGCCACATAAGAGCTTAAATATCGTCCAGGGTATTATATTCCACTGGGACCTTCTTTTGCAGTCTGACAATGAGCTGTGCTCCAATTTAGATCGGCAAGGTGTTCATTTGGTGCAGCGCTTCCATCAGGGTCCGAGGGATAATCAGGTTGCCACCGGTGCCTTCATCTTGACCTTCGAAGGTGACACCTTACTTGAGAAGGTCAAGGTGATGGTCTACCACTGTGATGTCAAGCAATATATCCCTCACCCGATGCGGTGCTTTAAGTGCTGGAAGTCTTCTTTGGCTCCTCTCGCCAGGAAGGGATCCCTTGGGTCACTCCCTTCCCAGGTTTCTGCTAGTGGCAAAGTGATGCCCGGCAGTGGCAGAAGTGCCCAAAAGCAGCTGGTCATAGGCCTTCACGATCCTCCTCAGTCCCGGAGACTGAATCAGTGAGAGAAACCCAAGGAGCAGCGAGAAAAGTCCAAAAAGAAGACCCCTAAGCCCAAGGAAATTGCAGTGGCACCCACACCACTCAGGCAATAATTTGGTGGCAGCAGGTGACCCTGAGGCGTAAACTGCCTCATTGAGTTTTCCATGTCTTCCCAGTCTCACAATGTGAATTGCTTCAGTTTTTTCCACTGCCTGGCTGAGCTATGGCAACTGTTAAGCTTTACATTTGCTTTCTGCATTGCCCTCCAGGAAACCTGGTTCCTGGCAATGCAGACCCCTGCCCTCCACGGCTATAAGGCATATTACAGGAACCATTGCGACTATAATCGAGTATCAGGTGGAGTTTGCGTTTATGTCCTAAACTCAGTTTGTAGCGCAACTGTGCCCCTTCAAACCCCTGTTGAAGCTGTGGCTGTGAGAATAAGGCCGATATGCAAAATAACTGTCTGCAGTGTATATCTTCCTCCAGATGGTGCAGTAACCTTGAATGTATTAGCTGCACTGACTGATCAACTCCCTAAACCTTTCATACTTTTGGGAGATTTTAATGCCCATAACCCCTTGGTGGCACTGCGCTTACTGGCCAAGGCAGAGATGTTGAAACATTACTGTCTCAGTTCGACCTCTGCCTCTTAAATACTGGGGCCGTCACACATTTCATTGTGGCTCGGCCATTGATTTATCTATTTGCAGCCCAGCACTTCTCCCATCTATCCACTGTAGAGCACATGACGACCTGTGTGGTAGTGACCACTTCCCAATCTTCCTGTCACTGCCCCGGTGTCAAGCCCATGGATGCATGCCCAGATGGGCTTTAAACAAGGCAGACTTGGAAACTTTCACCTCTGCGGTCACTGTTGACTCTCTCCCACATGGTAACATTGATGTAATGGTTGAGCAGGTGACTACAACAATTGTTAATGCAGCGGAAAACGCGATTCCTCGCTCTTTGACATGCCCCCGGAGGAAGGCAGACCCTTGGTGGTCGCCGGAAGTCGCTGAGGCAATTCAGGAGCGTCAGCGAGCTCTGCAGTGGCACCCTTCCCTGGAGCACCTCATAGTCTTTGAGCAGCTCTGTGCCTGTGTTCACCAGCTTACCAAAAGACGGAAGCAGGAGTGTTAAGAGAGATACATCTCAACCATCGGATGCCATATGTCACCTTCCCAAGTCTGGACAAAGATGAGATGTCTTTCTGGGTACCAGACACCAGCAGGTGTCCCTGGCATTAACATCCATGGCATGTTGTCTACTGATGCCAATACGATTGCTGACCACTATGCTCAAGCCCCTGCATCAGAGAACTACCCCCCCCCCCCCCAACCTTTCGCACCCTCAAACAGCAGATGGAAAGGAAAGTCCTCTCGTTTGCTACATGCCCCAGGAACACTATAACGCCCCATTTACAGGATGGGAGCTCCTCAGTGCCCTTGCACATTGCCCTGACACAGCTCCTGGGCCAGATTGATCTACGGTCAGATGATTAAACATCTCTCATCTGACTACAAGCGACATCTCCTCGTCATCTTCAACCAGATCTGGTGCAATGGTGTCTCTCCACTGCAATGGCGGAACAGCACCATCATTCCGGTGCTTAAACTCAGTAAAAACCTGTTT
Organism: Schistocerca americana; assembly: GCF_021461395.2. Classification (NCBI taxonomy): domain Eukaryota; kingdom Metazoa; phylum Arthropoda; class Insecta; order Orthoptera; family Acrididae; genus Schistocerca; species Schistocerca americana. The sequence goes on from NC_060119.1 coordinate 543,411,158, forward strand.
GATGTGGATAGCTATTGGCCCATCAGCCTCACCAACGTTGGAACGTATGGTGTGTCGGCGTTTGGGTTGGGTCCTGGAGTCACGTGGCCTACTGGTTCCATGTCAGGGTGGCTTCAGCCAGAGTGCTCTACCACTGATAATCTTGTGTCCCTTGACTCTGCCATCTGAACAGCTTTTTCCAGATGCCAACACCTGGTTGCCGTCTTTTTTGATTAACGAAAAGTGTATGACACCACCTGGCAACTCATATCCTTGCCACATTAAACGAGTGGGGTCTCCGAGGCCCGCTCCCGATTTTTATCCAAAAGTACCTGTTGCTTCGTATTTTCCGTGTCCAAGTTGATGCCTCCCGTAGTTTGCCACATATCCAGGGGAATGGGGTGACACAGGGCTCCATATTGAGTGTATCTTATATTTAGTGGCCATTAATGGTCTAGCAGCAACTGTAGGGCTGTCTGTCTCACCGTCTCTGTATGCAGACGACTTCTGCATTTCGTACTGCTCCACCAGTACTGGTGTTGCTGAGCGGCACCTACAGGGAGCCATCCACAAGGCGCAATCATGGGCTATGCAAAGTAGTGTGTTATGCACGTCTGTCGGTGTTGTACTGTTCATCTGGAACCAGAACTTTACCATAATGACAAATCTACTCACTTTAGTCGAGACATTTCGATTTTTAGGACTGGTTTTCGATGCCCGATTGACTTGGCTTCCTCACCTCAGTCAGCTTAAGCGGAAGTGCTGGCAGCACCTCAATGACCTCCGCTGCCTGAGTAACGCCAACTGAGGTGCAGATCGCTCTACGCTGCTGCAGCTCTACTGAGCCCTTGTTCAATCCCACCTTAACTATGGGAGTCTGGTTTATGGTTCGGTGGCACCCTCAGCGCTGTGTTCACTCGACCCAGCACACCACTGCGATGTTTGCCTAGCAACAGGAGCTTTTAGGACGAGTCCTGGTGGAGGCCGGAGTCCCTCCATTGCAGGTTAGGCGTGCACAATTGCTCTCCAGTTATGTTGCTCATATTAGTAGTTCTCCTGCACATCCAAATTACCATCTCCTTTTCCTGCCCATTGCGGTTCATCTTCCGCATTGGCGGCCAGGTCAGGGTTACAATTGCAGTTTATGTGCGATCCCTTCTCTCCGAACTGGAGTCCTTGCCTCTACCACCTATACTTGAGGCCGTAAGGACTTGGTTAACCTTGCAACTCTCCGCTGTCACTTCCTCTTGATTCTTGACAAACCGGGGCCATGAAGTGGCTTACACCGATGGCTTGATGACTGATGGTCACATTGGCTTTGCCTGTGTTCAGGGGAGGACACATAGAACAGCACTCCTCGCCAGATGGCTGCAGTGTTTTCACTGCAGAGCTGGCAGCCATATCTCATGCTCTTAAGCACATTCGCTCATGCCCAGGAGAGTCATTTCTCTTGTGTACTGACTCCTTGACTAGCCTACAAGCTGTCGACCAGTGCTACCCTCATCATCCTTTGGTAGCGACCATCCAGGAGTCCATCTATGCCCTGGAACGGTCCGGTCGACCAGTGGTGATTGTCTGGACACCAGGTCACGTCGGAATCCCAGGCAATGAACTTGCCACGAGGCTGGCCAAACAGGCTATGCAGAAATTGCTTATGGACGTCAGCTTCACTGAAACTGACCTGTGTTCAGTATTACTCCGCAAGGTTTTGCGGCTTTGGGAGACGAATGGCATAATCTCAGTACGCACAACGAGCTGTGTGCCATTGAGGAAACTATGAATGTGTGGAAGACCTCCATGTGCACCTCTCGCAGAGACTCTGTGGTTCTCGTTGGCTCCACATTGGCCATACATGGCTGACGCATGGTTACCTCCTCCGTCGCGAGGACTCATCTCGGTGTCACTGTGGTTCACGAACGATGGTTGTCCATCTCTTGCTGGACTGCCCACTTTTAGCCACTCTGTGGCAGACTTTTAATCTTCCCAGCACCCGACCTTCGGTATTGGGCGACAATGCCTCAACAGCAGCTTTAGTTTTAAGTTTTATTCGTGAGGGTGAGTTTTAGCATTTGTTCTAAGTTGTCCTTTGTTCCTGTGTATCCTTCACCCTAGTGCTTTCAGGGTGGGGGTTTTAATGTGTTGCAGAGTGGCTGGCTTTTCCTTTTTATCCTCATGGTCAGCCAGCCATGGTCACCTGCTTTCTTGTTTTAACCTCTTCTATCTGTTTCTTACCTCTTTTTGGTTTTCTTGTCCTCTTTTGTCCATTTAAGTGCTTGTTGCCCTTCAGTTGTTGTTGTGGGTTTCCCTTTGATTCGGTTTTGTGTTGTCTCATTGTCTTATTCTCATCCTTATGTCATTGTTTCCTTCGAAACAAGGGACTGATGACGTCAGTTGGTCCCTTCACCCCTCTTTTAAACCAACCAACCAACCAATCACATACACTATCATTCTTAATTATTCAACAGCATAAAATCTAAATACTGACTAATACAAATTTAATTATGACATTCACAGAGATCACATGCTATCTAGCATGGATGAACAAGACATGATTGTCGGGGTGGAATCAGTGTCTGGAATATCACATTCATATGCTGTGGCTACAGTGGCCTGAGACTGTAGTCATGTGTGTGTGTGTGAGTGTGAGTTTTGTGTGTTTATGTGTGTGTCTGTTGTCTGTTTTTGATGAAGGCCTTACAGGCCGAAAGCTTTATTTGTGACAGTCTTTTTGTTGTGAGTATCTGTGACTCAGCATCTCCGCTATATGGTGAGTGGCAACTTTCCTTTTTTGTTTTGTTACATTCATATACATTCATATACAATTCAGCCAATTAGAATGATAGGTCAAACATTATGGCCACTGCATCATTCGATGCTGCCTGGTGGTGCTGCGGGAATGTGACATAGTAACAAAAGTACTTAAGCGGAGAAGCCCATATCTTCACCCTAGTGAAGATATGAGCTGCAAATGGGAAAACCCATTGAAATAAGTGACTTTGACAAAGGGCAGATCATTATTACTCAGAGCCTGTGGATGAGTATCTCAAAAATGGCAAAACTTGTTGAATGTTCACATGCTACTGTCATCAGCATCTACTGAAAGAGGTTGGGCAGTGAAACAACCACTTGAGGCTAAATGGTTAGACATCACAACTCTTCACAGAATGTGAGGTTCGGAGGCTTGTCTGCTCTGTAAAGTAGGAGAGATAGTGATCTGTGGCATCTCCGCTGCAACAGCACAATGCTGGAGCGTGCACAAGTGTTTCGGAGCACACTGTGCATCATACGTTGTTGAACATGGATGTCCGGAGCAGTGCACTCTTATGTGTTCACATGTTGACCCAATAACATCATAAATTATGATTGCAGAGGGTACGGGACCATCGGGATTCAACTGTAGATCAATGGAAACGTGTCGACTCTTCGGTTGAATAACATTTATGCTACATTAGGTCGATGGTCATGTCCACAAACATTGTCATCAAGGTAAATGGCGGCTCAAAACATCTACATCTACATTTATACTCTACAAGCCACCCAACGGTGTGTGCCGGAGGGCACTTTACGTGCCACTGTCATTACCTCCCTTTTCTGTTCCAGTCGCGTATGGTTCGTCGGAAGAACAACTGTCTGAAAGCCTCCGTGCGCGCTCGAATCTCTCTAATTTTACATTCGTGACCTCCTCGGGAGGTATAAGTAGGGGGAAGCAATATATTCGATACCTCATCCAGAAACGCACCCTCTTGAAACCTGGTGAGCAAGCTACACCGCGATGCAGAGCGCCTCTCTTGCAGAGTCTGCCACTTGAGTTTGCTAAACATCTCCATAACGCTATCATGGTTACCAAATGACCCTGTGACGAAACGCACCGCTCTTCTTTGGATCTTCTCTATCTCCTCCGTCAACCCGATCTGGTACAGATCCCACACTGATGAGCAATACTCAAGTATAGGTCAAACGAGTGTTTTGTAAGCCACCTCCTTTGTTGATGGACTACATTTTATAAGGACTCTCCCAATGAATCTCAACCTGGTACCCTCCTTACCAACAATTAATTTTATATGATCATTCCACTTCAAATCGTTTCGCACGCATACTCCCAGATATTTTACAGAAGTAACTGCTACCAGTGTTTGTTCTGCTATCATATAATCATACAATAAAGGATCCTTCTTTCTATGTATTCGCAATACATTACATTTGTCTATGTTAAGGGTCAGTTGCCACTCCCTGCACCAAGTGCCTATCCGCTGCAGATCTTCCTGCATTTCGCTACAATTTTCTAATGCTGCAACTTCTCTGTATACTACAGCATCATCAGCGAAAAGCTGCATGGAACTTCCGACACTATCTACTAGGTCATTTATATATATTGTGAAAAGCAATGGTCCCATAACACTCCTCTGTGGCACACCAGCGGTTACTTTAACGTCTGTAGACGTCTCTCCATTGAGAACAACATGCTGTGTTCTGTTTGCTAAAAACTCTTCAATCCAGCCACACAGCTGAGACATATTCCGTAGGCTCTTACTTTGTTTATCAGGCAACAGTGTGGAACTGTATCGAACGCCTTCCGGAAGTCAAGGAAAATAGCATCCACCTGGGAGCCTGTATCTAATATTTTCTGGGTCTCATGAACAAATAAAGCGAGTTGGGTCTCACACGATCGCTGTTTCCGGAATCCATGTTGGTTCCTAGAGAGTAGATTCTGGGTTTCCAAAAACGACATGATACTCAAGCAAAAAACATGTTCTAAAATTCTACAACAGATCGATGTCAGAGATATAGGTCTATAGTTTTGCGCATCTGCTCGACGACCCTTCGTGAAGACTGGGACTACCTGTGCTCTTTTCCAATCATTTGGAACCATCTGTTCCTCTAGAGACATGCGGTACATGGCTGTTACAAGGGGGGCAAGTTCTTTCGTGTACTCTTTGTAGAATCGAATTGGTATCCCGTCAGGTCCAGTGGACTTTCCTCTGTTGAGTGATTCCAGTTGCTTTTCTATTTCTTGGACACTTATTTCGATGTCAGCCATTTTTTTGTTTGTGCGAGGATTTAGAGAAGGAACTGCAGTGCAGTCTTCCTCTGTGAAACAGCTTTGGAAAAAGGTGTTTAGTATTTCAGCTTTACGCATGTCATCCTCTGTTTCAATGCCATCATCATCCCAGAGTGTCTGGATATGCTGTTTCGATCCACTTACTGATTTAACGTAAGACCAGAACTTCCTAGGATTTTCTGTCAAGTCGGTACATAGAATTTTACTTTGGAATTCACTGAACGCTTCACGCATAGCCCTCCTTATGCTAACTTTGACATCGTTTAGCTTCTGTTTGTGTGAGAGGTTTTGGCTGCGTTTAAACTTGGAGTGAAGCTCTCTTTGCTTTCGCAGTAGTTTCCTAACTTTGTTGTTGAACCACGGTGGGTTTTTCCCGTCCCTTACAGTTTTACTCGGCACGTATCTGTCTAAAACGCATTTTACAATTGCCTTGAACTTTTTCCATAAACACTCAACATTGTCAGTGTCGGAACAGAAATTTTTGTTTTGATCTGTTAGGTAGTCTGAAATCTGCCTTCTATTACTCTTGCTAAAGAGATAAACCTTCCTCCCTTTTTTTTATATTCCTATTAACTTCCATATTCAGGGATGCTGCAACGGTCTTATGATCACTGATTCCCTGTTCTGCACTTACAGAGTCGAAAAGTTCGGGTCTGTTTGTTATCAGTAGGTCCAAGATGTTATCTCCATGAGTTGGTTCTCTGTTTAATTGCTCGAGGTAATTTTCAGATAGTGCACTCAGTATAATGTCACTCGATGCTCTGTCCCTACCACCCGTCCTAAAAATCTGAGTGTCCCAGTCTATATCTGATAAATTGAAATCTCCACCTAAGACTATAACATGCTGAGAAAATTTATGTGAAATGTATTCCAAATTTTCTCTCAGTTGTTCAGCCACTAATGCTGCTGAGTCAGGAGGTCGGTAAAAGGAGCCAATTATTAACTTAGCTCGGTTGTTGAGTGTAACCTCATCCCATAATAATTCACAGGAACTATCCACTTCTACTTCACTACAGGATAAACTACTACTAACAGCGACAAACACGCCACCACCGGTTGCATGCAATCTATCCTTTCTAAACACCATCTGTGCTTTTGTAAAAATTTCGGCAGAATTTATCTCTGGCTTCAGCCAGCTTTCTGTACCTATAACGATTTCAGCTTTGGTGCTTACTATCAGCGCTTGAAGTTCCGGTACTTTACTAATGCAGCTTCAACAATTTACAATTACAATACCGATTGCTGCTTGGACCCCGCATGTCCTGACTTTGCCCTGCACCCTTTGAAGCTGTTGCCCTTTCTGTACTTGCCTGAGGCCATCTAACCTAAAAAACTGCCCAGTCCATGCCACACAACCCCTGCTACCCGTGTAGCCGCTTGCTGCGTGTAGTGGACTCCTGACCTATCCAGCGGAACCCGAAACCCCACCACCTTATGGCGCAAGTCGAGGAATCTGCAGCCCACACGGTTGTAGAACCATCTCAGCCTCTGATTCAGACCCTCCACTCGGCTCTGTACCAAAGGTCCACAATCAGTCCTGTCGAAGATGCTGCAGATGGTGAGCTCTGCTTTCATCCCGCTAGCGAGACTGGCAGTCTTCACCAAATCAGATAGCCACTGGAAGCGCCACATCATGGACACAGGCTGGTGGGAGCAGTATTATGCTGTGGGAGACATTCTCCTGTGCTTGCACAGGACCTGTGGTAGTAATTAGATGTATGACAGCTGCAAACCACCTGTGGCCCTTCATGCTTTATGTCTCCTCTGATGGCGATATCATATTTCAGCAGTGTAATTGTCCATGTCTTGGTGACAGAACCATATTGCAGTGGTTTGAGAAGCATTATAGTGAATGCACGTTGATGTCTCAGTGATCAAATTTTGCTGATGTTAATGTTATGGAACCCATTGGGTCGCTATTGGGCACCATCACTTCATACACAAATCAGTGGCTCATTATTTATGTGAATTACGAGTGATGTATTTCGTTGCAAAAATGGACCAACAAGCTATTAAGCATGCGGCATAATATTTTGGCTCATCAGTGTATTTCCATGGAAGGTAGACTTCTTTCTCCTCTACTTACTGTCTTCCGTGAGCTGTGTGGCACTTGGTAACAACCATTCCACTTGGCAAAACGTCCCTTGTCAACCTTTGAATGTACAGTTTTTTCACCTGTGGGAAAGGTTTGCTAAACATTTTTGTGAGAGAGTATGGAACTCTACAGTCATAACACTATCATCAACCTTCATGCACTTATCCATAATCAGGTTCAGTGTCCCTGTATTCAACAACATGATCATGCCTGGAATAAAGCTACATTTCCATATGATTTTGATACTCCTGACAATGTTATCTGCAATATGAAAAATTAAAATTGCTCAGCACTCAACTGTGTCATTTATCCAACATGCATACTGTCACTTACACCGTGTTTAACAGATTGTTAGACCAACATCCACAAGCATGCTTAGTGATAGATAGGTACAGCTAAATAGAATGAATAAAGAAAAAAAATAATAATAAAGAAGAATAATAATAGTGTTATCCCTGTGTTTCCTGTCATATTCATTATTACACCACTATCTATAAACCTCACCAGCATGTATAATTCCTGCTGTGGGCAGCTAAAATTGGTGCAGTAAGTATTGTTTACATCTGATGTTTCCATCATAATTAATTTGACTTCAGTAGTGGTGAGAGACTTTGTGAATGTACATTGTTAGTAAAGGTAGTCAGCCAGGACTCGAAGCCAATATCCCACATTTTACACCAGTTTTAACATTGTTACCTAATGTGGTTTTCGACATACTTTAAAAACTCACTTTCAGATTCAAGGTGATAGGATTTTGAGGTAATCCATTTCTTGTTACAACAGCAGCTGTTTACAGGAATGAAGTTTTGACAGGGTCAAGCTGAGATTTTTCAGGTCTCTTATTGTTGGAGACAGAACAGAAATGGATGTCAGGATAAAGGAGGTAGATGTGGTGGTGACAGTGCAAAAGAACCCTGACGTGGCTTACTGGTCTGCTTTTTATTGCTTCTTTACATGTTAGCAATGAACATGCAGTAAAATACAGACAATGGTTTGTAAAAACAGAGATGTGGCTTACTAGATTCTCCAGTCAGTTACCAGAACAAGTGGCCATCCCCTGGCATATAACTTTAAGATTCAGATATACACAATAATGTATGGTTACTACAGACCACAAATCATGAAAAAGCCAGATTCTATTGCTCTATTGAACCCTTACATTCAAGTACTTGTCACAATGTAAGTGACATAGAGAAATAGGTATGTGTAGACATACATACGGTGGAAAAAAATAACCCAAAACCCATAGGTACATACAGGTGAGCTTTGCAAGTCCTTAGTGCAAGAAGTTAATCGTGTCTGACTGAACACTTACATAGTAACTGATGTAGCTAATTCATCCAAGGCTGCTGTCATTGAACTCTTGTGCTCCACTGAACTCTAACTTGCTTGGTGTTTGAGAGCCTCTATATACGGCAGGCTGTTCCAACCGAGCTCCGGGGAGCCAGAGTGCTCACTGCGGCAGCTCAGAGCCCGCATGGAGGGGGAAAGAGAACTCACTGGCCCCTGGCCGCATGCAGCCGCAACTAACGCAATAATCCGTGTTCAATGACAGCTATGACTAGCCGCGGGAGCCCTGTACCTCTATTGGAGGTACCTTTCATTTCATTGTGAGGGATGGTCGTCCGCAGTGTCTTGTATGTCATAAAGTATTTAATTCTGTGAAGAGGTACAATACACAACGACATTATACACTTCTTCATGCAGCACACTACAATCAGGTAGGAGGCGTTGCACGCAGAGAACTGGTAGCCAGGCTTAAGAACGACATACCAGGAGACGTAAATTTAAAAACGGTTTTGTAATACGGAAGGTATCAAAAAATGCAACATAGTTCGCATTCTGTAATGCGTTTATAATTTTCAGGTGAATGAGAGCGGAGAAAACACTACTGAATCTGCAATTGGAGCAAGCGACAGGGTCGCTCACATCATTGCGATGAGTGGCAAGACATTTTCGGTGGGACCACTCATAAAATCATGCATGGTAGGAGTTGCAGAATGTTTGTTTCCCAGGGAGGTACAGACAATTGAAGGGGTTTGCCTGTCAAAGCAAACAATGCCTCGTCGAATCCTGGACATGGCAGCGGATTTAGAGACACAGCTCAGGAAAAAGGCGGAGAGCTTTGTTGCATTTTTGCTAGCGCTTAACAAAAGCACCGACATATCGGACTGTGCTCAGCTTGCAGTCTTCGTGTGTGGTGTCGACATGGAGCTGCAAGTAACTGAAGAACTCTTGGATGTGGTACCACCCGATTACACCGCAAAAGGATGTGACATTTTTGAAGCTGTTTATGAATCAGTGGACAATATGAATTTGCTGTGGGATAAGCTCCATTCTGTAGCGACAGATGGTGCACCACAAATGATTGGGCATCACCAAGGTTTTGCATCTCGTTTGAAAAATAAACTCAGGGACGAATTCGGGAAAGATATTTTGACTCTTCATTGTTTTATTCACCAAGAGGCACTGTGTGCTGAAACAGTAGAGCTAGGTGGCATAATGAAAGATGTCGCGAAATGTGTGAATTTTGTGCGGCGTCACGGTGTGAATCATCGCGAATTCAAAGGATTCCTGAAAGATATGGAAGCAGAGTATGGGAATATACCTTACCACAGTACAGTTCATTGGCTGAGTCGGGGAAAAGTTATTGATGTTTTCTTTGCCACTCATGAGGAAATATCTCTTTTTCTCAAAATGAAAGGGGAAGAAATGCGTTGTCTGAAAGATATAAAATGAATATCAGACCTGGCGTTCCTAGCTGACATAACTATGCATCTGAATAATTTAAATCTGTCATTGCAGGGCAAAGGGCAGCTAATCGTTGACATGCACGACCAGATCTAATCGTTCATGGAAAAGTTATGTTTATTTGAGAGGCAGATGAATAATGGACATTTAATGTTCTTCAATCGTCTTGCTTCTTTAAAACTGCCTGAAGGTACTACTTTCAGCGATTACCAAGCAAAGTTAAAGCAGCTCATTATGTCGTTTGGAACACGATTCCAAGACCTCGCTAGTTTGGAAATGGAACTTGAGGTGTTCAGCACTCCTTTTTCAGTTTCCCCTGATGACTTGTCATCGTCACTTCAATTGGAGATTACTGGTGTGCAAAATTCAATTTTATTGAAAGAGAGGTACTACAATACATTGGATTTGACACGATGGTATCGTTCATTACAGCAAAAAACATTTCCCAAGCTTCACAACAATGCCGCTCAGATCATGTGCACGTTTGGATCTACGTATTGTTGTGAGCAGCTTTTCTCAGCAATGAAAAGAGTAAAAAGTAAGGAACGACCGTTTCTTCAGGATGCAACAATGAAAGCTATCCTCCACAATAACGCTACGAACACTTTGATGCCTGATATTTCTGATCTCGTATGAAAAGAAAATGTCAAGCTACAGAGGCCCAATAAATTTAGTATGCAATTTCTTGTAAAACAGTTTTTTCTTTTTTTTTTTTTTTCCTGCCACTTGAATGGTCACAGCGAGCGACACGGCTCCCTGGAGCAGGGAGCGCTCCGTGGCTCACAACGGAGCCGACGAGCTGGAACAGCCTGATATACGGTGTTAGAGACTATTTGCTTGTAGATGATATGTGACTGTCACTTTTTGCCTCCAAATTGCAATCAGTGAGTGCAAAATCAACAGTTTCCCCAGTTTGTGTAACCTCTTAATGGGCTGATAAAGTGGCTTGAACAGTATGTCTCTGCACACACACACACACACACACACACACACACACAGAGTCAAATATAGTCTGTGCTTCTAATGGCAACAAACAGACCTGACCTCTTTGAAGATGTCCACATCAAAATTACTATCGGCATCAATGATTAAATAGGTGCAAAGGACAACTAAAGCAAGCAGAAAGATTTATATGTTCAATAAACTATCAAAAAAGCAGTAATGTCATATCTCAGTCAGGAAATAGAAACTTTTAGCACAGGACAGGACCATTTAAAATAATGCATGCAGTAGAACAGTTCATGTTGGGAGGGAACTTCTTTGATATGTCGTCACTTTAAAGATATTTATAAAGAAATAGAGACTACTGCACAAAAAAATAAAGCATGCTGCTATAGATAGAGAGATGATGAATGAAAGGCATTTAGCTGCCAAGAGAGCAATGTGTGAAACCTGCAGTGACTGCTGTATAGGAGGATTGTCAAATGATTCTGTGCTTCTAATGGCAACAAACAGACCTGACCTCTTTGAAGACGTCCACATCGTAATTAGTATCGGCATCAATGATTAAATAGGTGCAAAGGACAACTAAAGCAAGCACAAAGATTTATATGTTCTATAAACTATCAAAAAAGCAGTAATGTCATATCTCAGTCAGGAAATAGAAACTCTTAGCACAGGACAGGACCATTTAAAATAATGCATGCAGTAGAACAGTTCATGTTGAGAGGGAACTTCTTTGATATGTTGTCACTTTAAAGATACTTATAAAGAAATAGAGACTACTGCACAATAGGTGGAAAATAAAGCATGCTGCTATAGATAGAGAGATGATGAATGAAAGGCATTTAGCTGCCAAGAGAGCAATGTGTGAAACTTTCAGTGACTGCTATAGAAGAGGATTGTCAAATGATCTTTCACAGAACCCAAAGAAATTCTGGTTATATGTAAAGGCTGTTAGTGGCACCACAGTTAGCGTCCAGTCACTCACAGATGAGACTGGAAATGAAGTTGAGAGCAGCAAAGCGGAAGCAGAAATGCTGAACTCTTATTTTCAAATGTTCGTTTACAAAGTAAAACCCAGGAGAATTGCCCCAATTAATATTTGTAACACTGAAAATATGAGTGAAATCAGTATTAGTGTCAGTGGTGTTGAAAAACAGCTGAAATTGTTAAAATTGAACAAAACTCCATGTCAGATTCCATACTGAATTTGCATATGACTTAGCCCCTCTGATAAATATAATCTATTGTAGATCACTCAAACAAAAAAACATGCCCAGTAGTTGGAAGGAAGCACAGGTCACTCCTAGCTACAAGAAGAGTAGTAGAAGTGATCAGCAAAAATACCATCCAGAATCTTTAACTTCAATTTGTTGTGCAATCTTAAAACATATTCTGAACTCAAACCAGCACAGATTCCAAAAACATCGATCATGTGAAACTCAACTTGCTCTTTTCTCATGTGACATACTGAAAGCTTTGGACCAAGACTATCAGGTAGATGCCATATTTCTTGATTTCTGAAAAGCATTTAACTCAGTATGACACCTACGTTTCTTGTCAAAAGTTCAATCATATGGGGTGTCAGACAAAATATGTGACTGGATTGGGAACTTTTTGGTAGGGAGGACACAGCATATTACCTGAGATGGAGAGTCATTGTCAGGTGTAGAAGTAACTTCAGATGTGTCCCAAGGGAGTGTGTTTGCAGCCTTGCTGTTAATGTTGCATGTTAATGATCTCACAGGCAAAGTAAACAGTAACTTCAGACTTTTTGCATATGATGCAGTTATCTATAATGAAGTACTGTGGGAAAGAAGCTGCATTAATACTCACTCAGATCTTTATAAGATTTTAAAGTGGTGCAAAGATTGGCAACTTGCTTTAAATGTTCAGAAATGTAAAACTGCACTTCACAAAATGAGACAGGAAACTGAGAATCTTTAAAGGTTGGGCTTAGGAAATGTGTTGATACCTCTGCAGGATGATGTGTTAGTGACAATTGTATGCAAAGTCTGTTTTTAAATACTATCTAACTTGAGAATGAGGCCAATACTTCTGCATGTTTGGAAAAATTTCTGCAACCATACGGATGCAGATATTGGAACCCTTAAGGCTACTTTGAAACAAAAGAGAACTTGCCTTTGCTGAATTGAATGCAGACCATGAATGGTGCCACATCAACTTTTCATATGAGTCAATGTTTAGCTCAATGAATGGGGGTCCTGTGATGGTGTGCACTCAATGGGGAGCATGTTACGACCCACAGTAAGGGGCGCAATATTCACATGCCGGGGTAGGATATCAACACATGCGGCAGGGATACTTCATCAAATTTATGGTTATCTCACTGAAACACTTTATGGTGCACTACCCAATGAAATGGTCCAGTTTCAGCAGGACCGCTCACTGGTTCATGTAAAACAAATCATTCGGCAATGGTTTTCACAACAGGCTGCGTAACTGGCCTGTCTGAGCACCCAAACTGAATCTCTTTGAAAATTTGTGGGCTAAAATGAAGTGTTACATGAACTTACACTGGCTGATACCACCACCATGAGCACCTTACCAACACTGGGATCTAGTGTTTGATACGTGGGAGAGTCTTGTGAATTATAAGACATATTTCCAGTGGCTGACCACTTCCATGTATCATCTGATGAGGCAGATAATTAGTGCCAATGGTGAAGGACATAATACTAGCCTCATCTCCGATGTGAAAATTGCCTCATCTCTCATTGCTCCACTAGATGGTATGGAATTGATTTAACTGTGTTTGTTAGTTGGAAACCTAGTTGAAATCATTATAATTTAAATTTTATTTACTGAATTTGTGCTAGTTAACATATAATTCATATAAATTTGAATATAAATATAAATGGTGTCCTAATATGAGTCAACCAGATAAAACACTTAATATCCACTAATAAATGAACAAGTAAACCTAAAATAAAAATACTCTCTTCCTTAATGCCTCTCCAACATTTTCTGCATTTATTAAGCAAAAGAAATGTTGGCAGGGCATACAAAAAACTTATTTAAATTTAACATTCTTCGGGAAACCAAGTATAGCATTCCATGCAATGTGCCCATTTCTCTATGTTAATCTTAAGAGAAATGACCACTGTAGAATGGGCATTCAGTGTCTTCTTGTCTGAAGCATTGCCCTCAATGAAATTGCTACCAGATTCTGAATGACTGGACTATCATGTTTCTATGTTGTTCTCTTTTTATTTTTCAAGAACAAAACATTGATGTTTGTCTCTTTCAGTTCCACAAAAGTATTCTTTTCTCTGAGTTGTTTCAAATGTTCTCTTTATCGAAACAATGTTAGGTGCTTAACAGATTCAGAACATGCTGATTTTACTGGAACTGGTGGCTCTTGATGTGGCTTGCTAATACTGAGAACTGACCAGGTATTATTTGTAGTCTCAATTATTCCAGTTTACATCTTGTATATAAAACTCCTGGTGTATTGCAATGTCATTGTCTCTAAGCATATGCTTGTTACAAGGGAAGAGCCCCATTTTCCAGAGACTGTTTATAGCATTTTGCATTGTCACCGCTCTCAACATGCAACTCCAAATAACCTCGTAATCAATAAAGAGGTTATTACATGACCTGAATTATTTACCCACCAGGTTTCTATTTCTTGGGGAAAATGTGTTTTAAACAGTCCCATAATTTCCACACAAGAGGCTGCATTTTATATGTGGAAAGTGTTGATAAACATACTATGTAGACATGGTTCTCTCTTCCTTTCTCTATCACACATGTGTGATATGATGCCCATCAAGTATTAGTACAACAGAATCGTCGCCAGACGGTCTCACAAAGTTTACATAATTGGCAAACCACTTATTAAAAATAAAGAGCCTCAATCCAACTATTAGGGTGGCAAGCTGAAGTTATCCTAGTATGAGATAGTGTGTCCTAATATGCAATACTGTTGCTTATTAGGATACCCACACACTAGGAAAAAGCTATCTTGTGCTAGAAACCTAGTGTCATTGTTATGCTGCTTGGTTTGAAGAACAATACATTATAGCAAATGAAAGAGTATTTTGTGAAGAATATACTCATATGAATTTTATTGCAACAGCAACTCAACAAGATATTGTAGTCCTACAAGCATGAACCATGGACCTTGCCGTTGGTGGGGAGGCTTGCGTGCCTCAGCGATACAGATGGCCGTACCGTAGGTGCAACCACAACGGAGGGGTATCTGTTGAGAGGCCAGACAAACATGTGGTTCCTGAAGAGGGGCAGCAGCCTTTTCAGTAGTTGCAGGGGCAACAGTCTGGATGATTGACTGATCTGGCCTTGTAACATTAACCAAAACGGCCTTGCTGTGCTGGTACTGCGAACGGCTGAAAGCAAGGGGAAACTACAGCCGTAATTTTTCCCGAGGACATGCAGCTCTACTGTATGATTAAATGATGATGGCGTCCTCTTGGGTAAAATATTCCGGAGGTAAAATAGTCCCCCATTCGGATCTCCGGGCGGGGACTACTCAGGACGACGTCGTTATCAGGAGAAAGAAAACTGGCGTTCTACGGATCGGAGCGTGGAATGTCAGATCCCTTAATCGGGCAGGTAGGTTAGAAAATTTAAAAAGGGAAATGGATAGGTTAAAGTTAGATATAGTGGGAATTAGTGAAGTTCAGTGGCAGGAGGAACAAGACTTTTGGTCAGGTGATTACATGGTTATAAATACAAAATCAAATAGGGGTAACGCAGGAGTAGGTTTAATAATGAATAAAAAAATAGGAGTGCGGGTTAGCTACTACAAACAGCATAGTGAACGCATTATTGTGGCCAAGATAGACACAAAGCCCATGCCTACTAGAGTAGTACAAGTTTATATGCCAACTAGCTCTGCAGATGATGAAGAAATAGATGAAATGTATGACGAGATAAAAGAAATTATTCAGGTAGTGAAGGGAGACGAAAATTTAATAGTCATGGGTGACTGGAATTCGTCAATAAGAAAAGGGAGAGAAGGAAACATAGTGGGTGAATATGGATTGGGGGGAAGGAATGAAAGAGGACGCCGCCTTGTAGAATTTTGCACAGAGCATAACTTAATCATAGCTAACACTTGGTTTAAGAATCATAAAAGAAGGTTGTATACCTGGAAGAATCCTGGAGATACTAAAAGGTATCAGATAGATTATATAATGGTAAGACAGAGATTTAGGAACCAGGTTTTAAATTGTAAGACATTTCCTGGGGCAGATGTGGATTCTGACCACAATCTATTGGTTATGAACTGCAGATTGAAACTGAAGAAACTGCAAAAAGGGGAGAATTTAAGGAGATGGGACCTGGATAAACTGAAAGAACCAGATGTTGTAGAGAGTTTCAGGGAGAGCATAAGGGAACAATTGACAGGAATGGGGAAAGTAAATACAGTAGAAGAAGAATGGGTAGCTCTGAGGGATGAAGTAGTGAAGGCAGCAGAGGATCAAGTAGGTAAAAAGACAAGGGCTAATAGAAATCCTTGGGTAACAGAAGAAATATTGAATTTAATTGATGAAAGGAAAAAATATAAAAATGCAGTAAATGAAGCAGGCAAAAAGGAATACAAACCTCTGAAAAATGATATCGACAGGAAGTGCAAAATGACTAAGCAGGGATGGCTAGAGGACAAATGTAAGGATGTAGAGGCTTATCTCACTAGGGGTAAGATAGATACTGCCTACAGGAAAATTAAAGAGACCTTTGGAGAGAAGAGAACCACTTGTATGAATATCAAGAGCTCACGTGGCAACCCAGTTCTAAGCAAAGAAGGGAAGGCAGAAAGGTGGAAGGAGTATATAGAGGGTTTATACAAGGGCGATGTACTTGAGGACAATATTATGGAAATGGAAGAGGATGTAGATGAAGACAAAATGGGAGATAAGATACTGCGTGAAGAGTTTGACAGAGCACTGAAAGACCTGAGTCGAAACAAGGCCCCGGGAGTAGACAACATTCCATTAGAACTACTGATGGCCTTGGGAGAGCCAGTCCTGACAAAACTCTACCATCTGGTGAGCACGATGTATGAGACAGGCGAAATACCCTCAGACTTCAAGAAGAATATAATAATTCCAATTCCAAAGAAAGCAGGTGTTGACAGATGTGAAAATTACTGAACTATCAGTTTAATAAGTCACAGCTGCAAAATACTAACGCGAATTCTTTACAGACAAATGGAAAAACTGGTAGAAGCCTACCTTGGGGAAGATCAGTTTGGATTCCGTAGAAATGTTGGAACACGTGAGGCAATACTGACCTTACAACTTACCTTAGAAGAAAGATTAAGAAAAGGCAAACCTACATTTCTAGCATTTGTAGACTTAGAGAAAGCTTTTGACAATGTTAACTGGAATACTCTCTTTCAAATTCTGAAGGTGGCAGGGGTAAAATACAGGGAGCAAAAGGCTATTTACAATTTGTACAGAAACCAGATGGCAGTTATAAGAGTCGAGGGGCATGAAAGGGAAGCAGTGGTTGCGAAAGGAGTGAGACAGGGTTGTAGCCTCTCCCCGATGTTATTCAATCTGTATATTGAGCAAGCAGAAAAGGAAACAAAAGAAAAATTCGGAGTAGGTATTAAAATTCATGGAGAAGAAGTAAAAACTTTGAAGTTCGCCGATGACATTGTAATTCTGTCAGAGACAGCAAAGGACTTGGAAGAGCAGTTGAACGGAATGGACAGTGTCTTGAAAGGAGGATATAAGATGAACATCAACAAAAGCAAAACGAGGATAATGGAATGTAGTCAAATTAAGTCGGGTGATGCTGAGGGAATTAGATTAGGAAATGAGACACTTAAAGTAGTAAAGGAGTTTTGCTATTTAGGGAGTAAAATAACCGATGATGGTCGAAGTAGAGAGGATATAAAATGTAGACTGGCAATGGCAAGGAAAGCGTTTCTCAAGAAGAGAAATTTGTTAACATCGAGTATAGATTTAAGTGTCAGGAAGTCGTTTCTGAAATTATTTGTATGGAGTGTAGCCATGTATGGAAGTGAAACATGGATGATAACTAGTTTGGACAAGAAGAGAATAGAAGCTTTCGAAACGTGGTGCTACAGAAGAATGCTGAAGATAAGGTGGGTAGATCACGTAACTAATGAGGAGCTATTGAATAGGATTGGGGAGAAGAGAAGTTTGTGGCACAACTTGACTAGAAGAAGGGATCGGTTGGTAGGACATGTTTTGAGGCATCAAGGGATCACCAATTTAGCATTGGAGGGCAGCGTGGAGGGTAAAAATCGTAGAGGGAGACCAAGAGATGAATACACTAAGCAGATTCAGAAGGATGTAGGTTGCAGTAGGTACTGGGAGATGAAGAAGCTTGCACAGGATAGAGTAGCATGGAGAGCTGCATCAAACCAGTCTCAGGACTGAAGACCACAACAACAACAACAACAACAATAAGCATATACATTCAAAAATAGTGAAATTCAACGCTTTTAAAATCAAGGAGTCTTGACAGTGTCCACTTGTGTAACTGTCTTATTATCACTGCTCCATACCTCAGGTGTTGTGAGGACAGAGTGCTAGATTTGTTAACGGCAGGTTCAAACAACAGCAAATACTACAGAGATGCCTCAGAAACTCAAATGGGAATCCCTGGAGGAGCGACGTTCTTTTTGAGGAACACTATTGAGAAAATGTAGAGAACTGGCATTTGAAGCTGACAGCAGAATGGTTCTACTGCCGCCAACAAAAATTTTGCATAAGTACTATGAAGATAAGGTATGAGAAGTCAGGGGTCATACATAGGCATATAGATGGTCATTTTTCCATACAATGGAACAGAAAAGAAAATGATTAGTAGTGGTACAGGGTACCCTCTGCACCACGCACTGCACAGTGGCTTGTGGAGTATGTATGTGGATGTAGATGTACTTTCCAGCAGAGCTGAGCACATACTTGAGGCAGAACTTAGCTGTCTCACATTAACGAACTCCCCCATAATAGAAACTTTTCCTCTACTTTCAAGATCATTTTAGCTTTTGGATGAAGTAGACAAATTTAAGTCAAAACATAGTGATTTTTTCAAATTAAATTCTAATTGCAGTAAGGCAAAGTGTAATGCACTGTTATATGTTGAAAAGGAACTAAAAATGTTGTAATTTAATCTCAAAGATACAAGAAGAAAATCTGTTTGACTGTCATACCAGAGGAATACTCTAAAAAACTTTTTTTTATCATTGAGAGACAAAGGACTAATTTCAAGATTCTTCTATTACTTCTAGTATTAACTACCTTTTTGTTCTGATGTGCTGGCATAAAGATGTACTGTATAGTTTCATGTCTATGTGTGTGTTAAATGAAAGTGTTAAATGATGAAAAATGTGTTTTATAATTTCTGTCAAGATCAAGCCTAAATCCCATACCAATGGAGTACAAATTATTCTGTTAATTCGAGAAGGAAAATTTTAGATGGAAGCGACGATCTTTACGACGGCGCTGCTCAACAATAGAGGTACGTAATTGTGATCACTACTTTCCTTTGGTGGCCGCTAAGATTAATTTCAATGTGTTTTTGCCGAGACATTCAGAACCTGCAATCTTCCTTTTCGTATAAAAATAGGAGTCAGATTGAAAAAGAAATATTCTTAAATTTAAATAATTGCAATTCTTTTACCCAGGCCATGGGGAATGATAGAAAGTACGTGCCTCTACCCTGATTGCACGTTTGCAATCTCCGAGTGTGTTATGACGTAATTATTTTACACAAAAAAAAATTAAGATAGATCTTTCTCATCAGATCACAACCACTCGTACACGAATGTACGTACCCTCTGAATGTGTCTAGTCAGTCGTGCGCATTGTTCTAAAGCTTTTCTATTAATATTCTGTGAATTGCATCTCCGCAATTAATTTTTGTTTATGCCGCAAATCGCACTTCACACGAAGTATTTATTATGCAAGTTTCAGGCTCCATTTAATGTCAAAAAAATTCCGAAGTACGGCTGACTAAGCAAACTGCTACAATAATTTCATATCTCTACAACTACAATAATAAAAAACAAATACAATAACAGAGAGGGCACATTACAATGTCTTCTGTAGTTCCATCCCTGCAGACCACTGAGGTTGCTGCTCTCTATTTTCCTTGATAATTAGAGAGAAATGAACCATAATTTCTGTTAGAAAACCATTATGTACACTCTGACTCAAAATATCATGCTGTTTTGTACCTCATTCTCTCTTTTGGATAATTACACACATCCAACCGGACTTTAATATACAGGGTGATGATAATTAAAGTTTAACTTTCAAAACACTGTAGAAATAACGTCACTGGTCAGAATGATGTCAAATTGCTATGGAATATTATCAGAGAATGAGAATAAGTATGGGAGAAGAAAAAAAACATTGAGTGAAAATTGATCATTATATGGCGCTGTATGTGTCAGGATACATAATTGAAAACACCTGTCATGTGCACCACCCATTGAAGTTGTTGTAAACTTGCTGGGTACACAGCTTTTTCTCCTTTCGCGTCTGCGACATTCGCCATGACGGTCTCAATGCAGGATCGCACTCTGCTTGTAAAGCTATATTACAAGAATGATGACTATGCACACATCACTCTGAAGAAGTTCCAGACAATGAAGGGTTTAAAAAAAAGGCATTGGTCCGATGACTGTCATGGGTCTGAAGAAAATGATTTGGAAATTTGAAAAGGCAGGTTCTTTTGGTGTGCAACCTGGTAGAGGTAGGAAACAAATTGATTTGATCTCAGTGGAAGCAATGGCCACAGCAATGCAGAAAGAGACAAGTGGTGGTGTGCAAACATGTAGTGCACAAGGCATTGGACATACCTTTGAGCACAGTGCATAAAATCCTACGAAACATCCTTCTTTGCTCTCCATTCAAAATTACCCATGTGCACAAATTGCTTCCTGTTGACCTGCCAGCAAGAGAGACCTATGCTTTAGAATTTCTTGCTCACATGGAAGTGGACAATGATTGGCTGTGGAAGATTTTGTGAACTGATGAAGCCCACTTCCATCTTACAGGATATGTCAATACACAGAATTGTTGATTATGGGCAACAGAAAATCAATACACAAATCAGCCAGTACCATTTCATCCTGAAAAGGCACTGTGTGGTGCTGGTTTACAGCATCATTTATTATAGTGCCATATTTTTTCGAAGAGACAGGTGCTTCCAGTCCTGTTACCTGTACCATCACTGGTAAGCACTATGAGAATCTTTTGCACAACCACAACATTCCAGCTCTCCAACAGTCTGGATGTGATCATTTTTATTCAAGATGGCGCACCTCTGCATATTGCAAATCCAGTTAAGTGGCTGCTGAAGTACCATTTCAGAAATGCTAGAATAATCAGCTGCCACTTCCCTACATCCTGGCTGTCCCGATCACCTGATCTTAATCCATGTGGCTTCTGGCTATCTGAAAGATGTGTTCAGTGTTCCAACTGCAAACTTAGCTGCACTGAAGGCATGCATTGCACAACTCATTCTGAACATGACCCCAGAAACACTTCAGTCAGTTGTGGAACACGCTGTTTCTTGATTCCAACTTGTTGCAGGAAATAGTGGACAGCATAATGAACATGTTTTGAACCAGTCACACAGAAATTAATAATTGATTTAATTTTGATTGATGCTTTTTATACGGTTTTTGGTCTCATGACAATTAAAAACTGATCCGATGTGATCGATGCTTTTTATGTCGTTTTTGGCCTCAGGACAATTAAAAACCGATGTGAGTGATGATTTTTATGTGGTTTTTCGCCTCAAGACAATTAAAAAATGATTTTTCCCATCCAATGTGATTTGATCTTGCTGTGGTGGATGGGTTAACGAAACCAGCAGTATCACACCTGTACGCCCATGCATACTGAGTAGTACAGTTTGTTTAATGTCAAACATACACCTTAGGCATTATTGTATGATTCATTTGTCATTTTTTGTCGACTACTATTAAATTATGATGCTTACAGCACCATCTGTTGCTACATTTTGTAACTATTTATTTTTTCCTTTGCCATACATTTTCCCCCTTCTCCAATAATGTTCCATTCCAATTTGATGTCATTCTAACCAATGGTGTTATTCTAAAGCGGTCTGAAAGTTTAATTATAATCACCCTCTATATTATCTAGCAGAATTTAAATGTCTTACATAGACTAATTAAGATGAATATTTGTATTTATTCTTCCCAGCATATTTATAATTTCACTTCACGATCAAAATTTATGAGCTGCTCATTAAACATCTATTCTTCCTCGCACAATTTCATCTTTTTCTGCTGCCTCTGCTTTCCTGTTCTGTCTGCTGTTTCAATGAATAGTTTTATGCAAACAGACAAAACTTTCTCCTCAGAAACTTTATTTGGCCGTGACTGTTTTAGAAATTGAGAGTGACACTGAATTTTAGTGTTCCTGAATGTAATGTGGGGAAGGCGAAACAAAGATTGCACTTTGTTGGCAGAACACTTAGAAGATGCAACAAACCCACTAAAGAGACAGCCTACATTACACTTGTCTGTCCCCTGGAATACTGCTGCACGGTGTGGGATCCTTACCAGGTAGGATTGTCAGTGGACATCAAAAAAGTGCAAAGAAGGGCAGCTCGTTTCGTGTTATCATGCAATAGGGGTGAGAGTGTCACTTATATGATACACAAGTTGGTGTGGCAGTCACTGAAACAAAGGCGGTCTTCTTTGTGGTGAGGTCTATTTATGAAATTTCAGTCACCTACTTTCTTTTCCGAATGTGAAAATATTTTGTTGACACCCACCTACGTAGCGAGAAATAATGATCATAATAAAATAAGAGAAATCAGAGCTTGAACAGAAAGATTTAGGTGTTCCTTTTCCCCACGCACCAGTCGAGAGTGGAATGGTAGAGAAGTAGTATGAAAATGGTTAAACGAACACTCTGCCAGGCACTTAAGTGTAAATTGCAGAGTAACCATGTAGATGTAGATGTAGATTGCTGTTGAGCTTGGAACTCGCACTTGAGTGCTGAATTCAAAAAAAGTGTAACAATACCAGTATTATGAAAAGGATAGTTGCTACTCACCATATAGTGGAGATGACATAAAACTGAAGCCAGACTGCGAGCAACAGTGCATGACAGGAGAGGCAACCAGGTGGTGGGGATAAGGAGGAGGCTGGAGGCTGAGCCTGTGGTGGTGATGGTCAGTGGGTAGGGGTGGGGGATGGTGAAGTGCTGCTTGTGGGAGCATATGTGGACAAGGTGGAGAGAGGGTAGTGCAGCTAGTGCTGAAGGGAGGTTAGACAGAGGGTGGGGATAGTGGAAAGGAGAGAAGTAAAAAGACTGAAGATGCACTGATACGAGGAGAGTTGTGTAGTACCTGAATGGCAAGTGGGAAGGGGCTAGACAGGTAAGGACAATGATGGATGAAGGTTGAGGTAAGGAGGATTATGGAGTCGTAGGGAAAGTTCTCACCTGTGCAATTCAGAAAAGCTGGTGTTGATGGGAAGGATCCATATGGCACAGGCTGTGAAGCAGTCACTGAAAAGAAGAATGTTGTTTTGGATGGTGTGCTCAGCAATGGAGTAGTCCAGCTGTTTTTTGGCCACAGTTTGTTAGTGGCATTTCATGTGGATGGACAGATTGTTAGTTGCCATTCCCACATACAGTCCAGCACAGTGGTTGCAGCTTAGCTTGTAAATCACATGACTAGCTACAAAGGTAGTCCTGCTTTGATAAGATAGGTGATGTTTGTGACCTGCCTGGAGTAGGTGGTGGTGGGAGGATGTACAGGACAGGTCTTGCATTTAGCTATGTTACAGGGCTGTGAGGCAGGGGTTGGGAGCAAGGGTTGAGTAGGGATGGATGAGGATATTGTGTAGGATTGGTGGGTGGTGGAAGGATAGTAGGTAAGACATTTCTTATTTCAGGGTGTTATGATAGGTAGTCAGAACCCTGGTGGAGAATGAAGTTCAGTTGCTCCAATCCTGGGGAGTACTGAGTCATGACAGGAATGCTCCTCTGTGGCCAGACAGTGATTTTAGGAGGTAGTGGGTGACTAGAAAGATAAAGCATGGGATATCTGTTTTTGTACAAGGTTGGATGGATAATTATGATCTGTGAAGGCCTCAGTGAGAGCTGTAATATATTTAGAGAGGGACTGCCCATTGCTAGACATGCGACATCCATGGTTGGATGGCTGTATGGAAGTGACTCCTTGGCTTAGAATGGGTAGCTTCTGTCAAAGTGGAGGTGTTGCTGGTGGTTGGGATGGTGCCATGTGGGTGCTCAAAGCTGTATCCTGGATTTGTTTATAGCCTTCAAGGGAGAAATAATTGTGGGTGAGGATATAGTTGGTCATGGCGACTAGGAAGCAGGTTGTCGTTTTGGAATCTGTCAAGTGTTGGGAAAGACAGAGTTCAATAGTGATAAGGCCATGAGCATTAGGGATGTTAGTGTGAAGGGAGGTGGATCAACAGTGACAAGCAGGCCAACATGTGGTAAAGGAACAGGAACTGTGGATAATTGGTGGAGGAAATGGTTGGTGACTTTTATGTAGGAAGATAGGTTGTGGGTAATAGGCTGAAGGTGTTGGTCTTCAAGATTCTCTCAGTGGGGGTACAGTAATCGTCCACATTGGAGCGACTTGGGTGGTTGCGTTTATGAACTTTAGGAAGCATGTAGAAAGTAGGAGCGTGGAGACTGCTAGGAGTGAGGAGAGAGATGGACGCTGGGGGGAGATTCAGGGATGGGCCTAAGGTTTTGAGGAGAGACTGGAGGTCTTGCTGGATTTCTGGAATGGGATGACTGTGGCAGGGTTTGTAGATGGATGAATCTGACAGTTGACGGAGTCCTGCCACATAATCCTTGCAGTTCAAAACACCAGTGACAACCTTTGTCAGCAGGTAGGATTGTAAGGTGAGGAGCAGTTTTTATGAGAAGGCTGGGGCAGTGATAGCAGGGTAGGGGTGTGGGATGGTAAAGTACTGTTTATGAGAGCATACAGGGATGAGGTGGAGAGAAGGTAGGGCAGCTAGGTGCAGTCGGGAGGTTAGACGGAGCGTGGGGCAAGGGGCGGGGGTTTGTGAAAAGGACAGATGTGCATGGAGGGCTCTATAGTGCTAGTATTGGAAACGGTAAGGGGCTAGATGGGTAATGATAATGACTAATACAGGTTGAGGCCAAGATGGCTATGGGAACAAAGGATACATTGCAGTGAGAGTTCCCACCACAATTCAGAAAAGCCGGTGGTAGTGGGAAGGATCCAGATGGCACAGGCTGTGAAGCAGTCATTGAAATGAAGAACTTAGTGTTGGACGGCATGCTCAGCAATCGGTTTGTCCATCTGTTTTTTGGCCACAGTTTGTCAATAGCCATTCACGAGGACAGACAGGTTGTTGGTTGTCATGCCCATGTAGAATACAGTGCAATGGTTGCAGCTTAGCTTGTAGATAATGTGACTGGTTTCACAGGTTGCCCTGCCTTTCGTGGGATAGGTTATGTTTGTGGCCAGACTGGAGTAGGTGGTGGTAGAAGGATGTATGGGATATGTCTTGCCTCTAGGTCTATTACAGGGATATGAGGCAAGGGGTTGGAAGTAGAGGTTGTGTAGGGATGGATGACGATATTGCTAGGTTCTGTGGGCAGTGGAATATCACTGTAGGAGGGGTGGTAAGGATGGTTGAGTAGGAGATTTATTATTTCTGGTAACTGATATGCTGGGGAAAAATGTAATTCAGTTGCCCCAGTCCTGGGTGGTACTGAGTTATGAGGGGAATGCTCTTGTATGACCATATGGCCAGACAGTGGAATTATGGGAGGTGGCGGGTGACTGGAAAGATAAGGCACGGGAGACCTGTTTTTGTACTAGGTTGGGAGGATTAATTATGGTCTCTTCAGGCCTCAGCAAGATCCTTGATATATTTCGAGAGGGGCTGCTTGTCAATACAGATCTGACAGCCATGGGTGGCTAGACTGTATGGAAGGGACTTTTTGGTATGGAATGGGTGGCAGCTGTCGAAGTGGAGGTACTGCTGGTGATTGGGAGGTTGGATATGGACAGAGGTACTAATGTAACCATCGTTCAGGTAGAGATCAACATCAAGGGAGATGGCTTGTTGGATCAAGTAGGACCAGGTGAAGCAAACTGGTGGGAAGGTGTTGAGGAGGAATGTGCATAGGGTGTCCTCACTCTCAATGCAGACCATGAAGATGTCATCAGTGAATCTGACCCAGGTGAGGGGTAAGGGATTCTGTGTGTTTAGTAAGGATTCCACTAGATGGCCCATGAATAGGTTGGAATAGGACAGTACCATGCAGGTGCCCATAGCTGTTCCCCAGATTTGTTTATATGTAGTGCCTTAAAGGGAGAAATAATTGTCAGTAAGGATATAATTGGTTCTGGTAACTAGGAAGGAGGTTGTTGATTTGGAATCTGTCATGGGATGAGAAAGATAGTGTTCAACAGCATTAAGGCCATGGCCATTAGTGATGTTAATGTGACGGGAGGTGGCATCAATAGTGACAAGCAAGGCACCGTGTGGTAAAGGAACAAGAATTGGTGGAGGAAATGGTCGCTGTCTTTTATATAGGAGGGTAGGTTACGGGTAATAGGCTGAAGGTGTTGGTCTACGAGAGCAGAGATTCTCTCAGTGGGGGGCACAGTACCTGTCCACAATGGGGCGTCCTGGGTGGTTGGGTTTATAGACTTTAGGAAGCATGTAGAAAGTAGAAGTGTGATGAGTGGTAGGGGGGGGGGGGGGAGGAGGAGAGAGTGGACTCTGTGGAGAGGCTCTGTGATGTTCCTAAGGATTTGAGGAGAAACTGGAGATACTGCTGGATTTCTGGATTTGGGTCACTGTGGCATGGTTTGTAGGTGAATGAATTTGACAACTGATTACCACATAATACTTGCAGTTCAAAATTCCAGTGGTGGAGTATTTGTCAGCAGGTAGGATTATAAGGTGAGGAGATGTTTTTATGAGTTGGATTGCTGTTCTTTCTGTGGATGTAAGGTTAGTTTGCATGTTGAGGGATTTGGGGAATGATGGTCAGGCAAGGTTCAAAGTGAAGAAATCCTGGAAAGTTAACAGGGTGTAAATTGGCGGCTGTGGTGGTGGGTCATGGTTGGATGGAGGAGTGAACTGAGTGAGTATGATTGGTAGGGATGGTGGTGAAAAAGTTATTCCTTTATAGGGACCAGGAATAGGAGAGGTTCTTTAACAAGTCCTGCATAACTGAATTTGGGAGTGAGATAAAAGGTGAGGCTTTTGGCAAGGACTGATACATTTGTGGGGCTAAGGCTTTTGGAGGAAGGTTCATGACTGTGTTTTGGTTCTGTTTAGCTTCTGGGTTCTGTGTGGTGGTGGGATGTAGTTTTTGAGGGTGGAGTAAATGTAGTAGGTCTGTGGGACAGCATTTTTCAGCTATGAGGGGATATGGGGAAGGTTTGGAGGTTGTAGAAGTGGTGGATAGTGGTAGTCCAAGGTGGGAGTAGGAAGTGAGCAGGATGGAGAGCTTTTTGAGGTTCATTGTGCATGTCGCTCTAGTTCCTGGAGGCCAAGAGTTTCAATGTGTGTAATGGGTTCCACGAATTTGGGATTGCATAGCAGGAGAGATGGTATTGCAAGGATGTTTGGGCTTGATTGGTGTGGTCTTGCAGGACTACATTGGGGAGGGTTAAGGATTGGTGGGATCTGAATGGAGGGATCTCATTGTGAAAGCAAGGGTGTCAACCTGAGAGGAGTAATTTGATGGTAAGGCCATTTGAGTTCTATGAGCCAAACAACAACGCAAGAACAGTGTGTGGGACTAGGTTCTGGCTAGGGATAAGGAAACTTTTCTGTACTGAGACAGATGGAAGGAGTAAGGATTCACTGTGCTGGATGCAGAAAAATATGTAAATAACATTGAATTATGTCCAAAAAAATTCACAAAACACCCAAACCTGTGGGGAAAAAATCACAAAAAGAATCAAACAGATGAAGCAAGAGGAAACAAGATGTAGTAGTTAATAAAAAAATAAATGGAGATCGTGAAAAAGGGAAAGAATGAAAAGCAAATCGGACTTCGTATTACAGAAAAGCTATAGTTGGGGTGGTCCTTGTGGCGTTTTTGAGCAAAAGTTAAACCAATTTCCACTACAAAACTTACTGAAAAGAAACAGAGAAAAACAAAATGTAACTGACAGGGGGAAATGGCGTAGATAAATCATCCTTTACCAGGTTAACTTGTCTTCTTTCGTGCGGCGTCCAAGTCTTCAAAAATCTCCTTCATTTCTGTGTGAAAAGTCGGCTCCGAAATCTTGCAATAAGTTTCATTGTCCAGGAATTTCTAATGTACACAAGACCGTCTTGATATTAAATGCAATTTATTTTACGTTGCTTCCCTCCTCCAAATTTCATAACAACTTCCTCAATGTGTCTACACCTTAAAATCAGATCAAGACTAGCTATTAAGTTTTTTACGTCAGCATCAGATCACGTCTGCCTTAAGCTTCCGCTCTCGAGAGAGAATTAAGAAACGAATAGAAAACAAAAAAAGAGTTACAATTTTAGTAGTTTCTCTGCCGTCGAGCGCTCATACCGCTGCGACGGGATATTTTTCATATGAGGGAACGAGTGCAGCGCGGCGGAATTCAAAGTCCCGCTACATCGCCCCCTCGACTGTCACGCTAAAACATTTAGCGTGGCAGGCTAGCAAACAATAGAATAAATATACCTAAATGTCTATTATACATATTTTCATAGGAAACGCCACGTGCATACTTAGGAGATTATCTTTGCCAATACTTACTTGCTAAATCTATATACTACATACAATTGTTACAGTTTTGATCCTTTTTACACAATTAATATATATTTACATACAGTTTGTTTGAACAAGATGTTCGCCAGCGCAGTTAATGTTGTGCGCTTCCAGCGTTGGTTTCCCAATGCATCTCTGGCAGCGCGTAGTCTTTGCGCATGCGCAATAGCATCACTGAATTTCGCGTGCGGCAGTTTCAAAATCGCAGTGTTATGACAGTCTTGAACAGTATTCACTTTCACATAGTGTTCATTACAAGTTGTTATTCCAGCAGAAATGGCTTGTGAAGTCCGGTGACACCATAAGATTGAGCGTGTGCGTGATCTGAAGCAACGTCCATTTCTTCTGTTACGACACAACACTCCAGGTCCTTGTGCGTTTTCATGACTATTGTTCCCGGGGCATATATGGTCGATGTAGATTGTAGCATCCACGTCGCCTACGACAGGTGCTGAGTTTATTTTCTCCAAAGCATCTGAAGGCCGGCCAGGAACAACGGCGTCGATGTTCGCAAAGGTAGGTGTATCATCACGTTGTTTACACTCGTCAACAAACGTTCAATTGCAGTGTGAAAATCCTAATTATCGTCGAAGTAAATTGCAGTTTATATCGATTTACAAACAGTTATTTGGTTTATGCACCATAAGTTTCACAAATAACACAAAATTCGTTGTTTATAACGTTCACAGTTTAACACAGTTTGCAACATTTTTTTGCCATATTTACATTTTAACAAAGTTCACGGTGTCCCAGCATGTTTACATAGTTAATTATGAAAGCTTATTCTTCGTGGTCACATTTCAAAATATGTTGACAATATGCAAAGTTTTAACACATATACAAATACATATAAATTTACAAGAATATACACGTGAAATATTTACACTAAAAAATTATACTAAGTCCCATTGGCTTTCTTTTATTGGGGTTTATGGTCATTTTGATTTTCTTTATTAAGGTTTTGACGTGCCAAGGGATATCAGACTTAATATTTAAAGCACGGGCTTTCCTTCATTTATTATTTCTTTCTTTCTTTTGATTCCATATCTTGGGTAGTGGTTGACCAGGCTTGTAATGCCATCAATATTCATATCTTTTTATTCATACCTGAAAGTTTACTGTCACACAACATACTCTTACATTCCACAAACAAACAATACCCAGCTGCAGGAGGTGGTAGGATAATGGAGAAAGATAGACTGGAAGAAACTATTCACTACCTAAAAACTACCAAATCCTACAGCTACTACATACAAAGAGAACATAATACATTATAACATTTGCATCACCTTCAAGGGGTGTGTGAAAGGAGGTGCTTACCATTTACCAAATCATAGGTAAATGTAAGTGTCCTTACGTCAAGTCTGCATAGTGTTACATCATGACAGATTCTCTGTTTGTGTTGTGATTGTTCATATGACTTAGTGTATTATACCTTAACAAATCCTTGCATGAGTGAATCGCATATCTGCTCAGTACTTCTTCAATATCTCCACTTCTTGTGGATACCGTCTATACAAATGGAAAATGTATCTCAGAGATTGTCTCTCTCATAATGTGTATTGTATAATGACATATCAGATTTCCTCTCAAGAGTTCAACCATGAACTTTCTTCTACTTTAATGAAGGTTAAACATTATATATATATGATATGTAAGAGTATGTTGTGTGACAGTAAACTTTCAGGTATGAATAAAAAGACATGAATATTGATGGCATTACAAGCCATATATATATATATATATATATATATATATATATATATATATATAATAAAACATAAATAAAGAACGTAGTCTTATAATTGACAGTAAAATGTCTCTTTCTCAGTGTCCGTTGCTCGACGTCGGCTGCACGGGTGGTCACTTCTCCTTTGCACTTACCTTGCCTTACCTGAAAAGTCAAATGTTGTCTTCAAAGTAGACGTAATTTTGTCATCTGTTCACTAAGTGGAGGTGTTGTACGAGTCGCAAAACAGCCTTAATAACTCTCCTATCTTTTGCTTCCTCAGGTGTTTCTGTCACATGTAAGTATAATAAAGGCTAACATGGCACTAAATTTCACTTTCATACACAAATGTATTCACATGAGGGCTGTGTAAAAATTATATTTCAACTTAAGTTTCTTAAAATATCATTCTCCTGTCTGAACACGAGCTATAAATGTTTTCTTCCACACAACGGCTTAACAAAACTTAACGAAAGGTTACTAAGTTACACTTCTGAAATAAATTAAAACTAATGTGTTTCCAAGTTACATTCTTATCACGCTTCTTTTAACAGCTGTAATCACCATTATGTTCACTCTGCTTTTCTTACATTCGTTCATTTTCAAGGGCACTGTAAACAGATTCACATTTAACGTCTTGTACTCACGTGTTCTAACTCATCACAAATGTTTTCTTTCAAACTGAAATCCTTATGTAATGAAAAGATGTAGACTATTTACTCACTTCTCTAGGTTGCACAATATTACCAAAACATTCTCACTCATTCCTTACTCATATATTCATCATTTTATATATATATATATATATATATATATATATATATATATATATTAAACGTATTCCTCATCAAACATTAATATTTCACATACGTGGGGCCATTTGGCACTTCCATTCTCATAAAACTCCAATAAAATTTTCCTCAAATAATCTGTCTCCATCAACTACTTCACAGTAACTTACCTTCTTATATTAACTTAAATATTAACTCATTCATACTGATCATTCATTCTTACGTCCTCATTCATTCTGCTACATACCTACGTCATTACTGATCTCAATAGCTATTATCTCCTGTCATTAGAGTGCCTTGAAATAACTAACTAATTGTTGGTTCACCTAATAATTTACAATTAACAACAAATGTAACCTGCGTAGACCTCATTCCTATATGAATATACTTTCTCATTCAGTAAGTGTACTCACCTGAGTTTACATTCTCTTCATAATTATGTGTACAAGTGTAACTGCAGTATATAATTTCCATAAATTAACGTTTGTGTTCTTAGGCTGTATAACTTAATGTTCGTGTATTCAATACAAATATTTACGACCTCGTTTTCACAGCAGCTTGCTCATGTTCAAATTAGTTGTCATTATATTATGTTGTTTTAGTGCACAAAGGATTTCAAATGTCTGTGGGGATGCAGCCCCCTCGGTTTGTGAGATAACGGGTATTCTAGGGAGTAACAACCTGGGTGAGGTATGCTTGCTATTCTGAAAGGACCTGAATATAATAGCTGCCATTTTCTGTTCAGTTGTTTTAATTTTGTAGACTTCAGATGTGAACGCAAAAGAACAAGGTCATCAACCTGATAAGTTTGTTAATTCCTGTTTTGCTGTCATTTTGTGATCGTACCTGAGGAAACAAACCGTCTCAGCCGTTGCGCTCTTACAACACCCCACGTCCTCACGACCGAAGCACGAGCGCTTAGCTCGGTCGTCGACTGTTTTCCGTCGTCTGCTGTTTTTGGCCGGGTTCATTGAACAGCTCCACTATGTTTACATTCCGGCCGGTTGGCGCCCACGCGTCAGCTGATGGCGCGCCGCAATTGTTATTGCTACTTTGTGGTGGGGACTGGGGAGTGCATAACTGTATTGGGAAACGGCGGCGGTTTCCGTGGAGGGTTATGATTTGTCATGCGTGAATTTTGTGTGTTCCACATATTCTGTCGGTGATTGTTGGGATTGTTATTGTTTTGGTGGTAATTATGTCTGTTATATGTCATGTTCCTATCAAAGTAGCCCGGGTTGAACCTGTTATTCCCACGTCTCCTATTGCTGTTGTTGTTGTACTGTCTGTGATTTTCATTTTGCATGTAGTTACCATTTTGATATGGGTGATAATTATTGTTGTTATTATTATTATTCCACGAATTTCTGCGGTTGTTCCAACCGTCATACACGTTGCCATTTGAATGTGTTTCGCGCGCAGGCATCGTACTGTGTCGCGGCGCGGAGGTATGGTTCCACCAACCACCGTCACTACGGTTCCTTTGGGGTGGGTGCTGATTTTGGTTACTAATATGAGTAAAATTTGAATGGCGTGAATCGCCTCTGTAAACTACGTCCATTTGATCTAAGAAGTTTAAGAAAGTCTTGACGTCATTCTCCGGTACTCCTATTAATCTGTCTCGGTATGGAAAGGGTAAGTGGCTCTTTAAAGCGTCAATTATCGCTGGCAAGTCGGCTGGTTTGGTCCAGTACAGTGTCTTGTCTAGGTACCTCTCAAAGTATTGTCTTAATGTCTCTTTTTTAGGGTCATAGGTCTCGGGGTTGCACACTTCTCTCCTTAGACTCTGTTGCTCATTCTCGGACCAGAATTCGTCCAAGAAGGCTTGTTCGAACTGTTCAAACGTAAGGCACCGCCGCTTCATAGCGGCACCCCACTTAGCTGCTCGTCCTCTCATGAGATTGGTGACGTATCTTCTGACCAACTGCGTGGAAAAACACCGTCAAATGATCTAATAAACACAATAGGGTGGACTTTGTGCTTGTCCTCACTGGAAAATGTCTGGAAATACCCATGTCTTACAAACGTGTCATCGGCCATGCCGGTTGGCATAATTGTATTGACGTAGTTTGTGTCACTTGCTACTCTAGGTGTCGTACCGTAATATTGCTCGTTTGGTGGAAAAGAAAGCGGCACATTGTAATTTTGACTTGTAACAGGTGATTCCACAATAGGTGTTCTGTCTGTGTCATTAGCCATGGTTTTAGCTGTTTTGTCGTTCCCTGACGATGCATTTGCACCAATCGCCAAACACGGCACAACATTGTCTCGTAATTTTGTCACTTCGTCTTCTATGTGTTTTGTCTCGTCTTTAACATGTGTCTTTGTTTTTGAAGGTATGTCTTGTGTAATTGTTTCAAGTTTTTTGTCCAGATACTCGTCACACAATTTACATTCATGTACAATTCTTTCGGCCATGTTGGTGTCGTTGTTTAGTGACGCGAGGTCCGCTCGGTCTTCTAATTTTTCTATCTTTTCTTTGAGGTGGGTTTGTTCAAGAACTACCATTGTGAGCTGTTGGGTAATATTTCCCACTTCTTCAGTCAGCTTTCTTGGGTGGAGCTAGCTGAAGTGTGGGCCTGAGCTAACTCTTCCACACGAGTGTTCACTCCCTGCTGCACATTAACTATTTGAGTTAACTGATTCTCACATTGGGCGATATTGTTTTTTGTTTCATGTGTGAATGTAAGCAAAGTTTCTTCCTGTTTAGTGACTCGGTCGGACAATGTCTCAAATCGCTGGCTGAGCTGTTGAGTGGTGTTATTTAATTCTGTCATCTGTTTTGTCGTTCGTTCAAAATTTTCGGTCATAGTACGGTTTAATACGTCAAATTTTTCGTCGCTTTTATCTAGCCTTTGTTTAAAGTCCTGACCAAGTGCGTCCAGTTTTGCGTCAATTTTCTGACTAACGTCTCGTTTCATGTCTGCAAATAACTCTAATAGACGGTCCAGTTTGTCAGTTTCTTGTTTTCGATTTGTGTCACATTGCTGAATTTGTCTCATATTCGGTTCTGACATTGATGTTAACAATGGCGCTGACGGTCTAGTCTCGCGTCCATTCCACATTTCGTCACTTAGAGTCGCCATCTGTGTATTATCACAAATGTTGCGAGTTTGAGGCAAAATCATTGCATTGATCTGTGAACTCGTCCATGGAGGGAAACGGACTTTCTTGTTGGTTGCACGATGAATCTAGTTCACTTAACTCATGTGCCGAAACTATCTCTGCCTTACCGCGTTCCATTGTAATAGGATGTATAATCGTAAGTCAAAAAGGGAATAATATGAGTCTGATTAATAAAGATTTGACTCAAATTTAGGTTGAAATATTTTCTCGTCAATGTAAATGATTGCTCTATTGCAAACAATGGTTGAGAAAGATGCAGCAGGGCGGACAAAATTTTTCGTAACAAATGACTGTTTGGCGGTCAAATTCACGATATTCATATGCAGCTACAACAATACTATTATTACCACAAACTACAATAGAGATAGATAATTTTGGAAAAATCTAGAAGAAAACTACAGGATGTGTGGAAAGGGAAATATGGATTCTGCAGTTGGCTATTGAATGTTTGAATGAAACATAATTGTGTGACTCACCATTAAATTTTCTGCCCTGCAGCGGCTGGTCAAACACTTCTGCGTAAATCGTATTCGTCAAAATATGGATTTTCTTAATACATCTCCATCGGATAATCACCAAAAGGTCTCAAAATAACAGTTTTGCATCAATATATGCCATGAAAAGAAAACAGATTGAATTAGTTACAAAAATTCTTTACAATATTGTTGTATAATCATTTGCTTAGGTACAATAAAGTTGGTGTTTTCGTTACCCTTTAAACTTCAGGATTTTTGGTTATTCTCTGTTGGGAAAAAATACAAATTAAAGTTTCAAATCTGCGCAAAAACGACACATCCGAAAATTGCGTCCTGTCGCGGGAGCCAGTTGTAGTGGTTAATAAAAAAATAAATGGAGATGAGAGACCGTGAAAAAGGGAAAGAATGAAAAGCAAATCGGACTTCGTATTACAGAAAAGCTATAGTTGGGGTGGTCCTTGTGGCGTTTTTGAGCAAAAGTTAAACCAATTTCCACTACAAAACTTACTGAAAAGAAACAGAGAATAACAAAATGTAACTGACAGGGGGAAGTGGCGTAGATAAATCATCCTTTACCAAGTTAACTTGTCTTCTTTCGTGCGGCGTCCAGGTCTTCAAAAATCTCCTTCATTTCTGCGTGAAAAGTCGGCTCCGAAATCTTGCAATAAGTTTCATTGTCCAGGAATTTCTAATGTACACAAGACCGTCTTGATATTAAATGCAATTTATTTTACGTTGCTTCCCTCCTCCAGATTTCATAACAACTTCCTCAATGTGTCTACACTTTAAAATCAGATCAAGACTAGCTATTAAGTTTTTTACATTAGCATCAGATCACGTCTGCCTTAAGCTTCCGCTCTCGAGAGACAATTAAGAAACGAATAGAAAACAAAAAAAAAGTTACAATTTTAGCAGTTTCGCTGCCATCGAGCGCTCATACCGCTGCGACGGGATATTTTTTATCTGAGGGAACGAGTGTAGCGCGGCGAAATTCAAAGTCCCGCTACAAAGATGAAAATCTGAGGGCGTAAGCTGATAGTGAAAGGCGGAACCCAACTGAAGTTGCCATGAAGACACAATGAGATCAAAGATGAAAATAAATAAAAAGCTTGTAATGAAGGTTGTAGGTCTGTCGGGGGATAAGTGTGAAGAAGGGGGATGATAGATGCTACTAGATTAGGACAAGTCAATAGATGTATACTGGGATAGAGTGGTGAAGGGAGGGTGGGGAGGGTTGGTTGGATGAGATACCAGTTCATGTGGCATATGAAAGGTGTGAGAAATAATACACATAAATTTGTGACAGAGACACAGGAAGAATGATCAACTTGAAGGTATTGGATTAATGATTTTGGCAGGAGTAATATGGGACATGAAATGCTGGATCAACAATCATATTCTTGTAGCTGTCTTTTGTGTGTGACCAAGATGGGTGATACATTGTGGCTCCTAAGTAGAGTGTGCAGTGGGATTAGTAAGGTGACAAGAGAAACATAGAAAAGAAGAGAAATAAGGATGGGCACTGAGTATAGTAATGCATTGGAAAATAGTAACAAAAGAAAACAGCACTGGATTGCAAGATGGAAGAAAAGCCATCAGGCAAAATCAAATGATAGAAATTCCTGCTGATCCATTCTACAACCTCCCCCCAGAGTCCATCTCTCTCCTTACCCCTGTTGCTCCTGCACTCCTACTTCTACATGCTTCCTAAACTCAATAAACCCAACCAGCCAGGTCACCTCATTGTGGCCAATTACTATGCCCCCACTGAGAGAATCTCGTAGACCAATACCTTCAGCCTATTACCCACAACATACCCTACTACATAAAAGTCACCAACCATTTCCTCCACCTGCTCTCCACAGCTCCTGGTCTTTTACCACATGTTGGCCTGCTTGTCACTGTTGATGCCACCTCCCTTCCCGCTAACATCCCTATGCCCATCACCTTACTACTGTTAAACACTGCCTTTCCCAATGCACAACACATTCCAAAATAACAACCTGCTTCCTAGTCACCATGACAACTATAGTCTCACCCACAATTACTTCTCCTCTGCAGGCATTACCTGCAAACAAATCGAGATATGACTATGGGCACTCACATGGCACCATCATATGCCTGCCAATTCATGAGCCATCTAGAGGAATCCTTCCTACACACCCAGAATCCCAAACCCCTCATCTGATTCAGATTCATTAATGACAACTTTGTGATCTAAGTTGAGGGTGAGAACACCCTATCCACATTCCTCCAGAATCTCAACGCTTTCTCCCCCATTCGCTTCACCTTGTCCTACTCAACCTGACAAGCCACCTTCCTCAATGTTGACCTCCACCTCAAAGATGCCTACATCAGTACTTCTGTTCATATAACAAAAGAAAACAGCACTGGATTGCAAGATGGAAGAAAAGCCATCAGGCAAAATCAAATGATAGAAATTCCTGCTGATCCATTCTACAACCTCCCCCCAGAGTCCATCTCTCTCCTTACCCCTGTTGCTCCTGCACTCCTACTTCTACATGCTTCCTAAACTCAATAAACCCAACCAGCCAGGTCACCTCATTGTGGCCAATTACTATGCACCCACTGAGAGAATCTCGTAGACCAATACCTTCAGCCTATTACCCACAACATACCCTCCTACATAAAAGTCACCAACCATTTCCTCCACCTGCTCTCCACAGCTCCTGGTCTTTTACCACATGTTGGCCTGCTTGTCACTGTTGATGCCACCTCCCCTCCCGCTAACATCCCTATGCCCATCACCTTACTACTGTTAAACACTGCCTTTCCCAATGCACAACACATTCCAAAAAACAACCTGCTTCCTAGTCACCATGACAACTATATTCTCACCCACAATTACTTCTCCTCTGCAGGCATTACCTACAAACAAATCGAGATATGACTATGGGCACTCACATGGCACCATCATATGCCTGCCAATTCATGAGCCATCTAGAGGAATCCTTCCTACACACCCAGAATCCCAAACCCCTCATCTGATTCAGATTCATTAACGACAACTCTGTGATCTAAGTTGAGGGTGAGAACACCCTATCCACATTCCTCCAGAATCTCAACGCTTTCTCCCCCATTCGCTTCACCTTGTCCTACTCAACCTGACAAGCTTCCTTCCTCAATGTTGACCTCCACCTCAAAGATGCCTACATCAGTACTTCTGTTCATATGAGACCCATCAACCACTAGCAATATCTCCACTTCAACAGCTGCCACCCACTCCATAGCAAGTAGTCCCTTCCAAATTGCCTAGCCACCCATGGCCATTCTACAACCTCCCCCCAGAGTCCATCTCTCTCCCTCCCCCTGTTGCTCCTCCACTCCTACTTCTACATGCTTCCTAAACTCAAGCAAGAGAGAGGAAGAAAACCAATGTGCACTCCGTGCGCATACCGGGGGGAGTCATTCCAGATGTGGAAAGGGTCCTTCCGGATGCCATGAAGGGTACAGAGTGCACCCATCTGCAGGTGGTCGCTCATGTCAGCACCAATGATGTGTGTCGCTATGGATCCGAGGAAATCCTCTCTGGCTTCCGGCGGCTATCTGATTTGGTGAAGACTGCCAGTCTCGCTAGCGGGATGGAAGCAGAGCTCACCATCTGCATCATCGTCGACAGGACTGACTGCGGACCTTTGGTACAGAGCGGAGTGGAGGGTCTGAATCAGAGGCTGAGACGGTTCTGCGACCGTGTGGGCTGCAGATTCCTCGACTTGCGTCATAGGGTGGTGGGGTTTCGGGTTCCGCTGGATAGGTCAGGAGTCCACTACACGCAACAAGAAGCTACACGGGTAGCAGGGGTTGTGTGACGTGGGCTGGGCGGTTTTTTAGGTTAGATGGCCTTGGGCAAGTACAGAAAGGGCAACAGCCTCAAAGGGTGCAGGGCAAAGTCAGGACTTGCGGGGACCAAGTAGCAGTCGGTATTGTAATTGTAAATTGTTGAAGCTGCGTTGGTAAAGTACCGGAACTTCAAGCGCTGATAGAAAGCACCGAAGCTGAAATCGTTATAGGTACAGAAAGCTGGCTGAAGCCAGAGATAAATTCTGCCGAAATTTTTACAAAGGTACAGACGGTGTTTAGAAAGGATAGATTGCATGCAACCGGTGGTGGCGTGTTTGTCGCTGTTAGTAGTAGTTTATCCTGTAGTGAAGTAGAAGTGGATAGTTCCTGTGAATTATTATGGGATGAGGTTACACTCAACAACCGAGCTAGGTTAATAATTGGCTCCTTTTACCGACCTCCCAACTCAGCAGCATTAGTGGCAGAACAACTGAGAGAAAATTTGGAATACATTTCACATAAATTGTCTCAGCATGATATAGTCTTAGGTGGAGATTTCAATTTATCAGATATAGACTGGGACACTCAGATATTTAGGACGGGTGGTAGGGACAGAGTATCGAGTGACATTATACTGAGTGCACTATCCGAAAATTACCTCGAGCAATTAAACAGAGAACCGACTCGTGGAGATAACATCTTGGACCTACTGATAACAAACAGACCGAACTTTTTGACTCTGTATGTACAGAACAGGGAATCAGTGATCATAAGGCCGTTGCAGCATCCCTGAATATGGAAGTTAGTAGGA
The DNA here is from genome assembly GCF_021461395.2 of Schistocerca americana. Lineage (NCBI taxonomy): Eukaryota > Metazoa > Arthropoda > Insecta > Orthoptera > Acrididae > Schistocerca > Schistocerca americana. The sequence goes on from NC_060119.1 coordinate 543,450,501, forward strand.
ATATAAAAAAAGGGAGGAAGGTTTATCTGTTTAGCAAGAGTAATAGAAGGCAGATTTCAGACTACCTAACAGATCAAAACGAAAATTTCTGTTCCGACACTGACAATGTTGAGTGTTTATGGAAAAAGTTCAAGGCAATCGTAAAATGCGTTTTAGACAGGTACGTGCCGAGTAAAACTGTGAGGGACGGGAAAAACCCACCGTGGTACAACAACAAAGTTAGGAAACTACTGCGAAAGCAAAGAGAGCTTCACTCTAAGTTTAAACGCAGCCAAAACCTCTCAGACAAACAGAAGCTAAACAATGTCAAAGTTAGCGTAAGGAGGGCTACGCGTGAAGCATTCAGTGAATTCGAAAGTAAAATTCTATGTACCGACTTGACAGAAAATCCTAGGAAGTTCTGGTCTTACGTTAAATCAGTAAGTGGCTCGAAACAGCATATCCAGACACTCCGGGATGACGATGGCATTGAAACAGAGGATGACACGCGTAAAGCTGAAATACTAAACACCTTTTTCCAAAGCTGTTTCACAGAGGAAGACCGCACTGCAATTCCTTCTCTAAATCCTCGCACAAACAAAAAAATGGCTGACATCGAAATAAGTGTCCAAGGAATAGAAAAGCAACTGGAATCACTCAACAGAGGAAAGTCCACTGGACCTGACGGGATACCAATTCGATTCTACACAGAGTACGCGAAAGAACTTGCCCCCCTTCTAACAGCCGTGTACCGCAAGTCTCTAGAGGAACGGAAGGTTCCAAATGAGTGGAAAAGAGCACAGGTAGTCCCAGTCTTCAAGAAGGGTCGTCGAGCACATGCGGAAAACTATAGACCTATATCTCTGACGTCGATCTGTTGTAGAATTTTAGAACATGTTTTTTGCTCGAGTATCATGTAGTTTTTGGAAACCCAGGATCTACTATGTAGGAATCAACATGGATTCCGGAAACAGTGATCGTGTGAGACCCAACTCGCTTTATTTGTTCATGAGACCCAGAAAATATTAGATACAGGCTCCCAGGTAGATGCTATTTTTCTTGACTTCCGGAAGGCGTTCGATACAGTTCCGCACTGTCGCCTGATAAACAAAGTAAGAGCCTACGGAATATCAGACCAGCTGTGTGGCTGGATTGAAGAGTTTTTAGCAAACAGAACACAGCATGTTGTTATCAATGGAGAGACGTCTACAGACGTTAAAGTAACCTCTGGCGTGCCACAGGGGAGTGTTATGGGACCATTGCTTTTCACAATATATATAAATGACCTAGTAGATAGTGTCGGAAGTCCCATGCGGCTTTTCGCGGATGATGCTGTAGTATACAGAGAAGTTGCAGCATTAGAAAATTGTAGCGAAATGCAGGAAGATCTGCAGCGGATAGGCACTTGGTGCAAGGAGTGGCAACTGACCCTTAACATAGACAAATGTAATGTATTGCAAATACATAGAAAGAAGGATCCTTTATTGTATGATTATATGATAGCGGAACAAACACTGGTAGCAGTTACTTCTGTAAAATATCTGGGAGTATGCGTGCGGAACGATTTGAAGTGGAATGATCATATAAAATTAATTGTTGGTAAGGCGGGTACCAGGTTGAGATTCATTGGGAGAGTCCTTAGAAAATGTAGTCCATCAACAAAGGAGGTGGCTTACAAAACACTCGTTCGACCTATACTTGAGTATTGCTCATCAGTGTGGGATCCGTACCAGATCGGGTTGACGGAGGAGATAGAGAAGATCCAAAGAAGAGCGGTGCGTTTCGTCACAGGGTTATTTGGTAACCGTGATAGCGTTACGGAGATGTTTAACAAACTCAGGTGGCAGACTCTGCAAGAGAGGCGCTCTGCATCGCGGTGTAGCTTGCTCGCCAGGTTTCGAGAGGGTGCGTTTCTGGATGAGGTATCGAATATATTGCTTCCCCCTACTTATACCTCCCCAGAGCGCGCACGGAGGCTTTCAGACAGTCGTTCTTCCCGCGAACCATACGCGCCTGGAACAGGAAAGGGAGGTAATGACAGTGGCACGTAAAGTGCCCTCCGCCACACACCGTTGGGTGGCTTGTGGAGTATAAATGTAGATGTAGATGTAGATCAGTAGTGACAAGCAATCCCTCTCAAAATATACTGATGGTTTCATTGAGGCCTTCACAAATGGTAATTATCCCCTCAACCTTACACAAAAACAGATCTGCCCTGCCTTACCTTTCCAGTCAGCCACCACCTCCCAAACTCTCACTGTCCGGCCACAGAGGAGCATTACTCTTGTGGCTCAGTGCCACTCAGAACTGGAGCAACTGAATTACATTCTCTGCCAGGGTTCTGACTACCTCTCGTCGTGTCCTGAAATGAGAAATGTCCTACCCACTATCCTTCCCACCCCTCCCACAGTGGAATTTGTTGCCCACCGAACCTAGCAATATCCCCATCCATCCCTACACAACATCTGCTTCCAACTCCTTGCCTCATGGCTCATATCCCTGTAATAGACCTAGAGGCAAGACATGTCCCATATCCCACCACCATCTACTCTATCCTCCCCACAAACATCACCTATCCCATGAAAGGCAGGGCAACCTATGAAACCAGTCACATGATCTACAAGCTAGGCTGCAACCACTGTACTGAATTCTACATGGGCATGATAACCAACAAGCTGTCTGTCCTCATGAATGGCTACCGACAAACTGTGGGAAAAAAACAGATGGACAAACCCATTGCTGAGCATGTCGTCCAACACTATGTTCTTTATTTCAATGACTGCTGCTTCACATCCTGTGCCATCTGGATCCTTTCCACCAACACCAGCTTTTGTGAATTGCAGTGGGAACTCTCACTGCAATGTATCCTATGTTCCTGTATCTCTCCTGGCCTCAACTTGTGTTAGTCATTGTCTTTACCAATCCAGCCCCTTTCCTTTTTCCGTTCCAGCACTATTGAGCCTTCCATGCACCAATACACCCTCAATCTTTTTACATTCTCCTTTTTCACTAACCCCCCCCCTCCCCATTTCCCCCTCCCTCTGTCTAACCTCCTGGCTGCACCTAACTGCCCTACCCTCTCTCCACCTCATCCCTGTACGCTCTCATAAGCAGTACTTTACCATGTCCCACCCCTATCCTGCTATCCCTCCCCCTCCCCACCCCAGCCTCTACCTTACCCCCACCACCCAGTTGTGTCTTCCATCATGCACTGCTGCTCATAGTCTGGCTTTAGGTGCCAGTGACTGTGGTTGCATGTGTTTGAATTGAGTTTGTGTATGTGTGTTGTCTATTTTCTAGGAAAGCCTTGTTGTCCGAAAGCTCATTTTCCAACAGTCTTTTTTTTATGCTTATCTGAAACTCAGCATCTCCACTATATGATGAGTAGCAGCTACCCTTTCATAATATTGTTACATTCTGTCCTTGATTTTCCATTATTTGTATGGCACTACCAGTTTCATCCATGTCAAAGAATTGAATAATTATTCGTGTTAGGTGCTCCCTCCTACATTTGAAATACAAGTTGGTGACAGATAAAATTTTGCTGGAAGTCTGGTTGACGTAAAATGATTTATTCCTCAAAATATGAGGGCTGTTCAATAAAAAATGATCATAATTTTTTATGGACATCATTTGTCATGCTAAAATTTAATCTTATGATATTCTGTTAGCTTAATGTGCAACAAGCATGCTGTAGTAGTTTCATTGTTGGGACTGCTGGTTCTCACCTGTGGGAGGCAGGCAAGGTCAGACACGTTCAGTATTGCCTACCACTGCAATGGAGGTAACATGTGAGGAACAATATGCAGCTTTGAAATTCTGCTTTTGTCTCAACAAATCTTCAGCTGAGGCCTATACAATGTTACAGAAGGCCTATGGAGAGTCTGTTCTTCCCTACAGCACAGCTCAAAGGTGGTTTAAAATGTTTAAAGAAGAGAGACAATCAATTTCAAAGGAAGGTGGACCCTGTGCTCCAGTTACTGCTCTTATAGGAGAAAATATTAACACTGTTGCTGTCATTGTGAGAGAGGATTGACAAATTACCTTAAGATCACTTTCTGGAATACTGAACATTTCATTGGGTGCCACCCACATGTTGGTGACAGAAAAATTACACAACACATGTTTGTGTGTGATGGGTTCCAAGACTGTTGAGGTGGAGGAGATTACTGTTTAACGTCCCATCGACATTGAGGTCATTAGAGATGGAGCGCAAGCTTGGGTGAGGAAAGGATGGGGAAGGAAATCGGCCGTGCCCTTTCAAAGGAACCATTCTGGCATTTGCCTGAAGCGACTTCGGGAAATCACGGAAAACCTAAATCCATCGGCCGGAGACGGGATTGAACCATCGTCCTCCCGAATGCAAGTCCAGTGTGCTAACCACTGCGCCACCTCGCTCGGTCCAAGATTGTAGATTCCCGAACAAAAGGACATTTGTGTGCAGGTCAGCATGCAGTTAAAGTTGATGTTAGGGGAAGATCTGGAGTTTCTTTCAAATGTAATCACTGCTGATGAAACTTGGCTACATCATTTTAATCCTAGAGCAAACAGCAAAGCTCAGTGTGGGAATCTCCTTCATCAACAATCCCCAAAAAAGCAAAAGTGGTTGCTTCTGCTGGGAAAGTTATGGTCATCTCATTCTTTGATATTCATGGAATGGTTTATCAGCATGTTGTGCCTGCACATACTTCAGTAACTGGTAAATACTACAGGAATGTCATGAAAATATAGTAAGTCCATATCAGGTGCAAAAGACCACATTTCTGGGAAGCAGGCTGGATGCTGCACCATAATAATGCGTGGTCACATATTGCCAATGTTGATGCTGAATATCTTGCAAAAATCAACATGAAGTGCATCCCTCACCTTCCCTATAGTCCGGATTTAGCCCAATGTGACTTTTTCTATTCCCTAACATGAAGAAACGCCTTCATGGGAGGCATTATCAATCACCAGAAGCAGTGGTGAAGGCTGCAGAGGCAATTTTGAAGGACCTCTCAAAAAATTATTTCCAGCATGTATTTGAAGACAGGCAGAATTGCTGGAACAAGTGCATCGCATCCATGGGAGACTAGTTTGAGGAGGACCATCAAAATTATGAGGATGAGTAAAGGTATGTTGTCAAAAAACAAATTATGATCATGCTTTATTGGGCAGCCCTTCTAGTAGCCCTTAAAATAACTTGTATAATTTTTTGTTTGAAAATGTTGTGATGCAGCCTTTGTTAGCTTATGCAACAATAGTTCTCTAAAATACTAGAAATAGTAAGCACCAGTGTTGACTTATCAAGGTAAAAGAAGCTACCATGGAGACTGCTGGCATTTACCATAACAGGCTCATAAAGTGTATTGACCAGATGGCAGAATTGATTCAACAACTGATGACCAGGCAATTTGATCATGAGTTACTAGCACAGCAGTACTAACACATCCTTCAGACAGTATCTAGTGCTGCCAGCAAAACCACTACATGTCACGATTGCTGTTGACATAATATACTTCCAAGCATAACATTAAATTAGTTCTAACGGGGTCTTTTGGACGGCGGAGTAAAATGTTATTGTGTCCATTTGCTGTTAGGATGGAATGCATGGGCGGTAGTTCTGGGTAGTGCAGAATGTGGAACACGGAAAACTTAGTTTTACCATTTATTAATAAAGACAGTGTGACAATGCATTACGCGCGTCTGGAAACCTGTCATCACTGAGGCGAGACCGATACATGTTCGCAACTGGCCAGTCTCAGACTGCTCTTCATAGCCAGTGGCTATGTACATTCCATGGCGCGCGACTCAGATTGCAATTCCCGTCAGCATTCCACGTGACAAGCGCACAGCGCGGTAACTCTGGCGCTGTCCGCTATGGCCATACAATTCTGCCGTTACAATCCCCCTCTATCATGAAAACGAGCTACCGAAGGCTGCTTGAGACGACCTCCTGGGTGTCATGCATTTGTCTCGCCAGTGACGGTGTTGGGGGGCGCTTCAACATTTATTATGTTTGCAGACACAGTGACAATGGGCACTGATGAGCGGGTTTTCAGGACAACTATTTCGTACATTACATAGGCTGTACATACAAGAGACATCAATAAAAGCACAAAGAACACAACTCTGACAATCAAATATGGATAAGCATTATTGGAAGATCCAATAGACTTAATTTTAGTTGCTACTTTTAAGAAATTTAACTCATTATTAGTATTTATTACACTTTCATGGATATCCGCAATTAAATTGTCATCTTCGAGTAAGCTGGACAGAGAATGATTTTCATAGGTCAGTAAGTATGATTCGTTGTAATAAACAGGTAACATCCTTGTTAAAGGGAATTTTGCATCTGCATGAAAGGTGGTTGGTAATACAGAAGGCATTTCAAACAGATCACATGATAAATCACAGTGCGTAACATTCAGAATTAATCCACTACCAGTTAATTTGAATGTGAAAGGTAGTTCAGGTGTGTCAAACATTTTACAGGTAAATGTGATTTCGAGAGTCGAGTTAAACGAATGTATTATACCTTCAGAATATCTTTTAAGGAATGGTTGATGAAGATGCATTAAAATCCTAGGGCAATCAGTGCGAGGCGGATTGTTCATAAACAAATCTTTCTCACAACTGTACACTCTAGTATCTAAGAATACTGCCATCTCTGGGCAAATTAGCTTATGACTACGTTTACACTTAAGAACATCATGTTCATTCAGGGATACAAAATATCTTCTATCTTTACTGATTAATAAATAATCATTTAGCTGACACATTGCGTGAATACCTAATTGGCTCCATTCCACAGGGTAAGTAAGAATTTTACACATTTCAACATTATGCTTGGATATGGCAATCAGTATAGAAACAATTACAGTTAATTGATCTTCAATCATTAAAGAATATGTGGTAGTTAATCTGTAATAAGCATATAAATTGTAGGAATTGACAGGGTAAATCATGGTAGATGATGCATCTAGCTTACGTTCAATCAACAGCAACATTTGTAAAAATTGGTCTGGACGCAATAAAACACTATTCAAGCAATCATTTGAACTACTTTCTAAGGCTATTCTTAAATTGAGAGCATCAAATTTAGCGTTTGATAAACTGTCAGTAATTCTTAACAGTAGGGTGTTTAAATCTAAATGTGCACTCATAGCTTGAAGAACTGCATATAATTCACAGATGGTTGCATTCATTTCACCACGAATTGTGTTAAAATGTGTAATGAACTCTTTTACAATTTGTTCAATAAACAATGTGTGGTTAGTAACAGTCTTTTGCATATTTCTTAACACAGTTATTCCATTAGAAAGGTTAATTGAATGTGTGTTAGACTGCTACTCTAGAGCTAGTATTTTATCCTTTATGTCCAATAGATCTTGGCTAGTAAAGGTACCAAATACAGTATGAAGAACTTTACCTCCAAAATCAAACCAGGCACATTTGTGGTAATCAAGCTTTATGTGGCAAGAGTTTTAAGAAACAGTTAATTTCTTGCTCATAGCTAGCAAAAGTGGATTCTCCTTGCATTTTTGCAGTAATCTAGTTGTTATACCAAGAGGTTCCAGTTTCCAAGACTGTATCATTATTCTTAATTGAACGGATCAAATCAATTTGTTTTTTAACAGAATCAAATTGTTGGTGAATGTCAGACAAATTATATTTAAGCACAATTGTAGCACTGTGCGTTGAGACTGCCATGTCTGATTGTGGTTCAAACACCTGCATTTTGTGATACTACGTCTACAGCATTAATGGAACACACTAACATAACAAAGAATGGAATTAGAGTAAACATGGTTAATAAGTTCTACACACTAGAATTAAACAATGACTATGAAGAAATATGCATCTTCGGTGACCTGTGGAACAGATGTTATTTACACTTGAGCACCTTGCGCAATAGCTGCAATTTTATGTTGCACAGCACATTCACATATGTACTCGGCTAAATGCAACACACCTTGCATTCACTCACACTACACATGTTTACGGAGGTTGTAAGTGTGCTTTGGGCTGGATCACTGGGTTGGCAGCGGCGACGCCACAGGCTCGAAGTCTGAACTGTGAACTCGCGGTGCTCGGCTCCTGGATTTTGGAGCAGCTGGTCTGCCCCTCCGTCGGTCCTCGTCGCCGTCCTGCATTGCTACAGGTAATCTACCCAGGTACGGCTTTACATGGTTGACATGGACGACAACCGAACGAATAGGCAGTTGGAGCTTTAGGATGATAGGTGACACCGCCTCTAATATCGGGTATGGTCTCTTCCAAAACTTCTTAAACTTTTTGACTTGCAACTTCTTTAGCACTACGTTGCTCAGGTAGACAAAGCCTCCCACTTGATACTGTGGCGTGACTGCTTGGCAATCATGTTGCTTGGCAATCATGTTGCTTGGCTTGCTGAAGGAAGGACTGATGATTCCGCTGTTTCACTCCCCTCCATGCGTCCTTCAGTTTGTGAGCTAACTCCCTTACGTATTCATTGCTGATTCCAGCTGTCGATCGTGCCAAGTCCAAGGGTGAACACATCTTCCATCCATATACAATTTCATAGGGACTGAGGCCCGTTGATGAGTGCATTTTAGCGTTGTAGGCATTTACAACATATGGAAGACAGACGTCCCAATTATCGTGTTTGCTGCTTACATAGTGGCTAAGCATTTTAATGATGGTTCTGTGTACTCTCTCGATATGACCATTACCTTCAGGGTGTGCTGGTGTGGTTCTCCACTGCGTTATTTGCATCAGCTTACATGTTTGTTTAAGTAAATCACTCATAAAATTCGTCCCGTCCCTTCATCACTGATAATGCTTAATGGAGATCTAAACTTTAGAATCCATTCCTTCACAAAAACTTTAGCTATGGTTTCAGCACTTTGATCAGGTATTGGTACCATCATAAGATATCTGGAGAAATGATCTAATATCATCAATATGTACTTGTTTCCATTCTTAGTCTTCGGCAGGGGACCGACGACTTCTAACCCAATACTTTCAAAAGGTTCACTAGTCTGCGGCAGTTCTTGCAATGGCGCCTTAGTTCTTCCTGAATTATTCCATCTGTTGCAGGAATCACATTGTGAGACAAACTCAAATACGTCAGCCTTATGACTTGGCCACCAATACTTTTCAGCTACTTTGATATCCGTTGCCTTTTTACCGCAGTGTACTGATAGTAAGGAATCATGTTGTTCAGTTAGGATTTGCTCTCTCATGCTTCCTGGAATAACTAGGTGATTCCCTTTGTTAGTAACTTTGTACAGCAATCCAACTATTTCAACGAACCATTGATCATTTTTCCATATTTCGCATTGTGGATCTTCTTCTTGGGCTGCTTTTAATTCCTCCTCATGGCTTATGGTGACACAAATACGAACCTTACGACTCATCGCATCAGCATTCACATGTTGTTTCCCAGGACGATGGATAACTGTGAATTGGTAAGCGCTCAGTTCTAATGCCCATCTTGTTAGTCTCGAACTGGGATCCTTTAAGCTCAACAGCCATTTAAGTGCGGCATGGTCTGTGATTACGGTAAATTCTCTTCTTGTTAAGAAACATCTGTTTTGTTTGATGCCCAAGACCAGAGCACAAAGTTCCTTTTCAGTGGTAGTGTAGTTACATTCCACCTTATTTAATTGCCGGGAAGCAAATGATACTGGACATTCTTGACCATCAAATTTTTGGGACAAAATAGCACCAACTGCAAAATTTTAAGCATCTGTGGAGAGGATGAGGGGCTTACTGAAATCCGGATAGGCTAAAACTGGAGCTGTGGTTAGAGCAGTTTTCAGTTTTTCCATTGCATTTTTGCATTCTGTTGACCAATTGAATGTGGCTCCTTTTTTAAGTAACTGTGTCATTGGCCTTACAGTATCTGCATAATGGGCTATGAAGCAACAATAGAAATTCGATAAACCCAAAAATGATTGTAGTTCTTTGACTGTCGTTCAGGAAAAGTTTTGACAGCTTCGATTAATTTTGGATCAGGGCGGAGACCTTCACTGGTTATAACATGTCCAAGGTACTTCACTTCATTTTGTGCGAAGTGACATTTATCTATTGATAAAGACAAGTTCGCACTTCTGATACGCTCAAATACTGATTGAAGTCTCTCAGTGTGTTGCCTCATGTTTTTACCAAAAATTATCACTTTGTCAAGGTATGCAAGAGCTTGTGTCGGGGTGAGCCCACGTAAAACAGAATCCATTAGGCATTGGAAGGTAGCTGGGGGATTACATAGTCCAAAGGGCATACGGAGGTATTTGTACACTTCTGTTGCAGTTACAAATTAAGTTTTTGCTTGATCATCTGGATGCATTGTTAATTGGTGATATCCGCTAGTTAGATCACAGACAGAATATGCGACATCTGCCAAAATAGTCCAGGGTTTCTACCAAGTTTGGTAATGGGTAAATGTCTGGTGTGGTGATAGCATTTAAAGCTCGGTAGTCAACGCAAAATCGGAACTGTGTTTCGCCCGAAACAGATTTCTTCTTTACTAGGAACACTGGTGATGACCATGGTGGATCAGCAGGATCTCTTGGTTTAATAATTCCGGCCTCCAGTTGTTCCTTGACCGTATCTTCGACCAATTCTCTTTGACTGAATGGAATTCGGTAAGGCTTCTGCATGATTGGTGCTGCATTTCCAGTGTGTATGCGATGCTGAACTAAGTGAATAACAGGTCAATTTGAGCGTTCTCTGAAAAGATCTGAATACTCTAACAAAACAGGTGCTAAAGTCTTCTGATCATCAGCTGACAAATGTTCAATCTTCTTCCAAATTTTGTTCTTTAATTCGATTTCATTTACAGCTCCTTGTTTCAATGTTTCAATATCACTACAAGAAGCTGTTTTCGTGACTGCTACATCTGCTGCTTCGTTTGGAATTGGTATTACATCATCTTTACTTATGCTTGACATTTCAGCAACCTTCATTCCTCGTGGCAAAATGACATATGTATTGCTCATATTCGTTATTGTTATTGAGACTCTCACCATGTTCGACCTGACCATTGTAGCTACGTCTATACTTCGGGCAACATAACAATGCATTGTGTCCAATAATTCACAATTTTCCGACCGTTCAGTCAAGAACAGAGCTCCTTTTCTGATCAGTGGCGACTTTACTTCAACATGGATTGTCTTTCCTGTTCCGTGAGAAATTTGTACTTTGACTTTGAGGGTTCCAACTGATGGGTTGGTCGGGGTGATCGGTCCCTTGACATCAGAATTTCTGCTTCTTTGAGTGCAGCATGAAGAATGATTTTCCATGTTCTAATTGTTACGACCTAGTCTGATCCTTCCTTCTGCAACAAATATCTCTGCCCCGTTAGCGAATAAGAAATCAAATCCAAGTACACCATCGTAGCACATTTCATTATTAGAAACCACTTGCACTGTTGCTGTGTATTTGTCCTGGCCTAGGCACAATTCTACATCAATTTCTCCATAGTTACATAGTTTCCTATTGTTCAGCCCCCACACATTAAACATTGGCGGTCTCAGCTTGTCCCTTTCGTCTATAGAACACCACATCAATGAGGTCTGTGCTCCCGTGTTGATCAATAATTTAATATTTTTTCTGCGATAAACAGCACCTATCACAAATTCATTATCAAATTGATTTTCAGCTGCACCAACAGGAATCACTGTCTTGGGCAAGGGACGGATGCTGTGGTGGCACGTATGTCCCCACACTTGTTTAAAGATCTGCCGAGTTGTCTGCTGCTCACATTTGGTTTCTTTTTGTTGCGACAGTTCCTCGCTAAGTGACCCTGTATCCCACAGTTGTGGCAGGTCCTGTTCTCCTTATAGTCCTTGCGCTTGTGACTGGGCCTATTGCATCGGTAACATTCCACATTTGAATTGAACATGCAACGTTCTTCTTTTCGCATGTCATTTGGGCGTCTCAATGCTTCGACAAAACCAACAGCTGGCTCTACTGCTTCTTGAAATGTTTTATGGTGTGCGAGTCTGACTGCTTTGTTTACTTCTTCCCCATACAACCCATGGATGAATGTGTCAAGTGCTCTCTGACCAGCTTCGAAAAGCTGGATCCGGTTCTCATTTTTGTCCTCTACAAGCTCTTAAGTCTGAGAATTTATGTTTCAGATTCTGTCAGCGAATTGCATGATAGATTTGTCACGCCGCATGTGCAAAATATGAAGTTCCTCACAGTAGAATCTGATTGCATTTTTGCGTTTGAACCTCTGAACAACCACCATTTTAAAATCATTGTAAACTTCTGTTTTCACGCAAATCGGCTCCGCGCTAATGAAATCTTGTGCGGCTCCTTGGATTCTCAATTTAGCAACTGCTAGCTTATCTGAATCAGTCCACGGACCCAATATGCTTCTTGTTCTTGCTGTGTTGTTCGAGTTTCTGAAAAAATACTTTCACATCTTCCTCAAGTTTTCCACTGAACATTGGTACAGATGGCAACAGTGAAAAATTCTTTATTGGAACAGAAGTGCAGTCACGTGACAAATCAACCGGGAGGCTACGCTCACTTTTATCTGCTTTTAATTGTTGAATCTCTCTTTGTAGTTCTTCGATAATGGTTTGGAGATTGACCGTGTTACTCACGTTTGCGTCTACCATTTTGAATGCAGTCTATACTGGTCAGTCAATACAGAAAAATTTAAAATCCATCACTGCCTTTCGTTTTAAGCCAATCTGAGTAGACTAACCTGAATTCCAGCGCTGGATGTCCCCATGTTGTCGAATGATGTCCTTGGCTGCTGCTTCTTGCTGTGTTGTCGTGAAGATGCTCTGATGTTAAGTTTACACATCGCTGCACTTTTCAGGACTGTAGGTTTTCCAAAAATAATCCCACACCTGGCACCACTTTTCTAACGGGGTCTTTTGGACAGCCGAGTAAAATGTATTGCATCCATTTGCTGTTAGGATGGGTTGCGTGGGCGGCAGAATGTGTAACTCGGAAAACTTAGTTTTACCATTTAATAATAGAGATGGTGCGACAATGGATTATGCACGTCTGGTAACCCATCATCACTGTGTCGAGAGCAATACATGTTCGCAACTGGCCAGTCTCAGACTGCTCTTCGTAGCCGGTGGCTGTATACATGCCACGGCGTGCAACTCAGATTCCATTTGCCGTCAGCATTCCGCATGATAAGCGCACAGCGCGGCAACTCTGGCACTGTCCGCTACGGCCGTACAATTCTGCCATTACATAGTATTAAATTCCAGTGTTGTGTACAGTATGTCATGCATTGAGCATTAACAGAGCAAAAGTGTTACCACAGTTCATGATGTGGCTATACATGCTGAGAATGGCTGATTGGGACATAGCCATTTTTGATGTGAACATTTTAGTTTTGTTGATTTTACATCAATATGTTTACTAAATCTACATCTATACTACATCTATACTTTGAAAACCAATGTGAAGTGCATGGCACAGGGTCTGTCCCACTGTACCAGTTACTAGGGCTTATACCCCATTCCATTCACATATGGAGATTTCAATGCCTCTGTGTGTGCTGCAATCAATCTAATATTAACCTGACAATCCTTATGGAGTCATATGTAGGGGGTTGTAATATGTTCTTAGTCATCATTTAAAGCTGATTTTTGAAACTGTTAGTAGACATCCTAGGACAGTTTCTGTCTATCTTCCAGAGTCTGCCAGTTCTTTCAGCATCTCAGTGACGTGCTCGTGTGGGTCAGAGAAATTTGTGAACATTCATGCTGCTCTCCTCTGTACACACTCAGTAACCCCTGCCAGTCCTACTTGGTACAAGTCCCACACACTTGAGCAATATTCTTGGACAGATTACAGAAGTGATTTGCAACTAATCTCCTTTGTAGACTGATTGCATGTCCCTAGTATTCTACCAGTAAACTGAAGTCTGCTAACTGCTTTATGCGTGAATGATCCTATGTGATTGTTCTACTTCATGTCCCTACTAAGTGTTACACTCAAGTAATTGTATGAGTTTGCAGATTTCAACTGTGACTCACCAATATTATATTCATAGGGTCCTATGTTTCTTTCTTTCTTTCTTTTGTGAAGTGCAAAATTTCACATTTTTGAACACATTAAGTAAGCTGCCAATTACTGCACCACTTTCAAATCTTATCAAGGACTGACAATAGTTGTTCAGCTCTGTTCAGAATGTACTTCATTTTAGATAACTGTATCATTTGAAAAAAGTCTGAGATTAGTACTAATATTGTCCACAAGATCATTAGTATACAACATGAACAGCAAGGGACCCAACACATTTCCTTGGGGTACACTTGAAGTTACTTCTCCATCTGTTGATGACTCTTCATCCAAGATCAGATGCTGTGTCCTCATCACCAAGAAATCTTCAATCCTGTCACTATTTCATCTGATAACCCATATGATCATAATTTTTATAATTCACATAGATGTGGGTACTGAGTCAAATGCTTCTTGGAAATCGAGAAACACTGCATCTACCCAACTGCGTTAATATGGCTTCCAGGATATCATGTAATAAAAGTGTGAGTTGGGTTTTACATGTTCTACATTTTCGAATTCCATGCAGGTTTGCATGGAGGAGGTCGTCCTGTTTGAGATACCTCATTATGTTTGAGCTCAACAAAAGGATGTCAAGGATATTGGGTGGTAGTTTTATGGATCACATCTGCTACCCTTCTTGTAGTCATGTGTGATCTGTGTTTTCTTCCAACTATTTGGCACAATTTTTTTGATTGAGATTATTGTTAACATAAGGGCTAACTCAGCTGTGAATTGGGGTATAGAATCCAGTAGGGATTCCATCAGGCCATGGAGCTACGTTCAGTTTTAACAATTTTAGCTGATTCTCAGTACCATGACACAAATATCTATTTCACTCATCTTTTCAGTGGTATGAAGATTAAGTTGGGACAATACTCCTGGGGTTTCCTTTATATAGGAACATTTGAAAACACAGCTATCTGTTCTAGGTAGTTTTCAGAATGGCTAAGGAAAAGGGAGCGAAAAAAACTGAAGGCAGTAAGAGTTACCTGAGATTTTCTCAGCTGTGTTTATAAATATTAGCATAGCTACAAGACTAGAAATTGCTCAGGATATGGTTATCTACATTTTGCAAACATCAGCCACAGGACTTAAGGCTTGTACAGATGTTTAATAAAAGTGACGAAAGTCATGCACATATATGCAGATGATGGTAGTATCATGTACACTAGGTACGAGAGGGCAGAGCTCTGGTGGAGCTATCATTTGTACTCAAGTGAGTCATGTGAAAATGTTTCTGATGTGATTATGGCCTCACAAGCTGCATTAACAGACTTTGAATGCATAACGGTAGTTGCCAATAGATACATGGGACATGCGAGTTTGCAAATCATTAGGGAATTCAATATTTCAAGATCAAGCTGAGAATATCAAATTTCAGGCATTACCTCTCACTGTGGACAACACAGTGGCTGATGTCCATCATTTAATATAGTTGTTAGTGCTAACAGACAAGCAACAATGCATAAAACAACTGCAGAAATCAATTTGGGACATACGACAAATTTATCTATTAGGACAATGCAACAAAATTTGGTATTAATGGGCTATAGCAGCAGACGACTGACATGAATGACTTTGCCAACAGCACGACATCACCTGCAGTGCCTCTCCTGTGCTCAGAACATATTGGTTGGACCCTAGGTGACCAGTAAACTGTGGCATGGTCAGATGAGACCCAATTTCAGTTGGTAAGAGTTGATGGTAGGGTTCAAAGTGTGGTGCAGACCCCCTGAAGCCACCGACCCAAATTGTCAACAATGCACTGTGAAAGCTGGCAATGGCTCCTTAGTGGTGTGAACTGTGGGTATATGGAATGGACTGGGTCCTCTGGTCCAACTGAACAAATCATTGACAGGAAAACATTATGCTCAGCTGCTTGGAAACCATTTGCAGAAATTAATGTTCCCAAACAATGATGGAATTTTTATGGAGGACAATGCATGATGTCACTGGGCCACAACTGTTCGTAATTGGTTTGGAGAACATCCTGGACAGTTCAAATGAATAATTTGGCCATCCATATTGCCTGACATGAATCCCATCAAACATTTGTGGGACATAATTGAGAGGTCAGTCCATGCACAAAATCCTGCACTGGCAATACTTTCGCAATTATGGATGGCTACAGAGGCAGCATTGATCAATATTTCTGCAGGGGACTTCCTACAACTTGTTGAGTCCATGCCACATCAAGTTACTGCTCCAAACTGGGCAAAAGGATGTCCGACATGATATTAGGTGTCTCCCATGAGTTTTGTCACCTTCGTGTATATGCATCTCTCTCTTTTTAGCCCCTTAGACTCCCTGACTTAAATGCTATTTAAGATAGGTTGTATTGAAAACAGTACAAAAATATCATACAATACCAGAAGGTCCTGATAGAAAACAAATAATGAAAGGACTAAAGGCATGAAGGTTATACTGAAAATCTTGAGCTACCATTTGTTACTATTATTTACCAAGTGGTGGCAGAACACACACACATAAAAGACTGTTGTGACTGGCAGGCTTTCAGAGCCAGTGGCTCCTTCTTCAGGCAGAAGGGTTGAAGGGGAAGGAGGAAGGATGAAGGTAAAGGATTGGTGAGGTCTAGGGAAAGGGCCAGATTTTGGGAAAGTCACCCATCCCATACGTATAGTTAAAGCAATAATTTGTGTGTATGTTTGTTACAGCCTCATGCTATAATGGCTGGACAGATTTGGATAGAATTTGACATGGAGATAGCTAATACCCTGGATTAACACATACACTACTTTTAAAAGTGTGTGGTACATGATATTTATTATTATAAGGATATAATGTGAAATATGGAATAATAATTGGGCTCTAAGCTATGACCAATGAAAAGTCAAAACAGGAAGGCCAATCAAAGAGTGCACTGCATAAACACTAATTTTCAGATTAGAAACTGTTTTTTGATAGTGTCGTGTTTCGAGGCAACAAGGCATTGAAGATTTACCACAACCCCAACATTCTTAGTATAATTTACTCTAAATGAATGTCAGTGAAAGCTTTATTGGCAGCAACAGCCTTAACATGCTACAAATACATCAGATGAAATAGCAACATTACAATGTCCATGTAGCTGCACTGTTAGATACATCATGTTACCAAGCTGAATTGTGTAGTATCCTGGTTCATGTCTTGCTGACAAGTTCCTTAACTCCCAGTCATGTACAGAACTGCCTTGAAGACTCACAATAATGATGTTATTCAAATGCTGTATGACAAAAAGAGAGACCTCCTTTACATGTAGAATGTTGTAGGACTTTAGTGAGGCTGGATTATGATATGTGAGCTTATCTGCTGGTAACAGGCATACACTTGAGGGCAGTTGCTTCACATGCAGATTTATAAAATTTGTAATGCACAGAACCAGAAATTGCTTTTCTGCTTCTCTGCTGAGTTAGTATGTTTGTTACCCATTTACACTGAAGCAGCTGGACGGATTCAGATGAACTTTCGACTGCAGATAGCCTAATCCCTGAACTGACACACAGGCTGCCATTGTTTTATTCTGAAACAGATAAATGTTCCCGTGGATAGTTAACATGACTTCTGTTCCCATGGGATGGGTAACACAACTAAAAAGTCACACATAAAATTTAACTATCAACTGAATGCATTAAGTTTAGCTAGAGATTAAATGTTCACTGTTTTAACAAATGAAGGAAGTAGGTACATTAATCCTTGAAAGAAATATTAGTGCAGGATACAACCTTGGAAAGAAACACATACATAATAAAAAAGAACAAAATATTTGTGAGATGTAATGTTGTAAATAATTAAACTGCAGCAATTTAAATTGTATTACTCTCTGGTTCCTGTCTAACCAGAAATCCACAGACTCACAATAAAAAAGAAAATATTTGCAAGGAGCAACATAGTAACTATTTCAATTTCAAATAAAAAAAGACCAGGATCTATAAAAAATGTGAAGGGAAAAAAAATGTCTGCAGTAGAATGTAATCTTCATATATAACTCACCTTCATAGCATATGTTTCTCATGGCATGGCTGCACACATTGTTTTCCCTTTGGATTTCAATAAAATGTATTGGACTGTAATTTTTGACTGCAGATGATAAAATATTGTGATGTTATCAGGTTGGTCATAGGTAATGGCTGTTAGTGACACTAAAGTTAGTGTCCCGTCCCTAGTGAATGATACAGGAACTGAAATTGAGGGTAGCAAAGCAAAAGCTGAAATGCTTAACTCCATTTTCAAATGTCCCTTTACAAAAGAAAACCCAGGAAAACTGCCTCAACCTCATCCTTGTACCACTGAAAATATGAATGAAATAAGTATTAGTGTCAGTGCTGTTGAGAAACAGTTGAAATTGTTCAAACTGAACAAACCTCCAGGTCCCGATGGAATCCCTGTCAGATTCTATACTGAAGTTGCGGCTGAGTTAGTCCTCTTCTAACCACAATCTATGATAGATCCCTCAAATAAAAAACCTTGCCCAGTTCTTGGAAAAAGCACATCACATCTGTCCATACGGAGGATTGCACAAGTCATCCACAAAACTACTGCCCAATATCCTTGCAACCAATTTATTGTATAATCTTTGAACATAACTTGAACACAATGACCTTCTCAATGCCAACCAGCATGGATTTTGACAACATCGATCATGTGAAACCCAACTTGCACTTTTCTCACATGACATACTGGAAACCTCGGATCAAGGCAACCAGGTAGATGCAGTGTTTTTTGATGTCTGAAAAGCATTTGACTCAGTACCACTCCTACACTTATTGTCAAAAGTACAATCATATGGGCTATCAAGTGAAGTTTGTAACTGTAACAATATTATGAGAAGGAAAGTTGGTACTCAGCATATAGCGGAGATAATGAGTCGCAGATAGGCACAACAAAAAGACTCGAAAGCTTTAATTGTGAGAGTATTTTTGTTGTGCCTATCTGTGACTCAGCATCTCTGCTACATGGTGAGTAGAAACTTTCCTTCTCACAATACTGTTACCTTCCATCCTGGATCTTAAATTGTTTGAAATTTGTGACTGGATTGAGGACTTTTTGATAGGGTGGACAACACAGCCTGTTATCTTGTATCTAGAGTCATCATCAGATACAGAAGTAACATGAGGTGTGCCCCAGGGAAGTGTGTTGGGACGCTTGCTGTTCATATTGTATATTAATGACCTTTCACACAGTATTAATAGTACAATCAAACTTTTTGCACATTATGCAGTTATCAGTAACAAAGTACTATCCGAAAGAAGCTGCATAATTATTCAGTCAGATGTTTATAAGATTTCAACATAGTGCAGAGATTGGAAACTTCCTCTAAATGTTCAGAAATGTAAAATTTTGCACTTCACAAAACAAAAAATTGTGGTACCCTATGACAATAATATCAATGAGTCACTGTTGGAATTGGCCGACTCATACAAATACCTTGATGTAACACTTTGTAGGGATAGAAAATGGAATGTTCACATAGGTTCAGTCGTGGGTAAAGCAGGTGGTAGACTTTGGTTTAGTGGTAGAATACTGGGGAAGTGCCATTAGTCCACAAAGGAGATTGCTTACAAATCACTCATGCGACCGGTTCTAAAATATTGCTCAAATATGTGGGACCCATACTAAATAGGACCAACGAGAGATATTGAACATATACAGGGAAGGGTAGTATAAGTGGTCACAGGTTTGTTTAATTCATGGGAGAATATCAGAGAGATACTGAAGGAACTGAACTGGAAGACTCTTGAAGATAGGCATAAACTATTCAGAGAAAGTCTGTTAGCAAAATTTCAATAACTGGCTTTAAATGATTACTCTAGGAATGTGGTACAACCTCCTGCATATTGCTCACACAGGGGTCATGAGGATAAGATTAGAATAATCATGGCAAGCACAGAGGCATTCAATCAATCATTTTTTCCATGCTCCATATATGAATGGAACAGGAAGAAACCCCAATAACCAGTACAATCGGACATACCCTCTGCCATGCACCTCATGGTGGCTTGCAGAGTATAGATGTAGATTTTTAAACTTTGCATTCTCTCAGGATTTCAGTAATCATAGTTTCTTTGGTGATTTTGTTTGTGTCTAGCATTTGAAGGTTTGCTTTTACGACATTGATGTAGCTTTGCTGCTTAGATTTGAGTGATTCACAGTTTCTTTGGTGATTTTGTTGGTTGCTGGAATCTGGATAGTTTGTTACATTGGTTATTTATTTTGTTTGTGTACTTGGTATTTGTAGGATCTCAGTAATTTGTGTATCTGTTAGATTTGTTGTTTCTTTTGTTTGTTTGCCTGGCATTAGTAGGATCTCATCAGTTTGTTTCCCTGTTAAGTTTGTAGTTTATTTTGTTTGTTAACTTGGCATTTGTTTTGGATTACTGTATTGTTGTTACCGTAGTTAGTTATCAGATCAGGTTGTTTATGTCAGATATCTTACAACATCAGTTCCTCAGTTTAGGTGTTACTGTTTAAATTTCTAATGCCTGGAAAAAGCAAGGCAAATCTGTTACAGAGCTCAAAAAGAGCTCAAGCTATGAAGATAGCTAGACAGCAACAATCATTTGCACATGCTGAAGAGCGGAGAATTGAGCAGGTGTAGCACAGGAAAATGCTCAAGCAGCTGAAACCGCTGTGCAGATATGCTCGACATCAGCAGAATGCTGCATGCATTGCATCTCTGCATGTTTCTGAGACAGTTGAAGATGCGGCTTCTCAGCATCAAGTGAACGCAGCACACACAACATATGTACATCCCTCTGAAACAAAGTAGCAGACGCATGCCAACAGGCTGCTGTTTAATGACAAGTTAAATATACATTGGCAAATATTTGCAATGAACATGTAAAAAAAAAATGTGCTTTTGACTACGATACAATTTTGGATTACAGTAACCACACGCTCATCAAAATTGACTGTATTAACAAGACATACAGATTTTGTGGAGCACCGAAATGGAAGGATGAAAGGCAGGAATGTGTTGTTCTGGGGGCTAGGTACCCATTCCTAGAGCAGAAGAGCCATTGGTTCCTTTGAAGGAACTATTTTCTGGAGAGACTGATGAGCCACAGCAGTTCCTAAACTATATAAGAAAAATATAATTCATGCTTTCACATGACCTCCTTTGGGGCACATAGAGTTCTCAACATGCCTGGGTTTCCACTCAGCTTTATGGTGCACTGGCAGGTGCACCATAAAATTGGGTCCCTTTTTCGACTGTCCAGTGATGAAGCACAATTTTTGCAAGTTTACTTTATGAGACACAATGAGGGGGAGGCTGACAGTCGGTGTCAAATTATTCAGGGAGATGAATGGATGACAGTACTGAAAATTCAGAAAGTTCTGCACGATTACAACCTATCGGTGCATGAGTTTAAAACAGCTCTGGACAACATGCATGGTGAGAGCTGCAAGGTAGTGATCCATGCAGATCACATGTTGACCGGGCAGTGCACATGGAACTACAATGCATTGGCTGTGGCTGAGGGCACAGCTGTGGTCTTGGGCACTGATCCCACCACCCTTAGGGACATTGTCCTGCACAAACACGACGACTCTGTCACCAGGGCCATGGACATGCGCCGCTACTGTGGTGCTCTGTAGTATGCCATTATGTTTTGCAAAAAACAAAAAGGATATTATCTCAGTATTCCTCAAATGAATCCAGTGACTGGGCAACAGAACCCAAATAGTGTCATGCATGGATTTCTACACATTTCACCGAATGGTCCACGAACACGACTTCAACTTGCGTTGTGATCTAGGTTATTTCTGTCAAAATTTCTGGTAGACATCTATGTGAAGATGGAGAGTGAGCATCTAAGGTTCATAGTGCTAAACCAAAGCAAAGTGCGAACAAGCAATTACATCCACCTACAAGACACAACTGCAAACAATGACTGTAAATCCAGATCACTTAGGTCAGATGGTCATCCTCCTGTCATCATTCATTAACAGTCAAGATACCTCCATGAATATATCCATGGTACATGTTTCTATGGCCCTCATTATGAAAGGACAAGTTTTTGGTGAAGTGCAGTGCTTCACATGTTCCATTGGTTGGCAAAAGCATGGCTTGCCCCCGTATGCACTTGTTGCTATGGTTAAAACAGAAATTGCAGCAAAGCCAAATTAATGAAGTGATATCAGCAGAGCTGCCTGACCCAAACATAGGAAAACAGTTACTTGACACTCACTGTGAGCCTACTCAATAGTGCTCTTCTTTTCTTTTTTCTTTTTGAGTTATCAGTCTTCTGCTGGTTTGATACGGCCTGCCATGAATTCCTCTCCTGTGCCAACCTCGTCATCTCAGAGTAGCACTTGCAACCTATGTTCTCAATTATCTGCTGGATGTATTCCAATTTCTGTCTTCCGCTACAGCTTTTGCCCTCTACAGCTCCCTCTAGTACCATGAAAGTCATTCTCTTATGTCTTAATAGATGTCCTATCATCCTGTCCCTTCTCCTTGTCTGTGTTTTCCACATATTCTGTTCCTCTCTGATTCTGTGCAGAACCTCCTCATTCCTTATCTTATCAGTCCATCTAATTTTCAACATTCGTCTGTAGCACCACATCTCAAATGCTCTGATTCTCTTATGTTCCAGTTTTCCCACAGTTGAATGTTTCACTACTATACAATGCTGTGCTCCAAACACCATCAATCCTGATGCTAAATTTCTCGCTGTTCTCATTTTTGCTACTTCTCATTACTTTTGTCCTCCTTCGATTTACTCTCAATCCATATTCAGTACTCATTTAGACTGTTCATTCCATTGAGCAGATCATGTAATTCTTCTTCACTTTCACTCTGGATAGCAATGTCATCAGCGAATCGTATCATTGATATCCTTTCACCTTGAATTTTAATCCCACTCTTGAAACTTTCTTTTATTTCCATCATTGCTTCTTCGATGTAGAGATTGAACAATAGGGGTGAAATACTACATCTATGTCTTACTTTCTTTCTAATCTGAGCATTTCATTCTTGGTCATCCACTCTTACTATTCCCTCTTGGCCCTTGTACATATTGTGTATTACCCATCTCTCCCTACAGTTTACCCCTATTTTTCTCAGTTCAAACATCTTGAACCGTTTTACATTGTGGAACACATTTTCCAGGTTGACAAATCCTATAAACGTCTATTGATTTTTCTTTACTCTTGCTTCAATTATTAACCATGTCATTAGAATTGCCTCTCTCTACATCTACATCTACATTTACATCTACATTTATACTCTGCAAGCCACCCAACAGTGTGTGGCGGAGGGCACTTTACGTGCCACTGTCATTACCTTCCTTCCTGTTCCACTCTCGTATGGTTCGCGGGAAGAACGACTGCCGAAAAGCCTACGTGCACGCTCAAATCTCTAATTTTAGATTCGTGATCTCCTCAGGAGGTATAAGTAGGGGGAAGCAATATATTCGATAGCTCATCCATAAATGCACCCTCTCAAAACCTGGACAGCAAGCTACATCGCAATGCAGAGCGCCTCTCTTGAAGAGTCTGCCACTTGAGTTTGCTAAACATCTCCATAACGCTATTATGCTTACCAAATAACCCTGTGACGAAATGCACCACTCTTCTTTGGATCTTCTCTATCTCCTCTGTCAACCCGACCTGGTATGGATCCCACACTAATGAGCAATACTCAAGTATAGGCCAAGCGAGTGTTTTGTAAGCCACCTCCTTTGTTGATGGACTACATTTTCTAAGGTCTCTCCCAATGAATCTCAACCTGGCACCCACCTTACCAACAATTAATTTATATGATCATTCCACTTCAAATCATTCCATACGCATACTCCCAGATATTTTACAGAAGTAACTGCTACCAGTGTTTGTTCCGCTATCATATAATCATACAATAAAGGATCCTTCTTTCTATGTATTTGCAATACATTACATTTGTCTATGTTAAGGGTCAGTTGCCACTCCTTGCACCAAGTGCCTATCCGCTGCAGATCTTCCTGCATTTCGCTACAATTTTCTAATGCTGCAACTTCTCTGTATACTACAGCATCATCCACGAAAAGCCGCATGGAACTTCTGACACTATCTACTAGGTCGTTTACATATATTGTGAAAAGTAATGGTCCCACACCACTCCCCTGTGGTATGCCAGAGGTTACTTTAATGTCTGTAGACGTCTCTCCATTGAGAACAACATGCTGTGTTCTGTTTGCTAAAAACTCTTCAATCCAGCCACACAGCTAGTCTGATATTCTGTAGGCTCTTACTTTGTTTATCAGGTGACAGTGCAGAACTGTATCAAATGCCTTCCGGAAGTCAAAGAAAATGGCATCTACCTGGGAGCTTGTATCTAATATTTTCTGGGTCTCATGAACAAATAAAGCGAGTTGGGTCTCACACGATCACTGTTTCTGGAATCCATGTTGATTCCTACAGAGTAGGTTCTGAGTTTCCAGAAATGACATGATACACAAGCAAAAAACATGTTCTAAAATTCTACAGCAGGTTGATGTCAGAGATATAGGCCTATAGTTTTGTGCATCTGCTCAACGACCCTTCTTGAAAACTGGGGCTACCTGTGCTATTTTCCAATCATTTGGAAACTTCCGTTCCTCTAGAGACTTGCAGTACATGGCTGTTAGAAAGAGGGCAAGTTCTTTCGTGTACTCTGTGTAGAATCGAAATGGTATCCTGTCAGGTCCAGTGGACTTTCCTCTGTTGAGTGATTTCAGTTGCTTTTCTATTCCTTGGACACTTATTTCGATGTCAGCCATTTTTTCGTTCATGTGAGGATTTAGAGAAGGAACTGCAGTGCGGTCTTCTTCTGTGAAACAGCTTTGGAAAAAGGTGTTTAGTATTTCAGCTTTACGCATGTCATCCTCTGTTTCAATGCCATCATCATCCCAGAGTGTCTGGATATGCTGTTTCGATCCACTTACTGATTTAACGTAAGACCAGAACTTCCTAGGATTTTCTATCAAGACGGTACATAGAATTTTACTTTTGAATTCACTGAACGCTTCACGCATAGCCCTCCTTACGCTAACTTTGGCATCTAAACGATGCTTCTGTTTGTCTGAGAGGTTCTGGCTGCATTTAAACTTGCAGTGAAGCTCTCTTTGCTTTCACAGTACTTTCCTAACTTTGTTGTTGAACCATGATGGGTTTTTCCCATCCCTCACAGTTTTACTCAGCACGTACCTGTCTAAAATGCATTTTACGATTGCCTTGAACTTTTTCCATAAAGCCGGCCGCGGTGGTCTCGCGGTTAAGGCGCTCAGTCCGGAATCGCGCGACTGCTACGGTCGCAGGTTCGAATCCTGCCTCGGGCATGGATGTGTGTGATGTCCTTAGGTTAGTTAGGTTTAAGTAGTTCTAAGTTCTAGGGGACTGATGACCACAGATGTTAAGTCCCATAGTGCTCAGAGCCATTTGAACCATTTTTTTTTTCCATAAACACTCAAGATTGTCAGTGTCGAAACAGAAATTTTCATTTTGATCTGTTAGGTAGTCTGAAATCTGCCTTCTATTACTCTTGCTAAATGGATAAACCTTCCTCCCTTTTTTTATATTCCTATTTACTTCCATATTCAGGGATGCTGCAACGGCCTTATGATCACTGATTCCCTGTTCTGCACTTACAGAGTTGAAAAGTTCGGGTCTGTTTGTTATCAATAGGTCCAAGATGTTATCTCCACGAGTTGGTTCTCTGTTTAATTGCTTGAGGTAATTTTCGGTTAGTGCACTCGATGCTTTGTCCCTACCACCTGTCCTAAACACCTGAGTGTCCCAGTCTATATCTGGTAAATTGAAATCTCCACCTAAGACTATAACAGGCTGAGGAAATTTATGTGAAATGTAACCCAGATTTTCTCTCAGTTGTTCTGCCACTAATGCTGCTGAGTTGGACGTCAGTAAAAGGAGCCAATTATTAACCTAGCTCGGTTGTTGAGTACAACATCCACCCACAATAATTCACAAGAAGCATCCACTTTTATTTCACTACAGGATAAACTACTACTAACAGTGACAACAAACACGCCACCACCGGTTGCATGCAATCTATCCTTTCTAAACACCGTCTGTGCCTTTGTAAAAATTTTGGCAGAATTTATCTCTGGCTTCAGCCAGCTTTCCATACCTATAACGATTTCAGCTTTGGTGCATTCTACCAGTGCTTGAAGTTCCAGTACTTTACCAATGCAGCTTCGACAGTTCACAATTACAATACCGATTGCTACTTGGTCCCTGCATGTCCTGACTTTGCCCCACATCCTTTGAGGCTGTTGCCCTTTCTGTACTAGCCCAAGGCCATCTAACCTAAAAAACCACCCAGTCCACGCCACACAGCCCCTGCTACTCGTGTAGCCGACTGCTGGGTGTAGTGGACTCCTGACCTATCCAGCAGAACCTGAAACCCCACCACCCTATGGCGCAAGTCGAGGAATCTGCAGCCCACATGGTCGCAGAACTGTCTCAGCCTCTGATTCAGACCCTCCACTCGGCTCTGTACCAAAGGTCCGCAGTCAGTCCTGTCAACGATGCTGCAGATGGTGAGCTCTGCTTTCATCATGCTAGCGAGACTGGCAGTCTTCACCAAATCAGATAGCTGCTGGAAGCCAGAGAGAATTTCCTCTGATCCATTGCAACACACATCATTGGTGCCAACATGAGCGACCACCTGCAGATGGGTGCACCCTGTACCCTTCGTGGCATCTGGAAGGACCCTTTCCACATCTGGAATAATTCCCCCCGTATGCACATGGAGTGGACATTAGTTTTCTTCCCCTGCCTTGCAGCCATATCCCTAAGGGGCCCCATTACACGCCTGACGTTGGAGCTTCCAACTACCAGTAAGCCCACCCTCTGCGACTGTCTGGATCTTGCAGACTGAAGAGCAACCTATTGAACAGGACAGGCAGCCATATCCTGCCGAAGATCAGTATCAGCCAGAGAGAGAGCCTGAAACCGGTTTGTCAGACAAACTGGAGAGGCCTTCCGTTCAGCCCTCCGGAAAGACTTTTGCCCCCTGCCACACCTCGAGACGACCTCTTACTCTACCACGGGTGAGGGGTCAGCTTCAATGTGGGCAGTATCCCGGGCAGCCACAGCTGTAGTCCAATCGGGGGATGCATGGGACGAGCTGGCCGTCCCCGACAAACCCCGTTCGGACCCCCACAGTGATGCCCATTGGCAACAGCCTCAAGCTGTGTGACCAAAGCCAACACTGCCTGAAGCTTGGAGCGAAGGGATGCCAACTCAGCCTGCATCCGAACACAGCAGTTGCAGTCCCTATCCATGCTAAATACTGTTGTGCAAAGAACGTCTGAACTGATCTACAGAGAGCACAAACAATTTGACACAAAATTTAAACGGTTATTAAAATACAAGACTGTCTAGTAAATGCAGTAATGCTGCTACTTGCATACTGCTGACACACTGCTCAGCGGCAGAAAGAGACTACGCGATTTTACACTATTCAGGTACTAAAACATGATGCTACAACTCTCAAATACTATACTACGAAATTTATGAATTAAACAGTGCAAGTACCCAAAAACACGCAAAGAAATTAAGAATTAAACTATGTAACCTCACCTCTCCTACAGCCAAACTGATCATCATCTAACACATCCTCAAATTTCTTTTCCATTCTCCTGTATATTATTCTTGTCAGCAACTTTGATGCATGAGCTGTTAAGCTGATGGTGTGATAATTTTTGCACTTGTCAGCTCCTGCGGTCTTCAGAATTGTGTGGATGATATTCTTCCAAAAGTCAGATGGTATGTCACCAGACTCATATATTCTACACACCAATGTGAATAGTCATTTTGTTGCCATTTCCCCCAATGATTTTAGAAATTCTGATGGAATGTTATCTATCCCTTTTGCCTTATTTGATCTTCAATCCTCCAAAGCTTCTTGTGGAGTGCTAAACCCTATGTCCCCATATATGAAGGACAGGAAATGCTCAAAGAAGTATCCTTGGCCAATGTTAAAAGAGACCCATATGAATGAGAGTGGTTACCAGTCATACAGATGTAGAGCAAGGATGGGGGTGTATGGTCACAATGAAAATGAGAGGTATGGTGCAAGAAGTCATACTGAACAACAGCTGGGTTGTTCCATACTCACCACTCTTTTCCAAAATATTTAACGCCCACTTTAACATGGAGTTTTCTAATTCAGTTAAGGTAATTAAATACATTTGCAACCACATAAACAAAGACAATGACCAGGCAGTATCTACTGTGCAACAGCAGGGCTGTACCAATATTGATCCAAGAGATGAAATGCAGATGTTTAGAGGGGGTTGATATGTGAGCCGTAACAAAGCTGTGTGGCAGATATTAGGCTTGCTACTTCACAAGAGGCACCCTACAACGACACACCTAACAGCGCACCTTCCCAACAGTGAGCGCATGTATTTCACAGAGACCAATTTGTGCAGTCGAATAGCGATGCTGCCCACTCCCACCCTCACTGTGTTTTTCCATCTGCACCAAATGGACGACTTTGCCAGAACTTTCTGAACACCAATGTGCCAAAATATTACACATGGAATGTATCATGGAAAGATTGGAAGCATCACATGCAGGTACCCTGGTTGAAGGCTGGCGAAGTGTGATGGCGTCAGATGCCCTGGGCAGAATTTACACCGAGCATGTAGCACACTTTGAGTGTTATTGTATATGGTTGCTTATGACATGCATACAGCCTCCATCAGTTTTTAGGCCCTGAAAACAGTTGATGGAAAAGAAAACGCCATGTTTCAGAAAGTAATGGGACTTTTGGAAGATCATGGCCACGGGGCTGTTACAATGGGGGGGTACCGTATTGTGCTGGTCATCAGCCAAGTTGAGAGAGCTCTTTGCTATCATGTTGAGCAGCTACAGACTTTCAAACCCTATGACACTTTGGAATAAATAAAAAACAGCACTACCTGAAGGAATAACACATCAGTACCAAGGGACAGCACAGGCCAATGAAGACATATTTTAATGATGTACTGAAGCTTATTGAGGACAAAGTTTTCTCTAAGGTGGTAAAATGGCTAAGTGATTTTCTTGCCCACCATGCAATGAGCAGGAAAGCTGTCTATTGATTTGCTCAGGGAACTCAGTTATGACATGACAGCCTTGGAGGCCCAAGTTCCCAAAATTGAGCCCCTGCTATAACCATTTCAGTAAAATTTTGAGTCACATGGAGACTAGAGAAAGGGATCATTTCTGGGGTGCACCAGGAGCCACTGGCAAGACATTCCTGTGAATTTGTTCCTGGTCCAGTTGCACAAGGACAGGAATGTCATGCTAGCTGTTGTGTCCTCTGGAACAGCCATGACCTTGCTCAGCAAAGGAAGCACTACTCACCTGGTGTTCAAGCTTCCTCTGAACCCTGTAAGGGAGGGAACACCCACTTGCAATATAAGCAAGAGCAGTGGTCTTGTTGTTGTTGCAGCAGTAAAAATGCTTAATGTCACACAAGCATGCAATCAAGGCACTCAACTGAAGCTTGTAAGACATCTGCGGTAACTGAATGTAGATTGGTGGAATCATCGTCTTGCTTGCAGGTGGCTTCCAACAGACACTGCCGGTCATCGAGCAAGTCAATGTGGCAGGTGCGATGAATGCATACCTCAAATCCTCCCCACTGTGGGCACACATAGAAAGTTTACAGCTGACAACTAATATGAGAGTCCAATTCTGCTATGCCAAAGAGTTGGGACTTTTTGCTCAATGCCTCCTTGAGATCAGAGAGGGTTGTGTGGCAATGGATGCAGAAAGCCAAATAAAATTTGAAAGCAATGTTATACACTTGGTAGGTAGTCTAATTAATGAGGTTTACTTTGAGGTTACCTGAAAACTTGAGCAATGAGGAGTGGTTATGTAAAACAGTTATCTTGCCACCTAATAATGAATCAGTGGGAAAACAACAATAAGAAAATTATTTCTCAAGTGCCTGGTCAGGTGACCACCTACATGACAATCAATACAGTGATGACATGAGATGATGCAACGTCATATCCTGTAGTGTTTCTAAACCCATTAGAGCTGTTGGGGCTGCCATCCCATAAGATGCAGCTGAAGTTGGGTGTGCCAGTCTTATTTATGTGTAACCTGGAGGCACCACAATTGTGTAATGTCACCAGGTTACGCATCACAGACCTGAGAAGGCATATCGTGCAGGCCTCCATCATCACCAAAGGAACCAAGGGACAGACAGTATTAATACCATGAATTCCCATCATCCCAACAAACTTTATAATGCTGTGCGATGATAAGAAGTGGTGTGACTTTGGATTGCAAGCAAAATCCACATCCCTCTGACATCAGTTGACTTACTTGATATGCACAGCCGATCTTCTTTTCTGGACAGCTGGCTATGTAAATCTCCAAAACATCCTTCTCCAAAGAATAATGCTGGTTATTGGAATTTATCAGACTCTCTCTCTCTCTCTCTCTCTCTCTCTCTCTCTCTCTCTCTCTCTCTCTCTCTCTACTCTAGAAATAAGTGGATACTCGCAGAATACTTTTAGTTTAGCCTTGGTATATTTCAACTTCCACAAAGAACAAATTCACCACTTCTCACATAAATATTTGAATGTTTGCAAGTCAACCGATTCATCTAGCATTGGATTTGATTAAATACATTTTTAGAGTAGTTTTTGCAACCACATAATTATGAACATGTCTTACTTCTAGCAAGTCCAACACATGGATTACAATTAAATGCCTATAACCAATTGTTCATTTTTCTTTAACGTAATCACAGACACTAAAACAGCAAGGAATACTACATGATTACTTCTTGCTCTTCCAATACGGATTCCGTGGCGTGAGTGGCAAACACTTGTCAATGCCGTTCAACTGTCGCGTCTATCTTGTGCTCATGACTCCTTTCCAGCCTGCACTCACAAACATGTGTCATGCAGTATGTACATTCTCTCACACTTATTTTTAAAATATCGTGTGTTCGAGATGGTAGAAGGACAAGTGGTTCTGGAATTTACATGGGAAATTCCCAAAGCACTACATATCCCTCCCCTCAGCTCGAACACGCGATATTTTATAGATACTCATTATGTACATTAGTATTACATAGAATAACAATTCATAATGCCACATTTTTTTATTTATCATGCATAACCCTTTTATTTATTTAGCTTTTCTTTTTTCATTTTACTTTGATTAAAAATGGGAGTATTTCACTCAATGTTGGAGTCAATTCTTTTATATCTAGGAGTCATAGGGCCTAAACCTTCGGGTTTCCAATCATAAGCTTCAGGTGTTGATGAAACTTGAATATTTTACTCTTTATTCTAATTCTTTGTACTGCTTCTTTAGTACGTAATAGCCTCATTAATTATGGACTGTTTGTAGTCTGGAGGAACTCTGGCCAAATGAAAGTGTTCTTCTCAACACTTGTAAACTCACATAAAACATAATAATGCTAGTGGAATATAGAATTCAAACTTACCAAATAATTCCTATTAAATGTGTGACTTCTGTCTTGATACTGTCCTTTTCCCCTAGGATCAGCATCTATACCTTACATCTGGCTTTACCCTATGAGTGCACTTCCTCCTTCCATTTTGGTAGGTACATCCCCTTAATTCCTATTCTCCTAAGGTACAGGTCAATCCCCTTCTTTGTGCCCCTGTCTGCACAGTATAGGTCAGCCTTTCTTAGGTCTATCTATCTGCCTTTTATATTCAGTAAATGCTGGGTGCGCTCCCCTTATCCTTCCCAAGTAGGCCTCATGGTTCATTGCCCTAGCATACATCTTTATGTACCCTATAATTAAATATTTCCTGGAAAAAATAAAAATCTATTTCACTCTTCACTCTCACTTCTTAGTACTTCATTTAATACCCTGGAGTCCTCCTCTACTTTTCAACTTCTGTAATCTTAAGTAGATACTATGTCTACCCATATTATTCAACTCATAGTAGATACTATGTCTACATCTAATGATCACATCCCACTACTCTATGACTCATCATTCCAACAGAGTATTTGCTACACTGGATTTACTTAACTAAGCATCATAATTAACTCCAATCTGGCTTGCGTTCTCCTTCATTACTCATGCCTCCTTCTTATGTGTGCCTGTTTCTAAAATGATCATAGTTCTCATATGTGTGTATATATTTTCCTATATATATGTGCAATGTAGAACTGTCACAATAAACAACAATGTGTGCATATTTCGCGATGTACACATACCTTCCCCCTACAACACTTTAAGGTTCATACCTCTCGACAGGTTTCTAGTTAGCAGCTTCATTGTTTCTGTACTCGTTTATCTTTGTGCATGTGATGATGTGTGTTTGTATAGCCTGATTCTTTGGCCTACTTATATAAAATAAATTATAGGTTATTGGAAACCACAGAAAATGAGAAGGACTTCTGCAATAGAAGTAGATGAATATGGAAAGAGGAAAAAAATAGGCAGGTACTCAAAAGAGAAATAAGAAAGGAAAAAATAGAAATGATTGCTAAGATTGAAGAAGAGAAAGAAGATAGCCCCAAAGACAGGAAACCCTTCCCACCCCTCTTCCCCAGGATCCCTACTTCACCAGTACTTGAGTGAAAAGCCAGAGGAGGTATGATGTTAAATGTCTCTTACAGAACGGACATTCTCACCTTCGCCTTTGAAGTCCCCAAAGAAAATCTTAGCAACCCCTATGGAACAGCAAATGGAGAAGAATCAGTCACACTTTTCTGCGAGGGTTGTCTGGAAGGTGTGGCATGTGTTCTCTGTTATCCATGATTTATTAGTTAGTGTAAATCATGCTTTAATCTATAATACCCACTCCTTCCAAAATCAATACAAACCCTCCCCTTTACATCACATCTCATAAACTGTATAAAATGTTCTATAAAAAATAGAAAATTATACACTACGATAACATAGTTTTTTAGTCATTCAGTTTATACTATACTTTTATACCCACATAAAATCCTTTATTCAGTTTATGTCGTCTCGACATTACTCGGTAAAATAGTACCATCATTTTACACCTTTCCCTCAAATAATATTTTATTCATTTCATTTCATGTCTAGAGATCACTGTTCATTTATGATTCTCTTAAATTGGCCCTAATCTTGTAGTCATATCCGGTTTCCTAATTACTAACAATTTGGATAGTTTAAGAATTCAAGAATAGTTTAAGAGTTGAAGGGAATTCGGTGTGGAAAAACTAAGTTTCAAGAAACATTGAAAACAACTAGGGATCCGACGGTTGTCACTCCGCCCATTAACACAGAACGTTAACGTCACTGGGGGATATATGACATCGCCCATGTCCCATGGCTCTGATATTAACTTCACTTGAGCAAGTGCAGACCAGTACTTCTCATTAAATTTTGTTTGAAAGTCTCCCCACTGCAGAACAATCACCACTTCCCTAGGTAACACAACATCAGGTGATGATACATTTTTTTCTATTTTGTTTTGGATAAGCTTGAATTTTTCCACATGTCATCATTAAGTTTGGAAGAAGCAATAGTCAAAATGTTTCTGGAGGTTATTGTTGTGACAGTGCCACGACATTCAAAAGTGCCGCTACGTTAGTACGCGAACACGGCGATAGAGGCGCTCCGCAGCTCGGCCGAGCGCGGGAGCGCCACCTGGTTATGAACGGCGCCGGCCGCATGTCACGGCCCGGCAGTCGAATGACAGATACGGAGTTAGTAACATGTAACCCGCTAGTGTTTCTACTTTTGTATCTCCACGCACTTTAGTAGTGATTAAAGGTTATAACACTTTTTGGCGACGAGGTCGGATATTTTTTTTCCTGCGTTGTGGACTTGTGTGTTCGTGTCGGGGCAGACATGGAACAGCTTATGCAAGCGCTTATTGAACAACAAACACAGCTGACGGCTGCTATTCAGGCGTTGTCGACGTCGCTTACTCATCGTCTGTCTTCCTCTTCTCCGCCTCCGTTCCCTCCTTATGACGAGGCCGCTGAAGACTGGGAGGATTATGAGAAGCGTTTGCGGCAACACTTCTTGGCTTTCGGCATTGTCGACGCTCCTATGTGTAAGTCGTTATTTCTATCTTGGATTTCCCCACGGATCTATCAGCTGCTATCTCAGTTAGCCCCTCTGCGGGAACCTGCCTCTCTGTCCTTCCAAGAAATGTGTGACTTATTGTCTAACTATTACCGAAAAAACACCCATGTCGTTGCCGCCCGCATGGCTTTTTACCGGTGTCGTAAACAGCCCCATCAATCTTACCGGGCTTGGGCGGCGGAACTCCACGGTCTGAGTCGGAAATGTCAGTTTGTCACGGACACTCATCATGAGTCTTACGCTGATTCAATGGTTCGGGACGCTATTTTACGGCTTGCTCCTGATAAAGAAGTTCGGCAACGTGCCTTACAATTGCCAAACCCGTCGTTGTCAGAAGTTCTCAGCATCGCTCAATCCTTTGAAGTGTCTCACGCTGCTGGTGCGCAAATAGACGCGTGGTGTGATGTAGGCGCTGTCCAGACCACTTTCGACGCAGACAATGTGCCTGTTTCACAGGGAAACGACGATGTGGCGGTGGTGCACTCGCGTCAACAACGTCGCGTTGGGCCGCCACGCTCGCAGCGAAAACAGCAACCACAGAAGCAGGTTCGTTCCGCCCTTCCTTCTTGTCCACGTTGTTTCGTACAGCATGACAGAGCCGCGTGTCCAAAACGTTGGGCCACGTGTAATTCATGTAGGAAAAGAGGCCACATTGCTTCTGTGTGTCAGTCCCCTAAAGTTCCTGTCGACGAGGACGAGGCATCGGACATGGATGTTAACTGTGTGCTTTCTCAAACGAATAAGTTGTTTGTTACTGTTCGTGTTCTGGATAAAGACATTCGCATGCAAGTGGACACTGGCTCTGCAGTAACTCTCATTAATTCTCGCACGTATTTGGAGTTGGGCTCCCCTCCCTTATCTCCCGTTACGCGAAATCTACGAACTTATAATAAGCAGAAAATTCCTATTGTTGGCCAGTTTGATGCTTCCACTGCCTACAAGTCTGTTGTTAGGCCCCTCACGTTTTATGTGGTGGATCATGCGGGCACTGAAAACCTGTTCGGTTATGATGCTTTCCAGTTGTTCGGGTTTTCCATTGATGATGATGTGCACCTCATATCGGAGGACATTCCGTATCCACAGCTGGATGGCTTGTGTTCTGAATTCTCGTCCGTGTTCTCTGCTGGTCTGGGTCGTGCCAAGGAGTTTGAAGCCCACATTACTCTTAAACCTACGGCTCGCCCTAAGTTTTTCCGGGCACGCCCTATTCCAATGGCGTTGCGTGCGCCTGTCAAAGCTGAGATAGACAGGTTAACAGCTTCGGGGATTCTCCTTCCTGTTACCTCCAGCGAATGGGCATCGCCCATCGTGGTGGTTTCTAAACCAAACGGGAGTCTGCGATTGTGTGGTGATTTTAAAGCCACTGTCAACGCTCAAAGCCTCATTGACACTTATCCTCTTCCCCGTCCTGAGGAGTTATTTACCAAGCTCGCTGGGGGCCAGTACTTTTCCAAACTTGACTTATCGGAGGCGTACCATCAGTTGCCGTTGGATGCATCTTCCAAGGAATTTCTCGTCATCAACACTCCTTGTGGGTTGTATCAGTACCAGCGGTTACCATTTGGCATCGCTAGCGCGCCGGCCATTTTTCAGCGGTTTTTGGAACAGCTCACGGCTTCCGTTCCCGGCTGCATCAACTACCTGGATGACATTGTTGTCACGGGGGCCTCCACTGAGGAGCACCTTCGCAATTTGCGTTCACTGTTTCGGGTTCTGCATTCAGCAGGGTTGAAGTGCAATCTGGACAAGTCTCAGTTCTTCCAACCCTCCATTGTGTATCTTGGTTTCCACTTGTCCCGTGAGGGTATACGCCCTCTACGACAGCACGTTGCGGCCATTACCGCTCTACCCCGGCCGTCTACGGTCAAAGAACTTCAGGCGTTTCTAGGCAAGGTTGCTTATTATCACAAATTCATTCCCTCCGCGGCGGCGGTGGCTCATCCTCTGCATCAGCTGTTACGCAAAAACGTTCCTTTCTGTTGGACCGCCGAGTGTGAGCAGGCTTTTGTCCGCCTGAAGGCTCATTTGCAGTCGGCGCCTTGTCTTGCCACATTCCGTCCGGGTCAGCACTTGGTTCTGGCGACTGACGCGTCACAGTATGGCCTAGGGTCTGTTCTCGCCCATCGGTATGAGGATGGGTCGGAACGACCCATCGCCTACGCTTCCAAGACCCTCAACGATGCCCAACGGCGTTACTCTCAAATAGAAAAGGAGGCGCTCGCTATCGTTTATGCTCTGAAAAAGTTCAGCGTTTTTTTGTATGGTTCTAAGTTTCACCTCATCACCGACCACAAGCCGCTGGTCTCTCTGTTCAGCCCCTCGGCGTCGCTTCCGGATAAGGCAGCTCACCGCCTGCAACGTTGGGCCTTATACTTGTCTCGTTTTCACTATGAGATTCACTATTGCCCCACGGCCCAGCACGCCAACGCTGACGCGTTGTCGCGTTTGCCGATGGGCCCCGACCCGGTTTTCGTTCGCGATGAACTCCTCTGTTTCCACATTGATGAGGAAGAACGTCGTGCGGTCAAGGGTTTTCCACTTACAGGTTCGCAGGTCGCATCGGCTACTGCGCGGGATCCGGTCCTGCGTCAGGTGATCAGTTTTGTTCAGCGTGGTTGGCCGGACAGGACCAAGGGCCGGGCGTCGGATCCCCTTCGCAACTACCATGCCTTGCGCCTTCGTCTGTCTGTTCGTGAGGGTGTTGTTCTTCTGGCCACGGATGGCGCATCTCCACGGGTTGTGGTGCCCGCCTCTCTTCGCAAAGCTGCTCAAACTATTGCATGGGGGCCATTGGGGGATTTCTCGGACTAAGTCCCTGGCCCGCAGGCACGTTTATTGGCCCGGTATCGATTCGGACATCGCCCACATGGTCGCTGCGTGTGATCAGTGTGTTCAACAACTGGCTGCGCCTCGTACTCTGCCCTCTCCGTGGCCTGATCCGACGCAGCCGTGGGAACGGGTGCACGCTGACTTTGCCGGCCCCTTCCTTGGCACTTATTGGCTACTGTTGATTGACGCCTTCTCGAAGTTTCCGTTTGTTGTTCGATGTCCGTCGCCCACCACTGCGGCGACGACGCTGGCTTTGTCAAAAATCTTTGCGCTAGAAGGTCTTCCATCCACGATTGTCACGGACAATGGCCCTCAGTTCTCTTCGCAGGCCTTCCGTGATTTTTGTACTGGACAAGGGATTCATCATGTTACAGCACCGCCCTTCCATCCGCAATCGAATAGGGAGGTCGAGCGCCTTGTCCGCACTTTCAAAAGCCAAATGAAAAAATTCCTTAGTGATTTTTCCACAGATGACGCTCTGTTGCAATTTCTGAGTTCTTATCGCTTCACGCCTCTGGGTGATCGCAGCCCTGCTGAACTCTTGCATGGCCGCCAACCGCGCACCCTACTGCATCTGCTTCACCCTGTCAGGCCTTGTACTGTGTCCCCTAGTGCGGGAAAATACCAGGTGGGCGCCGACGTGTGGGCACGGGGGTATGGATCTCGCCCTAAATGGATTCCAGGGGTGGTCCAGGCTCTTCGCGGCCGCCGGCTTTGTGAAATACGTACGGACGACGGCATGGTTGTTCGCCATTACGACCAGATGCGCCCACGAGTGGTGGCCACGCCGGTACCACCGCCCGTTTTTTCATCTCCACCAGCCCGAGAAGCCAGTCCTGTCGCTGCTGCCGATCTTCCGGGCGTGTTGCTGCCGCCGCCGTCGCTACCGCTTCCGAGTATGCCGGAACCGGCCCCAGTCGCGACGCCGCCTTCTCCGGGACCCATCTCGCTGGAGCACACCCCCAGGTCCACGACACTTATGGATGCTGCTCCGGAGTTTTCACCCATCATCTCGTCCAGGAGGCACGTTCCACTCGCCAGCTTCCGTCCTGGACATTTTCGACCATACTCTCGTGTTTCTCCGCGGGATCTTCTCGGGACCTCCCAAGAGGCCATGGATGTCTCCGCACTGTCCGTGTCTCCACGAAAGTGAGCGTTTTTTTTTCAAGGGGCGAAAAGTGTTGTGACAGTGCCACGACATTCAAAAGTGCCGCTACGTTAGTACGCGAACACGGCGATAGAGGCGCTCCGCAGCTCGGCCGAGCGCGGGAGCGCCACCTGGTTATGAACGGCACCGGCCGCATGTCACGGCCCGGCAGTCGAATGACAGATACGGAGTTAGTAACATGTAACCCGCTAGTGTTTCTACTTTTGTATCTCCACGCACTTTAGTAGTGATTAAAGGTTATAACAGTTATACTCTTGGTAACTTTCAATTTATAATTTGTTCAAATGGTTCTTCCAAACTACATACATTTATAATATCAAAGTTAGATATATTCTCTTTGAAGTATTTATCGACGTCATCCACTCAAGTACTGACACCTGTAATTTGCAATTGAATAATCGGTATTAATTCCTTAGGCTGATCTACACTCTGTTTCAAAGTATTCATTCCCTGGATTACATTATTGTATTCACTATTGTACACATCTTCCAAAGATTCTAAGTTTTCGATAGGTTCTGATTCTTCATTATTACATTTGGTGTCAAATTCAGTTTTTAAAGCACCTATACCTAAGGATAGATTACTAGATTCTTTGCTTTGAGCGTCTACTTTGACATTTAACGAACCTATATTTGTTGTTCGAATATGTAGAGTTTCATTCTGACCTTTAATTGAGAATTTATTAAATCTAGTCCTTTATTTAGATTTTTTTAAATTTGCATCTAAAGCTGCACTCTGAGCATTGAAATGAGCACGTAAAGCTTCACTCCAGCTTTTGAAGTGAGTGTCTAATTTAGCATTTAAAATTTTGATCAGATTTACTAACTCAGACCAATCAGGCCCTTCTTTGGTAATTCTCATAGCCATGGCTGGTTCTGACTTCTCTCCAACTTGTTGTATACTGTCCATGCTTATATAGGCTTCAGCTCTTGTGAGCATTTAATACTTATTATAATTATACCAATTACACAGTAAAAGTTCACCTCACAGTATTTTGTAACACTTCTTACAAGAGTAATAAAGTTTTTATTTCATACTCACCCAGCATAGAATTCTAGCTGCATTGGTGATCGGATGCATAATCAGCACCGGTGAACAGCACTGGCACCGGTGTTTCAGTGTCGGTGTCAGTGAGCGTATGTGGAATCAGCACCGGTGATCAGCAACTGGTGCCGGTGTCATTGGACTTAGGCTGGTTTCCACGTCTGCGTCCCCATTTTGTGGGTGAGAGCCAATTAGTCCCCACACTGGATCTTCTTTAATGAATTATTCCCATTGTATTTCTTCTTAGTCTAATAAATCAGAATCTTCTATCTTTTCTTGTAGGATATCATCTTTCTTAGGTCTTCTCTTTTATTGCATTTATTACTTTTCACCATTTGAAGTTTTAGGCCAAATCCAATTCGATGAAACAGTTTTTTGTTATACCTGGTTGCTACAGCAACACATCATATCTTCTGTTTCAATTTACTCTCAAAATTCCTGTTCTTTTGAGTCCTGTCATGGTCACCTTGTTCTGACACTGTGCGATGATAAGAAGTGGTGTGACTTTGGATTGCAAGCATAATCCACACCTCTCTCACATCAGTTGACTTACTTGATATGCACAGCCCATCTTCTTCTCTGGATAGACGGCTACGTCATTCTCCAAAACCTTCTTCTCTGAAGAATAATGCTGGTTACGGGAATTAATCAGACTCTCTCTCTCTCTCTCTCTCTCTCTCTCTCTCTCTCTCTCTCTCGCTCTCGCTCTATTCTTGAAATAAGTGGATGCTCACAAAATACTTTTAGTTTAGCCTTGTGTATCTTTCAACTTCCACAAAGAACAAATCCAACACTTCTCACATAAATACAAGGCAATACTGAGGCACTTGTCATAACATAATACCACTTTTTGAATACCCTCCTCATAGAAGTCTGCTGCCTGACTTGTTAACCACTGCATCACCACTGTTTTGACTTCGTCATGTCTTGAAGATGCTGACTGCCCTTGTGTTTCTTCAAGTGCAGGAACAGATGGTAGTCACTGGGCGCAAGATCAGGGCTGTACGGAGGATGATCTAGAGTTTCCCATCAAAAAGATGCGGTGAGATCTTTGGTCTGATTCACCACATGCGAATGGGCATTGTCTTGCAGCAAAACAATGCCCTTGCTCAACTTCCATGAACTATTGCTTTGATTCTGGTGTGTTGTAGGCCACCCATTTTTCATCGCCCATAACAATTTGGCCTAAGAAATCACCACCGTTGTTGTGGTACCACTCAAGAAAAGTCAATGCACTGTCTAAATGTTTGGCTTTGTGCACATCTGTCAACATTTTTGGTACCCAACATGCACTCAATTTTCAGTAATTCAAGTGCTCAGTCACAATGCCACACAAAACACTACAAGAAACATTAGGAAAGTCATCCTGCAAGGAGGAAATCATAAAGGGTCTCTTTTCTCTCACCTTATTGTCCACTTCCTGTACCAAACTTGCATTAATGACCAAAGGATGCCCACTCCGTTGTTCATCATGCACGTTTGTGCGGCCATCTTTAAATGCTCTCACCCACTTTCTTACCATTCCATCACTCATAATGTTCTCTCCATAAACTGCACAGATCTCATGATGATTATCAATCGCTTTTAGGCCTTCAGCACTGATCATCTTATAACAGCCTGAACTTCACAGTCGGCGGGACTCACGATTATCTTAAACACTCAGTACACAATGTAAACCAGGATGAATCAGACTGTAATGGCGTCAGTGCATAGATTAAGGTACAGGCTTTCATATAAAAATAAAATTATTGAGATATCTTAGAACATCTTTTTTTAATTTAGAAATGGTACTTACTTAAAAAACATGCCTCGTATTCAAATGTTTGCAAGTCAACTGATTCATCTAGTATTACATTCAATTAAATACATGTTTTAGTGTAGTTTTTGCAACCACATAATTATGAACATGTCTTACTCTAGCAACCCCAACACATGAAGTCCAATTAAATGTGTATAATCAATTGTTCAATTTTCTTTAACAATAATCACAGACACTAAAACAGCAATCTTCCAATACGGCTTCCGTGGCATGAGCAGCAAACACTTGTCGATACTGTTCAAACATCGCGTCTACCTTGTGCTCGTGGCTCCTCTCCAGCCTGAACTCACAAACATGTGTCACACAGTATGTGTATACTCTCACACTTATTTTTAAAATATCGTGTATTTGAGACGGTAGAAGCGTGAGTGGTTTTGGAATGTATGCGGAAATTCTCAAAGCACTACAACTTGCCATTCCAGTTCAATTGCCTGAAGTTCTCATTTAAAGCTGCCATCTTCATCACTATAAATAAGTGTCAAGGACAAACATTAAAAGCAGCAGGCATTCATGTACACACCCCATGTTTCTCACACTGAGAGCTCTACTTTGGTTGCTCACATGTCTCGAGAGCCAGAGATCTCTACATATACATTGAAAACATGAAGTCTATCTTGTTTACATAGACACATTGAAGTAGACGTCTGGCTCTCCACACATACCAAGATAAGTATGATATTTTTGCTGCTAGCCATGTTGCAAACAGTCATGCAGCTATTTCCTCCCTTTCTTGACACATTCTGTACTTTGCTACTCAATCACGTACAAGTTCTTTCCTTAAGCAAAAGAGTGAGTTATGAGGGCTGGTGTTTTGCTGGGCTGCACGTGGCTCATGCTACAATATTTCCAAGAGAACTTTTGTGATGGTGTTTATGCATGGGTAGTAAGTTTTGGCATTAATGTTTCCTTATAACTGACTGTTTAGCTGCAGGTAACACTGGGGTGCACAGCTAGTTATATTATATAAATTGATGTTTATGGTTGTGTATGTATATTCAGCATCATCTCCTAAACTAATGGATAGATTTCAATCACACTTGATACACATACTTCTCATTGCCTGGATGGAAGCACTGTGGGGGTAAGAACCACCTCCCATTAGGGTGGGGAGGGGTGTTATATGAAAACAAGGTAACACAGGAGATAGGGAGGTGGAGATAGACAAAGACAGAAGGATGAGGAGACAGAGAGAGGGAAGGAAGAGGAGGAGATGGACAGAGGAGGAGAG
Source organism: Schistocerca americana (assembly GCF_021461395.2). Lineage (NCBI taxonomy): Eukaryota > Metazoa > Arthropoda > Insecta > Orthoptera > Acrididae > Schistocerca > Schistocerca americana. The sequence continues at coordinate 543,492,625 of NC_060119.1, forward strand.
GAGGAGTTATTTACAATATGTGGGTAAAAGGCTAATACATGTAAAGAATTGGATGAATGTGTATCTGTACAAGATGTACCCAAGTTTTTTCTCAGAAACTAATCACACAAAAATTGTGAAACTAGTGTCACTTCTCAGTGTAATCTCTCTATAGCTGTACACATTTTTCGCAATGCCTACACCGTGCCTTCTGTAGGAGTCCAGTTTGAAGTGACCATGGCACAGCTAGTGAATGTGTTGGAAAACAGCCAAAAGTCACTAGGAGCCAGGTCAGATGGGTAGGAAGCATGAGATGTCACTTCAAAGTTGTTGTCACAAAGAAACTGCAGCACTGTGTTCACTTGATGCACTGGTGCATTGTCTCGTTGAAAGAGTGCGAAAGCAGCCTTTTCTGGTCATTTTTCATGGAATTCAAGAAGGAGCTTGTCCTTCAAGACATCTTGGAGGATGCGCCCGTCACTGTAGTGGCCTTTGGAGTTCAGTGAGTAAAGCTGTTCTTTTTCATTGCCTGTGACAATGGATTCAATTCTGAGACAAAGTGCCAATCAGGTCAGTGGAAGCACACATGCTCACCACCAACAAAAACGTTTTTGATTAAGCATCACAATCTGTAACAGTGATGGGATACATCACTGTTACGGATCGTGATGCTCAATTGAAAAAAGTTTTTGGTGGTGGTGAGTATGTGTGCTTCCACTGAGCTGACTGGCACTTTGTTTCAGAATTGAATCCATTGTCACAGTCCATGAAAAAGAAACCCCTTTCGTGCCACCATCATGTGTGAGCATTGATTGGCACCATCTCACACATGCAGCCTTGTGATTGTCCATCAGCATTTGTGGCACCCAAATGGTGGACACTCTTTGCATTTTCAGGTCTTTATGTGTGCAAAGATCCCACAGAAATAACAGCTCTGGAGGCAATGTGTTTCACACACATTTGGTGATTCTCCAAAACAATTTTCTTCACTCACTCAATTGCATCATCAAACTGGCTACTGCAAGGCCAAGATTGTCTTGTATTGTTGTCATACAATGTTTGTCTTCTTTGAACTGTCAGACCCATGAACACACATTACACATATCCATGACACATTCACGTGTCATCTCACTCAACTGGCGATTGATATCAGTTGGTCTCACACCATGAAAATTAAGAAAACGAATTATTACATTCTTTTCTTGTAATGAAAACATCACCATTTTTAGCAGAAAAAACAGTCCTTACTCTCACTGATGCCACTAAGAGTTCTGTGTGCCATACCATTTCTGCCACACTTTCACAAAGAGTGCACGCATATTTTGAAACAAACTCAATGTTTCTGTTTCCAGTTCTGAGAAAAATAAAAAAAAAAAAGAATTGGAAATTTTATAATTTAAATGTACATCAAATTTTCCTCATCTCTTTCTAAACAACTAAATTGATTTCAATCAAATTTGGTACACATACTAATTATTGTCTGGAAAGAAGCACTGTGAGGGTAAGAACCACTTTCCATTAGTGTGGGTATGGCGTAGGAGGTGGACAGAGAGGGAAGAAAAGGGGCTGGACAGGGAGAAGAGTAGGACGAGACGGATGGTGATAGAAGGAAAGGAGACAGCTAGAGATTAGGAGGAAAGGAGACAGATAGAGATAGGGGAAGCAGGAGATGGACAGAGAGAGATGGGGGAGGAGGACAGAGAGAGGGGGGGGGGATGGACACAAAGAGAGAGGAGGAGGATGAGATGGACAAAGAGAGGTTGGAGCAAAAGATGGACAGAGAGAGGTTATAGGAAGAGATGGACAGAGAGAGATTGTAGGAGGAAATGACCAGATAGTGGGTGGGGTAGGCAAGAGGATATGGGTAACAAGATGGGAAGGAGGAGATGGAGAGATTGTGTGCAATCATGGATACCAGATTACTTAAACAAAATTTCTAGTTGGTGTGATGACTGCCAGTTGCTCTAAATGTATATAAATGTAAGTTAAAGCAGATCAGTAGGAAAAACAGTGCTGTAATGTAAGAAAACAGCATGAGTAGTGTTTTGGGTGACACAGCAATGTCAGTTAAATACCTAGGTGTACTGTAAAGCAATATTAAGTGGAACAAGCCTGTAAGGATGGTATGAGGTAAGGTGAATGGTCAACTTCAGTTTACTGGGAGAATTTTAGGAAAATGTAGCTCAGCTATAAAGGAGACCCATTCTTGAGTGTTGCTCAAGTGTTTGGGATCCTCACCAGGTCAGATTAAAGGAAGACAACAAAGTAATTCAGACGCATCCTGCTAGATTTGCTGCTACTATGTTTGATCAAGACTGAGTATTATGGAGATGCTGACTGAACTCAAATGGGAATCCCTAGAGGGAAGACAACTTTTCTGTCACATAGAACTGTTGGAAAAATTTATAAAAGCAGCATTTGAAGCGGACTGTAGAACGATCCTACTGCCAACAATGCTTATTTTGCTTAAGGGCCACAAGATAAGAGAAAAAAAAGAGTGTTAGGGCTTGTTTGGAGGCATACAGATGTGCATTTTCCTCTCACTATTTGCAAGTGGGACAAGAACGGAAACTACTAGTAGCAGTACAAGGTACCCTCCACCATACAGTGGTTTACAGAGTATGTATGTAGAGAGAGGATGGAGGGGGAGGTGGACAAAGAGAAGGGGTAGTGGCCAGGCAGAAAAGGAGGAGGGTATGAGGAGGCAGGTGGAAGAACAGGTTGTGAGGAGGTAAATGGAAGAAGAATAGGTTGTAAGGAGACTGGAAAAGTAGAGAGGTTGTGAAGAGGTAGGGGTAAGATGTACAGAGTGTGAGAAATAAGGTGGAAGAGGAATAGGGGCGTGAGGAGAAAAGTGGAAGTGGGGCAAAGTGTGATGGAGCACGTGGAAGAGGGAAGGGAGAGGTAATGAGGGAAAAGTAGATTGGGAGTGACATTATATAAATACCAGGCAATGCCACATATTTTGCTAGTCTGTGTCATATCATATCTTAATTGCATTATAAGAATGGATGTGTGTATGTGTACGAATATTCAACATCTCCTTCTCAACCAATTGAGTGATTTGACCAAACATGGTAAATACACTGCATATTGTCATGCAAGAAGCATTGTAGGGGTAAGAACCAGCTCCCATGAGGGTGCAGGTGTGTATGAAAATGGGGTGACACAGGAGATAGAGAAGGAGATGGAGATGGACTGAGAGAGGAATAAGAAGAGCTGGAGAGAAAGAAGGGGAAGGAGGTGGACACAGAGAGGTTGCAGGAGGAGATCGAAAGAGAGAAGGGTAGGAGGAGAAGGACAGACAGAGAGAGAGGGAAGAAGGAGATAGACAGAGATGGAGATAGACATAGATAAGGGGGAGGACAAGATGGACAGAGTATGGGGGAGGAGGAGATGTGTTCAATATATGTGGCACATGCGTGTGTAGATACAAGACTTTGACATATGTAAAAATGGATGTATCTGTGTATACGTGTCCCACTTCTCCTAAACAAGTGCACTGATTTCAATCAATCTATGTACACATACTACGTAATGTATGAAAAGAGCACTGTGGGGTAATCACCACAGCCTATTAGGATGGGGTTGGCATGGGTGGTGGATAGAATGAGGGGAGAAGTGGAGATGGACTGAGAGAGGGAAGGGATGGGCAGAAAGGGAGAATGAGGAGGAGATGTACAGACAGAGGTGGAGGAGGAGAAGGACAGAGAGAGGGGGAAGGAGGATGGATAAAGAGATTGGTGCACTACATGAGCCACACTTGAATGAGGGCAAAGCTGTGGATAAAAAGCTAGTATGTTAACTAATATGTGGGGAACCACTGGGGAATGGATAGAGAATTTAAAAAGAAGAAAATAAGTTCAGATATACATATGGTCCATTTTTAAAATTTTCTTGTGGGCAGTCACTTTTATCTTGTTACATTTTTGCTCCACTTCTGTCTTTTTGTTTTCCAAGTTCCAGGTTGGTGTTACAGGTATTTTATCTTTTCAAATGCTGTTTTCAGATGGCTAAATGAAATGCCCGAAAGTCTTATCATTAGTTAACACAAGCTTCTACATGCTGCATCTTATATCAATTGTATTATAAAAATACTTTCCAAAATTTCAGAAGGATTCTCATCTATCCATACATCAGTGTTGTGAAAACTCTTCTCTCCATTTCTGGTAAACTTCATTTCTGTTATATCCTAGCCAGTAATGCCACCCGAACCCGCTGCCAAAAGGTTGGCAGCATCAAAGTCCGGACGCCGTCCGCATAAGCAGCGCCAGCGAGACAGGAAATCGCCGCAAGTCTGCGCGCGCCACCGCTGGCTTCTGGTTTCTTAAGTGCTGGAGTCGCGAGCGCTAGGACAGTTCTGTATTCGCCGCTCAGTTGTATACTCGCCACCGAATTGTGTACTTGCTAGTCAGTTGTGTGTTCATCGCAGCAGAGTTGTTGTTTGTCGTCAGCCGACGCTGACCTAGCCGCTCCGACTCGAACTAGACAGATTTCTGTAGACACCGAGTTCACTACTGTGTTCTGTATCTTCGTTAATAAAGATAAGTACCGACTTTTATTTAATCAGTGTTTGGGTTTTCATCTTTCTGTTCACTGTTCCAGCGGACCGGTCGGCCCGCTATTAAATGTGTGGCGGTGACTTCGTAAGCCGCTTCTACAGCGAATTGTTTGTCGCTACGAACACCGCCACAAAAATTTCATCAGTGAGTAGTATGGTAGACAGAAAGTGTTGTGTTCTTGCTTTAATATTCCAGGTCTCTGGTGAATTTCTCCTTGAACTCAACTTTCGCAATAGCTCTTGAAGGCATTGTGTCCTTTAAATGCTCCAAAAAATAAAAATCCAATGGACTGAGATCAGGAGATCAAGAAGTCAAATGTTGCTGCCCCATGATCTGTTCATTTATTGGGAAAAATGTTCTTCCTTGCAGAGCAAGTGATAGTGTCCCTCAAGCATGAGCCACAAGCTCTGACATAAGCATGGTGGAACATTTTCCATTGAAACATTTACAGAGTCCATTAAAAATTCACTTAATGGTGCTCCAGTCAATGTTCCATGGAAAATGAAAAGTCCAATTACTTGTTCTCCGATTATGCAAGCCTATACGTTATTAAACTATTGTTAAAGCCTTGTTTTCAAAAATGCAAAAGGATTATTGGGTGCCCATATATAAGTTCATATATGAGTGTTGTGAAAATTCTGCACTCTATTTCTGGTATCCTTTCTTTATCAGTGAATAGTGTAGTAGGCAGAAAGTGTTGGTCCTGAGCAACACATCACCAGTAACTAAGTACAAAAAGCTTTTCTGGATTGAAAAACTGTTGCACTCTCTGTGAACGGTATGGATAAAGATGTTGCTCTTGTAACACTTTCCACACTGTCACATTATCTACATTCTTAGTTTCAGCTATTTTTCTGGTACTGCTGCCATTATTGTCCCCAACATGATGAAGCACTCAGTTTTCTAAAGCAGATATTCTAATTCTATTTGGTCTTCCAAAATGAAGTGACCTTTTCTTGAAAGAGCCTATCTCTACAAAATGTTTATGTATTCTTTGAAAGGCCTCATTGTTCGGTAAATGTCTATTATGAAATCTTTCAGCATACAAATATCAGGCTTCAGTCACAAAGCAATTTCCAAGTCCACACATCAGGTGCTTCTTCACTATGTGCTGATTAGAATACATTATAGCCAGAAATGTACAGTACACACTAGTACAATAAGAAAACAACTGAGCAAGCTCGTCTTGGGAAATCAGACACAACACATCACTCTCTCCAGCTGAGGTCACTAGCACATGCTTGTTCAGTTTGTTCCGTGATGCTTCTCTTGAACGTGACTCAATTCCTGATGGGGGGAAGAATGTGCACATTAAACACCAGTTCAATAATAACTGTTGTGTAAGCTTCCATTAGTGATTGTCTTGTCAGTACTACAGGATTTGTTTACTTACTGCTATCATGGCAATAAGATAATCATAAGGAGACTTTGACTTAACACTTCCCAAAACAAACAACATAGGAAAAGAAAAAAAATATGTGGAGAAACAAGCTGGAAATTAGACAGCAAAAAGACAGAAATTGTGTGCAAATAAAAAAAATTTAAAAAATGACCATATGTATATATGATTTTTTTTTGCTTCTTTTTAAGTTTCAGCATGTCCTCATTATATATCAGAGCAAAAATTCATGACAAGGGGACTGAAGCACCCTCACTCACTGGTGCTATAATACTGTGATCGACTAATATAAAAATGTGTGTGTCTGTGTTTCCCCCTAAACCAACGGATCAATTTCAACCAAACGTGGTACCCATTACACCTATTCTCTTGGAGAGAAACACTGTGGGGGAAAAAGAGCACCCTGTTACCATTGTGGTGGGGGTAACATAGAAGCTGGGCATAGGGAGGCAAAGGAGTAAATAGAGATAGGAGGGAAGAGGAGAGGTGGACAGAGAGAGGGGGAGTGAAGGATGGTTCAAATGGCTCTGAGCACTATGAGACTTAACATCTGAGGTCATCAGTCCCTTAGAACTTAGAACTACTTAAACCTAACTAACCTAAGGACATCACACACACCCATGTCCGAGGCAGGATTAGAACCTGTGACCATAGCTGTCGCATGGTTCCATACTGAAGTGCCTAGAACTGCTCAGCCACACCGGCCGGCGGAGTGTAGGAAGCAAGTGGAAATGGAGAGAGGTTGTAGAATATTGGGAAAGGAAGGGGGTGTGAGTATACATGTGGAAGTACTGTGGGTGTAAGACACCATTACTGTTCCAAGCAATGGACATAGGGATCAAAAAGGGGTGGGTGACATGTAAAAGTTTTCTAAAACAACCTGTTGGTTTTCCCCTCCTGCATTGAATTGACTTGGACTATGTTAAAGATATGAAGTGTAATTCATCTGTTATTTGTATTTGTGCTGTTCAGTGTGTCAACAAGATGGACAGAGTGAACCTATACTTCTGTCAACTTGCTTAGGGACCAAAGGCCATGTGACAGGGCTGACTACAACAGATAAATTTATCATATGTTTGAAGTCATATGGTGTAAAACAGCAGAGACTCAGATATACATGTGTAATATCCAGGATGGAATAATGACAATATTATGAAAAGGACAGGCTGCTACTCACAGTATACCAGTTGCTCACAGTCTGGTCTCGGTGCCCAGAGACAGTGGTCATGTGTATGTGTGCTGAGCTTGCATGAATGTGTGTGCTCTCTACTACAGAAGAAGGCCTTTATGCTGAAAACTCACTTGTTTAGCAGCCTTTTTATTGTGCTTGTCTGCAACTCAACATCACTACTATATGATGAGTGGCAGTCTATCCTTTTCATAATGTTATCAGATACATATGTGTGTAATATCTGTGACACACCTAGGCTAAGCCACAGGGAAAAAGCTAGTTTTGAATAAAAATCTTCAGCAATGGCAGCTGAATAGCCAAAGACACCAGTATAACAAGTGACCTTCATTTCACCAATGATCTTGTCAGAGGACGGAGGACTGGACAGAATTTCAGAACAATATCTTTCCCTGGAGATGGGAAACTGCCCTTCAAAAGCAGAAGAATCAGCAATGATCAATGGCATGAGAATATGAAGAATTCAATGGAAACCACTGATTAAAGGCACATAACGTGTATCCAAAGGACATTAGGCCTATAATTAAAAAAGTGTCATGATGATCTCTCCATTGCTGAAAGATTGTAAATTAGTCCCCTATTTGGATCTTTGAGAGGAGACTGTCAAGGAAGAGATAACGTTGAGAGAAGTATTGAATAGTGTAGCAACACTTTGACAGCCTTTTGCTGTAATTTTCATAAAAAAATAAAATTTAATTAGTTTAATTGAAATATTTAAGTATTTGTTATAAAAAAGAAATACAAATTAATTCTAAGAGAGTCAAGGAGTAAGAATACTCTGCATTAGAATTTGTTTGTTTGTACTAATCTGTAAGTAATAGACACAGTATTGTTTCACTCTCACTTAATGTTCAGATCTGTTCTGTAAGACCATTGTCTGATAGCATAGTTATTTTGATTGTGATATGTGATTGTGAATTGGAAGTTGAAACAATATATCAATGTTATTAAAATTGTGTTTTACCTGACTTATTCAAAAAATGAATATGCCATATGGTCAGCATTGATTCTAAAGATCACAAGTTTTTCTCAAGTGTGGTAAAACAGTTAAAGAAATAGAAAGCCTTATTTTTGGAAATAGTTAAAAGAGACTGAATTTGTTAACAAATAAAGAATATGGACAGTGAACACTATTCAATTGATAATATTTGATATTCATTTTCTGAAATTTTAACATAGCAAACATTACTCTAAGTGATAACCTATTGTTCAATAATCGGCCAATATTAACTATCAGTCTAGTATCTCTGGTTGCTGTAGAGAGCAAGCATAGAAATCATATTTTCTATGAAAAAGTAGTTTTAGAATATAAACAATGGACATTTCAGTCCACTAGGCCCAAGACTATAAAACCATATAATGAAAGACAATTTTTATCTGTGATTAATTTCTATCGGAGAAGTAAATCAATGACACTCAGTTCATGATAAAAGTAAACTGTATTTAACCTGGATCCTGGATAGTTTTGTCTTCTTCCATGCCCCTGTGATGCATTGATGTGTGCTTCATAGTAAAATATACTACTAGAACTTAATAAGAAAGAAGCCACATAAACACATCTAATTTTTAATACAACCATCAATAAAAAAATAGCCAGGAGAACACCAGATTAAATACAATAGGCAAAGGGTAACATTCTACATGTCAGTATGTGGAATGTCAGGAGTTTGAATGTGGAGGGGAACTAAAAAATCTGAGAAGGGAAATGCAAAAGGTCAGTGTAGGTATACTAGAGATCAGTGAAGTAAAATGGAACGAAGATTAGGATTTCTGGTCAGAAGAATATAGGATTGCATCAATAGCAGCTAAAATTATGTAACAGGAGTAGGATTCAATATGAATGAGAGGGTAGGGTGGAGAGTGAGCTACTGTGAACAGTTAGAGTTGTTCTCATTGGAATTCACAGCAAATAAGAGTTCAGATAAACATGCCAGTGTCACATGCAACAGGAGATGAAGAGGATATTGAATGGGTAATTCAGTTTGTAAAGAGAACTTACAATCTAATTATCATGAGAATCAGAAGGCAGTAGTATGGGAAGCAACAGAAGAAGAAGTTGTGGGATAATATGGACTTGGTAGTAGGAAAGAGAGAGAAGGAAGACTAATGAAGTTCTGCAATAAATTTCAGCGAGTAATGGTGAGTACATTGTTCAAAAATCATGAGAGGGGGAGGTATACAAGGAAAAGGCCTTGAGACATGAGAAGAGTCCAGGTGGATTACCTCGTGGTCAGACAGAGATTCCAAAACAAATACTGGATAGTAAGGTGTACATTTATTGAAGACTCTGTCTTTTATGTACCCCACAGAAAAAAATTGCAAGGTGTGAGGTGGACTTTTTCAGAGAGATCTGTGAGAATGCATAGTGGATATGCCCAAAATTTTCATTAGATGTGCATAGCCAACTAGTGCTGTTCCTTTTGCACAAGCACAAAACTTTCAAGAATTTTGTATGCCAATAACAAACCTGTGTGTGCAGAAGCAGCTTCTTGACTCAGCCAACAGTGGAATGCACATTGCACTTGAACAATGGCCTGACTTTGTCCAAATTCCAACATACAAAATTATTTCTCTTATGAAGCACAGCTATGTCAAAACTTCGAACCTTCTTCTATTCAGTGACACACACAATATATTTCTATCTTTTATAGTTTGTCTGTAATAAAGAATTGAAATCTGTTTTTTTAATACTACTACCAGACAACAAAATTTTGTTGAATAACTTACTTAAATTATCTGATGACGCAACATGTTTTGAGGTATTTCCATTGTAGCCTGAAGATGAGGTTTGTACTTCAAAACATGTTACTTCATTAAATAAATTTTGTGGCTGGTAGCAGTCTCTGAAAAACATTTTCATATTTTCAAATAGCCACGGTTGTTTAATAGTCAGTATGGCTTTACAAAAGAAAGGAAGACTAAGCACAAAGTGCTCGGATTAAAAATATGGTAATACAGCGATACAGTCTTTGGCTCCTACTGTTAAATATATACACAAGAAGCAATAAGGTTCAACAGTGCCATTAAAATTCAAGATTAAAGAGCATCAATGACAAGATTTCAAATGACACTGCTCTCCTCAGTGAAAGTTAAGAAGTGTTACAGTATCTATTGAATGGAGTGAACAGTCATAAGTATGGAATATGGATTGAGAGTGAACCAAAGAAAGTTGGATGTAATGAGGAGTAGCAGAAGTGAGGTCAGAAATAAACATAACATCAAAATTGATGACCACAAAGTAGATGAAGCGAAGGAATTCTGCTACCTTGGAGGCAAAATAATATACGATGGACAAAAAAAGGAGGACATAAAATGCAGGCTAGCAAAGGCAAAGAGGACATTCCTGGCAAACAGAAGCCTACTGGTAATGAACATCGGTCTTAATCTGAGGAATAAACTTCTAAGAATGTATGTTGGTGTACAGCATTGCGTGGCATAGAATCATGGACTGTAGAAAAACCAAAAAAGAAGACAAAATGAGTGTTGAGACGAAGTGCTATAGAAAAATGTTTAAATTTACGTTGACTGATAAGATAAGGTATGAGGAGATTCTCCACGGAATTGGCAAAGACAGGAACATATGGAAAACACTGGAAAGAAGAAGGGAGAGGATAACAGAACATTTTTTTCTGATTTAAGGGAATAACTTTCTTGCTACTAGAGGGAGCAGTAGAGGGCAAAACCTGCAGGAAAGACAGAGATTGGAATACATCCAAAACATAAGTGAGGGCATAGGACGCAAGTGCTAAACTGATATGAAAAGTTTGGCACAAGGGAGGAATAAGTGACAGGCCATACCAAATCAGTCGGAAGACCAGTAACTCAAAAAGATAAATAAATTGAAATATTGTATTACTGTACATGAATCGGAAGACAAATAACTCAAAAAGATAAATAAATTGAAATATTGTATTACTGTACATGCTAAATCTCTCTGCCTTCATAGCTGAGTGGTCAGTGTAGATGGTGTGATAAAGCAGGATGGGATCTCTTTACTTCCTCTCTTGTTTTGCCATCTGCCTCCTTCAATTAATTTTGTTTCCATTTTTGCCTAATTACCATTAACATGCGTGAAAGAGAAAGGTTGGCCCTCAGTCTTAAGGAATATAACACCAGGTCTAATTTTGTGCTTAGTTTTGTGTATGCAATTAATTTCCTAATTTATTTTGACCATTCCTAATTAATATCTTTTGTTATAGAGTGAAATCAGAAATTGTTTCATGACTTAGATTGTATTGTTGACTTATAACAAATATAAATGCTGTACTAATCATAAAAATATGGAAGAAGAACTACTAGGATTCTTGCAGTATTTATTTGGCTCTATTGGAAAACATATTAGCAAAGCCAGCCCTTAATTAATTCCACAATAATTACCAGGTTTATCAAAAGTATTGTTTGTATAACTATACATGTTAATTTCATTACTTAAACAAATAATTCACCTGTTATAACCTTTAATCACTAATAAATTGTGTGGATATACAAACGTAGAAACAATAGCTGGTTACATGCTACCAATTCCGTATCGGTCACTCGACTGCCGTGCTGTGACATGCGGCCGGCGCCGTTCGTAGCTAGGTGGCGCTCCCGCGCTCAGCCGAGTTGCGGAGCGCCTCTATCGCCATTTGCGCATACTGACGTGGCAGCACTCTTAAATGTCGTGGCACTGTCACAACACGTTTCCCCCCTTGAAAAAAAAAAAAAACACTCACTTCCTGGGAGACACGGACAGCACGGAGACATCCATGGCCTCTTGGGAGGCCCCGAGAAGATCCCGCGGAGAAACGCGAGAGTACGGTCGAAAATGTCCAGGACGGAAGCCCGTGCGTGGAACGTGCCTCCTGGACGAGATGACGGGTGAAAACTCTGGAGCAGCATCCATAGGTGTCGTGGACCTGGGGGTGTGCTCCAGCGAGATGGGTCCCGGAGAAGGCAGCGTCGCGACTGGGGCCGGGTCCGGCGTACTCGGAAGCAGTAGCGATGTTGGCTGCAGCAACACACACGGGAGATCGGCAGCAGCGACAGGACTGGCTTCTTGGGCTGGTGGAGGCGAAGGAAGGGGCAGTGGCACCGACGTGGCCACCACTCGTGGGCGCATCTGGTCGTAATGGCGAACAACCATGCCGTTGTCCATACGTATTTCACAAAGCCGGCAGCCGCGAAGAGCCTTGACCACCCCTGGAATCCATTTAGGGCAAGATCCATACCCTCGTGCCCACACGTCGGCGCCAACCGAGTATTTTCCCGCACGAGGGGACACAGTACAAGGCCTAACAGGGTGAAGCAGGTGCAGTAGAGTGCATGGTTGGCGGCCATGCAAGAGTTCAGCAGGGCTGCGATCACCCAGAGGCGTGAAGTGATAAGAACTCAGAAAATGCAACAGAGCGTCATCTGTGGAAAAATCACTAAGGAATTTTTTCATCTGGCTTTTGAAAGTGCAGACAAGGCACTCGACCTCCCCATTCGATTGTGGATGGAAGGGCGGTGCTGTAACATGATGAATCCCATGTCCAGTACAAAAATCACGAAAGGCCTGCGAAGAGAACTGAGGGCCATTGTCCGTGACGATCGTGGATGGAAGACCTTCTAGTGCAAAGATTTTGGACAAAGCCAGCGTCGTCGCCGCAGTGGTGGGCGACGGACATCGAACAACAAACGGAAACTTCGAGAAGGCGTCAATCAACAGTAGCCAATAAGTGCCGAGGAAGGGGCCGGCAAAGTCAGCGTGCACCCGTTCCCATGGCTGCGCCAGGTCAGGCCACGGAGAGGGCATTGTACGGGGTGCAGCCAGTTGTTGAGCACACTGACCACACACAGCGACCATGTGGGCAATGTCCGAATCAATACCGGGCCAATAAACGTGCCTGCGGGCCAGGGACTTAGAACGAGAAATCCCCCAATGGCCTTCATGCAACAGTTTGAGAACATCTTTGCGAAGAGAGGCTGGCACCACGACCCGTGGAGATGCGCCATCCGTAGCCAGAAGAACAACACCATCACGAAGAGACAGACGAAGGCGCAAGGCATGGTAGTTGCCAAGGGGATTCGATGCCCGGCCCTTGGTCCTGTCCGGCCAACCCCGTTGCATAAAACCGATCACCTGACACAGGACCGGGTCCCACGCAGTAGCCAACGCGACCTGCGAACCTGTAAGTGGAAAACCCTCGACCGCACGACGTTCTGCCTCATCAATGTGGAAACAGAGTAGTTCATCTTGATCGAAAACCGGGTCAGGGCCCATTGGCAAACGTGACAACGCGTCAGCGTTGGCGTGCTGGGCCATGGGGCAATAGTGAATCTCATAGTGAAAACGAGACATGTATAAGGCCCAACATTGCAGGTGGTGAGCTGCCTTATCCGGAAGCGACGCCGATGGGCTGAACAGAGAGACCAGCGGCTTGTGGTCGGTGATGAGGTGAAACTTGGAACCATACAAAAAAACGCTGAACTTTTTTAGAGCATAAATGATAGCGAGCGCCTCCTTTTCGATTTGAGAATAACACCGTTGCGCATCGTTGAGGGTCTTGGAAGCATAGGCGATGGGTTCTTCCGACCCATCCTCATACCGATGGGCGAGAACAGACCCTAGGCCATACTGGGACGCATCAGTCGCCAGAACCAAGTGCTGACCCGGACGGAATGTGGCAAGACAAGGCGCTGACTTCAAATGAGCCTTCAGGCGGACAAAAGCCTGCTCAAACTCGTCGGACCAACAGAAAGGAACGTTTTTGCATAACAGCTGATGCAGAGGATGAGCTACCGCCGCCGCGGATGGAATGAATTTGTGATAATAAGCAATCTTGCCTAGAAACGCCTGAAGTTCTTTTACTGTAGACGGCCGGGGTAGAGCGGTAATGGCTGCAACATGCTGACGTAGAGGACGTATACCCTCACGGGACAAGTGGAAACCAAGATACACGATGGAGGGTTGGAAGAACTGTGACTTGTCCAGATTGCACTTCAACCCAGCCGAATGCAGAACCCGAAACAGTGAACGTAAATTGCGAAGGTGCTCCTCAGTGGAGGCCCCCGTGACAACAATGTCATCCAGATAGTTTATGCAGCAGGGAACGGAAGCCATGAGCTGTTCCAAAAACTGCTGAAAATGGCCGGCGCGCTTGGGACGCTAAATGGTAACTGCTGGTACTGATACAACCCAGAAGGAGTGTTGATGACGAGAAATTCCTTGGAAGACGCATCCAACGGCAACTGATGGTACGCCTCCGATAAGTGAAGTTTGGAAAAGAACTGGCCCCCAGCAAGCTTGATAAATAACTCCTCAGGACGGGGAAGAGGATAAGTGTCAATGAGGCTCTAAGCGTTGACAGTGGCTTTAAAATCACCACACAATCGCAGACTCCCATTTGGTTTAGAAACCACCACGATTGGTGATGCCCATTTGTTGGAGGTAACAGGAAGGAGAATCCCTGAAGCTGTTAACCTGTCTATCTCAGCCTTGACAGTGCACGCAACGCCACCGGAATAGGGCGTGCCCGGAAAAACTTTGAGCGAGCTGTAGGTTTAAGAGTAATGTGGGCTTCAAAATCCTTGGCACGACCCAGACCAGCAGAGAACATGGACGAGAATTCAGAACACAATCCATCCAGCTGTTGATACGGAATAACCTCGGATATGAGGTGCACATCATCATCAATGGAGAACCCAAACAACTGGAAAGCATCATAACCGAACAGGTTTTCAGTGCGCGCATGAACCACCACATAAAACGTGAGGGGCCTAACAACAGACTTGTAGGCAGTGAAAGCATCAAACTGGCCAACGATAGGAATTTTCTGTTTATTATAAGTTCTCAGATTTCGCGTAACTGGAGACAAGGGAGGGGAGCCCAACTCCATATACGTGCGAGAATTAATGAGAGTTACTGCAGAGCCAGTGTCCACTTGCATGCGAATGTCTTTATCCAGAACATGAACAGTAACAAACAACTTATTTGTTTGAGAAAGCACACAGTTGACATCCATGTCCGATGCCTTGTCCTCGTCGACAGGAACTTTAGGGGACTGACACACAGTAGCAATGTGGCCTTTTTTACTACATGAATTACACGTGGCCCAACGTTTTGGATATGCGGCCCTGTCATGCTGTACGAAACAACGTGGACAAGAAGGAAGTGCGGAACGAACCTGCTTCTGTGGTTGCTGTTTTCGCTGCGAGCGTGGTGGCCCAACGTGACGTTGTTGACGCGAGTGAACCACCGCCACATCGTCGGTCCCCTGGGAAACAGGGAAATTGTCCGTGTCGAAAGTGGTCTGTATAGCGCCTACATCACATCACGTGTCTATTTGCGCACCAGCAGCGTGAGACACTTCAAAAGATTGAGCAATGCTTAGAACTTCCGACGACGACAGGTTTGGCAGTTGTAAGGCACGTTGCCAAACTTCTTTATCAGGAGCAAGCCGTAGAGTAGCATCCCTAACCATTGAATCAGTATAAGACTCATGATGAGTGTCTGTGACAAACTGACATTTCCTACTCAGACCGTGTAGTTCCGCCGCCCAAGCCCGGTAAGATTGATGGGGCTGTTTATGACACCGATAGAATGCCACGCGGGCAGCAACGACGTGGGTGTTTTTTTGGTAATAGTTAGACAATAAGTCACACATTTCTTGGAAGGACAGAGAGGCAGGTTCCCGCAGCGGGGCTAACTGAGATAGCAGCTGATAGATCCGTGGGGAAATCCAAGATAGAAATAACGACTTACACATAGGAGCGTCGACAACGCCGAAAGCCAAGAAGTGTTGCCACAAACGCTTCTCATAATCCTCCCAGTCTTCAGCGGCCTCGTCGTACGGAGGGAACGGAGGTGGAGAAGAGGAAGACAGACAATGCGTAAGCAACGTCAACAATGCCTGAATAGCAGCTGTCAGCTGTGTTTGTTGTTCAATGAGCGCTTGCATAAGCTGTTCCATGTCTGCCCCAACACGAACACACAAATCCACAACGCAGGAACAAAAATATCCGACCTCGTCACCAAAAAGTGTTATAACCTTTAATCACTAATAAATTGCGTGGATATACAAACATAGAAACAATAGCTTACATGCTACCAATTCCGTATCGGTCATTCGACTGCCGTGCCGTGACATGCGGCCGGCGCCGTTCGTAGCTAGGTGGCGCTCCCGCGCTCAGCCGAGTTGCGGAGCACCTCTATTGCCGTTTGCGCATACTGATGTGGCGGCACTCTTAAATGTCGTGGCACTGTCACAGCATCACCCATAACCTTCGTGATAGAAGGAACAGTTAAAATGAAGGTATTTTTCAATGTATTCAGTTGATTGTATGAGTTATGTTTTAATCGTGATTTCTGTAACTTAAACATCAAACAGTGTATAGTCTCAGTGCCTATTATTGTGAGGATATATAAAGAACTCATTTTTGGTCCCAAGACAGTCAGTCCACAGCCAGTTTTCACATATGAAACATGTACTGGTTAGATTAACAACAATGCATCAACTTAACATTGGAATAAGTGTAACACAAATAGGCCATATGTTAGAACAATTAATTACAATGTCTGTCTAATTTATTTGAAAAATAGTGTCACACATACCGTACTATTCTGCAAGAACTGTGGACTGTGTGGTTAGTTTTTACTGCTCATAGATGTTCAACAACAAACTATTGTAGCAGTATGCTGATGTTGACTGCAACCTACTAATGAGGCTTGTCAACATTTACCAATAGTGAACTGGTCATATAATTCTGTAATAGTGGGGAGTTGTGAACAGTGAAAGTAAAGAATTGTGAAACACAATTGTGCAGTTGTTAGTTACATCATTTACAGTAGACAGTGTTGTACTTCCACCCCCCATTTTTCAGCCAGTATAAAAATGCAGCATGTCGACACCGAGGACTATCAACAAAGAAATACAGCAGGCGAATGTCACATATGGTGCCCTTTCAGGTGAGGACTATTGTATTTGGACACAATGAACAAGGACTCGCCAACTTTGAACAGTGAACAGTGCCGTTTGAATGGAGTGAACGAATTTAAAGTATGTGTGGCACCAGTATTATTGAGAACAGTGTTGGCTGCAGCAGCCAATCAGGAATCAAGCTCATTGGAGCAGCCATTATAAAGAGAAGCAGCAGCAGCCAATCAGCACACCAGCTGGACTCAACCCACCTGATGTAAACAAACAGGTTTTTGGACAAGTGGGAGTAACTGCACCAGTAGCAGGAGATGAGCGAATAAAAATGAGGTGATTCATAGCAAAAGCTGTTTTATATTAAGTGATACATAATGAGTGGCCTTAACAAACAAGACAGTGTGATGGTGGAGAATGGACAACAGGGGAGTGATGTGACTGATAATAAAGCGGTGGAGGTTAAGTTTTGAAATGAACAGAAAGACTTAATGGGGACTGATTCGGTAGATGATAGTGGATATAAATCAGACATGAATGAGCGAAATGGATGAAAACAGTACTGAAGTGAGTAAAATCATTAAGGCAAAGGAGGAAGAATCTAGTAGTAAAAGTCAGCAATGGCAAAAATTTATGGCAGATGGAAAATTGGAATCAATGTTAAGGCAAATTATGAGTAGTCTGAGTAGTATGAGTACAAAGAAGACATTATTATGGTGGAAAATAAAACTGATAGCATTAAAAATGATATGGCTAGCTTAAAGGATGAACTGAAGAAAGAAATTAAAAAGGAAATTAAGGTAGTCAGCTCTAATCTTTCAGAATTAAATAAGAAGGTTGAGGTGGTAGTGAAAGATTGTAATGAAAAAATAAAGAAAATAGTACAGAATACTAATCAGAAAGTAACATTAATGAGTAGTAAAAGTGTAGAAAGAGAAAGAAACTCTGTGATGACTTTAGTAGGAAGGTGGAGGCTTCTGAGAAACTTTGAACACTGTTTAGTTTCGACACCTATTATTAGGAGGATATATAAGAGCCCGATTTTTGGTCCTGACACAGTCAGTCCATGGCCAAGTTTCAGATGGGAAACCTGTCTTGGATAGAATAACAACAATGCTTCAACTTAACTGTGAAATAAGTGTTAAACAATTAGGCCATGTGTTGAAACACTGACAGTGTCTGCTCCATATGTGCCTTTCTACTCTTCAAGAAATACATAAATGACCTTGTGGATGACATCGGAAGTTCACTGAGGCTTTTTGCGGATGATGCTGTGGTATATCGAGAGGTTGTAACAATGGAAAATTGTACTGAAATGCAGGAGGATCTGCAGTGAATTGATGCATGGTACAGGGAATGGCGATTGAATCTCAATGTAGACAAGTGTAATGTGCTGTGAATACATAGAAACATAGATTCCTTATCATTTAGCTACAAAATAGCAGGTCAGCAACTGGAAGCAGTTAATTCCATAAATTATCTGGGAGTACGCATTAGGAGTGATTTAAAATGGAATGGTCATATAAAGTTGATCGTTGGTAAAGCAGATGCCAGACTGAGATTCATTGGAAGAATCCTAAGGAAATGCAATCCGAAAACAAAGGAAGTAGGTTACAGTACGCTTGTTCGCCCACTGCTTGAGTACTGCTCAGCAATGTGGGATACGTACCAGAGAGGGTTGATAGAAGAGATAGAGAAGATCCAATGGAGAGCAGCGCGCTTCGTTACAGGATCATTTAGTAATCACGAAAGCGTTACAGAGATGATAGATAAACTCCAGTGGAAGGCTCTGCAGGAGAGACGCTCAGTAGCGTACGGGCTTTTGTTGAAGTTTTGAGAACATACTTTCATCGAAGAGTCAAGCAGTATATTGCTCCCTCCTACGTATATCTCGCAAAGAGACCATGAGGATAAAATCAGAGAGATTAGAGCCCACACAGAAGCATACCGACAATCCTTCTTTCCACGAACAATACGAGACTGGAATAGAAGGGAGAACCGATAGAGGTACCCTCCACCACATACCGTCAGGTGGCTTGCAGAGTATGGATGTAGATGTAGAAATGTGAACTTTGTGGTTAGGTTTTTACTGCCCGTAGATGTGACAGTTGCTCTTTGTTTTCTGTTGTGTAAGTATGATGTTAGCCAATTTAGAGCATTGTCCTTAATCCCGTATTTTTCTGATTTGTAGATAAGCAAGTCATGGTTCACGGAGTCAAATGCTTTTTTGAAATCACAGAAGACACCTGCAACTTTACTCCTCTGATCCACTGATTTGCTTATCTTTTCAATATAGTTATTCACTGCATCCAGAGTGCTTTTTAATGGTTGAAATCCAAATTGGTTACTTATAATAAATTTTTTTACAATAAAGTTTTTTTCAATAAAATTCTTCAGGGTATCAGACCGCATCGTCATAATTTAAAATGCGCCAACGTTTCGGCCAGCGTTGCAGCTAGCCTTCATCAGGGCCTTACGTTAACTGCTAAATGAACACACTTGATTCCTTAAATAGCTGCACGAGAAAACCGTGTCGTTACTTGATTGGCTGTAAAGGGAGGAGGAGGAGGGGTGAAAGGTATGCTTTATTGGTGTTTCCTTTATTATCTGTCATTGGCTGAAATAGCTGTTTTCTATTGGTCTTTATATTAATCCACCCCATTGGAGGAGATGGACGAATAGCAAACAGGTGATGGCTGTGACGTCACACTGTTTCCATGCTATCCAGAAGCCGGCTGCGGCGTCCCATTGCTCTGTGCGCTCGCGACCACTGCGGCTCTCCGCGTGTCTGCATGGGCCGCCACGGCTCTGCCGCCGCTCCGTAGCCCTGCTATTGCAGGCAGCCAAGACCTCGGAAGCTTGTACCCGTCCTCTCTATTCATGTTGGCGGGTCTTTTGGCTATTTCTATCGCCTCTCTAATCTTTCTTTTGAAAGTGAGAGGCTGTTTCGCCAGGACGCGGGCTTCTTGAAAAAATATTGGTTTCCCGCACTTGTCTCGGTGTTCCGCCACTGCTGACTTAGTGTGTTGTTTCAGGCGGATATATCTTTCATGTTCTGAGAGCCTTGTGCTAATCAGACGTCCCGTCTCACCTATGTAGACTAATCCACACGCACAACCAATTTCATACACGCCAGCTGTGTGTAGTTTGTCAACTGCATCCTTGGTAGAACCGAGCATGTCTGATATTTTGTTTCTGCTTCGGAAAATTGGTTTGATGTCGGCTTTTCGTAGAATTTTGCCAATACGTTCGGTGACCCCTTGTACATATGGTAACACAGCAATGCTCTGTGCCTCCTTCTCCTCTTCCCTATTAATCTTCTCCCTTGTCGACATGGTGCTGTCTATCATCTGCTTCCCATAGCCATTAGTTCCGAAGATGGACCTGAGGCGTTCAAGTTCTGTCTTCAGATGTTCTTCGTCGCTTATCCTGTACGCTCTCTTCGTTAGCGTGTGCAGGGCGGACTTCTTCTGCGTGGGGTGATGGTGGGAGGAGGCGTGAAGGTACCTGTCCGTATTGGTTGGTTTCCTGTACACTTTGTGGCCAAGTTTACCATCAGGTTTTCGATAAACTTCCACGTCGAGAAAAGGCAGCACCCCATTCTTCTCTGTTTCCATTGTAAACTGAATTTTCCTATGCTGTTGGTTAAGGTGCTTGTGGAAGTTCTGTAACTCCTCTTCTCCGTGGGGCCAGATGACGAAAGTATCATCGACATAGCGAAGCCAACAATTTGGGCGTAATGGTGCGGACTGGAGGGCTGTTTCCTCAAATGCCTCCATGAAAATTTCTGCTGCGATAGGCGATAGGGGTGAGCCCATAGCTACACCGTCAGTTTGTTCATAAAATTGACCTCTCCACTTGAAATAGGTGGTCGTCAGACAGTGGCGCACAAGCTCACATGTATCAGGTGCCACGCGTTCTTCTAGGATGTTCACAGTATCTGACACTGGGACATTCGTGAATAGAGATTTGACGTCGAAACTAACCATCAGATCTTGGTCCATAACGCGCATTTCCTTTAGGAGAGACACGAAGTGAGTGGAATCCTTAACGTAGGACTCGGTTTGGTGCACTAGGTGTCGGAGCCTAGGTGCCAGTTCTTTCGCTAGGTAGTAGGTCGGCGAATTTATACTGTTTACTATGGGCCTTAAGGGGAAGTCGGTTTTGTGTACCTTCGGTACACCATATATCCTTGGTGCCTGTGTCACTTGCGGGATGAATCTTCTGGCCTTGTCGAAGTTGATTCTAGAGTGCTTGAGCAGTGCCTGCGTCGTTTTGATTACCTTGGCCGTCGGATCTCCCTGAAGTTTCTTGTAGATAGGTTCTGCGAGAATATCTTCCATTCGTTTGTTGTAATCAGTTGTGTCCAGGACTACAGTGGCGTTGCCCTTATCTGCCTGCACCACTACTAAGTGGGGGTTGTCCCTGAGTTCCTTGATGGCACGGTATTCCTCTGCGTTGATGTTTTGCTTCGGTGGCTTTGCTTTATTCAGAACTCTGACCGTTTCCTGCCGGATCTTCTCCGCCTCGGCCTGTGGCAGATGACGTACCGAAGCCTCTACGGATTCTATGATATCTTCTTTTGGAACTCGCTTAGGTGCGACTGCGAAATTCATCCCCTTGGCCAGAATTGCTGTGGTTGCTTCGCTCAAGGTGTGGCTGGAGAGGTTGACCACTGTCCGTCGCCTGTCCAGCGTCAATGTTTCGTCCGTGGCTTTCTGTTGTAGTTTGTCGTACTTTCTCATCTGTCGGTTAGTAATACTATTGCTGGTCCTTGATGCTTGCTGAAAGGTTAACCTGTCGACTTTATCCCAGTCTTCCATCTGAAGTTATCCGGCCAGAAATAGGTGCAGATCACACAAATTCCTGTTGTGAGCATCGAGACTTGTGCGGATGTGGCGGATCCTTTCCCGTAGCAATGCTTTACTGGCTTTAACACAGATATTCCTCGCCTTGTTCGTTTTTATGTGAGACGTCAACCGCAAAGAATACGGCACAACACTCGTGTCTCTGCATCTCTTCAAAAAAGCAAGGTCATTCAGCAGTTTACATCTTTTTAAACGCAGTGCTTCTAACTTCTTGATGTTTCCGTGGATTTCCTGCCCATACAGGTTGGTTAAATGTAAGCGTAGGCTTCCGCGGCCGTTGTCTTCTTCAATAAAATTCTTCAGGGTATCAGACCGCATCGTCATAATTTAAAATGCGCCAACGTTTCGGCCAGCGTTGCAGCTAGCCTTCATCAGGGCCTTACGTTACCTGCTAAATGAACACACTTGATTCCTTAAATAGCTGCACGAGAAAACCGTGTCGTTACTTGATTGGCTGTAAAGGGAGGAGGAGGAGGGGTGAAAGGTATGCTTTATTGGTGTTTCCTTTATTATCTGTCATTGGCTGAAATAGCTGTTTTCTATTGGTCTTTATATTAATCCACCCCATTGGAGGAGATGGACGAATAGCAAACAGTGCGGGAAACCAATATTTTTTCAAGAAGCCCGCGTCCTGGCGAAACAGCCTCTCACTTTCAAAAGAAAGATTAGAGAGGCGATAGAAATAGCCAAAAGACCCGCCAACATGAATAGAGAGGACGGGTACAAGCTTCCGAGGTCTTGGCTGCCTGCAATAGCAGGGCTACGGAGCGGCGGCAGAGCCGTGGCGGCCCATGCAGACACGCGGAGAGCCGCAGTGGTCGCGAGCGCACAGAGCAATGGGACGCCGCAGCCGGCTTCTGGACAGCATGGAAACAGTGTGACGTCACAGCCATCACCTGTTTGCTATTCGTCCATCTCCTCCAATGGGGTGGATTAATATAAAGACCAATAGAAAACAGCTATTTCAGCCAATGACAGATAATAAAGGAAACACCAATAAAGCATACCTTTCACCCCTCCTCCTCCTCCCTTTACAGCCAATCAAGTAACGACACGGTTTTCTCGTGCAGCTATTTAAGGAATCAAGTGTGTTCATTTAGCAGTTAACGTAAGGCCCTGATGAAGGCTAGCTGCAACGCTGGCCGAAACGTTGGCGCATTTTAAATTATGACGATGCGGTCTGATACCCTGAAGAATTTTATTGAAGAAGACAACGGCCGCGGAAGCCTACGCTTACATTTAACCAACCTGTATGGGCAGGAAATCCACGGAAACATCAAGAAGTTAGAAGCACTGCGTTTAAAAAGATGTAAACTGCTGAATGACCTTGCTTTTTTGAAGAGATGCAGAGACACGAGTGTTGTGTCGTATTCTTTGCGGTTGACGTCTCACATAAAAACGAACAAGGCGAGGAATATCTGTGTTAAAGCCAGTAAAGCATTGCTACGGGAAAGGATCCGCCACATCCGCACAAGTCTCGATGCTCACAACAGGAATTTGTGTGATCTGCACCTATTTCTGGCCGGAAAACTTCAGATGGAAGACTGGGATAAAGTCGACAGGTTAACCTTTCAGCAAGCATCAAGGACCAGCAATAGTATTACTAACCGACAGATGAGAAAGTACGACAAACTACAACAGAAAGCCACGGACGAAACATTGACGCTGGACAGGCGACGGACAGTGGTCAACTTCTCCAGCCACACCTTGAGCGAAGCAACCACAGCAATTCTGGCCAAGGGGATGAATTTCGCAGTCGCACCTAAGCGAGTTCCAAAAGAAGATATCATAGAATCCGTAGAGGCTTCGGTACGTCATCTGCCACAGGCCGAGGCGGAGAAGATCCGGCAGGAAACGGTCAGAGTTCTGAATAAAGCAAAGCCACCGAAGCAAAACATCAACGCAGAGGAATACCGTGCCATCAAGGAACTCAGGGACAACCCCCACTTAGTAGTGGTGCAGGCAGATAAGGGCAACGCCACTGTAGTCCTGGACACAACTGATTACAACAAACGAATGGAAGATATTCTCGCAGAACCTATCTACAAGAAACTTCAGGGAGATCCGACGGCCAAGGTAATCAAAACGACGCAGGCACTGCTCGAGCACTCTAGAATCAACTTCGACAAGGCCAGAAGATTCATCCCGCAAGTGACACAGGCACCAAGGATATATGGTGTACCGAAGGTACACAAAACCGACTTCCCCTTAAGGCCCATAGTAAACAGTATAAATTCGCCGACCTACTACCTAGCGAAAGAACTGGCACCTAGGCTCCGACACCTAGTGCACCAAACCGAGTCCTACGTTAAGGATTCCACTCACTTCGTGTCTCTCCTAAAGGAAATGCGCGTTATGGACCAAGATCTGATGGTTAGTTTCGACGTCAAATCTCTATTCACGAATGTCCCAGTGTCAGATACTGTGAACATCCT
This sequence comes from Schistocerca americana, assembly GCF_021461395.2. Lineage (NCBI taxonomy): Eukaryota > Metazoa > Arthropoda > Insecta > Orthoptera > Acrididae > Schistocerca > Schistocerca americana. The sequence goes on from NC_060119.1 coordinate 543,516,947, forward strand.
AGAAGAACGCGTGGCACCTGATACATGTGAGCTTGTGCGCCACTGTCTGACGACCACCTATTTCAAGTGGAGAGGTCAATTTTATGAACAAACTGACGGTGTAGCTATGGGCTCACCCCTATCGCCTATCGCAGCAGAAATTTTCATGGAGGCATTTGAGGAAACAGCCCTCCAGTCCGCACCATTACGCCCAAATTGTTGGCTTCGCTATGTCGATGATACTTTCGTCATCTGGCCCCACGGAGAAGAGGAGTTACAGAACTTCCACAAGCACCTTAACCAACAGCATAGGAAAATTCAGTTTACAATGGAAACAGAGAAGAATGGGGTGCTGCCTTTTCTCGACGTGGAAGTTTATCGAAAACCTGATGGTAAACTTGGCCACAAAGTGTACAGGAAACCAACCAATACGGACAGGTACCTTCACGCCTCCTCCCACCATCACCCCACGCAGAAGAAGTCCGCCCTGCACACGCTAACGAAGAGAGCGTACAGGATAAGCGACGAAGAACATCTGAAGACAGAACTTGAACGCCTCAGGTCCATCTTCGGAACTAATGGCTATGGGAAGCAGATGATAGACAGCACCATGTCGACAAGGGAGAAGATTAATAGGGAAGAGGAGAAGGAGGCACAGAGCATTGCTGTGTTACCATATGTACAAGGGGTCACCGAACGTATTGGCAAAATTCTACGAAAAGCCGACATCAAACCAATTTTCCGAAGCAGAAACAAAATATCAGACATGCTCGGTTCTACCAAGGATGCAGTTGACAAACTACACACAGCTGGCGTGTATGAAATTGGTTGTGCGTGTGGATTAGTCTACATAGGTGAGACGGGACGTCTGATTAGCACAAGGCTCTCAGAACATGAAAGATATATATCCGCCTGAAACAACACACTAAGTCAGCAGTGGCGGAACACCGAGACAAGTGCGGGAAACCAATATTTTTTCAAGAAGCCCGCGTCCTGGCGAAACAGCCTCTCACTTTCAAAAGAAAGATTAGAGAGGCGATAGAAATAGCCAAAAGACCCGCCAACATGAATAGAGAGGACGGGTACAAGCTTCCGAGGTCTTGGCTGCCTGCAATAGCAGGGCTACGGAGCGGCGGCAGAGCCGTGGCGGCCCATGCAGACACGCGGAGAGCCGCAGTGGTCGCGAGCGCACAGAGCAATGGGACGCCGCAGCCGGCTTCTGGACAGCATGGAAACAGTGTGACGTCACAGCCATCACCTGTTTGCTATTCGTCCATCTCCTCCAATGGGGTGGATTAATATAAAGACCAATAGAAAACAGCTATTTCAGCCAATGACAGATAATAAAGGAAACACCAATAAAGCATACCTTTCACCCCTCCTCCTCCTCCCTTTACAGCCAATCAAGTAACGACACGGTTTTCTCGTGCAGCTATTTAAGGAATCAAGTGTGTTCATTTAGCAGTTAACGTAAGGCCCTGATGAAGGCTAGCTGCAACGCTGGCCGAAACGTTGGCGCATTTTAAATTATGACGATGCGGTCTGATACCCTGAAGAATTTTATTGAAGAAGACAACGGCCGCGGAAGCCTACGCTTACAATAAAGTTTTTGATCTGATTTGCAGCTACTTTCTCTAACACTTTTGACAGTACTGGAAGAATAGAAATAGGCCAATAGTTTCCTATGTCTTCCCTTGAACCTTTCTTGAACAGAGATCTGACTTCCACACACCTCAAAACATTAGGAAAGCATCCCTGTTCAAACGACAGGTCAAATATTTTAGTTAGGAGAGGTGCTATTATGTAACAGACTATTCTAATCACTTTAGTGGGTATCCCAAACCACCCAGCAGAGTTTTTATTTTTTAATGATAACATTTTCCACATCCTTTAATGTGACCTTTTTTTTTTTAAATCCATGAGATACTCAGCTTCTTGGTGGATTCCAATGGTATTTACTTTACTCTGATACTCTGCTAAATCAACATCTGACTTTGCCACATTTATGAAGAATTCATTTAAACACACTGATATTTGAGTCAGGTTTACAATAAAACTATCATCTACTTTAACCTTAGATATTTCATTACTACTAACTCTAACATATAACTCAGATTTCACAACAGATCACACTGCTTTCGTTTTACTTTGATGTTGTACAATGAAGTTGTGTGCCATTTGTTTGGCTACCTTCACAACCTTTTCAAATATAGCTTTATAATGATGAACATACTCAGTAGAACATCTGTTTTTATTATATTTCAATTCATTGTGGAGTTCCCTCTTCCTGGTACTAGAAATTTTTATAGCCTGGGTAATCCATTTAAGTTTATTAGTCATTTTGTTGCATGTGGTTCCAAGTGGAAAAGTTTCATTAAATATTTCAAGAAAGCTACATAAAACATTGTTAAAGTTAGTATTACTCAAAATACAGCTGCTGTAAGGCCACTCAACCTCTCTTAACTTATTTATAAATGTAACTGAATCTTTATCATCGAATTTCCTTTTTATATGGCTCTTGTTATATGAAATTACTTTCTTAATTTTCAGTAGTTCAGTGAATAATGCAGAGTGGTCAAAGATTCCTAAACCTATGCAAAATTTATAAACATCTTCAAATAGATAATAGAAACTATCAATAGAGGTAGCTGACTGTGCATTTACTCTAGTGTGTTGCATAAAGTTTATTTTGAAGCCAAAGATTTTTTTATTAAGTCAGTGAATTTGGATGCATCATTGCTTTCAACTATGATATTAATATTGAAGTCAGCAACTGTTACTTCCTTTTTCCTTTACTGAGCTTTTCAAGCTGGCCATGAAATTTCACCAGAAAAGCTTCAATTGTAGCTTTCTCTGGTACTCTATAAATAGAAACTGCTGCAACATTTAGGTCCCTCAGCTTGATACAGCAGCTTTCAAATATACTCTCTTTATGCAAATGATCAAATTAATTTCTTATTTCATATTTTTTATCAGAATGAGTAAGTATGAAAGAGTGTTCTTGTGATTTCTCGAGTCTAAAAAAGCTGTTGGCTAATTTAAACTTTTCAATTTTATTAAGAATTTTAATATTGTTAGATGTAAGCTTATGTCCATTGAGCAAATAACTTTGATATTTCTACATTCAGATAGAATAATTTGTAATTTGTCCACTTTATGTCTTTTGCTTCAAAAGTCATCACTTAGATCGTTAATATTCAAGTGCATTATGTAGGGACATTCTTTTCTATTTATGGTCTAAAGCATACTATTTCTTGGATACTATTTGGGGTTGCCATTTTGTGCGACCAAACACTGTTTTTCATCCCCATAATTTCTTATAAGTTTCCCCTATTTTGCAGAATTTTACATGTATCACTGAACATATTACTAAAAATTTTGGAGCCTAACCTATTTAAATGAAGACTGTCTTTACCCAAACATGGTTGCTTAAGAATTTAATCATATTTAAGAACACAGCTCCTAGATCATTACAGTTTTCGTTTAAATCACAGTTTATTCTCTCAATATGTTGATCAGTGACTGATCTTCTGTAGATAATACCACTCTCTGTGAGGCTAGACGTTTTGTAGAGGTTCCTGGCAGACCAAATTAAATTTCTTGTTTCACTTACAACTTCCTCTTCAGTGCTGCTTCTATGAGAATTTGTACCTTCATGGATGAACACTCCTTTGTAATTCATCCGAGATGCCTCTGCTGAACCATCCTGCAAGCTATGTTGCTTAAGTGTTTCTTCGACTAGTGAGTCTTGATTCCTGGACGTATGTCTAATGTGGAATTTGGCATGGCACTACCACAGTTTTCTGCAGAGAATAGGCTACAACAAGGAATTCAGTTTTTCCACTCCGTTTTCATTATTGAGACATTTCGAATTCTTTTTATTATAAGTTGCACTTGTCAATTTGTATTTATTTTAGTTCTTGAGATTAAGGGATGATGGCATCCTACACACAAGACAAAAACAGAAAAACCTCATGCAGAACAGGAAAGTCAAGTAAAAGAGGATACACGACAGGATTTTTCCAAACAAAATGTATACAGTGATTGAAAGACTTGATTACCAGTTCATGAGAAATGGCCACAAGAGCTGTATATATGGAACAACTTCAAATCACTGACATGTACCAAAATAAATGAGGTCAATGCAAGATGTAAATACTTGACAGACTCTTTCACTGTTTTGTGCGGTACTGTTGTGGTAACAACCACCTCAGTTTTTGTACTTTAACGGTTTTTCTTGATTTCCCAACAAATTGCTGTAATTGTGGTTTTTATGAAAATTAATGTATCTTCATCTATCCCATTGCTGCTGTCATGAAAATGAAACCAAAGTATGTCACCACTTTTTCTGTTTTATATTGATCTGCATTATTACATCATGGCCCTGAAGCTCAGTCCCAGATTATGGATCCAAAGGTCTCGATTTTGTTATCAAGTAAGTCCTAGGATTCCTATTTGTCACTTACCACTTCTTTTGTCTCTGGAAATGTTGATTAATGCTGAGTAACACATTGTTTGCGAATCCACTTTAAAATGTAGGTCCACTATATACTTATAAGGATATGGTGTCTGTTCTTTCGGACATGTCTGAAAGAACAGACACCAGTGATGACCTACAGCCATCTAGAATGAAATTAGAATTAATTTAATACTTTCAGATGCAGACGGGCATTGATATATATCAATAAATTAATTCTAATTTTGTAGGTCCACTATAATTCACTGGGTAAGTGAAATTCCTCAATGACAATCTCTTTGGTGTGGAGAGTATCATTATTGTGACTGAGAAAATAAGAATAGCTCCTTGTAGAACAAGCAAATGAAATCCTCAAGAAAGCTTACAGTTGGTCAATAAATAAGAAAATTACATTAAACATAAAAAAACAACAGCCTTGAATGTTAGTTTGTAGAGGGAAAATGACATTGAGGATTTAAATGTAGATGGTAGTTCTAAAGACCTCAAAACAAATGCAGTACTTTTAGGAATGAATACTGATTTCCAGTTGAAGTGGTGTGAAAAAGGAAGATACTTGCAAACAGAATATCATCAATATGTTATGCCCTTACAGTATTTTCATCACTGAGTAACAATCAGTACCTTTCAGTTAAATACTTTCATACTTGCACTGAGTTCTTAGCTATAAAATCTTTTTCTGGGAAACAAATTCACAAAATATGAACACAATTTTCAAACTATAGAAAAAGGCCAAAAGAATAAAACTAAAATAGTAAAAAGGCACACTGTAAAGTTCTATTCAAAACTATGTGGATTTTAATTACACTACATGAGTACATTTGCCAATCAGTTATGCATACTAAAAATAACCTTGATAATTACTGCACAAATGGCTCTGTACGTGATGATGGAATAAGATGTAGACTGAAGTTACATTTGCCAAGCAGAGAGAATGATGATGGTGATTGTGGTGATAATGATATGGTTGTGGACCACACGACAACAAGCTCTTTAGTGTTCGTTTTGTCAAGAGACCATAACATAAAATTCAAAGCAGAATTCTCTATCAAGGAATAAAGTTGCACAATAAATTGCCTGTGGAGAGTAATGAGGTTACTGAAATCAACACTTTCTGAATGACTCCATACTGCCTGTAACTATTCATTTTTAGTTTATTATTTTGTACTTTTGTATAGTTTTGGTCATTTCCAAGTACCCTGTTAAAATGTCTTTTTATAGAACAATGTTAGATTTTCAGTACATAATTTTTAGTTAAAGTTAAAATGGTGACTAAAGAGAATACACTATGCTAGACATCATAATTTAGTTAGCTGTTTGATCTTCAAAGTAAATATTGGCAATACAGTAGTAGGTGTTGCTACAAACTTACATCAATGGTGTACTGCTTATTTACAAATGTTTTACATTTACATATACATGAAATTATGTTTATGATACATGCTACAGAAATTGTTGAAGATACTTTTCTGTAACGGTATTTTTGTAAATAAACATATACTTTAAAGGATAGAAATACACGTATTTCTACAACAGTTTTTAAATTTAGGTGTGCTGTCAAGGACAGAGGATAAATATGAACACAAGAAAAGTTAAAGTTACGTTTGACTTAAATTGGACTTAGCATTTTTCCTGAATAAGTTATTATTATTTTTGACTGACCTAGGTAATTTATTATAAATTATGTTGCCTACATGTCACACTGTCAAGGAATTTACTCAATCTCTGGCTTGTCAGATGAATTTTACCATTAGTATGGGTGAGGAGATCATGCACTTTATTTGTTTTGAATAGATGGAGATTCTTATTTACAATGAAGCTGTATCTAATGTGTATGTGCATTGAACAGGTAAAATTCAAAGTTCTTCACAGATTGGCTTGGTGGGTGCATGCAGTGGCAACCATATAATGATGTTCACAGTTTGCACTGACCCACAGAAATGAATACCATAGAAACATCAGAGCAAAGTACAGAGTTATAATGGTAGTCAAGTCAACTAGAGCAAAGTGAGCAACAATAATAACAGTAGCATTAGCACATCATCAACAGTACTAGCAGCTACATCAAGAAGAGTATCAACAACATCAACAGCATCAGCATCAACTACAGCAGCACCAAAAATTCCAATGACAGTGATGATGGCTGCAATAACGGAAGCAGAGGTAGCAACAGCAATTGCAGAAGTAGCATCAAAAGTAGTTGCAGAAGCAGAAACATGCAACAAAAGTAGTTGTAGATGCAGCAACAAGCAGTTGCAAAAGTAGCAACAACTACAGCATCACCAACAATAGCAACAACATCAACAACAGTTTCTTTAGCAGCAGCATTAACAACAAAAGCATTAGAAGCCCCATCAAAAGGTTGTCTACACAGGAAGAGAAAGACAGCAAATACATCCCCTTAAATGATTTATTACTCACGGACTTCAGTAAAATTACAGTAAGATAGGCACTATGGGAATAAAAGGCTCACCAGATGTGCTTGTAATGACACATCAAAATGTGCAGTCTACAAAAAATAAATTATAGAAATTATGAGCAGCCATAAAAACCAATTAAGACTGATTGTTTTTGGTATAACAGAGTAATGGGTCAGCAAGAATTGTAGTATGGCAGGGATGGGCCCCAGCATATTTAGCTACCACACTCACAAATGTGCTTATCGGGCTAGGTATAGCCCCTGCTTTACATCAGCAGGTTGTTTGTTAACAGAAGATTTGCTGGGCTGTTTACTGTAAAGCCAAGCGCAGCTGCCACAGTGTCTGGGGATGCAAGCTGCAACAATATGTTCTGCAGAGGTTATGGTAACCATTGCTGCAGCCACAGGCACCTATGAGGTCTGTCTAGAAAGTATCTGACCTCTGATGTTACTGAGATGATAGCACAGTGCCACTGTACACAGTAAAGGAAGAGACCTTTATGTGCATGTGTGAATTTTGTCTCTGCCTTCCAGCATGTCATTCGCTGTTAGTCTCGCTGAGTGAGGTGCTACACAATGTGTTCATCAGATTACCAATTCTCTCAAGATGACTGAATGTGTTGAGCAAAGATACTTCATCAAATTTTGTCAAAAGCTTGGTGATTCTCAAAGCGAAACAATTCCTAAGATTCAGCAGGTGTTTGGAGAAGATGCGATGGGTGTAACACAAAGTAAGGAGTGGTTCCATCAATTCAAAAATGGCTGCACATCAGCGGAGAGTGACCAGCATTCTGGCAGGCCCCAAACTGCTCGGAGTGCAGTTGTTGTTGAGAGGGTGCAAAATTTGGTGATGTCAGATCGTTGTTTGACTGTGCAAGAGATTGCCCAAGATGTTGGAGTGAGTAAAGATTCTGCACATGCAATTTTGTGTGATGATTTGAACATGCACCGAGTGGCTGCAGACTTCATGCCCAAGTCGTTGTCATTGGAACAAAAAGACCTCCGTTTTGACATTGCACAGGACCTGGACACCACCAACAGTGATCCTGAGTTTCTGGACACTGTGATAGCTGTAAATGAGTCATGGTGTATGGGTATGACCCAGAAACAAAAAGACAGTTGTTGCAATGGAAGCATCTCGAGTCTCCAAGACCGAAGAAAGTGCAGCAGGTGCGAAGCAAAATCAAGGTGATGCTGACTGTCTTCTTTGATGTCCGTGGAATTTTGCATCACAAATACGCACCGGAAGGAGAACAGTGACAAAGGAGTACTATCAAGATGTTCTCTGGTGACTCCGTGATGCAGTTCAGCGCAAAAGACCAGACGTGTGGACGGTGAAAAACTGGCAACTGCATCACAACAATGCCCCTGCACAAACATCCCACTTGATGCAAAAATTCTTGGCCAAACATGGAATTACAGCAGTTTGCCAACCTCTCTACTCTCCAGACATGGCTCCTTGCGATTTCTGGTTGTTTCCAAAATTGAAGATGCCGCTGAAAGGATCCTGTTTTGAGAGTAGAGAAGAGATAATGCGGAACACAGCTGAACACCATTCCGAAAGAAGACTTCCAGAGGTGTCTCCAGCAGTGAAAGGATCAGTGGGCTAAGTGTGTGCAAGCCTACTTTGAAGGGGATTAGGGTCCCAACCCCATCAGGTATTCGAAATATTTTTTCTGGCCAAAGGTCAAATACTTTTTAGACAGGCCTCATATTTACATCCAAGTGGCCACACATCCACATGATGCTGCTCCTCATACACAGCCACCTGAAGTCCGTATTTTTACCATATGAATAAACTGCAAGTTACACTTTCAACATCAAATAGGACAAATCAGCTTCCCAAACAGCTGGTGGTAAATATTCAGTTGCTTATCTATGGAATGGTGTTTAAAAAATGTTTTGGTCCATTGTAAGATTTATCAATCAAATGCAAAAATTTTCATGCTTATAGCATAAAAAAATTAAAAAAAGAATTCCAGTGTGCAGTGGGTGATTCAGGGGGGTGTCAGCTGAAATAACTCAAAAGTCTAAGTGTGTAAATGTGGTATGCAGGGATATGTTCTTCGACTGACCTTCATTGTAAGAGATGTTTAACTGCTTCGCAGGACTGACCTGCCAATAGTTTTGTTATCACCCTTCCATTGTCCTCAAAGTTAAGTTCACTGTTTGTCATCTCCCTCTCTCCACTCTGTCACAAGCCTTTACTCAAACACATCACAACTAAAGCCACTTGTAAGAGTTAGACAAAATAAATAAATAAATAAATTAGATACACAGAGAAAAATGTAACACTAATTTTACTAAATTATGTTATAATTAGCAGAGGCAGCTTGACATAGTAGTAACGAAAAAGAAATCATGAATAAACCTTTTTCTGAGTTAGCTGCCTAGAATGGATTGAACCTGCTATGGAGAAAACGTTAGAGGGAGAGAAAGATTACTGCTCTGCTTGAGCAATTCACAGATTCTGAGAAAGTTTCTGACTCACTTTCCACAAAATCTGTACTTTTAGCAAAAACTGATTAATCCTAAGTCAGCATGTTAAAGAACCTACACATGAATGCTACCCCTTCAATTTGTCTTCATTAAACTTTATCAAGATACTGGGAAATTCAGAATTTAAAGAGATATCTAATAAAGAGGTTCCATGTCAAAAAATTGTTCTTAGCAGCCCTACAAGAAGTGTCAGACCCTTAAACTAGGAGGACAAAGAAGGAATATGTGTTACTGGACCATACCTGAACAGCTTCCATTTTGATGGTTAGTCGTACTGTTTGCCTCAAGTGCAGACAAATGCCAACAATAAAGAAAAGAGTATAAGTGATCCTATTTGAAAGTAGGTCTGAAAAACAATTACAATAAGACTAAAATAATTTATAATCAATCCACTGAAAATGAAATTGTGTAAATTAACAACAGAATCACAAAACCAAGTGAGTTTCTGTTTCACAAGAGTTGAAGACAATGAATGGATGTACAGAAAAAAGGCCAGGAGAGTAAAAATGGCATTGATTGCTTCAGGTAAACTTAAAACACAAAATTAAGTTTTTTACATGTGTTAAACAAAAAGTTTACAGTTAGATTGTATTCCAGTTGTACTTTATGGCAGTGAAATAGACTTTTAATGTGAAAATCATTCAACACTGAAAGATTGTTCAGTGAGAAGTGAAGAGGCACATGTATGAACTATCTCATAGAGACAGGAAAACAAACAAATGAAGTGAATGACATAATTGTGACTGTCATGAAAATGGAATGGAGATGGCAGCATATCTAGCAAGGTGAATAGGTTGTAGGTGGGCCAAAAAATTCATTGTTAGATTCCAAGAGAGAAGGAAAAGACTGGGACAGTGACATAATGGAAGGTGAAAATAAAAAATATATACGAGTAAATTGATGTAAAGAACATTAAAGACTGTGATACAAAGAGAAGTCTGCAGGATAACTTTACCTAGCAGTGAAGATGATAATATGATTTTGAGTGTTCCATGGTTTTCCAAATTCATTCATGAAGAATGCAAGGGTAGTCCCTACTGACAGGCCATGATCAACACTTTCCTCTTTCCCTGTTGATTTATTAACAATTTGTAAATGAAAGTAATTCTTATGCTGCTTTATTACCCATTATTATTATTATTATTATTATTATTATTATTATAACAACTGTTGTTACATAGTTATTATTTATTTTCAACTGTTCTCATAATATCAATGTTATTTCACACAGATGACTTTTTTGTACTTAATACCCATAACTTCTTCATTAAGCACTTTCATTTAATCTGTAGTTTCCATTTTCACTTATAATGATGAGTCACACCTGAAGTTTTGTTGTTCTGTTGATCTTCACTATAATTTATGCCCCTTTTGAATTAAATGCAGAGAAGGAAAATGCCACCTGAAAGAAATTAGAGAGATGCATTTAAGTCTGGTCTTACTCAGTATATCTCTTTTGGTTCTAAGTACACAGATTGATAGATCTATAAAAACAAAATAATGGATTACTTCAATTAATAATACTAAAATAATCCACATTTCGCAAATGATAAGATTTTTCAAACTCTTAGTATGATTGATTAAAAATTACTCAGTCACTGTTACTGTATTAAGATGACTAATTTTTAATCAGGTCAGTCATCACTGTCCTCCCTTAACACAAGTGAGTCAAAATCATACCATGCTTCAATGATTTAATAAAGTCACTTACATATGGCTCTGAACACAAAGAAATGAATATTGATAAAATCAGTTCTTACATTACACAAGAAAATATGTATAAAATTTGTCAGCCAGTAATATAACTACACAAAACAGGATATTTCAGACTGTGAAATTGCAGCAATCTGACTAAACCAATGGCACAACTTTATGTCATTATGTGTCATTTTTCACAGGTTAGATAAGCACTTTGCAGTGTGGTACTTCAACTCCAATACTACAGGTTCTCTCCAACATGAGAGGGCACACTGTTGCAGTGGCTTGCATTTACAGTGTCAAATCACATTACTATGATCGCCAGGTAACATCCAGACTAATGGTATACAGTGTACAGATAAAATGTAAGAAACTAAGTGAGTTGCTGATTGATCTCCAAGCTGAATAGAGTGAATGATACTTATTATGGTAAAGGAGACATATCTTCTCCATTTTATAAATTCACCAGGAATCACAATGTTATCACTGCTTCAAACAACTGTAAAGTACAGGGTTATTACAAATGATTGAAGCGATTTCACAGCTCTACAATAACTTTATTATTTGAGATATTTTCACAATGCTTTGCACACACATACAAAAACTCAAAAAGTTTTTTTAGGCATTCACAAATGTTCGATATGTGCCCCTTTAGTGATTCGGCAGACATCAAGCCGATAATCAAGTTCCTCCCACACTCGGCGCAGCATGTCCCCATCAATGAGTTCGAAAGCATCATTGATGCGAGCTCGCAGTTCTGGCACGTTTCTCGGTAGAGGAGGTTTAGACACTGAATCTTTCACATAACCCCACAGAAAGAAATCGCATGGGGTTAAGTCGGGAGAGCGTGGAGGCCATGACATGAATTGTTGATCATGATCTCCACCACGACCGATCCATTGGTTTTCCAATGTCCTGTTTAAGAAATGCCTAACATCATGATGGAAGTGGAGCACCATCCTGTTGAAAGATGAAGTCGGCGCTGTCCGTCTCCAGTTGTGGCATGAGCCAATTTTCCGCGGGCTACGCGTGAAACTTGCCCGCACGCGTTCAACCGTTTCTTCGCTCACTACAGGCCGACCCGTTGATTTCCCCTTACAGTGGCATCCAGAAGCTTTAAACTGCGCATACCATCACCGAATGGAGTTAGCAGTTGGTGGAGCTTCGTTGAACTTCGTCCTGAAGTGTCGTTGCACTGTTATGACTTACTGATGTGAGTGCATTTCAAGCACGACATACGCTGTCTCGGCTCCTGTCGCCATTTTGTCTCACTGTGCTCTCGAGCACTCTGACGGCAGAAACCTGAAGTGCGGCTTCAGCCAAACAAAACTTTATGAGTTTTTCTACGTATCTGTAGTGTGTCGTGACCATATGTCAATGAATGGAGCTACAGTGAATTTATGAAATCGCTTCAATCATTTGTAATAGCCCTGTATGTGTGGTGCAGGTTTCAACCGTGAACGTGATGACTGAGGTGGTTCCACCAATGAGGTGTGATCAAACAGTAATGAGATTTTTTTTTTTTTTAATTTCACAGGCTATTTACATCCGATTTTCAAAAAAATAATTTGTCTTGTTAGTACACAGGTTCCTGGCATATATTTGCATATTCAGCTGTTTTGAATAGTTAGTTTATTGTTGACAGCTGAAAAGTCTACATGTATTTTTGAGCACTCAGCAAATTTATACTTTTAAAAAAGATGGATCAAAAAATTTGCATTAAATTTTATTTGAAAAATGGAATAAATTGCAGAACTTAATTCAAAATGTTGACTGTTGCTTTCAGTGAATCTACCATGAGTAAGACAAGAGTTTATGAGTGTTACAAACATTTCAAAGAGAGTTGAGTAGATGTTCAAGGTAACAATCGGCATGGATGCTGTAGCAAATCCATTACTGACAATAGTGTGGAAGAAATAATGAAAACGGTTCTGGAAAATCGCCATCAGAGAGGTTGCTGATAATGTCAGCATATTCTTTGGCTCATGCCAATCGATTTTTTTTATGTTTTGGGAAGGAAATATGTAGCAGCAAAGTTTGTTCCAAAATGGTAGAATTTCAGCCAAAAACAATATCACACAGACATTGCTCAGGAATTGCTGAATGAAGTCAACAATGATCCAGAACTTCTAAAGAAGGTTGTAACATGGGTACTCAGGTATAACATCAAAACCAAGGCCTAGTCCTCTGAAAGGAAACTGCCTGAATAGGGGGGGAAAAAAAATCGACAAGTTTGGTCACATGTGAAAGATCTTCTCACTGTTTTCTTCAATTGCAGTGGAGTAGTTCGTCATGATTTCCTGCGTTATGGTCATATGGTCAGTAAGGAATACTACCTGGAAGTTATGCACACTTTGTGGAAAGCAGTCCAAGCCAAATGACAGGAACAGTGGCAAAATCACACATGGAAATTGCATCACAATAATGTACCTGCTCACAGTTCAACGCTTGTTTGTGATTTTTTGGCAAAAATCGAAACTGTTATGCTGCCTCAGCCACTGTATTCAGTGGACATGGTCCCCTGTGACTTCTTTCTATTCCCGAAGCTACAGAGAACCATGACAGGACGTCATTGTGTCACCACTGATGAGATAAAAATAGAATCACTGAAGGAGTCGAATACCACAACAAAAAGGGAGTTACAGAAGTGTTTCAAAAACTGTAAAAAGTACTCAAATGTTGGGTAATGTTCCGGAATATTGTGGACCATTCGATGCCTTTTTGGTATGCTCTGTAATTTGCCACAGGTATGGTTATCAGTTTGTAGGGCTATATAAAGCATGACCCATCAAGGGTTTGAATGTCAGTTTCTTATCAGTGATGAAGCAATGAACCGAAAAAGTAGTGCAATGAGTGAATAAAAACAAACAGTGAAGTGTGAGTAGTCAAAGTGATACAGTGACAATATAAATCGAAAATAAAAATTGAAATGGGTTTAAAGTGTACTTAGTGTGTTTGTTAATAAAAACTAGATTTGATTTATATTTTAGACAATGCTCAAATATAAAAGAGGGGGAGATCTTGCCAGTTCTGAAACAAAATGGCGAAAACAGAAAGAACAGCAAAAAAACAAAATAGACAAAGAGTGCAAAGCATATTTAAGTTCCCAACGAATGACAGTGAGCACCGTGAGAAGCAGAGAAACCAAGGAACAGTGAAATCAACAGATTGAAGAATCAAGAATTGCATCACAATCTTTTATTAAAAGACTGCAAACTCAAGCTAGCCATGAAAATATCATCCTACGAGAAGCACAGGCCAGGAGAAGTAAACAGACCAATCTAAAGTATGAAGCACTGCACTATGACCCAGTAAGAGACTATAAAAAACACAGATATGCCGTTATCAGATAAATGGATAACATCTGCCAATTTTGCTATGCGAAAAAATTCATTAGAGAAACACCAGGATTCTGTTGCATGAATGGAAAAATTCGATCGCCACTACTGGAAGCACCTCCGCATGAATTTTTACATTACATAACCAGGGAAACTCCAGATTCAAAACGCTTTCTTCAAAATATAAAAGCATACAGCACCTGCTTCAAATGACTTCTTTCAGTTTCAATTTGATCAACACTAAAAGACATGAAAGTGATTATGTTTTTTCCATCTAAGGACAAGACAATCACAACACTGAATCATTACTACCACTACCCAATGAAGACCACACATTTCTGCAATTATATTTCATTGGAAATGAAGAAACAGAAATTGATCAATGATGCACAAATATCAGCAGATTGACACGAGAAGTAGTCCAAGATGTACAGAGGATCTTTCACAAATACAATCAACTGATTCATATATTCAAAATAGCACTAGACCAAATGATTTCTCCACCATACACTGTACGGTGGTTTGCTGAGTTTAGATGTAGATGTAGACTATGAAGTTATAATTTGAGTTGATAAAAGACCACCTGGAGAACACAAATCTAGATTTAATGCACCTCAGATAGATGAAGTCACCACCATAGTTGTGGACAATGAAAACACAAGCAGTGACATAACTGTACAATGAAAAACAGAACAACTACAATGTGCTGCAGAGACACACCATTCATATGATGCCCTCCAATATCCATTAATATTTCTGCAAGAAAAGGATGGATATCATTTTAATGTGAAACAAACCCAACCTGAAACAGGAATAGAAACTAACAAAAAAGTCACTTCCAAGGAATTCTATGCTTATCGCTTAATGATCAGAGATAATGAAACACACAATCACATTCTCAACATTCCCTGTTTATCCCAACAATTCCTGGAAGATGTTGTTGTCGTAGTTTGCTGCAGCTCTCCATGCTCCATCTGCTCTCCTGGCAGATATGTATGCAGAAATAGAAGTGGAACAGATGCTTTACATAAGACAGAATCAGAAAAACAATGCATGGAAGAATACATCCACCTTCAAGTTGCAAGCATAAATGGCATTGGAACAATAGTAATCTTAACCTCATCATACACAGGAAGTCGGAGACACATGCATGAGTACACTCAAAGTGCCACAATTGACATAAGAAAGTATGGACAACTTGACCTCTTCGTAACATTCATATGCAACTCATGGCCAGAAATCAAAGAACAACTATGATACAGACAAGCCTGTGTTTTACACAACAAAAAATGAGATTTATTGAATTCACCAAAAAAATACCACTTCTCTGAGACCATTAGATGCTGGATGTACACAATCGTATGAAAAAACAAGGACTGCCTCACTCACACACTCTCGTACAGCTACACGACAGAACCCATCTCAGGGATATCAACAAAAGCATCCAAGCTGAATTTCCCAAATGACAAGAAGATCCAAAACTGTACAACATAGTAGTGAAAAATGTGGTTCATGGACCATGTGGGCCATTAAACCCCAATTTGTCTTGTATGAGTGATGGAAAATGTACAAAAGAAATACCCAAAATCATTTTTGCATGATACACAAACTGGAGTTGATGACTATTCCAAATACAGAAGATGATTCATCCAAAAACGATGGCTTAACAACAAAAGTACAAATACAAGGCAGTGACAAACTGGAAATAGATAACCAATGTGTAGTGCAGAGAATTAAAAGACAAATGGCCACAATACACAAGAGGCACGATAAAGCAATTTTGCAGCACGACAACGCTCGACCCCACTTTGCACAAGAGGTCAAAATGTACTTGGAAACATTAAAATGGGAAGTCCTATCCCACCCACCATATTCTCCAGATGATGCTCCCTCTGACTATCACCTGTTTAGATCAATGGCGCATGCCCTGGCTGACCAACACTTCCAATCTCATGAAGAAGTCACAAATCGGATCAATTTGTGAATCGCTTCAAAAGATGAACAATTTTTTTGAAGCGGGATTCGTACACTGCCTGAAAGATGGGAGAAAGTAGTGGTCAGTGATGGAAAATACTTTGAATGATACATGTGTAACCAATTTGTTTAATTAAAGCCTCAAATTTTGGGGAGAAAATGGTGGAAGCAAAGTTGTACACCTTGTATGTGAACAAAGGCAGTGATATGGCAATACTTCAAATAGCCAAAGACAGCGCACAACAAAACAGAAACAACGAGATCCTCGCACACCAAATGGGAAGACACATCAACAGTAATGAAGCAGTGTGGTAGATTTTCAGTTTTCCCATATACGAATGCGAACCAACTGTGCAACATCTAGCAGTACATTTGGAAAATGCAGAGTTTTTTTCACAAAAGACACTACCAGAAAAATTGCAAGTGAATCACATCAGAACATAACATTAACAGCTTTTTACTGACTGTACAAATGGATCCATGAAAACATTACTATATGTTTACGTCCCTACCTATTGTGCATGGAACACAACAAGAAACATCTTTTAATGATGAAAACAAGGAACTCCAGTACAAGATCATCCAGGAATAATGAAAACTGGTGCACTAGCCCGAATATACACCATACATCCTAATAACATTGAATGTTTCTCTGTCTGGATGTTGCTACATGAAATATGGGGACCAACAAGTTTCACAGACTGGAAAACGATAATCCCTGGGAATTAACACTACAAGAAGCCTCGATCACAGCCTCAGCTGAACAAATGAGCCACTTACTCACCTCCATTCTAACAACATGTAAGCCATTGTATCCAAAACAGCTGTGAGACTCCTTCAAAGAGAGTATGAGTGATGACATACTGTACCAAATTTGACAAGCTCATCTGAACTGATCACCAATTCAATGATGACATCTTCAATGGAACACTCATTCAATTAGGTGATAAATTTTTAGCAATAAACAACAAGACGTTAGTACAAACTGGGATGCAAACACTGCAAAAATATGTTATTGGTGTGCTAAACTTCAAAATTACAAAGGAAAAAAGCTACAACATAAACAAACTATGTAATGCATTGCTCACAATATACCACTCCTCAATGACAATCAAACGGAAATTTACAACATTGTCATGGCTCAGACCGACAACAACACTGGTGGAATTACTTACTTGGATGCACCAGGCAGCAGTGGGATACCATTTCTAATAAATCCATTGCTGGCAGAAATACGTGCTGAACAGTATAATGCCCTTGCACTGGCATCATCCGGCATTGCCGCCACACTTACAGAATGGGACAAACTGGCCATTCCGCCCCAAAATACCATTGAATATAGCCGAAGAACAATTTCTGTTGTGTAAAATCGCAAGAGCAGCTGGACAGGGTGAACTTCAAAAGCAAGCTAAAATTATCTCCTAGGACAAATGCACAATGGCACATAAAAAAATCACTCAAAGCCGTGGACAGAACATTACACGACTTGCGAGGAAACTGAAGTGATGGGAGGAGCTCTACTCATACTCTCAGGAGATTTTTGACAAACACTTCCAGTTATCCCCTAGTGAACACCAGTAAATGAGATCAATGCATGCTTACAAAAACCACATCTTTGGCCATACGTACAAATACTGTGCCGAACAAAAAATGTGAGAGTTGAACTATCGAAAGACAAAACAGTAGTACATTTTCCTCAACAACTTTTACAAACAGGTCAAGGCACATATCCCACTGACCAGACAGCTGGCCTCATGAAACTCAACAGTGATTTCTGCTGAAAACAGCTCACCAATCAAATTTATCAAGACATTGTTCACAACTATAGCAGTCCAGACTGGTATTTGAACAAGCAATTTTTGCAACTAAAAACAATATTGTCGACAATATCAACTTTAATATTCAAAAGAAAATTCCCAGTGAAGAGAGAATACACACATCAATCAACATGATGAGTAAATGATGAAGAAATTGTGAACTTACCTACAGAATTTTTACACTCTTTGCGAGTTCCCAGAATGCCGTTACTCTGCCTTTGACTTAAAATTGGATCACCAATCATACTACTCATCAAAACTATGCAATTGAACAAGGATAATCATCAAACAGCTATGGAATAACATCACTGAAGCCGAACTTAAGACTGGAAAATACGAAGGACACACACTATTTATACCCATAATACTACTGATCTCTACTGAACTGTCATTCCAATTTAAAAGACCACAATTTCCAATCAAATTAGTCTACAGTTTTACAATTAACAAAGTGCAAGAACAAATTTAAAATATTGCAACATCAACCTCAAAGACTCCTGCTTGTCTTATGGTCAACTATACGTAGCTTGCTCTTGAGTGGGAAATTCAAAAAATTTGTGCATATATATCCCAGATAACAAAATAGAAAATGTTGTTTATAAACAAGTATTTTATGCATTTAGAATATGTTTTCAATAAAAAATTTTACCTCTTATACTTGAATAAGTATTGTAAATAGTTACAATACATTTTCAATAAAACTTTTTTACCTCTGACACTCTAGATTTTATCCTTTTATTCTGTCAACCACACACACTCATACCAACTTCCTGAGTGAAGCCTGGTACCTCAGCTAGTATTACATAAAACATGATTATCATATGTAGGCAATTATTATCAAGGAAAAAGTTGACATTCTTAACTGCCAAGATAGGCACTGTGAAAACACATATAGGCATCTGCACAATACCAGGATATTGGTAACTTATTATTGATTGAAATAATGCAGTTTATGTGTAAACAGCAAAGCTTTTTTAACCATATATACATCTCTAGCTGCTTATGGAGAATTGTATAAAACTCTAGAAACCCAGGTATGTCCCATTACCATATTTAACTTGAAACTGTATTACTATGAAAGCTAAAACAGTGCAAATTCATGCACACTTTAAGTCCTGTTAAGGATAGGGAATTATCACTTTCTATTCACTGAGCAAAGTGGCACAGTGGTTAGCAGACTGGAGTCACATTCAGGAGGACGGCTGTTAAAATCCACGTCTGGCCATCCCGATTTAGGTTTTCCATGATTTCCCTAAGTCACTTCAGGCAAATGCCACAATGGTTCCTTTGAAAGGACATGGCTGATTTTGTTCCCCACCCTTCCCATATCAGATGGAACCAATGACCGTGCTGTTTGGTCCCCTCTCCCCAAGTCAACCAACCAACCAACTTTCTATTACTATAAAATCACGAATAATTAGTTCATGGTATAAATAAAGTTAACTTGCAATGAAAAGTTATAGTCTCATGAATCATAAGGTAAATTGAGTAACATAGACTATATTGTTTAGGTGCAGCAACAATAAACTGAATCTTATAAACACAATAAGCAGATGTTATCTTAAAAGGGCATAATATCAGGTTTAAATTTGTGATTATGAGGTAACTGTAATAAGCATGGATTCCCTTCAGAATGTGCTTGATTATAGTTGGTTACAAATGCTTTCTAACAATTTGCCATAGGCAGGTAATAGAAAGGGGCACAAAAAGCAACATAAAATAGTTTCATTGTTGGCTGAGTCTTCAACACAAGAAGGGCCAGACCACAAGATAAACACAATACAAAACAATAAGCCTAACTGCTTACTGGTTATGCACAAAATGAAAAAGACTCCCTTCCTAATAGCAGAGCATCAGGGAGGGCACCAGTCAAATACGGTAAAAAGGGAAGCACAATGCCTCAGTGATAAATTGATGGGAAGAGGAGAGAGTGAACCAGTACTGCCAGAAGTGTTCAGTGTGAACTACCTTAACTTTGACAGGACGTGATACACAGAACAGCATCAGTGTGTGGCGTGTCATGGTAGATTGGTGATGTACAATTTTGGGCAGGACTACAACAGAACCAGTTCTTATCATTAGCGTAACATGAGGATCTATTTAATCACTGCTTCTCCCAGCTAATAACTGTTATTTTGCTAAAGAAATCTCCACCTGGGATTGTGTAGCAATGTTGTCTGTCAAGCAGTGTAAATTGCGCTAAATTTATGCACAACAATGATCTTATACAACCAGAAAACCAGCTAAATGCATGTTAAGTAATCTCAACTACACAAGAGTAAGGATTTTTAGCAATCTTCAGTGCTATTGCATAATAGGTTCATTACTAGTTGCAGATAGTCTATCCAATTTACCACTGCTCTTATTCGAGGTGGTAACACTTTTCTTTAAGTAAAACGAACAGTTTTGACACATAATACCACACGTGCACAACACTAATGTATTGTTTCCTGTTCAAAATATTTCATAAAAAGAGTTACAAAATAACCAGGCTTCATACATCAGCAGAGAACAATTTTTATTGCATAAGATGTTGTTTGCACTATAGTTAAAGATTGGTCACACTTTAAATGGAGTTTATAACCTTGGAGTGGGTTCTGGGCCACCAATACACAACTATTATCACAATAATAACCATCAAGATTTATGTCTGTTTAAAAATTCAATTTAAAGCTGTCACTGCAATATTTCACTAATATGGCAGCTAACAGAAGACAATCACTTATCGAATCTCCTTCAGGCCCTGTCTTACTACAAACAAATAATATATTTTAAATCTTTTCACCTTTACTATGTTCATTAACATTTAAAAGTAATTCTCAATGTTAATCACTTATTATTCAGCATTTAACAATAAACCACACCGTAGATCAATAGTGCTAATGTCTACGCTCCACTGTAGCTGATAAGAAAACTCAACATTCATTTAGGATGAGAATCATATTGAAATAAAAGTTCAGACAAAAGGGTTGATTTCAATGACACAGAAACTCTATTTTTAAATATTACTTAACAACATAATACAATTTTTACAGACCTCTGTGATATGAGACATCAATCACATCCGATCAGTACAACAGTTCAAACAAAAAGAAGGATTATTTAAGAACAATCATAGATAACAAAAGATGGAGATTTTCATTATCTTTTTCCATAGGTTTTATCTAAGATACGGGTTTTTACCGAACACTTAATTATGTCATTGACAATAATTATTTATTATTTTAGTAATGATGAAGTCCTTTTTATTAATATCATGAGAATGTTCATTCAGATTCCACACACAATGATGCCGTAAATATTTTTCTGAATAAAATATATGCCTGGATATTACAAGTGGCTCATAAACAGGGGAAGGTAAAGATATAGCTCGGTAGTGTCAAGGTTATGGTCTATCAATATCAGTAGAATAGATGATTGTGACCTAACTTTTTATCAGCATAAGAAACAGTGCCACCAAAAAAGTGTCCAAACTAGTCCAGACCTGCCATGGATGCAAGTCAGTCCCCTCACATACCTTAACTAATAAGGGAACGACACTGAAAATGAGAGTGAATGCATGTTGAATCAAATACACAATTAAATCTTACATTTGAATCAAGGTGATTAACACCAGAATCTCAACTGGAAAAATGACAATATAAACTAGCCAGACCATCTGATAAAATGTCACTGCTTCAACTTAGGTACATTCACATGGGATGTCAAAAGAACCACATGTGAAAAATGACAGGCTGGTAACCTTTCAAGTTAACTTAAAAACTACAGGCATCTCCTTAAAAATACAAAAATTCAGATTGTAAACCAAGATTGGTGCACCATCAAGGTAGATACAATAATAATCACACATACAAAATACTATTTTTATCATGTTAGAACACATTTGCTATCTTTAGTTGCCCTAGGTTAGAGAAACAACGCTACAACAGCTAAGTAGTATTGTGTTATCCCTCAAACTCATGTAAGTGATGACAAAACAAATGTATATTAAGGTATGACGCAGCGAGCCACACAGCTGGCACAATCATCCCAATGTCATTTAAATATGATAGTAGTGAACCACATTTAAAGGCAAATATCACTAGAGGATGCACACGATAAGAGGCAGATGGCTGTGATTGGTCAGCAATCCATGATGGCTGCCAGGAAGGTGAGAGGAGGGGTTTTTCCTTATGGCTGTAAGACACAGGTTACGTGATACATGTTATGTGATTTATTCATCTCATTAGGTACAATTTTCAGAGTATTTGATTTGATGTACAGGAGTCATGTCAAGGTTTACAAAATAAACTTTTTTCTCTTTTTTAAGAGAAATACAAAAGTTTACATTATATTTTACATTTCTAAGTATCATCTACACATGTACATAAAATAATACATGTAATACAATCCCTGTGTTCAGACTGTGAAACTGTCCTCAGTTAATTCATTGACAGAATTATAACACTTTTCCACCAGAAGAGTAAAGAGCAATCTTTTCAGTGAACCAAGCTCCATCTTAAATATATTACTGCCTTTTATTTTACTGAAAATTTTTAACCCCATATACTCTGGCGTTTGGGCATAAAGTTTTAAACGATATGTTGGAAGTTTGAAGTTATCTTTGTGATGAGTGCTGTAGCTGTGGTCAAAATGGAAAGTGTCTAGTGTATGTTGACTTTTATATAGGAACACCACCACCTCATATATGTAAAGTGAGGGGGATAGATAGTATTTTTAAATTTTTTAACAGTGGTCAACAAGATTCCCATTTTTTTGCAACACACATGTTTCTAATTACTTTCTTTTGTAATACTAGGAGCCTAGTGACATTTGCTGAATTTCGCCAGAAGATTATACCATAATGAATAACTGACTCAAAGTAGCAGTGATAAACTATCTTTCTGGTATCCACGTTTGTGGTACCTGAAAAAATACACATTGCAAATGCTAAGTTGTTCAGTTTATTTGCTAAGTAATCTATATGTACCTTCCAATTTAAATTTTTGTCAAGATTTAGGCCTAAGAACTTCACATGGTTTGCTTCTGTGATATCCTGATCATTGCAAGTTATCTTTATTTCAGTCCTTTCTACTGATTTAGCTTCAAATTGCATTATTTTGATTTTAGTTACATTTAGTTTTCGTCCATTTTGATAGAAACAAGATTCGAGTTTTTCTAAAGTATTTTTGGCTTTTTCTGGAACACTTTCAGATACCTCATTTTCAATTAGAACTGATGTATCGTCAGCAAATAAGACTGAATGAACATCAATAGCAAGTGGTAGGTCATTTACATAAAAAAGAAACTGATAGGGACCCAATATCAAACCTTGTGGGACTCCTTGGGGAACTGTTTTCCAGTCTGAGGAATAATTGGTTCCGTTTGAAGTTAAAATTACTCTTTGTTTCCTACCTGACAGGTAAGAGCTAAACCATTTTAAAGCAGTGTCCCCAATTCGATACATCTGTAATATGTGGAGGAGTAATGCATGGTTCACTGAATCAAAAGCTTTAGTTAGATCACAGAATATTCCTCTGACCTTTCTACCCTTATCTAATGTGGAGCATATTTTTTGGATAAACTCATTTATAGCTATCACAGTGCTTTTACCCTGGTGGAATCCGAACTGTTTTTTAAAAATTATATCATTTTTTTACGGTAAGAACTTTATTAATTTGTTTTGCTGCAATCTTTTTCAAACACTTTAGAGAAGACTGGCAAAAGAGAGATACAGCGGTAATTACCCATATCTTGTGTCAATCCTGTTTTGAATAGAGGTTTGATCTCAGCATATTTCAATACATTTGGAAAGCATCCCTGTTCAAAAGATTGATTTATAATAATTGACAGTGGTTGAGAAATAATATTGTACACACACTTGATTACAGATGATGTTATTTCATCCCACTGGAGGGGAAGGGTAGGGGTAGGTACTGCAAAGCACGCAAGACAGGGAGCTAGGGGAGTGAGACGTAACACTGCAAGAAGTGAGAGAAGAGGGGGATAATGGTACATCGTCGTGTGGTCGGCTTTTTGCAAAAAATGGCTCTGAGCACTATGCGACTTAACTTCTGAGGTCATCAGTCACCTAGAACTTAGAACTAATTAAACCTAAGGACATCACACACATCCATACCTGAGGCAGGATTCGAACCTGCGACCATAGTAGTCGCTCGGTTCCAGACTGTAGCGCCTAGAACCGCACGGCCACTCCGGCCGGCGGCTTTTTGCAAATGCAACAACTGTGAGCCAGGCTAGGCATCAGTATCAGCTCCATATTGCTTCATCTTCAGCTTTCATTTTCAACTTAATATTTTTACATCATTAATCAGTACATTTCAAACAGATCTTCATATCAGCTTCACCCAACACCTTCCACTTACATTGCTGCTATACAAAAGATGGTAACACAATATAAGTAACAGTATATCATGACTTTAATCATAATGCTTCATTAACTTTTTATTTCATAGTACATTGTGTAGTAAACAAATAATAGACAAGACTGGTTCAAGTAACAAATATGGATTTATTAATGAAGCTCTGAACAACAACGGAAAAAAGACTCTCATAGATCCCCACATAACAAGACACAATACTCTGATGTGAACGGGATACGTGAAGGACATGCAGGATACTCAGTTAGTGCTCCTCCACCCATATATATGTGCGAGTCAATGGCAGACAGCGAGGCGGAGACCTCGCCGCACGCATGCCTCCCACAAGTGGACTCCAGTGGCTGGCCTGCATTGATACAGTTGGCAGCTGATTCAAAAATGCACACGTGGTGACAATACACTCAGCACACTCTCATTCACATGCACTAGTCGCAGGATACAACACATTATAATCCTCAATATGCAACATGGTTTCATGTGTTGTGTCACAGTATCATCCTGTCAAACTTGACTATTTTTTTATGCTCTCCAGGGGTTACTAGCAGAAAGTAACATGACGTAAAATGTTGTGTTAGTCATCTTGCTTAAGACAGTGTACTCTAATGCAACCTGCACACTTAATCTCTCAATTTCCATCATGTATCAACACATTAACCACACCATCTTTAATGGCCTTTCATAATCTGTCATTGACACATTATAATTACCAGCACTGACTTAACCACTTACAAAACAAGATATTCCCCATTCTCCATAGAAGGAAAGAAAGATTCAGAGAAAGCCATAGAAAAGGTGGGAGAGCAAAAAAGTGAATCCTTATGTTCTACATTCCAGTACATCACATAGCATCCTAGAGATTTAAGTGACAACAGGTGCTAATCATATTACTATGACTCTATAGTACTCCTGCAGGCCTGTAGCTCCTTACTCCCACTAGTAGTCCGACAGATTCTATCTGGACTGTCAGAATTTCACGGTTTGCAGATTTTCTTGCAAGGCCAGGATGAGGGTGTCATGTCTGTGTCTGGTTTCCCAATAAAAACTCTCTCCCAATGGCGCCCATACACATGAGCAAGGAAGAGTCATGGCCCTCCCCATAGCTTTCAAGGAAAAGAAAAAACACAGTGTAGTCAGGTGCTTTTCTTTCAGATAAACTATTTAAATCTGTATCATGCAGTTTTTAATAAGGTTGGAACTGAAACTTTTTTGTGGCTATTTACGAGTCACCTTTCATCATTCAAAATATTAAAAATACTTCGTACCCTCCCAATTTGCCCCCTCCTCCACCCCATGAAAACTATTGTATGGACACTCTTGTCACTCACATTGCAGCTCACGATTTGGCTCATTCCCTCACACGTAAGTGGTTTTAATTTCTTGTTAGATGTTAGATGTGTTTCTTGTTAGATGTTTGTTGGATTCCTAAGGCTCTTATGTCTATCCACAGCAAGCTGCCTTTAGAGCAGAAACTTACTCTCACTGGTGGCATGACATTTTATTGATAGAAAAGATGAAAAAAAAATAGTTTTGAGCACAACATAAAAAAAGGAATGTCAAGACTGGCTTGGATATTCTGTGAGTACTAGTTCACATCTTGCCAGCTGTAAGGTCCTACAGGTAGCATGATGGAACTCTACGAGTTCTGAAACCCTGCCTTGTCTCGCCTTGATCTACCTTGCAGCCAGTGACAATCAACACCTGGTGACTGATTTCTTTAGCCAGCCGGAGTAGCTGAGCGGTTCTAGGCGCTACGGTCTGGAACCGCGCGACCGGTACGGTCGCAGGTTCGAATCCTGCCTCGGGCATGGACGTGTGTGATGTCGTTAGGTTAGTTAGGTTTAAGTAGTTCTAAGTTCTAGGGGACTGAAGACCTTAGAAGTTAAGTCCCATAGTGCTCAGAGCCATTTGAACCTTTTTTTAAATTTTTTTTTTAAATTTCTTTACAATGGATTACAACATGCAGCACAGCACATGTCAACTGTGTGTCAGCTGCTTGCACCTCTTGCAGTGTAACTCATTTGTAAACATAGGCCAAGGGTCATTAATTTATGATGTGGTTGAAACAAATCACCTACTGTCTTGTGTAATAGAACAAGTGGAGCTGCATCATGCAAAGCCAAAAGTGACACCACTTTTGTCTTGCTTCTGATAAAAATATATTGCTCTTTCCTCTGCTTCCTTTCTTAATGCATCAGTTCTCTTGTAGCATGATCCAAAAATATATGTACAGCATGAAATTGTACAATCCTATTCATGAACATTTCGAGATCCTCCCCTTGCCTCTATCTCAGGGTAGATAATTTATTTCTGTAGTAACTTATGTCTGCTTTGTCTAAATATCTCTTTGACAATCCCCTGCTGGAAAATCAATCTTTGTGCATTTTTCAATGTAGATCTATCCCCTGGTAATTTGAACCACACCATATTTAACTAAAAGTCATCTGATCATGAAAAGCACATTCGACCAACACCACAAACTTGTTGTAAAATGATGTCCACATTTTTGGTGGAATTCCCCACAAAAACAGGAATCACTATGCTACGCTGTGAGATGGCAGGACTGATCTCAGATTACCTGAACCTTCAAATCTTTCTTTGGCATAGAAAATTGTTAATTCTAATTTCTCTTCTAAGTACATATTTTTAAGGGTGAGTTTATGCATCTGCTCTTGCATGGGTACAAGGCTGCTCTTTAATTGTGAGCATGTAGTGACCATTTATTAAAAAGATGAGGAGAAGTAGCTTTCAATTTCTAAATCTTACTGTATACACATTACAATCACACTTTAACTATCTCTAGACATTATAATTAAAATAGTGGTCAAAGATTGCCTTGAATATTGTGAATTCACAATAATGATATTAACGTGACATTATGTTTTAAATGAAGACACTAAATAGCAATACTCAACAAGAAAATCTAACAGTAAACTCTATGATTGGCAGGACACTTCCCAATAAATGTCTCTCAGTTCAGAATGTTGCTTCTCATAAAAAATATGACATTATGTTGTTGTCAAATTCAATCACTGCAGCATGATGGCAACATCAATGCACATGCATGACGTGGGCTATTGGCATGTGGCACCTGCATGGAGGTGCCTTGCACCCACCGGTGACTGATGGCTGCAATGGTGATGAGGCAAAGTGTGGACCACCCGCTGTTGAACTCTTTTGATGCTTGGGCTGTGCAACTGCACATTAGTACTGAGATGGCACGTGTCTGGTAAGGGTGGCAGGTCAGGCACACAGCCACAGGTAGTGCTGAGATGGTGCTCCCCACGTGAGGGTGGCATGACGTTATATGTTGTGAGCCAGAAGGGCAGCAGCAAACAGTGTAGCCCAAAGCACAGTCAGCTCAGCTGGCAGGCCAGACTGTGGCTTAGTGTGGCCCTGATGATGCTCTTGGCAGGGCCAGCAGCTGCTGGGCAATGGTGGTGGGTAGCAGGCTACTAACAGGTGATGCCTGTGGGTGGCGGTGTGCCACGACGACTGTAGGTGCTTGGTACAGCTACAAGAACAGCATGGATCTGGCATATGATTTGCAACCCCATGCATGTGGATAGGGTGACAACGGCACAGCACTCAGCAATGATGTGTGGCAATAGGAAAACTCCACTGGCACCAGCTGGCCAGCTATGACAGTCAGATGAGCCTTATACAGCACAGACTTGCACACAGTGCCCATGTGTACAGTACATAGATACATGGCATAGTATGGTGAACTTGTGGCTTCAACGGGTGGCAGGTAGTGAGGTGCTGGCTGAACCTTTCTCTAGGAGCAGTGGAAAGGCACTGATGCAGTTTGTTCTGGACTACATGGCAGGTACAGCTGCAACTCCCGGTCTGTGTGAAGTAACATCATCACAGTGCTCAGCTTTCCACTGACAACGCAAACAAATGTAAACCAAAATTTTTGCAGCTTAATTTCTGATTAAATAGTGGGGGTCCAGACTTTTGACATCAAATGTACAGACATGAAAGAGGAGGAGGCTGATCAGGGCAACAGAGGGAGTCAGAAGGGAGGTTTTTGAATTAAAGAATGGATTCATTGACCAATAGTATGTTTTCAGTTCTCAAGTTACAGAAGGGCTCATCTGGGACACAAAGGTTGATTGACACTCTAAGTGGTTGAACAAAAGAAAGGAAAAGGAAGTGGGAGAGTAAGTGGTTCATGTTTGTGTGTTTGGTGGCCAGCCCTGAAGCACAGAGCCAAAGGCGGATGGCAGATGCCATCTGCTCTGTTTGAAAGCAGAATCACAGGAGTGTGTCTATGCTGTGCACTGCCCTCCAAGAATCTCCAGCAACCACACACGACTTATTACTCATGTTCCCTACTGGGTATGTTTGGTGGCATGGGTATGCTACTGCATTCAGCAGAGGGCTGAAAGCATAGCTTGCCAGCAACTTTTATAGGAATGAACTACTTCTGCCCTGAAGGACAGCTTGGGTTGGTACATCAGCACTCTCGGAACTAATGCTGGACTTTTTGAAACATGCAGCTGATCTTTGGTGTAAAAACTTTTTAACCAAATTCCTAAAATATTCCCAAGTGGCTAGCCATCCTTCACAGCTTTTTACAAAACAACAGAAACAAGCCTGGAGACATTATTACAGAAATGGGAGAAGAAGTGCACGAATATGAGATTGCAGATATAATACTGCAGGAAGAATTTGACACAGCAATGAAAAACCAAAGCCATAAAGAGATACCTGGAGATACATTCTTTTAGAATTATTGAAATCCCTGGGAGAACTAGCTATAAGAAAACTATTCTACCTGGTATACGAAATACACTGAAGAGCCAAAGAAATGGCAACACCTTCTTAATTTCATGTAGGGCCGCCGCGACCATGCAGAGTGCCACAACATGATGTGGCGTGGACTCGACTAATGTCTGAAGTAGTGCTGGAGGGAACTGACACCATGAATTCTGCAGGACTGTCCATAAATCCGTAAGAGTAAGAGGGGGTGGTGATCTCTTCTGAACAGCATGTTGCATGCCATATATGCTCAATAATGCTCATATCTGGGAAGTTTGGTGGCCAGTGGAAGTGTTTAAACACAGAAGAGTGTTCCTGGAGCCACTCAATAGCAATTCTGGACATGTGGGGTGTTGTATTGTCCTGCTGAAATTGCTCAAGTATGTTGATATGCACAATGGACACGAATGGATCTAGGTGATCAGACAGGATGCTTATATACATGTCACCTGTCAGAGTTATTTCTAGACTTATCTGGGGTCCCATATCACTACAGCTGCACACACCCCTCACTGTTACAGAGCCTCCACCAGCTTGAACTGTCCCCTGCTGACTTGCAGGGTCAATGGATTCATGAGGTTGTCTCCATACCTGTACATCCATTCACTTGATACAATTTGAAATAAGACTCGTCTGACCAGACAAAATGTTTCCAGTCATCAATATTCCAATGTTGGTTTCATGGGCCCAGGCAAGGTGTATCATGCAGTCATCAAGGGTACACAAGTGGGTCTTCAGCTCTGAAAGCCCATATCAATGATTTTTTGTTGAATGGTTTGCACACAGACAATTGTTGATGGCCCAGCACCAATTTGCGGAATGATTCTCTTCAGTTGTTGTTGGTCCCATTCTTGCAGGGTCTTTATGGAGCCGCAATGATATTGGAGATTTAATGTTTTACCGGATTCCTGATATTCATGGTATTACTCGTGAAATGGTCGTACGGGAAAATCCCCACTTCATCGCTACCTTGGAGATGGTGAGTCCCATCACTTGTGCACTGACTATGACACCATATTCAAACTCACTTAAATGTTGATAACCTGCCATTGTGGCAGCAGTAATCAATCTAACAACTGCACCAGACACTTGTTGTCTTATATAGGAGTTGCCGACCACAGCACCGTATTCTGCCTGTTTACATATCTCCGTATTTTGATATGCATGCCTATACCAGTTTGTCTGGTGCTTCAGTGTATGTGAGACAGACAAAATACCCTCAGACTTCAAGAAGAACGTAAGAATGCCTATTACAAAGAAGGCAAGTGCTGACAGGTGTGATTACCACTGAACCATCAGTTTAGTAAGCCATGGTTACAAAATACTGACACAAATTATTTAAAGTGAGTGGAAAAATTAGCAGAAGCTGACCTCAGTTAAAATGGGATTGGATTCTGGTGAAATGTAGGAAAATGCGTGGCAATACTGACACTACATCTTATCTTCGATGAGGCAAAGCTATATTTATGGCATTTGTAGATTCAGAGAAAGTGACATTGTTGACTAGAATACACCGTTTGAAAGTCTGAAGGTAGCAAGGATAAAATAAAGGGAGCAGAAGATTATCTGCAACTTGTAAAGAACTCATATCATACTTCGAGGAGTTGAAGAACATGAAAGATAAGCAGTAGGGAGTTAAATGGGGCTGTAGCTTGCCATCAGTGTTACACAGTCTGTACAATGAGCATGCAGAGAAGAAAACTAAGGAGAAATTTGAAAATGGAATTAAAGGTCAGAGACAAGAAAGAAAAAAAGTGACATTTTCTGATGACATTGTAATTCTGTCATAGGAGGCAAAAGACTTGGAAGATAAGTTGAGTGGCATGGTTAGTGTCTTGAAAAGAAGCTGTAGGATGAATATGAAAAAACAGGGGTACTGTGTGGAGATTTTGATATTGATTTTCTGAGCCATAGCCCTCACAGGGAGAAGTTCCTAGGTATTATAAATGCTTACAATCTATGTCTGACTGTTAGCTCTCCAACACATATAACAAAAATTAGTGTCATTCTCTTGGGCCAGGTATGTGTAAACATGGACATCAGAAAACTTTGATACCAGCTCTAGCGACTATCTTTCACAGTTACTAACCATACCTGTAAACCACATTTCGACCAGTGTACAAAATATTATCCATAAAATGCGCTATTGTCAGAAAAATATTGAACACTTCCTGTATCTAATCAGCAAACAATCTTGGAAAGAAGTATACAATACCTCTATTACCAATGAAAAGATGGAAAATTTTTTGAACATTTTCAAGCACAATGTTGCCATAACTTCTCCACAAAGGAAAATGATTTCAAGGAGCACAAACAGATTCAAAAGCTGGATTACATAAGGCATTAGAGATCTTGTAAAAGGAAGTGGGAACTTTTTCTGCACTCAAGACTGACAGAAATCCAGAATTTCTTAGTTATTTCAAAAAATACAAGTTAGTTTTGAAATGTGTCATAAAAAGAGGCACAAATTAAGGAAAATGACAAGTATATTATGAAGTCATCCAATAAAACTAAGTCCATATGCAAAGCTGTGCACGATCTTGCGAGGAAGGAGACAACTTACAAGAATATTGTGATATTGCACGATGCCAAGAATGTCACTAATCTTAGGGCAGTTGCAAACAACTTCAGTTCTTATTATGGAACCCTTGCAGGAAAATTAGTGAAGGGAAAATTTGGCAATCTACCTAATACAACACTGAAAGAACTTCCATCTATTGAAATAAATAATACAGGGTGATTATAATTAATTAAAGTTAAACTTTCAAAATGCTGTAGAAATAACACCACTTGTCCGAATGATGTCAAATTGCAACAGAATATTATCGCAGAAAGGGAAAAAGTGTGGCAGAAGAAAAAAAAAATAGTGCGAAAATTGTTCAAAAGAATGTTTCAGAACATGTAAATGAAAACACCTGTCATGTGCATGACCTATTGAAGTTGGTATAAATATACCTGGTACACAGCTTTTCCTCTTTTCACATCTGCGACGTTCACCATGATTGTCTCAATGCAAGATTGTGCTCTGCTTGTAAAGCTGTATTACAAGAATGATGACTGTGTACACATTGCTCTGCAGAAGTTCCACACGCTGAAGGGTTTGAAAATGGTGTTGGTCCAATGACTGCCGTCGGTCTGGAGGAAATGATCTGGAAATTAGAAAAGATGGTTTCTTTTTATGTGCAACCTGGTAGAGGGAGGAAACGAATTGATTTGACATCAACAGAAGCAGTGGCCACAGCAATGCAGGAGGAGATGAGTGGTGGTGTGCAAACATGTAGTGCACGGAGAATTGTACGAACATTAGACATACCCATGAGCACGGTGCATAAAATCCTACAAAACATCCTTCTTTGCTATTCATTCAAAATTAACCATGTGCTTGAGTTGCTTCCTGTTGACCTCCCAGCAAGAGAGACCTTTTCTTTAGAATTTCTTGCTCGCATGGAAGTGGACAATGATGGGCTGTGGAAAATTTTGTGGACAGACAAAGCCCCCTTCCATCTGACAGGATATGTCAATACACAAAATTGTTGAATGTGGGCAATGGAAAATACACACACAAATCAACCAGTACCACTTAATCCAGAAAAGAACCATTGTGTGACACAGATTTACAGCCCCATTTATCATCGGGCCATATTTTTTTGAAGAGACAGGTGCTACCAGTCCTGTTATCTGTACCATCACTGGTAAGCACTATGAGAGTCTTTTGCACAACCACGTCATTCCGGCTCTCCAAAGGGGGATGGGATCATTTTTATGCAAGATGGTACACCTCTTCACATTGCAAATCCAGTTAAGCAGCTGCTGAAGTGCCATATCGGAAATGCTTGAATTATCAGGTGCCATATCCCTACAGCCTGGCCATTCCGATCACCTGACCTTAAGCCGTGTGACTTCTGGCTGTGGGGCTATCTGAAAGATGTTGTGTGCAGTGTTCTGATTGCAAACTTAGCTGCACTGAAGGCACACACTGCACAACACATTCTAAACCTGACATCGAAAACACTGTGATCAGTTGTGGAACATTGTTTCTCGATTTCAACTTGTTGTAGAAAATGGTGGACAGCATATTGACCATGTTTTGTGCCAGTCACACAGATATTAATAATCTGATTTGATTTCGATTGATACTTTTTATGCGGTTTTTGACCTCAGGACAATTTAAAACTGATGTGAATGATGATTTTTATGTGTTTTTCTGCCTCAGGACAATTGAAAACCGATTTTTCCCATCCAATGTGATATGACCTTGCCATGGTGGATGCACTCATGTAAGTAACAGTATCATATCTGTACACCCACACACACAGAATAGTACAGTTTGTTTAACATCTAACGTACACCTTAGGTATTGTATGATTCATTTGTCATTGTAGTCAACCACCATTAAATTATGATGCTCACAGCACCATCTATTCCTACCTTTTGTAACTATTTATTTTTCTTCTGCCGTACATTTTCCCCCTTCTCCGATAATATTCCATTGCAATTCGACATCATTCTGACCAGTGGTGTTATTTCTACAGTGATTTGAAAGTTGAACTTTAATTACAATCACCCTGTATATCCATGTTCCTTAGGCCAATAGGACCAACAGAACTCCTAAATACCATTAATTTCAACAAAGAGTAATTATTCAACTGGCTCTGATGATTCCAGAGTGAAATTTTCACTCTGCAGTGGAGTGTGCACTGATTGAAACTTCCTGGCAGATTAAAAGTGTGTGCCGGACAGAGACTCAAACTTGGGACCTTTGCCTTTTGTGGGCAAGTGCTCTACCATCTGAGCTACCCAAGCAAGACTCACATCTCATCCTCACAGATTTACATCTGCCAGTAGAGCACTTTCCTGCGAAAGGCAAAGGTCCCGAGTTTGAGTCTCGGTCCAGCACACAGTTTTAATCTGCCTTGGTACTGATGCCAAGACACATTTCTCTCCTTTAGAACAAGGACCCAACCCATACAATTATAGTTGGTGCTGACTTTAACTTACTCTCGATATGGTGACCAAAATACATGTTTAATTCTGGAGGTGCACATAAAATATCATCCAAAATTGTGCTGAACTCATTCTCTGAAAATTATTTTGAACATTTACTTCATGAGCCCATGCAAACAGTAAATGGTTGTGAAAATACATTTTACCTCTT
The DNA here is from genome assembly GCF_021461395.2 of Schistocerca americana. Taxonomy (NCBI): domain Eukaryota; kingdom Metazoa; phylum Arthropoda; class Insecta; order Orthoptera; family Acrididae; genus Schistocerca; species Schistocerca americana. Next base: position 543,551,444 of record NC_060119.1, read on the forward strand.
AGTAACAAATAATCTTGAGTTAATAACAAGCATTAAAATGGATACAGTGATTAGTGAACACAGGGTGGTTGTTGCAAGACTGAATATTGTAACTCCCAAATTCTCCAAAAACAAACAAAAAATGTACGTATTCAAAAAAGCAGATAAAAATTCACTTGACACTTTGCTGTGAGACAATCTCCACTCCTTTCAAATTAACAAAGTTAGTGTAGACCAGGTGTGGCTTGAATTCAAAGAAATAGTATCGGCAGCAATTGAGTGATTTCTACCAAATAAATTAACGAACGACAGAGCAGATCCTCCACAAAATGGGTTAGAACACAATTGCAGAAACAACGAAAAAAACATGCCAAATTTAAACAGATGCAAAATCTCCAAGATTTGTGATCTTTTACAGAAGCTCAAAATTTCACACAGATTTCAATATGAGGGGCTTATAATAGTTTCCACAAAGAAGCTTTGTCTCGAAACCTGGCAGAAAATCCAAAGAGACTCTGGTCATATGTGAAACATGCTAGAGACAAGACACAATGAATGCTTTCTCTGTGCGATAGCAATGGAGATACTATTGAAGACAGCACTACCAAAGCAGAGTTACTAAACACAGCCTTCCAAAATGCCATTACAAAAGAAGAAGAAGTAAATATTCCAGAATTCAAATAAAGAACAGCTGCCAACATGATTAATGTAGAAGTAAATATCCTCGGAGTAGCGAAGCAACTTAAATCACTTAATGAAAGCACATCTTCTGGTCCAGACTGTTTACCAATTATGTTCCTTTCAGAGTATGCCGATGCATTAGCTCCATACTTAACAATCATACACAACAATTCGCTCGATGAAGGATCCATACCCAAAGACTGGAAAGTTGCACAGCTCACACCAATATTCAAAAAAGGTAGTAGGAGTAATCCACTAAATTACAGACCGCCATCACTAACATTGATATGCAGCAGGATATTGGAACATATATTATGTTCGAAAATTGTGAATTACCTTGAAGAAAACGGTCTATTGACACAAAGTCAACAGGGATTTAGAAGACACTGTTCTTGTGAAACACAACTAGCTCTTTACTCACACGAAGTGTTGAGTGCTACCGACAAGGGATTTCAAGTTGATTCTGTTTTTCTGAATTTACCGAAGGCTTTTGAAAATGTACCACAAAAGCGACTTGTAGTGAAATTGCATGCCTATGGAATATCATCTCAGTTAGGGGACTGGATTCTTGATTTCCTGTCAGAGGGGCACAGTTCGTAGTAACTGACAGAAAGTCATCAAGTAAAAGAGAGGCAATTGCTGGCGTTCCCCAAGGTAGTGTTATAGGCCCTTTACTGTTCCTTATCTATATAAATGATTTGGGAGACAATCCGAGCAGCCATCTTAGGTTGTTTGGAGATGACGCTTTTGTTTATTGACTAATAAAGTCATCAGAAGATCAAAACAAATTGCAAAATGATTTAGAAAAGATACATCTATGGTGCTAAAATTGGCAATTGACACTAAATAACGAAAAGTGTGAAATCATCCACATGAATTCTAAAAGGAATCCTGTAAACTTTGTTTACCCGGTAAATCAGCCAAATCTAAAGGCCACAAATTTAACTAAATATCTAGCAATTACAATTACGAACAACTTAAATTGGAAGGAACACACTGAAAATATTGTGTGGAAGGCTAACCAAAGATTGTGTTTTATTGTCGGGACACATAGGAAATGTAACAGACCTACTAAGGAGACTACCTACACTACACTTGTCTGCCCTCTTTCAGAATACTGCTGTGTGGTGTGGGATCCTTACTAGACAGGATAGACGGAGTATATCAAAAAAGTTCAAAGAAGGGCAACACATTTTGTATTATCATGAAATAGGGGAGAGAGTGTCACTAAAATGATACAGGATTTGGGATTGACATTATTAAAACAAAGGCGTTTTTCATTGTGGAGGAATCTTCTCACGAAATTCAATCACCAACTTTCTCCTCTGAATGTGAAAATATTTTATTAACACCGACCAACATAAGAAGAAACGATCACCATGATAAAATAAAGGACATCAAGAGTTCTCACGGAAAGATATATGTGTTCGTCTTTCTGTGCGCTATGCGAGACTGAAATAATAGAGAATTGTGAAGGTGGTTGATGAACCCTCTGCCAGGCACCTAAATGGGATTTGCAGAGTATCCATGTAGATGTAGATGTAGTTTAGATGAATGTGATTCATTCTTATCATGTGGTGTTTTCCCACAGAAACTGAAAGTGGCAAAAGTAATACCCCTACATAAAAAAGATGATCAGCACTGTAAGGGTAACTATCAGCCTGTGTCACTACAGTCAGTGTCTGTATGTGTGGATGGATATGTGCGTGTGTGCGAGTGTATACTTGTCCTTTTTTCCCCCTAAGGTAAGTCTTTCCGCTCCCGGGATTGGAATGACTCCTTACCCTCTCCCTTAAAACTCATTTCCTTTCGTCTTCCCCTCTCCTTCCCTCTTTCCTGATGAGGCAACAGTTTGTTGCGAAAGCTTGAATTTTGTGTGTATGTTTGTGTTTGTTTGTGTGTCTATCGACCTGCCAGCGCTTTCGTTCGGTAAGTCACCTCATCTTTGTTTTTATATATAATTTTTCCCACGTGGAATGTTTCCTTCTATTATATAGATTATATTATTATAATAAAATACTGGTACATCTGCTGGTACATACAGTTCTCTGTTATTTTAGAAATAAAGGGGACTAGTGGAATGGATTGGTAATTTTGAGGTGGTGATGTGCTACCATTCTTAAAGACTGACTCAATCAAGGATATTTTTAGGCATTCTGGGTACACTCCCTCTGATAATATTTTGTGTATTATTTTGTTAAGGACATTATTAACTCTTTTATTATCTGCTTAGTTTGAAAATTAGAAAACCCACAGTGATGTTCTATTCAGCAATTATTGAGTTTAGCTATTGATTCATTAATATGTCAGTAAGTTACATGACTCCATTCAAAACATTCAATTGCTTTATTGGGTAATGGTTGCAGTAGTACTTCTGCCTTGCTCACATCACACTTTATGTTGATCAGGGGATAATGGAATAATGTAGTATTTCTTTTGGCAATTTATTTACATTTTGATGACTTCCCATGCTGCTTTACATTTATTTAAAGACTTAAGAATGTGTCCCTCATTGGCCTTGCATTTTGCTGTCTTGATTGCAGATCTGTAGTGCCTTTTATGATCTTTTATTTATTTGAATCTGCTTCACTGTCTTGTGACCCAGCATAGTAAAGTAACATAAATATTTTTAAGTTATCTAGTTGTGGTGTGTACCAGTATTTTCAACTTTCTGGTCTACAAAGAGGGTTATGTGTGTAATGCTTCTTATAATATCCAGGGCATATTTCTTCAAAGATTTCAGTTACTACTTCTAAAAATCTTTTGGTTGACTCATTAGCATCCATATCACATGTAAGTAGTTTATTCAGTCTATGAATGTTGATCTAGATTTTAGTTTAACTTCTGTTCATTTATGGGCCTAATGATTCTTTCCTGACTAGTACCTGTTTCACAATCCAGAGGAATTTAAAGCCACAGTCCTTCATGCTCAGAAATATGTGATTTGATTGTATTAAACTGACACCTGCTCAAGCAAAACTTACAGATAATGTTATCCATGAATGCATTCAATCTGGTGGGCTTGTCATTTATACAGTAAAAATGTAGTGACCTTAATGTGATGAGTAAATTACTTAAGCTTCTAATTCTACATCTATTGCAGTGGTTCTCAAACGTTTTCAGCTTTGGGTGCATTTTAAAAGCCACAAATAATTGTGGGTGCACTATATACACATTTCTGAGGAATATTTCACAACAGTCAATACAGGAAATAAATAGCTCGATAATATAACAATTGAGTCATTTTATTCTGAATATCATGTCCAGATCACAGAAAATACAACTTATATTAATAAGAAACATACATTACCACAGTATGAACAAATAATTTTTGTATAGAAAATGTGAGAGATTCATGAAGCACGATTATGACTCAAATGCGACGGCTGAGTGCTGTGTTGCCTCCTACTCTACCAAGACGAAAGGCAAGAGAAACTATTACGTGAAACATATTGAAATGAAATAATGCTATAAAAATAACAATTAATTCAAATTATAGAGAAAAGAAGTAATGCAATACAAACAAAACGTACCTTACGTCTACTCTTTTTAGCGTTTATCAGAAACATGGGCCTGATGTGTCCTTGCGATTTCTTCAATGTTTGGAGATATATCTGAAAACCAAACTCTCACTTCCTTGTCAATACACTGAAGAGTTCCTCTCTTTTTACATTTAATTGTGGTGAGGTCAGAAAATCATAATTTGCATAAATAAGAGGTCAAAAATTGAAGTAAAATGTTCAAAGCCTTTTTAGATATCGACACATATTCATCTTTCATAGAATTCCAAAAGGATTCAAGAGACAATTCCTTATGCTTAATCATCAGTCAATGATTACCAGATATAGCTGCCAATCCTTCTTCTTCTGTTAATGTTATGCCAAAATCGCCTGCACTTTCGATGAATGGGTTTGGAATCCAATCGTACTGTTCAGTGTTGAGGGATGGAAAATATGAACTCTGTTTCTCTTTGAAACTTATTAAATGATTTACTACTGTTGGAAGTATTTCATATATGTACATGCTGCTTACCAATGGGAACACTTCCAAGTTACCTTGAACAGCTTTTCTTTTCCATGTTTGTAGTTTTCTGTGAAACACTTCAATTTTGTCAGTGGATGTGAGGGTATTTTCTACTTTCCCTTGCATGCTAGTATTCGAAATACTGAACTGCTGAAATGTGTCGGCCAAATGTTGCAATCTGGTAATCCAAAATTCACTCAAAAGGAGGTTGCAAAAATGTAAATATTTCATTTCTTTGAAAAATGCGATAAGTTATTGTCATAGCTCATGCACATGGGTAAGTACTTTCCCCCTCGACAACCACCTGACTTATGTGTGTAAAAGCAACTGTCTGTGTTCTGACTCCAAGTCAACACAGAGTTTTTCAAATAAACTGGTTTTGATAGGGGAGCAGGAAAGGCATCACAGGACATTTTAATCTCCACTGTCTACACTTTTACAAATAAATTCATCGAACTTTGTCAGTATGATCAGGAAGGACTCAGGATTCACACACATAGCAGTGGAAGTTCCAAAACATAACAAAGTAATTTTTTCACTTACTACTGGCTGCATTTGTTGCCGCAGATACATTTTCTTCATAAGTAAGAGAGATTCTTTGATGAATTTTGTACAGCATACAAACCATACTTACAGGTGTACGGAACTCTAGAATTTTCCAAATCTATTAAAAACTGTGGTAAAAATTGAGATAATTAACTAGAAAATTGGAGTTTTTTCTAAACAAGAAGTGTAAAGTGTAATAGCTCATTCATTTTTTCATAAATTAAATAAATTCTAGAGTTTGATACACCTGTAAGTATGGTTTGTATGCTGTGAAAGACCAATTGACATGTCACCTGAAAGTTCTGTGATAACATCAAGCATACAACAATGGGAACATGTTTTCCTTCTGGGCCTGGATTCTTGTGCCTCCATGGCTTAACAGTGCTGCCAAAGATAACTTTCAAGTTAAGTTAACCTTCCTGGAAGCTTCTGTCATGAATCTACTAGATCATTAACCTGCAGTGGAAATGACGCTCAGAAGTAGCACGGCTTCATGAACAATGACGATCATGTTCACATGTGATACTCATCTGCAGCAAAGAACATGAAATGAAATTCTTTGGGTCATGGTTAGCTCGAGGTCAAACAATAAGCAGCTCTCATAGATAATTTCCTCTCCCAGTTTCTCTTTTCAATATTTTATTGAAAACAGAACGGTCCTACGCATTTTCAATAAAATATTATTAAAAAATGACTGGTTGTGGATGTTATTTATAATTTTTTGATACACTGTCATGGTACCTAAATTGGTCATAATGGCCAATAATAATGCACAGTTCACTTCCTATGTGCTGTTGCAGCGACTCGGAGTTAGGTGGAATACATTCAAAATCATTGGGAATGACGCAAAACCTTCTGCATTCTATAGACAAGTTGTGATCACATGCACAGCACACAAGGCTCAGTTTCAGCATGGCTACCATCATATAAGATAAATGTCCATAGGTAAATCAACTGTGAAACAGAAGCACGACACAATCAGATAATATCCATAGGAGTTTCTGTCATAAAAATCTGTCAGCCGTCAAATATTTTTTTAAACTGTTTTCTTCTGATTCTGAACATTTGGATATGACCAGAAATTCATTAATGCTTGACAACACTGTGTATTAACTCAATGTTTATTTACAAACTTTAAGAACACAAGTGTTGTACCACTTGGTTACGGAAAGAAGGCATGGGATGAGGCATGCAAACATAATTTGCACGACACTACAGGGCGAAGGTAGTGAGAGGGGGGATGATTAGGAAAACTTCATGACCAGTGCTATCATCCATGGATGCCTGTGTGCCTGGTACTGACCAGCAACTAAGACAGTTGTATTTTCCACACAAAAGTAAGAAGGCTTCGCTAAAAGCGCATTATTTCTATCAGAAATTGTAAATTAAGGTAAGGCTGTTGTAATGCAGTTCTAATGCAAGGAGTTGAAGAAAATGGCATTTGAGGCATTTGTTAATTATGAATAATCATGAAGCATTATGTCGTAAGAAACATGCAGTCCATGGTTGCAATCTTGAACTGCAAGTTTTTTACAACATGTCAAATAAGTTACTGTGTTGGCCACACCAAACTCTACCATGGGTAAAGTGTTACATTTATAAATACAGTTACATTCATTATGAAATGAATTAATCACTCCCACCACTGCATATTGTTATGATTGTAGCAATGTGGCAATTATCTGACCATTCTGTTTCTCCAGATGGCAGCATCCTGCTATCCGAATAACTATTTTTTTGTCCCATGAGTTACACTTTCCCTAGAATTCCTTACACTTCTTGGTGGTGTAAGGGATGACCGCAATGGGCCAGCAATGGTTTTATCATCAATCATTATTTTGAAATACCTTTCACATTTCCCAAACAGACACTACTGTTAGATAGCTAAGATTAGCAGCAATGGCAGAGAGAAGACAGTTGGCATGAAATGTTCTGAATACTGTCAACACCACAAGGAGAATAAGTCACCTTATTTCCTTAACCAAACTGAACTATTTGACAAAATTTAAGGACTTGTTCTGTATTATACATGTCGTGAATTGGATAACATTGAGTAGCTATAGGTTCTTTTATATTTGGTCATACGTTTTCCTTAAATATTACAGGGCATACCCATAAATGAACAAAAGAAAAATTCGGAGTAGGAATTAAAATCCATGGAGAAGAAATAAAAACTTTGAGGTTCACCGATGACATTGTAATTCTGTCAGAGACAGCAAAGGACCTGGACGAGCAGCTGAACGGAACGGACAGTGTCTTGAAAGAAGGATATAAGATGAACATCAACAAAAGCAAAATGAGGATAATGGAATGTAGCCAAATTAAATCGGGTGATGCTGCGGGAATTAGATTAGGAAATGAGATGCTTAAAGTAGTAAATGAGTTTTGCTATTTGGGGAGCAAAATAACTGATGATGGTCAAAGTAGAGAGGATATAAAACGTAGACTGGCAATGGCAAGGAAAGCGTTTCTGAAGAAGAAAAATTTGTTAACATCGAGTATAGATTTAAGTGTCAGGAAGTTGTTTCTGAAAGTATTTGTATGGAGTGTAGCCTTGTATGGAAGTGAAATGTGAACGATAAATAGTTTAGACAAGAAGAGAATAGAAGCTTTTGAAATGTGCTACAGAGGAATGCTGAAGATTAGATGGGTAGATCACATAACTAATGAGGAGGTATTGAATAGAATTGGAGAGAAGAGGAGTTTGTGGCACAACATGACTAGAAGAAGGGATCGATTGGTAGGGCATATTCTGAGACATCAAGGGATCACCAATTTAGTATTGGAGGGTAAAAATCATAGAGGGAGACCAAGAGATGAATACACTAAAAAGATTCAGAAGGATGTAGGTTGCAGTAGGTACTGGGAGATGAAGAAGCTTACATAGGATAGAGTAGCATGGAGAGCTGCATCAAACCAGTCTCTGGACTGAAGACCACAACAGCAACAACCGTAAATGTTCTAGGGCACACCCATGCGCCCTCGTGTACACTTTGAGAAGAGAAACACTGGTCTAATGTCTAATGAGGTCTGTTCAAAAAAATTCTGGGACTTTTTCCACAAAATGTTTCTATGTTTACTTTTTATCAGGTGTACCAGTATGAAATGAGTGTTAAGATACAAATGTGTCGATAGGGAACATTTGTTGTGAAGGAGCCTTAATTTTTTTTGTTTGGTTTGTATGACATCTGTCAAAGATATTTAGTATACATCAAGTCATGGAAAAAACAACATCATATGTTTTCATCATGTTAACAATGTCGAATTTTGTACCAGAAAATGATGATTTGTGGAAAGCATTACTTTTTGTTTTCATTTGAAAAAATGTGCTGCAGAGTCACATCGAATGCTTGCCGAGGCATATGGTGATCATGCTCTATCAGAAGCAACATGCAAAAGATGCTTTCAACAGTTCAGAAATAATGATTTTGATGTAAGAAATGAAGAACGTGGAAGACCACCAAAAAGGTTCGAAGACGCCGAATTGCAAGCAATATTGGATGAAGATGATACTTTGAGTCAGAAGCAAATGGGAGCAATGCTAAATGTTGCACATCAAACAATTTCTGACAGTTTGAAAGCTATGGGAAAGATCCAAAAGTGTGGAAAATGGGTGCCACATGAATTGAATGAAAGACAGATGGAAAACCGAAAAACCATTTGTCAAATTTTGCTTCAAAGACATGAAAGAAAATCAATTTTGCATTGAATTGTTACTGGCAATGAAAAATGGATTTATTTTAAGAATCCTAAATGGGAAAAATCATGGGTTAATCCGCGACAACCATCAACATCGACTGCAAAACCAGATTGATTCAACAAGAAGACAATGCTCTGTGTTTGGTGGGATCAGAAAGGTGTGGTGTATCTTGAGCTTCTAAAACCCAGTGAAACTGTGAATACTAATCGCTACAGACAACAAATGATCAATTTGAACTATACATTGATCGAAAAAAGATCAGAATGGGCCAGAAGACATGGCAAAGTAAATTTTTACACGACAGTGTACCTGCACACAAAGCAAAATGGTTTAGGATACAACCAAAACACTTGGCAGGGAGCTGCTACCCCACCCGCCATATTCACCAGACTTGGCCCCTTCCGACTACCATTTGTTTTCATCGATGGGACATGCATTGGCTGAGGAACACTTCGATTCCTACTCCTACGAAGAAGTCAAAAATTGGGTGTCTGACTGGTTTGCTTCAAAAGACGAACATTTTATTGGCGTAGTGTCCACAAACTGCCAGAACAGTGGTCAAAATGTATAGAAAGCAATGGTCAGCACTTTGAATAAAATGTTTTTACTTTTCAATTCAAAATTAGTGTTTCATTTTCACCAAAAAACGCTCATTTCATACCGGTACACCTGGTATTTGCTGGACATGGTCCCTTCCACAACTGATACACTACTCCCAAGACCGTTTCCACTTCTGGAAGCAGTCTTGGTACACCTCTTGCTGGATCACCAAAAGCGTTGTCTGTGAATTTTCTATTATCTCATATTTTGTTGCAAATCTTCGTCCTTTCAACAGGGTTTTCAACTTTGGAAATTAAAAAGTTTCAAGAGGAGTTAGGTCTAGAGAGTAAAGTCATTTGAGGCAGCAGTGATTTGGTTTTTTGCGCAACAGTCATGCACCAACAGGGCGTGAACATGTGGTGTCTTAGTGTGATGCAAGACCCATGAACTGTCTTGCCAGATTTCAGGCCGTTTCCTTTTCACATTTTCTCGCAGGCATTGCAACACCTTCTGATAGTACCATCGATTAACAATGTGTCCCTGTGGCATGAATTCATGATGAACTAATCCTTCAAAGTCAAAGAAAACTACCAGCATGGCTCTGACATTTGACCTGATCTGACGAGATTTTTTTGGTCTTGGAGAACCTTTCCCCACCCATTGAGAAGACTGTACCTTGATCTCAACATCATAACCATAGACCCACATCTCATCACCAGTTATGAATCTCTTAAGGGACATCTCATTCTCATTTGCTTTATCCAAAAGCTCTTCACAGATTGTAATCTGAAGGTTTTTCAAGACATGATCCAACTGAAATGATACACTCTTCTGGAATCTCTCTGACAGTCAGTCTTCAATTTTGTTGACATCCCTGACACGAGTGTCGTCGGAAGACATCGAAGGGCATCCTGAACGAGGGCCATCTTTAACTTCCATCTTGCTATTTTGAGACTGTGTGAACCATTCCTAACACTGAGTGTAGCTTAAGCACTCGTCACTGTACGCTTTGTGCATCATTTGGTGCATCTCTGTAAAGATTTTCTTGAGTTTCATGCAAAATTTACTGCAGATGCACTGCTTCTTTAACTCTGCCATCACGAAATTCACAAACTGTGTGACACTACATTCTATTCAATACAGCACTAAACAATAACTAACAGACATACAACAATGAAACTTCTGGCAGTTACTAATTAAACATAGGTGTGTACAGGGATGCCAACAGCATTTCACTCCAACACATCATTGGTGCGAAATTATGATTGTTCTGGCTCTGCATTTTTTATACTTGAGAAGCAAGACTTTAAGTTTCTGGAGAGTTTCTATAAACAAATCTTCATTGTGATTGGGAGGATGATATACTGAATCTGCTATAATTTCCAGTCTTGGCAACAGTACTGCTGCAACTTCAAAGTTAGATTGAATACAAAGTACCCAATTTCATAATTTAGTTCGAGCATTTTATTAACATAGGTAGGTATGCCACAATGTTTCATATTTGTCCTGCAATAACCCATAACTAATTCATAGCCATTTGGTACACTTAACTCTAATTCTCTACATGATAACCAGTGTCCATTTATTACAAGCATACTACAGTTTAACCTCTCCCGTCAGTGTTGGAGTTTGACAAATTTATTGTTTAAGGATTGTACATTTACATGAAGCAACATAAGGCTTTTTCACTGTGAGCTGTTATTAATAAGACTACTTCAGAATTATAGGGATCACTTACTCTAATTGTCAGTTCCAGTTGTTCTACATTATTTTCTTTTAACACAGAGGAATATATATTCGCAGATGTCATCTTATCATTTATTGTAGTGGTTGTTGATGAAACGCTGCTGTAATATTTCTTTTCTCTAAAAAAAAAAGTGAGCCAGTATAATGCAGGGTGATTGGTTCTTCCTCTAGCTGAATAGAGCACAGACACGTTTCATTTCATTCAATAACCTTAATTTGCCCTTCGTGCTCATGTGAGGTCCATGCTGTATGTGTTCATGGTGGTTCAGCTTGCTGACATTTACTGAATACACATAGCTGAATTTTTTAAATTGTTTCTGTAACACCGTAATTGTGAGCTTCTATTTCCCTATCAACAGTCGACCACTCTGGGAAGCCATACCATACAAGTATGTTAGTTATGGCAACATTGGTGTGGTGCAGTTGTAGAAATAATTTCCTGTAACTTCACACTGCTGATTTGCTTTCATTTTTGTATACATCATTTGTGCCACCCATGATCACAATACAGTCATCTTCATTCAATTTTCCGATTTTTTTAACCACAGAATTACATTGAACTTAGCAAAAACAAAATAATGAGAGTACATATTTTCATGAAGTCAAACAGCAAGTCTTTTTCCGTTGTTGTCAGCATAAATTACATTTTTTGTTTTCCCTGCCATTCGAACATTTTGGTTTAGAGCTTTAATAACATCCCACTGTGTATTGATTTGTTTGTGCTGGAGGATTTTTTGCCTCCTAAATCTTGAGGTGAATAGTTAGATAACACAAGTGAAGGAATGTGACTTTGTTGTTCTGCTTGCTTGTGCATTTTCTTCAGTAAAGTGCCTTTCTACTGCAATGAGTGAACACTTCCAGTTTCACTGTCTTGGGAATAACTGGTGAAAAAAAATCTTTTACATCTGCTGTTGTCCTTCATGCAAACTGAAAGTGACACTATTCTCTCTGAAGGCAATCTGTGGCACTCATACGCTGTTTCTTTGCTGCTACTTGTCTAAGTTGGTGAAAATTTAGATTTGCAGTTGATTCATTTCTAGTCTAGTGTGCTTTTTGTCCTTCCTCATTGAAGGATTCACCAGATTGAACATGACGCTTCTTACTGCATTGGTTACAAGAAATACTATTTTGATGCATTTCTTACACAATCTGTCTTCTACAGTACAGGTAGTACTTTTGAAAAATGCAGCGGCCACGGTACTGCTCTGTTTTATACTCTTATTTTGCAAGTTAAGCTCACATTATGTTTTTTGCTATAGCAGTGTTTCAGATTGGCATTTCAGCTCTGTGATCCTATTTAGTAGCACACTGATGACTTCATTCACATGGCCTCCATTCTTAAATTTTAAGCCTATTTCACAGTTGTCACATTTATTGCTCACAAGATTTTCTGCTTGGCATTTTCATTAACATAGTTATCTTACATTTTATATACATGATACCTGTTGTTGAATATTTTTTGCATGATCAGATATATGAGTTCATTTTTTGTGAGCAGTCATGAACTACATGGTCACTTCTTTTGAGAATTCACTTATATGTTTTTCCGTTTTCTATTTCCACCAATTTTGTTATTATATGACACAAAATGCACTCTGTTTCACTGCGTTAATATAACCCTTTGTTTTTCAGACACTTCTGTCTGGAATTATAAACAGTATTTGCGGACCAACTAAACTCACAACTTAAATTTGGCACCATTTTAAAAGGTTAAGTGATATTAACTGTCTTGAAATTCACTGTCTTACATTATTCTTGGAATATCTGAAGAAAACACAGTCAGTAATGATGACTAAGTTGAAAAATGATAAGTTTTTAGTTAATATTTTCTGCTACAAAGCAATTTTAACTCTGTGCTCCTTTGGTGTCCACTAGTAAGATTACTTCCGTGAATCTGTGTACACTATAAGCTTTGTGAGGAGCTCACATAAATATTTAGTTATCAACTCAAAAAGATAAAGCTACATAATCAACTTCTGGTTTGTTTTCAGGTACATGTCTGCAGTCCTGGTGCACATTCAAATCTCCACGTCACAGTATCGCAGTATCTGGCCTGGCAGTGTAGTGGTAAAGCATGTCACTAGAAAACTGAGAGGTTGTGGGATTGACTCCTAGTCAGCCCATGGAAATTTTATGTCTTCCTTTAATCTACCCTTTACCTTTCAATGATGTGAGGAGTCACCAGAATAGACACATAATTTGGATTCCACATTTAACTATAAGTCCCTTTTCGTTGTTTGGGTAACTGGGGTAGGTAAGGAACAAGCAAGTTACCAAAGTAGCATCCAACTTGGACCTGGCCATTGAGCCACACAGAATCAATTAATCATGGTATCTTGGCACATCATTTTTGGTAACAGCAGGAAGTGTCTGTGCTATTTTAGTTTGGCTCCTCTAGCTGCAAACTATTGCAGTAGTAGCAGAGATTTCAATATGTACCAGAACTACATACACATACCTGGAAGCAAATGAAAAAATTTGCTTAACTTTATTTTTTGTGGTGATAATTAAAAACTTTTGACTTAATAACACCTAGCATTATAAGAACATTAAAAAGCATCAGTTACTTAGCTGTTTTCTTCATCCTTGATTTAAGTTCAGAATGAGACAATATATAGTATATGAAGAGAAATCCTAGGATTAGCACTGGGTGGCTTCAGAGCATGTTGTAAAGTTCATATTTCAAACTACTTACATTACAGGTCACAGACTACAGTAAAACATCTATTGTATGTTTTGTTTTGTATTTAACTGTATATACAAGTGGTAGAGAGCTAATGTATAACCAAAGCTTTCAGCACCCAATAATGATACAGTATATTTCGCCAGTCCACATAATCTCAGTAAACAATTATATGTGCTATTACAGATGCAACAAGAATGATTAACACATATGAATTTCTTTGACAACCAGTAAACAGATCACACTAACAATATTTCTGGGCATGTTACATATAATAAATTACCTGCAAATCTTAATGTTCTGTTTATGAAATTCCTTTGGTTGTTTATGAATTTTTCCTGTACCAATATGAGAATCAGAAACAGGTGTTACTGCTGTTTGTACTTTAACAGCAGAGGGAGCAATTTTTCTTCGTTTCCGAGCTTCTTTTCTAGAATCTGGAGGTACCTTTCCAGGTTCATCATTCTGTAACTGTGACAAAAAACCTTTACCAGCATTATTCAGCAATTGCTGTGAAATTAATTTTAGATGATAATTTTTTGATCCCATTTAAAAACTACAAAATAGTCTTCTCAGAAAATACTAATTTCCTACCTCTTTAGATGCAGTTTGGGTGATCTATTATATGTTCTATTCAATGACAAACTACATGTTCACTTCATTATTTTTTTATAATTAAGAACGAGTGAAATAGTGACCATAAAAATATATCTATTTGAAATGACAAGCGAAAATGTTTGGTATATCCAGGACTTTGACTTCCTGCATGTTGCAAGCAAGCAACTTTCCAGTAGATGATTATTCAGCACATATGGTGGAAAATGCATAGACATTGAGAATTTGGGTGAAGTCAGGAGTCATGACGACATATGGAGGTTAAGGTCAGCCCGGGGGGGGAGTGCCGAAATAGGTTAAGGTGACTGCTAATGATAAATGGCTGGAAATCTGGGTTGGAGTCCAAGTTTGGCACAAATTGTCATCCATAACTAATAAACTGTATAGTTGACATTAAAATGTTTTTTTCAATTTGTGAATCCATTTCGTAATAATTACAACAGCTATAATGATCAAACGGTCTCTGTTCCTTCTGGTATGCATGCATATTGGAAAATGAGGAGCATCCAGCTAGGGAGTTTATAGGCAGAGATATGCTAAGTGAAGTGCTGGACAGCTACATTATTGTCGTTGAATGCGGAACTGTAAGTGGAAGATCTACTGAGAATTATTGAGAAGTGAAAAATCTGCTTGATGAGAAAACATACAAAGTAATAAAGAAATAATTGCACTCTTATGCATGCAATGGAACATGGACTCATACACAACTTCCATCACACAAAAGAGCAGCTGACAGCAAAATTTGTTCATAGTAAAATGAGATCCATTCAGTAAGGATAGCTTATAGGCAGAGAGATGCTAAATTAAATGAATTTGGCTATCAAAAGAGCAATGCCTGAAATTTTCAATGACAACTGTAGCAGAATGTCATGGAAAGGCCTCTAACAAAACTCAAAGAAATTCTGGTCTTATGCAAAGGCTGTCTGCCAGAATTAGTGTACAGGCATTCGTGAATGCCACAAGAACTGAAATTAAGGGTAGCAAAGCAAAAGCATAAACAATGAACTCAATTTTCAAATGTTCCCTTCGAAAGGAAAACCCAAGAGTACTGTCCAAGTTTAATTCTCTTACCTCTGCGAACATGATCTACACAAATATCAGTGTCAACTGAGTTGGGAAACAGCTGAAGTCACTAAAACTAAACAAGGCACCAGAGACCAATGGAATATCTATCAGTTTCTTTACGAATTGGTGGCTGAGTTAGCTCCACTTTTAACCATATACCATAGCTCCTTTAAACAAAACACCATGCTCAGTAGCTGGAAGAAAGAAGGGGTCATACCTGAATAAAAGACACTAGCAAAAAAGGTTTAGATCAGTTTCTCGTCAAGAGGTATTTACACTGTACTTCAGTAAAATTTTTCTGCTGTATCCTGCGACTAGTGTGTGTGATTGTGAGTGTGATGTCATGGCAATTGCATATCTGAATCGTCCTCTAAAAGCATCAGTGCAGGCAGGCTGCTGGAGGCCGTATGTGGGAGGCATGTAGGAGACGTGCACACGGTGAGGTCTCTGCTGTGCTGTCTGCCTGTGACTCATGCGTATATATGCACGGAGCAACACTAGCTGATTCTCTTGTATGGCCTTCCAGTGTATCGTTCACATAACTGTACTGTGTCTTGTTATGTGGGGATATCTGTTTTCCATTATTGTACAGTGCTTCATGGATAAAGCCATATTTGTGTTACATGTACCAGTCTCATGTATTACATGGTAACTACACAAGTGTAAATGAGTTTGGAATGGGTTCTGGTTGTGGAATTTTTAATTACAGTTTCATCAAGTTTATTCATTATGAACATTGTGCTAGTGGCTTTGATAGAACAGCTTACTTCAACTGTGACCACTTTGTCAGCTTCCATTAAGACACAGGGTGCTGTTTTGTCGGTCCATCCACCCATATTCCTTCCATACAATGGTTCAGCTGAGGGCTGGGATGCTTACAAAAAAGTCTATGATGGCATTTTTTTAACTTTTGGTGTGACAGACTCGACTTTGTGCAAAGCCTTCTTCCTCTCACAGATTCCACCTAAGGTGTATCAATTACAGTGTCAACTTGCCACTTTACAAGAACCTGTAGCTCTTACTTTTGATCACATACACAGCTTATTGTCCAACTATTATTGCAAATGAACACATGTCATAGCAAAACAAGTCGAACTCCACCGAATCTGTGAGAAACCAAACATGTCATACAGGGCCTGGGCAGCCAAACTTCACGACCGTAGCAATACATGTCAGTTCATTATTGTCGCACATAATGACTCTTATGCAGACTCTGTGCTGTGTGACACAACTATCTGTTTAACTCCAGAAAAAGACTTGCACCAGAGAGCTTTATTCTGTGAAAAAATCCCTGTTCACAGTAGTATTACAAATAGGGCACTCTTTTAAAGTTTCTCGCACATTGGGTGACCAAATTGAAGTGCAGGGAAAATTGGGAGTAGTGTCACAAGATGAGTCCAATAGGATGATAGATAGCTTGCACGACAAGGTGGCAGTGGTGGTGGTGGTGGTAAACATGCAGCCCCAGCACCAAGCTGATCAAGGCCGGGCCAAGCAGCCACAACCACTACAGTGCCAGCATCAGAGTTCTCTGTTTCCGACTTGCCCTTTCTGTTTTTTTTTTCAACATGAACATTTGGCATGTCCTAAGTGCTGGGCTACATGTAATGCTTGCCAGAAGAAAGGCCGCCTCACCTCAGTCTGTCATTTCCCAAAGGTTGCTTAGGATACGGACATGGACTTAACTGTGTGACTCTGATGCTTTTGACTTCTCCAAAGCTGTTAACCGACTTAAATGTTTTTCAAAAAGTGATCCAGCTACAGGTCTACATCGTTGCTGCAGTGAAGTTATTGAATTCTCAAACCTATGTGAGTTCAGGCCCACTGTAGTTCAGATGTCATACGGAAGCTGGTCAGTTAAAACAAACAGAACATTGTGCTGCTGGGACAATTTATGATTGGGACAATTTATGATATCTGCCTCTTACAAGTCAGTGGTTTGTTCCATTACATATTGATTGATTGCTGATGCAGGTTTTGAGAACCTGTTCGGAGTGGACAAATCTCAGGTCTTTGGATTTTCTATTACCAATGCAATTCACTTTGTGGCTGATCAGGTATCATATTCTCATCTGGAAACACTGTGTGAGGAGTTTTTGGACTTGTTTTCGGAAGGTATAGGGAGTACAATGAATTTTTATGCTCATATTTCTTTGAAATCCATGGCTTGGCCTCATTTTTGCTGTGCAGGTCATTTTCCTGTTGCCCTGGAAGATCAAGTGAAAGGAGAATTGTACAGAATTCAATCTCTATGGGTGGTGTAACCTGTTATGGTTGGTGAATCGTCTCTGCTGGTTAAAGTTTGGAAACCATTGGAGAAACTATGCTTTTGTGGTGACCTCAGTACTACTGTCAATGCACAGTCAATCATGGATATGTATCCTCTCTCATACCAGCAGGAACTGTTGGCAAAAATACTGTGTGGCCAGTGCTTTTCTAAAACTGATTTATCTGAAGCATATCTGCAGGTTCCTGTGGACAAAGTGTCTTGGTGAGTTATGATTTTGAAACTGCTTTTGGTCACTATCAATATTTGCGCCTTTCTTTTGGTGTGGCTAGTGCCCCTGCTATTTTCAATGATTTTTAGAGCAATAATCTATCCTTGTCTTGGGATGAATTAATGATCTGGATGGTATTGTTGTCACAGGCTCCTCTACGGCTGATCACTTGAAAAGTTTGTGCATTTTGTTTTCTGTCTTACAGTCCACAGGCTTATGGCATAACCTCATGAAATCTCAGTTTTTTCAACCTTTTATTGTTTTTAATGTATATAAACTGAAGTAGAAAATGAAAATGTGTAGTGAGACTGCGAATCAAAACCAGGTCTCCTGCTTACTAGACAGTTGTGTTAGGCACTAAGCCACCTTGGCACTGCAGTTCACACAACTGCACATATTAACCTGGCATGCCTCCCTCCTCGATCCATATTTTCACTGCTGCCCCAGTCTACTTTGAATCTCCCTTACAAACAAACAGATTTGCTGAGGCTCTCCATGTTCTGGAACAGCACCTCAGCATTGTGTGAACCGCTGTGCTAAGTTGGCTTAGTGGCTAATAACCCTTGGTTTCCTTGTTTATTCTTCACACTTCATTGCCTGGCAAGGCAGCACACTGCCTACAATGCTGGGTTCTGTTCTTGTCTTGCTTCACTTATGAAATCCATTTTCAATCCAAGTTTAAACATGCCAATGTGGACACCTTGTCCCGCCCTCCTGTGGGTCCTGATCCCAACTTTGATAATGAAGAATGCTTTTCTTCCATCTTGATACAGAAACGTAGGCCATGGTTGTGGATTTCCCAGTTAAAAGATCGCACATAGCAGCTGCTGTTGCTGTTGACCTGGTTCTATGCCAGGTGGTTCATTTTGCTCAACAGGGCTGGTCGGATATACTGTTGGGTAGGGCTTCAAACCCCTGCACAACTATTTTTCTTTGTAGTATTGACACTCTGTTTCTGACAGTGTTTTGCTGTTGTCCATGGAAGACCTCACTCCCAGAGTAGTCATTCCCACCACCTTATGGCACGAGTTTCTAAGCCATTTTCCACCAGGGCATTGGAGAGTTTTTTGCACTAAACTGTTAGTTAGGAAACATGTTTATTGGCCAGGGATTGATGGCAAAACACCAGGCAGCTCCAAGAACATCTCAGTACCTCTGGCCTCCTCTACGCCAGCCATGGTATGCATTCATGTACACTTCATGGATCCCTTCTTGAATCCCTATTGGCTCTTGATAGTGCATGCATTTTCCCAGTTTCCTTACATTCTCCAGTGTGCATGATGTTGGCTGCGGTCACATTTTGTATGCTCTTGAGACTTTGTCTACAGAGAGGTTGCCTTATACCTTAGTTTCCAATAATGGGCCCCAGTTCATTTCTCACACCTTTGAATTCTTTTGTTCCCGGCATTTGTCATGTTGTGGCTCTGACATTCCACCCTCAATCAAATGGCGAGGCTGAAAACTAGCGTACACATTCAAATCCCAAATGAAAAAGTTTGTTGTGCATTCTTTGCCAGATGACACCCTTCTCCATTTTCTGAGCACCTATCACTTCCTGCCTATGGGGCAGTGGGGTCCGCTGAGTTGCTTCTCAGCCAGTAGCCGTGCATGCTCCTCCAGTTTCTTCAGCCTACGCTGCAGCTGCCGTGGTCAGTTTTGTCCAGCCACTTCGTGCCATGATTGCTGGTGTGGGGGCAAGTATTTAGTTGCACAGGCACTTTGTCTGCCACCAGGGATGCCATCTGTTTGATATGGCCAATGGGCTAGTGGCATACCACTTTGATCAGTTGCACCTCCGTTCGCTGCCAGAAGTTACTGGTTTGCATGTGCTACCCCCATCACTGCTGCCCACCCTGTCATTGCCTAGTGTTGAGTTGCTCCCATCCCACTGGCTATCTCTTCCCTGTGCCATGCCCTGGAATTCCTACTTCCCAGCACTGGGCACCAGGTTGTCCTCAACCTCGGGTCTGTTGCTGCAGCCTGCAATTCTGGTCGGGAAGTGTCCACCTGTCCCCTCACCATCATTGCATCAGCCATCATCACCAGTGGGTCCAGCCCCATTGCCTCCGCACTGGGACTTGCCTGCTGATGACGACGTAGAAATGGTGATGGTACCTTCTGTGGTGTCACCGCCAGACACCACACTTGCTAGGTGGTAGCCTTTAAATTGGCCGCGGTCCGTTAGTATACGTCGGACCCACGTGTCGCCACTATCAGTGATTGCAGACCGAGCGCCGCCACACGGCAGGTCTAGAGAGACTTCCTAGCACTCGCCCCAGTTGTACAACCGACTTTGCTAGCGATGGTTCACTGACAAAATACGCTCTCATTTGCTGAGACAATAGTTAGCATAGCCTTCAGCTACGTCATTTGCTACGACCTAGCAAGGCGCCATTACCAGTTACTATTGATACTGTAAAACATGTACCATCAAGAGCGACGTTCACCATTAATGGATTAAAGTTAAGTATTCCACCAGCTACATCCGTTTTTCCTAAAGTCTAATTTCCTTGTCCTGTTCCAGACCTCACGCCAGCCTGCATGAGCTAAAACGCATGCCTTTCGGCTTCCTCTAGTATCCCAGTGTTGGCTCTCCTGCCAACCCACAACACCCTCCACCCAGTTGCTGTCATCAGGCACCGTGTGGGCCCATCGACCACTGGCACACCCCCATTTCTGTGTGTTCCGACTCTATTCTCTGATGACTGCCTCGACATCGTCCTGCCTCCTCCGTCAGCACTGACTGCCACCACTCTGGATCTGATGGATGCGTCTCTTGATGAGTCACCAGGGTCTCCTCTGACCATGGGTACCCATTCCGCATGAGGAAGAGGTGCGCTGTATCCTGCAACTAGTGCATGTGAGTGTGTGTGTGCTGAGCATGGTGTCACCATGCTTGCGTGTTTGAATTGGCTGCCATCTATATCAGTGATGGCCGGCTGCTGGAGGCCGCCTGCGGGAGGTATGCACGTGGTGAAGTTTCTGCTGCGCCTTCTGCCGCCGACTCACTCATATTCAAATATGTGCAGAGCACCGCTAACTGATTCTCTTTTATGTCCTTCCAGCATACCATTCAAATCAGTGTACTGAGTCTTGTTATGTGGGGATCCACGAGAGTCTGTCTTCCATTCAGAGCTTCATGAATACAGCCATATCTGTGTTACTTGGATCAGTCTCGTGTATTACTTGGTTACTACATTTTCAATGCAGGCTTTAGTCACCAACTAGCTCATATACTAAACCTGAAAGTAAAACACAGTATTGGGACCAAGATGTCTTTAAGAAGCTCTTGTGGATTCTATAGTCAGGACTACATAAAGTACATCAACAGTTTACTAAACAAAGAAAAACAGCTGCAACTTTATAAAATGACTTACATAAAAAATTTAACACTTTCATTGATACAGTAACTCATTACTTTTGAACTGCATATCCACAGACAACCATAAGAGGCAATTCTAGAACAAACAGTTGGATCAATGGGAACAAGGGCTTCTTGCCAGAAGAATATACTACTACACAAAATGTGCAACTTGAATACTTGATCACCTGAACTGCACATACAGGAATGGACAAAAATATGGAAATGCCAAAAACACAACTCATTATCATGCATAATAAAGTATAGGAAAACTGTTGCAGTCAAAACATATTACAGTCATCTCAGAATGGATAAATGTAAGTCCTGTATGGTTTTCAAGGGAATCTTATACCATGTCAACTGAATCTTTCATCAGTTCTTGGTAGGATAACATTATTATAAATGAAAAGTGCTAATTTGCTTTTGTTCCACAGTATTAATTTATTGTGTTAACCAGTTTTCAACTTACAAGGCCATCATCAGACATTTACTGATTACTTTTGCCTAATAAGTTACAAAGTTTGTAAACGACATTGGAAAAGAAGTTACACACCCAGATTAAAGCACAAATGCACAGTAAATGACATCTTTGACACTGCGGTCAATCTAGATGTGTAACTTCTTTTCCAATGTTGTTTACAAACATTGTAACGTCTTTGGCCACAATAGTCAGTAAATGTCTGATGACGGCCTTGTTGAGTCGAAAACCAGTTAACACAATAAATTAATACTGTAGGGCAAAAGCAAACTAGTGCTTTTCATTTATTAGAATCTTACACCATTCTTCATGCAAAATAATAGCAAGCCTAGGTAACAATGGTGGAGGTGGATAGTGACCACTCACCCTTCTCTCAAAGGTAGAGCACAAGGGCTCAATAATAGCAAGATCTGATGATTGTGGTAGCCAGGAGACATGTGACACTTCATCCTCACACTCACAAAACCAGTGTTAGATGATATGAGCTGTATGAAATTGGCTTCTGTTTTCTTTGAACACAGCATTACTATTGGGGAACAAATAATGAAACATGGGATGGAACAAATAAGCCAAACTGGTCACATAACCCTTGGCCGTAATGTGATATTCCAGTGCAACCACGGGGCTCACGTAATACCATGATTATGGCCTGCTCAGAATGCCACTGAACCCCCATTGCGTTTCACCCTTGGGACATATACTCAGCCAAAATATAGAAACAGGGTGAAACGAGATACATTTGACCAAATCACATTCTTCGATTGCTCCGTACATCAGGTTGTATGGTTTTGGTACCGAGTTTTGGTGTTTCAGGAACTTTCAGCGCTGATGAGTGGTTTTGGAATTCCAGCTCACCCTGCAATTCACTGCTTATAGAGCTCCCATTGTGTTGTTTTGGTGTTGACAGGGTTTGTAAGTGTGATGTCCAATTCTGCAGTTAACTCTGCAGCTATCATTCTCTTATTTTTCATTACAGTCCTAATCAATGATTGTCCATCATGATCAATCAACAAACATTTTCACCCCCACTGTGACTTAGTCGATGATGTTTTTCTGTTCTCTCTGCATGTGCTGCAAAATCTTCAATTCAGTACCTCTTGAAACACCAAACACATTGCCCACCTTGGTTACGGAAGCGACCACCATGCAAGTACCAACAATTTGCACATGTTCAAATGTGCTCACAACTACACCGGACACTGTTCTGACCATGACTGAAACCTGCAATATATTGAGAACATTGCACAGGTGCCATTTGTGGTCAAACAAAACAATGAAACCTGCAGGATTGGCTAGTATCTATATTTATGTTCAAGCATGGTGTTACCATATTTTTGTCCTACCCCTGTATATTATAAAAAATATTCCAAAATACTAAGAAAAGTAAAAAGAGAAGCAGAATAACATGTAATGATAAATACATATATAATTCAACAAATACAGTTAAGGCCTTGCTGATATAAGGAACGGAAAGTTCTGGTAGAATTTAAGTAATTTGGGAGTAAAGGAGACTTTCACGGACTAGTAAAAGCCTTTAGTCATCGGTTGGCGCACAAAAAAGAATGAAAATGTGCTAACTTTTTGACAAATCCTTAGCTGAACACACTATGTCGCACATTCAGTGGGCACAATGTGGCTACACAGATGTGTGTGTGTGTGTGTGTGTGTGTGTGTGTGTGTGCGCAGGGGGGGGGGGGGGGGGGGCACACATGTATGCATTCTCTACCACGTTGAAGGAGTTGTCCAAAAGCTAGCAAGTTTTCACTCTTTTTTATGTGGCTATTGTCATCCCAAAAACACCTCTACTATTCAGTTCTTGGTCTCCTTTACTTCTAAATTATTTATGAGGGCCATGTGGAGTGATATAAAAAATAACAGTGAAAGAAAGCAGCAATTAAAACCACAACCCAATCTACATCTACATCTACATCTACATCTACATCCATACTCCAAAAGCCATCTGATGGTGTGTGGCGGAGGGTACCTCGAGTACCTCTATCGGTTCTCCCTTCTATTCCAGTCTCATATTGTTTGTGGAAAGACAGATTGTCGGTATGCCTCTGTGTGGGCTCTAATCTCTCTGATATTATCCTCATGGTCTCTTCGCGAGATATAGGTAGGAGGGAGTAATATACTGCTTGACTCCTCGGTGAAAGTATGTTCTGAAAACTTCAACAAAAGCCCATACCGAGCTACTGAGCATCTCTCTTGCAGGGTCTCTGTAATGCTTTCGTGATTACTAAATGATCCTGTAATGAAGCGTGCTGCTCTCTGCTGGATCTTCTCTATCTCCTCCATCAACCCCACCTGGTACGGATATCACACCGGTGAGCAGTATTCACCCAGTGGGTGAACAAGTGTATTGTAACCAACTTCCTTTGTTTTCGGACTGCATTTCCTTAGGATTCATCCAATGAATCTCAGTCTGGCATTTGCTTTACCGACGATTAATTTTATATGGTCATTCCATTTTAAATCACTCCTAATGCCTACTCCCAGATAATTTATGGACTTAACTGCTTCCAGTTGCTGACCTGCTACATTGTAGCTAAATGATAAAGGATCTTTCAGGTCGAGCAGCCTTTCCTCTTTTGAACAATTTTAATTGTTTTTCTATCCCTCTGTCATCTATTTTGATATCTACCTTTTTGTCATCTGTGCGACAATCTAGGTAAGGAACTACAGTGCAGTCTTCCCCTGTGAAACAGCTTTGGAAAAATACATTTAGTATTTCGGCCTTTAGTCTGTCATCCTCTGTTGCAGTACCATTTTGGTCACAGAGTGTCTGGACATTTTGTTTTGATCCACCTACTGGTTTGACATAAGACCAAAATTTCTTAGGATTTTCTGCCAAGTCAGTACATAGAACTTTACTTTCAAATTCGCTGAATGCCTCTCGCACAGCCCTCCTCACACTACATTTCGCTTCATGTAATTTTTGTTTGTCTGCAAGGCTTTGGCTATGTTTATATTTGCTATGAAGTTCCCTTTGCTTCCGTAGCAGTTTTCTAACTCGGTTGTTGTACCACAGTGGCTCTTTTCCATCTCTTACAATCATGCTGGGCATGTACTCATC
Organism: Schistocerca americana; assembly: GCF_021461395.2. Classification (NCBI taxonomy): domain Eukaryota; kingdom Metazoa; phylum Arthropoda; class Insecta; order Orthoptera; family Acrididae; genus Schistocerca; species Schistocerca americana. The sequence goes on from NC_060119.1 coordinate 543,576,435, forward strand.
TAATGCATATTGTACAATGGTTCTGAACTTTGTCTATTGATGCTCAACACTATCTGCACTTGAGATAAAACTTTTGTTTTGAGCTGTCAAGTACTCTAAAAACTGCTTTTTGTCACTTTTGCTAAACAGAAAAATCTTCTTACCTTTTTTAACATTTCTATTTACGGATGAAATCACCGATGATGTACCACTTTATGATCACTGATTCCCTGTTCTGTGTTAACTGTTTCAAATAGTTCGGGTCTGTTTGTCACCAGAATGTCTAATATGTTATTGCCATGAGTTGGCTCTCTGTTTAACTGCTCAAGGTAGTTTTCGATAATGCACTTAAAAAAATCTCACTGCATTCTTTGTCCCTGCCACCCATTATAAACATTTGAGTCTCCCAGTCTATATCTGATAAATTAAAATCTCCACCCAAAACAGTAACATGGTCAGGAAATCTACTCAAAATATTTTACAAATTTTCCTTCAGGTGTTCTGCCACAACAGCTGCTGAGCCAGGGGGCCTATACAGACATCCAATTACCATGTTTGAGTCTGCTTTAACTGTGACCTTCACCCAAATTATTTCACATTTTGGATCTCCATCAATTTCCTACGATACTATTACACTTTTTATCATTATAAACAAACCTCCCCCTTAACTGCCCAGCTTCACTCAGAGGTATACATTCCAATCTGAGAATCTGAGTTTATAATTTCATTACTGTTTACATCTGGTTTCAGCCAACCTTCCGTCCCTAGTACTATGTGGGCATTGTGACCGTTTATTAATGAGAGCAGTTCTGGCACCTTTCTATAGAAGCTCTTGCAGTTTACTATTACCACATTAATATTGTCATTCCCTGTTGCATTTTGCCTACACTGCTACCTTGCCACGTCCCAGGAGGCGTTTTGTCGGGCCTAGGGAGGGAATTCTCTAACCTAAAAAACCCACATGTGCACTCCAAATGTACTCCACTACCCTTATAACTGCTTCCTGCGTGTATTGCATGCCTGACCTATTCAGGGGGACCCTACATTTCTCCACCCGATAGTGGAGGTCAAGAAATTTGCACCCCAGATCTCCACAGAATCGTCTGAGCCTCTGGTTTAAGCCTTCCACTTGGCTCCAAACCAGAGGACCGCGATCGGTTCTGGGAATGACACTACAAATAGTTAGCTCAGATTCCACCCCATGAGCAAGGCTTTCCACCTTCACCAACTCCGACAACCGCCTGTATGAACTGACCTCTTAACCCAGACAGCAGGAGTCATTGGTGCTGACATGAGCAACAATCTGCAGTTGGGTGCACCCAGTGCTCTCTGCCACTGCCGACAGGGCCTCCTCCACATCTCGGATTAGACCCCTCGGCAAGCAGACAGAGTGAAAACTGGCCTTCTTACCCAACCTTTCCGCTATTTCCCTAAGGGGCTCCATCACCTGCCTAACATTGGAGCTCCCAATCACTAATAAACCTCAACCCCCATGTGCCTGCTTGGACCTTGCTGAAGGACTGGCCACATGTCCACTCACAGACAGAGCGGGACATGCCACATACCAGCCTCCACATTGACCCTCCACCTCGTGCGACGCGGACGCCATTGAGCCCGTCACTTCCATTGAGGAGAGGGTGACCCAACCGCACCCATTACCCGTGAAGATGTCTCGACGGCAGGGACCGTGGGTGAAGCATGTAACACCTGGGGTTTACCATGCAATGCACCAGACTCCCCACTGCTGCTACACTCTGAGGCAGCAGCCTGAAGACGGCTGACCATGGCCATCAGCACATTCAGCTGTTCATGAACAGTGGCCAGTTCCTCGCGAACAGTGGCCAGCTCCTCCTGTGTCCATACACAGCAGTCTATCCATCCTAAGAAATCAACAATTTACTGCAGAGAGTTAAGAGTAATTAACTTTTAACTAGACTGCTAATTCACTAAAGGCGGCTGATAGCTGACTAAACTGTGGTTACTAGACACTTCTTGTTGGAAACAATGAAAGTAAGCACTAACGGTCTCTGGACTGTATTCAAAACAAACATGAAATCTATGGAACACTATTACCAGTACTCAAAAATTGAAGTTTCCTAAAGCAAAAACACACGGAGAAAGAAGTGAAAGTAAGAAAAACATAGTTAATACTTTAATTTATGTAGCTTGCTGCACAGGAGATGTGAAGCAGACGACAGTTACGATGACACTGGCAGTACTGGCACCACAGCTGACTAAAGGGACTCTCTCTGACTGTATTCAAAACAAACATGAAATCTATGGAACACTATTACTAGTATTTGAAAATTATAGCTTCCTAAAAGCAAAAACACATGGAAAAAGAAGTGATAAGTAAGAAAAACACAGTCAACACTTAAATTTACGTAGCTTGCTGCACAGGAGATGTGAAGCAGACAGCAGTTATTATGACACTGGCAAGCCAATCAAAAAAAAGAAAGGAAAAAAAAAAAAACCAACCCCTTAGAAACAGCCAACAGTTTTAACAACTTTTTCAGATCTGTTGCAGACAATGTGACAAAATTAAAGATGAAGAGGAGGATTTCATAAAGACAAAATAAACTCTTTAGAAAATAATTACCACAAAACTAATTCCAAGAACATTACAAAATCTTTGGGAAACAACTGGAACAATATAAACCCCTAAATTAATACTGAAAGATGATGATGGAAGAATGACACATAGTAACACAGAAAATGCTGATATTATGGCAAAAGAATTTAATAAACTTTTAAATTGTGAAGAAACAGAACTCTTACAAATCTAGGTTGACACCGCAATAAAAACCAAGCCCAACAAATTATAAAGCATGTGGAAATGACCAAATTTTTGTCAAAGTATGGAAATGTTCAAGAGACACAATCAAGGCCACCTTACACATGACTCTGACAAAAAGTTAGATAGCTGAATAATTCCCCAAACACTGAACCATGGCAGTCATCAACACACTACGTAAGAAAGGGGATGAGAGCAACCTGAACTACTACAGTATTGACTCTCAGTCCTAGACTGCACATATAAGATTTTATCCAAGATCGATATGTGAAAGAATAAAGAAACAACAAGTCATAGTGTGAAAACTTGTTCTGCATGCTGCCACCTGAAACTTTCTCATTTTTGAGAAGACTGGAAGATTACTGTGGTTTATCAGTCATTCCTCTTCACAACTTCAAAAAGCTGACAGCCTGTGTGGTTAGTCCCGATATCTTGAACCCACTGTGGGACCCAGCCAAAGATGTGAGCTCATACTTGGGAGCCAGCAGAATAGTAGTCAGTAGCAGGCATGTGAGTGTGGACTCGGTTCACTGTGTTGCATGTAGATGGTCAAATAATATGTGATATTTGTACCCACTACACTCACTGGCATGGGTGAGTCAGTATTTAGTGAGGAAGCTAGTAAAAGGTTCCTCAGATAATGTTGATACCACGACTTCTGCATTTGCATTTTGAAGATCCTAACCATATGCTCCACCTTAGAATTGAATACTGTATAAAAGGGGGTGGTAGTTAAGTGTCCAATGCTGTTATAGAGACAGGACTGCTTAAGTGCAGTGGCTATGAACTGGAGACCATAAAGGAATGCAACAATTGTGAAAATAGGGCTGGTTCAAATGGCTCTGATCACTATGAGACTTTACATCTGTGGTCATCAGTCCCCTAGAACTTAGAACTACTTAAACCTAACTAACCTAAGGACATCACACACATCCATGCCTGACGCAGGATTCGAACCTGCGACCGTAGCGGTCACGCGGTTCCAGACTGAAGTGCCTAGAACCAGTAATGACCGGGGAAAAACCCTTAGACATTTGCATGACAGGTACATAATCTCTGGTCATGGTCTTGGCCCCAGTCTGCCACCAGCAATGTCAGGTGAAACATTTTTGACTGTGCCATCCACTTGTGCTGACAAAATGTCAGAAATATCATTAATCATCAGTCATAGATCCTGAGACAAAGCCAACAGGCAATACACTAATAGTGTATAATTTGTCTACAGCCTGGTGCAGTAATGAATGAAAAACACCATCTTGATCACTATTTATTTTGTTAATAATGATCACTTTTGATCAGTCTACTAGATAATCTTCAGATCTGGTACTGCAAGATGCATTCATCAATAGTCACTACTGATGAACAACACCTTGCAGCACTAAATCTGAAGATTATCTGCTAGTCAGATCGAAACTAGTCATCATTAATAAGGGAAACAGTGATCCACATGGTGTTTTTCATTCATTACAACAACTAAGATTACAGTTTCCTGGGATATGGAATCAATTATGAGTATTGTGGAAGATTTTGTTGAGTGCAAGACCCAAGGCCTCATGATCGTAAAATTCTTTATCTTGATCTGCTAGCAGATGGTACAAAGTGTATGCATTTGTATGCCATATGGTAGGTCAGTAGTGAACGTCATAACTGTGGTCATTTAACTACAAGTCCACCTCTGCAGCATTGTTTGTTAGAAGGATCAGATAATTTGAGGAGGGGTTTGTGGTCCAACATAAAGTGAAATTTCTTACTTCATAAACACACATTAAATTTACTGACATGGTAAACAATTGTCAGGGCCTCTTTTTTTTTTAGATGTGAGTAATTACTTTGGGCAGATGTGAGTGTCTCTGACATGAATATGATTGGCTATTTCCTACCATCTGCATGTTTATGAGGTAGTGCAGCCCCTACCCTGTATGATGAGGCATCAGTCACTAAAATAAAATGGCTTTAGGTTGTGAACATTGATTGGTACACAATCAATCACATACATTTTTTTAGTTGTAGAAATACTCACTGGCATGCATCAGACCACATAAATTATTTTGACAAATGTAGCTCTGTTTTATTATGTAGTATATCACTTGAGTATAACTGTAATGCACATTCTAAGAAGACACTCTGTGAGGCGACTGAAGGGACTAGCATGGTCATTTCAGATTGAATGTTGGTCATCGGTATTGATTACTCTTAGATCACTACCAACTTTAGCAAGCTGCCAACACTGTCTTAATATGTCAATACATAAAATTATTCAAAAATCAGTTACACATAACTTTGCAGTGATCGTTAACTCTGCATATCACTTCCGCTGTCACTAAAAAGTATTGTTTGATAGTTCACAATAGCAGCAGTCAGAAATCAGTTAATATGGTTTGATGTCATTTGATTTCTATTGATTCAAGTAGACCCATCAGTCACTTCACCAAGTCTTCATAGAATGCACAAGTAATAAGTGCAAAGCAGACACTTACACTTCAAAAAAGTATGCAGGATGTAGGGCCTACACTATGTTTCATAGAATTATTTACTGATGTAGAGTAGGGGAAATCTGATTATACCACCAGTTGGGTTAAACCACGTAGTCATTTTGACAGCAGTATGTTGAAGAAGGCAATAATAGAACTGACATAGCACTAAAGAGCAACTTTTTCCCCATCTTACTTTGATGCACAGTGCAGAAGTGGGTTAAAAACATGGAGGGCAGAATGAATCAGAAAGACATGAAAGCTGCATTCCATAATCTGTTGCATTCTTTTACCCTCTCTCGCTTCTGTCAAACAGAGAAAGTGGTAGTCTTTGTGCCATGAACTAAAAGTCTTAAGTTAAACTCGTCTTTCGGATACTCATAACAACCTGAGTACCCAGTGTTGCCCAGGTATGTATTATTCCAATCTTCTGTTAGTCCATTCCCTCCTTTCCCCTTTCTCTGTCAATCTGCATCTCCTCTCTCTGCTCATCTCCTCCTTCCCCTTTTTTCTGTCCAACTCCTTCACCCTCCACTCTCTAACCATCTCCTCCTACCCCTCTCTCTGTCCATCTGCTCCCTTCCCCCCCTCTGTCCATCTCTTCCTCCTTCCTCTATCTTCTCCTCAACCTCTCTAAGTCTATCTTCTCCTCCCCCATCTCTCTCTCCATATCCTCCTGTCCCTCTTATGTCTACCTTCTTCTCTTCCCTTCCTCTGTCATTGTCTCCTTCCCCCCCCCCCCCTCTGTACCTGTAGCCATATTCTGCCCTCCCCCCAATCTCTGTCTGTCCATCTCCCCCCCCCCCCCCACTTTTCTCTATCCACATCATTACCCCTCCACAATAGGACAGTGCTGGTTCCTACACCCACAGTATTCTTCTCTGGAAGGTAAGCAATATGAGGTCCAAGTTCGGTTGAAATCGATCCAGGTATTTAGGACAAGCTTTCTACCTGCGGCTTTACCCACAAATGCACCTATAATTAACTCATATTTACACACATAGTTCAACTGTACCTCTAGGAAAGTTTGCTCTCTAGTTTAGTTTTCATATAGCTCAATGTTTTTGGTATATCTGCTGAATTATGTGTCATACAACAATATAAACTTGCAGGTAAATTCAGTGGTGTATGTTGATACTACCTGCAAAATGTACTGTGATTAGAGTTAGTAGTAAAGAAGTAATAAATTAAAATGTCATACCTGATGTAGCAGTGTCACAGTGTTAACAGTGAAAATGTAGTAAGTGATGAACTTTTTTTCTTTCATCATTTTGTGTGGGCTGTCAGTGAGAAAAAGTCACATAAGGGTTTGAAATTATGTGTAAAGATTCTTGCAAGTCACTAAGTGCTCTCATTCTGAAATACTGGATGAATATAGCCTGGAAATTTATGAATTGTGAGCTATGATACTTTGCCACACTCACCCCCACACCTTTGAGAGGGAGATGGTTTTACCCCCACAGAGGTTCTTTCCAGACAGTAAGTGATATGTGTGCCAAGTTTGGTTGAAATCATTCCAGTTGTGTAGGAGGAGATGTGGGACATACTTTCATAGCATGTGTGTGTGTGTGTGTGTGTGTGTGTGTGTGTGTGTGTGTAATAAAAGCATGCTGTTAGTGCCCCTTGTAGTACTCTGAACCTTGAAGGTAGCTATCATTTTTTAGTACCGGTTCATTTTAAGTATTTTGTGTGTCCTATAAAATTTAGTTCTTGTGGAATGACGCAATTCCATTACATAAAAATAACAGCATTTTTAGAGTTATCCCTCATAGATAAATTCTGCAGATGCCCATGTTCTAAAGCACCTTCCTGTGTTCAGGAATATTCTTATCCAATGGCTGACACTGTGCATGGAGGTATTACTTACCACTCAACCCTTGTATACCAGTCTGTATTTAAATAACCATTGCTGTTTTTGGAAACAAAGTTCTTTCACACAATCTAAATAATACTTTGTTGTGTTACTTTGGTCTTTTGAGTTATCAGTATCTTACTGATTTTATGAGGTCTGCTACAAGTCCCACTCCTGTGCTGATCTCTCAACCACAGAGTAGCACTTGCATCTTAGGTCCTCAGTTATTTGTTGGATATATTTCAATCTCTGTCTTCCCCTGCAGTTGTTATCCTTTACAGTTCCCTTTTCTACCATGGAAGGTGTGCCCTGATGTCTTTGCACATGCCCTATTATCCTTTCACTTCTTCTTTTCAGGGTTTTCCACAAGCTGTTTCTCCAGCAAACTTATTCATTTCTTATTTCATACATCTACACTATCTTCAGTATTGAATCTGCTATAGGAGCAGCACATCTCAAATGCTTCAGATCTCTTCTTTTCTAGTTTTCTGACAGTCCCTGATTCGCTAAACATACAATGCTGTGCTCCAAAAGTACTTTATCAGAAATATATTCCTTGATTTCAGGTCTATGTCTGATACCAGCAGATTTCTTGTGGTCAAGTATGCCCTCTTTGCCAGTGCATGTCTACTTTTTATATCCTTCTCACTTCAAGCATCATGTGTTACTTTGAAGATAACAAAATTCCTAAACTTCATCTACTTTAGGGTCTCCAACTTTGATGTTAAGTTTTCAATAGCCTCAGTTCTGCTGCTCCTCATTATTGTCATCTTTCTTTTGTTTACTCTGTTGTCTTTCTTTTGTTTACTCTGCAGTCTTTCTTTTGTTTACTCTCAGTCTGTATTATGCACTCATTGGACTGTTCATTCCATTCAACAGGTTCTGAAATTCTTCTTTATTTTCATTTAGGATAGCAATGTCATCAGCAGAGCTTCTCACTGACATCCTTTCACCCCGAATTTTAATTTCACTCTTGAATCTTTCTTTTATTTCCATTACATATAGACTAAACAGTAGGGTCAAAGACTGTGCCCTTATCAGACACCTTTGTTCTTGATCTTCCACTTTTATTGTTCCCTCTTGGTTCTTGTAACATATATTATACATCTTTCCCTAATCTTTACTCCTACTTTTTTCAGGATTTCAAACAACTTGCACCATTTTACATTGATGAACACTTTTTCTTTATTAACAAATTCTATGAACACATTTTGATTTTTCTTAAGTCTTGCTCACATTATCAAGGATGATGTCAGAACTGATTCTCTGGTATCTTTACCTTACTGGAAGAAAAACTGAGTGTCACTAAAATATACTCAGTTTTTCCTTTCAATTCTTCTGAATATTATTCTTGCCAGCAAATTGCATGCATGGGCTGTTAAGATTACAGTGTGATAATTCTTGCACTTACCTGTCCTTGCTATTTTTGGGATGGAATGAATATTTTGCCAAAGGTTGGTGGCATGTGGAGACAGTTTCATAGAGTCCACAAATGAACTTGAACAGTCATCTGGTTGCAACTTCCTCTACTGATTTTAGAAATTCCATAGGCATGTTATATTCTTCTACTTTATTTTATTTCCCAAAATTCTGGTAAACTCTAATTCATACATTGAATCACATACATCTTGCTTATTGCTTCCTGTTTTTCCTCTGTCATGTCATCAGACAGTTCTTTCCACTTGTAGTATTCTTCTTCAGTGTACTCCTTCCATCTATCTACTCTCTCCTCTGTGTTTAACAGTGGAATTCCTCTCGAACTCTCAATGTTAACTTTCTTCACATTTTTCCTGCAGCAATTTTGGATTGGCTTCCCTAAGTGTCCTATTTATTTCATTCCTAAGTGACTTACATTGCTGTATTTCTGACTTTCTCTGGACATATTTGTGCTTTCATCTTTGGTCATAGTAGTAGCGTAATTTTCATTTTTTCCATTTTCTAGTTATACCAGAGTGAGTTGCACATTTCTGGTAGGATAATGATGTGAGAAATGTGGCAAATCAACTATCCTCTGGTACAGAAATTGTACATGTTCTTCTTCTGCATTAATCTATCAGTTCCACCTAGTGAACAACATGAATAAATGAATGCAGGAAGTTTAGAACACTAAGGCCAGAAAAATGATGATTCCATGATTTTGTACTGGAAAGTCCTGCAAATAATGGCAGAACATAGAGTACCTAGTCATCTTTTAGTTGAGTTGCTGAGCAGTTAGCGAGCACAGGAACAAGATCAAGATTTTTGTTAAAAGTTTTGACAATGTTATTCGGAGTCAAAAGACTAAAACACACCCTTTAGCAATGACTGATATAGTTTATATGCTTGTCAACTGGTCAACGTGTCACCTACACCATGAGCATTTAATTCTCTTATCTCCTTCCATTATTTGTTTACAAGACTACATTTCATTAAGGTAAGAAATATCTTCAGTGCCTTGTTTTCATCATAAATATATTTGAGTTATGGTCCACATTTTCACAAAATTAGTCCATAGCAAAGCAGTGAACAGACCTGATCTGGCTTACAGGTGGAATCAGAGACATCAGAAGGAGATGTCTTCAAAGATGGAGCACCAAGTGGATGATGAGCAGCAGTCCTCAGTCATGTAACTTGGCAGTGGCATAATACACCATACAACATCAGGTAACTGACATAAACCTATTGCAGTGAGTGACTCTGTGTGATAATTTACAAGCAATTAAAGGCCAGAACTAAGTGTAACTTCACAACTAGCATATACAATTTCAAAATGTGCAACAATATTTTCTTTATTTTTTACAATCTGTGATCATCTAGGTACTGTTTAGAAATGGAATCTGAATTTGACAAAAAATGAGAAAAGTAAAAATAGACTTCTGTCTGCTTGTAAAAATTAAAGCACAATACAGAGAAAGGAAAAGACAAATCCTACAAATAGTTTGAATAGATACAGGAAATGAGATCAGTGGAACTTAGAGAAAGTTATGGTAATAATGGTGTATCATATGCAGGCTTATAACTTGTCACAGTGGATGACACATATCTGTACATCAGCATCACAGGTCGTCATAGTCTTTAAAATATGGGGTGCTACTTTTCCTAATGTCCTCTTGCCATCAAATCCACTATTCCATGCCTGATAATTTCGTCCAGTCATATTCTGGCCCATAATTGTTTCTCCTTTTAAGCTCAAATTCTACACAAAGCCACAAAACTGCCATGGGTACTTGCATGACAAGTCTACCTTAGTCCTCACTCAAGGCAACTCTTTCTCATTCTGTGATCTGTGAGACCTGCTGTTCCTTTTTAACCTTCCCCCAATCTCTCTCTCCTCCCTGACAAAGGAATTATTAGTTCCAAAAGCGAGAGAGTGCATCTCTTTTACTACTAAGTCGATCTATTGGCAGTACTATTCTTTTTGCCTCCTAAAGATAATTACTGGCCAGCAATTTTGTCTCATAACTTATAAAATAATAAGTGGCAGATTATAAATTGTATTGAAAACAATCTTTTAGCACAAGTTGCAAATCTGGTAGTGATGAATGTTAAGTGGTACTGTAATTTGACTTACATTTTCAGTTGTAAGTCCCTTTCCAAAACCAGTTGATTATACAATTTTTTCAGGTTGAAGGATCACATGGGGATCCACCTCAAGTAAAATTTTACCTAGAGACACAACTGAGCCCATTAAAACATTGCAATGTTTAAAACAAACTTTTGGTTGATGATGGATATGTTTTATGGATGCTACAGTGCCAATGTGATGATGAAATGATTCAATCACAAATTTTTCAGTTGTCCATACTTACGTTTGTAAGAGATAAAGGAGTAAGCTAAGCATTTGTATGTTTCACAAGAGACTATAAGTGCAAAGTAAAGACAGAATGATTACAGCTTATTTCAGATGTGACAAACTATTCAATTAAATGTAATTTTAACTGGCTATGTTTTATAACTGTAACATATGAATAAAAGTGCTAGGATGTAAGACAAAACAATTTGCTTTGTTGAAGTAAATAACAGTAGAAAGGGGAACAAAACATAGGCTTGAAATACAATAATGGACACTACTATCACTGGACACATAAAAATGCTTTAGTTATGTTTTTCTTATAAACATAGCATTGGGTCAACAAGTGTTAAAGCCATGCGATTGAATGTAACTTTGTTTAGAGAAAGACATAGGTATTGTGTCTCAAAGGTAACTGCTGAAAGGTTGTTCACAGACTACTTACACTATTTGAGGAAATTCATACTAGAAATACTAGAGAATTACTTCTCTCTTTGGTCTAAACATTGTCAAGATATGATATGCCATTTCAGCACAAAAAATTATTTGTCTTAGTCATGCCATTCACTTCAGCCAAAAGTTATATGCAGCTCAATGGCCATGTACAGTGAATAAGATACTCTAAGGTAACTGGATAGATAAACAAACCTACTCACCTATTAGCAGCAGGAGAACACACACATATAAAGTTTAAGGAAATTTGCAAGCCTTCAGAGCCTGTGACTCCTCCTTTGGCAGAAGTGTTTAAGGGGAAAGAAAAGGAATGAAGACAAAGAACTGGCATGATTTAGGAAATGCAGAGTGTTTGGAAAAGTCGCCCAGAACCCCGATTCACAGAAGAGTTACCACACAGGATGAGAAGGAAAGATCTTTCCTTAAATCTCGCCGACCCTGGGTCATGGGAGACTTAACGGACGGGATGAAAGGAATGGTCTTTCCTTCTCATCCTGTCCGATATGTCTCCCCTGACCCAGGGTTCTGGTGACTTTTCAAAACACCCCAATTTTCTAAACCTTTCCAATCCCTTTTCTTCATTCCTCCTCCTTCCTCTTCCAACTCGATGCCAGAAGGAGAAGCCACTGGCTCTGAAAACCTACAGATTGCCTTGATCTTTATACGTGTATATTCTCCAGCAACCACTTGATGAGTAGATAGTTTATCTATCCAGTTATATTATAGTTCAAAAAATTAATTATAATCAAAGAAGACACCCTGATTGATATTATGTTTTTAGGTTTCCAGCAAAGTTAATAATTCAAAAGTTTTACATAATATTTTGATGGCAGACTTGAGTGTCCTCTTCAATTGGTGTGAGAATGTTAAGATTAAAACTCAAAGCACCCAATAAATACAATTGTGTCAATCTTTGCCTGACGGAGATGGTGTAAATCAGCTTGACACTCGAAGTCTCAAAAACAAAGGCACCACAAATGCCAAACTCCAGCAGTTGCTGGCAGTAATAGGAAACATCTCTGGCAAAAATAAGAGAGCCAGCACAACCTAGACAATCCACTGTTATGTTTACTTTTAAATTCCACTCATCATCTAGTTTGCCACAATCACCTGCCTCTGCTTTCCGGGAGAAGATTTGTGTTGAATTGTTCTATTTGATATTCAGTTATGCACACAGACTTTTGAGTTGCTTTTATGTATACGTATTTGCTCTCTCAGATACTGAGCATGTTCACTGTAATAAGTAAAGTTTGAGCAAACTCCAAAGTGACGAGAACTATCATGAATGAACAGAGATGTGTATGTTTTCATTTGCAGACAAGTCAGCACTGACCTGGGATTTCTAAAATTATGGCAGCAAAGTCTACTGCAAAAGCAACTTCAGTTTCAACAATTTTGATGGATGCAACAGTTGCACAATAAAACTGCAAATTAAGTAGCTACTCATAGCACTGCAGAGACAGAAAGCAACAAATCTACCCATTGTTGTGTTGTGGTCTTCAGTCCTGAGACTGGTTTGATGCAGCTCTCCATGCTACTCTATCCTGTGCAAGCTTCTTCATCTCCCAGTACCTACTGCAACCTACATCCTTCTGAATCTGCTTAGTGTATTCGTCTCTTGGTCTCCCTCTATGATTTTTACCCTCCACGCTGCCCTACAATGCTAAATTTGTGATCCCTTGATGCCACAAAACCTGTCCTACCAACCGATCCCTTCTTCTAGTCAAGTTGTGCCACAAAATTCTCTTCTCACCAATCCTATTCAGTACCTCCTCATTAGTTACGTGATCTACCCACCTTATCTTCAGCATTCTTCTGTAGCACCACATTTCGAAAGCTTCTATTCTCTTCTTGTCCAAACTAGTTATCGTCCATGTTTCACTTCCATACATGGCTACACTCCATACAAATACTTTCAGAAACGACTTCCTGACACTTAAATCTATACTCGATGTTAACAAATTTTTCTTCTTCAGAAACGATTTCCTTGCCATTGCCAGTCTACATTTTATATCCTCTCTACTTCGACCATCATCAGTTATTTTACTCCCTAAATAGCAAAACTCCTTTACTACTTTAAGTGTCTCATTTCCTAATCTAATTCTCTCAGCATCACCCGATTTAATTTGACTACATTCCATTATCCTTGTTTTGCTTTTGTTGATGTTCATCTTATATCCTCCTTTCAAGACACTGTTCATTCCGTTCAACTGCTCTTCCAAGTCCTTTGTTGTCTCTGACAGAATTACAATGTCATCGGCGAACCTCAAAGTTTTTACTTCTTCTCCATGAATTTTAATACCTACTCCGAATTTTTCTTTTGTTTCCTTTACTGCTTGCTCAATAAACAGATTGAATAACATCGGGGAGAGGCTACAACCCTGTCTCACTCCTTTCCCAACCACTGCTTCCCTTTCATGCCCCTCGACTCTTATAACTGCCATCTGGTTTCTGTACAAATTGTAAATAGCCTTTCGCTCCCTGTATTTTACCCCTGCCACCTTCAGAATTTGAAAGAGAGTATTCCAGTTAACATTGTCAAAAGCTTTCTCTAAGTCTACAAATGCCAGAAACGTAGGTTTGCCTTTTCTTAATCTTTCTTCTAAGATAAGTCGTAAGGTTAGTATTGCCTCACGTGTCCCAACATTTCTACGGAATCCAAATCTACCCATATCTGAACCAATTAAGTCTGCATTAAGCAAGTCACATCTTAGATTCTGAGCTCAAGCATGCTTGTTAGGTGGCTTCTAACCCATAAATTTATGAGTTGCTCCAGATACTTACCACCTCGTTGGTAGAACTCAATGATATTTCATCTGAAAACATATGTACCTTAGTAGTCTTCTCAGGTTTGCTGTCAGATCCTAAAATCAATATGACTCAATGCATTGTTAATCCATCTGTCTATTACCTTCAGAAGAGAAACTGCTGATGAACTTTGCTAAAAACTGATACGAAGAATGGATACCGAAGTCCTGTGTAGGCACGCCCCTGTACTGCACTCAGTCACACAGTGAATGTACAGTCCACTATTGGTGCTGCTCCCCCCTCCCCCGCCCCCACCGAAAGACTGGCTTGTGGTAGTACTTATGGTAATCACCATGATCAGCAATGTATCTCAGTCAAAGACTGTTACTAAACACAAGGGCTTGGTAACTAGAGAAACTTGCACTTTGATGTGGGATAATACAGGATTTCATACCTTGCTAAGAGGACAGTCCTTGTCTCTGTTAATCAAACTGTCTGCCAACCTAATTTCAACTGATTCCTTATAAAGACTGTCCCAAAAATCAGGCATACCAACAAATATCAGGGTCTTATCAAATTTCATCCTATATCCCTTGTTTAGACAGTGTTCTGCTACCACTGATTTTTCAGGCTGTTGTAGGCCCATATGATGGTGACATTTCACGCACCTATTCTGAATTTTGGTAGTCTACGGGCACTAGCCAATGTAAGCCTTTCCACATTGACAGCTCAAATACTAGATGAGGAACAGATACCACTGTTCCCTGCATTTGTTAATTTGGGTGTGTCAACTAAAAACCTGGGAGAGTATTTAAAAACTGTTCTTTGCCCAGTCGTTGGCAAGTGCAAACACTATACCTCTAACTCTTAAGGAATTTTTTAATGGCTGAAATCTTTGAGATTAGATCACTCAGATTTACTTGCAAGTTTTGATATGGTATCTCTATTCACCTGAATCCCTCTGGGAAAGTCCTTGAGTTTGATTAGTGAAGAATTGAATGAGGAGTTTCTGATGCTTTGTTATCTGCTTTTCATTTAATGACAATATTTGTGAACTGACTGAAGGAATAGCTATGGGTAGTCTTTATCACCCATAGTTGCCACTCTATTCGTGGAGGGCTTTGAGGATAGCACCTGAGGCCTTCAGCTTTGAAACCAATTGGTTCTGGAGATACGTTGATGACTTTTTTTGGGCCTGGTACCGTTGACATGATGCATTTCCACTGATTTTTGAACCACTTCAGCTGTCTTCATATTAGCATTAAGTTTGCCATGGAGGCTACAATGTAATGAGGGGCTTCCATTTTTGGATGTAATGGTTTACAAAACACATGATAGTCTCTAGGGCACAGTGTTCACTGAAAGCTGTTACATACCAACTGGTGCACAGAGCATTTGCTATTTCTGAAGTGGATAATCTAACATGGGAACTTATACACTTGGTGTCTGGGTTTAAAGAAAATGGATATTTCTAGAAACAGATTCATTGGGGTATGGCATTTGTATCATCTCTGGAGGTGCCTGAAGAGGAGCATAGACGTGTGGCCTTTATTCCTTATGCTGGGGCATATCCTTTAAGATTACCAGAATTTTAAGAATATTTGACATTAAGAGTGTGTTCTATTCACCTACCAAGATACAGGCACTATGTGGCTCCATCAAAGATGGTGTGAGATTTACAAAGCTTAGTATATAAAAAATTCCATTTCAATGTGGGAAGGCTTGCTTCCGCTGGTTGATGAGTACGGTACAGACAGGTGCTTGGAGCAGTGCTGTCACATGAGGCTAGAACAACCTGAAAAATCAGCAGTAGTGGAGTATTGTTTACACAACAGAACATGGGATGAAACTGGATGAGACATTGATAGTTGTCAGACAACTTGATTAATAGAGACAGGGTTTTTCTCCTTATCATGATGTGGAACCCTGTGCTATCCCACAGCAAACCAGCAATGTTCTTTGTTGCACCTAGCTCAAATGCTTGAGGATAGTCATTGACTGTAATACATTCTTGGCACATGTGATTGCTATAGCAGTGAGACAAGCCTATTCTTGAGAGCACAGCCAGCAGTGAGGGATGTATGAGTACACATTGTACAGGGCTCTATACAAGATAATGGTTTCCACTCTTGGCATAAGTTTTCAGTGGGACTCAGCAGCAGTAGTATCTCTCCTGAAGATGCTTGTCAGATGGACAGCTGTGATATTAAGTCACATTAATGTTGGGGTTCAACAGCAAACCCAAGAAGACTCCTGACAATTATCATGCCATGTAATTTACCCAAGTCCAAGACACATTGTGAATTCTACGATACCAGGAGGTACCAATATCTTCTTTTATAAAAAGAAAAGTTCATATAAAAACTGTGAAAACTAAAATTAATTACTGCATGCTCAAATATTCATATTCCATGTCTCTAGAATTATGTTGAAGTTTTTAACATGAAATTTTGTAACTTCAGTTCTATTAAGTTTTGATACATATGTACCAGAAATTTCTCTGACAAATATGTAAACTCTTTGTTCCGTATAGCATCTTTGTACTTCTTTATCCTGCACAGATATGAGAGGATGTTATGGCGAACGATTGCAGAGTAATTATTGTAGGGCTCCAGAATGCAGACATATTGTCTGAATTATTAGTTCAAACTTAACATTACAATGAGTGAACAAGTTCAGAATACAAACATTCAAAAGTTTTGAAACTTTACCTTATTTCATAACTTGAAATTTACCAGATATTCATAATACTTACATCAGTTAATTTCCTGCATACTAGCCCAGCCTATGGACATTATATTGTCTCTAAAGAAGGCAATGAAGCCAACATTACATTTTCCTCCAAGTCCGGTGTCCGAATATTTTGGGTACATCCTTCATGATTTCCCGCTTTTTGGAACGATGCTGTCTCAGACAAACAGTGAAAAACTGTTGCAAACATTGAATGCTGCAGTTCTTGTCAGTGGGAATAGCTCTCCTGACACTACCTTTCTGCCTGCTGCCCATTGCCATTTGCCTTTCTGTAAGTAAACACCATGTTGGTGAGCTCTCAATTAGAAGACGGAAGCATTGTGTGCAATGCCGTATCACATCCACCTCAAGGTGAGTCAGCAAGAGAAGTGAATCGGACACATTACCAATTACTATGGCAGGAGAGAGTGCTAGGGCATGATGTATGAGGAACAGTACCACTCTCTACAAGGAGGCCACACATACTGAACTGTTGCTGCATGGTACAGAGTGTATTAGAGCTCAGTCTCTCTAACACAGTATGATTGAATGAATGGTCTCTAGCATGGAAACCATGCATTTCCACACATAAATTCATTAGAAGTTTTTTGTTCTGTATCCTCTCATCAATCAATCCCTAGAGTTTGTACATGGTGGAAAAAATCACCCTTAAGTGACTATACCCCTTAATGCATCTCACTTCATAAATATGATAACACCCAGACTGATGAAAGGCACTGCATATGCAGTAGTGAAGAGGTATATTACAGCTGGGAAATCCTATGCAGTCACACATACGTAACTTGTTAACAAACCATTTCAGTAGTCAGTCCCAAGTTAGTGAAAGCTACATTAAAATTTCTAAAATGTATAAAAAAAAAGCATTTCATACTCTTACTAAGAATGGGTAACTAACTTCAGATGTTTAAGTAGACACTGTTCATTTAAAGGCAAGAGCTGTCATTATTCACAAGCCTGCACACTTATCTCCCAGATCGTTCAGGCTCAAAATTTAAAACTGTCTAACTCATCATTAAAAGAGTCATTAATGATTTTAATTGTCCACGATGTGTCTTCATCAACTCAAGAAACAAAATCTACCAAATGTGAAACAGCAAAAGTTAATGAACAGCACAGGTGTAGTCACATAGTCACAAGCAGCCTGTAATACCCAGCTAATGAGCTGCAAGAACCACCACTTACAAGTGATCAAAAAACATAGCCTCTGAATATTATTTTCATAAGTAGCAGCCATCTTCATCTTTCAATTCAGATTACAGTAGTAATAGATGGAAACAAGTAGCTATACATCTTGAATAAATTGATTTACTCGAGACAAACATGTTAACTGTTCTCAGCAGCATGCAATTTGTTTTTGCTGTGGTAATCCAGTCACACTGCAACTGTAGCTCAAAGTTGGCCTAGTTTCTGGCAAGCCGACTGTCATAAGTAAACACTTCTTGGTGAATTATCAAGAGTTAGCTGTACCTACTAAATTAAATGTTGTTTCTGACAGTGCTAACTACAGAAGCACAGTTTATAAAGAATGGGTCAGTGGCACACTTTCATTTTCTAGTATAAAACGTGAGACATACAATAAATTTAAAAAAAAATTGGAGATCAGAAATCTGCTCACCAAGTAGTGGCAGGAGAACACACAGATAAAAAGATATTACAATTTGTAAGCTTTCAGAGCCAGTGGCTCCTTCTTCTGGCAGCAGTGCTGACGGGGAAGGGAGAAATATGAAGGAAAAGGACTGGTGATGTTTAGAAAAAGGAACAGAGTTTGGAAAAGTCACCCACAACCCTGGGTCAGGGTAGACTTACTAGACGGGGTGAGAAGGAAAGACTGTAGAAGTTACAAACAAACAAACAAAATGCTCACCGTTGCTGTGGATGCTTCAGACTATCCATGTGCTGTTCTGACACATCAACATTATAGTTTTGAAAAACCAGCTGCTTTCACTTCAAAGACTCTGTCAGTGACACAGTGAAATTACAATAAGATTGAGAAGGAGGCTCTTGTCATTATATCCACAGTCAAGAAATTTCATGATACAGTAGAAATCAAATTACCCAGATGACTCAGGAGCAGGTCCTATCTAGATAACCAAATATTTGGATAATTGGATAAATCATGCAAACAGGTCATTTCTTAAAAAAGAAAGAAAGAATCTAAATTGGTGTATAGATACTACTGTAAAATTAATTTAATGATTACAAGACAATGCTGTTTCCATTTTGTACAGTACTGTACTTATAGAGAACATCAGTATATGAACATAGTGGTCAGAGTCAGTTGTTTTGCGGTCTTTAATCATTTCTGTGAGGTCAAGTCCTGCACCTACTTGATGGCAAGCATCTGTATATGGTCACACCAAGACTGCTGTTACATCCATCTCAGCACAGTATCAAGACATGCAAAAGGATCACCAAGTCCTGCTTCTGGTTCAGTGACAGTTTCTTCTTTCACACTTTGAATGATTTGATCGTCACTGAGAACTTGGAATCCAGAGTCCAAAGAATCACAAGCTAACCACTAACCTATATCCTCTGCACTGCAATCAGGATGCCCAGGAATTTTGAAAAGGCTCTTTCTTCATCTTCCTCCTCATACTTCTCCTTATCACATTAGTCTTTCCGTACCTCATGTTCGATTGAAATGCTTTTCTGGTTATTCCAAGCACTTAAAGTGGTTGTCCTCACCAAATTCCAGGCTTCCACTACCATGTAAGAGTAGTCTTTTATATTCAATTTTTGGTGATGAGCCAGAATGCCATCTTCACTTCCTTCTTATATCAAAAGCCTCCTCAACAGTTGTCTTCTGAAATGTCGCTTCATAGTTTTGGTGACTAAGACACTTCATAGCTTTGATACCCGACTGAAACGTTTATTTTCTCTATCACAAAGGCTTTCTGTGTGGTGGGTGGGTACACTGTCAGAATTACTTCAGGTATGAAAACTGAATTGTACCAGTTACAAAACAAAGTAGCTGCTGTGCCCCAGAAAAGTTTGTTGGGTGAGTTGTGAATTTTTAACATTTTATTTCCACTGTGTCCAGGCAGCAGAGACCAGCCTGGCCAATATGCTAATCAAGTAAGCCACTGGATGGTACTGTTAACATTACAACAAAACACCTTGGACATTATATTAATAGAGGATGGTCCTAAGTGAAGACATCTCAGGGGTATGCCAAAGTTAACATAGGCAGTATACATGTTCACTTAATTATGAATATACTGGAGTATTTTTTCTTTTCATCACATAAAACTGATTCATAAACTGTTGTGGATTAATTTGTTCCAGTTCCATTGATGTGTAACTAATTAACCTGACGTATCACTGGGGTAGGCCTGCCATCACTAAATTGCTGACCCCAGACAAAAACTTCCAAAATCGCGTACATGTGGGCAAATCGGATTATTTTCCCAGACACAAATAGTCAGTAGACAATAAGTTAGCCGATGGCCACGATGTTCTATGGGAAGTGGGGACATGAGAGGGGCAATGTTTCCTCGCTTGTGTTTCAGTGCTAACAGTGTCAGCAGGCGTGCACTCCTGCCAATCAGCAGATATAAATTACACATGAGAGTAACGAGAATTTGTGAAAGCACATTATAGAGATGTTCATATTCAGATGTAGTATTAATCTGCAGTAAGGATAATGAATGTAAATGAAATCAGTTTTATACAGCTCAACGAGCGGAATGCAAATTACATTTAAGATGTTCAGTTATCTGGCGAACGGGGCGGCATCATGCTGTATGCGATCGCCCATTGTTGGCAACATCTCATTGTCAGCGGCTTCTCATTGTCTCAATAAAGAAGTCTGGAAAATACAGTGTGTTCCAAAATTGTCTTTACAACTTTGATCACAGATATTTCAGAAATGGGGCTAGCTAGAAAAGTATGGTTTGGGGCGTAATCCATATTCACCTGAGGTTCTCATACTCATTTGGCAGAGTTCAGTGTGTAAAGGTGACCATATTTTCTAGAACCAAATTTGGGACACGTTAAAAAATGTGGATACTGCAAGAAAAGTCTGAACAGAAGGTGATAAATGCAAACTATCACTTTAATCTGTTACACAAAGCGTATTAACTTATATTTTATTAGTACCTTCTAAGGTGAAGGAGTGCAAGTAGGCATACAGTAATTATCAGTGCTGTAAATTTTCTTCAGCATGTTTGTATTCTTCAACAGCCTTATGAAAACATTCAACTCAAGTTTCATAATAATTCATTCTAGTCACTACCATTGCTTTTGTAGTTTCTACAACATACTGTGTTTATAACTGCTCTGCACATTACTCATTTGGGAGAATATCCTTTCAGCAGCAGCATACCGATACAGGTGAAATGAACATACAATTCAGGATAAATTGTTTCATAATTGTTAAATCTGGGACGAATAGGTGTCCCAAATAACTTTTGGAAAAAATTCTGGACAGAGCTACAAAAATCATGACTGTCACAAAAAGGGGGGGGGGGGTGGAGGGTGAATGGTCACCTCAAATGTGTGCATCATCTGAAGCACACAGGTTATCAAAGTGATATTCTAGTTCCATGTCCGGTCTAGGATGTCCTCATTAAAGTGTGCTATTGCTGTTCTGATGCGAGCTCATGCAAGTCCTGCCCGAATAAAAAAAAATAAAATGGGATTCCGCAGAACCTGGGTGTCAGATCTGCTGCAAACCATTCCACACACTGTGCCAACTGCTGGAGTGTAGTTGGTCAACAGTTAACATAGCAAAATTAGGAAATAAACACATCTTTCGGCGTGTGTGTGTGTGTGTGTGAACATTATACTGCAAACTGGACCTTTCTACCTATCCTCATTTCTAAAATATATGTGATCAAAGTTGTAATGACGATTTTGGGACATGCTGTATCTGCACGGAAAAGTGCCTAAGTGTGCTTGCTGCTGCGATTTTAATAGACTAAAATAGAGAAACTATCTATAGTTAGGTCCTTTTTTAATGAATTTTAACTAAGACTTATTAGAATCTATTTCCAATCAATTGAATTTCCATAGGAATAAAAAAAGGTCCATGTTTACCCCAGACAGTTGTATAAAAAATCCCTCCAGTATGCCTCTGCACACCATCAAAACTAAGACCAACCAGGAGAAATCCAGTCATATTGCAGCCCTAGTTGGGGGTGCAAAGGTGAGCACAATGTTTCTCTTAAGAACATATGAAGAAAAAAGGAACATTGTCTTGCTTTAGCAACAGCTTGCATTCCATTTTATAGGCAATGTTTGATGATGCCCACAAATACAAAATCATTTGAATATTCAGCCATTTATTTATGTGGAAGGTAAATATTTTGTACAGAAAACTATGTAACCAGCTACATACATACAACCCATGATTTCAATTTTACAGGTTTTTGTGTGTGTGAAATTTTTCAGTTGAGTTCAAACAATTTGATGAGATTACAGCAGGACGTGTGGTAAACTTCAGGTTTATTTCAGTTTCTCTTCAAATGAGTCAATCAATATATTGCTCCCTCATAGGCATATTTTGCAAGAAGACCCCAAATGTAAAAACTGGAGAAAATTGAGCTCACAGCGAAGCTTAGCAGCAATTATTCTTAAGTGTGAAACATTCACAACTGGAAGAAGAAAACGGGCAAATAGCAGTTGTACACCAAATACCTACTCTCTGTCACACACTAGGAAAGAAAGCAAGTTAATACTGCATTATCAACCAATTATGAACTAAGTTGAAAGATTGAAATCTATAGCTTATCAAGAAGTAAGTTTAAAATCATTTTCAAAATTTGTACCAGACAGACAGACTGACCGAAAGACTAAGTACCCTCCGCCACACACACCAGACTTGAAGATGAATTAATGTTACAGTGTCATCCAGTTCTCACACCAAGAACCTACTCTCCGCCACACATCAGAAAAGAAAGTGAGTTAATATTGCATTGTCATGTAGTTCTGAATTAAGTCGAAAGTTTCAAGTCTCTGGCTTAGTGGGAAGTTGGTTGAAAATCAATTGAAAAATTTGTACCGAACAGACCGACCAAAAAACAAAGTACCCTCCATTGCACACCATACTCAAAAGAGAGGTAATGTTACAGTACCATCCAGTTCTGAACTGTGCTGAAAGTTACAAGCCTGTAGCTTATCAGGAAACAAGTTTCACATCAATTGCATAATTTGTACAAAAAACAGACAAGAAACCAACTTAATAAAAATGTGTTAAAAAGTAATTGGTTCATTTATATACACAAATTTACAGTGCAGCACCAGATATTAAACTTTTAACACCAACTAAAAATTGATATTTAATGCCACAAGTACTGAAATTTGTATTTCAGGAAGTAAATACACACATTTTGAATGTACCTTAATTTTAGAAATATACTTTATATTAATGTCTCCTTGGAATAAGATACTTTATTTGTATATAAAAAAGTTGTCAACCCTAGTCATGTTTCATGTACAACTGAAAATGCTGAAAAAGTATATAAATAAAATCACTCAAACTCGGAGAGTGAGTGTAAACATCACATAACGGCCAAAACCGACAGAGACTTGTTTCAGTCAATTGTCTTGCATTGATGAAGCCACTCAAACCTGATGAGTGAGTGAAAACATTCATATCATGGCTGCAACTGATTGTGACTTGTTTCAGTCAGCTGTCTTACACTGAATGAAACTACTTAAACATGGTGAGTTAAAACATTCATATAGCAGACATTATTTGACTGAAAAAAATTAACAAAAAACAACTAATTGACGAGTCAATTGATAAAACAGCCAATTGTCCCATCACTATCGGCATCAGGACAGCTAGTGTTAGCTATTGTACCCAAGTGCCTGACATGGAGACAACCTACATGCACAGGGGCACTTAGTTGACACAACTATAGAGGGCTGGGCAGCCGTGTTTATCTTTGCCTGCCAATGGCCCACAGGCGCCATGGCAGGTGCTGCTTTGACCTATGACAATGGACATCATTGGCATGATTGGGGCACCAGAAAATTCTGCAACTGGATGTGTTTGCATGCACACAGCGTAGCTCAGACAGAGTGCTGTATAAGACTGCTTTAATAAACATCTGTCTATACTACCACTGTTTCACTGAATGTCGCGGCGTAAATATGCCCTTTCCCTCCCCATTTCTCTTCTCCATCCTAATGTGTAGCACCCTAGAATAGGCTGGGTATTTACAGCTGGTTTAGCAGGCTGTGTCGGGAAGCATTCATCCTTGTTCCAAATGCTACGGTTTGATTAGAGAAGCGATTGTTGGGTAGCTCTTGATAACAAAACACTGTGGTTTGGTGTTGAGCAGTAAAACTGGATACTCTAGTAAATTATGTATGAGTAGTGGTAATTGGCATATCTCCAGCTCAACAGTATCAGCTCAGCACAATGGGGTGTGATGAGTCTCAGTTTTTTTATGTTTAATTCAATATTTGTTCTCAGTTATTAGAGATAACATAAGGAGCAATAGATAGAGTATGTTTAAGGTTATGTTTGTGAAGCCACATGAACCTGTGGACTTATTAATAGGTAAGGATAATCGTAGATCCGATAATCTAATACCAGTAAGGTGTCAATTTTGCAATCTTGCAGGGCACGAATTGCTGTGCACTAAGGCTGTAGCAGTCACATGTTTTATGTGTTGACATGTTGGTCATTTGGCTCACAATTGTTCAGAGTATAGGTGGTAGTGATACGCAGGAAAAAGTAATTTATAAGGTTCATTTTAGCATATTATTTGTTATTCTGGTATTAATTACAGTAGAGGTAAAGTACGCAAAATTGTAGAAACACATGCAACAGAGTCTGTTGCTGCTCTAACAGAGCAAATGTGGATGTTAACAGAGGAAAACTTTTGCCCAAAGAGGGAGCATGAGGACCTCCTTCATAGATTTGAGACTCTGGAAGCCAGTTAGTTTCAGTAATTGGCTGAGTCAGGGGAAAATAAGGCAGAGTTGGGGGTAGCTTCTTCTTCTTTTGATCCAGCAGTAGCTGCACTTATCAATCCCTTTTTGGGTAAAACAATGGAAGATGCGTCAGTTTTCATTAATGATGTTACAGCTACTGCTGCAATGAGCGGTTGGTGAGACACAGTACCCTTTGTGTGTCTAACTTGCATTTAACAGGGGAAGACACAACATATACGGTACATCACGAGACCCTCAGTAAAGCACAGTCATCAGCAATTGGTCACTGGACTATGCCAGTGTTACTGTGAAGCTTAGTACTTTGACTTTGAAGTAGAATAAGTCATTGGAAGTGTTTTCAGAATGGATTCATGAAGTCAATGCTCAGACTTATGTGCCTACCCAGAATGTGATGGCCAATAAGTTGTTAATGCTGGAGGCTGAAAACAGGACACTAGATTTTTCTTCTGTGGTATTATGAAGACTTTGCATTGAGAATCTGAGTGATTTAACAGTAGCGCTTAGAATCACAGCACAATTAGAGGAAACAGATTTTTCCATGAAGCAATGGGTAGGTCTCTGTTACTCACTTCTGAGGTCAAATGCTATAGGTGTGGACATAAGTGCCATATGCAGAAACAGTGTAATCAAATAGAGTGTCACTTGTGTCAGGAAATGGGCCACCAACCATCTGAATGTGGGGAGAGAAAGAGTGGGAATCACCACTGGGAGAAGCAGCTATTAAACTCAAATGGGAATGCTTCAATTGTCAGAAAGCAACCCCAGCAGACCGTAACCCAACACAAGTTAGTGCATAGATGGGATGCTGCTTAATGGGCTTAGTACGTAGTGTGGAATAGAGGTTTCTTATGAGTGAGGGAAGACTGGGGCCACCATGACATAAATTACGTGGGGTTGGCGATAGGAGTGTAAAGTTGTTGGGTACAACAGTACTTGAGTTTACCATTGGGGCAACAAAGTTTACATAGCAATGGAAGTTTTGCAATACATGAGTGAAGGATATGCAGTGATTCCCGGACTAGATTTTCTTGACATACATAGCATGAGGATTGATCTTTGGTGATGCAAGGTTGAGCTCATAGAAACTTTGTTTCACTTGGGTGATACAGTTGCAAACAAAGTCATGTCGTGAGACTCAATTGTCATGAACGTGATGCTAATTATACTGCAGAAGACTTTATTAAAGATTTATCAGCAGGATAAAATACCGGGCAGGTATGAGTAAGATAGTGAGGGTTCCAGTGGATGCCAATTTGCCTATTGGTCCTTTGCACATGGTTGAATCACTCTCAAGTAATGAAGAGTTGGATGGTTCACACTGTATGGTGTGCAGAAGCATAGCACGCACTAGTAATGTTAATGGGGAATATATTGTTCTGGTTAGCATTGATAATTTTGGCAAAAGATATAGTTATAGTCACTCTGGAAGTACTATAAGAGGAAGATATTGATAGGTCAAGTCTGGACAGAAGCCACAAGCAAACCATCAACAAAGCAATGTTATGTGAGAAGCTGGGTTACCTGAATGGCTGTGATCACATAGCTCTGCAAAAAAGTATTGTTGAAGTTTAGCAACTTGTTTTGTACAAATGGGGTATTACCAACAACTCTGGTAACTTAGTATATACCAACAGGGGATAGTACACCAATTTACAGAAAACTGTATTGCACAGCGAGACATTTACAGCCATTAAAAAAGTAATTCGTGTAACAGAAACTACAAGATGAGATCACAGAACCTGAGGACAGTCCATGGAGTGCAAATATTATAATTTTCCTAGGAAATCATTGGCTGGAATGAAGAAATATAGATTTTGCTGCAATTATAGATTTCTGAATATGAAGACCATTACAGACACTTATCCAAACCCTAATATTACCTAAACCTAGGTTAATTTGAGTCCATGTTGTTACTTTACTACTACAGATCTGAAAAGTGGTTATCATCAGTCAGAAGTGGCAACTGAGAATATGCCAGTGAGAGCATTTACCGCACCAAGTAGACATTATCAGTATAAGTGGATGCCATTTGGTTTAAAAAAGGCACCTGCTACTTTACAGCACTTATAAGATGGAGTTTTAGGAGGGTTAAATCCTACACAACCTATTTAGATGGCATAATAGTCTATTCAAAGGATATACCAAGAACATGTGAGATGATTGAAGGTTGTTTTAGTAGGTTACAGTCAGCATGTTTTATACTGGGTGTGGAAACATGCCATTTTGTTCAAACTCAAATTCACTGTCTGGGACAAGTAATTATTGAGTGCAGTGTGCAGACCAATGGAAGCAATTCAAAATTTTCCAGCACAGCAGATGACCAAACAGGTACACTTGTTTGTCTGTTTGTGCAGTTACTACTGGAAATTCATAAAGGATTTCGTAAAAATAGCTGAACCTTTGAACAGATCACTCAAAAAGGGTGTAAAGTTTCAGTGGATACACAGTGTCAGCTATCATTCAAGAAACTTAAGGTGGTGTTGATTTCAGATCCCTAACCAATTTTTCCAGATTTTGAAAAATAGTCCATCCTCACTTGTGTTGCTTCTGACAAGGCAGTCAGCTGTATTTTGTGTCAGATGACATGGGCAGCAATACCCAGTTGCATATGCTAGGAGGCAGTTAGATAAGACAAACTGTAACTACTTAATGGGGGAAATATTAGCGGCCATGTACAGTATTAAATATTTCCGGCATTACTTGTATGGTAGGAGATTTAAGTTTGTCACTGATCATGTCTCACTGAAATGGTTGCTTGGTCTAAAAGACCCATCTAGTTGTCTAATACATTGGGCTCTGAAGCTTAGTGAGTTTGATTATGAGGATAAAGATTGTCAGGCTTTTAATTCACAATCACTCTTTACCATACATGATGATTTGTTGTGCACAGTCACAAAATGTGGACCATGTGGTATGGTCCCGGCAGTTTTCCAAAACAGAGCTCATGGCCATGTGCTGTCAGGTCACGGTGGGTGTTCAGCAAGTGTTGCAGGATAGTTTTGGTGGCGTAACATGAAGCATGACATGAAGCGGTATGTCAGAGATTGTGTAGCATGTGTGAAGAGAGTATTAATTCCCATCAAAGAATCCCTTTGCAGAGTTTACCTGTGGCGGCGAAGTCATTTCAAATACTTGGGCTTGACATTTGCAGACCATATAACAGTACCTGCAGGGAATAGGTATGTGCTTAGGAACATCGACCATTTTTTATGATGTTTAATAATTACAGCAATTCCAAAACAACAGGCCAGTACCATGACAGAGCCATTGGTTAACACTTGGTTACTGAAGTTTGGGGTGCCTGATACCTTAGTCACTTCATTTTGGATCTTGTGAAACATCTATGCCATGTATTGCATATTCCGAAGTTATGAACAAGCCCATTCCATCCCTGAACCAATGGAAGGACAGAGAGAGTCCATTAAGCCCATTTTGGAAACGCTAAGTTTTTACATTAATGCTAGACACAGTGACTGGGATACCTATCTTCCATATGTGGTTTCAGCATACAACTCAAAAGCTTCAAATGGGAACAGGCATGTCACCATTTTAGGTAGCATATGGGGTGAAAATGACATCCCCCTTTGCTGTTTTCAGTCCTAAATCAGGACCAAATTGTGAATCAGCAAAGAAGTTTATGAGAAGAATACAGACAGTATGGATAAATGTGCAAAAGATGAACACGAAGGATCTGGAATGCTGGGAACAGTTGAAAAAGTGTGTGGGCAGTGGGTTTTGGCTCGTAATACCTGTACACCAAAGGGAAAGATGAAGAAGTTCTTGACCAAATATCATGGATTGTATCAGGTCTTAGAGATGACCTCACCAGTTAATGTAAAGGTACAGTTTCCTACCAAAATATCTACCATGCATGCCACTTGCCTGGAACCATTTAAGAGTATGGCAAATGCGGTTCCACAATTAGCTGGGACCAGCCCCATAGGTGCAGTAAGTAGAAAGAAGGAACCTACAGCAGTTAGTCAGCACAATGCACAAGATATGTTTTATGCTTGAGGACACGTAATTAGTTATGCTGTTAGTTCTTTGTAATGTTATTTTGGTGTTGAATATATTCTTAATATTTGTGTTATGGGTACGCTCTGCGCTGTGTTTTGTTCGAGTGGATTTAAGGTTTTCATGTCACTGCCACACGTATTTTTCTTTTGTTATTGTAGGGTTAAGGTCACATTTTTGTTACTGTTGTTTTTTTGTTTCTATTTGTCATTAGTTACTCATTTTGGAAGGAGGGAGGAGATGATGGAGAGTTCCTTTCCCCGGTTGTCAACTTCATGAGGACATAGTGAATAATGGGAATAGTCCTGGGTTAACCATACTTCATCAGAAGTGGAGCAGATTGGGTAACTGTTGTTCAACTGTTGGAACCAGGTGTGTTGTTCTCTAGGCAGTCTGACACCTTGCTTAAGAGCCATCAGTGAACACTGAAATCCAAAGCACATATCTGGGAAATTGGGAATGAAATTCAGAGAATGGAGGATATTTTTTGGAACTGTATAAAGGGGCACAGGAAAGTGACACTTTTAGGGAAGTGCAATGGGAGTAGCATGAGTTCCACTTTACCCATGGTAAATTAAGGTCACAGTTATCACAACTGGTGGAAATTGTACAACGGGGTAAAGTTTGGAGGAAAAGAGGTTGGTTAAATATGGGAGTTAAATGACTAAAATGGTGTTTGGGACAGCGGTTGAAGAGGATGTTCGGAAATTAAATTGTACACTTAGTCAGATCCAGCAAATGGCAAATTATATAAATGGTGTCAAAGAATGTCACGGAACTCAACTGTCCAGTTTAGAGCAGAGGGTATTAAACAATATGAGTTTAGTATAGAGTTTAGTATTAGCTATGGAACTGACTCAGTATACCAGTGCTACAAAGAAGGTGTTGAATAATGATCTGGTGAAGATACAGGGCTAACAAGTTGGCCTTTGCATGGTTGCTCCATTCAGTGGGAGATAGGCTGGGTGATGCAAAGAGTGAGATGATCATAATGCAGGAAGCAATGTATCATGTCGTAAACGGATGGCTTGGGCCAGTGTTCATTCCAGCACAGAAGTTTACATTGGAATTACACCTAGCAGAGAAGCAGTTCCCAGCAGAATTAAGACATAGTGGAAGTGACAGAAAGAAATTTAGCATTATTTTTTCATACAACTAGAATAAGGGTAAGAACCAATGGAGCAAAGGTACGTACAGCAGTTCACTTACCTACAGCATGGGTTGGTTCAATGCTACAACATTCATCTGTATCTGGTGAAATGGAGGGTACGAGGGAAATGGATACAGATAAGGATGCAGGAAGTATTGTTGATTTCGGATAGTAGGGAAGCTCATGTGATTATGTCGTTAGTGAATTTGGAGAAGTGCACTCAAGGGAGTATAGTCCGGATAAACCAATACAAATTGATATGCAGACATTTGGGCGAATATGTTTTTTGGGAAAATGGTTGAGACAAGTTGTAAAAGACAAATGTTGCCCACAAGGTCTTACTTCCAGAAGGTAGGAGGAATTGGCTGTACTTGGTCTTCTCACCAGAAACTGTGTTGGCAAACTGCCTTGAAAATAGGAAACCTGAGGGGCTGACAAAATTAGAGTTGCACAGAAGCTGTATTATCATTAATGGTAAAACCACTGTATTAAGTAGTATAAGCATTAGGGTAAGGATCGTATTCTAATAAGGTCCTGGAGACTGCACTTCAAGAGTAAATTCATGTCAGCAGTGGATAAGGGAGAAACCGATGATTGAGAGATCATTGTTGGAGATGAGTGTTGCCATCTGCATGGTACATAGTTTTTTGTGTTAAGAATAATTTCAATCAAAGACTCATCTTGGAAAATTCCAGACAAATCTTTCAACAGAGGGGAGGCTATTCTGCACCATGGGAAAGTTTGGTGCACGAATTTTGAATTTTTAAAGTTCTGTTCTCACCGTGGCCAGGCATTAGAGGCCAGCCTGGCCAATGTGCTAATCAAGTAAACCACTGGGCAGTATTGTTGACATTATGATAAAACACTACGGGAAAACAAGGGTTTGTGACATAAGTCAACAGCCAAGTGCATGGAACAGCTAACATAGTGTGACCAAGAGCGAAATAATAACCTGTAACACACCGAAGTCTGGCCAGCCTCCATACTCTGAGCGATTGTAGCTAACAGGCTGCAAACTATCTACAATCCAGCTGGAAGAAGTGAGCCTTCGTAGCCTCCTAGCCACCTAGACATCATTGGCCACTGTCCTGTTCTAACCCTTGTGGAGTGACTGGGGAGTTGCTGCTCAGCATAAAAACATCTAGCATCTGCTATTGCACCCAAGAACACGATATGGTGGTTACGAGGATGCAAGTGTGTCCTTAGCCGACATGACTCAGGAGGCCCTTGGCAGTGTGCTTATCTTTACCTGCTGACAGCAAACGGGGACCATAGCAGCTGCCACGACGACCCTGGAAAGTGGACGACTTCGGCATGATTGGGGTGTCAAGCATTCCACAACTGGATGTGTCTGCATACACATACACTGATGAAAAAAAATCACAGCACCAAGAAGGAGTAGTGTGGCATAAACAGAAGTTGATAGGTATGTTTCTACATCGGAAAGATTATATCTTTTCAGATTTCACGCCAGTTACGTAACAGTGGTTCTAATAGTGCAACTATGAAAATGTAAATCAGGTTTGCTTTAAATACATGCTGTAATAGTTATGAGCATTAGTTACCTTTGAGGTTTGATGTGGTGAGTTGATGTCAGTCAAGAAAACCTTGAAGGTGACAAAGACTCCATTACCAGTACCTCACAAAATTTGAATGAGGTCATACAATAGGGCTACGAGGAGCTGGATTTTCATTCTGCAATATTCCAGAAAGGCTTGGCAGACATTTAGCCACTGTATATGATTGCTGGTAACGGTAGTCATGAGAATGTATGATCGGAAGAAGACCAGGCTTCGGTCATCCACATGGCACTACCATCATGTTTGGCGTATGGCTCTGACATATCATACTGCATCTGCAGCAGCAATTTGAGCAACAGTTGGCACCACAGTGACGCAACAAATGGATACAAATCATTTAATTCAAGCACAGCTCCAAAACAACATGTCCTGTAGTGAGCATTCCACTGACCCTAAACCACTGCCATTTGCGACTTTAGCAGTGTCATGTGAGAGCTCATTGGAGGGCAGGGTGGAAGTCTGTTGTGTTTTCTGATAAAAGCTAGTTCTGCCCCGGTGCCAGTGATGGCCATGTGTTGGGTTAGGAGGAGGCCAGTTGAGGGCCTGCAACCAACCAGTCTGTGTGCTAGACCTACATCTGGAGTTATGGTCAGGAGTGTGATTTCATGACAGCAGAAGCACTCTCAGGGTTACCCCACACTGCAGATTTGTATGCCAGTCTGGTGATTTGATGTGTTATACTGCCATTCATGAACAGCATTCCAAGGGGGGTTTTCCAACAGGATGACTTTCACCCACATACCACTGTTGAAACCCACCATGCTCTACAGAATGGCAACATGTTGCCTTGGCCTGCTTGGTCAAAAGATCTGTCTTCAATCGAGCACATGTGGGACATCATCAGATGACAACTCCAGAATCATTCACAAACAGCATGAATCATCCCTGCATTTACTGACCAAGTGCAACAGACATGGAACTCCATCCCACAAACTGACATTCAGCAAATGTGTAAACACAATTGATGTATCTATCCTTTTTTGCTGTTTTGCATTTCCTTTTTTTTCTGTCACTGCAATATGGCACTGTGTACTGCATAAGCTTGCTTGAATAAACACCTGTCAATGCTACCACTGTTTCAGAGCACACCCTAGTGTGATTCTGCCCATCCTGACACATAGTGGCCTGCAATAGGCTGGGTCATTACACAGCAGTCATCCAGGCCTTTGGATGATTCCTATATAAGATAAGAAGTGCTTTAACATTTTTGAAAGCCTGTTTTTTTATTTTTCTATCAACAGAAGGGGTATTTTGTCATTTCCCCTAAAGTGGATACATTTCAGCACAATAACATGAGGTCTTTATTAACCTTATGGCCAGGAGCAATAGTTTCCCTTTTAAAAGCTGAAGTTGTTTCAGGCTAAGCCCTAGAAATAAGGTCTGTCTCATCTGCATTGTACAAAAATTCAGGTTCATAAGGGTCTACTTCAATTTTGAATTTTTCAATACAATTTTCTGCTGCTTTTGTGTCTTCTGATAGTTTTTCACCACTTAAATCCAACTCCCAAATACTGTGCCTTGCCTTGAAATTCTATCGCCAGCCATTGCTCACTTTAAATGAAGACAAATTGTCCATTTTCTCACATAAATATTTTGCTTTTTTGTAAACAATCAGCCCTGAAAGAGGGTTTCCCAATGTTCCCTGCTGCATAACAACTTGAATATGGCCTCTTTGAGCTCTCTGTTTTATGCTGGTTTTATTGCTTTTCCCGACAAACTTCCACCTTCATTCTCAAGAACAGACATAAAGTTTAAAATTGAGGACTTGTTTTGTTGATGTTTATATGCTAAACACCTCAGCTATTTAGTTTGGCAACAAGAAGGCAAGCAATGAACACATTAATGTTACAAAACAGACTGGTGCAGGCCACACCAAATGATGGGCACCACAAAAACACCAATGTACGTACTGCCCTTCAAACAAAGTACATAGTGTATTCATTATTCACTGGAAGATTCTGTCTTTCAACAGAATCACTCTGGATTGATTTATGAATGATAAAGAAGTGTACATTGTATGTATACTGTCATAACGATCAAACACTACCAACAATTTTAGTCATACAGTAAAAGTTTCTTTTTTCTCAAAGCATTAGATAACTGATGATCTGGATAGTTGGAGTTCAGATGATTGGAGTTCTATTGTACATTGACAGACATAAATATTCCTCCCCACATACCACCAACCTTTAGCGGCTACTGTTCTTACATGGACAGCTCAATGTTTGCAGTGCTGAGTGGTTCAAATGGCTCTGAGCACTATGGGACTCAACTTCTGAGGTCATTAGTCCCCTAGAACTTAGAACTAGTTAAACCTAACTAACCTAAGGACATCACAAACATCCATGCCCGAGGCAGGATTCGAACCTGCGACCGTACCGGTCTTGCGGTTCCAGACTGCAGCGCCTTTAACCGCACGGCCACTTCGGCCGGCAGTGCTGAGTGCTATTTCTGCAGAATTACAACTATGAAATTATATTCAGTCCACAGTACAACACATGAATGCAGATTTGCTTGTGTGTTTGCCTATAGGGAAAGACAAAAGGTTTGACTCATCAGCTGATGCTTGGTTTTCAAAAGATATCATTAGTCAAGGCACTGTGGAAAATTTCCCAGTCAGCTCAAATTTAACTGGCAGGCTTGTACCTAAGACACTGTTTTGCCTAAGAGCAAACCGTACATTCAAATGGAGTGGCTAAATGATAAGAAATTACTAATTAGCTGAGTTTAAATCTTATAAGAACATGCAGTATGTGCTTATAGTGTACAAAGCTGGCTTTCTGATACATTCAGAACCAGGCGAAACATGAGCAATTATTCCTACAGTGCTTAAATGCCAGAGAGCATTGTTACTGGAAAAAGACAATGAAATGATACTGGGTAAATGCCACTTAAATTTCAAAAATACGTCAGCTCCACCTTGACAATATTTTCTGTGGCCACA
This sequence comes from Schistocerca americana, assembly GCF_021461395.2. Classification (NCBI taxonomy): domain Eukaryota; kingdom Metazoa; phylum Arthropoda; class Insecta; order Orthoptera; family Acrididae; genus Schistocerca; species Schistocerca americana. The sequence goes on from NC_060119.1 coordinate 543,610,848, forward strand.
GGCATCAGTTCCCTGGTCACTCCTACTTATTAATTTTGCAGAACCACTTCTTGGAAGCTACTTGCTCATTCTCATCCATGTTTTCTACAAATTTCCATTTGCGATACAAAGGTCATCAATATCTTCAACTCAGACTATTCAGGCTTTGTTGTAGGTCTTTCTACTGAAATATTGCCAAAATTTATTGTCAGTGACAAGGGTGCAGAATGTTCTTCTTCATAATTTAGACTATTTTATGAAACAAAGGACTTTTCACAGTCCGGAACTGCACTGTTTCATCCTGAGGCCAATGCTCTCGCTGAAAGAATTGTATGAACTTTCAAGTCACACATGATGAAGCTTGTTCAATAGTGCAATAAAGACAATGCTTTACTGATCTCCCTCTCTCTATGTATCATATGTTAACGTCAATTTTAAGGCCACTCGCCCATCCACAAGCTGAGCTTCAACACACTTGAAACAAGTTTTTTTTTTTTTTTTTTTTTTTTTTTTTTTTTTTTTTTTTTTTTTTTTTTTTTTACTGAATGATCCGGTACTTATTTCAACATTCACATATGGGAAAAAGACTTAAGGTACCAGGCTCAGGCATAGAGCAGTCCAGCAATGTCATGTTTAAAATTCAATTTTTACAGGGAGTCACAACACACCATAAAAATCAAATCAGGTTGCACCTAGCTCACATGCATGCAAGCAGAAGTCCTAGGCTGTTTTCTTTTCAGAATCAAAAGACCTGTAACTAGCTAGCTATCTGAGGAGTATACATCTTAAGCTTCCAATCCAGCTGGCAGCTGCCCCCCCCCCCCCCCCCCCCCCCCCCCAACTCCCCGCCAACCAGTGCAGTGCCTCCAGGGAGCCCCAGTTGCATCCAGCCGGAGACGAACCCACGGAAGTGGATATCGCACCTCATAACTCAGACCAGACTAAGGACATCGAAATGGTGAAAGCTTGACCAGTTGTTACCTCACTGTTATTTTGAATGGGATTTCCATGATGCTGTGGGCAACTGCCAGGGGGAGCAACATACATGCACCCACCAAATACAGAAATGAGCAAAGAAAGGAAGCAAGACACTAATGAAGCCAGATGGCTTCATTTGCTTCACTCCCCTCCTCTGAGAGGAGGGATGCTATGCGCCAGGCTTAAGATGTATACAACAAATGCAAGGAGAGACTGTCACCACTGAGGCACAACTACTCACAACCACTCACATAGTAAACCTAATTTTCAGCAGCTTCCAAACAGCACTCAAAAATCTGGATCATGTTCAGCTTCCGAACCATATCCATCAGTGCAACATACTCATCTGTCAATAGTGTTGCCAGCCACTGAAGAGAGCACTGCCAATTAGGAACTATTTGGCTTCTGTCTAGAACTTGTGGAGATGGAAAACATTCCATTGACAGACAGGATGCCACAGACACTCATACAGTTCTGATCCTACAGTCAGATGATACAGTTCAGCACCTGCAGCCACCTCAGTATAGTTCACGCACCATACACTAAACAACAGTTCTAACTTAGCAATTGATGTTTACAGAACAACAAACTACATTCAAACAGATGTCTGCATAATTACTTTCAGTCACAGTGACAACACCACAGACTGCCAAGGAACAGCAAAGTTATTTAGATTTCAATAGATTAGGTATGGGACATCAAGTGTCATAAATAAAACTGTTACCAAGAGTTAAATAAATTTTGTATCTTAACTCTTAATAAATAATATTCATTATTTCTTACTATGTTGGCACATCCCTTTCAAGAAAATGCATAATTTGATAGTACTAGCATGCAATCTGCCACCACTTTTACAGGATCATACTAGAAAATAATTTTTCTGCTACTGTGGTTGTTTTGTCTGAACTGAGAGTAACATTCTGTTACATCATCCCACAAAAAACATTAATACATATTAACAAATAGGATCCTGGATTTTTCTTCTTAAAGCAGGAAATATACCTTGAGACATGCTGTGCCACAAAGGTACATTGACTGATCTCTGAAGAAGAGAAAAAGTTGAATAGAAAAATTACTATTAAATTTTTTACGAGGAGGGGTCAAAAAGTTCCTAGCCTAAAAAATAAAGACTGACAGAAATTTCATAACACCAATTTATTTTTCAATATAATACCCATGTACACTAATACACTTGCAGACATGCTCAGATAACTTCTGCAAACAATTCAAATAAAAGGTCTTCGATTTTGAGTCCAACTTAGCGTTCACAGCATCAATCACTGCATCAATGTCAAATTGTCATCTTTTGAGGTCTTTTTTAGGTTTGATGAAGCCAAATCTGGAGAATATGGCAGGTAATGTAACAATTTGAACCAGCAGTCACACATAGTTTCCAGTGTTGCGAGGGCTTTGTGCACCGGTACATTGTCCTCATGCAAAGGAACTCCGCGTGCCAATTTTTCGTGCATTTTTTCCTTCATCTCTTCTCTCAAGCAGTGCAGGAGGGTGCAATAGCACGATGCATTGATATCTACACCCCTTTGCAAGTAATCCACCATAATTATCCCTTCTGCATCTGAGGGGACCAATGCCATCACCTTACTGGCTGATTTTTGCACCCAGAATTTTTTTTGGGGTAGGGGATGAAGGATTTTTCCATTGTTGTGACTGTTGTTTTGTCTCAGGATCAAAGTCATGAACCCACATTTTGTCCATTGTCACACACCTTGCAAGAAAGCTGTCTTCATCTGCTTCAAAGTGACAGATGATTTCTTCACAACACGGAACACGCTCTCGTCTCTGATCTGCTTTCAAGTCACACCCAGATGAAACTTTCTGCATTCCCAAAATATCTGCAACAATGTCTTGAGCACATCCATGGGAGAATCTAAATGTGGTTTCAATTGCTACATCATTGTTCAATGATCTTGCAAATTCGTATCATGAATTGCAGTCGCTGTTTCATCAGTGGCAATGGTGACAGGCCTTCCGCTCCTTGTCGCATCTTCCACACTCATTCTTCCATGTTTTAAGTTGGATGCCCAGTTTTTCACTGTTGCGGAAGACAGAGCACTATCTTTAAGTGTATTCCGCATGTGCTCCACACTTTACTTGGGTATAATTCCCTTCAAATGAAAATATTAAATCACAGCACATTTCTTGACATTCACAATTTTGCTTACACTACAGTAAACAATGCATCTTGGTGGCAAAACTAACAAAGCTGGAGCCACGAAATTTAACTTCCATACCTACAAAGAGTCACCATAAAAGTAGGAGGTGTCTGTTGTGCGAGTCATTACAGTAACTATTTTGGACTAGAAACTTTTTGATCGCCCCACATATTATGGTTATCAAGAAACATTGTGTCCTCAAGGTACTGAGAACCATATGAGTGAACCACCCCACTGTTCCACAGTTCCCAGAACTCCTGAAGATAGACGTTGACTGTGGATATTGTATCACAGACACAGTCCCTTTGATTGTTCAGAGATGTCACTAAAGCCACCAAAAGATGTAAACAGCCATGCATGAGCAGCGCCTATTAGATGGAGGGGGGTCCAACAGCCGATCAGTTCCAGTCATTTCACCAGGAAGGAGGTACATGACTTGCGTTGTCTGTAGTTCAACCATGCCTAGACAGTCAATACTGTGGTTTGATCATGTCCGTATTATTACTTTGTGCCAGGAAGGGCTCACAACAAGGGAAGTATTCAGGCGCTTCGGAGTGAACCAAAAGAGATGTTGTTCGGACATGGAGGAGATACAGAGAGACATGTCGATGACATGCCTCACTCAGGCTACCGAAGGGCTACTACTGCAGCGAATGACTGCTACCTATGGATTATGGCTTGGAGGAACCCTGACAGCAACATCATCATGTTGAATGATGCTTTACGTGCAGCCACAGGATGCCGTGTTACGACTCGCGTCAGTTTTGTGCTGCCATACAGATAAGTGATTTAGAGTGTAATAAAACTCTGTTCAGTTCAGGAAAGTAGTTTAATACATGTATTAGTTTGTTTTGCAAGCTTACTATTAAAGGTTTCACTTCTCTTTGCATATTATTCCAGAAAACGCGAAAGGAACATATAGTAGGGTTACGATCCTATTCTTGCATACATCTTAGCACAGTAAAACTTATAGAATCTCATTTAATTGTTCTGTTCCGTTCCGGCAAGTTAAGAAAAGCATATCCATTTGTTGTTTACTCTTATTTTGCAAAACACAGCATAAATTTTAAATTCTGGTATCTGGAAACTTTGTACATACGGTAGTAGCTTTGTTTACATACAGTTGCGACTAGGACTAGTTTTTGTAAACATGTTTTTCTTCTTCTTTTCGGTAATCTAACTTATTGTCACTAAAGTAAGTTTGTTTACATATGATTAAGACTAGACCTAATCTTTCGTAAATGTGTTTTCTTGTTTTTCTGTAATTTAATTTGACTTATTCTCACTAAAGTACAATTTTTACCATGAGTGAAATGTGCCTGACTTGCCGTAGAATTGTTAGCTCTGGGGTTTGGTGTGATGGGTGCAGTGGTTTTTTCCATTGGGGTGACTGTAGCAGCGTGGGAAATGGGGAAGTGGATCAGACTCATCAGTGGTTCTGTAGGATATGCAGTAGAGATAGAAAAATAGTGGAACAGGAGGGGAAAATTGGTGCCCTTCAAGCACAGTTAGAGCATGTTAGGGAAGATCTGAACACGTTAAGGAGGGAGAAGGGTAAAGTGAGGTGGGAAGTGGCAACAGGTAACAGGAGTAAGAGACCTAGAACTTTGTCAGACAACTTTGAGGTGAATATGAAGAATAAGTTTGACCTGTTGCTTCAGTTAGAAGCTGATGAGCCTCAGACAGAGGTAGGTGTAGAGAGGGCACAACAGACTTTCAGTAGAAAATTGAATAAGAATGTAGGGAAGTCAGCAAAGAGAAAGAAAGTTTTGTTGTTAGGTAGTTCACATGCCAGAGGTGCAGGCCAACTTTTGCAGGACCAGTTAGGATCAGAATACCAGGTCACAAATTTTTTTAAACCAAGTACTGGTCTGGGCCAGGTGACAGAGGATTTAGGTTCACTCTGTAAAGATTTTACCAAGGAAGACACTGTGGTTATTCTGGGTGGGCCGGGCAATAGTATTGACAGAGATCCTGGGTACAATATAGAGTGTGACCTGGAAAAGATTGCATCACCAACGAACCATACTAGTGTTGAGTTTGTGTCTGTTCTGAGAAGCCATGACCGACCTCATTTAAACTCTTCTGTCGGGAGAGTTAATTTGGAGTTGGAACCAATGCTTGGGTCGGTTGCGGGGTCACATATTGGTTTGGTTTCTGTTGATTCTCTCAGTAGGTGGGATTATACTAGACATGGCCTACACCTCAACAGGAAAAGGAAGGGTATACTGGCTGGGCTAATAGCAGGAAATGTAAGGGGGGGGGGGGGGGGGGGGGGGGGGGGGGGAGGCACTGCCACTGAATGGTAATATACCAGTGGTCACAGGTGTTGGAGCAGCACCTTTTTTAGGATAGGTAGGACAGAATGAAGTCAGGTTCTGAGAGAAGTAAAGATTGAAACAAACCTTCAGTTTGATAAAGGAATCAAACAGCATAATTCTGGCACATTGGGTCAGCGAACACAGCTGTTGGTTAAAAATTTACAGCAATCAGCAGAAATTTTATTTCCACCCGATTTCATCTCAGTAAATGTGAAATACCAACTATCTTTAGTACATCAAAATATTCAAGGGCTTAGTAGTAAAATTAATGAACTATTTATGTGCATTGATGAATTAGATTCATCGAACCCAGCTGATATAATCTGCCTCTCTGAACATCATGTGACCACTGGCATAGATATGTTAAAGCTTACAGAATTTAAATTAGCCTCCTACTTCTGTAGACAAAAGATGGAGAAAGGAGGAGTTGCCACATTTGTTAAAAACAGTTTTTAATTTAAGAATATTGACATTAATAAATATTGCTTAGAGCAGCACTTAGAGTATGTGCAACAGAGATAGAATTTCATAATAATTCCTTTATAATAGCAGCCATATACAGAGCACCCTCAGGAAATTTCAACCTGTTTATAAATGGTCTTGAAGATTTATTATCTCATCTAAAATTAAAAAACAAAGAACTAGTGGTTGCTGGTGATTTTAATATAGATGTCCTGAAAAACTGTCAGTGAACAGTTACTGAAATCAGTTACATTGTCATTCAATTTAATTTCTACTGTAAATTTCCCAAATAGGGTAAACAAATGTTCTAAGACTGCCATTGATAATATATTTATAGACAATTCTAGGCAACTAAGCCACATTACAAAACCAGTAGTAAATGGGCTATCTGACCATGAAATGCAACACCTAACATTAAATTTTGAAAATTGTCAGGGTAAAACATCTATCAGAACTGAGTACGGAAGGCCAATAAATCAGTCAAAAACTGAGAAATTTAGGAGATTGCTCAAAGAAATTAATTGGATGGATGTTTACAGCATCCAAGACACAAATGGAAAACACAAAACATTCATTTTAAAATTGTTTCCCCCTGAAGGTAACTCAAATTAAGCAGAAGTTTAATAAGAAACCATGGCACACACAAGGGATACAGATATCACGTGAGACAAGGAAACTGTATCTGATACGTAGGGACACCTTTGATACTAGCATTATAGCTCATTACAAAAATTACCGCAAAATATTGAAGAAGGTTATCCAGAAATCTAAACACATGCATTATGAGAAGAAGATAAATACATCCAGCAATAAAATAAAAACAATATGGGATATAGTTAAGTCAGAGACAGGTAGGACCAAAAACGAGGAGGAACAAATAGCACTAAAAATAAATGAAACCCTGGTAACAAACACATGTTGTGTTGCAAACCATTTAAACAAGTATTTTCTCTCTGTTACTGATAGCATGGGGTTGTCCGGTTTAGTAAATAATGCAATTGAATATCTGAGACCAGTGCACACAAGCAATCTCAGTAAAATGGAACTGACACTTACTTCACCCAAAGAAATAGAATCCATCAAAGTCCCTGAAATCAAAGCATTCTAGTTAATAAAAGAGTGTTCATGTGAGCTTAGTCATATCTTAAGTTATTTGTGTAATCAATCACTTGTCACAGGAACATCCCCAGACTAGCTTAAATATGCTGAAGTTATACCTCTCCACAAGAAAGGGGACAAAGAAATGTCGTCAAATTGCCGACCGATCTCACTTTTGCCAGCTTTTTCAAAAATCTTTGAAAAGGTTATGTTCAAGCATCTACTTAAGCACCTTTGTAAAATAACATACTGTCAAAGTCACAGTTTGGGTTTCTTAAGGGTTCTGATATTGAGAAAGCTATTTACACTTACAGCGAAAATGTCCTTAATTCATTGGACTACAAATTAGAGGCAACTGGCATATTCTGTGAATGGTCAAATGCATTTGACTGTGTGAATCACAGCATTCTTTTAAGTAAATTAAAATATTATGGCGTCACTGGTAGTGCTGCAAAGTGGTTTCAGTCATACCTTACTAATAGAAAACAAAGGGTGTCATTATGTAACACTTCAGCAGTAGACAATAAGACATCATCTGACCGGGAAGAAATTACATGTGTTGTTCCCCAAGATTCCATACTAGGTCCACTACTGTTTCTTGTGTATATTAATGACCTGTCATCCGTTACATTACCAGATGCCAAGTTTGGCTTATTTGCAGATGATACAAACATTGCAATAAATAGTAAATCAAACATAAATTTAGAAAGGGCAGCTAATCAAATTTTTACTGACATTAATAAGTGGTTCATAGCCAACTCATTGTCATTAAACTTTGAAAAGACCCACTATATGCAGTTCAGAACTTCCAAGAGATTTCCTTCTGGTGTGTGTATAAAATATGATGACATGGGAATAGGAGAAGTTGAGAGTGTAAAATTCTTGGGATTACAAATTGATAATAAATTCAGTTGGCAGCAGCATACTAACGAACTGCTAAAGCGCCTAAACAAGTCTGTGTTTGCAGTGCGAATGATGTCAGATATAGGAGATATAAATATAAAAAAACTGGTATATTTTGCTTATTTTCACTCCATTATGTCATATAGTATCATATTTTGGGGTAACTCCACAAACAGAGAAAAAATTTTTAGGTTACAGAGTAGTGTAAATCCAAGAACATCATGTCGAAACCTATTCAAAGAATTGGGCATATTAACCACAGCTTCTCAGTATATTTATTCCTTAATGAAGTTTGTTGCAAATAATACATCTCTTTTTCCAACTAACTGCTTAGTACACAGTATCAATACTAGGAATAAGAACAATAGACATGAAGATTTAAAATCACTTACTTTTGCCCAGAAAGGAGTCCAGTATTCAGCAATGCATATTTTCAATAGGTTACCAGCAACCATTAAGAGTTTAGTTTCAGACAAGGCACAATTTTAACATAATTTAAAAGAATTTTTGGTGGCTAACTCCTATTCCATCCATGAGTTTCTCAAAAAGTGCAGTAGACCATTTTTACGAAAATTTATTATACTTTAATTTTTGACAATACTTGGTTGTAACAGCCAAGTAACTACCTACTGTGTGAATGATGGAAGTATGGAAAGCAGATGTAAGTCTTAAGTCAGTAAATAGTGGAAGTTTAATTTTCAATCTTGTACATAATCTGACTGTTCTTAACTGAGGATCACTGAAATGAATAGTTTACTTTAATTTTTGACAATACTTGGTTGTAATAGCCAAGAAACTAGCAAATGTCTGAATGATGGATTTAATGAAAGCAGATGTAAGTATTAAACCTGTAAATATTAGAAGTTTAAATTTAATTCATGTACATAATTTTACTGTTTATTGACTGAGGATCATTAAAATTAATGAAATTCAAGTTTTTCTAATTACATTTTTGTAATGTGCTTATCTGACATGTTCCACACCCAGGAGGATTCCCTGAATAAGTAATCTAATCCAATCTAATCTCAAACTGTGCACAATAGGATGCATGATGCGCAACTTCACTCCCAATTTCCATGGCGAGGTCCATCTTTGCAACCACGACACCATGCAGCGTGATACAGATGGTCCCAACAACATGTTGAATGGATTGCTCAGGATTGGCATTACGTTCTCTTCACCGATGAGTGTCGCATATGCCTTCAACCATCGGAGACATGTTTGGAGGCAACGGGGTCAGGCTGAATGCCTTAGACACACTGTCCAACGAATGTGCAGCAAGTTGGAGGTTCCCTGTTGTTTTGGGGTGGCATTATGTGATACCGACGTACACTGCTGGTGGTCATGGAAGGTGCCGTGACAGCTATATGATATGTGAATGCCATCCTCCAACCGATAGTGCAACCATATCGGCAGCATACTGGCAATGCATTCATCTTCATGGATGACAATTTGCACCCCCATTGACCACATCTTGTGAATGACTTCCTTCAGGGTAATGACATTGCTCGACTTGAGACATGAACCTTATTAAATATGTCTGGGATAGATTGAAATGGGCTGGTTATGGATGACGTGACTACCAACCAGTCTGAGGGATCTACGCTGAACTGCCATTGAGGAGTGGGACAATCTGGACCAATAGAGCCTTGATGAACTTGTGGATAGTATGCCATGATGAATACAGATATGCATCAATGTAAGAGGACGTGCTACTGGGTATTAGAGGTACCAGTGTATACATCAATATGGACCACCACCTCTGAAAGTGGTTTTCATGAGCAATAAAAAGGGCGGAAATGATGTTCATGTTGATCTCTATTCCAATTTTCTGTACAGGTTCCAGAACTCTCAGAACTGAGGTGATGTAAAACTTTTTTTGATGTGTGTAGTTTTAAGATTGTGCTACAAAGGATATTTTTCTCCATGTGCATCTTTAGCTGGAGAAGCCTGAACTATGAAACAAACACGGCACACATGTTACTGCCATCAACTTGAGAAGAGCAGTGAAACGTAGTTTGATATTAGTGGGCCAAAAGGCATAAATTGGGTGAAATTCACAGAGACATGCATAGAATGTATGAGGATGACTGTATGGACCATAGCAATGTATCCAGGTAATGTGTATTCTTCCAAGATGGCTGCGTGAATGTTAGTGATTCGCCATGCTCTGGGCAGCCAATAACACCTGCAACCCCACAGAACATCAGAGCCACTGAGCCAGCAATTTTGAACGACTGCTTCATGCAGTTGTGAATCTTGTTGCAACAGTTCAACATTTCCTATGGTGCAGTATACGATGCTGTTCATTACACATTGAAATTTCGTATAATTTGTGCTCTCTGGGTGCCAAAGAAAGTGACAGACAACCACAAGCGCCAGTGAATGACAATTAGCATGGGCCCACTTAACACATTACACCACATAAGGGTATGATTGTCTGAAAATAATCATTACTGGTGATGTACCAATACACACCAGACACCAAGCGGGCCTCTATGGAGTGGAAACATGCTGATTCCCCAGTACACACAAAAAAAAAAAAATTCAAAGTGACTCAATCTGCTAGGAAAGTGCTTGTGACAGTGTTCTGAGATATGCATGGTGTGCTATTGGTGGACTTTATTGAACGTGGGACCACTATGAATGCTGCAGCATACATGAAAACTTTAGTTACAGTGCATCGAGCCCTTTGTGACAAACACCACAACATTAATGCTGATGGTGACAGCTTCTTCATGACAATCCTTGCCTTCATGTTGCTGCTCCTGATCATGAGAAAAATGCCAAATTTGGGTGGGAAGTGTCCCAGCATCCATCAAACACTCCAGACCTTTCACCATTGGACTTCCATCTGTTTAGTCTCATGAAGAATTTCCTGACTGACTGACCCTTTGTGACAGATGTGGAAGTGAAATTAGCAGTCTGCAGAGGGCTACATTCCAACCACATGGGCTTCTATGAATAGGGCACATTGAAACTGGTACCACGAAGGGAGAGATGCATTGAGAAGATTAGTGACTATGCAAAAAAGTAGGTACAAGATATAAGCTCATTTGTGATTTTTTTGTTTTATTACCTATTAAACTTTTGATAATAAAATTACTGTGCTTTATTTTCCAGTCTTCCCTCGTCGTTTTAGGCTGCACTCCCAGTTTTGAAGCAGATACCATTCCAAAGCCAGCATTACTAGCCTATTCCATTTGTGCACATTTCAAGAAAGAATTACACCCTTTACAAAGCTAAAATGCCATTTCATCAGTTTCTCATTGGGCTTCTCCATTAGTTATTATTTATAAGCTTAGAGGGTCATTAGGAGTTTTGGTAATTCTGAAGCATTGATAAATGCAGAAGCAGAAGTTGACAAAACTATTTCAAGACATAAATGAATTATGGTACCCCTCCAGGTGGTTATCACTGTCCTAAAATCAATTTACCTGATGCATATTTGCAAATTTCCTTTGATGTAGAATCCAGAACAATAATCATGATTAGTGTGCCTTTTGGACTACACCAATATAACCACCTACCTTTGGAATTGACAGTGCTCCAGCAATATTTGGAACAATTAATACAGACGACTCCTCAATGTATAAATTAATCAGACAATATTATCATAACAGAAATGTCTCATGTAGATCACATGGTTAACCTACGGACATTATTCAGCATACTACAGCAGAACCGTCTTTAATGTAATCTAAAAAAAGGTACAGCTTTCTCAACCAACAGTGGAATACTTACACCACACACTGAGCAAAGATGAGCGTAAGTCAACACACAAAGCATACTGAAGTAATAATTAAATCTCCTGCTAAAGAAAGATAAAAAAACCAAACATTGCCAGGCCAAGTGAACAATTAGAGTGAATTTATTCTGAAAATAAGCCAAATAGGCAAACCACTAAACCAGATTAAAAAAAGGTGTGTAGTTCATTTGTTCACAGGACTGTCGGAAAGAATTTTTAATCTTGCCTGTCTATAATCTACCATTCAACCCTAATAAACTTTTAGTGTTGGTTACTGATGCTTCACACGACATAGGAGCAGCGTTCTACCATAAAAATGATGGTTCAGAACAACCTATTGCATTTGCATCAGAGACATTAATATTGATATAAAAATGCTGTTAAAAATTGAGAAGGAAACACTGGCTATTATTTATGCAGTTCAAAACTTTAGTCGTCTTATACTGAATGAAGTTCCATCTGATTACAGATCATAGGCCCCTTTTCTCACTCTATCGTCCTACCAACTGTTACCAGACAAAATGGCACAGTGACTACACATATGGCTACTATAGCTATGCAATTTTCAATTCTCTATACATTATCACCCAATGGTACAATATTCAAATGCTAATGCTGTTTTTTTTTTCTTCCCATGGGCCCAGTTGTGGAGTTTGACTCATTTTGTTTTCAATTAGATCATAGTTTGCAGAACACATTGTACAATTTTCTGCTTATAGTGAAAGAATTGTCACCACTCTTACTACAGATCCCACCCTCAGTGGGGTTCTCCATCACTTACAGTGGGGATGGATAGATTGATTGGCTGTGGATGCCCCTTTGGCACTATACATTTTTCATTCATGATACTTGCATTCAGTAAGGCATCCTGTTGCTGGCAATTTAGTCACTGCACCACAAAGTTGTAATTTCAGAACAACTGTGTCTGCCAATCCTTAAACTGCTATGAGGCATGGTACATACAAAAAATTTAGCTCAGCAGCATATTTAATGACCAAGAATTAATGTGGAAAGAAAGGAAACCAGCTGGGCATGCAATGCTTGCTCGAAACAGTGGTCATAATCACTCCAGCAGTTCTCTCCATGATCAACACTGCAGAAGCTGCAGGAAAGAGTCACTACATGTTATGCAGGGCCTTTGCTACACTTGATGTGGCTTCTAGTCGTAAACTTCTTATCAGACTTCCTTATGTGCCCAAAATAACATCTACTACTACAGCAGTCATTATCATAAGACTTATGACTATTTTCACAACAAAGGGGCTCCAGGAACAATCATTTCTAATAATGGGCCACAATTTCCTTCTTCCAAATTTAAATCATTCTGTGACAGGAATGACATCTGACACTGCACCACTGCTGCTTTTCATCCAAACACTGAAGCTAAGCACCTGCTGAGGGGCTTAAAGATAGTTGCAGAAGGCACTCACCACCATGCCATGAGACTATCCCCTAACAATTTTCCTAGCCTATACAGGTCAACAGCACTAAACGTTTGCAGCTCATGTGAGGCACTAAATGGCTGTTGCATCTTCTGCATCCACTGCCTCTGACAGTATCACAAGTGTGGGTCCATATATTCAGGCATAATCCACTTGGCACTGGGCACACTAATAGGTAATCAAGAACACCAGCTGTTCTCTGTTGTGGTTCATGGTGCACACCTGATGCACCACATGAATCAGGTGACACTGTGGCATCAGGAGGACTTGTCATCACCATTCCTGCCACCATAGGAAGATCATAGGTGGCGTGTAAAACAATATAGACTCCCACCATCATGCCCCCAGCAGAAATACAACCTCTACCTATGAGTCAACATACCATGATTATGGCCCATTCCATATCCTTAGCCAAGCTGGATGACTCAGCGACATAGGGCTGGACATAAATGGAAATGCAGCCAACCCCTCCATGCTAGCCTCTTCTGAAAACTTCATTAACCTCAATGCCTCCAGTGGTAGACTTGAAGCAGTGGGCGTCAGAACCAAGCTTGGAAATGCTGGCACCAAAGGGAAAGCCACAGTATTCTCTGACACCTGCAACATCTGTGGTGGAAACTCCAGAATAAGATGGCAAGAACCACTTATCCATGGTACTGCTGTGTTTACTTAGTTTAGTTTAAAATGCGTGTCAGCCTCTGTTTATCAGACCACAGTTTCTGTTTGGATTGCTCTATGTACTGGATGTGGTACTGTTGTGTTTGATCTTCAGCTAAGGGCATGGACTCCTGAGGTCATTTTTTGTATGTGTCATATGTATTCACTCCTCCAGAGCATGTGCCTGTTCACTGTTATAAAGTAGAGTCTGTGAAAAATCTAAATCAGTCATCAAAATACTGTGTGCAATAATGTTATCATTAACTTGGCTGGACACCTGACAACACATCAACAGTCTCATATGTTGAGGAAAATCCCAAAGATGACAATTACTCTGAATGCATTACTTATTGCTAATGGATCACTGAAACAGTCCAATAAACAAAAGTCTTTTGATTCACCTTTTTACTGTATCCTACTTCTCTGTGAAAATTAATCAAATTTAATTTGTCGACTGTTACATACAGCATAATTTTGCACTGTTAAAATTTCTACCCTACTTTTATATATTTATTTTTCCTATTTAATATCTTCTCAAATAGTTTATTTGTAGCAAGAGAAAATGTCAAAGCACAGGAATGTGTTCATTCACCAGTTCTGTAAACCCATAGTCTCCAGTGTATCTGCTTCTTTCACTTGCTCTCTGCTTTTTTAATTCACATATTCTGTCTTGCCTTTCTTCGAGTGTCTTTATATGAGACACCAAAAGTTGAATTTCATTGCTAAGAACAAAATCAGACAATATCAGATGAAACAACAAGAAATAATTAAGTAACACATGTCAGTAAGCTTCATGCTCTAGACAGTTACACATTTAGGCAATTTATCTATGTTTAATTTACTTCTAGAATATGTTGTAGGTAGATTCTAATTCGAGTCACATGCAATAAAAAATAACTTATTAAAAAACTCACTTCTTGTCTGCTATTAGTTGTAACATAATCTTCCTCTGTTTCTTTAATTTTCTAACAGATTTAATTAATCTTTTTACATCACTGTCATCTAATGTTTCCTCAGGATCATTTGTAGAACAAAAATTATCAAAAATTTCAAAATCTGAGCAATCTGGATTTTCTGCACCTGTTGCTGTGCTGATGTGTACTGACTTCTTTTCAGTCATTTCTGATACAGGTATTGTTTCACATATACTCTGAATATCTGTAAAGGAAAGGAATATGAAACATTTTAAGAAAAATATACACATTCCTTTTTTATCCAAATTTTTGTACTAAAAGAACACTTCAGAGGTGGGAACTGAATCAGAGAACATAAACACTAGAAATGAGTTTGCACATACACTAACAAATAGTGGCTGATAACGCAATATAATAAGCTCACACATTATGTAGCACAGTGTTGTGACTCGCCAATGTTTCAAAGTGCTGCTGCGCAGTTATGCGCGTCCTCTACATGTGGCGCTGTCTGCCAGACATGCAGCAGCAGCGCCACCTAAGCGGCCAGCCAGCCAGCGGCCGCTAGGCTTGAACTCAGTTATGATTTGACTGTTAAAGTGTACACACGTCTTACTCTGTTTACTTGATCTGTGACTTTCATGTATTATGTCTTCCTTGAAATATATTTGTTCAACTTGAAGTTATTACAACTGGCGATGAGGATGGTATTTTTCTTTTCCATCATTGACCCACATGTTTCATGGCTACTTTAGAGCAACTATTGCTAGGTCTCAAAGAACAGCAAACGCTTCTCACAAATGTAATTCGTGACTTCATCGCAGCATCAAATGCGGGGCATCTCTCGTCATTGTCTCTACCTACTTTTCCTCCTTACGACGAGACGGCGGAAGACTGGTCTGATTACAAAAAACGTCTTCGACAGCACTTCTTGGCATTTCATGTCGCGGACGAACAAACATGTAAGTCTCTGTTCCTTTCATGGATTTCACCTCAAATGTATCGGTTGTTGTCGCAATTGGCTCCTTTGAAAGATACTGCATCTTTGTCCTTTGCTGAAATGTGCTCACTTCTGTCCGTCTATTTTCAAAAGCAAACACATGTGGTAGCTTCTCGTGTTGCCTTTTATAATTGTCAAAAACAACTGAATCAATCCTATCACGCTTGGGCTGCTGAACTTCATGCTCTCAGTAGAAAGTGTAAATTTTTTACTGACGTTCACAAAGAATCCTACGCCGATTCCGTGGTACGGGATGCTATTATCCGCTTGGCGCCCGACAAAGAAGTTAGGCAACGTGCCCTTCAGTTGGCAAATCCGACTCTAGATGAAGTCCTATCCATCGCTCAGTCTTTTGAAATTTGTTGCGTCACTGGAGCGCAAATAGAGGCATGGGGCGATGTCGGGGAAATACAACCTCTGTGTGATGTTGACGAAGCATGTAGCGTGTCCCCGCTGGCCGACATAGCCACAGCACGCTCATAAGTGAAGCCTCGGCCTAACCGTAAACAAACCTCTAAGCGACTGCAGCAAAACCCACAGCAACTTCCTTCATGTCAGCAGTGTTTTACAAAACATTCACGAGAAGATTGTCCACAATGTTAGGCCGTGTGTCACAAATGCAAAACAAAAGGGTCATGTATCATCCGTTTGCAAATCCGACCGCATACGTGATGTTCATGAACATGACGCTGATTCTGTTTCTGTGTTGTCTGTCAATTGTACTTCTTCCCTTTCAGGGAAGTTATTCCTCACTGTCCAAATACTTGGTCGAGATGTTCACATGCAGGTGGATACTGGTTCTGCTGCCACTCTCTTCAAAATTCTCAGACGTATCTTCAGTTGGGCTCTCCAACCCTGTCACCTGTCACTAGGCAATTACGGACTTACAATAAACAGAAGATTTCTCTCTTGGGACAATTTGATGCTGAGGTATCTTACAAATCTGTCATTTGCACTATTCCCATATTTGTGGTCGACCATAGTAACGCGGAGAATCTTTTTGGTTTCGATGCCTTTCGCGTTTTTGGGTTCTCCACAGATGACTCTGTCAATATTGGCTCTGATGCTATTCCTTATGCTCAGTTGGATTCCTTGTTGACAACATTTTCATCCCTTTTTTCTCCTGGGTTAGGCCGTGCAACAACTTTGAAGCTCATATCCTGCTCAAACCCACTGTTCGGCCTAAGTTTTTTTGGGCTCGGCCCATTCCTGTGGCACTCCGTGATCAGATCAAACAGGAGCTGGATCGTCTCACTGCTTCAGAGGTCTTGCTTCCTGTCACTTCCAGTGAGTGGTCCTCTCCTGTTGTTGTCGTTGCTAAGCCAAATGGTGATATTCATTTCTGTGGCGATTTCAAAGCCACTGTAAATGCTCAATGCCTTATCGACACTTACCCTATGCCTTGACCTAAGGAATTGTTCACTAAACTTGCTGGAGGCCAGTATTTTTCTAAACTTGACCTGTCAGAAGCCTATCATCAACTTCCTCTCGACGCTGCTTCCCAGCAGTTTCTGGTCCTTAACCCACCTTTAGGCCTCTATCAATACCAACGATTGCCATTCTGGGTTGCCAGCGCCCCTGCTTTCTTTCAGTGATTTTTGGAACAATTATTGCTCATTGTCCCTGGGTGTATAAATTACCAGGACGACATTGTTGTCACTGGCTCCACCACTGACGAACATCTTCAAAATCACCGCACACTTTTTCATGTCTTACAGACTGCCGGTCTTAAGTGTAATCTTCAGAAATCACAATTTTTTCAGGCATCTATCACATACTTGGAGTTTCAACTCTCTCGGGATGGTATTCCACTGTGATTGATATCCTTCCTTGCCCTACATCTGTTAAGGAACTGCAGGCCTTCTTGGGGAAAATAGCATACTATCACAAGTTTTTACTGCTGCTTCGGAGGCTCAGCTTTTGCATCGCTTGTTGCATAAAAACGAGCCTTTTCACTGGTCCGTGTCATGCGATGTGGCTTTCCAGAAATTGAAGACTATGCTGAAACAGGACCTGTGCCTGGCTACTTATCGACCTGACCAACATCTTGTTCATGCCACGGGCGCCTCTCAATACGGGGTCGGTGCAGTCCTTGCGCACCGTTTTTCTGACGGTTCTGAACAACCCATTGCTTATGCCTCCAAAACGCTCACGAATGCCCAACAAAAGTATTCTAAAATTGAAAAAGAAGTTTTGTCCATTATTTTTGCTCTTCATAAGTTTGGTGTTTTTCTCTATGGATCCAAATTTCATCTTGTTACGGATCACAAACCACTTGTTTCCTTGTTTCATCCATCAACGTCACTTCCCGACAAGGCTGCACAACGCCTCCAGCATTGGGCTCATTACTTGTCTCGTTTCAGTTTCAATTATCAGATTCATTTCCGGCCGACGGCTCAACATGCAAATGCTGATGAGCTGTCTCGTCTTCCCATGGGTCCTGATCTGGCATTTGATAGGGACGAACATTTGTGTTTCCACCTGGATGTTGCCAAGCAGTGGGTTGTGGACGGGTTCCCCATCACTGGGGACCAGCTGGCGGCTGCTACAGGCTCTGACCCTACCCTCTCCCGGATTTTATGCACTATTCAGAAGTGTTGGCCCGATCGTCCGTCCGCTAAGATTTCTGATCCGTTGCAGAACTACTTGCTTTGCGTTACTGCCTCACGGCTAGGGATGGTGTTATTCTCATTTCCACCAAAAATGCTTAGCCGTGTGTTGTGGTACCTGCATCTTTGCATGCTTCGGTCTTGCACCTCTTTCACTAAGGGCTCTGGGGGTGTCTCTCGCACAAAATCTCTGGCGTGCTATCATCTGTACTGGCCCGGCATCAACTCTGAGTTACACACATGGTCGCTGCCTGCAGCCCTTGTGCGTCATAGGCCGCTGCCCCGAAGTCATCTTTGTCACCGTGGCCTTCGCCTGAGAAGCCCTGCGAGCGTATTCATGCTGATTTTGAGGGACCTTTTTTTAGGTACTTATTGGCTTCTCATTATTGATGCCTACTCTAACTATCCTTTCATTGTCTGTTGCACATCACCTACCACCGCGGCAGCCACCAATGCTCTAGCTCGCATTTTCTCTTTGGAAGGCCTTCCCTCTACTCTTGTTACTGATAGTGGTCCACAATTTGCCTCTTCTGATTTTGCAGATTTTTGTGCCCGTCACTGCGTCATGCATGTCACGGCCCCTCTGTTCCATCCACAGTCAAACGGTGAGGCTGAATGACTGGTCCGCACATTTAAGGCTCAGATGAGGAAACGCCTGACTTCTTCCGCTGATGATGCACTTCTCCAATTTCTGGCTTCTTACCATTTCACCCCCATGGGCGACCACAGCCCGGCTGAACTCTTACATGGTCAACAGCCCCACACGCTACTTCATCTTCTGCGGCCTTCCAACTCACGGCCGCAGATGCCTTCGCTTGGCCGGGTCACTGCCGACGACCTTGTATGGGTACGGGGTTATGGCAGGCGGCCAAAATGGAGTCCTGGCTGCATCTTACAGCACCATGGCCTACGCCTGTATGAAATACAGACCGACATGGGTGTTGCAGTGTGTCATTATCGGGCCAGCTTTGGCCTCGTGTGCCGACACGCCTGTTCCGGATGCCGCTACACCACCTTTGGCTCTACCTGATGCTCGGGATACTGGAATCTCTCATTACTCACAATGCAGTCCTCTCACCATCATATCGATACCAGCACAAGAACTGATACCACCAGGAGACATGCCCATGCAGGAACCAGATGACCATCATCTGTTGGAGCAACTCTACTCGCCTCCTTCTCCTACGGACGCAGACACATCGCCCATGTCTCCTGTTATAACAACCGGACTTGCCGCAATGGGCAGATTGGTGCATGGGGCCCCAGTAGATTCGACCCCCACATCTCCTGTCATCTCGACCCGTTGTCATCGGGGACACTTCCGTCCATATGGGAAGCCTCCTCCTCGAGACTTTACGGCCAGTCAATCAACACCTATAGACGTTAGCAATCTACAGGCTACTTCCATCAAGACCTGTACAAAAAATTCAAAGGGGGGAAAAGTATTGTGGCTCGCCGATCTTTCAAAGTGCCGCTGTGCAGTTATGTGCATCCTCTACATGCGGCGCTGTCTGCCAGCCATGCAGCAGCAGCGCCACCTAAGCGGCCAGCCAGCCAGCGGCCGCTAGACTTGGACTCAGTTATGATTTGACTGTTAAAGTGTACACACATCTTACTCTGTTTACTTGATCTGTGACTTTCATGTATTGCGTCTTCCTTGAAATATATTTGTTCAACTTGAAGTTATTACACACAGTTATTAATGATGCTTAAATAATGTCAGAAGTACTGATGATTCAGAGACAATGAACGGAGTAGCAGTTACAAAGGTATTATAGATTTCTTTTTTCTTTTAAACCTTTGCAGTGGCTGATAGATGGATTTTAAATTAGGACAGCATTTTACTTCATCATTTCTGAAATGCAAATACATAATAAATATCATTTCAATGGTCACATTTATTCTCTTCATACATCATTATCTTTAACATAACAGCAATGACAGTATTTTGTTAAGAAACACACTATTTGATAAACATAACTGCTTTTTTCATTCAGTGAACTACTTGAGACATGACCATACAAAATGCATACTTCCTTTGATGTTGATATCACATCATATGATTGCAATACTCAATTTATTAATGCTTGTGACATGAGAAACACTGCTGGTAATGAAGAAAACCACAAACATGACAGCATGCAAAACTCAAATGATGCAAACAACTTCCATCAATGTTTTGTTCATATAGTTCCTACCTTTAAACGAAAATAACAAAAAGTAAATCACATTAGCACAGCAATAGCAAAAGTAAATCACTCAAAACCAAAGGAAATTAACAGTCTCTACAAACAAATTTTGTGATGAAAAACATTGTGGGTATAATGGTACAACCACTACATCCCTTGATTAATTACATATTTAGTAGTGGTTATTACCCTTCATCCTCGACAAAATGATAGTTTTTACATCTCCACTTAAAAAAGGATGACAAGTCACATTCTAATAATTAGCAGCCAATCTCTTTTGTGCTCAGCCCATAGAAAGTTGTTGAGTACCATATGCAGCTCAAAATTTGTGATTATCTGTCAACAAATAGCATTCTAAGTAACTTCCGTCACAGTTACAAGTCGTTTGTAAACGGTGAAAACAGTTGAAGGCATTGTTTCATTTGTACTTTCTCATTTGAATTGATATTATATGTTAATGGTATGTTAATGAATCTCAGCACGACATTTGACTGTCAGCCACATAATTATGCTAAAACAACTCTACTGCTAAGAATTTAGAGGTAAAAAATTCTCTTTGATTAGATTACAGCTGAGTAATAGAAAACAAATAGAACTGTTCAACAACAGGAGAGAGAAAGGTTGTCAGTATCTCATGAAGTGAGCCTAAAACTTCTGTGTTGTGACCTTTACTATTAATAATCTATATAAATTATTTGCTAACATTATGCTACTGGTCAACACTATAGATACACGTAAATGATGCCACATTTGTTATGGATGGAAAAAACATGACAGAGTTATAGCCTCAAAGAAACAGTATATAGTTTTTGTGAATCAATACACCTTGTGATAAACATGAAAAAATTGTAAATATTCTCTTTAGTTTATATACCAAAGATAATGGTGATGAGTGTGTACTTCCTCAACTTCTTGGAATTCATCTCCACTCAAAACTAACATGAAAAAAATTGTACCAAATATTTGTGCATTAAGTTATCAAATATAACAAATGCTGATGAACCAAAACATTACCACCACCTGTTTAGCATTCTGTTGATGTGCCTTTGGAACACAACACAACATCAGTTTTGCCTAACATGTATTCGGCACATCAACATTAGTTTTCCAAAAGTTTGTGGCATAACGTATCTATGCATAGGCCACACAGTTCCCCTAAATTATATGCCTGTGTTTCATTGGTGTGGAGGTGGTACCCAGTAACATACCAGTTGTGTTCCACCAGGTTCAGCCCAAGAAAAATTTGGTGGCCCAGATATCAATGTGAGTTAACCATCATGCCCATCAAATCACTGTAGTATGATTCTGGCATAGGCCACACAGTTCCACTAAATTACATGCCTGTGTTTCATTGGTGTGGAGGTGGTACCCAGTAACATACCAGTTGTGTTCCACCAGGTTCAGCCCAAGAAAAATCTGGTGGCCCAGATATCAATGTGAGTTAACCATCAAGCCCATCAAATCACTGTAGTATGATTCTGGCCTAGTGACAAGCAGTTACCCTGCTGGGTGACATCATTAACTTCAGGGCAGATGCAGTAATGTTCATATAGTCCACAGTTGTCATAATGCCTTTGATTAGTACCACAGGTCTCATGTAAACCCATTTCAGTGTCCACTATTGCCCTGTTTCTGTAGGGCAGTTCATGTTTCGAGCAGCTGTTTGCCTGGATGATGGCATGTTTGACCACTACTATCAACTTGGTGTTACTATAAATGTGTTCCATCTGACCAGGCAATGTGTTTCCAATGACCCATGCTTCAATCTATATGATACCATGTCCATTGCAATTGTAGTTGATGATGTCATTAAATAACTATGGGAAAATGTAGGGGATGCCTGCTGTAACACCCAGTGTTCAACAATATGCACTGCTTAATAGGCTCTGAACCACTTTATTTTCCTATTTTTAAAAATAAAGAAGAGAGAGAGAGAGAGAGAGAGAGAGAGAGGAGAGGGGGGGGGGGGGCAGATGAGACTCATATGCATCTGTGGCATCAAAATTAATTAGTCTTTAGGTCATACTTCAAAAAATTATTCTATGTTGCTTGGTAAATAAAAGGAAAACTGACAGAATCACATAAAGTGTGAGTCGGTTCACCAGCAACAGACATATGCCAGAAATAGCAGATTAACATCCTAGCTGCCACACCTATGAAAATTCAAGAAAGCCACACAGGCAAGGGTTTATAATTATTGAACATGTTACTAGCATACGCATATGGTGTGCCTGCCAGTGCATTCAGAAACACTACACAAAAATGGCTTAGAGAAAGGGTATTTGTGTATTAGATGTATATTACTCACGCAAATAAAGTTGACACTCAGTGCGATGGCTGATGGGAGCGACAGTAAATGGGAAATGCCTTTACGGTTGCTCCCATCAGCCACGGCGCCGAGTGTCAACTTTGTTTGCATGTGTAATAGTTTTCACAGTGAAAATACCGGATGACATTTATTGAACTATATGAAATAAAATCATAACAACTTCTAAGTGGTTTGCGTTAGGATGTTCAAACTGCACGGTTGGCTGTGGAGCATGATGGTAATTAGTATAGTTTGTTTTTGTCTCAAAGCCCACTTTCATAGGGATTGGTTTGTCAATAAGCAAAATTGGCATTTTGGGGGGACTGAGAATCTGCATTTCATGATTGAGAAGTTTCCTCACCCTCAGTGGGTGACTGTGTAGTGTTCAACATTCAGTCACAGAATAATCAGTGCGATATTCCCTGATGGCATGGTGACTACCAGACAGTACATGAAGGTTTTGGAAGATGATTCCAACCCCATTATCCAAAGTTAACCTGATTTCAAAACATATGGTGCACACATGACTGAGCTCGACCCCATCGAACGAGGAGAGAACTCAATGTCCTGGAGGAGCATTTGGGGACAACATTCTGGCTCTTGGGTACCCAGAGGCCACTGGGGCCTCGATTGGCCACCATGTTCTCCAGATCCGAATACATGCAACTCCTTTTTGTGGGGATACATTGAAGACAAGGAGTATTTGCTGTGCTTAAGTGTGAAATTTCATGGCATTTGGTTTTGAGGTAGCTGATAAAGTATGAGTAGTGAAAGAATTTTCATTCACAGCATGTAGTTGATAAGGGAGAAGACTTGGGAACATGCAGGTAGTGCATGTAGATCAAGATCAGCGGACCATGTGTCAATCTCCTGAACAACATTATTCAGTGGTACTCATTATCTCATGGCGTGTGCACACAATATAATGTCGAATTTGCTATGTCTAGCATGAGAATGAGGAGAAGCCTAGTGGTCCCTCATGACTTTTCAAGGTGGCTGGAATCCATGTTTGCAATAGATTTTACTCTCTCACTTTTCTCATTCTCATAATAAAAAGAACAGAAACACAATGAAAGATTTTAAATGCTTTCATAACAGTCTTCTAAATTGAACAGCTATACTTATCAGTCATTGTTATCATCGACTTCGTTATCCAAATAAATACTCTTTTCACATATTCCTGTCCCAGCTAAACCACTACAAGCAAAAATTAAAGAAGATTCAGTACAAACAAAACAAAGATCAACAATCCTGACAAATTAAAATTTGTGCTCTGGACTAGAATAGGAATCACTGTCCACTGTCTTTTTAAACTTATGATCTACTAATTGAGCAGTTAGCAAAGTCTTGTTGCCAAAGGGTAGAGATCAGGATTTAAACTGCAAGCAAACATACAATTTTAAAATCAGGAAGGACAAATATGGAACTAACTGTCCTAAAGGATGTAAGTATTATTCTGGAAGGTAGCATATTGATAATATATTCAAATTACCGAAAACTATACAGACAAAGGCTTCGTACTTCTTTTGTAAACAACAGTGTAGTATCATTCACCAAACAATGAACTGACACCCAAATGTTCTGCTGAAAAATGACATGCACTCCTTTTTTTTTTTTTTTTCCAAAGAAATCTCAGTGGGAACATACACACAACACGGTGGCAGCTGGTTACCAAATAAGCTGTTTAGATCTGAAACTACATTTCACCTTCAGCAAATTCATAATAGGATATCAAGTCTTACTCAGTGTAAATGCACTATCTGCACTGGTGAGGTTGTTATTTTAAAGATTCTCTACTAAGTCCTATATGCCCAAAGTCTAAGGAGTAAGATATATATTTGCATGTTGAGGATATGTGAGGCATTCTGACCCACAATGCTCAAAAAGCCTGGGTAAGTCTAGACCTCAAAATCATTATCTACTGTCAATAAAATTTTTCTGGGTTTTTGACTGCATTGTCAATATGTAAAACTACTGATGTTTTGGTCACTGCTGCAAATGAAATGTTGGTAGTTTTACATGCTGACAATGCAGTCACAAACTCAGAAAATTTTATTGACTGTGACAATGGCCATGGAAGTATGCACTTGTTGTTATCCATAGTCTATGGACAATGGGTACGATGCATCTTAAGGCATGGGCCACCAATACAAAAACAAGGAGAGCAAAAGATGCCAAAAATAAGTGTAACTACAATATGAAAAAGATAGATTGCTATCCACCACATAGAAGAGGCACCAAGTCGCAGACAGGCACAAAGAAAAAAACGCTGTATATATATTCACCTTTTGGACAAATTTCTTCATCAGAAGTAGAAAATACATACACATTCACACAACCACAACTCACACACACATGGTTACTGTCATCTCCGGGCACTAAGGCTTGAATACGCCTGCATCGGATGTGAGCAACAATGTACCTGGGTGGAGAGTGGGGGGTTGGAGGAGCAGGGATCCTCCTCATCGCCACCAAACCCTGCCTTGCAGATATACTACATTAACCATCAAAACTCCCTCCCACCAACCTGCAAAACCCAAAGCCTAAACAGAACTCCACAAGCCCCAGTCCCACAAAACTATGCCTTTTCAAGGACATTACCTGTTGCCCTATCCCCAGATTCATGCTGGCCTTATTAAAGACCTTCTCTCCTTCTCCCAGTCCTTACAGTGGAAACACATTTCTGACTAACACTACCAATCAGACTCAATCCACAATCAATATTCAACGCTGCTTGGATCAATTTACTCCTCCATCTGACCGTGATCCAATGCACTGCCCCAAATCATCCCGTTAGCTATCCAGAATTTCCTAACCTCGAATTTTGCCTCACCACCATTCCCCAATCCTTCAACACTGGAACCATCCTTGCATTCACAGAAAGAATCATAATCTGCCACATAGAAACTGATCCTGACCTTATACTCCTACCTGCCAACAAAGGTTCCACTGCTGTGGTTATGAACCACAGTGTGTTATCAAGTGGAGAGACTCCACCAGCTGTCAGATACATCCACCTAAGAGGGCTGTCAGACACCCTTTCCAGAAATCCAGCAGTATCTCATTTCTTCTTTCTTCACCTTTAGTGTATCTGCCTTATGGCCGGTTTCAAATGGAGGCTCTCCATCGTGTCCTGTACTGAGCACCTTCCTTCACCTATTTATACGGTTGTCCATTTTTGATGTCGTCCACCATTCCAATTATCTTCCTACCTCTTACTCTCATTCCTTCCACTTTTTCTCTATAATTCTACATAGTATATATCACAAACAAGATTTTTTTTACCTTTCTGTCCGCTCCCAATAACCTTCTTTGTTCCCCTATTTTCTTCACTATTTCATTATTCTTAAGACCCTCAGTCCACCTCACCTTCAGCATTCTGCTCCACAACCACATCGCAAAACTTTCTAAGTACTTCTTCATTTTTAAGTGTCTGTGATTCACTGCTGTATAACACTACATTCCGGACATGTTGTTGTTGTTGTGGTCTTCAGTCCAAGGACTGGTTTGAGGTAACTCTCCATGCTACTCTATCCTGTGCAAGCCTCTTCAACACCGAATAACAACTGCAACCTACATCCTTCTGAATCTGCTTAGCGTATTCATCTCTTGGTCTCCCTCTACGATTTTTATCCTCCACTCTTCCCTCCGGTACTAAATTGGTGATCTCTTGATGCCTCAGAACATGTCCTACCAAATTATCCCTTCTTCTAGTCAAGTTGTGCCATAAGCTCCTCTTCTCCCCAATTATATTCAGTACCTCCTCATTAGGTACATGATCTACCCATCTAATCTCCTGTAGCATCACATTTCGAAAGCTTCTATTTTTTTCTTGTCTAAACTGTTTATCGTCCATGTATCACTTCCATACATAGCTACAATCCGTACAAATACTTTCAGAAAGGACTTCACGACAAATCTATACTCAATGTTAACAAATTTTTCTTTCTCAGAAACACTTTCCTAACCATAGCCAGTCTACATTTTATATTCTCTCTACTCCGACCACCATAAGTTATTTTGCTCCCCAAATAACAAAATTAATTTACTACTTTAAATGTCCCATTTTCTAATCTAATATCCTCAGCATCACCTGATTTAATTAGACTACATTCCATTAGGCTCATTTTGCTTTTGTTGATGTTCATCTTATATCCTCCTTTCAAGACACTGTTCATTCCATTCAACTGCTCAACCATATCCTTTGCTGTCTCTGACAGAATTACAATGTTGTTGGCAAACCTCAAAGTTTTTATTTCTTCTTAATGGATTTTAATTCCTACTCCAAATTTTTCTTTTGTTTTCTTTACTGCTTGCTCAATGTACAGGTTGAATAACATTGGGGATAGGCTACCACCTGGTTTCTGTACAAATTGTAAATAGCCTTTTGCCCCCTATATTTTACCCCTGCCACCTTCAGAATCTGAAAGAGAGTATTCCAATCAACATTGTCAAAAGCTTTCTCTAAGTCTACAAATGCTAGAAACATAGGTTTACCTTTCCTTAACCTATCTTCTAAGACAAGTCATAGGGTCAATATTGCCTTGCGTGTTCCAACATTTCTAAAGAATTCAAAGTGATCTTCCCCGAGGTAGGCTTCTACCAGTTTTTCCATTTGTCTGTAAAGAATTTGTGTTAGTATTTTGCAACTGTGACTTATTAAACTGACAGTTCGGTAATTTTCATACCTGTCAACACCTGCTTTCTTTGCAACTGGAATTATTATATTCTTCTTGAAGTCTAAGGGTATTTCACCTGCCTCATAAATCTAGCTCACCAGATGGTAGAGCTATGTCAAGCCTGGCTTTCCCAAGGCTATCACTAGTTCTAATGGAATTTTGTCTACTCCCAGGACCTCGTTTTGACTTAGGTCTTTCAGGGCCCTGTCAAATTCTTCACGCAGTATCATATCTCGCATTTAATCTTCATCTACATCCTCTTCTATTTCCGTAAGATCGTCAAGCACATCATCCTAGTATAGACCTTCTATACACTCCTTCCATCGTTCTGCTTTCCCTTCTTTGTTTAGGACAGGTTTTCCATCTGTTGTTGTAGTGGTCTTCAGTCCTGAGACTGGTTTGATGCAGCTTTCCATGCTACTCTATCCTGTGCAAGCTTCTTCATCTCCCAGTACTTACTGCAACTTACATCCTTCTGAATCTGCTTAGTGTATTCATCTCTTGGTCTCCCTCTACGATTTTTACCCTTCACGCTGCCCTCCAATGCTAAATTTGTGATCCCTTGATGCCTCAGAACATGTCCTACAAACCGGTCCCTTCTTCTTGTCAAGTTGTGCCACAAACTCCTCTTCTCCCCAATTCTATTCAATACCTCCTCATTAGTTATGTGATCTAGCCATCTAATCTTCAGAATTTCTTCTGTAGCACCACATTTCGAAAGCTTCTATTCTCTTCTTGTCAAAACTATTTATCGTCCATGTTTCACTTCCATACATGGTTACACTCCATACAAATACTTTCAGAAACGACTTCCTGACACTTAAATCTATACTCGATGTTAACAAATTTCTCTTCTTCAGAAATGCTTGCCTTGCCACTGCCAGTCTACATTTTATATCCTATCTACTTCGACCATCATCAGTTATTTTGCTCCCCAAATAGCAAAACTCCTTTACTGCTTTACGTGTCTCATTTCCTAATCTAATTCCCTCAGCATCACCCAACTTAATTTGACTACATTCCATTATCCTCGTTTTGCTTTTGTTGATGTTCATCTTATATCCTCCTTTCAAGACACTGTCCACTTCGTTCAACTGCTCTTCCAAGTCCTTTGCTGTCTCTGACAGAATTACAATGTCATTGGTGAACCTCAACGTTTTTATTCCTTCTCCATGGACTTTAATTCCTACTCCAAATTTTTCTTTTGTTTCCTTTACTGCTTACTCAATATACAGATTGAATAACATCGGGGACAGGCTACAACCCTGTCTCACTCCCTTCCCAACCACTGCTTCCCTTTCATGCCCCTCGACTCTTATAACTGCCATCTGGTTTCTGTACAAATTGTAAATAGCCTTCAGCTCCCTGTATTTTACCCCTGCCACCTTCAGAATTTGAAAGAGAGTATTCCAGTCAACATAGTCAAAAGCTTTCTCTAAGTCTACAAATGCTAGAAACGTAGGTTTGCCTTTCCTTAATCTTTCTTCTAAGATAAGTTGTAAGGTCAGTATTGCCTCACATGTTCCAACAATTCTACGGAATCCAAACTGATCTTCCCCGAGGTCAGCTTCTACCAGTTTTTCCATTCATCTGTAAAGAATTCGCGTTAGTATTTTGCAGCTGTGACTTATTAAACTGATAGTTTGGTAATTTTCACATCTGTCAACACCTGCTTTCTTTGGGATTGGAATTATTATATTCTTCTTGAAGTCTGAGGGTATTTCACCGGTATCATACATCTTGCTCACCAGATGGTTGAGTTTTGTCTGGACTGGCTCTCCCAAGGCCGTCAGTAGTTGTAATGGAATGTTGTCTACTCCTGGGGCCTTGTTTCGACTCAGGTCTTTCAGTGCTCTGTCAAACTCTTCATGCAGTATCGTATCTCCCATTTCATGTTCATCTACATCCCCTTCCATTTCCATAATATTGTCCTCAAGTACATCGCCTTTGTATAGTCCCTCTATATGCTCCTTCCACCTTTCTGCTTTCCCTTCTTTGCTTACAACTGGGTTTCCATCTGAGCCCTTGATATTCATACAAGTGGCTCTCTTTCCTCTAAAAGTTTCTTTAATTTTCCTGTAAGCAGTATCTATCTTACCCCTAGTGAGATAAGCCTCTACATTCTTACATTTGTCCTCTAGCCATCCCTCCTCAGCCATTTTGCAATTCCCGTCGATCTCATTTTTGAGACATTTGTATTCCTTTTTGCCTGCTTCATTTACTGCGTTTTTATATTCTCTCCTTTCATCAATTAAATTCAATGTTTCTTCTGTTACCCAAGGATTTCTACTAGCCCTCGTATTTTTACCTACTTGATCCTCTGCTGCCTTCACTATTTCATCCCTCAGAGCTACCCATTCTTCTTCTACTGTATTTCTTTCCCCCATTCCTGTCAATTGTTCCCTTATGCTCTCCCTGAAACTCTGTACAACCTCTGGTTTAGTCAGTTTATCCAGGTCCCATCTCCTTAAACTCCCACCTTTTTGCAGTTTCTTCAGTTTTAATCTACAGTTCATAACAAATACACTCCTGGAAATTGAAATAAGAACACCGAGAATTCATTGTCCCAGGAAGGGGAAACTTTATTGACACATTCCTGGGGTCAGATACATCACATGATCACACTGACAGAACCACAGGCACATAGACACAGGCAACAGAGCATGCACAATGTCGGCACTAGTACAGTGTATATCCACCTTTCGCAGCAATGCAGGCTGCTATTCTCCCATGGAGACGATCGTAGAGATGCTGGATGTAGTCCTGTGGAACGGCTTGCCATGCCATTTCCACCTGGCGCCTCAGTTGGACCAGCGTTCGTGCTGGACGTGCAGACCGCGTGAGACGATGCTTCATCCAGTCCCAAACATGCTCAATGGGGGACAGATCCGGAGATCTTGCTGGCCAGGGTAGTTGACTTACACCTTCTAGAGCACGTTGGGTGGCACGGGATACATGCGGACGTGCATTGTCCTGTTGGAACAGCAAGTTCCCTTGCCGGTCTAGGAATGGTAGAACGATGGGTTCGATGACGGTTTGGATGTACCGTGCACTATTCAGTGTCCCCTCGACGATCACCAGTGGTGTACGGCCAGTGTAGGAGATCGCTCCCCACACCATGATGCCGGGTGTTGGCCCTGTGTGCCTCGGTCGTATGCAGTCCTGATTGTGGCGCTCACCTGCACGGCGCCAAACACGCATACGACCATCATTGGCACCAAGGCAGAAGCGACTCTCATCGCTGAAGACGACACGTCTCCATTCGTCCCTCCATTCACGCCTGTCGTGACACCACTGGAGGCGGGCTGCACGATGTAGGGGCGTGAGCGGAAGACGGCCTAACGGTGTGCGGGACCGTAGCCCAGCTTCATGGAGACGGTTGCGAATGGTCCTCGCCGATACCCCAGGAGCAACAGTGTCCCTAATTTGCTGGGAAGTGCCGGTGCGGTCCCCTACGGCACTGCGTAGGATCCTACGGTCTTGGTGTGCATCCGTGCGTCGCTGCGGTCCGGTCCCAGGTCGACGGGCACGTGCACCTTCCGCCGACCACTGACGACAACATCGATGTACTGTGGAGACCTCACGCCCCACGTGTTGAGCAATTCGGCGGTACGTCCACCCGGCCTCCCGCATGCCCACTATACGCCCTCGCTCAAAGTCCGTCAACTGCACATACGGTTCACGTCCACGCTGTCGCGGCATGCTACCAGTGTTAAAGACTGCGATGGAGCTCCGTATGCCACGGCAAACTGGCTGACACTGACGGCGGCGGTGCACAAATGCTGCGCAGCTAGCGCCATTCGACGGCCAACACCGCGGTTCCTGGTGTGTCCGCTGTGCCGTGCGTGTGATCATTGCTTGTACAGCCCTCTCGCAGTGTCCGGAGCAAGTATGGTGGGTCTGACACACCGGTGTCAATGTGTTCTTTTTTCCATTTCCAGGAGTGTAGATTGTGGTCAGAGTCCACATCTGCCCCTGGAAAAGTCTTACAATTTAACACCTGGTTCCTAAATCTCTGTTTTACCATTATATAATCTATCTGATACCTGTCAGTATCTCCAGGATTCTTCCATGTATACAACCTTCTTTTATGATTCTTGAACCAAGTGTTAGCTATGATTAAGTTATGCTCTGTGAAAAATTCTACCAGACGGCTTCCTCTTTCCTTTCTCTCCCCCAGTCCATATTCACCTACTATGTTTCCTTCTCTCCCTTTTCCTACTCTCGAATTCCAGTCACCCATGACTATTAAATTTTCATCTCCCTTCACTACCTGAATAATTTCTTTTATCTCATCATACATTTCATTAATTTCTTCATCATCTGCAGAGCTAGTTGGCATATAAACTTGTATTACTGTAGTAGGCATGGGCTTCATGTCTATCTTGGCCAGAATAATGCATTCACTACGCTGTTTGTAGTAGCTTACCCATACTCCTATTTTTTTTATTCATTATTAAACCTACTCCTGCATTACCCCTATTTGATTTTGTATTTATAACCCTGTATTCACTTGACCAAAAGTCTTGTTCCTCCTGCCACCGAACTTCACAAATGCCCACTATATCTAACTTCAACTTATCCATTTCCCTTTTTAAATTTTCTAACCTACCTGCCCGATTAAGGGATCTGACATTCCACGCTCCGACCCGTAGAATGCCAGTTTTCTTTCTCCTGATAACGACGTCCTCCTGAGTATTCCCCGCCTGGAGATCCGAACGGGGGACTATTCTACCTCCGGAATATTTTACACAAGAGGACAGCATCATCATTTAGCCATACAGTAAAGCTGCATGCCCTCGGGAAAAATTACGGTTGTAGTTTCCCCTTGCTTTCAGCCGTTCGGAGTACCAGCACAGCAAGGCCGTTTTGGTTATTGTTACAAGGCCAGATCAGTCAATCATCCAGACTGTTGCCCCTGCAATTACTGAAAAGGCTGCTGCCCCTCTTCACGAACCACACATTTGTCAGGCCTCTCAACAGATACCCCTCCGTTGTGGTTGCACCTACAGTATGGCCATCTGTATCGCTGAGGCACGCAAGCCTCCCCACCAGCGGCAAGGTGCATGGTTCATGGTTCATGGAGGGGTTTTCCATCTGAGCTCTTAATATTCATACAGGGGGTTTAATTTTCCTGTATGCAGTATCTATCTTACCCCTAGGGATATATGCTTCTACATCCATACATTTATCCTCTAGCCATCCCTGCTTAGCCATTTTGCACTCTCTTTCGATTTCATTTTTGAGACGTTTGCATTTCTTTTCACCTGCTTCATTTACTGCATTTTTATATTTTCTCCTTTCATCACTTAAATTCAATATCTCTTCTGTTACCCAAGGGTTACTATTAATCATCTTCTTTTTACCAACTTGATCAAAAATGTGTGTTGTGAAATCTTATGGGACTTAAGTGCATCAGGCCCTAAGCTTACACACTATTTAACCTTAATTATCCTAAGGACAAACACACACAACCATGCCCAAGGGAGGACTCAAACCTCTGCCAGGACCAGCCGCACAGTCCATGGCTGCAGCACCTTAGACCACTCAGCTAATCCCGCGTGGCTTAACAACTTGATCCTCTGCTGCCTTCACTATTTCTATTGCTGCATTTCTTTCCCCTTTCTTGTCAATCGTTCCCTAATACTTTCTCTGAAACACTCTATAACCTCTGGTTCTTTCAATTTATCCAACTCCCATCTCCTTAAATTCCTACCTTTTTGCTGTTTCTTCAGTTTCAATCTACAGTTTATAACCAACGAATTGAGGTCAGAGTTCACACCTGCCCATGGAAAAGTCTTACAATTTAAAGCTTGGTTCCTAAATCACTGTCTTGCTGTTATATAATATACCTGAAACCTTCTAATGTCTCCAATCCTCTTCCATGCGTACAATCTTCTTTCATGATTCTTAAACCAAGTTTTTGCTATGATTAAATTATGCTCTGTGCAAAATTCTACCAGGCGGCTTCCCCCTTCATTCCTTATCTCCAGTCCATATTCACCTAATACTTTTCCTTCTCTTCCTTTTCCTGCTATCGATCACCAATCCCCTATGACTGCTAAATTTTCATCTCCCTTAACTATCTGAATAATTTCTTTTATCGCATCATACATTTCTTCAATCTCGTCATCATCTGCAGAGCTAGTTGGCATACAAACTTCCACTACAGTGATAGGCATGGGCTTCGTCTCTATTTTGGCTACAATAATGCATTCACTATGCTGTTCATAGTAACTTATCTGCATTCCTATTTTTTATTCATTATTAAACCCACTTCTGCATTACCATTATTTTATTTTGTATTTATAAATAACTCTATATTCACCTGACCACTTAACTTCACTAATTACCGCTATATCTAATTTTAACCTATCCATTTTCCTTTTTAAATTTTCTAACCTACCTGCCTGATTAAGGGATCTGACATTCCATGCTCCAATCCACAGAACGCCAGTTTTCTTTCAGCTGATGATGACGTCCTCCTGAGTAGTCCCTGCCCAGAGATCCGAATGGTGGCCTATTTTACCTCTGGAATATTTTACCCAAGAGGACGCCACCATTGAACCATACAGTAAAGCTGCATGCCCTCATGAAAAATTATGGCTGCAGTTCCCCCTTGTTCTCAGCTGTTCGCGGTACCAGCACAGCAAGCCCGTTTTGGCTGATGTTACAAGGCCAGATCAGTCACTCATCCAGATTGTTGCCCTTGCAACTACTGAAAAGGCTATTCCAGACATAATATTTAGCAAATCTTTCCCTCAGCTCCACAGGAATTCTTCTAACTGTTAGTAACTGCTTCACCTTTTCAAATGCTCTCTTTCTCATAGACATCATCCTCCTTATTTCTTCTGTACAGTTTCCCGTCCATGTCATTAAACTTCCCAGGTGGAGAAAGGATTTTACTTATTTTATCTTCTTTCTGATTAAGAATATGTTTAAAAAGTTTTTGGAAGGTGACTGTCAGTAACCATCAAATAATGTGTAAAATGTGTGTTTGACCATCAGCTGTTTTTATTTTAAACCAAAATATCAACTGGTTTCAGCCCTGGACTATCTTCACAGATACTATACAAACAATTATATATAGTATACAAGACATGAAACAGTTCTTTTTCAGAGAAGTGCAAAATAACATGAGTACTTACATGGTTAAAATGGTTTACTTACTTAAATAATGTGTAAGGTATGTCGTGAATATCAGTACATGACACAGGACTCTTAGAAGCAAACATATGAATACTAAATTTACACTGAGCAATACTGAAGAAAAGATCAAGACTATTAGTACTACATTGTACAAAATATTGAGAAGTTGGTCAAAGATCTTTAAAAAGTATTTTTGTCATATGGTACAGAAATATCTCGATGACAAGTTACTTGCTAATAGATAACCCGAACGGTTAGGAATGGGGTGTTGTTTAGTTGGAATGTTAGCCAATATCTTCATTGATGACACTGAGAACAAGATCCTAACAACAATTCAGATGCCACATAGAGCATTATTATGTATAAAAGATATGTGGATGACACATTCTACTAGTCAATGGTGGTGACAAAAGGATAGTCAATGAAATGTACAATCTGTTTAATAATGCCCATCCAAATTTAAAATTCACTATAGAAAGAGAAAAAGATAATAAAATTAACTTCCTGGATCTAGAGATTTCAAAAGCAGGTAACAAACAAGTCTTTAAAATATACACGAAGTAAACTACCACAGGTACCACCACTCATGAAACATCCTACCATTCCATAACATATGAGTGTTATAACCTTTAATCACTAATAAATTGCGTGGATATACAAATGTAGAAACAATAGCTGGTTACATGCTACCAATTCCGTATCGGTCATTCGAATGCCGTGCCGTGACATGCGGCCGGCGCCGTTCGTAGCTAGGTGGCGCTCCCGCGCTCAGCCGAGTTGTTGCGGAGCGCCTCTATCGCCGTTTGCGCGTACTGACGTGGCGGCACTCTTAAATGTCGTGGCACTGTCACAACACTTTTCCCCCCTTGAAAAAAAACACTCACTTCCTGGGAGACACTGACAGTGCGGAGACATCCATGGCCTCTTGGGAGGCCCAGAAGATCCCGCAGAGAAACACGAGAGTAAGGTCGAAAACGTCAAGGACAGAAGCCCGTGCGTGGAACGTGCCTCCTGGACGAGATGATGGGTGAAAACTCTGGAGCAGCATCCATAGGTGTCGTGGACCTGGGGGTGTGTTCCAGCGAGATGGGTCCCAGAGAAGGCGGTGTCGCGACTGGGGCCGGTTCCGGTGGACTCGGGAGCAGTAGCGATGTCGGCTGCAGCAACACGCACGGGAGATCGGCAGAAGCGACAGGACTGGCTTCTCGGGCTGGTGGAGGCGAAGGAAGGGGCAGTGGCACCGGTGTGGCCACCACTTGTGGGCGCATCTGGGTGTAATGGCGAACAACCATGCCGTCGTCCGTATGTATTTCACAAAGCCAGCAGCCGCGAAGAGCCTTGACCACCCCAGGAATCCATTTAGGGTGAGATCCATACCCTCGTGCCCACACGTCGGCGCCCACCGAGTATTTTCCCGCACGAGGGGACACAGTACAAGGCCTGACAGGGTGAAGCAGGTGCAGTAGAGTGCACGGTTGGCGGCCATGCAAGAGTTCAGCGGGGCTGTGATCACCCAGAGGCGTGAAGCGATAAGAACTCAGAAAATGCAACAGAGCGTCATCTGTGGAAAAATCACTAAGGAATTTTTTCATCTGGCTTTTGAAAGTGCGGACAAGGTGCTCGACCTCCCCATTCGATTGCGGATGGAAGGGCGGTGCTGTAACATGATGAATCCCGTGTCCAGTACAAAAATCACGGAAGGCCTGCGAAGAGAACTGAGAGCCATTGTCCGTGACGATCGTGGATGGAAGACCTACTAGCGCAAAGATTTTGGACAAAGCCAGCGTCGTCGCCGCAGTGGTGGACGACGGACATCTAACAACAAACGGAAACTTCGAGAAGGTGTCAATCAACAGCAGCCAATAAGTGCCGAGGAAGGGGCCGGCAAAGTCAGCGTGCACCCGTTCCCATGGCTGCGCCGGGTCAGGTCACGGAGAGGGCATTGAACGGGGTGCAGCCAGTTGTTGAGCACACTGACCACACGCAGCGACCATGTGGGCGATGTCCGAATCAATACTGGGCCAATAAACGTGCCTGCGGGCCAGGGACTTAGTCCGAGAAATCCCACAATGGCCTTCATG
This sequence comes from Schistocerca americana, assembly GCF_021461395.2. Classification (NCBI taxonomy): domain Eukaryota; kingdom Metazoa; phylum Arthropoda; class Insecta; order Orthoptera; family Acrididae; genus Schistocerca; species Schistocerca americana. Next base: position 543,647,536 of record NC_060119.1, read on the forward strand.
CAACATTTTGAGAACATCTTTGCGAAGATAGGCTGGCACCACGACCCGTGGAGATGCGCCATCCGTGGCCAGAAGAACAACACCATCACGAACAGACAGACGAAGGCCCAAGGCATAGTAGTTGCGAAGGGGATCCGATGCCCAGCCCTTGGTCCTGTCCGGCCAACCCTGTTGAATAAAACCAATCACCTGACGCAGGACCGGGTCCCACGCAGTAGCCGATGCGACCTGCGAACCTGTAAGTGGAAAACCCTCGACCGCACGACGTTCTGCCTCATCAATGTGGAAACAGAGTAGTTCATCTCGATCAGCAAACGCGACAATGCGTCACTGTTGGCGTGCTGGGCCGTGGGGTGATAGTGAATCTCATAGTGAAAACGAGACAAGTATAAGGCCCAACGTTACAGGTGGTGAGCTGCCTTACCCGGAAGCGATGCCGATGGGCTGAACAAAGAGACCAGCGGCTTGTGGTCAGTGATGAGGTGAAACTTAGAACCATACAAAAAAACGCTGAACTTTTTTAGAGCATAAATGATAGCGAGTGCCTCCTTTTCAATTTGAGAATAATGCCTTTGCGCATCGTTAAGGGTCTTGGAAGCATAGGCGATGGGTCGTTCCGACCCATCCTCATACCGATGGGTGAGAATAGCCCCTAGGCCCTACTGGGACGCGTCAGTCACCAGAACCAAGTGCTGACCCAGACGGAATGTGGAAAGACAAGGCACCGACTGCAAATGAGCCTTCAGGCGGACAAAAGCCTGCTCACACTTGTCGGACCAACAGAAAGGAACGTTTTTGCATAACAGCTTATGCAGAGGATGAGCTACTGCCGCCGCGGATGGAATGAATTTGTGATAATAAGCAATCTTGCCTAAAAACACCTGAAGTTCTTTTACCGTAGACGGCCGGGGTAGAGCGGTAATGGCCGCAACATACTGACGTAGAGGACCTATACCCTCACGGGACAAGTGGAAACCAAGATACAAGATGGAGGGTTGGAAGAACTGTGACTTGTCCAGATTGCACTTCAACCCAGCTGAATGCAGAACCCGAAACAGTGAATGCAAATGGCGAAAGTGCTCCTCAGTGGAGGCCCCCGTGACAACAATGTCATCCAGATAGTTTATGCAGCCGGGAATGGAAGCCGTGAGCTGTTCCAAAAACCGCTGAAAAATGGCCAGCGCGCTAGCGACACTAAACGGTAACCGCTGGTACTGATACAACCCACAAGGAGTGCTGATGACGAGAAATTCCTTGGAAGACGCATCCAACGGCAACTGATGGTACGCCTCCGATAAGTCAAGTTTGGAACAGAACTGGCCCCCAGCAAGCTTGGTAAATAACTCCTCAGGACGGGGAAGAGGATAAGTGTCAATGAGGCTCTGAGTGTTGACAGTGGCTTTAAAATCACCACACAATCGCAGACTCCCATTTGGTTTAGAAACCACCACGATTGGCGATGCCCATTCGCTGGAGGTAACAGGAAGGAGAATCCCTGAAGCTGTTAACCTGTCTATCTCAGCCTTGACAGGTGCACGCAACGCCACCGGAATAGGGCGTGCCTGGAAAAACTTTGGGTGAGCTGTAGGTTTAAGAGTAATGTGGGCTTCAAAATCCTTGGCACGACCCAGACCAGCAGAGAACACAGACGAGAATTCAGAACACAATCCATCCAGCTGTTGATACGGAATAACCTCGGATATGAGGTGCATACCATCATCAATGGAGAACCCGAACAACTGGAAAGCATCATAACCGAACAGGTTTTCAGTGCCCGCATGATCCACCACATAAAACGTGAGGGGCCTAACAACAGACTTGTAGGCAGTGGAAGCATCAAACTGGCCAACGATAAGAATTTTCTATTTATTATAAGTTCTCAGATTTTGCGTAACTGGAGACAAGGGAGGGCAGCCCAACTCCAAATATGTGCGAGAATTAATGAGAGTTACTACAGAGCCAGTGTCCACTTGCATGCGAATGTCTTTATCCAAAACATGAACAGTAACAAACAACTTATTTGTTTGAGAAAGCACACAGTTAACATCCATGTCCGATGCCTCGTCCTCGTCGACAGGAACTTTAGGAGATTGACACACAGAAGCAATGTGGCCTTTTTTCCTACATGAATTACACGTGGCCCAACGTCTTGGACACGCGGCCCTGTCATGCTGTACGAAACAACGTGGACAAGAAGAAAGTGCGGAACGAACCTGCTTCTGTGGTTGCTGTTTTTGCTGCGAGCGTGGCGGCCCAACGCGACGTCGTTGACGCGAGTGAACCGCTGCCACATCGTTGGTCCCCTGGGAAACAGGCAAATTGTCCGTGTCGAAAGTGGTCTGTATAGCGCCTACATCACACCACGCGTCTATTTGCGCACCAGCAGTGTGAGACACTTCAAAAGATTGAGCGATGCTTAGAACTTCCGACAACGACGGGTTTGGCAGTTGTAAGGCACGTTGCCGAACTTCTTTATCAGGAGCAAGCCGTAGAATAGCATCCCTAACCATTGAACCAGCATAAGACTCATGATGAGTGTCCATGACAAACTGACATTTCCTACTCAGACCGTGTAGTTCTGCTGCCCAAGCCCGGTAAGATTGATGGGGCTGTTTACGACACCGGTAGAATGCCACGCGGGCGGCAACGACGTGGGTGTTTTTTCGGTAATAGTTAGACAATAAGTCACACATTTCTTGGAATGACAGAGAGGCAGGTTCCCGCAGCGGGGCTAACTGAGATAGCAGCTGATAGATCCGTGGGGAAATCCAAGATAGAAATAACGACTTACACATAGGAGCGTCGACAATGACGAAAGCCAAGAAATGTTGCTGCAAACGCTTCTCATAATCCTCCCAGTCTTCAGCGGCCTCGTCATAAGGAGGGAACAGAGGCGGAGAAGAGGAAGACAGATGATGAGTAAGCGATGTCGACAACGCCTGAATAGCAGCTGTCAGCTGTGTTTGCTGTTCAATGAGCGCTTGCATAAGCTGTTCCATGTCTGCCCCGACACGAACACACAAATCCACAATGCAGGAACAAAAATATCCCATCCTCGTCGCCAAAAAGTGTTATAACCTTTAAGCACTAATAAATTGTGTGGATATACAAATGTAGAAACAATAGCTGGTTACATGCTACCAATTCCGTATCGGTCATTCGACTGCCGTGCCGTGACATGCGGCCGGCGCCGTTCATAGCTAGGTGGCGCTCCCGCGCTCAGCCGAGTTGCGGAGCGCCTCTATCGCCATTTGCGCGTACTGAAGTGACGGCACTCATAAATGTCGTGACACTGTCACAATGAGCATGCGTACGTCCATAGCATGACTGACAGGTTGTGAAGATCCCTCATGTCTGCTGTAAACTTTAACAATGAAATAAATACACTCAAATTGGTGGCTGCAATTAATGGACACCAAGTACTGTAAGTTGATATATCTTACAGAAAAAGAAAAAACCTAAAACATATATAGTGAATCAAAAAATTACTCTAACTAAAGACAAGAGTATTTCAAAAACCAGATACATGTACATAGTATCTCAGACAAAATATGCAAAGTCTTTAGGAAAAGTAATGTGATGTTGGCTTTCTAAACTGATAATTGCATTTCAACAATACTACAAAAGAACTTAAGTGCAATAAAGTCAATATATGATAGGCCAAGTGTTTACAAAATTAACTGTCAAAAATGTGAAAAGTTTTACAGAGGCCAGACTGGCAGGAAACTAAAGACAAGGTTTCTTGAAAACACACTACTATCAAACAATTCTCCTCTAGACTTCCATCTTAAAGCTTGTAACCACACAACAGGCACGACTGATGAAAATACTACATCAAGCAGAAAAGGGGTTATGTATGAACCTTCTAGAGGAAATTGAACTCTTCTGACTTGAAAAAACATCCAAATGATATTCTCAATGGGGAAAAAAAAAAAATGATAATGATTTGAAAAGTAAGGCTTTCTTAGAGCATTTTTCCGATGTCTCTCACTTACCTGATTCTAATCCCTAATCTTTTAATTCCACACTACTACTCTCTCTTCTCCCCCCCCCCCCCCCCCCCCCCAATCCCCCTTAGGCTTGTCTTCAACATAAGCCTTATAGAGCTTACTTTTATAATATGAAGGGATTGCCTGACATACATGTGACAAGTTTTATCTAGCATTGTAATGTCAACACCTGATGCTAATGACACTTTCATTGCATGCAGTTTTCTTATACCCCCTCTTAGGTTTCTTCATTACACAATTGCAGATGGATGCAAGAGTTTTGTCTATCTTCTTCTTCTTCTTCGGTTATCAACCCACAGGTTGGTTGGCAGCAGCACGCCATTCCGTTCTTTTGTCAGCTTTCTTCTTCATATCTGCATAGGTCTGGCACCCGATGTCATTTATTACTTGTTGAATGTAGCTTAATCTAGGTCGTCCTCGGCGAGTTCTTCCTTCAATGATTCCTTCTAATATTCTCTTAATGAAATTGTTATGCCGTAAAATGTGACCTATGAAGGTTATTCTTCTTTTCTGTATATTTCGCCAAAGAGATCTGTTTTCTTTCACTCTTCTGAGGACATCTTCGTTTGTAGCCTTGTCTCGCCAGCTGATTTTTTCCATTCTCCGGTAGCACCACATTTCGAATGCCTCTAATCTTCTCTTTTCTTCTTTTCCACTAGTCCAAGTTTCACATCCGTAAAGGGCTGTACTCCACACATAGGTTTTCATGACTCTCTTTCTTACGTCTAAACTAACATTTCTACTCGTCAGTAAGTTTCTTTTTCCATTGAATGCTATTTTGGCAAGTTGTATTCTGTTTTTAATGTCACTTTTGCTCCTTCCATCTGCTGTTATTTTGCTACCTAAGTAGTTAAATTCTGTAACCTGCCCTAGTTTCTCTCCCTTTATTGTTATTCGTATGGGTTCATTGTAGTTCAGGGCGCCACTCACCATCACTTTAGTCTTTTTCTTATTTATTTTCATTCCATACTGTTCTTCTAAGGTGTTTTCCATTTCATTGAGTGCGGCTTCTAAATCTTCTTTCCTTTCTGTAATTATGGCGATATCATCTGCATATCGCAACATATCTATTTTCATTCCGTTAAGTTTTATTCCTACTTCAATATTCTCTCTTATTTTGTCTATTGCTTCTTGGATATATGCGTTGAAAATTACTGGAGATAGTGGGCATCCCTGTCTCACTCCTTTCCTTATTCTTGCTGTTTCTTCTTTGTTTTCCTTCTTAACTAAGGCTGTTTCATTTTGGTATATTTTAAAGATTATCCTTCTATCATTATATTTCAGACCAGCCTTCTTCAGAATTCTAAACATTTCTGGCCATACAACATTGTCAAATGCCTTTTCGAGGTCTACGAAGGCTATAAATACTTGTTTGTTTTTGGAAATTTGTTTCTCAATTATTAGTCTTAAAGATAAGATTGCTTCCCTCGTCCCTACACCGCTTCTAAAACCGAATTGGTCTTCACTTAGAGTGCTATTCAATTGGTTTTCAACTCTTTTCAAAATTATTCTTATTAGAATTTTTGATGCGTGTGAAAGAAGACTGAGTGTTCGATGGTTTTCACAGTCCATAGTAGATGCTTTCTTAGGTATGGGGAATATGATGCATTTCTGATAGTCTTCAGGAACTTCACCTGTTTTGTATATTTTCTGTATGAGTTGCAGTAATGTAGCTTTCATTTTGTCTCCTGATTTCTTAATTAGTTCAGAAGGTATATCATCAACACCTGCCGCTTTCTTATCTGGTAGTTCTTTTAGTGCTTTTTCAAATTCATCTTTCAGAATTGTGTCCCCTAGTTCTTCTTTCTCTACTTCTTCGCTTAATTCTATCATATTATCTGTTAGAGGGTCTCCTTGATATAGCTCTTCAATGTATTCTTGCCATCTCTTCAGCGTGTCATATCCAAATAGTACCTTGCCCTCTTTGTTCTTTATAGTTCCTGAAGATTTTACTTTCCGTTTAGCAAAGTTTTGTTTTATTGTTCTGTAGGCCAAGTCAGTTTTTCCTTTAACCATGTTTTCCTCCACCTCTTTACAAATGCTGTTGAGGTAATTTTCTTTTGCTTTCCTAGATTCTCTGTTTATTTGGTTTCTAAGCTTTCTATATTTGTTTTCGCTTTGCTCGTCAGAGGCATTTTTGTATAGTCTTCTTTCTTCCATTAGACAAATTATTTCAGGTGTTATCCACTCTTTCCTGTTTACAGGTTTGGCTTTCCCAATAAATTCTTCTGCTGCTTTATGTATGCCTTCTTTGATTTGTTTCCACTCCTCGTTAGTACTCCCGGGAATAATGTTTGATGCCATCTCATCAGTTTTCCGTGCATAAGGGATCACTAGTTCTTCAGACTTTAGGTTATCTCTGTTCCATACTTTGTTCGTTTTTCTCTCTAATCGCTTGAGTTTGAGTAAGCATTTCATCATTACAAGGTTGTGATCACTATTAATATCCGCAGACGGGTAGCTTCTGCAATCCTTGATTTGGTTTTTAAAACGCGATTTTACTAATATATAGTCGATTTGGTGTCTTCTAGTATCTCCTGGGGCTTTCCACGTGTACCTTCTTCTTTTATGGTGGTTGAAAAGGGAGTTCGCTATGACCAACTTGTTTTTGGCACAAAATTCAATTAGCCGGCTTCCTCTTTCGTTTCTATCTCCTAGACCATATTTCCCTACAATTCCGTCAACTTTCTCTTCTCCAACACTAGCATTCCAATCTCCCATTATAATTAAGTTCTCTTCACCTTTAACATAATTTATAACTTTGTTGATGTCTTCATACACTGTTTCTATTACATCGTCTTCTTCTGCCGATGTCGGCATATAGACTTGTACTATTACCGTGTTCTTTGGTTTGGTTCCAATTTTGACTAGTATTATCCTAGAGTTAAATTGCACATATCCTGTGACTAGATTCCCGAGTTTTCCTTTTAGAATTATTCCAACTCCACCGATTCCAGTTGTTCCTTGGTTAGTACCTGTATGAATGATACGATAATTTCCTGATCTGAAGTCTCCTGGTTCAGGCCATCGCATCTCAGATATTCCTATTATGTCTGTTCCCATTCTGTCCATCTCTAGTTTGAGGTTCTCTAATTTCCCGCATTGGAGGAGTGTTCTTACATTCCATGTTGCTATTTTTAGTGTATTCTTCAACTTTGCCTGACCTTCCATTGTCCCCACCCGGAGATCCGATTGGGGGACTATTACTCCGGATTTATGTTTAACAGAAGATTCTGGCATGGTGCGCTACTGATTCTTGGGATATCTTGAGTGATCTTTAATGGAGTGGTTTCCCGTTGCCTTCTCCATCCTATGCCGTTGACTGTGAAGTTCTTCCGCCTTTAGGAGCAATTTCTGTGTATTACCATTGTTCATTATAAACATTTATAAAGTGTTTGTAACTTCTCTGCTGTTGTTTTACATTGAGTATGTTAAACACCTAGTAATTCTATTTTTAACTTGAACTGTATTATATTTAATGTGAACTTATGGTCAATAACTTGCCTTTGCCTACAGTATGTTTTTACTCCCAAGATGTAGTTCTCATTTTAATGAGCAACACGTCATATATTTCTTTCTTATTTAAAACTATTTGCTGTCAAATGTTATTATGTATATAACCATCACGTATTGATATATTAGATGTCATCTGTAGCCCAAGGTCTACATTGCATTTAATGTTTTTAAGTCTGTACATATGCAAGTACGTATTTTGTTTAGCAGTCACTTGTCTTGATTATGTGAAGACTTTTTCCATACGCCTCTCAAAACATATACTTAATGACTGACTCATCACTACCACTACTATATACTTGTGTTGTTAATATTCCTTAAAGCCAAATTTGGGTAGACGGTTGGTTATGCTGTGGTTATTTATTCCCCTCCACTTCTTCATGATACTAGCATTACTGACATACTAAGCTTCTAATGAAGCAACTGTAACAAAACTTTATTTACACATGAAGGTCACCTTAAATATAGTCAATACTGGACAGTAATTATTCACCACTATAACTTAGATGTATATGAATCCTGAGTGACATTTCAACCCATTTCTGAACATTGTATTTTTGCTTGTTTTAATGGCACTGACATGATTTACATTACGTTTATGATATAGCTGATGTTTGTTCACATACATTTCATCAGGTGTATGCAGTGACCATGGTACTATTTAACATTACTGTTTTATAGCGTTTTCTACCTTGTATTATAACATCTATGTTTTGTTTGGAAATAACAACTTCATTTTCTGTTTATGTATGAAGCAGTACCAAAGATTTTCACCAAAGATAGTCCAGTCCTCTACATTAGCAAGTAACTTGTCATCAAGATATTTTTATACCATATGACGAAAATACTTTTTAGAAGTCTTTGACCAACTTCTCAATATTTTGTACAATGTAATACCCATAGTCCTAGTCTTTTCTTCAGTACTGCTCTGTGTACATTTAGTATTCGTATGTTTGTTTCTAAGGTCCTGTGTCGTATACTGATATTCATAACATGCCTTACACATTATTTAAGTAATGGCAAATGTAATGTGGTGACTTAAACCATTTTAACCCTGTAAGTATTAATGTTACTTCGCACTTCTTTGAAAAAGAACTGTTAAAACATCCTGTATACTACATATAATCATTTGTATCCTTGGATAGTATCTGTGAAGATGGTCTAAGACTGAAACCAGTTGATATTTGGATTTAAAATAAAAACAGCTGATAGTCGAACATGCATTTTATACATAAGACTATGTTAACTGGCTCTTTCCTCTTGCTTATTCTCATCACATTTATCTTTCCTACATTTAGCACTATTCCATGCACCTCACCCTCTTCTTGCTATACTCTTCAACATCTGCTGAACCCCCTCTTCTTAATCTGCCAGTACTGCTAAGTCATTCAAAATTTTAATGGTCTTCATCATTTCTCCTCCAATTACAATGCCTCTTGATCCTCTAACCTATCAGTTCGTCTCCATATATGTTGAACATCTTCTGTGACAGTGAGCATCCCTGCCTTACACTCCTTTCAATGCTAACGTCTTCCATCTCGTCATTCCCTACTCTGTCACTTTCTGTTTGTGTATGTCCTCTTTTTTAATTTTCTATCTTTCCAGTCTATACCAACATCTTTTAAAATTATCAGCAGTATAGTTAAGTTTACACTATCAAGAGTTTTCCCTCAGTCAATAAAACAAATATACATCTCCTTGTTCACTTCTATCATTCTTTCTGCAATAATCTTCAGTCAACCCATAGCATCTCTCGTTCTTTTATCCTTTCAGAACCTGAACTGGTCTTCTCCTACATTTTCCTCATATTTCTTCTCAATTCTCCTTATTATGACTCTTGTACAACCTTCGTAACCTGGCCAATTAAACTAACAATCCTACAGCCTTTGTATTCCTTTGATTCGCACTACATCGGTAAAGTAATAGACTGGTCTTAAGTAGATCCTGATGACAAATCCCTGTCATAAATTCTGTTTATCAGCACAAACAACCTGGTTACTGAATTTGGACCTAAAACTTTCAGTGTCTCATATGGTATTATGTCACTGTCCATTGCTTTCCCTTCCTGGAGCTCCTGAAATGTTTTCCCCAATTCCCATTTCAATATCTTAGCACCTCTGACAAAATTTCTGTTTCCCTTGATCTTCTAATTCCAGTTTGGTGTTACCTGCCTGTCCAGTGAATAACTCATCCACACAATCCATCCAAACTTTCTTCTCCTCTTCTATACTTAATGCCTTCCTCCCGTGTTCATCTAACATACCTTGTTTATATATTTGACTTAGTTTTCTTTTCGTTAAAGATTTTACTGGTCTCTACATTTCTTCCAGTCCCTCTTCAAATTCTTAGGTCCATTCCAATACCTCTCCCCTGAGTACATCTCTCTCCTCACCCCAACCATTCGACACACTTCTACATGCATGTTTCCTAGTGTACGAAAACCCAACTACCCAGGAAGCCCCATTAGGGCTGGTTACTGTGCCCCCACAGAGATGTTGTTGTTGTTGTTGTTGTTGTGGCCTTCAGTCCAGAGGCTGGTTTGATGCAGCTCTCCATGCTACTCTATCCTAAGCAAGCTTCTTCACCTCCCAGTACCTACTGCAACCTACATCCTTCTGAACCTGTTTAGTGTATTCATCTCTTGGTCTCTCTTTACAATTTTTGCCCTACACACTGACCTCCAATACTAAATATGTCATACCAATCAATCCCTTCTTCTAGTCAAGCTGCGCCACAAATTTCTCTTCTCCCCAATTCTATTCAATTCCTCCTCATTAGTTATGTGATCTACCCATCTAATCTTCAGCATTCTTCTGTAGCACCACATTTTGAAAGCTTCTATTCTGTTATTGTCTAAACCATTTATCGTCCATGTTTCACTTCCATACATGGTTACACTCCATACAAATACTTTCAGAAACGACTTTCTTACACTTAAATCTATACTCAATGTTAACAAATTTCTCTTCTTCAGAAATGCTTTCCTTGCCATTGCCAGTCTACATTTTATATCCTCTCTACTTCAACCATCATCAGTTATTTTGCTCCCCAAATAGCAAAACTCCTTTACTGCTTTATGTGTCTCATTTCCTAATCTAATTCCCTCAGCATCACCCAACTTAATTCGACTACATTCCATTATCCTCATTTTGCTTTTGTTGATATTCATCTTATATCCTCCTTTCAAGACACTGTCCATTCCGTTCAGCTGCTCTTCCAGGTCCTTTGCTGTCTTTGGCCGAATTATAATGTCATTGCCGAACCTCAAAGTTTTGACTTCTTCTCCATGGATTTTAATCCTTACTCTGAATTTTTCTTTTGTTTCCTTTACTGCTTGCTCAATATAGAAATTGAATAATATTGGGGAGAGGCTAAAACTCTGTCTCACTCCCTTCCCAACCACTGCTTCCCTTTCATGCCCCTCGACTCTTGTAACTGGCATCTGGTTTCTGTACAAATTGTAAATAGCCTTTAGCTCCCTGTATTTTACCCTGCCACCTTCAGAATTTGAAAGAGAGTATTCCAGTCAACATTGTCAAAAGCTTTCTTTATGTCTACAAATGCTAGAAATGCAGGTTTGCCTTTCCTTAATGTATTTCCTAAGATAAGTCGTAGGGTCAGTATTGCCTCACGTGTTCCAACATTACTACGGAATCCAAACTGATCTTCCCCAAGGTCACCTTCTACCAGTTTTTCCATTCATCTGTACAGAATTCCCACAGAGATAGCCTCTGCCATTGCAGAATGTCACTTTCAGCCTATCGCCCATAACCCCTGCTCCCACGTAAAAAAAATCAAATGTTTCCTCCACCAACTCTCCACAGGTCCAGTGCCCTGCTCGTCACTGTAGACGCCACCTGTGGTGGTTCCACCAGCTTTTATTTATTCGGCGATTGATTGTTGTCCTTGGTGTTGATGTAGTGCGATGCTACACTGGCTGAAAAAATGGGTTGTTGATTCAGACACTGACTACTGCAAATTATATGGCCGACAGGTGCACAGTTGTTTTTGATAGTACTATAATTTCACTATCCACAACCCCCAATATTAAACAGTTATATGGCCAGTGCACTATTGTTTAACCTGTGATAAGCCTCATTAATGGTTTGCTGGTGAAACTCCACATACTGCTACAATAGTTTACTGTTGAACATCTACAAGCAGTAAAAACATAATCACAAAGTCCACAGTTCTTGAAGAATAATCAGGTACCTATGGAGCAGTCACTGCCATTGGTTTTTACACACAGCCTAATTGTTTAACACTTATTTCACAGTTAAATTGAAGCATTGTTGTTGTTCTAACCAGCACAGGTCACTCATCAGAAATTCAGCCGTGGACTGACTGTCTCGTGACCAAAAATTGGGTCCTCATATATCATCGCAATAATAGGTGCTGAAACTACACATTGTTCAAAGTTTAATTTACAATTAAAACTTAACTCATTAAATTAACTGAATACATCAAAAAATTGCATCTTTTTAACAGTTTCTTCTACTACGAGTATTAGTCTGAATTGTTTCTTTAAATTATGAAATTAGCAAATGTAATCACGCAAACAATATTTTTGACAAAACTGTTAATTACTTTGGAATTAATGAAGGGCTGGTTTTGCTAACATGTTTTTAAATAGAGCCAAATAAATCCCTTAAGATTACTAGCATTTCTTCTTCCAAATATTTACAATTATTACAGAACTTATATTTGTTTATATGTCAACAATAGCATTTAAGTTATGAAACAATTACTGATTTCTCCCTATAATGAAAGTTACTAACTAGGCACAGTCAAAATAAATTAGAAAATCAAATACACACATAAAACTAAGCACAAAATTAGATCTGGTGTTAAATCCTTTAGAACTGAGGGCCAAACTTTCTCTTCTATGAAAATGCAAATTATATTCACGTATGCTAATGATAATTAGTTAAAAGTAACAAAATGAATTTAAGGGTGGCAGATGGCAAAACAAGAGGGGAACTAAAATTATACCAGCTTGCTTCATCACACACCTTCCTCTATATTACTATCCCCAATGCTCGTGGCCTTGCTGCTACTGAACATTACCTTTCCCAGTGACAGGCTGACTCCAAACCTACAACCCCCTTCATGGTCACCATGACCAAGTATATCTTCATCCACTACTACTTCTTCTTTGAATGTAGCACCAAGAAACAAATCCATGGTGCAGCAATAGCGCCCACATGGCACCATACAGTGCTAATCTATTCATGGGGCATCTAAAGGAATTCTTACTAATCACTCAGAATCCCATGCCCATCACTTGGTCCAGGCTCATAGATCACATTTCCATGATCTGGACCAAAGGTGAGGACACAATTCCACTTTCCTCCAGAACCACAACACCTTCACCCCAATTTGCTTAACCCACTCCTTCTCAGCCCAAGAAGCTGCCTTCCTCAATGTCAACCTCCACCACAAGAATGGTTACATATTCCTTCCATCAACATAAAACCTACCAGCAATCAACAATAGCTCCTCTTTGGCAACTGCTACCCATTCCATACCCATAAGCTCCTTCCATATGGCTTAGCCATCTATCAGAGGTTGAAAATACAGCTACAATTGTAAGGTTCTTTTATTTAGGACACAACCGGTTTCAGGCTCTTATATGCCCATCTTCAGGTGTTGTACTGAAAATAGCAAGAGACAGGAGATAATTTTTACACACAGCAACACACACACACACACACACACACACACACACACACACACAAAGAAAGAAAAAAAGAAGAAAGATTCCATAAAATAATTTTAAAACCACTGGTCTGGCTAGGTGCTGTAAAACCTAAGTCAATGCCAAAGTGACACCAGACAGTACAACAGACAACTGACTGGGTAAAGAAATATGCCAATAATACCAGGACACTTACACTTGGTGCTGTGACTCCAAGCACTGTGGTGGACGAGTACAAGATGCGGTGTACTACCAGCGAGCGCAGAGCGTGGAGTAGTGTACACAAAGGAGGAAGCAAACTAGTAAACCAGAGTGGTAAAAGTACTGCCCGGCTGTTCACAGTCTGAATTAGTGATTTACTTTTAAAATGAAAAAAAGGAGACATTATATAAAAAGTTGCAGGAAAAATGTTAAAAGTGCATTATGCATGTTAAAGCGACATGTTGAACAGAGCAATACAGAACTGCAGAAAACTGAGTGGGAGCCGGCAACATACTATTTATTTATAAGCCATAAAACACAATGAAACTTGTCCCATTACATGAGTGGCATGTAAATTTTTAATTTAGTGGGGATATACACATGGCAATGTGAAACAACAAGCCACAGTCATCAGTTAAAACGACATACACATGTGCCACTCCTATTTACAAGCATCTCACTACTGACCAAAAGGGAAAGTAGTGAAACCTTACAGTCCACACTGTCAGAAACTATATGCTAATTAACAGATAGTAGCAATAGCACTAAAAGGATACATTAAAAGTTGGGTCAGTTAAAATCCTGCTAACTGAAGGTTGACAACTAATAGAGGCTTACATAAGATAAGACATGTGATGAATTTTACATCATGAAAGACAGGTAAATTTTAAATTAGTGAAGACGCATAATGTCACAGCACAACAATGTGCCATAATCATAGCATAAAAAATGAAAAACATGCAAATTTCTATTAAAAGAGGACATTTTACAGCTATGTAAATTGAACTGAGTGGACCTTGCAGACCCCACTATAGGAAACAGGCATATGTCGTACATTTGTTAAGCCTAATTAAGGGCCACAAAGGTAATGGCACAAAACACTGGCAGTTAAGAAATATATATGTATTGCGTACATGAACCATGGACTTTCCCATTGGTGGGGAGGCTTGCGTGCCTCAGCAATACAGATGGCCGTACCGTAGGTGCAACCACAATGGAGGGGTATCTGTTGACAGGCCAGACAAACGTGTGGTTCCTGCAGAGGGGCAGCAGCCTTTTCTGTAGTTGCAGGGGCAACAGTCTGGATGATTGACTGATCTGGCCTTGCAACACTAACCAAAACGGCCTTGCTGTGCTGGTAGTGCGAACGGCTGAAAGCAAGGGGAAACTACAACCGTAATTTTTCCCGAGGGCATGCAGCTTTACTGTATGGTTAAATGATGATGGCGTCCTCTTGAGTAAAATATTCCGGAGGTAAAATAGTCCCCCATTTGGATCTCCGGGTGGGGACTACTCAAGAGGATGTCATTATCAGGAGAAAGAAAACTGGTGTTCTACAGATTGGAGCGTGGAATGTCAGATCCCTTAATCGAGCAGGTAGGTTAGAAAATTTAAAAAGGGAAATAGATAGGTTGAAGTTAGATATAGAGGGAATTAGTGAAGTTCGGTGGCAGGAGCAACAAGACTTTTGGTCAGATGAATTCAGGGTTATAAATACAAAATCAAATAGGGGTAATGCAGGAGTAGGTTTAATAATGAATAAAAAAATAGGAGTGTGGGTAAGCTACTACCAACAGCATAGTGAACACATTATTGTGGCCAAGATAGACACAAAGCCCACACCTACTACAGTAGTACAAGTTTATATGCCAACTAGCTCTGCAGATGATGAAGAAATTGATGAAATGTATGATGAGATAAAAGAAATTATTCAGGTAGTGAAGGGAGACGAAAATTTAATAGTCATGGGTGACTGGAATTCGAGAGTAGGAAAAGGGAGAGAAGGAAACATAGTGGGTGACTATGGATTGGAGGAGAGAAATGAAAGAGGAAGCTGTCTGGTAGAATTTTGCACAGAGCATAACTTAATCATAGCTAACACTTGGTTCAAGAACCATAAAGGAAGGTTGTATACATGGAAGAATCCTGGAGATACTGACAGGTATCAGATAGATTATATATTGGTAAAACAGAGATTTAGGAACCAGGTGTTAAATTGTAAGACTTTTCCAGGGGCAGATGTGGACTCTGACTACAATCTAATGGTAATGAACTGTTGATTAAAACTGAAGAAACTGCAAAAAGGTGGGAATTTAAGGAGATGGGACCTGGATAAACTGACTAAACCAGAGGTTGTACAGAGTTTCAGGGAGAGCATAAGGGAACAACTGACAGGAATGGGGGAAAGAAATACAGTAGAAGAAGAATGGGTAGCTCTGAGGGATGAAGTAGTGAATGCACCAGAGGATCAAGTAATTAAAAAGAAGAGGGCTAGTAGAAATCCTTGGGTAACAGAAGAAAGATTGAATTTATTTGATGAAAGGAGAAAATATAAAAACGCAGTAAATGAAGCAGGCAAAAGGGAATACAAACATCTCAAAAATGAGATCGACAGGAAGTGCAAAATGGCTAAGCAGGGATGGCTAGAGGACAAATGTAAGGATGTAGAGGCTTACCTCACTAGGGGTAAGATAGATACTGCCTACAGGAAAATTAGAGAGACCTTTGGAGAAAAGACAGCCACTTGTATGAATATCACGAGCTCAGATGGAAATTCAGTTGTAAGCAAAGAACAGAAAGTAGAAAGGTGGAAGGAGTATATAGAGGGTCTATACGTGGGCGAGGTACTTGAGTACAATATTATGGAAATGGAAGAGGATGTAGATGAAGATGAAATGGGAGATATGATACTGAGTGAAGAGTTTGACAGAGCACTGAAAGACCTGAGTCGAAACAAAGGCCCTGGGAGTAGACAACATTCCATTAGAACTACTGACGGCCTTGGGAGAGCCAGTCCAGACAAAACTCAACCATCTGGTGAGCAAGATGTACGAGACCGGTGAAATACCTTCAGACTTCAAGAAGAATATAATAATTCCAATCCCAAAGAAAGCAGGTGTTGACAGATGTGAAAATTACCGAACAATGAGTTTAATAAGTCACAGCTGCAAAATACTAACGCGAATTCTTTACACACGAATGGAAAAACTGGTAGAAGCCGACCTCGGCGAAGATCAGTTTGGATTCCGCAGAAATGTTGGAACACGTGAGGCAATACTGACCTTATGACTTATCTTAGAAAATAGATTAAGGAAATGCAAACCTACATTTTTAGCATTTGTAGACTTAGAGAAAGCTTTTGACAATGTTGACTGGAATACTCTCTTTCAAATTCTAAAGGTGGCAGGGTTAAAATACAGGGATCGAAAGGCTATTTACAATTTATACAGAAACCAGACGGCAGTTATAAGAGTCGAGGGGCATGAAAGGGAAGCAGCGGTTGGGAAGGGAGTGAGACAGGGTTGTAGCCTGTCCCCGATGTTATTCAATCTGTATATTGAGCAAGCAGTAAAGGAAACAAAAGAAAAATTTGGAGTAGGAATTAAAGTCCATGGAGAAGAAATAAAAACGTTGAGGTTCACCAATGACATTGTAATTCTGTCAGAGACAGCAAAGGACTTGGAAGAGCTGTTGAACGGAATGGACAATGTCTTGAAAGGAGGATATAAGATGAACATCAACAAAAGCAAAACGAGGATAATGGAATGTAGTCGAATTAAGTTGGGTGAAGCTGAGGGAATTAGATTAGGAAATGAGACAATTAAAGTAGTAAAGGAGTTTTGCTATTTGGGGAGCAAAATAACTGATGATGGTTGAAGTAGAGAGGATATAAAATGTAGACTGGCAATGGCAAGGAAAGCGTTTCTGAAGAAGAGAAATTTGTTAACATTGAGTATAGATTTAAGTGTCAGGAAGTCGTTTCTGAAAGTATTTGTATGGAGTGTAACCATGTATGGAAGTGAAACATGGACGATAAATACTTTGGACAAAAAGAGAATAGAAGCTTTCGAAATGTGGTGCTACAGAAGAATGCTGAAGATTAGGTGGGTAGATCACATAACTAATGAGGAGGTATTGAATAGAATTGGGGAGAAGAGGAGTTTGTGGCACAACTTGACAAGAAGAAGGGACCGGTTCGTAGGACATGTTCTGAGGCATCAAGGGATCACAAATTTAGCATTGGAGGGCAGCGTGGAGGGTAAAAATCGTAGAGGGAGACCGAGAGATGAATACACTAAGCAGATTCAGAAGGATGTAGGTTGCATTAAGTACTGGGAGATGAAGCTTGCACAGGATGGAGTAGCATGGAGAGCTGCATCAAACCAGTCTCAGGACTGAAGACAACAACAACAACAACATTGCGTACAATAATCAGAAACTAGAAAGAGAAGGAAATGAGGCTGGATGTTGCTTCAAAAAAGAAAAGTTATTCAGCAGACCTGCGTGCTTAACACTCCAGTGGTTGTGTGTGATATCTCAGATAAAAAGCTATGTATGCTTGTACTAGGCGGCCTGCACATGTGCAGACCAAGCTCCCCCCGTCTCCTATTCCTTTACCTAGTCATGGGACGAGTGCCAGTCATGTGGTGACCTTGTCCCTTCAGTTTTACAGGTGTGAGGCCGTTTTGTAAAGCAGATATACCACACAACTATATTTCATGTAAGCACATAGTGTCTGCCTCCCGATTTTGATGCTTGATTGAAGTCATTTACATAGTGATGTCTCTCATTTGTAGTCATTTACTCGCCAATAAAATACCTCAGCCAAATAAGTACACATATTTCACACATACAATGTGACTATATACGATACATATGATATATGTACCGCTATATGGCTATCTATGAATATTTCTGGATGATGATATACTATCGTTGACTTGTTACAGGTCAATATGGACACTGGACCAAAATATGATCTCAGTAATCCTTCAGACATTGAAAACATACACAAACTCCTATTTGACAGATGTGACATGAGTCCTAATGACATTTCGAGTTTCTCGAGTTCTGCGCCAGGTCCTTCAGGCCTGGTACCAATCCTATGGCACACAGTGTGCAATGTACCAAAAGAAAGACTGTGACACAGATGCGGAGGAATAATCGACGAACATCAGGACAGTTCTGAAACAGAGCAAAGCAACATGAATGTTTCATCTGAGGGTGAAGAGAACGATGAATTCTATGTTTGCCATAAAAAGAAGGGCAAGAAAGTCATTGACTCCTTTCCTGGAAACAAACTCCTTACCGTTCATAAAAAAGGGGAAGTCATAACCTACTTAGGAAAATCCTGGGCCTGATCAGTAGAGCTCCAGACATACACACAATTTTAGATACATGGGCGTATTTATTTGATGGCAATATGTTGGACATCATTGTACGTTCCACATACCAATATCTCGATTCTGTGACAGATCATTATTCACGCGAAAGAGACGTCAAACCCACTGAACAGATTTGAAAGCATTTATTGGGCTTTTATATGTTGCTGGACTCTACAAAGCTGGGAAAGTAAACTTTGAGGATTTATGGGCTAACGACGGATTCAGGATTGAGGTTCCCCAACTCACCATGACTCTCATGCAGTTCCATTTCTTACTTCGGGTTCTGAGGTTTGACAACAGAGAAACAAGAGAACAGTGAAAAGCTCTAGATTGTCTTGCCCCTATCCGGGACATCTTTCATAATTTTGTACTGAACTGCCAACAGTGTTATTGTGTAGGAGAAGATGTTACAATAGACAAAAAGTTAGAGGCCTTCAGAGGCAGGTGTAATTTCATCCAGTATATACCGTCCAAGCCCGCAAAATACAGGTTGAAGATACTAGCTGCAGTAGACTCAGGTGTATCCTATACATGGAACATAGAAATTTATGCAGGAAGGCAACCCGACGGTCCTTTCCAGGTTAGTAACAAACCTGTAGATGTGGCTGAATGTCTGGTTACTTCTCTAGCTAACTCTGGCCAAAATATCACTGCTGACAACTGATTTAGTGACACCACTCTTCTTCATGACTTGGCCACGAAATACGAGGGGCATTTGAAAAGGCCGTGCAAAGCCAAAGAGATGGCACCACCGGCATGTATCGAGATCATGTTTTGTTAGTAGCACCTCTGGAAAGAACACACACCAAGTTTCAGCCATATTGGTCTATTTCTTTGTGTTTAGCATTCATGTGAATCAAGGAAGTTGAGTGATTGTCTAAAAATGGACGAAAAAGAATTTCGTGTGGTGATTAAACATTACTTTATGAAAGGCAAAACGCCTCAGGAGACTAAAGAGAAGCTTGATAAACATTACAGTGACTCTGCACCTTCAATTAGAACAGTTTATAAGTGGTTTCAAAATTTTCGGAGTGGCCATATGAGCACAAGTGATACTGAATGTTCCGAACGCCCTGTGGAGGTTACGACTCCAGAAATCATTGATAAAATCCATTGATAGATGACAGAAGAGATAAGGTTCGTGAGATTGCTAGTGCTCTGGGCATTTCGAATGAACGGGTACATAATATTTTGCATAAACATTTGGACATGAGAAAGCTATCCGCAAGATGAGTTCTGCGATTGCTCACACTTCACCAAAAATGGAATCGTGTGAAGTGTTGCAATGATGGTTTGCAGCTGTTCAGGAAGAATCCGCAGGACTTTAAGCATCATTTCGTCACTGTGGATGAAACATGGATACAGTACTATACTCCTGAGACCAAACAACAATCTAAACAATGGGTTACCAAGGGAGAATCTGCACCAAAAAAGGTGAAGACCATTCCTTCGGCTGGAAAGGTTATGGCAACTATCTTTTGGGATTCGCAAGGGATAATCGTCATCAACTAACTGGAAAAGGGTAAAACTATTCCAGGTGCACATTAGTCATTGTTATTGGACCGTTTGAAAACCGAGCTGCAAGAAAAACTCCAGCAATTGGACCACAAAAAAGTCCTTTTCCATCACGACAATCCACCAGCACACACCTCAGCAGTTGTCGGCGCAAAATTATTGGAAATAGGATTCCAAGTCGTTTCACATCCCCCCTATTCTACAGACTTGGCTCAATTTGAAGAAATGGCTGACAGGACAACGATTTTATTCAAACGGGGAGGTGAATGCAGCAACTAATAGCTATTTTGCAGACTTGGACAAATCCTATTATTCAGTAGGGATCAACAAATTAGAACAATGTTGGACGAAATGTATAAGTCTAAAAGGAGACTATGTTGCAAAATAGAAAAGGTTAACCCCAAACACGTAAGTAGCTTTTATTTTTGCACGGACTTTTCAAACACCCTCGTACAAACTGTCCTACGTGGGAAAACTCAAAAAGAACAAATGGCAAATCCCCAACGAATTGAAAGAGATAAAAAGGAGAGAACCGTTTTCTAGTATGTTTGCATGCCACGAAGAGGGCAGTACAGTGTTGTATGTGCTTCAAAATAAAAATAATAAGAAAAACGTCATTGTGATTTCCAGCATGCATATGAATGGAGTGATTGACAAAGAAACCAGAGACAAAAAGAAACCGGAAGTGATTACCTATCATAATCGCTATTAAATACATGTGGATGTGATTGATAAAATGTGTTCTTTGTACAATGTTCAAAGAGACACTAGACGTTGGCCAATGGTTATTTTTTTATGCGATGTTGAATGTTGCTGGCATAAACAGCCAGATCATATGTCTAGGAAACTGAATCGAAGTGCTGCTCCCCCCCCCCCCCCCCCCCACCCCCACCCCTGCCCCGAAATCTTCCTCCATAATCTGGGAAAAGAAAAGAACTAATAAGAGGCTAGATGCTAAAGTGTTCGCTGCTGCCCTGCATGCCTTGGACCATTTCATTCCAGCTTCAGGAAGTTCTTGCCCAAAATGAAACACCTGGGACACTCAGTAGCACAACTGCTGAGGGCACCAAAATGCGAAAGTGATGCCAAATATGTTGGGTGAACAAGACTACAAGACTCACTCAATATAAGTGTAAAGGGTGTGGTCAATATTTATGCCTGCAACATTGTGCAATATTTTGTCCCGATGGTTGTGACGTAGATGAAGACATGGAAAACAATGGCTGATGATACATCTTCCATTTTTATTTTACTTTCTATGAAAGGGACATTTTTTTGTATTAATTTCCTAACTGTTTCATTACTACAGGTTGCGTCAAAAAAATGTATACATGCTTTGAACTGTCATAGACAATTTATTTCCCGTTCTACAAGGTTAAATATCTGTGAGAAAGTAATGTTATGTTTCTTCAACAGGTGGCAGCAGTGCAAGGAAGTAACTGCAACATGGTGGATGTGCATTTGAACTTTGAAGCACGGAAGCAGATAATTAAGTGGTACTGGAAGTTTGAGAATGTAGCTGCGGTTCGAAGACAGTGGAGAAGTGAGTATGGTACAGAACCACCTTCAAGGTTAACAATTACACGTCTACGAGACAAATTCGAAATTCACGGAACAGTGTGTGATGTGCTTAAGGGTCGAACAGGGCGACCTCGTACAGCTACAAGTGATGATTCCACAACTGCGGTCTTGGAACTGTTTCAGTGTTCGCCTCAAAAATCTTCAAGGCAAACGGCACATGAGAGTAATGTAAGTGCTACTAGTGTGCTACACATTCTGAAGAAAGGCAAGTTTCGTGTGTACATTCCAAGGCTGGTGCAATAGCCAAGTGACGATGAACCAGACTGAAGGTTAGAATTTTGTGAATGGGTTCAGGAGATGGTGAGACGTGAACCGAGATTTATGGGTAGCATAATTTGGTTGGATAAAGCCCAATTCAAACTCAATGGAACTGTCAATAGGCACAATTGTGTGTACTGGGCCGAAGATAATCCTCACATTACAGTTGAAAAGGCTGTGAATTTGCCTGGTGTAAATGTGTGGTGTGATTTGTCTGCAAGGGGACTCATTGGGCCTTTCCGCTTTGAAGGTACTGATACTGAAGAAATGTACCTAACAATGCTTGCTGACTCCATATTCCCTGCCATTCGTGCATTATACAGTAATGATGAGTTTTATTTCCAACAAGATGGCGCCCCACCGCACTATCATAGGGACCTACGAGCATACCTGGATCACATTGTGCCAGGCCAGTGGATAGGACTCAGGGGACCAATCAAGTTTCCTACAAGCTTTCCAGACCTCACACCACTGGATTTCTTCTTATGGGGCACAGTAAAAGATGAGGTGTACAAACGTAAACCATGAAACCTGGACACACTTTGGAATGAGATTCAGGTGGTGTGCGCAGAAATCTCATTGGACACTTTGGTACGATGTACGGAATCAGTGGTGACTCATACTCAGAAACGTATTGATGCTGAAGGCCATAAGTTTGAACATTAATCACAGTTGCAAAGTACATTTATTTTCCCGATTGGACTTTAAGCTTTCCATTTCCAGAAATTTAACATTGTAGAACGGGAAATAAATTTTCTATGACGCTTCAAAGTGTGTATACATTTTTTTGACGCACCCTGTATATTCTAGATACAAATACTGTATACTGAGTAAAGTTTCTAAATGTTAATACATAAAAGTTCTATTTCTACTTTTCATAAATTAATGTTCTGTTGCTAATATTTAATACATACATGGTTTGTTCTGCATTTTGTTTATTTATTCTCTCCAACATCTGGGGTCAATTGAAGGTAATGATACAAAATTGGTCCTGTATCACGCAGACACAATGCGATCTCCAATGTTCCTCCTAGTGATGCGACAAGTGGAGTGTTAAGCACAGTTTGCTTGTTCAAAATGCTCACAGATCATGGCAAATACTGTAGATGATTTCTATTTCTCCTAAAACGTTTAAAAGCGGGCCTTTACACTGAATATGGAGAATGATGCAATTTGTGTTTATATTTGAAATGGAATGATTATGATCCTTGAGTTGGTTAGCGAGAGCACATTTGGAATTGCTAAGATCCTGATGCTCTCCGAACTGAATGTTAAAGGAGCGGCCAGTTTGGCTTGTGTTTGTGGAAGGTCATTCACTACACTGGATACAATAGATGCCCAGTTGTGCTTAGCGATTGTTTTCTCTGGTTTTGTGGTGCTTCAATCAGTGCCTGACCTTAAGCGGAGTGTAGAAGGCAGGTATAACTCCCTTTTTTCTAAGCCATTTGCTGATCCTGTCAGATATAACACCTACGTATGGGATCCTGCAAAGAATTTTTTAGAGTTATCATTACTAGTAGATGACAGGGTAGTCTGGTACCGATCATTAGAAGTGGCTTTCAATTGCATTTCCTGATGAAGAACGTCGACAACAATTGGGTGGTAGCCATTAGCATGTGCTATGAATTTAATGGTATAGAACTCACACCGGTAGTTTTGTTTTGAGAAGGGAACTGTAGCCACGCAGTAAAGCATTGCATGAACAACTGCCATTTTTTGTTGCTTTGGATGAAATGAAGAGCAATAAGTAATAGAACTAGTCGTAGTTGGTTTCCTAAATATATTAGAGTGAACTTTACTGACCTGTAATGAAATATTCCAGTTCTAAAAATGGGAGTGTAAAGCCAGAGTGGTATTCTATCATACACTGAATCTTGGGGTCCATTTTGTTAAAGTCGTGTTGAACAAGTTGCAGCTGGGTGTCGGTCCTGTTATACAAAAGTATGATGCCTCTGACATATCTTTTGTATCATACTACTCTTTGAAGGTCGTGTGAGTTGGTTGAAAAAAACTGATGTTCAATGTGATTAATGAAAATATTAGCTATTATATTGGGAATGAGGGATCCTATGGATAACCTGTCAGTTTGTCCATATATGGTATCCTTGCAGGCAAAGTAATTATGGTCCAGAACAATTCTGAGCAAATGAAGGAATTCATTAATTTTTTGTGAATCTAAATGAGAGAACAGCCATAAGTTGGAATCAATAACAGGAATCATCTCTTGAAAGGGGATATTTGTATACATGCTTTTGATATCAAGAGTTGCTAGATTCATATCACTGGTTACAGTTAATTGTTTGAGGTATGTAATTAATTCCTCTCTGTTCTGATGTCATGACCATCATCGAAGAAAGTAATACTTACTGAGGAAACTTTGCAATTCCTTAACCATTAAGTAATCTGGGGAATTGATAGCATTGATGTTGTTGTTGTGGTCTTCAGTCCAGAGACTGGTTTGATGGAGCTCTCCATGCTACTCTGTCCTGTGCAAGTTTCTTCATCTCCCAGTACGTACTGCATCGTACATCCTCCTGAATCTGGTTAGTGTATTCATCTCTTGGTCTCCCCCTACGATTTTTACCCTCCACACTGCCCTCCAATACTAAACTGATGATCCCTTGGTGCCTCTTAATATGACCTACCAACCGATCCCTTCTTCTAGTCAAGTTGTGCCACAAATTTCTCTTCTCTCCAATTCTATTCAATACCTCCTCATTAGTTATGTGATCTACCCATCTAATCTTCAGCATTTTTCTGTAGCACCACATTTCGAAAGCTTCTATTCTGTTCTTGTCTAAACTATTTATCATCCATGTTTCACTTCCATACATGGCTACACTCCATACAGATACTTTCAGAAACGACTTCCCGACACTTAAATCTATACTCGATGTTAACAAATTTCTCTTCTTCAGAAATGCTTTCCTTGCCACTGCCAGTCTACATTTTATATCCTATCTACTTCGACCATCATCAGTTATTTTGCTCCCCAAATAGGAAAACTCCTTAGTACTTTAAGTGTCTCATTTCCTAATCTAATTCCCTCAGCTTCACCCAACTTAATTCGACTACATTCCATTATCCTCGTTTTGCTTTTGATGATGTTCATCTTATATCCTCCTTTCTAGACCATGTCCATTCCGTTGAGCTGCTCTTCCAGGTCTTTTGCTATCTCAGACAGAATTACAATGTCATCGGCAAACCTCAAAGTTTTTATTTCTTCTCCGTGGATTTTAATTCCTACTCCAAATTTTTCTTTTGTTTCCCTTACTGATTGCTCAATATACAGATTGAATAACATCGTGGATAGGCTAAAACCCTGTCTCACTCCCTTCCCAACCACTGCTTCCCTTTCATACCCCTCGACTCTTATAACTGCCATCTGGTTTCTGTACAAATTGTAAATAGCCTTTCACTCCCTATATTTTACCCCTGCCACCTTCAGAATTTGAAAGAGTATTCCAGTCAACATTGTCAAAAGCCTTCTCTAAGTCTACAAATGCTAGAAAAGTAGGTTTGCCTTTCCTTAATCTATTTTCTAAGATAAGTTGTATTCCTTTTTGCCTGATTCATTTACTGCATTTTTATATTTCCTCCTTTCAGCAATTAAATTCAATATCTCTTCTGTTACCCAAGGATTTCTATTAGCCCTCATCTTTTTACCTACTTGATCCTCTGCTACCTTCATTATTTCGTCTCTCAAAGCTACCCATTCTTCTTCTACTGTATTTCTTTCCCCCATTCTTGTCAATCTTTCCCTAATGCTCTCCCTGAAGCTCTCTACAACCTCTGGTTCTTTCAGTTTATCCAGGTCCCATCTCCTCAAATTCCCACCTTTTTGCAGTTTTTTCAGTTTTAATCTACAGTTCATAACCAACAGATTGCGGTCAGAGTCCACATCTGCCCCTGGAAAAGTCTTACAATTGAACACCTGGTTCCTAAATCTCTGTTTTGCCATTGTATAATCCATCTGATACCTGTCAGTATCTCCAGGATTCTAAAATGTATACAACCTTCTTTTATGATTCTTGAACGAAGTGTTAGCTATGATTAAGTTATGCTCTGTGCAAAATTCTACCAGACAGCTTCCTCTTTCATTTCTTCCCCCCAATCCATATTCACCTACTATGTTTCCTTCTCTCCCTTTTCCTACTCTCGAATTCCAGTCACCCATGACTATTAAATTTTTGTCTCCCTTCATTAGCTCAATAATTTCTTTTATTTCATCATACATTTCATCAATTTCTTCATCATCTGCAGAGCTAGTTGGCATATAAACTTGTATTACTGTAGTAGGCGTGGGCTTCGTGTCTATCTTGGCCACAATAATGCATTCACTATGCTGTTTGTAGTAGCTTACTCGCATTCCTATTTTCCTATTCATTATTAAACCTACTCTTGCATTACCCCTATTTGATTTTGTATTTATAACCCTGTATTCACTTGACCAGAAGTCTTGTACCTCCTGCCACCGAACTTCACTAAGTCCCACTGTATCTAACTTCAACCTATCCATTTCCCTTTTTAAATTTTCTAACCTACCTGCCCGATTAAGGGATCTAACATTCCATGCTCTGATCTGTAGAACACCAGTTTTCTTTCTCCTGATAACGACATCCTCCTGGGTAGTCCCCGCCTCGAGAACCGAATGGGGGACTATTTTACCTCCGGAATATTTTACCCAAGAGGACGCCATCATCATTTAACCATACAGTAAAGCTGCATGCCCTCCGGAAAAATTACGGCTGTAGTTTCCCCTTGCTCTCAGCCGTTCGCAATACCAGCAAGCAAGGCCATTTTGGTTAGTGTTACAAGGCCAGATCAGTCAATCATCCAGACTGTTGCCCCTGCAACTACTGAAAAGGTTGCTGCCCCTCTTCAGGAACCACACATTTGTCAGGCCTCTCAACTGATACCCGTCCATTGTGGTTGCACCTACGGTATGGCTATCTGTATCACTGAGGCACGTAAGCCTCCCCACCAGCACCAGTGGCAAGGTCCATGGATCATGGGGGGGTGGGGGGATAGTATTGATAATTGGCCTTCAAGGAGTCAATGGTTTGTGGAGCTTCAAGACACCCTTGAAAGTGGGAATTCTCGGATTCATCAATATTAAAGTTTTTTAAGAAATGGGGTGAATAATGCATGTGTTTCTTTGAGTGCCTTTTTAATTTCTGCGAAGAACCTAGCTGTGGGGTTAAATGAGTATGTTTTGAATATAGGGCTGGAGAGGAAGTCCTGTGCTTTCTTACATAGTTGGCCTCGTATAAAACTATTGATGTACGGCCTTTGTCTGCCCACACAATTATGGCTTGGTCTCACATGTGGACATACCTCTTGTGGGAATTCCACTGTTTCTGATTTTGATGATTTTTTCCCCTTCATGTGTATTGCTGCATGTAAAAATTATCTCCTTTCTCTTGCTTGCTATTTTCATTGTGACAACTGAAGATGGGCGTTTGATATATTGCTCAATTGCAGATGTTCCTCCAAAAGGACTGTTTCTAGCCATCTATGTCCAGCACACCTTTAGCAATGAGCAGTCCCTCTCCAAATATGCCACGTGTCTCACCAAGGTTTTCACAGACTGAAATTACCTTCCCAAACTTGTCCAGAAACAGATCTCCACACCCTCTCCCTCCTCCCCAATCCACTGTCACAGACACAAAGGAACACTCATCTTGTAACTTAGTATCACCCGGGATGGAGCAACTGAACTGCATCCTCTGCCAGGGTTTTGACTATCTCTCATTGTACCCTGAAAAGAGAAATGTCCTTCCCATCCCTCACACTGTGATATTCTGCTGCCCTCTCTACCACTGCAACACCTATGTCTGTCCCTACCCCACCTTGCTCCTAACTGCTTGTTTCATGGCTCATATCCCAGCAACAGACCTATATACAAGACCTGTCCCATACAACCTCCCACTACCATGTATTACATGTACTCCAGTCCTGTCACAGGAGACACCTACTCCATCAATGGCAGGGCAACCTGTGCAAGCAGCCATGTGATCTACCAACTTAGCTGCAATCACTGCACAGCACTCAACATGGGCATGAGAATTAACAAGCTGTCTGTCTGCATGAATGTCCACAGCCAAACTGTTGCCAAGAGACAGCTGGACGAACCAGTTGCTTAGCATGCCATCCAACACAATGTGCTTCACTTTAATAACAGCTTCACAGTCTGTGCCATCTAGATTCTTGCTTTTCTGTACTGCACATGATGTCAGTTTGCTATAGTCCTTGTCTTCCATCTGCCTACCATCTTCCATGCTCCCACCCAATGCCTTCTATCCTATCAATGCATCTACATATTCTTTGCCATTCTCTACTTCCCTCCTCTCCTTCTCCCTTTCCCCCTTCCCATACCCCCCCCCCCCCCCCACACACACACACATCGCCTTTCCTGTCCATACTATGTCTCTGCACCCCTTCCCTGCTACATCTCCCATTCCCCAATGCACACCTCTTCTGCACTCACTCTACCAACCCCAACTAGATTACTGCTCAGCTCAGATGCAGTTGCAGCCACGTCTCAGCACACAAAGGTGGCAGTAGCCAGCTGGCCAGCTGTGTTTGAGTTGTTCTACTTACGATGGAGAACTGTGCTCGAAAGTCGGATAATTCTGACATTCTTATCATTGCACCAGCCTGTGACTCCAAGCCTCCTCTATGTGCCGAATAGAAGTATATTCTTTCCATATTGTTGTTATTCCATCATTGAACTTCAAATATATGTTTATCTAGAGAAGGTAAGTGTCATATATGAAACAGAGGTTACCACTGCTCGTACATGAAATTAACATGTGGTCCCGATAATTTTAAGAGCTCTTTC
Source organism: Schistocerca americana (assembly GCF_021461395.2). NCBI lineage: Eukaryota > Metazoa > Arthropoda > Insecta > Orthoptera > Acrididae > Schistocerca > Schistocerca americana. Next base: position 543,676,321 of record NC_060119.1, read on the forward strand.
CAGTTAATCTTGTTGTCTGGTAAGCTCATGATTGATTGTCTGCCTGTACAGCAACCTTCAAAATGCATTTGATACACACCTGCAGAAAAATATTAGCTAACTGCTGCCAAGGCATACATAAAGAGTTAATTCAATGTGACTCGTGACAATGTTAGATGTCAATGACTGACATTAAACAAAGTTAGTTCCAATGTAGTTCTGGGAGGTATTATGTGTTAGTTGGAACTTGCACTATTTCAGAACACTAAGGAATAAACATTGAGTTACCTTGCTTTAGTATCTGAAGAGGCATGACAACACTGCTACACTACACTGTCAGTGCGGGTACTTCACGGACTGACAGTGGCTCTGTAGTAACCAGGGAGCAGAAGCCCATGAGATAGTATAAACTTGCTGTGCAAATCAATCTACAGGAAGCAGAGTGTCTGAAACCACGCAGAGACCTGCACGGGAATAAACTTAGCATGTGGCTGCTGTGGGCCGCTAATGACTGATCACTTCACAACAACACGCACCATGAAGAGCTAGGTGAGGTCTGCAGTGGGTAAACGCAATGTAAGCACTGGCCTGGTCAGCTTACTGCCACCTGCAGGCACATACTTCTGTCAGCAGGTCTGCCCACACCATGAGTCGCATGTGCCCTCTACGGCAGCTTTCTGCACTATTCTGCTGTGCTATGCATGCCAGCTCATCTGACTCCTTCGCGATGTCTGCTGGCGGGGATACTGAATGTGCAATGTAAGCTTACCTTTGCGTTTGTCACATTCCTTCCACTGCACAGTGGCACAGTTGACTGAAAATCTACTGCCATCTAGAAATTCCAAGTGCTGTCACTCAGTTGCATACTGTATAAATACTACAATAAAGCTACTCAGTAATGTTGAGAGAAAAGTGGTTTCTTCTAGAGTCTAGTTGGCAGTGCGGTCAAGTCACCAACACTGCGACCAACTTTTGTTGTTTGTGACATGCGAGGATTCAATACGCAGTTGTGAGTTTGAAGACATGAGTTTTCAGGAGCACGGTGTCTACAGTATGAAGTTAATATGTGTGATAATTCAGTGCAGAGAGTTGGCGAAATTAATTTCTCTTCCTGCTGTTTGAAGATAAGCTCTGTATGAAAGTCCTAGGAAGACAGAAACTGGATATCAAGTTAGTCAAGAAAACTAATAATAAAAGTATTAAAAGTGTAAGGATTTTCAGACCAGACATTTAAAGGAAAGCAGAATAGATATGTGGTTGTGGTATTAAGAACAAATTGTAGTGTTTTCCATGTTTGTTGTTTGTAGAAGAAAATGCTGGATGTGAGATTCCTCGGACATTTGGGACAATTGGGCACATTATCACAGACAAAAAACATGAGCAGTCTAAATCACTTATGACCACACAGCTAGAGCACAATTTTTTAGAGAAACACGACATTAGACAACAGCTGAACAGTCCTCATAAACAGTAAATTGAAACACACCCTCACCAGATTTGTAAAAATCATTACGTTCTCTCTAAAATTGTGGATTGTATTAGATTTTGTGGTGATTTTGAGCTCATGCAGTGTCGTCGTAACTGCCGTCTGCTTCATGTCTGCTGTGCAGCGAGCTACCTTAATTTGAGTATTAACTGTATTTTTCTTACTTGTCACTTCTTCTTCCGTGTGTTTTTGCTTTTAGGAATTGTCGAGTGCTAGCAATAGTGTTCCATAGATTTCGTGTTTGTTTTGAATACAGTCAGAGATAGTCCCTTTAGTCAACCATAGTGCCAGTAGTGCTAGTGTTTGTTTTCAATACAGTCCAGAAACAGATAGTGCTATTTTCATTGTTTTCTACAGGAAGTGGCTAGCAACCACAGTTTAGTCAACAATCAGCCGCCTTTAGTGAATTAGCAGTCTAGTTAAAAGTTGATTAACTTTCTACAGTAAATTGATTTCTTAGGATGGATAGGACGTGTGGCTGCTGTGTATGGACGCAGGAGCAGCTGGCCACTGTTCACGAACAGCTGAGTGTGTTGATGGCCGCGGTCAATCATCTTCAGGCTGCTGCCTCGGAGTGTAGCGGCAGTGGGGAGTCTGGTGCGTCGCATGGTACACCCCAGGTGTTACATGCTTCACCCACTGTCCCTGCTGTCGAGACATCTTCACGGGTAACGGGCACGGTTGGGCCACCCTCTCCCCAAGGGGAGTGGCGGGTTCAGCGGCGTTTGCGGCGCACGAGGCGGAGGGTAAATGTGGAGGCTGGCCGTGTGACATCGCCCGCTCTGCCTGTGAGTGGACATGTGGCCGCTCCTTCAGCAAGGTCTGAGCAGGCACACGGGGGGAGGGGTTTATTAGTTATTGGGAGCTCCAACGTTAGGCAGGTGATGGAGCCCCCTAGGGAAGTAGCGGAAAGGTCGGGGAAGAAGGCCAGTGTTCACTCTGTCTGCTTGCCGGGGGATCTCATCCGAGATGTGGAGGAGGCCCTGCTGGCGGTGATAGAGAGCACTGGGTGCACTCGACTGCAAATTGTTGCTCATGTCGGCACCAATGACTCCTGCCGTCTGGGTTCAGAGGTCATCCTCAGTTCATACAGGCAGCTGGCGCAATTGGTGAAGGCGGAAAGCCTCGCTCGTGGGGTGGAATCAGAGCTAACTATTTGTAGTATCGTTCCCAGAACCGATTGCGGTCCTCTGGTTTGGAGCCGAGTGGAGAGGCTCAGACGATTCTGTGGAGATCTGGGGTGCAAATTTCTCGACCTCCGCTATCGGGTGGAGAAATGTAGGTTCCTCCTGAATAGGCCAGGCGTGCACTACACGCCAGAGGCGGCTACAAGGGTTGTGGAGTACGTGTGGAGTGCACATGGGGGTTTTTTAGGTTAGAGAACTCCCTCCCTAGGCCCGACAAGATGCCTCCTGAGACGCGGCAAGGTAGGAGTAGGCAAAATGTAACAGGGAATAACGATATTAATGTGCTAATAGTAAACTGCAGGAGCGTCTATAGAAAGGTCCCAGAACTGCTCTCATTAATAAACGGTCACAATGCCCATATAGTACTAGGGACAGAAAGTTGGCTGAAACCAGATGTAAACAGTAATGAAATCCTAAACTCAGATTGGAATGTATACCACAGAGACAGGCTGGACAGTGAAGGGGGACGTACGTTTATAGCGATTAGAGGTGCAATAGTATCGAAGGAAATTGACGGAAATCCGAAATGTAAAATAATTTGGGTGAAGTCATGATTAAAGCAGGCTCAGACATGGTAATTGGATGTCACTATAGGCCCCCTGGCTCAGCAGCTGTTGTGGCTGAGCACCTGAAGGATAATTTGGAAAATATTTCGAGTAGATTTCCCCACAATGTTATAGTTCTGGGTGGAGATTTTAATTTGCCGGATATAGACTGGGAGACTCAAACGTTCATAACGGGTGGCAAGGACAAAGAATCCAGTGAAATTTTTTTAAGTGCTTTATCTGAAAACTATCTTGAGCAGTTAAACAGAGAACCTACTCGTGACGATAACATATTAGACCTTCTGGTGACAAACAGACCCGAACTATTTGAAACAGTTAACGCAGAACAGGGAATCAGTGATCATAAAGCGGTTACTGCATCGATGATTTCAGCCGTAAATAGAAATAGTAAAAAGGGTAGGAAGATTTTTCTGTTTAGCAAAAGTGACAAAAAGCAGATTACAGAGTACCTGATGGCTCAACACAAAAGTTTATCTCAAGTACAGATAGTGTCGAGGATCAGTGGAAAAAGTTCAAAACCATCGTACAGTATGCGTTAGATGAGTATGTGCCAAGCAAGATCATAAGAGATGGAAAAGAGCCACCGTGGTACAACAACCGAGTTAGAAAACTGCTGCGGAAGCAAAGGGAACTTCACAGCAAATATAAACATAGCCAAAGCCTTGCAGACAAACAAAAATTACGTGAAGCGAAATGTAGTGTGAGGAGGGCTATGCGAGAGGCGTTCAATGAATTCGAATGTAAAGTTCTATGTACTGACTTGGCAGAAAATCCTAAGAAATTTTCGTCTTATGTAAAAGCGGTAGGTGGATCAAAACAAAATGTCCAGTCACTCTGTGACCAAAATGGTACTGAAACAGAGGATGACAGACTAAAGGCCAAAATACTAAACGTCTTTTTCCAAAGCTGTTTCACAGAGGAAGACTGCACTGTAGTTCCTTCTCTAGATTGTCGCACAGATGAAAAAATGGTAGATATCGAAATAGACGACAGAGGGATAGAGAAACAATTAAAATTGCTCAAAAGAGGAAAGGCCGCTGGACCTGATGGGATACCAGTTTGATTTTACACAGAGTACGCGAAGGAACTTGCCCCCCTTCTTGCAGTGGTGTACTGTAGGTCTCTAGAAGAGCGTAGCGTTCCAAAGGATTGGAAAAAGGCACAGGTCATCCCCGTTTTCAAGAAGGGACGTCGAACAGCTGTGCAGAACTATAGACCTATACCTCTAACGTCGATCAGTTGTAGAATTTTGGAACACATATTATGTTCGAGTATAATGACTTTTCTGGAGACTAGAAATCTACTCTGTAGGAAGCAGCATGCGTTTCGAAAAAGACGCTCGCGCTATTCGTCCACGAGACTCAGAGAGTCATAACCACGGGTTCACAGGTAGATGCCGTGTTTCTTGACTTCCGCAAGACTTTCGATACAGTTCCCCACAGTTGTTTAGTGAACAAAGTAAGAGCATATGGACTATCAGACCAATTGTGTGATTGGACTGAAGAGTTCCTAGATAACAGAATACAGCATGTCATTCTCAATGGAGAGAAGTCTTCCAAAGTAAGAGTGATTTCAGGTGTGCCGCAGGGGAGTGTCATAGGACCGTTGCTATTCACAATATACATAAATGACCTTGTGGATGACATCGGAAGTTCACTGAGGCTTTTTGCAGATGATGCTGGGGTGTATCGAGAGGTTGTAACAATGGAAAATTGTACTGAAATGCAGGAGGATCTGCAGCGAATTGACGCATGGTGCAGGGAATGGCAATTGAATCTCAATATAGACAAGTGTAATGTGCTGCGAATACATAGAAATATAGATCCCTTACCATTTAGCTACAAAATAGCTGGTCAGCAACTGGAAGCAGTTAATTTCATAAATTATCTGGGAGTACGCATTAGGAGTGATTTAAAATGGAATGATCATATAAAGTTGATCGTCAGTAAAGCAGATGCCAGACTGTGATTCATTGGAAGAATCCTAAGGAAATGCAATCCGAAAAAAAAGGAAGTAGGTTATAGTACACTTGTTCGCCAACTGCTTGAATACTGCTCAGCAGTGTGGGATCCGTACCAGAATAGGGTTGATAGAAGAGAGAGAGAAGATCCAATGGAGAGCAGCGCGCTTCGTTACAGGATCATTTAGTAATCACGAAAGCGTTACGGAGATGTAGATAAACTCCAGTGGAAGACTCTGCAGGAGAGATGCTCAGTAGCTCGGTACGGGCTTTTGTTAAAGTTTCGGGAACATACCTCCACCGAAGAGTCAAGCTGTATATTGCTCCCTCCCACGTATATCTCATGAAGAGACCATGAGGATAAAATCAGAGAGATTAGAGCCCACACAGAAGCATACCGACAATCCTTCTTTCCACAAACAATACGAGACTGCAATAGAAGAGAGAACCGATAGAGGTACTCAGGGTACCCTCCACCACACACCGTCAGGTGGCTTGCGGAGTATGGATGTAGATGTAGATGGAGAAGACACTGCTGAACTTGATGTTGTGGTTAGCCTTTTGAAGGCTACTATTTTCAAAGGTGCTTGAAACATATTCAAAATGATTTATTTTCTTGTATTTATAATGACTGAGTACAAAAGGAAATCGCTGCTGCTGAATTTGTGTCAGTTATGGCAGATGAGGCAACAGATACCTCAATAATTTCACTGTGGTTATCAGATATGTTTTTCTGAGGGTAGGTCTGTAGAAAGCCTTTGGTCTTACCTCATTGCTCATGAACATGATGCTAAAAATTTATCCATATCACTTAAAGAAGCTTTACTGGATAATTCGATAATGTTATTTCTTAAAGCTATGATGGTGCAGCTATTACGAGTGGTCATCATTCAGGTGTACAGACTCTCCTGAAAGAGCATATTAAACAAGTCTATTTTGATCATTGCTGTGCCCATAAGCTGATCTGATTTTAGCCCAAGCAATGAGTCACAGTAAAGACATCAGAATTTTTTTACTGACTTTAGTGAGATTCCCAGTTTTTCTCATAATTCATCCCAGAACACAGCAATGTTAACTGACATTCTGAACAGGAAAGTCTGCCATGTTTTCAACACAAGATAAAACTGTAATCAAAAACGGTACAAGCTGTGTATGAAAATAGAGAGTCGCTTGTGTAATGCCTTCAGTAAATTGAACTTACATCTCGGCAAAACTACTACACTTACACAGATGAGAGGGCTCCACCTGAAATTAGAGCACCCAGCATTTCAGTTTTGGTTGTTTTTATTCAACCATATTATGCCACATATTGACATAGTGTGCAGTCAATTACAAAAACAAGCAGTTGACCCACTGACTGTACAATAAGGAGTAGAACATGTCAAAAGAGCTATATAGCACATCTGAGGTAGCGTCACTGACACAATTCCCATGTTTAGAATGACACTTGTATCCTGTGTAAAGAGAAGAGAGAGAGAGAGAGAGAGAGAGAGAGAGAGAGAGAGAGAGAGAGAGAGAGAGAGAGAAAGGGAAATGCTGCAAAAGAAGTGTGGGATACAATTATCACTCAAGTTACTGGACCCTTTGATTTCACATGGCATCTTGTCATTGTAACTTTATTTAATTCCGAAAAGTTTTTGGTTTGTATACAAGTCAATAATCTGCAAACATTGTTGTATAAAGGTCTTGTGAAATATATCCTTTCCTTGAATACAATTAGCTGAAAATGGAGCTTCAGATACAATACATGAGCAATGAGTTTAGAATTCTCATGGATGCTGTTCCACTTCTGCAATTCCTGCTCAAAAATAATTTGCAAGAGTCTTTCAGTGAAACAATGAACTCCTGAAAGTGACTGTTACCATACCAATGACAACATCTGAGGTGGAGCAATCTCTTTCTACTCTGAAGAGAATAAAATCTTTTCTGTGAACTATTATGAGCCAAGAGAGGCTAATAACACTAGTGGCACTCTTCACTGAGAAGGACTTCATATGCAGCATCAGAGAGTTTGATGAACACATCACTGACAGATTCTATGTGCAGAAGGAGAGGAGAATGGATTTTTCTTACAAATATTCTTCAGAAGGAAAGTATCTTTCCATACAGCAATTATTTTGTTCTTCATTTTTAGCCTTTTATGTTAGTTAATTGGAACTTTCCTGTGTACGCCCTAGAATAGTATCATTGCTGGATCCATAATGTTTTCTAATACCAGTGAAGTAAACTGCCGCCCTTCAAAGTCACTAGCTCTTGTTCTTTGTTTTCTTTTTTAATTTTACTATTCACTCAGACAATGAATAATTTCTAAAAAATGTTCTTGAGACCACTCTACAAATTAAAAGAATCTTTCCTTTTCTCCTGCACTCATTTTTACATGTCTTCTCAGATTTTATTTTAAATTTACCAGTCTTCAGTCTCCCCCAGTGCACGTGTCAATTCCAAGTGCAAAATATGTTCAATGGAGCTTCTTGATTAGAATTTCTATTGATAACTACATCATAACAAGTTTATGCCATACAACACAATTTATGAAGATGATTCACAATTGTAGATTTATGAAATCTTCCCTCAACTGGAATTTATTTATGGATAGCGTACACTAGCAAGAAAATACATAAGCACACTAACTGTCTGAGCAATCTTTTACTAAACCGACGTGTTCCATATCATAATGTTTATTTTATTATCTACAGAATATGGAACTAACTGCAAAACTATACAAACTTTACTACAGAACTACCAACCTTCTCCTGCAATCCCTGGCTGAGAATCAGCATCATTTCTGAAAAGTGAAGTTTCTTTCATAATAGATGCATCACTGGCATGTGAAGTTGGTGAACATGTGGAAAATTTCACACAACTAACAGGACAACTGATTCCGCTACTATCCACATCAAGAAAAATATCAGATGGTGTAGGTAAATCACGTGATGTAGCTATCAAGTTGCTCAATGCACTTGTTGATCTTGTTTCCTGTAAATATACATTTCAGAGTAATTTTAAATTGAAAGACCTTTTTACAGACCTGTAAAGATACATTTCAGAGTAATTTTAAATTGAAAGACCTTTTTATAGAAGGACTGTTACTTCCATCAAAGAGCACTATTAAATTTTACTGAATACTGGCGTTTTTCTATGGTAGACTTTCAGAGCAACAAACAGCATAAGTAAACCACAGTACATCAAATGCATCATCTACAGAACTGAAAAATTTCCACACTTACTTAGATCCATAATTACTAAACGAACTTCTTAAATACTAGCAACAAAATGTAAGTATGATGAATCTCACATCAGATATTTCAGGAGCAGTTTGTGGTATTGTGATTCTGTTTTCAACCAGATGATTTATAAGAATGTCGCCACTAAATGATGAATTGTGTTCTCTCATAGTTACACTAAGAGGCATACCGACAATCCTTCTTTCCACGAACAATACGAGACTGGAATAGAAGGGAGAACCGATAGAGGTACTCAAGGTACCCTCTGCCACACACCGTCAGGTGGCTTGCGGAGTATGGATGTAGATGTAGATGTAGATGAACTACAAGTATATCAGTATCAACTTCATATTTTCAAATGGAATAATACTAATTTCTGCTTCTATCGTCATAGATATCAAATGAATTCACCGGCATTTAACTATTTGAAATTCAATAAGTAGCTTCACAGGAACAACAACATTATGAGTAAGGATTTATCCATTTTGAGCATCAAAGAAATTTTTGTCTTACGTAGAAGTTCATGCTGTCTTACAGAACTGTCATATCCAGTCGATGGATCACTCCTGCTTGACACTGATTAAAAAATCTAATTATAAATTCAGAACAGCTGAGAAAAGTTTAATTTAAAATGGATACTAATAACACATGGCTACATTTGACTGGTCCACACACCAGTGGAAGGTTAAGGATGTAGCATCTAAATTTGATTCATTAGTTGTCTACGGCAACAGTTCTGCCTTTGTTTCTGCCAAGCCTTGAAAGAAATGTACCACAAACTGAATAGATTTTTAAAAAAGAAAACTCAAGTATGAAGAAAATAGCTTAGTATAGATGAAGTTAACATGGGTTTAATTCTGAGAAATATGTTTAAATCATAAAATTAGAACATCAGCGAGGCAACATAAAGGAAATCACAAAAGAAAATTCCATTTACGCCATTGTGTCTTCAGATTGTCCACTGTCTACTGAAGTATACATCTGCAGTTGCTGGTGCAAGATGTTCTAATCAGACTGCAGTAATACGAAATTTAAAATCCTCTTGGGTTTTTGCAACTTGTGCACAGATTTTGAGATTGCTCCAGAGAAAAAAGTTCAGTGGCATCAGACGAGGTGTCCATGCAGGTCAGATGATAATACCTTCATGTCCTATCCAGTGAGCAGGAAATAACTGAGTAAGAACTTTACTAGCCACAGGTGGGTAGTTAAAAGAGCAACCATCATGCTGGCACCATATAGCTACACTAGGAGTGCCTGAAATGTAACGAGTGGTTTTTCACACACTGCATTCCAGAAGAGGCACACAACCATAAGCTCACTTCCCTTGTTTCGAAAATGGTCAAGCATGCTTGGCAAATACTTTAACATGGTGTATTTGATGACGAAGGGGCTGAATACGTTTAAGGAGGGTGGTCAAATGTACGACCCAACTGAAAGAATAACATGCTAAATGTCACAGGGTCACGTAGCACAATTTCAGCTTTATGCACAGCAGCTGAAATGGCTGCAAAACATTGGTTTAACAAGTGATCCTGCAGTCGAAGATTATCTAAAGCTGGCAAATTTTGTGACTGGGCGCAAAAAAAGGAAGCAAAATGGATATTTAACAAATAAACATGCCAAATGATTAAATCCTATTGGATAAATAATGGTATCTATACCACTGGTTTGAATTTTAATGAACTGATTATTTATTCGTCTAATAACACTGCAGTGGTAACACTGGTTCCTGTCAGATTACCGAAGTTATGCATTGTCGGGCTGGCCTAGCAATTGGATGGGCGACCATCCGGTCTGCTGAGTGCTGTTGGCTAGCGGGTTGCACTCAGCCCTCGTGAGGCAAACTGAGGATGGGTGACCACCCAGTCTGCCGAGTAATGTTGGCAAGCAGGAAGCACTCAGCCCTTGTGAGCCAAACTGAGGAGCTACTTGATTGAGAAGTAGTGGCTCCAGTCTCGTGACCTGACATATGGCCAGGAGAGCGGTGTGCTGACCACATGCCCCTCTGTATCTGCATCCAGTGACACCTGTGGGCTGAGGATGACATGGTGGCCGGTCGGTACCACTGGACCTTCTGAGTCCTGTTCGGATGGAGTTAGTTAGTTAGTAATAACACACAATAAATTGAAATGGTTGCTTTACAAGAAATATTTACATAAAGGATAAAATAATTAACAACACCAGAACAAGTGCAGTTAAGACTGTAAATGTGATACAAGAGCTAGCAGAATCCCACAAGTCAACTGATCATCTCAGTGCACATATTACGAAGTCCCACACCACTTACACTGTTTACGGATCATTGGCTAACTCACATATAGTTAGCATTCAATAACACAATAAAAATCTAAATTTTCACAATGATTCGTACCATCTATATGGCTAACCCATCACAAATCTTGAAAACAGGTGAAATAATTCTAAGCCCTGTTCCTCACAACCACAGAAACTTGCGAAAAGTGAGGGTCCTGAATGGCTGCCTGATTCCAAGTTTGGCTTAGCAGCAAATTCTTCTAAGTTGCTGCAACTGTTAAAGTACCACATGACCATCATGATTTCAAAGTTATTTCTCAATTCTGGGGTAATTGTAAGAATCAGTTATTAGAACCCATGAGACATACACAATGCAATTTGTTTAAGCTTTCTACGCCTTGTGCCAAGTCTGTGGCAGTCGTCTGTTTCACATATCATGAGGCAAAGTAGGAAGTCCAGGTGGCTCATGATTACATGTGTGATGTAAGTATTATTTGTTGCTAATTAAGGACTGTTCTTCTGTTGTTATTATTGAGTTTATAAAATATGAGTAAGGGCAGTGTAATAGTATACAGAAGGTGTCATTGATCCGGAAGCTGTGCAATCATTAGGTTTTTGAAGTAGTGTGATTATGAGCAGCAAATATGCTTGCAAATAATGAGCTGACAGGATTGAGGAGTTGGGATTATTAAGAACACATAATCTAGGATTAGATCTATCTGTTGTGAACCTTGTTACTCCTTTTTCTGGTAGGGCATTTGAGGATGTGTCATTGTTTGTGGAGGATCTCTTGTCATTTGTTGATATAGAGGGGGTATCAGACAAGAAATTATTGTTAAGTAGTGAGATAACACCTTTCAGGAAAAGCAAAGACCTTTGTATGATGCACAGAAAAGCTAAAAGAAGGCAAAAACTTTTGAGTAACTAAAACAGGGATTACTGAAAAGGTATTAGAAACAAAATATTGCACAGTTTTTGTGAGCAGCTAAGTGTTATTGCAAAGAGGTCTAATGAAGCCACAGAGGATGTTTCAGACAGAATTAGGAAAATCAAGGTGTGTACATACCAATCAACGCAGAGTGATGGGGAAAACAAGTTGTTGTTACAGGAAACTGAGCAAAGGGCATTCCTGCGGTGTTTGGCACTGGAAATGTCTAAGAGGGTGCACACTTGGGCACCCAAGGATCTCCATGCAAGAGTGAGGCTGGCACGGAATTTGAAGAAAGTGTTAGCCCCTGGGGGTCAGAATTGCAATCATACCCAAAAAATCTGCAAACAGCTCACGAAAGTATTGATTTTGCTATAAGTATCATCTTTCGGACAATAAGATGATTACAGACGGTTAACCCATTCCAAATACCATGGAAACAATTGATAATCCTGGGCAGTGCCAGTATTTCTCAACGATGGAGTTGAGAAGTGAGTATCATCAGTTGGAGGTGACTCCAGATGAAATACTGAATACTGTTTTTGTTATCATGAGGACATTACCAGTAAAGAAGAACATCATTTGGATTGAAGAACGCATCAGCAAGTTTCAGAATTTGTTAGAAGAAGTGTTGACGGGTTTAAAGTCTCATCAACATTTAGCGTACTTATATGATGTAATTGTTTTTTTGGGAGAAGTGCAAGATCATAAGCAACGACTGGGAGAAGTATTCAGGAGAGTACAGGCTGCACATTTCACATTGAGTACCTGGAAGTGTCATTTTGCATTGGAAGAAGTGAATTACTTAGGACCTGTACATAGTAAGGATGGTATGGGGACCAATATGAGATTGATACAGGTTGTGCTAGATTTTCAAGCACCAGGGATAAGCAAAGAAACACAGTTTTTCCTGGTATTTTCCAGCACCAGAGATGAGCAAAGAATTACAGTTTTTCCTGGACCTCACAAATTATTACAGGAAATTTGTGAGAGGGTTTGTCATTATAATGCAACTGCTTACACATTCCTTAGAAAGGGTATCAAATTTGTGTGCTTTGTGGTGTGTCAGAAAGCATTTGATGAGCTGAAGAAAGTGTTGATGTTGTGTCCAGTGTCATTGTTCCTGGATTTTCAGAAGGAATTAATATCATCATATGATGCATCGATCCATTCTCTTGGGTGTGTCTTCAGCTAGGAGGTCAATGTAGATGAACCCCCTATTGCTTTTGCTTCAAGACAACTGAATAGAGCCAAGAGAAATTATTCTAATACAGAGAGCAAGAAGCTTAGCCTGACATAAAGAGTAACATACTTTGGGTGTTACCTCTGCAGGAGAAAGTTTAAAGTAGTGACTGATCATGCTGCTTTGAAGCAGTTACTAGGTTTGAAAGATCGTCCAGAGATGAGCATTAAAACTCAGTGAATTTGAGTACAAAGTAAACCACAGAGTGGAGAAGAAACATAGAAATGTGGAAGCATTAAACAGAAAGTATTATGTCATGGTATTGCTAGGTGGTAAGCAGCACAGAGTGATGAAGGAGAATGTAATAAATGCAGTATGCAGCAGCAGTTCAGTTATATGATGGGTTGTTATGTAAGAAGACAAAACTGGGGCCATGAGTGGTAGTACCAGTGACGCTAAAGAAAGAGGGGCTTCAAGAGATGCATGATCTCATTTCGTCTGGCCACAGTGGGTGCAGAGCAAAAAACCAAAATCTGAGAGTGGCGGAGAAGTACTTGTGGTATGGATGAAAAAGTGATGTCTCTCAGTAGGTCAAGAATTGTGTGCAGTGTGCATGTTGTTGTTGTTGTGGTCTTCAGTCCTGAGACTGGTTTGATGCAGCTCTCCATGCTACTCTATCCTGTGCAAGCTTTTTTATCTCCCAGTACCTACTGCAACCTACATCCTTCTGAATCTGCTTAGTGTATTCATCTCTTGGTCTCCCTCTACGATTTTTAACCTCCACACTGCCCTCCAATACTAAATTGGTGATCCCTTGATGCCTCAGAGCATGTCCTACCAACCAATCCCTTCTTCTGGTCAAGCTGTGCCACAAACTTCTCTTCTCCCCAATCCTATTCAGTACTTCCTCATTAGTTATGTGATCTACCCATCTAATCTTCAGCATTCTTCTGTAGCACCACATTTCAAAAGCTTCTATTCTCTTCTTGTCCAAACTATTTATCGTCCATGTTTCACTTCCATACATGGCTACACTCCATACGAATACTTTCAGAAATGACTTCCTGACACTTAAATCAATACTGGATGTTAACAAATTTCTCTTCTTCAGAAATGCTTTCCTTGCCTTTGCCAGCCTACATTTTATATCCTCTCTACTTTGACCATCATCAGTTATTTTGCTCCCCAAATAGCAAAACTCCTTTACTACTTTAAGTGCCTCATTTCCTAATCTAATACCCTCAGTATCACCCGACTTCATTAGACTACATTCCATTATCCTTGTTTTGCTTTTGTTGATGTTCATCTTATATCCTCCTTTCAAGACACTGTCCATTCCATTCAACTGCCCTTCCAAGTCCTTTGCTGTCTCTGACATAATTACAATGTCATCGGCGAACTTCAAAGTTTTTATTTCTTCTCCATGAATTTTAATACCTACTCCGAATTTTTCTTTTGTTTCCTTTACTGCTTGCTCAATATACAGATTGAACAACATCGGGGAGAGGCTACAACCCTGTCTCACTCCCTTCCCAACCACTGCTTCCCTTTCATGTCCCTCGACTCTTATAACTGCCATCTGGTTTCTGTACAAATTGTAAATAGCCTTTCGCTCCCTGTATTTTACCCCTGCCACCTTTAGAATTTGAAAGAGAGTATTCCAGTCAACATTGTCAAAAGCTTTCTCTAAGTCTACAAATGCTAGAAACGTAGGTTTGCCTTTCCTTAATCTTTCTTCTAAGATAAGTCGTAAGGTCAGTATTGCCTCACATGTTCCAGTGTTTCTACGGAATCCAAACTGATCTTCCCCGAGGTCGGCTTCTACTAGTTTTTCCATTCGTCTGTAAAGAATTCGTGTCAGTATTTTGCAGCTGTGACTTATTAAACTGATAGTTCGGTAATTTTCACATCTGTCAACACCTGCTTTCTTTGGGATTGGAATTATTATATTCTTCTTGAAGTCTGAGGGTATTTCGCCTGTTTCATACATCTTGCTCACCAGATGGTAGAGTTTTGTCAGGACTGGCTCTCCCAAGGCCGTCAGTAGTTCCAATGGAATGTTGTCTACTCCCGGGGCCTTGTTTCGACTCAGGTCTTTCAGAGCTCTGTCAAACTCTTCACACAGTATCATATCTCCCATTTCATCTTCATCTGCATCCTCTTCCATTTCCATAATATTGTCCTCAAGTACATCGCCCTTGTATAGACCCTCTATATACTCCTTCCACCTTTCTGCTTTCCCTTCTTTGCTTAGAACTGGGTTTCCATCTGAGCTCCTGATATTCATACAAGTCGTTCTCTTATCTCCAAAGGTCTCTTTAATTTTCCTGTAGGCAGTATCTATCTTACCCCTAGTGAGATAGGCCTCTACATCCTTACATTTGTCCTCTAGCCATCCCTGCTTAGCCATTTTGCACTTCCTGTCGATCTCATTTTTTAAACGTTTGTATTCCTTTTTGCCTGCTTCATTTACTGCATTTTTATATTTTCTCCTTTCGTCAATTAAATTCAATATTTCTTCTGTTACCCAAGGATTTCTACTAGCCCTCATCTTTTTACCTACTTGATCCTCTGCTGCCTTCGCTACTTCATCCCTCAAAGCTACCCATTCTTCTTCTACTGTATTTCTTTCCCCCATTCCTGTCAATTGTTCCCTTATGCTCTCCCTGAAACTCTGTACAACCTAAGGTTCTTTCAGTTTATCCAGGTCCCATCTCCTTAAATTCCCACCTTTTTGCAGTTTCTTCAGTTTTAATCTACAGGTCATAACCAATAGATTGTGGTCAGAGTCCACATCTACCCCTGGAAATGTCTTACAATTTAAAACCTGGTTCCTAAATCTCTGTCTTACCATTATATAATCTATCTGATACCTTTTAGTATCTCCAGGGTTCTTCCATGTATACAACCTTCTTTCATGATTCTTAAACCAAGTGTTAGTTATGATTATGTTGTGCTCTGTGCAAAATTCTACCAGGCGGCTTCCTCTTTCATTTCTTAGCCCCAATCCATATTCACCTACTGTGTTTCCTTCTCTCCGTTTTCCTACACTCGAATTCCAGTCACCCATGACTATTAAATTTTCGTCTCCCTCCACAATCTGAATAATTTCTTTTATTTCATCATACATTTCTTCAATTTCTTCGTCATCTGCAGAGCCAGTTGGCATATAAACTTGTACTACTGTAGTAGGTGTGGGCTTCGTATCTATCTTGGCCACAATAATGTGTTCACTATGCTGTTTGTAGTAGCTTACCCGCATTCCTATTTTCCTATTCATTATTAAACCTACTCCTGCATTACCCCTATTTGATTTTGTGTTTATAACCCTGTAGTCACCTGACCAGAAGTCTTGTTCCTCCTACCACCAAAATTCACTAATTCCCACTATATCTAACTTCAACCTATCCATTTCCCTTTTTAAATTTTCTAACCTACCTGCCCGATTAAGGGATCTGACATTCCACGCTCCGATCCGTAGAACGCCAGTTTTCTTTCTTCTGATAATGACATCCTCTTGAGTAGTCCCCGCCCGGAGATCCGAATGGGGGACTATTTTACCTCCGGAATATTTTACCCACGAGGACGCCATCATCATTTAATCATACAGTAAAGCTGCATGCCCTCGGGAAAAATTACGGCTGTAGTTTCCCCTTGCTTTCAGCCGTTCGCAGTACCAGCACAGCAAGGCCGTTTTGTTTATTGTTACAAGGCCAGATCAGTCAATCATCCAGACTGTTGCCCTTGCAACTACTGAAAAGGCTGCTGCCCCTCTTCAGGAACCACACGTTTGTCTGGCCTCTCAACAGATACCCCTCCATTGTGGTTGCACCTACGGCACGGCTATCTGCATCGCTGAGGCACGCAAGCCTCCCCACCAACAGCAAGGTCCATGGTTCATGGGGGGATGGGGGGGGGGGGGGGGGTGCAGTGTGCATAGCATATGGACTTGAGTAAAAAACAGGTATTGTTGAATAGATTGCCAGAAGCTATGGAACCATTTCGGATGTTTGGGGTGGATGTGTAAGGACCATTTAACCAAACTCCAGCATAGAATCATTCTGTGCTGACTCTAATAGACCATTTCTCTAGTTATATTGAGATGGTACCAATGCCAAACCAGCAGGCAGTCACATGCAGTCACAGTCACACAAGCACTGGTGAATAGTTGGGTGCAGTGGATCAGGGGATGAACTTATGAAGGAGTTTTGTCGATTGTTGAGAGTGAAGAAATTAAGAATTAGTGCACTTTACCCTCAGTCAAACGGAAGGACAGGCTGAGTTCATTGAATGATTGAGACGATGCTTAGTTATTACATCAACTCCCACTATACGGTCTGGGTTATGCATTTATCTTTTGCAGTGTGTGTGTATAATTCAAAAGCACATGCCACATCGGGCTGTCACCATTCAAGGGGGCATAAAGATGCCATTGCCATTTGATATGATCAATCAGAAAGCAAGCAGGAATGGACACTCAGTCCAAGAGTTTGTGAGAACTTTGAGAAATGTTTGGAAGAGGATCCAGAACGTGAACACCAAGATGTTGGAGAGGCAAGAGGAGGCAGAAAAATGCATGGGAACCTTGTCTCAATACAAGGTGGGCCAGTGGATGATGTTGTCAAGCCCATAAACTCTGAAAGCAAAAACAATTAAGTTTGTGATACAATACCAGGGCCCATACCAAGTAATTGAAACTACATCACCTGTGAATGAGAGGCTACAATTACCAACGAGGTCATTGATTATACATATTGGATGCTTATGACCATTCAAGGGTGTGTCAGTAGAACCAATGAAGAGAGCGAACAAGATGCAGCAGAAGAGCGTGCGACATAGGAAGGACCATGTACCTTGTGTATCATATTCTTTTAACGCCAAGAATGTAGTCAATTTATTTAGGGATACTTTGGGATATTTTGTATACGTTGGTAGTGTAGTGGATCATATTTTTTTTATTAGGGTAAGGATTATCTTTCGTTATTGAGTGAGAGATGCTGCCTGGAGGCAGCAAGCTTCTGGTGGGAGAGGAGATGATGATGATGGGTCCTGTCCTCAGGTTGCTGTTTGGAGAGGGCGAGGAAGGGAGAATGTTAGTCTTGGCGATGTTGTATCTTTTTGCCTGCAGTAGAGTAGGGGCACTACAAGATCATCACCTGCAAGGAGGATATTTGTTTTCCAGGTAGAAGGGAGTGGTACCGTCTAGTTACAAGTGGATGTTAAGTTTGATATTTAAAGTATTGGAACAACAAAATGAAATAAGGAGATTGGAAGAGTTATTTTCCAGTTTACAGCAGTTAGTGTGCAGGAATGCAGTGTTTAGGGAGGTGTCAGAGGAACACAATAAGTTAGATGTAGCATATGGGCGACTGATGGAACAAATTAAAGAAGTAATAGGAGTGGTGCCACAAGAATTGTGGAAGAGAAAGAGGGAACGGATATATTCTGGAGGAAGAATACTCATACAATATTTGGGACAGCAGATGAAAATGATGTGAGTGAGCTAAATAAAACAACAGAAGCTGTGAGAGAGCTGGCTGAAGCTAAAAGAGTGGTTGTAGAGTGGGATAATAACTAGGGGATATTGCCTAGGATGCAAGAGTGGAGTCAACAATCTTGTGTGAGTATATTCATTAAGCACTCCATGGGCAATTAATCCCATTCTACTGTCACCTAAGCAATACCTGAAGGGATTGAGAAAGGTGTGAAAAAATTACCACTAGAGCTACAGTTAGTAGCAGAGCTTACTGCTCAAAAATCTGCTTTTCTGCATCATGGAGCAACTGTGGAAGTAAAGATGAATAGTACATGGTTTTACATGTCAGTGAAAGTAATAGTGACAGAGAAGCACGCATTGTTTAAGTGTTACACCATACAAACCTATATAGTAACATTAGAAACAGTGGGCAAGAAAAAACAGAGTGGTGTGTTACTAATGCAGAAGATCCATATCAGTATGTAGTAATGACTGAAGAAGAACTACAGCTATGTCAAAGTGATGTGGTCACCATATGTCCTGTTTGCAAAATCCAGATGGGAGGAAACACGTGCCATGCAGAGGTGATGGAACTGAACCCCATACTTTCAGCAGGCAAGTACGATGATGGAATAGTTGTGGTGAATTGTTATGAATGAAGGAAGCTCAAGGGAGTGATATGCAAGGAACTAAAAGGCAGCTGGATGTTAGTTAATGGAACCATGTGTAATATTATACGACCAATGCTTCATTTACCAACTACACTGAGCTATTCACTTGAAAATAACACAACTGCAGCTGTACTAGCTGGATGAATCCTTGTAGATGTTTCCTAAACAAAACCTTCTCTTCCTAAATGACACCTTTGTATCAGATGACAGTCACACAAGAGGGTCAGATCACTGCAGAGCAACTAATGCAGCCCGATGAATAGTATTGGGATGGTATATGACAGGTAACAATGACTTTGAGTGCCACAATTCCTAGAACCATAGTGACTCTCATTTTGTTTTGAATAGCTTTTATTTATTTGAGATGGGGAGTTGTTCAGCAACTCAGTCAATGGATAATCTAGGTCCTAATGGAGTGGATCCCCCGAGCGTGAGACGGAAAGTACTTTGTGAAAGATGAATTCATTAAACTTAAGAAAGACTAGAAGTGCGGAGAAAGCTGTGTAATGAGCAAAGCTGTGTGATAGGTACAGAAAGCAATGGATGTGCTGAAGGAGTTACAAGGAAGCAGCCATAAAGTATAATGAAGAATAAGAAATGTAGAGTATTTAAGATTGCTAGCCTAGTATAATCTCGTGAGTGTGTCACTTGTTTTGTAATTTGATGGTAGAAGTAGACCATGGTGGGGAACTAGTCCTGAACAAGAACTGAGGAGGTGGGAATTTCCCATGGAGGGGGGAGGGAGGGGGGGGGGGCAATGTAGCACCACTAACTTGTCTTGGATGAAATTGGTAAGAAACTGCCTTGGAACATTGCATTAGCTACTGCTGGCAGTAAGCCTAGTGTGCCAACATGTAGGTTACAGCAACACATACACAAAGGGTCTGAGACATGGGTTAGTTGGACTTTGTGAAGCTTGCATCACACAGTAGTAATAGCTGGAGCAGGAAGGATGGTGTTACCACACCAGGGCTAGAACTATGTTATGAGCTATGTGGTGGGGAGCCGGGCAGTAGTGTAACAAATGTGTCCCAGAGCAGTATAAATAACTGTGAATTTTGAGACAGAGTAATTTGGAGTCCATCAGTACCACCACGTTAGGCGATAAGATGACTGGGTGCTGCCAGCTGCAGCCATGGGTTCAAGACCAGGACAGGCCAGCCGCCCCTTGCATTAAGTCTATCTTAGGAGACTTGGTGCTGTAGTGCAATGGACCTGCCATCTATGCAAGCCACTGCCAGATCCTGCCAGGAGGGGGTGGGACATACCCAGTGCATGGCAGTGTCATTTTCACCACTGTGAAAGATGCGACCATGGAAGGATAGCTTGGGCATGGGTGTTCAACATCAGACAGCCAACAATGCAAGGAAAAGGGACACACCACTTACATTAGAGCCTTGGCCTACTGACTGGCCACCGGTTTGCTTCCCATGTCAATGTCAGCATCGTTGAGTGCCAATGCAAGTAACGTCCATCCAGGATGACAGCCAGCTCCCCACTTACCTCACCAACCTGCTGTGCCAGAGTGCGGCATGCCTGCCTCACATTGTCGATGGAGAAATATTGTAATTAAGGGCAATAAAGTGTTTTCCCAAATAACAGTCTGTCACCACTCAGCCCCACCCTCAGGTGCCTACAACATGTTGAAAAGAGTATCTCTCTTTACCAGTTCCTCTCATACAACACACATTATTCTAAGCCTAATGCTTTAGTCACAATTAATTTAAATACAAATTATGTACACACATGCTCAACTTTTACACTAAAGAAAACAGCAAAATATACAATTTACAATAAATATGGCCTGCTCAACAGAAGTGTCTCTTTGAGCTCTACTCGATGATGGTGTCAGAAATGACATATGTTCATGTGCCTTTATCAATGGTCAAATAGCTATTTCATTAATTAACCAATAAATCTATCAACAAACTATACAAATAACATACTGATAAATAGTGAACAGTTCACAGAACAACATACTACATTCATTATAAGTGTATGTGCGGAAGAATCTTGTTCTAACACATTTGCATTATTTACAATATTTAAAACAAGGTATAATTTAGGCTGTGCAACAGTCAGAGATGTGTGACCTTCTGTGATGATAGATGGCATTCTCAGCTATCATCTGACACCAAGATTGTAAAGATCATTCCAAGTGAGTGTTCACAAGATATTAAAGTTTCATAGGTTTATGTACTATTCTTCACAAATTGTGCTGAAGTAACTTTCATAATTTTTACAATATAATTATTATTAAAAGGGCAGTGCATGCCCCTCAGTGGTATGATCACCATGAAGTACTTGGATTAGTGATACAATGTTTCTGTGATTTGTGGTGTAATTCCATAGCATTCTGCAGTAGCTGTCTCACCGTACTGTGAAGACAGCCAATTTTGACAAGCACCCCTTCGCCACCTAATTCAACCACCATCTCTCCACCTGTTGCATTCTCAGAAACCACAAGACTTACCCTTACTTGCTGGCTCACCGGTGCAGCCATTTGTCATGCCACTTCCCACTACCTTATGTGATCACAGACTCTGGCCACTGACAGCTCACCAAAGGGGACATTACCTTACCTTTTACACACACACACAAATCATAAATAAGTAATTAAATAGCAAATATTGTGTTGTATTGAGATCTTCAGTACACTGATGTAACATATACTACTAAATGAGAATTTCGGTTTGCTACATTACAGTTGGCATCAGGACCATCCAAAGATGGGTGCCGAGAGGTCAGCTGAAAGTAAATAGGGAGAGGAAATTTGTTGAGATAGAGAGACAGCTTTGGAATTACTGTGCAGGTGGGAGAGAGGGAAGGGGGTACATGTGTTGAAAACCATGAGTAGTGTTTATGTTGGGATATGAAGTAAGGTTTTGCATGATAAGAAAATGTCACTTCCACTCATCATAAATAATAGTGTGCATCTTTTTCTCCATTTGCAAATAGTTTACATGAATGGCAACAGGGTTACTGCTGCATAAGCTACTGGTTTATCTATACCTACATCCATACTCTACAAGCCACCATTGCAGAAGGTACCCTGTAGCACTACCAGTCATTTCCTTTTCTGTTCCACTCACAAATAGAGCAAGGAAAAAACAAAAACTATCTATATGCCTCTATTTAAGCCCTGATTTCTCATATCTTATTTTTGTGGTCCTTACTCGAAATGTATGTTGGCAGCAGTAGAATCATTCTGAAGTCAGATCCAAATGAAGGTTGTCTACATTCTCTCAATAGTGTTCCTCAAAAAGAATGTTGCATAGTACCCAGAAATTCCCATCTGAGTTCCCAAAGCATCTCTATAATGTTTGCACATCATTCGAACTATAGTAACAAATCTAACAGCCCAACTTTGAACAGATTCAATGTCTTTCTATTATCTGACCAAGTGCAGATCCCAAACACTCAAGCAGTATTCAATACTAGAGTCCCATATGCGGTCTTATTTAAATATGAATCACACTTTCGCAAAATTCTCTCAGTAAACCGAAGTCGATCATTCGCCTTCACTACCACAACCCTTTCAGGCTAGTTCCACTTCATATCACTTTGCAATGTTATGTCCAGATATTTAAATGACATGACTGTGTCAAGTATGACAATATATTAATACTGTAACTGAAAATCACAGGTTTTTTTTTCTACTCATCCTCAGTAACTTATGTTTTTTCCATTTGAAGCTAGCTGCCATTCATTGCACCAACTAGAAATTTTGTCTAAATCATCTTGTATCCTCCTACAGTCACTCAACTTGGATATCTTCCCATACACCACAGCATCATCAGCAAACAACCGCAGATTGCTGCTGACCTTGTCTGCCAGATCATTCATGCATACAGAAAATAGTAGTGGTCCTACCACACTTCCCTGAACCTCTCCTGACAATATTCTTGTTTCTGATGAACACTCGCTGTTCAGGACAACATACTTACTGGCTGCTATTACTTTAGAAGTCTTTGCCAACTCTCACATCTGGGAACCTATTCCATATGCTTGTAACTTCGTTAACAATCTGCAGTGGGGCACCGTTTCAAATGCTTTTCAGAAATCTGGAATTTGTCTGTTGCCCTTAAGGGATGATGATGATGATGATGATGATGATGATGATGATGATGATGAGGTCCCATACTCCTAGAA
Organism: Schistocerca americana; assembly: GCF_021461395.2. Taxonomy (NCBI): domain Eukaryota; kingdom Metazoa; phylum Arthropoda; class Insecta; order Orthoptera; family Acrididae; genus Schistocerca; species Schistocerca americana. The sequence goes on from NC_060119.1 coordinate 543,699,386, forward strand.
GCATAGGGTACAATGCAGGAGACCCGCACTGTTGACTAGGCAAGGTCCTAGTGGAGGTGGTTTGCCATTGCCTTCCTCTGACCATAATAGGGATGAATGATGATGATGATGATGAAGATGACACAACAACACCCAGTCATCTCGAGGCAGGGAAAAATCTCTGACCCCACCAGGAACCGAACCCGGGACCCCGTGCGTGTGAAGCAAGAACCCTACCACAAACCACGAGTATATCATATGAGAAAAGGGGAAGCTGACTTTCACACAAGTGATGCTTTCTAAAACCGTGTCGATGCATGGACATAAGCTTTTCAGTCTCTATGGAATTCATTATATTCGAACTCTGAATAAGTTCTGGAGTCATGAGCCAAACCAGTGTAATGGATATTGGTCTCTAATTTTGTCAGTCCATTCTTTTACCCTTCTTAGATAATGGAGTCACCTGCGCTTCTTTCCAGTTGCTTAGGACTTTGCACTGGGCAAGATATTCACAATCACGCAAACTAAATAAGAGGACAATGCCCTAGAATACTCTTTTTAAAACTGAATTAGGATTCCATCTGGACATGCTGACTTATCTGTTTTCAACTCTTTCAGTTGTTGATCTATGCCAAGGATGCTTCTAACTGCATTGTACGTACGGGGTTGTGTGTGATGGTCAAATGAGAGTATGATTCTCCTGTGTGAATAGTGTTTTAAACATGAAATTTAAAATTTCATTTTTCATTTTGCTATCTTCTACTGCCACACCAGACTGGTCAATGAGTTACTGACTATAACCCTTAGACCCGCTTAACGATTTTACATAGGACTAGATTTTCTCAGTACAACGGTGATAGTTGTTGTATGCTTCATGCATAGGTCTTTTCACAGATGAATGAATCTCTACTAACCTTTGCCTGTCATCATATGCGTGTTATCTTTCGTAACGAAAGTGTAACAGTCTTTGCTTCCTCCGCATTTAAAGAATTTTGTTGTTACAGCACAGTGGGTCTTTTCCATCATTAATCCAATTAATAGGCACATACTCATCCGGAGCACAATTTACAATCTGTTTAAAGTTTGCCCGTAATTCCTCCATTTCCATCATACATGAATTAAATGATGTTAGTTGATGGAGATGTTAATAACTGCTCATCTGCTCTTCCTAACAGAAACACTCTCCTAGCCCTCTTGACTCATTTATTAACTTTCATAACCATAGTTACAATGACAAAATCATGCACACTAATCTCCATCTCTATACTGACACCATCAATAAATAAGGTCTGGCCTCTTTGTAGATACAAGGTCAAAGTTATTACACACTTCACAAGACTGACTGGCTGACTGACTGTACCCCTGCAATGAATCCAGTGACATCCTAGTCTATACTTGGTAGTTTAAAGTCACATCCAACCAGTGCTGCATGATCTGGGGTATTTACTACCATTGATCACAGACGTACTTTGAATGACTCTAGAACTGTCTCAACTGAATTGGGTGGCTACTGAAACATTCGATAATTAACTTGGTTTCAGCCAGACATATTATATGTGACCAGATAACTTCACTATCACACCCAGTTTCGACCTCAATAAAGGCAATATTTTTATTAACTGCAATAAATACTCCCCCTCCTATGGCATCTAGTCTTCTTTCCGATACACTTTCCATGACTCGCTAAATATGGCAGAGCTATCTTTTTCAAATTTCAGCCATCTCTTGGTGCCAAGAACAATTTTAGTCTGAGAAATGTCTTGGAAGCAGTAAATTTGTGAACTTTGTTACATATATCAGGTTCATTTCAAATGTCCTGCACACTGTGCAATTGTGATCACGACCAAGTTGAAACTCATGTCAGTTGTGAGCAATACATTAGGTGTGACAATCATACTAGTGTTTACAAAGAGATAGAGGGGCTGGCCAGTACTTACCTCAGCTCAGTACAGCCGATAGATACACAAAAAACAGAACCGAAAATTTGCATTCCTAGCTTTCGGAACAAATGTTCCTTCATCAGGAAGGAGAGAGGGGAAAGAAAGGGAAGAAGTATGCATCCTCTTTGGTTTGAAGCTGGCACAGTACTTACAGTAGAATATCTTTGGCTTCCCTCTGACAACCATGCCTCCATCCTTGCTACCCTCCCTGTTTTCCTTTTCCTGTTGCTTCATATCCTAGGTTGTGAGTAACTGAATCCACTTTCCCTTCTTCCCTTTCTTTCCCCTCTCTCCTCCCTGATGAAGGAACATTTGTTCCGAAAGCTAGGAACGTAAATTTTCGGTTCTGTTTTTTGTGATCTATCGGCTGTACAAAGCTGAGGTAAGTACTGGCCAGCCCCACTATCTCTTTGTTACTATTTGTTTCACATCTTTATATGAGATTTTCCATTAATCATTCATACTAGTGTTTGTTGGTTTGTGTGGCTGTGTCATGAGTAATTCAGTTTTAAAATGGAAGCTGAAACTGAGTCACGTCAGATTACACACAGTGACGAGGGTTCCTCCAACAAATTCAAATCCCTATTTGGAAAGAAACTAACAGAATTTACAACGCTTTTAGGTATGTGGGAATAGTGTAGGGGATCATAGCACAGTATTACAGTGGTCTGATCATTTCTGTGAAGGTTGGATATGCACTGCGGATAACCCAAGGACAGATGACCATCTACTGAAACAGTCTACACCTCTCACTATACTGATAATGATATTTTGAGAGAGGATCAATGAAAAACATGCAAGCAAATCATATATGAGGCCAGAAAGTCTGTCCCCTCAGTGTACAGAAAAGTGTGTGCTGAAGAGTTAAAGATGAGAAAAGTTGGTGCCAGATAGTTTCTACATGATCTGATTGAAGAACAGAAAGTAGGTTACAAAAGAATCACAGAGGAAATGCTTCATCATTATTGAACAGAAGGAGAACAGTTTCTGAAAAGGATCATTGCACTTAATGAAACTTGGGATGTCTATAACAGGTACATACCACGAGCTGTGTCTGCATAATGTTATGCAGCCGAAAATTCATCGAAGAAAACCTGACGTGCTTGCAGCTGGCGTCCTCATTTTCCACAATAATGCAAGACCGCATATTGCCATACCAGTAAGAGAAATGCTCGACAAATATGAATGGGAAGTACTTCCCCACCCTCCAGATAGTGCTAACAGTGAGTCCACTAGACCTTGATTTGTTTCCCAAATGGAAGGAACAATTACATGAAAATCACTTTGATAAAGTTGATGATGCTTACAGTATGGTGATCCAAGTAATCAGACATGTCAACAATGAAGGTGCCCCATCTGGAATACAGAAGTTATCAAACGTTGGGAATCTATTGTTAACAAAAAGAGAGATTATATAGAAGGCCTGTAAAGGCTTTTGTAAAATAAAGTACTTTCTTCGATTCTATCTTACAGTGTGTAGAACTTTGAAATGAATACCCTTGTAATAGACCTAGATGCAAGATCTTTCCCATACATCCTCCCACCACAACCTACTCCAGTCCAGTCCAGTCACTAACATTACCTATCCCGTCAAAGGCAGGACTACCTGTGAAACATGTCAGGTGATCTACAAGCTAAGTTGCAACCACTGTGCTGCATTCGATGTGGGCATGACAGCCAACAAGCTGTCTGTCCACATGAATGGCCACCGACAAACTGCAGCCACGAAACAAGTGGACATCCTGTTGCTGAACACGCTACCAAACATGACATCCTTCATTTCAATGACTGCTTCACAGTCTGTGCCGTATGCATCCTTACCACCAACACCAGCTTTTCTGAACTATGCAGGTGGGAACTTTCCCTGCAGTACATCCTGCGTTTCTGTAACCCTCCTGGCCTCAATCTTCGTTAGTCACTGTCCTCATCTACCCAGCCCCTTCCCTGTTACATTCCAGCACTACACAGCCATGATTCCACCATCACACCCAGTCTTTTTACTTCTCTCTTTTTCGGCTACTTCCCTCCCCCCCTGCCCTCCGTCTCACCTGCAGCACTTCACTGTCTGCCACCCTCACAATACTATCTGTCCCCCTCGCCCCCCCAGCCTTCTCCTTACCCCCACCCAGTCGCCACTCCCATCATGCACTGGTGCTGCTGCTCGCAGTGTTGTTTCAATTGCCTGGGACTGCAGAGACAGACAGAGAGAGAGAGAGAGAGAGAGAGAGAGAGAGAGAGAGAGAGAGAGGGGGGGAGGGAGGGGGGAGGTCTACAGGTTGAAAGCTTTATTTGTGATAGTCTTTTTGTTGAAATTTGAAATGAGCCTCGTACTATGACAATTCACTGATAAAATTTTAACAATTGAAATTTATTTACTCCAAATGCAGTCTGATTTCGCTATCTACATACTGACTGGTGAGTGTTCATTAGAGTATGTTAAACTACTGCCTAGCCTAAAAAAAACCATGTATAATCCACAAGCACTCTGCTATACGAGTAGCTACTGTCTTTGTGTAGCGAACCCCTGACCTCTTAAGGGGAGTCCTCCAATTCCCCACCGGATAATGTAGAGCCAGAAATCTGCAGCCAAGATCAAAAGGTTTGACGGATCCTTTGGTTGACATCCTCCACTTGACTCTACACCAATAACCTGTATATACTGAGGATGGGCTCAGAACACAGGTGTAGTTGGTGCTGATGTCAGCCATGACCTGCAGACAACTGCACCCTGCATGCTCCATAGCCGCAGGGCTCTGATGAGACCCCTTGTGCCCAAGAACACATACCAAATGGACATTGGTTTTATTTCCAGCCCTGGACGCTATCTTTCTAAGGGGCTCCATAATAGTCCTGATATTGGGCCTTCTGATGACTAGCAAACCCCTGCCTACATGTGCCTCCTCGGATGCTGTTGAAGAAACTGCCACCTGTTCACTCACAGGACAAATAGGCAAGGCCAGGCAGGAGCCTCCACATTCGGGAAGGCATTTCCACTCTCCAGCAACCGAGCTGTGAGTAAGGATCCACTGTATCAGATATACTAGGAAGTGCCTCTGTAGCAGAGCTCATGGGCAAACTATTTTGGACCTTAAGAAAAACTACAACTACAATTCCACACTCCAATGTACACTGTAACACAAGGAAACAACGATGAACCATAGAGGAATTACCCAAATGGGTTGGAAATCAGTACAATATTGGGCATGTACAATAAACAAGTGATTACCACTTCAAAAAAATTGGATGTATATTCAAGACAAAGAGTTTCACAACCTGAGCAAGTCAGTAATGAATTGGTCCACCTCTGGTTCTTATGCAAGCAGTTATTCGGCTTTGCAGTGACTGATAAAGTTGTTCGGTGTCCTCTTGAGGGACACAGTGCCAAATTCTGTCCAATTCGAGCAAAATCAAAATACCAAGCTGGTTGGAGGGTCCTGTTCATAATCATCCAAATGTTCTCAATTGGAGAGAGATTTACTGACCTTGCTGACCAAGGTAGAGTTTGGCAAGCAATAGAAACTCTCATCATGTCTGAGCAGGCATTGCCCTGCTGAAAAGTAAGCCCAGGATGGTTTGCCTTGAAGCACAATAAAACAGGGCATAGAATATTGTCACTCCTGTTTGTCAGGCCTTATGGCAAGCGATAGTTAGGTTGGTATCGCACCGCTTCTGGGGTGTCTCCAGACACATCTTCGGCCTGGAATACCATTGACTGGGGTAGAGCTGTCTTCAGTGATATGTCCCACTTTGAGTGGTGCCTGATTACCAGCAAAGATGTTTCTAGAGGTGCCCAAACAGTAGGACTGTCGCCCTCTATACGGCCTGACAACCAGGAGTGATGGTCTGGAGTGCCTTTTCTTATCATAGCAGGACTCCTTCTGTTGACATCCGAGGCACCCTTACAGCACAGCAAAACATTGACAGTATTCTATGCCCCGTTTTGTTGCCCTTTGTGGCAAGTCATCCTGGGCTTGCATTTCAGCAAGGTAATGCCTGCCTGCAAATAGTGAGAGTTGCTACTGCTTGTCTTTGTGCTTTCCAAACCGTATCTTGGCCAGCAAGGTAGCAAAGCCAAATAACTGCTGGTATAAGGGCCACAGGTGTTCAATTTGTGAAACTCTTTCTCTAGTATAAATTATCCAATTTTTCTGAAATTTTAGTCATTTGTTTGTCTCTACATGTACATCACATCTACCATGTGGTGCATTGTTCCACCCCCCTCCCCCATGTTGTTGTTGTTGTGGTCTTCAGTCCTGAGACTGGTTTGATGCAGCTCTCCATGCTACTCTATCCTGTGCAAGCTTTTTCATCTCCCAGTACCTACTGCAACCTACATCCTTCTGAATCTGTTTAGTGTATTCATCTCTTGGTCTCCCTCTACGATTTTTACCCTCCACGCTGCCCTCCAATACTAAATTGGTGATCCCTTGATGCCTCAGAACATGTCCTACCAACCGATCCCTTCTTCTGGTCAAGTTGTGCCACAAACTTCTCTCCTCCCCAATCCTATTCAATACTTCCTTATTAGTTATGTGATCTACCCATCTAATCTTCAGCATTCTTCTGTAGCACCACATTTCGAAAGCTTCTATTCTCTTCTTGTCCAAACTATTTATCGTCCATGTTTCACTTCCATACATGGCTACACTCCATACGAATACTTTCAGAAATGACTTCCTGACACTTAAATCAATACTGGATGTTAACAAATTTCTCTTCTTCAGAAACGCTTTCCTTGCCATTGCCAGCCTACATTTTATATCCTCTCTACTTCGACCATCATCAGTTATTTTGCTCCCCAAATAGCAAAACTCCTTTACTACTTTAAGTGCCTCATTTCCTAATCTAATTCCCTCAGCATCACCTGACTTAATTAGACTACATTCCATTATCCTTGTTTTGCTTTTGTTGATGTTCATCTTATATCCTCCTTTCAAGACACTGTCCATTCCATTCAACTGCTCTTCCAAGTCCTTTGCTGTCTCTGACAGAATTACAATGTCATCGGCGAACCTCAAAGTTTTTATTTCTTCTCCATGAATTTTAATACCTACTCCGAATTTTTCTTTTGTTTCCTTTACTGCTTGCTCAATATACAGATTGAACAACATCGGGGAGAGGCTACAACCCTGTCTTACTCCCTTCCCAACCACTGCTTCCCTTTCATGTCCCTCGACTCTTATAACTGCCATCTGGTTTCTGTACAAATTGTAAATAGCCTTCAGCTCCCTGTATTTTACCCCTGACACCTTTAGAATTTGAAAGAGAGTATTCCAGTCAACATTGTCAAAAGCTTTCTCTAAGTCTACAAATGCTAGAAACGTAGGTTTGCCTTTCCTTAATCGTTCTTCTAAGATAAGTCGTAAGGTCAGTATTGCCTCACGTGTTCCAGTGTTTCTACGGAATCCAAACTGATCTTCCCCGAGGTTGGCTTCTACTAGTTTTTCCATTCGTCTGTAAAGAATTCGTGTTAGTATTTTGCAGCTGTGACTTATTAAGCTGATCGTTCGGTAATTTTCACATCTGTCAACACCTGCTTTCTTTGGGATTGGAATTATTATATTCTTCTTGAAGTCTGAGGGTATTTCGCCTGTTTCATACATCTTGCTCACCAGATGGTAGAGTTTTGTCAGGACTGGCTCTCCCACTGCCGTCAGTAGTTCCAATGGAATATTGTCTACTCCGGGGGCCTTGTTTCGACTCAGGTCTTTCAGTGCTCTGTCAAACTCTTCACGCAGTATCGTATCTCCCATTTCATCTTCATCTACATCCTCTTCCATTTCCATAATATTGTCCTCAAGTACATCGCCCTTGTATAGACCCTCGATATACTCCTTCCACCTTTCTGCTTTCCCTTCTTTGCTTAGAACTGGGTTTCCATTTGAGCTCTTGATATTCATACAAGTCCTTCTCTTATCTCCAAAGGTCTCTTTAATTTTCCTGTAGGCGGTATCTATCTTACCCCTAGTGAGATAGGCCTCTACATCCTTACATTTGTCCTCTAGCCATCCCTGCTTAGCCATTTTGCACTTCCTGTCGATCTCATTTTTGAGACGTTTGTATTCCTTTTTGCCTGTTTCACTTACTGCATTTTTATATTTTCTCCTTTCATCAATTAAATTCAATATTTCTTCTGTTACCCAAGGATTTCTACTAGCCCTCGTCTTTTTACCTACTTGATCCTCTGCTGCCTTCACTACTTCATCCCTCAAAGCTACCCATTCTTCTTCTACTGTATTTATTTCCCCCATTCCTGTCAATTGCTCCCTTATGCTCTCCCTGAATCTCTGTACAACCTCTGGTTCTTTTAGTTTATCCAGGTCCCATCTCCTTAAATTCCCACCTTTTTGCAGTTTCTTCAGTTTTAATCTACAGGTCATAACCAATAGATTGTGGTCAGAGTCCACATCTGCCCCTGGAAATGTCTTACAATTTAAAACCTGGTTCCTAAATCTCTGTCTTACCATTATATAATCTATCTGATACCTTTTAGTATCTCCAGGGTTCTTCCATGTATACAACCTTCTTTCATGATTCTTAAACCAAGTGTTAGTTATGATTATGTTGTGCTATGTGCAAAATTCGACCAGGTGGCTTCCTCTTTCATTTCTGTCCCCCAATCCATATTCACCTACTATGTTTCCTTCTTTCCCTTTTCCTACACTCGAATTCCAGTCACCCATGACTATTAAATTTTCGTCTCCCTTCACAATCTGAATAATTTCTTTTATTTCATCATACATTTCTTCAATTTCTTCGTCATCTGCAGAGCTAGTTGGCATATAAACTTGTACTACTGTAGTTGGCGTGGGCTTCGTATCTATCTTGGCCACAATAATGCGTTCACTATGCTGTTTGTAGTAGCTTACCCGCATTCCTATTTTCCTATTCATTATTAAACCTACTCCTGCATTACCCCTACTTGATTTTGTGTTTATAACCCTGTAGTCACCTGACCAGAAGTCTTGTTCCTCCTGCCACCGAACTTCACTAATTCCCACTATATCTAACTTCAACCTATCCATTTCCCTTTTTAAATTTTCTAACCTACCTGCCCGATTAAGGGATCTGACATTCCACGCTCCGATCCGTAGAACGCCAGTTTTCTTTCTCCCTCCCCCATTAAGAGCGTATTTCTTACCAGCATAAGAGGTTTGCTCATCTTAAAGGTGGAAGAGCATGGATGGAACAAAGACTGGTATTCACAGTCATAAATGATTTCTAGCCTGCACATGTTCATTAAAACTTAGCACCTTTGTTCCTTAGTTGGTTCAGAAGGGGAGATATCTAAAATACTTTTGGTAAACTTTCAATAATAATTAATCTTTTCCTAAAAGGGCTAATGTTCTTTGATATTAATGGAGCTGGTAGACGCCAGATCCCTTCAATGTGCCATTTAGTAAGTTTTAGGTCTTCTGTGCTTACAGTATATCCCGAATACCCAACACTTACACTGACAGAAATTAGATTTGAGACAATGTTGTTGAAGACTGTGGAATAGCATTTACAATTTTCTACTTTGTCTCCCTTGTGAATCTTGTGATAATACACATAACATTACCATTAATATATTCTAAAACCTATGCTTTGTAAAATATACTTTTTGTGACCCCATAAAATTAATCAAGGATATTTGTGCCTTCCAATTTCACTACTCCCAGTACCAAGCAAAGTCTCTGAAAGCATCCTGTATCAGCAAATGTACGAGTACCTAAAACAGGATATGAAGTCAAGCACCTCACAGTAAGCATAGGAAGTAAGAGTCAATTGTTTCTACCACAAAACTCACAATAAGAGACATTTTATCAGCATTTGAAGTCCATGTTCACACATAGGTCACATTCTGTGATCTGTGTGAAACCTTCGAGTGTGTTGATCACTCTGATTACTCTCTACACAGGAGGACTATGTAATCTGTGACAACAGTTTAAAGCTTGTCAAATCATATCTTTATAAAAGAAAGCAGACTGCGAGTTCTGGAGGTCGACTATCAAATCCACTCCAGTGCAACGCAGTGTGCCATGGGGATCAAAATTAGGACCTCTTGTACTGTCATCATCATCATCATCATCATTATCATTTAAGACTGATTATGCCTTTCAGCGTTCAGTCTGGAGCATAGCCCCCTTATAAAATTCCTCCACGATCCCCTATTCAGTGCTAACATTGGTGCCTCTTCTGATGTTAAACCTATTACTTCAAAATCATTCTTAACCAAATCCAGGTACCTTCTCCTTGGTCTGCCCCGACTCCTCCTACCCTCTACTGCTGAACCCATGAGTCTCTTGGGTAACCTTGCTTCTCCCATGCGTGTAACATGACCCCACCATCTAAGCCTGTTCGCCCTGACTGCTACATCTATAGAGTTCATTCCCAGTTTTTCTTTGATTTCCTCATTGTGGACACCCTCCTGCCATTGTTCCAATCTACTAGTACCTGCAATCGTCCTAGCTACTTTCATATCCGTAACCTCAACCTTGTTGATAAGGTAGCCTGAATCCACCCAGCTTTCGCTCCCATACAACAAAGTTGGTTGAAAGATTGAACGGTGCACAGATAACTTAGTCTTGGTACTGACTTCCTTCTTGCAGAAGAGTAGATCGTAGCTGAGCGCTCACTACATTAGCTTTGCTACACCTCGTTTCCAGTTCTTTCACTATGTTGCCATCCTGTGAGAATACGCATCCTAAGTACTTGAAACCGTCCACCTGTTCTAACTTTGTTCCGCCTATTTGGCACTCAATACATTTATATTTCTTTCCCACTGACATTACTTTCGTTTTGGAGATGCTAATCTTCATACCATAGTCCTTACATTTCTGATCTAGCTCTGAAATATTACTTTGCAAACTTTCAATCGAATCTGCCATCACAACTAAGTCATCCGCGTATGCAAGACTGCTTATTTTGTGTTCACATATCTTAATCTCACCCAGCCAGTCTATTGTTTTCAACATATGATCCATAAATAATATGAACAACAGTGGAGACAGGTTGCAGCTTTGTCTTACCCCAAAAACTACTCTGAACCATGAACTCAATTTACCGTCAACTCTAACTGCTGCCTGACTATCCATGTAAAGACCTTTAATTGCTTGTGAAAGTTTGCCTCCTATTCCATAATCTCATAGAACAGACAATAACTTCCTCCTAGGAACCCGGTCATATGCCTTTTCTAGATCTATAAAGCATAGATACAATTCCCTGTTTCACTCGTAGCACTTCTCCATTATTTGCCGTAAGCTAAGATCTGGTCCTGACAACCTCTTAAGAGGCCTAAACCCACACTGATTTTCATCCAATTGGTCCTCAACTAATACTCGCACTTTCCTTTCAACAATACCGGAGAAGATTTTACCCACAACGCTGATTAAAGAGATACCTCTGTAGTTGTTACAATCTTTTCTGTTTCCATGTTTAAAGATTGGTGTGATTACTGCTTTTGTTCAGTCTGATGGAACCTGTCCCGACTCCCAGGCCATTTCAATTATCCTGTGTAGCCATTTAAGACCTGACATTCCACTGTATTTGATGAGTTCCGACTTGATTTCATCCACCCCAGCTGCTTTATTGCACTGCAATCTATTGACCATTTTCTCCACTTCCTCAAATGTGGTCCTATTTCCATCATCATTCCTATCCCTTTCTACCTCGAAATCTGAAACATTACTGATCGTATTTTCACCTACATTGAGCAACTCTTCAAAATATTCCCTCCATCTGGCCAAGGCATCCCCAGGATTCACCAGCAGTTTTCCTGACCTGTCCAAAATACTTGTCCTTTCCTTCTTACCTCCCTTTCGAAGACTGCTAATTACACTCCAGAATGGTTTTCCAGCAGCTTGACCCATAGTCTCCAGCCTGTTTCCAAAGTCTTCCCAAGATTTCTTCTTGGATGCTGCAATTATCTGTTTGGCTTTGTTTCTTTCTTCAACATAACTTTCTCTGTCTACCTGAGTTCTAGTATGTAGCCATTTTTGATACGCCTTCTTTTTCCTCTTACAGGCTGCCTTGACTGTGTCATTCCACCAAGCTGTTTGCTTCATCCTGCTGTTACACACTACTGTTCCAAGACATTCTTTAGCCACTTCTAGTACTGTGTCCCTGTACCTTATCCATTCCTTTTCCAATGACTGTAATTGACTACATTCAACTAACTGGTACCTTTTTGAGATCGCTGTTATGTACTTGTGCCTGATTTCCTTATCCTGAAGTTTCTCTACTCTTATCCTCCGACATATGGACCTGACCTCCTGCACTTTCGGCCTCACAATCCCAATTTCACTGCAGATTAAATAATGATCAGTGTCATCAAAGAATCCCCTGAATACACGTGTGTCCCTAACAGCCTTCCCGAATTCCTGATCTGTTATTATATAGTCAATGACAGATCTGGTTCCCCTGCTTTCCCAAGTATACCGGTGAATGTTATTATGTTTAAAAAAGGAGTTTGAGATTACTAAGCCCATACTGGCACAGAAATCCAAGAGTTGTTTCCCGTTCCTGTTGGCGTCCATATCCTCTCCAAATTTACCCATAACCTTTTCATACCCTTCCGTTCGATTTCCAATCCTGGTGTTAAAATCACCCATGAGCAGAACACTGTCCTTGTCCTTTACTCTAACAACTACATCACTGAGTGCCTCATAAAAACTATCCATCTTATCTTGATCTGTCCCTTCACAATGCGAATATACTGACACAATCCTAATTTCCTTGCTAGACACTGTCAAATCTATCCATATCAGTCGTTCGTTTACATACCTTATTGCAACTACACTGGGTTCCATTTCTTTCCTGATGTAAAGCCCTACATCCCATTGTGCTATTCCTGCTTTGACTCCTGACAGGTAGACCTAGTATTCTCCCACTTCCTCTTCTTTCTCACCCCTTACCCGAATGTCACTAAGAGCTAAAATGTCCAGCCCCATCTTACTTGCAGCCTCTGCCAGCTCTACCTTCTTCCCAGAGTAGCCCCCATTGATATTAATAGCTCCCCATCTCATTACCATTTGTTTGCCAAGTCGTATCTTAGGAGTCCCTGGTTTGTCAGTTAGAGGTGGGACTCCGTCACCTCCAAAGGTCCGAGGCATTTTGCTCTGATTGTTGCCAGCATCATATTTAAAGTACCAGGGAAGCAGGTTGCTAGCTTTACTTGCCCCGAGTCCCATTGGGTATTACCCCTAATGGTTGAGGGACTCTCTGCAAAAATAAATGACTGATAAGGAAATACTGATGTAAAGGCATATATGCAGGCAGACAACACAATATTTATTTCCATAACTCAGTGGGAGAGACATAATAAACCAAACGATATGTGACAAGTGCAGTGTTTCTTTACCTTTTTATACCCTTTGATCTTCCTGTTCTTGTTAGCTTGCTAATGTGATCTCATCGTCATTTTTTACTGTGTGGTAAAAGTGAAAATTATTATTATGATTATTTGTTTATGTATTTTATATGTAGACAGTAGTGTTCCTACAAAATTTGTGAACCTGAAGAAGAAAGTGTGTTCTTGTGGATAGGTTATTTGCCGCAATTTGCACAGATGCATTTGAATTATGGCTAATGTGAAAAAGCTACTGCCCGCCCCTGACGGCACCATCAAGGACATTAAACATGAGACTGAGGTTCATCAACATCCATCTCCTGTACTTCAATACTGGATTCTGCACCACATGCCAAACTGACTCAGAAAAAAATGCAAACGTCCGCACTGCTCATGCAGTCCAAAATTACTGTGATACAACTACAGAACAATGTTTCACACAGGCATGCTACAGAGTTAAGTGACAAAAAACTGAATTTGAACACGCTATCAGTCCCGGTCCCTCCACCTGTGTCGGTGCTGCATGCAAGAGCAGCAGACATTGCAGCCATCAGCTATCACAGTCCTTCCACACTGCATTTATAATTACGGGCTCTGCCATTTTTGCCCAACCAACCACATACATTTGAATATGAAAATTGCTGATCTTGCAGCTCTCGAAGAATGAAACTACAATGAAATCCAGATCATTAGCTGCTTACAGACATTGACAAATATCAATGGGGACAGTTGGAAAATGTGTGCCCTGACCAGGACTCGAACCAGGAATCTCCTGCTTACCTGGCAAACTCTCTATCCGACTGGGCCATCAAGGACAGAGGATAGTGTGACTGCAGGGACTTACCTCTGACATGCTCCCCATGAGACCCACATTCCAACTTACTGTTCACACACCAAATTTGTAGTGCCACTGCCCACTATACTCATTACTCGTGGCAGTCAATCTACTGATTCCTGAAAGAGTTTGAGCAATGTGAATGCATCCACACCGAAGGAGGTCATTGGCCGGTTAGCCTTATTTATATGAAGATGGTATCTGATCTTGCAGCTCTTGAACAATGAAATTACAATTAAATCCAGACCATTAGCTGTTTACATGTTTAAGCAGGAGATCCCGGGTTCGAGTCCTGATCGGGGCACACATTTTCAGCTGTCCCCGTTGATATTTATCAATGGTTTGCAAAAACTGAAAACACTTTTTCCCAACAACAAATCTGTGATGACCTTGAACAGTTCACTTTAGTGAAAAGTAACCTTGATAAATGAGTGGCTTCTTTTGTGTCAGATATTATCTTATACCCTCCTCTCCAGCATGCCTACAATGGTCCCACAATGGTGCTGGTGTAATGCTGCACAAAACCAATGGATCAAATGCTCATGCATATCCTTCACCATGAGAGGTGTGGAAACAAGTTATTATCAGAATTCTGGAGACATTTGCATGGAAAGACTGATGCCAGTATCATTTGGGATATGCTGCTACTACATCTGGTAACAACAATTGGTACCACAAGTTTAACTAACCTTAACTGCTCATGAAGGGCAAACATCAAGCAATTTGCTCAAGTTGCTGATGGAGCGAACACTATGTTTGACTCACACACCGCCATGCCCACTGTGACAACCATCCTTCCTAATGAAGAAATCCAATTCATGATGTACCAGACCAATGAGTCAAAGCTTCACTGTGATGCTGCCCTCAGCTGAGGACCTCTAAACTCTCTGTGCCATTGTTTAGAAGTTGGCTAAGAAATTAGAGACATTGCAGCTAAAAACTGTGGTTACATATAACATGCACATACACCACTCCCTTGTGCCCTTGTCTCATTGTTATGAGCTACCTTGAGCAGACATTTGTTGGTTTGACAGATATTTGGTTATAAGCTTATGTCTTTAATGGCAGTCAACGATTCCGTAATATGCACACATGGTCACAAGATTGGTAAGGGACATTAGATTCTCTGATCAGTAACTGACAATGCTCAACCAATTTTGGGCGCAGATTTCATCGTGCAATCCATTTTGACTATGGATTTATAGAATGATTGCCTAATAAATTCTGTCAATGATAGCACTATTCTCAGTGCAAAGAGTCATTCAACAACACTCACTGCTCACTGGGTAGACAACTTAAATACCTCTGTATCAGATGACGAAAGGTGCCAGAGACGGTCCTACCAGGCTTAGTATCCAAGCTCCATAGTGCTAAACACTGAGTGTGCAACAGTCAACCATAAACCACCAAGTTATGTATGGAATATGTTGTGTTAGAAGATACTCTGAAAGCCACAAAATGAACTACTAGCAGTCTGCAAAAGACTGAAGATGCTTAAGACACCTTCAGTGTGTGTCCTTGTGTCTCATACAGTGGTGTCCTTGGAAACACGGCAAGTCATGAAGCTATGGGTCATGCCCCCCCCCCCCCCTCCCCCAACACACACACACACACACACACACACACACACACACACACACACACACAACTGTGCATGATATTCATACCACTCCCAGTCCCGCTGTTTCATTATGCACCTGTGGGACAGCTGTAACATCATAGATTAAGGGTTGACCTGCATCAGCAATCACACAACTTGTGTACGGGCCGCTAGATGCTGCTGCGAGCGCTAAGAGTGCCTTGCGATCGCAGGCGCGCATGTTGCGTACGCAACCGTATATAAGTGCCGACAGAGTTCGGCCATCTCTCATTTTGTTGGCATCTCATTTTTGCCTATTCTCTTATTTGCTTAGTTGTTTAGCTCTTATTCATTTATGGCTCATGTTATTGTGCTCTGTTTCAGCCATTCTGATTGTTTTGATTTACTTCCAATTGAGAAGTGCTCATTTTGGCATTTCACTTTTGCATATGTCTCATTTTGCTAATAATATGCTCCTTAGCTTTTTACAGTTGAATTGATTAACATAGTCTCATGTACTGTTTGTTCATTTCAGCCTGTTCATACTTTGATGTTCTTTAAATACTGTAATAACTATTGGAAGCATTTCTTCCCTTAAACTTGAGTAAAGTATTCTCGATGTAGAATTTGTTCTGTGACACAGGTGTAAGGTTTTGAGTATAAATTATATACGAAACTGTGCTTTAAAAGGAATTTATTTTTTCAGTTTGTACTGCATCAGACAACAATTTTGTGATATGAGGGAGGAATTTGAGGGGCGAACCCATGGAAATAGTCTTAAGTGATCCCCTTTAAAAATAATAATTTGTGTGACACTGAAACACATGACACTGTAAGCACCGAAAATTTATACGTCACACAGCTCTGCAATGACAACATTAGGTCAAAATTATTTTTGAAGAAAGATGGAGTCACACACCGTACAGACAGTTCTTGGTCCCCGCCACTCCATCTAGTATGCAAGAGTGATGGTTAATGATGTCCTTATGGCAATTATTGTGCAGTGAATGCCTGACCAATCCTGGGTAGATAATCAACAAGAAACATCTAGGATTTCACCACTATTCTAACATGTGTGACCATTTTGTGTGTGTTAGATTACCGAAAAGTGTATGCCACAGTCCACTAAAAACTGCAATAATAATGCTGTTCGGAATGTTTGAGTTTTCAGTTATGCATTTCAGGCTTAAAAATGCCTTCCAGTCATGGCAACATTTTTTGGATGGGGTTCTAAGAGGCCTTCACGCCTTCCATTTTGTGTCACTTACCTCTACAGATACTAGCACTCTCTAAAAATGCCCAGTTACAGGAACAACACTTCAGGGGGTGCAACAGAGGTTAACTCACTTCAGAATTACACTCAATGAGGACAAGTGTCTCGTCAGTGAACCTGTGGTAACAACCTCTGCTATAAAGTTTCAGCACATGGCACCTGGAAAATTAGATACTTTATATGCCCTTCCATGGTCGCAAAATAATAAAAAACTGGGAGATTTCCTCAGCATGGTTAACTTTTACCAATGCATTCTCCCACGAACTGCCACAACAGAAATGCCTCTCACAAATGCACTGACATGCCACAACACAACAGGCAAGTATCCCCTCCAGTGGACACCAGAGATGGAAACTGCTTTCAAGGACTTGCAAGAAAGCCTCGCAAATGCTGTGGCGCTCCCTCAATCTGCTCCGGGGTGCACTTAGCTTTGGTTGTTGATGCCAGCCAATATGCTACTGGCACAGTACTTCATCAAAAAGTGAATTGACACTGACACCCTCTGAGTTTCTTTTCCCAAAAACCACAACTCAGCCAAACATTTTAGAGTACTTACAATGGGGAGCTTTTAGCATTCTATGAGAATGTCTGACATTTCTGCCCTTTTTTTGAGGCCTGGACCTTCTGTCATTTACACTGACCAAATGCTCATTATGTCAATGTTCCAAAAGAACGGCGACAAGTGCTCTCCACACTGATTCAGACACATCAAATACATCGGCAAATTACCATCGACATCTGCCAATAACATTGTAGCTGACTACTTTTCTTGTGTCAGCAGCTCAATGTTCATTTTGAACTACAATGACCTCACTACAGTTCAGTCTTCAGTTCAACAACTTCAACTGTTACTGAATGACTCCTCCAGCAGATTATGCCTCCAACTATTGGATACACCTGGTGGTACAGCACATACAAGGTGGAATCCAAAATTTTCGGGACTGGTGCTGGCATCTGGAAAGTAGGAGTAGTAGATCTTAGCACTGCTAGGTGGCAAGAGCTATATATATGATAAGTCAGTGCGGAATGGCATTCAGCTGGGAGGACAAGTTGCGTGTCCACAGTGATTACCATAATACTCTGTGTTTGGTGTGTCACGATTTTACGATGGATTCACGAACAGAACAGCGTGTACGCATCAAATTTTGTGTGAATCTCAGGAAAAGAGCTACGGAGACCCTAGCAATGATTCAACAAGTGTTTGGGGGACAGAGCATGAGCTATATGCGAGTGTTCGAGTGGCATGCTCGGTTCAGGACCGGCTGTACAGACGTCAAAGATGATGCTCATACTGGAAGGCCCGTTAGCCGCACAACGCCAGACATTGTTGGCAAACTTCAACAATTGGTTCATGCAGATTGACGTTGAACCATTCAAGACCTTGTGCGTGAAATGCGTATTGATTATGGGACATGTCAATGAATGTTGACTGATGAATTGGACATGCATTGTGTTGCAGCAAAATTTGTGCCAAGGATCTTGACTGCTGATCAGAAGGCACAGCATGTTGAAGTGTGCACGGACCTTCGTCAGACCACATCTGATGATCCACCCTTCTTGTCACAGGTTATCACAGGCGACAAGAGCTGGATTTATGGTTATGACCCAGAGATAAAGCAACTATCGTCCCAGAGGAAGAGCCCGGGCTCTACAAGACCCAAAAAAGTGAGACAGGTGAAAAGCAAAGGGAAGAGCATGATCATTGTTTAATTTGATACCAAAGGAATTGTGCACAAAGAATTCATCCCACCCAATCAAACCGTGAATTCTGCGTACTACTGTGACATTTTGCGGCAGCTACGTGAAAACGAGCGGTGACGATGGCTAGAACTTTGGCGTCAAGGGAACTGGCTGCTGCATCATGACAGCGTGCCCTGTTACATGTCCTTGCTCACCAGGACCTTTTTGGCAAAAAACAACATGGCAGTTGTACCCCACTCTCCGTACTCGCCAGATTTGGCACCTTGCGATTTCACACTATTCCCAAAACTGAAACTCAAGTTGAAAGGCCATCGGTTCGACACTCTAGAGAGGATTCAAGAAGCATCGCTGGTGGTGATAAACACTCTAAAAGAACAGGACTTCAAAAAATGTTTCAGCAGTGGCAGAAGTGCTGGAACCAGTGTGTAAATGCGAATGGGAACTACTTCGAGGGTGATGGTGACCATTAGTTCAAAGGTAAGGTTTTCAACAGATGGGAGCACCAGCCCCGAAAATTTTGGACAGCACCTCATATACGGTTTGATGTATCGAGAAACAAACTGAGGCCTTCATCTTCATGCCTTTGAGAGTTGGCTTTTGACAGTGTCCACAAACTGGTGCATGCTGGAGCCAACACTACAGTCAAACAGATGATTGATCAATTTGCGTGGTCTTCAGTCACAAAAGATGGGTGTGCCTCAGACCCTGTGTGCTTACTGTGCCAACAGAGCACTATCAGATGCCACGTGCATACAAACGTGGGACATTTTCTGCTGAAAACGACGAGGTCCAGGCACATCCTCTTCCCCATCTGAAGGCTACATGTTCACAGTGGTGGGCAGATGTACACAGTGGGCACAGACTGCTGAGATAACCACTAGGACCTTCACAGAGACCTGTTTGGCACATTTCGGTTGCCCTATCTGCATCACTACAGACCAAGGGTGACAGTTTGAGTGCAACCTTTTCAATGAATTGTTTGTTGCTCTCCTGCGTTGGGCCACAGACACATCTGGTTTTCATGCATAATGTGTTACCAGACCGCTCTCACGCCATGCTTCACAGTTATATTGTCCACCCACCACTACAACCTCTCTAATCTGGACTCTTTCTGTTTCTACAGTGAGGGAAACACATGAAGGTTGGTTGGTTTGGGGGATTAAAGGGACCAGACTGCTACGGTCATCGGTCCCTTTGTCCAAGTACTAAAAAAACACCCACAGAGAATAAAAAACGAGTAACAGAATAGAGCACAGACGACACGGAACAAGAGAAACTGAGACAAAGACCAGACAAAACGAACTAAAAGCACACAGAGTGTGGTGGTGGTTGGCCGACCAGAGAAATAAAAAAGGAAAAGCCAACCACTTGAAACACATTAAAAAGTCAGTTTAAAACCGGAGGCCAAAGGCCAGAATCAACACAAAACAATAAGATAAAAACAGAAACACTCAGATTAAAGAATAAAAACCCCCTGCCCGAATAAAACGTAAAACTAAGTCAGCCATAGCCGGGTCATCTGTTAAAAGGGCAGGGAGCGAGTCAGGCAGTGCGAACGACTGCCTGAGCGCAGCTAAAAACGGACACTCCAATAAAACATGAACCACGGATAAAACGGAGCCGCAGCGACATAGAGGCGCGTCCTCACGGCGCAATAAGTGGCCGTGTGTAAGCCGAGTGTGCCCAATGCGCAGCCGGCAGAGGACAACAGACTCCTTGCGAGAGACCCGCAAGGAGGAGCGCCACACACCGGTAGCCCCCTTGATGGCCCGAAGTTTGTTGCGTGAAGGCAGGCCGCGCCATTCAATGTCCCAAAGGTCCAGAATTTTGCGGCGTAGGAACGCTCGCAAATCTGTCTCCGGGAGGCCAACGTCCAGAGATGGTGCACTAGTCGCCTCTTTTGCCAGCCGGTCAGCATTCTCGTTGCCGGGGATCCCAACATGGCCTGGGGTCCACACGAAGACCGCAGAGCGGCCGCAACGCGCAAGGGTATGCAGGGACTCATGGATAGCCATCACCAGACGGGAACGAGGAAAATACTGGTCGAGTGCTCGTAAACTGCTCAAGGAATCGCTACAGATAACGAAGGACTCACCTGAGCAGGAGCGGATATACTCTAGGGCTCGAAGGATGGCGACCAGCTCAGCAGTGTAAACGCTGCAGCCAGCCGGCAAGGAACGTTGTTCGGAATGGTCCCCTAGAGTGAGCGCATAACCGACTCGACCAGCAACCATCGAGCCGTCGGTGTAAACAATGCCAGAGCCCTGATACGTGGCCAGGATGGAATAAAAGCGGCGGCGGAAGGCCTCTGGAGGGACCGAGTCCTTCAAGCCCTGTGCCAAGTCTAGCCGAAGGCAAGGGTGAGCAACACACCATGGGGGTGTACGCAGAGGCGCCTGGAAAGGAGGCGGAACAGGGAAAAACCCAAGCCCGCAGAGAAGCTCCTTGACGCGTATGGCGATTGGACAACCCGACCGGGGCCGACGTTCCGGCAGATGGACGACTGATGGCGGGAACAGGAGACGATAGTTAGGATGCCCGGGCGAGCTTAGAACATGGGCAGCATAAGCGGCTAGCAAACGTTGGCGTCGGAACCGCAGTGGAGGGACACCTGCCTCCACGAGTAAGCTGTCCACAGGGCTGGTGCGGAAAGCATCAGTGGCAAGGCGTATCCCGCTGTGGAGAATTGGGTCCAGCACCCGCAACGCAGACGGGGATGCTGAGCCATATGCCAGGCACCCATAATCCAGACGGGACTGGATTAACGCCTGGTAGAGCCGTAACAGGGTAGAGCGGTCGGCTCCCCAGCGGGTGTGGCTCAAACATCGCAGTGCATTGAGACGCCGCCAACACGTCTGTTTGAGCTGTCGGATATGAGGCAGCCAAGTCAACCGGGCATCGAAAACCACCCCCAAAAACCTGTGCGATTCCACCACCGAAAGAAGTTCGCCGTTAAGAGAAAGCTGCGGCTCCGGGTGGACAGTACGTCGCCGGCAGAAATGCATAACGCAGGTCTTGGCTGCCGAAAACTGAAACCCATGCGCTACAGCCCAAGACTGCGCCCTACGGATAGCGCCCTGTAGCTGACGTTCAACAGCTGCAATGCCGGGAGAGCTGTAATAAAGGCAGAAGTCGTCAGCATACAGGGAAGCGGAGACAGAGTTTCCCACGGCCGCAGCAAGACCGTTAATGGCTATTAAAAACAGACAGACACTTAAAACGGAACCCTGTGGCACACCGTTCTCCTGGACGTGGGAGGAACTATACGAGGCCGCGACTTGCACGCGGAAGGTACGACACGACAGAAAATTGCGGATAAAAATCGGCAGAGGACCCCGAAGACCCCATCCATGAAGCGTAGAAAGAACGTGATGACGCCACGTCGTATCGTACGCCTTCCGCATGTCGAAAAAGACAGCGACCAGGTGCTGACGGCGGGAAAAGGCAGTACGGATGGCCGACTCCAGGCTCACCAGATTGTCGGCGGCGGAGCGGCCTTTACGGAACCCACCCTGAGATGGAGCCAGAAGGCCCCGAGACTCCAGTACCCAATTCAAGCGCCGGCTCACCATCCGTTCAAGCAACTTACAAAGAACGTTGGTGAGGCTAATGGGACGGTAGCTGTCCACCTCCAGAGGGTTCTTTCCAGGTTTCAAAACCGGGATGACAATGCCTTCCCGCCATTGCGACGGAAACTCCCCCTCGACCCAAAGACGGTTGTAAAGATCGAGAATGCGCCGCTGGCAGGCCACTGAAAGGTGTTTCAGCATCTGACAGTGGATGCCATCTGGCCCAGGAGCGGTATCAGGGCAAGCAGCAAGGGCACTGCGAAATTCCCACTCACTAAATGGAGCATTGTAAGATTCTGGGTGGTTGGTGCGAAACGAAAGGCTCCGACGTTCCATCCGCTCTTTAATGGAGCGGAAGGCCTGGGGGTAATTCGCAGAAGCGGAACTCATAGCAAAATGCTCTGCTAAGCGATTGGCAATGACGTCGGAGTCAGTACAAACTGCTCCATTCAGTGAGAGCGCAGGGACGCTGACAGGTGGCCGATAGCCGTAGACGCGTCGAATCTTGGCCCAGGCCTGCGATGGAGGGACATGGAGGCCAATTGTGGACACATACCGCTCCCAGCACTCCTTCTTGCCTTGGCGGATAAGGAGGCGGGCCCGCGCACGCAGCCGTTTGAAGGCGATAAGGTGGTCGAGGGAGGGATGTCGCTTGTGACGCTGGAGCGCCCGCCGGCGATCTTTAATCGCTTCAGCGATCTCAGGCGACCACCAAGGCACAGCCTTCCGCCAAGGGGACCCACAGGAATGGGGAATGGCAGATTCGGCGGCAGTAACGATGCCGGTGGTGACCGATTGAACCACCGCATCAATGTCATCGGTAGAGAGAGGCTCAAAAGCGGCAGTGGAGGAGAACAAGTCCCAGTCAGCCTTATTCATAGCCCATCTGCTAGGGCGCCCAGAAGAGTGGCGCTGTGGTAGTGACAAAATGATCGGAAAATGGTCACTACCACACAGGTCGTCATGCACACTCCATTGGACAGACGGTAAGAGGCTATGGCTACAGATGGAAAGGTCAATGGCGGAGTAGGTGCCATGCGCCACACTGAAGTGTGTGAAGGCACCATCATTTAACAGCGAGAGATCGAGCTGCGATAATAAATGCTCAACGATGGCGCCTCGACCTGTTGCCACTGACCCACCCCACAGAGGGTTATGAGCGTTGAAGTCGCCCAATAGCAAGAAAGGTGGCGGCAATTGGGCGACCAGTGCAGCAAGGACATGCTGCGAGACATCACCATCCGGTGGAATGTAAAGACTGCAGACAGTAACAGCCTGTGGCGTCCACACGCGTACAGCGACAGCCTCTAAAGGCGTCTGGAGAGGGACAGACTCGCTGTGCAGAGTGTGAAGGACATATATGCAGACGCCACCAGACACCCTTTCATAAGCTGCTCGGTTCTTATAATAACCCCGATAGCCACGGAGGGCGGGGGTTCGCATTGCTGGAAACCAAGTTTCCTGGAGAGCAATGCAGAAGAAAGGGTGAAGGCTGATAAGGTGGCGGAGCTCAGCTAGATGGTGGAAGAAACCGCTGCAGTTCCACTGGAGGATGGTGTTGTCCATGGCTGGGAAAGGCGTGACGGGACTGGGAAGGCAGATTACGCCGCTGGGTCACCTGCTGCCTCCAATGGAGCATCCGTGCAAATGCCATCCATTGCGTCCGCGGGACCGGCAAGAGCGAGGTCCTCAGCGGACGCCAGAATCTCCACCTCGTCCTCAGAGGCAGAGCTTGTAGGAAGCGGCGGGATCGGTGCCACCGCATTACCGTTGGTCTTGGGGACTTTCCTCTTTTTCGGCTTGTCACGCTGTGCCTTCGGCGCTTCAGGCTGCATGGGCTTCACTGGGTCAGTCTCAGGGACAGACGACGACCGCGAGGCCCGACGACCAGGGACTGGCGGTTGTTTCAACCACTTGCGGGCGTCCGCTTTTCCACTGGTCGGAACTTGCGAAGGGAGGTCCCCAAGGGATCCCTTCCTGGCGAGAGCAGCCGAAGAAGTCTTACGCTTCTCCGCCTGGGAAGGGGGAGCTGATGTCCCCGAAGGTTGGGAGGGTGTTGCTCCTGAAGAAGATGGAGCAGGAGCAACAGGGTGTGAAGTGCCCCCCACAAGCAAGGGGGCCGGTGGAGGCTGACCGATCTTAGAGCCGATTCGCGATGACGGGAGAACCGTCGTTGCAGCAGCGGCGTAGGTTGACGGCATTGCCACAGGATGGAGCCTCTCATATTTCCGTCTAGCCTCGGGGTAGGTCAGCCGGTCCAAGGTCTTATATTCCATTATCTTCCGTTCTTTCTGCAATATCCTACAGTCCGGCGAGCAGGGGGAATGGTGTTCTCCGCAGTTAACACAGATAGGAGGCGGGGCACATGGAGTATCGGGATGCGAAGGACGTCCGCAATCCCGACACGTCATGCTGGAAGTACAGCGAGATGACATGTGCCCGAACTTCCAGCATTTAAAACACCGCATCGGAGGAGGGATATATGGTTTCACATCACAACGGTAAACCATCACCTTAACCTTTTCGGGTAAGACATCACCCTCAAAGACCAAGATGAAGGCACCGGTGGCGACCTGATTATCCCTCGGACCCCGATGGACGCGCCGGACGAAGTGAACACCTCGTCGTTCGAGGTTGGCGCGTAATTCATCGTCGGACTGCAGAAGAAGATCCCGGTGGAATATAATACCCTGGACCATGTTCAGACTCTTATGCGGCGTGATGCTAACGGAAACATCCCCCAACTTGTCACAATTGAGCAACCTCCGTGACTGGGCAGAGGATGCCGTTTTTATCAACACCGATCCAGACCGCATCTTGGACAAGCCCTCCACCTCACCGAACTTGTCCTCTACAAAGAACTGAGGCTTCACGGATAGAAAAGATTCCCCATCAGCTCTGGTACAGACAAGATATCTGGCCGAATACGTCTCAGTGTCACGCAATGCCTGTCGTTCCTCCCATGGTGTGGCGAGGGAGGGGAACGATTTGGGGTCATAAACGTTACCTTTAAAATGGGCTCTCGAACGCTTAGAGACTGCTGACGGCTGGCCGCCAGCGACAGATGATGTACCACGCTTCATTGCGGGTCATCCGCCCTGATGCCACCTACTCCGACCAAGGGCCCTCCCCACGGGCGCCACCCAGCCACAGCAAAGGCCACCTGGCAGGATGGTCATTGCCGGGAGTCCTGATGCCTACTCCTTGGCATACGTGGGGAGTGAACGGCGCAGGCATCAGTAGAGCGATCCCTGTGTTGTCAGGGGGCTACAACCAAGAGGGTACATGGCGACCCCACCACAACGGACTGGCTACCGTGCTGGATCTTAGGTGCAAAAATGGCCAAGGTCGTCATCACAGTTAAAAGAAACACTGCAGAGTGCAGCGTGGAAATCGCCCAAGAGATCGAAAACGAGCGGGACACCATTGCAACGACGAGAAAGACGGCTATAGGTCTAATTGCACGAAGGATACAGTGCACCATGTAAGGTGCCCTTCCCCAATTGGCTCGCTCTTCGGAATAATTTAGATAGATGGAGGTCAAACCCGAGAGGGGACCATCACATAAGGCCGAAACGTTTGAGACTCCTTTTAGTCGCCTCTTACGACAGGCAGGAATACCGCGGGCCTATTCTAACCCCCGAACCCGCAGGGGGGAACACATGAAGGATAAAGTCCAAAACTGCAAATGTGCTAAAGTCTCCACTAAACAAGTTAAGCCTGCATGGATCTTTTAGCATATGAAAGAACAGCATATTTTACATTTATTCAGTGTACTGTAACTTATGGATTAATATCATGGCAAAATTGCAAAAAAGTAAATGATCACATTGTAAACCTTTGTTAATTAAATATAAAATCATAACAGTAATTTATTTACATACATTTGATAGCATTAATTACATAGTTGTTGAATTACCTACCATAATTGTAACAAATGAAAGACATGAGTATTATACCAGAGCCTCTACATCTCTAGTCTTTCCACAAAACAGACTAGCAAAACCGACAAGTCATGTTTATAGGATAATCAAAGGTTGTAATAAATTTTGTAAGTATGCCTACAATATGCAATTATATTGTTTAAGATAAAGCTGCACTGCTCCTTTGTAGCAAACCAATTTTATTCATAAGAAGAATTCTTACAAATGCCCAATACAAGCAAAACTATGTTTAAAATGTACTTATGTAAAATTTCATTTTATGAAGAATTAATAAATTAAGTATACTGATTAATTCTATTGCATGTATTTATTTAACAAAAGATATGAAATCTAAGTAGTGTTGGTTGATTGGTTGGATAATTGTTGTTGTTGTTGTTGTTGTCTTCAGTCCAGAGACTGGTTTGATACAGCTCTCCATGCTACTCTATCCTGTGCAAGCTTCTTCATCTCTGAGTAACTATTGCACCCTACATCCTTCTGAATCTGTTTAGTGTATTCGTCTCTTGGTCTCCCTCTATGATTTTTACCCTCCATGCTGCCTTCCAGTACTAAGTTGGTGATTGCTTGATGCCTCAGAACATGTCCTACCAACTGATCCCTTCTGCTTCTCAAGTTGTGCCACAAATTCCTCTCCTGCCTAATTCTATTCAGTACCTCCCCATTAGTTACGTGATCTACTCATCTAATCTTCAGCATTCTTCTGTAGCACCACATTTCGAAAGCTTCTATGCTCTTCTTGTCTAAACTATTAATTGTCCATGTTTCACATCCATGTATGGCTACACTCCATACATATATTTTTAGAAAAGGCTTCCTGAAACTTAAATCTGTACTCAATGTTAACAAATTTTTCTTGTTCAGAAACGCTTTCCTTGCCATTGCCAGTCTACATTTTATATCCTCTCTACTTCGACCGTCATCAGTTATTTTTCTCCCCAAATAGCAAAACTCATCTACTACTTTAAGTGTCTCATTTCCTAATCTAATTCCATCAGCATCACCTGATGGCACAACACCAATTCTATTTACATTCTGGTGAGATTTAAAGGCAGCTTTAGATTTATTCCAAATCTAGCAAAAAATAGTACATATTTCTTTCAGTGAATCAGACATACTTTTAGTAGTCATTCAATTACCATGCACATTCTAACATCCAAAATACACGCACATACTACTCTATATCCGGAGTAAATCCTTGTTTTGCTTTTGTTGATGTTCATCTTATATCCTCCTTTCAAGACACTGTCAATTCCATTCAACTATTCTTCCAGGTCCTTTGCTGTCTCTGACAAAATTACGATGTCATTGGCAAACCGCAAAGTTTTTATTTCTTCTCCATGGATTTTAATTCCTATTCCAAATTTTTCTTTTACTACTTGCTCAATATACAGATCGAATAACATCGGGGATAGGCTACAACGCTGTCTCACTCCCTTCCCAACCACAGCTTCCCTTTCATGCCCCTCGACTTTCATAACTGCCATCTGGTTTCTGTACAAATTGTAAATAGCCTGTCGCTCCCTGTATTTTACCCCTGCCACCTTCAGAATTTGAAATAGAGTATTCCAGTTAACATTGTCAAAAGCTTTCTCTACGTCTACAAATGCTAGAAACATAGGTTTACCTTTCCTTAATCTATCTTCTAAGATAAGTCGTAGGGTCAGTATTGCCTCACGTGTGGTTGGCTGATAAAACGGACCAAATTAAAGTAATTTGGTTGATGAGTAAGCTTTGTATTAACTGTTCCAAGTATTGCTGAAAAATGATAGGGGCATTAACCACTTCAAATGGGAGGCAGCTGCACCAGAAAAGACCAAATGCTGTGTTTATCACTATAATTTGCTTACACTTTCCATCAAGAGTTGATTGTATATAAGCATCCATAAGATTAGTCTCAAATATATACTGGCCCCTAGATAAGTTTTTTCTTTCATTTACTCCGGATATAGAGTAGTATGTGCGTGTATTTTGAATGTTAGTATGTGCATGGTTTTTGAATGACTACTAAAAGTATGTCTGATTCACTGAAAGAAATACGTACTATTTTTTGCTAGATTTGGAATAAATCTAAAGCTGCCTTTAAATCTCACCAGAATGTAAATAGAATTGGTGTTGTGCTAAAAGTTACAGCTGACACTTCATAGTGTAATTGTTCACACCCCAGAAAGCTTAAAAAAGAAATGTGTATTCTACACGCAGTGTTTGTAAGCCTCAAAAGAGTGTGGTGTCAGATACAGATTGACAGAGTCACGAATCTGAAAGCCAAAGGCAGAAAAATCATCCAAACCAAATATATCCGAAGCTGTGAGAGATGTTACCACAAAGAAGGATCATTTGCAGGTGACATATTTATATACAGCTGATGCAGTATCTGGCTCTTAACAGAACAGACTAATTGAAACAATTCAAAACTCTTGGTGAACAACTACATACTGCCAGGTGAGCGGCCATCATAAAAGTCATTAGAAACATTGAAAAAGCAATAGTGCTTTTATTCATCACAGTTAGCTCTGGATGGTAGTGAGTGTGCAGGTCAGCATGCAACCTCAGGAGGTACCCAGTTCACAGAGTTGACAGACTGGGCATGTGGCAGTGGTGATGAGGTTGTCAAGGTGCTGTCAGCACCTTTCACAAATGTAGTGCCACATCAGATGCCTCAGGTAGGTGGCAAGCATACAGTGACAGCAAGTTCCATCATAAGTTGGTCATGCCAATTGTGTAAACAAACAACTCAACGCAGGAAGACCTGAGTGCAGAGATGAACAAAGACCCCAGAGCGGTATGCAGCGGCCCATGGACGCAAGCATGCAGTAGCAGAGTACAAGCACACAAGGCAGGTAGAAGATTAGCAGCAAGTAAGATGCAGGTGTGAACCCTGAACTCTTGGGTAGGTGCCCTGAAGTTGGTACAAGCCTGTCAGTAGATGATCCCCAGCTGGAAAGATCACAGGGCTATGAACAGCCTGTGGTTGCACAGCCAATAGAGGTGGCATCTAGCAGCAGCAGACTGGATTACCCACATTAGGTCAATGACTGTCATGTAGTAGCTCTCTGAGCTGGTTGCAGACGATGACAGATTCTGCATAGCTGAGATGGGCGGTATTTAGGGTCACTCAGTCCACCCTGTGTTGACAAGACATCATTTCTGATCACATAGGCTCCCAAGTGGTACAATGCCAGGCTCTAGCATGGTGTAAACCAGATCGCTACTACAACTGTCTGGCCCCGTAATAAGCCTTGTTGACAATATTCCACATCTTGGATGCAGCTGGCAGTGGGGTTGATATGCCAATGAGACTGAAGTACCAGGGCAGGGACTTCCATCATTTCAGCATGACCTTTCTACAACTTCTTGCATCTGAACATGGTGATAGCTTTCTGTTCACTTGTACACAGGTTACTTCCACCAAGTTGAAAGGCAGCTACTCAACAGTATCTTCATTAATGATACTGAGGCGCTCTCATCCAAGGGAAATGTAATATCAGTATTTATGTTAATGGAAAGTTCTGGCAAAAACTAAATAATTTAGGGGGTAATGGTACCTACTCACTAAATAGTAGAAGCATTGAGTCATCAACAGGCAATAAACAAGCAAGAGGGAGGATTGCTGAAGGGTGGCTGATGGCTAGGAAGGAGGATTCAACACCCATGCGACCTAGATTCCTTCCCTTAACACAAATTCTTCTGAACTATGCAGATTGGAGCTGACCTTGCAACACATTGTTTGTTCCTGCAATCCTCCTCGTCTAACCTCCACTATACCCTGCCCAGTACCTCCACTTCACTCAGCCTGCACCTATGCCCATTTCCACATAGTCTCCCCTACCTTTGTTCTGTCATATTTTTCCAGTCCATCCTCCATGTCATCCTCATCATGTGCTCCACGAACTCAGGGGCAACAATGCCCATGTGTCACATTCAGCCTGCACCAACGCCCATTTCCACAGTCTCCCATTCTTCTGTTCTGTCATCTTTTTCCAATCCACCCTCCATGTCATCCTCGTCGTGTGCTCCACGAACTCACTGGCAGCAGTGCCCGTGTGTCACATTCATATCCTGTGCACCTGCTCTCTCTCCCTCCACACTCTTATCCTGTACTCCTGATGTCTTCCTCCAGTCTGTGAACCAACCTTCCCCAATTCTCACTCCTAATCTTCTCTCTCATTTCTCCCCTCTCCACCCAACATATCACCTCATATCAGTGAACCTGAAGAACTGCAGCCCCAGCATTGTGTATTCATCCTCAAATTTTATGTTGTTAGCATCAAATATGTTTGTTTGGACTCAATACTTCCTGAATGTGAACAGGTACAATGTCATTGACATATGGACACTGAAGCAGCAGAGCTGTGGACAAGCTTGACAAGCAATGAACACATGGCCAGTTCCGTCAAGTGGAAACACACTGCATTCTGATGAGAGTTCTTGATACTGCAAACAATCTTGAAACTGCAAACAATGTGATGCATAAGATGTGCTAGCATTATCTTGAGACTCTAAAGATGATGGTAACAGGTAACAACCATTAGATTTGCAATGTGACAATGGTGTTACCAATGGTCTGACGACCAGGTGCAGTGAAGAGTATGTGAAGAGATTGATGACAGTGACAACATCAATACTCTATCATTTGATTTAAATCTTTCTTACTTCATGCAGTTTATGTAGATTCCCTGTTTATGTTTTCTTGAGATGCAGATGAGGTACTATTGCAAAAACCATTTTCAATGTAAGTTAGCTTTAGACCCTGTGCTCAAACATTAGTATTGGGATCCATATGTATGACTACACTTCTGATAAAGGAACACAGTTTGTTAGTTTCATGTTCCATGGATCATTCTACATGATAAATCGTGATGATGTGGACTGAGTAATTTTATATTCATACTGCAAATTAATTTGTAAAGATGGTAACATGATTAACATTTATAAGATTTTTTATGTACAAATGTCAGATAGTAATTTCAACCCAACACCTTTTATGTATTAATAGAAATCCTTCACAGAATACAAGGAGTTGTTGAGGAGAAATTTTTTCAGTTTGTTTTCAAATTGTACTTTGGTGTCATTCAGAAATTTTATATCTCTGGGTCATTAATCAAAAACTTTAGTCATATCATTGTGCACAGGTGCAAGGAGCATCCCTATTGTGGAGTAATGAATGTAATTTTCCTTCTTGTATCATACTTATGTATATCATTGTTCCTCTTGAATTGCAGTGGATTGTTTACAACAAACTTCATGATCGAATAAATATATTTTGAAGCAGTAGTCAGCATGCCCAACTCCTTCAGCAGGTGATTGTGGGCAAGCACCAACTATTATTCTTAAAGCACATTTTTCTGCTATGAAGACTTTCCTTCTTAAAGGTGAGTTCTCCCAGAACATTATTCCGTATGGCACTGTTGAATAAAAACACGCAAAATATGCCAACTTACTGACTTGTCTCTCCCCAAGATTTGTAATGATCCTAAGTGAAAACATGGCTGAACTAAGTTGTTTTAGGAGTTCTGAATGTGCTTTTTTAGTTCAAATTCTCACCTAATAATTTTCAGGTTTACACCATATCTATTATTTCCTCACCATGTGTTTCACCCCTAGATGTGCAGAACTGAATATGTTGTGTCCTTTTAAAATTGAGTGTGAGACCATTCACATACAACCATTCAATGACACTTTTAAAAATGCTGTTTACCACTTCTTCTGTTTCTGTATGTATACTTGGACTGATTAAAATACTAGCGTCATATGCAAAAAGAACTTATCCTGTTTGTTTTATATTAGATGGAAGATCATTTACATAGATGAGGAACAACTATGGACCTAAGATTAAGCCTTGGGGAAAACCCATACATGATTTCTCCCTAGTCAGAATAGTGCAGCTTTTGATCACACATTTTTCTAAGCTTGTGTTCACATAGTGTTTCTTTGTGTGGAAATTTTAATAATCGTCATAGAAATATCCCCAAAAATAAAGCCATGAAAAGACAATCATAAGAGATAGAAAATGACCTTAGAAATGAATTGTAAAATCATTGAAAAACATGAATGTGGTGTGAGCATTGCTGATTTAACATGCACATACAATCAGTACATACTTGCACTATCCTCAAGAACGAGGACAAGATTAAGGGTATAGATGCTTCAAAGGGAGTGACAAGAGTATCTTAACAGTGGTTTCATATTCTGAATGACGTCAGAAAGTAGTTCCTTACAGGGATAAATAGAAAGTAATCGCAAGGTGACACTATTAATGAGCAAAAGGTTTTTAATTGTGACTAGATGGGCCTATTCTGGAAGAATATGCAGAAGTGTACTTTTATAACAGCAGAGGAGAATGAATTGTCTGGTCAAATGCCAATGAAAGACTGTCTCAAACTGCTGCTCTGTGCCAGTGCAAGCGGCAATTTGAAAATTAAGCTGCTGCTTGTTTATCAATCTAGAAGTGTACAGCCCAGAAGAGAACGCGAGAATAATTTTCACCAACCTTGTTAAGAGGACACCTTGGTCACCAGCGGCTGAAGAGGTGCGTAATGGAAGTCGTGGGTGGTTTTAGAAGTTTAAGAGAAGAACCAGTATCCACTGCATTGTGAGGCGTGGCGAAGCAGCCAGCTCTGACACAAAGGCAGCAGAGAACGTCATCAGCAACTTCAAGACACTCATAGATTCTGAGGATTATCTGTGGTAACAGGTTTTTAATTGTAACAAAATGTGTCTATTCTGGAAAAAGATCCCGAAGTGTACCTTTATAACAGTGTAGGAGAATGAATCGTCCAGTCACAAGTCAATGAAAGATCATCTCACACTGCTATTCTTTTCTGTGATTGAATCAACGAAGTGTTTGGTCTTTCGGTGAAAAAATATTTGCTCGAGATGAATCTGCCACTCCATGTCTTGCTTGTTATGGACAATGTTCCCACCCATTCTCCAGGCCTACAAGATCAGCTCCTTGAAGAATTTCAGTTTATCAAGACCCAATTTCTGCCTCCCAACACCACTCCTTTACTCCAGCCTATGGGCCAGCAGATTATTTCTAACTTTAAGAAGCTCTACACTAAAGCACTCTTCAAGCATTGCTTTGAGTTGACTGAAGCTACCAATCTCACTCTCAGAGAGTTTTGGAAGTATCACTTCAATATCATTGTCTGTGTCAAGATGATTGAAAAGACATGGGAAGGGGTATCAAGAGAACTCTCACTTGTGCTTGGAAGGAGCTTTTACCATAGTTTGTTGTTGAATGTGACTCTGAGGCATTTGAGTCAGTACCTGTGGAGCCTGTAGTCAAAGAGATTGTGTTTTTGGCCAAGAGCATGGGACTGGAAGTGGATAAATGATATCAATGAGCCTGTGGAAGATCACAGCCAAGAAATGGCCACCGAAGAGCTTATGGAGTTGCAGTGTGTTTCACAGCAGGAAGTTGTGGAGAGGAGTCCAGAGGAGGAGGAAAACAAGGAGGAGAAGGTAACAGAAAGCAGCCATTTTCTGCTGCAATATGAGAAATGTTGCAAGCATGGGGATCGTTTGCAACATACATTGAAAATTATCACCCCAATAAAACAGTGGTTACATGAATTACAAATTTGTTTGATGATAGTGCTGTGTCGCATTTTCACCAAGTGTTGAACCAATTGGCAGAAACAAATGACTATAGATAGCTTCCCACTAAAAAAGAATTGTTATGTATAATGAATGAAATGGTACATAATACTATATGTATAATCTTCTTTGAATAAATGGCATGAATAAGATAAAACTCTTAGTACTTTTTCTGCATGGAATATATCACCATATTTTACATTAATTTCTATGGGATAAATTGTTTTGCTTAATGAGTGTTTCACACTACAAGTAAGATTCTGGAACGAATTATGCTCACTATGTGAGGTTCCACTGTATATTGGTGTATTGCTAAGTACAACTTTCTGCATTATTTTCATTAGATATGATATTATACGAGGGCGGTTCAGAAAGTAACCTCCGATTGGTCACAGTGCGGGTTGTGGGGGGAGTAGCGACGCCATCTGTGCGTTCACGCACTCAACAGGTCAGTCGGCATCAAGACGTGGTCGAATGAACGTCGTACCTGCGCTAGTTTAGTTTTTGTGGCAGTTTGAAATGTGTGCTGCAATAGAAAACCCCGCCAAATGTTAAGTGCGTGCTGTCATAAGGTTTTTTACAGCCAAAGGATATTCCGCAGCAGCTATTCATCGTGAGCTTTGTGCCGTGTACGGACCAAGAGTTATGAGTGAAGGAGTTGTCTGTGAATGGGTACGTTTATTTAAAAGTGGACGAGAAAACGTTCATGATGAAGAGAGGAGTGGTAGACCATCATTGGTGACTGACGAACTCGTTCAGACAGTTGATGCAAAAGTTCGTGAAAATCGACGTTTCTCAGTGTCGGAGTTGTCTACTGGTTTTCCACAGATTTCTAAGACTCTCTTGTACGAGATAGTGACAGCAAGATTGGTTTACCGTAAGTTCTGTGCACGATGGGTGCCCAAAATTCTTACCGACCACCACAAAACTCAAAGAATGGCCTCTGCATTAGACTTTCTGTCACGTTATGAGGACGAAGGAGAACCATTGTTAAACAGAATCGTGACCGGTGACGAAACCTGGATTAAGTACGTGAACCCTGAGACAAAAGAACAATCAAAGATGTGGGCACATTCAAATTCGCCTACCAAACCAAGAAAAGCCTCGCAAGATTTTTCTGCCAGAAAACTGATGGCAACGGTGTTTTGGGATGCCAAAGGGGTGTTGTTGGTTGAATTCATGGAACGTGGTACGACCATTAATCAAGACGTGTACTGTGAAACAATAAAAAAGTTACGACGGGCTATACAGAACAGACGCCGTGGTATGCTGACTTCCGGTATCGTTTTTTTGCACGATAACGCCCGTCCTCACTCTGCTCGCAGAACAACGGCCCTTCTTGAGTCCTTCAAGTGGGACGTTATCAACCATCCACCTTACAGCCCAGACCTGGCGCCAAGTGATTATCACCTCTTCATGCATTTGAAGAAATGGCTCGGGTCACAGCGGTTCGATGACGACGAAGAGCTCAAAGATGCGGTCACAGGCTGGCTCCAGGCACAAGCGGGTGATTTTTATGCAGAAGGAATTTCAAAGCTTGTGAAGAGATACGATAAGTGCCTCAATCGCTATGGAGAC
Organism: Schistocerca americana; assembly: GCF_021461395.2. Taxonomy (NCBI): domain Eukaryota; kingdom Metazoa; phylum Arthropoda; class Insecta; order Orthoptera; family Acrididae; genus Schistocerca; species Schistocerca americana. Next base: position 543,734,709 of record NC_060119.1, read on the forward strand.
TATGTAGAAAAATAGTGCAAAGATGTAGTTGTAAGATGTATATATTAAAATATTTTTATTTAACTTGGTGTATTTTTTTAAATCAACCGGAGGTTACTTTCTGAACGGCCCTCGTACATAGGTTTTCTATACCACCAATCTCACAAAAATTCAGTTTATTTAGAGTGTTTGATTAACACAGTCAAACACTTTAGACAGCTTGCATAAAATACCAATCAGCACTATTTTAATTTAATGCTAGCAAAATTAGATGAGTGAACATGTAAATGACATTCTCAGAAAAGCAACTCTTCTGAATTCCAACCTGTGATTTTCTGAGGGTATTACTGTTAGGTGATATACTATTCTAGAATACACCACTTCCTCAAAAGCTTTGGAAAATGATGCCAGCAGTGAAACAGATTGGTAATAACTGACATTTCCCCCGTCACCTCTCTTAGAGGTGTCTGACAATGGCATTATTCAGTCTCTCTGGAAAAATACCTTGAGTAAGGGATGCATTCATATTTTAGTTAAGACTGGGATTATTGTATGGGAACAATTCTTTAGTACTCTGTTGGTAACACCATCAAAACCAGATGAGCTTTTATTCCTGAGAGAATATATAATTTTCTTAACTACAGAAGGGGAAGTTGTTGATATATTCATATGCTCGATTCTTATGATAGTCACTTTTTCAGTATACTCCTATGATTTTTCTTTTGAACTTTTACATCCCTATACTTTCTATTACATTTAAGTAATGATTATAAAATATATCTGCTACCTGTGACTCATCATTCATAGCCCTTCCATTCCATTCAATATTGATGTTATCTTGTTCTGTGGCTGGTTAGCCTGTCTCTTGTTTCACTACATTCTATACAGGGTGTTACAAAAAGGTATGGCCAAACTTTCACGCTGGAAGGCACTATGTTATTTATCATAACTAGCTATGCACCATGATCGCAGAGAGCGTTTATTACTGGGTAAACAGTTATTTTCTTGCTTTGATCTTCACTAAAAAAAGCATTATCAATTAGGGTCCTATTATCTTTCATCTATCCGTGTTGGAAAAGTAATCGTCGAGATCAAATTGTATGATCAAAATAAGGTTTCCACACCACTTTTTTCTACCAGAATTCTTTACAAAACATACACTGGAGTCACCACTGACCATTAACTGCTTGCTGCTGACAGACCACATAGTAAGAAATCCAGGTTCCTCATATACAGTTCAAAATTTCCCATTGTGAATCAACAAGATTCACAAAGATATGGAAATATTTTAATATGTTATTCTACACGGAAAACTAAAGAAAAAAGTTCATACAACCATAGGTCCACAAATGTTTGGTTATGGAGTTACAGCTAATAAAATATTTTCCCTGAAATTTAGCAACTTCGCTAATACGAAGCCATTGCAAAACTACGAGGTTAAAGTAAAGCAGACTTTGGTATTATTTTGTTGCTATAGGTCTGGTGAATCTAATAAAACATGTCCCAGGCGTGTATGTGCAGTAGTTCTTCAGAACATCCAGAGGGGTGTTATAACTTCAAGTGGAACAAATGTATTTCAAGGAAGATGCAATACATGAAAGTCACAGATCAAGTAAACAGAGTAAGATGTTCAATTTTTTTTTTGGTCCTGTCCTCCTCAGTTGCGCGTAATACTACGGTATGTTGATGATTTTCACTTATGGACCGTCTGACAGCAACTGAATAAAACACAATTTTAGTGCCATACGCGTTTCGCCTTTATTTTCTGCAAGGCATCATCAGTGGCCTGTAATATGTACATATGTTAGCTATTTTATTTACATTTTTGTCAATGTGCCTATAGGTTATAAACAGTTCTGGTGGTTGGTATTTCCTATTAAGTAGTAATGTTTTGAACTGTACTTACAGGTTGCGTAGACAGTTTCTTACATATTACGCAGAAAAAACAGCAAATTGGCGCTCATAGGAAGAAGAACAAGACCAAAAATGCAACAGGAACGTAATATGTAAGAAACTGTCTACGCAACCTGTAAGTACAGTTCAAAACATTACTACTTAATAGGAAATACCAACCACCAGAACTGTTTATAACCTATAGGCACATTGACAAAAATGTAAATAAAATAGCTAACATATGTACATATTACAGGCCACTGATGATGCCTTGCAGAAAATAAAGGCGAAACGCGTATGGCACTAAAATTGTGTTTTATTCAGTTGCTGTCAGACGGTCCATAAGTGAAAATCATCAACATACCAGAGTAAGATGTGTGTACACTTTAACAGTCAAATCATAACTGAGTCCGAGTCTAACGGCCGCTGGCTGGGTGGCCGCTTAGGTGGCGCTGCTGCTGCATGGCTGGCAGACAGTGCCGCATGTAGAGGACGCACGTAACTGTGCGGCGGCACTTTGAAAGATCAGCGAGTCACAACAAGAGGCAAAGCCATAATTTTCTTTCATTTATTAACTACTTGGCCCAATTTGTTTTTTTAAATTCTAGACAATTGCACAACATTTTCAACAGAAGTTGTAGAGAATTTCATTTTGGAAAAATGACGGTAATAATGTTAACTGAAACTGTATGAATGTGTCAGATAATCTGCTTCTATTAATACCATAGCACTTGTGAATTCATGTTAAACCGGAAAACTACTGCAAATACACCTCTGGGACATATTTTATTATATTCACTAGACCAATAACAACAAAATAAATGGAAATCCTGCTTTACTGTAACCTCGTACAGTTTTGCGATGGCTTCACATTAGCGAAGTTGCTAAATTTCAGGCAAAACCTTTTACTAGCCATAACTCTGTAACTAAACATTTGCGGACCTATGTTTTTGTCTGAACTTTTTTCTTTAGTTTTATTTGTAGAATAACATATTAAACTTCGTGAATCACCCTGTATATACAGTTACAACTAAAACTGAACTATTCTGCAGTATTAATTCATAACAAGCACACGTGCCTATGTACTGACCACTATAAAATCCACTTGTCTCAATGTTTTTGAACTTGTGTTCTGTTGTAATATATATAACAAACCTTCCTTTTCCCATATTAGTTCTGCATGAGTAAGCTGCTAGATTGTAACCTTTAACATGTAACTTATCTAACTTTGTGGTTTTGTGGTGCTCACATAGGTACAGGATGTCCATCTCTTCAGAGGTCTCTAAACTTTCCAAATCAACAAGAAGCTCTACAGTATTACTCAGTCCTCTAATATTTTGATGATTATTCAGTCCTCTAATATTTTGATGAGATAAGCTACTTACTTTTTTGTGCATTCTTAAGCACTCTGTGGGGCTCTTCTGTTATTCTGACTTCTTTCAAAACAAGAGGCCTGAATTCTGATTCTAGCCTAAAAAAGGTACCTCTCCTACACCAGAAACCACAGGGATCTTGCTATGTATGTTAATGACAGTAGCTCTCATTTTTACATTAAAATTGGCAATGTTGGCCAAGACCATTCAAAACCTTTGCCCTAGTAAGATAAGACCCCAGATCACATAAGAAACAGATTGACCGTCCTTACGGCGGAACAGGCAACCGTAAAAATACTTTTCCCATCGGTCAACAGATGTCGCAGGCGACGCTACAATGCTAACTGACCTGTCCATGTCACGGAATTGGCGACGCTGTATCTTCAGTGACGTGAATTAGGCTGATTTGTGTTCGGCTAGAGCGCTGGGCGCGAAATGCATTCGTCACACAGCTGACTGTAGCTCATGATCGGCTGTGGTTTTCCCGAGTTTTCAATCGAAGAATGTAGATTAGCTCCTGTAATTCTACAAACCAAGTTTATTTCTACTGTAGGGATACTTCTCACAATCATATGCGAAATGAAATAAATGAAAAGTAACACACAAACATTTCTCGCGAGTTACCTTTGAAATGCAGACTATTACAGTCGCATAGGTTTTACATTCGCCTTCCATGCCGTCTATTTCCTCTTTGTTATGCAGCTCTTCTGATATGGATTATGGTGGTAAAAGAGATCTCCACGTGTAGGTTAACACCATAAAGCTTTCAAAATCTTATCAACGTGTTTGAAATATAATCAGTTAATTTTCTGACAAATACTGCACCGAGCAGTGGGTTTCGCGTCCTGACATTACCGACAGAATTGTTTATTTTGCATAGAGTATGTATAGGGATTAGGTGAGTTATAATGACAATATATATTTCACATTGAGACTGTAAATAAGTTTAAGAAACAGATTTTGCTTCCTTTCTAAGTATTTCTGTAAGCGTTCTTAAGTATAACCACATTTTGCATTTGATTACTGTTAGTTGTAAACGAGTATAATTTCATGTACACACTTAACAATGATATCTTCGAAAAAAATAAAGGAAGGGCTGCCACGTTATATCAGAACATAAGGTCGACAAAATTTAGATAGGACCGAATACTTAGGGCTCTTTATTAATTCTTACTCGTAACTAATTCACTGATTTAAAATCCACTTCCGTAACCTTTCTTTATCTTTGACGGGAAATCTGAACATTTTTAGTTCAGGATTTGTCCATCTACTCCTTCCACAGTTGATATACTCGCAGGCACTCGGCATGACGACTCGATCCACTGCCACTGGTATGTCAGAAACAGCTGTACTTCACAGACGCCAGACAGTGGAAAGCTGCACGCGTTCAGTCGATGTTGCCACATATTTCACAGAACGGAGTGCCATCTTGTGGTTGGTGCCACAAGTAAGGGTGTGACGCTGTCGCTGCCTGGTGGCCGTTCCCTGACAATGGTTGCCTGCTAGACCAAGCGATCGAGCAATCTGTTTCTTACGTGATCTGGGATAAGACTATGAGTTCTTTTTATGAATGCATAAAAACTTTTATAGTGGCTGTCACTGTATGGACCTTGGCACAAAAATGGAAAGGTAAAAAGAACACATAATTGTTTATACTAACAGGATTTAGTAGAGTTGTAAGTTTACAAAGCAGTTCATACATGTTCTCACTATTAATCAGTGCAGTGATTTTACCTGTATGGATTTAAAGACTTCATGTTATTATTGTACAAACATCTGCCCTTGATGATGTTTTCTGTACAAAACACATTTGTGAGCATTTATATTAATGAAAAAACACTGGAAACTCCATGTAGGAATATCAACAATGTAGGAAAAGACAGATAGCTACTTACCGTAAAGAAAATATGTTACATCGTAGATAGGCACAATTAAAAGACACTTACGTAAAGTTTTCGGCCACAGCCTTCATTGGTAAAAGAGACACACTCAGCATTCACATACACAAGTAAGCACACCACACGTACACACAACTGACAACTCCAGCATCTTGGGTTGGAGTGTAACTAGCATGTGGGATGCAAGCAGCAATCTGGAAAGGGTAGAGAAGGGGAAGGGGTAGTAGTGTTAAGGTAGGGAGAGAGTAGAACACTGTCTGTTGGACTGTGCTGTGGCTAGAATGCCAATGGAAACAGTGTCAGAAGGTTGTGAGGCAGGGAGGTGGGGAAAAAAAAGAGCAAATTCTCTTTTTGTTTCTTGTTTTGGAACATGACAAAATACAGTCAAAGCCCCAGTAGAGGTTTGTTATGTTCCAATTTCCATGCTGGAATCTAGGAAGACTCTAAAACACCATTTTTCCAGAACACGAGAAAATATAGTTTTCTGCATTGAGAACATGTTGCTAACTCCAAAATCAGACTGATCTCTTATCATTACCAAACTGGAAGTAGAAACATTATGCTTCTGGTGATACAAAAAGATATAATCTTATCACCAGAGAAAGGAATGAGGTTACATTTTATGTTATGTTATGTTATGAATCATTAGCTGAGATGCTGAACAATGGAAATCTTATCATCTATCAAGAGATCCCCAAGGCCTTAAAATGTTTTCTCGACAAGGAAGGAAAAAAATATTAGAGTCGAATGACCAGTCACAGATCTAGCCAATAGAGCCAAAGTAAAATGATAGGCAAGGAAATGGTTGTGACCTTTGTGAAATAATTGTTTCAGCATTCACCATAGGTAATTTAGGGAAGCCATATAAATTCTACTCTTGATTTTCAGATAAGGATTTGAACCAAGCATCCGCTGAATATAAGATCCATTCCTTAACCACTGCAAGGCATCAATCTTAATGTTATTCCAGTCTTTGTTTCAGGTTCTTTATCTTAAATGATACAGTTCACTCTGAATTTCATTGAATTTTTAATGCAAGCATAAGCTGGCCAGATAGTACATAATTGTTCATTTTATTTATTAGGTATCATTATAGTGTTCACTTTGAAACTTTTAATTATTTATGAAACACACAGTGCACTCTGACCATCTTCAATCAGTGCATTCTGTATATGATTTGTGAAAGAACTAAACCAGGTTTCAGACAAATGATGCCAATGACACCTTTAGAATCCATGATGGAAAAACTGTTGTGGTCAAAATGCCTCAGAAACATTGAAATTAAAATGTTGCAGATAAATGTAACAGGTGAGTAATTATATTTCCTGGTGCTACTACTGCTGCAGGAAATAATGGGAATCTATCCACTATGTAACACCAAGTCCTTGTTCAATGTTGTTATCAAAAATCTCAAAAAGTATCTGACTGGTTTACTTTAAATTTTTACATGATACACTAACTGAATATTTGGAACAGCCATAGGCTATATACGAGGGCGGTTCAGAAAGTAACCTCCGATTGGTCACAGTGCGGGTTGTGGGGGGAGTAGCGACGCCATCTGTGCGTTCACGCACTCAACAGGTCAGTCGGCATCAAGACGTGGTCGAATGAACGTCGTACCTGCGCTAGTTTAGTTTTTGTGGCAGTTTGAAATGTGTGCTGCAATAGAAAACCCCGCCAAATGTTAAGTGCGTGCTGTCATAAGGTTTTTTACAGCCAAAGGATATTCTGCAGCAGCTATTCATCGTGAGCTTTGTGCCGTGTACGGACCAAGAGTTATGAGTGAAGGAGTTGTCTGTGAATGGGTACGTTTATTTAAAAGTGGATGAGAAAACGTTCATGATGAAGAGAGGAGTGGTAGACCATCATTGGTGACTGACGAACTCGTTCAGACAGTTGATGCAAAAGTTCGTGAAAATCGACGTTTCTCAATGTCGGAGTTGTCTACTGGTTTTCCACAGATTTCTAAGACTCTCTTGTACGAGATAGTGACAGCAAGATTGGGTTACCGTAAGTTCTGTGCACGATGGGTGCCCAAAATTCTTACCGACCACCACAAAACTCAAAGAATGGCCTCTGCATTAGACTTTCTGTCACGTTATGAGGACGAAGGAGAACCATTGTTAAACAGAATCGTGACCGGTGACGAAACCTGGATTAAGTACGTGAACCCTGAGACAAAAGAACAATCAAAGATGTGGGCACATTCAAATTCGCCTACCAAACCAAGAAAAGCCTCGCAAGATTTTTCTGCCAGAAAACTGATGGCAACGGTGTTTTGGGATGCCAAAGGGGTGTTGTTGGTTGAATTCATGGAACGTGGTACGACCATTAATCAAGACGTGTACTGTGAAACAATAAAAAAGTTACGACGGGCTATACAGAACAGACGCCGTGGTATGCTGACTTCCGGTATCGTTTTTTTGCACGATAACGCCCGTCCTCACTCTGCTCGCAGAACAACGGCCCTTCTTGAGTCCTTCAAGTGGGACGTTATCAACCATCCACCTTACAGCCCAGACCTGGCGCCAAGTGATTATCACCTCTTCATGCATTTGAAGAAATGGCTCGGGTCACAGCGGTTCGATGACGACGAAGAGCTCAAAGATGCGGTCACAGGCTGGCTCCAGGCACAAGCGGGTGATTTTTATGCAGAAGGAATTTCAAAGCTTGTGAAGAGATACGATAAGTGCCTCAATCGCTATGGAGACTATGTAGAAAAATAGTGCAAAGATGTAGTTGTAAGATGTATATATTAAAATATTTTTATTTAACTTGGTGTATTTTTTTAAATCAACCGGAGGTTACTTTCTGAACGGCCCTCGTATATTTAATATATATGTGTAATAAACACGATACTCTAATGAACATTCAGACACACATAGGTTACATATTTTGAATGTATATAATACAAGGTAGGTACAAAAAATTTTGAAACTCTGTCCACAAAATTTTTCTGCACTTACATTTCAATTATTTTGCAAAGTCTCCTTCAAAATACCCTCCTCCACAATCGATACATTGTCCCCAATGCCGTTTCCACTTCCGGAAGCAGTCTCATTACACTCTTCTGGATTGCACAAAGCACCATCTGTGAATTTTCTTTTATCTTGTCTTTCATTGCAAATCTTCATCCTTTCAACAGGGTTTTCAACTTTGGTAATGAAGAAAAGCCTGCACAGGCCAGGTCTGGAGAGTAGGGTGGATGAGGCAGCGCAGTGATTTCGTCTTTTGTGCCATAGCCACACACCAACAGGGATAAGTGTATATGCGTTTTCATGATGCAAGAGCCATGAGTTGTCTCATCAGACTTCAGGCCAGCTCCTTCTCACATTTTCTCATAGGCATTGCAATACATCCCAGCAGTAGCAATGATTAATTGTTTGTCCCTGTGGCAAGAATTAAAAATGAACTAATCCTTCAACATCAAAGAAAACTGTCAGCATGGGTTTGACACTTGAGTTGACCTGATGAGCTTGTTTTTGATCTTGGAGAACCTTTCCTGACCCACTGTGAAGATCGAAAATGATTCCCTTAAGGAACATCTTGTTCTCAGTTGAATGATCCAAAAGCTCTTCAGAGATTACAAGGTGGAGGTCTTTATGATCTTGACTCATGAGCCACGGGACAAACTTTGCGACATCTTGCATTCCAAGATGCTGTGTCAGGATTTCACGACATGATCAAATTGAAATATTACATTCTCCTGCAATCTGATATGAGCATTATCAGTACAAGCCGAAGGGTGTCCTGAATGAGGTTCACCTTTAACTTCTGTGTGGCCATTTTTAAACTGTTTGACCATTCGTAACACTGAGTACGGTTAACCACTCATCACCATAGGCTTCATTTGTCATTTGGTGTGTCTCTGTAACAGTCTTCTTGAGTTTCACGCAATATTTACTGCAGACACATTGCTCCTCTAACTTCACCATCTTGAAATTCCGAAACTGTGTGTTCTACTAAATACAGCACTGAACAATAACTAACAGACATAAAACAATGAAACTTCTGGCAATTATACATCAAACACAGGCGTGTGCAGGGATGCCAACCACGTGTCCCTCCAACACACCATTGGTGCCAAATAATGAGTGTTTCAGAATTTCTGAATAGACCTAGCACGTAAATATATATCCAATACAAAAGGGGGAAATGTTGTTTGCACCATTGGTGCCATATTATGAGTGTTTCAGAATTTCTGAATAGACCTAGCACGTAAATATATATCTAATACAAAAGGGGGAAATGTTGTTTGCAAAAATCTCCAAAAGTTCTTGACTGATTTATTTCAATTTTTTACACAATACACTAATTAACATCTAGACTGACGTAAGCTACATCTCTTCTTAAACCACAACAAACAGGTTTTCTGTTAAAGCCAACTGCAAGATGTAAGTGCTGTACTGTGTGGTTTCATTTTCATTTTTACAATCAATTTCAAATATGGTAGCAAGGCATGTAAACCATTAGAAAACTGTTACTCACATGTATATTCTTTCCCCTTATATATAAGGGTGTCTGAAAAGTAATGCCTCCAAATTTTTTTATGTGAGAACTCTCATAGCTTTTTAAATAAAACAAGCATTATTACCATACAACATCTTTATATCTATGAGTTTATTTCTCAATTTAGTGATCCTGGCAACAAACACATTTCTCTCAACGAGAGACCAGTTTGTTGATACCATCACTGTAGAATGTTTGACTTTGTTGATGTAGCTGCAACCTCAGCGACACTTGCACAGCTTCATCACTTTGAAACTGAAGTCCTTGAAGGTATTCTTTAAGTTTGGGAAACAGACAAAAATAGGATGGGGCTAAGTTGGGACTGTGTGGTGGATGATCAATGACAGTGAACCCAAGGGTATCAAATTGATGCAGATGCCACAGCACTCGTACGTGGTTTGGCATTGTCATGCTGAAGGACAGGGTACTCCATGTGCAGACAAACTCTCTGAATTCGAAATTAGATTACATTATGCTGTTTCTCACGAACCGACATAGTTATGTTACAGACTGTCACGTTAAAATCTACATTTCAAAGCCCTCTAGTGGCAGATGACTGCAAATACATATACACGAAAAATAAAGATGTAGACTGTTAATACTGTTTGTCTTATTTAAAAAGTTTTAAGAGTTTTGAGGCAAAAAACAAAATATATATATATATATATATATATATATATATATATATATATATATATATATATATATATCTATCTCTCTCTGTGTGTGTGTGGAGGCAGTACTTTTCAGCATGACCTCATATATAATTTCGGACAAAAATTGTATACACAGCACTGTGCTGTTTTGTTTTCTTCCTTGCTGTTTTTTTAAAGAAAACAGGACAGGCCTATTTATGGCTCATCATGTTATGATTCTATGGAATCTGCATTGTCTGAAACATTGTGATCCTAACCATTTGCAGACTGAAACTACATAAACACTGTCACTAAACCTGCTACATAAACAAATCCATCAGATGGAGAGGTCTGTCTCATACATCGTATACCAATGATGCCAACCAATTAACCTATCCATTTTTAAGTGACTTAAATGCCCAATGAAGTTTCATTTGTAATAAAAATAAATATAACTCAGAGTCAGAGACAGGGGTAAGAGGACAGAGATCGGGCGGAAGTGGACACAGCAAGGGGTGAGGAGCACCCCAAACTTGTTATTGCTATACATTTTAGAATATAACATGCAATGATGAAATTATCCTCTAGAAGAAAGATATTCTATTAAGTAGTACTAGATTAAAAGTAATATGCACAGAGAGAGAGGGGGGAGCAGGTGTTGCACAGAGAGAGGGAGGGGGGGAGGAGGAGGAGGAGATAGACAAAGAGAGGGGGAGGAGGAGACTGACAGAGAGATGGGGGAGGACGTGATAGGCAAAAGGGGGGGGGGAGGAGTTTAGGATGTATATCCCATTCCCATAAAGATTTAGCACATGTGAACCATTGCTTGGTTCACTTGTAATTTTATATTCAAGCAATCAGTGACAAATAATTATTGTTCCTAATTTAATTGCATATTTTGTAGAAAACATAAAAGCAATTCCATTGTGGATCAGACTTTTATTAACATATAGTGATTTCAACTTCTCGCAAGACTCTTTCATGAAAAACACCTGAACACTGAGATTTGTAATTCAGTTTTAATTTTGCCATTTCTGATTTCAGTTTTTGTGCCCTCAGTGTGTGTAAGGAGATTGTCAATTTTCCCAGAAACAGACTCACAATTCAACATTTTCCTTTTTTATTTGTATCCATGCCTTGTATGAAGGGTCTGCCTTGGCAGCCACTGAAAGCTATGTGCTTTGCACTTTCCACTACCAATGAACATTTCTTGACCCTCTCTTTAACTTATTACACTATAGTCCCTTCTGTTTATAGTAGTTTCATAAATAGAGCTATCATTTGCTGCATTTAACAAATCTACTAGCACACTGGTCTCTCAGGATTTCTTGGCATGAAAGACTAATGATGTCTTTTCAGGTATTCAACCAAGTCTTTGATTTCATTTTTCTGCATAATTTTTGACAACTGACCCATTTGCCTTCTTCAGAGGGTGTGAGCTGTGTTATGGTTGGGCCAAGTAGTTAATAAATGAAAGAAAATTATGGCTTTGCCTTTTGTTGTGACTCGCCGATCTTTCAAAGTGCCGCCACGCAGTTATTCGCGTCCTCTACATGCGGCACTGTCTGCCAGACATGCAGCAGCAGCGCCACCTAAGCGGCCAGCCAGTCAGCGGCCGCTAGACTCGGACTCAGTTATGATTTGACTGTTAAAGTGTAAACACGTCTTACTCTGTTTACTTGATCTGTGACTTTCATGTATTGCGTCTTCCTTGAAATATATTTGTTCAACTTGAAGTTACAACAATTAGTGACGAGGATGGGATTTTTCTTTTCCATCGTTGACCCACATGTTTCCATGGCTACTTTAGAGCAACTATTGCAAGGTCTCATAGAACAGCAAACACTTCTCACAAGTGCGATTCGTGATTTCATCGCGGCATCAAATGCGGGGCGTCTCTCGTCGTTGTCTCTACATCCTTTTCTTCCTTACGACAAGACGGCGGTAGACTGGTCTGGTTATGAAAAACGTCTTCGACAGGACTTCTTGGCATTTCATGTCGCGGACGAGCAAACATGTAAGTCTCTGTTCCTTTCATGGATTTCACCTCAAATGTATCGGTTGTTGTCGCAATTGGCTCCTTTGAAAGATCCTGCGTTTTTGTCCTTTGCTGAAATGTGCTCACTTCTGTCCGTCTATTTTCAAAAGCTAACGCATGAGGTAGCCTCTCGTGTTGCCTTTTACGGTTGTCAAAAACAACCAAATCAATCCTATCGTGCTTGGGCTGCTGAACTTCACGGCCTCAGTAGAAAGTGTCAATTTGTTAGTGAAGTTCACAAAGAATCCTACGTCGATTCCATGGTTTTTGTTGTTGTGGTCTTCAGTCCTGAGACTGGTTTGATGTAGCTCTCCATGCTACTCTATCCTGTGCAAGCTTCTTCATCTCCCAGTATCCACTGCAGCCTACATCCTTCTGAATCTGCTTAGTGTATTCATCTCTTGGTCTCCCTCTGCGATTTTTACCCTCCACGCTGCCCTCCAATACAAAAATGGGGGATCCCTCGGTGTCTCAGAACATGTCCTACCAACCGATCCCTCCTTCTAGTCAAGTTGTGCCATAAGCTCCTCTTCTCCCCAATTCTATTCAATACCTCCTCATTAGTTATGTGATCTACCCATCTAATCTTCAGCATTCTTCTGTAGCACCACATTTCGAAAGCTTCTATTCTCTTCTTGTCTAAACTACTTATCGTCCATGTTTCACTTCCATACATGGCTACACTCCATACAAATACTTTCAGAAACGACTTCCTGACATTCAAATCTATACTCGATATTAACAAATTTCTCACCTTCAGAAACGCTTTCCTTGCCATTGCCAGTCTACATTTTATATCCTCTCTACTTCGACCATCATCAGTTATTTTGCTCCCCAAATAGCAAAACTCCTTTACTGCTTTACGTGCCCCATTTCCTAATCTAATTCCCTCAGCATCACCCAACTTAATTTGACTACATTCCATTATCCTCGTTTTGCTTTCGTTGATGTTCATCTTATATCCTCCTTTCAAGACACTGTCCATTTCGTTCAACTGCTCTTCCAAGTCCTTTGCTGTCTCTGACAGAATTACAATGTCATTGGTGGACCTCAACGTTTTTATTCCTTCTCCATGGACTTTAATTCCTACTCCAAATTTTTCTTTTGTTTCCTTTACTGCTTACTCAATATACAGATTGAATAACATCGGGGACAGGCTACAACCCTGTCTCACTCCTTTCCCAGCCACTGCTTCCCTTTCATGCCCCTCGACTCTTATAACTGCCATCTGGTTTCTGTACAAATTGTAAATAGCCTTCAGCTCCCTGTATTTTACCCCTGCCACCTTCAGAATTTGAAAGAGAGTATTCCAGTCAACATTGTCAAAAGCTTTCTCTAAGTCTACAAATCCTAGAAATGTAGGTTTGCCTTTCCTTAATCTTTCTTCTAAGATAAGTTGTAAGGTCAGTATTGCCTCACGTGTTCCAACAATTCTACGGAATCCAAACTGATCTGCCCCGAGCTCGGCTTCTACCAGTTTTTCCATTCATCTGTAAAGAATTCGTGTTAGTATTTTGCAGCTGTGACTTATTAAACTGATAGTTCGGTAATTTTCACATCTGTCAACACCTGCTTTCTTTGGGATTGGAATTATTATATTCTTCTTGAAGTCTGAAGGTATTTCACCGGTCTCATACATCTTGCTCACCAGATGGTTGAGTTTTGTCTGGACTGCCTCTCCCAAGGCCGTCAGTAGTTGTAATGGAATGTTGTCTACTCGGGGGGCCTTGTTTTGACTCAGGTCTTTCAGTGCTCTGTCAAACTCTTCATGCAGTATCATATCTCCCATTTCATCTTCATCTACGTCCTCTTCCATTTCCATAATATTGTCTTCATTTACATCGCCCTTGTGTAGACCCTCTATATACTCCTTCCACCTTTCTGCCTTCCCTTCTTTGCTTAGAACTGGGTTTCCATCTGAGCTCTTGATATTCATGCAAGTGGTTCTCCTTTCTCCAAAGGTCTCTTTAATTTTCCTATAGGCAGTATCTATCTTACCCCTAGTGAGATAAGCCTCTACATCCTTACATTTGTCCTCTAGCCATCCCTGCTTAGCCATTTTGCACTTCCTGTCGATCTCATTTTTGAGACGTTTGTATTCCTATTTGCCTGCTTCATTTACTACATTTTTATATTTTCTCCTTTCATCAATTAAATTCAATATTTCTTCTGCTACCCAAGGGTTTCTACTAGCCCTCGTCTTTTTACATATTTGATCCTCTGCTGCCTTCACTATTTCATCCCTCAAAGCTACCCATTCTTCTTCTACTGTATTTCTTTCCCCGATTCCTGTCAATTGTTCCCTTAAGCTCTCCCTGAAACCATGAACAACATCTGGTTCTTTCAGTTTATCCAGGTCCCATCTCCCTAAATTCCCACCTTTTTGCAGTTTCTTCTAGTATCTCCAGGGCTCTTCCATGTATACAACCTTCTTTCATGAATCTTGAACCAAGTGTTAGCTATGATTAAGTTATGCTCTGTGCAAAATTCTACCAGGCGGCGTCCTCTTTCATTTCTTAGCCCCAATCCATATTCACCTACTATGTTTCCTTCTCTCCCTTTTCCTACTCTCTAATTCCAGTCACCCATGACTATTAAATTTTCGTCTCCCTTCACTACCTGAATAATTTCTTTTATCTCATCATACATTTCATTAATTTCTTCGTCATCTGCAGAGCTAGTTGGCATATAAACTTGTGCTACTGTAGTAGGCGTGGGCTTCGTTTCTATCTTGGCCACAATAATGCGTTCACTATGCTGTTGGTAGTAGCTAACCCGCACTCCTGTTTTTTTATTCATTATTAAACCTACCCCTATTTGATTTTGTATTTATAACCCTGTATTCACCTGACCAAAAGTCTTGTTCCTCCTGCCACAGAACTTCACTTTTTAATTTTCTAACCTACCTGCCCGTTTAAGGGATCTGACATTCCTCACTCCGATCCGTAGAATGCCAGTTTTCTTTCTCCTGATAATGATGTCCTCTTGAGTAGTCCCCATCCGGAGATCCAAATGGAGGACTATTTTACCTCTGGAATATTTTATCCAAGAGGACGCCATCATCATTTAATCATACACTAAAGCTGCATGCCCTCGGGAAAACTTACGGCTGTTTTGCTTTCAGCCATTTGCAGTACCAGAACAGCAAGGCCATTTTGGTTAGTGTTACAAGGCCAGATCAGTCAATCATCCAGACTGTTGCCCCTGCAACTACTGAAAACACTGCTGCCCCTCCTCAGGAACCACATATTTGCCTGGCCTCTCAACAGATACCCCTCCATTGTGGTTGCACCTACGGTATGGCTAACTGTATCGTTGAGGCACGCAAGCCTCCCCACCAACGGCAAGGCTCACGGCCTGGATGCTGGAAGTTGGGCAACATGCCCTTCAGTTTGCAAATCCGACTCTAGATGAAGTCTTATCCATTGCTCAGTCTTTTGAAATTTCTCGCACCGCTGGAGCGCAAATAGAGGCATGGGGCGAAGTCGGGGAAATACAACCTCTGTGCGATGTTGACGAAGCGTGTGGCGTGTCCCCACCAGCCGACGTGGCTGCAGTATGCTCCCAAGCGCACCCTCGGCCTACCATAAACAAACCACTAAGAAACTGCAGCAAAACCCACAGCAACTTTCTTCATGTCCGCGGTGTTTTATGAAACATTCACGAGAAGATTGTCCACACCGTTGGGCCGTGTGTCACAACTGCAAAAAAAAAAAAAAAAAAAAAAAAAAAAAAGAGTCATGTGTAATCCATTTGCAAATCCAACCTCATACGTGATGTTCATGAATATGACGCTGATTCTGATTCTGTGTTGTCTGTCAATTGTACTTCTTCCCTTTCAGGGAAGTTATTCCTCAATGTCCAAATACTTGGTCGAGATGTTCGCATGCAGGTGGATACTGGTTCTGCTGCCACTATCATCAATTCTCAGACGTATCTTCAGTTGGGCTCTCCAATCCTGTCACCTGTCACTAGGCAATTACGGACTTACAATAAACAGAAGATTTCTCTCTTGGGACAATTTGATGCTGAGGTATCTTACAAATCTGTCGTTTGCACTGTTCCCATATTTGTGGTTGACCATAGTAATGTGGAGAATCTTTTTGGTTTCGATGCCTTTCGCGTTTTTGGGTTCTCCATAGATGACTCTGTCAATATTGGCTCTGATCCTATTCCTTATGCTCAATAGGATTCCTTGTCGACGACATTTTCGTCCCTTTTTTCTCCTGGGTTAGGCCGTGCAAACGACTTTGAAGCTCATATCACGCTCAAACTCACTGCTCAGTCTAAGTTTTTCAGGCTCGGCCCATTCCTGTGGCCCTTCATGATTCGGTCAAATGGGAGCTGGATCGTCTCACTGCTTCAGGGATCTTGCTTCCTGTCACTTCCAGTGAGTGGTCCTCTCCTGTCGTTGTCATTGCTAAGCCAAATGGTGATGTTCGTCTCTGTGGCAATTTCAAAGCCACTGTAAATGCTCAATGCCTTATCGACACTTACCCTATGCCTCGACCTGATGAATTGTTCACTAAACTTGCTGGAGGCCAGTATTTTTCTAAACTTGACCTGTCAGAAGCTTATCATCAACTTCCTCTCGGTGCTGCTTCCCGGCAGTTTCTGGTCCTTAACACACCTTTCAGCCTCTATCAATACCAACGATTGCCACTAAGGGTTGCCAGTGCCCCTGCGCTCTTTCAGCGATTCTTGGAACAATAATTGCTCACTGTCCCTGGGTGCATAAATTACCAGGACGACATTGTTGTCACTTGCTCCACCACTGACGAACATCTTCAAAATCTCTGCACACTTATTCATGTCTTACAGACTGCCGGTCTTAAGTGTAATCTTCAGAAATTAAAATTTTTTCAGGCATCTATCACATACTTGGGGTTTCAACTCTCTTGGGATGGTATTCGTCCACTTCAGCAAACAGTCGCTGCGATTGATGCCCTTACTTGCCCTACATCTGTTAAGGAACTGCAGGCCTTCTTGGGGAAAATAGCATACTATCACAAGTTTTTACTGTCTGCTGCTTCGGTGCCTCAGCCGTGCATCGCCTGTTGCATAAAAATGTGCCTTTTCACTGGTCCGCGTCATGCGATGCGGCTTTCCAGAAATTGAAGACTATGCTGAAACAGGCCCTGTGCCTGGCTACTTATCGACCTGGCCAACATCTTGTTCTTGCCACGGACGCCTCCCAATGCGGGGTCGGTGCAGTCCTTGCACACCATTTTTCTGACGGTGCTGAACAACCCATTGTTTATGCCTCCAAAACGTTCACGGGTGCCCAACAAAAGTATTCTCAAATTGAAAAAGAAGCTTTGGCCATTGTTTATGCTCTTCATAAGTTTGGTGTTTTTCTCTATGGATCCAAATTTCATCTTGTTACGGATCATAAACCACTTGTTTCCTTGTTTCATCCATCAACGTCACACTACGCCTCCAGCGTTGGGCTCTTTACTTGTCTTGTTTCAATTATGAGATTCATTTCCGGCCGACGGCTCAACATGTGAATGCTGATGCACTGTCTCGCCTTCCCATGGGTCATGATCTGGCATTCGATAGGAACGAACTTTTGTGTTTCCACCTGGATGTTGCCGAGCAGTGGGTTGTGGACGGGTTCCCCATCACTGGGGACCGGCTGGCGGCTGCTACGGGTTCTGACCCTACCCTCTCCCGGGTTTTATGCTGTATTCAGAAGGGTTGGCCAGATCGTCCCTCCGCGGAGACTTCTGATCCATTGCAGAACTACTACGCTTTGCATTACCACCTCACTGCTAGGGATGGTGTTATCTTCTTTTCCACCGAAAATGCTTGGCCGCGTGTTGTGGTACCTGCGTCCTTGCGTGCTTCGGTCTTGTGCCTCCTTCACCAAGGGCACTGGGGTGTCTCCCGCACAAAATCTCAGGCACGCCATCATGTGTTCTGGTCCAGCATCGACTCTGAAATCGCACACATGGTCGCTGCCTGTGCCCCTTTTGCATCACAGGCCGCCGCCCCGAAGTCATTTTTGTCACCGTGGCCTTCGCCTGAGAAGCCCTGGGAGTGTATTCATGCTGACTTCATGGGACCTTTTTTAGGTACTTACTGGCTTCTCATTATTGACGCTTACTCTAACTTTCCTTTCATTGTCCGTTGCACGTCGCCTACCACCGTGGTAACCACCAATGCTCTAGCTCGCATTTTCTCTTTGGAAGGCCTTCCCTCTACTCTTGTTACTGATAATGGTCTGCAATTTGCCTCTTCTGATTTTGCGGATTTTTGTGCACGTCACAGCACCATGCATGTCACGGCCCCTCCGTTCCATCCACAGTCTAACAGCGCGGCTGAACGACTGGTCCGCACATTTAAGGCTCAGATGCGGAAACACCTGACTTCTTCTGCTGCTGATGATGTGCTTCTCCAATTTCTGGCTTCGAACCGTTTCAGATCCATGGGCGACCACAGCCCAGCTGAGCTCTTACATGGCCGACAGCCCCGCATTCTACTTTATCTTCTGCGGCCTTCCAACTCACGGCCGCGGGTGCCTTCGCTTGGCTGGTTCACCGACGACGACCTTCTATGGGGACAGGGATATGGCAGGCAGCCAAAATGGAGACCTGGCCGCATCTTATGACACCGTGGCCAACGCCTGTATGAAATCCAGATGCACACGGGTGTTGCAGTGCGCCATTCGGACCAGCTTCAGCCTCGTGTGCCGGCAACGCCTGTTCCGGATGCCGCTACACCACTTTCGGCTCTACCTGATGCTCGGGATACTGGAATCTCTCATTACTTACAACACAGTCCTCTCACCATCATATTGGTGCCAACAAAAGAACTGACGCCACCAGTAGACGTGTCCATGCAGGAACCAGACGACCATCAGCTGTCGGAGCAGCTCTACTCGCCTCCTTCTCCGACAGACGTGGACACATCGCCAATGTCTCCTGTTATAGCAACCGGACTTGCCACAATGGGCAGATTGGTACACGGGGCCCCAGCAGATTCGACCCCCACGTCTCCTGTCATCTCGACCCGTTATCATCGGGGACACTTCCGTCCGTACGGGAAGCCTCCTCCTCAAGACTTTACGGCCAGTCAAACAACACGTATGGACGTTAGCAATCTACAGGCCTCCTCCTGTGCAAAAACTTCAAAGGCGGGGAAGGTGTTGTGACTTGCCGATCTTTCAAAGTGCCGCCGCGCAGTTACGCGCGTCCTCTACATGCGGCGCTGTTTGCCAGACATGCAGCAGCAGTGCCACCTAAGCGGCCAGCCAGCCAGCGGCCACTAGACTCGGACTCAGTTATGATTTGACTGTTAAAGTGTAAACACGTCTTACTCTGTTTACTTGATCTGTCACTTTCATGTATTGCGTCTTCCTTGAATTATATTTGTTCAACTTGAAGTTATAACAGTTATTATGCATAACTCCTGGCTGGAGTGCATGATAGCACAGCTCACAAAATCTGTAACCACAAGCACACTAATTACTAGAACATTTCCTACCAAAGAATGACCAACTGGAGCATCACAGTTGTGTTTATGTCACAGCTGCTACATACACTCTTATTCCAGAGTTGAGGATTTCTAAATCCTGTATGAGATACAACTAAGCACATTCTTACTTAGTGTGCTGAATATAGAAACTTCTTTATCATGTTTAAGGTGATTTTGAAATCTGGCAATTATTTCTAATGCCATTAAGCTCACATCTATCAGTCTCAATGTGAAAATGTTGTTGGCTACCAGCAAAAATGTTTTTAAGGAACCATCATCAGCTACAAAATTTTCAGTTACTTTAGCAAATGAATTTGCTAATCTTTACAAAGTAGATATTTGAAGAACTGCATTTTAGCCGTCAGCTATACGAATTACTCGTTATTCTTTAACAGTTTTGATTGAAGCAACCATCATCACAGAAAGAGAAAACAGTGCACCAGACTGATAAGCAAGTCATCTTTCCTTTAAATGAAGTGAAAGCCCTGAAAGTTACAAGATGTTTGTATAGACATACGTAATGACTTTAAATAGCATACAATTTGCCTCTCAGTAAATTACAACAGAAACAGAAGTTAAGCAGATAGGAAATGACTATCAAAAACTGATAATTAAACCATAATAAAATATACAAATGGTGTTCAAGGTGAATCCTTAGAACAATAGCACACGGAGAAAGTGGCCCAGGGAAACAGCTCATTTTCAAGGGGACAGCTCTTGCATCAAAACATGCAAGATGTTCGATGCTCATCACCTTCTGCAAACAACACCCTGACAAATGGAATGTCCAGTGGTTTCGATCAACAGTTTCCACAAACGACCCTCTCATCTGTGGCTACCATACTGCAGAGCATACCAGGTCACACCTTGTCCCAAAATAACCAAGTATGGTTGACATCCAACAAATGACTCAGCTCTACCAAGGTGCCATTGGGTCACAGAATTCACAATTGATGCCAGGCATGAGTATACTCAGGCTGTCCATAACTGAGTGAGAATGAGGTTTGCCATCGTGCTGTGCATCCAATCTTACATGGCCTAACAAGCCAATCCAAGCAAAAAGGCTCAATGTTCTAAATAAAATTCAGAATTTTTGAAGGCATAAAATATTGCCAGAGCTTCTAACTTGTAGACTGAATAATTTGCCTCTACACTAGATTACGACCTGGATGTATACTTGACAGGGCATCACTAGTCACTGCACTCCGACACGAAAACCGCCAGTCCAGAGATGGATATGTCTGTTTGAAGCATAAAGTTTTTCTCAAAATCAGAAATGGCTAACACGGGTGTTGTACTAACAGCCTGCTTCAAGGCATCGAAAGCAGCTTGCTGACTATTCACCCATTGAAATGGTATGTCCTTATGATACAATATGTTAAGATGAGCTTCTAGCTGAGCAAATCCTTAAATGAACTTACAAAAAAAGTTAATCATACCAATACATCGAGTGACATCTCTCTTCCCTCTGGATGCATCATTCGTCAGAGTCCTTTTTTGGTGAAGGTGAGCATTGAGCATGTTAGATGCAAGAGCTGTCCCCTTGAAAATGAGCTGTTTGCCTGGGCCACTTTCTCTGCGCGTTATTGTCCTAATGATTCACCTTGAATATAATTTGTATAGTTTATTGTGGTTTTAATTGTCAGTTTCTGGTGGTCATTCACTCTCTATGTAATTTCAAAGTTGTTGAACACTAATCTTACCATTAACTGTAAGTTGTGGAACGCAAATATCTTGTTTACCTCATTGTAAACTGTTGTGCACTATCACAAGTGCTATAAATCATATGTCTGCTGTGGTGCAGCAACAGAATTATTGGATTTGCTCTAAAGTTTAGTTAAGTTAAATTCATGAAGTTGAAGTTTTAACTTCTGGTAGGACAGTGTTATTTAAATGTTCTTAAAGAGTTAATTACCTACAGTTAAGGTCATAAGTCTTAAATTTTACTTGCTGCTTATTTTTTTAATGTTTCTTGTTTTAAAGATTTTTTATAATCTAGAGCTAAACTTAAAGGTTTCATTATTTAAGGTCTTGTTGCTCAGCTATTATAAGGAATCCTTAGAATTTCACTGTCTACATTATTTGTGGCCGATTCTGGCTAGCCTTAAGATTTTATGTTTTGTGCCTTTTACAATGCACCTTCTTTTCATTTCAGTTGTGTCTTAACTGCCCAAGGGGCCAATCTGTGAATCTGTTCCCTGTGGGTCAGACATGCATCACTGTAATACAAAATTTGAAGTGTTCTTCCTCTTATGAACTGCTAAAGTTGATAATGAGATGTTGCCCACATTGTTTATCAATTCAATCATGCTGTGTGCGTTAAATATTCTCAAGGATCAATAAAGCCACTGTTTAGTTTCGTTAAATATTTTTGTGGCCTATATGCTTACCACTCAACCTAAATCGTCGCTTCATACCACATGGTAGCAGAGCGTCATTAATACTATTCCAGAGAAAAATGTTGTAATTGACCAGTTATTAGAGAAAATTGTTTCCCTTCAACAGAAAATGAATGTGCTTCAATGGGAAGGCAGTGAGGAACATCAAATGATGTCGCATATTGGTAACGGGGATCGCATGTCAGTTAACAGCAGACAGACAGAAGTTTCCTACTCATTTGGTAAATTGTTGAATTTGATATTGCCTATTCTACAGCAGTTAAGTCAGTTAGCATTGAACTATAAAAATTTTATGGTTATTTGCTAGGTTAATGATTCATATTGAGGTTTTTCAAATCTCTTATGCTGTCATTTTGCAAGTGATTTGTCCATTGGCTGTGGGGTGGCTATCCAGAATGATTTATAACAGTATTCAGAAAGGTCAATTTTTGCAGCACTTGCACAATAAAATTATTGAAGAAATTCTTTCTAAGAGAGTGAGAAATGGGCTTATAACGAATTTCATTTTCATGTTCAGTTGTCGACCGAAGCCTCTGCTAACTATGATGAAAGTACGAGGGTCATTCAATAAGTAATGCCCCACATTCTTTTTCTCAGAACATATTTATTACTAAGAGTCAGAATCTGGTGACAATATACATCAACATTTCTTTTCCATGACCTATTTTTCTACATAGTCTCCATCACGTTGTATGGCCATATGCCAACGTTGTGGAAGAGCATGTATTCCCTGCTGGTAAAAACTCTTGTACTGTAGGTGTAGCCATGTTTTCATTGCATGACTGTCACTGTTGTCATCTTCAAAGTGTGTTCCCTGTAGAGCATCTTTAAGTGGCCCAAAGAGATGGATGTTTGAGGGTGTCAGGTCTGGACTGTAGGGTGAATGAGGCAATGCTGTCCAACCAAACTTAGATATGTGTTCCTGGGTTCTCAGACTTGTGTGTGGGTGTGCATTATCATGTTGGAGCAAGGTTTCTGCTGGATTCTTGTCCAATCAAACAAGTCAGGAATGGTTCTTGAGTTTATTCATAGTCTTCATTTATGTCTATGAACTGATGGTTGACCCTCTAGACATCACATCCACAAGAATGACATCATGTCACCATGACTTTTCCGGCAGAGGAGATTGTCTTGAATTTCTTCTTTTGGGGTGAATGAGGATGAGGCCACTCCAATGAACTACCTTTTGGTTTCTAGCACAAAGTGGTGCACCCAGCTTTCGTTCCCCTCAGAGATCCATGACAGAAAGGCCTCTCTGTCAGTCTCAAAACACTCCAACAATTCAGATGAAACAGCCTTTCTTTGAATCCTGTGGTCTGCTGTGAATATTCATGGAACCCATCATTAGCATCTCTTTGAATATCCTTGATTATTATTGATAATGATTATTGCAGAGCACTTCCAATGCTGACCGACAACTGTAGAGCCAATTGTCAAGTTGTGATGTGCCAGTCAGCACAAATAATGGCATCCACACGATTCTGCATGTCTGGAGCAGTGCCTGTGACAGGATGTACTGAGTATGGCTGACCATGGAGCTCTGTTTCTGTATTTCCTGAGGCTGTAACTTTGTTTATCCATCGCCCAAATATACTCCTATCAACTGCATCATCACCATACACTGCACAGAAATGTTTATGGATGTTCACCACAATTTCTTTTTCTGCTGCTCACAAGAATTCAATAACAGCACACTGCTTGTAAAGTGAATCATATGTAGATACGAAATTGACTCTGTACTATGGCTCTGCCATCTGCCAAAATGGTTCAAAACCTCACCACCACAGAGAACAAACATCAAATGTGAAGCACCAACAAGGACATTTGCCTATGTATATTAATGGCTTTTTTTAAAAAAAAAAAAAAAAAAAAAAAAAAAAAAAAAAAAAAAAAAAAAAAAAAAAAAAAAAAGGGAAAGGAAAGAAGTTGTGCATTATTTATTGATATTAGGATGGCTAAAGTTGCTTTAGACCTTAAATTCACTAAAGAACAAACTGTTGCTAGTATTTTGGACAGTACGCGGCAGGAAGGCTGCCTGAGAGTTACATTCCATGAGTAACAGGTAAGCTTTTGTAATCTTGATCACACTGCGAGCACTGTTGAAGGAATTCATTTTAGTGACAAGAAAAGTGATAGTTCAAAGGGTGTGCGGAAGCAAGTCAGCTCCTTCTCATGGGTTTATCGAGAAACAAATAACTGTCTGGCAAGAAAACTGTTTCATTGTGCACAATCAGGCCATTTTGCCAGAAATTGTGTGGTACATAAAAAGAATCATACAAGCTGACACCAGGAGTGGGCTGCTCACCATCTTGGTGCTTACTGGGTGCCACCAGACTGTTGTTGGTTGTTGCAGGTGTGTGCCTTAATTACTGAAGGGCCAGTGGGTGCTTCTTTGTGACTCTGGTGACAATTTGAGTTTAATGATTTTACAATGGTTCTTAAGGTACAGAAACAATTGTGAATTTCCTGAACTAACAACAGTGAAGCCGAGTCTGTTCCTATTGTGAGTCGAGTGAGGGCTCACATTAAGATTTATGATTACATTTGCTATCATGAATTGTCTGTCTGTTGATGTCATTTTGGGTTGTGGTTTTCTTGTTAAGGCAAACTGCTTGTTGTATTTTGCATATAGATCATTCTGGTTTAAGTTTAGTTCAGGTCAGAGGTATCAGTCTTGCAATTATTCTATGGTTTGGGTTAATTATGTACAAACAAGTGAAGTGGAGTTTGATTTTGCTCATTTGAAGAGGGAAGAGGCTGAGCACTTGATGAGGGTTTTGGAACAATTTCTGAATGTTCTTACTAAGCGTCTGTGAGTTATAAACTGCATTCATTACTGAACCCACAGCTGAATGAGAGTGAGGTTTACCCTTGCACCTAGCAGGCTGGGACATCAGCATTACCATGGCTGTGCCAATATTCCTTATGGAATCTGCATGCAGCTCCACAGATAAAATTGACTGATGTCGATAACAAGTCACATCCATGAGGCAGAACTCCACTGTTTCGCTTCCTGGACTGACTTGTCATGAGTGCCTCATCTCACTGCTAGAAGAAGCCTTGCCAATACCCATGGCAGTGACACCAGAGCAGCCACTGCCAACTTTAGGCGAATGATAGCATATGTAAAATCAAATTGAGCTATCATACATGAGATCGAGCCAGCACCAAACTGGCTCAACTGTAATCAAATCTTGTACAGAATAAAGAATTTGTACAGTTGATGGTTAATATTCAGTTCTTCAAGCTCCTAACAGCTGTAGCAAGTCACCCCAATAAAATATTACAAAGGATATAATTACAGTTTTCAGCTTACTCTTGACTGTTAGTTATAGCTAAAACATCCATAATATATGTGTACCCTCCCATTTCTTTGATTTTGAGTTTGTTCCATATATTCAGATCATTTATCTCTTCAATGTGATATTCGAGAAAGAGAGGAAGAAAAGGATAATAGGTTTTAATATTCCATCAATGACAAAGTCATTACAAATGGAACATATGCTCAGAATGGACAAAGATGGAGACAGAAAAGTGTCCTTTTCAAAGGTACCATATCCCTGTATCCTGCACATGATAACCAACATTTTGATGGCAAGACAGAAATTTGAACAATTATGTTTACTCTGTGTATACCACTACTGTTTGTACTTATGCCTACTTTATGTCAATTTAAAATATCAATTAATTTATAGATATGTTTGATGGTTACATATAAGAAGCTGGAAGAAACCTCTGGATTCAGAACATCAGCTTCATTACATGTTTTTAACATTATACAATTAATGTAACTTTTTGAGTACTGCTTTTTTCCTTCTCTATTCCAACAACAGACTACAAACATAAGTTACATTAGCAATGAAATGCTACACGTAGGTCACTGTACAAATGCCTTAAGCTGCTGGTTACATATGAAGTTTAACAAGAGTAGTAGTTCTAGTAACATTTATATGTTGTAATCGGACACACTTAGCTAGTGTACATCTGCAGGGGAAAAATTGCAACTCTAGTGTAAAACAACGTTGTTCGCTTTTCACAACTGTAGTGTATGAAAGAAACAAAATATCATTGAATTAATATATTATAAAAATGGATATAAATTTTTTTCATGTATCATAGATTTTTCTTCTGTGAGATAAGATCTTTTCTGTACGGTCAGTAGCTCTCACAGTCAGTGAAAGCGATGAGTTCTATACTTGAATACAAATGGGAAATTACATCTCATCAGAGGGTAGCTGGGTGTATTTTGTCCCGTAGACCTACATTGTTTCCAGATTACATGTAAATTGAAAGGGGATGACTTCATACAGCTGAAGGGGGGCATTAAGCGGAATCAGTGGTGATGAGCAAAAATGTGTGTCGGACCAGGATTCAAACCCAGGATCTCCTGCTTATTACGCAGGAGCAATACCCACTGTACCATCTGGGACACAGCATTATTGCAACTGCACGGACTATCTCGGTATGCCTCATGGCAAACCCACACTCCCACCAAGTGCCACCTATCCGCAGTTGCTACCCATACCCCTGCTGGCTACTTTGAGATTCTCACAGGAGGACAGACATACTGGTGCATTCGCACTGAAGATTGCCCAGCCAGGCATATGAATTATTTGAATCCATGGTGTCTGTTCCTTTAAAAGAACAGACACCACACACATCCACAAAAAACAAAACAAAACAACATATATTGTACATACAGTGTTTCACAACTGCGGGATCTGCATGGTGTCTCTCCTTTCAAAGGAACAGACACCATGCATTCAAGTTATTTCCAGATTATTAATTCCAAAATTAAATGTGCAACTTGTTATTGCTGTGCATTTTAGAATGTAACATACAATGAAGAAATCGTCCATCAATGAAAGGCATTCTACTCAGCAAATATGTACTTACATAGTAGCAGATTAAAATTAAGGTGTACACACACACTGAACAGGGATGGTGTGATACACTATCAATGATATAACTCTCTGCTAATGAAGAACCCATAATGATGGATAAAAGCAGAAAAATAAACTACAAATTGATATTTCGAATGTAACTAGTAACACATTTAATTGCTAAATAAGACAGGATGAAACCTATACCTCTTTGTGGTGCAATGATTTCTGTGCTCTTGACACCTGTACATTTTGAACTGCTGTGTTATTTATTTTCTGCAGTTTCTGTATAAAACTATCTCTCTCAACAATTTTTTTCTCCAAGTGTTTGTTCCGTTTCGTTAACTCCATTATCAGAGTGACTGCTTTATCTGAAATGATCTGCATGATTCGTGAATTCTGAAATGATAGCAACCACATAACTGATGCTCATAGAAAATCACAGGAATAGTAGCAGTAACAAATTAGTACACTGACATACATTTATTGGATTCATTAAGTGTTCAATTTGTTGATCTCTTGTGCGCACTGCTTCTTCCATCTTAAGCAACTGGATTTTTTGTTTTTGGTTTTCATCTTTTAGATTAGAAACATATGATTTCAAATGAGTTATTTCATCCCAGAGGTCTTCCTGCAATTTGAAATTACTATCAATATTCAGACAATTTCTGGTGAAAATGATACAAAAAATAGATGAACAACTTGCGCTTATCAAAAACAAGTACACCAAACTGTTGGAAGTATAACAAAAAGACAGTAAAAGTCAGTTCATGAGGGAAGTCATGTGGAGGTATAAAAAGGAAACAGAAATTTGCTAGCAATTAACTTTTTTCCTTCTACTGCCAACTTATTTGAAGTAGTTCAGCAGCTTTATAAAATTAAATATAAACGGATGTCAGAATCATAAATTAGGGGGGAAAAAAATCACATCCCACTGCATACCCAGAAGTTATTCTGGTTCACATTACTACTAAGTTGATTAGATACCTCAATATCGTCCTCACAATGAATTATGCTATCATTTGGAGCCCAACATCTCATAGTACATGAAAGGTACATTGCTTTCGTACAGCAACATAACTTCGCTGAGACCAGTATTGGTAACACAACACATTACCTACAGGGGTTGGACAAAAATATGAAAAAACTGTGAGAAATGCATTCTTGAACATAAATTCAGATGATACCCAACATTGGAGGTTGCACTGTTGTATCTGACCACAAATGTCTCCTGTTCTAACGGCTTTGGATGACGATTTAAGTGCAAAGTAGATACCCAAACTTCCACTTCTTTTACGAGACGACTTACTTGAGATGCTCGGCCGATCTTCCTTCCTGGCTAGCCTGCTGCTGCTGTAAACTCTCTTTCAGTTCTTCTCCAAAGTATGCTGCTAGGTACAGGAATCTCTTAAGACTCTTTCTACTTATAAAAATAAGTAGACATACAAAGTTTCATTTGCTTCAACTAACGACATATATTTGAACTTAAGACATTTTACATATCCCACTCTTCACATAAATATATACTGTTTAGTATCTCATGTCTCCAAATGTCAGAAACAAACTAATTTACATATAAGAGAAAGGTGGCTTAGATACCCTGTCCATTCTCAACATGAATCAGGATACATGTCTTCCCTTCAACAAGGCTAAAACAAGAGTTTTTCTCAAGAGTACCTTCTCAACTGTTCTTGTTATTATAACAATGGTCACTGACACAATTAGCACAGAATAACATAGAAGCACCATGGTTCTTCCGTACACTTTCACTAAAACTTCCATGGATTGCCTGACAAGTACTTGTCATTGCCGTTTGACCACTGTGTCTACATTCTTCTTGCGACTGAATTTCAAACCTGCACACACAAACATGTGACATGCAGTAGGTAGGATTCTATCATCCCAAACTCACATGTACAATATCGTGTGTTCGAGATGGTAGAAGGCTGAGTGGTTCTAGAATTTATGCAGAACTTCTCTAAACACTACAATGTGCAATGTCCTGAACACATTGCAAGAGTCAGAAGTGGTTGGAATAGTGTTCCATGTAGTTTTGATTGCACTATGTTGGAGCTTAGTGAATCTGAACATGGGCAAATGGTTGGTGCTTGTTTGGGAGGTGTTTCCATAACCAAGAGAGCCAAAGTATTTGGTTTTTCAAGAGGCATTGCATCAAAGATGCATATAGGGAAAATGGAAAAACATCATCTGCTAAGACAAATGTAGAAGAAAATGTGTGCTGAGTGATCATTATGGACAATAACTGAAGAGGATTGTGATGAAAAAGAAGGAAGTCAGCAGAAATAGTCATTGCAGAACTCAATGTCACACCTGTGAATCCTGTCAGCATCTAATCAACATGAAGCGAGCTCCAGAAGCAGGTCATTGCAAGGCAAACTGGAATTCCAAAACCACTTATCAGTGCTGCAAAAGTCCATAAATGGAAAATGTGGTGCTGAAGCCATAAAACTGGATTAAGGAGCAATGGGAGAAAGTCATTTGGACAGATCGAGATGGCGTCGAAGGTAAAAGTTCGAAATGTGTTTCTCCACAAAAACGTAAATTTTGCAACAAAAAAGAAATCGTGTGAAAACTGCAAGGGCGAAATTACGAAGCTAAATGAACGAATTAGTAGCCTACAGTTCGTAATCAATGCCCTGAAAATGGATATTACAAAAATTCAAGAAAGAAAAACTTAAGTGAACATGCCACGTTTTCTACATGATAGTTCGACAGTTTCCAAAAAGTGGACAAAGGTGAAGTGCAACAGCCGCAAACAAAAAGTACAAGATCAAGAGAATTGTGAAATAAATGTAAGCTTCGTGCATGACAACTTATTTCAAGTACTTTCCACAACAGATTGTGAAGTGCAGTGTTTAGTGATAGTGCTCATGAACCATGCGAAAAGCAAAAGGATGTTGTAAATAAGCCAGAACAAAAAAATTTGTTGACGCAGAGAAATAAGAAATCCAACTTAAATTTAGTAAACAAACATCTGCTGACCTTATGTAGTTCCGATGGATTATCGGCTTGTGTGAAAAAGAAAGAGGAAATAAACAGCGCAGTTAGGCCTACATTTTGTAGCTCCAAAACAGTTACAAAAATTGAAATGTATTCAGACAGCCAAGGGCGAAACATAGCTACTGACTTTTGTAATAAAAACAATGTGAACTTAACTTCCATGGTGAAACCAGGTGCAAAACTCTGCACAGCAACCGCAATAAGCCACGAAAAAATTCCCACATTAAGCAACAAAGACTTTGCCGTTTTCCTGGCGGGAACAAACAACGTTGCAAGAAATGAAAAACAAGATCTGTTGCTTTCACTTAAAAGGCAACTGTATGAACTAAGATGTAATAATGTCATTGTATTTTCAGAACCACATCGTCATGACCTAGCGGAATAGTCCTGCGTTAACAAAGAAGTGGAAAGTGCAAATAGTGAGATGAAACAGATATGCAGACAATTTGAAAATGTGACTTTCATTGATATAAGCAAACTAGGAAGGAGATTCCATACTAGACATGGTTTCCACCTAAATAGATTAAGAAAAAATTTTGTAATTGGAAAAATAATAGAAATAGTAAATGCCAAAACGAAAGTAAGTTGTGACACTTCAAACGTAATTCCCCTCAAGGATAAGACCCACAAACTACTTGGTGAATCTGAAAATGAAGCATCACCACTACAAGACAAGTGTGATGTTCTGACATCGCAAGAAAACACCCCAAGTGCTAGCAGTTCACAAGGAAGCATATCAATAACAACAGAACCAACACCTGAAGTATCAGAAACAGCTACACCATCATCATCATCATCATCATCATCATCAACAACAACAACAACAACAGAAATGACAGCATCAATAACACTGGGAGCTACACCACCACCACCAGCAGCAAGCAACTCACCATATCCCAGTGAATGACCTACAAGGTGCAGAAAACCTGTCCTTCCGGAGGATTTTTGGTACCTCGCCAGGGCAAGGAATGGAGTATGACACCACAAAATGTAAATACAAATGTAACCAATTCTCATCCTCATCACCTGCAGATTCTAAGCTAAAACATTCAGTGTCTTAGAAATAAATCATTAATACTTGAGGTAGCTATGAACAGCGCAAATATTGACTGCATGTGCATTGTGCAGCATTGGTGCAGAAGTTTTGAACTAACAAGGGAACCTCCCCATCGCACCCCCCTCAGATTTAGTTATAAGTTGGCACAGTGGATAGGCCTTGAAAAACTGAACACAGATCAATTGAGAAAACAGGAAGAAGTTGTGTAGAACTGTGAAAAAATAAGCAAAATATACAAACTGAGTAGTTCAAGGGAAGATAAGCAACAATAAGGACGATAAGAAGGCAGGAGCGCCGTGGTCTCGTGGTAACGTGAGCAGCTGCGGAACGAAAGGTCCTAGGTTCAAATCTTCCATCAAGTGTATATTTTAATTTTTTATTTTCAGTTTATGTGACAAAATCTTATGTTTTCATCACTTTTTTGGGAGTGATTATTATATCCACAAGAAAACCTAAATCGGGCAAGGTAGAAGAATCTTTTTACCCATTCGCCAAGTGTACAAGTTAGGTGGGTCGACAACATATTCCTGTCATGCGACGCACATGCCGTCACCAGTGTCGTATAGAATATATCAGATGTGTTTTCCTGTGGAGGAATCGGTTGACCTATGACCTTACGATCAAATGTTTTCTGTTCCCATTGGAGAGGCACGTCCTTTCGTCTACTAATCGCACGGTTTTGCAGTGCGGTCGCAAAACACAGACACTAAACTTATTACAGTGAACAGAGATGTCAATGAACGAATGGACAGATAATAACTATGCAAAAATAAAGAAAGTAAAATTTTCAGTCGAGGGAAGACTTGAACCAAGGATCTCTCATTCAGCATCTGCTCACGCTACCACGGGACCACGGCGCTTCTAAGCACACTTCGTCCATGATGTTGCTTATGTGGTCCATGGACTACTCAGTTTGTATATTTTGCTTATTTTTTCACAGTTCCACACAACTTCTTCCTGTTTTCTCAATTGATCTGTGTTCAGTTTATCAAGGCCTATCCAATGTGCCAACTTATAACTAAATCTGAGGGGGGTGCGATGGGGAGGTTCCCTTGTAAGTAGCATTAATATTCTTCCGTTTACGTTGGCAAGCCAATATTGTAGAAAAAATACAAAAAAAATGGAGGTGTATGTATATTTACCAAACCAAGTATCAGCTATAAAAGAAGGTGTGAAGCTGAATGATTGAGTGTGGAAAATCATTTTGAAGCAGCAGCTGTGCAGTTGAATGAAATACAGGGAAAAGTCATAGTCATAGAAATATACAGACCACCTACTGGTAATGCAGACATAATCTTTAACCAATTAGAAATATTGGTTAACACACTGTTCACCGATAGAGCCACTGTAGTTGTGTGTGGTGACTTCAATATTAATCTTATGAGTGAAAGTAGGCTAAAAGACCAGTTCCTAAATCTGTTATGTAGT
Source organism: Schistocerca americana (assembly GCF_021461395.2). NCBI lineage: Eukaryota > Metazoa > Arthropoda > Insecta > Orthoptera > Acrididae > Schistocerca > Schistocerca americana. The sequence continues at coordinate 543,767,301 of NC_060119.1, forward strand.
TTCAACCTGCTTGCACACATACACACACCCACAAGAATAACAAATAATACAGTCAGTCTTATTGATAACATATTTTCAAATGTAGGACGCACAGAAGTTGAAGTAACAAATACTGAATTGAGATTATCAGACTACAATACTCTTGTCCTCAAAATTCCTTCAAGGCCACTGAAAGAGAAAAAAACACACTTCATGTATAAAAGAAATTTTTCTACAGAAAACTGTGTAGAATTCATAAATATGCTAACTAATGAGGCTTGGGCAGAAGTACTATCCCTAACAAATACAAATGATGCATATAACACATTTTCTTCCATTTTCATGTGATATTTTGAAATGTGTTTTCCAAAAAAGCTGTCAAAAATCAGGTCACATGGCAATACAAAGCCAAGTTCTTGGATCACAGCTGGCATCAAAACTCCCCGTGGAACTCTAAAGAGACTAATTTCTAAAATGAAAACATCCACAGACCCACAATTCATAGAATATGCCAGGAATTACAAGAGGGTATACAGAAAAGTAATTGCTAAAGCAAAATTCATGAGTAATGATAGTTTTATAAGACAGTCTGAAAACAAATCAAAAGCCATATGGGGTATTGTGAAGACTGAAACGGGGAAGAGTTGTGAAAACCAGGACATTAGCCTTAAAAATTTAAAAATGTCAATATTAATAAACAAGATTTGTCAAATTATATTAACAATTATTTCATAAATGCAACAACTTCATTAAGCTTAAAATTTACAAACAAAGAAAAACCTGAATATCCAAAAACAGCTTGTAGGATGAGGGTAGAGTCAACAAATGAGAGTGAAGTGTTGAAAGTGATACATAGCCTGAAACCCAAAATGTCGGCTGGCATAGATGAGGTGCCTGTGTCAATCATAACAAGGACAGCACAACTCGCAAAGCCCTTTACACACATAGCCAATTTATCATTCAGTGAAGGACCTTTTCCAGAAAGGCTGAAAATTTCAAAAGTGAAGCCATTATTTAAAAACGGCGACAAGTATAAGGTAAAAAACTATCGCCCAATATCTCTCCTCCCAGCATTTTCAAAAATATTAGAAAAACTGTTGAAGCACCGAATCAACAAATATCTAAATGACCATAATTTACTAAACAGAAATCAGCATGGCTTCCAAGCACGTAAAAATACCGAAACAGCGGTAATGTGCTACACTGAACAAATAACCAAAAATCTAGAAAAAGATTATAGTGTAGTAGGAGTAAATTTAGACCTCTCCAAAGCTTTTGACACTGTGAACCAGGACATTCTCTTAGAAAAATTGGAAGTGTCGGGTACACATGGGATAGGAAAAAAATGGTTTGAATCATACCTAAAAAACAGAACACAGGTTGTAGGACTGACATCAACTTACTCCAACCACAAAATAAATTCAGTATCAGAGGCAAAAAATGTAGAAATAGGAGTACCACAAGGCAGCATCCTAGGGTCCATATTGTTTCTTGTCTATATAAATGATTTTTACACCTCAGATGATGCAGCCAAAACAATAATATTTGCAGATGATACTAGTGTGATAATAAATGCACCAAAGCAATTGCTACCAACAACTGCTGATAAAGTACTAAATTACATCCACTCTTGGTTCAATGCAAACAGGTTTACATTGAATGTAAATAAAACAAATTATATGCAGTTTGGGAAGAAATGTCAAAATGTAAATCTCGATCTGGTGTGGGGTGACAAAGCCTTAAACAGAGTGACATCCACAAAATTGCTGGGGATTCATGTGGATGAAAACTTAAATGTTAATGACCACATAATAAAACTTGCACAGAAACTTAATTCAGCCTGTTTTGCTCTCAGAATTATTGCAAATGTTTGTACCTCAGAGGGTGCCAGAATGGCATATTTCAGCTATTTTCAATCTCTTGCTACTTACAGAATAATATTTTGGGGTTCCACAACAGGGCACCTAAAACAAATTTTTTTGTTGCAGAAGAGGGCCATCCGAATAATAACTCACAGTCATCCATAGACACACTGCAAACTCATATTCAAAAAGCTTAGAATATTTTGCTGTACCATCATTATACATATACAAATGTGTATTGTATGTCAGGACCCACATTGCAGATTTTCAGACAAATGTCAACTTTCATAACTACAATACCCATAATAGCGCAGCACTCCATACTCAGTGAACAAAAAGAGCGAATACACAAAGGCATGTGAGCCATATCGGTGCAAAACTGTACAGCGCACTGCCAGTCAACATCAGGCAGTTAGAAGATGATAACAAATTTAAAACAGAATTTAAAAAATTACTAGTAGAACAATGTTTTTATTCTGTAAATGACTATGTACGTCAATAAATTTTTTCTGATGATATTTATAAAGGCAAAATGGAAAATACTCTATCTGTACCTAATCATTCATTACCTAATCATTAATTACATTTACATACTTAAAGGACAGCTGTTGTGTGACGTAAATATATACTTAAGCAGTGTTGTGTATATAAGGACTTGGCGTTTAGGGAGGACAAAACTAAAGCCTTATGAAAAACAGACTATGCATTTAAAATAACAAGTAGGGATGTATATAGGTTATATTAATTTCATTGTATTATTATTAACTTCATTGTATTATTTTGTTTTGTACTTTTTTATGTATACATTGTTTGTGTCCCATTTCTTTGAAATGGCTTACATCTACCCTTGACAACATCCATACAATATTTATTGCCAACGGATGGATAAATAAAATAAATAAATAAATAAATGATGAGCTGCCTTTCACGCCATTTCCAGCTCCTTGCCAAGTTTATGTCCCAAGAATGAAACATGATGGGGATTTGGTGACGATTTTGGGCAGCCATACTGTGGTATTCCATGGGCCCCATGGTTACTCTGCTAGCCCAAATCACTGCCAATGATTACATGGCCATTTTGCCTGATCGGGTCCATACCATGGGACAGTGTCTGTTCCCCAATGGTGATGCTGTGTGCTAAGGCAACAGGATTTCTGCCCACGCAACTGGCATCATCTAGGACTGGTTTTGTATGCATGAGGATGAACTGTCGTATCTCTGCTGGACACCAAAGTCACAAGATCTCAAACTTACTGAGAGTGTGTGCTCTACTTTGGAGAGAAGGGTGTGTGATTGCTACCCATCTCCATCATCTTTACCTGAACTTGCCACTATTTTGCAGGAAGAATAGTGTAAGATTCCCTTAAAAACAATACATGACATATATTTACCCATTCTCAGACAACTGGAAGCAGTTTTGAATGCCAACGGATTTCCAACACCATGTTAGTCACAGTAAAATGTTGTGTTTTTGGTGTTTCCATATTTCTGTCTAACACCTGTATTTAAGAACTTATAGTTCATCAACATCTGCAGTGGAGTATCTTTCAATCACTAATCCACATTGCAGAAGTGTGAGACTGGTTGTCTGTTACAGTGATACACATTATTCATTTGTTTATTTTTATTAATCTATTGGATACTGTACAGTATAGCACACTTCATGATACCGAATATCTTAAACACAAGGTTAAACTATATATATTTACACATAAATTGTGTTTTTTATAGATTATGATTTGAGACATTCATGTACACAATTTCAAAATGTTCATGAGCCATATTTGTAAATTGTGAACTAAAATATATGTGTATAATATTATATTTTATTTATATTATATTTTATTTTCTTTTTGAATAGATCCTCATTTGTCTCTCAAACTTGTTTACACTGGTGAGTACAGTTTTATCCTCATGTGATGTTTTCTCTTCGACACCTGTACTGTTTGTAAGTATAAGATGCAGGTTATTTTGGTATCTTGTAATGTAATTGTAAATGTCTGAATTTTACAAAATATTTCATGTTTCTTGGTAAATGATGTTTTCCTAATGCACATGTAGGCAATGACAAAGTTATTAATTTTTGAAACAAATATCCAAATAACACTCTAATTTTCTATTCAGTAATGATCCTGTTAGCTCTCATTTTTATTCTGATACAACTCAATGTGGCATAAGACTTATCCCTGAGTATTATTCTCTATCTCAGGTGTGAATGAAAGTATGCTTAAATCTTTTCATGAATGCTCATTTGTGCAGTTATTCAGGATACTTACAACAATACAATATTTACTAAGATTTGAGTTAACATGTGGCCCATACGTGCCTACTATCTCGAGATATGTAGGACCAAATCTAATATTTATTACAGATTGATTATTAATGGTGACATTTGTATGTTAGACATTTATAGACTTTGCACTATGAAAATTTTGTGCTGCTGTTTTATTATTATTATTATTATTATTATTATTCATAATTAGCTCATTTAAGTGGGACCAGTCTCTGAGTGGTTGGTGGTAGTGTCTATGTATTCTTGAAGACTCTCATTTTTTCAGCTTTTATTATGACTACCATATTATCAGCAAATAATATGATTTTGTTGAACATTCAAGATCAGCTCATTAATATAGATAAGGAAAATAAATAGTCATAATATAGATCTTTATGGAAAATCAGAGGTGAATGGAGCCTTATTTCATAGGTACTCAGAGATTACTTTAATTTTGTTGTATGTATATCTTATGCTAACTTTCTGTTAATAGTTGCTTGAAAGTGACTGAATTCAGCCCCTTGACAAGCCCCGTGTGATGCATTTTTTAAGTTTCCTTAGGAGAATAGCATGAATGACAACACCAAATACTTTGGTAAGTTTAGGAATATTACTGTCACTACTCACACTTAGCTTTAACACACGGTTTTAACAGCTGTATAAAGAAGTCTGTCAACTTCTGGCTATGAAAGCCAAGCTCTCAGTTAGTGTATCAGTTTTGTTGATGAATAATTTTGAATATCTTCCAAAAATTGGACATCAGAGTAATTCAGTGGTAGTTACATATAGTACCATACTATCTTGCTTTGTAAGTAGGTATGGTTTTAGATGTTTTTAGGACTTCTGGAAAATAGTATGAAAGCTTTCACGACCGGATGACATATCTTCTGGTAAACCTTCCGGGATGTAAGGTTGTGGTCCATGAAACTGTTCAGCTCCTAACGTTTCGTCCAGAGCTGCGCTGGACATCTTCAGAGGGGTGTTTCTCCTCCGGTGAGTCTTGCCAACTGACGGGTCGGACGTCTGAGAGCGACTTATATATCGTAGAAAGTGGGCATGACCAGAGTTACACGTGATATGCAGAGATAATCTTTGTCAGAGATAAAACATAACTATCGATCGTAATCTCGTCACGGATAAAACTGTCTAGCAATTCTGTAGTGCTACTGTCCAAATATCACTAAGTTTCATGGTCTCTTCTTTCTGATTAAAATTATCCCTATGTTTATATATTTCAATTGCTTCTCTACAAAGCCGTGGGTAATAGTTCGTCGTCGTAGATAAAATTTTTGTTTCGGAAAACTTCACTTGATGATTTCCTGGCTGAAAAGCGTGTTCTGCTACAGCCGATTTATCTGTTTTTCCTAATTGGCAAAGACTTCTGTGGTCTTTTAACTGTGTATTTACGCTTCTTTTTGTTGTTCCAACATAAACTTTCTACGATATATAAGTCGCTCTCAGACGTACGACCCGTCAGTCGGCAAGACTCACCAGAGGAGAAACACCCCTCTGAAGATGTCCAGCGCAGCTCTGGACGAAACGTTAGGAGCTGAAGAGTTTCATGGACCACGACCTTACATCCCAGAAGGTTTACCAGAAGATACTTCTGGAAAAATTCCTGAGTGGAGTGAGCTATGAGAGATGTATTAGAGAGGTCATTAAATTTTGTTAAAATTTCTTTGCGGTCAGATGAGTATGCCATCAATGCTAGCTGCATGTATATTTCATTTGTTCTTTCAGAGCTTTTACTGCTTTTTCTATCCTTACGTTGGTAATAAACATTGAGTTTTTGTAAGACTGAGTTTTGTTTTTGGTTGACAGCATGTTTCTGTTCAAAATTTTTAGTTCCTCTAGTAAAGGAGGCAATTAGTGGAGAAGTGTCCTGTTTCTGTCAGACAAGAGATTTTCTTTTGGTTATGTGTCAGTATAATGTTTTCAATTTTTTTCATAGTTACCCATTTTCTTTCTGTTTGGGTCCTGCACAGTTTTTACTTTATGTACTGCATTATGGATATAGTGATCATTATGTTTTTTTTTTTTTTTTAGGTTGTTTGTTAACATCTCTTGACATGCTTTTATACTTATGTACATTATTACACATGTTTATCTGTTGGGGGACTCATACATTTCAAGTATTATTATTTTTTTCTGATACAAAACTTTAACTTTTTAGGGGCCCAGCTATTTGCAATCTTCCTAGTGGTACCTAATGTGTATAAAGTGGAAGTTGCTTCAGAGAACAGTACTAAAGTGTCCAAAAATGAAGTGAAAATATCAGCTGTATTTACAGCTGAAAGGCACCAGACTACTACATTATTTGACAATTTATTAAACTCATTTATGTTATCCTTATTGCAGAATCTTCATTTGTTTTTAAGCTTTGTATTTTCAGAAACTGTTCCTTTAATATTGATTCTGGTGGTTAGAGACTTGTGATCACTAAATCCTGGATTACATACTCTTAATAATGCAGCATATTTATACTTGTGAAGAATTTGTGACCTAAGGCTTTCTAAATGGTTTGTGAGATGTAGTTGAGGCATTTACTACTGTTTCTAGATTAACACTCTTATTAGATATAACAGTTTGCAATTTTGTGCAAAAAGTTCTACATTCATATCACCATAAACCACTGGCTTGCAATTCACTGCCCTTACTTCATCTAAGATGGCTTGCAATGTTTCCAATGATATATTTCAGTTTCCTAATGAAATATGGGACACAGTTCTGACCATTGTTTATGTTTGAGACTGTTACTGCTGTGGTTACAAAGTTCTTGTCAGTACTAAGTGAGATCATGTTAGTCACACTATTGAAATTAATATTACTTCAATAACTGAAAAGCACCAGTTTGCTTTTCATTTATTATAATGTTGTTCTACCAAGAACCGATGGAAGATTCAGTTAACATAATACTATTTCTATCATAGATGGTTACTACTACACATAAGCTGAAAGGTCCCCATAGGAGAGATTAGTCTGAGTCTAGTAAGAGCCAGTGTTATGAAAGGCACAATACGGCAATATCTTGCAATTCAATCACTGCTAACACATTTAATTAATCTGTTTCGTTGTATTAAGACTTGACAACATGGTGGTAGATTTTTGGTACAGTGGTATAATTTTCTTAATTATTGTATGGAATGTTTAAAATACTACTCATCTTTAGTTTGAATGTTGTGAATTTAATACAGTTGTTGAAAACATATTTTTTAGCTCTATACTGCCAAAAAGTATATCATTTCCCAAGACCACATGGCTTTATAAAAGAAGTCCACTTTTCTATTATCACAAGAAGTTAAAGATGTCTACATGGGGCACAAGACACAGAAGATGTCTGCAAAGAGCACAAGAAACTGGAAATGTCTACAAGAAACTAGATCCGCACAGACCTAGTTCCACAATAAGCTAACCACAACAATGACAGTATTTCAATGTAACACTAGTAGCTTCACGTGGCAAATACAGCAGTTTTCGCATAGTGTCCAGGTTACACCTGCAGCAGTATGTGACCTAGGTGCTGTAACTCAGATGCAACTACATATGATGAAGCCAAAAGCAGCCATAAGAACTTGAGTCTGAGTCTCACCACACCATATCTGCTTCAAGTGTTTTTCAAGTGTGCCTCTCTTTGGACAGTTTCCCTCCACTACCAATGATGGAAGCTGTGCTTGGATATGGATGCAGTGATAATCATCTGTAGGTGCTTGAGAACTTTTCAGTAAATATGCTATTCACAGCTAGAAAACCTGCTGTGAAATACAATAAAAAATGTCATCAACTGCTCAAGTATATAATGTGACACAGGAAACAAACTTTTATCTTCCTGATTTGTAACACACCACAAATATGTTCTTCAAGAGGCACACTTTTTATCAGATTTTGAAATAAACATGCAATTATTTCTTCCCTATTTTCATTAAGTTCAAAACAAACACAAACTACTGCAATGGTCATATCACAATGTTAACTGTACTCACTGCACCACATCAAAGTACTATATACGACAGCCAAAGGAGAGAGGAAGGCTACATATGATATTTTGTTGTGAAATGAATGTCTCTCTATCAGGAAATGATCTCTATCACAAGTTTAGCAGTCTTGTTACCCATGACCATTATAGAGGGATTTAGGAGGCAGTCTTCTGGTCATCAGGTTGACATTCAGCTCTCTCACCTGGGTATTGTGGGTTCGATAAGTTGGCGAGGACTACAGGAAACCATAAGAGCTAAAGGTGGCTGCAGCAAGACAGATGTCATTCACGACAACTTTCTATTGTTCCAATGAAGTAGGACAAATATAGTGGCATGCAATCATCCAGAGGCACAGCATGGACCTCGACAGCGAAGCCTCTGTAACTCCATTTATGTAGATGGTTCCAAGACCTCAGCTGTTCAGTATAAAATGTTGAATCAAACCATCTTAAGCTGAGAAATTTCCAGTGGTTATTTTATTTGAGCAACCAGTTTCAGTGCTCCATTATGCAAAGTGTTGTCATGAAGACATCAGTAGCTGCTATGCTTAGTGCGACCCAAGAGTGATGCGACCTTCTTTGGTAAACATTCTCCATGGCACAGTGTCTGGTGCTAGTGCAGTGGTCTTAAGTCATAATGTTGTTTGTGAGTCAGCTAGGATCTGTCCATCCAGGGTGAGTGACAGAGGTGTAGACATTTGAGGCATCAACCCTGGTCCATCATCAGACTGGCGGCATGTGAGGCAGGCAGGTAACCTGTGGCTCCATGGCTGGAGGGGCCTCAGTTCAACCCTCAGACAATCAATGCTGTGGCTTAACCTCATAAAGGGCAGTTTTGTCAGGATGACAGTGGAGTGATAGTAACCTCATAGCTGCAGTTGACACTGTGATGGATGCTGCTTCAGTATGGCCAGTATTTATATGCACTAAAGAATATTTATTGTGGTGTCGTGTTGCGTGTCTCATAAGCCATATGCAGACGTGCCCCTGGTTTCAGTTACTAGCTGAGCACTGACCACCAGATTAGCAGTGATGCCCAGCAGGCACCACGATGTAATGTTGTTGCAGCATATTGTAGCAGGTGTCTTTTTAGAGCAACAGGTCCACCTATGTTTGTGACATTATAGGGGTCATCATATGAAAATATTCGAGACTTTTGCTGTGTTTGGAAGTAACGGTCATGTAGAGTCAACTAAATGATAAAACTTTTGCTATTTCACTGTGTTTTACTACCTTTTGGACACTATTGCTATTTTGGCTCAACAGTTAAAATTGTAAAAGGTTTTAATATTTCATATGACGTATAAGGCAAGCAAAACGTGAGTGGGTACCCAAAAATAACCGGAATCTAACTGTTGCACGCTCATGCTTTGCAGTTACACATAGTACACATAGTGCCGCTAGCTGGTGTTAGTTTGGGGTATCCCACCTCACTTAGTAAACTGGCATCAGTTGGAGTTCAGTGGTGTGCTTGTGGTGCTGTGTTCATTGTGTTATTATTTTAACCCTTTGGCAATTAATGGCATGGCCGACAAAAAGGATCAAAGAATCTGTGTGAAATTTTGTTTTCTGTTGCAAAAAACTGCAGCTGAGACAGTTGGGGTGCTTCGGGAAATCTTTGATGATGGTGCTTTGGAGAAATCACAGGTCTACAAGAGGTGTCTCATTTCAAATCTGGCAACATGTCAACTGAAGACGTGCTACGCCACGGTCGTCCTTCGACAGGAAGAAATGACGAAAACATTTCCAAAATCAAACATGCAATTGCTGAAGATTGTTGAAGGACCACTCATCAAGTTTCTGTGGAAATAAAAATGTCATGGAGCACTGTCCAGGGAATTTTACCAAAGTTTTGCATGTGGGACGGGTGTCTAAAAAATTTGTTCCTCGCTTGCTCATAGGCGCCAAAGAGAAAACGGCACGGATGTTTGCCATGAATCAAAGAGTAAAGTACAGAATGATTCAAATTTCCTTTAAAGAACTGTGGCTGGGAATGAGAATTAGTGGTATGGGTATGATCCAGGGACAAAGCAAGTGTCGAGCCAACAGAGAACTGAAATGTCACCATGAGCCAATAGAGTATGTAAAGTTCAATCCAATGTGAAAACAATACTGCTTTTTTTATGTCAATTGCATCATCCACAAGGAATTAGTTCCTCAAGGACATACAGTGAACTAAAATTTTTATCTGCACATGTTATGAAGATAAAGAGAGAGAATGCGACAAAAATGGCCAGAACTGTGGAGAAATAGAAACAGTTTGTGACAGTCTATGGCAAAAAAACAACATGGTGCTTGTGCCTGGCTCAGTCTACTTTTTTTTTTGTTTCCATGGATGAAGCAAACTCTGAAAGGAAAGCAATTCAGTGATGTGGATGATGCCAAAGAAAACACACTAATGGCTTTGAACAGCATCCTGCCTCAAGAGTTACAGGCCTGTTTTCAACAATGGCAAAAGCATTGGGAAAAGTGCACTGATGCATATGGGCTATGCTTTGGACTAATGTATTGTAAGTATAGAGTCCAATAAAAATGTAAACTAACAAAAATTCTAGTTATTTTTGTGTCCCCCCTCATAAATATTTCTCACATAAGAAAATTATACATTTGACTGTGAAAGTCTCTTTCATTCCTTGGAATTTCATTCATTCATTGTATTCCACAGATTGGATCTAGAACCTTCAGGGATATGGAACAAATGAAAGTATATATTAATGACAGATTATAGAAACTTAATATGTACATTGTACAAATCAAATAATAATCAATGCTATTCATGCTTATGCCAGTTAAATTTGACCAGGTAATTAAATCAATAGTTACTACTTTGGGGGGAAGGGGGGGGGGGGGGTGCTTCCTTAATCATTTTAAATAGCTGCTGTTTATCTCCTACTGGTAGTTTAACATTTACTTTCATTACATGGGATTTTTTAAAAAAGTCCTAGTCTTAATACATTACTACTTTTCATGCATTTTGACTGGAGTACTGGTACTTGGCATGTATCCAATACGAATATTCAGTCCCTCAATCTAGATAATTCGAAGGAGGTGTGGCAAGTGAGGAAAGTGTTTAGTTTTATTTTGAACTGTTATGGATTCCCAAATTCTTAGATTACATTGGATGATAACCTGTTGAATACCTTTGCATCAGTGTAGAAAACTCCACTCTGAGTCCTAGACAAGGATGTAAGGTCTATTTCAAAACATTTTTGTCTCTTGGGTTGTGACAAGAATACTTTACAGTGCATATGAAACTGGTTTTTCTTGTCAGGAACAATAATCATTTAGGAGTAAATGTACTTTACAAGATCAGTGGTTATCTTTTTTCCACAATATTCTTACTGGTTCCTTTTGCTGAATAAATACTTTTTTCACTTTAGGTGCATTGCCCCAGAAGGTAATTCTATATGACAAAATAGAAAGAAAATGTGCAAAATAAGTCAATATAGTTGCCATTAGGAAAACACACCGAAAGGTCTTTCTAAGGGCAAAACATACTGTAGGAGAAGAACAAATGCAGATTTACATTTTTGCTGTGAGAGTGGGCATGATAACCCTAAAGTGATTATCTGGTATGGATTTACAATTGATGGTGTGTGAAAATCAGCTCACCTTCAGTGTGTAGATGTATAACAAAATTAATTTTTGTCACAGAGAAACTAAAACCATGGTACCTATTTTCTGAGAAAGAACTCTACTATCTGAACTATACAACCACATCTTGCTGTCTGATCCAAAACTTTAAAGTCATTAAGATCATCCTCTTAATATTTCTAATCGCACCACAAAGTTCTGATCAGCCACAAATGGAAAAATTGACAAAGAACAAAACATTTACTTCTGGGGTCAGAATTGAACTTAGAGTGCATTATACTGTAAGAGACCCTTTCATCCCAAAGGAACTAAACTAGAAATAACTCGAAAAACCTCCGAGAGGTTCTCCCTAGTGAAGAGGAGCTCTAATTTTTGTCTGTGAGGGGATGAAAACAGTGGATTGGCATCAGGAGATAGTACCCAAGATATCTCCACGAAGAAAGCAAAGCTGCTAGCAAGACAGAACCACAACTCTTCAAGACTATAAAGATATCAGATTGGGTTCCAAAACTTCAAAGTATGTTAATCCAAAGACTCTGTTTGAGAAAGTACGGGTGCAGATCCAGGGGGTCAAAATAGAGGACTAGAAGATAAGATGATGAATCCATGAAGGCAATGGAAGAGCAGCACCTGAAACTGCACTTGGGGGTTCTTGCAAGTTACAGTCTGGGTAATTTAATATATTGGAAGCAACCCATGGCAGCAAGTTGGCAGCTTGAGGTGTTGCAGATGAACCTGCAACACAGTAAGTAAGCATCTGTCATCTTCAGTTGCTTTCTGGGGAGAGGTGGATATGGCCCTGATCTAGGAATCCTATTTACACAAATGGAGCGTATTAGACCTCATTCATGAGGATGGCAGACTTATGTTTAAGGGGTTTAGTGACCATCAAGATGAAACACTATGAGGAAGAAAGCAAAAGGGAATTTGTGTTAACCTCAGCTTATCTTTCTTACAAGGACAGTGTTCCCTCTTTCCAGGAAGTGAAGAGACTGTCAGACAGTTTGAATGAACTATTGGTGGTTGGATGTGATGTCAATGGCCACAACATGGTATGGAGAAGCAACAACACTAACAGCAAAGATGAGGATCTATTGGAGAGTAATTTAGAGATTCAACAGAAGTAATCTGTTACTGAATAAGGGCAAAACTGTGTACATAAATTTTTGCCCATCACATGTAGTTTCACCAAGGATAGATGACAGTTTTTAAAATGTACCTAATAAATCAAGAGGTAATCACTAAATTCCTAGGAGTTTGAATAGATGACACACTATTGTGAGACATACATAAAAAACTGTAAATAGACAAAGTAGTTTCAGCTATACATACAATGTCCTGAGTAAAGTCTGTGATTTGAAAACAGTATAATGTCCACACTTTGCACTTGTACATTCAGAATTCACATACGTCATTCCATTTTGGTGACTCACTCAGGCAGAGATATATTTATTAATCAGAAGAGAGTAATTAAGATAATGAGCCAAGTGCCCCTCTCCTCAGTCACTAAACATTCATTTCTGTAGTGCAATATCCTACCAGTGCCTTGTATTTATATTCACAAAACAACATGTTTTATTCAGAAAAACTTAAATATTTAAAAAAAAAAAAATGAGAACTTCCACTGTCATCAGACCCATCATTCCAATGATGTATCTATAATTATTTCATGACTATGTAAAGAACATAGCAGTGTGAGAAACTTGGGAGTTATTCTATACAACAACTTACCCTAAGAGTTTACAGTCAAATCAAGGAGAACACAAATAAAAAGTAAAAACGTTACTTCAGAAGGACTGCTTGTACACATTTGAAGAATTCATGAATGTGAATGTAGAATAACCAAACTGAATATTTTCTTATTTACTACAAATCTATAGATGATTAGTTTATTTTACAGATTTTACTGTTTCTCTTTTCTTATTATAAGTCTCAAATAATGAAGTATAGCAATTGTTGTTTACAGGCATGTGCACGATTCTTAAATATAATTAGTTTTCATTCTACAGATGTAACTGTCTTTTTTTTCTTATTACTAGATTACTAGAATGTAGCTGTAACTTGTCTCACATCCATTTTTTTCTTATCATCAGGGTTAATTATAACGATGATAATTATTATTATGTAACTGTAATTGTGATTTGTCCCAAATCCATTTTTTCTCTTACTACGAGTTAATCATAATACTTATACAAATTCTAATTGTAACTTGTCCTGAATCCATGTTGGACAGCTCATAACAGTATTTCTGGGATTATTAAAAATCAGACTTTCATTTCATACAGTGTAGCAGAAACTTGCCAAACGGCTCTAGATTAGTTTCTAGTCATGAAGAGTTTACCCAACACACCACTAAAAATTTTCAATGCAAGTTTTAGTGAACATCTTGTTCAAATATTAAGAATAAAAGGCAGTATTATGAACAAAATGTCTTTCAGAAGCTCATGTAGAAAATATAATCAGGGCAATGTAAAGTACTTCAACAACTTATTACAGAAAGAAAAATGGTCAGAAGTGTACAAAATGAACAATATAAATGAAAAATTCAACACTTTCACTGGTACATTAACCCATTTCTTTGAAATTGCATTCACACTGAAAAAATTAACCATACGGATGAACTCTAGAACAAACAGCTGGATCACAAGGGGAAAAAGGGTGTCATGCCAGAAGGAAAGATTACTTCATGAAAAATGTATCTCAAAAACTTCCTCACCTGTAGTACGTGCATACTATAAAAAATACTCCAAAATACTAAGAAAAGTAATAAAAGCAACTAAAATAATGCATAACGATGAATACATTTATAATTCACCTAATAAATCAAAGGCTGTGTGGAGAGTTATAAAAAAAGAATCTGGAGAATACAGACAATCTTGCAACAAATATAACACTATCACAAAAAAATGAAAAAGTAACAAATGCCTTAGAAGTAGCCAACAAATTTAACAATTTTTTTCACAGGTGTTGCTGATAATACGTTACAATCAAACTTTAAGAGCACCCAGGCAAATGAATATAAAAGAAGTGCATGTAGAATATCAATGTACATCAGTTCTGTTTCACAGGATGAATATAAAAAACATGAGAAAGACAATGTAAATAACTACAGACCCATCAAAATTTCCTCCTGCATCTCTAAGTATTAGAAAAAGTTATGTATGACAAACTTATGAAATTTATAAATAAAAACAGCATATAAAAACAGTATTCTATGTAGTGAACAACATGGATTCAGAAATAAGAGGTCAATAACAACTGCTATTTACAAGTGCATCAATTCTATCCTAAACCTGATGGACAAAAAACTGCAATCAACATTGTCAAAAGCTTTTGACATGGTGGATCATAAAACACTTCTATCAAAGCTTAAAAGATATGGTATTCGAGATCTGTCCAATAAATGGACCAGTTCCTGACTGTCTAATCGTACAGTTTACATCAAGCACACAAATATCAAACTAAAAACTGTATATGAACACTTATCTGACTATAAACAACTTAAATGTGGTGTAACCCAAGGATCAGTAATGGGACCCCTTCTGTTCCTTCTCAACATCAGTGATTTAAACATAAATGTTGATGCACATAAAACAATCATATTTGCAGATGACACCACAATTCTACTAGAAGAAGACAGCAATGAACAGTTACAGCAGACAGTAAATGCAGCCACGAAACAAATTAGCAGCTGGGCACAGAATAATCAGCTTGTAATAAACAGTAAGAAAACCATTGCACTAAAATTCCACAATGCTCCTAACAAGGACATGTTTATCCCACCAGTCTCTATCAATGATAGGACTTTGGCTGCAGAGCAATGGCAGATGGAATAAGAATACCTCAATGTGGAACTGAGCAAAATATGTTACCTTCTTTGCTGATTAAAATCATGCTGTAGTGAGAAAACATCAATGAATGCATATCATGCCTACTTTCATTCTCGTCTCAGATATGGGGTCACCTTCTGGGGAAACTCTAAACCAGCTAATAACACTTTTAAACTACAAAAAAGGGCCATTAGAATCTTGTTTGGGTGTAAGCTTAGAGACTCTTATAAACCTCTGTTTAAGAAATCAGGTATTCCTCCATTAACAAATGTACACTATGGAAACCATTTTATTCTTTAAAGTAAATGTAATAGGTAAGGACTCAAAAAAAAAAAACTGTGATATACATGATCACTTTACCAGGCATAACATAAATTTACATATACCTAAAATCAGCACAGCACTGTGCCAAACAGGGACTTTCACATGGGAGTTAAGCTTTATAACAAACTTCCTGAAAACATAAAAGCTATTATTGATGCGAATACCTTTGGAAAATCTCTAAAGTCATATTTATAGCATCACTGCTTTTACTCCATTGAAGAACATTTAAATTTATGAAGTATGTTATATAAATACTTATGTATAAGTGTATTATTGTAACCTTAAATGCATATGCCTAGAAATGACTTTCAGCTGTGTACTAGAAATAAGAATAATTTCCACAAGGATTTAAAGTCACTTACTCTTGTACAAAAAGGTGTGCATTATTCAGGAACACACATCTTCAATAACTTGCCAGCAGCCATAGAAAGCTTAACAACCAATGACATTCAGTTTAAGAGAAGCATAAAGGATTTATTCGTGGCCAACTCCTTCTACTCCACTGATGAAATTCTCAGTAGAACCAACTGATTTTGGTAATGTGTTCATTGTAAATCAGTATTGTAGTAGTTCTATTACATGTTTATTAATTTATAAAGAAAAAAAGCATTTTTTTAAATTTTAAATTCAGTGCATTAATGTGATCTTAGTAAATGAGTGTTGTAAAATGATCCTTCCATATAGTGTTAACTTTAAAAAGACACTCATTCAACTTGGGACCTGCAGAAGATACATTAGCTTATTTGCTTTAGTTGTAAATATTTGTCATATATTATTGTATTTCTGACATGTTCTACATCCTGCAGGACCTACTCGCTAAGGATCAATTGGAATGACAGTAATTCTAATCTAATCTATTTACAACTTGACTTGTCCAATGTCTTATGCATAAGCTGCTTTGTACACAACAGGACCAATAAATACAACAACAGAAATGAAATGTCTAAAAGGAAGACATGGTGTGCAGCAAAAATTGTACCATACTGTCAATCATAGTGGTTTTTATTCTCACTATAATCTGTAAGCAAATTACATATATGTTATCAAATATTAATATTATTTCTTCAGGATTTATTGATACAGTATGTTAACTGTAAGTTGGCTGGTGCCAGAAATGGGGAGGGGAGAGGGAGGGGAGGGGCGGGTAGGGGAGGGAGGGGACAGAGGAAGCAAGCCTGGTCTCCAGCTAGACTGCCATGGGATGAGGAGCCCTGTGGGGAGATCAAGACCTGCCCACCTCCCATAGTGATTGCAAATTAACTTGAGCTTCATGCTTTCAAGAAAGCAGAAGTCACATTCCAAGTAAAGAGTGCTTCAATGTTGTCATACTCAGAACTGAACTGTCTTATGTACTGAGAAGTTTAATAAAGATAATAACTGCAAAAACTGTATACACTTATCCCAAGGAAAGGAAACAGTATGAATTGCAACACAGTACAACAGCCGTGAACAGGTGTCTACCTCACACAGTACTGTCAGTTAGGTAATTTTGTTTGCAGCCAAAAACAAATAACTACCAGCCGAAGCATTCTGATGTCTACTGGCTTCTACCAGTTCAGAACTATGGAGCCAAAAACAAATAACTACCAGCCGAAGCATTCTGATGTCTACTGGCTTCTACCAGTTCAGAACTATGGAGCCAAAAACAAATAACTACCAGCCGAAGCATTCTGATGTCTACTGGCTTCTACCAGTTCAGAACTATGGAGCTGATCAGCCAGATTAAAGTGAACATACTGTATAAATGAAAGAAAGTAAGACGGTTTATATTTTAAGTGTGATATGGGAAATTGAAAAATTAGTACTTTAGAACATGACATAAAAACATCATATCTGTATGGGACACAGCTGAAAGTAAGTAATGGTAATCATTTAGAACTCTGTCATGTGGGCAGCATAGAAACTGCATGCTGAGCACAAAAATGCTGAGCCTGTTTAATAGCTGAAAGTGTAGTTTATTGTATCAAAAGGAAAATTCAGTTTAGAAAGTTACAATTTATGGGACAGTATTTCTGGCCAGCACTTACCTTCAGGAGACACAATAATTTAATACTGTTGATAGATCGATATGAGAGTACATGGCACTATCCTAGCTTCTGAAACTATATGTTCCTTCCTTGTGGAGGAGAAAGGGATAGGTTAGAGAAGGCTGATAAATAAAGACAGATCACTTACACTCCACAATGAGCATAGTAACTTGGTCATTGTACTCAGTATTTTTTAATCAAATTGAGGAGAGTAGAAATTTATGTCACAACTACACTAAGGGCCAATTGATTGCACACATCCTAAGGCTTCAAGGAATAAATCATTTTGTAATGACTGGAGATGTGATGCTAAAAACTGTACAGGAATATCAAGTCATTTTATTTTACAGCGAACAGGTTCATGTGGATGCAGGTTGCAATAATTATGGAGAGATTAAGAAACTTGCACATGACAGGCAAATATGGGAAGCCCTCATCATACCAGTTTTCATACAAAAGACCGCAACAACAGAGTTGATAAACATAGTACAGGGTGTACATACGGTTCAGGAACACTTTCAATTATTTATTGCACAAGAACCAAACATTGTACAGAATCAAACAAAAGTAATTTTGAAGAGAAATCCTGACAGTTTTTTTCATATATACCACCACAGCATAATTTGGTAATTTGCTGATTGACAGCGCAAACATGCCAAGTTTAGGTGCAGAGCGAGCTTTCTGTGTGTTAGAGTTCGACAAGAACAAGTGTGCAACAGCTGTTCAACGGATGTTTGGAACCAAGTACTGTAAGAAGCCACCAACAAAGAAGGCCAATGGCACAACAAATTCATTACAGCATGTTGCTTGTGCCTGGCAGAGAGAAGCAGACGCCCCAGTGTGAGTGAAGTGAATGTGGAATCCGTACGAAAGACATTCATAAGGAGTCCAAAGAAATCGGTGCATTGTGCATCCTGGGAACTCGAAATGGCTCCAATGACAGTGTGGAAAGTCCTGCAACAGAAGCTGTCTATGAAACCACTCAAATTTGAGCTAGTGCAGAAGCTCAATGACGATGACAAAGACAAGCATTTTGAGTTTTGTTCACAGTTGTAACAACTGAATGAGGATGGGGATGGCATTGTTGATCACTTAATTTTTAGCGACAGAGCCACTTTTCACACTAATGGGAAAGTAAACAGGCATAATTGTTGAATCTAGGGTACAAAGCATTGACATCAGTGAACTGAATTTGAGCATTATTCCTCAAAGGTAAATGTTTTTGTGCCCTGTCACGTCAAAAACTGTACGGGCCATTCTTCTTCACCAAGAACACTGTCACTGGATATTCCCACTTGAACATGTTGCAGCAATGGCTGATGCCACAAGTGTAATTAGACTCTCCGTTCATATTTCAGCAGGATGGGGCTCTACCTCTTCTTCACTGTGAAGTCTGTGGGTACCTGAACACGGAGCTGCCACATCGATGGATTGCCTGTGCTACAGGAGGGGACAGCTGTTTTGTGAAATGGTCTCCCTGATCACCAGATTTTATTCCGTGTGACTATTTCTGTGGGGACACATTAAAGATCTGGTGTATATACTGCCTCTACCATGTGATGTAGCACAGCTCCGGGAGAGAATACAGGAAGTGACTACCACAGTCGACAATGCCATTCTGGGATGAGTATGGCAAGAATTCAATTACCATATTGACATCTGCCGGGTCACTCATGGTTCGCATATTGAATGTTTTTAATCCAGATTTTCTCTTCAAAATGGAATACGCATGACATCTGTACAAAAATGTTTAGTTCTTGTGCAATAAATAATTGAAAGTGTTCCTGGACTTTATGCGCACCCTGTATAAGGCTAGCATAGGTTCAGTGAGCACAATTCATGCATGTAAATGAATTTCAACAAGACTGTATCATATGACCATGGGAGGCTGTACAGTAATTCAGAAAAAAAGCTGTACAGTAATTCAGAAAAATTGTCCACATATTGGACGATATGGGTCAGCTGTAAATGATTATTCATTGTTGTGGTCAAAGAAAGATATATTTGCTCATTCTTATAGTCCTTTGTACCTTCACAAAGGTAGTTGCTACAACTACATCATGATGTCTGATACCAGAAAATTCTCAAAGAAAAGTAACATCCTCATGAAGAAGAGGTAATTACAGACAGAGCATAAACTTGCACTGGGGAAGGTGGGCATGATATTTGCCATGCAACCATCTCAGCATTAATCTTAACTGATTTGGGGAAATGATGGAAAATCTATACCTGGATGACCAACAGGAATCTGAACTTCCGTCTTCCAAAATACGAGTCCAGTGCCTTACCAATGAGCCACTTTGCCTGGTCACTTTCAAAGATGTTCATTTCTTTATTGTCAACAACTCTGATATATTTCCACCACGGATATGGTTCCAAACTATATGTTTAACAAAGTGTTAGAGAAAACTTTTAGAACATTTCTGCAGGAACTTTCAGCTCATCCACCACTAACAAAATTGTATTTTCCTCAATCTATTGTAGGGTGGATTAAAAAAAAGTTCTCCAGTATTTTGCTTTGATATTGAACTGAGTAATCCTTTGAAGTTTAAAGTTACTATTACAGATAAGTCTGCATGCCAGCAAGAGGATCCCATTCCAGCATTTATTATATTTCTAATAGTTAAACTTGCCAAAACAATTTCACACACACATTCAATTTACAGTTCAACTGATTTAAGGCTACTGTCTGCTGTTATGAATACACTGTCCCCAATTCCACAGCCTATTTTTTAGTAAACAGTTACTTTTTCCTCAAAGATGTTACTACTATCAATTCTACATTTTGGTCATCTCCAAACATCCAATATTATGTGGGTCTAAAGTTCCTCAGTGAAAACTTCTACAGCTGATCACTGACATATTAATATTCTCACCCACTGGGAGCAATATTTGGAGTCCAGTATGAGTCTTTTTGAACCATCTGCATCAATGTTTATCCTTTAAAGAATATAAATATGCCTAATTTAAAAAGTAAGCATTTTACAGATACCTACATTAGTAGCAAAGCAACCATGAGACATTTAGAGGACTGCTGCATCTTTCAAACCTATGGTACAAGTAAAGGAAGTTATAAACTGAGTTGTCAAGGAGCATCCAAAGTCTCTGGTTTTGGCTTTCTACTTGGTTCAAAACTAGAAGTTCGCAAGTGGACCTGGGAAAAACATTGTATTACCAACAGATTGCAACTAATTGCATCCTGTGCCTTCAATTGCTACAAGTACCAGTATGCACTTAGTCCTTCCCTCCCCACGAGTACACACTAAGTGCACATGGTTCTTCCTTGGTATAATTTTTCTTAAATATCTAATTTGCTGCATTTCAAGCACCAATGAGTCAGAGACATCCTCCCCTACTGCTCACACTTTAATCTTTTATGAGATGTTGAAGGCATTATGAAAGGAAAAATGTGCAACACAGACTGAAATTCACAATCAATTTCAAACAGCACTTTGTATTTATTGGTACGAAGAATAACTGCACATTTCATTATCTCAGTAGCGGATATCTAGTCTTGCCACTGACAAGCCATTTACAGTCAAGATGATGAGCAGTTTGCAGGTCTGCTTTTTCTGAAGACAGCTCTTCTGGAATTTGACAGTAGTCCTAACTGATAAATAGTCTTCATCGCAGGTCAGTGCAGTGGGGATATAAAAGTTTCAGCAAGATATGTTTCGCATGCCAAGTCAAGTGAAACAGAAAGACTTGCACATAACTGACAACCACATGACATATTTAATATCCCTGCCAGTGGACATCAAGATGGAGTAGAGGAGTTAGCACAGTCATCACTGCGACCAGACTGACTGAAAAGTCTTAGAAAATTTACAAGCAACACCACTATGAAACTAGAAAGAAAATATGTGATTTTGTTATAATGGTTCCCACAAATAAGCAAGAATTGTAAAAACATTAATAAGTCAGAAATTCGTCGTACAAAGGACATGAAAGTTCAGCTAGTTGTTATGTTAAACTAAAACATGAAAACCAGCAACACAGGATTCTGCTTATACCACCTGTAAATAACAGGGTATTGCACATTAAAGAGTGGGATGATTGTTGGTACTGTGAGTCTGGTAGGGCAACACGTTCGTCTCATTTACCTGAAAAAATGTATGGAAGATCAATGACACACTAAGGTTAGATTAAATTCAGATACAGTGGCCAGATGGTTAAAATGTTCACCCTTTAACTGATGACAGGCACTGGTAACAGCTTCTGAATCTGAACCTGTATTTAGAGGTTTGAGACAAGGATTATAAATTGTAGAACTAACGCAGTCATCATAAAGGTGATTTCATCAATTACTCCACATACAAGTCTTCACGAAGGTAGAGTATATTTGAGGTAACATGCAATGTGTATATTGCTGACAGTTAATCACAAGAGACTGCACTTTCAAAATATGTATGAATGAGTCCATGTTTTGCTTGCAAAATAACAGCTGACAAGTTTTAATGTGTTCTGAAGCTAATAATCATTAGCAACCACAGAAAGGGGGGGTGGGGTGGGGGGGGGTATTATACCTTATGATAGGTATATTGCATTCATTCTCTCTCTCTCTCTCTCTCTCTCTCTCTCTCTCTCTCTCTGTATGGAATTGTGGTACTGCCTTTCAAAATATGTATGAATGAGTCCATGTTTTGCTTGCAAAATAACAGCTGACAAGTTTTAATGTGTTCTGAAGCTAATAATCATTAGCAACCACAGAAACATAAATGAAAGGAATACTGTTGATGAAGAAGGAGCTGACACCACGGGGGGATGGGGTGGGGGGGGGGGGGTATTATACCTTATGATAGGTATATTGCATTCTCTCTCTCTCTCTCTCTCTCTGTGTGAAACTGTGGTACTGCAGGTGACATTTGTGGTTTGGTTCTTCTGCATATACTTACGCATGTGCGAAATCTGATCTTTCCATGCTAGCAGGTCATAATTCACAATGAAATAGGACACATCTCTTGAATAAATAGTTCCAATGACAAACAACTGAGCACACAGGAGTTCAAGTTGGATGCCAGGAATTGAATGCGATCGAAAATGTGTGAAATGCCATCAGAAGGTATACTACTGATGAAATCTCATTGGACTTCCGTCCTTGTAGCTGCGTTGATATTCTGCAAAGTTTTGATGGGTGTCCCTCTCACCATCTTCTGGTGAAGTATTGGCAAGAAGATGATGGAAGTGACACTTATTAAAACTTGCAACTTAAGCAAACAGCGTAATCCTTATTCTTACAAAGCCTCATTATGTGCAGCTCCAAGCAAATAAAATGACTTGCAGGTTCCAGAAAGTCACAGCTGGAATGTAAATAATGGAATGTGTAGTGGTAACAATCCAATCTTTAGCAGAGGTGTTAATCAGTCAATAAGTACCTTAACAAGACTGAAAACATTGCTAAGCTTCCAGATAGTGAGCTTCTACAGCTTAACAACACTGTTACAAAACATCAATCAAATGTGAAAGGAGATTGTTACAGATTTATTCTTAAAATTTCTTGCCCAAGACATAATGTACAAAGAATCACCAGGTACAATGAAGGGGAAGTCGCAGGTTTGGCAAGACAGCATTCAACACTAACCTTTACAATAACAGCATAAATTATCTGAGAACATGAATTTTCTTTTTATTTTCCCTTGTTCCTTATTCAAGGGATATGAAGATGTTATCCATCTCAGTATCAAAAACTGATTAGAACAATCCTGTACACAGAGGAAACTAAAACAGAAAGTTGCAATTTCAAATACTGATTACAACCATATTTTTCATTTCCACCAGTGAATTCATCATGTGTGGACTCTGCTCCACTTTCTCCAAGTACTACATACAGTCATTCATTCTGCATATCATAGGTGACACACAATCATACAACGGTCAAATGCTTCCTACAAGAAGGAAGATAAGGGGTTTAATGTTCTGTCAACATCAAGGTCACTAGAGACGGAGCACAAGCTCAGAATGTTTCAAGGATGGGAAAGGAAATCGGCCATGCTCTCTCAAAGGAACTGTCCTGGAATATGCCTGAAGAAATTTAGAGAAATCAAGGAAACCCTTCATCAATATGACTGGATGTTGATTTCAACTGTCATCCTCTCGAATTTAAGTCCAGTGCACTAACCACTTCACCATCTCACTCGAGAATGTGTCCACAGCAATGACCTCCATCGTGACAGTTAACCATTCATAAACACTATGAAGATTTATAGTAAAGATACAAGTAGTGTCCTTAACACATTTCAAAAGACAGAAGCTGCCACGTTTCAGATATAGTGTTCAATGAAAACACTGGTTCTCTCTATTTAGAACTTATTCAATGCAGCATTGGGAACAAGCAACTGAAAGATACACAAATGCTTCTGGAAATATACTGTAAGGAAAGGAAATGGGGGGAGAGGGGGGGGGGGGGGAGGAGGTGGCACTGTTTAGTTGCACAATGCAAATGGTGATTCACTATTTTATTTCCAGTAAAACATATTAATAATAATATAAAAAAGATGCTCAAAAACAACTTGTTCTCAGACATGCATAAGAAACATTGGTATTTATTACTGATGATGGCACACTTGCATTACACGAGAAATAATCAAAATAATTTTGTTATGCAAAATTTGAATACCTTCCTCAAAATGATGATGTAAAGATCAATGCTGCAAATCAGACTGTATTATGAAAATGTTATCTTTATATATAAAAGTTCTCACTGCGTTTGTTCGTTCTCACAAAACTCGAAAAGTAGTCAGTCTATTGACCTGAAATGTTAACTATGTACATACAAAATATCTAAATTTATATGTTATTTACATGTTGAATCACCTAAAACTTGCATCGCAAATATTGTAGAAATGGAAAGCACTGTTGAATGCAGTTTTCACAGAATGGATTGGCAGTCATGGGCTCAAATTAGCCTATAAACAGATTATTTAATACTTAGAATGTGCATTTTTTGTGCTAACACACAATTTTTTAAAGAATGGAACAAACTAAAAGTATGGTAAATTAAAGTCAATGGTGTTTGTTGCAGGATTCTAGTGTGAATCATTTACAAGACACTGTATTTTGAGAAGTTTCCACACTGACGCTTGTTTGTGCCATTCAATCTGTGTAGTTGCTAGGTATGACATTGTTATGTTTGCGTACAGTGTGCTTGTGTATTCCTTGAGAGTGTTGCAATTTGCCAGTAAGTCAGTTAGTGTGTGACAGTCCAAGCAATAGGTCTTGAGCGGACAATGGAGTTTACCAATGCAGAAAAAGCCAACATGCTCAAGGTGTATGGTGAGTGTAGAAAGAATGCAGTTCATTCTTGTACGGTGTATCTGGCACGATATCCCAGCAGCTGTGACCCATTTTGGTAATTATTTGTCAACCTCACCAATCAGTTATGTGAGAGTGGTAGTGTAACATGTAGACAAAGTAACAGAGGAAAACAAGTGATGACAGAAGAGGGGGTAACTAATGTTCTGTTGCAGTTCATCCGCATGTTAGCTCTCATGCAATTGCACGAAAAAGTGGTATGTGTCAGGCAAGTGTCATATGCATTCTCCATCAACATGTGTTCCATCTCTATCACATGTCTCTCCACCACAAGATGCGTGGAAATGATTATGATAATTGTGTTAACTTTTATACATGAGCATGAAGACAGGATACGACCATGTATATTATTTAGTGATGAACCACATTTACCAATCCTGGCCAGGTAAAGCACCGAAACATGCACTATTGGTCTGTTGACAATTCCCATTGGCTTTGTCAGGTAGAACATCAGTGTTCATGGTGTGTAAACATGTGATGTGGGGTAGTGAACCATCAGCTCATAAGCCTGTTTTTCATAGATGGAACACTGAATGCACACAAGTATCATAGCCTCCTAACAGGATGCTGGAAGATGCAAACTTGGAGGAACCTATGGTATCAACATGATCGCTGTCCGGCCATAGTGCATGAAGTACTACAACATGTCTTCATGAATTGTTTCCAAGTTGTTGGATTGGATACATAGGACCTGCACCTTGGCCAGCTCATTCCTCAGATATGACACCTGTAGACTTTTTACTGTGAAGAAACCTGAAAGACTGTCTATGACAACGTACCAACCACGCCCAATGATATGCAATGACGTATTACTGTAGCCTGCACAGACATCTCTGCTGCATGTGTGCAGCAGTCATTCCACAGACTGGAAGCATGTACAGCTGCTGCCAGCGGTCATTTTGAGCACAACTTGTGATGATCAATTGTCTTGTTACTGGTCAGAATCCACGTAACTAATGTATGCACTTATGTTGCTGAAGACGAAGACAGTAGTGTTTAACATCCCATTGACAATGAGGTCATTAGAGACAGAGCATAAGCTTGGACTAGGGAAGGATGGGGAAGGAACCCAGTCATGCCCTTTCAAAGGAACCATTCCAGAATTTGCTTGAAGCAATTTAGGGAAATAACAGAAATCCTAAATCAGGATGTGGGTTTCGACCATTGTTCTCCTGAATGTGAGTCCAGTGTGCTAACCACTGCACCCCCTTGCTCAGTACTTGGGTCGTTCTTTAGTGTGTGTTGCCACAGGTCTTGTTCACTTGTCAGTGTGAGAACTTTTCAAATTACAATATCCCGTAAATTACTCACACTAGAATCTTACAACAAACACCACTGACGTTCTAATCTACTCTAGTTTTAGTTTGTTAATGTCAATAGGCAATGTTCCATTTAAAAAAGTGTTTGTTTTAACAGTACGAACCCCTGACTACCAATCTGTTCTCTTAAAATCACACATCAATAGCACTTTCCATTCTTGCAAAATATCTGCGATGCAAGTCGTAGTACTTAGAAATTACTTGACCGAATTATTTCAAATTTTTGCATGTTATTCTAATAATCATTTGGATGAATCTCAAAACATTCTTGACCAATTCACTCCAACTTTTAAATGATATCCTATTAAACATTCAGATGGATGTAAACTATAATTAAATAAAAAAATACAGGTTTTCTGTTAAAATGACTGTGAGAAAGAAAATGCTCTGCTGTAAAAATGTGCAGGTTTTTTCCTTTGTCACGGCCAGTTTTAACTATGACAGGGTGGAATTTAAACCCTTCATAAATTGTTTCCCCCATATACATTCTTTCCCGTTACATCTAATTTTAAACATCATAAACTGTATACACAACAATGCGGAGTTTTGTTTTCTTCCTCGCTGACAGAGAATGTGAAAGTTGTATTTCTGGCATACGAGTAGAATACCAATGCAGAATCTGAATTTGCAGTAACAATAAACAAGGCTCGCGGTCAGAGGGGGTGGAGGATGGGGGTGGAAGGGGAGACAAAGGAAATGGACACAGTGGAAAGGAGGAAATGGACAGAGTGTGTGAGCAAGGAGGAGAGAGGGTGAGGAAGAGGAGAAGATGGCAGGAGGAGGGAGAAGGAGGCAATGGCTAGTGAGAGTGACATAAGGAGATGGACAGAGATTTGGGGTGGAGGAGGAGGAGATTAGGATATACATCCAATTAACATACATATTAGAAACGTGTGCTTTCTCGTTTATTTCTTTTCCATTTAATCAGACGGAGCCACAGCAACTACTGACAGCGAACAGCAAGTGATTAAATAAGCGTAGTGTATGAATTCTATAATGTTGCCATTTATACGCCCATGTTTCCATGATATTAACAAAAATTTGAATTTCTCTATAATTTCTTGGTTTTATTTGCTCGTTACCCGTAACTTTAAAAATTATGGTACATCATTGAAATGCAACAGCGGTAATAAATTTTACTTTGTGCAAAAACTCTAGCACTCGCGCATTGTGATTTCATAAAGGCTACCTCTAACTTAATTCCAGGATTCAGATAGTAACTTCTAAAA
This sequence comes from Schistocerca americana, assembly GCF_021461395.2. Lineage (NCBI taxonomy): Eukaryota > Metazoa > Arthropoda > Insecta > Orthoptera > Acrididae > Schistocerca > Schistocerca americana. Next base: position 543,795,021 of record NC_060119.1, read on the forward strand.
ATTGCTCGAATTATTATTCTACGTCAACATTCCTCATTTTCTTTCTTTCTTTATTTTTTCTTACTGCAGAATGTATTGTTATATTTGTGTTACGCTAATCACAAGACATCTACATTAATGTGACTAAAATTCGTTTGATAATAAATTACCACAGAAACTTCATACAGCCGTTTTGGTTGCTTTACTATATGTTTATATTTAGGCTTCTTCATTTTTACACTAATACGGAATACACTTTATTAAACGAAGCAGACCGCTTCGTTTCTTCTGATAATCGATAAAGCGTTGTTAAGGACTGCTGCCAATAGGAACCCATTGGTGACGGAAAAAATATTAACATTTTTTAAAAATCATGAGCGAGATTATGATTGACACAAAGCTACTTCTTAAGTATACAATTGGTGCGATACTTGGCCAGTTTCACATATTCAAACAACAGTCATAAAAATGTCAGTGTGAGTATATCGCATTTTAATTTTGTTAGGTTGTACATATTTGTTTTTAAGATCGGCAATGTTCAAGTTGAAGAGTTACACTGAAAGTGAGTGTTGTGGATTAATATTGATGTAGCGGTATATGCTCTATAATTGCAAGGTAAGTTTCATCTATTCGTTTGTTTTGATGCGTACCCTCTGTACAGAGACCAGTCGTTCTACCCGTTAGAATTCTGCGATAATCAGCGGAAAACCTGATGTATTCATTATAAACTGTTTCATTGTGTTGCTTAATATATTGCAAAATATAAAACGGACAACTTTATTTCCACTCATGATCACAAATGTTACCGTCTTGATAGCACTGTGCTTGCAGCCAATGCCAAAACGAAAGGTTCCGAAAAGTTCTTCCTTGCCAACGCAGATTGTTTACTGCACTTGAAAAAGTTAATGTGTCTATAAAGCCCCCATCTTCCAACAGATATGCAAGAGAAATAACAGTTCGATGACATAAATGCGTAGAATTATGTTCAACTTTTTATTTTACTTGTACGTTAAGTAGTAATACGTAAACTATGTAAATGGTGATCAAATGGTAACAAAAGCATTCATGAATTCAATTCCTCAGACATTACTTTGCCTAGAGAGCGATAGTATGTCTGCAACAGTCTCCCTTCCTGCTCCACCCACCCCGCAGATTTTTATTATGATAAAAGACTGCAACAGCTAGATGTTAATCATGCAACTAATTGGCTAACCGTTTTTCAGGTTATTTCCTCCTTACCTTTCATCTAATTATATGTAATGACACCCTTTTAGATACAGATCATATAATTAACAGAATGGTTCTGTCATTCTACAAATATGTTTCTGTGTAAAAATCTTTACACCATAACTCCAGTATCCACACACACTCTTAAACAGGAAAAATGACAGTCATTACATAAATTCATTCCTTCATAATGTTTGTAATTAACTTATTATAAAATGTAGGAAGTGCTCATAATATATAGTGCCACAACAAATCACTTCTGAAAAGGCTGCTCCTCAGAGAAAGCAATATATAATCTCACAAATGCTGTTCTGATATAACTGATCAACAAAAATTACCCTATTGGCACTTCTTGTGATCATGCCTTTGATTGTGTGGATATAAAATTCTACTAGGTTAACTAAAATGTTATGGCATTTAGGCATTCCAATTGCGTTTGTATTTTAACAATATACAACACAGGTTCACATTAACAAGTAATGTCACTGCAGTAATACTAAATTCGGAGTAGATTCTTCACTTGCTTTTGTTATTGATGTATATAGACAAGTGATTTACTGGTGATGCTGTGATTGCTAATAACATAGTTATTATTTGGTATCTGCCTTGACAGATATTGACTGGATGCTCTCAGGCTATCCTTTTTACTACTGTTGTTGGGTTAATATTTGTTCAGCATGCATGAGAATCAATTGTTCAGTATTATGGTCCACAACAATACCTTGTTTGCCTGTGTCACCCACAATCTTACTATTTGTGCACTTGACATACACAGATAAGTTATGCTCCTGAGTTTCCAGCTAAAATAGTTTTTGGTCTCAATTTATAGGACTTAAAAAATCCTGTGTTATGTATGGTAATGGGTATTCATTTTTCAGATAAATATAAACCTCCCTGAGGCTAGTTATGATTAACCTCTTTTGAATTTGAAATTTAGAATCTTTGTCGCGATTTGATACACATTCTTTCACCTGTGTCACCGTTCTGCTGGTTTTATTGCACTTATGAAAGTCTGTCACTAACTTAGCTGTTCTAGGGGCTAATGTTTTCCCATACTTAGCGTATGAAGTACTTAGAATATCCTTTTCCCTTACTAGATTCTTAATTCCTCAATACATGTGGTTCAGAAGATCAAACATTTGTTGCTTTTTATTAAGAGCTAAATAGACAGTATCATTATTTTTTTCACTCTTAACTATCAGAATGAGAAAACTTCTCTTTGAGTTGATGTAACATTTGTTACCTACTCCATGTCCCATCACCATCATTTGAAGTTTTTAACACTGTGAAGTGATTGTTTTGGATTGCAGGGTGGTTGTAATAATCAGTATCCTGATTCATGGCTGGAATATCCTGAGCTTCATCTGACTGATCGAGAAAAGGCTTCCATAATTTCTTTGATGCCTTTAGTCAGCAGTTGTCACATTTCTTGATGTACCCTAGTATACCACAATGAAAAGAGCAGATCCAGTTGATAGCACTTTTCCAGTTCTTCATACCTGATTTTGGATAATCGTGGCCTTGATTGGGATGCAAACATTTAACAGAATACAGTTTCCAGTGTCTCCACTGTTTCTCACTTTTTGTACCCATTAGCTCTAAATAAAAGGTAAATAACAAAATACTGTAGGCCCTGATTCATTTTTAAGTAAACTAAGACTATGAAGTTGGGTTGAGTACAATGAGTTTGATTTGAATAAAATACGCCTGCAGACCTTCTTTATGTACTAATTTATTCAGTTAAAATGTTTTAAACATCATGTTCTAGTATGTTTTGTGTACATCCTACTGTATATATAGTTTTTAATATATCCAGAAAATTACTGTATATTACTTTGTATTAGCATTATATTATATTAGGGCAGCATGAGTGATCATTGGTGTATTTGACCCATGAGAGTGCAAAGTTTCGAGAAGCAGCTTTATGTAATGAATCTAGGAATTGCATTATTCCTGTTGAGATCATGAAGAAAAGATTAGACCATTTATAATGCTCACAGGGGTGTCGAAGCAATCATATTTCCTCAAGCTCAGTACATGAATGGAATGTGAAGAAACCTTAATAACTGGTACAATTGGAAGTAGTTCCTAGAGAATGATGTAGATGTACACCAAACATGAAGTTACAACAGAAGCTGAGGTCAATTATTTTCAAAAGTAATGATAAAGAATTACAGTGCATACAATAACTAGCTGACAAATCTGCTATTGCATGAATATTTTTTTTCCAATTTCCTATTAGAAACAAAAACAAAAATTTAACTGTGCTAGTAGTGTTCAGTTCATGTATGCTGGGTGCAGCTGCTATGCATTTTTACATTGCAGTTTAGTAAACTTCTCTGTGGCAGTACCTCTTCATAGCTCTATAGAAAGCTATTGCTTTTGTCTACAGCTATTTGCACTTTGCAGTTGCAAGCTGTCAAAAGCACTACCAAGTTTAGAGATTTTCTGAAGTTGACCCAACTGTGAGGAGTATCTTAGTAATAAAGAACAATTGTATTAAAACTTCATGCATGATGTGACATTTTTTCATGCATCTCACTGTTTGATGCCATATGTCCTGAACTACCTATGGTGGTATATGATTTTGTATCTGCATTTAGTGGCATATGTGAATACTGTCTGTGAAATTTATTGCGGATAGAGTTAATAGCACGAAAGTTAATAAATTTAAATCTGCGTGATGCAACAGTTTTTCAAGCATCTCATTGTTTATGATGCCACATCCCCTGTACTATGATAGGTAGGTGGTTTGTACCCTCCACAGCAATTGTTGCCTGACAGTAAGTGATATGTGACTAAGTTTGGTTCAGTTGTTTGGGAGGAGATGTGGAAAACACACACACACACACACACACACACACACACACACATTTTTATAATATGCAGTGTGTCCCATTTATCTTGACCAGATGCAAATTACAAAATGTTTCAAGCAAATGTTCTTTAGCCATCAGGGGGACATCAATCAGCATGATTGCCTTCATTGTAGGTTTGTTTTTTACAAAGATATGAAGGTAGGCAAAATGCTACACAGGCAGCGGAACTGTACAGATAGCGATATCGTGACAAGAACCCACCTTCCCGACAGATGTTTTCTCGTCTTGTTGCGACGCTTCAGGAAACGAGAAGTTTCAGTCCACAACAACACAACCGTCATAGCACTCGCACAGATGAAGCTGTCGAAGTTACTGTTCTCACTTCCATTTCTGGGAGTCCACATATGAGCACACGACAGCTTGAACACGAGATTGGCATTCCTAAAACCAGTGTAGATTGTATTCTTACATGTTATCAGTTCCATCCTTACCATGTACACCTACATCAAGAATTGCATGGGAGTGCTTTCCAGAATCATGTACAGTTCTGTTAGTGGGACTCGGGAGGACGACGGTTCAATCCCGCGTCCAGCCATCCTGATTCAGGTTTTCCGTGATTTCCCTAAATCGCTCCAGGCAAATGCCGGGATGGTTCCTTTCAAAGGGCACGGCCGACATCCTTCCCCGTCCTTCCCTAATCCGATGAGACCGATGACCTCGCTGTCAGGTCTCCTTCCCCAAACAACCCAACCCAACCCAACCCAACCCTCTGTTAGTGGGCACAGCAGCAAATGCTCGCCAACCCGAACTACTTCTCCTATGTTCTATTTACCGGTGAATGCTCCGTCTCAAACAGAGGACAGGTGCATTATTGGTCCAGCGACAACCCACAGTGGCTTAGACAGGTGGAACATCAGCATCAATGGAGGGTTAACGTTTGCTGTGGGATGCTTGGTACTAAAATTATTTTCCCTTATTTCATCAGTGGTAGTCTAAATGGCACAGTGTATGCCAACTTCCTCAGACAAATTCTTCCTCCTCTTCTGGATGAAGTGCCGTTAAGAATCAGAATGCATATCTACATCTACATTTATACTCCGCAAGCCACCCAACGGTGTGTGGCGGAGGTATGTGGTATCAACACGATGGATGTCTAGCACATAATGCCTTGCGTGTATGTCGTGTTCTGAACTGAAGGTATCCTGCCAGATGGATTGGTCAAGGAGGAACTTTTACTTGGCTTGCTTGGTCTCCTGATTTAAGTCCTCTGATCTTTTTTCTTTGGGGATTCTTTAAAGATGTTGTCTATCGCAATATTCCAACTACTCCAGAGGACATGCAGGAACGTATTGTGCTTGCTTGTAATTCTCTTCAGCAGACAACACTAGAAGCAGGAAATAATTCTTTCATTCAGTGAGTGCACCAGTGTATCGGTGTCCAAGGTCACCACTTTGAGCACCTTTGAATGTTCTACTTCTGGGAAATGGTAAAAGAGAGTCAAAGTCAATTTTGTGTTATGTTTTTACTTGGTTTTCATTTGTTTTCTGACAACTTCAGCAAGTGGATGAGTTTGTGACCCTAGGCTCAAAGTCAATGTTGTGTAATGTAATTAATAACGTTGTGTTTCAGTGAATGGACACTGTGATACTTTTTTGAATAGGTCTCTCGGAGAGGAAATGAAGTACTGAATAAAAAATGCATGGTGCCATTTAAAAAAGTCATACCACTGTTCATATCTTTGTAAAAATGAAGGCAATCATGCTGATTGATGTCCCCCTGATGGTTAAAGAACATTTGCTTGAAACATTTTGTAATTTGCATCTGGACAAACAGCTATTTAGGGTGGTCAAGATAAATGGGACACCCTGAATATGGCTATCTGATGTAATATGTATGGATAATTGTGATGGACGACTGGAATTCAATAGTAGGAAAAGGAAGAGAATGAAATATTGTAGTTGAGTATGGACTTGAGGAAAGTAATGAGAGGCAGCTGCCTGGTATATTTTTGCACAGAGCATAATTTAATCATAGCTGACACTTTAAGAATACGTGGAAGATACCTAGAGACACTGGAAGATTTCATATTAACTATATAATGGTAAGATAGAGAGTTTGGAACCAGGTTTTAACTTGTAATACATTTCCAGGGGCAGATGTGGACTCTGACCACAATTTATTGGTTATGAATTGTAGATTAAAACTAAAGAAATTGCAATAAGCTATGAAATTAAGGAGATGGAACGTGGATTGACTGAAAGAACCAAAGATTGTTGAGAGTTTCACAGAGAGCATTGGGCAACCACTGACTAGAATTGGGGAAAAGAAGAGGGTGTTATGTTTTTACTTTTCTCAATGGAGAGAAGTCTTCCGAAGTAAGAGTGATTTCAGGTGTGCCCCAGGGGAGTGTCATAGGACTGTTGCTATTCACAATATACATAAATGACCTTGTGGATGACATCAGAAGTTCACTGAGGCTTTTTGCGGATGATGCTGTGGTGTATCGAGAGGTTGTAACAATGGAAAATTGTACTGAAATGCAGGAGGATCTGCAGCGAATTGACGCATGGTGCAGGGAATGGCAATTGAATCTCAATGTAGACAAGTGTAATGTGCTGCGAATACACAGAAAGATAGATCCTTTATCATTTAGTTACAAAATAGCAGGTCAGCAACTGGAAGCAGTTAATACCATAAATTATCTGGGAGTACGCATTAGGAGTGATTTAAAACGGAATGATCATATAATGTTGATCGTCAGTAAAGCAGATGCCAGACTGAGATTCATTGGAAGAATCCTAAGGAAATGCAATCCGAAAACAAAGGAAGTAGGTTACAGTACGCTTGTTCGCCCACTGCTTGAATACTGCTCAGCAGTGTGGGATCCGTACCAGATAGGGTTGATAGAAGATATAGAGAAGATCCAACGGAGAGCAGCGCGCTTCGTTACAGGATCATTTAGTAATCGCGAAAGCATTACGGAGATGATAGATAAACTCCAGTGGAAGACTCTGCAGGAGAGACGCTCAGTAGCTCGGTACGGGCTTTTGTCAAAGTTTCGAGAACATACCTTCACCGAAGAGTCAAGCAGTATATTGCTCCCTCCTACGTATATCTCGCGAAGAGACCATGAGGATAAAATCAGAGAGATTAGAGCCCACACAGAGGCATACCGACAATCCTTCTTTCCACGAACAATACGAGACTGGAATAGAAGGGAGAACCGATAGAGGTACTCAAGGTACCCTCCGCCACACACTGTCAGGTGGCTTGCGGAGTATGGATGTAGATGTAGATGTAGATGTCTGTATGAGGGAAATTAACTGGAAGGCAATGTTGTAGAAATGGTTCTAGGCGCGCAGTCCGGAACCGTGCGACTGCTACGGTCGCAGGTTTGAATCCTGCCTCGGGCATGGATGCGTGTGATGTCCTTAGGTTAGTTAGGTTTAAGTAGTTCTAAGTTCTAGGGGACTGATGACCACAGCAGTTGAGTCCCGTAGTGCTCAGAGCCATTTGAACCTTTTTGTTGTAGAATTGGAAGAGGACATTCATCATGATGAGATTTTGGGGGGGGGGGGTGTATGATACTGTGAAAATAATTTGACAGAGCACTGGAAGACCTAAATTGAAACAAAGCTCTGGGAGTAGATGACATTCCATCAGAAGTACTTACAGCCTTGGGAGAGCCAGCCATGAGAAAACTCTTCCATTTGGCATGCAAGGTGTATGAGACAGTCGAAATACTGTCACACTTCATAATGCCGAAGAAAGCTGATACTGACAGATGTGAATATTACCAAACTATCAGTTTAATAAGTCGTGGTTGCAAAACAGTAACACAAAGACTGGGAAAACTGGTAGAGGCTGATCTTGGGGTTGATAAGTTTTGACTCTGGAGAAATGTCGGAACACACGAGGCAATAGTGGCCCCACGACTTCTCTTAGAAGATAGTTTAAGGAAAGGCAAACCTATGTTTACAACATTTTTAGACTCAGAGAAGGCTTTTGACAATGTTGAATGCAATACACTCTTTGAAATTTTGAAGGTAGCAGGAGTAAAATACAGGGAGCAAAAGGCTGTTTACAACTTGTACATTAGCTAGATGGCAATTATAAGAGGTGAGAGGCATGAAAGGGAAGCAATGGTGGAGTAGGTAGTGAGACATGGTTGTAGCCTATCAGCAATGTTATTCAATATGTACATTGAGCAACAGTAAAGGAAACAAAGTAAAAATTTGGACTAGCAATTAAAGTTCAGGGAGAAGAAATAAAAACTTAGAAGTATTACCGATGACATTGTAATACTGTCAAAGACAGCAAAGGACTTGGAAGAGTAGTTGAACAAAATGGACATGGCCTTGAAAGGAGGATATAAGATGAACATCAACAAAAGCAAAACAAGGATAATGGAACGTAGTTGAATTAAATCAGGCGATACTGAGGGAATTAGATTAGGAAACAAGACACTTACGGTAGTAGATGAGTTTTGTTATTTGGCAGCAGAATAACTGTTGATTGCCTAAGTAGAGGGGACAAAAACGCTGACTGGCAATGGCAAGAAAAGCAGTCTGAAGAAGAGAAATTTGTTGACATCAAATATACGCTGATCAGCCAGAACAATATGACCACCGTCCTATTATTGAGATAAACCCATCCAGGCAATAGCAGTGTCACTTGGCAAGGAATGACTGCTAAAACACACACACACTCTGTGCATATAGTATCAGTGAGCAAGCTGTCTGTGTGTAGAATAGGGAAGGCAAGCGATCTACCTGGGTTTGCTGAGGGCAGGCTGTGATGGCCCAGAGGCTCGGCACAAGCATTTTGGAAACTGCGTGGCTTGTCAGGTCTTTGAGGAGTGCCTTGGTGAGTGTCTGCAATATGTGCTGAAACCAAAGTGAAACCATGTCCAGACATTGGTGGATTTGGGCGACCACCCCTAAATACAGATGTCGGATGTCATAGGCTGGGCAGGCTGGATACCTTCTTGATCAAGTTGATGAGAGGGTGTGCATGTGTCATCTTCCAGACGAACAGTTCCTTGACACCTGTACTGCGGGATGGAGACAAGCTGGCAGTGGCTCCATTGTACTCTGGGGAAAGTTCATGTGAGCATCCGTGGCTCCATTAGAGCTTGTACAAGACACCGTGACAGCCAAGGAGTATTATACACTGGTTACAGACCTCATACACTCTTCCACGACAATCACGTTTCGTGACAGCAGTGGCATTTTTCAAAAAGACAGTGCGCCATGTCACAAGGCCAGGAGCGTGATGGAGTGGCTCGAGGAACACAGTGGGGAGTTCCAATTGATGTGCTGTCCCCACAGATCTGAACTTGATCAAATACATCTGGGGTGTGACTGAGAGCACATTCTTCCCCTCCCAAAATTATCAGGAATTAGGTGACTTGTATGTGCAGATGTGGTGTCAACTCTCTCCAGCGACCTACTATGCATTGCCACTGTTATCTGTGCCAAAGGTGGACATACCAGCTATTAGATAGGTGGTCCTAATGTTCTGGCTGATTGTGTATATGTAAGTGTTAGGGAGTCTTTTCTGAAATTATTTGTATGGATTGTAGCCATGTATGAAAGTGAAACATGCATGATAAAAAGTTTAGACAAGAAGACACTAGAAGCTTTTGAAATGTGGTGCTACATAAGAATGCTGAAGATTAGGTGATTAGATGATTCAGAAAGATGTAAGTTGTAGTTCGTATTTGGGGCGAAGAGGCTTCCACGAGGTAGAGTAGTATGGATAGTTGCATGAAACCAGCCTTCGGATTGAAGACAACAGCAGCAACATGGATATCTGTGAGCACAACACTGAAAAAACTTCCATCCAGCAGTAGAATAAAAGATACAATGAAAATTCCATACTTTTTAATTGGTGAACATTCCTTACAATATGAGGTGCTAAGAAATATCAGTGCCCAGTACTATACTTAAAAATTAATCTCTCTTTTAACCCCTCCTTTCTACTTATTCAAATTTGATCAAAGGCAAATAGAAATTTGTAGGAAAAATATTTTTCAAAAACATTGGGTGGTTCTTCAGATTATGAAAGATAAAAATTATTGAATTTTTTAAAGATGAAGTTAATCTCACCTTATTGATGTGTTGCGTATCAAATTCAAACACTGTTTAAGAGCTTCAAAATGACAACTGGGTGAGCGGTTTAGCATCTATAAAGAGCACCCATACAATAGTTTGGAGGGGGGGGGGGGGGGTTAGGGTTGACCTGGATGTATGGAGTATTTTTGATATTTTCAAAGAAAAATTATGACTTGTAAATAGCCATAGTAAGTTTACAGTTATGACCAAGTTAAAAACCCATCCAATACTGGATCTTAAACCATTTTCTTGAAAGAAAAACACCTGATTACACTGTACACTGTATTTTTTCCTTTGCCTCTGGGGTATCGGGTCCCCTCTTGCCTCCGGGCATAAGTGCCCTTGTTTCTATAATTTCGGATTTACAGTCAAATGTATTCTTTAGATGTTGGAAAATTGGCCAGTTTTTCATTTTTTGAAACCCAAAATAAAAAAAATGATGTGACCAAAAGTGTTAGACTTTACAATACTGCCCTATGCCATAACTTGGACAGTATGCTAATGTTAAAGTAGTATAGACCTTAGTTAGATAAGTGGTCCAAATGCATCCATTTCAGCTAAAGCCAGAATAATAATTGAACAGTCGTACAACTACTACGCAGTAAGCAGCTGGCATAATCCGTATCACTTCGGGCAGGGGTGTTACCTTCATAGTCTCGGTTGTAATTGAATGTAGCATATGTTAAAATTCACGGGTAAGTAAGAAACATGTATTTTTTGTTTTCTGCAAAAAAATTTCTGCCCCGAGATATAGGCCTTAAAGGTGGCACTGCAAACACCATTTTGAAGGTGCGAATTTCGGAATTTTTTTTTAAATGCTGTATCTCTGTAACAGTTCTAGATTTTTATTTGAGCTTTTTTTTATGTGAAAGATATTTGATTTATGATTACAATGTTATCCACCATTTGGACATATTTGTCATGGTTCTTGTATTGTTGCCTTTTGATTTTTTTCTATAATTAATAGAAAAGAATTTTGTTTTCAAAAAGGCCAATCCAGAAAAGGGAGATTTTTTTTCCCTATTGAATAGTACCATGTAGTACCATATTCTCTGTAAAGGAGAGCTTCCACTTTCAAGTTGGACAGGTTTTATTTTAAAAAATCATGTTTTTTAACTTTCAAGGGTAATATGTGTCTTCACTGAAGTTGTTTCTTATTAATTTCTTTGTTACAGTATTTATTTCTGTTGTCTTTGTTGCAGTTACTTCTTATCATTTTCTTTGTTGCTGTTATTTCTTTTCATTGTTCCAAATATTTCTTACACTTTGTTGTAGTTTCTTGTTAGTTTCTTTGTCGTGCTTGTTCATTGCAGGTTTCTGTATTGCAGTTGTACAGTGCTAATTTGTTTACTGAAGAGGCTTCTAAAAAAACTGAGACCATCCAGTGAGATCTGTGTTTTCATGAGGAATTTGCCAATTGGCGTAGTTGTCGTGTGTTTTATGAAAAGAACTGTTTGAAATGTCTTCTGACTGGCGCCACAGGAGAGTAAAGTATGCTGACTATTAGCATCTCCATAAAAAGAGTGATATATGAGACAAACAAAAAGCAGGCTTTGTTCAGCTTGGGAATAAGTGTTCTCATTTGAAGACTCTGTTTCCAAGTGAAGATGTTTCCAGTGACAACTTTTTGTGTTCTAAATGTTTTGACAGAATAACAACAATCATAGTATCTGAACAAGATGAAACCTCCACTGGTGCAAATGATGCAGAGTTTGCATCAGTAGTACTACAGAGGTAGGTGTTAGTCGTGTTAAGAAACCGTGGTAAGTGGAGTTGAGTCATAAGCTCTGTGCGTCAACAAAGCGCAGAGAAATTACTAAAGCTACATATGAATACATTACAGTAAAACTGACCACACTCTTCAAAGTAGAAAATCCATGTTCAGACAAAAATGAACCAAAGCACTCTTGCACCTCTTGCCAGGAATTTTTCACAACTATCAGTTCAGCTGTTGAATATTGTGCATTCTACAGTGAAAAGGTGCAAGTTGTAACTATTATTCCAGAGACATTTTCAAAGAAAACAATTTTGAACCACTTTCCATCAGTATCAAGGTAAATCGTAAACAAATGAAGAAATGTGAGGTCTGTAAGAGGAGTCTTTGGAAGACCAGATCCCTATTAAGGTCATCCTGTAGAAGCAGCTCAAGTTCAGATAGTACAGTCATTTTATCTGGAAGATAAATGGGACTGTTCTTGCCAGAGTACCAACAAAAAAGACACTGCAACTGTAGCAGTTGAAGGTCAAAAAGTTGTGAAAGTGAAGAGATACATGACTTCCAGTATTAAAGAAACTTTTGCAATTTATGAGAGCAACTCTATACAACTTCCCATATTGGAACACCAAAATTTTATGCACTACGACCTAAGTGGGTAGTTCCACACCCACCTAGAGATGTCTGTTTATGTGTGTACTGTGCAAATTTTGAACTTTGTGTAGTAACTCTGAAGAACTTACTGAAGCATGTGACATATGACACCTTGGTTGGGCGTGTTATGTCATTAGTAGTCTGTGACATAAAATGAGAGACTTGTTTGTTTCAAGAATGTGGTGACTGATGGGGAAAGGGAAGACTGTCTTTACAGACACTTGGCCTGGAAGATATAGCAGATAACTCTGCAGAAATTTCAGATGCACCATGGGAGGAAAATAAACTAATTGAGAAAACTGTTGCCTTTGACAGTTTCATTGATGAACTTGGTAAATGGCCAGTGAAACCAGTAACACGTCAATATTTGAAGAAATTGCAACAACAGCAACAACACATTGCAGTCTAAGTGAAAAGAGTTTGTAGAAGCTGAAGAACTATGTTTAGTGCTTCACTGTGGTTTTGCTGAGAACTGGTCTGTAATTCTCCCACAAGAAGTACAAGAGTATCATTGGAGTAATGACCAGGTTTCAATTTTTATGGGAGTGACATATTTTCAAAATAAGAACACCATTGTGTTGCAGTTATAAGTGATGGCACAGGACATGACTCAGCACGTGGTTTGCTAGTAATGTGCAAAATTCTTCAACTGCAAACAGGGGCAGAGAAGATCATCATTATTTCTGATGGTGCTCCTAGTCTTTTTAAAAATCGTTACCAGTTGTTTGAATTGAGTAAGTTGCTTGTGCCAACTGACTGGGTATACAGTGCTATTGGTCACAGAAAGAGGCCTTGTGATGTGGTGTAGGCAGCCTGCTGAAGCACCATGCTACAAAATATATTCTTTCTAGACCAAATGGAGCTGTGATTCAGAATGATGAGGATTTTATGAGAGTCGTGAAATCTTACATATCCACACCCCTCATTCTTTTGTCCAAAGAGGAAATTGAAGAATTCTGTGAGCATAAAAAAAGAAGAATGGTCCAAACAAACTACTCCTGTGAAAGGAATTCAGAAGAAATTTTTTGGACTTGAAGTGATGATGGGTGAACTCATGTTGCATACACTTTAAAGAGCAAGAAAAAAGAAATTTTGTTCGTTTGGCCAACACCTCTGTTAAGATTGCAATTTTAATGATTCACCCGTTAAGTGGTGTACCATCAGAGAGTAAAACAGGCATTTTTGTTCAGTTGTTCTGTTACACCTTTCAGTTTAATAAAAACCATCTAATAGTTTTTAACTTAATGTGTGTTATTTTATCATAAGAAACTGAAATATAGCAGGTTATGGGCCCAGGTTTGTTTTAAATAAACGGAACCTGCGATAAATACTTGCCCCAAGTAAAAGTTAAGCTGAGATGGCAATTGAAGTGGAAAAATGTCATATTCCTTTATTCGATGGAACGAATTTCAACAACTGGAAATTCAGAATGGAAATTCTCTTTGAGGAACTGGAACTATTACCATTTGTGCAAGTGAATTATCTCACAAAGGTGGAATTTGTCACTGGAGAGGAGAACATGCAGCATGCTGCAAAGGAAACATGATTGGCTAAAATGGCTAAACAAGCTCGTAAATGTAAGTCTCATCTTGTTCAACGCATTGCCGACTAGTCACTTGGAATACGCGAAAGATAAGGTAACTTCTTTTGATTTATGGACCTCTCTGTGTAATACGTTGTAGAGAGAAGGAATTGCTGGTCAACTTCTGTTGAGAAAACAAATGTTAACTATGAAATTTAACGCAACAGATGATTTGCTAATTAACCACTTTCTGGAGTTTGATAAACTGATTCGTGATTTATGTTCGACTGGAGCTACTGTCGAAGAATCGGACATAGTGTGCCATTTGCTTTAAACGATGCCTGCGGAATACAATGTAGTGGTCACTGCAATCGAAACTCTCTCAATGAAAGACTTGACGCTGAGCTCTGTGAAAAATAGGCTACTGGATGAAGAATTGAAGTGGAAGGGAGTCGTCGGCTAAAACAAAAATGATGAAACGCCACCTCCTACAGCTTTTCAGACTCAATGGTATCTAAAAAAGGGTTCGTCAGACGCCAATAAAGAAAGAAGTCAACAAGGAACCTCTTTCAAGTTTACTTGTCACTGTTGTGGAAAGCCTGGACATAAAAGGGCTAATTGTAGAGTTAAGGTAACAAACAAGAACTCGGGAATTGGCAGCTCTGTGGTCATAGCTAACGTCATAGAGGAAGATGAGTTTTGTTTTGCAGCATCAAATGAAGATCAGTCAACGAACTACATAAATTGGTTCTTGAACTCTGGAGCAATGGAGCATCTGATTAACAGTAGATGGCCGCTGTGGCTGAGCAGTTCTAGGCACTTCAGTCCAGAACTGCGCTGCTGCTATGGTCACAGCTTCGAATCCTGCCTCTCGCATGGTTGTGTGTGATGTCCTTATGTTAGTTAGGTTTAAGTAGTTCTAAGTCTAGGGGACTGATGACCTCAGATGTTAAGTCCCATAGTACTTAAAGCCATGTGAACCATTTGACTAACAGTAAGATACCTCTCACTAATTTAAGGAAACTGGAACAGCCAATTAAAATCGTAGTAGCTAAGTCAGGCAATACTGACCTTACGACTTATCTTAGAAGAAAGATTAAGGAAAGGCAAACCTACGTTTCTAGCATTTGTAGACTTAGAGAAAGCTTTTGACAATGTTGACTGGAATACTCTCTTTCAAATTCTAAAGGTGGCAGGGGTAAAATACAGGGAGCGAAAGGCTATTTACAATTTGTACAGAAACCAGATGGGAGTTATAAGAGTCGAGGGACATGAAAGGGAAGCAGTGGTTGGGAAGGGAGTAAGAAAGGGTTGTAGCCTGTCCCCGATGTTGTTCAATCTGTATATTGAGCAAGCAGTAAAGGAAACAAAAGAAAAATTCGGAGTAGGTATTAAAATTCATGGAGAAGAAATAAAAACTTTGAGGTTCGCCGATGACATTGTAATTCTGTCAGAGACAGCAAAGGACTTGGAAGAGCAGTTGAATGGAATGGACAGTGCCTTGAAAGGAGGATATAAGATGAACATCAACAAAAGCAAAACAAGGATAATGGAATGTAGTCTAATTAAGTCGGGTGATGCTGAGGGAATTAGATTAGGAAATGAGGCACTTAAAGTAGTAAAGGAGTTTTGCTATTTGGGGAGCAAAATAACTGATGGTCGAAGTAGAGAGGATATAAAATGTAGGCTGGCAATGGCAAGGAAAGGGGTTCTGAAGAAGAGAAATTTGTTAACATCCAGTATTGATTTAAGTGTCAGGAAGTCATTTCTGAAAGTATTCGTATGGAGTGTAGCCATGTATGGAAGTGAAACATGGACGATAAATAGTTTGGACAAGAAGAGAATAGAAGCTTTCGAAATGTGGTGCTACAGAAGAATGCTGAAGATTAGATGGGTAGATCACATAACTAATGAGGAATTATTGAATAGGATTGGGGAGAAGAGAAGTTTGTGGCACAACTTGACCAGAAGAAGGGATCGGATGGTAGGACATGTTCTGAGGCATCAAGGGATCACCAATTTAGTATTGGAGGGCAGCGTGGAGGGTAAAAATTGTAGGGGGAGACCAAGAGATGAATACACTAAGCAGATTCAGAAGGATGTAGGTTGCAGTAGGTACTGGGAGATGAAAAAGCTTGCACAGGATAGAGTAGCATGGAGAGCTGCATCAAACCAGTCTCAGGACTGAAGACCACAACAACAGCTAAGTCAGGCATTTTTCTTGAGGCTAAAGTGAAAGGAGAAATTAAAGTGACTAGTGTGGTAAAACATTTAAAGATGTTTTATCTGTGCCTGATCTTAATTATAATTTGCTGTCAGTTAGAAAACTGCAAATGAATGGTTTTAGTATCACATTTGAAAAGTCTCAAGGTTTAATTAAAAAAGGAAAAGAAATTGCTGCCATTGCAAATAGGAATGAATCTCAGTTATATGTTCTATTGTTTTTGCAACGAAAAGACTTGGCAGCTGCTTCAACTGCTACTAATGCGAAACTGTGGCATAGCAGGCCATTTGAGTTATGATAACATTAAACGCCTCCAGTCACAAGTGATGGTATGGAACTGGACACTTCAACAATCTCCACGGATCAATGTTCAAATTGTGTTGAAGGAAAACAATCACAGCTGCCATACAGTCACAATAGGAAATGAGCCACCAGACCTCTTCAGTTGATCCACAGTGATCTGTGTGGGCCAATTGCACCGGAATCATTCAACGGAAAGAAGTATGTGCTCACGTTTGTCGACGACTTTACACATTTCACAGTGGCCTATGCTCTGGAATCGAAGTCAGAGGTAACACGCTACCTGAAGATGTTTCACACCATGGCTACAGCTCATTTCAACTTGAAGATTAGCAGATTGTGCTGTGACAGTGGTCATGAGTACGTCAAATGAATTCAAACAGTTTTTTGAAGAACAAGGAATACAGTTTGAACTTACAATCTGATATACTCCTCAGCAAATGGTGTTTCAGAGCGAATGAACAGAACTGTTATTGAGAAAGCTCGTTGTATGGTACTTCAGTGTAAATTAGATAAAATGTTCTGGTCAGAAGCTGTTCGTACTGCCTTGCACCTACTGTGGCTTTGGAAGGAAAGGTGCCTGCAGCAGCTACGTGGTATAACGAGAAGCCTAATTTGAGTAAGCTGAGAGTATTTGCATGTATTGCTTATCTAGTGGTGCCAAAGGAATTGAGAACAGGGAAATTTGAAGGCAAGTCCTTAAAATGCTGTTTCACTGGTTACTGTCCTAATGGCTACAGGCTTTGGTGTCCAGAGGAAAGAAAAATAGTCACAGGAAGGGACATTGTTTTTTACAAAGGAAGATTTGACTTTGAAAGTAAACCAGCTGAGGACTGGGTCCCAGAATCTGTACAGGAATCATCTGAGAAGCATGATAATGAAGAAGACATCATCGAAGAATATACCAAACCAAGTGATAGGGGTCATGAAAGAATTCCCATACCAGAACTGACCAGTGACGAAGAGGAAACTGAAAATTTATCAGTAAAGAAAACTGTTAGATGTTCTTGTTTTGCGAATCGGACTGCCTTTTCCTGCTGCTAGTTATTTTAGTTATCTCAAACGTGTTTCGCCTTCTCCTCTTCTAAGGCATCATCAGTGGGATCTCTAATGATACAGTTTTGTTAGTTATAGATGATCAAACAGTTCACTTTGTGATTTTTTTGTAAAAATGTAATTACTTACGATTTGTTCATCAGCGTTTCCTCACATCTGGTCTGGAGGTCGCACTACCACTTTTATCCCTGGCCATATTCACATCTTTGTGTTTTCGCCATCCACACACTGTTCACCATGTTTCTCACTCTTTTTTGTGGTGGACTGTTGTTCTTCTGTCACTCGATACAACTATTTCGTCGTACACTTCTTTTCACAGCGTAAATAATGCGACGCCATTACATGTTTCATCGTCTTCGGTATGTTTACCTATTTGTTGCCAACCTAACAAAGTATATGTACGTTACTAACTTCTGTTTATGATGTTTATACTGTGTGTGTGTGAATGAGTGAGAGAGAGGGGGCGATAGAGCTGATTTTTTTTGTAGGGATGGGGGGGGGGGGGGGGGCAGTTGTACTAGCTGTTAGTGAGTGGCTGAAAACTTTGGTGACAGCTGTTTCGACTATTCGTTTCAATGTTCTGGGGAGGGGTTATGGATCAGTGAGTGTAACGATGTTGGGTTCTATTATTATTACATTGGGCAGTATTATTGTATTGATCCTTTTTGCGAACATTATTCTATTATTTTATCTATTAGTGTAAATAGTGAATTGCTTGGCATGTGTACTTAGTCATTCAACAGGATTTTCCCCTCTACTTTGGTTTTATGTATGTGGTAATTTTCTTGCATGGTCAGAAGGTGCTTTTTATTGTTGATTCTAATTATTCTCATGTCATCTTCTCTAGTGGTTGGTTTGTGGTCATTTTCTCTTAGGTGCTCTGCAGATGTGGAGTGGTTTGTCCCATATTTCCGTGCTCTCAAGTGTTCCTTGTATCTGACATCAAACGTTCTCCCTGTTTGCTTTATGTATGTGCCTTCACAAGTGTTACACTGTAACTGCTATATACCTGCTTTCTGGTATGTCTCTGTTTTTTGTCAGTTTTGGGGTGTATTTTTGTACAGAATTGTCTGTTGTGTATGCTATGTTTATTCCCTGTCTTTTGAAAATGTTGGTGATTTTATGGGTGAGTTTGTGTTTGTATGTCATTGTGTACCATCTTGTGTTTTCTTTCATCTTTTTATGATTATCCTGTGTAGTTGTTATGGGACTGTGCGTTTGTGTTTGGTTCTGTTGTGTTGTTATTTGTGGTTTGGAGCTTTCTGCCCCCACCCCCTTTTGTTTTGGGGGGGGGGGGGGCTGCTATCTGCTTTGGTGAGTGGTACTGTGTTGGTTCTATGGAGCATATGTCGAGGTGCTGCTTGCTTTTGTGCGTGTGGGCGGTTCGAGGATTGGGGAATGACAATGTCCGTTGCTGTGGGTTTACGGTAAATTTCAAACATAAGCTTATTGTTTTCTTTTTTGATTGTTATGTCCATAAAATTAATTTGGTTGTCCTGTTCTCTTTCAATTGTGAATTTTATATTTTTATGTATCTTGTTGATGTCAGTATGTAGTTTTTCAATTTTTGTTTGTGGTTCATCTACTAAGCAAAGACCTGCCTCTTTTTTAGATTGAAGTCAGCTGATAGGTATATCTTCTTAAAGGAAGTCCCTCTAACTGAGGGCTCACCTTCCGAGAATGTAGTGTTTCCAAGTAGAGAAGGAAGTAACTTATTTCTCAAAATATAAGAGGTATTAGAGATAAAGTTAGCGAACTGCTTATAGATGTTGACTCTCAAATTATTGGCATGTCAGAGCACCACTTAAATAATTTGACAATTCAGAGGCTTCCTTTACCAGGATACAGATTAGCTGGCTGTTTCTCAAGGAGTTCCTTGCGTGGTGGGGGGAGTGGCTAAGTACGTTAAAAAGTATTCAATTTGAGTTCAGAGATGTATCACGACACTGCACTGAACAGATATTTGAATGTTGTGCAGGGGCAATTGAATGTAGTGAAACTAAACTTCTAATTGTTGTTGTTGTTTATAGGTCCCCTAACTCTGACTTCAGAGCATTTCTGCCCAAGCTAGAGAAGGTTCTTGATTCACTTTATGCGAAGTACCAGAAATTAGTTATATGTGGTGACTTCAGTATTAATTTAGTATATGATGGTGCAAGAAAAAGGATGTTGGTAGATCTCCTAAATTCATATGATCTGATGCAGACTGTGTTTTTTCCAACTAGGGTGCAGTGGAACAGTAGCACAGCCACAGACAATATTTTTATTCATTCTTCATTACTAGATGGGTTTGTTAGTAAAAGCGTGAATGGCCTTTCAGACCATGATGCACAAATTTTAACACTAAAAGGCTTTTGTACTCAAACGAATGTCATATTTGCTCTTGGAAAGTTGCTTTCCATTAGTACGTTCTAAACGGGGTACTAACAGTGATAGGCAGCCCGGGTGGCTGTCCAGTGGGATAAAGATATCTTGTAGAACAAAGCGGGAATTACATCAAAATATTAAAAGTAGTCACAATCAAGCTACAGTAGCCCATTACAAATAGTATTGTAAGGTGCTTAAAAATGTTATTAGGAAGGCAAAGAGTATGTGGTACGCAAATAGAGTAGCTAATTCACAGGATAAAATTAAAACCATATGGTCAGTTGTGAAGGAAGTGTGGTCAGCAGCACAAGGTCTACAATATAAGGCACAAGGTAAAAATATTTCGGTTACTGATAAATCAGATGTATATACAGTATTTAACAATCATTTTCTGAGCATTGCTGGCAAATTAAATAAAAATTTAGTTTCTACAGGAATCGCATAACTTTCTTGGCAAATGCCTTTCTGAGATTGATGTTTGAGATACTCCTCTGTGATACACACACGAGAGAGATTGAGTCAGTAATTAAATCACTGAAGACTAAGGACTCTCATGGTTATGATGGCTGTCTAGCAGAATATTAAAGTACTGTGCTGTACATTTTAGCCCAGTATTTAGCCATATTTGTAATTTTTCCTTTATGAATGGTCAGTTTCCTGAGCGATTAAAGTGCTCAGTAGTAAAGCCGCAAAAAAAAGGGGAAAGGGATAATGTAGATAATTTTAGACCTATTTCTATGCCATCAATGTTTGCAAAAGTTATTGAAAAGGCTGTGTATGTAAGGATAATTGATCATTTCATATCACACGATGTGCTATCAAATGTACAGTTCGGCTTTAGAAGTCGTTTAACAACTGAAAATGCTATATCCTCTTTTCTCTGTGAGGTACTGGAGGGGCTAAACAAAAGGTTTCAAATGCTTGGCATATTGTTTGATTTAACTAAGGCATTTAATAAAAATGGAAATGTCGTGTGGCTAGGGCCTCCCGTCGGGTAGACCGTTCGCCCGGTGCAGGTCTTTCGATTTGACGCCACTTCGGCGACCTGCGCATCGATGAGGATGAAATGATGATGATTAGGACAACCCAACACCCAGTCCCTGGGCGGAGAAAATTTCCGACCCAGCCGGGAATCGAACCCGGGCCCTTAGGATTGACAGTCTGTCACACTGACCACTCAGCTACCGGGGCAGACACTAAGGCATTTGATTGTGTTGATCACGAAAGATTGCCCCCCATGCTGGACCATTATAGAATACAGGGAGTAGCTCACAACTGGTTCACCTCGTACTTTAGCAACAGACAGCAAAATGTCATTAATCACAATGTTGATAACAGCTGTGATGTGGGGTCTGAATGGGGTACTGTCGAGTAGGGGGTGCCCTAGGGATCAATGTTGGGGCCACTCTTGTTCCTTATTTATATAAATGACATACCCTCTTGTATTACAGGTAACTCTAAAATATTTCTGTCCATTTGGTAGTAAAGGATTTTGTGTGCAACATTGGCTCGGTTTCAAATAGTGCAGTACACGACCTAAGTTCATGGCTTGTAGAAAATAAACTAACGCTAAATCACAGTAAGACTCAGTTCTTACAGTTTCTAACACACAATTTAACAAAACCTGACGTTTTAATTTCACAGAACGGGCATATGATTAGTGAAACTGAAGAGTTCAAATTCCTAGGTGGTCAGATAGATAGTAAGCTATCGTGGAAAGCCCACGTTCAGGATCTTGTTCAAAGACTTAATACTGTTAGGTTAGGTTAGGCCATTTTTACTATTTGAATGGTATCCGAAGTGAATGATCGTTCAACATGAAAATTAGTCTACTTTGCTTATTTTTATTCGCTTATGTTGTATGGTATTATATTTTGGGGTAACTCTTCCCATTCTAAAAGGATATTTTTGGCTAAGAAATCGGCAGTTCGGGCAGTAAGTGGTGTAAGTTCACGAACCTCTTGTCGACCCCTGTTCACAAGTCTAAGTATTTTGAATTGGCCTCTCAATATATATACCTTACTGTCATTTCTTGTTAACAATATTAGCTTATTCCCAAGAATAAGCAGCTTCACTTGGTTAATACTTGATGGAAATCAACCCTGCATTTGGATCGGACTTCCTTAACTCTTGTGCAGAAAGGTGTATACTGCTGCATCAATTTTCAATAAGCTACTACTAAAATTCAAAAATCTTAGTAGTAATCCACGCGCTTTCAAATTGAAACTGAAGAGTTTCCTCATGGGTCACTCCTTCTATTATGTTGTGGAGTTCCTTGAAAAATTAAGCTGATTCTTATTGTATTGTTGATTGCATTTACTTAAACTTATAGAATGACTTTTTTGGGTTTCATAAACTTTTTTTTATCTGTTATTACTTTTATGTTGTAATTTCATGTACTGACACATTCCATGACCTCGGAGATTTGCTCCTCAATTTGGTCCTACAGAACTTGACGTGTAAATAAATAAATAAAAAATCGTATTTATCTGCCAATACCAGGCAAGCAACTTTCAATAAAAATTTCAATTAAAATACGTATAATGAATTTATGAGTCTGACCGTGAAGCATGCTCAGGTAGGTGAAGTGGTTAAGGCGACCACACTTGAGGAGCGGGAAATCCGAGTTCAAATCTTGGACCCACACAAATTTTCATTGTCTTCATTAGAAATGAAGGTTGTCCGTTTTCACAATTGTGAATATGTTTCATGTATTTCATGACAGCTGTAGTTGCTGCAGTGCTTGTTCCTGCAGATGTGCATGCACTGCAGTATCGCAATGTCTATGTGTTTTCTATATGTTTTGTAAATTTGGCACAGTCATCTTGTGAAACTCCAGAGGCACTTTTTAATAAATCTGTACATTTTACATTCCCATTATCTGTTAATTAAGTTATTTCCACCCTTCCCAGTTCACACATTTTTTACTCCACTTCCCCAGTTGCTTCTCTTTATTCCTTTCACTAGTAACACCGATTCGCATCAGATCACTGAAGTTAAGAGTTTTGGGGCTTGGCTAGCTCTTGGATGGGTCACCGTCCGAATCTGCCAAGTCGTGATGACAAGCAGGGTGTGTTCAGCCATTGTGAGGCCAATTGAGAAGCGGCTTGATTAAGAAGTAGCAACACCGATCATGAAGGCTAACAATGCCTGGAAGGGCGATGTGCTGACCACATCTGCATCCGTTGATGCCTGAGGGTTGAGGATGACATGGCGGCCAGTCAATACCATTGGCCCTTCAAGGCCTGTTTGGACGGTGTGTGTGGTTTTTAACTAGATCCCCACAACTCTTCCATCATTTCAGTCCCCTTTTTACCATCTTCCTTTTTCATTTTTCATGCCCTCTCCTCTGCCTCCATTCACCCTCCCATAGCTGCTGTGACAACAACAACAAAAGTTCCTGTAACGGCAACCAAGATTTGTTGCCAGTGAACAAGACTTAAAATGGATGCTTGTTTGGGGAGTTTAATAATATGAAGCAGCATTTCCAGAATTTGTGCCTCTGCCAAATCTTCATTCAATTATGTTCATATGTAAGAGTAATGATATTGCTACCTATTGTGCAGGCCACTCATTGTCATTTGACAAAATTGTAGTGCACCAATATGGAAATATTTAACACCTCTGCCATTGTTTCTTAAGTTATTTGATGATTTTCTGTTACAATATTGGTCATGATCTTATACCTTGGTTGACATGGACACTTGGATTACTTCCTTCAATAGTCAAAGCACAACCCTCCTATGTCTATTGAACCACCAACATGTAATTTGTTTATAAGAACATTGTCACACTATTTCTGTTATCGACGTTTGGAAATGGTGTAAAATATGTTTTAACATGTGCATTGAATTTTCACTCTGCAAAAGTGTGTGCCCTAATTTAACTTTCAGGCAGTTAAAACTGTGTGCCAGACTGAGACTCAAACCTGGGACGTTTGCCTTTTGCAGGTAAGTGCCCTGCAATATGAACTATCCAAGCAAAACTTGTAACCCAATGTCACAGCTTTACTTTTATCATTGCCTTTCTCTTACATCCCAAACTTCACAGCAGTTCTCCCATACACATTGTGGGACTAACATGTCTTTCTTTTGCTAGTCCCACAAGATGAGTGAGAGAACTTTAGGGAAGTTTCGAGCTTAGGAGACAGGTACTGGTGGAAGTAAAGATGCTGGGGCGGGTTCTGAGTTGTGGTTGTTGGATAGCAGAGTCGGTGTAACACCTGCTGCAAAAGGCAAATGTCCCAGATTCGATAGAGTTAGGTGGCGCAGTGGTTAGTACACTGGACTCTCATTTGGGAGGACAACGGTTCAATCCCACATCCGGCCATCCTGATTTAGGTTTTCCGTGATCTCCCTAAATCGCTCCAAGCAAATGCCGTGATGGTTCCTTTGAAAGGGCACAGCCAACTTCCGTTCCTTATCCATGATGACCTTGCTGTTTGGTGTCCTCCCCCCAAACAACTCAACCAACCATCCTAGATTCGAATCCTTTTTCAGGACACATTTCAGTCTGCTAGCAAATTTAATACATAATGTTACAAGTATAAACCATTTCTTGGTACTCAGCAGTATTTGTACACGGATTGATAAAAAAAAATAGTATTTGATGACTTATCATGACCCAGTGGTGAGGCTGTGGTTAGTAATAGAACATTCTTGCTTGGAACCTTTTCTACCTTGCTGTGGTGATGCATAGTGGGGAAACGGTAGAGAATGGAAAGAAGATTATGGTTGAAGGGGGTGGTTGCATATAATGTAAACACATGTGAACTCTTTGTCAGATTATTTATAACTTGGGCAGAGAAGGTGGTTAATTGAATCTAGGACATACGGCATACTCCTCTACTGTCAGATTCTGTAACACTAAGTACATGCAAGCCACTGTTGTATTGTTCGCTACTGATGATGTGTAGGAAGAACTTCCAAAGCAGCTTCTGAAACGTGTGTTATAATATACAGAATTGTGAAACTAGATTTTATTATTATGAAAGTGATAGATTGATTTCAACAAGTGTCCCAGTGACACATTTTGCTAAAAATTTTTATGATGTAACAAAACGTGATTATATCAGCTGTCCGTTCTTGCTAGTATAGAAGGAAATAATTGAGTACATGAAGGCATTAAACAGAATAACTTCTAGTTAATTAAATATCAAAATTTTTAGTTTTCTAATATTTCCCATTTGTTGTTCATAATTGTCATTGCTTTTTTCAGAGATACTAAGGTGGCACCATGTCTTTGGCTGATGAACTTTTGGCTGATCTGGAAGATCAAGATGGAATGGATGACCAGTTCATGGAAAGCAGTGCCATGCATGAAGTTAAGCCCACATTACCGACAGAAGAAGGTATTATTGCAACTATGAGAAGAAACATTAGTTTGATTTTAAGCCTCGGGCATGCCATCCCTCTTTCCCCCAGATTATCCTCTTCAATATTTTGCATGTCCTTTTATCCTTTCACATTTTATTTATTGCCTATTTCAGTGTTTAAATTGGCATATGGAAGTGACTGTCAAGAATATGTTAGTGATTCTGTATGATTCTTGTGTTGACTGGTTAATAGTTTATGGTGAGGACTTGGTGGATGTCAGATTACCAATCCAAAGATTTGAAGTTCAATGCTCATCCCTTCTTCACCTATATGAGATGGGTCCTAGAAAATTCCAAGTTTTGCAGTGTTTTGGAGTCTACTGAGTCAACTGTAGTATAACTTCCTCTAGTGCTACAGTGTTGAAGACGCTTTCTGGTCAATACTACAGTTCTTTTAGAACCTTGTGCTCTTTTGTCACGTGTTTCCATTCTTCTCTGTCCATTGCTTTCCTTCTCTGATTCCTGACTCCCATTGGTTTGAAGTCCTCTTTCATATCTTCAATCCATCCTTCCCTGGGTCTTCCTCTTCTCCTCCTGCCCTCATGCTCCCCTATTAACACTCCCTTAACACTCAAGAGTTTCTAGCATTCTCTGAAAGTGACCAACCCATCTTGTTCTTCCTGGCATGATTTTCACTACAATGATCATCTGACAAAAAATGTTTGTGGTTCAGCACTTGTCCTATTCTCCAGCTTTCTTCCTCTCTCACTGCCACATTTACCTTTCAGAATGTTCTTTTCCCAGCCCAATAACCAGTCTTCTTCTTTTACAATCATCACCCAGCCTTCTAATCTATACGTTACTATAGATCATAATATAGTCAAATATGTTTTGATTTTTGTGTTCCCACTAATATTTCTGGACTTGAATATATTCTGCAGGGAGCAATGGCATTGTTTTCCACTTGCTATCCTCTGTTGAATTTGTACAGATGTCCTGTTATCTTCTGTTATTATTGAACCTAGATATTTAAACTCCTCCACTCTTTGATAGTTTTCCTATTTATTTTTATTGAAGTCTCTCTTCTATTCCTTGCAGGATCTCTTATCATATACCTTGGTTACCTGTATTCACTTTCAGTGCTAACTTCCATGCTGCTCCTTCTAATGCAGCATAATATCCCTGAAAGCTCATGACATTCCTTGCAACTAATGCTACTTCATCAATGTATGCAACCACCTGGAACTAATGGTTAGATGTTTGTCCCCTGGGCATGTTGGCATTTGCTGAATTATATTCTCTTGTACTAAGTTAAGTCGCACTGAGATTACATCTCCCTGCCTCTGCCTCCTTCCTACATGGAACTCTCCTAACAGTTCTTGTTCTATTCTGACCTTGGAAACTGTTGCTTTTATCATAATTTCTGTCATCCTAACAAATTTTTGTGGCATTCTAAAATCATTCATACTTCGGTTCTAGGCTGTTGTTTGCTAATTTTTTGGTCTAAGCTGTTGTATCCTTGTTTAAAATCAATTTACTTCTGATGCATTTGTTGGTCATATTCGTAAAGTTTCTCTAGCATTTGTTTCATTAAAAATGTCTGGCCCATTGTCAGTCTATTTCTCCTAAATCCAGCTGGATAATGTACCAGTACAGTTTCCATCGGCATTCTACCCATGAAGCTAAAATCTTACTGAACACCTGATATGTTGTATCTAAGATAGAAATTCCACAGTAATGGCTGCAGTGTTTGACTTTTCATCTTCCTTATGTAATTGGTGGCATATTCCCAAATTCCAACCTGTATCCTTTATCCACATCTTCTTTATTAATTCATTAACAGTTATCTCCATCATTCTTCCCCCACAAATTTTAATAATTTGGCCTGTTGCAGCTTTGTTATTTTTTAATTTCTGATTGCATTCTTCACTCCCTTCAAGTCTGGTGCTTTGGCTTTCCATTTCCAAGTCTGGTTCCTGCTCTTCCTTATTCAATGTTTCAAGATTTCTTGTCTGTTATCTCCCCCTTTCCATCGAATATTTCAGTAAAATATTCTTACCATTTTCCCAAAGCTTAACTTTTATCTACAGCTAGATTTCCATCTTTATCCTTATAGAATACTTCTCATTGCAGTCTTCTCTTCCGTTGTCTAAATCTCTCATAGAACTTCTGTACCTCATTCTCTCTCATTTCATCCAGCAGCTCTATCTTCCTCCTTTCATACTTCCTTGTATTAACTCTAAACAACTGCTCTTTTCCGGTGGTCGAACACCAGCAGTCTCTAAGCGTTCACGGGCTCAATTCAACGCACAGAAGTACCGCCCCAAACCGTTCCCCTCCCTGGCCACACCATGGAAGGAACGTCAGGCTAAGGATGGCAGTGGCTCTTATTTGCCCCGGTACTGCGTATGTTCGAGACCTGATGGGGAATCTTTCATGACGATGAAGCCTCAGTTTTTTGTTGAGCATTTAGAGGAAAGTTTGGGGAGGTGGAGGGCTTGTCCAAAATGAGATCTGGGTCAGTCGTGATGAAAACAGCATCCTCTGCCCGGTCACGGGCATTACTCGCTTGTGACAAGCTGGGGGATGTTTCTGTATTGTATTTAACAGGGACCTTCTTTTGCAGCCTGACGATGAGCTGCATGGCAATTTAGAGTGGCGAGGTGTAAATTTCGTTCGGCGTGTCCACCGGGATCCGAGTAATAATCAGGTTGCCACCGATGCCTTCATAATGGCCTCCGAGGGTGATGGTCTACTGCTGTGATGTAAAGCCCTATATCCCTCCCCCAATGCGGTGCTTTAAATACTGGAAGTTTGGCCATATGTCTTCCCACTGTACTTCCCAGCATCACATGTCGAGATTGCGGACACCCATTACATCTCAATACTCCATGTGCCCCGCCTCCCATCTCTGTCAACTGCAGAGAGCACCATTCGCCTTGCTCGCCTGACTGCAGGATTCTCCAGAAAGAAAGGAAAATCATGGAGTACAAGACCCTGGACCAACTGATCTACACTGAGGCTAAGAGGAAATTTGAATGCCTACGTCCTGTACCTCCAGTCATCTCTCAGAGCCGGAAGACTACACCTGCCCCCTTGATGGTGGGGGGGCACTTGCCTCCCTGTTGCTGCTGCACCACCTAGTTTGGGAGCAACACCCTCCAACCATCGGGGATATCGGTCCTCACTTCTGCGCTAGAGAAGTGTAGGTGTTTTTTGGTTCCTCTCACTATGAAGGGGTCCCTTGGGTCACTCCCTTCCCAGGTTTCTGCTAGTGCAAAAGATGACACCCACCAGTGGCTGAATAGCCCAAAAGCAGCTGGTAGTAGGGCTTCACGCTCATCCTCAGTCCCAGAGACAGAATCGGTGAAGTCCTTCCAGCCAGGGAAACCCAAGGAGCAGCGAGATAAATCCAAAAAGAAGATCCCCAAGACCAAGGAAATTGCGGTGGCACCCACACCACTGCTGCCTACAAGCTCTGCGTCTGCAGATGAGGTGGAGATTCTGGCATCCGCTGAGGACCTAGATCTTGCCAGACCCTCAGACACAATGGATATAGACTGCTTAGACAATAAGTTGGTGGCAGCAGGTGACCCTGATGTGTAAACTGCCTCTTTGAATGTTCCATGCCTTCCCAGTCTCACAATGGCGTCATCCTCCAGTGGAATTGCAGCAGTTTTTTCCACCACCTGGCTGAGCTATGGCAAATGTTAAGCTTTACACCTGCTTTCTGCATTGCCCTCCAGGAAACCTGGTTCCAGCAATGCAGACCCCTGCTCTTCGTGGCTATAAGGGATATTATAGGAACCGTAGTGACTCTAATCGAGTGTCAGGTGTAGTTAGCGTTTATGTCCTAAACTCAGTCTGTAGTGAAACTGTGCCCCTTCAAACCCATCTTGAAGCTGTGGCTGTCAGAATAAGGACGACACAGGAAATAACTGTCTACAATGTGCATCTTCCTCCAGATGGTGCAATATTCCTGAATGTATTAGCTGCACTGATTGATCGACTCCCTAAACCTTTCCTACTTTTGGGTGATTTTAAAGCCCATAACCCCTTGTGGGGTGGCACCCTGCTTCTGGCTGAGGTAGAGATGTCAAAACTTCACCGTCTCAGTTCGACCTCTGCCTCTTAAATACTGGGGCTGCCACACAGTTCAGTGTGGCTCAAGGTAATTACTCAGCCATTGATTTATCAATTTGCAGGCCAGGACTTATCCCGTGTATTCACTGGAGAGCACATGACAACCTGTGTAGTAGTGACCACTTCCCCATCTTCCTGTCACAGCCCTGGCATCAGGCCCACAGACACATGTCCAGATGGGCTTTAAACATGGCGGATTGGGAAACTTTCACCTCTGTTGTCACTGTTGAATCTCCCCCACACGGTAACATCGATGTGGTGGTTGAGCAGGTGGCTACAACAATCCTTTCTACGGCAGAAAACACGACCCCTAGTTCTTTGGGGTGCCCCCGGAGAAAGGCAGTCCCTTGGTAGTCGCCAGAAGTCGTTGAAGCACATTGCCCCGACACAGCTCCTGGGCCAGAGCAGATCCACAATCAGATGATTAAACATCTCTCATCTGACTACAAGCGACATCTCGTCATCTTCAACCAGATCTGGAGCGGTGGCATCTTTCCATCGCAATGGTGGGAGAGCACCATCATCCCGGTGCTCAAACTCAGTAAAAACCTGCTTGATGTGGATAGCTATCGGCCCATCAGCCTCACCAACATTCTTTGTAAGCTGCTGGAACGTAAGGTATGTTGGTGGTAGGGTTGGGTCCTGGAGTCAAGTTGCCTACTGGCTTAATGTCAGGGCGGCTTCCGCCAGTCTCTCTGCCACTGATAATCGTATGTCCCTCGAGTCTGTCATCCGAACAGCCTTTTCGAGATGCCAACACGTGGTTGCCATCTTCTTTTATTTACGAAAAGCATATTACATGACCTGGCGACATCATATCATTGTCACATTATATGAGTGGGGTCTCAGAGGCCTGCTCCTGATTTTTATCCAAAATTTGTACTTTCTGTGTCCAAGTTGGTGCCTCCCATAGTTCCCCCCATATCCAGGAGAATGGGGTCCTGCAGGGCTCTGTATTGAGTGTCTCTATTTTTAGTGGCCATTAATGGTCTAGCAGCAGCTGTAGTGCTGTCCGTCTCACCTTCTTTGTATGCAGACAACTTCTGCATTTCGTACTGCTCCACCAGTACTGGTGTTGCTGAGTGACGCCTACAGGGAGCCATCCACAAGGTGCAGTCATGGGCTCTAGCCCACCGTTTCCAGTTCTCATCCTCAAAGTCCTGTGTCATGCGCTTCGGTCAGCGTCATACCGTTCATCCAGAACCAGAACTTTACCTTAATGACGATCCATTCACTGTGGTGGAGACATATTGAATCTGAGGACTGCTTTTTGATACCCGATTGGTTTGGCTTCCCCACCTTCATCAGCTTAAGCGGAAGGTGCTGGCAGGACCTCAATGCCCTCTGCTGCCTGCGCAACACCAACTCGGGCGCTGATCACTCTACTCTGCTGCAGCTCTACAGAGACCTTGTTCAATCCCGCCTTGACTACGGTAGTCTTTGTTATGGTTCGGCGGCACCCTCAGTGTTTTTGCATTCAGATCCCCAAGGATCAACTTCAGATCATATCTTTGAATCTTCCTGATGTCCCCATCCAGTTTAGAGTATTATTATCACTGGTGGCATCTAGAAATTACTTTCGTTATCAGCTATTAATGCGGGCATGAAATTATAGAAGAAGTGACAATTTGGTTTGCTTATCAAAACCGATGTGATTGTGTTCCTGAATGCTCATGTTATATTTGATCTCACGTTTACTTCTTTTGAAATATTTCTCATTTGTTGACGTAACATTGAAGTGTGTAATTTAAATCTTTCTCTGTATTTGCAATAATTAATAGTATTAAAAAGATTTATTATTCTGTTGTATATTTATATTCTTTACTTTCATGTTGCAGACATCAAGGTGTCATCAGTGCGAGAATTGGCGAAACTTCGGGACTCGGAGCAATTGAAAAATATAATGGCATTGATTGATGAGTATAGCATTAAAATGAGAAAATCAGAGGAGATTACTGGGCCAGTGGAGGCTGATCCTGAATACCAACTTATTGTTGAAGCTAATAATTTAGCAGTTGATATTGACAATGAAATTGGTAAGAGGAAAACGTAGTTGGTACAAATTTAAATATTTAGGGACTAAATCTTTAGAAATACTTGTCCAGTAGCCCACCCAAATGAATGACCACCATCAAAATGGCCAGGAACCGAACTGACCACCCAATGCCAGAAAATGCAGCTGAGCACTATGTACTTGATTTCAATGGATGCTTCATAATCCACACCATCTGGATCCTTCCCTAATATCAGCTTTTCTGAACTACATAGATGAGATCCACCCTTGCGACATATTCCTATTTTTCATAATTCTGTTGGCCTCAGTCTCCTCTAAATGCTGCCCCCCCCCCCCCCCCCCCCCCTCCACTCTGCCCCAGGACCCACTTTTATTCACCCTGCACCCACACTCTCTTCCCTGCAGTCACCCTTTCCTCATTCTGTCACCACCTTCCAGTCCATTCCTCCATGTCGCCTCATGCCATTATTTTTATGTACTGAGCAGACTCCTGGCTGCTGGAGCCATATTGTATTCCTGTCCTGTCCAGCTGCTGCATTCCTATTTCATGCATGTGCTGTTTCCCTCCCAACTGTTGGCCATCTTCCCCAATCTTACTCCTATTCCCCATTTCCTTTCGCTCCCATCACAACACGTCATCCCAATCAAGATGCAGTTGCAGAACTGCAGTCTTGGTACAGTGCATTACTGGTGTAACGTAGCTTCATAGGCGTGTATATCCAGTCTTATTGAGAGGAAAGTATAGAGTTAGCATGAATTTAAATATTTAGTGACACTGTATTTACAGATCGTAGTCCAGTAGTTCACCTTATGAGTGACCACCACCAAACTGGCCATGAACAGAGCTGACTTTCTCTCTCAATGCCTCTGCTATTCAGTGAGTTGTTACCTTTACTCCTAAATTAGTTACACAGAAGGTGGAATAATTTTTTCGTGGGTGGCTCACGCAAGGATCTCAATAATTCTTAGGGAATCTCATCCAGTTAGATGATTTGTCTTTAATTTTATTTTTTTATGGTTTAGTATTTTTAGTGCTCTTTCAAATTCTTCTCACAATCTCATCCCATCTTCATCTACTGCCTCTTTCCTTGTCTTCAAGTTAATTTTACTTGTCTAGCTGTTCTGTATATTCTTTCCTTTCTCTGCTTAGTACTGGCTTGCCATGAGAACTCTTTGTATTCATGAAAGCACTTCTTTTTTCTCTGAAGGTCTCTTTAATTTTGCTATGTACAGAGTCTATCTTTCCCTTAGTCATACTTGCTTTTACTGCCTTGTATTTGTCCTACAGCAATACCTGCGTAGCCATTTTGCACTTTCTGCCAATCTCATTTTTTAGACATCTGTGCTCCCTTTTTCCTGCTTCATTTGTTTCATTTTTTTGTTTCCAATAAAATTCTGTATCTTGTGTATTATCTGAGGATTTCTGCTAAGCCTTGTATTTTGCTTGTTCGATTTTCTGTTACCTCCACTGTTTCACCTCTTGGTGATATACGTAACACTTGATTGAAAATTGGCTTTTTAAACATCTGCAAATTTTGAATTAAGTTTGCTTCCTCTCTGACTTCAGCAAAACATTTTCACTAATTTGCATTCAGTTCAAGATCATTAGAATTCAGTTATTGCACAGTCTGAAGTTTGTACAGATGAAACTGAAGTTGCAGTATTCTTTGCGCTCTCAAGCATCCAAGCTGCATTGAGAAGACAATTTTTTATGCTAAAAAATGACTCCTTAAGATTGCAGCTCAGAGGACACCAGTGTTTACGGGATGGGTGCTGACTGCACATCTTTGTTAAACATTTTCTCAAAATTGAAAAAGTCCCTTCAAAATTCCATACATACATTTTTGTTTCATGTAATAAAGAAATGAAACTGTAGATGTGGTCTGAAATATATGCTTGACAACAGTGACATTGTACCGCTCCATGATTACTAAATATCGGTTACTGCTACACATCTTTAAAACGTTCCCCTCACATGCTGTACCACACATCGCCATGCAACAGAACTTTGACTGTCAAACAATGGAAAATCCAGGGTGAAATATGGTTTCAGTTGCCTGAGACTGTAGTCATGTGATTTGCGTTTGCGTGGTTGTGTGCGCGTATGCGTATGTGTGTGTGTATTGTTGACAAAAGCCTTAATGGCTGAAAGCTATAATTGTGAGTCTTTTTGTTGTGCCTATCTGCGACTCGGCATCTCCGCTATATGGTGATCAGAACTTTGACTAATAGAAGCTATTTGGGATGGTATTCCTTGGGGAATATTCAAAGCCTATTTGTGAAGAGGCTCGTATTACGTTGTGTTGACCTTGTGAATGTGCTTTTCAACACACAGTAATGTTTCATTGCTCAGGCCATTTATTTCATGTAAATGTTAATTGAAGTGTGGATTAAATCTGATTCATTTGCGACAGTTTCATAATGATACTGCAGATTCCTGTAACAGTTAATCGTTTTTAATTTAAGGATACATATTAAATGCTATGATGAGTTGTACTGCCAACCCGATTGTTTGCCATCTAAAAAGGTGTGGCTGTCTCGAAGCATTTTTATGTGCTTGTGCATGTAACTAGTGTGTCTTGTGTGGCAAAGCGATTTTTGTGCTTCCGTTAGTATTACAGGGTGCATATGACCCAGGACAACTGGGAGATCGGGGAAAAACCCAGGAATTTTTTAGAATTCCGGGAATATTTCATTGTTTTAATTTTCAGTTAAATTCCTGTAATTTGACTAGTAAGAACTGATACTCTAACTAAATATATTACTGTATCCCGCTTCTGCGGAATAATACTTAAACAATAAAACATAAATGAGAGAAAAAATGAAAATAACTTAAATTGCAAAGGAAATGCGCCATATACAATGACACAAAGTGCTCATGCAAGTGCCTACCAACAACAAAATGTGTCAAAGGCTTTAGGAAGACTATGCAATGCTCCATAACAACAAATTGCCTCTGGTGAGCACGAAGTCACAACTGTTTACATTAGATTCGTTTTAGCAGTTACGAGCGGGCTCGCGCGCATGCCCAGTTGAGTCGCGTTTGAGTAGTAGATTCTCCCGCTTCTGGCTACAGGAATGTGGCTGTTGGTTGTCCAAGCAGTTGCGGCAAGCAGCTTGATGCTACTGGGAAAGGGAGCACCATACTGAGGAAAAAAAAAAAACTTGTTTCACATAGTGCCTAGCATCCAGCACACGTTTGTCTATCGATTATTCATATGATTTTGAAACGCTTCCCTGTTTGTTTTTGAACATTTTTGAACACATTTTAAGTTGATTTCTGAATGTATCATAAGTTGATTTCTGAATGCGTGCATAGTGTACGTGATGTCCCTGTCAGGAGAATCTTTGTCGCAACTAGAAAGAAACTTTCCGCAGACAAAAGGAGACGAGGCTATATGAGCTGAGCGGAGTAAAGCCAAACAGATGAATGCCAGTTGCTGTCTGATTATGTGGTTGATTGGGTTTGCGAATGAACAGCGTTGTTATAATTACTAGCAAAATCCGCAGATTCAGACTATCAGAATGGAAATAAACGACTGACAGGAATAACAGGTGAGAAAGATTACGTATTATCTTCTCAGTGTATCCAGGAAAATGAAATTGTGACAGAAAATTTTTGGCCAGATTGCTACACTAGTAAGGACCAATTGTACAATCCCCAGCTAGCAGCCGCTAAAGATCTATTCTGGAGGTAATGCGGAAAACGTGTTGTACGAACACGTAATAACGCCTAACTGGAAAATAATCGTGGGATAACTAAACCTGTGATTCTGGCACAGTTAGTGAATTAATCGGCGAACAAATTTTGACAATATATGAAGATGGTATATGTTCTTTCAGACATGTCCAAAGGAACAGATACCATTGGTGGCTGTGCAGCTCTCTAGAATGAAATGATAACTAAATCAAGACCCTAAGCTGCCGTCGGGGGACAATTGAAAATGTGTGCCCTGACTGGGACTCGAACCTGGGATCTCCTGCTTACATGGCAGACACACTATCCATCTGAGCCACCGAGAGCACAGAGGATAGTGAGACTGCTGGGATTTATCCCTTCCACGCTCCCCATGAGGCCCACATTCCCAACTGAATGTCCACACACCACATTCGCAGTGCCCCTGCCCATTACACTCTTTACTCGTTGCAGACAATCTTACCGAGTCCCATAAGAGTTTGGGCAATGCGTGTGCATCCGCACATGAGAAGGTCAATGGCTGGTTAGCCTGAACTATATGAAGATGGTAGCGGTTCTTTTGGACATGTCCCGGTCGGGGCACACATTTTCAACTGTCCCCGTTGATGTATATCAACACCTGTTGGAAGCTTACGGTCTTGATTTGATTATCATTTCAATTTTGACAATGGCAGGAATAGCTACAGAATTGGTGATGACAGGATTGTTTGTTAGAACTAGGAAGGAGAATAAACGGGGACATCACACAAATTATGGAAGAATACAACGATTCCAAATTTATATAAAAATTTTGTAATACTGCTTTTCAGGCTCATGCTTGAGAAACTGGTGCGTATGAATGAAATGTGAAACTATTTCCTAACATTAAGCTTCTTGCTTGTAGTAGGCCTAATAGGCATTTGATATTGGTACTTTGTGAATTATATTCTGTCATGTTATAAAAATGGCCATTTGAGCCAAAACAGTCTCGTTTATTTGGTGTGTGTTACAAAATTGCTGCAATATTAGAAATGCATATTTTGTTTTATCTAGCAGACAGTGACTAAATAGACTTAATCAGATTGAGAAACCAGACCAGTCTTGGGTATTATTTTTGTTAACAGCTTTTTCTGTATTAGATAACGACATTTCGATTTTTCATGTAGCAAAATGTTTGACGAACTTTGATGAGGTAATAGATTCTTTCGCAGAAAGGAAAGCGTGCTATGTAAAGCTGTAGCAAGATTAGAGAGCAAAAATGCTAGGAGCTAAGTATTGAAGAAATGTGTACTTTCTTGCTTGTCTCTTGTCTTTATTGGTTTTATGTATCCTATATTTAATTTTAAGTCACACAAAACAGCAAGTTATTAGCTGATAGGCAATAAAGAGTGCAAATTTTCTGAAGAGTTATTGTTCTCCCGATTACAAATAATCCCATCTGCTATTAATTGCGAGATTTTTTTAGGAGGGTCAGGCTGCCAAACCGGCCAATTGGGAGCAGGAGAGGCACCACAGGACATTTCAGTTTCCACTGTCCTGAATATAGTTTGATGGCATCCATTACAAAATATACACATTTCAATTCCACAGAGTGAAATACAATGACGTGCGATAGAAGAATGCTTTATGAAGAGGCGTGGCACTGCACTTTGGCACACGTGAGACCAAATAACATGTCTTACATTTCCTCAAACACACATGTTTTATGTTTCAGACTTTTCAGAAATATGTGCACTACAAGATGAACATATTTTTGAAAATTCGATATTATTATTATTTTTTTTTTTTTTTTTTTTTAACCCTGTTCACAAATATCGTAGATCTGGGGCTGATCCGCCGAGCAGTCTGAGTTATAATGGGTAGTCTCCATGTAACCCATGTTTACGTTTAGTGATTTTTGCTGTTTACAATTCGTTTACTCTCATGTCAAATGAAAACAAAACGGATATCTGTGGCCGGGAGCTGTCAAGTGAAT
Organism: Schistocerca americana; assembly: GCF_021461395.2. Classification (NCBI taxonomy): domain Eukaryota; kingdom Metazoa; phylum Arthropoda; class Insecta; order Orthoptera; family Acrididae; genus Schistocerca; species Schistocerca americana. Next base: position 543,832,121 of record NC_060119.1, read on the forward strand.
TAAAATACACTCACATAGTTAGGGAAGGCTAAAATATGTCATTAGTTTCAAGTTTTATTTTATTTCCACCTTCCTGACAGTCAAGCATTAATCGCCTTGCAGAACAATGAAGTTATTTTTGTCTTTTTGCTAAAGAAATATGACTCTTTAACTTTTTCTGCAGAGGCAGTCAATGTATTTGAAACTAAATGTTTAATTCCACAGTACTGGCTAGTTTCAACTCTTTGCTGCATTTCAAGTGCATCTTTTAACACGTATGGCATTATGCCATAATAAAGAACCAAACATGATATAATGCAGTACTGGTGCTCCAAGAAAATTTACATCCCGAAAACCACACTGAAAAGCTTATCAAGTCGAGGTCTACTTCATTGGGAATGTGGACATACGAATGTGCACTTTAAGTATGCACTTTAAATGTGCACATTTTAGTATGGTTCACGAAATTCCAATGTTCTTGGAGTATCCTTTGGTGTCTTGTTTCTTTTATGACAGAACGTATGATCTTTCAATGTTTTACACATACGTACATATGGGCATCCTATGTCATGGTAGCTGCGCAAGCATGGCATCGCCTGTTATCTGTGCTCTCTGGGAACTGCTGAAATGAACCAATTTCTAACAGGTTGCGGGAAAATATTGCGAATGGTGGTTTGAAAAGTGTTACTTTCAAAGTAAATATCCTTTTACATAAGTTGAACTATGTGCAAGAATGTACCATGAATTTCTTAAATTGCAGAGCATTTTACTCTCAATTAAAAATCAACTCTTTGATGATGAACCATTTAGAAGAATTTCGAACCCTGAAGATCAGACCTTTGTCATTATTAAAAATTTTCCTGGCACATTTGTGTGATATATCTTAAAAGTGTATCAAGCACAAAAAAGATCAACATTATATGCATTATTAATCTTAGAGAGCTTTACTTTTCTTGTAGCAACGCTATGTATGTTAATTTAAACTATTAACTTTCCCTGTTCGTGTGTTCATGCTACTTAACAGTGATGTTGCTGTTGGCTGACTACATCACGTGTCCTATGCTCTGAATATCCACTGTCATCAGCTGGCGGGATCATGTGACATGAGCTATGACTGGCTTACAAAAGCGCGTCGCAATCTCGATTTCAGTGATTCGGAAAGTAACATGCGGTGTTTGGTGGAATTCCAATGTATACTTTGTTAATACAAAAATATGCAGCGTACATGTTGCTGCACATCAAAGATATTTCCAAAATGTGTCTTTTTCTCTGAGTTTCGTTTTCTAAAGTGCCGGGAAATTCTACGCCCGTGTATAAAACCATAACCATTCAAAGGTTTGATAAGGGAAAATATACTGTCACTTAACATGGAAAAAGAATGTTTTTAACTATGAAATCCAGGAATTGTTTTTCCTTGCCTGCGTATACACCCTGTATTATCAATAATAATAAGATTCATTGGTTGTGTCTTGCAAAGTGACTATTTGTATGAGAATATTAAAGAAGCACACACTGAGTTAACTCTTCGTAAGTCCTAACTAGCATCCATAACCTTTATCTTTCATTCTGCCATGAATTATACCTATAGAATCATAAATAACTATGTAAGCTCTCTCAACATTTTAATACATTGATTTCCAGATCTAACATACACAAACATGGAAAGATCTTGTGCGTAATTCATGCTGCCCTCTACAACACCCCCTCACCTGCCCCCCTCCCAGTCGTGCCTTGCGTGATGACTAATGGGAGTAGTTTTTTTTGGATGAAACGTACTACTGCTGACAGGAAACTGAATTCAAATTGATATTCAGCTTCTTGCATTGGGAGTACCTTCAAATCTGCAAGCTCTCTATGGTTCTCTGTATTTACAACTTTCCCACATAATTACATTTTTTATAAATACTACATCCTATTTTAATACACATCACTCATCATTGACATACTAGAGTCTTTTAAACTCTTCAGGCTTAGTAGTTTTCTCTGCCTCCCCATTTATTATTAAGAACAGTACCTCATACTATACAGCAGTTGTAAGTAAAGGTGTCATAAAACAAAATATGAGTAGTCAGATGGTAGTGATGCTCGTATTTTCACATAGTCACATGATAATGATTCTGTGCCATAAAATATGTACATGTGAAACTGTCAAGTTTATAAATAAGCACCAAATACCTGAAGCATTGAGTTTAACAGGCACACACAGAAGAGAGAGAAAACTTGCTAACTTTCAGAATAAATTCTCTGTTGGGCTATAGTGTGTGTATGCTCCCACACTTATGCTCGTCCTGTTTGCGAAGTGATCGGTGATTCATTTTTCAGAAAGTGTACACATTTGCTATATGCAGCCAGTCACAGTTAGTGCCATGTGTGTTGACAGTTTCACTTGTAGGTATTTTATGGCACAGAATCACTCCCATGTGACTGTATGAAATTGAGCATCACTACCATCTAACAACTCATTTTTTTATGATGCCTAACTATTCTGAGTACTTCCTGCTTTCTATTCAATCAGTGGGGTTCATCACTCCTAAATTATTTACATTATATCAGAACTTCCTCTTGATCACTTTGTATGATGGGGGGACATGTCACAATGCTTGTCAGTGACTCATATTACTACCTTGGTGGTGTTGAGGTCTTGGAACATTCCACATACCAATAAATTAAGAGCCCATGTAAACTTGGCCTCTTTGCACAGATGAAAGGATCTGTTTGAAGCATCAGGCTTTCATGTAACCACTTTGAAATAAGCCATAGCACAAACCATCGCTACCATAAATATAAACAATTTCGGCAGCTTGATACGTCTGCTACTATTGATTTGGGAAACAGTTTGGGACTGTATTACAGTGAAGAGTGTATTGCCTTTGTTACTCTAAATTCTCTCATGAAAACTATAGAATTATGCGACAGAAGTACTGATCAGTATTTCCTTTCTGGAGATTAAATACGGTGCTGCCAGTAGGCAAATATAAAAATACATGACACTATCCTAGCTTTCAAAGTTATTAGTTCCTTCCTCAAGGAGATGAAGGGATAATTTGGGGAAGGTTAAAAAGGAAGGGCAGATCAGTGAGAGTCCAGAATGAGAGGGGACCCAATTGTTGTGATCATTTGAGGACGTAAAGGTACATTTTTGCCTCCCCCTCCCCCCCCCCTTTCCTGTCGTCGCAACAGATGGGTCCCTTTTTTCACCATGAGGTCTAAGTGAGCTGTTCTTTCTTTTTAACCTTCCCATCAACTAATCTCTCTCTCCTCACTTAGGAAGCAACTGATAGTTCAGAAAGCTAATATAGTATCATATATTTTTATACATGCCCATTTGCTATAGTGGCTGGCATGAAAATAGGGCTTCAAGACCATCTCGCCATCTTACAGCACTGCCATTATTTTTTTATTGTGATAATTTCAAATGTTCATAAAAATTAAAAAAAAAAAAATTGGGTAACTCTGTTTTAGGGTAGGATATGATGGAGTACTTTCCAAAAGAAAATTCTCACTAGCTGCTAGGGGGAAAAAATGAAAACTAACGTTGCAAGAAATTTTAGAGGAAAATAATTTTTTATTTCCACCTGTGGTAGTAATAGAATCACCAATGTAATTGGACTGAAAAAAATATATGAAAATCCTCAAAGTTTACAGATGCATATGCTGAGTCTTTTATTTCGGAAACATAAAAGTATTCTGAGATAAAAAATAAAATATTATAAGAGGTGTGAAACTGTGCCGACTGCCTAGCAAAAATTATAGTCGCTGGTGAATTTTCGTTCTGTAGGACTGCGAAGAAACTTCCCACAAGAATGTTGTTAAGAAAACTACAAAATTATTTTCGGTAACATTTCAGACATCATTATTGTATCGTATCTCGTACAGAAGCAAGTTACTTCCACGATATCCCATGCGCAGCAGTGCGCAAGTCGTCGTACGCCATCACCAAGAGTTTTGTTCGGGCTGCTGACTCTAATATGACCTAGAATATTCCCTACCTCCCGAAAATATTTTACTGGCTGCTAATACATATCCTTCGTCATTGCATCCAACACTCAAAATGCCAATACACCCTGTGCAAAAGCAAATGTATTTATTTTGAAGCCAATATTTTCACTGAAGTTGAGCAAAATATTTGTCTGAAAGGTTTTGTGAAATCCAAGTTTTTCTAAATTTGCTGTAAGCCCATTATTCTCAGCACGCAATACATGTTTGGTACACAAAAACCTTGTTCTTACTACTGCAATGACCCTGTCTTGTAGTACAAATATTGTCCATTTCAGTTTCTGAATTAAAGACCAAGTAGGCGGAGAAGACAGTGCATTGAAGTGACTGGCGAGAATAATCAGTTTTATCATGGACATTACCTTGTACTTCTCTAGCCATTGGACACTATCCTCTGTCATACTGAAGTAATACAATTCTACGTTCTAGCTTTTTGTAAAAAATCATCAAATGTCATAGATTTCTATGCACTTCTTGTAGAATCAGAATAGGTGCTGGGACTGCTCTGATGTTACTGCGCTATTTATATATACAGTCGATACAGAAGCACCACAATGTTTCGTCATTTTATGATCTGCATTACCCTTACTACGCAATAACCAGTAAATCCTTCTATGAAAAAAGGAGATAAACTTCGAATGTACAAGTAAACCGAATGCAGTAAGATTATATCCGAATGTAAAGACATTCGATACAGGTTTTTAGGAAAAACTGTTCTTATTTAATGCAGAATTAACAATCTTATTTTAATTGACAGTTACTGTCGAGTAAACTAATCACCACAACGTGCGATAAACTTATCAGATGCCTATTGTAAGGGAAAAACATTCGCAGTATGTCCTCTATAACTGAAATGAATTGACAAACATTTAAAACAAATCAGCTTTTTACATAGATGGCACTTACCTAAACTGAAGGTTCTTCGGCTCCGTGTCTTCAGATTCACTGTCACTTGTTTCAACCAGGTGAATCATCACAGATTCCACTATGGTGTCTCTTAAACCCTGGTTCAAGAAATCAGTTTCTTGCAATGCTTCTGCGTGTTTTACACGCCTCTCGCAGTCCTGCTGAGTAACATTGTCAAGAGCTTTTTGTGTTAGCTTCTCGACATCAGCTAGTTTGGAAGTAGTATTTCTTTTCGCATTTTCCGCTTTACTTGGGCCCATATCAATTAAGTGGGATTCTACTGGCAGCCATACGGTGGTAGATGTACCACTTGGTGTCCCATTTTGTTTGCCAATTGATCTAATTCGTGAGTCTTTTTGCCACCTACGATTTCTTCCTTAGACACGAGTTCAGCCTTCATTTCATTGATTGAAAATGAAACATTCTTTCTCTTTAGCCACTTCATAATATCTGCCTTGTGCCAATTTGAATGTGGCAGCTTTTCTATCTGAATGGACTGGTAGCTGGCGTTATCCATCATGATAATTGACCCTTCTTCCAGCACAGATAACGGTCAAATAAACAAATTCTTAAAAACTTCTCCATTCATTTCTGAATGGTAATCTGATTGGCAAGAATTTTTCCCACCATGAAAAACAAGTTTGGCCTCTGGTATGAAGCTTACGGTTAATGAACCAGCTTGGGCGATGATTAATCGACCATCTCTACCAGTAGACACTTTCAAACCGCCATTTCCCTTGGGTCATGCCATACATACTTATTGGTGTGGTTCTGTGAAACACAAGTTTCATCCAAGTACGCTACAGGCCTGGTGTCTTAAGCACCCAAGAAGTGCATTGTACGTGAAAACTTCGCCCTTGCTGCTGCTGTGTCTCTGTGTTCCATTAAGAATTTCCATCCATCATTACACTTCTTGAATCAGAAACCAAGGAAGTGGAGAAGACGAAGAACGGAGGTCTCTGAGCCCAGGTAATTAATTTTTTCACAGATGTCAGCCTGTATATTTTTAGCCATTGGATACTGTCCTCTGTCGTAATATCCAAGTACAGTTCTACACACGAGCTCTTTGTTAAAATCGTTAAGTCAGTTGATTTCCATTCACATTCGTATCCCTTTCTTGGAGAATCGAAATACTCATTTGTGTATGGAGATTCTGCCAGTGACACAGATTTGCTAATATGGCCTACAGTTGACTTGGAGACACCACAAGCTTTAGCACTAAGTTTATGAATTTGTGCAAAATTTAAGTTATTCCTCACTTCTTCATTGTCGGCTAGTTCAGTAAAAAACTTGAGTACATTCGATATGATAGTTTTCGGTTATTTACGAATGCCTTTCCGCCCTTTATGTACACAGACCAGAGCACTACTACAAGTAGGCCGTTGCTCCTGCATTGTTGTTCACCACCGAACACATGTCAAAGCACCTTTCTAAAGACTGTAAGACACTGAGACCAGATGTGAACACTCGATATAGCATGGTAACACTGAGCTTTCAGCTTCTCTGACCTACCATGCCGCTAATGGTACCTACATGGCAACAAAGTCGAGAGGCGGGCGAATCACAGCTTGCAGCCCCTGCTGGCGGCAGGCAGCAGCCGTGACCTTGAGACTCTACTTTCGTGCCGGCCACTCTAGTACTAATATTTCACCTAAAAGTAAGTACTGGCCAACAAATTTGTCTCATAATTTTATTGTAATTTCAGCACCAAATTTATGCTATATACACTGTTGTTGCTGTAAACACAACCTCATAATTGTTTTGTCCATCTTTATTTATGGTGAACAATGGAAAGTCCAGGATGAAATGACAATGATATTGTGAAAAGGATAGATCGCTACTCGCCATGTAAAGGGAGGTGTTGAGTCACAGACAGGCACAATGAAAAGACTGCAAAACATTGCAGCTTTCAGCCAAAAGGCCTTCTTCCAAAATATAGAACAGAACACATTAACGCAAGTAAAACTCCCACCCCTCTGCCACTGTGCAACTGTGGGCTGTGCTTTGTGTGTGTGTGTGTGTGTGTGTGTGTGTGTGTGTGTGTGTGTGTGTGTGTCTTCTGTTTCGGAAGAAGGCCTTTTGGCCAAAAGCTTAAATGTTTAGCAATCTTTTCATTGTGAGTGTCTGCGACTTATGCCTCCTATATTTAATGAATAGCACTCTATCCTTCTTTTCATGTTGAGATACGTTAGAGAAGATAAAATATTTCCTCATGTATCTCCCAAATTAAAATACTATGTGTGATTGCGTAATTTTCTTATGTTTAATCTTTGATACAAAAATTTATAATTTTACAGGTATCATCCATCGTTTTGTTAGAGATAAATATTCAAAGAGATTTCCTGAATTGGAGTCACTTGTTGTTGGCCCTCTTGAATACTGTATGACAGTAAAAGAACTAGGAAATGACTTGGATAGAGCAAAGAATAATGAAGCTCTTCAACAGATTCTGACACAGGCAACTATAATGGTCGTATCAGTTACTGCGTCAACCACTCAGGGGTAAGATAAAAGCTTGTGTGTGTGTGTGTGTGTGTGTGTGTGTGTGTGTGTGTCGCACGCGCACACTCACACACTTAGTATCCATAATTAATTTATTTGAGTTTTAATAACTGATTTTGGTATACAGAGATTTCTCAATAAATGCTTTTTTGATGTTCTCTTTTTATTTTTAAAAAATCTATTCATTTATTTATGTTGCTAATATCACAGCTATATATTTACTAACATAATTTATAAACAAAGAAAACAGCAAAAGTTATGGTTACCAGAAAACCAGCTAGGTTTCTTTTTATTTAAAAAAAAAAAAAAAAAAAAAAAGGGGGGAAGGTTCATGTGAGACTATTAATGAAAAATTACAGCAAGCCAGTGAAACAAAGAACAACATAAAAAATGGGGGATTGTGTTTAAGGCAGTAAGAATTAGTTACTACCATATTCACTGATATGTTTGCAAAAACCTTTACTTACAGCCATAAGCAGCTTTTCAGCTGATTTCTGTCTTCAGCTGGATCAGACCTCAGATTTAGGAATGTAAGAATGCATACTTACGAAGATGGTTGCATATGCTGGCTGCATTGAAAGTACAACAAAATCCAGTGAAAAAAGAAATGGTTGGAGTGTCTTTTCGCTAGACAAGCCACTGCAATGTGCTACATTCTCATTATACCTAGGGGTTTTCAGTATACATGTTTTGTGTGTCTGCTTTTAATACAAGGTATCAAATGCCTTTGCAGAACACCAAATAGCTATCATACAACCACTCCGCTCTAAAATTGATTTTCCTCAAGACCTTATGATCAGCTCAAACGTTCTTCCATCCATTATCTTCAGGTACAATGGTGTTTCATTATTAATGCAGCACCTACCACCAGCCTGTGTTTAAGAGGAGACTTTCATAATAAAAACTGAAGATGGTTAGCATTTATATCCCATTGCTCTTTACAACTGAATTGCCTATTCAACGGGTTTGTGAGTAAGAGATAATGGTTGTTTATGATATGTTCATAGATGACCTCTCCCTGATATTCTTCAGATACCTCTTATGGTTCAAGAGTGTAGCCACATTCTTGGAATTCCCATGTTTGACATTCTGTGGGAATTACTACCTCATGCTATGTCTAACCAGTTTCTGTTCATCCAGTGGATTATTGTGCAACAGTTTTCCAGCTACATACTTCCTTGTAAATGAGAAAAGGATACCAAATCAGGCGAATGAGTTGAATATTCCAATTATTAGTTTTTACAGTCCAAGCTTCTACTTGCATTTCGTCCAGTTGGCCCTGACACTCGTTTAGTATTCACCATTTATTATTTACCTTTTGCAGGATGATAAATAAAAAAAGAGCAAAACTTGTATTATTCGATGATCACCTTATTTTTGAATCATAATCATGGACACAGAAATCATAATAAAATTTACGAAAATACTTAGTATTGTCAAAATGTCAGGGAAAAAATGGCCGTGTTGATAGATTTTCACAGAGACTTATTCACTTGCTGTGGAAAGTCAGCGTTCAGTGGAACACAGTTTGGGAAGTTGCCTGAACATACAGCGGTTTACCCACATCTCATCCGCAGTAACCATTTGATGCACATAATCAGTTGAATTCCATTTAACAAATCTAAACATTGGTAAGAGATTTGTTTTCACCTTTGCTTTTTGTCAGCATTCAACAAATGAGACACGTGTCTTGCACAAAGCTTTCTCATAGTTAAGTCCTGAAGTAAAACTATTCCATACTCTTTCTTCTAAGTGTGCCTCTCGTATCAGCAGTTTCATTTAACTTCAATCACAAGGTGTCCGACACCATAATGTGAACGTTCTCAGTCCTTTCATCTAAGGTTGCAGTTTTTTGATGTTCTTTGTTTCAGGAGAAATATTACTATTTTTGAACACGGCTGCCCAGTCTTAACTGTTAAAATTGAAGGGGCAGACATTTTATGTGCTTTCACCAACTTTGGATGAATTTCCATTGACGATGAAATGATCGAAACAAAGAATTTTGTGGTGTCATAATATTCCAGCATATCCACTTGAACAAAACACACACCTTAGAAATAGTTTAGAAATATATAGAAACTACTTTGCTGGCCACACTGACACAATATACTTGTGCATCATACATGTACATTAAAGCTTATGGCACCCAGGGGCTCAGCGTTCATTTGCCGAGTACGGGCTTGGCAACCCCGGGGTCCTGAGCTGGGGACTGGTCAGTGCCGCCAGTCTGCTGTCACCGTAACCCCCGGACATGCTTCAGCGACCACCGTGTGGTGCAGCGGTGGAATGTTGTGTGCTGCGTGGAATGGTAATCTTGGCTTGACCGCCTGGATTGCGAGGAAGGTAAACCTCTATAAAAACCCCTCAATCTTACGGTGTGCTGCGCGCCTATAAGATGCATGGCTGTTGGGGTGGAACAGTCGCAAGCGGGCAACCTCTGGGGCACCTGCCGCACCCCAGTTGTATAAGACTTACCTAGGCATGCGGGGCTCTGTCTAGGTGGACTTCTAGTTCCCTAGCTGCTCGTGGGACCGAGATGGATCCTTCGAAATCCTCTTCTTCCTCCCAGCGGAAAGGATGGGCCGCTGGAAGGTTCTAACACTCAGTTTCTTAAGAGGGCTCGTGCATTCAGTCCTCCTGACTCCGGCACTTCTTTAACAAGTCGAGTCTTAAGTAACAGAATGCATTCTGGTAATCAGAGTGTGCTTCTCATTGTGAAACGGAAGGAGGGTAGTTTCGAGAAGGTTTCGCCCTTCTATATACAAAAGGGTTTGGAGGGAATCTGTGGCTCCTTAAAATCGGTGAAGCGGTTACGTAATGGGACCTTGCTAGTGGAAACTTCCACTTCCCAGCTAGCAACTAACCTTCAGTCTGCTAAATGCCTTGGAGAGTATGCCATAGACACTGAACTGCACAGCACCTTGAACTACAGCAAAGGTGTTGTGACGTGCCGGGATCTAGTTGACATTCCCAAGGAAGAACTGCAACGTGAGTGGGCTCCGGAAGGTATCGTTGATGTTCAACATATCATGAGGAGGGTTGATGGCAATCTTGTCAAATCTGACTCCTTTATTCTAACCTTCAGTAGCACGAAACTTCCTGAACATGTTAAAGCTGGCTTCCTTCGCCTTAGTGTGAGGCCTTATTTCCCGACCCCAACGTGCTGTTTCAAATGCCAGTGTTTTGGGCATACCACCTTAGGATGCAAAGGCGAAGCGACTTGTGGCAACTGTGGTAAAGCTGCTCATGAAGGAGTCGGTTGCTCCTCTCCAGCCAATTGCTCTGGGAACCACCCTGTTTGGAGTAGGGACTGCCGAATATTTTTAGAGAAACACAAAGTCCAGGAAATAAAAACAACCAAGTGTATCCCCTATGGTGAGGCCAAGAAGATCTATGTCGATGCAACCTCCCACATTTGCTACATCTTTTGCATCCCTGGTTCAGAAGCCTACTCCAAAAGTCGATGCCTCAATGCAGACAGAGGTGGTGAGTGTTGGCACTAATATATGCAGCTGTCAGTGCACTTGCAACGCAGCCAGTGTTTCAGAGCCAGTAGCCCCTATTTGAACGGCAGACAAAGGTACAGTGTCGAACTTGGGCCAGCCCCTGGCGCCTCCAACAGCTGAGGATGTTCCGAAGCCCAGTACAGCCATTACCACTCCCCACATCAGCTCCCTCAAAGCCCACCAAACCGCAGAAAGCTCCCGTACAGCAGCAACAGCGGGTCAAATCCCATGGTAAACCGTCTGACCATGCAGATGTTGTTTTCCGTGAGGCTTCATCTGACTCTTCCTCAGAGTTGATGGAATCCGATGTATGTGTGGGGAAATCTTCTCGCCCCACACCTGCCCCTCCACCTGCTGCAGTCTCCCCGCCCAGTCGGAGAGACAGGATGAAGGTGCTACCCCCATCATAAATGGCTCCCATACTTCAGTGGAACTTGCAAGGGTTCAGGACGCATGTGGAGGAACTTCGTCTACTATCTCAGGGTAGACCACTGTGTCTCTGTCTCCAGGAGACTTATTTCCATCCATCATACTCCCCTGAGATACGAGGCTATACACTCCACAAAAAGGATGACCTGTGTGGAGAGAGAGCTAGAGGAGGCGTAGGTATTTTCGTCAGGACAGACTACCCCTCCTCGCCTCTCTCACTTAAGACGACTTTACAGGCCATTGCTGTGTCCGTGCACGTGCGTCATCCATTGACTGTATGCTCGCTTTACTTGCCCCCACATGATGCACTTGATGAAGCGGCCCTCACCAACCTTCTTACACAGCTCCCCCAGCCATTCATTATTTGTGGTGATTTTAATGCCCACAATGTGCTTTGGGGCTCTACAATTACCTGCCCCAGGAGTAGAGCAATTGAGAGGCTTCTCCTGTCATCCTGTGCCTACTTGCTCAATGGAGGACAGAGTTCTCATTTCTGCACAGCGACTGGGTCGTTCTCTGCCATTGATCTCTCGCTTTGCTCTCCAGCTCTTGCCCCCAGTGCTCACTGGGAAGTGGTCGCTGACTTGCACGGCAGTGATCATTTCCCAATCTGGATTCACCTGCCAGATGGCCTGGGCCCGGAAAGGAGACCACCACGATGGGTGCTCAGTGGAGCTGACTGGACACTTTATAGCCAGTTGGCCCAATTCGAACACTGTGCGAATGTTGAGGTGTGGATGGATCATATTACCAAAATGGTCCTCCACGCCGCTGCAGCATCCAGTCCACAGGCCACCGGAAGAGGCCCCCCTGTGCCTTGGTGGAGTGCCGAATGCCGCTCTGCAATCAGGACCAGGCGTGCAGCTCTGCGTCAGTTCAAGTGTCGGCCGACTGCTGAGAATCTTGCAGCCTTTCGGGTGGCGAGGGCAAGATGTCGCCGCATTATTCGTGAGAGCAAGAAGAGGTCATGGCAACAGTTCCTGGACACCATTAATCATTCCACCAACAGTTCCATTGTGTGGGAGACCATCAGGAGAATTTCTGGGAGAGTAGCGAGGTGCCCCATAGCTGCTGTAATGAATAATGGCACTCTCCACACAGAGAGGAGACATTGCCCAGACTATGGCAGCGTATTTTGCCACAGTTACTGCAACAACCAGTCAGGATCCAGGTTTCCAGCGCCATAGAGCCGCAGCTGAGAGGTGTAGTCTGGACTTCCAGTCCACTTCTCATGAAATTTACAACTGCCCATTTTCTATATGGGAGCTGGATTCTGCATTGTCTGGAGCTCGTGACACATCCCCTGGTCATGACAGGATCCATTACAGTATGCTATGGCACCTCACAATGCGCAACAGAGAAATCCTCCTCGCACTTTTTAATACCATTTGGGTGTCGGGTCGCTTTCCTGATGCGTGGCGTGAGGCAGTTTTAATCCCTTTTTTAAAACCTGGGAAAGACCGCATGAGCCCAAGTAGCTACCGTAGTGTTGCCCTCACTAGTTGCATAGGGAAGACCTTGGAGCGGACGGTCAACCGCCGCCTTGTCTGGATGTTAGAATCCCGGCAGCTCCTTAGTCGCTTTCAGTGTGGGTTCAGGAGGTTTCGTTCCACCTTCGATAACCTTGCCCTCCTGGAGGCGGCAATACAACAAGCTTTCCTACGCTGTCATCACCTTCTAGGTGTATTTTTCGACATCGAGAAGGCCTACGATACCACTTGGAGGTGCCTCATCCTGGAGCAGCTTCACGAATGGGGTTTTCGTGGTTGTCGTCCTCTTTTTATTCAGTCTTTCCTCTTGCCACGATATTTTAGATACCGAATTGGTGATGTCCTGTCTGATCGCTTTGTGCAGGAGAACGGTGTCCCTCAGGGTAGCGTTTTAGGTGTGACTCTCTTTGCCATCACTATTAAGAGCATTACGTCCATCGTGAAAAGTCCTGTCCAGTGTTCTTTGTTTGTGGATGATTTCTCTTTGTTTTGCTCTTTTTCAAGCCTTGCAACGACAACTCGTCAGTTGTAATTTACGATTAGGCATTTGGATGACTGGGTGCAGAAGAGTGGTTTTAAGTTTTCCACCGAGAAGTCTGTGTGTGTTCTTTTTAACCGTTCTCGTTCGATTTTAACCTTTCCTGAGTGGAGGATGAGGGACACTATTCTTACTTTTAAAGACACGGTGAGATTTCTGGGGCTCATTTTTGAGTCGAAGCTCATGTGGTTACCTCATCTTAAAGACCTGAAACAGCGGTCACTTAAGGCTTTAAGTATTTTAAAATGTCTTAGCCACAGTACATGGGGAGCTGACAGGACTTGTCTGCTCCAGTTTTACAGGGCTCGATTACGGGTGCACGGTATATGGGTCTGCGAGGCCTTCTTACTTAAAGTTGTTGGACGTTGTGCACCATGAAGGGCTTCGGTTGGCCACTGAGGCATTCCGAACTAGCCCCATACCAAGCCTCTGTGCAGAGGCTGGTGAACCGCCACTTCATATGCGGCGACGGCTACTTACAGTGCGCCAGGCGTATAAAACTTTGTCCACACCATACACCCCTGCATACCGTACCGTTGCTCAGCCTCCTCTGGCACGCTTGTTTCATAACTGGCAACGTGCGACGCAGCCCTATGGGATTCGCGCACAGGATTGCCTCGGTGCGATGTCTATGGCTGGTCTTCGTGTTTTACGTCGCGGTTGGAGCAGATCTCCACCTTGGCTCCTCCGGAGACCCAAGCTTATTTTAGATTTGACTAATTTTAAGAAAGATGGCATACCAGATTTTACATTCCAATCTCTGTTTTTTAACATTTTAGATGTGCATCACGGTTTCACTGTCGTTTACACTGATGGCTCCAAACAGGAGACTTTCCTTGGCTGTTCTGTGGTGTTCCTTGATCATGTTACCCGGATTCGCTTCCCTGCTGAGTATACCGTTTTTGCAGCAGAGCTCCACGCGATCCTAAAGGCACTGGAGCAGATGCATCGTGTTCGGGGCGATCGATTTCTTCTCTGCTCCGATTCTCTTAGTGCCTTACAATCACTGCAGAACCTATACCCGACTGAGGAGATGGTCCAGCTGATACATGACCAACTGTACTTGCTCCAACGGCGGGGTAAAGAGGTATCCTTCTGCTGGGTGCCTGGTCATGTCGGCATATGGGGCAATGAACAGGCTGATCGCTGATCGGGCTGCCAAGGAGGCCTGCAGAGAGCAGGATGTGGTCCAGTGTCCTATCCCCTTGCAGTCAGTCATCGCTGCACTCCACAGGAAGTGCATGGAGTTGTGGGAGGGCGAATGGCTGGCGGTGACGGCCAATAAACTGCGGTCGGTAAAGTCAACCACTCGGCCGTGGCGTTCCTCCTGCCGGTTGCTCAGGTGGGAAGAGGTGGCCCTCACACGTCTTCGGATCGGGCACTGTCCTCTCACAGATAGCTATTTATTACGGCGGGAGGATCCTCCGTTTTGTGATGCTTGTGGTGTGCACATCTCTGTCCAGCACATTTTATCAGACTGCATTTTATACCGTGATGCAAGGGCAGAAGCACAAGTTGATGGGGATCTGCCTTGTGTTTTAGCTAATGATGAGATGTGTGTGTCTAGGGTTTTTAAGTTTTGTGATGTGTCTGGACTCTGGCCTAAACTTTTAGGCTGGAGGTTTTAGTGTATTGCAGAGTGGCTGACTCCTCCCTTTTTTCCTTGCGGTCAGCCAGTCACTTCCATCTGCTACATTGTTTTAGCTCCCTCTACCATTTTCTTCCTGTGTTGTCCATGTTTTACTGCTGATGCCCTGCTTCATCCCACGCTTCGGTGTGGGTGAGCGCATATTTTTCAATGATTGTTCCCCGTGTTTTATGTAAATGTTCTGAGTTTTTTTCTTAACACCCATCTCACTGTGTTACTGAACGGGCGCTGAAGACCTTGCTGTCGTGCGCCCAAAAAAAAACCCTCTCTGTTACTCAAGCTTATGTTTCTACTTTATGTAGTTAATAATATTCTGCTATTGCCAGTACATCTTTGTTTAAATGATTTGTTACTTTAATTTATAGAAAACTTCAGTAATAAACAGTCATTTAGTTCCCAGACTTGTAAGAAACAAAGTCCACACTGCTGTGTTCTGTTTTAATTTTGAATTTGTAGAAAGACACACAATGTTCTGTTAATGAATAAATGTATGGTCTTTTTCTTTAGGCAGCTATTAAGTGAGCAGGAGAAGGAAGATATTGTAGAAGCATGTGACATGGCAATTGATCTTAATAATTTTAAGCAGCGTATATATGAATATGTTGAGAGCAGAATGGCATTTATAGCACCAAATTTATCAATCATTGTTGGAGCCTCCACTGCAGCAAAGATAATGGGTAACTATAAGAAGCAGTTAAAAAGCTGCATTGTTTTACAGTAGTTTAATGTGAGCTAATTAATTAATTGATTCACTGTCATACCTCTGTTTTATTCCTTTCAGGTGTTGCCGGTGGACTAACAAAGTTGTCAAAAATGCCAGCATCTAGTATCTTGGTCCTCGGTTCTCAGAAAAAAACTCTTTCTGGTTTTTCTCAGGTTACAATGTTGCCACATACAGGATTCATCTACTATTCTGATATAGTTCAGGATACACCACCGGTAAATGAATAGTTAACTTGAATTAGATAATGAATTTTATATTTGAGACTTACAATCAATGCCATGAAGCCGTTTGAATTTTATTATGTTCTTTCTTCTTTCTTTTCCCAGTTTCCTTACTCTTCCTGCATTTATATGCTTTATCTGGCTCCAATCTCTGTCTGTGTGATTTGCACGTTTTCTACTATTGTCTCGGTATCCGAAACCTGATACAAATTAGTCAGTGATTCAGCGTATTCAGTTTTGAATTGGGCTTATGTGAAATCATCATATTGTTTTCACATCAGGAGTAGTTGTGGACATATTACTGCAGTTCCAATAAAAAGTGTCGGGTTTCTCCAAATCTATCGTAACATATTTAACTTTGCCAAACCCTTGAATATACAAATAAGAGATTCAGGGGATATTCCATGTAGTACCAGTGCAAAAGATAACTTCAAACGTAAATTACACTTCATATTTTACTGCACAAAAATGGTTTTAAATACCAGATAAGTTCCTTCTAAATGTGAATTGTTCCAGGCATGATATTTTATTTTTATGTATTGCCATTTCTCATTATGAAAGCCCCTCAGGGGGCTCAGCATTTAGTTGCTGGGTACGGGCTTGGCGACCCCGGGGTCCCTGAGCTGGGGACTGGGAAGCGCCACCAGTCCTCAATACCGTAAGCTCTGAGTGTGCTTCAACGACCACCGTAAGGCGCAACGCTGGAACTTTGTACGATACAGAGCCTGGGGATCTTGACTTAAGTGCCTGGGTCGCGAGGATGGTATAAACCAAAAAAAAAAAAAAAAACAAAAAAAACCTCAATCTCAAGGTGTGCTGCGCGCTGAGGAGACGCAAGGCTGTTGAGGTAGAACAGTTGCTAGTGGGCGGCCTCTGGGGAACCTGCCATCCCCCGGTTGTATTAGGCTTACCCAGGCAAGCGGGGCTCTGTCTGGGTGGACATTCCTTCCCTAGCTGCTCGTGGGACCACCATGAAATGAAATACGAATAGTGTGCAAGCATGAGCCTCTAAGAAAGGAAAGTTCAATGCTTTACAGTATGACCCCCAGTCATTCCCTTTCCTGTCCATACTAGGGGAGGAACGGCGGTCTAAATTACCTGGTGAGACGTATTCTCCTCGATTTCTGGTTTTGCAGCCGAACAGATGGGGACTCATTTCTGACCACAAAGCCTCAGTTTTTTGGGGAAAATTTAGAGGACAAGTTCGGAGAAGTTGAGGACCTGTCTAAAATGAGGTCTGGAGCAGTCCTCATACATACAGCATCCCCAGCACAGTCACGGGCATTGCTTGCTTGTGACAAGCTCGGTGATGTTGCAGTCTCCATTACGCCTCATAAGAGCCTCACTATGATTCAGGGACTTATTTTTCATCGTGACCTGTTCTTGCAGTCTGACGACGAGCTCCGAGCAAATCTGGAATGCTGCGGTGTCCACTTTGTACTACGTGTCTTCAGGGGACCTAAAGATTGTAGGGTCGCCACCGGCGCCTTCATCTTGGCTTTCGAGGGAGACACCCTGCCCGAGAAGGTCAAGGTGATTATATATCGATATGATGTTAAGCCTTACGTCCCTCCTCCCATGCGCTGCTTTAAGTGCTGGAGGTTTGGGCGTATGTCATCAAGATGTGACGCCAACCCTACCTGTCGGGATAGTGAACATGCCTCCCACCCCCAACGTCCTGTGTTTGCTGCCCCCTGTTTGTGTCAACTGCAGACACACATTAACCTTGCTCGTCAGACTGTGCGGTTTATCAAAAAGAATGGAAGATTGTGGAGTATAAGACCTTGGACAGGCTCACTTACACAGAGGCTAAATGCAAGTACGACCGACTTCACCCTATGCGCATTTCATCGATGTTTGCTGCAGCAGCTTCGATATCGCCGTCCCTGGCAACGAGCCCCCAAGCTGAGCCGCTTTTTGTGGGCCCTCCAGCTCGGCCATCTATTCCTGCCCACCAGGTAGTTGGGGGAACACTCTCTTCCGTTGCTCCCCTGCTATCAACATCGGGAGTAACAACCCCTCCTCCTTCGGGGACTTCAGTACCCACCTCTGCACAGGAGAAGGGCCCGCCTCCTCCGGCTCGCCTCGCGCGGAAGGGATCACTTGGTGCCCTCCCTTTCATGCTTACTGCCCCTCCAGATGTCAGCCAGTGGCTGAAAGAGCCACCACCTGAGGGCCGTATGGCTTCCAGGTCCACCTCGGTCCATGAGACTGGGTCGGAAAAGCCCACTCAGCCTGATAAACGGAGGGACAAAAAGAAGAAAAAGCAAAAGGAGAAGGACATAGAGACAGAAAAGGAGTTCACCACTCCACCTGAAGATGATGTGGAGCATCTAGTGTCCCCTCAGGAGCTAGATGTTGGTCGACCCGCAGCTCCTATGGAAGTTGATCAGGCTACTTCGCAATCGGTGGCGGCGAGCGCTTCTAAGGCATAACCTATCCTCACCCCCCCCCCCCCCCCCCCCCCCCCCCCCCCCAAAGTTCTTTCATGTCTTCACAGTCGGATACCATTATCCTTCAATGGAATTGCCATGGTTTTTTCCAACACCTTGCTGAGTTGAAACAGCTTTTGTGTCGCTTCCCATACAGGAAACATGGTTTCTTGTTTGGCAGACCCCCTCCCTCTGTGGCTACTGGAGTTACTATAAGAACCATGTAGAATACGACAGGGTGTCTGGCGGTGTCTGTGTTTATGTTCTTGCCATTGTTCCTAGTGCCCCAGTGCCACTTCACACTGCTCTAGAGGCTGTGGCTGTTAGAATCCGGGATGGAATGGAGCTTACCATCTGTTCCCTCTACCTTCCCCCGGATGAGGTTGTCCCTCTTGCCGACCTAGCTGCCTTGTTTGCCCAGCTCCCCCTGCCATTCCTCCTTTTGGGGGACTTTAATGCCCACCACCCTTTATGGGGTGGGGCCCAGATCTCGGGCCAGGGTAGGAACGTTGAGGCTCTCTTGGCACAGCAGAACTTTTGCCTCCTTAACACTGATGCTCCCACATATTTTAGCTTGACTCATGGCACATACTTGGCCATTGACCTCTCTCTTAGTAGCCCAGGCCTTCTTACATACCTCAGTTGGAGGGTCCACAATGACCTCTGTTGTAGTGACCACTTTCCTATCCTGGTTTCTCTTCTTCAATCCCAACCCCCTGACCAGCTGCCACAATGGTCTCTTCGTGGAGCTGATTGGGCAGCCTACAACTCGGCTACTATGGCCATTGCTCCGCTTCCTGGTGACATTGATTTGGCTGTGGACGAGGTCACTATGGCCATTGCTGCAGCCGAGGTAACTGTCCCCTGTTCATCAAGTACCCTAAGGCATAAGTCAGTCCCTTGGTGGACACCAGAGATTGCAGAAGCTATCCGGGACCACCGGCGAGCCTTGCAACGACACCGGCGTCATCCTTCCCTAGAGAATCTGGTTGCCCTTAAATGGCTGCGGGCCCGGGCTCGGCAGTTAATCCAGCGGAGCAAACAGGACTGCTGGGAACAATATGTTGCCACCTTAGGTTCTCGCACCTCCCCATCTCAGGTGTGGTCGCAGGTTCGGTGCATTTTTGGCTTTCACCCTCATGCGTCTGTCCCTTGCCTTTCTCTTTGGGGTATACTTTGCACTGACCCAATTGCCATCGCCGAACAGCTGGCAGAGTACTACGCTCGTATTTCCGCGACAGCAGGCTACAGCACAGAATTCCACGCTATTAAAGAGCAGGCTGAGCGTACGCAGTTGTCATTTCGCACGCACTGTTGGGAACGATACAATGCCCCGCTTAGTGAATGGGACTTCCAAAGTGCCCTTACAGCTTTCCCCGATACCTCTCCAGGTCCAGACCAAATTCACAACTAGTTTCTTCGCCATCTCTCGGCGTACTGTCAGGGTGAATTACTCGCCCTGTTGTAATCGCATCTGGACGGAGGGCGTTTTCCCAACCCGTTGGCAGGATAGCGTTACCATCCCGGTGCTGAAACTTGGTGCAGATCCGCTGGTGGTTGATAGCTATCGCCCTATCTGCCTTACCAATGTTATGTGCAAACTCTGGAACGGATGGTGAGTCGGCGGTTCATGTGGATCCTCAAAGCTCGGGGCTTCCTAGCCCAGCAACAGGGAGGCTTCCGTCAGGGCCACTCAGCGATTGACAATTTAGTTTCGCTAGAGCAGGCTATTTGTACAGCTTTTACTCGGCGAGAACATCTAGTTGCTGTTTTCTTTTATCTTCGGAAACGTACGATAACACCTGGCGCCATCATATCCTTGCTACACTGCACAAATGAGGCTTATGGGGTCCACTTCCGATTTTTCTACAGAATTTCCTCTCCAATCGCTCCTTTCGGGTTCAAGTTTGCACATATTTTAGCTCTGCTCATATTCAGGAGAACTGTGTCCCACAGGGCTTGGTTCTCAGTGTTCCCCTCTTTTTGGTGGCGATTAATGATCTTGCGGCTGCGGTGGGCTCATCAGTCTGTTCCTCTGTATATGCCGGTGACTTTTGTCTTTATTACAGTTCCCCAAGCATCAGTGTCGCTGAATGGCGGCTGCAGGGAGCTATCCAGAAGGCTCATTTTTGGGCATCCAACCATGGTTTTCAGTTCTCAGCCTCCAAGACCCGAGTGATGCATTTCTGTCATCGTCGCACGGTCCACCTCCATCCAGAGCCTACCTTGCCAATGAACTCCTTTGTATTGAGGAGACGCATCGCTTCATTGGCATGCTGTTTGATGCTCACCTCACTTGGACACCTCATCTTTGCGAGCTTAAACAATGGTGCTGGCGGCACCTCAACATCCTTTGCTGCCTCAGCCACACCGTTTGGAGGACTGCACGAACAACCCTCCTACAGCTCTATAAGGCCTTAGTCCAGTCCCGTCTCGACTACGGGAGCATGGTGTATGACTCAGCAGCACCTTGCAACATTGCAGATCCTCGACCCGATTCTACATTGTGGCGTCAGACTGACGACAGGTGCCTTCCACACTGGTCCAGTGACTAGCCTTCTCGTAGAAGCTGGAATCCCCCTAAGATTCCGCCAACAACAGTTGCTTGCGTCATACATCGCCCGCGTCCATACATCGCCCCCGACCACCCAAATTGCAGGCTCCTTTTTCCATCTTCTGCACTCCCCTCCACACGACGGCGGCCTAGGTCGGGTCTCTCGATTGCATTCATTTCCTTCTCTCGTCACTCAAGTCCTTTCCTCTTCCTCCATCCTTCCGGCCCTCTTCTTCTACCCTTCCTTGGTCCCTCCCTCGCTTGCGGCTTTGCTTGTATTTGTCCTGCGACTCCAAGTCCTCCGTTCCACCTGCCAGTCTTCAACAGTTCCTGGCTCTTCTTGCCTCATTTCACGATGCAGATGTAGTCTACACTGATTGTTCTGTGGTTGATGGACGCACTGGGTTTGCTTTCATCCACAGCGACTACGTTGAGCAGCATTCCCTGCCTTGTGGGAGCAGTGTTTTCGCTGCGGAGCTGGTTGCTCTTTATCGTGCACTCGCTCACCTTTCCTCCTGCCCTAGGGAGTCATTTGTCATATGCAGTGACTCCCTGAGTGGATTTCAAGCACTCGACCAGTGTTTTTCTCGGGACCCTTTGGTGCATGGTATTCAAGTTTCTATTTTTGCTCTCGCTGAGTGTGGTCGTTCAGCGACGTTTGTGTGGACCCCGGGCCACATCGGAATTCCAGGAAACAAACGTGTCGATCGGTTGGCCAAGCAGGCCACCACTTCGCCACCCCTGGAGCTTGGTGTCATGAAAAAAGACCTCCAGTCAGCCCTACATAGCAAGGTCCGTGATGTCTGGAGCTCTGAATGGTCTGTCTTGAACACGCCAAATAAACTCTGCATGGTCAAGTCGTCCACAACCGTATGGAACTCATCCTTGAGGGGCACACATAGGGACTCAGTTGTTCTCTGCCGTCTCCAAATTGGACATATGCGGTTGACCCACAGCTATCTCCTTCGTCATGAGAACCCGCCCAAGTGTCTCTGTGATGCAGGGCTGACAGTGGTGCATCTGCTGGTGGACTGCCCCCTTTTAGCCCCCTTGCGGCAGTCCTTTAATTTACCAGCTGCACTTCCTTTAATTCTAGGGGCTGATGCCTCTATAGCTGACTCAGTTTTACGTTTTATCCGTGCAGCTGGGTCTTATCACTCGCTCTAGTGCGAGAGCCCACATGATTTCTCAGGCTACACCCACTCCCGCGACTTTTAATTGTGATGTGGATACCAAAATAGTGTCTTTTATGGTAACAAGTTGTGTTGGTACGTCTATCAACGCTTTCCAGCTGGAGGTTCTTCATTTGTAGTTGAGAGGTTGACCTTTTACCTGATTCATCAACCACTGTAGTCTGTTTTACCCTGGTCAACTATTTGCTCTGCTCCTTTTAAATGTCCTCTATTTTGTGTTACTGCGGTGTTCATTTTAGCTCTGTACCCCTTGGTGTTCCCTCCCTCTGGGTCCAGAGGTTACACTTTTACTGTATAGGCCTTTTACAAGTATGTCTGTTTGGAACTGGGGACTGATGACCCTGATGTTTAGTTCCCATCAAACCCCAAAACCAACCAACCATTATGAAAGGAAGGGATACACATAATGTATGTACTTACATAAATTATGCATTTATATTTACTTACATCAAAGTGCTTCTCTCTTCTTGTTCTTTATTAGCATTTTATTTAATTATGGCAACCTGAATGTCATACAGGGTTGGGAAGTGAAATGGGAAATTTTGAAATACGCTAGACTCCCACAAATCTGGCCATTTCAAACAATGGAAAATCCAGGAAGTAATGGAATGATATTATGAAAAGGAAAGTTGCTACTTACCATATAGCGGAAATGCTGAGTCGCAGATAGGCACAACAAAAACACTGCCACACACAAAGCTTTCGACCAGTAAGGCCTTCAACAAAAATACACACACACACACACACACACACACACACACACACGCACGCTCGCGACTGCAGTCTCAGACAACTAAAACGGAGACTGCAGTCGTGTGTGTGAGTTGTGTTTGCACGCGCGCGCGCGCGGGTGTGTGTGTGTGTGTGTGTGTGTGTGTGTGTGTGTGTGTGTGTGTGTGGTAGGGGGATAGCGTATTAGTCTAAATGCCAGGTTATTGAGAGTGTATAAAATTTAGTTTAAGCACATAGGGACTATACTTTATTAAATCAAAAACTACGAGGTGCATTCAATAATTGACACAACATATTTTCTTTCTTGGCCAATTTTGCTCAAAATATCTGGAATTTGTTGTGTGTCATAGTGCAATATTTTGCTTCAGCCCCAATAGTTTCATGGGATTCTGATAGGTGGTGAGGTGGTGACAGTACACTTCACCTTCAAAATGGTGTCTGTAATGGAGGTATGTTGTAAGCAGAGAGCTGTCATCGAGTTCTTTCGGTAGAAATCCAGAGCATCCTGGATATTGATCAGCACTTGCAGAATGTCTAAAGAGACCTGACCGTGAGCCAAAACATGATTCATTGGGTGAAGCCTCTTTCATTGTCACAACACAGCCGGGAAAACCTGTCAGCTCTCCCGCATGTCAGCAAGCCACACACAGCTGTGGGTAATGCAGTGTTGAAATTTACAGACACTGGTATTCAAGGTGATCGACGGATCCCAACCAAACACCTTGCTGCACAACTGGACACCTCTGTTGGTAGTACTGACACACTTGTCCACCAGTCGGGGTACTCAAAGATGTAAAGCTGCAGTTTCTTGCCACCTAACGCAGGACTATAAAAAACAATGAAGGACCATCTTTGTGGAATAGGTTGCATGTTAGGAGGCTGACTGTGACTATTTTCTGTTGAATGTTGCTACGTGTGATGAAACATGGGTTCATCACTTGGAACTGGAAACAAAACTGCAATCCGTGGAGTGGCGCCACACCACTTCTCCAGGGGAGAAAAAGTTCAAAGCCGCACCCTCAGCCAGTAGAACACGGTCTTCTGGGATGCTGAGTCTTTTTGATGTCCTCCCTTATAGTGCAACGATCAACATGGAAGTGGTTGTGCTACCTTCAGGAAATTGAAGAAACGACTTCAGCTTGTTCGTCGTCTCAAAAATGCAAATGAACTTTTCACTCTCTATGACAACGCAAGGCCTCGCACATCTGTGCACCTGAGAGGAGCTCACAAAACTGTATTGGATTGTTCATCCTCTTCTACTCTGCAGGTCGGATCTCACACCCTCTGTCTTCCACCTTCTTGGCCCAATGAAGGATGCACTCTACATGTAGCAGTACAAGGATGATAGGGAGGTTATTGATGCAGCAGGATGTTGGTTCCAATAACAACCATTAGAGAAGTATCTTGTGGGCATACATACCCTCCCAGTATGATGGCATAAGGCCATCACATTGAACGGAGAGTAATTGAAAAATGGGGTTTTGTAGCCAAAAAAGTGGTGTATAATACGGCGTATTGGAATCCTGAATATAACCAACCAGCTTTCTTAAAAAAAAAAAAGTTGCATTACTTGTTGAACACATCTTGTGCATCCATGTCCATAGAAAACTTGGTGATGTGTGTGTGTGTGTGTGTGTGTGTGTGTGTGTGTGTGTGTGTGTGTACGTACACATACAGTAGCATCACTCACTACAAAAAAAATCCTGACTTTTTAGTTGTTGTAATGGTGGTACGTGATGGTGGCATGCTTTATCACTCACCCGTTTTGCTGGCGTTACATCAGTACTGCATGTATCTGGTTGTAGCATAATGTGCTCTAGGAAGATTGTCTGCATCTTCAGTACCAGTAGAGTGAGAAAGTTTCATGCTCCACCCTCATATGTGCCCTTCTTCATCACTTTCATTACTACCATTGTGCACACTTTTCATTATTTCTTCATCAATTTATCCTACTCTTTGAAGCTTGTGGAACATGTCAATGTTCAAAGTACCAGCAGTTTATGTTACCAAATTGACGGACTCATCAGTGTCACTCAGTACTACCTTCAGCTCTGCAACAATGGATGGGCACATTTTTTTCCATCTCTTCAGTATGGTAGCATTCTCTAGTTTATCCCATGCTTCTGCTCTTTGGAACACATCACCTAAGTTGAGTGCATTCCACACCTTCAACATAACCTTGGTAGAGTTCTTTTCACATTAGTTCGATGAACTGCCCATTGACAATTACATTTAATTGTTTCCAAAATTACCTGGCTGAATCATGGCTATGACATTGTGTGCAAGAATGAATGCTTGCATAACATTGGTCTTTAGAGCCACATCAGAAGAATGGTGGGGGAGCATTTCTCCGCTCAGGGACTGGGTGTTGTGTTGTTGTCCTAATCATCATCATTTCATTCCCATCGATGTGCAAGTCGCCGAAGTGGTGTCAGATCGAAAGACTTGCACCAGGCGAGCGGTCTACCCGATGGGAGGCCCTCGTCACACGACATTTTTTTTATTGTCGGTTATTAATATAGCTTTCAGTAGAAGATTTTTATTTTTTGCCTCTTTTCTTACAGCTGGTAGAAATGTTATGTGGAACCACCAAGAGGCTATTTCTCTGTCCATCCACACTTTCTTCTGAGCACAGTGTTGCACTGGTAATACGAGGGCTGTTCAAAAAGTAAGGTGACTTCTCAAATTGCAGGGCAACATACATTTGACTATACATCTTTTCTTTTTTGTTATGTTAGTGCACATGTCCCGAACATATGTTCACAGCTTCAAGTTTTCAGCGTGCTTCATTTGTTTTGACAGATAGAAAGGTTAGACGTGTTTTAGTGTGCTCGGCAATTTTCAGTTATTATAAAAAATGGAGCAAAGAATTTGCATCAAATTTTGTGTGAAAAATGGAACCAAGTGCTCTAAAAAACTTGAAATGTTAACAGTGGCATATGGTGAGTCTGCTCTAAGTACCAAAAAAAATGTTTATCACTGGTACAACCTTTTCCAAGATGGCCGAGAAAATGCCAGTGGTGGACCTCGCTCTGGATGCCCCAGCACATCAACAACAGATAACGTCAAAGCTGTGAGGAAATTGTTTCGGAAAATTGTCGAATTACCATAAGGGAAGTTGCTAAGGATGTTGGCATATCAGTTGGCTTGTGTCATGCAATTTTTTCGGATGTTTTGGTAATTATACATGTGTCAGCGAAGTTTGTTCCATACCTTTTCAATTTTGATCAGAAGAACCATCACATGACCATCATTCGGGCACTCTTGCGTGGTTTCAGTGATCCTGATTTGCTCAAAAGGGTCATAACTAGTGAGGTAACACGGGTTTACAGCAGTGATGTCGAAACCAAAGCCTCATATATTTCTGTTGCTCTGTTGAAAACAGTGTGGATTTTGAGATTTCTGTGTCACTGTAAGTGGTGGAGTAGGAGTGCCATTTGCGGTACAACACACCATTAATGTTAACTTTCTGTTTCTGTTGTTTAAACCCATACGCTTCCTTCTTATCCTTCACATCTAGTGTTTTGGAGGAAGCTTCTTGGAGAAGAAGCCAGTTTCATCAGCATTGTACAAGGCATCCTGTTGAATCTTCTGCCTCTATCTTCCATCTCACCTTTGCCAACTCTTTTGCATCTTTTTCATTAGCTGAGCGACTTTCCCCAGTGAATGTCATCTGCTGCAACACCACGTCGTGTTTTTCAGTTTGATAGCCACATCTCGCTTGCTGCAAACAAGTTACTAACAAGTTATTTGTTAAATGCAACTGATTTTTCCTGTATTATTGGGCCACTGACAGGAATTCCTTTGCTGTGTTGTATGAATCATCTGTAAACAGATACGTCCAGTTCTTCACTCTCAGTTTTCCCAACTTGCTCTCCATTTGTGTTGCATGCTGTAGAATAACATCTTTCTTTTTGATGTCATACAACATGGAAATGGAAGAGGATGTAGATGAAGATGAAATGGGAGATATGATACTGCGTGAAGAGTTTGACAGAGCACTGAAAGACCTGAGTCGAAACAAGGCCCCCGGAGTAGACAATATTCCATTGGAACTACTGACGGCCGTGGGAGAGCCAGTCCTGACAAAACTCTACCATCTGGTGAGCAAGATGTATGAAACGGGCGAAATACCCTCAGACTTCAAGAAGAATATAATAATTCCAATCCCAAAGAAAGCAGGTGTTGACAGATGTGAAAATTACCGAACTATCAGCTTAATAAGTCACAGCTGCAAAATACTAACACGAATTCTTTACAGACGAATGGAAAAACTAGTAGAAGCCAACCTCGGGGAAGATCAGTTTGGATTCCGTAGAAACACTGGAACACGTGAGGCAATACTGACCATACGACTTATCTTAGAAGAAAGATTAAGGAAAGGCAAACCCACGTTTCTAGCATTTGTAGACTTAGAGAAAGCTTTTGACAATGTTGACTGGAATACTCTCTTTCAAATTCTAAAGGTGGCAGGGGTAAAATACAGGGAGCGAAAGGCTATTTACAATTTGTACAGAAACCAGATGGCAGTTATAAGAGTCGAGGGACATGAAAGGGAAGCAGTGGTTGGGAAGGGAGTAAGACAGGGTTGTAGCCTCTCCCCGATGTTGTTCAATCTGTATATTGAGCAAGCAGTAAAGGAAACAAAAGAAAAATTCGGAGTAGGTATTAAAATTCATGGAGAAGAAATAAAAACTTTGAGGTTCGCCGATGACATTGTAATTCTGTCAGAGACAGCAAAGGACTTGGAGGAGCAGTTGAATGGAATGGACAGTGTCTTGAAAGGAGGATATAAGATGAACATCAACAAAAGCAAAACAAGGATAATGGAGTGTAGTCTAATTAAGTCGGGTGATGCTGAGGGAATTAGATTAGGAAATGAGGCACTTAAAGTAGTAAAGGAGTTTTGCTATTTGGGGAGCAAACTAACTGATGATGGTCGAAGTAGAGAGGATATAAAATGTAGGCTGGCAATGGCAAGGAAAGCGTTTCTGAAGAAGAGAAATTTGTTAACATCCAGTATTGATTTAAGTGTCAGGAAGTCATTTCTGAAAGTATTCGTATGGAGTGTAGCCATGTATGGAAGTGAAACATGGACGATAAATAGTTTGGACAAGAAGAGAATAGAAGCTTTCGAAATGTGGTGCTACAGAAGAATGCTGAAGATTAGATGGGTAGATCACATAACTAATGAGGAAGTATTGAATAGGATTGGGGAGAAGAGAAGTTTGTGGCACAACTTGACCAGAAGAAGGGATCGGTTGGTAGGACATGTTCTGAGGCATCAAGGGCTCACCAATTTAGTATTGGAGGGCAGCGTGGAGGGTAAAAATCGTAGAGGGAGACCAAGAGATGAATACACTAAGCAGATTCAGAAGGATGTAGCCTGCAGTAGGTACTGGGAGATGAAAAAGCTTGCACAGGATAGGGTAGCATGGCGAGCTGCATCAAACCAGTCTCAGGACTGAAGACCACAACAACAACAACAACAACAACAACATTGTTTGTCAAACATTGTACTTAGCAGCAGTGGCTTTTTGCTAAGAACCTCAGTTCAGTTTATCTAAAATTCTGCGTTTCTGCTTGGGGTCTACCATAATTCATTCCTTTTTAGAAACCCTGATACTGAAATGTAAATTTCAAACATGCATATCATTATTTAACGCTGTAATTAACTAAGAATATTTTTGTGCTGGATAATTTGGAAGTAAATAACTTTTCAGTATTCCACTTACGGCTTGTGACTTTGTTAAAGTATTAAATTATATGATTTCAGGATCTCAGGCGCAAAGCAGCGAGGCTAGTAGCTGCTAAAAGCACATTAGCAGCACGTGTTGATGCTTGTCATATAAGTGCAGATGGTCACATTGGCAAGCAGTTTAGAGAAGAAATTGAAAAAAAGCTGGACAAACTGACTGTAAGTTTTGAAATACGCAACACTCAACTCCTACTGTCATTATTTTGGAGAGTCAATTTCAAAGACTACTTCACTATAGAAAAAATGTCAACAGCTTAACAAGTATGTGGCATTTGTCCCTATTTTTATAATAATCTACCTTAGTGCCCATTGCTCCACTCATGTAGACTGTATGGCCTGCACAGTTTTTAATCAAATTTCTACATTATTCACAAATTGCAACATGTTCTAAACTTTTCACACTTATTAAGGCCATAGATGTATGGTTATTTCCAAATGTACTTCTAGCCAAACAGCAATTCTGGTAGTCGGAGTCAGAGTCCTTCATCAATCCCGCATTTGGGTTCTTGCATAAAAACTTCCATGTCCTAATGTATATTTCTTTGGAAGTCAAATACCAGTTTTCGTAGATTTCAGTTTAAAAATGTTGTAATATAACAAATTATTTTCATACAAATTTTCATGCCCCTGAAATGAAATGAAATGATTGTATGGCATTGTTGACTGGGAGGCCCCATGCAGGGGAGTTTGATGATGATGGACACACAACACCCAGTCATCTCAAGGCAGAGAAAATCCCTGACCCTTCCAGGAATAGAACCCAGAATCTCGTGCACAGGAAGAGAGAATGCTACCACAAGACCACGAGTTGATGCCCCTATTTCACCTCCATAGGGACTGAATTTCCAAAGACATGGAAACTGGAATTTTTTTATTTATTTTTTTATTACTAACCAAGAAGTAAAATACCAATTTTCATATATGTAGCTTTAAAAATGCTTTAGTAGCTCTATAATAATCTTTATTTTCTTCCAACAACAACTTTCACCCCCACAGTGTT
Source organism: Schistocerca americana (assembly GCF_021461395.2). Taxonomy (NCBI): domain Eukaryota; kingdom Metazoa; phylum Arthropoda; class Insecta; order Orthoptera; family Acrididae; genus Schistocerca; species Schistocerca americana. The sequence continues at coordinate 543,861,729 of NC_060119.1, forward strand.
AACTTTCCAAAAATGCTCATACAGATATTTCTGACCAAGAAACCAAATACTGATTTTCTGTAATTCTAACTTCAAAGGTGCCTTGATAATGATATATTTTCAAAAAAATCTTTCAACCCATATTTCACTCCCATAGTGGTGGAATTTTGAAAAATCCATTCTTAAATAATGCCTACACTATAAGACCAACGCTATCTCCGAATTTCAGGTTTCTATCCTTAGCGGTTTGGGCTAGGTGATAAAGTCAGTCATGACATTTCCTTTTATATGTGGAGATAAAGGTAATTTTATGTAGTCCCAACTGAAAATAAATTACCTTTTGTTCTGCAGTTCAGAGCTTAACTTGAGTAATATTTCTTAAACGTATGTGCTTTGCAGAGCACTGCACTTCGTTATTGGTAGCCATGGGATTGGAAGACAGCATTTTCAAGTGATGGTTGCTTGTGATTTGAGAGTGGGTCCAGGAAAAATCAGTAACTTGAACTTTTGTTGTTATTATTATTATTATTATTATTATTGTTATTTTCGATTATTCCCATTTAAGAGAGCGTTTGAACTTGAATTCCTTTATGATGATTGTTTATGTTTTTTCTGAGCCCAAATTTTCTTCATGTGTTCACTGTGTTGTTTCTTTCACTCCACTGTCCATTTGCATTCTGCATCCTGGTCTCTTCTGTGTTGTGGTGTCAAATTTTATTTTTATATATATATATATATATATATATATATATATATAATGGAAGGAAACATTCCACGTGGGAAAAATTATATATAAAAACAAAGATGAGGTGACTTACCGAACAAAAGCGCTGGCAGGTCGATAGACACACAAACAAACACAAACATACACACAAAGTTCAAGCTTTCGCAACAAACTGTTGCCTCATCAGGAAAGAGGGAAAGAGAGGGGAAGACGAAAGGAAGTGGGTTTTAAGGGAGAGGGTAAGGAGTCATTCCAATCCCGGGAGCGGAAAGACTTACCTTAGGGGGAAAAAAGGACAGGTATACACTCGCACACACGCACATATCCATCCACACATACAGACACAAGCAGACATATGTCTGCTTGTGTCTGTATGTGTGGATGGATATGTGCGTGTGTGCGAGTGTATACCTGTCCTTTTTTCCCCCTAAGGTAAGTCTTTCCGCTCCCGGGATTGGAATGACTCCTTACCCTCTCCCTTAAAACCCACTTCCTTTCGTCTTCCCCTCTCCTTCCCTCTTTCCTGATGAGGCAACAGTTTGTTGCGAAAGCTTGAACTTTGTGTGTATGTTTGTGTTTGTTTGTGTGTCTATCGACCTGCCAGCGCTTTTGTTCGGTAAGTCACCTCATCTTTGTTTTTTTATATATATATATATATATATATATTCCTGAATTCAGTTCTATTTTCTGCATTTTTTACTGTTATGTGTGCTTGTCTGAGGTCGTCTTCAACTTCTTTTATCCATTTTGTTTTCCCATGGAATGGATATGGACTTAAAGAATTCACTTTGAAATTCTGTTTTCATTCATCCTATGGATATGTCCGTAGAATTGCATTCTTCTTTTCCTTATTGTATCCGTAATCTTGTCTGCGTATTTGTATAATTCTGATGTGGGTCTCTTCATCCAGATTCCTTGCTCTTGTATCGGGCCAAAAATTTTCCTGAGAATTTTCCTTTCTTGTTTCTCTATTTCTTTGATTTTAGTTTGCCCACCTATTTGTGTTGTTTCAGATGCATACAGTGCCTCCGGAAGTACGACAGTGTTGTAGTGCCTCAATTTTGCGTTAATGGATATGGAGTTTTTGTTATAATAGGTCCACATGAGTTTATATGCTTTCTGTAGTTTTTTTATTCTTTCCTCATTGGCCTTTAGGTTGATCCCTGATGGCGGGATGATTTCTCCCAGGTACTTAAAATGTGGTACTTGTACGATTTTCCCATGGGTTGTCACAATTGGCAATTTGTCTTGTGGCACTCTTTCTATGTACTGGGTTTTCTCATATGAGATTTGCAGGCCAGTTCTTTGTGCAATTTCGTGTAACTTCTCTATGGCGTTAGTGGCTTCTTTTCTATTATTTTGTCATTGTTATTGGGGATTTTCTTTTCATGATCACAGATAGTCATTTGTTACCTCAATAAATTCAGGTGTGCAAAGATTTACCTCTAAGACTGTAGTTTTCTGGCTACATAGCAGCGGTCATTGTTGGAGAAAATGTGTTTTGTGTTTCAAGAAGAAAGAGTATAACTGCTGCACTTTGAAGCAAGATCTTACATGAGTCTCCTTGCTGGGAAGGATTTGGACACCATTCCAGTCTAGGAAGAAACTGCTCATAATTGTGAGTTCTGTCAATTGATACCTGCTGTATTTAATTCTGGCTGGTAAAGTTTGATGGTCAACATCATAACAGGTAACAAAATGTATCTGTATAAGTTTCACAGATGAAGCAGCAGTCATGCGTATGAAATTCCCTGATGATGCTCATCCTGAAAAGTAAAGAGCTCAAAGAGTTCAGGCAGAATAATGGACTTTTTCTCAGCTGTAATCAATAATCACATAAAAAAGAATAAGGCTGTAATAGAAGATCTTATGTTGGAGCACATCATCTTAAACTTTTCAAGAATATGTAGGAGAAGCAACAAAATACAAGCCTTGATAGGACAATGTTCAACATGAATCCCACACTTGATCACAGAATACAAGCATTTTTTTCAGCAGACCTCTACCAAAATATATTCATATCAAAATTTCTTTTAAGATTTGCCCGTGTATGATTACTTTCTCATCCCAAAAGGAGAAGAACTGCATGCCCAAGAAACATTTTTGAACAACATTCTCAAGGTGCACTGGTGCATGCAAGTCAAAGTACTCAATCTACTGTTGTTAATGCCGTTTCCAAGATATGTCCCCACACTGACTGACAAAAGTGAATGCAAGGAAGACCTCACACCTTATGATTTTCAATTCTTTTCGCCAAACATCTGCTGTGATATTTCCCTCTTTTTTTTTAAAAAAAAGTAGAATTTAGTGTTCGAAAATAAAGTCAATAACAGTTGTTCTCTGTATGTTACTCTACATTTGCAGCTCATAATTTTCACTGCTTTTTACTTATAACATTTTATTATTATTTTTTTAAGTGATGCAGTCACTAATATTCATTTGAGTTATTTCATATTTTTTTCAATTTCATAGGAGCCTCCACCAGTGAAATTTGTGAAGCCTCTTCCAAAACCTATTGATGCTGGTAGAAAGAAACGAGGTGGTAAGAGGGTTCGGAAGATGAAAGAACGATATGCCATGACTGAATTTCGAAAGCAAGCAAACAGGCTTAACTTCGCTGATGTATGTATAGTTTTTAGTGTGGTACATGTGAAATGTGTTTTGTGATAGACCGGATGAAATTTTATAAAATCTCTGTTGTCACTAATTTAATTAGTCTACTTTCTGTATTTCTTATTCTACTTTCTGAACAGTTAAAATTTTTAGGCAGATTGTATTTAGTTCTCTTATAGCATGTCATACTCTTAAGCACAAAGAACTGTTTTATATTACAATTGACAATCGAATAAACATGTGACATTTTTTGCACAAATGTTTATCCAATTTAATGCAAATTTTAGCGGTTGTATTCCAGTCAGTATCTCCAGACTTTGGAAGTAATTTATGTAATACATACTGAAATAATCTTGTGTCTTTGCCTTGAGCAAAAACAACTGGAACTGAGTCATGCAGTTTCAGTTCTGGAGAAGGGACTTAACTTTGCTTGCATCCCTAAGCTCAAACCAGCCTCAGACATACATCATCAGTGCAGTTGAGCAAGTTGTGGTGTGACTACCACCTGAAACAGTTGAAGTAGTATGTTGTGAAACCTGCCATGCTCTGACAAGAACTAAGCCTACAAAATCGAACATTACCTGCAAGAGAGGGCAGCTATTTGGGACCTAAGAGAATGTCCTGAGATAGTTGTCATATCGCCTGACAAAGGCAGCGCTACTGCTGTTCTTTCCCACAAGGACAACAATGAGAAAATACAGAATCTGCTAGATGACGATTCCTAAAGGGATATCAAAGTTGACCCTACAAAGAATGTGGAGAACAGGACTAGGACTCTTCTAAAGGATGCACAATTATCCTAGGACACAGAATTATTAGAGGGGCTCACCAAAAAACTGTTACTTCAAGGACCTGTACTGCCAAGACTTTATGGACTCCCCAAAGTTCACGAAGATGGGATGCCATTGCACCTCCGTCAGCAACATTATGACGCTAACATTATTTGCTAGTAAAATACATGACAGAAACACTAAGCCCTTATGTTGGTAAATGCATTCATCATGTACGCAAGTCTGTGGATTTTGTAAAATGCCTCAACAACTTGAAGGTGAAAAACTCAGGTATTCTGGTGAGTTTTGAAGTTGTTTCATTATTTACCAGGATACCTCTGTGAGAGGCACTAGAGCTTATTGGTCAGAAATTTGACAAGACATCCACCAGTCTTTTCAGGCATGTCCTAATCTCCACTCATTTTCTGTTTAATGGTGAATTCTATGAAGATACAGAAGGAATCGCAATGGGCACCCCACTCTCTCCTGTGTCGCAAATTTTTTATGGAGTACTTTGAGGTGGAGGCCCTAGCATCATCTAAATGGAAATCAATGTGTTTTTTCTGTTATGTGGATGACACGTTTATCATCTGTCCCCATGAAAGAGACAAACTCCTTTACTTCCTTACACATTTGAACTCCATACACCCCCAATATCAAATTCACTGTGGACAACAAAGTAGAAGAAATATTACCATTCCTGGACATTATGGTCAAGAGAAGAGCTGATGGTATCCTGAGACACAATATGTATTGGAAGAAAATTCTCACTGACCTGTATTTGCATGCAGACAGCTGCCACCACCCTTTGCAGACGAATGGGGTACTAAAAATACTAGTACACAGGTTGCGCACCATTTCAGACAAAGATGGTTTGCCCCAGAAGGTGGAACACCTAAGTACCTCAGAACTGTGTTCCGAAAAAAATAGTACCCAGAATGGGAGATTAAGCACGCTCTCTGCCCCACTACAACAGTACAACCTGTGGAAGCAGAAGTTGTGGAGGAAGGGGCAGCCACTGTCTTTACACCGTACACTGGCACTCTATTGGGAAAAATCAGATACATGTTGAAGAATCATCAAGTGAAAATGTTTTTTGCCCACCCACTAACATACGAGCATTACTGGAAAGTGTCAAAGATGATCTCGGTTTTCAGAAGGCGGGCGTATACCAGATTCCATGTCACCGTGGGAAGACATATATTGAACACAGTCAAAGATTGTTGCTGAGAACACAAGAGGCACACTCAACTGACATATCCCGAGTCAACTGTCGTAGAGCACTGTTTGTTCAAGAATCACACAATGGATTATGTACATACCAAGATTTCGGCACAGACTTTCAAATACTGGGACATTATCAGTAGAGATACAATAGAAGTTCACACCAGGGACAATTTAAATCAACCAAGATTGTGGCTATAATCTTAGCAAGACTTGGAAACCAGCACTGAATTTAATTAAGAAGACTCACAGCAAACAAAATGATCTGATGACTAGGGTGGACAGAAAACTTATGTCAACGCTATCATCGATGCCAATACTAGTGTCACCACAACTGCTGACGAGCAGCTGCGGGCCCAAACCATGGACAGAATGACTTATGAGGGCAGGGGATATTAGTTGGCTGCCCGCCCGTAGGAGCTCAGTTCGTCAGCACACCTGATGATGGTGACACATCTGATCACCGAAATATTGTGTCCACTGGACACTATGAATTGGCAGTACACCTGTGGACCGTTCCGTCAACAAATACAGTACGAGAAACTGAAGAATCACAGAGTAATCGGTATATTCGGTTCACACTTCCTTAGCTGTGGTGGCCAAATAGCTATACTTAGGGGTTCCAGTGGTAATTTGTTTAGACCCATCTGTCTTTGCCCCATTGTCCTTTTTGGCACTGACATTTTTGTACTGGCATTGAACGTACAAAAATTCTGCAAGTTTGAGAAAAACTCCCACCAACTGTCATGCTCAGCAAGATGCATTCAAAGAAGTTACTTCTGCAAGTTGCCAGACCGTGCAGTAGTAGACTTGCTTGGGGGTGTTTCCACATGAAAGAACCTGCGGCAGTGGCTTTTGTAAGTGGCTTGCGGAAGTTTACTTGCTAGTGGATACAAGCCTGTAAAATGTTTTCTTTATTGAACATTTTACTTACTGCTCACCTACCTCTCTCTACGTACACTATCATCTCTTGAAAACAATAGGATGAAATCTCAGGTCAATTTATGTTTGTGAGACTTGTATAAAAGTCAAATTCCAATTTATCTTTGTAAACCACAAAATGTATTTGTCAGGCGTTTTACTTAATTTCAAGCAAGTCCAAGAACTTTTGATAATGGATACAATGCTAGTAATTTTATGATGTTTGTGATTTACACAGAGGCTATACTTTTAATGATCTAAATACAGCCAGTACACTGGATGTTAAAAGCAGGTCTCCTTTATAATTGTTGTAGAGGGTTCTGTTATTTTGTTTTTAGATTGAGGATGATGCCTACCAAGAAGATCTTGGCTATACCAGAGGAACAATTGGTAAAACTGGAACAGGTCGTATCAGGTTACCCCAGGTTGATGAGAAAACCAAAGTACGCATTTCCAAGACATTACAAAAGAATCTGCAAAAGCAACAACAAGTTTGGGGAGGAAGTACAACTGTGAAAAAGCAAGTGTCGGGTACAGCCTCTAGTGTGGCTTTCACACCACTCCAGGTAAATAAGCCTTAATGGCTTCTTTCTACATATGAAACTTCACACGGTGATCTTCATACGGTACTGATATTTTGTACAATTCTGAATGTGTTTCTCTCAAATTTTGTGAAAAATGTCTGCTGTTTTCCTAATGTTGCTTAAATTCAATGGTCATAGGGTGCAGCTATCTTTCAAATTTTGTAGTTTTTCAGCGTTTGTATCAGTAATTTTTATGTCATGAAGAACACATTTGTGTCAGTATCAGTTTTCACACAAAAAAATGCAGTAATTATTATCTAGACTGAATTTACTGGTAAAAAGAGAGGATGAACGTGTAACAGACATTTCAAAAGTATAATAAAATAGTAAAGCAGATTATGTGAATGAAAGAGCTGGAACAAAGATGAGGACTGACCATGAATTTTATATTTACATCCATTTTTGTTTCCAGGGTCTTGAAATTGTTAATCCACAAGCAGCGGAAAAGAAGATTAATGAAGCAAATGCGAAATACTTTTCCAACACATCTGGTTTTATTAAAATACAAAAAACGTGAATAACATGTTATTGATGTAAAATTTGTGAAACTATCAAATGCAAGCACTGTGTACGGGTATAAACTTTGTGCTCAAAATCTTTGCACAAGAACACTGTGCCATTCTCAGGTAAATATCATCAGGTCAAATATATTTTTATTTGCAACACTTTTTTTACAGCAGATTCAATCAGTCCCACAGAAGAACCATATCTATGCGGTGTGTGCTAAGAGTATTGGTTGTTGGACATACTTTTCATTTGTTTGTGTCATTCATATTGAATTAATAATCACACTTCAAAGAAATATTTATTAGCTACTCATCCAGCAATTCTCTATCATGGGCAGTGCTTGAAAACTGAAATGAAAGTAATCTTAGTAATGTGCAACAGGGTCTTTTTCTAACCTGTGTTAATGTTGTTGTCTTTGTAAATATAATTATTGAAAGACTGATTATCCAGTTATATGGATTGTATAAAATGATACTGTGTAAAAAACATACAAAAAATTAAAATTGTAAGTTTTCTATTTCCAAAATACATGTATTTTATTGTTTTGTTGAATAAAATTACTGTAGAATAAAGATATCTATACAAAAGGCTACTGTGTACTAATTTAAAAATCTTTTCAAGAAATGTCACTGAATCCTACATTGACTCGACATGTAACTGGAAACTAATGGATATTGTTTATTGATTTCACTTACTGACCTTGTCTTTCAAAGAGAGCAGTAGAGCAATTTTTTTTTGTGTGTGTGTGTGTGTGTGTGTGTGTGTGTGTGTTTCGGGGGGGGGGGGGGGGGCTCCAGACGGACCACCAATTGTAGAATACCACTACACCATACTGTGTATTGTGTATGTGCAGTTTATCAAACATCTAAAAGTAATGCTTGGTAAAGATGTCTTCACATTCAAAAGCAGAGCTGGGACCCCGTGCTTCATACTATCATGCATGTAATGTTTTTTTACCAGACTAGAACATCACACTTGTTAAAGAGTTTCTAGACTTACTTATGTGGAAATGTTAAACACACAATTCAATACAATTCTTGAGAGAAGTTGTCAGTGGACATCACCTGTAGTATGCTAGTATGCCTTGTTTGCTTGGGGGGGGGGGGGGGGGGGGAAGCAAATGCAGAAAAGAAGAGGTCTGTTAATCATTGGCAGCTCACACAAATAATGATACCCCTTAGGGAAATGTTAGTGGAAAATGGGATGGATCGTCTTTTGCACTCAGTGTGTATGTTTGGAGACCTCTTCCAGTGCGTTGAAGAGGCTGTTCCAGCATTCATAGAGAGAGCAATGTGTAACCTACAGCAGATTGTGGTGTACATTGGAAGAGCTGATGCCTGTCATCTGGACTCTTCAAGTTCATGTTTGGATCTTTCCAGCAGAAGACAGGAAAGACTGAGAAGACCAGCCTTGTTCACAGAATTCAAGAAATCTCACTGTGTGTGTGTGTGTGTGTGTGTGTGTGTGTGTTCTCTCCTCAGAACTGATTTTGTTCTCCTGGTTCCAGGTTAAGTGAAACGCTTGAACCAGAGACTCTGAAGGTTATCTATGATGAGGTACACAGGCAGTTATGAATGACATATGTGTTATATTAAACTATCCATTTCATTAACTTAATTTTGTGACTTGGGTGTGTTTGTTGCTATGTTAATCATATTTGTATGTGACAGAAAAATATTTACATTGTTGCATCTCAGTGGGTTACAGACAACTGCTTCCAGTAAGCTGAGAGACTTACTGTTAAATGAAAAAGAGGAAATTGTTGTGTACATTTCATGACAAAAATATGCTTAGGTAACTTCATGTTTGAAGTCACACATTCATGTCATCAAATGTGCAAAGAAATTCTTTGTGGAACTATACACATTTCAAGTTCGTTCCAGAGGAAAGGCAAATTACAAGGTAAGTAAAGCATAAGGATGGGGAATGGGCTTAGTGTCAGGATAATTTTTATGTTTTCTTAAATGTTGCATCTTTGTAAAGTGGATTGGAAAGGAATTTATCCATTGTTGTTGTGGCATGGTAGTATTGGTGTGAGCTGATTGGACATTGTCGTGAAAAGCTTCATTGTTTTGAGAGACCACATGTGACACAAGCTTTCGTAGTCAGAAGAGTAACGGTTTCATTTTACGCAAGTCGAAACACAAAACCTCTGAGAATATAAATTGAAAGTACAAGTTACAGTAAATGGTACATGTTATTCAACAATATTGAGGGTTCATATTTGTAGTTAAAGTACACAAAACAGTTTAGCGTTGGATTACGTTATACATTATGTATGTGTGGTGTGTGTTCTTTCAGACATGCATGTCGGAAAGAACAGCCACCATTGTGTCAATTCAAAGCAACATACACACATATATTTTACAAAAAAAGTCTGACTTTTTGTTGCATTGGGGAACTGAAATAAATCAATGGAGGCAGATGAAAATTTGTGCTGGACAGGGATTCCAACCTAGATTTCCTACTTAATGGGTATGGTTGTCTTAACCACTTTGGCTATCTGAACGTGTCTCCTGTCTTGACTCGAATCTCTGTATGCCACACACAACAGAGTGTATACAACCCGGGAGATCTGGGAAAAAGATGGGAATTTTTTCATCCAGGAGAAAACTGGGAAAAACCCGGGAAGTTTTTAGAATTCCGGGAATTTTCCATTATTTTAGTTTTCAGTTAAATTTGTTTAGCTTTGACTGCTAAGAAACAATACTCTAACAAAGGATATTACTGCAGATGTGACTCTTCAAGCTTTTCCTTTGGATATGTTGTAAATAGTCTTCACAGGTTTGCCGCCGGACCACGTTGTGCAAGTTCCACAATATTTCCTTGGAGGAACTGTGTGACATCTTCAGGTGGTTCAAACCTGCTGGTGGCTAGGTACGACTGATGGTATCCGCATGTCGACACTCCGTCGGCGACTCAGGGCGTTGACATAACGGGTATCATCGGTCATACCTAGCCACCAGTGAGGTTGAACCACCTGAAGATGTCAGACAGTTGTTACAAGGAAATGTCATGGAATTTGCACGTGATCCGGTGGCAAACCTGTGAAGACTATTTACGATATTACTGTATCTCACTACTACAGAATAATACTGGAGCAATAAAACATGAACGAGAGAAACAAAAACGAAATAAAAACTTAAGTTGCAAAGGAAATGCGCCATATACAACAACAAAACACAGTGCTCATACATGTGTGCCAACAGCAAAATGTATCAAAGGCTTTAGGAAGACTATGCAGTGCTTCATAACAACAAATTGCCTCTGATGAGTGCGACATCACAACCGTTTACATTAGATTCGTTAGAGCATTTGCGAGCAAGCTTGTGCGCATGGGTAGTTGAGTCGCATATTAGTAGTACCTTCTCCCACTTCTGGCTACAGAAGTGTGGCAGTTAGCTGTATAAGCAATAGCAGCAAGCAACCAGATGCTACCCAAATTTTACTGGCACACCTAAGCTGCCAGATTCACACATGCGCAACAGGCCCAGATCTAGGGGGCAGTGGAAACCGGGGTATCTGCACCGGGCAGCAATTTTGGGGAGGTAGGGGAGGTGTGGCAAATTCATATTCTTGAGCAAAATAACCTTGTTTTGCAAAGCGCCTAGCATCCAGCGCACGTTGGTCTATTGATTATTCATATGATTTTGAAATACACCCCTGTTGGTTTTTGATCATTTTTAGACACATTCTAAGTTGATTTCTGAATGAATCATAAACTGATTTTTTGAATGCCTGCATAGTGCACATGATGTCTCTGCCAGGTAAATCTCTGTCGCGTCTAGAAATAAAACATTCCTGCAGACAAACGGAGATGGGGCTATACGAGCTGAGTGGAATAAAGCCGAATGGATGAATACCAATTGCTGTTTATGTGGTTGACTGGGTTTACGAACGATTAACAGGTAAGAAAGATTACGTAGTATCTTCTCATCATAATAAATGCAGCATAACTAAACCAGTGATTGTGGCAGGGTGAGTGAAATTAACCAGAGAATAAGTATTGGCAATGGCAGGAATAGTTGCAGAATTAGAGAAACTGGGACATGACACACATTATGGAAAAGTATGACAATTACAAATTTATATAAAATTTTTGTACTACTACTACTCAATCTCATGCTTTAGAAGCTGGAGTGTATGAGTGAAATGTGAAACTATTTTGCAACATAAAACTTTTTGCTTGTAGTAGGCCTAAAAGGCATTTGATATTGGTACTTCATGAATTATGTTCTGTTGTGTTATTTATGTAAATGAGGTAGATAAAAATGACCAGTTGCAAAAAAAAAAAAAAAATTCTCACTTGTTTGGCATGTGTTACAATTGCTGCAATATTAGAAGGGCCTATTTCATTTTATCTAGCAGGCAGTGACAAAATAGACGTAATCAAATCGGGAAACTGCACCAGTCTAGGGTAATAGTCGTATTAACTGCTTTTTCAATATTAGACAACGACATTTTGATTTTACACGTAGCAAAATGATTGACAAACTATGATGAGGTAATATGTTCTTTCATAGAAAGGAAATCACACAGTGTAAACCCTTAGCAAGATTAGAGAGAAAAGAATGCTGGGAACTAAGTATTGAAGAAATGTGTACTATCTTGCTTGTCTTTTGTGTTTACTGGTTTTATGTTCGCTATATTTAATTTTATGTCACACAAAAGAACGTTATTAGCTAACAGGCAATAAATATTGAAAATTTTCTGAAGAGTTCTTGTTCTTCCAATTACAAATAATCCCATCCAGTATTAATCACGAGTTTAAAAAAAAGAGGGCCAGGATGTCAAACCGGCCAGCTGGGGGCAGGAGAGGTACCACTGAATATAGGTTTGATGGTTTCTATTACAAAATATACATGTTTGAATTCCACAGAGCAAAATACAGTGATGTGCAATAGAAGAAGGCTGTGTGAAGAGGCGTGGCTCTGCACTTTGGCATACTTACAACCAAATAACATGTCTTACATTTCCTCGAACACACATATTTTATGTATCAGATTCTTCAGAAAGATGTGCACTACAAAATGAACAAATTTTTGAAAAGTTTATTTAATTTTCTTTTTTTTTTTTTTTTTTTAATTTTTGGCATCCTACCTCAAACACTTGAGGGAGGGGGAACAATCTATTATTGCTCCGGTTCGGAAATATCATAGATCCAGGGCTGATGCACAGAGCATTCTGAGTTGTAGTGGGACAGTGGGTAGTCTCCATGTGACCTGTGTTTATGTTTAGTCATTTTGTTATTTCCTCTTCGTTTATTGCTCTCATGTCAAATGAAAACAAACTGGATTTCTGTGACCAGGAGCTATCAAGTGAATTAAAATAATTTCACATAATTATGGAAGACTAAAATATGTTATTAGTTTCAGATTTTATTTTATTTCCACCTTTCCGACAGTCAAGCATTAATCACCTTGCAGAACAATGAAGTTATTTTTGTCGGTTTGTTAAAGAAATTTGGCTTTTATTAATCTTTTCTGCTGAGGCAGTCAATTTATGTGAAACGAAGTGTTTAATTCCACACTGTTGGCTAGTTTCAGCTGTTCGCTGCATTTCAGATGCAGGTTTTTATCTTCTAGCATGAATGGCTTTATGCCATAATAAAGAACCAAATATTAGATAATACAGTACTGGTACTCCAAGAAAATTTACATCCGACTCTGGATATTCAAATGTGCACTTAAAGGTGAATTATGCATTTTAGTGTGGTTCACGAAATTACGATGCTCTTGGAGTATCCTCCAATGTCATGCTTCTTTATGACATAATGTAAGATTTTTCAGTGTTTCACACATATAAACATACGGGCTTCCTGTGTCAATGTAGCCTGGCACAAGTGTGGTGATGCCTGTTATCTAGCACACTCTGGCAACTGCTGAAATGAACCTATTTCTAACAGGTCTTGAGAAAATATTGAGAATGGTTGTTTGAAAAGCATTACTTACTTAGTAAATTTCCTTTCACGCAAGATGAACTATGTGCGAGAATGTACAATGAATTTCTTAAATCACAGAGCGTTTGATTCTCATTTAAAAATCAGCTCTTTGAGGACAACCATTTAGAAGACTTTCGACCCCAGAAGATCACACATTTACGTCATTGTGAAAAATTTTACTAGCACATTGCGCAAAAAATATCAACACTATATGGGAAAGTTTAGCTTCTCTTGCAACTTATCAATCTTTGAGACCAATATTATATGTGAAAGCCTTTCCTTTCTTGTAGGAACACTATGTATATTAATTTAAACCATTAACTTTTCCTGTTTGTGTGTTTGTGCTATTTAACAGTGAGGTTGCTATTGGCTGACTTCATCACATGTCCTATGTTTTGAATATCTACTGTCATCGACTGGCAAGTTTGCGTGACATGAGCTGTGACTGGCTTACAAAAGTGTATCGCAATCTCGATTTCAATGCCTTGGAGAGTAACATGCAGTGTTTGGTGGACTTTATGCTTTCGTAATATGAAAATATGCAGTGTACACATTGCTGCACATCACAAGTCTTTCTTGTAGTTCTTTGAGAACCATTTTTGGAGACCTTACTCTTACTCTTGCTTCTTTTGTACAGAGGATACTGACCCTCTGTTATTCACCCTTCGATAATGGTTTTCCCAGGTGAAATGCAGCTCAAGATCCTGTGTCAGACCATACACCTAGAAGTCACTTCTCATGTATTCCTCCACGCTCTTGTTTGGGTAGTATCTAGACAACGAATTAAAATTTCTGTTTCAAGGATTATACTTTCAGTTTTTCAGGAGTATCAGATTGCTACTGTCGGCTCGGAAACCATGAATAGGACATGACAGGATATGAATTTGCATCTCCTGCAGGTCAGGAACAACATCTGTTACTGGGAACATGTAGAGTTGCATAAAGGCCACTTCTCAAGTGAGAGACTGTGTGTGGGACTTGTCCAGAAGCTGTTAGCTATTAACAGAGCCCTGCTTTTTCTCAGATGGACTTACTTCCCTCTACTGCATTTTGATTTGTGGTGCCTCAATGAATAGTCTCCAGGCTACTGATCCATGTTACTCCTGTGACCCTGTGATGTGTGCTACTCACTCTCTGCTTTCTGACCTTAGTCATACAGCCTGTTCAGTTGCTTTCTCTGGGTCCCAAGTAATGAGGGTTTCTGAGGAATTAACTGGCCAACCATTTGGTTAGAGAAGTGATTACTAACCCAACAGTCGCTTTGATGATTCTAGTAGGTGCAGATTTACAGGTGCGGACAAGACCTCAACTCACTTGGAGATGGGTCATCATCTGGTGGCCTACAGCTCTTCTAATAAATTTTACACTCTTAAGGAGGTCACAGCTGTGTGGCATTCCTCGTTCCATTCTTTCCAGAAAGAAGCCATCACCTTATGCTACTTCCACATCAGTTATATCAAATTAACACGTTATGTTATATAATGAGCCTCCCTGTCAAACTATTTTTATAGTTTCTTGACATTGCTGTTTGCGTTGATAGAGCTCACACGATTGTCATGTGAATATGGAATTAATGGATTTTGACAGCCTAACCAACAACGTTGTTGTTGATGTTGTTGTCTTCAGTCCAGAGACTGGTTTGATGCAGCTCTCCATGCTACTCTATCCTGTGCAAGCTTCTTCATCTCCGAGTAACTACTGCAACCTACATCCTTCTGAATCTGCTTAGTGTATTCATTTCTTGGTCTCCCTCTACGATTTTTACCCTCCACGCTTCCCTCCATCACTAGATTGGTGATCCTTTGATGCCGCAGAACGTGGCCTACTAACCGATTCCTTCTTCTAGTCAAGTTGTGCCACAAATTCCTCTTCTCCCCGATTCTATTCAGTACCTCCTCATTAGTTACATGATTTACCCATCTAACTTCAGCATTCTTCTGTAGCACCATATTTTGATAGCTTCTATTGTCTTCTTGTCTAAACTATTTATTGTCCATGTTTCACATCCATACATGGCTACACTCCATACAAATACATTTTCAAGTTTTTTTTTTTTAGGTAACTGTCATCTTCGAGGAGTCATAGAAACTAGACCATAATTAGTAGAAAAATGTGCTACATATACATCTACATCCATACTCTGCAAGCCACCTGACAGTGTGTGGCGGAGTGTACCTTGAGTACCTCTATTGATTCTCCCTTCTATTCCAGTCTCGTATTGTTCGTGGAAAGAAAGATTGTCAGTATGCCTCTGTGTGGGCTCTGTTCTCTCTGATTTTATCCTCATGGTCTCTTCGCAAGATATACGTAGGAGGGATACTGCATGACTCCTCGGTGAAGGTATGTTCTCGAAACTTCAACAAAAGCCCGTACTGAGCTACTGAGTGTCTCTCTTGCAGACTCTCCCACTGGAGTTTATCTGTCATCTCTGTAACGCTTTCTCGATTACTGAATGATTCTGTAACGAAGCGCGCTGCTCTCCATTGGATCTTCTCTATCTCTTCTATCAACCGTATCTGGTACAGATCCCACACCAGTGAGCAGTTTTCGAGCAGTGGGCGAACAAGTGTACTGTAACCTACTTCCTTTGTTTTCGAACTGCATTTCCTCAGCATTCTTCCAATGAATCTGTCTGGCATCTGATTTACCGATGATAATTTTATATGTTCATTCCATTTTAAATCGCTCCTAATGCCTACTCCCAGATAATTTATGGAATTAACTGCTTCCAGTTGCTGACCTGCTATATTGTAGCTAAATGATAAAGGATCTTTCTTTCTATGTATTTGCAGCACATTACACTTGTCTACATTGAGATTCAATTGCCATTCCCTGCACCATGCGTCAGTTTGTTGCAGATCCTCCTGCATTTCAGTACAATTTTCCATTGTTACAACCTCTCGATATACTACAGCATCATCCGCAAAAAGCCTCAGTGAACTTCTGATGTCATCCACAAGGTCATTTATGTATATTGTGAATAGCAATGGTCCTATGACACTCCCCTGCGGCACACCTGAAATCACTCTTACTTCGGAAGACTTCTCTCCATTGAGAATGACATACTGTGTTCTGTTATCTAGGAACTCTTCAATCCAATCACACAAATGGTCTGATAGTCCATAGGCTCTTACTTTGTTCATTAAATGACTGGGGGGAACTGTATCAAAGGCCTTGCGAAAGTCGAGAAACACAGCATATACCTGGAAACCCATGTCTATGGCCCTCTGAGTCTCGTGGATGAATAGCACGAGCTGGGTTTCACACAATCGTCTTTTTCAAAACCCATACTGATTCCTACAGAGTAGATTTCTAGTCTCCAGAAAAGTCATTATACTCTAACATAATATGCGTTCCAAAAGTCTACAACTGATCGATGTTGGAGATATAGGCCTATACTTCTGCACATCTGTTCGATGTCCCTTCTTGAAAACGGGGATGACCTGTGCCCTTTTCCAATCCCTTGGAATGCTACGCTCTTCTAGCGACCTGTGGTACATCGCTTCAAGAAGGGGGCAAGTTCCTTTGCGTACTCTGTGTATAATCAAACTGGTATCCCATCAGGTCCAGTGGCCTTTCCTCTTTTGAGCGATTTTAATTGTTTTTCTATCCCCCCGTCATCTATTTCAATGTCTTCCATTTTGTCATCTGTGCGACAATCTAGAGAAGGATCTACAGTGCAGTCTTCTTCTGTGAAACAACTTGGGAAAAAGACATTTAATATTTCGGTCTTTAGTCTGTCATCCTCTGTCTCAGTACCATTTTGGTCACAGAGTGTCTGGGCATTTGGTTTTGATCCACCTACCGCTTTGACATAAGACCAAAATTTCTTAGGATTTTCAGCCAAATCAGTACATAGAACATTACTTTCGAATTCGCTGAATGCGTCTCGCATAGCCCTCCTCACACTACATTTTGCTTCGTGTAATTTTTGTTTGTCTGCAAGGCTTTGGCTATGTTTATGTTTGCTGTGAAGTTCCCTTTGCTTCTGTAGCAGTTTTCTAACTCGGTTGTTGTACCATGGTGGCTCTTTTCCATCTGTTACGATCTTGCTTGGCACATACTCATCTAATGCATATTGTATGATGGCTTTTGAACTTTGTCCACTGCTCCTCAACACTAACTGTACTTGAGATAAACTTTTGTGTTGAGCCATCAAGTACTCTGAAATCTGAGTTTTGTCACTTTTGCTAAACTGAAAAATCTTCCTACCCTTTTTAATATTTCTATTTGCGGCTGAAATCACCGATGCAGTAACCGCTTTATGATCACTGGTTCCCTGTTCTGCGTTAACTGTTTCAAATAGTTCAGGTCTGTTTGTCACCAGAAGGTCTGATATGTTATCGTCACAAGTCGGTTCTCTGTTTAACTGCTCAAGATAGTTTTCAGATAAAGCACTTAAAAAAATTTCACTGGATTCTTTGTCCTTGCCACCCGTTATGAACGTTTGAGTCTCTCAGTCTATATCCGGCAAATTAAAATCTCCACCCAGAACTATAACATTGTGGGGAAATCTACTCAAAATATTTTCCAGACTTTCCTTCAGGTGTTCTGCCACAACAGCTGCTAAGCCATGGGGATTATAGAGACATCTAATTACCATGTTTAAGCCCGCTATAACTGTAATCTTCACCCAAATTATTCACATTTCGGATCTCCATCAATTTCCTTCGATACTGTTGCACTTTTTATCGCTATAAACACTCCTCCCCCTTCACTGTCCAGCCTGTCTCTGCAGTATACATTCCAATCTGAGTTTAGAATTTCATTATTGTTTACATCTGGTTTCAGCCAACTTTCCATCCCTTGTACTACGTGGGCATTGTTACTGTTTATTAATGAGAGCAGTTCTGGGACCTTTCAATAGACGCTCCTGCAGTTTACTATTAACACATTAATATTGTCATTCCCTGTTGTGTTTTGACTACTGCTAACTTCTTGTGTCTCAGGAAGAATCTTGTTGGGCCTAGGGAGGGAATTCTCTAACCTAAAAAACCCGCATGTGCACTCCACACGTACTCCGCTACCCTCGTAGCCGCTTCTTGCGTGTAGTGCACGCCTGACTTAGTCAGGGGGACCCTACGTTTCTCCACCCAATAGTGGAGGTCGAGAAATTTGCACCTCAGATCTCCGCAGAATCGTCTGAGCCTCTGGTTTAAGCCTTGCACTCGGCTCCAAACCAGAGGATCGCGATCGGTTCTGGGAATGACACTACAAATAGTTAGTTAGCTCAGGTTCCATCCCGCAGGGGAGGCTTTCCGCCTCCACCAACCACCTATATGAACTGAGGATGACCTCTGAACTCATACGGCAGGAGTCATTAGTGCCGACATGAGCAACAATTTGCAGTCGGGTGCACCCAGTGCTCTCTATTGCCACCGGCAGAGCCTCCTCCGCATCTTGGGTGAGACCCCCCCAGCAAGCAGAGTGAACACTGGCCTTCTCCTCCAACCTTTCCGCTATTTCCCTAGGGGCCTCCATCACCCGCCTAACATTGGAGCTCCCAATCACTAATAAACCCCTCCCCCTGTGTGCCTGCTCGGACCTTGCTGAAGGAGTGGCCACATGTCCACTCACAGGCAGAGCGGGCGATGCCACACGGCCAGCCTCCACATTGACCCTCCACCTCGTGCGACACGAATGCCATTGACCCCGCCACTCCCCTTGGGGAGAGGGTGGCCCAACCGCACCTGGTACCCGCAAAAATGTCGGACTCCCCACTGCCACTACACTCCAAGGCAGCAGCCTGAAGACGGCTGACTGCGGCCATCAGCACGTTCAGCTGTTCGCAAACAGTGGCCAGCTCCTCCTGCTTCTATACACAGCCGTCACACGTCCTATCCATCCTAAGAAATCAACAATTTACTGAAGAGAGTTAAGTAATCAACTTTTAACTAGACTGCTAATTCACTGAAGGTGGCTGATAGCTAACTAAACTGTGGTTACTAGACACTTCTTGTTGGAAACAACAAAAATAAGCACTAACTATCTCTGGGCTGTTCTCTGCACAGTTTAAAAATACAATACAACCATTCTCTAATCACAGGTAGATTTGCATTGCTTTCTGATGAGTTGTTTTGTCATAATAATGGTGGATGTAGATTGCTGAAATTCACCTAATGCTGATATGTATGAACAAGATGAAAAGTTTTACCTTTCACAGCTGCTATGTTTTAAAGACATAAAACAACATAAAACTCTAATATTGTACATTTCAAACAATAGAAATCGAAAATCTGGGATGGAATAATGACAGTAATGTGAAAAGTATAGATTGCTACTCACCACATAGTGGAGCTGCTGAGTCACACAGTCACAACAAAAACACTGGTAAACAGTAGGCTTTTGGCCGAAAACGCTTTCCAATTTAGATCACACACACACACACACACACACACACACACACACACACACAGGTTAAAGACAACGGTGGGGCAAGGAGGGGGAGGGATGGCAGAGTAAGGATGAGGGACAGTAAAGTGTTGCTTGTGGGGGTATACAGGGATGAGGTGGGGAGAGGGTAGGGCAGCTATATCTAGTTGGAAGGTTAGATGGAAAGGGAAGAGGGAGGATGGAGTAGGAAAGGAGAGAAGTAAAAAGACTATCGGTACATTGATGAAATAGAAGACGGTGTAGTGTTGGGGATTGAATAGGGAAGGAGATAGGTGTGTGAATAACAGTGACTAACAAGTTTGAGGCCAGGAGGGTTATGGGAACATTGGACCCCCCTGTGCAGTTCAGAAAAGCTGCTGTTGGTAGGAAGCTTCAAGATGGCACCGTTTGTGAAGCATTGAAATGAAGAACATTGCATTGGGCAGGATGCTCTGCAAAGTGTGTGGACCAGCTGTTTCTTGGTCAAGTTTTGTCAGTGGCCATTCATGCGGACAGACTGCTTGTTGGTTGTCGTACAACTGTAGAACGCAGCACAGTGGTTGCAGCTTAGCTTGTAGATCTCATGATTTGCTTCACAGGTAACCTGCCTTTGAGAGTATCGGTGATAGTGAATGGTATATGGGACAGGTCTTGTATCAAGGTCTGTTACAGGGATATGAGCCATGAGGTGAGGGGTTGGGAGCAGGGGTTGAGTAGGGAAGGACAAGGATCAAGGTCACCCTCAAAAACTCCCTCCCATCACCATGCAGAATCCAGAACATGAACAGACCTGGAACACAGTCATGAACCCTTCCTGCAAAAGCCTTAGTCCCACAGAAGTATCAGTCCTTTCCAAAGACTTTACCTCTTGCCTCATTCCGAAATCAGTCATGCTGGACTGTTTAACAACCTTCCCTCTTTCTCCTGATCCCTAGGTTGGAAATACTTTTTTGCCACCAACCCTATCAATCAGACTCAACCACAGACCCATGTTGAACATTGCCTGACTCAGTTGACTTCCCCTTCCAACTACAATCTTCCTCCACTTCCCCCAAATCTTCTCCTGTTAACTTTCCAGAATTTCTTAATCTCAAACCTTGCCTCAGCTTCACTCCCCACAACCCTCAATAAACTAACTTAACACCCACTGAAAGAACCGCAATCCACCACCTAAAAATTGATCCTAATCTTATAATCTCCCCTCCTGATAAAGGTTCCACCACTATGGTTTTGAACCATAAGGATTACCTGGCAGAATGACTCCATCATCCATCAGATTCATCCACCAACAAACACTGCCACAGTGATCCCATTCCAGAAATACAGCAGTATCTCCAGTCTCTCCTCAAATCCTTAGGCCCATCCCAGAACCTCTCCCTGGAGTCTCCCCCCCCCCCTCCCCCCAGTCCCTCCTCACCCCAACCACTTCCTGCACTCCTACCTTCTATGTGTTTCCTAAACTCCATGAATCCAACTATTCAGGACTCCCCATTGTGGCTGGTTACTTTGCCCCCATTTCCCAGTGGAGGCACAGAATCTTTGCTGTTTCAGATCAACACCTTCATCCTATTACCTGCAACGTAGCCTACTATATAAAAGATACCAAGTAATTATTCTATCGACTTTCCACAGTTTTTGTTCCTTTACGACACAGTGCCCTGCTCATCACTGCTGATGCCACCTCCTTTTAACTAAAATCCCAGATGCCCATAGCTTTACCGCTATTGAAAACCATCTCTTCCTATGCCTGATGGATTCCAAACCTACAACCTCCTTCCTGGTCACCATGATGGGCTATATCCCCACCCACAATTACTTCTCCTTCAAAGGCATCACCTACAAACAGTCCTGGGGTAAGGCAATGGGGCACCCGCATGGCACCGTCCTATGCCAACCTATTAATGTGCCATCTAGAAGAATTCTTTGCAACCACCCAAAGCCCCAAGCCCCTCACCTGGTTCAGGTTAACTGATGATGTGTTTGTGATCTGGATCGAGAGTGAGGCCACCCTATCCACATTCCTCCAGAACCTCAATACCTTCTTTCCCATTTGCTTCACCTGGTCCTCTTCAAACCAAAAAGCCACTTTTCTCAGTGTTGACCTCCACCTCAAAGATACCTACAGCCATACCTACAGCCATTCATATCACACATACCAACCACAAGCAAAATCTCCACTTCAACAGCTGCCACCCATCCCATACCAAGAAGTGCCTTCCATACGGCCTAGCCACCTGTGGGTGTCACATTTGACAAGCATTCCCTCTTGAAATGTACGTTTACAGATCGTAATTACCCTCCCAACCTCGTATGAAAACAGATATCCCTACTTTATCCCTTCAGTCACCCACCACCTCCCAAACTCCCACCATCTGGGCACAGAGAAGCATTCTCCTTGTGACTCAGTACCTCCAGGACTGGAGCAACTGAATCACATTCTCCACCAGGTTTTTGACTATCTCTTGTTGCGCCCTGATATTCTTCATTTCAGGACACAACAATAGGTAGTCAAAAACCTGGTGGATAGTGTGATCCATTTGCTCCAGTCCTGGAGGTACTGAATCCTGAAACGAAGAATGTCCTACCCACTATCCTCCCCACCCCAATCCTTCCCACCACCATCCTTCAAACCCCCTCCTCACCCTTACACAATATCCTCAACCATTCCTACTCAACATCTGTTCCCAATCCCTTGCCTCATATCCCTTTAATAGACCTAGCTGCAAGACTTGTCCCACACATCCTCCCACCATCACCTTTACAGTCTGGTCATAGGCACCACCTTCCCATCAAAGGCACTGCTACCTGTGAAACCAGTCATGTAATCTACTATCAAAGTTACAACCACATTTCTGCATTCTATGTTGGTATGACAACCAACAAGCTGTCTGTCCACTTGAATGGCCACAGACAAACTGTGTCCAAGAAACAGCTGAGTCACATAAGTTACTGAGTACACTACCCCACATGACATCCTTCATTTCAGTGACTGCCTCAGAGCCTGTGCCATCTTGATCCTTCCTACCAACACCAGCTTTTCTTAATTGCACAGGTGGGAGTTCTCCCTGCAATATATCGCATGTTCCTATTACCCTCTGTGCTTCAGCTGTCATTAGTCACCGTCCTTCACCCACCCATCCCCTTCTCTGTTCCCGCTCCAGAACTACAAGGCCTTCTATTTCACCAAAGCATCCACAGTCTTTTTGCTTATTTCCTTTCCCACTCCCTCCTCCCTTCCGGATAACCTTCTGACTAGACCTAGCTGCCCTGCCCTCTCCCCACTTCATCCCTGTACACTCCGACAATCCGCAGTTGACTGTTTTTTCCTCCCTGAGGCAAAGGAACATTTGTTTCCCCTACAAGTCTAAGTCTGTGGTTCTGGAACAGTGAGCAACCACCAGCACCACCTCTCTCAGTTCTGTACAAAACATGTTTGTTTCCCCTGCAGGTCCAGGCGTATGTGTTATACAAAGGAAGCTAGTGCGAACCTGAAGATGTTTTTCACCCTACAGATAGCAACCATTTCAGCGACATGAATTACCACTTAATACATTTTCCCCAAGCTATTATTCACTTGGACCTGAAGGCTATTTTTATAACAGCTAGGTCACTTATAGAATTCAAGGTGACCACTGGTGATGGGCACAAGCACACACACTTACACTCTGCTTCTCCTAATGGCAATTCCCTTAAGTAAAATTGGGAGCCCACTTTTCCTGTAAGTCCACTTGTGCCATGACAAACAGTTTCTCCCCCACCTTCTGATGTCACAGTTTAACTTTGGATCTGGTTTGTCCTAATTTTAAGTCCACTAGCACTATGTTTAAACAACTGCCACCACTTCATCAGGTTACCTTCCATTCGGAAAGTGGATGCACTCAGCGACTGTATGTGACTTATAAAATATAGAGTGCAGCAATCAGTCGTCCTTTTTAGATTTTATTATGCAAATCCAGATTTCGGCTAGTAGCTAGTCATTCTCAATGCAATAGTTTTTATTCTCAATGCGTGTAAGTCCCTGTTGTTCGGGCGTCAGTCACAGTTCTTTGAATATTCAAGGAACTGTGACTGACTCCTGACCGAACAACAAGGACTTACACACATTGAGAATAAAAACTATTGCCTTGAGAATGGCTAGTTACTAGCCGAAATCTGTATTTGCATAATAAAATCTAAAAAGGATGACTGATTGCTGCGCACTATAATTTATAACTGCCACCACTGCTAGGAGATGATATCCAAAAATTCACTCATCCTAAATTTAAAATGGCAAGACATTCACTTATCCTAAGTTTAAAATGATGGGAAACCCTCTGGTTACCAGAAGCAGACCACTTTTCATAACTTTAGAACTGTATACTTCACTGACACTGTTTGTATTGTTGCCAGACACCCATGACAGAAATAGGAAATGGATGCACTTGTGTCTGTATTTACACAAATATACATTGAGGGGGGGGGGGGGGGGGGAGGGTCTCTTCCATGCCGGATGGCACAAGGCCAGACGTCTGCAGTTCCCATGTGTCAGGATGGCTTCTGTGCCATTGCTGTTAAGTTTCACCACTACCACGTCATAAACTGCTTCATCCGTGTAGGGCAAGACCACACCACTCTGTGTTGGACTCCACAGCTCCCATCAAACTGCCCTTAGCACCTGACTGCTACACAGAGGTACAGTGTACCAGTACAGAGAGGTTGCTTCTAACTGTGGGTCTGAACCAGTTGGCACCATGTCATCAGTTAGAAGTATGTACAGTTGTTTGTCATGAATTGTACTGTTCAAGTAATGTACGCTTACTGCAGCCAACTACTACATTATTTTGCTCACCTAAGAACTGTAAGGCATTGTGTTTTGCTGTATGCTATACCCCATCTGCTACCAGCATTACCACAGCTTTTCATCGTGTTCTCATCTCTGCCCTTATTCACCCATACAATGCTGCCATAATGTCTTTCTGTTGTGATTTGGGGTATACAATACTATACGAAAGCTTTAGAGTAGTATTGCATGCCTCTTACTCATTTATGAGTGAAATATGGACATTAGGTCTGTGAACATTAATGTGAAAGTTTATGGAATGTTTAGTTGTGACAATGATTTAACACAATCCAACAGT
The DNA here is from genome assembly GCF_021461395.2 of Schistocerca americana. NCBI lineage: Eukaryota > Metazoa > Arthropoda > Insecta > Orthoptera > Acrididae > Schistocerca > Schistocerca americana. The sequence goes on from NC_060119.1 coordinate 543,886,481, forward strand.
CCTTAGATCTATATTTTAAAGTAAAATCAGCTAGAGAGTACTACACAGATCGATTGGAGAGCCCCTGAAGGAATGCATGCAACTATTTTTAAGCAAAAACTTCCCTCTGTGTGAAGAACAATGCATTATTTGCTAGTAATACTTCAATCCAATCACAAATATAATCTTGTTTTCCATATTCTGTTTATATGATGAAAATGAGACTGCATTGAACACAGTATTAACATCCAGGGTTGTGAACGAACAGAGTGAGTTTTACCACTGTTAAGAACAACATGCTGTTGGCTAGGAACTCTTCAATTCAGTCATAAATCCTGCATGATATTCCATATTTTCTTGTAGGGGTGACATATCAGAACTGTATTAAACACTGACCAGAAGCCAGGAATGTGAATGTCTACCATGTTGTTCAAACGTGACATTTCAACAGGCAAAATCACTGAGACAAAGCATGAATTTCTAATATGTATTCCCCTATACCACTACCCTACAGGTAAGTGGAGATAACCAGTATACATTCTTACAGTAAATCATTGAATTTTCACGTGAATTTTATGGTGAAATCAATGAAAAAGTATAGAAATCAATTAAACTTCCATCTGAAGAAGTGTAAAGGCCCTCTACAGGTTTAGACTTCTTTCTAAAATGAATATTATACTGACAACACTGAATTTTATTTTTAAAACAACAAATATAGTACCAATTTCAATTAAATTAGTACTCGCCATTAAGGACAACATGCTGTTTGCTAGGAGCTCTTCAGTCCAATCATAAATCCAAAATGATGTTTTATATTTTGCTCTTGTGGTGGCATCTCTTATCTGTACTGAACACCAGCCACTAGTCAAACACGAACTTCTATGTTCCAACACATACTTTACAACATCATCGAAGAGTGTATTAAAATAAGTCTAGACAGTCTCTCCATAGCTATCCATACTGCAGCGCTAGTTCATGACACTTGGATGCTTTAAATCTACTTGACAAAGAACACCTAATGCACAAAGGCACATTATTCTCGCATATTTCCTTTTGCCAGTGGAACAGGAAAGGGAACGACTAGAAGCGATATAAGATATATTCCACAATGTGTTGTATGAAGCCTTCCAGAGTATACATAGTCACTTTTCTGAGGTTTTTAGCTTAGCAGAAGCATTGTGAAAGTCTTCAGCTTGGAATACTACAATAATTTCACATGTTTACCCACATGTTAAACTCCAGCCATCTCTCCTATAAACAGGAAACTTGTCTATTATTCAGGCAAGTTTAAGCTATTTCACATATAAATTATAAGTGTTGTACATTGCACATAGGACATTTAACATCTCCAGTGGATTCCTTGTGGTACTATCTTCTATGGTTTATCATCATGTGGACCTGTGAGCCACTGAGCTCAGTGTCATCATAAGGAAGACAAATGTAACTACTTTATGAATAGATCTTGTGAGAGTAGATCTGTGATTTTATCTCCTGCCTGATTCCACTGAGAGATGCGTGATGCAAATAGCACTAGATTTGTTGATGCTGTATCTTCGAAATCTCTGAAAGTCTCAAGGATGGGTACTTCATCTTAACTACATAGGTTTTCCAAGCATGCTTTTGTTTCAACCATTGTCTATGGTAAACTACCAGCTTTTAAAAGTTCATTACCAGTTATACCTAAAAAAAAAACCCGAGACCTATCAATACACATCTCACCAGCCAGGATGATGAAAGCGAATGCCTTGCTGGAAGTAGGCAAATGCAAGGTATTCAACATTTGAACTTAAACAGGATGCTGCACTAAGGTCATGAACAAGAACTGAACAGAACACTAGAGCACTGAATATATATACCGGGTGATCAAAAAGTCGGTATAAATTTGAAAACTTAATAAACCATGGAATAATGTAGATAGAGGGGTAAAAATTGACACACATGCTTGGAATGACATGGGGTTTTATTAGAACAAAAAAAAAAGCAAAGATCACAAAATGTCCGACAGATGGCGCTGGACAGCAAAACGTCAGTGATTGCGCATGACAATAGTGTATAAAAGGAGCTGTAATGAGAGAGTGAGAATCAGATGTGCCAGCAGACGCAGCATGTTGACGTTACCTGAAAAGGCGCTTTTAGTGAAGCTGTATTATCAGAATGGGGAATGTGCTAGTTCAGCATTACAATCCTATCGCCATAGTAAGGGGATTCAAACGGGTAAAGGTCCATTGACAAATGCAGCTGTGGCGAGAATGATTTCGAAGTTCGAAGCCACGGGTTGTTTAGACAATAGACCATAGTGGCTGACCGAGCACAAGGCGTAATGCTGCTGAGACAGTTCAGGAAGAAATTGAGACTGTAGCGGGTTCGTCTATGCACGGGGAAGTCAGCGCTCATGCAGTTGCATGTCGCACCGGCATTCCATACACTACTGTTTGCTTGGCACTTAGGCGTACTCTCCGATGCTATCCGTACAAAATCCATCGGTATCACGAACTGTCACCTGGCGATTTAGTGAAGCGGAGGGCATTTGCGGTGTGGGCATTTCAAAAGATGGCGGAAGATGACGATTGGTTGAGTAACGTGTTGTGGACCTACGAAGCACATTTCACACTCCGAGGATCTGTCAACGCCCACAACTGCAGAATTTGGGCTACCGAAAATCCTAGAACTGATGTGGAAACTCCATTGCACAACGAGAAAGTCACGGTATGGGTTGGATTTACCACATCTACCGTTATCAGGCCTTTTTTCTTCGAGGAAATGCGTGATTCTGGTTTTGTAACTGCTACCATGGCGGGTGAGAGGTACGCCGATATGTTACAGAATCGCATCATCCCTAGCCTGGCTGATAAACACCTGCTGGAACGTCCTATGTTTATGCAGGATGATGCTCCACCCCATATTGCTAGACGCGTGAAAGATCCCTTGCGCACATCGTTTGGTGATGATCTTGTGCTCAGCTGCCACTTTCGTCATGCTTGGCCTCCCAGGTCCCCAGACCTCAGTCCGTGCGATTATTGGCTTTGGGGTTACCTGAAGTCACAAGTGTATCGTGATCGGTCGACAACTCTAGGGATGCTGAAAGACAACATCCGACGCCAATGCCTCACCATAACTCTGGATGTGCTTTACAGTGATGTTTACAACATTATTCCTCGAATACAGCTATTGTTGAGGAATGATGGTGGACATATTAAGCATTTCATGTAAAGAACATCATCTTTGCTTTGTCTTACTTTGTTATGCTAATTATTGCTATTCTGATCAGATGAAGCGCCATCTGTCGGACATTTTTTGAACTTTTGTATTTTTTTTGGTTAAAATAAAACCCCATGTCATTCCAAGCATGTGTGTCAATTTGTACCTCTCTATCTACATTATTCCGTGATTTATTCAGTTTTCAAATTTATACTAACTTTTTGATCACCCGGTATATATCACAGTAAATGTCAATCAAATGGTTACAGAAAGGTATACTACATCTGTAAAACTGAATGGCTCGATCTATATCCAATATATGAGAGGGAAATGTGGTAATTGATATCGTCTCACATGCACCTTTGTTGTTTAAACTTAGCACATTTTACAGTTTAACTGCTGCAGTGTCAAAGAAATTCTTAAAAATTAATAAATTTTTAGTTGTTGTTGCCACATTAGGGAGTCAGTTAGTAGTTCATGTGTATTCAGCTGTTGTTGGACTTAGCAGTTCATTATTAGAAGAGAGAAAATGAATGTGTAATGCAGTGCTCAAAAATTAAAAGAATGTACAGAGAGCCATGCAAGATGCCAGTGGGAGGGAGAGAGGAAGTCCACCCATTCTGCGCAGCACCCATTATTGCTTGCACATATGACATCACACGCTGCATAGTTTTTGTGTTCAGCATCATGCCTGTCTTCATCGCACCTTGTTTCGTGTTTGGGTGTTTCATCCGGCTTTTCACACCACACGCTATATAGTTCAGGTCTTGTACCTGGGAACAATCCCACATATCACAGTCTGATTATTGCATCCATCTGCAGCAGCATCTCATACTATCCCAATCAGCTATTGCGCATTATCATCCCGTCTGAAAGGGCAGCATTTGCGAAGGGTCTGGCCACCCTCCCTACCACAGACATCTTGTATGGTTCACTTGTATGTACGTTTTATTTTTGAGCAACCACTTTACCACACTTTTTACCTCTTCTGATAATGAGCTGCTAAGTCCAACAACAGCTGAAAGTGCCTTCACTGCTGAGTTTCTCTCTAACATAGCAACAGAATTGAAAATGTATGAACTGTTGAGGTGTCTCTGACATTGCAGCAGTTGAATTGTAATGTATCATCCCATGTAAAATGTGCTAAGTCTTGTCAATATAGTAACAACTTGGACTGTAAGCCTCTCTCTAAGTGAAGTCGAGCTTTTCCACCTATCATGTAGTGGATGTCTGAGGTTGTCAGTTTTGAGAGTTCTCTACATGCTCCTGCCGGTAGGTAAATGTTTCCGGTTGATTCTTGTGAGATTTTTATCCACTGCCTTGTTATCTAGATTACTGAACATGTAAAGAATTTTACTTTTCATCTGTACTTTAGTAATATGAACTCAGATATGGCTGTTGTCATTCTGGAAGGATTTATACAGAGGAACCTAAACCTTCTTTTACTGCTTCTTTATTCTACCTTCCAGCAGATGAAATTAGTTTATACTTCATCCACCGTATCCACGACATTGTTTAAAACAACATTTGGCTTTAACTTTTGAGGCAGCATTATTCTTTGTGCAAGAGAAAACTTAGTTTGTAGAAAACTGACTTTCTAGTTGATGAGTAAGTATAACTTCTCTGTGCTCGTAAGTATTACAGAAATAACTCTTCACATATTCTCTGAGAATGTCTTGGTAACATAGCAAAGGATAATATAGGTATTTGCATGCTCAATATAACTACAGTGACTGTCTCTTTAAGCACTTCCTTCTAGAAGGACATTAGCTTTATGCATACAAAAACCAGATACATTGTTTCTGCCTTTCTGTCTTTTGCTGTAACATAAGTATACACATGCTTATACTATATTTTGTGCAACAAGGGGCAGAGCCATTTATTTGAGGCAATCCCATAAGATATGGGATTAAGCTCCAGTGTGGAGGACCAAGTAATGGATATTTGACATGGCCTTAACCATACCAAGATGCTGGTACATTGCCAGAAAAATATGCTGATAATGGCCTTTGTTACTGAGTAATCATCATGTATGTTGACCAGCTGGAAGAGCTGCCTTGTAGGTTGTATTTATTTACTTCATTTCACCTTCTGTAGGACAAGCAGCTAATAAATATTAAGGCCAAATGTACAATAAGAGCTGACAGAATTGCTAAGGTTTGTAATCTACAGAAGGGAAAAGAAGTGGAAAAATCATAGAGGGACATTAGATTTCAGATGTGACAGTTCAGCCATATTTCCTTCATGAAATGAGAACAGCATGGTGACAGTGATAATGAACTATGATTCCATAAATACCACTCACCCAGTAATGCAACATTCATATCAGCAGAGAAGACAAACAGCAATTCAACAACCAAGGGTCATTTAGCTCTACACGTTTATGGGTGGGATTCATAGAGCTGACTAAAATATTTTACTCTGTAGAGTATCTGTTAGGGATAAGCTGACTTACATCCCCATATTACACATTCTGTCAATGTAGTTGAGCTCAGTGCATGACAGTTATGGTGCTAAATTGGACCACATGGCATTCACTTGAAGTGTCACTGCAGTTCTGGAATTAAAATACCTTGTTGCTATGCAAAGAGGAAGACCATCTAGAATAACAAAAATTGATTCTAGACATGACAAGCTGGAAAGTTATATCACAGATTTGCTGCTAGATCCTGTTTCAAGAAAGAAGAAATGACTTCACTGTTGCCAATGTCAGAAAAAAAGCTACACGACAGTGCAGTGTACCATTTTGAGTACCTTGTTCCACATTGTTCCATACAAAATAGTAAGACAGTGACAACGTATAAGAGAAAACTTGGTTTGTTGACATCCTTCCAAAAGGATGGGGTATTTAAAAAAGAAAACTATGCAAGTAAAAAGTGTAATATTATTATGAGGGCTATTCAGAAAGTAGGAAACGTTTCCATCTGACACCGCTAGGCATGCGCCGATCGTATATATTTTGGTATGTGTGTGCTCGACAGCTCAGTCAGCATCCATCCTTGACAGCGGGAATACCTCTGCACATCTGGTTTTTTTGATATTCGAATTTGAAATGTGCACTGCAATTGAAAATCCCGTCAGTAGTGACTTGTGGTCTGTGATATGGTTTTTGTTGCCAAAAAACCTAAAACCTATAGAAATTTATCGTGAACTGTGCGAAGTGTATTGAAACAACATAATGAGTGAATGTTCCATCCAGAAATGGTGCAGTCCATTTAAAAATGGAATAATGTTCATGACGAAGAGAAGAGTGGGTGCCCGAGCATTGTAACTGATGATCTTGTTGCTAAAGTTGATGAAATGATTCATGAAAACTGTCGCTTCACAATAACAGAGCTTTTGCTTTCTTTTCCACAAGTTTCACAGACTTTGTTGTTTGAAATTGTCAGTCAAATGCTAGGCTACCACATTTTGTGCACGATGGGTGCCCAAAATGCTTACAGAGCACCATAAAGAGCAGCGAATGGGGACAATGTTGTCATTTCTGGAGGCCTACCACAAACATGGTTATTCATTACTGGATCAAATTGCAACCAGGGACAAGACTTGGGTGAAACACATCAATTGCGAGACAAAATTACAGTCTATGGAGTGGGGACACACAAGGTCCCCGCAAAAACCAAGAAAATGTTTGCAAATCTTGTCAGCAAGGAAGCTGATGGTGACAGTGTTTTGGGATAGGCAAGGTGTGCTTCTTATTGATTTTCTCAAACATGGAGCAACCATAAATACTGCCCAGTACTGTAAAACTTTGCACAGCCATAGAAGACCAGTTCAAAACAAATGCCGAGGAAATCTGGCTTCCAAAATTTTGTTTTTGCACAACAATGCCTGCCCTCACATGGCAATCCGCACTAAAGAACTCCTTAATTCATTCAAATGGGAAATTTTCCCTCATCCGCCCTACATCCCTGATCTTGCACCAAGTGAGTGCCACTTGTTTCCCAAGATGAATAACTGGCTTGCAATGCAGTGCTTTGGTAAAGACGCAGAACTCGAGGCAGGCGTGACTGACTGGCTGAAGTCTCAGGCAGCATAATTTTGTGACAAAAGTCTTTCAAAGTTTGTCCACTGCTATGATAAGTGCCTCAATGTGTTTGTTGACTATGTGGAAAAGTAGTATGTCAGTCGCTCTTTCAGATGTATATAATAAAATGTATTACTTGTACTTAGTTTTTTTTTTTAATTGCTGAAAAGTTCCCTACATTCTGAATAGCCCTCATACATACATTTAGCTTGTATTATTATTAAGTGATTAATTAAAATTTTCATTAAAATGCAAACAATATTTCATTAAATGTGTTTGAAGTTTTTGATGAAATGATACACAGTTTATAGAGCTAAATATCCATTTGTGTTTCACTTTTTGAAATTTGGTTTAACATAGTAGGATACACAAGTAAATATAAATATGCACATACTTCTATAGCAATGTTAGGTAGTGATGATGCAGATGCATCATACATGCGGCACACTGCAGCAAGCTTTGTAAGTGCAAGCCAAGTGCAAGGGGCACCAATTTACATTCTCTGGATATCTGAAATAACACACATCAAGTTTGAAAGTGAATGCACTGCATGGTAGTCTCATATACGAGGGCGGTTCAGAAAGTAACCTCCGATTGGTCACAGTGCGGGTTGTGGGGGGAGTAGCGATGCCATCTGTGCGTTCACGCAATCAACAGGTCAGTCGGCATCAAGCCGTGGTCGAGTGAACGTCGTACCTGCGCTAGTTTAGTTTTTGTGGCAGTTTGAAATGTGTGCTGCAATAGAAAACCCCGCCAAATGTGAAGTGCATGCTGTCATAAGGTTTTTTACAGCCAAAGGATATTCTGCAGCAGCTATTCATCGTGAGCTCTGTGCCGTGTACGGACCAAGAGTTATGAGTGAAGGAGTTGTCCGTGAATGGGTACGTTTATTTAAAAGTGGACGAGAAAACGTTCATGATGAAGAGAGGAGTGGTAGACCATCACTGGTGACTGACGAACTCGTTCAGACAGTTGATGCAAAAGTTCGTGAAAATCGACATTTCTCAATGTCGGAGTTGTCTACTGGTTTTCCACAGATTTCTAAGACTCTCTTGTACGAGATAGTGACAGCAAGATTGGGTTACCGTAAGTTCTGTGCACGATGGGTGCCCAAAATTCTTACCGACCACCACAAAACTCAAAGAATGGCCTCTGCATTAGACTTTCTGTCACGTTATGAGGACGAAGGAGAACCATTGTTAAACAGAATCGTGACCGGTGACGAAACATGGATTAAGTACGTGAACCCTGAGACAAAAGAACAATCAAAGATGTGGGCACATTCAAATTCGCCTACCAAACCAAGAAAAGCCTCGCAAGATTTTTCTGCCAGAAAACTGATGGCAACGGTGTTTTGGGATGCCAAAGGGGTGTTGTTGGTTGAATTCATGGAACGTGGTACGACCATTAATCAAGACGTGTACTGTGAAACAATAAAAAAGTTACGACGGGCTATACAGAACAAACGCCGTGGTATGCTGACTTCCGGTATCGTTTTTTTGCACGATAACACCCGTCCTCACTCTGCTCGCAGAACAACGGCCCTTCTTGAGTCCTTCAAGTGGGACGTTATCAACCATCCACCTTACAGCCCAGACCTGGCGCCAAGTGATTATCACCTCTTCATGCATTTGAAGAAATGGCTCGGGTCACAGCGGTTTGATGACGACGAAGAGCTCAAAGATGCGGTCACAGGCTGGCTCCAGGCACAAGCGGGTGATTTTTATGCAGAAGGAATTTCAAAGCTTGTGAAGAGATACGATAAGTGCCTCAATCGCTATGGAGACTATGTAGAAAAATAGTGCAAAGATATAGTTGTAAGATGTATACATTAAAATATTTTTATTTAACTTGGTGTATTTTTTTAAATCAACCGGAGGTTACTTTCTGAACGGCCCTCGTATTTTCACTGTTCTTGGATAGCCCACAGCACATATTGTATGACAATTTACACTGGTATCCAAAATTAAAGCAACAAATTGAAATTTTGCAAGGTTGTGTTTATTTTGCCACAAAACAATATAAACAGGTGATATTAAAGTAGAAACAATCTAAAAAATAAAAAATACAGAACATAAACAACTGCAACATGCATTATGGTAGACAAAAATGTTCTTTGTTTTTTCCAACTTAATGGATTTGCAAAAACACATTACAACAACTGGCTAATGTGCTCAATATGGAGTGTGACCACCTCTGGCAGCAATACAGACCTGACAGTGATGGGGGATGCTGTGAATTATGTCATCAGTCTCATGCTGAGGCAATAATGCCCATTCTCCCTGCAGAACTGCTCGCAGTCTTGGAAAGTTGTTAGTGGATCCTGACATGATGCAAGCCATCTTCCTAGTGCATCCCAGACATGCTTTATGGGATTCAAATCAGGAGAGCAAGTAGGCCACCCCATGCATGCAATATCTTTCGTTTCCAAGAAAACATCAGCCACCCATGCCCTATGAGGTCGACCATTATCATTCATCAATACAAAATCTGGGTCCACAGCAGCTTGTAACAACTGTAAGTGAGGTCTCAAGATCCCGTCACCATATCTTACACCAGTTAAACCTTGCCATTTCACCTGCACAGTTTCATGAAGAGGGGTTCGAGTGGTCAGCATAATCCCTGCCTATACCATTACGGATCCTCCTTGATATAGGTCTCAAAATGGTATTCCACATTCCCTTCAGATGTGAATCCATTCAGAATCACTCTCCAGATTAAATCATGACTCATCTGTGGAAACAAAATTGGTCTAGCATCTATTAAGTATTTTTGCATTTTGAGGCAGAATTCGCATCTGTTTCGCATTTACCATGTGGTGTCTCTGGCACAGAGCGCCTTGTCTTTGGGAACCTTTTTCTTTGGACTAGCTAGTCTGGTGTGACTTCCTGCTCGTGATATGTGTAAAAGCCACAATTGTCATATATACAAGTGCTCAATAAATGTATATTTCATATCAAAGTGAGTTACCTCTTGACTAATCTCCCGTGATAACCACAGTAGTGACCCCGACACCGTCGACATCTCAGACATCTCATACAGCATTATTTGTGCTTTGTTTTGCCATTCACTCACATCATGAGCCGGACTGTATTGTTTACACCACAATGCATCTACCTGTGACTTTCGGTGCAAGTGTAATGGGCCCCATTAACTCTGCCTATTGTGACCAAGAATGGACAAGTGTACCTCCTTTGAACTTGGTTAAAAGTGAACAGTTATTTACATCCAGCCATACCAGTGGCCACATGACCTTATCCGGTTCAACATGGCCACTGGTTAGTTTGGCAGCACAACAACAGCCACAACATGGACAGTACCTCCTGCGTAACCACAACATGGAGGACATTCCAGTTAAAGACCATGTGGTCTATCCTTCATGTACATGGTCACCTTTGGGATGGGTTGGCATGCCAGCAAATTTTCAGGACTGCGAATTGAACATTACACAATGCACAGGGTAGCACATTTATGTAGTGTGTCCCCCCCCCCCCCCCCCCCCCTGCACGCCAACTCAGCGCCACTGGTCACCTCAACCGCACCGTTGCACTGTGGTTGCACCACAACCACCTTCTGCTCACTTTCGTAACAGCACTGGACATTTGACCTGCACTGGTCCTGGGTCCGCTACGCCATGGCTCCACCACGACCGCACCCCACCCGCTGTTGCAATGGCACCGGCCATTACACCCGCGCCGCGTTCTTCGTCAGGTTTGCCAGCTGGACACACGTCACCGCCCTATACGCCCACCACCGCCTCCACTCTCTCCGTATCGAGTACTGCATGCAGCCACCACCCGACCCAGACCGCGGGTGACACACCATTCATCACTACCACATTTTTGGCATCAGAGGCATCCTACTTCGCCCGCTCTGATCTCCAGCTGTCGGTGCAGACTCAACATGTGTTACTAGTCAGGTTCCCTAAGCTACCTGCACTGCAAAAAGATAATCCAAAAACTTGGTTCACCTTAGTGGACCACTTCCTGGACATCTATGGCATTTCCAGCAACGGCACCTGTTTTGTCTGCCTGGTGAGCCATCTCCATGCACATATGGGCTTCATCAGTGACATTGTCACTGCAGTTTCATCTCCTGTCTCACGCTGCAGACCCTCTCAAGGTCTGATTACATATGGCGGATCAGGCTTACACCATCATTCGTCACCAACATCACTGTCACAAATGACATCTCCACTGTCCTACCCAGTTGGCACACCTGCACCTCCTGTTCCGCACCCAGCCATCAGAGGCCGGCGCACTTGCCTTGGCACCTCATCTGTCCATTAGGAGCTGCCACCTAGCAGCCTACAGGATGTACTGCCAACCGGCTCCCAACAGCCGCTGACCTCACCCAAGCAGCGGCCCGATCGGCTACTGGCCCCACCGCAGTCAGCCACTACCCCCCGTCTGCACCATACTGGCCTGCCACCCAACCTACCCGCTGCGCTGGTTCCACGCTACTTATGGGGACACTGCCCACAACTGCAGTGCACCCTGTGCCTACCCAAAACGAGACTGGCAAGTAAGTTTAGGCACCATGTCCCACCACGTACCTTTACAGCACCTATTTTCCGACGCTGCACCACCTCCTTGGCTGCACTTTCCATGTGTGCTTCCCTGGTTGAACACATTACCTCCTGCCTCTCTGGTCTGTCATACATACACTCCCAGACTGATGAACTCCGCACCCAGAATGATAACCTACGCGCCTGCATTGCCTCTGCCTCTGCCGAATTGTCACATGCATGGCGTCCATACCTCACCTATCTGAGGTCCCGCAGTGAAGTAGCCCAGCACATGCCTCTACAGAGTCTTCTCGCCAACCTGCTCCAGTGCTGAGTATCCCATCGCCTGCTGTTTTTCTCGCATCACCACAGACGAATCTCCATGATGCAGCTGCATGCACCTCTCCAGATTCTTCGCGCCACTTCAGTGCTGCATCACACCTTTGGTCGCTGACTACAGCCGATGCTTCATCCACGTCGCCCTGGTTCATCAAGGTCAGTGAACTGATGTTGCCTGTGGACAACTTCTTGCCCTCATGCCAACTCCCCTATGCAATTATCGGCCATCAGTAATGGCACTTGCCATAAGATTCACACCACCAGTGGCCCAACTGTTTGTTATAAGGCCAGGCGCCTTAATGCTTCCAAACTTCTGTGCGCCAAGGAGATCAATAAGGATCTGTTGGTCTCATGCATCCTCCACCCCTCCAATAGCAACTGGTCTTCCCCTATTCACCTTGTTCCTAAAAAGGATGGCACCTTATTCATGTGCAGGGACTACAGGTCCCTTAACACCTGCACCATTATCGATAACTACCCCATACTACATATCCAAGATTTCACACGGTTGCTTCATGGTTCTACCTTTTTCTCCATATTAGATTGTTCCAAAGCGTATCACCAGATTCCTATGTAGCCACCAGATATTCTGAAGATGGTCATCATCACACCCTTCGGCCTATTTGAATACTGTTTCATCCCTTATGGATTGAAAAATTCTGTGCAGACATGGCAGCAGTTCATTAATTCCATTTTACTTCCTCTGCCTTTTGCTTATGTTTACTTAGACGATATCCTTATCTTTTATTCCTCTGCTGAGGAGCATCAAGTTCATCTCACTTTAGTCTGTTTGGCCCTCACTGCTGACATCATGGTGATCAACAATGATAAATCTCAACTATGTTCCACATCAGTTGGCCATTCCATCTCTGCCTCCGGCCGACGAGTTCTCATGTCGAAATTATACTTAAACTTCCTCTCCACAAGGATTAGGTTCAGCTCTGTCATTTTCTGAGTATGGCAAACTTTTATCACCGCCATATTCCTCAAGCTGCTTCCGCCCAATTGGCCCTCACTGACACTCTCTCTGACAAGAACACCACTGGGAAACAGAAGTTGGAGTGGACCCAATCAATGCTCGATGCTTTTGGTAACCTTAAAACTGCCCTAGCCAAAGCCATCACACTTGCCCACCCTAACCCTGAGGCTCGTGTCTCAATCACAACTGATTCCAGTGATTCAGCTGTGGGCACCGTTTTATAACAGTACACCGCTGACTCCACCCAGCCCCTTCGCTTCGTTTCCAAGAAACTGACTAAGAGCCATGCAAGTGGTCAGTATTTGACTGTGAGCTGCTCGCTGTGTATGAGGCGATTAAACGTTTTCGTAGTGACCTCGAGGGGCGACCCTTCACTATCTATACCGATCACAAGCCACTCGTGGATGCCTTCTGCCCAGGCGGTTCCGCCGTATGAACTAAATGTCAGCACTTTTCTGATGCATGCTATACCCACGGTGTGCAGAACGCTGTGGCAGACTACCTTTCCCACACATGCATGCTAACCACACTGCTGAATCTGCAGGAGCTCGCCCAACTACAAGCTGACAACGACGATATACAGCAACTAAGTTCGGACAACGGTTCATCGTTCTCTGTCCAGCCCCATATACTACCTGGTTCAGCAACCCCTGACCTTTATGACACCTCTACAGGAACACTTCGCCCCCTGGTCCCCACCACTCTTCACCATAGGGTCTTTACTGCCTTGCATGGCTTAACTCATCCTGGGACATGACCCAAGATGTGGCTTATTTCAGAGCACTTTGTCTGGCCTGGTGTCAAGCACGACTGTCGCGCTTGGAGCTGTGCGTGCATTCCGTGCCAGCACAACAAGGTCGGCAGGCATGCCCAACCTCCTCTGGGCAAGTTTGACATCCCTAAGGGGTGTTTCCGGCACATCCATATGGACATCATTGGTCCCCTTCCTCCATCCGAGGGCTGCAGATATATCTTGTCGGTCATCAGCTGTGTGACCCACTGGGTCAAGGTGGTCCCTCTTATTGACATCACAGGCAAGACCATCACTCCTTCCCTCATCTTGGTGTGGGTTGCTCGTTTCAGCTGTCCCCTACCTCTCATCACCCACCAGGGACGCCAATTTGAGTCCACACTCTTTGCATGACTCTGTGAACTCTATGGCGTCACCAAGTTTCATACCACAGCTTACCAACCACAGGCAAATGGCCTCATCGAGTGGTGGCACTGCACGCTCAAGGCTGCCCTAATGTGCCATGGAGACCTATGGTCGGAGGCCCTCCTGTGGGTCCTGCTGGGTATTCGCTCGGCTCATAAGCAAGATCTTAATGCCTCGCTCGACAAGGCTCTGTATGGCGAGCCACTCCTTCTCATCACTGAGTTCGTTGAAGATTCACCTCCTGCCGCACCTGAGGATCTCCCTGCCCTGGTTGAGCATGTCTGCATGCATGTCACGCACCTCTGCAACCCCCTGCCCCCCTCCCCCTCCCTCCCATTTTTGTCCACAAGAACCTAGCTATGTGTGACTTTGTTATGCTGTGGGATGATACTGTGCAGGCAGTCTTTCAGCCATCCTATTTGGACCCTCACCACATGCTACGTCATGGTACCAAAATGTTTGTCATCCATCTCCATGGACATCCCCAGACAGCCTCAGTTAATAGATAAGCCAGCGTGGTCTCTCAACGACGACATTCCTCCCAATGTAGCTGCCCTGCCTTCGGCCGACTCGTTTCTGCCTGTCTTCACCTGCAGCCATTGGAACCACAGGGCTACAGCACTGCTGCCACTGCCACACCCACTTCCTGTGCCGGCCGCCACCTACATCCACCATGTTGGCATTGAGATTACAACTTCATAGCTCTGTGGCATCTCTGGTGCAGAGCACCCAATCTCTGGAAACCTTTTTCTTTGGACTAGCTAGTCTTGTGTGAACCTTCTACTCGTGGTGTGTGTAACAGCCATAATTGTCATATGTACAAGTATTCAATAAATGTATATTTCATATCGAAGTGAGTTATCTCTCGACTAGTCTCCCATGATAACCACAACCGCAAATGCGAACTTGTCCAGTCCCTACATATAAAGAACAATAAACACCAGGAGAGAGGAATGGTTTAATACTTACAATCAACTGTGAGTCATTTTTTTCCTTCTGGAGGAGATACCTCCCTGTTGATGCTTCATTATGATGACGAAACATTCATAATGCTATTGAGAGCAGAAGTGGCAGGTCCACTTTATGGTTAGTAAGCTTGGATGCTGAGGGTGAGTGGTGGGGGTAGACGACTGCAGCACCATGAAAATGAAAGAACTGTTTTGGGCTGACAGTGTTGCAGGCTGCACCGGTATCCCCATGTCCACCATATTGATTCTGATGTCATTGTTGATGTCATGGATTGCTGTCTTGTATGACGATTTTGAATTCTAAACTTAGAACCATGCAGACTGTGCTAGTTCCATCAGGTTCACTATCTCAAATTGCTCACCATGCAGACTGCATTAAGGTTAGTAACCTTCTTTACACTTTTGGAGGGCATTTTGTTAGAATTTTTGCTGAACCATATAGATGTATGGGGTGAAATGTTATTAGTCTCCACTGTGTAATGTAAAAATTGTTCAGTTCCCCACCATATTACCAGTTCGTATGGAATACTCAGAGTCCAAGTTTTGTGCAAAATATTTCAGAATAGCCTTCATAAAATCAAATCCTCATGACTGTGAATAGCTCTGTAAGTTCAACGATTATCTGAACTGTTTCACTACAGTCTAACATATTTCAGAGTTCTAATAACTAGCAGGCTTGTAGAATTTCCCCAAGACCATACACACAGGTGTTTCACATCACATCTAATGGCACCCACTATCATGGCCAACATGAAGACCACCTGCACAAGTGCTCTTGTTGGAGGAATTGTACAGGAATTCATCAAAAAATGATTTAGAAATCCTATGGGAGCATATATGCTTGTTAATTGAAGTCCCTCTAACCACACCAGTCAATTGCAATTGTTTCACATATTGCTCACATCATCAGATCCCTCCATCTGTCACCATTTAGAAACCCACTGGATATGTTAGTTGTCTTATGTGTCACATAAAACACAATTTTTGAGAGAAATGACTTAAAAATGCACTGTTATTTTAGACAATAGATCAAATTATGTTTATAAGAATGATGGGCAGAGTTTAATGTTTCCTCTATACCAATATCAAATTTCCATTACACCAATGTGTACCTACAGCGAAAATCAGTGTTAAAAAATAATATTGTCACCACCAAAAGAGTACAATTGCTGTGGTACACCTGGCTGAGAATCCATGGTTATGAATCTACAACAGCTGCTAGTTGCTAGCCTATTGTAATCTATAGTATGAATCTACTGCTACCACATTACCAATTTGCCGTGGGACCTACTTTTTGAATCTACTGAATCTACTACCACTGTCACTAGTGTTAGCATTACTACAAACACTGGTATGCTACCAATGGATCCACGTTGACACACAAGTCTGTAAGAACTATTAGGGCACATTTTCCTGTACAAGTATGATGATAATTAATCAGGAATGATTTTGAAGTAACTTGGAAACATTTGATATATATGTCAGATGTTTATGTATATTGAAACGTAGTACATTTGCAGTACAAATCAAAAGGGCTACTCTACCATGTCTAGAACTATTTGCAATCCTTGAAAGCTCAAGACTTTCATGCTACCTCTGGTAAACTACAAACTGGAACTTTAGAAAAGCAACTATGTCTACTGTGATTGGTTTGGGTTATGCATAAACTGCTGGAAAGCCAATTTCAAAGTGAAATTCCTTGCTTCCGATGCAAAATTGAAAAATCCAGTTGAATCCCCCCCTAGATGATAGAATGCATCAAACAAAGATGAATGTGGGACGATATGAAGTACTCAATATTCCTGTCACATCTTGGATATAAATCAAGTCTTCAGTTTTATAGATGCAGCAATTCTGAGTTAGCAACAGCAAGTGGCAAGATTCTGTCAGCTCTATGCATACATTTCTCTAACCACTGGCATGAAAGTTATGGCGTGAGAAAGAAATTATGGTGATCTAATGTTCTGTTCTGTTATGCTATTGTTCTAACATTAGTGCAACATACTGCCTAAGTTTGGATGCTAATATCGACACGTTGCAGTCGCTTATTTCCAACAAGGAGCTCACTTTCATGGTGTTCACTAGTGAGATGCATATTGGTAGTACTCTTTTTTTAAGTATAACTGGTAACACACTGTGATAAGCTGTAGACAATGTTTAAAACCAAACATGTTTGACATAAAATGTAGTTGAGATGAAGTACAGCCTTGAGACTTACAGGGATTTGAAAAGTAAATTATCAACAAATGTAGTGCTGCTTTCAGCACTTGCTGAGGAGCCACAGTGTAACTTTGTTGGTGATTCTCTTTGACAATGAAATGTATCTCTCAGTGAAGTTAGGCAGGAGACAACACCAAAGATCTACTCTCACAAGGTCTATCCTTAGAGTACCAGTGTTCACCTTTCTTACGATGACATTGAGCTCAGTGGCTCACAGGTCCACATGATGTTAAACCACAGAAGACAGTACCAGAATAAATCCACTGGAGATGTTAAATGTCCTATGTACAATGTACAACACTTATAATTTGTATGTGAAATAGCTTAAACTTGCCTGAATACTAGATCATTTTCTGTTTATAGGAGGGATGACTGGAGTTTATGGGTAAAAATGTGAAATTACTCCAAGCTGAAGCCTTTCACAATGCTTCTGCTAAGCTACAAACCTTAAAAATGTGGCTGTGTATGCTCTGGAAGCCTTCATACAGCACATTGTGGAGTATATCCTACATCACTTGTAAAAATCAAACAATGGAAAATCTAGGATGGAATGTAACAATATTATGAGAAGGAAAGTTGCTACTCACCATATAGCAGAGATGCTGAGTTGCAGATAGGCACAACAAAAAGACTCTCATAATTACAGCTTTTGGCCATTAAGACCTTCATCAACAATAGACAGACAAAAGCGCGCGCGCGCACACACACACACACACACACACACACACACACACACACACACACACACACACACACACATGACTGCAGTCTCAGGAACTGAAACCACACTACTGCAGTGACAAATGTCCATGTTCCACTCGTAAATGGAGTAAAGGGTGAAGAGGTGCTTTTGTACGCTACTGTATGCCCAAAACACCAGAGAAAGACATCATGATGGTACAGTGCTGGGTGAATGTGGGCAGAGATGGGAGCACAGTAAACGGGCTGTGGTCACACCAATAGCAGAGGAGCACAATATGATGCCTTACAGCTGTTAAGCATGAAGTAATGTATTCAACTATGATAGGTGTACACTACGTGTGGAGTACTATACATGACAAACAACTGTCCATGTTCCTAACTGATGACATGACATTGACCAGTCCAGTTCCAACAGACAGGAGCTGTCTCTGTAGTGGGGCATTGTGTCCTCATTGTGGCAATTGAGTGCCAAGGGCAGTTTGACAGTAGCTGTGAAGTGCAACAAAGTGTGGTCCATTGTCACCCTGTGTGAAAGGGGGCACGTGGCGGAACATCAGTGGTGGAATCATGGCCCAGCACTATCTGACGTGAAAAATACCCTCCCTCCCCCCCCCCCCCCTCCCCAAACCAGCATGGTATTTGTGTAAGTTAAGATGTAAATGAACCCCTTGCCTGTTTCTGTCCTACCACATATGGCAGTTACGAGTGTTTGACAACCATACCGAATGTACCAGTGAACTATACAGTTTTAAAGTTAGTTTAAGTGACCTAATTCTGAAACCAGAGGGTCTCGCAGCATTATAAGTTAGCTTGGAGAAAACATGTTAAGTTGGTTTTCATGTTGCTGTAAGATTACTACCTATAGGTTGAAAAACATCTTCAGTCTCAAACTGGCATCTTCCGTCTAACAGACAGGCCTGGACATGCAGTGGAAACGAACACCTTCTGTCCTAGAACTGGGGTGTTCTTACCCTTTGTTCCAGAACCACAGGCTTGGCCCTGTTGGGGAAACAAACATCCTTCGTCTCAGGGGGGACAACCCAAAAAAACTGACAAGACTATACTCTGTCCTCACATTAGGGTCAGTTATCTTGGAGTGTGCCATCATTATACCCAATCAGGCATTTTGTATTCTATACTTAACACAAATGACTTACTTTCACCAGCATGACAGCGTTGTATCTTGGATTTTTTATTCATGCGTAGGGGAAAACCTTGTAGCACAATTGAGTTACTTTGAATTTCTGGATGTCTTTTGAATTTCCCCATCATTTTGTGCTTAGGGAGGGTGGGGGTAAGTGGGGGGGGGGGGGGGGTAAATCCAATGACGTCAAATGACGTCATCTATAAAATCACATGTGACCTACTCTGCACCAGAACCTGTATTACCTACCTACTTCCATATATCACACAATGATAATTCCAGTATTTTGTTTTTAACATCTGTGAAATGGTGTAAGGATTGTGTAAAGGACAGTCAAAAAGCTTTCGTTCAATGGCATTGGTGTGGAGTATATTCAACCTAGCACAACTCCAAAGTGGGTATACAAGCACTGACATGTGGGCAAGGGATTAGTGTAGCATTCATGTCTTTTTTATGTCTGTGCGGTAAATGCGAAACATGGACAATAGTAATGTTATTATCAGATACGTCCAAACAGGGCCAATGTGCTGTTATCCTTTTCTTGGCTACCGAAGGACAAACACCGGTAGGCATCGATCAGAGAATGAAGAATGTGTATGGGGCAGATATCTGTCAAAAACCACCGTCTCTATAGTTCTGATCTCTCCCCATGCAATTGTCACTCCTTCAGTCCCTTAAAAAGGACCTTGAATTGTTGATGATTCCTCTCGGACAGGGATGTGAAGCAGGCAGTTATAGACTTCTTCACACAGCATGATATGGTGTTTTCCCAAACATGTATCTTCAATCTGGTGCATCAGTGAGATGATGGCCACAATGCTCACGGTGATTTTGCCTTATTGTTATACCGATTCCAGACTGTACAGCCTTTGAACAGAAACTTTTTGATTGTCCCTTGTATTATTGACTGGATGGAAAGTAATAACCTAGAGCTTCCATCAAATGTCACATCATACAAGGAATTTGCTAAAGCAGGCCTATTGGAACACACACGACTGCACTTCAGTTGATAAGAATACATTTTAGGAAAGTATACTGCACTCAGTGGACAAGGAAATTAGACTTCTGCCTATGGTGTGCACTGCGAATTCAGCACTATTGAACTTTTTTGGGGCTTACAGTACAAATTTTAAGATAAGTGATACTTAAAAATGGTGTAGCTCCACTCTGCAAAGTGTTGCCCAAAGTGTATGGAAGAATTCAGGAACCCATGTGCATGAACCTGGAAACTAATATGCACAAAGAGCTCACTGTCTTAATATTTTGACATAGCCATTGCTGATCCAAGTAGACGACTGCAGTAGCAGTAGTGACACCTCAGAGAGCTTGGAAAGCATTAACGTAGGTTTTATTTCATTCCTCAATCTTTCCTGAAAAATTTATTCAAGTTAATTGACTTTTCATGTATTGATAAAATGTACAGTACCTTCCACTATTCATTTATTGAGAGTTGCTTGTATATCAGGTGTTCGCTTGCAATTTCCCTTTTATTGCCCCCTACTAGCAATAACAATTGAATGCAGCAATGCTGTGTTGGAATGCTAGTATGAATTTGCCATTCATTCTTGGTGAATATGCACTTATTGTGCATTACAATAATGACAGCTCGCTGATATAATAACTATTCACCACCACCTAAAGGCAGCTACTAATGCAATTGCTTTACAAACTCTTAATTGACAAACACAGGAAGTATTCACGAGTGATGACGTACAATATAATTAACAAAAGTTCAAGCTTTATGCCCATGCTTTCTCCGCAACAATAGCTACAACGGTAAGTGTAACGTCTTGCGTTTGACATTATAACAATGAAATGACTAATCGGAAGATAATGAAAATCCGTATTCAAATAGAAAAAGGTTATACGAGGGCTATCCACAAAGTACATTATGTTTTGGAATTAAAAATAAATAAAGTATTGGAAATTTTTTTTATTATATACACATGAAAGTCACACTTAAATACTACTTTTCTACATAGTTGCCATTTAAATTAAGGCACTTATCGTAGCGATGGACTAGCTTGGAAATTCCTTCATCATAAAATTCGGCCACCTGCGCCTTCAACCACGTGGTTACCTCTTCTTGAAGCTGTGCGTCGTCATCAAAACGCTGCATAGCTAACCACTTCTTCATTGCTGGGAATAAGTGGAAGTCGCTCGGTGCCAGGTAGGAACTGTACGGCGGATGAGGAAACAACTCCCACTTAAAAGATTCGAGAACTTCACGAGTGGCATTTGCTGTGTGGGCCCAGGTGTTGTCGTGAATCAGTAAGATCTTTGAACCCAACTTTCCCCTGCGCTTGTTTTGTATTGCTCTTCTGAGGTTGTGCAGAGTTTGGCAATACCTTTGAGAGTTTATTGTAGTGCCTCTTTCCAGGAAATCCACAAAAATCACACCTTTTCTGTACCAAAAGACAGTCGCCATCACCTTCCTTGCCGACATTGTCTGCATGCATTTCTTGGGTTTTTGGGGGAAATCTGTGTGCCCCCACTGCATTGACTGCAATTTTGTCTTGCAGTTCACATGCTTTACCCATGTTTCGTCACCAGTAATGATGGGATCGAGTAATGAGTCACCATATTTCTCGTAAGCATCCAAAAATGTTAACGCTGCAGCCATTCACTGATTTTTGTGAATCTCTGTCAAGATTTTTGGTATCCATCTTGCACAAAACTTGTGGTAACCAAGCTTTTCGGTAATGATTTCGTGCAACAAACTTCATGAAATTTGTGGAAAACTCATAGAGAGTTCCATTATTGTGAAATTACGGTTTTCATGGACCATGGCATTGACTTTTTCGACAAATTCAGCAGTCACTATGCTGGGTCTTCCACTTTGCTCTTCGTCGTGAACGTTAGTTCAGCCATTTTTAAATTTTATGACCCATTGACGCACTCCACCTTCAGTGATTATGTTGTCCCCATATGCTTCACAAAGCTGCCGATAGATTTCTATCGGTGTACAGTTTTTTTGCAGTCAGAAACCTTATTACAGCATGCACTTCACCCTTTGCGGCATTTTCAATTAATACTGACATTTCAAACTGTCACAGTAACTCAACGGAGTACAGAATGAACCTCTCACTAGCACGGCAGGATGCCGACTGAGCGGCGGAATGCCATGACACCAAGATGGCCGCACTAGCCCCGCCCCTAACGGACAAAAACGAAAACGTAATGTACTTTGTGGATAGCCCTCGTATCTTTAAACTGTCTAAAGGACATGGATCACCATCACCATCACCATCACCATCACCATCACCACCACCACCACCACCACCACCGCCACCATCATCATCATCTTCCTTTCGAAGATCAGGCTGTTACCTGTTCCGAACCCACAAATTTACTTCTGTTCTAATATCTTCATTTCTAATCATGTCTCTTCGTGTGCAGCCCTTTGTCTTCCTTCTGCTGTTTGAATACTTTTTGTTATGGTAACCCAGCTTTCACTTCCATAGGATAACACAGAAACTGCCATCTCCTTATAGAATTTCATGATGGCCTCCTTTTGTACTGTATGGCCAAATGTTCTGCTAATAGTGCCACAGATAGCTTGGAATGTGTGTATTTTATTTTCAATGTCAGCTTCAAAATCAGAACTCATAGCACAGCCTAAATAAGAAATTTGAGAGCTTGCTCTAAAACTGAATTATCCAAAACAGATTTTGATCTGACTGGATATTTTCCTCGTAATGCCATTATTTTCGTTTTATTATTAGAAATGTTATAATTGTATTTCTTGCATATATTGTTCAGCTGGTATGCTGACCTTCACATGTCATGTTCATTCTTCTGAAAAATAATATCACCTACAAACAGAAACACATTCAGGTAGCCCCCATTTATTATCTTAATTTCTTTTTTACTTTAAATTCACATTTATGAAGAATGAGGTCAGTGTAAGTGTTAAAAAGGGTAGGTAGGGTAGTCCACACCCTTGTCTTACACTTTGGTTAATAATTATTTCTTCTAATCAATTCCTACCTTTGTTTCTTACAGTGCATGTATTTTTGTAAAGACTTTTCACTACCTCTATTAGGTGATAAGTATATCCTCAAACATAGTCTTTCATAGGCTATCACGGCTCACCTTCTCAAGTTCGATGAACTTCTTATGGGTTTCTTATTAAATTCTCTGTATTTTTCTATAATGTTTTTAATTATAAACATATTCTCTGTGTATGAAAGACAAGATCTAAATCTATTTTGTTCTTCTTAAATAATAGTTCTTGTGATATTCTTCATGTGTTTATTTATTGTCTTTGAATATAGTTTGGAGCAAGTGTTTAGACGACTTGTGCCAAGATAGTTTTTGCAGTCAATGTGTTTCCATTTCTTGGAAAGGGAGATTACTTCCGCTGTATACAAAGGGTCTGGGACCTTCCAGTTCCTTCAGTATTCATTTATTAATTGTAACAGTTTTTTATCTAGTGATAACCCTCCGTATTTAATTAGTTCCACATTTATTCCATCTATTCCAGTAGCTTTTTCTGTTTTCCATGCCTTTCAAAGTCTGTTGTAGCTCCTCCATGGTAAATGGATCTACTGTTTCATTGTACATTCTTTCTCCAGTGCCATCTTCAGTCTTCTGTGTACACCATAAGTCTGTCTAACCATTTATCTGTTGTTCATTGGGTATAACGTTCAGTGAGACGGTATCTTTTTCTTCCTTGTTTATGGCTTTCAAGACTTTGTATGCACATTGCTATCTACCCTGTACATTGAGTTCTAAGACACTGATGAATGAGTCTCATGACACTTTGTGTGCTTTGCGCACTATTTGTTTCACAGCATTCCTTTTTATTTTGTGTGTTTCCCAGCTCACTGATGGTTTTGTCTGTAGAAACTTCAAATAAGCTACTCGTTTTTCTTTAAGAGTCTCTTTAATTTCGGTGTTCCAATTGCTAGGTTGTTTACTTCTCGCCTGCTTTCTTCCTTTTACCAAGTGCTGGTTTCTGTGACTTAATTTTGAGGAATCACATAAACCAGACAATAATTAGGAGAAGAATTTCCTTTGGGGGAGCAAAGTAAATTTTTCTCCTAATTGTCAGTTTTCTGTGACTCCTCAGAGTTGGCGCTCGCTAAAATATGCTAAAAAAATCACACCTTCTCTTGAATATTACCACGTATGTCACACCCTTTTCAACTAAAATGTAATATTCATACTCCAAATTAAATTAGATATTTACATGATTGTGGCAAGGTGCAACACATCGATGTTGCTAATGTGATGTAATCGGAATATACTCTCAGAGTCAAGGATCAGTCATTACGAAATGGACAGTAGCACATGAACATATAGACATATTGTTCACTTGGCCTTACAGGATCGTACAGACATATCACATACTTTGAGTGAGGAAACAGTCTTGCTTGCAGCAAGAGAAATATCCACATGGACAGTGCAACATCTGGAGCACCAACACTGAGAATCACAATGAACATATCTGTGTGTGGATGCTCCTAGAAGAACAAATATTACCAGATTACATTTGTCTTGGTGATACAGGTATAGCACTTGACATAATGGTATGAGGTGCCATTTGGTACCAACATGATCTCCTCTCACTGGCGTAGTCGGTAATCTGGACAACAGATATTGCATTACTTCAATGTTAAGCCGAGTGGCATTCCCTATCTTCAAGATCTCTGTGACGTTATCTTTCAATAAGATAATGCAAAACCACATGTTATCCATGCTGTCCTCACCTACACTGAGGTGACAAGTCATGAGATACCTCCTAATATTGTATCGGACCTCCTTTTTCCTGGCGGACTGCAGTAACTCCATGTGACATGGGCTCAGTAAGGTGTTAGAAGTTGGCTGCAGAAACACTGGACCATGCTGTCTCTATAGCTGTGCATAATTGCGAAAAATGCCAGTGCAGGATTTTGTGTGTGAACTGACCCCTCGATTATGTCTCATAAATGTTCGATGAGATTCATGTTGGGTGATCTGGATGGTCAAATCATTTGCTTGAACTGCCCAGAATGTTCTTTAAACCAATTGCAAACAATTATCTCCAGTGACATGACACATTGCGCATTTCCATCCATAAAAATTCCATCATTGTTTGGGAACATGAAGTCCATGACTGGCCGCAAAAGGTCTCCAAGTAGCTGAACATAACTATTTCCAGTCAATGATCAGTTGAGTTGAACCAGAGGACCCAGTCCATTCCATGTAAACACAGCCCACACAATTATGGAGCCACCACCAGCTTGCACCACGTGTTGCTGAGAACTTGGTCCATGGCTTCGTGGGGTCTTCGCCACACTATAACCCTACCATCAGCTCTTACCAACTGGAATTGGGACTCACCTGACTACACCATGGTTTTCCAGTTGGCTAGTATCTATTGAGATGATCACGAGCCCAGGAAAGGCAATGTCTTGCTGTTTAGCACTCGTGTCGATCATCTACTGCCTTAGCCCTTTAACGCCAAATTTCGCTGCACTGGCGTAATGGATACATTCATCGTACAGCCTGCATTGATTTCTGTGGTTAATTCATGCAGTGTTGCTTGTCTCTTGGCACTGACAACTCTATGCAAACGCTGATGCTCTCAGTCTTTAAGTGAAGGCTGCCAGCTGCTATGTTGTCCATGGTAAAAGGTAATGCCGCAGATTTGGCATTTCTGCACGCTCTTGGCACTGTGGATCTCAGAATATTGAATTTATCAACAATTCCTAAATGAAATATCCCATGCGTCTGGCTCCAACAACCATCCCATGTTCGAAGTTTGTTAATTCCCATAATCACGTCGGATATTTTTTCATATGAATCACCTGTGTACAAATGACAGCTCTGCTAATGCACTGGCCTTTTATACCTTGTGTACGCAATACCACCATCATCCACATATGTGTATATCGCTATATGAGTTCTTCATCTCAGTGTACTTCGATACATATGACGTTCGACCATTGCTCTAACCAGCACATTCTGCAGATCTCTCACCCACTGAAAACATCTGGCCACAAGTTGCCAAAAGAGTGGCATGCCACCATTCACCAGTCACTACATTTTATGAAATCTGGCACAGATCTGAAACAGAATGGAATGAGCTACATGTATCTGAAATCCTAGATCATTTCATCTCGAAACACAGTTGGTTTGCAGCCGTTTTTGCTGGCAGATATGACAGCTCACTGTGCTAAATCTCACGCCCCTATAGCCCCAAATCACATACAAATTTAATCTTGTGTTCTTCCTGTTATGTCGTATACGCACAATAAGTAAAATTTTGCCATTTGCTGTCCTTCCTGGAGTTGCAGTTTAAATGGCTAGCAATGTAAATCCATACTAATTTTCTCATCTCATATGATTTTCTGTTTTACTGCCCCTTCTGAGACAACAACAACAATACGAACAGAACATACTCGTCTCTGGCTAGTTACAACAGGCACAGCCATCCACTGTTGCTGAGCCCAGCAAGTATTCACTCTTCATTTGTTTCAGGCACATGTATTTGAACAATCATTAGCCTGATTAGAGGTTATGTACCTCCAGACAGTTAGGAAATCTGTTCTCATTTGTAATAATTCGCAATAAAGGTACTAGTGGCAAGCTGTGCTGAGTCGGTGCAAGAAGATCCCTGACAGCTGCAGTGGGCTGTGTGCGGCTATTTCACTTACCCACCTCATTCATTCACATAATGCGATTTCTTTCAATATCTGGTGTGTATGATTATTGTAATCAGATGACTGAAACCTTTGGTGTAGGCCTAAAATCAGTGTGTGTGGTAAATTTATCTGATATGCTGGAACTCTATAGACGACTACGGTTTCCACATGCAGCCATTTGCGCTTAGTAGTTGAAAGCTTGCAACAGTGCTGCCAGCTGTCAGGGATCATTCTACCCCGACTCAACTATGTAAACGGTACATCCCAGATCAAATACAGATACAGACTTGTAAGCCACTTTATATTTGAGATGTTCAAGTCTTAGGATCATTTTATAACCAGATTCAAGGTATCCCAGATGTTCTGACCTTATCTGATGTATCAGTACCTGCATCACACAGATACTGTATAACATGAAAGTAAGAATCTTTTAAATATACAGCAATTCAAACACATGTTATGGAAATCATTTTGTAACAGAAAGAAAAATCCAAATACTGCTGTGTGTTCTTTTGACCACTAGGAAATTCAGTTAACACAAAGAGTATTAGCAATTATATTATCTACATAAAGACTGACTTAACAAAGGAAGATGAAGTGGGTAAGACCTGGTACCCATACGATTACATTCCACATAAAGGAATGGCAATAGAGCACACAGTGAATTCTGTCTATCTATATTAATTATTTATCTGTTTTGCCTTCTTTCAGAATATGCTTTGGGTGCCTAGTTCATTTCTGTTAATGTACAACTTAGAGAGTACTCTGAGCAGACTAAAATGAAGATTTTTCTTTCAATTCTGGTGAGTATGGTTACTGTGAAACCTTTGGTGTAAAACTAGCATGCCTAGTAAATTTATTTGATGTGCAAGGATGTTCTCTAACAGTAAGACAAACTGAATATAGTAGCTCCAAATTTCTTTAGAGATTCCTATCTTTCAGCTTGGAGAGTAATCGAGACATATATATAAGCTGGTGTCCAATAAACTTCGTAAGTAACTGCTATGCTGTAGTTGTTATGCTCTTTAAACTTGCTATTCGATCATGCAATAGTTACCTTCCTACTCCAAAGGTGCAATGATTGAGACACTAATTCTGTGGTGTCACCGCCAGACACCACACTTGCTAGGTGGTAGCCTTTAAATCAGCCGCGGTCCGTTAGTATACGTCGGACCTGCGTGTCGCCACTATCAGTGATTGCAGACCGAGCGCCGCCACACGGCAGGTCTAGAGAGACTTCCTAGCACTCGCCCCAGTTGTACAACCGACTTTGCTAGCGATGGTTCACTGACAAAATACGCTCCCATTTGCCGAGACGATAGTTAGCATAGCCTTCAGCTACGTCATTTGCTACGACCTAGCAAGGCGCCATTACCAGTTACTATTGATATTATGAATCATGTACAGTCAAGAGCGACGCTCATCATTAATGGATTAAAGTTAAGTATTCCAGCAGCTACGTCCATTTTTCTAAATTCTAATTTCCTTGTCCTGTTCCAGACCTCACGCCAGCCTGCGTGAGCTAAGACGCGTGCCTTTCGGCTTCCTCTAAAATCACGGTGTTGGCTCTCCTGCCAACCCACAACATTGGCGACGAGACAACGCCGCGTTCTTAAGTATACTGCCCTGATTTACTTGTGTAATGGCTTTGCCAACATCTCCAGATTTACTGTCCGAATTTTATCGCCTACAGAATCAGCACATGCAGGCCTTACTGGATGCCCTTGGACAGCTCGTCCATGGTCAACGTGCAATGCAAAACGATGCGGCAGGCACCGCTCCACCGCTAACGCAGCCACAAAACGCAGTTGCACCACCTTTTCGTCCTTTTGATGCTGCACTGGAAAGCTGGACGGAGTGGTCATGCCAATTTGGATTCCATCTCGCCGCCTAAGGAATTCAAGGTAACGAGCGGCAGCCTTTTTTGTTATCTTCCGTCGAGGTGACCACGTACCGTGTGATAGTCAAATTATTTCCCCGACGCAACATAGCAGCTCTGTCCTACGACGAAATTTTGTCTGCATTAGATGCATATTTCAAAGAATCAGTCAATGTAGTTGCCAAACGGTATACCTTCTTTCATAAAAAACGTACGGCAGGTCAGACTAATAGGGAGTGGGTTGCAACCTTGCAATGCCTTACTAGGGATTGTGCTTTTGAGTGTCAATGTGGACTCCCTTATTCAGATACTATGGTACGTGATGCAATTGCACAGAACGTTTCTGATGTTCGTATAAGGGAACAGATTTTGAAACTAGTCAATCCCTCCCTTCAACAAGAGATGGACATATTGGATCGGCAGGACACACTTGACTTTGCTCAGGAATCATTTGAAAGTTCGCCACTCGTGTGTCAGATTCGCTGGCCCGCCGGGTGAGCTGCACGGAACATTAAACAGTCCTTGCGCCCGGCCGCACCGCTGCCGCCAGGCTCTCAGCCACGTGTACCACGCTGGCAAGCAAATGCAGTGCTAAAATCATGCCCGCGGTGTGCTGCTAGACATTCGTGTGAGAATTGCCCGTCACTTCAAGCTATTTGCTTTTTCTGTAATAAAAAAGGACATGTTCACAGTGTTTGCCAGAAAAAGCTCAGATCGGAAACTCAAAATCATTCCAGACCCTTTGCTTCGCGTGGGAATCGGAATCGAACCAAGGATACTCAGGCTCGCGACACTTCGCCCATGGAAATTCATGTAGTTCATTCCACTCCGCTCAGTGCCACTCTCTCTAACAGTGACTGTGTTCGTCCCACAAATATTGTGCGTCGACTCGCTGGAACTCCCGTCAAGTCGCAAGTGATTTTGTACCAGTGTCAGTTCATGTTGCACGGGACAGTCGCTCTTGTCGTCAGCAGGACAATAAACTTTTTGTGGACTTGGACATTAACGGCAAAGTGATACCATTCCAGCTCGATACCGGAACTGCAGTTTCACTGATCAATCAAGACACTTACCAAATGCTGGGCACACCTCCGTTGCGTGCCGCAACTGTTAAGTTAACTACCTATTCTGGTCACAAGATCCCTGTGTTAGGACAGTGCAGCCTTCTTGCAACATACAAGGGACAAACAAAACTTGTGTCATTTTACGTCCTTCATTCTTCTTCTGCAGTGAACTTGTTTGGTTTCGATTTATTTCAGTTGTTTAACTTGTCTTTAGCAAATCAGGTCCTATCAGTGAACCAGACTGTGCCTTCGGACAGTGTTTCTCGTTGATGTGACGAATTTGTAGACATTTTTGCACCGGGCCTTGGTTGTGCTAAGAAGTATAAAGCACATTTGGAACTGAAAGTAAACGCGCAACCGAAATTTTTCAGAGCGCGCAATGTTCCCCAAGCATTGCATGATGAGGTCGCAAAAACATTACACGATTTGGAATCACAAGGTGTAATTGAACGTGTGCAGGCTTCTCTCTGGGCATCACCCTTAGTAATGTTGCCAAAACCTTCGGGAAAATTGAGACTTTGTGTGGACTTCAAGGCAACAGTGAATCCGCAACTAGTGACTGTAACTTTTCCTTTACCCCGCCTGGAAGATCTTTTTGACAAACTGTGCCCGGGTAAATATTTTTCGAAGTTGGACCTAGCAGATGCGTACTTGCAAATACCAGTGGACGAAGAATCCCAGCGCGTTTTGGTGGTTAACACGCTGTAACCTCCCCAGAGAGAAATTTATAATAATATTTTAAATGTAAATGGGAATAAAGCTAAATGTAATCTCCCCAGAGAAATTTTCAACACAATAATTGAATGTTAACGAGAATAGAACCTAATGTAACCTCCCAGCAAATAAATTTAATGATAATGACAATTAAATGAAAAAAAGGCAATCTGACTCAGGTATAAGCTACCCACAAATATGTAAGACAATTCAATGATAATGAAAATGCAAATAGACCGAAATGTCGATCTTAGGCCCTGTGCAATAATCAAACTCAAATTCTTACCCCAGTAAAACTGCATCTGCTCTTATTTTTCGCCATAGCTTGGAGGAAATGCAACGCAAATATTCTTTGAACTTAAGTAAATTTTTCTTTAAGGAAATGGAAGGCAAATACTCTTTCAATAAAATGTTTGTTTTGTTAAAGTGCTTGGTTTGAAAACAAAATTATTATTGGGGCGATTCTTGAACAAATTAGTTACAATTACCATACATTATTAGCTGAGCGCAATGCTGCTTCATTACCTTATTTAAAAAATATATACCTCGTCCTGAATCTTGACCAGAGTGCCATGTCGATGCCCACCGACTCCTCACACACAACTGCGACTATCTATCGCGCGCTACTACCACAGACTATGTCATCTCGCATGCGCTACTACTCTCGAACTCTAACTCGCAACTCAACTGAACTCTCGCGCGGTCAAGCGCAGACTAGGAATGACAAATAGCTCTCTGGTCAGAGACTCTGCAATGCCTCGCCATCGCCGGCACACAACATACGTGTTTCATTACCCTCCACTGGGGGGGGGGGGCAAAAATTTGGCAGCGATTGTGAGTCATTTGGACTTGCCAAGTGCGGCAAAATTTTTTCTTAAATTAATCAATTTTTATAATTTACAGAATATTCAGATGTAGTACATGAATTAAATGTGGTGCACATGCACCGCGTACAAAACATTTCAGACAAAGACAAAATATAAGTACAAAACATATCAGGAAAATGTATATACAAATTATTTGATAGATAACAAAGTGCACACGCACTGAAAAAATTCTTTGGCATTTTCAGAACAAATAAACAGAATGGCAAAAAATCATATTGACAAGTGACATGAGTGCACATGCACTGCAGTTCAGAACATATCAGCAAATGCCGAAATGTATATACAATGAGTAACAAATGACATAAGTGCATACACACTGAAGTATTGAACATATCATAAAAGGTATACAGAATGAGTACAAATCATATTGAAAAATGAGAAAAGTGCACAGGCACTGAAGTTCAGTAGAAAACATATTAACACATAACATAAGTGCACACGCACTAAAAAATTCTCTAATATTTTTACAACAAATAAACCTAATGAGTACAAATCATATTGACAAATGACAAAAGTGCACACGGACTGTAGTACTCTCTAGTATTTTTCTACAACAAACAAACAAATCAAGGAGTGTAATAAAGTGCACATGCACTATATAAGTCTTTAGCAATTTCAGGATAACTGATCTCATTAACAAAAGAAAGGAAGTGCACACGCACTGTATATGACTTTTTCATTTTACAAGAATTAGGGAAGGAATAGGAAGGATTGCACCATGGTTGTAGCACTTAGGTGGCACGCAGCTGCACTGAAAGTCCATATCTTTCCACAGAAGTACAACACCAAGTGAGACAATTTGCAGTTCTTTTCCCAGAAGTATTTATCAGTGTATCCAAGACACTGAAATGTCGTAGTAATATTTCCTGTTATCATTTTGGCAGTACATCAGGTACACCAAACAGTGGGACCATAATAACGTCTTCATCGCTCACGGTGGTGGACAGCATGTCGTGTCAACACCACGCTCTTACAAGGCACACCAACGTAGAATTAGTGCAAAAACCAAATATAGTGCTCCATGATCATGAGGGTGGACAGGACAAATGGATATTACAGTAATTCCAGGTAGTTAGGTCAGAAGGTGAAGGACATTAAGTCACATAGTAGTCTTCATTGAGAATTACATTAGTAGTTTGCAGCATTCATAGCCCAGTTATTGAACATTTCTGTACCATGTATTTAGTATTACAGAATAATGTTCATAAAATTGAATTATTGGCATCATGGGTAATCGTATTACAATAAACAGTGGCAGTCCTCAGCCAGTTACAAAGCATATTTAGTATGACAGAATGATGTTCATCAGAAGTCATCATTGAAAAGGAGAGTCAATTATTGGCATAGCATTAACATAATTCATTGAGTTATACAAATTATTGGCACTCATTGGCCAGTTACCAAAACATGAAAAGTCATCATTGAAAATAGGAGCTAATTAATGGCATAATTAATAACATAATTCATTTAGTTATATTAATCATCAGCACTCAGTGGCCAGCAAGTATCGAATAGTATAAAACATTGTTCATCATTCAGTATTATTCAGAACTCTCTTAAATGGGTAGCATTATTTGGAACTGGTGATTGTTTGTCAGCAATGCATTGCTTCGGGTAATTATAAGGGAAAGCAAGAAGAGAAAAAGAAAAAAAATTTGCTTCTGGGTTATTCCTGTAAATGAAAAATGTGTAACGTCATTCGTCATGAGTCGGCTGTAGCAAGGTTGTGACACAAGTGGGTAAAAAAAATGCAAGTACTAGTATAGGCTTAATAAGTAACAAGTTTAGTAACTATCATGAAAGGCTTCTCCTGGAAAAAATACAAAATGGATTATTGAGCTGAAAGAAGAAACGCATACTATGCTGAAAAGTAGTGAACTTCGAATTAACAGGTAGTGAAATGTGTATAAAAAAATGTATTCCATAGCTGTCCTTTCCAAAACCTTCAGTCATCATACCATACGATATAAAACATACTGTCAAAACAAACTGCAACAAATACTTAAATAACTACATAGCATAAATACATAAACTTCAACATCATCCTCATCTGTAAAGAAAAACTTCATTATCCATATTATCTTAACTTCATTATTATCATCACCTGTAAAGAAAAACTTTATTATTCATAGTAGCATATTCTTCATCATTACTCTCACACAGCATTCATTGTCATCTGCAAAAAAATCACTTCATTATTCATTACACAACTATTCCTTATCTCTAGCATATTTCATCACTAAAACTAAGATGTGTAGTTCTGTCTGACAGCCTGCATCAATCGCCTTGTATTCTGAAAGAAAAAATTAGTTAAGACTGCTATTCTACGATGTGCATAGTATATTCTTGTTAATGCTTGTTAATTCCGATCCATTTACTCTTCCTCATAAGGTTTTTGCATCTTCTTTCGTTTATTCGGTATGTGAAATTCCCATTTCTGTTTAATTTATTTCCTTTACGTATCATTTCTTTCTGAAATTGATGAACAAAGATTAATGCCTTGCATTTAAATCATATACCCACTAAATAATGACTGGTTAATGGTGACACAATTACGCATACAGCATATCACGACAGAAAACGTAATATGTCAAAAGCATAGACAGTGTTCAAAGGCAAAAATGTACAGAGAATATCACAATGCAGCAGCAAAAAAAAATGTAAAACAGTCACGATGTTGAGATATCATAGGGCAAAAAATGTCAAAATCAACTGGTGTGTTATACCTTAACTATTTCACAGTGCATATAAACAAAACATGAAAACAATCGTACATAAAAAAGACAAAATGTGACGTTCGTTGTGTTCAGCTTGTATGTAGTGTAGTTAATAGAGGCGAGAATTAAAAGACTTTAATGGAGAGAGAATTTGATAAAATTAATACGTCACTACATAGAATTGCATAATTATTCATAAAATGCGTAAGTTCATCTGGAAAATACGCACAGTCTGATGTGTAACGACAAGAAGAGCGACCTGCTAACCTTACCTTGCCGGGCACTTGCCAAGAAACAAAAAAAAAAAAAAAAAAAAAAGAAAAAAAAATACGATAGTCGTCAATAATTAGTCACATAAATATAATTGCAGAAATGATCATAAAAATTAGTAAATAGCATTACAGTGTGATAAATCGTAAAGTATGTTCACTCAATAAAGGGTTTTATGTTGGATAAGTGGTGGTTTCCTTTCGATTTTCTGGTTCTCAGAGTTTCGACGTGTACAACATTGGGGTGAGGAATGCTGCGAATTCGATATGGACCTACGTATAGAAGTTCAAATTTACTGCACTTACCTTTTATTTTATTGGATAAATAGTGTGTTCGTACTAATATCTTCTGTCCAATGTGAAAGTCTCGGCGCGTACAAACCTGTTTTTGTTGCCTTCTCCAGCACTCTGCGGCACGTTTGATGTTGTTCAGCGCAATGTCAATTATTTCGTGGTGTCGTAATCGACGAGATGTAGAAAATGTTACTAATTCTTTAATTTTGTTTGTTGGTTCAACGTTTTTCAGCATAACAGACGGAGATAGCATAGTGGATTCATTTGGAATGAAATTAATTACTTCTTGGAATGAGAACATGTGTGTGTCCCAATCAATATGTCTTTTGTGGCAGTATATTCTACACAGTTTACCAATTTCTTTCATTAATCGTTCACAAGGGTTCGAAGAAGCATGGTACTTGGATATATAGATCGGAGAAATGTTTCTAGCTCGTAACATGCATGTCCATATAGCAGAACGAAATTGTGATCCATTATCAGAAATTACTTTCATCACATGCCCTACATGAAATAGAAAATGTTTTACAAATGCTTTCGAAACAGTTTTAGCAGTAGCTTTGCGTAACGGAGTGAAAGTAACAAATTTTGAAGTGAGTTCAACAGCGACAAAGATCCCAGCTAGCACTCAAGCTTATTTCAAGGTGGATATTGAGTTTAGGTTCAGTTGAAAATTCAAGATTGAAAAATCAACCTGTTACACAGCTTATTTCAAGGTGGATATTGAGTTTAGGTTCAGTTGAAAATTCAAGATTGAAAAATCAACCTGTTACACAGCTTATTTCAAGGTGGATATTGAGTTTAGGTTCAGTTGAAAATTCAAGATTGAAAAATCAACCTGCTACACAGTTTACATCAAGCTGTAAAAATTTAGCTTGAATTAAAATAATTTTCCCAAGCTTGAAATAAACTATAATTTCCCTGGAAAGCTGTACAGCAGATGCGCGCGCAGCATAGCTTCCATAGACGTCCACGGGAAGCGCCACAAACGTTTATAAGCCTTGCAGTTGCACTGACTCTGCTAGGTTTACGGCCATTTTTGTGACGTGCGTTAATGATTGTTGACTGTTGTGAAGTTTGTTTTATACTGGAAAATAGTTCGGAAAGTGTGAGGTGTCCCCTGCCTTACTGCTACACCGGGTCTGAAGAAGATATATAGTGTATTACAGGTACGCTGGTGCATTTTTCTCTAGTGGTACGTTAATATTACAAATGTTAAATATTATTACGTAACGTAAAGAAATATCATATTCTTTTACGTAGAAAAATTGAACCTAGATGAAAGTGAAATGGATTACCAGCTAAGAAAACATATTACAAGTTATTCAGCAAAAAGAGGTCATTTTAAACTAGCTCTCTAGTACGTGGCACCAATAAATTAAAACTTAATATTATTTTACCTTTTTAAAATCTCGCCTTTTTATTTATATTGCCCTATTACATTTGTTTACTTGTAAATACTCGCGTGTGTCACACCATGAATGAATAATCGTGAAGTGTGAAAAGTTTCTTTGCTAATACAAATAGTAATGACGTGGTGAACGGGAAAAGTGCATCAAGAACCAGTCACTACATAGTACATAGGTGTCAGTCTTTTTTATTTACGTAGCTTTGACTGGTCTTCAATTGCTCTTAATTTTGTTGTTCCCTAGGTGAAATAATACTGCAAGGCCTACTGGTACTTCTTACTTTTATTGTTATTTGTAATGTGGCTGAAATCTAATAAAAGGCAATATTAAAATATGACAAGGAGAACATTTTTTGTGCTTTTACATTTCAGTTCCACTGAACTGGTAATTTCTTAAATTCATTTCGATTTCATCTTTTGTTTCATTTTGATTCAGCTTTACTCACCAAAATATAATTGTGGCTCGAATAAAACGTCTATATTTTTCTAAACGGTAGTTTGCTTATAAGCTTACAGTATGAGGTGCATATGATTTCAAGTAATTGTTTCTTTATAATTCAGATTAAATGGCCCTGAAACTGTTATAGTGATGTGTGGCTTCTTCATGAAGTCATCGCAAAATTACCCAAAATTTCAAACAAAAAGTTATTTCAAATTACTTTAAAACTCTTTGGAATGAAATCACCAGAAGCAGCTGCTTACTCAGTGACGTTTATACTAGTTAATGATTCTTACTACATCAGTGAGTTTGAAGTTATTTTTCTAATCTGGGGCATAAATTATATTTAGATTGATCAGTTTTAACTTTTTACATTTTTTATGTTTAGGTATGGCTATCATTTTCTTTTACCTGTTGCAGGAACATTATACCGGCAGAAGTCAGCGATATTTGATCCTGCTCTGGTCTGTGTGCTGGGGGCGGAGGGGCTTCAGAATAATTAAATTTTAAAATAAAACAATTTTAAACACTTTGAAAATAAATTTTTTTAAACATACATGTCTTGATAATTTTTTTAACACCATCTCCATTCTGATATTTATTTAATTAATTAGGTTTAATAAATTCAGATTAATAATTATGTAGCTTAAAACAAGCTGCAAATACCAGGCTGTATTCCACGTGTATAGATACAGCTGGAGCCAAACTCGATAAGTCAAGCTTGAAATATAGCTTGAACTCTGCCAACTTTGATGTTTGTTTCAAGCTTGAATCCAACTAACAGGCCTGAATATTCCAGCTTTGATCAAGCTTATATACTTGAACTTTACATCTGGAAACAAGTTTGAAACCGGCTTACTGTGCTATCTGGGATGTAGCAATAACCTCTATTAGTTCTCGGAATTGGACCAAAAATGTCTACTGCGGCCATATGTCTTAATTTAACAGGTATAATGGGATATAATGGAGGAATATGTGAAGTGGTGTCTGACTTAGCTTTCTGGCAAATTTTACATGACGCTAAAACTCGTCGTATACGTTTCTCCATGTTGGCAAAATAACAGTTCTGTCTCAGTATAAGAAAACATTTTCTGGCTCCGTAATGTGCGTAGCTTAAATGAGTGTACCAGATTAATTTGTTAACCAGTTCGTCAGGAATGCATAATAACCAATTGTTGCTGTCTGGATGAGAGCGGCGAAACAGAATGTCATTGCGTACAGTGTAGTGGTTCCTAATCGTAACATTATTCTTATCTTGCCAAAGGTGTTTAATTTCTTTCCACACATTGTCTTTACGTTGCTCTTGTGCTATGTCCTGTAATGACGATGAAATAAAATTTTCAAATGCAACTTGCTGAATGTACATGACACTGAAATTTGCTTTACAGAAGTTGGTTGCTACGTCTTGCTGATTGTTGCTGAGAGAACGCGATAGTGCGTCTGATGTAACATTTTGTGTGCCGGGAATGTGTACTATTGTAAAATTAAATTCCTGAAAATACAGCTTCCATCTGCTTAATCTGTCGTGAGTGAATTTAGCCGAAAGTAAAAATTGTATCGCTCTGTGGTCTGTGTAAACGGTGGTATGTCTGCCATAAAGAAAGTGCCTAAATCTCGTAAAAGCCCAAACAACACATAACGTTTCCAATTCTGAAACGGAATAATTTCGATCAGCACGTGACAGAATGCGGCTTGCAAATGGGATGCTTTTAATTACTGTAGAGCTATCTTCTTCAATATCCTGAAAAATATGTACGCCTAAAGCGGTGTTAGAACTGTCGGTGGCAATGGAAAAATTTCTGGTAAGGTCTGGGTGCGATAAGAGTGGAGCATTCAACAAAGCATGTATCAGGTTCACGAATTCAGAATGTGCTTGCTTATCCCAGGACCAAATAGTGTTTTTACCTGTCAATTGGCATAATCTAGGTGTGTCTAAAGCAGAGTGGTGAATAAATTTGCGAAAAAAGTTAATTAAGCCCAAAAAGCTGCGTAGTTGCTTCTTCGTCGTAGGAATAGTAATGTCACGTAGAGCTTGAAGTTTTTCCGGATCAGGCGCAATGCCTTCTGCTGAAATTACACGTCCAAGAAATTTTATAGAAGTTTTGCCAAAGTGCGATTTACTGAGATTAACTGTAAGTCCTTGTGCATGAAAAGTTTGCAACAGTCGTTCTAAAATCACATTGTGTTCAGACCAGTTAGCTTCTGCAATAAGAATGTCATCTACGTACGTCGTAATTCTGTCTTTAAGTTGTGTCGGAAGTATTGTGTTCAAACCGCGAATAAAAGCTGCAGAAGAAATAGTTAAACCGAACGGTAATTTACAAAATTGATAAGTCACCAAAACAGAGAAAAGCTGTATACTTTCTGCAATTCGGATGAAGTTGAATTTGCCAAAATCCCGATTTCAAATCTAGTGTGGAATAAATAGCAGTACCGTGAAATTTCTGTAGAAGTTCCTCTAAAGTCTGTGGTCGATCTGTTTCATTAATAATAATGTCATCAATGTGACGTGAATCAAGTACGAGGCGAAGTGAGTCATCTTTTTTCTTAACAATATGTAGCGGGTTTATGTACGGACTAACTGCTGGTTCTATAATTCCTTGGTCGAGCATATCCTGCAATTCTTTTTTAACTTGTTCTCTATGAATGTACGGAATAGGATAATGCTTAGCTTTAAATGTGTCGTGCTGTTTGACTTGAAATTCATACATAAATCCGGACATAGTACCAGGAATGTTGTCAAAAACTGGAGCTTGCTGTAAAAGAATTTTGTGTAATTTCGTTCGTTCGTCGTCTGTATTTGCACTGCTTTATTTAACTTTATCACAAATCATCTGCATTACGTCGTAGTCAGCTTCGTCTGGAGTGTTATAGTTATGTACGTACGTATCTGTGAACAATGTGGAACTACAGTCTATGTTACGTGATACGGAAATGACCTCTGTACAATTAATTGTTTCTTCTTCTGGCGATAATGAGTGCTGAAATTCTAAAGCCAATTGCACATTTTCATCCTTCAACATTAAATATGAATTTTGAAAATCAATAACAGCGTCGTGTTGTACCAGAAAATTATTACCTAAAATAACGTCTGTTGTCAATAAAGGAACAATCCAAAACTTTGAGTGAAATGTGTGACCTGCAATACAAAATGATAAATGCGTCTGTAATTTAACGTCTACTCCTTTACTCGATACTGCTCCTTTCACTTTCGTTTTGCCTAAAGGTAATGTGGAATAGGTATTCTCTTTGTTACACTCGTTAAAAGTTTCTTCATTTATTACTGACATAGGTGATCCGGAATCGATTACTGCTGAAAATTTCGATGAACCAATTTTAATTTCGATCACAGGATGTGAAATAGTTTTCTGAATAACTGGTCTTTCCTGCAAAAGAGTGTCTCTGATGTCGTCAAAAGTAATTACATTTTCGTGGACAACATTCTGCGTGTCTAAAGTAGTGCTCGTGTTACTGGAAGATGCGACCTGTACAGCATCTAGTCAGATTCTATCTGACGTGTTATTGTTATCAGGAGGATGCTGTGGCATTTCTACTATTTGAACAGTTCTATTACTTCTTCCAGACGTGTTACGCTCTGGATGATACCTACTGTCGGGTTCATTCATGAGAATATGTTCTTGCGGATAATTCTGCTGTTGGTATGACCGACTGTTGTTAGATGTACGCTGAAAATTGTGCTCATCGTTTTTACGTCTGTCGTGATAGTCATTCCTATACGGTGCATTGCGATAGGAATTGAAATACTGTGTTTTCTGTACGTAGTTATTCCTTTGCTGCCGTGCGTTACTATTTGTTGGACCGGGGACTATACGTGCACGCGGCGAAGCATTAAAGCCTGGTTGACCTCGTGCATTCCATTGTTGGTTAGGTATGCTAACCGGCTGACTTTCATGCTGTTGTGGTGGAAAACGTCTATTGTTACCAAAATGTGCTTCCTGTTGCTGAAAATTTTGACGATATTGATAATCAGAATTTTGTCTGTGATTTAAGTTCTGGTAGTTGTCGTTCCTAAAGCGTCTGTTACTTTTCCTATTGAAATTACGTCCCTGATCATAATTACTGTAAGTTTGTTGACCTTGGTTATTATACGAAAAGTTTTTGTTTACAAAAGAATAATCAGATTGCTGCACTTCTAAAAGCTGCAGCAGATCCCTGAATGCCGAAATATTTTCTTTTTGTTGAGCCGTTAAAAGTGACACTCTTAATGATTGTGGTAATTTAGAGATACATAATTGAATGAGTGCAGATTCACTATAGGGTTCACTTAAATACTGGTTTTGTTGCACCATGTGCTCAAAAAATTGCGTCACACTAGGCAAATTTGAGTTCTCACAATTTGGTAAGCTAATTAACTGATCTTTAATTCCGTGCTGTGTCGTTTTCGACCAATACGCTGACAGAAAAGCATTCTGAAATTCTTCTACCGAGTAACATTGCCTCGCGATCGGTCTCATATGAGTTGCCGGCTCGCCTTCCAAAAAACTGCAAATAAATTCAAGTTTGTGCGTTACGGGCCAAGTCGGTGGAAAAGCAAAGCTAAATTGTTGTATCCAATCTAGCGGATGAATTTGTGTCCTGTCATTTCTAAACACTTTAAATTTTCTCATTGACAGAAAATGTTTGTAATCAAAATTATCGTCTCTGTATGTTGGAACAGGTTCATGATTGTAAGAGAATCTATTTGTCTGTGTCTGTTCGGAATCTACGTCGTGTACTCTCTGTTGATTACCTAAATTATACGCCTGCGTGAGTCTGACAAATGTTCATAAAGTGATGTCTGTTGTGATATGTTATTAACTGAAATATTTTTCATCTCTGTTACTTCTTGCTGTAAACTTGACAATTTTCTACGCAAGGTGTTATTAGATGAATCGATCTCATTAATTGTCTGCTGTAAATTTTGAAATTCAGATGTTTGATGAAATGAAACCGGTGAAGTATCGTCTGATTTGCTGTCATTATTACTTTCAATGACGTCAAAACGACTGGCCAGTTCATCACATTTTTCAGTCAGTATTTTTACCTGATCATCGGTTTCAGAATCAGAGGCATTAATCTGTTTTTGCAATTTACGTGTTGTTTCGTTCAGTTTTTTAACATCAGCTTGAATTACATCGGAATCCTGTGTTAGTTCTAATTGTTTGAGTCTGTCTGTCACTGTCTGAAAATCTGTTGTGTATGTGTCTGTTTTCGATTTAAGATCGCAAATTTCGTCATGTAATTCTGTGTTCGACTGTTCGATAGTATTAATTCTGTCCGACACTGTAGCAATATTGTTGTCTACATATGTTTTTGCCTTTGCAAACATTTTACGTTTGTCTTCTTGTCTCTGTGCAGTGATTGTTTCCATGACTTGACGTTTTAC
This sequence comes from Schistocerca americana, assembly GCF_021461395.2. NCBI lineage: Eukaryota > Metazoa > Arthropoda > Insecta > Orthoptera > Acrididae > Schistocerca > Schistocerca americana. The sequence continues at coordinate 543,928,388 of NC_060119.1, forward strand.
TTATTTTGATCCTGAATAAATTTGCGGAAACGCGTATCACTGTTTTGTATGTGAAGACTAAGACGTTCGTTAATTTGAGAGTTCTGTTGGTCGAATTTCGCGTCAATCTTTTCATCCATTGTGCGCGAAAGTTCTGCTGTCATTGCTTTAAACTCGTCGCGTAATTGTGTAGCCTTTTCAGAGCATTGTTTAGCGACTCCGCTAATTTCGTCTCGAAGTGTTTCCGTTGTAGCTGTTTGCATTTCCATTAATTCTTGCGCAACAGATCTAATTTCTTCGCTACTTTTTCTTGAACAAGCCTCAATTTCCTCGCGTAACTGTTCCTTAGTGTAATGACACTGCGCGGCAACGGCTCTAATTTGTTCACTAAGTTCCCTGGAATTGTTGTCTAATTTTTCATTTAACTGTCTGGAATTGTCGTCTAATTTTTCATTTAACTGTTCGTTCAGTTCACTAAGTTGTTGTTTAAGATCTTCTTTAAGACTGTCTTGTTTTTCATTATTATTGTCTAATTTTTTATTAAACTCTTGTTTGAGATCTTCTTTATTTTCATTAAGTTGTTTACTCATTTGTAGCAAAAATGCCATAATTGGATTCGACACAAAATTATCATTTCTATTCTTCGTGTTGTTTAGTGGTGTACCTGGAATTGTCTCGCTTTCCGTAACCATTTGGTTATTCTGAGATTCACAAAAAGGTTTGTCAGTCGGATGTACACTGTCAGACACTATTTCGGAATTAAATAAATTCGTCGTACTTTGTGTATCCTGTTCATTTTCATTAGACAAATTTGTGTGTTCGTCACGTGAATTTAGTAAACCGGTTGTGTTAAGCTGGGCAGCGCTCATTACAATACAGCACCCCGCGTCATCAATTGTCGTCAAATCAACAGAGGACATAACCGAGTTCGTTTGTTCATCATTAAGACAAAAGTCATTATTAGAGGTTGGAACGCACTGATTGTCGGTGAACGCAGGATTGTCATCATTACACTGCGTGACATAATTACTATCTGTCATGTTGTTTAAGTCGGTAATTTCATTCAAAATACCTCGCGATACACTATTCACAGTCTTTCGCGGCACTTTTACAATAGCCAAAATTATTCACAAATGAAATAATCACAATGCAAAAAGCAACAAACAAAAATACAACAGAGCAACGAATTGCCGATGATCTGTGGAAAGAAAGTCACAAAATTAGTAAAAGCGTTGCACCAAATCCTAATTATATTTAAGCAAATAAGAGCAGATATCTGGCTACGTTTCAGAAGATTCTCAACGAAATACGATCCTGGACTGGATGTCGCCAAGTGTAACCTCCCCAGAGAGAAATTTATAATAATATTTTAAATGTAAATGGGAATAAAGCTAAATGTAATCTCCCCAGATAAATTTTCTACGCAATAATTGAATGTTAACGAGAATAGAACCTAATGTAACCTCCCAGCAACTCACTTTCTGAAAAGTCCTCTTACTACGATTGTGCCGAAAGGGTCAGGGTCACAAAGAGAGGAAAGTGCCCTGTGCACATGTGCAAAACGATTATCAGTGCCCTAGAGGCAGACATCAACCATATCATTGTTGGCGTGTTAAGTTGGTCAGTGTTGTTAGTTCAGGCTAAACTGTGGGCCCCAGCTGACACACCATGTGAGTTTTCCTGGTGCAGAGGTAGTATAGTTTAGTGTAACATTTGGAAGAAACCATTCTAGCCTTCACTTCAAGTGATTTAGGGAAACGACAAAAAATCTAAATGTTTGTGGACGAATTTGTTGTGGGTTGGCAGGAGAGCCAACACCGTCATTTTAGAGGAAGCCGAAAGGCACGCGTCTTAGCTCACGCGGGCTGGCGTGAGGTCTGGAACAGGACAAGGAAATTAGAATTTAGAAAAATGGACGTAGCTGCTGGAATACTTAACTTTAATCCATTAATGATGAGCGTCGCTCTTGACTGTACATGATTCATAATATCAATAGTAACTGGTAATGGCGCCTTGCTAGGTCGTAGCAAATGACGTAGCTGAAGGCTATGCTAACTATCGTCTCGGCAAATGAGAGCGTATTTTGTCAGTGAACCATCGCTAGCAAAGTCGGTTGTACAACTGGGGCGAGTGCTAGGAAGTCTCTCTAGACCTGCCGTGTGGCGGCGCTCGGTGTGCAATCACTGATATTGGCGACACGCGGGTCCGACGTATACTAACGGACCGCGGCCGATTTAAAGGCTACCACCTAGCAAGTGTGGTGTCTGGCGGTGACACCACATTCCTCCTCCGCAAATCGGCGTACGGTTGTGGCATAAGGCTTCCGCCCGCCGTGGGGAGGACCTCATGTTGACGTATGCGACGAGGTGGGGAGCCTAACAACAGGCGAGGCTGTGCCACCCGCACTCTGCCATTCGGACCGCGGGGAGCTAGGAAACGCCTGAAAACCTGCTCCAGGGTGCACGCCAACATGCAGTGTATGCGCCCGCAGAGAGACAGGAGGGGCCGAAGGGTCGACCTCCATCGGGCCGGGGCACCCGACGGGCGAAGGGTCCGGAGCAGGTAAGAGTTCCATGTCGGAGGACAACTGGTCACGGGAAGCGATTGGCGGCGCGTGACCCCGGGGGGTTGCCCGGCGGTTGAAGCGACGCGTCCACTGCGGGCGTCGCTGGGGGGGAGAACAGGCGGCGGCGGCGGCGCACCGCCATGGGGCAAAATGGAAGGCAGCGTCGGTAACACCTGGGGCTGAGGCGAGCCAGTAGATGGGTCCGCAGGGCGCTGACCGGACGGCACCGTCGCTGAAAGCAGACGGGGAGCGGCAGATCCCGTGCGACGACAGAGGCGCAGCTGATTGAGATGCCGTCGCACCTCACCAGAGGCCCCCAAGAACAGATACATAGCGCGGCTGAGGCAGCGAAGAATGCGCCCTTCGAGCCAATGCCGTGAATTTAATGATAATGACAATTAAATGAAAAAAAGGCAATCTGACTGAGGTATAAGCCACCCACAAATATGTAAGACAATTCAATGATAATGAAAATGCAAATAGACCGAAATGTCGATCTAAGGCCCTGTGCAATAATCAAACTCAAATTCTTACCTCAGTAAACTGCATCTGCTCTTATTTTTCGCCATAGCTTGGAGGAAATGCAACGCAAATATTCTTTGAACTTAAGTTAATTTTTCTTTAAGGAAGTTTAAGGCAAATACTCTTTCAATAAAATGTTTGTTTTGTTAAAGTGCTTGGTTTGAAAACAAAATTATTATTGGGGCGATTCTTGAACAAATTAGTTACAATTACCATACATTATTAGCTGAGCGCAATGCTGCTTCATTACCTTATTTAAAAAATATATACCTCGTCCTGAATCTTGACCAGAGTGCCATGTCGACGCCCGCCGACTCCTCACACACAACTGCGACTATCTCTCGCGCGCTACTACCACAGACTATGTCATCTCGCATGCGCTACTACTCTCGAACTCTAACTCGCAACTCAACTGAACTCTCGCGCGGTCAAGCGCAGACTAGGAACGACAAATAGCTCTCTGGTCAGAGACTCTGCAATGCCTCGCCATCGCCGCCACACAACATACGTGTTTCAACGCATGGTGGTTTGTATCGATTCAAACGACTGCCTTTCGGGTGTGCATCCGCCCCTGCATTGTTTCAGCAATATCTACAAACTGTTTGTGCGTCGGTCCCTACTGCAGCAAACTCTCTGGACGATATTGTAATCTCCGGAAAGACGGAAGAAGAACATTTAGCCAATCTCAGAACATTATTTCAGGTCTTGTGACAAAATGGTCTTCGCTTGCTCGTGACTTACCCTACCTGGGACATTTACTCAATGCCCAAGGCATACATCCCAGTCCAGAGCACCTCCGTGCCATACAAGACTTGCCTTCGCCGCAGAATTTGCAGCAGCTACAGAGTGTGCTGGGCAAAATTAAATATTATCATCACTATGTTCCCCATGCCTCTTCCATTTCAGCTCCGCTTCATCGTTTACGCCGTAAAGGTGTTCCGTTCGTCTGGACGACGGAATGCGAACGCGCCTTTCGCCAGTTGAAATCGGCGTTGCTTTCCAATACTTGCCTTACGCCATTCGATCCCCAGAAGCCCCTTTTGTTGATGGTGGATGCATCGGATTTCGGGATCGGTGCTGTGCTTGTGCGCGAAGATGGCTCGCACGATCGCCCTATTGCCTTTGCGTCCAAATTGCTCTCGTCTGCGCAACGAAATTATTCACAGATCGAGAAAGAAGCATTGGCTCTCGTATTTGGTGTTACAAAGTTTCATGATTTCTTGTATGGTCGTCACTTTACCATCATCACCGACCACAAACCTTTGACATCCCTTTTTCATCCGACCAAACCTGTACGTCCACGTACAGCGAAGAAATTCATTCGCTGGTCTATTTTCCTCTCGCAGTACTGCTACGATATCTTGTAACGGTCCACTGCTAAGCACGGAAACGCCCATACGTTGTCCCGTTTGCCTGTTGCTGAGGATAGAGCATTCGACTCCTCCGAACTTGCTTGCATGTTCATTGATTCGGAAACCGATGACGTGGTCTAATCGTTTCCGACTGATTTTCGTCGTGTAGCTACAGCTACAGCTGCCGACCCTGTCCTCGCCACCGTTCTGCGTTTTGTTGCTACGCAATGGCCCTTGTCAAAGTCACGGATCGGGGATCCGTTGGTTCGCCGATTTTTTGCTCACCAGGAGAGACTTTTTGTACGACGTGGTGTTTTGTTGTGGCGTTCTGATAATGATCAGTCCAGGGTCGTGGTCCCACGTTCGTTACAGTCCTCTGTCTTACGGCTTCTCCACCAAGGACATTGGGGTATAGTGAGAACGAAACAACTTGCTCGTCAGCACTGTACTTGGTTTGGAATCGATGCCGCGATTACGAATATGTGCTCTTCTTGCATGGTGTGTGCCACACAACAATCAGCACCACCGCAGAAATTCTTTGCATGGCCAAAAGCCACTTCCCCTTGGCAACGCTTACACATCTATTTTGCTGGTCCATTCTGGAATGCTCGATGGTTGGTTGTAGTAGATTCATTCAGTAATTTTCCTTTTGTTGTCCGGATGTCTTCCACGACGTCATCTGCCACCATCCAAGCGTTATCCGCTATCTTTTGCATTGAAGGTCTTCCACAGACTATTGTTTCCGACAATGACCCACAATTCATGTCCGCAGAATTTCAGTCATTCTGCAAGGCCAATAGTATTCAACATCTGACGTACGCGCCGTTTTCGCCACAGACAAACGGTGCCGCTGAACGATTGGTCAGGACTTTCAAGTCACAGATGTTGAAGTTGAAAGAGTCGCATTCTCGGGAGGACGCGTTATTGCTCTTTTTGTCCTCGTATCGCTCTCACCCCGAGATGGTCGCTCGCCGGCTGAGTTGCTTCACGGTCGCCCTCATCGCACCTTGATGTCTTTGCTACATCCGCCGCATCAGGTTCCTGTGCAGCGGCAGACACCTGCTTTTGCCCCAGGCGACGTTGTCTACTACCGCCACTATCGAGGTTCACGGCATTGGCTCGAAGGGCGCATTCTTCGCTGCCTCGGCCGCGCTATGTATTTGTTTTTGGGGGCCTCTGGTGAGGTGCGACGGCATCTCAATCAGCTGCGCCTCTGTCGTCGCACGGGATCTGCCGCTCCCCGTCTGCTTTCAGCGACGGTGCCGTCCGGTCAGCGCCCTGCGGACCCATCTACTGGCTCGCCTCAGCCCCAGGTGTTACCGACGCTGCCTTCCATTTTGCCCCATGGCGGTGCGCCGCCGCCGCCGCCTGTTCTCCCCCCAGCGACGCCCGCAGTGGACGCGTCGCTTCAACCGCCGGGCAACCCCCCGGGGTCACGCGCCGCCGATCGCTTCCCGTGACCAGTTGTCCTCCGACATGGAACTCTTGCCCGCTCCGGACCCTTCGCCCGTCGGGTGCCCCGGCCCGATGGAGGTCGACCCTTCGGCCCCTCCTGTCTCTCTGCGGGCGCATACACCGCATGTTGGCGTGCACCCTGGAGCAGGTTTTCAGGCGTTTCCTAGCTCCCCGCGGTCCGAATGGCAGAGTGCGGGTGGCACAGCCTTGCCTGTTGTTAGGCTCCCCACCTCGTCGCATACGTCAACATGAGGTCCTCCCCACGGAGGGCGGAAGCCTTATGCCACAACCGTACGCCGATTTGCGGAGGAGGAATGTGGTGTCACCGCCAGAAACCACACTTGCTAGGTGGTAGCCTTTAAATCGGCTGCGGTCCGTTAGTATACGTCGGACCCGCGTGTCGCCGCTATCAGTGATTGCACACCGAGCGCCGCCACACGGCAGGTCTAGAGAGACTTCCTAGCACTCGCCCCAGTTGTACAACCGACTTTGCTAGCGATGGTTCACTGACAAAATACGCTCTCATTTGCCGAGACGATAGTTAGCATAGCCTTCAGCTACGTCATTTGCTACGACCTAGCAAGGCGCCATTACCAGTTACTATTGATATTATGAATCATGTACAGTCAAGAGCGACGCTCATCATTAATGGATTAAAGTTAAGTATTCCAGCAGCTACGTCCATTTTTCTAAATTCTAATTTCCTTGTCCTGTTCCAGACCTCACGCCAGCCTGCGTGAGCTAAGACGTGTGCCTTTCAGCTTCCTCTAAAATCACGGTGTTGGCTCTCCTGCCAACCCACAACAAATTCGTCCACAAACATTTAGATTTTTTGTCGTTTCCCTAAATCACTTGAAGTGAAGGCTAGAATGGTTTCTTCCAAATGTTACACTAAACTATACTACCTCTGAACCAGGAAAACTCACATGGTGTGTCATCTGGGGCCCACAGTTTAGCCTGAACTAACAACACTGACCAACTTAACACGCCAACAATGATATGGTTGATGTCTGCCTCTAGGGCACTGATAATCGTTTTGCACATGTGCACAGGGCACTTTCCTCTCTTTGTGACCCTGACCCTTTCGGCACAATCGTAGTAAGAGGACTTTTCAGAAAGTGAGTTCGGATACTGTCTGATGTGTGGATCTGACTCGGTGTGATTCTGGCAGTGCTGGAGAAAGATTACTTAACTGTTGTTTGCACTGTAGCTGCGTATCAAAATGGTCATTATCATCGAAAACCCCGCTGCCTGCGAATTATGTGTCGTAATTCGATTTCTGTGTGCAAAAAATATAAACGCTACAGAAATCCATAGTGTATTTTGTGCAGGTGGTGTCCAACAACAGAAGCGAGCACATTCAATGTCCTATAACGTAGCATTAGTGATGAATATGGCTGTTACCACTCTTAGTAATGTTGGTTGGTTGATTGAATAGGTGGGGGGGGGGGGGCAAATAGCGAGGTCATCAATCCCATCGGATTAGGGAAGGATCTAGAAGGAATGCAGCTGTGCCCTTTCGAAGGAAGCATCCCGGCATTTGCCTGAAACGGTTTAGGGAAATCACAGAAAACCTAAATCAGGATGGCCGGACGCGGTTTGAGCTGTTGTCTTCCCGAATGCAAACGAGTAGTAAGCTTTCTGTTTTTAAGTCTGATACCTGCATTTTATGTACTCGCTTTCTGATCACCCTATACCTGCCGTTTATAACAGGATAACTGTATAAATACATCGACATCCAGTGTACTTGAAAATGGTCTGTAACGCTGAAATTGCCCGATCATGCAAGGTGTAATAAAGTGAATACTTATAAAAAAAACAGCCGAGATGAAAAATTTCAAATTGTCCTTTCACAAACAAACGGTTGTGTTATACTACAAGATCGAGAACAGAACGAGTGGTAGTATTGTAAAAAAAATCGTACTGTTTGTTTCGAAAATACCGGATGAATGTCCATGAAGAAAAGGAAGTGAAAGACCATCTGTGGTGACAAATGAATAGTTGCAAAGGTTAATCAAATAAGCAGAGAAAATCACTGGTTAACGATTGTAGAATCACCAACCAGCTTCCCTCATATTACGAACAGTGTTTATGAACTTGTCACTGGTAAGCAAGGTTATCGCAAGTCTGTGCATAAAGGATCCAAACTCAAGGGCGTACCCATGTCTGAACTAGGGGTGGGGAGGTGGGGGGGGCAGGTCATACTAGTCTCAGGAAACAAGGACTCGAGACAACATACAGCGCTTCTTATTAAATAAAGCAGTAAACCAGTGAAAAACTGCTTTGAATAAACATTTTAAACACAAGAATGCACTTGTACAATCCGAGAAAACATGCAGCATTTCTTATTAAATAAAACAGTAAACTAGTGAAAAACTGTGAATATCTTCTGGGGTGGGGGGGGGGGCAGTTGCCCTCCCCCCTGCCCCTCGCTGGGTACGCCCATGTCCAAACTGCTAATTGGTGTCATGAAAACGAAGAGATTTGGAGACAATAACGTTTCTGATGTGATGGACATAGAAAGAGACATTTCTCGATCACATTGTGCCAGGGGATAAAACATGGTGTGCATATTTCAGTGTGGAGACAGAAAACCAATCAATGGAGTTGGCTCACACTAGCTTACCATGTTAAGTGCTGTCAGACATTTTCTATACGAAAACTGATGACAACTTTTTTGGGACAAAAGGGGAATATCCCTTGTGGACTTTATGGAAACTCTAAAATTTCTTGTGAAACCCAAAACAACCTTAGAAGAACCAGAAGTACAAGTGAGAAAGAGGCCTTGAAGAGAGGTAGTGCTGGCAATGAGGATATTACCAAATATATAGTTTTTGACAGACTCTGGTTCACCATTTGCATGAAATCTTAGAGAAGCCTGTAATTTCTGTAGCAGCAGAGAATCTGGATTCTTCTACTGTGGATCTTTTCCACCTCAACGAGATGTGGTAAAGTTATGCGTTATGCAAGGTGGTCAGAAACAGTCTGAAAAGCTAGTAAGGGCTTTGCAGGTAAGTTTTTAAGAAATAATCATTAAAAGTTCGATACGTTGCGCCGTTTCAGAGTTAATTAGCATTAAAATTATCCAATCAGACCGTTGCACGCGCAAATCCAAGCGGTCCGTCAGATACAATTAGTGGTTCAAATGGCTCTGAGCACTATGGGACTTAACATCTGAGGTCATCAGTCCCCTAGAGCTTAGAACTACTTAAACCTAACCAACCTAAGGACGTCACACACATCCATGCCCGAGGCAGGATTCGAACCTGCGACCGTAGCAGTCTCGCGGTTCCGGACTACAGCGCCTAGAACCCCTTGGGACAATTAGTGTCAGTTGTCCCCATAGGGTAGAGGATAGTGCACGACACTTCACAGCCTTTGGCTCTGGTTTGATCCTTTCTAACGTCCCACGTCCAGTCTTTATATCGCTTTTTAGGAAACCAAACGAAGAACACAGTCGGTGATATGGCCTGTGACGGGCTGCTTGAATTAGTGCGTGCAGTTGCCTGAGCGGCTAACTTCAGTGCTAGTTATTCGGAAACAGATCTAATTTTCTTCTTAGTAGTCATTTCTCAGTGCAACTTACTATGCAGCACCCTTATATGCTTTTCAAATTGTTTCTGACCACCCTATATATGAGTCCTATTTAATATAAAACTACAAAATGTTTGTTTGTTTTCTTTGTTGCATGAATAAAGCAGAGATAGGGCGAGAGCTGACAGCTGTTCTCCATGTGGCATGGGAATGTCATGTCACCTGATTATTATATCTTTACCAGAGCCACAGCCATCTACCCCAAGAAGAAACCTGACGTCATGCCAAATGTCCTGTGACATCGAAAATAAAACTAAAAAAAAAAAGAATTGTGAAAATTGTAATATTCATGTTAATGTTGTTATAAAATTATATTCTGGTAACGATACAGTACACACACACACTCACATAATTTTTAAATGCATGTCATTGTGATGCAATCTTTAGTGTTTAATTAACCAAGATGGCGTAATTTTGACGATAAAAAACAATAGCTGAGTCTGCGCATTTTATGATCCTTAACGAAAAATTTATTTCATGACGTGTGTTGCGCTAGTTTGATCCACTGAATTTATACATTCAAACCGAATTATATTATTATCAGTACGAAAAAGTGACCAAAAAATATCTTGGGTTTGGAAATAGATTGACGAAAGCTAATTTAACTGTTAGCCAAATTCTTGCAAGATACATTGAAAATCCGTTCGTTTTCCACAGCAATTATTATGTTTCCAGTAGTCAAGATTTAGTTTAAAAAATTAAAGACGTTCACTGTAATAGAAATACGAAATTAATTTCCTTTTCAATTAAAAATCTTTACACAAATATGCCGGTACTTGCAATCTTATACACAATCATATCGAAGACCGGAAGATTCACGAATGTTGAGGGTAAGGAAAACTCTTACAAAAGGGGGTGAGAAGTGGTCTGGGTAGACAGTCTTCTAAGTGTTGTGAGCAAATGTATTACTCTCTCCCATATAGTCTCGCAAAGTGACTGCAATATATGAGGGTTTTCACAGAGAACATTCAGTAGCAATAGTTCTGTCTCTTGTTTTCTCAATAAGTAAGAGGCATTATTCTTCCACGACTTTTGTGTGCCTATAAATGGATGGAATGACATCTTAATAGGAAGAATAAATTTACATTGTTGACTTGTAGGTAAAGTAGTCTAAAGTTGTAGAAAGGAGCAAATGAACATACCAGCAACGGAAGCACGTTCTAAAGTATTTACGTTGTATCTGAAATCTGTTAAATGATGGTTATGCGCTAAATGACGCTGGACAAATAGCCTAATGCAGTTTATAGGGTCAAGCTAAATAAACAAAGGTTTCCAATTTTTTTTTTCAATGTCGTGTGGAAGGAAAGTTAAACATCGTCATCAGAGCTGGCTTTGATTTAGCATTTTCTTTAAACTACTCGTTTATGGAGTATGTTTACGTTACTTCGACGATTTTTATCACTCCTACGCCAAGTTATAGTAGAGTAAAAAAAGTGCTAGGAAGTTTGTAAGTGACTGAGAAGACCGGGTGGATAGCGCACATTCTTCTGTGAGTTTTGTCTGTCAATGAATAGGTGGACTGACGTTTAGTAGGCAGAATAATTTACGTTGTTGACTCGTTGATGAATAAAGTTATGGAATTACTCTGTAGCATAAAAATTCTGAGCGACCGTCAGACGTTCTTTCCGCGTTCCATTCAGGAGTGGTTCTAGTTGCAGACGAAAAATAAATATACTTGGTGCTTCCTAGGGGTAACACGGTATATATCTGATCGCTAAAATAGTGTAACTGACACTAACGGAGGGCCATCTACGATATTAGGAACGTTGATACAATCGTCAACGATCATTCTATCAGAATGCGGAAAGAACGCTACAACTGCCAACGAAAACAATCCCAGACAAAATCGATCAGTGCTGAATGCAACCCTGAGGACGAAGAGTAAAGTGGACATTACTGTTGCATGCAGCACGTACCGTGAATGAATCGAAAGTGTTTGTTTCCATGCAAGACATAAAAAATACCGTCGACATTCTGCCCTGTTTATAAATATGTTCAGTGCAGTATAGTCGCAACTATGCATTAAACAACGTCTTTTGACATAAATTATTTTTTATACGAGTTATAAGCCGCTGACATTCCTCTAGTAAGTGTTCACATATTTACGATCAGATAACGTAGAAAGTAAATTGCACATCCCAAATTCGCGCTATGCCTGGGTTAGTTTCGTAATTACTCTCGTAGTTCGTTTATACCTACCTGATTTTGACGACTGAGGTTGGCTGTAGGTGTCCCCATCCAAGTCACACAGCCCTGCCAATTTTCTCGAAATCCCATCACATTGTGACAGCACTGTACCACTAGTTAAATGCTGTCTATGTAAAGAACTGTCACAATGACATAACAGCACACTAAACTACAAGATGAAATTTACTACCAAGTGATTGCTTACGTCCAGGTGTTTTGCGATTGGCGCTGCTTCTAGTGATTTGTGGTCAGTGGCATAATGGAACAGCAGCAGTCTCTTTGGCTATTTAGATTCGGTAGCTACATTTATTTACATTCATCTCCAAATCCCACTAGTTGTCAGTTCTCTGCAAATCACTGTAACCTAAAAATGTCAGAGCCCTCCAATAGATAAGAGCCTACATCTAAATACATATTCCACAAATCACTGCACGGCGTGGACTATGTCGCAGCAGCATTATCGATTTTTTTTCGTCTGTATTTCACTCACAGGCGTAATGATCGTTTGTCTGTATGCCTCTGTATGCACCCTAATCTCCTTCATTATCGCTGCACAAAAAAATAAAATAAAATAAAATTAAAATTTAAAAAAAAATGATGCGTAACATTTACAGTTCACAGCCATGAAATGATTGTCTATATATATGTGCCTGTACGTGTGCTAATCACATTTATCATATTTCTGTGCTAACTGTATGGTGGTGGTGGTGTAATGGTGTCAGAGTCCTAGTTGACAGCATAGCGTTTTGCGAGCAATACATCATCATTTTTCAAATGGGATATAACTTTCTGAACTGCATGGCGGCAAGCTGGTATGACATGGGCATACAAAAACTGCCACAGTGTCTACAAAAATTCATCTACAGAAATGGTTATTATGTCGAAAAATAGCTAAATGTTCAAGCTGTAAACTGATGTAAACCATTGTAGAAATAAACAGGTCTATGTATTTATATAAAAATAGGAGACTTTACTTTTGGTGTTACCCTCGTAACAGTGTCACAGAGATTCCAACGTACACTATCCACTGAATAATTTACATTCGTGCAGCAGCTTTACACAGCTACACACAGTTCAGAGCTTCTATAAAAGCAGAGAGAGATTCAGGGTTTAATCGCAGCGTTGTTCATTCTCCCTCTCCCCGCCCCACTTGGTATTTGAGAGTGGACTCTCCAAGATGTTGTATTCAGGCTAGAGCAGTGAGCAGTGCACATATGCGTACTTGCGCTTATTTTATTTTTTTAGAAACAAATCCACCAATACTGACACGTCGGTTCGAGTTGTAATGTTAGAGTGCATAGGTGGCATGCAGACGAGATTTGCAGCTGTCTGTCTGCAATACATAAGTCGATCTGTCAGTTCTTAGTTACTTCCCGCCGGCCGCTATGGCCGAGCGGTTCTAGGCGCTTCAGTCTGGAACAGCGTGACCGCTACGGTCACAGGTTCGAATCCTGCCTCGGGCATGGATGTGTGTGATGTCCTTAGGTTAGTTAGGTTTAAGTAGTTCTAAGTTCTAGGGGACTGATGACCTCAGATGTTAAGTCAGATGTTAAGTCAGATGTTAAGTCCCATAGTGCTCAAAGCTATTTGAACCATTTTTTTGGTTACTTCCCTTAAGATTCATGCAAATTAATGTGTGTCTGATACACGCATTCTAGTGCAGCTCGCTCCAGATGCTTACTGCTAGGCATTTTCAATGTTAGTGGATATAGTGTAGAAAATTTTTAGCCGTTTTAATGTGCAATAGATTTATTTACATTCATGTCAACTACCAGCTCCAGCACAGGCTTCGTGCCTGCTTGTATACGAGGGTCATTCAATAAGTAATGCTCCACTTTTTTTTCAGAACATATTTATTGTTAAGAGTCAGAATTTGGTGACAATATACATCAACATGTCTTGTCCATGTCCTATTTTTCTACGTAGTCTCCATCACGTTCTATGCCCGTACGCCAACGTTGTGGAAGAGCATGTATTCCCTGCTGGTAAAAGCTCTTGTCCTGTAGGTGTTGCCATGCATGACTGACACACTCGTCATCTTCAAAGTTTGTTCCCCATAAAGCATCTTTAAGCGACCCAAAGCAAATAATCGCATCCGAACGATTCAGCATGTCTGGAACAGTGGCTGTGACAGGACGACCCGAGCGTGGCTGATCATGGAGCTCTGTTTCTGCATTTCCTGGGGCCGTAACGTTTTTTATCCATCGCCCAACTGCACTCCTATCGACTGCAGCATCGCCAAACACTGCACACAAAGGTTTATGGAAGTTCACCACGGTTTCTTTTCGTGCACACAAGAATTCAATAACGGCGAGCTGCTTGTAACGTGAGTCGTATGTAGACACCATTTTGACGTTGTACTACGCCTCTGCCACCTGCCTGAATGGTTCAAAACTTCACCGGATCGCAGAACAAACATCAAATGTGAAGCACCAACAAGGATGTTTGTCTATATACATTAATGACTATTTTTTAAAAAAAAGTGTGGGGTACTACTAATTGAACGACCCTCGTACAATCCATCACCTGTGAACAACCTACATCTAAAACAAATACCTCACAAATCGCTGTACAGTGCATGGTGGAGGGTACATCGCACCAGTATTATCGATTGCCCTACAATGTCACACTCACGTACTGGTCCAGTAAAATTATGATTGTCTGTATACCTCCATAATATACTAATTGAACCTTATGTTTCTGGGGGAAATACGTCATCTTTCCCAGATATTTTTTGCCATTACATACACGAATGGAGTATAGCAACCCATACGGTCGTGGAAATATCTACATGATGCATGCACTGATCACCATGTAACACAACCAGATGCTGTTGGTAGACAGCGACTATATATAGTACAGAACTGTCGAATCAATGTTACTGTTCACCAGTACATATCATTTAACCACCAATGGGTCTATGCGTGTTAATGTCGGGATAGTAGCTGACAATGACCTCATAGTTATAGTGGAAACTGAGATTGTAGTGAGGTAAAGAGGAGCGACTCGTTCGGGTAGAGTTGGAGAAGCTGTACGGAAAGTGGCATATTCTGGGGACAACTGAGGCTAAGTACAGTACATTCTGTCTCGACATTTATGTCTTTGACAGCAGCAGTGTCAGTGCATCGACGTTCGATGTTTCTACGTTAAAATTAATAGCATGTGTGTTATCGCAAAGCATATTTCTAAAGCATCAAAATATCGTGAACAAACGTGGTTTGCAGGAAGCGGTATATGCTACAGTGGAGCAACAATAGACCTGGGAGCATTGAGCTGAAGATGTGCTGTTTGTGATTAAGGCCACTGAATCGTACTAAGATCAAAGAAAATTCAGTAAAACATGGTTTATCTATTCCAAAAGGTTTCGGATACTATAAACGTGAAATTAAAAGCGTACAAAAGACAATTTATTTGCGAAATACTATTACATAGATTCCAAATGTTCGTCAGTCCTATTTAAGTACAGTAATGCTCTCTCTCTCTCTCTCTCTCTCTCTCTCTCTCTCTCTCTCTCTCTCTCTGTGTGTGTGTGTGTGTGTGTGTGTGTGTGTGTGTGTGTGTGTGTGTGTTCTTTAACTCTTCATACCACTAACCAATCTTCCATTAAAGCTACAGTTGTTTGTGTTTTCCTTTTTTTTCGTTTATAAACGTATAGCTATGGTGTTTTTTTAATCATTGACAAAGGTCTTCTTAGGCACTTGTGGGTTTTATTATTCTGAAGGTGTAGTTATCTACGCCGAAACCTAGGTTAACACTAGGTGCTTTTTTCGCAATAGAGGCGGGTTTCTAGTTTTTTAATATAGTATCCATACATCCCATACTGATTTTTGAAATTTAATTTGCTTATGATGAATAGCCATTTATCCACTAACTCCCACAGTCTTCTATGGGATTTCGAAATGTAATTTGCTTGTGGAAAAATGCTCTCATCCAGCAGAGGAATGGAATCAGATGTGTACGTAACACAGTTTCCAAACGTTTATCAGGAATGTTTAAGCACAATGATGCGGTATGTGGTGCTCCCTCCTGTCATTAACAAACGTTTTATTAAAACTGCAGTTCTTCATGCCATAAATGCATATATAGACTTCCTACTGATTTCAAAATGTAATTTTATTACGAAGAAATGCTCAGTCATTCAGCACAGCTGTAGAATCAGATGTGTATGTAAGATAGTTTAAACGTCTGTCAGTGCCAGTTAAGTACAGTGGTGCTGTGTGAGGCACTCCCTCCCACCATTAACAAATCTTTCGTTAAAACTACAGCCCCTCCTGATTTCAAAACGTAATCTGTTTACGAAGACAATACCCACTCATTCGGAAGAGCAGTAGAATCAGCTCTGTGTAACATAATTTCCAAACATCTATCAGGGCTATTTAAGTACAACGATGCTGTGTGGGCTACCCACTGCAATCGTTAACAAATGTTCCTTTAAAACTAGAGTTTTCCCCACCATTTACATCCCACACTGATTTTTGAAATTTACTACTGTATCACTAGTATTTAATACATTTAGACAGGATCAAACTCGGACAGTCCATTTTCATTGTTATAAATCTGAGCTTAAAGCCATGTTCTTTTTAGAGGAGGGAGATCTAAAAGTTTCTACCAGATGTTAGGTAGTCCCACATATCCATTCCGTTTAAAAAAATATCTCACGTTTTATCCGAATTCATAAGTTAATAGTAATTTATAGAATACCATTGCAATAATATAGGCTGACGGTCCATTTTAACGCCGACCAGTTATGTTTTAGATGGATTTCTTCTATTACCACTGCCTCCATGCCAATTTGTCCTAATATGCCTCCTGCTCCCGTCCGTGGGAAATGGTACAATGTCCCTGGAGTGCATAGACTTCCCCTATTAAAGTATAGATGCGTGACCTCATTCTTCCATCTTACATGTAGTGCATATGTTAAAAAAATCAAGCACTTTCTACGGCCAAGTCCGATTATATCTGCTGTTTAATGCTTTTTACTAAAGTAATAACACACATGGCCATAGGCAGCAGTCAGATTTTCTTTTTCTCCCTGCAATACAGTTCAATAAAGAATGGAGTCGTTCCTAGCTCAGTGGGTTGTATTGGTCGCAAAGCACTTGTTGCCAGATCAGGTGATACTGTGAAGCATAGGTCTTTAAAACAGTAATCTGTCGGCGTATGAAATAATGTATTTTAACCCTATGGAAGTCTGAATACGTCGAGGGAATGGTAGTATTTCGGACAAATCTGTGTTTCGACACTACAAAAATCACGATTCTTTAGTTCAAATCAGGAGGTGCTAAGATAACAATGTAATCATAGTTCTCATATTAAGAACAGGCCTAAGTGTGATTGATACAGGAAAATAAAAGAAACGAATGTATTTTAACGATAGTGCTTTATTTTTCACAATTTACATTACCAAAGTGTAGAAAGTGCATGATAAAATAACAGTATCTCTTACAACTTTGCTTTTTTTCGTAAAAATTGCTCTTACTTTAGCTGTAACAGGTCTCTAACACGCAGCACACGAGGAAAGGATAGGTACAAATTTAATGCAAGCAGCACTATGTCTGCAGGGAAAGTAAAAACTCCTGTCTCCTCCTGGAACCAGATTTTATACAGGTGAGCATTATCAGAAGCTCTCAGTCACATGGTGTTCTGATGCTGCTTTTAGAAGATTTGATGGAGGTTTAATATTAGCTGCGTACTTCTGCATTAATTTTTGCATTTATGCTATGATAGATATTATCCACAAAATGCTCACCCTACGCAAGAAGCACAAACAAGCACTTGGAAAACCACACACTATGTTCATGAGTTGTTAGTTTCAGCCCAACATTAAAACCCTACACCACAATAGAAACATACGGTTGCATTTCCCTCACTGGTATAAAAGAATCCAGCTTCACTTCGCTCGTCAGAACGTTGCATAATAGCAAAAGATCAGTTATCAAAATGCTACCGTCATACCATATATTCTATATTTAGGGTGAGCTAACTTAATCTCCCACGTACTACATTTTGAACTGCACAAAGATAATGATTCAGGAGATGAATGTCGGAGTGTTTCCGTTCTTCACAGGTTACAAGTTTCGTTAAAAGAAAAGACTCTATATAGACTAATCTAAAGATCCAGGATGCCGACACATCCACTCACGTATCATGAAGTCACCCCTGGTCCCGTATTACACATTGCTTGTAAATGCAGTACAGTAGTAAACATCTAGCGCAACTTTGCTATTTTTCTGTATACATGGTGGGGCAAATAAAAGTGGCCAGAATGAGTGGATATGACTGGACGTGAATGTACGCATATAACCACACACCGTAAGCGCACACTACATGTGTTTTCGCTACGTGATCCACACTGGTTCAAAGCATAGTGCGGGCTGTGTCAGTGTGAGAAGAGCAGTGCATAGGGGACGGTGGTACTCAAGGTGGGGCGACAGGTGATCATTGTGGAAAGTCACGTGACAACCAACTCATGGAAACAGTGTGGTCAGTTGTTTCCTGAGAAGCTCAATGGTGTCAAAGTGGCAGCAAAGAGTGCCTTACAGCGCTTAGTCCTAACATGGCATCAGACAGGATCTGTTTCGAACAAGCCAAAAAACTTTCCAAAACATGCCCGCACACCAGAAAATATGTCGCATCAGTAAATGCCTCAAAGTCCTGTCAGATCAATCTGACGCCTGTCGCAAGAGACCGGCATACCACGACGATCATGCGGATGAATACTCCAGCTGCACCTGCAATTGCATTACTACTGAGTGTCTGTTGTTAATGCTTAAAACCAGCAGATGCTCCTAAGCGCCTCCAGTTTTGTGAGTGGCTGTTCACTCAGATAACAATGAATGGCTCAGACATGGATCTGTTCTTTATGTCTGAAGAAGTCTTGTTTCACCTGAGTGGCTATATTAACTCACAGAATCACAGGTCCTGGGCAGCGGAGAATCCATAGAACTTCCACGAAACACCATTACATGATTAGGAGGTTGGGTTTTGATGTACATGTCTGTATGTCGCAGTATTGGTCCCATCCTCTTTCATCAGACGCTGTCTTCGGCGCGTTACGTTGCCAACATTTTGAAACAGTTTGTGGCAGCAGTAACGGAGGAGGGAAAGACCAAGAGTTAATTTGAACAGTATGGAGCAACTTCTCATACGGCCATCTGAACGTTGGAACACATTTGCAAAATCTTCATGCCTGACAGAGTTGTTAGCAGGGGATAGTCTGATTGTGGCCCTAACTGGCCATCCAAGTCGCCTGATCTGAGTGTGTGTGATTACATTGTGTGGGGAACCCTCAAGTCTAAGGTACATCGCAACAACCCTCATAGTCTTCAGGAACTGCACCAGAACATTTCGGATGAGATTGCAATTCCAACAGTCCAGCTTCGATCCACCTTCAGAAACTTGTTGACCAGTGCCCGAAAATGCCAAGAGATGAATGGTGGTTATTTTCAACATCTGCCAAAATCAGGTTAGTACTGTATTTCCTTTCCTCTGCTGTGTTTCTTTGTACCCTGTAACTCTGTTCTCTGGGCCACTCTTAGTTGCCTTACCCTGTATGTGTATCGGTTTGCCACTGGGGGTTCCCCCACAGTCCAGGGTAGGTCTGCTATAGAATTAGATGGTGGATCTACCACGTGTTAGACGTGGGACAGGTAGGTCTGGGATAAATTCATAGGTGTAAAGATTTACTACGTCCATTGAAGCAAATCTGGACCCTCTGTTACTGATATGTCTTTGATATCTTCTATAAGATCATAGCTATTCTTAATTGAAAAGTTCTTTTCGTAAGTATAAAATCTTCTAATGTCCTAAAATGTCTTGGCAGAAACCCATCAGCATCAAAACCACGTTCACAACCGAAAATTCATAAGCCCCATTGTCCTATAAGTCTTATAATAATTCAAAAAATAGTCCAGCAGTCCAGTGATGTTGCCATAAAGGACTCTTCCTGTCACCCAATACAACACAAAATGGCATCTTCCGATCCACGCCTACTCATATATACAAATTCCCTCTGGGTCCTCTTGATGAACAGAAAGAAATGAACATTATTGAAGTAACTGCTCACAGGAACATATAAAATCCAAATATAATTGATAAATTTAACAACAAAATCAAAAAGGAGCAATACACACCTCCCAAATTAGGACCACGAGAACAATACACACATTTGCTTGCATCCCCTTTATAGGAAAAGTTTCAGACAAATCTGCTAACCTCTTTCGTAACAATGGTATTCAATGACATGATTATTAGGCTATATGCACCAAATAGCTGCTTATAATAAGTAATCTTTATTCATGACTGACTTTTTCGGCCTTTGTCGCCATTGTCAAGTACGTCTAGATTGATGTGACGTCCACATTACGTCGTTAGTGAACTGTCTTATAAATGTAATTGTTTTAATAAGATGGTAAATTATGTAAATATGTTGAAAATAAAATGTTAATTACAGTGTGACAAGAGTTTGACAGTTCCACTCTTATGGCGCTACTTGCATCGTAAGAGTGGAACTTCAAACTACTGTCACACTGTAATTAACATTTTATTTTCAACATATTTACGTCAGTTATCACCTTAATAAAACAGTGACAGTTATAAGACAGTTCACTAATGACGTAATATGGACGGCACATCAATCTAGGTGTACTTGACAATGGCGATAAAGTCCGAAACAGTCTGTCATGAATAAAAATTACTCATTACAAGCAACTGTTTGGTGCATTTACTGTAATAATCATGTCGTTATCAGACAAACATCTACATCTACATCTACATCTATACTCCGCGAGCCACCTTACGGTGTGTGGCGGAGGGTACTTATTGTACCACTATCTGATCCCCCCTTCCCTGTTCCATTCACGAATTGTGCGTGGGAAGAACGACTGCTTGTAAGTCTCCGTATTTGCTCTAATTTCTCGGATCTTTTCGTTGTGATCATTACGCGAGATATATGTGGGCGGTAGTAATATGTTGCCCATCTCTTCCCGGAATGTGCTCTCTCGTAATTTCGATAATAAACCTCTCCGTATTGCGTAACGCCTTTCTTGAAGTGTCCGCCACTGGAGCTTGTTCAGCATCTCCGTAACGCTCTCGCGCTGACTAAATGTCCCCATGACGAATCGCGCTGCTTTTCGCTGGATCATGTCTATCTCTTCTATTAATCCAACCTGGTAAGGGTCCCATACCGATGAGCAATACTCAAGAATCGGACGAACAAGCGTTTTGTAAGCAACTTCTTTCGTCGATGAGTCACATTTTCTTAGAATTCTTCCTATGAATCTCAACCTGGCGCCTGCTTTTCCCACTATTTGTTTTATGTGATCATTCCACTTCAGATCGCTCCGGATAGTAACTCCTAAGTATTTTACGGTCGTTACCGCTTCCAATGATTTACCACCTATGGCATAATCGTACTGGAATGGATTTCTGCCCCTATGTATGCGCATTATATTACATTTATCTACGTTTAGGGAAAGCTGCCAGCTGTCGCACCATGCATTAATCCTCTGCAGGTCCTCCTGGAGTACGTACGAGTCTTCTGATGTTGCTACTTTCTTGTAGACAACCGTGTCATCTGCAAATAGCCTCACGGAGCTACCGATGTTGTCAACTAAGTCATTTATGTATATTGTAAACAATAAAGGTCCTATCACGCTTCCCTGCGGTACTCCCGAAATTACCTCTACATCTGCAGATTTTGAACCGTTAAGAATGACATGTTGTGTTCTTTCTTCTAGGAAATCCTGAATCCAATCACAAACCTGGTCCGATATTCCGTAAGCTCGTATTTTTTTCACTAAACGTGAGTGCGGAACCGTATCAAATGCCTTCCTGAAGTCCAGGAATACGGCATCAATCTGCTCGCCAGTGTCTACGGCACTGTGAATTTCTTGGGCAAATAGGGCGAGCTGAGTTTCACATGATCTCTGTTTGCGGAATCCATGTTGGTTATGATGAAGGAGATTTGTATTATCTAAGAACGTCATAATACGAGAACACAAAACATGTTCCATTATTCTACAACAGATTGACGTAAGCGAAATAGGCCTATAGTTATTCGCATCTGATTTATGACCCTTCTTGAAAATGGGAACGACCTGCGCTTTCTTCCAGTCGCTAGGTACTTTACGTTCTTCCAGCGATCTACGATAAATTGCTGATAGAAAGGGGGCAAGTTCTTTAGCATAATCACTGTAGAATCTTAAGGGTATCTCGTCTGGTCCGGATGCTTTTCCGCTACTAAGTGATAGCAGTTGTTTTTCAATTCCGATATCGTTTATTTCAATATTTTCCATTTTGGCGTCCGTGCGACGGCTGAAGTCAGGGACCGTGTTACGATTTTCCGCAGTGAAACAGTTTCGGAACACTGAATTCAGTATTTCTGCCTTTCTTCGGTCGTCCTCTGTTTCGGTGCCATCGTGGTCAACGAGTGACTGAATAGGGGATTTAGATCCGCTTACCGATTTTACATATGACCAAAACTTTTTAGGGTTCTTGTTTAGATTGTTTGCCAATTTTTTATGTTCGAATTCGTTGAATGCTTCTCTCATTGCTCTCTTTACGCTCTTTTTCGCTTCGTTCAGCTTTTCCTTATCAGCTATGATTCGACTACTCTTAAACATATGATGAAGCTTTCTTTGTTTCCGTAGTACCTTTCGTACATGATTGTTATACCACGGTGGATCTTTCCCCTCGCTTTGGACCTTAGTCGGTACGAACTTATCTAAGGCGTACTGGACGATGTTTCTGAATTTTTTCCATTTTTGTTCCACATCCTCTTCCTCAGAAATGAACGTTTGATGGTGGTCACTCAGATATTCTGCGATTTGTGCCCTATCACTCTTGTTAAGCAAATATATTTTCCTTCCTTTCTTGGCATTTCTTATTACACTTGTAGTCATTGATGCAACCACTGACTTATGATCACTGATACCCTCTTCTACATTCACGGAGTCGAAAAGTTCCGGTCTATTTGTTGCTATGAGGTCTAAAACGTTAGCTTCACGAGTTGGTTCTCTAACTATCTGCTCGAAGTAATTCTCGGACAAGGCAGTCAGGATAATGTCACAAGAGTCTCTGTCCCTGGCTCCAGTTCTGATTGTGTGACTATCCCATTCTATACCTGGTAGATTGAAGTCTCCCCCTATTACAATAGTATGATCACGAAACTTCTTCACGACGTTCTGCAGGTTCTCTCTGAGGCGCTCAACTACTACGGTTGCTGATGCAGGTGGTCTATAGAAGCATCCGACTATCATATCTGACCCACCTTTGATACTTAACTTAACCCAGATTATTTCACATTCGCATTCGCTAATAACTTCACTGGATATTATTGAATTCTTTACTGCTATAAATACTCCTCCACCATTGGCGTTTATCCTATCCTTGCGGTATATATTCCATTCTGTGTCTAGGATTTCGTTACTGTTCACTTCCGGTTTTAACCAACTTTCCGTTCCTAATACTATATGCGCACTATTTCCTTCAATAAGAGATACTAATTCAGGAACCTTGCCCTGGATACTCCTGCAGTTTACCAATATTACGTTAACTTTTCCTGTTTTTGGTCTCTGAGGACGGACGTTCTTTATCAACGATGATAATGTCCTCTCTGGTAAGCCGTCAGGTATTTTATCGTTTCGCCCAAGGGGGGGTCCCTCTAACCTAAAACACCCCCGTGTGCACGCCACACGTACTCTGCTACTCTAGTAGCTGCTTCCGGTGTGTAGTGCACGCCTGACCTGTCTAGGGGGGCCCTACAGTTCTCCACCCAATAACGGAGGTCGATGAATTTGCAACCATTATAGTCGCAGAGTCGTCTGAGCCTCTGGTTTAGACCCTCCACACGGCTCCAAACCAGAGGACCGCGATCGACTCTGGGCACTATGCTGCAGATATTAAGCTCAGCTTGCACTCCGCGTGCGATGCTGGTTGTCTTCACCAAATCAGCCAGCCGCCGGAAGGAACCAAGGATGGCCTCAGAACCCAAGCGGCAGGCGTCATTCGTTCCGACATGTGCTACTATCTGCAGCCGGTCACACCCAGTGCGTTCAATAGCTGCCGGAAGGGCCTCCTCCACATTACGGACGAGACCCCCCGGCAAGCACACCGAGTGCACACTGGCATTCTTCCCCGACCTACCCGCTATTTTCCTGAGGGGCTCCATAACCTGCCTAACGTTGGAGCTCCCTATAACTAATAGGCCCGCCCTCTGTGACTGTCGGGACCTTGCCGGAGAATCGGCCACTGGCCCAACAGGCGAGGCATCCTGTGGTGGCTCGGAAACGATGTCATCACCACTAGGAAGCACCCCGTACCTGTTGGAAAGGGGTAAGGCAGCTGCCACGCGGCCAGATCCCACCTTCGCCTTTCGGCCAGGCACGCGCGAGCCCACCACTGTCCGCCATTCACCCTGGAGTGATGGCTGACCGGTAAGATGCTCACTGCCGGAAGACGCAGCGACATCAGGGGTTCCATGTGATTCCAAGGCCACCGAAGTAGGCATAGGTCTCACCACAGTTGCCCCAACGCCACTACGAGCCGACGCCTGCGCCTCGAGCTCGATGAGCCTAACAGACAAAGCCTCCACCTGCCCCCGAAGAGTGGCCAATTCTCCTTGCGTCCGCTCACAACAACCACAGTCCCTACACATGACTATGTTTACCCTACTCTATACGGTGACAAATTCCCAAGATAATCTTCTGATGAGCTACTCTGATAATCAAGAAACACTCACTGAAATACGAGACGCGAAAACTACGCTAGGTTTTCCCAGAAAAACTATTTAAAAGCTAAGCGCAGCAAATAAGTACAAAAACGCTTTATACAAACAGTACTCGCTGCTGCTGGTGCTCTCGCTCTGGCTGTCACAAGACAACTGCTGATTCAAGTGACTAGTGGCTAACGGCCGCGAAACAAACAAAAGACGGTTTTAGGGCGCTTTCTGTTCTAAACGATCAAGAAAACACTAAGAAATCTAACACGAAAACTACGTAAAGTTTTATCAAGAACTGTTAGTTACTATGCAGAGCAGATAAACACAAACAGAATCCCTTCCTTAGTGGAAGGTCGTAAACAAAATGCAAAATAAACGCTTTATACAAACAGTACTCGCTGCTGCTGGTGCTCTCGCTCTGGCTGTCACAAGACAACTGCTGCCGCTAAAGAAGAAAAATTGGTATTCAAATATCCTTCAGCCCTAACAATAAGCTACAACAGCACATCTTTCATTGCCGCAAGATACAGCAAATCACTTTCATGTGACAACTGCCAACAGTTCTACATAGGCCAGATGGGAAGGAGATTCAATATAAGGTACCTAGAACATATGGATGTTTTCCGTTTAAATAACTTTGATAAATTTCCAGAATGAGATCTTCACTCTGCAGCGGAGTGTGCGCTGATATGAAACTTCCTGGCAGATTAAAACTGTGTGCCCAACCGAGACTCGAACTCGGGACCTTTGCCTTTCGCGGGCAAGTGCTCTACCAACTGAGCTACCGAAGCACGACTCACGTCCGGTGCTCACAGCTTTACTTCTGCCAGTACCTCGTCTCCTACCTTCCAAACTTTACAGAAGCTCTCCTGCGAAACTTGCAGAACTAGCACTCCTGAAAGAAAGGATATTGCGGAGACATGGCTTAGCCACAGCCTGGGGGATGTTTCCAGAATGAGATTTTCACTCTGCAGCGGAGTGTGCGCTGATATGAAACTTCCTGGCAGATTAAAACTGTGTGCCCGACCGAGACTCGAACTCGGGACCTTTGCCTTTCGCGGGCAAGTGCTCTACCAACTGAGCTACCGAAGCACGACTCACGTCCGGTGCTCACAGCTTTACTTCTGCCAGTACCTCGTCTCCTACCTTCCAAACTTTACAGAAGCTCTCCTGCGAACTTGGTAGAGCACTTGCCCGCGAAAGGCAAAGGTCCCGAGTTCGAGTCTCGGTCGGGCACACAGTTTTAATCTGCCAGGAAGTTTCAACTTTGATAAATCCACTTTTGAAACACATCTTAAAGAACATGGCCACTCAGCCACAAAAATTACTGACAACCTGCAGATCCTGGACACTAACAGCAAAGTAAAGATCAATCTCAATGAATAAGAGGACCTAGCAAACAAGTCATTTCTACACATTTTAATGAAATTCTTAAGAACTAAAACTGTTACTCATTGCCATCTCACCATTACAAAAAGAAAAAAAAAGATTACAACGTTATGTAAGTTGCAGTATGGTTCCACAAGCATGTAACAACCTAATTTTCATAATACATAATTATCTGTTGTTTCTGTATGTGTAACATCTTTGAACTTCTTAGCTGTAAGGTCTTTGACCATAACCTCTGTTTTCCTTTGCGAACTTATTAAATGTTGTGAGTGTGTGCACTTCTGAAGTTATTAACATCTACTCTATCAAAGACATAACTCGGAAGTGCCGCTATTTACCATGCTGGATAATTTACATTTAATGTGTAAAAAATGGAGCTATTTTTGTAGAAATGGGATGAGTGTAATGTGGAAACGACATGGGTACTCTAGTTTTATGTACCAGTAAGTACTAAAATACTTCACAACACATGCCACTTAGCAACAGCCAATTGTTTCAGTTAGATCTGTTTACTCATCATCACAGTATTTGTTTTTATTTAAACAGTGATCTCCAACATCAAGCTCTGAAACATGTAATAGAATGTAAAACCACGGGAAGATGGGCATAAGCCCGAAACCAGTCATGCATTAATAAAATCACCTTCCTTGTGAAAGACATCGGTTGTTATTCCACACAATACAAAAGAACAGTAATGGAGTTCAACTGCATCCATCACAGGTAAAATTCAACTAACACTACAACTCAGACTGGCAACTACATGTATGTGCACTGCTCACCCCTCTAGCACAATTATGATGTCATGGTGAGTCCACTCTCAAATATCACATGGGGAAGAGGGGGAAATGAACAATGCTGTAATTCAATCCTAAATCTCTCCTCACTCTTATAGAAGCTCTAAACTGTGCATGGTTGCACGAAGCAACTGCACAAATGTAAATGACTCAATGGATAGGGTACGTTGGAAGCGCTGTAACACTAATAAAAATTGGTTCAAATGGCTCTGAGCACTATGGGACTTAACATCTGTGGTCATCAGTCCCCTAGAACTTAGAACTACTTAAACCTAACTAACCTAAGGACATCACACACATCCATGCCCTAGGCAGGATTCGAACCTGTGACCATAGCGGTCACGCGGTTCCAGACTGAAGCGCCTAGAACCGCACTGCCACAAAGGCCGGCCTGTGACACTAATAGAGTCACATTATGTCAGTATATCGCATCTGAAAAAAAGACTATGTACTTTTTGCAAAACACTTTGCAGTCGACTAGGACTCTGACACCATTATACTTTCACAATCGTACATTTAGCGTGATGATCGTAGGAATATGATAAAGGTGATTAGGGAATGTACAGATACACATCTATGGACAATCATGTCTTGGCTGTGAACTGAAAATGTTATGCATCGGATCTTTGTGGTGCAGTCCTTGAATACTAAAGATACTGCAATAAGGCGTTGTTGGGCATTGCACTGGAGGACTATTCCCCTGTATTCTCTCTATTAAAAAAGAAAAAAAAATTAGCTGATGTAGTGATTGTAGAGGAGATTAGGATATGTATAGAGGCATACAGACAATCATTTTTAATAGATCATTAGGCATCTGAGTGGAATAGGGACGAAAAAATCGATAATATTGCTACGACATAGCCCACACTGAGCAGTGGTTTGCGGAATATGTATTTAGATGTAGGCTCTTATCTTTTCGAGCGCTGTGACATTGGTAGGCTACAGCGATTTGCAAAGTACTGACAACTCGTGGGACTTCGAGCTGAATGTAAATAAATGTAACTATTGCATCTAAATAGCTGAAGAGACCCACTGCTGATTCATTACGCCACTGACCACAAATGACTACAAGCAGCACCAATCTTAAATACCTAGACATACGAGGTGTGGCTAGAAAAAAACCGGACTAGTACTGGTGAAACAATAAAACGAATGCAATAAGGCTGAAAGTCGCGTGGCCTGTCGCGTGACTCTCGCTCCGCCTACTGCTCGAGTTTCATCTGCCTCCTGCACTCAGTCTGCCCGTGGCGTCTGTTTTAAGTAGTTGACGTTTTGTCTGTGCGTCGGAAAATGTTGAGTGTACAGAAAGAACAGCGTGTTAACATCAAATTTTGTTTCAAACTAGGAAAATCTGCAAGTGAAACGTTTGCAATGTTACAACAAGTGTACAGCGATGATTGTTTATCGCGAACACAAGTGTTTGAGTGGTTTAAACGATTTAAAGATGGCCGCGAAGACACCAGTGATGACACTCGCACTGGCAGACCATTGTCAGCAAAAACTGATGCAAACATTGAAAAAATCGGTAAACTTGCTCGACAAGATCGCTGTTTAACAATCAGAGCAGTGTCTGAGTTAACAGGAGTTGACTTGTTGTCTTGTCGAACAAGTTTACCGATTTTTTCAATGTTTGCATCAGTTTTTGCTGACAATGGTCTCCCAGTGCGAGTGTCATCACTGGTGTCTTCGCGGCCATCTTTAAATCGTTTAAACCACTCAAGCACTTGTGTTCGCGATAAACAATCATCGCCATACACTTGTTGTAACATTACAAACGTTTCACTTGCAGATTTTCCTAGTTTGAAACAAAATTTGATGTTAACACACTGTTCTTTCTGTACACTCAACATTTTCCGACGCACAGACAAAACGTCAACTACTTAAAACAGACGCCACGGGCAGACTGAGTGCAGGAGGCAGATGAAACTCGAGCAGTAGGCGGAGCGAGAGTCACGTGACAGGCCACGCGACTTTCAGCCTTATTGCATTCGTTTTATTGTTTCACCAGTACTAGTCCGGTTTTTTTCTAGCCACACCTCGTAGGTAATCACATGGTAATGGATTTCTTCCTGTCCTTTAGTGTGCTGTTATTGTCTTTGTGATAACTCTCTAACAGACAGCCTTCAACTAATGATACAGTGCTGGATTTTATCAACTGTGTGCATTTTATCAACTGGGTTTTTATCAAGATATGTATAATTGTGGAACGCTTTTTATGCTTTGACTTCATATAATGTTACATGGCAATTTTGTAATAAGTTCCATAAGGTACACACAGTTTTGCATTTTATGTAATCAGTGAAATTAATTGTAGTTTACCTCTTCTCCCCTCATTAACTTCATATTTTTCCCTTAGGTCAAATGCTGGCAGCGTAAGACTGCTGAAAGCAGACGTCTTGGAACAATAAAACTGTCTACACTGCAATCACAATGTGCGAAGTGTGTTCTCCATTTCCAAAAAGCAGTGAAATTTGCATCTTCTAAAAATTTCGGCACAAAACTGTGAGTAGCATTGTTGGTTGCAGAAAATAGAGTATGTGTTAAATATTCTCAAAAACTAGACCAAAACTAGTGGATGTTGTACTATGGTGGAAATATGCAATATCACTTGCATTTACTGATGCTGCTGCTGTTAGTGAGGTACAGACTAAGAATAATGGTCTCAGAATGCTGGGGGAACTCTAAGCAGTGGTGGGAACTGTGGGGATGGTAGGCAGTAGAACACCTCCAACTTCTCGAAGCACAACTTAATAACTTTCCAGCCAATTTATCCAGATGAACAGTCGGCAAAATTGCGTACGAATGCTTCAAGGCAGTGAAGTTAGTTGATCTTGGCGCAATTCTCGTGATCTCTCTAACTTCAGTGGTTCCTTTCATATGCATTTCCCCTTCAAATCACGGCTGGTGGAGGTGAAAACAAATTCCTTACCGAATGATGGGATAATTTTCGGGCCGATTGCGCAGTTTGCTGTACATCGTCAAGTTTATACATTGTTTGAAATTTCGTTATCTTTCGTTTTCCAATCCTGTAGCACTGTTTGAAGTTATGCAACCATCCACTGCTTCCCTTTAAATCACTGTAATCTATGTTGGGCGCAATTTGTCGAGCATAACGTACTAGGTCACTATCATGTACATTCCGTAAATTGTATCGAGCATCCTTGAAACGCAAAAAAACAAGCTTTTGTAACAAGTGCGCTTTGTCCTCCCTTGAATATCCGTAGTTTTTCTTATGCACTACACGATCATATTGCTGCGGACTTTTCCAAATCTGTTCATAATCACCTTTTTATTATGCTGTGGATGATCTTCCTCGCATGTAACTTTGTTTGTACCCTCTCCTTAGACAACTATTGTCCTTTACTACGTTTCACTGGAGACGGGATTTGTGGTTCCCTGTCCGAGCAGGCTCATCAACTACATGATTCGACACCTGTTTCAGCATCACTTTCACTTGTTAAGCACCTATCGTTATCGCTGTACTCCTCATATACATTGTCCACACAGTCGAGCGTACGCGACATCACACATTCCACTGACTCATCTTGCAGAAAAGCAAATTTTTCATCTGCCACTTGTTTCTCACTCTGTGAAATTCTTCGTGTTCGTTTCTGACGAAATATCAGTTTCGGAATCTGTTGTCGTATGTATAATGCACTATTTTCTCAGTTTATCGTTGCCATTGCTCTGCTTTGTATCAACAGCGCTAGCACTGAAAGACTGTTGTGAGTTACTTGTCGACTAAGCAGTTCAACTGCGCTCCTTATCCTCATGCTGTGCTCACCATTGGATACCTCCAGCCCCGCCCCCTATTGCCAGTAGCAGCCAATACTGTAGTTGCGCAGTAGACAGTATGTGGGACGCCTGTGAGACGCCGAATGCCGTGAACATCATTGGCCTTTTGCAGCTTCGCACTCAAGGTGTTCATTGTTAGAAAACTGGTAGCTGAGTACCCTCGACTATAAGGGATTCCTAAGGTACACAAGGAAGGCATTCCTCTAAGGCCACTAGTTAGTTGAGGTTGAGGTTGTTGTGGAGAAGGAGATCAGACTGCGAGGTCATCGGTC
Source organism: Schistocerca americana (assembly GCF_021461395.2). NCBI lineage: Eukaryota > Metazoa > Arthropoda > Insecta > Orthoptera > Acrididae > Schistocerca > Schistocerca americana. Next base: position 543,959,011 of record NC_060119.1, read on the forward strand.
CACTAGTTAGTACTGGTGCATCTACACACCAGCTGACAAATAACTATAACGCATTCTCAGTGAACAGATGGGGAAGTGAGAATACCACATTCACAGCTCTGCTCGTTTCGAATGCACAAAACTGAATCAAAAACTAGTCTATATACTAAAAGCACACCATTAATTTTTTGAAATGTTTTACAGAATGTGGGATACACCATTTCCAGACGTCTACCATACCAAATTTTCAGCACTACTGTAACACTTTAAGTGCAACTTAATATTGCATGGGGGCTTAATTATAAATTTAATGCAAATATTTTTAATTTTTAGTAGCTAACTGTCCGGTTACGCAGTCTCGTAACCGGTTGGCCCTGACTAGTTTTAGTACGCAATCTGACTGCACAGAATAACAACAAAGAATGAAAGAAAATTTCCGTTAACACAATTAATTAATTAAGTCCCCAGCAACTATAAAACGTACGAAACCAAAACACAAGTGTAACTGTTCTGTGTGTGGAAGTGTGATTCAACGTACACATCTGACACGGTTCTTCTTCAATAAGACAAGAAATTTTAAATACCATTTATACTGAAGTAATTAAAAAAAATAGAAATACTATAATTGCGCAAGAAAACCAGAATTACACTCTAATACAAGAACACGAGCCAGATGCTTTGTTGACTGAACCTGTGACGAGGCATTGTTTAAGACATAATGAAAAAAAAGGAATTTTTTTTACCTTCATATATATTGACGAAAAGCACTCTGATCATTACAATATCTCCATTCGAACAACATCTGCTGTCTAGCCCATCAAACAACTGCATACAACATGGCCACAAATAGCACAGCTATCAATATCCTCTCAGCAAGATCTGCACAAGCACTCACTACGACGACATCTCGACAAGCACTGCCAGTGGAGGCGGCGGAATAAAACTCTTTGGCGCAATCTCTGGCGCTGTGGCTCAGTGTAGCCACCTTTCATATGCCCTTTCTCCACGGGCCAGAATTTGATGGTATTTTTGCCAGCATTAGTGGTGAAAATACCACCAAATTCGTCCACAAAAATACAGACAAAAATAAAAGATAATATTAATACGTAAATATCACATAATTAGATAAAATTTTGGCTTTGCACTGACCTTTCAATAACCTAATATATAAAATACAGTAAGCAATACAAATTCTTTCATACATGTGACTTTACATAATAGTTTACACAATACACAAAAAATCAGTTTATACAAATGTTCACATAAAATGCTTTCAATGATTCAAAAAACAAGTAGTTGATAGTTCCAGCAGTAGCACCCAGCAATGGTCAACAGGTGCAAACAGCAAGAAGTAACATCATTTCAGTAGAAACAGTTCCAACAGTGGCACCCAGCAATGTTGAGTAGGTGCAGACACCGACAAGTGATATCATTTCAATAGAAGCAGTTCCATCAGTTGCACCCAGCAATGTTGAACAGGTGCAGACACCAACAAGTGACATTATGTCAGTAGAAGCAGTTCCATTAGTGACACCCAGCAATGTTGAACAGGTGCAGACACCAACTAGTGACATCATTCAGCAGAAGCAGTTCCATTAGTGGCACCCAGCAATGTTGAACAGGTGCAGACACCAACAAGTGACATTATTTCAGTAGAAGCAGTTTCATTAGTGGCACCCAGCAACGTTGAACAAGTGCAGACACCAACAAGTGACATCATTCGGCAGAAACAGTTCCATTAGTGGCACCCAGCAATGTTGAGTAGGTGCAGACACCAACAAGTGACATCATTCAGCAGAAACAGTTCCATTAGTGGCACCCAGCAATGTTGAGTAGGTGCAGACACCAACAAGTGACATCATTCAGTAGAATCAGTTCCATCAGTTGCACCCAGCAATGTTGAACAGGTGCAGACAGCAACAAGTGACATCATTCAGCAGAAACAGTTCCATTAGTGGCACCCAGCAATGTTGAGTAGGTGCAGACACCACAAGTGACTTCATTTCAGTAGAAGCAGTTCCACCAGTGGCACCCAGCAATGTTGAGCAGGTGCAGACACCAACAAGTGACATTTTCAGTATAAGCAGTTCCATTAGTGGCACCCAGCAATGTTGAACAGGTGCAGACAGCAAGAAGTGACAACATTTCAGTAGAAGCAGTTCATCTGTGGCACCCAGCATTGTTGAACAGGTGCAGACACCAACAAGTGACATTATCTCAGTAGAAGCAGTCCATCAGTGGCACCCAGCAATGTTGAGCAGGTGCAGACAGCAACAAGTGACATCATTTCAGTATAAGCAGTTCCACTAGTGACACCCAGTAATGTTGAACAGGTGCAGACAGCAGTCCATAATATTCACTATCACTAATCACACTGTTCATCAGAGTTTATCAGCAGAAATTAAACATGTCCTAGTGGCACCAATCATGTAGAAAAAGTGCAATTAACAGTCCATAATATTCACTATCACTAATCACACAGTTCATCAGCAGAAATTAAACATTTCTAAGTGTCACACATCAATGTTGAACAGGTGCAGGTGTGAACAACAGTTTGAATGCATACACAATTGCTTTTACAAAATGATTATCAATGCTCTTACACTAAACATACAAATTATAATAAACACACAAATGATATCAGATAATTGTCATATTAACTATTACAATACACAAATAACAGTAAACCTATAATATTTATGGGTCTCAGTGCAAGCCACAACAAACAAGTAAAATAATATTTAGGAGATAGGTCGGTACCAATTATCTGGGATTGGGAAGGGAAAACACACAAAACACACTCACTCATCTTTCGTCCACATTAGTGCTACTGTGTAATTGAATAGTGTTAACTGTGTAAATGCAATTCTGTCAAAATTTGATGTTCATCATGTGTATCAAGTAGTAGAGGCAGCAATGTATAACAGTCAATAATAGTTAGTCAACGTCGTAGTCATCATGTCAAGAGCAATGTCTGCCAAGCCAAATCAAATGTACTGTTGCTGAACAACTGTCAGTGTGCCAAGATATGCAATTACTTCCTCTCTCCAAAAAAAAGTATATACTGCTCATTGATTTAACGAAGTGTGTGTGTAGACAATCTTCTTTTCACTTGAGTGTTCTAGTCTGCTATCTTCATCCTCCTTGTTCCATATAGACCAACAAAAAAAAAAAAAAAAAAAAAAAATGCTCCTCACTTACTTCACCTCTTATCCACCAAAACTCCAATAATCATTACATAATCTTAATACTTCAATAATACCTCTTATGTCAATACATATAAACCTTATCACCAATATCATTTACCTTACCTCTTGTCCACCAAGACTCCAATAATCATCAACTTCACACAATCTCAATACCTCAATAATACCTCTTCAATACGTCGATACATATAAACTAGAGGTGTACATGTCCCGCTTTTAACCCGCCCATGCTTGCCCGGTGGCCAGGCGGGCAGGCCGCCGCTCGTTGTCAACAGAACGGGCAGGCTGCTTCACTCCCAGCCAAGCCAAGCAGAACCCAACCCGGGCAGGCTGCGGGAAACTTGCTTGCCTGCCCATATTACTGCTGAGCTGCGCTACGCAGCCGTTTAAGGCCGGTTCCCACTAGAGCGCGGCAGCGCGTCGTGCGGCAGCGGCAGCGGCAAGCGTTTTCCGCTTTGACGCGGCGGCTCGCGGAATTGGCGTTCCCATCTGGAAGCGGCAGACGCTAGCGGTAGCCAATGACGGACAGCCACTGAGGTACGGGGAGGGACCCACTGAAACGCCCGGTGCGTTTGATTAACTATATCTTACACCTACATGAAGGAAAGACGAAGTTGAGTTAAGACATACGAATTTTTCATTTACTGTAGAACGTACTGTTTCACATATGTCATTATTCATGTTTTCTCATTTAACCATAAACAGGTTTCATGACTACCGTTCATGATTGTTCACTATCTCCTAACACATTGAAACAATGCACGACAAAAGAGATTATTCAGATAGTTAAAAGAGACAAAAATTTAAAATCTGATACGGTAGCAGATACAGGAAAACACTAAGAACACAAAGGCTTGAGGGAAGGGATGAAAGTGGAAGCCACTGATAGAAATTCGCACAGAACATAATGTAATCATCGCCAGCACCTTGCTTAAGAATCATGAAAGAATAATACATATTTGGAACAAAGTTTTCGAAAGCAGATTTTAAATTATAAGACATTTCCCGGTGCAGGCGCAAACCTACAATACTTTATTGGTTACGAGCTGCAGTTTACAACTAAAGAGACAGTAAACGGTAACAAATTAAGGAAATGGAACTTGAATAAGTCAAGACCTATAGTTTTTCGATAATCTTAAAGTTACCATAATGCAACGACTGACAGAAACAGGGAAAGGAATCCGCTAGAATACGAATGGATATCTTTGAGAGAAGAACTGGTGTATACAGCAGAGTATGTGAATGGGAAGAAGGTACAGTAGAAATCGTTAAATAAAACGTGATATATTAAATTTGACAAGAGGGAAAAATATAAAAATGCAGCAAATAAAGTAGGCCATGGGAAATGTCTAAACACGAAGTTGACAGAAAGTCCAAAATTGCAACGCGATTTTGCACTTGGAAAACGTAGGGGAATGAAAATGAGAAAGAACAAAGAAAACTTTGCTCAAAGGAGAAGCAACTGTCAAGAACTCATTTGGCAAGCCAGAACTTAGCAAATAAGAGAAGGCTAGAAAGTGGAAGGAATTTGTAGTGAGGAGAGGGGGAGGGGTTGTACAAACTAACATAAGCACAATGTTAGATTCCTGTAAGATGTCTGAACTCGCAAGGCAATACTGATCCTACCACTTAGCTAAGTAGACACACTGAAGAACTGCGAAACTGTGTTTATAGCATTTGCTTGTTTAGAGAAAGGTTTTGACAATCTTAATTAAAACATTCTTTGAAGCTCTGGAGATGTCATAGATAAAACACAGGGCCACAAGATTATCTACAACTTGTACAGAAACCAAACTGCATTTCTAAGACTTAAAAGACTTGAAAGGGAAGCAGTAATTGAGAAGGTAGAAGTAGATAGGATATAAAATGAAGACTGAATAGCAAGAAAAGTGTTCTGAAAAAGAAAATTTGTTCACATCGAATATAAATTCTAATGATTGGGTACTATTTTACAAAGGTATTTGTGTGGAGTGCTGTATTTGTGAGGAGTGCAGCCTTGTATGTAAGTGAAACGTGGGCGATGAACAGTTCTGTCAAGAAGACAATGGACGCTTTCAAAACGTGGTGATCAATAAGAATGCTGAAGATTAGATATGAGGATCGTATAACTAAAGAAGGAAATTACGGCACAACTTTGACTACAAGAGGGGTAAATTGACAGGACATATTATGAGGCGTCAAAGAGTGAGGACAAAGGGGTTGGGTGATATATTCTGATAATAATCATCTGTTGAAATGCTATTCTACTATTTTATCTATTAATGTAAGCAGTGAATTTACTCTTCCATGCACTCCTCCACAAAACATTTAAACCAAAACTGAAATCAGCTGAACACCAAATCTTTCAACCACTGTCTGACAACTACTGCATTCAGTTTCAACTTTCTATAACTATCACTGCCTAGCCACACACACATACAGATATAAGGAGAACAGAAATAAACAAACATTAGTTTTCAGCATATAATTCTTTAGGTCAGCAGCATGTACATAAACAAACCAAACAGGAAGGGACATGAGGTGAACACACTGTAGTTACGACTTCAAATCAGTGTTTTCGGTAAAATGTATACAGCTAGTGACAGAAGAAAAAAGAGCGAACGTGAAAATGTGCTTATGTTCCATAATCTAAGTTTTAGTTCAACCACCAACTTGTGACCAGGTGAGGGGAAAAGCAGATGTCTGCCAAAAACTCGATTCACTGTAAGTAATCAGTTATTCACGTAAAAAAAGATGTGAACTGTCTCATAATCTGCAAGTATCACATATCAAAACAAAACTTAATCATTCTAGATTCCACCGAAGATGCCTTAAAGTAAAAGGCGAAACTCGTCTTGAACCAATAAAGTACACTGGATAAATAAAAAAAAACGTTTGTTACTTACGAAAGGAAATAATCAATAGCTGTAGATACTTAGCAAATGACATCTTATGACGTACCAGCAAATTAGTCTCGGTTTAACTTCTCATTCCACATGCTATTAAATGCCGTTTCAAACAATTCATCTATCCCTTCTGAAAAACTGTAGTTACTTTCATATCTCGGTAGATAAACAGATTTTGGATATTTATCATGCGACGAAATACATCACTGTTTACAAGTTATCGTTTGCAAAAAAACGCGTTTCGATTTCTTGAACCGTTTACGAAATTTGCAGTTGATACAACCACATGGTTTACGACGAGCAGGACGAAGTATCGGTCGCGTCGCGAGCGACCCGCGCGCGGTCACCGCACAGCCCGTCCGCCGACATATCATGCAATATCTCGAGAACGGTGATAGCTATCGTTCTGCTCTCAGCTTTAAAAACAATTTGGATATGTTGACTAAATTTCATACGCAATAGTGTATTACCTAAAATGAACTGTACGCAAAGTCCACGCAATGCGTTTTTACCTCTGCACACTCATTAAAATTTCGTGTAAAGGTTTACGTAAATGCGATACAGCAAGTAACCACGACGAATAACGAAAATAAATTCGGTCCTTTATCGAGAGAAGATATCGGGCTGTAACATGCCCAAGAATCAAATTTTTCTGACGAATAGTTTCCTCGCAATCGGATGATAAGTATTTCATAGCTGCCGCCGCGTCCGCGCCAGCGGTTCGGCGAGAGTTCGTGTGGCCCGGGATTCCGTACCTGACGTCACGCTCAGCGCGTTCTGTGATTGGCGGCGCGCACCTGGAGCGCGGCGCGCGGCAGCGGAAGCGGTTCGACATGGTCAAACCGCGACGCAGAGCCCGCCGCGCCGTGCCGCTGACGCCGTTTCCATGGCAACCACGCCGCTGACGCGCGGTTTTGACGCGCGGCAGCCTTAGTGGGAACCGGCCTTTAAGGCCGGTTCCCACTAGAGCGCGGCAGCGCGGCGTGCGGCAACGGCGGCGGCAAGCGTTTTCCGCTTTGACGCGGCGGCTCGCGGAATTGGCGTTCCCATCTGGAAGCGGCAGACGCTAGCGGTAGCCAATGACGGACAGCCACTGAGGTACGGGGCGGGGCCCACTGAAACGCCCGGTGCGTTTGATTAACTATATCTTACACCTACAAGAAGGAAAGACGAAGTTGGGTGAAGACATACCAAAGTTTCATTTTCTGTAGAATGTACTCTTTCACATATTTCATTATTCATGTTTTCTCATTTCACCATAAACACATTGAAACAATCAATGTACGACAAAAGAGATTATTCAGATAGTTAAGCAAGACAAAAATTTAAAATTTGATACGGTAGCAGGTACAGGAAAACAGTAAGAACACAAAGGGATGAAAGTGGAAGCCACCTGGTAGAATTTCGCACAGAGCATAGTGTAATCATCGCCGACACCTTGCTTAACACTCATGAAAGAATAATACATATTTGGAACAAAGTTTTCGAAACCAGATTTTAAATTATAAGACATTTTCCCTGTGCAGACGCAAACCTACAATACTTTATATTGGTTACGATCTGCAGTTTACAACCAAAAATACAGTAAACGATAGCAAATTAAGGAAATGGAACTTGAATAAGTCAAGACCCACAGTTATTCGATAATCTTATTTACCGTAACGCAACGACTGACTGAAACAGAGGAAGGAATCCGCTAGAATATGAATGGATATCTTTGAGAGAAGAAGTGGTGAATGCAGCAGAGTATGTTAACGGGAAGAAGGTACAGTAGAAATCGTTAGATAAAACGTGATATATTAAATTTGACAAGAGGGAAAATTATAAAAATGCAGCAAATAAAGTAGACCATGGGAAACAGAAATGTCTAAACATGACGTCGACAGAAAGTCCAAAATTGCAACGCGATTTTGCACTTGGAAAACATAGGGGAATGAAAATGAGAAAGAACAAAGAAAACTTTCCTCAAAGGAGAAGCAACTGTCAAGAACTCATTTGGCAAGCCAGAACTAAGCAAATATGAGAAGGCTAGAAAGTGGAAGGAATACGTAGGTAGGAGAGTGGGAGGGGTTGTGCAAACTAACATAAGCACAATGTTAGATTCCTGTGAAATGTCTGAACACGCAAAGCAATACTGATCCTACCACTTAGATAAGTAGACACACTGAAGAACTGCGAAACTGTGTTTATAGCATTTGCATGTTTAGAGCAAGGTTTTGACAATCTAAATGAAAACATTCTTTGAAGCTCTGGAGATGTCAGCGATAAAACACAGGGCCACAAGATTATCTACAACTTGTACAGAAACCAAACTGCATTTCTAAGACTTCAATGACTTGAAAGGGAAGCAGTAATTGAGAAGGTAGAAGTAGAGATGACATAAAATGAAGACTGTCAATAGCAAGAAAGCGTTCTGAAAAAGAAAATTTGTTCACATCGAATATAAATTATAATGGTTGGATACTATTTTAGAAAGGTATTTGTGTGGACTGCAGCCCTGTATGTAAGTGAAACGTGGACGATGAACAGTTCTGTCACGAAGACAATGGACGCTTCAAAACGTGGTGATCAATAAGAATGCTGAAGATTAGATATGAGGATCTTGTAACTAATGAAGAGGTACGGAATTAAATAGAGGAGGAAGAGGAAATTACGGCACAACTTTGACTACAACAGGGGTAAGTTGACAGGACATATTATGAGGCATCAAAGAGTGAGGACAAAGGGGTTGGGTGATAGTATTCTGATAATCATCTGTTGAAATGCTATTCTACTATTTTATCTATTAATGTAAGCAGTGAATTTACTCTTCCATGCACTCCTCCACAAAACATTTAAACCAAAACTGAAATCAGCTGAACACCAAATCTTTCAACCATTGTCTGACAACTACTGGATTCACTTTCAACTTTCTATAACTATCACTGACTAGCCACACGCACATACAGATATAAGGAGAACAAAAATAAACAAACATTAGTTTTCAGCATATAATTCTGCAGGTTGGCAACATGTACATACACAAACCAGACAGGAAGGGACATGAGGTGAACACACTGTAGTTACGACTTCAAATCAGAGTTTTCGGTAACACGTCTACTGCTAGTGACAGAAAAAAACAGAGCGAACATGAAAATGTGCTTATGTTCCATAATCTAAGTTTTAGTTCAACCTCCAGCATGTGACCAGGTGAAGGGAAACGTGTATGTCCGCCTGTCCGCCAAAAACTCGGTTCACTGTAAGTAATCAGTCATTCATGTAAAAAAAGATGTGAACTGTTTTATAATCTGCAAGTATCACATATCAAAACAAAACTGAATCATTCTAGATTCCACCGAAGGTGCCTTAAAGTAAAAGGCGAAACAGGTCTTCAATCAGTGAAGTACACTGGATAAAGAAAAAAAAGCTTGTTACTTACCAAAGGGAATAATCAATAGCTGTAGATATTTAGTAAATTACATCTTATGACATACCAGCAACTTAGTTTCGGTTTAACTTCTCATTCCACATGCTATTAAATGCTGTTTCAAAAATTCATCTATCCCTTCTGAAAAACTGTAGTTACTTTCATATCTCGGTAGATAAACAGATTTAGGATATTTATCATGCGACGAAATACATGACTTTTCACAAGTTATCGTTTGCAAAAAAACACGTTTCGATTTCTAGAACCATTTACGAAATTTGCGGTTGATACAACCACATGGTTTACGACGAGCAGGACGAAGTACCGGTCGCGTCGCGAGCGACCCGCGCGCGGTCACCGCACAGCCCGTCCGCCGACATATCATCCAATATCTCGAGAACGGTGATAGCTATCGATCTGCTCTCAGCTTTAAAAACAATTTCGATATGTTGACTAAACTTCATACGCAATAATGTATTACCTAAAATGAACTGTACGCAAAGTCCACGCAATGCGTTTTTACCTCTGCACACTCATTAAAATTTCGTGTAAAGGTTTACGTAAATGCGATACAGCCAGTAACCACAACGAATAACGAAAATAAATTCGGTCCTTTATCGAGAGAAGATATTAGGCTGTAACATACCCAAGAATCAAATTTTTCTGCCGAATAGTTTCCTTGGAATCGGATGATAAGTATTTCATTGCTGCCGCCGCGTCCGCGCCAGCGGTTCGGCGAAAGTTCGTGTGGCCAGGGGTCCGTTCCTGACGTCACGCTCAGCGCGTTCTGTGATTGGCGGCGCGCACCTGTAGCGCGGCACGCGGCAGCGGAAGCGGTTCGACATGGTCAAACCGCGACGCAGAGCCCGCCGCGCCGTGCCGCTGACGCCGTTTCCATGGCAACCACGCTGCTGACGCGCGGTTTTGACGCGCGGCAGCCCTAGTGGGAACGGGCCTTTAAGGCCGGTTCCCACTAGGGCTGCCGCGCGTCAAAACCGCGCGTCAGCGGCGTGGTTGCTATGGAAACGGCGTCAGCGGCACGCCGCGGCGGGCTCTGCGTCGCGGTTTGACCATGTCGAACCGCTTCCGCTGCCGCGTGCCGCGCTCCAGGTGCGCGCCGCCAATCACAGAACGCGCTGAGCGTGACGTCAGGAACGGAACCCCTGGCCACACGAACTTTCGCCGAACCGCTGGCGCGGACGCGGCGGCAGCAATGAAATACTTATCATCCGATTCCAAGGAAACTATTCGGCAGAAAAATTTGATTCTTGAGTATGTTACAGCCTGATATCTTCTCTCGATAAAGGACCGAATTTATTTTCGTTATTCGTTGTGGTTACTTGCTGTATCGCATTTACGTAAACCTTTACACGAAATTTTAATGAGTGTGCAGAGGTAAAAACGCATTGCGTGGACTTTGCGTACAGTTCATTTTAGGTAATACATTATTGCGTATGAAATTTAGTCAACATATCGAAATTGTTTTTAAAGCTGAGAGCAGAACGATAGCTATCACCGTTCTCGAGATATTGGATGATATGTCGGCGGACGGGCTGTGCGGTGACCGATCGCGGCTCGCTCGCGACGCGACCGATACTTCGTCCTGCTCGTCGTAAACCATGTGGTTGTATCAACCGCAAATTTCGTAAACGGTTCAAGAAATCGAAACGTGTGTTTTTGCAAACGATAACTTGTGAAAAGTCATGTATTTCGTCGCATGATAAATATCCTAAATCTGTTTATCTACCGAGATATGAAAGTAACTACAGTTTTTCAGAAGGGATAGATGAATTTTTTTAAACAACATTTAATAGCATGTGGAATGAGAAGTTAAACCGAAACTAATTTGCTGGTATGTCATAAGATGTAATTTACTAAATATCTACAGCTATTGATTATTCCCTTTGGTAAGTAAGAAACTTTTTTTTCTTTATACAGTGTACTTCACTGATTGAAGACGCGTTTCGCCTTTTACTTTAAGGCACCTTCGGTGGAATCTAGAATGATTCAGTTTTGTTTTGATATGTGATACTTGCAGATTATAAAACAGTTCACATCTTTTTTTACGTGAATGACTGATTACTTACAGTGAACCGAGTTTTTGGCGGACAGGCGGACATATACGTTTCCCTTCACCTAGTCACATGCTGGAGGTTGAACTAAAACTTAGATTATGGAACATAAGCACATTTTCATGTTCGCTCTGTTTTTTTCTGTCACTAGCAGTAGACGTTTTACCGAAAACTCTGATTTGAAGTCGTAACTACAGTGTGTTCACCTCATGTCCCTTCCTGTCTGGTTTGTTTATGTACATGTTGCCATCCTGCAGAATTATATGCTGAAAACTAATGTTTGTTTATTTTTGTTCTCCTTATATCTGTATGTGCGTGTGGCTAGTCAGTGATAGTTATAGAAAGTTGAAAGCGAATCCAGTAGTTGTCAGACAGTGGTTGAAAGATTTGGTGTTCAGCTGATTTCAGTTTTGGTTTAAATGTTTTGTGGAGGAGTGCATGGAAGAGTAAATTCACTGCTTACATTAATAGGTAAAATAGTAGAATAGCATTTCAACAGATGATTATTATCAGAATACTATCACCCAACCCCTTTGTCCTCACTCTTTGACGCCTCATAATATGTCCTGTCAACTTACCCCTGTTGTAGTCAAAGTTGTGCCGTAATTTCCTCTTCCTCCTCTATTTAATTCCGTACCTCTTCATTAGTTACACGATCCTCATATCTAATCTTCAGCATTCTTATTGATCACCACGTTTTGAAGCGTCCATTGTCTTCGTGACAGAACTGTTCATCGTCCACGTTTCACTTACATACAAGGCTGCAGTCCACACAAATACCTTTGTAAAATAGTATCCAACCATTATAATTTATATTCGATGTGAACAAATTTTCTTTTTCAGAACGCTTTCTTGCTATTGACAGTCTTAATTTTATGTCATCTCTACTTCTACCTTCTCAATTACTGCTTCCCTTTCAAGCCATTGAAGTCTTAGAAATGCAGTTTGGTTTCTGTACAAGTTGTAGATAATCTTGTGCCCCTGTGTTTTATCGCTGACATCTCCAGAGCTTCAAAGAATGTTTTCATTTAGATTGTCAAAACCTTTCTCTAAACATGCAAATGCTATAAACACAGTTTCGCAGTTCTTCAGTGTGTCTACTTATCTAAGTGGTAGGATCAGTATTGCTTTGCGTGTTCAGACATTTCACAGGTATCTAACATTGTGCTTATGTTAGTTTGCACAACCCCTCCCACTCTCCTACCTACATATTCCTTCCACTTTCTAGCCTTCTCTTATTTGCTTAGTTCTGGCTTGCCAAATGAGTTCTTGACAGTTGCTTCTCCTTTGAGGAAAGTTTTCTTTGTTCTTTCTCATTTTCATTCCCCTATGTTTTCCAAGTGCAAAATCGCGTTGCAATTTTGAACTTTCTGTCGACGTCATGTTTAGACATTTCTGTTTCCCATGGTCTGCTTTATTTGCTGCATTTTTATAATTTTCCCTCTTGTCAAATTTAATATATCACGTTTTATCTAACGATTTCTACTGTACCTTCTTCCCGTTAACATACTCTGCTGCATTCACCACTTCTTCTCTCAAAGATATCCATTCGTGTTCTAGCGGATTCCTTCCTCTGTTTCAGTCAGTCGTTGCATTACGGTAAATAAGATTATCGAATAACTGTGGTTCTTGACTTATTCAAGTTCCATTTCCTTAATTTGCTATCGTTTACTGTATTTTTGGTTGTAAACTGCAGATCGTAACCAATAAAGTATTGTAGGTTTGCGTCTGCACAGGGAAAATGTCTTATAATTTAAAATCTGGTTTCGAAAACTTTGTTCCAAATATGTATTATTCTTTCATGAGTGTTAAGCAAGGTGCCGGCGATGATTACATTATGCTCTGTGCGAAATTCTACCAGGTGGCTTCCACTTTCATCCCTTTGTGTTCTTACTGTTTTCCTGTACCTGCTACCGTATCAAATTTTAAATTTTTGTCTCGCTTAACTATCTGAATAATCTCTTTTGTCGTACATTGATTGCTTCAATGTGTTTATGGTGAAATGAGAAAACATGAATAATGAAATATGTGAAAGAGTACGTTCTACAGAAAATGAAAATTTGGTATGTCTTCACCCAACTTCGTCTTTCCTTCTTGTAGGTGTAAGATATAGTTAATCAAACGCACCGGGCGTTTCAGTGGGTCCCGCCCCGTACCTCAGTGGCTGTCCGTCATTGGCTGCCGCTAGCGTCTGCCGCTTCCAGATGGGAACGCCAATACCGCGAGCCGCCGCGTCAAAGCGGAAAACGCTTGCCGCCGCCGTTGCCGCACGCCGCGCTGCCGCGCTCTAGTGGGAACCGGCCTTTAAGGCCGGTTCCCACTAGAGCGCGGCAGCGCGGCGTGCGGAAACGGCAGCGGCAAGCGTTTTCCGCGTTGACGCGGCGGCTCGCGGAATTGGCGTTCCCATCTGGAAGCGGCAGACGTTTGCGGTAGCCAATGACGGACAGCCACTGAGGTACGGGGCAGGACCCACTGAAACGCGCGGTGCGTTTGATTAACTATATCTTACACCTACATGAAGGAAAGACGAAGTTGGGTGAAGACATACAAATTTTTCATTTTCTGTACAATGTACTCTTTCACATATTTCATTATTCATGTTTTCTCATTTCACCATAAACAGATTTCATGACTACCGTTCACGATTGTTCACTATCTCCTAACACAATGAAACAATGTACAACAAGAGAGATTATTCAGATAGTTAAGCGAGACAAAAATTTAAAATGTGGTACGGTAGCAGGTACACGAAAACAGTAAGAACACAAAGGCTAGGTGGAAGAGATGAAAGTGGAAGCCACCTGATAGAATTTCCCACAGAGCATAATGTAATCATCGCCAGCACCTTGCTTAAGAATCATGAAAGAATAATATATATTTGGAACAGTTTTCGAAACCAGATTTTAAATTGTAAGGCATTTCCTGGTGCAGACGCAAACCTGACTGAAGACTGTCAATAGCAAGAAAGCGTTCTGAAAAAGAAAATTTGTTCACACCGAATATAAATGCTAATGGTTGGATACTATTTTACAAAGGTATTTGTGTGGAGTGCAGCCTTGTATGTAAGTGAAACGTGGACGATGAACAGTTCTGTCAAGAAGACAATGGACGCTTTCAAAATGTGGTGATTCATAAGAATGCTGAACATTAGATACGAGGATCGTGTGACTAAAGAAGAGGTACGGAATTAAATAGAGGAGGAAGAGGAAATTACGGCACAACTTTGACAACAACAGGGGTTAGTTGACAGGACGTATTATGGGGCGTCGAAGAGTGAGGACAAAGGGGTTGGGTGATAGTATTCTGATAATAATCATCTGTTGAAATACTATTCTACTATTTTATCTATTAATGTAAGCAGTGAATTTACTCTTCCATGCACTCCTTAAAAGATTTAAACCAAAACTGAAATCAGCTGAACACCAAATCTTTCAACCACTGTCTGACAACTACTGGATTCACTTTCAACTTTCTATAACTATCACTGGCTAGCCACACACACATACAGATATAAGGAGAACAAAAATAAACAAACATTAGTTTTCAGCATATAATTCTGCAGGTTGGCAACATGTACATAAACAAACCAGACAGGAAGGGACATGAGGTGAACACACTGTAGTTACGACTTTAAATCAGAGTTTTCGGTAAAACGTCTACTGCTAGTGACAGAAGAAAAAAGAGCGAACATGAAAATGTGCTTATGTTCCATAATCTAAGTTTTAGTTCAACCTCCAGCATGTGACCAGGTGAGGGGAAACGTATATGTCCGCCAAAAACTCAATTCACTGTAAGTAATCAGTCATTCACGTAAAAAAAGATGTGAACTGTTTTATAATCTGCAAGTATCACAGATCAAAACAAAACTGAGTCATTCTAGATTCCACCGAAGATGCCTTAAAGTAAAAGGCGAAACGCGTCTTGAATCAGTAAAGTACACTGGGTAAAGAAAAAAGAAAGGAAATAATCAATAGCTCTACATATTTAGTAAATTACATCTTATGACATACCAGCAAATTAGTTTCGGTTTAACTTCTCATACGACATGCTATTAGTGCCATTTAAAAAAATTCATCTATCCCTTCTGAAAAACTGTAGTTACTTTCATATCTCGGTATATAAACAGATTTAGGATATTTATCATGCGACGAAATACATGACTTTTCACAAGTTATCGTTTGCAAAAAAACACATTTCGATTTCTTGAACCGTTTACGAAATTTGCGGTTGACACAGCCACATGGTTTACGACGAGCAGGACGAAGTACCGGTCGCGTCGCGAGCAACCCGCGAGCGGTGACGGCACAGCCCGTCCGCCGACATATCAGTCAATATCTCGAGAACGGTGATAGCTATCGATCTGCTCTCAGCTTTAAAAACAATTTCGATATTTTGACTAAATTTCATACGCAATAATGTATTACCTAAAATGAACTGTACGCAAAGTCCACGCAATGCGTTTTTACCTCTGCACACTCATTAAAATTTCGTGTAAAGGTTTACGTAAATGCGATACAGCAAGTAACCACGACGAATAACGAAAATAAATTCGGTCCTTTATCGAGAGAAGATATCAGACTGTAACATGCCCAAGAATCAAATTTTTCTACCGAATAGTTTCCTTGGAATCGGATGATAAGTATTTCATAGCTGCCGCCGCGTCCGCGCCAGCGGTTCGGCGAAAGTTCGTGTGGCCCGGGAGTCCGTACCTGACGTCACGCTCAGCGCGTTCTGTGATTGGCGGCGCGCACCTGGAGCGCGGCACGCGGCAGCGGAAGCGGTTCGACATGGTCAAACCGCGACGCAGAGCCCGCCGCGCCCTGCCGCTGATGCCATTTCCATGGCAACCACGCCGCTGACGCGCCGTTTTGACGCGCGGCAGCCCTAGTGGGAACCGGCCTTTAGTCTGCGCGCGTCATTGTCGTATTATGAACGTTAATCAAAAGTTTTTATTTTACCTGAGCACCAAAAGACAAACCCCAACATTATATATATATGTATTAATTTCAGGTAAAAAAAATATTGGTTTTATTTGTATATTCTTCCTTTACGCGTATATTTCGGGCTTCTTATCTATATAAATAAAAATTAATTGCCAAATGTGTTGATAAGCGTAATACTCGAGAACGCCTGGACCAGTTCGGCTAAATTTTTTTTGCTGTGTTCGTGATTCTCAGGACAAGGTTTTTATGAAATAAAATTTTTCGAAAATCGACCGAAAAATTGGAAAATTTGACAAAAACTGAAAGTGCGTTTTTATTGTGTCCGTGTGTTTGTATTGCATTCAATCTTGATGAAATTTTGCACACTATACCTTGAAACCAAGAGGAAGGTCACAGTCTACATAAAATTTCATATGGTGCACGGCAGAGGTTCCTTTACATAACGGAACTCGACAAATTGTACGTATTTATTCCGATCTTGATGAAATTTGGCACACTTGATATTCAAAGCAGGATGAAGGGCGCTGCCTGCTTAAAATTCTGAATGGTGCATGGCGGAGGGTACTTTACATACACACTTCTACACCAACCTACAATTTTATTCCGATCTTGAAGAAATTTTGCACACTTGACCATCAAGAGGAGCATCACTGTCTACATAATATTTCGGACTTTACATTGAAGAGAGTACCTTACAAAAGATTTTGACATTGTTTCCGGGTTACCATGAAAGTTCACTATGTACGCATGTTTCCATGGAGAAGGTTTTTGAATATTTACATGTGCATGTATCTATCTATCTATCTACATATACATATATATATGTTTAGGTATATATATGTATATGTATATATATGTATATGTATATGCGTATATATATATGTATATATGTATGTATATGTATATATATATATGTATTTGTCTATGAGTATATATATATAGCTTTGTGTTTCTAATAATTTACATGGCACACCTTGCTCTTGACATTCTGTAAGTAGTTGGGCAAAGTACCTTATAGGCCTCTTTGTTTGTGCGGTTGCATACATTCAGGGGCAGACTTGATGGATTTATGACCTTTGCGATAATCTCTCCATCTGAGAATCTCCCTCCCCATCCCTCTCCACCTTCCCCACCTCTTAGAAATTCCCAGCTCCACCTCCTCCCCATCACCAACACAAGCTAACTTTTGATATAAAATTAATTGAATAATTAATTAAATAGATCAATTAATTAACTCCTCCCCAACAGGGAAATCCCTCAGCCTTCCCCTTCCCTCCTCCACTCTACATCCCCTCCCCCACTCCCCCTTCCCTCCACCACTCGGAATTTGGGAGGAAAATGACTTAGTCTCCACTGGAGAAGAAGAATCTCACTACACGATATTCAAATCAATGTCAACTGTAGGAAAGGATATATTGTTTATTTATAAAATTCATTTTGCAGGAATTCGATCGCTCTTTTATTTGGTGGGAGAGCTCATCATTAACTGCTGTTTATTTAATTTTGGCAGCTGTAGGTCTTACAAAATACATCAAAAAGAATAAATTAAATAAATCACCTTTTCTGGTCGTGCAAAGAATAATGTCACAAAATCAATGTCAACATAATGCACCACACCTATTTACACTGCTACAAATCTTCTGATTGCGTCTTCACACTGATTGCAGGGCAGCTGCATCTGCCACCTCCCGTATTCCCACTTGCACAGCCCAGGAGAGAGACCCGTACACATGGCCTTGTCATGTAGACTGGAATCATGCAAATCCGTGACCGAAGCGTCGGCTGATGGCAATCTTTTGCGTAGTTGTGCCAACAGGTAAGAGGTGGTAGGAAGCGCTAGCTTCCTTTTACCTCAAACATCAGACGTAATGTCCTGCTTTGATTACAATGCTACAGATTGGCGTTGTGAATAACATATCACAAAAAAGCATTGCTAATGAAGACATTCCACAAAGATCGCCAAATAACGCTGCCTGTCACATATACTACAAGTAGACTCTATGAAACGTATACCCACTAACAGTTCTGAGAAAATGCATGGAGCTAGAAAAATAACTCCCTTACTGCACTTTGCTGTGATTATTGCGACAACATTTCTTCCCACAGTGACCAGAAGTCTTGCCCTGAGGTCTGCAGACAACCAACGAGCGATCCTAGCAGCCTCAAGTGACAGTGGGAACTACTGACTGGTGATCACATCACAAAGAGTGATGTGATCCATCCCCATGTGTATAGACAGACAAAAGCAAATCAAATAATTAAATTTCAAGAACACTCGCCATACATCTGAGGTCATATATGCAGAGACGTTTGAGAGCACAAGCACACTCCTCCACCTGTTTCCCATAACCCATGTGCTCACAAAGGAAGTTGAACGCATATTGAGCGGTAGTTCACTATTCACCCACCCAGGGGGCGACTTAAGCATCGCCACCTGGACAGTCCAGGGACCCTAAAGCAGAAATCGGCTCCTTTTGGTACCAGGGAAACCACTTCCATCCTCTCTTAAACGGCTACTTCCTGTTTGTGTCCAAACATGCAGACGCAGATTTTATCTGTCCTATTCGCTAATGCTGAATAACAAAATGTGCACACATCAAAAAAAGTTTTGCATCACCCCAGTTCCCAGAACTCCTAAAGATAGACGATGACTGTCGATATTGTATCACAGACACAGTCCCTTTGAATGTTCAGAAATGTCACTAAACCTGCCCATGAGCAGCATCTATTGGATGGAGGTGGTCCGACAGCTGATCAGTTCCAGTCATTCTACCAGGAAGGAGGAACATGGCTCGTGTTGTCTGTAGTTCAACCAAGCCTGGACGGTCAATACCGCGGTTCGATCACTTACGCATTGTTATATTGTGACAGGAAGCGCTCTCAACAAGGAAGTGTCCAGGCGTCTTGGAGTGAACCAAAGCGATGTTGCCTCGCTCTGGCCGGCCAAGGGCTACTAATGGAGTGGATGACCGCTGCCTATGGATCGTAGCTCGGAGGAACCCTGACAGCAACGCCACCATGTTGAATAATGCTTTTCGTGTAGTCACAAGACGTCGTGTTACGACTCAAACTGTGCGGGATAGGCTTCATGACGTGCAAATTCACTCCTGACGACCATGGCGAGGTCCATCTTTGCTACCACGCCACTACACAGTGCTGTACAGATGGGCCCAACAACATGCCGAATGGACCGCTCAGGACTGGCATCACTTTCTCTTCACCGATGAGTGTCGCATATGACTTCAACCAGACAATCGTCGGAGACGTGTTTGGAGGCAACCTGGTCAGGCTTAACGCCTTAGACACACTGTCCAGCGATAGCAGCTAGGTGGAGGTTCCCTGATGTTTTGGGATGACATTATGTGGGGCCGACATATGTCGCTGGTGGTCACGGCTGTACGATACGTGGATGTCGTCGTCCGACCGATAGTGCAACCATATCGGCAGCATATTGGCGACGCATTCGTCTTCATGGACGACAATTCACGCCCCCATCGTGTACATCATGTAAATGACTTCCTTCAGGATAACGACATCGCTCGACTAGAGTGGCCAGCATGTTCTCCAGGCATGTATCCTATCGAATGTGTCTGCGATAGATTGAAAAGGGCTGTTTATGGACGACGTGACGCACCAACCACGCTGAGGGATGTACGCCGAATCGCCGTTGAGGAGAGGGACAATCTGGACCAACAGTGCCTTGAGGAACTTGTGGATAGTATGCCACGATGAATACAGGTATGCGTCAATGCCAGAGGACATGCTGCTTGGTATTAGAGGTACCGGTGTGTACAGCAATCTGGACCACCACCTCTGAAGGTTTCGATGTATGGTGGTACACCATGCAATGTGTGGTTTTCATGAGCAATAAAAAGGGCGGAAAATATGTTTATATTGATCTCTATTCCAGTTTTCTGTACAGGTTCCAGAACTCTCAGAACCGAGGTGATGCAAAACTTTTTTTGATGTGTGTATATAAACCCCACCCCTTTCACCCCCATCCTTATTCTGCTATTCTTCACGGTGGAGTCAGCTCGATTGTCTTGTTCTCGCTCATGTGTGCGTTAATCGTTAGGCTGCTTGCAAGCTGCAGCGTTTCTCAATTAGCAGTAGCAGCTGTACCAGTGCTGGCAAGCGCCCAAGACTGACGCAGGAATGGTATTACCGGATAAATATATACTCAATTCCATGGCATGGAATGAGAGCGGATATTTTCGTAAAAATGTTTCGCAGTATCAAATCACTGTGTGTTCAGATTTCGACGTGCATTTTCGTAAAAACGTTTTGTAGTATCAAATCATTGTGTGTTGAGATTTCGACTTTAAAAATTGTGCTGTAGCATGTGTGTTCAGAATGAGGCTTTTTTTTCCTTGTTGCTTCAGCATACATCCGCCAAATCGCGAAAGAGTTGGAGGTAATATGCTGCTGTTATTTAGTGGACAATGAGTCTTTGTTGTTGCACATGATTTCTAGGATCAAAATCGATAGCTGTAACTTTTTCGCTAAGAATTTTGTAGAACTGAATACATTTCATCTTATTCTTTCAGTATACATCCAGCGGACAACAGGCGACCTGGCTCATTAAAGCTAGCAACAGCAGCATTGTAAGTAGTAAATATTTTCTTCTTCATGATATTGTGTATATTCGTAATATGCTGCTGATAGACAAATATTTCGTCAACTGCATGTCCCTTGTTGATGTTGTAGATGATTTCGAGCAGAAGGAGCAGGGAAGCATGGAGGGACAGAGACTGTGCCATCCACGTCGCAGCCTTCGTGTAAGTGTGTATTCGTCCTTCGATTTTGTTAAAATGCATTTTGGCAATTTAGAATGATTTTTCCAACTTCGAATGAATTCACAGAACCAGTAAAATACATCCTGGAAACGTAGTTAAATATTTATATAATTGGTGTCATACTTGGCTGAAACATACTAAAGTTAAAGAATCTAGACTTCCAAAATCTTAATTTGGTTCTCATTGCAATACAGTGGTTAATAGGGGCGTATATAATTTATCTATGTTGTGACAATAGTTGACTACATCATCTTAGTTAGTAACGGAATAAACCGACTTGTATGTCACCAATTCGCCAGGTGTCATATTTTGAATCTGAAAATTCATTTCGTTAACATCAAGGTTTTTTGCAGCCAATATAGCACGTTCACTCAACCAAAAATGGTTTGCAACTGTTAAACGACATTTGCTGTGCGCGAATTGTCCAACACGATGACTGTGAATGTGTCAGACAGCTCTCAAATTTCAAAAAGATCATAGACATTTCGTTTAAAAGAAATGTATGTATATATATATATAATGTCTATGATCTTGAAGAGAGTACCTTACAAAAGATTTTGACATCGTTTGCGGGTTACCATGGAAGTTCACTATGTACGCATGTTTCCATGGAGAAGGTTTTGGAATATTTACATGTGCATGTATATGTATATATATATATATATTTATATATGTTTATGTATATATATGTATATGTATATATATGTATATGTATATGCATATATATATGTATGTATATGTATATATATATATATATGTATATATACTCATAGACAAATACACACACACACACACACACACACACACACACACACACACACACACACACATATATATATATATATATATATATATATATATATATATATATATATATATATATATATATATACATGCACATGTAAATATTCAAAAACCTTCTCCATGGAAACATGCGTACATAGTGAACTTTCATGGTAACCCGCAAACGATGTCAAAATCTTTTGTAAGGTACTCTTTTCAATGTACTGTCCGAAATATTATGTAGACAGTGATGTTCCTCTTGATGGTCAAGTGTGCTAAATTTCTTCAAGATCGGAATAAAATTGTAGGTTGGTGTAGAAGTGTGTACGTAAAGTACCCTCCGCCATGCACCATTCAGAATTTTAAGCAGGCAGCGCCCTTCATTCTGCTTTGAATATCAAGTGTGCCAAATTTCATCAAGATCGGAATAAATACGTACAGTTTGTCGAGTTCCGTTATGTAAAGGAACCTCTGCCATGCACCATATGAAATTTTATGTAGACTGTGACCTTCCTCTTGGTTTCAAGGTGTGTGCAAAATTTCATCAAGATTGTATGCAATACAAACACACGGACACAATGAAAATGCACTTTCAGTTTTTGTCAAATTTTCCAATTTTTCGGTCGATTTTCGAAAAATTTTATTTCATAAAAACCTTGTCCTGAGAATTACGAACACAGCAAAGAAAAATTTAGCCGATCTGGTCCAGGCGTTCTCGAGTTTTACGCTTATCAACACATTTGGCAATTAATTTTTATTTATATAGATACATGCACATGTAAATATTCAGAAACCTTCTCCATGGAAACATGCGTACATAGTGAACTTTCATGGTAACCCGCAAACGATGTCAAAATCTTTTGTAAGGTACTCTCTTCAAGGTCATAGACATTTCGTTTAAAAGAAATATATACACATTTCTTTTAAACGAAATGTCTATGATCTTTTTGAAATTTGAGAGCTGTCTGACACATTCACAGTCATTGTGTTGGACAATTCGTGCACAGCAAATGTCGTTTAACAGTTGCAAACCATTTTTGGTTGAGTGAACGTGTTATATTGGCTGCAAAAAACCTTGATGTTAACGAAATGAATTTTCAGATTCAAAATATGACACCTGGCGAATTGCTGACATACAAGTCGGTTTATTCCGTTACTAACTAAGATGATGTAGTCAACTATCCTACGGAATTTTTAAATTCGCTGGATTTCCCCGGATTACCGCCTCCCAATCTGTAATTAAGTCGGATCGGCAATCATGTTGCGAAAGGTAAACCAGCCACGTCTTTGTAATGGCACCCGGCTTGCGGGGAAGAAGTTAAAGAACAACGTAATCGAAGCCACAATTTTAAAAGGAAAGTACAAAGGTGAGGACAGTTTGATTCCAATATCACTAAGATTCCGACCGACATGCCATTCGACTTTAAACGGTTATAATTTCCAGTGCAGCTTACATTTGCCATGTCGGTAGATAAATCGCAGGGGCAGTTGTTATATGTTTGAGGCATCAATCTTGAAAATCATGTTTTTCACATGGCTATTTGTATGTCGCATATTGCACTGTCGGTACACCTTCAACTTCATTTGTTTACGCACCAGAAAACAAAACTATCAATGCTGCGTATCAAAAAGTACTACAATAAATGCTACCTAGCAATAAACTTTGACACTGATTCACTGATCACCACAAAAGTTGACAGATATATATGAGTTTTCATAGATAGGTGAAGAGGAGATGAACTGAGGTGGCGGAATCCAACAGAGAGAGGACGAGGAGGAGGATAGAGGGTGGGGGGGAGATGGGCCAAGGGATGGGTTCAAAAATGGTTCAAATGGCCCTGAGCAATATGGGACTTAACTTCTGAGGTCATCAGTCCCCTACAACTTAGAACTACTTAAACCTAACTAACCTAAGGACATCACACACATCCATGCCCGAGGCAGGATTCAAACCAGCAACCGTAGCGGTCGCGCGGTTCCAGACTGTAGCGCCTAGAACTGGGAGTGGGGGGGAGGGGTGGAGGTGATCAAAGAGATAGTGGGAGAGGACTAAATGGATAGAGAGAAAATACGGGAGGGAAGATGGACTACGAGAGTATGGAATAAATAAATGCCCAGGCAACGCAATGCAGTCTGTGCTACACTTTTCAACACCGAAACGGATGGATATTTGTACTAAAGAAGTGAACCTCCACCCCCCAAAAAGAAGATTGGTCACCTCCCCAGAAGAATAAATTATCTACGCCCCTATTAACCACTGTACTGCAATGAGAACCAAATTAAGATTTTGGAAGTCTAGATTCTTTAACTTTAGTATGTTTCAGCCAAGTATGACACCAATTATACAAATATTTAACTACGTTTCCAGGATGTATTTTACTGGTTCTGTGAATTCATTCGAAGTTGGAAAAATCATTCTAAATTACCAAAATGCATTTTAACAAAATCGAAGGACTTGTTTCGTATCCAGTTCGTCTAAAAACTATAGTACTGGGAATACAATGGCGACCCTGAGCCATTTTTCGCGGCTCCTACGTTTGCGTCATGAGAGTCTACACTTGTAGTCTAGGTCTGCATCATGAGGGACCATATTTCGGACCATCATGATGCAGACTAAGACGACGAGTGTTTACTTGCATGATGCAAATCCAAACGACGACTCTAGACACTCATAACACAGACCTAAACGACGAGTCTGAATCCTCATGACGCAGATATAGACGCTGTGGAGAGTGGCTCAGAGTTTCCATTACATTCATACTACAATACATTCATGGAAAAAGACGCTCTTCATTTTAGGAGTATTTGTAGTGTCTAGGTCTTCAGCATCTTGACTCTGCATGTGGGATTCCCCTTAATATAGAAATACAAGAATAAAATTACATTTTGCAATGTGTGTGGAACTCAACAAAATAAATTGTAATTTAAACTCATAATGTGTATTGCCTTACTCCACAAATGAATATTTTATTTTGCAGAACACTTTTCAACATAAAATCTTTACAAATTTTCCTTCAGTTCCCCTGAAAGTATTATTTAGGCCAAACCAGATACTCCTAAAAATATTTGGCTACTTTTGCAAACCCAAGTAACAGAAAATGTTTTACAAACAATAATTAATGTCACTTGGAAGGATTGAAATCAAAAAGTTTAGTCTAAAATAAAAATGAACTGTATGCATTACAAAATTTCTATCTCAGAAATTGACGCCCAGAAAGCACAAGAAAGAAATCTGCACTCTTAATTAGTAAATTTGCGCTCAAACTCATAGTTTCCCGTTCAATGTTCTACTGTATTTTCAATGTGTCTGCTGATTAGTGTTTGAATTAATTATGACGAGATCGTTAAGTGTCTGCATTAAGACGTGATCGTTTTTCGCTAATTAGGTTTCCAGCGCAACTAAAAATTCTCTCACTAGACGCACTAGTGGCTGGTATATTTAATATTTTTCTTGCCACACACGCAAGTCGAGGAAGTCGTTGGGAGTTATTTTTCCACCACTGTAGAATATCTCCCTCGTTCACACAGTGTTCTTGCAAGTATCTGCTGACTTCATCATGTAGGAGAGGAGGCTCTTCTTCCCAGTCCTCAAATTTCGCCATTTTGTACGGCCCTGGATTTGTTTCTTGGTTGCTGTGATTGGGCACTTGTACTGAAACTGTAAAGGTTCCAATTAATATTTGCAGAATAATGTGAAGATCGTACTACACATAGTTGAAATTATAATAGGTTTTAGATGATGCTATCATTTATCGTCCTGTAAAGTCACCAGAAGATCAAAACTAACTGCAGGACGATTTAAATAAGGTATATATTTTTGGTGTGAAAATTAGCAGTTGGCAATAAATAATGACAAGAGCGAGGTTATACCTGTGTGTACTAAACTAAGTCCGTTAAACTTCGTTTACAAGATCAACCAGTCAAATCTAAAGGCTGTAGATTCTACTTAATACCTCTGATTACAATTACGACCTACTTAAATAGGAATGGACACACAGAAAATGCTGTAGGCGTTTTAATGACAAAACACTCTTTTGGAGCGTTGCTACGAAGTTGGAGAGCCTTACTATTGACGGAAGAGGTCGAAAGAGTCTAAATAAGGGCAGCTGGTTTGGTATTATCGTAAAACAGGGGAAAGAGTGTCGCGGAAATTACACAAGAGTTGGGGTGGTAATCATTTCAACAATGGCGTTTTTTGACGTGGCGCGATCTATATATGAAATTTCGATCACCAATTTACACCTCCGAATTCGAAGAGATATTGTTGAGTCCCATATACATTGGAAGAAATGATCATCAGAATAAAATACAAAAAAGCAGCGCTCAGACGGAGAGCTGTAAGTGTTCTATCCCGCGCGAAATTCGAGAAAAGGAGACAAATAAGTTGAAAGTGGTTCGATGAACCCTCAACTAAGCACTTGCGTGTGTCTTGCAGAGTAACCATGTACATGTAGATGAAGAATATGTGCATTATCTTAGGAGCTTACCTTCAGCACACATCTTTCGTGCTGCTTGGTAAACTTCAAATTTTTCATCCTCGGTTAACTATCTTAATGTGCGGTAGTTAGCCACCATAAACGTTGCAATTTTATGCAACATACTAACGCACATTTTCTGTTCTAGGAAGGCATCAGCGGCTTGTTTCAAAGGTTTCATGTCCTGAAAATACATTTTCTCAACATACATATTTCACAAGTGGTTCTATAATATTCAGATGGAATAAAATTACAAACCTCTTCATCGTTATCGCGTACGGTACAGTGAGTTTTTAAGGCATAAAACCACGGTAGAACTAAATGTAGGGTTGGATCCTTGTCACTCTCTAGATCAACTGTGGCTTCTTTAAACGGCTTAAGAAATTCAATAAGCTGGCCAGTTATATGGTGGTCATAACCCAGCATCTTATCAGAGGCACCTTCATTATGTAAAGCAGCCTTCACTGAATCAATCTGAGAATGGACTGATACAAGCATGTCAAAATAACTATTCCAACGAGTTGAAACCTACTGCTTTAAAGATGAGTTCAGTCTCACACAGAGACCTCTTCCATTGAAGTACGAAACCGTAGCCCGCACTGTATTAAGAATGGCTAATATATTTGGAACATTTTCTTTCAAAAACTGTTCGCTCAGAACATGTTTCAAGACTGTGTTTATACTATGAGTCATGCATGGAAGACGCTGATATACTTCGAGAGCTTTGACAATGTTAGTGCCCTGGTCTGTGACAAACGTAATTTTGGCAATGTCTTCACGAGAAACACCCATAGTTTCTAAGCCATCTTCCAACTCGTTTCGAATATTCGAGCCAGTTTTTGGGCAGTCAGGAAACGCAGAGCACATTAGTACATATTTATTCAAACGCCAGTCTGAATTTATGTAATGCATTGTCACGGACATGTAATGCACCCCTTTGTAATTGTCTGTCCATAGATCAATTGTACTGGCACATATACCAGAACGAATCGCATGCACTATATCTGGGAGCATTTTGCTGCGCACTTTATCAGCTAAGGTTTGAACTTTCCTAGCTACTGTCACTCGGGATGGCATAACATTTTTAATATCAACTGAGCCATATTTTTTACCTATGTCGATCAGTGTCTGCCCTAAATTAAGAAATCCTTCTCCCTCTATACTGCTAAATGGTCTCAGGTCCTTAGCACACATTTCGACGCACTTTTCGGCCACTAAATCTTTGTCCTCTTCCAAGATATTTACGGAGTGAGGGAACTGCTTGTCAAATTTGCACACATGTCGTAACATACTCGAGGTTCCCGAATAAGTACTTAAGAGCTTTTTACATAGTTTGCATTGAGACACACCTACCGATTTATTTGAAGCGGCCTCATAAACACACGAAAACGTTTCCCATGCGGCACTTGTGCTCTGTTTCGTTACCAGCATGTATTCGCCAGTTGTCAATTTTTTTTCAATCTCACTAAAGTTCGACCTATTCATTGTGTTGCCTCCACCGTTGCGATAAATGAACTGCAGGCTAACTACCTGGCTACTCTAGTCACGGTAGCTTGACAGCGCAACCTGTTGTCAGGCACAGCAAGCTGAGCGGGTCCCGTGAAGCTTGGCAGGCTTGCGGGAACCCAGGTAGCCCGGGCTTGCGGGAGCCCGTATCGCCCGCATTGCCCACTATGCCTCAGTACACGCGCACTCTTGTGTTTACATCGCGGCAGGCTGACCTGCATGAATGGTTGCAGAGGTGCTAGGGGCAAGCAGGCTGCAAAGGGAATTTGTACACCTCTGATATAAACCTTATTACCAATATCATTTCACTTCCATAACAACTCTTTCCTCTAGTCAGCCTCCTCGAACAAGTACAGATAAAATCCTAGTGCAAACTTCAATTCATCATCCCATGCAATCCGAAGACACAGTGTCCACACACAACCTCTGTGTAATCCACCTGACCCAAATCTTCTACTCATTATGAATTATAAGATACATTTTGGTTACCTTGTCCATCATTAAACAAAAGAAATGCATACATGACTTCTAACAGCCTTTAGTTTGAATAACTCTCAGTAAGTAAGTACGAGTACATAGTATGAAAGATCACATAAGACTTTGAGTGAATAAATCGTAATATTTCACAGTGTGTACACCACTTCAAGAATCATGGCAAATCAGAAACATACATGTGGAGTATTTCTTGTGTCAAGTGTCACTTCCTATTTCAATTGCTCACGAAGAATGCAGTGTAATAACTGTCAATGGTCTAACCCTAGTGTTGGTATGTCATGTCGTTAGCTTCCTTCCTATTAGCATAAATTTATCAGCTTCCATAAAACCTCCAGCTCATGTGACTTCTATGAAGTTTCTTGTACTAATGTCGTTCGTCGAATTATAGCAGTTCATTTTCTTATCTTAAAAATATAAGGCACTGAGCATAAGCAAAACATGCAATAGCGCGTAAATATACCAGTGGAGAACAGAATGTCAACAAGTGGATGCAGCACAATTCCTACAACGAGGCTCTGCCAAGCAAACAATCTGTAATTAATACCATGGTGTGACCCAAACTCCATGTTCGTACACCGTATATCAGCATTTCTATATACCACATTAAAGAGTAGTTATGACAACAAAACGGAAATGTGTAAATGTGCAATCCATACGCAAAGCAGCAAATATGTATCTTACATAATAAACAGGTCATTAGCATCATATCAGCATAAGCAAATAAATGTTCATATGTAATCTTAATAAGTAAACATGAAGGCGCAAGCAGATAAATCACAAAGTATAACTTACATACATAACCATATCAGCACAATTAGTCAGGTGACAATTATAATTTAAATAAATAAGCACAGCTGGCACATAATAAAAAAAATATGACATCAGTGAAAAGGCACAGCAGCCAAGCGATGCATAATATATATATAAGTAACAACCCTGTTCATTAATCAATCATTGTCAAAATCAGTTAATGTACGCAAGCACGTCGCTTCACAAGTAAATTCATAGAACATAAAATTCAGCACAAAGTATGAATCACGTAATCGGGAGCAGCAAATTACGTCTAAAGTACGTACCTAAGTGGAAATATGTTACCTGAAAAATGAACTCAATTAATAGTTACCTTTTTAGTTTATTACTTTCTTCTTCGAAATGACATTTTTCCTGAAAATTTCTCGAAAGCAAGTCCTCTTAACGTCGGACACACACAGAATTTACCTGAAGTTCTTAAATATTTTACACAACCGTATCCTGAAAAATACTGAACGTTAATAACATAATTTATCAAGTCACTATAGCTTTATACTGAATTTATTCAGAGAAATTAAACTGTGTATTTGTTTACGGCTGTCAGTGCATTCCCACTGAGCGCTCGATCAGCTGTAGGCGCGTGACGTGGGAAGTGATAGTTTGCGGTCAACGCCTGCCTTGTGCGGCGCGCAGACTTGACTTGCTTTGAGTATGTGCCGCCGCTAAAACACAGCGCGGTATCCTTGTATTCTCTGCACGTTTACATGTAGCTGTTAGTTTCTCTAAAGTATGTCATTCCACAAAAATTTTAACGTTCGATATATGATGTATTCCCTTAGAGCGCCCAGATTTAAGAGTTTCTACTTTAACAGTGTTATCATGAATAATTTTGCGAACTCTATATGGACCGTTATAAAGCAGAAAAAATTTGCGACACAAGCCTTTTCCTTTGTGAGACAAACGATGAGACTTAATTAACACCTTTTGACCAACTGACAAGGTTTTTAAACGACCAGGACGTTTAACTGATTTCTCTCTTCTAGCAGCCGCAGATGCAATATTTTGCAGAGCCAGGTTCACAACTTCAGAATGCCGCAGTTTCCGTGTAGGCGGAAAAGGAACGATTTCAGAAATGCGATTTGTCGGTGCTTTATTTTTTTATATTAATATAGGCGGTAAAGAAGTTGAATAATTAGGGAGTTCATTCAGAATGTTTTGAAAAATATGAAGATACTGATCCCACGTTCTGTGATTCTGATGACAATAAAGACGACAAAATTTATTGATTTCCTTCATCCATCTCTCTGAAGCGTTAGATTGAGGGTGAAAAAGTGAAATGAAAATTGGTTTAATCTTACGATGCCGTAGAGTACGAAGCCAAATTTTAGAGCGAAACTGTGATCCATTATCTGATATAACCTTATCAACACGACCCACATCTTTAAGAAAATGTTTGATGAAAGCATTAGATACTGAACGAGCTGTTGCTTTGCGTAACGGTGTAAAACACACATATTTTGATGTCAATTCCACTGCTACGAAAATATACGCAAAACCATCAGTAGGACGAACCACTGGACCGAACAAATCGACTGCAGCTATGTCCTTTAATTTCGCTGGAATGATAGGAAACAACGGTGCTCTGTGATAAATAGTTGGCGGCTTAGCCTTTTGGCATAATTTGCATTTGGCAAGAACAAATCGAATACGTTTTTCCATATTACTGAAGTAGCAATTTTCTCGTAATTTGTGAAAGCATTTTCTGGGACCAAAGTGTGCATAACTGAAATGTGTGTACCAAATCAATTTATTAACCCACTCATCAGGAATGCAAACTAACCAAACAGAGTTGTCGACCGATTTTCGTTTAAAAAGAATATCATTGCGCACTAAATAATACTGTCTGATCGCTACGTTTTCCTTTCTCCTCTACTTCTCCTTAATGTCCTTCCAGATTGGATCCTCACTTTGCTCCTTAGCGATGCCCTGGAGCGAAGACGAAATAAAATTCTCAAACGCAACACCTTGAATATACATCAAACAATAATTGTTTTCTTTGCAGTCCTCCTCAGCACTTTGTTTCAAACCCATAGGTGCACGTGATAAAGCATCAGCAATAATATTTGAAGAACCCTGTATGTAAACAATACTAAAATAAAATTCCTGTAGATACAGCGCTCATCGTGACAATCTGCCATGAGTTAATTTTGTTGACATAAGAAATTCCAGAGCTCGATGATCGGTGTAAACCTTAGTATGTCTGCCAAACAAAAATGTGTGAAATTTTGTGAAAGCCCAAACAACAGCCAAGGCTTCAAGTTCCGTAATGGAATAATTCTTTTCTGATTTAGAGAGAACACGACTTCCAAATGCAATAGTCTTCTGTACTACAACGCCGTTTTCTTCTATCTCTTGAAATAAATGTGCCCCTAGGCCTTTGTATGATGAGTCCGTCGCCAAACAAAAATCTTTAGATAAATCCGGATGTGAAAGAAGTGGAGCAGCAACTAAAGCATCACGAAGTTGTTCAAATTCTGACTGAGCTTCCTCATCCCAACACCAATTAGAATTCTTTCCAGATAGTTCACATAAACGAGGTGTGGCCAAATTGTCCAATCTAACAAAGCGTCTAAGAAAATTACAGACACCAAGGAAACTACGAACATCACGTTTTGTGGTAGGAACAGCATAATTACGAATAGCGTCTAATTTCTCTGGATCAGGAAGAATACCTTATGTAGAAATAATGTGACCGAGAAATTTCGTCTGAGAACGACCAAATTCAGATTTTTCCAAGTTCACTGTAATGCCAACTCTTGCAAAAATACGTAATAATGAATCCAAAATTTTGTTATGCTCGCTCCAAGAATGTTTAGCAATAAGAATATCGTCAACATATGAAGTAATATTGTCACGAAGATAAACAGGTAAAATTTCGTTTAAACTACGAATGAATGCTGCTGAAGATACAGCAAGTCCAAACGGTAATTTCCGAAACTGGTAACAGTTACCAAAGGCTAAAAAGGCAGTGTATTTTCTACAATCAGGGTGGAGTTCTATTTGCCAAAAACTTGCGCGCATATCAATCGTGGATAAAACTTTAATCCCATGGAAATGTTGAAGAAGTTCATCTAAATTTTGTGGACGGTCAGTTTCAGGAATGATGATATTATTTATCTGTCTGGAATCCAGAACCAAACGAATTGACCCATCCTTTTTAAGAACGACATGTAATGGGCTGGTATAAGGACTGACTGCTGGCTCAATAATGCCTTGGTCTAACATATATTGATGTTCACTCTTAACCCCGTCTCTGTAAGCCAAAGGATAGCGTACGTTTCCCCCCGAAATGGTGTGTGTTCTTTTACTTTAAATAAATATTGTAAGCCTTGTATAGTTCCTGTGTGATGAGTAAATACTGTAGCATGTGAAGTCAAAATTTGGTGCAGTTCTTCTCTTGCAATGTCATCTGGCACTTCAGCTTTATTAACCTTTTCATTAATTAATTCTTCGCCATTAATTATATCATCCATCGCGTCTCTGTATCTATTGTCGTTGTCATGAATGAACACATTGTCGTCATAATGCTCAACGAAAACATCAGAAGTAAGAAACCTTAAACATTTTGTATCTAATTCAGATCTTGCTAAACACTCGAAAAATTTCAAACATTTCGGCATTCCGGCAACAGTCAAATTCACACTTCCTTCTTTAAAGTTCAAAATTGCCTTATGTGTGTTAAGAAACTCCATACCTAATATAATTTGTGTACTGAGTAATGGAACAATAATAAAATTAGCAGAAAATTCGTAATCTTGACAAATGAAATTTAAGTTGGTTTGTTGTTTAACTTCCACACTTTTCCAGAAATAGCGCCTCGAATTGTAGTTTTAGAAACAGGTAACACAGGACAAGCAATAGTTCTTACACATATACGGAAAACTGATTCACTAATGACATTCAATGGGCTCCCAGAATCTAAAACTGCAGTAAACTTATTCTTACCCACACATACTTCAATAACAGGATGTAAAAATGCGCCTACATTATTTTCCTCTTCGTCTAGCAAAATGTCTCTCATGTCTTCCAGACGTATGTAGTGTAAAGTCGTAGTGTCTTTACTTTCTGAACCGTCTATATTGCTGCCAGAAGCCGAAGCTACAACTCATTGTCGATTGCTTGCATCACGTCTTTGATTATTCGCGTCATTTCGCGGATCAATTTCTACGATTTGCACTTGTCTCTCTGAAGTTCTGTCACGTGGAGGATGCCAATTAGGTCCTTCCTGTCTGTTAGATGCAAATTCTTGGTTGTGTCTGTTATTAAAATTTCTATTTTCCTGTCTGTCTGCATGACTACTTCTTGTATAATTTCGACTGTCACTTCTGAAATTATTGTTGTATCTACTACCCTGGTTATTTCTGTAGTAAGAATTTCTATTACTGTATGAATAATTTCTGTCTTGATGATACCGATTACTGTTTCCGTATGATTGATCATTCCGGTAGGAATTACCGTTATTATAATTGTCTGTGTAATTTCTGTTAGAACGTCTGTTATTGTCATAAGGCTGGTATCTATTGTCCTGTCTGTTTCGTCTGTCATTCTCAAAATTACCGCTATAACGTCCGTTCCGATCACTATCCCTTTTCTCTGAAAATCTATTGTAATTACTGTTACTGAAAAAATTACAAGAAGTCCAGTCGTCGTTGTCATACTCAAGTTCTTGTAGCAAAGTCTTAAAAGTCTCAATGTCGTCTTTACATCTTCCGGCTAAAGCAATTTGTCTTATTGATTGTGGCAGCTTAGTTAAACAAATGCGAATTAATTCAGTCGGGCTATAAGGGTTGGACAGGAACTGGTTCTTTCTAATCATGTCTTCAAAGTATTCTGCCGGCGTGCGGAACTCAGACTGTTTAAAATTACGCTGCATAATAAGACTATGTTTGACTCTGTCTTGCGTGTTTTCGGACCAATATGCCGATAGAAATGCATGATAAAAATCATTTAAATTATTACAATCTGTAATAAGTGCACGCATGCGCGTCGCCGGTTCGTTTTCTAAATATCCACACATAAATTCCAGTTTGTGACTTAGTGGCCAATTTGGTGGAAGTGCGTACATAAATTGATCTAACCATGAACATGGATGTATGTCGTTCTTAGAATTGCGAAAGATCTTAAACTTCCGAACAGTTAAGAAGTGTTTATAGTCAAAGTTTTCTCCTCGTGGCGACAAAGACCTACCGCGTCTGTCCCAGTCCCAATGTCGATTATTGTCAAGTTCACGCGCCTGGCGCTCTCTTGTTGCATCCCGTAAATGAAACAAATTATTTTCTTCAAAGCCCTCTGCTATCTGTGATTCTAAATTGCTTCTGCTGTCTTTTCCTACGATTTCGCCTTCAATTTGTTTGACTTGCTTTTGTAATGCCTCAAATTCTCTTTTAACGCGTTCATTAAATTTTCCCTGATTTTCAACACTCTTATTTATGTTGTGGTACTCTTCGGTTTGTGCAAATGGTAATGGAGCTGTATCATCTGAATCTCTGTCCCCATGTAAACTAAGATTTGTCAATTTATCTGAAATCTCCTCCACTCTTTCCGATAAATCACCTATTTGTTCTTTCTGTTTATTTACGTCTTCTGTAAGTGTCGCGACTCGGGTATCAGTATTGACACATTTATTAGTTAACTGTTCATACTGTTGTGTTAGGTTATTTATTTTATCATTTGGTACGGATTCCTCGATTCTTTCAAATATTTCTTCCTTATCGTGTGCACGTTGTAAATTTAACTCTGAAAATTTTTGTACTATCACGCGATCTCTTTCTTCCTGTTCTCTACCCTGTTCCTTTTGTCTGCTTTATATTGAAATTAATCTATTATTGTGAGCATTCAAAATCGGTTGTATTCTTCTCTAATTTCTTTCTTTAATTCATCTATCATGTTTCTGAAACATGTCCCTATTCGCGAGTCTAACCGTGTTTCCATTGTTTCCATCTCTGTTTTAATTGTTCCTATCTCTGTTTTAATTGTTCCTATATCAGTTTTAATTTCAGATCGTAACTGTGATTCCACTGTTTTTAATTCAGATCCCAAATTAAATATTGCACTCATCAACTGCTCCATATTAACTGGTTCGAAATTCCTTTCACCCCTAACATTTCCCGCAAAACCAACTTCTTCCGTCAAAGCTATTCCAGAACCTTCTGTCGTTAATCTCGTATTCCGAAAATTTTTTGATTGTGAAAAATTTTGAACTGGTTCCGGCCTATTTTCCAGACTTATTAAATTGTTTTCAACTTCATTATTCATCATACTGTTGTCCTGTGTTGGCGAGTTCGCCATGTCAACAATTTCGTCATTCTGACTATCCATCATTTTTGCCTTTTTCATCGATTGCGTAATCATTTACAAAATATACAAAACTCGTCACTATATGAAAATTACACACAATGACACTTTATCATCAACAATATCATTTACACGAAATGCTTCCCTCAAACACGATTAACGAACAATTGAAATCTTCATAATTGCACAAAATTGTCAAACCCGTATACAAGACAACAAAAATTAAATTCTGCAAAAAATACCATTAGAAGAATGACAATTACCAAATCTATACATGCAATATAGACTACAATTACTAAACTACAAATTACTACAACAATACTACTGTCTGCTATTTTTACAATCAGAAGAATTCCAAGGGACGATCCGAAGCAGCGGTCGCCACGTGCATGGGGGCTTAATTATAAATTTAATGCAAACATTTTTAATTTTTTAGTAGCTAACTGTCCGGTTACGCAGTCTCGTAACCGGTTGGCCCTGACTAGTTTTAGTACGCAATCTGACTGCATAGAATAACAACAAACAATGAAAGAAAATTTCCGTTAACACAATTAATTAATTAAGTCCCCAGCAACTATAAAACGTACGAAACCAAAGCACAAGTGTAACTGTTCTGTGTGTGGAAGTGTGATTCAACGTACACATCTGACACGGTTCTTCTTCAATAAGACAAGAAATTTTAAATACCATTTATACTGAAGTAATTAAAAAAAATAGAAATACTATAATTGCGCAAGAAAACCAGAATTACACTCTAATACAAGAACACGAGCCAGATGCTTTGTTGACTGAACCTGTGACGAGGCATTGTTTAAGACATAATGAAAAAAAAGGAATTTTTTTTACCTTCATATATATTGACGAATAGCACTCTGATCATTAAAATATCTCCATTCGAACAACATCTGCTGTCTAGCCCATCAAACAACTGCATACAACATGGCCACAAATAGCACAGCTATCAATATCCTCTCAGCAAGATCTGCACAAGCACTCACTACGACGACATCTCAACAATGACTTGACTTCTACTACTTCTCAACAAGCACTGACTACTGCCACATCTCGACAAGCACTGCCAGTGGAGGCGGCGGAATAAAACTCTTTGGCGCAATCTCTGGCGCTGTGGCTCAGTGTAGCCACCTTTCAATATGTTTTCACGTTTAGAGGCAGTTACTTGCGTGTATTGTTGGCATTAAAGTGGACCGATTGTAGTGACGTTTGAGTGACGGCTCTATACACAAACCGCAAATGTACCCTGAGATGACAAAAGTCGTGGGATACCTCCTAATATTTCGTAGGATCTCCTTTTGCCCGACGTAGTGCAGCAACTCAACGTGGCACGGACTCAAAAAGTCGTTGGAAGTCCCTTGCAGAAATATTGAGTCATGCTACATCTATAGCCTTCCACAGCCGCAAAGTGTAGCGGTGCAGGATCTTGTGCACGAGCTAACCTCTCGATTATATCCCATAACTGTTCGATGGGATTCATGTCGGGCGATGTGCATAGCAAAATCATACGTTCAAATTGTCCAGAATATTTTTCAAACCAAACACGAACAGTTGTGGTCGGGTGACATGATATTGTTGTTTGGGAACATGAAGTCCATGAATGGTTGCAAACGGTCTATAAGTAAGCCTACATAACATTTCCATTCAATGATCGGTGCAGTAGGACCAGAGGACCCACTCCAGTCCATGTGAACACAGCCCACACCATTATGGAACCACCAGCATGCACAGTGCATTGTTGACAATTTGGGTCCATGGCTTCGTGGGCTCTGCACTACACTCGAATCGTATTATCAGCTCTTACCAACTGAAATTGGGACTCATATGACCAGGTCACGGTTTTCGAGTCGTCTAGGATCTAACAGATATGATCATGAGCCAGGAAGAGGCACTGAAGGCTGTATCGTGCTGTTAGCAAAGGTACTGGCGTCGGTCGCCTACTGCCATGGCCCATTAACGCCAGATTTCACCACTCTATCCTAATGGATATGTTCGTCGTACGTCCCACATTGATGTATGTGGTTATTTCACGCAGTTTAGCATGTCTCTTATCACTGACAACTCTGCGCAAACGCCGCTGCTCGGTCGTTCAGTGAATGACGTCAGCCACCGCGTTGTCCGTAGTGGTATTTTCGGCACACTCTTGACACTGCGGATCTCTAAATATTGAATTCCCTAGCGATTTCCGAAATGGAATATCCCATGCGCCTAACTCCAACTACCATTCCGTGTTCAAAGTCTGTTAATTGCTGTCGTGCGCTCATAATGACGTCGGAAACCATTTCACGTGAATTACCGGGGTACAAATGGCAGCCCTGCCAATGCTTTGCGCTTTTATACCTTCTGTACGCGATACAACCGTCATCTGTATATACATGCACGTCGCTGTCTCATGACTTTCGCCTCCTCGGTGTATTTTGCGCTCCGAGATTCGGCACCCAGTCAGATGGTACAAACAAAGGTGAGCATCATCAGTACTCTCAACGGCTTTGCTGCAAACATTCCTGTAGAAACGAAGGGGGAAGTTTCGAAGTGGCATGGTATTCATTAGAAAGGTGTATGACTTTGATCACTATTAAGAGTGACAAGACGTAACAGTCACGATTGATGCTTTCCCTCATTTAATGCCGTTTTAGTTTAAGAGGATATCTGAAGCTTTTAAAAATTAAATATTATCAGCAGCATACTTTCGAGTCACAATATGATGTTCAACCAGTCACGTTTAATAATTACCTCCTTACTGTTGCGTCTAAACGGTCTGTAACGAGCAGAGGCATAAATCTTAGGAAAGGTCTAAGAATCGGGTTTAATTTAGAGACGGGACTCAGATAGAACATCAGTACAAACAGTACTAAAGTGATTTACAACTGAATCAAGAACCTTCGAGCTTCTTGTTGCATACAATACGGAGGAGAGAAAACCCATGAATTTTTATGAGTACCGAACTGTTGCGTTCGCCTGTGGGACGAGCAGCGCATATTTCTAGCAGAGTAACAGGATCGTCATTATTTTAGACATTTTATTTATTCACTCATAATTACAAAAGTACAATACGTATTTTTAAGGAGAAGAACAAAAAGAATAGTTTTATAGTTCTGCACTACGGGGCGAGTTTTGTCTAGTTATTTGACGATATTAGAGGTATCGTATTAATCAAATCTTTTAGGTCTCTGTAAAGTCTACCAATAAACATTCCGTTGATTGTACACATCTACAGACACATAGAGGATCATCATGCACTAATCTACTCCTGTTCTGTCCTTACTTGCTTCAAAGTCGCCCATAGATTCCTAGCGGGATTGAATTCCTCTGTCTTGTTTACTGGATCGGTCTCACCGCTATGATTTCTCGTTCAAGGTGTGACCCCAGTGCGTCATCTACATGGTGTGACGGAAAACGGTGTGATTTGTATATAGCGAGAGGAGGAGGATTGTATTGTAAAACTTTTTAATCATAACAACAAAATGCATGCATATTGCCATTTCTCGCACTGTTCGTGCTTTGAGAATGATGTGGCCACCATTGTTACGTTAACAGTCAGACAATATGCGATGTAAGTCATTTATGGTACGATGAAGAACCTATATAGGAATGTTTCTGATTCGTCCGCCAATGGTGTCTTTCAGTTCCGCAATTACTATGTGTAGATGTCTAGAATACACCTTGTGTTTAAGGAACCTCCAAAGGAATAATCACAGAGAGGTATGTCGGGAGATGTGGGAGGCCACAAAATATTTCTTTCCTCGAAATGATGTGGTTACCAAACACACTGCGCGCTGCTGCTGTTGAAATTTGAGCCCAGTGAGACGTAGCTGAAACCAGTACTCATTTGCAGGGAACTGGCCAAGTTCAACTGCGAGGAATATGTCAACCATGGCAGCATACCGCTGAGTGGTGACTGTGGTCGTTCGTCCATATTCATACCCAAAACAGAAAGGCCCGATTATGCCCATTGAAGAGACAGCGCACCACACTGTGGCTTTCTGGCTGTGTAAGGGCATTGATGGAGTTTGTGAGGACTATCCTAGCACCAGTAAGGGCAGTTTTGTTTGTTGACATAACCACTGAGATGAAAATGCGCCTCGTCACTCACCCACTGAAAATTTAAGAAACTTCCATTGTCGCTCATTGTAGTCTACAATTCAACAAACAGTCATTCGCCTCTCATACTCACTTTCATTTCACTGTTGCACAACCTGTGTCGTGCATTTTATTTACCAAAGAAAAGTCGCTAAACAATCATATGTTTTCAGAAGTTATTTTATTTAGACGATCAGTTTTGGCATCTCATTAATGCCATCTTCAGGCCCCTGTGGAGTGCTTGATTTTGGAGTGTTTACTTGGAAGACTTTTTGTCAAGTCTTCAACAGTGGTGCAGAACTTCAACACCCCAAAAGCGAATTCACGGAATCCAGATATTGATGGCTTCAGATACGCAAGTATCGATACATCTGATTGTCCCTGGAGTGCACAGGGGCCCGAAGATGGCTTTAATAAGATACCGAAACTGATCATCTAAAGAAAATAACGTCTGAAAACATACGGGTGTTTGTTGATTTTTCTTTGGTAAATATTTGACCAGCCGCTGTCCCGTAACCACGATGGATCAACAGAGATTGTTGCATTGCACGGTTGCAACTTTAAATGATTCTGTAAAAAATTGTGCACACTGGACATTCCCACTACTGCCGCAGTCTGCCTGACAGTACGCTTTGGGCTGTTGGTTGCAACATTTTGCGCCTCCCTCCGTTCGCTCCTGTAAGCGAAAACTTCTGGGCCTTCTTGGCGAGTTCAGCTTAAGTGGACTTCTTGTCGCATTACAGTTGTTTTACATTATCAACCGTCTTTGGTTGAAATAACGACGGTATTCCTGTCTAGCAGCAGCGACACTCGTACTGTTTTTGTAAGAGGCTTTCACAGTGTAGCAGGTTCAGGCTAGTTCCAGCACTCCATCTCAGCAAATGGCGTACCTACATGACGGACATTCAGTGTTCCCAATGATACCATTCCACTTTAAGAGACAAGTTAAAACAGCCTGTTTTTCTGCCACATCCTGTATTTCGTTCTTGGGTCAAAGAATTGTAGCCTTTCATTTGCATGCCATAGTGCAACTCAGTCTTGATATTTGGAGAGACTGGAATTATTCTTGACCTCCTTTTACTACTGAGAGGTATGTATGGCTCATCTAGTTTCAGGAGTTTCGATAACAAGTAGGACCAGAAGCCACATATCTGATTTCCGTTCATACAGATTTCCATGGGAAATAGGTATGAATATGTTTCAAGGTTGATGGCAGACACATCTCTCAGCAAATAAATTTATAGAAAACTGGGAACACTTCGATATTACACTCGCTTATGACGGCATTCCTAACCACTTCTAAATCAATGTCTCTTCCTCTACAGCAGCCGTATTCAAAGTGGTGGGCGCAGAGAGTAATGAAGGGGGGGCACCTGCTTTCATTGAAATATTTGTATTTCACACTATGTTAGGAAAAGACTTCCGCTGAACAAAAATGACCAGCTTCAGACTCTCGTTTTCATGAACTAAGTTAATTTACTGTGTTATTTCACAATAACTAACCAGGAAATCCTGTCGGCAGGACTGCTGAGAAAGTCGTGAGTAATATTGCATCATATAGCCTCTGTCAGCTATCAACCGTAGGATTAGGAAATTATCGAACATTTAATAACCACTAATGACAATAAGTCACTTGATAATGTGATCGCCACGTCCTTGCAACACTGACTACAAAAATAGATTGCTAATTACAGCCATTGTGACTGTCTGCGTGATTTCTGCCAGGCTTCCAAAGACGGATCAGAGGTAATGAGTTAGCTAGAAATTGACTTCTAGGGTGTGTTCAGTGGAAGTAGCTAACATGATATAAAGTGATACGAGTTCCGCTGTTCGCATGGATAAGTGGCTGATTCGCAGTAGTAATAAGAGATACCATGGAAGTGTCCCCTTCCTTTGAACGTATGCAGTCGTAATGAAGAAAAAGATTAGAATTTAATTAAAGTACATGCTTATTTCGCATCTTACTCTGTTCTTATCGTAACGTTGGTTTTAAATGCAAACGCAGTGTGCCCAGATATCAAGTCAATTATCTGACATAAGGATCTACGGGCATTCTTTTGAATAATGCGGAAAAACCACAATGTGTTCTCTGAAGCTTATAAAACACTAAAGACACACTTGCAGACAAAAA
The DNA here is from genome assembly GCF_021461395.2 of Schistocerca americana. Lineage (NCBI taxonomy): Eukaryota > Metazoa > Arthropoda > Insecta > Orthoptera > Acrididae > Schistocerca > Schistocerca americana. The sequence goes on from NC_060119.1 coordinate 544,000,884, forward strand.
ATCCGGACCATGTAAGTGAACCATCGAATTTTTAAGCGTCATGAGCAACTACTGGAAGGAAATATCAAATTTCCCAAAGACAGCCCTAAGAGCATTACTAGAGGTATTCTGCTTAATTGCAAAATCCAAAATCATCACACATGATTGGCGAGAAATTGTTTCTTTCCGCAGCCATCAAAACTTGCGAGATCATGAGTGGAGAAAGGTTTGGCGAAAATCTACAGTCGCTACCACTTTCAAGTGATACCGTTGTGCATCATATTGGAGCAATATTCATTAACTGACGTGAAAAATCAATTGCTACCACATATTCATATAGCCCAAAATTCTCCCTGCTACTTGATGACAGAATTGATATCGGAAATCTTCCCCCACTTCTTCTTTTTGTGCGCTTCTGTTGTGAAATAGAAATGTACAAGGAATTTCTTTTTTGTTAAGCTCAGAAATATTTTCTGTCTAGTGAATTCCTCTTCTGTGTACAACAACGAGTCATGGGCAAATTGTGTTGGTATATGTACCGACGGGCTGGTAGTATTTACTGGAACTAAAAAGGGGTTTCACTGCAAGAGTATGTGTTATTTTTGCTTCTATGAAATTCACACATTGGATGATGCGCAGGGAGATTCTGGATTCTAAAATAGTGCAACGGAAGTCAAAGTATTGAATGGTGAAGTCATTGCCATAAATTCTGTGAAAGAACGGCTTTAACAATAGTATATTTTCCATTCTTTGCGAGAGGGTGGGTTCTACTCATGATTCACTTTCACTGTACACTGTTTGTCTCGTGGTAAAATTCTTCGTCATTAATTCCCGCTATATCTAACTTTAACCTATCCATTTCCCTTTTTAAATTTTCTAACCTACCTGCTCGATTAAGGGGTCTGACATTCCACGCTTCGATCCGTAGAACGCCAGTTTTCTTTCTCCTGATAACGACATCCTCCTGAGTAGTCCCCGCCCGGAGATCCGAATGGAGGACTATTTTACCTCCGGAATATTTTACCCAAGAGGACGCCATCATCATTTAACCATACAGTAAAGCTTCATGCCCTCGGGAAAAATTACGGCTGTAGTTTCCCTTGCTTTCAGCCGTTCGCAGTACCAGGACAGCAAGACCGTTTTGGTTAGTGTTACAAGCTCAGATCAGTCAGTCATGCGGACTGTTGCCCCTACCACTACTGAAAAGGCTGCTGCCCCTCTTCAGGAACCAGACGTTTGTGTGGCCTCTCAGCAGGTACCCCTCCGTCGTGGTTGCACCTACTGTACAGCTATCTGCTATCTGTATTGCAGAGGCACGCAAGCCTCCCCACCAACAGCAAGGTCCATGGTCCATGGGAAAGTAAAAAGTGTTTTGAGAAAGACGTATCTATTAATATACAAGGAAAAGTGTGCATTTGTATTTTTTTTCTTTGTTTGTAATTCATACAAATCTACAGTTTTATTCCGATAATGATTAAATGAAGCACACTTTACCTTCTAGACATGAGGAAGATCACTATCTATAAAAGATTTCGTAATCTGACGGAACACATTTGTACAGTATGTAACATGTGTATAGGAAAGGCTGTCACCAAAAGTCTCTAAACGTTCTTGGCCGATTTACTTCAAAGTCTTCACGATCCCCTAATGGACATATGGGCAAACATAGGCTATATACTGTTTCAGTATACACAATATATAACTATGTGTAAATACATATATAAAGTTCATAATGGAGAAAAGCTGTTATCAAACATCTCGAAAAATACTCGACCAATTTACTTCAAATTTATATATATAGGTGAAACAGTGTAGAAAATTAATGAAAAATCAAATGTCTAGCAAACAAAATATATCATGGTAAGACGTCTTGACAACGCCGGGCACTACAGCTAGTTCCATCTAATAAAGATATATCTCTCGTATGGTAATGAGCTATTGTAATTTAATTACAAAAGATAATTCTTATTTATCTACCTCTAATCTTGTCTTAATCAAACTTGTCCTTGGATGAAATGGTATTGAAAACGAGGAAGAGCTTTTCCGACGCTTGGAGACTGATGAAAGTTTCTTGATGCTAAATTATCATTGACTGAACACCGCCAAGGGAGAGCAGAAACAATTGTTTCTGTGATGTTTGCAAGTGCACAGAAAGCACTGCACAAATTATATAAAACTTGCTTTCAAATCGATGTACCCAAAATCATTTTTGATTGATTTTAAGGAAGATGAGCATTACTATGTCGATATTTAACGTTTATTTAACTATTTAAATCACTCATCAGAGGCTAGTAGCCAGTTTGCAGCTGGATAGACACGGAAATTTCCATAGAAACCTTATAGTTGAGTCATTCTAGAAAATGAAATTTTGTAGTAAGGTCAGTTTTAGTAGTTCCAAGATACAGAAGGCTATGGGTTATAAACTTTGAAAAAAAAATTCTCCTGTGTAAGGGGAACCATAGTGGACATTAGTTATAAATATCGAGAGAAGTGAGTGCATCCAGTGGGTTAGTTAAGAGTACAAGGGCGAATCCAGCGAAGTGCAGCGGGAGCGATGGGAGACGACTGTAACATTTCACCCCCCACCCCCTCCGCTTTCTCATCACTTACTAAGAAGAAATACTAATAAACTGAACATACATACTGCTTCGCCAGACAGAGAACCATATCACTGAAGAAACCCAAACATGCAATGGATACTGAGTATTAGCATGCGTACCCAGAGCTATTTGTCATGAAATCTTAAAAACTGTTCCGTCGTTCATCGTGAAACTAAAAAGATAATAGCTCCCCAACTCTCTCCGGCTTAATCCCTGGTTACTCTCTTGATTATGCGGCAAGGATGGCTGAATAGCTAATTCTAAGAGTGACAGTGGAGGGGAAACCACGGAAAGCGCTGCCCCTTAGTGGACTAAAAGAGTCTGCACACGTTCAGTGTTTATTGGCAATACTAGTTTGTTAGGTCTTCAGTATACAGAAGGGACCTCGCACCATCAATAATGTTGACAAAAATCGTCAATTGACAAAGCGGTTTTGCAAGGCTACGATGTCGAACATCCAAAAGAAAGTGTGTGCTGCAATTATGTTAGTTATAGCTTGCAAGCAGCAGAAGACAGCGAGAAAGAGGAAATAGGTGCGAGAATGGATGAAAGAAAAGAAAAAAGGAGCCACTGGCCACATGTTAACTTACTGACAATGAAAACTATACACAAAAAGATTTCACTTTTTTTTTCTCGTATGAATTTTGCACCGTACCGATACATCAAGTTATTAATGATGAAACGAAGTAAAACAGAGAAGCAAGATACTTGAACGAGAGAGACAATCGCAGTCAACGAGAGATTGCGAGTACTTTAAGATTTCTGGCGACATATAAGTGAATGTGAGATATGATATGAAAAAGGCGAATTAAAAACAAACAGCGTACATGAAGGCCACGTGACTGATAAAGCGAAACTCTGTCAACATCTGAATGGAGAAACTGTCAAACAGTCAGTTTTACTAACAATACTGAGAATATTTTGAAGGCTATCAATACTGGTCTCAATGTTTCTTGTACTGCCAATAAATCAATACGCACCCTCGAATGCTCGAAGCCTAGTTCTGTAATATCAGCAACCACAATTACTAAAGTTCTATGGAAACCTGTGAAGCAATTATATCCGCCTGAAGTTTTTTTTCATGTAGTAATTTGGTGAGGCTTACATTCATTTCGCAGACCTCTTACTAGTCATTGCAGATATACGACGTATTTTTCGGTGTCCAAGTGTTTTTCACACTGTTATGTAATTCACCATTGCATAGTCACAAAAGTAATCCTCCGTTGACCATCCTAAAGTGGTGTATACAGTAACTACCCAAGGACAGGTCTATTAAAATAGTTTTATGTTAAACTGCCACTTGAAAATTTGAATCTGACGTATGATATGAAAAAGGTGAATTGAAAAGAAACAGCTCAACTAACGCCGTGTGGCTGATAACGGGAATCTGTGTCAACATCTGAATGGAGAAACTGTCAATATTTGACCTCATCAGTTCATTTGTTCTGACAATACTGAGAATATTTTAAAGGCTGTCAACACTGGTCTCAAAGTTTCTAGTATTGAGAATACATCAATACGCACCGTCTTATGGTCGCTATATTGATTGTTTGACATTGTTACTGAACGTGTGACGGCCCCTTAAGACTGCTGGCAGGCTGAGCGGGAAACGCTCTAGCACAGCGGTGCGACTTGGGCAGCAGTGCTCGAGTACAGGTGGACTCGGAAACATTTCCTCCTGTGCTACCGTGTCCCATGTCGTGTGCAACTCTTTGGACCTGTGGTAGACCCTGGATTTCTGGAACTTCACTGACAGTTCCTTCCACTTCGTGTATATTCTTGTGGACTTCAACTTTTCCCAGATATGACTCGGCGCTTTTGTTGTCTATGTCTTTGATGAACAGTAAATATGTAACTGTAAAAATGGTTATTTAGTGTTGTAGGTCACAGCAATGAAGTTGTGGCAATACAGAAGAGCAGTATGAGTCGAAAAGTGCAGCTTGGCCAAAACAGTAGTAGGGAAAGTTCGTCAGGAATTACGGGACAGACGTATATCAAGTACAGACAATGACGTACATTGTAGACAAGAGCTAACATATAGACTCACGAATCAACTTGACTGGAAAGAAAGCGATGCTGCAAGAATACATGTCATAGATAAAGAAACTTGAATCGAACACTTCCTGGAACTATGTTCTCAAGAAGATGACAGAGGGGAAGAAACAGCAACTTCAAAGGATGAAGGGGTCCTACTTGTGTGTCTCGGGGATGAATCACACTAGATCAGATACAGCAAGTCCTGAAAAAGATGAAAAACAGGAAAGCTGCAGGGCCTGATGAAATCAACATAAAACTCCTTAAATACGAAGGATTAAAGTTACAACTGAGAGTCTTAAACCTCTTAAACGAATGCTGGAAGACGAGGGAGGTACCTGAATCGTGGAAGGTAGCTGAGCCATTACTGCTCTACCAAAAAGGAGGAAGAAATAACTGAGAGAGCTATAGAGGAATAAGCCTACTAAATGTTTTTCGTAGACTCTATGCAAGAGTTAACAATAGAATGAGAAATATAGCTGACGCCATCCTAATAGCGGAGCAAAATGGCTTCAACAAGGAACCATCTTTTAGTGACAACTTTACTTTCCACGATGATAATACAACCTGGAGACTCACACCCATTCATAGACTATGAAAAGACCTTATGTAGAGTGAACACGGGGCACCTTTGGAACATTATGGGAGAACGAGGGTAACCAACACATGATAAAGTGTTCGTATCAGCACACAGAAATTGTAATTGATACAGTAACAGAGAAGACAGGACCAATAAAAGTCAGCGTAGAAGTGCGTCAAAGGTGTAGGCTTTCACCTACTATATTGTCCGCCCCGGTAGCTGAGTGGTCAGCGTGACAGACTGTCAATCCTAAGGGCCCGGGTTCGATTCCCGGCTGGGTCGGAAATTTTCTCCGCTCAGGGACTGGGTGTTGTGTTGTCCTAATCATCATCATTTCATCACCATCGACGCGCAGGTCGCCGAAGTGGCGTCAAATCGAAAGACCTGCACCAGGCGAACGGTCTACCCGACGGGAGGCCCTAGCCACACGACATTTCCATTTATTTTTACCTACTATATTCAATATATTCTTAGACAGTGGAAATGACAGGTTCAACAAGGTGTCAGATTAATACCAGGAAACACATACATAAATACTCAGATGTTTGCCAATGACCAAATAATTGTTCAGAAGACGGAAGACGACCTCCAGACTGAAATATATAGCCTACAGCAAATACAGGGTGTTTCAAAAATGACCGGTATATTTGAAACGGCAATACAAACTAAACGAGCAGCGATAGAAATACACCGTTTGTTGCAATATGCTTGGGACAACAGTACATTTTCAGGCAGACAAACTTTCGAAATTACAGTAGTTACAATTGTCAACAACAGATGGCGCTGCGGTCTGGGAAACTCTATAGTACGATATTTTCCACATATCCACCATGCGTAGCAATAATATGGCGTAGTCTCTGAATGAAATTACCCGAAACCTTTGACAACGTGTCTGGCGGAATGGCTTCACATGCAGATGAGATGTACTGCTTCAGCTGTTCAATTGTTTCTGGATTCTGGCGGTACACCTGGTCTTTCAAGTGTCCTCACAGAAAGAAGTCACAGGGGTTCATGTCTGGCGAATAGGGAGGCCAATCCACGCCGCCTCCTGTATGTTTCGGATAGCCCAAAGCAATCACACGATCATCGAAATATTCATTCAGGAAATTAAAGACGTCGGCAGTGCGATGTGGCCGGGCACCATCTTGCATAAACCACGAGGTGTTCGCAGTGTCGTCTAAGGCAGTTTGTACCGCGACAAATTCACGAAGAATGTCAAGATAGCGTGATGCAGTAATCGTTTCGGATCTGAAAAATGGGCCAATGATTCCTTTGGAAGAAATGGGGGCCCAGACCAGTACTTTTTGAGGATGCAGGGACGATGGGACTGCAACTTGGGGCTTTTCGGTTCCCCATATGCGCCAGTTCTGTTTATTGATGAAGCCGTCCAGGTAAAAATAAGCTTCGTCAGTAAACCAAATGCTGCCCACATGCATATCGCCGTCATCAATCCTGTGCACTATATCGTTAGTGAATGTCTCTCGTGCAGCAATGGTAGCGGCGCTGAGGGGTTGCCGCGTTTGAATTTTGTATGGATAGAGGTGTAAACTCTGGCGCATGAGACGATACGTGGACGTTGGCGTCATTTGGACCGCAGCTGCAACACGGCGAATGGAAACCCGAGGCCGCTGTTGGATCACCTGCTGCACTAGCTGCGCGTTGCCCTCTGTGGTTGCCGTACGCGGTCGCCCTACCTTTCCAGCACGTTCATCCGTCACGTTCCCAGTCTGTTGAAATTTTGCAAACAGATCCTTTATTGTATCGCTTTTCGGTCCTTTGGTTACATTAAACCTCCGTTGAAAACTTCGTCTTGTTGCAACAACACTGTGTTCTAGGCGGTGGAATTCCAACACCAGAAAAATCCTCTGTTCTAAGGAATAAACCATGTTGTCCACAGCACACTTGCACGTTGTGAATAGCACACGCTTACAGCAGAAAGACGACGTACAGAATGGCGCACCCACAGACTGCGTTGTCTTCTATATCTTTCACATCACTTGCAGCGCCATCTGTTGTTGAAAATTGTAACTACTGTAATTTCGAAAGTTTGTCCGCCTGAAAATGTACTGTTGTCCCAAGCATATTGCAACAAATGGTGTATTTCTATCGCTGCTCGTTTAGTTTTTATTGCCGTTTCAAATATACCGTTCATTTTTGAAACACCTTGTATCTACGACGTATCATCTGAAATTTTCAGAAAGAAAACTAAAGTAATGGTCTTCAAAGGAAAATTTCCAGTATGTTCCAAAATAGTAGTAGATGAACAATCAATAGGACAGGTGTCACATTTTCAGCTGGCAGGCTGTGGTATTAACTTTGAATATGACAACTACTACATTAATAAATTAATTTAAGTTTCAAATGGTTTGTGGCACAATAAGCAGAGCATTAGATGACAATAAAAGAGAGGATGCAAAGCAAAAATTTTACAATATATGGCTAGTCCTATTCTAATGCTTGGAAGTGGATACTGGATATTAAGTAAGAATAACATCAGAAGAATACAATCTACTGAAACGAAATTTTTAACTTAAAAAAAGTTACAACGAGAATGCCTAAAATGGAAACAACATATCAACAGAATGGGGAAGAGGTTAATCAAACAACTAATCTGTATCACTAAACGTTGCAATAGGAGGTTGCCTATGCCGACCGGAGTGGTCGAGCGGTTCTACGCGCTACAGTCTGGAACCGCGCGACCGCTACGGTCGCAGATTCGAATCCTGCCTCGGGCATGGATGTGTGTGATGTCCTTAGCTTAGTTAGGTTTAAGTAGTTCTAAGTTCTAGGGGACTGATGACCTCAGAAGTTAAGTCCCATAGTGCTCAGAGCCATTTGAACCATTTTTGAGGTTGCCTATCTAACGGCTTCCGGGGCAACAAAAATTTGACTTTTAATATTTTATATAGTTATTGACCAATTTGAAATGCTATTATAAACGACTTATTAAGACGTATAATCGTATGTTAAAAGTTTTACGCAGTAAGACAAGCATTACTGTTAAGAAATGTGTTTATGCCTTGAGGCAGTAAATTGCTCAGACGATATTCGTTCAGTATTTGAGGACGAGAGCGCTTAGTGACTTCCAATAAACTTTCCGCATAATTTCAAACACTTAGGAAACTTTTCTCGTTGATATCCTCCACAAAATAATGACAGGATGAAAGTTGATTGCTTTCTACACTTCAGCTGTTTATGCAGTAAAGCTTCATCTAAGGGCATGAAGTTTTAATTTATTATTTCTTTACTATTAATACTATTCCCAACATATTTTTCCGGCAGTCTTCACGTATCACATTCAACGCGCCTGCATGATTATTTCGTTATACTATTCATAGTTCAGGGGGTACGATGTGATAGACATTGAGATGCGTGAAACACTAGCTTTTGCTTAAAACAGAGCACAAATTAAGCAGACTATTGAAATCCAGTGTTTGAGAATGAGAGCACATGGAGACTTCCAACAACCTTTAAACATAATTTCACATCTTTAGTAAACTTTTTCTCACTTACAAATATGTAAGAGATTAACTCAGTTGTAAATCAATCAGACGTCTGATGGTGTTTTATACATGGGAGTTCGATCCTTTAAGGAATTGGGGTAGCGGGTACAGTGCTCAATTATAAACCAATAATAAAGAGAAATGGAGGACAACCGACGAACAGATTGCTTCAGTGAAGACGGGACAGGCTGTAAGCCTACCTACTCCATGAAGTGAAGAAGAAGAAGAAGAAGAAGAAGAAGAAGGAGATGATGAAGAGAATATTTCTGAATTTGAACCAAGAACCACTGCCAACACGAATGACATAGAAGTAGATATCCTCGGTGAAGCGAAGCGCCTAAAACGCTTAATAAAGGCAAGGCTTTCGATCCAGACTGTATATCAGTCAAGTTTCTCTCAGAGTATACTGTTAAAATAGCTCCATACTTAGCAATCGCATGCAACGGCTTGTTCGTGGAAAGACCCGCATCCTGAGATTGGAAAGTTCGCACCACTACTCAAGAATGAAACTAGGAGTAATCTGCTTAATTACAGGCCTATATCACTAACGCCGATTTGCAGTAGGTTTTTGGAGCGTATACTGTTGTAAGCTACGGCTTCTGTTTTGCTCTTTTCTGCTGATGGTTAAGCCTGAGAGCCGAACGTATAAGTGAAAAATTTTGCACAACGGATTTTATAACGCTAACTTGTCGCCCTGACACTTATACACTCTCCAGAAGGGTAAGCTTATCCTTTGCTCTATAAGTGACGTTAACTAGTCGTATGAAAATCTGATTAGTTTCTAACCATATCCTCAGTATGCGCTAGAATGTTCAGATTTGCTGACCTACAAACACTGCCTTCACCAGGTGGTTGCAAACATGAAATACACAAATAAGGACATAATAAAATGACAAAGGAAAGTACTAGCTATGAAATGATACACTCAGTAGTGTTAAATTCTTTACTCTTCTGCAATTCACTCTATTCGAGATAACACAGTACGAGCAACATTATAGTTCTCCCTATTCACATTTGGTAATCGCTCTGTCTGGCACTGTCCTGTGATATATAATCGCGGTCGTTAATTCAAGCGCGGAATACTGACATCAGCTATGGCAATTGCAATTATATTTAGAACTACACTCGCGACTAGCAACGTGAAGCCTCAGCATAGAACGAAAAAGACACGTGATCAGCAAATTACTTTACTTCCCTCGCACGACCACTACAGTGATCTGAGGCTTATCGCTGCAAAGGTTCTCGGCTCAGCGAGATAACATAAATTCTACTTCACCAAAAGCTTCCGTGGGCACCTCCACGGCTGCCGTGGAACACCAGACGATCCTCAGGCTCTCTCTACAAGTACTCTGTCCCAGTAACGAGGTCGCACACCTCGCCAGGACCAACCCCTCTCCTCGACGCTCCAGGAACAAGTGTTTCTCAGTCGCTACACTTTTATCGTAGCTCCTGTTCTTTTTTCTTCCCCCTTTTAATGTGTGTGGCCAATCATGTTGCTGCTTTCATCTGATACTTTCCCCTCTTTGGGGAAGTGTGAGGGGGACTTTGTAGCCTTTCGGCTTTTACTCCCCTGTGTACTTGTGTGTGTGATTATTTCTGTACTTTTTTGGTGTCTGTGAAATGTGATGATTGTTCTGTGTGAGTCTGGTACTTGCCTGAGGTTTGGCGAGATAATTGTAGTAATTTGGGTAGGAGCAGGATTTGGGAATGGATATTGGGATTTTTCTCTTCGACTTAGTCGTCGAAGATCGTCATGGGGCGATTGTGTTTATCGCGGGACATGTCATACCGACCTAGGGAGTGGATGAGGGCGTTTTCCGACCTTAACGTACCTTCATAGACGGCCCTTGCCAGGTCTTGAAAACGCTCTCTCAGGAGTGGGATTTCCGCAGCGGCATGCAAATCGTCAATGGGGAATCCAAGAGGTAAACGCAGTGCCCTCCTGAGGGAGCGGTTCTCCAGCCTCTGGAGTTTGTCCAGGTGCTGCTTCGCCGCGTATCCCCAGACAGGACACGCGTATTCCATGACTGGCCGGATCAGGGCCTGGTATACGTTCACTCCTACTGAGCAGGAAAGGGAGCTGGATGAGTTGAGGATTGGGTACTGGATGGACATTCTGGCGCAGACCTTCCTATGGACCTCGTCTATGTGTGGTTTCCACGTAAGACGAGTGTACAAGGTTACGCCAAGATACTTGGCGGTTCTGCGCCAGGGGAGTTGGGTTCCGTTTAGGTGAAGGCGGAGGGGGGGGGGGGGGCGTTGAGGAGGTTCGCGCCTTCCGAGCCTACGGGTAATCAACATCGCCTGCGTCTTTTCGGAATTGATGGTGATTCGCCAGCAACGGGCCCAAGTTTCTGTGTCATCTAAAACCCTTTGTAGCCTACGGATGACCAGGTCCTTGTTCGCGTTTCTTGTGTAGAAGGCTGTATCGTCAGCGTACTGAGCGGTGTGCACCAGGGGGGCCGTTGGTGTGTCCGCAGTGTACAGACTGTACAAAACGGGCCCCAGGACCGATCCCTGTGGCACCCCAGCACGAATACGCCTCTTGGTGGAGGTGGCTGTTTCTACTTTGACAGAGAAAGTTCTGTTCGAGAGATAGCTTTTGATCTGCTTAACTATGCTCCCGGGGAACCCTTGAGTGTACAACTTGTAGAGTAGCCCTCTATGCTATACTGAGTCAAAGGCTTTGGCTACGTCTAGTAGCACTATCCCGCAGTAGCCTCTGTGGTTGAAGCCCTCTGTGGCTGCTTCAACCACTCTCATGATCTGTTGTGGGGCAGAGTGGTTCTGCCGGAATCCGAATTGGAAATCCGGCAGAATTTGCTCTCTGGTAATATGTTCTTGTATGGGTCTTAGCAGGAGGCGCTCATAGATCTTGCTGAGAGTTGGAAAGAGGCTAATCGGCCTGTAGCGCTGCGGGAATAGAGGGTCTTTCCCTGGTTTGTGTATTGCGACCACTTCCGCGTGTTGGGTACGAGTAATCTCGTTGAAGACGTTCGCGAGGTGTTCGATCGCCGTGGGTGGGAGGTTTTTGACCAACTGGTTGGTGTCATTGTCATGTCCTGGCGCCTTTTTGGAGGGGAGGGACCTAATTACTTTTGCCACGTCTTCAGGGGCAAAAACTGTGGGTTCGTCTTCTGGGTCCTCCTCAGCATTGAGGAAGACAGCCAGTTGACGACGGACCACTCTTTCATGCTCATCGTCCTGGAGTTCAGCCGCTTGGAACTGCTTCTCGAAAGTGTCGGCGAGGGCGTTGGCCTTTTCAGCATGGCTGTAGGCCATACCCCGCTCGCCGTGCAGTGGCGGCATCCTAGCGCGTCTTTTTGTGAATTGTTTGGTTGCTTGCCAAAGTGTGTGATCGTCTACTTTGAGGGTTGTGAGGCGGTTTTGCCATTGCTGGTTTCTGTGCTCATTGAGCGCTACCTTCAATTCTCTCTGTAGACGATTGAGCAGCCTCCTTGTGGCCTGGTTTCTGGTTATCTTCCACTCTTTTGCCACTCTGTTCTTATGTCGAATTTGAGCTAGCAAGTGTTCCGGGAGCTGTATTTGCGGCGGCGGGCCATCCCTTTGTGGAGGGGTGACCTCTTCTGCTGCCTGCAGGATGGTACCTGTTAGGTCTTGTAGCGCTTGTTCTACTGTTTCGGCAGTAGGTGGCGGAGCGCGAGCGATATCAGAGGCGACAGTTTCTCGGTATCGCTCCCAGTTTGTACGTTTGTAAGACGTCTGGTACCGTGGGAGTGCTACCCATTCTCCCACGTCGACCTCTAGGATCACTGGGTTGTGGTCGGAGGACATTCTGTTGATTGTCCTCGCGGTCACAAACCCCGTAATCCTCCTAGTGAGAGCTATGTCCAACACGTCGGGCCTGCCTCCATTTTTTGGACAATGTGTGGGCTCGACTGGACCCCATGTTTCTAAATGGTGGTTGCGCGCTAGTTGTTGCAATCTGGCGCCTGCTCTCGAGGTTACTCTAGAATTCCAATTAGAATGTTTGGCATTGAAGTCGCCCCCTATTATGAGTTTGCCTTCAATTTGCCCTAGAGTAGCTATGTCTCCCTCATCTATCTGGTCTTGTGGGGGTCGGTAGATTGCAACGATTCTTAGGGGTCCAGTGGCAGTGGCTACTTCCACCGCCACTGCTTCGATTTTATTGGTAGCTGGTAAGAATACCTGGTGGTGGGGGATCCCTCTCTTTATGTATATGGCCACTCCTCCGCCTTGGGTTGGCCTGTCTTTGCGATAGCTAACATAGTTGGGGACTGTCGCTTTTATTCCCGGTTTTAAGTGGGTTTCCCCCATCATGCATATGTCGATGGAGAACTCCTTCATGAGTTCTCTGAACTCGACCTCTTGGTTAACAATGCTGTCTGCGTTAAAGACGCATATTGTCAGGCCATGGATATTTGGTCGTCTATCCATGATGGGGTTTTGAAACTACTGAGGAAGTCACAGAGGGCAGCGACTGCTGGACTGTTGCCTGAAGGGCAATGAGGATCTGTGTGTTCTGCTTCTGGGCTGCCCTGAATTCCTTCATCATTTCCATGGTGAGGTTCATGGTCTGCACCATTACGTCTAACAACTGATCCATGGGGGGGGGGGGGGGAAATGTGTGTGGGGTTCCCTAGAGCTTCCTCCGTCATGGTGGACCTGGTCGTTGATGCTGTGTATTTCCCGGTGTTGTTCTCGTGATAGTGTCTGGTGTTGTGATGATTGGGCCATGCTATCATGGTTCCTCCGTGGGTCCGCCCTTGGTTTTACCCAGGCCTTGTCTGTGTGTGTTTGTTTTCTTGTGTGACTGGTTGGGTTTGTCGTGTTTTGTTTACGTGTGTGGGGGGCGGCCTTTGCGCCCTTTGCCTGCTGTGAGTGTCTTTTGTGGACCTCAAAACCTTGGTAACCCGCTGTGTGGTTTTTGCCACACAGCGCGCACCTTTTTTGTGGGTCCGTGTGCGTGAGTGTGCATGTCCTGGTGTCGTGGGCCTCGGCGCACTTCCTGCATCTCATTGGCATGGTGCAGTGCGCAGCGATGTGGTTCAGGCCCTGACACCTGAAGCACTGCACCGTCTTGTTTTTACGGCGCAGCGGCTCCGTGGTGACAGGCACAGCCAGGACTATCTTAATCTCCCTCTTGTTTTGCGGTATGTCAGGGAGTGTTACCTGGTACAGCGGCCACTTGCTGTCTATGCTGCCCATTTGCTGTACCACCTTAACGACGTACCCCCGGCAGTCAAGTCTGTTTTGATTGCCTGGGGGGACACTCGTCTTGGAAGGTCTCTAATAACTATGTTTCTGTTTCGTGTCTTTGTTGTTGGGAACGTGTAGTGAGGTATGTTTCTTGTGTTGAATAGTGTTTTGACTGTGTTGTAGTGTTCGAGTGTGTGTACTGTGACTTTTATTTTGTCTCCACCGGCGGGTTTTGCCTGGAAACTGCCTCCCCCGATTTCTGTCTTGAGCAACTCGAAGAGCTCCTCGTAGTTTTGAGGAAACTCTGCGACAATCGGGGGGAGGTGGTGGGCGACTTGGTTCTGTGTTTGTGTTGTGTTTTCTGTTGTCTCTGGCTCTTCAGCAACCGCCTGAAATCTGTTTGGGGTGGGTTCCACTCCCCGGGCTGGCGGAAGCCTCGGCTGGCGAAACGTTTTCTTCGCCAGCACGAAACCATCCGAATCCTGGCCGGTTACACGGTTCCCTTCCAGTTCCGGTGTTTCCTGGTCCCCTCCCAGAGCGACGACAGGTGCTGTCGGGGGCGCAGGCTCCTCAGAGGGTGTGGAAGTGGTTGGGGTGGGGGTGGTGGATTGCTTCTTCCCCTTGGAGTGCTTCTCCTTCCTGTACTTCTTTACACGCCGCTGTTTGGATGTGGTGGACTTGTGTTGGGGGGATTTAAGGTATTTGGAACGGGTGGAGAACTGAGTCGAGGGGGTGGGTTTGGGGAGGATTTTGGTCGGCAGACGGATCGTCTGCTTGCCATTTTTTATGGATTCAATGTATTCCGGTAGTGTGCCGGTGGCGCTGGCAAGCAGGAGCGGAGTTAGGACGAGGTTAGGAGGGGCGGGATTGCAAGTATTGACAATGTATGAGGTTGTTGGTGTTCTGTGTAGGGTGGCATTATTTGCTGTGTTATTTGCCATGTCTGGAGCGGAGAAGGGGGGCGCTGCCAGGGGGGTGCCAGTTACAGCCTTCGTTGGCACCGTTAGGTTTCCCGGCGGCATTGCTGGCCCTACTGTATTCGTGGACGCGGAGGTCTGGACGGCGGCGGCGGAAACCTTTTCTGTGGTTCCGCGGCCGGCTTCCAGGTCCTGGCCCACAATTTCCCTACTCTTGGAGGGAGCAGAGCCTGGCTCTGCGGCAGCTGGGGCGCTCGAGACGGCCGACGACGCGGCCCGCGGCAAATACAAGACGCGCTTTTTGTCAACAGCGGTTGACCGCTTTGACCCCAAAGCACCACTGGAGCTCGACATCCCGTAGAACGAAAAGGAACACGACAATTCTGCTGCCGGGCGTCGCAAAGTAATGAATCCTGCCCGCCGTTGCTTGCTGTAGACCTGTGAGCGAGTTACCGCCAATGCTTTAATAAAAGCAGAGCCGAATAATCTCCTGTTTTGTCACCCGTGCAAGCGGGGGCCTATGGCTGACAGTACGCGAGTGAGAGGAGCGGCGCTCAACCTTCGACTGCTACTCAGCGAGTGGCCAATCATGTTGCTGGAAGGCGTTCGTTTCCGAGCGCCGACCAATCTCATTTTTGCAACCGACCGAAGATTCTAGAAGTTTCCAGACTGTTCCAGAAGCTTCCGCTCCGGCCGTTGGGAAAACCACCTACACGCCGCCACGCGTTTTGTGAGCGAGCCCCTGTGTCTTCTCCTTGTCCTCGGCCACGTGGCTCCCGCTAAGCCGCGGTCCACCCGCCTGGGGTTTCCAGAGTAGCTTACGGGCGCTGTTGTCTTCAGCTCTCAGGCCTGCCTGCCTCGCTTGTGTCTTTCCCGTTCTCCTGCCAGCCTCCCGTCTCCGTCCGCTTCACCATCGCCCAACGTGCAGATATTCTGCTACAAATTAAGATCTCTAGCCGATGTCAGTATCGTTAATGGTTTCCTGTCTCGATGTTTATCCTTCCGGAGTGGTAGTTGTAATTTCGCTCAAAATGATGCCACCTTACACTGTATTCGAACATTATGAATTACCTCGTAGAAAACGAAACGATTTATTGACAAACAGCCAACACGGATTCAGAAAATGTCGTTCTTTGGAAGCACAACAAGCTCTTTATTCTCACGAAGTAAAGAGTGCTGTTGACAGGAGATGTCAAATGGAATCCATATTTTTAGATTCCCAGAAGGCGTTTGACACCGTTTCTCACAAGTGGCTTCTAATCAAATTGTGTGTCTATAGTATCGTCTCAGTTGCGCGACTGGATCTGTGTTCCTGTCAGACAGGTCACAGTTCGTAGTACTTGACCGAAAGTCAGCGTGTAAAACAGAAGTAGCCTAATATGTGGGATTCACCAAGGAGATGTAACAGGCGCTCTACTGTTCCTGATCTACATAAACGATTTAGGAGACAATGTGAACAGCCCTCTTGGATTGCTTGCAGGCGACGCAGTAACTTGTGCTCTTGTAAAGTGAACAAATGTTCAGAAGGAGCAGTAAAATGATTTATACAAGATATCTGTATAAGTGCAAAAGATGGTAATTGATTCCAAACAATGAAACGTGTGAAGTCATCCACAAGAGTACTAAAAGAACTCCGCTAAATTTCGTTTATACGATAAATCACAAAAATCTAAAAACGCTGTAAACTGAACGAAATACTTAGGGATTACAATAACGAATAACTTAAATTGAAGCGCTCACAAAGGTATGTTGCGGCAAAAGTAAACTATAAATTGTATTGGCAGAACACTTAGAAAATGTAACAGGTCTCCTAAGGAGCTACTTACATTACGCTTCTCCTCTCCATTCTGAAGTACTGATGTGCGCCTTGGGATCTACATAAGATAGGGCTGTAGGAGGACATCGAAAAAGTTGAAAGAAGGGCAGTTCATTTTGTATTATGCCGAAATAAGGGGGGAAGTGCCACTGATATAATACACAAGGCAGTCTTTAAAACAAAGATGTTTTTCGCTGCGGCGAGACCGTCTTATGGAATTTCAGTCACCAAATTTCTCCTCAGGATGTGAAAATATTTTGTTGGATTCCATCTACATATAGGGAAATAATCATCAAAATAAATTAAGAGAAATCAGATATCGCACGGAAAGATTTAAGTATTCGTTTTTACCAAGCGCTGTTCGAGACTGGAAGGGTTATAGAAGTAGCTTGAAGGTGGTTCGATGAACTCGCTGTCAGACACGTAATTGTGAATTGCCGAGTAATGATGTAGATACAGATGGACGTGGTGAAACCTGTCTTGGATGTTGTGGAGGCGCTGCGCTCTCTCGCTGTGGAGAGGTGCGCCGTCAATTCGTATTTAGCTTCATAAGTAGCGGCGCTTACACTCGAGTGTGAACAAGAGCTTATTAATGAAGGTTCACAGTAAGGCAGACACGCTAAGTGAACCCCGGAGGCGACGACACCGCCAGCGCCGTTACGGGACACGCGTCGTCCGTGGACCAAGGCGTGCGGCCGACTGCACGCTGCTCGCCGCCAGCACACAGTTGCTTCTCTCACGGGTGTTTTTTGTGTGTGTCTGCTTCATATCTTCCGCTTGTGGACACAACTACTTTGCTACACTGGCTGGAAAACACGTAAGTAGAGGCGTGTGGCTACTGTAGCAGTACCATCTCGTGTCAGATATGACTGTGGCTTTCGTAAAAGATACTAGGGCTATTACTTTTTGTTTATGACTAACATAATTAACATTACAGGTGGTGACAAAAATTGCTTATCACCGTATGTACTCCGCAACTACGCTTTGTTCAGGTTACATTTGTAAGAACGTCGGGTAGTACTGGACATGTCAGCTTTATGGAAATTGTAATTTTTCCTGATGGTTGTGTTGTAACATTCTCCATGCTAAACACTACTATGTCACGTTGCTTCACAGAATTGTAAAACTCAATGTCATAACAATATACATTCGCTGGGTTTAAAATATTTTTCCCAGCCTTCGCATTTTTGTCGTTCAAATTTTTGGACGTGAAACCGTAACGAATGAAGTAATTTTTGTTACTAAAAAGTTTTACATTGGCCGTAAATGGTTATAGACATTAAAGAAAAGTTAAATACACGCTATACATCTCACAAGGGAAATCACAGTAGCTATCGTGGAGAACAGAACAAAACTATTTTTGTTTTGTTACTGACTAGAAAGAGAAAATCTTTGTAAAGTGTTAGCTGCTCTGCTGCAATAGTATTGACAGGAGAGAGAGGACTAGGTCGGGCGATAATAGGTTCCCCCTCTCTACTAAAGCCCTTCATTTACGTATCGCACTGCACACAATACGTCAGATGGGTTTCTGTTTACTGTTAGAGTAGCTCGTATTATCTTTGTGGTGTGGAAGTGTTTTTACAGAGTTAGTGAGTGTATCACCATGGACAGTGAGACAGTCAGAAATTGTGAAACTATTTGGGGAGTACTTTGGTATTGCGGAAGATCTACCTACAGGAGAAGAGAGAACTATTTATGAACAAATAAAGCAACAGTTGACAGAAGAGGATGCGGTAATAGCAGAGATTACTACACTTTTAATAAATGGACAGGCATCAGATGAAGAGAATGATAGGGTCGTGGCAGTGAGGAATGAAGCAGTCACCAGTAACGGAATTCCAGGGAAGCAGCAGTTCATCTTATCAACCATCAGCTCCAAAAGAACGAACGATATGGACAAAACAACCAAGGGCAAAGTATGGAAATATTGACCCTTTCCGTCTGTGTCGTCCAGAATTAGCAGCTGGGTGATACCGTGCCTGAAATCTACAGTGTTGGCACAGAAAAGGAAAATAAAGTGCAACGTTTGGTTAAAACCCTTTGGGAACAGGCTAAAACTACGTCATTTGTCAAACGATAAATTCTGCAGGATTGATAAATAGTGAATTACGTGATCATTTTATAGCAAAGATACAGAAAACCCAACAATACATGACGGCATATTGAAACTTTGGGCACTGAAAATAAAGAAGAGAACTGACCCCCACAATTCACTGCAGTTCAAAGCTTCCAGCTCGTGGGTAAAGAAGTTAAAACGTAAGAATAAGATCATCTGTCGCAAAATAGCCCACAATGTAAACATGGCGGTTGGTTGAAGGGGATACCGATATTCAACAAAAAGCTTATCAATTCGTGACAGAAATCAGATCTATCATTGAGAGAAAATGTCTGTCGCCAGATCAAGTAATTAATGCCGACCAATCAAGACCTGTTAAGGAGTTACGACCTGGACGGAACCTCGCAGTGAGGGCAATATGGTATGTCTTTGGTGCGGTTGGATTCATAGCTGCAGCTATACACTCTTATATGATAATGCCTGGAATTGTGATGGATAATAGACTGCTAACCCATTTGCATGTCCTTGTATCGGAGCCCTCCAGCAATTTTCCTGCAAATATGAATACAAATTTACCGAACATTAAGATGTTCGCTAGAAAATCTGCTAATATGGTGAAGACGGATTTAAATGTATTCCTAAAATAAGTAATGTGGTCAGACACACAAGAAAAAACTAAAACCTTTCGTTTGGTAGACTCTGGAACAGCCGATAGAGATGACGAACTATGCAACTCTACATTTTCTGGAGGCGTTGGATTCATCAAAAAGCTGACCCCAAAAAAGCGCACAGTCATGGTGCGAACTGTTGACATTTTCTTCTACCGTTCATACAAATATTTTGCGAAATTTCTCACAGTAATAATTATGGTATCTTCAAACAATGGTATTAACATACGGCATAGAAACCATTTCTTATTCCTTCAGTCGTTTGTGTACTTCCAGTTCCCGTAGGCACGATTCTCCAACTTAATTTGCATTTTTATCAGAGCGGCTACACCAAAGTCTTTCCTGGTATATTTCAAATAGACTTGGATTGCGGCCTCGAAGAAGCATTAACGGAATACTCTTTCGACGAGATGTGTGGCCAGGCTGCTTTCATCATATATGCGCACTGTGAGAACTGTCTACGCATTGACCATGTTGTTATTGCTGACTTGCTTATTTTTTGCCTCCGATGCTGTAATCGAGTAGGTAACCTCTGTACCAGAGTGTTTCATCTAATGCTATTGACTATTTGTCTCAAAAAAATCCATATGTGTAATAAATCATTCATACTTACAGTATTCTAATAGTCCATAGCAGCTACAATTTTTATGGTGTAGGCATATTTTCTTGCTCTGTTAACTGCGCAATGTATGAATGTAATTTGCGTGACAAAATTTTGTGACCTTCCCTTGTGAGAGGCGTTAATTTACAGACTACTTGGTTCAGTTATAAGCCGGCCTCTGTGGCTGAGCGGCTCTAGGCGCTTCAGTCTGGAACCGCGCTGTTGCTGCGGTCGCAGGTTCGAATCCTGACTCGGGCTTGGATGTGTGTGATGTCCTTAGGCTCGTTAGGTTTAAGTAGTTCTAAGTCTAGTAGACTGATGACCTCAGATGTTCAGTTATAAAGATTTCGCTCAGATCAGTCATTTTCGTGAACATCTATACGTAATTGTCGTTGTCTTCTCCACGGTACGGCATTAACAAACACTGCCATCCGAGGCATGCGCTAGCTTTACACGTACTAACACGAACTAAATAAACAGATATCTCGGCATCGACTGACAACACTGACCGTCTGGCACAGACTAAATTCGCTGCTCCAGGACGATTCGAAAATCGCTCAGTGACGCGGGCGTCTCAGAGTGCGCTCTACTTTCTCGCATCGAGCCTTGTACCTGACACTAAGAAAAGCCCCTTGCATCATACGAGATTTCAGACAGCTCTCCCAGTTGGCAATGTAAGTTAATAGGAAATTTTTCATAGCAGAGGAAAATTTTCTTGTTACGGTGGAGTTAATCAGAATATTCTACTTCCAAAAATTTGGAAGTTATAATGGTTCAAAAGCATCTGCTGTAGATTTTCACATCCGAAAGTACCGATTCAGAACGCTCTGTACCTTGAATTACTGTAATTACAGGTATGAAAATTCGTACAGCATTATTGGCTCAAATGGTTCAAATGACTCTGAGCACTATGCGACTTAACTTCTGAGGTCATCAGTCGCCTATAACTTAGAACTAATTAAACCTAACTAACCTAAGGACACTACACACATCCATGCCCGAGGCAGGATTCGAACCTGCGACCGTAGCGTGCGCTCGGTTCCAGATTGTAGCGCCTAGAACCGCACGGCCACTGGGCCGGCTCGTACAGCATTATTACTGTTCGACAAATACTAAGGAACAGAGACATAGTTTGGCAGTAATAATCATAGGCAATGATGGACGACATGAAAGAAGTACATACATAATAGTGGTGGTGTGGTATATCTATAACGAAAAGTGGTACAGTTTACACCACGTGGGGAACCTGGATAACAGATATAAATAACATTAATGTTTGACACAGATCAGACTCCGAAAATACAGGTCGATAGCGGACTCTCGATAAGGAATATGCCATTCTCGGGTCCTAATGCACATTTTGCAACTGTTATTCATGCTGTCTACCGAACTGCTGAGGAAACGTTCAGGGATATTGTCCTACTCCTCTCTCAAAGCGGTTTTCAGTTCTTGCGCGGTTCGGGGATGGGATTTTTGTTGAGAAACACGCCTGTCAAGAGCATCCCATACATGCTATATAGGGATAGATCCGGGGAGTACGTAGGCCATTCCCTACATTCAATAGCTTCACTTTCCAGTGTGTGCCACATCTCACACAGCTGTCCTGTGTAGGCGAGAATCTGCCACACCCCTGAGCTGACGGACATGATTCAGAACAAAGTTGGTTTCATTCCATGTTTGGAGCCTGGTACAGAAACCTGTTAACAATGTCTTGAAATAAGACAGTCTTGACTGTAGTTTGTTTTACCCCTTTATTGGCAATGACGTGTTGCGTCCTGTGGGGTATCTCCAGGTTAATGTAAGAAGTAATGTGTCGAGCCAACAACCGTCCTTTGTTGTCATCATATAACATTGAGATAAAAATTAAAAGGAAATATCCTTCTATCGTCATTAGGCTAATAAAATCATAAGGAACGTGATATAGAGCCAACTATTGGCTTCGTATTATGCTTTTATTTGCCTAAAGACTATAGGACGATGTATCCCTATAACTTTAATCTTAATGGCATATGATGGCATTAAAGGACGGATGTTGGCTCACACATTACTTTTTACGTCAGTCTGAAGATGCCCCATAAGGGCGAAAAGCGTCAGTGCTAGTAAATAGATATAACAGTTTGAAACCAAGACTGCCCTATTTCAAGAAATTGATCCAGAATAATCTCCCCGAAATACCGCCGTGCCGTAGTGGTTCATCGTGCAAAGGTATGCAACGATGTTCGGCCATCGTGCATATTGCCCGCCAACACCATAACACCTAGTCCATACCGATGACGCTCATGAACGTTCTGTGGTGTGTAACGTGTTCCCCCCTCTCTCTCTCCTCACTAACTGATGGCCACTCACTTACCTTAGCCAAGCAGTATCCGTCGGAGAACATCACTCTGGACTACTGTTACTGATCCCTAACAACATGCTCCTTACACCAACGAACTCTTTCTCGACGATGGCGTGATTGAATGGAATACATTTAACAAGCTTTCAAGCATACAAACCAGCCTGATTTAATCGCCGCAAAATGGTTCTGACAGGGTCAATTGTTCCAGTAGCGGTTGCAAGATCTGCAGCAATCTGACTAGGACTGATAGGCCTGTGACTCTTCTCCACTAGGGCTAAGTATCGATCCTCTAGACGTGTGGTAGTCCGTCTAAAGCCATCGGCTTGTTTCGGGTGGCATTTCCATCTTCAGTTGCCCTATTTTAATTTCGAGATGACGCTTTTGGAAACGCACGTTATTGTGGCCTCTGTAATGACACTGACCGACTTCGAGCCGTCCAACTGCTCGTCCACAATCGCAAGCACTCAGATGATGTCTTGCAGACATACTGCCGTACCACACAGAATGTCGCGCTAACCTGTTCCACAACATTCGCGAAACGCTATATCTATGAACTGTCGAATACATACAGGGCGATTCTTCTTAACGTTTAAAAACCCCAGAAGCCACGTAGATGACGCTGAGACAAGTAATTTAGTATGAGACACGTGGGACCGCAAATGTAGGGAAGTACCACGAAAGTGGGTAACAAATGTGACGCCAGTGGATGACACACACCGCCTAGCATGCTGCAGTGGGTCTTGTCGGTCTAACTAACCTCAGCGGTATGGGGCAGTGCTGCAACTCGCTCCTCTAGGCTACCCTCTTTTCCAACACCTTTTGTTAATGTGATCTGTTGTAAATGTAGAAGTTTCAAAATAATTGTCCTTGCTGCGCTGTAATCAGGCAAAAGCTGTTCATTTTGTGTATTTCCAGTTCTCATGTGTGTGTGTGTTAAATCTTATGGGACTTAACTGCTAAGGTCATCAGTCCCTAAGCTTACACACTACTTAACCTAAATCATCCTAAGGACAAACACACACAGCCATGCCCGAGGGAGGACTCGAACCTCCGCCTGGACCAGCAGCACAGTCCATGACTGCAGCGCCTAGACCGCTCGGCTAATCCCTCGCGGCTTCCACTTCTCCCTTCTCTTTTTATGTCGGCCGTGGTGGCGGAGCGGTTCTAGGCGCTTCAGTCCGGAACCGCGAGACTGCTACGGTCCTATGTTCGAACCCTGCCTCGGGCATGGATGTGTGTGATGTCCTTAGGTTAGTTAGGTTTAAGTAGTTCTAAGTTCTACGGGACTGATGACCTCCGATGTTAAGTCCCATGGTGCTCAGAACCATTTGAACCATTTGCTTTTGCTTACGGACTTTATTTCGTGAAGGAAATGCAGCTCATTTAGTGCTAGCGATGCAATCCGAAAGCTTATGCGATCACTCAAATGGCTCTAAGCGCTATGGGACTTAACATCTGAGGTCATAAGTCCCCTATACTTGTAACTACCTTAACCTAACTAATTTAAGGACATCACACACATCAATGTCCGAGGCAGGATTCGAACCTGCGACCGCAGCAGTAACACGGTTCCGGACTGAAGCGCCTAGAACCACTCGGTCACAGCGGCCGGCTTATGCGATCAGTCATTTAATACTACAGAAAGAACAAATTTCAGTTGTTTAATGCAGACATACTATGAAAGATAGAAACACACTGCGCGTGCCGCTGGATAGAAGAAGGTTCAAAGTTTTATATTCGCACAAACACTTAACCACACTCTCAACATGAGGGCCAGGCGTTGCTCGAGGAACTTCGAAACGGTAGTCCATTTCAAGGGACATACGAATCAATAAGTCCCTGTCCATTGAATTGACAGCTTCAATAATTCAATTTTTCAGCTGTTGAATAGTAGCTGAGATAGTTGGGGAAAAGACTCTGTCTTTCGTGTACCCCACAGAAAAAAAAACGGAAAATAGGAGGTCTGGTGACCTGGGAGGCCGAAAGCTATGAACAAGCTCTTGTTGTCCACCTCTTCCTGTCCAACGTTGTTGGACGGTGTTAAGATAACGCCGCACCTTAAGGCGAAAGTGAGGCAAGGCGCCGCTATGCATAAAAATGAAGTCACTAGAATCTTCGTGAAGTTGAGGAAACAAATAATTTTGCAGCATATCCAGATACGACATTCCTGCCATAGTTTCCCCCGCCAAAAAGAGAGGTCCATAAACTTTGTGAATAGAAACGGCACGAAACATATTCAATTTAGATGAGCCTCTTTCATGATCGACGACGACGCAAGGATTTCATAACCCCCAAAATTCTTACATATGGTGGTTTTCTTTGCCCGACAGATGAAACCTCGATTTGCCGAAATGATGGCATTCGGAAAAAATGTCCTCTGCCATATCCTGGACAACTGAAACGCAAAATTCGCACCTGTTGTTACGATAGGCGGGACGCAGTTGCTTCAGTAACTGCAACTTGTAAGGCTTCATGTGCAGGCTTCGTTTCAGAATAGACCACACCTTTGTTAGGGGAAGCTTAAGTTCTTGGCCTGCCCGTCTTGTGGAGTTCGAGGCACTCGGATAGGCTCGACATTTTCATCAGATGCGCGTGCTCTTTCCTTTGCATAAGCAACCAACTTCTATAGAATTTTGTATGCCAGTCATACCTCTGCTTGTGCGAAGCCAGCATCTTGCTGGACCGACGGCGGAGAGCACGCTTCGCTTGAACAATGGATTGACTTCGCGCAAACTCCGACATACAAAACGGTTTCTCTTGTCGTGAAGACGCCATGTTTATACAAAAAACAACAGCGCAGATGTGTCAAAACTTTGAACCTTCGTCTATCAAGTGACAAGCGCAATATGTTTCTATCTTCTTCAGTTTGTAATAAATGACTGACATCTATTCTTTCTTTTTGAATCACCCGGTATGTAGAGCCAAAATGATTGACATGATGCAATGTTTTACGCGTTTTCTATTTCATATTCCACACTAAAGTTAACAACATTAAAAATAATAAATTTTTTTAAAGCAGGTTATCAGTATGTTATTTCTTTGCTAAAATAAATATACTATAACAAATTTTAGGTTTGTACCTTTTGTAGTTTGGTGGAACTCAAAATTATGGGAAAACTCCATTTTTTGTGAACTAAAAATTGTACAGAATTCAAATTTAGGATTATTTTTATATGTATCTGATCATGTTTTACTACTTTTAGGTATATGTTAAGGAACAACAACTTGAATGACGAGCCATTGCGCAATAGCTACGAAGACTAAACCTACTATATTCACGCATAGCCCTCTGGCTTCAGGGATTGCCAGCGGTGAGTTGGCGTGGGGAGGAAGGAGGGGAAAATCCTTCTCTCTCTCTCTCTCTCTCTCTCTCTCTGCGCATTAGATGAATCACAGTACTGCTATCGCGTTACAAGCACACTTGCTTCACCTCACCGTGACTGGAATGAAACGACATTACTGTAAACATGTTGTAGATATCAACTGCAACATACTACATCTGCAGGTTCGCAAAGACAGAGGCACTGACATTGCCAGTTTTTAATCTAATGTCAGTAACACGACCACATTTCACGAACCACATTTCACGGACAAAATGGAATCGCGGCGCATACAAATACCAGACCTCAAAAGTTAAGTATGATGAAGATATAATTTTTTTTTCATCACCATGTCAGAATGATTGCAGAATAAGACTTCTGCCATACATCTGTGTTCAACTTCGGTAATTAGCAAGGTTCTGAAACTGAAAATTTCTGTACTTGATAAACAGGTTATGAGGCAAGTTCCGCTGAACATATTGAATCACGGAACTTGGGTTTGGAATGATAAATTGAGAAGATTCAAGCTGAAACATGCGTCTCCGCATTACTCTTTCGGAGTAACACGAGGAACCTCACGTCAACCGAATTTTTGTTTACGCCAAGCATTTTATACATCTTATTATCTTTCTCTGTTACACATATAGTCCACATGTCAGGGCCCCCCATCAGTTGGCATCGCCAGAATTAGACCGTGTCCTACGTAAGCGACAGAAACGAGCGACAGCGAACGACTTCTGGATACGCGACACTCCAGCGACAAGCAGCAGCACCGGGCGACAACCTTGGGTGTCCTGTGTGTGAACGACCATGTCGCGCTACAAGATGGCTGCTTACAAGGGAACCTCCCCATCGCACCCCCTTCAGATTTAGTTATAAGTTGGCACAGTGGATAGGCCTTGAAAAACTGAACACAGATCAATCGAGAAAACAGGGAGAAGTTGTGTGGAACTATGAAAAAATAAGCAAAATATACAAACTGAGTAGTCCATGCGCAAGATAGGCAACATCAAGGATATTGTAACCATAGGAGCGCCGTGGTCCCGTGGTTAGAGTGAGCAGCTGCGGAACGAGAGGTCCTTGGTTCAAGTCTTCCCTCGCGTGATAAGTTTACTTTCTTTATTTTCGTAAAGTTCTGTCCGTTCGTTCATTGACGTCTCTGTTCACTGTAATAAGTTTAGTGTCTGTGTTCTTGCGACCGCACCGCAAAACAGTGCGATTAGTAGACGAAAGGACGTGCCTCTTCAATGGGAACCGAAAACATTTGCTCGCAAGGACATAGGTCAACCGATTCCTCCACAGGAAAATACGTCTGATATATTCTATACGACACTGGTGACGGCCTATGCGTCACATGACAGGAATATGTTGTCGACCCACCTAACTTGTACACTTGGCGAATGGGTAAAAAGATTCTTCTACCTTGCCCGATTTAGGTTTTCTTGTGGATGTGATAATCACTCCCCAAAAAGTGATGAAAACATAAGAGTTTGTGACAAACTAAAAATAAAAAATTAAACGTTTCACTCGAGGGAAGGCTTGAACCAAGGACCTCTCGTTCCACAACTGCTCACGCTATCCACGGGACCACAGCGCACCTGAGCTCACCCTATCCTTGATGTTGCCTACGTTGTGCATGGACTACTCAGTTTGTATATTTTGCTTATTTTTTCATAGTTCCACACAACTTCTTCCTGTTTTCTCGATTGATCTGTGTTCTGTTTTTCAAGGCCTATCCACTGTGCCAACTTATAATTAAATCTGAGGGGGGTGCGATGGGGAGGTTCCCTTGTTAGAGCCAACCACCTGTTTCTATAAAACGGCGTCTTTAGCTGGAGAGTAAGGCTACAGAATTAGGTTTACTTAAGAAAATAAAGTGAAAAGGAATGCTGTGCATAAAATTTACAAAGGAAGGAATCTCCATGGAGAATTTCGTAAGTATCGTTAACTGCGAAGATTACCAGGCAAATTCTTCGAATACACGTGAATGAGCAGAGGAGCATTCGATTATCTCATCAATAAATTAAATACGAATGTTTCTTTTTACATAATCAAGAACTTTTAACAGCCAATAAATGCGGAAGAATGTTTATTACACTACTAACTATGCTAAATACAAACATAAGTACACAGATTGATACCACCGCGCAATAATTAAATGTAGTGGAAAAAAGGGGGGTAGCGTATTTCGGTCATAATTTTGTGTGAAGAAAAAATTCTGGTTTCGATTCCCGGCCGTTCATCTATTTTTACTGACTCAGTTACGATTCTGTATACTTTGTTTTATGTATACTGCTTACACTGCATCGCTAAGTATATTTTTAAGGTCTTGCCAAAGAACTTGATCTTCGCACCTATCCCAGTATATCACACACATATAATTCCTAATAAATTACAATGAGCAATGAAATTTTACAGATATTTGATGCTGGGAACGTAATTCATCAGCAGTCAGTGTTAAGACCAAGTGTTTCAATTAATATAAATAGTCTGTAAAAGTAAAGCATATAAAATTTTTGAAAAGAATGTCAAACGTTTTGTGAAATGACTCGTCTAAAAGCATGAAATAAAAAATATTAGGGAAACGTTTGGTGCACCTCATTTTCTGCTCATGATTTCGAGCATCATTCAAAGGCACGTAGAATGTTTCTCTGATCTACTTATTTCTTTTACACAAATAATTTCATAAAACATTTGACTGATATCCTCCAGTTTTGAATTTCAGGTTTTATTCAGAAAGCATGATCTTACTGACTCCTCGTTTGCCTTCCTAACGTACTTGATTCGAAGGAAGCCTTTTTGACATTTAAATACCGCACCAATGTATCTTTTTATGTGCAAAATAGCTAGGTCTTGAACAGATGACATTTTTGACACTTCATTTACAGCAGCTTTTCGTTAAATATTTCAATTTTCCTTAGGGGCAGCAAAAGAAACAAACAAACCTGAAAAATAAGAGGTTCTCTGAGTGTCATGTTTTGTTTTTGGAAGAAATGCGAAAATCGCAAGTTTTATGTTTTTATCTCAAAAACTAATCGTCAAGTCAAGCAGATAAAACCCAAAAAATCGAAAAAACTTGCCTTGTTATAAATATGTGTACAACAGCTGACCAAAACGACGAAGAGATAAGCAGATTTTTTTGTTTGCTATGTGAAAAAATATGTATAATACATACATGTTCATTTTTTATAGGTTATGTAATTATAAAAAAAGTTGAAATGGAGCGTGGAACGAGTGACTAGCAGGAAAGGAACGAGACGGAGGCGGGAACGAGACAGTGCGCAACAGTTGCGGGAATCGATAATCGTGGGAATGAGGACCGGCTGCGATCGTTCTGGTAACGAGGACCGGGCCCTTGCGACCGTTCCTGGAACGGCCGAAATGAACGGTGAACGACCGTTCCTGAGAAATCTTTACTCGGTCCTTCCATTCACTCTAGTAAAATTTTCCTTTACACCTGTTTGTTCGAGTAAGACCTACCTCTACTACCACAATAGTTAATACACGGAAATTCTTCCCACTGTTCAAGCCACCCCCTTTGGGCGGCTACGTGGGTAACCTGCTTTGTTTGTGTGTGCACCCTAACATTGCAACACGTTTCTGTACAGCTGATACTTTATTCTTATGTGTGAAATTGCGCCAGAAAATTACATGCACAACATCAATGAATGGAAGCATGCAAAGTAAGCTAATTTTCTATAACTTTCCTCATTAAATTCACCAGTCACACTAAAGCAAAAGTTGCTGAACACAAGCCTTTGAGAAGATCTATAACATGTGATTTCAATTCAAATTCTGATCAATACACACACTCAGGAATTTTGTGCAATATTTTTATGCATTTCTCTCCCCCTCTGCTACACTGTTCATTATAATGTTTACATCACCTTTGAGAGACTTGCGTGAACTATGTTTTCTTTCTGTATCTAGTGATAGATCAGTTACTGAGAACCAGCAAATACCATTTTTGAATATTTCATTTATTGCTCCTTCCATTGGTACTGCCTTGTTAGGCTTGATTATGACTCTAGCATCATCTGGAATGAGCACTATTTTTGCTTTACCGGTTTATGATGAAAGGTCATTAGTAAACTGCAAGAATAAGAGTGGTCCCAAAGTTGAACCATGTGAAATGCCACTACTAAGTTGAGACCACTCATAAGAAAATGTATCATTGGAGCTACATGAAATATTTAACGTGTCGGTTTGGTTCCTATTAGTTAAATATGAAGTGAATACATACTAACTGTTCCTTAAAGCCAAAAACTCAAAGTTTCTGTAGAGGAATGTCGTACTTCACACAGTCAGCTTGAAATGTCCCTTTCGTCCGTCCTCTGGAGCTACCGAGACTTGGCATGAAATCACACAGGCGGACGCGCCCATAATCCGTGTATTCTTGGCGTTATGCAGCGCGCTCGATAAATTGTGCGACGTGCTGCTCCACAGGTTTAGTTGGAAACGTTTATTGGTGGGTCTAGATTACTTATCTACAAAGCTGTACATGTAAAGAGAAATAGTCGCCAGCCTCGCTGTCACCCGCGAGACAGGGACAAACAGCCCTGAAACTATGTAAATACACTGCGTCACAAAACAGTGAAGAACTGTAGTTAGTTTTTAATGTAACTTATAACGCGTACATGCTATCATCGGGTATGTAAATGATTAAACCGTTGGCACACGGAGAGTCCTTTTGAATGACAACGTTGAGCGTTCCAAGATCAACGTGCTGCTGAATGCTCAGCAATGATGCGACTTGTGCGTCAGTATGTGTGCCCAACGTGATGTACGCGATCACATCGCTCTCCAGCGGCAGCTGTCGGCTGGTGATTTTAATACAGATGTCCTGAAACACACTGTCAGTGAATAGTTACTGAAATCTGTTACATTGTCATTCAGTTTAATTTCTACTGTAAATTTTCCAACTAGGGTATACAAATGTTCTAAGACTGCCATTGATAATATATTTATAGACAATTCTAGGCAACTAAGCCACATTACAAAACCAGTAGTAAATGGGCTATCTGACCATGACATGCAACACCTAACATTAAAGTTTGAAAATTGTCAGGGTAAAACATCTATCAGAACTGAGTACAGAAGGCCAATAAAACAGTCAAAAACTGAGAAATTCAGGAGATTGCTCAAAGAAATTAATTGGATGGATGTTTACAGCATCCAAGACACAAATGGAAAATACAAAACACTCATTAATAAAATTAGCACCTTATTTTAAAATTGTTTTCCCCTGAAGGTAACTCAAATTAAGCAGAAGTCTAATAAGAAACCATGGAACACACAAGGGATAAAGATATCATGTGAGACAAAAAGGAAACTCTATCTGATACGTAGGGACACCTTTGACACTAGCATTATAGCTCATTACAAAAATTACTGCAAAATATTGAAGAAGGTTATCTAGAAATCTAAACACCTGCATTATGAGAAGAAGATAAATACATCTAGCAATAAAATAAAAAAAATACGGGATATAGTTAAGTCAGAGACAGGTAGGACCAGAAATGAGGAGGAACAAATAGCTCTAAAAATAAATGAAAACCTGGTAATAAACGCATGTTGTGTTGCAAACCATTTAAACAAGTATTTTGTCTCTGTTACTGATAGCATGGGGTTGTCAGGTTCAGTAAATAATGCAATGAAATATCTGAGACCTTTGCACACAAGCAGTCTCAGTAAAATGGAATTGACAATTACTTTACCCAAAGAAATAGAATCCATCATAAAGTCCTCGAAATCAAAGCATTCTAGTGGTTATGATAACATATCAACAAAGTTAATAAAAGAGTGTTCATGTGAGCTTAGTCATATCTCAAGTTATTTGTGTAATCAATCACTTGTCACAGGAACATTCCCGGACTGGCTTAAATATGCTGAAGTTATACCTCTCCACAAGATAGGGGACAAAGAAATGCCGTCTCATTACCGACCGATCTCACTTTTGCCAGCTTTTTCAAAAATCTTTGAAAAGGTTATGTTCAAGCGTCTACTTAAGCACCTTTGTGGAAATAACATACTTTCAAAGTCACAGTTTGGGTTTCTTAATGGTTCTGATATCGAGAGAGCTATTTACATTTACAGTGAAAATGTTCTTAATTCATTGGTCAATAAATTAAAGGCAACTGGCATATTCTGTGACCTGTCAAAGGCGTTTGACTGAGTGAATCACAGCATTCTTTTAAGTAAATTAAAGTATTATGGCGTCACTGCTAGTGCTGCAAAGTGGTTTCAGTCATACCTTACTAACAGAAAACAAAGGGTGTCATTATGTAACACTTCAGCAGTAGACAATAAGACATCATCTGACCGGGAAGAAATTACATGTGGTGTTCCCCAAGGTTCCATACTAGGTCCACTACTGTTTCTTGTGTATATTAATGACCTGTCATCCGTTACATTACCAGATGCCATGTTTGTCTTATTTGCAGATGATACAAACATTGCAATAAATAGTAATCAAATATAAATTTAGAAAGGGCAGTTAATCAAATTTTTACTGACATTGATAAGTAGTTCATAGCCAATTCACTGTCATTAAACTTTGAAAAGACTCACTATATGCAGTTCAGAACTTAAAAGAGATTTCCTTCTGGTTCGTGTATAAAATATGATGACATGGAAATAGGAGAAACTGAGAGTGTAAAATTCTTGGGATTACAACTTGATAATAAATACAGTTGGGGGCAACATACTAACGAACTGCTAAAGCGCCTAAACAAGTCTGTGTTTGGAATGTGAGTGATGTCAGACATAGGAGACATAAATATAAAAAACTGGCATATTTTGCTTATTTACACTCCATTATGTCATATGGTATCATATTTTGGGGCAACTCTGTAAACAGAGAATAAATTTTTAGACTACAGAAACGTTTAATAAGAGTAATGAGTAGTGTAAATCCAAGAACATCATGTCGAAACCTATTCAAAGAATTGGGCATATTAACCACAGCTTCTCGGTATATTTATTCCTTAATGAAGTCTGTTGTAAATAATACATCTCTTTTTCCAAATAACTGCTTAGTACACAGTATTAATACTAGGAATAAGAACAATATACATAAAGATTTAAAATGACTTACTCTTGCCCAGAAAGAAGTCCATTATTCAGCAACGCATATTTTCAATAAGTTAGCAGCAGCCATTAAGAGTTTAGCTTCAGACAAGGCACAATTTTAACATAATTTAAAAGAATGTTTGGTGGCCAACTCCTTCTATTCCATCCATGAGTTTCTCAACAAGTGCAGTAGACCATTTTAATGAAAATTTATTATATTTTAATTTTTGATAATACTTGGTTATAACAGCCAAGTAACTACCTACTGTGTGAATGATGGATGTATGGAAAGCAGATGTAAGTCTGAAGTCTGTAAATAGTGGAAGTTTAATTTTAAATCTTGTACATAATCTGACTGTTCTTAACTGAGGATCACTGAAATGAATAATTTACTTTAATTTTTGACAATACTTGGTTGTAATAGCCAAGAAACTAGCAAATGTCTGAATGATGGATTTAATGAAAGCAGATGTAAGTATTAAACCTGTAAATATTAGAATTTTAAATTTAATTCATGTACATAATTTTACTGTTTATTGACTGAGGATCATTAAAATTAATGATACTCAAGTTTTTCTATTTACATTTTGTAATGTGTTTATCTGACATGTTCCGCACCCAGGAGGATTCCCTCTTTTATGAGTCTATGGAATGAATAATAAATCTAATCTAATCCAAGCAAATCGTAACCCCTTCACATCTGTGACTGGCATACGAGAACAAGTAATGGGCTCCCTGCAGTTCTGTCTGTCTCGGCACCATAGGTCAGAGACTAGCAGCAGCCAAACTATGGAATTACCGTCCCCTGTGTAGGCAGCCCTTAACACCACTACACAAACAGCAACGTTCTGAGTGGTGCCATAGCCGGGAAGCATGGGCAGCCGATGAATGGCCTCGCATTTGGTTCAGCAATGAGTAGTGGTTCTGCAATACCCTGGATGACTATCGTCGAGTGGGGCAGGGACCTGGTGAGGAGTCTCATTTTTTCAATTTTTTTCAGAGGCATAACGATGTTATTCCTGGCACCATGGTGTGGGGAACAATTGGATATGACATCAGGTCACGGCTGGCGCACAACGGTACGTCACAGACATTCTATGTCTTCGTATGTTAGCTTTCATGTGACAGTATCATGAAGACATTTTTTCAACAAAACAATGCTCGTCCACAAACGATACGTGTCTCTATGAATTGTCTGCATGATGTTGACGTTCTTCCACGACCAGCAAGATCCCTAGATCTGTCCTCGATAGAACATGTGTGAGACCAGATTGGATGTCAACTCCATCCCCAGTGCTCATATCCAGGATATGAAGGACCAGCTACAACACTTGCAGCCAACTTGCCGCAGGAGAGGATACAGCGGCTTCCTGGCACCCTTACCAGTCGAGGCAGTGCATGTATCCAGGCCAGAGGGGGTGCAACGTCTTTCTGAGAACTGGGCTCATACTACCAATTTCTTTGTAAATTTGGTTTTTCGTAGACACTGAAATATCTTCACTTTCCCTTTCAACCCGTGAAGTTTCTTTTGGTGTCGTCCTCCAATTCTGGGTAATTCACTTTTTTGTCAGGTAACGTATTTCAAGGAAGATTTCGAGGCCCGACCACTGAGCTGGAGTATGTTCACCACTAACAGTTTAACGCACCGCCTCCAGTTGGTTAAACTGGTATATAGCAAGCCTCGCCATCAATCACCATGAAAACAAAACGTGAATATCGTTCCAATACTACAGATAAAAATTTACTCAAAAGATACACGGAAACAAAGGAAATTTATTGGTTTAAATTAATTGTAGAAGTGACATCACGTAACACCTTGAGCTGCTGCTCAATTTATTCTTTTACAGCAAACCCGGCACCATTTTGCTATTCCTAAATACGTACTGGAATTGGATGTACGTCCTCAACTCTCCGTCCCCCACTCCCCTCTCTGCCCATCTCCTCTTAGTGCCCCCTCTATCAACGAAGCACCTCCCCTCCTTCTGGCCATCTCTTCCTCCACTCTCTATTATCTTACCCCTCTCTCTGATCTTGAGACTTGTTCATTGTTATTGCAAACGAAATCTTGATTGGAAATTGAAGTCGCTTAAAATGATTCGTTCAATCGGTTGAGATCATTGGTATCTGGGGCATGAGAGAGATCTCTCCATCTGCTTCCATCTTCGAGAACAGTAGCTTCAGTGACAGCATTCTTCATAGTTTTAATCTGCTAATCGGTAGTATTTCAAAGTTTCGAACGATTCACAGTCCTAATAGTATTCTAATCATACGTCGATAGACCATAAATACAACTTTCCTGTTTTCTGTAAAACTGACGGCGAGGAAGGAAACATAACAGCACATTGTTTTGTATACAATTTTGGTTTGGAATTAAAGACGTATAAGAAGAATGTATATGAGAGAAACAATTTGTCTAATGGTTTACATTCCCTCCTGTCGTAGTTGAAACTCAGCACAGCATTTGCCGTGGCCAAATAGCAGCTGTACTCAGTTGCGTGTGTGTGTGTGTGTGTGTGTGTGTGTGTGTGTGTGTGTGTGTGTGTGTGGGTGGGTGGGTGCGTCCTGAACATAGTGGGCATCGCAACTGCATGGACTGTCCTAGCACGCCTCTGATTACGTATTTCACGATTTTAGAACATTTCACCGAAAAAATCAAATCAAAGATTCCTTTTCGCAATGAGCATTGTCCATTCACACTGCCGTATTTGATCTGACTCGCAGAGCGGATGGCAGAACAGAACATCCAGCACGCTGAGGATGACGCCCAGGCGGCTCTGCTGCAAGCCCTGCTGGACAGCGACTACGAGAGGTTCAGCCGCCTGCTGGACGGCGGCCGGGTCGACCCCTCCCACCGCTACGGGAAGCCGCACCTCGCCAGCTGCCTCGAGATAGCGTGCCGCCGGCCGACCCTCTCGACTGCTTTCGTTACTAAACTGCTCGAATGTGGCGTCAAGCCAAATGTCAACATCATCGTCCCGGAGCCGATTCATTACGCTGCCCGGTGAGTAGCTCTGAAATAAAGTCACATAAGACTGTTCAAAATGAATTACCTTCATTTTTAACACTGAGAGTTTATAACACTAACTACTACTAATATATTAACTGTACGCTGACAATGTTACTCCTGTGAAAAGATACTTCTTTGACCGCGATTGTGATTAATGGTAAGTTATCGAACTGTTTATGTTTCTCTAATCATTTCTATTGAAAGAAAGTAGTAGCAGAACAAATAGGAATCGAACCAAGGTTGTATTACTAATCAAGTAAACTGCAATTACGTTAAAGGAAACGGTCACCAGCCTAATTAGGCAAGGTTGTACCAAATATTAGCATGGTTTATGAAAGTTGACCATTGGTGCTGGCTTTACTTGATACTGACATAATGTTTTGCTGATGAGATACAAGGCAGTAGCGAAATTTTGCAAGTAATGTCCCAGTGGTTTGACATGAACTACATAGGAGGAGTATTAACAATTGGCTGTCAGTAACACTTACTATCTGTACATTACACTAGAAAGCTGGTGATCATTACAGGTAAATGATTACAAACGGTGGAGCACTAATACCTTGGACAAGATGTTCTTTTGTCAGTTTAATTATTGAAAATTACCACCATTGAAATAGTTTCAAGTAATTGGATCATTAATATTGATTATTATTTGTATTCTCAAGGGGCATTCACTTCTTTATACTGTTTAAGTCAGATGGGACATGTGATATCTGAATCTAGTATAGTCTGCAAAGTTGTTGCTATTTGTTTACTATAGTACTTGCAAGTTATAAGAATGAAAGTTATACTTCTTGAGTACAGTTGTTGTAATATGAAATGTAAATCTGGGTCAAGTATTAACATGGGGACTCGGAAACTAGTCTATCAGTAGACTCGGATTTAGGCTGAACATTTAAGTCACAACACAATGATACAAACACTGTTAACTACTAACATATTAAATTAAAAACACTGTTATTTCAAAGTCTGTGCAATAATTAATCCTTATATTGGCCCTTCAATTCTGCCATCCAGTAAATATCATGAACCAACACAGTTTTTGCAGGTAACTGCAATACTGTACTGAGATTTCAATAAGAAGACTCTTTAAACATAATACTTCAAACCTTCTCTCAGTAACTGTACTTTTATGAACTTTAACCATCCTTTTACGACGTGGAGTATTTCAAAATGTATGTACAATAAATAATTATGTACTTTACTACTCCACAAAGTCTATTAACTTTTGTTGTGGAAGGTAATTGCTTTTCAAATCAGTAAAATAGGCAACTCGGAATTGTCGCAGCACTTGGAATGGGACCCTGGCTAGGTAAGCGACTAAGGATAAAATAAGGGACTCAACACAAAATTTACAGAACACAAACTTATTATTGAAAAAGAAACCACATAACTGGTCCGTGCAGTTATACTGTACTCAACTGATAATTTGAAGTGAAGGTGGTGGTAGCGTCGATCTCCTGCACTATTAAAAAAAAGGCCAAAAAAGGCGACAAAAGAGTTCATGGCCCTTCCTGTGTAATAAACTGCGAAAATTCTCTTCTTAGTATCGGATTTTCGTAGTATAGAACCAATCAAAGCATGCTATGAATAATAAGCCGAATGACTTCACATCCTAGGCCATATTATATAATCTTGCAGTAGTTCTCCTCTCGTTCAGTTCTCGAGGTGCGAACACCTTGCCTGCTGGCCACCGACTGACTTGCCATAAAGGAGCCTTGCAATTCGACCGCCCATTCCAACTCTTCTGTTCCCACCAAGGTAGTTTCGTTGCGGAGGAGGGACTTCCCTCCGTGTTTTACATGATTACAAACCTATTTTCCCTGTGCATTAACCGGTATTACAAGTAAAGTTTTAACATTTTCATGCTTTTACGGTACATTATTTTTTGAAATTACAACCAAAGATCCAGTAAATTGACATAAATATTGAATAAAAGATTTACATAGATTTCAAATCAAAGAGCTTGGCGGTACAGAAATCACATGGAGTAAAAGCATATAAAGAAAATAGATAAGACAGTCGATATTATCGGTAATAATGTTACAAGTTCGACAGTTGTTTCCCTTTTTTAAGGTGAGAATATGTCTCTATAACGATGAAAGACACATTAATGCGTTTTAAAGTCAAAAGTTTGTTATAAGAGGACATGAGAAAAGAAATTAAAAATAGAAAAGAACATATAAAGGCACAGTCAAGTTGTTCAAAACTCATAGCTTGCAAATCCTTCGTTTGTAAAAAAAATAATGGAATTCAATATGGAACAGTCCAACACTCCGGCAGATAACGGTTGCTGGAACTTGCTCAACAGATTCCACAGGAATTTCTGTGGGCAGATGATTAATTACGTTGTTGACAAGGACAAAAAGTGGGCGGTATTCGCAAGACTAGGGACTGCAGTACTAATGGCCAAGAGATTTGTGTAAGAGGAAGCAAGGTTCTAAAACTGACTACTTTGACGCAACTAAAGGGTGAGTTTGACAACATGTCATATCTCAAACACACAAAACTTGTTGAATCTCAGACATTTGACATCTGGACACTCATTTTCTTAAAAGAAGTCTGCTTTCATACCTAAAAGTACGTCATTTGATTTTATTAATAGGAATATGGACGGCATCTATTTTATTAAACGAGCTGTAATAACATCCTCATACAATTAACCCTGGAACACTTAAGAGGGGGAAATGTCACGTTGCTACTAAACCATCATAAATTGTACTACTCCAAATTAATTCGAAGGAAGTCATAATTTATAGGCTATGTGTTAGTTAATTACAATTATTAGATCTCCAGTGGTATGTCAAATGCCATATTAAGCAGAAAATATCCTGGTTTATACGCTACAGTAATCGAAAATTTTACAAGGGTTTAGTAATCTCGTGTTAAATACAGGGTATCCAGCAAGTTGAAATATAAAGGTAGTAAATCTTCACGAACATTACTATTATTGGTACAGCAGGCACTGAAAATTACAAAACTGAGATTAAAAAAACTCTTATCCATTGAAAAAATTATTTTGGCTCTCAGATAAAATAACCAAAGTATATTCCACTGATTAACATGCCGCCGGCCAGAGTGGCCGCGCGATTCTAGGCGCTACAGTCTGAAACTGCGCTACCGCTACGGTCGCAGGTTCGAATCCTGCCTCGGGCATGGATGTGTGTGATGTCTTTAGGTTAGTTAGGTTTAAGTAGTTCTAAGTTCTAGGGGACTGATGACCTCAGAAGTTAAGTCCCATAGTGCTCAGAGCCAGTTTTGATTAACACGCCCCAGGGTTGAGAAACAGGATATAAATGTAAAAAAACGTTTACTCAATTTTTTGTCATCTATAACAGTTTAATATGCTCACAAAACTTGTCATTTAATGTTTAATTTCGTCTGCCGTAATAAAAGCTGAGGAAAACGTGCTTTGAAAGATACATTTTTGGGTTGTTTTGGTAAAGTGCAACTCAAACGAGATGAATTAAGATGTAAGAACCCCTCCGAAACAACCTTCAGATTGGCGGGTACAGCCGACTCTTTAACATCGTCAGACTGAACCAAAAGGTCCTCACCTCGCGTTATTGCGCAGCCATGACAACTGGACTGCGGAACATCAGCATCGTAATTTCACAGTTTCGGCCTCTCTTCTAGTGCAGAAGTCTTCATTTGTTATTTGCGACTGATCCATTTCGGTCCATAAACAAAGCATGGTGCAAGACACCTAAAATTCGCATGGTCGTGTATCTTTCATGGTGCTCCGCGTTCACTCTGCCGTGTAAGCCTGTATGAGGTGCTGGCTATACTTTTATGTGTTGTAACATCGAGCGACCTGACGGTAGACTAGTGATTGTAACATGTGAGTCTGCCTAAGAATAGGCAAAGATGGGACCTGAATATATTAACTGCTAACCCCTATTGCTTCTCTTATGACATCCACTGCTGCTTGTATCGTGCCCCGTCAGTGCAATTGCCACAGTGTGATTAGTTAAAGTAGGAGGAATTTCTGCCCTGAAACCATGTAAAACAATTTCTTCATCCTGTCGCAAAGGAAGAAAGAAGCACAGTATGTCTTATGGGGACGAAGCCAAGTTGAAGAGTACCTCACATAATTCTTAATCTATTGCCTGATACAACTGAAAATGACTGGGAGGCTTGAAGTTAAATCTTGGGATTTGTTACAGTTATTTGTTGGTGGGTGAATTTTAATTGCGTAACAAACAATTTTCTTACATACTACCGTCCCTTATGAAATGCACACGTGACCAAGTGATGAGCATGGGCGGTGTCTCTATGGAAACAAGGGAAAGGATTTTATAAGCTTGTGTGTGATCCAATGTGTTGCAACAAAGATAAGCATTGCTGAGGACAAAGAACAAGAGAGGAATTGTTATTATTCATTCACAAAAATTCACGATGCTTCTTTAACCGATTTGCGCGGAACAAGGGCAGGGCGAAAGGAAAAATGATGCTAATTACAGTCATTGAAACAAGAGAAAGAGCACGGTGCTCAATCTAAAAGAGAGCAGCGACTAATAACAAGCTCTGATCGCGACATAACTAATGAAAGCAAGCAGTTGCACTGCATCCCACCAATACTGCCTCATTGTACAGATGCACAGCTGCTCCATCGATCAACAGCACCTCCAACACACCCAGCCTGTAGCATGTCCCGTCTTCAACTGACCGTTCGCTCCTCTACACCAGTGAGAGGACCTATCTTTTGAAGCACCTTCCGGTCAATCACAGTATTAGCTTCCGGGTGCAACACGACGGCCCTGTCGGCTTGCGTCCAAAGCGCGCCCTATGGATTCATTGTCCGCCAGTTTTAAAGGACGGACTCAATCGAAAAATCTCGAAACTTCTACCGCAAACTTCCATTACTAGTGCAAACACGAGCCCACGAATTTGGCGGGAGACAGGAAGTGTTTATGAAATACAGGCTGCTGATTACAAAGGGAAAGTCACCATTAAAGAAAACACATAACCCACAGATCACTTCCTACAGGCGTGCGTTCTAGCGCAAAATGATAAAGATGGCACTTGAAAATGATAAAATACCTTATCTAGTCGATAGGCTAAACTCTAATGGAAGATATACTGAAATAAACGGACGTCTTCCACCTGAATATAGTCTCGGAAAGAGTTCATGGGTCTTCTGTGTCTACAAACAAATAGTAAA
Source organism: Schistocerca americana (assembly GCF_021461395.2). Taxonomy (NCBI): domain Eukaryota; kingdom Metazoa; phylum Arthropoda; class Insecta; order Orthoptera; family Acrididae; genus Schistocerca; species Schistocerca americana. The sequence goes on from NC_060119.1 coordinate 544,041,719, forward strand.
CTACTGTTTTGAATAGGCAGTGTAGCAAGGGGAGTATATGTGTCATTTTGTAAACTGTAGGCGGATGTCGTGCAGTAAACGCATTTTTGCTTTGTCGTCGGTAGTGGAGCTCGATTAGAGCTGTCCTATGAGGCGACAGAGGAAAGATTGCCAATATTCTGCAAAAGATCGCATCAGCGACGCTGGGGAAAATAGGTGAAAGGTTATCATGCCAAGAAAACGGTATGATTTCAAGTGAGTAACCTGACAATCAAACAAATCGAAGTAGTGACTAGTGCTTGCTAAAGTCTCAGTTCTTCCGTTGCACTTGGCAGTGCTAAATTTACTATTAGGCAAATCATGGACAATCATTTTTGGAAGACGCAAGACTTCTGTAATGAATAAGAAGTCTGTATCCCATTTCCAGAGGGGGCTAGTGATTTCTGTTTTCTTCCTATCCCCTCCCCCCACTTTCGGATGACTGTGGACGACAGTAAATAGATGGATGACAAGGGCACAGATAAAGAAATTAATCCTTTATTTGGCAATGTTGCCCTCAAGCAACATAACATAAAATCGCATACTCTTTACTGAAACATGTTTAAAGTTTCGACTTTGTGTGGTCAAAGGCGCTTGCAAGCGAAGTGAGAGCTCTCAATACCTCAATATTCTGTTCTCCCTGGTGAACAGTTTCCGCAGAGTGTGCAACTTTAGTAGACAGTATAAGATTATTGGATGGACAGTAACAGCAGCAACTGAGCCAGTGAATAATGTTCGATACGACAGTTTTGGTCACTGGCCAGGGTGCAGAATAAAAGGAAAGATGTAAGCTTTGTCTTCAGGGGGGAATATTTCTGTGCCTTCTACCAAAAAGGAATTGCTTTAAGAGATTTCACATGAAATGCTGCAAAATACAACCATTTTTTTAGCCACAGGAAAAAAAACGTAGATAAATTTAGACAACATTATCTGCGGAGCGCAGCGATCTGATGCTGTACTTAGGTTAAAATCAACAGTCGAGATCGCAGTAACATTTGTTTATTGACGGGTTTCGGCTTATGTTAAAGCCATCCTTAGAATTTTTGCGTGTACGATGGTGGTATCATGCGGAAAACAGAGGAGCCGTAAGCACCAGCCATAGAGGACCCAAAACTTCTGAGGGTGGCTTTAACGTAAGTCCAAACCGATCAATAAATAAATGTTACTGCGATCTCGTCTGCTGATTTTAAACTAAAAACATTGTAGTAGTAGCACGTATATAATAACACCCATGCGCCTGTTGTGGTCGATGATGCTTCTACGTAAGAGGCAAAACACTGTATTTTGAAAATTAACCACGTGACCGTATACATCTAATTTAAGTAACTTAATATTTTTTCTGCAGAATATTTCTGTGTGTACAAAATAAAGAGTTAAATGAAAGAAAGAGTAAAGACCTGTGTGAGACTCAAGTATAAACTTATGACTTCTGCTGCTGGTGTTTGTGACTACCATTTCTCCAACAACAGTATGTAAGCCTGTTTTGCATTCGAGAGTTACGTATGACCTTCGCTGACGCGATGATTCATTAGGGGCTGCTAGAGTTTCATGACAACAGTTTTAAGCTTCAGAAGTCAATTCAATGTAAAAGTTTTGTTGTTTATTTACCTTCAATTTTTCTCTGTAACAGTTATGTCATAAGACTGACCAGTGAAATAATTCCTAGAACTTCACATTGGAAGCACCTAGACAAGGAGCTAATTACAGATAAGTAGTGCTGATGAGGACAGAGGTTGCACAAACTTGTGTGCCTAAAATTGAAGGTTATGGCATTGAACAGTTTCTGAGAGAATAGGGGAGCGTGCATAAAATATAATACGTAATGGAAACTGATTAAAAATTACTGCTTAAGTAATTAAAAAAGAAATTTTGAAAGAATAATTGAAAGAAATTTGGAAGTATTCATATACTGAGTGAACTTCAGCTGGCATTAATACCAACAGACCTTCAATATTCAATACATTATTAGATTAACATTCGTAAATTTACATACATCCTTTTCCTGTTACCGCTATTGTGCATAGAGATTGGTATGATAATACTGGTTCCGGATCACCCTTCCTCTGCTCACGCAAATTCTTCTTGTTTGTTTCTATCCTCTTGATGCAGAATTCTCAGCGCGGGCGAAATGATGAACAGAATGTGAATGTACGAATAAACTTCGCTTTCCTAATAACGTTTTATACCACTTGTTTAATGTACGGTTGGAATACACATATTTTAACAATATTAACTGGGCGGGACTCGTCATACGTCCGCCCGCTACCACTTATAGAGACAAACAGGTGAAGATTAATCAACTGAAGAGGTTATCTCTACTTGTTTTGTTTGTATGCCAATATTATCTATGGTACAAAATTATTATTGACTTGACTTAATTCCTTTTATTCGGATGTGGAGCATAGGGCACATGTTAGAGCTCACCGTCTCACCCTGTTCTTTACCATCTTCTTGATGTTACTCCAGGGGTGGCCAACGGCTGCCACCTCAGCTTCAATAGTCCTGCGCCAGGTAGACCTCGGTCTGCCTCTCCTCCTTGCTCCTCGTGGGTTCCATTCTAAAGCCTGCTTTGGAATATGTTGCGGGCCTCTTCTCAGGATGTGTCCAATCCATCTCCATTTCCTTTCTTTTACGATTATCTCGGCTTTCCGTTGTTGGGTGCATTGCTGTAGTTCTTGGTTTGAGATAACATTTGGCTAGTGGACTTCCAGTATAGTCCTCAGTCTGAGCTTCTTTCACTTTTTACGGGTTGATAACTCTGGCTGGTATGGGCATAGCTTTTATTTTTCGGCCATTGTAGTTATCCTATATGGTTATCAATTTATAAAGGCATGTGAACCCCCTTACCACATAGATACGTAAGTTTTCCTTCATAACAAAGTGCTTGCTATAACCGCATTATTGTCAGTTAGTATCTGCCCAGTGTTTAGCTTGAGAAGCGTGCACGCGCAGCTCGACGCCCGTTACCGTCCCAGCTCTCTTTTACATGTTTAACACAAATTCAGAGTGCACGTGTCGAGCGTTCCTAATAGCCTTCACTGCACAAATTCCTGAAGCTCGTGTTTAGCTGTGCGATCCTTTGTGAAGTCGTCGATGCGGCGACAACTGGTTCCCATATCAACGGCCCGGGAAATGTGTTTCGCCTCGTCGCTCTCACTTATTCAGGGAGAACACCAGCCGTACATCCGACATCCGTCGACAAGGTTTCTTACCGATTTTACGACGTTGTCGAGCACAGAAAATTCATGTTTTTACGCCGTCATCGAACATAGAAAATTCGTTACACGAAGTATTGTCATTTTTAGTTCATCACACGCACACCCACATATATCACACGCACAATTGCCACTTTGCAGGCAGGTTTCGTATGCTTTTGCGCTTTGTTTTTAGCGTCTTACATACCGTTGTATTACACAAAATATCTGTAGTGTCCTTTCCACATACTATACAGACAAAAAAATATACAAATGCAACTACAAAAATAAACTTATCCTATTAATTTGCTGACATGCCATTATCGTTGCTTATATACACTGTAGTCTGATTGTCATTCTGTTTAGTACATTTTGTTAAATTATAATTTCGTTACATTGTTCAGTTCCAATTGTATGAGTACAGGTTTTACTCTCGTTTGGTTTTACATTCTTTACATAACATTCATACAATAATAGATTCTGTTTTCCTTTATGGCACAAATTGACATACATTTCATTTCAATTTACAGTGACTTGTTGTTGGAGCATAATTATCAATTTCGAAGAATTGAAGGAGTAAAGAATAGTCGCTACAATAGATTCTACACGCTGCTCAAATAACTACGCGTGGCCTCACCTCCCTAGCAGTCTCCTGGACGGATCTACACACTACAGGATTGAGGAAATTTTACGGAAAGGCATTTATGTACTCAGTTACGTCTCGGTGCTAGACTTAGCTATGATCCCGAGAACAAAACAGTTTGTTGTTCATAAACACAACGTAAATCTGACGATACCAATCGTATCGAATACTCATCCAGTGTTTAAAGTGCAGCTCAGTATTTACTTGTTATGTTCGTTGTATAAAGGATAACCATTCTATATGCTGGGGAATACAGAGTTGTATCATCGATACTATATGTTACGTACAATGAGTGTACAATAGTGTTTATCTAAATAGAAACGTGTATAAAAATTTCAATGTCAATCAGGTGTTTAATGCTTTCATGGGTAGTCGGCGCTCACAGTAATTAGGTTTCGATCCCTTGATTATTTGGTAGTGCTCCACCTTAGTTCAGCATCGTGATATGCGACATACTACAACTGCATTCTTCTACACATATTTTCACACTATCACATTCATACATATCATAAACTTACAACTATATTTACTTGCGGTGCAGTCCTTTGTTATGGTTGTATGGTACCCAACACTCGACAAGCATTTATCTTTCTTCACTTTAGGACGTGTCGATGCGTTGTTCCCTGGAAGAAAAAAAACTTAATACTAACTTAAAACAAAATCTTCATAGATAAGTGTACAGTGGCTCGATGACCACTAATACCTCTTTCATATATTCAGCCATGTATTCATTTACTTTAGTGTGCAGTCGTGCTATCACTAACTCATTTAATGTCATGTGTACGTCTCTACTTACCTTATAGATAAAGTGTATTATAAGCGTGGTGCGACCTCTTATTCAGTTTGCCGCTTATATTGTACTCGCTTGTTTACCTGCAGCGACAGTTTTCTGGTCCCTCAATTATAATTAGTGCGTGTACTTTCAATACTTATATATATACACTCCTGGAAATGGAAAAAAGAACACATTGACACCGGTGTGTCAGACCCACCATACTTGCTCCGGACACTGCGAGAGGGCTGTACAAGCAATGATCATACGCACGGCACAGCGGACACACCAGGAACCGCGGTGTTGGCCGTCGAATGGCGCTAGCTGCGCAGCATTTGTGCACCGCCGCCGTCAGTGTCAGCCAGTTTGCCGTGGCATACGGAGCTCCATCGCAGTCTTTAACACTGGTAGCATGCCGCGACAGCGTGGACGTGAACCGTATGTGCAGTTGACGGACTTTGAGCGAGGGCGTATAGTGGGCATGCGGGAGGCCGGGTGGACGTACCGCCGAATTGCTCAACACGTGGGGCGTGAGGTCTCCACAGTACATCGATGTTGTCGCCAGTGGTCGGCGGAAGCTGCACGTGCCCGTCGACCTGGGACCGGACCGCAGCGACGCACGGATGCAAGCCAAGACCGTAGGATCCTACGCAGTGCCGTAGGGGACCGCACCGCCACTTCCCAGCAAATTAGGGACACTGTTGCTCCTGGGGTATCGGCGAGGACCATTCGCAACCGTCTCCATGAAGCTGGGCTACGGTCCCGCACACCGTTAGGCCGTCTTCCGCTCACGCCCCAACATCGTGCAGCCCGCCTCCAGTGGTGTCGCGACAGGCGTGAATGGAGGGACGAATGGAGACGTGTCGTCTTCAGCGATGAGAGTCGCTTCTGCCTTGGTGCCAATGATGGTCGTATGCGTGTTTGGCGCCGTGCAGGTGAGCGCCACAATCAGGACTGCATACGACCGAGGCACACAGGGCCAACACCCGGCATCATGGTGTGGGGAGCGATCTCCTACACTGGCCGTACACCAATGGTGATCGTCGAGGGGACACTGAATAGTGCACGGTACATCCAAACCGTCATCGAACCCATCGTTCTACCATTCCTAGACGGGCAAGGGAGCTTGCTGTTCCAACAGGACAATGCACGTCCGCATGTATCCCGTGCCAGATGTAAGTCAACTACCCTGGCCAGCAAGATCTCCGGATCTGTCCCCCATTGAGCATGTTTGGGACTGGATGAAGCGTCGTCTCACGCGGTCTGCACGTCCAGCACGAACGCTGGTCCAACTGAGGCGCCAGGTGGAAATGGCATGGCAAGCCGTTCCACAGGACTACATCCAGCATCTCTACGATCGTCTCCATGGGAGAATAGCAGCCTGCATTGCTGTGAAAGGTGGATATACACTGTACTAGTGCCGACATTGTGCATGCTCTGTTGCCTGTGTCTATGTGCCTGTGGTTCTGTCAGTGTGATCATGTGACGTATCTGACCCCAGGAATATGTCAATAAAGTTTCCCCTTCCTGGGACAATGAATTCACGGTGTTCTTATTTCAATTTCCAGGAGTATATATATATATATATATATATATATATATATATATATATATATATATATATAATGTAAATAGTAGCGTAACTTCAATAAATATTTCGTAGTTTAGGATACCTTTCCGTGTATATAATCCCTTAGCTTATCTTTTTTTGTGTGTATTGTGTAGATAGTCGTAGTTGTAGTATACACTCTCCCATAATTTCTATGTCCCTGTTTATGCAACAGGCTCTATAAATGATAGTGCAGGCTATAGCTCATAGGGTTTGTTTGTTTTGGGTGCTCCAACACTTTCAGCCGTATCTGTCTAGCGCGCACGCGCTTGCAGTTTGTTGACTAGCTTTCTCCCCAATGCACATGTGCTGCGTCACGCATTGCTCGCTACCGTGCGATTCACAAGTTCGTTTACAACTGGGCTACGCGTAAGGCGAAGCGTCGTGTTTAAAGTATCGTCGTCTCTAGACACATAAAAGTAAAATTCTTCCTTGTTACATCCCCTCACCTTATCATTTACACATTTGGCATATATATAAAAAAAAACACGAACAAAAATTTTCCTCATCAAGTAACAACACAAATTCTGGAATGTGATCTTTCAGCATCCTAAATCTAATATTATTATACATATATACAACTTAGGGGGTATATCTACCTTCATCGTATCTGATAAAACTAGTGTTGATCAAGCTTGTGCCCCCACTCCCCTCCAAGGTCACAGAACAGGGGCCTACCGTGACCGGATCAAGTTTTCCGGCATCGCGGTGGCACCGGCCTCTGGGTTAGGCTTAACTTCCACTATGTGGATCGTTGGTGTTTGATTACCCCAACTAGTATCCTGAGAGGCTCTCGACTGAAATTATCTTCGCTTCTTCGCGTTGTTCGGCATATGTGTGTTACTTTGCTGACCAAATTCCGCCGTCTGTGGGTTATTCGGTTGTCTCTTATTGTTTTGCGTTTGCCAAGCGATCGGCTGATTACTGCCGGTAGCTTGTGTCTGTACATATTATACAGGCTGGCCATACGCTACTCGCCCGTTGTAGTTGTTTTTGCTCAATCTTTGCCCATTTCTTTTATATCTACCTTTGAATTTACGACTTTCTCCATTGCCGTTGTGATTACCGTTACCATTGCCATAGGTCTGTGTGGGTTAAGGTTGCCATCCGTGTTTTACTACGAATCCGTTTTTTACTTGTTGGCCCGTAAATCTCTGTGTCGCTATCGGCGTATTAACAGGCTTGGGTTGTACTGGTCTCTCTTCGCATATCAAATCTATTGAGGCCAGTACAGATAGAAAGTATTCAGTGTCGTGTTCCGGAATGCTAAAGAGTTTTCCCCTAATATGGGCAGGAAGATAGTTCTTTAAAATTTTCAGCATGGCTACTTGAGATACCGGGTTCGTCCAGTGTCTGGTTTTATTCAAATATTTTTCAAAATAGCCCCTTAAGCTTCCATACTTGCTACTGAACGGAGCTGTATTGAATACTTAACGTCTGAGCCTCTATTGCACGGCCTCAGACCAATATTTATCCAGAAATGCCCTCTCAAACTGTTCAAAATAGTGGCAACGTTCCGCCATGTCCGTAGCCCATAGCAGAACGTCACCCTGTGTATATCCAACAACAGATCTAATTTTCTGGGCTTCGGTCCAGGTGCGAGGTAAAACATTTCGAAATGCTCTGATAAGGACCACAGGGTGTGTTCTTTTCCCTTCAGAAGTAAATATCGGAAATTGTCGATGGCTAAGTTATCCTTCATCTGCAAGTAATGTTGACAAACACGCCGCGCTGTCTGTGACAGGCGTTTCTATGCTCGCTCGTGGCGTAGCGCATGGCAACTGCGCTTGCTCGATAGGTGCAACTGCCGACAAGTGTTGTTGCTTTGTGCAGCCTTCGCTATTTTCCTTCGACTGGCTAACCCCGTATTGTGGGTAACCAGTGAAGGTATCTAACTTCTCTAAAAGCATAGGTTTGTTTTCTGTCATATGTTGTTTTGGAATGTCAGTAGCTTTAGCATCACTGCCTCGTAACCTTTCCTCTGCTTCCACACACATTTTTCACCGACGCATCCACTTCGGATTGTGTCTCCTGAATTTGAGAATACGTTTCACTAAGGTTTTGTAATTCCCCTGCAAGTTGTTCCTGTTTATAGTCTACGGATGTTACTTTTTCCGTTAATGTATTTATATAGCCTGCCGCTGTGGCCGAGCGGTTCTAGGTGCTTCAGTGTGATGTCCTTAGGTTAGTTAGGTATAAGTAGTTCTAAGTCTAGAGTAGTGCTTAGAGGCATTTGAACCATTTTGTATTTATACTGCGGGACATGTCGCTAATTATTTCTTGGTTTAGTTGTTTACCGAGCTCTGTGAACTTACTTGTAATTCGTCAGATGATTCATTGCTTGTAGTTTTGCTCACCTCACTGAACTGTTGACTAATACTATTCTTGAAATCATTTAATGCCTGATTTTGCGGTGCAAACTGTTGTGTTATTAGTTGCATGAGCTGTGTCAAAGTGTGTGTCTCACTAGTATTTGTATTGCTTTTGTGAACTGTTTCCTATTCTTGCGTTCGCGACGTCGTGAGCAACTAATCAAAGGAATTTTCGCCGTCGCGCGCTTCAGTTTCACTATCTGAAAAATGTTCCCCGGTGAGACCTGAGAAATTGTCTCATCGAGCGTCATCAAAATGACAAATGACATCATGATTAGTTATATCACAAGTGTCATCATTTTTTAATAGTGGAACGCCAAACTGGTTGTTTTGGTAGCCATCGGCCAGTTTACGAGTTGGCGCGTTAACTGTAGCCAAGCTCGGATTTTCGACATCTTGGCATATTGCATTTTGTAATGAGTTTTCAACAACGGCCATTTCCTTTGACCCCAATGTGAACAGTGTTTAACAAAATTATGAAAAAAAAATACTTTCAAAAACGAAATTTTGTTTTTATCGGTACTTTTGAATTAAAGCAGTTTTATACACATATTCATTAATGAACCTGATTCTTCTCTGGAACAGTCTTACAGAATTTGAATGAATTGTTTTGCACTTTAATGTTGGCTTAGCACAAATTTTCGTCTTTCCTATAGAAATGCACTTTCAGTAAAGGGTATTAATTGGAAGGAAAAGAGATTATTTACTGCGAGGGAGACGGCGCCAAGCACGGCCATACAAGGTGCGGCTAGAAAAAAACCGGACTGATGCTGGAAAAAACATTTATTTACAATTATTTACAATTTCATGTTATCTCCTTCAATGTACTCTCCTCCTCGGTCTCTACACCGCTCCATACGAATTTTCCACTGTTCATAGCAATGCTGCAGATCATTTTCGGTAAGTCCATACATTACTTCCGTCGCATTTTCTTTTACTGCTTCAACAGTCTCAAATCTAGTTCCTTTCAAAGCTGACTTGACTTTAGGGAAAAGAAAAAGGTCACAGGGGGCCAAATCAGGTGAGTAGGGTGGATGATCTAAGATGGGAATGTTGTGTTTTGCCAAAAACGTCTTCACTGACAACGCACTGTGAGCTGGGGCATTGTCTTGGTGAAGGATCCATGACTTTTTTCTCCACAAATCGTTCCGTTTTCTCCGTACTCGCTCACGTAGGGTAGCCAGGACGCTAATGTAGTAATGCTGATTCACTGTTTGTCCCTCTGGTACCCAATCAATGTGCACAATCCCTTTGATGTCAAAAAAAAAAAAAAAAAAAAAAACAATCATCATTGCCCTGAATTTCGATTTTGACATTCGTGCTTTTTTTTTGTCGTGGAGAACCAGGAGTTTTCCAATGCATCGATTGGCGTTTAGTTTCGGGATCGTAAGTAAAAAACCACGATTCATCGCAAGTAATAACATTTTGTAAGAAGGTGGGATCACTTTCAATGTTTTCCAGGATGTCAGAACAAATCATTCTTCGGCGTTCCTTCTGTTCAATTGTGAGACACTTTGGAACCATTTTTGAACACACTTTGTTCATGTTGAAACTTTCATGAAGAATCTGCCTAACACTTTCCTTGTCAACTCCTGTTAACTCAGACACTGCTCTGATTGTTAAACGGCGATCTTGTCGAACAAGTTTACCGATTTTTTCAATGTTTGCATCAGTTTTTGCTGACAATGGTCTGCCAGTGCGAGTGTCATCACTGGTGTCTTCGCGGCCATCTTTAAATCGTTTAAACCACTCAAACACTTGTGTTCGCGATAAACAATCATCGCCGTACACTTGTTGTAACATTACAAACGTTTCACTTGCAGATTTTCCTAGTTTGAAACAAAATTTGATGTTAACACGCTGTTCTTTCTGTACACTCAACATTTTCCGACGCACAGACAAAACGTCAACTACTTAAAACAGACGCCACGGGCAGACTGAGTGCAGGAGGCAGATGAAACTCGAGCAGTAGGCGGAGCGAGAGTCACGTGACAGGCCACGCGACTTTCAGCCTTATTGCATTCGTTTTATTGTTTCACCAGTACTAGTCCGGTTTTTTTCTAGCCACACCTCGTACAGTATAAGCATACAGCGTAGCAGCTTCCTACCATAACCGCTGAAATCCGCATTCTCGGCACGTCGCGTTTGTGGGTAGAATTTAATTTTAATTTGCTCCTTCAAGTTTTTATTAGTACAAATCTCACGGACATGTAACAAATGAAACAAAGGCCTCACTAGTTTCTTGTAACGATAAAATGGACTATTTATCTAAAAAAAAAAATTGCCTTAACTATTGAAAGATCTGTTCATATTCCGCTCGGTGCCGTCCTTTGAACGGTCGCTATTGAAGAGTGGCAAGAGCGAATAGGGGGGCGTGCATAAAATATAATATGTAATGGAAACTGATTACAAAGTGCTGCTTAAATAATTAAAAAAGAAATTTTGAAACAATAATTGAAAGAAATTTGAAAGTACTCATATCTTCAGTAAACTTTAGCTCGCATTAATATCAAGAGACCTTCAATATTCAATTCATTATTAGATTAACGTTCGTAAATTTACGTACATCCTTTTCCTGCTACAGCCATTGTGCATAGAGATTGGTATGACAATACTGGTTCCGGATCGCCTCTCCTCTGCTCACGCAAATTCTTCTAGTTTGCTTGGATCCTCTTGATGCAAGATTCACGGCGCGGGTGAAATGATAAACAGAATGTGAATGTACGAATAAACTTTGCTTTCCTAATAACTTTTTATAACACTTCTTTATTGTACGGTTGGAATACACATATTTCAACAATATTAACTGGGCGGAACTCGTCATACGTACGCCCGCTGCCACATAGAGGCCAACAGATAGAGACTAATCAATTGAAGAGCGTATCTCTACTTGTTTTGTTTGTATACCAATATTATCTATGGTACAAAATTATTATTATTTTATATAAATATCTTATATGTATAAAATAAAAAGAACGAGAGACAAAAAATAATATGATTCTTTACAATTGAGTTTGGGAAAGGTATTCATTAAGCAGTGAAGAAAAAATGTATGATAACGTTTCTGATGAGACGGCCGGAGTGGCCGAGCGGTTCTAGGCGCTGCAGTCTGGAACCGCGCCACCGCTACGGTAGCAGGTTGGAATCCTGCCTCGGGCATGGATGTGTGTGATGTCCTTAGGTTAGTTAGGTTTAAGTAGTTCTAAGTTCTAGGGGAATGATGACCTCAGATGTTAAGTGCCATAGTTCTCAGAGCCATTTGAACCATTTGAACCGTTTGAACCGTTTCTGATGAATACGAATAGTGGTTTTCTGTTATTAGTGAATATCAAAATTTGGACACATCATTACTCATTTCTCACACTCTAGTATAACTAGTGCTAAGTATTTTAGATTCAATACGACAATTCTGCTGTAACCTTTAAGGCTCACAGAGAGTAATTACGTTGACAAACTGTGCTCACAAGAATGGTCGATGGGAAAGAAAACAGTTCTGAACGTGCTAATCAATTTTGTTTTCACAGGAGCGGTCACTCTGCAGCGCTCTTCATATTGCTGTCAAATCCGAAGACAAAGGTGAACTCAACAGACAGCTCAGGGCATAACGCCTTGCACTTTCTTGTGATGGCGTTCAGAGACAACGCTCCTAGAAGGCAGACCAAAGGTTTTGAATCTTGCATCGAACTGCTTGTTAATTGTGCAAGATTTGACATAAACAACACTGACAATAAAGGTTTATGCGCGCTGCACCTTGCAGCTAACCTGAAGAGACGGAAGGCTGCAGCACTTATTATTGATAAGAGCAAGTAAGTAAGGTTTTATTAATAGATTAATAGATTAGTTGGGTAGATCACATAATTAATGAGGAGGTATTGAATAGAATTGGAGAGAAGAGAAATTTGTGGCACAACTTGACTAGAAGAAGGGAGCGGTTGGTATGGCATATTCTGAGGCATCAAGGGATCACCAGTTTAGTATTGGAGGGCAGCGTGGAGGGTAAAAATCGTAGAGGGAGACCAAGAGATGAATACACTAAACAGATTCAGAAGAATGTAGGTTGCAGTTGGTTCTGGGAGATGAAGAAGCTTGCACAGGATAGAGTAGCATGGAGAGCTGCATCAAACTAGTCTCCGGACTGAAGACCACAACAACAACGACACAAATTTACATCGCTATTGGAGCCTGGTTTTCTTTAGTTTTGTTCAAACCTATCGTTGTGTGCTATTTCAGTGTATTTGTACAGCCGTTCGTGACTTCCTAAATCCTAAATGAAGAAGCTGTTTGCATAGACTGTCTACTTACTCGAGTTTTCAAATAATAGTCCATCAACAAAGGAGGTGGCTTACAAAACACTCGTTCGACCTATACTTGAGTATTGCTCATCAGTGTGGGATCCGTACCATGTCGGCTTGACAGAGAAGATAGAGAAGGTCCAAAGAAGAGCGGCGCATTTCGTCACGGGGTTATTTGGTAAGCGTGATAGCGTTACGGAGACGTTTAGCAAACTCAAGTGGCAGACTCTGCAAGAGAGGCGCTCTGCATCGCGGTGTAGCTTGCTGTCCAGGTTTCGAGAGGGTGCGTTTCTGGATGAGGTATCGAATATATTGCTTCCACCTTCTTTTACCTCCCGGGGAGATCATGAATGTAAAATTAGAGAGATTCGGGCGCGCACGGAGGCTTTCCGGCAGTATTCGAGCGCGCACGGAGGCTTTCCGGCAGTCGTTCTTCCCGCGAACCATACACGACTGGAACAGGAAAGGGAGGTAATGGCTGTTGATATACTTTCCGGGATGTGAGGTCGTGGTCCAAGAACTTTTCTGCTCCTTACGTTTCGTCCAGAACTGCGCTGGACTTCCTCAGAGGCGCTGCTCCGCTGAGTCGGTGCCGACTCAGCGGAGCAGCTCCTCTGAGGAAGTCCAGCGCAGTTCTGGACGAAACGTAAGGAGCAGAAAAGTTCTTGGACCACGACCTCACATCCCGGAAAGTATATCAACAGCCATGTCACCCGGTCGTGAAAGCCTTCATTCTACAAAGGAGGTAATGACAGTGGCACGTAAAGTGCTCTCCGCCACACACCGTTGGGTGGCTTGCGGAGTATAAATGTAGATGTAGATATATAACTATTGGGTTTGTTTTGCTGAAAACCTAGACCTGCATAACGTCTGCGGAGACTTGGTAGTGAACAAAAGCACGGAGAGTCGTGGGGCGAAGCGTCTGTCTTCGTCGCCACAATACCGGTCCGATATCCCGCGTGCCGGCCGGCCGCACACAGCTGTGCTCTTGCAGTGCTGGAATGTGCTCACTTTCTCATCCGAGGTGATCGTCGGACCACAATCAATACATCGTTGCTCAATTAGACGTCTCTGTTGGTAGTGTAGAGACACTCGTCCATCAATGGGGCACTCAAAGTTGTGTGCCTGATAGGTACCTCGCCGCCTACGCACCTTCCACCTTCCCTGTGTTTGGCCCAATGAAGCATTCACTACATGCGAAGCAGTGCCTGGATGAAGGTGTGTGTGTGTGTGTGTCTGTGGGGCTGGGGGGGGGGGGGGCTATTATTAATGCGACAAGACGTTAGCTCCGACGTCGACTAGTATACTGGTGCCAGGGAGGTATACAGACCCTCCCAGTAAGGTGGTATACGATTGTTGCATTGAACGGAGATTATATTGAAAAATATGGTTTTGTAACCAAAAGAGTGGGGAATAATATAGTCTATGGAATTCTGAATAAAACCAACATGCTTTCAGAAAAAATGTATTGCTTTATTTATTGAACTTTTCACCTATTATATGAGTATATTAGAAAAAGCGTTTGGTGAATCATAGAAGTCAAGGAAACAGCCTTGTTAAAGACATAAAAGTGTATCCATAGAAGATGCAAACTTCTAGAAAGGACAACTTACCTAAAAAAAAAAAGAAACAAATATAACTTGTGTTAAAGCACTATTTCATTCGGATATTCTAGAAGGGGAACTGCTCATGAACGGGTTATCAGAAGGAGAAGGCGTTAGGCTACCGGTTTACAAATTAGAGCATATAATGGAACACATGGTGTGTCAGTTCATGAAAATTGCTGGCTGGGGGCTAGCACGAAAGAATACGTCTTACTGCCGCGTCCCAGACATTCACTATTGGTGACAAATCAGGGCACCTGGCAGGACATTCTAGAATTGGTATGTTCCTCTAGTATGGTCTCGCTCATGAAGGGTATACCAAGAGGGTTCACCATTCTTTCAACATATTGGCGAGAATCCAGTCTTTCCTCAACAGTTACCACATCAGTACTATTATCACATACAATACCTCCACAAGGCACACATCCAGGAGTTCGAAAGGTATAAGCTAATTGCTCCTTCCTGTGACCATCCACCATGTCATCTACGGATACGTTGGCGTCGATCCAACCATCACAAACAGAAGCGAGGTTTATCGCTGAGCGTCACAGAATTCTGTTCAGTGTTCCTGTTGGTTTTACGCCATGCTAGTGTCTGTTGTGTGTTGCATGGTGACAGCGACAGAAAACGCGCGGTAACTCGACACCTCGACCCGACTTCCAGTAACCTGTCCCTGACGGTTCGTGGCGACACTTCCTGTGATGTCTGCTCGGATTCCAGCTGTTGTCATTTTCTATTGTTGTGAGCCAGTCGAACAACGCTACATTCTCCTCGTGGTTCTTATGGAAGTGTCCGTGCCTACTCTTCTTTCCACGTTGTTGTTCTGTGTACACATCATCAGCAGTCGTTCTGCCATCACCGCACTACAGCCAACTATTTGTGTGATCTGTTTAAATGATGCTCCCGTGCCCCTTGTAACAATGATTCGTTCTTTCTCGAGGTCTGAAAGATGGCAATAAGCTGAACCTGTATGTTCTATGGCTGTGTTACGATTTCCACCCGAAAAGTCATAGCAAAAACAAATGCATACAATAGCAAGTTGAATAGGTTAACTCCCATCTTTTGTAACTATAATGAAAGGCGTGCCAGAGATAAGTCCCTGCAGTCGCATTATCCTCCGTGTCCTCGGTGGCTCAGATGGATAGAGTGTCTGCCGTGTAAGCAGCTCTATCCCGGGTTCGAGTCCCGGTCGGGGCACACATTTCAACTGTTCCCGTTGACTTATATCAACGCCTGTAGACAGTTGGGGTATTCATTTCATTGTAATATAATGAAAATGTTATTAAGACCACATACATTACGCTTTTCTCTTATACACACTTCCTCGCCAGACATGCTAAACAACACTACAGCTGCGCGGTCTCAGGCTTTTTGCCACGGTTCGCGCGGCTCCCTCGTCCGAGGTTCGAGTCCTCCATCAGGCATGGGTTTGTGTGTTGTCCTTGGTGTAAGTTAGTTTACGTTAAATTAAGTAGTCTTAAGCCCAGGGACCGATGACCTCAGCAGTTTGGTCCCTTAGGAATTAACCACAAAATTTCCAATTTCCATACACTACAGTATAAAACACAAAATGACAAAAAAGTGAAAATCACAGAAGAACTAATAAATCGCATAAAATGTATTGCAGATACAGCTATGCTGGTCTCATTTGACATAGAAAACATGTACTCCGTGATCCAAGTAGAAGAAAGAATCAAGTTAATAGAACAAGACCTAGACACTTACAGTTACCACAGGAACACATAACAGAGATAAGCACACTCCTACACCTCATTACTCATTACTGACATAAATTACTTTGAATTCAACAAGGAGTTCTACCTAAAAGCAGAAGGATTGTCAATGGGATCCCAAATGTTAGGAAAGTTAGCAAATATCTTCATGAACAAATTAGAAGAGAGCAGAACATAGCACCAGGAAAATGCAACATACTGTATTGGTGGAGATACATGGATGACATCTTCAGCTTATGAAACGTCCCCTTAGAACAATTATACATGACTGTGCTTAAACTGACACACAATATTTTTAGCGCAACGCAATCTGACTTTCAAAAATCCCTACAAAAGAATGGCCCTGACTAACATTAACCTATACCTTTCACAAATCACTTACCTCACCAAAAATCTTCGTTACTCGAACTACTGCAATACAGCGAGCGCCACTACTGCCAGCTAAATAAAAGATTCAAACTACTGAAGGCACTAACTACGTATAGGCATAGTTAGCAAATGAAAGATTTTGATAGAGAGCAAACAATGTATTTACCTTAATAGTGTTCAAAAGTTATAAATATATAGCATTTCATGACATCCAGTCTTACAAATTTCAAAACTCCGCCATTTCTCTCCCCACATCCACCACTGCTGGCGGCTCACCTCCAACTGCGCAACGCTATGCGCTGTTAACATCCAGCTGCCCAACACTACAATGGCAAATTCCAACAATGCCACCCAGCCACAGACTACACACAGCACAGCCAGTGATTTTCATACAGAGCGCTACGTGGCGTTACCATTAAAAAAACCTAAACAGCCTACTTACATAGCCCCCATGCTCCCCACAAAAAATTTTACAAATTGTTTTGGGCACTGGCCAATACATATTTGTTAAAAATTTTTTCACAATTACAATAACAAAGAAATCAAATGCACACACTTATTGATACAATGTTGGTCAAAAGATAAAATTTTCTCACAGTCCATAAAGACAGTCCTGATCGTTCATCACAGTAAAATAGCAGTGTTTTTCTCAATGTCTGAGCAGTAAAAGAAAATGCACATAGAAGTAGCGGATTTCCATGCAGTCTTGAAGAAGTAGTGTTGTCCTTCCAACGGAAAGACAGTGCTGACTCTCAACATGCAGACAGGTAATGGGCCACAACAGAGCAAACCCACCGCAGAGTCAGTCGAAGTTTTGAAGAATATTGGTAGGTAGGTCATCAAAGAGCAGACCCACTGTAGTTCTGGTAGAGAGTATGGTATTGGTGAGTCATCAAAGGTGCAGACCCAGTGCAGTCCTTGTAGAAATAATGGTATTGGTGAGTCATCAAAGATGCAGACCCACTGTAGTCCTTGTAAAGGCGGCCAGCAGCCAACTGTTGCGACTGTGCAGGTGCACAGTCACCATCGAAGAGTCTTGCGGAGAATATAGTAAGTCCATAAACCACCACTTGTGCACTCACAAAGTTTTTGGAATTATCTTCTGGTAAACCTACCGGGATGTAAGGTCGTGGTCCATGAAACTCTTCAGCTCCTAACATGCAAACGCTATCAGTCCCTACTTCTCACATACTGTCCATATACAAAATACATCATTAAAGAACATAACAATACAGATAACATTCGTAGTAATACGGGCTTTACAAAAGAATCGAAATAACATACACATCAGTGTTACAGGTCGACGCGCAGGTCGCCGAAGTGGCGTCAAATCGAAAGACCTGCACCAGGTGAACGGTCTACCCAATGGGAGACCTTAGCCACATGACATTTCATTTCATTTCAGTGTTACAGGAATTATGAGATAAGTACATACATAAAAGATCAGAATAACGTTCGAAACATCAAGTTCACATATGAGCAACAAAACAGAACAGATAAATAATGTCTAAACATCTTTACAAAGTAAATAATTTTTGGAATTGTCCTTAGAACCAGCAATGCTGTTAGTCAGTCCCTTGCTGAATTATCAACACACATGCAAACACTATCGGTCCCTACTTCTCACATATTGTCCATATACTATGACCAACAGAAAGGTGTGCAGTGAAATGTAACTTACAAGTTACTTAATTTGATGAACTCGTGTCAATTACAAGTTTATAACCTCAGAATACAATAACAAAGGTACAAAATACATCATTAAAGAACATAACAATACAGATAACATTTGTAGTAATACGGGCTTTACAAAAGAATTGAAATAACATACACATCAGTGTTACAGGAATTATGACATAAGTACATACATAAAAGATCAGAATAACTTTTGAAACATCAACTTCACATATGAGCAACAAAACAGAACAGATAAATAATGTCTAAACATCTTCACAAAGTAAATAACATAGTATTAGAAAAATTCTACAACATAACTCTCATCAGCTAAACACATAAAGACAGGAAAAACACAAATACACAAGCGTACACAAACACATAGCAGAATAACACAAGAGGAAAGTGCAGGGTTTGTTTTCAGTGTAACATTTGGTACTGCAGTCCAACCCAAAACTTCATTCCATAGATCTTTCATCTTATTTCAACATTTCCTTCCATCAAAAAAAATCCTATCCAAGCATGCTTTCTGTATTTATATGTTCACATATTTCTTACCTCATTATTTATTTTCCATTATCTTACGTCATCATTTATTTCCAAGAAAATCCTAATTATACCTGTTGTCCCTAAACCCTACTTTTTTGTTCATATCCTCTTTCAAAATACTTTTTTGGCCAAACCATTTTCTTATAGCTTCTCAATGCATTTCATCCAATTCATCACAACTCGTTCTCATATATAGCCTACCCCATCTTAAGCTTAAATCTACTGAGCTCAGATGTATAAACTAAGGGACGAGGCAATGCAGCAGCACAAAACAATTAACGCGAACAGCAATGACAAAAAATGCAAATTGGCAAAGCAAGCAGCATAACTTAGCAAAGCAAATGCAATATGTTTGTCAGTCTTCGGCGGCTGGCGCGCTGCCAAGATGGCCTTGAGCAGCCTTATCGGCGGGGTCAAAGGTCACGCGCTCAGAGAGCTGACGTAACATGCTGTTGCATACTCTATGTCGACAGATTCTAGATGTACCCTTGTCCGTTTTTAAGCTACGCTACAGATCACTTTATTTATGAAAATACAAAGTACAGTCTCCAACAAATTTAACATATTCACAAGTACCTTTACCTTTAATCCAAATAAATACAGTTTCATTAACAGATATCTTACGTCTATTACGGGTATAGAGGGAGAAGGGTGAGGGTGACATATATGCTGATTTGCCAAAGTCTTTATTTGCATTTTCACAAACATGATATGTGCGGTAGGCTATGACGTCACGGTCGACGAAGCTTTCAAGTCCTGATACATTGGGTACCCCTGTACCATCTCGTACAATTGCGACAGTTAGCCACCCATTACCATGCGAAAATGTATCATTCAGATCAATACTGAAGTTCAGTCTACATCCACAAAAGACAGCGGGTCCATCTAGAAGTGAATGTGCAGCGACAGATTTTATAGTATTCTTCTTCTTGTCAGCAGCAGATGTTGTCATTTCCACGTCTTCAATTGTTTTGTAGATTGTCTGTCTTGCACAGCAAACAAGAAAAATAAATCCGTAGTAAAACTGGCTTAACAGAGTAATACAAAGTCAAATTCAGTAACATTATGCTTGGCAAACAGCAGCAGCAAATGCAATAACTTATATCTAAACATGACAAAGCTCAAGCAGAAAAAATATTACAGTAAAAATGGCCATGTTTAATACCTATGTCACAACTTAATACTAGAGTGATGCATCACCTTAACTTACACTACTAAAAAGTTACCAGTCATTGACAAAAATTATGTATGCAATTCCTGTGAAGGGAAACGTCTTTTTGTGCTCCCTCGTTTTTTTGGAAGTAGATCATAAAATTACTGTTTACTGGATCTGTAGGCATAAAATATCTATATTAGTACATCTATTAAATTTTATTTTAACCAATGCTGCAGTGCAGCTAGAAACTAGATATTAAAAAAAAGAGCAATCTCTCAACTAGAAAGACAATAGATGTAAAATGTTTCTCATCATTTCATTAGGCATTTTAGTGAATATCATAAATTAAGAGCTCCACAGTGTAATCATATGTTTTCAAGTTTGAGTGTGTCACATTTGCGATACTTTCTACAAAGGAATGTCAATAGCGAGGATAATACCCTCTTTTTTTTTTTCTCCACCTGTGCCTCTGAAAGGCACACACTAATGCTTTTTCTCAGGCGACTGTCGCACAGCTGGGTGCTCATGACGCATTACGTGCAGGTGGTCACTTAACTTCCTTACCGAAATATTTACGACACCAGTTTGCACTACAGTGACAGTCTCATATAAAAATTTCACAGGTCGAGAATTTGCGTTTCAAATCTGTAGAAACAAAATCCTGTAAATATAACAGTGTCCAAAAAATTTTCGCCAGCATAGGGATACATTCACACATATACACACATTTCATAACTCTTAAAGTACGATTCTCGGTTTCCAACATCCTTTTTCACAAACCAGAGTCCCTAACCACTACTCATTATTCCTTGCTTTATTACACATATACATATTCATGGACACTTCTTCAATATATCATAATAAATATGTAGCATAATCAAATTCCTCATATAGCATCAGCTTATTGATCATAAACATACCGCAACAGCGTAATACACATCATCATCATATCATCATAAAACCTCAGCCAAATCTCAAAATCGTCGTAGCTTCCTCCAATAATTTCAAAACCTAAAAAAAAAATTCTCTGCTCATGTCAAAAGTTTCATCTACCTTAAACGTACTTTAAAAATCATGATCCCATACCAAATACATCATTCAAAGCTCTCATAGTATCACAATGGTTCCAAAAAAAATGAACATTTCACAAAGTACAGACAAAATACAATTTCATAAATGTGAAGTTATCCAACTGTGTAATTACGTAAACATCTGTCACTGATGTAGTAAAATAAATATTTGTTTCTCTCAGTTAAATGACCAGATAGCTGTGTAATTCTGTGTTAGAGAAATATGGTACCGATGTGTAAAGTTGTATAAGCAAATACCATATTAGCTAGGGCTCCTTGTGCTTGCCAGACACATAGTACACAATGTAGGCGTGTACCCCCTGAGGATTAATGTAATTATACCCTCAGGTGTTACAGATTACAGCAATGGAATGAAATGTATCACGGAAAATTTTCTTTGTAATTGAAAAATCTTGAAAAATAAATGGTTTAAGTACAAAATTAATCACTCAAATGCGTGTCCTGTAGCGCTAAATGTGCGTCTTGTTATAAGATAATTCTGTGGAAGTGTCGTAGTTATCGTCCTCCGAAAGCTAAGTTATGCAGAAGTCAATGTACTTACCTCATGATAAACAAAAGTGAAATGCTTTGCGTGTAGATATCGTAGTTATTACGCACAGTACCATGATCAAGAAAGTACTATACTGTAATGTATTGTTGTGCTACGAAAAAGGCTGTCTCATTGTAGCTATACCACAAAAGCTACTACTAAAACATGTTTTACTTTCCAGAAGAATTCAGAAAAACTGTGCAGATATAAAACAGATACACCGCAAAATCAACAATGTAAATTGTGTCACATATTAGTAGCGTCGTGATATAATCGTGTAGCTGTCAAAGAAACCAAATACTAAGTCATCTTTAATCTCACAGAAAGTACTTCAAATCCAGAATGTATTTTCAAGTAAACCAAAATGTTGCATTAAAATCTCATTAGCAGTACCGGTATATGTTCTAAGTATGTCAGCCTTATAGTCGTTACATAATTGTGCAACTAACAAGCTAGAATGTACACACACAATAACACTGTGTCGTCTGTTCACTATAACAATGCACTCGTAAATACTGTCTAAATATGTTCCCTGGGTTCTAGACTGGATAGTGAACTTCAAAACATTGTTGCATGTTAACAGTTTCTAAGTCTGACAAGGCATACTAATAACGTGAAGTGAAAAATTTTATGGCAAAGACTAAGTTATAAAGCAGATTATCTCTCAATAAACGGTTTTACATGTGAAATGTGGTGCAAATCTTTACTGTTCCTAGTATGCAGGGCTCCAGCTTCAACGGAATTATCATGTGGGATATGGTGCATCGGTAAAGAATGCTCAAATTTTTCTCAGGGTTAGCATCTATGCTATTTTTCTCTGAGTCAGCCAGCGCACGCGGCTGCCTGCAGTGCGAGTCATTGTCTGTCTCTTTGTTGGCGTGCGTCGTTATTGGGATTAGGAGACCTAACTTCTGCAAATTCACCTTGTCAAGAGGGCCCAGCCTGTTGGAATCTCGCCAGGTCTGATGAAATTCAAGTCTGTCGTTATGATTATATCGTCTGTCGCCATGTCGGTAATTTCTGTAATTAATTTCTTGTCGGCCACGTGGTGGAGAACTTCCCCCTGAGTTGTAACAGTGCGGAGGACCGTTGTGTCTGAAGTTATTCTGTCTACCTTGACAATAATTGTTTTGGTTCCCATATTGTCTGTTTCTATGGTTGTCTCTGTCACATTCATTACTACGGAAGTGCGATCTTTCTCTGTAACTATTATTCTGCCAACGGTTGTCATATGGGTGGTGTCTGTTTTGGTCACGATTTGCGTTGTGAGAATAGTCTTGCCGTGTCCAGTTATTATTTCTTTCATCGCGGAATTGCGACGGATGTGGCCTGTAATTGTTGTGTTCCTGTTTTCGCGTTCTGCGATTGTCAGTGTCAATTTCCAATTCTTGTAAGAGTCCCTGAAAAGCTTCAATGTCGTCTTTGCAACGTCCTGCCAAAATAATATGTCGTAAATGTTCAGGTAATTTGATTAAGCAAATGCGGATGAGTTCTGAGGTGCTGTATGGGCTTGACAGGTACTGATTCTTGTGCAACATGTCTTCAAAATATTTCACAAGACTGGAAAATTCAGATTGTTCGAAATGTTTCATCATTATGATGCTATGTTTTACTCGGTCTTGTGTGGCTTGAGACCAATATGCTGAGAGGAAGGCATGGTGAAATTCTCCTTCACTGTGACAATCGTGAATGACCGATCGCATTCTTACAGCTGGTTCGTTCTCTAAGTAGCCACACATAAATTCTAATCTGTGCTCTAATGACCAGTTGGTAGGAAAACAATGAGAGAATTGATTGAGCCACGCTTGTGGATGAATGTCGTTGCCAGAATTCTTAAATGTTTTGAATTTACGTGTAGTAATGAACAGCTTATAGTCAAAAACATCATGTCGGCAAGTCGCATATCGGTCATTGTTACTTCGTTTCGGCGATTCCATCTCAAAATTCGGTTTACCTTGCCAATTTCTTTCATAATTTCCGAAGTGCCCTGTGTTATTATTTTGTGGCTGTTCCATATTTCTATGTCCCTCTTCCCGTATTGGAGCACGAGTGTCTTCTGAAATATGTAATTCTTGTATTACCTGCGTAAACTGATCTTGTACTTCCCGGATTTCTCTTTTGTACTGTGTATTGATTTGATTTTGATTTTGTTTGAATTTTCTAATTTGTTCATACTCTTCTGTGTCAGTGAAGGCTACGGGTCTTGTGTCATTCAGATCATCATCTACCTTTGTAGATGAGTTAGTGAACTGATCCGAAAGTTCGGCTACTTTCTCCGATAGTGAACACATTTCCTCAGTGTGTTTTTCTGAACCAAGTTTCAGAGTGTCCATTTGTGTTGAAATCGAATCTACTGTGTCCTTTAAGTTTTCCTGAGTTTTTGCAAGTTGCATAACTGAATCGGTAGATGAAACTGAGTCAGTTTTAGCCCACAAGGTCTCATGATTTTCATGAACAATGGTTTGCAGTTCTTTTATGGCTGCTTCGTTATTCTGTAATCCATTTTCATGCTGCGAAAAAATAGGTTGAAAATGCTCACAAATTTGTGTTTTTACGTCATTACAGACTTTTTGACATGTCGATTCAATGTTATGTAACTCATTAGTTAAATCTTCACGTGTTTGTTCAAGTGTGATGTCTAACTTCCGTAGAATTTGTTCCATTGTGTCTAATTGTTGCTGTGTTTGTCTCTGGTGTTGTTCTATTGTGTCTAACTTTTGAAGCTTTTGTCCGATTTGTTGGATTAATTGTAATAACAATGCACTGGTGTCTGAAACATGTTCCTCAGTGCTATTCGGCAATGCATTTGAACCGGCAATATTCGCATTTTGAAAAGCAGGAAATGTGTCTTGACTTATTTGAGAAAACGGCGAGGACGCAAAACCTGAATCTACAGTATTTGCAAGATTGTGTCCTGTCATTTCGGATTCCTGAGGCAAGCTGTTGCCAACCGATCGATCGATAATGCTTCCCTGTTCACTAATTGTTTCACTGCCTAGACCATTATTTGCAGCCCGCTCCATTTCCCTATGCACAATTACCAAATTACTACTTTGAACATTAGTTAATTCATTACTCGGCGGCGCTAACACACTGCTTTCGTCTTCACTGTCATTTCTCAGTTTACTTTGGAGCCTAGTATTACGTTTTTCACACGCCATTATTGTCACAATATTTCACACGACAACAAAGAAAAACACAATTTGAAGAGCAAAACAAGAAAACACATTAACATAACATTGAAAAGCGCAGCTGCGAAATACTTGGTGCAAATCTACATGCATGCCACAACTGTTTTACTGTACAAGAATGAAAAACTACAACTACAAAGGAAATTCTCTCTACAATTACGCGCTAGCAATAAACAAAGGCTGCACTAATTGCACGAACTACAAGAAAAAATCAGATGATTCCAGTGAGGTATCCTCAGCTAAGGGTCGACATATGAAACATCCCCTTAGAACAATTATACATGACTGTGCTTAAACTGACACACAATATTTTTAGCGCAACGCAATCTGACTTTCAAAAATCCCTACAAAAGAATGGCCCTGACTAAAATTAACCTATACCTTTCACAAATCACTTACCTCACCAAAAATCTTCGTTACTCGAACTACTGCAATACAGCGAGCGCCACTACTGCCAGCTAAATAAAAGATTCAAACTACTGAAGGCACTAACTACTGATAGGCATAGTTGGCAAATGAAAGATTTTGATAGAGAACAAACAATGTATTTACCTTAATAGTGTTCAAAAGTCATAAATATATAGCAGTTCATGACATCCAGCCTTACAAATTTCAAAACTCCGCCATTTCTCTCCCCACATCCACCACTGCTGGCGGCTCACCTCCAACTGCGCAACGCTATGCGCTGTTAACATCCAGCTGCCCAACACTACAATGGCAAGTTCTAACAATGCCACCCAGCCACAGACTGCACACAGCACAGCCAGTGATTTTCATACAGAGCGCTACGTGGCGTTACCATTAAAAAAACCTAAACAGCCTACTTACAAGCTTCGTAGAAGAACCAGAAAATAGAGGAACTACATATAGATATATACACAGTGCACAAAAACATAAAGTTCACCTTAGAGACGGAACAAACAGGTCACATAAACTTCTTCGATTTATCCATCACAAAGAAAAACAGTCAAAACTAATTTAGCATTTACAGGAAAGACACCACAACAGACACAGTATTACATCAATCATCTAACCATGCACAGGTCCAAAAAGAATCTGCCCTCAGTTATATGACCCAAAGATTAAACATAGCACCACCTGACAAACGTAACTAAAATAAGGAGTTGGACGTAATTATTCAGATACCAAAAGATAACAGATACCAAGAATCACTATTAAAAAAACTGAACAAGAAAATACAACAAAACATGAAAAAAACACCACTCAAATCCAGAAACCCACAACACTCCCCACAAACATGTGCACCAACATCACCAACACTACATAGCAAGGGAACAACACAGAAACTCAACAGATAAGCTGGTACACGCCCATGCGGACACAAACTCATACACAGAATTGGGAACAACAACAATAATAATGTACCAAAGCGATAACTCTATGCAGCTGTTCTCAAAAAGGAAGATCGCACTGACATGTACCAAAAATCCGGCATTTACGAACTACAGTGGAACAGTATGCTGATCTGTACTTGGTACAGACAGGCAGAGCTTTTGAAATAGAGTATAAGGAACGCAAAAAGGCATGTAGATATAGCATCAGCCACTCAACATTTGCAGAACACCTCAGGCGATAAAACCACCAACCTACCACAGTAGAAAAGGACAGGAAAATAGTCAGAATCAGCAACACGAAACATCTCCTAAACCTCAGAGCAATAGCAGACGGTTCCACTACTGCCAAAACAAAAGATGAACGCTTGCTGCGATTGCAAACCAAAACAAACGAAATAGCGATATGACAGTAGTTCTTCTCAATACACAAACGCGTAATTTAGTGTAGCAAAAGTGATATGTGTTGAATACCCAAAACATATACATGGAAGAACAACAAGAATGAAATGAACAGGCCAGCCGTTGTGGCCGAAAGGCTCTAGGCGCTACAGTCTGGAACCGAGCGACTGCTACGGTCGCAGGTTCGAACCCTGTCTCGGGCACGGATGTGTGTGATGTCCTTAGGTTAGTTAGGTTTAAGTAGTTCTAAGTTCTTGGGGACTGATGACCTCAGAAGTTAAATCCCATAGTGCTCAGAGCCATTTTTTTTTAATGAAATGAACAACAAAAAGTCCGTCAGTAACGATAAGAATTATAACTGTTTATAGTAGTAGGTAAAGCATGCAAACTATTCATGATCCTATCAAACAAAATGGTAAGAGGAAAATACCATATCGCTATAGTGACCATTGACAATGTGTTAAAATAAAGTGAAACGCATCTACAGTAGTCTTAATAAGACTTACATTATGGTGGCAAAAACCAATAATTAACCTATGTCTTTATTACCAGTTCTATGTCATTCCCCAGCCATTGCTGAACAGACATAATCAAGTTTACAGTAATGTTTAATATATGAAATGAATGCAATATTGTAGTTTGGACTGTCATACTGAAATTTATTTATTTCTTAAACCATCTGTAGACAATTTTCATTGCACAGATGTGGTCACGGTATACAAAATTTCATTTATATATATGTACATGTCACATGAAACAGACATACATAATTTAGTAAAATTACAATTATTACACTATGATAAGTACTCAGTCACAAAAAAGGTGTTTTAAAGTGGCCTGAAAGAGACAGAAACATGGATATTAACACTTTCATGACAACATGATAATCACATGCTCATCTTCCCATTTTCTTAGTATTACGCTTTCATCATTACATTTCGGTGGTGTACACCATGCACTAAATAACCTCTGTCATCTTACACTCTGGCGCTTCATTTTATAACAGCATGTCTTCCAAGGCGCCTGAAACAAACGAAAAAGGGAGCCAGCAACAGAATCAGTCTTATATAATCAGACAGTACATGTGTTTTATATTTGTGCTTACGTCACTGCTTGAACAAGATCCTCTCGACTGCTTAGCTTCTACGTATTCGTTTAAACTAAGGAGACGAAATAACCTTTTAATTTGTTTATGAAAACAGATGTCTTTTCAATGTGTTTTATTCCAGGTGGAAATTTATTATGTAAAATGCATCCAGCGTTTATAGCATCTTTTTCAGATAACTTGAGCCACTTCCTGTCTAGATGATAATCATCTCTATTTCTCATATTGTATCTGTGTATTCTCTGTACAATTGGATAGTACTATTTGCTTTCACATGCACAACTGTTTCAAATATGTATAGTGAAGGGCCTGCCATGATATGAAGTTTCCTGAATTCATTTCTGCAGGATTGTCTTGACATCAGTTTGCAACACATCTATTTGAAGCTTCGTTAACCTATAGATATGCGTACGTGCAGTAATTCTCCAGACTATAATGGAGTATGATAAATAGGTTTAGACTAGACCATATTACATTGTTAAAAGCATGTCTGTGTTTACTGTCCTAAATATCGTCCTTATTAAGAATTTGTTGGTGCTTAATTTTGAGCATACTTTGCTGATACAGTCCTCCCGTCTCAAATTATTATCAACGATAACGCCAAGAGTTTGTAATTTCTTATTTCTTTGAGAATTGCCTTACCCAGTTCAAGGGAAACATCGTTAGTCTCTTCAGTTTTATTCCCTTGTAGTTGTATGTACGTTGACTTATTCGCATTTACAAACATCTTGTTTTCACTAAAATATTTGTAAGCCTCTTGCAGATTTGCAGAAGCGCTTGATTCCATTTCTTCCTCTTAGTCACTTTTTAGCATGAATGAAATGTCATCTGCAAACATTAATACATTGTCGTCTACGGCTGATAAATCATTTACGTACAGAATGAAAAGAAGGAGACCGAAAACTGATCTCTGAGGTACACCACACTAAACTGCGTAAAAATTAGAGTGTATGTTTATTAGAGTGTATGTTTACACTAGCGCCGCTCATCTTATATTTCACTTCTACACACTGCTCTCTGTTTTCCACGAATGATTTTATGATGTCAGCTGATACCATGATAGTTTAGCTTGTGAATTACGTTGCAGTGGCATACACTAATCAAATGACTTTGAGAGATCAAGGAAAATACCAGACTTTTCTTTGTTGACCTAAGGCTCCATTATCATCGACTACAAAGTTAGCTATGGCTGCGGTGGTACATCTACATTTTCTAAAATCATGATGTGTCTCATTTAGTATAATATTTTTCTCCATAAAATTTAATATTCTATATTTCAAGACTGTTTCCACGATTTTAGATAAGACAGGAGTGATAGTAATTGGTGTATAGTTTGCAGGAGTTTTCTTATCACCACCCTTACAAATGAACACAACCTTACTCTTTTCCAAACGTTTAGGATATATCCAATTTTCCATTGTTGAGTTTATTAAATCAGTCAGGGATCTCACTAGCCACTGAGAACAGTGCTTTACTACACAGATAGTTGTCCCATCAAGACCTTCTGAGATTTTGAGCCTTAAGAGCGTATATTATTTTTGCTATCTCTGATTCACTTGTTGGTATCAGAAAAATACATTCTGTAATATTGGATATGTTATACATATTACTTGGTTTTTGGGGCCTATTGTTATCCTTTATAAGTTCTTCCACTACTTCAATGTGATGTAGATTAAATATATTGCTGACATCATACTGTAAAACAAGAATGATAATACTAAGTCAACATCGTTCACTGGTCATGTGTTACATCTTAGCGAGTATAAACGCGTAATAAAACCGCTCCAACTAAGATGCCACGAAGCGTTATAGAACACTGTTACATTCTGACAGTATGTTAATTCTCTAAATATTAGCTGTCCCAGTTTACCGCATTGTATTCACTTATTTCGATAATCTCCTGACAAATGATCATGGTAGTAAGTACTGTATTCAAATGTTTTATTTTATACTGTCTGACATGTTCCACACCCACGAGAATCATCTCATTTTTTGGGTCTATGGATCGAAACTGAATCTAATCTAATTTAATCCGAACAATGGCTGTAAACAACAATTTGAAGCTCTTAAATGTTTCCAGTTTGTTGCTTCACACGTGGTGGTATCATGTTGACCAGTCTACAGTTCCACTTGCACGAAAATTCCTTTACAGAATATAGTGGTTGTTGCTTGAGCAGACGCATCTGAACATCCTCAGTGGCAAATTGTGATCATCCGACGGTAGGTGGTTGAATATCTTAAAGGCTGTTGGAAAACTGTCCAACGTCTTACTTAGATAACAGCTTGGGATATCAACGTCGGCCTTATTTCGTGTGTCGTAGTTGTGAATCTGTTCTCTCTTGTAGAAGCGTCCTTGATTTTCGCTTATATAGGCAAACGAGTTTAAAAAAACGCTGGTTAAATATTGTCGTTATTCCCAACTGTTTGGAAATGGGTCATCTACATTGGTCAAATTTCTTGCTGGAAGATATTATTCTTACAGCCTCCTTTGTAGGAACAATATGTTTTTATTTCCAGTAGATTGTCCCCATATCATCAATCCATATGTGATGTGGTTGTGGAACAGTGCATAATATACTGTACTGTGATTAAGTACTGATCTATTATCGCACATTTGAGCTTCCTGAGCAGATAAATTACTCTTGACAACAGTGCAGTGTAGTGTGTTCGGTCCACGTCAGCTAATTGTCAGTTGCCATTCCCAGGTGTTTGACACTATCGCCATTTGCTATGTGTCCACAGTCACCAAGGTTGCATAATGTTTTCTGGGTTTTATCGTCATTTAATTTCATTTTGTTTGCTTTGCTCCACTTTCTGGTTATTTCAAACAAAATATCAACATCCTTCAGTGCCTTAGCTGAATTTCTACCCTTAGTCATTAATGTTGTATTTTTGCAAAGAGAAAGGTATGACCATCACAATTTAAGTCATTGACAAGTATTACAAAAAGCAGACGGCCAAGAATTTTTATATCTGCAACTATGGAGAAAAGAGGCCGAAAAACAAAGAAGACGACATGTACGTCTAATAGCTATTATGGACTCAGGTTATTCCTAATTTGTAGGAATGAACTTTTTCTGTATTGAAAATAGTGATTATAAGCTCGGTTTGGTATGAAATCTTAATCAATATTTCCAGGAGGCAATTAACTACTAGAGTATTAGATTGTTAGTCAGTCATGTTGTTGACAGCGTGGCTCCACTTCCGGCAGTATATACAATGAAGCGCCGAAGAAACTGGTATAGGCACGAATATTCCAAAACAGAGATATGTAAACAGACAGAATTCAGCGGTGCTGTCGGCATCGTCTATACAGAGTGTTACAAAAAGGTTCGGCCAAACTTTCAGGAAACATTCCTCACACACAAATAAAGAAAAGAAGTTTATGTGGACATGTGTCCGGAAACTCTTAATTTCCATGTTAGAGCTCATTTTAGTTTCGTCAGTATGTACTGTACTTCCTCGATTCACCGCCAGTTGGCCCAATTGAAGGAAGCTAATGTTGACTTCGGTGCTCACATCATCAACACAAATTTTCTGTGAACGTTTGGGGAGACATTGTTGGTGATGTCTTGATTGGGCCCCATGTTCTTCCACCAACGCTCAATGGAGCACGTTATCATGATTTCATACGGGATACTCTACCTGTGCTGCTACAACATGTGCCTTTACAAGTACAACACAACATGTGGTTCATGCATGATGGAGCTCCTGCACACTTCAGTCGAAGTGTTCGTACGCTTCTCAACAACAGATTCGGTGACCGATGGATTGGTAGAGCCGGACCAATTCCGTGGCCTCCACGCTCTCCTGACCTCAACCATCTTGACTTTCATTTATGGGGCATTTGAAAGCTCTTGTCTACGAAACCCCGGTACCAAATGTAGAGACTTTTCGTGCTCGTATTGTGGACGGCTGTGATACAATACGCCATTCTCCAGGGCTGCATCAGCGCATCAGGGATTCCATGCGACGGAGGGTGGATGCATGTATCCTCTCTAACGGAGGACATTTTGAACATTTTCTGTAACAAAGTGTTTGAAGTCACGCTGGTACGCTCTGTTGCTGTGTGTTTCCATTCCATGATTAATGTGATTTGAAGAGAAGTAATAAAATGAACTCTAACATGGAAAGTAAGCGTTTCCGGACACATGTCCACATAACATATTTCCTTTCTTTGTGTGTGAGGAATGTTTCCTGAAAGTTTGGCCGTACCTTTTTGTAACACCCTGTATAAGACAACAAGTGTCTGGCGCAGTTGTTAGATCGATTATTGCTACTACAATGGCAGGTTATAAGGATTTAAGTGAGTTTGAGCGTGGTGGTGTAGTCGGCGCAGGAGCGATGGAGCACAGCATCTCCGAGGCAGCACTGAAGTGAGAATTTTCCCGTACGACCATTTCACGAGGGTACCGTGAGCATCAAGAATCCGGTCAAACATCAAATCTCCGACATCGCTGTGACCGGAAAAAGATCCTGCAAGAACGGGACCAACAGCAACTGAAGAGAATAGTCAACGTGACAGAAGTGCAACCCTTCCGCAAATTGTTGCAGATTTCAATGCTGGGCCATCAACAAGTGTCAGCGTGTGAACCATTCAACGAAACACCATCGATATGGACTTTCGGAGCCGAAGGCCCACTCGTGTACCCTTGATGACTGCACGGCACAAGGCTGTACGTCTCGCCTGGTATCGTCAACGACGACATTGGACTGTTGATGGCTGGAAACGTGTTGCCTAGTCGGACGAGTCTCGTTTCAAATTGTATTGAGCGGATGGACGTGTACGGGTATGGAGACAACCTCATGAATCCATGGACCCTGCATGTGAGCAGAGGACTGTTCAAGCTGATGGAGGCTCTGTAATGGTGTGGGGCGTGCGCAGTTAGAGTGATATGGGACCCCTGGTACATCTAGATACTACTCCGACAGGTGACACATACGTAACCATCCTGTTTGATCAGCTGCGTCCATTCATGTCCATTGTGCATTCCGGCGGTCTTGGTAAATTCCAACAGGAAAATGCGAGACCCCACATGTTCAGAATTGCTACAGAGTGACTCCAGGAACACTCTTCTGAGTTGAAACACTTCCCCTGGCCACCAAACTCCCCAGACATGAACATTATTGAGCATATCTGGGATGTCCTGTAACATGCTGTTCCAAAGAGATCTTCACTTCGTAGTACTCTGCAGGATTCATGGTGCCAGTTCCCTCCAGCACTGCTTCAGATAATAGTCGAGTCCATGCCACGTCGTGTTGCGGCACTTCTGCGTGCTCGCGTGAACCCTACACGCTATTAGGCAGGTGTACCAGTTTATATGACTCTTCAATGTATGAGGCCAACTGCCCTGTTGTGCTGCAACATTTGCTTGAAGTGATATAGGAAAACCACAATAAAGGAAAACACAAAGCCAGCTTGTAGAGGAAGCACTTTCAGTGCGCCCTACTCATATTGTCGCAGAAGAAGCTGAGTAGCATCGTGGTGTAGTGGTTATCATACTGAACTGTTGCATGGAGGGTCGTGAGTTCAAAAAATCACCGGGACTGTATAATTTTAATTTCTGTATTCGGTTCGATTACATTCTGGAAGAATCCAAAA
The DNA here is from genome assembly GCF_021461395.2 of Schistocerca americana. Lineage (NCBI taxonomy): Eukaryota > Metazoa > Arthropoda > Insecta > Orthoptera > Acrididae > Schistocerca > Schistocerca americana. The sequence continues at coordinate 544,074,976 of NC_060119.1, forward strand.
ATGTCAAGACTCATTGTACTGGAATATTCTGTAGCTGTGTATATACCGTATGTGTTCTGGCCGGAGGCAGTTCGCTCCGCGCTCTTGTATGTGCAACTGTTGAATAAACCTTCGTTAAGTGAAGTTAGTGTCCGTCATTCATCTAATTACGCGTTCTTCTACGTGACATTATGCTGATGGAGGCGCTGGGTATTGGAACTTGTGATAACGCACATTATCGACGACACAGTGGCTCCCATCAGGTTACGACAGAGCCTCCGTTTACGTGGCGAGAAACCCGAGTTCGAGCCATATTCAACAGATCGCAATCTACCGGAGACGGAAGAAAAAGATGACGTTACGATGACAGCAACTGTGTGCCACCACATGATACATCCTTCCGGGTTCTCTGATGACGATGGCCAAGATCCAAACACGTGCTGAACGTATATGAGCGTATTACCAAATTTAGCTAATGGGATGACACCGTGTGTTTGGCTAACGTATTTTTCTACTTGGAGGACACTGCCCAGTAATGGTATGAGAACAACGAGGAGAAGTTCACAAGCTGGGAAGTATTCCAGGCGGAACTGCGCAAGTATTTCGGCACACACAATAACAGAAGTGCAAGGCTGAAGATAAATTAAAATGCAGGGCACAGCGTCTACATTCAAGACGTATTGGAACTGTGTAAAATAGTGGATCCTAGAATGAAGGAGGAAGATAAGGTTGCACATCTCATGAAGCATCTACATTCTAGGCGTCTTGGAGCTGTGTAAAATAGTGGATCCTAGAATGAAGGAGGAAGATAAGGTTGTACATCTCATGAAGGGTGTTGTTGAGGACATGTATCAAGCCCTACTCCTGAAGGAAGTTTAGACAGCAGACGACCTCATAAAATGGTGCCAGTATACAGAGACAATGCATCAAAAAAGAATTACACGCAAAAAGGTTGAACGGCTTCCAAATGTCGTATCGATGTCTTTGATGGAGGAAGCAACTGATTTCACTTGGATTGCACGGCGAGCAAAAAACCGAGACGCTTCAAGAGGTCATAAGGGAAGAAGTGGAACAGACATTGAACCCAATCTCTCGTCCTTCATTTCCCTTTAAAACGGTGAAAAACTCGAGACTCAAGTGGAGTTATGTTCCTACAATGCCGCATGAGGAACCTGTTTGGGCACCAAGGAAGACTGACGTCTGGAAGACCCAGGATAGCAAACCAGTATGTTCCCACTGCGGACGACCGGGACATGTGGTGCGCTATTGTCGAGAAAGGCGGCGGATATTTGATGACGCCCACCCAGAAGACAGCAGACCAATCTTAGCCGAAGCCAACTCCGGAAGGACGAAGATGAACTAGAAGCCGTGGGTGCAGGACGACGTAGGTCACTATCGCCGCAAGCTAGCCGCTGGAGAGGATGCTCCCCAACGCGCCGATCAAGGTCTCCATCGCCGTTTAGAAGCTCCAGCCGATCACCTAGACGCCGCAGCCTGGAAAACTAAAAGGTGCGACCTTCCTTGGAGGTGAGGCCGCCGAAGAGAAAACTCCTCCGCCGTCGATCACTACAAAAATGATAGGAAACTACGTCGATATCGTTATGGCCGACCAGCCCAAGCTCTTGTGGACTCTGGAGCATCATATTCACTCATTTCGCAGAAATACCGTCGCCAGTTGCAGAAAACCGTATTCGTCGACAGCAAAACATTTCTGCTGATGGAGGCTAATGGGAAATATGTAAAACCCACAGTAAGATGTACCATTCGTGTGGGTATAAGTGGCCATACACAGCCCTTAGGATTCAAGAGTGTAGTCATGACGTCATTCTCGGATGGGACTTTTTAAAAGCTTCTCAGGCAATTATAGATTGTGGTCGCTCGAAGATTATGCTAGATGAGATGAGATACTGTGGACAGGAAGATGCCCATCCGAGCGTGTGGAGACTATGTGTGCTGGATGAAGTGCTCATTCCTGCAGTCAGCGCTAGAAAGGTAACTGTCATGTTGTAAATGGGCTGCTTCTGTGCTGGCAGCGCTGTGTAGCGCTTTGCATTGGATCTCTGACTTCACTTTCTTTGTAAGACACTCTGTGGCTGGTTGGACCTGTTGTTGGATGTTAATCGCCAGTAGTGTTGGGCAGTTGGAAGTTAGTCGCCAGCAGTGATGGAAGTACTGTTGGGCAGTTGGATGTGAACAGCCGGCAGTGATGGATGTTAAATGTGAGAAGTTAGCCTTGATGGAGGGTAGAGGTCTGAAGTGTTAGCTTAGGCTAACGATCTGGAAGTATCCGACATGGTGATTGAAAATTATTCATGATTATATATCTTTGTACTGGATGTCACTGACTATTTTTATATATTTTTGATCTGGATGTCACATTATTAAGGAAAAAAATACCTTATTTGGTCTGCAACAAAATCTTTCCTTTTCTAACCACATGCCTATTAGTAGTTAGTGACTTTATTAGCTAGAATCTTTTATAAATATTAACGCTCGCTGTATTGCAGTAGTTCGCGTAATGAAGATTTTTGTGAGGTAAGTGCTTAATGTAATATATAGGTTACTGTCAGGATTGCTTATTATACAGGGCCATTCTTTTGTATTAATTATTTGAAGTCAGGTTGTAAATTTTTTGAGCAGTTAGATTGCGTTGCGCTAGAATATTGTGGGACAATGTTGGCATGATAAGGAAAAGTAAAGAAAAAGTAGGCTCAGTGCGTTCAATTTTACTCAGCTGTTTCAGGATCAAATAACGTAGAAGTTTCAGCTTCTCAGTCGTTCAACAGTTTGAGTCCTGATTCACACATTTAAATAAAGAAGTTCCAGTGTGCCATGCCATGCATCAACCCATGGATTTTGTAGTGAAATGTAACAGATGCACACCACTGAAGAATAACTTAGTCATCCCAGCCTTTGTCGTCTCGTTTAAGAACGGATTCGGTGATTTAAGGATAGTTAACTGTCGCCGAGAACCGCAGACCCTTCCAAGACGCATGTGTGTAGCAAACGCTGAGCCCTTAATTGAAGGACAGCTGAGTGTCATAGAAACCTCCCACGCCGAGTCTGTGGCGAAATTAGCGCTACCACTACGAGACAAGATTTTCCAGCTCGACTATCACCAGATCTCACAAAGGAACAACAGAAGAAGCTACTTGCCAATCTTCAAGAGTTTTCGGAATGCTTCAGTCCACAGGTGAAGAGCAAATTAGACAAATCGACGGTGAAGCACTGGATTAGCACTGGAGACCATCAACCAATAGGCCAGAGAGCATACCGTGTGTCAGCAACGGAACGTCGAATAATTTGCGACGAGGTAGAGAAAATAATGAAGAATGACATCATTCAGCCTCCGCAGAGCCTATGGTCGTCACCTGTGGTCCTTGTCAGGAAGAAGGTTGGCAGTTGTCGCCAATGTGTTGATTACAGGAAACTTAATAAGATGACTAAAAAGGACGTTTACCCTCTTCCACGAATTGACGATACACTAGATTGTCTGAAGGGGCTAAGTTTTTCTCAACCATGGGCATGTACTCGGGATACTGGCACATCGAAGTAGATGAGGCTGATCGTGAGAAAACTGCGTTCATCACCCCTGAGGGCCTGTATGAGTTTAAGGTAATGCCGTTTGGTTTGTATAATGCACCCGCAACTTTTGAACGGATGATGGATAATCTTCTACGTCACCTGAAGTGGACGATGTGTCTTTGTTATTTAGATGATATTATAGTGTTCTCAGAGACATTTGATGAACATATAAAAAGATTGAGGGCCGTTCAAAAGTGTCTCCAACAAGGCGGTCTGAAACTTAACCCAAGAAAGTGTCTCTTTGGAGCAAAAGAAATCGAAATACTTGGACATCTTGTGTCAAAAGAAGGTGTGTGGCCACACCAAGAAAAGGTGAGATCTATACCGGAATTTCCTATTCCTAAAAGTATTAGAGATGTGAGAAGCTTCCTCGGATTATGTTCTTATTACCGTCATTTTATCAAAGACTTTTGTATCAAAGCCAGGCCACTCCAAGAGTTGTTAAAAGCTGATGCTAAATTTATCTGGGGTGGTACTCAACAAGATTATTTCGATGTGCGGCGATAAGCTCTGACGATCGACCCTGTACTTGGTCTGTATGATGAGGGAGCACCTACAGATCTACACACAGATGCTAGTGGGTATGGGATCGGTGCTGTTCTGGTGCAAATTACGGATGGAAAAGAGAAGGTCATAGCCCATGCTTCTAGGACACTTACAAAAGCCGAGAGAAACTACTCAACTACAGAAAGAGAATGTCTTGCTGTGATCTGGGCCATATGCAAATTTCGACAGTATCTCTATGGAAGGCCATTCATAGCTGTTACAGACCATCATTAATTTGGTGGTTGACAGGTCTTAAGGATCCAACAGGACAACTCGCAAGGTGGGCACTATTTCTTCAAGAGTATGACATTAGCATAGTGCACAAAAGTGGAAGAAAACACCAACATGCCGACTGTCTCTCAAGAAACCCTGTGCAAAACCATCAAGACTTTGATGAAGATTGTAACTGTCTCTCTGCACTCCAGTATCTCTCTGCTGAGCAGAAGAAGGACGCCAAGATATCTTAAATATGCTTGCCTTAAATCGGTCAGAAAATGTGAAAGGACAATTTAAGGTAGTTAATGAATTACTTTGCAAGTTTCTATAAGTTATGTGGCAATGAAATCGATGGGAAAGGTGCTGCTAATTTAAAGAGTCATTGACCAAGGCTAGCGAGAGAGATTCTTAGTCGTGACTGCTAAAGATCCCTGATAGTTAGCAGTGCTGTTGCCAGTTTTTAGCTGCATAGGGTCTATCGCGTTAGACGTAAACAATAGTCGTCTATGTAGTTGCGACAACGCTGAGACGTTACCGTGGAGACGATTACAAAATCGCGTTACGTGGTGGGTTGAGGTAGGTGCGCGAAGATGCTCCGCCCAGCCACTTGCAGCGGTCAAGGATCCTTCCTCCGACTCGGCTGCAGCGACGGTATACGGCAGTAGAACGACGGATATTACCTTATCGGGTGCAAAGAAGCGTCCCTGACGCGCATGCGGTCGAAACTCCGAATTACCATTTTAATTTCGATGTATCTACTTGTCGCGGCTGACGAGAAATGAGACTGTAACTGTTTTGTTCGATAAAACCAGCAGTCTTCTCTGAACCTCTGGGACCTTAAGCGCTCAGGTAAACTACTGCAACGTGGCATCTAAGACGTAGGTCTATGTGGCGAGGTGGCTGACTGCACAGACTGTGTAAGAGGCGTGTTGTCTGTAGAAGATCAGCTGGCAAACTGAGACCGACTAGTGTTAGTGCTGTTTACAACCTCAGCACTCAAAGAAAACAGTCGGTCGTACAGAAATGAGATACTTTTTACAGCAGTTCTAATTGAGTTCATTTCTTCTAACAGCTGAAATCAGCTCTATGTTGTATCCATGGATGGGACATCGTTCAACTTATCACAAGGGCGAATACTGTACTGGTGAAAATTACTAACTTCTTAATGAAACTGACTAATGATCCCGAAAATCACGGAAAAAATACTCCTGAACCCACTTATCACAAGCTATGTGGAATCTCTCGCCTGCCGTCACATTACATATAAAATTAATAATGTAAATGAAGAACTCATTATTGAAGTCAAATTTTTAAGTCTGGTCTCAAACGCTTGCTAAGCTTTAATTACCCTAGTCATTCCTAACATCTGATCTAGTGGTAATGGGAACATGCTTTCGGAGAAGGAGACTGAAACCAAACCCCACCAAGGCATAGGAGCTTGCAGTTATTTGTGCAACAGAGCGGCATATAGACAGCTCCAGGTCTGTTTTGATGACAGACTGCATCACCATAATCAGCACCCAAAATATCTCGGAGCTACATTGAACTGGACACTGTCCTACAAGAAGCATCTGGGAAACACCGCTGCGAAGATACGAACTAGGAACATCATCCTACACAAGCTGTGCGAAGCAACCTGGAGCTTCGCCGCTGAAACTCTGCGCACTTCAGCACTTGGGCTAGTCTACTGTGTCGCGGAATATGGTGCTCCTGTATGGTTCAGTAGTAGGTTCAGTAGTACACACGTAAAAAACTCGCGACGCATAATTGAACAACACAGTGAGAACTATCGGTGGTGCACTAAGATCAACGCCTGTCGTATGGATGTCTATAATGAGCCATATTGCGCCCCCTGGATTTCGATGGAAAGCAGCTCCGTGAGTTTAAATGCATACAGGGTAATCCACAACTCTTCACCCATCAAGACGCAGTTATCCTAGAAAGAAACCGGCTTAGACCAAGAAAACCATCCATCAAGACAACAATTGAATTGCAGACGTCTCAGTTCGACCTAACAGACTCACGGGAACTAGGCTAGGTAGCCCCTTGCCCATCACATTCCCAGAACTTGTCCTGCATAACAAAAGAACACCCTGCCTTTGAACAATTGGGGAGTAAATGGACAATGTTTAACACAAGACGTGCCAATTGTGGAAGAAGTATGGCCTCTCTTGATAGGTGGAATAAGGTTCCATATCCAAATTGCGACTGCGGAGCAGCCAGGCAAACCGTTCGTCACATAGTTACAGAATGTTACAGTAGGGCTCATTGTGGTACTTTGCACGAATTTCTGTTGGCAACGAATGACGCAGCTGCTTATATTAAAAATTTAGATCTAATGTGTAACTGCCTATGTTATATTTAATACTATGCTTTAAAACCCATACGATAAATAAATAAATTATTTATTAAATTCCACCACCCCTACAGAACGTGCTATCATATATTATTGTTTCCTAAGTAGAATGTTTGCGATGAGGCAATTAGCTTAAGTTACCAACACTTCTACTCGTTACTGACAAAGAGCTCAACCGGCAAGTTCAGTCTTTAGTAAGGCTCATTTGAAAGTGTTGTGTCAACAATCATGACAGAAAAAAATATTAGCTGCTAATGACTCGCCATATGCATCAGGAGGGCGACAGGAAATGAGTGTCCGGTGGGTGCAGAGATCAACCTTTTACGGCATGTATGTGTTACACTTCACAAGATGGACATCATCGACATTCAAGAAATGTTCAAAACAAACCATTAACTTGCACCGTGAACACCGACTGAAATATGGCGCGGCGTAGTGATCACAAAGGCTCGCACCTTCATGATCGAAGGCGAACTCCTTGGCAGTTACAAACCGTCCGGGACGTTCAGATACGTACTCACTCTTTGCGGAATGCATATAGAATCATATTGGTGTGATGGGGTCATGGGAACTGTTGGAATGTGATGGACGCCACCGAATGCGAAACAGTCTGTCGTGGGGCTTATCGCCGGCCGGGGTGGCCGAGCGGTTCTAGGCGCTACGGTCTGGAACCGCGCGACCGCTGCGGTCGCAGGTTCGAATACTGCCTCGGGCATGGATGTGTGTGATGTCCTTAGGTTAGTTAGGTTTAAGTAGTTCTAAGTTATAGAGGACTGATGACCTCAGAAGTTCAGTCCCATAGTGCTCAGAGCCATTTGAAACATTTTGGGGCTTATCGTGAAACTGGCTATCCTTTATGGCGTGGCTGCAGATCGGGCGATAATGTATTATACGCACAGAAAAAACAAACATCCAGAGGCTGAATTCGTACAGTAGTTCCAGTTGATATGAATTGCGGTATCACACAGTTTTCAGGACGGATAGTTAGTTCTAAAGGAGTATGATTTTTATACACAGACCGAGAATCAAGTAAAAACTAGTTATTTTGACCAAGTATTGCCGGAAAGCAGTGCTCATACCATTGCTGTAGTTCTCTTACTTCCATTTTCCTACTCTTGCTTGCAATGACGGAAATATTCCCTTCAGCACTTGCAAGACCACGTACACGAGAAAGAATCGTAGGATCGTAGGGGACGCAGCACCTCCAACTTCTCCCAGCACAATAAATAACTTTCCAGTCAATTTATCATCCATATTAACAGTCGGCATAATGGTATACGAATGCATTAAGACACTGATGTTAGTTGATCTTGATACAGCTCTCTTGGTACCTATAATTTCCAGGCCTCTTTTCATGTGCAGTTCCTCTTCAAACCCCGATTGGTCGGAGTTGAAAACAAATTCCGTACTGAACGGTGGGATACTTTTTTTTTATCTCATCTACAAATTTTATGGCTGATTGCGCAGTTTGCTGTGCATCGTCAAGTTGACCCTTTGTTGGAAATTTCGTTATCTTAGCCTTCCAATTCTCTAGCAGTGTTTGAAGTTATGTAACCATCCACTGCTCCCGTTGAAATAAATGTAATCTATGCCATTTGATGTGCATAACGTAATAGGTCACTATCATGCACATCCTATAAATTTTATCGAGCACCCTTGAAATGCAGAAACATCAGTTCTTGTAACAAATACGCCTTGTCCTCCCTTGAATATCCGTAGATTTTCTTATGTACAACATGTTCATATTGACGCGGTTTTATTCCATATCTGCTCCTAATTGTTTTGTTACTATGCTGCGAAGGATAGTCCTTGTACTGAACATAATTATGTTTAGTATCTGCTCCTTGGACAGCAGTTGCCCTTTGCTTGTAGACGGTATTTGTGGCTCCCTGTCGGACAAGGATGATAAACTAAATGCGTCGACAGCTGCTTCAGTAGCACTTTCACTTGTTAGCACGTATCGTCATCCTTGTACTCGTCATATACATCGACCTCACAGACGAGCGTATACGACAGCACACATCCCACTGACTCATCTTGCAGAAACGATATTTCATCTGCCACTTGTTCCCACTCTGCGAAATTCTTTGGGTTCCTTGCTCACGAAATGTCAATTTCGGCCATTTTTGCTGTAGGTATAATGCAATGTTTTCTTTGTTTATCGTTGCTATTGCTTTGCTTTGTATCAATACCACTGGCATTATAGCGCTGTTGTGAGTTTACGCGTCGACTGAGCAGTTCAACTGCGGACCGTAGTCTCGTGTTGTGCTCAACATTGCATATCCCCAACTCCGCCCTCTGTCGCCGTTAGGAATCAATATTGTGGTTACGTGGTAGATAATTTGTAGGGCGCCGAATGCAGTAAACATCACTGGTCTTTTGCGACCTCGCATTCGAAGGTTTCCTTGTGGGAAAACCAGTACACTGTAAATAATAAGTGTAACGAGATTATCAAGGCAATTTTCCTCTGTTTCGGTATGAGGTCATTCCTAATTGGCACTATCATTTTAATTTCTTTCCGGCAGAGCTGCACACCGAGAGCTGGACGTCGACCGCCGGCTGGTGGGTGGACGGACTGCGAGGCAGGCGTTGGAGGCTCAGCTGCCGGAGGTGGCCGCCAAGATGGCGGCAGCGGGCGTCCACGTGCCTGCGGGCAAGAGGCGCCTCCTCCTGGCCATGGACCAGGGAGACTTCCCGCTGTACCAGCGGCTGCTGAGGCGCGCCGCCACAGAAGACGACTTCGACCCGGACTTCTGGTTTGAACAGCCGTACAACACTCGGCTTCTAGAGCGAGCTTGTGGCCTGCGGGACTCAGAACTCGCCGCAAAATTTGTGAAAGTCACACTTGATGCTGGGGCCAGACCTTCTGCTGTCAATCTCTGTAATCAGAGGTAAGCTGTGAAAGGCGAGATTATCTGCATCTATTTTTGTGATTATCACAACGTAGTTATTTCGCGACGTACGTGCTACGGGAAATTAAATACTGCCTAGCTCTCGATACTCTTCTTGTACATGCAGCCGGATGAAATACGCAAAAAGATATATCGGATATAGTTCACGCGAAAGTTCTGAATGCAGTCACAGATCTGGTCCTGTACTTGGTAAACTTCAATTTTGTACACTGAAGGACAGTGCGGAACTGTATCGAATGCCTTCCGGAAGTCAATGAACACGGCTCCAAACTGATCGCCGCTGTCTACAGGGTGTTACAAAAAGGTACGGCCAAACTTTCAGGAAACATTCCTCACACACAAAGAAAGAAAATATGTTATGTGGACATGTGTCCGGAAACGCTTACTTTCCATGTTAGAGCTCATTTTATTACTTCTCTTCAAATCACATTAATCATGGAATGGAAACACACAGCAACAGAACGTACCAGCATGACTTCAAACACTTTGTTACAGGAAATGTTTAAAATGTCCTCCGTTAGCGAGGATACATGCATCCACCCTCCGTCGCATGGAATCCCTGATGCGCTGATGCAGCCCTGGAGAATGGCGTATTGTATCACAGCCGTCCACAATACGAGCACGAAGAGTCTCTACATTTGGTACCGGGGTTGTGTAGACAACAGCTTTCAAATGCCCCCATAAATGAAAATCAAGAGGGTTGAGGTCAGGAGAGCGTGGAGGCCATGGAATTGGTCCGCCTCTACCAATCCATCGGTCACCGAATCTGCTGTTGAGAAGCGTACGAACACTTCGACTGAAATGTGCAGGAGCTCCATCGTGCATGAACCACATGTTGGTCGTTCTTGTAAAGGCACATGTTATAGCAGCACAGGTAGAGTGTCCCGTATGAAATCATGATAACGTGATCCACTGAGCGTAGGTGGAAGAACATGGGGCCAATCAAGACATCACCAACAATGCCTGCCCAAACGTTCACAGAAAATCTGTGTTAATGACGTGATTGCACAATTGCGTGCGGATTCTCGTCAGCCCACACATGTTGATTGTGAAAATTTACAATTTGATCACGTTGGAATGAAGCCTCATCCGTAAAGAGAACATTTGCACTGAACTGAGGATTGACACATTGTTGGATTCGCAGAAGTGTACCCGTGGAGGCCAATCAGCTGCTGATAGTGCTTGCACACGCTGTACATGGTACGGAAACAACTGGTTCTCCCGTAGCACTCTCCATACAGTGACGTGGTCAACGTTACCTTGTACAGCAGAAACTTCTCTGACGCTGGCATTAGGGTTATCGTCAACTGCACGAAGAATTGCCTCGTCCATTGCAGGTGTCCTCGTCGTTCTAGGTCTTTCCCAGTCGCGAGTCATAGGCTGGAATGTTCCGTGCTTCCTAAGACGCCGATCAATTGCTTCGAACGTCTTCTTGTCGGGACACCTTCGTTCTGTAAATCTGTCTCGATACAAACGTACCGCGCCACGGCTATTGCCCCGTGCTAATCCATACATCAAATGGGCATCTGCCAACTCCGCATTTGTAAACATTGCACTGACTGCAAAACCACGTTCGTGATGAACACTAACCTGTTGATGCTACGTATTGATGTGCTTGATGCTAGTACTGTAGAGCAATGAGTCGCATGTCAACACAAGCACCGAAGTCAACATTACCTTCCTTCAATTGGGGCAACTGGCGGTGAATCGAGGAAGTACAGTACATACTGACGAAACTAAAATGAGCTCTAACATGAAAATTAAGCGTTTCCGGACGCATGTCCACATAACATCTTTTCTTTATTTGTGTGTGAGGAATGTTTCCTGAAAGTTTGGCCGTACCTTTTTGTAACACCCTGTATAAAGCTCTACATCCTATCGACTGTAAGAGCTCACTTGAGTTGGACAGAATCTCCGTTTGGAGAACCGTTGTTGATTCCTATAGAGTACATTTTTGTTCCCCTAAAGATGTCGTAACATGTTAGTATAAAATTATAAACACTGACAAGCCAAAACAATAAGCCAGCTGCTTAGTATCGTATCGTTAATTGTATGATTTCCAATTCATCTCTGCTCCACTTACATATTAGGGAGTAGAATGAAAACGAGACAGATGGAAAATCGCAAATAAACTGTTTACTATTTCAAAAGTAATCGTTATAACTGTTAATGCTTTACACCACTGTGAGAGAAGACGGTCAGTACCTTCATGGACAAATGTTTGGGGAACCACGATTGTACTCGGGCGTACACCTCTTTGTCCAAAGCAAATCGACGGCCGTGAATGTCTTTCTTCAGGTCTCCAGCAGTATGGAAATCGTATGGGGAGAGATCGGGAGTGCATGGAGGATGTGTAAGGGACTCCCAAGAAAACTTCTGCAGCACACTCAAAGCAACCTTGGCAACATGTGGGTGGACATTTTGCTGGCAGGTTGTTTGGGTAACGCTGCAGAAGTTTCGCTGGGAAGTCCTTGCACATTTTCCATGCAGTCCCGATCTCTCCCCATGCGATTTACATATTTTTTGAGCCCTCAAAAAGACACCCGTGGTCGTTGACTTGTTTCGGATCAAAAGATGCATGCCTGGGTACAATCATGGATCCGTAAACGTTTTTTCATGAAGACATTGACCGGCTTGTCAAGTGTATTAACATTTACAGCGATTACTTTTGAAATAATAAACTTCTTACTTACTTTCCTTCCATCTGCGTTGTTTCCATTTGACTGCCCCTTATGCTTTCCTTGGAGCGTCGCGTACATGCTATGTCATTACACAGTATTTAGTTTCGCGGTGGGCAGCAGTTATGTATTGGCTTATCAGCGTGCGGCTGTAATTACATTCATCTTTTTCTATAAAAAAAAATGGTTCTACTGGCTCTGAGCACTATGGACTTAACAACTAAGATCATCAGCTCCCTTGAACTTAGAACTACTTAAACCTAACTGCGACCGTAGCAGTCACGCGGTTCCTGACTGAAGTGCCTAGAACCGCTCGGCCACTTCGGTCGGCGTTTTTCTATCCCGTGATCACTTATGTGAATAACGAAATTCTTAACATTCGTACGATGATTGAAAAGAGGAACCTTTTCACGATCTTTCGCAAAAATTAAAAAAAAAAGTTGGAAGACCGAATCTAGTATTTCCACCTTTCGTCTCATGTTCCTTTTCGGTGCCAGTATGGACACTGGGTGAGTGAATAGGTTATTTTGATCAGTTTACTGGTTTCAAGTTGAATCAAAATTTCTTGTGATTTTTGATCAGATTGTTTGACAAAATTTTACTTTTGAATAAATTGAGTGCTTCTCGCGCGCAGTCTTTACATTAATTTTGGATTCGTTCAACTTTTTTTTGTCAATAAAGTTTTGATTTATCTTGAAGTTGTGATAAAGCTCTCTTTGCTTTCACAGCAGCTGCCTACAACGAGAAATGAGACACGATGACTCCTTTCCCGTTCCTCATAATCTTTCTGTCTGCTGCACATTGTACAGCGCTAATGAATTTTATCTATTTGTACTTAGTATCTTTGTCCCTAGAGATGAATGTTTGAATATGACTGCTTAGAAACTCAGCAGTTTGTTCCTTTCACATTTGCAAAAATAAGATATTTTTGTGCCTTCCGATTAACTCTTTTTGCTGATGCTATAACATCATTATGGTCACAGATTTCCTCTTCCGCGTTTACTAATTCGAAAAGTTTGGGGCTGCAGGTTTCAATGTTATTTCGACTAAGGTCTCTGATTAGCTGCTCAAAGTAATTTTGCGGCGATATTTCAGAATTAAATTTAAATTTTATTTTTTGCATGTTTAATCTCCGTCTAGTATAACTTGTTTCCAGCTTTACGTGCTTTCACAATAAAAGTTAATTACTCATAGTCTTAATTTCTATACGCATGTGTTAAGGTAGCAGAACGCTTGTAAGCATCAAATATTTTACCATGCAACTACCTTTTTGTCTGCATATGTAGCCTTGATGCGCGGCAGAAAGAAAATATGTAAACTGCAAGGGTCTGCATTTATGATTTCCTTATTCCGCAAATCAGTACGATGATCAATTGGCGGTTGTGAAATTTTGACATTTTTATTCATGACAGTATAAAAATTATTTACGGAATTTTTTCAGCCATAATGTATTTTCCAGCAGCTGCTTTAGTGTTCTGCCAGTTCCGTTCTTTCGAATGGAAAGTTTCAACAAAAATAAGAATGTGATAAACCACGGTTCTGCTCAACGGCGTACTAGCGAGGGCCGGGGAGGGTAGCTGCTTCCACTCCCCCCCCCCCCCCCCCCCTCTACCCCCCCTCCCTCAGCTCCACCCTCCCACCGATAGAAATAAAAAATATTCGTAAACCAATCTCGCATTCTGCCCCGCGAAACGGATATTGATTTGAAGAAAGGTGGAATATGTAATGGATATTTACTTGCAGCAAGTATACGCAAAAGCCACTTCTCGTAAAATCTCACAACTATTTCGTCCGAACACCCACAAAAACATACGTTTTTCATATTAGGTGCATTGTGCTGTCACATACTACCAGGTACTCCATGTCAGCGACCACATCAGTAGTCGTTAGACATCGTGAGAGAGCACAATTGGGCGCTCCACGGAAAACATGGACTTCGAACGTGGTCAGATGATTGGGTGTCACTTGTGTCATACGTCTGTACGCTAGATTTACACACTCTCTAAACATCCCTAGGTCCACTGTTTATGATGTGATGGTGAAGTAGAAACATGAAGGGACACGTACAGCACAAAAGCGTACAGGCCGACCTCGTCTGTTGACTGACAGAGACAGCCGACTGTTGAAGAGGGTCATAATGTGTAATAGGCGGACATCTATCCACACCATCACACAGGAATTCCAAACTGCATCAGGACCCACTGCAAGTACTATGACAGTTGAGCGGGAGGTGAGAAAACTTGGATTTTATGGTGGAGTGGCTTCTCATAAGCCAAACATCACGCCTGTAAACGCCAAACGACGCTTTGCTTGGTGTAAGGAGCGTAAACATTAGATGATTGAACAGTGGAAAATCGTCGTGTGGAGTGACGAATCACGGTACACAATGTGGCAATCCGATGGCAGGGTGTGGGTTTGGCGAGTGCCCGGTGAACGTCATCTGGCAGCATGTGTAGTGCCAACCGTAAAATTCGGAGTGGGGTTGAGTTGGGTTGTTTGGAGGAAGAGACCCAACTGCGAGGTCATCGGTCTCATCGTATTAGGGTAGAAAAGAGAAGGAAGTCGGCTGTGCCCTTTCAGAGGAACCATCCCGGCATTTGCCTGGAGCGATCTAGGGAAATCACGGAAAAATCAGGATGGCCGGACTCGAGTTTGAACCGTCGTCCTCCCGAATGCGAATCCAGTGTGCTAACCACTGCGGCACCTCGCTCGGTAAAATTCGGAGGCTGAGGTGTTATGATGTGGTGTTTTTCACGGAGGGGACTTGCACTCCTTGTTGTCTTGCGTGGCACTATCACAGAATAGGTCTACATTGATGTTTTAAGCACCTTCTTGCTTCCCGTTGTTGAAGAGCAATTCGTCGATGGCAATTGCTTCTTTCAACACGATCGAACAAGTGTTCATAATGCACGGCTGGGCGGAGTGGTTACACGCCAATAACATCCCTGTAATGGGCTGGCCTGAATCCTATAGATCACCTTTGGGGTGTTTTGGAACGCCGACTTCGTGCCAGGTCTCACCGACCGACATCGATACCTCTCGTCAGTGCAGCAGTCCGTGAAGAAAGAGCTGCAATTCCCCAAGAAATCTTCCAACACCTAATTGAACGTATGACTGCGAGAGTGGAAGCAGGGCCAACAACATATTGAATTCCAGCGTTACCGATGGAGGCCGCCACGAAGTTGTAAGTCATATTCAGCCAGGTGTCCGGATACTTTTTATCACATAGTGTAACTCAATGAAATTTGGACCTTACACAATGAAGTGCTACATTATAGTACAGAAGGAACTGAAAGAAATGCACAATGAGACGAGCAGAAATGACATATTTGTTAAAGGACAGTAATTACATTAAGGTCACCGCGATTCAAGATGGTCCTCTGGACATTGCAAAAAGCGGAACATGGTTTCTAATAGAGTGTGTGATCACCAAGGTTAGCAATTCATGCTGTGCAACGTACTCTCATGCTGGCCACACGGCTGGTGAGGACCTCTTGTCGTAGTGCACTTCATTGACCCACCAGCGCAGTTGACAACTGCTACATGGTCGTTGGTGAAAGTGGACTGGCATGTTGGAGTACGTCCCACAGCCGCACCCCATACGTGCTTGTTGGGATTTAAGTCGGAGGAACGAGCAGGCTAGACCATTCGCCCAATAACCTCCCGTTCAAAGGGCTCCTCCACCTGCGCTGTTCGCAATGTTGTCTATAAAAATGGAGTCAGGGCCAAATGCATGCTTGTAAAGACATACGTGGGGAAGGAGTATGCAGTAGCGTTGACTAGTGTGTTCAAAGCTTTGGAGGTCAGTGCGCCCTGACAACATTAAGCCTCCCCACACCATAACACCCGGATCACCAAAACGATGATGTTGGGCAATGTTCCTGGGGGCATCACGTGTTCCCATCTCCTACTATGTGAGACTACATCCAGAATCATTACTCATATTTAATCTGCTCTTATCCGAGATGAGCATGCGACCCCACTTCTTGTTTGTCCAGCCCCATTTTCCTGTCATCAAGGCAGACTGTGCCGTCGATGTTTAGGTAGCAACGGAACACAACGTGTTGACCGTCAAGCAAAGAGTCCACCCCCATGCAGTTGCCGCGCCATTTTAGAGCGTGAGAATGCGTGCCTTGCAATCCTGTTAAATGTGGTTGCAATGGACCTGCTGTCTGACGTGGGCCACATCTTGTCTGTGGCATAGTGCAGCGATCATCTGCTGACGCAGTTGACCTTGGTCGGCTGCCTCCTCTCCTTTGGGCAGCAACGCCTGTGGTTCGGAACTCTCTCCATGCACGTGAACCAGTACTCTGAGCAAAACCAAACACCTGGGCTATACTTGTCACACTTCGTCCTTCTTCCAGTTTCCCGATGATTATTCCCCGTGTGAAGTCATCCAAATGTTGTCCCGGAGTCATGCTGTAATGAAGAACATCACCACAGTGCATCTTAACTGCTCCCTGACTGGTACACTAACACACACACACACACACACACACACACACACACACACACACTTTTACTGTTCCTTCAACTGCCTCGCATTCCGGGGGCGGGGCCAGCCCCATTTGGTGCCATAGTCACGCTGACCTTACGTTCAATTTTCTCTGTCATTTATTCCGCCTTTATCTTAGGACTGCGGACACCAGTGATTGCAATGACTCAGGTATGTGGGACGTTAATCATGTGATCTTTGTTTGCCAAAAGTATAATCAGTACAGAGAAAAATTCCTCTCTGCTCTGGGACAACTTGGGAATCCATTCCCTTTCAATATTATTAGCCTACTAATAAGAAAAGATCTTACGGTCCTTCGATGCCTCGCAAGATTCATTTTATAGAGTGATATGAAAAATTGACCAACGATTTATAAAAACAGTGTAATGACAGTGTTTCTATAGAATCGATTACAGGTGAAGTGTATTTTCTAAAGTGTCTTTTTTTACTAAAGTGCTGTGCAGAAGATGTATCATAGTTATTGCACCTGTCCGTAGCTAAATAGTGTTATAGTTCTGTGGACGACTGGGAGACCTTTGTAATGTACTGCAGCACTTTCATTCATTTTCACCGATCACTTAATATTTTACGTTACTTAACCTATCTCGCCCTTACATTTTACACAGCAGCGTACCTTGCAGATGGGTTTTCCAGTTCACATATCACCCGAGCTGAATGCCGACGAAATTGGCTTTCTCGCTAAATTATCGTGAAGCACGATTAATGTCTGATTCCTACAGCGTCGATTTTTTTGATCAGTTCGCTGCACACGAAAAGGATTACGTGATTCTCCGTTGTTTTAGGGCGTATTTGTCACTTCACAATCATCCTTCTAGACTTTAGTTCTATGTCTTTCTAAGCTGTTTAAATTTCATTAATAGTTCAATAAAAATGTTACTTACGGGTGACTATAATGCATATACACGATTGCATGTTTTTGCTTTTTTCCGTCAGTTCATCAGAATTTTTTAGCAAACAGTTTCTTGTTCTAGGAGGCCGCTCCATGTGGCTGCTGCATCAGGGAACTCTGCTGCTCTGAAGCTGCTTTTGGAATGTGCGCCTGGGGACGTTAATGCTAAAGACACCAACGACCAAACAGCTCTTCATCTTGCAGCTTCATGCAGTTCGTCCACACACTCGCACGACTGCCTGCAGCTCCTTCTAAATGTGGAAAACGTGGATGTCGACTTGAAAGACAGTTCTGGACACACTCCAGCTGATGTTGCAGGATGTCTTGTTGCTCTGAGCATGATACAGAGGAAAGGCGGGACAAAGAGTGGGCCCAACACGAGTATCGGTCACGTAGCTAATGGTCGTATGAACCTCTTATCAAAGGGTCATCCTGGCGCACCAGTAACACATGGCGATGTCATCATCCCGATCTCCATAGCAAGTGGGTTTGACCCAGCAACTGATGAAACCACAAATGGTCCCAGTCTTTTTCGTGGCTTCAGAAGCGATGGTGGTAGTGCTGTCGATGGCAGCGACTTTCCCAACGGCAACTTTGCTGGGTGCGGCTTCAGCACTGGTCGTTTCAGTGATGGCGCATTCGGTCGTGCACTTTTTATCGGTGAGGGCCTGGACAGGAACGGTAGGGCTGATTTTGGCAATGGTAGTAGTGGCAGCGACTCCTATAAAGACAACAGAAGCTTAGTAAGTGACTGGACTGATGGTGCTGGGGACGATACACACGTACAACCGAGAAATGTCTGTTTGAGGAAAAAGCTTTTTCATTTGATGGTGAGAGGCCAGTACACAACCTTTGAAGAAGAATTTGATAAGCTAAGTTCCTCTGATGCGTTGATGGACTGTGCAGACTGTGGTTACACTTTCTTACAGTATGCTTGTGAGAGGGGTTTGCACGATTTTGCAAAGAAACTTCTTGAAAAAGTGAACCCAAATGCAACTCATGAGAGAAACAGAAGAACGCCTCTGATGCTTTCCTGTTTGCAGAATGACAAGAAAATGGTTTACATATTGCTCAATACTGAATCCACTGTAAAAATAGATGTAAATGCTGTTGATCACAAAAGAAACACTGCACTTCACTTTGCTGCCAAAAACGACACCGAAATCATCGTTGAGTTACTTAGTCGAGGTGCTGATCTGCTAGCAAAAAATGCCTTTGGTAAATATCCTTTATCCGTTCAGGAATTTCGTTCTTTGCTAGACCACGGTTTGAGTGTCCGGGATCATATTTTACCATCGAATGACGATTATGCAATAAAATTCAGTTTTAAAATGCTAATATCACAGAAAAACGTAATTAAACATAAAGCAGTCGAAAGTAAATGTTTCCCGGTTCAGGACAACGCTTCATATCTAGACGTCACCAGTGATCATTCAGAGTTAATGGAGGCCCCGTTAGAGAACACATATAAAGAAATGGATGTTTTACAATCACTTACAAATTTGCCTGATTACAGATTACTTCTAAAGCATCCACTTATAACTAGCTATTTGCAAGTAAAAAATGATCACATGCGATTTCTCCAGCATCTGAATTTAATACTGTACCTCGTTTTCGTAATTACATTAAACGTGTACATCTTAATGCAAGTAAGTAGCCTAGACAGAACGTCTGCAGCGGTGCAATCCATCGACATTTTTTGTTGTGTGACTGCCGTAATATGCACAGTATTTATGTTGGTTAGAGAGGTCGCACAGCTTGTTCTAAAAACTAGCCTTTACTTTCAAAATTGTGAAAATGTTTATGACATATCGTTCATCATATCTGCTATCCTTATTCTTTCACAATGTCCCCTCGGTTCATTTTCTCGTTGGGTCTACACTGCCTCGATATTATTGTCATGGAGAGGCCTTTTTGTAATTACCAGTAGGCACTATAAATTTTCAACAAATGTGGAAATGCTAAGAGCTGTTTCTGTCAATTATTTACATCTACTCAAGTCTTATATATTCATTATTGTTGCCTTCTCTCTCAGTTTCTACGTGATATTTTCGCCACCTACGAATGAGACTGTGAGCGCGAAATCTCTTAACGAAGGGAATATCACACTTAGGGGCACCGATGTGGTCAAAAACACAGGGGAAGAATCAGAATCAGGGGACTTCTTTCAGAATCCACTCAGGACATTTTTAAAAACTCTTATTATGATGACTGGAGAATTTGATGCTAATGACCTCCCTTTCGAAACAGATATATGGTTAACTTCAATAGTGTTCATCCTTTTCTTATTTTACTTGCCTGTTGTTTTACTAAACCTTCTAACAGCTCTTGCTGTCTCAGACGAACAACAAATACGGGGTGACGCCGAAATCCTGAGCGTTATGTCTCAGATACACTGCCTTTATGAAATTGAAAACATAACAGTGTGCCTTAATAAACTGTGTAGACGCTGGAAATATGCTGCAAGAAAATTTGAAAATTTGTTATTATTTTCTGGAAAATCTGAAGAAGCTTGCCTAGTTGTCTGGCCTAATAAGGGGGGACAGACGAGAATTTCAGGAGAACAAGGCAAACATCTAAAGTCACTTGATTCTGAAATAATGAATGAAGCAAAACGAATTCTGTCGGAGCGTGAGAGCTCTCTAGCAGACTCGTCAAGCGAGGTAAGTAATTTGTCTCTTTTACTAGAGCGTATTGAACGTGTTGAAAGTAGCGTGAAGCTTTTGTTAGAGGGACAACAGCAGAAAGACGAAACGTAAACATACATACAGAGGCATTATACGACACGAACATTTTGAAAAATGTTATTCATGCTTGGTGGAAAGTAATGTTCATAAAAAAATAAATTTTTGGATCTTTGAAGCAATAATGCTGTGCAAAACAAACGAGACAAGTTATTAATTTATTGTGTAATTACCCTTCTATAGGTGTTATTAATAAGAATTATTGATCTGTACTGTTAAAAAATGTAATAAATCAGTTATTCACTTACTTGGAAATTACTGAATTTACACTTTAAGTGAATTTTATCTCATAACAGACTGTCACTTTTATATGAGAGGTAGTCAGATAACTAAACGATTGAGCTCTTAATTAGTTCAAAATATTTTTAGAATTTATTTTCAATGTGTCAATTCTCCGATGGCAAGAAATACAAGCACATCGTAAATCCTTATTTCTGCGAAAATATTTCTAACACTGGTCTTCTAGTCAAGAGGTTCTCAATATTTCAGTAATCGCCATACAGTTTTCACAGTCTTCGTCGTGCCTCCCTTCGTCATATCTAATTAACTATTTTTGAATATTTTGACGCTGAACTACGAAATTGTAAACTTTACAGATTACCGAGACTAAGTAAATTTATTGCTATTTCGCAACACCGGTCAGCTACACTGACAAAACGAGAATCCATATCTCTCTGTTGCCCTCTGTCTTACAGGTGTCGTGCGAAAAGTTGATGGATTACCTGAGGGGTGTGCAGGGTGCAGAGGGAGTGTAGCGGCGACCGCTGCGGTGTGCGAATACGTCTGAGGGAGAATGTATACTGTTACCACTGTCAACATCCTGCCTTTGCGAAACAGAATTTTCTGCGTTGGCTGTTTTCAAAACAAAGTATGGATCTCACCTAAACATAAAAAAAGGAACTCAGTGTGTCTATTGCTAATATTAAACCCGCCTTCGAAAGACTTTGCTCCGCAAGCCTGGTTTTTTTTTTTTGGTCATCAGTCTACTGACTGGTTTGATGCGGCCCGCCACGAATTCCTTTCCTGTGCTAACCTCTTCATCTCAGAGTAGCACTTGCAACCTACGTCCTCAATTATTTGCTTGACGTATTCCAATCTCTGTCTTCCTCTACAGTTTTTCCCCTCTACAGCTCCCTCTAGTACCATGGAAGTCATTCCCTCATGTCTTAGCAGATGTCCTATCATCCTGTCCCTTCTCCTTATCAGTGTTTTCCACATACGCCTTTCCTCTCCGATTCTGCGTAGAACCTCCTCATTCCTTACCTTATCAGTCCATCTAATTTTCAACATTCGTCTATAGCACCACGTCTCAAATGCTTCGATTCTCTTCTCTTCCGGTTTTCCCACAGTCCATGTTTCACTACCATACAATGCTGTACTCCAGACGTACATGCTCAGAAATTTCTTCCTCAAATTAAGGCCGGTATTTGATATTAGTAGACTTCTCTTGGCCAGAAATGCCTTTTTTGCCATAGCGAGTCTGCTTTTGATGTCCTCCTTGCTCCGTCCGTCATTGGTTATTTTACTGCCTAGGTAGCAGAATTCCTTAACTTCATTGACTTCGTGACCATCAATCCTGATGTTATGTTTCTCGCTGTTCTCGTTTCTACTACTTCTCATTACCTTCGTCTTTCTCCGATTTACTCTCAAACCATACTGTGTACTCATTAGACTGTTCATTCCGTTCAGCAGATCATTTAATTCTTCTTCACTTTCACTCAGGATAGCAATGTCATCAGCGAATCGTATCATTGATATCCTTTCACCTTGTATTTTAATTCCACTCCTGAACCTTTCTTTTACTTCCATCGTTGCTTCCTCGATGTACAGATTGAAGAGTAGGGGCGAAAGGCTACAGCCTTGTCTTACACCCTTCTTAAGACGAGCACTTCGTTCCTGATCGTCCACTCTTATTATTCCCTCTTGGTTGTTGTACATATTGTATATGACCCGTCTCTTCCTATAGCTTGCACCATTTTATATTGTCGAACGCTTTTTCCAGGTCGACAAATCCTATGAAAGTGTCTTGATTTTTCTTTAGCCTTGCTTCCATTATTAGCCGTAACGTCAGAATTGCCTCTCTCGTCCCTTTACTTTTACTAAAGCCAAACTGATCGTCACCTAGCGCATTCTCAATTTTCTTTCCCATTCTTCTGTATATTATTCTTGTAAGCAGCTTCGATGCATGAGCTGTTAAGCTGATTGTGCGATAATTCTCGCACTTGTCAGCTCTTGCCGTCTTCGGAATTGTGTGGATGATGCTTTTCCGAAAGTCAGATGGTATGTCGCCAGACTCACATATTCTACACACCAACGTGAATAGTCGTTTTGTTGCCACTTCCCCCAATGATTTTAGAAATTCTGATGGAATGTTATCTATCCCTTCTGCCTCATTTGACCGTAAGTCCTCCAAAGCTCTTTTAAACTCCGATTCTAATACTGGGTCCCTATCTCTTCTAAATCGACTCCTGTTTCTTCTTCTATCACATCCGACAAATCTTCACCCTCATAGAGGCTTTCAATGTATTCTTTCCACCTATCTGCTCCCTCCTCTGCATTTAACAGTGGAATTCCCGTTGCACTCTTAATGTTACCACCGTTGCTTTTAATGTCACCAAAGGTTGTTTTGACTTTCCTTCCGACAATCATATCTTTTCCGATGTTCTACACATTTTTCCTGCAGCCATTCCTTCTTAGCTTCCCTGCACTTCCTATTTATTTCATTCCTCAGCGACTTGTATTTCTGTATTCCTGATTTTCCCGGAAATGTTTGTACTTCCTCCTTTCATCAATCAACTGAAGTATTTCTTCTGTTACCCATGGATTCTTCGCAGCTACCTTCTTTGTACCTATGTTTTCCTTCCCAACTTCTGTGATGGCCCTTTTTAGAGATGTCCATTCCTCTTCAACTGTACTGCCTTCTGCGCTATTCCTTATTGCTGTATCTATAGCGTTAGAGAACTTCAAACGTATCTCGTCATTCCTTAGTACTTCCGTATCCCACTTCTTTGCGTATTGATTCTTCCTGACTAATGTCTTGAACTTTAGCCTACTCTTCATCACTACTATATTGTGATCTGAGTCTATATCTGCTGCTGGGTACGCCTTACAATCCAGTATCTGATTTCGTAATCTCTGTCTGACCATGATGTAATCTAATTGAAATCTTCCCGTATCTCCTGGCCTTTTCCAAGTATACCTCCTCCTCTTGTGATTCTTGAACAGGGTATTCGCTATTACTAGCTGAAACTTGTTACAGAACTCAATTAGTCTTTCTCCTCTTTCATTCCTTGTCCCAAGCCCATATTCTCCTGGAACCTTTTCTTCTACTCCTTCCCCAACAACTGCATTCCAATCGCCCATGACTATTAGATTTTCGTCCCCCTTTACATACTGCATTACCCTTTCAATATCCTCATACACTTTCTCTATCTGTTCATCTTCAGCTTGCGACGTCGGCATGTATACCTGAACTATCGTTGTCGGTGTTGGTCTGCTGTCGATTCTGATTAGAACAACCCGGTCACTGAACTGTTCACAGTAACACACCCTCTGCCCCACCTTCCTATTCATAACGAATCCTACACCTGTTATACCATTTTCTGCTGCTGTTGATATTACCCGATACTCATCTGACCAGAAATCCTTGTCTTCCTTCCGCTTCACTTCACTGACCCCTACTATATCTAGATTGAGCTTTTGCATTTCCCTTTTCAGATTTTCTAGTTTCCCCACCATGTTCAAACTTCTGACATTCCACGCCCCGACTCGTAGAACGTTATCCTTTAGTTGATTATTCAATCTTTTTCTCATGGTAACCTCCCTCTTGGCAGCCCCCTCCCGGAGATCCGAATGGGGGACTATTCCGGAATCTTTTGCCAATGGAGAGATCATCATGACACTTCTTCAATTACAGACCACATGTCCTGTGGATACACGTTACGTGTCTTTAATGCAGTGGTTTCCATTGCCTTCTGCATCCTCATGTCGTTGATCATTGCTGATTCTTCCGCTTTTAGGGGCAATTTCCCACCCCTAGGACAAGAGAGTGCCCTGAACCTCTATCCGCTCCTCCGCCCTCTTTGACAAGGCCGTTGGCAGAATGATGCTGACTTCTTATGCCGGAAGTCTTCGGCCGCCAATGCTGATTATTTATCAAAATTTAGGCAGTGGTGGGGATCGAACCCGGGACCGAAGGCGTTTTGATTATGAATCAAAGACGCTACCCCTAGACCACGGGTACCACAAAAAAAAAAAAAAGATACTGAAAACTGCTACACTTTTCAATTTAGTATTGAAAAATTAATTAACCCTTGCGCAATACTTACACGATCCCAATGGTTACCGAATTATATCAGTGTAAACGCCAATTTTTTATTACTTCAGAATCTACTTTTTTGCTTTCATTTCCATAAAGTTATCAGTAGTTGATTTCATATTTTTTCTTTTTAATGAGCTCGCGCTCCTGCTTCACAATTATCACGCCCCCTAGGAGGGCACGCTGCACAGTTTGAGAAACACTGGTCTAATCTACAAGTACCTACCAAACTCCTTCAGAATCATTCTTGCAATTCTGAGACCTAATCAACGCCAAAAAGCTTAAGATACGAGTAATGTTGCAGATGGATTGTAAGGTGACAGCTCCTTCTCTTCTTACTCTTAGCCCCGTATCTTCACAAGGACGGCTTGTTAATTTGGATTTCATGTCAGTGGCAGAGAGGCCGGATACCTTTCCTGTCACCACCCCTCTCCCCACTCCTGCTCGTTCACTCCCCAGCGTTCAGTTTGTGTACACCACCTGTCTGCTTCTAGTGTTATCACTTTTACTGATGTGGAAACAACATCCAGGCTGGCCAGCACACCGGTACTTCTCTTTAATTTGCCGGGTGCATTCGTTTCGGCAACGGCGCCTCTCCCGGGATCCCTGAAGCGGCGTGCAACGGCGTGACTATCCAGGCGGGTCAGTGGAAAGCGATGACTCTGTCTTGAAACTCTTAGTTCGATAAGATAATCAGGTGATAGAAATCTTATGCAGACATAAAGACGGCGGCAGTACCACGTACACAAGGGATAGAAGGGCAGTGTATTGGCAGAGCTGTAATTTGTACTCAGGTGATTCATGTCAAAAGGTTTCCAACGCGATTACGGCCGCACGACGGGAATTAACAGACTCTGAACGCGGAATGGTAGTTGGAGATATACGCATTGGACATTTCGTTTCGAAAATCGTTAGAGAATCCAGGCATCACCTCTCACCAAAAACAGCGCAGTGGCCGACGGCCTTCACTTAACGATCGATAGCAGTGGCTTTTGCTTAGAAAAGTCGTTGCTAATAGACAAGCAACACTGCAAGAAATAACCGCAGAAATCACTGTCGGACGTACGACGAACGTATTTGTTAGGACAGTGCGGTTAAATATTACGACCGACGCGAGTGCCTTTGCTAACAAAAATGGTTCAAATGGCTCTGAGCACTATGGGACTCAACATCTGAGGTCATGAGTCCCCAAAACGTAGAACTACTTACACCTAACTAACCTAAGGACATCACACACATCCATGCCCGAGGCAGGATTCGAACCTGCGACCGTAGCGGTCGCGCGGCTCCAGACTGAAGTGCCTAGAACCGCTCGGCTACTCCGGCCGGCCATTGCTAACAGCACGACATCGCCTGCAGTGCCTCTCTTGGGCTCGTGACCGTATCGGTTGGTCCGTATACAACTGGAAAACCGTGGTCGGTCAATGAGCCCCGATTTGAGTTCGTAAGAGCTGATGGTAGGGTTCGATGTTGGTGCAGACCTCACGAAGCCATGGACCCTAGTTGTCAACAAGGCACTGGTAGCTCCATAATGGTGTAGGGTGTGGTTACATGGAATAGACTGGGTCCTCTGGTCCAACTGAACTTGGAGACCATTTTCAGCTGTTCGTGGACTTCATGATACCAAATAACTATACAATTTTTATGGATGACAATGCGCCATGTCACTGGCCCACAGTTGTTCTCAATTCGTTTGAGGAACATAATGTACAATTCAAGCGTATGATTTAACCACCCAGATCACCCGACATGAATCCCATCGAACATTTATGGGACATAATCGAGAGCTCATTTTCTGCACAAAATCCTGCACAGGCAGCACTTACGAAATTATGGACGGTTATAGAGGCAGTATGGCTCAGTATTTCTGTACAGGACTGCCAACGACTTGTTGAGTCCATGACACGTCTAGCTGCTGCACCAGGCCGCGCGAAAGGAGGTTCGACACGATGTTAGGAGGTGTCCCATGACTTTTGTCAACTCAGTGTAGTGTTTCTTTAAACTGTCGTGCTTAGCGAACATTTATCGCCAGTACTGTCAAGTTTGCTCGTAACATTGGCTTCACTGTCGATTATGTCGTCAAACTGTTTATCCTTCGTGTGAGTTTCTGGACTATATTCTATATTAGGTTCGTATTGATAACATCAAGTCTCTTTTCCGGAAAAGAAATGTTCATGTGTTGCATTTCAGTCAAGTCTGAAGTCCAGTTTGCACACATTCTTCTCTTCCTCAGAATATTCTGGAGAATGGCTTAATACTTGATTCAGAGATGTTGCTCCATTGTGATTTGTGACATTAGCATTGACGCACTACAGCCACACGCCCGTTACTTAACACTGCCTGCTCACAACTGACTGGTTGAATGGACATCTTTTGTTTACAGTTGTTTGTTCAAGCTGCCGCCATAGTTACTACGCAGGCGTCACGTGTGCGCCAGGAATAAAATCAATACGGGAACTTCTGAATGGGCGGTGTATGCGCGATATATTTTGAGACACACACTAATTGATAAATTAATATGTTTCTATCAGGACATGGGCGACATATATGTGCCATTGTCGAATGGAACGGAATAACTTCAAGACATCTTAAAATATCTCAGTTAAGTACGCCTTCATATTGTGTGGAAAAGAAACACTCACTTCACAGTCTAACGCCACCACTATCTCTCAGCGCAACCTAGTAAAACAAATGGTTCGAATGGCTCTGAGCACAATGGGACTTAACATCTGAGGTCATCAGTCCCCTAGACTTAGAACTACTTAAACCTAACTAACCTAAGGACATCACATGCATCCATGCCCGAGACAGTATTCGAACCTGCGACCGTAGCAGCAGCGCGATTCCGGACGGATGCGCTTAGAACCGCTTGGCCACAACGGCCGGCAGGCCAGTTGATACACCTCCGAACTTAGTTTTGGTGTACTTGGTTGTAAGCGATGTTCTAGCAAAACGAGTAGATGCCGAACTTGTATAAATAACCGTCATTTTTAACCAGAAGGGTATTAGTTTGGCAGCATCATCTACGAAGGGAGGTGTATTGTATTTTTTTATTTCTTTAAAGGAACCTGCGTAACACGTAAATAATCAGACATGTAGTATTATATACTAAATTCAATATAACGTTGTAATGACCACAACAAGTCTGTAAAACTGACTCATTTCGTATCCTACGATCTGTTCATCACTTTGATCTATGGAGCAGAATAAATAAATCTTTGGAAGACCCACTGAACTAAATCAAAGTGCGCTACCAGGTTCCCTTAATAGGTGCCATTAAAATATGATGTCTAACAAGGATGTGAGACTAGTCTCTTACCTCCTATCGTTTATCCCTTGGGACAGGGTCAGGCTTTTTCGTGATCCGGCAAATGAATTTTATTTAACTTTGTGGCCCGATGCCCTTTCTGTCGCCACAACCGTCGGTTAACGTAAGGAAGAGAAGTCGTATCCGCCACTTGTCTATGAATCGTGTACAATCTGTCCTGTGCGGTATCTTATTTTAACTGTTTGCCTGTTGTATTTTCTAAGATGGAGAGTAGGGACGAGCTCAGCATTTCTGTAAGCATGGAAAATGTGCCGCAGCCTAGCGCGCTAGACGTTGTGTGTTGGCTACGCAAGGGGGCTATTGCCATTGCACTACAATTATGCTCATAAACTAAGGAGAATGCTGATACATGGTGAAACAACGCTGTGGTGGGGGTTTGCGGGTTTAAATCACCTCGGGGTATGACCATGCGGTGCATTTGATCTGCGGTCGTCGAACGGTGGCGCTGGCAGCAGACCTCATACACAGAGGTGTGTTGGTGCATGTCAGAGTACGGTGCAGCGAGTGAGTGTGCAGACGTTTTCAGACGTGCTAATAGTGACTGTGTTAAAAATGGCTCAAAGAACACATATTGATGATAACGTTATGAGGGGTAGAAAACTAGGGCGACTGGAGGCTGGTCAAACACAGTAGGTCATAGCACGGGCCCTCCGTGTGCCACAAAGTGTGATCTCAAGATTATGGCAACGATTCCAGCAGACAGGAAACGTGTCCAGGCGCTACAGTGAGGGACGTCCACAGTGTACAACACCACAAGAAGACCGATGTCTCACCATCAGTGCCCGAAGACGGCCACGGAGTATCGCAGATATCCTTGCGCTGGACCTTACGGCACCCATTGGAACAGTTGTCTCCAGACACACAGTCTACAGACGACTAAACAGACATGGTTTATTCGCCCGGAGACTTTCAAGGTGCATTTCTCCGACCTCTGGCCACAGGAGAGCCCGTAAAGCCTGGAGTCAAGAACACAGTACATGGTCATTGGAACAGTGGTCCCAGGTTATGTTAATGGACGAGTCTAGGTATAGTCTGAACAGTGATTCTCGCCGGGTTTTCATCTGGCGTGAACCTGGAACCAGATACCAATTCCTTAATGTCCTTGAAAGGGACCTGTCTGCAGGTCGTGGCTGGATGGTCTGGGGTGGGATTATGATTGTTGCACATACACCCCTGCATGTCTTTGACAGAGGAACTGTAACAGGTCAGGTGTACCGAGACGTCGTTTTGCACAAGTATGTCCGCCTTTTCAGGAGTGCAGTGGGTCCCACCTTCCTCCTGATGGATGATAACGCACGGCCCCACCGAGCTGCCTTCGTGGAGGAGTACCTTGAAACAGAAGATATCAGGCGAATGGAGTGGCCTGCATGTTCTCCAGACCTAGACCCCACCAAGCACGCCTGGGATGCTCGAGGTCGATGTATCGCTGCAGGTCTTCAAACCCCAAACACACTTCAGGAGCTCCGACAGGCACTGGTGCAAGAATGGTAGGCTATATCCCAGCAGCTGCTCTACTACCTGATCCAGAGTATGAGAACCCGTTGTGCGCCCTGTGTACGTGTGCATGGTGATAATATCCCATACTGATGTCGGGGTACATGAGCAGGAAACAGTGGCGTTTTATAGCACATGTGTTTCGGGACGGTTTTCTCAACTTATCACCAATACTGTGGACTTACAGATCTGCGTCGATTGTGTTCCCTATGTGCCTATGCTATTAGAGCCAGTTTTGTGCAAAGCCATGTTGTGTGTATGGCACATTCTGCAATTATCCTTAATGTATGAGCATGAGCATGAGCTGTTCACACTCGTTTCTCAGAGTCAGAAATTCTATTTGACATAGGATGGTGCACAACCAAATTACAGCCTGTACTTATGAGCTTATCTGGCAGAAAAACTTCCAGTACACTTAGCGGGAACGAGAAGTATATCTACATCTACGTATATACTCCGCAAGCACCCTACGGCTGGAGTCGCAGAATACCCTGTCCACTACTTGTCATTTCCTTTCCTGTTCCACTCGCAAACAAAGCGAAGGAAATATGAGTGCCTGTATACCTCCGTGTGAGCCCCAATTTCTCATATCTTACCTTCGTGGTAGTTGCGCGCAATGTACAGGGTGATTATAATTAAAGTTAAACTTTTAAACCAATGTAGAAATTAATTTGAATTTTAATAATCAACAGCCTCAGTTGCACCGTTTACCTTCTTGAGAAAAACAGTAACTACCGTTTGTCCATAGTGGACATCGTCAAGCTAAAACTACAAATCCATAAATTATCGTCAGACTGTAAAACTTATCTGAAACTGCCTCGGCGCGACTTCGCGACCGCGATGCGGCAGCCACGACTGCTGTACTGGAACAGTCAAATGACGGTATGTTTCAATCATTCTCCTGTGTGAACGATTTCTTGAAAGCTAAATTTTAGACTTCGGCTATCGTTTTGCTTTCTTCAACTGCCACACCAGACAGGTAAACAAGGAACTGGATGGAAGCATTCGACCCACTTAGCGATTTTACATAGGACCAGAATTTTCTCGGGTTCAATGCCAGATCCTCCTAGAGCATCACGTTGGTAGCCTTCTGAGTCTCCCACACTTTTTAACATCTCTTGTTATCGAAGTACGAGAGACACTGTGTAGGGCAGAAGTTGTACACTGTGGTAAATCGAGTACACTGACAATAAGTCGAGAAAAATTTAAACGAGACGGGTGGCGATCGAAACAGAAAGAAGCTCGAAAGAATTGGTGGTTTTCATTTGGGTCGACAGGATAAACTACAGTCGTTGTAGTCGACTAGTATTCAGTTCTTTATACCCGTATCAATTTAGAATCACGATCTGAAGATGTACACTAGCTAATCAAAAGTGCGCGGACACCTCTATCTAATGTGGAATTGACCACTAGACGTCCTGGACATTCGGGAGCACGACCGTTCAGATCCGCGTCTGGACGTCCCGATTTAAGTTTTCGGTGATTTTCCTAAATCGCTTAAGGCAAATGCCGTGATGGTTCCTTCGAATGGGCACGACCGTTTTCCTTCTCCATCCTTCCCTATTCCGAGCTTGTGCTCCGTCGCTATTGACCTCATAGACGACGAGACGTTAAACACTAATCTCCTTCACTTCCTAGATGTCATGAGAGGCGGACCCGCCAGTATAAAATGAGGCGAAGAGTACTGTCAGTAGAGAACCACTAACAGAAGAATGGCTCGGTCGAGAGAACTCACTGACTTGACTTGAGTAATAAATCCATCATGACGTTTGAACGCTTCTAAAGGTTCCCAAGTTACCGTTGATGATGTGACTGTAAAGTGGGAACCTGAAGGGACAACCACGGCTAAGTCAAGAACAGGCAGACCTCATGTACTTACGGACAGGAATCATGGAACGTATCAGAGGGAGACTGTAAGAAATCGTTTTAAATCAGTCTGGCCTGGCAACGGAAGACAGCAAAACGAAAGCTGAAATTTTAAATTTAGCATTTGAGAAATCTTTCACGCAGGAGGATCGTACAAACATACCGCCGTTTTAGTCTCGTACATATTCCCCTATGGAGGACATAGTGGTAGACATCCCTGGGGTTGTGAAGCAGCTGAATGGGTTGAAAATAAATAAATCGCCAGGTCCTGATGAGATTCCAATTCGGTTTTACAGAGATTACTGTACTGCATTGGCTCCTTACTTAGCTTGCATTTATCGCGAATCTCTTGCCCAACGTAAAGTCCCGAGCGACTGGAAAAAAGCGCAGGTGACGCTTATATATAAGAAGGGCAGAAGGACGGATCCTCAAAAATATTTTTTTTTTTTTGGTCACCAGTCTACTGACTGGTTTGACGCGGCCCACCACGAATTCCTTTCCTGTGCTAACCTCAAAATCACAGACCAATATCCTTAACATCGGTTTTTTGCAGGATTCTCGAACATATTCTCAGTTCGAATACAATGAATTTCCTTGAGACAGAGAAATTGCTGTCCATGCATCAGCACGGCTTTTGAAAGCATCGCTCCTGCGAAACGCAAGTCGTCCTTTTTTCACATGTTATCTTGCGAACCATGGATGAACGGTATCAGACGGATGCCATATTCCTTGACTTCCGGAAAGCGTTTGACTCGGTGCCCCACTGCAGACTCCTAACTAAGGTACGAGCATATGGGATTGGTTCCCAAATATGTGAGTGGCTCGAACACTTCTTAAATAATAGAACCCAGTACGTTGTCCTCGATGGTGAGTGTTCATCGGAGGTGAGGGTATCATCTGGAGTGCCCCAGGGAAGTGTGGTAGGTCCGCTGTTGTGTCGTCGTTGAGTGACTGTAGGAGGATACAAGATGACTTGGACAGGATTTGTGATTGGTGTAAAGAATGGGTGCTAACTCTAAATATAGATAAATGTAAACTAATGCAGATGAATAGGAAAAAGAATCCCATAATGTTTGAATACTTCATTAGTAGTGTAGCGCTTGACACAGTCACGTCGATTAAATATTTGGGCGTAACAGTGCAGAGCGATACGAAGTAGGACAAGCATGTAATGGCAGTTGTGGGGAAGGCGGATAGCCGTCTTCGGTTCATTGGTAGAATTTTCGGAAGATGTGGTTCATCAGTAAAGGAGACCGCTTATAAGACACTAATACGACCTATTCTTGAGTACTGCTCGAGCGTTTGGGATCCCTAACAGGTCGGATTGAGGGAGGGCATAGAAGCAATTCAGAGGCGGGTTGTTACTAGTAGGTTTGATCATCATGCGAGTGACACGGAAATGCTTCAAGAACTCGGGTGGGAGTCTCTGAAGGAATGAAGGCGTTCTTTTCGTGAATCGCTACTGAGGAAATTTAGAGAACCAGCATTAGAGGCTGACTGCAGTACAATTTTACTGCCGCCAACTTATATTTCGCGGAAAAACCACAAAGATATGATAAAAGAGATTAGGGCTGCCGACCGGAGTGGCCGTGCGGTTCTAGACGCTGCAGTCTGGAGCCGAGCGACCGCTACGGTCGCAGATTCGAATCCTGCCTCCTGCATGGATGTGTGTGCTGTCCATAGGTTAGTTAGGTTTAATTAGTTCTAAGTTCTAGGCGACTGATGACCTCAGAAGTTAAGTCGCATAGTGCTCAGAGCCATTTTTTAAATTAGGGCTCGTACAGAGGCATATAGGCAGTCATTTTTCCCTCGTTCTGTTTGGGAGTGGAACAGGGAGAGAAGATGGTAGTTATGGTACGAGGTACCCTCCGCCACGCACCGTATAGTGGATTGCGGAGTATGTATGTAGATGTAGATGCAGGGAATCAGCCGTGAGTTTCAAACTGTGCGTAGTGAGTTAAAAAGCGAGTGTACAATGACCGAACAGTTCCTCGTAGTCTACACTTTTCTTGAAGTGGTGTAGAGGTCCCCTACGCACCAGTGACGGGTCGCGGACTCGCAGCTATGCGTCACATGGCATGTCACCCGCAGTCGGTCGCTCGCCTTGAATACGCGCACACGAGCGATTTGCCATGCAACTTTGTAAGTAGGCTGTTTAGGTTTTTATGTTGGTAACGACACGTAGCGCTCTGTATGAAAATCGCTGACTGTGCTGTGTGCAGCCTGTGGCTGGTTGGACTCACTGTTGGAATATTCGCTTGTATAGTGTTGGGAAGTCGGATGTGAACAGCGCGTAGCGTTGTGCAGTTGGAGGTGAGCCGCCAGCAGTGGTGGATGTGGAGAGAGAGATGCCAGAGTTTTGAGAGGTTACTATAAGCGGAAGACTTGGTCGTGTGTCCGCCAGAAAAAGGAAATTTGTAAAGATGGATGTCATGAATTGATAGATATATGTATGATGACTTTTGAGCATTATTAAGGTAAATACATTGTTTGTTCCCTATCAAAATCTTTCATTTGCTAACTATGCCTATCAGTAGTTAGTGCCTTCAGTAGTTAGACTCTTTTTATTTAGCTGGCGGTATTGGCGCTCGCTGTATTGCAGCAGTTCGAGTAACGAAGATTTTTGTGAGGTAAGTGATTCATGAAAGGTATAGGTTATTGTTAGTCAGGGCCATTCTTTTGTAGGGATTATTGAAAGTCAGATTGCGTTGCGCTAAAAAATATTGTGTGTCAGTTTAGTGATGATCAGAAGAGAAAGAGAGAACTGTCTGAGTACGTTCAGTTTTACTCAGCTGTCTTTGTATGAAATAAGAAGTTTACTAGCACAGTCATTCATAATTTTTCTAAGGGGACGTTTCAATTTCAATTACAAATATGAAAGCGACTGTGTCGAGAAATTCTGCTCTCGAAAATGAACTGCTGTGTTAGCAGACGCTGCAGTTCAATTCCGTATCCAGACGAATGCTTACAACAAATGAATTTAAAGTAAACGAGAATTATAATTTATTAAACTTGTTTTGAAACTTTTTTTTTGTGTACTCTAAGTTACTTTACAGATTATGTTACATTTTTTCTGTGACGCCATGTGGAATGTATACATCTTCCCGTGTACTAATAAATTCATTTTTCATTAATTATTCATCAATTCCCCTCTCTTCATTAGTCTTACAGTTTAACTCCAAGTATTTACATTTTGTTTGCAGTCTCGATGTGTATGTACATGCGATGTCAACAAAAGCACTATTGATTACGATAAATCTTGTTATAAATTATACGAGGGAGAGTTAGACCAGCCTATATGATACGAAGGGACTTGAGTATAGCTGTACAATAGATCTGCACTGAACATTTAAATAAAAATTGTCCCACTACTGTTACAGTGCGCATGTCATGCTGTTTAGAGGTTAAAAGCTTTAATAATGCGTGTTATTAAAACCATCGGATGGAATCCACTGAATCCTGACTGCTCCTATGGGGTAAATAAGTTACATAAAACTGCAATCGCTCACTTTCTAAATAATTGTGTTTTATTCCATGAACCGGTTTTCGAACCTTTTCAGCTTCATCTTCAGATGGTTTCTGGAGCTTACATCATTACTTGTAGCACAATGCCGGGTGCTGACTCTGTGACAAGAGGATGGAACACACTTTAACATATCGCCAAGACTATTGTTTATCTGTCGATATGGATGTAAATTTAGTTTTTTTACTTACTGCGGCAGTACGGACGGCTTTTTTACGTTATTGTCCATCTGTCTGCTTCCATTGTCCTCCTACCTTTACAGTACGCATGTCGCACTGTTTTAGAGGTTCGAAATGGACACTGAGGGAAAAAAGCCGCTCATACTGTCGCAGTAAGTAAAAAACTAACCCCTAGAAACCATCGGAAGATGAACCTGAAAAGGTTCGAAAACCGATCCGAATAAAACATAATTACTCAAAAAAAAATGACTGGTGCAGTTTTATGTAACTTATTTACATTCAGCTAACATCACGTGTTCTAAAATATCCGCAACGGATAAGCTTAATCTGTTCCAATGGATTTCCCATCATTTCTACTTCTATAGCAAAAGCTCCATGCAGTGGGCGTCTCCACATGCGCGTAGTGTAAAAATTTGTACCTGTGGCTACAGTGCCCTTCTCCCTATTTTTGGCTGTTAACCGTGTTCCTTCGAGTAACAACGAAGAGGCGTTGCCCGATACGCACATCCAACGTGATTCCTCTTCATACCAACACCGATCGCCGCCAAACTGGTCTCTATCCACATAGTCGTGGGATTCTTGCAGTAACTACATTTCGTCAAAATTAATATACGATGAGCATCATTCTGGAACCTAACATGGAATTCATATGTGAAGATCAAATTGTTCCACTCGTTCTAAGCCCTTTTGATGTTGCTATATCTAAAGGGTGACCCATAAGGACGCAACTTTTAAGTTCATTATAGCACAAGTTTATTAATGAAATTAAGAGCAGAGTGCACCCCACTCCAGTCTTCTCACCAAGGAAGAATCCTAACAGTACTGGGAATCACATCCCGGCCTTCTGCATAGATGCACTGACCACTGAGCTGTGGAATCACAAGGTTTTACTTAAAAATGACGTGTTAAAGACTTTACTGATAGAGTATTGTGTTCCTTTCTACGTTCCCTGCTCTCATTTCTTAATGCCTTTGCAGCACGCATTCCCGATCACTGCGCATTGTTTCTCTCTACAATTTGCTTGAATACTTTGAAGCTTTATAGCACTTGTAATTTACAGGATTTCTGTGTGGACGTTCGCGTTTTGCATTTAATGTTCTGTTGTTTTCTTCTCATTTTTGTTTCTCTATTCTGAAAGTAGTGCCAATGTCAGTGTTCTCAAGAAAAATACTTCTTTAAGCCTTGAAGGATCAAAAGGTTTGTTGCGTACGCATAATTCTTTAACCATAATCTCTAAAGATACTCCAAAAAAGGGAAACCCATCTGGTGAATGAGCTTCCCAGTTTGTGATATACTTAGGAAAGAAAAACAATACTGTTACAGCTACTGCAGTCGGTGCACCTGAGTATTGTTAGCCTAGATACAGAAACGCAAGTAAAAGTCAATGACTTATACTTTCGATATTTTGCGTCTTTGAGATGCGGGCTGCACCCCTCATTTCCAAGTCTACTTACGAAAACACATTCTTTCTGTGGCTAGTATAACTGGCAGCATCGCAGAATATCTTTGGCACCCTGGAGCAGCACAGAATTATCCTACTAAATTTACCTGATATTTTCTTGTCACTTTCATTAAGTAACCTGAGTGATTTTCATGTGAGGCATGAATCAACTTATGAAAGTCATGGTTTTGAGTCCAAAAGGGTGTTCACGCAGAAAATGCAACTAATATTGTCTTTTTATCGTAAATAATCTAGCTTAAATATCACTACGGCAGTGACAGAGCATAGTTTACATTAGTGGCTCGCTACCTCAGTTTCAATTTGGCTGACGTCTCAACCAATGGCTGTATTTGCTGTGGGTTCCAATCTGGCTGAAGGACTAGTATACGAAATCGTATACTCCTTTAAACTGCCAGACCGAAAATTGGCAAGGAAGTCATAAAAGAAAATCTCTACTTCATAGGTCTTCTCATAACATTGCTTCAATACCTTTTAGATCTGAAGCTGCAAAAATTTTAAAATTTCTGAATTACGCACTTGTTAATACTAGCATTTTGCTGCTTCAATCAACAAAACTGAAGTTTTTTTGTGAATACATGATTTGATTAATTACTGAGTGGCGTTGAACAATTTGTTAACTAGGTACACAAGTTAATTTTGTCAGTAGCAGACTGGGACCTTGGTACGGATGCGATAGACTATAGTTTCTGATGACTACCCTACCATGAAACTTTCAGCGTATGAATGGGACGTAAATTATGTTTCTGAATGTAATCTAATGTTGTGGTATCTCAATATCGTTCTGTGTTTCACCTGTACCCTCTGATGGAGGGATGTAGTTGAAATACCTCATGGTAGACAAACTTAATCTTTTGATTTCACCCCACAAAGCGATCAGCACTTCCAGCACCAAGATTAGAGGCTACTGTTACAGCGGATTAGTTAAATCGGGTTAGGTTCTGGGAACATCAGCCTATCTGCTGATACTATTGCTCATCAGCTGTTGGTTGACAGAAAAATTGGGGAAGGGGTCCATAAACATAATAAAAGAGAACGACAAATAGATATCGAAACTAATGATTTCCACTTGAAAGTCATTAGGAATTCGAAAATGCTGAAGGAGCTGTTTCAGATAATGTGCCAGTGAAACAGGCATCAAAGCAAGTAGATTATGTCTCTTAGATTTTCCTATGTTTATTTGTTCCCAAATGATGAACAAACCTCTATACGTCTCATACACGTATTCTCACATTGGCAGCTAGTGGTCGCAGTGGTGACTGTCAATGTAGTCCCGATGTGGTAAGGTATGCAGTCTCACTACATGAGGCAATTATGCCACTGTGGGAAAAATTTATCTGCAGGCCCTGATCACTTCCCAGCACTTGGATATTAAGGAAATAGTTTAGACAACGTTCACCAGGTCCACCTTGCCCGGTGAGACGAGGATAAAAATCGTCACCGCTTACATACTAGTGTCAATTCTGTAGCAATCTGATTACATTTCATTTAGTTCCTATTTCCTATCACTGAACTGGAAAGATACATCGCTACGATGTTTTGCTTGACAACCAAGTAGAACACTGCAACGTTCTCAAAAATCTCAGCAAAAAAAACTTATCAGGACTGACGTTTTAACCAATAGTCACAAAAAAACACCCCAGTTCTCACGAAAAAGATATAATTCATTTGCTTTTTAAGAAGCCTCCAAACTATAGTTATTTGTATGATAAGGCTGCCTTCTATCAATAACATCACTTTCTTCAATGTCTCCACACACTCTCCTTCGAACTACAAAACTGCCGATCAGCTATCACTACCGCAAGCTGCCTCCGTAATGGCTCGCGCTTCTGCACTACATAACAACACTCACCTTCGAAAGTCGAAAAACCTTCACACGGTTTCACAGGAAGACAACGAAGAGTTTTGTGGTCTGACTGTACCCAAACCTCAACTTGTCCTATCGCCAAGTTTCGCAAATGTGCCTTGAGAAACTGACGTGTTTCTCAAATTAATCACTGTGTCGTGCGTCTCTCTGGATGGTAAGACCTGTGTTATAACGTCTTGCGTGTGTGTGTGTGTGTGTGTGTGTGTGTGTGTGTGTGTGTGTGTGTGTGTCTTAAGGATGAGTAAGGGAGTAGGTCCGAGAGTGAGAGTGAAAGTGAGAGTGAGAGAGAGAGAGTGAGAGAGAGAGAGAGAGAGAGAGAGAGAGAGGAAGGGACAGGGGAAAGAGATGGGAAGGAAGAAGGGAGGGAGATAGTAAGGAATACGAAGGAGATTGTATGTGGAAAATAAAGGACTAAAAAATAAACGAAGTAGACGTAAAAGTGAAGTACTTCTAACCTCATTTGTGTTAGGGGAGAGAGAGAAAAGAAGACAAGGTAAGGCTATTTTAAGAACAAAGTATGAGTAATGAAACAGAGGATTTAAAATTTAACTATTTCATAGATTTTGAGTTTATTTATAGAGAAAGGAAGCGAAAAAGGGGAGAGAGGGGGGGGGGGGGGAGAGACACAGAGAAAGAGAGAGAGAAAAAAGTATAAAAGGGGAACTGCTTGATGTATATTTTTTTATTATTTTTGGGACGATTACGTGAAACAGCAAAGGAGAGGAGAGGTAAGAGAGAGGAGAGCACAAAAGTAATTTATTTTAGTGATTGGATACTTTTTCTAAGACACCATCTTGTCGTTACTTTGTGAAGAAGAAAAGTATTTTATTTACAGCACAGCCTATATGCAGTAAGGCCAGTTACTTCTACAATCAAGGCTTTCACGACCGGATGTTTCAGCTGCCAAGTCGGCAAGACTCAGCACAACCAGGAGCACCTCCGAAGATGTCCAACGTAGCTTTGGACGAAACGTCACGGATCGAAGAGTTCCATGGACTACGGCCATACAACCCCGAAGAATTCTCGGCAGCCAGCTACTTGGTTAGATTCACGCTTGACTGCATAGTTTCGTTAAACATTCTCCTAAACTTCACGATCGCTTCTTTTCCGGTGAATTTATTCATTCATACGATAAAAAGCTATGCGTTTTCAATCACTTCACCACTACCCAAACCACTACGCCACAGGAAAACTGAGACGAGAATGTGTTCTCCGTCATCACAAGACTCTGTGCACTCTTAGCAGGTAACATTTTGCATTAATCTGTGAAAGACGAAGGTAGGCGATTGAAGAGACTTGTAGGTATAATAGGACTGTCATATTTAGCTATTTCCAATTAAATAGTTAAGCCTGAACAGTAGATAGTGAGCCCTTACAAACTCATTCGTAAAAGTACTGTAACCTCCGGCCTGATACACGTGGGTATCCAGTTGCTCTCGCTACTTTTCGAACATTCAGTCGAGTGCCATCATCTGTCTGAAACTGAATGACAAGTGTACTAACAAACAATCAGAAATTGAAAATATTTTCAATAACCATTTTATAAATCTTGTGGAGAAAATATGATCTAGATCTTCAGCAGAAGAGGCAAGGCTACTAATAGAAGAGGCCATAACTGTGCAGTTTGAAACAACTGTAATTCCACCAACCTCTCCCTCTGAAATCACTAAAATAATAAACTCACTGAAAAGTAAAAGCTCTTACGGAATTGATGCCATTTCCAGCAAGGTACTTAAAGCTTGTTCCCAACAGATAAGTAGGATTCTCAACCACGTATGTGATAGCTCTTTGGAGCAGGGTGTTTTCCCCGATAGACCAAAATGTACCACTGTAAAACCGTTGCATAAAAAGGGGGATACGTCGGATGTCAACAACTAGCGCCAAATCTCTCTTCTGACAGCACTATCAAAATTTTTTGAGAAAGTAATGTATTCAAGAGTAGCCTCCCATATTTCTAAAAATAAAGTACTAACAAAATGTCAGTTTGGTTTTCAGAAAGGCTTTTCAACAGAAAATGCTATATACGCTTTCACTGATCAAATATTAAATGCTCTGAATAACAGGACATCACCCATTGGTATTTTTTGTGATCTCTCAAAGGCCTTTGATTGTGTAAACCATGGAATTCTTTTACATAAGCTAAATCATTATGGTTTGAGGGGGCAGTGCAGAAATGGTTTAATTCATACTTAACTGGAAGAATGCAGAAAGTTGAAATAAGTGGTTAATGTAATGTTAAAACAACAGCTGATTCCTCAAATTGGGGGGCTATCAAGTACGGGGTCCCACAGGGTTGGTCTTAGGTCTTTTACTGTTCTTGATATACATTAATGACTTACCATTCCACATTGATGAAGATGCAAAGTTAGTTCTTTTTGCTGATGATACAAGTATAGTAATAACATCCAAAAACCAAGAACTAAGTGATGTAATTGTAAATTATGTTTTTCACAAAATTATTAAGTGGTTCTCAGCAAACGGCCTCTCTTTAAATTTGGATAAAACACAGTATATACAGTTCCGTACAGTAAATGGCACAACTCCAGTAATAAATATAGACTTTGAACGGAAGTCTGTAGGTAAGGTAGAATTTTCAAAATTTTTAGGTGTGTCCATTGATGAGAGGTTAAACTGGAAGCAACACATTGATGGTCTGCTGAAACGTCTGAGTTCAGCTACGTATGCTATTAGGGTTATTGCAAATTTTGGTGATAAGAATCCCAGTAAATTAGCTTACTATGCCTACTTTCATTCACTGCTTTCGTATGGCATCATATTCTGGGGTAATTCATCGTTGAATAGGAAAGTATTCATTGCTCAAAAAAGTGTAATCAGAGTAATTGCTGGAGTCCACCTACGGTCATCCTGCAGACATCTGTTTAAGGATCTAGGGATCCTCACAGTAACCTCACAGTATATATATTCACTTATGAAATTTGTTGTTAATAATCCAACCCAGCTCAAAAGTAATAGCAGTGTGCATAGCTATAACACCAAGAGAAAAGATGATCTTCACTATGCAGGGTTAAATCTGACTTTGGCACCGAAAGGGGTAAATTATACTGCCACAAAAGTCTTTGGTCACCTACCAAACAGCATCAAAAGCCTGACAGATAGCCAACTAACATTTAAAAATAAATTAAAATAATTTCTAGGTGACCACTCCTTCTACTCATTCGCTGAATTTTTAGATATAAATTAAGGGGTGGGGGAACAAAAAAAAAACAACAACTTAAACATTAGTGTCATGCAATATTTTGTGTAATGTAATATCTTTACAGACATCTTTTATTATCCTGACACGTTCCACATCATTACCAAGTGTCTTATTCATGATATATGGAACAAGTATTAATCTAATCTAATCTGTCTCGTAGCCAGCAGGCGCTGTGGAGCACCTTCGTCCAGCCAATCGAGTAAAGGCGCGCACACGCTAGGCCAACGAACGAGAGACACTGGATGCGGCTGAACGTTGGTCCCCAATGCATTGGCGTTCGGCTTCTCATTCTCACCAAACGAGGTAAGAAGAGGATTTAGCATCAGTCACATGCGCACCGGTTATTTTGCTGCAAGGAGCTGAGCACTGGAAAAAAGAAGAGGAAACGGCGCTGGTGGAAGACATGTCATTTACAAGGTAGAGGGCATCGTCGTGGGACGGAATATCTACCTTAAAGCTGAATTATAAGAGGGGGTATTTCACAACATTTTTTTCAGAATGAAAGCTACAGATTACGAACTGTTATTGAATTGCATAGGCCCTAAAATTTCTTTCAGGTGAGGTATACCCGCAGCTGAAAGATCAATGGTCACTCTCAGTT
Source organism: Schistocerca americana (assembly GCF_021461395.2). Classification (NCBI taxonomy): domain Eukaryota; kingdom Metazoa; phylum Arthropoda; class Insecta; order Orthoptera; family Acrididae; genus Schistocerca; species Schistocerca americana. The sequence continues at coordinate 544,117,249 of NC_060119.1, forward strand.
ACGTTTCTCTTCATCGTTCACGGCGAAAATATATCGATAAAGGCTCCATTTTCTCTTTTCTAATGGCTCACTTATTTTCCTCCAAGCGTCTAATCTTTCCAATTTATTTTTACGGTAAAACTCTATCAGCTTTAATACTCTTTCCTTATTCCACTCTGCACTCCAGTACTTTTGAACACAATAAACACACACCATTTGCGAGAGAAGGCATTGCCTGCAAGGGAAACAGCGACTGTTGAAATTAAATTTTGAAATTAAATTTTTCAGGACAGCCACAAGTCGCAATCAGTATGTTTTATTGACCAGTTTCGCTCTTTAATTTAACAGCCAACTGCCGTACTTCAAACTGTAAATTACAGAGTTTTTTAAGGTGCTCTTTCTAAATTAAGGAGAGAAACCGGTCAATAAAAGATACTACTGTAAGTGCGCTTTGTGGTCCTGCAAAACTTAAATACACACCCGTTCTAGACACAGGAAATCGCTACTCAACTAACAAACATTGGACACGGTGGACACGGTGTCCGTTCTAGGAGACTGGTCCCAAGGCCAACCAACCGCCAATGCTTTGATGTTACTGCCAGCAGACCGAACTGCAACCAACACCAACCACAACGTTGCGTCCAATCTGCCGCCCCTATACACTAAGCAAATATCGGCCAACGAAGCGATTGGCTGTCATTCGTTAGTCTTCATTGGCCTAGTGTGTACCCGCCGTAAGAAATCCTTCCGCACGAAGCATAGGCAATTCTCTCTCTGACGTCACGCTCTGGACCGGTTGTTCTGCTGTTGTTCCCAAATGATGTGAATTTTCTGCCATTTACAGTAGTTGATTTTTCTTTCTTGTTGCCAAGTGTCCATGTCTGCAGTCCTAGTACATACGGAAATCCCCGCGCCACAGTACTTTAGCATGCAGCTAAAAGAGCCAAAACAAAATGCTGCAGCCCAATGAAACAGTCGAGTATTGTGCAGACATTCGTTTTCTTCTTTTGAAGGTGAACAATGTTGTGACTGTCCATGCTGAATTCTTGTAAGCGTATGGTAACAACGTGGCATAACATAATACGTGTGTTACACAACACAGACGCTCCCAGAATGTTTGAACCAAGTGGGAAATCAGTTTTGTCTGAAGAACTAGAAATCACAAGAGAAGTGGAAACCCTGGTGCTCGGACACCATCATATCACAGTCGTGGTGACATTGGAAAAAGCAGAAATCAGTCGTGGTCGAGTTTTCAACATTTTTCATATTTTGAACATGATGCTGTGGCGCGCCTACTGCGGAGAGCTGGCAGCCGAAAGTCTGCTGGCCACACAAAGGATACGCCCGCAGCTCCACTCGAACCGTGGTAAGGCCAGGATGTCAGTGAATAGACCATCAGAGGGCTGTGCTGGAGGCTGCGCCAAAACCTCAATCGTCGCGCGCAGCTAGCATCGGCGTGCGCCCATCAATGCTGTATTCTGCTTCCGCGACCCAGCCTAGCAGCCAATCAGAAAGGTGTAGTACCCCGCACATCGAGGATTTGAGCTCGCGCTGGAGCAGCAGAAAGCAGTGACATGGCCAGCATGGAACCGATGAACCTCACCAGACCCGCCGCCTTCAACCGTCAATCTTCAGTCAAGACACTGCGTCCCCGGGGACTGGACCCTTCCATCTCGGTACATCTAGTTTTGTCATCGTTTCGATGATTGTAGCTAGAAACATTAACTTTTCATTACTTGCACTCAGAACAGACATATAATTCACGACGAGGGATCTCCATAGTGGCTTGTCGAGACTTTAACTATTATTCTACGAGTTATCTCGTCCAGTAAACAACCTGCTTATTTGTTTTCCAGTTATTGACGTTTTGCCAGACTGTGTTGTTTATTACAGCTTTCAAGAATAGCTCTTCTTGCCGCAGTAAATTTTCTGAAGAAGTTTTTAATTTCTGCGGCGTAACTGATTTCTTTTGGAAGACACTTCAAGAAACATTTTTTTGCGTTGTTCTTAACTTTCAGCTAAATGCTCAAATCTGTGTGTAATTAACATTACTGTGTCAATAAATATTTTTGTAGTTTAGTTTCCGCGTATCAATAATGTCGGACATAATACATGATACAGATTGCCACCTTCTGAGTTCCATGACTTCTTAAATCCACTCAAAAAGCCCACCGAGGTAACAGCGGAAATGTTAACAACTGTGTCAAGCCAATTCAGATGTCTTTAGCCACCTAATCACCAAATACATGTGATGGGTGTGTCATTATGACCCTTATATAGGGTCACAATTATTGAACTATATTAAATAAAATAGTCGTAACTTCTGAACGGTTTGTTTTAGGACGTTCGAATTACACGGTTGGCCGCGGGGTATGATGGGAAACAGTACAGTTTGGTTTATTGACGAATCCACTTTCATTTGGATGGGTTCAACAACAAGCAAAACTGGCGCTTTTAGGGGACTGAGATCTCGCATTTCGCGATCAAGAAGTCTCTTCATCCTCAACGGGTGGCTGTGTGGTGTGCAGTGTCCAGTCACGGAATAATCGGTGCGGTATTTTTTGACGGCGCGGTGACTGCCGAACGGTACGTGAAGGTTTTGGAAGATGATTTCATCCGCATTATTTAAAGTGACCATGATTTCGATAAGTTGTGGTTCATGCAAGACGAAGCTGGACCTCATGGAAGCAGAAGAGTGTTTTATGTCCTGGAGGAGCATTCTGGGGACCGTATTATGGATCTGGGGTACACAGAGGTCACTGGCATGGGCCTCGATTGGCCGCCATATTCTCCGGACCCAAACACATGCGATTCTCTTTTGTGAGGCTGTATAAAAGACAAGATATACGGCGATAACCCCAAAACCATTGCTGAGCTGAAAACAGCCATTCAAGACGACATCGAAAACATCGATGTTCCGGGTCATGCAGAATTTTGCTATTGGTCTGTGCCACATCATTGCCAATGACGGCAGGTATAAGACGTATCATAAACGTTTACAGGTTGAATAAGTGTGCGCACGCCGTAGTTTGTAACTAATTTTCGTTTTTTCATGTTGTTGTTGTTGTGGTCTTCAGTCCTGAGACTGGTTTGATGCAGCCCTACATGCTACTCTATCCTGTGCAAGCTTCTTCATCTCCCAGTACCTACTGCAGCCTACATCCTTCCGAATCTGCTTAATGTATTCATCTCTTGGTCTCCCTCTACGATTTTTACCCTCCACGCTGCCCTCCAGTACCAAATTGGTGATCCCTTGATGCCTCAGAACGTGTCCTTCCAACCGATCCCTTCATCTAGTCAAATTGTGCCACAAACTTCTCTTCTCCCCAATTCTATTCAATACCTCCTCATTAGTTATGTGATCTACCCATCTAATCTTCAGCATTCTTCTGTAGCACCACATTTCGAAAGCTTCTATTCTCTTCTTGTCTAAACTATTTATCGTCCATGTTTCACTTCCATACATGGCTACACTCCATACAAATACTTTCAGAAACGACTTCCTGACACTTAAACCAATACTCGATGTTAACAAATTTCTCTTTTTCGGAAACGCTTTCCATGCCATTGCCAGTCTACATTTTATATCCTCTCTACTTCGACCATCATAAGTTATTTTGCTCCCCAAATAGCAAAACTCCTTTACTACTTTAAGTGTCTCATTTCCTAATATAATTCCCTCAGTATCACCCGATTTAATTCGACTACATTCCATTATCCTCGGTTTGCTTTTCTTGATGCTCATCTTATACCCTCCTTTCAAGATACTGTCCATTCCGTTCAACTGCTCTTTCAAGTCCTTTGTTGTCTCTGACAGAATTACAATGTCATCGGTAAACCTCAAAGTTTTTATTTCTTCTCCATGGATTTTAATACCTACTCCGAATTTTTCTTTTGTTTCCTTTACTGCTTGCTCAATATACAGATTGAATAGCATCGGGGAGAGGCTACAACCCTGTCTCACTCCCTTCCCAACCACTGCTTCCCTTTCACGCCCCTCGACTCTTATAACTGCCACCTGGTTTCTGTACAAATTGTAAATAGCCTTTCGCTCCCTGTATTTTACCCCTGCCACCTTCAGAATTTGAAAGAGAGTATTCCAGTCAACATTGTCAAAAGCTTTCTCTAAGTCTACAAATGCTAGAAACATAGGTTTGCCTTTCCTTAATCTTTCTTCTAAGATAAGTCGTAGGGTCAGTATTGTCTCACGTGTTCCAACATTTCTACGGAATCCAAACTGATCTTCACCGAGGCCAGCCTTCTACCAGTTTTTCCATTCGTCTGTAAAGAATTCGTGTTAGTATTTTGCAGCTATGACTTATTAAACTGATAATTCGGTAATTTTCACATCTGTCAACACCTGCTTTCTTTGGGATTGGAATTACTACATTCTTCTTGAAGTCTGAGGGAATTTCGCCTGTCTCATACATCTTACTCACCAGATGGTAGAGTTTTGTTAGGCCTGGCTCTCTTAAGGCCATCAGTAGTTCTAATGGAATGTTGTCTACTCCCGGGGCCTTGTTTCGACTTAGGTCTTTCAGTGCTCTGTCAAACTCTTCACGCAGTATCATATCTCCCATTTCATCTTCATCTACATCCTCTTCCATTTCCATAATATTGTCCTCAAGTACATCGCCCTTGTATTGACCCTCTATATACTCCTTCCACCTTTCTGCTTTCCCTTCTTTGCTTAGAACTGGGTTTCTGTCTGAGCTCTTGATATTCATGCAAGTGGTTCTATTTTCTCCAAAGGGCTCCTTAATTTTCCTGTAGGCAGTATCTATCTTACCCCTAGTGAGATAAGCCTCTACATCCGTACATTTGTCCTCTAGCCATCCCTGCTTAGCCATTTTGCACTTCCTGTCGATCTCATTTTTTTAGACGATTGTATTCCTTTTTGTCTGCTTCATTTACTGCGTTTTTATATTTTCTCCTTTCATCAATTAAATTCAATATCTCTTCTGTTACCCAAGGATTTCTATTAGCCTTCGTCTTTTTCCATACTTGATCCTCTGCTGCCTTCACTATTTCATTCCTCAAAGCTACCCATTCTTCTTCTACTGTATTTCTTTCCCCCATTCCTTTCAATTGTTTCCTTACGCTCTCCCTGAAACTCTGTGCAACCTCTGGTTCTTTCAGTTTATCCAGGTCCCATCTCCTTAAATTCCCACCTTTTTGCAGTTTCTTCAGTTTTAATCTACAGTTCACAACCAATAGATTGTGGTCAGAGTCCACATCTGCCCCTGGAAATGTCTTACAATTTAAAATCTGGTTCCTAAATCTCTGTCTTACCATTATATAATCTATTTGAAACCTTTTAGAATCTCCAGGCTTCTTCCATGTACACAACCTTCTTTCATGATTCATGAACCAAGTGTTAGCTATGATTAAGTTATGCTCTGTGCAAAATTCTACCAGGCGGCTTCCTCTTTCATTTCTTAGCCCCAATCGATATTCACCTACTACGTTTCCTTCTCTTCCTTTTCCTGCTGTCGAATTCCAGTCACCCATGACTATTAAATTTTCGTCTCCCTTCACTACCCGAATAATTTCTTTTATCTCATCATACATTTCCTCAATTTCTTCATCATCTGCAGAGCTAGTTGGCATATAAACTTGTACTACTGTAGTAGGCGTGGGCTTCGTGTCTATCTTGGCCACAATAATGCGTTCACTATGCTGTTTGTAGTAGCTTACCCGCACTCCTATTTTCCTATTCATTATTAAACTTACTCCTGCATTACCCCTATTCGATTTTGTATTTATAACCCTGTATTCACCTGACCAAAAGTCTTGTTCCTCCTGCCACCGAACTTCACTAATTCCCACTATATCTAACTTTAATCTATCCATTTCCCTTTTTACATTTTCCAACCTACCTGCCCGATTAAGAGATCTGACATTCCATGCTCCGATCCGTAGAACGCCAGTTTTCTTTCTCTTGATAACGACGCCCTCGCGAGTAGTCCCCGCCCGGAGATCCGAATGGGGGACTATTTTACCTTCGGAATATTTTACCCAAGAGGACGCCATCATCATTTAATCATACAGTAAAGCTGCATACCCTCGGGAAAAATTACGGCTGTAGTTTCCCCTTGCTTTCAGCCGTTCGCAGTACCGAAACAGCAAGGCCATTTTGGTTAGTGTTACAGGGCCAGATCAATCAATCATCCAGACTGTTGCCCCTGCAACTACTGAAAAGGCTGCTGCCCCTCTTCAGGAACCACAGGTTTGTCTGGCCTCTCAACAGATACCCCTCCGTTGTGGTTGCACCTAGGGTACGGCTATTTGTATCGTTGAGGCACGCAAGCCTCCCCACCAACGGCAAGGTCCATGGTTCATGGGGGGGGGGGGGCGTTTTTTCATATAATTCAATAATTGTCACCCTGTACAAAGGAATAAGGCTGAAGACCCAACCATCATTGAGCATGGTAATACTAAGTGTTTGTTGGGACTGCCAAGGTGTGATACTGACAGAGTACGCTCGTAAAGAGCAAATCGTTACAGAGACTTACTATCGAATCTGACGAGATTACAGGAGGCTTCAATACGAAGTGTAGCGCGGAGTTCTCCAAGGATGTGTTTTTGCTCCACAACTATGTCTCTACTCATTCTACACACGACGCAGTCGCACATGATGTTTCTTTGGGATATCAAGTTTTACCAGTGTTCTCCTCTTCTCCACTAGGATGAAGAAACCATTACGTGACTTGCATTTTCAGCATTACGAGGAGACTATTTTCGAACTGAATGTTTGCTGATCAGCCACAATCTAGACTTCTACAATGCAGGACTCCGCAAAGCCTTCATCGGTGGGGAAAAACGTGTCACATCGAATGGCAAATGTGTTGAAGACAAATAAACTGTTAGCAAGTTTGTAACACTCACTCTCGTCTACTGCTATGGATATAAGTGCTCATGCGTTAATGGTGTTTAAGCTACTTACATAAGGTATGAACTATTATCAAATATAGGGTCACCACCAGCCCAAGCCCTTCTTTTCACATAAAATATTAGACCGAACTTGAAAATTTTCTTTGACTGCATAATCAAAATTGAAATCGTTTAGCCGGCCGAAGTGGCCGTGCGGTTAAAGGCGCTGCAGTCCGGAACCGCAAGACCGCTACGGTCGCAGGTTCGAATCCTGCCTCGGGCATGGATGTTTGTGATGTCCTTAGGTTAGTTAGGTTTAACTAGTTCTAAGTTCTAGGGGACTAATGACCTCAGCAGTTGAGTCCCATAGTGCTCAGAGCCATTTGAACCATTTGAAATCGTTTAAATTTATTCACTCAAGTTATGCAAAATCAAATAATGTAGTCATACGATAAAATATGTGGTAAATTAATGAAACAAGGGCTATGGACCCAATCGTGAGGGGTCCCTTTCAGAAAATATTTCATTACTATCACTGCCCCTTTTGTGCAACTTGTAAAAGCAAAACTGAAATATTCTGAGAAAACATATGCATTTGGCTCAGTATATTTTACAGTGAAGGTGAAGAAAGAATACGACAGGACATACGGTATTAGTTTTCAAAGGTAACATTTATTCTTAAATTCACATTTGAGAAATAGGGTGGAACATCCTGACTGGTGCCTGAGCATGAAACAAATTACCAGGTAACGTCAAAATAATACAACTGTGTACATCTTAAGTGATGGTATGGAATGTGGAAGAGAGGGAAAGTAACTTACAGCTTAATCCTTTCATCGTTAAAATTTATGTTGCATATATTTGAAAAATAAAAGGTAGAAAACTTCCTTGCTTTGTGAAAAATAATACACTTTCGCTACCAAAAACGTTTTAAGTTGACCGATTTTGAAAATCAGTGACGTGTGACACATGTATCCCACGAACCTAACTAGATCCATATTTTCATGTGGACCTACGAGAAAAGTAATGAGTCTGATATTTTGTATCTAGAAAAGTTTTTATTTTCTTCAATCAACAATATTGTCCCCTTCAAAGTAGTTCCCTTCTGCACCTACACATCGGCGGAGTTGTTTCTCCCAATTTGGTAGCAGCGCTGAATGCCTTCAAGTGGTAGGGCCCATAACACGTCGGTCACATTCTTCAGAATGTTCTCCAGAGTCCCAAAGTGACCTCCACGTAAGAAATTTCTCTGTTTCTGGAAAAGAAAAAAGCCACAACGAATCAGGTAAGCCGAATAGATGGGGGGCTGTTTGGAACAATAGGAATGCATTTTGACGTCAAAAATTCCGTGTGACTTGGGGAGTGTCATGATGTGGCATCTACGTGTCTGCAATGACGGGTCTCACTCGATTCACCCTTTTTTCTGAGCCTTTCAAGGATATCTTTGTAAAACACCTGGTTGACAGTTTGTCCTGAAGGAACAAATTCTTTATGCACGACACTCCTATTGTCAAAAAAACAAATCAGCCTTGTTTTGAACTCTGATTTGCACATTCGAGCATTTTTCGGTCGAGGAGACGTCACAGTGTGCCACTCCTCACTTAGCCACTTTGTATCAGGATTGTACTCAAAAATCCAGGATCACACGATTGGACCATTTGTGGTCATTGGCAATCCTCTTAAGAAGATCAACGCACACGTGTCTTAGATTGTCCTGCTCAGTTGTAAGGTTTTGCGGCATCATTTTGACACAAACTTTTTGCATGTGCACATCTTCAGTCAAAATGTGATTTATGGCTATTGTTAAACGTCGGTCTGATATCTCAAGAGCATGCATACGTTCATCTTCAGAGTATTGTCAGCCTCCCAAAAACGATTTGTGCTAGAGAAAAACTTACACTGTTGGTAAGGAATGTTCCCCATAGGCCTGTTTCAACTTTTCAAAGGTCACACTCGCGCATTACCCAAGTTTAACACACAACTTCATCGCATAACGTTATCCTAGATTTCCCTGTTCCATTTTCGCAACACACAACAAAAACACAACTTCACAGGTGGCGCTCTCAAAAATCACGTGATGGCTGTACGGAGCTAAAACTCGGACTGAGCATCTAGAAGGGATGAACACATCGATCCACACAAGTAGAACAACACAGCGTTGCCACTTCGCTCGCATTGATGTCAATCTCATTATCTTTCTCACACACCTCGCAGGTCTTCCTGAGTTACATTTTTAATTTTACAATGATTTTACCAGGATGGCAATTATGGCAAAAGTATAGCAGATTAGTACCAAAAAACGTTTATTTTCCTATCAATGAAGAAAATGAAATTTTGCGCACAAGTTTTCAACATAACATTTCAAGATGACTTTGACATAAGGCACAGCAACGTTTTCTACATTCTATGAAATTTTCTCGGGGATATACGTATCACTACACAGAAATTACATACAAACCAGGAGAGCAACTGAGGTGTGTAAAAAAGATTTCAAAACGATGTCTATGATGTGTAAGTAAACACAATTAATTACTTCAGACATTCTTGGAATGGAGAAGACGGTGATTCAATCTGATTTTCGTGAAACAAACACACTGTGCTAATTATAAATGCATGCTGCCACATTTGATCGCTCAAGACATATATCCATGGTAAGTGGCACATGCTACACTACGCAGATTTGAGGTATAGACGTACCAACGCTCAAAACTGCATGTTGCTTTAATGGGACATGTGTATACCATCAATTACGAAAGTGATGCATTCAAACTGGATTCATACGAGAAGATAAAGTTCAGAGAGAAATCAACCATCACCATAAGCATGCAATTACGCAACGAGATTTCTGCCGACTGAAATAACCTATCTGACACAAGATAAAGGAATTCTCGCCCACAATATACAGGGTAGCCCAACGCTTCAGCGCGAATGTATCTGGAACGACTATAGATATTGAAAAACGACTTTTACAGGCATGACTGTAAGACAGGGGCTCATGAAATTAAACACTATTAGACGTTATAAAATGTAAGCGAATAATATTTTCAACACAAATTTATATATATATATATATATATATATATATATATATATATATATATATTAAATGGGCAGCCTGTATTATTTCTTACGAATTCAGTAACATGAAAAATCACGAAAAGAATTACGTTAGTTGCACCGCAATACGTTAATTACATACCGAGAAATTGCTAAGTGAATTTGACCATTGAAATTAATGAAACGTACCGCTATTGCACATTCTGCGTTGCATGCGTGAAATCCATGTTGCTCTTAATCGCGATGCGATTGACGTAATACGATATACAAGCGCTGTACTTACTGCTATTTACACTTTTATTAAGAGGCCTGGAAAGAGTTTACTCGTTCATGCTTTACTGAACTTGACTACAGTACTAGAATGGAAATAACGCTAACGAAAAATTTAATATCATTGGCCAGGATAAACATAACTAGTGACTGGCCAAGGGTCTAACAGAGGGTTAAATGGTAGTCGTACGGATATTTGTATTGTTTCCAGTCCGCTTAATAACAGTGTAAATTGCAATAAGTATAGCGTTCGTTCCATCGTGATATGTCAATCACATCACGATTACGAGCAATGTGCGCTTCATGCTTGGATCTCGGGATGTGCAAAAGGCGCGTTTCATTTATTTCAAGTGTTAACTTCACTTTGCGATTTCTCGGGATGTTACTGATGCATTACAACGCAATGTTATTTTTCATGTTATTGGTTGCGTAAGAAATAATGCTAGGTGTCCATAAAAAAAACAAAAAAACGTAAGTTTGCATTGAAAATAATATTTGATTACGTTTTAGAATGTTTCATATAATCTACCTTATGAGCCCCTGCCTTACGTTCATACCCGTGGAAGTCGTTTTCCAATATCTATTGCTGTTCCAGAGATATTTACGCTGAAACGCTTAAGTGAACCACCCTGTATATGAGGAACGAGAAAGAGCACATGGGTGAATAAGTCACCCATCGAACAATACCTAGGTGAAACAGATAAAAATCACGAAATCACAGAATAAAGACTACACGGCTACAAAGGTTAGATTAAATCATGATGAACAGCGAACAAATCAACGGGACCAGGAAGGCTGAAAGTCCCTTTGGTTCACGCAACGGGTGGTCCCCATAAACCATAGAGCTTACTAAAAGTCCTTAAAACTTCGAAAATACAGGTGCTCAAATAACACGTTAGATGCTGATCGTGCAATCTAACTAGGATCAAGAGTTGAAATACACTAGAGCTGAGGGCTAAATGAACGAGGAACACGTGGAAATAGATGTAACTAAGCAGACGTGTAAATCGGCGTATCTAAGCACACATTATTCTGCGGCAGGAAAAGACCCATAACTTACAATAGATTGAAATAGATGTACAAGAAGACACAGTTATTCTGACATTCACACAAGCTCAAGATTGCTGTAACTTGGCCTAATCGTTATGCAGTGGAGAACATTCTACACCACAATGTTCCAAAGTAACAGAGCAAACCCGGAATACTGAATAAAGCGAAACCCCAAACATTTCCTAACCTTAATGAAACATCATGCTTTTAGCTGAACACATCCTGGGAAGCAATATAAAACCCTTCGATGAGGCTGAAGAACTTACACATTCACAACGAGTTTAAAGGTGCAAGACGACGCTAAAGAGCTACGAACCGAGCTCACCAACGGCCAGCAGCAGAGTGCCTGTCGAGCGGCAGCACCCAGAGAACCAACCAGGTAAAGCGGAAAAGACCAGAGAGTTCGCTTTCGCCACCAAAATAACAAACAGATAAAACACACGAAGGGGACGGGGGTAGACTTCTTTGCCCAGGTAAGGGAACACTGTAAGTTAGTTGCTTTATACGTCCAGCAGATGAAAAGCAATTAGTCTTCCACATTACTTGTTAATCCGAAAATACACGTACACTCTCTCATTCTTTTACAGAAAAAGCAAGGTAAAGGAGGAAACATGATAATGTACACTACTGGCCATTAAAATTGCTACACTAAGAAGAAATGCAGATGACGAAGAAATTGAAGAAATGTATGACGAAATAAAAGAAATTACTCAGATAGTGAAGGGAGACGAAAATTTAATAGTCATGGGTGACTGGAATTCGACAGTAGGAAAAGGAAGAGAAGGAAACGTAGTAGGTGAATATCGATTGGGGCTAAGAAATGAAAGAGGAAGCCGCCTGGTAGAATTTTGCACAGAGCACAAAATAATCATAGCTAATACTTGGTTCAAGAATCATAAAAGAAGGTTGTATACATGGAAGAAGCCTGGAGATACTGACAGATTTCAGATAGATTATATAATGGTAAGACAGAGATTTAAAAACCAGGTTTTAAATTGTAAGACATTCCCAGGGGCAGATGTGGGCTCTGACCACAATCTATTGGTTGTGAACTGTAGATTAAAACTGAAGAAACTGCAAAAACGTGGGAATTTAAGGAGATGGGACCTGGATAAACTGAAAGAACCAGAGGTTGCACAGAGTTTCAGGGAGAGCGTAAGGAAACAAATGGCAGGAATGGGGGAAAGAAATACAGTAGAAGAAGAATGGGTAGCTTTGAGGGATGAAGTAGTGAAGGAAGGAAAGGATCAAGTAGGTTAAAAGACGAGGGCTAGTACAAACCCTTGGGTAACAGAAGAAATATTGAATTTAATTGATGAAAGGAGAAAATATAAAAACGCAGTAAATGAAGCAGGCAAAAAGGAATACAAACGTCTCAAAAATGAGATCGACAGGAAGTGCAAAATGGCTAAGCAAGGATGGCTAGAGGATAAGTGTAAGGATGTAGAGGCTTATCTCACTAGGGGTAAGATAGATACTGCCTACAGGAAAATTAAGGAGACCTTTGGAGAAAAGAGAACCACTTGTACGAATATCAAGAGCTCAGACAGAAACCCAGTTCTAAGCAAAGAATGGAAAGCAGAAAGGTGGAAGGAGTATATAGAGGGTCTATACAAGGGCGATGTACTTGAGGACAATATTATGGAAATGGAAGAGGATGTAGATGAAGATGAAATGGGAGATATGATACTGCGTGAAGAGTTTGACAGAGCACTGAAAGACCTGAGTCGAAATAAGGCCCCGGGAGTAGACAATATTCCGTTAGAACTACTGACGGCCTTGGGAAAGCCAGTCCTGACAAATCTCTACCATCTGGTGAGCAAGATGTATGAGACAGGCGAAATACCCTCAGACTTCAAGAAGAATATAATAATTCCAATCCCAAAGAAAGCAGGTGTTGACAGATGTGAAAATTACCGAACTATCAGCTTAACAAGCCACTGCTGCAAAATACTAACGCGAATTCTTTACAGACGAATGGAAAAACTGGTAGAAGCCGACCTCGGGGGAGATCAGTATGGAGTCCGTAGAAATGTTGGAACACGTGAGACAATACTGACCCTACGACTTATCTTAGAAAATAGATTAAGGAAAGGCAAACCTATGTTTCTAGCATTTGTAGACTTAGAGAAAGCTTTTGACAATGTTGACTGGAATACTCTCTTTCAAATTCAAAGGTGGCAGGGGTAAAATACAGGGAGCGAAAGGCTATTTACAATTTGTATAGAAACCAAATGGCAGTTATAAGAGTCGAGGGGTATGAAAGAGAAGCAGTGGTTGGGAAGGGAGTGAGACAGGTTTGTAGCCTCTCCGCGACGTTATTCAATCTGTATATTGAGCAAGCAGTGAAGGAAACAAAAGAAAAATGAGTAGGTATTAAAATCCATGGAGAAGAAATAAAAACTTTGAGGTTCGCCGATGACATTGTAATTCTGTCAGAGACAGCAAAGGACTTGGAAGAGCAGTTGAGCGGAATGGATAGTGTCTTGAAAGGAGGATATAAGATGAACATCAACAAAAGCAAAACGAGGTTAATGGAATGTAGTCGAATTAAATCGGGTGATGCTGAGGGAATTATATTAGGAAATGAGACACTTAAAGTAGTAAAGGAGTTTTGCTATTTGGGGAGCAAAATAACTTATGATGGTCGAAGTAGAGTGGATACAAAATGTAGACTCGCAATGGGAAGGAAAGCGTTTCTGAAGAAGAGAAATTTGTTAACAACGAGTATAGATGTAAGTGTCGGGAAGTCTTTCCTGAAAGTATTTGTATGGAGTGTAGCCATGTATGGAAGTGAAACATGGACGATAAATAGTTTAGACAATATGAGAATAGAAGCTTTCGAAATGTGGTGCTACAGAAGAATGCTGAAGATTAGGTGGGTAGATCACATAACTAATGAGGAGTTGTTGAATAGGATTGGGGAGAAGAGAAGTTTGTGGCACAACTTGACTAGAAGAAGGGATCGGTTGGTAGGACGTGTTCTGAGGCATCAAGGGATCACCAATTTAGTATTGGAGGGCAGCGTGGAGGGTAAAAATCGTAGAGGGAGACCAAGAGATGAATACACCAAGCAGATTCAGAAGGATGTAGGTTGCAGTAGGTACTGGGAGATGAAGAAGCTTGCACAGGATAGAGTAGCATGGAGAGCTGCATCAAACCAGTCTCAGGACTGAAGACCACAACAACAACAAACGGGTATTCATTGGACAAATATATTATACTAGAACAGACATGTGATTACATTTTCACGCAATTTGGGTGCATAGATCCTGAGAAATCAGTACCCAGAACAACCACCTCTGGCCGTAATAACGGCCTTGATACGCCTTGGCATTGAGTCAAACAGAGCTTCGATGGCGTGTACAGGTACACCTGCCCATGCAACTTCAACACCATACCACATTTCATCGAGAGTAGTGACTGGCGTATTGTGACGAGCCAGTTGCTCGGCCACCATTGGCCAGACGTTTTCAAGTGGTGAGAAATCTGGAGAATGTGCTGGCCAGGGCAGCAGTCAAAGATTTTCCGTGTCCAGAGAGGCCCGTACATGACCTGCAACATGCGGTCGTGCATTATCCTGCTTAAACGTAGGGTTTCGCAGTGATCGAATGAAGCGTAGAGCCACATCTGAAATGTAACGCCCTCTGTTCAAAGTGCCGTCAATGCGAACAAGAGGTGACCGAGACGTGTAACCAATGGCACCCCATACCATCACGCCGGGTGATACGCCAGTACGGCGATGACGAATACACGTTTCCAATGTTCGTTCACCGCGATGTCGCCAAACACGGATGAGACCATTATGATGCTGTGAACAGAACCTGGATTTAGAAGAAAAAATGACGTTTTGGCATTCGTGCACCCAGGTTCGTCGCTGAGTACACCATCGCAGGCGCTCATGTCTGTGATGCAGCGTCAAGGGTAACCGCAGCCATGGTCTCCGAGCTGGTAGTCCGTCCTACTGCAAACGTCGTCGAACTGTTCGTGCAGATGGTTGTTGTCTTGCAAACGACCACATCTGTTGACTCGGGGATCGAGACGTGGCTGCACGATCCGTTACAGCCATCCGGATAAGATGCTTTTCATCGCGACTGCTAGTAATACCTGGCCATTGGGATCCAGCATGGCGTTCCGTATTACCCTCCTGAACCCACCTATTCCATATTCTGCTAACAGTCATTGGATCTCGACCAACGAGCAGCAATGTCCCGATACGATAAACCGCAATCACGATAGGCTACAATCCGACCTTTATCAAAGTCGGAAACGTGATGGTACGCATTTCTCCTCCTTACACGAGGCATCACAACAACGTTTCACTAGGCAACGCCGGTCAACTGCTGTTTGTGTATGAGAAATCGGTCGGAAACTTTCTTCATGTCGCCACCGGCGCCAACCTTGTGTGAATGCTCTGAAAAGCTAATCATTTGCATATCACAGCATCTTCTTTCTGCCGGTTAAAATTCGCGTCTGTAGCACGTCATCTTCGTGGTGTAGCAATTTTAATAACCAGTAGTGTATGATGCTATTACATAAATAGGGATGTGGATTACACAGGACAAGCAACTGAATTATTCAAATGAAACAATGTGGTTCCAGAGCTTTTCAGGTCTCAAACACCATTTATGTACGTCTGCAGACTGAAGTGATAAATAAAAATTTGTACCAAGGCCGAGATTCGAGCTTGGGCTTCATGCTCACTAGGCAGATGCGTTAACCACTACATCACCCTGGCACAGCGGCTTTGCAAAACTGCCATGTAATTTCATTTGGCTAAACCATCTACGCATGGGTTTCAGGCGGGATTCCCCGTTTCCATCGATGTTGGGTACTATTCCGATACAGTTGGAGAGCCTCTGCAACGCTGTTCGAGTTTAGGGGTGAGGAATACCATGTGGGTTGAGGCGTGAATGGGAATTTGAATTTAGGAGGGAAGCGTGCTAGGGTAGTCCGTGCATTTGTGCAAAGTCACTGTTCCAGGGTTGCGTAGTGTTTAGCGCACCTGCCTAGCGAACAGGAGATCTGGGTTCGAATCCCAACCTTGGTACAAATTTTCATTTGTCACTTCTGTCTGCTTATATTCGCAATAGAATTACATAGTATATAAAAATTCTGAAGTAGAACACAAATTTCTTGCATCTAAACGCCAGATAATTATTGAATTTATGTCAGTACCAGTGCTCAGTTCTTCTGGGCGTGTTTGGAGAAGTTCACTGCGGACAAGTAACGCAGAGAATGAGACTGGAACAGAAGAAGATTGGTAACACATATCATGAAACTATTCTAAAGAGACGTTCCAAGTTTCATAGTGGCACTTTTAGTTTACCGAGATGAAATTATAACTTTTTTGACTACTGGTTACCTTTCGCATATGTAACTACGAAAAGTCAATGAGCTGGGAGAGGAATCTGCATGGATTTACCATGTTAAACATCTGAACTAAAAGTATGGTGCTGGATAAAACGCTACGTACGCCTACGTTTCTTATTGCAACAAAGAAGCATTGCGTGATTCGCCAGCCCTTACGGCGGATGGACCACTTCGCCTTGTTGCAACTCTACCTTCGAGAGAACTAGTGTACGACAGGATTGCAACTTTAGTAGAGGCAACTATTTATTTACAATTTATACGAAATAGATAGATGTTTCAAAGTTTTGCTGTCCTTCAAAATACTCGCCAGCATTGTGTATAACCGTTGCCAGCTATGTGCAAGTCGCAGGAAACCCATAACAGCGACAGTTGTGAAGTGAGAGTGAAGTGGTCATTTGTTCGACGAATTTGTGCAATATTTCTGAAGCGAATGCCATTAAGTGATTTCTTAAATTTAGGAATCAACTTGAAGATGCAAGCGCCACTGCGAGCAGCTGAGAGGAGGACATAGTGACACTTTCTGCAGGACTCGTCCATCATTTCGCAGGACAATGGTCGGACGCAAATGGCGCAAGTGGTTCTTGATTTGTTCGATCGACGGTGTTGGGAAATGCTGTACCACCCACCACACTCCCCGGACTTAAGCCTTTGTGATTTCAACTTGATCCCTAAGATGAAGGAAGCACTTAATGACGTTCGCTTCTAAACTGTTATAGATATTCGACGGGCAGTAGTCCACTCCACTCGCACTATCAACAGAACTGACGCTACAGAGGGTATCCTATGACTTGCTCACGGCCGGCAGCGATTATACACGATGCTAGTGACACCTCTGAACGACAGTAAAACTTTGAAACGCCCACAGATTTTGTATAAGTTGTAAATAAATAGGTACCACGATTAGAGTTCCAACCTTCATATATTCACTCAGGCGCAAAGAATTTTCTATAAATATTCTTCATGCTCACGTCTAAAGCTTCGCTAGCCGTCTGGTTGGTGATACTGAATCTGAGAGAACGGATGAAGAAATCACTGTAATACCCAACGTTTTCGAGTTTCAAAAAAAATGGGACGTTTATTAACAAATGTTAACCACTACTTCTGTGAGCTTAATATGAAACGAAAAATATATCGGAAGCAAGAGGGGGATATATGACTGGGGCAAGGGTAGATATTAAATGTTCTTTCTGTAGAAGGGAATAAAATTAGGGTTTAATGTCCAAACGAGGACGACGATATTAGAGACCTAGTACGAGCTCGGTTAGAGGAAAGTATGTGTAAGGAAACCGACCGTGTCCTTTCCAAAAGAAACCATTACAGAATTTACCGTAGGCCTTTCTGGGAAACCAGGAATAATCTAAATCTGAATGGCCACATGAGAAACTGAATCGCGGTCCGCTAGAAAAAAATGGTTCAAGTGGCTCTGGGCACTATGGGACTTAACTTCTGAGCTCATCAGTCCCCTAGAACTTAGAACTACTTAAACCTAACTAACCTAAGGACACAACACACATCAATGCCCGAGGCAGGATTCGAACCTGCGACCGTAGTAACAGCGCGCTTCTGGACTGAAGCGCCTAGAACCGCTCAATCACAGCGGCCGTCCGTCCGTTAGAACACGAGTGTACTGCGACAGCCACTGCGACCTCTTGCTCAGTAGTTTCCATACTGGTGGAAGGTTGATCTGTCATAAATATCGAAGTAGTTACTATTCGAGTTTCGGAATGGATAAAATTATGGAAATTAATTATATGTAATTTGGAAATTTGCTGGTAGTTTGGGTCTCTTTACAATTCTCAGCTTTATATAGTGAAACTTTGTTTTTAGCAAAGCCATTCTGGTGCTCGTAGCTGCCCCAAAATGAAGTTACTCTACCTTGAAACGGTAGAGTAATATCATTTTTTTTATCCTCTCAAAAATATTAATGCTCATAAAAAAAGTTAATGAATCTTAAACGACTGGTGAGTGGTGGGGAAAAGAGAGGCAAGGGTTATAAGAATTTTTAATTAAACGTTCTGAAAAAAATCTGTTGCATGTATATTGCAAAGAGCGCTTAAGTTGCCAACCAGCTTCGTGTTCAGGGAAGACTGTTGTGAATGCTGCGGAGGTGTGAACAATGGCCTGAGAACAATAAGCACAATATCCACAACCAGGCACTGTTTTCTCAAGGATCGAGTCAAATACCAAATTGTAATACAGTCAGTCGTTGCGTTGTGTTCACACTGCGCTTACGTGTTTATGTGAGGGCTTTTGTTTCACTCTCCAATCCGTCACGAAATTAACATCACAGCGAGTTTTGCGCAGGTGTGTTAGGCTGTGTGAAGTGACAAGAGCCATAGGATAGCGATATGCACATATAAAGACGGCGGTAGTATTGCCTACATAAGGAATAAAAGGGCAGTGCATCGATGGAGCTGTCATTTCTATTCACGTGATTCATGAAAAAGGTTTTCGACGTCATTATGGCTGCACGACGGAAATTAAGAGACTTTGAACGCGGAATGGTAGTTGGAGTTAGACGTATGGGACATTCCATGTCGGAAATCGTTAGAGAATTCAATATTCCGAGATTCACAGCGTCAAGAGTGTGCCGAGTATACCAAATTTCGGGCATTACCTTTCACAATGGATAACGCAGTGGTCGAAGGCCTTCGCTTAACGACCGAGAGCAGCAGTGTTTGCGCAGAGTTATCAGTACTAAGAGACACCCAACACTGATTGGAACAACCGCAGAAATCAATGTGGGACTTACGACGAACATATCCGTTATGAAATTTGGCGTTAACGGGCCAACCACATCGGTTGGGACCTAGACTACTGGAAAACCGTGGCCTGGTCAGATGAGTTTCGTTTTGGTAAGAGCTGACGGTAGGGTTAGAATGTGGCACAGACTCCACGACGCCATGGACCCATATTGTCAACAAGCAAGCTGGTGGTGGCTCCAGAATACATAATGGTGTGGGCTGTGTTTGCATGGAATGGAGTGGGTAGCTCGGGTCCAAATGAACCGATCATTTACTGGAAAAGGTAATTTGCTACTTGGAGACTATTTGCAGCCATTCATGGACTTCATGTTCCCTAACAACGAAGGAATTTTTATGGATGACAATGCGCCATGTCATCTGGCGACAATTATTCGTGATTGGTTTGAAGAAAATTCTGGACTAATTGAGCGAATGATTTGGCCACCCAGATCGCCCGGGATGAATCTCATCGAACATTTATGGCACGTAATTGAGAGGTCAGTTCAAGCACAAAATCCTGTACCAGCAACACTTTCGCAGTTATGGGCTGCTGTAGAGGCAGCATGGCTCAATATTTCTGCCGGGGACTTACACAATTTCTTGAGTCCACTCCACGTCAACAAGCTGCACTACGCAGTGCAAAGGGAAGTCCGACTGGATATTGGGAGGTATCCCACGAATTTTTTCACCTCAGTGTATACCCGTCTATCGCGTCAACTCACATTTTTCAGTTCTGAGTGCACAGTGAGCATGTAAAGATGCCTACAATAACAGTGTCTACCATTAAGTGTGAAGTGCGTGCTGTCATTTGATTTCTTCATGTTGAGAGGTTCGACCTGATTTCATGCAGCTCACGTAACAAAACAGACACGCGTTTCATTCCTCATGGCAATTCTCAGCCGCGCACTGCTGGTGCTACGAAGACGCTCCTTCAGCGTTTCCGATGAGGAGTGTTTGATCACCTGCCATACAGTCCAGACTTGGCTCCGTACGATTTTCCTCTCTTCGCTCACATGAACTACCGGCTATGAGGACAGTATTGTGGCACAGACAACGAGCTGTTGGCGAGCGTAGGAAACCTGTGGAAATCACAGGCGGCTGCCTTCTGTGACGAAGATATTCGAAAGTTGGTAGCACCCTAAGACAAATGTCCAAGTCGAAGCAGCGACTGTCTAGTGAAGTAGCCAGAAGGTCTAGCTAAATGCTGCAAATGCCGGCCGAAGTGGCAGTGCGGTTCTAGGCGCTGTAGTCTGGAACCGCGAAACCGCTATGGTCGCAGGTTCGAATCCTGCCTCGGGCATGGATGTGTGTGATGTTCTTAGGTTAGTTAGGTTTAATTAGTTCTAAGTTCTAGGCGACTAATGACCTCAGAAGTTAAGTCTCATAGTGCTCAGAGCCATTTGAACCAAAGCTATTAGGAAGTTTAGTACTTTGAGACACAGTCTCAATAATTGTATTAATTGTAAAGAGAGAACACTTCACGCGTTTAAATTAGTTATCTGCAGTGTATTTTACAGTATTAACTGACAGGAAGGTGTGCTCGATTTATATACCAATAATTTTTGCGTAGTTCGTAGTTTTTAAAACGTGAGTTGGGCTATAATTTTTTATTGCATGACTTGAAGTTTTGAATTTAGTTGTTTTGTTAGCGGTGGAAAATTTTATTGCAGTCTAGGATCCCAATTATGACTTTTAGAATGGTAACTTAATTTTCGTATGGGACTTTTATTTGCACACATTATTGGGATGATTGGCTCTAGTCAAATCACAGAACGAACATCCTTTTAGGCTGAACTGCTGGTTATGGCTTGGACGCTATCAAGTAACTTTTAATGAAACCCTTCTCTTTTTATGGTTGCACACATCAAGCGAAAAAACGGAAGCATTGTACTAAGTGTTTGTTGTCCATCTATCTGACCGTCTATTAAAACAACTTCTCATCAGGAACTGGGAGAGTTACCAAGTTGAAATTTACGTTAAATACCACGGTCCTCGGTCCCTTGGCGGTGTAAAAAATTTAAGCTGCTAAGCCAACGCAATCAAAAGGTAAGATACGGCCATTTATGTCACAAATTGTGATTTTCGCAAACTCGCTCGTCACCTAGACACATAATTAAGATCGTACGGCACCCCCAGAGCACGAGTCCTACTTGCACTTGTCCGGTTTTTTTTTTTTTTTTTTTTTTTTTTTTTTTTTTTTTTTTTTAAGAAGAAAGCGAAACGCCACAGTCTTAACTTTTCAAGGGAATGTACAGCGACTCCGTAAGCGTCGAGTGCTATGAATGACATGGTAGGACAGTGTGAGGGCAGGTGATCGCTGAATGATTCAGAAGTTAAATACAGGGCTCCGAAGGCTGATGCGGCATCTGAAGAGGTGGTTAATAATCAAACGGTCGTTTCTTCGGCATTGTCGTAGCTGCTACTAATATATAATTTACAGCAAAATGTCATCTCCCTTTTGCACTCAGCTCCTTTGGAAACGAAAGATCTACCATTAAGAACGTAAAACTATATTCGGGTCAGCTACTAACAAAATCTATTAAGGGCAGTAGAAGCACATCTCTACTATTAAAATATTTAGATTCGTAAGAAGGACGAAATCTTGAAATATCTAAGTCAAATGTATCGGATATTGTCATTTGCGCTTTGTATAAAGGCAGAAGAAAACTGTAATTTAGTCAGAGCTCCCCACTACAACCCGAGAGTTGTGTTAAAAATCATCTACAACTGAGACCAGCACCATCTACATTTACCTCATTACTTTGCAATTAACAGTTAAGTGTCTGGCAGAGGACTTATCGAACCACATTCAAGCTATTTCTCTACCGTTCCATTCTCAAACGACGCGCGGGAAATGCGAGTATTTGAATCTTTCTGTGTGAACTCTGAATTCTCTTATTTTATGATGATTGTTGAATCCTGCCTAGTCATCGATTTGTGGGGTGTCTAGGAAACCTGTTTCTCAGATCGCTAGACAACAATTCAAGCAAATCGTATTAATGAGCTCTATTACAAAAAGTTAATGACAATACTTAACTTCGAGAAACACATGTGTGTCGCAAGCAAAGTACGATAGACAAATAAGAAATCTCTTCAGCATATACCATTCCAAGTTTTTGCTACATAGAATGTACGAGCAAAGTAATGAGCTTTGACGTTTCTGTCCTAGTTGCCAGTCCTGACGCTGCTGCAGAACTGGGCCGTGGCCAGTCGGACGTGCCGATTACGTTCTCTTGGCATAAAGGCCACCGATGTCGCGTTGTCGTCCTGGAGAGGGGTCTGCCAGCGTGCAATTGGCTGACGTCTTCTTCACAGCCCTCTCTGCTCTATCGTTCGCGATTGGCGTACCGACGCTTGGCTTTACGCCGTAACAATGATAATCATTTCTCCCTATTTGAGTGTGCGCCAACAAAATGTTTTCGCAACTGAGGGAGAAAGTTGGTGATTCAAATTTTACGACAAGACACTACCGCAAAGAAAAACGCCTTCGTTTTAAAGATTGCCGTCCCAATTCGCGTATAATGTCCGTGGCACTCGTTCCCCTATTTCGCGATAGTACAAAACGACCTGCCCTTCTTTGAAGTTTTTCGATGTCCTTCGTCAGTCCCGTCTGATACGGATCCCACACTGATCTGCAGTACTCCAGAAGAGAGCGGCCAAGCGTGGTGTAAGCATTCACTTTAGTAGATGTGTTGCAGTTTCTAAGTGTTCTGCTAATAAATCGCGGTCTGTGGTTTTCTTTACCCGCAACATTATCTATATGATCGTTCCAGTTTTGGTCAATCGTAATTGTAATCCCTAAGTATTTAGTTGAATTTACAGCCATAGATTTCTGTGATTTACCGTGTAACCCAACATTTATGGGACTTCTCTTAGTACTCATGTGGATGACCTACCTTTTTGATTGGTTAGAGTCAACTACCACTATTCGTATCATACAGATGTTGTTGTAGTAGTCTTCAGTCCAGAGACTGGTTTGATGCAGCTCTCCATGCTACTCTATCCTGTGCAAGCTTCTTCATCTACCAGTACCTACTGCAACCTACATCCTGCTGAATCTGCTTGGTGTATTCATCTCTTGGTCTCCCTCTACGATTTTTACCCTCCACGCTGCCCTCCAACACTAAATTGGTGATCCCTTGATGCCTCGGAACATGTCCTACCAACCGATCCCTTCTTCTAGTCAAAACTTCTCTTCTCCCCAATTCTATTCAATACCTCCTCATTAGTTGTGTGATCTACCCATCTAATCTTCAGCATTCTTCTGTAGCACCACATTTCGAAAGCTTCTATTCTCTTCTTGTCTATCGTCCATGTTTCACTTCCATACGTGGCTACAATCAATACAAATACTTTCAGAAACGTCTTCCCGACACTTATATCTATACTCGTTGTTAACAAATTTCTCTTCTTCAGAAACGCTTTCCTTGTCATTGCCAGTCTACATTTTATATCCTCTCTAATTCGACCATCATCAGTTATTTTGCTCCCCAAAAAGAAAAACTCCTTTACTACTTTAAGTGTCTCATTTCCTAATCTAATTATCTCAGCGTCACCTGATTTAATTCGACTACATTCCATTATCCTCGTTTTGCTTTTGTCGATGTTCACCTTATATCCCCCTTTCAAGACACTGTCCATTCCGTTCAACTGCTCTTCCAGGTTCTTTGCTGTCTCTGACAATTACAATGTCATCGGCAAACCTCAGACTTTTTATTTCTTCTCCATGGATTTTAATTCCTACTCCGAATTTTTCTTTTGATTCCCTTTCACACCCCTCGACTCGTTATGACTGCCATCTGGTTTCTGTAAAAATTGTAAATAGTCTTTCGCTCCCTGTATTTGACCCCTGCCACCTGTAGAATTTGAAAGAGACTAATCCAGTCCACATTGTCAAAAGCTTTCTCTAAGTCTACAAATGCTAGAGATGTTGGTTTGCCTTTCCTTAATCTATTTTCTAAGATAAGTCATAGGGTCAGTATTGCCTCACGTGTTCAAACATTTCTACGGAATCCAAACTGATCTTCCCCGAGGTCGGTTTCTACCAGTTTTTCCATTCGTCTGTGAATAATTCGTGTAAGTATTTTGCAGCCGTGATTTATTAAACTGATAGTTCGGTAATTTTCACGCCTGCCCACACCGGTCTTTTTTTTATTGGAATTATTATATTCTTCTTGACGTCTGTGGGTATTTCACCTGTCTCATACATCTTGCTCACCTGATGGTAGAGTTGGGTCAGGGGTGACTCTCCCAAGGCAGTCATTAGTTCTAATGGAATGTTGTCTACTCCCGGGGCGTTGTTTCGACTTAGGTCTTTCAGTGCTCTGTCAAACTTTTCATGCAGTATCTTATCTCCCATTTCATCTTCATCTATGTCCTCTTCCCTTTCCATAATATTGCTCTCAAGTACATGGCCCTTGTACAGACGCTCTATATACTCCTTCCACCTTTCTGCTTTCCTTTCTTTGCTTAGAACTGGATTTCCATCCGAACTCTTGATATTCATACTAGTGGTTCTCTTTTCTGCAAAAGTCTCTTTAATTTTCCTGTAAGCACTATCTATCTTACCCCTAGTGATGTGGGCCTCTACATCCTTACATTTGTCCTCCAGCCATCCTTACTTAGCCATTTTGCTCTTCCTGTCGATCTCAGAAATGAGACGTCTGTATTCCTTTTTGCCTACTTCAAGTACTGCATTTTTGTATTAACTCCTTTCATCAATTAAATTCAATATCTCTTCTGTTACCCAGGGATTTCTACCAGCGCTCGTCTTTTTACCTACTCGATCGTCCGCTGCCTTCACTATTTCATCCCTCAAAGCCACCCATTCTTCTTCTACTGTATTTCTTTCCCCCATTCTTGTCAATTGTTCCATAATGCTCTCTCTGATACTCTCTGGAACCTCTGGTTCTTTCAATTTATCCAGGTCCCATCTCCTTAAATTCCCACTTTTTTGCAGTTTCTTCAGTTTTAATCTACAGTTCATAACCAGAGTCCTCATCTACCCCTTTAAATCTAAAACCTGGTTCGTAAATCTATATATAATCTATTTGAAACCTTCCAGTGTCTCCAGGCCTCTTCCACGTATACAATGTTCTTTCATGATTCTTGAACCAAGTGTTACCTATGATTAAGTTATGCTCTGTGCAAAATTCCACCAGGCGGCTTCCTCTTTCATTCCTTACCCCCATTGCATATTTGCCTTCTCTTCCTTTTCCTACTATCAAATTACAGTCCCAGATGACTATTTAATTTTCGTCTCCCTTCACTCTCTGAATAATTTCATTTATCTCATCATACATTTCTTCAATCTCTTCGTCATCTGTGGAGCTAATTGGCATTCAAACTTGCATTACTGTGGTAGGCGTGGGTTTCGTATCTATCTTGGCTACAACAACGCGTTCACTATGCTGTTCGTAGTAGCTTACCAGCGCTCCTATTTTTTATTCATTATTAAACCTACTCCTGCATTCTCCCTATTTGATTTTGTATTTATAACCCTGTATTGACCTGTCCGGGTGTCTTGTTCCCCTGCCACCGAACTTCACTAATTCCCACTATATCTAACTCTAACCTATCCATTTCCCTTTTTAAATTTTCTAACCTACCTGCCCTATTAAGGAATCTACATCTAGATATATACTCCGCTAGCCACCAAGCCGTGTCTGGCGGAGGGCACAAATCGCGCCAAAGTCATATTTCCCAACCTCTGTTCCACTCGCGGATCGCACGAGGGAAAACGACTGACTGAACGCGTCAGTAAGAGCTCTAATTTTCCTTATCTTTGAATGGTGATCATTGCGCGATTTGAAAGATGGTGGTAGTAATATATGATCTACATCCTCTGCGAAGATCGGATTTCGGAATTTAGTGAGCAGCCCCTTCCGTTTAGCGCGTCGTCTATCTGACATTCCACGCTCCGAGAACGCCAGTTTTGTTTCTCCTGATAACGACGTCTTCCTGAGTAGTCCCCGCCAGGAGATCCGAATGTGGGACTATTTTACCTCCGGAATATTTTACCCAAGAAGACGAAATTATCATTTAATCATACAATAAAACTGCATGCCCTCGAGAAAAATTATGGCTGTAGTTTCCCCTTGCATTCAGCTGTTCGCAGTAGCATCACAATTAGGCTGTTTTGGTTAATGTTACAAGGCCAGATCAGTCAATCATCCAGACTGTTTCCCCTGCAACTACTGAAAAGGCTGCTGCCCTTCTTCAGGAACCACACGTTTGTCTGGCTTCTCAGTAGATACCCTACGTTGCATCGCTGAGGCACGCAAGCCTCCCCACCAGTGACAAGATCCATGGTCCATATCATACAGATATCTTGGCTAAAACATTTGGCAATGTATTTCGATCATCTGATGGCTTTACAAGACGGTAAATCACAGCATCATCTGCAAACAGTCCAAGAGCGCCGATCAGATTGTCTCCCACGTCATTTATGTAGATCACGAACAACGGAGGGCATATACCGTTTTCTTGGGAAGGCCAGATA
This sequence comes from Schistocerca americana, assembly GCF_021461395.2. Classification (NCBI taxonomy): domain Eukaryota; kingdom Metazoa; phylum Arthropoda; class Insecta; order Orthoptera; family Acrididae; genus Schistocerca; species Schistocerca americana. The sequence continues at coordinate 544,144,096 of NC_060119.1, forward strand.
CTACTTCTATTTTACTCGATGACTTTCCGCCAAATACTATGAACTGTGACCTTTCTGACAGGAACTCGCGATTCCATTCGCACAGCTGGGACGATACTCCATAGGCAAGCAAGCACCTTCTCGCTTGTGAGAAGCGGTGTCAGAAGCCTTTTGGAAATCTAAAAATGTAGAATCAGTTTGACAACCCATGCCGATGACACTCATTTACGGTGAGAATAGATGGCTAGATGTGTTTCACAAAGATCGACATTTTCTGAATACCTCCTGGCTACTTGTAGACAAATAGTTTTCTTCGAGGTAATTCACATGACATAAAATTAATTTTGGTAACAGGCACACTGGACGAAATATTTTTTCACTCCCAGGAGAAATGACGCTAATACAACCCCTAGCTTTGATAAGTGTTTTAATTCTGCGAGGAAGAGAGTATACAAGTTTCTTCTAATGTGCCATATCCAGGTGAGACCACTCATTTATGATTAGATCGCATAGAGCTACTGAATTGCGGGTAGTAGTATAATCCAGTAAAGGGGTGTTTTTTGCTGCCAAAAAACGAGGTAAAAGATTTTATTTTTTTATCTTGTGCATATAGTTGTATGTCGACCTTCAAAACCCTCGGGACAACTTTTTGTGGCCAAATAACAAAGACATTTTAGCACTTTTTTAGGGTTTTCGCCTAATATTCGGAAATTATGTACCCTACTGAAAATTTCATTATTGCGAAAATACAAGAGCTGACATACTGTGGATTACACAGCACCAAGATATGTCCTACTTTGAATCAGATAATGGTTTTTTAAGGATTTTAAGCACATGGGATAAAGGTAGTCGCCTTGTAACCAGACCATCATTTCTCCAGTCACTAACATGTGGTGTAATGGCAGTCACCTGTAAACTGGCCATCATTTCCCCCTCACCCCCCCCCCCCCAGGGTTAATAAGTAGTCACCCTGTAAACTAACAATCATTGCCCCATCAAATAATATCCATTTTTCTATTATACGAAAAAAGCAAAACAAGCTTTTGCTGAAAGTTTATCTCTTACAGTGGCTGCTCAAAATTTTAAAATACCTTTTAAGTAATATATATTTTGGGAATCTGATGCACTTTGCACTTAAATGGCCAAGTAAAGTTCACGGACTAGTGTAGGTGCCTGCATGCCAGGGGCAAGTAAATGACGTAATCATCACCACGTGAAAAGCCACGTTCCCTTTCAATGACATTATCATGTCCCATCCCTTACGATACCTATCCTCTCCCCTCTCCTCGAATCAGAGCCTAGTATAAACATGCCATTAAAAACAGCATTAATTCTATGGGGGATGAAGTGGTCATTGGCGACACAAATTGTAAGTATGTGTAATTGATTCTCTATTGGAGGTGGAGAGAAAATGCTGAAGACGTAGACAGCCAGTGGTGACAACTAGTTTATTGACTTCTGAGTTCAACAGGCATAGATACAGTGTCTACAGCAGGCGGGCAGTGGTGGTCGGTCAGTGCATCCAGCCCGGGACGGCATCTCACGATGCACTGATGTCGGCACTTTCTTCAGTATGGCTCGGCGGCAATCTTGCTAGCTATGCATATTTCAGTCCCGTACTGTGCCAGGAGGTAGCACCCCTGCCCTGGTAACTGCAGTCGGAATGAGCCAATACTCAGACCAGCAGTAGGCAGTAGCGTTGCCCTGGCTCAAGTTGCAGATTGATGACTGGAGGCAAGCCAAAACAAGTTGGAGGGAAACCAAACACACATGCACTGAGTCTCTTTCCCACGCACAAAATAATCCAGGAATTTTATACGAACTTTTTCTTTTCTTTATATGGTTTTTTCAACTAGATTTATGGATTTATGTCTGGATTATCATAGTTCTGTGCTACAGAAACCTTCTGCTGCAGGTCGTGACATCTAGTTTTCCAGCAATTACACTCTTGTGTTGATCTTCTGAACTGTTAGAGTATTGAATGTATCAGTAGAACAGCTGGGGGTGAAGCCTTTCTTAAAACTTGCCTTTTGTTTACTAATCTTAACAAATCGCTGACTCTGAATTTAGGTTTTTGTACATGTATCATCTTGATCTTATTACACATAGTAGCCAAAAGGTTGTTTACTTTCACATCAGCTGTTGACACATTTATTGTTCTACATTTTATGTCATTATATTGGCTGAATAGATTTTGCACCTTATCAATCCATTTGAAACAACGCTGCTCAGTGAAATGTTTAAGAATATTTCCTTTATGAGCTCTATTGAATCGTTTCACGACTGAAGATGTCTAGGCTGAAAATGATGAGTAGTGATTAATGTTATGTTTCTCCACTAGTTTTTTGCCAGTCGTCCACATATACTGAATCTTCTGCTCTGCCGATCGTTTGACGAAAGTCTGTACCTGGCTTCCTACTGAGAATGGTCGGTACGCTGAGCCCTAATATTGCGGTGAGCGCAGGGAAGTAGAGAATTAGTCGAGTGGGTCTCGGTACTGGCACACATGAAAAGAGTGGTGGTGGATTCTGAAGGGGCAGCTGGTTTGGAAGCCACTGGTCGATACCGTTGGACGGTGGGGCTTGAAGCTCTCTGTCACTGTGACGAATTTTGTGCAGGAGAGCACAAGAGTGGACAGCACGGACTGCGACGTTTGTTTGAGAAATGTGGGGAACGTTGTGTATTCAGGAGCAGAGAATTAAAGGTACTGTACTGTGAAAGACTCTGTTTTCTTTTGGCGTTAACTGTGCCCATATTGGTCTGCCGTGCCACCTGTAATGCGGAGGTTACTTTAGCGCTCTTTTGGAATATAGAGGCAGTGGGCTATGAGAGTGATTTAGGGACTGTCGTGACACCGTGTGGTATCTTCCTACTGGGCTACTACTACGTTATTTGAATTTAGCTAATGCATGGCTCCCATGAATATGTTATTCGGTTGAACGGCTGTGAATGAGCCGGTTATTTGGAAAATAAAGGAGAGCTCCTGGGGCAGTTGTAATATACTTGCTGTTTGTTTGATTCAGTAGGTTAAATTAATGAATCATTAAAGTGTAGGTATTATCAGCTGCGTGCATCCCAATATGCTTCCCGTAATAGTTAACATAATTATTGTATGACATACAGGGACAATAAAAATGTTTTCGTTTGACGCCGTTCGTGCAAAGTATATGCAACGCAACACGTCTCCGATGCGTGTATATAAGCACTGATATGTACGCAAGCAATTACTGTGGCATTCGGGTCTTCCCGACTTGTGTGCGATAAATGTGGAAACGTGAACTATTACCAAATATGTCCAAACAGGTCCAGTGTGTTGAAATTCTCTTCTTGGCCGCCGAAGAAAAATCTCTCTCAGACATCCATCGGAGAGTAAAGAATGTCTCTCGAAACCCACCATTGTGGAATGGTGCACCAAAGCATGCTGCTGCTTCATAGTAACGCACGCCTCTATAACTCAGAAGTTACTCCATCTCAAATGGGAGACATTCAACAACACGGTCTATTGTCCTGACCTCTCCCCATGATGTTATCACGCCTTCAGTTCCTTAAAAAAGGCCTCGAAGAGTCGATGATTCCTGTCGGACGAGGACATGCAGGAGGACGTTCCGGACTTCCTCACGCTGCAGAACACGGCGTTTTACCAAACATTTGTCTTCAAAGCCGATGGGATGATTGGTTCAGTGCTCACGGCGATTTTGCCTGATTTGCACGCCGATTCTGGGCTGTATGTTCTTCGAACGGAAGCTTTTTGATCGTCCCTTATGTTAACATAACAACTATGTTCAATCCACTCATTGGTATCACATGGGGAATCTTGCAAGTGACAGTTATGCTACCGTTCCACCAACTTTGCTCTTAACTAAGCAGTCTCTGCTTCCTATTTGTCAATATACACTTTCGGTCGGAGTCCTCAATATTAATCACATCATATTATGGCAACAAGCCTTTTATCCGCTTCACATTTTCCAAACCCTTCACGTCGACACACAGGTGGAAAAACTGAGCGTATACCATTCAGCCCAGTCTTAAATGCCTCACCACCCAATACTATGATGGTGCTGACTTTCCATTAACTATTTTTCGGCTGTTATATCAAGCTCACGGCGGGCGATGTCCGCTCTAGAATGAAACCACCATTAGCAACATGCTACTTCGAGCCCCACCCATCATTCGAAATGCAAGTTTCTTCTTGTCTGTGGTGTGGAATCTTTGGTAAGCAAATAAGACATCATATATGGTTCTGGGAAAAAAACGGCTACATCACGCTAATCGCCCCACTTCCTATCACATGACCACGTCATCACTTTCAGTCGATAAATTGCGAGACTCCTTTCATATATACAGCATTAAATCTCCTACATATAGGTAGCACTTGTTACTCAACTGACTGAAGGCGTCATTTATTTAACTAAACAGTGAATAATAGGCAGTATACTATTACTTTCTTTGGGAACGACGTTTTTGTTTGCACTTCAATCATCATATCAGTGACAGACGATTTAAATGTTCTTTATTTTGACGTGAACAAACGATGAAATGTATGGGCCACTTCTGGAACTCTGTGCAGCTCATGAGCCCATTTCTCCTAATCCTCTGTCATCATAATAAAGCGACAAAAGCCGGCCGAAGTGGCCGTGCGGTTAAAGGCGCTGCAGTCTGGAACCGCAAGACCGCTACGGTCGCAGGTTCGAATCCTGCCTCGGGCATGGATGTTTGTGATGTCCTTAGGTTAGTTAGGTTTAACTAGTTCTAAGTTCTAGGGGACTAATGACCTCAGCAGTTGAGTCCCATAGTGCTCAGAGCCATTTGAACCAAAGCGACAAAAAACTGCAGTACATTTGATACGCTTACACAATATTCTTTGTGCTATAATCGACTGAACCGTTCTCTTTAGGATATTTAGATGAACTGAAATATAAATTCAACTCCATTATGTCTGTTGCATAGAATATGCTCCAGTCATGAGAAATCGAGCTCTTGTTCGTCTGAAAAATAAAATTATGTATCTTGTTGTTTCACGTACTGTATGAATTTCACTTGCCACGTCCATGTACAAAATTCTGGTGCATCACATTCAGTTAGATTCCAATAATAAATTGGTAGAGTCAGGCTTAAATAATTTCTTAAGCTATTCCATAATAATATTTGCTCTTCCTCGTATACTCATATTTGTGTCATGTTTCAGAACATTAAGGTTTATGCGAGAGCTTAAAATCATCTTTCTGTAATCCTCTCCGAACCGCTATATCATACTGAGTGGGGTACAGAAAATGAAATGAACATCATCAACAACGAATTCCTGTAGTTCATTCCCCCTTCCCCAGCCAGCATTCTGCAATATGACTGCTTCATCTGGCATAAAAAATGCATTTCCTTTCATCAGAGTTGCAAGAGATGTGCAAGAAAGTTGCGTCCTTGTAGTGTGCCCCCTATTTCATGTACATCGGACGTCACCTCAGAATTCCGATGTACAAACACGCACTGTAAAAATGACATTGTATAACACCTTAACCTGCTGTTCAGTTCATTCTTTATTGTGCGATAGGTTTGGTTAGAGACCATTTTCCAGCACAAACTTTTGTTAACAACAAGAGTTATATACATGTATCAAAAAACAGAATACCAAAAAGTATAACATGTATAAATAATATTTAACAATGCTTAACGGAGTATTTTTTATAAATACAATGTCAAAAAACACACAGTGCAAAAAATCATTTTAACAACAAATGTTTAGTAATGCTTAACTAAGCACCATTTAAATATATGGTGTTTTTGAAATTGTGGTTTCTTATGCATTATTGGAACTCTTGTCGTTACCAAAATTTTATGCTGGAAAACTGTCTCTAGCTGAAACCTGTTGTACAACAAAGAATAAATGCAATGGCAGCTTAAGGTATTGCATGATGTCATTTCTACAATATAAAAGCTGTGGAACAAATTCAACAAAAAGAATTTACAAACAGCATGTTCCAACAGGGGTTTCATAGAACGTTGCAGAGTAAGTGTGACGCAGAGCGAGTTTTATTACTCGCCCATCAACCTCTCTACCGTTTTTTGGAGGATCATATTAGCTTTTGTTTCTTAAAGTATGTACATTCGCTCGTCAAACAGAATAAGGATCTCTGGCAAACAGTCAGCTTTAACTGTTAAGAAAATCTCGGAGTCTCCTAAGAGGACAGCGACACCTGCGATGTTTCCACAATGCGATAAAGGACTCAGGACGCATTTGTTTCGGCTCTCACAGAATTTTTCGTTTGACGGAATACACCAAAACTACGTTTCCTTGGTGAATACTGGCGTTTAGTTCGGTCGAGGACGTCCTTAACTAAAGATAAGTCATCTGTTTACCTCAACGCACAGTCTAAAGACAGTAAATGCTGGAAGGTTAGTATGGAATTTGTGAAAGTGGCAAAATGCTTGTAATTGTACTATCATAGTTTTTGTTCTTTTATTGGTTAACACCAGAGCTGGTAGCTCTAAAATCAGCAACATTTCACTTTTGCCTACTTCGTGCTTCTTGCAGTCATGGGAGTAGTATATATATGGTATGTTGTGTTGTGTTGTCGTGGTCAAGAATGACACAATGCAAATGTATGTTTTTTAAGCCATCATTATTTTGCCTCATTTAATGCCTTACCCCATCTATCTGTATATTGTGTCAATCTCTTCATATCAACATATAGCCTACTTGCAACATTTTCGATAAATTACATTGCACATTCTAGCCCTTAACTGTTTCTACGACTTTCCCTGGAGCTTTATATCCGGTTAGTTCTGCAGTATCGATGAAGGTATTCAAGATAATTAAATTTTAATTTTTGAGATTTTAGAGCATTCACTACTCGTCTTAGCAAAAGGATTATGGTCCACCTTGGCATGTATCATATCGCTATGTTAGTCTTTTTCAAAAACGGCTCTGAGCACTATGGGACCTTATTTTTTAACATCTGAGGACATCAGTCCCCTAGAACTTATAACTATTTAAACCTAACTAACCTAAGGACATAACACACATCCATGCTCGAGGCAGGATTCGAACCTGCAACCGTGGCAATTGCTCTGTTCCGGACTGACGCGCCTAGAACCGCTCGGCCACCGCGGCCGGCTGTGTTAGTCTTTTTTCTTCTTCTAGGTCTATAAACAAACTTTGTCCTAATAATGATTACCTTCCTTTCTATCACACTCATATATGTAGTGACGAGAAAATAACTGCATATCTCTCTACACATCCTAATCTCTTTTACAACATTTCGATTACCCCTGCGGGAAATGTACACTACTGGCCATTACAATTGCTACACCAAGAAGAAATGCAGATGATAAACGGGTATTCATTGGACAAATATATTATACTAGAACTGACATGTAATTACATTTTCACGCAATTCGGGTGCATAGATCCTGAGAAATCAGTACCCAGAACAACCACCTCTGGCCGTAATAACGGCCTTGATACGCCTGGGCATTGAGTCAAACAGAGCTTGGATAGCGTGTACAGGTACAGCTCCCATGCAGCTTCAACACGATACCACAGTTCATCAAGAGTAGTGACTGGCGTATTGTGACGAGCCAGTTGCTCGGGCACCATTGACCAGACGTTTTCAGTTGGTGAGAGATCTGGAGAATGTGCTGGCCAGGGCAGCAGTCGAACATTTTCTGTATCCAGAAAGGCCCGTACAGGACCTGCAACATGCGGTCGTGCATTATCCTGCTGAAATGTAGGGTTTCACAGGGATCGAATCAAGGGTAGAGCCACGGGTCGTAACACATCTAAAATGTAACGTCCACTGTTCAAAGTGTCGTCAATGCTAACAAGAGCTGACCGAGACGTGTAACCAATGGCACCCCATACCATCACGCCGGGTGATACGCCAGTACGGCGATGACGAATACACGCTTCCAATGTGGGTTCACCGCGATGTCGCTAAACACGGATGCGACCATCATGATGCTGTAAACAGAACCTGGATTCATCCGAAAAAATGACGTTTTGCCATTCGTGCACCCAGGTTAGTCGGTGAGTACACCATCGCAGGCGCTTCTGTCTGTGATGCAGCGTCAAGGGTAACCGCAGCCATGATCTCCGAGCTGATAGTCCAGTCTGCTGCAAACGTCGTCGAACTGTTCGTGCAGATGGTTGTTGTCTTGCAAGCGTCCACATCTGTTGACTCAGGGACCGAGACGTGGCTGCACGATCCGTTGCAGCCATGCGGATAAGATGCCTGTCATCTCGACTGCTAGTGATACGAGGCCGTTGGGATCCAGCACGGCGTTCCGTGTTACCCTCCTGAACCCACCGATTCCATATTTTCCTAACAGTCATTGGATCTCGACCAACGCGAGCAGCAATGTCGCGATACGATAAACCACTATCGCGATAGGCTACAATCTGACCTTTATCAAAGTCGGAAACGTGATGGTACGCATTTCTACTCCTTACAAGAGGCATCACAACAACGTATCACCAGGCAACGCCGGCCAACTGCTGTTTGTGTACGAGAAATCTGTTGCAAACTTTCCTCATTTCAGCACGTTGTAGGTGTCACCATCGGCGCCAACCTTGTGTGAATGCTCTGAAAAGCTAATCATTTGTGTATCACAGCATCTTCTTCCTGTCGGTTAAATTTCGCGTCTGTAGCACGTCACCTTCGTGGTGTAGCAACTTTAATGGCCAGTAGTGTGCAATACAGGCAGTACAACTGCTGTACAGTCTACACTGAACAGGTGTTGTCTAAATTGACGTAATTGTCTTTCAAGAGACATCTGTAATCATTCCAGTAACGATTCATACTGGTGTTCTCTGTGCATCTCTGCTGCAATTCAATGCGGGCTGTGCAGATTTATTACGCTCCTAGCAACGCGACTGTGAAATCCTTCGAAAAGTGGAAGGAAGATCACTGTTTAACGTCCCATAAGCGACGGTGTAAGGATGGAGCACAAGCTCGTTCCGAGAATGGGTAGGGAAGGAAATCTGCAGCGTCCTTTTCCAAAGAAGCCTTACTGGCACCGCCGTAAGCGGTTTAGGGAAAATACGGAAAACCCTAATGTGGATGACTGAAATGAGATTTGGATGCGATTCATATCTTTGAACCACAGTGCCACTCCCTCGGTGAGTGGCCGACTGGACAATCACAGTAAATAGCGGAGCAGTATCCTGCAATACCTTTTTCTAGAGTCTCATCAGATGCACTGCATTTTCTCAGGATTGTCACAAAAATCTATGTCGTCCATTGATATTCTTTAGTGGTGATTTCACATGTTGCTGCATTTAAATAACGTCTAGGTGTCGGAATTCGACAGCTGCAGGATCATGGCCGAACCATGCTGCGCTGTATTGTTCCACAAAGGGCTGTTCTCATTGGCTGGTTTTCTACTACTGTCAAGTGAACACGCAATAGATTGGTTGAGGTAGACCATTGTGTGTGTATTGAACCGGGGACCTAGAAACGATGGAGAGGCTTCGTCCCGCTGTAGCCCTCAGTGGTTCACAACCCCACAACAGGCCACAGCAGTCCACCCACCACCCACCACCCACCCCACCACTGCCCCACACCGAACCTAGGTTTATTGTGTGGTTCTCCTCCCCCCCTCCCTCCCCCCTCTCTGGGAACGTCTCATACCAAGCGAGTGTAGCTCAAATGTTTGCGTGATAGAATAATTACGCTGTACGCGTACGTGGAGACAGTGTTTGCGAAGCAGTCACCGACATAGTGTAATGAGGCGGAATAAGGGGAACCAGCCCGTATTCGCCATAGGCAGATAGAAAACCGCCTTAAAAACCATCCACAGGCTGGCTGGCATACCGGATCTCGTCACTAATCCGCCTTGTGGATTAGTGCCAGGGACCGGCACGCATTCCTGCTTGAGAAGCGGTGCGTTATACCGTATGACTAGCTGGGTGGACTTGAGGTAGACCATACTCAACGCTGAGGAGGACCTCAGCAGGCGATGCTACTAGTGCATGACTGGATAGACGTATTATACGAGTACAAGATCGTAGACTTCCATGGTCGGTGTCATTTTGGATAAAATAATTTTTGGTATTGTTTCGCGTCATTGTAACTACTAAAACAGCTAAATTTGCGACATTCCAAACGACTTGCTGCAGTCATCTTCAGGGCAGTTCATTGCTGTATACTGGTGAATGTCTTCCTTTATATACTGTCATTTCCGGTTAACTGATGAATATCGATTTCATTGGACAGTTTGAAGAAGTTGTTAGGGAGGGACAGCTGTATAGTACGCTATTGCCTGTGCTACCGTGGCTGCTGATTGGAAGGCAACTATAGTAGATGACTGGTAGAAGGTAGCGTATCGGCCGTTTGTTGCCTGTGTCACTCTGGTAAGTCACTGGTGGACAAACTTTCGTTGGTGATTGGAAGGCAGTGGCAAATCAGCAGCTTGTATCCAGGGGATGGTGTTTCTCTGCAGCAAGGTGATAAGGCCGCAAGGCACTTCTCTCTCGGCCGTCATCTAAACTGCCAAACCCGCGTCAAGTTACGCCGCTGGCCGGCGAAGACAAGAGGTCTGCCGGGCTGCAATCGCCAGCAGCGAGGGAGCAGGTAACTTGTAGTCATCCTCCTTGTTCATGTTGATAGGGCATTTAATTATTTCAACAGCCTCTCTTATTTTCCATTGCTACAGCCACGGTTGCCGAGCAAGCACGCGACGCTCTTGAAAATTGACAGGACGACCACATTCGTGGAGACGTTCCCCGCTACAGCTGACTTGGTGTTCTGTCCGAGTAGTACATAGCGTTCATGGTCCGAAACGCGAGAGCTAATGGGTCTCCCAGTTTCGTCTACATAGATTTTGCCAGACTCACACCGAAGTTTGTAGACACCAGCAGTGTGCAGAACTTTCGCTGGATCCTTAGTAAGCCCCAACAAACTTCGGATCTTGCAGCCGCTCTGAAACATAGGTATTCAAACTGTTTAGTGACATCTCAGGTATGTGACGTCAGCCACTAGATAAGCGAAAATGACAATATGTAATGGAAGACATTCACCAGTATACAACAGTGAACTCTCCTGAAGAGGACCGCAGCAAGTCGTTCGAAACGTCGGCAGTTTAGCTGTTTCAGTAGTTACAATGACGGGGCCCAATACCCAAAATTATTTTATCCAAGATATATTGTTGATTCAGCTGTGGGAGATGTTACAGCCACGTCATGTGCCTTAAATCCGGAAATGGGCTTCTTTGTAGAAAGACAAGTGTCAACACTGACATTGCGATGATGTCTGGGGCAACATAGAATGTCATCACGGCGACCATTGTGTGTGGTTTCCCGCGGAGAGAGATAGACCGAGGATGGTGCCCCCCACAACACTGGGCACATTAGTAGCATAACATCACCTTCCAAGTTCTGGGTCCAGCATCATGGTGGACATACCCTTGTGTGCAGGGTCCGAGGCGAACGATCGTTGCCAGACTGCATTCGACACCGTTATGAGAGTCCAGCAGCTGCCCTGATGGTACGGGGTGCCACTGGGTACACAGCACGACCACCAGACCGCGCTGACCTCGCCGCGACACGGCAGGTGCTCCACAGTTACTGTGGTAGCACTTTCTCTAGATCTCTCAACCTCTGAAAACCTCTGGTCATGCGTTGCTGAGAGACTGGCACGCACCATTCACCAGCACTACAATAGATCAATTCTGGCTTAGAGCTGAATCATCGTGATAGGACGTTCTTGCTACCAGCTCTGTATACTGCTAAATTTCACACCTTATGTTTCATCAAACCGTCTAAAAATTTAATCATGTGTTCCGTCTCCTATACTGCGAACACACACTAATTAAAATTGCTGTCGTTCCTAAGGTTGAATTTTAATGGACAGCAGTGGGCAGCGTACGTAATTCCTCACAGATGCGATTCGCCGATGCTGCTGAGGTGATTTCTTTGGCAAACTAGTTTTGTAAAATGAAGAAACCGTGCAACAGTTACTCGATCCACAATCTGTTATTGTGTACACGACCGGTTTCGGAACAACTAAAGTCCCATTATCTAATGCAAAAAAATAAAATCACTTAATTGTCTGAGGTCATCCTCACCCCAATGCTGGCATGGAACCAAAGGTTCCGTGACAAAAGGGTGAGAGGGTCCTTGTGTTCCATGACAACATTAGGCTGAGGATGCCCTCAGATGGTCAAGTGATTTTATTTTTACACTAGATAATGGGGGACAGATGGCCTTTGTAGTCTGGTCCCATCAACCTCCACAAACCAACCAACCTAATGGAACTTTAAGTGTTCCGAAACCGGTCGTGTACACAATAACAGATTGTGGATTAAGTAACTATTGTGCGGTTTCTTTTTTCAAAAATGGACTTATACAGATGCGGCTGTCCCATAAGAAGAACTCTTTGGCAAACTGTTACAAAATCGTGAATGTGCTCAGTGCTCAAATCCAACACCCGTCCTAACATAAACGCAAAGCAATGTTAGTAAATAGACGAACATACTAGATATCTTTTGAAACTTCCTGGCGGATTAAAACTGTGTGCCGGACCGAGACTCGAACCCGGGACCTTTGCTTTTCGCGGGCAAGCGCTCTACCAACTGAGCTACGCAAGCACGATTCACGCTCCGTCCTCACAGCTTTAATTCCGCCAGTACCTCTTCTCCTACCTTCCAAACTTTACAGAAGCTCTCCTGCGAACCATGCAGAACTAGCACTCCTGAAAGAAAGGATATTGCGGAGACATGGCTTAGCCACAGCCTGGGGGATGTTTCTAGAATTTTTATATATACATATATATATATATATATATATATATATATATTATTATTATTTTTTTTTTTTTTTTTAGGACGGGGCGTGAGTCGTGCTTGGGTAGCTCAGTCCTGCCCGCGAAAGGCAAAGGTCCCGACGAGTTAGAGTCTCGGTCCGGCACACAGTTTTAATCTGCCAGGAAGTTTAATATCAGCGCACACTCCGCTGAAGAATGAAAGAAAATTCATTCTAGATATCTTTTGCCTAAATGACCACCGATCAGTCACTGAAATCAGTCAGAATCAAGTTTGTAGGTGTATCTCTCCAGAGCGATTTGACCCTTTCCACTCGATTTTCTCACACTCTGTACTGCCACTGCACTCGTAATGTTTGCAAATGCATAACCACACAACTAATACATGGGGTTCCTGGCCTTGCCAACGCCTGTGTAGTAGTCGCTCCAAAGTATGATTCAAATCCGACATATGATGTTAAACCATCATCCAAAACATAAACGTTAATGCCCCATGTTGTTGGCTTCTACGGATTGTAACACTTGAAAACGATTGTAACACTTGAAAACGACACGCCTCTTGAGCCCAATAGTGCTCTCATCAATGCTTGCCTTCCTGAAATGTAAAATTCTCTGCACTTGGCTTGCTTTTCATTCTAGACCCCCTTGTGACAGTTCCAGGTCATCTTGTAATTGATCCAGCATGGAAACCCAAAACATTTGAAAAATATATCTCGACTGAATATAGCTTTTTAAAATGAGCACTTTTGTGTCCATTTTTCAGTGAAGTAATTCTGAATAAAGGGCTTAGGATTCATGCCCTTAGTCAGAATAACGCCTAAGAACGCTTTTACTTCATCGGAAGTAACGTCTCTGCAATCTTTCCAGATCGATCCCTGCTTCATTGGTTTATTTACTTTTATTTGAAGCTTAGCATGCTAATTTCTTTTTTTTTTTGTTATTTCATTTGTGAGTTCATCCGTAAAAAATAACAAAAAATCCAGTACCTCATCAGGCCGCTGAAGTCTGGGTTGGAATACATTTACAGCAGTGAAATTGGTTTTTTTTTCCAAATCCGACTGATTTCCGTATTTTCGCCATCCGCCAGAAGCAGGCTGTTCATTAATGTCACTTGCACTTGTCGACTCTGCGTGTTCATCCCTATCAGTTTTGTATCTTCACCTTCACTATCATTGATTTGTGTTGTATAATTATTGTTTTTATCGCTCAAATCACTCATGTAACTCACACTTTAATCCAGTATCTCCAGTATTGCTTTAGGATTATCGCGTAAATTGGCCATTTTTGCTTTTATGGTTCTGAACGTCGACTTCGGAGTGAACTAGAAACATGAAAACATAACAATAGCAGTCTGCGTTAGACAAATGCGTTTCCTCGTGGTTATACCGCTTGCTGACTTACGTCACAGCATTTCAGTACAAGATACCCGACGGTGAGAGGCCCGACATACAAGTTATAGGGAACTGAAGTTTAGGTCGGGCGACGCACGACGTGCGAGTCTCTCGCGATATTAACGCGTTCGTGGCTGCCCTGCCGGTCGAGCGCTAAGGGTTAAGGTGGAACGTCCATGTAAATACAGCATCGATGCCATATCGCGAGTCTCTCGCGATATTAACGCGTTCGGGGCTGCCCTGCCGGTCGAGCGCTAAGGGTTAAGGTGGAACGTCCATGTAAATACAGCATCGATGCCATATTTAGATTCATTAGAAAGATGCGGAAGTCGTTCACAAATTCCTTTTTCGTGCAATCGTCGCTCACTTGTCAAGTTAGATTAACTGAGGAGATTTGATAGAAATAATAACTGCGCGCTTTGTCACAGGTTTGTTTAATCAGCATATAAGATCATTATCAGTGTTCCCTGCGTACTCTAGTGGCGACCGCTGGAAGAAATGAGCTTTGTATTGCAGAGTGTTTTGATCTCAAAAATCGAGAGACACATTTTAGTACATAAAATAAATACGCAAGTTCATCTTTTGTCTCGCGTTATGACTACAACGCCATAATTAGAACGCTGGCCGTTGTGGCCGAGCAGTTCTAGGTGCTTCAGTCCGGAACCGCGCTGAAGCTACGGTCGCAGGTTCGAATCCTGCCTCGGGTATGGATGTGTGTGCTGTCCTTAGGTTAGTTATGTTTAAGTAGTTCTAAGTCTAGGGGACTGATGACCTCAGATGTTAAGTCCCATAGTGCTCAGAGCCAATTAAGAGCCTTAATTAGAGAAATTAAAGCGCGTACAACGAGCTACTGATAATCTCCCTTCTCCCGCACCATCCACCTATGAAAACGAAGAAGGGGTTGAGAGAATGATTCATCGTGTCCCCGTATGTAGAAGCAGAATAAATATTTGAAAGAGAGAGAGAGTGTCGGGGCGGTGGAAGGGGGAGAAGGAGACTAAAAAGCATCTTCAATAGCACTTGTCCTTGTGAAAATAAGAAAAGCGCTACCGGTAATGAGAAGGTCTTCTGAAACAGTAGGCAAGAACGGTATCGTCATAACAATGACCAAGAGTGTTGCATATAGGTTATTACCAACCTTAACATGTTTATTTTCACTCTTGTTCATGGAACATATTCCACAACATGGAAAGGAAGCATAGTCAGACCTAACTGCTGCTGTTGTTGTCGTCTTCAGTCCTAAGACTGATATGATGTATCTCTCCATGCTACTCTATCCTGTTCAAGCCTCTTCATCTCCAAATAACTACTGCAACCTACATCTTTCTGAATCTACTTACTGTATTCATCTATTGATCTCCCTCTACGACTTTTACCCTACACATTTCCCTCCAATATTAAATTGGTGATCCCTTGACGTCTCAGAATGTGTCCTTTTAACCGATCCCTTTTTTTGGTCAACTTGTGCCACAAATTTCTTGTCTCTCCAATTCTATTCAGCACTTCCTCATTAGTTAGGTGATCGACCAATCTGATCTTCAGCATTCTTCTGTAGCACCGCCTTTCGAAAGCTTCTATTCTCTTTTTATCTAAATTGTTCACAGTCCATGTTTCACTTCCATTCATTGCTACACTCCAGAGAAATACCTTCAGAAAAGACATCCTAACACATAAATCTATATAAGTATTAACTGACTTCTCTTTTTTAAAAATGCTTTTCTTGCCATTGCCAGTCTACATTTTATATCATCTCTACTTCGGTCACCATCGGTTATTTTGCTTCCCGTATAGCAAAACTCATTTACTACTTTAAGTATCTCGTTTCCTAACCTGATTTCCTTAGCGTCATCTCATTTAAATCGACTACATTCCACTATCCTCGTTTTGCTTTTGTTGGTGTTCATATTATATCCTGCTCTCTAGACACTGTCCATTCCGTTCAACTGCTCTTCCGCGTTCTTTGGTGTCTCCGACAGAATCACGATGTCATCGGCAAACCTCAAAGATTTTATTTCTTCTCCGTGAACTTTAATTCCTACTCTAAATTTTTCTTTGGTCTCCTTTACTGCTTGTTCAATGTACGTATTGAACAACATCAGGGATAGACTACAATCCTGTCTCACTCCCTTTTCAACCACTACCTCCCTTTCGTGCCCCTCGACTCTTATAACTGCAGTTCGTTTTCTGTACAGGTTGTAAATAGCCTTTGACTCGTTGTATTTTATCATTGCTACCTTCAGAATTTCAAGGAGTATTCCAGTCAACTTGTCAAAAGTAAGTATAAAATGCATGTTTGACCATCTGCAGCTTTTATTTTAAATACAAATATCAACCGGTTTCAGTCTTGGAGCAACTTCACGGATAAGGGTTAAAATGTTTTAAGCCACCAAATTACACTTGTCATTATTTAAATAATGTGCAGAGCATGTCAGGAATATCAATATACGACACATGACTTTTAGGAGCAAACATACCAAGTGTACATAGAGTAAGTCAGTATTGCCTTGCGCGTTCCTAAATTGCTCTGGAATCCAAACTCATATTCCCCGAGGTCTGCTTGTACCAGTTTTTCCAGCCTCCTGTAAAGAATTAGTATTAGCATTTTGCAACCACAACTTATTAATCTGATAGTTCGGTAATTTTCACACTATCAGCAACGCTTGATTTGAAATTGGAATTACTATATTCTTCTTAAAGTCTGCAGGTATTTCGTCTGTCTCATACATCTTGCTTACAATATGGAAGAATTTTGCCGGGGCTGGCTCGCCCAAGGCTCTGTAGTTCTGACGAAATATCGTCTACGCCTGAGGCCTTTTTTCGACTTAGATTTTTAAGAGCTTTGTTAAATTCTTCTTGCAGTATCTTATCTCCCATTTCGTCTTCATCTACGTCCACTTCCCTTTCTATAATATTACTTTCAAGTTCATCTCCCATGTATAGACGCTCTGTATACTCCTTTCACCTTTCCGATTTCCCTTCTTTGCTTTGGCCTGGTTTGTCATCTGTACTCTTGATATTCATACAACTGCATCTCTTTTCCGCAAAGGCCTCTTTAATTTTCCTGTCGACGATATCTGACAAATGTCCGCATTTCGTACACGTCATAGCACAAATACTACGTTAACTAACGTAACTGATGAGCTGAAGTATGCCATGGACCGAAATGAGACCACAATATCGACACTACAAGACTGCAGCAAAATATTCGATACCATGAACTTTGTCTTTTGCTCAGAAGACTGCAACAGCTAAATTTTTCAGATGGTATGCTGATAAGGATTGAATCTACTTGAAAAACAGGCAACGATGTATTGTCAGTGGGAATGACGAGACGTCCTGGAAGTACGGTCCCTCACGAGTGCTACAGGGGGCACACCTAGGTCTATTAGTGCTTTCCCAGTATGTCAATGATATCTCTTTATGTCCTCCTGTAAATATCTTTTATATGGCGACGATCTCCATTTTTAACTAAATGCCAGACCTCAAGGTATCAATTTGTGATCGTTCAGGTGACTGACGATCTGTCTTCCGTGGTGAGATGGGTGCAAAACCTGGGAGTTATACCAAATGCAAAGAACTCCAAAGTAAGCATAGTATCCCACCATAAATTAATAAAATCAGAATCACGTTAACAACTGCCTCATATTCTTCTCGACAATATTCCAGTATCATATCGGAAAACAATGAAGAATTTGGGTGTGACTTTGAATGAGTACATAACAATACTGTCAGCTCATGCAACAAAACTTCCGCTTGCCGTTATGCCTTCAAAAAGATTGCAGACATGTTTCCACAGGACGTGGAACGTAAACTCGTGCATCACTCGTTCTACCGAACCTCCGTAGGCGCGATGTAATGCAACATGGCACGAGAAGCGTAAACAGTGTACGATTATAACTAACAATGAATGCTGGTTATCGTTAAACGTCCAACATGGGTGTATGTGTCGACGTTAGTGCTTCATACGCCTAGTTATGTTGGTTCATGGCTGCTCAGGGTGCACGCTTCCCAATAATTCGCATACCAGATTAAATCCGCATAATCGAAATGCAGAGTCTTTTCTAGCATCTTCGCTGTACCCATCCACAAAACAAAATCATTCGCAAACTTTTTCTCTGTTGCTGCCGTTCGTCTATGGAATGAGGTACCGCTCACTCGGCGCACAATCCAGTGCCGTGTTGCTTTTAAGAAAAAATCGAAGTGCTTTTTTCTGTCTTCCTCGTAACGTTTCCCTAAAAACTAATGCTTGCCCAGTTTGCCCCTGTGTCAAACTCTAAACCAAATGATCTCATCTTTTCTCAGTTACGCTTCTCTCTCCTTTCATTTCTCAGTCAGTCATGTAACTCTTTTTTCCCCTATCTTAATTGTTTGTGTTGCATCGTGTTCCGCTCTCTCTCCCTCTTCAACACAACATTCTCTTATGTCTACTGCCGATAGCGCTTATAATTTAAATATACCACTCTGTAATTTCATTTATTCTTGTATTTCCTATTAAAGAATCTAAAATTAGTGTTTTTCTGCAGTACAGTAATTTCTAAATGTTGTCTTCTGTATTAGACGTAACTGATTAAATGCTTATCGTAATATATACAACGTAAAATATCTGGTTAGCTGTAAGAGATCTGCTTATCCTAAGACTGCAACGTTGGGTATATAAATAAATAAATAGAACTATGTGCTGTAAATAGGGATGTTGATTTCTGTGTGTTCGTATAAAGTATTTTGATGTGAGTTATTTACTTTTAAAAGAAAAGTATTATATACTTTGACTATTGCTGGGTGACGTGTGTAATAAAATAACGCCCTTTAATGTGCTCTGTGCTTCAAGAATGTCAGCCATCAATTCAGGATTATATTTTTACTGTTGTATTTTTAATGCATATATGTAACTCTCGCTGTCAACAAAAATCTGTGCTGTAAAATATCTCTGACCGGTTGCACAATCGATTATAAATTGAACGACAGCTTACGGCGTAACATGTTTTCATTTCCACTATTTGTAAAATCTGTGGAACACAATCAACAAAAAATGTTTGGAAAACACGCATGTTTCATCATGAATTTAGTATGAGCCAGCGGAGAAATGATTGTCGGATGGACTGAGTCAGAAGATAGGAAAGTCAACAGTTGTAACATTAAGAGTGCAACGGGAATTCCACTGTTAAACGCAGAGGAGAGAGCCTGTAGGTGGTAAGAGTGCATTCAAGGCCTCTATAAGGGAGAAGACTTCTCTGATGTGATATAAGAACAAACAGGAGTTGATTTATAACAGATAGTGGATCTAGTAATGGAATCAGAATTTAAGAGCTTTGGAGGACTTAAGAATAAATAAGGCAGAAGGGATGGATAAAATTCCGTCAGAATTTCTAAAATCATTGGAGGAAGTGGCAACAAGACGACTACTCACGTTGGTGTGTAGATTTTGTGACACTGGCGACATACCATCAGACTTTCGGAAAAAAGTCATCTACACAGTTCCCACGCCGGCAAGAGCTGACAAGTGCGAGAATCATCGTATAGTCAGCTTGGTAGCTGATGCATCCAAGCTGCTGACAAGAGTAATACACAGAAGAATGGAAAATAAAACTGCGGATGTGTTGGATGACGATCAGATTGGCTTAACGAAAGGTAAAGGCACCAGACATGCAATTCTGAAATTGCGGCTTATAATGGGAGCAAGACTAAAGAAAAATCAAGACACGTTGATAGGATTTGTCGACCTGGAAAAAGCGTTCGGCAATGTAAAATGGCCCAAGATGTTCGAAATTCTGAGAAAAATAGCGGTAACCTCTAGGGGGAGAAGGGTTACATACAATATGTATAAGAGCCAACAGGGAATAATAAGAGTGTCCGACCAAGAACGAAGTGCGCGGATTAAAAAGGGAGTAAGACAGGGGTGTAGTCTCTCGCCCCTACTGTTCAATGGAAAGAAAAGGAAGGTTCAGGACCGGAATTAAAATTCAAGGTGTAAGGATATCACTGATACGATTCGCTGATGACATTTGTATCCTGAGTGAAAGTGAAGAAGAATTACAAGATTTTCTGAGTGGAGTGAACAGTCTACTGATTACAGAATACGCATTGATACTAAATCGAAGAAAGACGAAAGTACTGTGAAGTAGCAGAAATGAGAACAGCGAGAAACTTAACATCAAGACTGATGATCGAGAAGTAGATGAAGCTAAGTAATTCTACTAGCTGGGCACCAAAATAACTAATACAGACGGAGTAAGGAGGACATAAAAAGCAGAATAACACAAGCAAAAAGGACATTCCTGACCAAGAGCGTCTACTAGTATCAAACATAGGCCTTAATTTGAGGAATAAATTTCTTAGAATGTACATTTGGAGCACTGCATTGTATGACAGGGAAACATGGACTGTGGGAAAACCAGAACAGAAGAGGATCGAAGCATTTGAGATTTGGTGCTACGGGCGACTGTTGAAAATTAGGTGGACTGATAAGGTAAGGAATAAAGAGGTTATGCGCAGAATCGGAGAGGAAAGCAATATATGGAAAACACTAACATGGGGAAGGAACAGGATGAGAGCACATCTGTTAAGATATCAGGGAATGACTTCCATGGTACTAGAGGAAGCTGCAGAGGCCAAAAATTGTACAGGAAGACAGAGATTTGAATACATCCAGCAAATAATTAATATTCCTGATATTCAGTACTCTCGTGAAATGGTTGTAGGGGAAAACCTCCACTTCATCGCTACCTCGGTGATGATATGTCCCATCGCTCGTTCGCCGACTATAACAGCACGTTGAGGCTCACTTAAATCTTGATCATCTGCCATTGTAGCAGCAATAACCGATCTAACAACTGCGCAGATACTTATTTTATACAGGCGTTGCTGACCGCAGCATCGTATTCTGCCTGTTTACATATCTCTGCATTTGAATACGCATGCCTACACCAGTTTCTTTGGCGTTTCAGTGTATTTACCCTTTGGTCAACTTCTTTACCTATTTTGGAGAACCATAGTAGCTTCTGTTTCTGAAAATATCTTTCGCACCTCAAATGGAACAAAGATTTTCGGCAAAAAGTTAGCTTTAAATTTTGGGTAGATCTCACAGTCTCCTACAAGAACGGCAACACCCTCACCTTTCCCACGTTGAGAAAAAGTAATCAGAACGCACTCGATTCGGGTCTCACAGAATTTTTCATTCGCTAGAAGACACTGAAACGAAGGGTGTAAGAAAACAGACTACGCATATAATTGCAGGCGGCGACGACAGATGAAAATGGGAGTGTTTCAGGCGTAGTGCAGCAACTCGACGTGACAAGAACCCAACAAATCATTAGAAGTACCTCGCAGGGATACTAAACCCTGCTGCCTTTACAGACGTCCATAATTGCGAAAGTGTTGCCGGTGCAGGATTTTGTGCATGATCTGACCCATAATTGTTCTATGGGATCCAAGTCGTGCGATCTGGGTGGCGAAACCTTTCGCTCGAATTGTCGAGAACAATTGTGGCCTTGTGACATCCATAAAATTCCCATCCGTATTTGGGAACATGAAGTCAATTAATGGCTGCAAATAGTGTCCAGGTAGCCGAACATAACCATTTCCCTCAATAATCGGTTCAGCTGGACCAGAAGCCCCAGTCCACGCCATGTAAACACAGCCCACACCATTATAGACTCACCACGAGCTTGCACAGTGCTTTGTTGACAACTCGGGTCCATGACTTCGTGGGGTCTGCGCTTCATTCGTATCCTACCATCAGCTCTTACCAGCTGAAGTCGGGACTCATCTGACCAGGTCCAACCGATATCGTTACGAGTCCAGGAGTGGCGCTGCAGGCGATGTCGTGCTGTTATCAAAGGTACTCGTGTCGGTCGTCTGCTGCCGCAGCCCATTAACGCTAGATTTCGCCGCACTTCCCTAATGGCTATGTTCGTCGTACGTCCCATACTGGTATCTGCACTTATTTCACTCTTGTCTGTTAGCAGTGACAAATGTACGCAAACGCCGTTCCTCTTGGTCGTCAACTTCAGGCCGTCGGCCACAGCGTTGTTCGTGGCGAGAGGCAATGCCTGAAATCTGGTATTCTTGGCGCACTCTTGACACTGTGGATCTCGGGATACTGAGTTCCCTAACGAGTTCCGAAATGGAATGTCCGATGCGTCTAGCCCCAACTATCATTCCGCGTTCCCCAAAAATTAAAGTTTGTGGCCAGTTTGCCCCTGTGTCAAACTGTAAAACAAATGGTCTCATCTTTTCTCAGTTAAACTTCTCTCTCTTTTCATTTCTCAGCCAGTCATGTAACTCTTTTTCCCCCTATTTTATTGTGTTTTAACCTGTTTTAACAAGTTCCACTTCCTCTCCCTCTACAACACTTTCTCGTATGTCTGTTGCTGCTAGCTCATATATTTTAAATTTATATTTATTCTCGTATTTCTCATTAAAGAATGTAAGCTGTATGTTTTTCTGCAGCACAGTAATTTCTAAATGTTGTATTATATATTAAGTGTAACTGATTACCTGCTTATTGTAAAATATGCAAAGAAAATATGTGAGACATCTGGTTAGATTTAAGAGAGGATCTGATTACCCTAATTTTACCACATTAAATTATTGAACAAAACTAACTTCTTTCAATAAAGAATCTTCATTTCTATATCTTCACAGATAATTTTTACTGATGAATGAAATGTGTAACAAGTAGTACACTTATGATACGTTCCGTACTTGATGTATATCAGCCGTCAGTTCGGAATTAAGATGTATAAACACACATTATAGAAAGGGCGCCACGTAACACCCCAAGCTGTAGTTAGATTTATTTTTTATCTTACGACTGGTTTCTGTTAGAGACCATTTTCTAGCATAGAAGTTCATTAACAGCAGAGGTTACGTACATGTATCAGAAAACAGAACACCAAAAAAATATAACATTCATAAGTGATGTTTAGTCCTGTAGGACTTTATTTATTAATAAATGTTGTATTAGTTAGATAGATATATCAAAAAAGACAATGTGGAAAACATTATTTTTATAAGTAGTGTTTAGTCATGCATGATTAAACCTTATTTATAAAAATTATGTTTCTAACATTGTGTTTTCTGATACGTGTATGTAACTCTTGCTGTTAACAGAAATTTGTCGTGGAAAATGCTTTCCAACGAAACTGGCTGCACAACAAAGCATAAATTGAAAGACAGCTTAAGGTGTTACATGATGTCTTTTCTACAATTTACGAGAGCTGTGGATCAATATATTTAAAAAATAGCGTGTTCATATAAGATAGCAAAGTCTGTCTGTAAGTGTGACGCAGAGTGATGTTTCTTCTCGTCCGTCAACCTCTTTACCATTATTTGGAGAATCGTATTCGCTTTTGTTTCTGAAAGTATATTTTCGCTTCTCAAACGGAATAAAGATCTTTGATAAGCAGACAGCTTTAAATGCTGAGTTAATCTCGGTGTCGCCTAAAAGAAATGCGACACCTGCAATGTTTCCACAGTACGATAAAGTAATCAGAACGCACTTGTTTCGAATCCCACAGAATTTTTCATTTGGTGGAATCCATCAACACTACGTTGCCTTGGTGACGACTTACATTAGTTCGGTCGAGGACGTCCATAACTAAAGATATCTCCTTCAGACGGCAAAGTTTTCTCTTCACAGTAACGCAGACCCGTAAGACAGTAAATGCTGAGAGGTTAGTATGGAAAATTTAAAGATATAAAAATCGCTTATAACAGTACTACAATGTTTTCATTATTTTACTGAGTTGGTAGCTCTTACAGCTAGCAACTTTTACTTCAATAACGGACAGTTACAGTACTTACACACACACACACACACACACACACACACACACACACACACACAGGGCATTTCTCTTTCGCGTTTATCGTGCTTCTTGACGTCTTGGAAATAGAAGTTATCGTACGTTGAACACTCGTGACAACTATGATACAGTGTATCCGTTTGTTTTTTAAGCCGTCATACATTGGCCTGATTTAAGGTCTTACTCCATCTGTCTCTATATTTTGGTGATCTCTTCATATCCACATACCTTCTACTTGCAACATTATCGATAACTTTTATTACATATTGTAATCTTTATCTCTCTTTACCACCTTATCTAAAATGTTATACCTGATTACTTCTGCAATATCGATGACGGCATATAAGAAAATTAAATTTAAATTTTTAAGATTTTACAGTGTCCACCACTAACGCTTAGGAAAAGGATCAATTCGACTACAGCAAGTGTTACAACGCTATGTTTCTCTGTTCATGACCTCTAATATGTCTATAAACAAACTTCGTGCTAATAGTAGTTACTTTTCTTTCTATCACACCCGAGTATGTTGGCAGGAAAAGTGATAGTATGTCTCTCAAAACGTCCTAATCTTTGATATATCATCTGCTTGGTCCCCTGCGGGAGATACACAGTACAGGCAGTAGAATTTCTGTACAGACTAAATCGAGTATGTGTTCTGTAAATCGACAAACAGGCTTTTGCGAGACATCCAAAGCACTATTTAACATTATTTTTGTGCTTGATTTGTGAATGTTATTTTCTAACTTTTTATATCTCAGAAGTGGAAAAGTACCAATTAATAATCTCAGCCTTTGCTTTTACCAATATCCCAGTAATATTTTAAAAGTTGTCTATTTCAAATAGGAAAAGATGGTAAGTTACATTTTCTTTTGCACAATATGAGTTAAAAGCCAGCACAAATATTAAATGTGACCTATATGAACTAAGAAACGAGGACGCATGTGAATTAAAAATGAGTAACTTTTCGAGATTTACGATTGTCCTATAAATAATTTTCACGAGTCAAGCGACAGATTTAGACTCTCATTATGTTTTCGTTATGCTGCCTTTGATAGCGATTTTCAAAATCCAGTATATTTTGGAGGAACAATTCACCTCACCCTGACGTTCGTTCCAGACTTATCTAGAAAAGTGCCAAGAATGTCGGCTCTGGAGGGCAGTGTCGCCTCTTGTGTCAACCTCGCTGTCTCTGCTGCCCAAAAGACAAAGCAGCCAAATATAGTGAAACCACTTTGGAGATCGATCATAAATCCCATCATTTTAAAGTCTATTGCAGCCTATCCATACCCACAATACTTGATGGCTTCTATCAGGAATGTGGCGCTTGCGTAGTCGTGTTTGAGATGAACTGAATGAGCCAGAGGAAGAGATGGGTATTTATTCCCCTTACGAAGTAAAACAACTTTGAGGCTTTTTGATGAACTTTCAACGAATAGGCGCCACTCGTTTGGAGTGAAATCTGTTCTGATAGCGTCTAACGGACCAGTCACGTTATTGCAGAAGCATAGGTGATTTTAACGAGGAAAAAATCTAGAAAAAAACCTTGTGATTGTTTCTCTATTCCGGCACTTGCACAATTTCGTTCTATTACTTGTGTCTAGATGTCAGAAGCTCAGAATTTAGCTTGGTGTGGCCACGGTCTCTGATCAAATCATTAAGATCTTTCTGTTTGAGACTGTATAGTTCTCTCTCCTCAGCTAGAAAATCTGAAACTTTTCATTCACTGTGTGAACACTCTTTTGAGTACAACTTATCTCCTACAGCCTGAAAGCATGCCACAGTATGCTTTTCATGCCTTACACATCTTACGAGGTGGTCGAATGGAGTACTTTTTTGCTCTTGTCTTAATAAAATGAGCACATACGAACCAAAATTAAATTGCTGGATACTTACAGCCTCTTACACCATCTTTTAAGGACGTAATTAATGCTGTCTGAAAACTGGCGCTAAATTCAAGAAGTTAGTTAGTCAGTTAGTTGGTTAAATGCTCCATAGATCATTTGAACGATTATTTTGTCGAAATGATGTAGATAGATTCAGTTTACAGGAACTGTATACACGATTAATTTTAGCACTAATGAAAGAGCTATTATTTTTAGTCCTACTCATGCGTCTACAGGTAAATTTTGTTACTGTCTACCAGTTTTTAAGTATAAATTCGTTAGAAGAATAGAGTGAGCTGTCCAGGAGAAATTATTTTAAACTAAATTTAAAAATTTCTTCGCTTCACGTCAGACGTTTTATGTTATTGGGCACATAATAAAAAAATTTTGTTGCTGCATGTTGAACTCCTTTCCGAGCCACTGCCACTGACAGTTTTAACAACGTATCATGAAGGTCATTTTTGCCTCTAGCGTTGTAGCTATGGACACCTCCGTTCTTCTCAAATTGTGATGGATTATTTATGACGAATTCCATTACCGAATATATGTATTGTGCTGGTGCAGTTAAAATGTCTAGCTCGTTGAAGAGGCATTTACATAATGTCCGTGAGTGAAAACCACATATTACTCTTACTACTTGCTTTTGTGCAATCAAGTGATTTACCCCAGAAAATTATTCCGTAAGGCATTATTGAGTGGAAATTCTAAAAACAAGACAAAAGGTTCGTACGTTTGTTTTGTTGATTAGCAATTATGCGAAGAGCAAAAGTAGTAGAATTTAACTGTTTGAGCAGCTCAGTAACATACTTCTTCCAGTCCAAGTTTTCATCAATATGTACACCCAAAAATTTGGAGCAATCTACCTTAGTTACGGACTCTTGGTCATATGCTACATCAGTTGTTGGTGTGATTCTATTTGTTGTCCAGAACTGAAAGTAGTGATGTTTTTTCTTCTGAATTTAGGGAGAGTAGACTTTCAGAGAACCACTTAATAATTCTTTGGAGAATATTATTTACCAACTGTTTTGTTGCTTTCTCTCTAACGGGATTTATTATAACACTAGTATCGTTTGTAACTACCGCGTGTCTACAATTAGTGCGTGTAACGTCACATTACACCACAGAAGTATCAGAATTATATTTATTTCAGTCATCAGTATTCTCACTGTTTTGATGCGGCCCACCAATAATTCCTCTCCAGTGCAAACCTTTTAGTCTCA
Organism: Schistocerca americana; assembly: GCF_021461395.2. Lineage (NCBI taxonomy): Eukaryota > Metazoa > Arthropoda > Insecta > Orthoptera > Acrididae > Schistocerca > Schistocerca americana. The sequence goes on from NC_060119.1 coordinate 544,171,127, forward strand.
CAGCAGCACTTGCAACCAACGTCCTCAACTATTTTCTGGATGTATTCCAGTCTCTGTCTTCCTCTACAATTTTTCTGCTCTACGGCTTCCTCTAGTGCCGTGGAAGTTATTATCTGATGTTTTAAAAAACATCCAATCATCCTGTCCCTTCTTCTTATCAGTGTTTTCCATATATTCCTTTCCTCGCCGATTCCTTAACTTACCAGTCCACCTAATTTTCAGTGTACTTCTCTAGCATCTCATCTCAAATGCTCCGATTCACTTCTGTTCCCGTTTTCCCACAGTCCATACATCACTACCATACAGCGCTGTGCTCCAAACGTACATTCTCAAAAATTTCTTCCTCAAATTAAGGCCTATGTTTGGTACTAGTAGACTTTTCTTGACCAGGAACGTCCCCTTTGCCAGTGCTATTGTTTTTTTATGTCCTCCTTACTCCACCCGTCAGGGGTTATTTTACAGCCCAGGTAGCAGAACTGCTTAACTTCGTCAACGTTTGACCCACAATTCTTGTGTCAAGTTTCTCGGTGATCTCATTTGTGCTACTTCTCATTACTTTGGTCTTTTTTTTAAATGAAGACACTGCCATTTGACTGTACCGTTGGGGTCGTAATTAAATAAACAACAATACAGTTGAATACAGTGTGTTCATTTAAAAATTATTGTTGCTCAGCAACATCAAAAACTGTTTACTTTCGTCTTTATTCGACTTAATCTCAGTCCTTATTCTGTACGCATTAGCTTGTTCATTTCATTCAACGCACCCTGTAGTTGATCATCATTTTCACGAGGTAGCAATGTCATCAGCAAATCTTTTCACTCATATCCTTTCACTCTGAATTTTAATCTCATTCTTGAACTGTTCATTTATTTCCGTCATTGCTTTTCGATGTACAGATTGAGCAGTAGGCGCGAGAGACTACATCTCTGTTTTACACCCTTTTGAACCCGAGCAGTTGGGTATTGATCTTCCAATTCTTATTCTTCGCTGTTGGTTCTTGTACACATTGTATATCGCATCTCTCTCCCTATAGCCTACTGCCATTTTCCTCAGAATTCTGCACATCTTGCACCATTCTACATTGCCGAATGCTTCTTTCAGCTCGACAAATCTTATGAAACTGTTTTGATTGTTCTTCACTCGTTAGAATTGTCTCTGTGGCAGCTTAACCGTTACTAAAGTCAAACCGATCGTCATCTAACAGATACTCAACTTTCTTTCTCATTCTTCTGCATATTATTCATGTTAGCTGTTTGCATGCATAACATGTTAAGCTGTTAGTGCGGTAATTCTCGCACTTGTAGGCTCTTGGGGTCTTCGGAATTATGTAGATGGAGTTTTTCCGAAAGTGTGATGGTATATCGCCAGTTTCCTACATTCTGTACAGTAACATGAATAATCGTTTCGTTGTCATTTCCCCCAACGAATTTAGAATCTTTGATGGTATGTTATCTGTCCCTTCCACCTTATTTGATCTTAAGCCTTCCTAACCTCTTTTAAATTCTGATTCTAATATTGGATCCCTTACATGTTCCCTGTCAACTCCTGTTTCTTCTTCTGTCACATCAGACAAGTCCTCCTCCACCTCTCAATGTACTCTCTTCACCTATCGGCATTCTCTTCTGCACTTGGCAGTAAATTCCCATTTCACTGTTAATGATACCCCCCTTGCTTTTAATTTCACCGAATGTTGTTTTGACTTTTCTATATTCTGAGTCAGTCCTTCCGACAATCATTTCTTTTTCGATTTTTTCACGTTTTTCATTCAACGATTTCGCCTTCGCGTCTCTGTATTTCTTATTTATTTCGATTCTAAGTGACTTATGCACTGATCTGCCAAAAAGTATGATCACTGTCCACCTCGACGTTTGATGCCACCTGGTAACGTTGCGGGCACGTGACGCGGCTGCAAGTAGTATGTAAGCGGAAAAGCGGAACAGACACGGACGGGGGACCACCGTAGCGAAGATATGGGATACAAACGTGAAAATCCATTGAGATAAGCGACGTTGACAAGGGGCAGATTATTATTATGCAGAGCCGGTGAGTGAGTATCTTGAAAACGGAGAAACTGGTCAAATGTTCAAGCCCTGCCTGTCGTGAACATCTACGGAAAGAGGTAGGACAGTGAAACTACTACTTGGCGCAAAATAGTTGGACGTCCACGACTCTCCACAGAGCGTGGTGTTTGAAGACTTGTCTGCTCTGTAAAGTCGGAATGACGGAGATCTGTGACATTTCTGCCGAAAGAGCACAATGCTTGTGCACGCACAAGTGTTTCAGAATACACCGTTCGTCGTACACTGTTGGAGTTCTACAGCAGATCACCACTATGTGTTCACTTGTTGACTCAACGACATCGTCAATTACGATTGCAGCTTGCACATGTGAAGTTATTATTAAAAATTCTTATAATTATGTAGGGTGTACTCATCCAACTGCTTTTTATCTGGTGTTGCCACAAGCAGTGTGTTCCTTCATGTCCACTATAACTTGGTTTTTACACCAAAAATGAACGAGGGGGCGCAGTGGTTAGACACTGGACTCGCATTCGGGAGGACGACGGTTCAATCCCGCGTCCGGCCATCCTGATTTAGGGTTTCCGTGATTTCCCTAAATCGCTCCAGGCAAATGCCGGGATGGTTCCTTTCAAAGGGCACGGCCGACTTCCTTCCCCGTCCTTCCCTAATCCGATGAGACCGATGACCTCGCTGCCTGGTCTCCTTCCCCAAAACAACCAACCAAAAATGACCAATACAAACATTACGTTTCAGAACATTTGTTCTCTATCACGTCATAATTATTATGTTACTTTGAGAAAACTCAAAAATACCGACATGCTTACAACACTGACGTACATCTTACTTAAGGAATTACATGCTTCTTGCACAACATCTCATAAGACACTGCCGTCCAATGCCAAAATGGCTGCCCCTTTATATATAAATCCGAACAATCCTCGATATTGTTATAAAGGGTTTTTAATAAAATTACAATTAAAACTGTTGCCTCAGAATTAATGACATATTTCAACTGTTGCACTGGCTCTTATAGAGTAAATACATGTATAAATCTTCAAGCATTTAACACTTTGGGAGTGAGTAAATACTCAAAATATGAAATATTTACAATACTTTTACTATTTTTGTAAAATGCAAAAGATACATGGTTCGGAAAATGTTCCTTCCAATGTATATGTTTCCAAGTCTCCCATTGAATGTGGCGAAATAGGTCTTTTATTTATTATTGACAAAACACCTAAGGAACTACCTATGTTTACACGCCACTTATAACAGTTTCGCTAATTACCTTTTAATTTTCTACTCAATTTTGATTCTCTCAGTTGGTTTTTCGTTTAAATACCACAGATTTTAATTTGGATACTGTTTTAACACAAATCCATCTCAGTTTCAAAGAAATGACTTTGACCGTTGTACTCGATCATTTGTTCCAGATTTCACCTAATTACGTTAATCCTAAATATTCCTACCAATTACAGGACTTAATTATAATTTAGTAACTAGTTTTATTGTAACAATTTTATAAGTATACGTTTATCTATATCATTATCTTTTGTTTTCATCAGTGATTCCTGTTTATTTCAAATTGGATAGAAAAATACGTGTTTTCAATGGGTTTCAATGAACTGTTACGTCTCACACTGGACCATCGAGATCCGACCGTTAATCAATGGAAACGGGTCAGCTCTTCGGGCGAATCTCATTTTTGCTACACTAGGTCCCTGGTTGTCTCCAGAAACGCCATCATCGAGGTAAACGGACGCACGATGGTGAGAGCAGTATTATGCCATGGGAGACATTGTCCTGCGCTTGCGTGGGACCTGTGTTGATAATCGACGATAAGCTGGCAGCTGCGAACCACCTGCATTCCTTCACGCTTGGTGTCTTCCCCGACGGCAATGTCATCTTTCAGCAGTATAACTGTCCGTGTCTCGAAGCCGGAACCGTGCTACAGTGGTTTGAGGAGCATTATAGTGAACTCTCGTTGATGTGTCGGGGACCAAATTCGCCTGGTGTAATTGCTATGGAACCCATCTGGACCGATATCAGGCGCCATTACAGCGTACGCAAATCAGCGGCCCGTTATTTACACGAATTACATGATCTTTGCGTAGACATCTAATGCAAAATACCTCCAAAAGCCTACCACCAAACACTCGGATCCCTGATACTCAGAATCAGTGATGTATTTCGCTTCAGAGACGGACAACCAAGTTATGAAGCAGGTCGTGTGACTAGGGCCTTCCGTCTTTCGATTTGACGCCACTTCGGCGACTTGCGCGTCGAATGAAGCAGGTTGTCATAATTTTTTGGCTCATCAGTGTTTATCTGTATTCCTGAATTTCCCTACACATTTTGAACATTATTTTTTTGTCGATCGCCTGAAGCATTTCTTCTGTTATTCATGGTTTAATCGCAGTTACCTCCATTGTACCAACATTTTTCTTTCCAGCTATTGTGATTGAACTTTTTAGAGATGTCCATTCCTCTTCAACTGAATTGTGTAGTGAGCTGTTCATTATCGCGGTATCTACAACCTCAGAGAACTTCAAGGGTATCTCTTTATTCCTTGGTACTTTCGTATCCCACTTTTTTGCGCATTGTTTCTTGCTGATTAGTGTAGTGTCTTGAACGTCAGCCTACTCTTCATCGTTACTAAATTGCGATCTGAGTCTATGCCCATTGGTGTGTCTTACAATCGAATATCTTATTTCGAAATCTCTGCCTGACGATGACGCAACCTAACCGAAATCTTCCCGTACCTCTCGACCTTTTCCCTGCGGGAGATCCGAACGGGGGCTAGTCCGGAATCTTGTGCCATTTTCCAGTGAAAGAAGACATGTCCTGTGGATACACATTGTGTGACTTTAATGCAGCGGTTTGCATTGCCTTTTGCATCGTCTTGCCGTTGAATATTGCTGATTCTTCCGCCTTTCACGGGCAGTTTCCCACCTCCATGGACAAGAGAGTGCCCTGAACCTCTGTCTGCTCCTCCGCCCTCTTTGGCAAGGCCGTTGGCAGAATGAGGGTGACTTCTTATGTCGAAAGTTTTCGGCCGCCATTTCCGATGATTTTTTATTCAAAAAATAAACAGTGACGGGTTTCGAACTCGTGGGCGAGGTCGTTTTGATTACTAGTCAAAGACACTACCCCTAGCCTAGGGGTCACAAACACAATGAAAAGTAGAAAAAAACAGAAAACTGCTAAATGTCAGCACTCTGGAAATGAAAGCAAAGTTTATAAGGAATAATGGATATTTTCCTTAGTCTTTAGAGGTAGGTAGTTAGGAAATAACCATTAAAACATAAACACAGGCAAAAAGTTAAAATTTGTTGCATTGCGTATAGTCATTTCACCAATGATTCACAATGAAATTCTCTGTGAGTATCTATTTCAGTTCAGTGCGATCTATCCCTTTCTGTTCTAATCCTGGAAACATTACTGTGATAACTCCCGAAGGACAAAAGGAAGATTATTGTGTAACATCCCGTCGAGGATGGTGTCATTGGAGATGGAAAACAACATCGTTCTGAGGAGGGACACGGAAGGAAACTCGAGTCCTTTTCTAAAGAAACCACACAATTTTCCACGAGCGATTAAGGGAAAACACGGAAAACCCTGATCTGGATGACTGGTACGCGTCTTAACCTCTGCAACACCTCACTCGGGGAATTGCTTTGATATCTTCCTTCGGGCGGACGTGAAAATCACGTCAAACAACGGAAAAATACTCCACAATACATTGTACTTCAGTATTTTCCCAGGATTATCCCAAGAAATCTATGTCCGCTTCGGTAGCTCACTGGTCAGTATGTCTGGCTGCTATATGGAGGACACAGGTTCGATTCATTCCCTGTACTCCCAGAGATTTTTCCTGGTGGAAAGACTGGAACGGGGTTCGGTCTGTCTCGTGAGACCAGCTGAGGAGCAAATTGACTGAGAACTAGCGGTGGCAACGACTGAGAGAGCGGTTTTATGATCCCATGCCTCTAAAACCAAATGACGCCATTTGCAGAGGAGGACACGGCGGTCGGTCGGTTCTGATTGGCTCGTCTGGGCCAGAATGCGTAGCTTTGTAGGGACTGGAGGAGAATATGAGAACACATAGGTTGAAGTTTGCAGTAGGAGTTTGATGTACAGTGAGATCTGAACTGAAATAGCACTCCCCTCGAATGGAAATGACTTGCCACCATAAATATTTAGTCACTGTCATGAAGGGAGACGTATTTTCACACCATATATTCTTCCAAACAGATGCTAGATTGCAATGCTTGAAGGATTTGCCTGTGGAGAGTAGCAAGTTGAGAGGTTGGGATGGGTGGTGACGTTGTTCTAATGGCTCAAATGGAAGACCACTGAAAGGGGTTAATTTTTTGTTCTATTAGGGCATGCTGAAAAGCGATGCCTCCCAGTTTCTTAACTCTTAAAGGTTATTAAATAAAACAAATGTTAACATTCTAGATCTTTATTCTTCCTGTCGACATATTCGTTTATCAACATAGTCACCCTGTCGACGAACACATTTCCCGCAGCGCGAGACCAGTCTCTTGATACCGTCACTGTAGAAAGTTACCCTTTGTTGGCTGAGCCACAACCTCGCCTCCGCTTGCACCGCTTCATCGCTATCGAAATGAAACCCTCGAAGGCGTTTCCTAAGTATTGGAAACAGATGAAAATCCGATGGGGCCAAGGCGGGGCTGTATGGAGGGTGATCGATAACGGTGAACCCAAGGCGTCGGATTTTTGCAGATGTCCCAAAGCTCATGTGCGGTCCGGCATTGTCATGCTTAAAGAGAGGGTGTTAATGCGCAGACAAACTCTTCGAATTCGATCGACATAGTTACGTTACACACTGTCATGTTACGTGCTGAAATTCGGAGCCCTCGAGCGGTGGAGGCTGTAGATATGTTGACGTGAAGGACAAAGATAAAGAATATTGATAAAGCATGTTGTATTTTAAAAACTCTAAGTTTTTTTGCATTAAAAATTCGGAGGCTCTTCTTTTCAGGATACCCTTGTACTAACCATTGTTGTCTAGGACGCAGACAGACAGCGGCCACCCTGGAAGACGTCCAGGATCTGGTGAGTCCCAACGCAGCCATGCTGCGGTTGTTGGGACTGTGGCGCGCACCGGGGTCTGATGGTGATGGTGTCGGCGGTGCCCTGGCTCTGATGCGCGGCTGGCTCTGCTGCGCCATGGTGGGCTTCGCCTCGGTCACCACCGGGGCCAAGCTGTGCATGGACACTCCGGAGGAGCTGACCGCGCTCACCGACTGCGGCTACAGTCTGTTACGGCTGTCTGCCATCACAGTGAAGGTAACAGGCTGGTGGAAAATGAAAAACGAGTACCCTCCACATGATCTCACGTGAGTAAATTGTCATTCACGGATTACATGAGCTGAACACTTATTATGTTCATTGGATCATATATATGCATATATGTAAACAAATTGTTTTGAGCAATATTTCAGAAAATTGTACGCTACCCTCCATAAGTTTGGAACCACGACGCTGCGTATTGCAACGGAGCAAGATGGGAGTCATCTACGTGAGTTATTGGTTACAATACAGAACAGTATGCTCAAAAAACGATTAATAATGACACTTACAGCATTGGACAGATATTTGTTGTACGTATTGTTCAGTTTTCTACAAACTGATTTTATCCGTCCAAGCAGTTCCAATAAACACGCAAGATGGCGCCGGTAGACAGCATGACTGTGTAGTGGTTACGTTGTTTACAGTTTGTTCAGTTGTACTTCCGTTTGTATGAAGGTAGAACATGAGGCGAAAGAAGGTAGTACATTCAGCGAAAGTAACTGAAAATGGCCTCAAAGTGTTCTCCTTATGATTCACTGGTAAAGATAACCCCTTGCACCAAAAATGCAACAGTGTCCGACAAATAGCAAAGAAACTAAAGAGTTCCACCAGCGGAGTTGTCAAGACCATACACCAGTATCGAGATACAGGTTAATATGACGATCAGCCTCGCTCAGGAGCAACTAGGAAAATATCAGAACGCCAGGAAAAGTATTTGTTAGTGGCCTGTAAACGTAATAGGTTTAAAACTACCTGTGAATTGACTGCTGTACTAAACACAACTAGGGGTACACCAACGAGTGAGTCAACAGTGAGACAGTACCTAACAGAAAACAACCTCCAGGATTATGCAACTGCAAGGAAACTATTTTTGCACTCTGTTAACAAGAATAAAAGGCTTCATTGGGCTACAACACACCAACATTGGACAGCATGGGATTGGAAAAGAATCTTATTCACCGAAGAACCCAAGAACGAAGCACCTAGACGTAAATGCCGTCAATTCGTACGCCGTTTACGCCATGAACACTTGAATACTCAGTGAGCAAATCCTGCTGTGAAGCGTGGAAGGTGTAGTGTAATGCAGTCGGTAGGAAAGAACTAATAGTCAATTTGAACACACTTTATTATGATTAAAGAAAACGCCTTCTTGGCGTACACTAAGTGTTAAACGCAAGAACAAACAGGAAAAAAACCCTCACAACTCTTGTGGTGGCAAATCAGATAAGGAAACAAGACAATGGAAGAAAATACTGACCAAAATTTACACTACAAAATGCAAAATACAACGTGCTACTACACTGCTATGGCAAGTAAACACAATGCTAGGGCTGGTTTAGTACTGGCCGGAGCTGTTCTTAGTGGTTGGTAAACACTGCTGGTCTGACGGTCTAGGTGTGATAATAAAGCCAGGTCGGCGGAGTACTACGCGAGTCATATGAGTTCCAGTTGGTGGAACACTGTCACGTGTTGTCTGGCGAAGTAGGTCCATATTTATTTGGAAAGTCTGTTATTGTTTCTGTCCACTGGTGATGTTCCTCTCATTGCTTCTGAAAGGGGGTCGGCAACCCATCTTGTGTATCGGTTGTGTGGGCCCTCTAACAATAAGGGGCCACTACGACATTTCCCACCCCGTGCACAGCACCACAACCGTCCATCGGAGTTGGGGCGTCCTGGTCGACGCCCATGAGTTTGTGGTCGGCAGGGGCGGGAGGCGGCGACGCAACGGGGGCAAATGGCGGCAGAGACAGCGCCCGATACGGTGGCAGAAGCGGAGATTCCGCCACAGGGCTGTTGGCGACAGGCACTGGCAGCTCCCCAGGGGCGTCGTAGTCCACGAGATAGGGGCGGAGCTGGTTGAGGTGCCAGCGGGTGGTGGAACCATCGGGTCACTGGAGAGACGTAATCGCCTAGCCACAGAGCTTGGTGACGACCACAGGTGCCCAGCGCACCCATGGATGAGAGAAGGTCCATGCCCAGACCTCCTGCTCGATGCCAAAGGAGTGCACCAGTGTGCAGGCGGGAGGGCGAGAAGCCTTGGCAACCAGAACAGATAATGGAGAGCAGAAAGGTCGACTGTGAAGTATCTCTGTTGGACTTTGACCGGCATGGGGGGGGGGGGGCAGCATGGTATCTAGCAAAAAATGAAGCACAGCCACCTCCAGTGGGTGATGCCTCAGTAGCTTATCGAGCTATGTCTTGAACATCCGCATAAAACATTGTGCCTGGCCATTTGATGCAGGGTGTAATGGGCTGGCATGGATGAGAGAAATTACATTGGCAGTACAGAATTGCTTAAACTTGGGCGAAGTAAACTGTGAACCATTATCCACAACAATCGTTTTGTGGAGACCCTCAACAGCAAAGAGGCGCCGGAGAATTTTGATAGTCTCTGCAGAAGTGGTACTCATCTTGCGGGACCCATAAGGGCATCTTTACCCTGGGTCGATCAGTATGAGCCACTGGCAACCATGAAATGGCCCTGCAGAAACAAAATGGAGGTGTTCCAACAGAGCAGCTGCATCCAGCCACGAAAAATACTGGTAGGTGGGTGCTGCCTGATGTATTTGGCATGTGGTGCATGCTGACACGAGGGAGGCAATGTCTTTATCCAAATAGCGCCAATAATGGTGTTAGCGAGCCAACTGTTTGTTGAGGACGATGCCCCAATGGCCTGTGTGGAGGAGGTCGAAGACATGGCGGGGCAACGCATACGCTATGACCACCTAGGGAATATCGGAATCACTATGCAAATTGATGATGCCACTGTGGAAAAAGAGACTGTGTCGATGATCCCAAAAATGCGGGACCTCTACATCGCAGACGCTACGACAGCTGGTCGGCCAACTCATAGCGATTTGGCGGCAGAGAGCTTGCAGCGTCTGATCCTGAGCAGTGGCCCGCCGGACCGCAGCGGCACCCAATGGAAGCGCGTCCAGAGCTGCGTCCACGTCCTGTTCCACATGGAAACAAACCAGTAGGGTGGCGTCAAACTCATGGTCCGCCCTGACAGGCAGCCAGGACTGAAAATCGGCGTTTGTATACTGTTCAGAAGTGTGGTAGACAATATCAAAGTCGAAAGTTGCCAGGAAGAGCGCCCAGCACTGGAGGCGGCACGTCATCTGGGTGGGCACAGCAGCACCCGGGTGAAACAAAGAAAGCAAAGGTTTGTGGTTGGTCTGCAGAGTGAAATGACGAACATAAACGAAATCGTAGATTTTCGTCAGGGCGAAAACCAGCACCAAAGCTCTTTTTCAATTTGACTATACTTGGTTTGAGCGTCAGCCAATTTTTCGGACGCGAAAGCCACCAGCCTCTCAATGCTGTCGACCACTTGTGAGAGGATCGCCCCCAGGCCATAGTCCGGGGCATCGGCGGTGACGATGAGGGGGCAAGGAAGGAACATAAGCGGCCAAACATGGAGGGCGGGAGAGAGCTGTCTTGAGACGTGTGAAAGCCTGCTCACACGTCGCGTCCCAAACCCAATGCGCATCCTTGCGCAGTAACCCGGTCAGGGGAGCCGAAATCCCGGCGGCGTGGGGTATGAAACGCCGATAATAATTCATTTGACCGAGGACAGATTGCAGTTGCTTCAAGTTGACGGGAGGAGGCGGGTTTTGAATCACCTCAGCATACTCCTTTGAGGTGTGTAGGCCGCAGGCATCAATCGTGAAACCGAAATAGCTGACCTCTCGCGCAAAAAGTCACACTTTTCTTTCCGTCAACGCACGTTAGTCTCGGATAAAACCTGCAACAGCCGATCCAGCTTGTCTGCGAGGTCCACCGCGGACGAGCCACTGACGATGACATCGTCCAGATAATTGGCCTCCCTGGGTAGCTGGCTTGTGAGGCGTTCCAAATAATGTTGGAAAATGGGGTGGGGGGCGCTGGCAATGCCAAGTGGTTGTACCGGTAAAGGTCACACAAGGTATTGATGATTAGGATCTGCTGCGATTTCTCGTCCAACACCAGCTGCAAGTATGCATCGCGCAAATCAATTTTGGCGAAAACGGTCGAGTCCGCAATATGTGTGAGTATGTCATCCTCCGATGGGACAGGATAGGCATCTATGACTGACTGAAAATTGACCGTCACCTTAAAATCGCCACAGATGCGTAAAACACCGTTTGGCTTCTCAACTATCACGATAGTCGTCGCCCAGCGACTGTACGTGAAGGGAGAAAGGATGCCTTCGTCTTGCAAGCGGCGGAGTTCCACCTGGACCCTGTCTCGGAGAGCAAAGGGGACTGGATGGGCCTTAAAAAAACGAGGAACAGCAAATGGAAGAAGCTGAACATGCGTGGTAAAACACTTCACGCCTGGTGTGGTGGATGAGAACAACATTTCGTATCTGCTGAGAGACGGGGTGAGGAGGGTATCCGATGAGGGAATCGACACCACCTGTACTGCATCATGTACTGATAAACCCAGACAACCAAAAATGTCCACACCCAGAAAATTAGTAGCTCTGGGGGACCCGACCACCAAAAACTGAGCGGTGAAGGAATGACCATCGTAACAGACTGGTGTGGAAAAAACGCTATCGATTGATATGGACTGATTGCTGACACTGTGTAAGGCGCGAGTGTACGGGGATAAAGCCGGCGAGCCCAAACGTTGGTATGTGACACCATCCACAGGAGAAATGGATGACGCCGTGTCAATTTGGAAGAGCAACGGAATATGCGCGATCTCGAAGGTAAGAAGGAAATGGACCTCCAACTGGGGAATGATGGAGAGTAATTACCCGTCAGTGGAATCCGAGGCTTCCAGGTGCTGAGGGGATGATTTGTGATGAGCCTGTATGTCTGCAGGAAGCGTGGCGTCTACGCTATGTTTCTGCAAAGCCTGACTCACCACAGCGATATGGCCAGCTTAGCTGCAAGCCGTACATCTTGCTCGGTGGGGGCACTCCAACCGTTGGTGAGTCCGGAAACAGTCTGGACAGGATGGAAGCGGGTGAAAAACTTGCTGTCACGAAATGGTCTAACGGATCGACGAGGCTCCTGCTCGACGTTAGGCAACTGGCGAGCTGTGAAGACAGCTGGATCAAGACGCGATGATTGTAGCTGGTGAGACTGTTTAAACGCACGAATGATCGGCCTAAGGTGTCGAGGGACGGGTCCTGTAACTTCAAAGAAACACCACCATATCGTAAATCAACGAAGAGGCATAAGTTTGCTTGCAGGCAACGTTGGCGCGCCGGAATTTACAATCGCGGGAGAGATCCTGGAGCGCCGTATCCATTCCCGATATGTCTGACCTGGGGACGTTCAACAAGAAACGAAAGTCTGACGGGCGGAGATGACATGTACGAGGGCTGTCCAGAAAGTAAGTTACGATCGGTCGCGAAATGGAAACCACTGGGAAAATCCGGTAAAGCTTCGCACAGATGTGTTGGTCAGTGTCTCTAGTATGCCCGTCAATCGTGTCGCGACGCTCTTTTCAGTTTTGAGTGAACAGTGAGCACGTAAAGATGCGTAGGGAATAGCGTCTCCCGCCAAGTATGAGGGCCCGGTTAGAGATTTCGCCTGTGTCATGCAGCCCACATAACACAACTGTCGTGCAGTTCCTTCTTCACGCCAATTCTCGGCCGCGCACTGCAGGGGCAATGAAGACGCTCCTGCAGCGTTTCCGATGAGAAGTGTTTGATCACCCACAATACAGTTCGTAATTGGCTCCCCCTGAGTCTCATTTCTGCTCACAAAAAACGCTGGCCATGAAGACAAAATTTTTCGACTGACAAAGAGCTGCAGACCTGGCCGAAAGCACATGCGGCTGCTTTCTATGACGAGGATATTGGAAAGTTTATACAACACTACGACAAAACTCGAAGTTGGAGCGGCAACTATGTAGTGAAATAGGTAGAAGGTGTACCTAACTGTTGTAAATAAAATGTTTCTGGTTTTCACTGTGGTTTCCGTTTCGCGACCGATCGTAACTTACTTTCCGGACAGCCCCCGTATGAGTGCGTCAAAGTACTCAAAAAGGCTACCCTTAATATGAGTAAACAATAGATCTCGAGGGGACTGCTCAGGGTTCAATTGCTGAATTAATCGAGGAGGACATTCTGTTCGAAAATGAAAGTTTTAACCTCGTCGCCAATAACTGTAGTGTCCTGCAGTCGCCAGGAGAGAACTAACAGTAAATATGAACACACTTTATTATAATTAAAGAAAACAGTTCTTGGCATACACTAAGTGTTAAACGCAAGAACAAGCAGAAAAAAACCTCACAACTCTTGTGGTGGCAAACCAGATAAGGAAACAAGACAATGAAAGAAAATACTGACCAAAATTTTACACTATAAAATATAAAATACAATGTTCTATTACATTGCTACGGCAAGTGAATATAATCCTACGGCTGGCGTAAGTGCACGCCGGAGCTGTTCCTAGTGGTTGGTAAGCACTGCTGGTCTCCAGTCTAGGCGTGCTTATAAAGCCAGGTCAGCGGAGTGCTATATGAGTCATATGAGTTCCGATTGGTGGATCGCTGTCACATGTTGTCCATGTTAGTTTGCAAAGTCTGTTTTTGTTTCTGTCCGCTGGCGGTGTTTCTCTCCGCGGTCCTGAGTGGGGGTCGGCAACCCATCTTGCGTGTCGGTTGTGCGGGCCCTCTAACAATAAGTTGCCGCTACGACAGAAGGGTTTTTGTGATGGTTTGGGGATCTTTTGGATGGCATAAAGTTGGAGATTTGATGAAAGTAGATGGAAAAATGAACCAAAAGAAGTATCATGGTATTCTCCAGTGACGTCCTATCTGGTTCGCTTCTGATTGGGAAAGAGTTTGCCTTGCAGCTACACAACGACCCAAAACATACATCCCGCTTGTGTCAGAACTATGTGAAATTTCTAGAGGTTAAAAAATTTTTGAAGAACTTGAAATGGCCTCTCCAGTCCACTGATTGTAACTCAATCGAGCTACCATGTGATGAGTTGAACAGGAGGATCCGAAAATGGGGTATCATTAGTGGAACATATTTGCGGGAAGACCTGTAGTAAGACTAGAGACTAATTTTAACTGAAACCCAGGCAGAGCTGACACATCGCATGCCGAAAGTATGCAAGGAAATTATTAAAGCCAAGGGTGGCAATTTTGAGGAATTTAAAATATAATAATTTGATTTACCTATGTATTGTCTTAGCTTGATAGACATTTAGAAAACAATATAATACAGTTTTATGACGAACTTCCCTTCCATTGTCCATAAACACTTGGTGTTTCCAAACTTATGAACAACAGTGTATAGCTTCTTCCGACTTCAAAACAGCGCTGCAGTCGGGCATAGAAATGATGTTATATGGCTACTTTTAATAGCATTTCGATCGTCTCGTAAGATTAGAATCATGTGTATAATCTCGGTCGATTAGAATCTGTAAAAAGGACGTGTAAAAATCAAGGAAAGAAGGCTAGGGTTAACGTCTCATCGTCGATATTAGAGGAGGACCACAAGATTGGATTGTAGAGGGATGGTATAAAAAATCGGATGAGTCCATTAATGGAACCACAGCAGAACACAGAACAGGCCTTAAGCGATTCGCAGAAAATCAAAATCTGGATGGCTGGAAATCTCCCCCCCCCCCCCCCCCCCCCCAGGCCTAAAAAAGATTCCAGTACCTCAACTACTGTGTCACCTCCAAGTGAGCCACGTGTAGGGTACAATTGCTGTATGGTCTCATCTGACAGCTGACTGCTATGCAGCGTTATACACTACTGGCCATTAAAATTGTTACACCAAGAAGAAATGCAGGTGATAAACGGGTATTCATTGGACAAATATATTGTACTAGAACTGACATGTGATTACATTTTCACGCAATTTGGGTGCGTAGATCCTCAGAAATCAGTACCCAGAACAAAAAAAAATGGCTCTGAGCACTATGGGACTTAACTTATGTGGTCATCAGTCTCCTGGAACTTAGAACTACTTAAACCTAACTAACCTAAGGACATCACACACATCCATGTCCGAGGCAGGATTCGAACCTGCGATCGTAGCAGTCGCGCGGTTCCCGACTGAGCGCCTAGAACCGCTCGGCCACCGCGGCCGGCCTACCCAGAACAACCACCTCTGACCGTAATAACGGCCTTGATACGCCTGAGCATTGAGTCAAACAGAGCGTGGAAGGCGTGCACAGGTACAGCTGCCCATGCAGCTTCAACACGATGCCACAGTTAATCAAGAGTAGTAGCTGGCGTATTGTGACGAGCCAGTTGCTCAGCCACCATTGACCAGACGTTTTGAATTGGTGAGAGATCTGGAGAATGTGCTGGCCAGGGCATCAGTCGAACATTTTCTGTATCCAGAAAGGCCCGTACAGGACCTGCAACATGCGGTTGTGCATTATCCTGCTGAAATGTAGGGTTTCGCAGGGATCGAATAAAGGGTAGAGCCACGGGTCGTAACACATCTGAAACGTAACGTCCACCGTTCAAAGTGCCGTCAATGCGAACAAGAGGTGACCGAGACGTGTAACCAATGGCATCCCATACCATCACGCCAGGTGATACGCCAGTGTGGCGATGACGAATACACGCTTCCAGTGTGCCTTCACCGTGATGTCGCCAAACACGGATGCGACCATGATGAAGCTGTAAACAGAACCTGGATTTACCCGAAAAAAATACGTTTTGCCATTCGTACACCCAGGTTCGTTGTTAAGTACACCATCGCAGGCGCTCCTGTCTGCGATGCAGCGTCAAGAGTAACCGCATAAGATGCCTGTCATCTCGACTGCTAGTGATACGAGACCGTTGGGATCCAGCACGGCGTTCCGTATTACCCTCCTGAACCCACCGATTCCATATTCTGTTAACAGTCATTGGATCTCGACCAACGCGAGCAGCAATGTCGTGATACGATAAACCGCAATCGCGATAGGCTACAATCCGACCTTTATCAACGTCGGAAACGTGATGGTACGTATTTCTTCTCCTTACACGAGGCATCACAACAACGTTTCACCAGGCAACGCCTGTCAGCTGCTGCTTTTGTATGAGAAATCGGTTGGAAACGTTCCATATGTCAGCACGTTGTAGGTGTCGCCACCGGCGCCAACCTTGTGTGAATGCTCTGAAAAGCTAACCATTTGCATATCACAGCATCTTCTTCCTGTCTGTTAAATTTCGCGTCTGTAGCACGTCATCTTCGTGGTGTAGCAATTTTAATGGCCAGTAGTGTAGATTCGGCTGGAATTACGACAGTAGCTTTACTTTTACACATATTAAAGAAAGGATGACTTGGAATGTTCACCCCCAACAAAATGTTGGGGGTGAACATGTGCAGTTTATTAATTCAACTACTGTCAACATATCGAATCGTCAGTGTTTCAGTGGACACATATTCACATATCTTTTGCTACGTTACTGATGCTGACACCTACGCTCACATACAAACTGGTGCTATAGACTTCGTTTAAGGAATAACACGCCTTATAACTAACACTAAAGAGAAAATTTACAAGGGGCGTTCGATAAGTAATGCAATACTTTCTTCTGAGAACAGATTGGTTTTTTCTTTATGATGGCAATACCATCATACGAAGGGAATGAGATGTTCCTGCGATTAATTCTCTTAAAAATAAAACTGAATAAATCCTTTGCAAGCCTAAAATTTAATAATAGCTGTCTAAAACTCAACATCGTCCCAGCTCATATGCATATTAAGTTAAGAGCAAAATCTATCATAGCAACACAATTACAAGAATTTAGAACAAGAAATCACGATAAGAAATCAAAAATATACTGAGACAAAAAGAAGATATGAAGCGAGAAGTACATTTTGCGCATCTGCATATGAGCAAGTGTTACTTCTCTAACGTTTGACTACGATAACTATGCCTCTCATGTTAGCACACAGATATAAAAATCGCTCAAAAAGAAAATAAGTAACCTATAATTTGCACAACATCAATCACTCCAACCCACCGAAGAACACATATCATCATACCAGGTCCTACAAAAATATCTTTTGCAAAAGATGAAAAAATCATACTAAACAAAGGACTTAAGTACAATCTTATCCCAAAAATAGACAACAAATCGAAAAACACCTTAATACCACATAAAATTGCCATAGATATGGAAAAATTATCAACTAAACAACAAAACGAACGCACAGTTAACACCGCTAGAGCTATAAAAAATAAAACAAAATTAGACGTACAACCAACTTACAAAAATGGAATATAATACCCTTAAAAAAGCAAGCACAGAACTGACAGAAAACTACGCCATAGCAGTTAAATCCGATGAGGGTAGTAGTATAATTACCGTTAACGATAATGATTCCTCGAACAAAGTAACAAAATTCTTTGAAACATTACTGAACTATGCACCAATCCAACAAATAAATTTGAAGGGCAAATCAAAAAATTAAAGATTACAATATATTATCAGATTACAAAAAGAAAAGATAGATCAAATTTTGACTCCTACACATCCAATTGCCAACAGTGTCAATAGCCCAACTTACTGAATCAATGAAAACACTCAACAAATTGCTGATGAAATGTTTCAAATATGGGAAAAACTTACACCATAAAAAATGCCAAAATACTTACAAATACAATGAACAACATACAAATCCCACACAACACCAAACTCATTTGACTCGACATAAAAAAACCTCTACTCTAACATACGCATACAAGAAAGAATAGACATCACAGACCGTAATCTCATGACTCACAAAAAGAACTACCAAATAAATGTAGACCTGAAATTCTACAACCTCTCAAATAACCATCTCGCAAAAATATTTCCAGTTTAGCGAAAAAATTTACACATAACCAATTGGTGTGGGTATGGCGAGTAATATTGATGGAACCATAGCGTACATATTCCTTAATAAACTAGAAACACAATTTTTCAGCTCACAACAGCCCTTTAGTACATTACTACTGCTATGTCGATGACACAACGCTACTCATACAAAGAAATGATTCCGACATGCAAAAAATACACCAGAAATTCAATAACTTATATACTGAAATGAAAATGACGATATAAATTGAAAGCAAATTGATAAACTTACTGGATTTCACAATAACCAACAACAACTACAAACACACTTTTGAGGTCTACAGAAAACCAATCACTACAGATGGATTAATTAACCATATATCCAAATCTCCATCCAAAGTCTCACAACATCAGTTCTTTCATTCCATGATTAACTGAATCCTAAATCTGTCACTGCAAAAAGGGGCGACACATAAAGAAATAATTACACTACAATAACATTGCAGGCAACAATTATAACCCTAATATTGTTCTACAATTATACAACAAAAACACTCACCCTACGCAAAACCACATAAATCATAAAATAACACTAATGAGAGAAACCACATTAGAAAAGAAAACCATCTATATTCCAATAGAAAATGTGGGAAAAATATCCGATAAAATAAAAACCCTACTAAAAAATACAAACGTGACATTAGCCTTAATATTAACAAACAATATTAACACAAAAGTACGTTCAGGAAAAGTCACACTCCCAGAACAGTTAAACCCTAGAATTTACTAAATTACAACTGCACAAAATTCTTATGTAGAACGGATGGGAAGAAATTTCGTCGTCAGATTCAGAAAACACACGAGGGAAACAAATAAAAACCATTTCACCTTCTTTACACACCTCAAAAATGAAAAATACAAAGTTGGCGAAATTCAAAGCGCAAAATAAATCCTGCACAACATCACAGAAGGTGCAATCATGAATATTTTGGAGGAGTTAGAAATATGCATACACACTTAGGATATACGAAACGAACGAACCGATTTCCAACACACACACAGTTGTTAAAAAATTTTATTGAAATTTTAAATAGGAATAATAACCAAAACACCAGAGATAACAAACACATGAACAACAGTTCCATGGCTATTCGACCCACAACAACATAAATATCTTTGAGTAAACAACTAGCTGTCAAACTTGAATTTCTGCGACTGTGGAAATAATAAAAATGTGTTATAATATACGTCCAACATCAAATCATCAAACAACTTTAAAACGTTACTGAAAAATTTATACATCCAACAACTACGAAGAGCAGTAATCATTTACTCAAAGTTGACACATGGCCTTCTATAACGTCAGGACATGAGTACAACATCCAACGTAAAAAACATTTATAAGTTATTAATTATATAAAATATAAATAAATACGATACTGAAAGAGAGGATACTGCAGAGACATGGCTTAGCCACAGCCTGGGGGATGTTTCCAGAATGAGATTTTCACTCTGCAGCGGAGTGTGCGCTGATGTGAAACTTCTGGGCAGATTAAAACTGTGTGCCGGACCGAGACTCGAACTCGGGACCTTTACCTTTCGCGGGTAAGTGCTCTGCCAACTGAGCTACCCAAGCATGACTCACGCACCGTCCTCACAGCTTTACTTCTGCCAGTACCTCGTCTCCTACTTTCCAAACTTTACAGAAGCTCTCCTGCGAACTCATTCTGGAAACATCCCCCAGGCTGTGGCTAAACCATGTCTCCGCAATATCCTTTCTTTCAGGAGTGCTAGTTCTGCAAATTTCGCAGAAGAGCTTCTGTAAGTAAATACGATAGTTTGCAGTTGTACTGCTGGAGGCAATAAAGCCGAACTAAACTTAAACCCAAAAATAAATATCTAACAGCATACTGTCTACTAATTCTCTGCATAAGATCAGGTTGGTTTTATTCAGGTGTCCAATACACCGAATTGTTCCCCGCTCTTTTGGCTACAAAAACCTTATTTTTCAAAAAAATTTCCTTTCATTGCGAGGTACATGGCGAGGAACCCAGGGGTCACACACCTTTGAGTATGCCATATGGTTGGCGAGCGTGTCAGTACTACAACTGAGACGTCCAGTTGAGCAGCGAGGTATTTGACTGTGATCCGTGGACCACCTCGGATGAGTGTGCCCGCACGTTCCAACTTGGGAGGGGCCACGGCTGTGTGCGGCCGGCCACCGCGCGGGGCATCAGACAGGTGTGAACGACCTTGTTGCGACGATGACAGACGCCTCGACCAATGTGCTTTTCTTCACTGCTAGGTCTCCGCAGAAATTCTGCAAGCGCTTGTGATTATCTGAGATGTTCTTGGAATGCACCTCCGCTACAGACGCCATTTTGAAGGCTACATATAGCGCCGCCACCTACCGGTGCTTCATGAAACTGTAGAGACTGAAGCGGGAATGTTCCACGATATCCCACAACATACTCCATATTTTTTAAACCATAATTGACTGAGAAAAAATAAATACATTAATTATTGAACGCCCCTTCTAGTTACTACGGTTAGAACTATATTATATCCTCTATACTCAATTAGTAAGATAGCCTACCACTTAGACTCAGTCATCTAGCTGTGTTCAGAGAAGAAGCACAAGTGAATTAATCTAGAACAAGCCGTAAGTACAAAATATACCCCTACCTATTACACCCTACAAACAGCAATGGGGCTGTCACCTCACGTGTGTGCATTTGAAATCGTTTTTTGTGTGGTTTCCTAAATTGACAAGTCAACCAACATAATGATTATTATTAATTATAATTCGATCAAGTTACATTAAGTCGCATCTGTTCGCTGTTCTTCTAGTGTAGTTTTGATGTGCAAACCTTGTCTCCCATTCTTCTAGAGAACCGGTGAAGAGCGTCTTTCACTTTGTGCCAGGCTGAAGCAGATGTTGGCGCCGGAAGTTTGACCCCTGAGGTGAATTCCCGGCATTCAGCTGCTGGTGACTGCCATGTACCGGGCTGTGTATTCATCGCGAACTTTTGTAATCCTGATGCAACCGACCGGAAATCAGCCTCAACAGAATTCACGTTCATCTCCGATATTAAATCTCTTATTCTTTTAAATGCACGGAGATGTGCACCATTCTAAGGCGTACGACGTCACCTTACAAGACATTTTTCTGGCATAGTTCCACTTACTGTAGCAAATGGTGAAAGAATACTGTCAATAATACAGATCTGACTCAACGGCCCTCTGTCATGTCCAAATAAAATCGAATAGCGCCAACTACGCTGATAACGGGGAACAGAGGATTTAACAAATGTCGTGGAGAGTGCTCTGGGTAACGTGCGAAGCGTGAGTGCACTCACATTATACTATCAGAATTAGTGCTGGTATATCGAACATCGATATATCGAAATATCTGTATAGTAGAATCACTACGCGACTTTTTAAATCGATATTTCTCCAGACGGTATAACGGCAAAAAAAGATATTTTGTGGCCATATAATCCGAAATCATTATTTCATTATATGTCTCATCACAGAGAAGCCTTAACTCTGCTTTCTCTTCAATACTGAAATACTACAGTTACAACATAAGAACGGTACCTGAAGTTTTTTCCTTTGAAGTTCTCAGAGATATTTCGACTGTTCTCAGTTGTGTGTTTTGCTGATCTCCTCTCACCTAAAAGTAACGTTGGTAGAAAAGTTTGAAAAATAATTCTCGAAACGTGGAAGGTTAAAAAAAGAGAATAGCTCCAGACATTGAAGACACTTCTCTAGAGTAATAACTATTTTTATGGATGTCACCCCCTGGACAGTTAGGAGATAAGCCATTCACAATCTGGAGGGAAATGCCTCAACCTCGTTCCAATCTGTATCAGCTAGCTAGGAAATGTTATCATTTGAAGGGACTTCAGTTTCGGGAGGAAGACTGTTTTCAAAAGCTGGTCGAGTGATTTCTGCTCCGAGAAGTAGATTAACAGCAGAACATGCCAACAAATTTGTTTTTTCAAGTTCTTAAGAAAATAAGTTTCATATACATTATCCTTATTTTGATTGCTTTTTTGTCTATTATTTCAAGTGCCGTAGTTTAATTTTTTTATTTGGTCCTAAGACTTCTCTGTTTGTGTGTAAAATAATGTGTTATTAAATTTGTTTTCCTTAACTTTTTTGTTAATCCATAAAACCCACTCTTCGCAGTTTTAAACAACACGTGAAATCATAACTTATCATCTGAAATCCAAAATTAAATTTTTGGCTTGATATATCTCAATATCGATATACTTTATTCAGTTAATCGTCGTATCGATATTTAGTGTGGAAATATTGGAGTATATCGAATACCTATTTTTATCTTTCGATGTCCGATCGATAATCAGAATGAGATGGATGATACTGTGCAAGTATTCTGCGCCGTTTGCTATTCTGTCGATGAACTACAGAGATGCACGGCCACTGGAGCTGGCTTCTAGCCACGTTACGCCTGGTGTGTGTCGTTTCACGTCTTTGCCCCACATACTGTGATGTGAGAACTCTCCTGCACGATGGCACGCAGCAAACGGCGAACCGTGACACCATGACAAAATTTGATCTCGACAACAAATCTTCGCATTTCCCATTCTTCCAGCTGCATCTTTCAGTATGCCACCGCACGCTGCACGTTGCTGAGGTGTGGAAGAAACCAGGTTGAGCAGAATTTGAGCGGAATTCTTTTTCCTGGCATAGCTTCCGAAAAACTGTTCGTGATAGTCCTAGATGACATTAAACGCGCAGAACTAGTACTAATTTGCATCTCATTTGTCGTGAGGTCTGCAATAGCTAATCTGACATCGAAGATTATGTGTGAATCAGTATGTCGCTGCCGTATGGAACTAGGCCGACGAGCCTGTGCACCTCCCCTGGATCACGGGTGGCAACAGTCAAAAGCAGCCAGCTCCTCAAGCAAAAGGCGTCGCACAATTCTTCAGAAGGACCGTCCAGACTACAGCACTACCTCATTGAAACTTAGTTACCTACACAGACAGTTCTTGGCAACTCCCTCTACATCTACACCAACTTTTATACTCCGCAAGCCGCCTCGCACTGTCTGGCGAAGGGTACATCTGGTATCAGTATCCTAGCACGTTTACAATCTTTCTTAACCGAGTTCGATGCTCAAAACATGATATCACAGTTTCAGCAAGTTCTTATGGGCTCAGGCTTTTCATAAACAGTACATGGTTCCTTCTCAATCATATTATGGCGCTTTAGTCATTGGCTTTACTGTCCGACGCCAGTACCCCCAGAGACACGACGATTGTACATCATATATTTAGATTTGTTTAATTTTATTTTCCAACAGCTGTATGCCATTTATTCTGAAGTACGTTGACATCCACGCTTGTTTATGAATGCTACTGAGTGTTTACACAACTGTCATTGTTGTGCCTGACGACAACAGCCGCCAGCGTTAACATCGGAAACAGCGAGGAGAAACTAAAAGCGCTAGCTGATGCAGACAGGCAAACAGCAAAATCAAAATAAACAAAATAAACTCTCGCTGCAAGTCTCACAGAGTTAGTTTGCAGCCGGCAACAGCATGGTCTGGCCATCGGACTGTTGCTGCTGAAGGCAGCTGCCGCCTTAAGCGAGCACCTCTGTTTGTCATGTCGACGTTTCCAGTGACTTGAGTCCATTAGGCAATCCGTGAACGTAAGGTGTCTGGTTTCTACTTGTGTGAAGTCATAGTACAGGAGTCTCTTAAAGTTTTGGAAGGCTGAACAAAGACATTAAATACAGATGTCTCCACAACATCTAAGGCGGTATAACAACAGTCATCTCTCCCCCAGCAAAGAGCCATACAGTTGATAAATGTTAATATTATCACTTCGTAAGCACAACCAACTCCAAATCTGAAAGAAAGTCGTGAATGAAGTACAACATTTAACTCTGAAAGTACGTTTATCATAAACACCAGATAGAACTGAACTTATGGGCGGAAAGTGCTACTGGTTATACAGAAATGAATATTCCATAATATACAAACATTACAACATAAGAAATTTCGAAAACTTCCCAAACATGATAAACACTGAATGACTAATCATTGCTGGTGGTTGTATTTGAACTGGTGACCCACAGCATGCCAGCCAGCGATATTAACCGATATGCCACATTATATGCAGCACAGTTCGCAGAATTGCTCCCGCTCCTGCAGAAACAGTGACATGCTGTTTCAGAAGTTCTTACTGGAGCCGACTACAGCAGCCTGCGTGGCAGCGCTGGCAGATTCTCCTACTTCCCATTCTCCTTAGTGTGCCGAGAATCAAAGGTAGCCCCTCTCATCGGAGTTTCGCGATCACTGAGTCGGTCTTCAGTTTCCTTGAATGAGTATCTCCCATCAACGATCTCGATGAAGAGCTATGATCCTCAACTACGTATGTGAAGTCCGACAAGTGACAAAGAATACAATATGATCCAAAGCATCACCTTAGTTACTTTACCGAAAGTCCCACTTTCTGCATAGCCTTAAAACTCCATACGAAGTCTCCTGGGGTGCATCTAACTGGCCAGTGCCTGACATTATAGCACTCTCGGTCTTTCTCCTGGGAGTCCAGAGTCCGTATATGAGCCAGATATTTTGCTTCTTTGGTTTTGACGAGGAAGTTTTTTATGTCGTCATCCTGAATGTTACACAGCTGAAACAGAAATAGTGCATCCATTGTTGTTTTGACTTCACAACCATGTAACAGAGGAATGGTGTGAGACATATAGTGTCTTGCTTTGCTGCTTTGTAGATAAACGTCATGAGACAGTGTTGTCTCCTAATCTCTCTGTTCGAGATCAACGTACATAAATAGAATATCTGCCAAGTCTTATCGAAGCTTTCTGTGAGGCTATCCATAGATAGCTATCGTCGTGTTGGTGATGCCGCAACATGAAATTATTTCCAATACTAGCCTCCACTGCAAAACATTTTCATCTTCAGAGATCATCACAGAGGGAGTTCTGTGCTTCGAAATGATTTCTACAAGGAACCTTGTAATTTATGGATCTTTGGCAGTCGGGAGTCGGCACAGGTAGTCAGTGCAGACTATTATTCATCGATTCCCATTTGTCTCCACGAAGTCTATTCCATTTCGATGGAATGGTGCTGCTGCATGTGTATTTGGTGTCAGATATCTGGAAGTAAATGCACACACACTTCTGTCGGTGTAACCCTTACAGTGGCTAACGGATCAGACGAAACATGGCCAGTCATTCCTACATCTGATACTGTCATGAGGCTTCACTAAACCCAGGTTACCAATTGCTAGGGTGTCATGGAATAACTTCAGGATAGCTGCTGTGAAAAGCCACCATTCCTCACTATCAGATCACAGTTCCTCTTCCACAACATTATATTAATTAACTGAAATACTTTATGCGCCAGTTCATCCTTCTACAAGGCTTCTGTTTTTTTCAGCAGTGCTGTATCTTCCCTTTGTTCAGCAGAAATGTCATGTAATGCAGCTTTAACTGAGAGTTCATCCACTCTGTTGTGTTTCACGAAAGCATTCCTTGATAGGCAGTCAGTGTCCTTGTGTTCTTGAATGTCACTGTGATGTATACCTGAATCCTCAGAAACCATCTCACCATTCAACCCGTCGGATGCTTCAGCCTAGTCTGCCAGCATACAGAGTGGTGGTCTATTGCAGTGATGAATTGTTTGTCAAATAAATATGGCCGGGACTTGTTAATGACCCAAACAACTGCAAGACACTCTTCTTTGGTTTTACCGGTAGAGCTCCCTTTCGACTTGGAAAATTCTTTGGAAGCATATCACTTTTCCAGCACCTTCTTGAATATGTGCTAGAACTGCACCTACCCCATAACTGCCAGCACCAGTGTGAAATTCTGTCTCGCCATTCTCAACATACAATGCTACGACTGGCGAAGATGTTAGTGCCTCCTTAGGGACAAAGATGATCTTGCACTTTGTTCCAGGAAAATTTGGTGTCTCCTTGCAGTAGTTCTTGCATGTGTATTGATACAGAAGACCTTTAAGAATTTTCAGTAGAAAGATCACTTTGAGAAACCCTCTCACATCACACAAGTGCAGGGCAGTCCGAAAACCTGTGATTGCTCTTATTGTCTCCGGACTTGGCTGTACTCCATCACCATTCACTTGATGCACTAAGACTTTTAATTTTTAGGTGGTGAAGAGAATTATTTTCGGATTTAGTGGTAAAATGGCTTAGTGGATAGTCCTTCAAAAACTTAACACAGATCAAGTAGGAAAACACGAAGAAGACGTACTGAATTGTGAAAAAAGAAGCAAAACAGAAACGGTGAATGGTCCAAAATCAAGATGTGCAACAACAAGTGAACCATGTCGTCGTGGTTGTGTGGTCACGGTGTTGGACTACAAAGCGGGAGATCCATGTTCAAACCCCTATCATGCGCCAATTGTTTTTTCACAAAATGACGATCCGGTCACTGACGTATCTATTCTTCTTCTCTGGTCTTGGCAATTGTTATACTATACTTATAGAACAGGAGTCATGTGGTAAGAATGCATTAATGCTGCAAGTAACTGTGACGACTAGTGGGAGGCTGCATAGACCTCTCTCAGAAATGAAAACAAATAAAATGGTGTGAGATAAGTTACACCGAAGGAATTCAAGAGTCGAAATTCCAAAATTGAATGCAAAAATCATAACATGTGATATCTGTGTTGATCAAATAGGATCTATGTATGTCTGTAGGCCCTTACCTTACACCTCGCTGTTGCAAAAGGATGTTATACTACGACGCAGACTCAAATTTGAATACAGCGAACATACACGTCAGTGACTGGATGGAGAGTTCAAAGCTTTGTGGAAGAAATATGTGGGATGCTAGGGAGATTTTGACACGTATGTCCCCCTTCGCAGTCCAGCACCGTGGCCACATAACCAAGATGCTCGATGTTGCAGATTTTGATCCTGGACCTTTTTTAGAGAGGTGTGATGGGAAGTCTCCCTTGTTAGAGACTGCCAGGAGTTATGAAGGCAGTCTTTCCCCAGTCAGCCTTTTCAGGTTCGATTTGTTAGTAACCTGTTTGCATGACCATAGTTAAGAAATACAGGGGTTGGACAAAAATAGGGAAATACCACGAGAAATGTTTGCTTGAACATAAATGGCGATGCCAGTGAAACCTGCAGGTTGTGGTTCTGTATTTGAGCGCAAACAGCACCTGTTCAATGTTCTCAATATGTTGCAAGTGTCAGTCATGGCCAGAGCGGTGTTCTGTATAGTTATGAGTGCACTATGTCGAAACAATATCAATTCGGAGATGGGGAAATTGTCGGTGGTGCTTCCGTAATCACTGTAGAGGTAACGCACTGAGGATCTATACTGCATATAGGAAAAGCAGAAAAACATCATCCGCTAAGTCACAACATGGACGAAAGTGTGTGTTGTGTGGCGGCGACAGACGTTCATTGAAGAGCATTGTGACAAAAAATAAAGAGTACGACAGTTGCAAAAGTCATTCCAAAATTGCATGTCGCACTCGTGAAAGCAACAAGAAGGGAGTTCCACAAGTTCGGAATTGCAGGGCGAGCTGGCTATAAGCACTCACCAATGATGAAAGTCCCCGAAACAGGATAACGTGGTGCCGAAACCATAAAACCTCGACTATGCAGCAGTGGAAGAAAGGTATTTGGTCAGATGAGTCCTGTTTCATACGTTTCCAACTTCTGGCCGAGTTTACGTCACAAGAGTGAATCGTGGTGGAGGTTTGGTGGTCATCCGGGCACCCAATATCGTGGTCTTCCATGGGCCCCATGGTTACCCTGCTAGATCGCATTATAGCCAAGCATTAAGTGACCATTTTGGCTGATCAGGACTATCCCGTGCTACAATGTTCGTTCGCCAATTATGATGCTATTCCGAGACAACAGGCTCCCTGTTAACACAGTTCGCATCTTCCAGGACTGGTTTTGTGAGCATGAGGATGAATTATTGTGTCATATCTCCCCTGGCCTCCATAGTTACCAGACCTCAGTAGTAATGAGCTTTTGTGGCCTACTGTAGACAGAGGGCGCGTGACAACTCTGCACCTCCTTCATCGTTACCTGAACTTGCCAATATTTTGCAGGGAGAATAGTGTAAGAGTTCCTTGAAAACTAAAAAGGCGTGTATTCATAGATTCCTAGGTGAACGGAAGCTGTTTATAATGCCAATAGTTTTCCTACAATGAATTAGGCATGCTAATGTGTTGTATTTTTGGTATTTCCATATTCTTGTCCATCCCTTGTTCTTTGCTCTTGTCAAGCAGTCTAATGTGCCATCAATGAAAGGAAGTGGGCAGATATCTTTTTTCGTGAATTTGTTCAGTCAGCTGTAGTCGACGTACGTACGGAATGTGTCGTGTTCCTTCTTCACGAGGAACACAGGGAAGGACCACGGGCCCTCTGACGGTACACTGACGTCATCTTGCAGCATCTTCTCCACTTCCTCCTAGAATATTCGCCGTTCAGCCGGTGACATCCTATATAAGGGCAGGTTAGTTGATGGATGATGCCCACTGTCTGTAATTCTGATTCACCCTTTGGTATTCATGCAGTCGTTTTGATTAAACTCAACTAATTATCAGAAAAGACATCTACACTGGAGAAGACAAGCCGAAAATATGATGGAAAGTGTACAACTAATCTTTAATATGACACTTAGATTTCTTGTCCTAAAATATGATTAGATACAAAGATGTGTAATTATAAACATCAGTTTTGATCGATTACTTGAATTACGAAACTCGATTATATAGTGAAATAATACGGTGGCCAGTCTTAAAGTGGAACATAGTTTTGATACTGACTGGATTTGATTAAACTTCAACTTACATAACAATTAATTATTGTGCGTGGGCGACAAATAGTCTTTACTCAAGGGAAATTCAGCTACATATGCAAGCTTCTATGAAATTATTTGGAGAGTTAATGTTGTACTCAACGTTTTAGAATTATTTAGAATCATAACTGATTGACATTCCCTAATACATTACAATAACGATTACATAGCATGACCTCCTCACAATAATGTTTACTGTCACTGAGTTTAACTAACTACTTCCTCACAGCAAAAAAATGCAATGTCAAAAAATATAGTAATTAACTACATTATTGGCTATTAAAATTGCTACACCACGATGATGACGTGCTACAGACAAGAAATTAACCGACAGGAAGTGATGCTCTGATATGCAAATAATCAGCTTTTCAGAGCATTCACATAAGGCTGGTGCCGGTGGCGACACCTGCAACGTGTTGACATAAGGAAAGTTTCCAACCGATTTCCCATACACAAACAGCAGTTGACCGGCGTTGCCTGGTGAAACGTTGTTGTGATGCCTCGTGTAAGGAGGAGAAATGGGTACCATCACGTTTGCGACTTTGATAAAGGTCGGATTGTAGCCTATCGCTATTGCGGTTCATCGTTACGCGACATTGCTGCTCGCGTTGGTCGAGGTTCAGTGACTGTTACCAGAATATGGAATCGGTGGGTTCAGGAGGGTAATACGGAACGCCGTGCTGGATCCCAATGGTCTCGTATCACTAGCAGTTGAGATGACAGGCATCTTATCCACATGGCTGTAACGGAACGTGCAGTCACGTCTCGATCCCTGAGTCAACAGATGGGGACGTTTACAAGACAACAACCATCTGCACGAACAGTTCGACGACGTTTGCAGCAGCATGGACTATCAGCTCGGAGACCATGGCTGCGGTTACCCTTGACGCTGCATCACAGACAGGAGTGCCTGCGATGGTGCACTCAACGACGAACCTGGGTGCACGAATGGCAAAACGTCATTTTTTTCGGATGAATCCAGGTTCTGTTTACAGCATCATGATGGTCCCATCCGTGTTTGGCGACATCTCGGTGAACGCACATTGGAAGCAT
This sequence comes from Schistocerca americana, assembly GCF_021461395.2. Lineage (NCBI taxonomy): Eukaryota > Metazoa > Arthropoda > Insecta > Orthoptera > Acrididae > Schistocerca > Schistocerca americana. The sequence goes on from NC_060119.1 coordinate 544,201,115, forward strand.
GTATTCGTCATCGCCATACTCGCGTATCACCCGGCGTAATGGTATGGGGTGCCATAATGTTACACATCTCCGTCACCTCTTGTTCGCATTGACGGCACTTTGAATAGTGGACGTTATATTTCAGATGTGTTACGACCCGTGGCTCTACCCTTCATTCGATCACTGCAAAACCCTACATTTCAGCAGGATAATGGACGATCGCATGTTGCAGGTCCTGTACGGGCCTTTCTAGATACAGAAAATGTTCGACTGCTACCTTGGCCAGCACATTCCCCTGATCCCTCACCAACTGAAAAGGTCTGGTCAATGGTGGCCGAACAACTGGCTCGTCACAATACCCAAGTCACTACTCTTGATGAACTGTGGTATCGTGTTGAAGGTGCATGGGCAGCTGCACCTGTACACGCCATTCAAGCTCTGTTTGACTCAATGCCCAGGCGTATCAAGGCCGTTATTACGGCCAGAGGTGGTTGTTCTGGGTACTGATTCCTCAGGATCTATGCACCCAAATTGCGTGAAGATGTAATCACATGTCTGTTCTAGTATAATATCTTTGTCCAATGAATACCCCTTTATCATCTGCGTTTCTTCTCGGTGTAGCAATTTTAATGGCCAGTAGTGTATAAATAAGGCTACAGCAGAAATTTATGAAGACAACGATGAGCCGAGATTGATGCATGAAATTGCTGACTAAACACAACTGAATAACATATTTGAATGAAAGTATAAAATTTACTACAGCTTTCCAGAATAACTGATTTCACTATTTGAATAAATAGAGAATTTGTATAAACAAGCGAGAATAATTCTTTTAAGGATAACAAAAATTTAGCTTAACTTTCTGCCACTTCCACCATTTTTATATTCAACTATTTCTCTTTTTCATAACGAGGTACTCGCTCGGAGAAAATGGTTCAAATGGCTCTGAGCACTGTGGGACTTAACATCTGAGGTCATCAGTCCCCTAGAACTTAGAACTACTTAAACCTAACTAACCTACGGACATCACACACATCCATGCCCGAGACAGGATTCGAACCTGCGACCGTAGCGGTCGCGCGGTTCCAGACTGAAGCGCCTAGAACCGCTCGGCCACATCGGTCGGAGAAATGAGACGATGCAGACTTTGCTTATAGTAGTAATGGCTTGGGTAAATAATTACCACAGGATTGTGATTTAATTTTTACGTCCGTAATATAATATTTAAAAGAATTCCACGCAATGGCAAGTCCTTTACGGTACTGGTTGTATGGAATGGAACAGTCTTACTTGAAGCGAAGCTGCTGGCTCCGGGTAATACTTTGACGGCATCAATTACATGGGCTAAGCTTCATCTTCGATTTGTGGATACCTTTGAATCATACTTTAGCTACACATTACCCTTCCTTTAATAATGTGCTTGAAACTACTTCATTAATTAATATTGTGCTGTGGCCCAAAAAATTATATGTCCATCACATCCAAAAAGCCTTGCTACTTGCGTTAGCACCACGTCGTTGGCATACACACACACTTGCGCGCGCTTTTGTCTCGTAGCTACATACCTCCTGACTTATGGGCTCGACATTCATGGCTGCTATCTCTTGCTTATCGGTCCCTCAGTTCTGGCACCAGTAAACAGCTGCATTTGTTCTGTTATTACCTGACGTATGGGAGAGGCAAGGTCGTGGTAGTCTTCCACAACTGTCATAGGGACCACATTGAGGAAACGTTCATACTTCATTCGACCAACTCTATGTGGTTGCGTTTCCTCAATTCGCTGCACCACCTGATGCATTCCTCGGTTGTTGTGACATCGGTTTCTATCACACGCGGATTAACAATGTGGCATATGGCCAAAATATTATCCATGTAAGGCTGCATCATTTTCCCTGGACGTTAAGGCGTGTTCTTCGCTAGTGCTACTGATGTGCGAACGTGCTGCTGATTGTCACCAAATGTTTCCAGATTTCGGATTGGGATTTATCCCAGCTAACGAGATTTTCTTTGTTGTTATCGAACCACTGCTGGGCTGTTGCCATCCAAGTAAAAGGACACATTTGCCAAGCGCATCATGTCATCCTACCTGTTGCATTTAGCGACTCTGTCGAACCCTTTCAGCCATTTATTCGGATCCTGAGTGGCTTCTCCGGAAAACGTTGATGGACGCCTGATGTACAGCTGACTTGCTGCTGTTTAGGAATCCATTTGTTTCCTGAATACATGGACTGTGGGAACGATGTACTGCTTTTATTCCGGTTCCTGTCCGTGTAGGCAACGGCTTTTACAGTGCCTAACTGGAGCCACTGTGATGTAGAAGTTTTGACATACCCAGCGGCGCCACCATACAATGTCACATCGTAACCACAGTCAAGTCCAAATCCGAAAGCAGGTCCATTATTTCAACACTTAGCACTGAAAGCACGTTTATTACGAAATCTACATGCAGACAGAACAGAACTGAACTTCTGGTCGGAGAGTGCTGTTATTTATACAAAAAATCGAATATTCCGGAATATAAAACATTACAAAAATAATAAATTTCGAGAACTGATACATTCTTAATAACAAATAATTGTGGTGATGGGGCTTGAACTGTCGAGCCGCAGTACAACAGCCAAGAACGAAAACCTCTACGCCTCGCTACTTGCACCATAGATTGCGGCACCTTTCATTAAAGACAAGGGACCCACCTCGGTGAAACAACTGCAAGAGACATGCGCACATCTTACAGTTCTGTGGTGTACTCGGAAATGCGAGAAACAGAACTGGCCACCTGTCTCACCTCGGGGTACAGTGGAGATCATAGCCCATAAAAACCAATGTTTTTCATTTATTTTTATATAACAAATTCCGTTCAGCGTCAGGATAGTTTCGAATCTGTGATGGTCGACTCCCAATCATTGACATGTATGAATTTGATCTCATGTCTCGCCTCTCCTCCGCTAACATTGGTTGCACTATATCTCCATAGTATTTTATTCCTCTAGACCGCCTACACATTTCTTGTATATCTAATTACTTTTCTTCAGTGTTAGTTCCTTAGGACCCCCTTGCTAAAATTTCAACTACCCGAATCCACTGCATAGGACACATTACGACCCCAGCTGAGGTCTAGAGTAGACCACTCGCAACACCCAAAGATGACTCAGAGACCTTTCGATCACAGCATCAGATCAAAATCATGAAGAATTGCCATTAAAATGATTTTTCATTACTTTTTCCACCTGCCCGTATATGCCATTTAGGGCGCACACAGCAACAGCACATTTAGAAGCATCACCAATATCCGAGAGCAATGATAACAGAACATCACAGTGGCTGGCCATTCTCTTCCGTCCATTGTGTGTGTTCTTGTACCCATTTTAGTCTAAGACATTTATAGTTTATATTTTCCGATACGCATCACACTAAACGTAAGGTGTGCCTAATAGCGAGGAACTCAATCGATACCAAGGGCTACGGGTTAGCCAAGGATATTCTGAACCATGTTAATCGTCAGGAATTATAGATCTTTATAGGACATTTGCCGAGCAATTATACTGGTGATTCACGAAGATATGCAAATATTTTAATGTGTTATTCTAAAACTAACTCGTTTCAAGGTTAGGAAACGACTGAAACAAATCACTAACGGTTGCCAACAATGACATAGACGTTTCTACATTCTTAATGGAAAGTAAACAAATTTGCTTGTATAATAATTTTTGCTCTCTGGATGGTCTGGAAAACTACTGCAGATACACGTCTAGGACATGTTTTGTTAGATTCACCAGATCAATAACAATAAAATAAATAGAAATCGTGCTTTACTTTAACCTCGTACAATTTTGCGATGGCTTCACATTAGCGAAGTTGCTAAATTTCAGGCAAAATCTTTTATTAGCCGCAACTGCGTAACTAAACATTTGCGGACGTATATGTCTATGAACTTTTTTCTTTAGTTTTACTTATAGAATAACATAACAAAATATTTGCATATCTTCGTGAATCACCTTGTACTGCGTATGAGCAAGAGTTGAGGGGAAATAACGTATGTTCTTCAGGCGACGACCTTCTAGCAGTACATTCTTATAGAGTAACCCCAGACTGTTTATTATCCGAAATAACGCCCACATGATCATTTAGCCCCTGAATTGTCTGCAGTCGATATGAGTATTTCAGTGTCGACTTCGATTGGTTTGGCAGCAACAGCTAGGAAGCAGCCAGGGTATCACTGCTTTCGCAGCTAAAATGTTGGGAAGGCACGATGAGTTCACGGAGGCTTGACGAAATTCTGCTTCTGCACGAGAAAGAATATTTTAGAATATTTTACTGACAAATGTTCATGTATCATTAGTCATATTCATCAAAAGGTATGCTCGTTTTGGATGATTATTCTGCTGTGATGCAATTTTGTTGTCAGTTTATTACTGCAGAATTATAAACTGGCCCATACATCACCTTTATACTAGCAGAATGCAACACAATGTGATCTGGATAGTGTGGTACCACGTTTTGGGCAGTCCAAAAAGTCCATAAGCTGTATACAGTTGCAAATTACAGCTATAATAAGATATCAAAAGGATAGAAACATAATTCATATATTTTTATTTAACTTGTGTAAAGACGATGCTGTTCTGGCATTACATTCGGGCATTAAACGTCAAGTTGCTTGTGATGTATTCTACACTCCTGGAAATTGAAATAAGAACACCGTGAATTCATTGTCCCAGGAAGGGGAAACTTTATTGACACATTCCTGGGGTCAGATACATCACATGATCACACTGACAGAACCACAGGCACATAGACACAGGCAACAGAGCATGCACAATGTCGGCACTAGTACAGTGTATATCCACCTTTCGCAGCAATGCAGGCTGCTATTCTCCCATGGAGACGATCGTAGAGATGCTGGATGTAGTCCTGTGGAACGGCTTGCCATGCCATTTCCACCTGGCGCCTCAGTTGGACCAGCGTTCGTGCTGGACGTGCAGACCGCGTGAGACGACGCTTCATCCAGTCCCAAACATGCTCAATGGGGGACAGATCCGGAGATCTTGCTGGCCAGGGTAGTTGACTTACACCTTCTAGAGCACGTTGGGTGGCACGGGATACATGCGGACGTGCATTGTCCTGTTGGAACAGCAAGTTCCCTTGCCGGTCTAGGAATGGTAGAACGATGGGTTCGATGACGGTTTGGATGTACCGTGCACTATTCAGTGTCCCCTCGACGATCACCAGTGGTGTACGGCCAGTGTAGGAGATCGCTCCCTACACCATGATGCCGGGTGTTGGCCCTGTGTGCCTCGGTCGTATGCAGTCCTGATTGTGGCGCTCACCTGCACGGCGCCAAACACGCATACGACCATCATTGGCACCAAGGCAGAAGCGACTCTCATCGCTGAAGACGACACGTCTCCATTCGTCCCTCCATTCACGCCTGTCGCGACACCACTGGAGGCGGGCTGCACGATGTTGGGGCGTGAGCGGAAGACGGCCTAATGGTGTGCGGGACCGTAGCCCAGCTTTATGGAGACGGTTGCGAATGGTCCTCGCCGATACCCCAGGAGCAACAGTGTCCCTAATTTGCTGGGAAGTGGCGGTGCGGTCCCCTACGGCACTGTGTAGGATCCTACGGTCTTGGCGTGCATCCGTGCGTCGCTGCGGTCCGGTCCCAGGTCGACGGGCACGTGCACCTTCCGCCGACCACTGGCGACAACATCGATGTACTGTGGAGACCTCACGCCCCACGTGTTGAGCAATTCGGCGGTACGTCCACCCGGCCTCCCGCATGCCCACTATACGCCCTCGCTCAAAGTCCGTCAACTGCACATACGGTTCACGTCCACGCTGTCGCGGCATGCTACCAGTGTTAAAGACTGCGATGGAGCTCCGTATGTCACGGCAAACTGGCTGACACTGACGGCGGCGGTGCACAAATGCTGCGCAGCTAGCGCCATTCGACGGCCAACACTGCGGTTCCTGGTGTGTCCGCTGTGCCGTGCGTGTGATCATTGCTTGTACAGCTCTCTCGCAGTGTCCGGAGCAAGTATGGTGGGTCCGACACACCGGTGTCAATGTGTTCTTTTTTCCATTTCCAGGAGTGTATATACAACCGTAATAAATACCACTAATGATAGATTCTACCACAACATCATTCGGTAAAAGTGTATATCTCCCCGTTGCCACAGGTAGCCTGCTTCATTCTACAGAGGACCACTCTCCAAGAACTCGTCAAGCAACTGGCGGACATTAGGAACATACACGGAAGAAGACGGGCCAACTGTCGTGTGCGAGGCTTCTACCAGCGTCGCGCCACTATTGTCTACCGCACCCTACAGGTCTGAGTACAAACAATACGCTGATCAATGACACTTTTATTGGCCTTCCACTTGGTTCCACGTTACCTATCGGACTCCGTTATGATGTCACTGCATGCGCACATTTTTCAACTGTCTGTTAAATAATCAGCAACAAAGTTTGAGAGAAAGTAAAAAATTATTTCATAACCGGAGATTTCAGTTGTATAAAATGCTCTTCTCGTTCAATTTGCAACACATCTAACTACAAATTAGAGCTTTCGAAGTATTACAGCAGGAGTGACCAAGAGTTCAACTCACGAACCATGGCCTGGCACGTGTGTCATAGCGCCTAGAGTGGGTGCCACATTTTCTCCACAACCATGATACGCTGTCCGAGAGCTAGGAGGGGAATGAATGGAAGCTTCGAACGCGCCGCATTTAAATGGCAGCGGAGTCACACTGCACACACTTGGTTTTATATTTTCACATTTCTCAACAACATCGATAAACAAAACAAATTTTCGGTATGTTTTAATTATTTTTGGCGAGATGAAGACACAATATAATTTCCATACGATATAAACTGTCAGCATGTGGACAGATGCAGACAATTTCACAGATTTTCGCACTCGACTTGTCACGTAATCGTGACTTATTTGGTTTCATAATCGAAAAAAACGTCTTTCACACACATATATTGGTCAAAATATTGAAGCTCTTTTCCAACCTCTTGGAAGATGTACTTGAGGAAAGCAGTGTAGACGTTCTGGACAATTTTAACATAAATGGATTCGTCATTAAAACGGGATTCACCTTGCAAGTCAAACAGTTACGTCTGCACATGCACTGTTGCACTTTCAACTGAAATGGCAAATGGTCTCGAAAGTAGACGTAAGATTGGTAGTATCCTCGAAGTTTTTAGAAAAACTATCCTTGTAACTCTTTCAAGGCCACAATGAGTTCTTCAGATCTCTAGTTCTTTAACGCAAGTGAGCTTAAGGAACTGGACTATCTTTGTCAAAATGTGTTCCTTTTACAACGCGATTTTCTTTTTAAATGCATCCCCATCAAATCAGAAAGAAGTTGTTTCACACATTGCAGTCTGTTACTGTGGACAGTGTGCCGTCAAGTCCACTTAAAATGCAAAGACTGCAATCCATTCTAGATGTTCTAATTTTCGCTCGTTCACTTGTTCTTCTTTCATAAATCCAACAACAGCAAGTTTTAAACCAAGAAATCTTTCCAGGCATTTCCCTTGACATAACCAACGTAGTTTGCTGTAATACATGACGTTCTCATACTGTTCGTTCAGTTCTATTAAAAACTGATGCAACTGACAATGGAGTAATGTGTGAGCCTTCAGAAACTTTATTATTTGTACCTTAGATTTACTCACATTCTACATGTCCACAAAATGAGCACATAGTTCTTCTTGTTGTATAGAACAATGAATCCCGTCTGGCGAGCGTTGTAATTTTTTGCTCTTTCACTGTAAGCTAAATATTTTCCTTTCAGCGTGGTATTGTAGTTTCGTTTCATAGCAAATCTGCAGTACCCGTCACTTACGTGACTGCATAATACATAACATAAATTCTCATTCCTCTCTTCCGTCATTTACATTTATTTTTAAAAGCTTGTGTCGATAGATCAGTAGACTGCCTCTTTTTGTGCAAACAGCCACTGGACCCTGTGACCGACCGTCATACCATGAACAAACAGCGACCGAGGGAGGTGGCGTTGTGATTAGCATACTGGACTCGTATTCGGGAGGATGGTGGTTCAAAAAGCGCGTCCGACCATCCAGACTTAGTTAGGTTTTCCGTGATTTTCCTAAATCGCTCCAGACAAATGCCAAGATGGTTTCTCTGAGAGGACACGGCCGATATCCTTCCCCTTTCTTGACACCAACCGAGCTTGTGCTCCGCTGCTAATGATATCGATGTCGACGAAACGTTAAACGCAATATTCCTTCCAGCAAATAACAAAAGATAAACAGCGCTGACACCACGGTTCTGCCGAACTGAGGAGAGTTGTGCCGACTGAAAAATTCCACACTACAATACTGAATGAAATGTCACGCTGTTTCGGATACCTCCGAGAAAGACCGGGCAAAGCCGAGTGACAGGTCAGGTGTTGACCTCCACACGGCCCGCACATGCTGCACACGTGAAATTTAACACGCCGTGGTCCCGCCCTGTATTACAGCACCTTCAGCATCAGGAGAAGACTGAGTGGCAGGACTGGTTATGTTCACTGGAGACAAGGAGGTCTGTAGGCGTTCTGGATCATGGGAGGAGAGCATTCTGGATCTCTTCACCTTTGACTGCCGGTATGCCTAAACGTAGGGGCAAACATATAATGTTATCATGCCCCTTACCTTCAAAGCAACGCCTCCTTACCTAAGCCACACCCCTCCATTCTACCTCTACGTATGTCTGGTTCATTATGATGTGCCCATAATTTCGTTATGGTCGTAATCGTTATATTTATGCGTAAGTAAGACACTGCACGAAATTCGAAAAAGTTTGCAATGAAAAATAGGAAGTCAGTTCCAAGACTAAGTTATCTGTGCACCGTTCAATCTTTCGACCAACTTTGTTGTATGGGAGCGAAAGCTGGGTGTATTCAGGTTACCTTATCAATAAGGTTGAGGTTACGGATATGAAAGTAGCTAGGATGATTGCAGGTACTAGTAATGGGAACAATGGCAGGAGGGTGTCCACAATGAGGATATCAAAGAGAAACTGGGAATGAACTCCATAGATGTAGCAGTCAGGGCGAACAGGCTTAGATGGTGGGGTCATGTTACACAAATGGGAGAAACAAGGTTGCTCAAGAGACTCATGGGTTCAGCAGTAGAGGGTAGGAGGAGTCGGGGTAGACCAAGAAGAAGGTACCTGGATTCGGTTAAGAATGATTTTGAAGTAATAGGCTTAACATCAGAAGAGGCACGAATGTTAGCACTGAATAGGGGGTCATGGAGGAGTTTTATAAGGGGGACTATGCTCCAGACTGAACGCTGAAAGGCATAATCAGTCTTAAGTTATGATGATGATGATGAAAAATAGAGGTCGCTACGATGTTGCGTTTGGTGCATATATTGCTGGGTGCGAAATTTAACTAACATATTGAATGTTTCTTTAGACTTTCATGAAGGTCTCTATCTGTCACCAATCTCGAGAAAACTGATCTGATGTAGTGCACTCATTTGCGATCGCACCGCGCCAGCGATAAGGCCAGAGTGAAATATCCACAACATTCCTCATATTTCATAAACGAATTGAGATATCGAAATGAGATTCTGAAAAATGATGGCACACAGAGAAGAGAGTATTTCGCCGTGTGTTTATTACAAAAAACTTCATTATCTACCATGTTATTGCACTAACTACAGGCCTCTCCGACGAAAGAATGTGATTTTTAAGGCCATCAATAGATAGTGAAACGAGAAATGCTATGGGTTTTGAAACAACATAAGACAAGTCATTACACATTTATTATGTACCGAGGATGTGCTTTTCATAAGATGCTGACCTTACTTTTCCTCAGTTCCTCACTTAATAAACCACTGTTTCAGAATTTCTCGCAACTGTGCCTGCCCAACATGTTAGTGAGATGAGACTGAGTAAACTCCGCTGACTTCTGGAAAAAGAAGCAAATTTTAACATGGTAATAAGAAAAATGTGTATGTTTTACTCAAAATTCCCCACTTATGACACTTCTCTGAAAGTTATAAATGGTTAACAAACCATGCAAAAATAAATTGTAGTTTTTTCGGCGGAATTCTTTTTTGAAACTACCCAAAGAAAAGGTGAGAGATCTTCTTGAAAGGTCATCATGCAAGTGTGGGCGTGAAGGGACCCCATGTAATATTTTTTTAAAAAGTTAATGTAGGCTTCAGTTTAGAGTGGCACTTCCCCTCCAGCGCTCGGCATTTCCCCTACAGCACATGCCCGCAGCCGCCACCACTACCGCTCTCCCCACTATGCCCTGCCTTCTGCGCATCTAGCAGCCACGGTATTCTGCATGCACTGCGCCTTTCACTTGTTTTCTCAGGAAAAGAGGCACTGCTGACTTTCTGTTGATTTATTTCTATAGTAATTCCTTGAATAGTGGCAAGTATAAATAAATTGGACGTATTGACACAAAACTTAAGTTTTAAGACATTGTTTGCACTTTTCTGTGGTGTCACTGGTTTGAGTAAAATATGTCCATGACACATTAAAAGCTAACAAACTTCTGACAAGTAGAATGAACTGCATGATTGCAAACCATGACAAACAATATGCCTAATGAACAGTTGAACAAGTCTGGCAGATGAAGAGCAATGCATGGAATGGAAGGCATTACATTAGACTCAAACAATGTCACTCACTCACTGCTCAAATATGTGCATAAAATCGATTTGATACAAGTACTTTTCTTTCAAACCCAAGTAAGCATCAAAAGAGTGACTCAATTCTAAATGTACTCAGTATCAAAACAATAGTATCAAATATTTAGTTGTATTTACTTGTATTGGAACATCCCTAGTCAGCAAGCATGTGAATGCTTCAATTCAACTGTTCATCCAACAAAACGGATTCGTAAGTTATGTACTCACATGGAAATCCGATATTCTTATTAATTTAATTAAATTTTTCACAGTCTACGATAATTTTTTTGTTATTTTTAACTCATTACGTTTATCTAGAGAACACAGCAGAAAGTTGAAGGAAACTACAATCAGAAAATTTGTCACAGCGATGTTCAGCTGTGTTATACTTTCCCATCACAGAAACATGGCCTGGATTTATTTGCTCCCTTTTATTATGCCCTGTTTCTTCCATTTGCTCGTGTAGGTACATAATTATAAAATGAGTGTCACCACTGTAACTATAAAATTAGGTCTGTAGTTTAAATTACAGCTAGCATACTGTGGCGTCTACTTTACATTGGTTAACGTACGTATACTTAACCCGTTTGAAAGTGATAAGATACAACTGAAACATATTTTTGTCTATTAAACTCATGAAAAGATTTTCGTAATACCTAGCAAGAATCTTACATATTTTCAAAGACACTGTAAAAAATAATTAAATAACTGAAGGACCATGAGTATTAATATTTGCAGGTTTGGTAATATTTACAACAAAATAGTCCACCATGACGTAGCGGCGCAGTCTGCTAAGATTGAGCATAATTTATCCCCTGCGGCTTCTTAGATCACAACACAGTTCGGGAAATATTTGACGCCACAACTTTTGTACTGTCACATGTAGATTTTAAAAAAAAGAAATTTTGCAGAATATTATTAATGGCATGAGGTCACTCAAACTACCAAAGAGTAATGCTAAAGGGTAATTTTTTTTTTTTTTTTTTTTGCCTTTCTTAATGCTTTCTCGACTGTAGCTGAAAACTACAGTCAGTAATTTAGAATTGCTTCCTAGCGCCTCCCGAACTGATTATAATTAAAAAAAAAAAGAAAACTTAGAGCAGTTCAATGCACATCAATCTATAAAGACGGACAGTGCAAGAAGAAGAACGAGTATGCTACAAGATGGGCTCAAATGGCTCTGAGCACTATGGGACTTAACTTCTGAGGTCATCAGTCCCCTAGAACTTAGAACTATTTAAACCTAACTAACCTAAGGCCATGACACACATCCACGCCCAAGGCAGGATTCGAACCTGCGACCGTAGCGGCCGAGTGGTTCCAGACTGAAGCGCCTAGAACCGCTCGGCAACACCGTGCTACAAGAGTTCTAATGTTCTCACACTAGGCGAAAAATTAATGAAATTATGTCGATTAGTTTAGTTCGCTATTTACATTTAATACGAGGGCAGTTCAATAAGTAATGCAACACATTTTTTTTCTCGGCCAATTTTGGTTGAAAAAACCGGAAATTTCTTGTGGAATATTTTCAAACATTCCCGCTTCGTCTCGTATAGTTTCATTGACTTCCGACAGGTGGGAGCGCTGTACGGAGCTGTTAAAATGCCGTCTGTAACGGATGTGCGTTGCAAACAACGGGCAGTGATCGAGTTTCTTTTGGCGGAAAACCAGGGCATCTCAGATATTCATAGGCGCTTGCAGAATGTCTACGGTGATCTGGCAGTAGACAAAAGCACGGTGAGTCGTTGGGCAAAGCGTGTGTCATCATCGCCGCAAGGTCAAGCAAGACTGTCTGATCTCCCGCGTGCGGGCCGGCCGTGCACAGCTGTGACTCCTGCAATGGCGGAGCGTGCGAACACACTCGTTCGAGATGATCGACGGATCACCATCAAACAACTCAGTGCTCAACTTGACATCTCTGTTGGTAGTGCTGTCACAATTGTTCACCAGTTGGTATATTCAAAGGTTTGTTCCCGCTGGGTCCCTCGTTGTCTAACCGAACGCCATAAAGAGCAAAGGAGAACCATCTGTGCGGAATTGCTTGCTCGTCATGTGGCTGAGGGTGAGAATTTCTTGTCAAAGATTGTTACAGGCGATGAAACATGGGTTCATCACTGCGAACCTGAAACAAAACGGCAATCAATGGAGTGGTGCCACACCCACTCCCCTACCAAGAAAAAGTTTAAAGCCATACCCTCAGCCGGTAAAGTCATGGTTACAGTCTTCTGGGACGCTGAAGGGGTTATTCTGTTCGATATCCTTCCCCATGGTCAAACGATCAACTCTGAAGTGTATTGTGCTACTCTTCAGAAATTGAAGAAACGACTTCAGCGTGTTCGTAGGCACAAAAATCTGAACGAACTTCTCCTTCTTCATGACAACGCAAGACCTCACACAAGTCTTCGCACCCGAGAGGAGCTCACAAAACTTCAGTGGACTGTTCTTCCTCATGCACCCTACAGCCCCGATCTCGCACCGTCGGATTTCCATATGTTTGGCCCAATGAAGGACGCAATCCGTGGGAGGCACTACGCGGATGATGAAGAAGTTATTGATGCAGTACGACGTTGGCTCCGACATCGACCAGTGGAATGGTACCGTGCAGGCATACAGGCCCTCATTTCAAGGTGGCGTAAGGCCGTAGCATTGAATGGAGATTACGTTGAAAAATAGTGTTGTGTAGCTAAAAGATTGGGGAATAACCTGGTGTATTTCAATGCTGAATAAAACAACCCCTGTTTCAGAAAAAAAATGTGTTGCATTACTTATTGAACTGCCCTCGTATAATTCGGGAATGTCAAAGCTAATCACATAACACATTATTTGATTGAGAATGGATGGTACAATATGTAGCTTCTCGAGATGTATCAGTCTGTGTTTTATAACAGTTTGTTAGAAGCATTCCTTGAAACTGTGGCAGATTTCGGCTGCGCCAAGCCTTATTTCCTTTTACAGCCTAATATTGATCTGCCTGTTTTACAACAAGCTATTTTTTATGTGTTCCGAAATCAGATGCAGATATTTGTTAAACCATTCCATTCACTCAGCAGCTCGGTACAGCTGAAATTCCAAGCATTCCTTACCGTAACTACATGGTATATGGAAACCAATACTATATGATTTATGCACATGATTTTCGTCAGTAATACACAGATGCATCAAGACTTTGATACCCTCATGTATGACAAACGGTAGCCTTAATTGCTTGTTATACATGTCAGACTTTATATACTGTTTCCCTGCAATGGGTATGACACTGTTGATTGGTCTATACTGTGTAAAATCAATTAAATGTGCAGACAAGTTCTCTATAGAACTAAAATAGCACAAACAGTGCTAGCATACGAGACAAATGATAAACTTCGGTGAGTTCAACTGGTCCCATTAATAGATTCACATGTTGCTCACTTACATGATGCTTCGAGGGATGCAGCGGACTCACATAAAATTCTTTACCTTCGTATTCTCTTTGCCCTTCTATAACCAACCACTTGTCACGCGAGTGTTACGGAAATGCTTCAGGAACTCGGGTGGGTGTCTCTGGAGGAAAGGAGGCGTTCTTTTCGTGAATAGCTACTGAGGAAATTTAGAGAACCAGCATATGAGGCTGACTGCAATACAATTTTATTGCCACCAACTTATATTTCGCGGAAAGACCACCAAGATAAGATAAGAGAGATTAGGGCTCGTACAGAGGCATATAGGGAGTCATTTTTCCCTCGTTCTGTTTGGGAGTGGAACAGGGAGAGAAGATGCTAGTTGTGGTACGAGGTACCCTCCGCCACGCACCGTATGGTGGATTGCGGAGTATGTATGTAGATGTAGATGTAGTCTTCAGAATACTGAATATTGTAGGCTACACAGCCTTGCTTTTCTCAAATACTTCCACGTGCTTCAGAAAGCTGAGAAGTGAAACGATCGCAATGTTTAATGTACCCGAAATAGACGATAATTAGAGATGTAGATCACATTGCCAATTACTGGGTATAAACCAGGTGTAATTAACCGTATGAACCAATAATCGTTGTTTTTGAATGAAACGTTATCACGGCATGTTTGCTTACATCCGTGTTTGGTAATTTTCTGTGATTTCCTGCATAAAAGCCCATGTTTATATTCACCTTAATGCAAAATTTCGAAATTTCTTTTAGCACCTTACCATAATCCTGAACTTACAAGGCTTCCAGCCTTTTTTTTCGTTGAAATCATCAGACAGCGATAGAGACACATTTTTGCTGTTCATATTTATTTTCCTAACCTCACCTGACTTGGGAAGAATAAAATTTAGACGTGTCTATGAACGACTTAATATTGTGATCAGAGAAAATGATACAATAAACTGGCGTCAACAAGTCAGAGGTTCCAACGAATCTGTTTTCCAAATTAAATAATAAAACGCTTTTTGATTCATTACACTTGTGTCGCTCAGCTGGTCGTAGGATGTGTTCCAAAAATGAACAGCATCGAGATAGAAGTGATGACACTTTCTGGAGGACCTGACTATCATTCTCCAGGACAATGCTCAAGCACGCACAGTGCAAGCTGTTGCTGATTTGTTTGACTGGTGGGGCTGCTAAGTGCTATACCACCTACTGCACTCACCTGACTTAAATCCTCGTGAGTTCAAATCGATTTCTAAACTGAAGGAAACACTTCACGGCATTCGCCTCAGACCTGCTACAAATTCGTCGGGCAATAGACCACGCCGCTCGAACTGTCAACACAACTGGCACTGCTAAGACTATCATACGACTTCCACATCGTTGGCAATGGGTGACTACTTTGAAGGTCAGTAAAACTTTGAAACACGTATCTATTTTGAACGACCTGTAAATAAATAGTTGCCACTATGTAAGTTCCAACCCTCTTATTACGGCGAAACAGAGGAGAGAATGCCACGTATATGATACTTGAATTGGAGTGGCAGTCGTTAAAACAAAGATTTTTTCCCTTGCGTCAGGATCTTCTCATGAAATTTCAGTCACCAATTTTCTCCTCAGGGTGTGAAAATATTTGGTTAGGGGATCCATACATGAGGAGAAATGATCATCGCAACAAAATAAGAGAAATCAGAGCCCGCGCGGAAAGACTAAGTATTCGTCTCTCCAGCTAGCTGTTCGAGAGTGCAACGGCGGAGAAATAACGTGAAGGTGGTTCGATAAACTGCCTGCCTGGCGCTTCATGCTGTATTGTAGTATAATCTTGCACATGTAGATGTAAATGTAACACGCTGAAAAGACAGCTACAGAGTTGCTGCTCTGACTGCATGATCGAATTTCATGTGCATTGTTGCATTTAAATAAAACTAATTGCTATTGAATTAAGTAGAGGTAACATAGATTTTGCCAACTCATAGCTGTAGGCTTTTTTAAAGATATTCTTAATACGCTTCATGCAGATTTCCACTATGGATATATGCTGAAGAAATTTGAGGAAGAAAGTGTAAAAATATGTTCCACAGACACGAACAGCTTAATATACCATATAACTATATCAAATACAGTGATTTTGCATGTTGTCGAAACTTTAATAATGAAAACGCTATTTTGTCGAAAGTCGACATGTTGAGAAACGTGGCTGTTGTACTTAAGGTTTATAATTTATATAAAGAACAGCTACCAGCCACATGTATGGTTTAAAAAGGTTTATTATCTTCAGACCATGACCGGTTTCGGATTTTTTTTTACAAATCCATCTTCAGATGGCAGATTACAAGCATTCTTAGTTGGACCTAGTTTTGTTTGTGTTATTCGCTTGTTGCAGAGCTGTGTAGTTCTGTCAGGCAGAACTACACAGCTCTGCATCAAACGAATCTCAGGCAGAGACGCTATATAGAGGCAGTCTTTGAAAGCAACTGACCAAATTCGTAAACAAACGATTAGAGTAGATTAGATTAATACTAGTTCCATGGATCATGAATACGATATTTCGTAATGATGTGGAACGAGTCAAATTTTCCAATACATGACATAATTAAGTTAATTTAACAACATACTTAAGTTAATACAACAACTTTTATTTTTTTGCTAGGGGAGAGGCTACAACTCTGTCTCACTCCCTTCCCAACCACTGTTTCCCTTTCATGCCCCTCGACTCTTATAACTGCCATCTGGTTTCAGTACAAATTGTAAATAGCCTGTATTTTACCCCTGCCACGTTCAGAATTTAAAAGCTAGTATTCCAATCAACATTGTCAAAAGTTTTCTCTAAGTCTACAAATGCTAGAACCGTAGGTTTGCCTTTCCTTAATCATTAGATTGCATACAAAGCTGTTACGTGCACAAAAAGTGGCTATCATAATAAGAATAGAAACAACATAAATCTATGCTCCTCATGCAGGAAATATGTGTCGATATTCTCTTCATTTTAGCGGTATAAACTGCAGTAAGAAACATATTGGAAAATATTTCTTCATGAATAAGTTGTAGCTGATCGCACTGAATTAATGAGATTCAACTGTTTTTACCTTTAATTCACGATTATCAACGTCTCTCGATAATTTACTAATGCTTGGAATGCAAAAATATAATATTTCTTTAATTAAGTAGTAAAGTAATTAAAAACAACCTACGGGTGCTAGTGTCGCTCCAACTGTCAGACGGTAACAATAGTCACGACTGTATGTGTTAGAATGTGTTAGTAGATATGTAATTGTAAATATATGCAGTGGTCAACAAATTTTTTACTGTCATGTTCATATACCTTAGATTTTGTGAACATTTATATAATGAAGGAACATGTTGCCAATGTCAAGTGTAATAATTATATTGCCAACAGTGACAAATAACAATTTTCTCATAATGGTAAATTGTGTGTGAGTGTGTGTGTGTGTGTGTGTGTGTGTGTGTGTGTGTTTGTGTGTGTATGTGTATGTATGTATGTATGTATAGGAATTTGAAGATAGGGAATGAAAGGAGTGACAGAAGCAGAACAAAGTTTTGGTTATGCAAGAGCTGTAGGTTGTTAAGATTACATCCGTTACGTGTTATAACAGAGTAAGTATAGAAGAATCATATCGATTTTGGTGTCGTTACTCTGACGACTAAATGATAAACTGACGCTATAGCTATTGAATAGCTGAAAGATAAACTTCGAAGTTTAACCTCTCTATTTGTTTAGAATATTAAATTTCTGTATCTCTCTGAAATAAAAAATTATAATGAAGAAGCAGTAATGTCAGAATAGTGAATTTTATTTTCCAGGTATTAGTGATGACAGTAATTTGTGGCTGGATCACCGCACCGCTGTTGCAACACAAGAAAGCTGATGAAATTCGTGACTCACGGAAGGTGGAACGACAGACTCCGCTGCCAATCTGGCTGCCGCTTGATCTGCAGCGGTCGCCGACCTACGAGATAATATACGTGGTGCAGGCGCTGTGTGGCACCGCGGCGGTGCAGCTCTCCATGTTGCTGGACACCTCCTTCTACAAGCTGACGCTGCTGGTGACGGCCGAGCTCCAGGTCCTCAACGACAACCTGGCGGTGCTCGGGAGAGCGGACGTGTCTGCCGAGCGAAGGGGTAGTTTCCCCACAGCTGTGCCCGGACAGGAAAGGGACGGTCTTGATGTTTCACCGATTAAACAGACTGCCGTTCCGGTCACAGAGAATAACGATCGCTCAAGAAAGCTCCTGTACTTTCAGTTGTTGGAAAACATACGTCATCATCAGGCCATTATCAAGTAAGTATATTTCGCTACTAGGAGCTTAAAACGTTTTTACTAAAGAACTGTCACTAACAATCGAGACAGATATATTCGCCATTATTTACTAGTCCAATTGAATGTTAGAAATCTGTGCATCGACGTGGAATATATAGGGTGTTTCACAAGTTCTGACGATTTCAAACTTGAATAACGCACACTATAAAAAAGATACAGCGGCGGTGGTGCCGTCTGTTAGTAGTAAAGAGTGTCGAGTTTCATCCCATATACAGGTCAGTAATCAAGTCGTACAGCTCGAAGCAGCATCGTGCGTTCGCAGTGGAGAGCTATTTTCGCTACGGCGAATCTGTCGTGAAAGTGCGGCTTCCCTTTCGTAAGCATTTCAAAGATTCAGCCACGATATCCATTTCCTCCTTGTGCAGCAGTACTGATTTTTGTTAGAAACTCCCGTGAAACTGCCAGTGCATCGGATCGAAAATCAACCGGCCCTGGGAAAATCATTAGAACTCCCGAGAACATCGAAAATGTGCGTAGCAGTGTACAGGCAAGACGTCGTCGATCGTTACGGAAACGTGCCCAGAAAATTGCAGCAGTTAAAAGGTTGAATTCAAGATGAAATTTCCAGAATTCCTAAAGCAGTTCAAAAACTGGGTGAAATGCCTCGAGTGTTGTGTATCCGCCAATTTGCACTATGTGATAAAAAGCATCCGGACACCCCCAGAAACATACGTTATTAATATTAGGTGCATTGTGCTGCCACCTGCTGCCAGCTGCTCCATTTCAGGGGCCTCACTAGTCATTAGACATCGTGAGAGAGCAGAATGGGGCGCTCCGCGGAACTCAACGGACTTCGAACGTGGTCACGTGATTGGGTGTCACTTGTGTCATATGTCTGTACGCGAGATTTCCTGAACATCCCTAGGTCCACTGTTTCCGATGTGATAAAGAAGTGGAAACGTGAAGGGACACGTACAGCACACAAGCGTATAGGCCGACCTCGCCTGTTGACTGACAGAGACCGCTGACAGTGGAAGAGTGTCGTAATGTGAAATAGGCAGACATCTATCCAGACCGTCACACAAGAATTCCAAACTGCACCAGAATACACTGCAAGTACTATAACAGTTAGGTGAGAACACTTGGATTTCATGGTCCACCGAGTGCTCATAAGCCACACATCACACCGGTAAATGCCAAACGATGCCTCGCTTGGTGTAAGGAGCGCAAACATTGGGCGATTGAGCTGTGGAAAAACGTTGCATGGAGTGATGAATCACGGAACACAATGTGGCGATCCGAAGGCAGGGTGTGGGTATGGCGAACCTCTGATGAATGTCATCTGCCGGCGTGTGTAGTGCCAACAGTAAAATTCGGAGGCGGTGGTGTTGTGGTGTGGTCGTGTTTCTCATGGAGGGGGTTTGCACTCCTTGTTGTTTTGCGTGGCACTATCACAGCACAGGTCTACATTGATGTATTAAGCACCTTCTTGCTCCCCACTGTTGAACCTGCTGAGAATCCTGACCTGAATCCTATAGAACATCTTTATGATGTTTTGGAGCGTCGACTTTGTGTGAGGCCTGATCGACCGATATCGATACCTCTCCTCAGAGCAGCACTCCGTGAAGAGTGGGCTGCTATTCCTCAAGAAACCTTCCAATACCTAACTGAACGTATGCCTGCGAGAGTGGAATATGTCATCAAGACTAAGGGTGAGCCGACACCATATTGAATTCCAGCATTACCGATGGAGGGCGTCACAAACTTGTAACTCATTTTCAGCCACGTGTCCGGATACTTTTGATCACATAGTGTATTTCATAAGTAAACGTGAATAAATGCTGTACGTTGTGTAAAATGTTCAACTACTTTTCGCTATTTGTTAGTGTGTTATTCAAATCTGAAATCGTCAAAACATTGCAAAACTCACTGTACACTACTGTTGGTAAAAGTTGCTACACACAGAAGGAATGCTCTGAATCACTACAAAATCGTAGGATGTGCCGGACGGTACAACTATAATAAGTAATTACCATTGAAGAGAGATAGTTTGTGTTGAAAATACTGCAGGATGGCGTTGGTTATCTTCAATCAGAAATATTCTCAACAATTAGTAATAAAATGATATTTATTAAATATGAAGAAGTGCCCAACTTAAAAGACACTTTTTCTTGTGAAATGTCCAGCATATTAGACGTTTGAAATTATTAAAGGCCTCTACAATATTAAATTCCTATCACTGTGCCACTGTATCCGGAGCTGGCCTACGATGCCTACCCAGCCTATGTTCATAGACGCCGGACGAACACTGCAGCTTGTAGAGTCGGCGGTAATTGGAGACTGTAAACGATTCAGAGCAATGAAGAGAACCGTCCGCCGTAGCTCAGTGCTCCGGTATTTAACGAGGCTTCGACCAGTCGCTATCCACACACGTAATGCCCATGGGTTGGCAGCTGCGGCCCGGGCACAGCTCGACATAGTTTGCACTACCTATACAGCTGCTACACTACGTTTCGGGCGCGGCTTATCGACTGTGGTGCGGTACTCTCTGGAGACGTGAGTACCGTCACCACAATTTGTACATTGGTCTAGCGCTGCCCTCTTTTGTGTGACCGACAGGTCTGTGTTACGACATACTCAATCATCAGTGTCAGAGCCGTCAAACGAAGCGGAAACGTGCTAGTCAGACCGGTATAACTCGACGATGTCGAAGGACGCAGTATCAGCATGTGGTTTACAACGGAGCAGGACTGCTCTCCGGGAAAAAGATTTGACGTAGCGTGACGCTGGTGCTCGACTCGGCCTCTGCTGCGACAGTGATGTGTGTGTGGCACCAGTGGGTAGAGGAGGGTCATATTGAACCTCGAGCTTGTAGTGGGCCCCACAATCTGACCGCAGCGGCATCTTATCCGCATGGACGTAGCAGACGGATATTCGTTCATAGGAGTGCTCATAAAATTGATGCAACCCGAATCAAGTATTCGTGCGCCCCGTGGTTCCTAGCAGTGTTTTATAATAATGTGCGTCTAGCAGCTAACAGCCGAACCCAAGAACGTCAGTTAACGTTAAGAGTCTCGTAAGAGTGTAGTTTTATTCCTCAGTCATGAACAAAAGTACTTGCAGAAACAGTAGTACTCGTAGCTTATGACGCGCTTATTTTAATTGACGTTGGTGAGTGCGGCCGTGAGCTACGTGAAATTGGTCGCTTACCTCAGGGACAGAGTGATAAGTAGCACGGCCATTCCAGGGATGAAGGAATTTGAGAGGGGTATAACCTGATCGTGTGTAGAACCAGCCCTGCTGACTCTTCCTGATAACAAAGAAACGAGATGTATATACTGTTTGTCTTCCAATGCTGTCAACTCACGACCGTGCGCAATTATTCCCCATCAGCTGCTATGGTATAAATTTTGACTAGGAAGTAACATGGATTCGTGAATACACACTTTTAGAGACGGTCATCTTCAAATGCGATACTTATTTGAGACCAGGATCTTTAAATTAATTAAGGCTGTTGTGACATTATGGAGTGACCAAATAAATGACATTTAAAACATTTAATAAGCATTTTTGATCGTGCCTTATATTGCATACAGTCAATCAAGGGAAAATTTTTACCAATCAGGATATGTTTGCGCCACCTGCTACTTTTGTTTCAAATCGGAGGTATTCAACCTACTTTCATTTTGTTCTACTGCAAGTAACTGTTTTACTTCCTCTGTAGTTTTAAGTTCGTATTTTAATATTGTTTCAATCATCCTACGAGCTCTTAGGCTTGTAATAATGCATTAATTGCGTTGGCTGTGAAGTAGCATCTGAAGAGAATGATTAAAATTGACCAATGTCAGGTTGATACAAATATACTGTTGTTTCAAAGTAAACCTGCAGTACTAAATTACCATTTCGGTTTTACCCTTATTAACACGTAATTCCCTATTGGCTGGTCTAATGTTACCCAGAGCAGTAGATATAGGGAAAATACTATGTTTTTAAGCCTGGTGTAAAGTTAACCTGAATGGTAGTGTAACTTTGTACTAGTATTAAAACTGAAATTTTGCTGTAATAGGGTATAGTCACAAATGTTTTACTTCCCTAAGTATTCAGTAACTATAGATGTAAAATGTTACAATGTCAGTTTTGTATTTTACTTTGCGTCCATTATTTTCGAAAAATGGAAAGGAGTGGTACAAAGTTACCCTAGTCAACTGTGATTCAGTTATATGTTAGTACAAACACTCTTACTATTCAGTTACTCACTCGCTCACACGGGCAACAGAACATTCCTTCGTCAGGCGGTTACAGTGGCAGCAAACTGAAACAGGACAGTAGACATGAGGTGTTCCGAATGGTGCTGACTTTTAACCAACAGTAATGGGAGGGGGGGGGGGACAGCGGCCAAATTATCGCGCTGTTACTATGACTAGTCTATTAGGGCTCATTACATACTAATTTATGTAGATTAACAGTTAATAATAAGGTCGATACAGACGTATCCCGAGCCGCCGTCCCATAATGTCAGCATTGGCTCATGAGCAAATAGCTAGACGACCATTGATCCATAGTGATGGCTCGACGTCGGAGCACTGTAACAGATGTGGACATGTCTGCGTGACGGTTCGACGCCATCTGCTGAGGGTTGGGTAGTGGCAAGCATGCCTTTGCCCCAGCGTCTACTGACCAGAAACCACAGACGCCTCAGGCTACGATGGGCACGTAAACGCTATCTCTGGCGTGCTGAATATAGTCCTATTTTCGGACGAGTCCCGCTGCAGCTAGTCCTACAGTGATGGGCGCGTAGTGTCAGACGCTACCGTGTTGAACGCAAACGGGTAGACTTCATTGTTGAGCAGCGTAGTGGACAAACGGCAGGTGTGATGGTTTGGAGCGCCATTGTAAACATGCGATTTCACCTCTTACCTATTGAGGGCTGTTTTAACAGCATTTGCTATATCAGGGACGTTTCAGAGCCCAAGACACTGAGACTTCTGCAGGCAGTTCCACATGTCATATTTCAACAGAACAATGCGTGGCCTCTTCGAAGAACTACGCTACCACCGCTCCCTTGGTGTGCCCGTTCCTTTGACATGTCGCCCATCACAGTTGCCTGGGTACGGTAGGTCGTCCACTTTTTAGTTCTGGTCCTCCTGCAACCGCTGTCAATGCTTTGTCGACGCGCCTACAAATAGCGCGGCCCGTATATCCATTCCTTCTTGATTCCACGCCACGGCGCCTAGAGCCTCTGGTTGCAGCCCATAGCGGCTTTACACCGTACTGAACTGTCACGATCAAAGTGCATGTACAGTTAGGTAATTTTAATCATTTGCGTATTTTTACATGTAAACTTTACGGTCGCAGAAGTCACATATGTTCCGGACTATTTTGCCGTGGTCGAGTGGATTTTCCATTAAAACCCAACATTTCGTTCCCATTTGCGAGGGACATTTTCAAATGGGATCGTACCTTCTTTGAATATTCTATTCAATCTCCCACACGCTACTGACTGCAGCAAAATTCCGTTTATGTGTGCTCCCGCGCAATGGCGTGACCTCACATGCTTTGAATAACATAGCACAATTCGCTGTTGTTTCCGTCGTACACTGTTGCTTTCACCCCGTGGTGGCAGACTCGTACACATCTTCTTTGGCTCGGGGATACAGATGACATTCAATTTCACGCCGTCCTCCTTCGTACTGAAATTCCTGGCGTGTTTAACAGTTTCTATGGCCTCTCTGTATAGCCTTTCATGTTACCCGCTTGTGGCTGCCAGTACTCGAGTCCTATCAAAATGAATGTGGCGGTCTCCTGCACACTAAGCATGTCACGCCACTGCACAGGAGCACGCATAAACAGCATTTTGCTGCTGACAGTAGCGATCCAGGATATGCATCGGACATTTCAAGCAGCTACGATCCATATTGAAAATGTCCTCCGCAGATGGAAACGAAACGTTGGTTGTAAGGAAAAATCCCTCCTACTACATCACAACAGCCCGGAATATTTTATTAGTTGTGACATTTGTGAGCTCTCTTGTACCTAGTATGTGGAATAAGTTTCACGGTAATCATACGTCTGTTTCTTGATGCTGAAATTTCCACAAACAGTAGTGCTTGTATGCGATATTTAATCACTTAGACTCCACTTGAACATTTGATGAAGTACTGTTTTACTATTACTGAGTCAGAAAAATGCCTGCTTTTGTACACACGTCAAAATAAGTTTTGCATCACCTCGGTTCCGAGAGTTCCGGAACCTGTACAGAAAATTGGAATAGAGATCAACATAAACATCATTTCCGCCCTTTTTATTCCTCATGAAAACACACATTGCATGTTGTACCACCATACAACGAGGCCTTCAGAGGTGGTGGTCCAGATTGCTGTACACACAGGTACCTCTAACATTCAGTAGCACTTCCTCTTGCATTGATGTATGCCTGTGTTCGTCGTGGCATACCATCTACAAGTTCATCAAGGCACTGTTGGTCCAGATTTTCCCACTCCTCAACGGTGATTCGGCATAGATCCCTCTGAGTGGTTGGTGGGTCACGTCGTCAATAAACGGCCCTTTTCAGTCTATCCCAGGCTTGTTCGATAGGGTTCACGCCAGGAGAACATGCTAGTCACTCTAGTCGAGCGATGTCGTTATCCTGAAGGAAGTCATTCACAAGATGTGCATGATGGGAGGGGAGGGGGAGAGGCAATTGTCGTCCATGAAGACGAATGCCTCGCCAATATGCTGCCGATATGGTTGCACGATCGGTCGGAGGATGGCATTCGCGTATCGTGCAGCCGTTACGGCGCCTTCCATGACGACCAGCGGCGTACTACGGCCCCACATTATGCCACCACAAAACAGCAGGGAACCTCCACCATGCTGCATTCGCTGGACAGTGTGTCTAAGGCGTTCAGCCTGACCCGGCTGTCTCCAGAAAAATCCCTTAGATATTCTTTGTAGTTACATACGTTCACTTTCCTACCTAATTATCAATAAGAATACACACTTCTCCCAAAGGCAAATTACACCATGCCGACAAAAATTTCGGAACACCTATTATAATTCGCTACAAAGTCGCCGTATACATAACTGACTATTTGTAGGACCTCCTTTTCATATTGTCGTCACAGGAGACATGACAACAATTCTAATACACTAAAGAGATTTTTCATATATCTTTCTGAAGCATTCTAATTTCGAAGAAAATGATCTGGCAGGAAACCTCCCCTATATTCAATTCGTTCAGGTTATGACTTAACTATACGCGATTTTCGTCGCATGAGTGGTCCTTCATTTGCGAGTAGCCTGCTACGTAATAGCGGAAAGGTTTCCAAAGTGCGAAAAGTTGTAATAGCCACTTGGACTCGTTCTGCTGTTGGCCAAAAGTAATGGCCTAAGCCTGCAATGAGGAAAAGCAACTGCACAATGCCGGCAACGCATATCGCTTTGAGGTACGTCACGATTTATTATTGTAACGTTTACTGTGACCACTCTACAGACGCTTGCTCCACTGCTCTAAACTGCACTAATATCTGCAGCATTCTAAACGAGAGCACGCTTTTTCCTTATACTCATGTTCTCTGGGTGAAGCACGACCAGGAAAACTGGGTACTGGCACCTCTCGATGAAACATTTGTTGTTCGATCTCTGTACATCAGTTGTTCAACTCTCGCAGTACCAAAGAAGGGGGAGGGTACTTAAGCCCATCCTTGAAAGTATTATAATTTTGTCTGTTTTTTACATTTTACATTTCTTAAAAAAGTATTTATTGTTTTAAAAGAATTCTTCTACCAGTTTCCAGAAATGTTTTAAAATTTACAATTAAATTTAACCCAAAAATTTAAGCCGTAATAATAGATGTCACTTTCCCCAGTGAATGTCATATTCAATTTTTTCAGGTTCAGGACCGTACTTACACATCAGCCTCTCTTTTAAAAAGTATGTTGAGAGTAAAAGTGAACAAGAATTAACAAAATTTACATTTAAAACTATTTTTGCAGTGGTCATAGTACATTGGTAGTAATCGTGATTGAAAGCATCTTTAAGACTATGCGAAACGATGTTTTGCGTTATGGACACTGCTTACACGTCAGTACCTCTTTAAAAATGGGTTGTTAATATAATTCAACAATAAGTACTGAATTTAAGCTTTTCTTCGATGATTTTTTAGGGTGGGCGTGGAGTACCCCCCCCCCCCCCCCCCTCTTCTAATGCGCGTTAAGGAAAATACGTTAATACGTTGGTACTGCTAGGATTAGTATATGCTCTTGTGTGTGTGCGTGTGTGTGTGTATGTGTGTGTGTGTGAATCCTTAAGGGACCAAACTACTGAAGTCATCAGTCCCAAGACTTACACACTCCATAAACTAACTTAAACAAACTTATGGTAAGGACAACACACACACCCATATCCGAAGGAGGACATGAACCTCCGGCGGGAAGGGTCGCGCAATCCGTGACATGGTGCCCCAAACCGGGCGGCCACTACGCGCGGTTATTCTCTGAGTAACGCAAGATCGAATCTGCGAATCTGAGTCTTACCGCCTCTCAATGACATGGTCTGTCGATAGCCACACATGAGGCAACGGAAATGCAGTAGAAGGCCATCGGTTAGCTTTAGAGCGAAACAAAGAGTAGTCTGCTGCTGTGGAATCTCTCTGAGACAGTGGACGTCTTTACGGACCCTTACAATGTGGATAAGGCGTTGACATGTTCAGACAGAAAACTGATTTGAGTTCTTTACGCCTTTAGCACTTACACAATTCAGCTTACGAAACATTACGGTTAGTGTGAAGGGTGGTGAAGAGCGGTGAAAGAAGGACGTAAAAGCAAGTGTGCCGAAGCTGCAATACTGGCCATTAAAACTGCAACACGAGAAAGGACAGAAAATGATGAAATTATATTTACACAGTGGTTACAAAAGTCGTGAGGTACCTCCTAATATCGCGTCGAGCCGCCTTTTATCAGCGTGGTGCAGCAACTTCACTTGGCACGGACTAAACATTTCGTTGGAAGGCCCCTGCAGAAATATTGAGCCGTACTGCCTCTATAGTCGTCCATAACTTCGTAAGTGTTGCTGATAAAGCATTTGTGCAAGAACTGACCTCTCGATTATGTCCCATAAATGTTCGAGGGGTCCAATCGGGCTATCTGGGTGGCCAAATCATTCACTCGACTTGTCCAGAATGTTCTTCAAGCCAGTCGCAAATTTTGGCCCAGTGACTTGACGCATTGTAACCCCTAAAAAATCCATCGTTTTTGGAACAAAAGTACATGAATGGCCGCAAATGCTCTCCAAGTAGCCAATAATAACCATTTTCAGTCAATGATTGGTTCAGTTGGACCAGAGGACCCAGTCCACCATTTGCTTGTACAGTGCCTCGTTCACAACTTGGGTCCGCCACAGTCGAACCCTACGATCAGCTCTTACCAACTGAATGAGTATGGGGTAATATCAACTGCAGCAGAAAATGGTATAATGAGAGTAGAATTCGTTAGGTGGGGCAGTGAGTGAGTTGTTGTAAACAGTTGAGTGACAGATTTGATCTCATAAGAATCTACAGCAAATCAACACCGGTAGCAGCAATATACGTGCAGACGTTGCAAACAAAAGATGAAGAGATACAGAAAGTATATGAGGATATTGAACGGCACATCATGGTCAGGCACCAATTCCAGAAGCAGATATTAGACTGTAAGAACCCGGGACCAGGTACAGATTCAGATCATAATTTAGTCACGATCAAGATTAATCTGAAGTTCAAGAGACTAATGAGGAAGAATCATTGCGCAAAGACGATAGGTATTGCAGTGCCCGTGTTGTTAAGAAGAACGATGCTATGTTCCTTCAGGCATGCATCCCTGCGTAAGATAATCACAATAAAATTTTTTGCTGGACTTGGACTCGAACCAAGACTTGTCGCTTTGCTCAAGTAGTTGCTTTAACCGCTTTGGCTATCAAGTTCTTGTACGTCCATCCTTGTGAGTAATGACCAGCAAGTCTTCGGCCATTTAGTTCCGTAAAAAAAGAAAAAACTGCAGCCGTCGTTTCGACGTTATTTTATTATATTATATTGCAACCACTTCCGGTGGCTCAGTACACCATCTTCAGGCCTGTATGTATAAGCAGTAATGAAAGCATCAACAACTTACCAATCACGCACATACAAACACAGATTGAACGCAGAATAAAAATTAAGGACAATACCATGTATGTGAATTTACAGAAATCATTTAATAAAAACCAACAGGTACATCCATTGTCATATACCTAAAATAGAATTATATACAATGTACCACGACGAATTACCACTTTGAACGTTGTACAAATGTACTATTTCTTAATAAATCTTTAATTAAATACTTCGTGATTAAAAACTGGTCAGTTAGGTGGTACACTTGTAGTAACCTACCAAACTACAAAAATAACTGTGGAAAATGACAGATGTTTGATGGAAATTTCAACAACATCAGAAGCAAGTAAAACAAAGAAATATCCATCTATGTGCAAGTAGTCCTTGCGAGGACAGCATCAACCCCTGTATATAAGTGTCAATATAGGTATATAAGTGTCAATATAGGTAAAACTATCAAAGTGACAGTATAAATTTATCTATATGTTACATCAAAGTTGTAAAATGCTAAGGTGAAAACCGAGTACGTGGAATGCATACAGATATTCCATGTTTTTGTTTTTGTTTTACGATATAAATATTTTCTTCACGTATTCAGACTGGTACAGGATATATGGATAGTCATGTTTATTTAGTTTCTACAGTCTGGTTTGTCTAGATATAGTTTGTGAGTTACGTACGTGTTCTTGAGAAGAATGTAGTATTTTATTGTATCCAGTACATATGATTAACTTTTCATGTGGTTTACTGTTCAGATATTGTTCTGTTACTTCATGGGTTGGTACTGCTGAGATATCATTTATGTTGTACTACATCCTTGCAGACTAGTAGCACTCTTTTTGTGTGGTATGATGTAGGTGCTCTGGGTGTGCCTTTTAGTTGGCATATTTAGTATAGTGTAGGCATCTTAACATTCGTCTGTCCATCCCACATTTAGTCTTAAAACCTTAATGCCTGTGACTTACGCTGACATAATGTTATATTATTGATAGTGTTTTACCCAGTTGCGCAGGTTGGTGTAAGTGGCAGTCTTACACCGTTACTTTTTGCGTTTTGTGGTTGTTGATCGCTTTGT
Source organism: Schistocerca americana (assembly GCF_021461395.2). Lineage (NCBI taxonomy): Eukaryota > Metazoa > Arthropoda > Insecta > Orthoptera > Acrididae > Schistocerca > Schistocerca americana. Next base: position 544,230,617 of record NC_060119.1, read on the forward strand.
CTGGATAGGACCAGTTAGTGGATTACATACACATTATTAGGTACAATATGATTCTTCATCTGTATCTAATTCTTCGTTACAACGGTAGAAACGTATGACATTTTCTTCACCTTTGAGATTACTGATAACTTATCGTATGATCTGCGGATACTATATGTTATGTGGATGTATATTATTAATTTCAGACATTTACACGTGTTAGATAGTAGTTATCGTTTGATATTTGTTCCATGCAGTACATGATGCATGATGATGATGATGATGATGATGATGGATGCATTCAGACATAAATGTCGTCCACCCTGAGTTGTATCTTGTGGAGTTTTTCATATCAGACCCAAACATCCATATGCCGCCACAATTGAATTCATACATACATTATGTAATTTCCGTACAAGTGGAGGACATTTTAATTGCAAGTCACTGCTTGGTACTGGCGGATAAATTCGATATTGCCGTGTCTGTGTTGTCAAGAAGAACGATGCAATGTTTCTTTGGACGAGCATGCGCTGACTACTGTCAAACGATTGACAGTTACGGTGAATGAGTGTGCTGGGAGAGCTGCCAAGATTCGTGTACCAGAGGGGGACGTATGGAATCTGTCACTGCCTGTCCACTTGACTGTGAGTGACGAGTCAATGGTAGGGTAGGGCGCCCTGGACAGGGGAGATGGGAACTGGGGAATAATAATAATAATGTCGTGTGACGAGGGCCTCCCGTCGGGTAGACCTCTCACCTGGTGTAAGTCTTTCATTTGACGCCACTTCGGCGACTTGCGCGTCGATGGGGAGGATTGACAGTCTGTCGCGCTGACCACTTTTTTTTCTTTTGCTCTCTGACCTTTTTTGTAACATTTATTTATTGGTATTCTGTTTGGATACAAAATTAGGCAGTTCACAAACACTAAATGAAATGCATCCTCTGAAAAAAAAAAAAAAAAAAAAAATTTAAAACAAATCACAAATTTAAAGGAACAGGAATGTTGTTTTTTATTTATTTATTTATTTATTTTCAATAAAGATCACTCTGCTAAAAGGACATGTAGATCATTTCATCGTATAGTATGTGCATTACATATTGAGTGGTGAGAGAAGCGTGAGGTTCATTATCAGCTGTCAAATGTGCACACCGACTACACCCGGCACATCCCAACTGCGTGGGGGGGGGGGGGGTTAAGGAAGACTGCCGGAAGATAGTTGGCAAAGGTTTTCCGATAGTGTGACTATCTATGAACCTCATTGTGGGCTTGCTGCAAGAAATACCAAAAGTCAAGTCGCGACTTGGCAGCATCCCCATAGAGGTACGCGATCGTCCAACCTGTGATTTAGTCGCCGGAAAGTAGTCACTCTCCGGATGTAAGAAGGAAGCAGGGGTAATATGTTGCGGGGTCACACGGAGGTAGCAAGCCACCATCTGTCTTCCTAGGAGCCAGACGTCCTCCACCGCGATACAAGTTAAACGGTGATGGTCGTCATCCACTTGGTGACATTTCGGGCATAGTGGAGTGTCCACTAGTCCAATTGCATGGAGCCGTTGGTTGGTGTTGAACTTGCCACAGGCGACAGAGAACCACAGTGCCCGAACAAAGGTAGGAAGGAATTTTTGGTGCACATGTCTCCAAATCTTCGGTCAATGCAACCTGGGGTGTTTGGGTTCAATGCCATTACGACTTATCCGTCGTAGCAGCCAAACATAAAAATCCTTCGCGCCTGGCGGTCTCGTGCGCGGAAGCTCGTCTCTGATATAACTAAGTTCCACGATAAATGTTGAGACATGCGCAAAATGTGGCGTAATGTTGCCCACCGCCACCGGAGGAGTGAGGGACGCTGGAACCAGGAGATCCAGTAGGCGGGATGTGAGGGAATCACGTCCGCTACGCCATTGCTTGTACATCGTGGCTAGAAGGAGCGCCGTCGCTCGGCAGTGAACATTCGTAAGTCCGAGTCCCCCCTTGTCCGTAGGGAGCGTGAGCGTTGCGTATCGCACCTTGAGGGGCGATCCAATCATCACAAAATAGCCTAATGCTGATTGAAATCGGCGTCCGAGCGTGAGTGGTAGGGGCAGGATCTGCGAAATATGCACCATTTCTAGAAACCACATAAGTGTTCAGATACTCGACTCGCTGCAAAGGATCAAGGCGTCGTAGGAGATGTTGTCGGACCATGGAACGTGTTGTCTGTAAAATACGTCGCTAGTTAATTGCCGTAGTATGTTTTACAGATGAGGTAAAGTCTATGCCGAGATAGCGGAATCGTTGCACATAAGGAAACGGACTGATTTCTTCCGGCGTAAGGCCCCTTCCAACCGGCATTGCCACCGATTTGTTCATGTTCACTGCACTACCCGCCGTCACACTGTGGTCCAACAACAGTTCAAGGACCGTCTTCACCTCTTCCTCAGAACGAACGAGCAGCAGGAGGTCGTCCGCATAGGCACAACATTTGAAGGTGTAGCCCCGTAGTTCCATCCCAGAAAGACAATTGGTTAGCCTCCCAATTAATGGTTCCAACGCTATCGTGAACAGCAGCATCGAAAGAGGGCAGCCCTGGCGAATGGATCTTCGAATTTGAATGGGCCCTGCTATACGCCCATTAACCTGTACCAAGAATTGTGCGCCCCCATAAATCCTTCTAATGAGACCAGTAAAACGGTCTGGAAATCCCATTTGTTCCAGTACAGCGTACAGATAGTTGTGGCGCACCTTATCAAAAGCACTGTCAAAATCAACCGCCACCATCGCCGCTTTAAGCCGGCACTCCTCCGCCAGCGCTATCACATCACGGCATTCGCCAGTAGCTGTTTGCACATTCACCGATCCACCCGGTGTCGTCTGTTCTGGAGAGAGAACGCTACGAATTAACATACGACATCGGTACGCTAGCAACCGTGCAAAGATCTTATAGTCGGCATTAACCAGGGTGATGGGGCGATAATGTGTGACCGTAATTCCTGGCTTCGGTTTATGTACTGGCAACAAGAGGCCTTCCATAAAAGCCGGTGGAATAGGCACATCGGAATTTAACATCTCGTTGTACATTTCCGTCCATCGCGGTGCCATTTCGTTGCGAAATTCTCGATAGAGTTCAGCAGGAAGCCCATCAATGCCTGGGGACCGATTCAACGCACCTTGTGCGATCGCATCATGTACTTCCTCACAGCTAATGGCTTCCAGTAAGGTTCCCACGGCTTCCACCGTCAGTGTACGGGAGACGGACGTGGCTATACGGTCGAGGTCATCGACAGAGGCTGCTTCTTCCCGATAGATGTGTTGGTAATGGTCGACGAATGCAGAGACAATGTCCGCTTGACGCGTCACTCTTCGGTCTTCGCGGGTAATTAATTCCCGTACCAAAACGCGTCGTCGGTGCTTTCGTTCATTCACGACGTGGTGCATGGAAGGAATCTCGTGCCTTATCGTATCGTGACATTTGGCGCGCACCATGGTTCCCTGAAGATGTTTTCGAGCTAAAGCCCCTAGTTTAGCTTTTATCCTTTTGCGTTCGATCCAGATGTCCTGTCCCGGCGGACCATCATCCAGGTCGCGCAGTGCTGCAAAATAAAAGTCGGTCGTACGGCGGCGCCATTCTGCCCTCTCCCTGCTATATGAGATGAACGTACGGCGAAGCGCCGGAAAAGCCAGCCACCAATCAAGCATCGTCGTATACCTTCTAACCCCTCGCTCGCACATCGTCCATGTCTCAAGGATCCGTTGACGGCATTCAGGATCATGTAGATGTTGAATGTTTAGTTTCCACGGGGCCTTACTGTTCCACACCTCTCTACGGGGAAGAAGCACCGTTCAGATGTAAGTGCTGTGATCGGAAAATGCCAATGGCCAGCGTTCCGCGTCCTGGACATCATTTGCATGAGCCCGTGAGATATAAATGCGATCTAATCTGCTCGCCGAATGACTTGTCACATAGGTGTATCCCGGTGCAGCTTCATGTCGTAATTCCCACGTGTCACTAAGTACAAGGTCGTTGACAACGATTCGCAACTCCTGGCTGATGTTTGCTTGCGGCCATTGGTCTTTCTGGCTGAGAACACAGCTGAAATCTCCACCAATTATTACACATTCATAACGTCCATGGAATAGTGGAGCAATGTCTTCTGCATAAAATCGCGCCCTTTCCCGCCGCCCGCCGATTGTTTCCCGACAGTGTATAAAGATTGATTATGCGTGTCCCAAACATCGTGAAAGCCATTCCCCTGGCCGACGGAAGATAACACGCGTTTTCCACTGGGAAGCCATCTCGCACGTAAACTGCCACCTCACTCCCACTGTGATCTCCATGTGACGAATAGGATTGGTAGCCTGCGATGTATGGGAGTGCAGCTATGTGGACTTCCTGCAGCAAAGCAATATCCACATCAGATGTCCAAATCGTTTCCTTCAGTAGGTGTATTTTGGCCGGTGAACGCACGTCATTTATATTTAATGTCGCAATACGGTTCGCATGGCGTTGAATCCCACTCTGTCGAGGCGCAACAACATCTCCCTGCATCGGCGCTGGGGGCTGAGTTAGAAGACGTTCTCTCGCCCCTCTCCCTTCACCTTCAGCAATTATTAGGCCATCTTCGTGAGTGCCGGCTGCCTTTGTATGACGACCGGCGCCTCCTCAATATCGTCATACCACATCTTTTCAGGCTGTGATATATTCGTGTCCATAGCCACAGCATCTGCGTCTGGAGAGACAACTGGCTGTGATTCCTCTTCAGCATCACCACGTCCCGGTACCGTCAATGTGACAGACCGCTGTGGGTCTGATCGAACAGTTCCCATTGCCTCATCCTGTTTCGTAGAGGCTGTTGTGTCGTCTTGGTCCACAGGCACATCGTCGTCGGGGCAAGCGGAGTCATCCCGAGGAGATGTCATGCGACGCCGCCGTTTCCTCCTTTTCGGGGAACGTTGTTTGCGTGATCTTCCTTCCTTGTCCTCAGATTGTAGGGAATCACGGCTGCCCGACAGAAAAGCATCCGTAGGAACTGGAAGTGTTTAGAGTCCCATCGTTGAACTTGGCGGGAGTTCGGTCCAAACTAATGTTGTCGTCTCAGAGTGCGTTCCAGACGGAACAGCATCCGTAGTGGCTGGAACTGCTTCTTGTACTATCGGTGTGCTTGGTGGGAGTTCGGTCTCATCTGATGTTGTCGCCGTAGATTGTATGCTCGATGGAGCAGTATCCTCTGTCATCCCGACGTCTGCGACAAGGTTTCGGAGAGTGCCATCTTGGTCTTCCACCGGGGCTGTGTCCTTTCGGTCATCAGCGGACGCAGTGAGGGCTTTGGCATAGGTGATCGGTAGTACTGTCATCGCCGGCGACGGCTCCCGCACACCTGAAGGCAGTTGCGTAATCCGCCGTTGCATACACTTCGACCTGAGGTGTCCCTCCTGGCCACAGCCAGAACATGTACGTGGTTGACCATCGTAAATCACCACCGCCCGACAACCACCAATTGTCAGATAGGACGGCACATGCTTCTGAAGATCAATAGTGATTTGTCGCACTCCGTTAAGAACGCGGTACGTGGCAAATTATGTCCAGCGTTCTGCCGTGTGACCATGCACCGTGCCGTATGGCTTAAAAGCCTCGATAACTTCTTCAGCCGGGAGCTCAAATGGCAGCTCAAAAACACGTATTGTCCGTACACTCAGACCAGCATGTTCTACAGTTACCGTGCCGACATTCCCGTCACTATGGCAAAATCGGAGACCTGCTTTTGTCGCCTGTAGAATTCTCTCACACGCCGCGTCATTTACCATCTTAACATACACCGTGGGAATAATGATGGACAGGTGAATTCCGACAATATCGTTTGGCGGTATCTTGACTTCCTCTCGAATGAATCGTTTCACTGCTAAAGCCTTTGGTCGTTCGTAGTCTCTGCAGAAATTGAATCATAGTGTAGTTTTCCTGTACTTGTTCGCCATGATCGTTGTAACTAGCTCGCGCGCAGACTTAGTCCACAAGTAAACAAACACTCGCACACGCCGCACAGGCGGAAGTATCGGACCTCCGCTTCGCACGGCCGCTAGCACCGAACTGTCCACTCAGCTACCGGGGGCGGACTGAGGAGAGCTCAGTGTTATACTGAGCCCCCTAACCATGTTCTAGGTGCAGTCTTTCACTGATGCTACTTCACCTGATGGGAAACCTGCTGTTTTGTGTCAAGTTAGGCAAACACAAAAGGGCAGGGGTCTATTAATAGCCAGCAGCTCAAACGTACGGCGAATAATGGTACCCCTTAGGGAAATGGCAGCGAGGGACAGAAATACCAGGTGCACTCAGTGCAAACACCTTGTGGCCTCAGTCATCATGTCGAAGAGGCTATTCCGGCAGCCATTGAGGAAAAACTGCAGATTTTGGCATACACTGGAGCAAACGGTGCCTGTCGTCTGTGCTCCGAAGTTATACCTGGATCACTCCGGTGAATGGCAGAGAAGGTTGACAAGACCAGCGTTGTGCATGGAGTCCCGATGAACCCCACAATTTGCAGATTTCTATAGGATTCAGAACTGTAGATGCCCCCTAAATTGGTCAGGAGTCCGCTACACATCAGAGGCAGCTACCCAGGTGACTAACGGTGTGGTGTGCATACAAGGATCTTTTTTTTTTTTTTTAGATTAGGTGACCCTTCATCCATCCATATAACGACAGCTATAAGACATCTGGAAGTATTAGTGTAAGATCCAAAGGGTATTCTCACAGACGAAAGTATTAAAATCGCAGTAGTTAACCGCTGAATCATTCGCAACGAAGTGCCAAAGCTTCAAGTGGTCCTGAAAAACAATCAAGCTCAGATAATACTAGATACAGGAAGCTCGTTATAATCTGAAGAAAATAGCAGTTAGATTTTTAGGGAGAGCTTAATCATATTTCGAAGGGATGGTCTAACGGGAAATGGAGATGGTGTATTTGTTGCAGTAGGCAAGACAATCAAATCCACCTATATAGAAATTGGAGTTCCATGCAAGCTTGTGTGGACAAGACTCGGCATCAGTGGTGGGCATAAAATGATACTTGGATCCTTCTATAGTTTACCAGACTCGTCTCCTGAGGTAACCAGAAACCTTGGAGAAAACCTCATTCACTTGTAGGTAAGTTCCCCAATCATACTGTAATCGTCAGTGGAGACTTTAATCTTCCAACAAGCAAGTGGAAAAATTGGTTAGTGGTGGGCGTGACAAGACAACCTGTGTAACATTGTAAACATGTTCTCAGAAAACTGGTTGAAACAGGTAGCTTAGAGCGCCACTCATGATAGAAATATAATAGATCTAATGGCAACAAATAGATCTGAACGCTTTGAGGATGTCCACATCAAAACTGCTATCAGTGATCATGAGGTGGCTGTGGCAACAACGATTACGAAAGTACAAAGGGCAACTAAAACAAGTAGAAAGATTTATATGTTTGGCAAGCTAGATAAAATAACAGTAGTGTCATATCTCAGTGATGAAATAGAAACTTTTAGCACAAAACAGTAGCATGTAGATGAACAATGGCTCAAGTTTAAGGGAATAGTTGACCATGCACTGGATAGATATGTACCCAGTAGAAAAGTTCATGTTTGGAGGGGCCTTGCGTGCCATACAGTCACTGTAACCAAACTTTTAAAGAAACAGAGACTACTGTATAACAGGTGTAAGACAAAGCATAGGGCTATAGATAGACAGACACTGAATAAACCCGTTTTGGTCTCAAGAGAGCAATACGCCAAGCCTTCAATGATCACCTTAGCAGAATACTGTCAAATGTTCTCTCACAAAACCGAAAGAAATTTTGTTTGCATGTGAAGGCTACGAGTGGCACCAAAGTTAGCGTCCAGCCGCTTGTGGATGAGACAGTAACTGAAATTGAGGGTAGCAGGCCAAAAGCAGAAATGCGTAACTCTGTTTTCAAATGTTTCTTTAGAAAGGAAAACTCAGAACTATTGCCCCAGTTCAGATCTCATATCATTGAAAATATGACAGAAATAGATATTAGAGTCAGTGGTGTTGAGAAACAGATGAAACTGTTAAAACTGAATTAATCTCGAGAGCCTGATGCAATCTTTGTCAGATTCTATAGTGAATCAATAAAAAGTGATCCAGACGGCGTTTGTCAATTTGGAACCGTAGATGACCTCTGGCAAGAGTCGAAACCAATAATACAAATGAACACAAAACATGACCCAGACAATGTTTATCTTTATTATATTAATTAAATTTGGAACTGAAGATGACCTCTTGGAAGAGACTTAACCAGTAATCCAAATAAATATAAAAAGTTGCCCAGATAGTGCTTGTCTTTCGTGTATTAATTAAATTTGGAACTGAAGATGAACATTGGCCAGAGTCGAAATCAGTAACCCAGATAAACATATAAAGGGACTTAGATAGCTTTTGTCTCTATCATGCTACAAGAGCCCACCATGCCCTCGGAACTTAAGTCTTTAATTATATCATTCATGTTATGTCAACAGTGGAGTTTCAAAAGACCCTCCAGTACCAGTTTTACACTTTCTACAAGGCGCCAAAACGACCAATGTACTCTTTTACGAGGCTGACTAATATTTTATCTGTTGAGCTTACTTATTCATAGTCATCCTGAATAGATGTTATCGCTGATAACAGATAAAGCTAAGTTAGAACAATTTCCACCAGCAACCTGCGTAAGCTAACACCCTTTCTCATTTTATCTGAATACACGCAAATATATCTTCAGAAAATGCCTTGATTAACGCACTTTTCTACGTGATATCAAGATCTATAGCCCGATCTGACTCTATTTGAAAAAAGGAAAAGAACATTTAAGCGTAGTTACTGCTTACATTGTGTGACGTAAAAAATAGCAGTCATAAATCATCATTTGGTGAATTTTATCATCACACACACTCCTAATAGGTACATAACCTGATTTCAAGAACGTATATACAACCAATCATATAGGAGAGTTACGTGCAATGAACTTACGAAGCTCAATCTAGTAACTGCTTTTTACCTAGAAAGCTGAAACATAAAGATGCATAGCAGCTGCATAGGACGTGATACGATGAGCAGCCGCCTCTCTCGAAATCTGCTGTCCCTCACTTACCTTCTGACCTGTAATATATGGAAAGAATGACAGAAACATTCCTCGGATTTCAGTTTTTAAAATGTGTACACTGAGTGCAATACTGTCTTCTTTGACCAATATTCCTGCTGAAGGCAGAGAGGATCCAGTGGTTCAGGGTGCTGCTAAATGCAGATTTCAATGTGCATACAACACCACGAAAGTAACTGAATGTTCAAGAAGGAATTTATTAGTGGCTTGGGGAAGTGAATAATCTTCTCAGAAGATTCAATTCAACTGATAACTTAAATTGTTGATGGTGTTCACCAACCAGACACAAATTGGTTTCAGATTACTTTCTGCAAAAAGTACCGTTATCGATTTCGAATTTTTTGCAATTTATCATCAGGCGGTTTTTCAAGCTTTCATCGATACATATTATACATTCGTTTCCAGTGAGTTGCCGTGAAGTGACTGACTGATGACGAATTGTAAAAATTTCGAAACCAGTAACGGTACTTTTTGAATAAAGTAATCTAAAACTAATTTGTGGCTGGTTGCTGTACACCATCAACAGTTAATTTATACAACAGCCAAGGTCTCCAGCCATGTCTATGTACGACAAAACTGCAACTGAAAGCTATTTCGTCTAAAAACATAATCACTGATATAAGAATGAATACAACTGTCCGAGCGTGAATACGTGCCGTACTGGATCACCACAAAAAAGAACTAAATAACAAAATTTTCTGTGCGCTTTGGAAAATGCTGGAAACATTTAACTAGACGAGAGTGTGATGTTTGTTTTGTAAATAGTAGTTTTGTAAAGAATAGTGTGAGGAATCCAACAAGTATGTTATTCGGATGGACTAATGAAAACATGATACTGTACCATGTGCCTCGAAACTAAAAACCTCACTGAACGACGAGCATAAGTAAATGCACATTAAAGATATGAAAATGGTGCAAACAATATTACGCCAAGACGCGTGACGTGAGCCGAAACCCAACTATACATTCGTAACTCTTGGCCTGAGAATGACCAACTGGAAACACTCTTGAATCATCGAAGCAAATTAATACATTAGCGCGGCATTGGTTACCGTTACAGGTCGCCAAACTATCACTCTTCAGATATCCCGTCTCAGCTGGTCAGAATCTGCGACACCTTCAGTAATCGACCACTTGGTACAGAGCGTCATCGTAGTGTACTTGCAATCCAGAATATGCAGAAGAAGGAATAGTTGTAAAATTGTCATCGCACTCTGCTTACAGTTTAGAACAGACTTGGAATGCTTTCTGCAGGTTGACCTTCAGAAGACATTCCAAATTCACCGTTTAAACTGCTACATATAAAATTAAACATAATATTGGTTTGTAATCTACTATAAAAATAGACAGATTGTTCTTCAGAATGTACGTAGGTACGAAACACCAATATTTAAAATCAATAAAGCAACAAGTTGGCAAAAATAAAATGCAAAAGTGGACATACTGTCCTTACAAAAGCGTACTGTCATGCCACACAATGGTTAAAAATAATATTGCCATAAATCGACATGTTAGAGAACGGTACGTGCCATCAATTATAGAGCCAACAATGAAGTGTTGAGAAGGTTATATTACGATGTAGGGGTGTTTTTTAAAGTTAGGAGAGGACTCCTTATTGTGCTTAAGAAGACACAAATTATACAACAGTATCAACACATTTGACACCATTGCGTATTGTGTATGTAGATGGAAAGTTCGGAGATGATGGTTGTTCTTATCAGCATGACAGTGCACTTTGTCATAAAGAAGCGTCTATGGAGTAGCGGTTTGTGGACAATAACATTCCTGAAATCGACTGGTCTTCCCAGAGTCACAACCTGAACTCAGCGGAGCACATTTTTGATGAGTTAAAATGTAGACTTCACTTCAGACCCCAGCATCCTACCTCATCTCGACTGTTGAGGGACAATGGACAACCATTCTTCCACAGACATTCTGACTCCTCATTACATCGTATACAGGGAGAGTCACCTAACGTTACCGCTGGATATATTTCGTAAACCACATCAAATACTGACGAACCGATTCCACAGACCGAACGTGAGGAGAGGGGCTAGTGTAATTGTTTAATACAAACCATACAAAAATGCACGGAAGTATGTTTTTTAACACAAACCTACGTTTTTTTTAAATGGAACCGCGTTAGTTTTGTTAGCACATCTGAACATATAAACAAATACGTAATCAGTGCCGTTTGTTGCATTGTAAAATGTTAATTACATCCGGAGATATTGTAACCTAAAGTTGACGCTTGAAACCTCCGACGTTCAGTTGTGTGTTGTAACAAACACGGGCCACGGTCGGCGAGCAGCATCTGCAGGGACATGTTTACAATGACGACCGTGTTTACGAGTGTGGCTGTAGTGCACTGTTGTGGTTTGATCTAGCTGTCACAGTGTCCGCATGTAGCGCTTGCTGCTATTGTTATTCTGCATTCGTCTCCGCACGCAGACCAACTGTAGTACACCGTGTTACGAGACGTCTGTGATAGTGTAGTGTTGTAGGAACTGTGACCATGGTGTATTCGAACTCTGAAAAGGCGGAGATGATACTCATCTATGGCGAGTGTCGACGAAATGCAGCTGAAGCCTGCAGGGTGTATGCAGACCGATACCCGGACAGAGAGCATCCAACGTGCCGCACATTGCAAAACATCTACCGCCAACTGTATGCAACAGGTATGGTAGTAGCACGCAAACCGGTCCGTAACAGGCCCGTCACAGGAGAAGCGGGTGCAGTTGGTGTGTTAGCTGCTGTTGCCATGAACCCACACATGAGTACACGGGACATTGCGAGAGCCGGTGAACTGAGTCAAAGTAGTGTCATGCGCATACTGCATCGTCACCGCTTTCACCCGTTTCATGTGTCGCTACATCAGCAATTACATGGTGATGACTTTAATCATCGAGTGCAATTCTGTCAATGGGCATTAACAGAGAATGCATTGCAGTTCTACCTGTTTACCGATGAAGCGGGTTTCACAAACCACGGGGCAGTGAATCTACGGAACATGCATTACTGGTCCGTGGACAATCCTCGTTGTCTCAGACAGGTAGAGCGACAGCGACCGTGGACTGTAAATGTATGGTGCGGAATCATTGGCGACCACCTCATTGGTCCTCACTTCATTGCAGGAGCAATATAGAATGATCTGCCAACGTTGCTCGAAAATGTCCTACTGGAAACGCGTCGACGTATGTGGTATCAGCATGATGGTGCACCTGCACATTCCGCAGTTAATACTAGGCTGACCCTTGACAGGATGTTCGACGGGCGTTTCATAGGACTTGGAGGACGCATAAATTGGCCAGCCCGTTCTCCTGATCTTACACCTCTGGACTTCTTTCTGTGGGGTACGTTAAAGGAGAATGTGTACCGTGATGTGCCTACAATCCCAGAGGATATGAAACAACGTATTGTGGCAGCCTGCGGCGACATTACATCAGATGTACTGCGGCGTGTACGACATTCATTACGCCAGAGATTGCAATTGTGTGCAGCAAATGATGGCCACCACATTGAACATCTATTGGCCTGACATGTCGGGACACACTCTATTCCACTCCGTAATTGAAAACGGAAACCACGTGTGTACGTGTACCTCACCCCTCATGGTAATGTGCATGTGCGTCAGTGAAAAAGACCAATAAAAAGATGTTAGCATGTGGACGTAATGTGCTGTTCCAGTCTCTTCTGTACCTAAGGTCCATCACCGTTCCCTTTGGATCCCTACGTAATTCGGTGCTCTCCGATACACACGATCGAGCAGCGGAGGAGTGGTACTCAAGCGTCAACTTTAGGTTACAATATGTCCGGATGTAGTTAACATTTTAGAATGCAACAAACGGCACTGATTACGTATTTGTTTATATGTTCAGATGTGCTAACAAAACTAACGTGGTTCCATTTAAAAAAACGTAGGTTTGCGTTAAAAAACATACTTCCGGGCATTTTTTTATGGTTTGTATTAACCAATTACACTAGCCCCTCTCCTCACGTTCGGTGTGTGGAATCGATTCGTCAGTATTTGATGTGGTTTACGAAATATATCCAGCGGTAATGTTAGGTGACTCGCCCTGTATATTATAGAAAAATTAGAACGCAAGGACAGGAGCCTCTTGAAAGGTGGAGCTTGGAGTGGGATCCTGATGCTGGTCCGGACTGCATGGTTTATAAGCGCAGTATCCACGTTCACAGTTTTAACTGTTCCCTTATATTCAGTGTCATACGTCGTTTCAGTTTTATTCAAAATGTTTCTTATTACGGTTATTTATTAGGTAGCCACTAGATGGCATTATATGAAGGGAAACATGTAAACAAATTCACAGATAACCGTTACTATCTGTCCACATGTTTGTTACCACAGCTAAAATCACACATCATGTAAGTGGTTGATACGATTTCTGCTAGAGTGTGCATTTTGTTATACGTAGTACATACTGTCAATTCAGTTATTTTTGAATTCATGCTTCAGTGATTGGAATGTGGTATGCAAGAAAAGCAATATAAAAGTTTTTATATATTAAGCTGTGAATATGAGGAAAAGTGTGTGATCGAAGGATTCAGTGCCTTTCGATCTTACCTGTTGTATAACGGAAATTCATAATTTCAGGTGTTTCCAACTGCTCCAGTCGGCCTTAAACTACTCTATTTCTATTCTTCTTCTCACCAACATACTTACGGTGTGCTTCGCTATCTTCGTCGCTTCTGTGGTAAGTAACAAACATACATTATGGTTTGTAAACGTACGAACGAAAAGGTTCATCTCTTGTCACTATTGATGTTTATTATTCGCACCAGAACTTTACTGCAGCTATTTTGATCTGCCGTACGTTCTTACTGACATATACCGACGAGCCAAAATATTTTGCCCGCCTTCTTAACTGATCCACCTTTGACACTCAGAAGGGAACCTGTCGTAGTTCGCACTCTGATGCAGTCGAAACTTTAATCTACCCTCGATATGCTGGAAAAATTATACGTTTAAAGCCGGCGGCAGGCATAAAACGTCATCCAAAATTATTTTGAACAATTAGTTCATGAGCCCACTCGAAGCGTAAATGGTTGCGAAAGCATACTTGATCTCTTAGCAACAATCTTGGACAAATAGTGAGTATTGTGACAAATATAGGGATTAGCAACCACAAGGCAGTTGCTGCTAGGCTGAATACAGTAATACCTACAACCATCAAAAAGAAACGCAAAGTATATCTACTTAAAAAAGCTGATAAAAATGCTCTTAACGCCTTTTTAAGAGACAGTCTTCACTCCTTCCGATCTGATCATGTAAGTGTAGAAAAGTTGTGGAATGTTTTCAGAGAGATAGTATCGACAGCAATTGAGAGATATACACCACATAAATTAATAAGTGATGGTGCTGATCCCCTATGATACACAAAACGGGTCAGATCGCTGTTGCAGAAGCAGCGAAAAAAGCATGCCAAATTTAAAAGAACACAAAATCCCCAAGATTGGCAAAGTTTTACAGACGTTCGAAATATAGCGCGTACTTCAATGCTTTTAATAATTTCCACAACGAAGTTCTGTCTCGAAATCTGGCAGAAAACCCAAAGAGATTCTGGTCATACATAAAGCACACCAGTGGCAAGACGCAGTCAATACCTTCACTGCGCGATAACAACGGTGAAGTCACTGATAACAGTGCCACTAAAGCAGAGTTATGAAACACAGTTTTCCGAAACTCCTTCACCAAAGAAGATGAAGTAAATATTCCTGAATTTCAATCAAGAACAACTGCCAAGATGAGAAACATCGAAGTAGATATCCTCGGAGTAACGAAGCAGCTTAAATCACTTAATAAAGGTAAGACCTGTGGTCCAGATTGTATACCAGTCAGGTTCCTCTCAGAGTATCCTGATAAAAGAGCTCCATATTTAGCAATTATATACAACCATTCACTCACAGAAAGATCCGTACCAATATCCAAAAAGGGAAGTGGGAGTAATCCGTTGAATTACAGACCTATATCACTAACGTCGATTTGCAGTAGGGTTTTGGAACGTATACTGTATTCGAACATTATGAAGTACCTCGAAGAAAACCATTTATTGCACATAGTCAGCACGGATTCAGAAAATATCGTTCTTGTGCAACACAACTAGCTCTTTACACTCGTGAAGTAATAAGTGCTATCGACGGGGGATGTCAAATTGATTCCATATTTTTGGATTTCCAGAAGGCTTTCGACACCGTTCCTCACTAGCGTCTTCTAACGAAACTGCGTGCCTACGGAGTATCGCCTCAGTTGTTAGACGGGATTCGTGATTTCCTGTCAGAAAGGTCACAGTTCGTAGTAATAGACGGAAAGCCATCGAGTAAAACAGAAGTAATATCCGGCGTTCCCCAAGGTAGTGTTATAGGCCCTCTAATGTTCCTGATCTATATTAACGACATAGGAGACAATCTGAGTAGCCGTCTTAGATTGTTTGCAGATGATGCTGTCATTTACGTCTTGTAAAGTCATCAATGATCAAAACGACTTGCCAAATGATTTAGATAAGATATCTGTATGGTGTGAAAAGTGGCAGTTGACCCTGAATAAAGAAAAATGTGAAGTTATTCACATGAGTACTAAAAGAAATCCGCTAAATTTCGATTACGCGATAAGGTACACAAATCTGAAGGCTGTAAATTCAACTGAATACTTAGGGATTACAATTACAAATAACCTAAATTGGAACGATCACATAGATAATATTGTGGGCAGAGCAAACCAAAGGCTGCGGATCATTGGCAGAACACTTAGGAGGTGCAACAGGTGTACTAAAGAGACTGCTTACACCACGCTTGTCCGCCCTATTCTGGAGTATTGCTGTGCGGTGTGGGATCCGCATCAGGTCGGACTGACGGATGAAATCGAAAAAGCACAAAGAAGGGCAGCTAGTATTGTATTATCGCGAAATAGGGGAGATAGTGTCACAGACATGATACGTGAATTGGAGTGGCAATCATTAAAACAAAGGCGTTTTTGGTTGCGACGGGATCTTCTCATGAAATTTCAATCACCAGTTTTCTCCTCCGATTGCGAAAACATTCTTTTGGTACCCACCCACATAGGGAGAAGTGATCATCACAATAAAATAAGAGAAATAAGGGCTCGCACAGAAAAATTTAAGCGCTCGTTTTTCCCGCGTGCCGTTCGAGAGTTGAACGGTAGAGAGACAGCTTGAAGGTGATTCATTGAACCCTCTACCAGGCACTATATTGTGAATAGCAAAGTAATTACGTAGATGTAGATGTAGATGTGAATGGACAAAAATAAAGAGACTACTATTTTCGCTTAGGTGACAACAGGCAATAGCTTCCGAGAAAATGACGGTCCAAATTTCGGAGCGACTTCATCAGGCTGCTCGAGCGCCGAAATACCGAATGCGTTGGTAGTCAGTGCCTTAGGGCCTAATTCCGAAAGCTTGCGTTCCGTATTCAAATCCAGTCTTAAGTTTTTTTTATATCGCAGACGTTTGCGACACCAATGTTATTTATTAGATCTTCAAATACAATGGAATTAATGGCAAAAGGAAAAAAAGATACACGGATTAACCCTTTCCAGAAACAATTTTCATTTGTCTCCAAGAAGTTAGCGACAAGTTTGATCCTCGAGTGTACCAAGATGTAAACGAATTGATAAAACGACATCAGAAGGTGGAGCCAACAGCCACAATGCCGGGAAAGCTCACAAACGAAAGCTATCATCAGTTTCTGGACATAGTTTTGCACCCTTATGTAAAAACTGAGCTGTTTCTGCTCGTAGGGTGTGAGAAACAATCCGTCCTTATACGACGGGCTGTTTATCGATGAAGTCGGAATACCGATATGTTCAGTAAAGGTAATTTCGCCAATGCTTATGCTGTTATATAAGCCCTGTGATGTATACTCTTACCGACATGTAAACAATACATTCACGATTACAAAAGTGCTCTAGTTTCAACGCGCAGAAAAGAGAAATCACAAGTAGAAGCGATGTAATTAAAATACACACCTTGATTATAATCAGTTGTAGGCTCCAGTTTCCGAGAAAACGCTTCGCTCTGCGTCGTGTAGTGCGAAATTATCGACAGATCGCGAGATTGTCTTCCTAATAACATTCACCCAAAAAAATGTGACTGTGGTATCGTGCCTTCCCACATTGCTTATGGTGCTCCTAACTTCCAAGTTTTTATGAATACACTTCTCTTGAAGCATAAAAGTGAAAATCAAAGCAAAAATTGAAAGACGAGACATTTTATGTTTTTAATATTCAATTACTTTTAATGATATAGGATTATATTAGATTTGTAACGATACAGTCTATTTTAATAAGATTTTAAATTCTTATTTCTGTAGTCAATAATTCAATTGCATTTTATGATGTCACAAAAAGTATTGATGTGACATACTTCTACAACAACAAAAGAAAAAAGAAAACGTAATATTTGAACATGAGGCGCAAAATATCGAATCTGTGACCTTAGCCACCGTGCAAAAACTCACTTCCCTTTACAGTGCGCGAGCCCAACGATGAAGTCATGTCGAAAGTTTGACTTCGGTTTGGTTGGAGAATTTTAGGAAACTGTTGTTCATCTGTAAAGGAAACCGCGTATAGCACACTAGTGGGAGCCATTCTTTAGTACTACTTGAGTTTTTGTGATTCCCACCAGATCGGATTGAAGGGAGAAATCGAAGCTCCGGTAGGTTTGAACAACACAGAAGTGTTACGTTGATGAGTCAAAAGACAAATGGGAATCCCTGGAGGGATGGCGGCGCTCTTTTCCACAAACACTATTGAGAAAATTTAGAGAAACAGCATTTGAAGATGACTGCAGAACGATTCTGCTGCCACCAACGTACATTTCATGACGAGACCACGAAAATAAGAGAAATTGGGGCTCATGCGCACACATATAGACAGTGGTAGTTCCCTCGCTCTGTTTACAGTGGAACAGGAAAAGAAGTGACTGGTAGTGACTGGTTCAAAATGTTCAAATGAGTGTGAATTCCTAAGGGACCAAACTACTGAGGTCATCGGTCCCTAAACTTACACATTACTTAAACTAACTTACGCCAACGATAACACACACACACACACACCCCCATGCCCGAGGGAGGACTCGAACCTCCGGCAGGAGGGGCCACGCAATTCGTGACATGGCGCCCCTAACCGCGCGCCCACTCCGCGCGACAGTAGTGAGTGGTATAGGGTACCCTCCGCCTCGCACTGCACTGTGGCTTGCGGAATAAGTATGCAGATGTAGATGTAGACCTATGGTGGATTCACCTTGCCAGTAAAGCAGCGATCCTGCAAGGCAAAGATCATTCAGGTCCTCCGCAGGTTTCTGGAGGTATGTGCCTGTAGATATCTACTCACAGGCCAGGTAATTTCCTCAAAGTATGGGCTGGTGGTTTCTGGGCGCGGGTTTGGTACCTGATAGTGTCTGAGATGTTCTACATTGGTTTCAAACAAGGCACATTCGATGACCGAATCATAAACTTGAGTTCACTGTCATGCTGCTCAAATCACTTTATGTATTCTGGCCTTGTTGTACAGTTACATATCACGCTGGAACATGTCGTCGCTATAGGGGTGACATCAAGCATGAAGGAATGCAGTCGGTGCACAATAACGTCCACAGGTGTCAAGACACGTGTGTTATAGGTCATTCGTCTGCGCTCCGATTACATACTTTCCTTATCGCGTCGTGCGGCCAATCGGCATTCAGTCTCGCAGTGGGCAGTCGTCATGCGAAATCGCACCCCAGACAAAAACTCTAGGTATAGGTCGAGTGAGTCTACCATATAGACAGGTTTCTGGTAGGTCCTCAACTGGTCTCCTTTTTACGAATACACGGCCATCACTAGCACCGATACAGAACCGGCTTTCATCAGGAAACACAACACACCTCCAACCTCCTATCCATGAGCTCTCACGGGAGCTGTCCTTAAAGTAATCGATTTGTAACAGTTCGTTGTGTCATAGTGGTGCCAAGTGTTGGTCAAATTGTGCTGCAGATGCATTACGATGTGCCGGACCCATGCACCGAACACGATGGTCTTCCGTCTCAGTAGTGCCACGTGGCCGTCCGAAACCCGGTCTTCTTGCGACAGTACATTCTCGTGGCCACCGTTGCCAGTAAACATGTACAGTGACTAACTATATTCTTGTCAAGTCATTCTCTAATATCGCAAGAGAAACATCCAGCTTCTCGTTACCCTATTACTCGACCTCGTTCAAACTCAGTGAGGTGTTGGTAGTGGCGTCTTTTTCACCTTAAAGGCATTTTCGACTAACATCAACTCACCATGTCCAGTCTCCAATGTAACTAAGACCATTACAACGTGTATTTAAAGCAAACGTCATTTGCATCCTTATAATGGCGCTACTAGCTTATGCGAGTGGCACGAAATTTGAATAGACATCATCTTTGTCACAATCAAATGTGTGTGAAATCTTATGGGACTTAACTGCTAATGTCATCAGTCCCTAAGCTTACACACTACTTAACCTAAATTATTCTAAGGACAAACACACACATCCATGCCCGAGGGAGGAGTCGAACCTCTGCCGCGACCAGCCGCACAGACCATGACTGCAGCGCCCCAAGACAGCTCGGCTAATCCCGCGCGGCAGACACCATCTTTCAGATGTAGAAACACGCCTACCTACTTTGGTCTGTGTCGCACAACTCCTTGTTGGCACTGCGATTTTTCTTCTGTCAGTGTATGTTGAGTCATCAGTGTAGTCAGGAAATCGTTGTCTTTCTTCTCAACAAAGAGAACTGATTTCACAGTTATGAATGCCATAAATTTTTATTGTTGCTTGAGGGTCTTCGCGCACTCCAATTTCGTAAGTGACAGCGTAATTTCACAACTGGCTGAAGTTATACATTGCTTAGCTTTTTGTAGTACGTTTTTCCAGCAACAGAAAAGTAAAGGAAGAGATAAAACGGATAGAAAATAGTGTGAAAGTGCTACTTGAAGTGATAGACGTTTTATTATTATTATTATTTTTTTTTTGTGCTTACTTTGTGTAGTCTAAGTAATCCTTCACTGAGCTGAGTGTACACCGAGGTGAAAAAAGTCATGGGATACCAATATACACAAAAACAAATGGCTATAATATCGCTCTCTTTAGGTATAAAAGGGCAGTGCATTGGTGGTGCTGTCGTTTGTACTGGGTGATTCATGTCAAAAGGTGTCCAACGTGATCACGGCCGCGTGACAGCAATTAGTACACTTTGAACGCGGAATGGTAGTTGCAGCTAGATGCATGGGACATTCCATTTCAAAAATCTTTAGGGAATTCAATATTGCGAGAGCCACAGAGTCGAGAGCGTGCCGAGAATACCAAACTTCGGTAATTACCTCTCTCTCTGGGTAACGCAGTGGTCGACAGCCTTCACTTAACGACCGAAAACAGCGGCGTTTGCACAGAGTTGTAAGTGCTAAAAGACAAGCAACAATGCCTGAAATAACTGCAGAAATCAATGTGGGACGTACGACGAACATATCCGTTAGGACAGTGCGGCGAAATTTGTCGTTAATGGGCTGTGACAGCAGACGACCGACGGGAGTGCCTCTGCTAACAATACGACATCGCCTGCAGCTCCTCTCTTGGGCTCGTGACTGTATCGTTTGGACCCCAGACTACCGGAAATCTGTGGCTGGTCAGATGAGTCCCGATTTCAGTTGTTAAAGGTTGATGGTAGAGTTCGAGTGTGACGCAGACCCCACGAAGTCATGGACCTAAGTTGCGGACAAGGCACCGTGCAAGCTGATACAGACTCTGTAATAGTACGGGATATGTTTAAATGGAATGGACTGGGTCCTTTGGTTCAACTGAACAGCTCATTGTGTTCGGGTACTTGGAGACTATTTGTAACCGTTCATGGACTTTATGTTCCCAATCACAAACAACGATGGAATTTTTATGGATGACACGATGACTCTGGGTCACAGTAGTCAGCGATTCGTTTGGAGAACTTTCTGGACAATTCGAGCGAACGATTTGGTCACTCAGATCGCCCGAAAAGATTACGAGCGAACATTTATGGGACATAATCGAGAGAACAGTTCGTGCCAAAATGCTGCACTGGCAACACTTTCACAATTATGGACGGCTATAGAGGCAGCATGGCTCAATATTTCTGCAGGAGCTTGCACCGACGTGTCAAGTTGCTGCACTCCGCTGGGCAAAAGGAGGTCCGTCACGATATTAGGAGGTATCCCATGACTTGTCACCTCAGTGTATTAGTTAGCAGGTACTTTTTGACTGTCGTTTTAAATAAGTAGGTTTTAGTAATCTATTTAATTTCCTTGGGCATTTGTTGTACGTTTTTATTTCTTTATAAAAACTGCTGTTGTGAGTTTTATGTTTATTACTTTTTTGTACATGTAAGTTTAGTTTAGATCTTGTTCCATGGTCATGGACAGAGCTATTTGTGCACTAATTATCAATGTTATTTCTGATGTGCACAACTGACTGCTAAATGCATTCACAAGGTATAGTTAAAAATGCATGGCATTTTGAACAGATGTTTACCCAGAGATCGAGTACTAGTTTTCATTATTATCCTTATGTCCCATTTCTATAGTTTGGAAACGGTGTCAATATTTTGTACATTTGTTCCCCATAAAAGAATTCTATAGGTAAAACTTGAATGTACGTATGAAAAGCACGAAGCTAAAACACACAGGCTGTTCATTTGTTTGAGAGTGTCCTATGATTTTTAGCTCTTTCATCTATTTAATATGTATTATTCAAGCTACTTTTTTTGGATTTGTCTAGGAGAAAAGTGTTCATGGCTTCAAAAAACTGCTTCTTATTCACACATTACCAGACTACTTCAGTTTTTCAGCAGATTGTGCATGTAAAGCTTTTAACTAGCTCCTCGCTCTGCTGGCTTCAGTTATCTTACAACCAACAAACAATATGCCAAATTGGGCATTTATGAACAATGCGGCTATTTGTGTGGCAATAGAAAATGAGCAAGTGGCTGTTAGAAACAATGAAGGTTGCTTAACTTTGGTCTCTTTGACGTAGATTTCTTCTACGGCAGGTAGTCTTGTTGATGGTCTCGATTCTTACCAGAGAAATGCGTTGTTCCTTTCATATATGTACAGAGAAATGAAATAATGAAGCAGGAACTCTTTTTTTCCAGTACACCTTTTTTAATGTATGGCGATTTTTTCATTTCGTAACATCAGTCAAAACACTTTGCATAATTCGAAAAAAACATTTTAAAAAATAGTCACTACAGTTCATCATGACTATTTGCATTTCATTCCATCATAAATATGCAATACCAGATCCAGATTCCAACCCACTACGCCATCACACAAATACTACTAACCCACGGCTCGACTACATTCAGACCGAATCTTTACAGTGTTACCCAACAGAATTTTTTTAAAACATACCATGCTCTTATTAGACGCAAACTGAACAAAAACTGGATATACCAGTAATAACTGTATAATGCAATAACACACACTTGTATCAGAGACAAGTTAAAGAAGAAATTTAGTGGTAACAGCAACAACAAAAAATGAGACTAATTCTATACCTGTTGGAATACACAAAGTAGTTTATTTGTACAAAGTAATCCACAGTTTTAAAATATCTGAATGAAACAAACAAAATCTAAAAAACAATCACTCATTATAAAACTGTCAACATATAACATACAGAATGAACAACATACTCAAACATCATCTGAACTTGAATTGTATATAGCCTTAAAAAGCTACACTGAAGGAAAAATTTTTAAACATCCCCTATTCTTGTATAAGATGCAAGCTGAACAAACACTAGATGTACCGATAAAAACCTTGCTATGCAATAAGTCGTACTTATATAAGAGGCGAGTTAAGTGAAAATTTTTTTTAATTGTAACAGTATTATAATAGTGACACTGGTGCAAGACCTATAAGAATACATGAACCAGACAAATATATAATAAATATAATATATATAATATATAATATAAAATCTATAATAAATAATAATATATAATAAATAACAAATATATAATAAATAGTACAACGTGAAATATAAAGTTAACAGCTGTGACAAACTTAAAAGGAAGAACTACCATGGCTAATAAAAATCGTAGTTAAACGAAAATGTAAAAAGGCTATCGTTACACCATATGAGTTGTTGAAACCAAAATAAAATGCTCGTGCGTCCAGTCGTGCTAACCTCAGTAATGCTAATTCAAAACCGTAATATAAATGATCTCTGTACGCAATCGCGCAGGCTGAAGTAAGAGCCGGCACGTGGCACTCAAGTACATACGGTTATATAGATCTACAAATTAAATGTAATAAAAGATAACATAGTTACACTTGTGAGTCTAAATTAACTTGACAGAAAAAAAACAATAGGCGACTGTAAGTTTTTTGTGTATTCCAACAGGTAGAGAACCCGTCTCATTTTTGTTGCCGCTGTTACCACTAAATTTCTTGTTTAACTAGTCTCTGATACAAGTTAAAGTTATTCTCTGATAAAGTTGTTACTAGTTTTCCTAGTTTTTGTTCAAACTGCATCTAATATGCGCACGGTATCTTTAATTTTTTGATGTGGTGTATCACTGTAAAGTTGTCTATGATCCACACTGATATAGTAATTGTATTTGATGTTTATTCTTTACCTTAGATGGTGATTTTTTTTAGTCGGATTAGTAGGTCATTACCTTTGTAACTGTTTTTTCTTCAAACATTTTAATTTTCTTTGCTAAAAACGTTTTTCTTAGGCGATTTTCTCTTTTTGTGCTTGTTCACAAATAGTATACGTCAGTATTATTGGACACAGCTAGAATCCTTACAGTCATTTTACCTGGGCATTCTGGTGCGTTTTGAGCGTGAACGTGATCATTGAACTTCGGATAATCACGTCATCCTGACGGTCAAGCACGACATCATCGATGACTTTGTATTCATGCTCATCCTCTTTGTCAGTGACGTCAACATCCTTATGAGAGAGCCCCCTTTCCTCTTCTCCCTCCTTACCTCCAGGCAATAATAGTGCGGTAATAAAAATGAAGGACCCAATGAAAAATCCAAGGTGCAGAAATAGCCCAATTGTGTTAACGGGAAATTAAAAGTCCTCTCCCCCTTTCCGCCTCTTTCCCACCAATCACAGTGCAGTATTGAAAATTAAGAATGTTGGAAATAGACCAGTTGTGTGCTTCATATCCCCTACTCTTTCCAACCAGTCTGAGCCTAGTGTTAAAATGATGCTTAAAAACTGTGGCAGATTACATTGTTTTTGATGTACAGATCAACTCTCACCCCTTACCCCGCTCTCCCTCGTTATCTCGAATCGATCACAGAGCAATATTAAAAAATGCAAGATGATGAAAACAGGCCAATTGTGCTTTATACATCACCAACGTCCTCTTTACAATAAGTCACAAGGTAGTGTTAGAAAATGGTGCCATACATGCGCTAAAAAAATATGTAATCTCAACTAGAAAGTCAACGGCATGCATTGCGACATTTGATAAGCATCATAGATGAGATAAAATAATTCGTATGAGCCTTACAACGTTTTGTACTTTACTTCAGCTAGGTTCCAGTCATTTGCAATAACTGTTGTTGATCGCCTGTCGCTTACCTTAGATTTCACAATCATGTTTTGTAGACGTATAAGTGTGGAAAATAACTTAATGTAAACATCAAAATGCTCATCAGCTTTTCTACATCCCCTAACATTCCACAGTCCACACATATTTTGCATCCTTTTTCAACAGCTGTGTGAGTTACTACACTATATCAAGAAACCCCTAAAAACTCCCCATAGTAGTTTGAGATTTCCAAGAATGACTGTAGTTCTTTACTCATCTTCGGCACCGGAAAATCTCGCACTGCCTGTACGTCTTGGATCCATTGTCACTCCATCTTAGCTACTCACATGTTCTAAATAACTTACTTTCTTCAACACAAAATGACAATTCTTCACACGCAGCATCAGATATGCAGCCCACAACCTTTTAAATAGTTCTCTCAAACCTTTTCTATGTTCTTCCAACTCATTTGAGAAAACAATTATATCATTCAGGTAAACTAGACATTGGCAACTCTTCAGCCACTTCAACACTCCGTCCATGTTTCAGGAGCATTATTCAGCCCGAATGGCATCCTCCAATACTGATAATGGCCCATGGTAAGAAAAAACTGTCTATTTTTAGTCCTCTGGAATCATCTCCAACCGATGGTATTCACTTCTTAAATCCATGTCAGGTAAAAACTGTTATTTCTCCAAGTTATCAATGGTCTCTGTCATGTTGGGTATGGGATATGCCTCTATATCAGTCTTGCTATTAAGATGGCAGCAATAACAGCAAAAATCTGTATTGCATGGAACCATCTGTATACTTTTTCGGCACACTCAGAATTCCTGCTCCCCATGGATTATCACTTCCTTCTATTACCCCATAAGCCAACTTATGGTTAATAAAATCCTCCAGAATCGGTTGCAAATACTAAGGTAACGTGTGTGGTTTATGGTACACCAGTGCTTCATTACCTATCGGTATTCTTTGTTGTGTAATGAGCGTCACAGGCAACAGCCCCTAAGGAAAACAAAAATCCTCAAATACCACCAATAGTCCCTCCATTTGTGTTCTCTCCACGCCCTTTAGATGCTCCACCTTCTTGCATAGTGCAGTCTTAGCGGCGTCCTATGGTTCTTTATGGCTTACACCTTCTGTGCAGCAATTCTCCTCTGGAATATCGCTATCAACATCACCTTTGTCAACTTTACTTCTTCAGCTCCAAAACTGTCAACAATATTAATGGGCGCTACCTTCCCGCTATCCTTCCCCTTTATACACACAATACTCCTTTTAGCCAAATAACTTGCTGACTCTAATTCATCGTTCCCTTCCAAACGTTATGTTTGCGTAAAATATATCGTCGCGTAAGTATGGCTCTACACTTATGCAAAGCACATCAAACATTAATGCATTTGTACACAATTTTACACGAATTTCCCACTATGATGAACACATCTCGCAGCAGATCTATAATAGCAATGGCTTCGACTAACTGGCATGTGTTATTTCTAATTTACACCGCACATCGCTAAAAGTCAATTAGGGTATAATGTTGATGGCAAGACTCTAATACCAGGGCCACGCTATAACCCTCGCTTTCATGAGGCACTATTCCCACACACTGTTTAAACCCCACTGCCTCCACCCAAAATGTATTTCTCCTGACCCCAATGGGTTTATATTATTATTACGAACATCATGCAATCTATAGCGTGGTGGGTTCGATTGGCTCTGACCTACTAGGTCCCTACTGGCTACCAACACATGTAGCCCTGTGTCTAATAAAAATTTATGCTCCCTTCCCTTCACCAACCAACTATTACACATTATTCCTATGAATACACACTTTTTGCATCTAATTTTAACAGAAACGCCTTTAAGCGGACATTTGGTTCCCTCTTGCGTTTAAGGGCTGCTTGCTTCCTCCATGTCCACCCCTACTATGATTACCATAATGCTGTCGATGACACATACCACCCCTACTCCACCTAGGCTGGCGGCACTGCTTCTGCACACGCCCTGTGCACTCACAGTTGTAACACCCCACATTTGCAGAGAACAAGAGAAATCACCACACCTATCCCTCACACCTGTCGACATATCGAAATTTTCAAGGCCCATCGCTAACATCACCACCGAATGGATAGCGCTAGGCACCCCCATGTGCATCCTCCTCGACGCATCCGGTGGCAAACTCCTCTGCTCAGCCTCCTGCAGCAAAACTTGATTCGCTTCATCACTCTGTTTTATTTAGTTCATACGTTCGAACATTCACCTTTCTTTTTCTGTTCGCAAAATCTTCCACATCTTCCTCTTGCCTCTTTGTAATAGTGCTCAACTGCTCCCAAACGTCTCCCGCTATTCTGCTTCTTATACCACTGCAGGAGTGCATCTCCTGTCTCAACTGCTCGAACGTCTCCGCCACAATCAACTCTTTCGTGCATCTCACAAAAGTCTTTGCCTCTTTCACTGACCGTAACTTTCTAACCGTAACTCTCTACCTGCAGTAACTGGATACCTGACCAACTTTCAACAATCGTTGATATAGTCAGGTCCTCCACAAACATGACATACTCAGATGCCCTTCCAGAAAAGAGATTGACTAAGTTAGCAGCAGCTGGATTTATAACAAGGTTCGGTGGCCTGAGCAACGCTAACCCCTCATCTTTAGCTGCAAGCTCATTAAGCAAGACCGTATTTTCTGCTCTCCATTGCGGTGCCTCATTAACTACTGCCTGCACTGCCTCCAGTCCAGTGACACTCTGCCTCTGCGACTCTGCCATTGTGACATCTTTATCATTCATTGATATACAATATAAATACGAAATAATTACCGACTGATAAAAAGAAAACAGATATAACTTCCGCCTTATTTTCAAACGTCTAGATTCTCTACACTACGTTCCAACGTTTCCAAAACAGTGGCATATAAAACGAGTTACAGATACAGATTCAGCACACTGTGCAGAATGCCCAAGCAGATTACACTGCAGACTCGTCACAGGATCTAAATACTGCTGTTTACTAAAACTAAAAACTAAACTCCTTCTGAATAAGCCTCGGAAGGCCCAATGGTAACGACCAAACGCCACGTCATGCTCAGCCTATAGCCGTCATTGGATGCAGATCTAGAGGGGCGTGTTGTCAGCACACTGCCCTCCTGGCCGTTGTCAGCTTTCATGACCGGTGCCACTACATCTCAAGCCAGTAGCTTGACCTCACAAGGGCTGGGTGCACCCTGATTGCCAAGAGCACCTGGCAGCCCTGGACGGTGACCCATCCAAGTGCTAACCAAACATGACAGTGCTTAACTTCAGTGATCTGACTGGAACTGATGTTACTACTGCAGCAAGGCCGTTGGCATTGGTCTTTACTGTTACCACGAAATTCAGACATACCAGCCGGCTCTTCTGATCTAAACGAAGTAACTATCAAGTTATGATGACACTTCCTCTTATATCCCGTGCTTGACAAACAAATAAAAAGTAACAAACTGTTTCTCCACTCGTACCACCACTTAAATACTGCGTGGATGACACAACCTCTGCTGCCCACTGAAGGCGACGTCAGTACTTCTGACAACACTTTGTAGCCGACCTTTGTGGCGCTGTGGGGCGGCTTCGTTGTCAGAAGGCCACTTAGCCAAGACTGAATAGCAAGCCACTGAGGCCCAGGAAAAAGCTGCTGTCAAAATTAACCCTTTATTTCCAATTTATACATTGGTTCTGGGGCGTCATGGTGAGGCAAATACGCCCCAGCCTCACAGGGGTAGGGCGCTAGCCAGTCAAACTGGCTACAATATGTGCTGGTGCCTTGCTTTGTTGATGTCCGCACTTTCGGCCAGGTCCGCAGCTAAGCTACGTGAGCCACAGCACTAAAGTCAGTGGAGCATACTGGAATCTTGCAATCCTCTTTGATGAAAGACCGCACCCAGGCAACCGAGGCGAGTGGCAAGAGCTGCACTCACCGTATTATTTGAAGACGGTTCTTGTGCCCAGGAAGCGGCCCACTGCCTTCTGGCAGGTGTCTGGTTGCTGTTGGAGTGGAAAGGCAGGTCTACTGCGTTGGCGGCACGAAGTCCAGTGGGTGGTCTTATGCAGGAAGCCGGCACTCTGGCAGGACTCAAACCTGCGGCTGCAGCTTGTGGCTGCCTGTTACCTCCTCATTTGGTGGAGCCTCTGAATCCTGGTCGTATTGCTGGACTGTGAATGTTTCTCCTACCGAATCAACGCCAATTTATACAACATGCAGCGCGCGTGTGGCAGTGCGCTGCTTCTGGTCATCTACTCGGCAACACCACCAAAACCTCAATGACGGAGATAGCACGTTTCCTGTTCTATGCATTCCTATTGCGCCAGCAAGTAATGCTGACCTAATACTGATCAGATTGTGCCCGCTACTTCAGTGCATCCTCATTCTTCTAAAAACGCATTTTCCCATTCAGCCATTCATCGTACAGTTTCTATACCATTGTCACGTGACAATCTCGATGAAGAGATGAATTTAACAAAAACTATTGCAGTTAATAACGGCTATGATCGCTCGTTAGTTGAAAAAATGGTTCAAATGGCTCTGAGCACTATGGGACTTAAATTCTGAGGTCATCAGTCCCCTAGAACTTAGAACAACTTAAACCGAACTAACCTATGGACACCACACACATCTATGCCCAAGGCAAGATTCGAACCTGCGACCGTAGCGGTCGCTCGATTCCGGACTGTAGCGCCTAGAACCGCACGGCCACTCCGGCCGGCGTTAGTTGAAAAGATCTTCATAATTAAAACTGATGTTAAAGTGACTACTCTAGGCTTCAGTGCTGTTTCTAATAATGACTACAATAAATTTTTTTGTATTCCGTTTTAAGCCCATTTTTCCTAAACAGTTTTTCGTCCTCTAGTTAAAAAATACGGATGCAAAGTTGCCATATTTGCAATCTCAAAGCCACAGTTACTCCTAGGCATAGTTCAGGAATTTATAACATCACTTGTGATACGTGCCCCGTCTATTATATTGGAGAAACTGGAAAATCTCTGTGTCAGGTATGCCGGCCGGAGTGGCCGAGCGGTTCTAGGCGCTACAGTCTGGAACCGCGCGATCGCTACGGTCGCAGGTTCGAATCCTCCCTAGGGCATGGATGTTTGTGATGTCCTTAGGTTAGTTAGGTTTAAGTAGTTCTAAGTTCTAGGGGACTGATGACCTCAGAAGTTAAGTCCCATAGTGCTCAGAGCCATTTGAAATCTTTTTTGTCAAGTATAAGGAACATTTGTTGGGAAAAAGAGACACTAATGTACATAATTCCAGGTTTGCTCATCGTCTTTCAATTTCTCGTCACAAGCCCAAAAGTGTTGGAGAAATTTTCATTTTCCATAGGCAAAAGGAAGGTCATAGGCCTCACATACTCGAAGATCACGAGATTTTCAAGCATTTTTCCAAGAATGATAGCTTCATCCTCAATGAACAGTTAAAATTTCGTAACAAAAACTTTTACAATGGATTTAATGGCCGGCCGGTGTGGCCGAGCGGTTCTAGGCGCTACAGTCTCGAACCGAGCGACCGCTACGGTCGCAGGTTCGAATCCTGTCTCGGGCATGGATGTGTGTGATGTCCTTAGGTTAGTTAGGTTTAAGTAGTTCTAAGTTCTAGGGGACTGATGACCTCAGAAGTTGTCCCATAGTGCTCAGAGCCATTTGAACCATCTGAGCTCTTGATATTCATACGAGTGGTTCTCTTTTCTCCAAAGGTCTCTTTAATTTTCCTGTAGGCACTATCTATCATACCCCTAGAGAGATAAGCCTCTTCATCCTTACATTTGTCCTCTAACTATCCCTGCTTAGCCATTTTGCACTTCCTGTCGATCACATTTTTGAGACGTTTGTATTCCTTTTTGCCTGCTTCATTTACTGCATTTTTACATTTTCTCTTTTCGTCAATTAAATTCAATATTTCTTCTGTTACCCAAGGATTTGTACTAGCCCTTGTCTTTTTACCTACTTTATCCTCTGCTGCCTTCACTACTTCATCTCTCAGAGCTACCCATTCTTCTTCTATAGTATTTCTTTCCCCCATTCGTGACAATTGTTCCCTTATGCTCTCCCTGAAACTCTGTACAACCTCTGATTTAGTCAGTTTATCCAGGTCCCATCTCCTTAAATTCCCACCTTTTTGCAGTTTCTTCAGTTTTAATCTACAGTTCATAACCAATAGATTGTGGTCAGAGTCCGCATCTGCCCCTGGAAATGTCTTACAATTTAAAACCTGGTTCCTAAATCTCTGTTTTACCATTATATAGTCTATCTGAAACCTGTCAGTATCTCCAGGCTTCTTCCACGTATACAACCTTCTTTTATGATTCTTGAAAAAGTGTTAGCTATGATTAAGTTGTGCTCTGTACAAAATTCTACCAGGCGGCTTCCTCTTTCATTTCTTACCCCCAATCCCTATTCACCTACTATGTTTCCTTCTCTCCCTTTTCCTACTACCGAATTCCGGTCACCCATGACTATTAAATTTTCGTCTCGCTTCACTATCTGAATAATTTCTTTTATTTAATCATACATTTCTTCAATTTCTTTGTCATCTGCAGAGCTAGTTGGCATATAAACTTGTACTACAGTAGTAGGCGTGGACTTCGTGTCTATCTTGGCTACAATAATACGTTCACTATGCTGTTTGTAGTAGCTTACCCGCACTCCTATTTTTTTTATTCATTATTAAACCTACTCCTGTATTACCCCTATTTGATTTTGTATTTATAACCCTGCATTCACCTGACCAAAAGTCGTGTTCCTCCTGCCACCGAACTTCACTAATTCCCACTATATCTAACTGTAACCTATCCATTTCCCTCTTTAAATTTTCTAACCTACCTCCCCGATTAAGTGATCTGACATTCCACGATCCGATCCGTAGAACGCCAGTTTTCTTTCTCCTGATTACGACGTCCTCTTGAGTAGTCCACGCCCGGAGATCCGAATGGGGGACTATTTTACCCAAGAGGACGCCATCATCATTTAACCATACAGTAAAGCTGCATGCCCTCGGGAAAAATTACGGTTGTAGTTTCTACTTGCTCTCGGCCGTTCGCAGTACCAGCACAGCAAGGCCGTTTTGGTTGGTGTTACAAGGCCAGATCAGTCAATCATCCAGACTGTTGCCCCTGCAACTATTGAAAAGGCTGCTACCCCTCTCAGGAACCACATGTTTGTCTGGCCTCTCAACATATACCCCCCCCCCCCCCCCGTTGTGGTTGCACCTACGGTACGGCTATCTGTATAGCTGAGGCACGCAAGCCTCCCCACCAGCGGCAAGGTCCATGGTTCATGGGGTGGGGACTTAATTTAGTATATGTACATAATTTTATCAATGACAACAATCCACCGATAATTACGACAGCGCACGTCTTTACAGAACATTCCACACGCCTTCGCAACGAACATCAAGTTTTTTTATCAAATAGGACAGAATGATATACAGGGTGGTCCATTGATAAGTGATCGGGCCAAATATCTCACGAAATAAGCATCAAACAAAGAACTGCAAAGAACGAAACCCGTCTAACTTGAAGGGGGACACCAGATGGCGCAATGGTTGGCCCGCTAGATGGTGCTGCCATACGTCAAACGGATATCAACTGCGTATTTTGTTTTTAAATAGGAACCCCCATTTTATTACATATTCGTGTAGTAAGTAAAGAAATATGAATGTTTTAGTTGGACCACTTTTTTCGCTTTGTGGCAGATGGCACTGTAATTGTCACAAACGTATAAGTACGTGGTATCACGTAACATTCCGCCAGTGCGGACGGTATTTGATTCGTGATACATTACCAGTGTTATAATGGACCGTTTACCAATTGCGGAAAAGGTCGATATCGTGTTGATGTATGGGTATTGTGATCAAAATGCCCAACGGGCGTGTGCTATGTGTGCTGCTCGGTATCCTGGACGACATCATCCAAGTGTCCGGACCGTTCGCCGGATAGTTACGTTATTTACGGAATCAGGAAGTGTTCAGTCACATGTGAAACGTCATCCACGACCTGCAACAAATGATGATGCCCAAGTAGGTGTCCTATCTGCTGTCGCGGCTAATCCACACATCAGTAGCATACAAATTGCGCGAGAATCGGGAATCTCAAAAACGTCAGTGTTGAGAATGCTACATCAACATCGATTGCACCCGTACTAGATTTCTATGCACCAGGAATTGCGTGGCGACGACTTTGAACGTCGTGTACAGTTCTGCCACTGGGCACAGGAGAAATTACCTGACGATGACAGATTTTTTGCACGCGTTCTATTTAGCGACGAAGCGTCATTCACCAACAGCGGTAACGTAAACCGGCATAATATGCACTATTGGGCAACGTAAATTCCACGATGGCTGCGACAAGTGGAACATCAGCGACATTGGCGGGTTGATGTATGGTGTGGCATTATGAGAAGAATGATAATTGGCCCCCATTTTATCGATGGCAATCTAAATGGTGCAATGTATGCTGATTTCCTACGTAATCTTCTACCGAAGTTACTACAAGAATGTTTCACTGCATGACAGAATTGCGATGTACTTTCAACATGATGGAAGTCCGGCACATAACTCGCGTGCGGTTGAAGCGGTATTGAATAGCATATTTCATGACAGGTGGATTGGTCGTCGAAGCACCATACCATGGCCCGCACGTTCACCAGATCTGACGTCCCTGGATTTCTTTCTGTGGGGAAAGTTGAAGGATATTTGCTATCGTGATCCACCGGCAACGCCTAACAACATGCGTCCGCGCATTGTCAATGCATGTGCGAACATTACGGAAGGCGAACTACTCGTTGTTGAGAGGAATGTTGTTACAAGTTTTGCCAAATGCATTGAGGTTGACGGACATCATTTTGAGCATTTATTGCATTAATGTGGTATTTACAGCTAATCACGCTGTAACAGCATGCGTTCTCAGAAATGACAAGTTCACAAAGGTACATGTATCACATTGGAACAACCGAAATAAAACGTACCTACGTTCTGTACTTTAATTTAAAAAACCTACCTGTTACCAACTGTTCGTCTAAAATTGTGAGCCATATTTTTGTGACTATTAGAGCGCCATCTATCACAAAGCGAAAAAAGTGGTCCAACTGAAACACTCATGTTTCTTTACGTACTGTACGAATATGTAATTAAAAATGGGGGTTCCTATTAAAAAAAACAGTTGATATCCGTTTGACCTATGGCAGCACCATCTAGCGGGCCAACCATAGCGCCATCTGGTTTCCCCCTTCAAGCTAGACAAGTTTCGCCCTTTGTAGTTTTTTCGTTTGACGCTTATTTCGTGAGATTTTGGCCCGGTCAGGATCAATGGACCACCCTGTATGTAAAGACACACAACAAGGCCTTACGAAGCAATGAATTGTCCGATAACTTTCCGGATGCATATAAAAAAAAGGTGGTATCAGACATTTCATACGAACCTTCGGGAAGACTGTATCGTTATAGGCTGTTTGGATAAATATTCTTTAATATCCTGTGTTTTACGAATCGGTAATTTTTGGATAGTCTAATAGATGGCTCTGTTATACTACACTTGCTCGACATTTTTGTATTTTCAAAAGTAGATTTAGCTCTCCCCCTTTTTATTTTGTTTTTGTAATTAACTGATGTTTAATTCAATTATTTCTGTTATAATATCTCTGATGTTCCTAACAAGGCATACGTGCCAAATGCTTGAACGTGTTTAATTTTAATTTTCTGACGAACATATCTGCTCGAAACTTTGTCCACTGTTTTCTCAGAAAGTAATTTTACGTACGTAACCTTTGTACGCCATTACAATTGCCATTTTCATTAATAATGTTCGTCAAACTTAATTTCTATGTATTATTTGATGGGGTTTCCTAACATTTAATTCTGATGAAGCCATCCTTAGGGGTCTCGAAACCTAGGTCAATGTATCAAACAGTTATTTGCAACCAGTTGATTGTGTGATTCCTATGCCGAAACTTACATGGAGTTCCTGAGAGAAG
The DNA here is from genome assembly GCF_021461395.2 of Schistocerca americana. Lineage (NCBI taxonomy): Eukaryota > Metazoa > Arthropoda > Insecta > Orthoptera > Acrididae > Schistocerca > Schistocerca americana. Next base: position 544,265,264 of record NC_060119.1, read on the forward strand.
CCATGTTTAAAACTGCATTATGAATATATTTTAGCAACTCATTTAGAACTCGGATTTGTAAAGAAGTGTAGTGCTGGGGGCAAGGAAACTGCAGTGCCACTTGATCCAACACCGTAAACGTTACTAAATTATCCAGATTACTTTTATGACGCACGTTGTCTGACAAAAAATAAAATAAAAATAAAAAATAACTCTCGTCGAGAGATACTTACCCTGAGTTTCTCGCTGAGGTCTTCACCTGTGTACTAGAACACTTCATTTGATCTTGTATGATTACAGCTGCTTCAGGTTTCAATCAGTATTTTTCTGAAATAGTTATTCAGTGACCTTTGATTGTCAATTTTTCTTTAATGTGTTATAGTTTCGTACGTAATATTCATTCTTTTAAACATTCATCCTATGACAAATGATGCACTTTAAGTTTATCTGATACTTCCACATTAAGTTAGAACTGTATGTATATTTTTTTCAGATTTCATAAATTCGGAGTTTGTCAATGTACATTATCTACATAATTTTCATTGATACAGTACTAATTTGTGATACTTTAGATGTTACAGAGTGATGGAGGCCTGAGGAAAGCCATGAAAACAATAACTTCGATTCCCACCTTGTTGTGTGAGACTGGAATGTTCTGCATATTTGGCCAAATGGTTGTAGATCAGGTAAGTGTTACGAAGCTCGAATGACTGCTGTACTACTTTTAAAAAAGAAATATGATAGTGTTACCTAGTCCTTGTCTTTTCTAAAGTGTATGGTAAAGATGATTACTTAATAAACATATATCAAATAAATATTGTTAGTAGTCTAACTTCTCTGACATTTCTTGTTCTCGTAAATAAACATCAAAATCTGGTTTTGAGAAGAGAAATCTTGGGTGTACTGATAACTTACCTACAGCTATAAGTACTCCAACCATTAAAACTTGTGTGATCTTATGTGCTCCACTTACATAGAAATAAACAACCTTAAACTATACCACTGCAAAGGTTTTGATGCTACACATCATGAATGATGTAAGTGCCAGATTCTATTGCTCTAATCAAACCCTTATCTTCAAGTATTTGTCAAAATGAATGTGACATTTAGGCATTGGCACATGTAGACAAATATAAGATAGAAACCCCATTCCTGAGGTATACACAGGCAAGCTTTGCAAGTCCTTCTTAGCGTACAAGCTGAACTAAAGTGTGCAGCAGCGAGAGGAACAGCGGGCGCAAGCCATTCCCGCGCTCCAGCCGCTGCGCTTGTCGAACACGTGCGGAAGTAGACGGGGTGCTACCGGCCGCGCATGCTAGAGCGCGCCTCGACCGTGGGGCCAAACTGGGTGACCGCCTTAGCGCAGCCGTATGTGAAGCACACCGGGTTCAGTTCAATGCTCTCTCATATGGGATCCGCTGTAGGGGCTGGAACTCTTCTGATCGCTGGACTTTGGAACTATGCCGAACTCTGCCTTGCTTAGGCCGTTTGAGGGCCTCTATATGTAGCGGTCGGAGTTGTTTGCTTACAAATGGGATGTGACTGCGTCCCTTTTTACCTCAAATTCAATCAGTGAGAATGAAATCAGCGGTTTCTCAATGTGTATGACCACTTAATTGACTGGCGAAAGCTACTTCCTCTGTACATTGCTACTTAAGTTAAAAGTCTTACAGCTAACATTCATACCTAGGTGATTTTTCTCTTTTTTCTGGCAGCTCGACATCATTCACTCATTACAAGGCGCATCAGCAGTTCTGTGGTAAGCTCTTCTCAGCTGAATTTATTTTCGAGTTGTAATCGCAAAAACTGAACACTGTCAACAGCTCCTATCAATTTTTAATTACGTTTTAGGCATACAGTGAGGGGGAAAACCCCTTACAAGTTCTAAGCTGCATATAGTGTGTTTTTTCAAAGTGTAATGGCAAAAATGGGCTAGAAACATTAAACTTCCATTTATCAGTCTCTCTAGAACTATGCTTATTTGCTATTTATTGGAATGTTCATATCACCGACGGACAAAAGAAAGTTGGCAACTGGAAATATTAATGATGAAAGGCAACTGATATACGCAACCTAAAGCATGAGCCCTAAGACGGCACCTTGAAGCTCACCGCATATAACTGGTTCTCAGTGGGATGCTGCCTGATAGCTTAATACAGGGTTCTGTCCTACCGCCACCCATTGTTCTGTCAGTGAGATACTATTTTAATCATGTTGGAACTTTTCCAATTACAACGCAATCTTCCAATTTACTTACAAGCTACTGTGATTTACACAGATGCCTCTGACAGATCACAAAACATGCCATTAGTCTGGAATTTACTGTCGAATTAATGAGATACATTCTCGCTTTATGTATATATAGTCTCCTCTGTATCGGAACCTTTAGAAATACGATCTGTGGCTTTTACAATATGTTATTTATACTCAGATGGTTAAGAAACTGATTTTATATTAACCTTTCTAGAATTTTCGAGATTGCTGGCAGAAGTGAAATTGGACATAAATTTGGCGGTATTTCATTACCTCCTTTCTTATATAAGGGTCTTTGGGAAATGTTCCACTGATAAATGACAGCCTACACAAACAACTTAGTATGTTATTAAACCCAAAAGAACACTCTTTAATTAAATTTGTTGATTGTTGTCATAACCACTAGATATTTCTGATTTTTAGATTTTATGGTGGACATTACATCTAGTGATGCACTGATGGTCATATCCATATTACTGAAGTTACTTGTATTTCTGATCTGAGATATTCCATGTCAGCATCTACTGAATCTGACAACACGACGTTTTCAGAAACGTTTATGAAAAGCTCGTTAAAAAGTTTTGCAACTCCACACACATTTGTTACCAATGTATCATATGCTCTTAATGCTATCTGCTTCTCTTCATCCCTGGTTGTATGCATCCTCCTTCACTATATCCCACATTGCCGTTATTTTGTTACCTGGTGTGACTATATTTTTCCTGTAATTTGCTTTTATGTCTGTACTACTATCATCAACAGTTTACATTATATCTTGTAATGAGGTATAATATCAACTTCAGAGCTGTCTCTGACTGACGAATATAGCTTTCTTTTTGTCTGGCAAAATACTTTTATTCCTTGAGTAATCCTTGGTGTGCTTGTATACTGTGATCTGAGCTGGGCTTCTTTTGGGGCAAAGCAGCTTTCAAATAACCTAACGAATTTGTTAATAACAACGCAGAATTTTTTTACTACGGCTAGAGCACTGTCCATACATCACTCCAGTTCATATTCCTGAGGAGTTCCCTAAACATTGTTTTTGGATTACTGATCATCCTCTTGCACTCAGATCTAAGAGATTTTTGTGTACTGAACAGTATTATCTTCCAACAAGAACAACTTCATGTCATTTTTAAGGTAATACACATTAACACCAGCCGCTATTTCTCCTGCTGCCCCGACCACGTTTTTCAGTATTTTTACCCAATTCTCGTTGATATTTCCTATCGTTTAATGTTTCTGTTTTATAAGGAATGCAAACCTTCTTCTGTAAACTTATGCATTGATAATGTAGTCGTTCTGCATCAAACTGTAGTACATCTCCAGCTTCGTTCTACCATTATCCGAGCTTCTGATTGCTCGTCTTGTTTTCCACTTGTGACAATGTGTGCATTATGTATATCACTTTCTAGATACCGAGAACTTTTTTTATGAATAAATGCTTGCGAGGGATAGTTCTTGTACTGTTGTACGTGAACTAATTGAGCAAAGTCTATTATCATTTGCCTCTGTACTTAGTTCTTCTTTCCTACTGAGGGTTTACAGTTCTCCTCCTGTTCCACCTTAACAATGAAGTTCCCCATTCACATTCCTGTAGGAGATGCTTCCCACAATTCTCTTCAGCTCTTCATATAAATCCTTATTTTCATCATCGTCTCTGACGTCGTTGATACATGTCTACTGACCAGTGAAACGTCTCCATATTTGCGTCTTGTGTTTTGCGATAAGGAAACCAATGGTCTGGCCTGAATATCTCAGGCGGTACGAGAGCTTGACTGAGCAATGCGTGTAGCTCACATGTTTGTACTCGTAACATGCCTTTATCTCTTAACAAACAGCTGTCTGTCACATCGAAACTAGTGACGTTATCTTGAAATATTAATGTACAGTTGCTGGAGTTTAGCGCTGTTAATAGTCAATGAATAGTTGACGGAGATGTAGCGTTACTCGTTACAGGACTACGCAGGTGTGCCGGCCGCGGTGGTCTAGCGGTTCTAGGCGCACAGTCCGGAACCGCGCGACTGCTACGATCGCAGGTTCGAATCCTGCCTCGGGCATGGATGTGTGTGATGTCCTTAGGTTAGTTAGGTTTAAGTAGTTCTAAGTTCTAGGAGACTGATGACCACAGATGTTAAGTCCCATAGTGCTCAGAACCATTTGAACCATTTTTGAACCGACGCAGGTGTACATTTAACACGCTGGTGTGCAAAATTTATGGACGAAAGTAACTTTCGCATGATGTACGATTGCAAAGTAACATAGCTCGATGAAATCTGGACCATACGTAGAAAGAACTGCTACAATATAGCAACTGAAAAAAATCGCAATGAGACGGACAGAAATGACATTTTTACTCAAAGACTCCATTCAGAATGAAAATTCATCCTGGAAACAATCCACAAGACTGCGGCTAAGCCGTTTCTCCGCAATATCGTTTATTCCACGAATGCTAGTCCTACAAGTTTCATAGGAGAGATTGTGTGAATTTCGAAATATGGGAGATAAGGTACTGGCAGAAGTAAGGTTGTGGAGACGAGTTTTGAGTTGTGCTTGGGTAGCTCAGTCGGTAAGGCAAAGGTCCTGGATTCTAGTCCCGGTCCGGCATGCTGTTTAATCTACTAGCAATAATTTTCGCAGTAGTCTTTGAGGAGATTGTTTTGAATGTGAGTAGAAGATTTATCAAAGGGAGCTTATCAGAGTGCCCACGAAAAGTACACTTCGATTAATACAAAGAGAGGAATACTACCAGTGCAGCAATTACAGCCCTGTCGTAAAGAAAGGCTGTTTGCTATGTGACAGCAATTTATTAAGTATTATCAACGATTTACTTTATGCGCTAGTGAGACTGGGAGTCGTTACTCTGAGCAGTTGTTACTGTAAGGCGTAAGTTGTTTATGATCACATAAATTAGAGTTGTATAAATACTTGTTGACGCCGACCTACATAAGGAGAAACTATCATCACAATAAAATAAGAGAAATCAGAGCTGGCACGGGCAGATATGGGTGTTCGTTTTTTCCGCGCGCTGTTCGAGAGTGAAATAATGGAGAATTATTGCGAAGGTGGTTAGATGAACCCTCTACTGGGTACCCCAGTGTGATTTGCGGAATATCCATGTAAATGTAGACAGATAGGCTATCGTAGACTACCATACGTAAACGTAGACTACTGTAGCCTTTCTAGTAGCAATGGTCAGTTAAGATCATAACCGCGTTACCTGTACATTACGTATGTTGCATACATATCAGCGTTACCTGATTTCGATCCGTTTGTTTGGGTATGTGATCAGTGTCTCACTATATTCCCCTAAAATCCAGAAGTGGTGAGCCGTCTAGAAACTGAGTGAGGATATACAAAGAACGACGTGGCCTACGGAACATTTTTATTCTATAGTAATCCTCCTGTCTGTTAGTTGAAAATAAATAGCATATTTGTAGTACAAATAAAATATTTAAAAAACACAATACAGATTTATCATATTGTCGTACAAAACGCAATTTCCCGGCAAAAGACAAAATTTAAAAAAAAAAGCACAAAACAAAAATAAATCGAACATCGCTTGGTCGAGGTTACCTAAAACATAGTTCTGTTATTAGTTAACAGCTTTCGCACGTATCGATAGTAACAGGAAACTCTTGCTTTTGATCTTTGGATTATCCGAACGGTCTTAGGCGCTGCAGTCATGGACTGTGCAGCTGGTCCCGGCGGAGGTTCGAGTCCTCCCTCGGGCATGGGTGTGTGTGTTTGTCCTCAGGATAATTTAGGTTAAGTAGTGTGTAAGCTTAGGTACTGATGACCTTAGCAGATAAGTCCCATAAGATTTCACACACACACATTTGATCTTTATAAAGAACGATCTATTGAATACAAAATAACGATAAATGGTTAGCTTTTCTATATTTTTGCTTGTAAACTGTAATCGCATGAAAAGTAATTGCTTTGCTTACATAAAAGCGCAGAAGTTAGGCGATCAAAACATTTTTATTGCTTATAAAATGCTTTTCATATTTTGTAAGGATATAAAATACGCAATAGACTAACACTGAACGACGTACTGGTCTGATTATTTGCAGAAAAAACTAAGAAACACGAAACAAAGAGAAATCGTGGGCTCCCAGTATCTCTCTCACATATTCAATTGTTTCTTTCCCTACCAGTGCTACCAGTACTACCGGTAATTCTGCCATTTACTATATCATTTATGTATTGCACCAAAACTTCGAACCGTAGTTTTGGTAGAGCGCAACTCTACATAAAACTAAATATGCCTGTCTGACCAAATGAGTCTTCTTGTCAAAGTATTCAGTTCATGGTCATCTATCATTATAATTTTCACCCTATGTAAGATTAGGTAATTCTGTAGACAAGATACTCTTGCTGGAAGCATGTAGTAGCTTCACCTGTGTTACATTTCTGCCATGGAGCTTGTTCCACGATCACGATAATTTTCAGTATATGACCCATAAAACATTACCGATCTGCTGTCCCATGTTACCCTTCGTTGTTCCATCTCATCTTCTGTAGGACGGTTCTTAAACCATCACTTTAACTATTTCCTGTCGGTGCAAACTTCTCATGTGCCGTGGTCGCCTCGCATGGCTTCATTCCTTTCAAAGGTTCGATTCTCACACACTGTGATTTCACTGCGCCGAAAAGTCTTCCGTTCCCCATGATGCCGAACTCTCCTCTCTTGCCTCACAGTTTACAAGACTCTTGTAATAGCTGTGTTGCTATCGGCACAGCCTTCCAGATTGTAGAAGGATGCAAATCCTCCAGCAAAGCACTGTAAGTGACCCTGCGTTAATACATAAATGACAGAAAGGGATACGAACATAACTCCTCCTCTGTTTGTAGTAGTCTTACTTTTTTCGCAAATAGAAACAGTCTACGAGTACTGTCTTCATTCAGATTGATGTTAATGTCATCAGGAATCAAGCGGAATGGGGATAAACAGAGTCGTTGAGTGTTGCTACGCAAAGAGGGCAACAAATTTAAGCAAAAGTAAACAGAAATGACAAGGGAAGTATACTTTCTCGAAAATGTTTCTTGTATCTTTACCGCAACATTTAACAACCAAGTTAACGATCAATAAAAGTATAGGATTCCTCATAGATTCGGGGTAATGGCGAAATCTGGATGATCCATTGAAAGGAAAAATTTCGTTTCGGATTACAAAACATATGAAAATCATGATCTGACAGTGTCAGTCAAAACCGACAAAGATCTCCCATCTCCTTTCCTCTCCTGTTTTAGGAATTCAGTCTCTTTCCTGCAGTTGGGATCCAAGCACTTAAGCAGGGGGCACAGGCGAACCCTTCATGCGCTTTTAATATTAAATGGACTACAATTTCCAAGATATCTTCCCATAATTCTGGCGGTTGTATAAAACATTCTCGGACTTCTTGCTGAGCAGCTCAGAGTAAAACGTAGAGCTTTCGACAATAACCTCCATCGTGTTCGTCAGGAGCAACTGACTATCAAAACTGCAGATGCGGTGGCCTTACATAGCCCATAGACGGCTTCTGACAGGTCGGTAACTACGTAGTGCCGTCGCAGATGTTATGAACGCTTGCACTGATGGCGCCACCGCTCCCATCGTATCATAAACATTGAAACGCTGCGACTAATAACTTTGCCTCTTCTCCGCATCGACAGCTCTTTCACCGTTACTTCTGTAGCCTCTTTGATTTCGGAATCCTAGTATGTAGGAGCCTCTGCACAGCGGTCGTAAACTGAGGATGCACTGAACAATGTAATTGATTCCGCAATCACAAGTGATGTTATAAATCCTATGGACCCTGAGTCCGAGACTGTCGGGCGTAGCATTTCTTTTATCTTCTTAGGAGGTCGGAAAATAGGTCTTACACCTCGTCTGCCAGGATTGTGCCCATTTTGCTCGATTTGGCGACGCAGAAAGGAAGGAATACAACCGGTGTCCCATCATTCGAAGTTCAAAATTTTCGTGTTTCTTCTTCCTCGAGAACGTTGTCTTCATATCACGTGAACCATAGCCGTTCTTACGGAACACGTACTTTGGTTGATTAATTTCGGAATACGTCAGAAATACTTTTTGCTCTGTGTAACACTGTATTTAAAGCTGCTCTGTTCTGGACTGGTTGATGAAAACTTTGGACGTTAAGATATAACGCAGTGGTCGAAAAGACCATCCGACTTTAGTTGTACCAAAACATCTAAAAATGGCAGCCTTCTTTCTCTGTCTCGTTAGTGAACGGGATGTTTGGCTGCATATGTTCGAAGAAATGCTCAAGAGCTCCTACGTCGCGTGGCCAGAGATGCAGGTTTTACTCCGAACTGACGCGGCGAGAAGTACGAGAATGTTGTACACAACAGTACTGTCTCGGAAGATGTCGTTCTCAAATCTAGTGGTGTCATTCGACATACATACAACTAATTTAGTCTTTAGTTCTACTTTGTAACTATTAAACATTAACCATTAAAGAGTAAGTTACGAAACAGTGTTCTAAATGAATGGTGATTCAAAGGCTTTCCCTTTTAGAGCAGTGTCACTGTATTGTGCAAGAACTCTTCAAACAGCTTTTCTATGATATTCAACAAAAACAATTTGTTTCAGAGCGAGAGACTGGCTCGGTCGGCCTACAGCTGCAGCTGGGTTGACGCTGACGCCCGTTTCAAACGAGCGCTCCTCATACTCGAGACGAGAGCATCGCAGCCCCTGGAGTTCTCCGTGGGGAAGCTAATTAAGCTGTCCAGGGAGACATTTTTGAAGGTTGCGCTTAAGTCAGTTTGCTATATCTGTTAGAAGCTAACTTCTCATTTGAAAACACTAAGCACATTTAATGCTGTAAATGGGATTTTTCAGTCCAAATATGTCAACATCTACGTAAATAAAAACGTAAATACTCGCTTTCTCAAAATCGTGTATCTCCGAAAGCTCTTGACCGATTGCTTTGAAATTCTGACACGGCGTGGTATTTCTAAATCAGAGGTGTTTTTAGACACCTATTTACTTAATATTTGATATACGTAACTTTTTTATATTTTTTGTAACATTTGCCTATTATTAAATTTATAAAACATTATATATTACATATGTTGAAAAGTAGGTATGTAAAAGCACACGCGTATTCCAGTGCAACGTTGCGTCAAAATTTCAAAGCATCCGGTCAAAACCCTTTGGAGATTTGTGATTAGGAACACATATAATTTCTACATAAGTACAAACGAAGACGTTCGTTTCCTCAGGATCTCAAATCTCCGAAAGTTCTTCACAGATTGCTTTGAAATTTTGACGCAATATGTCATTCGAGTACTCACGTGTTTTTATATACCTGCTGGAACGCCGTCTGGTATATATACTAAAAGGGGAAACATATAGAAATGTAAACGTTGGTTTGTTCAAAATCGTTAATCTCTGAAAGTTGTTGACCTATTGATTTGTAATGTTAACACAATGTTTAATTCTAATACGGGTGTGTTTTTAGGTTCCTAATGCTTTCATATATGTATATTTTAATACACATAATATATAAATTTGTAGGTAATATGTAAAGGGAAAACATTTTTATCAACACTCTCAAATCTACCTCTTCGATTTACTGCAAATTTTTACACGTTACTGTAATAAACGTTTAGACACATATAGACTGTATACTTCTTAATAAATACACACACACACACACACACACACACACACACACACACACACACACACATATATATATATATATATATATATATATATATATATATATATATATAATAGTGAAACGTAGTTAGTAAAACAGTAGAGTTGACTTGTATTTATGGTTTATTGGTTTGTGATTAAAGTACTACTACAAAACCTGAATTTGCAATAACAATAAACAAGGCTCAGGGTCATTGAGAGGGCGGAAGAAGACATGGACAAAGGGTTACGAGGAAATGGACATAGAAAACGGAATGGAAAAGATGAAGAGAGGATGCAGGAGGAGATGCAGAGAGAGGGGGAGGAGATGATAGACAGAGAAAGAGGGAGAAGGTGATAGGGGGGAGAGGGGGCAATAGGAGATGGTGAGAGAGGGGGGAGGGGAAGATAGAGAGAGGGAGGAGGTGATGAACAGCGAGGGGGGACAAGGAAGCGGACATGGACAAAGAAAATGCGGGGTGAAGATTGACGGACAAGGGAGAGAAGGAGATTAGGACCTATATCCAATTTCCATACCTACTAGCAGCGTGTGCATTCCCTTTTCTTTCTTTTATTTATTTAAACAGACTGAGCCACAGCAAAGCACAACCGGAGCTAGCAACTGATAAGAAATCGGATTATGCAGAGAATTGGTGAGGAAAGAAACATACTATTAGCCAAAACATTGTGGTCATCTGATTAATAGCATGTTGGTCCCCCTTTATAATACAATATAGCAGCTATTCCGCGTGTCATGGATTCGACAAGCAACTGGTACGTTTCTTTAGGTATGAGGCACCAGATATCTACAGAGATCACACAGTTCTCATAAATTATGGGCGTGGAGCTGGCACCCGATAGCGTCCTAGATGTGTTCCATTGGATTTGGTGACCAAACCATCGACATGGATTCATTATTACGCTCCTCAATCCACATTAGCACGACTGTGTCCTTGTAACACGGATAGCTATCCTACTGAAGATGTCATCACCATCGAGAAAGACATCATGCATGAGGAGATGCAAGTGTCCGATATAATGTTCACGTAGACTACAGCTCTTCGATTAGACGCCCAGATGAATGCACAGTACTGCGCCCACTGGCACGCATCCGTGGCACACGGCATGTCTCGAGCTGCCTTTCGCCTGGTTGACGGCGTATGGGGACACGACCATCGACCTGCTGTTACCAGAAACGTGTTTCATCTGAGCTAGCGACGCGTTTCTGTTGATCCACAGTACAATCTCGATGATCCTGCACACGCTGAAATTGTAACTATCGACTTCGTTGGGTCAACATAAGGCCAAACAGTTGGACGTCGGAAGGCATGAGATCTGGGCTGTAGGATGGATGAGGAAGAACAGTGTCCCAATTGGTGGACTAGTGTGTCAGCATTACCAACAGAGATGTCCAGTTGAGCAGCGAGATGTATGATTGTGATTCGTCGATCACCATGAATGAGTGTGTTTGCACGTTCTAACATTGTAGAAGCCATAGGTGTATGTGACCGGCTAGCACGTGGGAGATGGGACGGCTTTGCGCGGCCTTTTCACGATTATGAGGGTCTCCTGGTCCAACGTCTCACCTTTCTCTTGTTCACGGTCGAGTCTGAGAAGACATTCTGTAAGCATGTATGAATATGTGGGATGCTCTAGCTTCCTGCTACAAGAAACTCATCGACAGCTCTTAGCTCGGAACTCACCTCCGTTATAGACGCCATTTTGAAAGATACATATAGCGCTGTCACCTATTGAAGGTTCATGAAACTGTGGGGTCTGAACCAAGGATATTCCTCGATGTCCCACGACATATTCCGTATATTTTCAGCGGAAATTGATCCAGAAAAAATGTTGCATTACTCATTCAATCCCCTCGTAAAAAGTCAGGTGAAATATATATCACGAATAACGAAGACGCAGTGTGTACGTATTACTGTGACGTGAAGGGGAGGTCGTGGCGGGCCGCATTAACCAGTCAGAATGCTGAAAAGAGAAAAACTTATTGCAGAGGAGATGGTGGGGAAGAGGACGATGCTTCCTAATAGCATAACAGGACGAATTCTTGTCCTATTATATGTGAACCAGAATTCCTTGTTACTGAGTTACAGAAGGTAAAGTAAAAATGTCAACAGAGAGTATCAACGCTTGCGTGAGAACGCCTGTACATGAACTGTTGACGTCGCTCAACGATACCCTTACTCTCACGGAAAACTACACAGGCGTTTCTGAAGTTGTTATTTGATCTCGACCCATGACACTCGTTCAAGTTCATTGTTGACCCATTCACTCAGTTTTTCATTACAGAGGGCAGCTACCCTCTGACCGAGCCGGCCGGGGTGGCCGAGCGGTTCTAGGCGCTACAGGCTGGAACCACGCGACCGCTACGGTGGCAGGTTCGAATCCTGTCTCGGGTATGGATGTGTTTGATGTCCTTAGGTTAGTTAGGTTTACGTAGTTCTAAGTTCTAGGCGACTGATGACCTTAGAAGTTAAGTCGCATACTGCTCTGAGCCATTTTTGAACCTCTGACCGAACACCAGCAGCATTTGACCACCATGAATTCTAACTTTCAGTTCCTACGCGCGCATACATACGTTACATAACAGACACGTGAAACTTCTTTTGCGATTTTCTCGAAATTGTCAGAGTAGTGCACGTTACTACTTCTACATTATGTTGTTTTAATGGCCTACTAAAGATATACAAAGTTTGAAGTTAATCCGTGATCACAACGTCGTGGCCTCCCGTTGTTAAGTGTGAACGCTGTAATGGAGATATTTTCTTTTCTACAAGAAATTGTGAACAGATTAACAATCGTAGCTATCATCACATTGTAACATTTGCTACAATTATTTAGAAACACTGTGATTGTGTACACAGATAGTCACAGACAGCCATTATAAAATTCGTATTATGTGAGACAAATACGACAATGTCCGTAATTTTACACCGTCGTGTACACTTATTAGGAATGCATTCATAAACTTATTAACGATATGAAAGAATATAATTATGTCTCAATTTACTGATCCCTGCCTCATAGTAATTAAATTCAGCGCGGAAAAATGACTGGTCTAGCTAGACCTGCCACTACATAACGTTTCTCATTTATACAAATTCACGTTCCTCCTGTATGCTTTTGAGTGACATCCAGTAACCTCCAGTGTATTGTAGTCTTCAGCTATCTCCTGTAATCCAGCAAAGAGCTGATCCATCTACCATTCGTTTTCCAATCCATTTTCATTACAGTCATAATTATGCCCTCCATTCCAGTCTTTTGGCTGATACTTGTTTCTTTCCCTCTTTCCCATACTCATTCCCAAGAGGCATCTCTCCATTGCCCTCTCAGCGTCCGTCAGTTATGAGGTACGTCCACAAAGTAAGATTCGTTTGGTTATATAAAACAAACGCGTACAGGTTCAGGAAAAATATTTATTGTACAAAAATCTAAAACTGTTGAACTACTTTTCTACATAGCTTCCGAAATTTTGTAGGCACTTATAATGGTTTTCTCCGACTTCTGCTCAGTTCAACTTAAAATGGAACGATCACATGCGTGAAGCTGAAGAAATGGGCACAGCTGCAAGATGCGTGGGGACTGGCTAAAACCAGGTTGTAATTTTACTGTAGCAGGCAGGTTCGAGGAAGGTGACTCGTTGTGAGATACGAGAGTGCCAGAAATATGATTCCCTTGTGGGTGTGATCCGATGCAGGTATGTGCTTGAACTGAAAGACCTGATTCGAAATCATGTACATCATTTCTAGCGGATAGCATAACACTAGTGATCTGAGAAGCTAGTGTAGATTTTTTTTTCTTATGACCTCAATCAGCACATAATCTACTACTACTTTTTGTGTTCCTTCTCAATCAGTCATCGCCTATAACTCACTGGATATATCGCAGAACCTCTGATATGGTATAGAGACATAATACGCTACAAATACTATAGAATTATCTAGCTGGGGCAGTGTGAGGGAGTCGCAAATATCGCTTACATACCACGTCCCTTAGCCGAATCACTTTCAAAATGCTTTAATTTTATCATGATTTGTAAAGCGGGTGGGGCATTTAACATGGATACCTGCACGTAGTTGTAGATCCAAGACCGCTAGTGACAGTAACATACAGTAGTTGTTGTGATCTTTTTTTTAACATCTGACCGATTACGTCTCTCTTTCTAAGACACAGTGGTAGCACTCGCAAGAAAAACCTAAGAGACAGGCCCCCCATCGTTGATTTTCGTTCAGTATTATTTTGCATCGTGTTGAATCATTTATTGGTCAACTTTATTATACTTAGTAGTAGTGAGGGGGGGGGGGGGGGTGTATGATATGTTCGCATTTGAGCATTAGGCTTATAGTGTATGTGTTTGTGTTCTGATATGTGTAAAGTAGATTACTATGTCCAGTCGTAAGGAAGATACAGATAATTCCATTTCCAGAGCCACAGCCTTCAGCAGGGTGTATTTCCGATACTTCGCTCACTGTCGAATGCCATTCAATTGAGACCGCGATCGTAACATTTAATTGTAAGTGTAATGATAAAACATATATGTGACCGATTTTCAAGAATGATTCCGTTTATGCATGGTCTGTGGTGGGAATGATTCATGTTTCCTGTGGACAGCACCAGCTGTCCGAATACAGAGGGCTGTTTGAGTGTAGGAATGTATCTGAGTTAACTTTGCCATCGTCTAGACGACCAAATAGCGAACTAGTACTTAGTATGTGTTAGGCGGCTTTCGTGCTCAAGTGGAAATTTGAGGAGATTGTGTATGGAGGTGCGTTTGCGCTGGACCGTTATTCCCTACCATGTTCAGTTTGCTTGCTTCTATGCATTTCGCGCCTTAATTTAGTTTGCAGAAGATCGATTGTGGTGTGTGCATCTCTCATGTGGAAGACACCTTTGCCTGTTCTCTAGACATGGAAAAGACCTTAGTTGGCTCGTAAATTATAGGGATGATTTGGAATCTGTTAAATCACCGACATCGGTATTCGAGAGTGGAAATATCAGTTTCCCAGTTTCCTCTATTTGTTTATAGGTACTCAGCGGTTTGCAGCATGCTGTATCTCAATAAAGTTTGGGATTTGTAGAGAAATAATTTCCAATCTATAACTTGGGAACTATGTTGCGCTAGCGATCGGTAGGACGCTGCTTAGTGCTTGATATCGAGAGGTACCGCGAAAATGGTCTAATATTATGGCGAGCCCGCATCTCGTGGTCGTGCGGTAGCGTTCTCGCTTCCCACGCCCGGGTTCCCGGGTTCGATTCCCGGCGGGGTCAGGGATTTTCTCTGCCTCGTGATGGCTGGGTGCTGTGTGCTGTCCTTAGGTTAGTTAGGTTTAATTAGTTCTAAGTTCTAGGCGACTGATGACCTCAGCAGTTGAGTCGCATAGTGCTCAGAGCCATTTGAACCATTTTTTTATTATGGCGAACCATGTGAAAATACGTGTGTTCTTGTAATCCCGAGTCTGGAGATGTGCGTAGAACAGTGAGCAAGCAAGGAAGCAGGTTCAGACCAGAAAGAGTAACGCGTTTGGGCCGAGGGGAAACGATCCCGAATTTGTAGAACAGTTCTGAGAGTGACTTCTGTCCGCTGAGGGTACTATGATGTAAAAGGGATGATTCTGTATGGCAGAGGATATGAATTGTATGTTTACAACATCGTTACGGTACGCGGTGATATATTGCTGGGTTGGATATCGGTTTCACGCTCTGATATTCAAGCTCCTGTCCTCAGTGGGAGAGCAGTGTAATTGAGTGTCTTTCTGTGTTTGATGATATGTATGGCACTTTGCGAGGTTTCGTTGTCAGTGCAATATGGTGATCAGTGTAAAACAGTTTATTGCCGCTGAATGTCACGTCTGTAGAAAGAAAGAAAAGGCTGACGGTGCTTCCCTAGGACTAAGGAGCATTGTGACATATAGCCAGTGTGAGTGTAGACATGCCATAATTTTTTCGGGTGCTGTACAGATATTAAAGATAAGTGCACTGTTTGTGTAAAATGTATATATATAGTATTGTAAAGTTATTGTGGCGTATGATGTGTGTAAATTTTGTAAATATATTACATTGTAAAGTTAGTGTGCTTTATGTTGTGGCATGACTAGAGAGGATGACAGTGTGTCCCATCGTGAGGGATGTATAGGTTCAGCATATCGATAACTGTGAGGGTATGAGAAAGATTTTTTAACGTGGAAAATAATGTACACTATAGATAGTAAGATTCATTCCACAAACACAACAGTCAAGAGCAGAAATTACATGTACGTGGATTGGTGTCAGGCTGTTGTGGCAATCGTAATAATATTTAATTGTAGTTAGACTGGTAAATATGTTCCTGGCCTACAAAATTCTTGTGAGTCTCATATGTATTTGATGATCTGTAGACAATTTTGCGAGTTTAACTGTGAGTGAAATTTAGTGATCTGTGCAAAATAATTTTACCACTGAAAGTCCCATCTGTAGAAAGAAAGAAAAGGTGGATGGTGCTTCGATACCGGTGCCATCTGTAATTCGGCAGGTAAATTCTATAAGAGCCAATCATAATGCTCGATTCATTGACATCCTTTGTGCTGGGATATAGGAGCCTCTACATAGCAGAGGGAACGTTTGCGTGTGTTTAAAGCAGGAAGGGTAACACGTGATGGAGTGGGTACCACATTAAGTCTGTGAGGAAGACTGTATTCGCCGTTATTCTGCGTTATTTTCGTGAACACATTCTGTTAGGGCAAGAATTTTCGTGCATACAAGCTGAGACATCAAGAAAGTGAGGATTAACTATTTCTGGGAAACCATACAATTTCCGTGAGGTCAACTCGATTCCTATTTTTTACATGGTGACGTGACATGAGCATAAAATTGAGAATATTGTTAGATGCGTTTACGAAGGTTTGTAGCTACAGCATGATCCGTGATGTCGGTATCTGTGCAACAGAGGTGTTCTGTTAGAATGATGATGGAGAGAAAGAGGTCAAACAGATGAGAGGGATGATAGAGGGGTCTGGTGGTGGTGCTGTGCACTAGGTCAGTTGGGTTCTGGACTCCCTGGCGAACACATTGGATGGTGGTAGTGGCTCAAATTGTTTAAATAAAGACTGGTGCATGATTTCGACAGTTGACAATTAGAAAGCTTGTTGGCAGAGTCTTTTAGTGATTCACATGTCTGTAGGCAGGGTGATGTGACCCCATGTATGTCAGAGCATGTGTTTGTGTCAGTGTAATAAATATACTCCATCCCTAAATAAATTGTTCCAAAATAAATAAAGTACGCTCCTTCCTCTCTCCACCAGCTTGGTGCAGGTTGAGTCCTTCTCCCATGAATCCCTAGTATGAGGTGGCAGTCGGGTGACTTAGGTTAGTGCAGGTAGTCCAAGTGTCCTTTCTTTTGTGCCAGTTTCTTAGGGTAGCAGAGGTAGCCCAATTGGCCTATCTTCCCACCAAAATTCAAACTCCCTACCAGGGAGGTGTGGCATTTGCATCATCAACTGACGTCACAGCCGCCATCTTGGATGACGTCATGTGCTGTGCACATTAGTACATGTTAGTGCACATTAGTGCATGTTAGCCCACCGCCATGGGTTGGTAAGCAGACGTGGCAGTTGGTTGAGGATCATGGTGGGGACTTTATTTCCTTCCAAGTCCAGGTGGGCGTGGCACTCGCGAAAATCTGACAAAATCTGAATTCCCCTTTTGGGATGGGGGCATGGCACTTTTTGAATTACCCACCGCCGCCATCTTGGATAAGGGTACTTGCATCATCACCTGACGTCATGGCCGCCATCTTGGACGACAGCGCCCTCTGGTGGTGGCACTGTGTACTAAGTGAGTTTCAGTCCGAACCTCCTGCCAAACACACTGTTTCCCGCCACCTTGGATTACGTCACAGATGAGAGCACCCTCTGGTGGTGGCGCTGTGTATTAAGTCAGTTGGAGTCTGGACCCCATGGTGAACACCCTGGAAGACCGTACTGCATGAAATTGTTTAAATAAAAACTTATGTCCAAGTCCTTTTCCCACAAATCCTTAGGAGGAGGTGGCGGTAGCGTGACTCAGGTTAGTCCATGTGTTCTTTCTTTAACGGCATTTTCTTAGGTTAGTAGAGATACGCAAATTGACCTTTATTTACAGCCAAAATTCAAACGTGGCACCATTTCATTGGAAGAAGTGGCGGTCGGATGACTTAGGTTAGTCGAGGTAACCCAATTGAGCTATTTTCCCGTAATTTTCTTAGGTTAGTAGAGATAACCGTCTTGGGACGCATTATCCTGTTGGAATTTGAACTTACGGCCCTTTTTCTGGGGGAGTGGTGCGTGGCACTTACCCACCAAATGCCGTCATCTTGGATAACGGTACTTGCGTCATCAGCTGACGTCATAGGCATCTTGGATGACGTCATGCGCTGTTGCCAAGTCGACACCCCGCCATCTTGGATGACGTCATCTCCGCCATCTTGTATACATCTGGCAACAATGCAGAGTGTGCTCGTACCTTCCTTGCCCCAATACTTGTTCTAGACAGCTAATATTTAGCGCAGGATCATCATAAACAAAGTGACAGTAAGTTAACGTGACTGTGACCATAGTGTAGGAATAGCTATGGAATAGGCTTTCAGGTAAACAAAACAGAATTTTTAGTGCCAATGTAAATTCTTTGACATAACATTTGAACCTAGTGGATGCCTAACGTCTCAGAGTCTAACGACAGGCTTTTAATGTGCCTTTTAGTGCGCGCTAATCTCAGCCAAAATGGTGGCACAGTGGCTAGCTTTGAGGCCTTTCGTATCCCGTGTTGAAAACCCGATTATGGGTTTTATTTATTTCTTTATTTATCTAGCTATGTACGTAGAGGATTACTACAAGAATGTTAATCAAGCTACATGATAGAAGGACGTTGTATTAATGTACATTTACATCTGGGTTTCACTATGTCATAGATTTATCATACAATACATGTGTGTATCTTATTTTCAGGGATTACAATTTTTTAAATTCTCATGTTCTTATATTTCGTTCTTGTTTCAATACTTATGTTAATTTTTGTATTTCATTCCTATGTTTAGTCCTCAGGAAGATGTGGTTCATTGGTTTGGACGATATGAATCGTAGAAACATTCGAAACATAGAAATTCCCAACACCACAATTATCGCACGAAGGCAGGTTTGCCACAGTGACCTCTCGTCGTCCGAATCTCACTCGGGAAAGAAACGTCATTATCTTTGCTGAATATTTCGCGCGTTGGCAATAATTTCGTAGCAAACCACACGTAACGAATCACTTTACCGAAAACTGGCGCTTGCAATTGATTATGAATCAAGGCACACTACAGGATTTTTTAATATTTATTCACAAATCAAGGAATAAGTGACTAATAAAGACAACGCTATTTCAATATACACTGGAAAACTATTAGTTTAGTAATCTTCTACGGACACTGATAGATAAAGGACAAACAAAAATAAAAACAGTAATATGGTTTTGAAGACCGGGTGCAAAAGTGTAAAATCACGACGCCAGTCACTATGCCACTGATTCGATTCGACTATTTACTCGCTTAAAAAATAAAGTACTTCGAAAACTTTGACCGTCTACTTCTAACAAACGGTCGATTATTTACGGACACGTGTCCGCCTATTTTGATTATGTTCCACTGAGCAAAGTTTCTCGTACATCGGATTATGGCAGTTAACGTGTTCTGTTCGTAAGACCGCACCGATCGCGCTATGGGACAAATAACGTGGCCACGATGATAATTCTGTAAGTCTGGCTATCTGCTTAATCTGGGAACACAGTAGGCTGTACAGTTCCTGTACGAATTCTTGTCTTCTGTTCGGTTGTTACGCCACGGATAGACCCATAGTCTAGAACAGGGGTTCCCAACAAAATTTTCTCGAGGACCACCTCATCGAGCATGATTGGTACCTTGTCATATCACAGTATCAAGTACCTAAAAAAGTCTTTTTATACGTTTTCTATCTTTTGTACTTCGTTATTGAAAAAATTTTGAGCTTAAAACTTTTCCAACGTAGCCATCATTGTTATTGTTAAATTTTTGATTATTGCTCAAAACTGAGTATGAACTGAAAATGATAGGAAAAAATTAAAACTGAGTGTGTTGGTCTTTCAAGTGTATTACACTTGAGATTGTATTGAGCAGACATGCGTGAAAAATAAGAAAACACTAATTTCATACAAGGTATTATTTATTTGAAAAAATACAGTTACAACAGTGTACTCCATCAGAAGCGGCCAAAACCAAAAATCTGTTATCATACGAAATATATTTAATACATTTTTTATTGTAATAGCATCTTGCGGACCCCTCTGACATAGCTCGCGGACCCCTGGGGGTCCGCGGACCACCTGTTGGGAACCACTGGTCTAGAAGTAAACAGCGCGTCGTTTGAATGCAGAGTCTCTCGGTCGAAACTGCTGATCGCCTAAATTTTTTAGCACCTTCCATCCTTAGTATAACAGTAGAACGGATGCAGTTTATTTCACTTTCTGCCACACCGGTGATAAAAGCTCCGTCCAATAACATTTTTGCGAAAGATTTCGCGGCGGACTGCTTTTGAAGGCCGCATGCTTCAGACCTCTCCTTGATACAGTTGCTAGCACCTGGCAGCGGCTGCCGTGGCTGCTCTCCCTCACCTTCTGTGGAAGGCGTCAACCACGGCTCATCGCTCTGCACAGTATAAAATGTTTTACTGTTGTTCAGCGATGCTCCACGAAAAGTGTCTGCGATTTGTCTTCCACGCTCGATAGCAACGAAGGCAAACGATCCGTCTTAATATAATTGTATTAGGCTATAAGTAAGGAGGAGGATATTAGTGTTTAACGTCCCGTCGACAACGAGGTCATTAGAGACGGAGCGCAAGCTCGGGTGAGGGAAGGATGGGGAAGGAAATCGGCCGTGCCCTTTCAAAGGAACCATCCCGGCATTTGCCTGAAGCGATTTAGGGAAATCACGGAAAACCTAAATCAGGATGGCCGGACACGGGATTGAACCGTCGTCCTCCCGAATGCGAGTCCAGTGTGCTAACCACTGCGCCACCTCGCTCGGTTGATAAGTAAGACACGAATACAGTTAACATTAATTATATAGTTTGTGATTCAATCAGAATACCTCATTGGTGGGGAGGCTTGCGTGCCTCAGCGATACAGATAGCCGTACCGTAGGTGCAACCACAACGGAGGGGTATCTGTTGAGAGGCCAGACAAACGTGTGGTTCCTGAAGAGGGGCAGCAGCCTTTTCAGTAGTTGCAAGGGCAACAGTCTGGATGATTGACTGATCTGGCCTTGTAACAATAACCAAAACGGCCTTGCTGTGCTGGTACTGCGAACGGCTGAAAGCAAGGGGAAACTACAGCCGTAATTTTTCCCGAGGGCATGCAGCTTTACTGTATGATTACATGATGATGGCGTCCTCTTGGGTAAAATATTCCGGAGGTAAAATAGTCCCCCATTCGGATCTCCGGGCGGGGACTACTCAAGAGGATGTCGTTATCAGGAGAAAGAAAACTGGCGTCCTACGGATCGGAGCGTGGAATGTCAGATCCCTTAATCGGGCAGGTAGGTTAGAAAATTTAAAAAGGGAAATGGATAGGTTGAAGTTAGATATAGTGGGAATTAGTGAAGTTCGGTGGCAGGAGGAACAAGACTTCTGGTCAGGTGACTACAGGGCTATAAACACAAAATCAAATAGGGGTAATGCAGGAGTAGGTTTAATAATGAATAGGAAAATAGGAATGCGGGTAAGCTACTACAAACAGCATAGTGAACGCATTATTGTGGCCAAGATAGATACGAAGCCCACGCCTACTACAGTAGTACAAGTTTATATGCCAACTAGCTCTGCAGATGACGAAGAAATTGAAGAAATGTGTGATGAAATAAAAGAAATTATTCAGATTGTGAAGTGAGACGAAAATTTAATAGTCATGGGTGACTGGAATTCGAGTGTAGGAAAAGGGAGAGAAGGAAACATATTAGGTGAATATGGATTGGGGGACAGAAATGAAAGAGGAAGCCGCCTGGTCGAATTTTGCTCAGAGCACAACATAATCATAACTAACACTTGGTTTAAGAATCATGAAAGAAGGTTGTATACATGGAAGAACCCTGGAGATATTAAAAGGTTTCAGATAGATTATATAATGGTAAGATAGAGATTTAGGAACCAGGTTTTAAATTGTAAAACATTTCCAGGGGCAGATGTGGACTCTGACCACAATCTATTGTTTATGACCTGTAGATTAAAACTGAAGAAACTGCAAAAAGGTGGGAATTTAAGGAGATGGGACCTGGATAAACTAAAAGAACCAGAGGTTGTACAGAGTTTCAGGGAGGGCATAAGGGAGCAATTGACAGGAATGGGGGAAATAAATACAGTAGAAGAAGAATGGGTAGCTTTGAGGGATGAAGTAGTGAAGGCAGCAGAGGATCAAGTAGGTAAAAAGACGAGGGCTAGTAGAAATCCTTGGGTAACAGAAGAAATATTGAATTTAAATGATGAAAGGAGAAAATATAAAAATGCAGTAAGTGAAACAGGCAAAAAGGAATACAAACGTCTCAAAAATGAGATCGACAGGAAGTGCAAAATGGCTAAGCAGGGATGGCTAGAGGACAAATGTAAGGATGTAGAGGCCTATCTGACTAGGGGTAAGATAGATACCGCCTACAGGAAAATTAAAGAGACCTTTGGAGATAAGAGAACGACTTGTATGAATATCAAGAGCTCAGATGGAAACCCAGTTCCAAGCAAAGAAGGGAAAGCAGAAAGGTGGAAGGAGTATATAGAGGGTCTATACAAGGGCGATGTACTTGAGGACAATATTATGGAAATGGAAGAGGACGTAGATGAAGATGAAATGGGAGATATGATACTGCGTGAAGAGTTTGACAGAGCACTGAAAGACCTGAGTCGAAACAAGGCCCCCGGAGTAGACAATATTCCATTGGAACTACTGACGGCCGTGGGAGAGCCAGTCCTGACAAAACTCTACCATCTGGTGAGCAAGATGTATGAAACAGGCGAAATACCCTCAGACTTCAAGAAGAATATAATAATTCCAATCCCAAAGAAAGCAGGTGTTGACAGATGTGAAAATTACCGAACTATCAGTTTAATAAGTCACAGCTGCAAAATACTAACACGAATTCTTTACAGACGAATGGAAAAACTGGTTGAAGCCGACATCAGGGAAGATCAGTTTGGATTCCGTAGAAATATCTGAACACGTGAGGCAATACTAACCTTAAGACTTATCTTAGAAGAAAGATTAAGAAAAGGCAAACCTACGTTTCTAGCATTTGTAGACTTAGAGAAAGCTTTTGACAATGTTGACTGGAATACTCTCTTCCAAATTCTAAAGGTGGCAGGGGTAAAATACAGGGAGCGAAAGGCTATTTACAATTTGTACAGAAACCAGATGGCAGTTATAAGAGTCGAGGGGCATGAAAGGGAAGCAGTGGTTGGGAAGGGAGTGAGACAGGGTTGTAGCCTCTCCCCAATGTTATTCAATCTGTATATTGAGCAAGCAGTAAAGGAAACAAAAGAAAAATTCGGAGTAGGTATTAAAATTCATGGAGAAGAAATAAAAACTTTGAGGTTCGCCGATGACATTGTAATTCTGTCAGAGACAGCAAAGGACTTGGAAGAGCAGTTGAATGGAATGGACAGTGTCTTGAAAGGAGGATATAAGATGAACATCAACAAAAGCAAAACAAGGATAATGGAATGTAGTCTAATTAAGTCGGGTGATGCTGAGGGAATTAGATTAGGAAATGAGGCACTTAAAGTAGTAAAGGAGTTTTGCTATTTGGGGAGCAAAATAACTGATGATGGTCAAAGTAGAGAGGATATAAAATGTAGGCTGGCAATGGCAAGGAAAGCGTTTCTGAAGAAGAGAAATTTGTTAACATCCAGTATTGATTTAAGTGTCAGGAAGTCATTTCTGAAAGTATTCGTATGGAGTGGAGCCATGTATGGAAGTGAAACATGGACTATAAATAGTTTGGACAAGAAGAGAATAGAAGCTTTCGAAATGTGGTGCTACAGAAGAATGCTGAAGATTAGATGGGTAGATCACATAACTAATGAGGAAGTATTGAATAGGATTGGGGAGAAGAGAAGTTTGTGGCACAACTTGACCAGAAGAAGGGATCGGTTGGTAGGACATGTTCTGAGGCATCAAGGGATCACAAATTTAGTATTGGAGGGCAGCGTGGAGGGTAAAAATCGTAGAGGGGGACCAAGAGGTGAATACACTAAGCAGATTCAGAAGGATGTAGGTTGCAGTAGGTACTGGGAGATGAAAAAGCTTGCACAGGATAGAGTAGCATGGAGAGCTGCATCAAACCAGTCTCAGGACTGAAGACAACAACAACAACAACAACCTCATTACATTGTTTAACGTTGTTATTAATGCTTTATATCTCGTTTTTTTTCTTTTAAAAGCTATTCTCCATGAAATTTTTTCGTGTGGAATTGTTTTCGAGCCACAGTGAGTAGCTGTGGTGTCATGAGTTTTACTGTTTTTGGAAATTTGTAGTTAGTTTCTATGGGATCAAACTGCTGAAGTCATCGGTCCCTAGGCTTACACACTACTTAATATAACCTAAACTAACTTACGCTAAGGACAACACACACATACATGCCCGAGGGAGGACTCGAACCACAGACGCAGGGAGCTGCGCGAACTGTGGCAAGGCCCCCTAGACCCCGCGGCTACACAGCGCGGCTGTTTTACTGTCATTGTTTAATTACTTACGGTAAGTGTATGCGATAAATTGTGTGAATACCTCACAGTGCATGCAGTATAGCAAAGCAGACACATTGCATATTTTGAGGTCTATGTATGGAATCATCGAGAACTTAACGCTGATCGATATTGATTCAATCAGATTTAAACCAATAAAATCGACTATTTTTAAAGTTATCCAGAGTGGATGGAAGTCGCTAACGCTGGTGTCAGCAAACGCCCACAGGGATGCCTAATTACTATTACAAAGATTTAGCACAAAGGAACTATATTACCGAGTATGTTCAATTCATAAGTATTCTCCTCACATATGGGTCCTACGTGACCAACAAAATTCGAATTTGTATCGTTGATGGCCGCGTCGCAGCTATTCAGACACGTTTGTATAGTGATGCAGCTTGGTGTTCGTAAACCAGACATCTATGACCGTTAACACAACTTACTAATATGAAGTTATAAGAAGACTTATTGTACAAAGTTTTCTTCAGATTATACTAAAAATTCCTTCTAGCAGTTTGATGTTCCATTAAATAAAACCGAAAGCAATCAGAGTGCACTCGCCTGCATCGCGATTAGAGCTGACACACACCGCGCTTGCCTCACAAGATCAGGAAAATCACTAAGCTAACGAGACCCTCCGGCAGGAGCTTTTTCTCACTGCGATATTGGTCACTGGCCCTCGTAACGCAACGTTAAAGGTAAGAACAGTAGCTACTTACGTGAAATACCACATTCCTGGAGTTCATAAATTGTTATGTCTCTGTATCTCATCTTACAAGATAATTGTGTAGCATAAGTTATCGAAATGGAAATGGAATTTCAAGTGAATTTACGGAACAACTCAGAACCTCGCGGGTAAGTAAATTCTGTATCACAAGGTTGCCAAATATTTGCAGTGATATTGCCAATTCTTAGCTATGCTAGGGCAGCTACGTAGGGAAATGCTTGTCGTGCTCGTCTTATGTAGGCTCTGAGGGAAGGCGCGTGTGTGTGTTTGGCTTCAAAGCAGCGTTATCTTCTAACGTCGTCTTTGAAATTACCTACATTTAAGACATTCAATGAGATTTAACCTAGAATTCCTCATTTTTCAATGTTTACAATGTGGGAGGGGCTGTCAACACCGGTGTTACATAATTTCAGTGCAGGGATAGCAAAGGTAGGGATTATATAGGAAATGTATTTACAATTGACAGTATGAACCACCATCGGCTGTATCCTGAAATCACGGCGATGAACATTTGTACCGGACCGGAATTCGAACCCGGAGTTCCCGCTTTACACGAGCGGTCACCTTAACCGCTTCGGCTGTAGGTGAACGAATGACAGCCAGTCCCAAACTTCCATATGCCATCGTCCTTGTATCACAATCTACACTCGTACGTTACGTATATTCCCGTCTAGGAAAGACATATTTATTGAGAGTCCAGAGCCTGATATTGGCGGATAAGTACGAAATAGCAGTGAAAATGAAATGATCGTACGGCATTTATTGGCCGAGATATCCCCTTGCCTGTGTTATTACGAAGGACGTTGCAATGTTCATTCGGTCATGCCAGCCACAGGCAATGCAGTTTCGTACCTAGCGATATTTGTTTCCACTTTTGCAGCATAGGGCATGAGAAATATTGAGGTACATAATTTTCCATCGCTATTACAGTTTCTCCAGAATACAAACGAATAAAACACTTCCAATGACAGTTTACAATGAAGCTTATTTCGGTAGAATAAAAAGTAATTGGAACTCAGCCTTGTCCCATGTGTCACGAAACACTAAGATGTCAAATACTTTGCACCTCCAAATCGAATGCCTCTACGAGCAGACTTGTGTGCTACATGCAAATAGAATTTCATGATTATCAAGAGAATGCAGCTGTATTTTGGTAGGGATGGATGGAAGAAAAAACGTAATTAACTAATTATTCGAATTCACGATGTAATTATTTGATTTGAGCATTCAGAAGAGAAGAAACTGAAAATTACACTGACGGAAAAAAATCATAACAGCAAAAAATAATAAACGTAGAGTAACGGAATTTCAGGATACATTTGTGTATGTAACATAAGTGATAAACATTGCAAGATCACAAGTTAAAGTAAGCGCGAGATAAATCAATGAAAATTTGAAATGCTGGTACATTAATAACCGGTGTAGCCGCCCAGCCCCGATCTACGATATTTCCGAACCAGGGAAAAAACTTGATAGTGGCGCCCCCCTCTCCCCTTCGATCGTTTCAGATAGCACGTCAAAAAATTTTTTAAAAATTTATTACTCAATAATATGTTAATTTTGCAGTGCACATCTTTCTGAAGAGTCTGATATATAAGCATATATGTGCGAGGAAATGTAAGACATGTTATTTGGTCTTAAGTCTGACAAAGTCCAGTGCCACGCTTCTTCACACAACATTCTTCTACCGGACGTCGCTGTATTTCCCTCTGTGGAATTAAAACGTGTACATTTTGTAATGGAAGCCATTAAAGCTACATTTAAGAAAGTGAAAATTAAAATGTCCTGTGGTTCCTCTCATGCTCCCAGTCGGCGCGTTTGACATCATACCACCCTTTTTTTTTAAAAAAAAAAAAAAATCTCGCAGTTAATACTCGATGGGATTATTTATAACCAGGAGGATAAGAAATTTTCAGAAAATTTGCACTCTTTATTTCCTGTTAGCTAAAAACTTTTTCTTTTTGTGATATAAAATTAAGTATAGAAAACGTAAAAGCAGTAAAGACAAAAGACAAGCAAGAAAGAGCACATTTCTTCAGTCCTTAGGGCCCAGCATTTTTCTCTCTCTAATCTTCCTACAGCTTTACACGATGCGCTTTCCTTTCTGTGAAAGAATCTATTACCTCATCAAAGTTCGTCAGACGTTTCGCTACATGCAAAATCAAAACGTCTTTGTCTAATACTGGAAAAGCTCTTAACATGAATAGTACCCAAGACTGGTATGGTTTCTCGATTTTATGGCGTCTATTATGTCACCGTTTGCTAGATAAAACGAAATAGGCTTTTCTAATATTTCAGCAACTGTAACACACGCCAGATAAGCGAGACTGTTTTAGCACAAATAGTCATTTTTGTCTACCTCATTTACATAAATAACACGACAGAATATAATTCACGAAGTACCAACATCAAATGCCTGTTAGTCCTACTATAAGCAAAAAGTTTTATATTAGAAAATAGTTTCACATTTCATTCATACGCTCCAATCGAAAATTTTTCTATAAATTTGGAATCGTCATATTCTTCCATTAAATTTGTGTGATGTCCCCGTTTCTTCTTTTTCCTCGTTCTAACAAACAATCTTGTCATTACTAATTCTGAAACTATTCGTGCCATTGTCAAAACTTATTCTCTGATTAACTTCACTAACACTGCCAGAATCACCCGTTTAGTTATCCTGCGTATTTTCCCGGTTAGGCGTTATTATGCGCCCGTACAATGCGCTTTCCGTCCTATTCCAAGAATAGAACTTAAGCGGCTCCTAACAGGGGACTGTACAGCTGGCCCTTAGTAGTGTAGCGACATGGCTAAAATATGTCAAGAATTCATTTTCTTGGATACACCGAGAAGACTAATATATAATTCTTCTTACTTCTCATACCTTTCAGTCTTTTATTTCCACTCTAGTAGTCTGTATCTAAGGATTTGGATAACAATTATAACAACGCTGATCATTCGCACACCCAATCAACCACATAAACAAACAGCGACTGGCATTCATCCGTTCGGGTGTAGTCAGCTCAGATTTTATAGTTTTTTTTTTTTTTTTAATTTCTAGATGCGACACGGATTCCCCTGACAGAGACATCACATACACCATAAGCGCATTCAAATATCAACTTATTATTCGGTCAGAAATCAGCTTAGAATGTGTTCAGAAATGTTCGAAAACCAACAGGGATGCGTTTCAAAACATATGAATAATCGATAGGCCAAAGTGCGCTCTTTTTCCTCAAAGAGTATGAATTTGGTGCCCCCCTGAAACTGCCAGCCGGCCGTTGTGGCCGAGCGGTTCTAGGCGCTTCAGTCCGAAACTGCACTCCTGCTACGATCGCAGATTCGAATCCTGCCTCAGACATGGATGTGTGTGATGTCCATAGGTTAGTTAGGTTTCAGTAGTTCTACGTCTAGGGGACTGATGATCTCAGATGTTAAGACCCACAATGCTTAGAGCCATTTGAACCATTTTGAAATTGCCGCCCCGGGGCAGATACACTGGTTTGCCCCCCCCCCCCCCCTTCCCCCGATCCGGACCTGTATCCGCCGGAATGTTGAATGCAAACGTTGTGTTGTACAGGTGCCGGATGTCAGTTACTGGGATGGAGGTCCATGCCTGTTGCACTTTGTCGGCCAATATTGGGACAGATAAAGCTGTTTGTGGATGGCGCTGGAGTTGACGTCCCATGACGTCCTGTACATGCTCGGTTGGAGGCAGATGTGGTGATGAAGCAGGAGAACAAGTAGACACTCTGTAGAACGTATTGCATTAGAGCAACAGTATGTGGGTGAACATTATCCTGTTGGAAACACCCCCTCCCCCCGAAATGCTATTCATGGGTGGCAGCACAACAGACTGATGTACAAATTTCCGGTCAGAGTGCATGGGATAGCCGCGAGTGCTCCTGCTGTCATACGATTTCACACCCCAGACCACAACTCTGGGTGAAGGTTCAGTGTGTCTAGCATACAGACAGGTTGGTTGCAGGCCCTCAGCTGGCCGCCTCCTAACCAACACATTCTTGGATAATATCAACTAACCATGTCCAGTCTCAAAGTTAACGAACGCTCACGGCCGTTACAGCGTGTATTTAAAGAATACCTGATTTCCATCCTCGTACTGGCGCTGCTAGTCCGTCTTATGCGACCGCGCGGAATTTGAATAGACGGGACCGGGTGATGTGTTGTCTTTATCATCCTCATCTCATCCCCATCGACGCGCAAGTCGCCGAAGTGGAGTGAACTCGAAAGCCTTGCACCAGGCGACCGGTCTATCCGACGGGAGGCCCTAGCCACACGACATTTCATTTCATCATCTTTCAGATGTAGAAACACGCCTACCAACTTTCGTTTGCGTCGTACAGTTTCTTCTTGCCGTTGAGATTTTTTTCTGTCAACGTATGTTCATTAACACAGAGACTAAACTGTAGATCAGTACATACACTAAAGCGCCAAGAAAACTGGTATAGGCATGCGTATTCAAATTCAGGCAGAATACGGCACTTCGGTCGACAACGCCAATGTAAGATGTGTCTGGCGCAGTTGTTAGATCGCTTACTGCTGCTACAATGGCAGGTTATCACGATTTAAGTCAGTTAGTACGTGTTGTTACAGTCGGCTCGCGAGCGATGGGACACATTGTCTCCTAGGAAACGGTGAAATGGGGTTCAAATGGCTCTGAGCACTATGGGACTTAACATCTGTGGTCATCAGGCCCCTAGAACTTAGAACTAATTAAACCCAACTAACCTAAGGACATCACACACATCCATGCCCGAGGCAGGATTCGAACCTGCGATCGTAGCGGCCGCACTGTTCCAGACTGAAGCGCCTAGAACCGCATGGCCACTGCGGCCGGTGAAATGGGGATTTTCCCGTATGACCATTTCACGAGTGTACCGTGAATATCAGGAATTCGGTAAAACATCAAATCTCCGACATCGCTGCGGATGGGAAAAAGATCCTGCAAGAAAGGGCCCAACAACGACTGAAGAGAATCGTTCAACGTGACAGAAGTGCAACCCTTCCGCAAATTGCTGCAGGTTTCAATGCTGGGCCATCAAACAGTGTCAGCGTACGAACCTTTCAACGAAACATCATCGATATGGGCATTAGGAGCCGGAGGCCCACTCGTGTACCCTTTATGACTGCACGACACAATCCTTTACGCCTCGCCTGGGCCCGTCGACACCGACATTTTACTGTTGATGACTGGAAACCTGTTGCCTGGTCGGACGAGTCTCGCTTCAAATTGTATCAAGGGGATGGACATGTCCGGGTATGGAGACAACCTCATGAATTCGGAATCCGTCATATCAGCAGGGGACTGTTCAAGCTGATGGACGCTCTGTAATGGTGTGGGGCATGAGCAGCTGGAATGATATGGGACCCCTGACACGTTTAGATACGACTCTGACAGCTGACACGTACATAACCACCCTGTCTGATCACCTGCATCCATTCATGTGTACTCCGACGGACTTGGGCAATTCCAGCAGGACAATGCGACACCCCATACATCATGAATTGCTAAGGGTGACTGCAGGAGCACTCTTCTGTGTTTAAACACTTCCTCTGGCCATCAAACTCCCCCATTATTGAGCATATTTGGGATGCCTTGGAACGTGCTGTTCAGAAGAGAACTCCACCCACTCGTATTCTTATGAATTTATGGACAGCCCTGCAGGATTCATGGTGTCGATTCCCTTCAGCACTACTTCAGACGTTAGTCGAGTCCATGCCACGACGTGTTGCAGCATTTCTGCTTGTTCGCGGGGGCTCTACGCGATGTTAGGCAGGTGTACCAGTTTCTTTGGCTCTTTAGTGTATAATGTATACTAACTAGCATGTTCATTGCTCTCTCATTGTTCTCCTCTTGTTTGGTTCCTAGATGATGAAACCAATACAAAGCTATATAGCTGATTGTTCCTTCGAATCATTCAGCGACTTTTTTCTATGTTGTTACTCGGTATTCTTAAAGCAGACCACTATTCTTGCTCCCACAAGGTATTGGACTGAGGCTGCTAGAAGGATTACGAACTGTATTCGAAATGGAAATCATAAGTTAGTTTACGTAGGTTGTCCATTGGCGTAATGCATTCGAACAGGAGCAGAACAAAATTATCAAATTTCATTTACAGTTGTAACATTATAACCAGCAGCTGATCCAATTGTAAACCATGATCGTGGTCACGTGGTGGCTATCTGAAGCTGTGCAGAGTCCATACCACAAGTTCGATTGTTGTGTAATATGCAATTTATCTGTTGTCACTAGGGCTGTTGGTAAAATATTGATACGTATATGCCTTTCAAGCATATATATATATATATATATATATATATATATATATATATATATATATATCGGTATGTTTTACTAGCAGTATTTCGATATAGCAATTGTATTATCGAGTGGAGATATTTTTATTTTATATTATATTTTTTTCACAATTTTCGGTAAATATTTGAAATTGTTTTTTTGACATTGTACTAGAATATAATTTTACTTTCACTGTGTGAAGGAGTCTATTTTTTGAGCTTTCATCACTTCAAGTCTTTTCTTTGACTTTGGGAATCAATTACAGGTGGCACAAAGAAGAAGTCCGATTGCACTTTGGCGTGGCGGTGTGAATGGAATAACAAGATTTCCGACGTGACGAAAAGCGCACCAGTTACGTTAAAAAACAATTTTTTACGCAACGCGTGAGCTATTTCTGCACATTGGCATTCTACAACAATAGTTGCTGGAAATTATGGGTGTTTGGGGTCGACGGAGACGTGTGAGGAGAAATGCGGACGTAATCAGCTCTACTAACAGAAACTGCAACGTTTAACTTTACCATGCAGTTTTGACCTACAACTGCTAGGTCGCTGGCACCGGCAGAAATGAAAAAAAAACAGGGAAGTCGACATGAAACGTTCTGGACAAATCCCATATATGACGGAACCGAACGACAGGCCCTTCGGATACCTTTTATTGTGTCTCTTAAATGAAGTTTCAATTGTTAGAAAATTGGTTGTCGCCAGATGTGAAAATCATCGTTTTCCTATCAATTCTTGCTCGGAGGATAGGCAGGCTGCTACCTCATTAATTTACAGAGTATCTAACAATAAATCAATACTCAAATATAGTCCTCTAAAACCGGCAATACATTCACGATGTGCAGACGATATTTTTATAGGCCGGTTACATGATATCATTTTACTGCCGATATATAGATAATTTTTCGATATTTCGAAAGCCGGTAACGGTATTTCTTAAATATCGATATACCAGATTTCCTAGTCGTCAGTGTTAAATCAACAGATATTGTTGCAGAGTTCTGCCTCTGTCACTAGCCTCCTCTTTCCTTATTGGGGTTTTCCTGTTTTTCAGTTAGCGCAGCGCAAACATGTTCTTAGCATTTTGTCACTGAATTCTGTCCTGGCTATTAGTAAGGTAAAAATAAAAAAAACTGAAGCAATAGACATCAGTAGTCCAACAAATCTGAATCAAGAGACGAGTATGGCGCCGTAGACCAAACATGATACTGATCCGTTTATCTGTCTGCCATTGCTCTGGTTGTGATTAATACAGACATTTCACAACATGAAATACAAAACCAACCGAAATTTAAGTGTGGAATGACCGTCGTAGGGTCGAAACATTAAATTTACGAACTCTATCTCATATAAACATGATTACTATTCAGATTACTTCATCAATATGAAAAAAGGATGTTGTTGTGGTCTTCAGTCCTGAGACTGGTTTGATGCACCTCTCCATGCTACTCTATCCTGTGCAAGCTTCTTCATCTCCCAGTACCTACTGCAACCTACATCCTTCTGAATCTGCTTAGTGTATTCATCTCTTGGTCCCCCTCTACGATTTTTACCCTCCACGCTGCCCTCCAATGCTAAATTTGTGATCCCTTGATGCCTCAAAACATGTCCTACCAACCGATCCCTTCTTCTAGTCACGTAGTGCCACAAACTTCTCTTCTCCCCAATCCTATTCAATACCTCCTCATTAGTTATGTGATCTACCCACCTTATCTTCAGCATTCTCCTGTAGCACCACATTTCGAAAGCTTCTATTCTCTTCTTGTCCAAACTAGTTATCGTCCATGTTTCACTTCCATACATGGCTACACTCCATACAAATACTTTCAAAAACGAATTCCTGACACTTAAATCTATGCTAGATGTTAACAAATTTCTCTTCTTCAGAAATGCTTTCCTTGCCATTGCCAGTCTACATTTTATATCCTCTCTACTTCGACCATCATCAGTTATTTTACTCCCTAAGTAGCAAAATTCCTTTACTACTTTAAGTGTCTCATTTCCTAACCTAATTCCCTCAGCATCAGCCGATTTAATTTGACTACATTCCATTATCCTTGTTTTGCTTTTGTTGATGTTCATCTTATATCCTCCTTTCAAGACACTGTCCATTCCGTTCAACTGCTCTTCCAAGTCCTTTGCTGTCTCTGACAGAATTACAATGTCATCGGCGAACCTCAAAGTTTTTACTTCTTCTCCATGAATTTTAATGCCTACTCCGAATTTTTCTTTTGTTTCCTTTACTGCTTGCTCAATATACAGATTGAATAACATCGGGGAGAGGCTACAACCCTGTCTCACTTCTTTCCCAACCACTGCTTCCCTTTCATGCCCCTCGACTCTTATAACTGCCATCTGGTTTCTGTAAAAATTGTAAATAGCCTTTCGCTCCCTGTATTTTACCCCTGCCACCTTCAGAATTTGAAAGAGAGTATTCCAGTTACATTGTCAAAAGCTTTCTCTAAGTATACAAATGCTAGAAACGTAGGTTTGCCTTTTCTTAATCTTTCTTCTAAGATAAGTCGTAAGGTTAGTATTGCCTCACGTGTTCCAACATTTCTACGGAATCCAAACTGATCTTCCCCGAGGTCCGCTTCTACCACTTTTTCCATTCGTCTGTAAAGAATTCGCGTTGGTATTTTGCAGCTGTGACTTATTAAACTGATAGTTCGGTAATTTTCACATCTGTCAACACCTGCTTTCTTTGGGATTGGAATTATTATATTCTTCTTGAAGTCTGAGGGTATTTCGCCTGTCTCATACATCTTGCTCACCAGATGGTAGAGTTTTGTCATGATTGGCTCTCCCAAGGCCATCAGTAGTTCTAATGGAATGTTGTCTATTCCCGGGGCCTTGTTTCGACTCAGGTCTTTCAGTGCTCTGTCAAACAAACTCTTCACGCAGTATCTTATCTCCCACTTCGTCTTCATCTACATCCTCTTCCACTTCCATAATATTGTCCTCAAGTACATCGCCCTTGTATAAACCCTCTATATACTCCTTCCACCTTTCTGCCTTCCCTTCTTTGCTTGGGACTGGGTTGCCATCTGAGCTCTTGATATTCATACAAGTGGTTCTCTTCTCTCCAAAGGTCTCTTTAATTTTCCTGTAGGCAGTATCTATCTTACCCCTAGTGAGACAAGCCTCTACATCCTTACATTTGTCCTCTAGCCATCCCTGCTTAGCCATTTCGCACTTCCTGTCGATCTCATTTTTGAGACGTTTGTATTCATTTTTGCCTGCTTCATTTACTGCATTTTTATATTTTCTCCTTTCATCAATTAAATTCAATATTTCTTCTGTTACCCAAGGATTTCTATTAGCCCACGTCTTTTTACCTACTTGATCGTCTGCTGCCTTCACTACTTCATCCCTCAGAGCTACCCATTCTTCTTCTACTGTATTTCTTTCCCCCATTCCTGTCAATTGTTCCCTCATGCTCTCCCTCAAACTCTCTACAACCTCTGTTTCTTTCAGTTTATCCAGGTCCCATCTCCTTAAATTCCCAACTTTTTGCAGTTTCTTCAGTTTCAATCTGCAGTTCATAACCAACAGATTGTGGTCAGAATCCACATCTGCCCCTGGAAATGTCTTACAATTTAAAACCTGGTTCCTAAATCTCTATCTTACCACTATATAATCTATCTGATACCTTTTAGTATCTCCAGGATTCTTCCAGGTATACAACCCTCTATTATGATTCTTGAACCAAGTGTTAGTTATGATTAAGTTATGCTCTGTGCAAAATTGTACAAGGCGGCTTCCTCTTTCATTTCTTCCCCCCAATCCATATTCACCTACTATGTTTCCTTCTCTCCCTTTTCGTACTGACGAATTCCAGTCACCCATGACTATTAAATTTTCGTCTCCCTTCACTACCTGAATAATTTCTTTTATCTCGTCATACATTTCATCTATTTCTTCATCATCTGCAGAGCTAGTTGGCATATAAACTTGTACTACTGTAGTAGGCATTGGCTTTGTGTCTATCTTGGCCACAATAATGCGTTCACTATGCTGTTTGTAGTAGCTTACCCGCACTCCTATTTTTTTATTCATTATTAAACCTACTCCTGCGTTACCCCTATTTGATTTTGTATTTATAACCATGTAATCACCTGACCAAAAGACTTGTTCCTCCTGCCACCGAACTTCACTAATTCACACTATATCTAACTTTAACCTATCCACTTTCCTTTTTAAATTTTCTAACCTACCTGCCCGATTAAGGGATCTGACATTCCACGCTCCGATGCGTAGAACGCCCGTTTTCTTTCTCCTGATAACGACGCCCTCTTGAGTAGTCCCCGCCCGGAGATCCGAATGGGGGACTATTTTACCTCCGGAATATTTTACCCAAGAGGACGCCATCATCATTTAATCATACAGTAAAGCTGCATGTCCTCGGGAAAAATTACGGCTGTAGTTTCCCCTTGCTTTCAGCCGTTCGCAGTACCAGCACAGCAAAGCCGTTTTGGTTAATGTTACAAGGCCAGATCAGTCAATCATCCAAACTGTTGCCCCTGCAACTACTGAAAAGGCTGCTGCCCCTCTTCACGAGAATTTAATACGGTCACTCCACTCACTGTTGTCTGCCTCGTTGATTTTGCAAATCGTTACGTCGTCTAGCAAACAGAACGTAATGCAGACATGAAGGAAGCTCTGTATTGTTGTATGGCATCAAATCGCTGTAGCTGCAAGTTTCTCCGTACAGCGATTTGAAAATAAAGGTTATCTGAACCTTTGAGAGGACACTGTCTCACTGGATGGCTGGATCCGATCATTCCAGCTACTAAAACGCATTTTTCTTGCTATTAGCATACTCAAGACTATGCAACGTCGTAGGCATTGTTTGGTAACTCTGTTGTAACAGTGATTTGCACTTTTTGATGCATAAGCTACCCCTACTTTCATCTTCACACTGCAAGCTACCTACCTCAGATACAGTTATGGCAATGAGTGAGTGTTTACTGCAACAGTGCCTTGTCCGCATAGTCTTAAAGTGCTAGCATTTGAAAACAGAAGCTCTTTTCGAAATCCTTTCCAGTTTTGCTGTAAAAGCTGTATCTTGTCACTTCCTGCTACTTTAATTGAGCTGCTAATTATCACAAGTAAGTGACAAATCTTAAGCCTCCGTGTCGTATGTCTCCTAGCAACCTCCGGAGTAATCATAGTCGGCTACTTTGAGAAAGTATAGTTACATCACAAACAAGAGAAAGTCTCTGAACTGATTAGAAGCAACTGTCAGTGACATGAATCTGAATTGTATTCATTTCTCAGTAACGAACAAGATGGGTCAAAAATTACGGAAACAATGAACAAGCTTGTCAGTTTGCATTATCTACGGCAGATTTGGAGAGTTTGAAAGTGCACAACTACATATCTGCCAATTTCTTCTGTTTTCTTTCTGCTTTAGTAGTCACGTACTCCGTTTTTTCTGTGAATCCGTGATTTTATTTATCATCCTGTGGCATTGATGCATGAGTCTATTATCCACAATATTGTAGGTATTCCTGATAGCCTATTTGAGTATGACTCATGACCAGACGTAGATAGTCTGTTTGAGGTCTGCAATACGTAGTAAGACATTTTGGACTAGGTCGTTTTGTATATAATTTTAATTTTTTGAAAGCCGCAAGCTGAAAAGGATAAGTGTGCACCTCACTTTTAATTTTCAATGGTGTAATTTCCTGTTTGAAGCTGTCCCTTTGATCGGTGTCTGGTAGCGCAGCCTCACTGAGGGCTGGAGTGAGCGGACTATTGATAACAGTGAGAACATGGTGAACTGTCCATGAATTTCTTCGTATTACTAGTGCAGATAAGACTTGACAAATTGGTGACAATGTTTGGCACCTCGTGATCATTCACTCACTTTAGACTTTGGTGCTGAGTGATCCTGCTAAATTCTCTTTTCATACTGATGACGTAATCTGAATAGCCATCACGTTTCTATGAGATCAGGCTCATAAATTTAATTTTTCGACCCTAGGATTTTACGCTCAAACTTCAACTGCTTTTGTATCTAATGTTGTGAACGATCTGCATTAACTACCACAAAGCAATGGCAGAGTGCTAACCGAAGCAGTGTCATGTTTGTTCGTTGCATCATGCTCGTCTCGTGATCCATGACAAGGATGTTGCTGGTTCAGATCTAGCTGGGCTACCGATTTGTATCGCATCAGTTTTTTTCTCTGCAAATAGCCAGAACGCAATTTTAAGTGCATTGCACCAACTGGCATCAGCCTGTTTTTGTTGTTAATCGTAAACCTTTTTCTGTGATGCAGTAAACTTCATTCACTATTAGTTTGTTATTGTTATTCATACAATCACAAGATCTTTACAATCACTGTATGGTACCGATTCACATGAGCTGTGCATCTGGAAGAATGGATTGTTGGATGTTTTGCCACGCAGGATACGCACATTTACCTCAGCGTCTCGTTCACAGGGCAACAGAAAATCCCCAGTAACAAAAGACGATAACGGGATGCTTGTGAGAGACACGCCTGTTCATTTAACCCTTCATTACACACTTTTTTTTAGAAGTAAAAATATTTTTATGTGTTTCAAATTGTTCAAGGATGTCAGGAAAAATGTTTGAAAAAAATAAGATGTTTTTAAGTCAGAAAAAAAATTATTTTTATTCAATTTGCATTTATGCAAAACTGTGGGAAACTTACCATATACACTCATAAGTGACACTTTGCACATATGCAAAACTCTGGAAGTTTTTCACACAAAAATGTTATTAACTGTAAAAAATATTTTTTTCACGTCAAATTAACAACAGATATGAAATAATTAATGAAATATTCGAAAATTAATGAAAGACACATGTCTTAAACACTATGGAATGCAAGAAAGCAGTTTTTGTCTTTATTTAAATATAAATTCATTTTGCACTTTTCACACATGATAAAGGTATATAGCCTTTGCAGTTAGGGCGTTTGCATGTTGTTCTCTTCTTGTTCCACACTTGCCAGTTATCATAAGGATCTAACCTCACTTCCTTTGGAGGTAATGATGATCCCTCACACATTGGAGTCAAAAGACATTTTTTATTCATATGATCAATTATAGGTCTGATTTTGTATAGTTTGTCAGGATCTTGACTCTCAGGGTCTGGCCGCTTTGTATTGTCATTGAAATGCAAAGTGGCCATCAGACTCTCGAAGTACCTCTGAGACATTGTCTGTTTTACTACCTCAACACCAATAACATCATTCCAGAGATCACGAACAGCAGTAGGTGGATCCAAAGAACTAATAATACATATGCCTATAAGTTTATGAATGTCATGAACATTGCAATTAAATGGTTTGCTTGGATTTTTTGTGTGCTGTGAAGATTAGTTTCGTCAACAATTTTTGTCATTAATTCATCATTAAAAAATATTTAAAAAACTGATATGGCGTGGACAGCCCTAGCACTGACTGTGGCAGTGAAGACTTTCCTTTTAATATAAATTTATCATTTCCAAATGAATCACTTTGTTTTTTCCAGATGATTCGATTTTTCTGAACCTTTTGGTGTTTTTCAGAAGCTTGTGGTACCTGTGCATCAGCAGCAGTTTCATTCTCATCATCCTTCAAACAATAATTATTTGAATTATGTGTATTAAGTACAGTAGCCTCAGGCTCGCTATCACTATCTGCAGATTCCAGATCATATACGTTTATTGTCGGGTCTTCATCTGAATCGTCAAAATCTAACTCATCTTCACTGCCAGAAGGGCATTCTAGGGCCATGAATTCTTCATACATCATCACTTTACGTCGTCCATTGTCGAAATACGAGAATGAATCCATTACAGCACTCGAACTATCACGATAAACTAGAAAAAAGCAGAAAGAAGGAACCACTACTTTCTCATCGTTCGATTGTGGATAGAAGTATTATTACGCACTACTGCACATATGCAAACGAAATTGATTTGTATACTACTCACATATTTATTAGCAGAAATACAAGATGAACGTAGCAGAATACTCTCCAAAGGTTGTAGAAGCTCTACAAATTTTTTGCATTCACGTGTTCTTCCATTCAACTATTAACAATCACCGCCGAAAGAGAGCAATGTCAGCCTGACTTACAATGGTACTCACAGCAACACACATTGTCGCGTCATACACTCAGTAGCGCATTCTAGTGGCAGATTCCTATCAGTTACCGTCATAATACGACATAGCACATCAGCAAAGCAGTTTCATTCGTAAAGCTTTAAGAACAACGGCGAAAAGAGAGTTGAAACTTTGCTTTACACATCTGCAAAGCATGGCAGTGAAGGGTTATCACCCTGACGACAGATGTATTGGCGTCGCAATATATTATTCAACGATAGAAAATGTAGTATGGACTCTGCTACAGCTAGAGATAGCCATGAGTTTGTGACCACGATCATGGTTTACAATTGGTTCAGCTGCTGGTTATAGTGTTACAATTGTAAATGGAAAGCTCCAGTAGCTTGTGGGGGCAGAAATAGTGATCTGCTTTACGAACACCAAACAACAACACACAGAAAAGTCTATGGAAAGATTCGAAGGAACAATAAGCGATATGGATTTGGATTCTTTTCATCATTGAGGGACGAAGCAAGACAGAAACATTACCAAAGTAGCGAGCTTGCTAGTAACTATGCATTATACTTCTGGGTCTCAAGGTGAAAAATGTGTGAAAGTGTAGAACTGCACATTTTACACATCTAGTTTCTGTGTTAATGAAAATAATTTACAGGTTCTTCTCCTCTGAATGGTCAAATGAAATGATTACATCGTGGCTTCGAATAATTAGTTAACTACGTTTTTTCTTCCTTCCATCCCCACCAACATACTTCTGCATTGTTCATATGTGTGTGAAATCTTATGGGACTTAACACTTCTGCGTTCTCCCGGTAGCCATGAAATTTTATTTTTATGCAGCACAAGACTGGTCGTAAACGTTGTCGATTTCGAGTTGCAAGGTTTGATATCTTACTGTTTCGTGGCACATGGGGCAAGTTTGATTTCCAATTAGTTTTTATTCCACTGAAATAAGCTTTCTTTGCAAACTGTCAGTATGTGTTTTATTCTTTTCATATTTTGGAGAAACTGTAATCGTGATGGAATATTATGTTCCTCAGTATTTCACATGTCGTATGCTGTATGAGCTGAAACTATCACTAGATTTGCTATCTCTGCACAGAGATAACATGGACGTTAACAGCCCGCTTCCACGCTGAAAAGCTTCAAAAATGGGGAATTCTATACTGAATCTAACTGAATAGCTTAAATAGTCGACGCCAGAAAGTATCAAGACATAAAGCTGC
This sequence comes from Schistocerca americana, assembly GCF_021461395.2. Classification (NCBI taxonomy): domain Eukaryota; kingdom Metazoa; phylum Arthropoda; class Insecta; order Orthoptera; family Acrididae; genus Schistocerca; species Schistocerca americana. The sequence continues at coordinate 544,306,256 of NC_060119.1, forward strand.
GTGAAAACTAAACACTCTGGCGCCTTCCGTCTGAGAGCTCGCATAAGACGAGCACGACAACCATTTCGTTACATAGCTGGCCCTAGCACAGCTAATAACTGGCAACATCATTGCAAACATTTGGCAACCCTGTGATAGGGCATTTACTTCCGTCTATAGTCCTGAAATGTTACGTTCGTGGTCAGGGTCGCAATGCAACGGTACATTATTGACGCGTAAAGTTTCATTGTTCACCTTACTATTTGCACATTATGTTGTCTCAATGGAGTATTAAAAGTGTACAAAATTTGAAGTAAATCCGTGATACGAACGCCGTGGCCTCAGCTTGTTAGTAGGGACATAAAGTGGGATGATCACATAGGCATCAGTCGTGGGTAAAGAAAGTAGCAGACTTTGGTTCATTGGTAGTCTACTAGGGAAATGCAATCAATGTACAAAGGAGATTGTTTGCAAACCACTCTTGTGACATGTCCTGGAATATTGCTCAACTGTGTCTGATCCATACCAAATAGGACTAGCATGGGGTATTGACTATATACAGAGAAGGATGGCATGAATCGTCACAGGTTTTTTTTTACCCATAGGAAAGTGAGATGTTGAAAGCCAGACAGAAACTATCCTGAGAAAGTCTACTGGTAAAGTTTCAAGAACTGGACTTATACGATGACTCTAGGAATGTTCTACAACCCCCTACGCATCACTCACTTAGGGATTGCGAGGATAAGACTGGATTAATTGCAGCATTCACAGAGGCATTTAAACAGTCGTTTTTCCCACTTTCTATATGTGAAAGGAACTAGTAAATAATTTCCTAATAATGTGGGACTTATTCTTTGCCATGTACTTTACAGTGGTTTGCAGAATATAGAGGTAGCAATATGTTTTTTGGATATGCATACATAGATAGTGGCTTCCTATAGTTGTTACTAAATTCAGATACACTCTTGCACGTACCTTTCTTATAATATGCCTATTGCGAAACAGGACGTCTGTATTGGACATTTATTGCTGGTGAGACACGTAAGGAGGATGGAGAATTTGAATGTAATACCTACATATCTGAATGTACCAGTACTTGCAAATATAAACAATATTATTGTTATAAACTTCCAGCATGGAGGGGTAATTGCAGGGCAGCAAGTTGTGTTAAACAGTACAATGGAAAAACGTACAGATTTCATTTATGTTTACTTGACTAGTTTCAGGCTGGGATCCATTTTCACATCATCCAGATAGTCAAAATGGTTTTCACAAAATACAAGAACTATGTCAAGATAACAAACACACACACATATATATATATATATATATATATATATATATATATATATATATATATATATATATATATATATATATACTCCTGGAAATTGAAATAAGAACACCGTGAACTCATTGTCCCAGGAAGGGGAAACTTTATTGACACATTCCTGGGGTCAGATACATCACATGATCACACTGACAGAACCACAGGCACATAGACACAGGCAACAGAGCATGCACAATGTCGGCACTAGTACAGTGTATATCCACCTTTCGCAGCAATGCAGGCTGCTATTCTCCCATGGAGACGATCGTACAGATGCTGGATGTAGTCCTGTGGAACGGCTTGCCATGCCATTTCCACCTGGCGCCTCAGTTGGACCAGCGTTCGTGCTGGACGTGCAGACCGCGTGAGACGACGCTTCATCCAGTCCCAAACATGCTCAATGGGGGACAGATCCGGAGATCTTGCTGGCCAGGGTAGTTGACTTACACCTTCTAGAGCACGTTGGGTGGCACGGGATACATGCGGACGTGCATTGTCCTGTTGGAACAGCAAGTTCCCTTGCCGGTCTAGGAATGGTAGAACGATGGGTTCGATGACGGTTTGGATGTACCGTGCACTATTCAGTGTCCCCTCGACGATCACCAGTGGTGTACGGCCAGTGTAGGAGATCGCTCCCCACACCATGATGCCGGGTGTTGGCCCTGTGTGCCTCGGTCGTATGCAGTCCTGATTGTGGCGCTCACCTGCACGGTGCCAAACACGCATACGACCACCATTGGCACCAAGGCAGAAGCGACTCTCATCGCTGAAGACGACACGTCTCCATTCGTCCCTCCATTCACGCCTGTCGCGACACCACTGGAGGCGGGCTGCACGATGTTGGGGCGTGAGCGAAAGACGGCCTAACGGTGTGCGGGACTGTAGCCCAGCTTCATGGAGACGGTTGCGAATGGTCCTCGCCGATACCCCAGGAGCAACAGTGTCCCTAATTTGCTGGGAAGTGGCGGTGCGGTCCCCTACGGCACTGCGTAGGATCCTACGGTCTTGGCGTGCATCCGTGCGTCGCTGCGGTCCGGTCCCAGGTCGACGGGCACGTGCACCTTCCGCCGACCACTGGCGACAACATCGATGTACTGTGGAGACCTCACGCCCCACGTGTTGAGCAATTCGGCGGTACGTCCACCCGGCCTCCCGCATGCCCACTATACGCCCTCGCTCAAAGTCCGTCAACTGCACATACGGTTCACGTCCACGCTGTCGCGGCATGCTACCAGTGTTAAAGACTGCGATGGAGCTCCGTATGCCACGGCAAACTGGCTGACACTGACGGCGGTGGTGCACAAATGCTGCGCAGCTAGCGCCATTCGACGGCCAACACCGCGGTTCCTGGTGTGTCCGCTGTGCTGTGCGTGTGATCATTGCTTGTACAGCCCTCTCGCAGTGTCCGGAGCAAGTATGGTGGGTCTGACACACCGGTGTCAATGTGTTCTTTTTTCCATTTCCAGGAGTGTATATATATAACAAAGTGTACGTGAGTAGTTACAGGGCATAGTTAGTTATATGTATGCTCTCTAACTGTTTATTTGCACTTTGTTATATGTAGGTCTTTGTTATCTTGTTTTGGTTCTTATATTTTGAGGAATACGAATTTGACTAGCTAGATGATTTGAAAATGGGTCCTGACCCAAAACTATTCATTAGGTAAATAAAACTGAAATTTCCAGCTTTGATGTTTTTTTTATTGTACTAATAGTGTAGTTGTATTAAGAGTATTATTGTCATTTCGTTGTCATCTATTTATGTGAGACTAAGATATAATTGTACACGAATGTATGATTTTTTTTTTTTTTGCAGATTCTGAATAGTTCGTACACCCTCATCAGTCTCCTGTATCAGTTCCAAGTACCAAAAGATTGAAACAGCAGAGAAGAACCTATGACACAGCAAAAAGAAGTATGCAAGGAATGCTTCAAGTACTGCGAAAATTTACAAATAACTTTTCATCACATTGCAAACAGAGCACATCATTAGTAACTGATTATTTCAGACACATGACTCATTGTGTTGAAGACATCATTTACACAGAGTTTATATTCTGAATTTTTATCGAAGTTTCTCTCACATTTATAATTAATTTGTTTGTGCTGTTTACTAGTTGTCTAAGTATCTCTTTGCAATTAAATGCCTTCATAACTAACAAACTGCTACAATCTCAATATGTATATAGCAACTCAGCTTGTTGCAGTTAAATAGCTTCATAACTAACAAATGCTACAATCTCAATATGTATACAGCAACTCAGCTCTAAATACATATTTTCAGCAGAACAATGTGCTACTTTTTCTTTATGACTACTTCATTGCAAAACAGTCCATCTCTTGGGACTTCATAAAATAATAGTTTATGGCTCTGATTTACATATGTGTCTAAGAGGCTCTTATAGTCTTTCATCAAATAATTTGTTATTTATTCTTATATGGTTGATGGACTGAAATTAGCTATTCTTTGTCTTTTACTTCAATTCCATATAAAATTATGTAATTATGTACCATACAACGTTCCATATGGGAGAAGAATGTTATAAACATAGTACTAATGCTTCATTCCTCTATGGCTTGCGTTCTGGGAACATAACAGAACATTCTTGATTAATAAGCAACAGAAGACACAGAAGTTATCCTTAAATTACCTTTTTTCTCGTTTATTATTCACTGATCATCTAATAATCTTCTTTACATTTCTTTAGACATTTCAGTAATTAATTATTCATTGAGCCTTATGCTAATATTCTTAATATTTCTTTAGATATATTATCGATATGTGTGCTGAACTACTTTCAAATTAATTATGTTGTATGGCTGTATGTATGTAATGGCAGATATCAGATAATGACAATGCTGATTACAAAAAGAGTCTTCTTGTTCTCAATTATGAACTACAACTAAAACTCTACGGTATCCTCATCTTCAAAAAGAGGGAGACAAAAGAACACATAGAGAGTAGTGTAAATCTTTGCTCTACTGTATCATAAGTTGATAAAATCTATTTGAGTCGCCCAGATGCAAAAGCTGCTAACTGCATGATAAGTGAAACTGAGAGAATCGAGAAAAACGCGTCTCATCCAAACCATTAAAGAGTTCATTTCTTCTTTTGAAAATAAGTGAAAAGTAATTAAATACTCGGTGTTAATGATTGAGATCTGCGATTAAGTTTTGTACGTTAAAATCTTAAGATCAATACTGACTTAGAGGTTTTTGCACCTGACTTATGCTGTTAGCAGGTTTCACAAACTTATCTATCCAGTTACGACACAAACATTCGGTTGCAAAACCCTCTCTTCGGCGATATGTTACGAATGACAGAAGGATGGAATTTCGTTACTGCAAATACAAACAGAATACGTTTTATTTCAGAGAGAAGTCTGGAAATACTGAAAAATTGGATTATGCAGATACGAAGGTAACATTATTTTATATCGACAAACTGCCTTTTTTAACGTAAAAAAAGAGAAATGATTGTTCAACATTAGGGATTTTTTTAAAAAAATACATTATCGTTCTTTCGACGTCACAAGAAATTGGAGAAAATAAAATAAGTTCGGAATTGCATCTTAGTTAAAACAGCGGCAAAAATTCTAGAAAATATAACTGGCTGGAAATTGCTTTTAGGTGACATCACTCTCCATCAACTCAAAATCACTTCCTGCTTGAGCGCTAGCAGCGGCAGGGACTAATCTAGGAGTCCCTTCTGTTCGTGTAACACCTCAGTATAAAACTTGAGTTTGTCGTTTGTCACCCAGTCTTCACCGAAGTGGAGCTCTACAGTTTTCTGACGTCTCCGAATTTGGCTTCTCAAAGTTCTACACCTCCTATGATTGGTGCTGGGCCGCAGCCTTTGCTGAAATTTTTTCCCATCTTCACGATGCTCTTCCCCTCTCTTGTTTCAAAATTGTAGGAGCGCTCTCCTTGCACAACGCAAATCATCTTGTTTCTGCTTTTCCTGAAAACGATTTTTTTGGCTTCTTGAATCTGGAAATACCAATTACCAGTCAGTTTCACAAAGCCTTTCGTGTATATCATAACAATTAGTGGCAACACAATTTACATTGCATAACATTTCTTTAATAACGTTTTCCATGTTCTTGCCTTTCTGTTTTAGAAACATATCTTTTCCACTGATCAGGACGCCATTTCCTTTTCCGAGAGGGACCGACGCCCTTGGTCTCGTCATTTTCTGCTACTACTAAGGGCCCGATTTCTTGCAGAATTCCTGATATTTCCATTGCTCCCACTTCGTTTGTACCATTTAAGCCGTCCACAAAATCACACAAATACGTCAACTTACACCCTGCTGATGAGCTGAACGGTGATTACCGGCGTGTATTTCGACAACGCATCAGCAGCGAGAGCTTCACTCACAACGCGTTCGCTAGATCGCAGCCAACATAACTCTGAATAAGGAAACTATTCCTTATAATCCTAACTAACTGTAATTTAGGTTTGAATGCTTAGATTGGTAAGTCTGATGTCAGCTGCCGTGCTTTGCATCCGGACATGGCACGGCGAACGCCATGCCCGTTGTACCCGGTGGGTTTTGCAAACGTTACACATTAAGCGGACTTTGCTTCCGAAGATTACGTGCAGTTAGCGGCTTTTGCAACCGCACAAGATTTTCTACAGCCTTTTTCAGCGGTTTATAGCGAGTTTAACGGCCTGAAACCTATTCCATTGTGTAGGCGCTGAAAAAATCTATCCGGAAGTGTGCTCAACTCAGAATCGACAAAAAAATCATTTAGCAGCTCTTGTATCTGGGCTACGAATTTAATGTTTATATACCAACACACATTTTGCTCCACTGGAAGCAGAAGAGAAAAACAGAGGTACTACACTGCCCCCAACATAGCTAAAAATTATTCAACTTGAAATAATTTTTGCCTACACCTTTGTAGCTTTGTTTCCTTGTTTAACATCAGTTTACGTTTGCATGGCAGAGATATAAAACTTGTAAGTACAGAAAGTTATACTCATAAAGACTATTGGCAAAACTCTTCAAATTCGTTACACAAAAATTTTATCAATTAAAATTCTCCATTCGAAAAGTCTACTGTTTATGTTCGAAGGTTCTTTGGCTATCAGTGCTAACATTCATTTTTTCATTGAAATTCATGAGACTCTACACTATTATTTGACAAATATAAAAAGATAATATAGTAATGCCTATGAGAAAGGAAGAGACATCCGGAGGCAAACTGAGTACATAATGCTACTACTATATCGTTATTTACAATACATGAGAGTCTTAGTTTTTCTTTTTTTTCCTAAGTTTCGTTAAATATGGTCATCACTTTGCCTCTCATTACACACATTGTTACAAGAGTATTTACATATGAAAAGTGCATCTTATGAATCTTGTCCGAAAGTGGACACTTAGTTGTCATTTAACATTCATATACATTTGTTTCAAGATGAATTTATTTATTTGTCCATATAAATCTCTTTTTCTGTACATATATTGTACATAGGATAATGGACAGAAAACCTTTTATAGCTATTGGTTTTTCAACCGTCAAACATACATGATGTAAATTTTAATGACAAATTGGATCTATACAGTTAATAATTACAAATTTCTGAAATACTGTATATTTATAACTTATTTCTACAATCAAAGACACAAATTACATTTTTTCTTGCATAAGATACTGTGAGATTGAATAGTAGCAGTTTTTCAGAAGGTAGGCTGTCACAGACTTTTTAAAGCTTAGTAGTTCAGGAAGAGATTTTATATATCTTGGTAATCTGTTGTAAAGTTTTGTTCCAGCATGATATACACCTTTCAAGAATTATGTTGTGTTACAATGCTTAACATGTATGTCACTGTCTGACCTGGTACTGTACTCATGGACACTTTTGTTTTGAGGAAAAAGGTTTCCTTTTCTCAGTATGCTTTTTTTGACATGCATGACTATTTCCAGTACATAAATGCAGGGAAGGGGTAGGATCTTTAGATCTTTAAAGAAAGGTTTGCATGGTTTGGTAAATTCTTTATTTATCATACGTCTATTGGTATTAAGGTCATTATCGTTTCTTGCCTTTTTTACAGATGTCTTTACAGTATACATTCTTCCTGTTGGTGTCAGGAATTAACTTACATGTTTTGCTTGGGGCTGGACGTTTTCATATTTTCAGTGCCTTTTGGTCAGTAGCTATTGAGAAACCCTCCCAAAAACCAACAGCATAGTGACATCTGGTATCGCTGTTCCATCTTCTTACGTGATTTGAGGTACAGCTTTGACATCAGGCAGATAGCATGTCTTGACAACAGCAATGTGGCATGACAGGATGCATTGTCGACAGGAATTTGGGGCAGCATTTTTGTGATATAGCTCATCATACTGTACATATAACAAACTGTATGACAAACATTGGTTTAATTCATTCCAAATAATATATTATTCCCAATGACCTCTTTAGAGACACATAGTTCGTAGACTATCATAGTGTACATAGAAATAAACACAAAAAGTGGCAAAATAAATAAAACAACTATAATCAATACAATTAATCTAAGGTGTAATTTATACTGCTAAACATCAAAAGGGGAGGAAACGTTTCGATAAGGCATTCTGTAGTTTCTTTATCGGAAATATTAGTCTGAATGTGACTTTTTAATCACTAATGTTGTGTAATAGATTGACCACTGCCAGAATCACACAAAGTTCAGAGTATTTCCACGTCACCTTATATTTCATATTTAAGATCAGAATTAGCAGCTCACCACTCGTAATCAAGTCTTGCTTAAAATTTAACAGTGACTGGATAGACACAGTGCCACCAATACGTCATAACAGTCAACACACCGAGTATTTCTAGACCTGTTGCTGGAGTGAGACCATCTCCACAGCACAGTCGAAACCCCTGTATAAGTTATATTCCTAATTATTTGTTACATCACATGGTAGAGCTTTGTAAGTTCACCACCAAATGTGTACTTCCAGTGAGTTTTCAATCCACAAACCTCATCTAGTACAAGGTAAGCTTCAAGTGCTTCACATTGGTAGTACAATTAATACATAAGCACTAACATGAGAGATAGTGTACACGTCGAAAGTAAACATCGCAGCACCTGAGATGTTTGTCGTAAAAAAACTACAAGAAATTCAACTGTCTTGGCCCCTATATCCTCATCCTACAGTACATATTAACAATGAAAAAATTTTATTGGACGAAGCAACATATCGATACCATAATTGTTCTCATCAATCTTTCTTATGTTAACATGTGGAAAACACCTTACTTGCTATCGCAAAAGTGAATGGTGAAGCAATGCTAGACAATAAATGATATGAGTACTTCCCATTGAGAAGTATTTATTCACAATGGAAGGCAAGACTTATGTCTTACATGTTTGTTCACTTGCAATACGATTTCATATCCTAATATGGATACAAACCTTTTATGCTCCCTACTCTGGGAAAGCTGAGTAAATATGATGCTAGGTGGTCTAATCAATATAAATTCGCCCTTCTTCATTTTAGTAGCTATTGGGGAAGATCTGGGATGGTTGTAGACCAAACCAAGTCACTGAGTCCATAGTCACAAATCTGAGTAACTTTTCTATCGAAATATAATTTTCTTTAACTCTCAGTGATAAGTTTATCAATGCCTGTCTGACCTTATCTGCATGAGATTTTTTATCTCATATTAATTTTGGAATAGGTTTACCCCATTCATTGGCTTCTTGGCTGTCAAGCAGCATTTCAATCGATGTGAGGCCTATTGTTGCGTTTGGCAAATCATTAAATTGTATTCTATATACACTGACAGAAAAATGTTGCAACACCCAAAAATAACTAATGTAGAATAACGCTGTTTCGGGAAACCGTTTGTCTAGATAACATATGTATGTGATTAACATTGCAAGATCACAGGTTAATGTAAATGCGAGACAGTCGTGGCAAATGTGAAACGCTCGTACATTAATAACTGGTGTAACTGTCAGAACTTTGAATGCAACCATGCAAACTTGCTTGCATTGTGTTGTACAGATGCTAGATGTCAGTTTGTGGGCTGGAGTTCTATGCCTGTAGCTCTTTTTCGGCCAATACAGGAACAGTTAAAGCTGTTTATGGATGACACTGGAGTTGTAATCCGATGTCGACAGATGTGATGATCGAGCAGACAAAGGCAACATGTCGATACTGTGTAGAACGTGTTGGGTTACAACAGCGGCATGTGGGCGAACGTTATCCTGTCGGACAATACCTCCGGGAATGATATTCATGAATGACAGCACAACATACTGATGTACAAATTTGCAGTAATGGTGTGCGGGTTAACCAAGCCAGTGCTCCTGCTGCCATACAAAATCGCACCCCAGAACACAACTTCAAATATAGGCACAGTGTATGTATGAAACAGACAGGTTGGCTGCAAGCCCTCAACTGGCCGCCTTCTAACCAACAGTCAGCCATCACTGGCACTGAGACAGAAACAGCTTTCGTCACAAAATACAGCAGTTCTCCACCCTGCCTTCCAATGAGCTCCCGCTTGACACTCTCAAGCCGCAAATGGAGATGGGTTGGTGTCACTGGAACGCACGCTATAGATTGTCTGTCTCAGAGGTGTCCCTGAATTAACCGATATGTAACAGTTTGTTACGTCACCGACGTGCCAACTGCTACTCGAATTGCTGCATGCTGATGCGGTACGATGCCGAATGCAATGGTCCTCCCCCTCAGTAAACCCACGTGGCCGTCCAGAGCCCGGTCTTCTTGCGACCATACATTCTCGGAATCACTGCTGCCAACAGTTATGTACACCAGCTACATTCATGCCAACTCTTTCTGCAGTCTCACAGAAGGAACATCCAGCTTCTATTACAGGACCTCGTTCAAATTCAGTGAGGTGTTGATAGTGGCGTCTTTGTCACCTTAACCCATTACTGGCCAAAACTCTATCGGATCATAAATACGTTACATTGAGTGATTAATTGAATAAAAAGTTGCTTTGAAAATTTTCACTTTAATAGAACAAAAACTACAGACCGCCCCATGTTTGGGACATTGGCCAAATGCACTATCCAAATGCACAACCTTATTCTCCATGCGTAATATTGTAAGAAACAACACAAACAATAACTAAAGAATGTTTTAATATTATTGATTGAATGTCTATTCAGTATGAAATAAAGCAAAACACTTGTCGTGTACACCAACAAACGTACCACTTTCTGCTCCATCTCCTAACACTTTCCTTCTTTTGGCTTCTGGAGGTACAACTGTAGCATTAGCTTCATCTCGGCTGGTTATGAGCTCTAAAGTACCGGCTACATCTTGTACAACAGACTCATTGTTCAGTACATTTTCGTCAATGTTTTCTTCATCTTTACTACATCTGCATCGGGTGCAATAATCGCCAATTCTACGTCATCATCTTCATCGTCACTCTCTTGATGGTTCTCTAGTTCTCCTAGAATTTCTTCAAGTGTAAGTCCACGTGACATGTTTTTATCCTGTTGGAATCGTAAAATTCGAATAGAATATGGAAAAAAGCAGATATAAAGAAAGTAAAATGCAATTCTTCTCTGTATAATACGTGTATACAAGAATAGGGCACATCAACAATAAATGATAGTATAACATGCCGTTGTCCCATTATTGGGACGCCTAAAATATATCGATATTGCACTTACTTGAAAAAATCTGAAGTATACTTAATCTTACACGGACATCCGTATGTTCATAACAAACACGCCCATACAACTAAATCACAGATCATTGTCGTCCAGGAACTACCAGCAGACATACAGTGCTGCCAAGTGCGAGAACTAAAAATCGGCAAGTTTATAATTTTCCTGACGTGCAGTACTTAGAAAAAAGTTATTTATTTTACATTTACAGACATTATAGCAGTTGGTTGAACCTACAGGTGCAATAATAAAGGCTAAAAGCTCCATTGCTTACGTAGAAATAAGAAAAATATACGCGGCCCAAACAAGGGACAATGACCATTAATGGGTTTAATGCATTCTTGACCAACATCAACTCATCACATGCTATCCAAAAGGTAAACAATGCTCACGACTGTTGGAAGTGTATTTAAAGCAAACTGACTAATTAATAATTTTAAGAATAATAATTACGATGGAAATTTGCAGCGCCACAGAAGAGACGCAACAGTAGTTTGCCCGGGAGCGCGTATCTCAGCTAATTTACGCACAGCCCGGCTTATGATTTTTCGTACACGCGAAAAATCTGTAACATTTGATATTGGATTATTAGATGATAGTTGTTCGGGCCTTGAACTAATTTACCTCCTCTTCGTCTTTGATGTTACGGCATCCAGCTTGCGTTACTTGAATTTCGTGCTTCCCCAAGCTATTACAGATACGGCGACGCTGATAGACAAATCAGGTGAAATAAGTAACTAGCAAATGAAGTTGACTTAGTACTATAAGAATTAATGTATTTCACATTATTAATGAACTAAACAGAAATCCACGTCCTCTCTTGACCATGGTCGCGAAAATACAGACAGTACAAGATCAAAGAAACATCCCATAGGAGTTTTACACACATAATAAAAACTGGATAACTTACACGTCGAATAATGAAACACACCAAAACAACATAGACAATGAAATAACCTCCCCCATGCCACCCAGCATGGATTCCGAAAACATCGATCACAAGAAACCCAACTCACACTTTTCTCACATGACATACTGAGGGTGTAGGATAGGATGTGAGATTACGCCGCATGTCCAAGTATAGCAATTCAAGTTTATTGTTGTTTGAAAGAAAGTTTGACGTGATTTAAGCATAACATAATTTGGGGAATGTTGGAGATACACAAAAAATACTCATATAGAATAATTTCTTATTAAACACTACACATGGGGTCACAAATGCATTTTATACTGTGTTATTATACATTGCACGAGATTTTTCCGACAGAATTCGAGCGAATTAACTGTTGTTCATGGGTCCACTTATCGTCATCAACTATGAGATCCTCATGGGGCTTAGTGCCACAGATCCATCAGCATCCATCCAAACCTGTTACCACCAGCAAAGAGGTCCCCTCCCCCCTTTCACCCCCCCCCCACCCCCCTCTCCACGTTTTACTGCCACGGGCCACAGCACCAGCTGGCATCCAACTCCTGCCAGAGAGCAGCTGGTCGCACCCTGGGCACAGCAGTCTCCGTGTTCCAGCGGTGGGAAGTACCACCCTGCTGACGTCATGACCACGGCCTTCAGTGATCCCTGGCCACCGACAGCCCTGCCTTCAGAAATGCAGGGTGCCTCCACAGCGTCCTCTCATCATAATGGAAGCCGCTGCCCGTACATCAGTGCCGGCCATCATGTGCAGAATGAGGTGTGTTTTTACACGCCCAGCCCTGACGGAGCATGTACACACACTAAATAAGGACTTCTTTGTCATCAGTGCTTCCTCTTGGCCCTCCGACTCCTTACCACCACCATTCTCTCTCTCTTCCCCCTGCAAGTGCAACTGCACGAAGGTCATACTCTAAATTTCACACTCGTTTTGCAATGAAGTCCTTCCAGCACTTTTATTATTATATACAGTTTCTTTCATCGTAGTCCAAGTTCAACGATGCATTACTGGACACTGTTTTACTGTATATTTTTTAAGTTCATTTTCTCTTTTATTTCATAAAATTGTTAATAGTTATTATGATACATCTTGTAAACGTTCTATTACAATCAAAATCATTTGCAACGTACTAAAACAAAAAATAGTCATAAACCAGGGCTCCGATTTCCCATTGTGGCTTAAGAACTAACATGTTAATAAGATGAGTTATGAACGTGTGTGCAAAGGTTAAATATATCTAGAAAGACGGCCAGTGCCACGATGCTTCGATGGAGTATGAGACTGAAAACATAGCAGCAAATATTGGTTTGGAAAGTAATGATGAAGAAAGTTATCAGAAACCCAAGACCATCACAGTTGCGGAACTGGACGGTAGCATCACGGAGACCTACACAGGAAGGATAAAACTTATACTTGATGAAAAACATTCAAAAGCCTAGCTCGCATGAAATACTTCTTTGTTTCATACAACCAGTTTCAACAGCCTCTGCTGTCATCTTCAGGTCCACAACTAATTGCATATACACGTAATATGTACACGGATATGCACTTTGTTACAGACCTGAAGATAACAGCAAAAGCCTCTCAAAACCAGTTGTCTTAAATAAAGAAATATTTTATGCGAGCTAGGCTGCTGAATCTTAACAAATAAAACAGATCGCGCCTTCACTACTCTCAAAATAAGAAAATTCAATAAAACTGATACAACTGACAAACCTACAAGTTCGACTTCAAATGCTACACAGTAATGAATTATTACAAATGTATGTTACCTCCAATTAATTTTACCTTTTAAATTTGTTTAATTTACTTTCACATGACGTTAAAACATAAGGCTAAATATCACACTGCTTGTACACTGATGAAATGTCTGGTGCCAGTAATGCTGCAATATGCATTCTGTCCCCACTCGTTCTCTTGGTGCCCACACATTTTAGTAAACAACCGCAATGAGCCATACAATGGGTAGCATGTTATAAACGGCTTTCCTATAACACTGTTAATGGTGCTTTGCGAGCCTTGCGTTCAATAAATGTTTTTTAACACAGCATCAAAGTCCAAAGTGCAAATGATAGTCAGTTGCCAAGTTATCCAAATCTGTGAGATGATGATGATGCGTATCTGACCCGAAACAATTTGTAACATGAGCTCTAGTGATGAATGATCTTTCTGCTTCAGCTACTATCACTGGAAGATTGTAAAATACATATATGTCTGCACATACATTTGGAAATAAGCCTGAAATTTTAAGATTGCGCATCTTATTCAAGAAGCCTAATGGTTTCCAAGTAATGTATTCAAAGTTTGAAGTATGATTTTTTTTTTATACTTAATGTCTCCTTTTAAATATGTTGTGAGATCATTATGTTATACATTGATACGTAAGTTGCATGCCTCAGGGACCTGATCGTCAGTCATTGTTGGGTATTTCCATAAAAACCCAAATGATTAATCTAGAATCTGCAGTTTCATATTGTGTTTTCAAGTTAGACAGTAGATTGTCAATAATTACATTAAAAACTTCTATCTTGAATAACTGTTCCTAATGCACGTCTGTCACTTGATTCCTAGTTTCATCATGAAATGAATTTCTCCTCTTAGAAATTCAGGATCGATTTTAATTGCACTGGCAACAACTTTGGATTCAGGCAGGTGTCCCACTTTTTGCGAAGATGTTTTAAGCAGTTTAATAAGCTCACAAAGTGTATTGACTCACCATCAATGGTAGTATTTCGAGCTTGTGGTGGTTTGTTTATGTAGTCAACTGGTATGAACAACTTCAGCCAGTATGATACCATGACTAAACACTTGAAAGATCTCAGATAATGCAAAATACTCCACACTACAGAATATGCTTCAGCTGTCAATTTAACTTCCGAGAGTTTCAAAAGCAATCACAATCTTATCCAAGTGAGCTGCAATTGGGATCAGAGCGTCAACTCGAGCTCTCCAACAAATATCAGATGTGGAATATAAAGAACTTCCAACACACTGTTTCAGAATTTCACAACTGAACAGGGTGTAAAGAAGTTGAATCACTCCGAATAAAAGTATCTGCTTCATGACAACTATCAGCTGCATGTACTCCACATAAGGCTATGACAAGCTCATAGAGAAAATTTTGCAAGATGATTCCACTGAAGAAAATGTGCCCGAGCTCCTTTACAAGGCCCTCTCATATTACCATTGTTATGATAGCCTTTTCAAAGCCATTCGCTCATAGGAACCGTTTCACAACTTTGATTGAATGAAATATGAATAACGACTCCTGTTTACTGTTTACAATACAGGAATTCGTAAAATTTCATTTAAGTCATATTTACTGATTTCTGTGTTGAAGTAAATACACTCCTGGAAATGGAAAAAAGAACACATTGACACCGGTGTGTCAGACCCACCATACTTGCTCCGGACACTGCGAGAGGGCTGTACAAGCAATGATCGCACGCACGGCACAGCGGACACACCAGGAACCGCGGTGTTGGCCGTCGAATGGCCCTAGCTGCGCAGCATTTGTGCACCGCCGCCGTCAGTGTCAGCCAGTTTGCCGTGGCATACGGAGCTCCATCGCAGTCTTTAACACTGGTAGCATGCCGCGACAGCGTGGACGTGAACCGTATGTGCAGTTGACGGACTTTGAGCGAGGGCGCATAGTGGGCATGCGGGAGGCCGGGTGGACGTACCGCCGAATTGCTCAACACGTGGGGCGTGAGGTCTCCACACTACATCGGTGTTGTCGCCAGTGGTCGGCGGAAGGTGCACGTGCCCGTCGACCTGGGACCGGACCGCAGCGACGCACGGATGCACGCCAAGACCGTAGGATCCTACGCAGTGCCGTAGGGGACCGCACCGCCACTTCCCAGCGAATCAGGGACACTGTTGCTCCTGGGGTATCGGCGAGGACCATTCGCAACCGTCTCCATGAAGCTGGGCTACGGTCCCGCACACCGTTAGGCCGTCTTCCGCTCACGCCCCAACATCGTGCAGCCCGCCTCCAGTGGTGTCGCGACAGGCGTGAATGGAGGGACGAATGGAGACATGTCGTCTTCAGCGATGAGAGTCGCTTCTGCCTTGGTGCCAATGATGGTCGTATGCGTGTTTGGCGCCGTGCAGGTGAGCGCCACAATCAGGACTGCATACGACCGAGGCACACAGGGCCAACACCCGGCATCATGGTGTGGGGAGCGATCTCCTACACTGGCCGTACACCACTGGTGATCGTCGAGGGGACACTGAATAGTGCACGGTACATCCAAACCGTCATCAAACCCATCGTTCTACCATTCCTAGACCGGCAAGGGAACTTGCTGTTCCAACAGGACAATGCACGTCCGCATGTATCCCGTGCCACCCAACGTGCTCTAGAAGTTGTAAGTCAACTACCCTGGCCAGCAAGATCTCCGGATCTGTCCCCCATTGAGCATGTTTGGGACTGGATGAAGCGTCGTCTCACGCGGTCTGCACGTCCAGCACGAACACTGGTCCAACTGAGGCGCCAGGTGGAAATGGCATGGCAAGACGTTCCACAGGACTACATCCAGCATCTCTACGATCGTCTCCATGGGAGAATAGCAGCCTGCATTGCTGCGAAAGGTGGATATACACTGTACTAGTGCCGACATTGTGCATGCTCTGTTGCCTGTGTCTATGTGCCTGTGGTTCTGTCAGTGTGATAATGTGATGTATTTGACCCCAGGAATGTGTCAATAAAGTTTCCCCTTCCTGGGACAATGAATTCACGGTGTTCTTATTTCAATTTCCAGGAGTGTATAACTCAGGATGAGTATCACCTGTTCAACATGATCTGAATCAGGAATTGCATAAAAAACAATTGAATAATACTTCTCATTATTTCTCTATCCCCATATCTACATCTATACTCCGCAAGCCACCTTGCACTGTGGCAGAGGATACTTTGTGTACTCGTCACTCCTCCCTCCTTTCCTATTTCAGTTGTGAATAGGTTCCGGGAAGAACAATAGCTGGTAAGCCTCCTGTGACCTCGAATATCTCTAATTTTATCTTCATAATCTTTCCGCGAGGTATGTGTAGGAGTAAGCAATATGTTTGTTGACTTTTCGAGGAATATACCGGTACTCTCTAGAAACCTTTAAAACTAAGCTACAGCATGATGCAGACCCCTCTCGTGCAGCGTGTGTCACTGGAGTTAGTTATTCTTCTCTGTAATGCTTCCGTGCTTACTAAATGAACCTGTAATGAAATGCGCTGCTTTTCTTTGATTCTATTTTCCGTCAGTCCTAAATGGTATGTATCCCATACAGACGATCAATTTTGAAGTATTGGTCGCACGACAGTTTCTAAGCTAACCCTTTTGTTGATGGACCACATTTGTAGAGATTTCATCCTATGAATTTTTTGACTTCTACCTTTCCTGCGGTTAGTTCTATATGATCGTTCCAATTTAAATAACTCCATACGCACACTCCTAGATGATTTATGGAAGTAACTGCTTCTAGTGATAGTTCTGGAATCGTGTAATCGTACGATAACGAGTCTTTCTGTCTATGTAATACGGAACATTTGTTTATGTTGGGACTCCCTGCATCAAGCGTCGATCCTCTGCAGATCTTACTGCAGTTTTCTATAATTTTCTGGTGCTACGACTTCTCTTCATACAACAGCATCACCGCGAAAAGCCTCTCACGGGCCGTGCAGTGTTGTCTACTTTGTCATTTATATAAGAGGGTCGTAATTGTGATTGTTATTGGTCCCGTAAATTACCTTTTGTACAGATATGTACTTGCAACATAGGACAGGTCATTAGGCTTACAGTCTAGATAATATGAAATATAAAAGTATATAAAGTAGCTTACACATTAAATATACATAGGAGCTTTCACAGTATATATATAATATTACCGGTACATCATACACACAGTGACTTATGATGCAGTATATTCATAATATTACACAGTACAAAATGACGTATGATACATGATTCATACAAAAAATAATAATTTTGTGAGTTATAATAGCTTATATTATACATCAGTGGTTCCTAATTATAGTTAATTTCTTTAACACTGATTTCTGTTGCTAGTTCTTTTTATGATATGTGAGATTTATCATTCACAGGATGAACTTTTGAGCACTGTTTGCTAATGTAGTCAGCTACACTATAAAATTCTCCTTGTATCAGAAACTTTTTTAGAGTTGTGGGGAACGTTTTCACAGTTTAGGGGTCTTGTAATTCCCTTGGCATTGCTTGTATTAACTTGATGCCAGAGTATTTGAGTCTTTTTCCAAAAATCTTAAGTCTATGTGGAATTCACCGCAGTTGTTTTCTGTTCCTTGTGTTGTGTGTATGAACAGTCTCGTTAGTCTCCAGTTTGTGTGGTCACAATGGTATTGAATATATACAATGATGGAAACGTAGGATGTTTAGTTCTTTGAAACAACTTTTACAGGATTCTTTTTGCTTCTTTTTCAATATAATTAGAATGGCTTGCTTCTGTATTGTGAATATTCTCTTCATTCCTGTGATAGTTGAGTTCCCCCATACTGTGATTCCATATCGCATGTATGGTTCAAAAAATCCATGATAGACAGCGCACAAGACGTCTCAGTGATTATGCTGAGCCAGTTGCTTCATTATAAATATCACTGAGCTTAGTTTACTGGAAACAGTATTTATCTGCTGTTTCCAGTTTAGATCACTGTCTATTGTAATGCCCAAAAACTTAACTGAAGCTACTTCTTCCAGTCTTTTTTCATCTAAGAAAACGTCCATATATTGTTCTTTTTGTTTATTTTTTAAAACCATCTACATAGTTTTTTTAAGATTAATAAATTACTCATTTTCAGAGAGCCATTGTGCTGTACTACTGACTGATATGAATGTATTATTTTGCTCAAGTGCCTCCAAATTGTTGGAAACATTTAGCACAGTCAAATCATCTGCATAAAGTATTTTGATTTCATTTTCACATGTTTGTATGTTAACCACAAATAAATTGAAGAGAACAGGTTCCATTACACATCCTTGAGGTACACCATACTTAATGCATCGGATTGTATAAGTTATTAATGGCTACATGTTGTCTCCTGTTACTTATATATGATATTATCCAGTTTGCTGCATGTCCACGAATAACGGTATTCTCTAGTTTCTGTACTAGGACTGTATGATCAACTGTGTCAAACGCCTTGGATGGATCACGAAAAGCTCCAGACACTACCATCTTGTTGCCCAAGGCCTGTACGATTGATTTTGTTAATGATTCAATTGCTGTTTCCATTGATTTCCCTTTCTGATATCCATGCTGTGCTGGATTAAAGAGACAATTCGTCTGGGAAACTAACTGTTAGTAGGGCAAGTCTGGTACTTTTATGGCTTTCAGTCGGCATCACTGGGATGATCCCTGATCAGCTGGTGTAGGAACACTGTTTTGTTTATAACATCAAAAATACATTACAAGATGGGGAGTCTGCTTGAAATGTCCACATTAGTTGAACAACGTTCTGATATTCGTTTTTTACTTGTTGAAGGCGAGAAACCAATGAATATATCCTGTAGAATGTTTAAAGTTTGTGGTGAATGTTGTATGAATCGTGCAAATTGTTACAAGTGGCTAGAGCAGTTCAAAAATGGTCGCGACTCAATGACTGATGAACACCGTTCTGGCCAACCAGTTGCAGTTGCAACTCCCTCACTTAAAAGTCGAACTGATGACATTTTCATGCCGACCGCCGTGTGACTGTGGAAATGATGAGGGGCGATTCTGGAAGTCGGTGAAGGGTGGGACTAATGGGGTGGTGGGGAAAATGGAATATCGATTAACAAAAGGAGAGTTGGGGTCCTCCTCCGACAAACTGATAAAATTTAGTTTTGCTGAAAGTAGTTTTTGGTAACTGTTTTGACGTTCAGGCTAAAAAATGTATATTAATAAATAATAAGACTCCCATTTTAAGTTAAATGATTTTTATTGGTTTAGATAGTAAACTATTTGCCGCTCTTATTCTTTTGTTAAAATGTGTTTGAAATACATTGCAACCTATGTTGCTACAAAATTATTAAAAAAATGATTGAATCTGTTGGAGTAATAGAGTCGCTGATTTCTGACGTCATTTTATCCAGTGTAGTATAATATTCCATGAGGGGAGGGGCTATAGCATCATGGTACCCCCCCTCCCCTTGCCACTGTCCCTGGAAATGATAGTTGATAAGGTTCAAGTTAGTACTTCTACGGTTCATAGCATTATCTGTAACAAGCTGAAATACCGCAAAACATGTGCAAGATGGGTCCCAAAGGAATTGATACGGCTACACACGGCTTCACATATCTGTAAAAATGAAGTACTAACAAAATGTCAGTTTGGTTTCCAGAAAGGTTTTTCAACAGAAAATGCCATATATGCTTTCACCAGTCAAATTTTGAATGATCTGAATAACCGAACACCTCCCATTGGGATTTATTGTGATCTCTCAAAGGCTTTTGATTGTGTAAATCATGAAATTCTGCTAGACAAGCTCAAGTATTGTGGCATGAGTGGGACAGTGCACAAATGGTTTAATTCGTACCTAACTGGAAGAGTACAGAAAGTTGAAATAAGTAGTTCTCGTAACATGCAAAGATCAGCACATTCCTCAAACTGGGGAACTATCAAGAATGGGGTTCCACAAGGGTCAGTCTTGGGTCCTTTGTTGTTCTTATTATATATTAATGACTTGCCATTCTATATTCATGAAGAGGCAAAGTTAGTTCTCTTTGCTGATGATACAAGTATAGTAATCACACCTGAGAAACAAGAATTAACTGATGAAATTGCCAATACTGTCTTTCAGAAAATTACTAAGTGGTTCCTTGTAAACGGACTCTCACTGAATTTTGATAAGACACAGTACATACAGTTCCGTACAGTGAATGGTATGACGCCATTAATAAATATAGACCTTAATCAGAAGCATATAGCTAAGGTAGAATATTCCAAATTTTTAGGTATGTCCATTGATGAGAGATTAAATTGGAAGAAACACATTGATGATCTGCTGAAACGTTTGAGTTCAGCTACTTATGCAATATGGGTCATTGCAAATTTTGGTGATAAACATCTTAGTAAATTAGCTTACTACGCCTATTTTCACTCATTGCTTTCATATGGCATCATATTTTGGGGTAATTCATCACTGAGGAATAAAGTATTTATTGCACAGAAGCGTGTAATCAGAATAATAGCTGGAGTCCACCCAAGATCATCCTGCAGACATTTATTTAAGGATCTAGGGATATTCACAGTAGCTTCTCAGTATATATACTCTCTTATGAAATTTGTTATGAACAACCAAACCCAATTCAAAAGTAATAGCAGTGTGCATAACTACAATACTAGGAGAAAGGACGATCTTCACTATTCAAGATTAAATCTAACTTTGGCACAGAAAGGGGTGAATTATACTGGCGCTAAAGTCTTTGGTCACTTACCAAATAGTATCAAAAGTCTGACAGATAACCAACAAGTATTTAAGAAGAAATTAAAAGAATTTCTGAATGACAACTCCTTCTACTCCATAGAGGAATTTTTAGATATAAATTAAGAAAAAAAAATATTAAAAAAAATAAAAAAATAAAAATAAAAAAACACAAAAAAATAAAGTTGTTATATTAACTTAAGTATGTTGTTAAATTAACCTAATTATGTCATGTATTGGAAAATTTGACTCGTTCCACATCATTACGAAATATCGTATTCATGATCCATGGAACTAGTAGTAATCTAATCTAATCTAGAGTGTGCACAGAGTTAAAGCAATGTTATGAAAGAGAAGGTGAGCACTTCCTCAACAAAATTGTAACTTGTGATGAAACTTGGGTTCACTACTATGACCCAGAATCAAAAAGACAAAGCATGGAGCGGGTGCAAACCAACTCATCTGCCAAGACAAAATTCAAAACCCAAGCACCAGCAGGAAAAGTCGTGTTGACAGTGTTTTGGCATACTGCAGGTCCAGTTTTTTGTGATTATCCCGAAGAGCAGCATACAATGAACAGCCAATACTACTCAGATTTTCTTGTAAACAAGGTGAAGCTAGCCATGAGAGAGAGAGATATTGTGGATCTCAGAGGAGAGGTGTGATTCTCCAGCAAGACAATGCACGTCCTCATATTGCTCAATTAAACCGTGAAACCATCGACAAAATTGGCTGGGAAGTACCGCCTCATCCCCCTTACAGTCCTGATTTAGCACTTAGTGATATCCATTTGTTTGGTGGACTGAAGAACGCATTACGTGGGAAGAGGTTCCAGGACAAAAAGGACGTAAAAAAACTTGTGGTAAATTGGTTCAAACATCAAGACAAAGAGTTTTTGCAGCCAGAATAAAAAAGCTCGTAGCCTGTTGGAACAAGTGCATGAATGCTCAAGAGGTTTATGTTGAGAAGTAGTTTATGTTGAGAAGTATTGTAAAAATAAACAGCCTTTTTCTCCAGACCAATTTGTCTCTCTAATTATTGAATGATGCTCGTATGTTGTGAAAAGTAATGGTCCTTTAACTCTCCTTGCAGAATGTCCGAAGTCACTTTTACGTCAGAAGACTTCTTTCCATTGAGAATGACTTGCTGCATTGCCGGCCGTGGTGGCCGAGCGGTTCTAGGCGCTTCAGTCCAGAACCGCGCGACTGCTACGGTCGCAGGTTCGAATCCTGCCTCGGGCATGGATGTGTGTGTGATGTCCTTAGGTTAGTTATGTTTAATTAGTTCTAAGTTCTAGGGGACTGATGACCTAAGATGTTAAGTCCCATAGTGCTCAGAGCCATTTGAACTTGCTGCATTCTGTTTGCTAGAAGCTATTTAATCCAATCACACAGCTGGTATGATATTCCGTACGCTCGTATTTTGATCTTAAGGTGGTAGTGCAGAGCCGTATCAAATGCCTTATGCAAGTCAACGAACACGGTATCCACGTGAGCGTCGGTATTTACCACTTTATGGGGCTCGTACACGAAAAAAAGCAAACTCGGTTCACACGATAGTTGTTTTCGGAACCCTTGTTGATTCTTACAGAGGAGATTTTCGGTCTGCAGAAATGTCATAAAACGCGAACATAAAACATGATGCAAAATTCTACAACTGATTGATGTCAGAGTTAGCCTGTAATTTTGTGCATCTGTTCGACGACACTTCTTGAAAACAGCAACGACCTGTGCTTTTGCCAGAAGAGTTGCAACTTCTTTTGTATACTCAATGTTGAAACGCACTAGTATTCTGTCAAGTCCAGTGGCCTTTCCAGTGTTGAGTGATTTCAGCTGCATTTCTATCCCAAGGTCACTTATTTCGATATCAGCCATTTTGTCATTCGTGCAATCTGCAATGATTTAAAGGAGGCACTACAGTGCGAGCTTCGTCTGTGAGGGTTTTGGTAAAAGACGTTTAGTATTTTGGCCTTTTCTTTGTCATCCTCCATTTCAATGCCATGTGGTCACAAAGTGCCTGGACAGGTAGCTTCGATCCGTTTACAGATTTATCACCAGACTGAAACTTCTTCGGATTTCCTGTCAATTTGGTAGACAGAATCTTTCCTTCGACTTTGTTGAACGCTTGACACATGGCTCTCCTTACGCTAATTTGGCTTTAATTTTTGTTTGTCTGTGAGGCTTCAGCTATGTTTAAATTTGCAGTGAAGCTCTCTCTGCTTTCGTAGCAGCTTTCTAACATGGCTGTTGAGCCACAGTGCACCTGAAGCAAGGCACATACATATCTAAGGCATAAGCTTATTGTACAATGCCCTTGAACTTTGTCCATTGATACTCAACGTTGTTGATGCTGACCGCTAAGGCAATCGGAGATTTGCTTCGTCACTCTTGCTAAGTAGAAAGATATTCCTGCTTTTCTTTGTGTTCGTATTTACTGTCTGTTCTGTTCTAACTGCGTCGAAAATTCCGGACCTGTTTGTCACCAGTAGGTCTAAGATATTACCTTCATGGGTTCTCTGATTAACTGCTCAAGAAAATTTTCGGATAAGGTACATAGAACTATTTTGCACGAATCTATAGCTGGTAAACTGAAATCTGCACATAGTATTACAACATGGCAAACAAATTTACATGAAATATTCTATAAGTTTCCCTTAATGTTCCTCCACTACTGCTGCTGAGGCAGGAGTTCTATAACAGCTTCTGATGACCACGTTTGATCTATGTTTCATACTTACTTTCATCCAAATTATTTTGCATTCAGAATCTGTAGGCTAATCTCAATAGACACTATACTATCGTTCAGGGCTGTCACTCCTGACTTTATGGCACAACAAGAAATAAATTTATTTTTAGCATCACTTGACCAATAATGCACCGGTAGCCAGCCCGGTTAGCCGTGTGGTCTAACAGGCTCTCTGGGTGGGAAGGCGTGACTGTCCCTGGCATGAATCCACCCGGCAGATTAGCGTCGAGGTCCGGTGTGCCGGCCAGTCTGTGGATGGTTTTTCAAGCAGTTTTCCATCTGCCTCAGTGAATGCAGGCTGGTTCCCCTTACTCTGCCTCAGTTACACTATGTTGGCGATTGCTGTGCAAACACTTTCTCTACGTATGCGTACACTATAATTACTCTGCCACACAAAAATTGGGGTTACACTCGTCTGGTGTGAGACATTCCCAGGGGGAGTCCACTGGGGCTGAACTGCACAATAACCCTGGGTTCGGTGTGGGGCAGCAGTGGGGTGAGTGGACTGCTGTAGCCTGTTGTGAGGTTGTAAACCACTGAGGGCTACAGTGGGGATGAAGCCCCTCCATCGTTTCTGGGTCCTCGGTTCCATACAATACAGTACAACACAATACAATGCACCTGTAAATTATTTCTGGCTTATTGCCCATCTCTGACCACGCTAATGTGTTTTGCAAGAACTGAATCATAGAGACTCTGGATCTCTAATATTCCCAGGAAAATTCTGTTGTTTGGATTTACAATTTTCTCAGATGAACCTCTGAAGACCAGTCCTCATTGACTACAAAATAGTATCTCATCAAGTAACATGAGATTTTCCATTTAAGTTGGCTATTCTACAGACGAATAGAAGAAGAACATTATTTCTTTATATCTGAGTACTGGCATGTCCAATGTATCACTTTCATGACAATTCAATTTTTCACTTTCACGATTCTTCCAGGACAACTACAATGACCAGCAGAACATTATGACCACCTACCTGATAGCATATATGTCCACCTTTGAAATGGATAACAGCAGTAATACTTCATGGCATTGGAGTAATGAGGCCATGGTAGGTTGCTGGAGGGAGCTGGCACCACATCTGCACACAGGAATCACCTAATTTCAGTAAATTGTGGAGAGGTGGGGGTGAGCTCTGACACTACATTCAGTCACATACCAGATGTGTTCACTTGGGTTCAGATCTGGCGAGTTGGGGGTCAGCACATCAGGTGTTCCTTGGACCACTCCATCACACTCCTGGTCTTTTCACATGGTGCATTTTCTTGTTGAAAAATGCCACTGCATTGGCAAATATGATCGTCATGAAGAGCTGTCCAAGGTTTGCAATCAATGTATGGTGTTCCTTGGCCATCATGGTGCCTTGGACGATCTCCATTGGACAATGGATGCACATGTGAATGTTATCCAGAGCATAATGACAGTTTGTCTCTGTCTTGCTCTATAGCTGTCAAGTAGCTGTTCTCCTGCAAGATGATGAATACATACCCTCCCATCGGTATTATGGAGGTGGTATCGGAATTCATCAGATCATACAATACTCTGCCACTGTTCAGACATCTAGTGCTAGTAATCACGTGTGCAATTCAGTCATAGTTGCCAATGTTGTGGTGTTAACACTGGCACATGCCAGGTCAATGGCTACAGAGACACATTGTTAGGAGTGTTTGGTGCACTGTGTGTTCAGACACGCTTATGCTCTGCCCAGCATAAATGCAGATATTAGTTCCACTACTGCTTGCCACTTCTCCTGTTTTACCAGTCTGCCCAGCCTACAACATCCGATGCCAGTAATGCGAGGTGGCCACTCAACCCCACAACATCTGGAGATAGTTTCACCTTCGCTTTGCCACATGTTGAAGCCACTCACCACAGCACTCCTCAAACATCCTATAAGTCATGCACTTTCCAAAATGCTCAAGCCAAGCCTCTGGGCCACACAGTCTGCCCTTGGTCAAACTCGGATAGATTGAGCGCCTTCCCCATTCTACACACAGACAGTATGGTCACTGATACTACAGGCACCAAGCATGTGTATGACTAACAGTTATTCCTTGTCAGGTGATGCTACTGTCACCTGGATGGGTTTATATCAATAGTAGGCCAGTGGTCATAATTTTCTGTCTTATTAGAGTATATGCAAATGGATATATTTTATTTTGTGTTTATTCTTGAATGCAACATATTCTCTGTAAAATCACATGTGAAAGGTGATGTAATCAGAAGTATATGATCTCTGAATGTTGGCAGTCCTAACAAATTATAATGACATTTCACAGCTGTTGTTGTGTTCATTTGTTGGGGAAACATTTTGGTAGGATTTCAAACAACATCTAAAGAAAGCATATTTTTGACTCCATCTCAAGGTGGTTTTAGTGCACAATGACTACAGAAATTATTAGTGAGTGGGAAGCAGGGTAGCACAGTGGTTAGCACACTGTACTCGCATTCGTGAGGATGACGCTTCAAAACTGCATTCAACCATCTTGATTTAGGTTTTTGTGTGCAATTGGCCTGCAAGAATCATAACATTGGTGAATGGAAGTGGAAACCAAGAACTAGACTAATTATGCTGGTGTTGAGCTAATGTTATTTTATTCACTATATGAAATAAAATTTATTTTACACTAGTAGTCTGATATTTGTCAACTGAGCACCCTGGGGGATCTGTACCCTTGAGAGACTTGGGCCACCCATAAGGCTTTGGCACCAAGAATTTTGTCCCCCATCTCAACACTATGCTCTCATCATCTCTGGACATGCTGAAAGTTTTGGATGAAGACAGTCAGGTAGATGCAGTATTTCTTGATTTCCAAAAAGCATTTGACTCATCACCACACCTATGGTTTTCATTGAAAGTACAATCAGATGGGGTTTTGTGACTGGATTGAGGATTTTTTGGTGGGAAGACGCAGCAAATTATCTTTGATGGAGAGTCACAGACAGATGCAGAAGTAACTTCGAGTGTGTTGCAGAGAAGTGTGAGGAACCGTTGCTGTTAATGTTGTGCACACTGAAACAGAAGGAGAAAAAAAAATAAAAGAAAAAAGAAGTTGCACCATGAAGGCATTATGAAAATGGGATGGAAATCGGTAAATGTGATGTACATGTACAGACAGACAAATGATTACAGTTTCAGAAAATCAGATGATTAATTCAAGGGAAAGAGTTTCACAAATTGAGCAAGTCAATAACGCATTGGTCCACCTCTTGCACCTTACACAAGCAGTTATTCAGCTTGGCATTGATTGCTGACTTGGATGTACTCCTGAGGGATATTGTGCCAAAGTCTGTCCAATTGTCATGTTAGATTCTTAAAATCCCAAGCTGGTTGGAAAGTCACACACATGATGCTACAAATGTTCTCAACTGGGGAGAGATCCAGTGACCTTGCTGGCCCAGGTAAGGTTTGGCAAACATGAAGACAAACTGTGTGCAAGTAGGTATTATTTGCCTGAAATGTAAGCCCAGGATGGCTTGCCATCAAGGGCAACAAAATGGATTTAGAATATTGTTGATGTGCCTCACTGTTGTGAGGGTGCCACAGATGACAACCAAAGGGGTCCTGCTATGAAAAGAAATGGTAATCCAGTCCATCACTCCTGGTTGGTGATAGTCAGGTTGATGTCCAACTGCTGTCCAGGGCATCTCCAGACACATCTTTGCTGGTCATCAGGGCTTTGTTCGAAGTAGGAATCATCACTAAAGATAGTTCTACACCAGTCAATGAAATTCCAAGCTGAAGACGTGTCTGAAGACACTCCAGACAGTGGTGAGATTAGTTACAACTTGCTCATGTGACCCATCTGTGAATATTGCTCAAATGTGTAAAGGCACCTATCAAATAGGACTAACAAGGGATATTGAATGTGTAGAGCAAAGGACAGCATGTACAGTGCTAAGTTTGTTTGACCTGCAAGAGAGTATCAGAGAGATATTAATGAAACTGAACTGGCACAAACTTGAATATAGACACAAACTACCCCCAGTAATCCTGCTTTTAGTTTCAAGAACTGACTTGAAATGATGATTAGGAATATACTGCAACCCCCTACAGATCGCTCCAATTGCAGTCATGAGAACATGATTAGATTAATTACAGCATGCACAGAGGTGTTTAAACAGTCATTCTTCCTGTGTTCCATACATGAATGGAACAGGAAAAAACCTTATAACTGGTACAATGGGTAATGTCCTCTGCCATATTTTTCAGTAGTTTGGAGAGTGTAAATGTAGAATCTTTCTGTGCAAGTAAAAAGTTAAATTATTCTGTTTAGTAAATTATGTTTTACATAAAATTATCATGAATAAACAAAGCTAAAAACTGCCCTTGGTGCCCTTGACTTCATTTGATATCTACTGAGTGAGTTAAAAAACAATATGTACAATGATTTTTCATAGAAAAACTCAATGACAAACACAACGTGTCATTATCTGTTCATATGAAATACAATTACTATCTGCTGACATGTCTATCAGCAAATGACTTTGTGCATTGTCCTGCAGAGTATGTCAGCTCTATATTCATTTGATATCTTATCAAATATTTTACTCACCTTTGCCACTTTGGAGCACTGTACAGAGTGTTAAAAAACAGTGTCAAATACTTTGAGAGGTGATAGCACTCACTGAAACAAGAAAAATAAGTCCAATAAACATGGGTCCAGAAAAGCATACTTCCTTGAGATAAACATGCGTTTATAGGAAGGGCTGCACAATGCTTGGTTGCGGATATTAACACAGTCATCAGGTTGGCTCTCAATCAAATGTTTCAACAGGGTAACATGAGGTTTTATTCATAGTACTCTACATATTGTTAGATTATCTGTAGTCAGTTGTATGGTTTGAGTTGAGTTGTAGGCTGTGTTAGTTTTCATCATCTTTGTTTGTCTTACTGTATGGTACTGTAAACCCTGGGCATATATCATAGTGTTTTACCTTCTTCCAAATATGGATTCACTTATGTGTTTACTGTTATTCTGCTGTTTGTACATACAAATTGTGTAGCACATTTACATATTCTCTCTTCCACAACTTGTTAGCAGTGGAAGTCCACTACTCGACAAGTGAAATGGCAGATGTGATTTAGCAAATGGATGTAGTCTGCAAGCCTGTGCCCTCTATGCTGAAAAATACCCACAGTGCAGAGTGCCCTGTGATAAGCTGTTCAACAAAATTTCCCAGCATTTGAGGGACTCAGGTACCCTTGCACCTCGGAAGACTGATAGTGGAAGGCCCTGATATGGAGGAGCATGTGCTACGTTCAGCGGAAGAAACCCCTGGGGCCAGTGTGCGATGATTAGCAGCAGCAGAAAGCATTCTCACCCTCCTACTGGGGGGGGGGGGGGGGAGGGGGAGGCACTTCATGAACTATTGCTGTACCCACATCATCACATCATCTACAGCATGTTCAGTCCCTAAAGCTAAGTATCATCATGGCAGATGGTGGTTCTGTCAATGGCTGTTGCAGAAGTGTGCTACATATCTGCTGTTCACATCCAAGATTTTATTTACTGGTGAGGCAGGTTTCACAAGAGATAGTGTTGTGAGTTTCCATTACCAGCAAGTAACTCAGGAAAGGTGTTCACAACACAATTCTCAATCAATGTATGAGCAATGGACTAATAGGGCCATACTTGCTATAAAAAAGGTTAACTTGGGTGCACTATCTGAACTTTCCCATTAATGTATTGCCTACCTTGCTTGAGACTGTACCATTGCAGCAATGAATACCAATGTGGCTGATCTATTATGATGCACCATCGCACGTTCATCACAATATGCATGAACATCTGCCGCAGAAATTTCAGGACTACTGGACTGGTTGGGGGGAGGGGGGGGAGGAGGGGGGGGGGGGGGAGGTTAGTTCCTCTGACCTCAATCCCTGATAGTTTGGTTTTGGGGACACTAGAAGGAATTGATTTATACGACACTAATCAGTGATGGACATCACAGGGTCTTGTCTTCAATGGATGCTACTGGTTACAACAGGAACCACGTATACTTCAGCGAGTGCATCATTCCTTATGCCAGAGGGCAGAGGGGAGCATTGTCATGAATGGATACAGCACTGAACACCTCCAGTAAACACGTTGTGACAAAGCAAGCTGGGATACTTTTACTTCCCCTCTTGTTTTGCCATCTGCCTCCTTCAAATTCATTTTTTCACTTTTAACTAATTACCATTAACATACATGAATATGATTAGGAAATGAGACACTTAAAGTAGTAAAGGAGTTCTGCTATTTGGGGAGCAAAATAACTGATGATGGTCGAAGTAGAGAGGATATAAAATGTAGACTGGCAATGGCAAGGAAAGCGTTTCTGAAGAAGAGAAATTTGTTAACATCGAGTATAGGTTTAAGTGTCAGGAAGTCGTTTCTGAAAGTATTTGTGTGGAGTGTAGCCATTTATGGAAGTGAAACATGGATGATAAATAGTTGGGACAAGAAGAGAATAGAAGCTATCGAAATGTGGTGCTACAGAAGAATGCTGAAGGTTAGATGGGTAGATCACATAACTAATGAGAAAGTATTGAATAGGATTGGGGAGAAGAGAAGTTGGTGGCACAACTGGACTATAAGAAGGGATCAGTTGGTAGGACATGTTCTGAGGCATCAAGGAATCACCAGTTTAGTATTGGAGGGCAGCGTGGAGGGTAAAAATCGTAGAGGGAGACCAAGAGATGAATACACTAAGCAGATTCAGAAGGATATAGGTTGCAGTAGGTACTGGGAGATGAAGAAGCTTGCACAGGATAGAGTAGCATGGAGAGCTGCATGAAACCAGTCTCAGGACTGAAGACCACAACAACAACACATGAATATAACCTGCATTTTCATAAAAGAGAAAGATTGGCCCTCAGTTTTAAAGAATATGACACCAGATCCAATTTTGTGCTTAGTTTTAGGTATTTAATTGATTTTCTAATTTATTTTGACTATGCCTAGTTAGTATCTTTTGTTATAGGGTTAAATCAGTGATTGTTTCATAACTTAAATTCTGTTGTTGGTGTATAAACAAATACAAATTGTTTTGTAACTTAAATTCTAATGTTGATGTATAAACAAATTAGAATTCATTACTAATTATAAACATTTAGGGGAACAACTAATAGTAATCATAAAGACTCTATTTGGCTCTATTCGAAAACATGTTAGCAAAGCCAGCCCTTAATTAATTCCAAAGTAATTAACAGTTTTGTCAAAAGTATTGCTTGCATAACTATATATGTTAACTTCATGATTTAAACAAATAATTTGGCTTAATCCTTGTAATAGAAGAAACTGTTAAAAAGACGGAATTTGTTGATGAATTCAGTTAATTTAATGAGTTGAGTTTTAATTGTAATTTCTGTAAATTTAACTTCAAACAATGTGTAGTTTCAGTACCTGTTATTGTGCAGATATATAAGGGCCCAATTTTTGGTCACAAGACAGTCTGTCCATGGCCGAGTTCCAGATGAGAAACCTATGTTGATTAGAACAACAACAATGCATCAACTTAACTGTGAAATAAGTGTTACACAATTAGGCCATGTGTTAAAACAATGACTGTGTCTGCTCCATATGTACCTTTGTATTCTTCAAGAACTGTACTTTGTGGTTGTGTTTTTACTGCTCGTAGATATTCAACGGTAAACTATTGTACCAGTATGTGGAGGTTCACCTGCAAACTATTAATGAGGCTTATCAAAATTAAACAATAGTTCACTGGCCATATTAAATGTGTATTATTGGGGTGTTGTGAACAGTGAAAGTAAAAGAGTGTAAAACACAAACATGCATCTGTTGCCGACATAATTTACAATAGACAGTAGCTGCGCTTCCACAACCCTATTTTTTCAACCAGTACATCAACACTGAGAACAATCAATAAAGAAATAAAAGAAGGCAGAACTGCTACAACGTGTTTATGCAGAAAGTATGCATTTCAGGACCCATGTTTACAAACTTACCTCAGAAAGTATGCATTTCTGGACCCATGTTTATTGGAATTATTTTTCTTGTTTTGATGAGTACTATGACCTCTCAAAGTATTCTACACTTTTTAACACCTTGGATACATTGTACAGTTTTACATAATAAGACAAATAATCATTTTTGATTAACACCAATATTGTAGTTATACCATTATACAAGATCATGCTCATTGTGTCTCTGAGACCATGTTAAATGATTTGCTTTTTTCATAGCTGAAGGTTTTCACATCACTATCTTTGAAGTAGCAATCTTTTGACCTACAGTGAACTGCTGTCACAAACACAGTACTCGAATGAAGCACTAAAAACAATGAATTTATTTTGACATTTGGACATTCTGCAGATGGGTAACTGCTGTTGCAGCTAGATGGTGTCTAAAAGTAATGCCTAAATACCATTTGTGGCTATGGTAGGTTTGATTAGTTTGTTATTTAGATACACCAATATTTTTGTTACTGTTATATAACACTCTACATCAGTGTCAGACATATGTAGTAGCTACTGGGAATGAATAAAATAATAAATTGAAAATAAATAATAAGAGTTGTTCTTAAGTGATATCTGTAGTTCCTCAAATATTAGCCACGAGAAGCTAGGTGGTGTACAGTTGTGTCAAATAGGTCATACACAAACAACATTTTAATGAGGATACAAAATGCAGATAGGATTGTCTAATGGAAAATTAGGAGCTGTACATAATTTTCACACCAGTGTCCATTTAATTACAAATTAAACAGCATCTAAATATTTGATCAGTACATAAAAAACAGAATTCTTTATCCTGGATATGTCAGACTGAATCAACAAAAGCAGTACCACATAGCTTGGTAGTGATTGTGCAAGACATATGAGTACAAGTTTGACTAGCTTTTTATGATAACATGTATTTTATAGGTACAGTGTTATCTATGGAGACGGTTTATGAGCATCACAGAAGAATTGTAACACGTTTTGGCCTGTGTACTAATGATGCATCATGGTATTCAGTATTGTTAGGAACTGGACTGGACTAGATATGACTACAGCTGCATATGCAGCTTAGTTTAAAATACTGCCTTACATTGAGCCACTGAAAGTACTTTTAGGCACAGGTATCTGGATCTGTTGTAAGCACAGAAAAGGTTTGGTGATGACCTAAGCAGAACAGTTACACCATGCCAATGGAAAAAGACACTTTACAGAGACAAAGAGTAATTAATTTCACGTGGTTGGACAACCAAAAGAAAAGGCTGAATAAAGTAGCTAAATAGATTAATGCCTGCCATGTCAGTATTACCTCTTCTGAAGTTCTTATTTTTTGTCCTGTTTGTCGAATGTCTTTTGTACTTCCACAAGTAACATTTGCTGTTAACACCCTTCTGTGACTTTTCTTCCACATTTCCTTTCTTGTTGGATCTTAATAACTGTAAAATGGCTCTCGAAGAGGGTCTGAATAGTATGCAAGCATAGGTGATATGAAATGGTTGCGAACTACAGTTCTGGCCAAAACAGCAGTGTACATAGTGTCCATGTATTCATCTTAGTGATATTAGTGTGGTACCACACATTTCAGACAGTACAGATGACAAAGTGTGTGGTTATAACCAACAATAATAAATTGATGTTGACCACAAAAGTTAATACAAAAACAGAAAAACAAGAATGCATCGCAAAACTACTATGAGGTATCACAGAACTAATTCCTAACATCACAATTAGACACAGCAGTCTTGATGATCTTGTCTTCAACCTTCATCAGCAAGCCTGGACTACAGCGGCATTTAGTGGTGGCCAACCAGTAAAACCACTCACCCCTAATTAGAGAGTTTGCAATACTAAGCCTGACGTGTGTTTCAATCAGTGGTTCTCAAACTGTGGCCCATGGGCCACAGGTGACCTGAGTAAAAGTATCTGTGCAGACCACAGTTCTCAGTTGTATTTTATAATAATTTGCATTTACCAACTAATAGACAAATCCAAAAATGTCAACTAACATTAACAGATTCTTAAGAGTGTAGCTTTCCTACTCAGAATCAAGCAAAAAGATTTAGCGAGACAGCAATATTTTAAGATCTGCTTACTTTTAATTGACATTTGTGAATTTGGCCATGGACTAAGTAAAGTTGGCTGTTTACTGCACTGGCAGAGACATAAGTAGCTGAAAGTAGATAGGCAATGGGGGTCCTGAAGCAGAGTATGTCACCCATGATGTCGTAGATGAGTCACAGGATTTCACCACCCCTCCTCTCCACCCCTATGGCATAGGCCAATTGCCGTATGTATAAAATGGCGGGAAATTAAAAAAATGGCGGGAAATTAAAAAATGCTCCCCTGCCCCCAAATCCTATAATGTCACTGTGGAAGTACGGCTTTTCCCCTATGTATAAATTGGCAGAAATCTCAAAAATTCAAGATGGTGATTTGTCATGGTGATGGATGTCCATCACTTGTGCTAAGTAAAGCATTCAAAATGGCAACTGAGTTTCCCGTGACATCACAGTGCATGTGGATGCTTGTGCTAAGCACAGAATTCAAGATAACTGGCCTGGATTACTGGTGCAGCTCTATTTAATTTGATTTGGATTACATATTGTACCAGAGGCATATTAGCAATATAGAACAAGTCAAATGAACATTTTATATATCATACAAATTTTATACATCATACAAATATGACTGGTTGCAGACAATACTACAACCTGCATTTTACTAGCATAAGTTCAATGAATACAAAAAATTACAGAATGAATAAAGTACACAGTTTTAACCCAGAGCCATTAATATATAATTAAATTTACATTGTATCTTTATGATTTAAATTAAGATACAAAACTTTTATGTTCATCGCATAAGTAAGTTCAAGTGAATAGTTAATAGTGTATATTAAATGGTAGTACACATTTTAACCTATGATATAAATAAATTTACATTTTATCATTATAATTTTCATTAGGAGTTCACAAATCTGTCTTCATGACATAAGTAGTTTTCATGATCACCAATCATTTGATTCATAAAATACCCAAAATGATGTAAATCTGCAGAAGTTCCAGGGGCCATTAGTTTCAAAGTCATGGCCAAGGCAACAGCCATGACTAGGTACAATGGCCCCTTTCACAATGGGACAACTGTCACCACACCAGACCACCAACCTGCAGGCCTAACTGCCCTTCAGTATAAGGCCATAGTAAGCATCTGCCTTGTCACCCCCAGTCAAGTCGGAAGATTTTCTTTTAAAAGCTTTTTTTTTTTTTTTTTTTTTTTAATCTAAGTGGTCTCCTCTATTTTTACTTCAGAGGATACCTTATTACTCTAGAAATTGATTCATTTTATAATAAGTTTGTTCTCTGAGGAATGCTTTTAAGTTCCTTTTGAATACGCGAGGCCTGTCTAAAAAGTATCTGACCTTTGACCAGAAAAAATATTTCAAATACCTGACGGGGTTGGGGCCCTAATCCCCTTCAAAGTAGGCCCCTTGTTCTTGCACGCACTTAGACCACCAATCCTTCCACTGCTGGAAACCCCTCTGGAAGTCTTCTTTTGGAATGGTGTTCAGCTCCATCATAGTGTTCCACACCGTTTCTTCTCTACTCCCAAAACGGGATCCTTTCAGTGGCGTCTTCAATTTTGAAAACAACCAGAAGTTGCAAGGAGCCATGTCTGGAGAGTAGGGAGGTTGGCAAACGGCTGTAACTCCATGTTTGGCCAAGAAATTGTGGATGAAGTGGGATGAATGTGTGGGGGTATCATCGTGATGTAGTTGCCAGCTTTTCGCCGTCCACATGTCTGGTCTTTTGTGCCGAGCTGCATCATGGAGTCGTCGCCAGATAACATCTTGATAGTACTCCTTTGTCACTGTTTGTCCTTCCGGTGCATATTGATGCTGCACCATTGCATGGGCATCAAAGGAGACAGTCAGCATCATCTTGATTTTGCTTCACCCCTGCCGCACTTTCTTCTACCTTGGAGACTCAGGATACTTCCATTGCGACGACTGTCTGTCTGTTTCTGGGTCATACCCATACACCCATAACTCATCTCCAGTTATCGTGGTGTTCAGAAACCCAGTATTAGTTTTGGTGGTCTCCAGAAGGTCCTGTGCAACATCAAAATGGAGGTCTTTTTGTTCTGGAGACAACAATTTGGGTACTCCAACCTCTTGGGCAGTCTCCCGCACAGTCAAACGACGATCCACCATCACCAAATTTTGCACCCTCTCAAAAACAGCTGCACTCTGAGCAGCTTGCCGGAATGCTGGTAACTATCTGCTGATGTGCAGCCATTTGTGAATTGGTTGAACCTCTCCTTAATTTGTGTTACACCCATTGCATCTTCTCCAAACACCTGCTGAATCTTATGAATTGTTTCACTTTGACAAACACCAAGCTTTTGACAAAATTTGATGCAGTATCTTTGCCCAACATGTTCAGTCATCTTGAGAGAATTGGTAATCCAATAAACGCATTGTGTAGCACCTCATTCAGTGGCCGACAGGCAGCGAATGATGCACTGGAAGGCAGGGACAAAATTCACACATGCGTACAGTAGCACTGTGCTATCATCTCTATTTTGTACAGGAAAATCAGAGGTCGGATACTTTTTAGACAGACCTCATATGTATATTATTAATTTCTGTTTTTACATTGATGGGAAGGTTGTTATATACTTTTATTATTGAGTCAGTTACTGTCATATGGACTTCTGTAAGAGTTGCAGAGCCTTGGCGGAAATTTTCCCCCTGTCTTGCGTTAAGCTAGTGAATGTCACAGTTTCTTTCTAATAATTCTTTGTTGCTGACTATAAACATCATCAGCAGGTGTGTGTGTGTGTGTGTGTGTGTGTGTGTGTGTCTATATATATATATATATATATATATATATATATATATATATATATATATATATATATATATATATATATATATAAAAAAACAAAGATGAGGTGACTTACCGAACAAAAGCGCTGGCAGGTCGATAGACACACAAACAAACACAAACATACACACAAAATTCAAGCTTTCGCAACAAACTGTTGCGAAAGCTTGAATTTTGTGTGTATGTTTGTGTTTGTTTGTGTGTCTATCGACCTGCCAGCGCTTTTGTTCGGTAAGTCACCTCATCTTTGTTTTTATATATAATTTTTCCCACGTGGAATGTTTCCTTCCATTATATTGATATATATATATATATATATATATATATATATTTGTAAGAGTAAATATCCTGAGAGCCTTAAAGAAATCTCTGTAGGATGTTCTGTTAGAGATCCCACATATTAACCTCACTGCTTGTTTCTGTATTTTGAAGACTTTTTCAACTCCTGTAGCATTTCCTCAGATGATAGTATCACAGGAGAGTACAGAATGGGAATACGCAAAATATGACAAAAGCAATATTTCTCTATCAATAATGTGAGAAATAGCTCTCAAGGCAAAAAATGCTGCACTAAGTTTTTTGACAAGTTGATCAATTTGGTCTTTCCATCTTAGCGGAGACCTGACTTAGCCACAGCCTGCGGAATGTTTCATTCTGGAAACAAGTAAAGCTGTGAGGACACGGCGTGAGTCATGGCTGACTAGCTCAGATGGTAGAGTACTTGCCAGCGTAAGGCAAAGGTCCCAAGTTCGAGTCTCAGTTCGGCACACAGTTTTAATCTGCCAGAAAGTATAAGTAACAGCTGCAAAATACTAACACAAATTCTTTACAGAGAAAAGGAAAAACTGGTTGAAGCCGACCTTGGGGAAGATTAGTTTGGATTCTGTAGAAATGTTGCAACACGTGAGGCAATACTGACCCTGCGACTTATCTTAGAGGATAGATTAAGGAAAGGCAAAACTACATTTCTAGCATTTGTAGACTTAGAGAAAGCTTTTGACAATGTTGGCTGGAATACTCTTCTTCAAATTCGGAAGGTGGCAGGGATAAAATACATGAGTTAAAGGCTATTTACAATTTGTACAGAAACCAGATAGCAGTTATAAGAGTTGAGGAGCATGAAAGGGAAGCAGTGGTTGGGAAGGGAGTGAGACAGGGTTGTAGCCTATCCCCAAAGTTATTCAATCTGTATATTGAACAAGCAGTAAAGGGAACAAAAGAAAAATTTGGAGTAGGAATTAAAATCAATGGAGAAGAAATACAAACTTTGAGACGAAATAAATTTTAGGTGCACAGCCTGGTACGAGCGTGCATAGAACACAATATTTCGGCAATCAACCATGTTGCCATCATCAGGTGTGCTGATGTACTAGGACATCAGTGCACCTAATGATGGCAATGTGGTCGATTACCGAAATATTGTGTCCTATGCACACTCATACCAGGCTGTTCACCCGAGATTTATTTTGTCATAAAATATGCCTGGAGAAATTGAAGAATCACAAAAACTTTGAGGTTTGCTGATAACACTGTAATTCTGTCGGAGACAGCAAAGGACCTGGAAGAACAGTTGAATGGAATGGACAGCATCTTGAAAGGAGGATATAAGATGAACATCAACAAAAACAAAATGAGGATAATGGAATGTAGTCAAATTAAATTAGGTGATATTGAGGGAATTATATTTGGAAATGAGACACTTAAAGAAGTACATGAGTTCTGCTATTTGGAGAGCAAAATAACTGGTGATGGTCAAAGTACGGAGGATATAAAATGCAGACTAGCTACAGCAAGGAAAGCGTTTCTGAAGAAGAGAAATTTGTTAACATCGAGTATAGGTTTAAGTGTCAGGAAGTCGTTTCTGAAAGTATTTGTATGGAGGGTAGCCATGTATGGAAGTGAAACATGGACGATAAATAGTTTGGACGAGAAGAGAATGGAAGTTTTCAAAATGTGGTGATACAGAAGAATGCTGAAGATTAGATGGATATATCATGTAACTAATGGGGAGATACTGAATAGAACTGGAGAGAAGAGGAATTTGTGGCATAACCTGACTAGAAAAGGGGATCGGTTGGTGGGACACATTCTGAGACATCAAGGGATCACCAAATTAGTATTGTAGGGAAGTATGGTGGGTAAAAATCATAGAGGGAGACCAAGAGATGAATACACGAAGCAGATTCAGAAGGATGTAGGTTGCTGTAGGTACTGGGAGATGAAGAAGCTTGCACAGGATAGAGTAGCATGGTGAGCTGTATCAAACCAGTCTCTGGACTGAAGACCACAACAACAACAAGCAACATTAGCAGATCACAATGTCCACTTATGCACAAACATAATGTCATAGTGATCAGGACAGATATCCTCCACACTAACACATTACACCCTCAGACATCTTTCAACTCATCAGATACTTCTTCACCACCTACCGAACAAAACATGCACTGTATACACATTCCAACACTGCTACTATCAATCTGTCAAAGCTGTAGGGCAGGTAACTATTATGATCCTAGTAGAATACCTCTGGTTTTGTTCAATATCTGTTGTCATGGATTGTAGAACTGATCATACTAGTGAACTCTATGCCATTTTTCCTTTATAGAACATGTCATTTTCTGAGAACCATTCCAGCAACTCACTTCTCCTATACTTAACAAAGAATGATTCAAGCTAACCACCATATTGAAAACAGATTGACATTAAATGTAGTTATTGCACCAGTTATTAACCAACGCAATGGAAGCAAACTTCTGAACAGAAATAGATGCATGCAGGACAGCAATGTTTGATGTCTGAGCTTCAATATTAGGCTGCATAAATGTCATGAAAAAGAACAGTACAGAACATTAGATCACCACAATCTCTCTTGCACACAATAACCACAATAACTGCCAACTGCTAGAGAAATGTATGCATAGAGCTGACAGAACCTCCCCACATCCTGTTGCTGAATTATAATTACTACACTATAAAACTAAATCTAAGATGTGAAAAAGAAATGGTGTACTTCACATCATCCCACATGAATCTTTGTTTGATGGACTCCAATACCTAGAGGGGATGTAAGTTTATTTTTCAATTCTGCATCAGTAACAAAGAAATGTACTTTTAAATAATTTTTCTACAGTTTTATCTAACCTAAAGTAATGGCAGTCCACATAGCCACTTGTCTAAAGTTTCAGTTTGCACCTTAGCAGAAGTAGCATGAAAGTTTTGTACTTTGGAGAGTTGCAAATAGTTTTAAACATGATAGAATAGTCCTTTTGATTTGGACTGTGAACTTCCTACTCTTATACAGGTAAGACATGGGAGTTGCTACACTTTTAACTAACTCATTTCAATCACTTTTCAGCAGTCACCCAACCACTGCCTTCCCCCATCCAAAAGACAAACATGTAGATCATCATAATCAAATACATAAAAAATAAGGGTTACTATACTTTTGGCTATCTAAGTTTCAACTACTTTCACTCCAAGAGATGTATGTACACATGTCATATGATGTATCCAGCTACACTAAGGTGGATAAGCAATTGGAGATAAACAAACATCTGCCTGCATTTCTAACTGTACGATGTGGTGCCAGTCAGTTCAGATATGTATCTTGGAGGAGAAATCTGTTCACAACATGGGATTACCTAATGTCATGCAGTGTGCTCAGGCAACACTAGTCTTCAATTACATGTAGTAAGTCAGCCTAACTGGATGCCTCCACGCATCATCCAGCACAGCACAGTGCTACGTAGGATTTGACAACAGCCATACATCTCAAGAGTGAAAAATAGCATATTAAAACATGTTTAGTAGGTCAGCATCTTGGATTCTGATGTCACAGAGAATGTGCCAGTATCTCAGGAGGTTCTATACTTAGCACAAGTGACCTAATTCCACAGTGATGTCAGGGGAAAATCTACCACCCATTTTGAATTTTATATTTAGCACAAGTCTCCCACTTCCACCAACAGGACAATGCACCATGACAATGCATCATCTCTGATTGTTTTGGATTTCCCACCAATTTACAGTTAGGACAACAGTCCTACTTCCACAGTGACCTTATGGGAATGGGGGTACAACCCACTAGCACAATTGGCCTAGCTTTGAATTTCCAAACAATTTTTAAATTTCCTACCAATTTTTTGAACTATCAGATAATTTATACACAGGGAAATTGACGTATTAGAAGAAATCTGGCAACAATAAATTAAATGAGCCATAACATCTTAGGGAAGGGGGAATTCTGGCAACAACGCATTTTGTGTCGAACCCCGCACTTCCTACCTGCAATAGTAGGTAGATAATAGAGGTTCTGGCGCATAGTAGCTAAGCTGTGACACCATCGCTGGCATCATCGGATTTCCCTACCCCTACCTCTCCACCCCTCTGACGTAGGCCAATTGCCTTATATATAAAATGGTAGAAAATTCAAAAAATTGGTGGGAAATTAGAAAACAGTCAGTGTTTTCCCCCACTCTTATGATATTGTGATGGAGTGTTGTTGTCCCAAGTATAGATTGGTGGGAATTTAAAAAATTCAAGAAGGCCCCTTGTGGGGCTGGTGACTGTTGGTCAATTGTGCTAACTATACAATATCATGGGACACTGCCACAGTCTCAATGGCA
Organism: Schistocerca americana; assembly: GCF_021461395.2. Classification (NCBI taxonomy): domain Eukaryota; kingdom Metazoa; phylum Arthropoda; class Insecta; order Orthoptera; family Acrididae; genus Schistocerca; species Schistocerca americana. Next base: position 544,347,788 of record NC_060119.1, read on the forward strand.
TCAGAATTCAAGATGCTACAGCAAATGGAAGTAACCAGTCTGATGATTGATTTAACATGTTTTCTCCAAGATATTATCCACTCCGACATAGCAAACAGGTCAGTTATAGGATTTCAGGATTTTACTCTCTGACATGATGGTTTAAACAATTATTTAAGCTTGGCCAACACATATGTCACGCAGCATCATGTTATTTCAATTCAAAAATTTCAAGCCCACTTTTCTCTTAATTTCAAACAAATGTTCTTCTGATGTTGCAGTTCAAACAAGTTGGTTTGAAGCTTATTTTAAAACTGTATGGTTGTTGCTATCATGTTGTGTAGAAGGAACAATTGCATCCTTATTGAACATCATACCAAGGGGGATGGGCCCTCTGCCCCCACTGCCACCCCTGGGAGCAGTCTGCGTGCACCAGTTGTCTGAGAAGGGCTGGGTCTGGTAGTGAACAGCCACTGTACTACACTATACGGAGAGAGATGCCTGCAGGGTAGGTGACACATATGGATAGTGTCTCACTGGCATGCTCCCAGCAGATTGCAGTGTGTGCTTGATGTCTTACCACTCTTGCACTATTTCCATGACTGGTTGCTCAAAACTCCTATAGCTTACCCACACCAAGAGATATTGGCAGCATGGTCCAGTTTCCACCTTGCGATTAACATCACAAATGATGCACTGTACAGGGAGACTGCTTTTACTTGCATGTCAGAGCTCGGAGTCTTTTGTGTCACCATACTACATCAATTGGGAATTCACGCAGTTGTCTGTGCTCTGTTGTTCACAAAGGCAGTCTGCCACGTGAAAGTCAAAATGGTTATATCTAAGAGACAGCTTTCAGACACAATTCTAAGATCATACAATTTTATATTTAAACATGCTCTTAATTTTTGAACATGGTGGCTTTCATAGTGCTAAAGAAAGGCATTGGAACTGTGCTGACATTCCACAGCTGGAGTAGCCTATGTGGTTCTCTACAGACTGCCCAATTGGATCTCACCATTCTCTGCATTGTGTCACATGGTTTCATGTAAGCAACAAACTGAACCACACTAAGACTCTGCAGGCCAGTTGGTGTCTCACTGAATGTCAAAGGCACCTTACATGAAGTGCACTCCATCACCAACCACAACCACCAATGGAGACAGATTTGTAACAGCCAGTGACGGTCCATACTGTATGAGTGCAAGCAGATATCCCTTGCCTTTTGTCCAATACAGGCTGTGTGCCACACCACAACCCCACAACCAGTTCACTCTATAACGTGATACAATTTTCAGACACATCCCTAAGGCTACACGATTTTGCTCTTAAACATGCTCTCTTAGTCATCTGTAATGCAATGCTGTTAATATTGCAATTTAGGTAATCTATTTCCCTAACATACACACATCTAGTAAGTTATATTTGTACAGAATTTCACATGACTGTGGTCACAAAATTTAGGAGGGTGAAACTTCTACTTTGTACACCAAATACACAATCAATTCCTTCTGCCACAAATTGTTACTGGTTTCCAGAGGTGTATAATGCCAGCTGTTTACAAAATTCATTTCTGATTATAATTTGGAAATTATAGGACACTCACACCATTCCTATAAAATATCATCAGTGGTGGTAAATGTATGTGATGAAACAAAGATATCTCACTAGAGTAATGGCCCTTTCCCTTCTTACGCATGGCATTTCAACATGAAGAAACTGTCACTATTGTCAGACAATAGACCATACTGCATCCTGTTAGCATGGTCTGGAGACTGCAGGCAAGTAGATCTCCCAAGCATCAGTCTAAAGGGGAATGACATTGTCAGCATAGTGAACCTACTAATTATGCTGCCCAGTCCAGTGCATTGGTGGCCAGCATCCTCTGCAAGGCTGCTGGCCAACAGTGATAAATTGTACCCCACTCTAGTGAGAAGCATTGCCATTTCTGTCATGAAACATTAATGTGAAAGTTTACAGAACATGCAGCTGTGACAAGCAGTCGATAGATTCATTTCTCACATAAGAACCTCAAGGCCAGAAGAAAGCAGGACTCATGCAGACATATATACCCATTTTATCAACATTAAACTATCATTACTTGATGGTCTGATATGCTTTTATGCACAGTGGAATGACAACACTCTTAGACAGTGACTGTACTAAGGTGGGGCCATGAAGCCTAAGACCATTGGTCATGGTGTTGTAGGATAGAATAGGCAGGAACATTTACTTATATAAACAAACACCACATACCAAGCTGCAAGTGATGATTGCTACACCAACCATGCCAACCGCCGCAAAGTTGAACCTGTTTCATCCTACTTGTAATAGGGTAAGACTGTTTTTTATTTGATCAACTGTAGGGGATGTCAGCAGACCACAGAATCCACCAGTGCAATGCAAGACAGCCATGATCATGCAGCAAATGTCTGCAGCTAGAGCAGAGCTGAGTCAGGGTGATGGACACCACAGGCCACACCACCTCCAATTATGCACAAGACACCAGCAGATGTCATTCAATGGATCAGATACGTCTGTACAATCCAACAAATGAAATGTGCACTGTATTCACATTCCAATGCCATTCTGTGAAAGCTATCGAGCAGACCAAGGCCACCTCATGATAAGTCCATGGTACTAGTCTACCAGTAGCACAGGTATGAGACTATTAATAACCCCCACCTCAGCACCACAGACAATGCCATCAGACAATAATTATACTACAAAGGGTCACACTTTGGATCAGAAAGTCTTGGTATTTAATCCCTTGTCAGTCAGTTGTAGGATAAGTCCATGGTACTAGTCTACCAGTTGCATAGGTATGAGACTATAAATAACCCCCACCTAGGCACCACAGACAATGCCATCAGGCAATAATTATACTACAAAGAAAGCCTTGGTATTTAATCCCTTGTCAGTCAGTTGTAGGATATGTATCTACCATTTACCATTTCTTGTGTGTCTTTTGACATTTGTTTGTGTACTGTAGTCATAAATTGTAGCATAATACAGTCGCCTCCTTCAACCATGATACTTTATAAAATTGATGAATATAGAACCATAAACAGTGTTGGTGTCTGTGTAATCAATTTAAACATAGTCTTCTTATAAGTTAACCACTATAGCAAATGAACTGCTGTGAAATATAGTAATTCCACCAGCTTTAAAACTCCAACAAATTGCTTTGCATTTTCTCGATGCACTATGTTATTTTCTTATAACCCACTACACATAGAAGCACATGACACAGGATGAATTACAAATACTGCTTCTGACTGTGGAAAATACCTAGCAACACTGAAGAGATACAAATGGGAGCTTAATATGATGTTCCTTCAGCAGGGTAGTTTATAAATTCATCTGTCATTCATAGCAGCATAGGCTGATGTTAGGAGTGGTCACTGCACCAGAGCAAACATTTCTGACCATTGCAGATTGGATGGAATGCATGGCTATGACTAAATATTAGAGAGAAATTCTATTTAGGGCACTCTAATTGTAAGTCAATGTGTCCCGATATTACATAGGCACATTTTTAAAACTACACAGATTTACATTTACCTATTCTCCAATATTAGAACTGGATAACTACAGTGCTGGAAGGACTACAATGCAACAGTTGTGGGAGCTATTTTCAGCAATGCACACCACCAACCTGATGCCTCTAATGCCATTTACAGTGCACAAATATTCCACTACCAAGACTATTTGAATCCAGCTTTCATATAGATAAGAAACAGGGGTCACTACACATTCAACCATCTGGTTACAACTACCTTTTAAGATCACACAACTACCCACTTCCTCCATCCAAATGACATACATGTAGAGATCATCATGCACAGGAGACTTCTTAGGACTTTTTGAAGGGTAACGAATAACAACAAAGATTATCATACAAAAACTTTTATTAATTTTGCATACACACAGAAAACAAATCTTGCCTTATACTTTTTTGACAAAGTTTTTAGAACATTGAGCTTAATTTTTAACTTGTTGCTTAAAATCACATGTGTATCAGCTACTTCTTTCTCCAGCCAGTAATTTGACAAATAAAAAGATGGTACATTTCCAAATTGTCATCTAATTTTCTTCCTATAAAATATCTGTTTTATGGTTTTAACAGTTAGCTCTGTTCCTTCTTTCAGTTCTTAGGTGAGTGCATTCAGGATTTTAATTTTCTCTCTTAAATTCTACATGACACTATTATTAAAGCATTTCACATCTTCCTATGTACAAATATGGGAATGGAAGTTTATAAAAGAAATTGTTGTGTATCCTTTAATGTAGTAAACGTTCTCAATTCCATTACTTTCAGACAGTACTCCCACATATGACAGTTTCCATTTCTGTTTCCTGTAAATGCAGATACTTTATATTCCATGTGATAAAAGGACACAGAAAAATAGTTAAATTGGGCTATGAGTTTACAATTGGACTGCAGATATAACCATATTTAGAAGACATGACTAGAAGACCAGAGATCACATGACTGGAATTGCAACTATCTTGAACCTTAGAAGAATAAAAGGGCGCCTGATAGCTGCAACTGATCTGTCTTTTGTGGTAGTGGAAAGTGTCAGCACAACTTTCTGTAATGTACTAAACAGCCCTCAGTTATTAGGGAGGAAGGCAAGACCAGCCAATGACTGCTTTGGTTTGTGGTTGTTAGTGGAGAACCTGGATAATCTTGCTACTGATATTGGCCACAAAAATTACACCAAAAATGATATGTTCCTTACCAAGAAGAATTTAAATGCACTTACATCCATTACAAAACCATTTTATCATAACATTATGTTAGTTAAAATCTGTAGCTAAGTGGACTATCGAGAAAAATTTGAAAAGGGATGGACTCTAATGCTGAAGAAGAAATTGTGTGGTAATTTAACTATTATCTACATAGTATATTCTCCAAGTTTGTCACTGTGAGACATTGACTAAAGGCAAAGCTACCGTTTCTCCTAAACAGAAACAACAATGTCATATGAAGAGGAATATTATGAAAAACCAGTAAGGGAGCACTATTTCGACCTAACTACAAAATCCTGTGACTATACTACATAAAGTGGAATTAGCCTGTGTTAAAATTGGTGTTCTAGTGGGAGAGCTGCCTTGAATACTGCAGCAATTTCATGAAGACAGCTATTACCTTTTGGATTTGGACGTAATGCAAGATTTTCCCAGAATTTTTAACAAAATGGAGATGTGAAACCACCTAATATCAAACCACAACTTCTATGTGGAAGGTTACTGCCAGGGAAACATCATCTGATTGTGGACAATGATAAGACAGTTGGGATTGACAATTTAAGGTGGATGAGCTCCAATTTTAGAGTAAAGATACATAACAAATTTATGTGCCAAATCACAAGCATGGGAGTGAACAATGGTATCGGTAATAACTTTGTAGATTTTATAAAGTGTCCAGCCCAGTAACTACAAGAAACTTTTACATCTTTCTTGGCTAAAGCACATGGTATCAACACATTAGAGGCTACAGCATACAGCTACAGAATATACTGTGTATTTGATCCAGTGCAAGACTCTTTCATTGTTTTAAACACTAACAAACAGTATTTACAAAGTTATCCGCCATACTCAGAGCCAATTAATGGATAACTTATAGAACAACAGCTGCATGGTGTTTAACAATGTTCTGCAGTTGTATAACACAAATACCCATAAACTGAGTGGTTTACAAGTCTGTCTGCATACAGTTTTAATTATCTACCAGTAAATTATGTGGAGATTCTTAACACTGACTCCAGCATAGACAATAAAAGAATAATAGAGAAGTATTATATTACAGCAAGAGAAACATATTTTTCTCAGTCTAAGACATTATTCTTCATAATAATATCAAGTATGACATTGCCAAATATGCCTGGTTCATACAAAAAATGTTATTCCAGGACTCAAGAATCAATGCATCAAACAGACTTCAACCATCCCCTGCTAAAGAAATTACTCCCAGGTATAGTTAATACGTAACTTGTATGAAAAAGAAAACAGGAAATGGAGGACACTGAAGACAAGAAACATAAAAACTGGTTTATACTAGAACAACTGCCACAGAGGAAGAATATAAACAGTAATTGGAAAAAGAAGCAGCTATTGCAGATGTGCAAACAGGGTTTACATATTGCCTTAAACATAAAGTATGGAGAAAAGTCTGGCTATGACTGGGGAAAATAAAATATCTAAATTTACAGAATATGTCAAATTACTGGCCAGAGAAAGAAATACCTGATTCAGATGTGGATTTAAGTTGTTGTTGTTGTTGTCTTCAGTCCAGAGACTGGTTTGATGCAGCTCTCCATACTACTCTAACCTGTACAAGTTTCTTCATCTCTGAGTAATTACTGCAACCTCGATCTTTCTGAATCTGCTTAGTGTATTCATCTGCTTAGTGTATTTTTACCCACCATACTTCCCTACAATACTAATTTTGTGATTCCTTGATGTCTCAGAACATGTCCTACCAACCAATCCCTTCTTCTAGTCAAGCTGTGCTGCAAATTCCTCTTCTCCACCAATTCTATTCAGTACCTCCTCATTAGTTACGTGATCTGCACATCTAATCTTCAGCATTCTTCTGTAGCACCACATTTCGAATGCTTCCTGTCTAAACTACTTATCGTCCATGTTTCACTTCCATACATGGCTAAACTCCACACAAATACTTTCAGAAAAGACTTCCTGACACTTAGATCTATACGCGATGTTAACAAATTTCTTTTCTTCAGAAACAATTTCCTTGCCATTGCCAGTCAACATTTTATATCCTTTCTACTTTGACCATCATCAGTTATTTTGCTCCTCAAATAGCAATACTCATGTACTTCTTTAAGTGTCTCATTTCCGAATCTAATTCCCTCAGTATCACCTAATTTAATTTGACTACATTCCATTATCCTCATTTTGCTTTTGTTGATGTTCATCTTATATCCTCCTTCCAAGATACTGTCCATTCCATTCAACTGCTCTTCCAGGTCCTTTGCTGTCTCTGACAGAATTACAATGTCATCAGCAAACCTCAAAGTTTTGTGTCTTCTTAATGGATTTTAATTCCTCTTAATTTCTCATTTGTTTCCTTTATAGCTTGCTCAATATATAGATTGAATAACAGCGGGTATAGACTACAACCCTGCCCCACTCCCTTCTCAATGACTGCTTCCCTTTCATTCCCCTCAAGTCTTATAACTGCTATGTGGTTTCTGTACAAATTGTAAATAGTTTTTGCTCCCTGTATTTTACCCCTGCCACCTTCAGAGTTTGAAAGTGAGTATTCCATTCAGTATTATCAAAAGCTTTCTCTAAGTCTACAAATGCTAGAAATGTAGGTTTGCCTTTCCTTAGCCGATCTTCTATACTTAGCGCAAGTGACCTACTTTTACCAGTATAATAAAGCTTGTCCTTGATTTTTGAATTTCCCACCAATTTCTACTTAGGATAATGGCCCTACCTCCAACATGACATCACAGGAGTGGCAGAAAACCCTGGCCAATTTTTAATTTCTTGCTAGTTTTTTGAATTTATTGCTATTTTATGCAGAGGGAAATTGATCTACACCAGAGGGATGGAGGGGTGGGGAAATCTGGTAACAAAGCATTTGGTGCCCAAACCCACATTACCTACCTACTACAACAACCACTGCAGGGTTAGAAGATGTGGAAGGGGTTCATGTTTTATTGTTTGCCTTTCTATACTAACTCATGGATATCCCTCACTTGTATGCCTCAGCTGCTATGGCATACATTTTGACATGGATGTAACATGGATTCAGGAATGCACAATACAGCACTACTCACCTTCAAATATGATATGGTACATATTTGTAGCAAGGAAAATGGAAATGAATTAAGGCTGTTGTACAACACAAAGAGCAGATGAAAACTGACATCCAAAACATTTAGTAAACATGTGTGCTTAAATATGAGTATTTATTTATTCATTTAGTCCTTCAAATCCTACATATATAGAATATATACAAGGATATTGAACTTGGTTAGGCCTTTACAAGATAAAATACAGTTTGTATTGCATTCCTAAGGACTAGATACTGACGTAATATAGCAAAGAATCATATATACAACAAACATCAGTGGCAACAAACAAAGTAGAATATTCAGAATGCATCTTTATTTTTGTTTTCTGGTTTCTAGGTACTCTGTCAGACTGTAAAAGCAATGATCAATTAAATATGCCTTTAGTTCAGCCTTAAAATTACTGAGCTTGCTTACTGATTTAATACGGTTAGGCAGATTATTGTAAATTTTTATCCCAGTATGTAGAGTGCCTGTTTGGCACGATGACGTTCTCACCTGTTTCATATGAAGGTCAGATTTTTGCTTGGTATTGTATGCATGTATATCTTCATTTTTAATACGATATCTGGGTGTCTATCAATATATTTTTTGATGAAGGCTGATGTTTCATAGATAAAAATGCAAGGAAGAGGAAGAACTGGCAGTTTTTTGAATATGGGTCTGCATGATTTCGTATTGTTTAGTCCTTCAATAATTCTTAATAGTCTCTTTTGCATCCTGAAAAGTTTAGTATTTGTTGTTGCATTGCCGCAGAAGATTATGCCATATTTAATTACAGAATGTACATAGGACTAATATACATTTAACTGGCTGGCTTTGCTGCAACAAGTTTTTAAGATCCTTATCATGTAGCAGGTTTTGCTTGGTTTTCTTTGCCAATGTTTAATGTGTACCTCCCATTTTGTGTTGTTCTGAAGGCAGAGTCCCAGAAATTTTGTGCTGTCAACACTTTCAAGAATTCTGCCCCTTAGTTCTATTTGTATGTTCGGGTGGTGTCTTCCTTTTAGATTATAGAAGTTCAGTGCTACTGTCTTTTCTTTGTTTATAGTACTTATCAGTTAATCATCCACTCACATATATAACACTACAACACTTCATAAGACAATTAGAGTGTCACAGCTTTGAGGTTGCTGAGGGTGGCAGCAACCTGAAACTGAACAGTTGACGCAAAGCTTTCCAAATGGTGCCAAATTTTAACGATCAGTGCTTGGGCATAAGTAGCCAATTTATTCCACTTTTACCATACCTAGCTTGTAACATACTAATTTATGTAGATTGGCAATTCATAACAAAATTGGCCCGATCTGCCATCCTACAATGTCAGTATCAGCTCTGAAGCAAAGACATTTGATGAATACTGGCCTAGATGCAATGTTATTAACTCCTATACTCGGTTCATTCCAAGTTTAACATGAAAGTAAACATTGCTCAATGTATTTCTCCACATTTTTTTTATCTCATTGAGGTACAAGCTAAGCAATATCTATGTAATAACATTTATATACTTTAACCATTGGTACTTTTATGTATGTACTGATGGTGGTTATGCTACACAACAGTTGTTTATTGACAAACAAATAATTCAACTCAATTCAATTTCTGTGGAACTTAAACCACACCCTGCTGAGTACTATTACATATTTGGCATCACAAATGTGGCAGTCAAGTTTAGGCTTGTTGTGCAGACCTATATAATGCATGCTCCAACAGCTAATAAGCATTCTGTGGGGATTTGAGCACTCTGCTGTGAATGTTGTAGCCAATGTGAGCATTAGACCGGATCATAGTGAGTTATTTAGTGAACTGTGAAATAAATTATTGCAGTTGTCATGGCTGATGTTGGTCGTAAGTGAAAATTTTACACAGACAAGAAAGAGACATACCGGGTGATCAAAAAGTCAGTATAAATTTGAAAACTTAATAAACCATGGAATAATGTAGATAGAGAGGTAAAAATTGACACACATGCTTGGAATGACATGGGGTTTTATTACAACAACAACAACAAAAAAGTTTACAAAATGTCGAACAGATGGCGCTGGACAGCAAAACGTCAGTGACAGGTGAGAGGTACGCTGATATGTTACAGAATCACATCATCCCCAGCCTGGCTGATAAACAACTGCTGGAACATACAATATTTATGCAGGATGGCACTCCACCCCATATTGCTAGATGCGTGAAAGATCTCTTGTACCCGTCGTTTGGTGATGATCGTGTGCTCAACTGCCACTTTCGTCATGCTTGGCCTCCCAGGTCCCCAGAGCTCAGTCCGTGCGGTTATAGGCTTTGGGGTTACTTGAAGTCGCAAGTGTATCGTGATCGACTGACATCTCTAGGGATGCTGAAAGACAACATCCGACGCCAATGCCTCACCATAACTCCGGACATGCTTTACAGTGCTGTTCACAACATTATTCCTTGACTACAGCTATTGTTAAGGAATGGTGGTGGACATATTGAGCATTTCCTGTAAAGAACATCATCTTTGCTTTGTCTTACTTTGTTATGCTAATTATTGCTATTCTGATCACATGAAGCGCCATCTGTCAGACATTTTTTGAACTTTTGTATTTTTTTTTTTTTGTTCTAATAAAACCCCATGTCATTCCAAGCATGTGTGTCAATTTTTACCTCTCTATCTACATTATTCCATGATTTATTCAGTTTTCAAATTTATACTGACTTTTTGATCACCTGGTATATTGCAAGACGCAAACTTTCATCAAGCACAAAGCATGTGTATACGCATACTGCAACTGTCGCTTGGATCCAGCAGCAGTGTCTTGACATGTGTGAAGCACCATCATTTGTGGATCAGACTATAGTAATGTACAGTTCTTATCAGCACTGTGCAAGGATTAGGTTGCAGCTGCAACATCAGCATACTGTAACAGCCAAACAACAAAAAGTCAATTCCCCTGTATATGTGATTGGTAAAAACAAACCCCAGGAAAACAGTATAGATTCAGATTCAATTTAAAATAATTTGTGCAGACAATAAAATTGATAGGGTCAAGTGGAAAGTGAAAGCTACGAGAAACAATGAGAAGCAGAAAAATCTGTAGCAAACACAGAATGTTTCAGCTGCATGAATGTGCAATGTAGAAGTGTATTGTAGAGATTTCAAGAGTAGACAGTTTCCATATGTTCCATTTTTCTTTCCCCATAGCTGATTCACTTGACACGATCTCCTATATACTGTCATTTTATTTCTGAAATTGGCCATACTGGTAGTGACAGATTTTTTTCCTAAAATTTACAGATGACATTAAGCACAGTCAGTTTCTAGTTTCTTTTTAACAGTTTATCATGCCTGTGTTTTGCTCCAGAACTCAGAGCAACTTCAGACATTTTCACAATGTGTGCAAATGAAAAGATCACATGAACGTGAGTGGCACAACACAGAAAGTGATTGCCCATTGAGATCTGAAACAAGACTTATATGAATTAAACATTTAATGTAGTGTTTGTCAACAACAATGAAGACTTTCAATGATTTGGCATGTCTCATTGTGTCATTCATGACAGGATATCAATGAAATAATTGATACAGGTTCTCTTTATGGAGATGCCACATCAGGCATAAATACACTGCATTCATAAACCTGTACTGAGTGGGTGTTTGTTTACATTAGATTTAAACTTACGATGAATGAAGTATGCAAATATAATCCTGCTTGAAGCTTTAAAATCACCACCGGACCTTTGCAGAAGATTCACATAAGTGAAATTTTTAGTGAAATAATGCCAACTAAGAAATTCCATGCTTATGAAGCAAATCTGAGAAACTACCTGTATTACAATGGTCATGATAAGAAGTTTACTGTGCTATGAGCTTGAGAGAATTGTGAGTTGTACACATCAAACAATGAAACGTTAATACATGGAATTATATATGGGAGTGGAAAAATACATTGTCTGATCAAAATTATCTACACATCACTATATAATGTGGTCTGGGCAACTAGATGTCATGAGAAATGGTTCCAAGAGTATGAAAGAAAGTGGAGAGAATTGTGTTGTCAGTAGAGAAGCACTAACAACAAAATAGGTTGATCAAGAGAGTACAGAAAATCGAATGTTGGCTTGTCGCTGGATGTTACCCAAGAAACAGATCCTTCAGAGACATTTCAACCCTTCTAAAGCTGCCAAGGTCAAATGTTGGTGATGTGACTGTGAAGAGGAAATGCAAAGAGACAAGGAAATTACTACCAACATTCCAGCTATCACAATGACCGTGCATAGGAAGTAAAAAGAACTGGGTACAATGGCTGGAAATTCTTTTTAAGCCACACATTTCTGTAGTCATTGCTAGGTGACACTTGGGTTGCTGTGAAAGGCATTCATTCAAATTTCAACTGTCAGTATACTCATTCTTAATTGAATTTTGAATCAGAAGTCTACTGCAAAGATAACCTTTATTAGGGATATTGATTGCTTAACATATTACAGTCTCTGACTAGCCAAGGCTGTAGGTATGAGCCAATCACTGGCCTGTGTGGGCTTTTATTGCATGTTTGTGAGCCCCATTGAATGGTGGACTAAGCATTCTGATTTCTGCATTCATCTGCTGTTCTTCCTGTTTCCTGCATGCAGTAATATTCTGGATGACTGGTCTCACAGCTTGCTAATGGACATTGGTATTTTAATTGAGGTCACTTTCTGATGGCTGTTCTCAGCTGCAAATTACAAGAAGTATTGTGGGAATGTGGCTTGCAATTTGCAGCTTAGCTTCATATGCTTAAAAGTGTCTTCACTTATGTTACAATTTAACTGCCATTTTACAGTGGAGTGGACCATGACCCATTTTCATGGTACAACCTAGTCTTTCAATTGCACAGCTGTGAAGTAGGTGAAATGCCCATGTCACAATCCTATTAGGTTATGTGTGTTCGGTATTTCATAATGTATCTAGGGTACTTCTTTATTCAATTTTTCATATGTCATGGACATGTATATCATGTGGTCCATAAAGGGACAAGTGTACTCTTTTGTTTATTACTGCTTTTGAATTGTGTCTTAATAATCATAAATTTAACTAAAGTATCTATAACTCTTTCGTTCCTGAGACACTCATGAAATCCATACTAAAATGTGACTGCAAGTGCTTTTATATTCATTTTAATATCTATTCTTAATTCAAGCATGAACTTTGCTCTGAATTCTGGCTTCAGAAGCAACATTAGTCAATCTAAAACAAAACTGGAATCAGAAGAGGCTTTTTCAGCACTGCAAACAGTAGCAACCTTTCTAAAACGTTAAGATGTTTTTAGCATGGAAGGTAAGTGGTGCTGATGCCAAGACTCTGATACTGCCTGTTGCTCATCGCATTATGTTTGACATGATTGATGTTTATGTACTACAGGTTTTTGTGTGGACAAGCATCAGACTGAGGCATGCATCCTCATGAAAGAAAGATCAGGTTCATGTTCATCTAATCAGGTTATGAAATTTCTAGAAGCTACTGATCTTAAATTCACTCAAATACTCATTTATGTCCTCATTTCTTACCATTGTTCATTGTAACTATCCCCTACTTTTGAATATGTTTATGAAACTGTGGTCAAATTGCATTATAAATTACTTCTTGGGCCAAAATTTTATATGAAAAGGGTCAGTTATTTTCAGGGTCATTTTCTGAAGACATATTTTCATATGCTCAGATAAATTACAGAAAATGAGTAGGATGATTATACCTGGTGATCCTGCCAGGATATGTCCTGGATAAGCTTTTAATATTTACTTGGTAGCAATCATAATTATTTTGGGTGATTCTTCCCCGCAGTTGTCTGGTACTTGTCTTTTTATGATTCACATGAGGGGTGACTCAGCAATGATTTTGTCAGCAAACATACAAAAAATTCTCTGGTCAGTGTTTGCAGTGGTGCTACTGGACTACCTTCAGAGTCAGTTTGTTCTGAGCTTCTGTACTATGTGCAGCCATTTTATGTATTGCTACCAAGCAATATAGTGCACAATTATGCACTTGTCTCAGACATTTTAACAGGAGCATCCTCACCTGGGTCCATTTTTCAATTGGTACCCACGGTATTTTTACCATTTGGATCATATTGTGTAATTCACAACAGATGATCGACATCTTCATGGTGCAGACAGTGTCATGACAGATAACTTATCCAGCATCAATGCTGCCTTAGTATACATTAACTGTGACAAAATAGCAGAAGCACAACTATAGGACAAGCAATCCAATGAACTCTTACACTACGCTACAACTGGGTTGTGCCTGGGACCTCACACTGTTCCCATCTCCTCAAAACAATTACTCTTTAATAGTTCACAGTATCATCTTCGACCACCAGTACCTCTCAGCATGTCAAGATTCATCTTTGATAAACTACATGGGCAGTCCCATCCATGGATCCAACCAACAATGAAACTTGTACTTGTCACAGGCCACTCCATGTGACCAAGTGTGAAAAAAGATTGTAAAACTTGGGCATGAGCATATGCTGCCACCAATGATATAAAGTAGGGTGACACAGGCCAATCACAACAATCCCTAAGGGCTGCTTTCAGCATACCTACATAGACCTTGTCAGGGGCCCCTCACTGACTCATGTGGTTTTCCCTATATGCTTTCAAGGGTAACCTGCTGCGTCGAGACTATATCAGTATCTGATATCACTCCAAATACAACAGAAAAAGTATCTGTCAGATTATGAATTTCCCATTTTGGTTGTCCTACCTCAGTTATTACTGGTCAAGGCAGACAATTTGAATCAGCACTTTTTAACCAAACTCTGTCATGTGTGTAATGTCCAGCACTTCCGAACCACAGATTATCACCCCAAAGTAATGGGCTAGGGAAGAGCTGGCATTGCACACTAAAAATAGCCCTCATGTGTTGTGGAGAGGAATGGATGGCAACCCTGCCGTGGGTGCTTTTAGGCTTGCATTTGGCATGTAAGGAAGACCTCCACACATCCCTAATGGAAATTTTCTCTACAGGGTACCACTAACTCTACTGACAGGCTTCACAGACCCATCCTTATTACTAGCAGAGAAAGAACTGTCTCTGCTAGTCCATGAGGCAAATTAACACATCACTTGCTTCAAGATACCTCCTCTACAAAAACATGGTTCACACAAAATCTTCATCCAACAAACCCTAAAGGACTGCAGCTATGTAATGCTGAGAGATGATACTACCTTCTTAGCATTGCAATGGCCCACAATGAGTTATCAGACAGGACACGAACACATTTCATGTCTCAGTGAAGGAAAAACTGACAACAGTTACTGTCAACAGACTCAAGCCTGCATGTATCTGATAGGATACTTCCAATGCAAAGTAAATAGCACTGACCATATGGACAAAAGTACTCACATCGACTCAGATGATGACATATTTGTAGAGAAGCAGACGTGCAATGGTTTCAACCTCAAGAGATTTCAGTTACACTCATCAATGACCTCCTAATAGTGGAAGGACAGTATGGCAAATGGCAGAGCAGTGAAGCGAGACTTCTGGAGATATAATCTCACCATTACCAGACACAACCTCTTCTCAGTCATTATTAGACAGAATCCTCATAGTCACAGCTACTAAGAAACAACCATAGCCTCAGCAGCTGTAAACGGCACAGCACCCACTTGTGGATATGGTTTTACCACCTCCACCAGTCAAGGTTCCATGCCAGTCCAATGCTAATCAGCAATCCCATTATGGATGAGCATGCCAGCTTCCTCTTCACCTCGTGCTATATCATCTCTACTGACCATTAGCAATCCACCTAGCTCCACCACTCCATGAGCTGGGAAATGATCCAGCCTTCCATTGCATAGGCAGCCAGCCATGGCAATGGCAATGAAAGCGTTTCTGAAGAAGAGAAATTTGTTAACATCGAGTATAGATTTAAGTGTCAGGAAATCGTTTCTGAAAGTATTTGTATGGAGTGTAGCCATGTATGGAAGTGAAACATGGACGACAAATAGTTTGGACAAGAAGAGAATAGAAGCTTTTGAAACGTGGTGCTACAGAAGAATGCTGAAGATTAGATGGGTAGATCATATAACTAATGAGGATGTATTGAATAGAACTGGAGAGAAGAGAAATTTGTGGCACAACTTGACTAGAAGAAGGGATTGGTTAGTAGGGCAAATTCTGAGGCATCAAGGTATCACCAATTTATTATTGGAGGGCAGCGAGGAGAGTAAAAATTGTAGAGGGAGACCAAGAGATGAATACATTATACAGATTCAGAAGGATGTAGGTTGCAGTAGGTACCGGGAGACGAAGAAGCTTGCACAGGATAGAGTAGCATGGAGAGCTGCATCAAACCAGTCTCTGGACTGAATACCACAACAGCAACAACATCTGCGACTCAGCATTTCTGCTATATGCTGAACAGCAACTTCCCTTCTCTAATATTGTTACATTCCTTCCTGGACTTTCCATTGTTTGATTTCTTTGTTTATGTGAGATACAAGGTGCACATAGATGTTTTGTAGAAGTCTAATACTGTAGGAAAGTGAACAGTTTAAGGAATTTATGAGGATTTACAGTTATAGTGGCACATGTACAGCCATGTGAAAAAAAATGCAATCTTGTTCAGATTTTTTTTCTGGAAGATACAACTGTTCCATGCCTGTTATGTTTGGTGGATTGTCTATTTTAATGTGTGTGTTATCTATTGTCTGGTAAAATTTCTTTTGGTTGGTGTTGAATGTTTGGTTTTGTTTCTTTCTATTTTCACTTTTTTTGTATCTTCTAAGTCGTTTGGCCAACGCTTGTAATTTCTGCTTCTTTTCATCTAATTGCTCTATCGCTTCTTGTTGTGAGATTTTACCTAACCTTTTTCATTTTTGGTCTGATATTTTATTTCTTATAAATTGTGTTAGCTGTCCGATGTCTTTTCTCAGTTTTTCTATTCTGATCTGTAGCCTGTGTTGCCATGCTGGTTTTGTGAGTTTCTTCTGTGTGTTGGTTGGTTCTGATCTCTGCCTAGTGTGTATATTTATTTTAGTGAGTGCTCCGACATAAACCAGTAGTTGTAACTCTTCCATAGTCGTATTTTCATTTATTTTGTTGTGTATGATTGTGTTGATAGTTGTTATTGTTGTTTCGACTTGTGGGTTATTTGGTGGTCTATGCAAGAATGGTCTAATGTCTGTATTTGTCTCTTTGTATTCTATATATGTCAACTGAAATTTTTCTTCTATATCTAACATGTGTGTCACTTCATGTTCTATTTGTGCTTGTTCTGGTGGCTGTCTTAAGATTTCGTTTTCCTCTGATTGTTTAATTGATGCATGTTGTTCTTTGTTTGTTTGCTCTGGGATGTTTGAGTCCATTACTGTATTTTATTCTTCTTCTGATTGCACATTATTTTGTTCCAGTATTTGTTGTACTTGTTGTTTGATGTTTTCTAATTCTGACTGGGGTATCCTGTTATTTTTGATTATTACACGAATCTGATCAGCTAGTCATTGTTCAGTTAAAAATTTTAATTCTGTGTTGTTGTTGTGGTCTTCAGTCCTGAGACTGGTTTGATGCAGCTCTCCATGCTACTCTATCCTGTGCAAGCTTCTTCATCTCCCAGTACTTACTGCAACCTACGTCCTTCTGAATCTGCTTAGTGTATTCACCTCTGGTCTCCCTTATGGTTTTTACCCTCCACACTGCCCTCCAATGCTAAATTTGTGATCCCTTGATGCCTCAGAACATGTCCTACCAACCGGTCCCTTCTTCTTGTCAAGTTGTGCCACAAACTCCTCTTCTCCCCAATTCTATTCAATACCTCCTCATTAGTTATGTGATCTACCGATCTAATCTTCAGCATTCTTCTGTAGCACCACATTTCGAAAGCTTCTAATCTCTTCATGTCCCAACTACACTCCTGGAAATGGAAAAAAGAACACATTGACAACGGTGTGTCAGACCCACCATACTTGCTCCGGACACTGCGAGAGGGCTGTACAAGCAATGATCACACGCACGGCACAGCGGACACACCAAGAACTGCGGTGTTGGCCGTCGAATGGTGCTAACTGCGCAGCATTTGTGCACCGCCGCCGTCAGTGTCAGCCAGTTTGCCGTGGCATACGGAGCTCCATCGCAGTCTTTAACACTGGTAGCATGCCGCGACAGCGTGGACGTGAACCGTATGTGCAGTTGACGGACTTTGAGCGAGGGCGTATAGTGGGCATGCGGGAGGCCGGGTGGACGTACCGCCGAATTGCTCAACACGTGGGGCGTGAGGTCTCCACAGTACATCGATGTTGTCGCCAGTGGTCGGCGGAAGGTGCACGTGCCCGTCGACCTGGGACCGGACCGCAGCGACGCACGGATGCACGCCAAGACCGTAGGATCCTACGCAGTGCCATAGGGGACCGCACCGCCACTTCCCAGCAAATTAGGGACACTGTTGCTCCTGGGGTATCGGCGAGGACCATTCGCAACCGTCTCCATGAAGCTGGGCTACGGTCCCGCACACCGTTAGGCCGTCTTCTGCTCACGCCCCAACATTGTGCAGCCCGCCTCCAGTGGTGTCGCGACAGGCGTGAATGGAGGGACGAATGGAGACGTGTCGTCTTCAGCGATGAGAGTCGCTTCTGCCTTGGTGCCAATGATGGTCGTATGCATGTTTGGCGCCGTGCAGGTGAGCGCCACAATCAGGACTGCATACGACCGAGGCACACAGGGCCAACACCCGGCATCATGGTGTGGGGAGCGATCTCCTACACTGGCCGTACACCACTGGTGATCGTCGAGGGGACACTGAATAGTGCACGGTACATCCAAACCGTCATCAAACCCATCGTTCTACCATTCCTAGACCGGCAAGGGAACTTGCTGTTCCAACAGGACAATGCACGTCCGCATGTATCCCGTGCCACCCAACATGCTCTAGAAGGTGTAAGTCAACTACCCTGGCCAGCAAGATCTCCGGATCTGTCCCCCATTGAGCATGTTTGGGACTGGATGAAGCGTCGTCTCACGCGGTCTGCACGTCCAGCACGAACGCTGGTCCAACTGAGGCGCCAGGTGGAAATGGCATGGCAAGCCGTTCCACAGGACTACATCCAGCATCTCTACGATCGTCTCCATGGGAGAATAGCAGCCTGCATTGCTGTGAAAGGTGGATATACACTGTACTAGTGCCGACATTGTGCATGCTCTGTTGCCTGTGTCTATGTGCCTGTGGTTCTGTCAGTGTGATCATGTGATGTATCTGACCCCAGGAATGTGTCAATAAAGTTTCCCCTTCCTGGGACAATGAATTCACGGTGTTCTTATTTCAATTTCCAGGAGTGTATTTATTGTCCATGTTTCACTTCCATACATGGCTACACTCCATACAAATACTTTAAGAAACGACTTCTGACACTTAAATCTATACTCAATGTTAACAAATTTCACCCCCGGTAGCTGAGTGGTCAGCCTGACAAACTGTCAATCCTAAGGGCCTGGGTTCGATTCCCGGCTGGGTCGGACATTTTCTCCACTCAGGGACTGGGTGTTGTGTTGTCCAAATCATCATCATTTCATCCTCATCGATGCACAGGTCGTCGAAATAGCGTCAACTCGAAAGACCTGCACCAGGCGAACGGTCTACCCGACGGGAGGCCCTAGCCACATGACATTTCATTTTTTCTCTTCTTCAGAAACGCTTTTCTTGCCATTGGCAGTCTACATTTTATATCTTCTCTACTTCAACCATCATCAGTTATTTTGTTCCCCAAATAGCAAAACTCCTTTACTATTTTAAGTGTCTCATTTCCTAATCGAATTCCCTCAGCATCACCCGACTTAATTCGACTACATTCCATTATCCTCATTTTGATTTTGTTGATGTTCATCTTGCATCCTCCTTTCAAAACACTGTCCATTCCATTCAACTGCTCTTCCAAGTCCTTTGCTGTCTCTGACAGAATTACAATGTCATCAGCGATCCTCAAAGTTTTTATTCCTTCTCCATGGATTTTAATACCTACTCCGAATTTTTCTTTTGTTTCCTTTACTGCTTGCTCAATATACAGACTGAATAACATTGGGGAGAGGCTACAACCCTGTCTCACTCCCTTCCCAACCGCTGCTTCCCTTTCATGTCCCTCGACTATTATAACTGCCATCTGGTTTCTGTACAAATTGTAAATAGCCTTTCGCTCCCTGTATTTTACTCCTGCCACCTTTATAATTTGAAAGAGAGTATTCCAGTCAACATTGTCAAAAGCTTTCTCTAAGTCTACAAATGCTAGAAACGTAGGTTTGCCTTTCCTTAATCTTTTTTCTAAAATACGTCATAAGGTCAGTATTGCCTCACGTGTTCCAATATTTCTACGGAATCCAAACTGATCTTCCGCAAGGTTGGCTTCTACTAGTTTTTCCATTCATCTGTAAAGAATTCGTGGTAGTATTTTGCAGCTGTGGCTTATTAAACTGATTGTTGGGTGATTTTCACATCTGTCAACACCTGCTTTCTTTGGTATTGGAATTATTATATTCTTCTTGAAGTCTGAGGGTATTTCGCCTGTCTCATACATCTTGCTCACCAGATGGTAGTGTTTTGTCAGGACTGGGTCTCCCAAGGCCGTCAGTAGTTCTAATGGAATGTTGTCTACTTCTGGGGCCTTGTTTTGTCTCAGGTCTTTCAGTGCTCTGTCAAACTCTTCACGCAGTACTGTATCTCCCATTTCGTCTTCATCTACATTCTCTTCCATTTCCAGACTATTGTTCTCAAGTACATCACCCTTGTATAGACCCTATATATACTCCTTCCACCTTTCTGCTTTCCCTTCATTGCTTAGAACTGGGTTTCCATCTGAGCTCTTGATATTCATAAAAGTGGTTCTCTTTTCTCCAAAGGCCTCTTTAATTTTCTTGTAGGCAGTATCTATTCTGGGTATCTGGTAATAAATGTTGTGTATAATTGTGATCTGTATCCAGTTGTGTTGGTTCCTAAGTTTGTTGCTTTTGATATTCATATAAGTGGTTCTCTTTTCTCCAAAGGCCTCTTTAATTTTCTTGTAGGCAGTATCTATTCTGGGTATCTGGTAATAAATGTTGTGTATAATTGTGATCTGTATCCAGTTGTGTTGGTTCCTAAGTTTGTTGCTTCGTAATAACAGAACATAAGGTGTTGGTTAACTTCATCTGACAATCTCATCCTCTGTCTTTGTTTTCCTTGTAGAGAGGTTGCAGGAAGCTTATCCTGAAAAACACCTCTATTTGGATTTAAATCATTTGCCGTGTGTGGCTAGCAGTGTCGTTACCATTGTGGACGGGAATAGGGTTCAAGTGTCATCCCCGACCATGACAGCGCTTGTCCGAGGCTTCATTAGTTCTGTTCTGAACCAACTAATCACACTAAAAGGGGGTGTTAGCTCTATTAGTGGTTTGTTCTTTTCGTCGCCTTTTACGACTGGCAGAACATACCGGAGGCCTATTCTTTTCCCGGGCCTCCACGAGGTTTATTATTATTATTATTATTATTATTATTATTTTTATTTCCATGACAGTGGAGTAGTTAAATCATTTACTTATGGAAAACGCATATTAGCCTTCGAAATTTTTATGGTCTGATCAGATGTGAGATGCTGTTGATCCGTCACGATTGAAACTTGCAGTATCTTATGTTACTTATTTTGACTGTCTTCCATTTGTTCTTAATATGAAGGATTTGGTGATTTATTAGGCCTATTCTGTTCTTAATGTGTATTTATGGAGGACCTTTTTATATACTTATCAGAATTCACTCTTGGTTCTTGAACATTCTGCTGGGTCTTGATGAACAACACTGGATACTGTTGCTTCATGTTTTTGCCTTTAAAGTGCTCTAAAGAGATTTTTGTGGCACAGTGGAATATTATTTCTTTATTGTCAGTTGCTTGAATTATGCTTATTGTATTTGCATGTGGTTCAGTGTAGTATTCTTAGGCAAGTTTGGTTATTGTCTTATCTTTCCCAATATTTCTTACAAAATGCAGAGGAGAATGGTAAATAAGAGGGAGATGAGCAGTAGCATGTGGCGAGAAGCATGGGCAGGAACGATAAACCTAGGTCTGTGGTACACGCTGGTTCTAGTGATTTTCCTTTTACCTTGCAACTCAAAACAGTGAACATATTTCATCTGGTGATTACCGAAAGTTGTTGGATAGTTAAGTGGAGAGTATTGTCACTATCAGTGTAGCAAGTGTATCAGGAAGCAAGTTGTGTCAATATGGAGATGCAGATGACCATGAAATGGTCTTAGCACTCAAATCCACTAGTAACTGTGAAGTTTTATTATAGGTTGTATTAGATAATTCTGTAACTCCCACTATCTGCAATGTTCAAGTAGAACAGCAGAATATTGGATCAGCTTCTGAAAGCATCTTTAATCAGGACTTAATTAATGTATTATTGGCATCTATAGAGGAGAAAATTGAGGATAGTGAGGAATTAAAAGAACAGTTAATGGTCAGTAATGAAGAATTAAAATAATTATTAATAAATATCAGAAACAATTGCAACAAAGCACAAGAGAAAAATAAAGCTAGTCAAGAGAATTAAGAGAAAAATAAAGCTAGTCAAGAGAATTAAATAAGTTAATTGGAAATTTGGAAAGCAATCTTGATCTGTTGTGGAGAGTATTTCAAATGGGTTTAATGTACTCACATATCAGATGAGGTGAAAGTTTCAGTCTGATTACTACAGGAGAATATCTACGGTGGGGAACAGGTGTACTGCAGTAAAAAAGAGTCAGGTTAAGTTAAAAAAGTTGTGGAGAATCAGAATAAATAATTGCAAGAGGATTTGTGGGCCTTGAGAGAGGAACATTTAACAGATAAAAGTGCCTTCAGGAACTAGAGAGGAGGTGCAACAGAGTATTAAAAAGGTTGATAATCGTGACACTGCTGTAGTGCAGATGAATATTACTGCTGAACAGAGCTCAGATGGCACAGTACCAGTAGGTGTTGCTGATTCAGAGGAGGTTAGCTTGCCTTTTTAGGTTTAAAGAGGAATGTATGGAAAACAATAGGAGGAGATGAGAGCTGAGTCATGACTTAGAAGAAAGAGGAGAAGATAGAGGAGAAGATAAGTGAAGTTCCACCTAGAAATTATTGCTGTATTAGAACTCAGGTGTCTAATGAAGAACTGGATCCCAGTTCATGAAGAACAGCCAGAACCAGAACCTCACTGTGAATAGAGATGGACTCATCAAAGCAGAGGACAATTTAACCATGAAGCTGTGAACTGAGATGGAATGCCTTGATTCGATTATAATATTTTCTGTCAGTATGTAAATCTCAAGTGTTTTCTGACTTATCAAATAGTATTCAACATCTTGCACTTTGATTTTTCACTTCCTCCAACCTGCGTTGTTGCTCGTAAAATTGAATTTGTTTGTGAAAATTAGGAAGGTCAACTGGAATATGTGTGTGAATACATTGGCTCACAGTTAGCAGTTTTACAAAGAATTTTGTCACTTGTTCTTGTCTTCAGATTGGTCTGAAGCAGTTTGAGACAGGTAAGATGTGGAATATCAATTACGCAAAATTTTAATCAATCTAATTTCACCAACCCTGGTGATTATTTGAAAACATGCCTTTAAAAAATCCCACAGAACTAATGTGGATATGCCTGATGACATTACCTGCATGTTAAAAGCAGATCATTCTTGAAGGATTTCTTAGTTTACTTCACAAACTGCAGTGCAATAGGGGGAAGGAAATGAATCATAGTGGAGAAACAAATCAATTTGAATACCCTGATCCTTGGCCATGGTGGAATTGAAATTATAATCATGGGTCCCATGATTACAGTAGAGGCAGGTTTGGTAATGACAGACAGAAGCACTGAGAGGATTTCCCTAATGGAGGCAGCAATGATGATTTTAGGAGAGGACACAGTAACTGGAAACATAGCAGATGTGGACCCAGCCATGGCAGTAGGGATAATGGTGATAATGGTAGATGGAGGAGTAATGATTTAGGTCCATGAATCATTGAGGCGCAATGAGTTGACCCACTGAATAATGCATGAGCAGAGTGTTAACTTCCAAGGGAATAACAAATGCTGTCAGCAGCCAATATAAGAGCTGCAGAATGGATAAATGACAATTCTGAGTAGCTGAATAACTTGACTTTTGAAGATTTGAGGGAGTTGTTGTTTACTCAAAACCCGGAAAAATTTGAAGCATTCGTGAATCCAGTACTTACAATAGATGTGAACTAAATTGTTTTGTTGTGTGTTCTAGATACAGAGAGTCAGATGTTGGCACTGAGTGAGTCAGTATTCCAGTGATGTGAATCAGTAAGTTTGTGGCCTATTCTGCCTTTACAGTGGACAAAAGTGAAAGAGGCAGTTGCCAGAAAAACTTTTTGAAACGTTTTGAAACTATACTGATACAGATCCCTCAAGAAAAAGACTGTCCGCCCCTGGCAGCTGAGTGGTCAGTGCAACAGAATGTCAATCCTAAGGGCCCAGATTTGGTTCCCGGCTGTGTTGGAGATTTTCTATGGTCAGGGACTGGGTGTTGTGTTGTCCTAATCATCATCATTTCATCCCCATTGACACGCAAGTCGCCGAAGTGGAGTCAAATCAAAAGACTTGCACCCGGTGAACGGTCTACCTGACAGGAGGCCCTAGTCACATGACATTTACATTTATTTAGAAAAAGACTTTCAACATACACCTGCTGCATCATTATTGTTACACAGTTAAATTACAAAGAGACAGTATGGATAACTAATGCTCATTTTCAGCAGACAAAATTCCAGCACTGACAATAAAAACAATAATAATAGAAAAAAATCTATTCCTAGCTTTTGGAACATTTAGTTCCTTCACCAGGAAGGAAAAAGAACTAGGTTTCAGAAGGTCAGAAAGAAGGAACAGATCACTCATATCCTGTAACATGAGGGTTCACATGATGTAAGGAAAAGGGGAGACAAAGACTTTTATCTTTCCAATTACACAACTGGATCTTTTTAAATCTTAATCTGCAACAAATTTTGATAAATGTAACACAAACACATGCAGACACTGTCAGATCAGAAATTCATCTATGGAGTAGAAGATTTTGTCAACTTGAAATGATTTCAATTTGTTTTTGAGACTTTCAGTATCTGCTAGCACCTTTAATTCTACATCTACATCTACATCCATACTCTGCAAGCCACCCGACGGTGTGTGACGGAGGGTACCTTGAGTACCTCTACCGGTTCTCCCTTCTATTCCAGTCTCGTATTGTTTTTGGAAAGAAGGATTGTCAGTATGCTTCTGTGTGGGCTCTAATCTCTTTGATTTTATCCTCGTGGTCTCTTTGCGAGATATACGTAGGAGGGGGCAATATACTGCTTGACTCTTCGGTGAAGGTATGTTCTCGAAACTTTAACAAAAGCCCGTACCGAGCTACTGAGCATCTCTCCTGCAGAGTCTTCCACTGGAGTTTATCTATCATCTCTGTAACGCTTTCACGATTACTAAATGATCCTGTAACGAAGCGCGCTGCTCTCCGTTGGATCTTCTCTATCTCTTCTATCAACCCTATCTGGTACGGATCCCACACTGCTGAGCAGTATTCAAGCAGTGGGCAAACAAGCGTACTGTATCCCACTTCCATTGTTTTTGGATTGCATTTCCTTAGGATTCTTCCAATGAATCTCAGTCTGGCATCTGCTTTACCAACGATCAACTTTATATGATCATTCCATTTTAAATCACTCCTAATGCGAACTCCCAGATAATTTATGGAATTAACTGCTTCCAGTTGCTGACCTGCTATTTTGTAGCTAAATGATAAGGGATTTATCTTTCTATGTATTCGCAGCACATTGCACTTGTTTACATTGAGATTCAATTGCCATTCGCCGCAGATCCTCCTGCATTTCAGTACAATTTTCCATTGTTACAACCTCTCGATACACCACAGCATCATCTGCAAAAAGCATCAGTGACCTTCTGATGTCATCCACAAGGTCATTTATGTATATTGTGAATAGCAATGGTCCTATGACACTCCCCTGTGGCACACCTGAAATCACTCTTACTTCAGAAGACTTCTCTCCATTGAGAATGACATGCTGCGTTCTGTTATCTAGGAACTCTTCAATCCAATCGCACAATTGGTCTGATAGTCCAAATGCTCTTACTTTGTTCATTAAACGACTGTGGGGAACTGTATTGAACACCTTGCGGAAGTCAAGAAACACAGCATCTACCTGTGAACCCGTGTCTATGGCCCTCTGAGTCTCGTGGACGAATAGCGCAAGCTGGGTTTCACACGACCGTCTTTTTTGAAACCCATGCTGATTCCTACAGAGTAGATTTTTAGCCTCCAGAAAAGTCATTATACTCGAACATAATACGTGTTCCAAAATTCCACAACTGATCGATGTTAGAGATATAGGTCTATAGTTCTGCACATCTGTTCGACGTCCCTTCTTGAAGATGGGGATGACCTGTGCCCTTTTCCAATCCTTTGGAACGCTACACTCTTCTAGAGACCTATGATACACCGCTGCAAGAAGGGGGGCAAGTTCCTTCGCATACTCTGTGTAAAATCAAACTGGTATCCCATCAGGTCCAGCGGCCTTTCCTCTTTTGAGCGATTTTAATTGTTTCTCTATCCCTCTGTCGCCTATTTCGATATCTACCATTTTGTCATCTGTGCGACAATCTAGAGAAGGAACTACAGCGCAGTCTTCCTCTGTGAAACAGCTTTGGAAAAATACATTTAGTATTTCGGCCTTTAGTCTGTCATCCTCTGGTTCAGTACCATTTTGGTCACAGAGTGTCTGGACATTTTGTTTTGACCCACCTACCACTTTGACATAAGACCAAAATTTCTTAGGATTTTCTGCCAAGTCAGTACATAGAACTTTACTTTCGAATTCATTGAATGCCTCTTGCATAGCCCTCCTCACACTACATTTCGCTTTGCGTAATTTTTGTTTGTCTGCAAGGCTTTGGCTATGTTTATGTTTGCTGTGAAGTTCCCTTTGCTTCCGCAGAAGTTTTCTAACTCAGTTGTTGTACCACGGTGGCTCTTTTCCATCTCTTACGATCTTGCTTGGCACATACTAATCTAACGTATATTTTACAATGGTTTTGAACTTTGTCCACTGATCCTCAACACTATCTGTACTTGAGACAAAACTTTTGTGTTGAGCCGTCAGGAACTCTGTAATCTGCTTTTTGTCACTTTTGCTAAACAGAAAGGGTACAGGTCAAATACTATGGAAGCATATTTATGATATTTGCTATGCAAAAAATATTAAATTGTGGATAGGAGGTTATTTTTGCTGCTAGTGTTATAGTTATGAATGTTGCTATTATTGTGAGCCAACGGCCTTGCTGCAGCGGTAACACAGGTTCCTGTCAGATCATCAAAGTTAAGCACTTTTGGGCTGGGCTAGCACTTGGATGTGTGACATCTGGTCTACCGAGTGCTGTTGGCAAGTGGGGTGCACTCAGCCCTTAGGAGGCAAACTGAGGAGTTACTTGATTGAGAAGCAGTGGCTCCAGTCTTGTAAACTGACATATGGTTGGCAGAGTGATGTGCCAACCACATGGCCATTTGCATCCAGTGACGCCTGTGGACTGAAGTTGACATGGCGACCAGTCAGCAACATCAGGCCTTCATGGCCTATCTGGGCAGAGTTTAGTTTTTACTATTATTGTGAAGCTATTGTTATTATGCATTATTTTAAACAGTTGCCTACATGAAGTCAGAAGAGGAACACCAGATATTATCTTTACAGCGTGTTTATGAGCAATGAATACTTCATTTCTATGTAGGGAATTGACCAGAAAATTATACCATATAGCATCAATGAAAAGGAATATGCAAGTAAGCTAATTTTCTACAGTTTTCATCACCAAAATCAGTAATTACACATATATCAAATGCTGATGAACTCAGGCATCTGAAATTATTGTATAATTCATTAATTGAAGGAACTGTGTTGAAGTTAATACTGTCAGGTGTGGTGGTCAAGTGATAGCACATCTACCTGGAAACTGAAACAACATGGGATTGTTTCCCAGTTGGACCACAATTATTTTTTTTTCAGTCTGGTTTCAGATTCCAAATTAAACTGTAGGTTCTCTTTGAACATTTAGATAACTAGGGTAAGTTATAAACATGCAAGTTGCCAAAGTGGCATCCAATGGGAAGATTTGCACCAAGACATCAAGCCACATAAAATTATTTTTAATTGTTAATAATAATTCTGTATATTTCATTTCCTCCTTTCATCAGAAGGCTCTCTTCTGTCCTGGGATTTGAGTGACCACCTACCCTCCTTCCCAAGCCTCTGAAGCTTAACCTTCTTTCATCTCTGGTGAAGGAACTAACATTTCTGATAGCTAGGAATAGTTTTTCCCTCTAATTTTATTTTGTGTATTGGCAGTACTGGAATGTTGCTTCCTGAAGATGAGTAATGACCAAACATAAGCCTACTGTCTCCATGTAATTTTACAGTTTCCTCAAGTGAATTTTTCTTTTGGTATAAAACACACAGTTAAACTATCAAAATGGATTGGAGTCCACATTTGAATTAATAATTAAATTAATTATTCTCTTGAATGCAGTGATACAATGTAATGAATTACTATGAATTAAGTATATGTGATGACTGTACACTTCCCCTGGTCACTCTCAGTAAAAATAATGCTTGTAATAATTAATTTACTAGAAATGAATTTCTAGAAATTTTAGTTTTGTTTTCAGTGTTAAGATTTGCACTAAAAATCAACAGTTTTTCAAAAGTGCTTCACTGTACTACATAATTTATCCCTTGCAGAAATGTTAATCATGGATGCTATTACAGTATCATTAGACGGACAACAAACTACAAAGTATTACATTTATTCACAAAGGACATTGTCACTTTTTCATACAAAAACGCTTACACAAAACACACAGCTTTAAAAACAATCTCCTCTACAGTATAATAATTTGAGACACTTGTTCTGTTTTTTGCTAGAAGGTTCATTGATAGTATTTCTTAGAGATTTCCTATGTTCGCAAAAAAGTCCACAATAATTTGGTATCTGAAAAATATCAAATGACTTCTTAGAATAAATAAACAGTTCAGGCTAATATAATGGAGTTACATGTCAGAAAAACAGCTTCTCAACTCCTCTGTCTCTAACGCAAGAAATATATTTATGGAACTACACTGAACAATCTGCTATGGAAGAGGGGATATTTCATTAATAAATTCATGTTTTGTAATTACTCTAGTTCTACAACTTTCTCCAATATATTACTCTTTTATTAATACTATAGGTCTTGAGATTAAAACGGACTCGGTAATAGTTAGTAAAGTAAAATAGAATATTGTGTTCATTGCCATAAAAGTTTTCTTTATAAGTTTCTAAATCTGTAAAATTATTTATACATCTCTTTCTTTCTCTTCCACTCAAAAGGAAAAATTCTCAATTATATCAAAGTAATTTACTGTTCCCAAAATGAATCTTTCTAGCTAGGAAGTTTCACTACATAGTTATTTAAGCTTTCAAATGCTTCACCAAAAAATAAGATAATATTTATGTAACAAGAAGGAACCTTAGTCATATGCACTTGACAATTTTATCATAAAAGATTATTGTGATTGCCAAGCTTTCAGAGTAAGTTGCTCCTTCTTCAGGCAGATGGGTTGAAGGGGAAGGAATAAGGGTGAAGAAAAAGGAGTGGATCAGTCTAGGAAAAGGGGTAGATTTTGAGAAGGTCACCCAGAAATGTGGGTCAGGGGAGGCTTACCATACGGGATGAGAAGGAAAGACTCAGAATGAGATTTTCACTCTGATATTGCACACTGATATGAAACTTCCTGGCAGATTAAAACTGTGTCCTGAGTTCAAGTCTCGGTCCAGCACACAGTTTTAATCTGCCTGGAAGTTTCATATCAACACACACTCTGCTGCGGAGTGAAAATCTCATTCTGGAAACATTCTCCCAGGCTGTGGCTAAGCCAGGTCTGTGCAATATCCTTTCTTACAGGAGTGTTCGTTCTGCAAGGTTTGCAAGAGAGCTTCTGTGAAGTTTGGTAACTAGGAGATGAGGTACTGGTGGAATTAAAGCTTTGAGGACAAGTTGTGGGTCATGCTTGAGGGGCTCAGTTGGTAGAGCACTTGCCTGCGAAAGGCAAGGTCCCAAGTTTGAGTCTCAGTCCGGCACACAGTTTTAATCTGCCAGGAAGTTTCAGAAGGAAAGACTGATTGTTGGGGACTGCATCAGATGAGATTTGAAAACCTGAAAGCTTAAAGGTGGAAGACAGGATAATAACCCTCATAATCTCTGTCTTCCATATTACCCTGTCTTCCACCTTTAAGCTCTCAGATTTCCAAATCTCATCCGAGCAGTCCCCAACAATCGGTCTTTACTTCTCATCCCGTATGGTAAGTCTCCGCTGACCAATGTTTCTGTATGACTTTCCCAAAATCTACCCCTTTTCCTATATCTCTCCAGCCCTTTTCCTTCACCCTTCTTCTTTCCCCTTCAACCCATCTGTCACAAAAAGGAGACACTGGCTCTGAAAGCTTGCCAATCACAACAGTCTTTTATGTGTGTGTGCTGCTGTCACTTGGTGAGTAGATTTGCTATCTATCCAATTAAATAATTTTATCAATAATTGTTTTCATTGTTAGATGACAATTTTATCAGCTTTTTCTTTTCGGAGGTCTCACAAAAGGATGAAATCTATCTTTAAACACAGTTTGATTCATATGAACCATGGTTATCTGTATTATTTAAGGCAATTTACAGGCCTTAATGTAGCTATTTGACAGTATTATGAATCAGAAATGCCATAAAAGGACAGGCTTCATAAGAACAAAATCTTTTTGGACCTTTCCTAAACTTGCAATTCACATAAAGCTTTATCGACAACAAATGTATCTATCACCAAAAGGAAAACGTGTGGAATACAGCCTAATTCATGAAAAATGGTGTACAGTACAGCATAATTCATGAGAAAATGTGTGCAATACAGTCTAATTCATTTACTCACTCATTAATTATGAAGGAAAACTTACATTAATGTGGAGTGAGTCAAGGTTGCTACTCTCCTGCCTTGAAGTACCCATTTCATTTTCCTCAGTATCTATGTATCAAACAAGATACTTAAGATCAAATCTCTTATATGCCATTTCCACTATGGGGTATATCAGAACATATTTCAGTCTACAGTGAAATATGATTAGTAGTATTATTTTCACACATTTCAGTGCAAAGGTCCTGGACATAATTTTAGTTCATTGTTAATGCATTATTTCCTCTCTTCTAAAGACAAAGACAAAGAAATTTGATCTTTTGAAGAAGAGGTCTTGATATGTTGATCACATTTCCTGATGGACAAACTAAACAGAGTCTTCAGTCACTTTGTGATATCATAGATTGGAACTCTGCTATAGCTGACAATGAGATGCACTAGAATATCCACCTTTTGCACTTTTTAAGTACTTGCAATCTTGGTAGGGCATGTGCTTGATTACGCAGTTGCTTCCAGATTAAATGTTGTAGGTCACAGAACTGCAAATCTCTCTTGTCTGTCAGTCAACCATGATTTTGGTACACAATGCTAACATTATGTAGTAAATCATCTGTGATAGTGCACCACTTCAAACTATACCATGAGAAGGAGTGTAGGGCAATTCAAATTCTGCTCCTATTCCAGGATTCCCAAATAGTTTAGTAAAGGACCCTATATACATATAACATCAGAAAACTTAACTAACAGATAGGCAGGACACCAACTGACCAAGATTTGGAAGCCTTCAATTAGCTTGCTAGGGGAGCTGTGAATTCAAAATAGATGAGCCTACCCATTTGTCATACATATATATGGGCAGCAGTTGGGACTAACATGGATAATGTGTACACCCTACCTCCAGTGCTAATTTGCAACACCTGAAACTCTCAGTATTTGGAACAAGATTGAACTATAAACAAAAAAATTGAAAACATAGGAAGAGGCAGATATTCATTCACCCACTGTCCCTACACTAGTAATGGAAGCAGACTCTGTGGAAGTTGTGGAACAAACTGAAAAGAGAACTCCTGGACTCTGGGAGGCAGCTGTCATGCCAGAGCATGATAAGAAAACCCAGACATCAAGAAATGAATGATTGCAGAATATTGTATGTGGAACAGCAGTGGACTACATATGGGACAATCTTATATGACTGGGACAAGACTGAATACAAAGTGCACTGTAGCAAATGTCCTGGCCACACTTGCTGTGTACTCTCAATTTGATTTCACCACTGCAAAATCATTAAAAACATGAGCATCTATATCACAATTTTTCCCTGGACGTTTTAGGTCTTTTTAATTGTAATGGAACAATAACAACCTTGGAGTTATGAACAATCATTTGGTCAGAAAGTGTTGTAAGTGACTTTTCCACAGGTAACAATCCTCTTATTGGTTAATAATTTGACACTGTCCTTGTCCTCTACAACAACTGTTGTAAGTGTATTTTCAGAGCAGGATGCTGTCGGGATATATTTCAGGCCAACAGTCACTCAAAATAATCTGGTCCAGAGTTATAAAAAAGAGAAATTCAATGTCTTACAAATATATGTTGGAATTTTCAGAATTTGCTACAACAAAATTTCCATCTTATTTGATAAAAATCCCCAATCTCATTAAGAGATCTGCTTGCTTTGTAAATAGCATACAAAGGTAAAAATCTTTCTCATGTACAAGCTCTACTTGAAATGTGATAATGACACTGCAAATCATAACAGTAAGCAAAGAACACTTTAAATTGATGTGATACTAGGTGACAGTTTAAGAAAATGTAAATAAATATCAACAATATCAACAACAAACACTCAGATATTTCATGGTGACAAATAGGAAGTCCATTAGTGGTAAATATAGCCATTAATCATAAATCTTATTTCATTAACTGATTTGATAGCTCTTTCTTTTGTTAAATCAGTTCGTGTAGTATAGTGGCAACAGTTTCTCTCTCTCTCTCCTTTTTTTTTTTTTTTTTTTTTTTTTTTTTTTTTTTTTTTTTTTTTTTTAACAAGCAAATTAATTTTATACAAATGAAATTTTTCCTCTGTTCTCTTTGTGGGACAGCCTGAATTGGTTCTACAACTGTTTCTTATGTTAAGTTAGCAGTGTATTGTTGCATCATTCTCTCATTGCTAGTGGTTTTTACTTTCTTATAGTCACTGCTTTGCAGAGTTCTGTTTCACTTTGCAAGTTAGTACGTGTACAGTTGGGTGGTCCTTATTTTTCAATTTATGTATTTCTTAACACACACACCCCTAGTTTTTTCCATCTGTTTTAAGAAAAATTTTAAGATGTATTCTGTTGAAATTGAAGACAAGGAACCCATGCTGCAGTTGGCGAGAAGTTGCATTGTGTCACTACATGTTGGTTTATTACTGCTTACACGTATGCTCAGCTGCTGTCATACTGTCCACCTTCAGTTGTGCATGTTTCCATTCAGTGATGTTGTGAATGTTTATTTATTTCATGGCAAGTAGTTCAAGAAGCAATGATAGAGTTATTTATTTAGTCAGTAAAATTAGGCACCAGATCAGTGGACATAAATTACTATGTAATTGACAGGTT
Source organism: Schistocerca americana (assembly GCF_021461395.2). Classification (NCBI taxonomy): domain Eukaryota; kingdom Metazoa; phylum Arthropoda; class Insecta; order Orthoptera; family Acrididae; genus Schistocerca; species Schistocerca americana. Next base: position 544,381,158 of record NC_060119.1, read on the forward strand.
TTATGACATACACAAAGTGAAATTGACAATCAGTGAAAATGCTAATTTAGTTATGCATGAATGTGTAATAGTTTGGGAGAAGGTTAGGATTCCTACAAGAGCTCTACCTCATCATATGAAGAAACATATAAGCATGCATTCAGAATGATGCAATCTGCAAACAAATGCTCATACAAAGAGAATCACTCACAAAGAACAGGAACCTAAGTGTTCTGCAAGTCTAAATTATCTCTTTGATATTTTCAATTCTAATGCTTTGAAAACAATGAAAATAGATTTAGCATATGGCTCAGAGAGAAATGAAGTTAATGCAAGATTTCATTGGGTTATTAATGGCCAATGAAGAACAAAAAGAATTCATTTTGTGATGTGTGCAAAATTAGCAGAGGCAATGTCCTACTTGCAAAATAAATAAATAAAAAATAAACACTGATAACTGTGCTGAAACTAGTATTGCTTTATGTTGCACTCACACATTTTATATGCCAATAGAAAATTACATTATGAAAATATACCAAAAGTAAATAAAATAGGGGAGTATGTGCTCAAATCACATTTTTTGTAGCCCTCATATAGAGATCACCCTAATTTACAGGTTATTTTTGTTTCTGTGTACACTGATAAAGATAATAACATCGTTTCTGTGATGATTAGCAATCATCAAAAATTGATATAAAGTGAACATATTTTCCCATGTACCAGAATAATAGCTCTTGATTGATGCTATATGAAAAAGTAACAACAGACAATAAAATAGGAAGATAGAAGGGCATAAAGATTTAATGGTAAAAATCATTATTTTCTAAGTGATATGTGTCTTTGTTAATGCTGTGTTTACAGGTCAGTAAAAATGTATGCATGGACACCTGACAAGACCTAAATAATTTTACAATAAAAGTATTCATGATTTACATTTCTTGCAGTAATCATGAAGTATTAATGTTAATTGTAATAATGACAGGAATTGTTCAGTTTGTTGAAATATTGGAAAGAAAGACAGTACATTATGCAGAGACAACAGGAAGTCAATCTTCTAACAAGACATTATCAACTTTCTGTCATTAAAAGTATGTTGTTGTTGTGGTCTTCAGTCTAGAGACTTATTTGATTCAGCTCTACACGCTAATCTATCCTGTGCAAGCATCTTCATCTCCAAGTAACTACTGCAACCTACATCCATCTGAATATGCTTAGTGTATTCATCTCTTGGTCTTCCTCTACAATTTTTACCCTCCACACTGCCCTCCAGTACTAAACTGGTGATCCCTTAATGCCTCAGAACATGTCCTACCAACCGATCCCTTCTTCTAGTCAAGTTGTGCCACAAACCCCTCTTCTCCCCAATTCTATTCAGTACCTCCTCATTAGTTATGTGACCTACCCATCTAATCTTCAGCGTTCTTCTGTAGTACTACATTTTGAAAGCTTCTATTCTCTACTTGCCTAAACTATTTACTGTCTATGTTCCACTTCCTTACATGGCTACACTCCATATCCTACTTTCAAGACACTGTCCACTGCATTCAACTGCTCTTCCAGGTTGCTGTCTCTGACAGAATTACAATGTCATCGGGAAAAATCAAAGTTTTTATTTCTTCTCCATGGATTTTAATTCCTACTCCAAATTTCTCTTTTGTTTCCTTTACTGCTTCTCAGAATACAGACTGAATAACATTGGTGATAGGCTACAACTCCATCTCACTCCCTTCCCAGCCACTGCTTCCCTTTCGTGCCCCTCGACTCTTATAAGTGCCATCTGGTTTCTGTACGCATTGTAAATAGCCCTTCGCTCCCTGTAATTGAACCCATACTCCTTCAAAATTTGAAAGAGAGTATTCCAGCCAACATTGTCAAAAGCTTTCTCTAAGTCTACAAATGCTAGAAACATAGGTTTGCCTTTTCTTAATCTGAAGCAGCTACTTCAGTAGCGGGGCTTGTGTTGAAGAGACTGGGCGGTTTTTTAGGTTAGAGGGTCTCAGGAAACCACAGAAAGGACATCCATCTAAAAGGGGGTAGGTTAAACACAGTAAGGTACTTATAGAAACGATTGGTATTGTGATTGTAATTTGTCGTAACTGTGTTGGGGAAGAACCAGAGCTCCAAGCCCTGATAGATAGCACTGAAGCTCAAATAGTTATAGGTGCAGTAAGCTGGCTAAAGCCAGAAATAAGTTCAGCCAAAATTTTTTCAAACGATGTAACAGTGTTCAGTAAGGATAGAGTAAATACAGTTGGTGGTGGAGTATTTATTGCTGTCAGAAGTAGTTTGCCTTGTAGTGAAACTGAAGTAGATAGATCCTGCAAAATAGTATGGGTAGAGGTTATACTTGACAATTGGACTAAACCATTAATTGGATCATTTTACTGCCCCCCCACCCACCTCAGAAGACATAGTTGCTGAACAGTTCAAAGAAAACTTGAGTCTCATTTCAAATAGGTATCTTACTCACACTATTATAGCCAGTGGTGACTTCAATTTACCCTCGATATGCTGGAAAAATTATACATTTATAGTCGGCGGCAGGCATAAAACGTCATCCAAAATTGTGCTGAATGCTTTCTCAGAAAATTATTTTGAAAAATTAGTTAATGGCCCTACTTGAAGCATAAATGGTTGCAAAAGCATACTTGGCCTCTTGGCAACAAATAATCCTGGACAAATAGGGAGTATCATGATGAATACAGGCATTAGTGACCACAAGACAGTTGCTGCTAGGCTGAATACCATAACACCCTTCACCATCACAAAGAAACGCAAAGTACATCTATTTAAAAAAGCTGATAAAAATGCTCTTAATTCCTTTTTAAGAGGCAGTCTCCACTCCTTCCGATATGATCATGTAAGCATAGAAAAGATGTGGAATTATTTCAAAGAGATAGTATCAATGGCAATTGAGAGATATATACCACATAAATTAATAAGTGATGGTACTGATCTCCCATGGTACACAAAACGGGTCAGATTGCTGTTGCAGAGTCAACGAAAAAAGCATGCCAAATTTAAAAGAATGCAAAATCACGAAGATTGGCAAAGTTTTACAGAAGTTCAAAATATAGCAATTGCTTCAAAGCGAGATGCTTTATAATTTCCACAACAAAACTCTGTCTCGGAATCTGGCAGAAAACCCAAAGTGATTCTGCTCATATATAAAGCACACCAGTGGCAAGACACAATCAATACCTTCACTGTGGGATAACAATGGTGAAGTCACTGATGACACTGCCACCAAAGCAGAGTTATTAAACACTGTTTTCTGGAACTCCTTCACCATAGAAGACGAAGTAAATATTTCCGAATTCCAATCAAGAACAACTGCAAACTTGAGAAACATAGAAGTAGATATCCTCAGTATAGCAAAGCAGCTTAACTCACTTAATAAAGGCAAGACTTCCGGTCCAGATGATATACCAGTCAGTTTCCTTTCAGAGTAGCTCCATATTTAGCAATTATATACAACTGCTCGCTCACAGAAAGTTTTGTACCTAAAGACTGGAAAGTTGCTCAAGTCATATCAATACCCAAAAAGGGAAATTGGAGTAATCCACTGAATTACTGGCCCATATCACCAATGTTGATTTGCAGCAGGGTTTTGGAACATATACTGTATTCGAACATTATGAAGTACCTCAAAGAAAACGAATTACTGACACATAGCCAGCACGGATTCAGAAAATATCGTTCTAGTGAAACACAACTAGCTCTTTATACTCATGAAGTGACACGTGCTATCAACAGGGGATGTCAAATTGATTCCATATTTTTAGATTTTCAGAAGGTTTTCGAAACCATTCCTCACAATCGTCTCCTAACAAAACTGTGTGCCTATGGAATATCATCTCAGTTGTGTGACTGGATTCGTGATTTCCTCTCAGAAAGGTCACAGTTCATAGTAATAGATGGCAAGTCATTGAGTAATACAGAATTAATATCTAGTGCTCCAAGGAAGTGTTATAGGCCCTCTATTGTTCCTGATCTATATTAACGACATAGGAGACAATCTGGGAAGCCCTCTTAGATTATTTGCAGATGATGCTGTCATTTACCATCTCGTAAAGTCATCAGATGACCAAAATGAACTGCAAAATGGTTTAGATAAGATATCTGTGTGGAGTGAAAAGTGGAAATTGACCCTGAATAAAGAAAAGTGTGAAGTTATTGACACGAGCAACAAAAGAAATCCGCTAAATTTTGATTACATAATAAGTCACACAAATCTGAAGGCTGTAAATTCAATTAAATACTTAGGGATTACAATTACAAATAACCTAAATTTGAATGATCACATAGATAATGTTGTGGGTAGAGCAAACCAAAGAATGTGATTCATTGGCACAACACTTAGAAGGTGCAACAGATCTACTAAAGAGACTGCTTACACTACACTTGTCCACCCTATTCTGGAGTATTGCTGTGTGGTGTGGGATTTGTATCAGGTGGGACTGACAGCCGATGTTGAAAAAGTTCAAATAAGAGCAGCTCAGTTTGTATTATCGCAAAATAGGGAGGATAGTGCCACAGACACGATACATGAATTGGAGTGGCAATCATTAAAGCAAAGACGTTTTTCATTGCGACAGGATCTTCTCATGAAATTTCAATCACCAGCTTTCTCCTCCATTTGTGAAAACATTTAGTTGGCGCCCACCTACATAGGGAGAAATGATCATCATGATAAAATAAGAGAAACCAGGGCTTGCACAGGAAAGTTTAAGTGCTCGTTTTTCCTGTGCGCTGTTCAAGAGTTGAATGGTAGTGAGACAGCTTGGATGGTTCATTGAACCCTCTGCCAGGCACTTAATTGTGAATAGCAGAGTAATCACATAGATGTAGATATCTTGTAAGATAAGTCATAGGGGTAGTATTGCCTCACATGTTCCAACATTTTTATGGAATCCAAACTGATCTTCCCTGAGGTCAGCTTCTATCAGTTTTTCCATTCGTCTGTAAAGAATTCATGTTAGTATTTTGCACCTGTCAACACCTGCTTTCTTTGGGATTGTAATTATTATATTATTCTTGAAGTCTGAGGGTATTTTGTCTGTCACATACATCTTGCCCACCAGATGGTAGAGTTTTGCCAGGGCTGGGTCTCCCAAGGCCATCAGTAGTTCTAATGGAATGTTGTCTACTTCCGGGGCCTTGTTTGAACTTAGGACTTTCAGTGCTCTGTCAAATTCTTCACATAGTATCATACCTCCCATTTCATCTTCATCTACATCCTCTTCCATTTTCATAATATTGTCCTCAAGTACGCCTCCCTTGTACAGACCCTTTATATGCTCCTTCCACCTTTCTGCTTTCCCTTCTTTGCTTAGAATTGTTTTTCTGTCTGAGCTCTTGATATTCATACAAGTGGACCTCTTTCCTCCAAGGATCCCTTTAATTTACCCCTAGTGATATATGCCTCTGCATCCTTACCTTTGTCCTCTAGCCATCCCTGTTTAGCCATTTTGCACTTCCTGTCGATCTCATTTTTGAGATGTTTGTATTCCTTTTTGCCTGCTTCATTTACTGTATTTTTATATTTTCTCCTTTCATCAATTAAATTCAATATCTCTTCTGTTACCCAAGGATTCCTAATTGCCCTCGTCTTTTTACCCACCTGATCTTCTGCTGTCTTAGTTATTTCATCTCTCAAAGCTACTCATTCTTCTTCTACTGTATTCCTTTCCCCTGCTCTTGTCAATTTTTCCCTAATGCTCTCTCTGAAACTGTCTACAACATCTGGTTCTTTCAGTTTACCCAGGTCCCATCTCTATAAATCCCTACCTTTCTGCAGTTTCTTCAGTTTTAATATGCCGTTCATAACCAATAGACTATGGTCAGAATCCACATCAGCCCCTGGAAATATCATACAGTTTAAAACTTGGTTCTTAAATCTCTGTCTTACCATTATATGATATATCTGAAACCTTTCAATGTCTCCAGGCCTCTTCCACATATACAACTTTCTTTAATGGTTCTTAAACCAGGTGCTAGCTATGATTAAGTAACGCAAAATTCTACCAGATGGCTTCCTCTTTCATTTCTTACCCCCATTCCACATTCACCTACTTCCTTTTCCTACTATCAAATTCCAGTCCACCATTACTATTAAATTTTCGTCTCCCTTCACTATCCGGATAATTTTTTTTTTTTTTTATCTCCTCATACATTTCCTCAATCTCTTCATCGTCTGCGGAGCTAGTTGGTATACAAACCTGTACTACTGTGGTAGGTGTGGGCTTCGTGCCTATCTTGGCTACAATTATGCATTCACTATGCTGTTCATAGTAGCTTACCCATGCTCCTATTTTTTTATTCATTATTAAACCTAATCCTGCATTACCCCTATTTGATTTTGTATTTATAAACCTGTATTCACCTGACCAAAAGTCTGGTTCCTCCTGCCACTGAACTTCACTAATCCCCACTATATCTAACTTTAACCTATCCATTTCCCTTTTTAAATTTTCTAACCTACCTGCCCGATTAAGGGATCTGACATTCCATGTTCCAATCTGTAGAACACCAGTTTTCTTTCTCCTGATTATGACGTCCTCCTGAGTAGTCCCCACCCGGAGATCCGAATGTGGGACTACTTTTACCTCCAAAATATTTTACCCAAGAGGACGCCATCATCATTTAACAATACAGTAAAGCTGCATGCCCTCAGGAAAAATTACGGCTGTAGTTTCCCCTTGCTTTTAGCTGTTCACAGTACCAGCACAGCTAGACTGTTTTGGTTAATGTTACAATGCCAGATCAGTCAATCATGCAGACTGTTGCCCTTGCAACTACTGAAAAGGCTGCTGCCCCTCCTCAGCAACTACACATTTGTCTGGCCTCTCAGTGGATACCCCTCTGTTGTGGTTGCACCTACGGTACAGCTATCTGTATCGACGAGGCACACATGCCTCTCCACCAACCGCAAGATTCATGGTTCATGGGGGGATTAAAAGTATAGATATGCTGTTTATTTAAAACAGTATCCATGGAACTCTTGACTTACAGATTCACCAAAACTACACAGGTTATTGTTGTGTGCATATTCATAAAAAAAGAATTGTAACTTAAATATAAGCCAACAATAATTAACAATAAGTATTTGATTTTATAATAAACATAAAGTATAACTTTTGGTTGAGTCAGTTATTATCAATAGAATGGGAAGACATTAATTATTATATTCATAAAGGCTTTAATTTTTTGTACATTATTTACTATAAAGTAAAGTTTTCTAAAAATGAAAAGTTTAAATTAAGTTGACAAACTGCCTGTTGACTTCTGTCTTGGATTCTTCAGCCAACATTTGTTTGATAATTTTTCTGATGTTTCACCAGCACAAGTGGCTGGCATTGTCAAACCCTTCCCTCTATTGCTTGTAGTGGACTGGAGACAAGCTTGTGTACTTGGCACACCAACATCCGAGGGCTTTGTCATGGTCATTTCTGGTGTGATTCTCCTCTTGTTACCTGAATTGATAATTCATTGCAGCATAGGAATCCAGAATCCATTCACCTTGAGGCTCTCACATCTGTGTATTTCTATTGTTCCTCTGATCAAGCCGGTGTGACAGCTCTTCTCTACACCAGAAATTCTGTGTTGGCAAATTTTACTATGTGGTCAGCCTCACACAGTGTGTGCTCTGCCATGGCTGATTTCTCCACCTGCCCCAACCTACAGTGCCACGTATGTTCTGTGATCCTTGTGTTGATTGCTCATCCAATGATTCCATCTGTGGTAGAGTACACACTGTGTGTGGCCAATCGCATAATAAAATTCGATGACAGATGTTCTGGCTATAGAGAAGAGCTATCACACCCACTTGTTCAGAGAAGTTATAGAAATACAAAACATTAGAATAGCTTCAACTAGAAAGAAGAAAGCCTCAAGGTGAATGAATCCTGGATTCCCATGGTGCAGCAAATGACTGTTGCAGGTAACAAGAGGAGAATGGCACTGGAAATGACCATGGAAAAGCCCTAGGATATTGGCATGCTAGATACATATAATTTGTGGCAGTGAGCTCGATTTCAGTCCTCCACTAACAATGGAGGGTGAAGCTTTGATGATGTCAGCCATTAGTGCTTGTGAGACGTCTGAAAATCATCTAACAAACATCAGCTGAAGAACCTGAGACAGAAGACAACAGGCAGTTTGCCATTAAGTGGCCATGAAAGCCTTAACAATTTTAAATTAAGTTGTTGATTTTATTGGCCTGTTTCCATCTAGTTTCTCACTTTCCAATCTTTCTATGATAAATATGTTGCAAATTCCATATGTAAACAATAAACAATGATCTAAATTCTATTTGGCTACAGAATCACTAAGTTGATTTATCATATGGGATTTTTGAGGACCTAAATATGAACACGTATTATGGAAAAGTAGTAGAATGTGACCCCTTGATGTACCTGATGAGTTGAGTTATTTCATTTCACTTTCTAGTGAACAATGAGAGAGTGCGAGTCTTTTTAAAATGGTACACAGTTTCAATGAACTCACTTGAACTGACATCCCAGAGCTTCATATTTTGAATATGTAAGCTGATGTTTTATGTAAGGTATCACTACATTTATTTAGCACCTCTTTAACACCTGTATACAATTAAAATTCCTGTTTTTGTAAATGAGTTCACAGACATATGACAAGGCAACAGTGCTCAACTGCCACTTCAAATCTGAAAGATGAGAGATACTTTTATACCCACTATGCCATTTGACTTTTGAGGTGGGATAAGATGGTCACATAAGGATCATGATAATATAACTGGATGTGAAAGCCATAAGTTGAATTCAATACCTGTACGCTGTGCCTTGTGGTTATGTCATATGTCACAGTGATGATGGTTCTCAAGTCTTCAGATTGCAATTTTAAGCTTGGAAGCCCCCTAAGATATATTTGAGAAGAGTAGGCAACGTGTTGGCACTGGATTGATTTTAACCTCTTCCTTAATTTGATTTAATATCTGTCCATGACAACACAAACACAACACAAAACTACAAAAGCATTTAGCACTGTCAGCCACATGACACACATTTACACACTTCATAAAAAGTCAAAGGAAGAAAATGTCAGATAGTTGCATGAAATCTTTTCATTTCTCAAGCAAAGTTGACTAGTTAAAATTCTTGAGATTTCAACAGTTGTTATGACTGTCATCTATAAAAGTTAAGGCTCTTGAGTTTCAGGAATAGCTAAGTGTCCACCTTAGTGCACTACTTGGTGGAAACCAGAATGTTTCAGAGGTGGACGAAACTTACACATATATCTGAAGTTGAGTCAAAAAGTATCTGGCTACATGATTTCATGGAGTACAAGTAGCCAATGCCATCTTTGAAACTAGCTTTCTTGTCTACTATACGTATCATTGTTTTATTGTTGCTTAGTGTACCATACCTTCACCCGTTTCGTATTAAGTGTGTACCCCTGACATTTAATAAAATTATTATGCTAGAACTGAATAATTGTCACCTTTTTACAATTAAATCACTACAAGTTGTTGCATTGGCCAAGTTTTTCATTTTTCCAACATTGTTTTGAGATGATCATCTGGTCAACATCCTGCTATGGTCAACTTGTCTAGCGTCATTTGTCTTATCTGGTGTGCCTTCAGCATATGAGCTTGTGACATGGTCTACAGTTTGTCCCATGCAAAAATTGCCACATTCACTGGAAACATTGTACAGACTTGGCACTATAATTTATACTTTGTCTTTAACAGGGAGTACAATCTGAAAACTGTGACGAAGCCACCAAGGAAGGGCACAATGGTAAACCATCTCCACTAGGACCTTACCCGATATAATAAGGCATTGGCCTGAATACTCAAGTGGCTCAGTATAGAATTTATTTTTCAGTATTCAGAATTACAGTGACAAGAAGACATCATATTGTGTACAAACAACTATAATTTATTGACACAAACACTAATACATACACAGCTAGACAACTACTTTAAATGAAGGAAAATATTTCCTTATAAAACAATGAATGTAAACAGCCACAGTTATTTTAATTTACATCACCTAACATAATTTTTCTTGTTTGTGTCATAGTTTTTGAGGAGAAAACGTTATATTTTTGTCTCATTTAACTGGAGTAGAACTTGCGCAGGAAAAAGGGAATTTTGTTATTCTGCAATAAAAGAAAAATGTAATGCTACAGTGCATTATGAATATAAGGCAGTGTGACATAGTATACAAATCAAATTTCAAATTATTATATTCATAGTGTCAAATTATTGCTCTATAAATCAACATGAATACAAAATTGAAATCTGACCATAAGGAAATAATTACATACCAGTAGCATAACAAATTTTAGCTTTTTGTCTTTCTTTCGACTGTTGTTTCCTAACTGCCTTCCTCTAAAGAGTGTGAAAAATATCCATTATTTCTCATAAACTTTGCTTTTATTACTAGGACACTGACATTTAGTGATTTTATATTTTATTCCATTTTTCAATTTATTTCTGATAGTTTAGTAATGTAATATGGCCTCCCATTCATTAGTACAGTTTTATCTTCAGTTTTCATACAGGGTTAATTACATTCTTAAAAGATGGCAAATAGCCAAGAGATAAATTTTGCTATGTATGTGGTCATTTTATCAAGACAAAAACAACAAATTAGTATGGTTCAGTATCTCATAAGATGTGAGAGTCCTACAAAACATACTTTGGTGTTCCCGTAGGGAATTAGAACAAACTCTGGATGGCACATTTTGCTCGTAAGAAGTGCAAGATTCTGGAAAGTACACTGGACAATATTTTATTGTATTTTCATTTTCAACAACATTTTTATGAATTGTTTGCTTAGTTGTTGGATTTTTCTGTTCAAAAGTGAAAAAATATATATATATATAAAAAAGGGAAACATTCCGCGTGGGAAAAATATATCTAAAAACAAAGATGATGTGACTTACCAAACAAAAGCACTGGCATGTCGATAGACACACAAACAAACACACAAAATTCAAGCTTTTGCAACCAACGGTTGCTTCATCAGGAAAGAGGAAAGGAGAGGGAAAGACGAAAGGATGTGGGTTTTAAGGGAGAGGGTAAGGAGTCACTCCAATCCCGGGAGCGGAAAGACTTACCTTAGGGGGAAAAAAGGACAGGTATACACTCGCACACACACACACACACACACACACACACACACACACACACACACACACATATCCCTTATTAGGGATAGGAGTTGACGGATGTGTTTATTGGCTGAGTTGATGTGTAGGTGAAGGATTAGGTGGGCGAGGGCAATGGATTGTTCAGTTTGGAACTGGTATAGGGACTGATGGAAAGAAGAGTTACAGCCAGAGATGGGAACTTTAAGTGTGAGGCCTTTGGGGGTAATGCCAAATGTCAGACAAGCCTGAGTAAATAAAATATTGGAGCGTAATCTGGCTAGGGCGAAGGCATGTTTGCGGAGGGAACGTAAATAAAACTTAATGGGGTCATTGTGGGGATGTTGTGAGGGTGACATGGTATTAGAAGGTGGAAAGTGTAACATGGGCTGAAATGAAAATGAAAATAAAAGTATATGGGGAGAGATAAAGGTGAACTAGAAAGCAACTGGAGATCTGGTGTGGAAAAAGTCGAAAAAGTGTTGGTTAAAGCTGAGTTATGGTGAACTTGGGTTGGTAAACAACAATGTGCACAAAGGTTAGGTGGTTGTGTTGCCGCCAAAACACGTTAAAGGGTGGAGAAAATTGGGAAAATTTCGAAAAAACTGCGTGTAAATGTATTAAGAGGAGTGGTTTTGTGGTGGCAGATTATGAAAATGATGCTAACAATTGTTTGACCAATAAATAATGACGTTAAAACCTGTGAGAAGCGGCTAAAAATGATCAGTGATGTGGGAAAAACGGAAAGTTATTAGAACTAGCCAAAATGGTTGTTTAATAGGTGAAAGGAACTATTTGTGAACTGGAAAAGGTGGATTTTATAGCAGCGGTAGTTTTTAAAGCGGAAAAAAATTTTTTGGTTATGGTTTGGAAGTGGTTTTTATATATATATATATACCAAATGTCTTTAAATATGTCTGCTTGTGTCTGTATACGTGTGGATGGATATGTGTGTGTGTGCGAGTGTATACCCGTCCTTTTTTCCCCCTAAGGTAAGTCTTTCCACTCCCGGGATTGGAATGACTCCTTACCCTCTCCCTTAAAACCCACATCCTTTCGTCTTTCCCTCTCCTTCCCTCTTTCCTGATGAGGCAACAGTTTGTTGCGAAAGCTTGAATTTTGTGTGTATGTTTGTGTTTGTTTGTGTGTCTGTCGACCTGCCAGCACTTTCATTTGGTAAGTCACATCATCTTTGTATATATATATATATATATATATATATATATATATATATATATATATATATATATAGAGAGAGAGAGAGAGAGAGAGAGAGAGGGAAACATTCAACGTGGGAAAAATATATCCAATAACAAAGATGATGTGACTTACCAAACGAAAGCATTGGCATGTTGATAGACACACAAACAAACACAAACACACACACAAAATTCAAGCTTTCGCAACCAATGGTTGCTTCATCAGGAAAGAGGGAAGGAGAGGAAAAGACGAAATGATGTGGGTTTTAAGAGAGAAGGTAAGGAGTCATTCCAATCCCGGAAGCGGAAAGACTTACCTTAGGGGAAAAAAGGACAGGTATACACTCACACACACACATATCCATCCGCACATATACAGACACAAGCAGACATTGGATTCTAAACACTGGTGTCAGGGGCAGTAAAACAAAAAAGATTTTTTCTTTTGTAGTGGGTCTTCCAAGTAGTTTTATTAAGTTACACTGCTTCCTTTATTTCCACGTGGGAAAAATATATCCAAAAACAAAGATGATGTGACTTACCAAACGAAAGCATTGGCATGTTGATAGACACACAAACAAACACAAACACACACACAAAATTCAAGCTTTCGCAACCAACGGTTGCTTCATCAGGAAAGAGGGAAGGAGAGGGAAAGACGAAAGGATGTGGGTTTTAAGAGAGAGGGTAAAGAGTCATTCCAATCCCGGAAGCGGAAAGACTTACCTTAGGGGAAAAAAGGACAGGTATACACTCGCACACACACATATCCATCCGCACATATACAGACACAAGCAGACATTGGATTCTAAACACTGATGTCAGGGGCAGTAAAACAAAAAAGATTTTTTCTTTTGTAGTGGATCTTCCAAGTAGTTTTATTAAGTTACACTGCTTTTTGTTATAGCAGGGGAATGGAGGCGCACAATAAGTGGCAAGAATGGAAAAAGCGAAAAGAATTCTATGAGGGAAAGAATGTTGTACATTGTGAACTAATGATAGACCCAACAAAGGTGAGGTGCTGATGCCTCTGGTACACATAAAGCTGGGTCTCATGAAGCTGTTTGCTAGAGGTTTCATTAGGACTTGACAGCTGTCGAATAACTCCTAGGCTTCTTCCTCTGGTTGTCTGAGGCAACGGTCAAGGCTGGTGTTTTACCAGTACCACAGATAAGGCAGATCATACAATGCAAGGAATTTCAAAGAAGCTCATTGGGAAGGAGAACTTTGTTTGGATTTGCTTTACAACAGTTGAGTAGTTCCGGGTTTTTTGGAGAATAATAAGGCCAAAAACAATGTGCAACAGGTCAAGCCTGTAGCAAAAACTTCAGCATTTTGGGATGCAGGATGTCATTCAAAGTACATATTTTTGATTCTCTTCTACATAAGTTCAAAGAGTACACAGGGGTGTACCTGGAAGAGCAAGGGAAATGCTTCCAACAAGATACTGGATTCTAAACACTGATGTCAGGGGCAGTAAAACAAAAACACAATAGGAAACTATATCTGAAAGTTGATCTGTGAAACGGATTTCCAGTATAATCATAAATCTTGAAAAGTTACTATTAATTCACATGTGACTGTGTTTCTTTGTTTATATAGGTAACATTTAAAATGTAGTTGGTGTTTAACTCACATTATGCAAAAGAAAGTGTTGGTTGCCTTTTTCCATATCTGAAAAAGGTAACTTTCAAAATGTTATTGGCATAATCACAAAAGCAAAGTCTGACATGAGAAATTGGTATTTTTCACATTTCAGACACATTACAAGTTAAAAATATTATTACTTGATACGAGAAACTTGTGAACTACATAAAGCATTGGCATGGAGAAAGTCACACATTTGTCAAATGAGATTAATATTATAGAGAAAACATCACTAACGGTATTTAATTTCTATAACTAATTTTATGGACAAACATTGTTGGACATGTTCACTCAACTTCTAAGATTTCTATAATAGCTTGCATGACTGCAGTAAATGTTGTAGCAAAAATATTTTAAGCACATTGCAATATATGGTTGTTTTGATCTAACATTTCTGACAGCCCTTCTTATATCAAATCCAAAACATGGTTTCACTTATTGTATTTGTAACATTTGCAACCAAGTAATTGAGGTTTAATTAAAGAAACTGCACAGGTTTCAACTACTTGTATTTTCTAGTGGTCAGACTTGATTAAATGGTGATGACGAAGCAAAAATACAGCTTTACATCCTGTTGAGTACTCTAATAATGAATATTAGCATCCACAAACTTTCATTTACTTTTAACCCTCTTCAGCAGACTGAACAGATATGACCATTATATTTCATAATATTTTACTAGGGTCTTCATTTCTACATTCTAACTGCAGTCACCACTTTCAAGATTTTACGTTACTCTAATAATTGTGTTACAAAACTAGTAAATCCTTGGTGCCTGAAAACTTGTTACAGCAACATAGTTTTCTTAATGTTTGTTCCACATAAGTTTTTCTCAGTACATAACTTTTCAGTCTTCATAATATGTAGAAATATTTTTTGAGAGATTCCATACAAATTAATCTTGGCATTCTCGTTCCCCAGCCTTTATTTCCATGGTATAATCCAATTTCTAAAGACATTAGGAGGAAACGGAGTTGTTCTTGTGGTTTCCTTCTGAAGACTGGTTTGATGGAATTCTCCGCACTAGTCTATCTTGTGCAAAATGCTCATAACTACTGAAACCTACATCAGTTAGAAATTGCTTACTACAGGAAAGCATGGGCGGCCCTCTGCAGTTTACCTTCTGCATTTTCCTCTATTACCAGATTAACAATTTTTGGATCCTCAGGATGTGTCCTATGAGCCAAACCCATCTGTTACTTAAGATGAGCCACAAATTTCTTTTCTTCCCAATTTATTTCAGTGCCTTCTCACTAGTTATCCAATCTATGCACCAAATCTTCAGCAGTCTCCTGTACCACAACATTTCAAAAGCTTCTATTCTCTTCTTGTCTGAACTCTTTGCCCACATTTCTATTCTGTACAAGGCTGGATATCTGCTTGTGATGCACTCAGTGTTTCAGCACTTCATCACTTAATTCAGCTATTCTTCTCCTCTTCAAAAATTAAATATATATTTTGCATGATCTAACAATGCAAAGTCTAGGATGGACCACATAGAGGAAATGTTAAGTTCCAGACAGGCTCCATGAAAAGACTGCTAAACATTTAAGCTTTCAGACAAAAAGTTCTTCTAGAACAGAAAACACACACACACACACACACACACAAACACACACACACACACACACACACACACACACATTCAGGCAAGCATACCTTTCACTGTCTCCGGCTGGTGGGGGAAAGGAAGAGGGTAAACTTGAGGGACGATGATGTGTTGCCTGTGAGACATGAGAGCTTGGATTTGGTGGGCACAGGATGGGCTTCTAGGTGCAGAATTAGGAGACAGTACTGGTGGTGGTGGTGGCGGGGGGATAGGGAGGAGACAGAGGAGAGATGAAGAGAAGGGGAAAATACTGTAGGTGTGTTGGTGGAATGTGTAGTGCCATATTAGGAGCAGTAGTAGTATGGAAGGGGATAGAAAGGCAGATGTCAGGAACTAGTGAAGGATGTGGCCAAGGGGATGTTTATTTGTCATCAGTCTTCTGACTGGTTTTATGTGATTATAATGGTACAGCCTCCCCCAGGACTCTTATGAATGTCCAATAAACCATTTTTTTATATGCATCCGGATAGTTATCAGACAATTCAGTGCTTCCTAAGGATTCATATGTGTGTCTTTATATACATCATTCTGTCCTATTTGATAAAAAAACTTGGTATTCATTTCGAAGGCATGTGGAATGTTCTGGAAGGATGTGAATTGTCATAATTATTGGTGGATTGTTGTCATTGACAAAATTATGTACATATAATAAATTAAGTAACTAATCAAGAAACTGAAGTACTAAGTCCTTAGAAATAAATAACTAGAGACTGCAGAGACATTCACATGAAAAAAGTGCTTCTAATTAACAAAATGGTAATTTAAAAATCTAGTAACCTTAGACCTTAATATCTTGAGAAACAGCTTAAAAGTTGATGAATTCTTCTTGGGTTATCAGCCGAGTGGTGGTGTCATCTTGTCGCAAAGTGTCAATGATTTTTGTACCCATCATCTTCTGGCCCCAGAAGATGATGGGTACAAAACTCATTGAAACGATGCAACATGATGATGCCACCACTTGGCTGATAACCCGAGAAAAATTCATCAGTCGAATACACCAAGAAAGACTGCAATAGCTTAAAAGTTATTACCAAGTGATGTATTTTCATTTGTTATTTATTTTTATGTCTTCCTCTGTAATTAATATTCTTTGTAATTACATTTCTAATTAACTCTCCAATTGTTTACATCTCACAATTTTCGAATTTCCAAAATTTTAGGCCTTATTTGTACATTCTATGTATTTAATTGATAAAGTACAAGCTCTGTACTACCATTACAAGTCAGTAACCAAATCCAAACCGTAATTAATTACGTAACTAAAATAATATGAGAGACATTATTGTAATTAAAGTTCAGAATGATTTTCTTGTGGAAAACTAAATATATTACTATACAAGATTGTCATTCAATATTGTATTTTATACCTTATTCAGCTGTAACACCAGTTTCTTTACGTTTTGTAAATTTTAATTGTAACATCAAAATTGTACAAAAATTAATAATGCTTTATTTTGAAAGCTATTGTTAAAATTCTATATAGAGCAATGCAGTGATGCTGCAACAAGTCAGATTTGAAGTTTCTCTTGGAAGTCAAAGAGATCAGTGAAGTCTGTCTCGGTTTTGTTTACATGACGACTGTGCAGTTTGGTTGTCAATTAATGTGAATAAATTTTGTGAAGCATGAAAATTTCCGATACGTTCATCATTGGACCAGGCAGAAGAAACTTAAGTAACATTCAACATGAATCATAACATTTGGTGGAGTTGAGCTGGGATTGATGTTTGAAATGTGGAAATATGTTTAACAAGTGACAGTTTCAGGTGAACATAAGACAAATGCCAAACATAAATTGTCTTGAAAAATTTTGTGTTATGGACACACAGAATGAACAGATGTTGCTGCATGTGAAGAGTTGGTGTGGATCAAAAAGGGACCACATTCTCGGACAGCACTGTCAACCACCGGGTGAATAACAGTTTATTTTCTTGACAAGTGTTTTTGTGAAAGTGACAAACATTTGTTTAGGAAGTTTTACATTTTATAATTTACTATGACTGATAAAGACTATGCAAAAATGAGTGAGAAAAAAGGAGTTGGTAGTGAATCTGCAGAAAACACATCAGACCTAGAAGCAAGTATCAGTGAACTATTGCTCAATAGTAATCAAAAAGTAGATCAAAGCTTTGGTGGAGAGGGTTCCAGTGAAAATGTCGCCATGAGTACTCCAGTTGCACAGGGAAATGTAGGTGGAGATGATTTGTTAATGTTATTAATGCAGCATATGAAAGAAGCGAAGGAACAGATGGGACAGATTACGCAAAATGCAAAGGAACAGATGGAACAGATTAGGCAAGAAGCTAAGGAACAGGTGGGACAGATTAAGGATATTAGTCAACCAGGTCTACAGTTAAATCAGCAATTCAGTCAACAAATGGTGGAATTAAAGAATACTGTTACTGAAAATACTAATCAGATTAGGGGAATCCAGGGGCATTTGGTAGCACTAAGAATTACTGTTGAGACAGGACAGGGTTAACAAAATAGTCATGTATGAACAGTAGAAAAAGGTTAGAAATATTAGAAATTAATTTCTTACAAGAGTAGTCCAAAAATGAGGAGAGATTTGAAAAACTAGATAAACATGAAGAAGTCGAAAATTCTAAACTTAAAGTAGAGGTTGTTCAGATTAGGAGACTGTTAGAAGAGAAAGTAGAAGCTTTCCAAAGGAACTCTGAGCTAAAATGTACAGACATTTCCAATCAAATAAGTAATGTAGAACTAAGGTATGATGAAAAAATAGATTTCTGTAAAAGTAATGTTGTAGATTTAAGTAAGAAAGTTGTAGAACTACAAGAGAGTATAGCTCAAAGAAATTTTGTCAGCAATATTAATTGTGTATGGGGTGGCATACCTTTAAAATGCTTTCCAGGAGATGGTAAATTGCATCTGGTTAATTTTATATTGCATTGTCAAGATAATTTTAGTAACGAGATAACAGCCAATGTTAAAATTAAATTTGTTAAGAGATTTTTGGATGGAGAAGCAATTTCATGGGCCAATCAGAATGTTAATTACATCATGTCTTATTATGAATCTGAAAGAAAGTTCTTAAATAAGTTTTGGTCTAAATCTGAGCAAGCTAGGATTAAGAGTGAGTTTTGGAATGGTCGAATGTATAGGGAAAGTAATGGTAGCTTGAAGCGTTTTTGTGAAACCCAGTTGAGGAAATTAGCACACTTAGACAAATCTTTTGATGAACTACTACAAATAGATGCCTTAAAAAGGAGATTACAGAAAAGAATACAGTGGGAGTTGATTTATGGACCAGATGACACTGTAGATCAGTTCTTGAGGTATGTAGATAAGTTGGACAGAAGTGATAATAGATGGATCAACCATACAAATGGGAATGGAAATAGAGGATATGACAACAGGGATTTACCATGGGAGAATAAGAACAGACAATTGGATAATCACCAATCAAGACCAGGCAATTTAAACTGGCTGACACCTCATTTTGAGCCTGTCAGTTTGGGGTGAGAAATAAGTACCAAAATCAGGTTAAACACCACCAGCCTAGAGACATCATGAAACAGAGTAATCAAAGATATTGGAGTGGAAATGACAGAACTAATGTTAGAAGAGCACATCAAATTAGCAAATTACAGTTTGACAGTAAATTCTGGAAAAGTATGAATGAAAGTGTTGAAGGTAGAAGTAATAGCATCTGTTAGAATGTTGAAGAGCTTGTGTTAGAGGAGGAAACTATCTCAAGTCTATATAATCAGTGTGGCAAAGAAGTTTGCAAAGAAAGTGTTGGGTCTGACAAGTCCTGATGAGTTTGGATTAGGTAAATTAATGGAGGAAGAATCTAGCACTGTTAAGCACTTAAGTTATGATACTTGTACTGGTGTACTTGTCAACAATTCTGATGATCATTGTAAAAATGTTGTAGAAGTGCCTAGTAGTGGAGATGATAGCATGTGTAACGATGTTGATAGTGAAAGTGACAGTAGTAACGATGAATGGGAGAAAGAATTAGACAGCATGGGGTATATGAAGGTTAAAGAAGATTTAATTAATGGTGAAGAAGATGATGTCAGTAGTATTATGAAGAATATGAGGATCAGATAGTACCAATGAAAACTGGGAAGGTATCATCAGATAAGGAACACATGAATCTATATTATGATTTAGATATGATGCTAGAAACTTTATGGGATACTTACAAGGGTTATAGTGACAGTGACAGAGTAAAAAGGGTCATCAAGATAATATGTGAAGAATTGCGTTACAACTGGGAATATAGAACCAATCAGCAGGCTTACAGTGACATCAGTTCGGGAAAAGTAAACAGTGTGTAAAAGAGGAACATGACAGCAAGCAATCATCTGATGTAGTTCCAAGTAAAATTCAGACAAGTAAGAGAAATTGTGCAGAAAAAATGGTATAAACGACTTGGACTTTAGAGATATTGAGGCTGATTTGTTGCATGAAGATGACGAAAGCAGGAAGGAAAAAGGTTTGAGTTGCCCATATATACATATAAAAGTTGCAAATTATGAAGGAATTTGCCTCTTAGACACGGGTAGTTCTGTCTGTGCCATTTCTGAAAAATTTAGAGAGCAGATAAGACATAGTGTTGGCTTTGAAGAATATCCTGTTATTGGAATCAAAATTAAGAGAGCAACTGGTAGGCACATCAAAGTTGTGAACAGGCACACCTTAATATCTTTCACCATTAATGATGTACAGCATAACCAGGAATGTTTTGTAGTACCTGACCTCTATGAAAATATTTTGTTCACAATTAATTGGATACAAGGAGTAAATGCAGATTCTGACTGGAATAACAAAAGGTTAAGACTTACCAATCCCAAGACAGATGTAACACATGTGACTGAACTAATCATCCAAAATTGCCTAAAGAGCAATTTTCAAATTGGAAGAGTAATTTGTGCAAATGAAAAGATTGACATTAGGGAGGAAGACAATGAAGAAGGATGCAGTGAAGACAAGTATGCGGAATTAGTGGCCACCAAACAAAAAGAAGATGGAAGTCTAGATGAAGAACAGACAGATTAATTAGGTAGTCTGTTGTGGAAATACAAAGATGCGTTTAGTGAAAAACCTGAAAAAGTGAAAAACTATGAATGTAGACAGAATCTAAAACCTCACGAACCATTTTTTATCGAACCATATGGAGTAAGTGTCAAACACCAAGAAAAATTAAGATGATGTAAAAGCCCTCAGGAAGACACATCTTTGTGTCAAGTGTGTGGCGATGGTTTGAATCTTATCTGCAAAACAGGTCACAAGTTGTTGAACTGAGGTAATCCAACAATCTTCACAATTTTAATCTCATATCTGAACCAAAACAAATTGAACTAGGTGTTCCACAGGGCAGCATTCTGGGCCCATTGTTATTCCTAATTTATATCAATGATATACAGGCTCCAGACAGCTCAGCCAAAATTCTACTATTTGCAGATGACATGAGTATCATAATTAGTTATATAAAAGAATCATTGTGTACTACAGCAGAAAAAATGCTCTCATACATACAGTCATGGTTTTATTCAAATAAGCTGACATTAAATACAAAGAAAACAAACTTTATACAGTATGGAAGCAAATGTTAATGGGAAAACATGTGCCTTATGCTGGATAGCAAACAAATAGAAAAAGTGTGCACCACAAAGTTTCTGGGAATGCGAATTGACCAAGATTTAAACTGGAATGAACACAGTGTATATCTTACTCAGAAACTTAGCTCAAGGTATGTAGCAAGGAATGTATTAGAGCGGTTACTTTAGTTATTTCCAATCAGTTGCTAGATATGGCATAAGTTTTTGGGGAAAAACCAGGTCAAGACTAAATGACATTTTTATTATGAAAAAAAAAAAGAGAAAAAAGAGCTATTCATATCATGACGCACAGCCCACCACAAACTCACTGCAGACCCTCATTCAGACAACTAAAGATATTGACAATACTATCAACAAGTATTTTTAAATGCCTGGAAATAATCAGTAAAAATAACTGCGATCTCCAAACCCCTCAATCTACCATGATCACAATACAAGGCATTGTAAAGACTTCCACATTCCCTATGTAGCAAAAACTAGAAGTCAGAAACATGTTAGCCACTTAGGAATAAAGCTTTTAAATACACTTCCATCTCAAATTAAAGAGTTGAAAGGCAAAAATAATTTCAAGCGTGAAGTAAAAAAATACTTGATGGAAAAATGCTACTACAGTGTAAATGAATACCTGTCTCAGACTGTGGATTGAAACCTGTACTTATTTTTTTTTTAATTTAAAATAATTTAATTATGTTTTCAACTTTGTAATTATGGTACTAATGAAAAATCTGTTAAATATCCATAATACACTTTGTGTATAAGGTGTAGTTCATAATCCATAATTGTTTATCATGAGCACATACTTTTGTTTATGTGTAATAAGTTAATGTACACTACTTATGTACTATGTGTATGTAATTTTTTTTGCTGGTTGTATACATTTGTCCATTTATTATGTGTATGTGTTGTTATGTGTTACGTGTAATCAAATTACAAATCCTATATCACATGTGTGATCTATTGGATGGTACATAAATAAATAAATAAATAAATAAATAAAGCACTAGGTCTCTGAGATATGTAGCATTCTATTTTTCTTCTTTTTGTTTCTGGATGCTGCATCTTTTCCTCATCTATAAACCTTTATCTCTTACTGAAAATACTATCTATTCTCTGTAGTATAAGTTTTCTGTATGTAATATGACTATTGAGTGACATTATTTGGGGAATAATTTGAAAATGTAAACTGTGTACTAACTTTGACTTTCCTACAATAATGATTGACCAATTACTGTAGCTATACTCTGTAGAGCATGTATTTGATTTGTGATTGCAGGCATGGTCATGATTTTATGAATTTGCAAATGAGATGAACAAATGGACAATGGTAAAGATGTTCATGTGTTACTAAATGGACAAGTTGCACTGTGACAACAGACATTTTGTGAAAAGTTTGTTAT
Source organism: Schistocerca americana (assembly GCF_021461395.2). Lineage (NCBI taxonomy): Eukaryota > Metazoa > Arthropoda > Insecta > Orthoptera > Acrididae > Schistocerca > Schistocerca americana. The sequence goes on from NC_060119.1 coordinate 544,403,714, forward strand.
TACAAGATGGTGTGATGATGAGCAGTCTGTGAGTTTGCTTGATATGATAAAAAGTTAAATGCGATCTGGGTGGTCAAATATACTGTACAGTAGAATATACTAAAATATTTTTCAAAAAGAAAGGATACATATATAATTCATTTTGGTTAATTGACTTTAATCTGTATGTAGCTAAATCTTTACAGTTTAAGATGCTTAATTTTGTGGGATTTTGTTTGTAAATATGCTAATAGTATATGGTAATATCTGAATACTTTTGATATATTCATATTCATACCTGGTGTGACCTTAATTGTAACCTACATGAGAGTACGTTGAGTAATGAGTTCATCCCTGTTCCTACCTAAAGAACTGTATCCGAGATACTTACCTGAACTGGGGGGGGGGGGGGGGGGGAATATGTGAAACTAATAATGGACTGTGCTATTGCAGTGTAGAGACTGCCAGAAAAAGATGTGTTGCAAACGCAAGATGGACAGCACAAAAGGACAGATGATTGTGAGCTGTCAATTCTTTAAGATGTGCAATGTGAACCATTTATTGGAGCGACAGCTAAGAAAAGAAACTTTTATTTTTTTATTTTTTGGACTAATTACTCAAGGTACTTATGTAGCCATTTATGTAAGTAATAGTTGTAAGAGTGGCTGGGGGGAGGGGGGGGGGGGAGTATAACGGTACAGCCTCCCCCAGGAATCATATGAAATGTCCAATACCACCTTTTTTTTATATGCATCCTGATAGTTATCAGACAATTCAGTGCTCCCTAAGGCCTTGCATGTGTGTATTTATATATATAATTCTGTCCTATTTGATAAAAAACTTGATATTCATTGCGAAGGTGTGTGGAATGTTCTGGAAGGACATGCATTGTTTTAATTATCAGTGGATTGTTGTCACTGATAAAATTATGTACGTATACTAAATTAAGTAACTAATCAAGAAATGTAAGTAATAAGTCCTTAGAAATAAATAACTAGAGACTGCAGAGGTGTTAGCATGAAAAATCAATGTTTCTAATTAACAAAACGGTAATCTAAAAATCCAGTAACCTTAGACCTCACTATCTTGAGAAACAGCTTAAAAGTTATTACCAAGCAATGTATTTTCATTTGTAATTTATTTTTATGTCTTCCACTGTAATTAACATTCTTTGTAATTACATTTCTAATTAACTCTCCGATAGTTTACATCTCACAGTTTTCCAATTTGCAAAATTTCAGGCCTTATTTGTGCATTATATGTATTTAATCGATAAAGCACAAGCTCTGTAGTACCATTACATGTTAGTAACCAAATCCAAACTGTAATTAATTATGTAACTAAAATAATAAGAGGGACATTATTGTAATTAAAGTTCAGAATGATTTTCTTATGGAAAACTAAAGATATTACTGTATAAGATTGTCATTCAGTATTGTATTTTATACCTTATTTGGCTGTAACATCAGTTTCTTTACATTTTACAAATTTTAATTGTTACATCAAAATTGAACAAAATTAATAATGCTTTATTTTGAAAGCTATTGATAAAATTCTACATAAAGCAATGCAGCGATGCTGCGACACGTCAGATTTGAAGTTACTCTTGGAAGTCAAAGAGATCAGTGAAGTCTGTCCGTGTTTTGTTTACATGACGGCTGTGCAGTTCGGATGTCAATTAATGTGAATAAATTTTGTGAAGCATGAAAATTTCCCATTCATTCATCAATGGACCAGGCAGAAGAAACTTAAGTAACATTCAACATGAATCACTGCACAGTCTGCCATGTATTCCTCTCCTGTGCTAACCTCTTCATCTCAGAGTAATACTTGCTACCTGCATCCTCTATTATTTGCTGGATGTATTCCGATCTCTGTCTTTCCTCTACAGTTTTTGCCCTCTACAGCTCCTCTAGTACCATGGAAGTCATTCCCTCATATCTTAACAGATGTCCTATCATCCTTATCAGTGTTTTCTACATATTCCTTTTCTCTCTGATTCTGAGCAGAACGTCCTCATTCCTTACCTTATCACTCCACCTAATTTCCAACATTTCCTGCAGCACCACATCTGAAATGCTTCGATTCTCTTCTGTTCCTGTTTTCCTATAGTCCATGTTTCAATACCATACAATGCTGTACTTCAGACGTACAGTCTCAGAAATGTCTTTCCCAAAAATAAGGCTGATATTTGATATTAGTAGACTTCTCCTAGCCAGGAGTGCTCTTTTTGCACTTGCTAGTCTTCTTTTGATGTCTTCCTTACTCCATATGTCACTGGTTATTTTACTGCCTAGGTAGCAGAATTCGTGACCATCACTCCTGATCTTAAGTTTCTCACTGTTGTCATTTCTACTTATAACCTTCATCTTTCTTCAATTTACTCTCAATCCATATTCTATACTCATTAGACTGTTCATTCAGTTCAGCAGATCATACAATTCTTCTTCACTTTCACTCAGGACAGCAATTTCACCAGTGAATCGTATCATTGATATCCTTTCACCTCACATTTTAATTCCACTACTGAATATTTGTTTCATTTTCATTATTGCTTCCTCGATGTACAGATTGAACGGTAGGGGCAAAAGGCTACATCCTTGTCTTACACCCTTTTTAATATGAGCACTTTGTTCTTGGTCGGTCATACTTATTATTCCCTCTTGGCTGTTGTACATATTGTATATGACCCATCTTTCCCTATAGCTTACCCCTACTTCTCTCAGAATTTCGAACATCTTGCACCATTTTACATTGTCAAACGCTTTTTACAAGTTGACAAATCCTACGAACGTGTCTTCATTTTTCTTTAGTCTTGCTTCCATTATTAACTGCAACGTCAGAATTGTCTCTCTTGTGCCTTTACCCTTCCTAAAGCCAAACTGATCATCATCTAGCACATCCTCAATTTGCTTTTCCATTCTTGTAAGCAACTTGGATGCATGAGCTGTTAAGCTGATTGTGCAGTAATTCTCACACTTGTCAGCTCTTGCCCTCTTAGGAATTGTGTGGGTGATGCTTTTCTTAAAGTCAGATGGTATGTCACCAGACTCATACATTCTACACACCAATGTGAATATAGTCATTTTGTTGCCACTTCTCCCAGTGATTTTAGAAATTCTGATGGAATGTTATCTGCCCCTTCTGCCTTATTTGATCTCAAGTGCTCCAAAGCTCTTTTAAATTCTGATTCTAATACTGGAACCCCTATCTCTTCTAAATCAACTCCTATTTCTTCTTCTATGACATCAGACAAATCTTCCCCATCATAGAGGCTTTCAGTGAATTCTTTCCACCTATCCACTCTCTCCTCTGCATTTAACAGTGGAATTCCCATTGCACTCTTAATGTTATCACCCTTGCTTTACATGTCACTGAAAGTTGTTTTGACTTTCCTGTATGCTGACTCCGTCCTTCTGGCAATCATTTCTTTTTCAATGTCTTCACATTTTTCCTGCAGCCATTTCATCTTATCTTTCCTGCACTTCCTCTTTATTTCATTCCTCAGTGACTTGTATTTCTGTATTCCTGAGTTTCCTGAAACATTTCTGTACTTCCTCCATTCATCAATCAATTAATGTATTTCTTCTGTTACCCATGGTTTCTTTGCAGTTACCTTCTTTGTACCTATGTTTTCCTTCCCAACTTCTGTGATGACCCTTTGTAGAGATGTCCATTCCTCTGTACTGCCTACTGAGATATTGCTTATTGCTGTATCTTTAGCCTTAGAAAACTTCAACTGTATCTCGTCATTCCTTAGTACTTCTGTATCCCCCTTCTTCCCTTATTGATTCTTTCTGAGTAATGTCTCAAACTTCAGCCTACTCTTCATCATTACTATATTGTGATCCAAGTCTATGTCTGCTCCTGGGTATGCCTTCCAATCCAGTATCTGATTTGGGAATCTCTGTCTGATCATGATGTAATCTAACCAAAATCTTCCTGTATCATCCGGCTTTTTCCAAATATACCTCCTCCTCTTGTGATTCTTGAACAGAGTATTCACTATTACTAGCTGAAACTTGTTACAGAACTCAATTAGGCTTTCTCCTCTCTCATTCCTCATCCAAAGCTCATATTCTCCTGTAAACTTTTCTTCTACTCCTTCCCCTACAACTGCGTTCCCGTCCCCCATGACTATTAGATTTTCATATCACTTTACATACTGTATTACCCTTTCAATATCCTCATACACTTTCTCTATTTCTTCATCTTCAGCTTGCGATGCCAACCAGGGGGATTATATATGTTGTAAGAAGAGTTCCCACCTGCGCAATTCAGGAAACCTGGTTATGGTAGGAAGGATCCATATGGAGCAGGTTGTGAATCACCCATTGCAGTGATCTGCAAATTACACTGCAACCACTAGCCTGGTTTCTTTGTGAACATGATAACTAAAAAGCTGTCTGTCTGCATGAATGGTCCTCACCAAACTGTGGCCAAGAGACAACTCGCTCACGCAGTTGCTAAACATGCTGCCCAATAAAATGTGCTTCACTTCAATGTCTGCCTGCACCATCTGGATCCTTCCTACCAACATTACTTTTATGAACTGAGCATGTGGGAACTCTCCCTACAACACATTCTTCATTTCCATAACCCCTTGGCCTCAACCTTCTCTGGTTTCTGTTCTGTACTTTCCTGGTCCCACTCCAGCATTAGATATTTCACCAATGAACCTACAGTTTTTCCTCTTCTGTCTGTCTCTGCTCCCCACTCTTCCATTCCTCCTCTGCTCTCTTCCCTTCCCATCCCCAAGCACAGCTTTCTAACTCTGCACCTAGCAGTCCTTCCTGTCCCCACCACACCCTGCCACAAGTGGCAGCATAACATCTTCTCCCACCCCTACCCTGGTATCCCTCCCACTCTCTGTCCTGTGCCTTCTATTTACTCCCACCACCCACTCTATATTGCTGCAAATAAGATGCAGACATAGTCTGCAGTCAGGCCCCAGTGTCCAGAGACAGTAGCCATGTGTCTGAGTTGTGCATGAATGAATGTGTGTGTGTGTGTGTGTGTGTGTGTGTGTGTGTGTGTGTGTGTGTGTGTTTGACCTATTTTAAAAGAAGGACTTTTTGTTCAAAAGCTTAAATGTTTAGTGGTCTTTTCACTGTGCCTGTCTGCCATCTAATGCCTCCTTTGGTAAGTAGCAATCTGTCATTTTCTTATCAGTGTTATTTTGCACAATCTATTATCTTCTACAACCCTAGTCCTGAAAACCAGTAACAAATTTTGTTAATAATGAATTTTGTAAATGATTTTCAATTTCATAACTTATCTCCAACACATTTGCTCTATTCATTTTTCATTTTATTAAAGTAATTTGTTATTCATTATTAGTGCACAATTTTTAGAAAGTAACGTTCTAATGTGAATTATTGTTTATTCAGTAAAACTGTGTCACTAGAATGTTGCACACAGATAAGAACCAAATACTATGTGAAAACCTCTTTCAGAAATGTGACTACACTCTAAGATAGAAAAGATGTACTGTGAAGGAATTATCGAAACGGAACATAAATAGATAGGTGTGATGTACATGAACAGGCAAACAAATGATTACACATTCAGATAGCTGGGATTTATTCAAGATAAAGAGCTTCACAAACTGAGCAAGTCAATAACATCTTGATCCACCTCTGGCCCCTATGTAAGCAGTTATTCGGCTTAGCAGTTGTTGATAGAGTTGGTGGACATCCTCCAGAGCAATATCATGCCAAATTCTATCCCATTCACATGTTAGATGGTCAAAATCTCAAGCTGGTTGAAGTGCTCTGCCCATACTGCTCAAAATGTTCTCAATTGAGGAGAGATTGGGATATATTGCTGGCCAATGTGGGATTTGGCAAGCATCAAGACAAGCAGCAGAAACCCTTGACATATGTGGGTGGGTGTTATCTTACTGAAATGTAAGCCCATGGTGGCTTGCCATGAAGGGCAACGAAGTGGGTGTAGAATATCATCAACATATAGCTGTGTGCTTTAAGGATGCTGAGGATGACCATCAAAGGGGTCTTGCCATGAACAGAAGTACTACCTCAGACCATCAGTTCTGGTTGTTGGGCCATACGGTGAGTAACTGTCAGACTGGTATCCAGCTGCTGTTCGGGGTGCCTCTAAAGATGTCTTCAGCCTGGAATCTCATTGACTGGAGTAGAACTGTCTTCAGTGAAGAGTCCCACTTTGAAGTGAGCCACAATGACAAGCGAGGACGTATCTGGTAATGACCCAGGCAGTGGTGGGATACCAACGTGGCTGTCACCCACCGCACAGCCTGTCAACCATGAGTGATTGTCTGGGGTTGCACTTCTTTTCAGAGCAGGACCCATTTGGTAGCCATCTGCAGCACCCTTACAGCACAGCGGTACCTAAACAATATTCTACACCTCGTTTTGTTACCCTTCATGGCAAGTCATCCTGGGCTTATGTTTCAGCAAGATAATATCAACCCACACATGGCAAGCTGTTCTACTGCTTGTCTTCATGCTTGCAAAACCTTACCTTAGCCATGAAGGTCACCAGATCACTTCCCACTTGAGAATGTGAAGCATTATGGGCAGGGTCCTCCAACAAGGTTAGGATTTTGATGCTCTAACATGCCAATTGGATAGAATTTGGCACAATGTCCCTCAGGAGGACATCCAACAACTCTCTCCATCAATGCAAAGCTGAATAACTGCTTACATAAAGGCCAGATAGGAACCAACATGTTATCAACTTTTTCAATTTGTGAAGCTCTTTCTCATGAATAGATCATCCAGTATTTCAGACATTGTAATCATTTGTTTGTTTGTACAAGTACATCACATCTGTTGATTTTCATCCCATCCAGGTAATTTCTTCATGTCACAGCTTTGTTTTCTTTCTGTTTTTTCCTTGAACTATATTTTAAACTTTCACAGTAGGATACACATTCACAGGGATGTTTCTGGCTAATAGTTGAAATCTGTTTTCTATGACTAAACAAGAAAAAGTGTAAAGACAGGCTTCATATACTCTGATCAGCCAAAACATTATGACCATCAACCTACACCCATCCAGGTGACATCAATGTCATCTGGCGAGGAATGACTACTAGGCAGATATTTGCATGGTGCATGTAATATCAGTGAGTATGCTGTCCATTTGTAAAATGGGTAAGTCATGCGATCTATCCGAGTTCAACCAAAGCCAGATTGTGATGCCCTTCAGACTTGGCATGAGCATTTTAGAAACTGTGTGACATGTTGTGTGTCCAAGGAGAGCCGTGTTGATTGTCTTCAACACATCGCGAAATCGAGGTGAAACCACATCCAGATGTCATGGGGTTGGATGGTCACCCCTCATTACAGATGCCGGACATTGTCGGCTGGGCTTCTGCAGCCTATGACGCATGCATGCATCAATGTTAACACCCGGCATTCTCAACTATGACTGAAATGGGTGTGTGGCTATTGGCAATGGGTGTTGTTCTTTGTGATGGGAGTGGCATTTTTCAACAACATAATGCACCATGTCACAAGGCCAGAAGTGTGATTGAGTGATTCGAGCAACAGAATGGTGAGTTCCAATGGATGTGCTGGTCCTCAGTTCACCAGATCTGAACCTGATCAAACACATTTGGGATGTGATTGAGTGTGGTGTCAGAGCTCATCAACCCCTCCCAGAAATTTCTGGGAATTATATGACTTGTGTGTCCAGATGTGATGCCAACTCCCTCCAGCTACCAACTAAGGCCTTGCAGCTTCCATGCCACAATACATCACTGCTGTTATCTGCACAAAAGGTGGACGTACCGGGTATTAGGTAGGTGACCATAATGTTCTGGGTGATCAGTGTTATAAGTTGCTTTCATGTAAAACCTGAATAGCACATTCAACAAGCTTTCTCAGTATTACATGAATCAGCAAACTCTAGAATGATTGAACTGAAAATGTAGCAGACAACAGAGAGATTGTACCCTATAACACAGGAATTACATGAATATCTTTCAGAATTCTGAAAGAATAATATCAAGCCATACCTGCTCATTTACAGTTAAGTATATCCCCAACAATAAAGAGGAAAGACAAAAAAATTATAGCTTATTTTTTCTTCTGTGATATCAACAAATTGTTCAGAATCTTCTCATAAATGCTTATCATTCAAACGTTACTAGAAAGTAACATAAGACAAAAATCAAATTTGGAACAGGAACAAAGAAAGATTTAATGTGCAACACATAATGAAAGCTACTACCAGGAATTCATCAGGAGAGATATGAGGTGCAAGTGTGAAAGAAGTAGATGAAGTCATGTGTAGCTTTCTCTACAGGTTCCCTATTAGTGTCTACAACGTTGCAATCATTGTTTATACGGCTATAATTTTTAAGTGAGAAATCCATATTGGATTCTTTTAAAAATATTTAGCAATGTTGAAGCACTCATTTTTTGTGATGGAAGTATTCTGATGACCACATGTGTGTGAAAAACAAGACTGCAGGTCAATACAGAGCATGAGGCAAAATTATGTCAACAGTCTTAATTTTGTTTCATTTTCTATTCCAGGTTGGTAGTACGCACAGCTGACAAACTCACACTGGAGTAGAGAAGCGTGGTTGCAAGCTTATGTAAGTTGTGCAGTTGGCGACAGAAGTGCATCGAAGGTTTGAAGAACAATTTTCAGATAGACAGCCACCAATTCATTTAAAAATTTGTTACATTTATAAGAGTCGTTAGCAACTGGACAGTAGAAAACCATTATGATGGAAAAACGGGGCGACCTAGGACTCGCAGAAGGGAAGTAAACTTTGCTATAGTGCAGGAGGGCATGCTACAGAGTCCGTCAAAATCAAGTGACATTGCAGTCTGAAAACAGGGATTCTACAGAGGACTGTGAACCATATTATAGGCATGTGCCCTTATCAACTACAAACTGTTCAAGGTTGGATTACTCAACAGAAACAGGTACTAGTCGAATGCTCTGAGATTGTAGCAGAAATGTCACAGATGCAGCCGGGCACTGTCAGGCAAATAATTTTCAGTGGTGAAGTGAACCCCAATGATGAGTGCACATGACTACTTACAAATGCTTAATGAGTTTGCCATTGATAATATGCCCCAAAAACTTATGAGAACAGTATTTCCAACATGATGGTGCCCCACCCCCTTTTGCTCATTGCATTCATGGTTCTCTTGATCAAACATTCCCAAATCATCAGATTGGTCAGGACAGACCATTGTTATACCCTCCTGAATCTCTAGATCTCATGGGGTATGATGAAGGATTCACATTTTTTCAACAGTATGTGTTCTTCTTCTTATCCATTCAAGAATTGGCCTGAGATTTCAGCTAATAACTTCACTAACATTATGATGTCCTTGAGTTATAGGTTGAGTTACTGGCTTCTCATTTCAATCTGTAATTGTCTTCTTCCTGATACCGTCACCAGATGCTACTAGAAAATCTACATTTCAAATAATATGAACATCACTAAAGTTTTGTTTTCTGGTTCACATAGCCAGAAGAAATAGTCATGTAATTAAAGGAAGAGTCATAAAGAGTTTCTCCAAATTATTTGCAACAACCATTTTTAAGTGCTCCAATAAACCCTGAACAGGGTTGGAGTTACCTGCTCTATGTCAAAAACAGTTCTGAACAAATTTTTATTTTACATGTGACATTGTACACAACAGCACTTCATATATGTATTTCCCTAGAGAAAATAACATTTTAGCATTCTTTTTCATAGTGTCTGTCTGTGACTCAACACCTTCTCTATGTGGTGAGTAGCATTCTATCCTTTCAATAAGTTGTGAGTAGCAGTCTGTCCTTTCCATATTGTTGTTATTTCATGATGGAATTTCCATTGCTTGATTGTTACCAAAGAAAAAGTAGTTTTCTATGTCATTTTTTTCAGTCTTATGAAAGGATGGCTAGTTCAACAAAGACTAATTTTGAAGAAATTATTTATTTATTTAATGGGACTCATTAATAATGAGGTCCAAAAACTTACTGTCACTAATATGACATCCCTAATTTGCCATACCTCCTCAGTGACACGTCATTCATCAAGAAACCTATTGTAGAGCAGAACAGGATAATGGGTAATATTACTTCACTTACTGGAAATTACAATAAAAATTTCAATGTACATTTTTGGATAGGTTAACTCAATAGCCTGAATAGCACTAATGAAAAACTAAGGGTGATTAATGCTTTATCCATGAAGTCAGACAAAGACAACATAGTAACTATCAAGCAAAAACATTACTGAAACATTGTGGTAGTATTTGGTGCTTTCCAATTGAAAATGAACATTAATTCAAAACTGGAACATTAAACAAAAATTTTAATCAAATCAACTGCAGGTTCTTTGTGAAACATTGTAAATTAACTAAACAAACATTGTTTTCTGACTTTGTTTCACAAATTTTATTATTAGTGTTACTGCACAACCTAGGTTTTGAGTTATAAGCCCATATTCAAGTATGTTACTGATTTGCAAAGATGATAATGCACAGATAAACATGTTGACCACAGCATACTTTTGGAAAAGCTTGAAGCTATAGGTATCAGAGGACCAGCAAAAAAGTGGTTTGAGTCTTATCTGGAAAAGAGGATGCAGGTGGTTGAAATTACAGAACCAAATATTAATCAGAAAATTAAACTAAGATCAGATACAAGGGAGGTTACAGTAGGAGTACCCAAGGAAGTGTATTAGGCCCCTTGCTGTTCCTCATTTACATTAATGATATTCAGGTGTCAGAGAGAAAAGCTAGAATCATGTTATTTGCTGATGATGCTAGTTTAATAGTTAGTGATATGAATCAGTCATGACCATGTCCTGCAAGATATACAAAAATGGTGTAGTGCTAACAAGCTAACACTAAATGCAAAAAAAACTAATTATGTGCAATATGGAAAAATAAGTGAACATGACAGCCTAAATTCCACCATGGAGGGCAAACAACTTGAAAGAGTACAGTGTGCAAAATTCCTGGGTATGGACATTGATGAGAAGATTAACTGGAAGGACCATGTGGTGAGCTTAGCACTAAAACTAAATTCAGCATGTTTCGTACTTAGAATAATTTCAAGAGTTTGTAGTAATGACTGTACCAGATTAGTATATTTTGGCTATTTTCAGTCCATTGCATCCTATGGGATAGTATTATGGGGAAAAACAAATTGTCGTTTAGATGAGATTTTCAAATTACAAAAACGTGCTATTCAGATAATGACCTACAGCCCACCTCAAACACATTGTAGGCCCCTTTTTAAAGCACTGAAAATTTTAACAATTCCATCATTATACACTCTGAAATGTCTGTTGGTGATCAAAAGAAATCAGGACAAAATGAAAACCAATACAGACTTCCATAATTACAATACACGGCAATGTAAAGATCTCCACATACACGCAGTAACAAGGACCCAAAGTCAGAAACATGTATGTAATCAAGGCATCAAACTTTTTAATGCACTACCAAAAGATATCAAAGAGCTGGAAAATGAGGATAAATTTAAAACTGTTATAAAGAACCACATGCTTGACAAATGTTATTACAGCATAAGTGAATATCTCCAAGCAACTTATAACAATATATGTTTAAGTTAATGTGGCAAATGAAATTACATCAGTGCATAAGAAATTATGTTATAAAAACACTTATTAGTTGTATATTGTATTAAACATATGATAGATTAATATGAATTCAGCACAGATAAAAATTTTGTAAAGATATTATATAATTGTTAAAATGTACCCTGGCAAATCCTATATCACAAATGTGATCATTGGGGTGATAATAAATAAATAAATAAATAAATTATAAGACAAAGATAATTGTCTCAACTTCTTAAGGAATTGATCCATAGCTCAATGTAAAATTACTTCAATGACCATTTTTTAACAAATTACATATGGAATTACACAGTTCAGAAACTACACTAACATGATGGGACTAAAGTTATGCATCAGCCAGAACTTTTTATCTAGTGGAGGACTGAGATCCAAAGGTTTGCTTCTATTCTGGAATTGTTAACTCATCTAAAAGAGGCGAATAACTGAATTGGGTTTGCTCATTTAATAATAGGTGTGGGGATGTACACAACTCTCTTTTAATTTCTGAAATATCTAATTGGTTGAATTTAGCCCCCTCCCCCTTTTCCTCTGTGTGTAATACTTATACATCTATTATTTATTTGTGGTTATTGTTCAGGCAATGTTCTGCAAAGGCTGAATCAGGCTTCTTTAAGCGTGGTGCAGATTGACATCCCCATCAGACCAATATAGCGAACTGACACTAACGGCATGTGAGTTTAAAAACCCCACTTTTTGTGATGAGTGGTTGTTTGTTTTTGCATTGAGCAAGTAACTACCTATTGTCTGAGGAACATAGAAAAACACAGAGAAGCACTTTGTCTTCAAAATGTTACTTATCCTATTTGTTGTTTTAACTATAAAAGGCAATCTGCACCATTTCTTTTCCAGTTCGTCTGTATCTTTCGTTGGGGGCACTAGGGACCTTGCTTGCTTCTTCATCTTTTTATCTAAAATTTTATCAATGATGTTGGGGTTAAATTCATTATTTGTGGCTATTGTTTTTATTGCATTAAATTCCTGGCAAAGTCTTCTTGGGGTATAGGGATAGAAAGGAGATGGTGGATCATGTGGTGGAATGCTGCATGTTTATTGGTAATAGGATATTGAGAGGAAGCCGGGATGAATGTGTCAGTGAAGGAGTCTTTCCAATAGAGTTTAAATTTATGATTACTGTATTTTATTTTTAAGCAAATGCACAGGAAATGTGTCCCCCCCCCCCCCCCCCCTTAACCATACTGACGTTTGTGTTGTGAAGGAGAGAACCTTAACCCCAAAAATGCCAATCCACTTTGCAGGTAGAATTGTTAATTTATCACAATTAAAACCCCTTCAGAATCAGAAGAAAAGTTATTATCAAAAGGCCACCAATACACTCCAGACATGATAACAAAACCTCAAGTGTTAGACCATCTAAGGGTAGATCTGGAACTAGCCCTACAGAAAGATATAGTAATGAAAGTGCAGTGAGTAGAAGAAATCAAGCAGGCACAGAAACAACAACAACTACTACTACTACTACAATAAACAAAGTATCAGAAGAACAATAAGTTCTTAGTCATGAAGGAACTTAAAACTAGGATTGAAAACAGTAATGTGATTGTAACTATGGCAGATAAAGGAAGGACTGTAGTGGTGTTAAATAAAACAGATCTTATAATCAAAGTAGAAAGTTTATTCCTGTCACTGCAGTTATGAAGACTACAGAGAGATATAACCAGTGGCACACTGACATAAAGGTCAGCATGGAATCTTGGTGCTCAGCATAAATTTTCTGTACATTAGCTTAAAGATAGAAGACAGTAATCATAAATTTAAAATTTATCCAGACTCCTTCACTGACACATTCATCCCGGCTTCCTCCCAACATCCTAAAACCTATAAACATGCAGCAGTCCACGACATGATCCACTGTCTCCTTTCTATCCATATGTCCCATGAAGACTTTGAACTGGAACTTAATACAATAAAAAATAGCCACAAATAATTAATTTAATCCCAACATCACTGATAAAATTCTAGGTAAAAAGATGAAGAAGCAAGCAAGGTCCCCTACTGCCCCCAATGAAAGACACAGACAAACAGGAAAAGAAATGGTGCGGAATGCCTTTTATATGGAAAATATCAAATAGAATAAGTAACATTTTGAAGATAAAGTGTTTGTCTGTGGTTTTCTATGTCCCTCTGACAATAGGTAGTTGCTTGTTCAATGCAGAAGACAAACACCAGCCATAAAAAAAAATGGGGTTTATAAATCACATGCCGTGTCAGTCTTGCAACACTGGACAGATGGGGAAGTCAATCTGGACCAGGCTTAAAGAACACCATAGAAGCTGGAGATTGAAGAAGCCTGATTGAGCCTTTGCAGAACATTGCCTGAACAATAACCATAAATACATAATAGATGTACAGGTCTTACAATACATAATAGATGAACAGGTCTTACACACAGAGGAAAAGGGGGTTAAAAATTAGAAATTTTAGAAATAAAAGACAAATATGTACATCCCCACACCTATTATTAAAGATGGAAACCAAATTCAGTTGTTAATATCTTTTAGATGAGACCACAACACCAGGATAGAAGCAAAACTTTGAACATAATAAGTTCTTGGCTGATGCATAGCTTTATTCCTGTCTCGTCAGTGTAATTGCTGAATTGTGTAATTCCATATGTAATTTGTTAAAAAATGATCATCAACGTAATTTTACATTAAGCTATGAATCAATACCTTAAGAAGTTGAGATGACTAACTTTTCCTTACCATCATGTTTATCTGAGCATTACCATCTTTGGAAATCAGTAATGTATTTGGAAATAGTCTTATAACCTGCAACTCAGGTTGCGCAGTAACATTAATAATAAAATTTGTGAAACAAAGCAAAAAAAAACAGTGTTTGTTTGGTTACAAAATAATTGTTTGTACATCAACCAAAGCCTGTCAAGTTTTACTGGTAATGGGTATTGTAGAAGAGTCACATTTCAGCTGTAATTCAACAGCTCTCCTGATTGGTCTGACAACTCCAGAAAACTCCATAAAAATATATAGCATTGAAGGAATATACACAAAGCAACAAATAAAAAAGTACCATGTGAAAGAACATATTTTACAGTGTAACAGGAGAACTTTTATCAGTTTTGTTGATCCAGTGATTTAGATCCCAAGTGACTATGTTTTTAATTTCATTATATGTCTGCTGAGTTTTCTTCCTTTAGATTTAGATCCTACCAGAGATCATTCAACAGGACAGCCATTGTTGCAACTGTCTTCTAGTACTAATGCTTCACAGTACCTCATGACTTCCACTAATTGAATCAACCATTCTGACATAAGATCTTATAGACTATCCTCTTGTAAATCCTTATTCTCCTACAGTCCAATCAAAGGTGTTTCTACAACTCTCTCAGCTTTGTATAAAACAATAAGCAGCAACCCCAGGAAACCTAAATTTTAATACTTAAATAACCACATTATAGTGGCACTAACAGAAACATGTTAACCGCTAACAAAGTGAATACGGGGTGAGCCTAAATGATTCATCAGGTTTCATAGCACTATTTATTGTCAAGTAAATGATGAACAAAGATGAGTGACACATAAAAAGATAGATATGAGGGAAAAGTTTGGGTTGGTTACCAAACAATACTCCCATTTTGCAATAGTTCATTTATTCACCTCTTTACACAAGCAAGGTTTACACAGAACTGACATGGCGGCACTGCACAGAGATAATGTTTAGCTTAGTTCAAAGACGATACTCAGATCGATTCTGGTGTCAAACTCATCGGCGCCACAGATACAATCACCAAATTTAAAAAGCTCACATGTTAGATGGGAGCCTGTGACAGAATCCTACAAAATGACGGCAATGCAGGAGAATAGTTTTTGTGTGTTACAACATGCAAAGTTTTCATCAGATATGAGCATTCAGCATACATCCATATGCAACTGTGGAAAAGCTGCACCAGTTCACCAGAGCATTTTGCAACAGTTTTGCCAGTTTTGTGATACTGATTGCCTTTGTAAAGGGGAAAGCATGGGGTGACTGTATTTCAGAGGAAATTGTGGAGTGCACAGGACAGAGTTTTGTGCACAGACCACAAAAATCAACTGATCATTCAAGCAATGAACTGGGCATCCTGCAGAAAACAGTGTGGAATGCTTTGTGGTAGCATTTGCATTTCAAAAACTAATATTTGAGCTGATACCACACCTGATTCCGGATGATTCTGCCTGACAATTGGAGTTTTGTACCTGGATTCAGATAGCTCTGAAAGATGATGACTTTGTGAGGCATCAGTATTCAGCAACAAGACAACTTTCCATATGTTGGGAAATGTGAATTGTCACAGTGTGAGAGTGCAAGGTACTACATTGCCACATGTCCATGTGGAGTTGGAAAGCAATTTGCAAGAAGTGAATGTCTTCTGTGCCATATCCAAGACAAAGGTGTATCGCCCCTTTTTCTTCGTCAAGTAGAACGTTACAGGTTCTGTGTACCTGGATATGTAGCAGTTGTGGCTGATGCTGCAACTGACTGGTGACTCCTTGACTGGAGACTCTTTCAACAGGACAGAGCTCCATCTCACTGGAACACAATTTTCCATGTCTTTCTCGACATGGATGGATAGGGCACACTGGCACGAGTGATGTTCCTTTGTTGCCAGACCCACCCCTCTCCCCCTCCCACCCCCTAGGTCACCAGATCTTATGCTATATAATTACTTCCTGTGGAATTATCATAAGAACAAAGTTTATGTACTCCCAATGCCAACAACAATGCACCACTGCTGCTAGAACAGACATTGACATGCTAATGATTGTATGGACAGAACTGTATTACTGTTTTGGTGTGTGCCAGGTGATCAAGGGCATACATACTGAACTTTTGTAGCCTTGGTGAGTGTATCTATCTTTTTATGGCTCACTCATCTCTTTAATATCGAGAGAGAGAGAGAGAGAGAGAGAGAGAGAGAGAGAGAGATAGGGAGATGCTTTGTTGGTGCTGCACAATTTTCTCAATTTTGACTGAGATAAACTGACTCTGCAGTATTCATCATGGGCATTCCACTTACAAATTGTCACAGAATCAGTTAAGTAAAAAATTCACATAATTCAAACATTTTTATGTATAAATACTGACTTTGAATTTTCTTTGATGTGAGCGTTCATGGGCTGCATTTTTATGCTGATTTGAGATACTAGATTCTAATATTGTACTTTTCACATTGCTTTTGCATCACCTTTTAGTGATTGTCTCAATGCTTGTTTGTATCATGATACACTGCAAAATTTCAAACATTTGAGAGTGCCACAATAAACTCATACTGGTATCATCAATTGTAGGCTTAACCACCACAATAACAAGTGAGACAGATGGGGGAGGGTACTTTGTGCCCCACTTCTGAAAATGTTGTCATCTCGTCTTGTAATTTACATTGTAAAATTTTGAAACATATCTTTATTGTTTTTAATGATTTCTTATATATGATCCTCTGTTAGATTTCAATAATATCTAAAACAAAAATTTAAGTCTTAGGAGTTAATGTGACTTTTTGCAACAAATTTCATATAAATATTTTCAACTTCTGGACTTTTCTTTTACATCTATATATCTTAAAAAGGACATTATGAATAAAACTCAATGATAGTTAATAAAATCTGTACACCTCCTCTTTGTAAACAAAATATGGAAAATGCATTGGTGTTGTTAAGATTGAGCTAAAAGATATTTTCAGGTACTGAAACCTACTTAAACATCAGTAGCTATTTGAAAAGGATGTTTTTAACAGAAATTATCAACAATTAGCCCTCTTTCTTTGAGAGCATAAAGCACCCCCCCTCCCCCCCCCCCCCCCAATCATATATAACGATATGAAAAATACATTGGTGTTGCTATGGGAAAATTATTGTGCTGTTTCAGAAATTTTGGCTAGCCTCATTTAGAAACAACTGTTTCCTATTTTCACTGTACAATTGTCTGCCCATGGTAGCTAAGTGGTCAGCACAACAGAATGTCAGTCCTATGGGCCCATGTTCAATTCCTGGGTGGGTCGGAGATTTTCTCCACTCAGGGACTGGGTGTTGTTTTGTCCCAATGATCACCATTTCATGCCCATCGACGTGCAAGTCGCCAAAGTGGCGTCAAATCAAAAGACTTACACCCGGCGAACAGTCTACCTGACGGGAGGTCCTCGTCACATGAGTGTACAATTATGTGAGAAATAGTTTTGTTTTCCAGAATTTTCAAACAATGAGGTACAAAATTATATTTTCAAAATTTTTTATAAATTATGAGTGTTGTGAATATATTCCAGCCAAATTGCCAGAAAACAACCTATACCTCACAAAAGGCATGCCAGAAAACTTTATTTTTTAGCTTATTCATGTGGGTGAAAATATTGGAAAACCAAGTTGTGCCAACAAAATTTTTGTTGGCTAAACTTTCTGTAGACAAAAAACTTTGAAAATTATGGACTTTTGTCAGTTTTTATTTAAAAAATCCACATTTTTGTGCTTGTAGCTCTTTGGTGTCTTTTTCCTCTTAAAAGGAGCCCAAAATTATCTACAAATTTGATTAGTACTACTTTTTTCTGCACCCAGTACCAAGGGCACTACATTTTGTCAAAAAATAACAATATCTCGAACTTAGTGCAAAATGGCAAGATACCAAGTTTTTGAGCAATTTCGTTTCTGTTTATATAATAGAAATTTATTATTTGTTATGTTATACACTGTAACTGAACATTTCACTTATTGGCAAGGACAGCACGTATAGCATTGCTGACACTGAATTCAGTAGCTACTAACAAAATCAGATCTGATTGCATGAAATATTTTTCATTGTATATAAAAGTAACTAACTACATACAGGTAGCATACATGTCTCACAGTTGAATGATGTTAATGATCAGTTATAAGAAGTGTGTTGGTATTAATTGTTTTGCAGTGGACAACACTCATTAATTCCTTGATGCATGGAACATGATTTTTATTGTGATTGTTTTCACATTGTGCTCATGGCTATTAGCACTCTCCTCTCTGTGGTGAATATTACAAAAGCTGGGACCACTAGATTTACTCTCGTTGAATTTAAGTTATTTCCTGAGGATTTCTTTAATGAGCACTAGAATTACTGTTGTTGAATTTAAGTTATTTCCAGAGGATTTCTTTAATGAAACAAAATGAAGAAGAGTTAAAAGTCCTTAAGCAAAAATCAAACACTGGAAAGATTCAGGATAGGATGTAACAATATTATGAAAAGGAAAGTTGCTACTCAACATACACTCCTGGAAATTGAAATAAGAACACCGTGAATTCATTGTCCCAGGAAGGGGAAACTTTATTGACACATTCCTGGGGTCAGATACATCACATGATCACACTGACGGAACCACAGGCACATAGACACAGGCAACAGAGCATGCACAATGTCGGCACTAGTACAGTGTATATCCACCTTTCACAGCAATGCAGGCTGCTATTCTCCCATGGAGACGATCGTAGAGATGCTGGATGTAGTCCTGTGGAACGGCTTGCCATGCCATTTCCACCTGGCACCTCAGTTGGACCAGCGTTCGTGCTGGATGTGCAGATCGCGTGAGACGACGCTTCATCCAGTCCCAAACATGCTCAATGGGGGACAGATCCGGAGATCTTGCTGGCCAGGGTAGTTGACTTACACCTTCTAGAGCACGTTGGGTGGCACGGGATACATGCGGACGTGCATTGTCCTGTTGGAACAGCAAGTTCCCTTGCCGGTCTAGGAATGGTAGAACGATGGGTTCGATGACAGTTTGGATGTACCGTGCACTATTCAGTGTCCCCTCGACAATCACCAGTGGTGTACGGCCAGTGTAGGAGATCGCTCCCCACACCATGATGCCGGGTGTTGGCCCTGTGTGCCTCGGTCGTATGCAGTCCTGATTGTGGCGCTCACCTGCACGGCGCCAAACACGCATACGACCATCATTGGCACCAAGGCAGAAGCGACTCTCATCACTGAAGACGACACGTCTCCATTCGTCCCTCCATTCACGCCTGTCGCGACACCACTGGAGGCGGGCTGCACGATGTTGGGGCGTGAGCGGAAGACGGCCTAACGGTGTGCGGGACCGTAGCCCAGCTTCATGGAGAAGGTTGCGAATGGTCCTCGCCGATACCCCAGGAGCAACAGTGTCCCTAATTTGCTGGGAAGTGGCGGTGCGGTCCCCTACGGCACTGCGTAGGATCCTACGGTCTTGGTGTGCATCCGTGCATCGCTGCGGTCCGGTCCCAGGTCTACGGGCACGTGCACCTTCCGCTGACCACTGGCGACAACATCGATGTACTGTGGAGACCTCACACCCCACGTGTTGAGCAATTCGGCGGTACGTCCACCCGGCCTCCCGCATGCCCACTATACATACGGTTCACGTCCACGCTGTCGCGGCATGCTACCAGTGTTAAAGACTGCGATGGAGCTCCGTATGCCACGGCAAACTGGCTGACACTGACGGCGGCGGTGCACAAATGCTGCGCAGCTAGCGCCATTCGACGGCCAACACCGCAGTTCCTGGTGTGTCCGCTGTGCTGTGCGTGTGATCATTGCTTGTACAGCCCTCTCGCAGTGTCCGGAGCAAGTATGGTGGGTCTGACACACCGGTGTCAATGTGTTCTTTTTTCCATTTCCAGGAGTGTATATTGGAGAGCTGAGTCACATATAGGCACAACAAAAAGACTCTCACAATTAAAGCTTTCGACCATTAAGACCTTCTTCAACAATAGACAATACACACACACGCACACACACACACACACACACACACACACACACACACACAGGCAAATGCAACTCACACACGTGACTGCAGTCTCAGGCAACTGAGATCACACTGTGAGCAGTAGCACCAGTGCATGATAGGAGAGGTGACTGGGTGAGGGTAAGGAGGAGGCTGGGGCAGGGAGTGGGAGGGATAGTATGGTAGGGGTGGTGGACAGTGAAATGCCACAGGTTAGATGGGGGGCAGGGGAGGGGGGGGGGGGGGAAGTAGTGGAAAAGGAAAGAAATAAAAAGACTGGGTGTGATGGTGGAGTGACAGCTGTGTAATGCTCGAATAGGAACAGATAAGGGGCTGTATGGGTGAGGACAGTGACTAACAAAGGTTGAGGCAAGGAGCGTTATGGCATCGAAGTACGTATTGCAGGGAAAGTTCCCACCTGTGCAGTTCAGAAAAGCTGGTGTTGGTGGGAAGGATCCATATGGCACAGGCTGTGAAGCAGTCATTCAAATGAAGGATGTCATGTTTGGCAGTGGTGGGTCTCAATGAAGCCTTCACTGACCGTAATTATCCTCCGATTCTTGTACAAAAACAAATCTCCCTTCCCTTATCTTTCCAGTCTCCCACAATCTCCAAAAATGTTCAAATGTGTGTGAATTCATATGGGACTTAACTGCTAAGGTCATCAGTCCCTAAGCTTACGCACTACTTAACCTAAATTATCCTAAGGATGAACACACACACCCATGCCCGAGGGAGGATTCGAACCTCCACTGGGACCAGCCGCACAGTCCACGACTGCAGTGCGTTAGACCACTCGGCTAATCCCACGCGGCCACAACCTCCCAAGGTTCCACTGTAGACAGGTGGCCCACTTGTTTCCGGGCCGCAATTTGTCAGTGGCCAGTTTGTCATGTGGACAGACAGCTTGTTGGTTGTCATGCACACATAGAGTGCAGCACAGTGGTTGCAGCTTATCTTGTAGATCATGACTGATTTCACAGGTAACCCTACCTTCGATGGGATAGGTGATGTTAGTGACCAGACTGATGTAGGTAGTGGTGGGAGGATGTATGGGACAGGTCTTGTATCTAGGTCTATGTGTGGTATGTGCCTGTTGGTATGAGCAACGAGGTAAGGGATTGGGAGTAGGGGTCATGTAAGGATGGACCAATATATTGTGTAGGTTCGGTGGATGGCAGAATACCACTGTGGGAGTGGTGAGAATGATAGTGGGCAGAACATTTATCACTTCAGGGTACAACGAGAGGAAATCGAAACCTAACAGAAAATGTAATTCAGTTGCTCCAGCCCTGGATGGTATTGAGTTATGAAGGGAATGCTCATCTGTGGCTGGACAGTGGGACTTTGGGAGGTGTCGGGAGACAAAAGATAAGGCAAGGGAGATTTGTTTTTGTAGATGGTTGGGAGGATATTTACTGTCAGTGAAGGCTTCATTAAGACCCTCGGTATACTTCAAGAGGGACTGCTCATCACGCCAGATGTAACATCCATGGGTGGCTAGGCGTATGGAAGGGACTTCTTGGTATGAAATGGGTGGCAGCTGTCAAAGTGGAGGTAATGCTGATGGTTAGTAGGTTTGATATGGATGGAGGTACTGATGTAGCCATTCTTGAGGTGGAGGTCAACATCTAGGAAGTTGGCTTGTTGGGTTGATTAGGACCAGGTGATGCAAATGGGGGAGAAGTTGTTGATGTTCTGGAGAAATGTGGATATGGTGTTCTGACCTTCGATCCAGAAGGCAAAGACGTCACAGTGAACCTGAACCAGGTGAGAGGTTTAGGATGCTGGTTTTCTAGGAAGGCTTCCTCTAGGTGGCCCATGAATAGGTTGGCATAGTATGGTGCCATGCAGGTACCCATATCCATACCCTGGATTTGTTTATAGATAGTGCCTTCAAAGGAGAAGGTAATTGCGGATGAGGGCATAGTTGGTCATGGTGACTAGGAAGGAGGTTGTTGGTTTGGAATCTGTTGGGCACTGGGATAGGTAGTGCTCAATAGGCATTAAGAATGTTAGTGTACAGGGAGGTGGCATCAATAGTGACAAGCTGGGCACCATGTGGAGAGTCAGTGGAGGATGGATTCCTTCCTAGTCGCTATGACCAACTACGTCTTCGCCCATAATTACTTGTCCTTTGAAGGCATTAACAACAAACAAATCTGGGGTATCGCTATTGGCGCCCACATAGCACAATCCTATGCCAACCTATTCATGGGCCACCTAGAGGAATCCTTCCTAAGAACCCAGAATCCTAAACCCCTCACCTGGTTCAGATTCACTGATGACAGCTTTGCTATCTGGATCGAAGGGGAGGACACCCTATCCACATTCCTCCACAACATAAACAGATTCTCACCCATTTGCTTCACCTGGTCCTACTCAACCCAACAAACCAGCTTCCTAGATGTTGACCTCCACCCCAAAAATGACTAAATCCATAGCGAACCTACTAACCACCAGCAGTACCTACAATTTGAAAGCTGCCACCCATTTCACACCAAGAAGTCACTTCCATACAACCAAGCCACCCGTGGATATCTGGAGTGACGAGCAGTCCCTCTTCAAATATATCGAGGGTCTCAATGACCACCACCACTGACCTTAATTATCCTCCAAACGTTGTACAAAAACAAATCTCCCTTCCCTTATCTTTCCAATCTCCCACCACCTCCCCCAAAGTCCCACCGTCTGGCCACAGAGGAATATTCCCTTCGTAATTCAGTACCACCCATGACTGGAGCAACTGAATTACATTCTCCATTAGGGTTTCGATTACCTCTTGTCGTACCCTGAAATGAGAAATGTCCTGCCCACTGTCCCTCTCACCCGTCCCACAGCGGTATTCTGCCATCCACCGAACCTACACAATATACTGGTCCATCCTTACATGACCTCTGCTCCCAATCCCTTACCTTATGGCTCATACCCCTGTAATAGACCTTGATGCAAGACCTGTCCCATACATCCTCCCACCACCACCTACTCCACTTTGGTCACTAACATCACCTATCCCATCAAAGGTAGAGTTACCTGTGAAACCAGTCATGTGATCTACAATCTTAGCTGCAACCACTGTGCTGCACTCTACGTGGGTATGACAAACAACAAGCTGTCTGTCAGCATGAATGGCCACCAACAAACTGTGGCCAAGAAACAAGTGGACTACACTGTTGGTGACCACACTGCCAAATATGATATCCTTCATTTCAATGTCTACTTCACAGTCTATGCCATATGGATCCTTCCCACCAACACCAGCTTTTCTGAATTGCACAGGTGGGAACTTCCCTGCAATACGTCCTTCGTTGCCGTAACCCTCCTGGCCTCAACCTTCGTTAGTCACTGTCCTCACCCGTCCAGCCCCTTCCCTGTTCCCTTCTCCCCTCCCCCCTCCCCACCTCCTCTGTGCCCTCCATCAAACTGCAGCACTTCACTGTCCACCACCCCTATCATACTACCCCTCCTCCTCCCAACCACAGCCTCCTCCTTACCCCCACCCAGTCGCCACTCCCATCATGCACTGGTGCTGCTGCTCACAGTGTAGTTTCAGTTGCCTGAGACTGTGGTTGTGTGTGTGAGTTGCGTTTGCCTGACTGTGTGTGTTTTGTGTGTGTCTGTGTCTGTTGTCTATTGTTGACAAAGGACTAAATGGCCTAAAGCTTTCACTGTGAGAGTCTTTTTGTTGTTCCTACCTGCAACTCAACATCTCCATTGTATGGTATGTAGCAATTTTCTTTTTATAATATAGTTAAAAGCCTTTGTGATATGTAATCTGCTCCTTATCCAGTGTCTGTATTCTCAAGAAAGGCAGGAAATAAGGAACAAAATTTTAATAATAAAACAGCTTTGTTCAAGAAGAGTATGTGAACTCAATTGCACTGAATAAATTTTTTGTCGCTGATGGACTATACCTTACACACAAAGTAGCCTGGCCTTGATATGAATAGCCCAAAGTTATGTTTTTTTTTCCTGCAATGTCATTTTGGATCTCAGTTTGCTATTGCATTTGATTGATACCAATGTGAGGGAGAGCAGAGTGCTGAGGAAAGTTGTACGTCTAGAAAACGTTCTTCAGTTGAAGTTGTTGAATCAGTTATGGAAAACAAGTGCCACAGGACAAACTGTTTCTGTATGACAAATAAAACAAGAACCATTTGATCATACTTCTTAAAAAGGAATTTTGAGTATGTGACAACGCTGTGGACCAGGCACAAGAAGAGGATGATGTTATAATTGTAACATTTCCCTTTTCAAGAACTCACATAGTGGGAGATGATGCTGACTTCTTTATGCCCATAACTGGATTAGGACAAGGCATCAAAAATTAATTTTTTCCATAGCCAGGAAGAGGAAGTACAGTAGTCATCTGGTTATGCACTGCATCCCACAAATTCAAAAGTGAACATATTCTACTCACTCATGCTGTTAGTGGATGTGATACAATATCCACTTCTTTCAGTCAAGGAAAAATGAAGTTTTACAATATTATTGAGAAACATGAACACCTAACAGCACTTGGCATATTCACAAAACCAGATGCTACCCATGAAGAAACAGTAACAGCTGGAGAACAGATCACTGTCACATTGCATGGTACAGGTGTCAACAGCTTTCCAACAATTTGCAGTACCAACTGCTGCCACAAAAAGAAAATCGAATCTAACAAGGTTGCGACCAACAAATGATAGTGTGCAACATCACTCATTATGGTATTAGCAACAAATCCAAACTTGAATAGGGAACAGGAAACCTTCGGAGAAATGGGGCTGGACTTAAAATGATCACAGTCTGAAGCCTATTGTATTGGGTGCAGATCCAGCTCCTTATTCAGTTCTTCTCACTGTTTCATGCTCATGTAGGTTGAGTTGTGGCAGAAATGCACCTGCAGAAAAGCAGGTTTGAAAAGTTCTTCTATTTGCAAGACTTGTGGCAGAGTCGACTGTGAAAACTTGCCACAACTTTTATATGAAAAATGTGAAGAAGAAGCAGATTTTATGGGAAATGGTGAGGAAACAGGTGTCAAAATCAATGAGATGGAAGAGGCTGACTCACTGTTGGAAGAACAGGCCAGTCTGGGACCCACTCAGACTACTTACCCTGGTTCTATTACTTAAGGCATTTCTGGTGACATCAAGGACCTTGGCCCATCAAAACTTCAGAAGTGACTCACATATCCACATCAAGCATGCCAAAGGTTGAAGTGCACTATCAGAAGTATTAGGCATCAAGAAGTCATGATAATGGCATCAAGAAGTCATGATAATATGTGTTAGTAAATGTTAATGCCTTTTGTTAATGCATTTTTAATTATAATAAAGATACTTATGTTTCATGTTTTCTGCAAGGTTTCTTTATACAAGTATAGTAATCTATCTACTTTGGCCTACCCAGTTCAACTAATAATAGTTCAGATTTTCTGTGCTGGTTAATTAATATATGTAACATAATGAGTAAAGATGCACTTTTGTAAACAGGCATAAGTCAGGGCTGAAATGTTATGGAGCTTAACTTCGACTAGTAATGTACAAATCACAATGGATGGATGCCAAGTTATCACTTGATTGTACATGGCATTATTGAACACTGCAAAGTCAGATGTTCAGTTCCAGTATATAATATATTTCTACTTTATAAACATAAATTGAAATAAAAATGCTCAAAAAATATATTTTGAAATTACACACACAATTTGAAAAAAAGGATGGTATTTTTTTGGCAAACTGTAGCACTCTTGGTATGGGTGCCAGAAAAAGTTGTACTAATCAGATTTGTAAGGAATTTTGTACTCTTTAGAAAGAAAATAGATGTCAAGTGCTAGGGGCACAAGAAACTAAAATTTTTCTCCAAAAATGTTATTTTAAAGTCCCAAATTTTCAGAGCTTCTTGACTGCAGAAAGTTTACACACCATAAATTTTGTTGGTAAGACTTGGATTTCTGTCTTTCCATGCATATGAACAAGTTAAAAAATAAAATCTTGTACCCACTGTTTGCAAGGTATCTATAGCTAATATTTGACTACACTAAAAACTTTTTCATTTTTGTGGACAATATTTCGCTATCTGACCTAGTCGTGTCATCAGAATCGGACAAGTGTAGTGGATAATTTATTTTGTAGCAAATCAGTGTCTTTTATGATCAGAGAATAATTCACCCCAAATTACAGTATATACCAATGTGAGTAATAACTATTTGGAAGTAACCTTGTCATGGGAATAACCTTTACTTATTTGACAGTAAATCAGCATTTGTAGTTTAGTTATCACACTCTAGCACATTTTATAACAGACAATGTCATACATGGTTTTCCATTTCAAGAGGAATATATATTACCTACATGAATTATTAACTTAATTCTATTTTCAAATTTGTTTGTGACTATAACCTCAAATAGTTGGGAAAGCAGTAATTTTTACCACAGGTTATTCTGTTGCCTTCATAGAAATCTTGTTTCGTGAATTAACTTCTTGAGTTATTAAAGGGAATTAGTTATATTTTTAGCTCAGCAGATTAAAAGACAGCAGGCTTAGTTTAAAGTTACTGTATTTGTTTACTGTTCTGTAAAACGGTGCACCAGCCACAATGCAGTCTCACCGTGAATGCTGTTCTCTAACTTGGGATGAGTTAGTTGACATTCATAAGCAGGTGAAAATCACCCTGACTACTGTCAAACAATTGCTAACTGCTGTCAATTGGTGTGTTTAGGGAGTTCCCAAGAGTCACCTACCGGAGTTATGAAAGACATCTCAAGTACTCACCTTTCCTGTGAATCCTGTCTAATCTGCAGGAAGTACAGGATCTGTCACTACTCACCCTCTTGACTGTGAGTGGTGTGTCAGTGGTAGGTAAAGGCATCCTAAAGAGGATAGACAGAAACCTGGGAGGAATCACAGTGCCCTCTTACCAATTGGTTCTAGGTACTGTCTTCCACTAAAACTGAAGCTGAGCCAATAAGATTCACCTTGCTTTTTTGGAAACCTGTTTTGTCCTGTGTCAAGAGGACACTAACACAAAAGTGTAAGGGTCTATTAATCATTGGCAGTTCAAATGTACAACGAATGTATGGGGGGCCTTGAGGGCCTCAATTCTAAATGCTGAATAGGTTATTTTGGCAGGCACTGAGAAAAGAGGGTGCAACCAACTACAGATTGTGATGCATATTGTAAGAAGCACCTGGGCACTTGAGGTCATACTTGGATTGTTCCAGTGACTGGCAGAGAATGCCTTGGAGTTACAATTAAGCTCACAGTTTGTAGCATTGTCGGCGTAAGTCATTGTGGTCCCCTGCTCCAAAGTTAAGTAGAAAATTGAATTAGGGGCTTCAAAAGTTCTGTGACACTCTAGGCTGTGACTTTCTGGACTTACACCATAGGTTTGAGAACAGTAGGGTCCTCCTCCTAAACTGATCAGGTGTGCATTACATATCAAAGGGTATCTGAATAGCTGACTGTGTGTGGCACGCACACAGTGATATTTTAGATTGGGCATCTCTCCTGCCTGTTCAGATACTGATGAGTGTAGGACACTTCAAAGTAATAGTGTAAGATCTGAAGAAATGCCCCCCCCCCCCCCCCCCAGGTAAGAATATTAAAATCCTATACTAGTTAACTGCCAATGCAATCACAATAAAGTGTCAGAGTTTGAAGTGATCCTGAAAAGGAGTGAAGCTCACATAATAGTAGGTGTAGGAAGCTGGTTAAAACCTGAAGTTGGTAGCAGTGAGATTTTTAGGAAAAAATTAATTGTATATTGAAAGGACAGATTAATGGGAAATGGAGGTGATGTGTTTGTTGAAGTAGGCAAGAAATTCAAATCCAAAGAGATATAACTGGAAGCTGTGTGTGAGATTACATGGCCAAGATTCAGTATCAGCACTGAGCATAAAATTATAGTTGGATCTTTCTATTGACCACCAGACTCGCCTCTGGATGTAACCAACAACTTCAGAGGAAACCTCAGTTCACTTGTACATATGTTTCTCAATCATACAGTAGTCATTTGTGGAGACTTCAATCATACAGCAATTACAATTTTGATTGAAGTGAATGTGCTAAGACATGCTGTGAAACATTACTAAAATCCCTTCTTTAGTATCTGAACTGGTGTGACAATACTGCTACACTACACTGTTGGTGTAGGTACTTCATGGGCTGGTGGTGGGTCAATAATAACTGATGAAAAGAACCCCATGAAAGTAAATGAAAATTTGCTATTCCAGTCAATCTATGGAAGCAGGAAGCACAAACCGTCTTAGAAACTTGTATCGGGAAAACTCAGTATGCAGCTGGCATGGGTAGCTGTTGCTGAGCTCTTGGCAACAACACCCAGCACAATATGCAAGCCAAAGTCCATGGTAGTTGAACCAGCATGTGCACTGGGCTGCTTGGCTTACTGCTGCCTCCCTGTCAACTCCATGTATGAGTTTGCTCATATTAGGTGCTCCATGTGCAAGAACATCTCATTTGGTAAGTGGCCAGGCAGAGAAGTGGGAGGAGGGTAGATCAAATCCCATGTGCTCCACATTGGCAGATGCGGGTTGAGCCTCACTGGGAACTGAAGCTACATGCAGTGGTAGATAGCTGAGGGGGTGGGAACAGGGAAGCATGATGCTGCATGTGGCAATCCACAAATGAAACAATGTCATGACTAATCCTAAATCCAAAATATCAGAAGACCATGGCAATGAAGTCCCAACAGGGTACGGGCACAACTAATTTGCAGATAGATCAGCTCCTATCCACTGACATCCACCACAAACACTTGCCTATCTTTGTGGTCCACCATAAAACCCAGCAGCCACCCCTGTTGCCAGGCCCAGGCCCACATGACAGCCCTGGGAGGAAAATGCAACAGACCACAGTGCAGCACACCTCTGTTGCTGGCCACAGCATCAGGCCCAAATGACGGCCCTGGGAGGAAAATGTGACAGACCATGGTGGTCTGTTGCTTGTGACTCAGGAGTCAACAAATCCAGGAGGCCCTGTTGCTGGTGCCCATGCAAGCATTCTGTTGGACCATACCCATTAACCAGTCTCACATAATATTTAGACAGAAAATAACACAATACATTGTTGTGGAAAGAGGCAGACGCTGACTTTTTTGTCTGGGACACTAAATAGTGGCAGCTGTTGATGGGGGTGGGGGGGGGGGGGGGGGGGGGGCACATTGGCTACATACGGCAAATTGATCAATGTGTCAACCACCAACAACTGCATGCTTCCTAAAAACAGACCTGTGAAATTGACATACATCCTATGCTAAGGGTGCTCTGGGACCAGCCAAAGAGAAAACTTGTGCAGTGGTGCAGCATGGTTCTGTGCACAAGCCCCGCAAGCCTGTAGTAGGCATTTGATCTCACAATTGATCACAGCACAGTAGACATGATGTCACATCAGTGCCTTCATATGATTTGTACATAAGTGCAATGCAAGCAGCAACTGGAGTTTGCAAAGGTGGAACAACATGGGAATGACCACTCGTCAGCATTGCTCCTCCATGGCAACATGAGGAGCCCTCTGGAGAACACAGGAGAAAAACAAACACCCAGCTGGATCTGCAGTTGAAGAGGTGCAATCCGATCATCCCATATGGACTGCCAAAATGAACTTCCAGAAAAGCAAATCAGCAGTTGTGGCAGTTGTGACCTCAGGGATTGCTGCAAGACATCATCCAGTGCAAATACGAGAGCCCTCTGCTGAACAAAATCTGTATAAGGCACCATCGGTAGCTAAAACAGCACAACTGCATTGGCATCAGCATGCTGAGCAGTGGAAGGGTAATGAATGTCATAGCAATAGCTACTAAGAAAGAGGGTCCACCTCTGCAATCAGTGGGCAGTATGATCGGCCAGCTTTGAATGAAGGCCAAATAAGGAAAGCAGTGGCTTGTGGCCAGTGATGATGATGAACCTCAGCCCTCACAAGGAAACGTGAAACTTTTTAACTATAAAAGTAATAGCTGGTGCCTGCTTTTCCTCTTGTGAATAATTATCCTGTGCAGCAGAAAGTGTCTTTCATGTGTAGGCAATGGGCTGTTCCGTGCCATACAGGTTTCAATGGCACAGGACTGCACCAATGCCATACTGGGACATGTTACAGGCCATGGTTAAAGGTTTGCCTTATGTAAAACAACCAAGACAGGGAGCAGAGCACAAACACTGTCTGAGGGGCTGAAAAGCACACCGACAATCTGTCGACCAGACAAACTTAACATACTTTTAGTGGTGTCACTTAAAAGGATGGCAAATGTGCATGGCCCTGGAAGTGAACTCAGTATAATATGAAATCTAACCCTAAAAAGACTGGAGCTGGTTCGGGTTCTTGGGCACCTGACAGCTGATGTTAGCTTGATGTGGTCAACCAAGGGGCCAAGGTCATCTTTGTTAAGCACATGTCCTAAAATGCATTTTTGGGGAGAAAAAACTGCACTTTTCCAGCATGGAATGAAGGCCACTCTCAAGGAGGTGTTGGAAAACTGATTGAAGGCTTCATAAATGCTCCTCTCTGGTAGTGCTCATTATCCAGATATTATCAAGGCCATTGATGCAACAGGGAACATCCTGAATCAACAGCTCTAAATGCCATTGATAAATTGCCAGTGCAGATGAGATTCCTAAAGACAAGTGACTAAACTGGTAAAGCCCAAAAACGGATGAAGAATGTCCAAGAGACTGCGTCCAATGGCAACTACAGGTAGGCACTGTGCAAGTCAATGCATGACAAATACTGGACCCCAGACAACTTTAACAACAATTCCTCTGGCTGCAGAGCTGGATAGGAATCCATGATACATTGCATACTGACTGTCTGTCTGTCTGAAATTGCCACAAAGTTGCATGACACTGTCGGGCTTTTGAAACATCCACTGGCTCGACAGTACAGGAGAAATGTTTCCTTGATCCTGCCAATGCTGCAACTTGCCTTTTACCTTGTTGTGCATGATGGAGGGAATGGAGTAGGGGTGATAAAATTTAGGTACCATTGATAGATTAAGAAAAATGTGTAACTCAAAAGTTTCAGCCTAGCCCAAAATATTATCAAACAGTGGCCCATATGACCACAGTAAGGAGATCAAATCTTGAAAAGGAATTGACTGAGACACTAAATGCACTTTCTCAACAACCTGGAAGCTGACAAGAGAAAAGGCATCTAGCCCAAAAATATTTTGTGCCAATGATGAATTTGCCACCAACTATGAAAGTTACCATTCCACATTTTATAACACATGGAGATTGAGAACTGTCTCCCCCCCCCCCCCCCCCCCCCCCCTGCAAAAGGAATGCTCTGCATAGAATAACACCCAACCTGATGCAGTGACCGTTGCAACTCCAGGCACCCCAAGAGCTCATACATATCCAAGTTTAATATTGCTGACCGCAATTCCCATGTTCATTTGAAATTCAATGGGCCATCTTGAAATTAAGTTGGCCACACTTTTACAAACAATGTCAACAAAAAACACTGGGGTGGCCCATAAGGGGTGAGCGGCAGCCCCACAGTCCAGTGAAAACAGGGCAGGAACATCCAAGAACTGACTCATGGCTCACCAACTATCGCAAATAGTTGCCAAATGGCCTATCAAATAGCAAGCCACCCACATGGCTTCCATAGGCAAACTTGAGGAACTTGGAGCAAAAGACATTTGGACCAGGACCACAGACTCAACCAACGATTGGGAGGAGAATGCTGCCAACAACCCAAAAACACCACAAGAATTATGATGCTGTGACCAATGCCAACCAGCCAGATTTGCTGTGGGTGAAGACAGGGTGTACCATGTGACCACTGCACCAGCGTCATCAACACATGGCAATTCATTGGGATGTGAGGCTGTGTGAAGTAGGTACCCTGCAGGATCTGTTTACTATGCACACCAAACTGATTTACCTGCCAACTATCAGAAAGGACATCTCTTGCCACTGCCATCAGCTCATGTGAATCTGCAATCTGGTCCACATGAACTCAAGTAGGATTGGACAAGTTCAACTACATACATTTGCAATCCATTTGGTTTGCGTACAGGAGACATGTAAAAAATTTATAATACAGTTAAAATGATTTTTAAATTAATAAATAAATAATAGCACTACAATAAATAATAACACTATGAGGATATTTCTTGGAATGTGTAACACATTGTTTTCAGTTCAAATTTCCAGTTTGTCCTGCACGAATTCATCCACTGAGTAATAAAACTTCAGTGTCAGTACCTCACATAGCTTTCTTTTAAGTGAATCTAAATTCATCTGCATCAACGTGTTCCCTTTTAATTTATTACAAATTTTCATTCTGGGCATACAGTCTGATGCGGTGGTGAATGGACAAAATGGATTCCCTCAAATAATTCTTGTCTGGTGTACAAAAATATACTAATCTCATATATGTATAAGGATGGCAGAGTTAATATTATAAGTTTTCTAAATAATGGTAGACATGGTTCTTTGTGATTTGCAGTGCACATATTTCAAATGCTTTTTCTTCTGTGTTTTTAGTATCCGCACTAAGTTTGTCGAGTTACCCCAAAAAACAGTACCATACCTAATGGTTCAAATGGCTCTGAGCACGATGGGACTTAACATCTGAGGTCATCAGTCCCCTAGAACTTAGAACTACTTAAACCTAACTAACCTAAGGACATCACACACATCCATGCCCGAGGCAGGATTCGTACCTGCAGTCGTGCGGTTCCAGACTGAAGTGCCTAAAACCGCTCAGCCACACTGGCCAGCACCATACCTAATAATGGATTTGAAGTAGCTTGTATATGCTACTTTTTGTGTGTCCATGTCAGCAGCAAATGTAATCAGTTTGTTTGCCAGGATTTCAATGTGTGCTTGCCAGCTCAAATTTTTATCTACATTTAAACCTAAGAATTTGACTGAAATCAGCCACTGACAAAGCTTCTCAAATGGAAGTTTCTTGGGCTCAGTAGAGGGCTCCAAATTTTAGATAACTTCATATAAACCCATACTGATGGACAACAAGACAGCCTTATCAGTTGGACTGACAATACACCTTACTTGACAGTACAGCAAGAACAGTTGCAGATAATTCTCCCAACTTTCAAATTGGCAAACAAGGTTGAGGGCATTGGAGATGGAGAAGAAAACTACATTACAGTGCCTGGCCCACTGCCTTTGGGGAAAGGGCATGAAGCAACTCTGTCAATTCTGCATTCTGGTTCATCAGTGCCTGCATCTGCTCCTGCAGCTGTTGTTTATTTTGTAGGCGCAACTGTTTCTGCCAGCACCGCAGAAATACCAGGTCTATGGTGGCCCAAAATTAACACTAGGAAAAGGGAAACAAAAAGTAGGGGCATCACATGTATAACAGTGTCTTCATTGCCACTTTAATATCCGGAATTGGTGTGACAACACCACAACACTACGCAGTTGGCATGGGTACTTCACAGACCAACAGTAGCTTGGTAATAATTTTGGAACAGAACCCCTTAAGATGAAATGGTAACTTGCCATGCAAATCAGTCTACAGGAAACAGAAACTTTGAATCCTTGTAGAAATAAACACAGTGATAACTAAACACGTGGCTGGCACATGCTGCTGTTGACTTAGCACTTGGCAAGAACACCCTGCACAATGCGTAAGCCAAGGTCTGTGGTAGATGACCTCAGTGGAAGCACTATCCTACTTAGCTAACTGCGCCCACATGTACTGCATTTTATGGACTATAAGATGCACACTTTTATTCGAAAAATTGCCTCCTAAATCAACATAAAAATGTTCAGTGTTTGATATAAAATTCCTAACAGTTTAAAAAAATGGCCTTATACTCAATGCCATAGGAAATGCATCTCTATGTGGCAACATCAGATTCAACTTGCAGCAGCAGTGCACCAATGCAACGAACATGAGCTGTGGGGATTCACAAGTTGGCTAACACTGTCTCCCTCCTGCCTCGCATCACAAGCCGAAGACATTGTTAGCCTATGCAGTCTTTGGTTCCAGTGAACTTGAATTGAAAGTGATTTGTGTTATCAGTAACAGTGCAACATTTTTGTTAGCAGTTTTGTAATGGAAAAAATAAAAAGGTATTCATATGATGCAGGCTATAAATTGAATGTAATAGCATATGCAGAAGAACGTAGAAACAGAGCAGCTGAGCATATTCTGGTGCTCCAACAACAGAAAAAAAGCATTCAAGATAGGAGGGCTAGCAAAGAAGAACTGAAAAAAAATGAGGAAGATTACATGTGCAAATAGATGACTGAATGCAAAATGGCCAAAACTAAAACATGACACGTTGAAATGGATTCAAGGACATAATCAAATTGACATTGGAATTAATACAAAAATAATTTGAACACATGCTCATAAGCTAGCGCTACGGTGGAACTTAACAGACTTTAAGGGTGGATTTGGTTGGTGCTACAGCAGAAGCGTCATGGACTTAACATGTGAGCCAAAAGCAAAATATTTCAGAAAATGCCACAAGAGTATGAGGAGAAAATATTATATTTCCATCACTTTATTCTTAAACATCGAAAGAAAACCAGTGCAGAAATAAGCCAAATAGCAAATATGGATGAAACTTCTCTGACATTTGATGTGCTGAGTAACAGCACTGTTGTCCTTTCAAGTTGTGCTGATGGTACTAAACATAATCCAATGGTCATTTTCATGCACAAAACAATGCCAAAACCTGAAAAATCGCCATGTGTTACTGTTCATATACATGACAAGGGTTGGATGGACAAGGCAGGTATGAAATTAAGGATTAACATAGTGTGGGAAAAACGAAAGGTGCTTTATTGAAGAAGAGTTCTCTTCTTGTGCTAGATCAGTTTCGTAGTCATGTGAAAAATTCTGTGAAAGAGAAACTGAGACAGGGAAATCCAGAGCTTGCTGTTATTTCGAGAGGACTTACTTCACAATTGCTACCTCTTTATGTCTCAATAAATAAACCGTTTAAAGTGAATATGAGAGGGAAATGGAACAAATGGATGATGGATGAAAACCAACATGAATTTACATTGGAGGGAGCTTTAAAATAACCTAAAATCAAACAACTGTGTTAGTGGATAAAACAGTCATGGTCCAGAGTGAGAGAAAACATTATTGTTAAATCTTTCAAGAAGTGTGGCATAAGTAACACTGTTGATGCCAGTGGAGACCATCTTATGTAAATGAAGAGTACAATGAAGAAGAAGAAGAAGAAGAAGTAAGTTCAGATGATGATTTTCAGGGGTTTTAAAGATCAGTTTGGTTTTATAAACTAAGAATTTGTTTTTCAGTCTGACTTTTCAACCTAATAATAAAAATGGTAAAATGTTATTTTTTTAAAAAATTGCTTAAAAATTAAGGAGTGTCTTATAATCTGTAGCATCTTATACTCCTTATATTCACTGTTGTGGATAAAAATCACAGCACTCAAAAGTTGTGCAACATAAATGAAAGTCGGTAGGTGTTTCTACATCCGAAAAATGATGTCTACTTAAAGTTCACCCCAGTCACATAAAAGTGGCACTAGTAGTGCCACTATGAGGTTGTAAATCACATTTACTATAAATACATGCTGTAATGGTCATTAGCGTTTGTTGCCTTTGAAATTGTACATGATGACCTGATGTCAGTCAAGAATGCCTTTAAAATGACAAAGATGCCATTATCATCACCTCAATGAGTGAGTGGCATATGGTTCTGGCACAACATACTTCATCTCCAGCAGTGACATCAGCAGCATTTGGCAATGTAGACACACAATGAACTGTTAAAAATCGGTTATTTCAAGGACAACTCCAAGCCAGATGCCCTGTAGCATGCATTCCACTGACCCCAAACCATCCCCATTTGCTCACTGGAGGGCATGGTGGAAGTCTGTTGTGTTCTCTGACAAAAGCTGGTTCTGCCTCAGTGCCAGTGACAACCATTTGTTGGTTAGTAGGAGGTCAGTATAGGTCCTGCAAGTAACCTGTCTGCATGCTGGACACACTGGACCTGCACCTGGAGTTATTTTCTGGGGTCCGATTTCATATGACAGCAGGAGCACTCAAGCACTGGTTATCAATGTATCAGCATTCTCCATCTGACTGCAAATTTGTATGTCAGTCTGACAATTTGATCTGTTGTGCTGCCATTCATGAACAGAAATCCAGGGGTGTTGTCCAATAGGATAATGCTCACCCACATGCTGCTGTTGTAACCCAACATGCTCTATAGAGTGTCAACATGTTGTCTGTCTCCACTCAAACACATATGGGGCAGCATCGGATGACAACTACAGATTTATCCACAACCGACATTAATTGTTCCTGTATTGACTGATCAAGTTCCACAGGCATGGAACTTCATCCCACAAACTGACATACACCATCTGTACAACACAATACACTCATGTTTGCATGCTTACATTCAACATTCTGGCAGTTACACTGGT
This sequence comes from Schistocerca americana, assembly GCF_021461395.2. Classification (NCBI taxonomy): domain Eukaryota; kingdom Metazoa; phylum Arthropoda; class Insecta; order Orthoptera; family Acrididae; genus Schistocerca; species Schistocerca americana. The sequence continues at coordinate 544,440,431 of NC_060119.1, forward strand.
TATAAATATACCAGCACTTCACATTTGCAATGGCTTACCTCATGCCTACATTACTCTGTGATGTTGTAGTGTTAGTCACTTAAATGTGTTACCTAGATAAATGTATTCCCAAAATATCATTATTCTACATTAATTATTTTTTAGGTTGAGTTTTTATTTCTGTCAGTGCATATTAGATTTGACAGCACCAAATGTACCTGACCTCTTTGAGGATGTCTGCATTGAAATTGGTATCAGTGGCCATGGGGCAGTTGTGGCAACAATTCTTACTAAAGTACAAAGGGCAACTAAAACATGAAACTTCTAAAAAAACATAGACTATTTTGTAACAGGTGTGAAACAAAGAATATGGCTATAGATAAAGAGATGGTAAATGAAATGCAGTTGGCTTTCAAGAGGGTGATGTGTGTGCCTTCGATGACTACCAGTGCAGAATATAGTAAAATGGTCTTTCAGAAAACCAAGAAATTCTTGTCGAATGTAGAGGCTGTTAGTGGTACTAAGAAGAGTCCAGTCACTCACAGATGAGATAGGAACTGAAATTGAGGGTAGCAGAAATGCTTAACTCTATTTTCAAATGTTTTTATACAAAAGAAAATTCAGGAGTATTGCCCAAATTTAATCATCATACCACTAAAAAGGTGAATGAAATAAGTGTTAGTGTCAGTGGCATTGAGAAACAGCTAAAATCATTAAAACTGAAAAAGCTCCAGGGCCTAATGGAATTTCTATCAGATTCTATACTGAATTTGTGGCTGAGTTAACCGTTATGTTGACTATACTCTTAACACATATCCCTTGAACAAAAAACTGTGCCCTGTAGTTTGAAGAAAGCACAGATCACATTCATTTACAAGAAGTGTAGTAGAAGTAATCTATGACACTGCCATCTGGTACCCTTGACAGCGATTTGTTGTAGAATCTTAGAACATATTTTGAGCTCAAACACAATGACGCGCCTTGAACGGAATGACTTACTCCAAGTCAACAAGCATGGATTCCAAAAATGCTGATCATATGAAACCCAACTTGTACTTTCTCATAACATACTGAAAGATTTGGATGGAGGCAGTCAAGTAGAAGCAGTATTCCTCGATTTCCAATAAGCATTTGACTCAGTATCAACATCTACATTTATTATCAAAAGTATGACAATATGGGGTTGTTGTTGTGTTCTTCAGTCCTGAGACTGGTTTGATGCAGCTCTCCATGCTACTCTATCCTGTGCAAGCTTCTTCATCTCCCAGTACCTACTGCAACCTACATCCTTCTGAATCTGCTTAGTGTATTCATCTCTTGGTCTCCCCCTACGATTTTTACCCTCCACGCTGCCCTCCAATACTAAATTGGTGATCCCTTGATGCCTCAGAACATGTCCTACCAACCGATCCCTTCTTCTGGTCAAGTTGTGCCACAAACTTCTCTTCTCCCCAATCCTATTCAATACTTCCTCATTAGTTATGTGATCTACCCATCTAATCTTCAGCATTCTTCTGTAGCACCACATTTCGAAAGCTTCTATTCTCTTCTTGTCCAATATGGGGTATCAAGTGAAATTTATAACTGGATTTGGGATTTTTTCGTATAGAGGTGGCAGCAAGTTATCTTGGATGGAGGGTATTCAACAGATGTTGAAATAACTTCAGGTGAGACCCAGAGGAATATATTTGGGCCTTTGCTGCTCATGTTGTATATTAATGACTTTGATGCCAATATTAATAGTAACCTCACGCTTTTATTGATGATGCTTTTATCTATAATGAATTACTCTCATAAAAAAGTTTCACAAAAAACATAATAGTCCTACAACTATAATATCAATGAGTCACAGCTGGAATAGGTTAACCAACATAAATATGTGGGTGTAGCACTTTTTAGGGATATGAAATGGAATGAACACACAGGCTCATTCATGGTTAATGCAGGTGGTAGTCTTTGGTTTATTGGTAGAATACTGGGAAAATGGAATCAATCTACAAACGCAATTGCTTAAAAGTCACTAATGTGATCTATCCTAGAATATTGCTCAAGTGCGTGGGAACTGTACCAAAGAAGACTGACAAGGAATATTGAATGTATACAGAGAAGGGCAGCACAAATGGTCACAGGTTTGTTTGATGCATGAGAGAATGTCACAGAGATGCTTAAGAAACTAAACTGGCAGAGTCTTGAAGACAGATTTAAACTATCCCGAGAAAATCTAGCTGCAAAGTTTCAAGAACCAGTTTCAAATGATGACTCTAGAGATATACTACAATCCCCTCATATAGGGATCACTCCTGTAGGGATCATGAAGACTAGATTAGATTAACTACAACATGGATATAGGCATGTAAACAATAACCCTTCTTAAGCTGCATATGTGAATGGAATGAGAAAATACCTGATACAATGGTATGTATACTATTCCATACACTTCACAGTGGTTTGCTGAGTATAGATGTAGATGTAGATGTAGATACTAATAAATAAACAGTGCTTCAAAATCCAGTGAATCATTTAGGCTAACCCTTTATTTCTTTTTGATTGAAAATTGAAACTGATTTGGTTTGTGATATTTTCTTGGAATTCAGTAAATAATCAAACTAAGTAAAGGTACTTCATATTATTGAAAAAAACTCAAACAAGTTGAAACAGACCTGTCTAATTTTCCAGTCTACAATCAGTATTAGCTTCGTTAGTGTATTAGCAATGTTTCTTGAACTCTTGAGATACCAGTTCTTGTAATATAGAGATACTTAAAATGTTTCATCATTAAATAAACCTGAATAATTTAGTTTACTTTAATATATCATCTTATCTTTCCTTCATCCCTCACAATTTGTTTCTTTTCTCTTTCATATTTTCTCCAGAATTTACAAATTGCACAGTCTGAAATTGGTTTGGTTTTTAACTGTTTTTTTTTTCCATAATAACTTTAATGTTTTTCATGCCACCCATTTTAGACTGATTTTATATGTATTTCTTCGTTGTCTTTCTTTTCTAGTAGTCCCTCTATTCCCATAATAAGTTTATAAGCCTGCCTTTCAGTGTTACCCAATGGCTTAACTATAGCATTCTAATTTTTTCCAATAATATACCTTTTTAATCTTGCATATATCACTGACTTGTTGCAAATAATGCTTTGCTCTTTTGATTTCTATCTAATTTTCTTCACTTTTCACTGTGTTTCAGATTACAAACTGCTGAAATATATCATGTTTACTGCCAACTGAATCTGTCAGTGATTCTATAATCTAGCGACTATAGTATTTTCATCTGTCATATGCTCCCTTTATTAGTGAAGGAATCAGCAATTGTCAAAGTCTATGAAAATGAATAAAAGGAACAAGGACTAATACAAATCAGCTGTGATTCTTGAACATTCTAAAATTGAGAGGATGGAGTAAAATTGCATGCAAAGAACATAGACCTTCTTTGTAACAACACAAAAGAACCTGGAAGTGCAGTCTATGTAATTACATTTTCTTTTTCTTCTACTTCATTTGATTGACATTAAAGGTCAATTGGTTGCCTGTGCTATTAATAAAATAGATACACAGTCTCACAACTGCTTTGCTACACTACAAATTTCTCTTTTGCTTCCACTAATTTAGTACTGATTTTCTTCTATCACATGAGAAATTCTTGTTTTTCAATCATTCCATATGAATGTTCAGTACAAAAGCACATAATAAATAATAAATAATGGCATGGAGGCAACACTGTTGATGAAGAAGCACATACCATGATAAAAAGCCATACAGTTTAATAATATTTCATCACAAAGTATCTTCATCGAATTCAACGTTGTAATATGACCTGTACTTAATTTTCAGATTACTCATTTCATCTAGAGTTTTGGCATGGCTGCTGCTGCTGATCATTGTTGTAAATAAATATTTATCAATTAAAACTGTAGAGGATCCACAAGTCATATGTAACTTTCCTTCATTGATACGTTTCACTCAAGAAACACGAGCTTCCTCAGAGGTTAAGTAGACAGGTGTCATGCATTAAAGATATCTGGTTGTGTACAGTGCCACCATAATACAAGCCATGCATGATGGTGGCACTACACACAGTAGATTGATGATATGTGTACTTGGCTACATAATTTCTGTAAATGCTCATGTCTGTTGAGTAAAACACATCAGTCAAAGAAACTTACATGCAACTTGTGGCTGCTTACAATTTTAATTTCTAATGGTTGCTGTTCTCTCTGTAGGAAATACCTGTACTTTTTAAATATTTATCAGCTTTGGTGTAAACTATCTAAATTTTATTTATCTGAGAAGAAATTTTAACACATTACTGCTTGCTACTTTCAGTAACGAGAATTATTTTAATTAAATGAAGACTCAGTAACAAGATTACTGAAACTATGGGGGTCTCTATTTGTCTAGAATGAGATTCCTTAAAGATATTGCTGTATACAACTTTCTGCAACAGTAATCACTTCACTGAAAAAAAGAAATCGGTGATAAGATAACTGTAAAAGAAGAGGATAAATAACTATGAAGGAATTTTAATTTGCTGTTGCTGGAATTCTCTGCTCGAGCCATGACAGCATCTCATCTACAGTAAGAAAAATTAAGTTAAAATAAACTGTGACTTGTAACTGAGAGCCTCAAAACCTATCACAATACTGATATAATCACTCCCAGTATTAACAATAAACTGAACTAGTTAATCACATTGGATACCCTACTGAAGTGACATCTCTTATAATGCTCACTTATTGAGGACTCCTCATACAGTGAGTAGCATGAAAAAAAAGTGTAGGGCACACCTGTTTATACAATGCTGGCCATTGCAACTACAACACTAGGAATGATATCAAATAACAAAATTTTAGTTATTGCACATATACAGCATAGCAAGAAAAATACATGACTGAATTTTTAGTGATTTTGGAGTATACAAGAAGCAAAAATTAGTCCACAGATTTGCCACCTCTGGCAGCAACAATGGCACTAACCCAGTAGTGCACTGAGTTGAAATGAACTTTGGTGCAAGATATGGGTATGACACTATATGCTGCTTCAACATCATGACACATTTCATCAGTCACGAGGCTGGCAAGTGTTGGTGTGACAGTCTCTTGGCAGCTCATAACCAGATATTTTAAACTGATGAGAGATTTGGAGAATGTATTGACAAGGGTGAAAGTCAAACATCCTCTATAATAAGAGAACTTAGGATAGCATGAGAAATGCAGTCTCACATTGTGTTGTTTGAAGGTAATGACATGGAGACCTAGAAATGGGACAGAGCTACCTAACTAAACACAATAAATGTAAGGACTGCTGCACAAATTAGGAGCTATGCAAACTTGAGGTGATTTGTGTTAAGTACCCAAAGAAGTTCCAAGGTATAATGCCACATTCTGGGTTGGTATGATGGTGATGATGAATCTAGTCTGGCACCATTCATTCTCCTCGGAGCCTCCACACTTGGATACGTCCACTTGAACAGATGACATTGCTGCACTCCTGTGTCCACAGCTACTGTTGGCACGTCTATATCTGCTACCTTGTCAAGGGAAGCCACATCAATGCTTGTGGTGTACCTGACATCAGTGCACTGTTCTTGTTAATAATTGTCAGCTTCCTTCAAATGCAAATAAATGCAGATTAATCTGGAAGATGTCACATTGTTTAAATAAATGGGGATAATATTACAATGTAATATCAAATAGGCCTAATATATGAAATCAGTTGTAGGAAGGTGAATGGAAGATTTAGATTTGACAGAGTGATTCTAGAAAAGTGCAGTTGATCTTTTCAGGAGACAACAAAGAAGATACAATTGTGAAATGCTCTAGAGTATGGCTCCTGTATTTGGAGTCATTAACAAGTAGGCTTCATAGCAGAGATTTTAGGAATTCAGGAACTTGCTGTTGGAATAATAAGAGGTCAGCATGGTCCACACAAAAGTGTAACAGAGAAAGGTTCAGAACGAAGCTGACATTTTACTTGCCAAACTCCACCGCATAAATTATGGAAGTGGTACTTGAGATAGACTGTGGTAAAATTTTGGTGCTTCTATTATATTCACCAAATATAGACCATGAAATTAATGTAAGAGAGTTTAGGATGTGTATGGAGGCATACAGACAGGCATTTATTCCTTGCTCCAGTAACAAGTCAAATAATACTGATGCTAAAACCTCTCCACTGTACGCCAGCCTACAAAGTAAATATCTGATCACAGATGTTCGGAGAGTAAGGAAAAATAAGAATGGTCAACTTAAATTGTTGGGCTGCAATCATTTTTCTTGAGATTCAGGTTTCAGTGTGTTTAATTCCTCATTATTTCTTCCGTAACTAGTGGTATACAATGCTTCCTTATGTATTATCTCAAGTTTGATAGTGTTTGATTGTCTATCATATTACATGCATGAAAATGGATAGATAAAAAATCTACCCACCAAGCAGCAGCAGGAGAACATACACACAAAAGGATTTAACTTTCACAAGCTTTCAGAGCCCGTGGCCCTTCTTCTGGCAGAAGAGTAGAAGGGGAAGGAAGAGGAGTGAAGGAAAAGGACTGCAGAGGTTTAGGGAAAGAGGAACTGTTCAGAAAAGTCAATCAGAACCTCACATCAGGGGTGACTTACCAGACGGGATGAGAGGGAAAGAGTCTCATCACTTGGTGAGTAGATTTTTTATCTATTCATTTACATTATATTATTGATTATTATATAATTGATTATTTTCATTCTTATATCACATGCATGATTAGACATGATAAATGAGTTTGATATGTACCATTTCTTCACTCTGTGATGGATGGTATTCATAAACCTAATTGATTCTTTTAGGAGTGACTAAAAAAAAATCTAACTTCATAGTTAGGATATTTTTTCAAATATTATAATTTAAGTGTTGCAGTTAATTTGCATTCCTGTGCTACCAAATTTTTAATGGCCTGTGCTTCTTCGGGTAGACTATTTTTAAACTCCCCTCTCTACATGTGAAAAATCCCCTCTCCAAAGCAGATGATCACTGTACCGTTGCCTCTCCCGTAAAGCCTTCTCTAGTTCCGCAATACGTGCCTCATGTCTTGTTCTCTGAAGGCTCCACTTATTCAGTTGCTCCTCTTGCTTCTGAACTAGCTTTTCAAGCCGTAACACTTGTAGTTGTCTGACTTCAAGCAGCTTCTTTAAGTCCTGTGATTCACTGCTGGATGAAATGTCTTGATGTATCTGCAATTAAACCCAATTAAAAAAACTCAAACAAATGCTCAAACCACAATTCAAAGTAGCACTGAAGACAAGTATTTGAGATGGAAAAAAGGAGAGCTCTCTCCCTAACTTTTGAAATGGGAATAGTTGAAGCAAGATCAGTAGTGTTACTAATTAAAATGCCTTACTGAACCTCTATTTTCCAAAAATTAAATAAAAATATCTTCTGCATGACAAGAAAGGGAAGCAGAAGTCATTTTTTCATGTATTCATTCCTTCATTCATCATGATCCATAGATCTCAATATGAAGGAGACATGCCACAGATGTGGAATGACTGAAGGTATAGATCAATAACATGTCACAATTGCTTAAAACAGCATTAAGAACTAAATATTGTTAAACTGTTCAACAAATTCATAAGGTAAGAATTCAAAAATGTATATTATGAATGTATTTAAGAATAGGGAACTCCAACAAATTACATTAAGGTACAAGTTTGGCATTTGGTAAAAAGAAGATAATGAATGAAAGGGTAGTTATTTAACAATAGTTATCAAGTGAACAGATAAGAAGTTGCAGGCATGAAGATGATGGTCAGAACATGTTGTTCATGTCATTTTTCTGCTATGTCTCACTGACTGTATCAAACTTTTTGCTTATGTCATAACACATATTTTCTATTTTCAAACAATAAGTGCCACTAAAAATGTAATTTCTACAGTACCCTCAGCTGTAAACAAGATTTGTTTTTTCCACAAATTCAAGCAATAATAACACCCTCATTCCCACAATAGCTCCCACTTATTTTAGTGTACATCTATGTGAATAAAGATATATTTTTGAGACCCTTTGGAAATTTTGTAGTCTCTAACATATTTTACAGTAAATCGATTGTAGCAAGCTCACTTGTGCATTCCAAAACTTTTGTCCCAATATGTGATTTGGAAAATAGCTTCTCCTTAACTGCAGTATATGTATGTAGATATTTATTAATAGAGGGAAACATTCCACATGGGAAAAATATATCTAAAAACAAAGATGATGTGACTTACCAAACGAAAGCACTGGTACGTCGATACACACACAAACAAACACAAACATACACACAAAAATGTAGATATTTACATACTTTATGCAATATTTCCATCTTTCTCCATGCTTTTATCAGTTTGTTATGAGGAAGTGTTTGAAAGTTTGTGGTCACAGTGTAAACATAAATCTTCTGAATATGACTGCTGTGTCATAATAGTGTGCACTGTACAAATTGTAACTGTCATACTGTGTACAATTTAAGTTCCCCCTCCAACAACGCAGTGTATTGTCTGCATTTGTCATAAATTTCTGTGATTTTCGTATCTGTCCATGAGCATAACTTTTATAAAAGAAAAGTTTGTGACTCAAAGTTCCAAGTAACTTCAACAAATAAGTAAAGTTTATCACAGGTATTTCCTTTGTTATAACACAAGCCCATCACTTCAGTTTTGAAGCTTGTAATAATTATAGTGTAACTGTTCCAAGTATTAAAAGAGAATATGAAAACTTAAAGTTACTTGTTTATTGTCCAAAAAACATTGCATCAGAGTCAATGCTGCACCACTGTACATCCATATCCATGAACATGATGAGTTATTTGTTGCTTATAAGCAGCAGTAAATGGACTTCACTGTGTCAAGTGACTGGAAGCTGCTGCAAACAGATATGTTGGGAGGACTGCTGTGAGACACATTTATTTATTTATTTATTTTTCATTCTTTAATCACTCTTTGTAGTCATATTGGATACATCAAGATATACAAGGATTTGTTACAAAGTATTTAGTGATTATTTACATTAAAAACATGAATACACACAATTTTTCAGGTATTTGTAGGACTTGGAGTTTACATCATACAAATAAAATCACACATGTACATACACAAAATAGTATACAGAGTTAAGAAAATATAAACATTTGTGCAAACATATAATGGATAGCATGACATCTTTGCATCATTTTACATGGAATTTGTAGATGACACTCTTATTTAAGGATTTTGTATACTGTCATCTAAGAACTCCCTTATATTGTATAAAGAAGGTGAGGCCAGGTGACATCTTAGTGTTTGTTTGAAAGTAGACAGTATTTTTAAGTTCTTTATGCTGCATGGAAGTTTTCTATAAAATATACATCTATATATTTCAGGATCTTTGTCACTTAAGTCTATTATAATACATATGGTAGTTACTGGTATCTTTATGCCTAGTGTTGTAATTACATATATTTTTCTTCAGCAAAGCTGTGCAGTTTAAGAACATAATTGTTTCACATATGTACAGAGCAGACACTACCAGTATTTGTATGTCTTTGAATTTATTCCTTTAGGACTGCCTTGGTGATAGGTTTCCAATGCACCTTATAACCTTATTTTGCAGTTAGCTGCACTGCATCACACAGGTATACAGTAAGAGACATGTGGATAAATTAAACCATAATACATCTTTAGTTTAGTGTCACACTCAACAATTGGTGACACTTTTATCATTAGAAATATATTTGTGTGAAGTTTTGAACATACTTGATCTATATGAGTCTTCCATGTCATGAATCTGTCCTAGATCAATCACAGAAATTTGCTGCCAATGATGTTGTGAAACACTAGAGTCGCCAAGCTTGATATGAAGATTGTCTGCTTTAACTGCCTTACTTGCTTGTATTCTCATGGAAGTCATTTTATTTCCATTTATAAAAAGATTGTAGCCCTCAAAATCTTTGTTCGCTTCATCCATCTCTACACATGCCCTCATTCCAAAGTCCTTTGCAGGTTCACTAGTGACTATTAGAGATGTGTTATCAGTATACATGATCACTGTGTAATTTACAGCTTCTGTCATGTCATTTACTTATAGAATAAATATTCATGCGCCCATACCACCATGTCTTATCTCTCTGAATGCTGAAAGCAAATTTTCCAAACTGTTGCCCTTTTCAAATTTTATCTCTATACATTTTTGCCTATTTTCAGTGACTGCCTTGATAATATTGTTTACTTTGCCTCTTATGCCACAATGGTTTAATTTTTCTAATGAAGTTCACAACATACATGATCAGATGTCTTTGATACATTGAGAAATAGACTGCAAACTTGTTGCTGTTTTTGCAGTGCCCCAACCACATATGCTATGAAGTCTGAAACTGGTGTCTTTATGGATTGACATTTTCTGAAACCATGCTGTGCCCTATTTATTATGCTATGTTTCTGTGGTAACCACAATGTTATCACTCATTTTGTACTGGTGCTACCATCATGGATAATGCAACATTTCAGGAGGCGCAGAAGTGAGCAATCATGATCATCTCGTCTATGCCAGTGCCAGGTGGCATGGGGCGGGCCACTGATGGCCACTGATCAAGCATCAGAAGACACCACTATCTTCGGGTCTGCAAGCACTGTTGTTGGACAGCACCACCCCCAGATGCCAAGCAACAAACTAATTTCATATAATCCCAGAATGGAGTGGACTCTCTATCATTTCACTATTGTATTTGCTCACAGTAACTTGAACTCTGCTTTCTAGATGAATTGTGTTTGTGTCTTGGGCTTGGCCAGGCTTTGTACTCTGGACTTGCATGGACAATCAGAACTGTGTTCACATGATATTGTTTGTGTTCTTATTTGTGTGTGAAATTACAACATGAGTGGTGGAGAAGATGATTGGACTTTTCATATGTGTTTCTTGCCAACTTGTCAGTGATCTCCAGAGTGTCCTTGGAGGTGATGCTCCATTCTTTGCAGCAGCAACAGCTGGAGAGCCAGAGGCCTTTGGAATTGCAACAACAGAAACACACTGTCGTGTTTGACTGGGTGTTGGCCAGTTTACTGGCAAAGTCTCAACAAATGCTAGTATATTCAACTCCCTTCACTGCCTATGATGAGTATACAGAGGATGGGGAGGGGGAGGAGCATACAAAAGAACAGTGTGTGGGAACACTACGCCACCTTCCAGGTAATGGACCCCTCTACTGTTAAGGTTCTCCTTCTCTCTTGGCTTCCACTCCTCATGTATCTTTTGTTAGGAAAGCTGACCCACTTCAGGAACCCACTTCCCTTTCACTGGATGAAATGGGTTCCTTTTTGTCATCTTATTGTCGGCAGCGTAAACATTATTTTCTCAAGGGTGGAGTTTTATCAGTGTATGAACCAGCCTCATCAGTCATACTGTACTTAGGCTGTTGAATTGCAGGGCTCCAGTTGGAATTGCCACTTTGTTGCCTTTCAACAATAAGGAGCCTTACATTGATACTATAGTCTGGGTTGCTATCATCAGATTGTCCCCTGATACAGAAGTCAACTAGTGAGTACTACAGTTTGACGAGCCCTTGTTGGATGAGGTCCTTTCTATTGCTCAGTCATTTGAAGTTTCTCATATAGTGGACCAGCATTTGGATTCCTGGGTGGACGTGCCTGCTGTCAACTCAGATGATTGCAGGCACTCATGTTTGGGCATGTCCTCTGAGGCAGAAATCACAGCCCATTTGTGCACTACATGCCACACAAACACATCCATGATGGGCTGTTTCCCACAAGTCCCTTCCATCATTTCCTGCTTCTCTTTTTCAACATGAATGGCTGAATTGCCCCACACATTAGTCTTCCTGCCACCACAGTCAGAACAAAGGACACATCGTAGCAGTATGTCAAGCATTATCTGCTTGTGCTGCAGCCTCAACCCTCCACCAATGGACATTAATGTCATCTTCCACACTGTATGTTACAACCTTGAGGAGCTTTCTAACAAGTTGTTCATCAGTGTGTGTATCAATGGGAAGCCACTTCAGTTGCAAGTCGATAATGGTGCCGCAGAATCTCTTATCAATTTTCTCATGTGTCTGCTCCTCAGTATTTCACTGCTTTCTCCAGCTATATGCCATCTTGTTACCTATAACAGACAACACATTCTTGGACAATTTGCAGCAGATGTAGCATGATGGATAGTGATCTTACAGAAAACTTGTATGGCTTGGATGCTTTCAGGGCAATTAAATTTACCATACTGATTTGGTTAACCTGGCTGCAAACCATGTGCTGTAGTAGGAACATCATGAACTTGCGACAGCTTATTGGACTTTTTTTTGCTGGGACAAGGCAGGGTTAAGGATTTCATTGCATACATTACTCTTAAGCAGATGGCATAGCCTCATGTTTTTTAGCCTGACCAGTGCCACTTCACTTTGCTATCAAGTTAAGGAGGAACTCCACAGGTTGATAGCCCTTGGAGGTGACTGAACCTATTTCATCCAGCTAATGGGCTACACTGCTTTTAATCATGAAGGAATGTCTGGAAATCCTGTCTATGTAGTGATTTTAAGGTGATGATTACACAGAGACCATGACATGTATTTTCCACCCTGCATCCAGAAAAATTGGTGACCAAACTGATGGGATGGCAGTATTGTTCCATGGTGGATTCATAAGAGGTGTACCTTCAGCTCCCACTTGATGAGGGATCTTAGAAGTTACATGTCATCGACACACACTATCGTTCCTACAAGTACAAATTATTAGGTTTTGGGGGAGCAAGCACTCTGGTGCTTTTCCAACATTTCTTGGAGAAACTCACACAATATTTTCCCTGTTGTATCAACTATCCTGACAATATCGTTGTCACAGGTCCCTCCACTCAGGCGCCATTTGTGGAACCTTTGGCTTCTGCTTCAAACTCTGCAGGATGTGGGGCTCAAAGAGCAGTCCACTTTTTCCAAAACTCTACTAAATATCTCAGACATGTTATCTCTCAGCGGGAGATACAGCCAACAAACAGTCACATCGCTACCTTGACGCTCTTCTTCGACATTCTAATGTAAAGCAGCTCCAGGATTTCCTGGGAAAGTCGCATATATTATAAATTCATCCTACATGTGGATACCAGTTATCAAAAATGGGGTACCATTTGTCTGGATGACTGCAAGTGCTCAAACATTTAGGGCATTGACTGGTAGTCTTCGTTCAATATCTTACCCCACTGTGTATCAGTTGGGTAAGCAGCTGTTCTTGGCTACTGATGCACACCAATTTGGGCTTGGAGTTGTGATGGTGTATTGCAAACCTGACAGTTTGAAGTGGTCTATCACATCCACCTCAAAGATGTTCACCATAACTCAACAGAATTATTCCCAAATCAAGGAGGCCCACTCTTATTTAAGCATTCAAGAAGTTTCATGTATTTTATATGGTGTGAAGATTCATCTAGGATCACAAGCCTTGAGAGTCTCTCTCTCTCTCTCTCTCTCTCTCTCTCTCTCTCTCTCTCTCTCTCTCTCTCTAATCAGCCTCCCTGCACATCTGCTAGATAAGACGGCTCATACACTGCCATAGTGGGTCCTGTTGCTTAGCCATTACCATTATGAGATTCACACTTCCACCTGACAGCTCAGCACTCCAATACAGATGCTCTCTCACACCTGCCTAAGGGTCCCAACCCAGTTTCAGCAAGGAGGAATCCAATTGCTTTTATCTTGATGAGAAATCTCAAAAGGTGGTGGATGGCTTTCCTAGTATGAGCTCTCATACTGCATACGCTATCAGCAAAAATCCTGTCCTCTGCCAAATATGGCAACATGTCCAGCAAAGGTGGCCTGACAGACTTCCAGTCATGCATCAGACCCTATCCACAATTATTTTATGCTGCACCACAGACTGACTCATGTTGTTACAGTGATCTTGTTGATAATGAAACATATTGTGCCCTGAGCAGTCATTCTGGCTTTTGTCTGACGGGACATCCTTTGGTTCATATATCATGGCCACTGGGGTCCTCAAGGACAAAAATGCTTGCTCACTGCTATGTCAACTGGCCAGGTGAAAACCAAGAAACTGAACACTTAATTGCTGTGTTACCTGCTGTTCAACAATGAAGTAGAACACCTCATATGGACCATCAAGATGCAGATGAAGAAGTTTATAGGAGACCCACAGCAGAAGGGTGCCTTCCACGTTTTCTAGTCATACAGGTCCACTCCTATTGGTGAGAAGAGCACACTGGAGATGCAGCATGGATGCCAGGAATGCGCAATGCTACATCTCCTATTGCTGACCATTCACCTGCCTCATGTGCCTTGGTCACTATGTTAGATGCCCGGAACACCCCACCTGGGCGGGCATGTTTGGTCGCCGTGAGGATCGGATTACAGCTGTAGGCTGTGATCAGTGGATTTGGCAAGCCCTCACATGGTAGATAGGTAATGGGCTGGTGACCTGCCATCACAACCATTTATGCATGCGGGGGGAGAAATGGCCTCCACAACTCCCGTGTGCACCTACCAAGTGGATCCACCTCCATGAACCTAGTTTTCTCTCCTAACTGCCACATCTCAGAGTGCTTCCTCTCTCATTTGTATGGCCTCCTGTGCTGTGCTCCCCCTTGCCTGTAGTCCTCTCATCTGCCGTTTTTTCCAGTCCCCCCATAGGATTATCTGCAGTTTGTGGTGAATAAGGTCCTTCTCAGTGGACAGAGCTGCTGGATGAATTGCAGTACCCATCCCTTCATGTTCCCGCTCCCTGCCCCAGAAGAGCCAGACATCCATATGGCTCCCTTTCAGGCACAGGCACCCCCAGCAACTGGCGTCACACCATACGGTATCAGCCCACTGTTAATCTTCTTCCAATATATGCTGTATGGCTGCAGACAGGGAACTATTGTATGCATTGTGAGCAGCAGTCTCCAATGCCCAGGAGGTTACAGATGTTGCCTCCTTGCATACTTCATGGCAGCCCCCAGTATCGAGTAGGTATACCGAGGTTGATACCAAATCACTTTTGCTTCCCCAAAGGGAAAAGAGAGGGATAGTCAACTGTGTTATCACTCATTTCATACTACCGCCATGGCTACCACAACATTTCGCAAGCAGGCCATTGTGATTCAACTCAGCCCTGCTGGAATCAGGCAGCATGAATCTGGCCACCAGTCAATGGCACAATCATACATCAGAAGACAGCACCACTTCAGGGCCTTTTTGTGCCGTCAACAGCCAGTGCCACCTCAAGACACTGAAAAACAAATTAACTTCATACATCCCCAAAGTGGAGCACACTCTCTCTCACTTCCCTACTGTATATCAGTTATCAGTAGTCATCAAAAATGTAAACTTCTTTGTGCTGCTATTAGTCAGTTCACTTGTGCTCACCGATCAGTTGTAGAATTTTGGAACACGTATTGTGTTCGAGTATAATAACTTTTCTGGAGACTAGAAATCTACTCTGTAGGAATCAGCATGGGTTTCGAAAAAGACGGTCATGTGAAACCCAGCTCGCGCTATTCGTCCACGAGACTCAGAGGGCCATAGACACGGGTTCACAGGTAGATGCCGTGTTTATTGACTTCCACAAGGCGTTCGATACAGTTCCCCACAGTCGTTTAATGAACAAAGTAAGAGCATATGGGCTATCAGACCAATTGTGTGATTGGATTGAGGAGTTCCTAGATAACAGGACGCAGCATGTCATTCTCAATGGAGAGAAGTCTTCCGAAGTAAGAGTGATTTCAGGTGTGCCGCAGGGGAGTGTCATAGGACCGTTTCTATTCACAATATACATAAATGACCTTGTGGATGACATCGGAAGTTCACTGAGGCTTTTTGCAGATGATGCTGTGGTGTATCGAGAGGTTGTAACAATGGAAAATTGTACTGAAATGCAGGAGGATCTGCAGCAAATTTATGCATGGTGCAGGGAATGGTAATTGAATCTCAATGTAGACAAGTGTAATGTGCTGCGAATACACAGAAAGATAGATCCTTTATCATTTAGCTACAAAATAGCAGGTCAGTAACTGGAAGCAGTTAATACCATAAATTATCTGGGAGTACGCATTAGGAGTGATTTAAAATGGAATGATCATATAATGATGATCGTCGGTAAAGCAGATGCCAGACTGAGATTCATTGGAAGAATCCTAAGGATATGCAATCCAAAAACAAAGGAAGTAGGTTACAGTACACTTGTTCGCCCACTACTTGAATACTGCTCAGCAGTGTGGGATCCGTAGCAGATAGGGTTGATAGAAGATATAGAGAAGATCCAACGGAGAGCACCGCGCTTCATTACAGGATCATTTAGTAATCGCGAAAGCATTACGGAGATGATAGATAAACTCCAGTGGAAGACTCTGCAGGAGAGACGCTCAGTAGCTCGGTACGGGCTTTTGTCAAAGTCTCGAGAACATACCTTCACCGAAGAGTCAAGCAGTATATTGCTCCCTCCTACGTATATCTCGCGAAGAGACCATGAGGATAAAATCAGAGAGATTAGAGCCCACACAGAGGCATACAGACAATCCTTCTTTCCACGAACAATACGAGACTGGAACAGAAGGGAGAACCGATAGAGGTACTCAAGGTACCCTCCGCCACACACCGTCAGGTGGCTTGCGGAGTATGGATGTAGATGTAGATGTAGATGTAGATATATGCTCATAGCAGTTGAACTCCACTCTTAGAAAAAAAATTTGGACTTGGCATAGCTTTGCACTCTGGGCTATTGAAACTTTGTTCACATTAAAATGTTTAGAACTTTGTGCATGTTCTTATCTGTGTGTGGAATTCCAGAAGTTTCTCTACGAAGTTTGCTATCCTGTCCTTTACGGTTATTTCTACAATTTTAGACAGCACAGATAAAATAGTAACAGGCCCATAGTTGCCAGTATTACTTTCATCTCCATTTATATGTGGGAATTATTTTGATTTTCTTTAAGCAGTCTCTAAGTATCCCTTCCTGCAGATTTGAGTAAAAGAGAGAGAGAGAGAGAGAGAGATGAAATTTTAAGGTATGAAGTAGGGAAGAAAAATTAAATTACATTAAAAAAAAACTAGTGTTAAGCTGACATGTTCTACGCCATTATGAATTGTCGTATTCATGAGCTATGGAAGAAGTATTAATGTAATGCAAGGAACATGAGAGCCTTTGTTAAGTATTTAGAAATATACTTAATTATTTTAGGAGATATGCCATTCTATCCCTCTGAATTTTTATTTTTTAAGAATCTAATTGTATTTATGACTCCTTACTCATCTGTTGGTGACAGGAACATATAATTTGTTAGCCTTTTAGGACTTTTTATGTTATTTAAAACTTATGTACCATGCAGCCATGTAGGATAATGATTGAGTCAGTTTGCAGTTACTTACCAAAATGTAAACTATGTGTTATAAATCAGTTATCAGTAGTCATCAAAAATGTAAACTTCTTTGTGCTGCTATTAGTCAGTTCACTTGTGCTCAGCGATCAAGATGTTAACTATTTTGCAACTTATCCATTAAAAATACTCAGTTTGTGTTCAAAATTAAACAATGGGAAATGCAGGATGGAATGTAACAATATAATGAAAAGGAAAGTTGCTACTCAACATATAGTGGAGATGCTGAGTCACAGAAAGGCACACCAAAAATACCAACAAGGCCTTAGTCAAAAGTAGACAACATACACATACACACGCACTCATGCAAATGCAACTCACACACACACACACACACATACACACACACACACACACACACACACACACACACACACACACACACACACACATGATCAGAATGGCCCTAGCTGACTGTGGCAGTGTGTGTGCGAACTGCACTCGCGTGAGTGTTTGCATGTGTATGTTGTGTACTTTTGACAAAGGCCTTCTTGATTAAAAGCTAACTCTCCAACAGTCTTTTTGTCATGCCTTTATGTGACTCAGGAGCTTTGCTATACAGTTTGTGTCCAAATAGAGTGACTCTTCATTTATATGCCACCAAATAACTGTGTGATATACAGTCTGTAAGTATGACCATTCATCTGGTTCATGCAATTAGGCCAGAGTGTTCCAAACTGGATGTCCCAAAATATTGAGGTTGAGTAGTGTACCATGAGATTAGTAAATTCAAAATCTAAAACAAATGAAATATTTGTGACAACATAATACAAAACATCCTTCTCTTCATTCAGTGTAACCATAGATAACACATTAAATGAGTGATTTGTATGCTGAATTCCATTATTGTGTTCATCTAACTTCCAGTTATGGTGCTAGGTGTCACTGTTCTGCTGCTGTACATTGGTGCTCTCTATTGGTCCATGTCTGACAAGCTGTTCAATTAGCAATATTGGGAGATTGTACACTTTTCCTATAATCAGAATCTCTCTCATTTGTGACATGTGTCATTCTTTTACTTCTTTAAAGGTGATATATTTAACAGAAGTCATCAGGAATGGATGAATCTGTTGTCACAAAGACACTTCTGTCAGTTTATGAAACACCAGAGGCAAGGTATCAGTCAAGCAATGTGTCTGAAACATCAGCAAACACAGGAAAACAATCAAATAGTGTGTCTCAAAGCTCTGTTTGTTCTGCATCATCATGCAGCAGCAAGAACACAAAAGTGAGACTGTATAATGAATAATACTTAAAAGTGGGGATGTCCTATGCTGGAGTGTGTGATATATGGAGAAAAACTTTCCAATGCAAGCATGATACTAAATAAATTGCTGCACTCCTTAATATTTCTTTAAAATATTGTTTGCTACTACAGAATCTCTTTCATTAACACTACTAGTGAAAGGTTGTCTCATGAAACTGTGTGTATTAGAAGGCTGTCACCATGAAGACAAGTTTAGAAAGCTCTGGCTTAGACTATTGCATGTGACAAAGCTCATCATCAGGTAGTAATATTGATTATGAATAAACATGAATAAACTGATTGTTCATTACTGCAGTATGGTGTACATTATTTGACAAATGTCCACAAGACACTTTCACAATGGAAGAACATGCACAGTGAGTGCCAAACAGCTAGTGAGCAAAATTACAGACGTTTGGAAGCCTGCTCATGGAAACATATTAGATCTAATGACAAGAAAAAGAGCTAACATCTTTGAAGACATCTGCATTGAGGCTGGTATCAGAGACTATTGATACAGCCGTAGAACAATGATTATCAAAGTACAATTAACAACAAAAACAAGCAAAAAGATTTATAAAAGAATATATTGTCCACTGTAGGCTGTATGGTCGACATCTACAACTACAGTTACAAATACATAAATATTATGCAAGCCACAGTACAGTGTATGGCAATGGGTACCCTGTACCACTACTTGTCATTTCCTCTCCTGTTCCACTTGCTAATAGAGCAAGGAAAAGACTATAATGGTACAGCCTCCCCCAGGACTCATATGAAATGTCCAACACCACATTCTTTTATATGCATCCGGATAGTTATCAGATAATTCAGTGCTTCCTAAGGCCTTGTATGTGTGTCTATATGTATGTCATTCTGCCCTATTTGATAAAAAACTTGATATTCATTGTGAAGGTGTGTGGAATGTTCTGGAAGGATGTGTGTTATCATATTTATCGGTAGGTTGTTGTCATTGATAAAATTATGTACTTATACTAAATTAAGTAACTAATCAAGAAATTTAAGTAATAAGTCCTTAACAATAAATAACTAGAGGGTGCAGAGATGTTAGCATGAAAAATCAATGCTTCTAATTAACAAAATGGTAATCTAAAAATTCAAGTAACAGAAGACCTCACTATCTTGAGAAAAAGCTTAAAAGTTATTACCAAGCAATGCGTTTTTATTTGTTATTTATTTTTATGTCTTCCTCTGTAATTAATATCCTTTGTAATTACGTTTCTAATTGACTCTCCAATTGTTTACATCTCACAGTTTTCCAATTTCCAGAATTTGAGGCCTTATTTATGCATTTTATGTATGTAATCAGATAAAGCACGAGCTCTGTACTATCATTGCATATTAGTTTCCAAATCCAAACTGTAATTAATTATGTAACTAAAATAATATTAGAGACATTATTTCCTTATGGAAAATTAAAGATATTACTATAAAATATTGTCACTGAATATTGTATTTTACACCTTATTTGGCTTTAATATCAGTTTCTTTACGTTTTGTAAATTTTAATTGTAACATCAAAAATGCACAAAATTAATAATGCTTTATTTTGGAAGATATTGTAAAAATTCTATACAAATTGATGCAGGGATGCTGTGGCAGGTTAGTTTTGAAGTAACTTTTGGATAACAAAGAGACCAGTGAAGTCTGTCTGTTTTGTTTATATAACAAGTGTGTAGTTCGGATGTCAATTAATGTGAATAAATTTTGCGAAGCATGAAAATTTCGCATTCATTCATCAATGGACCAGGCAGAAGAAACTTAGGTTAAGTAACATTCAACATGAATCATTACAAATGGTGGAATTGAGCTGGGATAGATGTTTGGAACGTAAGACGAATGCCAAACATAAATTGTCTTGAAAAATTTTGTGTTATGGATGCCCACAACGAATGGACATTGTTGCATGGGTAGAGTTGGTGTGGATTAAAAAAAGGACCAAATTCTTGGACAGCACTGTCAACCATCAGATGTGTAACAGTTTATTTTCTTAATTAGTGTTTTTGTGAAAGTGACAAACATTTGTGTGGGAAGTTTTATATTTTATAATATACTATGGCTGATAAAGTCTATGTAAAAATGAGTGAGAAAAAAGATATTAGTAGTGAATCTGTAGAAAACACTTTGGACCTAGAAGCAAGTATCAATGCACTATCGCCCAGTAGTAATCAAAGTGTAGATCAAAGCCTTGGTGGAGAGGGCTCCAGTGAAAATGTCGCCATGAGTACTCCAATTGCACAGGGAAGAGTGGGCAGAGATGATTTGTTAATGTTATTAATGCAGCATATGAAAGAAGAGAAGGAACAGATGGGACTGATTAGGCAGGATATTGGTCAGCAAAGCCAACACATGACTCAGCAATTAAGTGAAAATACTAATCAGATAAGGGAAATCCAGGAGGGTTTGGAAGCACTAAAAATTACTGTTGAGACAGGGCAAGGTGAACTCAATACTCATGTAGGAGCAGTTGAAGGAAGGTCAGAGATATTAGAAACTAACTTCACACAAGAGTTATCCAAAAATGAGGAGAGATTTGAAAAACTAGATAAACATGTAGAAGTCAAAAATTCTGAACTTAAAGTAGAGGTTGTTCAGATTAGGAGACTGTTAGAAGAGAAAGTAAAACCTTACAAAAGGAACTCTGAACTAAAACTTACAGACATTTCCAATCAAATGTGTAGAACTAAGGTATGACGGAAAAATAGATTTGTGTAAAATTAATGTTGTAGATTTAAGTAAGAAAGTTGTAGAACTATAAGAGGGTGTAGCTTAAAGAAATTTTGTTAGCAATATTAATTGTGTATGGGGTGGCATACCTTTAAAATGCTTTTCAGGTGATGGTAAATTGCATCCTGTTGATTTTTTACAGCATTGTCAAGATAATTTTAGTAACGACATAACAGACAATGTTAAAATTAAATTTGTTAAGAGAGTTTTGGATGGAGAAGCAATCTCATGGGCCAATCAGAATGTTAATTATACCATGTCATATGATGATTTTGAAAGAAAGTTCTTAAATAAGTGTTGGTCAGAATCTGAGCAAGCTAGGATTAAGAGTGAGTTCTTGAATGGTCGAATGTATAGGGAAGGTGATGGTAGCTTGAAGTTTATTTGTGAAAACCAATTGAGGAAATTAGTATACTTAAACAAACCTTTTGATGATCTAATACACACAGATGCCTTAAAAAGTGGATTACCAAAAAGAATACAGTGGGAGTTGATTTATGGACCAGATGACACTGTAGATCAGTTCTTGTGGTGTGTAGATAAGTTGGATAGAGCCTTTGAGAGTAATGAGAGGTTAAGTAATTGCAGATTTGGCAATCAACCATCTGGGGTGTGGAATCAGAGCAGGAATCAAGGTAGGACTGACAATGAAAATCAGAATAATAATAGCGGGTACAATAGAAGTGATAATAGATGGATGAACCATAGAAATGGAAATGGAAACAGAAGATATGACAACAGGGAGGGACCGTGGGAGAATAATAACAGACAATTGGATAATCTCCAATCAAGACCAAGCAATTTTAACTGACAGATGCCTCATTGGAAGCCTGTCAGTTTGGGGTGAGAAATAAGTACCGAAATCAGCCTAAACACCACCGGCCTAGAAACATCGAAAATAATTACATAAAACAGAGTAATCAAAGAGATTGGAGTGGAAATGACAGAACTAATGTAAGAAGAGCACATCAAATTAGCAAATTACAGTTTGACAGTAAATTCTGGAAAAGTATGAATGAAAGTGTTGAAGATAGAAGTAATAGCATCTGTAAGAATGTTGAAGAGGTTCTGTTAGAGGAGGAAACTATCTCAAGTCTATATAATCAGTGTGGTGAAGAAGTTTGCAAAGAAAAGGTTGGTTCTGATAATAATCCCGATGAGTTTGGACTGCGTAAATTAATGGAGGAAGAATCTATTATTGTTAAACACTTGAGTGATGATACTTATACTGGTGTACTTGTCAACAATTCTGATGATCATTGTAAAGATGTTGTAGAAGTGCCTAGTATTGGAGATGATAGTATGTGTTCTGATGTTGATAGGGACATTATGATAAATAGGAGAAAGAATTAGATGGTATGGTGTATATGAAGGTTAAAGAATATTTAATTAATGGTGAAGAATATGATGTCTGATACAGAATATGTGACAGACATTATGATTTAGATGTGATGCTGGAAACTTTATGGGATACTTACAAGGGTTATAGTGACAGTGACAGAGTAAAAAGAGTCATCAAGATTATTTGTGAAGAACTGCATTCCAACTGGAAAGGTAGACGGTGTGTAAAAGAGGGACATGACATCAAGCAACCATCTGATGTAGCTCTAAGTAAAATTACAACAAGTAAGAGAAAATGTGCAGGCAAGAATGGTGAAAATGAAAAAAATTGATGTTAATGAGGAAGACAATGAAGAAGAATGCAGTGAAGACAAATATGCTGAATTAGTGGCCACCAAACTAAAAGAAGCTGGAAGTCTAGATGAAGAACAGACAAATCAGTTACGAACTTTGTTGTGGGAATACAAAGATGTGTTTAGCGAGAAACCTGAAAAAGTAAAAACTATGAATGCAGACCTCATGAACCATTTTTATCAAACTATATGGACTAAATGTTAAAACACCAAGAAAAATTAAGATGATGTAAAAGCTCTCAGGAGGACACATCTTTGTGTCAAGTGTGTGGTGAGCATTAGGCCTCCGAGCTATGTAGCATTCTATTTTTCTTCTTTTTATTCTCGGATTCTTCATCTTTCACTCATCTATAAACCTGTAATGAAATTATCTCTTACTGAAAATACTATCCATTCTCTGTAGTATAAGTTTTCTGTATATAATATGACTATTGAGTGACATTATTTGAGGAATAATTTGATAATGTAAACTGTGTACTAAATTTGACTTTCATAAACAGTGAGTGACCAATTATTGTAGTTAGACTCTGGGGAGCATGTAGTTGATTTGTGGGTGCTTCTTTGAGAATTACGGGCATGGTCATGATTTTATGAATTTGGAAATGAGATGAACAATTGGACAATGGTAAAGATGTACATGTGTTACTAAATGACAAGTTTCACTGTGACAAAAGACATTTTTTGAAAAGTTTGTTATTACAAGGTGGTGTGATGGTGAGCAGTCTGTGAGTGTTTTTGATATGATGAAGAGTTTAATGAGATCTGGGGGGTCAAATATACTGTATAGTGGAATATACTGAATCAAAAAGAAAGGACACATATATAATTCATTTTTGGTTCATTGACTTTAATCTGTGTATAGCTAAAAATTTACAGTTTAGAGATGTTTAATTTTGTGTGATTTTGTTTGTAAATATGCTAATAGTATAGGGTAATATGTGAATGCTTTTGATATATTCATACCTGATGTGACCTAAATTGTAACCTACATGAATACCTTGAGTAATGGGTTCATCCCTATTCCTACCTAGAGAACTGTAACCAAGATCCTTACCTGAACTGGAAGTGAAAAAAAAACTGTGATAGTAATAGTGGACTGTGCTATTTGGTGGCAGCGTAGAGACTGCCAGAAAAAGAGGGGTTGCAGACACAAGATGGACAATGCAAAAGGACTGATGACTCTGAGCAGCCAATTCCTTAAGATGTGCAATGTGAACCAGTGACTGGAGTGACAGTTAAGAAAAGAATTTTTTTTTTTTTTTTGGACTGTGTGTATGTATTTAGCAGCCATTCATACAAGTAGTACTTGTAAGAGTGGCTGGGGGGTGGGGGGTAGGGGTGTATAACAGTACAGCCTCCCCCAGGACTCATATGAAATGTCCGATACCACCTTTTTTTTATATGCATCCGGATAGTTGTCTGACAATTCAGTGCTTCCTAAGGCCTTGTATGTGTGTCTGTATGTATATCATTCTGACCTATTTGATAAAAAACTTGATATTCATTGTGAAGGTGTGTGGAATGTTCTGGAAGGACATGCGTTGTTATAATTATTGGTGGATTGTTGTCCTTGATAAAATTATGTAAATATACTAAATTAAGTAACTAATCAAGAAATTTAAGTAATAAGTCCTTAGCAATAAATAACTAGAGACTGCAGAGATGTTAGCATGAAAAATCAATGATTCTAATTAACAAAATTGTTATCTATAAAATCCGATAGCAGAAGACCTCACTATCTTGAGAAGTGATGTATTTTCATTTGTTATTTATTTTTATGTGTTCCTCTGTAATTAATATTCTTTTTAATTGCATTTCTAATTAACTCTCCAATAGTTTACATCTCACAGTTTTCCAATTTCCAGAATTTGAAGCCTTATTGATGCATTCTGTGTATTTAATCGAATAAAGCACGAGCTCTGTACTACCATTACATGTTAGTAACCAAATCCAAACTGTAATTATTATGTAACTAAAATAATATGAGAGAAATTATTGTAATTAAAGTTCAGAATGATTTTCTTATGGAAAACCAAAGATATTGTTATAAAAGATTGTCATTGAATATTGTATTTTACACCTTATTCAGCTGTAACATCAGTTTCTTTACGTTTTGTAAATTTTAATTTTTACATCAAAATTGTGCAAAATTAATAATGCTTTATTTTGGAAGCTATTGTTAAAATTCTATATAAAGCGATGCAGGGATCCTGTGACAGGTCAGTTTTCAAGTTATTCTTGGAAGTCAGAGAGATCACTGAAGTCTGTCAGTGTTTTGTTTACATGACAAGTGTGCAGTTCAGATGTCAATTAATGTGAATAAATGTTGTGAAGCATGAAAATTTTCCATTCATTCATCAATGGACCAGGCAGAAGAAACTTAACTAACATTCACCATGAATTGTTACAAGACGATTGTCTATATGCCTCCGTATGAGCCCTAATTTCTTGTATCTTATCTTCATAGTCCTTGCACACAATGTTTGTTTGCTGCAGAAGAATCATTCAGCAGCCAGCTTCAAATGCCTCTCCTCTAAATTTTCTCAATAGTGTTTCTCAAAAAGGACGTTGTCTTCCCTCCAGGAATTCTCATTTGAGTGCTTGAAGCATCTTCGTAATGCTTATATGTTGTTCGAACCTACCAGTAACAGATCTAGCAGCCTGCCTCTGAATTGCCTCAATGTCTTCCTTCAATCCAACCCGGTACAGACCCCAGACACACAAGCAGTACTCAAGAATATGTCGCACAAGCATCCTATATGTAGTCTCCTTTATAGGTAACCACTCTTTCTTAAAATTTTCTCAGCAAAACAAAGTTGACCATTTGCCATCCCTACCACAGTTCCTACATGCTCATTCCACTTCATAAAACTTTTCAGTGATACACCCAGATATTTAAACAATTTGGACTGTGTCAAGCAGGACGCTATTAATACTGTATCCTAAAATTACAGGTTTGATCTTCCTACTCATCCACATTAACTTACATTTTTCCACATTTAGGGCTAGCTGCCACCCATCACACCAACTGGAAATTTTGTCTAAGTGATCTTGTATCTTCCTACTGTCACTCAACTTCGACACCTTACCTTACACCATGGCATCATCAGTAAACAACTGCCCAGCTTGTCTACCAAATCATTTATATATTCAGAGAACAACAGCGATCCTATCACACTTCCCTGAGGCACTTCTGACGTTATGTCTGTCTCTGATGAACACTTGTCATAGAGGACAGTATACTGGGTTCTATTATTTAAGAAGTCTTCAAGCTACTCACATATATGTGAACTTATTCCATATACTCATGTCCTCATGAACAGCCTGCAATGGGGCACCATGTTAAATGCTTTCCGGAAACCTAGAAATATGGAATCTGTCTGTTGCCCTTCATCCATCGTTCACGGTATATCCTGTGAGAAAAAGGCAAGCTGAGTTTCACATGAGCGATGCTTTCTAAAACATTGCTGATTCATGGACATAAGCATCTCAGTCTCGAGAAAGTATATTATATTTGAACTGAGGTTACGTTCAAGGATTCTGCAGCAAACAGAAGCTACAGATACGTGTCTGCAATTTTGCGGATCTATTCTTCCACACTTCTTATATACTCGAGTCACCTACACTTTTTTCGTCACTTGGGGCTTTGCCCTGGTTGAAGGATTCATGATAAAATGAAGTTAGGTAAGGGGCCAATGCTGTAGAGTTCTCTCTGTAAAATTATGTTTTATTAAAATCATGATATCAGCTAATTTCAGGTGTGGGCCATTATCAAGCACATTTGCTATGTCATGTATTATATATCATGTTATGTCATGTATTACATATCATGATATGTAATATATGACAGAAAATGTGCTTGATAATGGCCCGTGGCAAAAATTAGCTAACAGCATGATTTTAATCTACATCTACATCTACATCTACATCTATACTCCGCGAGCCACCTTACGGTGTGTGGCGGAGGGTACTTATTGAACCACTATCTGATCCCCCCTTCCCTGTTCCATTCACGAACTGTGCGTGGGAAGAATGACTGCTTGTAAGTCTCCGTATTTGCTCTAATTTCTCGGATCTTTTCGTTGTGATCATTACGCGAGATATATGTGGGTGGTAGTAATATGTTGCCCATCTCTTCCCGGAATGTGCTCTCTCATAATTTCGATAATAAACCTCTCCGTATTGCGTAACGCCTTTCTTGAAGTGTCCGCCACTGGAGCTTGTTCAGCATCTCCGTAACGCTCTCGCGCTGACTAAATGTCCCCATGACGAATCGCGCTGCTTTTCGCTGGATCATGTCTATCTCTTCTATTAATCCAACCTGGTAAGGGTCCCATACTGATGAGCAATACTCAAGAATCGGACGAACAAGCATTTTGTAAGCTACTTCTTTCATCGATGAGTCACATTTTCTTAGAATTCTTCCTATGAATCTCAACCTGGCGCCTGCTTTTCCCACTATTTGTTTTATGTGATCATTCCACTTCAGATCGCTCCGGATAGTAACTCCTAAGTATTTTACGGTCGTTACCGCTTCCAATGATTTACCACCTATGGCATAATCGTACTGGAATGGATTTCTGCCCCTATGTATGCGCATTATATTACATTTATCTACGTTTAGGGAAAGCTGCCAGCTGTCGCACCATGCATTAATCCTCTGCAGGTCCTCCTGGAGTACGTACGAGTCTTCTGATGTTGCTACTTTCTTGTAGACAACCGTGTCATCTGCAAATAGCCTCACGGAGCTACCGATGTTGTCAACTAAGTCATTTATGTATATTGTAAACAATAAAGGTCCTATCACGCTTCCCTGCGGTACTCCCGAAATTACCTCTACATCTGCAGATTTTGAACCGTTAAGAATGACATGTTGTGTTCTTTCTTCTAGGAAATCCTGAATCCAATCACAAACCTGGTCCGATATTCCGTAAGCTCGTATTTTTTTCACTAAACGTAAGTGCGGAACCGTATCAAATGCCTTCCTGAAGTCCAGGAATACGGCATCAATCTGCTCGCCAGTGTCTACGGCACTGTGAATTTCTTGGGCAAATAGGGCGAGCTGAGTTTCACATGATCTCTGTTTGCGGAATCCATGTTGGTTATGATGAAGGAGATTTGTATTATCTAAGAATGTCATAATACGAGAACACAAAACATGTTCCATTATTCTACAACAGATTGACGTAAGCGAAATAGGCCTATAATTATTCGCATCTGATTTATGACCCTTCTTGAAAATGGGAACGACCTGCGCTTTCTTCCAGTCGCTAGGTACTTTACGTTCTTCCAGCGATCTACGATAAATTGCTGATAGAAAGGGGGCAAGTTCTTTAGCATAATCACTGTAGAATCTTAAGGGTATCTCGTCTGGTCCGGATGCTTTTCCGCTACTAAGTGATAGCAGTTGTTTTTCAATTCCGATATCGTTTATTTCAATATTTTCCATTTTGGCGTCCGTGCGACGGCTGAAGTCAGGGACCGTGTTACGATTTTCCGCAGTGAAACAGTTTCGGAACACTAAATTCAGTATTTCTGCCTTTCTTCGGTCGTCCTCTGTTTTGGTGCCATCGTGGTCAACGAGTGACTGAATAGGGGATTTAGATCCGCTTACCGATTTTACATATGACCAAAACTTTTTAGGGTTTCTTGTTTAGATTGTTTGCCAATGTTTTATGTTCAAATTCGTTGAATGCTTCTCTCATTGCTCTCTTTACGCTCTTTTTCGCTTCGTTCAGCTTTTCCTTATCAGCTATGATTCGACTACTCTTAAACCTATGATGAAGCTTTCTTTGTTTCCGTAGTACCTTTCGTACATGATTGTTATACCACGGTGGATCTTTCCCCTCGCTTTGGACCTTAGTCGGTACGAACTTATCTAAGGCGTACTGGACGATGTTTCTGAATTTTTTCCATTTTTGTTCCACATCCTCTTCCTCAGAAATGAACGTTTGATGGTGGCCACTCAGATATTCTGCGATTTGTGCCCTATCACTCTTGTTAAGCAAATATATTTTCCTTCCTTTCTTGGCATTTCTTATTACACTTGTAGTCATTGATGCAACCACTGACTTATGATCACTGATACCCTCTTCTACATTCACGGAGTCGAAAAGTTCCGGTCTATTTGTTGCTATGAGGTCTAAAACGTTAGCTTCACGAGTTGGTTCTCTAACTATCTGCTCGAAGTAATTCTCGGACAAGGCAGTCAGGATAATGTCACAAGAGTCTCTGTCCCTGGCTCCAGTTCTGATTGTGTGACTATCCCATTCTATACCTGGTAGATTGAAGTCTCCCCCTATTACCATAGTATGATCACGAAACTTCTTCACGACGTTCCGCAGGTTCTCTCTGAGGCGCTCAACTACTACGGTTGCTGATGCAGGTGGTCTATAGAAGCATCCGACTATCATATCTGACCCACCTTTGATACTTAACCCAGATTATTTCACATTCGCATTCGCTAATAACTTCACTGGATATTATTGAATTCTTTACTGCTATAAATACTCCTCCACCATTGGCGTTTATCCTATCCTTGCGGTATATATTCCATTCTGTGTCTAGGATTTCGTTACTGTTCACTTCCGGTTTTAACCAACTTTCCGTTCCTAATACTATATGCGCACTATTTCCTTCAATAAGAGATACTAATTCAGGAACCTTGCCCTGGATACTCCTGCAGTTTACCAATATTACGTTAACTTTTCCTGTTTTTGGTCTCTGAGGACGGACGTTCTTTATCAACGATGATAATGTCCTCTCTGGTAAGCCGTCAGGTATTTTATCGTTTCGCCCAAGGGGGGGTCCCTCTAACCTAAAAAACCCCCGTGTGCACGCCACACTGCTACCCTAGTAGCTGCTTCCGGTGTGTAGTGCACGCCTGACCTGTCTAGGGGGGCCCTACAGTTCTCCACCCAATAACGGAGGTCGATGAATTTGCAACCATTATAGTCGCAGAGTCGTCTGAGCCTCTGGTTTAGACCCTCCACACGGCTCCAAACCAGAGGACCGCGATCGACTCTGGGCACTATGCTGCAGATATTAAGCTCAGCTTGCACTCCGCGTGCGATGCTGGTTGTCTTCACCAAATCAGCCAGCCGCCGGAAGGAACCAAGGATGGCCTCAGAACCCAAGCGGCAGGCGTCATTCGTTCCGACATGTGCTACTATCTGCAGCCGGTCACACCCAGTGCATTCAATAGCTGCCTGAAGGGCCTCCTCCACATTACGGACGAGACCCCCCGGCAAGCACACCGAGTGCACACTGGCATTCTTCCCCGACCTACCCGCTATTTTCCTGAGGGGCTCCATAACCCGCCTAACGTTGGAGCTCCCTATAACTAATAGGCCCGCCCTCTGTGACTGTCGGGACCTTGCCGGAGAATCGGCCACTGGCCCAACAGGCAAGGCATCCTGTGGTGGCTCGGAAACGATGTCATCACCACTAGGAAGCACCCCGTACCTGTTGGAAAGGGGTAAGGCAGCTGCCACGCGGCCAGATCCCACCTTTGCCTTTCGGCCAGGCACGCGCGAGCCCACCACTGTCCGCCATTCACCCTGGAGTGATGGCTGACCGGTAAGATGCTCACTGCCGGAAGACGCAGCGACATCAGGGGTTCCATGTGATTCCAAGGCCACCGAAGTAGGCATAGGTCTCACCACAGTTGCCCCAACACCACTACGAGCCGACGCCTGCGCCTCGAGCTCGATGAGCCTAACAGACAAAGCCTCCACCTGCCCCCGAAGAGTGGCCAATTCTCCTTGCGTCCGCTCACAACAACCACAGTCCCTACACATGACTATGTTTACCCTACTCTATACGGTGACAAATTCCCAAGATAATCTTCTGATGAGCTACTCTGATAGTCAAGAAACACTCACTGAAATACGAGACGCGAAAACTACGCTAGGTTTTCCCAGAAAAACTATTTAAAAGCTAAGCGCAGCAAATAAGTACAAAAACGCTTTATACAAACAGTACTCGCTGCTGCTGGTGCTCTCGCTCTGGCTGTCACAAGACAACTGCTGATTCAAGTGACTAGTGGCTAACGGCCGCGAAACAAACAAAAGACGGTTTTAGGGCGCTTTCTGTTCTGAACGATCAAGAAAACACTAAGAAATCTAACACGAAAACTACGTAAAGTTTTATCAAGCCCAATACAGCATACAATGGACAACATATTACTTTATTAAATACTTAGAGGCTGTGGATCGTCACTGAAGCAAAATCTTCAAAATGATTTATATATTCAGTAAATTACATGAAAAGGCAATAGTGTTATACCTCAAGGAGAAATTACCTCTGGGAAGGAGTATGTAGAGGAACTGTGGCTCAAGTTGGTAACAATAGTTGATGGAGCACTGAATACACATATATCTAGTGAAATAGTTCATGGTGATGGGGATTCTCTTTGGTATGTAGTCTCTGTGAATAAATTTCTAAACAAAGAGTTTACTGTCAAAAGGGCAATCAGTGCATGAAATCTAATCTACAATAACTACCATCAAAGAATGTTATCAAAAGATCTCTCATAAAAGGTAAACTACAATGGCCATACTGAAAGGTTGTCAGTTACATGAAAGCTAGTGTCCAGACATTCATGAATGACTCAAGAACTGATATGGAGGATAGCAAAACCAAAACAGCACCGCTTAAAAAAAAAAAAGAGTGTTACAGATATAAGTGTCAGTGGCAGTGAGCAAAATCATAGCTGAAATCACTAGAATTGGAGAAGGATCCAGGCTTGGTGGAATACCTGTCATATACTACCTGAGAATGTAGCCACTCTTTTAATCACAGTATGCTGTAGATCCTTCAAACAAAAGACTATGCCCTATAGTTGAATGGAAGCACAGGTCACGCACATCTGCAAGAAGGGTAGCATAAGTGATTCACAAAAATACTCTCCAATATAACTGACATCCATTTGTTGTAGAATCTCAAAACACTTTCTAGTTCAAAAGTAATGAGGTATTTCAAACAGAGTGGACTTCTCCACACAACCCAGCTTGAATTCCGAAAACCTCATGTCATCCTGAAAGACATGGATCAAGCGTTAGAAGGATGCAGCATTTCTGGATTTCCAAAAACTATTTGACACAGTACTATGCTTTCACTTTTTATAGAAAAAATGATCAAATGGTGTATCAAATGGAATTTGTGTCTGCATTGAGAATTTCTTGGTATGAAAGACACAGCATGTCACTTTGGATGGAGAGTCATCAACAAGTGTAGAAATAAGTTCAGGTATGCTGCATGGAACTATGTTGAAACCCTTGCTGTTGATATTGTATTAATGACCTGGCAGACAGTGTTAATAATATCCTGAGATTTTTTTTCAGATGATGCTGTTATATACAATGATGTATTAATTGAAGAATCAAATAGCACTCTTATTTATTTTTCCCATAGGGACCACCAAGACTTGATCAGGTTATGAGCCACGTGTACAGAGTCATTTAAGCAGTCTGATTCATCATTATGCACAGTGCACTCCACACTGGAGCATGGAATTCGAATACAGATGGGGTACTAAGATTATATAACTTTATCAGTGTATTTTACTGTTGATTTCAATAATGAAATTTATTGTTGGTGGTCGATTCAGTGACATAGGGTACCTTGCACCATGCTTAAAGTGCAGTGACATAGGATGGTTTTTATTTTAATTTCTGATGACACCATAAGGAAGTTATTAAGGTGGCTTGAGGATGATCAGCTGATTGAAACTCGTAGTGATTAATTGTTAATTTTATCATTATCTCCTGTTAGTTATTAAAAGTGACTTTCTTTGAAATCAAAATGAGTGTGAAGAAGATAAATTAAAACTTATGTCGAGTGGTCATCACATTAAATCCTCTAAAACAACAGTAACATGAGGCTTTTTTATGGGAGAATGTCAAAAGTCTCATGTATGTGACGCTGGTTTTCGATGTACTTGGTAGAGTGTACCAGAATTTTCTATAAAAATGTTACACCTGTACTGAATGAGGATGTTGTCATTTCTATAAAGTAAAACACTGCTGAGTAAGCAGTTCATTAACTTCACTGAAATTAAAGCACATGTTTACTGACTGTGCTTGTTGTTCCTGAAAGTCCAGAGCTCTGGGTAGGACCAAATTCCTTGTTAGGAATGTAAGTTCCTATTCCAAAGTCATTGCTCTTTCAATCTGATGTAGCCATTTTAATAACGCTGTGTGTGTTTGGGGGGAGGGGAGGGGGGAGGGGGAAGGGTGTGTGGGTACATTCTCTATTTTTCCTCTCCTCATCTGGATGTGTGTTGTAGACATGGTTGTCACTGAATGCACATGGCAGAGCATTAATCAAATATCCATGAATATAGCAGTCCTTTATTAATGTTAACAATATTAAGGAAAGGATTGACCACTATTCACTGCAAAGACAACATAATGAGTTGCAGACAGGCACAACAAAAAGACTGCTACACATTAATAGCTTTCGGCCAAAGCCTTCTTCAGCAAAGAAAACACACACATATTCACACCAGCACATCTGGCCTGGCATGAAGGGACTAGAGACTGCCAGCAGCGTATATATGCCACAGGAGAACTGGTATATTTGGGAAAACCTTGGGAATTTTTCCATCTGGGAGAAAACCAGGTAAAACCCAAGAATTTTTTTAGAATTCCAGGAATTGTTCAAAGTTTTAGTTTTCACTTAAATTTTTGTAATTTTGACTGGTAAGAACCAATACTCTAACAAAGAATATTACTGTATTGTGCTACTGCAGACTAATACTGCAGCAATAAAACATAAATGAGATGAAGAAACAAAAATAAAATGTATGTTGCAACGGAAATGTGCCATATACATCAAGAAAACACAGTGCTCGCACAAGCATCTGCCAATAGGAAATGGTCTCAAAGGCTTTAGGATGAAGACACTGCAATCCTTCATAACAACAAACTACATCTGAAGAGTAGAATATGACAACTGTTTACTTTAGATTCATTTGAGCAGTTGCCAGCAAGCTTATGCACATGTGCAGTTGAGTCAAATGTGAGCAATACCTTCGTTAACTTCTGGCTACATGAAGTTTGGTTGTTAGCTGTATCAGCATCAGCCAGATGCTATGCGAGGTTTGTTAGAACAGTTACCAGCAGGCTCAAATTCATGCGCAGAACTGAATTCATGTATGAGCTGTGCTGTCTCCTGCTTCTGGCTACTTGAAGTGTGGCTGTTTGCCGTATGACCAGTAGCAGTAAGTAGCCAGATGCTACCTGGAAAAAATTTTCTGTTGTGCCCAAGCTGTCAGATTCCCGCATGCGCAGATCCTGAGTTGTAGTGGGGATGGGGGTAATCTCCACGTGACCAATGTTTACATTTAGTGGTTTTGCTGTTTCATCTTAGTTTACAGCTCTCACATCAGATGAAAACAAAATAGATTTTTGTGGCCGGGAGCTATCAAGTGAATTAAAATACATTCCCATAATTACGAAAGACTAAAATATATTACGAGGGTGAGTAACAAGGAAACTTTAAATAGTTTTAAAAATATTATTTATTGTGCAGAAGTGGTACAAAGCTGTATAACTTTTCAACATAATCTCCCCCACCCACAATGCAAGTCCTCCAGCGCTTACAAAGTGCATAAACTCCTTTAGAAAAAAATTCTATTGGTAGTCCATGCAACCACTCATACACTGTGTGGCATACCTCTTCATCAGAATGGAACTTCTTTCCTCCCATTGCATCTTTGAGTGGTCCACTTGGGGCAAAGTCTGATGAGTATGGTGGATGAGGAAGACACTCAAAATGCAGGTCTGTGATTGTTGCAACTGTTGTACAGGCAGTGTGGGGCCTTGCATTGTCATGTTGCAAAAGGACACCTACTAACAGCAATCCACATCACTTTAATTTGATTGCAGGCTGCAGAAGATTTTTTAGGAGATTTGTGTGTGATGCACTGGTGACAGTGGTCCCTCTAGGCATGTAATGCTCCAAAATGACACCTTTTTCATCCCAAAAGAGAGTCAGCATAACCTTCCCTGTTGGTGGTTCTGTTCAAAACTTCTTTGGTTTTGGCGATGAGGACTGGTGCCATTCCTTGCTCGCTCTCTTCATTTCCAGTTGGTGGAAGTGAACCCAGGTTTCGTCCCCAGTAATGATTCTTGCTAGGAAGCCATCACTTTCTTGTTCATAGCGCCGAAGAAGCTCTTCACAAGCATCAACATGTCATTCTCTCATCTCAGTAGTCAGCTGCCGTGGCACCCATCTTGCAGACACTCTGTGAAACTGGAGCACATCATGCACAATGTGGTGTGCTGACCCATGACTAATCTGTAAACATGCTGCAATGTCATTCAATGTAACTCGGCAGGTTTCCTTCACTGTGGCTTCAGCTGCTGCAATGTTCTGTGGAGTCACAACTCGTTGTACCTGATCTGGACGAGGAACATCTTCCACTGAAGTCACACCATTTGTGAACTTCCTACTCCATTCGTAGACTTGCTGCTGTGACAAACATGCATCACCATACTGAACCTTTATTCATCAATGAATTTCAATAGGTTTCACACCTTCACTATGCAAAAACCGAATAACAGAACGCTGTTCTTCCCTGGTGCAAGTTGCATCATGCCATAATAAAAAATCTTTATACTGATACTGCGACTGTATGTGTGTATCTGGACTATGCTGCCACCTACAGGCCATTCTGCACACTGTTTGTAGCACACTTACCAACTTACAGGATAACGGCGCAAAATTTCGATCTGTTATTACAAATTTAAGGTTTTCATTTGACTCACCCTTGTATTAGTTTCCGTTTTAAGATTTTATTATATTTCCATATTTTGAACATTCAAGCATTAATCATCTTGCAGAACAATGATTTTGTTTTTTGTTTTTTATCAGTTTGTTAATCAATTTGGCTTTTATTAATTTGATCCACTGAGGTAGTCAATTTATTTGAAACAAAGTGTTTGATTCCACACTATTGGCTAGTTTCAACTGTTCACTGAATTTCAAATGCACATTTTCATCTTCTGGCATGTATGGCATCATGCCATAATAAAAAATCCAATAATATGAAATAATACGGGACTGGTATTCCAAGAAAATTTAGATCTCGAAAACCACACTGAAAAGCTTAACATGAGGTTGAGGTCTACTTTATTACGAATCTGGACTTAGGAATGTGCACTTTAAGCCAAATTATGCATTCTAGTATGGTTTAAGATATTCTGATGCTCTTGGAATATCCTCTGATGTCCTGTTACTTTCAGGACTTAATCTAAGATCTCTTAATGTTTTACACATTCGAATATATGGGCTACCTATGTCATCATAGTTGCACACACATAACAACATCTATTTTCTGGTGCTCTCTGGAAACTGCTGAAATGAACCTATTTCCAACATGTTGCAGGAAAATATTGCGAATGATGGTTTGAAAAGCATTACTTTCAAAGCAAATTTTCTTTTAGGCAAGATGAATAATGTTACATGCAAGAATGTGTGATGAATTTCCAAAATCACAGAGTGTTTGATTCTCATTTAAATAGCAACACTTTGAGGATGAGCCATTTGGAATAATTTCGAGCCCAGAATCACACATTTATGTCATTTAAAATTTTACTGGCACAATTGTGTGCTGAATCTTAAAGAGTAACACAAGCAAAAAAAAAAAAAAAAAAAAAAAGAGCAATGCAGCTTATTAATCTTTGAGATCAATATGAGCAATGCAGCTTATTAATCTTTGAGATCAATATTATATGTGAAAGCTTTGTTTTCCTTGTAGCTAAACTATGTATATTTAAACTTAAACAATTAACTTTTACTATTTATATGTTCACACTATTTAACACTGATGTTGCTATTGGCTGGCTACACTCTGAATATCCACCGTCATCAGCTGGTGAGATTACATGACCTGAGCTATGATTGGCATACTAAAGCACATTGAAATCTCAATTTCAATGCCTCGGAAACTAACATGTTGTGTTTGGTGGAATTTGAATTTATACTTTCATAATATAAAAATATGCAGCATACATGTTGCTACACATCAAAGATATTTATAAAATGTGTCTCTTTTGTTTTGTTTTGGTTTCTAAAGGACCGGGAGGGTCTATGCCGGTGTATGAAACCATAACCATTCAAAGGATTCATAAGTTTTACAATTCCGAGGGAAAGTATACTGTCACTTAACATGAAAAAAGTGTACTTTGAACTGGGAAAAATCTGGAAACTTTTTTCCTTGTCCGCATATACACTCTGGCCAGGTGTCGCATTAGGGGTGGGGTGTGCAAGAAAAAGTGGGAAGTGGAAAAGGGGGAGGGTGGCCAAGGAGAGAAGATGGGATGGGGAAAGGACAAATGAGGACATTGGTAGAGGGTGGCACACGAAGAGTATGAGCGAATGTGAAAAGAGAGAAGGTGATGGGATAAGGGAGCCCAAACTGTTGGGTGGAGAGTGTGGAACAACATTTACTGTAGGGTGATGCCATGATAATTTTAAGAGTGAAGAATGTGTTGTAAGGATAACTCCTATTTGCACAGCTTAGAAAAGCTAGTAGTGGCAGGGAGGGTCAAGTTGATCTGAATTGTGAAGCAGCATGCTATGTTCAGCTGCATATCATGCCACAGGGTGGTCTGCTTTGCCCTTGACCACAGTTTGGTGGTGGCTGTTCATTGTGGTGGACAACTGCTTAGTAATCATACCAAGATAAAAGGCTGTGCACTGGTCATAGTTGATCTGGTATACAACACGGCTGATTTCACAGGTGGCCTGGCCTTTAATAGAGTATGATAAACCTGTGACGGGACTGTCATATTAGGTGCTGGGTGCATGGATTGGGCATGTCTTGCACCTGGGTCTACCACAGGGATATGATTCCTGTGGCAAGGGGTTCAAATTGGGAGTGCCATAGGGATGGAGATGTTGTGGGTGACAGAACACCACTTTAGAAGGGGTGGAAAGTATCTTGAGTAGGACGTCCCTGATTTCAGGGTATGATGATAGATAATGAAAGCCATGACGAAGGATGTGGTTGAGTTTTTCCAGTCCAGGATGGTATTGGGTGACAAAGAGAACATTCTTTTGTAGCTGGCTCTTGGAAGTGGTGGGAGGACTGGGGGCATGTAGGGAAATGGCACAGGAAATCTGTGTGCAGACTAGGTATAGGGATATTGCCTGCCTGTGAAGGCCTTGGTGAGACCTTGAGCATACTGGGAAACTGAGTTCTTGTCACTGCAGATATGTCATCCCTGTGTGGCAAGGCTATATGGGAGCAATTTTTCGATGTGGAGGGATGGTAGCTGTCAAAATGTAGGTACTGTTTGTGGTTAGTGAGTTTAATGTGGACAGAGGTAGTTATGTGCTAGGATAAAGTTAGCTAAGAGAATGAAAAATGAGGTGTGTTATTGGAGTCTGGTTTATTTTTCCTCCTTCATCCTTGTGTGTTTTTGTGTTTTATTTCCCACATCTTCCTATGAACACCCATACCTCATTCGTTCCTTTTCTCCTATGTGCTTGTGTGTATTTTAAGTACTTTCATG
This sequence comes from Schistocerca americana, assembly GCF_021461395.2. NCBI lineage: Eukaryota > Metazoa > Arthropoda > Insecta > Orthoptera > Acrididae > Schistocerca > Schistocerca americana. Next base: position 544,478,980 of record NC_060119.1, read on the forward strand.
TATTTGTGCTTATTTTTACATATTTGTATGTGTTTTTGCATAGTTGTACTTTTTTTGCGGATTGGTGTGTGTTTTTGCGTGCCTGTACATATTTTACACATCTTTTTCTGTTATCCAGCTCCCCTTACAACCATCTAACACCTTCATTTGCTCATTTCCTACATCATTTCCTATTTCCCCAAAGTCAAAATCCAGTAACAGTTAGTGGTTGGTGTGTTTAATGTGGACAGAGGTGTGGATGGAGACATCAGAGAGGAGGAGGTCAATATCTAGGAAGATGACACACTGGTTTGAAGAGGACCAGGTGAAGTAGAAGGGAGAGAAGGTTTTGAGAATGTGAAAGAATGAAAATAGGGTGCCTTGTCCCTCAGTCCAGAACATGAAGATATCATCAAAGAACCTGAACCAGGCTAGGGGTTTGGCGTTTTGGGGGGTGATGAAGGCTCTCTCTAGATGACCCACAGACAAACTGGCTTAGGAGAGTGCCGTCATGAGGGTGTCCAAGGCTGAGGAACGGGTTTGTTTGTATAGCATCCCTTCAAACAAGATGTGTTAAGATGTAATTAGGTAGGTGAATGAGGAATTAGGTAGTGGGTTTAGAGTCTGAAGGACTTTGGGAAAGCTAGTGTTGTGGCAAGACCATGGAAATGAGGGATGTTGATGTACAGATAATTTGCAACAACAGTGATAAGTAGAGATCCAGGAAGTAAACGGGTAAGGAAGGTGGAGAGCCGGCGAAGGAAACGGATGGTATCTTTAACATGGGAGACTAGATTATAGGCAATTGGTTGGATGTGTTGTTCAATGAGGGATGAAATCTTTTCAGTGGGAGTACAAAAACCAGCTACAATAGGGCATCCAGAATTATTGGGTTTGTTGATTTTGGGGAGCCTGTAGAGTGTGAGTGTGTGGGACATCATAGGTGTGAGAAGGGAAATGGATTCAAGGAGATGTTCTCAGAAGGGCCTAATGCTTAAAGCAGGGACTGGAGATTATGTTAGACTTCTGGGATGTGTTCACTCTGGCAGAGTTTATAGGTGGTTGAGTTAAGACTGTTAGCAGTGGCCTTCCACCAGGTAGCCATTGAAACTCTTCACAACAGTGGTACAGCCTTTGTCTTCAGGGAGGGTGATCAGGTCAGGATATGTTTTGAGACTGTGTACAGCTGTCAATTCCTTTGCTGAAAGGTTGGTGTTCTTATGAAGGGACCTGATGAAGGATGGTGAGGCCAAGTTCGAGGTAATGAACTCCTGGCAGGTGACCACGGGTTGGTTAGGTGGGAGGGAGAGAAGATCATGATTGAATCATGGTATGGACTCAGATAAGCAGGGTTAAATGTTGGAATTTGGTTGGCTTTGGTTGGAAGGACTGGTGGCAAAGAAGTGTTTCCAGTGCAGGGATCTATAGAAATAAGTAAGGCTTCGACAGATCCAACATGGTTAAAGTTGGTTGTAGGGTTAACAACAATGTTCTAGGACTATTTAGGCTGTGGATTTGGAGTGTTCATAGAGAGTTTTGTGGTATGAGTCAAGCTGAAAGGGTCTTCTAGGCAGAATTTTGGTGCTATGGAGGGTTGAAAAGCAGGAGCCCTGTGGGTAGGGTGGGTGTTCGATAGAGGTGCCCCAAGGCAGCAGAAGGTTGAATAACTTAAGAGTTGTATATTGTATGCAGTAGGGATTACGGAGTAGCAGTATTTCGTGGAGGGAGCAGAGATGGTTCTGAAATGCTTGTGCCATGGAAATGTGTTTTTGCAGTACCGTGTTTGTGAGGGACAGGGTTGGTGGAATCTGAAAATGTGAATGTCATTGTGAAGAGAGGGTGGGATGCAGGGAAAGGAAGTTTTTTGGATACACCACTCAGGTGATACCATGATGTAGGTAGCATTTAAGTAACAGGATGTGGGACTGGGTTTTACCCAGGGAAAGGAATACTTTTCTGAATGGTCCAGAAAGATGGAGTGGGGTTCCATTATGACAGAGGTGGTATTATGGAAATGGGATATGAGGTAAGAAATGGGCAAATGAAGTTGTTGGTTGGTTGTAAGAGGAGCTGGATAACAGGAAAAGATGTGTAAAATATGTACAGGCATGCAAAAACATACACAAATACACAAAAAAAGCACATACAAGTATGCAAGAACATGTACAAATACATAAAAATATGAAAAAATATGTATAATACACACATACACATAAGATAAAAGGAATGAAGGAGAGATGGGAGTTATCTGGCAGAGGTAGGTGTGGGAAATACAAAACAAAAACACACAAGGATGAAGGAGGAGAAATAAATCAGTCTCCAATCACACGACTTCATTTTTAATTCACCTAAGTATCTTTATCCTAGCACATAACTAGCTCTGTCCGCATTAAACCCACTAACCACAAACAGTACCTACATTTTGGCAGCTGCCATCCCTCCACATCGAAAAAATCACTACTGTAAAGCCTTGCCACCTGGGGATGGCGTATCTGCAGTGACAAGAACTCTGTTTCCCAGGATGCAGGCCTTCACAGGCAGGCAATATCCCTGGACCTAGTCTGCACACAGATTTCCTGTGCCATTTCCCTACATTCCCCCAATTCTCCCATCACTTCCAAGAGCCAGCTACAAAAGAGTGCTCCCTCTGTCACTCAATAGCATCCTGGACTGGAACAACTCAACCACATCCTTCATCATGGCTTTCATTATCAATCATCACACCCTGAAATGAGGGACATCCTACCCAAGACACTTTCCACTCCTCCTAAAGTGGTGCTCTGTCCCCCACCCCATCTCCACAACATCTTAGTCTATCACTATGCCAGCCCCAATTTGAACCCCTTGCCACAGTGATCATATCCCCATGGAAAACCCATGTGCAAGACCTGCCCAATCCATGCACTGAGCACACATTGTACAGTCCTGTCACAGGCTTATCTTACTCCACCAAAGGCCATACCACCTGTGAAAGCTGCCATGTTGAATACCAGCTCTACTACAACCACTGCACAGCTTTTTATTCTGGTGTGACAACCAGTCTAGCTAGTCTAGAGACAGAGTCTTCGATTCAGAATCAAAATGTCCTCAGTCCTGGAATCAAAACCTGCCACCGCTTCTGGAATTAGAAGTCACCCTCACTCTGCCAACAGCCTTGTCAAAGAAGGCAGAGCAGTAGACAGAGCTTCAGGGTACTCTCTTGTCCTTGGGGTGGGAAACAGCCACTGAAGTTGGAAGAATCAGCAACGATCTACGGCATGAGGATGCAGAAGGCAATGAGAACCACTGCATCGTATGTACACAGGACATGTGGCCTGTAATTGAAAAAGTGTCATGATGATCTCTCCATTGACAAAAGATCCAGAATAGTCCCCTGTTTGGATCTCCAGGAAGGGACTGCCAAAGCAGGGGTGGCCATGAGAAAAAGAGTAAATAATCAACGAAAGGATAATACTCTATGAGTCAGGGTATGGAATGTCAGAAGTCTGAATGTGTTAGGGTAGCCAGAAAATCTGAACAGGGAAATTGAAGGCTCAATCTAGATATAGTAGGGGTCAGTGAAGTGAGATGGAAAGAAGACAAGGATTTTTGGTCAGATGAGTATAGGGTAATATCAACAGAAGCAGAAGATAATATAATGGGAGTAGGATTCATTATGAATAGGAAGGTAGGGCCAGGAGTGTTCTACTGTGAACAGTTTAGTGACAGGGTTATTCTTATCAGAATCGACAGCAAACCAACACTGACAATGATAGTTCAGATGCACATGCCGACATAACAAGCTGAAGATGAAGAGATAGAGAAAGTATATGAGGATATTGAAAGGGTAATACGATACTCAAAGGGAGATGAAAATATAATAGTCATAGGGGACTGGAATGCAGTTGTAGGGGAAGGAGGAGAAGAAAAGGTTACAGGAGAATACGGCTTGGGGCAAGTAATGAGAGAGGAACAATGCTCATTGAGTTATGTAATAAATTGCAGCTAGTAATAGCAAATACTCTGTTCAAGAATCATGAGAGAAGAAGGTATACTTGGAAAAGGCCTGGTGATATGGGAAGATTTCAGATAGATTACATCATGGTCAGACAGAGATTCCAAAATTAGATTCTGGACTGTAAGGCAGACTCAGATCACAATGTAGACAATCAGTTTGGCTTTAGGAAAGGTAAAGGCACCAGAGAGGCAATTTGACGTTGTGGCTGATAATGGAAACAAGACTAAAGAAAAACCAAGACACAGTCATAGGATTTGTCGACCTATAAAAACTGTTCAGTGATGTAAAATGATGTTCAAAATTCTGAGAAAAATAGGAGTAAGCTACGGGGAGTGACGGGTAATACACAAAATGTACAAGAACAAAGAGGAAATAATAAGAGTGAATGCCGAGAAACGAAATGCTCAGATTAAAGAGGGTGTAAGGCAGGAATGTAGTCTTCCACTCCTACTGTTCAATCTGTACATCGAAGAAGCAATGATGGAAATAAAAGAAAGGTTCAGGATTACAATTATAGTTTAAGGTGAAAGGATATCAATGATATGATTCACTGATGACATTGCTATCCTGAGTGAAAGTGAAGAAGAATTATATGATCTGCTGAATGGAATGGACAGTCTAATGAGTACAGAATAAGGATTGAGAGTAAATCAGAGAAAGATGAAAGTAATGAGAAGTAGCAGAAATGAGAACAGTGAGAAACATAACATCAGGATTGATGGTCATGAAGTAAATGAAGTTAAAGAATTCTGCTACCTATGCAGTGAAATAACTAATGATGGATGGAGCAAGGAGGACATCAAAAGCAGGCTAGCACTGCCAAAAAAGGGGCATTCCTGGCCAAGAAAAGTCTACTAGTATCAAACATAGGCCTTAAACTGAGGAAGAAATTTCTGAGAATATACATTTGGAGCAAAGAACTGTATGGTAGTGAAACATGAATTAAGTACAAACTGGAACATAAGAGAGTCGAAGCATTTGAGATGTGGTGTTACAGATGAATGTTGAAAATTAGCTGGACTGGAAGGTAAGGAATGGGGAGGTTCTGTGCACAGAATCAGAGAGGAAAGGAATATGTGGAAGACACTGATGAGGAAAAGGGACAGGATCATAGGACATCTGTTAAGATGTCAGGGACTGACTTCCACAGTGCTAGAGGAAGCTATAGTGGGCAAAAAACTGCAGAGGAAGACAGAGATTGGAATACATACAGCTGATAATTAAGGATATAGGTTGTAAGTGCTACTCTGAGATGAAGAGGTTGGCAGAGGAGAGAGATTCATGCCGGCCTGTGTCAAGCAGCTGTCCACTATGATGAAGGGCCTCTGCTAAACTGTGGCTAAGAGCAAAGTAGACCATCCTGTGGCACAACATGCAACTGAACATAACATGCTAGATATCAGTGACTGCTTCACAACCCGGGACATCTGGATCCTCCCCTCCACCACCAACTTTTCTGAACTGTGCCGATAGGGGTTATCCATACAACATATTCTCTAGTCCCAAAATTATCCTGGCACCAATTAACAGTAACCTTTTGTCCTCACACCCTCCAGCCAACAGTTTCTGCCCCTCATCCAATCAACTGTTACTCATTCTGTCACCTTCTCCCTTTTCACATTCCCTTGCCCTCTTTTTGTGTCGCCCTCTGCCAATGTTCCTGCCTGTCATTTCCCCACCCCTGCTCCTCTCATTTTCCACTCCTCTCTTTTTCTGCAGTCTCTACTCCCTGCATGCCCTGCCAGAAAGTGTTCTTCTCTCCCCCCACCTGTATACTGCTATCCCTCCCCCATCTCCACCCCACTCCAAACTGCTATTCCTGCTGCAGCTGCATTTCAGTCAGAACTGCCAGTGATAGTGGTCACATCTGTGTGAAGGATGCCTCCTTGTGTGAATGTGAATGTGTAGCAGTCTTTTCATTGTGCCTGTCTGCAGTTCAATGGGTCATCTCTTCTACGGTGAGTAGCATCTATCCTTTTCCTAATATTGCTGACATTCCACTTTGAGTTTCCTTTATTAATGTTAGGAACAGAGATGGGATCACTGTTGGTGAGAAGTCTGTTACCACTGATGGCATGGTTGGGTGTAGATGTGCAGCATACTGATGTCAGCAGCTCCCTGCCAAGAAGGCACCAGAATCTAACAGAATGGGCATTTTCATCAGCAAGGCTGCAGAAGACTGACATGGCTGTGTGCCACCAGTGATGCCTGACAGGCACATCCCTTGGCAGCTTGGTTGTCTTGTGGTTGCAGCATATAATACCAAAATAGACAATGTTTAGACCATAGTACACAGTATATTTGATGTCGAAGATGTATGTCCACACTGTGTAGTGATCAGCAACAATGAGGGCCTACAGGGATCAGTGAACGACAACAATGTAGCTTGGCAGCCTCTAGCCTGTGTCTGAACATGCAGTCCACCAGGGATGTGGTTGCCAATGGAATAAAATTACCCTGAAGGAGATGTGAAGCTGTCTGAATATGAGCATTTGTTTTCCCTGTGGCAACTCTATAGATCAGTACTCTGCCATAACCATTACACAACGGTGACTTCATTCAGCCTGGTTTCCTCATCTAGTCAACCTTTATGGACATCTTGTAAAACGTCTCAGCATGGCCTTCAGAACTTCGGCTGGTGAATGTTCATGCTCTTACACAACTGTCACATAGGTGAGCTACAAGGTGATGTAGCCCATGGAGTCTACTTAGTGAAATAGAGGAAGAAAGAAGCTGAACTGAAAACTGATACTAATCACACTCAGCTATATGTGCCTGAACCAACACAACAACTGGAAGGTAAAGAAAGTGGTACCTAAGGATGATTCACCAGTTAACTACACTAACAGTCATGTTCTTGTTTCTGGCACAACCTCGAAAGAAAGGAGCATGTGATAAAATTGAATGGATTTGCAAAACAGGGAATTGAGGCATAAATACTGTTAAATAATAAACTTTGTGTTATGAGCCTAATGTCAATATAAACTCTTATATTCCAAAATTACATTAGCAACAAAATTAAAACCATGAAAGAATGTGGACATAAAAACTTCCTTATAATTCCATTTATGTCATCAAGTGTTCAAAATTCCCATCATCTACTGCAATACTCAATTGGAGATGATAGTTCAAAGGATTTCAGAACAATATGAAAAGATTTCATCATCATAACTGCACATACTGCAATAATGTGATGTGATCAATGTGCTACTTTTATACCAGCACAAAATCGCCAACTACTGCGTGACAGATGTCAGTTTCATATTCAAAACAGATAATTACTAAGTTCACAATATTGTAATTACTCCAAAACTAATCATCAGATTTTGAAGAGTGAAATGCTGTTGTATTCATATCTTTTAAAACTACAATACTAGCAGAAGCAATTATCATTGTTTTATTTGAAAAAACAAATGGAGGTAGTATTGCATACACGAGGTATTAAAGGGAAATACATTGGTGGAGCTGTCACTTGTAATCAGGTGATTCATGTGAAGAGGTTTCCAATGTGATTATGGATGCATGATGGGAATTAACAGACTTTGAACAGGTAATGATACAGTGGGCATTCTATTTCAGAATTAGTTAGGGAATTCAATATTCTAGAATCCACAGTGCCAAGTGTGTGCTGATGAAACCAGATTTTAAGCATTTCCTCTCACTATGGACAACACAGTGGCCAATGGCCTTCACTTAATGACCAAGAGCAGCAGCATTTGCACAGAGCTATTAGTGTTAACAGATAAGCAATACTGCATGAAATAATTGCACAAATCAATGTGGTATGTATGATGAATGTATCTGTTAGGACAGGGTGATGAAATTTGGTATTAATGGGCTATGGAAGCAGATGACCAATCCATGTGCCTTTGCTAACAGCACAACATTGCCTTCTGTGCCTATCCTGGGTTTGTGACCATATTGGTTGGACCCAAGATGACTGGAAAACAGTGGTCTGGTCAAATCAGTCCAGAGTTCAGTTGGTAAGAGTTGACAGCAGGGTTTGAGTGTGGCACAGCTATGGACTCAAGTTGTCAACATGTTACTGTGCAAGCTGATGGTGGCTCCATAATGGTATGTGCTGTGTTTACATGGAGTGGATTGGGTCCTCTAGTCCAACTGAACTGATCATTGACTAGAAATGGTTATGTTCGGCTACTAGCAGACCATTTGCAGCCAAAAAATAATGAAATTGTTGTGGATGACAATGTGCCATGTCACTGGGTCACAACTGTTCGTGAATGTTTTGAAGAACATTTGGACAATTTGAGCAAATAATCTGGCCACCCAGATCACGCAACATGAATATCACTGAACATTTATGGGATATAATTGAAAGATCAGTTCATGCACAAAACCCTGCGCTGGCAACACTTTTGCAATTATGACTCCATATTTCTGCAGGGGATTTCCAATGACTTGTTGAGTCCATGCCACATTGAGTTGTTGCACTACACTGAGCAAAAGGAGGTCTGACATGATATAAAGAGGTATCTCAAGACTTTTGTCACTTCAGTGTATAGCCCAATAAAAATACTTTTTGCTCCCAAGTAATTTCCCCATAACAGTAGGTGGCTGTGGAAAGAGACAAAATAAGAAGAGTTAAGCAACAGTGCATTATTTATATAGATCTTAAGTTTGGTTAGCAAATAAATGATACAGGGTTTCCATGTTAGTTTTGGATCAAGGTGAATGCCAAGATGTTTACTTGATGTATCATAATTTCATTAATGCACAGACTATACAGAATATTTACAATTTTAAAGTGATTAATTTGCAGTTCACTTTGTTCTAAACTAAATTGTTGTTGTGGTGGTCTTCTGTCAGTAGACTGGTTTGATGCAACTCTTCATACTAGTCTGTCCTGTTCAAGAGTCTTCATCTCTGTGTAACTACTGCAGTCTATACCTATTTGAACCTGCTTATGTATTCAAGCCTAGAGCTCTAAGTACAAGTTTTACTCACACACACTTCCTTCCATTATCACATTGATGATTTCTTGACACCTCAGGATGTCCTCTATCAGCCAAGCCCTTCTTTAAGCCACTTTATGCCACAAACTTTTTTTTTGTTAATGTGATGCAACACCTCTTCATTAGTTATTTGATCTATAGTCATATAAATTTCAGCACATTTCTGTAGCATCACATTCCATAGCTGATGTGTAGCATGGCTGCTTTCACATGTGGCCCTACCTTTTTACTGGTTAGGAAATGCCTGTGGATGGACTGAGATAGGAGATGGTTGATGAGGACATGGAACAAGGTGACCCTGGTGAATTCTCTACCCAACAATAGGCAGGTCCATGTGTGAAAGCAACTATATTATATAGCAGCTATACTGCAATTACTGTGCAGCATTTCATCTGTGCATGACAAATAACCAACTGTCTGCTTGAATGAATTGTAACCACCAAATGGTGGCAAACCACGGTTGCTGAGATTGCTATGCATCACAAAACAAATGACTTCAACAAATGACTCCACTACATGAGACATTTGAATACTCATCCCCTGCACAAGTTTCTCTGAAGTACACAGGTGGGAATTGTCTCTCCAGTGTATACTGCACTCTTTCAATCCTCCTGGCATAAATCTATGATACCCTCCTCCCATTGCCTCACTTTACCTTTTCCTTCATTCCTTCTGTTCACAGAACTCCTTCCCAATTCAGACCATGTATTGCTGGCTTCTCCTATCACTTATCCTCCCCACCCACCCCATGTGGGCATTCTCTCTCTCTCTCTCTCTCTCTCTCTCTCTCTGCCCCACATCTCCCTCCCCCTCTCTAACCCCTTTTTCCCCCCACTCTTACTTTCTCCATTCTCTCTCTTTCTCTGCCATTTCATCTCAACCTTCCTCTCGTTTCCTTTTCTTCCCCACCCCCTTACACTGTCTCTTACGTCCTCCACCATCCAAATTCCTTTCATCTTGTGCGGCCACTGAGTCATTTGTTGAAAGACCTGCCTCAGTCTATCCAGATATCCCCTGCTTCCCTCACCCATACTTCCCTCTCCCCTTCCCACCTCCATCTGCCCAAGTAGCTGTTCTCAATGATTGGTAATCAATAATCAGTCTTACCACAGCAGTGGGGCTGTTCATTTGGGTGTCTGTGCAGTTCTTTGTGTGGATGTGTGTACTTTTGCCAGAAAAAGAGCAAGAGCTAGTGTGCATATTATTTTCTGATACATATTTCTATGCACCACACATCAGTCCATCAAATGTGTGTGGTTGCCTTTCTTTTTACTACATATTGTTACATTGAGGAATTTCTATTTTGTTACAGTATGGTTTATTCTTTGATTAAAAAGACAAGAGCTAGTTTCATCAAATTTCATGAAGGTGTGGATTGCTTTATTACTTTTGTTCATGTTCATCTGCATTATTGCTATTGTAATTGTTGTTTTATAATGGCCATCTCAAATTTTATATTGTACTGGGAAGTAACACGATCAAAGTTTTTCTTTTTCCTTTTATACTTCATCCAGTAGTTACAAGCCACCAACGGAGTAAAATCAAGTCATGTAAACTTTTGTAATGGGGGTGGAGTGTACAACAAATAACTCTTCATAACAAAACTGTATATAACTTTTCATAACAACTGTCTTTCCTTTGTTTTGTGAACTAATACCTACTGATCCTCATGCTCAGGCCATGGTAAGGAAGTCGGATCCCACATGCTGTACTGCCAGATCTGCCTTCGTGGTAACTGCAGTCACAGTGTGACACTGCACAATCCACAAATCAGCTTCATCTGATTAAATCATGTGAGGTTTAGCTGTGAGCCAATGGCCATGCCACAGTGGTAACACCGGTTCCTGTCAGATCAACGAAGTGCTGTCAGGCAGGGCTAGCAGGGGGATGGGTGACCATCTGGTCTGTTGAGTGCTGCTGGCAAGCGGGGTGCACTCAGCCCTTGTGAGGCAAACTGAGGAGCTACTTGATTGAGAAGTAGCGGCTCCGGTCTTGGAAACTGACCTACAGCCGGGAGAGCAGTGTGCGACCACATGCCCCTCCATATGTGCATCCAGTGATGCCTGTGGGCTGAAGATGACACGGTGGTCAGTTGGTACCTTTGGGCCTTCATAGCCTGTGTGGGAGGAGTTTAGTTTTAGTTTAGGTTTATCTGTAGGGGCCCAGATGCTGCTTCCTATCTCTGCTCCTGTTGATGATCCGAGACAGATCTATCCTAAATTCTGACATCCTTCCAAGAGATTGGTGCCTTTCACTATGCTTCCCTATGTAAAGCCCATGTACTACTGTCTAAATTAACTACTTTTGTGTTAAGTATGCTTTCATATTAAACCCTTTAGTCCATTTACTCTTAAAACCAACCAACCTACCTTAATAAACCAAAATCCTACCAATGCGCATTATCTAGCTTCTCTATCTGTACGCTGATATCAGAAATAAGATTCAACCTGTTCTTTTTAACCTATTCATGGCCACCAAAAGACTTCCACAATAAAATTTCTTCCTGTCTATCATTCCAGCTAATACAGCAATCAGTGGAGAATTTGAGACATAAATATATACTCACTTCCAGAACAGTACGTTTGCACAGAATGTGTGCTTTTCTGATGGCACAAGAGGGCACTGGACAGCTTTGGAATGCTGTGCTTTGATGTTTCCTCTAATTTCCCTATGTAATGTGTACTGGTATTTGTGCTGCATGCACCAGCCGGAGTGGCCGTGCGGTTCTAGGCACAACAGTCTGGAACCGAGAGACCGCTATGGTCGCAGGTTCGAATCCTGCCTCAGGCATGGATGTGTGTGATGTCCTTAGGTTAGTTAGGTTTAATTAGTTCTAAGTTCTAGGTGACTGATGACCTCAGAAGTTAAGTCGCATAGTGCTCAGAGCCATTTGAACCATTTTGTGCTGCATGCCAGTAAGCAGTTTCTTGTTTCTGCACAGCTGGATACTGCATAGCAGGGCAATGCATTGCTACTAAATTAAATTACCTGAATTCAACACAGCGCACATGGGCACATCAAGTGTGCTCAGATTTTGGATGTGGGCGTCTGATCACGTCCAATTTGCTGCATGCCTGCTCATTCACCGTAGTGGAAGGCAGTGTCATCAATTCCATTCTAAAATTATAAAATAATTCGAACTCTCACCTGTTTTGGCATACCCCAGTTTGAAGAAACTATTTGTGCTCTTTTCTGATGTCATCAATAATGCATTTTGGTGTGTTCTTAGTCAAGTTCATGAAGAATTTGAATACAATGTTGGGTATGTGCCTAGACTGTTGAATCAAGCTGATCTTAATCACAACACAACAGAGGAGATATTAGCTCTAGTGTATGTTGTAAACCATTTTAAATGTAACTCATACACAAGACATTAATGTGGTTACTAAGCCTAAAGGACCCAAATAGTAGACCAACAAGGTGGACCATTAAGTTAAGTGAATAAGATAACTCAATAAGACACAAGCTAGGAAATCTCTCCCCAAAATGTTGATGCCTTGAGTCAGAAATTTTGGCATGTATGGGCCAACAAAAACCTGATTGCTGAACTACAGAAAGGCCAGCAAGAGAGTGGAAAATACAAGCAGTCTGCGGCACCATCCAACTTTGTGATCACTGATAAAATCCTTTATCGTAAAGCACTGCAAGGCAGTTGTCTAGTTATTCCTAAATACCTTAGAAAAGCAATTTTACAGCAGTCACTACAGTGGACAGTGGGAAGCAGGCAAAAAATGCACAGGTAACCACATAATACTGGGGGTCTATTTGTAAGTGTGACACTGAAAGTTGTAAAAAAAAAGGCTCCATAAAAGATCAATATAGTAATTTCTTATCATCTCTTTACATGCAGTTTTAAATTTTTTAAAGTGGTGAACTACTACCTTTCTTCCAAAAGTATGGAGCACACCCACAAGTCTATTCTCAAAAAGCTGTTGTATAATGTATTATGTGAATCAAAGCCATGCAGAAAGGCAAAGGCTGCTCCTCTATGTTGTGTCCTCATAAAATGTAACAGATCACAAATTGATTGGGGGAACTCTGCATGAGGTGGCATTTGAATGCAAAATGTGTTCAACATCCAGTTAGATAAGTTGCCCCCAGATGTTGATGCTACACTATTAAGATAGCTGCCCTGATGCTTGAAAGTCATTTGGAACACATATAGGCAACCAATGTCACTGGTATTGCTATGCAAACTAAACAGAGTCAGAAGTACTTGAAAATTCCATATTGTAAGCCCAGACCATAGGTACTGTTTTACGAATCCAGGCATAAAAAAGGGGAAGACTAAGCAGTTCATCCCTCTTTGGGAAGGATCTTACATGATACTGTGGTTGACCTAACCAGTCAATGTGGAATCACAGCTGCCAGACTGGGTAGTCATGGTACTTTTGACTGATTTTACCAGGAATGACATGGCAGAAACTGGCAGAAATAATCTGACACAGCACCAAAAAAGCCAACCACACACCCTGAAGCTGCAAAATAGTTGGTAGCCTGCTGTTACACATTGGTATAAACTACAATTGGCATATCTGTGTCAGCTACATTCCTAGGAATGAACAAATATGAGGTTTTAGATTAACTTAATTAAGACAGTTACTTCTACCTACCACAATAGGTACTATTTCTACTTAATTAATTATTGAAAGTAAATGATTAAATTACACTTGATACACTTTGTCCATTACAATCTCTTTTTTATGTATTGAATGAAAAGTTGCAAGTTAAACATATTCATTACTTGTCCCTGAGTGATAGTGGATTACTTTTAAATAGTTCTAAATGTGATATCGTTCACTAGAGCTTCACATACTCTGGCCAGTTGGAACCCTCTTTGAATACCTTTTAATGTGAACATTTTAGGTTAGGCTTTACTGTGATTGTTTTTGACATCAAATGAACCAACAGGTTTACTGTTACCAGTCACTGTTTTTTTATCTCCATTATGTGTTTCAAAGATTTAAACCTCCATCATCAGGTGGATTTACGTTTGTTAGTATGACTTGTGTGTGTGTATTGTGTTACAATTTTTTGGAGGAATTTATGGCACTGTCTAGCAGAGAAACAAAATGCTATTTCAGAACATGGTTTTGGGTTTATTGACAAAAAACTAAATGTATATCTAATGGTAAAAATAAAACAAGTAAAATAGAGTACCGCCAGTGGCCATAGGTTCCTTTCACTGCCAGAACTCATCACAAGTATACTGTCATATTTTGAAACAAATATGGCATCTGGAAACTATTAGGTGAAAAGATCATATAGCAGAAGAGAAACATAATCACAAACTACAAAGAATATACATCATAATGATATTATTACAGAATGGGTTTTAAAAGATTCCGGAGATGTTTGTTTTGAGGTGTTGAATACATTCATTGGAATACATGTTTCAGGTGGTATACATTTCCAGTTTTCTCAATTTTATATAGCTTGAACTTCATACTCATTTGTATAATCAGGTGACACATTGAAAATTTTAAGTATAATAGTTATGTTGGGTATGATGGTAAAATAATACATAAATAACAATTATGGTTCGGAAAGTTGCTACTCACCATATAGTGGAGATGCTGAGTCGCAGATAGGCCCAACAAAAACACTATCCCAAATAGAGCTTTCAGTTATTAAGGCCTTCATCAACAATAGACACACACACACACACAGATATTTTATATATATATATATATATATATATATATATATATATATATATATATATATATATAAAAACAAAGATGAGGTGACTTACCGAACAAAAGCGCTGGCAGGTCGATAGACACACAAACAAACACAAACATACACACAAAATTCAAGCTTTCGCAACAAACTGTTGCCTCATCAGGAAAGAGGGAAGGAGAGGGGAAGACGAAAGGAAGTGGGTTTTAAGGGAGAGGGTAAGGAGTCATTCCAATCCCGGGAGCGGAAAGACTTACCTTAGGGGGAAAAAAGGACAGGTATACACTCGCACACACGCACATATCCATCCACACATACAGACATCCACACATACAGACACAAGCAGACATATTTAAATATGTCTGCTTGTGTCTGTATGTGTGGATGGATATGTGCGTGTGTGCGAGTGTATACCTGTCCTTTTTTCCCCCTAAGGTAAGTCTTTCCGCTCCCGGGATTGGAATGACTCCTTACCCTCTCCCTTAAAACCCACTTCCTTTCGTCTTCCCCTCTCCTTCCCTCTTTCCTGATGAGGCAACAGTTTGTTGCGAAAGCTTGAATTTTGTGTGTATGTTTGTGTTTGTTTGTGTGTCTATCGACCTGCCAGCGCTTTTGTTCGGTAAGTCACCTCATCTTTGTTTTTATATATAATTTTTCCCACGTGGAATGTTTCCTTCCATTATATATATATATATATATATATATATATATATATATATATATATATATATATATATATATGGTTATAATAGAGGGAAACATTCCACGTAGGAAATATATATCTGAAAACAAAGATGATTTGACTTACCAAATGAAAGTGCTGGCAGGTCGACAGACACACAAACATACACACAAAATTCAAGCTTTCGCAACCAACGGTTGCTTCATCAGGAAAGAGGGAAGGAGCTTCCCTCTTTCCTGATGAAGCAACCGTTGGTTGGAATTCCTGTGCGATGGTGTGGGTAGATGTCTGCATATTACACATTATGACCCTCTTCAACAGTCAGCAGTCTCTGTCAGTCAACAGACGAGGTCAGCCTGTATGCTTGAATTTTGTGTGTATGTTTGTGGTTGTTTGTGTGTCTGTCGACCAGCCAGCACTTTCATTTGGTAAGTCAAATCATCTTTGTTTTTATATATAAGAAAACAAAGATGATGTGACT
This sequence comes from Schistocerca americana, assembly GCF_021461395.2. NCBI lineage: Eukaryota > Metazoa > Arthropoda > Insecta > Orthoptera > Acrididae > Schistocerca > Schistocerca americana. The sequence goes on from NC_060119.1 coordinate 544,494,774, forward strand.
TACCAAACGAAAGCGCTGGCAGGTCGATAGACACACAAAATTCAAGCTTTCGCAACCAACAGTTTCTTCGTCAGGAAAGACGAAGCAACCATTGGTTGCGAAAGCTTGAATTTTGTGTGTATGTTTGTGTTTGTTTGTGTGTCTATCGACCTGCCAGCGCTTTCGTTTGTTAAGTCACATCATCTTTGTTTTTAGATATATTTTTCCCACGTGGAATGTTTGAAGGCCTTAATGGCTGAAAGCTTTATTTGTGACAGTCTTTTTATTGTGTCTATCTGTGACTCAGCATCTCCACTATATGGTGAATAGTAACTTTCCTTTTCATGATAATATTGTTACATTCCATTCTGGATCTTTTGTTGTTTAATTTTGGTTGGGATTCACAGATAGGAATGAAAGACTGGAGGCAGAGGAAGAGGAAGAGAAAGAGAGGGTGGAAGAAGTGATGGGATGAGAGCAAATTTTCCAAAGCAGAGGGTTCTTAAGATTATACCAGTTACACATAATAATTGCCATAAGGTTGGGGTTATACTTTGGTTAATGCTTCAATATGCAGGTAGATGTACAGTTTGTGTCATTAGTTGACATACATATAGTTTGAATCTGACAAGGAGTACAAGTTGTGGCGTGATGGTGTATTTGTAAATGAGGTCAATGCCTTGTACATTTAGGAATGTCATGGTAACATAACTAAATATTAAGGCACATATATCCATGCATGTGTGCATGCACGCACACTTGTATGTTTCAAGGCTGTCTAGTTTTTTCCTTTAGGATGGATGTGTAGGATGCTAATTTTTTTGTGTTGTTAACATAGCATTCTGTTTCATGTAGGTTAGTGGGTATTCTTGATGTGTGGTATTTTTTGTTTTTTAATGCTGCTGTGAGTTCTTTGAATCTAATGCCAAATGATCTACCTGTCACAGCCACAGTCCAAACACTCAGTTTTGTACACACCTGTGTGAAACCCACTTAATCCCACAAAATATAAACTTGACAAAATCCGATTTCCATACCACCGGAAATACACAATGTGATCAAAAGTATCCAGACACCTCACTGAAAATGACTTGCAAGTTTGTAATAGTGGAATCCAATATGGTGTTGGCTGACCCTTAGCCTTGATGACAGCTTCCATTCTGGTAGGCATACATTCAATCAGGTTTCTTGGGGAACGGAAGCTCATTCTTCACAGAGTGCTGCACTGAGGAGAGGTATCGATGTTGGTTGGTGAGGCCCGACATGAAGTCAGCATTCCAAAACATCCCAAAGGTGTTCTATGGAATTCAGGTCAGGACTCTGTGTAGGCCAGTCCATTACAGGGATATTACTGTCATGTAACCAGTCTGCCACAGTCCATGCATTATGAACAGGTGCTCGTTCATGTTGAAAGATGCAGTCACCATTCTCGAATTGCTCTTCAACAATGGGAAGAAAGAAGGAGCTTAAAACATCAATGTAGGCCAGCTCTGTGATAGCGCCATGCAAAACAACAAGGGATCTGAGTCCCCTCAATGAAAAATATAACCACCGTAACACCACCACCTCTGAATTTTACTGTTAGCACCACGTACACTGGCAATGGCGTTCACTGGGTATTCACCATATCCACACCCTGCCATCGGATCACCACATTGTGTACCATGATTTGTCACTCCACACAACGTTTTTTCACTGTTAAATAGTAAAATGTTTATGTTCCTTACACCAAGTGAGGCATTGTCTGGCATTTACCAGCATGATGTGTAGCTTCTGAGCAAGTGCTCGACCATGAAATTGAAGTTTTCTCACCTCCCGCCTAACTGTCATAGTACTTTCAGTGGATCCTGATGCAGTTTGGAATTCCTGTGCGATGGTGTGGGTAGATGTCTGCATATTACACATTATGACCCTCTTCAACAGTCAGCAGTCTCTGTCAGTCAACAGACGAGGTCAGCCTGTATGCTTCACTATCACATCAGAAACAGCTGACCTAGGGATGTTTAGGAGTGTGGAAATCTCGTGTACAGACGTATGACTTGAGTGGCACCCGATTATCTGAACCACATTTGAAGCTCATGAGTTCTGTGGAGCACCTCATTCTTCTCTCTCACAATATCTAGATTAGATTAGTTTTCGTTCCATGGATCCATGCTGAGGAGATCCTTGTGGATGGAGAACATGTTTTTTTAAAGTCCTTGTGCAGATCATTTTTGTTCCTGGTATTGTATGTATGAACTGAGCTATTCGTTGGAAAAAGAGATATATTATTTAGGACAAACTTCATTAATGAGTAAATATACTGAGAGGCAGTAGTTACTATACCCAGTTCTTTGAAGAGGTTTCTACAGGACGTCCGTGAATTTACTCCACAAATAATACGTATTACACGCTTTTGGACTCTGAAAACATTTGTTTGACTTGAAGAGTTATCCCAAAATATTATACCATATGACATTATGGACTGAAAGTAGGCAAAGTATGCAAGCTTTTTCATTTTTATGTTACCTATGTCTGCAAACACTCGAATTGCAAATACAGATTTGTTAAAGCATTTCTGCAGTTCTGTGGTGTGCTCCTCCCAGCTGAATTTATTATCAAGTTGTAATCCCAGGAATTTAAGACTGTCAACTTCTTCTATCTGGTCTTCTTCATACTTAATGCATATGCTGGGTGGGAACCTCTTACATGTTCTGAATTGCATATAGTGAGTCTTTTCAAAGTTTAATGTCAGTGAGTTGGCTTTAAACCATTTATTAATATCTATGAAAATATCATTAGCAGATCTTTCTAGAACTACACTCGACATACTATTTATTGCAATACTTGTGTCATCTGCAAACAAAACGAACTCTGCTTCTGGCAGTGTAACTGATGAGAGATCATTAATGTACACAAGAAAAAGCAATGCCCTAAGATTGATCCTTGTGGGACACCTCATGTAATTTCTTCCCATTCTGATGATGACTGATGACTTAATTCACTAGTCCCTTGCACTGACACCCTTTGTTTCCTGTTAGAGAGGTATGACTTGAACCATTTTGCAGCACTGCCCGTGACACCATAGAATTATAATTTATTTAAAAGTATGTTGTGGTTCACACAATCGAATGCCTTTGACAATCACAGAAAATACCTGCTGCTAATATTAAGTACATTTTCACTGTAGGTGTAAATAGTCTTCTCGATATCAGAACCCTTCAGAAATCCAAACTGTGTTCTTGATAATATGTTATTTGTGGTCAGATGGTTGAGAAGCTGCCTGTACATTACTTTTCCTAAAATTTTTGAGAATGCCGGCAAAAGTGAAATCGGTCTGTAGTTCGATGGTATCTCTTTATCCTCTTTCTTGAATAGAGGCTTAACATCTGCATATTTTAGCCAGTCAGGAAATGACCCAGTTATAATTGACTGGTTACACAAGTAAATTAGAATTATACTAAACTCACAAGAACATGCCTTAATTAGCTTTGTTGATATTTCATCGTAACCTCTAGAACGCATTGTTTTTAAAGATGTTATTATGGAAGTTATTTCTTTTGGTGAAGTGAGTGACATATTCATGTACCTGAAGCTATTTGTAAAGGCTAGTTTAAGATATTCAAGGGCATTATTTACTGATCCTGACAGTCCCGTTCTATCAGTAATGGTTATAAAGTACTTGTTAAATAGATTTGCCACACTATGCCCATCGGTTACTAATGTGTCATCTACCCTTAGTGCTATTTTCTGCTATTCCTTTCTGGTTCTACCAGTCTCCTCTTTCACTATATCCCATATTGTTTTTATTTTGTTCCCTGACATTGTTATCTTCTTCTCGTAGTGCATTTTTTTAGATGTCTGAATTACTTTTTTTTAAATATTTTACAGCATTCCTTGTATTTAGCTAAATCATCAGCATTGGAGCTATTCTTGGTTGACAGATACATTTTCCTTTTTGTCTTATAGGAAATCTTTATTCCTTGTGTAATCCATGGTTTTATTATAGACTTCTGTTTAATTTGAGTAACTTTGAGAGGAAAACAGTTTTCAAACATGGTACTGACATTGTTCATGAATGTGTTATATTTTTCATTCATGTCATGTCCAGTTCATATCTTTGAGCAGTTTTCTAAAACACTCAATTTTTGGTTGATTGACTACTCTCCTGTACTCAGATTTAGCAGTCTTGATAATCTGCTTAGAATTTACATCTGAAACAAGGAGCTGCATGTCATGATCTGATAGTCCAAATGATTACTGAAGTCGCTGATATGGAGTATCTGGCAGTAGGTGGTAGCAGAGTGCACTTAATTTGAAAAATGTATGTTTCTGGGTGTGTCCAGATACTTTTGATCACATAGTGTACATATTCCAATGCACATATGTAACACCTCAAAACAACCATCTTTGAAATCCTTTAAAACACATTCTGTAATAATGTTGTTATAATGTACACACATCAAAAAAATTTTGCATCACCTCAGTTCCGAGAGTTCTGAAACCTGTACAGAAAATTGGAATAGAGATCTACATAAACATCATTTCCGCCCTTTTCATTGCTCATGAAAATCACACATTGCATGTTGTACCACCATACAGCTAGACCTTCAGAGGTCCAGATTGCTGTACACACCAGTACCTCTAATACCCAGTATCACATCCACTTGCATTGATGCCTGTATTTTTCATGGCATATTATCCACAAGTTCATCAAGGCACTGTTGGTGCACATTGTCGCACTCCTCAACAGCGATTCAGTGAAGATCCCTCAGAGTGGTTAGTGGGTCACATCATCCATAAACATCCCTTTTCAATCTACCAGAGGGTACATGTCTGGAGAACATGCTGGTAGCTCTAGTCGAGCAATGTCACTATTCTGGAGGAAGTCATTCACAAGATGTGCATGATGGGGGTGCAAATTGTCGTACATGATGATGAATGCCTTGCCAATATGCTGCCGATATGGCAGATGGGCTAGGAATGTGATGTATGGGTGTCAGAGTCAGTGGGGAGTAACGCACACTGAAGGTGACATATGGAGGTGAATTTGGAGGGAGAGACAAGATAGAGGAAGGGAAAAATTTTGAATGGAGGGTGTGGGGACAGTGAGTTACTAGAGATTGAGGCCAGAATTATTACAGGAGTGGAGGATGTGTTGTAAGGATTTTCTCTGAACTACACAGATGAGTGTGTATATTCTGTGTGTCCGTTGCTCAAGTTTGAAAAGGATAACTCTGAAAGATAGTAAGTGTTCTTTATTTCTGTGTGTGCCTATTGACAACTCAATGCTTCTTCTTTTTCATGAGTGGCCTCCTTTAATTCAATAATATTTATTATGTGTAAGTAACAGCTCTGAAAAGCATAGAGTCACATTTCAATTTGTACTGTGCATTTTAGTTGCTGTACTTGAATGATATATTTTCCTGAATACTTCATTTTGAGACTTTATTCCCTGATGTATATTTTTTTCTCTGTTAAGGAACAAATTATGGTACATTACCTTTGATGTACCAGTGCCACCTTGCTGGCAAATTGATTTATGAGATGGTATACTTAAAACAACATACATGGTATGGAAAAATTTAAGTTGGCATTATATTGCCTACTTTTTCCCATTCACCTTCATTCACTTATATGAGTTTATTGTTCCTTGTATATTATATTTACCTTTTGGATGTTAAATGGAACACTTAAATTCTGGCATATGGAATATTCTACTATTTTCCATATTCATGTTAATGTTGCTACAAAGGAAAAACTTTATTTCTGCACCCATGTGCTGTGCTTTCCTACAATGCCTATTGCTGATGAAACCATTTCTACGTACTCATTATTATGCCCCTGTCATGTCTATGCTCAGACATGTGAGTAACAAGAGGAGAATATTCCAACTATTATGATATCTGTAGTGGGAAAACTTTCTCCCTTTCATCAGTTTAGTCATACAGACTAAACTAAACATTTTGCTATGCATAACCAATTCTTAGATGTATGAAAGAGATCAGTTTAGTTCCAATTCATTTGCTTGAAGCTGAATGTGTTACTTCATTACTGTACTATGAAATTTTTGTAATGCCTTTCTGTATCACTTTTAGAAAGAAATAACTTGACATGCACTTATAATCACAAAAGTTGAATTTTTCAAATTCCACACACATTTTATCACAATTTATCCTATTTTGTTGTAATTTACATATATTTCAACAGCAGTGGATTTTCTTGCATATAGAATGAATAAGGTTTTTTAAATGTGCAATTATGGACTTATCACAAAATTGACAATAAAGAATGCAGAAGGCTAAAATATAGTAACTCATGTTAGCACTCATAATAACTGACATACGTTTTAATACATGCAAATAAGTATGGAATATTATCCAGAAAATCATAAAAATTTATATTTAAACAGACACTAAAAGACATATTCATGTTACTTTGTATGTGAGCTGGAGTAATATCTTAATAAACAAAAAATAAATGTTATATATTTCACAACAAAACAGAAGGTTCATGTTTACTCTAGTAATTACTGGTCATTCCAGTAAAACAATAAAGCTGTATCTCAGCATGCTCATTTATGCTAAAAAAGTTTCACCCACTCAATAAAATGATTTTCCAGCAGATATTTCCAAGAGAGAGGTTTTTCATATTTGTTGGAAGAACACTGGACACCGAATAATTTTCTCAGTTGTACACAAGGGTGGCCTTTGTTTAGTTGCTCTGAAAGTCATGTCCTGACATAGAATAGTGGTCATGATATGCACCATTGGGTTTGAAGAGAGAGCAGTTTTTACTAATAAAACATAAGAAGGAGAAGAAGTACTCTGATGTCACTGATATATCTATAGTTTCCAGTACAGATTTCTGCAAATGTGTATCAAATGGACACCACCCCTGATGCAGATTGAACTCTCTGAGCAATGGCATTTTGGCAGTGGTGAGTGTGGGGGTGGGGATTGATTACCCAAAAGTGTGATGACATAAGACAACAATGCATAGCTGTATCCAAAGTATGGTCCTGTGACTGAATTCTTATGGAGCACTTATGTGCAAGACAAATGTTGTTTAAATATTGTCCCAGTAAATTGTAAGATTCTATAAATTTGATAGTATAGGGATCCATAGGTGGTGTTTGTGTTCATTAACACATTGATTCTCATGTGAATGGACTGGTCTGGAGGCAGTACAACATAATAGCTCTGACATGTGGCTTTGCAAATCCAAAAGGTTTTCCATGGGTCTTGAGAGGGAGCAGTAACATATTTATTGAGATATATTTTGCCTGAAGCATTCCACTGAAGAGTAATCACACTAATGCATTGTTGTTACCCTTCTTTTCATTAGATGTTTTTGCTTAACTTTTGTCAGGTGATATAACGTATTAGATGTTCAGTCTGTCAAACCTGCATCCTGAGGAGATATAATTCTACACACTATATTGTTCAGAGAGATCATTCTCCATGTCTACGATGTTCATAGACATGGAGAATGATCTTTCTGAACAAGGCACTCTACTGATGTGTCATGATGGCAGTGAATTCGTGTAAACTGAAGTCAGAAAATACATTGGTTTTCAAGAGTCAGAAGAAAATCAGCTAGTGTGACAGAGATAAGATGATTTGATTCAATTATGCCATTATGATCTTTCTGAGCTGGATATGCCTATTTTTTATTTTTATTTTTGTGCAGGAGATCTTTTTCTGTTTACTTCATGCTTGATGAAACATGATTACAGAGGAAAACACACTATTTACCACTGATTCACTATTTACTTATTGCTTTTGCAGCCTAGAAGTCTTAAATCAGTGACAAAGAGTGTGGCACATATAACAACAATAAAACAGATATGTCAATGTGCACCAGACATTAAGAACACAAATGAAATTGAAAGTTGCAGAAAACAAACTCCGTCTTTGGACGGCACTGTCTGAAAACAAGACATAATTGTGTAATAGATGTACAGATACTGCACTCTGGATAAAATGGAGAGAAACAGTCTGTACTTTAAATAATGGAAATCAAAATCCACCTGAGAAACATACTGAATGAGCAAGCAGACTTCCATTATGTTCTACTCCGTGATACTGACAAACCTGACTCCCAAATCCATATTAGTTAACTTGCACACCTTTGTAAATGGATTTGGCAATACTTTATTTTATTGTTCTATGATTGTGGATGTATTATTATGTATATTTAGTATTGGCAGCTAATTTCTTTGATGGTTGTAAATTCTTTGCTTTGTTCATGTGTATAGCAAGCAGTATGCATAGCGACATCTTCACCAGTAACATTAAATAATGCGCAAAGAACCTATAATGAGGTCACAATAATAATAAATAATTAGTAAACCAGCAGTAAATGTGTAATATTTGCCTAAAGAAGATCTTTCCAAACTATTATATTCATAATTTTACAGAACTAATTTGTTTGAAGCTTTGTACTTAAGAGCCATAACATGACTGAGAAATATATTTTCCAGAAATATTTAAAACATTTTCTTGCTTGTGAACCAGAAATACTACATGTAAGGAAAGAGAAATTCATAATTAGTCAATATTGTCAATGATGTAACACTTACCAGTCTGCTTTATTACCATTTCATAGGCAGTAGAGTAAATAAATAATACAGATAAACATTTATTACTATAGAAAGTGAGTCAAATATTATAAAATTGGTGACAAGTGTTTGAAATGTGAAAAATAATGAAAGGCAACAAAATTATACTATGGCACAAGGCTTTTGCTCCTTGATAATTTATATCTGAAGTTGATAATATATCACTAATTATTCTTTAATTTGCAGTCTATTCTTTTCATCAACATAGTTTTGAGAAATGGCATGCAAATTACTTTTCATATAGTCCATGTACCATCTGCTATAGAATTACGGCTAATCTCAATCATTTCTGTTAGTTTGTTCTGTTTTTTGTCAACATGGTTCAGTTTGTTTGTGAACTGTGTCATGCCATTATTGCTCTTTGTATAATACACACATCAAAAAATGTTTTGTTTCACCCTGGTTCCCAGAACTCCTGAAGAAAGACATTGACTGTGGATATTATATCACAGAGACAGTTCTTTTGACTGTGTAGAGATGTCACTAAACCCACCCAAAGATGTAAACAACCATACATCAGCAGTGGCTATTAGACAGAGGAGGTCCAACAGCCAATCAGTTCCAGTCATTCCACAAGGGAGGAAGTACACAGCTCATGTTGTCTGTAGTTCAATCATGCCTAGATGGTCAATACCACAGTTCTACTGCATTCGCATTGTTACTTTGTGCCAGGAAGGGCTCTCAACAAGGCAAGTGTCCAGGCGTCTCGGAGTGAATCAAAGCGATGTTGTTCGGACATGGAGGAGATACAGAGAGACAGAAACTGTCGAAGACATGCCTCGCTCAGGCCATCCATTGGCTACTACTGCAGTGGATGACAGCTACCTACGGCTTATGGCTCAGAGAAACCCTGAACAGCAATGCCACCATGTTGAATAATGCTTTTTGTGCAGCTGCAGGACATTGTGTTATGACTCAAACTGTGCACAATAGGCTGCATGATGTGCAACTTCACTCCCGACATCCATGGCAAGGTCCATTTTTGCATCTACAACACCATGCAGCGGGATATAGATGGGCCCAACAACATGCCGAATGGACCGCTCAGGATTGGCATCATGTTCTCTGCACTGATGAATCTCGCATATGTCTTCAACCAGACAATTCTCAGAGATGTGTTTGGAGGCAACCTGGTCAGGCTGAACGCCTTAGACACACTGCCCAGCGAGTGCAGCAAGGTGGAGATTGCCTGTTGTTTTGGGGTGGCATTATGTGGGCCCAACATGAACCCTATCAAAAATGCCTGTGATAGATTGAAATGGGCTGTTCATTAACGATATGACCCACCAACCACTATCAGAGATCTACACCAAATCACCATTGAGGAGTGGGACAATCTGGACCAACAGTGCCTTCATGAACTTGTAGATAGTATGCCATGACGAATACAGGCATGCATCAATGCAAGAGGACGTGCTACTGGGTATTAGAGGTACCTGTGTGTACAGCAATCTGGAGCACCACCTCTGAAGGTCTCGCTGTATGGTGGTGCAACATGCAATGTGTGATTTTCACGACCAATAAAAAGAGACGAAATGATGTTTATGTTGATCTCTATTCCAATTTTCTGTACAGTTGCAGAACTCTCAGAACTGAGGTGATGAAAAACTTTTTTTGATGTGTGTATTTAAGATGCAGAAAATTTGTGACCGGCATTGGTGAGCCGAAACATTAAAACCATTGCCCCCCTGTAAAACTGAATGCTGCCTAGTGATGCTGTGGGCACTTGATGCAGAAAAGAAAGTATCTATGCAGAGTAGATACAAGCAGAGAATTATTATAGCAACAATACAGGCTGCATATGAAGAAATCCACTGACATAAATGACTCTGACAAAAGGCAGACTCTTATGATCTGGTGCCTGGGAATGAGCATCTCAGAAAAGGCAAAGATGGTCAGTTATTTTTCTGCTACTGTCATAAGAATTTAAGATGGTTGAAGGACAGTTAAACTATGAATTGGTGACAAGATGTTGCACTTACACACCTCATCACTGAATGTGGAGGTCAGATGCTTGCCTGTTCTATAAACCAGGATAGGTGGCAATCTGTGAAGATCTAATGACAGAGTACAATGATGGTACAGAGACATGTGTTTCAGAGCACACCAGTCAGCTCACATTATTAAACATGGGACTCTGAAGCAGGAGATCCCTACATGTTCCCATGCAGAGCTGATGACATCTCAAATAGGATTGCAATTGGAACTGGTTCACTGAGACTGCACTGTGGATAAATATAAACGTGTCACCTAGTTGGATGAATCATATTTCCTGTTACACCACATCAGTTTTCACCTCCAAATACATCACCATCCAGGCCAATGACTACTCTAAACATTTATTGTGCAGGACAGTGTGAGCAGTATTATGCTTTAGGGAACATTCACCTTAGCTTCCATGGAATCTGTGGTGCTAATCAAAGGCACCATGTCAGCTGTGGACTATGTAAACATTTTTGCAGATCAGCTGTATCCGTTTTTGGATGTTGTCTTTCCTGATGGCAATGGAATATTCCAGCAAGGTACTGTCTGTAGCATAAGACCAGAATTGTACTGCCAAGGTTCGAAGAGTATGACAGTTAACTCACATTGATTTCTTGGTCATCAGTGTAGATTAGTCAAAAAAGAGATCAGATATGCATGCTTTCAGGATGCTTGAATGGAATGTTCCACACAAGAATGTCAAAATATCTCTGTATTGCAACTGTGAGAAAGGAGGGTTGCCATTATTGTTTTCAGATGAGAATATGGCCTTCTACATTGATATTACTGGACTAAGGAAGTATATTGAACATAATCTCAATCAAGAAGAGTGGCAGCTGCCCATCAGCTCATTGAATTGTAGCTTCAAAGCCATTCTTCTAAATATAGGAAACAGATTTCAAAGTCTGACAATTTTCCATGCAACGCAAATGAAAGAAACTTTTATGAGCAAGCTATGTTTGTTATATTTTGTACATTATAGCACACACTATTGGCATATATAGAGAGATATTACAGTTACAGTTTTTAGGAAGACTTTAGTTGCCTGATATGCGAGTGGGACAGTAGGGTTAGAGCTGATAGATAGTCTGTCAGAGTATCACATAAACATGAACACTATTAACTTGATATGGAGAATGATGCAAAAATTATCCTCTCATAGATCACAGGGAAGTATTTTTACCTCTAATACATATCAAACTTGGATTGGTAAAAACTTATGTGAAAACTGTGAATAATGAAGGAAGAGCATTTCAATATACACAGAACAAATTTGCAGAAGTTAATAAGGCCAAAATAAAAGAAGGAATCTCTAGTAAACCAAACAAGGGATCTCTTGAAGGACAGAAATTTTGATGAATCACTACAAGGGAAAAAAAGACAGTGTGGGCCACATTTGAAGTATTTCTCATAAATTTTCTTGACAAGAATAGAGCTTCTACCTGAAAGAAGGTATCTAACGTCTTGACTGGTGCATGCAGAAACACAGTTTCCAACAAGTCCTCAAAAATGAGTCTTCTATGCAAAACTTGGATTTCTTTCCAAAACACATAGTGTATCTCAGCGAAAAGTATGGTAAGAAATTTTAAAAAGGTATGTCTAACATGGAATTTTGCTGCCAAGGCAAATGGACTCTTGTAATGCTTACAGATTATTGTTAGCATCTTAAAAGGGACAGTACAGCAAAACATATCAATGAAAATCATGATCAAAAAGATTGTTATAAATGAATGATTATGCAGTTTAATGTTGTGTATAGGGCACAGTGTGAAAAACTTATATTAGCTCATCCTCAAAAACTATGGGTAACACAGTACTTCTAGCGCCTGATTTGAAGTCAGCAAACCAAAATTTATAAAACACACTAAGTTTTATGCAAAAAGCAAATATTAAGTTTAAGTTGCTTTCACTTTTGTCATCTGCTTCTCTTCATTTCTACATCTGTTTGTAAGACCTAGTGCAATGTATATATTCAATTACATTGATACTTACTGTAGATATAGCAGATTCATGCTCTTGAATTATAAATGATAAGTCAGAAATTTTTTCAGCCTGCCTCTTTTCCTTTATCTTCAGTTTTCGTATTACATCATCTCTGGCCTCAATAATTTTTGTTTGCTCACCTTCCTTACGTTCTTTATTGTCTAGCTCTGACTGAAGTTCAAGCTTTTCTTTCTGGAGGTCAGAATTGTGTTCTCTCAGCTGTGATATCATAGCTTCCATTTGCATCATCTGAAAGTAAATTTATGACTTCATCTATATTCCCTTTTTGTTATCCATGTAATTATTTTCAAGACATTAGTCTTTTGTAAGGGATCTTAGTTCTCTTACATTGCCATATGGGTAATGACGACTGAATCATTTAGCAGTGGAAAAATCAAAAGTACCAGCTACTCCAGAAGTCTTTTCCTGATCACAAATATTCATAAGGCACTAAATATGACACATAGGCAAATATTTTTTATCTTGAATTGTTTGTGACATATTCAAGTTTTAGTGTACATACATACTTGCTGTTACTTTGTTTGGTACAGAGCCAGTGATGCAACAGCAGTGAAGTTGGATACCATTTGCAAACAGCATGTACTCAAACAAGAAGAAAGACAAGGTGATCTCTGGTATCATGAGGTACACTCATGGTCTGGCCTCATCTGAGGAAAGAACATGTTTCAAATTGTTATCATCTGCTTCAATCTCACCTAGCACTTCAACAGCAAAGTCATAACAAGCACCGTAATCCATTGGTTGGAGGGACAGCATGATTTGCAGTAGGTACGCAAGAAAAAGAAGTTGTTTATGCAGAACACTATGCACTAATGTCTTCAGAATCTGCAGCTCACTTGAGACTCTACAGACTCCAGGACTTGCTGTTCTAGGGATATCACAGGCATTCCGTGTTTCATTAAACTTCACATAACACATCTTTGTGCTTTCAAAATCTGGTGGCTATCGGTGGCACACCATTTGAAACTTTCTCTGTACTGTTTTTGGTGACTTTGTCTCATGATACCAGAGGACACATTGGGCTTTCTCCTGGTCTGAGTGCACATGGTTTGCAAATCTTGTTGATTCCACTGTTGTTACATCACTGGACGCTGTAACAAACAAAGTAACAGCAAGATCAAACAATGGAAAATCCAGGATGGAATGTAACATTATTATGAAAAGGATGATTGCTACTCACCATATAGCAGAAATTCTGAGTTACAGATAGACACAACAAAAAGAAAGTGAGCTTTCAGCCAACAAGGCCTTCGGCAAAAATAGACAAAACACACACACACACATGCACCTGCAACTCATGCACACATGTGACCATAGTCTCTAGCTGCTGCAGGGAATTCGAAAAGTTATAATTCTTTCATTACAAGCAATAGGGATTAATTGATGTTATTTCATTATTTTTGTTTTTAATGCAAATCCTATGCCATGGGTTCTCCTGAAGACTTTCCTTTCCAAAAGATGGTGTACCCTGAGCTAGCCTCAGTGATGTGCCCCTTGCCGGATTGTCTGGTTTCACTTACGGCAGCAACATCTATATCTAAACTAGCTAGCTAGTGGGTGATGAAAACTTTTCTTCTTTCTGGTCTATTGCCATTTAAGTCCAAAAGAGACCTGACGTTCCATGTCCCTGTAGTCATAGTCTTGTTGTTCTTTCTTGGGTTTTGTCCACAAATTAGGAGTGACATTCTGGGTGTGGATTCCCAGCCAGGTACAAATGTTAGTACCAATGCTTAGCTTACCTTTTATAGGGCCAACTGAAGATAAACTCCTGTTACTAGGCGACTTCAGTGCCAGAGTTTGAAGAGAGAATTGTTTTTGGGGAAATGTCATGGTTGTTGGAAACTGCAGTGCAAATGAGTTGCTACTTCTAGGTCTCTATACTTGAGCTATTTATCACTGACATGCAGTTCCACTTACCTAATCATCATATGGCATCTCACTGACCCTGTCATCACTCAGCAGCATGACAAGAATGATGTCCTGATCAGTAAAGCAGCTCGAAACATAGAAGATTTTTGGACTGATCACAAACTGCTTATTAGCCATCTGAGGATTATCGTCCATCATAAAACACAATCCTACTTCTGAAATCCTTCCAGGAGAAAATTCAATGCCAGCAACTTGCAGGACAAAACTGTTGGCTCTCTCTTACAGGACACACTTTTGGATCAACTTAGCACCGCCGCAGTTAACACAACAGATTCTGAACATGAATGGCCCACTTTAAAAAATAATACCACGAAGACATCAGAGGAGATATCTGGTTTTGATGCAAAGACAAAAAATGACTGGTTTGATGACAAAAAAGAAGTGATTAAGAACCTCATAAGTCAAGCAGAATGCTTACCTATCCCTTGCTGAAGACCTATCCTCTGCGGAAAAGAAAGCATACTTTCAAGACTCAAGTGGAAATGTCAAACTGAAATAAGAACAATCAAGAACAACATGTGGCAACAAAATGCCAAGGAACTTCCAAGTCTGTCAGATGCCAGGGATTTTCGGAATTTTTATGCTGGAATAAATGAAATATATGGGGCCTGTTCATGCCTCATCAGGAATCCTGAAAGCTGCCAACAGAATGACCATCCTAAGTAATAGTCAGGATGTCTTGAATCACTGGAAAAACCATTTTATCTCTCCTTAAACTGTAGTTCTACTGCTTCTGACAACTTTCTTGAACATGCACTACAACATCCAACACAACCTGTGGCAGTTTCACTAACATTTCATGAATTCAGCAAGGCTCTAGATAGTGTGAAAACAAGAAAGGCAACTGGACATCATATCTCTCAATACCATTCAAAGTGGTGGCTTGCCTCTAAAAACCAGACACTTCCCCCTGTTTCTTCTAATGTGTGAAACCTGTAAGGTACCAGCTGACATGAAGAACTCCACAGTTGTCACCATCTTTAAATAAGGTGACCGAACCATATGTGGTAATGTGGCATATCCTTGATCTATGTGGCTGGTAAAATTTTTTTCTAAAATTCTGATGAATCATCTCCAGACTCTTTCCGAGATTGTACTTCCTGAATCTCAGTGAAGATTTTGCCCCTCCAGAGTAACTACTGATGTGACCTATTGTGCACAGCAATTGCAGGTGGGGTGCAGGGAACCACACAAGCTTTTACTATTTGTGTTCTTGGACTAAAAAAAAAGCCTTTGATGCAGTGCCTCAAGAAGCTATGTGACAGGTCTTAAGATGTTTTGGCTGCCCTGAACACCTCATTAAAGTAATTCAAGCTCTCCATGTTGACTTATCTGGGCAAGTACTATACCAGAATGAAACATCTGATAAATTCCCTATTATTAATGGGTTCAAACAAGGATGTGTCCTCACATGAAAATTGTTTGATGTATACCTAGCACCCATGCTTTATGAGACTTTGTCTGTAAACAATGCAAGAGTAGAACTCAAATACAGATTTGACAGAGCACTATTTAATCATTCCAGATTGCACTCTAAAGCTTCACAAGTCTCACTCTGGTAACTGAATTACCGTATGCTGATGACAATGCTACTCTAGCTCATACACCCATTGAGCTGGAATTTCCTGTAAATTGTTTCAGTACTGCATATAAATGGTTTGGCCTTACAATCAACATCCAAAAAGCAAAGTCCTGATCACAGCCAGCTCCTGGAACTGCCTTTTTGGGTCTCAATACCTCTATGTCTAGCACACCTTTGGAACAAGTAGATCAGTTTCTCTGTCTAGGAAATTTATTGTCTGCTAACTGCTTGTTGGAAAAGGAAGTGGAGAACAAGATGCATGTAACACATGTTGCTTTTGGATGACTCTTACATCGGGTCTTCCTGAATCAAGATCAGACACTGTGCACCAAACTGATGACGTATTGAGTAGTTGGTGTTTCTACCCAGCTCTATGCTTGCAAAACCTGCCCACTATATCACTGACCTAGAATGCTTGAACCAACAGAAACTTAGATATATTATGAACATCAAATGGGATGAGTTGTATCAAACACTATGATTGTTGAGGAGGCAAAGATGCATAGTTACCAACTCAGATGGATTGGGCATGTCCAGTGGATGGGAAACAACAGACTGCCTTGACAAATTTTACATAGTGAAGTGAGCACAGTCCCCAAGGTGCTCCTCTATAGCACTGTAAGGTCCAATTCAAGAAGAACTTAAAAATTCTAAACATTGACCCAAGTAATTGGTGTGGCACAGCACAAGATTATACACATTGGCACAAAACTACTTTAGCTGATGTATTACATTTTGAGCAGGGACATTAGAAGCAGGAAAATGAAAAACATCACATATCCAAATTTTACCAGGCACAGCCACTGCCTCCACCCTCTATTATGCATAATGTATGTGGCTGCATGTTTCATGCAAGGATTGGTCTGCTAAGCCATCATAGGCATCTCCATACCTGAACTGACATGCAGTAATGGAAATGCAGGAGAAAAATGAAAACTCAAATACAAGTTTCAGCTGCCGCTGCCACTGCTGACAATGACAGCCAAATGTGAATAATGTAATATAGGGATTGAACAACTATGCAGTACACAAGTAACTAGGCTCATGTGGGTAATGTGAGAGTATCTAATGCAACAAAACTGAACAAGAAAAAACATATACAATTTATGAATTGAGAGTGTACTGACTAATCTAGTACAACAACCAAAGCACCTCAATGGTTCATAATGAATTTGTGGTCTGTAGGTGAAATAATCTAACAACATTCAGATTTCATCTCTAATGCCCACACACATTGCACCACAGTAGGTTAACGGTATCTAGTTTACAAAGAGGATGGATCACAATGCACTCTCTATACTGTAATGGACTCCACAATCAGAAAGATCATGGTGAGGGAGAGCAAATCATCATGCCCTGGAATATCAGTTCAGTCCTATGCCAGTTAGTCTCCATTGTCATCAAGGGAGCTCTGCAATACTGTACACTTAACAGACACACAAAACTGACTCACCTTTGACATCTTTACAGATAGTGTGTCTATTTCATAGCACTATGGCAAGCTGTTAAGTTGTTATAAATTAATAACTTGAACACATATGAAAAATTTAATCACTGCACACATCATGCAGGGGAGATGGACAGGGCAGTGCTCCTGAGGGGGTTGGAAGGCTGCAGGGATGAGGTGGAGAGAGCATAGGGCATCAATGTGCTATCAGAAGGTTAGACAGCAAGGAGGGGAGAGGTGGGGAAGGTGGATGGGATTAGTGCTGGAATAGGAACAGGAAGGCTGGATGGATCTGGATAACAACTAATGAAGATTGAGGCCATGGAAGTTATGGGAATGTAGGATATATTGCAGGGAAAGTTCCCACTGTGTAATTCAGAAAAGCTTGTGTTGGTGTGACAGATCCATATGTCACAGGCTGTGAAGCAGTCATTGAAATGAAGGATGTCATGTTTGGCAGCATGCTCAGCAACCAGGTGGTCCACTTGTTTCTTGGCCACCATTTGTCAGTGGCCATTCATGCAGACAGACAGCTTGTTGGTTGTAAAACCCACACAGAATGCAGGACAGCAGTTGCAGCTTAGCTTGTAGATCATATGACTGGTTTCACGGGTAGCCCTGTCTTTGATGAATTAGGTGATGTTTGTGACTGGACTGGAGTAGGTGTTGGTGGGAGGATGTATGGGATAGGTCTTGCATCTACGTCAATTACAGGGGTATGAGCCATGAGGTAAGGGGGTGGGAGCAGGGATTGTGTAGGGGTGGATAAGGATATTACGTAGGTTCAGTGGTTGGCAGAATACCACTGTGGGAGGGGTGGGAAGGATAGTGGACAGGAAATTTCTCATTTCAGGGCAACGAGAGGTAGTCGAAACCCTGGTGGAGAATGTAATTCAGTTCCTTCGGTCCTGGGTGGTTCTGAGTTATGAGGGGAATGCTCCTCTTTGGCCAGGCAGTGGGACTTTGGGAGGTGGTTGGAGACTGGAAAGATAGGGCACAGGAGATTTGTGTTTGTACAAGATTGGGAGGATAATTACAGTCTGTGAAGGCTTCTGTGAGACATGAGACCCTTGGTATATTTTGAGAGGGATCATTAGTCACTGAAGATACAATGACCATGGATGGCTAGGCTGTATGGAAAGGAGTTCTTGGTTTGGAATGGGTGGCAGTGGGTCAAAGTGGGGATATTTCTGGTGGTTAGTAGGTTTGATATGGACAGAGGTATTGATGTAGCCATCTTTGAGGTGGAGGTTAGCATCTAGGACAGTGGTTGAGTAGGACCAAGTGAAGCAAATGATTGATAAGTTGTTGAGGTTCTGGAGGAAAGTGGATAGGGTGTCCTCGTCCTCGACCATATCACAAAGATGTCCTCAATGAATCTGAACCAGGTGAGGAGTTTAGGGTTCTGGGTGTATAGAAAGGATCTGTCTTGAGGGCCCATGAATAGGTTTTCATACATCGTGCCATGCAGGTAACCATAGCCATACCTCAGATTTGTTTGTAGGTATTGTCTTCACAGGAGATGTAATTGTGGGTAAGGATATAGTTGATCGTAGTGACTAGGAAGGAGGTTGTTGGTTTGGAATCTGTTGGGCATTGTGGAAGGTAGTGTTCAATAGTGGTAAAGCCATGGGCATTAGGAATGTTAGTGAGAAGGGAGGTGGCAACAATAGTGACGAGCAGGGCACTGTGGGGTAAAGGGACAGGAACTGTGTGGAGTCGGTGGAGGAATTGGCTGGTATCCTCTATATAGGAGGGTAGGATCCTGGTTGGGTTTATAGACTTTAGGTAGCATTGTAGAAGACAGAAATGTGGGGAATGGTAGGGGTGAGCAGAGAGATGGACTCCAGGAAGAGATTCTGCGATGGGCCTAAGGATTTGAGGAGTGACTGGAGATCCTGCTAGATTTCTGGAATGGGGTCACTGTGACAAGGTTTGTAGGTGGATGTATCTGACAGCTGGCAGAGTCCTTCTGCCAGCTAATCCTTGTGGTTCAAACAACAGTAGTGGAGCCTTTGTCTGCAGGTAAAATTACAATGTTGGGATCAGTTTTTAGATGGTGTGCTGCAGTTCTTTCTGCAGATGTAAGGTTAGTTTGCATGTTGAGGGATTTGGGGAATGATGGTGAGACAAAATTCAAGGTTAAGAAATTCTGGAGAATTAACAGGTGGTGATTTGGCGGCAGTTGGGGTGATCACTGTTGGATGGAGGAGTGAATTGAGTTAGGCAGGGTTCAACATTGGTCTTTGGTTGAGTCTGATTTGTAGGGTTGGTGGCAAAAGAGTGTTTCCACTGTAGGGACCAGGAGAAAGAGAGACAGTCTTTAACAAATCCTGAATGACTGAATTTGGGAGTGGGGCAAAATGTGAGGCCTTTGGAAAGGACTGATATTTCAGTGTGGCTAAGGCCTCCAGAGGAAAGGTTCATGACAGTGTTTCAGGTCTATTTAGGTTCTGGATTCTGTGTGGTGGTGGCAGAGAGTTCTGGAGGGTGGGATGAATGTAGTAGGTCTGCGAGACAGTGTCAGCTATGAGGGGATGTGGGGGAGGTTTGGAGCTTGTAGAAGAGGTGGTGGACAGTGGTACTCCAAGGTGGCAGAAGGAAGTGAGCAGGGTGGAGAGCTTTTTGAGGTGACATTGTGCATGTCACTCTAGTTCCTGGAGAGCCCAAGTTTCAATGTGCATTATGGGTTCCAGGAATTTGAGATTGCATAGCATGAGAATTTTGTGGATGGAGAGAATATACTGCAAAGAGGTTTGGACTTGGTTGATATAGTTTTACAGGACTATGTTACTGAGGGCTAGGGATTGGCAGAATCTGAATAGTTGGAGGTCATTGTGGAAGGAGGGGTGGCTGCTGGCGGTGAGTAATTTGATGGTAAGGCCATTTGGGGGCATTCCATGAGCCAAGCAACAACACGGGAACAGTAAGTGGGACTGGGTTCTGGCTAGGGATGAGGAAACTTTTCTGTATAGATGCAGATGGAAGAAGCAAGGATCCATAGAGGAGGAAAAAATGCGAAAAATTACATAAATAATGTAGAATTTTATCTCAAAAAATTCGCAATAACACATCCAAATATGTGTGAAAAATCACAAGAAGGATGAAAAGGATGCAAAAGGGGGAAACAAGATGAAATCTGAGGGAGCTGATGATAGCGAAAGGCGAAAATTCACTAAAATTGGTGTGAAATCACAATGAGATCAAAGAATATATTACTGTGGGTAGCAGATCTGAAAGTGGACAAGTATAAAAAATGGGGACTGCAGATGTGACTGGATGAGGTGGAATTAGTGGGTATGAACTGGGATAGAATGGTGAAAGAGTGGGAGATGGGGAGGGGTTTGTAGGATGAGATACAAGATCATGTGACACTGGAAAGGTGCAGGAAATAACACAGGAAAATACAGAAGAGTGGCACAGGGAGAGAGATGAATTAAAAGGTACAGGATTAATAATATTGGTGGGAGTAATGTGGGACATAAGATGCTAAACCAACAATTAGTGTGGTCTTGTAGCCATCTGTTGTGCATGACTGAAACAGTTGATACACTGTGGCTTGTAAGTAGAGGACATGCAATGTGGTTTGTAAGTTGAAAAGAGAAACATAAGAAAGAAGAGAAAGAAGGATGGACACTGAGTATAGTGATGTATTACAAAATAATGATAAAGGCACAGCACTGGATTAGGATAAAAAAAATCCATCAGGCAAAAATAAAACAATGGAAAATCCAGGATGGAATATAACAATATTATGACAAGGGAAGTGGCCAGCCACCATATAGCAGAGACGCTGAGTAGATACGCACAACAAAAAAAGACCGCCACACTTTCAGCCCATAAGGCCTTCGCCAGAAAGGGACACACACACACATGCACACACACACACACACACACACACACACACACATACACACATGACTGCAGTCAAAGCAACTGTAGCCACACTGTGAGCAGCAGTGCTAGTGCATGATGGGAGTGGTGACCAGGTGAAGGGTAAGGAGGAGGCTGAGGTGGGGAGGGGGAGGGCTAGTAGGGTAGGGGTGGCGGAAGTGCAGTGCTGCTGGGCAGTACACAGGGTTGAGTTGGAGAGAGGGTAGGCCAGCAGTGTGCAGTCAGGAGGTTAGAGGGAGTGTAGGGAAGAGGGGGGGAGGCAGGCTTGATGGAAAAGAAGACAAGTAAAAACATGGGTATTATGGTGGAATGAGTGCTGTATAGTGCTGGAAGGGGAACAGGGAGTCTGGATGGGTGTGGATAATGACTAACGAAGGTTGATGCCAGGAGGGTTACAGAA
Organism: Schistocerca americana; assembly: GCF_021461395.2. Lineage (NCBI taxonomy): Eukaryota > Metazoa > Arthropoda > Insecta > Orthoptera > Acrididae > Schistocerca > Schistocerca americana. The sequence goes on from NC_060119.1 coordinate 544,516,594, forward strand.
ACATAGGGTATGAGTATATTGCAGGGAAAGTTCCTACCTGTGCAATTCAGAAAAGCTGGTATTGGTGGGAAGGATTCACATGGCACAGGCTGTGAAGCAGTCATTGAAATGAAGGATGTCATGTTTGGCAACTTGCTTAGCAGCTGGATGGTCCACTTGTTTCTTGGCCACCAATTGTCGGTGGCCATTCCTGTGGACAGACAGCTTGTTGGTTGTAATACCCACATAGGACACAGCACAGTGGTTGCAGCTTAGCTTGTAGTTCACATGACTGGTTTCACAGGTAGCCCTGCCATTGATGGGGTAGGTGATGTTTGTGACTGGACTGGAGCAGGTGATGATGGGAGGATGTATAGGACAGGTCTTGCATCTATGTCTGTTACAGGTCTATGAGACATGAGGTAAGGGCCTGGGAGCAGGGATTGTGTAGGGATGGATGAGTATATTGTGTAAGTTTGGTGGACAGTGGAATACCACTGTTGGAGGGGTGGGAAGGATAGTGGGCACGACATTTCTCATTTCAAGGCACAATGGGAGGTAGTCGAAATGCTGGTGAAAAATGTAAATCAGTTCCCCCAGTCTTGGGTGGTACTGAGTTATGAAGGGAATGCTCCTCTGTGGCCAGACGGTGGGACTTTGGGGGGTGAGGAAAGATAAGGCACAGGGTATTTGTTTTGTATGATGTTGAGAGGATAAGTACAGTTTGTGAAGGCTTCTGTGGGACTTGAGACCCTTGGTATATTTCCAGAGGGACTGCTCGTCACTGCAGATGTGACAACCATCGGTGGCTAGGCTGTATAGAAGGGACTTATTGGTATGGAATGGGTGGCTGTGGGTTGAAGTGAAGATATTGCTGGTGGTTAGTAGGTTTGATATGCACAGAAGTACTAATGTGGCCATCTTTGAGGTGGAGGTCAACACCTAGGAAGGTGGTTTGTTGGGTTGAGTAGGACCAGGTGAAGCAAATGAATGAGAAGTTGTTGAGGTTCTGGAGGAATTCATAACCATTCAACAAGCTCTCTGTCCACATGAATGGCCACCGACAAACGGTGGCCAAGAAACAAGTGGACTATCTGGTAGCTGAGCACACTGCCAAACATGACATCTTTCATTTCAATGATGTCTTCACAGCCTGTGCCATGTGGATCCTTCTCACCAATGCTAGCTTTTCTGAATAGTGCCAGTGGGAGCTTTTGCTGCAGTATGTCTTATGTTCCTGTAACCCTCCTGGCTTCAACCTTCATTAGCCACTGTCCTCACCCAGCCCGCCTCGCTGTTCCCATTCCGGCACTATACAGCCCTTTTCCACCATCGCATCCAGTACTTCTCTCCTTTTCTGCTAACCTCCCCCCCCCCCCCCCCCCCCCCTCGACCTCTCCGCTGCGTGCTTCCCAGCAGCACTGCACTGTCCGCCATCCCTACCCTACTATCCCTCACCCTCCCCACCCCAGTCTCCTCCTTACCCCCACCCAGTCACCACTCCCACCATGCACTGGTACTGCTGCTCCCAGTCTGGCTACAGTTGCCAGAGACTGCCATCATGTGTGTGCGAGTGTGTGTGCATATGTGAATGTCTGTTGTCTGTTTTTGACAAAGGTCTTACAGACCGAAAGCTTTATCTGTGACAGTTTTTTTGTTGCGCTTACCTGCAATTCAGCATCTCTGCTACATGGTGAGTGGCAACTTTCCATTTCATAATATTATAACATTTTCCTTTAAGTTTTTACAGTAAATGTTGTGAAAAATTCTGACTAAATGTTCTCAAATGGTATTGTTAGTTGTGTAATTGTGCTCAATGAGCACACCTCTCCCTAGTTCAGAATTCATTGAGAAGACGGAGGATTTTAATTTTTATTGATTACCATTTTAGATACCAGTATGATGTTGATGACTATGGAATCATACATTTTCTGAAGGGGCATTGGTAACAAACAACTTTAACACATTCAAATCAGTCATATGCTTTCTGCTCCAAGCACTATAAAGATTTTGCCTTGATACTGGACAAGCCATTTTTCATTAAAAATTATTATCCTACCTTCTTGAAGGACACACTAACCCTTGAAAATGTATGAGACAACATACACAATCTGGAAATCAAGGGATATTTACTACAGTGGGCCTGCTACCATTGTTAATAACATTCAGATAAAAATATGAATTCATACCATTCATAACATCCAGATAAAAACACAAATTCAAACCAAGATCAGTCATACAGACAAATCTTTTTGTAGCAACTTGAACCAGAGGAAAAAATTATCTGTGACAGGTAATATCAAAATGTTTCTTCATATTTTTAAGAAATTTCATGATATATATTGAATATGTGGCCTTCAGAATGCTGCAGCTTTGATATGAAAATCCTATGGTTTATTCATCTAATCCAAGCAAGCATCACATTATTTTCCTTCGAAAAGTGAGTTAAGCAACTGTGTTCACAAATCATTTACTCATTTTTTAAAAAAATTTATACTAAATTCTAGGAACATTGTATCAGGATGTAACTACAATGCTTATCAATGGGAGCCTTCCTGCAGTGAATGGAGTAACAAAAAGTTAATTTGTGCATTCTTCACCAAGCAGCACTTCTGAATGCACACAGTGGCACTTGGAGTACATATTCTAAGACCGCTTGTTTTTATGACACATTTTGTAACTGAAAGTCACACAGTTTCCAATTTTCACATCTCATATTACAAAATAACTCATTTAAAATAATCCCTCTTGACAGATGTATGAACCATTTGGGTTAGTGGAATGCTAATGACTTTATTCTTGGTTTTAAATTTGTGAAAACATGATGCTTTCAACTTAACTAGCACTATAATAATTGTTAATACTCAATAAAACCCATCTCCTCCATTGCAAAATATAGGCATATCTGATCACATAATTCAATAATGCAACAAACCTTATACTTATTATCTGTTCCATGGACCTTGCTGTAGTCAGTGGGCTTCAAAAACATTTGTTCCATATCTTGGAGCTTTCGCTTCAATTCATTTATTGTTTTTGACCTATAAATAGAGAAAAATAGGTTATAAGCTATCTTTTATTAGTGCTTTAGGGTTACTGAAAATTTACCTTTTGTCATTATTAAAGAATCAATTAATAATGAGCTTTTTGCTAATTTTTGATGTTTACTGTCACACAATTATAGTCTGATTTTGAAGGAGAATTAATGATATTACAGAAATGAGCTATGGTATATACAAAGTACATTAAATGAATTAAGAAGAAAAGAAATTGCAAATCAAAACTTCCCTTTTAAAGGCAAGAAGGGGATTCATTGTTCATAGGTACAGTATAAAAAGAACTACAAACAGTTCAAACAGAGAGTTGAAAGGAAAGATAAAACAAATCTGCTTACATGTGGGTATTTAGATTGTAAATGAAAGTGAGAAATTATTTTGTTTTTGATGTGCTGATCCTAATCCTACACTTAGATTTACTGCAAAATCAGTTAGTTATATAAGTTATTCCTAATTGAAAATTCCATACCAATACATAATAAGAAACACCGTGTGAGTTAACTTGTGTTTCTGGGTGTAGTAATGCCACTGAAGACTGTGAGTTGAACTTTTAAATAACTTACAACAATTTCTATTAAATTAACTAATTTTTGAGCCAACTAATAAACAACCTCAGAAATAGATAAATATTCCATTGCAGACTTTGTCTCTGTGCTTATTAGACTCTGACCTTTGTCATTGCACTTTTATTAACCTGAATTTTATGCACAAGATTAGATAATTAATGAACTGACAAAATTATTAATAAATGTTTCTGCTAATTTACCATAATTTTCAATACAGACTTTGTACTTGTGTGTCAGATGTTCTTAACATTGACACATAAAGTGATTCCATAAACTTTTCTAAATTTTTAGACCACCACATTTTCCACAAACAAAATTTTTATCAACAGTTATAGTCCATTCTGAATAGTAAAATGTCACCTAGTCATTTTTCTAATAATTGTGTTGTGTTCAACACAACAATTTGTTCATATGTCAATCTTCAAACAGTTGGACATCACTCAAATTCAGCAGTCTGAACTATCTCCCAGTCAAGCTAACAAAAATGTAACACCTATGTCAAGCCTGCCCCTGGTGTTCTTACATGCAACAGCTCTGTGCAATCTGTTCACAAAAATATGCATATCACCATCCACAAAATTCAGTAATGACAATGTCTAAACATTTTCAAGTGATTCCTAACAATGGAAAATCCAGGATTGTGTAATGACAGTATTATGAAAAGAATAGATTGCCACTCACCATATGGAGGAGCGCAGCTCATACATGCATGATCATCATCTCTGGCCAAAGACCAGATAGTGATTGTGTGTGTGTGAACTGTACTTGCCTGACTACGCGCATGTCTTTTCTACTTTAGAAGAAGGCCTTTCGACAGGAAGCTTAAGTGTATAATAGTCTTTTTGTTATGCCTATGTGCAACTCAACACCTCTTCTATATGATGAGTAGCAATCTCTCCTTTCCATAATATCCAAGTGATTTCTGTAATTCAAGTTAATGAATATTCTGCCTGAACTATGTTGTGATTGGTAAGAGGCTTGGACTATCATTGTCATTAGAATGAGCAATTATTGAGGACAGAACTAGCTGAACTACTGCAGTGTCCTTTTATCTGGTGGATTACGACAAGACATTACTGTATTAGCTGTGGTGTTTAATGTAAATCTGAACTGTGTTCTGTTATGTTGTTATTGATTTGTTAGAGCTACCAATAATTCCTGGACAGCATTTTATTAACTTGTGCTTCAATGACTTCTTAATTTATTCAAAGAATTCTGCCACAAGGCTCCTGTTTGTTTCTGAGTACCAACCTGATTTATGCATTATTAATCTTATGAAGTTGAAAAACTGGTCATCTTACCAACAACAGAATTTTTTGGCTGATAAATGTGGACTATGAAAATCAGGTCAGTGAACTTACAGAGAGAACTCAAGACATTTGAATTATTGCACTTTCATATCATCAACCAAGTTTCCAAACTGTTCAAAACATGCTATTGCTAAGTGGACATTTACTGTCAGCCAACATATTGATAATGTAATATGCACATCCCAATAGTCAACATAGCTGATTCCTCAACACTGCATGAAAACTGCAGACAGTATTTACTGCTGACAATGACCTGCAGAGCTAATTATGTCTTCTTCTCCTTTCCTTTTACTATGATGAGAGGGACCTGTTATTTTCTGCAGGCTTGGGAGATGTTTTTAGCTGGCTTGTGAGCAGGAACCTAGCTTAAAAGGACCAGAGTGTCATAAACTTGTTTGCTGCTGAATGCAGCCATTGAGCAGGTATAGAACTTGAAAGTTGCAGTGTCCTGTGTCTGCACAGCAGATGTATAGGATGGCAGCCTGTGTGCCATAAAAAATTGAACTGTGCAAGACATTAGAATACTTTTTGGCTAGATAAAGGTCTAAAAGCCAGATCTTGAGAACTTGGGCTCAGCCACTGTCTACAGCCATGTTGCATAGGAATGTTTGTTTGAATATGAGTAATAGGGACTATGATTGGCTCACATTAATTATTGTGGTAGAAGGCACATTTTCCCATGTGTACCTAAGTGCAAGCCTTTTGATTGGCCACAGTTGGAAACCTGTCATGTAGTTGGAGAGATTTTCTGTCTTCCTTTCCATGTCACATCTGTACTGGTTAACGATGACAAAATCCATAAGAGTAGAAATCTGTTAAACTTGTTTATAAAATTATTATTGGCTAAAACTTGCAAGGTCTGCTACAATTAGTTGACGAGATTCCTACACTGGCAGAACCAGCTAAGTATTGGAGAGTAAAGTCAGAGGAGACCAGAGAGAGAAGTACTTGTAGTGGAGAGGTTGAAGAGAACACTTTTGCTCCAGGTCACTGCAGAGACCTGCAGAGAGGGATGTGTCTGTCTTAAAACTGAGTCCAGAAGTTGAGCTGGAATCAGAACTTCCAACTGTTATTGTACCATCTTCCACACTCACATCATTTAAGAGTTGTCAGGATGAGCCGCAATGCAATCACTGAGTTGAGGCTAATTAGTATACATCAGGGATTAATTGTGCAGTTTTAACATTCAGAGCCAGCTATTTTCACCCATCATGTGCTTTGGTGTTTCTTTTGGTGGTTGTTCTTGCCCTTCAAGGGTCTTTGCTTTAAATCACTAACCATTTTTGCAGTCATTGGCCATATCTGTGATATAGTTTTACATGATACTTTCATCTGCACACCCACATTTGCCATGGCTGTAGTTCATAATTCCAATCTTTTGTTCACTTGTTGATTGTTTATATGTTTGATTAAGAGGGTAAATCATTTGTCTGATGTCTTACAGTAACAAACCAAATTATTATAGAGACTGCTAGTTTCCTTCTATAATCATATGAGTCCCTTCACTAATATATCCTTGTGAGGTCAGTACTCAGCTTTCGTGCTTAATTGGGGATCCCCTAGCTTTCATACTTAATTGGAGCTCCCCTACTAGTTTTCACTCAATAAGGCATTATCCATTACACAATACTGTTTCTCTTAAATTTGCATGATCTTATGGGGTAGTTTCACCCCCTGTAGGTCACTGGGGATTGGATGTATAGCATCTTAGTGGTATGCTAAACAGCTCAACTGACACTTCATGGTATTCATAAATTAAAATTATAATTGTAGCCTCTTCCATCCAGAAGCTTCACTTTGTTTACCACCAAACCTACACTGCATGGTGCTCTGAGCTAATAGTACATCCTTCATATCATCTTGCCAGTTTCCACTACAGTAACAGTAACCTAGTTTCAAAACACATCTCACACTTCACCTTCCCTGCCTAACTGAAGCTTTGCGTAGGTTGATGAGACATAACAGCATAGATTTCCTGTTGTAGAATTACACACAAAATCAAATGGTTTCATTAGAAGTCAGAAATATGGGCCCAATAACTTCCACTGAAGAGGCCTACAGGATATATGAGGGGTACACCATGTCAAAGAGGAACTCTTATGAAGAAACAGGGAACTTGTACAAGAACTGAGGGATGATTATGATATTGTCATCTTACCAGTGGATAAGGTCAATGTGGTTCCAAAAGAAATTTGGAATATAAGGTATCTACTAGATGCTCTAACTACAACAGAGTAGAGCAGTCTTTTACAAAGGCTGTTAGAAGGGGAAATTTGACAGGTGAGATTATATGAAGACTATTTGGACTCCCCAACATTTTTGAAGTTGCAAAATACTGTGTTGTCAGTTACTTAAAGAACATCAGTAGCACAAAGATAGGCAAATGGAAACATTACATTTTGATCTCTTTGAAGGTTGTACAAAAGTTCATGCAGTTTTAATTTTGTGGTAATCACATTTTCCTCAGCTTCAGCATTGAACCTTTTCTCATGAGAATGCCGCTAACGCATCTGTTGGACTTATTTTTTTAACAAAATTGATAACAATATTAGAAATTCCTTGATAGGACACTATCTAAAATAAGGGAAAGGCAACCACTCATCTAAAGTAGACTGATGTGTGAAGCACAGAACATATAACAGAAAACAATATTCACTATATTTTGACCTACAGCTCTTTTTTTTTTTTTGGAAAAATTAATGCATTCTCACAGACAACACCAAGCTGTACACTCCCATGGTGCACCTGATTATTGATTATCAATTATTTAAAACAGATGCTCAGACTGATGGGAGGTGGGAAGAGGGTGGGGAAGGCTGCATGAGGCAAGGAGGGGATAGTGAGGATGTGGGTGGGTGTATGGAACAGGTCTTGCTGCACCTGGGCTCGCAATAAGGGAATGACCCACAGGGGTGAGGGGGAGGGGGGGGGTGTAGGATTGGCAGCAGGATTGGAATAGGGATGAACAAGGATATTCTGTTGGAAGGGTGGTCTGCAGAACACTACTTTTGCTGATATGGGTAGGATTTTGGGTAGGATATCCCTCGTCTCAGGGCACAACAAGTAATATTGAAGCGCTGCTGAAGGGTGTGGTTGAGCTTTTCCACACAGGGTGATGCTGAGTTATCAGAGGAGTGCAGGTAGGTGGTTGGTTAACAGGTTCACTTCTGTTATGGGAAGAACTGGCACAGGAGATCTGTATATGGATGAGCTGGGTTCGATACTGTCTGTTAGTAGAGGCTCTGGTAGGGCTGTCAGTAAATTTTGACAACTCCTGCTTTCCACTGCAGACATGGCATCCATGGATGGCAAGGCTACAGGAAGAGATGTTTTGATATGGGACATGTGACAGTTGTTGAAGTTGAGGTAATATTAGTGGTTGGTGTGCTTGATATGAATGTAAGTATTTATGGGGTCACCTGAGAGGTGGAGACTGACATCTGCCTCATTGAGTTGAGAAAGATCAGATGAAGCAGATTTAAGAGTATATCTTGAAATTATGTAGGAAAGAGCAAAGATTGTCCTTGTCATGAGTGGAGAGTATGAAAACATCATCACTGAATATGAATGAGACAAAGGGGTTTAGGTGTTAATTGGATAGGAAGGCTTTCTCCAGACGGCCCATAAATAAGTTGGCATAGGATGGTGCCATGTGAGTACTGATGGCAGTGACACAGATTTTTTACAGATTTGGCATTCAAAAGTCAAATAATTGTGGGTCAGGATGTGGATGGTTAGAAGGATTAGGAAAGAAGTGGTGGGTTTGGTATCAGGAGGACACTGGGAAAGGTAGTGTTCCATGTTCTCAAGGCCAGGGGCATAGAGATGTTGGTGGACAAGGAAGTCACTACCACAGTGACCAACAGGGAGTCTGGTATTAATGGGACAAGAATTGTGGTGAGGTGGTGAAAGAAGAGAGCTGTGGCCTAAATGTAGGCTGGAAGGTTGCAGACAATAGTTTAGAGGTGTTAGTAAATAAAGACAGAGGTTTGTTCTGTGGGAGAATTCTACACAGCTACACTGGAACAACCAGCAGGGAGACATATTGGGTTCAGTTTGTGGTTTGTGGAGTAGATAAAAGATTGGAGTGCAGCGATTAGCTGGTGCGAGAAGTGAAATAACCATTTACCTTCACTGCTATCTTTCTTTACTTATCTACAACTCATAGTCTATTCATTATTCTTTAATATGTCTACAGTTTCTTCTCCTCTACAGTACTTACATACAAAACACAAACTGGCCACCATCTGCTGTGCAGTCTGAACACCGTATGTTATAATGGCCTGCCATGCTAATAAGAGCTGCATTACAACTTCCAGCTCTGACAGTCCCTTTTCAAACATTTAATTCCAGTATCATGTTTAACATATTCTCCCCAAACAATTTGTGCTGCCATCTTGGCTGTCAGCCAGTCATGCATGTTTATTTAGAATCACATTGCAAATTGTGCATGTTTCTTACTATCATGTGAGGCAACTAGTGCTTGAAGGTATTTATTTACAATTGTGCCTACTACCTCTTCCTTACTTAAAACGTTTTATCTCCTTCCTTCTAACTTCTTACATGGCTCTCTACACAGTACCAACTTCCTGAATGCCATCACAGCAATAGCAATTCTTGCACTTCAACAGTTGGAACAGCATTCCGAGGACCACCTGAGAAAGCTTTTGCAGCTACTCCTGTCTTATACCTGCATGGGATTACCTACAGCAAGAAAAGTCCTACAGTTGTCATCCGACCTCCTCCCCCACCCCCAGTCCCCATCAACTATGTTTAGCTCCCCATCTATGATTTGCTGATTTACTCCACCTTTTACATGCCCCAAGGTTTAACTGTGCTGTACTTGTAAAGATCTTTCTTTCCTTTGCTTGTTCTCTGCAGTAGAATCATTTCTTTACCAGACATCCCACTGACTACAATCAACCCAAAACTCACACAGAACCTTGTTGAAAACAGTTCCCACTTGTCTCCAACCATGAACCTCCTCACTTTCCATGCAGGCATCCTCTGGTAATATTTCGGGAGTTCCAACTTCTAACATGGCCGCATCTTTCTTTCCTAAATCCCTCCCTAATAATTCCATCATCCCTCCTATGGAACACACAACCATCTGTAACCTAAAAACCAATCCAGACCTTATGACCCTTCCCACAGATAAAGTATCCATCACAGAGACCAAGAACCTTAATGACTATCTGGTTAATGGTCTCCATCAACTTTCTGACACCAGTGCCTACAAACCTTGTGGCTGAGATCCTGGTAAATCCTGTAAATCAGACTTCAAATTCAGCAGTTCCTCAAGGCCTTAGGTCCATCACCATACCTGATACCTGAATCCATCTCCCTCCTCACACCAGCTATCCCCTGCACTCCAGCCTTTTACCTACACCACAAACCCAACCCAAAATGTCTCTCTACTAGTTATCCCATTGTAGCTGGATACAATGCTTTCACAGAACGAGGCTCTAACTTTGTTGATTAACACCTCTAAACCATTGTCTGCAACCTTTAATCCAACATTCAAGACACTGCTCACTTCTATCACCATCTCTCCACAATTCCTGTCTTGTTACCACCAAATTCCTTGCTGGTCATTGAGGATGTGATTCCTTGTCCCGCAACATCCCTATGCCATGTAACACTATCTTTCCCAATGTCTTTCTGATACCAAGCTCACCACCTCTTTCCTAATCCTCCTAGCCATACACATCCTGACCCACAACTATTTCACTTTTGATGGCCAAAACTATAAACAATTCTGTGGCACTGCCCTCAGTACTCACATGGCACCATCCTATGTCATCTTATTTAAGGCCTATCTAGAGGAAGTCTTCCTATCCAGTCAACATCTGAAACTCTTTATCTGCTTCAGATTCATTGATGACATTTTTATCCTCTTGACTCATGACCAGGACAATCTTTGTTCTTTCCTCCATAACCTCAACCATTAGTCTTAAATCCGCTTCATCTGGTCTTTCTCAACTCAATGAGACACCTTGCTAGATGTCCATCTCCACCTTTCAGATGACTCCATAAATGCTTATGTTCATATCAAGCATACCAACCACCAGTAATACCTCTACTTCAACAGCTGCCACACGATCCATATCAAAACATGTATTCCTGCAGCTTCACCACCAGATGATGCCATGTCTGCAGTGGAAAGTAGGAGGTGTCGAACTTTACTGCCAACTTTACCAGAGCCTTCACTGACACACAATATCTCACCCAGCTCACCCTTATGTACAGACCTCCTATGCCATTTCCTCCTCTGACAGAAGTAAACCTGAGGACCAGCTGCTAACCAGCACTCCTCTAATCATTCAGTATCACCCTGGCCTCGTCCGCCCCAGTAGCTGAGTGGTCAGCGTGACGGATTGCCGTCCTCTGGGCCCGGGTTCGATTCCCGGCTGGGTCGGAGATTTTCTCCGCTCAGGGACTGGGTGTTGTGTTGTGTTCATCATCATTTCATCCCCATCCGGCGTGCAGGTCGCCCAATGTGGCGCCGACTGTAATAAGACCTGCGATATGGCGGCCGGACCTGCCCCGCGAGGGGCCTCCCGGCCAATGACGCCAAACGCTCATTTCCATTTCCACCCTGGCCTTTAAAAGCTCAACTATATCAGGGCTTTGACTACCTCTTGTCATGAGCTACCCAAAGTCCTACCAACATCACCAAAGGCAATGTTCTGTGACACACCTCCTACCATCCTTGTCCATTCTTATTTCATCCCTGTTCCCAATCTTGTATCCAATTAGTCATTTTCCTGTCACGAGCCCAGGTACAAGCCCTGTTCCATACCTCCACCCACCACCTGCTACTGCAGTCCATTCATAGGCATTTCCTACTCAATAAAAGGCAGGCACAAAGGTGAAAGCAACCATGCTATACATCAGCTATGCTGCAGTTATTGCTCAATATTCCATGTGCGCATAACAAGTAACCCACAGTCTGCTCACATGAATGGCCACTGCCAAACTGTGGAGAAAACAACAAACGTGACCATACAGTTGCCAAACATGCTTCATACTACAATGCACATGACTTGAACAGCTGCTTCACTGTGTGGTGCATCTGGATACTCCCTTTGGCACATGTTTCTGCAAGCTATGCAATGTTTACTGCACTGTTTCAACCCCCAGGTCTAAATCCATGTTTTCCACTGCCTCACCATCAAGGCTCTCTCTCTCTCTCTCTCTCTCTCTCTCTCTCTCTCTCTCTCTCTCTCTCTCTCTTTCACACTCTCTTACTCCTCCCCTTTTACACCCTTCCCCTTTCCTCTCTCTGTTTGTCTATATCTCCCTCTCATTTTTTTGCTCCATCCCTTCTCTCCCCCCACCCCCCACCCCACTCTCCCCTTCACTCTACATGTTTTATATGCTCTCCCCTCTGAACTTCATTTACCTTGTTGTGCAGCCATTGAGTCATTTGTCATAACAATGGCGTCTCTCTATCTCACTATCCTCATCTTGCTTTTTATGTTCTTCCATAGCCCCTCCCCTTTGTATCAGGTCTAGCAACTGCTTTCAGCTATCAATAATCAGTAATCAGTCTTACTGCAGCCAAGTGAGTGTAAGTTGGATGTCAGAGTGTACTTTTACAAGAAAAAGAGCGACAGCTTGAAAACTAGTGTGAATATTGTTTCCTGTTATGTGTTTTTATGCTCTACACATCAGTGCACTATAGGTGGGTTGTTGGGTTTCGCTTACTTTATATGTTATAAAATGCTGTTGGGATGGTTACAAGCAATCTCCTCTCATCTACTACTAAATCCATATTTGACTTTGATGGACCACAAGCCCTGATATCTGTGACATGCAATAATGAACATATTTCTCATTTCTCTCTGTTGCAAAACCAATATGGAACTAGACATAGAAGAAAAACTGCAGCATCTCCCTTACAGATGCTGGTTAGGAGAAAAGCACATCGGTCACAGGGGAACAGTGTCTATGAGCAATTAATAACAAAAATTAGTTGGTTACTAAAAGGTACATAGAAAAACATATGACAGATAGTTAGGAAGTTTTAATTATCATCTCCAAAATTAATGTTACATAATTACTTTTTTATTTGTCTGCAGGTAAAGGTCCACAGTCCTGACAGATATGGAGATCTGTGTGACAGTACCATAGCACACAGTTAGAAGAACCAAAACAAAATGCCACACATCACTGATAAAGTGGAGTATCATGTGGTAATTCATTTGGCTGCAGCAAAAATGTTGCAGCTGTGTTAGTCCAAGCCAGTGACTATCTCCCATAATACCACAGAGACATTACAAGTTTTTGAACTAACACTATATTTTCTAGAGTTCAGAAAACAATGTCACACATAACCACACCCAAATGTACCCACAAATGCCTATAGTGACACCAAAAGAACCAATAAAGAGCTGAGTGCCATGACAGAAAGGAAACCTTATACTTTAAAACACAACTACTCTCTACAGGAGATGTGTGTGAAGCCCAAAGATCTTAGGTGAGATGATCCAGCCTCCGCTTGTCATCCCAACAGCAATTTTTAATGAAGGAAATGTGTTTGGTTGCCAAAATATTGCTTACGTCTGTCTCAATGAACAGCTACTCACTTAAGTCTGATCAGCCACTGCTACAGTCTCTATTTTTGGATCTGCTAATTAAATCACTTTCTTTGGTCTCATTTACTTCTCACACTCATTTTTATCTTTCATTTTCAAGTAAATGCATAGTTGCATTTCATTCTTAACAATAAATTAAGATAACCATTACTCCCAAACTTCGACATTCCCCATTAGTTGGAATGACTGACTCCAGAACAAAAATTAGGTGATGGTTTGGATGTGGCTAGGTATTAATGTATTTAACAATGTCTTGTAAATTATTATAAACATTGGTTTATTACCACAGAACTTCACTGTTACAAATGTTTTGATGCTATTTACAAAATTCATTTCATGGCAAAAATATGGGAGAAAACCTTTAAGAACTTTGACAAGGCTAACACTGGACTGAGTCTCTGCTGCAAAACATATATATATTTAGAGCCAAAGAGAAATTTTAATGTACCCTACTGGTTCTATGATTAAATTGTTACATGTCAAAGAAGTTAATACATTATATCTTAATAAAAAAATACAAATGGGTAGAGAGCATAGGAGCCTTACAATGTGATGTAAGCATTTAATTGTATATTATAAATGGAAAAGGAGAGACACATTCCTCGTTCTAAAAGAAGAAGCGACTTTACTATTCATACAAGGACACAGCCAGGATTTTGTTAAAGGGGTGATTCAATTTGTTAAAGAGGACCTTAACAAGCCTCATGTTTTTCATTTTATGCTGAAAATACATATATTTATTTATTAATTTTATGTACATAATTTGTTTCCAGGAGGCATTTATGGAAATATTATTTGGTCTAATATGTTTCCAAGCAAATTAAAATTTGAATATAATGTATTGCCCATCAGCTAACAAAACACAGCTCAGTCTTCCCATATAAGGTTCACTGTCACGGAGCAGAAGAATTTTAATGGTGGGTTGATAACTAATAAAGTTAAATGTGTTCAAATCTCTTTTGACAATAGCTATCTTCCTCCTGCTACAATCTTGTATTTAAATTTACAACTTATCTTAAACCAAGTCAGAATTTCTTCAATACATCAAAGCATCTTGAGTTCCTCATTTGAGCTCAAATTTTGTTAAAGTATTAAATTTTCATTAAAGTTCTTCTATTTCCTCAAGTGATCAAATTTTTTCTTTAAATTGTTATTTTAACAGTCAGCTTGAAACTATAACAAATGAGTTTACTTAGGGGGGAAAACAGAATACACACATTCTATGAGATACAATTTTGGGATCTTAACACCGATTCATGCATTAATTTCATCTAGACTTCTAACAGATGCAACTCTTAAACGAGTTCGCATTTATCCATGGTTATACAGCTGTTGATGCCAATAAACTCCTCCATGAGGTGGTCTAGAAGTCTAGGGGTAACTGGCATGTCTGCACAGATCAAATACGGAGAACAGTGATGAAAAAAAGAAAATCAAAACGTAATGGGTCCCAGATTGGAACCTCACCACTGTGTACATTTCAGAAAAAAAAGTCATCAGCAATGGGAACAGAAGACTTTTGGCATAAGAAGTCACCTTCATTCTGTCAACCTCCTTGTCAAAGAGGGCAGAGGAGCATGCAGAGGTTCTGTCTGACCCTTGGGGTAGGAACCTACCCCTGAAAGGTGAAAGACTCAGCAATGATCAATGACAGGAGGCTGCAGACAGCAATGAAAATCACTGCATTAGAGACGCATAATGTGTATCTTCATGACATGTGGTCTGTTATTCAAAAATGTCATTGGCAAAAGATTCCCCCCTAGTTCCCTATTCAGATCTCTGTGACAGGACTGCCGAGGGTGAGGTGAGCATGACAAAAAAAAAAAAAAAAAAAAAAAAAAAAAATCAATAACCAACAAAATATTAATGATCTACAAGCTGGGGCATGGAATCTTAGATATCTGAAAGTGGTAGGGAAGGTAGAAAATGTGTAAAGGGAAATGCTGAGGCTCAATTTAGATATAGTGGTATCAGTGATGTCAAATGGAAAGAAGACAAGGATTTCTAGTCAGACGAATATAGGTAATCATCAACAGCAGCAGAAAATGATACAATGGGAGTAGAATTTATTACAAATAGGAAGGAAGGGCAGAGAGTGAGATATTATGAACAGTTCAGTGACATGGTTGTTCTCATCAGGATCGACAACAAACCAACAGCAACAACAATAGTACAGGTATACATGCCAATGTCACAAGCGAAAGTTGAAGAGATAGAGAACATATATGAGGATATTGAACAGTAGTTATGGACTGTATTGAATGGTAATTTTGGTATTATTGAATGGTAATTTTATTATGTAAAGGGAAATGAAAATCTAATAGCCATGGGGGACTGGAAGTGGAAGCAGTAAAAGAAGGGCTACAGGAGAATACAAGCTTGGTAGTAGGAATGAGATAGGAGAAAAACTAATAGAACTCTGCAATAAATTTCAGCTAGTAACAGTGGATATTCTGTTCAAGAATCACAATCAGGATAAGTATAATTGGAATAGGCCAGGAGATACGAGAAGATTTCAGTTAGATTACGCCATGGTCAAGAAGAGATTCTGAAGTCTGATACTGGATTGTAAGCATATCCAAGAGCAGATACAGACACAGATCACAATTTAGTAGTGATGAAGAGTTGAAGTTTAAGAGACTATTTAGGAAGAATCAGTGCACAAAGAGGTGGGATACAGAAGTACTAAGGAATAAAGAGATACAATCAAAGTCCTCTGAGTCTATAGATTCCGTAATAATGAATAGTGCAGTAGGCAGATTAGTTGAAGCAGAATGAACATCTCTAAAAAGGACAATCACGGCAGTGAGAAAGAAAAACATACTTACAAGACAAGGAATGTAACTGCAAAGAAACCATATGTAAAAGAAGAAATACTTCAGTTGATCGGTGCAAGAAGGAAGTACAAAAATGTTCAGGGACATTCAGGAATAAAGAAATATACGTTACTTGTGAATGAAATAAACAGGAAATGCAGTGGAAGCTAAGGTGTAATAGCTTCAACAAAAATGTGAAAAAATCAAAAAAGAAATGATTGTTGCAAGTACTGACTCAGCACATAGAAAAGTCAAAACAAACAAGTCAAATTAAAAACAAGGGTAGTAACATTAAGTTGGATTGTAAGGCATACCCAGAAGTAGATATAATCACAAATCACAATTTAGTAGTGATGAAGAGTAGGCTGAAGAGACTATTCAGGAAGAATCAGTGCACAAAGAAGTAGGATACGGAAGTACTAAGAAATAAAGAGATATTCAAAGTCCTCTGAGCCTATAGATTCTGTGATAATGAATAGCTCAGCAGG
The DNA here is from genome assembly GCF_021461395.2 of Schistocerca americana. NCBI lineage: Eukaryota > Metazoa > Arthropoda > Insecta > Orthoptera > Acrididae > Schistocerca > Schistocerca americana. Next base: position 544,533,409 of record NC_060119.1, read on the forward strand.
CAGGTTAGTTGAAGCGGAATGAACATCTCCAAAAAGGAGAATCACAGCAGAGAGAAAGAAAAACATAGTTAAAACACAGGGAATGTATTTGCAAAGAAACCACACATAAAAGAAGAAATGCTTCAGTTGATCAGTGCAAGTAGGAAGTACAAAAATGTTCAGGGACATTCAATAGGGAAGAGATAGGGGATGCAATACTAGAGTCATAATTTAAATGGGCTTTGGAAGACTTATGATCTAATAAGGCAAAAGGGATAATATTCCATTGAAATTTCTAAAATAATTGGGGAGGTGGCAATAAAATGACTATTCACATTGGTGTGTAGAATATATAAGAATGGTAATATACCATCAGTCTTTAGGAAGAACAACATCCACACAATTCCGAAGATAGCAAGAGTCAATAAGTTGGAGAATTATCGCATAATCAGCTTAACAGCTGATACATCAGAGTTGCCAACAAGAATAATATATGGAAGAATGGAAAAGAAAATTAATGATGTGTGAGATGACAATCAGTTTGACTTTTGAAAAGATAAAAGCATCAGAGAGGCAGTTGTGTCATTGCAGTTTATAATGGAAGCAAGACTGAAGAAAGATTGGGACACATTAATAGGATTTGTCAACCTGTTAAAGTGTTCAACAATGTAAAATGGTGCAAGATGTTCGAAATTCTGAGAAAAATATGGGAATGCTATAGGGAGAGACAGGTAATATACAGTATGTACAAGAACCCAGAGGGGACAATAGACAGGATGACCATCAATGAAGTGCTCAGATTGAAAAGACTAGACTTTAGCCCATACTGTTCAATTAATATATCAAAGAATCAATAACAATAATAAAAGAGAGGTTCAAGAGTGAAAGGTTAGCAATGATAAGATTCACTGATGATATTGCTATCTTGAGTGAAAGTGGAGAAGAATTACAGGATCTGTTGAATGGAACGAACAGTCTACTGATACAAAACAAGGACTGAGACTAAACTGAATAAAGACTAGAATTGCTGATCATGAAGTACATGAAGTTAAGGAATTCTGCTATCTAGGCAGTAAAATAACCGATGACAGGTGGAGCAATTGTAACATAAAAAGCAGAATAACACTGGAAAAAAGGGTAGTCGTAGCCAAGATAAGTCTGGTAGTACCAAACACAGACCTTAATTTGAGGAAGAAATTTCTGAGAATGTATGTTTGAAGCACAATATTGCATGGTAGTGAAATATGAACTGTGGGGAAAGTGGAAGAGAGGAGAAATGAAGCCTTTGAGATATGGTGATATAGAAGAGTGTCAAAAATTAGATAGATTGATAAAGTAAGGAATGAGGAGGTTTTCTGCAGAATTGGTGAGGAAATGGCTATATGAAAAAGACTGACAAGAAGAAGGGGCAAAATGACAGGACATGTGTTAAGACAACAGGGAATAACTTATATGATACGAGAGGCAGCTGTAGAGGAAGACAGAGATTGGAAAACATCCAGAAAATAATTGAGGACAGAGGTTGCAATGACATTCAACATATGTTGTCATTTATGTGGTGTTTATCTACGTGGAGTTGTGATGGTTGGAGTCATTGTTCCAAGGATATTATAAATGAGACAATTCACAGTAGAATACCATTCTTATTGTAGTAAGACTTGAAGACATGATGTATTGCTTTTCTGCAAGTGAGCCACACAGATACAAATACAAAATGGTGATCCAATGTAAATCCAGTGCAAATATGGCTTTTAGTGCAGTGAGTCTCCAAAAAGATCTTTGGCTCACCTTCGATACAGCTCTTTTCATTTAAGCAGAGGGGCTGTATCTTTAAGGGAACTGACATCTGTCAGAGAAGAAAGGAATTCAGAAGGAAACTGGCTGTGGCCTATAGTAGGGAACCAGCCCCAGCATTTGCCAAATTTGAAAACAGGAAACCACAGTAAACCATTTTCAAGGTTCATGGTGGATAGATTCGGACCACCTCATTTCCAGAATCCAGGTACTGCTAGCTCAGCAATGCAAATCACAGAGCTACTGTAGGGAAGCAGCCTACTCATGCCGTATAAAATTCACATCAGTCTTTCCATTGTGTGCCAGTCAGTCCGCTGTAACTAGCTCTGATGCCATAAATGTTGCGCAATACTTTAAAAATCAAGTAAATAACTTGAAACGTTTCTAGGATGTCCGGAGTAATACTAAATCAATATGCGTTGAATATCAGTTCAATAACTTTAACCATTTTCGAAATTTGGACGTTTTTCTGTAAAAATCATTGGCGCAACAGAAAAGAGCTAGAGACTTAAAAATTTATATTTAGATTCCATTTTCATAATAATTTAGTAAAAACAGTATTCTGGATCTCACAAATTAAAATTTTTGTTGAAATTCATGATTTTCTGGTTTTTGTCTTAAAAATTAAGGAAGCAAGATAGATTAAGTAGGTGAATAAATAAGGCTAGGATGTTTAAATTTAAGTAGAAGGGAGATCCGCTATAATCATAAAGGTGTGAGAAGTTTCAACTGAATAACTATAAAACTATAGCAATAGCGTATCTCCAAAGGGCAAGTTCAGAGCTCTTCTACTGCGTGTAGTGTAATTAAATTAATTCTCTCGCCCAAAATATTTGACTTAGCCACGTCAGACTTTTATTATGATTACTTACCTGTGTGCTGATTGCACATTTAAATTGAGAGCTTCATCGGCCATCAGCAAAGCAAGCAATGATTTATTCGATAACTTAAAGTGGTGCATTACTAGCCCAGTGGCTAGTCGGGCGAGCGGAATTGATCAGGCGTTCCCTTAGCTGTCCGCATCGCGGCTTTATATATAAGAATGCTGTGCGAGAGAGGAAGGGCCCAGTTCTCTCCAGACGCTGATTAGCGCATCATCTGTGCCGGGAGTCACGACGCACCGGTATCATTGCTATATAGAGCCTAGGATGCCGTAATAAGTTACTCGGGATACGCGTAAGCATGAAATCATTTTCGAGTGAAGTGTTAATTCTGGGATGACTTTAATGATCTATCTTCAGTATGCGCATGTCGTATTTTCACGTGCCACCACGGGACAAACATTCTACCATTATTAGCGTGGCGTTTGATGAACATTATCATCAAATTATGGCGAGCATTCATTTAAACATTTAATTTGAATAGTTATAGTTGTATCAGTGCAGTAGACTCTGAACTGCTCTGGTAGTTGGACTGTGTGGATTCTTTTTATTGGTCTGTGACTTTCAGAATATAGTGAACATTTTGGACAGAATCGTTTTCGATTATGAATCCCAGACAATCTCCTAATTCCCCAGAGCTTTAAGCTGTAGCTATAAGTGTATTTCTCAGATGAAGTGGGCACTAGGAATTCTAATTACAGGCTTCACGTTTTGCTAATCACTTTCTGGTTGCTAATATTGTAGTTAGAGAGCCAGTGTTGAGAACGGCAAACAACAGCATTAAATAAATAATAAGAACATTTAAATAACAATAATTCCACCCGCTGCTCCACATATGGTTAATCGGCCGGGAAATGCATCTTTTCTACATTACATTCTACATTTAAATAACAACATAAATTCCACCAGCCGCCGCACAATTGGTGCATCGGCCGGGAAATGCATCTACATTACCAAACATTATATAACAACATTTATTCCACCCGCCGCCCCACATATGGTGCATCGGCCGGAAACATTCAACATTTAAATAGCAACATTAATTCCACCAGCCGCCCCACAATTGGTGCATCAGCCGGGAAATGCATCTTTTCTACATTACATTCTACATTTAAATAACAACATAAAATCCACCAGCCGCCTCACACTACCTCATTCAGTGGAGAATTTACAGTAACTCATTATTGTACATTGTTTTAAAATCAAACAAAATGCATCACAACAAAAGATGGAATTCTGATATTACATGACTTTCCTTTAACTGTTCGTGTTTTGTCATTTGATAGTGCACGAATACATGCATATTTTAAGATTGAATTGTGTAAGGAATTCATGGCTTTACTTATCATAATATTATAAGAGCATAAATAGATTCTGGTTGAAAGGGGGAGGGGGGGGCTATGCAGGGAAAATTGTGCTCAGATGAATTCAAACAGCCAGCTGAAAAAATCTTTTAGAAATGAACGAACAAAGGAAATGTGATGTCATCCCATACCCTTCTGCTCTCCTAGCCGTTGCATATCAGAACTGGTTTTCATAACTGTACACTGCCCAGATCACCAGATTGGATGATATTTTACGTTTTGGGCTAATAATGATAGAATTTTTAGCAAATTTCTTAAGAAAACCATTACCCTTTGGAAGATACTTTCGCCAATCTAGGCGGGTTTTAGATGACACAAGCAAATGCAAGTGTATTTTTATGCACTGATTTTAATTTAATGTTATTTATAATGATATTTACCACTCCACAATTGTGGTTTTTGACACACATCCTGCCCCATACACATTCTTCATTCTCCAATTGATGTCTACCAATGTTTTTTCTTTGGCAGGTGTGAAAGAATATCAGCACATTGGACCTGTCTGGAATCAGTTGGAAATAACATTGCTGTAGCTCATGTTCCCACATTTAATGCACACACATATGAAAGGCATGAATACCACACTAATCCCTTACCCACATCTCGGTGCTTGCATACTTGCATCACAGTTGTGCTACATTCAATATATGCCACAGCATCACTCTAAAATGGAAATGTTTTAATCACCCCTTGTATCTTTCAGTATCACTACAGAACAACTGCATCCTGTGTAATTTCATTTAAAGGGGGGGGGGGGTGAGGGAGGTGGTCCAGATCTCTCACTTACAGCTCTTTAAAATATTCTTAGAAAGAAGAAAGTGTTGTGCTTAAATCATGTAATTACCACTGATGTTAGTTAATAGTTACTGGTGAGCATTAGCCAGAGTTCCACATTGCTTCACTCACTGCGTGTTTTGGAACCTTCTCCTTCCCACTGTAACTTATGTAGACTGATAAAAATGAGGGTGATACATAAATCTACGTTGTCATTTCATGTTCTTGGACATCAGGTGTTGTTGCTGATTACTAAAACTTATAAGTGCCCTTACAATAATGTGAATTTCATAATGGAAACAACAATAAAAATGAGGTTATGTAGCCAGTCACCTGTGCTGACTGATCTATGGTGCATAGGGTGCATAGGTAGATGTAACAATACAGAAATTTCACTAGCTTTCAAGCTTCCACCTCATTTTCCAGTTTATGTATGAGTGCATGTGTGTGTGCGCCCATGTGCATGCACACACGCACGCACACACACACACACACACACACACACACACACACACACACACACACACCACTGTCTTCCCAAATGTACTTACTTTTTTTCTGATTCAGTAGATACATTTTTGAGGGTTTTGTTGAGGCTGGAAATAACATTTCTACTTTCCTTCAGTTCAAGTTCCATTTTATCATCAGAACCATTGGTGTTTTTCTAAAAGAGTGAATAATCTGGATCAGTATGTAAATTTCTCATTAGTAAATTTATTTATTTATAGCTCTTACTTGCTACCAAAGCTTGTATTTTATTATATAATTAATAACTGTAACAGCATATTTCCTTCTGGTACACTTCTAAGGTTTATTTTTTAACAATTTTAATAACTAAAATGTGCACAGCCACATGATTCATATTTGAAAAACAAAATAGTTTTCCTTGTTTTACTGTACTTTTAGAAAATACAGAATGATATTTTTGTTCAATGTTGGCTTATCATCTTATACATACAAAATCACAGAAGAAACTTCAAAATGACTACTACATTTCTGTGATAAACAACATTTATTCCATGCTGGAAATAACATACAGGCATTGAAATTTCCTCTCTCAGATTTTTGCAGGATTGTACCATTGTTTTGCACTCACACGCTTAAAGCTTGAGAGTTCTCAAGTGCTGTTCTGTTTCGAACTCACTGACCTCACTGACCTTAGTTTCAATACGTACTGTTTTTCATACATTTTGCAGCTTTTTGTAAGCAATTTTATGACATGCTTTATTATAAATATTGGATGTATCAATTGATATAAATAATTTTAATCTAGGAAGCAGCTATACAGAACTAAGGCAGTGACTGTGCACTCATGCTCCTTTTTGAGTGTAATACACTGAGGTGACAAAAATCATGGAATACCTCTTAATATCACATCAGACCTCCTTTTGTCCAGCACAATGCAGCAACTCAATATCACATGGACTCAACAAGTTGTTGGAAGTCCCCTGCAGAAATAGTGAGCAATTCTGGCTCTATAGCCACCCACAATTCTGAAAGTATTCCCAATGCAGGGTTTTATGCATGAACTGAACTCTCAGTTACGTCTGATGAGTGTTTGATGGGATTCATGTTCGGTGATCCAGTTGGCCAGTTCATTTACCTGAATTGTCCAGAATGTTCTTCCAACCAATGATGAACAATTATGGCCCGGTAACATGGTGCGTTGTCATCCATAAAAATTATATCACTGTTTGGGACCATGAGTCCATGAATGACAGCAAATGGGCTCCAAGTAATCGAACATCTAAGGAGACAATCCATTTCATGCAAACACAACCTACATCATTATGGAGCCACCACAGCTTGCATTGTGCCTTGTTGGCACAAGCTAAGTGCACAAAATTTACCAAACTGGGCATTCTCTGGGCTAAAGCATTTTTTAATTGGTTTAAAAATTAATGAAAAACTGAAGCAGTAGGGGGGGAGGGGAGGGGTCAGATATGAGTCAGGATATTTTTAACATTTCAAATGATGTGAAAGTTGATATAAAACCAGACTTGAACAAATTATTGAGATCTGTGTTACGACAAATAGGAGAAATGGGCTCAAAGTCAGAAAAAGTGGAATCTACAATGAAATCTAACAGTAATGTATTAAGATTTGAAATAAAATGCAACAATGACCAAACAGAATCTCAAATCAAATTCATCAGTGCCCAATTAGAATCTCAGATGAAATCCAATAGTGACCAATCAGAATCTCAAATAAAACCTCTAACGACATTTTAAAGGCAGATGTGTGGCAAAAAAAAAAAAAAAAAAAAAAAAAAAAAAAAAAAAAAAAAAAAAAAAAATCAGTTTTTTAAATTGCATAATTTATTAGATTGATTCTTTCAGAATAACATCACATAGTTTCATAATCAAACTCTATCTAGCACTATGTTTTGGAAAAGTTTTTTTGGGTGTCTGCACCTGCCACACCCCCTCTTTCTATACTGTGATCCACACCTCCTCTATGCTAGAAATTTTTTGTGTACTAATTTTTCATTCACAATCAAAAAGAACAACAAATAAGTCTACAAGCTGTGAGAAAGATTACCTTTTCTTGTTCCTTTGTTTACAATGTAGGTTTTTTTTAAATAAAAAAAAAGGAACAGAACATACTACAAACTTATTTCAGTTGTTAGCTTTGCATATGTCAGCCCATTTTGTTCAAAATGGATTGTAACAGTGGATGCATATTCTAAAAAGTGTCAAATTTCACATGCAAAGGGTACATGAATTAATATAACAGTATTACAGATATTGCTCCTAAGTGTGAAGAATAGTTTTCGACAAAAGGAGAAAATTAGTGATGCTGTGTACAGTGCCAAAGATGAGTTTTCTAGATTTAGGTTAATTCACTTAGAAATACTTGCCCACATAATTATGTTTCATGTGCATATGGTAACTGTGTGTCAAAGGGCCTTAGACTGTGACGACAGTGACAGAATTGGCATTGTAAGTAATACATGTATTTTGTGTAATGCTTGTGAATATGATGTTTGGTTCAGCACTTCTCTTCTCCATGGGAAGATGTATGAGGTGAATACAAGATCGTGTTATACCATGAGATGTTTAGGTGTAGGCAGAAATGGCATAAATTTGTTTTGTGGCTTGATGAACATCCCTGCACCAGTGACTAGATTCAGTGATTACAACAGAACACTGCTCTTGAAGTTGAGTGCAAGGAGAACATCTAAGCAGCTGCTGAGGAAGCTCTAGATATTAACAACGAAGGGGAGGAAGGACACTGTACTGAAGACAGATCAGTGTGTCTCTTGTGATGGAACCTGGATGAAGAGTGGCCACACAGCACTTCATGGTGTATCATTTGTCATTAGTGAGGATACAGGGAAAAATCTTAGACTTCCAAGTAATGAGCAAATATTGCTCTCAGTGCGACACAAGAAAGAACAATTATGGCAGTAAAGAAGAAAGGTGGCAGCAGAAACACAAGAAAGTATGCAACGAGAATTACCAGGGGCCAAGTGGTGGGATGGAAGAAGCTGGGATGAAACTAACATTCCAAAGGTCAGTTGAACAATGTAGTGTTAGGTATGTTAATTATCTACATGATGGAGATTCCAGTGCTTTTAAGACTGTTTCAGTGAGCAATCCTTACGACTCACAAACTAGAGTTCTCAGATTGAAGAAAGAAATGAAAGGCAAGAAATTAGAAAATGGAATGAAAGGCAAGAAGTTAGAAAATGGAGAGCCACTGGTAGCTGTTAATAGATGGGCTGACAAGGAAATTCACACTTTCCAAATATATTACAGAAAAGATATCAGTGCTGATTTACACAGTGTGAAAACAAAGCAGCAAGCCATGTGGGCAACATTCTTTCAAAAAATTTCCACAGGTGATAATCCTCATCATTCCCTTGTGACATACCATGGTACAAATATCTTCACGCAGAAGCCAGCGGGAACCCATACACCCACAAACATGGTTTGCCACTTGCTGTTTTAGATGTTATAAAAGGAACTTTCAGGCACCTAGCCAATTCTGAACTGCTGAAAAAATGTGTACATGGGGGTCTTGCCCTGGGAAATTTTAGATGAAAAATAGTTTTTCTTAAGCATTTTATAGTCACATGATCAACATTAGAACCCCAAAACTGGACTCTCGATAGCTCGACACTCCAGGAAACTTGACAAGCCTGACACATTTTTGCCTTTGAAAAAAGAAACAAAACATAAATACACACGGTGTTTTCGTAAAAAGCTAATTTAATTTACAGTAATAATCATGCTTACAGACTATTACAGAGCAGTAAATATATAGCTTTGAAAAGACTGAAATTATATTTAAATAAATCCTAACCTATTATCAAAAGAATAAAACATAAAATATTGCTGTTGCGCAGTAATAGCACTTTGATTAATAAGTGAAATAGCTAATTTAAGCTAACTTTGAATAAGGCTCATGGTTTATTAAATAAAAACAATATCTCAAAGTTAATGCTATAATACAGTTAATACAATATGCCTAATACTTTCAGTTAAAAAGTGTGTAAATAGTGGGTTTTAATTGCGTCTTTGTGTCTTACACCCTAAAAATATTTAAGTGTTTGAAAATAACTAATTCAGTATTATAGTAATATAGTAATACAGTACTAAACTAGTACTAATCTTTTGAAACTGAAAATTTAACATTATGTATGTATTTAATCCCCTACTTAATAAAGATTTTTAATATTGCTCTAAACGCCATTATTAGAGCCAGAGTGTCTTTAGAAAGGTGCAAATGTCAACCATCTGACTGGATTACTGAATATGAAGTTGTCGATGACTGGTCGGATACTCAATTCATCCAAAATATCTCAGTGGGCATGAAGAACAGCCAAGCTGCTCAATCGCTTCTGTTCCATCGTTGATCGGAGATATAACTTCAGACATCTAAGCATACTAAATGACCATTCTACTGTTGCTGTCATGATAGGAACTACTTGAAGAAGCTTAATGCACTTCACTACTTCAGTAACATTTCTCCAACTGTAGGCTCTTGTATAATGTACTTTCTTACATCACGCATGTTTTTTCAGACCAGTTGTTTTTTATTAGCTATATTGGCTAACATATTCAAGTGCAAGCACAGTCTCTCAATGTCTAGGTCATTTTTGAAAAACTCAGTTGATTTTTTGAAATTTGTTTCACCTCTGTTTACTAAAAGCAAGCACTCTTGTTCAACTGCATTTACTTGTGTGAGTCCAGTTGAGGCAAACCCCTCAGTAATGCAAGATTGCACTGTTTCACAAACTTCAATGTAAATATCTTTGTAGTATTCCTTTGGGATTTTGAAAGTGTGTGGTGAGCTGGCTTTGTTGTTTTCATAGTTCTTTGGTATACTTCGATTCCGAGCAAGTGTCAGGTCATCAACTTGTGAAGGTTTTTCTTTTAAACACAATTCCCAAAAGTGTTCAAAACAATCATGCCTTCCATTCAATACACAAACTAAGCCCTCATATATTTTTTCAGATCAGTAACACTTCGATGAAGGCACTGAATTTTTTTCATTGACAACTTTTATTACATGGCAATAAAGACATAAAAAGAACTAAGTCTTGAATTAAAACATTGACTCAAGGTAGCGTCTGTTTTGTCCTCTGCAGAAAATGTTTCAAAAAACTCTACAAGTTCTTCAAAATTTCTCAATATTCTCAAGATACTGGAAGCTCGCATATTCCGAGTCAGGCAAAGAGGTCGCAGACCAGCTTGTTTGTTGGCACTCTCACAACGTATGCTTCTGAAAAGTCCCGTCCTTTTACGGTGTTTATTACATCCTTGGCCAAAGCCATAATATCCCCCATAGACATAAGATGGCAGAGACTGTCTACAGCTGCCAAGTCTAAACTGTGAGCAGTGCAGTGCGCATAACATGCTTTTGGTTGTATATCCAAAACTAACTTTTTTAGTCCTTTGAACTTACCTCTCATATTCGAGGCACCAACATAGCACTGTCCTCTTAAGTTATCCATTGACAGATCAAGATGAGCAAAAATGTCCTTTAAAATACTAAACAGCGTTTGTGATTCAGTGTTGGCGATCTCATATAAGCCAATAGAGTCTTTGTTGATGAGTAAGGAATCAACGACAGTACGAATACAAAATGACACTTGTTCATCAATCGAAGAATCACTTGTTTAGTCAACCATAATAGAAAAATGTTCAGTCTTCTTGATTGAAGTCAATACCTTTCTCAACACAGACTTTCCTAGTAGATCAATGATCTTATTTTGAATATCATGGGACCCCAAATGCCCTAACCAATCTTTAAACTCAGGTATGTCATTCTTTCGGAGTTCCAACAATTGAAAGAAATTGAGTTTACATCTTCATGACCTCTAATTGCTAGTCCTTTTTGGCATAAAAATTGTATGGTAGTAAAAATTGTCTCAAGAGCTAAACATTCTTCCTTCATATCACTACCTAACTATTCATTCAATTGGGTGGCCACACTTTGGTTATTGACAGAATTTAGTTTCAGAACACCTTCTTTATGATTAACGTATTTTCATGAAGACAGAATTTTTCCGAAGCCTTTTTCCAGTTAGAAAACCCTAAGGAAGTAAATGCATCTTTGTTTTTGAAGAAAATTGTTATTCTTGCCTGAAGACGATGAAGCAGTTCATGACACAATAATTGTAGGAGGTTGACTTGCAGTATCATCAACTTCCAAGTGTGCCTTTTTGGTAAACAATTTATCCATTGCAAACTTAATTCACAATACACTAAGAGACTAAAGTAAACAAATAAAATATAGTCATATAAAGAAGTCCAATAGACACTAAAGTCAGAACACTAAACACGTCTGCAGCATGCACTGAATGAAACTATCCACACTGAATGACTGCGACAGAAGGGTGGGCTTTATATAGCCATGGTCTCGTAATGTCTCGAAGCATCAAGGTGACGTGAGGCATAGGGTTCCAGGCACTTCTGCTCCAGTCCTTTTGATGTTGCTGCTGCCACAGTGCTGGCCCACCGGCGCCAGACTTTACCAGCAGGTTCACGCACCAGGACAAATTCTAAGTTTGGCCACAGCACCATAACACTATCATGATTCACACCACTCATTTTTCATTAACCTGCTTACTACCATGATAATTATTTGTTTCAACTCATTACTGAATGTATTTTAAAAGGTAACTATTGTCAAACAAGGAAAATAAAAAATTCCAACATAATTTTGTGATTTTACAAAGCATAATATAACTAATCATTTTCTTAAATTATTGGGGGAGCTCCACCCCTCCCCCCCCCTCCCCCCCAAACGAATTTTGGAGGGGGCTCAGGTCCCCTCAGGCCTCATAGAGTCGGTGCCTGTGTCTCTTATGCTTGACAGCAGTAGAGCAGTTTGCTCTGTGATTTGAGTGTGTTACGTTGTGTACCTGTATCTTTATACCTATTAAGATTCTATAAAATAAAATGTGTTGTGTACTCTTTACCAGTGTGTCATCTACCATTTTCTATTACCAGAGTTCCACATTGGTGACCCAAAACTTTGAGTGAACTTTAAAATAGTGCAAATTCATGTCACAAGAATGTGGCCTTTCCATCCCCATTGTGTTATGCCAACCACAAATTTCATTGAACTCTTGCATCCCTCACTACAGACACACATGAACAGTGCTCCGTACATTGCTCAAGTGATTAAAAGTGAGAGTGACACTTCTCACATTGCAGACTCATCACAAATTGCAGTAGCATAACAAAGCAATGAAACTGACAATCTGCTTACTGACTTTGTTATGGACTCTACCAGTGTAATGTCTACCCATGCATTCTGTCAACATTTTCATGAACTGGACTACAGATCAATGCTGACCACATTGTCACCCTTATCATACACATCGGACACTTATCCACCCAATGCCACCTCACAGCAGGCCATCTATTCTCGGCTCCGTGCATGTATCTGCATTACCAACCACTGCCCACTGGGAATTCTCCCTGTGCTGTGTAGCTGTATTCTAACCACATTACCAAACCAAACAGTTGACTGCTTCACAGCTCTCACTACCATTGTTCCGTATGGACAAGCAGCACCTTAGTTCATGATCGTCGAAAGCATGTTAATCCCCAATGCCATCATCACAGGTGATGAGAAGTAAATCACTCTACTCAGCCACCTTAGCACCCATGCTGCATACCGGCTTTATCTATGACATCATCCTTGCACCACCATCTACGGACAAGTAGGGGACTGCCAAAACAATGCTCTTATGATGCCTCTCCCACTCTCCCAAAGAACAACTCTCACCAGGTACTTTACACTGAACATTTATAGAATGGGACCTCTTTCAAATTGTGGCAGCATCTCCATAGAAAATTAGATCTGTGCATCATGTACAATGAGGAACAAGGTTCTGTGGATAATCCGGATCATCAAGCACCCATTCCAGGTGCAGATGACTTTACTTTCCACTTGTAACCTGTCTCCCAATACCCACCTGTCCTGTTTTTCACCATTTCTTGACATAGGCACAGCATCAACAAAGCTCCCACAAATGGTATGGATATGCATGCTGCACTGCTATGGGCCTGACCTCCTGCAGCCACCAACAGTCACCGAGCACTGTCATCTTGCCCAATTCTGATGGTACAGCGGCCACCAGACCCCTGTGTTTATAAAACAATCTTGGCTCCAGTTGTTACTCCCGGTTCATCGGCAGCCATGCACATGTGGTTTTGACTCTGTTGGTGCCACACCCACTTCAGCAACACTGCATGCCTCTGTTGTCAACCTTGTGACTAACCAAACTCACCTCACATTAATGGGAGACGATCGGCAGGCCCAATCCATTAAGAGATACTCACAGAAATTTCCTGCACTTTTGGACCATCAGCTATTCACATGTCACAAACGGTATGTTGATAAAATGAGAGTGTGATTATCAATCCATCCAACAAATAACTTGCACGAATACTCTGGGAATCAATACTAATGAGGATAGGTAGCAACTCACCATAAAGATGACCACTGAGCCACAGACAGGCACATGGAAAAGACAATTGTCCTCTCACAACTACATTTTGGCCATAGCTTTTGTTGAAAAATGGGAACACACACAAATTCACACAATCACTCAGACACATCTCATACACACATGACCACCATCTCCAGCTGGCAACAGTCTCTGAATATCAGGTCCAAGCAATCCCCTCCTCATGCCTTCCTACCTCTCATCAGCAGTTGCCAGGCAAGTGGCAAGATGTGGTGGCAACATTGACTGAAAACTGAGGGTAGTGGTAGAAAGGGGAGAAGCAGTGAGAATGAGGGAGCAGGGAAGCAGTGCACATACTCAGCTGCATCCAACCAGTGATGATACATGACATCTCAGTGAACAAAACATTTCAGCTACTGAGACAAAAACAAGATTTTTCCCCATGTTTTTTACAAATTTCCATGATATTTCCTGATTTTCCTGACATGTGTGTAATTCCTTGATTTCCAGAACTTGTGGCAACCCTGGATATGTTTGTCCCCATGTTAAGTGAGGCTGCAAGTGGACGAGGGCCTTTGTACTATGCCAGCGATGTAAAACTCCTCGCACACTCAGGCCCCATTAGGCACTTTACAGATACTGAAGAAACAGTTCCAACACATCCATGTGGACCTGGTCAGTCCCCTTTTCCCATCTAGCAACAACAGCTACCTCCTCTCCATTGTTGACCAGGTAAAACATTGAATAGAGGCTACCCCCATCCAAGACATCACTGCTGAAACAGTTGTCAGAGCTATCTTGTCGTCCTGGTTCGTATGTTTTGGCTGCCCTGACTTCATAACCACACACCAAGGTAAGCAATTTGAGTCCTCACTGTTTGCTGAACTCTGTAAACTATGCCGCATTACTCGTTACAGAACCACCAACTATCATTCTCAAGCTAATTGGCTTGTTGAGAGGTGGCATCGCAGCCTAAAGGCCACACTCACGTGCCACAGGGGTCTCCAAAGACCTAGCTATTTGCAACTGCATCATACTGCATGATAATACTGTCCATGTTGCACTCCAGCCCCCATTCTCAGACCCGTATAGAGTTCTCCGACACAGCCACGACACCTGTGATGTTCTGCTTAATGGTAAGCCAGTCACAGCCTCTATCAACTGACTGAAACCAACCTAGAATCTCATCAACAAGCCCCCCATTACGGACTCTACCACCATGGTAGCTTCCCTCACCTCCCCCCCTTCCTGCCCTGGACTCTCCAACCTTCTCCCCCTGCAACTGGGTCCCCTCCTTCCCAGATGTTACTTGACATCTACTGCTTCTGCCCAGAGAATCATACTGTCACAGTTACAGACAAAGATCTGGCAGTCATAGGGGCCCATGATGATTACACGGTCTCAGCTGAGTCCCCAGTACACCATTTTCGGGAAGTTGTCACCTTAGCTGATAACATCAATACCGCAACTCTCCACACATGTTTCACTAATGACATCCGCCTGGTCGTCTCCACTACTCGCCTGCCCTCTCTGGGCAGTGAGCTCCTCACAATTCCATCCAACACACACATACTGGGGGATTCATCTTTTCCATTTCCCCCCACCCCATGCTCATCCGTGCAGGCTGCACTATCCATGCACCCACCTATTCCATGATTGTGACTATCATCTCTACAACTTGCACCAGACCAGACCACCCTCACCAGCACTCCCTTCCTACCCCCCCCCCCCCCCCCCAGTTGTCACCCCCACATTGTGCTCTGCACTGATGGAGGGGTGGGGGGTGGGCTCTATGGGAACAAGTACGTTACCATTGCTGACCAGAGAAAATGACTGTCAGTCTTATCTCTGATGGTTGACCATAGCAATTCGCTCTTGTGACTTGAGTGTGTTACGTCCTGTATCCTTGTACATATTGAGCTTTTATAAAATAAAGTGTGTTGTGTAGTCCATTCCACTGCGTCATTTGTCATTCCCTATCATTGCTTACAAAAGTTCCATAAAGTAAATCAGATCATAGGAATGTAAGAGATCCAGAGATGGGCATTAAGACTTAACCAGAATTTTATAAATGGGCAGAAAATGCACTACAAGATGCAATATAGGATAGTACTGAGCATAATAGTTTTGATCAGGTGACATTATTTGAAGAGAGATAAGGTGACAGAATGAAGGTGAGTACTGGACAACAGCGAAGTGTGGATATCATGCTAAGAAGAGAACAGGCTGTGGATTGGGGTGTTGAGAGTTATTATGATGAAGATAAAGATAATTTTATTAAAAGCAAAGATAGTAATGTTGAAAACTGCAAAATTGAGGATAAGGTTTACACTGAAACAAACGTAGATGAGGTGTACTGAGTTTGTTAGTGGAGATATGTCAGGGAAACAGATGTTGTCTACCAGTGCTTGTCAGCTATTAGTCATTAAAGAACTGGGAAGAGAGAATGGAGAAGATATGGATCAGGTAAATTTATGCATCAACTTAGAAGGGAAGGGAGAGAAATTTTTCTGGTTAATGTGGAATACTTAGGGAATAACTGTAACAATGAAAAGTTCTCAGAATGCTTGCTAAAATCCATAAGACCTCTTACCCAATAGATGGAAAAACTCACAAATCAATAAGCATCAGAAAGAGGGCAACAAATACCAGCTTGTTTACAGTACAGGCCAGTTAGAAAAAGATATAACAAATGCAGGATCAGGTGTTGTTGTTGTTAATGTGTTAAAAACCAAAAGTGAAGGACCTTTTGAAAAAGATAATGTAGAAGAACTGAGTTGTAAAGAAAATGAAAATGATTTGTTGTTTGAAAATACTGTGGGAAAAGAATTAAGTGATGAGATGGACTGTCCATACACATTGAAGAGCCAAAGAAACTGATACAACCGCCTAATACTGTGTAGGGCCCCCCGCGAGCACACAGAAGAGCCACAGCATGATGTGTCACGGATTCGACTAATGTCTGAAGTAGTGCTGGAGGGAACTGACACCATGAATCCTGCAGGGGCTGTCCAGAAATCTGTAAGCTTAAAAAGGGGGTGGAGATCTCTTCTGTACAGCATGTAGTAAGGTATCTCAGATATGCTCAATAATGTTCATGTCTGAGGAGTTTGATGGCCAGCAGAAGTGTTTAAATTCAGAAGAGTGTTCCTGGGGCCACTCTGTAGCAATTCTGGACGTGTGGGGTGTCACATTATCTGCTGGAATTGCCCAAGTCTGTCAGAATGCACAATGGAAATGAATGGATGCAGGTCATCAGACAGGATGCTTACACACATGTCACCTGTCAGAGTAGTATCTAGATGTATCAAGGGTCCCATATCACTGCATCTCCACATGCCCCATACCATTACAGATCCTCCACCAGGTTGAACAGTCCCCTGCTGACATGCAAGGTCCATGGATCCATGAGGTTGTCTCCATACCCATACACGTTCATCCGTTTGAGACAATTTCAAACGAGCCTCATCTGACCAGGCAAAGTGTTTCCAGTCATCAACAGTCCAATGTTGCTGTTGATGGGCCAAGGTGAGGTGTTAAGCTTCATGACATGCAGTCGTCAAGGGTACATGAGTGGGTTTTGGCTCTGAAAGCCCATATCGATGATGTTTTGTTGAATGGTTCACATGTTAACACTTGTTGATTGCCCAGCATTGAAATCTGCAGCAATCTGAAGAAGGACTGCACTTTTGTCACAATGAATGATTCTCTTCAGTCATTGTTGGTCCCTTTCTTGCAGGATCTTTCTCAGGCTGCAGCAATGTCAGAGATTTGATGTTTTACCAGATTCCTGATATTCACGGTAGAACCATGACATGGTCATGAGGGGAAATCCCCACTTCACCACTACCTCAGAGATGCTGTGTCCCACCACTTGTGCACTGATTATAAAACCATGTTCAAACTCACTTAAATCTTGATAACCTACCATTGCAGCAGCAGTAACCAATCTAACAACTGCAACTGCAACACTGTATTCTGCTGTTTAAATACCTCTGTATTTGAATACTCATGCCTGTACCAATTTCTTTGGTGCTTAAGTGTATAAAAGTGAAAATAAATGATTGGGAAGGTAAATGCTTAATAGACACAGGAAGTCCTGTTTCTGGAGTAATGGAGAAGCTTACATATAAAATTACGAAGGGAAAGGATGCTGTTGAATTAACAGAAATAGGGGTAAAAATAAAGGGAAGACACAGCAAAATGGTGAAGCATCAAGTGCTGTTCACTATTGAAACTGG
This sequence comes from Schistocerca americana, assembly GCF_021461395.2. Taxonomy (NCBI): domain Eukaryota; kingdom Metazoa; phylum Arthropoda; class Insecta; order Orthoptera; family Acrididae; genus Schistocerca; species Schistocerca americana. Next base: position 544,551,374 of record NC_060119.1, read on the forward strand.
AAATAGAAACTTTGATTGTGGTTGTCTGCTGATTCCCTAATTGTCATCAAATTTCCATCAGTGGATGGATTAGATAGTAAAAGTAAATGCATGCTTTGATTGATATAGGAAATTGTAACCTTTCAGATAGGTGTGTGTACTGCAAACTGTGGAAAAGAATGTAACCATGGAGATAATCATCACCTTTCTGAAGAAGTCTGTTTAGCTTATTCATATGATCAAAACTTTGAGGAGCTTGTGAACTGTAAATTCAATGAAGCTATAACTTGAAACAAGAATAGAAAGAACAGTTAAAAGCAACTTGGTGGGAATTCCAAGTGAGATGTATTTTGTGATAAACCACAAAGACTCAGCTTTGTGGGAATTCCAAGTGGGGCGCATTTTGTGATAAACCACAAAGACTCAAAAACTATCCACGTAAGACCTCTTTGACCATTTTTACAAAACCCTGAGGGATTCCTTCATTCAAAAAGAGTAGAGAGAGATATTCAAAAAATGAAAACACAGGGAATTTTAGAAAGAAGTGGCAGTGAATACAACAATCCTCTGATAATTTTTGCAAAATGAGGTGACTTGTCAGGCTACTTCTTGATTCATGACCAATAAGTTTCTGAAAAGAGAGAATGACCACTCTGAAAATATAGATGGACTACTACATAAATTTGAATGTGTTAAATGTACCTTATAAATAAATAAAAAACTTTTTTATTTTAAATTCAGTGCAATAGTATTTGTAAAATGACTCTTAGTGTTCATTAAAAAATGACGATCATTCCACTTGGGACCTGTGGAATGGTACATTAGCTTATTTGTTTTAGTTTAAATATTTGTCATGTATTGTTGTTTTTCTGACATGTTCCACATCCTGGAGGACCTCCTCACTACGGATCAATTGGAATGAAAGTAAATCTAATCTAAAAAAAAAAAGTAGCTTAGTTTGACTTCTGGCTTTCATCAAATTTGTTTAGCCCAGGCTCTAGAAAATACACTGCATTTCTATAAAATGGTCAATGTTTTCAATATTGTGTTGTACCTTTTTGTACTTATATCTGTTGCTGAATTTATTAGGGCTTTGTATTTTGTTATGGGGGATGAAATAAATTCAAAAATAATTGTTTATGTGGATAACATTTTAATAACAATAAAAACATGGAAGAACATTTTGAAGTATTACAGGAGGTGTGTTTGGAATTAAGTAAATGGGGAATGATCATGAAGTTACCAGCCCATTTCCCTGCTGTCAGCATTCTCAAAAATAATAGAAGCAATTATGAAAGACAGGTTAATGAATTACCTGAATAAATGCAATCTTTTAATCAAATCACAGTTCGGTATCCGAAGAGGCAAAAATACAGAGTCAGCCATAGTAGAATTCACAAAAGTTGTACTTGATGCTCTTGATAAAGATGAGTGTGTCACAGGCATATTTTTGGATCTTTCTAAGGCATTTGATTCAGTTGACCACAAGATTCTATTAAATAAATTAGAAGCATTAGGAATAAGAGGGGTAGCTAATGACTGGTTTCGATCATACCTAGCAGACAGGGTACAAAGAGTAGTGATAACATCAAATAGATCTAAACATTTAGTAAAACACTTATCAGAACCAAAATACATTAACATAGAGATTCTGCAAAGTAGCATATTAGGACCAATACTATTCCTGATATACATCAATGACTTCCCCATTAGTGTTACTCATGGTGAAAAAATTCTCTTCATTGATCACAGCAATATTATAGTCACTGAGAAAACAAGAGAACACCGTGCTGAGGAAGCAAATGAAAATCTCAAGGAAGTTTATGATTGGTCAATAAGCAATAAAGTGACATTGAAGATAAAGGATACTAATGCCATAACTTTCAGTTTGAAGAGGAAAAATGTCAATGTTAAATTAAATGTAGGTGGCACCTCTATAGATTGTGTAACAAATGCAAAATTTCTAGGAATGAATATTGATTCTCAGTTGAAGTGGTGTGAACACACAAAGGTACTTGCAAACAGAATGTCATCAGTGTGTTATGCCCTTAGAATCCTATCATCAGTGGGTAACATTCAGTGTCTTTAAGTTACGTATTAATCATATGTACACTCAATTCTTAGTTATGGCATAGTTATGGCTTAGTTATGCGCAAAACATGAACACAATTTTCAAATTCCAGAAAAGATCTATAAGAATAATAACCAAAAATACTAGTTGAGCTCATTGTAAAGATCTGTTCAAAACACTGGAGATTTCAACTGCTCCATGTGAATACATTTACCAGTCAGTTATACACATCAAAAATAACATTGGTAATAAAGGCACAAACAGCTCTGTCCATGACCACGCAACAAGAAATAGACTCAACTTACATTTACCAAGAAAAAAATAAACATAAAACTCAAAACAGCATTATCTACAATAAATTACCAAAAGAGATTACAGAAATTGCAAAAACACACTTATTTAAAAAGACAGCTAAAAAGTACCTGTTATGCAATACATTTTATACATTGAAACATTAATTAGATAAAACAGAGTAGGGGTTTGACAGAAAATGTTGTGCAAATAAATAATAATAAAAATGATTATAAAACATCCAACATTCCACATAACACCTTCACTTTATGGTTTTTCCTTCTTTTTTCGTTTCTAGAAATACTTACCCCCAACCTATGCATAGCACAATACTAACACCTCTTCCTCTTTCTGAGCTCAACATCTCACTGATTATGGAGGGATGCTGACTCAGTTTTTCTGGATAGCAAATGGGAAGTTGTTTTCCAGGATAGCAAATGGGAAGTTGCAGTACAGAAAATGGCCCAGAGATCACCAGTGTGTGTGTGTGTGTGTGTGTGTGTGTGTGTGTGTGTGTGTGTGTAGTGAGTGAAGTGTTATGAAACAATGTGTGTGTACTGTGTGCAGTGACTGTTAGTGAGATATGAATGAATGGTGTGGCATTACATTATTTTAATAAGTTATTTGTAAAAAAAGTATTGTATACCAGGAGTAAATCTAATGATTATATCTAACTAGAAGTCTGTAAACATGTGTAAATACGAATTAGCTTATTTTAAATTGATCTAAACTTGTAAATACTTTGGCATGTCCTAGTTCCTTGTAAGAAGAGATCTACGGATGAATAAAGCTACTACTACTACTACTACTACTAGAAAATTGTAGGTCTTGGATGAGTGAGTTAATTCTTGGGACATATTATTTCAGGAAAGGTGATTTCATCTGACAAAAATAAAATTGATGCCATTGCCAATTTTCCTGCACCAATGAATAAAAACAATTACAGTCATTTTTGTTTAATGGGATCCTATAGAAAATTTTTCAGTAATCAAGACTTTAATGCCACTTGTTTATGTAATTTGTCGAAGAAAAATATTGTGTGGGGTTGGAATCTGGAATGAATTGGAATCAGGAATGAATTGGAATCAGGAATGAATTCAAATCTTGTATGGACCAGATATGTCACTTCCTTTTTGTTTAAGGTAACAGCAGTGATACAGGACTTTGTGCTCACTTATTTCAAGAAATAGAAACTGGGCAGGGGCAGTGGCAGGGTGTGGGGGAGGGGGGGGGGGCAGTTGGACAAAAATCCATAGCTTTTCCAAGTGGGATATTGCAAAAACAAAAAGATCACACTCCTTGACAGAAAAGGAACTCCTGGCTATACATTACAAGTTTAAAAGCTATCTTTCGAGAAATAAAGCAATTTTCTATATTGAACTACAGCATAATGTTACCTACAGGAATACAAACTATATAACAACAGAATAAACAGATGGGCATTTTTTCACAGTAGTACAACTACGATGTTAAGTAAATTCAAAGGGAGGACAGTGTGACTGCCAATGCTTTCAAGATTACCTATGGGGATAGTTCAGGAGATAATGATGGGGATGGGGAAAACAAGTTCAAAATTGTATGTGTCATGTGATTACAGATGAGAGGGAGGTTTTGAAAATTTGTAGGTGTTTCAGAAGAAAGCAGAAACATGATGATACATGGAGATTAGTTAAAAGTTTCTTGGGGAAATGTGAGGGAGAAACAACATAGTTAAAAGTTTTCTAGGCAAAAACAAGGGAGAAACAACAGATCAATATTACAAAGCACACAAAGGAATTTTATTTAGGGGTCACAAACCAGATTTAAAAGACTGGAAGCTTTGTTGGCCTCAACAATACATCGACCTGTTAATCACCGATGTGCATGAAAGTTTTGGACATGGTGGTACAACAAAATATATACAAAAGATACAAAAAACACCTATTTTTATAATACTTGGAGATGAGTAAAAATAGGACTGCCACCTATGATAGGTGCCAAAGAGTAAAAGTTGGCAACCAAACCAGTAGAGGATTAACATAGAAAATTCTTCCAAATAAAGAGTTAAAATTTGCAGCTGTCATTGTATATGGGCCCCCACCAAAAAGAAGAAGGGGCTTTTGCTATACTTTTGTAATTAATTGGAATATTTTCTAAGCTTATAAAATTATTCCCATTCAAAAAGACAATCAGGAAACATTTCATATCAAAAATCACAAGTAGGTATACCACTGATGGTTCACAGTTTACATCCCAATCTTGGAAAGATTTTATTGACCATGCTAAAATGAAACACATTTTAATTTCAGTTTACCATTCTTTGAGTGGCCAAGCTGAAAGGGGAAATGATAGAAATTGGGAGACTTTGTAGAACATCTTGTAGTAAAAACCATGTAAATTGGATGCAGTGGGTCAGAGTTTTTGAAAATGACATGAACGGTGTACAATGGGCATCAACAGGATTTTCACCATTTGAAATCCATAGATATCATAACAATGTATGTATGTATGTATGTATGTATGTATGTATGTTCCATATCTACTCCTAAATCACAGGATCGATTTCAACCAAATTTGATACACACACCCTTATTGCCAGGCAACAATCACTGTGGGGGTAAGAAGCACTCACCTATAGTAGTTCAGGAGACATGACATCATAAACAATGAGATGCCTGAAAAACTGCCACATCATGCATGATGTTTAAATTTTATTAATTATTTCTGTGCTAATAACTCTATGCACAATAAATTTTTCAGACAGACACTATCCACATATGCTGCTGAATGTGCTTACACAAATACCCTGCCAGAAAAAAATTAGTACACCTGGAAACATGATGTCAATTTTGATCTGATGATGGCATATGCGGCCTGGAGAATGGTGTTGAACAGATAATGATTTCAATATCATCTGCCAACAGACAGTGTAGTGACATGGCTACAAGAGCACCATCTGTGTCTAACCTTTAACAGGGAATCTCATTGCCACAAGGCTCAGTGTGGTGCTAACGTGTGAAGCAAGCAAGCAACGACACCACAGAGATGCATTCGTGCTTCCTTCAGCCAACTGAGCAAGTTTTAAAGGGGTCAAATTGTGGCCTTCTGAGCAGCGGGATGGACCTCTCAGAGAATTGCGACAAAGGTTGGACATGCAGTAACAGTTGTACAATGATGCTGGTGCCAGTGGTCACATGAACATTCTCACACCCGTAGATAAGGTTCTGGATGTCCACACAGCACTGATGCCTGCCAGAATCACTGTATTGTAAGGACAGCAGTGGCAGATTTTACTGCTACCTTAGGACAGATAAGAGAGCTTGTGAGAGCAGACAGTATGTGTAGAATGTTGTTAGACCTGTACTTTTGCCATTATTGCAGCAGGAAGGTGTTACGTTGTTCCAACAGGATAATGCTTGACCACACACTGCCTGTGAAACTGAATGTGCTCTGCAAGACATGCAGCAATTTCCCTGGCCAGTACAATCTCCAGTCTTGTCTCCAATTGAGCAGGAGTGGGATACAATGGGTCAAGAATTGACTCATGCCATTCATCAACAACAGAACTACATCAACAGGTCAAGCAGGTATAGCATAACATATCTCAGGACAGTATTCAACATCTGTATGATCGACTGGATGCCAGGGTCAGTGCCTTCTTTGCCACCAGCGAAGGCTACACCACGTACTAATATGGGTGTTTCAGTATGGGTTGATACCCGGTATCTCAGAAACACTTGTGCTATTGATCTGTAAATGTAATCATTTCGCCCGCATCTCGTGGTCGTGCGGTAGCGTTCTCGCTTACCACGCCCGGGTTCCCGGGTTCGATTCCCGGCGGGGTCAGGGATTCTCTCTGCCTCGTGATGGCTGGGTGTTGTGTGCTGTCCTTAGGTTAGTTAGGTTTAAGTAGTTCTAAGTTCTAGGGGACTGATGACCATAGATGTTAAGTCCCATAGTGCTCAGAGCCATTTGAACCATTTTTTTTTTGTAATCATTTCATGCAATGTTGCAAAAATAAATTTTGAGTGAATTGGAAACCTCTATTTATTTATCTTTTTTTAGGTTATATTTCTGTGTCACACATAGTTCAAGAGACATGACATCATAAACACTGGGATGCATGAAAGAATGCTGCATCACGTATGAACTTTTAATACATTTATTCTTTACTACTAAGGTACTCCTACAGTTGACTCAACTTAAGGAAATCCCTAACACTTGGCAGCACTTTTGACAGTTTACAACTGTGAAGTACAAATGACTGTAATCCAAAACAATAGCCATCATATAGCTATGAAGAGGTGTTGCCTGCAGACATTTAGAAATTCACATTCTAGGGTTGTGAAGCAGGTGTGCTCAGCATACAGAAACTGTATGGGATCATCTTGTACCAAGTCTACTGTAGGTCTACGTAAAAGGTTTCATTTCTAATAGAAAATTGGCAAAATGAATACCCAAGCTATAGTGGGTTTGTTGGCTAGTTACGTACAATGAAAGGTCTGCCAACTTTATCTCAGAAAACATAGAATATCCAGTCTGTAAAATTATGTCACTTCAGGAAAGGAAGAAATTGTTAGAGAAACCATGAAAAAACAATGTGAAATCAGGAAAAAGAAGAATGATGCAAGAGATAGATTATCACAGTTGAAGGCAGGAAATTTAGTTTTAGTTAGAGTCCAGGAGAAATCTAAAATTGTGACTACTAAAATAAAGAATTTTTTGTCATTTACATAGGAACCTTTTAAGTATTAGAGAATCCTCATCTTACTGCACATACTGATCTATCCTAAATCAAGAACATTATTTAAACTACATACTGTCACGGAAGTAAAATTTTATAAACATGATCCATGAAACCATATCACTTGTCAGATCAAATTGTCTGTCTCATAAAAGAAAAAGAAAAATTAATTGCTATATTTCTCAACACTTAGTAATACAATTCTTAAATTTGCACATTAATTGTCCATAACTGAATTGGCACAGCAAAACTTGAAAAGATTTTAACAAAAAGTAAAAAAGTTCTATAATCTCATTCTCTGATTACCATCACATTATCTACAGTTATCTTGTAATTTAGATATCTATATTTAAGTTTTCACCCCCATTAAAATAGCAGATTGTTACGTTTGAGTTATTTTCATGTATTGTCATTATGTCCTTTTCTCTTCCACTGTTCGAAACTAAAAAATTTCACAAAATACACAAACATGTTTCATACTTTTGTAAATAATTTAATTTTTACAGTCATTGATAGAAAACTGTATGGTCCATTACTAATACTGGTTAAAATCAAACAGAAATGGAATTTATTATGTTTTCATAAGAACATACTTGTTTCATTTGTTATGGAACAAAGAGTTCAGAAAAAGAAGTTATTATTATTAAGTTGGTAGAGGCTTTACTATTCCTTTGAAATTACGGAGTGCCTACCCCAGCTGAGTGGTTTTGTTCTTCTATTTATTAAAGCACTCTTCTTTTTAACTATTCTCTCCTTAGTTTATAAGAAAATCAACATGAATGTCTCCTACTAAGATTAATTGAGGATATCATGTAAAAATGCTTCCCTCAACTGTGTGTGGTAAAAGACCTCATCTGTAAAATCTACATTATTTTATTGTATCATTTTTTATATTTCAAGTATTCAATAGTTTTCTTACAAGAATTCACTTGTTGGTATCTTATCAAAATCAATATTACCACCTCTATGTTTTCTGTTGCTATATTGGATGACTGCAACACTCCAACAAGGGCCTTCTTAAATATAGTATATATTGTCTAGCACAGAAGTCTGAAACTACATTTTTGATAAATGCGGAAAAGTGATTTATTAACAAAACGATAATTTCTAAGTAATTTAGAATAGATACATAATAAACCCTTATTGAAAAATATTAATATTTAAAAATACTCATAAAAAGGGAACCTATTATAATTCTACCTTTTGTGGAACTACTTTTAGTATTGTTCTGCATACAGTATTTGTCTCTTGTGTAGACTTGGAGATCAAACAAAATTGTATGGTTCTTCAAGTATTCTTACATAAAACTGATGTAAAATCTTACTTGTATCATTTGTCAGCACACAAATTAGCTAAAGAGTCTTATTTCAATACAAGTCACTGTCAATCTTGTTTTTTTAGTTGCAGTTGATTTTCTAGGTATCCATTTTTTAAATTATTTATTTATTTTTTTAATGTGAAATTTCAGGATCAAATAAAAATACTTTCCTGGCATTAGCTTCAATTTTCCTTAGTGATTCCTATTAACAGAATATGCAATAACATTTTGTATTGTTATTTTATGTGGGATTTTAGCATTATCTTTAAATTATTACTCTAGGTATGTACTACAACTGCCTATGTATCACTCACACAGGGATTGCAAGGACAAAATTAGAATACTTACTACACACACAGAGGCATTCAAACATAAGTTTTTCCATGTTCCAAACATGAATGGAACAGGAAGAAATCTTATTAACTGGTCCAACAGAAAGTACCCTCTGCCATGAACCTCATGATGGTCTGCACAATGTGACAAAGCAAGCTGGGATCTTTTTACTTCCTCTCTTGTTTTGCCATCTGCCTCCTTAAATTCATTTTATTTTCATTTTTGACTAATTACTATGAACATACATGAGTATAATCTGCATATACATAAAAGAGAAAGCTTGGCCCTCAGTTTTAAAGAATATAGCAACAGATCTAATTTTGTGCTTAGTTTTGTGTTTATCTCATCAATATCCTAATTTATTTTGACCATTCCAAGTTAATATCATTTGTTACAGGGTGAAATTAGTAATTGTTTTGCGACTCAGATTCTATTGTTGACTTATAAATGAATATAAGTTCTGTACTAATTAGAAATGTTTGGGAGAAGTAGTACTAGGATCCTTGAAGTATTTATTTGGCTCCATTCGAAAACATACTAGCAAAGCCAGCCCTTAATTAATTCCAAAATAATTGCCAGATTTGTCAAAAGCATTGTTTGTGTAACTGTATCTGCTAATTTCATTATTTCAACAAATAATTCAGCCTAACCTTTGTGGTAGAAGAAACTGTTAGAAAGAAGGCATTTTTCAATGTATTCAGTTAATTGAATGAGTTATGTTTTAATTGTAATTTCTGTAAATTAAGCATCAAACAACGTGTAGTTTCGGTACCTATTATTGTGAGGATATATAAAGGCCCAAATTTGGGTCCTGAGACAGTCAGTCCACAGCCGATTTTCGGATGAGAAACCTGTACTGATTAGGTCAACAACAACGCAACAACCTAACTGTGAAATAAGTGTAACACAAATAGGCCTTGTGTTAAAATAATGACAGTTTCTGTTCAATAATGCCACATGTACCATATTTCTCTGCAAGAACTGTGTGGTTTGGTTTTTACTGTTCATAGATGTTCAGCAGTAAACTATTGCAGCTGTATGCTGATGTTTGCCTGCAAGCTATTAATGAGGCATACCAAAAGTTAACCAATAGTGAACTGGCCATATTAACTGTGTAATATTGGAGGTTGTGAACAGTGAAAGTAAAGAACTGTGGAACGCAACTGTGGAACTGTCAGCTACATCATTTACAGTAGTCATCATTGAACTTCCACTCTCCATTTATCAGCCAATATAACAACATAGTATGTCGACACCGAGGACTATCAACAAAGAAATAAAGCAAGCAAATGTCACATACGGTGCCCTTCTGGGTGAGGACTATTGTATTTGGGCACAATAAACTAGGACTCATGAACTTTGAATAGTGGACTCAAGAACATTTTATAATACAGTGATTTTAACGAAGGAAGTGCAACAGCCAGTCAGTGCATGGAGTTCATGATAACAGTATGCTAGCAGCCAATCAGAGAGTGGGTTCTATGGAAGCAGCCATTGAATACAGGAGCAGCCAATCAGCATGCATGTGGACACAGCCAATTGGGATAAACAACACACATCACTGACAAAATTACAACATGCAGCAGCTGTGCAGACAATGAATCGAGATCACAACTGCAGCAGCTTCAGCAGCAGCAGGAGACGAGCGAATAAAAAATAAGGTAATTCATAGCAAAAGCCGTTTTATATTAAGTGATACGTAATGAGTGGCCTTAATGAACAAGACAGTGTGATGGGGGAAAATGGACAACAAGTGAGTGATGTGACTGAAAACAAAGCTGTAGAGGTTAAGTTTTTAAAAACTTAATGGGGACCGGTTCTGTAGATGATAGTGGCTATAAATCAGATGTGAATGTAACTTTGAATGAGTGGCATGAAATTCTATTGTAGATGAAATGATAAAAGCATCATCTACATTGTGTGGTGGTGTGAGCAAAATGGACAAAAACAGTACTGAAGTGGATGAAATTGTTAAGGCTAAGTGGGAGGAATCTAGTAGCGAAAGTCAGGAAGGGCAAAAGTTTATGGCAAACAGAAAATTGGAAGTGATGTTAAGGCAAATTATGATTAGTTTGAGTAATATGAGTATGAAAGAAGACATTAGTAGTATTAAAAGAGACATTAATAGGGTGGAAAAGAAAACTGATTGCATTAGAATTGACATAAATAAGCTTAAAGAATGAACTGCAGAAACAAATTAAAAAGAGATTAAGGTAGTCAGCCCTAATCTTTCAGAATTAAATAATAAGGTTGAGGCAGTAGCTAAAGACTGTGATGAAAAGAAAAAAAAGTAGTACATAACATAAATGAGAAATTAACATTGATGAGTAGTAAATATGTAAAAGAGAGAAAGAAACTTTGTGATGACTATAGGTGGAAGTTGGAGGCTTCCAAGAAACAGTGTAAAGATGAAGTCAAAGCAACCAGGAAATTTTGTGCTGAAAACAGGATTAAACTCAAGAACCAAATCGATCCAATTAAAAATGATTTAGAAACAGTGGTAGACACCAAGTGTGTAATATGGTAGGGGAAAAACAGGTAAAAGTAAACAAAAATGTAGGTTCAAAGGGAGACGAAAATTTAATAGTCATGGGTGACTGGAATTTGAGAGTAGGAAAAGGGGGAGAAGGAAACATAGTAGGTGAATATGGATTGGGGGTAAGAAATGATAGAGGAAGCCATCTGGTAGAATTTTGCACAGAGCATAACATAATCATAGCTAACACTTGGTTCAAGAATCATGAAAGAAGGTTGTATACATGGAAGAAGCCTGGAGATACTAGAAGGTATCAGATTATATAATGGTAAGACAGAGATTTAGGAAACAGGTTTTAAATTGTAAAACATTTCCAGGGGCAGATGTGGACTCTGACCACAATCTATTGGTTACGAACTGTAGATTAAAAATGAAGAAACTGCAAAAAGGTGGGAATTTAAGGACATGGGACCTGGATAAACTGACTAAACCAGAGGGTGTACAGAGTTTCAGAGAGAGCATGAGGGAACAACTGACACGAATGGGGGAAAGAAATACAGTAGAAGAAGAATGGGTAGCTTTGAGGGATGAAATCGCGAAGGCAGCAGAGGATAAAGTAGGTAAAACGACGAGAGTTACTAGAAATCCTTGGGTAACAGAGGAAATATTGAACTTAATTGATGAAAGGAGAAAATATAAAAATGCAGTAAATGAAGTAGACAAAAAGGAATACAAACGTCTCAAAAATGAGATTGACAGAAAGTGCGAAATGGCTAAGCAGGGATGGCTAGAGAACAAATGTAAGGATGTAGAGGCTTATCTCACCAGGGGTAAGATAGATACTGCCTACAGGAAAATTAGAGAGACCTTTGGAGAAAAGAGAACCACTTGTATGAATATCAAGAGCTCAGATGGAAACCCAGTTCTAAGCAAAGAAGGGAAAGCAGAAAGGTGGAAGGAGTATATAGAGGGTCTATAGAAGGGCGATGTGCTTGAGGACAATATTATGGAAATGGAAGAGGATGTAGATGAAGATGAAATGGGAGATATGATACTGCCTGAAGACTTTGACAGAGCACTAAAAGACCTAAGTCGAAACCAGGCCCCGGGAGTAGACAACATTCCATTAGAACTACTGACAGCCCTGGGATAGCCAGACCTGACAAAACTCTCCCATCTGGTGAGTGAGATGTATGAGACAGGTGAAATACCCTCAGGCTTCAAGAAGAATATAATAATTCCAATCCCAAAGAAAGTAAGTGTTGACAGATGTGAAAATTACCGAACTATCAGTTTAATAAGTCACAGCTGCAAAATACTAACGCGAATTCTTTACAGACGAATGGAAAAACTAGTAGAAGCTTATCTTAGAAGCTAGATTAAGGAAAGGCAAACCTACATTTCTAGCATTTGTAGACTTAGAGAAAGCTTTTGACAATGTTGACTGGAATACTCTCTTTCAAATTCTGAAGGTGGCAGGTGTAAAATACAGGGAGCGAAAAGCTATTTACAATTTGTACAAAAACCAGAGGGCAGTTATAAGAGTCGAGGGACACGAAAGGGAAGCAGTGGTTGGGAAAGGAGTGAGACAGGGTTGTAGCCTCTCCCCTATGTTATTCAATCTGTATATCGAGCAAGCAGTGAAGGAAACAAAAGAAAAATTCGGAGTAGGTATTAAAATCCATGGAGAAGAAATAAAAACTTTGAGGATCGCCATTGACATTGTAATTCTGTCAGAGACAGTAAAGGACTTGGAAGAGCAGTTGAATGGAATGGATAGTGTCTTGAAAGGAGGATACAAGATGAACATCAACAAAAGCCAAATGAGGATAATGGAATGTAGTCGAATTAAGTCGAGTGATGCTGAAGTCATTAGATTAGGAAATGAGACACTTAAAGTAGTAAAGGAGTTTTGCATTTGGGGAGCAAAATAGCTGATGATGGTCGAAGTAGAGAGGATATAAAATGTAGACTGGCAATGGCAAGGAAAATGTCTCTGAAGAAGAGAAATTTGTTAACATCGAGTATAGAGTTAACTGTCAGGAAGTCGTTTCTGAAAGTATTTGTATGGAGTGTAGCCATGTATGGAAGTGAAACGTGGATGATAAATAGTTTGGACAAGAAGAAAATAGAAGCTTTTGAAATGTGGTGCTACAGAAGAATGCTGGAGATTAGATGGGTAGATCACATAACGAATGAGGAGGTATTGAATATGATTGGGGAGAAGAGAAGTTTGTGGCACAACTTGACTAGAAGAAGGGATTGGTTGGTAGGACATGTTCTGAGGCATCAAGGGATCACCAATTTAGTATTAGATGGCGGCATGGAGAGTAAAAATCGTTGAGGGAGACCAAGAGATGAATACACTAAGCAAGTTCATACGGATGTAGGTTGCAGTAAGTATTGGGAGATGATGAAGCTTGAACAGGATAGGGTAGCATGGAGAGCTGCATCAAACCAGTCTCAGTACTGAAGACCACAACAAAAGGTTCAAAACAGGCTGAAGTGGAGAAAAAGATGAAGAGAACAAAATCTAAAGCATACAGTATGTAGTGTCCCAAACAGTCCTTCATTTGTTAGTTGTAAGAAATTTAATAATTGTAAACCATATGGGGAAGTGCATCCGCTGAATTTCATTAGGGTATTTAATGATTTGCCTGAAACAGGGAATGACAAAGAGAAAATGTCATTTGTGAGAATCTTTTTTAAAGAGGACACTTACGGATGGGCAGCTTGGGCAGCTGATAGTTGTACTTCATAGCATAGCTTTAAGAAAGCATTTTGAGATGAATATTGGTCCAAAGAGAAGCAGCAGAGAATTTTGGGGGGGAGGGAGCTTTGACTCCAGAAAAGGTGCTGCAAAAGGTTTCTGTCAGCTTTGGATAAACAAACTGAAATATTTGGACACAGAGCTAGGAATTGAATCAATAATTCTGGCTTTAGAAACTAAGTTGTTTCAGAAAGTTCGAGAATTGCTTGTACCTGCCCCTATGAGTGATAGTAGTGATTTCTTGAATTATATTGATAAATGGAGATGGTGAAGCCCTCAGTGGAAGATCATAGGAGGAATTTTGATGACAATAGTCAATCAGGGCAAGAGTTTTGGGTAAATAGAATGAACAGAACTAATTACACGAGAAATTCAAGGAATGATTGGCTGGAGGATAGCCAGATTGAGCACAGAAAAGGCAGGAGAAATTCAAGTAACAGAAATGGAGGAGATTATTTTAATTCTGGATCAAACCATTTAAACTAGATAATGCTCCAGTTTTGGCTTACAACAGAGCAGGTAGTGATGAAGAGCTATGTGTACATAAATGTGCTCTAATCACAGGTAAGGGTAATGTAAATGATATTAGTAAGAGAAGTGTAAATTCTAATTCTAGTGAGATGTTGAATGAAAGTACATGTAGCAATGTTTATCCTGTAAAAAGAGATGAGGAAGTTACTATAACAGAATTAAGTGATGAAACAGTGTATGTTGCTGTTGCTCAGGATGTCCAAAGTGGCAAAATGGATGGTAAATTTTAAAACAAAAGGAATTCAGGTGTTTTGCTTTGTGGTCTAATACCGGAAATAAGGATCAACTAATTAGTCAAGTATTTGAGGACAATGAAAGTGACAGTGGATCTGATTCTGGCAGTATTCATAATGATAATAGCATTGACGAATCCAGTAATGATGAGGATGAGGTATTTGAATTTATATTTTTTAATTATGGAAATGTGTTAAGTAAAGAAAGAATAAAGGAGGATAACATTAGGCCTAATGAAGAGTTAGAGTTTGAGAGTGGTAATGAGGAAGAGAAACATGATATCTGTCATTTGATTGTATCTGATAATTATTTTGGTAGGCAGGATGATAATTTTTCCAGGGAAAGGATTAATGAGGATCTGTTTTATGAAGAAGATCACATGGTAAGTAAAAAGGAAGTGTGGCACCCTGTAATAACAGCAAGTGTACGAGGTATTCATGTCATGTGTACTGGACAGTAGTAGTGTTTTGAATGGCATTTCGCAGGAATTTTTTGAATCTGTTTAAGAACGCAGAAGGTATAGCAGTGATGCATGTTTCTGGAATAAAAATTATTGGTGCTACTGGTAAGCTACCAAAGAGTGTGAAACAAGAGGTACTATTAACTGTTGAATTGGCAGGACAGCAGTTGGAGTGCAATTTCTTGGAGATTCAAAATCTCAGCATTTATGTAATATTTGGATCTAATTTCTTATGTAAATGTTGAGTAAATATTGATTTTGCTAGTGGTAAGTTTAGTTTTAAGTGCAACAGAAGTATGAACGTAGTATCATGTTTGGAAGGTATAGACAATTGTGTGCAGGCTGAATTAGATTTGCCATTAAGAGTTTTGACCACTGAGCAGGTTACTGAGGAAGAAGAGGAGAAGAGAGTAAGGTTGGAAATAATAAGGAGAGTTGAGGATATTGAAGGTATTACAAATAATCAAAGGGAGGAATTAAAAGGAATTCTCCTGAGCAACTGTAACGCTTTTTGAGACAGGCCATGTTTGGTAAGAGATTTTAAGTGCAAATTAAACTTTAAGGATCCCTTATATTATTCCATTTTCAAAAAAGGAAGCTCGAGGAAAGAAATTCAAAAGATGGTCTCATGAAGGCTAACAGAAAGGTTAACCAGCAGATGTAGTAACCCACTTATGGTTGTAAAGAAGACGAATGGTGGTATCAGGTTGGTTCTGGATGCCAGGAAGTTAAACGAAATTGTAGTAGGGGAAAGTGACAGACCAGGTAACATAAATGAAATTTTGCAAAAGTTCTATGGATGTACATTTCTGACTTCTTGTGATGTGACTTCTGGCTATTGTAATATCAGTTTGGCCAATGAATCTAGGCCTGTACAGCATTTTTACATGTAGGTAAGTGTTACCAGTACTGTGTGGTGCCATTTGGTCTGAACTTGTCTGTGTCTGTTTATCAGAGCTACTGACAAAGTGAGATATTAACCAATGAAATCACTGTCTGTGTAGATAATATCCTAGTAGTGAGTGCAGAATGGTTCAAGCACTGTAAGAATCAGAATGAAGTATTGAGAGCTATGTACATGGGAGGTATGAAACTAAAATAAATCAGAATTTGTGAGGAAGTAAATTTCATTTTTGGGTCACAGGATTAATGAGGAAGGTATACAGCCTGAAGCAGAAATGCTTGCTACTATTGTGGATCTCCCCCCCCCCCCCCCCCCCCCCCCCCCCCCCCCCGCCCCCCGCCCCCAGAACAGAAAGGATATTAAAGCTATGTTTGGCTTCTACCGAAAGTTTGTATCAGATCAGTCATTTAACCATCCTCAGCTTGGTAATTTGTTGAAAAAGAATGTGGTGTGGAATTGGACAGAGGGGCGTGAAGAGGCATTTCAGAGCTTGAAAAAAGAATTAGTACCTACTGAGATGGGAGTTGAATACAAAACTACTGATTTTGCTATCAGAACATTACAGCCACATGAAAAGAACTATAACATTTCAGAATTAGAGCCTTTGACAATTATTGTTGGATTTCAAAAGTTTGAGTACTATTTGCTTGGACATAAGCCATAGTGGTAATGGATCATAAGGCTTTAAGCTATCTTCAGAAGTGCATGCTGAAACACAGCAGGTTAACTAGGTGGGCTTTGTATTTGCCACAATTTGGTTTGGAGTTAAGGTGCGTAAAAGGAAAAGACAATATTGTAGCTGATGCATTATCTAGGATGCCAGCAGGGAAGGAGGATACTGACAGTAGTAAGAACCATGAAAAACAAGTAAGGTCGTTTTATTTTCAGGAAGTGAAGGATGAGAAGCTTATCAGGAAAATTTGCAAGCAAATAAGAAGGAAGCAGAATGAGGACTCAAATTTAAGGTTCGTTAAGCAGTATTACAATTCACGGAAAATGCCAAAGGTGAAACATTACTATACTACAAGGTGGTCCATTGATCGTGACCAGGCCAAATATCTCACGAAATAAGCGTCAAACAAAAAAACTACAAAGAACAAAATTTGTCTAGCTTGAAGGGGGAAGCCAGATGGCGCTATGGTTGGCCCGCTAGATGGCGCCGCCATAGGTGAAACGGATATTGACTGTTTTTTTTTTTAATAGGAACCCATTTATTATTACATATTCGTGTAG
Source organism: Schistocerca americana (assembly GCF_021461395.2). Taxonomy (NCBI): domain Eukaryota; kingdom Metazoa; phylum Arthropoda; class Insecta; order Orthoptera; family Acrididae; genus Schistocerca; species Schistocerca americana. The sequence goes on from NC_060119.1 coordinate 544,568,697, forward strand.
TATGTAAATTAATGTGAATGTTTTAGTTGGACCACTTTTTTCGTTTTGTGGTAGATGGCACTGTAATAGTCACAAACATATGGCTCACAATTTTAGATGAAAAGTTGGTAACAGGTAGGTCATTTAAACTAAAATACAGAACATAGGTACGTTTGAACATTTTATTTCGATTGTTCCAATGTGATACATGTACCTTTGTGAACTTATCATTTCTGAGAACGCATGCTGTTAGAGCATGATTACCTGTAAATACCACATTAATGCAATAAATGCTCAAAATGAGGTCTGTCAACATCAATGCATTTGGCAATACGTGTAACAACATTCCTCTCAACAGCAAGTAGTTTGCCTTCCATAATGTTCGCACATGCATTGACAATGTGCTGACGCATGTTGTCAGGCGTTGTCGGTGGATCATGACAGCAAATATCCATCAACTTGCCCCACAGAAAGAAATCTGGGGACGTCAGATTCGGTGAACGTGCGGGCCATGGTATGGTGCTTCGACGACCAATCCACCTGTCATGAAATATGCTCTTCAATACCGTTTCAACCGCATGCAAGCTATGTGCTGGACATCCATCATGTTGGAAGTACATCGTCATTCTCTCATTCAGTGAAACATCTTGTAGTAACCACGGTAGAACATTACGTAGGAAATTGGCATATATTGCACCATTTAGATTGCCATCGATAAAATGGGGGCCAATTATCTTTCCTCCCATAATGCTGCCCCATACATTAACGCACCAAGGTCGCTGATGTTCCACTTGTCACAGTCATAATGGATTTTCCGTTGCCCAATAGTGCGTATTATGCTGGTTTACATTACTGCTTTTGGTGAATGACGCTTCATAGTCTCAGAAGTTATTGAAATTCAGGAGTAAGCAAGAAACACATTTTTTTTTTTTGTTTTCTCCAGAACAATTCCTGCCCCAAGTACAGGCATCCAAAGATGACACTGTGAACACTGCACTATATGCACCATGGGAGGCTTCACCTTTTTCAGATATTATCATTGTTGTTATTCTGTCAAAACATTTAGAACACAAAAAGTCATCTCTGGAAACATTTTCATTTTGAACAGAGTCTTCAAATGATTTTTAAGATGATAATTTTGGAAATTTTTTTAAAATGTTGTATCTCTGTAACAGTTCTAGCCATTTTGTTGGAATCTGTTTTATTTGAAACATAATTGCTTTATGATTACAATGGTATCGTCTGTTTGGACATATCTGTCAAAGTTCTTTTGCACTCGTCTTTTGAAATTTTTTTTATAATTTACAGATTTTTTTTTTCAGAACTGCCAATCCAAAGTTATACACTCCTGGAAATTGAAATAAGAACACCGTGAATTCATTGTCCCAGGAAGGGGAAACTTTATTGACACATTCCTGGGGTCAGATACATCACATGATCACACTGACAGAACCACAGGCACATAGACACAGGCAACAGAGCATGCACAATGTCGGCACTAGTACAGTGTATATCCACCTTTCGCAGCAATGCAGGCTGCTATTCTCCCATGGAGACGATCATAGAGATGCTGGATGTAGTCCTGTGGAACGGCTTGCCATGCCATTTCCACCTGGCGCCTCAGTTGGACCAGCGTTCGTGCTGGACGTGCAGACCGCGTGAGACGACGCTTCATCCAGTCCCAAACATGCTCAATGGGGGACAGATCCGGAGATCTTGCTGGCCAGGGTAGTTGACTTACACCTTCTAGAGCATGTTGGGTGGCACGGGATACATGCGGACGTGCATTGTCCTGTTGGAACAGCAAGTTCCCTTGCCGGTCTAGGAATGGTAGAACGATGGGTTCGATGACGGTTTGGATGTACCGTGCACTATTCAGTGTCCCCTCGACGATCACCAGTGGTGTACGGCCAGTGTAGGAGATCGCTCCCCACACCATGATGCCGGGTGTTGGCCCTGTGTGCCTCGGTCGTATGCAGTCCTGATTGTGGCGCTCACCTGCACGGCGCCAAACACACATACGACCATCATTGGCACCAAGGCAGAAGCGACTCTCATCGCTGAAGATGACACGTCTCCATTCGTCCCTCCATTCACGCCTGTCGCGACACCACTGGAGGTGGGCTGCACGATGTTGGGGCGTGAGCGGAAGACGGCCTAACGGTGTGCGGGACCATAGCCCAGCTTCATGGAGATGGTTGCGAATGGTCCTCGCCGATACCCCAGGAGCAACAGTGTCCCTAATTTGCTGGGAAGTGGCGGTGCGGTCCCCTACGGCACTGCGTAGGATCCTACGGTCTTGGCGTGCATCCGTGCGTCGCTGCGGTCCGGTCCCAGGTCGACGGGCACGTGCACCTTCCGCCGACCACTGGCGATAACATCGATGTACTGTGGAGACCTCACGCCCCACGTGTTGAGCAATTCGGCGGTACGTCCACCCGGCCTCCCGCATGCCCACTATACGCCCTCGCTCAAAGTCCGTCAACTGCACATACGGTTCACGTCCACGCTGTCGCGGCATGCTGCCAGTGTTAAAGACTGCGATGGAGCTCCGTATGCCACGGCAAACTGGCTGACACTGACGGCGGCGGTGCACAAATGCTGCGCAGCTAGCGCCATTCGACGGCCAACACCGCGGTTCCTGGTGTGTCCGCTGTGCTGTGCGTGTGATCATTGCTTGTACAGCCCTCTCGCAGTGTCCGGAGCAAGTATGGTGGGTCTGACACACCGGTGTCAATGTGTTCTTTTTTCCATTTCCAGGAGTGTATTTTTTCTGTTGATTAGTACCATGAAGTACTATATTTTCTGTAAAGGAGAGCTTCCACTTTTAATTTGGACTGGTTTTATTTCAAAAAATCATTTTTTAACTTTCAAGGGTAATGTATGTCTTCAATGAACTTGTTTCTTACTAATTTCTTTGTTACAACGTTTATTTCAGTTTTCTTTGTTGCAGTTATTTCTTATCAAGTTCTTTGTTGCAATTATTTCTTTTCACTTTCATTGTTGCAGATATTTCTCACACTTTGTTGTAGTTTCTTGTCAGTTTCTTTGTCATGATTGTTCATTGCAGGTTTCTGTATTGTAGTTGTTCAGTGATAATTTGTGTACTGAAGAGGCTTCTAAGAAATCTGGGACCATCCAGCAAGGCCGGTGTATTCTTGAGGAATTTGCTAGTTGATACAGTTGCAGTGTATTTTGTGAAAAGGGCTGTTTGAAATGTCTTCTGACTGGGGCCACAGGAGAGTGAAGTGTGCTGACTATTTGCATATCCATAAAAGAGTGATGTATAAGACAAACAAGAAAACAGACTTTGTTCAGATTGGTAATAAATGCTATCATTTGAAGACTCTGTTCAAAATGAAAATGTTTCCAGAGATGACTTTTTGTGTTCTGAATGTTTTGACAGAATAACAACAATGATAATATCTGAAAAAGGTGAAGCCTCCCATGGTGCATATAATGCAGATTTTGCATCAATAGAAGAAGAATTAAATATCCCAAATCAGTCAACTACAGAGGTAGGTGTTATTCCTGTGAAGAAACTGTGGTCAATGAAGTAGAGTCATAAGCTCTATGCATAAAGAAAGCACAGAGAAATTACTAAAGCTATGGATGAATACACTACAGCAAAACTGACCACACCCTTCAAAGTAGAATTTCCATCTTCAGAAGGAAATGAGCCAAAGCACTCTTGCACCTCTTGCCAGGAATATTTCAAAAATACCAATTCAGCTGTTGAATACTGTGCATCCTACAGTGAAAATGTGCAAATTTTAACTATTGTTTCACAGACATTTTCAAATAAAACAATTTTGAACCACCTTCTATCAGTATCAAAGTACATGGTAGACAAATCAAGAAATGTGAGATCTGTAAAAGGAGTCTTTGGAAGACCAGATCCCTATTATGGTCATCCTGTAGAAGTAGCTCAAGTTGAAATAGTGCAGTCACTTTATCTGGAAGATAAATGAGACTTTTCTTACCAGAGTGCTAACAAAAAAGATACTATAACTGTAACAGTTGAAGGTAAAAAAGTTGTGAAAGTGAAGAGGTACATGACTTGCAGTATTAACAACACTTTTGCAATTTATAAGAGCAACTATACAACTTCGCGTAATGAAGATCAAAATTTTATTCACTACAACCTATGTGGGTAGTTCCACACCCACCTAGAGATGTCTGTTTGTGTGTGTACTGCACAAATTTTGAATTATGTGTGGTAGCTTTGAAGAACTTACTGGAGCACATGACATATGACACCTTTGTTGGGCATGTGAAGTCATTAGTAGTCTGTGACATAAAGTGAAGAGACTTGTTTGTTTCAAGAATGTGGTGACTGCACTGAAAAGGGAGGACTGTTTTTACGGACACTTGGCCTGGAAGACGTAGCAGATAACTCTGCAGAAATTACATACGCGTCATGGGAGGAAAATAAACTAATTAAGAAAACTGCTGACTTTGGCAGTTCCATTGGTGAATGTGGTAAATGGTCAGTGAAAGCAGTAACACCAACACATGAAGAAATTGCAAAACAACACATTGCAGAAGTGAAAGAGCATGTACAGGCTGAAGAACTATGTTTAGTGCTTCACTGTGTTTTTGCTGAGAAATGGTCAATAATTCTCCCACAAAAAGTACAAGGGTATCATTGGAGTAATGACCAGGTTTCAACTTTTACAGGAGTGACATATTTTCAAAACAAGACCACAAGTGTTGCATTTATAAGTGATGACTGAGGACATGACTCCGCACGTGCTTTGCTAGCAATGCACAAAATTCTTCAACCTCAAACAGGGGCAGAGAAGGTCATCACTATTTCCGATGGTGCTACCAGTCATTTTAAAAATTGTTACCAGCTACTTGAATTGAGTAGGCCCAAGTCGCTTGTACCGACTGACTGGGTATATAGTGCCACTGGTCACGGGAAGAGGCCTTGTGAAGGTGTAGGAGGCCTGCTGAAGCACCATGCTACAAAACATAATCTTTCCAGACCAAATGGAGCTGTGATTCAGAATGCTGAGTATTTTACAAGAGCCGTGAAATCTTACACATCCACAGCCCTGATTGCTTTGTCCAAAGAGGAAATCGAAGAATTCAATGAGCTGAAAAAGAAGAATGGTCCAAACAAACTACTCCTGTGAAAGCAATTCAGAAGACACAGTTTTGGACTCAAATCGATTGGCAAACTCATATTGCACGCACTTTAAAGAGCAAGAAAGAAAAAAATTTGTTCGTTCAGCCAACACGTCAGAAACAACAGGACAATATTCAGATTCACAACCTGAGAAGGGAGATGTTGGTGGCGTGTGTGTATGACTGTTACTGGTGGATTGCAGAGATTATAGACACCATTTATGAATTAAACAAAATTGTAGTGAACTTTATGCTACCACATGGACCAGCTGCTGGATATAGGTTTCCAGCTGAAGGACAGCAACAACACCATCAGTGCTCACTCCCTGTTCACAATGTTTTGAAGACTGTAATTGCTCCAGTTCCTATTAGTTCAACAGGAAGGCATCACTCTATATCAAAGGAAGATACTGAAGCAGTGGAACATATTTTTAGTTCATAGACTGGCTAATTTCAGTACAAAACAGAGTTCACAGAAGTTGTATAAATTGAAACCTTGGGACCTTTCACATACATTTTGGAACCATTTAAAACACTTGAAAAATGAGCGTCTTATTCATCTTTAAAAACTAAAATTATTTTAAATATGGCTAGGTTTTGACTTTTATGAGCCTGTTATGTGATAATGTGGTAATAAAACAGGTTTTATATATGGCAAAAATTTCAGCTGTTTATAAAACCTGTTCAACCTAAAAGTGGAAGCTCTCCTTTTCAGGGAATGTAGAACTATATGGTACTAATCAACAGAAAAAGAATGAAAATTTTATGGAACGGCATTTTTGAAAAAAAAAAAAAAAAAATTTTTTTTCATAAATTATAAAAAAGTTCAGAAGACTATAGCAAAAGAACTTTGACAGATAAGTCAAAATGGATGATTTACTTGTAATCATAAAGCAATTATCTTTAAAATAAAAGAACACAACAAAATATCTAGAACTCTTCCAGAGACACATTTTAAATTTTTTTCCAAAATTCACATCTTCAAAATGGTATGCGCAGTATGCAGGGCTGCATCTTGGAGCAGAAATTTTTTTGGAGAAAACAAAAAAGATATGTGTTCCTTACTTAGTCCTTCATTGTGACATATGCTAAATTCAATAACATCCGAGACTACAAAGGTAAGATTTTTTCCTAGGTTGCCTGAATTGATATGGATTATGCCATTAATAATTGAACATTGGATGGAATAAAATAAAGTGAAAAATTGGTTGGTAATAGGGGAAATTTGACTGTGGTCCACAAATTGCAAGGCTGTGCATTAAACCATTGGCCACACAATGGCTCCTCAAAGCTCCCTCATTCTCTATGCGTAAAGCTTTAGCAAGCATTTTCCATTTTTCTACAGCCCATTCAGGCGAAATATTCTAGGAACTTGAAAGGAGCATCAATGTGCTTCAACTCACATAGTTTTATTTTATCTATGGTTTCTGTCAACAGAATCAGTGGCCTTTCAGAAATCAACAAACATCTTTTCAACTCAGTAATCTGTGGAAACCATTTGACTTCAGATTAAATATTTTATCAGAACATCATATGCCCTACCTAAGACCACATTGATATTTACCTAAATTAGTGACCAGTGTTGTTTCTACTCTGTTAAGTATCGTCTTGGAAAATACATGCAATGGGTCACAAAGAAATTCCCATGAAGTTTTTAACATCTTGTTTATGGCCTTTCTCATGTACTGGATGTATCAAAGCCATCTTCTACTCACCTGTGAGTTTTTCTGTTTTCAAGGTTTTCTTACAAATTAATTTTAGCTCATTTTTTAAATTTTTGGTAGGAACCATTTACAAAATGCCTCAGCATTTCTTCACAGTAACTACTCTTTTCTTCACTCCATGTTAGTTTTCTACATTTTTTATTGTCTTACCCACCTACTTTTTACTGCCCCTCCAATCTCTGTTATGTACATGCACTTCATTTTTCACTCTTATTAACTCATACATGATGTTTAAGCTGTAATCTCTGTCTTGCATATTACCCTGTCTTCCACCTTTAAGCTCTGTTTTTTAAATCTTGTCCAGTGCAGTCTTCAACAATCAGTCCTTCCTTCTCAACCCATGTGGTAAGTCTCTGCTGATCTGCAGTTCTTGGTGACTTACCCGAAATCTACCCCTTTTCCTAGACAGTCATTTTCCTTCACCTCTCTTCCTTCCCTTCCAAACCTTCTGCCTGAAGAAGGAGCCACTGACTCTGAAAACTTGCCTAAATACAACTTTCTTTTATGTGTGTGCTCTGCTGCTGCTTGGTGAGTAGATTTTTTATCTATCCAATTAAATTATTTTGTTAAAAATTGATTGTTGTTGTTGTTATATTTGCAAGTACTTTGACATTTTCAATGCTACATAAGCCAAATTGGTGAGCCTAATACACACTCCTTTCATGTGAAGTAGATCTATTTAACTCTTTAAATCTCATATTCTCCTTTAAGGATCAACTGGATAAGAGCCTATTTAGCAGGTCATCTACAGAAAACACTTTCATACTAAATTTCCCTGTATACTCATTATTTCTACCACCATCTATCCTTTTGACTAACAAAGGTAGTAATCATGACTAAATTGAATTTATTAACTTTATGTATATAAATTGAACTGTTCAAATACAAGGTGTACAACCTTGCTTCCGCCGTTTGCCGATAGGTGGCGAAAACAGTAAGTAGCGGTCGGAAGAAACAGATTGCAGACATCAGGCAGTTAACTTGGACTTCAGTCAACATAACCTCATTCAAACATTAGTCATTTTGTGGCTGCATCATAAAGTTGCTTATGATTGAAAATGTCAGTTTACGAGCCTAATTCTCGTCATCTGTGGGAGATGTTACTGTTTTGTTTCAATATGAAGCAAACAGCAGATGAGTTTCATCAAATGTACATATGGTAAGGACACTATTAGTGAAAGAATGTGTTGTGAATGGTTTCAACACTTCAAGAACAGTGATTTTAACGTTGTAGACCTGCATAGTGGCCAAAGATGCATAATTGGAGACACTGCTGAGTGAAGACTCCCATCAAACTCTAGAAGAATTGGCACAATTAGTAGGAGTGACACAGCAAGATATTTCAAAATGTCTCAAGGCTATGGGCATGATACAGAAAAAGGAACGTGGATCCCATGTGAGCTGAAACCAAGAGACGTTGAACGGCATTTGTGTGTTTGTGAACAGTTGCTTCAGAGGCAAAAACAGAAGGGATTTCTGCATTAAATTGTGACCAGGGTTCATTATGATTACCCTAAAAGCAAAAAATCATGGGGATATCCCGCCCATGCTTCCATGACGACGGCCAAACCGAATATTCACGGCTCCAAGATCATGCTCTGCATTTGGTGGGACCAGCTCAGCATCATGTACTGTGAGCTGTTAAAACCAAGTGAAACAATCACAGGTGCTTGTTATAAAAAACAATTAATGCATTTGAGCAGAGCGTTAAAAGACAAATGGCAACAATACAGCGAGAGGCATGATAAAGTGATTTTGCAGCATGTCAACGCTCGACCCCTTATTGCGAAAGAGGTCAAAACTTACAAAAGATGTCAAAACATACTTGGAAATGTTAAAATGGGAAGTCCTACCCCACCTGCCATATTCTCCAGACATTGCTCCCTCTGACTATCACCTGTTTAGATCAATGGCACATGGCCTGGCTGACCAACACTTCCGATCTCATGAAGAAGTCACAAATTGGATCAATTTGTGGAGCACTTCAAAAGGTGAACAATTTTTTCAACGTGGGATTCATACACTGCCCAAAAGATGGGAGAAAGTAGTGGCCAGCGATGGAAAATACTCTGAATGATACATGTGTAACCAGTTTGTTTCATTAAAGCCTCAAATGTTGGGAAAAAAATGGCGGAAGCAAAGTTGTACACCTTGTAGATTTAAACTCAATAATTAATTGTTTAACATTGCAAGGAATAAAATACAAAGAGAAAAATTGTGTTGCTAACAACAGGAATTGAACTTTTGTCCACAAACTGTCAATCTGTACATTAAATCACTCAGCCGCAGCACAGTTCTGGCAATGGTACCTCAAAAATCCCTCATGCAACTTCAAAGAAAAATACTGACCTGATGCTGTGGGTAGCATAGCACTCATAGTGCTGGAAGGGGTGACATTATATCAGAGCATGTGCAGTCAAAAACAGGCAGCTGCATCCCTTGGCTGAGTTGATCACAGCATGGCTGACCATCATTTCAGCACTTAACACTGGTTTCTAGTTATTGTGGATGGAGCATTACAAAATATGTTTTTGCCCATTTTACTTGCATATTATTTTAAGAGAAGGGGTTTAATTTTAGTGTGATTTCTGGCTTTTGTTCTAAGGTAAATGATAGAATTTTAGTGCAATTTCTGGCTCTCATTTGAAGATAAATGGCAAACTTCAGTGTAATATTTACAGTGTGTTGTAACACATGAGCACCTGATAATAGGCTGCCACTGACATTACATTACCACAATAAAATCTATGGAGTCCTGATACGAGGGCTATCCACAAAGTACATTGTGTTTTGGAATTAAAAATAAATAAAGTATTGGAAATTTTTTTATTATATACAGATGAAAGCCACACTTAAATACTGCTTTTCTACATAGTTGCCATTTAAATTAAGGTACTTATCGTAGCGATGGACGAGCTTGGAAATTCCTTCGTCGTAAAATTCGGCTGCCTGCACCTTCAACCACATGGTTACCTCTTCTTGAAGCTGTGCGTCGTCATCAAAATGCTGCATAGCCAACCACTTCTTCATCACTGGGAATAAGTGGAAGTCGCTCGGTGCCAGGTCGGGACTGTACGGTGGATGAGGAAACAACTCTCACTTAAGAGATTCGAGAACTTCATGAGTTTCATTTGTCGTGTGGGCTCGGGCGTTGTTGTGAATCAGCAAGATCTTTGAGCCCAACTTTACCCTGCGCTTGTTTTGTATTGCTCTTCTGAGGTTGTGCAGAGTTTGGCAATACCTTTGAGAGTTTATTGTAGTGCCTCTTTACAGGAAATCTGCAAAAATCACACCTTTTCTGTCCCAAAAGACAGTCACCATCACCTTCCTTGCCGACATTGTCTGCATGCATTTCTTGGGTTTTTGGGGGGAATTTGATTGCCCCCACTGCATTGACTGCAATTTTGTCTTGCACTTCACATGCTTAACCCATGTTTCGTCACCAGTAACAATGTGATCGAGTAATGTGTCGCCATCTTTCTTGTAAGCGTCCAAAAATGTTAACGCTGCAGCCATTTGCTGATTTTTGTGAAACTCTGTCAAGATTTTTGGTATCCATCTTGCACAAAACTTGTTGTAACCAAGCTTTTTGGTAATGATTTCATGCAACAAACTTCGTGAAATTTGTGGAAAACTCATAGAGAGTTCTGTTATTGTGAAATTACGGTTTTCACGGACCGCAGCATCGACTTTTTTGACAAGTCCTGATACAATGTCAAGTGAAGAAACTCATGACAACTCAGTTATTAAAAGTGTGTAGTTATAGTCAGTTGTCAAACTTTTTCTACAATGATAACCAGTTCTGCTACATTACAGAACATTTTCACTAGGAAATCAGTGTAACAAATATGGGGTCTAGCAATTGCAGAAAACCATTTATCCTATGTCTTTCAACATATGCTGAATCAGCAACAATATAACCATTATTATATTATACCTTGCTCAAGCTATTTGAATAAGCTGCTAGTAAGTGATGCACAATGTATCTTCAGCCAGATGTACACATTATGTATTGACTATTAGCGTCCAATTTGTTCTCTTCTTTAACATAGTATTATTTTTTAAAAGCTCTTGCATTTTCATGGCCCATTGATAACAAAATCTGCTTAGTTGTGCAACTGTAAATGATATCTTGTATGGTATTACAGATAAAAATCTTAACATTACACTCATTTCTCACCTTTGCATCTTTCAATGCTCGCTCAGTATCAGCATTCTGCTGCTGAAGTACTTCCAGTGCTTGTTGAGTAGACTCCAGAAGCTCCCGAGTGCTTCTCAGTTCTTCCTGCAGTTCTTGCTCATGTTGTGTTGGTTTAGAATCTGGAACATATTTTTAGTTATCTAATATAGAAAATAAATTCGCTGATCAATGTTAACACATTGTGTCAATTTTGCCAATTCACATAGCAGTTATATAATAAATCAGAGTGTTAACTGATAGGTTTTTCATATGTGTGGCTACTTAACATATGCCCTATCTTGATCAGCTATATTATTTAACAATATGATGACAGATGATGTACCAGCATTCTCTCTTAAAATGTAAACTACAACAGAGAAAGAAATTTATCTATCCCATGTAAAATGTGATAACAGTGATTTAACATTATAAATAGGGTAAGCTCTGTAGTACTGAACAATAATATCTAATTTATTACATGAAGATAAACAGCATTACATATGTAAATTGCTAAAAACAGAAGTAATTCATGTCAAAAATAAACAAATATCAGTCATATGTCCTGATGGGATTCAGTAGCACATCTAAAATTGTCATACGTATCCACAAGACTGTAGAGCATCACCACTGCCAACAGGTCATTGTTTATACAATAAAACTCACTCAAAGTGGAATCAAATGGGACTAAAATAATTTTCCAATTGGACAAGTTTTTGGATTACACAAAGCTCACTAGACTACATAAAATTTGTCTTGTACCAAGCACAAAAGGATAAATTTGTAATTATTCATGAATTTGCATAGCTTCACCCCTGCACAATATTGTTCATTTACTGTAGATTGTAAAACAGAACACTAGACTCACACATCTGTTGACAAATAATATGGCAATACAACAGAAAAACAACTAAAGTTGTAAATTCCACTTTCACTTACTTGATGACTAGTTTCAGGCCAGGACTCATTTTAAAATTATCCAGATAGTCAAAATGGTATTTCCCAAAATATACGAACTGTGGCAAGATAATATATAACAAAGTGGAAATGAACAGTTACAGAGGAAGTACATAAAAGTGGAATTTGCAACATTGACAGTTTTTCCATTGTATTGGTTAACATAAGCTGCTGTCCCAGAGTTACTCCAGCATGCTGGAAGTTCATAAATAATACAGAATTTCTGTATTTTTGCTCTAACTTTAAATTCATTTATTGTTGTATGTACAGTCATATTATTTCTTTGTTTATTTGCTTTAGCTATCACCTTTCTCATCACATATCAAGGAGGGAAACCTGTTTGAATTTCCTTTCCAAATTGCTTTTCCTATGCAATATTTTGCAGTATACAATAGTTCCAACAACTTGGAAAAATTTGTGTGTGCTGCAAATTGTATAATGTTGTTTATGCGCGTAACAGCTTTTTCAGGCATACTAGTTTTTCTAGGGACATCATTTTTCTCTTCTTCTTCCTTTGTTTCTTCCAAATCATCTACTGTGTTGCAGATTTCTATTAAATCTGTTGCTGAAGTAGAAGTGATCTGAGATGACAGAATGTCATCAGTTCAAATGCAGTCATCCACACTACATGAAATGTTTTACATTTTACTTAATTCAGCAGTTGTTGCTGCATTTCTTGAGATTCGATGGCCACAGAACCACCTTGTTCTTGACCCCCAAACCACACTCTATTGAATCACTTGGTAATAGTTTTGGGCTTTATTTCTCTTACTGCCAACCCAATCCAATTTACTGCACTCAGGACAGAAATTAACCACAGAAGAGCAAATGCAGTTTTGACTTTTTCAACACTAAGAATAAGAAATTCCATCAATAATTGCCTATACTGGGACTTGTACATATAAGTAGTCTCCAAGTCCATGTTGTGTGAGGCTGGGTGAACTACGCCAATTTCACATTTGATAACTTGATTTTCAGATGGCAGGTTACACTGTCTGGGAAAAGGAGAACTTAACAATTTACTTTTTTTTGTTTGCGCACTGAAAGAGCTCACCTATTCTTCCAGAAGACCACTCACCATCTATGTCTTTTTATTGCTTGTGACTGGAAGCTTATTGACATTCGCAGTTTTGAAACAGTACTGTTTTGCCACCTTACCACACACCAGTGTCTTCTCCATTTCACCTAAGATGTTTACACACAGCAGCACAGTGAGTCTTTCCTTAGAGATTTTTGAACCAGTGTACTCTTCATCTTGACTGCTAGAAGGCAGTGCATGATAAAACAGTCCGTGATAAAACAGGTCATAATTCACAATTATGTCATATAGTAGTGTCTGCATTCTGTTGCTACACTTTCCTACACGTCCTGTGCTTCTCTACACACTTCATTTCCCACGATGTTGTGCCTAGCTTTGAAACTGTCCAGCCATTCTGTGGATGCCTTAAACTACATATTTCCAAGCTCTTTAGTGACTTTCAGAGCCTCAGTCTGAAACATGGGTCCAGACAAATATAAGTTTTTTACCTGCACACAAACAAAATATTCCCACACTATCTCATCAACTTCTCCATTTTCTCTCTTCTTCAGTTCTCTTTTCAATTTACCATGCCCTTCCACTCATTCATCTCTATCTTATCCTTGTTTCTTAAAGTATCACAGATTTTTTACCGCACTTGAAATACAACATTATTTCGTGCGCGGAGTGCTTGTGTTCCCCACTCTCCTTGATACCTTAATTCTGTCATTGAGTGTTAGCAACACATATTTATTGTTTTCAACATGTTATCATTTAAAATATTATTCTTCAACTAAAACTGTCAGAAAATAATGCAGGTAGTGCATTGCTTTAAAATGCTTGACCTTTCCAGGTAGAACCATTGATTAACAGAACAACATCCACCTCTTTCACTCTGCAAATTTGAGAAAAGTGTTTGCACATGCACAACAATGTTAGATTGTGCACCCAAGTGCATTAATAAAAGTGCAAAGTAAAAAAGTCAACAAACAGAGTGCTGACAAATGAACCACTTCCTTTGATGTACCAACATCATGTGTATCTTATTGATTGTTGCACAGAGCAGTATGGTTCAATGTCCACAACCACAGCTACACTGAGCTGAACCTGTTTCCTCAATTTTGCATTGTCAGCTTTTGTGTTATAAGTAACTTCCTTGTACAGCCATGAATAACTACTGTATACTGTAATACAGAAGTAATGTATAATCTCTTTTCCACATTATACAATGAAGTATTAATTAAGTCTCAAAATTTGCATTCAATTTCTTCATTAGGTACACACCACTTTACATAAAAAAATTAGCATATAAAAGTGTATTGAATGCATTGGAACTGAAATATGTGTATGTTTTGGTCAGATTTCCAAATTATACATGTTCCAGTTTGTTTGCTTTTACCTCGTCCACAGCAATGAAGAATTCAGTAAGTGTTGTGTTACATCATCATTAGGTTGCATTTCGTGAAACATGATGCATATAAGCAGTTGCTTTGTCAGGAATTACTTTGGATGCATAGATTGATTCAAGTTTAAGCCATGCATGACATGAAGTAGTATAGTTCTTTACTTGCTTCAGCTCAGTGGGACTGACTTATAAAATCAAGTCTGCTTTTGCTTTCCTGCCTGCCACTAGCCATGCTTTGTATGCACCTTCTGCAGCAGTGACCACTTTGCCTTCGCTAGACACTGCAGGGCACAGTATGTCTGCAGATATATATAACTCCAAGTGTTGTTTATGATGGGCAGCACTTTGACTTGTATTCTCCATGTGTTGTAAGTAAAATGTGACAGTGTTTTAAGTTTTACTCCATGTGAAGCAATCATATGTACCACATTCATTGTGTTAATAAACTTAATAATTTCTGCACTTTTAAGTCTATGAATCTAAGTTTTCATGTTTCACTTATAAGCTTATGAATTTAAGTTTTCATGTAATTGATAAATGTCACTTTGCAAAAATGTGTAACCTGATGAGATGTGATTTGACAATACAGGCACGACATGTAATTAAAGAAGTTTGTCTGATTCCCCCTTGTTTACTGAAGGGATAAAACCTGACCTATCTTTGTACATTTGGTCAAAAGGTTGTCATCCAGGATAAATTGTTAAACAATGGAGAAAGGCAAAGAAGTAATTTTTGTAGGCTATTCTGACTGTTCAAAAGCGTATCATGTGTGGCTACCAAGAGATTATAAGTTCCTTAATCATGAAAGATTTGAGCCCAAATAAATTTATGTGGATGGGATGTCCAATGGAAGAGACTTCAATGATAATATAAACACTGAATCAGAACCTATGACAGACGATGAACAATTCTACAGCTTTGAGGAAGACAGACTTCCAGTCTCTAAAGGCCAAGAATTCATACCCAATGATGACTTATCATGTGATGAGGACAATAATTCCATAAATGTCACACCTGAACAAAAGTATGTGGCAGGTGTAGACTCATTTGATGCTTCAGTTCATGATATTAATTTAATTGCTGATGCAACAGAGGTCAATTTTAATGATGCATTACAGTGTCCTGATCATCAAGAGTGGTTTCGGCATAGGTATATAATTGATGAAATCAGGTGATTGGTGAAAAGTGGTACCTGGGATATTGTACACAGGCCAACAAACAAATGGATATCTGGTTGTAGGACTGTTTCAAGATATAAATACAGAAGCGATAGATCTTTGCTGAAGAATAAATCAAAAATAACTGCATGATTCAACCAACAGTCTGAAGTTGATTCTGTGGAAACATTCGTTCCAATTCCAAGCATCAAATCATTTATACTACTTATGGATTTGTCAGTCAAATTTGACTTGCACATCTCACAACTAGATATCACTATTGCATTTCTCAATGGTGAAATTGACACAGAAATATCCATGGAACAGCCAGACTCACTAGATGGCTCACAAAAGATGAAAAATGTAGAGAATGATAATCATACAGCGAAGAGGGCAAGTGACATGCTGCAAACATTGAAATCCAGTTATAAAGTGTGTAAACTTAGAAAAGTCATTTATGGTATGCCAAACTGACTGCAACCCTAACATCAACTGGGTTGCAATTACAAATTCAGATCCATGCTTCTTTGTAGACAGCGTAAGAAAATGTCCAGCCTTCCTACACATTTGTGTAGATGACATTATAATTGCTTCAGTAGGTCCAGAAAGGAGAAAAGAAATCAAGGATGAGATCTCTGCGAGACTTGGTGTCTAGATTCTTGGTGCACTAAGATGCTATCTGTGCGTCAGAGTGAATAAGTCTGTTGACAAAATTACATAATGTCAATCAAAGTGGCTAAGTCAAGAAAGCTTTGGACTGGTTCAGAATGGATGACTGCACGTCTGTAAGAACCATGTGATTAAGAAACATCTTACAATACATACTGAGAAGAATTTGAGAGGTTTGGAAAATTGTTTCCAGAAATTCAGCAACAGAAGAGAAACATTTCAATATGTATTGTGTTATGCTTAGACATTTGTCTAACTTGATGAATGCTGGGAGATGGTTGTACACTTTCATTCTCATACAGTTAATAATATTTGTGTATTACTTTTGTGTTGTGTGCCATAATTTGTAACTGAATTTTATTTATAGTCCCATGGGAGTGGTGCTGTAGATTTATATGAGTGCATTCTAAGTGCTGCATGGCAAAACATGTTAACTCTAGTATATAGATACATGGCCGTGACAGGATTCTGAACAACTGAAAAGTGGTTAACAATGATGCCATTATCCTCATGGCTTTGTTACTGTAATATAAAAATTTTATGTGACTCAGTACTATTTTCTGAGTAGATCAGGCTATAGCTCATATAGTGTGGAGTGCAGATAAGCTTTGAAGTTGGCAGTATTTCTTATTGATCTCAGTAGAAAACAGTTTTTTCTGAGCTCTTTATGTAGTGACTCACCTAAGCTTCCACTCCCATAATTCAGGAGCACAACTGTATGGCACACTACAGAAGATGCAAGACACTAACACCAGCAGAAGCCTCTGCTATCATATGCATGCACAGCCTCTCCATAGTGCACTCTATCTGCTGGTTGCAGGCTTATAGAGTCAGGCCTGGCCAGCCCTGCTCTTAGTCACATGTTGACATTCAGCCTATGTACCTCAGACTAGTAGTGCAGCCACTTTATGGCAAGTGTTTTCCTGCATCAGTCAGTATTCTTGAAATAATAAAACATTGTGTTTGTTGTTATTTGTGTGATTTTGTAGTCAGAACATAACAGTGATAAGTAGGGTCATTTTTCATGTGTTTCACTGTGCAACTGCTTTTTGCATTTGGTTGTGACATTTTTCTTGTTGTAACATGGAAGTTTTGCTTCAACCATTGGTGAAACAACAGATAGAACTTCTTATGGTCATGCTCTCTGCACTTTTACCTCTTGCTATGATTCTACTTCCATTCCTGCTGTTTGATAAGGTAGTGGAAAATTGGGAAGGGTACGAACACCACCTGTGGCAACATTTATATGCCTTCCTCGTTATGGATGTGGAGGTATGTCATGCACCGTATTTCTCATGTATCAGGTGTTGCAGCAATTGGCCAAGTTGCAGGCATGTTTTTAGTTTTCTTTTGACAAATTATATTTGTTGTCATCTTCCTATTAATGCCACTGCAGGCAAGTCATGGCCACTAGTGTTGAATTCTATTAATGCCAGTAACAGCCGCATCAGACTTCTTGTGCCTTGGCTACAACTAGCCATGGCCTTAGTCATAAGTTCCATTTTGTTATATCTAAGTCAGAAGAGTCACATGAAGATGTTGTGGTTCACAATGTTATAACATGCTCCCCCCACATTAGGAAGTCCAGAAAGAGCCCTTTCAATTAAATAACCCTTCCCTTGATGAGGTGTAGTAAATTGCCCATTCATATGAGGTCTCACACACTGCTGGTCAGCAGCTGGAAGCATAGTGCAACTTTAAGGTAATGCAGGGTGGCCCAGCTGTGTCCACTGTGTCTGGGGAGCATGACATAGTGGTGGTGCAAGCCATCTGATCCAGCAGATTCCATGCAGCATGTAAACAGTGGTCCAGCTGCCATCATGTGCATCTTGTTACTCCCAACATCATAGATCAGAGCATCCTCAGCATAGGGCTGTCTGTTGTTAAGTGTCAGAAAAAAGGCCACATTGTGGTAGTCTGTCAATTAACACCACAGAATGCAGTATCAGAAAACAAGGATATGGATATCCAGGAAGTAACATCATCGAGGCTGGTTCCTAATCAGGAGTGTAACAAGCTTTTTACCGATGTTCTGTTTCTCTCATGGCAGCTTCACATGCAGGTGGACACCAGTGCGGGAATTTCCCTCCTTAATGCCCAAGTGTATTCAGACCTCAGCTCTCTTCTGCTGTCGCCGTTAAAACAGGCAGCTGTGGGGATATGACAAACAGCAAATCCCATTGCTTAGTCAATTCACAGGTGATGCTATATATAGATCAATAACTTGGCCTATTACATGTATTGTCATTCACAATTCTCATTCAGCAAACCTTTTTGAGTTTGACGCCTTTCAGGGTTTTGCCTTTTCAGTCATGGATTCCATACACTTGGTATCTGCCAATGTCCCTTATCAGTCATTGGAAACTCTGTGCTTAAAATTTCAGAATATCATTACTGGAGGCCAAGGTTGCATGACAGACTTTAAAGCTCACATAACCGTGACGTAGTCAGCTCGGCTCACATCTCTCAGGGTTGTGGTTCCCATTTCTGCTAGTAAATGAGCCATACCCCCTCTTATTGTGATGAAACCATATGGTAAACAGTGACTTAGTGGTGACTTCCAGGTCACCATGAATTCACGGTCTTGGTTGACACACACCACTGTTACATTTGGAAGAGTTGTTCACACGCTTAGTAGGGGATCAATTCTTCTCCAAACTTGATCTTTCAAAAGCATATCACCAGTTAGCCTTGAATGAGGGGTCCAAGGATATCATGGTTCTTAATATGCCTTTCAGACTGTATCAATACCAACGGTTAATATTTGGAATGGCACGTACCCAGCTATCTTTCGACACTATTTAGAACATGTCACATCCACTATTCCACAATGTTTCAACTACCTGGATGACATTGTCATTACCTTCATGATCTCCTGGCTTTCTGAAAGATTTCAGGCCATGGGTCTATGCTGCAATTTACAGAAGCCTGAATTTTCCACCCTCTCTTGAGTACCTGGGCCACACCATATCACAGCAGAATACCCAACACCTGGAGAGTCTAGTCAAGGCAACGTCCCTCATCTTTGCATGAACTGCAGGCTTTCCAAGGTAAAATTGTGTATTACCACTGGTTCATTCTTGGGCATTCACCATTGCATACCCTCTCTATCTTCTTCTCTGCAAGGATGCTCCCTTTATCTGGTCTCCAGAATGTGGTCATGCTTGTTCCATGTTGAAGGACTGCCTCAGGCCAGTATCACATCTAGCTACTTATGATCCTAACAAACCAATGATTCTGTCTATGAGTGACTCACAGTACAGCATTGGGGGTAGTCCTCACTCGCCAGAATGCAGATGGTTTGGAGCAACCACTGGCGTTTGCATCCAAAACTCTTAGTCCAGTACAGGTCCACTACTCTCAGGGTCTCAGGTCATGTGTTCTTATATGGCACCAAATTCCAATTCATAAGTCATTAGTTTCATTACTCAGACCATCTGCCCAGTTCCTGAATAATGTGTCCACAGGTTGCAGTGATGGGCTTTGTTCCACTCCAAATACCACTATGAATCCATTTTCACCCCACTGGGTGCCCTGCCAATGCAGACACTTTATTCAGGCAGTCTGTTGGTCTGGATGCCAAGTGTGATTGAGATGAGCTTGTGTGTTTTTCATTTGGATGTCACCTCCTGCCAACTGATACATGGCTTTCTGATCTCCAGCATCCAGTTAGCCAAGTCCACAGCATTTGAACCCATCCTCAAGCAGGCCGTCTGTCTCATTCAGCAGGGATGGTTGTGTCACCATCTGGATCATGATTCCAATCTGCTTCATAGCTACTTTGTCTTTCACCAAGGTCTTTCACTCTTAGATGGGTTCTGCTCCTCTCTCCTCTCTGTGGATGACACAGCTCCTAGGATGATCATTCCTGGGAGTTTGCTCCAGAAGGTCTTACAGATGTTGCGTGAGGGCCACTTGGGTGTTTCCTGCGGCACAGCCTTGGCTTGCAGATGTTTGTACTAGCTCATCATTGACCAGAAGCTGGAGCAATTGGTTGCTGCATGTTCTCAGTGCATCAGTGCACTAGTCAACAGGCTGCTCCCAAGACTTTGATTTCCCCATAGCTTTCAGCAACCCAGCCATGGGAAAGCATCGATATGGATTTTGAGAGACCATATCTCAATGTTTTCAGCTAATTGTCACTGATGGATTTTTGCATTTTCTGTACAAGGTTTGGTGCTCCACAACCACCACCGGGTTACTATTCAGGCTCTTGCAAATTTTTTTTCTGTAGAAGGCCTCCCTATCATTCCTGTTTCTGACAAAGGACCTCAGTTCCTGTCCTAGGCATTTAATGATTTCTGTGTGCAATCAGGCATTCAACATGTTCACTACCCTCCCTTTCACCCCCATTCTAACAGGGAGGCCAAGCACATGGATTGCACATTTAAGACCCAGATAAAAAAAATATCTGCAAGACTTTCCCATCAAGGAGGCATTACTGTCTTTTCTGGTGGTGTAATGGATGACTCCTATTGGTTCCCATAGCCCTGTCGAGCTTCCCAAGGGCCCAGCCACAGACTGTGCTCCACTTCCTCCATCCGAGTTATAGTTTGCCATCATGTTCCACTGTACAGTGCTTTCTGCCAGGGACAGCTGTGTGGGCACATGGTTTTGATTACTGGCAACCACCAACCTCACAGTGGCCTCCGTTTGTACACTCTCTGGACAGGAAACCAGGAGGTCCAGCACCATCAAAATTAGCTCTGGTTCTGCGTGAGCACCCACCCACCAGACCCGGGCATCACACCACCACCTTCGCCCATGCCCCGATCATTGGGTGCTGCCTATCTGGCCACTTTTCATCTTCAATTTCTGCCTCTGTCAGTGCCACTCAATGGGCCTACATCATCACAGAATCTGGAAGCAGCTCAGGTGCCCCTCTTGCCAGTGGAAATGCCCCCTGCTGGTTTGAAGTCTCCTGCATGGCCTCAGCCTGTGGCAGAGTCGTCTCCATTTTCCCTGGCGGAGTCATCCCCACCTTGCTCACTACCACTGGATATTGCCATGGAGCCTGGTTTGGGCTGTCTTTTGCTGGTCCTGTCATCTCATGCTCTCACAGCATGGAATCAAGGTGCTCCTCATGCCAGCCACTTTCATCCCTACCAACATCTCTGCTGACCAGGAGTTCTTCTCCCCTCTTGCCTCTGAGTCCTCCCTGTATGCAGGCACCATCTACACACCATGGCTCTCCACTCCTTGCCTGGGGACTCAGCAGCACTCTGCCTCCAAGGGTGGAGGGGTGTAGTGACCCATGTAACATTCCATACACATGGTCCAGGTCTGCAGCTGTACAGCGCACCACAAATGTCTCAAAATTCTAGCACTGGCAGAGCTCTCCACTCCCAGATGTGCATGTGGCCTCTTCGTAGTGCACTCTGCTAGCCAGTCAATGGCTTACATAGTTGGATTTGGCCGTCCTCACTCTCAGTCACATGTCGACATTCAGCCTATGTATCTCAGACTAGTAGCAAAGCCACTTTGTGGCAAGTGTTTTCCTGTATCAGTATTCTTGATGCAATAAAGTATTGAGTTTGTTATTATCTGTGTGTTTTTGTAGTCAGAACACTTTAGATAATACCTGTGTTTGTAATTTTGAGCTTAGCGAATTACTGATGGCTGGTCCAAGTAATATGGTACCATGTCCATTAACAATGCTGTTCCTGCCAATATGTATATTCTTCTTCTTTTTAGTGTTTTTGTCCTGCACTGGCGCAGGGTCAGTATGGTTATTAACAGATCTGGTATGGTTAATTTAAGGAGTGGCTGGATACCCATCCTGTCACCATCCCATTACGCCTGGGATAGGATATGTGTACCCCAACTGCCTCCATGTAGTATTATGCATGTGAAAGTGAAGGAAAGTTTTCTAAATGTTTGCAGATCATGCAACTGATGTGGGACTTGGGTCCTGCCTGGTATTCAACTAGTTGGGCATGGGAAACCACCTAAAGGAAAACATTGTTTGATATGGAAGTTTATGTTTACAGTTTTCTGTGTATTTATTACCAATGTGTTTGTCTCACACCAGAGTTTTATATGACAATTTTTCCATTGATTATTACATGTGAGAGACCATAGAGATTCTTGTCAGAAGTGCTTGCTAAGCACCAATGCCTAACAACATGTTTTCTGTTCATGTTTAAGTTACTTACACTTTTTATGAGTCAATCAGCAGAAGTTACAAACCACAATGAGGTACATTGTCACAACACCAGGACAAAATTTAACTGTTTCCATAAAAGAATAGCATTAAAAATGGGAGACAGAAGCCCATACATCAATGTTTTGATGTGATTTAACAAAGTACCAAACTATCTAAGAACATATACAAGGAATGATTTTAAAAGAAAATTAAAATCTTTTCTGATAAAAAAAGACTTATATTCATTTCAAGAATTTTGAGACACAGTTTATAACATGAACCAATATCATATCAACCATAATGTAATAAATGTATAAAATAGATTTAAGATTCAAGTGCAGTGTAGAACATATTTGTAAATCTAATTATTGTCATACCATTATTTCGGACATCTGCAACAGCCATAATTATTGTGATGACTCCGAGTAAGGGAAATGTGAATAAATAAATAAACTATGTTGACATGTACACTTAGACCAAACAAAAAGTTAATCACATAACTTTATTTTTTTATTTGGGAACCAAAAACTTTCTGTTACTCCTTGTACACACAATAATGTAGCTTCAAATCAGCAATGAGTGTTTCTGCAACAGGTGACCAGAGATTATTCAGTAAATTATCTAATAAATTAAATAGAGTGAAAAGACAGAATTTCTTCAAAAACAATGATATCCAATATAAAAACGCATACAGAGCTTAACCCTTTGTTGCCTGACGGTACTTAAAAGTACCAGTAAGTTTTGATTCTCATTATTTTCTCATGGTGCAGTTTCGTGATCTGGGAGCCTGTTGGTACATAACAGTAACTCTGCTCTACTGTTTCATAGATGTTATTGTGCAATACATAGACCTCTCTGGCGGTCCGAGCTAGAAATTGTTTTTCGCGCGCTGCTGTGAAAACAGAAGATTGTATGTGCTTGTTTCCATGCTGTTGCCTGAATTTGTGTGCAATTTATTGAAACTTCCGTTGAGTTTTCCATTGTACGCACTTAGCTTCTTTGTTTTTTTATAATAGTTTGAAGCATTACGTTACAAGTGAATGAGATAAAGTGGAAAATATAAGGCGGACTTATTAGTACCGTCAGGTTGTGCAGACACTGGACTCGCATTCGGGAGGACGACGGTTCAATCCCGCGTCCGGCCATCCTGATTTAGGTTTTCCACGATTTCCCTAAATCACTCCAGGCAAATGCCGGGATGGCTCCTCTGAAATGGCACGGCCGACTTCCTTCCCCATCCTTCCCTAATCCGATGAGAGCGATTACCACGCTGTCTGGTCTCCTTCCCCAAACCAACCAACCCACCATCAGGTTCTGCAAACACTTTATTGTAGCAACAATGCGTTACCTCTCACTAGTTGTTCTGTCCACTTTTTCTCACACAGAAATCGGTAAATACATTGGCCTGTGGAACAATTAGAACAAACAGGAAAAGTTTGCCAGGGAATTTACCTAAAGAAAAATGTCTAAATCAAATCACAGAGAGTCATCTTTAGACCTAACAGTATTTCAATGGAAGGAAAATAAAGTAGTGTATTTTGCGTCAAACTTCCATGCCACTGAACAAAGCGTAGTGACAAGAAAACAGAAAGTTGGAACTAGTATGACTATACCACGTCCAGTTATTGTATGTGATTACAATAAAAACATGGGTGGTGTGGATCATGCAGACAGATTACGTTCAACTTGTGGTCTTGACAGGCGATCAAAGAAATGGTGGCACCGTCTCTTCTGGGGAGCAATATAAATTGCTTTTGTCAATGCTTACGTCATTTTCAGTTATCTACATGGGGCACTGCCACTGCTGGAATTCAGGTGTGCTGTGGCACTAGGGCTAATGAATGAATATGAAGCGCCAAATTTCAGAAAGAGAAACTCTGGTAAAGATGAAATAACTCTCCCAAAGAGAAGGAAGGATAACTTTTCTGTTCTGAAGGATGTACGTATTGGAAACCGAGGAAACCATTTTGTAGTGTTCCGTTGTAAAAGAGGACGATGCGAAATGTGTGCGAAAAATAAAATTCAGCCGAGACCACATTCACGATGTAGTACATGTAAAGTGTATTTGTGCTGCAATGAGAAAAAGAACTGTTTCATACAATTTCATGAGGTATCACTAAATATGTGATATGTGTATACTGTCAAAAATGTATAGCTAAGTTACTATGTATTGTGAAGTTGCTCTAGAACAAATTTATGCGAAATTAAAAAAAAAAAAAAAAAAAATTCAGAAATATCATATTTCTGTTAACTAATTTTCTAATGTAAAAATATTTAATATTTGTGTGGAATAAAGTACAAGTTACAAAAATTGGAGCATTTTTCTGCGCATGTCGTGATTCTGTCCGTGGAGTCTGACGGTACTTCTGAGTACCAGGAGAGAAAAGAGTTGTGAAAAATAAAATAAAATTTTACAAAAAAATCCTACCATCATTTCAGGCCACAATAGTATAAATTCTGCAAAGAAAATGTTAAAAAGTAAATTTTTTCTTATGTCAGGAAACAAAGGGTTAAGTGAGTAATACTAACATTACTAAATGTAAGATAAAATATATACTTTGCTGAAGAATCTAGGATGCAACTCAATAAGTATGTGAGTTTACACAAATTTTAAATACAGTGCTTGCCGTTAAAACTGCAACACCAGAAAAGACAGCAAATAAAATAATTTTATTTACTGTGCTTGTGCAGTACAATAGCAAGAATACATGATTAATCTTCTAAGTGTTTTGGGAGTACACAGAGTGCAAAGTATAGTACAGTGAGCTGTGATCTCTGGTATTAATAATACCTCTAATCTGGTTGGGCATAAGGTCAAGCTGAGCACAAATGACAGATATGGATTTGTTAATCCATGGTGCTTCGTCAGTCATAGTGGGCATCAAGTGATGGTGTGCTGGGCTTTCAGTAAACCATGACCAGAAGCTCTCAATGAGTGAGAGACTTTGTAAAGCCATTCCCGTGTCATGATCAGTCACACCTTAAAGGAGCTGTGAGGCAGATTCATGTGATAGTAGAAATGTCACTGACGGCAGGTGACTTTGCGCATATTTCCTGGTACCAAATGGGATTGTCAATTAATAGAGTTTCACTAGGCATGGTCTAACCTATACAGGGTGAGAAAGGAAAGACTGGTTTCTTGATTCATGAAAGTATAGGGGGTGGATCTCGAGCCAGGAATGGTCAAATCCAGGTTGACATGGGTAGGAAAATCAGGGATTTTCCATAATAGATGCAGACAACAGATTCATCTGTCTACAGATTATCTACATCAGTTTTAAAAATTCTGTATTAAGCACCCAGAAGATAGGTTCCCATACACCAAATGGCGCACTTACTACATGTCACAAAGAAAAATAAAGCTTTGGAAAAAGCAGTATTGGGTAGCTCACTTATTTAACAGACCTTCATCAAACATATGATCAATGAAAAATAAAATACAGCATTTCGAATCTGAGTTCCAATATTTAAACTAGTCAGTAGCTTGTGGTACTGATCACCAGTATAGAGATGAAGAAATCCAAGAAGTAGTATTATCACTGTATGAAAAGACAGACCCTTACTGTAGGTCTACTTCAAATGGTGGTGGATCAGGCATTTACAATGAGGGACAAAAGTGATGGGATACTTACTAAAATCATGTCAGACCTACTTTTGAACAGCATAATGCACCTACTCAATGTCACATTGACTCAACAAGTCATTGGAAGTACCCTGCAGAAATACTGAGCCATGCTGCCTCTATAGCTAGCTATAATTGCAAAAGTGTTGCCAGGACAGGGTTTTGTGTACAAACTGACTTCTCTATCACATCTCATAAATGTTCAGTGGGATTCATATGAAGCAATCTGGCTGGCCAAATCATTCACTTGAATTGTCCAGAATGGCAACATGGAGTCCATGACTGGCTGCAAATGGTTTCCAAGTAGTTGAACATAATAACTTCCAGTCAATGATTGGTTTAGTTGGACCAGAGCAGCCACTCCATTCCATGCAAACACAACTCACACCATTGTCATGCTACCACCAGCTTGCAAAGTACCTTGTTGCAAACTTGGGTCCATGGCTTCATGGGGTCTGCATCACACTCAAACCCCACCATCAACTCTTACCAACTGAAATTAGGGCTCATCTGATCAGGCCACGATTTTTGGATAAGTACATGATGAAAGACACCCAGGATGCTGCAAAGTTAATATTTATTAAAGAACAAAACAAAAAATGAAACACCGATTGAACATAAGAGTTAGCGGAGATGTTAATTGTGAATGCATGGTGGGGCACAGACAAACAAAGGGACTTTCATTCAATTATTTATATATGACTTCATTTTTTACTCTTACACTATCTCGTATGTAGATGGATGATGAAGATGTGTGATTTTAGATATGAAGTATTGCGAGTTCTATGTATCATATGTGTGTGTGAATAATATTATATGGAAAAACAGTATCAAGTATTTTTTACTTATTGAAGTAAGTGAAGAGGAAAGCTATAGGAAGAGGATTTTCATGATTATGACAAGAGTCGGTGTTCCCAGAGTCCTCCACCGCCTGCAGCTTCAATTAGGTCAGCGAAGTCTGATGGCTAAAACAAATTAAGATAAGCACAGACATTTTAACAATGCAATCATACTCAATTATATTTATTTAAAACTTTTTTTATATATTACATTTTTCAGTCATCTAAAGTCCAACCGATACGGTCACAAGCCAAGGAGAGGCACTGCAGATGATGCTGTGTTGTTGGTAAAGGCACTCATATCAATTGTCTGCTGCCATAGCCCAGTAATATCAAATTTCTCTGCACTGTCCTAATGGATACATTCATCCTACATCCCACATTGATTTCTGTGGTTATTTTATACAATATTAGCACTGACAACTCTATGCAAATGCTGCTGTTCTTGTTGTTAAGTGTAGGCCATCAGCCGCGGCATTGTCTGTTTGAGAGGTAATGCCTGAAATTTGGTATTCTTTGCACACTCCTGACACTTTGGTCTTGGAATAGTGAATTCTCTAATGATTTTAAAAATGGAATGTTCCATGCATCTAGCTCCAACTACCTTTCTGTATTCAAGTCTCTTAATTCCTGTCATGTGGCCTTAATCATGTTGGAAACCTTTTTATATGAATTGCCTGCATACATTTGACAGCTCTGCATGCACACTGCTGTTTAGATCTTGTGTTCACGATACTGCTGCCATTTGTATACATGCAAATTGCTAACCCATGATTTTTGTCACATCAGTGTATATCAGAACAGGAACGCAATTTAAATGAAGATATGACCTTGGTACAGTAAGTGAAGACAAACACTTTGCAACATCAGCTATTGAACTAACAGTGCTTGATATCAGCAAGAAATTAGCCATTTTGTGTGTGTGTCAATCAGCTAGTGATCATGAGGACTTTTTTTCAATAAATTAATAGAAGTAGCAGATAAAGTCTCAATTACAAAAGTTAACATGATTTTGCTTAGAGACAAAAGTACACGCAAATATCAGAAAAGAGACCAGCAGCACTCTCACAAGCATCCTTATAGTTTTGTCGTGTCTTTGTTGCTCTATAGTATAACAAGGGTAACTACAATGACTGTACCAGTAATTGACCATTGTGTGAGAAATATGGACTGGAAAAGTGATATAGCTGTAAAAAATCTTGGACTCTTGGCCCATCTTTTGACTGAAACCTGAAGCTGATAGCAGTAATATTTCTGGGGAAAATTTAAGTGTATAGTGAAAGGATAGGCAAATTGGATATGGAAGTGCTGTATTGTTACAGTAGACAAGAAACTCAGATCCACCAACATAGAAATTGAAGTTGTATGTGAGATTGCTTGGGCAAGAGTCAGTGTCAGAGGTGGGCATAAAATGATAACTGGATCCTACAACTAAACCAAGCAGAAAGATATAGATGTTCTGTAACTAGATAAAGCATCAGTACTATGATATCTCAATGAGGAACTTGAAACTTTTAGCACAGGGCAGGAACATGTCGAGGAACTATGGTTCAAATTTAGAAGAATAGTTGACCATGCACTGTGCAGATATGTACCCAATGGGACAGTTCATAATGAGAGGGAACCTCAATTGTATACAGTCACTGTAGAAACTTCTAAGGAAACAGAGACTACTGCATAATAGGTGTAAAACAATAGATAGAAAGATGCTGAATGAAACCAAAATTCATTTGGTTGTCAAGAGAGCAATGCATGATACCTTCAGTGACTACCACAGCAGAGTACAGTCAAACAATCTTTCACAAAACCCAAAGAAATTTTTGTCTCATGTAAAAGCCGTTAGTAGCATCAAAGTTAATGCCCAGTCCCTGAGTGAATGAGAAAGGAACTGAAATTGAGGGTAACAAAGCAAAAGCTGAAATGCTGAATTCTGTTTTTAAATATCCCTTTACAAAGGAAAACCCAGGAGAATTGCCCAGTTTAATCCTTGTATCAATGAAAATATGAATGAAATAATAAAATTTTCTCGGGCTTTCAGCCACATCAGCTGGTTAAAATCCCATGAGTTTCGACCGAGCTCTCCCCGGTCATTGTCACATGGTAAGACAAAATTGTATGGCACAATGCACAAAATTTAAACAAAATTCTTCCATTTTATTCAGATTTCTTTCAAAATTTTACTTTTTATGGTACTTGTACTTCAAATGTAGGAGAGAGGTGCTAATTAAACTGAGCTGGGTAGTGCAGTGGTTAGCACACTGACTCACATTTGGAAAGATGATGATTCAAACCCATATCTGGCCATCCCTATACAAGTTTCCCATGATTTCCCTTCATCACTTAAGGTAAATGCCAGGATGGTTCCTTTAAACCAGTATGGTCACATTTCTTACCCATCACTACCTAATCCAAGCTTGTGCTCTGTCTCTAATGATTTCATTGTGGATATGACATTAAACACTAATCTCCTCCTCCTCCTCCTCCTCCTCCTCCTCAATTAATAATCAAAGAAGTACTCAAATCTTTGGCACAAATAAAACTTTTGTTTTTCATATTACACACTCAAATGCAAGTACTGAGTTCAACAGCACTTCATTGCCCCTTTATTTGAGAACATTACAGTTCACTGTCATGCTCAATTTTGAACACAATTAGGTCCATATTAAGCTGCTGAGAAAAATGTTTTGTCGGTATGCATAAAACTATTCACTGATGTAGCAGGCATAACAAGAAAGCAACTGCAGCAAAAAAAATTATTAGCATGGATATGAGTGTGAGACAATAAATATGTAATGATGAGTTCATAAATTTTGGTCTGAAAGAAAAATTATAAATACAATGAGAAAAATAAATTCAACTATTCAGCATAGTGAGTCTGAATAAGACATTTAAATTCTGGCAGACAAAATTTATTAAAATCTGATAGGACAGGTATAATGATCAAAAAGACACAAGCAAGTAAAAAATTGCACAAACTTCCAACTGACAGGACATGCATAGAATATGTTTTTTGAAGAGAAATTTCGATCTATTCCTCCTCAATTTTAAAGTAGTGCTCAATAATTTCATTGGTCAGTGGGAATGAAACTACAGACACCAAATGATGGAATCCACTATGCTTTGTCTCACTGCAATAAAAATTTAGTTTGACTAAACAGCTATTATGCTCTGATTTTGCATTGCTTCTAATTTATCTGAAATATATTATCATTATTGCGAATGATTTTGAATACAGAGGAAATTGCCTATTACAGGAAAGTTCACTAATGTGAGACAACTGGATTCTGACTAAAGTAAGGGCTCATCTCTGTAGGGAAGTATTAGAACTTAGTTATCATACTGCCTAGATCACTATGACAAAACGACCATTGCAGTGTTGGATAGTGTAGAGAATCCTTGATTTTAAAAGTGTCAAATTTCAAGCCTTGTAGAGCATTATCATCTCAAGTTGAGTAACTGTTGCAAGAATACTCATAAGACTGTACTGTCCACAACGTACTCTTTCATTTGCAATAATGAACTGTCCTTCATAACAAATAATGTATCTATGAGACTAGGTTTCTAGTGAAAAATGGCTTATTCCTAAAACATGACACCATGGGCATCTCATATTAGGGTAACTTTAGCTTGCCACCCTAGCAGCTGGATTCAGACTCATATTTTTAATAAGTGATTTGACAATTCTGTGAATGTTATGAAGTCATCTGATGATGGTCCAATTTGCTAATACTTGATAGGCAGTGTTATCATATTTGTTTGAGAGACAAAGGAAGAGAAAACCCAGTCCAAATTTTTTGTTTATAACCCCATTCCGTGCATAAAATGCCGTCTCTACTGTGGAATTCATGGGACTATTTAAAATTCATTATCCCCTAGAAATAGAAACCTGGTGGGCAAGTAACTTAGGTCTAGTACCAACCTTATTTTTGATTATGCGGTTATTTGGAGTGGCCTATTTGAGAGCAGTAACAATGGAAAATACTACAAACAGCCTCTGTAAAATGGGACTCTTCCTAAGTAATAGACATATACTTAAGAGTCAATGACTTTGCAGTACACTAGGAATTTGACATGTAAGTTTCAAAAAAAGGAGCAATTTTTTTTTTTAAAGAAAACATCATCCATAGAAGGCTTTGTGTATTGTGTGGTTGGCCACTTGTGATGCTGAGTCATTTTCAAGCACCTAATTGTAGCTCCATACAAATAGGCCTTGTAGTGGCCCACAGCACTCAGCAACTGCCATATCATCTTCTACTGACAGGTGTCACTGGATGCAGATATGGAGGAGCATGTGGTCAGGACACCACTCTTCCGGCCATTATCAGTTTTCACAACCAGGGCTGCTACTTCTCAGTCAAGTAGCTCCTCAATTGGCCTCACAAGGGCTGAGTGCACTCTGCCTGCCAACAGTGCTTGGCAGACCTGGGCGATAACCCATCCAAGTGCTAGCCAAGTCCAACACCACTTAACTTTGGTGATCTAATGCGAACCAGTGATACCACTGCTGCAAGGCTGTTGGCCACTTACATGTAATCATTATGCATCATGTCATACAAATGGTGATAAAAAAGTAATGGGAATTTTTTTAATTTTTTGAACTTTAAAGAGCAGATCTTCAATTTTTTACATTATTGGTACATGCGTTCCTGGTATATGTTATCATTTTCAGTTACTTTGAATATTTATTTTATTGCTGATAGTCGAAAAGATTATATATGTTTTCAAGGGCTCCGCAAATTTTTTCTTTCGAAAAATATGGATAAAAAAATCTGCATTAAATTTTGTATGAAAAAAACGGAATAAAGTGCAGCACCACATTCAAAATGTTGACTATGGCTTCTGGCAAATCTACTGTGAGTAAGATTAGACTTTATGAGCAGTATAAATGTTTCAAAGAGGGTCAGGAAGACGCCAAAGACAACAACAGGTTTGGACATCCTAGCACATCAATTACCGATGACAATGTGGAAAAAGTAAAGAAAATGGTTGTAGGAAATTGAGGTTGCTGATGGTGTCAGGATATCCTTTAGCCAATTCAAAGCAATTTTTTGGATGTTTTGAGCATGAAACATGTAGCGTTCATTCTGAAATTATTGAATTTTGACTAAAAATGGCAACATGTAGATATTGCTCAGAAATTGCTGAATGAAATCGACAATGATACACAGCTTCTAAAGAAGGTTATAATACATGACAAAACATGGGCATATGGGTATGATGTCAAAACCAAAAAGGTCTGATCATTCCAATGGAAACATCCTGAAGAGCTAAAACCAAAAAAAATTTGACAAGTTTTATCACATGTGAAGATGCTTCACACTGATTTCTTTGATTACAATTGGATAGTGCATCATGAGTTCCTGGCTTATGCTCATACAGTCAATAAGTAATATTACCTGGAAGTTATGTGCCATTTACATGAAGGAATCCAAAGAAAATGTCCAGAACTGGGGTGAAACTACTCATGGAAATTGCATCACGATAATTCTCCTGCTCATACCTCCATGCCTGTTCATGATTTTTTGGCAAAAACCAAAATTATTATGTTACATCAGCCACTCTATTAATTGGAAATGGTCCCTTGCAATTTCTTTCTATTCCTGAGGCTGAAAAGAGCCATGAAAGGAT
Organism: Schistocerca americana; assembly: GCF_021461395.2. Lineage (NCBI taxonomy): Eukaryota > Metazoa > Arthropoda > Insecta > Orthoptera > Acrididae > Schistocerca > Schistocerca americana. Next base: position 544,601,150 of record NC_060119.1, read on the forward strand.
GTTGTTTTGCCACCATTCATAACACAAAACAGAATTACTGAACAAGCTGAACACCATAATGAAAAGTGACTTCCAGAAGTGCTTCCAAGATTGGAAAAGTGTATTATATCTGAGAGGTGATTACTCTGAAGGGAACAAAGCTGATGTTAATGAATAAATAAAAACTCTTTAAGAAAGAGAAAAATTCCCATTACTTTCTGATCATACAATTGAACCACCAATCCATATGTGGAGCCATATGTAAAATAATTCTAAGAATGAAAACATCGTCTTACAAACACGTAGCCGCATTATATCATGCATGAACCACAAAACTTCCAAAAAAGAAAAGGGAGAGGCAGTGGATCAACTTATAAGCAAAATAGAATAAATGAGAGACCAAATGGTATTTTGCCACCTCCCAAAATCAGCAACCCACATCAACAGCTACTTACTCTAATAAAATGATCATGTTCTGAATCTGTCAAGTAGCTAAAGTCACCTTCATACAGGAAATGTTGGAAGCAACTTCAAAGAAAGTCTGATACAAATTTAAGTGAAGACAATGTTTCAGATATCCGATCTGAAGAAGAAGACACTGAGTGCATATTCTGCAATCATCATTTCTCAGAAAACTAACACAGAGAAATGGGCTTCAGTCAAGGAATGCTGCACATCAGCTCCCAGAGAATGTTAGCTTGAGAAAGAGCTTTTGTGTGCACTAGCTGCACTTCTTTTCCACAATAAAGGCAGAAAATTTTGGAGTGGTAGTAAGAAAGGGAATATTAATATTTTATCATTTACCTCTACTCTGTCATATTAGGACACCACTTTTATTTCGATTGAAATTGACTTGTTTGTGTGTGTGTGTTTTCTCTTTTTTCCAAATTTATGTGTATTAAGTGTTAAGTAACAGGAATTCAATCAAAAAAATTAAAGTGCAATGATTTCATGTAGATTTCCAACAAACAAACATTCAGTTGTATCAAATGTTATAGTATAAAATGGAATAATGTGAGATGAGGAAAGTTTAAAATCAGGGATATGGCTAGTGTGACATCCACCACTAGCAGCAATTACCTGCCACATCCAACAAGGTATGGATGCAGTTAGCCTCTGGAAATACATCTCATCATCTTCAAGACTCTCCCAAGTATCCAACACTAGATACCACATTTGGTCAGGTGTGCATGGGGCCAGTGCCAGCTGGTATTAAATTCATGTGACACTTCATTTTAGCTCACAAATTTGCAAAAGGATTTAAGTTCATGGCTCAAACAGGCCAGTTGATCAGGTTGACATTGGCTTGTTAGCAAAACTGTTGTTGAACGATTTGACTCACATGAACACTCAGCACCATAGCATGTTTCATGATATACACATACTGATCTGCAGTGAGATGACCATAAATTCAATCAGGTATACCTGCCCTTTCTGATGACATCCAGTCCAGCACAAGACAGTGCTGTGGTCAACATACAAATGTTGCACAATGTACTGTGGTTCGTAATGTGCTCACTGTGGCCTGTAGACCATCCCTGGAGCCTCATTCACTGAACCAAATATTGACTCATCTGAAATTCAGTAAGAGCAAACCTATCAGGTTTGTGATCACCAGAGAGGACCTATTTATTAACAGCCATATGGGCTTTAAAGCCAGCAAGTCATAAGTAGTTGTGAATGCCTTGCAAGCATCAGGGGAAACTGGTCTCACCTCCCACCTTGAGCTGGACAGCTTTTAAAAACAGATGTTCCATACAAGTGTCAACTATTACTTGTCTTGCTGAGGCATCGGCACCTTTCCTGAGTCCAATCCTCAAAGCCAGCCAATTACTCCTGTCTCACACCACCACTTTATCCATTTCTAGGAACAGAAAGATATAATGCTGCACTTGGCTGCCATTTCACTTCCACTGAAACCATCATACTGGATGAGAGCATGACACAATCCAACATGGCCTGCATAAGCTGAGAATTCTTGACAGTAAATGACGTTTTTCATGTAACTGTCTGTGGCATGGTGCATTATCATGTCTGGCAGACCTTGTCTGTATTCCTGTTAAGCTTGCAACACTTCAACAAACAATACAATTTAATTTACTGTAATATCAGGTGGAATACTAGAGCCAGAAACACTGCCATGCAGCTACCACATAACTAAACAGAGTTTCTTATTTGTTTATTCGAGCAGAAGCATCTTGGCATTTCAGACAGATAAAATTAAGTAATGTATATCTAAAACAATATGTGGTTATCATAAGAAATTAAAGAAAAGTAGAAAGGTCTATAAGTAGAACTGTTACAATACGAAGGAAAAAAGTACATTGCTGAAAGTGTGTTCCATGTGGTGCTACTGCCAGTGCCAGTCTGTGTTGAATTACCACTGGTGTGAAATGTACACGAATGAAGGTATCAGAGCTTATCAACACTTGCAAACAGTTTAGTTTCATCAACTGTAAATTCTGTTCTTAGCTATGAAATTCTTTTCTGAGAAACGAATGCGCAAAATATAAACACAAGTAAACAATAATAATAATATCAATAATAATAATAATGTGATCCTTCAGGTTTTCAAAGTGCAACTGCTTAATAGTGAGCTTCCAGGTGTTGGAGGTGAGGCACTGAGTACACATAACAGCAAAACTAACAGATCTTGAAAAAGGTGGTGGGTTGATCAGCAAAATGTAGGGCAGAAAATGGAAACCACAACTTGACAGAATTTCTGGAAGCACATGATTAATAATAATAATAATAGTAGTAGTAGTAAAACATCTTTCATTTTTTATAACACTTCCACATTATGTTTTTTTTTCTTTTCTGGAAAACCTTATTCCCAAATTTCTGCACTAAATAATACTAACAACTTGTCCTCCTTCTGAGCTTAATATCTCACTCATTATAGAGGGATGGTGACTCAATTTGGCAGGATAGCAAATGGGAACTTGTGGTATACAAAATAGAAACCAAGCATTATAGCTATGGTCCTGTAAGGTTCTAATGGTGGTTAATGGTGCGTTCAGTGTTACATTATGAAATAAAGAGTGTATAGTGTGCGTGATGGCTGGTACTGAGAAATGAATGAATAGTGTACCACTAGTCATTTATATTATTAAATAATTTATTTGCAAAACCATACTGTATGCTGTGGATAAACTCAATGAGGTAGTGCTGTTGGAAACAGACTGGCCTTGTATGCAGAAACATGTAGGCTCCAATCTTCATCTGGCCAGCCTGTCCAGGTTTACTGTGGTTTCCTTAAATTACTTCAACCAAATGTCAGAATGGTTTCTACTACAAGGTCACAGCTGCCTACCTGGCCCAACCTAATCATACTTGACCTGCCATATCCTTGCAAAAGTGACCCACAGATATTACTACTACTACTACTACTAAATGTGGAGAATGTGATATCCAGGGCAACACCTGAATGCCCTCTGTGATAAGCCATTTTAGGACGGCACAGGCAATTTGTGGTTTTATCTTGTTGGAAGATAATGTCACAGACACCTTGAGGATAAGGTTCTGCCACAGTTCTTAACACATTAAGAATGTAACTGTTGCTTTTAGATTACCACCTATGTGAACCAGAGATGCTATGTACTGCTAGGTTCTCTGCATCATACTGCTAGGTACTGAGGTACTGCACCGATATGAAGATGACAAATGCATTCAAACAACATTTGTTCTGATTGGAGACTCCACATATGGATACACCAACTAAGATGTTGTACACAGAGCTGGGCTTATCTGAAACAATTACGCAGTGCCACACTGGCATCAAGTGTTGTCACGGGTCACTCTACTGTCAGAAAGACTCTCTCCAATGGTGCCTCAAGGGAATCCTCAACTAGGGTCACCATGCTGACAGTCTGTGGTGCTCATATGTCATCACACTACCTGCGTGGTATCCGTCTTGTCACAAACAAGCCTCTTTTCAAACTCACTGGGTGTGACATGGTTGTATGATCCTGCATGGCTGAGTGAATAGTATGTCCATCTTCACGGGTGCTAGTCATGTGGGCCCACTGAGAAGCTGCATAGTGTTCAGTATGACTCCCCGGAGCAGACATATTCTATATTCACATGGCAGTCAGGGGATGCCAACCAATGGGAGCAGCAATATCACAGAATGAAAAACTGCTGTCCTGATAAACCATCATCCAGCCACAGTCAAATTCTGACATATGCTGGTAAACATTTTGCCTTCTTAGGTGAGGCATAACACCATCTTCTCACAAACAGCCAACATCCAAATGCTATTTTTGGATGACAAATCCACTGCATAATCTTTCCTTATCGGCAGTATTTAGATGGTATTCTCTAATCTACTTAGCTAAGATGGGCTGAAATGCTAATCATATGTATACCCAACAATGTAATAAAGTTAATGCAAGTTTGATATTTATATATGCCTTGTTCATGGTGTTGCAGGTTTCATAGCCAGAAGTGCATATTTTGTATTCAGTGAAAACAAACTGCTATGAAATATAAATATTTTGTTATATGATGCATCATGTAAAGGGATACCCTCCCCTAGCATTACTTTTTGAAGTTTGTTTGGAACCAGACTGATGATAGCATAGATAAATGTGTGTTCTGGAATTAGTTAGGTATGGTTAGTCAAAATTTGTATCAAAATTGGTGGAATGAAGTGAAAGAAGATCTAAATAGGAAGTATAATTTTGACAGTAATATATTTTGTGTTCCTTCTGTAATAAGTGATGTTAGTTGTGCTATGGAATCCAATCATTGGGTTCAATGTTTATCTGACAACATGAGTAACCAAAGTAATGCTATGATACCAGCAAAGCTGATAAAACCCTGTAAAGACAGTGCGGATGTTGCGTTTGATGAATTTGAAAGTAATCTTTTACATGAAGTGTCTAATAACAGAGATGATGATTCAGATTTTGGGGGTCCTTACATTAAGATTAAGATTGATCAGTGGGAAAGTAACAGTTTGATTGATACAGGTAGCCTCATTTGTGGTACATCTGAACAACTTAGAAACAATATCCAGTATAGTAAGAATTTTGTGGAAATGTCCATTGTACATATAAAGATAAGAGAAACTACTGGTAGACAAAGGAAGTGTGTAAAACGTCAAGTACTGCTAATATTTAGTACAGAGGACAAGACCTTTGAACATGGATGCATAATGACCCCTAGTCTGGAAGAAAATAGACATTATGCTTGCAGATTCATAAGACTATATAATTGTGTTTTGTTTGTCATGAATTTGGTATGTAACATGATGTGATTTCTGTAGATCGGTCTTATCTATTGACTGAGTTAAAATCTATGATACACTATATAATTATGTTTTGTAATAGATTTGTGCTTTAGAATTTGATACATATATGCCATGAGACTAAATGAGTAGATCCTTTTGCAATTTTGAAATTGGAGGCTGTTCATAATTTGCTGTGTAAAAATTAAGAATAGTATCTTAGTATATTTGCGTGCATCATCTTGTTAGTTCATTTTTTCATTGCATTTAACTCTGTTTATTAAAGTTTTGTATGTGAACACTTTTTAATCCTATCTGACATAAATGCTACATAATTGCTTTTGCAATATAAATAGGTAGAGCATATGCCAGTGTGATGTGAAGAAGGTATTGAGCAGCACATTTAGTTCATAAGACAATGTTTCAGGATCTAATGTGAATGCTAGATAGGAAGTTACTTATTCAGTGGAGCATGTAATGAGAACTCTAGGGAGGAAACTGAAAGATGTGGGTGGATTCACTCCCCACACTACTGTATGGCTGTACCCTACTGGACCAGTTGGCTTACAAAAGATCATAGATGCTGGGTAAAGTTCTCAAGCATCTGTCAACTGCATCAGCGTTGTGACTGAGATTTGTAAATTGTTACCCAAGACTGCCAAAGACAGTGTTATTCCACATAAATGTATGTTTTTTCAAGTAGGGGGATTGACTTCCCAATACATTATGTAACTTTAAATCAGTGTACAGATGATGTTCAGATGTGTGTGAAATCTTATGGGACTTAACTGCTAAGGTTATCAGTCCCTAAGCTTACACACTACTTAACCTAAATTATCTTAAGGACAAACACACACACCCATGCCCAAGGGAGGACTCAAACCTCCGCTGGGACCACCCGCACAGTCCATGACTGCAGTGCCTTAGACCGCTCGGCTAATCCCATGTGGAAAATAAGTGTACATTTTTTTATCAATTGTAAATGAATCTTCTAGGTCTTCATGTATGTAGGTTACTTTGTATGGACAGTTAGTAAATAGTGTGGAAGACATTCACTAGTATAGACAATATTACAAGATGTATACATGTCTGATTTCATACACTGATTTTGGTCCACAAACTACTCGATTATGTAATCATTCAAAGCTACTTACGACTCTGTTCACCTGTATTTATCCTGTACTGCAATATTGTATCTGACTGGAACTTGAGTTGTGGACAGGCTCATGTTTAACTCTGTTTTGGGTACTCCTAGTCATTGTGACTGTGTGTTTGTGTGTGTGTGTGTGTGTGTGTGTGTGTGTGTGTGTGTGTGTGTGTGAGAGAGAGAGAGAGAGAGAGAGAGAGAGAGAGAGAGAGTGAGTGAGTGTGTGTGTGTGTGGGGGGGGGGGGGTGTATGTGTGTGTCTGTACTCAAGGAGAGAGTACAACTGAGGTTAGATGCTTCTTATAATTACTCTTTACATGTGATCAAACTTATTAATATGATTATGAACTTTATTAATTTGATGTGTCAAAACATTTTTTGCTGGCTTCTACCTGGTGTGGTTTGGATTCATGGGTCAGTCCCCACATTGTAAGCTTATACCCAAATTTTTTTTTTCATTATATTGTCCTTTCATGAATCAACATGTTCTTAAATAACACTCAGGTTTATGTGGCTACATGTCTAATCATACTTGAGTATATTCTTCTGGTCTGAACCCGTTGTTGTGCGCCTTTTGAGTCGGTTCACTCATTGTACACTTAGGCCCGGAATTTTTTCTCTTCTCTTTTGAAGATTTTGAAGGTGTGATTTTATGGATGCAAACTTGAAATTTGTAAGTCTAGTAATTCACACTGTCCCTGTATTTTTGTCTATAGTTTAGTTTTGACTTTGTTTTAGTTTTGACTTGGTATTATTTGTGAAAGTATGTTCCACAGATCTGAAAATCTGAATGTCATGTCCTGATATATGTATAAATAATGACTTGTATAGTAGATTTTTTCCTTATGTTTTCTGTAATATGTTATGTATCAGATACTTCTATACATCTGTATTCTATCTTTTGGCATCATTTTGTACACAGTTTGGTAAACCTTATACTCTGTCACAAAATATTGTAAACACACTGTTTCCAAATTTTGTGAGGGGGTATTGTAAAGGGACAGCCTCCCCTAGCCTTACTTTTCCTCAACAGAAGTAGATGATACCAAAAATAAGTATAACCTTTTAATCAGGTTAATATAATCTAAGCTGTTTTTCTAAAAGAATTTCAAATGTTTTTGTATACGTTGTGATGTATTTCAGGCTAAAATGTATAAAAAGAAATTACTTTATTTTCGTTGTTGCAATCGATATGTACTAGCTCTGTATGTACAGTTGAAATTACTTTTCTTTTGGAAACATTTGAACTTACAAAATATCTGGCGCACTTAAAATTCCTATTAATAATTGTGTAATCTGATGACATTTATTACCTTTAATTCAGCATTCATTTATAAAATAACAATATAAATTGTTGAAGATCCATTTGTCACGAAAATTTGTACACTCTTTGGAATATTGTTAGTACTGCAGAATGGATGAGTAGTGGGTATGTCTCTGATGAGACCAGATGTGTTTTTATTTTTGGCAATAACAATGTAATTTTCAGTTTTTAAGTGTAAATTGTAAAGACAGTGTGATATAGAACATGTGAGAGAATAAAATTAACTATTCGGGCAGTTCTTCAGAAATTATTACATCAATTGGAACCATGAGAACCTATGATATCAAAAATTTCAGCTTCAAGAATTAGCTCAAGGTGTGAAGAATTAGAGCCAACTATGAGAAAAGAAGATAAGTAAAGAAGTTTATAGTAAATCTTACTCCTCTCGAAGCTTATGAAAAGAGTTCACTATGTAGTCAGCGACAATCTACAAATGATGTGAGGGAGGGGTAGATTACATTCATAAAAATGATTTTTTTACCTACCATAGCTCTCATTTATAATCTCTCTACTTTCTTTAGCTACAGTACTAGTTATGATTGTTAATATTATTCTCTAGCACTGCAAACGTATGTCATTAGAGTACATGGTTCTATGACAGTTACAATGTTAGAACTATATCATGTATATGGTTTCTCCTCAGAGAACAACAATCTTGTATTTCAAAAAACTATGCAATAAAGAAAGTACAATAGACAAGATATTGGGAGCCCCTTGTTAAATACAATATTTCTGGTTAGGCAAGCGAAATAATCAGCTTGGAAGATATTCTGTGTGGAGATGGAATGTATAGCTGCCAGTGCCAGACATCACGAAATCTTCATAATGATAGCTGCAGAGTCAGGAGGCACCTTAAGAAGGGAGGATGGTGGGTATACCAGGTCAAAACTTAAGAGGATGGTTGTGCTCCTTGAGATACACTTCCCCCAATGCACTCTGGCTGATGAGTCAGACCAGTATGCAGCCCTTGTGAGGTACTGCTTCACAGGTAACCAACAGGATACCCGAGAACCTGTCAAAGAATGTGTTAATTTTTTAAAAAATCCAATGGGCAGTGTGAATGTTTCAACTGTTCAGGTGACCAGGTGCAGATGGTATATTTCTGACTTTGTTGCAACAAGCTGGAGAAGAATTAACCAGACTCTAATGCAGACTGATGAAAGTTAGTTTAGCTTCAGAAGTCATTCTTAATACTTGAGGATGGTGAAAGTTGTTTTCATTATGAAGCCTGGAGTAATTAATCATACCATGACTAAACACATGAGACCCATCAGTCAAGACTAACTTCCTCAAAAGACACTTGAAAAACTGGTAAACAAACATAGCAGGGACAGGAGGTTAATGGACATTCCATCACATGAAAACCAACATGCATATGAACCAGGCAAATCATGTGAAACAGCACTTCACCAACTTGTTGGAAGAGTAGAAAAAACATAACAGTTTCAGAAAATGGCTTTCTGTATCTTCCAGAATACTGAGGGCCTTTTAGCAATGCAAGCTTCAAATCCATAGTTAGAGCTGCAGGGAAGTCACAGAGGGTGGGATGACTGGTAGCTGGGAGCTCTCATGTTAGGCACATAATGGGTGCCCTTAGAGATACGGCTACCAAGGAGGGGCACAAGTGCACTCTGTGTGCATATCATGGGGGATTCCTCCTAGCTGTGGAGCGGGTCATTCCAGACGTGATGAATAGCACAAGATGCAGCCAACTGAAGATGGTGGCTCATATCAGTTCTAACTATGTGCATCCCTTCTACAGAAAGAGATTGTCCCTGGTTTCGGGCTGTTACGTGAAGTGGTAAATACTGCTAGTACTGCTTACAAGATGAAGGCAGAGTTCACCATCTATGGCATCATTGACAGGATCAATTGCCACCCTTTGATACAGAGTGAAGTAGAGGGTCTGAATCAGAGGCTCAGACAGTTCTGTGACCATGTAGGTTACAGATTCCTTGACTTGCATCTTAGAGTGGCAGGATATTGGGGTTCACTTACTAGGTCGGGAGACCATTACACACAGGAAGTGGCTACAAGGATTGCAGGGGCTATGTGCAACGGACAGGGTGGTTTTACTATTTTAGAGAGCTTTAGTCGCAAATGGTACAGATCAAACAAAGGGCAAGGCCAAACCTAGGAAACATAGGTACTGTGCAGTCCTAAACCATCAACTGCACACGGACCATCACAGGAAAACGAAATGACATCAAGAAGGCGGTGACCCATGTGCAAATGGATAGAGCAGGCAGCACCACACCTTCATAAAACCAGAGTTCAGCACTCTCCGTCAATGCTGGCTTAACTAGTTACCCACCACTGGTCAGGCCCAGTTTGGTCACAATCTTCAAGAGCATCAGTGCTGAGTACTAGGAAGATGGTACCTATACTGTGTGCTGTGAGTAGTAATAGACAGCAAATGTAATTGCATGTAGGAGGAACAGGAAGCCACTTCATATTGAGATGTAAAGTTACATTTCTTTCCTTTTTAGAAAGAAAGTGTTCTATTAATTTGAAAGTGTTAAGTACAGATCATTTTGGGTTCCCGCCAGTGGTCATCGCAACTTCTCTCCTTCCTTGTTTGAGTAATAGTTGACACAACAGGTATTATGGTAGTAAATTGTCATAGCTGTGTTGTGGAAGACCCAGAGCTCCAAGCACTAATACAAAAGCAGTGAAGTTCAAATTGTTGTAGGTACTGAAACCTAGCTAAACATGGAGGTAAGTTCAGCTGAAATTGTTACAAATGACCTAACAGTGATCAGAAAGAATGGATTAAATAGAGTTGGTGGTTGTTACTCTTAGAAGCAGTTTATTTTGTACCAAAACTGAAGTACTGTATATAGTTCCTGTGAGTTAGTATGGGGGAGGTTATACATCACAGCCAGAACAAATTAATAACTGGTTCCTTTTACTGACCTCATGGTTCAAATCATATAATTGCTGAAAGGTTAAAAGAAAACTTGATTATCATTTCAAATGCATACCCCATTCATACAGTTATTGTTGATGGTGACTTAAATCTACCCTTGATATGTTGGCAAAAATACATGCTCAAAGCCAGATGTAGATTGTTTTGAGCAATTAGTTCAGAAGGCCACTAAAAGTGTAAATGGTTGTTTAAGGATACTTGACCTCTTAGCAACAAAAAATCCTAAGCAAATAGAGAGCATCATGACAGACAGGGATTAGTGGCCACAAGGTCATTGTAGCAAGGCTGATGACTGCAAAATCAAATAAAAATCTGCTTGATGCCTTCCTAAAAGACACCCTCCACTCCTGAACTAACTATGTAAGTGCAGACCAGATATGGCTTCGATTCAAAGAAATTGTATTGATAGTAACTGAGAGATTTATACCAAATAAATTAGTAAGAGATGGAAATGAACACCAATTTACACAAAACAGGTCAGAACAGTTGCAGAAGCAGTAAGAAAAGCGTGCAAAATTTAAAAGAATGCAAAATATCCAAGACTGGCATAGTTTCACAGAAGCTCGAAATTTGCCTCATATTTCAATAAAAGATGCTTTTAATAGTTTCCACAATGAAACACTGTCTCAAAATCTGGTAAAGAACCCAGAGAGATTCTGGTTGTATTCATAGTACACCAGCAGCATGACACAATCAATATCTTCACTGCATGATAGTGATGGTAATGTTATTGATGAGAGTGCCACTAATGCAGAGTTACTAAATACAGTTTTATGAAATTTATTCACCAAAGAAGACATAGCAAAAATTCGAGTATTTGAATCAAGAACTGCTTCCAACATGCATACTTAGAATTAGATATCTACAATGTAGAAAAGCAACTCAAATCCATACATATTATAAAAATTGATGTACATATGTGTGTATGTTCCACATCTTTTTCTAGACCACTGGATCAATTTTGTCCATATTTGGTACACATATCCCCTACCATCAGACAAAAATTGCTGTGGGGGTAAGAATATACCATAGTTCATGAGCTATGACATCATAAACAATGAAGTGCATTAAAAACTGCTGCATCATGCATGACATTTAAATTTTTTTTTACTTCTGCGCTAATTTACTGTATTCACAATAAATTTCACAGACAATATACACATATGCCACAAAAATGTACTTACAAAATTTTGTCATGCTACCACTCACACAGTTCAGGAGATATGACATCAAAAACACTGAGAAGCATGAAAAACTGTTGCATCATGCATGCCATTTAAATTTATTATTTCTTTGCTGCTAACTCTATTCACAACATATTTCTCAGACAGTATCCACATGTACCGTTGAATGTACCTACACAAATATATCATTGTATGACACATAGTTCAAGATATATGATGTCATAAACACTGACATGTGTCAAAAAATGCTGCATCATGCATGAAGTTGTAATACGTTTACTCTATGCTACTAAGACACAGCTACATTCAAGTCAACTTAATGAAATTCCTGGCACCTGGCAGCACTTTTGGCTTCTTTCAACTGTCAAGCACAAACAGCAATAGGCAAAAGTAACAGCCATCTATAGAGTTAGCTACAAAGAGGCACTGCAACTAAGATGTTAACAAAATTGTGGTGCAGGCATGTGAAGCAGCTGTGCCGAGTGTACAGAAACTGTTTCATAATTTCAAAGGCATTTTCATGAATACATCAAAATGATTTTTTTTTAAATTACATTACAAACACATTTAATTTTTTGTTTTCATTTCTAATAGGAAACTGACTGCTTAATACCTGGACAATGTCAGGTTTATCAGCTAGTCACTTAATAAAGGCAAGTCTTCCAGTCAGGATAGTATACCAATTAGATTCCTTTCAGAACATGCTGATATAATAGCTCCATACCTACCAATCATATAAAACTGCTTTTTCAATGAAATATCTGTGCCTAAAGACTGGAAAGTTGCACAAGTCATACCAATACCCAAAAAAATCAAAACAAAGTAATCTGCTGAATTACAGACCCATATAACTAACATTAATTTGCAGTAGGTTCAAATGGCTCTGAGCACTATGGGACTTAACATCTGTGGTCATCAGTCCCCTAGAACTTAGAACTACTTAAACCTAACTAACGTAAGGACATCACACACATCCATGCCCAAGGCAGGATTCGAACCTGCGACCGTAGCAGTCATGCAGTTCCAGACTGAAGCACCTAGAACCGCACGGCCACACCGGCCAGCTTTGCAGTAGGATTTTGGAACATATACTGTGCTCAAACATTACGAAATTTCTCAAAAAAATGATTTATTGACAAATAGCAAACACAGATTCAGAAAATATTGTCCCCATGCAGCACAATTAGCTCTTTAGTCTCATGGAGTTATGAGTGCTATGAACAGAGAATCTCAAATTAAATCCATATCTCTGGATTTCCAAAAGGTTTTTGATACCTTTTCTCACCAGTGGCTTCTAATCAAACTGCATGCTATGAAGTATGCCTCAGTTGTGCAATTGCATTTATGATTTCCTGTAAGGAAGGTCACAGTTCCTAGTAAATAATGGAAAGTCATCAACCAAAACAGAAGTGACATCTGGAATTCCCCAAGGAACTATCGTAGGCCCTCTGCTATTCCTAATCTAAATGAATGATTTGTGAGACAATCTGAGCAGCTCTCTCAGACTGTTTGCTCATTATGCTGTTATTTACCATCCCGTAAAGACATCAGCAGATCAAATCCAATTGCAAAATGATTTAGACAAGATATCTGTATGGCAAAAAAGTGGAAATTGACTCTAAATAGCAAATTCCAGATGAGTACTAAAAGAAGTGCATGAAATTTTGGTTATATGATAAATCACACAAACCTAAAGGCTGTCAGTTCAACTGAACACCTTGAGATTACAGCTAAAAACAACGTAAACTTGATTAATCACATAGGTAATGCTGTGAGGAATGTGAACTAAAGACTGCATTTTATTGGTGGAAGACTTAGAAGGTGCAAAAAATCCATTAAAGACACTGCTTACACTATGCTTGTCCACTCTCTGCTACAGTACTATTGTGCAGACAGCACCCTTACCTGATAAGATTGATGGAGGACATTGAAGAAGGGCACCTCGTTTTGTACAATCACAAAATGGGGGAGAGAGTGTCATAGATGTAATATGTGAGTTGGGATGACAATCAGTAACATGAAATATTTAATGAAATTTCAATCTCCAGTTTTCTTCTCGGAATGCAAAATTTTTTTGTTGATGTTCACCTACATAGGGAGAAATGATCATCATAATGACATAAGAAAAATCAGAGCTTACCAGGAAACATTTAAGTGTTTGTTTTTCTGGGCATTGTTCAACAGTGGAATGGTAGCATAATAGTGTGAAAGAGGTTCAACTAACTCTCTGACAGGTACTTAAGTATGAGTTGGAGAGTAGTAGATGTAGGCATACACAGAAGAGAATCTATATATGTGACAAGGATCATAGCAGCTATTCTCATTCAGACAGCCAAAAAGCTCAGATATCTCTATTGGCCCCCACAATGAGATGAAAGATCAATGGAGAATGCCACGAAACTCTCGTATGGCTACTAAAAGTTGGGGGCAACAGGATAAACCTGCAGTGGGTCCCTTTTCGAATAAAATTTCTACTCAACTGTGGAGTGTGCACTGACATGAAACTTCCTGGCAGATTAAAACTGTGTGCCAGACAGAGACTTAAAGGTCCTCAGTTCAAGTAAAGGTTCAATAAACAATTTTAATCTGTTGGGAAATTGCATTCTGATCCACCTGTCCTGTCACCAAGGTGATGGTAAAATCTAAACTGTGTAGCTTGAACAGAAAGCAGCATGTAGAACATTGGTCCACAGTTATGTTTTAGGTGTCAAATGGACTTTTTCCTGTAGATTAGATCAGTAGTGGCAAAAAGTGAGCCAACTGTATTTTGAATTGCTATAGAACTATTGACAATTTAGGAATGGAAATAAATGTGATATTTAATGTGAAACTATAGCAGTAGGGTGCCAAGTGTGTGACCGAAAACAAGATGGCTGATTCTGAAGTACCCAGTGATTGGCTGTTTCATTTTAATGGCCCGTAAAGTACTTAGCTATGACTTGGAGAACTAAAGTTGTGGGCATTGTCTTTAAAGCTACTCTGATTGGCCTATTTACAAGAAAGTGACATGGCTCAGGAAGAGTTGAAAGTGTAACTGGACAGTAAAATACTGGGCAGTGAGCAGAGATCTAAATATGTGTTGCATTGGCTTAGAACCACTCAGATTTTGTTTTTCAAGAAAGGGGCTTGGCTTAGGAGAGAGGAGGGGAGGAGAAAAGTCAATATGATGTCATATCATCATTGCTCCTCTCTTTCCACCACTCTGCCCTAGCATGTAGGTGAGCTGATGTTTATGATGATCGTTTGTTCAGAAACCTCACTGCATTTCTACTTCTGTGCTTCACTGTTTGTGTGACAATGTAAATAAATCTGAAAGGTCACAATATTAGGAATTAATGTAAGCATTAGTCTCCATTTAATAGTCATGGGTGACCGGAATTTGACAG
The DNA here is from genome assembly GCF_021461395.2 of Schistocerca americana. Lineage (NCBI taxonomy): Eukaryota > Metazoa > Arthropoda > Insecta > Orthoptera > Acrididae > Schistocerca > Schistocerca americana. The sequence goes on from NC_060119.1 coordinate 544,616,328, forward strand.
TAGGAAAAGGAAGAGAAGGAAAAGTAGTAGGTGAATATGGATTGGGGCTAAGAAATGAAAGAGGAAGCTGCCTGGTAGAATTTTGCACAGAGCATAACTTAATCATAGCTAACACTTGGTTCAAGAATCATGAAAGAAGGTTGTATACATGGAAGAACCATGGAGATACTAGAAGGTTTCAGATAGATTATATGATGGTAAGACAGAGATTTAGGAACCAGATTTTAAATTGTAAGACATTTCCAGGGGCAGATGTGGACTCTGACCACAATCTATTGGTTATGAACTGTAGATTAAAACTGAAGAAACTGCAAAAAGGTGGAAATTTAAGGAGATGGGACCTGGATAAACTGACTAAACGAGAGGTTGTACAGAGTTTCAGAGAGAGCATGAGGGAACAACTGACATGAATGGGGGAAAGAAATACAGTAGAAGAATAATGGGTAACTTTGAGGAATGAAGTAGTGAAGGCAGCAGAGGATCAAGTAGGTAAAAAGACGAGGGCCAGTAGAAATCCTTGGGTAACAGAAGAGATACTGAATTTAATTGATGAAAGGAGAAAATACAAAAATGCAGTAAGTGAAGTAGGCAAAAAGGAATACAAACGTCTCAAAAATGAGATCAACAGGAAGTGCAAAATGGCTAAGCAGGGATGGCTAGAGGACAAATGTAAGGATGTAGAGGCTTATCTCACTAGGGGTAAGATAGATACTGCCAACAGGAAAATTAAAGAGACTTTTGGAGAAAAGAGAACCACCTGCATGAATATCAGGAGCTCAGATGGAAACCCAGTTCTAAGCAAAGAAGGGAAAGCAGAAAGGTGGAAGGAGTATATAGAGGGTCTATACAGGGGCGATGTTCTTGAGGACAATATAATGGAAATGGAAGAGGAGATAGATGAAGATGAAATGGGAGATATGATACTGCCTGAAGACTTTGACAGAGCACTGAAAGACCTACGTCGAAACAAGGCCCCGGGAGTAGACAACATTCCATTAGAACTACTGACAGCCTTGGGAGAGCCAGTCCTGGAAAAACTCTACCATCTGGTGAGCAAGATGTATGAGACAGGTGAAACTCCCTCAGACTTCAAGCAGAATATAATAATTCCAATCTCAAAGAAAGCAGGTGTTGAAAGATGTAAAAATTATTAAACTATCAGTTTAATAAATCACAGCTGCAAGAGACTAATGCAAATTCTTTATAGGCGAATGGAAAAACTGGTAGAAGCAGACCTTGGGGAAGATCAGTTTGGATTCTGTAGAAATGTTGGAACACGTGAGGCAATACTGACCTTATGACTAATCTTAGAAGAAAGATTAAGGAAAGGCAAACCTACATTTCTAGCATTTGTAGACTTAGAGAAAGCTTTTGACAATGTTGACTGGAATACTCTCTTTCAAATTCTGAAGGTGGCAGGGGTAAAATACAGGGAGCGAAAGGCTATTTACAATTTGTACAGAAAGCTGATGACAGTTATAAGAGTCGAGGGACATGAAAGGGAAGCAGTGGTTGGGAAGGGAGTGAGACAGGGTTGTAGCCTCTCCCTGATGCTATTCAATCTGCATGTCGAGCAAGCAGTAAAGGAAACAAAAGAAAAGTTCGGAGTAGGTATTAAAATCCATGGAGAAGAAGTCAAAACTTTGAGGTTCGCCGATGACATTGTAATTCTGTCAGAGACAGCAAAGGACTTGGAAGAGCAGTTGAACGGAATGGACAGTGTCTTGAAAGGAGGGTATAAGATGAACATCAACAAAAGCAAAACGAGGATAATGGAATGTAGTCGAATTAAGTCAGGTGATGCTGAGGGAATTAGATTAGGAAATGAGGCACTTGAAGTAGTAAAGGAGTTTTTCATTTGGGGAGAAAAATAATTGATGATGGTCGAAGTAGAAAGGATATAAAATGTAGACTGGCAATGGCAAGGAAAGCATTTCTGAAGAAGAGAAATTTGTTAACATCGAGTATAGATTTAAGTGTCAGGAAGTCGTTTCTGAAAGTATTTGTATGGAGTGTAGCCATGTATGGAAGTAAAACATGGACGATAAATAGTTTAGACAAGAAGAGAATAGAAACTTTCGAAATGTGGTGCTACAGAAGAATGCTGAAGATTAGATGGGTAAATCACATAACTAATGAGGAGGTATTGAATAGAATTGGGGAGAAGAGGGGTTTGTGGCACAACATGACTAGAAGAATGGATTGGTTGGTAGGACATGTTATGTGGCATCAAGGGATCACCAATTTAGTACTGGACGTCAGTGTGGAGGGTAAAAATCGTAGAGGCAGACCAAGAGATGAATACACTAAGCATATTCAGAAGGATGTAGGCTGGGAGATGAAGAAGCTTGCACAGGATAGAGTAGCATGGAGAGCTGCATCAAACCAGTCTCAGGACTGAAGACCACAAGAACATCAGTCTCCACTGCTTGTACTATCTATAATTTAATGAACGTCTTGGACTTTAACAACTCAAGTTATTAACTGAATCAATTATTCTCACCTCCAGCATCAGAAGGTGCGTTTAATGCAAGTTCATTAGCCGCCTCTGTCATTGCTTGAAGCTTTTGTTCCATTTCATTCTTCAACTCAGTGGCAGCATTTAGCTCCCTTTGTAATTTTTGCCTGTAAAAGTAGTGAATATATTGTGATAAGACAAAACTGAATTTTTCTTTGTAACATTATCAAACATATATAACAAAATATAAAATGTACAAATGAGTTGTAGTAACACCAATACAAACACAAACTCTGTCTACATAACAAGCTATTTTAAGGAAATAATATTAGGGTTTAATATTGTGTTGAGGTCATTAGAGATAGAACACAGCCTCTGATTTGATGAGAATGCATGAAGATATCAGCCATGACCTTTTCAAAAATTTCTTCCTGGTAATTTCATGGTTATGAGCAAACCCGGGAAGTCTATACCTGTTTGGCTCAGAGTAGATTTCAACTGCATCTGAATGAGACTCAAGTGTCTTAATCCCTGTGCATCTCCATCTGGTAACATTCTATTATTATTAATATTTTATTATTATTTCATCTCAGCTGGATTCCACATTTCTAGGTCTCCAGAACACTTTTGATACTGCTCCTCATATGCAGATTCTAGCCAAATTGCATGTCTGTGGAGTATCTTCTCAGTTGTATGCTTTATTTGTGATATCTTGTTAGAAATGCCAGTTTGTAGTAAGTCATGGAAAGCCATCAGTTAAAATGGGAGGGATACCTGGCATTCCCCAAGGAAGTATAATAGGCTGTCTGCTGTTCCTAATCTATGCTAATGATTTGGGAGACAATCTGAGCAGTGCTATTAGATTGTTTACAGATGATGCCATCTTTTACCACTTATTAAAGTCGTCAAAAGATCCAAATCAATTGCAAAATGATTTACACAAGATATTTGTATTGTGCAAAAATTGACAATTGGCTTTAATAACAAAAAGCATGAGGTCATCTACATAAGTACTTAAAGGAACACATCAAATTTTCATTACACAATAAATCACACAAATTTGAAGGTTGTCAATTCAACTAAATTCTGGCAGTTAATATCTTGCAGTTACAAACAACTTAAATTGGAATGATCACATTTGTAATGTTGTGGGGACTGCAAACTAAATGCTGTGTTTTGTTGCCAGAACAACAAATCCACTAGAGTGCTTACACTACACTTGTATACATCTGTTAGAGCATTACTGTGTAGTGTGGAATCCTTACCAGATAGGATGATTGAAGAGCATTGAGAGAGTTCAAAGAAGGGCAGCTTGTTATGTATTATTGTGAAATAGGGGAGAGAGAAGTGAGTAGGGGAGCATTCAATAGAACAAAGAAAATTTTTTTTGTAGAGAAGCCTTTCATAAATGTGGTATTATTTTGTTGACTCCATCTACATAGGCAGAAATGACAATTGTAATAAAAAAATATAATAAATCAAAAAGTTTTCGGTGTTTATTTTTCTCACATACCATTCAAGACTCAAACAATGAGAAATAGTCCGGAAGGGCCTCTATGAAATCTCTACAAGCACTTCAGTGAAGATTGCAGACTAATCATGTAGATGTAGAAATAGATATGATTTTCCAAGATTATGGTCCCACAATATGATGTAGAATTAACAGATAACACTATAGGAAACTGTGCATACAGCTGACTAATAATTTGCTTAATTTTTACTACATTTTTTTATGATCAGAAATTTTATTTGTGGTATTCTGTGCATGTTCATAGGATAAGAGCCAGAATAATACACTACAGCATATTTATCGATTTGTCAATTTGCTTATAAAATTACAAGTCAAGATAAACAGAAAACTACTAATGCATTTTACAAATATAATAGCACTATAGTTAATGACTAATTTTCCACTTTGACACATACCATCCCTTGACACATATCATCCCTTTCACACTAAATGATGTCTCCCGTATGACTTGGCCCCTCATGGATATTGTCTCTGCAGTAATACGCAATCCTTGACCCAGTATGCTGAACGTCTTACTGTAGCCTCGACAGACAGGCATTTTGCCCTCAATCTAGTACATAGACTGTGTCATATCCACTCATGTTGCTAATCCTATGACAACCTTCTCCAATGAACGATCTATGAAAAAGTAACCACCCCACAATTGCCCATGACCCAATATCACCCCCGATTGGAACAAAATTAACCATAATGAGATTTTCACTCTGCAGCGGAGTGTGCACTGATATGAAACTTCCTGGCAGATTAAAACTGTGTGCCCGACCGAGACTCGAACTCGGGACCTTTGCCTTTCGCGGGCAAGTGCTCTACCACACTTGCCCGCGAAAGGCAAAGGTCCTGAGTTCGAGTCTCGGTTGGGCACACAGTTTTAATCTGCCAGGAAGTTTCAAAATTAACCATGTCTTTCACCAAGGTTTTGACTATTTATTAACATGCCTGGAAATTAGGTACATCTTAACCACAATCATTTCTATCAGTTCCAAAGTGGTATTTCTTCACTCATCACATCTACAAATATCTTAGTCCATCCTTATTATCATTCCTAATAATTCATTAATTCATTCATCTTGCTCTATTGATTCCACCAAGAAGGAGAACTGTAAGAGATATGTAATGAGTAGAGCTATACATTAACATGAGGCAAAGATATAACAGAAACATAATCTGTATACTGCATGAACAATAAACTATCACAGTACTATTTAATGATATTCATGTTAATTGAGTAAATCCGCAAGAGTCGTGATACTTTGAAAAAACCTGTTGCATTCTCAGTTTTACTTTATAGGTGTTGTTTATCTGCTACTAATACCTTAATATTTATTCAATTACAGTGGTATTTTTTGAAGATTTTTTTTTTTTTTTTTTGCAAAAAAGCATTAATGAGTAAATATATTATGAATGGAGTGTAAGAACACTAAGATTATTAAAAAGGGTTCTGCAAGATGTACAATTATCTAATTCACACAGTTTCCATAATGCTCACTTATGCTGAATAACACTTTATGGAAGAAATTCCCTAATGGGTGACAGAGGACATCCCAATAACAGAGCTGAGGTAGTTAATACTGAACATACTTCATTCACACTGCATGATACATCGACATTTCTACATCGTATCATGACTCGGAATGCACTTCTGTCTTTGAGTCATCCACATGTATTCCTCTGGTCTCTGGCTAGCAATGAGTGCCACTATCGATATGACCACAGAGAGCACCACACTCTCCCTCCCCCTAATGGTATGGAGTGCTGGAGAGAAGATGTGAAAGGCACCATCATCTGCACAGGTGTGTGTGATCAGCTGTGTCATGGCTGGTTACACTGTAGGACAGAGCTGGACCATCTGTCATAGTCATGTCGTGTGGCACCTCATGGGACTGTAATAGGTCTCTGGGATGTGGCTGGGGATGAAGGGAGCAGCGACAATAGGGTTTCCTCTGCAGCAGGATCTGCACTTGCCTGTTTTAGGGGTGATTGTGGCAGTATCATTGGGCAGATGATGTGAGGTTGCCATCTGCTGAAAGGCAGAGGCATAGTTGATATCATTGGGTAGTGGGATGCATCTAACAACCCATGTCAGAGTGTCTTCACTGTGGGCAGTGAGGCACAGGTCATTATCAATGAGTTGGTGGTAATGTCAACTGGGTCGAAGTCTCTTAGGTGAAATCTAATGTTAACATGTCTATATCATATCATCATTCAGAAAGCACTGCCGTCTTTGACTCATTCACAGACATTCCTCTGCTCTCTGGCCAGTGATCCATGCTGCTATACTTGAAGTCCTTGCCCCAGAAGATAGTTCAGTGACAACAGGAAGTGGAAATACAACAGAGTGTCCATTATCTGAATGCTGGTCAACCAAATGATCGCTTAACCAAACTCTTACTTGCTCGTATGTGCTGCCTTCTCCCCCCCCCCCCCCCTTTTCTGCCACTATGGTCTTGTTCCTCCACTCTCCTACCACACACCAACGCCAAACTGGCGACAACAGTAACCTTTTGCTATGATCACTTGTGTCAACTTTGTCACATAAAGTAAATTTGTGATGAAACAATGCCTAACGTGAGAGTTTAACAAAATATTTTCCTCTGACAGTACACATTGAACTTCCTGGTACTTTGATGGAACATCTTGTTTATTTTGAAGGCTAATAAATTTTCATAAATGAGAAAAAACATTTTATTCTGCAATTATTCCAATTTTAAATCATAACTAATAAAACAGAAATTTTAATAAAATTTTTAAAAATAATTAGTATTGCCAAAATGTCAAAAAATAATTAAAAAAATAATGCAGAACACAGGGAAATTGCGGGTAAGAGGAATGTGAATTTCCAGCCAAATTACCTAGTGAGTATAAAGTAAGTAAGTTGAGAATTATGGATATAAAGAAATAAAAGAGGAGCATCACAAATTTTATATCTAAGCTTGATTCTGCTGATGAATTACAAGTTGTAAAACAATGAAGCTCACCATGAAACCACATCTAGATGATGCTATTTACAACTGGCACAAAAGCGATCACAAATAGAACCCATCTCTGGTCCCATTCTGAGTGAAAAGGCAATTCAATTTAATGAAAACCTTGGAGGGCCATTGAATTTTAAAGCAAACATGGGCTGGTTAAAATGGTTTAAGTCAAGACACAGCATTCATGAGCATTTAATGCAAGGAGGGAAAAATGTCTGCTTATTCTTCAGTAGCTGATTCTTTCAAAATCAAATTAAGAAATGAACTGAGAGAAGAACTGTATGCTCTTAAAACATTTGCAGTGCTGACAAAACTGGGATCAACTGGAAAGCTTTGCCAAAAAAAATTCATACTTCACCTCATGTATTAGCATCACCTGGTCCCAAAATTAGCAAGAATCTTATTACTAATTTAGCTTGTGTTAATGCTCCAGGTAACCAAGGAATGTTTTTGTTCATCACTGGTAAAAGAAAGAAAACCATTTTTTTAAACATCAATATGTCTGCAATGCCCATTGTTTACATGTCACAACAGACACAACAGACCACCTGGATGGATAGTCAACAGAGCACCTGGATGGATGGTACAATTTTCATGGAATAGTTTATGGAAGTTTTTGTACCCTCTGTAAAAGCTCATCAGTTAAAGATGTGATATCTTAAACAAAAAGGATGAGTTTGTAAATGTGATGCTTCTTCTACCTAACATAACCTCCTTATTGCAGCTCTTGAATCAAGGTGTTATTGAGACTTTCAAGTGGCATTACAGGAAGGAACTGTTATGTATGTTATTGTTGGGAACAAAGAAGGAAGGAGAAGAAAGTCTGGCAAGAAATCATGAAAATATTGACTTCAAAGAAGCACCCCACATGGTTAGAGAAGTATGGAATGCTGTCAAGGTCCAGAATTTGAAGAAAAAAAAAATGGAATAAAATTGGCAGAAAGTTTGTCTAATTGAAAATGACAAACAGAATGATAGGCTTAAAATGCTTACTCTGTTAAAAGAACTGAACTGCGATGAAGAACTTGTTGAAGGACGGACAAATGCTGACAATGAAGATCCATGGCACCAAATCAAGCAGGATAATGAATTTATGAATCTCATCACCCATAAAGATGGTGTCACCAGCATCTCATCAACTAGCAGGCCTGAAAATTAGGATGGCAAAATACTGGCTGCTTCTGAAGCATTTATATGTTTAGATATTCCCTTGCACTGGTTTTAAGCTCAAGATGAAAGCAACCAGTGTCAGATATCTGTACTGTTCGTGACTTAGCTGCTTATAATCAGGTAGACTTATATAAATGGACCAAAATTAAGGATTTTTTGAAAGTTTTAATTCTACAGTATGTATTGTACATGCAAAATGCATTATTTATTACATATTTTTGTACTACGTACATTCCTACTGTATTTGCCTTTGTAAAAATAAAATATATTCATGTTACTATAAATATATTTAGTTTTTATTGGTAAATTGGTAAATAAAAATATACATTTCAATTATCTGAATAAATCATTTTTCTAAACACCTGTGTCCCCCATTTAGTTCAGATAATTGATGCTCTACTGAATGCAAAATAAACCAACACTAGTGTCTGTAGATCAACACAAGGAGAGATGTTTCTAAGGACATAATACATTGAATTGAGCTTCTTGATAGGTTTTGTATGTGTTGGCTCCATTTTAACTTGTTATCCAGCTGGACCCCAAGGAACATCATACACTGTGGTTCATTCAGTGTAGGTGTACTTTTTTGTAAACATATCATAATTACTGGTTTGAGTCTTTGTGATATTAAGACTTAAACTGTTAGCTGTAACTACTTGGAGGTCTGCTCAGCTAGCATCTGAGCTGTGTCTACTAAGGCTGAGAATGGACACTTGATTAGTATGTTTAAGTCATCAGCAAACACGACAGTTTTTGAATTGTCATTTATAGGCACTGGAAAATCATTTATATAGGCCAGCCTTATCATTTATGGATAACAAGAAGGTATTTGATGATGTGATTAGGGCAGAAAACAGCATAACAATTCATGTGCTAGAAAATAATCTTAACATCAGCTTCAGTTCTGTGCAACACATTATGCAGCAGAAGTGAGACTACTGTAATGCCTGCAACCACTGGATAGGCCAGGTGTTGAATGCCAAACAAAAAAGCAAACCAGATGGCTGTTTGGCTGAAGCTCCTGATGCATTTTCCTATTTAAGGTAGCATATTCTTTGAGTGGACTGTTGCAAGTGATGAAAGCTACTGTCATCACTAGGTCTCAGATTAGAAAGTGTCAACACTGCAGTGGTGTCACCAATCGCCCTCATCCCAAGGAGTTAAAGATCCAGACAACTGCTGGAAATGTCATGCCCGCCCTGTTCTTTGATTACTAAGGCTGATTGTTTATTGATTGCAAGGAACCTGGTGTCTTCATCACCAGGGAATGGTACAGCGCAATGTTGAAGAAATTACAGCATGCAATAATGGTGAAACATCCAGGAAAACTGTAACAAAGGGTGCTGCTGCTTCATAATAACATACATCACATAATAAATGCTGTAATACAAAAGTTATACCAAAAGTGGGAGACACTCAATCACTCACCCTACAGTCCTGATCCCTCCCCATATGATCATCACACATTCAGCCCCTTTAAAAAGACCTTAAAGAGTCATCAATTCCTGTTGGATGATGACATGAAGGAGGAAGTTCTGGACTTCTTCACACAACAGGATATTGTGTTCTACCAAATGAATATCTTCAAACTGGTACATTGCTCCAATGATCGCTCAATGCTAACAGCAATTTTGTCTCATTGGCACACTGATTCTAAACTGTGCAGCTTTCGAACACAAACACTTTTATCACCTTGGGGAAGATGCATCCAGCTTGGTGTGAGGACAGGAAAAATAGTTGGATAATGGTAGTGTGGAGAAATGAATTGTAATTATCTTCCTCTTAATGACATTAATACAAAGTCAATTAGGGGTAACACAGGAGTAGGTTTAATAATTAATAATAAAAAAGGGAGTGTGGGTAGGCTACTATGAACAGCTTAGTAAATGCATTATCATAGCCAAGATAGACATGAAGGCCACACCTAGCACAATACTACAAGTTTCTATGCCAACTAGCTCCACAGATGACAAAGAGATTGAAGAATGTGTGATGAAATAAAAGGAAGGGAGATGAAAATTTAATAGTCGTGGGGGACTGGAATTCGACAGTAGGAAAAGGAAGAGAAGGGAAAGTACTAGGTCGATATAGAGAGGGGGTAAGGAATGAAAGAGGAAGCTGTCTGGTAGAATTTTGCACAGAGCATAACTTAATCACGGCTAACACTTGGTTCAAGAATCATGAAAGATGGTTGTATGCATGGAAGAGGCCTGGAGACATTGGAAGGTTTCAGATAGATTATGTAATGGTAAGACAGAGATTTAGGAACCAGGTTTTAAATTGTAAGACATTTCCAGGGGCAGATATGGACTCTGACCACAATTTATTGCTTATGAATTGTAGATTAAAACTGAAGAAATTGAAAAAGGTAGAAATTTAAGGAGATGGGACCTGGATAAACTGTAGAGAGTTTCAGAGAGTGCATTAGGGAATATCGATAAGAACACAGGAAAGAAATACAATAAAAGAAGTATGGATAGCTTTGAGAGATGAAACAGTGAAGGCAGCAGAGGATCAAGTAGAGAAGAAGATTAGGGCTAGTAGAAATCCTTGGATGACAGAAGAGAGATTGATGAAAGGGGAAAATACAAAATGCAGTAAATGAAGCTGCCAAAAGGAATACAAACGCTTCAAAATTGAGATTGACAGAAACTTCAGAATGGCTAAGCAAGGATGGCTAGAGGACAAATGTAAGGATGAAGATGCATATATCAGTAGGGGTAAGATTGATACTGCTTACAGGAAAATGAAAGAGACCTTTGGAGATAAGAGAACCACTTGTATGAATATCAAGAGCTCAGAGGGAAAACAAGTTCTAAGCAAAGAAGGGAAGGCAGAAAGGTGGAAGGAGTATGTAGAGGGTATATACAAGGTACCTGAGGGCAATATTATGGAAATGGAAGAAGATGTAGATGAAGATGAAAGGGGAGATATTATACTGGGTGAAGAGTTTAACAGAGTACTGAAAGATCTAAGTAAAAAAAAAAAAAAAAAAAGGCCTGGGAGAAGACAACATTCCATTAGAACTACTGACAGCCTCGCAACAGCCAGCCATGACAAAACTCTAGCATCTGGTGAGCAAGATGTATGAGTAAGGCAAAATACCCTCAGACTTCAAGAAAAATATACATCTACATCCACGTGATTACTCTGCTATTCACAATAAAGTGCCTGGCAGAGGGTTCAATGAACCACCTTCATGCTGTCTCTCTACCGTTCCACTCTTGAATGGCATGCGGGAAAACGAGCACTTAAATTTTTCTGTGCCAACCCTGATTTCTCTTATTTTATCATGATGATCATTTCTCCCTATGTAGGTGAGAACCAACAGAATGTTTTCACAATCGGAGGAGAAAACTGGTGATTGAAATTTCATGAGAAGATCCTGTCGCAACAAAAAGTGCCTTTATTTTAATGATTGCCACTCCAATTCACGTATCATGTCTGTGACACTATCTCTCCTATTTCGTGATAATACAAAATGAGATGCCCTTCTTTGTACTTTTTCAATGTTGTCTGACAGTCCCACTTAATGCGGATCCCACACCGCATAGCAGTACTCCAGAATAGGGCAGACAAGCATAGTCTAAGGAGTCTCTTCGGTAGACCTGTTGCACCTTCTAAGTGTTCTGCAAATGAATCACAGTCTTTGGTTTGCCCTACCCACAATATTATCTATGCGATCATTCCAATTTAGATTATTTGTAACTGTAATCCCTAAGTATTTAGTTGAATTTACAGTCCTCAGATTTGTGTGACTTATCGCGTAATCGAAATTTAGCTGACTTCTTTTAGTACTCATGTGAATAACTTCACACTTTTCTTTATTCAGGGTCAATTGCCACTTTTTGCACCATACAGATATCTTATCTAAATCATTTTGTAAGTCGTTTCGATCATCTGATGACTTAACAAGATGGTAAATGACAGTATCATCTGCTAACAATATAAAACGGCTACTCAGATTGTCTGATATGTCATTTATATAGAACAGGAACAATAGAGGGCCTATAACACTTCCTTGGGGAATGCTGGATATTACTTCTGTTTTACTTGATGACTCTCCATCTATTACTATGAACTGTGACCTTTCTGACAGGAAATCACGAATCCAGTCACACAAGTGTAGGCACGCAGTTTGATTAGAAGATGCTTGTGAGGAATGGTGTCGAAAGCCTTCTGGAAATCTAAAAATATGGATTCAATCTGACATCCCTATCGATAGCACTTATTACTTCATGAGTATAAAGAGCTAGTTGTTTTTCACAAGAATGATATTTTCTGAATCCGTGCTAACTATATGTCAATAAATCATTTTCTTCAAGGTACTTCATAATGTTCCAATACAGTATTTGTTCTAAAACCCTATTGCAAATTGACGTTAGTTATAAAGGCCTGTAATTCAGCAGATTAGTCCTACATCCATTTTTGGATATTGGTGTGACTTGAGCGATTTTCCAGTCTTTAGGTACATATCTTTCTGTGAGTGAGTGGTTGTATATAATTGCTAAATATGGAGATATTTTATCAGCATACTCTGAGAGGAACCTGACTGGTATACAATCTGGACCAGAGGCCTTGCCTTTATTAAGTGATTAAGCTGCTTTGTTACACTGAGGATATCTACTTCTATGTTTCTCATCTTGGCAGTTGTTCTTGATTGGAATTCAGGAATATTTACTTCGTTTTCTTTAGTGAAGGAGTTTCGGAAAACTGTGTTTAATAACTGTGCTTTAGTGGCACTGTAATCAGTGACTTCACCATTGTTATCGCGCAGTGAAGGTATTGATTGTGTCTGGCCACTGGTGTGCTTTATGTATGACCAGAATCTCTTTGGGTTTTCTGCCAGGTTTTGAGACAGAATTTCGTTGAGGAAATTATTAAAACATCTTGCATTGAAGTACGCGCCATATTTTGAACTTCTATAAAACTTTGCCAATCTTGGGGATTTTATATTCTTTTAAATTTGGGATGATTTTTTCGTTGCTTCTGCAACGAAGATCTGACCCGTTTTATGTACCATGGTGGATCAGTACCATCATTTATTAATTTATGTGGTGTATATCTCTCAATTGCTGTTGATACTATCACTTTGAAAACATTCCACAACTTTTCTACACTTACATGATCAGATCGGAAGGAGTGAAGACTGTCTCTCAAAAAGGCATTAAGAGCATTTTTATCAGCCTTTTTAAATATATATACTTTGCGTTTCTTTTTTATGTAATAATTCCAATCCCAAACAGAGCAGGTGTTGACAGATGTGAAAATTAAAAAACCTATCAGTTTAATAAGTCACAGTTGCAAAATACTAACATGAATTCTTTACAGATGAATGGAGAAAATGGTAGAAGCCGACCTCAAGGATGATCAGTTTGGATTCCGTAGAAATGTTGGAACATATGAGGCAATACTGACCCTGGAACTTATCTTAGAAGATAGATTAAGGAAAGGCAGACCTATGTTTCTAGCATTTGTAGACTTAGAGAAAGCTTTTGACAATGATGACTGGAATATTCTGAAGGTGGCAGGGATCAAATACAGGGAGCGAAATGCTACCTACAATTTGTACAGAAACCAGATGGCTGTTATAAGAATTGAGGGGCATGAAAGAGAAACAGTGGTTGGGGGAGGGAGTAAGACAGGGTTGTAGCCTATCCCCGATGTTATTCAGTCTGCATATTGAGCAAGCAGTAAAGGAAACAAAAGAAAAATTTGGAATACGAATTAAAATCCATGGAGAAGAAATAAAACTTTGAGGTTTGCTGATGACATTGTAATTCTGTCAGAGACAGCAAAGGACCTGGAAAAGCAGTTGAACAGAATGGACAGTGCCTTGAAAGGAGGATATAAGATGAACATCAACTAGAGTAAAATGAGGATAATGGAATGTAGTCCAATTAAATCAAGTGGTGCTGAGGGAATTAGATTAGGAAAGGAGACACTTAAAGAAGTAGATGAGTTTTGCTATATGAGGAGCAAAATAACTGATGATGGTCAAAGGAGAGAGGATATAAATGGTAGACTGGCAATGGCAAGGAAAGGGTTTCTGAAGAAGAGAAATTTGTTAAGTTCAGGAATAGATCTAAACATCAGGAAGTTTTTTCTGAAAGTATTTGTATGGAGTGTAACCATGTATGGAAGTGAAACATGGATGATAAATAGTTTAGACAAGAAGAGAATAGAAGCTTTTGAAATGTGGTTATACTGAAGAATGCTGAAGATTCATGCAGTCATAGAAAAAAATAGGACAGAAAATACTGGTTTTGGTGAAACTGATGTATTATGTATGACATTAAAGGAGTGATAAAAATGATGACAAGATGCAGAGAAATCCTGACATATACAGTCAAATAGACACTAGCAGCCTGTTTTGTGGGATCCCTGAAAAGTTAAGAGACAAAATTAAGCATAGCCCACGTTTTATTGAGATGTCTGATGTAGAGTTTAAAATGAGGGTAGTAACAGAGAGACACGAGATGTGAGAAACAGGTGCTACAGTTATTTAAAATTGGGAGCATAAAATTTACACAAGTATGTCTTGTAATAGTGGCTTTGGACAGAAATATGATTTTAGACAAGTACTGGATTATGAACGCAGAGTGGGATTTGATTGCCTTACAAAATAATTAGTATTACTGACACTAAAAATGAAATTTATTCATAGATAGCATTAATAATGCTGAATTGTGGGCACAGAAGTTAAATATTTCACAGAAAGACTAGTTAAGGGAACTGTTGTGTGAATATTATATTGTTTTCAAAGAAAAAACTGGAAATATCAAAAATAAGAATGCAAATTAAAGTTGAAAACCACATAAACCATTTATAATTAAGTCATACAGCATACCATTCTCAGAAAGCGAAGCTGTAGAAAAGGAATTAGAGAAAATGGAAACTTTGGTCATAATTTAGAGGAGTTGTAGTGAATACAGCAGATCTCTTGTTGTTGCAAAAGAAAATGGGATGGGGACACTAAGATTAGTTCTTAATTCTAGAAATTTAAATAAGTTTTTGGGAAGGGAAACTGATCATACTGAATATATAGATCAATTATTGTGTAAAGTTGAACATTGTAAGTTCAGGACTAGTTTAGAGCTTCCTTCTGGAGAGAAATTATTAAGTGAAGTATGTGAACAATTAGGGGAGTGTAGTACATAACAGCAGTTAGAAAACTGTAAACTTGCTGTGAGACAACTTAAATTATTGGGACCTAGAAATTCTGAGAATGGAATTATGTCTAATGATGATAAAATGGAGGCTGTTGGAAAATTTCCGATCTCAAATAAAAAGAAACAATTAAAATAATTTTCTGGTCTATGTTGTTTTTGCTGGAATTTTATTAGTATGCAGGTACTAAAGCCACCTTGTTTCAACAACATGTGAAATAAGAACAGCAAATGGGCTTAGGATGGTAGTTGCTAGGCTTTATGAGAGTAAAATGTTACACAGACCAGACTTAACATTACCATTTTGTCTTACAGGAGGCAACTGTTACACTGAGAAGGGGAAACATCT
Organism: Schistocerca americana; assembly: GCF_021461395.2. Taxonomy (NCBI): domain Eukaryota; kingdom Metazoa; phylum Arthropoda; class Insecta; order Orthoptera; family Acrididae; genus Schistocerca; species Schistocerca americana. The sequence goes on from NC_060119.1 coordinate 544,631,977, forward strand.
ATTCCAGGAAAGGACTGTAGATTGGAAAACAGAACACAAGTCCATAGCTTTTGCCAGCAGAACTTTACAAAAATGTGAGAATATTTACACTGTTGCAGAGGAAGAACTTTTGGCTATTCACTGGGTATTCAGTAAACTGAAAAATTACTTTTTAGGTTACAGAACTATAGTCTATTCTGACCACAAGACTTTGAGTTGTTTAGAGGAAAGCAAACTGTATCACAAAAGGACAGTGAACTTTATCTCAACAGAATAACCAGGTAGCCACTATTTCTTAAAGAGTTTGACTGTACCATTAAATATATAAAAATGTAGAAAAATTTAATTGCCAATGCTCTGTCCAGACTACCAGTGGGAGATAAATTTGAAGATAGCAGTGGCAAATGTGAAAAAAATTGAAAATAATTTATCTGAAACATATTAAAGAAGTAGATAAGAAATATGTGCAATGAGATAAGGAGAACCCAAAATCATGACAAAATTTAAGACTTGTAAATGGCTATACAGACAAAAAGGGGGAAGAAAAAAATGAGCATTACTCTAGAATTTCCAAGGGAAAATTTTTCACAAAAAGTAATCCTGGTAGTGAAAACTGGAAACTATGTTGGTCAGAGCACTTTATTCAAATGGTTCAAATGGCTCTAAGTATTATGGGACTTAACATCTGAGGTCATCAGACCCCTAGACGTAGAACTACTTAAACCTAATTAACCTAAGGACATCATACACATCCATGCCCGAGGCAGAATTCGAACCTTCAACTGTAGCAGCAGCGCGGTTCCAGACTGAAGCGCCTAGAACTGCTCAGCCACAGCAACCAGCCAGCAGTTTATTGATAAAATATGTATGTTTTGGTCATTGTTGGGTTCAAAAATTTGTTCAGAAAATTCAGGTAAACATTTATTCCTAAAACCTTACTAGAACAGTTAGAAAAGAATTATTAACATGAGACAGATGCCAGGAAGTGAAAGTCAGTAGTCAAATATTTTGGAGGCTTCTGCAAAACCTGATACCTAAGAATCAAATGGACATTGTGGCTGTAGACATTTTGGGACCATTACCAGAAGCAAAAAGATTTTTCAGTTACATTTTCTTTATAGTTAATTTATTCTCCAAATTCTTAAAAGTATATCCATTTAAGAAGGCAACTAGCAAATATATTACTTTAAAAATCTTGATGCATTATTGTTCCAAATGCGGGTATTCCAAAAACAATTCCTTTTGACAATGAGATTCAAATCATGTTGAAATTCTGGAAAAATTTTGAAGAGGTGGAAGAAGTAAATGATACCTCAATTTCGGTGCACCACCTTTCAAGGATTCCAGCAGATATATGAGGGAAAGTAGGAGATTATGGAGAATATACTGCAACACTAATCATTCAAATTGGATTGAGTATATTAACAGTTTTCAGGATATTTTAAACTGTAATCAATACTCTTCCACTGGATTCTCACATTACAAAAGACTGTACAACCGCAAACCTGCTAACCTTATAATTGAATTAGAGTCTTACCACACAAGAGAGGGAAAAATCGTCAGAACTTTGGAGAAGCAAAGGCATGATAAAAGACTAACAGTAGCACAGTGTGGAATTGGTGATTCAATTGTAGTGGAGATTAATGAAAAATCAAAATCCGCATGAGATGACCTTAAGAAATTACTTGATATTTACATTTGGTCCTTTGAAGAGTTTGGGAACCACACGTAAATACTTACTGATTGTACATAATCAAAGTCAAGAAAACTTCTTGGTTTAATAAATATAATGAAGGAAGAACAATCACAACCACAGAGTATAATTAATGTAAAGTAATGAAATTTCACATATGCATTTGTCTAGGCAACACATATAAATGATTAACATTGCAAGACCACAAGATGATGTAAGTGCAAGAAAGACCATTGCAAATGTGAAATGCTGGTACAGTAATAAGTGGTCTAACTTCCAGAATATTGGATGCAAGCATGCAAATGTGCTTGCATTATGTTGTACAGGTGCCATATGTCAGTTTGTGGATGGAGTTCCATGACTGATGCACTTGGTCAGTCTATACTGGGACAGTTAATGCTGTTTGTGCATGAAGCTAGAGTTGTTGTCCAATGATGTCCCATATGTGCTTGATTTGAGGAGATTTGTTGATTGAATAGGTGAAGGTAACATGTTGACACACTGTAGAGCATTCTAGGACACAACAGTGGGCATGTGGGAGTGCATTACCCTATTGGAAAATACCCCCTGAAATGCTGTTCAAGAATGGCACACAACAAATTGAATCATCTAATTAATGTAGTAATTAACAGTCAAGCTGCATGGAATACCCATGAGTGCTCCTGCTGGTATACAAAACTGCACCCAATATCATAACTCTAGGTGTAGTCCAGTGTGTCTAGCAAGTACACAAGTCGCTTGCAGAACTTCAGCTAGTTGCCTTCTAACCATAACATGGCCATCACTGCCACCAAGGCACAACCAGCTTTCATCAGAAAACACAACAGACCTCCACCCTGCCCTCCAATGATCTCCTACTTGACACCATTTAAGTCACAAATGGCTGTGGTTTGGGATCAGTGGAATGCACACTACAGGGCATCTGGTTCAGAGCTGTCATTGAAGTAACTGATTTGTAACAGTTCATTGTGTCACTGTGATGCCATCTGCTGCTGAAACTACTACTGCAGATGCAGTACAATGCCCCAAAGCCATACGCCAAACACAATGGGCTTCCCTTTTGGTAGTGCCACATAATCATTCAGAGCCTGGTCTTCTTGTGACCTTACATTCCCCTAAGTAATGCTGCCAGCAGTCATGTACAGTGGCTTCAATGCTGGCAAATCTTTCTGCAATATTGCAGGAGGAACAGCCAGCTTCTTGTAATCCTATTATATGACCTCATCTGAACTCAGTGAGGTGTTGATAATAGATTTTTTTTTCCTTAAAGGCGTTCTTGACTATCATCAGCTCACCACCTACAATCTCAATGGTCATTAATGCTCATGACCGCTACAGTCTGTGTTTAAAGCAAACCTAATTTACATCCTTTTGGTGGTACTAATAGTGCCACTCTTATGCAATCTGCATGAAATTTGAATAGACATCATATTTCTGTTGTAGAAACATGCCTACCAGCTTTTCTTATGTCACACAACTCCATCACAGTGCTGCGATTTTTTTTCCCCCATCAGTGTATAACTGATCTAAAATGTTACAAGTAAATGAAAAATGTGACCAGCTAATATGTATATATGTTTCATGGTAATCTTGAGTCAAAATTCTCTTCTCTGTTTTATTATTTTAAACATAGCTGTGTAACAGCAACGGTTCCATGTAATTAGATTTAAAAACAGCCGACCCGTTGCAAAGGATAAAGTAATCTTTACCTAGGTTTCGATAAGTTTAAACCTATCTTCTTCAGAAGTCGGCCTGAGGAAATGAACATCGTGATTTATATGAAAGGTATACACATAAGTCAAGATTAGAGTTTAACATATATTAAGAGAAACTTGTGTTACAGAATATGAGAAGAATTTCTTGTAGTTACACTATTATATTAACATGTTAAGTTTCTCTTAATATATGTTAAACTCTAATCTTGACTTATGTGTATACCTTTCATATAAATCACGATGTTCATTTCCTCAGGCCGACTTCTGAAGAAGATAGGTTTAATCTTCTCTGTTTTGTTTTCAAGCATAAAGTCAAAGGAAGACATACACTTGTGGGTAGTCCAACCACCAAGAGCACCCACACGATACTTTGTAGGAGGGGGCTGGGGGGTGGGGGACAAGACCTGGGTGTGTAGAGTATTTTTAATATTCTGGAAGATGAATGGCAACTTCTAAGCAGCCATAAAAAGTTCCACATCTGACCCTGTTAAAAACATGCTATTTAAATCATTTTCTTGAAAGAAACACATGACTATACTATATTTTTTCCTTTCCCTGAGAGCTAGGTGGAGTGAGGCCCTTACCCCCAGGTGTGAGCTCCCTTGCTGACCAGAATAAGTGGCACAAATATTATAATGTCAATGAAGAAGTAATATTTAGTGAAAAATTGAGAAATATACATTAACACACAGCAAATGCCAAAAGTGACATATCCAAAGGGCCTCTCCCACTTCCCCGTCCCCACCCCTTGGTAATGTGGAGCTCTTGGAATGTAGGGGAATTTATTATGGCGGATCAGACAACCAGCTCCCATACAAGCTGTTGTTGTGGAGCAGGAATGACGTTTAGGCTGAGAAATGGTTTTGTAACTATGCTGCTGTCTGTGGGTCAATGGCATCATTTGTGGCAGATGGTGGATGATGGGAGAAGTGTTGAGTTGAAAGGCAGTTTTCAAGTAGTAGGCAAACTGGTTTTACCCACTCAAATGACAGTGTAATTGATTTATCTTTTAAGAGACCTTTCTCCATATGCTCAGTGTATGATAACGATAAAACTTGATGTGGCCTGGTGGAAGGAGGTTCCAATGGTGTTCGAACTGCATCTGTATTCAACATGGCATGGGAAAACTTTTGATAAAAAAGCAGTATGCCAAGGCCATCGCCTCTATTTACAACTCTCCAGCAATATAGACACGACTGGCAAGTTGCTGAGCTACAAAATCACAAGCTCCACAATGCAGGCTGGCATGCACCTAATGTAAATGCATAATCAATGTGTACACATCGACCAGCCAAAGCGTTTACAAGCTAGCCTCTAGTAGCTGCCACAAGCACGTGTAATGCTTGCCTGGTTACCTATGGCATTTGTGTCACCATAAGCAGGGTTGCAGTCATGTAAATACTTTATCCATGCAAATTATGTGCCCACCAAGGACAGAACAGATATCTGTCTGCCGGGCATGTACTCAAGGCACCACCTGGATGCTAGCATGGCAGTTCCATTCATGGAGTCACAGCAAGTTCTGTTCCTCATAGCATCTAGAGTTCTGACTTCAGCACCAACCACAGAGGATCCACAGGAGCACAGCAATGAGGAGCCAGCAGTTGCTACCAGAACCATGGCCTCCACCATCCGTAGCCTCAACTGACACTGTGCTCCTGGGACAGTACATTCTGGTTGAACTTAGACTCTGTGCTTATTCCTACAATTACCTCCAGAGACAACATCCTACTGGAAAAATCAAGTGTTGTTGATGACAATGACTGAACTAATAACCTCAGTGACTCATAATTTTCTTGTGATTCATTATTCTGGAAGCTGTACTGCACATCTTATTCAGACTTATGGTCCAGATGGATATTTTATTGTAAACTACTACCATTCTTTTGTGTAAAAAATGAAGTGTTTTTGTAGAGTGCCAGTGTAGTTAATTCATGCAAAGAAATTTTCAAACTGTTAGTGCAATTTGGCCACACAATATCCTATTATACTAATCAGGTTTTCTCATTCCATTATGGCAACACAGAAACTGGACATGTTGATGCGGCTATTGTTCTCCTTACACCAACCTCAGCAATTGCAGGAGGTTCTTCTGAAAACTTTGGATGCTCCAGACAATGCCCTACACCAGACAATGACAACTGCCCTACACCATTTCAAGAATTAAGTAAAGGGTTGGAGCCATGGTCAGTCTTCATCACAAGGTTGGAACAACATTTTGTGGGCTCCACAGTTTTAGTTGACATTCAGCAATGAGTTTTTCTCCTTGTTTATTCTGATACTCATGTCTATCAAAGTCTTCAAAGACATAACCATGGTATAGATCCCAGCACCCCATCCTACATTCAGTTAAAGGCCACACTACATTCGCACATGACAATTTCACTAACTCATATGCACAATCAACATTCTGTGATGTCATCCTCAATGCTCCAAGATCCCCTACAAGTCCTTCACACTTGTCCAATTCTGAGTGCTCATATGTACAGTTACTCCTTCTGTTGATGTTCACCAGATGGAACCAGGATGTTGTTTCCGGATCAGTAGAGTTCAGAAGGAAGGTTCTGTTGCACTGTCTTCTATAACAGATATGTGCCTACTGTCCCTGGATGATTTTTAGGAAGAAGAATATGCAAGAAGCAGCATGCCCTCTGATGGTCCATGCCCTGCAATACATCTGCTTTGTTGCCTCTTCACAACTACTCAGTTTGATGGCGACATGGTTGACCACCATAACAAAGTGACGAATACCATAGTTATGACACTACATGATTCATATCAAAGTTCATGTTTTGTCTGATTACACATGTGACTACATATGAATATGACACAACAGACTGCAGTACATGAAATTTTTCATTGAATATATAAAACCAGAAGTTTGTTGTATTGTAGGCATACTAGTAGTTTCTGTTTCAAATGTGACTTGTGATATGTCTCTTACAATAAACACAACTACTTAATGGTATACTGTCAACATTGTGGAAAGGATAGATTGATTCTCATCTGAGAGGCACAAGAAAAAAACTGCTATAAATTTTAGCTTTTGGCTTCTCCTAAATTAGAAAACATACACAGATTCACACAAGCACACACACACATGTGCGCACATACACACACACACACACACACACACACACACACACACACACACACACACACACACACACACACAGCTGGGAAGGAGTGGGTGAAGGTGCATGTGGGAGTGTGCAGAGACATGGTTGGCACACGATTATGGCTGCTATAGTTGGAGTCATGAACTACGGCAGTCGAGCTTAAGCTTGTCCTGTGCTCCTATGCCATGCATTCTCCTTTAGCCAAAAAGCATTCTGAGCAACCTGGTCTGAATGCTGTAGCTAATGTGAGCATTAAATGTTATCATAGTGAGTTGTTTAGTGAAATATTATTCCATATGTTGTGAATTGTCACACTAATCATGGTGGTAACTGATGCATTTTGCATAATCAAGTGAGAGACATAATTTGCCAGATACATGCTTTCTTCAAGAGGAAAGCACATGCATGCTTGTACCATGACTTTCACTATGAATTGCCAACAATGCAATCCTCATCCGTGCCTCGATATGCGCAAACCACCATCGTTCATGGATCAGACTGTAGATGCAGTCGGAATGTTCCGGAGAGAGGGACTGACTAGTTAGGTGGAGACGAGATGTTCTGCGGGAAGGGGGGAGGGGAAGGAGGAAGCAGAAAAGGCAAGAAGTAGAGAAGGGGAAAATGACTAGTGAGTGTGTTGGCGAAATAGAAGCTTGAATAGATAGGTGAAGGACAGGGAATAGCGAAGAATGAGATCTGGGGAATTATGGGAACATAAGTAAATTGCAGGGAGAGTTGCCACCTGCACAATTCAGAAAAGCTGGTGTCGGTACGAAAGAATCAAATGACGCAAGCTGTGAAGCAGTCACTGAAGTGAAGCACATCCTCCCTTACCTTTACGTATTTTCATATTTTATTTTCCATACCTCCTTGTGCTACATGAGCCTTGTGCTTGTTGAACTTCACCCTTACCATGAACCCCCTCCACCCTTTGCTCCCTCTTCCTTTATTCCAGCACACACATACTAACATCACCTAATCCATTTACATTTGTTGTCCCCTCTCTTCACTCATATCCATCCACTGACTTGCATCCCACTATTACTGTCCTTTTATTTATTTCTCTCTTTCATCTCATTGTGTTTTCACATTGATTTTAGCTCATTTTTGCCTTTCACTGCTGGTCCCAATACCCTTGGGTTTCACCTTTTTTCTCCATACTTCATTGTGAATTTTTTCCATGTATTTTACATATTTTAAAGAGTTTTTCCCTAGCCAGAACCCAGTCCCAACATAGCGTTCCTGTATTGTTGCCTAGTTCATGGAATTCCCCCAAAATGATGTGACCATCAAATTAACCATCTCTGGCTGCAACCCCTCCTTCCACAATGACTTCTAACTGTTCAAATTCTGTCAGTCCATAGCTCTTGCCATCCTAGTGCTGTGAAACCCTGTAAATCATGTCCAAAGCACCTTGCAATACCTTCCCTTCATCTGTAAATTTCTCCTGCTCTGCAATCCTAAACTCCTGGAACCCATCTCTTTCACTGAAACTCTTGCCCTCCAGGAACTAGAACAGCAGCATGCACAACTCCATCTCAAAAGACTCTCCAACCGGTTCACTTCCTACAACCATGCTGGACTACCGATATCCACCACCTCAACAAGAACTTCCTCTATGCCTCGCATACTTACTACATTTATCAAACGCTCAGAAACTTTTTCCCACCATCATACACAATTCAGAACCTAAACAGACCCAAAATACAGTCATAAAACTTTCCTCTTCAAGCCCTAGTCCCACAGAAGTATCAGTCTTTTCTAAAGGCCTTAACTTTTCCCCCACTCCCAAATTTAGTCAAACTGCACCTGTTAAAGACTTCCTCCCCTTCTCTCAGTCCCTACAGTGCAAACACTTTTTTGCCACCAACCTTACCAGTCAGACCAACCCAAAACCAACAATGAACCCCACCCAGCTCATTTCACTGTTCCATCCAACTATGATCCATTGCCACAGTCCCAAACACCCCCCATTAACATTCCAGAATTTCTTAACCTCAAACCTTGCCTCACCATCATTCCCCTAATCCCCAGACATGGCAAGCAACTTTACATCCACAAAAGAAGCGTAATTCAACACCTAAAAACTGTTCCCTATAATCTTGCCTGTCAACAGAGGCTCCACCACTGTGATTTTGCACTGCAGAGATTTTTGGTGGTGGAACTCCACCACCTGTCAGTTTGTACACCTACAAACCCTGGCACTGTGACCCCATTCCAAAAATCAAAGTGGATATCCTGTCCCTCCTAATATCCTTAGGCCTATCCCAGAACCTCTCCTCTGAGTCTGTCTCTCTCCTTCGCCCTAACATTGCCCACACTGCTGCCTTCTAGATGCTTCCTAAAATCCGTAACCCCAACCACCCAGGACACCCCATTGTGGCTGGTTACAGTGCCCACTGAGAGAATCTGCTTTTGTGGACAAACACCTTCAGCTTAATCCCCTTAAACTATCCCTATCTCATTCTATCCCTATCTTATTTCCTCCACTGACTCTCCACATTTCCTGTTTCTTTAACAAACGGTATCCTGCTCATCACTATTGATGCCCCCTTCCCTCTACACAAACAGGCACAATGCCAGTGGCCTTGCCACTACTGAACACTACATTTCCAAATGCCCAGCTGACTCCAGACCTAAACTGATCACCATCACCAACCATATCCTCACACAATACTACTTCTTCTTTGGAGGTAGCATCATTGATAGTTTTCAGTGGTCTTCATGGTGTGTACTACTTCATTCTTCCAGTCCTCTTGTAGATCTGCAGTTATCAAGTAGGCAACATTGTCACATTGTAACCATAGTCAAGTCCAAATCTGAAAGCGGGCTTGACAACAAAGTAAATCACTTATCACTGAAAGCACTTTTATTGTGGACACCAATGTACAGTCAGAAAAGGACTGCTTCTTGGACAGAATGTGCTGCTATTTAAACAAACATCAAATATTCCAGAATACACAAACATCACATACATAAGAAATTTTGAGAATTTTCTTGAATTGATAAACACTAAATAATAAATATTTACTGATGATCAAATGTGAGCTGGTGACTCACAGCACACCAGCCAGCGACGGTAACCACTACTCAACATTTCATGCACAGCGTTACTCCCTCTCCTGGAAAAACAGTGACCCGGTTTGTTTCAGAAGTCCTCGCTGGAGCCAATTACAGCATCCTTGATCTAGACCTTTGTCAGTAGTCCTCTGTATGGCAGCAGTGGGGGTACTCACGTTCAGGGTATGTTGTCACATACTCTACACTAGGATGAGCATTAAAGGGAGCCCCTCCCATCAAAGCTTCATTGTCATTGATCAGGCCTTGATTTCCTTGAATGACAAGCCACCATTTTTGATCCATGCCTCAGGACTGAAGTAGGGCATCACACAGAGAACATGGATGATTTCTCTGCACTTTTGTCTTCCTGATGAAGCATCATAATCCTCGACTTCCTATGTGATGACCAACAAGTGATAAAGGATACACTAAGGCCCCAAGTAACAATTCAGTAACTTTTCTGATAGTCTCATGTTCTGCACAGACATAAAAATCCATACCAAATCTCCTGGAACGTATTTCACTGCTTGACATGACAGTACTCTTGTTCCTTATCATGGGCATCCAAGGACAATCTGTAAACATCTATTTTGCTTCTTCAGTCCTGATGATGACATGTTTCATGTAGTCATCTTGAGTATCATCTAATTCAAATGGGGGTAGTGTATCCACTATTGTTTTGGGCATGTGATTGTGGAGCACAAAGAATGGTGTGAAGCCTATAGTGAATTGCTTCACTATGTTTTACATGTATGAAACAACAGGGGATAATGTATCCCAGTCTCTCTGTTCAACATCAATGTACATCAAGAACATATCCATCAACATCTTACAAAAAGTGTTCTATGATGATGACTTTTACAAGGAACCTTGCAATTTCCAGGTAATCAGTGCAGGCTATTATACATGGATTCCAATTTATCAACTTTGGAGACTTCTTCAAAAGGTCAGTTCGAATCCAGCAAAATGGTCCTGCTACAAGAGGAATTGGCATCACATACTCTGTAGGTAATTGCGATCTGTGCTTCCATCATTGTCATTCCTTACCATGGTTGACACAATGTCTAACAAACTGCTAAAGATGTAGCTGCATCTGAATCTGTCAAGAGTTTTCACAAATCCCAGATGACCAGATTCTGGAGCTTTGTGGAAGTTCTTCAGGACAGATGGCCATACATGACCTGCAGTGATGAGCAACCATTTTCACACTATTTGTTCATAGTCCCTTTGCACGATGTTCTGTTTATTAATGGGAATTATTTCCCCCTTTTTTCCCTACTTTCAGCCGTGTTGAATGTTCTGTGTTCAGCAGCACTGTCATTTAATAAAGCAATGACTGGGACCTGAAAGGCAGGTGGTATCCTTGTGTTTTCATCTGCTTTTGTACAAGGGTGGTTTGAAAAGTTCTCAGAATGGAATATAAAAGAAGTACTTTCCAACTATGTTCCAGTGTCTTGATCCCATCTCAAAAATGGGTTTCCTCCAGGCCTGCAAAATAGTTGTCAACTCCGGCTATCAATTCTTTATTTGAAGTGAATCTTCATCAACCAAGAAAAATTTTCAGTCTTGGGAAGAGATGGAAGTCTGATGGAGCCATATCAAGTGGATAAAGCAGGTGTGGCAACAATTCATCCTTAGATCATGTAATTTTGCCATGGCGACGACACATGTGTGAGGGCGTGCATCAAGAGTCATGGCACCCATCTTGCAGATAATTTTTTCATTTCTAATTCTTCAGTTAAAATGTGACATACCCTTTCAGATGACATTTGGTAAGCATTATAAATTTCAAACTTTTCCAATTGGTGATCCTCCATGATCATTTTGTACACTTTTGCAATGATTTTTGGAGTACTGACACATCTGTGCAGATGCTCTCCCATCCAAATCTAAATTCATTTGTCCACTTGGCAACAGTTGAATATGAAAGAGCAGTGTATTCTGGGAACTGGCATGAATGTCCTTTGCTTTCATACAAATTACTTAATCATTGCTCGAATCTAGATTTTTGCTATCTTCGCAAATCACTATGTGGGAACAACAACACAGCCACATCACCACCACAACTCTCTTCCAAGAGCACTGACATGGCACGTGTTCACAGGCAACAGTCCAATGAACATCATGTGAACAACTCATTGTGCTAGCGTTAACCTCTTGTGGTGATTCTGAGAATGTTTTAAACCATCCTCATATTGTGACTGGGATGGACTGCTCCTGAATCCACAGTGCTCATCTTGCCAGTTGACCATACAGATCCTTTAGGCTAATCAGCCAGCATAGAGAATGATAGCCCTCAAAACTGTGAATGGTTTGCCAAATAAACACATCTAAAACTTGTTGAGGATCCAAACAACTGCAAGACATTCTTTCTTGGATACAGAGTAGTTCATATCGGATTTGGAGAGTACTCTGGAAACATAAGTTATACTTTTTCAACAACTTCCTGAGTTTGCATTAGGACTGGGTCTATCCTATAACAGCCAGGAGCTAGCATCTCCTTAAGGATAAGGAAAAAATTTTCTTGCACCACATTTGAGGAAAATACGGCACCTCCCTGCAGTAGTCCTTGCGAAGGATGTGCCTTGGTACAGAAATCCTTTAAGATTTGGTAGTTGTATGAGTAAATGCTGAGAAAATTTCTGACACTGTGAGTGTGCCAAGGAGTCAGAAAATCTATGATGTGTTTTATTTTCTCTGGGTTGGGACAGACTCCATCTCCATAAGATAGTTGCACCAGTATTTTTATTTATTGGGTGACAAAGAGGCACTTTTTCAGGCTCAGGCAGGCCCTGTGTTGTTAACACTCTTTGACACATTTGTCAGAGAGCTTAGATGTTCTTCAGAAGTCTTTAAAAATGCCAGTCTCGTCCAGATAATAAAGACTTATTGTCAATTTAAGGTGTCAAAGCAGATCATCCAACATACTGTCATATGAGGATTGAGCTTTACGCGCTCCAAAACAACATAACTTTTAACTTGTAGAGGCCATCAGATGCTATGAAGGCCATCTTCTCCCAGCCAGCACATCATCCTCGATTTGCAAGTACCTTTCAGCATGGCTGAAGTTGAGAAATACTTTGCTGCTTTCAAGCAATCTAGGGTGTCATCAATGCAGGGCATTAGGTAGACATTTTTTTTGTTGTTGTGATTTTTGTTCAGCAACCACTCATGGTCTAGGGAATCTGGCACAGTAGCTCAGTGTGTTCAGTCAGAGGGTTGGTTGCCTTCTGTAACAAAAAACTGAGTGCACAGATCAACAATGAACTAGAACGGGTGTCATGGGACATCAGTCCCAATATATGCAATGAATAACGTGGAACAAAATGAAGTCAACAACAACTAAAAAGAGGGGGGTAGTGTCTTTAACTAGTAATAAAAATGTCCTGGTCCAGGGTTCAAAACCCACCACAGCTTAAATTCTGATTAATAATCAGCATTGGCCGCTGAAGTCTTCCAGCATAAGAAGTCACCCTCATTCTGTCAATGGCCTACCCAAAGATGGCAGAGGAGCAGACAGAGGTTCAGGGCACTCTCTTGTCCTTGGGGTGGGAATATCTGCACTATTCTGAAGACTGCAAGAGCTGACAAGTGCAAGAATTATCGCACAATCACCTCAACAGTTCATGCATCCAAGTTGCTGACAAGAATAATTACAGAAGAATGGAAAAGAATATCGCACAATCAGCTTAACAGTTCATGCATCCAAGTTACTGACAAGAATAATTACAGAAGAATGGAACAGAAAACTGAGGATGTGCTGGATGACAATCACTTTGGCTTTAGGATAGGTAAAGCTACCAGAGAGGCAATTCTCACATTGTGACATTGCGGTTGATAATAAAAGCAAGCCTGAAGAAAAATCAAGACACGTTCATAGGATTTGTTGACCTGGAAAAAGCATTCCACAGTGTAAAATGGTGAAAGATATTCGAAATTCTGAGAAAAATAGGGGTAAGCTATATGGAGAGATGGGTGATATACAATATGTACAAGACCCAACAGGAAATAATAAGAGTGAATGACCAAGAATGAAGTGCTCAGATTAAAAAGGATGTAAGGCAGAGATATAGTCTTTCACCTCTACTGTTCAATCTGTACATTGAAGAATCAATGATGGAAATGTAATAAAGGTTCAGGAATGGAATTAAAATTCAAGGTGAAAGGATTAAATGATGCAATTCCTGAGTGAAAGTGATGGAGAATCACATGATCTGCTGAATGGAATGAACAGTCTAATGAATACAGAATCTGGATTGAGAGTAAATCAAAGAAAGATGAAAGTAATGAGAAGTAGCAGAAAAGAGAACAATGAGAAACATAACATCAGGATTAATGGTCAGGAAGTAGATGAAGTTAAGGAATTCTACTACCTAGGCAACAAAATAATCAATGACAGACGGAGCAAGGAGGACATCAAAAGCAGACTAGCACTAGAAAAAAGGGCGCTCCTGGCCAAGAGAAGACTGCTGTATCAAACATAGATGTTAATTTGAGGGACAAATTTATGAGAATGTACGTTTGGAGCACAGCATTGTATGATAGACGAACATGGACTGCGGGAAAACTGGTACAAAAGAGAATTGAAACATTTGAGATGTGGTGCTAAAGATGAAGGACTGAAAATTAGGTAGACTGATAAGATGAGGAATGAGAAGGTTCTGTGCAGAAGTGGAGAGGAAAGGAATACGTGGAAAACACTGACAAGGAGAAGGGACAGGATGATAGGACATCTATTAAGACATCAGGGAATGACTTCCATGGCCCCAGACAGAGCAGTAGAGGGCAAAAACTGTGGAGGAAGACAGAGAGTGGAATACATCCAGCATATAATTGAGGACATAGGTTGGAAGTGTTACTCTGAGATGAAGATGTTGACACAGGAGAGGAACTCTTGATGGGCAAACCAGTAGTCGACACAGAACCACCATGTGCCACATTTCTTCTTCACAAGGACCACAGGAGAGGATCAAGGACTCTCTTAAGGTTTAATGATGTCACCTTACTGCATCTTCTCCACTATCTCCTGAATTATGTGTTGTTCAGCTGGTGACACACTATATGAGTCATGGCTAATTAGTGGATGTTCCTCAGTATTGCTGCAATGTTTTACCCTGGGCTATTTGGTCTATTTTTTTTTCCATTCTGAATTTGAAAGTATCTGAAAACTGACACAGAATGCATGATACTCGCCAATGTGGTTCCTCAGTCAGGCTAGATCCTATTAGCAGTTTGATAGTAGCTTTCTGCAGTGCATTAACAGCATTTGTAGCAGAGAACAGTTCTTCATCAACAAGACTTTATGTATTATCCATAGACCACCGATGTCATGGTTCTCAAATTTGACCATCCTGTGTTTTGTCTAATGTTGTTATTATTTATTACCATAATATTTCAACTCTTTGCAAGCAGTATTACTACTTCTTGGCCAAGGTTAATCACTAAGTGTAGTTTTAAAAAAGACTTTAGGTATCTTTTTACTCTTGAGCAATTAGGAAATACATGGTGATGGCTAACTGAAGTACAAGCTTGAATATCTGAATAAGCCAAACACAATGGCTCAGTAATGCATATCCAAAAACAGCAGGTGTTCAAATGGTTGCCTTCTAATGACTGCTTTGTCCTAATATCATAAATACTATTTGTGTGCAGCCCACCTTGAGAATGACGTTTTTGTTACAGATGTCTCTACCACATCTCCCAAGCGGTTGAGAGAAGATTTCCACTCGCCAAGACACACGATGTTCCACTATCACAGTTACTGAAGCACATCCAGAGTTTACAGAAACTGAAGGCTGGCAGCATTAATCAGACTTGAGCTTAAGATGCCCTGTCTTGTTAAAACCCTGCACTTAATGAGACAGCAGTTTTAACACACCAGGAAGAGTGAATCATTCATATCTTTATGAAATTAATGATATGAATATAATAGAGGGAAACATTCCACATGGGAAAAATATATATAAAACAAAGATGCTGAGACTTACCAAATGAGAAAGTGCTGGTAGATAGACACAATAAAAAACACAAAAAAAAAACCACACACAAATTTTAAGCTTTCGCAACCCAAGGTTGCTTCATCAGGAAAGAGGGAAGGAGAGGGAAAGACAAAAGGATGTGGGTTTTAAGGGAGAGGGTGAGGAGTCATTCCAATCCCGGGAATGGAAAGACTTACCTTCAGAGGAAAAAAGGACAGGTATACACTCACACACCCACACATATCTATCTGCACATATACAGACACAGGCAGACATATGTAAATGCAAAGAGGTTGGGCAGAGATGTCAGTTGAGGCAGGAGTACAGAGGCAAAGATGATGTTGAATGACAGGTGACGTACGAGGAGTGGCAAATAGAAATTAGTGAAGGTCGAGGCTAGGTGGGTAACGGGAAGAGAGAATATACTGAAGTGCAAGTTCCCATCTCCGGAGTTCTGATAGGTTGGTGTCGGTGGGAAGTATCCAGATAACCCGGACGGTGTAACACTGCGCCAAAAAGTGCTGGCCATGCACCAAGGCATGTTTAGCTACAGGGTGATCCTCATTACCAACAAACACTGTCTGCCTGTGTCTGTTCAAGCGAATGGACAGTTTGTTGCTGGTCATTCCCACATAGAAGGCTTCACAGTGTAGGCATGTCAGTTGGTAAATCATGGGGGTGCTCCCACACGTGGCTCTGCCTTTGATCGTGTACATCTTCCGGGTTACAGGACTGTAGTTGGTGGTGGTAGGAGGGTGCATGGGACAAGTTTTACACCAGGAGCAATTACAAGGGTAGGAGCCAGAAGGTAGGGAAGGTGGTTTGGGGATTTCATAGAGATGAACCAGTTACAAAGGTTAGGTGAATGGTGGAAAGACACTCTTGGTGGGGTGGGGAGGATTTCATGAAGGGTGGATCTCATTTCAGGGCAGGATTTGAGGAAGTCGTATCCCTACTGGAGAGCCACATTCAGATTCTGATCCAGTCCCGGAAAGTATCCTGTCACAAGTGGAGCTCTTTTGGGGATCTTCTGTGGGAGGTTCTGGGTTTGAGGGGATGAGGAAGTGGCTCTGGTTATTTGCTTCTGTACCAGGTCAGGAGGGTAGTTGCGGTATGTGAAAGCTGTCTTCAGGTTATTGGTGTAATGGTTCAAGGATTCAGGAATGGAGCAGATTCATTTGCCACAAAGACCTAAGCTGTAGGGAAGGGACCGTTTGATATGGAATGGGTGGCAGCTGTCATAATGGAGGTACTGTTGCTTGTTTGTGGGTTTGATGTGCGCGGATGTGTGAAGCTGGCCATTGGACAGATGGAGGGCAATGTCGAGGAAAGTGGCATGGGATTTGGAGTACGACCAGGTGAATCTGATGGAACCAAAGGAGTTGAGGTTGGAGAGGAAATTCTGGAGTTCTTCTTCACTGTGAGTCCAGATCATGAAGATGTCATCAATAAATCTGTACCAAACCTTGGGTTGGCAGGCCTGGGTAACCAAGAAGGCTTCCTCTAAGCGACCCATATAGGTTGGTGTACGAGGGGGCCATCCTGGTACCCATGGCTGTTCCTATTAATTGTTGGTATGTCTGGCCTTCAAAAGTGAAGAAGTTGTGGGTCAGGATGAGGCTGGTTAAGGTAATGAGGAAAGAGGTTTTAGGTAGGGTAGTAAGTGATTGGCGTGAAAGGAAGTGCTCCATCGCAGCGAGGCCCTGGACGTGTGGGATATTTGTGTATAAGGAAGTGGCATCAATGGTTACAAGGATGGTTTCCGGGGGGTAACAGATTGGGTAAGGATTCGAGGTGTTCGCGAAAGTGGTTGGTGTCTTTGATGAAGGATGGGAGACTGCATGTAATGGGTTGAAGGTGTTGATCTATGTAGGCAGAGATTCGTTCTGTGGGGGCTTGGTAACCAGCTACAATGGGGCGGCCGGGATGTTTGGGTTTGTGAATTTTAGGAAGTAGGTAGAAGGTAGGGGTGCGGGGTGTCAGTGGGGTCAGGAGGTTGATGGAGTCATGTGAAAGGTTTTGTAGGGGTCCTAAGGTTCTGAGGATTCCTTGAAGCTCCACCTGGACATCAGGAATTGGATTACCTTGGCAAACTTTGTATGTAGTGTTGTCTGAAATCTGACGCAGTCCCTCAGCCACATAGTCTCGACGATCAAGTATGACGATCGTGGAACCCTTGTCAGCCGGAAGAATGACGATGGATCGATCAGCCTTCAGATCACAGATAGCCTGGGCTTCAGTTGTGGTGATGTTGGGAGTAGGATTAAGGTTTTTCAAGAAAGACTGAGAGGCAAGGCTGGATTGAGAAATTGCTGGAAGGTTTGGAGAGTGTGATTTTGAGGAAGAGGAGGTGGGTCCCACTGTGACGGAGGACGGAACTGTTCCAGGGAGGGTTCAATTTGGCTCGTGTCTTGGGGAGCTGGATCATTAGGAGTAGGATTGGGATTATTTTTCTTCATTCCAAAGTGATATTTCCAGCAGAGACTACGAGAGTAGGACAGTAAATCTTTGACGAGGGCTGTTTGGTTGAATCTGGGAGAGGGGCTGAAGGTGAGGCCTTTGGAAAGGACAGAGGTTTTGGATTGGGAGGGAGGTTTGGAGGAAAGGTTAACTACTGAATTGGGGTGTTGTGGTTCCAGATTGTGTTGACTAGAATTTTTAGGTTTTGGGGGGAGTGGAGCTGGAAGTGGGAGACTGAGTAGATGGGAGAGACTGGGTCTGTGTGCGAGCAGAGGAGGTTGAGGTTTGTTGGAAAGGTTGTGGAAGGTGTGTGAGTTACCTTTCTGGAGGTGGGAAATCAGGAGATTGGATAGTTTTTTGAGGTGGAGGGTGGCATGCTGTTCTAATTTGTGGTTGGCCTGTAGGAGGATGCTCCGAACATCCAGTGTGGAAGTGGGAGAGGAAAGATTGAGGACTTTGATTAGGGATAGGAGTTGACAGGTGTGTTCATTGGCTGAGTTGATGTGTAGGTGAAGGATTAGGTGGGTGAGGGCTATGGATTGTTCGGTTTGGAACTGGTATAGGGACTGATGGAAAGAAAGGTTACAGCCAGAGATGGGAACTTTAAAGTGTGAGGCCTTTGGGGGTAATGCCAAATGTCAGACAAGCCTGAGTAAATAAAATATTGGAGCGTAATCTGGCTAGGGCAAAGGTATGTTTGTGGAGGGAATGTAAGTAAAACTTAACGGGGTCATTGTGGGGATGTTGTGAGGGTGACATGGTATTAGAAGATGGAAAGTGTAACATGAGGCTAAAGAGAAAATAAAAATATATGGGGAGAGAGAAGCAACTGGAGTTCTGGTGTGAAAAAAGTCGAAAAAGTGTTGGTAAAGCTGAGCTATGTTGATCCTGTGGTGATCTTAGGTTGGTAAACAATGATGTGCACAAAGGTTAGGTAGTTGTGTTGCCTCCAAAACACGTTAAAGGGTAGATAAATCCGGGAATATTTCGAAAAAACTGAGTGTAAATGTATTAAAAGGACTTGTTATGTGTTGGCAGATCATGAAAATGAGGATAACAATTGTCTGACGAAGAAACAATAACTTTAAAACCTGTGGGAAGCTGCTAAAAATGATCGGTAATGTGGGAAAAACGGGAATGTAAATAAAGCGAAAGTTGTTAGAACAAGCCAAAATGGTTGTTTAATATGTGAAAGGAACTGAAGCTGTGAAATAGTTTTCACGAGGTTACACGGGAAATGTTTGTATACTGGGAACGGTGGATTTTGTAGCAGCGGTAGTGTTGACAGTGGTAAAAAACTTTTTTGGTTATGGTTTGGAAGTAAGTTACGTACTATTGAGTATATATAGGCAGGATAAAATTGTATGGTAGATTACGGTAAAAACGGAAGATGAATACAAAGAATCAACCTCCTGACCCCACCGACACCCCGCACCCATACCTCCTACCTACTTCCTAAAATTCACAAACCCAAACATCCTGGCCACCCCATTGTAGCTCGTTCCCAAGCCCCCACAGAACGTATCTCTGCCTACATAGATCAACACCTTCAACCCATTACATGCAGTCTCCCATCCTTCATCAAAGACACCAACCACTTTCTCGAACACCTGGAATCCTTACCCAATCTGTTACCCCCGGAAACCATCCTTGTAACCATTGATGCCACTTCCTTATACACAAATATCCCACACATCCAGGACCTCACTGTGATGGAGCACTTCCTTTCACGGCAATCACCTGCTATCCTACCTAAAACCTCTTTCCTCATTACCTTAGACAGCTCCATCCTAACTCACAACTTCTTCACTTTTGAAGGCCAGACATACCAACAATTAATGGGAACAGCCATGGGTACCAGGATGGCTCCCTCGTACACCAACCTATATGGGTCGCTTAGAGGAAACCTTCTTGGTTACCCAGGCTGCCAACCCAAAGTTTGGTACAGATTTATTGATGACATCTTCATGATCTGGACTCACAGTGAAGAAGAACTCCAGAATTTCCTCTCCAACCTCAACTCCTTTGGTTCCATCAGATTCACCTGGTCCTACTCCAAATCCCATGCCACTTTCCTCGACATTGTCCTCCATCTGTCCAATGGCCAGCTTCACACATCCGTGCACATCAAACCCACAAACAAGCAACAGTACCTCCATTATGACAGCTGCCACCCATTCCATATCAAACGGTCCCTTCCCTACAGCTTAGGTCTTTGTGGCAAATGAATCTGCTCCATTCCTGAATCCCTGAACCATTACACCAATAACCTGAAAAAGCTTTCGCATCCTGCAACTACCCTCCCGACCTGGTACAGAAGCAAATAACCAGAGCCACTTCCTCATCCCCTCAAACCCAGAACCTCCCACAGAAGAACCCCAAAAGTGCCCCACTTGTGACAGGATACTTTCTGGAACTGGATCAGATTCTGAATGTGGCTCTCCAGCAGGGATACAACTTCCTCAAATCCTGCCCTGAAATGAGATCCATCCTTCATGAAATCATCCTCCCCGCCCCACCAAGAGTGCCTTTCAGCCGTATACCTAACCTGTGTAACCTGTTGGTTCATCCCTATGAAATCCCCAAACCACCTAAACTATTCTCTGGCTCCTACCATTGTAACTGCCCCCACTGTAAAACCTGTACATGCACCCTCCCACCAAAACCTACTCCAATCTTGTAACCCGGAAGGTGTACACGCTCAAAGGCAGAGCCACATGTGAAAGCACTCACGTGATTTACCACCTGACATGCCTACACTGTGAAGCCTACTATCTGGGAATGACCAGCAACAAACTGTCCATTCGCATGAATGGGCACAGGCAGACAGTGTTTGTTGGTAATGAGGATCACCCAGTGGCTAAACATGCCTTGGTGCACGGCCAGCACTTCTTTGCACAGTGTTACACCGTCCGGGTTATCTGGACACTTCCCGCTGACACCAACCTATCAGAACTCCGGAGATGGGAACTTGTTCTTCAATATATTCTCTATTCCCATTACCCACCAGGCCTCAACCTCCACTAATTTCTAGTTGCCACCCCTCGTACATCACCTGTCATTCAACATCATCTTTGCCTCTGTACTCCTGCCTCAACTGACATCTCTGCCCAACCTCTTTGCATTATATATGTCTGCCTGTGTCTGTATATGTGCAGATGGATATGTGTATGTGGGCGAGTGTATACCTGTCCTTTTTTCCCCCTAAGGTAAGTCTTTCATCTCCCACGATTGGAATGACACCTCACCCTCTCCCTTAAAAACCACATCCTTTTGTCTTTCCCTCTCCTTCCCTCTTTCCTGATGAAGCAACCTTGGGTTGTGAAAGCTTGAAATTTGTGTGTGTGTTTGCGGGTTTTTTATTGTGTCTATCTACCAGTGCTTTCTCGTTTGGTAAGTCACAGTATCTTTGTTCTTTATGAAATTATGTAGACATGCCAAGCAAGTTCCCTACCAGTCATACTTGTTCAATACATTGAATACTCTGCCAGAAATAGCAGATTTCAGTACAAGTACCATCTTATTTGTTAAGTATTCATCAAACCACATTTATGCAATTTGGGGGTGGTAGGTAATGCACTGTCTTGCTGCAAAAGTTACTCTCCAGCAGGAAGCTCTGGATAAAAGAATGATATCATATAATCCGCCACTTACTACATGTATCAGTTGCTCGCAAGGGACAATGACATGCATCCCACTTCAACCATTACAATCATTTTCCATATCAGCATATAATCACAGCTCTGACCACCATCATACTTGAAAGAGAAATCTATTATCATGCTGTGATCCCAGTCATAATTATACACCAATGAGTACCAAGCCTCTTTCAACTTGGTTAGCTTTTTAGACACTTTGAGTTCCTGTCTAACACAAGCAAGAAACTTGTAATCCATACCAATTCTAAAGAAAATTAGAAAAGTATCTCATTTGCCTCTCTTTCTACATATTATCTGAATTCATGGATTGAAAAGTTGTGTTGTCTACACAGCAAGTAGCAATATTCATTACAAAGCTACATGACAGATATTCATGTACTGTAAATAGGACTCACTATTTACAAATATAGCAGAGCGGTTTGGTTATCAACTGTCATGCAGAGGACCCAGGTTCAGTTCCCAGCATCGCCAGGGATTTTCCTCGGGAGGAGGACTCGAACAGGGTTCAGTCAGCGTCACAATGCTAACAGAAAAGCTAACTGAATGAGAAGTATTGGCTCCCAGGTCTGCAAAGCTGACAATGGCTGGGAGAGCAGTGTGCTGATCCCACACTCCTCCATACCACTTCCGTGTGATGCCATATGGCAGAGGATGACACAGGAGTCCTGATTGTCCCCACTTGTGGCCACAGCTGAGGAGCTTTGCTTTTACGTACAAATTTAGGTAAATATTTTCTACAAAAAATGTAACTGCAATTAAATTATTATTAAACTAGCAGTAGCTATCCAGATATACATCTACATCTATAGCTACATCAACATCTGTACTTGCAAATCACTGTGAGGTTTATGGTAGAGGGTACGTCCCATTGTGCCAATTATTAGGGTTTCTTCCCATTTCATTCACATATGGAGCATGGGAAGAATGATTGTTTGAATGCCTCTGTGAATGCAGTGATTAATCTTATCTTCTTGATCCCTATGTGAGCGATACATAGGAGGTTGTAGTATATCCCGAGAGTAGTCATTTAAAGATAGTTCTTGAAACTTTGTTAATAGACTTTCTCAGGACAGTCTACACCTGTCTTCCAAGAGTCTGCCAGTTCAGTTCCTTCAGTATCTCTGTAACAACCTCCCACAGATTAAACAAACCATTGTGCTTTTGTTATCATTGTTGCCACAACAGCTTCATGGCCACTGATGCCATTTTTAATGTGGACATCCTCAAAGATGTCAGGTTTATTTGTTGCCATTACATCCAACATCTAGTACAACTGAGGAAGTACAGCTTTCCTTCTAGTATACTTGATTGAATTTAGCTGCCATAACCATAATCAGCAATAAGCAATATAGTGGTAGTTTATGGTTAATCCAGTTCATGTGATTTCGTTGTCTTTTTTTTTTATCACATTTCACATTCCTCATTCTTCATTTGTCTACAGATTATGATGAATGAATAAATGAATGAATGGAAATGAAAGCACAATGCTAATCACTATGCTGTATGGTGGGTAGATTAGTTATGATACATATATAGGTCATAAAACAGATGGTTGTGTTGTTCAGTACTGAACACTAGCATATGATTTGCTGCAATGTGATCTGTATACAGGCTGTTACAATATATAATAGTAATGGCTGACTCTATTACCAATACACCGCTCAAAACAAAAGCTGATACTGATGGTAAC
This sequence comes from Schistocerca americana, assembly GCF_021461395.2. Lineage (NCBI taxonomy): Eukaryota > Metazoa > Arthropoda > Insecta > Orthoptera > Acrididae > Schistocerca > Schistocerca americana. Next base: position 544,655,330 of record NC_060119.1, read on the forward strand.
AGTCTTATAATTGTCAACTTACTCAAATTGGTTTCTAAAAAAAACAGTACCACAAAAAAATCTGGTGCTCACATAGGTTTAAGATGAAGAGCCCCACAAGACTGTTCCCAACAACCTAGCAGTAATCACATCAGCTCAGATCTCAACCCTGCTGCATTTCGTGCATGGCAGTTACTTAGATGTAATATATGGTCTGACTATTCTACATCACAGTCATGTGCCATGCTGTAAAACTTCATTCGTCATGAAAACTGTCTTCAGCAGCATGAAAGCTGCCTTTCATTCACTTTCTCATAAGTGTATTGTTATTACTTGTTTAATGACCTACTCTATCAATAACTGAGTATTTCTTTTGATTCTTTCTGAGCCCTTGTTTGGTTGAGCACTACGAGATCCAAACTAATCCATGAGTTGGTGAAAGCTTCATTTATGAATGATTTATCCTTTCCCGTTCCAATATCATTACATTTCATAATTCCTTTTTTTTCTTATCTCCAATACATGAATTCTAAAGTTTCCTGTTGTCTGGCATCATAACCCACAAAATTTCCATGATTTTTATGTTACTACAGTCTTTTCTCGTAGAGATTGCTGAAGGAGATCACACCTGCAGATGGGTATGGTTGCTTAAAACTAGTAATGATACAGAAATAAGAGCTTTTTAAAAATGCTTCTGGTTGGTTGTAGTCTCAATAATCTTGAACTGAACAACTGCCACAAAGGTTTAAAATGTGCACATTTTAAACCTTTGTGGCAGTTGTTCAGTTCAAGATTATTGAGACTACAACCAGCCAGAAGCATTTTTAAAGAGCTCAAAAGAAATGGATAAAATAAAATATTGTTCTCTCTTTATTGAGCTCAAAATCTCAATTTCATTTGTATTTTCTTTTATTTTTATCTATATTTTCTTTCATTTGCAACATAAATTACAATTCTGATGTCATACTTGAAAGGCCAATTAACTCACTCATGCATAACAACCTGTAATATGCTGAACGATCATTTCTAAGTAACTAGCACATGCAATGTGGAACTGCTTACTTAGCAGTGTACAAACTATTCCATGTTTTCAGAGTGGGTTTCTCTCTACATTTTACCAGGAATTATGGCATTCCTCCGGTGAACAGATTTACTAAAATGCCAATGATGACTATCCCTGAAGATAATTTAATTTTCATGCAGATCATATGTTCTCAGTCTCTGTTAGCTTATTCTTTGTTACAGTCAGTTCATTATCTAAATCCTATGAGGGGAAAGTTAAGTTGTACTTTACTATATTACTAGAAAAAGCAATGATTTACTTAATGATGACAGAAGTATAAGTCTAATTAGTGCCACAAGTGATGCTGAGTGCATGTTTTATTGGCATTTTGTGTAGCTTCATCTTTCATACCTGGTGTTCATTTCTAGAGTTTCACACAGAATGACTTTGGAAAATATTCTATTTCTGCTACCTCATGTGACTCCTATCACTGTCCTTGTGTTGCTATAACAATCTCCTGTTATATGACAAATTCCTTCTATTACCTATTACCTGAAGAAATTATCAGCACTTTTATTTTTAGTCATAAATGAAAAAGTTAGATTTTTATCCTCTATTGGACTGCAGTTCATTTTGTTGAGTCATGATAAAGGTGTAACTTACTTTTCATTCCTTTGTGCATTTAAAGCTGCACTCAATTGATCAATTTTAGAATTTTGTCTGTATAAAGCATCTAGATTTTCTTTATCTTTTCTCTTCACAATGCCTTTCAGTTCTTCACACCTGCATAACCAACAATAACATGTTTCACAGAATATAAACACATTACACAGAAACATTTTCTACATTCAGCAGACGTCAATGATGCGTATGTACCTTTGATGCAAATTGTCTCTCTGTTGTTGAAGTATTACATTTTCTTCCTTTAACATTCTTGAAGTTCCAATCACATTATTTAATCGCAAACTATGTACATGGTTTCTGGCATGAAGTAGATTTTCAAACTTCATCATTTTAGAACAAAATGATTTTATCCTTATTTCCTGTGAAGAAACTTTAGATTCCATTTCTTTCACTTTAAGGCATGCTACATGCAAAGCATTCTCTGTTTCAGCCTGAAATAAATAATTACATATTACAGTTTCTACATCTAAAATAATAATATTGTCAAGTATGTTTCTACACCACTCCATAAACACACACACACACACACACACACACACACACACATACACACACACAGGATGAATAACCTAAAGTATGCACTCAAAACACATCTGAAATTTAAAGTGACACTGACGTGCTGTTTTCATAGGAATGAAGTGTAGCCAAGGGCCCACAATTTCTGCCCCCACAAACAGATTATAATAATCCATAGAATATGTATTTATTGAGGGAAGTAACACTTTTTTAAAAATTGAACGATGCTCATTGACACTAACAAAATAAAACAAGACTAAATTAGAATGATAATGTTCATTAAATTAATTATTTTTATTACTTTTTTTCTCTCCAGGATTTTAGTACAAGTTTCCACAAGCAATCACAGTTTGAAAATGGTAAATCTGGCAATTGTCTGCTTTATGTGATAGTACTTACTTAAGGGAGAAAGTGAATAAACAAATGCTTTGTACTTTGAAGAAAAAAGAAAATTTGGCCTTCTAAGGTGGTATTCAGAATGCCAAGAACTGATTCAATACAAGTTCCATATCTGTCCTGTAGGGACCCAGATCATGTTTTACTGACTACAGAAGCAATTTAGTCTTAGTTGTGGGTGGATGATACACACTTCTGGTCTTGGGACAGCATAAAATTCTGTGAACTTTTCTGGTGTGTTGCCAGTATATGTGATGTAGGCTGTTGCTGTGGGCTTATCCTGCTAAGGTGTCAGTTGTGCTGCATCTAAATCCTCCTCAGATGCCATCTGTGGTATGAACCTCTCCCTGAAGGGGCATTCCATCTGGTGGTCTCTATAGCAATTTTTCTGGGACACCACTATGAGATGTATAAGGTATTAAGTTTTCTTGGGTGAAGACCACAAAAACTCTGTGTTACGATTTCTTTCCTTTTTAATAATTGATGACAACTGTAGGCATTTACGCATGTGAGTTTCCTTCTGGCAGATGCTATGTACCAGCCTTCCATCCAGTCTTCCCTGTACCAGAGCATCCCAATAAAGCTGTCTAGTCAATTTGCTCCATTCTCACAGTGAAATGCATTTGGCTGCGGGTGGAAAACAGATACTGAAATAATACTTGTAGCTCCTTTATAAAGCTAGTTGGCCAATTTGCTTCATTCCCATGGCGAAACGCATTTGGCTGTGGGTGGATTACAGATGCCGAAATAAAACTTGTAGCTCTTCTTCCCCTGTGATAATTTGATGAAATATTTGTCATATTACCTAAAGAAAACTGTTGATCCCAGAATGATATTTTCACTCTGCAGCAGAATGGGCACTGGTATGAAACTTCCTGGCAGATTAAAACTGTGTGCTGGACCGAGTTCGAGACTGGATCTGGCACACAGCTTTAATCTGCCAGGAAGTTTCAAAACTGTTGTTATTTATGGTGCTACATCTACCAGCTAGTCTCCAGTTTTTTTAATGTACATACTGGGCAATCATAGGTGACAGAAGGCCACAGCCACACCACCAGTCTGTTCATAGTAATGCTCATTGAAGGGAAAACAGGACATCAGTGTGAAACTATAAAGCTTTGTGAATGTATGCTCCAATTTCTTTTCAAGAGTAGAGCACTGGCAAACAGTGACACAATGCCAAAACCAACCATGAGGTCTGAACTTGTTTATCTGAGTTTTTATGACCATAGGATGAACTGAAGAAAGTTCTTAATGTGGTGCTCACACTTGACAACCAACAGAATCAAAGCTGGCATCAAGGGTTTTGCAGGATGGTATATTAGTGCTCCCATTGTACTTAGTATGGATCTCAAGAATATGTCCTCCTTGCTTATCTTTGGAATTCCATATGGCAAGGTTGTGCAGCAGGACAATGCAAAACTTTCTGATGTCTTGTCTGTAAGAACTCTGAAGGAGTTCTATCATTTTTCCCCACATTTGGCTGGTGGGATCCATCATAATCTTCCTGTAAGAGCATTGTCTAGAAGCTTGTAGATTTCCTCTTCATAGTCTGTGGCTAGTAGTAAAACAGTTATGTTGCCTTTATCATCTTCATGTGAAGAATACATCACAACTCTTTCTGGTCTGAAGATGTCATGTCTCAATGACAGAGACATGGCAAGAGCATAGCTTTTTCTCTGATGTATCTCCTCAGCCACATCAGCTGTAAGCTACAGGCAATTTGTTCAACTCTACTGTTGAATTCTGCAGGAGATAAAGTTGCTAGTGCTGGAGTAAAGTTGAAACCTTTCTTAATAGTGAACAACAAGCATCTTTGATGGGTTTCCCATAAGATTTACTATGGCTGCTCTTGTATCTTCGTTTTGTTGTCTTTGTTTCAGCCAGTCAAACTTTGCTGACTGTCTCATTGGTAGAATTTTATACTAAAACAATATCAAATGGGTGTACTGCCTGCCTGCCAAGATTAAATTCCTTCTGTGGTGAGTAAAAGATAATCTGGGACTCTGGAATCCTGGAATATGCCACAAAAGTTACTGTATGGTTGTGAAAATAGATATGTCAAACAAACCATTCACATCATCGAAGAAACTTGCATTTAACATAAATGGCACACTGATGACCAGCAACCAACAAAATCAACAACTGCTTAAGATTGCCTAGACACACACCAACTGTTCTGGCATTACAAGAAGCACTGGAATGAAAAGGAAGAATGCAAGACCAGAGAAGGCAGTGAGGCGATGTCAGCCTATAGCCGATTTTTTATTTATTTATTTATTTATTTCATGTTCCATAGATCTCGTATTGTGAGCACATCACATGAGATGTGGAACGAGTCAAACATACAAAACAACAGACATACAAAAAGTATTCTGCCTCATTCAAAAACTTTTTCCTAATGCCACTCCAAGTGAACTTAGATATGACCATGTTACTGCTTCGCTAACTAACTATATTATGACTAACAAGTGATTGTGGTAGCAGCTAGGTATCAATTCTTTAATTGAAAAAAACTGTCAGAACAAACTTATCACAACTGAGCAACAGATTTGCAAGGTATGACAAGGAAATGCAAATTCAAATGTGCTTGCAGTGCTTTATATTCAGATATTATGTTGTGTAATGTTATCATGTACAATGTACCTGATGCCAAACTTGGAGAACAAATTTTGAAACAGTCCAATCTATCATTTCAGCAGGTAGTGCAAATATTAGATCAGCACAATTCCGATGCCTTGTCAACTCATACATTTGTCGGGTTGAATCCCTTGCTTGAGACCGCCCCATTGCCCATCAGTGGCTTGCACTAGCCACACCGAGTAAACAACTTTTCACGCCGCATACACAGTTCGCTAGCGAGTTGGCTACACAGGTGAACAGAATTAAGTCTTGCCCTACACAAATGCCAGGACTGCCCATCCTGACAAGCTCAGTGTTACGCTTCTGGCAGTAAAGGACATGTGCAATCTGTATGTTTAAAATGGAACAAAAACCAGAATTCAGCCCATTCACAAAACTCTCCTCACAAGGCCCATGTCATTAATGCAGTATATTCCAAGTCTGCAACAGGCATAGCAAAACTAGCAAGCATGCCATTTCTTCGGTGACAAGCCAGTCAAACAAACTTTTTGGTCATTTATTCATTTATTTATTTGTGGGAGACGTGTGAAATTTCAGTTGGACATAGGTGCCACTGTCACATCGCTAAATTGTCGCACATATGAACTGTTAGGCTCTCCATGCCTTTCTAAAACTAGCAAGCAACTGATGGCTATAATGGAAAGACATTCCTGTTCTCAGAACATGTACTTCACCTGCCATGTATCACTCACATACGCGAACAGTGACTTTTACAGTGCTACAATCATGCAAGTGTGAGAACATATTTGGTCTTGATTCTTTTGATTTGTTTGGCTTCAACATTCAGGACAATGTGTTGTCAGTGTCTGCATTCACTGCAAAAGACAGTGTAGATAGCTCCCTAAAAGAATTCCTTCACCTCTTTTCTGAACGTTTAGGCAAAATTAACAATCTTGTACACAATGTTCTGGCATAACCACAAGAACTGGAATGAAGGGGAAGAATGGAAGACCAGAGAAGGTGGTGATGCAATATCAGCCAATAGCCCACTGACAAGGATCATGCCATGACAGGAGTGACCTCTGCAAGAACTGAATATAAGCCCCACTCCTGCCAGCCTCGGCCGGACATTAGCGGACAGTATTTGCAGAGTGTTACCACAGCCTAGCAGAGAGTGCTACAAGAACAGTTATCAGTGTTCTATATCCATTGCTTGTTTGGACATTGTCTATAGCAAATGACTTGGATTTATGTTGCATGTCGCCCATTGCTCGTGACACCATAGTTATTTCAAAGTTAAGTATTGTCAATCTGCTTTATTGAAATAAAACTACTAATGTTATTTGCTTGAATTGTTGTATAGCATTCCAAGAATGCAGCATCCTTTAGGCACCCTATACGAGGCGAGTGGGCAATATCACACACCAACCACTGAGATATGGAGACAAAACTGTTTTAAAAAACATCCTTGTTTTGGAGCTGTGTACACAAAGAGACTGTGAAATCTAGCTAGAAATCAACCTAGTCAACAACAAAAATTGATTTTAACTTGGCTAAGAATAGAACTGGGCACTGAAGCTGTTGCAGATGCAGTGGAGGCAGAACACTGAGCAAGACAAAAGTGGAGCACTGAATGAGGACCATCCGCATTACCATGGACTGGGAAGTGGCGGGTATGTACAGGGTATTTCAATAAAAGTGTTTGCCTCTATAACTTACAAACTAAGAGGTGATGGAAAAATTTATTGTGGCTAGTCAACATAAGAAATGTTACGCTTTCTGCAGAACTATGAAAAGAGTTTATTTTGTTATTTTCCAAAGAGTTACAAAAAAGTCATAAAAATTTTTAAATGGAACAATAGTTATTTCTACCATGCACTGGAATCATCTAAACCAGTTGTGTACAAATCAGTTTCAATCAGATTTCTATCACATTTATTCTGCAAGCAACAGCCCTTCAAGGCTTCAGGGTTGGATGCTACGTGCTATACATAATGCACAGCACCTTCTAGAGGTGTTGTGGACAATACGTAATGTTGCTGGTGTCACAGAGCGACAAGTTCCCTCAATGTGCTGTTAAGAGTGCCGATTGTCACTGTACAAGGCCACATATGTGACAGGACAAACCACACAGACAAATGGGGTTCAGTGTGCTATGGTTACTGATATCAGACAAAGATAGAATACATGTAGACTGTGTATGTTGAGATGTTGTTGATGATCAGAGAATACCAACATGATGCCATTGAAGCAGCTACAGCATGCGTTGTGAAATATATTAACAGAGGACTCCAGCAGCCATTAGTTCTAATGTGCTGAACAACAACTTCATGAAACAGACAGCAGTAACAGACAAAGACCTGCAAAGAGTGAGGAGATGGAGGTGACTGTTTCAGCTGCAATACAAAATGATCCTCATGTCAGCTTATGAGGCACTGCTGCAGTTGCTGGTATCAGCCTTATATCTGTGTGGCATATAGTACACAGTCACAGGTTTCACCCGTACTGCCTGTCACTGACCCAGGAGCTGCATGGGAACAATTTCAATCAGGGAGTTACTTTCTGTGAATGGGCCATGCATAATTTCACTCTGGACTTCTTGCAAAGAGTTATGTTTCCACGTTCACAACTTAAGGTGTAGTCAACCATCATAACATTCACTATTGGGGTGCAGACAGTCCTCAGTGGGAACAACCTGTTCAACATCAACATCTGAGGCATATTAATGAACGGTGTGGAATACTTTTGGACAAAATCATTAGTCCACACTACTTCACAGGTACTCTGCCAAGTGAGATGTATCGAGTGTTTGTAGTCAACAGTTTGGGTGCTCTCCTTGAACATACGTATTTAGGCATCGCAGCCCATATGTGGACGCAGCACAATGGTCACCCATCCCATTCTGTGGATGATGTTGTGGAAGAACCAGACAACAGATTCCCTGGAAGATGGCTGGGGCACCTTCATCTTCAGGAATGGCCTGCATGGTCACTCGATTTAACATCAGTAGATTTATTCTTGGGGGATATCTAAAGAATCCTTTTTATGTCACTGAGCCCACAATTGCATACAATCTAAAATGGTGCATCATAGAAGCATGTCACTCCGTGACACTGGTGACACTACATTTTGTCTGTAGATCTTTTAGAAGGTGCACTGCATTTTTTACTCAGGAATACCTCATTTACCAGGTGTAGAAGTATGAAACCAGAATTGCCCTATGATGGTGCTAACTGTCAGTGTAGGGCCCATGAGATCATGTATGTTGTGCCATCTGCTTCCTGCAATGGCTGACGATGAATGTCAACACACCGCAACCCAAGTTCCATACACGGGTATCTGTTTCAAACTGTAAACATGTCGAGTTTTGTGCTTATGAACAGTTTTCTGTAATCATTTGAAGAAAACTGCTGCAGAATCGCATCAAATGTTTGTCAAAGCTTTCGGCGAACGTGCCCTTTGGAAGAGACAGTATTTCAAGTGGTTCAAAACATTCAAAAGTGATGCTCAAACCCAACAAAACTCATGGAACAATTGAATCTGATGCAGAAAGCCAGTTTTCTTTGAATGAGAGTTATGGGAAACATGTAGAAAGAGGGGAAAATGGGTTCTAAATGAACTGAATGAAAGAAAGCAAACAAATCAAAAGACTACTTGTGAAATGCTACTCACCAGATACAAAAGAAAGTCATTTCTCCATCGAAATATCACTCACTGACTGGTTCACTTCAAAAGAAGAACTGGTTTTTTGGTGTGGCATTCACAGCCTGCTGGAGAGGTGGGAGAAATGTATAAGTAGCAATGGAGTTTATATTGAATAAAATATTGTTTATCAGTTTCAAACAACAGACATGTAATTACTGCATCCTAATTCCAGTTTCATACTTCTACACCACCTGAATTTCCATCACTGCACAGACAACATGTATTATGTACAGCATGTGGTATCCGACCCTGAAATTTTGAGGCGTTGTAGCTCCGAAACTAAGTGTTATAGGAATGTGATTTAAATTGATTTGTATACAGCTAGTATCAATGATTCCAATGAATGGTAGAAACCATTGTTGCTTTTAAAAATTGTTTTTATTTGCTGTAACTCTTTTGAAAATAACACAATAAACTATGTTCATAGCTCTGCATAAGTTTTAATGTTTCCTATGTTGACCCACTGCAATAGATTTTCCCATCACCTATTACTTTGTAAGTACAGATGCAAATGCTTTTACTGAAACACTGTATATATTACTTCCTCTGGCTCACAACATCAGTCGAGAGGAGTAATCTGATGGTGACAGCATGGAACCCACAAAAATTTGCTCTATAAATGGCCAGTGCATCCAGATGCATGACAGAGAGACTTTCAAGATGTATCATTTTTGACAGTTGTTTTGATTCAGGGCAACCAATGATGTCTTAAAATAACAGTAAATTGATCAAACTAATAAAAATTCTAAAAAATAAATGCATATGAAAAGTTCTAAAAAGGTCTAAAGACACTCTAACTAGAAGACAGATTCATCAATTTGAAGAACAAGCTACAGTGTTCCTTCAAACACTCTTATCAAAAATTGGAACAAAAAAGAAACATTTCTTAAACATCTGACACTGTATTTCTGCCTTGGTGGATGGGAGGAGTTTTGCTACAGCCAGGTGTTTGGTTTTACACACCATAGCCTGTTCTTCCTCATGAGAGATTTATTGCTGGCTTTTGCTCATGTAAATTTTGTAATGCACACACCAATATCGACAGCTGTTCAAATGCTTGCCTTAGTCATGTATATAATAATATAATAAAAATAAGAAAACATAAGTAAACATATCATGACTTTACATTAGTAAACCTAATAAATATCTAACTACACTACATAAAATTTAAAAGTGATATCATAAATACTTCTTGGCCAATACCTGTGTCAGAGCATGCTAGGACTCACCGTTTCCATGAGGTTCCAACCAGAGGAGTCACTGTAGCTAGCCTTTTTAAGTTTTATACAGCATAGCTAAGTATTTATTTAGTTTATTAATGTAATGTTGTTATAGATCTACTTGTATACGGTTTCTTTTTTCTTTTATATGCAAGACTACTGACAATCATTAGTCAATTAAAATCTGTCTAGCCACTAAAGAATTAATATAAGCATTTGTTTGAAGTAATAGTTAAGAGCAACATGCTCACTGAAGGCCTCTACCAATAACATGGCTAATATGAATGTATTTTGCCTCACTTCCAACCATTTCTCCCAATGATTAATGTTTCTGCTACGCAAAAGATAAGTTACAGTATGTAGAGAAACTTTATAATTTGCCTCTGAAAGTAACACACAGACCTCCTTCACTGCTGTAGGGCAAGTTAGTTCCCATAAACTCCCATTTGCCCACTACCCAGCAGAATTTTACTTCCTACTTTAAATCTTTTAGGAAAGGGAACAGGATATTCTGAATGGATTGGACAGGTTTCTCTTCTGAGTATATGCACTAGATGCTGTCTAGTGCACTTAAGGAATTGTAGCAGATGGGTAATTTGATGGCTTGAATATATCTCATACTATCCACATTTCTCAAGATTACATGTATCTCTGCATTACACATGTTACCATCCATGGTAAATGTGTCTTGAGGACATGATCACCAAGCAATTGAGCAGCCAATGTTGATCCCCTCTTCAACTCATATGGAAAAGCAGCTTGTAATTGAACTTTGAAGTGAAATCTGGTAGTCTCCCTCTTGTATTTCAGAAGAGTGAAAAGGAAGTGGGTCTTTTGAGCATCCTACATGTCCGTCAGCTCTTCCCTGGGAAAGAAATAAAAGCTGGTCCATACTTAGTGCCATAATTTGTTTCCTTGTGCAGATTGAAAATGGCTTTAAGACATGTGGGTGGCTTATAAGAGCAATTTGGATTCTGGTTTGAGGAAAATAATCAATGGCAGTGACTTCAGATCAGATAAGCACCTGTAAGCCTGGTGCCTAGTGAAAAGGAGCAAAGAACTAGTTCTGCAAGGCTCGCAGGAGAGCTTCTGTAAAGTTTGGAAGGTAGGAGACAAGATACTGGCAGAAGTAAAGCTGTGATTACCGGGCATGAGTCGTGCTTCGGTAGCTCAGATGGTAGAGCAATTGCTCGCGAAAGGCAAAGGTCCCGAGTTCGAGTCTCGGTCAGGCACACAGTTTTAATCTGCCAGGAAGTTTCAAAAAAAAACTTATTTTGCTTACAGTCATTATGTTTGTCTAGCTATAAATTGTTAAAATTTGCCATAAAACATATGTCTATGTTATTCTAGCCTGTTTTTTGTTATATTTTCATGAAATGAGACAGCAGAATTACTAATGGAATGACTGTCTTGTAACAACAACACTTTTGTATAGATTTGTAAGGTACCAACATGATCTGATGAGACATTTACGAATGTTTTCAACAGTATCCCTTTCATTGTTCTTCCTTGAGGTGTATTCAATGTAACATAGAGTTCTTCATCCAGAATAACTGGTCTAGTTCTACATTTCAAGAAACCATCAGCCCTGTGAAACATTTAATAAGATATTCTTTACATCCTATTTGCAGTTTATTAAATGACAGAGTAGAATAATCACCATACAATACCTGTGCATTTTTGGCTTTGAGAATTTCTTTCTTAAGTCTGTCAATTATGGCATTTTTCTCATCCTCAAGTTTTGTAAGCTGTTCTTTGTAGTTTTCTGTGCTGCTCTCTTTCAACGAATCCCTCTCTTGGATTAAAGTACATATATTTGCAAGTACTTCTTTCATGGTTTCAGCATGAGATTTTCTTATTTTATCCAGTGAAAATGACAGTGAGCGGCCTGTGAATTTCAACTGTGAATTAACTAATGTGCAGTCAGTGACCATAAAAAAGTACAAAGCATCTTTATCACTAAAGCTGAAGCAATGCATGAATAAACAAATAATAAAATATCATTAACATGCAGGTTAACTGCTGAGATTTTCTCCCCTCCATCACATCCTGAGAACACCTTCAATAAAACTAATAATAATGCTGAACATCTTCTATAATTCTCTGTTAAATTTCCATTTGAGCATTTTTATAAATTCCCATTAGAGCATTTTTACTCATAAATTACATGTGGAGTTTCATCTGACAACAGTAAAACCACACTTTGCACTGAGAACCCAAAACAAACTGCAAAACTCCATGGAGATAAATGAATAAATATAACTTCCTGAAATAAGAGTTTGCAACAGAACAATAGATTTAATATACACAAATTCAAAAAGCTGATATCTCACTTCCTACTTCTACATTTAGAGGAAGAACTGAAGAAAGAGGCATAAGAGGAGGTAGGTGGCAAGACTGGAAATGGGTAAACCAATTATGGTCAAAACCAAAAAAGTTGATGGGAGAAACTACAGTATCAAAAATTTTGTTTGGAGCAGTAATTAAAATTTTGAGTTTTTAAAGCAACAGTGGGTAGTTCAGAGTAGCTTGTCCACTTATATCTTATTCTGTCTCACTCCATGCACACTCTCTTGATTCCTTTACTATACAGTTCTGCAGAAAGTAGCACTTCATTCTTAACTTTATGACATTCTTTAAATTTATATTCCACAAATGGCAAAAGTCATTTCTATAAAGGCATTGTGTTATCTGCCTTTGTGTAAATATAATTTTCAATTTGCGTACTAACAGCATTTGTTTCCACTGTTCTAAGTAAGACTTTTTGCATACTGCACTAAGTGGAAGTTCAAAATTGATGAATATAAAGAATATGTTTAGTCATCAATTATTTTGAAAATCGTTAACCAAACTTGAAAGTTGGGATGTATGGTTTTGTTTATGTGATAGGAGGCATCATCAGAAGTGTAAAACTGGAACAACACAATTTTCCTGAATGTATCTTTCTCTCTGCAGCAGAATGTGCACTGTTTCAAACTTTTGCATATTCTTTCTTCTGGGAGTGTTAATCCAACAAGATATGCATGAGAGCTTCTGTGAAGTTTGGAAACTACCAGAGAGGTACTAGAATTGAAGCTGTGAGTATAGGTCAAGAGCAGAGCCCAGATTTTTATGTAATTATGTGTTCTTTTTCTTTACTCCTGTACATGTAAAAACTGTAAATGTTCATGAATTATGTTGCCAGTGTTTATATATTTCCATTTATCATTGCATATTTTTATATATTTCACTATAATTACTTGTTTTTACATATTTAACTTTATGCTACATAAAATTTACACATTATTATTTTTTATGCTTCTTCGTGTATCTGCACACACTTACAAAAATGTCCAAATCAGACTTACTGTAAAAGTTGAAGATAAGAAATAAATTAACACTTAAAATTACATTTCAGTGCAATATAACATATTAAATTGCACTTTGAGTTGGATTATGATGGGCGTGCTTGAGTTGGATTATGAAAGAGATGCTTCTGCTTAATCTTCTAAAATTCAGAATTTCAGTTCACTGAAGCAAAACAGGTACAATAATCATACCGTTTGCAGCAATTTAGTAGATATTAATGGGTTTCATAAAGGGCTTTGTGTGCTGCCAAGATTGGCAAGGGGTAAACATAAACAAGCAGCCCAAAATTTTCTGACTACTAATTACTTTTACTGTGTCAGAACTATGAAGTGTGTGCACCAGGAAACATTAGCCAAATTGCACTTCACGCAAGTTCACAACTGTCTGTGTTCATGATCTTCCTGTTGCCCATAAATTAAGATCTTGGGTTACAATGGATGATGCTTTCACAACCAATTGATTGTATTGCTTTATGTCAGGTGTGCAATAAGTGATGTGGGTGCTCTGTGAAGCCCTGATTTCAACAATAGTTATGTGCAAACAGAGAACAAAGCAGTTTAACCATAGAAAAACCAAATGTTTTTCACGCAGATGCAAAGACTCAAAACTCTACAAATGAATTGTTCCATGACACATGCTCCAATATGGTTGCTGTGTACATTCCTAGCACAAGCTGAATACCATGTTTCAATCAAAGTACCACAGACAGATTCTTGATGAATTAACAGTAAAGAAAATTTGTCAAAATTTTTGTTACTAGGAAGTACTGAAAAGTGTGTGGTTCTATATAAGAAACCACCATGTACAGACAGCCATCAACAAAACAATGGACATATTTTGAGTCAGCAGAGGGCACCCTGAAAGTCATATTTGATTTCCTGCAAAGTGTTGTAAGGCACAAATAATTTAACAGTAGCTTTCTTTAGCAAGTGACAGTCTTAATGTGCTTTGCTTCAATAGAATTCAAGAAGAAAAAGGTCTTATGATGCTGCAGTCTGTATATTGAGAGCGGTAATTGCCCTACGCACGTTCTGCCCACATTTAATCCACTTTACCTCTCTGGTCAATGCACTGCAATGTATCACCAAAGAAGTGCTGCAAAATTACTTACAAGTTAACAAAACAGTTTTGTATACTGGTACCAATGTTTTTCTCAAAGCTTCACATTCTATGTTGCTCAATAGCAAACTGCTGTTGTTACCTGAACTTGTCTTAATAAGGTGGTGTAAATGGACTGAAGTTGAAGGTTTTATACAGCAAACATTTTCAAGTTTTGAAATCTGTGATTGATTCACATCCAAGATAATCTTCAGTTTCAGTTAAAGAGGTACAAAATGCTTTCACTGAACCTATAATCAAAAATGCTCTGGTATACATCCATAGCAACTGTGCATTACATACTAGTAGCATTAAAGAATTAGTATCTATTAGATTGGCTTTGCATAAACTGTTGAGGGTGTCAAATACAGCCTCACAGACATTACAAGTGACATTCGGCAGAGTGTAGTGTATAAGCTTGAAGTTTTTTTGCCAGGAAAGCCAGATAACTTGACTGTTGTTACTATCTGCAATATCCTCAGTGGTGGAGAAGATGTGTCAGTGGAAATCTCCAGGAATATTTCATGAACTAAAATTAGCACCAGCAACATCCTGTGATATTTAGAGGCCATTTCCCTACTACAAAAACAGCCTTTTTGATCAGCAACATTCTATGAATACAGAGAATTTGAAACTTCCTGGCAGATTAAAACTGTGTGCTGGACCGAGACTTGAACTTGGGACCTTTGCCTTTCATGGACAAGTGCTCTACCAACTGAACTACCCAAGCACAAATCACACCCCATCCTCACACCTTTAATTCCACCAGCACCTTGCCTCCTACCTTCCAAAGTTCACAGAAGCTCTCCTGCGAACCTTGCAGAACTAGCATTCCTGGAAGAAAGGATATTGTGGAGACATGGCTAAGCCACAGCCTGGCACACTGTTTTAATCTGCCAGAAACATTAAAGTACTGCCAGCCATTTTGGAGTCTACTTCTGTGAGTCCACAGCCACCAGGCTATGGGGGGCATGGAGGGGGAGGGGTGGGGTGGGGGGGCAGGGGGCACTTGAAGACTACAAGCAGCCATTCCTGCCAGTCACAGTGGTACCTGACTGAAGATGATGACTGGGCAGATCTTCCATGTATGAAAAACGAATCTGTCAGACTACAAGGTTATTTGACTTGGGCACATAAGACCTGGTGCCACCACTCCTTGGCAGTGCATGTACGGCCTTACCAGCCATATGCCGGGATTGTCCCTAAGGCTCTCCTCCACGTCACTGTTGGGACTCGCATCTCATCTTCTTCCCATAATGGCAACCATCATCAGTTTCCTAGGGCAAACCCAAGCTTAACTATGAACAATGAGAGCACTGAGGCTTTGGCAGATGTTGACACTCATGCTAGGCTGTTGGAACATGCAGACCACCACTTTGCCCTGCATGTGGCCATGGAACTGACTGCTGGCAGCACCAGAGACTATGACTGTAGATTCCATGACAGCACTGACATGCCAATCAGTGCATTCCTGGAATGTGGATGCAGCATGGCTGCTACCACTTCATACTGAGGAGGAGAATGAATCACAGTAAAATTCTCAACAACAAATGGATGTTAATTTAATGCTGTCTCATTGATGCTTCAGTGTCACACAGGTCCTCACCACCACCTCTCCACTTGACCATCCTGAATCCTCACCTGGATCATATCCAGCGAACCAGCACAATATGGAGTCAGATGTGTTTATGCCAACGCCATTGTAGTAGATGAACCAACCTGCACACCATCAACAGCCATCGTCAACATCTGTCATTATGTGCTCTTACATACCAACCCTGTATCAGGCAGCTGGTTGCAGAATTTCATAATTGCAAGACCCCCTTGCAGGAGTGTCAACAAGCTCAACAGGAAATGACAGCATTTCATCATGTTAGCAGGTCAGGTGGAAAGCAGGACATCAGTGCTTTGTGTGAACTAGGTAGCTAGCATCCGCAGGACTTCATAAAGCAATACGACTGAGAAGTATCACATCACCTTGCAAGTAGCCACATCGTTAACACAAGAAGGAGTACTGAATATTGTTACGGACCAGTCTGTTGGTATGACAAATGTGTTAAGCAAACAGGGCATTATATGAATTGCTGACATATTCATATTAGAGAAGCCTTTGTGGTCATTACAAGTGACATTGAGTGAACACCAGCCAATATTTCACACTATAAATGCTCCAGCATTTGAGTTCAGAAGGGAGTTGGACGCGTGTACTTGATTCCCTGACATGTTATTAGCATTGGGTATAAGTCTGTTGTAGATTTCCTGCTCCTACTCAACACTACCAACAGCTGCTGAAGAGATGTCTTCCTCTCTGTAAGCACCAGTCATAAGTTCGGCACTGCTGACAGCTTCCAAAGCAGATCGGAAGGCCTGGGGGTCTTCCGTGTTGATTTGGGCCAGGACACCAGTGTTCCTAACACTTCAGCAGAGCCACGGCATCTACCTGCATGGCAGGCCAGGGTTCGCCAGCATATGTAAGCCACAAATACACATGCCCCTTCTTTGAGGGTGGAGGGTGGAGACGCAGCATTCACTTCCTGAGTAGCTGCTGGGCACTCAAGGCATACCCAGACAAGCAGTGGCAGAGGACCGCCATAGCATTGTTAAAGGAGAGATGTATCTGCAGAAATAAATGGTTAAAATCACTCTTCTTTGACTGTGCCCACCGGCAAGCACAGGTTACAGCTATCTCCTCTTCCCTAAGGGACCGGCAAGTGGTGAACTGGGAGAGTGCCTCCTGATACACCAGCCATCTGCCACACCTCCCAGTAGCCATCACCTGCAAAAGTGGTGTCAGAAGTGTTCCTTATGATGCCTACCACGCCGGCATCGTGAGCCTGTACCAGAGCCATGCAGCACTAGTAGCAGTTGTGGGGTGAGTTGCTGAACAACCTTCTCGCTCAATCAAAAATTTGTTTTAGTTGTGATTATGACCAGATTATGATGCAGCCATTTGATAGTATCTTTGGTGAAACATAGTGAATCAGCAAATGTGTCTGAGTTTAAGGAGAACTGAAGGGAAGTGTACTTAGTATCAGTATTGTGTAAAATGTGTAACCTGTCTGGCCATAGTGTGCCTTGTAATAGATATGTTCCTGTCATCTGTTCCACATGTGGGAATTACGGTCATGTGAAAGAGGACTGCAATAAGTGTTGCTAGTTGGCTTGAGATGGAGTAATAAGCAATTTTTTATATGCTTTGTGTGGTCATGTATAGCAAGTAGAGATTATTTTGAGAAGGAAATTGCACAAATATGGTGCAAACGCGAGCACCTTCTACTGCAGATACAATTTCCGCTCTAATGCAGCAGGTTACGTTATTGCAGGAGCAGAATGAGCAGAGCTCAAGAACTGTGTAATTTAATGGTAGATTTGATACAGTTTGGGTCTGATATGTCTAAAGCAGTACTACCAGTTCCATAGATCCTACAGCCGCTGCCTTATTCCCACTTTTCCTGGCAAAACAACAGAGGATGTCACTATTTTTGTACAGGATGTGTTATCCATAGTTAGCTTGTGCAACTGGTCTGAGCAGACATCACTGCAGATGGCCAAATTGCGCTTGTTGGGTGAGTCTAAGGTGTACATTATGTACCATGAGGTTTTGGGTAAGGTTACTATGTTTACAGAATTGGCAGGCAGGTTACAGCATCTGTGCAGAAAACAGAATAGTGAGTGGTTCTTTTGTGAAAAATTGAGTAATTTCAGGCAGATGTCAAATGAGACAGTGGAAGCATTTTTGGATAGAATATGGAACTTGAGCGAGCAAACTTATGAGTTGACTGGCAAACCAGTTGTGGACACAGTATTACTGAAAGAAGCGGAGGACAGGGCACCAGATGTGTTCCTAAGGGGGATTTCTCCAGAATCTTCATGCAGAGTAATGATGGAGAATCCACACGATGTATCTGGGGTATTGAGAATAGCTATGCATATGCAAGAGGTAGTAGTGCTTCTAAGCCTCGAAATGAGCAGAAACTGTTTATGTCAAATAAAGTATGCCATCTCTGCGGGCGGAAGGGTCATGTAAAAACTCAGTGTCGTCAACTACAATGTTTTAATTGTCAATAGTTTGTGCATAAAGCATGTGAGTGTTGGTTGAGGAAGCAGAATGGCTGTAAAGGGTAAAAGAAACTGTTAAATGGCAACAGGAGTCTTCTGATCATTGGGAAGCATTCCCAGTAAAGAGAAGTGCAGGTAAATCACACGCAGAGACAGATTGTTCTGTAGTGGCTTGGATAAACGGGAAACAGTGCGAGTTTTTGAGGACACAGGGGCGTATATATCAGTAGTGAATCTGGATCTCTTAGATAAGAGCAGACTACAGGAACCAAGGTATACATTGCGTGCAGTGGGTGGCAATGCAGTAGATGCTATTGGGGCAACACGGCTCAGGTTTAAGATAGAAACATAAGGTTTCATGAACAAATGGAGGTGCTGCTGATTGTGGGACAAGGTGTTGCTGTGATACTGGGGTTAGTTTTTCTGGTTAGGCATCATGCTAGAATCGATCTCTGGCAATGAATGCTTGAACTAAATGGTAAGCTATTTTGATTGAGGGACTACAGTTGCAAATGTTTCTGTATCACAAGATGCGCCTGTTGCAAAGGTAGCATCAGATAAACTGTGTATAAGTGCATTAAAGATTGATTTGCATGACAGAGTACCAGCAGCTACAAGAAAAGTAATCTGGGTACCAGCTGATATTGATGTTCCACAAGATGTAGTGTGTTTGGTAAACCACTAGTGAGTAATTATGTGTTGGATGAGCAACAGTATTTTGTATGTAGATGTATTACGCATACAAGGGACATTAGAGGTCAGGTTATGGTGCCAATAAACCTGGATAATTTAGGGGAATACAAAGTTATTTTCTCAAACGGGTTGCTTTTAGTCACGTTAGAAGTTTATGAGGATGAGGAAAGGAGGATTATGCATTTCAGAGTGAAACAGAATGAACTGTCAATTTGTCTGCATTGCAAGGGAAGGTGAAGCACCTGAAGGGTGAGGATAGATCATTGATGGAAACATTGTTAGTGAGGTATAGGATTTGTTCAATACACAGGGAGTGTTATCAGCCATACCAGTCACACAGCATATGATACCAACACGGAATCATCCACTAGTGTTTAGGAAACAGTATCGAGTGCCAAAGCATTTACAGCCCTTGATAGAACAGTCTGTAGATCAACAAGTGTCAGATGGAATCACACAACATTGCAACAGTGCGTGGTCCAGCAGCAGGGTCTTTGTGCCTAAAAAAATCTACAGTTGGAACACAGAAATATCGATTTTGATGTGAGTATAGATTTTTGAATGAGAAAACAGTGTCAAATACATATCCAATTCCTGATATTATAGGCACATTGAATAATTTGAGTCAATGATAGTTCTTTTTGACTCTGGATTTGAGAAGTAGGTACCACCAAATTGAAGTTCATCCTGATGAAGGACATAAAATGTCATTTACCACAACATCTGGTCATTATGAACATCATAGAATGCCTTTTGGATTGAAGAATGCACCAGCCACATTTCAACAGCTGTTGGATGGAGTCCGCATAGGCTTAAAACCTAGTAAATGTATGGTCTACTTGGATGACATAACTGTCTTTGTGAAAAATCTAGAGGAGCATGTGCAGCATTTGGAATCAGTATTTGACAGGTTAGAGAGAGCTTGACTGACACTTAGTATTGCAAACTGTCACTTTGCACAGATGCCAGTAAAATATCTGGGGCATGCAATCAGACAGGACGGAGTAAAGACAGATCTGCGCTTTACATCGGCAGTACTTGACTTCCCAGTCCCTCAGACTGTTAAGCAGTTACAATCATTTGCTGGATTATCAAATTATTATCATTGATCCATGAATAGGTTTGCTGCAACCATTGACAAAATTGTTAAAAAAGGGGGTTACATTTAGCTGGACACCCAAGTGTCAGACGATATTTCAAAATTTAGATTCACTTCAGATCCACTTTTGGCGTTTCCAGGTTTCAGAAAAGAGTTTATATTGCCTTGCAATGTTAGTTCTATGGCTCTGGGTGTTATTTTGGGACAGATGATAGAGGGGAAAGAGCATCCAGCTGCATATGTCTCATGCCAGTTTAATAAGGCTGAAAAAATTATTCTACCATGGAGAAGGAGATGTTAGCTTTGATCTATGGTGTTTCTTATTTCAGATGTTTCTTATATGGGCATAAATTCATTATTGTTACTGATCATGCTGCATTAAAATGGCTACTTGGGCTCAAAGTTCCTGCAAGTCATCTTATAAGATGGGCTTTGAAGTTAACAAAATGTGAGTAAGGCCTACAATGTAAAACACAAACCAGGAGTTAAAAATGCAAATGCTGATTTGCTTAGTAGGAAGATAGGAGCAATACAGGTTTCAAGATTTGATTTAAAAGATCTAAAGAGAGGAGAAGTGAAGGATAAAGAGTGTCAAGTGTATTGTAAACAGCCACAGTTTGTCATTCAAGGTGGTGGTGGTGGTGGTTAGTGTTTAACGTCCCGTCGACAACGAGGTCATTAGAGACGGAGCGCAAGCTCGGGTTAGGGAAGGATTGGGAAGGAAATCGGCCGTGCCCTTTCAAAGGAACCATCCCGGCATTTGCCTGAAACGATTTAGGGAAATCACGGAAAACCTAAATCAGGATGGCCGGAGACGGGATTGAACCGTCGTCCTCCCGAATGCGAGTCCAGTGTGCTAACCACTGCGCCACCTCGCTCGGTTTGTCATTCAAGATGGCATATTGTGTAGATCAACTAAGTGTGGAGTAAGTGTGGTAGTTCCAGCAGCTTTATGGACAGAGGTACTACAGCAAGCTCATGATCATATACTGTCAGATCACAGGGGGTAAAAGAACAACAGACAGAAGGGTAGCAGAGAGGTTCTGGTGGAGAACAAGACAGGTTGTTGTGGAACAGTATGTAAAGAACTGTATTCTGTGTGCAAAATGTGCTGATTTGAGTCACCAGAAGGTGTAATTTCAAAGGTTACCAGAGTCTGATTATCTATTTCAAATGATAGGAGCTGATATCTTAGGATCATTTCACAAGAGTCAGTCAAGTAACAACTACTGTAGTGAACGCTATGCTGAATCATTGCATTCTTAAGTTCAGTGTGCAGCAAACAATTATCACAGACCAGGGGACTAATTTCATGTCCGATCTCATTAAGCAATTGTGTCGCTTACTGAAAGTTAGGACATTGCGTATGAGTCCATTTCACCTGAAGACAAATGGTCGTACAGAAAGAGTGCATAGGACTATACGAAAAGTGCTGAGTCAGACTGTCATGTCACAATATTTGGACTGGGATATATACCTAGATTTAGTCATTTGTGCTTACAATGCACAAACACATACAGGGATGGAATTATCCCCTTATGAGGTTGTGTACGGACATAAAATGCCATCTCCATTCGATAAAATTCAACCAAAATTAGGGTAAGATGGGAAAAATGTCAAGGTATTTGGTAGAACTCTAAGAGATGTTTGGCAGAAAGTCAGGAAGGCGAACAAAAAATCATTGGAACACTAAGCAAGAGTAGGGTTGAGTAGGAGGAATTTGCCACAGTACCGAATAGGTCAGTGGGTATTACTTGTAAACCCAATCGCTCTGAAGGGAAAGACCAAGAAGTTTTTAACAAAGATTCAGGGGCCTTAGCAAGTGACTGAAGTAACGTTGCCTGTAAATGTGAAGTTTCAGTTACCAGGATGAAATTCAGTAGTGCATGTGGGTAGAATTAAACACTTTCAGGGAGCAGCAGATACTTTGCCTCAAGTACTGCATGAAAAACGGAAGGGTAATCATAGATCTGGGGATATACCTTATGGATTAAGGAATAACTAGTTTAGATATGAAACACAGATGTAATTTTAGAATTTTTGCTTTGTTTATGTTTGTGTAAGATTTTGCATTGTATCTGTATTTTTTTTTTCTCTGGAATGGGAAGAGTTTGTATGCAGACTATTTTCTTTAGGTAATGGCAAAGATAATGCCTATATGGTTTGTATTGTGTGGGATGATATGATCACCATAGGGGCCCAGGAATTTGTCAATCAACCATTGGACAGCAGGATTTTGTTTGCGCAACAAATGGATGTGGTGCTCACGAATCACTGATGGTCACTGAGACTGACCTTTAACATGTAGAAGCTAAGGAATGAAGTGAGAAATTTACAGGTTATGTTTTTGAATATATTTGGCGAAGCAGAATGGGATCATATGTTAACCCTTTAACTGCTCTGGATGTGTTAACACGCACACCTTTGTACCTGTCCCTGTGTGCTCCGAACATGTTTACGTGCACCATCAGTCCTTCTACCTGGCACTCTGAACATGTCTATGCATAGACATATTCAGAGTATCAGGTAGAAGGACTGGTGGTGCACGTAAACACATTCAGAGCACACAGGGACAGGTACAAAGGTGTGCGTGTTAACACGTCCAGAGCAGTTAAAGGGTTAAAGGATATTCAGGGCGAGTAAATGGAACTTAAGCTTTCATATGATAAAATGAGGGAGCAGTTACATGAAATACATAGTATGATTCTGTATTGTTTGTACAAAGGAAGAGAGGATGGCTAAATGCAGAAGATAAACTGTTGAAAACTGTGTCTGGCACAGCAGATATCGATGATATTTTGAGTTTGAATAGCACTATAAATCAGAAGCAGGAAATGGAAAGACAAACAGCTACAGTAGTGGATTGGCATACAATACAAATTGCTGGTGTGGAACAGGAATTGCTAAATATAACTAAGGTTATGCACAGAGTAACAGTTGAGTCACAGCAATATGATAATGATACCATGATTACTATGCATAAGGATTTGGATATCATGCAAAATCTTCTGAAGACACTGGACAGTAAGATACATAAAGCTAGGTTAATGCAAGAGCTAGCAAACAGCTTGAATGATGCGAGGGTAAATGTAGAAGGATTCAGGAAGCTATCCACCAAACTACACATAGACAACTAACCACTATGCTACTTTTTTTCATGTTTCTATTGAAAAAGTTTATTCTGACAAAGCACAGGTGTTTATCAATGAACAATTTCCAGTAACTAGTATTAACTCACGATTTCATTGTTATAGCATTCATGCATATGGAGTCTTATTGATAAATGGGTTAATTTTTCTGTAAAAGAAGTATTACTAGTATCGGAACAGCAAGAGAGACACTTACTTAGTTATGGCAGTAAAAGATGTTGATGAATGTATAAGTGAGATGATTACTATTTGTCATACATGGGTGGTGCAGACAGACAAGCGGTCATGTGAATTACAATTATTTTTTGGGAACATGAATACACCAGATTGTAAAAAGGTTATTATGAAGCCACAAATGTATTTTCAAAGAGTTGGAAATCATTGGATTTATTCTGTGTATAACACGCAAACAGTGCTGATGAACTGTTATGAAAACAAAGTTTTTCACAAAAGATGAAAACAAAATTACAGCTTAGTGGGTTATTGGTTAATGGAACAAATTGTGACATAGTGGGGGAAGACTTTCATCTGCCAGCAATCATCATGGGTACTATGGTAATCAATAGCAATCAACCAGTGTTGTATTGGCTGGAGAATTCAACCATCATTTTATCTAGTCAGAATATTTCTTTCCTAAGTGATACTCTAGACACTACAGTACTACATAGTTTAGATAAATTCATTGATGAGGAGAATGGGCAAGTTGCCATGGATCAGGTGTTAAGATATAAACGGGACTTTCATTGTAAACAGAAGCAAAGTACAATTACCATTATGTAACAGCCACTAGCATAACCGCAATACTAGCAATCATTTGTGCAGTTTATCTTTCCCTGGGGTGTAGAATGACAGAAGCAGAATGTAAACCTACACACAAGATTCCTCTGAAATGAATTACACCAGAAAGCATAGACCATGAGTGAGGTATAAGGGTAAAATTAGTTAAGTTTTGTAAATAGTACCATAATTTATTGGAGTAAGGATTCTTGGGTGATTCTTAAACTTTGGGTCAAATTTTTCTAAGTGGGGGAAGGGGGGTGTTACCTACCTACCCTGTATCTGGCAGCTGGCCACAGAATTTCACAATTGCAAGACCTTGTTCACTTTGTGTTCCTTGCGGGAGTTGTGTAGGTACATGATGAAGGACCCCCAGGATACCGTAAAGTTAATGCTAAAGTTAAGCATTGGCAAAGACATTAATTGTGAATATGTGGTGGGGCACAGGCAAATGAAGAGACTGTCATTCAATTATTTATATATGATTTTGTCAGACTCCATTGTATGTAGAAGTTTTGTTATGCTGTACTACTTGGAGTATGATGGGCTATGATTCTTTTGTATCACATGTGTTTCTGAATAAGAGAAGACTTAATAACAATGTTAAGCATTTTTATTAAAGTGAAACAGAACCAAGTCAAGAAAAATTCCTTCATATTTTGCACCATTTGGGAGTCACTGGTGTTTCCTGGAGTCAGCTGCCTGTATCTACAATCAAAATGGAGGAACAGAAGTCCACAGTCATATTTTCGTAAAATTAACAGAAGGAGAAGCTTTCAGGAGACAAGAATATATATATATATATATATATATATATATATATATATATATATATATATATATATATATATATATATAAAAAGTGAAAGAACAATAGCACAATTTTGTACATGCAGAACATTTCATAACAATACTAATATTCTCTCTTCATTGCAAGCAAAAGGACAATTACCAATCAATTTCTTTCATTCCTTTTCCTTTAAATAATTTTTTTAATTATATTTATTTTTTGTTATAGTACCGAGTGTCAATAAGGATGACACGAAACGACCACATTTTGTCACATTAGCATGTCAGGTGGAAAGCAGGACATCAGCGCTTTGTGCGAACTGGATAGCTAGGACCAGCAGGAGCTTAGTAAAGCAATATGACTGAGAAGTATCACGTTACCTCGTTATGTGAAATAAGAAGCCGCGTTGCTAATGCAAGAAGGCGTACTGAATATTGTTACGGACCAGTCTGTTGCTATAACAAATATGTTAAGCAAATAGAGTGGGATATGAATCACTAATAGGTTAGAATTAGGAAAGCCTATGCGGTCATTATAAGTCACGTTGGGTCAACACGAGCCAATATTTCACACTATATATACTCCAGCATTTGAGTTCAGAAGGGAGTTGGTCAGAAGTACTGATGGTGTACAGGACGCGCATACTCGATTCCCTGACATGGTGTTAAAGCAGGGTATAAGTCTGTTGTAGATTTTCTGCTTGTACTCAACACTGCCAACAGCTGCTGGAGAGATGTCTTCCACTCTGTAAGCACCAGTCACGAGTTCGGCAATGCTGACAGCTTCAAAGCAGATGGGAAGGCCTGGGGGTCTTTCATGTTGACTTGGGCCAGGACACCAGCATTTCTGACACATCAGCAGAGCCATGGTGCCCATCCATGTGGCAGGCCAGGGTCTGTGTACTTCTCGACCACACAACAACCATAATCGCGGTTCAGAGAGCAGAGATGAGCCACTGTTACGGGAGGGGATCGAGGGCCTCCTAGGCCAGTGTGTGTAGGCCACATACACACGTGCCAACTTCTTCAAGTGTGGAGGGTGGAGACACAGCTTCCTAAGTAGCTACCAGGCACTTTCAACACACCTGGGCAAGCAGCACCAGAGCACTGCTATAGCATCGCTAAAGGAGAGATGTATTTGTAGAAATAAATGGTTAAAAGTCACTCTTCTTTGATTGTGCCCACTTACATGCACAGGTTTCAACCACCTTCTCTTCCCTGAGGAACTGGCAAGTGGTGAACTGGGAGAGTGCCTCCTGGCACACCATCCATCTGCCACACCTCCCAATAGTCACCATCTGAAGTGCTGTGGTGGGTGAAAAGTTATTGTTGGCCTGTTTTCTTTTTTCTTTTATTTTGGAGCCATCTTGAGTCAAGAGAATATTCATATGAACTTCTGATCAAAATTGTTAGACCACAGGAACCTGCAGATGTCACTATTCCTGGATAACTGCAGAGAGAAATATTTACAGTTGACGAGGCGCAAGTATTATAATTTGTTGGGGCATGAATTACCTCGTACTTGAGCAATACCTGTAATTTATGATATTTGCAGGATGTTTGACCACAAAGCATAGTAGTGCAATGAGTCCTACTGGGCCATGATACATGGGAAGGGTTAGTGTAATTGTTTTGCTTGCTGATACAGTGTCAGTATACTGTGTTCTCATTTTTTCTGTGGCATAATTCAGAACGGAGGTTACACAATGACCAGAAATGCCTGCAATGACTTCAAGTGAAGCCATTGAACTTCTGAAGAGTCAGGCTGTCACATTACTCCAGGATAAAGTTAAACAAAACTATGTTAATGAGGAGTTGCAGAAGGAATTGGAAGTGATACAAACTGTGTGTTGGGCAGATGCAATCCCAAGAGTGGACACTAAGACCACAGAGAATATACGTGTCCCATCCACTGATCCTGTGGCAGCCACTCTCATTACGTCTTCTTCTGGAAAGATCTCTAAGGATATGTTAGTCTTTGTTGATAATGTGAAGGCAGCAGCTAAGTTAGGGGAATGGTCTGAAAAATATGTCTGTATATGGCTACATTACATTTAGTGGGTGATGCATAAAAGTGTGTCACATTCTTTAAATCCCTTAGTAAAGTACAGATGTTTGACCACCTTACTAAGGTGCTTGTCCAATGATATTGTAAGCAGAATAGCGTCAGGTTTTTCATGGAAAATTTCATTAGATTAATTCAGAAGTACACTGAGGTGATAGATGCGTTCTCTGACTGAACTCGTAATGCGAACTTGCAGACTTACGAATTGATGCACAATGTAGAGGAAGACAGAGTTCCCTCGCGGAAGCAGAGAATAGGGCCTTGGACATATTCTTAAGGATCAATTTGGCTGATATGTCGTTACAGGTGGGGATGGAAAATCCTAGTGATTGTCCTCAGCTACCAGGATTGCCACGCATCTGGAAGATATCAGTGTTGCAACTCAGAAATAATGGACATCATGTCCCATCCTCTGACATCAAGTGTTACAGATTGAGACATGTGGGACACGTAAGAAAGCAATGTGACCAGCCACAGTGCTTTGATTATGGTGAGGATGGGTATAGGGCACTTGACTGTAAAAGTAGGAAGCAAGATAAACAGAATCAAAGGATGTGTTCATCAAATGCAAATGGGACTGCCTTAACCATCTAAGGTCATTTCCAATATAATGGTACACTGCAAGGATGAGTGCAGAGATGAACTGTTGCCTGCTTCACACAGTAAATAATGAGGGACATAAATTCTTGGCAGACAAGGGTGCACATGTGTCAGTCGTTAGTGTTAACCTCTAAGGGATGAAGAGACTTCAGTATCCACAATATAGGTTCATGGAGTGGGTAACAATGAGGTGCCATTATTGGGAACAACACTGCTCACATTTAGCATTGGGGCAAAGAGTTTCAAGGAGCATATGGAAGTGATGCCACATGTTGGTGAGGGGTGCTGTACAGTTTTCAGACTTGATTTTCTGGACAAACATCATGCTATA
Source organism: Schistocerca americana (assembly GCF_021461395.2). Lineage (NCBI taxonomy): Eukaryota > Metazoa > Arthropoda > Insecta > Orthoptera > Acrididae > Schistocerca > Schistocerca americana. Next base: position 544,683,424 of record NC_060119.1, read on the forward strand.
ACTAACCTCTCATGATATACGGTCAAGCTTGGTAGAACTTTCTTCCCACTGGCAGAAAGAGTTGCTAACTGAAACATTGTCGTAAGATCATAAGATGTGCCTGTCATGAAGGTATTGCCAGCTAAATTGTGTACAAGTACACAAATGGTTAAATTGTGAGATAACATACTAGCAAGGACAGGAAAATTGATCTGAGTTAGTGTAGGTGCAGATTTGCCAAGGGAATTGTTGTGTATGGTAGAACCATTGGACAACAATGAGGAATTTGGTAAATCAAATTATACATATGGGGTGCAGGAGAGTAGTATGCATTATGGATGTAGATGGCGAATCTATGGTTCCAAAAGTTTGGACAAATTTTGTCATGGATGTGGTTAGTCTACCAAAGGGCCTACTCATTGCCAGTTTGACTGTCTTAGAAGAAGACAATATTGACAGGTTGAGCTATGGCTGTAGCCACAAGCAAACCATTAGTAATTCTACACTATATGAGAAAGTTAAACACTTGCAAGGGAAAGACTGGGAAGACATGGAAGTTTTATTGCTTACACTCATGGATTTGTTCAGTCCAATGGGTCCATTACCAGTGACATCCATAACACATCAGAGGATGCCAACAGGAAGCAAGGCTTTGGTGTATAGGAAACCATACAGGATCCCAAATCATTTACAGCCACTGATGAAGGAATTCTCTGACCAGCAATACGATAATGGAATCACTGAACACAGCAACAGACCCTGGGGTGTGAGCACTGTAATTTTGCCAAAAAAATCATTGTATGGCGCCAGGAAACATAGGTTCTGATGCAGTTATCGGTACCTCAATGCTAGGACTATCACTGTTGCATATCCCACCGATAACATTGTGGAAACACTCAACAATTTAGATCAATGTAGACACTCATCAACCATGGATTTGAAGAGTGCGTATTATCAGCATCAAGCAGTTCCCAAATACCAGCTGCAGACAGCCTTTATCATGCCATGGGGGCACTACCAGTATTGTGGGATGTCAGTTGGACTCATGAATACACTGGCTACTTTTCAGAAACTCTTGGATGGATTGCTTCAGGGATTAATACCTAAAAGATCTATGGTCTACCTTTTTGCATCAAATACACAGTGCCAAAAGTTCCCATTCACTCAGAAATGGAGTAAAGTATCTCAGGCATGTAATTAGTCAGGAAGGAGTAAAAACTGACTAATGGGTAATATCAGCAATTTGAGACTGTTCCACCACAGACTACAAAACAGGTACAATAATTCCTATTCCTCTGTAAATATTACAGAAAATGTGTGAGAGATTTTCTGCAAATTGTTGAGCTCTTGACTCTTTTATTGAAAGAAAGAGTGAATTCCAACTGGTCAGTTGAGTGTCAAGCTGAAATTTGAGATGTTAAAACAGCCATTCATATCAAGTTCTGTGTTGGTATTTCCTAACTTTGTGCAAGTGTTCATCCCATTGCGTGATGCAAACAATACACAAAGTGGTTGTGTTTTGAGTCAAATTGTGGATAACAAAAAACATCCAGTGGCTTAATTTACTTTACTGCCTGTCACATATCTAACTATTTTATAACATAGAAATAAATGCTAGTTGTTATTTATGGTATTACCTCATTTCAGTGCTGTTTATATCAACAAAGATTTAAAATAGTTAAGGATCATGCTTCCCTTAAGTAGCAGTTGGCATTAAACAAACCTTCCAATAGGTTGAGATGGTGGGCATTGAAGCTAAGTGAGTTTAATTATGAAGAGGTACATAGACCTGGGAAAAAGGACACAAATCCAGACACGCTAAGCAGTATGTTTGGGGCTTTGCAAGCACTAGGTAGAAGCTTGTCTGAGTGGCAGAAGGCACAAGCAGCAGACATAGAGCCGTTTAGATTGCAGTCACAGCTTGAGATGCTTGATGCCTTGCCATGTGGAAGTATGAAATCTGGACCACGTGTGACGTTTCTTGCATCATTTGGAAATGAAGAATTATGACAGGATAATGATCATCTTTTGGCAGATCATGGTAGACATAGAACAACAGATAAGTATGTAACTGAAAAGTTTGAGTGCAGAACCAGAAAAAAAATTTTGAACATTATGTGAAAGACAATGTGCCATGTGTGCAAAGAGCAATCTCAGTCGCACTGGAAAGATTTCCAGAAGTGTCAAAACCTTTTGAAATGCTCATCTTGGTTACCCCAGGGGTGTTCAATAAGATAGCAGCTGGAAATAAATGTATTCTGGCAATGGTATACCACTTTTCCCAGTTAGTACCAGTGGTAGCAATTTCGGATCAGTGAGCTAGCTCAGTGGTACATGCTATGGCTAACAAATGGATATTAACCTTTGGGATTTCTGATACTGTAACTGCACCTCAGAGTAAAAGTTTTATGTCAGAACTGTTGAGGCAGTTGTGTCACCTGCTTTATGTTCAAGTCTTTGCACTAGTCCTTTCCATCCATAAGTGAATGGTTGAACTGAGAACGTTCTAATTTCTAAAATGTTCAGTCATTATGTACAAACGAGGGTGGTTTGAAAAGTGCTCAGAATCACCATGAGAGGTCAGCGCTAGTGCAATGAGTTGTTCACATGATATTCATTGGACCGTTGCCTGTAAACACGTGCCACAACTGTGCTCCTGGAAAAGAGCTGTGGTGGTGATGTGGCTCTGTTGTTGTTCCCGCATAGTGATTTGGAAGACGGAAAAAATCGAGATTCAAGCAGTAATTAAGAACTTTGTAAAGAACGGTATGAAAGCAAAGGACATTCATGCCAATTTCCAGAATACACTGAGGAGACTCTGTCCTTTCATATTCAACTGTTGCCAAGTGGAGAAATAAATTTAAATTTGGTTGGGAGAGCTTAGATGATGATCTGCACAGTGGTTGGGCAATATGTATCACTACTCCAGAAACCATTGCAAAAGTGCACAAAATGGTCATGGAGGATCGCTGATTGAAAGTGTGTGAAATTGCTCACGCTTGCCAGATGTCATCTTGAAGGGTATATCATATTTTAACTGAAGAATTAGAATTGAAAAAATTTCCCTTGCAATTGCTGCATGCCTGCACTCATGTGCTGTTGCCATGGCAAAATTACACGAACTAAGGTATGAATTGTTGCCACACCTGCCTTATTCACCTGATATGGCCCCATGGACTAAGTCTTGGTGGACTAAGATTCATTTCAAACAAAGAATTGATAGCCAGAGTTGGCAACTATTTTGCAGGCCTGGAGGAAACTCATTTTCAAGATGGGATAAGGCACTGGAACATCATTGGTCTAAGTGCTCGTAATCAGCATGATAATTGGGATGCAAAACTTCAGTATGTTGTCTCTGTGTTTAATTCTAAAGTACACATGGGTACAGGTCTTCCACTATACAAAATGGTACACGATAGGAAGAAGCCATTTCTTTTTTAGATTCTGAAATGTAAATTAGGTGCTAATGATAAATCAGTTAAGTGAAGAAGTTTATGAAAGAGTTAATAGAGGTTTGGCAGAAGGTCAAATGGATGAATACCTCCTCATGAATGGATGGCAGTGAACTGGAAAATTGTCACTATATCGAGGGGCCAGTGAGTTTTAGTGACAAACTCTTACAAAACAAAGGATGGAATGTAGAAATTCTTCACTAAGTAATAGGGTCTGTACCAAGTGATAGAGATGACTTCACCATTAAATGACAAAGTGCACCTTCCAACAAAGACAACTATTAGTCATGCTAACTGAATCAAACCCTTTAGTGGAGTGGTATATACTTTGCCACAGATCCAGTCAGTGCAGCTGGTACAGAACAAAGTATCTACATGGGGAAAGAAGCCAGCACTTAAGAGTGATTGGGATACATGTAGCATGTTTTAGGCCTAAAAACACGTGATAGGTAAACACTATTTAGTTTATTTTGTCTCGATATGTATTTTTGTCTTGTTGTTTCTGAACCATTTGTACTACAGTGGTGTGGGGTTTGTTTCTTGTTTTGTGCTGGGTAGGTTAGGAGTTGGTATTATTACATTGTTTGGTAGTGTTTTACAATGCACTAGCAGTTTTCAAATTAGGGAGGGGAAGTGATGAGAAATTCCTTTCTCTCAGGTAGTGTACCAACATGAGCAACTGTGTTCCACATTACTGTTGCCACAGCAGTTCCCAGCCACATTGCAGAGAGCACAACAGGACATTACAACGAAGTTACAGCATGTAACAGAACCACCTGAGGGCAGTTTGGTGTTGTTTTTAACATGTCACTAGTCAAAGCCGATATGAATGATGCAATGGTTCACAAGTCAGAAAATTTTCCAGTAGAAATTTGGAATGCCCTGTATCAATCTTTTACTGTACACCCTCACCCAATGAAATAGAGCACAGAAGGAATGTAGGTACAGGTACTAACCAGAAAAATGCTAATAGTCTTGGAAAACAAGGTAAGTTATTCTCTGAGGTCCTTGGAAGAACAACCAAGAGAGTATCAAGGCCTGACCAAGCAGACTGGTCTGAACTGACACACAAGCAAGTGATATGCAGTTGTAAATGGGGATATCTGAAGCAGCAGAGTATTGGGGAGAACTGCTAATGCCTATCCACATTTTCAGAGAATGGGCACACACTGGAAGCATTCAGTATTCACTCCAGACATTATAATTCTTAATTGTTATGAGGTGTAGAAGCCACAGGGTATGATTAAGGGACACACACATCCACATAAACAGTATAGTTTATGACAAAGCCAAAACAACCTTTCACCTTCCAGCCACATTTGTGGGTACAAAAATGATTGAATTGACACACCATTTGCTATTTTGGCCAGAGAGGTCATTGCAGATACTGCCATTTCTGAACATGACCGTTATGAACTATACATTAAGCGCAGCTATGCTTCACTTGTTATATACAGAAGGGACAGACTTCCATAGAATAAATAATGCAACACATCCAGCAGTACCAAAAGAAACAGTATAACCACGTTACAAATATAAGCATTTCATCTACCAGTACCGTAGCAATTCTGGCCATCAATTGTGTAACTTGTGTTTTTTGCGAATGAAAGTTAACTGTTACCTGGTTTAGTAATGCACATGAAGTAATACTGACTAATTAAACGTAAACATAGATATATGCATTAGTAAATAAAGGTAAAGAGTCATCCAGGAATTAGTGTACAGATTCAGGAATTACATGTAAGGAGTTGAGCTTTGTGGTATTAGCTTTACTTAGAAGGATAGTGATGGGAAAATTAATTACGAAGAAATAAACATGTATATTAGTTAGTAAGAGGGAGGATAAGAGTGCAAAAATTTCAGATGAATTTTATGAAAGATGAAGGAATATTGCACAACAAGATAGTGTTGGAGCAAAGAATAAAATTTTTGAGCTAACTGGAATAACGTCCAGATATAGTGCTCCTGCCTAGAATGTAATGGTTGTGTAACGAGTAAAAATACTCAGGGGAGCCAGAACACAAACAAGCAAGGAGCACATTATCACAGACTGTGTGTGAGAGAGAGTGTCAGGAACACATGATTCAGCACCAAGACATCACTGTGTAATGTCCCTATGTAATGCAATATGATTGTAATATTCCGGTTGTGAGTACCAGCAACGATGCACTACAGTAATTTGATACGACAACACTCTTTGCTCTGATGACAATGCTCTTTGCTGAAAGGAAAAGGAGGAGCATCTGTGCTTTCCTGTAATTGGTCGAGATAAGAAATGCCAATGGAGCATTGTGCCTTTTGAGCTCAGATAAGTTTGCATATGGAAGTAATATGAAGTGCAGAGGTCCACATGAAATCACAATTATCAAGAACAAAAAATTTAATTTGTTAAAAAGGTAAATATGGTTTATGAACTTTTATTCAATGTTGGATCCCTGGACCTTCATAAAAACTGTTAGTGTGTTTTGAAATACAGTGCATAGCTATTTCATCATGAATTAACAATACTGGGCGAATCTGCTACTATCACGGTCCGAACGACGTGCAATATTTCGCTGTCAGCTTATATGTTCAAGACTTTCCCTAAGTGACCAGTTTTTTTAGTCAGCAGATATCATACTGCCACTGTTGTTCAACCTTATCATTCTGAAAGTGTTTCCAGAAATGAAAATCTTATGGTGACTGTGAATATTGTAGCTGCTAAGGGAGATGGCATCTTCATCACGAGTTGTAACAGTTTTCTCCAACTTTGCCTGGCGTTCTCTGAGAACTGGAGAAGCAGAAACCTCTGACCACCAATTCATCCTGTACCTAACCTGTTCTCTCCTTACAGCAGCCATGAAGAAAAACACATTCATCTATAGTCAAATTTTTTCACAGATTGTTTGTATTAGACAGGTAAAAAAAATCACAATGTATGCATCTAGGCAAAAAAACTCAAAACAGAGCTTTTATTAATGCAGTAACTGTTTTCTCTTTGTCAAAGATAAAAAGTAAAAGACCAAACAAGTTAACTGATTAATTAATTTTTGTTTTCGCATAGCAGTTCTCATTTCAGAGTGATGACCAACTGACAGGACTGCTTGCAAAGCTAGGGAACTTGTTAGGATTTTGTATCATTTTCATGTATGTATGCAACTGATAAGAAGTTTACTATAATGTGTGTTTCTGTGTTACTTACCCTGTACTTGTTCGAGACCACAACGGAGACAGAGGGGTTGGCAGACTGATGCTGTATGGTTCATCTCAACAGATCACCTGAATGTCCAGGCTGCAGGCAAGCAACAACAAGTTCACCCATCTGGAATCTAGTTCTGTCCTTTTCTGTAGAGTTTTTCTATTTCTATTAGTTACAGATGTATATTTAAAAAAAATTCATATGTTGATTTGTACTGATTTTATGTGTGTTTTGAAACTACATTGGTCGTGTGAAGATTTTTTGTTTAGTGATTTATGGTTAGGACACGCACCCAGTCGGGAATGGAACAGGAACAGAATGCAACAGATGATATTCAGTCAGTTGAGAAAGTCCCTTCCACTGATAGTTCAGTACCTGTAATGACACAGCTAGGACTGAAGAGTTTAAAATTAAAGATTTGTTACTTAGTATATCCCAAGCAGTGCAGACATTAACTGCAAATCAACAATCGATGTCTGCTAAAATGCAATCTATAGCAACTAAACAGTCTAGGATAGCTTCCGTACAAGAATCAATGGCAGCAGAACAAGACAAAATTTCTACTATTGTTCATACTGTGGCAGTAGAACAGGCAAGTTTCTCTGCTAAACAAGACAGTCTCATTAAGCAGCAGAAGGCACTAGTAACTGAACAAGCAAATATCAGGCTAACTATGCACAAGTATATTGCTATGGTTGAGTTACTGCCAACCAAACAAGGTTTTGAGAGTTTGAGATGCAAAGTGGATCATTTAAGCATTCAGCAAAGTGATCTTGCTATGGAAATGGCAAATCTTAAGCTGTCCCAGGAGAAATTTCCTGAGGAAATCTCCAAAATCCAAAGCGAAGTAAAGGATGTTACCACAACCGTAGATTCTCTTGTGTCCAAATTGGAACTCGTTGAATCAGATTGTGTCACAGTTATAGAAGAGATGGTGACACATTGTGTTAATGAACAACTGCAACAAGCTGTGCAAAATGTTCACCTCGCCAATGGATCAGATTCCACAACGATCCAGATTGCTAGTGATGTGATAAGCCAACAATTTGGTCAAGAGTTCTTGAAGTAGAAAGACAATATAACCAAATCAGTTGAAGAATGTTCCAAGTCACTAAAGGAAATAAGAGCGAGTGGTTCTGACACACATGTCACATTTTTCTACGAACCGAAGCAAAATGTGATGAATTCGCTGTCAGTGACGAGTAGCCCGACGCCTACGACAAAAAGTGCACATGTGGTGTCTGACTATTTATGGGAATATACCACCCAACAATGTATATGGCCAAATGTTGATGGATGAGAAGCTCTTAAAGCACCAGCAGTTCCAAGCCTTCTGTCCAGAGAAGAAAACTGTCGTTTTCATTCGAGGGTTCAGAGGTGTTTTACCTTGTGCATGGACTGAGGCACAAAAGATTTCTTTTGTCACTGGATACATACAAGGGGAAAGTAGTCTATGGTGCATGGATATTATGGAAGCCTGTGGCACCCATGAGGATTTTGAGCAAGCATTCTTGAGTAGGTATTGGTCTAAGGGAATTCAAGAACACCTGAAAAAAAGAGATTTATAATTTAGAAACATTTTCAGTCAAGAGTGAGAACTTGCATTGGTATTTTGAGGAGTACCTGAATAAAAGTAGATATTGAGATACTGCAGTCCCACAGGAGGATATTTTGAAGATTATTAAGGCAAAGTTACTTGTCAAAATACGTGAAAAACTCATGTATGCTCACAAAGACAATGCCGAAGACTTTCTGTCATTGACACCAAAGACTTATTAAATGAATAGTTAAGAGCTACACATCATGGCAATGTGTCATCAACTAGTGTAAACAAGAACTTTGCGTATCACCCAAGACTGAATGGCAATAACAATAGTAGAGCACAGCAGAGCTTAGGCTTCCAAGCTCAGCATAAAGAACAACAGATAAATGGCAGCAAAAGACTGAATGCCAGAGTGGTGCATCTCCAACCTCACTTGGCAAGAAAGAAACCTAATGAGCAAAGTTTCAACCCGATGCAAACCATGAATCAAAATAACCACAACCTAAATAGTCAGAATAATCCGGCAATCCCAAGGGAATAATCTGAAATGACAACCACAAAATTTTAACCAGCAATCTTCAAAAATAAGTGACTGGAGAAAGCAACCGTCACTGATTACAGATGTCACTGACAAACCCAGAACCCATCTGTTAAACTAAAGAAGACTGGATCGTGCCCCAGAGAATCAGTCGGGTGTGATGTAAGGGGCTCTGGCAAGAGAGTTGTTATGTTCCAATGGAATGAAAGACAGAGACTAGTAGATGAACTTGCACATGACATTCGTCATTGTACAGCCAAGCATATGACCATTCCTATACCAGTGATATATGCAAAAGTTTATGGCAATACCATTAAAGTAATTCTTGATACAGGTGCAAATGTGAATGCAATCTCTGCAGCACTGTTTCAGAGGTTGACATGATACCGGAAACTACCAGTCTTTCCTGTGAGTATTGTGAAGTTATAGGTGCAATCAGTACCAGGGCACAGAAGGTAAAGATACGGACTCTTATTGAGTTAAGAATAGGAAATGTAGCGACTTTATGCACATTCCTAGTAATAAATTAATAGAGGACTGTATTTTGGGTACTGAGAGTATTCAGGAGAAGGACATAAAATTCAACTTCTCTGTGGTCTGTGCTTCTTTTAAAATTAATGATGAGAATGTATGTGTGTGGAGCTGATCAGAGAAGACTGGAGCCATGGAAGATATTGTCAGGGTTCAACAATTAAGCTTGTAAGATGTTTCAAGAAGAATTGGAGATCAAATGCAGAAAAGGTCTATCAAGTATGCACCTTAACTGATGTTATATTGCAAAATATGTCTAAATCTAACAGTTTGGATGATCGGCGGTGAAAACAACTGGCAGACTTATTGCAGCAGAATATCGATGTCTTTAGTCAAAAACCGGGTATAGTGAAAGGCTATGTGTGTAATTTAGAAGTGTATCCACATAGTATATATTGCCAAAGTTTTTATCCTGTACCTTGGTGACTTTGATGGTCTATTGATGAAGAATTGTAAGGAATTTTGGATTGGAAGTTGATAGAGCCATCTGCAAGCCCCTACTGTAGTCCTTTATTGGTTGTCCCTAAACCAGAGGGCGAAGTTCGACTATTATAGTTCCTATCCACACTCATCCAGAAAATATTGATGAGCTTATACAGAAGTTTCATGGCAAGAAATTCTTTTCAACTTGTGATCTCAGAAGTTCTTACTGGCAGATAATGCTAAGTCCTGAATCGAGGAAGTACACAGCAATTGTTTATGCAGGGAGAAGCTCACATTTTAAGGTTCTTCCATTTGGGAACAATTGACAGGAATGGGGGAAAGAAATACAGTAGAAGAAGAATGGGTAACTCTGAGGCACGAAGTAGTGAAGGCAGCAGACGGTCAAGTAGGTAAAAAGACGAGGGCTAATAGAAATCCTTGGGTAACAGAAGAAATATTGAATTTAATTGATGAAAGGAGAAAATATAAAAATGCAGTAAATGAAGCAGGCAAAAAGGAATACAAACGTCTCAAAAATGATATCGACAGGAAGTGCAAAACGGCTAAGCAGGGATGGCTAGAGGACAAATGTAAGGATGTAGAGGCTTGTCTCACTAGGGGTAAGATACTGCCCACAGGAAAATTAAAGAGACCTTTGGAGAGAAGAGAACTACTTGTATGAATATCAAGAGCTCAGATGGCAACCCAGTTCTAAGCAAAGAAGGGAAGGCAGAAAGGTGGAAGGAGTATATAGAGGGTTTATACAAGGGCGATGTACTTGAGGACAATATTGTGGAAATGGAAGAGGATGTAGATGAAGACAAAATGGGAGATAAGATACTGCGTGAAGAGTTTGACAGAGCACTGAAAGACCTGAGTTGAAACAAGGCCCCGGGAGTAGACAACATTCCATTAGAACTACTGATGGCCTCGGGAGAGCCAGTCCTGACAAAACTCTACCATCTGGTGAGCACGATGTATAAGACAGGCAAAATACCCTCAGACTTCAAGAAGAATATAATAATTCCAATCCCAAAGAAAGCAGGTGTTGACAGATGTGAAAATTACCGCACTATCAGATTAATAATTCACAGCTGCAAAATACTAACGCGAATTCTTTACAGACGAATGGAAAAACTGGTAGAAGCCGACCTCGGGGAAGATCAGTTTGGATTCCGTAGAAATGTTGGAACACATGAGGCAATACTAACCTTATGACTTATCTTAGAAGAAAAATTAAGAAAAGGCAAACCTACGTTTCTAGCATTTTTAGACTTAGAGAAAGCTTTTGACAATGTTAACTGGAATACTCTCTTTCAAATTCTGAAGGTGGCAGGGGTAAAATAGAGGGAGCGAAAGGCTATTTACAATTTGTACAGAAACCAGATGGCAGTTATAAGAGTGGAGGGGCATGAAAGGGAAGCAGTGGTTGGGAAAGGAGTGAGACAGGGTTGTAGCCTCTCCCCGATGTTATTCAATCTGTATATTGAGCAAGCAGTAAAGGAAACAAAAGAAAAATTCGGAGTAGGTATTAAAATTCATGGAGAAGAAGTAAAAACTTTGAGGTTCGCCGATGACATTGTAATTCTGTCAGAGACAGCAAAGGACTTGGAAGAGCAGTTGAACGGAATGGACAGTGTCTTGAAAGGAGGATATAAGATGAACATCAACAAAAGAAAAACGAGGATAATGGAATGTAGTCAAATTAAGTTGGGTGATGCTGAGGGAATTAGATTAGGAAATGAGACACTTAAAGTAGTAAGGGAGTAAAATAACCGATGATGGTCGAAGTAGAGAGGATATAAAATGTAGACTGGCAATGCCAAGGAAAGCGTTTCTCAAGAAGAGAAATTTGTTAACATCGAGTATAGATTTAAGTGTCAGGAAGTCGTTTCTGAAAGTATTTGTATGGAGTGTAGCCATGTATGGAAGTGAAACATGAACGATAACTAGTTTGGACAAGAAAAGAATAGAAACTTTCGAAATGTGGTGCTACAGAAGAATGCTGAAGATTAGATGGGTAGATCATATAACTAATGAGGAGGTATTGAATAGAATTGGGGAGAAGAGGAGTTTGTGGCACAACTTGACAAGAAGAAGGGACCAGTTGGTAGGACATGTTCTGAGGTGACAAGAAGAAGGGACCGGTTGGTAGGACATGTTCTGAATCATCAAGGGATCACAAATTTAGCATTGGAGGGCAGCGTGGAGGGTAAAAATCGTAGAGGGAGACCAAGAGATGAATACACTAAGCAGATTCAGAAGTATGTAGGTTGCAGTAGGTCTGGGAGATGAAGAAGCTTGCACAGGATAGAGTAGCATGGAGACCTGCATCAAACCAGTCTCATGACTGAAGACCACAACAACAACCATTTGGCCTAAATGTTAGCTCTGGTGTGTTTATCCAGCCACTGGATGCTGTTTTAGGACCTGAACTGCATAGTCAGCTTATGCTTTTTGTCAATGACATTCTCATTGTTACATCTTCTTGGGGAGAATACATTAACCTATTGGCCAGAGACATAAATGCATTTAGTAAAGCAGGCATGACAGCTAACCTGCGAAAATCTCATTTTTCGCAACGGATCCATTTCCTCGGGCATATAGTAGACAATAAGGGAATAATGCTCGATTCAGCAAAGGTGAAGAACTTTCCCACACCATCAAACAAGAAGCAATTAAAATCTTTCATAGGAATAATGACCTTCTAAAGTCAATTTTGAAACAAACAGGTGATGAATGCTGAGCCCTTACACCAGCTTCTACAAAAAATTGTATCGTGGAGGTGGACAAATGACTGTGAAGTTGCATTCCAGCTTATCAAAGACATTCTTGTGGATGCAAAATTGTTACACCACCCAAATTGTTACACCACCTAGATATGACTTTGGAGTTTGGTTTGATGACTGATTCATTGAGCATTGATTTAGGGTGCTGTTTGTTTCAAATCAAGGAAATCAATAATCAGCCAACGTTCTGTTCCATAGCTTATGCAAGTCACGTGTTATCATGTTGCAAGCACTCCTACACAACCACAGAATTGAAAGCTTTGGCAGTTGTTTAGGTGTTTCAAAATTCCACTATTACTTTTTTGGAGCACACATTACTGTGTACTCTGATCATCAAGCTCTCACATTCTTGCAACAATGCAAACTACTTCATGCTCATCTATCACGCTGAACCTTGGCTTTACAAGAATGTAATTTCAGAGTTGTATACTTAAAGGGACAACATAACCAGATTACCTGAAGGTTTGGAGAACATTAGCACTGTGGAAGATGAGGAGAAGCAAGATAGGATCTTGCTGATGAAAGATTTGGAATCCAAGATTGAGTCTTGCTGATGAAAGATTTTGAATCCAGGAGATATTATTTATACATGTGTAGTAATCTATGTGTCCTCCAGCAATGAGATGGTCATTGGGCTATAATTTTGAATAAACTGAGTCAGCCATACCAAGGGCAGCTCCGAAGATTTTTCAAAATAGTCGATAATGTTTTGTTCTACAGAAGGTCTGATACTTCAGATAAGTGGTGTGTGTGTATATACCAGAAGATTATGTGGAAAAGCTCATACTGCACACTCATTATGTTTGGGGACATTTTGGCGTACTTAAATGTGCCAGCAAAATAGGTAGCTACTGTTACTTTCCAAATATCAGGAGAAGAGTTCAGCAGGTTTTGAAGAAATGCAAGGTTTGTCAGCTGACTAAGCCTTGTAACAAAGGTAGTACGCAAGATGAGATGCACTCAATCATCCCACATAAGCCCTTAGATCTGATCTCTGTAGACATCTATGGGCCAGTTCCGAGGGTAAGAGAATGTAGTAAATACATAGTTGGATTTTTGGATATGTTTTCTAAATATGTAATGTTGTACCCAATTTGATCAGCCACCAGCAAATCCGTTATCAAGAAATTGTATTATGAATTTATTCCATCTGTTGGGATGCCAAGAACGATTCTGACAGACAATGCAACGATTTTCAGGTGTTATATTTGAAAGAAGACTTTACAGGAAGCAAATATTATACATGTCAAAAACGTCATGTTACAATCCCTGAGTGAGTCCCATCAAATGTGTATTTAGAGAGTTAAATCATTTTATGAGAACCTACTGCTCAACAGACGAAACCAAGTAGATTGATCTGTTGCAAGAGTTCACTACAATTGTAAATAACCTATCGCATACAACTACTGGTTATACTCTGGAGGAATTACTCCCAAATGAAAATAATGAGTGAGTGCAAGCATTATTGAAGATAGCCTGAAATAGGATCTTGTGGGAAGAAAAAATTTGTGATGCTTACCTCAACATGAAAGAGAAAACTCTTATGAGAAAGAAGAGACATGACGAGGCATTAAAGAGAAGACAATATTATAATGTTGGAGATTTGGTATTATTGAGATCTCATTCAAGATCTTCACTTCTGCAGTAGAGGACCAAGATGTGGCAAAGAATATACCATGGACCATATTTTATTGTAAAACTGCCACATCCAGGTGCATATCTGTTGGCGTATCCGAAGACATTGAAAATAAAGGGTGTGCACCCTCATAAGGTTTTGAAAATTTTCTATAAATAATTCAGTGTATTTTTTTTTACATGTATGTCATGATTTGTGTAACTATATTATCTGTAAATAGTAGTTATTTAAGTTATGTGATTTGTTTCCTATGATATGCACTGATAATATGCCACTATTGTGTGCCATGAACTGGTGTTCTAAAATGTGTGAACTTTCAATCCAGATATAGGGAGATAACTATGTGGTTTAGTTATGGTTACTTTCACCATGCTTGGTTTTCTTATCAGTTGTTCGTACTTGTAGGATAATCTGAATTTTTTTTTTTTAATTCTGTAGGTTATGCCATTTTCTGTAAGTTCCTGATTTTGTGTCTTAGCATTAAGTGAGTTTCGTGGACTCTTTCATCTGAACAGGGTTCCCTATCCCTTTTCCTGTTCTTTTGTCCTTTATCAGTCTAGTGTTCTAGGGATTTTGGAACCTTCAAATCGTTACATAATTTTTTTTTTTTTTTCCGTGCTGTTCGGTTATGAGCATACATGTATATACGTTAGATCACAGAAAGGGGCTTTGTTGCTGTTTGCCTGCAAAGGTAAAATTTGAAAATGTACCATAACATTATGTGTTGTATTTTGTTGCAATTACTGTGTCTCATGCTAACTAGTGACTGTTCCGGACAGTATTCTTCAGAATTGTGTGAAATCGCCTTCAGCAATATAAAGACAGTGAACTTTGTTCCTGAAAGTCGTTTTTGGCCTGTGTACTGTCTGACAATGAAACTTCAATGGAAGTGTTGTTGATTGACAGTGAAGTGATGTTTTTGTGGTATTAGGCAGACTAATGTTACTATGCAAAGACACATTCACCTATAGTCAAATTTTTTCACAGATTGTTTGTATTAGACAAATAAAAAAAATTCATAATGTATGCACCCAGGCAAAAAAAATCAAAAGAGAGTTTTTTTAATGCAGTACCTGTCTTATCTTTGTCAAAGGCAAAAAGTCAAGGAGCAAGCTAGTTAAATAATAATATTTTCTTTACAACACAGAAGCAGTCTTATTTCAGCTGCAAAGGAGGCATATAGATCTTCTGTTAACAGGACAGCATGGAGAGATTACACTTAAAGATGATGCAAAAATGCCTTTCAGACTGCAAAACATTCATAAAGGAACTCTCTGAAGCTCTGAAATTAAAACATTAGTCCAGCAGAAAATGCTGACTGGCTTGAAAACCAGGAGAACATTTGGTCACCTATATGGGGGAATAACATCACCGGCTATATAACTTTTGCCTTCCTTCTGCTTAGTGCTCCAAGTCTGGTTATTCTACCTGCATCAATGATACCTATGGAAGGCTAGCTTCATTAGTTGCAGGATTACCTGTTGACATTATAAAGTGTTGCCAGCTGTTAACAGTTTGGAGTCTATTTCTATGAATCAACCACCATACATCTGTGGGGGGAAGGGGGACTTCGACTCTGCAAGCTGCCATTCCTGATGGTTGCAGGGTATCACTGCCATGAATGTCAGCTTGGAGAGTTGAAATTCGTTCCTCCAATCAGAAGACTGTGGACTCATAGAAGTAGATTCCAAACTGGCAGCAGCCGGCAACACTTTGTCATATGTCAACAGGTAATCCTGCAACTAATGGAGTTAGCCTTCATTCGGTATCAGCGATGCAGATGGAATGACCAGACTGTGAGCAATGAGTGGAAAGAAGGAGAGATCGATGACATGATTACCCCATCTGGGTGACTGAATGTGCTCCTGTTTTTCAAGCCAGTCAGCATTTTGAGTTGCTGGACTAATGTTTAGATTCAGAGCTTCAGAGAGTTCTTTTATGAATGGTTTGCAGTCTGAAAGGCGTTCTTATTACTCCACACTGCCTCATTAACAGAGTATTGTTATGCCAACTTTTCAATGACGTCTTGGTGCCAAGTCAGGTGTTCCTGATGCTTCCCTCAGACAATCAGTGGCAGTGAGCTCCATGCTTGTTTGTGTTCTGGCTCCCCTGAGTATTGATACTCATTCTGCAACCATTGCAAACTGGGCAGGTGCAATATATATGGATGTCGTTCCCGACAACTTCAAAAATTTTATTCTTTGCCCTAATGCTGTTTTGTTGTGGAACATTCCCCCATCCTTTATAAAATTCATTTGAACTCATACCCTCCCTATTATAACTATTATACATGTTCACATTTTTTAGTTTAATTTTCCCATCATGGGGCATCTTTTCCCTCTAAGTAAAGCCAATTCTGCAAAGCATAATCTCTTACATGCAATTCCTTATCTATTACACTAATTCCAAGATGACTAACCCAGGCAATAGGTAACTGATGCAGAGGTGGTTCTGGTGCTATTCAATAATTTGTTTGTAAATAATGCAAGTTACATGAATGGAAACCAGAACTGCAATAGTACTGATAGTTGAACTGCTCATATTGATATCATGGTTACTCCGCTTTTCTTGGTACTGCTGTGTGTGTTACATCTATTCTATGAAAATTTGCTCCTTCTGTGATGCTACAAATTTATCTAAAAAGCGAAAGATATCCAAGTTTACAGAATTGTTCAAAATTATCAATTTATGAAATATCAGTATTTCCAATGGTTTCTCTGGACAAAACAGCAAATGGTGCGTCAGTTTACTCATTGTCATACCTGTAATCATGGCTGGAAGGTTGTTTTGGCTGTATCACAAACCATACCATTTATTATGATTCTACTGGCCCTTAGTAACAATTAAGAATTACAACTTCTGAGGTCAATGCTGAATAAACCCAGTGTGCGCTGATTCTCTGAAAATGTGGTTACGAATTAGTTCTTACCCTCCACAACTCTGTTGCTTCAGATTTCCCCAGGAACAGCTGCACCTCAGATGCCTCTGTGCCAGTTCAGACAACCCTGACTGGACAGACAGTGATACTCTCAAGCTGGCAACACTGCAGCTCTTCCAAAGACCTTTGTGCATCAGTTTTCTGAGACTCTTAGCACTTTGCTTGTTTGTACCCATACCCACTTTCCTTCTGCAATCCATTTCACTGTGTTAATATATACAATAAAACATTGACACTGGGCATCAATACTTACTACCGGAAAACATTAGGACACATGCACCACCAGACTCACTTCAGGTGGTTGAGTTATGTGCCGTGGTTGAGATATAGTGTCCTTTTGTGCTCTCTGCAGTGCAGCTAGGATTCGCTGCAGCGGGAACAATGTCGAACTCGGTTGACCGTGTTGGCACCTGTTAGGAAGGAGTTTTTCATCACTTTCTCTCCCCATTCAGAAAATGAAGATGCATAAGAAAAGCACTGCTGAACAATATAATAATACCAACTCCTAACCTACCCAGTACAAAAGAGAAACATGCTCCCAAAACACAACAGTGTGAAGCATGATGGTTCAGAAACAGCAAGACAGTAATACATACCAAGACAAAAGAAACTAAATAGTGCTTAACCATTATGTAGTCTTAGAGCATATGGCATGCTGCAAGTACCCTGATCAATCTTGACTAGCACCGTCCTTGCCTTATATAGTATTTGTGGTGACGGAATCTGTGGCAAAGTATCTACAACTCCACTAAAGGGTTTCACTTAGCTGAGGTGAATAACAGATGTCTTCGTTAAAAACTCCACCTTCACATTTAATGGTGATTTCATCTCCATCACTATTATTTAACCAAAAACTTCCTTTTTCTGCCCTTTGGTATATAAGATATTCTCACTAGAACCCACTGGCCCATTCGATATAGTGCAATTTTCCAGTAAGTTTCCCCATCCATTCATGACTTTCAAATGTGTTTGTATTTGCCCATTTCACCTTCTGCCAAGCCTCTCTTAATGTTTCATAAACTTCTTCACCAATTCCTCATTAGCACCTAACTTAGGTTGCAGAATCCTGAAAGGAGATGGCATTTTCCTACCATATACCACCTTGTATGCTAAAAACATATTATCATGCTGGTTATTTACATAACAACTCTATTTTATAAAATGTGTGAAGAACCATCTTGGTACATCCATTTGCCTGAGGATGGACAGGAGTAGTGCGGAGCTCCACTGCTCAAACAGGTCTGACATGAAATTTTTACCCTGATCTGCAATTACAGTAGCACAAATGCCAAATGTAAATATCCAATTGTTAACCATGGCATTTACCACTGTGCTTGCTCGCTGGTCTCAACTGGGAAAAGTGATCCATTATTGTTAACATATACTTATTTAAGCTGCTGTCCTATTATCTGGTCCTAGGATATACAAAACAAGCATTTCAAAAGGTTTCAATGCTTCCAGTAATCTATGCAATGGAATACGCTAGTGACTGAGATTCAGTCTGTGCTCACATGGCACAAATCTTTCATACATTATTCAACATCTTGTTTTTTTGTTTTCCACCAAAACTTCTCAGATACATGCCTATCTGTTGTTCTACATCCACCATGACATGCTGACAGATGGTTGCCTATCATAATAATTCATTCATAAATGAAGCAGGAACCAATATGCACAGTCCATAGTTCATACTTTTGAACAGGAAATCTTCAAGCAACTCTAACTGTGGCTGCGACCTAAGTGCCTGACAGTCTATGTCCGCTGCTTGTGTCTTCTGCCACTACAAGCTTTTACCTACTGTCTGCAGAGCTACCACCTTACTGCTTAGTGTCTCTGCAATCGCTGCAATGGGCAGTATTCTGAATGAAAAATGAATTCTGTAAGCGTGTAGTCTGCCTAAATATTTGGTGCTGTCTTCAGGGGAGTATGATATAATGGTCCAAATTAAGTTGCTTTAGTATAACTATTGGAAGTTTAATTCAAATGAAAGCTAATATTTACCAAAAAGGTAAGAGCTGTGATGACTTGCAATATGCTGGGAAGATGCACAAGACAGGTATCAGAAAGTAGGAGTGATTTAATAACTCCATCCAAACAGGCCTAGGAAGGCCCAACAGCACTGAGCAACTACCATGTCATCCTCAGCTGGCAGGTGTCACTGGACATGGATATGGATGGGCATGTGGTCTTCAGACCACTCTCCCAGCCATTTTCAGTTTTTGTGACCAGAGCCCCCTCTTCTCAGTTAAGAAGCTCCACAATTGCTCAAGGGCTGAGTGCATCCTGCTTACCAACAGCGCTTGGCAGTTCCATATAGTGACCCATCCAAGGGCTAGCCAAGCCTAACAGCACTTAATTTCAGTGATCTGATGGAAATTGGTGTTACCACTGCAGGAAGGCTGTTGGTTCAGTGATTTAATAAGGAACAACAATATTGTGGATGTTGGGTAGGTGGGGGGAATACTACTTTTGGAGTGACAGGAAGGTCTTTGGGAAAAATGTTCCTCATCTCAGGAAACTGTAAAAGATTGTTACAGGTCAGATGCAGGATGCAGTTTAGCTGTTCCAGCCTGGAATGATATTGCATAATTACAGTCTCCTCCTTCATGGTTGGTAGGAAGGCGTGTTTCAAGTAATAGGAGTGTGGAGAAGATTGCACGGAATATTCGTTTATGACCTAAGTTTTGAGTGTGAGGCCAGCCTGTTAAGGCAATGGCACCGTATTCATTTTGGCAAAGTTATTTGTCATAAGTGTATATTGGAACCCATAGATGACAAAACTAACAGAAATACTTCTAAAGTGAGGGAAGTAGCAGATATCAAAGTGAAGTTTCCACAACAAAACTCTGTCTCAGAATCTGGCAGAAAACCCAAAGAGATTCTGGTCATAAATAAAGCACACCAGTGACATGACACAATCAATACCTTCACTGTGTGATAACAATGGTGAAGTCACTGATGACAGTGCCACTGAAGCAGAGTTATTAAACATGGTTTTCCAAAACTCCTTCACCAAAGAAGATGAACTAAATATTCCTGTATTACAATCAAGAACAACTGTCAAGATGAGAAACATATAAGTAGATATCCTCGGTGTAGCAAAGCAACTTAAATTACTTAATAAAGGCAAGGCAACCAGTCCAGACCTTATACCAATCAGGTTCCTTTCAGAGTATGCTGACACAACACCTCCATATTTAACAATTATATTCAACTGTTCACTCACAGAAAGATCCATACCTAAGGACTGGAAAATTGCTCAAGTCACACTAATATGCAAAGGGTAGTAGGAGTAATCTGCTACATTACAGGCCCATGTCACTAATGTCAATGTGCAGTAGGGTTTTGGAACATATGCTGTGTTCGAACATTATGAAGCATCTTGAAGAAAATGATTTATTGACACAGTCACCACGGATTCAGAAAATATCATTCTTGTGAAACACAACTAGCTCTTTACTCTGATGAAGTTATGAGTGATATCAACAGGGGATGTCAAATTGATTTCCAGAAGGCTTTTGACACTGTTCCTCACAAGCATCTTCTAACCAAACTGTGTGCCTATGGAATATTGCCTCAGTTGTGCAACTGGATTCATGATTTCCTGTCAGAAAGGTTGCAGTTCATAGTAACAGATGGAAAGTCATTGAGTAAAACAGAAGTAATATCCACCATTCTAAAAGAAAGTGTTATAGGCACTCTATTGTTCCTTATCTATATTAATGACATAAGAGACAATCTGAGTAGCTGTCATTAGTTGTTTGCAGATGACACTGTTATTTAGCATCTTGTAAAGTCATCAGATGACCAAAACAAATTGCAGAATGATTTAGATAAGATATCTGCATGGTGCGAAAAGTGGCAACTGATCCTGAATAAAGAAAAGTGTGAAGTTATTCATATGAGTATTAAAAGAAATCTGCTAAATTTCGATTATGTGATAAGTCACACAAGTTTGAAGGCTGTAACTTCAACTAAATACTTAGGGATTACAGTTACAAAAAACCTACACTAGAACAATGACATATATAATGTTGCGTGTAGAGCAAAGCAAAGACTCCGGTTCATTGGCAGAACACTTAGAAGGTGCAACAAGTCTACTGAAGAGGCTGCTTAAACCATGCTTGTCTACCCTATTCTGGACTATTGCTCTGCAGTGTGGGATCCACATCATGTGGGACTCACAGATGGCATCAAAAAAGTTCAAAGAAGGGCAGCTCATTTTGTATTATCACAAGATAGGGGAGATAGTGCCACAGATATGATACGTGAATTGGAGTGGCAATCATTAAACAAAGGCTTTTTTCGTTGTGGCAGGATCTTCTCATGAAATTTCAATCACCAGTTTTATCTCCAACTGTGAAAACATTCTGTTAGCATCCACTTACATAGGCATAAATGATCATCACCATAAAATAAGAGAAATCAGGACTCACAAAGAAAAATTTAGGTGTTCGTTTTTCCATTGTGACATTTGAGAGTGGAATGGTGGAGAGACAGCTTGAAGGTGGTTCACTGAACCCTCTGCCAGGCACTTTATTGTGAATAGCAGAGTAATCACGTAGACGTAGATGTAGATGTAGATAAAGGTATTGTTGGGACCAGCTTATGGGAGACAAATGTCTCCCATATGAGAGAACGAATGAGGAACTGAAAAAGAAAATGTTAAAGTTGTGTAAGAATGAAGACCTGTTATCTCAGCTGGAATTCCTATCAAATATCAATCAACCAATAAATGCATAGCCAATAGACAGCTTGTCATGTGAGAATGTAATGTAACCGACCTTGGATGTGTCACATGTTGTTTTGTCTATCTAACTGAGGGCATGTTAAACAAGGTAGTAATGTTTAGTGATGGCACAGAAACTGCAGAGAGGACATGGAGGATATATTTAGTGTGATTAGTGTAGGAAAGGAACTACAGGCTGACTTGAGATGTTGGCTGACTAGACTTTAAATTCTGTTGGTGTGGGCCAAGTAGCTACATGCACTGAGGTATCCTGGGTAGTTGGATTTATGTATACTGCCTAACAAAAAGGTGAAGCATCCAAAAGACATAATCACAAGTCAATGTAATTTTGTGCATGTACACACCGTTGGCAGGTATATAAATGATTAGAGTTATAATTATCTGTGATAATGTGATAGATAGAATGACCACCAGAGTGAAATAATGTTGTCCTTGTTCACTGTTGTTACCAGGTATAGTCAGGTATATAAGGGGCGTGAACAGCATCAGACATTGGCTGATCACTGTGAAGGACATGGAGATGCCGCATGTCATGTGAGAAAGTGTTATCAGCATCTGAAAAGAGGCTGAAAGGGGCCTCATTGGGGTCGTTTGAATCATATGGTATACAGATATGTGTGGCGTTTGGCTACGACATTGGTTCAATGTTGGAATGCAAGGGAACATGAGTGCTACATTTTGTCAAGGTTCTGGTCATTAACATATGACCACCACAAGGGATTATTGACACACTTTGAGCTCAGTGTAACCCTTTCACATATGAGTCTGCCACCTAAGAACAAGTACCGCACTTCTTGTAACATTCTATTGTCATCCCTCACCAATGGTCAGAGACTAGCAGCAGTCAGACTTAGGAATTACCATCCCATTTGTAGACTACAATTATCACCACAGCATAAATGGCTGCATTTGGAGTGGCATCACGACTAGGAAGCATAGACTTCTGATGAATGGCATCACATCGTGTTTAGTGATGAATCGTCATTCTGCAGTACCCCGGATCACCATCAATGGTGAATATGTTGGGGACCTGCACATCGATCCCCTTCTCACAACATTTTGGAGAGGCACAGCAGTGTTACTCTTTATGTTATGGTGTTGGGAGCCATCAGATATGACTTCAGGTCATGGCTGGTAGTGACAGAGAGAATTCTGAGGGCACAATACTACACCGCAGATATCCTGCATCATCACGTGTTATCTCTAATGCGACAGTACCGTGGTGCCAATTATCAACAGGACAATGTTCATACATACAAGGCTTTGTCTGTGTTATGTCAAGGAACTCCTCTGCCCAGCAAGATCTCCCAATCTGTCCCTGACAGAACATATGTGGAACCAGCTGAGATGTCAACTCCATCCAGTGTCAGTATCCAGGATATCAAGTAGCAGTTACAAGAGTTCTGGACCAGTTTGCACCAGGAGAGGATGCAATGACTTTCTGACACTCTTCCCAACTGAATCAGCACAAGGATCCAGGCCAGAGGGGGCAACATCATACTGATACTGTAAGTGGTCTCATACTGCAACCTTCTTAGTAAATTTCACTCTATTTTGTAATCACTGAAATATCACACAATCTCTCAGCACATGAAGTTTCTTGGTTTTTGTTCATGAGAAGCTCCACAGCCTCAATATGTTTATAGAATGAAAGCTTGTCCAAACAAGTTGTAATCTATATAATTAATGAGCTAGTAGCTAATTTTGACCACTGGCCATTTTCAAGTACTTATCACAAGCCTCAAGCTCCACATCATATTTGAGTAAGCAGACAGCAGATACACTATTTGCCATTAAAATTGCTACACCACAAAGATGACATTCTACAGATGCAAAATTTAACTGACATGAATAAGATGCTGTTATATGCAAATGATTAGCTTTTCAGAGCATTCACACAAGGCTGGCGACAATGGTGACACCTACAACGTGCTGACATGAGGAAAGTATCCAACCGATTTCTCATACACAAACAGCAGTTGATCGGTGTTGCATGGTGAAACTTTGCTGTGATGCCTCGCTTAAGGAGGAGAAATGCGTATCATCATGTTTCTAACTTTGATAAAGGTTGGATTGTAGCCTATCGTGATTGCGATTTATCATATCGTGACATTGCTGCTCACATTGGTCGAGATCCAATGACTGTTAGGAGAATATGGAATCAGAGGGTTCAAGAGGGTAATACAGAATGCCGTGCTGGATCCCAACAGCCTCGTATCACTAGCAGTCAAGATGACAGGTATCTTATCCGCCTGGCTGTAACAGATCGTGTAGCCATGTCTCGATAGCTGAGTCAACAGATGGGGACGTTTGCAAGACAACAACCATCGGCATGAACAGTTCAATGATGTTTGCAGCACCATGGACTAACAGCTCGGAGACCATGGCTGCAGTTACCTTTGACGCTGCATCACAGACAGGAGTGCCTGCGATGGTGTACTCAATGACGAACCTGGATGGACGAATGGCAAAACTTCATTTTTTCAGATGAATCCAGGTTCTGTTTACAGCATCATGATGGTCACATCCGTGTTTGGTGACATCGCGGTGAACACACATTGGAAGCATGTATTCGTCATCACCATACTGGCATATCACCCAGCCTGATGGTATGGGGTGCCATTGGTTACATGTCTCAATCACCTCTTGTTCACATTGACGGCACTTTGTACAGTGGATGCTACATTTCAGATATGTTACGACCCGTGGCTCTACCCTTCATTTGATCCCTGCAAAACCCTACATTTCAGCAGGATAATGCACGACCGCATGTTGCAGGTCCTGTACAGCCCTTTCTGGATACAGAAAATGTTCAACTGCTGCCCTGGTCAGCACATTCTCCAGATCTCTCACCAATTGAAATGTCTGGTCAATGGTGGCCGAGCAACTGGCTCGTCACAATACGCCAGTTGCTACTCTTGATGAACTGTGGTATCGTGTTGAAGCTGCATGGGCAGCTGTACCTGTACATGCCATCCAAGCTCTGTTTGACTCAATGCCCAGGCGTATCAAGGCTGTTGTTACGGCCAGAGGTGTTTGTTCTGGGTACTGATTTCTCAGGATCTATGCACCCAAACTGTGTGAAAATGTAATCACATGTCAGTTCTAGTATAATATATTTGTCCAGTGAATACCTGTTTATCATCTGCATTTCATCTTGATGTAGCAATTTTAATGGCCAGTAGTGTAGGTAACAGCACACATCATTTTGCATGTGTAGTACAAATAAACAACTTGATTGTATTTGTGCTGCACATGCAGATGTACATATGTGAAGCTTGAGGTTTGTGAGAAATGCTTGAAAATGAACAATGGTCAATATTAGCTAATAGCATAGACAATAAATAGATTACAGCCTGCTTGGACCATCTTTCAAAAATGGTTCAAATGGCTCTGAGCACTATGGGACTTAACTACTGTGGTCATCAGTCCCCTAGAACTTAGAACTACTTAAACCTAACTAACCTAAGGACATCACACACATCCATGCCCGAGGGACCATCTTTCCATTCTTAAAACATGGAATTTCATTTTGTTTCCTCAACCCCATCTGGGTGCTTCACTTTGTTTTGTCAGATGGTGTATTTTGGGGACAATATAGTAGAAGGATCTGTGGGAGAGGAAGGAGATGTGTCCAGAGTATTATTCTGGGATGAATCAAGGGATTCAAGCAGTTGCTGGGGGACATCATGGACTTCTGGAACAAGATACCTGCAGTGAGACTTTTCCCATTTATAGAACACGAGAATGAGAGTAACTCTCTGATTATTTCAGAATGGTTGAATTTTCATGTAGGACTGAAGACAAGGCCTATGGATATTACTGAAATCTTTGCAGGCTTTAAATTTTCAGAAGATAAGTGACCAACTGTGATACAGATCTACTTGGACTCTAGGCTGAGGTGTTACATACCACTCCCACGGAGTGATGCACATTCCTACATATTCTTACTGACAAATGATACTCATGAACAAAAACCACAAAACAAGTTGTTATTGAGGAGAGCACTAATATTTTGTGGATTTGTTATTTTATTTATACTTTAAAAAAAATGCCAAGGAATGATGTATCTTCAAGTTCAGACAGTGATCGCAATAACTTTGCATAAGGAAGTATCTGTGCAGTGGTGAATATATGAGCTCCTAGCATCACTGGTTTCCATTGGAGAAGCACAATTTGTTCAGAGAAAATATATCTATGATAGTAGTTATGTTCGGACTCAAAGAAATGAACTTTTATTGAACTGTCATTCCAAATTCCTAGTTCTTTACATAAATTTGTAAGCAGCAGTTTTGAGTTGGTCATTCTGATTTGATGTTTGCTTTTATCTGAAGGATATTGTATGTTCCATGGACAATACATGGACTCTATATAAGAGCTGTCCACATACTAATTAATAAAAAAATTAAAAAAAAAAAAAACAGAAGTTCCAGTGCCCAATTTTCTTCTTGTAAACAGAGAGCAAGGAGGAAATGACATCTTTTACCACTGCATCCAAGGCAATGATTCAAGAAAGTAAGAGCTCAAGAATGACAATATCAGCTCTGCATTAGTTATTTCACATCCACCCCAACTAAAACACTACAAAGTTCTATAATATATGAGGACAGTATTTTGAAGAAGTGGCAGGTAAAACAGTTTCTTAGACATAACTATTACTCTCCTAATTAATGTAATCTATGAAAAAAGAGACAGTAAACTGTGTAGGAAGTTGTAAGTTCTTACTGAAATACTGGCAAAATTTACCCATACAATTTATATACCAAAACATATATGTCCACTAACTTTTTCATAAAAATAATTTTCAATATTGAGAACAAAGAAATCAGTAAATTAATATACTTTCATTTTTTTTATACAACAATATAATATTGTTGGGTAGCTTCTCACTCATGTCAGAAGCATTCATTACACAAAAGAAATTAATTGAAGTTCCCATGCATTAATATTGTAGGCATCCATTCAACTATTAGGAATGCCAAGTACAGCTTCACAGAACATTTGTTCACTGATGGTGTTCTTTGTCAACAATAGTCAGAGTTTGAGAGTACCAGTAAGAGAGATACACTCAAATACATCATTGTCCTATAATTAACCTAACTTTGACAACCTTCTGAAGGAAGTAAAATGTTTTACTGAGAGCAATGGTCTTTTCAAATGCCGGCAATTTATTTTTTGTTGACATTTCTTCTATATCATAAGTAATCTATGGATAGAGTAAAAGATCAATTACTAATCAATGAATTTCTGATTCTGAGAAGTAGCAATTATGTATATGTATATTGTCTGAAGAAATATGTACAATTTTTGCTCATCTGATATATTCTTACAGCATATTATGTGTCATGAATATGAACTATGGAATAAGTCAGCAGCTAACTAATTAAAACTGAATTCCATGTACACTGTCAATAAAGTATTTAAACTTTAATATGTTGAAACATCCTCAGCTTCAGTATACTTTAAGATAGGTTCAAATGCAACCATGCAAACTGGGAAGCGGTGCAACCAGGACGAGACACACACCTGCACCCGGTCATACAGCATTGTGTTTGTGGCACAGTTTCTCATGCCATGCGCCATGCAAGTACTGAGGGAGGGCTGAGGCAGGGAGCAGAAAGGCAGTCCTGCCATATGCTCACTTCGGCATGGCACATATTGGCAGTGGAAGTATTTCCCAATTGCTCATCCTTTCCCTTCAACTCTTCCTCCAGTATATATATATATACACTCTCTCTCTCTCTCTCTCTCTCTCTCTCTCTCTCTCTCTCTCTCTCTCTTCGTCTGGCAGAAGAGTGAAGGAAAAGGACTGGCTAGGTTTAGGGAAAGCGGTACATTTCAGAAAAGTCATCCAGAACCATGGGTCAGGTGAGACTTACCGGACGGGATATAGAACAGGTAGCTGCACATCAACAGACACATGTGAGAGTTACACTATTCGTTAGCTTCTTATGCCTAATGTTTTTTCATATGACCAAAAACAAATGAAATAAAAAGTAAAGGAGAGACTGGAAGAGAGAAGAAATGATATCTTTTTGTTAGGTACATAATACCTAAATTCTAATTCTAATAGATCTCGTAACTTTCATATGCGCTTGTTGAACTGATGGTATCTTGTAAGAAGATAATGTCTATTCATATTTGGTTTAATTTAACATTCAGACTGTATGTGTACACATTGATAATTTCTTTGCACAGGCAGCTCTCTCTCTCTCTCTCTCTCTCTCTCTCTCTCTCTCTCTCTCTCGCTTTTTATTTCTGATTTTACATATAAGAAAACAGAAGTTCGCAAATGATCAATACTGTTGACAGTGTAGCATTTACCAATTTGCTTTATTTCCATTTCCACACACACACACACACACACACAGATATATGTATATTCATTGACAAAAGTGTCGCGTCACATCACACGTGCTATACGCGTCTCAATTTGCACTTAGCCTGAAGTGAGGCTTAAATTGCCTGAGACTGCAGTCATGTATGTGTGAGTTGCATCTGCCTGTGTGCGTGTGTGTGTGTGTGTGTGTGTGTGTGTGTGTGAGTGTGTGGTTGTGTGTCTGTCATTTATTTTTGACGAAGGCCTTGTGGGCCAAAAGATTATTTGTGACAGTCTTTTTGTTGTACCTATCTGTGACTCAGCATCTCTCTACTTTCCTTTTCATAATATTGTTACATTCCATCCTGGATTTTCCATTGTTTGATTCAAGAAATAATTCTAGGATACTGCATATCTACCCTCTTGTGATGAAAATTCAATTTTATTTCTGTCATAAATATCACGGTTTTGAAATATAATGCTGATGAACTGAGTATTCTGCTAAAAGTGAACAAAACAAAGCAGTGATTTTTGTGTGTTAATGAACACAGGTTAAGAGAACATGATATAAAGCTGCATGAGCTGCAATGCTTTAATTTAGTTATAAGTTACAGCTGACCCACACAAGGTTATGGGTTGTTTTTCTTCAATCACTCGTGCCACATTATTTGATTGAACAGTCCATAGATCAACTGCCAGTTCAGTGTGCAAGGGGCCCAATATTTCAGTGATCAGACAGGTCACCATTGTCAGGTGCACTGATAAACTGACCTCAACGTACATACCAAGTCATATTCCCTCCCCTCATGGACCACTCCGTGTGCAGTCTGCTCTCAAGGGTGCCTACTGGACACCATGTACTGGCAATACACCTGTGGATTGTTTGATCAAGGTTATGGGAATTCATAAATATATATAAATACTCTTCTAATGATAAAGTACACTGTGCTTTGTGTTTTAAGTATATTTGAAGCAGCTACTGCCAACACAAAAGCTTATAACTGTTTTACAATCACTGTCCTGATAGTGATGATAATGGTTTTATAGAGTGTTAGACAATTTGCGTTTCCATAATGAAAAATACACCAAAATATAAAATATTAATTTCTGGTTATTTA
Organism: Schistocerca americana; assembly: GCF_021461395.2. Classification (NCBI taxonomy): domain Eukaryota; kingdom Metazoa; phylum Arthropoda; class Insecta; order Orthoptera; family Acrididae; genus Schistocerca; species Schistocerca americana. The sequence goes on from NC_060119.1 coordinate 544,712,618, forward strand.
AATTTTCACATAAGAAAAATCCATCCAGGAATGACACTTTGTTCAACATGTTAACATGTCATAATATCTTCTGTGCAAATATTACTGCCCAAAAATGCATCTTTTTTGCTTTGGCAATTTTATTACATGAGCATATAAAAGTGATTTAGAATTAGGACATCTTAATGTTGACTTTCTGTCAGACCAAAATTAAGAATGATAAAAATTAACAATTAAAGATTCACAGGTAGTTTATAAACAAATTCGGAATATTATGTTACTAAATGATAATAATCTTAATATCTTTAGGGATAATCTAAAGGTGCTAAACTAGAATAATGTTGTGATGCTTCCAAAAACCCTGAAGATGTTTTGGAAAATTAGTCTGCAGTCTCTCTGGACATTATGGACATGAATGTGTCTGTCTCGTGAAAAACATAAGTGTAAATGCACAGAAATAGAAACAACTAACAGAAAGTTTGGGAAAATATGCAAGCCTTTCAGCTATCCAACTAATATTAATGCAGACAGCCAAACATGGGAAGATTTCACTACCCATGGAACGCATTGAAACGTGAAAGTCAGAGCATCTCTATGCAATATAAGTATGAAACAATTAAAATGAAATCAAACAATGGAAAATCCAGGATGAAATGTAACAATATTATGAAAAGGAAAGTTGCTACTCACCACATACCAGAGATGCTGAGTCACAGATAGGCACAACAAAAAGATTCTCACAATTAAAGCTTTTGGCCTTTAAGGCCTTCATCAACAATAGACGACACACACACACACACACACACACACACACACACACACAAATGCAACTAGCACACACAACTGCAGACTCAGGCTACTGAAACCACACTGTGAGCAGCAACACCAGTGTGTGATGGGAGTGGCAACTGGGTGGTGGTAAGGAGGAGGCTGGGGTGGGGAGGGGAAGGGATAGTATGGAGGGTCTGGAAGACAGTGAAGTGCTGCAGGTTAGATGGAGAGCAGGGTAGAGATGGGGATGGGGGACCAAGTAACGGAAAAGGAAAGGGATAAAAAGACTGGGTGTGATGATGGAATGAGGGCTGTGTAGTGTTGGAATGGGAAGAGGGAAGGGGCTGGATGGGTGAGGACAGTGATTAATGAAGGTTCAGGCCAGAAGAGTTATGGGAACATAGGACGTATGGCAGGGAAAATTACCATCTGCACAATTCATAAAAGGTGTTGTTGCTGGGAAGGATCCATATGGTACAGGCTGTAAAGCAGTCATTGAAATGAAGGATATCATGTTTGGCAATGTGTTCAGCACCAGAATGGTCCACTTGTTTCTTGGCAACAGATTGTCGGTGGTCATCCATGGGGACAGATAGCTTGTTGGTTGTCATGCCTACATAGAATGAAGCACAGTGGTTGCAGCTTAGCTTGTAGATTACATGACTGGTTTCACAGGTAGCCCTGCCTTTGATGGGATAGGTAATGTTAGTGACTGGACTTGAGTAGATGGTGGTGGGAGGGTGTATTGGACAGGTATTGCATCTAGATCTGTTATAGAGATATGAGCCATGAGTTAAGGGATTGGGAGCAGGGGTTGTGTAAGGATGAACAAGTATATTGTGTAGGTTAGGTGTACAGTGGAATACTTTGGAAGGATTTGGGTGTCCTCACCTTCAATCCAGATAGCAAAGATGCCATCAATGAATCTGAACCAGGTGAAGGGTTTATGATTCTGGGTTTTTAGGAAGGATTCCTCTAGATGGCCCATGAATAGGTTGGCATAGGATGGTGCCATACTCGTGCCATAGCTTTACCCTAGATTTGTTTGTAGGTAATGCCTTCAAAGGAGAAGTAATTGTGGGTGAGGATATAATTGGTCATGATGACTAGGAAGGAGGTTGTTAGATTGGAATCCATCAGGCGTTGGGTGTTCAATAGTGGTAAGGTGATGGGCATTAGGAATTTTAGTGTACAGGGAGGTGGCATCAATAGTGATGAGCAGGACACCATGTGGTAAAGGGACAGGAACTGTTGAGAGTTGGTGGAGGAATTGGTTGGTATATTTTATGGAGGAGGGTAGGTTCCAGGTAATAGGTTGAAATTGTTTGTCTACGAGAGCAGAGATTCTCTCAGTGGGGACACAGTAACCATCCACAATGTGGTGTCCTGGGTGGTTAGGTTTACATACTTTAGGAAGCATGTAGAAGGTACGAGTGCAGGGAGTGGTAGGGGTGAGTAGAGAGATGGACTCTGGGGAGAGGTTCTGGAATGGGCCTAAGGATTTGAGGAGTGACTGGAGATCATGCTGGATTTCTGGAATGGGGACACTGTGGCAAGGTCTGTAGGTGAAAGTATCTGACAGCTGGTGGAGTTCTTCCGCCAGGTAATCCTTGCGGTTCAAACAAGTGGTGGAGCCTTTGTCCACAGGTAGGATTATTAGGTCAGGATCAGTTTTTACATGGTTGACAGCAGTTCTTTCTGCAGATGTAAGGTTAGATTGCATGTTGAGGGATTTGGGGAATGATGGTGAGACAATGTTCAAAGTTAAGAAATTCTGGAAAGTCAACAGAGGGTGATTTGGGGCCAGTGGGGATGGATCACAATTGGATGAAGGAGTGACTGAGTTATGCAAGGTTCAATATTGGTCTTCGGTTGAGTCTGATTGGTAAGATTGGTGACAAAAAAGTGTTTCCACTGTAGATACCGGGAGAAGGCATGAAAGTCTTTAACAAGTTCTGCATGATTGAATTTGGGAGTTGGTCAAAAGGCGAGGCCTTTGGAAAGGTCTGATATTTCTGTACAAAAACAAATCTCCCATGCCTTATCCTTCCAGTCTCATACCACCTCCAAAAGTCCAACCGTCCAGCCACAGAGGAGCATTCCCCTTAACTCAGTACCACCCAGGACTGGAGCAACTGAATTACATTCTCCACCAGGGTTTTGATTACCTCTTGTCCTGCCCTGAAATGAGAAATATCTTGCTCACTATCCTTCCCACTCCTTCCACAGTTGTATTCCACCATGCACCAAACCTACACAAAAATACTCATCCACCCTTACATAAAACCTGCTCCCAATCCCTTACCTCATGGCTCATACCCCTGTAATAGACCTAGATGCAAGACCTGCCCCATACATCCTCCCACCACCACCTACTCCAGTCCAGTCGCTAACATCACCTATCCCATCAAAGGCAGGGCTACCTGTGAAACCAGTCACGTGATCTACAAGCTAAGCTGCAACCACTGTGCTGCATTCTATGTAGGCATGACAACCAACAAGCTATGTGTCCCCATGAATGGAAACCGACAAACTGTGGCCAAGAAACAAGTGGACCATCCTGGTGATGAAAACTTTCCCAATAATGATATCCTTCATTTCAGTGACTGCTTCACAGCCTGTGTCATGGATCCTTCCCAAAAACACCAGCTATACTGAATTGTCCAGGTGGTAACTTTCCCTACAATACATCCTATGTTCCCATAACCCTCCTGGCCTCAACCTTCATTAGTCAGTGTCCTCACCCATCTAGCCCCTTCCCTGTTCCCATTCCAACACTACACAGGCGTCATTCCACCATCACACCCAGTCTTTTTATTCCTCTCCTTTCCATTACTTCCCCCCCTCTCCCTCCCCAACTCTCCCTTGCAGCACTTCACTGTTTGCCACCACCACCATAAATGTTTTTGGGAGTAGTGGGAGGGTTGGGGTTGTGAGGGGAAATGGCATGAGAGATCTGTTTGCAGATCTTCATGATCTGGACCCAGGGCCAAGACCTCTATCTTTGTTCCTTCACAACCTCAACACCTACTCTCTCATATGCTTCATGTGGTCCTCCTCAATTCAGCACACCATCTTCCTAGATGTTGACCGCCTCCTCTCTGATGGTTCCATCCACACTACTGTCCACATTAAACCCACCAAGCAACCCACCTGCATTTTGACAGCTGCCATCCCTTTCACACCAAAAAGCCCCTCCCATATAGCTTGGATACCTGGTGACGGGGGTTTTTGTCCCTCCCCCCCCCCCCTCCTCCCCCCTTTTTAACCCAACCAACCAACCAACCTGGTGACAGTGTATCTGCAGTGACAAAAACTCCCTTCCTCAGTACACTGAGGGTCTCACCAAGCCCCTCACAGACAAGACACTATCCCCCCAGACCTAGTTCGCAGACAGATCTCCTTTGCCATTTCCTCTCACAACCACAATCCTCCCACTACTCCCAAAAGCCATCCACAAAGGAGTGTCCCCTTCATCACCCAGTACGACATCGGACTGGAACAATGTAACCAGATCCTTCACCAGGGCTTCTTGATAACCTATCATCGTGCCCTGAAATGAGGGACATCCTACCCGAGATACTTCCCATGACTCTTAAAGTCATGTTCCATTGCCAAAACAACCTCCACAACATCCTAGTCCATCCCTGTGCCATTCCCAATCCCAAACCCTTGCTACAAGGATCATATCCCTGTGAACATCCAGGTGCATAACCTGCCCATTGCACCCACACAGCACTTTCTATTCCAGTCCTGTCACAGGTTTATCCTACCCCATCAGGGACAGGGCCACCTGTGAAAGCAGCCATGTCATTTGCCAGCTCTGCTGCAATCATTGCACAGTTTTCTATATTGGTATGACTGTCAACCACTGTCCTATAGAATGAAAAGCCACCATCAAAGTAGACCACCCTGTGGCACAAAATGCAGCTGAACATAACACACTTGATTTCAGTGGTTGCTTCAATACCCAAGCCATTTGGGTCCTTCCCTGCACCACTAGCTTTTCTGAACATCACAGATGGGAGCTATCCTTACAACACATTCTCAGCTCCTGAGTTTATTCCAGCCTCAACCTAAGGTAATATACTGTCTCCACACCCTCCACCCATCAGTTTTCATCCCCTCTGTCCTTCATCTCCCCATTCTCATCTCCCACCCTGTTTATTTGCAGCCCCATGCCAATGCAACTGCCTGCCTTTCTCCGCTCCTCTCTGTTTTTGGTTCCTTTTTTTGCCCTCACCCTGCCCCACAACCTCCTGAGACTGCATCGTTTGGCAGTTTAGTCCCTGCACACATCACCACGCAGCATCCATCTCTCTCCCCACTTGTACACTACTATTCCTTTCCTTTTCCCTTCCCAGCAACCTCTAGATTGCTGTTTGCATTTGATGTGATGTTGCATTCTGGCCCGAGATGCTGGAGCTGGCATTTGTGTGTGCGTGAGGCATGCTTGCTTGTGTGTGTGTGAATGTTGTGTGTCTGTGTCTCTCTTTACTGATGAAGGCTGTGGCAGAAAGCTGTATGTGAATGCCTTTTAATCATGTCTGTCTGCAACTTGACATGCCTTCTTTATGGTAAATAGCAATCTGTCTTTTCCTACATTTTTGATATTCCTACCTGGAGTTTCCATTGGTTGAATGATATTGCACATGGCAGTTACTGCAATATTTCTGGTGATCTGACTCCAAGATAATATTAGATGGGATACTCACTTTCATAGAATATTTAAGAGACTAAGTACCATGTTCTATTTAGTGAAAGTTCTTCAGAATGTCTAATGATTGTTTATTAACCTAATATCCAGTATGTCCTAAAGTCTGGCATCATGTTCTGGAGTAACTCACCACCCAGTGTAAAAACTGTTCAGGATGCAAAAAAAGAATGGTGAGAATTATGGCTGGAATAAAAAGGAAAAACTGCAGATCACTATTTAAAAGGATGAGGATTCTTCCTCTTCCCTGTATTTACATCTTTGAAACTGCAATGTTTATTCAGAAATAGGCAATAACAAATCCTAGTGCCCTCCTCAAAAATGTAAATCTGCATCATCACAGCACAAGACAGAAAACTAACTTCCACAAGTTAAAATAAAAACCAGTTTGTGCCAAAAAGGAACATTACATTATGGTAAAATTATTTACAATAATTTGCCAAAAGAAATTAAAGTAATAAAAGATCTGAAAAAATTTAAAGCAGTATTAAAAGAATATCTTCTAGCGCACTGCTTCAATAGCCTGGAAGATTTCTAAAATCTTTGAGAGCCTAAGAAAATTAATATTAAGTGTAAAGGCCACATTTTTAGGCTACATTTTTTATCAATTACAAAAATATTGTGTAAATATGACTGTCTACTAGTAGCAGGTAAAGACTGTAATCATTAGTATGTTTGTTCATATTTTCAATTGTAATTTTCTGCTCAAAGTTGTTTCATTATAAGCCAGAATGAAAAAAGTATTCATTAACACATAGAAAATATCATGTAAACATTAAGATTTATTTGCCTTGAACTGTCCAATATCTGATGTGCTGTAATGTACATGTGAAATTTATTGGAGCAAATAAACACAAATACAAAATTTTAATGCCTCTTGCCTAACCACAATAAAACATAATAACACTAAGGTAAAGAGAGAGCCCGCCCAGTTAGCCATGTGGTCTAACGCACTGCTCTCCAGACAGGGAGGTGTGACGGTCCCTGGCACGAATCCGTCCAGCTGATTAGAGTCAAGATACAGTGTGCAGGCCAGTCTATGGATGGTTTTTAAGATGGTTTCCCATCTGCCTCGGTAAATGCGGGCTGGTTCCCGTTATTACGCCTCAGTTATGCTATGTCGGCGATTGCTGCACAAACACTTTCTCCACATACAAGAACACCATCATTACTCTACCACGCAAACATTGGGGTTACACTCATCTGGTGTGAGATGTTCCCGCAGGGGTCCACTGGGAAACAAACTGCTCAATAACCCTGGGTTCAGTGTGGGGCGGCAGTGGAGTGCGTGGACTGCTGTAGCCTGTTGTGGGGTTGTGTACCACTGATGAAACGGTGGGGACGAAGCCTCTCCATCGTTTCTAGGTCCCCAGTTCAATACAAAACAATACAATACAAGGTAAAGAGATGTGGACACAAAATGTTATATAAACAGTTCATACAGTATTTGAAAAAACTAAGACTCTTAGTTGTAAGGTGGAAGAACTAATTGATCTAAGTGCTAAAAACATCATTTGCCAGGAGATAGAAAAAAAAACAGTGTGGTGGTAGGAATTTAAATAATTTGTATATTTATTCTTTTGTTACCTATTGACAATGATGAACCTGTTCACGTAATGCAGCAATGTTGAGAAAACCAGATCAGACTGATTGCTTACAATTTCTCAAAGGCAGAAAGTATCACATTGAACAACTCAATGTGGTATAAGCACAATCTTTAAATTAATTATTAGGCACTTACCTTAGAACACCATTATCAAATTTCTTGTTTTTATCATTAAAAAGATTCAAGCATAGCATGAATGACCTTCCTCTCTCCTTCACTCAGAGCTACTACCAAAGACAAGAATGAAATTTTTGCTGCTCTTATGTGACGAAAAGTGTCAGCTCATATCAGAATAAACTGATTCTTTCACTCAGTGGTCTTTCTACCAGTATTTCTTGTATTAAATGATTATTGGATCTTCTTTTGTGATATGCAACCATGCAGCCTGCCTAATATAAATCCTCGGAGTGTCTATGTGTTTTCATGTTTCATATCTAAAACCTTATAAGGTCAAGATGCCCTAGTAGCAGTAATGACAGTTATTAGGTCTTCCACATTGTGAAGTTTGTAACATTCAGAAAGTTTCTTGTTTAGAGCATAATCATAATCTGAGGCAGTATGCTGTGTCCAAACATAATAAACATGTTCCATAGCGTCCAAGCTACGACTTGGGACAAGATAAATGTATAAAAATTAAATCATCTTGTTCTTGAACTGACTTGTACAGTTATAGCTCCATACACCAAAGTTACAAATGTACATGGTCACTAGTACCATATTCAGGGTTCCTAAAATGCAGGAAGCTTTCTGATTCTCACCTCTGATATGTTCTGACAAATAGTTGCCTTAAGTTGTTACAAGACAACAGGTGACTGTAATACATAGTGCTATGAATAAGTTTAGGGAATCTGAAAACATATATATAAGTCTGACTGCTTATAAATGCTACTTATAAAATCAGTTTCCTTTCTACTTCTCCTTTTCATTTCTTAAAGAGCTGAAAACACAGACATCACTTTCACAAAACAAACAAAACTAATAGGAAGTCTATACACATTAATAAAATAGGTCTTTATTAATGGTGCAAAAAAGACAGTGGCAGTGACCATGCATAAAAAGGGTGACAATTCCTGTATTGCTAATTATTGTCTGTACATCCTCTGTTACTAATTATTGTCTGTTGCTCTGGTTTCTATATCTTCCAACAGAATTTAATGCTGCTCACAACAGCAAATGTGTCTGCATTAGTCAAATAATAATCTTGACTAAGTCTCAGTATTTTTTAAAGGATGTCTAATTTAATGTTAGTGAAGCTACTGCAGATGTTATTTCTTTTGTATAAACCACTTGTCAATTAAAATTATGTGCTAAAGTCACACTAATTGACACTGTTAAGGCAACTGACTTTATAATCCATAAAATATTTATGGAGAAATTATGAAGGTGTGACATTATGCACTTGGAACTCTCTAATGGTGTATACGCGGACGAGGAAAAAAAAATTCCAAGATTTATCACGGTTAAAAAATATACTTTTTCCGAGTGGAAAAACACTTTTCCCATGATAAGTGATAGTGGGTTTTCAACAGATTTTCTCTCGAAACTGTAAAACTTATCAATCCTTTGAATGGTTAACATTTTATACACTGGCAAAGAGCTTTCTGGCACTTTAGATGAGGAAAAAGAAAAAAAGGGGGCAGAAGGGGGGGGGGGGGGGGGAGGCTTTGGAAAGACCTTTGATATGAAACAACATATACACTGCATATTTTCATATTACAAAAGTATAAATTCGAAGTCCACCAAACACAGCATGTTAGTTTTCCAGAGCTTTGAAATAGAGATTGCGATGCCCTTTTTACAAAAGCCAATCATATATTATGCCATTTGATCTCACCAGCTAATGACAGCAGATATTCAGAGCATAGGATATATATTGAAGCCAGCCAATAGCAAGATCACTGTTAATTAATGTGAACACATGAAGAGGAAAAGTTAATGGTTTACGTTAATATACATAGTGTAGCTACAAGAAAAACTAAACTTTAACACATAATATTGGTCTCAAAGATTAATAAGCTACAAGAAAAGCTAAGCTTTCACATGTAATATAGATTGTGTGTGTGTGTGTGTGTGTGTGTGTGTGTGTGTGTGTGTGTGTGTGTGTGTGTGTGTGTGTGTGTGTGCGTGTTTTATACTTTAAGATACATCATACAAAAGTGACAGACATTTCAAATGATGACATAAATCTGTGGGCTTAAAATTCTTCTAAGTGGCTGGTCCTCAAAGTATTAAGTTTTAAATGAGAGCCAAACACTCTGTGATTTAAGAAATTCATCCCACATTCTCACACATAACATAATTCATCTACCATTAAAGAAAATTTACTTTGAAAGTAATGCTTTTCAAAGCACCATTTGCAATACTTTTCTGGCACTGTCAGAAATTAGTTTGTTTTAGCAGTTGCCAGAGCACCAGAAAACAGGCATTATTGTGTGTGCACAGCTGTGGTGATGCAGGAAGACCACATGTGACTATGTATAATGCAGTAAGAGATCTTAGATTATGCTATAAAAGAAACAAGACATTAGAGGATACTCCAAGGGCATCAGAATTTTGTAAACCACACAAAAATGCATAATTTGGTTTGAAGTGCACATTGGTTTGTCCAGATTCACAATGAAGTAGGCCCCACCTAATTATAAGCTTTTAAGTGTGGTTTTTGGGATGTACATTTTCTTGGAGTACCAGTACTGTACTATCTCATGTTTGGTTCTTCATTATGGATAATGCCATGCATAGCAGAAGATGAAAATATGCACTCGAAATTCAGTGAACAACTGGAACTAGCCAATAATGTGGAATGAAACACTTCATTTCAAATAAATTGATAACCTCAGCAAAAAAGATTAATAAAGCCAAATTTCTTTATTAAACTGACAAAAATAACTTCATTGTTCTGCAAGGCAATGCTTGACCGCCAAAAATGTGGAAATAAAATAAAATTAGAACACTGAAACCAACAATATATATTTCTGCCTTCCTTAATTATGTGAATGTGTTTCAATTCACTTGATAGCTCCCAGCCATAGAAATCCATTCTGTTTTCATTTGACACAGGAGCTGTAAATGAACAGGAAAAATTTTTCTCACTAGCATATGGCTGCTTGCTGCTGCTGCTGCTGACATAGCTAACTGCAACACTTCAAGTAGCCAGAAGCAGGAGAAAGTATTGCTCATACATGAGTCAACTGCGCATGAGCCCACTGGCGACTGCTCAAACGAATGTAATGTAAACAGTTGTGGTGTCACACTCATAGAAAACAGTTTAATTTTTACAAAGTTTGCACAGTCTTTGCCATAAGACCTTTGACATATTTTTGCTGTTTGCAGATGCTTGTGCATGCAGGGTGTTTTGTAGTTGTAAATGGCACATTTCATTTGCAACTAAAGTTTTATTTTGTTTTCTTTTTCTCTCGTTTATGTTTTATTGCAGCAGTACTATTCTCCAGTAGCAGGATACAGTAACATTCTTTGCTAGAGTATCAGTTCTTACCAGTCAAAATTACAGAAATTTAACTGAAAACTAAAACAAAGAAAAGTTCCTGGAATTTCAAAAAATTTCCAGGTTTTTCTCAGTTCTCTCCTGGATGAAAACATTCCCGGGTTTTTCCTGGATTTCCCAGTTTTCCCAGGTTGAATACATCCTGTCTTTCTTTCTCTCTCTCTCTCTCTCACTGAATCCTATTTCAGAAGCAGAAAAATCATAAACAACAACAGTTACAAGTTGCAGTTTCTGAATGTTACTCATGTTCGTACCTATGGATCTGTGCTTGTATCACTGTTATTTACAATATTTGTAATATTGTGTAAATCTGTGCTTTATGCAGCTGACACAAATATTATAAATTCTCAAAAAGATGTGAATAAAGTGAAATATGAAATGAAGAATGGTTTAAGTTACTGAAAACCTGGTTTTAAGCACACAAATTATCTACAGAATTGAAACTTCATGGCAGATAAAAACCGTGTGCCATACTGAGACTCAAGCTCAGGACCTTTGCCTTTGACAGGTAAGTGCTCTACCAAGTGAGGTACCCAAGCACAACTCAAGATCCATCCTCATAGGTTTACTTCCACCAGTACCTCATCTCCTACCCTCCACACTTCACAGAAGCTCTCCTGTGGACCTTATAGAACTATGACTCTTGGCAGACAGGATATTGCTGAGACATGGCTTATCCACTGTCTGAGGGATATTTCCAGAATGAAATTTTCACTCTCCAGTGGAGTGTGTGCTGATATGAAACTTCCTGGCAGATTAAAACTGTGTGCCAGACTGGGACTCGAACTTGGTATCTTTGCCTTTTGGGTCCAAGTGCTCTAGTGAACTGGTTTTTTTCTGAAAAACAGTTGCTTGGTTCCTAATATGCCACCTTTCACTACCATCTATGATACAGTATTCTTTTGTGAAATAATTCTTCTGGATTTAGAAAAATTTTATCTGGCAGAAAAAGGTCATTCGTTGCATGTCTGGAATTCCAAAATTGTTGTTGTGGTCTTTAGTCCTGAGACTAGTTTGATGCAGCTCTCCATGCTACTCTATCATGTGCAAGCTTCTTCATCTCCCTCTATGATTTTTACCCTCCATGCTGCCCTCCAATGCTAAATTTGTGATCCCTTGATGATTCAGAACATGTCCTACCAACCGGTCCCTTCTTCTTGTCACCTCAGAACATGTCCTACCAACTGGTCCCTTCTTCTTGTCAAGTTGTGCCACAAACTCCTCTTCTCCCCAATTCTATTCAATACCTCCTCATTAGTTATATGATCTACCCATCTAATCTTCAGCATTCTTCTGTAGCACCACATTTCGAAAGTTTCTATTCTCTTCTTGTCCAAACTAGTTATCGTTCATGTTTCACTTCCATACATGGCTACACTCCATACAAATACTTTCAGAAACGACTTCCTGACACTTAAATCTATACTCGATGTTAACAAATTTCTCTTCTTGAGAAACGCTTTCCTTGGCATTGCCAGTCTACATTTTATATCCTCTCTACTTCGACCATCATCGGTTATTTTACTCCCTTACTACTTTAAGTGTCTCATTTCCTAATCTAATTCCCTCAGCATCACCCAACTTAATTTGACTACATTCCATTATCCTCGTTTTTCTTTTGTTGATGTTCATCTCATACCCTCCTTTCAGGACACTTTCCATTCCGTTCAACTGCTCTTCCAAGTCCTTCGCTGTCTCTGACAGAATTACAATGTCATCGGCGAACCTCAACGTTTTTATTTCTTCTCCATGGATTTTAATACCTACTCCGAATTTTTCTTTTGTTTCCTTTACTCCTTGCTCAATATACAGATTGAATAACACCGGGGAGAGGCTAAAACCCTGTCTCACTCCATTCCCAACCACTGCTTCCCTTTCATACCCCTCGACTCTTATAACTGCCATCTGGTTTCTGTACAAATTGTAAATAGCCTTTCGCTCCCTGTATTTTACCCCTGCCACCTTTAGAATTTGAAAGACAGTATTCAAGTCAACATTGTCAAAAGCTTATTCTAAGTCTACAAATGCTAGAAATGTAGGTTTGCCTTTCCTTAATCTTTCTTCTAAGATTAGTCATAAGGTCAGTATTGCCTCACGTGTTCCAACATTTCTACAGAATCCAAACTGATCTTCCCCGAGGTCTGCTTCTACCAGTTTTTCCATTCGCCTGTAAAGAATTTGCATTAGTCTCTTGCAGCTGTGATTTATTAAACTGATAGTTTAATAATTTTCACATCTGTCAACACCTGCTTTCTTTGGGTTTGGAATTATTATATTCTTTTTGAAGTCTGAGGGTATCTCGCCTGTCTCATACATCTTGCTCACCAGATGGTAGAGTTTTGTCAGGACTGGCTCTCCCAAGACCGTCAGTAGTTCCAATGGAATGTTGTCTACTCCTGGGGCCTTGTTTTGACTCAGGTCTTTCAGTGCTCTGTCAAACTCTTCACGCAGTACTGTATCTCCCATTTCATCTTCATCTACATCCTCTTCCATTTCCATAATATTGTCCTCAAGTACATCGCCCTTGTAGAGACCCTCTATATACTCCTTCCACCTTCCTGCTTTCCGCTCTTTGCTTAGAACTGGGTTTCCATCTGAGCTCTTGATATTCATACAAGTGGCTCTCTTTTCTCCAAAGGTCTCTTTAATTTTCCTGTAGGCAGCATCGATCTTACCCACAGTGAGATAAGCCTCTACATCCTTACATTTGTCCTCTCGCCCTACCTGCTTAGCCATTTTGCACTTTCTGTCAATCTCATTTTTGAGATGTTTGTATTCCTTTTTGCCTACTTCATTTACTGCATTTTTACATTTTCTCCTTTCGTCAATTAAATTCAATATTTCTTCTGTTACCCAAGGATTTCTACTAGCCCTTGTCTTTTTACCTACTTTATCCTCTGCTGCCTTCACTACTTCATCCCTCAGAGCTACCTATTCTTCTTCTACAGTATTTCTTTCCTCCATTCGTGACAATTGTTCCCTTATGCTCTCCCTGAAACTCTGTACAACCTCTGGTTTAGTCAGTTTATCCAGGTCCCATCTCCTTAAATTCCCAGCTTTTTGCAGTTTCTTCAGTTTTAATCTACAGTTCATAACCAATAGATTGTGGTCAGAGTCCACATCTGGCCCTGGAAATGTCTTACAATTTAAAACCTGGTTCCTAAATCTCTGTTTTACCATTATAAAATCTATCTGAAACCTGTCAGTATCTCCAGGCTTCTTCCATATATACAACCTTCTTTTATGATTCTTGAAAAAGTGTTAGCTATGATTAAGTTGTGCTCTGTGCAAAATTCTACCAGGCGGCTTCCTCTTTCATTTCTTACCCCCAATCCATATTCACCTACTACGTTTCCTTCTCTCCCTTTTCCTACTCTCGAATTCCAATCACCCATGACTATTAAATTTTCGTCTCCCTTCACTACCTGAATAATTTCTTTTATCTCATCATACATTTTGTCAATTTCTTCATCATCTGCAGCGCTAGTTGGCATATAAACTTGTACAACTGTAGTAGGCATGGGCTTTGTATCTATCTTGGCCACAATAAAGTGTTCACTATGCTGTTTGTAGCTTACCCGCACTCCTATTTTTTTATTCATTATTAAACCTACTCCTGCATTACCCCTATTTGATTTTGTATTTATAACCCTGTAAATTAAAATACCTTATTTTCAACAGATAAATACAACAACTATTCTATTTATATACAGTTGCATTTTGTATATATAGGGTAACACATGATGGATAGATAAGCAAAGAAATCCACTATTCTATATTTACACTAATGGGAGAAATAAATGGAAACAGTAACCACACCAAGATATCTGGGAATAACCGTTCAGTACACCTACGTTCAACTGATTCTTGAGTATTGCTTGTCACACTTACCATATTGAAGTAACAGAAGATTCATAGAATATCCTATGAAGAGTAGCATGGTTCATGAGGCAGCTTGTGGAGCATAGATGTAAATGTTGATATAAAAGGAAACTAACAGATATAACTTGATGCAGTTTCTACAAGAGTACGAACACAATATTCATCCAATGCTAAGGATAGGTGAACCAACATGCAGACTTAGAACAGTCTAGTTGTGAATACCTATGGATTATTTTCAGAGGTACTTTGTGTCTATTTAAAAATAACACACAAAAAATTCATGAAAGCACAGGCTTTCCAAATTCAAAGTGTTTTAAAATTTTCCCAAAGGCCATCTAAATTACTAAATGATTGCTAAGACTACTTGTACTTTCACAATTCTTATTAACAATGTGCAGTTTTATATTTATCAGACTGTGTATAATCATGAGACCATCAGCAGTGCACCTTTGTGTATGACATCAAGTACATTTCAATAAGTAGCATATCACCAAAAATAATCAGTTTTAGTAATATAACTGGATGGACCAAGTGGCAACAAGAAAATACACATACAAAGATACTGAATTTTGCAAACTTTCAGAGCCAGTGGCTCCTTCTCCTGGCAGAAGGGTAGGAGACAAATTGCAGATATTGAAAAAACGACAAAAAGCTAGTCTAGGTGTGGGTGGCAAAATGTTGGACAAAACAGACCTCCTTTCAGGGTGTGAACTAGGCTGGTGGGGTAGCTACGTCCTGTGAAGGCTGAGGTGAGAGTAGTGACATAGTGTTGTAAAATGCCTGTATATGAACAAATACGTTTGCCTCACATGCCAAGGCTGTATGGGAGGGAATGTTTGACATGGAAAGGATGAAAATCATCAAATTGTAAGTACCGTTGGTTGTTAGTAGCTTAAATATGAACAGAAGTGTGTAGCAGATCCTTGGTGATGATGAAGTCAACATCAAGGAAAGGGGTAAGGCATTCAGAATAGGATCACGTGAAATTTAAATAGGAGAATGTATTTAGAGATTCCAAGATTTTAACAGGTCAGCCTCACTATGAGTCCCTATGGCAAAGATGTCATCTTTTCTGGTGAGAAATTCTCACCCGCTCATTATCTTGCTTGTTCTCACGATTTTGGTATGAATTTTTCTGATCTTTTTCCTTAGTTCTCTTCCTTTTTCTCTTTTTTGGCCCCTCTGCTCCTTTTTTCTGCCACTCCCACCATCTCTTAATACGTCCAACCGTCTCCTCTTGCTATAATGAAACTCATCACATACTACATTCATACCATTCAAAAAATGTTTTTGCACTATCAAACCTAAGGTCCCACATTCCGTTTCTTGAAACCTGTCTGTCACTGTGTGTCATCACCCAAAAGCCTGATTCTGAAAGTTTCTATTCCTGGATGCAATCTTACTCTAAACCAGCTCCTTCCACAGATTCAAGTACAACAATCCCTTGCATTTACCCACATAATCTGTGACCTATATGCCTCATCTGCCAATTTCCAATCCACCAGACTTCTCTCCTCCTACAAAATCCTGTATTTATCTGCACCTCATTTTTTCTTGGATGGTATCATCTGTCAGGCTAGCTTCAAACTGCAACAACAGGACAGACTTCACCTCAAAAAGCTATCCCACCTTCTCCTAAACTATCTCAACAGTGGTATTTCCCTTCCTGTTCCTCTCCAGCTCCCTGAACAGCCACTCCATCAACAAACACTCTTTTCCTGCATACTGGGTTTGGCCAACCTTCTTAAAATTCCACCAGCATTGCCTCCCATAGCAAAGATAACTCATCATCAGAACCAGTCAAACAGTACAGTGTACTCAACCTCTCACCTAATGCCCTTTCCCCTCCTAAATTATCTGCATTATGCAAGTGTCTCACTTTCAGCCCTAAACCTGCATTTAATCGTGCTTCTTTGGTGAATGCTTTACTTCCCTTCATATGTAATATCAACTGGAAACACCACTTTACAACCGAATCCTAAAATCCTTTCCAACAACAAATCTGATACTGAACACTGTCTTGAACAGTTCCAACCACAATCCCAACATGATCCACCACCAGGACCTCAAAATAATCCCTTCCAAACCTCCCAACAATTCCTAATGTCCAGCATTGCCTCACAGCCCTTCCTCGGGCCCCTACAACATGACCCTAACCAGTCCTCTGCATTCATTCCAGGCCTTTTTGTTCCCTAAAAACTGGTGACTCCATCATTATCCTCCCAGCAGACAAGGTACTTGACCAACATCAGTACGCAAGTGAGATTTTTTGCCAGCTGTCTGAAACATCTACTTACAGTATCTGCCTTTATGATCCTATCCCTGTGACACAAACTGACTTACAGTCCCTCCTTATAAACCTCAGGCCCTTCACATCTTTTACCTTCTTCCTAAGAGCTACAAACCCAGTCACCGTGGCCATCCTATTGTTGTTGGTGTTCAAGCACCCACCAAAAGTATATCTGCCTCACTTGATCAACATCTGAGTACACCTCTTGTCACATAGTATTATCCTGGTCCTGAATGTATTAATCAAGTACTTTGACAAGGCTGTGCCTTCCTTAAACTATGCTTTCAAATGAAGTCCATTCTGTTCAACATTTTGCCCACCACACCTAGAATAGCTTTTTGTTGCCCTCCCAATCCTCCAAATATCCTTGCTTGACTCCATGCTCCCTCTTCACCCATTTCCTAAGTTACCGCCCACCTCATTCTTCAAACCTATTATGTCTTTCCTGCTCACCTTTATCGACTAACTTCCTGTCCCTGTGATCGTCCCAGTGCAAGGTTTGTCCTATGCACCCTCCTACCACCACCTATAGCAGCCCTGTAACTGGCAAAACAAATATCATCAAAGGATAGCCACCTGTGAAAAGACCCATGTCATTTACCAACTGTTATGCAAACACTGTTTGGTGCTTTACATTGGCATGACTAGCACCAAATTACCAGTTAGAATGAATGGGCATAGGCAGAGGGCATACGCTGGCAACACAAAATATACTGTTGCAAACATGCTCTTCTACTTGACAATCGTAACCTTAGTACCTGTTTCACCACACATGCTATCTGGATTCTTTCCCCATACACCAGTTTCTCAGAAGTCAGCATGTGGGAACTGGTGTTATAACATGTCTTTGGTTCTCACCACACTCCTGGCCTTAATTTACATTAATTTCTTCAGTCTCAGCATTTCTTCTCAGTAACTATTCCTTTCTACAATCCCTTTTAGTTTTCTATATCTTTTATTTTCTGGCCTGTCTATTTATTTTACTTAGCGCACGCACCCCTCCCCCTCCCTCTCGCTCCTACCACATACAATGCACTTCACTTTCTGTTCTTATTAACTCATGCATTATGTTTAGTCAGCAATCTCTGTCCTGCAGATTACCCTATGTTCCACCTTTAAGCTTTCAGGTTTCAAATATCTTCCGGTGCAGTCCCCAACAATCAGTCTCTCCTTCTCATCCCATTCGGTAAGTCTCCACTGTCCTGATGTTCCGGTCGACTTTTCCAAATTCTCCCATTTCCTAAACCCAACCAGTACTTTTTTTTCAACACCCTTCTTTCTCCCCTTCAACCTTTCTGCCAGGAGAAGGAGCCATTGGCTCCAAAAGCTCTCAACTTTCAATACATTTGTATGTGTGTTTTCATGCCATTGTTTGGTGAGGATATTTTTTATCCACCGAATTACATCATATTAGAAAATAGTATGAACTGGTATACAATATGTAATCACTTTTTACTACATTATGAGGAAATTCTCCATCTGCTGTGGGGGTCAATACATTTGTATGTGTGTTTTCATGCCACTGCTTTGTGAGGAGATTTTTTTATCCATCGAATTACTTCTTACTAGAAAATAGTATGTACTGGTACACAATACGTAATCACATTTTACTACATTGTGAGGAAATTCTTCAACTGCTGTGGGGGTATTCTGAACCCAAAAGTGAGCCACCAGGATCATTACAAGGAGCAAAGTTACACAGTCAAGTAAAGCCTTGTTCACAACATTTTAAAATGCTATCATTCCTATGCAAGTATTATGGGTGCACTAATGTATATTAAAAAAGTAATTGACAATGACAATAGTATAAGAAATAAATATGATGCTCATAATTGTGATACTAGATTAAAAGTGAACTTGCATGTTCTTCCAAGTAACAAGAGTTGTG
This sequence comes from Schistocerca americana, assembly GCF_021461395.2. NCBI lineage: Eukaryota > Metazoa > Arthropoda > Insecta > Orthoptera > Acrididae > Schistocerca > Schistocerca americana. Next base: position 544,731,250 of record NC_060119.1, read on the forward strand.
TGAGAAAGGCACCTGTTACATGCGTATAAAACTGTTGAACAGGTTCAGGTTGCTTAAAATAGATACTAAATATAAATGCATTTGAAATATTTATTGGAGAATATCTACAGTGCTATTGCTTCTGTTCAATAAGTGACTACATGAATTTCAACATATGTAATATGTAATTTTTGCAATTTGTGATGTGCAGTTATGCATAATTATAGTCTTGATTACTTTTCAGTGTAAACTATAGATTTAAATCAGGTGCAATATCCTATTGTACATTGCACTGTATATGACCAATGTACAAAATAAATAAACACATTAATCTCCACTATAATAATATTGTTCTTCTTTTTTAATTGCTGCTCTTGATGACATGGACTGCATGAATAAGCTTAAAGATAAGAGAATAAATAAATAAATCTGATATTCACCATAAATATAGTTCCCACTACTTCACCAAAAATTTCTTTGGGTGATTGAGTTTTTGTCAGTTTTGGGCTTCCCATATTTAATCTTACAAGCATTTCCACACAAGTTATTTAAAACAGAGACTAAAAATTCTGTTTTTCTGGAACTTAGCTGAATTCCTTTGGATTTTACACCCTAGTCTGATACAGGAGAAATGTCATTCTTTGTAAGAGATTTTACATTGTTATTAATCAAATGAACACCAGTTAAGAACATTTCTAAATATAATTGTACATATTAACTCTAGTGCATTATCAAAACTTGAGCTTATTACTTACTTTCTTTCTTCAAATTTTCAATAACTTTCAGAATATCACTGTCTAATACTTTTAGTTTTTCTTGATCAATACTACTGATTGTAGAAACAAGATTATTATTTATGTCAACAGCTTTTCGGCAGAAATCAAAAGGTGTGAATGAGACTGACTTAAGCTTTGCTTCCAGTGATGAAAGACATTTTGATTCCACTCGTGTAACTGAAATCATATTGTTAGTTTCAGTGATGTGCATAACTGCAATTAGCCTACAATAATTTTACAAATTATTTTACTAACATAACTGCTATATTACATTTTACATGATAGTTACCATAGTCAACTATATGTGACACAAAAATGCCAAACTGGGTACACAATCACAGGAAGCAAATGAAGATTGAAGTTACAACTAATTACTATATTGAATCTGCTAACCAACCACACTTGGTGAAGTGACAGATTAGAGTGCTTGTTTATATAAATACTGTTAACATATTTGAAGATTTTTGTTTCACATTTTCTATATCTTGTAAATACTTCCCTTTTAATTCTTTTTTCATTTTAGGGAGCAGAAAAAGAAAGTACAGGGAACCAAATACAGTGAATAAAGTGAGTGTAAAATAGTTGTGATTAAATTTTTAGCCAAAAATAGACACTCAGTGCTGTAGGACTGGGAGCATTGTCTTAGTGGAGTATATTTTGAGATACTAATAGTTACTTTAGGTTAACAAATGCATGATGAACTGCATCATTCAAAAAAATTTAACCTTGACACTTGTGTTTTTGCCACATTTTATATCTTTCTTTTTTTTTATTTTTAACAAAATTGCCAGTGAACACTTAGAGCAGAATTGCAGCAAGAGGTTTTATAAAACCCTTACAGCAGTAAAAACTTTTTATGGAACTTTATGTTAGCACATTTGTAAAAACAAGCACTGATGCTTACCCCCCCTCCCACCAAGACAGTTCGGTAACTAATTCAAAACAGTGGGCAGGGGAACCCTTTACGGGAGAAATTAGTACAGCACTTCCATGCACAGATAAGGTATTCTAATCACTCCTTGGTCCCTATTCCACTTCCATTTACACTACAGAACAATAAATGATATGAAGCATTTTTTGGTGGTTCATGTCACAGCTGATTTGTGTACAAAATAGTATAGTACATAACACAATTCAGTAGTATCTGAAAAACTTAAAAACCATATGAATATCATGTTTCACTAAATTAAAAAAAGAAAAATGTCTATTTTTTAGGAAAAACCCCTTATAAATTAAATTTAGAGTTGTAACAGTAGACATAATGTCTGCAGAGAGGTCCAGCAATTATTGTAAAGTTGTAGCTAATTATGTATTTCAGTTAGCTGGATGTCACCATACTTGGCAAACAGAAAACAAAGAGTACTTATTAACATCAACAGCAAGAAATTTGTCTCTGGCTGGAAAAACACTCAATTAGGTGTTCCACAAGGTTCAATATTAGGGCCACTGCTTTTTCTATATTATATTAATGATATGCCATGTCAGGTCCAGTCTGATACTATCCTCTATGCAGATGACTCAACAGCTGTAGTCTGTTGTAAAAATGAGGTAGACCTAATTCGTCATATTGAACAAACACTTGGGGAAGTGGAGGCATGGGTCAAAAACAATAACTTGACATTAAATTTTACAAAAACAGAAATTGTTCATTTGACCACAAAACAATCTGCACAGTCTATAAGTGAAATAAGGTATATGGACAAAAAATTAGAGACTGCAGACTGTGTCAAACTCCTTGGCGTGTTAGTCAATAAAAACCTGTTATGGAGTCACCATGTGGACAACATACTGGGTCGACTGAATAGCCTTGTATATATTATGAATATCTTGTATAGTATTACTGATTTAGCTCTAAGAAAAACTGTATATAATGCATATTTTGTTTTAGTCATTAGGTATAGTATAATTTTCTGGGGGTCTGAGAAAACAAATTTACTTAGAGCTTTTAGACTACAAAAAAGAATCATCCGAGCAATGGTGGGAGCAAAACCAAAGCAACACTGCAAACCTTTATTTGTAAAACTGGATCTAATAAGCATTCCTAATACATCTATGAAACTCTCACTTTCACGAAAAGAAACCCACAACTTTTTGAGGGCAACCTCTTCTTGCATCAATATGATACTAGACATAGAACGAGCTACATGTTACCTACCCACCGTTTAAAATCATATGAAAAAACCCCATACTACATGGGCATGAAATTTGTAAATAAAATATGGAAAGATATGGATGACCCAAATGTAAGAGGTACCAAAAGAGACCCGGAAAAATATCTGAAAGATAAATGTTACTATAGTGTAGAAGATTTCATGAATGGTAACAATGCATTATAATTGTAATTAAAATACCTTTTTGAAGATGTTACACCATAAATATTATTAGTTTATTGTCTATTTTTAGTATTGTTATATATAGTGTAGAACTGACAAGTCACTTATGCTACAATCTTTGATTGTATAAGGCATGTTATGCAATAATAAAAATTGAATTGAATTGAATTGAATTGAAAATTATAAGTGTGATTTAATATAGGTGATTACTAGTTTGAGTCATTATCAACCACCTTCATATATTTTCAGGTTTTATGTAAATTGAAGCTGGAGGGGGTCAAAAGGAAAGGAAAGGGAAGGAACTAATGATATCAACTCCATTAGGACTTTATACAGAATCAGTGGCGAAGAGTGAAAAAGCAGTGAAGAGTGAAAATGTGTGCAGGACCTGGATTCAAACACAAGATCTCCTACTTACTAAGCAGTTGTGTTAATCACTGCATGTATTTAGCGTAAATGCATGGACTATCTCAGTACGCTACCGGGCTGACTCACATTCCCATTCAGCACCACCTACCCGCAGTCCCTGTCCATGTCCTCCATGCTCACTAATTTTTGATTCTCAGAAGAAGTCGGATGTGAATGTGCATCCACGTTAGGGGTTGTAGATTCACTGCTCATCGAGGTGAATCAATTATGTGAATGAGTCATGTCTGTTCTTTCAGACATGTCCAAAAGAACAGACACCACACATAATTTTCAAGTTCGATGCACTGTGATGTATCAACGTCATGGCTGCTTCAACATTAAAACATTAATGAGGAAGCCATACAAGGCTATAAAACTGAACCATGAAACTGTAATAAAGCTGATAAGATCAGAAGATGTCCAATAACTGCTGAAACTAGTAAGCACTTGTATTAAATTACAACTAGGACTGACAAATAACCTTCTCACGAAATTCCAATCACCAACTTTCTCCTCCAAAAGCGAAAATATTTTGTTGACACAGACCTACATAGGGAGGAATGATCACCATGATAAAATAAGCGAGATCACAGCTCGTACGGAAAGATATAGGTGTTCATTCTTTCCGCGCGCTATACGAAATTGGAATAATAGAGAATTGTGAAGGTGGTTCGATGAACCCTCTGCCAGGCACTTACATGTGATTTGCAGAGTATCCATGTAGATGTAGATGTAGATGTATGTGATATAAAATGTACTCAACAACTCAAACAAAAATTTTTTAAAAATGAAACGAAAAGGAAACACAAATAACCAAAACTAATATTGTCATAAATTAGTGTCACTCAGTGAAATACTTCATGTATATTTTTTTTACAGCTACATGTGTGTCATTTAGGGTTGTCCAAGAAAAGGTTTCAGTTTCTTATTGTGAAGTTAACTATGGTCTGAACATTTGTAACTGGCAGTTTATCAAACATTTATCAAATTATGTACTACACAATTTCAACATGTGGCTACATGTGTTTTATACTGTATTTTTATCTTGGAAGAACCAAAAAGGTTTGGGGTCAGTTTGAACACTAAAGTAGTATAATGTTTGCTGTGTTGTGCAAGTGTGCATATTTTCAGTTTCCTTGTTTTTAATGAGTAATAATATGCTCTTCTGTCACCAATGTGTATTTTACAATATGTTCAGTTTTTCTGCATGATACTTTTTATGGGCTATTTTAGGTTTTATATAGCCAGTTTTAGGTGCCTAAAATGCATTTTTTACTGTCTGCAAATCTATGGTCTAGTAATCAAGTACCTGCACAAAGGGCTTTAGAACAAAAGCTTTGCTTTTCTTGGTTTTCCAGAGAAAAACCTGTGACACTTGTCAGTCAGTAATAACTTACATGCTGGAAAGAAGGTTCTACTTTATTGGATGTTATGGGACTGCATTTCACTTTCGTCACATGTTTGACAGGAATTCTACCATCAGGGAATCTGGATTGCATTTCACTTTCGTCACATGTTTGACAGGAATTCTACCATCAGGGAATCTGGATTTTCTGTGAAGTCTGTATGCTGATATGTGGAAGTCGTTCACCCGCTGTTCTTCTGCAAAACATTTTGCTGCTGCTAACCACATGCCCCAACAGATAACAACAGGTTCAGGTGCCAAGAGGACATCTAGAAGTTTGTCTCTGAATACATGTATCCTTTATGATGGTTTAGCAATTTTTTTTTTTTTTTTTTATTTATTTTTTTTTTATTTTTTTTTTTTTTCCATGGAGATTAATTTATTTACCTTAGGAAATTCTAACCTTACGTGCTCTGTTACACAAGTCACATGCAGCAGCAAGGGTAGAAGACTTGAGGCATTTGAACCACTGCAACCATGTATGCAGTGGCATCTGAGACAGCGAGAACCACCTAGTTTTCACCCTCACCATTTGGATCTAGCACCTTCAGCCCATTGTTGTCAAAATGGGCAGTTATTTGCTGGTTAGTCTTTGGAAGATGTCTTGAACAAATCAGATAAGCTCAGGACGGTGCATGTGTCCAAATCACCAACAATCAGATTTGCAATGTATCTGCCAAGACTGTCAGTAATTTTACCAACAGAAATACATATGCAATGTCCTAGGATATCTTCATTGGTTCTGTGCAGTATGCCATTGTTCACTGAGTCCACATAAGTTACACACAACTTCGCCTCTGTAGGAACAGACTGATGGCAGTACTTCATAATAAAAACATTTGTAAATAGGATTTTCTAGTTTTTGAAAAGGGATGTTTACTGGCACAATAGCAAGACAAGTAACTGAAGAATTGGTTGGTTCAAAATGGTTCAAATGGCTCTGAGCACTATGGGACTTAACTTCTGAGGTCATCAGTCCCCTAGACTTAGAACTACTTAATCCTAACTAACCTAAGGACATCACACACATCCATGCCCGAGGTAGGATTCGAACCTGCAACTGTAGCCAGAATTGATTGCTTTTGGTGGTTTTGCAAGATGTCTTTGTTAAAAATATTTGCTTCAGTTTTGATTTTTGTTCAACGGTTGTCTTATATATCCACAGCTCGTAGTCTCGCTGTAACATTCTCACTTCCCGAGCACGGGGTCGCGGGATTGATTCCCGGTGGGGTCAGGGATTTTCATCTGCCCCAAGATGACTGGGTGTTGTTGTGTTGTATTCATCATCATCATTCATCCCCATTATGGTCGGAGGAAGGAGACAGCAAACAGTCTCCACTAGGACCTTGCCTAGTAAGGCGGTGCACATCTCCCACATCGTTGTCCTAAGCTCTGTCTTGAAGCAAGGGACTTCATTTTCATTTCCAGTTGTTTTATATAATGCTCCATTTACATGCTGAGTTAAGTGGAACTTTTATTACTCAAAAATTTAGTACAAGAAATAAACTAGATGCTATATAGAAGTGATTGTCTGTAGGGCATAAATCGCTTTTAAAAAACGATTTTTATGACGCTACAAACAACAGCCTTAACTGATGCAGTCTTATCCACAGAACCATAAGCAAGTTGTCTATGTCAGCAAAGAAATGACCAGTACAGTACAAACTAAGCAGGTATCTGCGCTGGGCCTTCTTCTGATCCTGGTAATAATTAACAGCCAGATCCAGTACAACTATATCCATATGACACATCTGAGTAGTAATGATCTCAGTAGTCTCAAAAGTTGTCAAAAATAAAATTATTCAAGCATATATTTGGTTGAGAGATACTGGATTCCTATTGAATGAAAATGATGAAAATGGTACGAGTAGCCATGAGGTAGTTGTGGCAAAAATGGTCACTAAAGTACAAAGAGGAACTAAAACCAGTAGAAAGTTTAATACTTTCAGCAAACTAGATAAGTAGGTAGTAATGTCATACCTCATTGAGGAACTTGAAATATTTAGCTTTAGTTGACCATCCAGTGGACATACATGTACGAAGTAGAACAGTTCATGGTTTACAGTCACTGCAGAGAAACTTCCCCAGAAACATACACTATGGGATAAAGGTGTAAAACAAATTATATGACCATAGAGATGCTGAACAGATAATGTTTTGCTGTCAAGTGGGCAGTGCCTGAAGCCTTCAATGACTACTGCAGCAGAATATTATCAGAAGATCACTCACAAAACTCTGATACTTCTTGTCACATGCAGTAGTTGTTAACAGCACAAATGTTATTGGGCAGACACTCACAGATAACATAGAAACTGAAATTTAGGGTATCAAAGAAAAATCAGAAATGCTGAAATTTAATTTCAAATGTTTCTTTACAAAGGAAAATCTAGGAGTATTGCCCCAGTTTAATTCTTGTACCACTGCAAAGATAAATGAAGTAATTATTAGTGTCAGCAGTATCAAGCTTGTGCTCCTTTTCTAATGACCACATGGTCCATGCCTTGTTAAATTCTTAATCTTTCTTCCTTTTTTAAAATTGTGTAGCATTGCTAATGATGGGTTAGACATCATTGTCTCTTATCGCCTGTTCTGTCACGTGAGGGTTGTATTACTTCTGAGTAACCTACATACAACAGACTTTTCTTTTTAGCATTAGATAGCAGTCAGCTGATTCATGAGAAGGTCTCTGCTTGTGAGTGAATACTGTAGAAATATTAGTTTCTGCAACTTTGTTGACATTTCTAGACTTTGTCTTCTTGATCTTCTTTGATACAAATTATGTTTTGCTGCTTGTCTCACATGATTAAAGGTAAAATATATAGTATACTAAAAGCCTTACTATAACTGCTAAAACTGAACAAAACTCCACAGTCCAATTAAATCCCTATCAAATTCTATACCAAATTACAGCTATTATGGCTACATTAGCCACCCTTTCAACCATAATACTATATAAAACCAGAACCTCAAACAAGAAACTGTGCACAGTAGATGAAATAAAGGACATGTCACACTTGTCTCCATGAAAGGCAGTAGAAGCAATCAACAAAATTACCATCTAATATCCTTGTCATTCTCCTGATGTAGAATCTTAGAAGATCTTACAAGCTCATACATAATGAGATATCTCACATGGAACAACTTCCTCTATACCAACCCACATCGGTCTGCAAGACCTAACTTGTTCTTTTCTCACAAGACTTCCTGAAAGCTATGAGACTCAGCAGAGTATTTCCTGACTTCTGAAAAGCATTTGACTCAATACTGTACCACAGTTTTGCTAATTATTAAAAGTATGATCATATGGGATATCGAGCAAAATGTGCGACGATATTGAGGACTTCTTGGTAGGGAGGATGTAGTATGTTGCATCAGATATAAAGGTGACAGACAAAGAAGTAACTTCACATATACTCAACAGAGTTATTTTGTGACCCTTGTTGTTCATCGTGCATATTAATGGCCTCACAGACAATGTAACAGAAACCTCAGCCAGATCAGAGATTATGCAGTAATCTATAACGTTTGCCTTAAATTTTCAGAAAGGTAGCATTGTGGACTTCAGTAAATGAGAAACCACAGTATTCTGTGTCTACAATAGCAATGAATTGCAGTTCAAATTACCCATTTCACACATATACCTGAGTGTAAAAAATTGTACACGTGAAAAGGAGAAGCACACAGGCTCAGTCAAGAGTAAAGCAGGTGGCACAATTCAGAATACAGGTACCGGCAGGAAGTTAGAACAAAATAGAATAGAATCTTTATTGTCATGTGACAGGTTATACAGAATCATTTGATTTAAACATTGGTGACTCATCAATGAATAATGTTATGCCTACATGGGTATTCATAAAAAAATATGCATGAAAAGAAAGCATATGCATGCACCTAGAAGCACATTACAATATGAAAAGATAAATACAAGTTACATTTCTTCTTGTTTCTTAAAATGCTCCACAATAGTTTAAAATGATTCATTTTAAGTATTTTTCTTGTTTGTTTCTGTTGTTTATAAATATAGACATATACAAAAAGAACACATCCTCCATAAAAAGTGAGCATGTCTATACTCAGAGATACTTAGATATTTTTATCTATTTATTTATAAAAATACCAATTTATCAATTTATTTATAAAATCATCCACACTGTAGTAATATTTGTTTTTAAATACTTTTCAGTATTTCCTCCTGTGGGTTCTAGCTTGCAGTCCTTGAACTTTGACCATATTTTATTGTAAAGCTTCAAAGCCATGTAAATGGAGTACTTTCAAATAGTGTTAGTCTGTGGCAAGGTAACATGTAATCTCGCTTATGCTTTGTTTCATAAGACTATGAAAACGAATTTCCTTCAAAATAATGTGGGTTTTGTAGCTCAAAGAGAAGTGTTTCACACATAAACATAGAAGGAATTGCCTGTAAGTCGAGGCTTGCATAAGGGTTTGCATTATCATCTATTGTTTGTTCCAGTCATATCTGTCTTCTGTAATCTGAACACTCTGAGGGGGTTTGCTTTCTCAATACCCCAAAAAATTATGCTGTGTCTTAGAAGTAATAATGACAGGTAAGTAACCAAAACTATAAACCACTTTAGTAAGCAAACCGCATGATCAGTCCACGCCAAGTTTTCGTTTATAATCACTCCAAGAAATTTAACAGATTCTGCAGTGATCAGTTCACTTTTCATACCTGAACTGTGTTATATATTTGGCAGTTTGTTTGTTCCTGAAGTGTACAATGCTAGGAAACTTCAATCTGTCTGCAAAGGAGTCTGCTTACAAATCACTCATGTGACTCATCCTAGGCTATTGCTCAAATACACACATCAAAAAAAGTTTTGCATCACCTCAGTTCTGAGAGTTCTGAAACCTGTACAGAAAATTGGAATAGAAATCAACAAAAACATCATTTCTGCCCTTTTTATTGCTCATGAAAACCACACATTGCATGTTGTACCACCGTACAGCAAGGCTTTCAGAGGTGGTGGCTGTACACACTGGCACCTCTAATACCCAGTTGCACATACTCTTGTATTAATGCATGCCTGTATTCGTCGTGGCATACTATCCACAAGTTCATCAAGGCACAGTTGGTCCAGATCGTCCCCAGTGGTGATTCGGCGTAGATCCCTCAGAGTGGTTAGTGGGTCATGTCGTCCATAAACAGCCCTTTTCAATCCATCCCAGGCATGTTCAATAGGGTTCATATCTGGAGAACATGCTGGCCACTCTAGTCGAGCAATGTCATTATCCTGAAGGAAGTCATTCATAAGGTGTGCATGATGGAGGAGCGAATTGTCATGCATAAAGACGAATGCCTCACCAATATGCTGCTGATTTGGTTGCACTATAAGTCGGAGGATGGCATTCACGTATTGTACAGCCATTATGGTGCCTTCCATGACCACCAGCGGTGTATGTTGGCCCCACATAGTGCCACCCCAAATCAGGAGGGAAACTCCACCTTGCTGTACTCACTGGACAGTGTGTCTAAGGCGTTCACACTGACCGGGTTGCCTCCAAACACGTCTCCGACAAAATTGTCTGGTTGAAGGCATATGCAACACTCACTCATTGGTGAAGAGAACATGATGCCAATCCTGAGTGGTCCATTTAACATGTTGTTGGGCCCATTTGTACCTTGCTGCATGGTGTCATGCTTGCAAAGATGGACCTCACCATGGACGTCGGGAGAGAAGTTGCGCTTCATGCAGCCTATTACGCACAGTTTGGGTCGTAAGATGATGTCCTGTGGCTGTACGAAAAGCATTATTCAACATATTGGCATTGCTGTCAGGGTTCCTCTGCACCAAAATCCATATGTAGTGGTCATCCACTGTAGTAGTAGACCTTGGGTGGCCTGAGCGAGGCAAGTCATAGACAGTTCCTGTCACTCTGTATCTCTATGTCCGATCAACATTGCTTGGTTCACTCCGAGATGCCTGAACACTTCCCTCATTGAAGAGCCCTTCCTGGCACAAAGTAACAATGTGGATGCAATAGAACCACAGTATTGACTGTCTAGGGATGGCCGAACTACAGACAACACAAGCCGTGTATCTCCTTCCTGGTGGAATGACTGGAACTGATCAGCTGTCGGACTCCCTCTGTCTAATAGGTGCTGCTCATGCATGGTTGTTTACATGTTTGGGTGAGTTTAGTGACATGTCTGAACAGTGAAAGAGATTGTGTCAATGATACAATATCCACAGTCAATGTCTATCTTCAGGCGTTCTGGAAACTGGGGTGATGCAAAACTTTTTTGATGTGTTTTTGTGGGACCCATGCCAAGTATGTCTAAGGAAGGATGCTGAATGTATACAAATAAACACAGCAAGAATGATATCATATTTGTCTGATCCACGGCAGAGCATCAGAGGTGCTATAGTGGCAGATGTTTCAAGACAGACACAAACTATATGTCACAGACAATGTCTGTCCTGTCCATCCAGCATAACGTAGGTGCACAGATGTGTGTGTGTGTGTGTGTGTGTGTGTGTGTGTGTGTGTGTGTGTGTGTATGTGTACTGTTGCTCATCAAAGGATTCTTCATTTTTCATTTACTTGTATGTTCTCAAGTTTTCATTTACTTTTATGCATGCATGTCAATGATTCAACACTTCTGCTGTTCAGTGAATGATGTCCTTTACTCCTGAATTACGTACATTCTGCCAGCTTTCCTTGCAATTAACTAATAGTGTAAGTCAAGATAAAATTGTGTATTTACTAGCAAGTGTTAGCACCGTAACTTGAACAAAGCTATATATATATACAAACAGTCAGGTAAAATATTTCATAAAAGCAAAGAAAGCCTTATGCAGAGGTGCAAACCACATAACATAGCAACAACTGATCTTTAACTTTTTATCTTACTGTATTTTTGCCTTTAATCATCTGAGACAAATAGCTAAATACATTTTATGACAAAGAAGATTGAGAAAACAAATAAATTGCTCAGTAGTAAACAAGTATTAGTTATCATCCAGAATGAAATTTTCACTCTGCAATGGTGTATGTACTGGTATGAAACTTCCTGGCAGATTAAAGCCATGTGCCAGACTGAGACTCGAACTTCAGCCATTTACCTTTCACGGGCAAGTACTCTACCACTTGCCCCCAAAAGGCAAAGGTCCCGAGTTTGAGTCTCGGTCCGACACACAGTTTCAACCTGCCAGGAAGTTTCATATTAGTTACTATGTTTTTCATCTGTTATGAAGTTTTCCATGCCTTACAAGAATGAAACAAAGCATAAAAACGCCATCTTGCTTGGTTACATAGTTTTATCAAAGGAAAACTGTGAGATTTTACAAGATCTCCCCATATTTAATGATAACCAAATGGTGAGAAAAAGTAATAAAACTAACTCAATGAAGAAGATTAATTTCAGCAGTACTTCAGTTTTTTTATGAATATCCTCAGAAAATATGGATCAAGTTACCTGTAAAAAAAAGCAAAGTTCTAAATTTCAAATAACTTCCGGGAATTCAGCCTGGTAACACTTTCAGCGACCGCCGATATTTTGGCGGGAGAACACCCCGCCATTTTCAAGGCAAACTGCAACGGACAGGCGGCGTATATGCAAATTTAAAACCTCGGTTCTCGGACTGAAGCAGGAAAGATAACACACACACTGAACACAAGCGCCACCAAAGATGACCAAAGTCAGAGCTATCAATAGTGAGACTATGAATTCACAGGTGAGGTAGCATTGACTCTGTCCCTCTGTTTTTTGACAAGGGAGAGAACTGGATTCCAAACAGAGTTTAAACAGAAACCTCCATCCCTGTTAACGAGGTTGCTCGCTAATTTAATCTCAACTGCCTCCCTAATAACACTGTCCCAATAGCTGGACGTGCATGCCAATATCTCGGTGTTATTATATAACATGGGGTGACCAGTATCCAAGCAATGTTCAGCAATAGCAGATCTATTTGACTGCTGTAATCATGTGTGCCGTTTATGCTCAGTACATCGGTCCTCCACGGACCTGATAGTTTGACCAATATATGCCATGCCGCAGTGACAAGGAATACGATACACACCTGCCTTACGCAGTCCAAGATCATCCTTAATGGAACTCAAAAGCGCTCTAATTTTAGATGGAGGTCGGAAAACACATTTCACATCGTATTTCCGTAAAATATGACTGATCTTGTTGGACGTGTTTCCTACGTAAGGCAAAAAGGCAGCAGACTTAGGTGTTGACTCAGAATTATCATCAATCACCCGATGGACAGTTGGTCACTAGCGCAATGCACGTTCAATCTGTCTATCACTATAACCATTTTGACGAAATGTAACTTCAAGATGGGACAGCTCAGCTGACAAAGTCTCAGCATCAGAAACGACATGTGCCCTGTGTACCAATGTACGAAGTACCCCTTCAGACTGAGCCGAATGGTGACAACTATTAGCCTGTAAGTACAAGTCGGTGTGAGTACGTTTCCTGTAGACTGCATGTCCCAGTGATCCATCATCCTTCCTCCTAACCAACATATCAATAAAGGGAAAGTAACCATCCTCTTCCACCTCCATCGTAAAACGAATGTTCGGGTGGATCGAGTTCAGATGTTCTAGAAAGACATTCAAATTCTCCCTACCATGAGGCCAAACAATGAAGGTATCATCAACGTATCTAAAGAAAAAGGCGGGTTTCAAAGGCGCCAACTCCAATGTACATTCCTCGAAGTCTTCCATAAACAAATTTGTGATCACAGGAGACAACAGACTACCCATTGCAACTCCATCTGTCTGCTTGTAATACTGGTCATTAGATAAAAAGTAAGTGGATGTCAACACATGCCGAAAGAGATTAGTTAATTCAGCACCAAACCTGGCCTCAATTAACCGCAATGAATCAGACAGAGGAACACGAGTGAAGAGAGAGACCACATCAAAACTCACTAAAATATCAGAGTCATTCAACCTCAGTCCCTCCAAACAACTAATATGATGTTCACACCAACATACTTGTGGACTCAACAGAGAAGCAAGATGCTTGGGTACACGATATGTCGGAGCGCCGATGTTACTCACTATAGGACGGAAAGGAACCTCTTCCTTGTGAACCTTCGGAAGGCCATATAACCTAGGGGGAACAGCACTATAGGTGTTAAGACTCTTGATAGTGTCCTGCGACAAACCACTTTTCTTCACGAGGCTGTTGGTTTTTCTCTCAACACTTTCTGTGGGGTCAGCATCGATTCTGCAATACACTGAATCAGATAGTAAATGTTGCATACATATACAAAAAACTCAATTCAGCATGTTTTGCACTGAGAATAATTTCTAGAGTTTGCAGTGCAGAATGTACAAGATTAGTGTATATGGCTTATTTCAATTCAATTATATCCTATGGAATAACATTCTGGGGTGCAACTAAATGTCGCTTGAGAGCGGTTTTTAAATTACAGAAAAGGGCCATTAGAATTGTTACTCACAGCTCCCCACAAACACACTGCAAGCCCTTGTTCATGCAGCTAAACATACTTACAGTAGCATCTTTGTACATATTAAAAAGCATACTGCATATAAGAACACACTTGACTAGTTTACAGGTAAATTCAGATCTTCCTGACTACAATACACATATCTGTAAGAATCTGCATGTAGAAAGAACAAGAAAAACAAAAACTCAAAAACATGTGAGCCACTATGGAATAAAGATTTATAATGCCCTGCCACTCTGCATCAGGGGAACAGAAGATGAAGGAAAATTTAAGTGAGAATTAAAAAAGTTTATGATAAATAAATGTTTTTATAGCATAGAGGAATATTTTGAATACTTAAATCACTAACTGATAGTTATATTGTTAACATCATGTTCTCATTGTCAGTTCTATGTCTCATTTATACTCTTTTTAACTCTAAAATTATGTGTAATATATGTTTTCCAAAATGTACTAAATATATATAAATCCCTCACATACGGTACATGTTAAAGGAGCATGTAAAAGAACAACACATCAATTCAATGTTTTATTTTTCAACATATTATACAATGTTAATTTTGTGTGTTTTAATTCAATGTTTTAATTTACAACATAATGTTAATTTTGTGTGTTTGATAGAAATTTGTAATATTCTGCTGTGCATATTCTGGACAGTATTATGACAATTCCTACATCATGTAAATGATGAAAAGGATGATAATAAATGAAATGAATGAAAATGAAGTGAAATCATACTATTACGAAGCACTTATAATATGATTCAATGGGCAAAGTTCTCAAAAGGTAAATTTTACCAGCAACAAATGCAATGAGTTGTGGAAGCTATCCCACCAAAAGGAGAGTTAACATGTGAACTCACTAGCATGAGCTTTGTCAGGACAAGTTTAATTTTTGTATTTGTGGACCATGAAAGACACAAGAATAACATTCCATATGAGTGAGAAATAATTTGTTGTAAACTTCTCTGTAAATATTGTGCTTATGAATGAATAGTATTCTGGCCGACTGACAGGTAGTCAAGCATTTAATTACTCTGTCTAGTGGTAAATTTTAAGGGAATGATGCAGGAACACATCCCATTTAGCAGAGAAAGGAATGTATAAATGATAAATACAATGGTATGTACTATAAGGACCTCACTGATGTGAAGTATAATTATGTGTGTGTGTGTGTGTGTGCACGCGTGTGTGTGTGTGTGTGTGTGTGTGTGTGTGTGTGTGTGTGTGTGTGTGTGTGTGGAGAGAGAGAGAGAGAGAGAGAGAGAGAGAAGTCAAACATACATGCAATAGCAAGACAAGTATGAGGACCCTTTACTGTGTGTGTGTGTGTGTGTGTGTGTGTGTGTGTGTGTGTGTGAGAGAGAGAGAGAGAGAGAGAGAGAGAGAGAGAGAGAGAGAAGACAAACATACATGCAGTAGCAAGATAGGTATGAGGACCCTTTACTGTGACTGTAAAAGTAACATTAATTGTAACATAAGAACTGAAAATGTATGCTTTGTGCCCTGATATGTACAGTGAATCATGGAAGCATTACTGAAGAATCAAGCTACACATCTGTTGACAATGTATGTTTTTGTTAATTAACATAAAAGCATTTAACAATATAGAGCAAAGTTAATCCTTTGCCCCTCTAAAATCAGGATGTAACCATGTACATTTTACCTGAATTTAATACAGAACCCAGAACAGATGATAAAATGCTTGAATAAAATCCGGTTTTTGAATTGTTCACATCTATATTAAGTGGAGTACTGTGTGCTGCTCGTCCATGACGACAGTGAGGAAAAGACAGGTTGCTACTTAACATAAAGAAGATATGTTAAGTTGCAGATGGGCACAATTATAAAAGACACTTACATAAAGCTTTTGGCCACAACCTTCATCAGCAGAAAAGAAGCACACAAAGTTCATACACACAAAGTTCATGCACACATGAGTGCCAGCTCCAGCATCTTGGTCCGGAATGCTACTATCACATGGGATGCAACCAGCAGTCTGGAGGGTGTAGGGAAAGGAAAGGGATAGTAGTGTATGGGAGAGGAGAGAGATGAACACTGTCTGGTGAAGTGTGCAGGGACTGTAATGCCAACAAGTGCAGCATCAGAAGGCTGTGGGGCAGGAAGGTGGGGAAAACAGGAGCGAAAAAGGAGATGAGTGGAAAAAGATGGGCAGGTGTGTTGGCAGAGGACGGCAAATAAACAGTGTGGGAGACAAGAACGGGGAGGAGATGACTGGACAGAGAGGGTGGAAACTGCTGGGTGGAGGATGGGGTGGACAGTATGTTACCGTAGGTTGAGGCTGGGATAATTATGGGAGTGGAGAATGAGTTCTAAGGATAACTCCCATCTGTACAATTCAGGAAAGCTGGTGGTGCAGGGAAGGACCCAAATGGCTTGGGTAGTTAAGTGGCCACTGAAATCAAGTGTGTTATGTTCAGCTGCATGTTGTACCACAGGGTGGTCTACTTTGCTCTTACCACATTTTGGCAGTTGCCATTCATACTGGTGGACAATCATTGGCAGTCATACCAAAATAAAAAGCTGTGCAATGATTTCAGAGAGCTGGTAAATGACATGGCTGCTTTCACAGGTGGCCTGGCCCCTGATGGGGATCCCCTTTCTTGTCTCTCACCCTGTTTGTTTGCTGCCCTCTGACAACGCACCTATACACCTTTCCCCATTTCTCTCCTTTTTTGCTCCTTTTTTCCCACCTCTCTGCCCAACAACCTCCTGACACAGCACATGTTGGCATTCTAGTCCCTGCACACTCCACCAAATAGTGTTCATCTGTCTCTCCCCACCCATACACTACTACCCTCCAGATTGCTGCTTGCATTCTATGTGATGAGATATGAAATTGGCAGTCATGTGTGCATCAGGTGTGCTTGCTTGCGTATGTGAATGGTGTATGATAGTCTTTTTCTGATGAAGACTGTAGTCAAAATCTTTATGTTGTGCCTGTCTGCAACTTAACATTTCTTTTTATGGTAAGCCAATATAATTGTAGGATATTCACACATTTCTTTTTAAGGGTGTGAAAGAAATATGCATTACTAAGACTTGTCATACAGGAATATAAGATTAATTATATAAACATTTATAGTTATGGTACTGATGGCTGGGAGTCCCACCTGGGGAAGTTCGGCTGCCGAATTGCAAGTACTTTCAGGTGACACCACATTTGGTTGATGATGATGACAACACAACACTCAGCCCTTGAGCTAAGAAAATCTCTGAACCAGCTGAGAATTGAACCAGAGCCCACTGGATGGCAGTCAGACATGCCGACCTCTCAACTAACAAGGTGGGCTATAGTTATAAGAATGATCAAAGGTAGATACATACATCCATAACTGTTAATACTGTAAAATGACAATTGCAACAATGGATGTATATTTGAACATATATGAAAGGTATTGAAGTTGGAGAGGTACAAACAGTACCACCAATGTGAGTTGGAAATAATGTTGTGAGACAACACAATGCAAATACGATGTCACATCATACTTGGAGCCACCCATCTATTTAAAAATGTACATATTACAAGTAGTAAGCAGTGTTAAATTACACTACACTATCCATTTTAATGTCTGTTTCCATGACACATTTCCACCGTAGTGTGGTTATATATTTTCTATTTGAAGAGTATATGTTTTATGTTGAGTCTTGTCTTGATTTCTGCAACTAAAAGATCTCTTCTAAGTAGATACAGCAGTAAACTTTTCTTTAGACACTGATGAATCTAATTGCAGGTGTGTGGATTATAGGTTTTTGGTTTAGATTTAATAGATCATGTGAAAAGCTCAAAATTCATAACAAAAGAGAACTGTATGATGTGATTACTATATAGAAAAATTTTCATTGTAACACAAATGTAAGAAATTAAACTTTGATGTTCCTTTATATGTAAAGAGTAATTTAAAAGTATGTATAGGAAGGCAAACTTAACTATGACTGTTATCACAATATTGAGGAAGAAATAAATGAGACTTAGATAAAGTGAAGTTTGTACAAAGAAAAAAAATTATATTATTTTACGATAAATACATATCAATGGTTTTTAATTAAAGTGATAAAGTGACTTGTGTAGTGAAGTGTAGGCTTCAATGCAGAATTTCAAGTATGAGTGAAGCTAAGTGTACACCATGCACTGACAGAACAGCAACCGATGCCATGACATGGACTATATCAAAGTAAATTACAATAACATGACAAACTTACAGGACTGATGTCTTGGCTCTATATACTACATTTTGTACCACCATTCATTTCCACCAGGCCATGGGTTAACATCCATAATATCCTGGAGATATATCACAAAGGCACAAGGCAAACACCTGTGTATGGTTCCAGTGTACTTGCTCACTCATGTGAACTGAAGTACCACCAACACCATGTGTTCCAATGATCAGTCCAAAACAACACAACTCAAAAGAAAAATGGTGTTCAAAACAATGCAATTGTAAGGCTGAATGTACACTGTTGATTGACATGATCCAATGAAAATGTATGAAGTCACTCCATAAGAAATAACTAAAAGACATTTTTACACATGACATGCTCTCCTATAAACCATAAAGCCAAAAAGTGTTCAAAAACAATAACCTTTGCATAGCCTTAAATATTTTATAACTGTTGTTTGTAAATTTTGTGTTTCTTTAGAATTCAAGTTTTAGCTTTCAATATGGGCAGACATGTGACAATAATAAAGAAAATGTATAAAACAATTCTTGACACCCCCATACCTATCCTTGATTCAATAATAAAGGAATTGTGTCCCTGACCATGATCTTAATCCACTGGTGTTGAAGGACATAATAAAGTATAAATCATACCGTGCAAGTGTAAAAACTAACTTGAAACCTGTGTCGATGTGTTATGGCTTTGTGATGATAGATGTAAAAAATTTTAATTTCATGTGTTCAATGAGATATCCAACTACCATCTGCTATCATCATGTACTGAGGTTTTCGCTTCCAGCAGATAATTGGGGCATATGTAATGTAACATATGTACGGGAAAAATGACATGATAATTTTAAATAGTAAATGGTACAAGGAATGAAGATGAAAAAAATGTTTGACACTCTGTATTTATGTTGCATAAAGATGTATACAAAAGTTAAGATATTATATCGCTGAAAAGATCGAGGGAGTCTTAATGAAAATGAACATTTTTTTATCTTCTTTTATCTGTTCTCACATGGTCTGCATGTTATGTACTGCCTGTGTCAATAATTTATGAAAAAAATATGTGTGTTATTGATTCCCAAAAGTTTGAAATAATTTCTCTTTGAGTTATTATATGCAAATATTAATTAGCAATGGAAGAGAAGAAAGCACAACTAAGAAGACTGATTGCCTTCTATCAGAATTGCTCACAGTATAAAATCACTATTAGAAGAATGGGAAAAGCCACCTCCAATAAAAAGGAAAATTTTGAAAAGATAATCCTTATTAGATACCAGTTATAATCCCGACCACATGATGCACAAAATGCAGCAAGAAGTGTTAAATCCAACTTTAAGGACAATTGTAAAACAAATATTTTATTTCCTTATAATAGTAACATTCCATGTGAGGAAAGCAGTTTCTTTCTCTCTGTACATCATACTACAAATATTTCAAGACCTGACATACACACACCTAATCCAAAAGAATCAACTGATTTGCTCACTTTGTCTGAGCTGGAGGAAGTGTGTAATATTTAAATTTTGACCCAGTACTGTAGGGCAGCTACAGTATGCCTGTTCTCCCAAGAACCATACAAATGATGGCTAGGTCAACAGCTATCTAAGCATTTGACTCGTTATCTCTGCAATCAATAGAACCCAAGATATGACCCCTGAAAAATTACGTTTTTGCACACAGCTTTTTGGAGTGTAATGATACCACACATGGACCTATCACATGTCTATTGCTCTGCTCTCAACATTCATCAAACTGATTTGAAAAGATAATGTTAAAAAACACTTTGGAACATTCTAGTAATGCTGACATATTAGGTGATTTCCAGCAAAATTTCAGAAGAGGTCGAAGTATCATGTCAACAGCAGTGCAACTTGCCCATTATTTACCTGAAAAACTAAATCTTAAGTCCCAAGCAGCAAGAGTATTTCTGAATCTCTCCAAAGCTTTCAATAAAGTACATCATAGTGCTCTCTCGTGAAAAACTGTGATGAGTGGTGTTACTGATTGCTGGAATCATATTTAAAAGGCAGATTCAGTGTATCAAGTACCTGGGAAGCATGATTGAAAGTAAGGGGGGAAACGCAATGGAAATAAATGAAAGGTGCAGAAAAGCAGGGCAGTTCTTCAAATGCATTAGGGGGCTTATTTGGAGCAAGGAGGTGCCACAGAAATCCAAGGGAATTATATACTGAACCTACTTTGTCCCCATATTGGCATACGGAAGTGAGACATGGGTAATGCACAAAAGCGACAAAAGTAGATTACAAGCTAGTGAAATGAAGTTCCAGAGGAGCAGGTTGAGTGTAACAAGACGAGACAGATTGCAAAATGTGTATGTGAGGGAAAGACTAAAGGAGGAACCAGTACAGGACAGGATAGAAAAATCAAGACTGCAGTGGTATGGACACATGAAGAGAATGGATGAGGGAAGAATTCCAAAGAGGATGTTTGATCTGCAACTGGAGGGGAAGAGGCCCAGGGGAAGACCAAGAGATAGATGGGTGAAGGGAGTGAAGGAATGTGTGACGAGAAGAGGAGAGAACTGGACGAAGTTGGAAGAGGGGGAATGGTGGAACGACAGAACACGGTGGAGAGGCTTGTGTTCCCGCCAGACCCAGCCAGTGGCTGGAAACTGTCCAAGATGATGATGATGATGATTACAGTGTATAGAAATTATATACGATGATGGATAAGTACTGGAGAGAAGAAAGACAAAAACAAAACAAAAATGTACATTTTGGTGTTCCCCAGCAGCTCAATTTTAGGTTCATTCCCACTCATATATGTTACATAAATTATTTTCCAAGATTTCTAGGTAATAATCATCTGGTCACTATGTATTGTAATGACACATTAGGTGTCTGTTGCGAGTACTATGATCCCAGCCTCATTGAAGAGATTATGAACTTCACTGAAAAGACAAGAGCTCACTTTGAAAGAGACAATTTAAAAGTTAACAGAGAAAAACAAATATTATTCATTTTGCATCGAGTAGTCCAAATAGACAAAATACTCTAAATGGTGAGATTCTGTGTAAAACCTGTGCAGAATGTAACTTTTTGGGTATATACATCGATAACTGACTTTCATGGAAGCAGCAGGCTGACCATGTCTGCAAAAAAAGTTATATCTGATTTACATGTATTAATGAGATTATCACCATACCTTAATTCTGAAACTCTAAGGTCTGTGTGTTTTGGCTTTGTATATCCATTCCTGTCTTATGGAACAGCACTGTGGAGTGGAACCTCCTATGATGATATGAAAAAGGTTTTCATGCTACAGAAGAGAACCTTGAGGACGGTAGTAAAAATGAAACAAGGAACATAAAAATTCGTCCATTTTATTTGGACTGTTGAGCTCCATGGCCGTGGATAATGGTATTTTACTATAAAAATACAGTGACCAGCCACTTTTTTTAATGCGTTTTATTTATACCAATATGCATTTCGGGTTTGCACCCCTCTACAGCTGGCAAATTACATGTATCTTCAGTTTCTACAGTGGTAAAATATCGACAGCAGTTTGGATGCTGCACCTGGCATTCTCCTCTCCTTGTTTTTTCTTGGCTATTATTCTTTTTTGTAACAGCACAAACACTTTTTGTCACGTATTTTACACAGGCGCACTGCGTTATCACCGTGTTGTCGACTCCAACATAGTGGATAACGCAGTGCACCTGTGTAAAATACTTGACAAAAAGTGTTTGTGCTGTTACAAAAAAGAAGAAAGGCCAAGAAAAAACAAGGAGAGGAGAATGCCAGCTGCAGCATCCAAACTGCTGTCAATATTTTACCACTGTAGAATCTGAAGATACATGTAATTTGCCAGCTGAAGATGGATGCAAACCCAAAATGCATATTGGCATAAATAAAATGTGACAGTGAAACATACTTGATAGTGACAGGGCGGTGCTACGAAAAGAGTGAAGGAGACAGTGCCTGGGGAAGAGGAATAAAGAGAAGGAGAAAGTAGCAATGGGAGAGCCAGTGATAATGAAAGACATAGCCTATGACAATGACAACAAGGAAGAGATAGACAGTAAGAGGAGACAATAGCAGAGGGAAGAAACAAATGACACAGTAGCAGTAAGAGAGAGCAAAAGGAAGACTGACAGTGAGTAGAGACAGTAGTAGTAGGACAGAACGAAGAAGATTGGCTGTAAGACAAGAGACAGTGATCATTAGAGAGACACAAAGAGATAATGACACTGAGCTGGGCTGATTGAGTGAGTGAGAAAGGGTAATTGGGAGTGGGTGGTTATGAGGGACTTACAGTACTGAGAAAGTTACAGTTAGGTGCGCTTATGGGAGTGAGAGGTGAGTTGCATGTTAAAAAGAGCACAAATATGTTTGCATGCCAAACTTTTTGAGAAAATTTTTAAAGGTGCTGAGGAAGGTGGAATGAGACAGCTGGTACCCAACTTTTCAGTCAGTCTTTTACACAGAACAACATTCACCTTCTTTCCACTCTGATAGGAGTATTTTTCCACTGGTCAATAGCTCATGCCTGAGATACGTTTCTTAATCCAATCTATGCAAAGCGTATGTACATTTCAGTTGGAGCATAAATTATTAGTCATTCGAGATCCATCAAAATGATCAGAGCATTGATTTTTAACTTTGGAAATATGGTTAACAATTCTTAATTCATGGAATTTATTAAGTTCATGGATAAAGCCATAACTTTGATATTACATTACTCAATAAGTGTTCAAGTTATATTTGTCACAGTGAGAAACAATGTAATAAATACCACTCATTACTTCTTTGATGCTTAATAATGAGAGTATCTTTAATACAAAATATATTTTGACTTACATAATTACTTAATCTTTAGGAATGGAAGTAGTTGCCACACTTTTAAAATTGAAAGAAACATACCACTAAAACATTTGGAAAATACTGAATTCAGATCTCCTCCTTCTCCAAGACATCCGGCATCCAATAGTTTTAACTGTTCTATGATTTCCATGTCTTTTATTCCATCATTTATCATTTCTTCTCTTAACTTGACCATTGTATCAAATAATTCAAGCAATCCAGCCTGACAACAGAGAAAATCCTTTGTACAGTCACCCCCAAGGAGAAACACAAAGGCACTGTAATCACATTTCTCTACCCGTCACTGTCATAACTTGTCTACTTTTGAATGATAAATTTATTTCTTGGCTTTGTCATTAAGCTAGTTACATTTCCTCAGAAACACATGCACAATACAATTTATGGTGTGTAACACCTCAGGTGTACAACAATTACACATAATTCATTAGAAAATGAGTAGTCAGACCATGACTCACCATTAAGATGGGATGTGGAGCTGTGAAAAGTTACAGAAAAGTTGATATAACTAATTCCAAACTATAAAACGTTCCCAAAATGCCCAGACCTTGACAGAGGGCAAGGAAAGCAAGGCCCAGTGGCTATGTCTCTCGGCAAAAAACAATGCCTCAAACCTATTCATAAAAAGTATGAAGCCTGCCTTTCACCATTTGTGTAAACATCTCCAGATCTTGAGACAACCTACCAGTCATTATAACATCTCCAAATCTGGACATAAAAAATTGCATGATTTTTGTAACTTATCATTTAAATATCTGAAGTAGACAGTAATTACTTTTCATCAATGACGTAGTCTGAACAATATAGATACAATCCCTGAAAACTGCAATTATAGATAATAACATCTTTTATAAAAATAAGTGGCTGTAATAGCCACTACACATTCTGTCTGTCTTACTTTTGTTTTCACTGTTCTTGCAGAAAGAGTCATTTACATTGAAGAGGTGTATGTTGTAATCGTTACTATATGTATGATATGTTAGCCTCGTTATTACTGTAAGTAACCTTTCAACCCTTTATGTCAATGTTTTGAACATTTAAACAATTTCTAGCAATTTATAGCTGCCACACCGCCAGGAAATAGACTATCACTGGTGTGCAACAATCAGCTGCCATTACATGGCACTTTCAAATATTGCAAAATATTTCATGTCTTTTTCCACAGCAGCAGCCATAAAGCAGTTTAAAGCATTTCATTTAATATTATCTGGCACAGCAAAGGGTTTTTACAGTCCAAATTAGATACAGCAGCTTCAGCCTAGGCTACAAACAAAAGAATCTTAAAATATATACATTGGTTAGGTGCCTCTTATGATAAAAGAGAACCCATCGACAAAAAGTAAATGCAAATCCAGTATTTTACTCTCTTTACACCTTCTTATTTCATTGGTTTTACCAATGGAAGTCTGATCTCTATTGTATGCAAGTTTTTGTAATTTACATGCAGGTTTGGTATCGGAATATCAATTAAAGGACCCGTAAGCAAGAATAAAATGAAATAACTGGCACCCTTTTATGCGGGGCTCAAACCAATTGCTAAGGAATATAAATATATATAGATATACAAATGTATTTATGTATATGTTGTGGATAATTATGTATATGTACTAATTATGACAATTTTTTTTCATGCTCAAACTACACTGAGAACAAGAATTGAAAATTATGAATAATTGAATAAATTACCCTGAGATGAGAGAGATGAAATATTTTACGGACAAACATGAATAAAGAAAAGTGTAACATAAGGACCTCTGAGCATGGACTCTTGTCTTCAAAGGAATTTTTCCAGATAGACAGTACAGTGGACGAGTCAAGGTGTGTAGTAATATTTCAAAGGAATTTTGCACTGAAAGTAATAAGTAATTAAATAAATGGTTCAGTTTGTTTCAAAAACTATACTTTTTTTCAAACTTACAAGTGTGTATCTGATGTTGAATTTTTGTGTTACTGCTCTCTGATTTTATTTTATGTCACTGTATTGCAAGCAATTAAATGTATGTATCTTGCGCAAACTTATACGGCAATTTTTGATCAGTTGTGCTTAAGGTTGGATGGAATATGGATTCAAAATCTAGCTCAGATTTTGGGATGCATGAAAACATGTAAGAAATAAGCAATATAAGAAACAAAAGTGAAGTCATTACCCCAGCTAGTATCATGCGGAGAGCAAGTGACGGTAATCAGTTACAATCACTCTACCGATGACTAGTCAGGATGTAGACCAAATAGGGCTGCCAAACAGATACAGCAATGAGTAGCAGGCTACAAGTAGACACAATGACAGCAGCACCAGTGTGTGCTGCCAGATCCTTTTGCTGAATTTTTGCGAAAGCTTGGAGAAAGAGACAGACTATTAGCAGAATAATTAGCAGAGTGAAGAAATGAAAGAGCTGATAGGGAGAAGGAAAGAGATAGACTATTAGAACTAAAATAAGCAGAGAGAGAAAGAGAAAGTCCAATAGGGAGGTGGAGAGAGATAGATTTTTAGAACAAAAATTAGAAGAGAGAAAACGGTGACAAGCCAAAAGAGGTACGAAACATGTCAGACAGATTAACAAGCAGTCTGAAAAAGTTCAGTTGGAGATATTTGAAATGAAAAAAGCTTACAGTGAGTAACCAAATTTGGTCAGTAACCTTGTGAGTGATGTAGAAAATTTGCAGGCTGCCCATACAGTTATTAAAGATGACATGGAAATGTTAACTAATCATTTAAAAAATTTAGAGCTTTTGCAGAAGGAAATCATTGAACAGCACCTTACTGAATAAGGAAAGAAGGTGGAAAAGGAATTTATGATTAGTTAATGGCAAAGGATAATGAAATTGCAGAACAGATTGACTATAAGGTAAAAGAAGCTATACAGCAAGCAAGTAATGGATAGCTTTCGATAACAACAATGAAGCTGAAATGAGAAAGACCGATTAAGCACACACCAGTGACATACTTAAGCATGAGCTACCACGCTGGTGACATGAAGTGGTACAGTGTATTTCCAATTTGGACTTAACAAGAAACCTGAAGGTAGCACTGCATATCGTAGAAACACCTAAGGCAATGCAGCAAGCATTTATGGCACTCACAAACCATGATTTGAATATAATACAGGAAGTTTTAGCTCACAGAGAGAACCACAGATAACTGCTAATATTATGGGGGCAGCTCCATCTGTATCTCACGTAATGATAGAATAAAGCCTCATCAAGCAAATACAATTTCAAACATTCAATACAGAAAAGAAGTCTGTCCACCCTGTTATATTTATCAAAACAAAAAATCCAATTCATTGTTTCCCACAAACGAGGCAATGCCACACAGAGGGCAAATGAGATGATAAATAGGTGTCACACTGTTAAACAATTTGAAAGAGCATTTTTAGCAAAGTATTGGTACCATTCAATACAAGGATGACTTAGAACAGAAGTCTACAGCCTTGAGACATATAATCCCAAACAGGAAACTTCACAAAAGTAATTTGAGAAATATATAAATAAGACCAGGTTCTGGGACAAACCAATTTCAAATAGAGATGTGATTGGGATACTGAAATTATGACTACTGAGTCACATCCAGTAAAGATGATATAGAAAAGTATCTTCCTATGTTATGCGCCATTGACCTGGCACAGTAAGACATGAAAGCAAGCACTGAGCATGGGAATGATCAATCACCTCCGTGCAAACATGAAGACTGAAATGCTCATTCCAACCAAGGAAATGGTAATGGGAGGAAGTATGAGCTACAACAAAGTAATTTTGGATGGCAAAACAGAAATAGTCATGTGCAGTTTAACATAAAATGTCACTATAATGACAGATTTATCCCAGGTTATAACAACAACAACAACAACAACAGTAACCAGTGTAGGACGAATAAAGCAAATCTGGGGATATTAATAACAACAATAACAGTAATTATCCAGTACACTGGATCCAGAGCATAGGATCGTCATCACCACCACCACAGGATAGTAAGCCTGCGTATCGTAAGAGTTGTCAGAGTGACAAATGAAGGCTGTTAGGACCCCTCACAGATGACAAACTAGAATAGACCACAATAAGCTCCCCATTGTTGGTCAATGGGCAGAGAGGGGGCACACCTCTTGCCAATAATGTGAATATACAAATGCTGAGGTACAATGATACTATCGATATGCAGAAAGATCTACTAATGGAACCACATAGGTGCAAGAGCACCAGAGCTGAGATAGTGCAAGTAATAGTCAAAGCACATGTAGGTAGCACACCCATGGACACAGAAGCAACAGGTAGAGTCCTGAGCTATGCTTTGTTTAAAGCCATAAGCAATGCATAAAAATTGCCCACACATCCAGTGCAGAGCTGTAAGGTGACTGGAACCATTGGTGCACAGGCACAAGCTATTAAGTACCAGGTGCAAGTAGATATTTTCATACGAGAAGAAGCCATGAAATGTTCTTTTCTTGTGGTTAAGGTATTATGGTGGCCTGCTTCTTACCTGAGAGAAAGGCAGATATTGACCTCTCAAATGGAGAATTCAGCACAATGAACAAAGGTAGGAGAGTTGTTCTGGATTTTTTTGTGAACCAAGGAGATACATGGCAAAAACTGTCAGAGTATCCAAGTAAAGCACAGGGGGTTGTCAATATTACA
This sequence comes from Schistocerca americana, assembly GCF_021461395.2. Taxonomy (NCBI): domain Eukaryota; kingdom Metazoa; phylum Arthropoda; class Insecta; order Orthoptera; family Acrididae; genus Schistocerca; species Schistocerca americana. Next base: position 544,759,262 of record NC_060119.1, read on the forward strand.
GATTAGCAGTGACTTACAGGCCAGGAATTTTATTACTTGGACCCCATGGAAGATGACGCTCTTGGTAGGATAAATTTGATTAACTCCAAGGTGGAGGAATCAGATTATTTTAATTTGGAACAACAAAAGCAATTGACTCAGCTATCAAATTGTTATCCAGATGATTTTTCAGAGAAACCCGGTACAATTAAAGATTATATGTACAAAATTGAGGTGGTGTCCCACAAAACATTTTATCACGCAACTTACTCGGTCCTGTGGATGAAAAAAGATGCTGTTAACAACGAAATAAGAAAAATGATACAATGGAGTATAATATGGCAATCTATATTGCCATACAGCAATCCATTAGTTGCTGTGGTGAAGTCAGGAGGAAAAGTTAGGTTGGTGTTGGATGCCAGAGCCATTAAGAAGATTATTGTACCTGTACATAAAAGGCCCAAGAATTTGATGTATATATAATGAATTTGTTCCCAGTCTTAATGACCAATTGATCACAAAACCATGACATGGGGTGCTAAAAGTAATAACAAGGAAATACAAATAAATATGTACCTGGGTGTTCACGCACAAGGTGTACTATAAAATGTGAACTGTGGGACATAAAGAACATAATGTTGCAAAGTTATTGCAACCAAACATGCTAAGCTGACATGAACTTTAAAATGAAGAATGTTGGTGAAAGTAATTAAGAAGCAAGCATTTGTGGTAACAGTGACTGTAAATTAACTGTGGTTGGTGATGAGAGAGTGTACTACTGAATGCTATCCATACTATGTACAAACTGTGTCCAGACATCAGTATGCATGCAAAAATGTGAGATGTTAAGATGGCGTATGAATGTAGAACCAAAACATTTATGTCAATGTGTTTGGAAAGGATGCGAGTTAAAGCACATCAACAATGTAAATTTCTGCTTCGCTGCAGACTCTAGCTGACATAAATGGTGAGCAGGTGTGAGTGAAAATGTTTGTGGAACAATGTGTGGGATGCAAACTATCTATGTAGAGGAACGCTTATTAAGTGCCTTTGTAGTGACATGCTTCATAATTTCACAAACCTAACAAATTAATAACTGTTTTACAAACTATTTGTGAACCATTTATGAACTGACTTACATCATACAAATTAAAGCAATCGTGTTTTGGAAATTGAAGACACTAAATGCTCAAGTGAGTGTTGTGTAAGAGACAGTGACAGGAACTGGATCTGTACAGAACAATAAATAGTGTATTAATCAAATTCTACCCTGCAGAAAAATAACATCTGCTTGTAGGCAGAATGTTTAAATTTGTGTGAATTCCTAAGGGACAAACTGCTGAGGCCATCAGTGCCTAGACTTACACACTACTTAAACTAACTTATGCTAAGAACAGCACCTACACCCATGCTCGAGGGAGGACTTGAAACTCCGGCAGGAGTGGCCATGCAATCCATGACATAGCACCTCTAACCTAACAGCCACTCCACGTGTCGCTTGTCGGCAGAATTCTATACCATGTTTACATTTTTTTTCAGGAACCCTTTCATGCTGAATTGATCTGTCACACTGAGCATCGGAGTGGAGGGCGGCATGGGTCTACGCACCTCTGACCAGCGACATTCCAGACCAGCAGTAGTATGTCTGCAGGTTCGGACTTCAATATGTGAATGCATGTTCTGGTTGGGTGTTGATATCACTGATGACATCGGAATTAATCTTACGTCTAGTCCTACAATTAAGTGACAATGGACCATAAGGTACTAGATAAGAACCTTCACTTAATATAACAATTTCGGCCAAATGTACAGTACGAAATGCTAAAACTTCACGTGATGTAAAACTTTCCAGACCAGTCCTAGATGCGTCATGACAAACAACAACAGCAAAGGTAATCCAACCATTACCTATAGAACTTGATTCAGATGATTTTGCAATAGAGAAATTCAATTTAAGTCCTAAAAAGTAATTAGGACCTGACAATATAGGTAAAGAGGCAATCTTCTTGAGATTTGTTATCTTCTTGCTCGTACCTGGTGCTGGAACAGTACCATAGGTGCCAGCAATATTGACCAATTGTTTATAGACCAGCATTCGTCTGTGACGGCGATATCCAAAACAGCAGCACTCAAGCAAATAATTAAATACATCATTGTGCAGAATCTCATGGAGAAAACTGGAGACTTTCACCATATAAGAACTTTTGGAAACAAATAACAAAACACCTTTAATTTGAAAATATAGTGATCACATTTGTGCCCACAGTAATAAGGTTTGAATAAACTGCCAACACAAAACTAAATCAAGAAGAATTAAATCTTAAGATTGTAAACTGAATAACTTTTGTCATGCACCATGTAATCTCATGTGATGTAAGAGATGATATTTTTTGCATTATTCATTGTAGTATTTTAATACTGTTTCTGTAAAACTGTTTTAATTTCACATTGACACGTGGCAAACAAAAGCATAAACTGAAAGAAATGAGTGAATGGTACAGTCTGTCTGCTCTGCCCGGGTTTTTTGGGGTTTTCTATCGGTCTACATCCAAATGGAGGAGGATCCTAAGAAAATTAGTCCCCAGCATATAGTAATCTGCAGACTATACTTAACTAAACAAATAACTATGTAGAAATATATAAAGTTTTTAATCACTGTGACTATGTAACACCAATGAAATCAAATTGAGATTCAAAGATATTGTCATCTCAAATACGTTCAAAAGGTGTGTACGAAGATTGTAATGTATGTGAATTTTCAAACTTGTGAAAACAAGAACTCATATCATTTGTGTAATAAAGCGACACTGAAAGCTTAAGATGAGTGCCACTCACAAACAGTGAACAGGTGTGCTCCTGGTGTTCCAGAGTGCAAAATATAATATCTCCAGATTTGGACATTAAAATTGCATGATTTTTGTAACTTATCACTGAAATGTCTGAAGTATATAGTAATTATTTTTCATCAAAGACATAGTCTGAATGATATAGGTGGCATCCCTGACAACTGCAATTACAGATAATAATGTCTTTTCTTGTTCTATAAAAAAAAAGTTGTTGCAATAGCTGCTATGTTTTCTATCTGTCTTACATTTGTTTTCGCTGTTGCTGGAGAAAGTCATTTACATCGAGTAGGTGTATGTTGTAAGCGTTAATGCATGTATGAAATGTTAGCCTTGTTATTATTGAAAGTAACCTTCCAATCCCTTATGTCAATGTTTTGAACATTTAAATAGTTTCCAGCAATTTATAGTTACCTTACCACCAGGAAACAGAAAATCACTGGCATGCAACAAACAGCCACAATTACATGGCAATTTCGAATATTACTAAATATTTCATGTCTTTTTCTGCAGCAGCAGCCATAAAGCAGTTTAAAACATTTCATTTAATAATATCTGCCATGACAAAGTATTTATTTTATTACAGTGTCAGTATTTGCAATATTTTAGATCCAAGTTAGATAAAGCAGCTTTGGTCTCGACTACAACCAAAAGAATCTTAAAATATATAAATTGTTTATGCACCTCATGTGATAAAAGTGAACTCACCAACAAAAATTAAATGCAAAGCCAGTATTTTATTATCTTTACATATTCTTATTTCATTGGCTTACTTACAAAAGAAGGACCTCTATCATACACAAGTTAATGTAATTTATAGGCAGACTTGGTGTCAGTGTTACCAGATATAGACTGGGGCACTCAGATGTTTAGGATGGGTGGTAGGGACAGAGCATCGAGTGACATTACACTGAGTGCACTATTCGAAAATTACCTCAAGCAATTAAACAGAGAACCAACTCGCGGAGATAACATCTTGGACCTACTGATAACAAACGGACCAGAACTTTTCGACTCTGTAAGCACAGAACAGGGAATCAGTGATCATAAGGCCTTTGCAGCATCCCTGAATATGGAGGTAAATAGGAATATAAAAAAGGGAGGAAGTTTTATTTGTTTAGCAAGAGTAATAGGAGGTACATTTCAGAATACCTAACAGATCAAAATGAAAATTTCTTTTCCGACACTGACAATGTTGAGTGTTTATGGAAAAAGTTCAAGGCTATCGTAAAATGCGTTTTAGACAGGTACGTGCCGAGTAAAACTGTGAGGGACAGGAAAAACCCACCGTGGTTCAACAACAAAGTTAGGAAACTACTGCAAAAGCAAAGAGAGCTTCACTGCAAATTTAAACGCAACCAAAACTTCTCAGACAAACAGAAGCTAAATGATGTCAAAGTTAACGTAAAGAGGGCTATGCATGAAGCGTTCAGTGATTTCGAAAGTAAAATTCTATGTACCGACTTGACAGAAAATCCTAGGAAGTTCTGCTCTTACGTTAAATCAGAAAGTGGATCGAAACAGCATATCCAGACACTCTGGGATGATAATGGCATTGAAACAGAGGATGACTCATGTAAAGCTGAAATACTAAACACTTTTTTTCCAAAGCTGTTTCACAGAAGAAGACCGCACTGCAGTTCCTTCTCTAAATCCTCACACAAATGAAACAATGGCTGACATCGAAATAAGTGTCCAAGGAATAGAAAAGCAACTGAAATCACTCAACAGAGGAAAGTCAACTGGACCTGATGGGGTACCAATTCAATTCTACACAGAGTACGTGAAAGAACTTCTCCCCCTTCTAACAGCCGTGTACTGCAAGTCTCTAGAGGAACAGAAGGTTCCAAATGATTGGAAAAGAGCACAGGTAGTTCCAGCTTTCAAGAAGGGTCATCGAGCAGATGTGCAAAACTATAGGCCTATATGTCTGACAGCGATCTGTTGTACAATTTTGGAACATGTTTTTTGCTCATGTATCATGTCATTTCTGGAAACCCAGAATCTACTCTGTAGGAATCAACATGGATTCCAGAAACAGCGATTGTGTGAGACCCAACTCACTTTATTTGTTCATAAGACCCAGAAAATATTAGATACAGGCTCCCAGGTAGATGACATTTTCCTTGACTTCTGGAAGGCGTTCGATACAGTTCCGCACTGTCGCCTGATAAACAAAGTAAGAGCCTACGGAATATCAGACCGGCTGTGTGGCTGGATTGAAGAGTTTTTAGCAAACAGAACACAGCATGTTGTTCTCAATGGAGAGGCATCTACAGACATTAAAGTAACCTCTGGCGTGCCACAGGTGAGTGTTATGGGACCATTGCTTTTCACAATATATATAAATGACCTAGTAGATAGTGTCAGAAGTCCCATGCGGCTTTCCGCAGATGATGCTGTAGTATACAGAGAAGTTGCAGCATTAGAAAATTGCAGCAAAATGCAGGAAGATCTGCAGTGGATAGGCACTTGGTGCAGGGAGTGGCAACTGACCCTTGACATAGACAAATGTAATGTATAGTGAATACGTAGAAAGAAGGATCCTTTATTGTATGATTATATGACAGCGGAACAACCACTGGTAGCAGTTACTTCTGTAAAATATCTGGGAGTATGCACACAGAATGATTTGAAGTGGAATGATCATATAAAATTAATTGTTGGTAAGGTGGGTGCTAGGTTGAGATTCATTGGGAGAGTCCTTAGGAAATGTAGTCCATCAACAAAGGAGGTAGCTTACAAAACACTTGTTCAACTTATACTTGAGTATTGCTCATCAGTGTGGGATCCGTACCAGGTCGCATTGACAGAGGAGATAGAGAAGATCCAAAGAAGAGTGGCGTTTTTTGTCACAGGGTTATTTGGTAAGCGTGATAGCATTACGGAGTGATTTAGCAATCTCAAGTGATAGACTCTGCAAGAGAGGCGCTCTGCATCGTTGTGTAGCTTGCTGTCCAGGTTTTGAGAGGGTGCGTTTCTGGATGAGGTATCGAATATATTGCTTCACCCTACTTATACCCCCCAAGGAGATCACGAATGTAAAATTAGAGAGATTCGAGCACGCACGGAGGCTTTCTGGCAGTCATTCTTCCTGCGAACCATACATGACTGGAACAGGAAAGGGGGGTAATAACAGTGGCACATAAAGTGCCCTCTGCCACACACCGTTGGGTGGCTTGTGGAGTATAAATGTAGATGTAGATGTAGAATATGAATTAACAGATCTGTAAGCAAGAATAAAATGAAATAATATAAAGCAACTTATTGGTGATAACACTGGCCAGCTACGAAAATGTTTTGGGCTCCAAAATAGTTAATTCTTATGTATTTCCAACTGAGAATTAAAAAATCACCATAAAAATTATAGATCAGCTCTTGCTTTGGAGATAAAGTGACATTTCATTTTTATAGTCACCACGTTCAGTTTGTGGGAAATTTTGTTTTTGGAGTTGGTGCACCTGTCCCATAAGAAAACACAAATGCTCTTAAGCTGTTTGTAAGCCTTAAACATAAATACTGTTGCTGTGACTGTGAGTTTCATATAGTTTCTGCTGTAATTAAAGCAGAATTTGTGGTTTGAGGGTGCTTTTGCAGTGTAAAATTGTAAAAATGCCATGAAAACGTGTAAATAAGGTGAATAATTTTTGTTAAATTTGTGGTAAAATAACATTTTCATCACAGAAATGCAATCTGACACCTCTTTTGAAGACTGACTATCAGCACGATTTCAGTATGAAAGTAGGGCACCTGAATAAGTCTTGGGCTCCACATATATTTTGCAATGCATGTTCAGCTACACTGTGATAATGGCTGAAAAATAAGAAACAATCTATGGCTTTTGCTGTGCCTATGGTTTGGCAGGAGCATACTAGCTGTACAGATGACTGCTATTTATGCTTGACTCCACCTACAAAGCCAGGATTGTTTATAAAAAAAAGAAGAACAGTTCGCTACCTGAATCTTCAATCTGTTAATTGACCCATTCTGCATTCAGATGGTTTACCAGTTCCTACTCCACCTGCAAATGTGTGTTTGAAGTAGAAAATGAAGACAGTTTGAAACAACAACAAGAAGAAGAACCAAACAAGGCTTCCACATCCCATGACCCTGATTTTGAGGGAAAAGATGATAAACTGCACAGACTGGGTCAGGTGGAATTGAGTGATCTCATTAGAGACCTTGACCTGTCAATGGAGAAGGCAGAAATCTTCTCGAAAGTGATGTGACAGTCTTACAGTACAGAAAACATCACAATGAACTTATTCCCTTTTTGGAGAAGAAAAACAAGCTTGTTGATAGGTGCGACATTAATGGCTTGATGAAACTGTTGAATTTGAACCATGACCAGACTGAATGGAGGCTCCTCCAAGCTTAGTTTGAAAGCTGTGTGACTCCACAATGGCAATCATCTCCCTTCTATTCCTGTTGGTCATGCAGCTCACATGAAGGAGACATATGCAAATATGATAGCCCTTTTGGACTCAATCAAATATCATGAACACAAATGGAAAATCTGTGGTGATCTAAAAGTCATTGCAACACTCTTAGGAATGCAACTGGGGTAAACAAAATATTGCTGCTTCTTATGTATATGGGACAGTAGGGATAGGAAATTGCATTATATCAAAGCTGACTGGCCTGCAAGAAATCTTAAACCTAGCGAGAAAAATGTCATTGCACAGCCTCTCATGGACCAAAAGATGTAATTATACCCCTACATATGAATCTGGGTTTGATGAAAAAATTTTTCAAAGGTATGAACCGGAAAGGAAGGGCCTTTAAGTACACAGCAATAGTTTCCAATACAGCTTCAAACAGTTCACAGACAACAGTCGACTTTTCCATTAATATCCAGGAGTGGCCACAATCTTTATGCATTCCTACTCTTGAAAGTTACACAAGAGACTAGCTCTCGCAAAGAGAAAAGTAAGTCAAGTTATAAAAAATGCTATAACAGTCAAAAACTAGTTGCTGCACATTTCCAAACAGAGTCTCACTGAGGAAAAACGACTAACCTATGTGCAATGCACAAATTTTATATGGTGACTTTTCAGGTGACATATCTTGTAAATGAAGCCTTTCACATCAGGTACATACTGTATAGTAATTAACCCTCGAACAGGTGCACCTATGTATGAAGTGCACCAACAACAAATAACAGGGTCCTGTACCATTTCATTGCAGTTTTATAATTGTGAGCCCATACCTATTCCTTCATTATTGGATCAGCTGCACAGTGACAAGTTGTGTTGTCATATGTCTAAGTGAGCAGCAGTAACACAAAATAAACAGTGAGAAAAATTTATGATCTGTGAAAGAAAATGACCCAGACTATGAGCTAGCAGCATTATTCCACAGTGAGTTAGCTGCCTACAAGATAAGTAGTAACTGAATAAGCAATTGGCTAAGATCAGAAGTATCTGTGCTGTTTAACACTTTGAGTGTGTTGTTAATGTGTGGCAACACCTGCATGTGGAAGAAATATGATGTAACGAAAGTTTATTTTATTATTGTTTCATTAAACAGTGCTTTACCTCATATAATGTAACTTTATATTATCATTGTTTAATTACATTAAGATTGAATTGTCATTTTCTCCTACAAGTTTATCTTGGTAACATAAAGACAGCTATTCTTCATATGAAACTTCCTGGCAGATTAAAACTGTGTGCCCGACCGAGACTCGAACTCGGGACCTTTGCCTTTCGCGGGCAAGTGCTCTACCAACTGAGCTACCGAAGCACGACTCACGCCCGGTACTCACAGCTTTACTTCTGCCAGTACCTCGTCTCCTACCTTCCAAACTTTACAGAAGCTCTCCTGCGAGCTTCTGTAAAGTTTGGAAGGTAGGAGACGAGGTACTGGCAGAAGTAAAGCTGTGAGTACCGGGCGTGAGTCGTGCTTCGGTAGCTCAGTTGGTAGAGCACTTGCCCGCGAAAGGCAAAGGTCCCGAGTTCGAGTCTCGGTCGGGCACACAGTTTTAATCTGCCAGGAAGTTTCATATCAGCGCACACTCCGCTGCAGAGTGAAAATCTCATTCTGGCAACATCCCCCAGGCTGTGGCTAAGCCATGTCTCCGCAATATCCTTTCTTTCAGGAGTGCTAGTTCTGCAAGGTTCGCAGGAGAGCTTCTGTAAAGTTTGGAAGGTAGGAGACGAGGTACTGGCAGAAGTAAAGCTGTGAGTACCGGGCGTGAGTCGTGCTTCGGTAGCTCAGTTGGTAGAGCACTTGCCCGCGAAAGGCAAAGGTCCCGAGTTCGAGTCTCGGTCGGGCACACAGTTTTAATCTGCCAGGAAGTTTCATATCAGCGCACACTCCGCTGCAGAGTGAAAATCTCATTCAGCTATTCTTCATATGTCTACAAAGTGCACCAAGCACCTCACGTTATTAGAAACAGCACAACCTCTCATGGGTTAATGATTAATGGTTCAAACTGGATCAGGCAACAAAGGGTCTTTTCAGCAACAATAAAATATATTGAATAGTCAGTTAAGCATGTGCCTAGCTTTCTCAAACACAAAAGCACATCAATAATTAAAAGTTCAAAATAAAATAGAAAAATTAGTTATCCATCACTACTAAACAACAGCACTTTAAAAACTGAACTAAGCACAATGCAAAACTGTACAATGTGGCTGCTGCAAGCTATGTTTCAGGTAACTACAAACTGTTCAACCAGAGAAAATTTGTGACAGTTGAAATGGACTTGGTGCAGCTGTTTTGCACATCTACCAAACCAATCATGGAACACAATTTTGTTTATGTTTCTTGGGCAGTGCCTCAGTGTTGTTGTAGTTCTAGGGACTATGGTTATCAGTCAATGGTGATGGCAACCTTTTGCACTTTGTGACTGAAACATAGCTAGTAACACCATTGCAGCTGACATGGATCTTCTCTCATCATATGGGGTTATGTTGTTGGTGCTTTGGTACCAGCTATTTATGTAGTAAAGTATGTTTGTTAGCTACTTCAGCATACACAAACTTAGTGAATAAGAAGCTGCCTGGATTCAAGAAACTAGGTACAACATTACTTTACCATCTACTTCCAAGTCCCTCATGTGCTGCTATGGAGTGATATCACTGTATTAACTTTATTGGATAATACAGTCCCTCCATCATTTCATGAGAGTTACTAAAATCACACTACTCCATGACTCAGAAATTTTCCATGTCTGCCATATTGGATCAAAAGGTGATAAAAGAATTTATTCTGAAGTAACATAACATCTGATAATGGATTCTGTGACAATATGGTTTGTTATGAGCTGCAGGCAATTCTGGCTCCTGGTACTCATAGGAAGAAGGGCACTGTAAGGTTCCTCATCAATATAAAAGGTGCAATTCTCAGTTTAGTGATTGCTCAGTGTCAGTGAAATGCTGCATCCTGATTGGCAATGGCAGCAAACCCAGTAAAATGTTTTATGTTGGCCAGAAGAATGTCTCTTGTGTTGCAGAAAGGATTGAGCAACTCATATCTTAACATGAAATACTCCTGCTTGAATCCCATAGAATTGTGGACTTCATGGAGTGGTTTTGCTACTAAAGAATTCACATCAATTCCTCTAATTAATCTCTTTAATAATTAAATACCTTTTGTGATTTCTAACCTAAAGGTCCTTGTGTGCTCTGCAGTTGGTTTGCATTTGAATCAGGGCAGTGTCACAGCTTGTGAAATACATCTACACTTACATACAAAGGTCACAAGCCATATACAGCAGGGCATGACAGAGGATACCTTTCATCACTGCTAGTCATTCCCCTTCCTGTTCCACTTGCACATAGAGTGTGGGAAAAATAACTATCTACATGCTTCTGTATGAGTCCTGATTTTGATTATCTTGTCCTCAAGTTCTTATGTAAAATGTTTGTTGGTGGCAGTAGGATCTTTCTGCAGTCTCTGAATTGCTTTGATTACCTCCTTTAATGAGATTCTGTGGGGATTCCAAACCGGGGATACCAAACACTTGAGCAGTATCCACAAACAGGTTGTACAAGTGTTACATACACAGTCTCCTTTATAGATGGGCTACATACTTGTGGTTTAGATGTAGTTTCTGTAATGTAGTAATGTACATTTTTAAATACAGTTATGTAATGGCAATACAGGCATACTGCAAGAAATATTGTTGACATGGAGGCAACAAGGCTGTCTGCCAAGTTTCAATTTGGCTGCTGGGTACTTTAATGTGCTATTATCCTGGTAACATACAGAGGGTTACATTTAATAAAAATTATGGCTAATGAAGAGTAAGGTAATAATAGTAAGAACGACAAGCACTCACCAAAATATTTATGTCAACAGATGTGATGAATGAATCAATATATTTTTTGACCCAGTGTTAATTAAATGTAAATCAGTATGCCATATCACAGTCACAAACAGTTCTGCACACAACTTGCTTCAGCTAGCTATGAGCTTACCACTTGGTGACATGATTAAATGATTTCTTTCACTGTTAATATTTGTGTACAATTAGCACCTCCTAAAAATAGAGGTGCTGGTACAACTAACGCAAGATGCAGATAAAAAATATTGTGCCACTTCAAATAAAGTTTTTGGTTTAGGAAGTAATAGGACCAAATAGTAATCATTCAAAGTAAAGAATGCATAAAGAAAGACAGTAAGACTAGTACAATAAAAATACAATGATAGTTAATGAACAGGAAGTAACAACAAGGTTTTGAATATGAGGAAATCAACAACATACTTCAGACCTGTGGAAAACAGACTGACAACTAACGGTTTTGAGGCATTGTTGAAATAGGCAAGTCATTGATGAGTCATCAGGTAAGGTAAAGTGACAAGCAACTGAAACTGGGCACACAGAAGAAGACTGTGAAACCAAGAATGAATCACCAATTAAATAAATGTGATGAGTCGAAAGAAAGTTCAGTGATCTAGGGGAGAATTTCTGAAGTACTCAAAACGGGTATACAGGATGTACAAGCACAGTAATAGAGGATCTTTAGAAAATCTCAATGGAGGATGATGCTCAAGTGAGAAGCAGCAACAAGATTCTCACTACATCAATGAATATATTTGAAAACTATGTGGACTTCTAGAAAACAATATTTCTGGTATGTGTGATGAGACAAGGAGGAATGCTATTGGAAAATGGCATCACCATTGGAGAAAACATCAACCATGAAAGGATGCATGTTGTTTGCAATAACGTTAATGTAGTCCACAGCTGTCATGGTGACTTCTATTACAATACAGGTCCCTTGGAAGTCAAGGCAGATGTCCCCCCATTGTGTAATATTGCTCCCACTGGTCAACATCTGTGGCATGAAGCATGATTTAAGCAACCATTTTCCTAGATGCTAGCGTATCCAGATATGATCATCAATGTTGTGTAACAAGAAATGTGATTCAATCAACAAGGCAAAATGTTTCCAGTGATTCCCAGCATAATCTTGATTATTCCGTGCCTACTTCAACTGTAATTGGGGTTTCTGTCAAGTCTACATGAGAAAAAATAAGGAAAGTCAACTGCAGAGGCCCACAATCAATAATGTGTACTGAACAGCATTCTCCCATTCAATGAGGAGCATGCCGGCTCACTACTCTACTCTCAACACAGCAACAGAGGGCATACTGGTGCACTTCCTCATATCCCTTTGCAATGACTTAGAGCACGCCAACCTGTTTGTGGCCTTTACTTATACATTTACCTTGCTCCAAGCCAGTCCCCTGCTAAAGGCCATGTGATATGTCGGTGACTCTGAAAGGCTTAAAGAACCATGAGCACATCTTCATTTTCCAATATTTATTGCAATTCGCCAGCAGTAATTCTGCAATCTCAAGGTAAGAATGGCACATTTTTATGCATTTTGATTTGATTGTTATGTTGAGTCCTTAAATAAATCATTCTGTTTTGGTAGCTAATAGAGATACAAGCACATATTATAGTATGATATTGGAACAAGTAACTTTTTCAGTAGTTCCATGTCTAAACATATATGTTACTCTGATCCATTTAACATCTGGCAGTAACATTTTCCATGAATATTTTCCCATCCTACTAAATAAACTTATTTTCCAGTCAGAATGGTTAGCACTAGAGGAAATAAAAGATGGTGTGGTGATTCTGAACCCATTCCACCATTTTTCTCAGATTTGACACCTTCTACGTCATCAATCACGCAGCACACTTCCACTGATCCCTCTATGTCTTCGATGCTTCCTGCAACAACAAGATTTGTGAATGAGCAATTTTCAAATATTATTCTTACCCCTTTTTTTTATTTTTTATTTTTTTTGCTCTGACTGACAGTTAATGATCAGACTGAACCAAATACTCTTATGGACAAACAAATAATAATGTAACTGTCACAAAATTGCTTCCTAATTGTTCTTTTCCTATTTGTGCTCTACTCTTATTGGTGACTTTTATTGTAGGCTTTTTATTTCATCAATATTAATTTGTTTTGTAAGTATGGCTGAAAAACAAACACTTGCTTAGGCTTCCTTACTTTTGATCTGACTTTGGAGACTTTAGCAAAATGACTTATCTCAAATAAACAAGTCTGAATTTTTGAATGGTCTTTCAAGTATGTTGATTTTTTTTTTTTTTTTTTTTTTTTTTAGTTCCTGGACCTCTTATTAATCTATGAACTCCTTGACCATAATGTGGCACAAACAAGTCTTAAGGTCCAGTATTTAGGCAGAATGGCCACACATCCTAAACCATTGGCAAAAAAATGGAAGTCTCTGGAGATAGAAGAATTCAGGATGTTCCTTGATTTGCTTTACCACCATGGGAACCATTCCACTGAACAGAATGGAGCAATGACCCTACATTTTTTGGATTACCATCCTTTTGTTGAGTTATGGGCATGCATAGATGTTTTGGGATCTTGTAAGCTTCCCATTTTGCAAGAAATCCAGAAGACAATGAACCTATATCTGCTGACAGGCTTACAAATTTCGACCCTTGTTAGACATTTTTCATGGGACATTTATATTACCAAACAAAAACTTCACAATTGATGAATCCATGTCTCTGTGGAGAGGTAGACTCATGTTCTGAAACTATATAAAAAATGAGGCTCACTCTTATGGAATCAAACTTTGTATGTTGAATGAGTCGTCTGGGTTAGTCCTGAGGATTATCGTATATATGGGTTCCTTTGATCAAGAGGTTTGTGGAAGAGGACAGGATAGTTCAACTGTCCATAAATTAATGGAGGGAAATTGGGGGATTCGGTATTCATTATTAGGGATAATTTGTATAATAGTAACAGCTTCATCCAAGAACTTCTTCTGAGGAGCACGTATGTTACAGGAACCCTTAGGAAAAACTGAAGATGTAACCCGTTAGAAGAGGTTACTTCAAAACCAAAAAAGAGGGTAGTAGTGGATGTTTATAATTTGTGTACTCAAATAAAACAAGAGAAGTGTTGATGATTGGTTCAGAGTTTTCTGGGAAAATGGTTGATACTACGACTCATTGAAGCACTTTAATATAGAAATTTAAAATGGTTCTGAAGTATGACAAATCAATGGGTAGTTTGGCAATCATTTTGATCAAATGATGGAATATAACCCAGTTGACCGCCCCCAGTAGCTGAGTGGTCAGCGCGACAGAATGTCAGTCCTAAGGGCCCGGGTTCAATTCCCAGCTGGGTCGGAGATTTTCTCCACTCATGGACTGGGTGTTGTGTTGTCCTAATCATCATCATTTCATCCCCATCAATGTGCAAGTCGCCGAAGTGGTGTCAAATCCCAAGACTTGCACCTGGCAAATGGTCGTCCCAAAGGGAGGCCCTAGTCAAATGACATTTATATTTATTTTAACCCAGTTGAAAGAAAGAGTCTTAAATGCATGTAAAAACTCAGAATATATTTTCTCCATTTATGCTCATATAATGTGTATATATTGTACAAGAAATGTGGGCAAAAAAAAAAAAAAAAATGAAGGCCTTTAAGACTTTTGTAATTCAGTAATAAAATACCTACTTCTCCATATTACACAGACACCAACAGCAAGTTGACCTTTAAAAGGAACTGGGGTCAAAGGACTCCCTAATCATTTCCCCACAGAATTTGGGAAGGCTGAAGGAACAAGTAGAAAAACAATAAAGAGATGTTGAGTTTGTCTAGACAATAAGAAAATGTAGGAAACTTCCTATTACTGTACTATCTGCACAGATATGCCAGTGTTATGCATAACAACCTGTTTTCAGTATTATCATAAACTGCCTCAATGGCAATTTTTAATTCAGAAATTTGTACATTTCAATTGGACAACATATTTTCAATGAAAAGTGAATGTGCAAACCCACAATGCAGGTCAAAACCCCCTCAGGGTCAGCACGAGCACAGGCATGTTCTCAGTCATTGAGGAGGGGAGGGGAAGCATGCTGGTATGCCCTCTGTTGCTGGTTAGGGATTGGAGAAGCATGCTAGCATGCTCGTCATATTGAATGGGCTACTGCAGAGGTCCACGATCAGCAATATGCAATGAACAGTGTGCCTGAACCAGCCTTGTATTCTGTCATCATATGTACCACACATCACTGTCTTTCCTGCTTTACAGAGCAGGCAAGCCTCTGACATCCACGTTCTATGATTAGTCATGAATGTCCAACACATTACCCACCTCGTCACCCACTCATGATTTCATATTCCTTCAATCAACTAGCATAAATGCTCATAACAGTATTACATGAACAGCCAATCAGCTTTGCCTTTTCTGAGATGCTTGTTCACAAGTGCCAAGCCATAGCAATCTCACAATGTCAAAGTCAGTTATGTCAGTGGATTTCCCAACTTGCTGCCTCTGCCATTGCTAGGATGATTCCCCATTCATCTCTATTCTATTTATACACTTTCCTTCTCATGCCATATGACCATAACACGACCAGATAGCATTCAGTGACATTGTGGACAGTGGTCATGATGCTTTGGCTCATCAGTATCTATCAAAAGATACAATGAATAAATTAAAATATTCATCCAATAGGTGAGAATTTTCTAAATCTTTATTTTGATCCCTGATTGCAACAAAACCCGCTAGAATTGATCCACTATGCACCTGTTATACATCATATCAAGACTAGTATGATGGATTCACAAGCAGTGTTGTAGATTGAAAGCAACAAGGTGTCTTGAATGGGATGACCTCCTTCATGCCAACCAGCATGAATTTCAAAAACATTTACCATACATATCCTAATTCACACTTTCCTCACAAGATCTCCTGAAAGGTTTGAATCATGACAGTCAACTAGATGCAATATATATTGATTTTACTTTGGGTTACTGTCACGCATTGTCATTATGTGTGACACTTTCCAAATAAGGTTTGTCATATGAATAACACTTGATTTTTCTTTTATACAGTTTATTAAATATGTAAAAATGGATAGGCACAGTTGCAAAATTGAGATAGTTTTATTTAAACTATTTCTAATTAAATTTTATAATTCAGTACTTGCTTTCCAATCTCCTGATTCCAACTATATAAATAATTTTGTTGAAATCATTTTATTTAAAGAAATATTATCAACTTTAAATTAGAAACAAGAAGGGAGTTACAAAAAATTTCTACTTAATTCAAAATTATTTAAATTAAGGCTATTATACCTTGTTTGAAAAGCTCTCATTATGTTCTTTTAAGCAAACATTTCATTTTGTCTGAAAACGTATCAGTACCGAAAATTTCCATGTTCTAGAAATTTCTAATATCAAAATGTTATTCTTATCAAAATCTGTTATTATTAAAATTTGTGTTGATGAAAATATATACTTTTGTTAAAATTTATATTTTTATTATAAAGTTACTGTAATGAAGAAACTATATTATCCAAGAACATTTTGACACCAAATACTAATCTATAAACAGACCACAAGTGCAACAAAGAGTTATTTTAGTAAAACTTTTTTTCTCATGCAGATTAAATGTTGAGATGTTATGAGTTTTGTAAAGATAATGTTTTCAAAAAAGTGATGTTGGAAGAGAATAAATGAGAACAAGAAATGTTCAAAGCAGTGTTTCTATTGTATATATGACAATCTTTCCCACAAAGATGATGAAGCCACCAAAAACACGAGCTTCATTAGAGTTTGTAAGTATATTTTGCAATAGTATTGTGTATGCACTTATAATTATTCATACTGCATCTTCTATTTAACAATATTAAGTTATATTTGGAGATTTCAAAGAATGAAGCATTAATATTTTACATAGCTAACTTGGGACAGAAGGTTACAATTTGGGTCTCTGACTGGAATGTAAAACTGAAAAGATTGAAACAGTAATGCTGTTTGTATTGTTCAGAAAAATGCATGAAATAACACTGTTACAGTAGTTGTTGTGACTATAAAAGTTTGAAGAGGATGAAAAAAATGGCACACGAAAAAAGGTAACTCTGGACTAGTGACAAGGTGGATTCCTAATAAAAATGAAGATAAGTAACATTTATGTGTTTTTTGATTTTCATTTTGACTAAAACTGTCAATGGATATTTCAGCATGGTAACTGAAAATAAAAGTAATCAACTAGAAGGCAAATGGGGACTTCATTAGAGATAGATAAGGGTGTGAATAAGGTGCTGAAAGAAAATGAGTCTCTATATTTGAATCAAGTGGTAACAATAATTTCAGATCAGTTACAGAACATCAAGCAAAAAAATGAGAGTTTAGAACAGAAAACAGTGATTTACTGTCAAAGAATGAATGCAAACTGCAGATTAATAGTAAAAATGTAAAAAACCTAAAAGCTTATGTTGACACTGACTTAAGGGGTGTGGGTTCCAGACTTGACATAGTTGAAGACACAATAGCTAGTTTGGAAGATGATTTTTGCTGAAGAAACAAGGGAGAGTGAAAGGAACTTTGATGAACTTAGAAATGTGATAAAAGATGAACACGATGAGACTAAGGCAGAATTGTGTAATGTGAATGGGGTTTTGGAAAGTAAAATGTTGTCACTTACCAATAATACAGATGGGGAAATAATTGGTTTCCCAAAATCAAATGAAGTTGGAAATAACTTTATGAGTAGTGTTTGTGTTTAGAATAATAATGGTTCTGTGGTAGGTGACCTAGCCAACATAGAGAAGAAATTAGTAGAGATTCAGTAAAGTGTAGTAACAAGAAACTTATTTACTAATCATGCTGCTATGAGAACTAACGTCCAAGCAAAAATTTTTCTAAGTGATGGCAATTCGCATCCTGTAGATTTTATCCAACATTGCAAACAACTATTAGCAGGCATGGCAGACTAATTAAACATTAAATTTGTTAAGAAGTTCTTGAAGTGCTGCATTGTCCTTGGCAAATCTACAATTAAATCAACAAATGACATTTTTTGAATACGATAAAAATGTTCTACATAAATTTTGATCAGAGTCAGAACAAGCCACAAGTTAGTTCCCACATGGCCGAATTATATGGAATTGAATGGTACTATGAAGGAATTTTGTAAAAATTCGTTACAATGAGCAATACGTTAGCACAAATCTATTGGAATTTGCACAGATGAATAAGTATTAAGGAGAAAAAAAGGACATTTTGCTAATAACTATATTTGCCCATTCAAGAACAAAAAAATTTACAGCAAACACAACAGAATAATTAGCGCACACAAAGAGTGTTAGACAATGCCAAAGAGGTCTATTTTACACTGTGCACTTTGCACCGTCACACACGAAATATATTGTTCACACAATTCCAACACCCCTCCTTGAACTTATATTTTGTGTGTTGCTTCCACAAGATAAACCAAATAGTCTCACAATCTTCTCAAACTTCTCCCTTTCCAAGGGTTTGGTCAGAAGGTCAGCTAACATGTCTTCTGTGCGCAGATAGTCCACGGCAATGTTCTGTCGCTCTATGTGGTCCCGAATGAAATGGTGCCCTATATCAATATGCTTTGTCCTAGCACTAGTAACATCATTTTTAGCTAGGTTTATGGCTCCCTTATTGTCACAGAAGATGGTTGTAGGTTCCTCAATTAAATTGGGTTCTATTTCACTTATTAATGTTCTTAGCCATAATGCTTCCTGTGTGGTGTAAGATAGTGCCATATACTCGGCCTCTACGGTGCTCAATGCAACAGTTTTTTGCTTTTGACAGGACCATGATGTGAGGCCCCCCATTAATTTAAAACAGCAGCCAGTGGTGGAGTATCTGTCTCCCAACTCACTGCCCCAGTCCGCATCGCTATATCCCTCTAGTTTTGCGTTACCATCTCTATGGTATTTTAACTCATAGTTTGAGGTTCCTCTTAGGTATCGGAATATCCTCTTTACACTTTCCAGTGCTTTTCCTTTGGGTCTCTGCAATATCTGCTCACTGCATTGGTGGCAAAAGCAATGTCGGGTCGTGACGTTTGAGACAAATATAACAGACTCCCTACTGCTTCTAAATAAGGAACATTCTTGTCACATTCCACATCAGTCTCATTTACACTTAAATTCACTCCTACTTCCATTGGAGTACTTATGGGTTTGCAATCACTCATGCCAAATTTCTATAATATTTTTTCCATGTATGATGATTGACTTATGCTCAATTCTTGTCTTTCTTCATCCTTAGTAATCTGCATACCTAAATAACGTTTGACTTCTCCCAAATCATGCACCTTAAACTTGATTTGCAGCTGTTTCTTGAAAATTCTCATTTGGCCTTCACTTCCAGTCAGGATAATGAAATCGTCCACCCATATGGCCATTATTATTATTTCTTCTTTTCTCCCCTTATAGTAAATGCTGGGATCTGCCTTGGATTGCTTCATATTCATATTTATTAGAGTTTCGTGTAGACATCGATTCCAGCAACGTCCACTTTGTATAAGTCCATAAATACTTTTTCTCAAAAGCCAAATCTTTTTACTTTCTGATCCGGTTTTTATGGCTTCCCTTGGTGGAATGACATATCTCCTCCTCCAATTTCCCATTTAAATATGCTGTTTTAACATCCATATGATGAATTATTAAATTTCGTTTTACTGCCAAGGCTAAAAGATATCTCAATGATGCATACTTGACTACAGGTGAAAAAGTTTCTTCGTAATCTACCCCTTGTTTTTGTGAATATCCTTTAACCACAAGTCTTGCTTTGTAGTTTGGTGATGAGCTTTCAGGGTTCTTCACATTGAATACCCTTCTTGCCTGCAGTGGTTTCTTATCTCCTGGCATATCTACCCATTCAAAAGTTTCATTCTGATGTAAAGATTCTAATTCTCCCTTCATTGCTTCTTTCCATTCTTGAGAGTTTGGGCTACTCATTGCTTCTTCTGCTGTTCTTGGCTCATCATTAAAAGATTGTGCTGTATACATCTCAAAATCCGGATATTCCTTCGGTTTTGGTACACGAGAAGAACGCCTTACATTGTTTTCTTCATTTTTTTCATCCTCTAACTCATTGTCATCATAAATTGTATCCATTTGTCCTTGGCTGTCGTCTTCCTCTTCTTCACTTTCTATTTCCTCAGACAAGGTTTCACCTTCTGAACTAGGTGCAGTTGACTTAGTGGTTTTGCTCTCTTTTGAGTCCTTTCTATTTTCAAAGAATATTACATCTCTACTTGTGACAATCTTTTTAGTCAATAGATCCATTAATCGGTATCCCTTTGAATTTTCACAATAGCCTACAAAAATATACTTTTTAGCTTTCGGATCCCATTTTCCTCTTAGCTGTTTTGGAATATGTGCCATTGCATCACACCCAAAAACCCTTATATTGCTTAGATCAGGTTTCTTTCCTATCCATATCTCATAAGGGGTTCTATTCTTTAGTGCTTTTGTAGGTGATCTATTGTTCAAATATACAGCTGTTGACACTGCCTCTGCCCAAAAATCTTCGGATAATTCAGCGTCAGTCATCATGCTCCTTGCTTTCTCAACAATGGTCCTATTAGCCCTCTCAGCAACCCCATTTTGAGATGGGCTGTATCTTATGGTAGTTTGATGCCTGATTCCCTTTTCTGCCAGAAGTTTCTTCAATTTCTGGTTCATATATTCTCTCCCATTACCAGACCTGATGATCTTGATCTTCTTTCCCGTCCACTTTTCAACCATATTGCAATATTCCTCAAAGATATCTCTCACTTGGTCTTTAGAACTAAGAAAATAAACATGAGTATATCGTGAGTAATCATCAATAAACGTAAGAAAATTATTACTCCCACCTATGGATTCACACTCCATCAGGCCACATACATCTGTGTGGATTAACTGTAAGACTTCTGTGGATTTACTCTTACTAGTCTTGAAGGGTAACCTTGCTTGTTTTCCCTTTATACATGTCTCACAAGGATCCTTGGACACACTAAAATTCTGTATTCCCTTTACCATATCCTCTATTATAGACATACTCTTTCTATTTAGATGTCTAAGCCTCCAGTGCCATAAAAAACCTTCTGCTGAATATACTGAATCACTAACATTTTTATGTTTACTGTCAATGGTATCCAACTTAAAAATACCCCTTTCGTTTCTTGCTGTAGCTATAACTTCATCACTTTCACTGATTACTCTTGCACCCTGCATGTCAAAAGTGACTGTATTTCCTTTCTTGACAATTTCCCCTACAGACAGCAGGTTAGTTGCCACATTTTTCACATAATGAACATTGTGTGCTGTAACCATATCTGATTCACCATTTACACTTACATGTAGATCTAGTTTCCCAGCCAGGTGACACTGAAGCTTGTTGCCATCAACAGTAGATATTCCCATATGAGTCTTATCTTTGATGTCATAAAGAATTGATTTATCTTTAACAATATGCACAGATGCACCTGAGTCTAAAATCCATTCCATATCACGATTACTCATCCCACCAAAAGAATAAAAACATGAGAGTGTCTTACCTTTGTTATTGGTCCTTCTCTCTGGGCTATCAGTAACATACCTCTTTTGCTGAGTGTCTGATATTGGGCTTACTTTTTCTTTGCACTGAGACACAATATGTCCCATCTTCTGACATTTATAGCGCCTCACCGGTTTCCTCTTTTTGTTTTTTGAGTAGAGAGCAGATGCACCTTCCTTCTCCAATGTACAACTTGGAGCACTCTTTACATCCTGCAGGATTTTCACCTAAGGTGATTGGTATACCCGAGCTTTCAAGTCCCATAATCATAGGTGCATACCTTTTGGGCAGTCCTGCCAACAGCAATGTTCCTATCCATTCGTCAGCGATCTCGAATCTGATTTTTCTCAGTCGGTTCGACGTGGTTATTATTTTGTTAACGTATTCGTCTACACCCTTACATTTGTCCAGACGAGTGGTAATTAACTCGCGTAATAATCCTACTTTTCTCATAAGACCACCATCCTCGAATCCACTTCGTAAATTGTCCCAGACTTCTTTCGCTGCAGCAGCTTTTTCAACATGAACATAATTCACCGAATCAATCAGTAATATCAATTTTGATTTTTCTTTCCTATCCTCATTTGAATAATTCTGATCTGTGGATTTCATTGTCCCATCTACCACGTCCCATAGGTCGTCTAAACGTAAATACGCTTCTACTGCGAACTTCCAGGTTGCATAGTTTTCACGACCTATAAGTCTTTCAATCTGTGGAATTTGTGCCGCACTCATTCTTAACGGTAACTTACTTTTTATTGCCGTAAAGAACACCAAAAAATAATGCGGAAAAAAATTGTGATCATCTTGTAAGGATAACTCGCACTTCACGTAAATTGGAACTTTTCCAATACTTTCTCCCTACAATTTATTGATATACTTTTTCCAAATGCAGCCTGGGCCCATAACCTATTGGAATTTGCGCAGCTGAATAAGTATTAAGGAGAAAAAAAGGACATTTTACTAATAACTATATTTGCACATTCAAGAACAAAAAAATTTACAGCGAACACAACAGAATAATTAGCGCACACAAAGAGTGTTCGACAATCCCAAAGAGGTCTATTTTACACAGTGCACTTTGCGCCGTCACACACGAAATATATTGTTCACACAGTTCCAACAAAATCCTTTGATGAACTAACCAAAATTGATGTTTTAAAAGGATTGCGTGAAATATTACAGTGGGGATTAATATTGGACTGGACCAGATGACACAATAGATTAACTTTTGAAATCTGTAGAAAAACTAGACAGGACTTTGGTAACAAAGAGCTGGCAAAATTTCAGACTGGGAAATCATCAATACGAGAGTGGAATCAGAGTTTTAATGGGGTAAATCAGAGAAGAAAGGAATATGAAAACTACAGAAGTGATTATCAGAGTGGTTATATGAGACAAGATTACAATGGTTATCAAAGAAATACATGGGGAGTTGAGATTTTGAAAACAGAAACAGAAGATGGGAAGGAGGAAACAAAATGCCAACAAGTAAAAGACAGGAAAATATGGAAATTATTTAGGAAACTGCGATTTGTTCCAATAAATTTTAACAATTTGCATACACTGCCACAAAATAAAAATGTAACACCCTCAAGGACAAGGTCACTTTATTAACAAGTGTGGTGACAGGTAATTCAGTATCATGAGATTATGATTACATGATAACAAATTCAGACCAAATGAAACACATATTTCTCAGCAAATGGTACCCAAACAACCCAATGCACACACAATTGACCCCCCCCCCCCCCTCAGCAATGCAGGCATGTATGCAAACAATCAATAAAGGGGGCAGGCAAATAGCATCCTCCAACAGTATCCCTAGAGTCCTGCACCTTTTGTTGCAATTCGGCAATCATTCTTGCAGGCCTGGGAGGATGGGAAAGTTCCCACTTCATCATTTCTCATACATGTTCAGTTTGCAAAAGATCAGCTGATCTTGCTTGCAGTTGTTGTACACCACAAAGAGCATGCTGCACTGAGGCAGCTGTATGTGAAGGTGCACTGACCCACTAAAACAGCATGTCACCTTCCTGTAGAGTAAATGACAGTTACCTGGGGAAAACAGTCTGTGCAATATAATGGGCACTGGTTCTTTACCCTGTAGAAACACAAAATGTGACTGCACATTGTAACTCATGGCCTTCCACACCATGAAGCCTGGGATAGGACCCGTTTGTCATGGGCGAATACACTATGGGATAGATGGTTCACCACGTTCATACCATAAACATGTACATCCATCACTTGCATACAGACAGAAGCTACTCTCATCACTGAAGATAACAGAGTAATATTACACTCTCCAGTTGGCTCTTTCATGGCAACACAGTAGCCACTACTGGCAGTGTCATGTTATCAGTGGTAACCTAGCCAGATTCACACGCATTCTTATTTAGCCCTACCGCAAGCAGTCAGTTCCCCATAACACAGCAGTTCCAACATAGGCCCAGTTTTTGTCCCTGGTTGATGTTTGGTCAGCCACCTCTACTCACACAATGCACTGATCTTTTAAGTGCATCTGTACTAAGCAGATGTCCAGAACCACAACTACAGGAGTGGAACAGTTCCCCCGGAGCAATGTTGAAAGCAGCAACACACCACTGATACATTGTGCCCAATTCTAAGCTCAGCAGAGTTAAAACAGAAGGTGTACAGATAGGTTTCCTGCGTGCCATCTGATTGCCAATGACTGTGACAAGTGAATCACTAACACTACAGCCTCTCAGCATGCACATGTTATACCCCCCAAGCTACTGAACACAGCCTTAGCAGTGTATATAGAGTATGTCCCAAGAGGAATGATCAGTATCAATGGATATGAGAGGAATAACCATTTGAGGCAAAATGTCTAGTAAACAAGAGTTCTAAAAGGCATACCCTAAGGGCCACTAGTTCAGTAGAAGAGATGTGTTTCAGAGAAGTTAAGATGAAAAATTGAAAATTGCTCATAGGCCTTATGCTATGCATTTTAAAGTCCATGTTTTCTAGACTTTTTTGCTTAAAATGGCTGTTTCTGTCATATCCCTAAATATGGGCCATTCCTCTTACGATAACAGGAGCTTTGTGCATGTTTCAGTTACCATTATTTGACATGGCAGTGATACATTGTGCCTGTGTGTGAAAGACACACACACACACACACACACACACACACACACACACACACACAGAGAGAGAGAGAGAGAGAGAGAGAGAGAGAGAGAGGGAGAGGGAGAGGGAGAGAGAGAGAGATCTGACAGACACAATGTTCCACTGTTGCATCAAATGATGGTCAGTGAAACATGCACAGAGTTCCTGTAGAGAAAGGGAGTTACTTGAGCTGGATGAGCTATGTGAGTACCACTTATGGGACATCTGTAGCTAATGGAATACTATAGACATGGTGGACATTACCACCTGAAACACTTTCTGTCATAAATGAACATTACACAAGGTGAATAATATGGGTGAAAGCAATGTAAAGGAAATGGGCAGCAGTTATTACAGTGTGGTGAGCAGGAAGTTTAAAATTTGGGTCTGACGGAAAGTGTGTCCAAGTGGCTGAGGTGATTAAGGCAACCATTATAGAGTTGTGGAGCACCCGGGTTCAAGTCCCAGTCCAGCACAAATCTTCAAATCTCACCATTGCATTGCCACACTGCCCTGTGTGGCTGAAGTCACTATCCACTCGCTATCTCTTTCCCATCGGGACCGATGACTTCAGCAGTTTAGTCCCATAGGATCTTACAACAAATTTCCACTTTTTTTCCCATCCTGTTTCCTTTCCATTCCCTTCATCCCAATTACTCATATATATGTCCCAGCTGCTTCATCACATATGGTGTCTGTTCTGTTGGATGTTTCTGACAGAACTGACACCATTCATGTCAATAACATTACGCAAGGCTTTTAATAGATAATGTCAGTCCCTTTTTGCAACAGAACTAAGTATTACACATTCATGAGTACTGAAAATCTTCTGTACATATTATTAGCTACCCAGCAATTACTACTATGAGCTGAAGGATCTCCAAATGGAACAGTTGGTTACTTTTGGTCACACAGTGAAATTATGTCACAGGGAAACAAATGTCATCTAATTTAATGACAGAACTAGATGGTGATGTCTAGAAAAGTAATTACAGAGATCTGGTAACAAAGCAAAGGTTTTCTGCAGGGCAGTACCTCTTTAGCTTCAAGCATCTAATTCACAGCTGTAAAGTATAGTACCTCTTTAGCTTTTAGCTCCTTCTTCATTTTAATGTATTTTTCTTTCTGTAACCTTTGCTGTAGTTTTGAATTCTTTCTGTTTGATGCTCCTGTAGTGTGAGACTTTTTTGTGGGTTGGCTTCTGGCAGAAGAGGCACGAGAGGAAGTGCTGAGAGCTCGTTGTGTACGTTTGGTCTCTTGCTTTGGAAGACATATTGCTATCTGTGAAAAGAAAATGAGTATTAACATACCTTTCAGTCAACAGATAACATTTTATGTTATTTTTCATCTCTCTCTCTCTCTCTCTCTCTCTCTCTCTCTCTCACACACACACACACACACACACACACACATCAGTATTTAAAAAAAAAACATTTTTGGATTGTTTTCAGCTGGTCTGTAAGCACTGTTTACTAACAACCTAGATTCTTTTCACAAATGACAGTATTTTCATACAATTACATCTCACATACATACAACTGTTTCTGTAGCAGCATAGAGTATTGTCATAGTATATAACTGAACTTACCTAGTTCTTGACTTCTCATAAAATAATTTATGTGACCTCAGAATGTACCAGTCTGTCATGTTTCCTATCTTTCAAATTCAGATATTCTTCCTGGCATTACAATCTGACATTGTATGTGTTGTTATACCAATGCACAGAATGAGATTTTCACTCTGCAGTGAAGTGTGTCCTGATATGAAACTTCCTGCCAGATCAACACTGTGTGCCGGACCGAGACTCAAACTCGGGACCTCTACCGTTCGCAGACAAGTGCTCTACCAGCTGAGCTACCCAAGCACAGCTCACAACCCGTCCTCACAGCTTCAATTCTGCCAGTACCTCATCTCCTACATTACAAACTTCACAGAAGGTCTTCTGCAAACCTGAAAAAGTTTGAGTCTCATTCCAACACACAGTTTTAATCTGTCAGGAAGTTTCACCAATGCATAGAAGTCAAAAATGAATTGACCTTTAGCTTGGACTAATAATCAATATGGAGTGTCCATAGATTGTATTCTAATAATATGAGCATGAATATAAACAATTTACAGAAAGTAAATGGTACATGCTTCCAATGTGCGTTCACCACGATGTCGCCAAACACGCCCCAAATGACACAACTGTAGAGTAATAACAAAGAAAGGAGAACATCCTTGCTATAATGTATCCCTCAGAATTAAACTGAATCTGCTAAAAGAGTTCCTATTTCTTTAAAATAATCTGAAGTTTATTTGTTATTGTTATCTGTACACTGAGTCACAGGAGACTTTTTCTTGAATAAGTTAATACCATTTAAGTGAAACCAAATACCACATGTTATTCAGCTACATATTATGAGGCTAACTGATGGTAGGCCTGAATGAAGTTTCACACATGCAGCACCGTCTATCAACTCTCTAGGAAACTGCTGGAGTGTTGGTTTGATTCAGTAGTTGTTTGCCAGTCAGAGGGAGCAGATCGCAATTTTGCTGGTAAAAGGATCCACAGCTGATGAAATTCATCTTGAGTCATGCGTAGTGTATGGACCTGAAATAATGAGTGACAAACGAGTTTAAAAATGGTGTCAAGAATTTCAAAATGGCCACACAAATTTTTATCATGAAGAGCAGAGTAGCAGGCCCAGTATTTCAACCAAAGACACCATTTATCTGATGAGCCAAAAACTTTGAAGTGATCGGCAATTGACAAATAGTGGTCTGGATAATGAATTCCAAAATGCTCCTCGAAGCTCATTTTACAGGATTGTCACTCAACAGCTTTGATATCACAAACTATGTGCAAGGTAGTTTCCAAAAACACTCATTGATCAGCTCAAGGCTTAGTGCATAACAGTTTTTGGAGCACTATGATAAGATGAACATGATTTGTTTTCCCACACTGTTACAGGCGATAAGTCATGGTCGTCATACACCGATGTAGAATTAAAACAACAGTCAATGCAGTGGTGTAATTCAAGTCCTCCCAAGTTAAAACAGTTTAAGCAATCTCAGATCTTGAACTGAAAATGATGGTTATAGTTTTTTTGGACAAAAAGGGCATCCTTCTGATTGATTTCATGGAGTGTGGGTCACAATTACAGCTGACATATACTAGGCAATGCTAACCAAACTGAGATTTGTGATCCAAAATCAATGCTGTGGGAAACTGTCATCTGGCATAATTCTCCTTCACGACAATGTACGCCCTCACACCACCGCCGAAACCAAGGATAAGATTCAAGATTTTCATTGGAAACTTTCTGATCTCTCTCCACACAGTTCTGACCTTGCACCAAGTGACTAGTTCCTCTTTCTTCATTTGAAAAAGTGACTGGGTGGACAACAATTTCAAAATGATGAACTCAAGACTGGCGTCGCGAACTGGTTCAATTCCCATGCACACTTCTATGCAGAGGGGTTAAAGAAGCTGGTGCAACATTACAGAAAAAGATGTGAACATGGATTATCTAGAAAAGTAAAGTAGATATGTAGTAAAATATTACTGTCAATAAAAATATTTTCTCATCAGCTTATTTTTTAGTGAACAAATGGACCTTAAGTTTTGGAATACGCCTAGTATATAAAGAAATTAACCCATATTTTAATTTCCAATGAGAGCTATGGAATCCACACGTAAATTTGTTTGGCAACTTATATTCAATGTTAATTTTATTTATACAAAATAGAAGAAGGGATGGATCTAAACCCCACATGAAACCATTCAGCAGTTCAAAGAATAAGTTTGCCTGCTCACTGTTACAAGTACCTCTTCTTTCATATTCACCACTTACGAATTGACCACACTCTTATAATTCTACCTGCCAAACACATTTGTTATCGCCCACAGGGGTTATCTAGCTGGAGGCCTTCTCCAGCTGTCACATGTTGCCACCTGCAAGCTCTGTCACAATGAACAAATTACAGAAACGTAACATGAGCTCCAATCCCTCCTCAGATCCCTAAGCCCACCCCAGGACCTCTCCTGAGAGTCTATCCCTCTCATTTCCACCACTCACTGGTCCTCTATCTTATACAAGCTTCCTAAAATACATAAACTAAACCATCCAGATCACCCCAATATTTCTGCATACTATGCCCCAACAGAGAGAATCCATGCCCTTGTGAACTAATACCTTCAGCCTACTACCCATAACTTTCCTTCCTTTATGAAAGACACTAACCATTTCCTCCACTGACTCTTCACTGTTCCTGTCCCTTTATGATCCAATGCCCTGCTCATCACCATTGGTACCATGTCCATCTATGCCAACATCCCCACACAATGTTTATGGCCTTTCTGCTATTGAACACTGTCTCTAGCAATGCCTTAGACTTCAAATTTACAACCACGTTCCTGATCACCAAGACCAACTATATCCTCACCCGCAATTACCTCTCCTTCAAATGCTTCACCTGGAAATAAACCTGTATTATGGTCACTGGCACCTGCATGGCACCATTCTATGCCAACCCACTCATGCATCATCTAGAGAAATCCTTCCTAACCATATGGAATCCCAAACCCACCTGGGTTAGATTCATTGGGACATCTCTATATTAAGAGTGAGGGTGAAGACACACTATCCTCATTCCTGAAGAACCTAAACATTTTCTCCCTCATTCATTTCACCTTGTCCTCTAAGCCTAACAAGACATTTTCATTGATGTCAATCTCCACCTCAAGGTGGCTCAACCCGTACCTCTGTCCACATCAAACCTCCTTGTGGAGAAAAAGATATCCCATGCCACAACTCCCCAATCATTCAATGTACACACTAACCCACCACAAAGGAGTCCACCTCTGGTGACTCAGTACCACCCAAGACTAGAGTAACTACTATCTCATACGAGGGGGGTGGGGGTGTGGGCGCAGGGAGGGAGGGGGGGGGTTATGTGATGATGTTTGAATTGTTCTGCAGTCTCTAAATTTTCTCAATATAGTTCCTTGAAAAGAACATCATCTCCCCTCCATGGATTCCCATCTCAGTTCCTGATGCATCTCTGTAAAACCTGAGTGTTGTTTGAACCTATCAGTAACAGATCTAGCAGTCCACATCTGAATTGCTTCGATGTCTTTCTTTAATCCTACTTGGTGCAAAGTACTCAGAAATAAGTCACATTAGTATCCTATGTGTGGTCTCCTTTACATATGAACCATACTTTCCTAAAATTCTCCCAAAAAAACGAAGTCAACTGTTCACCTTCCCTACTACAATCCTTACAAGTTTGTTCCTTTTCAGTTGGCTTTGCAACATTACACCAGATATTTAAATGAAGTGACTATGAAAAGCAGCACACTACTAAAGCTGTATTTGAACATTACAGGTTTGTTTTTCCTACTCATATACATTAACTTCCATTTTTGTGCATTTAGAGCAGGCTGCCATTTGTCAAACCAACTAGATATTTTTATTATATCATCTTGTATCCTCCTATAGTCATTCAAAAATGACACCTTTCCATATATCACTGTATCATCAGAACAGAACCACAAATTGCTGCCTACCCTGTCCACCACATCATTTATACACGCAGAAAATAATAGCAGTCCTACCTCACTTCCCTGGTGAACTCCTGCCGATACCTTTCTTTATAGTTGATGTAGTTGAGTCTTACTGAGATTTAGTGTTAGTTTATTTTCTACATGCCATGAACTTATGTCATGAACTGCACTATTTGAAACAGAGCCAACATTGCACACAATATCCTTTGCTACCAAGCTAGTGTCATCAGCAAACAGAAATATTTTATAAGTAGCTGTAACACTAGAAGGCATACCATTTATATAAATAAGGAACAAGAGTGGTCCCAACAGTGATCACTGGGGCACTCCTCATTTGATTGTGCCCCACTCAGACCCCACATAACAGCCATTCCCAACACTATGAATAATGACCTTTTGCTGTCTGTTGTTAAAGTGAGAGGTGAACCAATTGTGAGCTACTCCCTGGATTCCATATGGTCCAATACTTCATTATTAGCACAATCAAATGCCTTAGTTAAATCAAAAAATATGCCTAGTGTTTGAAACCTTTTGTTTAATCCGTCCAGTATCTCACACAGAAAAAGAGATTATAGCATTTTCAGTTGTTAAACCACTTCTAAAGCTGAACTGTACATTTGATAGCAAATTATGTGATATAAAATGATCAATTATTCTTACATACACAGCCTTTTCAATAACTTTAGCAAACACTGATGGCACAGAAATAAGTCTAAAATTGTCTACATTATCCCTTTCTCCCTTTTTATAAAGTGGCTTTACAACTGAGTACTTTAATCGCTCAGGAAACTGACCATTCTTAAAGGAAAAATTAGAAATATGGCTAAGTACAGGGCTAATAACATGTGCAGCACAGCACTTTAATACTCTGCTAGGCATTCCATCATATCCATGAGAGTCCTTAATCCTCAGTGATTTAATTATTGACTCAATCTCCCCCTTGTCAGTACCACAGAGGAATATTTGTGATGTCAATCTCGGAAAGGCATTTTCCAAGAGTGTTATATGATTCCCTATAGAAACTAAGTTTTTATTAAATTCATCAGAAATGTTTGTAATAATTTCCGTTGAACAGAAAGTAGGTCAACATAAGCCTGAATTCAAAAGGCTTTGTTAGTGCTGATCCAAACTTTCCTCCTATGGGTTTTAGGGTGTCTCTTGGAGACACTCTTGTGAAGCGAGATACCATGTTGAAGCTCACCACAGGGTCTCCTTGGCCCACTCGAAAGTTTTGGAGCTGCTGAATGAAATGCACTGAAGTTCGTACGTGGTGCTGGCATTTGCCCACAAAGGAGTTGAGCACCACTGTCAGGTTTTTTGCTAATTCATGTGTTGGTGCAACAGTGGTGCTGACAACTGGATGTAGGGGCACTTTTTACTTGTTAACTTTAGGAAGTCCATAAAGTCTAGGAGACGCAACAGCTCATGGACAAAGTTTCTCCATCATCTTCTTGTCAGGTAATATATGTTGGAGGAGCTTGCTGGTCTCCCTCATCCCTCACTTGGTAGGATTATAACGAGCCACGCTCCTCTAATATTACCATGTTTTTTATAGAAATAACCAAGAACATGTATACTATCGTATACTATCGATTCTTGCATAGGTTAAAATTATATCAGCTATTTCATTAAAAGCATTCATATAATTTTCTATACAATGTATTATATTTCAGGCTAAAATGTATAAAAAAGGAATTAATGTATTACAATCAATATGTGCAAACAGTTAAAATTAATCTTCTTTTAAAGGTAATTGAAATTACAAAATTTCTGGTATACTTAAAATTCATATTATTAATTGCATAATCTAACACTAATTATTAAATTTGTTTCCGGATTTATCTACGAAATAATGATATAATTTGGTAAAGATTCTTCTCCTGTCACGAAAGTTTGTAAACTCTTTTGCTTTGTAAGCTCTTTGGAATATCGTGAGTTCTGCAGAAAGTAAGTAGTAGTGGGCATGCCTCAGATGGAAGTAGATGTTTTTATAAGTTTGTCACCAACAATGTAATCATTGATTTTTTGAATGTGGAAATTATAAAGTTGGTGTGATTTAGAAGAATGGGATAAAATAAAAAGCTATTCATAGCAACTGGCAACTCTTCATCAGTTATTTTGTCTTCAAGAACCCGCGCAACATTAAATCAAAATTTTCAGCAGCAAGCATGTATTCCTAGACACTACAAGATTTTGAGTCAACAACAATGAGATAATCAAGATAAGTAAAAAAATTCTTCTTTTGTAACCTTGCTCCTCTTGTTCAAAGAATGAGAACTTTCATGGTGATGTGTGGGAGAGTAAGATTATAAGTGGGGGCATCAGCCATGATCTGTTGACTGATGATGAAGTTTTGTCTGTTGAAGAAGAAGAAAGGACAATTATACATCATTTACAGTTTTTGTAGACATTCAGAAGCTCCAATTAAGTAATGAAAGAAAACCAGAGAACTGCCCAACAAAGTCGTATCAAGAGTGACAAGAATTTCATACGATATCAACAATGACAGACCAGAAGAATCGAAAGAGGACTTGACAACTACAACGAAGGACATCAGGAAAGACAAGTACAAACTATTTGTGAAATTAATATATTTGGTGGACTTCAAGGGGATATTATAATGAGTCAGCATCTTCTAACATTACCTTTTTTTTTATAGAAATAACCAATACTATGTATACTATCGATTCTTGTATAGGTTAAAATTATATCAGCTGTTTCACTAAAAGAATTCATATGATTTTGCACACGATGTATTATATTTCAGGGTAAAATGTATAAAAAAGAAATTAATGTGTTACAATCGATATGTGCTAACAGCTAAAATTACTCTTGTTTCAAAAATAATTGAAATTACAAAATTTCTGGTATACTTAAAATTCATATTGTTAATTGCATAATCTAACACTAATTATTAAATTTGTTTCCAGATTTATTGATGAAATAATGATATAATTTGGTAAAGGTTCTTCTCCTGTCAAGAAAGTTTGTAAACTCTTTTGCTTTGTAAGCTCTTTGGAATATTGTGAGTACTACAGAATGTAAGTAGTAGTGGGAATGCCTCAGATGGAAGTAGGCATTTTTATAAGTATGTCACCAACAATGTAATCATTGGTTTTTTGAAATTGGAAATCATAAAGTCAGTGTGATGTAGAAGAATGGGATAAAATAAAAAGATATTTATAGCAACAGGCAACTCTCCAACAGTTATTTCATCTTCAAGAACCTGTAATGTTAAATCAAAATTTTCAGCAGCTTGAATGTATTCCTAGACACAACAAAATTTTGAGCCAACAAAAACAACAACAACAATGAGATAATAAAAAAGTTCATCTTTTGTAATCTTAGTCCTCTCGAAGTTTTCCAAATTTGTGCAAAGAATGAGAACTTTCATGGTGATGTGTGGGAGAGTAAGGTAACAGGATCATCTTCAATTCTCCTGTATTTGTCATACTCTAATGGGCCATAAAATTTTTGTTTGTAAACGTGATGTTATAGCAGGACTGCAAATTATTCCCTTTGTCTTCTGGGGGATGACTGTCTGAGAATTTTCTCATAGCCACTTAAGTGCTTTTCTCCCTTCCTTGAAGATGTTCAGTTTCAGTGGAGCTGCACTGGTAAGTGTACAGCATGTTTCATGTCGTACTTTCTTTGCAGCATCCCGAGGAAGTGCAAGAGCAACCTGTTCCACAGTGCTGATAAATTATGCATCAGTATAGTGGTTGGTGTTAGTGAAAAATTTAGCCCCTTTCCTAGTACAGATAAGGCAACATCACCAATTACCTTCTCTGTACAATTAATGACAGTTCTCTGAGGTTCTTCTTGTGATGGTTTAGCCCGCAAGGCATTCATATTTAGCTGTCTGTCTGCAGGTGACAGATTGCCCTGCCTTGCTGACTGCATCTATCCACATCTGCACTCCTACAAGTCAGGGGAGAGTGTCAAAGCCAACCGCAGATGAAGTGCAAAAAGTTCTCTTGAGGCCTTATTGGGTTATGTGTTGAGCGTACCAGATCCTCTTCCTGACTAGGGCTAGGCTGGCTCTTTTGCTGAGGCAGTTGCTGATTGGAGTTCTGATGTGATGAAAGACCTCCACAAAAGAAGGTATAATTCAGCCCTCTCGGCAACTACCAATGTGCTACATTCTCTTCTGTCAACCTGTCAAAGTTATATTTTACCATCATTCAATCTATTCATCAATTAGAAATTCTGTAGAATAATTCTGCTGTGTATATGACTGATGTAAATGTGTCCTTTCATGATTCAAAAAATTCACAGAAAATACTATGTTACTTGTCTCACTGTTGCTTATAATGCTATTTCTGATATTCTTCAAACAATAGGAAATTACTGATACCTGAGTAGGCATTATTTCTGCTATGTGAGTAACATGCATTTAGCAGAAGAACAAATTGTCTAGTGGAATATTCAATGTCCTAATAAGAAAAGTCTTGTTATTGCTTTGCGGCCTAACTTCCATTTTACTATACTGTGAACATTAATGATTTATTACTATTTTCTGCCTTGTTGAGTTTGACTTTTTTGTGATGTGATTAATGTTGAGTTGTGATAGTTATATGCTTTCGCTTTACTTGTGATAAATGCAGAAAGATGAATACAATTTTATGTTACAAACTGCTTCCAATTATGCATTTTGGAGAATACATTAAGTTAGTGGACTTACTGATTATGGCAGGTGTCAGTTAGAGAAAGAGACTCTTCAATTTATGTTATGATAATGGAATGTCTACTATGTGGATTAAATCATTATTCTTATTGTAAAGAGACTTGTATGTTACAGTGGCCTTAAGATGATGATTTTTTGCTATAATGATTAGTGTTAGGGATGGTTCAAATGGCTCTGAGCACTATGGGACTTAACATCTGAGGTTGTCCCCTAGAACTGGAGAGGTTTAGGAAAATTGGTAGATTTCAGAAAAATTACCCTGAACCACAGGTCAGGGGAGACTTACCGGAAAGGATGAGAGGGAAAGATTGACTGTTGGGGACTGCACCACATGAGATTTGAAAATATGAGAGCTTGCAGCTGGAGGACAGGATAATATGCAAGACAGAGATGTCTGCAAAAACGTTGTGCACAAATTAATAAGAATGAAAAGCTAAGTGCATTTTACATAACAGAGGTGGGAGGGGGAGACGGTGAAAAATAGACAGGTCAGAAAATGAAAGATGTAGAAAATGAAGGGGTAGTTACTGTGAAGAAATGCTGAGATGGAGGAAATTAACGTAAATTAAGGCCAGGTGGATGGCAAGAACCAAGGACATGTTGTAGCACTAGTTTCTAACTGCGGAGTTCTGAGAAACTGGTGTCTGTGTGAAGAATCCAGATGGCGCGTGTGGTGAAGTAGGCACTTAGATCACAAATGTCATGATGTAGAGCGTACTGTGCAACAGGGATACACCCTCTGCCTATGCCCATTCATCCTAACTGATTACTTGGTGGTAGTCATGGTCAAACAGTGTTTACATTACAAATGCTATATGACGTGTCATTTCACATTTGGCTCTCCCTTTGATTATATATGTTTTGCCATTTACAGGGTTGGTATAGGTGGACCTAGGAGGGTGCATAGGGCAAGTCTCGTGGCAGGGAGAGTCACAGAGGTAGAACATAGTATCTGATAAGGATATTGCAAAGATTAGGAGGTTGATGAAAAACTACTCTAGGCATGGTGGGCAAAATCTCAGACAGAGTGGATCTCATTTTATAGGATGATTTTAGATAGTCATGGCCTTGTCAAAGTAGGTGGTTATACATTCAAGAACAAGATAATACTGAGTGACAAGTGGTGTGCACTGAAATTGTTTTCTGGAGGGATCAGCGGTGCAAAAATTGGATGTGATGGCCTCTGAAACCCGCTTTTGAACTAAGCTAGTGAGGTAATTATGTCCACTGAAGGCTGAGGTGAGAATAGTGCTGTACTGCTGTAAAGAGCTTGCATCTGAACAAATACGTTTGGGACTGGCACAGACTTCAGATGATCTAGGAAATGGTTGTTATCTCTAATACAGGACAGAAGTCTTTGTACTGTAGGTTGCAGGTGCTGACCAACTACGGCAGATATACATCCAGTGGGTGACTTGAAGCCAGCAACTATATGACAGTCAGGATGATTGGGTTTATGGATCTTAGAAAGAAGTTAAAAGGTGGAGTGTGTGGCGAGGGTGGGGTAAGATGTTCTATGGATTGTCAGGGGCCTGAGATTTTAAGGAGGGAAAACAGGTCCGTTTGAACCACAGGGATGGAATCCTGATGGCTAATGCTGTATGTAGAAGCGTCAGACAGCTGGTGCACACATTTCAGTTAGGTATCACAGTGGAAGATCCTTTGTCTGCTGGGTGGATAATGATGGAATTATCAGCTTTTAGGGAACAAAGAGCCTGAAGTTCTGCAGAGGAAGGTTAGGATCATCTTGTAGGGACCTGACCAAGGGTTGTGAAGCAATACTGCATGTGAGGAATTCTTTGAATGCTTGTAAGGGATGATTTAGAGGCAACGGTGGTGGATCAAGTTGGGATCATGGTTGGACTGTTTAAGGCAAGCTTCAATGTCAGGTCTGTGATGGAAAGGTTTTGGGATTGGGTTGCAAAGTGATATTTCCTGTTGATATTACATGTGAAGTAAATTAGGTACTTCACCAAAGTAGTGCTGAAAGTGAGATCCTTGTATAACACAGATAATTCAGGAGGGGAGAATGCTTTAGACAAGATGTTGAGAATACTGCATTGTTGTGACTGGTTCTTGTGATTATGAGTTATTGTTGGTCTGGGAGGCAATGGTGAAGGTTGTTGGATGTTAAGGAGGTTGGCCAAGCTCAGTTTATAGGAGAAGAGTGCTGGTTGAAGGTGTGGCTATATAGGGAGCTGCAGGGGGACAGGAATGGAAACACCACTGTTGAGGTAGTTTAGGAAAAGGGGGGATAGCTTTCTGTGGTGAAGTCCAGCATGTTGTTGCAGTTTGAAGTTGGCTTGGCAAATGATAACATCTAAGGGAAAATGAACAGCAGATAACTGCAGGATTTGGTGAAGGATCGGAAATTGACAGATGAGGCATACAGGTCACAGATTAACTGGTTAAGTGCAAGAGAATGCTATATTTGAAACTGTAAAAGAGTCTGGTGTGAAGTAGGATTACATCCAGGAACAGGGACTTTCAATGTTAGGACTCTGGGAGTAACTCCAAGGAACAAGCAGGTTTCAAGAAGAGAATGTGGGATGTTAGTTTCAACAACGCAAAAGCGTGTTTTCAAAAAGAATGGATGTGATATGTGATGGGATTCATCATGGCAAGAGAGGGCAGTTTAGAGTGCTAGAAATGGTGGGAGTGGCAAAAAAGAGAAGCAGACAGTGGAAAAATAGAGAAAAACGGAAGAAAAGCAAGGAAAAAATCGGAAAAAAAATCAGAAAAATTCATACTAAATCATGAGAATAGACCATGGTTAACAAGAAGTAATGAGTTGGTAAGAATGTCTCGCCAGAAAAGTGGATAAGAAAAACTGATTGGAAATGAAAAAAATCGACAGGGAACTTTGTGAAAAAAGATAAAATTTTAAAATCTAGGTAAACACAAAGAGAAAGCCATAGGAGAAAATGTAAACTGCTTTGCTTAGCATTTAAAGTAATATCGGTGATGGCAGTAAAAGTCGATCAGAGCGATGAAGCGAAAAATCAACACACAAAAACATGAAAGAATTGCATATGAACAGGTAACTGGAGTATGGGAAAGAAAATATCTCCCAAATTAGCAAATAAATCAGCAACAAACAATTGGGAGATGGCCCTTCAGTGTAGTGACCCATAAACAAATTGTTGTATGCAAACTCATAAATAACAATGTATCTTTCTACGTGCATGGAAATCAGTACTAGAAATTAATGTTAGAGGCAAAGTGTTAATTAATCTTAGTGATACAGATAAAAACAAGAACAGACTAGCACATAAGATAGAAAACTGATGACAGTTTGAAGAAGACAAACGACAACAAAGACTGACAAGAGGTTTTTATAAGAAGGTATGATGGCCACATGGGCCAATATAACAATGAAAATAATCAATTTTTGACAATGTAATGTAAATGGATGAATAAAAAGCTACTCACCAAGCAACAGAAGTAAAATGCACACATAAAGGAGGTTATACTTATGCAAACTTTCAGAGCCAGTGACTCTTTCTTCTGACAGAAGAGTTGAAGGGGAAGGAAAAGATGTGATGAAGGAAAAGGAGTATATTTAAGAAAAGTCGCCCACAACCACAGTTCAGGGGATGAGAGGGAAAGGCTGATTGCTTTGGGCTGCTATGGTTGACATTTGAAAATCTGATGGCTTAAAGATGAAAGACAGGGTAATATGTGTTTCTTCTTTGAAACCTTTAACCCAAATCCAAGATGGCAGGTTTCAAGGTTGCCATCACTGTCGCCATACCTCCTCTAAGTTGCTCCCCCATCTACAGAAATCCCATACCAGATGACATTATGATTTCTCACACCATTCAACTTTTATAAGGGTGTATCCAAACTTCTGCCTCGCCCTCTGTTCCACAAAAAAATGTGACAAATGTGTTGCTGTTGTATTTGGAAACATTCCTGTGGAAACATTCAAATTCTTCTCCCCCCTTCCCGTTCATCCTTACATTTTCCATTAATACTGCTGCTTTTTGCCCATAACAGATTAATCCTCAAAAAACAACTTTGGAGCACACTACAGGTCAATCAGTATTATACTGTTCTTGAATGTATTAAACAGCTACTTTGACAAGGCCATGATTTCCTAAACTCATGCTATGAAATGATTTCCATTCTACCTGAGATTTTGCCCACCACACCTCAAATAGCATTTCATCGCCCTCCCAATCTCCACAATATCTTTGTCAGTTCCTACGCTCCTTCAGCACACATCTCCCTACCCTATGGCTCCTACCCCTGAGATCAACCCCACTGCAATGCTTGCCCTGTGCACCTTCCTGCCACTACCTATACCAGCCATGTAACTGGCCAAAGATAAACTAGCATAGGGGAGTCAGACAAAGAGTGTATCATGTTGCAGAGGATGCTCTACAAGATGACAGTCATGACCTTGGTGCCTGTTTCACCACACGTACCACCTGGATTCTTCACTCAGACACCAGTTTCTCAGAACTCCGCAGTTGGGAACTAGCACTATCACATGTCCTTTGTTCTCACCCCCCACCTGTCCTTAGTTTACATTAAATTCTTCCATCTCAGCCTTTTTTCACAGTAACTACCACTTTTTTCACTCTGTTTAGTTTTTTACACCTTTCATTTTCTGACCTGTCTATTTTTTGCTGTCTCCCTCTCACCTTTGTTATGTACAATGCACTTAGTTTTTCACTCTTATTAACACATGCACAATGTTTTTGTAGTAATCTCTTTCTGGCTTATTATCCTGTCCTCCACTTTTAAGTTTTCAGGTTTTCAAATCTCATCCAGTGCAGTCCCCCAAAGTCAGTCTTTCCTTCTGATCCTGTCCAATAAGTCTCCCCCAACCGGTGGTTCGGAGTGATTTTTCCAAAATCTACTGGCTTTACTAAACCTTTCCAGTCCCTTTCTTTCACCCCTTTTACTTCCCATTCAGTCCTTCTGGTGGAAGAAGGAGCCACTGGCTCTGGAAGCTTGCAAAAATATAACCTTCTTTTATGTGTGTCTTTTCCTGCCACTGCTTGGTGAGTAGCTGATTACATTATGGTGTCAAAATTTGATTATTTTTGTTGTTATAATGAGTACATCAGAAAATAATGATTAATATGTGTGATGATTAATATTTAACAAAGCTGAATACATTCATTGTCACTGTCTTCATTATTCAACTGGTCACTAAAACAAAGTCAAGTAAAACTTCTGTTCAAGAAAAATGAATATGCTACATTGCTTAATGATAATTAACACAAGTATGACCATGGAAGGGAAGTTAGTGTTGCCTGCAGCAGCAATTAACCTGAAATTAGGAAAGCTTTATGCTATTTGTAAATATAATATATGTTTTCTCACTTATGATCACATTATATACTTTTATAAACTGTCATACTGATTGTGTTGTTTAGGATAACTATTTGTAGTCTTTCCCATGTTTTCATATTTTTTCCATCCAGGGATTTCCATTACTGGTATACTTTGCTGATTTGGATCTCTGCCATCCAATACTCCATTACCATTGTTATTGTTTTTCTTTACTTATCTACACCTCATTTCTCCATTCTTTGTTCCTTGATGTGTCTATACTTTCTTCTCCTTTACAGTAACTGTCTTCAAAACGCACATCAGCCACCCTCTGTTGTGCAATATAGTGGCTGCCTGTCGCTTATCTTATGTATTTGCTGTAAAGGAATTTTACAGTCAGTGAAATAAGTTGGAGGAAATTAAATACATTGTTTGGTGTTTTACCATACTATATATTACATAAACTTGTGTTTCTGTAAATAACTGTACATACATTTGGTAGAATGCTGCATTTGCTTTCATTAACTAGGGAATGTGTCATATGGTAACTAAACTGTTTTGGGTTTATTTTGGAATTGTTTTGAGGATTAATCTATTATGAGTGACAAGCAGCTGTGTTAATGGAAGATGTAAAATTGAAAGGGGGGTGGGGGCTAGAATTTGAATGTTTCCACAGGAATGTCTCCAACTGCAACGGGAACACATTTGTCATATTTCTTGTGAAGTACAGGGTGGGGTAAAAATCTGGATACATTCCTATAAAAGTTGAATGGTGAGGAATTATAATGACATCTGGCACAGGGTGTCTATAGGTGAGGCCGCAACTTAAAGGAGCTATGGCAACAGCGGTGGTCACTTTGAAATCTGCCTTCTTGGATTTGGGTAATGTGTTTCAAATAGGAATGAGGGTGGTCATGTGGCACACCATTTTGAACTGCCTCTTTCTCAGGAATACACATGTGAAATCTGTTTTAAGATATATGACCTGTTAAAGTTTGAAATTGTAAGGAGCTGATCAATTCTGTTTATTGTTGCAGGCGATGCACAGTGGCCCTTACACAGGAGTAACACACTGAAATTGTGTTAATGACTGGTAGACAAAGTACCAGACAATTTGCTACTGACTTCAGTGCCCAGCATCCTGAGAGACATATATTTCACGTCTGACAATATCAAAGTTATTGGACAAATTTCATGCAACAGGTTATAATGTGGTGGACAAGCCATGCAGTGGACATCCAAGAACAGCCACCAATGAGGAGACTGGAACAGCAATTGTGGCACAATATGTGAGAAATCAACAGTGCAGAACATGTCATTTATCAGCGTTCAATCTTGCACGTGTTGCACACACACCAGTGGCGCCAATAGAAGTTACAGTTGCAACATTATCTCTCTAAGGATGACCCTGATTGGTGGGTGCAGTTTGCAGAACAGGCTTTGGATCAGTGTAACAGGAATCCAAACTTCATATGACAGGTATTGTTCAGTGACAAAGCTAATTTTTTTGTACAAGAAGAAGCAAACAAAGAAAATTTTCATTACCGGTCAGATGCAAACCATTTGTGGGTGGATTCCTGTAAGGGTGCTGGTGGTGAAAAAGTGATAGTCTAGTGTGGGATTTGAGACGTAAGTTGTGGGTACAATGTTTATTGATGGAACCATGAATGGAGAGAAGTATCTCAACAGGTTCTGTGATTATGTGTTCAAACCCTGTTGAATCTACAGGATGATTCCCCAACCTTCTTCAACAAGATAGTGCACCTCCACATTATGCTACTGAAACCAGACAGTCTCTGGATGGGCAGTTTGGAGGTCACTGGATAGGTAGGAGCAGTCTTATTGAATGGCCACCATGGTCCCCTTACCCTACACCTCTTGACGTTTATCAGTGGTGACATTTGAAATCAATTGCATATGAGGTAAAAATCTACAACATAGTCCAACTTTGTGGCCTATTGAAGAGGACCGTGCCTCTGTTGACCCACAGATCCTGCAACATGTGCAGCAAGACTGGCAGAAAAGACTCTGTGTGTCCAGTGCAATGGAGCTCATACTGAGCATACCGACTTGACAAGTGTCCTAAAATTTAACAGGTCATAACTCCCTCACAAAAAAGTTATCTTAAAATAGACTTCACATGTGTATTCCTGAGAAAAAGGCAGTTCAAAATGATGTGCCGCATGACCCTCTTCCCATTTGAAACTCATAACCCAAATCCCAAATGGCAGATTTCAATATGGCTGCCACTGTCGCCACAGCTGCTCTAAGTTGTGACCTCACTTACAGACAATCCGTACCAGATGACATTATAATTTCTCACACCATTCTACTATTATAGAGGTATCCAGACTTTTGCCTCACCTAAGACACATCCTGTATTTAATACTTCACTTAATCTCTGAAATAGTTAATGGGTATCATTGGATGAAGGAAGTTTGTGTGAATTAAGAACAGGCTTTATGTGAGTTAAGGCAATTGAGAGCTAATTAGACAATGAAATGAAACACTATAATTTTGAGGAGCTTACATGCAACTGATGATCGTACTACTTTCTTTGGGGTGGGGGGTGCAGTTAGACTCTGAAACTGTCACTTTGATATAAATGAATCATTCAATTTTGAGGCATGTCATGTCAAAAGAACTGAATTTTATAGGTGACACTAAATACTTCTATACCAGGGAACTGATTGTTATCCACCAAATATATCCAGAAAACTCTGTAATTCAGATCCTGGGGGGAGGAAGTGCCCCCTCTTATTCGTCCCCCCCCCCCCCCCCCCCCTCCTCGTGTATGCATGTATGTGCACATACAGTGCATCATCATTGAAATTTTTAAGGGGTATGGATGAAGGACATAAGTGATGGAGCACTGATGTATGGAGATAATGCACCAGCATATGAGACCTTGAAAAAGTAGAAAAGGTTGATTCATTGTGCTTGCACAGATTTTAAAGGTGCACTAAAAATGGCAGATTGTCTCTTATGGAGGAACTACAGAAAGCTGTAATGTTTGTAGCTTTGAATTTGGCTGATGGGCTTGTTACCATACAAACAATTATCAGAGTGGTTGGTATTATCTGTATCTATGTTTATTAGTGTAGGATCAATGGACTAGATCCTGCAGCATACTTCACAAAAACAAAAGTGTCAGTTTGATGGATTCCCTGCTTGTTAACAGCCAATCAATGGGAGCAGCACATGACATCTGAAGTGAAATGCTGAGAATGTGTAAGGACAAGTAATAAAAGTTTTTCAGCTGACTAATCATGGTGGATAAACATCAAGTTTACCATCATAAAAGAAGGAAAATGGAGCAAACGATCAAAACATGTCTCCCTCCACCACAGAGAGCAAAGACATACTCCCCTTACATTATGGTTAAGCTCACTGGCTTCTGGAATTGTCGAGAGGTCAACCACAGAACCATTCAAGAAAGTGGCATTACAGCTAGTGTTATCAAAACTTAAGATCAAGAATAAGAGGCAAAGTATTATTGTGAAAAGTGTATGACTCCTGTATGACAACCTGTGCACTCACATTGCTCGAGTAACTGTGGCTTTTTGTTAATGTCTAGGCTATGAATTCTTACTGCATTCACTTTATTTTCCAGATCCAGCTACCAGTGATTTACTCCTCTTTCTAAAGCATTCTGTGTTCCAAAAAACAAGCATTGAACCCTGACCCATATAGACTGCACATAGAACTAGCAAACCATATAAAATATCCATCATTTTTTGATGAATCAATGCATAGGGTTAGAAAACACACAGATATCATAATGAAAGAAA
Organism: Schistocerca americana; assembly: GCF_021461395.2. Taxonomy (NCBI): domain Eukaryota; kingdom Metazoa; phylum Arthropoda; class Insecta; order Orthoptera; family Acrididae; genus Schistocerca; species Schistocerca americana. The sequence goes on from NC_060119.1 coordinate 544,803,359, forward strand.
ACAGCCTTTATAAGAAAAGAACCAAAATGGTAAATCACACAGATATCCATCAATCACAACATTAATACAACAAATACATCTTTCAAACAAGGGTGGTTAATCTAATAGACAGCCTGCTTGAAAAGGATCCCTTACATAACATAAATACAATGGTGTCACACAGAAAAACAGAAAATATCGTAACAGAAAATGAACACATCATAAAGCAACAAGAAAGATTGGACCATCCAAATTCAATGCAAGCTTAACAAGAGAACTAGTCACTAAGGAAATAAAGCAGATACTCAAAGAGAACAAAACCACCACAAAAGAAAACACCATGTCAACTGACAAAAAACCTGCAGAAAGCTACAGAAGAAACTAATGCAAGAAAATGCCATTATCACAAAATCTGACAAGGGCAATTTGACTGTTCTAATACAAGAAAAGGAATACATTAACAAAACATTAGAATCCATCCGAAGCAACAACTTCACAGAGTTAACAGGTGATCCAACAAGCTGAAACCAAAGAAAGTTACAGGAAACTCTGAAAAATGTAGAAACAGTTATCATAGGCATACAGATTAACAGAAGGATACAGAAAAATCCCAAGGCCCCACTCTAAAATCACTACCTAAAATTCACAAACCAGGTGCACTGATGAAAGTTACCAAAGCACCAACATACTACTTAGCCAAACTGACATACGCACTGCTAATGACACTATATAAACACACTGAAAACAAAAGTTTAAGGAACTCAAGAATCTTAACAGAAAAAAAAAACAAGAATTGAAAATGCACAGCAACATTAATTTCATTTAACCAACTTAGATTCCATCAGGAACCACTGTGCACGGCAATCATAGACTGTAAGGAAGGAGAGGCACACAGCAGTCAGTCACAGTCCCATTAGTTCTTATTATGCTTGCAAATCTAGATTTCAGCTATAAATAGGCATCTTTAGTGTATTTTCATTACAATTCAACAGACTTGTAGCAGTTCATGTCACCATATGCTCTTACATGTGTATAGGCAGGACACTGAAGCAGTGACATGATTTCCATGTACACACACACACACACACACAGACACACACACACACACAAACACACACTAACAGAAGAAATAATCACCATCACAGAAATCTCCAACTACAAGTAAACATATCCATAACATACACACAAGAAATATCATCCATATTCAACATCATCACAAAGAAAAACTACTTCACATTCAACAGTAAATTCTATCAACAAGAAGGATTACGTATGGGATACCCCAATCAGTGGCCTCCTAGCTGACATTTTCATCAATCAGAAATAAAATTAAATCTTTGACAAAACAGTAAAACCAAAACAGTACATACTAAAATATTGGCATAGTTATGTAGACAATATAATTTATCTAATAGATGAATCACAGCCTCACATAAAAGAACTTCATAAGGACATAAACATCATCCACCCACAGATACAGTTCACCACTTAAACACAAACTCATTTTCTTCAATCTCACTTTACGCAAGAGAAACAACAAACATGAGTTCAAAATTTATAGGAATCCTACAATCACTAACACCATCATTCATAACCAATCCAATCACCTGTAACTCATAAAGAATCCAGCTTCAGATATTTACTACACAGACTGAGCAAATCACCCATGAACAAACATGATTATGAAGAAAAACTGAACACAATAAAACAAATTGCATAGGAAAATGAGGATGGTACAAAGACATCAGATACAGTAAAGAATAAAACACAAAATCAGGCAACACAAAATCATGACACATATACACACTCAGCCACAACACAGCTCACAACAAATCAGCAAACAGTAAGCAATAAATGGCACATAATGACTTACAACAACAAAGTCACATACAGGGTGGGCAATATACTACAGAGATAAGGAATCAACATAGCATACAGAACCAACAACACAACACAGAACAGATTTGGAAGAAATACTACCAACACTGAAAAATACAGCCAATCTGGTATATACCAACTAACTTGCAACTGTTGCTAAACTGTTCATGTGGGTCAATCATGTAGGAATTTTATAATGAGTTATACAGGACAAGCCGCAGCACTGAAAAGCAATAGCTCACACTCAACTTTAGCACATCACCTAACAGCATAGAATCACCACCTAATTAACATAGAAATTGACTAGTAACAGTCTATACTAAAAATTAACAACAGAAGAAAACTACCACATCCAAAAATCACTGTGCAATAAATCACTCTTTGCCACAATAGAAGGATCCTTTATTGTATGATTATATGATAGCGGAACAACCACTGGTAGCAGTTACTTCTGTAAAATATCTGGGAGTATTCGTGCGGAACGATTTGAAGTGGAACGATCATATAAAATTAATTGTTGGTAAGGTGGGTACCAGGTTGAGATTCATTGGGAGAGTGCTTAGAAAATGTAGTCCATCAACAAAGGAGGTGGCTTACAAAACACTCGTTCGACCTATACTTGAGTATTGCTCATCAGTGTGGGATCCATACCAGATCAGTTTGACGGAGGAGATAGAGAAGATCCAAAGAAGAGCGGCGCGTTTCGTCACAGGGTTATTTGGTAACCGTGATAGCGTTACGGAGATGTTTAATAAACTCAAGTGGCAGACTCTGCAAGAGAGGCGCTCTGCATCGCGGTGTAGCTTGCTCGCCAGGTTTCGAGAGGGTGCGTTTCTGGATGAGGTATCGAATATATTGCTTCCCCCTACTTATACCTCCCGAGGAGATCACAAATGTAAAATTAGAGAGATTAGAGCGCACACAGAGGCTTTCAGACAGTCGTTCTTCCCGCGAACCATACGCGACTGGAACAGGAAAGGGAGGTAATGACAGTGGCACGTAAAGTGCCCTCCGCCACACACCGTTGGGTGGCTTGCGGAGTATAAATGTAGATGTAGAACTATATAAAAAACAACCACCTCACAACTACATGCGAGTAGCCTCTAAAATGAAATTTTTTTCTCCCCACACTGCACACTATTCCCTCTACATACCTATGAACAACTTCCTCCCTTCTTCTCTCCCTTCCTCACCACCACTCTCTCTCTCTCATTCTCCTAGACTTGTACAGACACACACACACACACACACACACACACACACACACACACACACACACACACACACACACAGGCGCGTGTGTGCAAATTAAACATCACAAAAGTCAAAAACACTGCAAATCCACATGCCACATTCTAAATAAACATGCCATGAAATAAATTAACGCTACACAGCCACAACAACACAAAATGGCAGTGAAAACTCTGTGCTTGGAAAACAAACCATAGAAAAATGCATGTGCATGAACAAAAGCAAAAGTAGCTCAACACAAAAAAAGTAAAAACACCAACACGTCGAAACTGTAGGTAACATGCTAAATAACATGATACATAGCGATTCTCAGTTGGAAAAGCATAACAAACAGAAAAATAAAATAATGTTTTGCTGTTTGCAGGCAAGATGCTGTAGACCAATATCTTCATTTGAGGTGTGTAAACAAATGCATACATCCACTTTATGTCCAAGTGTACTAGAAACTTTAGACACATTATAAATAAACAATACAGAATATCTCAACTCAATGATACAATCTAAAATATTTGACAATAATCACTCATTTTACAAATGTAAATTTTTGTATCAAAAGTTCCTTTAAAAATTAACATGTAACAACAATTCTGCAGAAGGAAAATGAACAAATAAATCCACTGAAGACATCACAAAACATGCTGAAACATGTCTGGGTGAAAACAAAACTACAAAGTTGTCTTGCATGAGGAGGAATTCTTCTCCAATTTTCTTAGCAAGCATGCATTTCTTGTGCATTTGACATTTTCCACATCATAATGGTTTTCCGTGCTATTGATCAATGGAACACGTAAACTAACTAACTAACTAACTAGGAAATAAGAAGAACTGCAACATTCATAGGACAATTATCGTGGAGTAATTATGATGTGACCTGGCCAGACACTCAAGAATTCTACAAGCACTATAAACTGTTTACAGCTGTGTTTTATCATTTATGTGAAACAGGCTCACTTATGATAAAGGTAGCCATAAAAGGCACATACAATGGTACAAATGTGGACCATGAACGATCAGGTGCTGAAAACTGCAGAATACGATGATGATGTCAGCTCCAGACATGCGGCCCACCAGCAGGGGGTAAGCAAGGTGACGATACAGAACATTCTCCATGATAATTGGCACCATATCACTTACAATGCATGTAGGCCTTATTACCTATGGACTAGCCTTTGTGGAGATGGTTTTTGTCACTCGTTTGTTGTACAGGTCACCAAAACCTAATGGTTGGCTAATAATAATCCCAATGTTATGGCAGCAATCAAACATCAGCACTGATTCACCTACGATTTGTGGGTGGGGATTATTGACTACTACTTCATGGGACCAGTCATTCTTCTATAATGCCTCATAAGTGAGGCACATCTGCACTTCTTGCAGGTGATCCAGCCCACTCTGCTGGACAACATGCCTTTTTTGGTATGAGGAGTAACACGGCTGCTACATGATTGTACTCCAGCTCACTTCCACAACCCCATGTTCGGCAGCATTTACCGTTTATGGATTGCATGAAGTAGTCCAGTCACATGGCTTGCCCAGTTGCTGAATCTCTTTAGATTTCTACCTGTGCATGCACCTGAAAGAAGTCATGCATTCGGAGCCCATGCTAGATGAGCAGACACTGGAACATCACAATCATGCCACCTGTGATATCATTCGATTTCAGGATGGCACATTTGAAAGTGTGTGTTGGTCACTGCTGTGTTATGTTCACACATGCTTAGAGCCTGTGAACACCACTTTGAACATCTTGAATACAACTGCTTTCATCACAATATGTCTTGCACTGCATTGCACTGTAGAAACATGATGAACTAATAAATACCCTGTAACATAGACATCGTGAATTTCTGGCTATATGTCCATATGATCTTTTCTGCTCCTTATCCTCTCTGAGGTCATTTACTGCAGTTTGTTACTATTTAGCAAAATCACCCTGTATAAATGTTACACTAACACTTTTTCTGAAAACAAAGTGTTAAAAATTAAAGAACAATACCAATAGATTTTATGTTCAAGAACATATAAATAATATTAAAATCACTTACAAATTGCTGGTGGTTCATTTGTTCATCATGTGATGAAGACCTGGCCACTCTCTCAGTTGGAAGCTTTGTACGTGAAGTATGTTGAGATACATTTCTTGAAGTAGGTGCATCAGAACCTGAAATGCAGAAATTTTTATATTGTGAAGACTGTAGTGTAAGTGTGCCCAATATCCTCAATTATTTGTTGAAGATATTTCTATCTCTGTTCTTCTGAACAGTGTTTACAAGCTCTAGTTACCTCTAACACTATGGAAGTTACTCCCTGGTGTCTTGACATGTGTTTAGTTATCCTGGCCCTTCTTCTAGTTATTGCTTCGCACATATCTCTTCCCTTTTTGATTCTGTGGAGAGCCTCCTCATTTCTTATTTGATCACTGCAGATAATTTTCAACATCCTTCTAAGGAAAACTACATCACAAACTCTCCAAATCTCTTCTTTTTCAGTTTACCTACAGATCATAATTTACTTCCATACGGTGCTGAGCTCCACAGCACATTCTCAGAAATTTCTTCTTCAATTTAAGGCCTAAGTTTGATACTAGGAAATTCTGTCAGTGAGGAATGTGCATGTTGGCTTCTTAAATCATCCTTGCTACATCCATCACACCATTATTTTGCTTCCAAGATGGCAGGATTCCTGCACTTCATGCACTGTGCAGTTTACAGTTTTGATGCTAAGTTTACTGCTGATCTTATTTCTGCTGTTCCACAGTAATTTGGTTTACTCTCACTTCCTATTCTGTGTTCATTAGACTTCATTCCATTCAATCAGTTCTGTAGTTCTTGCTCACTTTCATCTTTGAATCTTATCACTGATATCCTTTTAATGTGACCTTTAATGTGACAGCTGAAACTTCTCTTATTGCAGTCATTGCCACTTTGAGCTACAGATTGAGCAGTATGGGATAAAGATTCATCCCTCTTTTGTGCCCATTTTAAACTGAGCAATTCTTTATCGGTCTTCCACTCGCTATTCCCTCTTGGTGTTTGTAGATATATATTACATCTCTTTCCCTACAGCTGATACACATTTTCTGGAAATTTAAAACGTTTTGCACTATTTCACACTGTCAAACACTTTTTCTAGGTTGACTAATGATATGAAAGTATCTTGATTTTTCTGATAGTTGCCTCCATTATCAATCACATTAGTACTGCCTTCTTTGTGCCTTTACATTTCCTAATTGCAAACTCATCATCATCTAAAACGTTCTCAGTTTTCTTTTTTGTTCTGTATACTCTCCTTCTCAGCCAATTGGAAGTATAAGCTGTCAATCCAATTATGCAATAGTTCTCATATTTATCAACACTTGCTATTTTCAGGATTGTATGGATGATATTCTTTCAAAAGTCTGATAGTACTGTATTTCTGCTACAATTTCAGGCACTAATAGTGAGAATAAATGGAGTATGAGTCTCCATCATGGTACCAGTATCCTTCACTATGTCTTTCCTCTAGATTTAGTTCCACAGGGCAGCAGGTCTTCCGAGAACATTCCAGCCATAGCTGAACTCTTACCCAGTGGGGCAGTGGGTCACATCCCATGCACAGAAGCTGACACCCACCATCATGGTGGGTGTATCTCTGTACTACACACTAGCGGCCCCCTGGATGCGGTTGTCTATCACAGAGTTGGCTACCACAGCAATATTTCCATCTGTCTTGACATGCTTTAGATGCCTGGTGTTTGTATCATGACTCACACAACACGGCTCCATGCCAAGCACTGAGCATCATCATCAAAGCTTGGTGTGCATATTTTGCAGCCAGCTGCCTAGGCCACTAACTGACATCTTGCCAGCCACTGGTTCTCTTCTGTGTATTGAAGGCATGGTCGCTATTCCACATAGATGCAGTGCTGATGTATAAGTGGAAAATAATGTACAAATTTTGACAGCCATTTCTCTCTGGCCTTCACCAGCCTGCCACCTCACCTCAACCTTCCTCCACCTGCCATCCTAACATCATTGCCACCCCTATACCTCTTGGGTTAGCTACAGTAGGCGCTGAAAGTGGTAGTATCACCTCCACTGGGCAGCACATGGTGTGTCATCTGTGCAGCATGATGTCTGGTCCACAGCCTGCAGTGTCAACACAGTGGGGTGAGTTGGTTGCTTTTGGTGTATATGATAGACATGGGGTCTAGGAGGGAGGATCACTATAACTTCATGATTACTTTATTTAGGCGAGATGTACTATTAGAAGTGTCTGAATGAGATGTATGGCGTGAAACCTGCTTGGCCATTCTGCACCGGGAGGTGAATCAGTGTCTGTAATTTGTTTTATGTGCCACCATTGTGATCATGTTGCGAGGCATGGTAAAGTATAAAGTGTATTTTGTTGATCCGTAAATTATTTCGGTGTATATTGTGTGTGAATGAGGAGTAAAGGTGTTGCAATGACAGAGATCAGAGATGTGGGGCATTTGTGTATATTGTGTGTGAATGAGGAGTAAAGGTGTTGCAATGACAGAGATCAGAGATGTGGGGCATTTCGGAGCAATAGGCAGAGCATTTGTTGATGGTAAAGGTAGCACAGTTGTTGGCAGATAACTAAGAGTTGGGGAGCAAATTGTAGTTAAGGATGAGCAAATAACATAGAGGTAAGCCAAAATACCGCTAGTCTAATCATTCCCTTTTTCAGAATGTCATCTGAGGATGTGGTATCATTTGTGGAGGGCCTGATGATGTCAGCAGATATAATAGGTGGTTTGGCTCGATAATCAGTTGTTATGGGTGGCAAAATTACATCTAGTAGAAGAGGTGAAAACCTTTGTGAAATGAGTGCAGTTACGAAGAGGCATGACTCAGCCATAGAGGATTTTGCCAATAGAATAAGGAAGGTGAATGTACATGTATATAATCTGGGAGAAAATGATGAAGGAAATAAAATTTTGCTGCAGTAAGCCAAGCAAAGAGTGCTCGACACTTTCATATGAGGCTGACCACTGGATATGTCAAGAAGGGTGCGCACAGGTGCCCCTAAGGATCTTCATTTTCTGTTAGATTAGTAATAGAATGTGATGAGACTGACATGTTGATAAGGGTACATGGTAGGCATGCAGTGTTCTCCCCAAACGTAATATGTTACAGGTGTGGACATACAGGGTGTATCAGCAGCAATGTTTTGGTAATGGTAACAGAGTTGGATAGGGAGGAAATAAGCAGCCATTAAACACAAGAGGGAACCCAAAGCCCACAGAAAGACCTTCCCATTACACTTAGATGCAACGAGTATGTATGTGATGTGGATTGTGCAATAGTAGGTCTTGTACAGGCAAGAAGTATAAGTTTTTTTTTGGACACAGGGGTGCATGTGTCAGTAACCACTAGAGACCCAGTGGGGCAGAGACGTTGGAATCCTCCACGCTATAGGTTGCATGGGGTGGGCGATAATAATGTAAGCCCACTGGGATCAGTGGCGACAAGTTTTCAAGTGAAGGCAGTTCGGCTTAACTGGTGTGTAGAGGTACTGCATAAGGTAAGTGATGGTTACAGCATTATACTGGGGCTAGACTTTTACCATCAACATGATGCCAAAATTGAGCTTAGTGGGAAAACATTCCAGCTAGGGGAAGTTGTCAGCAGTGTAGACCTATCATGAGACGCTTCTGTCAGATTAGACAATCCGAAAAATCATGTACAAATACACTAAGATTTGATTGGAATAACAATATTCCAGGTGGCACTGGAAAGTTGCTTTGGGTAAGTGTGGAGCCAAACTTACCTATCGACATGTTGTGTATAACTTAGCCACTGGAAGGGAACGGTGTATTGGATTCAGTGAACTGTTTCGTAAAAAGGAGTATTGCAGGCATATAGAAGAGAGATTGTGGGAAGTTAGTTCTTATGAATCTATATAATTTTGGCACTGAAGAAGTGAAGCTGACAAAGGGGATATTAGTAGCAAGTTTGGATGTTCCAGAGTAGGATGATTGGTACACCGATAGTGTACACCATTGGCAGCCACAAGCTGCATCTAAGACTTCATTATGTAAAAAGATGGAGCATCTAAGGACAGTACAGAGAATGCAATGGATGAGTTTCTGTTGGAGTTTAAAGACCTGTTTTTTCCTCAGTTTCCATCACTAGTGATGCCCATCATGCAGCAAAAATTTTGACAAGAGATGAAACACTTGTGTACCAGAAACTGAGTTGTACACCTTGATATTTACAACTGATTCTGGAGGAGCTGACCAATCAGTAATTGGATGATGGGATAATAGAAGAGAGCAATAGTCCATGAGGGATAGGAATTGTGATTGTGTGTAAAAAGTCCATGGACAGTTTTAAGAATTACAAGTTCAGCTGTGATCACCATCAACTTGACAGTAAGCCAGTGACAGATGAATACCTTGTACCTGATATCACAGAGACCATCAATAACTTGGGAAGTACCAGTACCTCTCTACCATGGATTTAAGAAGCAGATACCAGCTGTTGGTAGTGGTTCTGGATGACCGAGTGCAAACAGCATTTTTGATATCCTGGGGCCTTTTCAGTATTGGAGGATGTCATTCAGCTTGAGGAATGTTGCCACAATCCTCTAGCCATTGTTGGACAGAGTACTGAGGGGACTGAAGTGTTACCAATGTCTAGTCTACCTGGAAGATAAAACTGTATTCTTGAAAGACATGGACAAGCATAGGCAATGCCTGAGAGAGGTATTTAAGAGGTTGTGAACTGCACACCTTATATTAACTATGGAAAGTGTCATTTTACTTTGGAGGAGTAAAGTTATTTAGGGCATGTAATTAGAAAGGATGGGGTGAGAACAGTTCCAAGATTGATACAGGCTGTACAAGATTTACATCATCTTTGGGACTTTCAAACTACTGCAGGATATTTGTGAGGGGTTCACTGATATAGTGTGACCACTCACCCAGCTGTTGAAAAAATGTGCAGAATTTACGTGGTCAGAGGAGTGTCAGGCCACATTTGAAGAGTTGAAAAAAGTTTTAAAATCAAGTCCAGTTTCGATTTTTACAGATTTTCAGAAGGAGTTTATATTATCTTGTGACCCATCTAACCATGCTTTGGGGTGTGCTCTGCATCAGGAGGTCAGTGGTGAGGTACATCCTGTGGATTACGCATCAAGACAACTTAACACAGCAAATAACTATTCGACCATAGAGGAGGAAATGCTTAGCCTCGTGTATGGAGTCACAAATTTTGAGAGTTACCTTTACAGGGAAAAAACTGAAGTAGTGAAAGACCATGTCACTCTGAAACAGTTATTAAAGTTGAAAGAGCTGTTCAGCAGATGAACAAGATGGGCATTAAGACTTAGTAAGTTTGACTACAAAGTGATGCACAATCCAGAGAGGAACCATAAAAATTTGGTGCTTTAAGAAGAGAAGTAGTAATAGTACAAGTACTGGGTCAAGGCCTTACTGAACAGCAAGCAACACAGGAAGCTGGTAGTGACTGCAAGCTATACAAAATGCTACTGCAGTTCAGCAGGTGTGATAGTCTGTTGTATAAGGTAACTGGGTTAGGCTCACAAACAGTAGTGCTGGCTAAGTTGAAGAAAGTCCTGAGGGACATGCATGATCACGTGTTGTTGGTCACGAAATGTGAAGGCAAAAAAGTGAAGGGTGGCTGTGAGATACTGGCAGAAGAGAGGGAATGGAGATATGAATAAGTATGTGAGAAATTGTGTGCAGTGTGAGGACTTGAGTCATAAATGAATATCATTACAGAGACTGCCAGAAGTTTCGAAAACATCCGAAATGATTGAGGTGGATGTGTTACAACCATTCAACCAGACTCTGGCAGGGAACAATTTTGTGTTGAGAACAATAGACCACTTTTCTTGGTATTTGGAGAGAACTGCTATGCTAAACCAGCAAAGTCACACAGGCAATGACAAACAGTTGGATGCTTAAGTTTGGTGTGCTGGAGACGATTATTATAGATTATTATAGCTCAAAGGAGAAATCTTATGTCAACTTGATAAAGAACTTATGTTACTTGTTATGTGTGCAGAAACTGAGAACACACAATCAAATGGTGTGTGCATCACATAATAATAAGTATATTAAGCTAATTTGTGATCTCACACCACAATAACTGGGAGACACATCTTTCATTTGACACGGCTGGGAACAATTCAAAGGTCCACACTCATACAGGAGTGTCTCTATACAAGGTAGTGCATGGCAGAAAAATATCTTTGATGTTCGATATGATTGAGGCTTATATTTGATACAATATGGTTAAGATATGATTTTATTATATGTTTGATATGATTAAGAGGTTAGGACAGAGTCAGTCCATGATTTTATGGGACTGGAGAGAACACAAAGGCATTGAAGAGACAGTAGAAAACTGTGAAACACATGAGAAGCTTACCACTTTATAGAGTAGGACAGTAGGTAATGTTATCCAGCCTTCACATGCCAAAGGATAAGACTAAGAAATCCATCACAAGGTACCAAAGACCTTACCAAGTGGTTGAAACTGTGTCTCCCACCAGTTGCTGACAAGGTAAAGTCAGTCCCTGGGGTAGTATGAACATGAGAAGGACATAAAGAAGAAGAAGCAGAGGGATAAATGTGAGAATATGGATTGACTGGTACGGGATGTACTGCATGCATTAAGGTCATGGTAGTGACAGAGTATTTTTATTGTGTTTACTGATGATTTTTTAGGGTATTATGTGTGTGGTGTTGGGATGTAATACATTGAGAGTAGAGGAACAAGTTTTTGTGTTAGAGTTAGGGTTATTTTGATTTTCTTTGTATGTGAATGCCCACCAGTAGGAGCAGCCTTCTAATGAGGGAACAAGGATGATGACAGTCCCTGTCCTAAGGTTGCTGTACACCAAGCTTGAGGATGGAAAGGATGCTAGTTGTGGCAGTGCTGAATCTGTGTTGGAGCAGAGAGGTACACTGCAGAATCAGCACCTGGAGGGAAGAGTTCTTTTTTCCATACAAGAGGATATGATGGTTACCAGTCGTCAATGGACATTGATTTCAGTGATTAATGCATGGGAGTTTCAGAGTGAAGTGACGAGGCTGGAGGAGGTGTTTTCTGGGCTTTGATGGGGAACCAAGAGCAGAGGTGTGCTCAGGGAAGCTTTCGGGAAACATGAAATTGCATAAATTTTATGAACAATTGCAGTAACAGATGCAGCAAGCAATGGAGGCAGTGTCACTTTCACTTTGTCAATGGAAGGAGAGTTGGATAGACGCTGGGAGAAAATGTTGAAGACTGTATTTGGCACAGCAGATCCCAGCAACTTCAGAGAATTGAATGGGATGGTAGAGCAATGACATAGGATAGCAAGACGGTGGTGGAATAATGTACCATGATGGTAGCAAGCTTGGAGAGTGGAGTGTTGAACAATACACGCATGCTACGAAAGCTGACTAGCGAAGTGCTAGAAAACGCAAAACCATCACAAGACACCTTAAATATGGATCTGAGGGAATCATGCAAATACAGGTAGATGTGTAGGATGTAAAAGTCACTAAGTCATTAGCAGACAACATATAGGACACATGAGTGGTAATGGTGATCTTGCAGAAAACTGTTCATCATACATTGCATGAGCACCTGAGACCTGTCCTTGTAGCACAAGAGCAATATTTGTTGGGGTTGCAGAAAATGCAGGGGGAATTATCGTTGTAGCTGAGATTGATAGCTGTGCCCAGGAAGCAGAGTTACTTTATCTTTTTATACCATACAAAATCAGCAGAGGTGAGGATTGACCAAGTATGGTTACACATATGGTTAAATTTCCAGTAGTGGAGAAGCACATAAAGATTCAGATGTTACACCACTCACCACTCTCTAGTGAAATGGGTAGATATAGGGAAGTTGGTATAAGTGAGGACAGACGGTGTGTTGCAGATCTCTGAAAATGGCGACAGACATTTGGTTGACAGAAGAGGAACTGCAGCATTGTCACGAAGAGAAGATTACAGTGTTTGGCCCGGGTGATTCAGACTAGTCTGGCCACATGCACAATGCAACTATTCATGGCGGTACAGAAGGACAAGATTGTCAAAGGAACACTGTGAAACGTTAACCTTATTTCTAACAAGTGTGGTTACTCTGGATTTATTCCATGTATGATAAGGTAATAGTGGCAAGCTGCTACAAACATAGAAGCAATGCAGATGGAGCTGAGGACGAGTCGGTGTTGATTAATGGAACAGTGTGTGACGTAACAGGGCCAAACGTCCATCAACCAGCCATGGTTACAGAAATTACCCAGCTGAGCATGGCACAGCCACAGCTATACTGGGCAGACAAACCACTAGAAGTACTCCAGAAGTGAAATCTAACATTCCTGAATTATACATTGAAACTGAACCTAATCCATCCCCTGAACTAAGTGCAGCATGTCAAACAATTTAGGAAGAGGCAATGACAAGTGATCATGGCCCTGAGCATCATGATGCCTAGAGCCACAATGACTCTGGCTCTGCTGTGCATAGCTTCTATCCCTCTGAAGTAGAGAACTGTCATTTATTTATTTATTTATTTATTCCGCGTGATCTGGTGGTACACAGTGTGTTGCAGATGTCAGAAAATATCATTTAACATTGTTAACATATATTAACATAAGCCTGTAGTATCCTAATGTATTATATTGCTCAATGTTTTCAATTTAACACAAACAGCAAGATTACTGTTCTAAGTATTCATTTACAGAGTAAAAACAGTGACACAACAAATATAACTTCACGGCTTTGCTAAATTTTATGTTGTCTTCGATGGACTTAATACTAGTGGGAAGATTGTTGAACAGTTGGAGGTCCATGTGGAAAACACCCTTTTTAAACAGTTGAGTGTTTGTACGTATAACATGCAGGTTTGCATTTTTCCTGGTGTTGTGTTCATGTATTTCATTATTTTTTATGATTCTGGGGTCAGTTGGCACTATGTGGTTTCTGAAAAATTTTAGAGTCTCAAGAATGTAGAGGCAAGGCAGTGTAAGGATTTCCAACTTTCTGAAGATGGGTTTGCAGAAGTCTCTGGATTTGCTCCCAGTAATAATCCTCATTGCTCTCTTCTGAATTCTGAATGTGCTCAGAGCAGTTGGAGAATTTCCCCAGAATATTACACCATATTTTAGGTGGGCTTGTATGTAAGCGTAGTACGCACTGGTTAATGTTTTCAGGCTAGCACATGTTTTCAGTACACTCAATGCATAACAGCCAGTACAAATCCTGGCATTTACCTTTCCTGTATGTGTATTCCATTTCAGGTTATCTTGAACCCACAGACCCGGGAATTTGAAAACAGTGTCGGTATCTATTGACTGGTTATTTATAGTGACAAATGGCTGAGAGGAATTTGCATTTTGTGTTGTGTGAAAGTTCATGGAAGCTGTCTTTTTGGTGTTGATAGTTAATCTGTTGATTTCTGCCCACTTGCTGAGTTGTTCAGTGGCAAAGTTCACAGCTTTTGCACAGCCTCTGTATCCTCCCCTTTGTGTCATCAGCAAATATTATTGTTTTGTGTGCATCAACATTCAGGCTCAAGTCATTAATATACAGGACGAAAAGTAGGGGTCCCAATACTGAGCCCTGTGGAACACCTTGCTTAACAAATTTTATTACTTGATAGTATTTTGGTTATTGAGTTGCTTTGTCTATGGCCAACAGCGTCAAAAGCCTTTGACAGATCCAGAAATATGCCTGTTATGGATTGTTTTCTATCTAACAGTTCTAAAAGCGTATTTATGCAATAATATACTGCAGTTTCAGTAGATTTGTTGCTTCTGAACCTATGTTGAGCTAAACTTAGTAAATCTTTTTTTTTTAATGAAGTCCACCATTTTTTTGTACATTATTTTTTTAAAAAACTTTAGAAAAGCAGGATGAGATTGAGATAGGCCTGTAGTTATTCATATTTTTATTATCACCTTTTCTGAAGACAGGAATTACTTTAGAATGTTTCAGAACTTCAGGGAAGATACCTGCCTGGAAAGAACAGTCACAGAGGTGAGTTAATGGTTCAGCAATTGTGTGTTCACAATTTTTGATTACAGCTGCTGGGATACCATCAATTCTAGCTGAATATGAATTTTTTAACTCTCTGAGGGCTTTTGCAACATCATTTTCAGTGACTTTTGTAATGAAAATTGACTCTGCACATGTGTGATATTTTTGGTTTGCTGGTTGGTAATTTGTGTTAGGATTATTTTGGACCAGTTTTTCAGCTATGCTCATAAAGAAATTGTTGAAAGAGTTCACCACAACTTCAGGATTAGGTATAGATTCATCGTTGAGTTTGATTTCTATGTTCGTGTGTGAAGCTTTCATTTCCCCTCTTTCCCTTTTTATGATATTCCACATTGCTTTTACTTTATCGCTGGATTTGTCAATGTACTCATCATTCTGCATCCTTTTTGCTTGTCTTATCATTCTTCTTATTCTGTTGGTTAGGGGGAGTCACTACTTTGTTTACATAACATGTGGAGTATTCTTTTATGTTAACAAGAGATTTTCATAGCTGGTGTAATCCAACTCTTGTTTCTATTATTATTATTACTTATTCTTACTGGTTTTTGCGGAAAGGCCTCTTCAAAGTGGTGGATCATTTTGTCAAGAAATATGTTGAGTTTCATGTTGACATCATTGGCTGTGTACATCTCTGTCCACTTTTCTTTACTAAGGAGGGCATTTAGCTTGTTCAGGTTCTCTTGGGTGAAAAACCTTCATAAAGTTTTAGGTGGGACTGGGTTTGAGGTATCTTTGCTAACATCAACCTTTAGAATGACAGCTTGTTGGTCGCTGAATCCTGCATATTATACTTCTAGAGTTGGGTTAAGTTTCATCTCTTTTCACCAGTAGTACAGATTCTGGTAGGGTGGATCCATAGAGCATGAAAATTAGTGAATCTGGAATATTTTGGTGGGAATGTTGATGAGAAATGTACTTCCTGCAGTTTCAGAAGATATGATGCCACGGAACAAGCCATGAACGTTTGCAAAGAGAATCACCATGAGCACATGACTGGCAGGATGTAGAAGTAAAAAGGCACAATGTGATGTGTGTTATAAAGGAATGAATGGACTGTTAAGTGGCATAATAATAACCAACTTATTAACACAAGAAGAAATCTAGCAAATAAGGTTTGTCAGTTAAATCTGCTCTCTGCACCTTGTGGGTTGGGCTCCAGACACTCTTATCTTGGAAAGCTGTGCTGTACATGTGATATGCTGTAAGTATTAAGTGGGGCCATAAGGTGCCAGATCTTCCCATGGAGGGGAATAGTGTAGTGCCACTATCATTTCAGGAGAAAGTCAGACTTCTGCTCAGGGTTGCATCTCATACATGGCAGCAGATTGCCACGACTGCAGTCAGTGTGCCTCTGCACTGCACACCAGAGTCGCTCCAAATGCAGTCATTCATCACAGAGTTGATTACCACAGCAAGATTTCCATCCATCTTCACACACCACTGACACCTGGTGTTTTCAGCATAGCTCACACAACAGGGCCACGTGCAGGGACACCGACTTATAAAAAATATTGGGGGGGGGGGGGGGCATACAGGGGTCTTGCCCTGTGAAATTTTCTAAAATCTAAAATTTAGATGAAAAATAGTGAGTTTTAAAGTTTTTAAGCATTTTAGAGTCATATGATCAACAACATTAGAACCCCAAAAACTGGACTCTCCATAACTCATCACTCTGGGAAACTTTACAAGCCTGACACATTTTTTGGCTTTGAAAAAAGAAACAAAACAAAGATGCACAGTATTTTTGTAAAAAACTAATTTAATTTACAGTAATAATCATGCTTATGGACTATTACAGAGCAGTGAATATATATCTCTGAAAAGACTGAAATTATATTTAAATAAATCCTAAACTATCATTAAAAGAATAAAACATAAAATATTGCTGTCACACCATAATAGCACTTTGATTAATAAGTGAAATATCTAATTTAAGCTTACTTTGAATAATGCTCAGGGTTTATTAAATAAAAACAGTATCTAAAAGTTAATGCTTTAACACAGTTAATAAAGTTAATGGAGTATGTCTAATACTTTCTGTCAAAAAGTATGTAAATAGCCAGTTTTAATTGGGTCTTACACCCTAAAAATATTTAAGTATTTGAAAATAACTAATACAGTGCTATAGTAATACACTACTAAACTAGTACTAATATTTCAAAACTGAAAATTTAACATTATGCATGTATTTAATTCTCAATTTTAAAAGGATTTTTAATGTTGCTCTGAATGCCATTATTAGGACTACAGTGTCTTTGGAAAGGTGCAAATGTCGACCATCTGACTGGATTACTGAATATGAAGTTGTTAATGACTGGTCGGATATCCAATTCATCCAAAACATCTCAGTGGGCATGAAGAACAGCCAAGTTGTTCAATTGCTTTTGTCCCATTGTTGATTGGAGATATGACTTCAGGCATCTAAGGGTGCTAAATGACTGTTCTGTTGTTGCTGTCATGATTGGAACTACTTGGAGAAGCTTAATGAACTTCACTACTTCACATAACATTTCTCCAACTGCAGGCTCTTGTGTAATGTACTTTCTTACATCACCCATGTTTTTTAAGACCAGTTGGTTATTATTAGTGATATTGGCTAACATATTCAAGTGTAAGTACAGTCACTCAATGTCTAGGTCATTTTTGAAAAACTCAGTTGATTTTTCCAAATTTGTTTCACCTCTGTTTACTAAAAGCTATCACGATTCACACCACTTGTTTTCAGTTAACCTGATTACTACCAAAATAATCATATGTTTTAACTAATTGCTGAATGTATTTTAAAAGGTAACTATCGTCAAACAAGGAAAATAAAAAATTCCAAAATAATTTTGTGGTTTTACAAAGCATAATATAACTAACAATTTTCTTAAATTTCTGGGGGGGGGGGGGGGGGCGGCTTCACCAGCCACTGGACCTTTTCCCATGGAGTGGGGGCATGGTCACTATCCCGCACTGATGCAGTGTTGATGTACAAGTAAAAAATAAAGTATTAATTTTGACAGCTGCTTCTCTCTGAGTCTTTACCAGCCTGCTACCAGGCCTCAATCCTCTGCCACCTGCCATCCTTGCATCTGTTCTCTATGTTTAACAGTGGAACATTTCTCACATGCTTAAAGCAATCCTTTTGCATTTAATTTAACCAAAAGGTGTTTTTCACTTTGCTAGATATGCTGAATCTGTCCTGATGAACATTTTCTTTTCAATGCCATTATATTTTTCCTGCAGACATTTCACTTAGCTTCCCTGCATTTAACAACGATTTCTTTTGTAAGTCGATTATTGTGTTGTTTACCTTTCTTATTCAGAAAATTTTTCAAATGTTTTTTATTCCAGTCTTTGATCACAATATAAAGTCTTTCATTGATAATCAGTTGCAGTCAGTAATGAACATCTTCAGATCTACAATAAAAAAAATATACAACTAGTGGGCAGGCTATCTTTCAAAACAATACAGTATTTCTTACCATGATATACTCTGATACAAACTGGGAATGTACAGATAAAATAAGGTAAAGTGTACCTGTTCTACACCATGTCCTAATGTAATAAAGTCATAATGGCATCATCAAAACATATAAACACACTCAGAAAAGCATTACCACGTAGAACTAAAATATGCAGCAAAATAGGCCACATCATCCACACAGTCATTTTGCAACTGGCATTACTGTACAACACATACTGAAGTGCAGTAGCTACCAGAAATACATTTGCCTCTGTGCTTCAGAGGTGTTGCTACTGTGAGCTTAGATGAGTTCTTCATATACCATAAGAACCAGTATATGATGAAAATACGGAATGTAAAATACAATACCAGACTTTTAAATTTTGATGGTTACTATAGAAACCAACTGTGATAAAATAAAAAATGAGTACAGTAACATATAAAATTATTTAAAGGAAATGTATGAAGATAATATGTTTTGACACTTTTTTCATGAAATTAAGTTCAAAAATAAAATATACGCAATGCACTGCCTATAGCAACCTATAAATTACCGATGAAAGATAAAATGTCTATACGATAAAATAACGGTATGGAACAAAAGACTGATCATTGATCAGTGCCTCCTGTTGGCTCAGCTGCCAGGATGATACCTAGGCACATAGCAATCGTAAGAACTTAACCACTAGAGGGCTTTCTGTACATCGTGAGACGTCTCCCACAGAAAAGGTTTATACAACGTGTTAACAGTCAATAAATAAGATTATATAGTCTGGTCATACAATCCATGAATAGATAGGATATAATCAGTTACCGGATTAGAGTGACAATTGTATGGAAGTAAGGCAAATACATACTGTGCTCGAAATAAATCAGCAACAAGGCTAGATACAAATAAGGGAGGCATTAAGTGGTTATTGTCATATGTTATCAAATAAAGCAAAGTAGGCGTTGGGTACAAAATTCATCTGTCCATTGAGTACCCTTGTGGGCTCATGCTTTTTGGCCCGATAAATCTGCAACTCCTTAACAAATCGAGAGCATGACCCTTTTCTGCCTTGTGCAGAATATGCATACAACTGTCAATATTTCCTGTAGTGTGGCTGGTTTCTGCCAGATACATTCCCAATGCAGTTTTGTTATGTGCCTGCAAATGCTCCTTGAATCTTACTTTAAAAGAATGGCCAGTTTTGACCAATATAAAATTTGTCACAACTGCTACAAACGATCTTATAAACTCCAGAACCACCAAATTTATCAGAATTGTTACTCAAATTATGTTTCACATGGAGTTTCAGAGGTTGTTAACTTGGAAACCACATCTAACCTTAGATTTCCTAAAACATTTTTCTATTTGTTGGGACCTTTTTCTGTAAAATTTCATTGGAATAGTTTTCAGTTTTTCTTTACTATTTCTTTTTTCTGGATGATTATGAGTCTGCCTACTATTTATTTTCTGTATTTTTATTCTATTGTATGGGCACATAATATCATTTGCAAAAAATTCGTTGGCTACTGCAGTCTGCTTTAAGATACTAAGTTCTTGGCATATCAGTAGCAAGATGTCATCAACATAATGTTTATAACATATAGTCTTGTCTTTTAGTTGTGGAAACTTAGCAACTAACTTACATTCTGAATTGTTCGTAAAAAGTCTGCTAACATACAAGCCAAACTGTTACCCATCCCAAGACCATCTTTTTGTTGACATATTTTTCCATTGAAGGTACAGAACAGGTACACTTTACCTTATTTTATTTGTACATTACCAGTTTGTATCAGAGGATATCACGATAGGAAATTCTATATTGTTTTGAAAGATAGACTGCCCACTAGTTGTACATTTTTTATATTGTAGATCTGAAGATGGTCATTACTGACTGAAACTAGTCATCATCAAAGGATTTTATATTGTGATCAAAGACTATAATAAAAAACATTTCGCAGTACCTGGATCACAGTTTGTATTCATGACTATGTTACAGTTTGTGAAGCTATTGCCATGTCTGGCTTAAGACAGTGTCAAAAGGCTCTGTAAACTGAAGCAGAAAATCAGTACTGAGGTAATGAATATTAAATTTAATAAGCAGTGTCTTGCAGCAGGTGTCACACCGAAATATGCAAAAGTGAAAATTAAACAGCAGTCAGCCCTCACCTTGTCAATTAAAACCAGAAGTGAGATGAACTGGATTATGGTCAAATTACGTGAACTGTATAAGCATAAAGACTTGTTAATTAAAGGAGCTTTTGATTTACATTTGCAATAGAGTAACGATCTGTCTAGGACTCCATTTCAATTTGTTTGGCAATAAATTTCTAACAGAGTAAGGATTCATGTTGAAAGAATAGAAAAAAGGCATAACAAAAAGTTAGGCAACTGCTAAAGCATCAGAAGGTTAATGTTGTAAAAAGCAATTGTGGCACTGGACAACATCACTTTTATGATAGCAAAGCTAACTTGACAAATATCAAATTGAATGAGGATGAAAATACTTTGCTGAATAAATGTTTACAACATAATGTCACTCCTAATGCTAATAACCAAACCATTACAAGAGTCATAGTTAAAATAAAATGGCATGTGAAGAAGCTTAGGTGATTAAACTAAAAGTTGCGGACACAGCTGTTAAAAGTTAATAAGGCTTTATCCAGTCAGTGTAAGTCTTCTACTGCTGTCAATCATGAGAGTCTTATCTGAAAACATCTTAACACAAAGCTAGAAAAAGAGAAGGCAATGGTCATTCACACAGATAAGGGTAATACAGCCGTCCTTATATACGAAGAAGACTACAATAAGAAAACTGAGGAATTGTTTTCTGAAAATGAGATAATGAAGTTCACAAAGACCCAACACAGAAGTTCCAGTTACATCTAGAGAAAAAGATAGACAACTCCCAACTTATACTTAACGATTACGAAAAGAAATCACTAAAAATGATGAATCCTAAACTCCCCCAATTGAGATCGCAGGTTAAGATACATAAGAAGGGAAACCCAGTCCATCCAATTGTTAACAAATTGCCATCACCATGTTGTAAAATAAATAAGTTTCTTAACAACAAGCTTAAAACAGTATACATGTTCACTGCCAATTTTAGGGTGAAAAACAGATCTGATCTTGCTAATTTGATTAAGGATATACATTTTCCAAATAGTGTGACATTAGCTTCCCTAGATGTAAAAAACCACTACATTAGTGTCCCAATAAAAGAAATGATACAGATCTGCTAAATTAGTACTGCAGAATACACAAATTAATAAAACTTCTAGAATTTGTGTTAACATATAACTTTTTTACCTTCAATGGCAGAATATATCAACAAAAATATGGTCTTGGGATGGGTAACAGTTTGGCTGGTACATAAGCAGACATTTTTATGAATGTAAGTTCTTTGTTAAGTTTCCACAACTAAAAGACAAGACTATATGCTATGAACATTATGTCGATGACATCTTGCTACTATTAGAGGGTGATGAGAATGAGGTTACCACAGTTGCTCAAGCCATAGGCAGCACACACCAAAAAATAATTTTTACTACAGAAGTAGAAGAAGTGAGCTCCATTAACTATTTAGGCCTTACTATTAAGAAAGTTGATCACAAACATAAATTTTCGATTTTCTGAAAGCCTACATGTACAGATACTGTTATCAGTGCCAGTTCATGCTCCCTGCCAAGATATAAAAGGGCCTTCTTCACCTCAGTGATCCACCAACTCTTTCAATTACCATTGGCTGACAATGAAATATGCCAAGAACTTAGTATCTTAAAGCAAATTGTAGTAGCCAATAGATTTTCTGCAAATGAAGTTACGCATCCATACAATAAGATAAAAAGACAGAAAATAAATAGTAGGCAGACTCATAATTACCCAAAAAAGAAGTACTAAAGAAAAACTGAAAACTATTCCAATGAAATTTTACGGCAAAGGGGCCCAACTAATAGGAAAACGTTTTAGGAAATCTAAGGTTAGCTGTGGTTTCCAAGTTAACAACACTTAAAAATCTGTGTAAAACACAATTTGAGTAATAATTCTGATAAATTTGATGGTACTGGAGTTTACAAGATCGTTTGTAGCAGTTGTGACAAATTTTATATTGGTCAAAACTGGCCATTCTTTTAAAGTACGATTCAAGACGCATTTGCAGGTACATAACAAACCTGTATTTGGAATGCATCTGGCAGAAACTGGCCACACTGTAGGGAATATTGAGAGTTGTATGCGTATTCTGCACAAGGCAGAAAAGGGTCATGTTCTCGATTTGTTAAGGAGTTGCAGATTTACAGGGCCAGAAAGCATAATCTCACAAGGGAACCCAATGCCTACTTTGCTTTATGTGATAACATATTACAATAACCACTTAATGCCTCGCTTATTTATATCTAGCCTTGTTGCTGATTTATGTCGAGAACATTATGCATTTGTCTTACTTCTGTACAATCGTCGCTCTAATCCTGTAACTGATTATATCCTATCTGTTCATGTGTTGTATGGCCAGACTATAAATCTTATTTATTGACTGTTAATATGTTGTATAGATATTTTCTGTGGGAGACTTACCACAATGTACAAAAAGCCCTCTAGTGGTTAAGTTCTTATGCTCGCTATGCACCTGAATAACATCCTGGCAGCTGAGCCAACAGAAGGTGCTGATGATGATCTGTCTTTTGTTCCAGACAGTTATTTTGTCATATGGACATTTTATCTTTCATAGGTAATTTATAGGTTGCTATAGGCAGTGCATTACATATATTTTATTTTTGGCCACAGATTCACCAAAAAAGTGTCAAAACCTATTATCTTTATACATTTCCTTTAAATAATTTTATATGTTACTGTAGTCATCTTTTATTTTATCACAGTTGGTTTCTATAGTAATTATCAAAATTTAAAAGTCTGCTATTGTATTTTATCTACCGTATTTTAATAATATTATGGTTCTTACGTAAATGAAGAATACATCTAAACCCACAGTAGCAACATCTATGAAGCACAGAGACAAACACACTTCTGGTAGCTACTGCACTTCAGAATGTTTTGTACAGTAATGCCATTTTCAAAAGGACTGTGTGGACGATGTAGCCTATTTTACACCACATTTCAGTTCTTCGTGACGATGCTTTGCTGAGTGTGTTTGTATGTTTTGATGATGCCATTATGGCTTAATCACATTAGGACATGGTGTAGAACAGGTACACTTTACCTTATTTTATCTGTGCGTTCCCAGTTTGTATCAGAGTATATGATGATAGGAAATACTGTATTGTTTTGAAAGACAGACTGCCCTCTAGCTGTATAATTTTTATATTTTAGATCTGAAGATGGTAATTAATGACTGAAACCAGCTATCATCGAAGGACGTTATATCTATCATCGAAGGACGCTATATTGTGATCAAAGGTTGGAATGAAATACATTTGAGAGTACCTGGATCACTGTTTATATCTACGACTATGTTGCAGCTTGGGGAAAATTTCTCTCTCTGATTGAATTATTCTTTGTTACCCTCAGTCTATTCACAGGTACCTTCATTGTACCTATATTTGCCTGCCCAACTTCTGTAATGGCCCGTTTTGCAGATATCCATTCCTCTTCAGCTAAACTGCCTACTGAATCATTCATTATCACAGTATCTACAGCCTTAGAGAACTTAAAATTTATAATTCTGCAATGTTTCAGTATCTAATTACTTTAAACACTGGTTCTTCCTAGTAATTTTCTTAAACTGCAGCCTACTCTTCATCTTTACTAAATTGTCATCTGAGTCTACATCTGCTCCTGGATACCCGTTAAAACCCAATATCTAATTTCAAAATCTCTATCTCACCATGATGTAATCTACACTCCTGGAAATGGAAAAAAGAACACATTGACACCGGTGTGTCAGACCCACCATACTTGCTCCGGACACTGCGAGAGGGCTGTACAAGCAATGATCACACGCACGGCACAGCGGACACACCAGGAACCGCGGTGTTGGCCGTCGAATGGCGCTAGCTGCGCAGCATTTGTGCACCGCCGCCGTCAGTGTCAGCCAGTTTGCCATGGCATACGGAGCTCCATCGCAGTCTTTAACACTGGTAGCATGCCGCGACAGCGTGGACGTGAACCGTATGTGCAGTTGACGGACTTTGAGCGAGGGCGTATAGTGGGCATGCGGGAGGCCGGGTGGACGTACTGCAGAATTGCTCAACACGTGGGGCGTGAGGTCTCCACAGTACATCGATGTTGTCGCCAGTGGTCGGCGGAAGGTGCACGTGCCCGTCGACCTGGGACCGGACCGCAGCGACGCACGGATGCACGCCAAGACCGTAGGATCCTACGCAGTGCCGTAGGGGACCGCACCGCCACTTCCCAGCAAATTAGGGACACTGTTGCTCCTGGGGTATCGGCGAGGACCATTCGCAACCGTCTCCATGAAGCTGGGCTACGGTCCCGCACACCGTTAGGCCGTCTTCCGCTCACGCCCCAACATCGTGCAGCCCGCCTCCAGTAGTGTCGCGACAGGCGTGAATGGAGGGACGAATGGAGACGTGTCGTCTTCAGCGATGAGAGTCGCTTCTGCCTTGGTGCCAATGATGGTCATATGCGTGTTTGGCGCCGTGCAGGTGAGCGCCACAATCAGGACTGCATACGACCGAGGCACACAGGGCCAACACCCAGCATCATGGTGTGGGGAGCGATCTCCTACACTGGCCGTACACCAGTGGTGATCGTCGAGGGGACACTGAATAGTGCACGGTACATCCAAACCGTCATCGAACCCATCGTTCTACCATTCCTAGACCGGCAAGGGAACTTGCTGTTCCAACAGGGCAATGCACGTCCGCCTGTATCCCGTGCCACCCAACGTGCTCTAGAAGGTGTAAGTCAACTACCCTGGCCAGCAAGATCTCCGGATCTGTCCCTCATTGAGCATGTTTGGGACTGGATGAAGCGTCGTCTCACGCGGTCTGCACGTCCAGCACGAACGCTGGTCCAACTGAGGCTCCAGGTGGAAATGACATGGCAAGCCGTTCCACAGGACTACATCCAGCATCTCTACGATTGTCTCCATGGGAGAATAGCAGCCTGCATTGCTGTGAAAGGTGGATATACACTGTACTAGTGCCGACATTGTGCATGCTCTGTTGCCTGTGTCTATGTGCCTGTGGTTCTGTCAGTGTGATCATGTGATGTATCTGACCCCAGGAATGTGTCAACAAAGTTTCCCCTTCCTGGGACAATGAATTCACGGTGTTCTTATTTCAATTTCCAGGAGTGTAGCTGGAATCTTCCCATGTCACCAGGCCTTTTCCAAGTATGCCTCTTCCTCTTGTCATTCATGAACTATTACTAGCTGAAATTTGTTGCACAATTTGAGGAGTCTTTCTCCTCTCTTCCTACAACTACTGGCTCTATATTCTCCCATAACTCTGACTTCTATTCCTTCCCCTGTTATAGTATTACAATCTCGCTTTTCCATCTCCATTTTCATGCAGAGTTACTTGTTCAGGGCACAGATCTATTCCCTCTATCCTTTAGCCTTTTGCTTGTGATTTTTGCATGTATTCCTGATCTATTTCATTGCTGTTGGTTAACTCCTGCTTAGGTATAATTATAATAATTGTTATTATTATTCAAACACTATTCCACTAATCCATCTATTTAATCTTATACCTTCCAGCCTGAAGCTACACATCCTAAACCTGCATTTCACTGTCTTAAAACACAAATATTTTTGCATTAATTTGAACAATTTGATAACTTCTTTTGAAGAAAGTGGCATATTTACCAGATTATAAGACAACCATGGACTTAAGACAACTATCCTTTTTTGAAGAGGCTTCTTGACAAATTAAGATCTGATTAAAGAGAGTTAATATTATATCTGCTCTAAACTTTTGTCATTTATTTATGGTGTACATTTCAGTAAGATAAGGGCAAAAAAACAAACAAAAAGAAATTGTTTCTAAGAATTTTATCTTCACAACCTTTTCTGCTTATATCTAAAACACTAGTCTGGGTATCACTATTTACATCACCATCATTATTGTCATCATCATCATCATCATCATCATCATCATCATCAACAACAACATCAACAACAACACCACTGGTACCATCATCATCATTTGTAAGTCTAATGCCATTTCTTCCTTCCTGCCACTCCTTCCATATTATGTCATCCTCTGAGTCATCTATGACACTGAATATGCAGCAGTTTCTGAATCTTTTCATAACATATTCACTTCAGATTCTGCTACAGGCAAGAAGGATCCTCTGGCCCAACATTGATATTTCTTCAACATTCCCTGCCCTTCCCTACCCTCACCTCCCCCCCCCCCCTCCACCTTCTGCACCAGGTGTGATGGCATAGTCTCCTTGAAGAGATCATTTGCTGTAAAGCTGTTGCAAGTGAGCCTTAAAAGGGCTATTCACTACAAAATCCATTATTTGAAGTTGTAAGATCATGACACAAGAATTAGTATCAAGAATTCAGCACCAACATTTCCTTTCTGCTAAGCCCACTATTCTGTTCCAAATAACCTTCAATCAGTCTACCATCAGGTCATATGTTGTTCAACCCTTTCCTTGATATCTAAAGATAAATCCTGCAGGCAGTTCCGTGCAAAGATTCACATATAGTGCGAGCTTCCTTCCACCTGCCAGTTCACCCAGAATTACTGCCACTCTGGCCATTTCACTGCCAAAACTTATCATATACACACATTTAACAACCTTCACCTCAACAGTAACATTTGATGGCATATCAGAATAAAGAGGTGTCTGATCAGCAGTGCCTATGTGACACAGGAAGTAGTACCACCACTTTCTTAGATTTATTATATATGCTGATACACAAGTAGTTTTTAATCAAACAGTGTGGAAGTCACTGAGCCAGCACTGTTCTGTGTTGTAATGTAAGCGCATATTTACTTTGAATTCCCTAGACATGTAGGTGGACAAAATCCTCTTCATCTCCAGCACCTTCATTCAAATAATTTCTCAAGTAATCAGTTTCTATCATGCATACTGAACAATCTACTGCTCCCAATTCTGAAACCATCCCTACTTTGGTTCCCTATAGTTTTCCAGTCAGAGCTGGTGCTCTTTAATTTATTCTTCATCTGATACCATCTATGAAAATTCACTTCTGTGACACCAAATTTTATTTGTGTTGGACATGTTAGTTACCTCTGCATCATTAATCACCATTAACTTAAATTTAGCAATGTATCCTCTGCATGAACCAGTAGTGAATGATTAACTTGTAGATCCACATTTTTCAACTGAATCACAACTGTGACTTGCATCCATTATCAGTTGCTATATTCTACCATTTTTAAGATTGATTCACACATAGGCACAAGGTTGTGAAACTCATTTCTTAACAGCAGCATTGCAAAACAAGTTTCATAAATGGCTGTCTATACAGTTACATAAAAGTACTCTTCAGTTTTGGCATTTTGGTGACAGAACACCACCGTCCTATGAGACCCGAAAACTGGGCATTTAAATTAATAGTTCACGCAGAGTTCATGCTTGTCTGCTTGGAATGAGTACAAAAAAAAGAACAAATACATCTGGAGTTTGACTGGTAAACAGAAGACTTCAGCTCTGGTGTTCAACAACCTTGTTGAAAGAAACTACTGTAGAAAATTCCAAAAACTATTTCAACCCCCTAAGAATGCCAGCAGAACATTCATGGATCTTCGTAAGACAGCTTACAATGCCATTAAGGAATTGAGACACTGAAAGTGGGAAGTATTAACTTCAGAGATGAATAAGCATATCACACTGCATTTATTTTGGAAAGTGGAGGTTGTCACTCAGCTCTACAGTATGCATACTGGGTTCCAACATCCATAATTGGTACACTTGTTGTAACTGTTTCTGATGCCATCTGTATGCGACCATTGTCTAATTATCATTTCATTCACATTAAACTTTTTATTTTTGACATGAACTCAACACTGTATTCTTTGGGTAACTTCTGGATTTTCTTCAATCTGCTTTTATCGAAGCTGACTATTTCATCAGTTTCATCTGGATGGCTTCATATCAAACTCAGAGCATCTACACATTTTCCAAATGCAGATAGGGATTTTTATTAATCTTTTATATCTTATTATTTCTGTCAGAATTTATTTTGGGCACTAAGTCAGTCATCATATATCCTTTAATTTTCATATAATGAAGAATGTCCTGAACTGCAGTACTGCATAATGATTATCATTAGCATCCTTTAATCACTTATGCATGGCATAACTGCCCATAAGCCAACAATTTTCCCAGTTTCCCAGTCCATGTCACCTTTATTGAAATGCAGCCTAACCTAAAAGCATATACAACAGGCAGTTCCATGTAGGAAGGTCACAATACTTAATAATTTTGCCAATGACTTTTGCTACTGCATGCTGTGTATGTGAAGTGGCAGATAGCACAGTGACAAAACTTAATATTGCAACTTGGTCTTACAGCACTGACAATCCATGTTAACTAGGTGACAACTATACAGGGTGATTCAAAAAGAATACCACAACTTTAAAAATGTGTATTTAATGAAAGAAACATAATATAACCTTCTGTTATACATCATTACAAAGAGTATTTAAAAAGGTTTTTTTTCACTCAAAAACAAGTTCAGAGATGTTCAATATGGTCCCCTCCAGACACACGAGCAATATCAACCCGATACTCCAACTCGTTCCACACTCTCTGTAGCATATCAGGCGTAAAAGTTTGGATAGCTGCTGTTATTTCTCGTTTCAAATCATCAATGGTGGCTGGGAGAGGTGGCCGAAACACCATATCCTTAACATACCCCCATAAGAAAAAATCGCAGGGGGTAAGATCAGGGCTTCTTGGAGGCCAGTGATGAAGTGCTCTGTCTCGGCCATCCAGAACTTTTCCCTTTGCACAAACACCCATTCTCTGTAAACTGTTTATACCAACATTTAATACACCACCTAACCAGAGGTTTAACACCATACTTCGTTCGAAATGCACGCTGAACAACTGTCGTCGATTCACTTCTGCCGTACTCAATAACACAAAAAGCTTTCTGTTGAGCGGTCGCCATCTTAGCATCAACTGACGCTTACGCCTAGTCAACAGCGCCTCAAGCGAACAAATGTACAACTAAATGAAACTTTATAGCTCCCTTAATTCGTCGACAGATAGTGCTTAGCTCTGCCTTTTGTCTTTGCAGAGTTTTAAATTCCTAAAGTTGCGGTATTCTTTCTGAATCACCCTGTATATTACTGCCTTTGCTCACTATCATTGAATCTACAGAACACCAAAAATAAAATGACAGCTATATTAAGCTGTAACACAATGTGAAAAATGTTGATTTTAACAATGATATCTTAATCCAGGCATGTACGGCAACTTTGTGTTTCTCAAATTATGAACTTGCAAAAATCCTTGTCTTACACTTGAATGAATATGGTAAATGTGACTTTTAATACATAATACAGGGACAAATCCTTTTATGTATAGTAAGAAAGAATTATCAGGAACCATTTTAGCACACTTCTAATATGATAATGAATGACAGTGTACAATTTACATTAAGAAAACGCATTATCTGTTCTTAAGGTACCCCAGGCAGCTTTCTCATATTATGCTATGTCTTCTCACAGACTTTCTTTCAATGCTCACAAGACTCAAAGGAAAGTGCAGTAACAGAGACTAAAAAGAAAAAAAAAAATTAATAATAATTTGAATGGAGAATTTAAGCTTAGTTTTATTCTTTCTTAAGGCATTCACTGGAATCACTGAGAAGTTTGAAACTGGAAAATTTAGTAAAAAAATTACAGAAGGCTGAACAAAGTAAAAGAAGACGTGCAGCCAACATTGCATAGCTGTCATGCATTTTCTTCTTCAAGATAATTTTCAGCCGCATTCTGCAGGGGCAATGAAGATGCTCCTGCATCGTTTTCAATTGGAAATGTTTGATTACCCACAATACAGCCCATAATTGTCTTCCTCTGTGTTTCATCTCTGCTCACATGCACCGCTGGCTATGAAGACAACATTTTGGCACAGACAACGAGCTGTAGGCCAGCGTAGAGAATTGGTGGAAAGCAATGGCAGCTGTGTTCTATAATGAGGGTATTGGAAAGTTGGTACAATGCTACAACAAATGTCTAAGTCGGATCAGTGACTATTGAGATAAGTAGCTGGAAGTTGTAACTAACTGTTGCAAATAAAACAGTTTTGATTTTCACTGTGGTTTCCATATCGCAACCTATCCTTCCTTACTTTCGCCTTTGTTTATATATGTCCGTATGTGTGACTACAAAATCTTAAGTTTTTTAACTTCATTCTCACACTCAAGTCAAAGGTAGAAAATAAAGAGATGAGGGAGAGCAGCAACCAAAAGTTAAGCAAAAGACTGAATGTGCATTATTGTGTAAATAAACAAAGAAAATATTTGAACAGGCAATGAGAATGTGATTGCTTCACAAAGCATAGAGAAGTACTGAGGAAAAGTAGCAAGAAAGTTGAACTGGAACAGAGCCAACAGGTTCTGCCTGTTGAGTAAGTGAACATATGATGTGTTAGATGGATAGTTCAAATTCAATGTAATGATAAGAACTGAGGTTGGCAGTATAATGGTAATTGATGGAGTATCCTCATGTCATGAGTCATGAAACAATTACCGGCAACTGAATTAGTGATGAGTATTCTCTAAAACTGAGGCACTAAGTTCACTTATTAGTATATTTTCCCCTTACGCCACACTTTGTGTGTTTGTATATTTAGAGCACTTAACAGCAATATTATTAGTTCACATTATGAGTACTTAGATGGAGTTTTCCCACTTCATCAAAGAACTCAGTAGGTTTAGATGCAGTGATATCATCATCATGATACAAATACATTTTATTTGGTAGTCCTCCAGTGAATAACAACCGTCCTCCAACCACCTTCTTCTAAAGAATCACAGTCTACACTGAACACATCAACCATCAATATTATTTCTGCTTGGATAGCTGGTATTAGTTCCTCATCAACATATCCCTCCCTCTTTAAACCCAGTGTTTAAATATGGTGAAGATGCTGTTACAAGCTAATTTGACAAGTATCCTGGCCCTGAGATGGAGCTCTCTTGCCACATTCTCCATTTCAACTGTCTTGATCTACAACAACAAGACACACCACACTCTCCAATATGTCTACAATGTTTTAACACCCCCTGAAATGAGGAATCCTCTTCCCAAGATCCTTCACCCACAATACTATTTTGCTACCATTTCAACCTCACATGTTCCGCCCTGCAGCCTTATGTTCTGTATCTTGTAACCCAGCAAGTATGTGTCTACATGCATACTCTGCAAATCACTGTAAAGTGCTTGGAAGAGGGTACCTAGCATGAAAACAAATTTAAAGTTTTCTTCCCAATCCAGTCTAATATGGAGCATGGGAAGAAAGACGCATTAAATGCTTCCTTGTGTGCTGCAATTATTCCAAAGTTCTCTATTAATACAGAATGAAGAAAGATGAAGAATATCTTTAGATTCTTCATTTAATACTGGTCACCAAATCTTCATAAGCAGATTTTCATGGGATACTGGCATTTACATTCAAGTGTCTGGCAATCCTGGTTTTTAACATTACTATGACACTTTCGCAAGAGCAAATAAACCTGTGACCATCTGTGTGCCCTTATTTGCACACATTCAGTGTCCCCTGTAGTCCAGTTTTGTATGGATCCCACATCCTTGAGCAGTGTTCTAAAATATTAGTGATTTTTAAGCAGTCTGATTTGTAGACTAACTGCTTTTTCCAGTAGCCTGCCATCTGCCTTATCTATGACTGACTCTTTGTCCATTCAATTTCATATCCCTACAAATTGTTACATCAAAGTATTTGTACGTGTCAACTGATTCCAGTTGTGACTCACTAATATTTTAGTCACAGGATACAACTTTTCTCCACTTTGTGAAAGGCAGAATTTCTTTCTGACATTTAGAACAAGTTCTCAATCTTACATCAGTGTAAGACCTATAACTGGGGCCCACCCTCTAAAGTCTACACTAGTCCTCAGACAACCAGTGACAACAGCTCTGGTCAGTTACAAAGCACTATTCAGCACTAGAGAGTTATTTTCAACAGCTGTGACACAATTTATGCTGCACTTAATTACCCATCCCTGTATTCCCCACAATTTCAACTCTTCTTGCCTCCACCAATGATAGACATTCTGCAGGACATACTGCGATCCTGCAGTTATTCTGACCTGATAATACTCTTCTTCTTCCCTTAGTCCTCATTGAACTCTCTTTCCACTGCACCATCATTTTCAAACACTTTGCTCTATTGGTGACCAGACAATGCACTTCCGCCAGAATCACTTATGTTACTCTACCTGGCTTCCCATAGTCGTCAGCCTATACCACCATCTGTCCACATGCTTCCACATGAAGGTTCAAATTACCTGTTGTTAAAAACAATGAATACTTCAGGAATTCACTAAAGAAGGAAACATGGACTGAAACGTACAGATACAAAAACACAGTTGAGAAGTTCAACATATTTATGGATATATTTACACATTATTTTAATATGTAATTTCCAGCTAAAAATTGGAAAATCAAGTGTAGTGGGCTTAACAGAAAAAATTGCTGGTTGACAACAGGTATAAAACAGTCATATGCTGAAACCCGAAGATTATATGAGATCTCCAAGTCTTCCATAGTATCCAATGAATTCCTTGCATATTTCATAAATTATAAAATGATACTTAAAAATGATCAAAGAAGCTAAAGTAATGGCAAATGACTGCTATATAAATAACTCCAATAACAAAATGAAAGCTATGTGGAGTATAGTGAAACAGCAAACTGACAATGTTTCTCCTCAAAATTCCAGTATTAAATTGAATTGTAACGGCAAAGAAATTACTGAGCCTAAAGAAACAGTAGACGTGTTCAATACTTATTTTAGCAATATAAGTGAGCAATTAATCGCTGAAGTCAAACCTTGCAATACAAACTGCCCAGGATCATCTGTACATACCAACATAAATCCTACTTCACTGTTTCTCTTTCCAGCATCCCAGAAAGAAGTCCTGTCAGTTATCAGAACTTTAAAAGTGAACTATTCCACTATAATAGATAGCATCCCAGACAGCCTTATTAAAAATTGTGGAGATATCGTTATTGAACCATTAGCTCACTTTTACAATAGTTCCTGTCAAACTGGAATTTTCCCATCATGCCTAAAAACAGCTAAGCTCAAGCCACTATTCAAAAAAGGTAAAAAGGATGAAGTGGCTAACTACAGGCCCACTGCTCTAGTATCTGTATTCTCAAAAATCACAGAAAAATTTTTTCAAAGAAGAGTAGTAGATTTTCTGGAAGAGCACAAAATACTATCCACAGCATGACATGGTTTGAGGAAAGGCCGATCAACTGATACAGCAATTTTTGAACTATTAAGTGAAGTAATTCATAAAATAGATAATGGCAAAAATGTCATTGGAATATGTCTAGATCCCTTTAAGGCTTTTGATATCATAGGTCACACAAAATTATTGCCCAAGCTTGACAACATGGGGATTAGAGGAACATCTAACAAATGGATAAAGTCATACCTAAGTGGTCGAAAACAGGTGGTTGAAATGCAACATCAAAATTTCATCGAACTCACTCAACACTATTCAAACTAAGAAACTATTAAATACGGTGTGCCACAAGGTTCAGTTCTGGGACCTCTTCTATTTCTGTTATATGTGAATGACCTAAACAAATTCTGCAAGTACATCATCCAGTTTGCTGACGATACAAGTGTGCTAGTGAGTGGGAAAGAAATGGAAATGCTTCAGAAGTCTACAACAGAGACACTGAACAATATTTAAAACTGGTTCAGACACAACAAATTGGTAATAAATGCAAGCAAGATAGTGGCACTAAATTTCTATAATGTGGAAAAAGGTGTGCAAACTGTTCAGATTCAGATATCTGACAAAGACCTTCAGAATGTAGACAACATTATGTTTTTGGGAGTATGGCTCCAAGATAATCTTAAATGGAGGACACATATTGAAAAATTATGTACGAAATTAAGCTCTGTATGCTACTTAATGAGAATATTAGAGGGATGCTGCAACAAAGATTCTCTGAAAACTGCATATTATGCCTATACATACTCACAACAGAAATATGGAATTATTTTCTGTGGTAAATCTTCTCTTAGTCAAAGCTCTTTAGGCTACAAAAAAGAATTAAAAGGTGTAGAATGGAACAAAACCTGTAGACCACTCTTTAAAAAGGTAGAAATCCTCTTTCTTCCATGTATTTATGTGTATGAGATAACCATGTTTGTGAAAAAATATTCAATGGAAAATCCCACTCTCTTCCAGAAAAATGAAAATATCCACACTTATAACTGGCCACAGTTCACAGTCTAGAAGATAGCATTGCTGCCTCTGCATCACGGGGTCCCAGGTTCAATTCCCAGCCGGGTTGGGGATTTTCTCTGCCCGGGGACTGAGTGTTTGTGCTGTCCTCATCATTTCTTTGTCCTCATCATCATTTGCGTAACGGGGTGGTGACAGGAAGGGCATCCGGCCACCCTTCAACTTAATCCTGCCAAATCTACCACAACCAAGTTGGACAAAGGCACTAGGAAGAGAAGAAGATCCACTCCTATAACACCAGGCAAAAAGGAAACTTTCATTTAGGGCCAACCAACACCACCCTGAATAAAAAAGGATCCCTGTATTATGGGAAAGTTATTTATAATAAACTTCCCCCGCAAATTAAATCAATAAATGACCTGGCAAATTTCCAGTCAACTGCAAAATTTGACTCATCACTGCTTCTATAGCCTCCACGAGTTCCTTCAGGAAGTTCACTAACGGTTTGTGTCTTTGCCTTAGTGGTGTATCATATAAATGTTACTAGAACTTCAATGATTTACCAAAACTCAGTGATCATTTAATGAAAAAATAATGAAATTAACGCAAATTTCATATTATATTTTGTTATACATTGACTTCTCCTACACGAGAATGTACTACTTGTGTTATAGATGATTACCAGGGCCATTAAAACTCACTTCTAAGTTACTCTACTCAAATCGGGTCTGCTGGTAGGCATCATCTATCCTGTTTTTAGGGTAGGCCTACGTCTTGTTCATCTACGACAATTATTTTACTAGATTTCACTTTGAGAAGGCCTTACCTTAAAAAAATTTTATATTGTGAGATGTTAAGGTCTGTAACCTTATACTGTATCTGTCATTTAAGTGTCACCAACTTTGTACTATTACGAAGTTACCGGTAATCGTACCTCCTGAGCGCAGTTTGCCTGTACAGTTCCAACAATCAAAGCGCCTCTCCTGCCCAGTTCTGTTGACGTATTACTGTGTAATGTACCTAATTCAAGTGCGCATACCTGTGAATTTAAGTTATTTCTATTCGCAATTTGTTTAGTAATATTTTACCTTCACCCAAGTTTCTTTCTTTTTAATCAGAGTATCTCATGATGTCTCATTGCAGCTTCTGTGGACCAGGTTAGAGACCTAACGTGACATGAATTGTAGTATCTGTCTCATATAGTAACAGTGTTACAAACTCTCCAAAACCTTATTATGTGTTAAAAGGTGTATTATTGTGCAGTTTTGTTTTTGTAAGAATTACGTTGCGAAAGAAACTAGCACGAATTTATGTTTAATTAAATTGGAATCTGCTGGACTTTAAAGTAATACAAACAATTGACTGTAATGTATAATTGGACCTAACGCTTTCAAAATTCAAAACGATGATAAACATCACTATACGCGTTAATTAAACATTAATTTGTATCCATGGAACTTACATTTACTATGACTTCATCCAAATCATCTATGCATCGTATATTTTGACTAAAATATTTTTAAATAAACGTTTTCTAGTCAGTTTCTTTCTCAGAGCTTCCGTTTTTTTCACAATAAAATTGTAACTGTTTCTGCTAGGTACTTACAGAACGAACTTTACAATACCTGCACTGTAATATGCCATCATCCCTTACACTTAGCAAACTAGTGCACTGAATAAGTTCGCGCAGTCTGCTTTGCGTAGAACAGCTTTCTTCATTATTGTTAAGTTGCGATACTTTGATGATAACTATGCTGCAACAGCGTTCCCAGTAAAGCCCCTAGCTGTTTAGATTTCGTAGTTGTGATTATGATCTTGTGTTTTTGTGTGCTGTTGAGTCCAGAACACACACCAACACAACTTTAGTTTGCTTTATTCTGCTTTTTAGTACAATCTAATAGCACACTTTTGTGGAAAATTAAAGTGTGGTTTGAAATCTTAGTTCATTGTATGCAAATAATTTTCCTTTAATCAGCAACGATTTCAATCCTTTCCAATAGTTAAGGAATAAAATGGTTCAAATGGCTCTGAGCACTATGGGACTTAACTCCTGAGGTCATCAGTCCCCTAGAACTTAGAACTACGTAAACCTAACTAACCTAAGGACATCACACACATCCATGCCCGAGGCAGGATTCGAACATGCGACCGTAGCGGTCGCGCGGTTACAAACAGCAGCGCCTAGAACCACTCGGCCACCAGGGCCGGGTTAAGGAATAAAAGTCAGTAAAATGCCGTACTTCAGAAGGCAGAGTTAGCTTTAAAACAGCTGATTTGTCATCACTGTGTTGTGATTGAGCATTAAAATGGCAGAGAATAAAAAAAAGTAAAATTTCCCTGATCGTCAAAATCGAAAAAGGAAATCGGAGAATGAAATAGAAATGGCTATGTAGCAGGTACCGGTATCTTTGTTGTCAGCAAGTTTGGACAGGTAATGCTGCAGAAGATATGTTTTCTCAAACACCCTTCACACTAACAGATACCGACTCAGCAGATGCTAAAATCAGCAGAGTTCTTGGAGAACATGAATACGCATTAAATAACGTCAATACCGAGCCATCAGAAGATAATCAAAGGAAGAAGTCCGAACTAAGTGCAGAAAACAACATAACATTACAATTGGTTTCTCAGATTCAGCTTCTGAGGGAATATCTGAAAACATCATGCAGACATTCACGGCGTATACTGCTTTTATGGAAAGCTCCAGGGTCACCAACTGGTTGATTGTATTTAAAAGTCGCGAGGTGTAGACGCGTCTCATACTCTTGTGGCAAAGTGTCAGAACTTTATTTATAAATATGGAATTCAGATTGGGGGGGGGGGGGAGTGGAGGTTAAATATTTTCTTACCGATGAGATTAGAGATGAACCAGAGAAGCCAAATACTGCGACTATTCACGATGACAACGGGAGTTGCACTGGAGTGCTCTTTTGTTTGTTTTGTTTCGTTAATTATTAAAGTTTGTAATTGTAAAACTAAGAAACAGCTTGTGGACTCCGTCACTAATAAAAGAACGAGATGCCACGCAGTTTTGGCCGCCTAATACATGACCTATAAGACGAACTTCCCGAGCGCACTTTGCCTGCAATGACGAAACGACGACTGATTGTGTGACACTACGATGAAAAATCATATTTTAAGGACGATTAGCAGTAGTAGAACGACGTAGTGAGAATTTTTGAATGTTGAGACGAAAGGAGGTGTCCGTAGAAACAAAAACTATCACACGAAACAAGTTTGAACGTGGGACGCCGAGTTGTACCTTATACAGCGGCTAGTCGTCTATGCCCTGATTTTGAGACGTTGTAATAGAGTCGTTTAATGTATTTTGGAATACTGTGAAGAGTGAAACAAATTGATACCATTCCCATAAATCGCAATGTTAGGCGAAATCGAAAAAGTAGTTGAAAACATAATCTCTGCATCGGTTAAAGCCATTAAATCATTACATAAGCTAATTTTCAAAACAGTTCCAGATGACAGAAAAAAAATCGGAAAAATTTGAGAATATTTTCTGGCTAATCAGTGGCTGACGTACTTGAAGCTAAGAAGTCATTTCCTGAAGCACCATTTTTAGAATCGGATTTGGGAGGGGAGGGGGGGAGGGGGGGCTTACGTACCAGCAAAGAAAATAATAGAGCGGTAATAGTTCTCTCATCCCAACATCATGACGATTCATGTACTAACGAAACAAATTACTTTAAGTGGGAATCATCATGAAATATGGTACCAAAAGTGGTGGTGATGTGCTGGACAAGTTACTGAGAGAATGTACTGTACGTGCTCAACATCCACCAGATGATGGGCTATCTTCAATTTGGTATTGCCTATGTGAACGCTTTCGTTTTCTGGATGACGATCAGTCCAAAGACGCAGCAAAAGAACCTTGGTGAGATCTCACATTGCACAAACTGCAAAAAGTGGAAAGAACTGCTCACACGTCTCCCCAGTGTGATGAATTTGATGGATGTATCTACGAAAAATCTACAAGCTCGTACAGTAGAAAAAACTCAAGGGGGGTGAAGTGGAAGATGCTTCCCATGTGAATCAAGAAAAGACAGACGGGAAATATGATGAATGTAATGAATGAGTTTGCAAGGACAACTCTCATAAGTAGTCCATGTAATCTGCAAATATTATTACAACTGATGCTGCTGTCTTCAATTAAATTTTCTCTTAGGCAATAGATAACTAGAATGATACCACACTGTAATATTTAAACCAAATAATGATTTTAAAATACTGTACTTGGAACAAATCCGAATAAAAATGACATTTTCTGTACCTTTCAACACTTTATGTGGTAACTATCATCCGAAACTGTGACAGAACGTATCTTGCAATACAATAAAGTTTGCATACTAATTTACAGAATACAATATGGCTCAAACTTAAAAAATCATAACAGATATAAAATGTAGAAAATCTGTAAAAGTTGAAAATAATTTAGCTCAGTGGAACAAAGGTTATTAATCCAATACTGAAAAACTTGCGTTGGAAATCAGTAACGACATAGAATGCAAGAAGGATGGTGATGAAGCTGGCGATGATGAAGAGGTTGCAGTCCCAACAGGTAGCGATAAAAGATTGAGTTTCTTTGAAAAGAAGACTAAAAAAATTCAGAAACAGGGGCTAAAAGCAGAACACAATTCTCATCACATTTACAGGCTCAACTTAAATTTTCGCTGTTGTTCAGTGATGTAGAGTGTAACACAGCAAAATTTTGCCACCAGACACGAATAATTTTGATAATTCCTATTTCATTTACTTAGTATTTGATCACATGTTAGGTGGGTTCATCGAATTATTAATCATTTGTTGGTTGATGCTCAGTAGCCTCATACTAACCACGTCTGTAGAGGTGCGAACTTTGAGTGCAATATCGCGTTGGCTCTGTCAGCAGGGTGAACGTGGGCCTTTGCGGTCTCCAAAAGCGACACGGAACCAGGACAGTTCATGGTTCTGAAAAGAGGGTGCCGGGCGCATATTGCTATCGCTCTGCCGCCCTTCTAGACGCAGGCGGAAAGGGGCTTCTTGTGGGGCCGGGGATGAGGCAGTGCTGAAAGCATAAGACCACAGAGAAAGCATCTTACAAGCGCCACCACCAGCCTGTTTAGCACGTAGGAATGCCTGCTGCAAATGCTAGCTAATGGTCGCAGAAGTTCTCTTGTCAGATGCCATGATGTACGAGGGCGTACCCAAAAAAACTGAAATTATTTTATAAAAGATATATATTTTCAAATTGCTTACAAAATAACCTTGTCCCCTTCAAAATATTCTCCATTTTAATAAATACGTTTGTCCCTCCAGTGCTTCCACTGTTCGAAATATTTTTTGTAGTCTTCTCTATTTTTTTCTTGACTTCTTCAATGCTAGCAAATCAGTGTCCTTTCATACCCCTTTACATATGTGGAAAAAAGAGAAAGTCGCACAGAACCAACGCCACCTAGAAGCAAAGCCTCACAGCGCACTTCCCAGGCAGTTGTGACGTCACGCGCAGGGGTCATAAAAAACCGAGCTCATGAGTCTTTTGCAAGTACGTTTTAGATTTTGCTAAATAAGTTACAGCGCTGATCAGAATACCACAGAGGTGTTGCGTGCCAAACTGCAGAGGCAATTATGGCACTGGGTCTCAAGTTTCTATGTTTTATTTTTCATCTGATGAATCTCTAAGACGGAAATGGATCTCGGCTGTTCACATACAAGATTGGGTGCCTAGTAAACGTTCAGTTGTAAGTATCATCGTGTTGCCGGCCGGAGTGGCCTTGCGGTTCTAGGCGCTACAGTCTGGAGCCGAGCGACCGCTACGGTCGCAGGCTCGAATCCTGCCTCGGGCATGGATGTGTGTGATGTCCTTAGGTTAGTTAGGTTTAATTAGTTCTAAGTTCTAGGCGACTGATGACCTCAGAAGTTAAGTCGCGTAGTGCTCACAGCCATTTATCATCGTGTTTGTTAACTACTACAATGGGACCGATGACCGTAGCAATCTGGTCCCTTTAATCCCACCAACCAACCAACCTACCTAACTACTACAATACCATTACATTTCCGGTAATCGCAACGCTTAATAGCTTTTATTCCGAAATGTATTACGAATGGAAGCAAAACACAATCCCGCCCATCTTAACGGTCGTATTCATAACATCTTTAACAACCAACTGTATGCTTCTTTTAAGGTCCGTGAGCTGCATTTCATCGTAGAAGGTGTATTAAGCAGTACAAGTATGTACGACCCAAGAACTGGCAAACTGTTAACAGCACCACTGGATCGTCGACGCTTAAGAAAAAGTAGGTTAAAGAACCAACTGTTAGGCAGAGGCCTACATTTGTAAATTACAATGTCATAAAGACGAAGCTGGTTGTATAGTTGCATCTCGTTGGATGTTAAGCTTTCCTTTTTCAGATGCTATACCTTCAAAGTTACTGGGATGCCCTTCAGATTTGTCCAATACGCTAACTTCAGCGCGAGAGGGCCCCAAAGTCGCAGGGAGTGATTAGAAAACAGTGTCCTTCACATTGCCATTCGAGAAAGTGTAGAAACACAGGAGAAGTTGATAGAAGCGACTAGAGTTATTTGCTACTCTGTTATAATCTGATTTATTTCTCATTGTTTTTATTAATGGTGTGGAACTGCAATGTGTTGGAAACATTAAATTTCCCAAAAAAGTCTGCAACACACAAGAGGTGAGTGATGCTCTTAAGGAAATTTATTTGGTGTATAGTAAAGATGAGGTTCCTGTAGACAATGTTCTGTTGTTCATTGAAAATAATTTGCAGAATTTAGTAGAGAAGTTGCCAGAAAGGCAAACTAAAATATAAATTTTACAGCAACAGGTTGCATTCCTGAAATGTAGGAGTTCATCTCAATTCTGATATTATGCTGATTCTCTGATTATGTGGTCATTAATAAATACTATGAGCCCAACTAGAAATAAGTTTCTCAGAAGCACTGGCATTATTTCTATGCCAACTGCAAATACACTGTCCAGGCTTTGTAGTAAGCTTTTAACTAGTCCAGTCACTGAACAACAAAGTGATCAGTTTATGAGTTATATCTCACAGAAATCTGGAACATTAGCCTCACGGGATAAAACTGTCCTTCTGTTAATTGAAGATATAATTTGAAATTCCAGCTTGATTACAAAGGTGGGAATATTCTAAGTGGTGCCTTCAAATGTTCAGATTCACCTTACAGGGATGTTGTATATATTGTCCCAGTCAAAACAATTCAGGTTGATGCATTTTTCTCACACATAAAAAAAGTAATTCTTAACTTAGAAGCAGCTGGATTTGAGGTGGTTGGGTTAGTGGCAGACAATAATTCAGTTAATAGAAAAGCAATGTCTAACTTTACTACTCTGCCAGAAGTAAAGATAAAGTATTGTCACCCTGCACAAACTTCTGCAGATCGCCCACGCTACTATTTTGTGGATACAATTCGTCTCTTAAAGTATATCCATAACAACTGGTTCAATGAAAAAGGGCATGTTCTATGTTTTCCTGATTTCAATGAGAGCATGGAGGGAGGTTTTGCATCAGCCACAGCACTAAAAGAGCTACACGTGATTGAAAAAGATGATTTACTACAATACGGAAATTCTCTAACTTTAAAATCTCTGTTTCCAAATTCAGTTGAAAGGCAAAATGTTAAACTGGTGCTTCATATCTTTAAAGATATAACAGTTGTCGCTTTGCAGAGACTAGGCTCGAAGAAAGGAATTCAAAATTGGGAAAGCACTGTGACATCTATAAAATTAATAAATATTTGGTAGTGTATTGTGAATGTGATAACATTACATAGGAGTCAGAGGCTAAGAAATGTTTTCAAGGAACCTGTGACTTCTAATTCCCATCATCACAAGAATGATGGATCAAAACATACAACCTAAAACTATAGAGGAACAATTACAAGGTATGGTATTATTGTGTATGCTATCGTATGGTGTAGCGGTAATACGAAAATATTGATTAGTTTACATTTGACATTGACCTTCACAGATATGTTTCAATCGGAGGAGGAAGGTGACGATCAAGAAACTGATACAGTGTGGCGCGATGTTAACGACGGTTTAGAAATGTCCTCAATACCAGGACCATCTGCATCCTCATTATCCACTGATAATGTGAACAGCATGAAAGGCAAAAAGCGTTTGAGAAATGAGAAAGACTGGAAACAGGATGCAAAGAAAACTGAGACGAGCCAAAGTGGAAGAATATGTAAATGGTAAGGGCAAGATTACACCACAAAAAGAATGCTAAATAGGACCATGTTCTCGTATGAGGCACTGCCACCTAAAGATAAGTGCAGACAGGCAGTGTAAAATATTTAATGATTATTATGGATTGACTAGGGTGACCAGACGTCTGGATTAATGCGGACATGTCCTCCTTTTTAGCTCTTTGTCCGGGGTCCGGGTGGATTTTTACAGTGCCCGGTTTTTGCGCCAAGTTGAGCGTAATACAGTTAAATTTACAATTTCTAAAATACTTTAACTTTTGGCACAGCCTTCGTGATGAACACGCACGAAGGCAATGTTAGTAGGTGCCACCAGGATCGTCGATGTTGTCGCTGATCGACCTATAAGCGAATGCAAATATCCATTATTTAAAATTTACATTTCGTATCTTCGCTTTGTATTGGCTTGGCTTCCTGTAGTGCACGTGTGATTTGTGAGTGTAATTTTTAACCGAGTGAGTTCCGTAAAATATTTGGCTATGCCTAAACGAAAGTATACATTTTCTGATGTCCTTTCCTGCAAATATCCAGCTTTCAAGAAAGGGAGAAATGAATTTGAAGCGGAATGTAAGATGTGTCAAGCTGGAACGTACGTCTCAGTAAAGGTAAGAAATAACTCGACAGATTAACTGCCATGGTTTTATTTCATTGTTTCATAGTCATTCAATTTATTTGTATTCGGAAGGTTCAAGTGCAGCTTACATGTCGTCAGCTGCTACTTAATTGCAGTTGTTGGTAGCGGTGCGTCGAATTAACTGAGGTGAATGGTCTTACGTTTTTCGGTTTGTAAACAATTCCGTGTTGTTGATATAACAAAACAATTGACGCCACACTGTCACCACAATCAATGTTTTTAATTTTTTGTAATGCTCAGTTAACCACCACCATTAGTAACAAAATAAATTGACAACTAGTTTTAATTCCCGCCAGAAACACGCAATCTTATTGGCTGCCTGAACGTTATAAAACGAAATGCATGTTCCTTTGTCACTGAAATGTTACATTTCTTGCACAGGTGGCCAAGATCATGGAACATCACATTGCCACCCTGAAGCATAAAAAAACCTTCAGGCTTCCAGTTCAATGTCTAGGATAGAGACATTATTTCAGCAACAACAATCTACTTCTGCTATAAGCCATAGAGTTCTTGCTGCAGAAGGAGCATTAGCATTCCATAAAGTTAGGCATCATTTTAGCTACAGATCAATGGATTGACGCCCAAATTAAATGAAGCAATTTATTTTGAGTCGGATGTTGCTAAAAAGATTTTCTCAGCCAGAACAAAAACTCAAAGTATTGTAAATAATGTGATTGTTTTACATGCCATGACTGTAACAATGGATGATTTGAGTGGCCTATCTTGCTTTCGTGTCTCTACTGATGGAAGTAACCATGGCAATATAAAAATGTTTCCGATTGTTATACAATATTTTGACTACAAACAGGTTGGTTTAAAAACAAAAGTAATCGAGCTAAAATCAGCTCCAAATGAAACATCTGAGACAGTTGCAGAGTACATTACAGAAACTTTACAGCATTTGGGTATTGTTAA
Organism: Schistocerca americana; assembly: GCF_021461395.2. Taxonomy (NCBI): domain Eukaryota; kingdom Metazoa; phylum Arthropoda; class Insecta; order Orthoptera; family Acrididae; genus Schistocerca; species Schistocerca americana. The sequence continues at coordinate 544,848,080 of NC_060119.1, forward strand.
CAAGTGTGTGTCAGTTACTGCTGATAATGCAAACACAAACTTTGGTGGTATTGACCGCAAGGAAGGCAATATAATATGTACAGCAGATTAAAGACAGCTCTGAAAAATGAGCATATAATTGGAGTGGGATGTCCAGCTCACATTTTACACAATACAATTTAGAATGGAATTTATTGTCTTTCTATTGATTTAGAGTGTATTATTGTAACAATACGTAATTATTTTTGTATTTACATAGTTAGAACAGAACAGTTGCGATCTTTCTCTGAATTTGTTGAAGTTAATTACAAACAAGTTCTGTCTCATGTGAAGACTAGGTGGCTGTCTGTTTTTCGAGGCTCTTTTGAAAAGGTACTGGAAATGTATGCATCTCTTAAGACTTACTTTCTCTCTGAAAGCAAGCCACCAAAGGTTTTGTTTCAAATGGTTCAAATGGCTCTGAGCACTATGGGACTTAACTTCTGAGGTCATCAGTCCCCTAGAACTTAGAACTACTTAAACCTAACTAACCTAAGAACATCACACACATCCATGCCCGAAGCAGGATTCGAATCTGCGACCTTAGCGGTCGCGCAGTTCCAGACGAGCGCCTAGAACCGCTCGGCCACCGCGGCCGGCGTTTTGTTTCAATTTGTTGAGAACAGTTTGAGTGAAGCTTACTTATGGTATTTGAATTCATTGATGCCTTTGTTTAGTACAAGCATTCTGGGATTAGAAAAGGACAACTCTGTGGTTGATGTCATTGAAATTTTAGAGTCGGTATGTAAGGTGCTTGAAGACCGATTAAGTGAAAAATTCATTTGCCTTAAGATCAATCAGATCCTGAAAATTGCAACAGAGGAAGGCTTCGAGAAAGAAGTCAAATTTTAATGGAGGAAGCTATTTTACTTTATCAATCATGCCATGAATATTCCTTGTGTATTTGCAGGAGAAATTTAAGGCCTTTGAAATTGAAGATGCCAAATGTTTTGATCAGTTCTGCAATTTCAGGCAACTTCTAAAAAGGAATAATGATGATGGGCAAAGTAGTTGACTGTAGTTGCTGAATAGATTAAACCTTGAATCAGTGAAAGGTCTGTTGATGGCCCAATATAATTTAAAAGAATTTCATGTGTGTCATTTTACAATTATCTGTTAAGTAAGCCTAAACTTCTGCAAAAAATTGGTTTCTCCGAGAATCATCAATAACTGTTAAGGAATGTATGTATGTTATATCTATAAATAATAAACTCATTTATTAAAATTGAACGTATGTTTGATGGGGAATACTGCAGATGAGGATACCACCCATCAGCTTTGGACAAATCACATGAAAGTAGCCGATCAGAAGTGGCGTTTAGGAAGCAGTCTTTGTTAAATCTTAAAACTACTTGTAAATATAAAAACAAGTGATGCCACACTGTCACCACATTCAATGTTTTTAATTTAAAATAAAAAAATATTTCTCTGGGAATCACCACCTGACCACCAGTAACAATTAACTGCTAGTTTTACCGGTAATTCCCGACAGTCACGTGACTTGTCCAAAGCTCACGGGTGATATCCTCATCTGCAGTTGACCCATTTGATGTGTCCTCTTTTTTATTCCTTCGTCCTCCTTTTTGAAGCTGTTTGTCCTCCTTTTTAAATAATTGCAACTGGTCACGCTAGAATTGGCGAACTTCGATTTGCAATCGGCCTTTCTATTTAACAGTTTCCGTGTTTGTAAAACATCACGAATGTATACCACGTTCCTTTCTGGACGAGAAAATACCAGGCAATACTTTTTGCTTGATATTCATTGTAATGATGTGCAAGTGTGTAAACCATTTTTTCAGAACACATTGGCAGTGTCTGCAGGACGAATAGACAGAATAATGAAGCAGAAAGGTGTTAGCGCAACAGCTTCACTTGACCGACGAGGACGATTTGGATCTGCCAACAAAACACCGTCAGATAAAATAGCTGAAGTGACGTGTTTTGTTGACAGATTTGCAGCGTATGAGTCACTATGCCATAGATAAATCGAGCAGAAAGTATTTTGCACTTGATTTAAGTATCAGTACTATGTATTCATTATATTGCAAAGAAACAGTGAACCCCATATCTGATCATATATTTCGCAAAACCTATTTCGGATTCATGTAAGAAATATGATTTTTTTCCAAATGAAAATAATGGCCTTACCAAACGACAGTTCGTTCATCTCACAGAAAGTGTGTGTGTGTGTGTGTGTGTTGGGGCTTATGGGCGCTCAACGTCGAGGTCATCAGCGCCCTGACACCCATTAAAAGGAACGAATGTGGACAGACCTAATAAAACTGAAACACACGCGCAAAGAAAGCAGGAAAAGAAGGAAAATGCTACATAAGAAAGTAGAACGTAAGGAAAGGGAAAACGTAGCAACAAGAATGCTACAGTAAATTGTCGTTGGCTAGCCACTTACATAAAATATGGGCGAGCTTGTCACACAATGAGCAAATTAAGATCCTCTCCCTAAAATCCTTGTAAAAACATTTGATAGAACTTTAAAACTTTAACCACATTCGTCCGAGTGTTGCCTAAAAGAGGCTGGCAACTCAGCCACGGCCCGCTGGTCAGAAAATAAAACGCAATCCAATAAAACGTGGCGCACAGTAATCTGGACGCCACAAGCACCACACATTGGAGGGTCCTTCCGGCGGAGTAGAAAGCTGTGGCCTATCCGAAGCCGAGTGAGGAGAACCTCATCCCGTCGACGGGGCTGAAAGGAGGTACACCATACACGCGTTGTGGGCTTGACTATACGGAGCTTATTGTCAGTCACTTCCAGCCACTCATCCTCCCACCGACGCATGACTCGTGAGCTCAACAGCGAGGTGAGTGCGTGCAGGGGTATAGCACACTGAGATACTTGTGGATCGAGACACGCCTCCTCGGCTGCGAGACCTGCTCTTTTATTCCCAGCAATTCCCCGGAATCCAGAAGAAAGCCACCACCTTCCCCAATCGCTGTAGGTGGAGGAGGGCATCCTGGATGGTCTCGACTATTTTATCTGCTGGATACAAACGTTGCAAAGAGTGAATGGCACTTAGTGAATCGAAACAGACAAGAAATTTAGAATGTCTCATCTGCTCCAGTGCCCGCAAGATCGCAAACAATTCTGCATCAAAGACAGTCATAGTCTGAAGGAGTCGGACCTTGAGGACACGATCCAGAAAAACAACAGAGCAACCAGCGGAATCCCCTTGTTTCGACCCATCCGTAAAAACAGCTACATAGTCGTGGTGCTCAGATAAAATGGAAGAAAATGCTGCATTAAAAACGGTGGCAGGAGTGCAATCTCTCGTGTACTGCAATAAATCTAAAATCACTCCAGGCCTCTTCAGTAACCAGGGTGGCAGGCGGTTAAAACCCAGAATTTGGGGTTGTACAGACTCCACACCAAGGGACTCTAGCACACGTTCCACACGGATCCCAAACGGCAACGTAGCCCAGGGACGGTGGGAAAAAAGGCAGTCCAGAGTTGGGTGAGCAACAAGATGGTGAGCAGGCGAGGTGGGAGCTGCAAGAAACTTACAAGCCCGGTGCACCAGCAGGAGCTGCCGCTGGATGGTAAGTGGCGGTTCCCCAGCCTCAGCACAGAAGCTGGGTGTGGGTTCAAATGGCTCTGAGCACTATGGGACTTAACATCTGTGGTCATCAGTCCCCTAGAACTCAGAACTACTTAAACTGGGTATGGGACTGGTCTGATAAGCACCCGCGGCCAGTCGAACCCCAGCATGGTGGACAGCGTCAAGGATCTCCAAATAAGACTGCCTCGCTGACCCATACACTGTGCACCCATAGTCCAGCCGTGAACGCACAAAGGCTCGATAAAAGTGAAGGAGACGCGCCCTGTCCGCTCCCCTAGACCTGTGGCTGAGGCACTTGAGGATGTTCAGTGCCTTCAGCGTTCTGGCTTTCAAGTCGCGTAGGTGTGGCAGCCATGACAACCTAGAGTCAAAAATTAGGCCCAGAAACCGCACTGTGACTCTAAAATGTAGGACAGTATCATCCATATGCAAGGCAGGCAAAGTAAAAAGACGACGAGAACGATTAAAATGAACACAAACACACTTATCGGAAAAAAACTGACATCTCACAGAAAGACAAACATCTGGGGAAAGCTTAGTGTGCACATAAAGGCTTGCAGAAAGATACCTTGTTTTCTAAATCAAATGATAATGTTACAGTTATAACATTTGACCTGATGAAAACTTTGCCTACACCTGTATTGTCAACAGGTGTATGCTATTACAAAAGGCAAATATGGACCTGTTGCCTTGGTATTCATAATGTAGGGAATGATGATATTCACATCTTCCTTCGGAATGAGTCGATAGGATCTAGAGGTCCTCGGGAGATTGGCTCATGTTTGTTGTACTATGTGAACCATTTTGTGAAACCTTCCTGGTTAATTATGCACTCGGATCAGTGCGGAGGTCAAAACAGGAATATTAAATTCTCACTTACGTGCCAGTACATAGTTTCCAATTCTGTTCACATAGTAAATGAAAGAGATCACAAATTTTTAGTCAGTGGTCATTTGTATTTACCTTGTGATCGAGGTTTTGGCTTGACTAAAAAAATAAAAGAAGTATTTTAAAAATGATTACATTCCAGAACACTGGAATTAGATTATTGAGGCTGCTAGGAAGAAAAAGCCTTTCAGATTAGTTCACATGGGTAAAGATGACTTTTTTTTCAACAATAACACTTGCAAGGAATATTAATAACCGCAAAATATCAGTTGATCAAACCAAAGTAGGGTGGTTCAGGATCCAGTGGCTACGATTTGTGGAAAAGCTACCTTTTGATATACTTTTTAAATATTCCAATGAAACGGGTGACGTATTTAATAAAGTCAATGTGTCCAAGAGGATATCAACTCTCATACAGGAGTTGAATGGCTGTATCCAGAAGGTAATACAGTGAGTGAACTGAAGGAGAAAGATTTACTGAGTCTACTGGAGTTCATTCCACCAGTTCACCATGATTTTTATAAGAACCTAATGACAGCTGTTTCAAAGCCTACAAATATGTTGCCTATATCGTATATTGATAGTGCAGACTATGATGTGCAATAACAGTTTGTGGAAACCTCTGCGGTTGTTATAATTGCATTATTTCATGACATTGTTTCTTAAAGCTGTTCATTGATGTAAACGAACTATAGCTCCTGTACCTCTACAACAGTATCTAAAGAACGATAACTATTTGTATTCTCACTATTTTGTAGCTATTTCAATGAATAAATTGTATTTCATTCCTCATTGTATTTGCTTATTCATTTGTTTCGCGTATGTTAGTTTACTTTCTTTTCCATTGTCGATGTTTTCACACTCAGATTGCAAAGTACACAATCTGAAATACGTTTGAATCCAAAAGTAAATGGAAATCCGTTTATAAAAGAACCTGTGACTACTGCTGAAAGTCACGTTATGTGTAATCCAAAAGTGGACTAACCCACATAAAAAGCGGGAATTTCAAAGGTCGAGATATAATTTGCTTGTATAATCCGCTTATGAGACCTGCAATGCTGTTTGAAGCTAAAAGTTGTAACATACAATGACCGGGTAAAGAACAGAATATGTTTGCTAAATCCAGTATCTTCTACCTTGATTATCTCTGTTGGAGGAAGGTTGGCATTAGTCCACTATTGCCCTCAGTGCCTCATTTTTGAAACAACTTTTGAAATCCAGGAGTTAAAAGATATCCCAGTACCAGATTTATTAAATGTGGTAGTAGATGAGAATGATGAAGGGATAGTGGAGGCTACCTGGCCATTATTGCACGACATATCAGGATACTGCTCACACCAAGTGCTGAAAAAAACTCACTGAGTATTGCAAAGTATTTCTCATTTCAGATGAAGTGAAGCAGGATGATCATTTGATAATGGCAAAGTATCAAGGAGGCTTGACATATCCCAAAGAAGAAGTAGTGGCCTGTGTAACTTATGTTTATTTAAAGAAGGCATAGTCTTGTATCAATCAGGTGTTCCATACTGCTCAGTTGTGTAAATATTGTGTTAAGTAATTATACTAAGAGAAGAAATGATTTAACTACGAAAAAATATAAGTGTTGTTAAAAGAATGAAAAATGTAATTACAGGATAATTTAATTTTGTTATTGACATGTAGAACAGTGTTTTGGAAATCATATTATGAGGTGAAATAAAAAGTCACTTTTATATTTTTATTTAATTACATTCTGTTTCTTCCCACCCCCTCACTTCCTGTGTGTGTATGTTTCTGTTCGCAAGAGATATAAACATCACACCCAGCGACAGTATGATGTCTGTTCGCAACGCTTCGGAAAAGATGCACAACACTGAACACTCACAGGAAACACTGCACTAAAAAGTCGGAACGAAGATGACACACCACAGTCAAGGGCAGATGGTGGTGGGGGAGGGTGGACCTGGACAGATGAGGTGAAAAATAGGGGGGAAGAGAGGAAAACTGGGGGGTGGAGGAACCAACGGAGGAAGTGGACTCATAGGGGGGGGGGGGGGGGGGGGCAGGGCAGACACGAGAGTAAAGTCACTTTTATATTTTTATTTAATTACATTCTGTTTCTTCCCACCCCCTCACTTCCTGTGTGTGTATGTATGTGTGTGTGGGTGTGTGTGTGTGTGGTTTTTTTTCTGTCTGTGCGTGTGTGAAAATTGCATGTAACAGAATGTCTAAATTATTTTAAAGAGTCACGAATGTCTGCTTCTTAACTCATTGATGACATTAACATGAATCAGTAGATTCCATAATATTTGCATTAATTTGTGTGCTGCTTCTTTAAACGTGTATTTGTATGAAACAAAATTTTGGTGACTAGGTTTCAGCTAATTTTCCAGTAACAGAATATGGACTTGGTATGCGCCTGCTATACTTTTACAATAAGTGATTCACATCTGCACTTGTTTACCATTAAAAGGTGTTAATGTTTTATTCTGATCAAACACACACACACATACACACACACACATACACACACGTTTTAGAATTGCAAGGCGTGGGTTGCTAATTAACAGGACTAAGTATGAAGTAACTGGACCTGCATTCCATTTGCCAGCCACTGTGAGAGCTGGACAGACGAACCCTGGGACATGTTGTCCAAGCAGGACATTACTCTTCTCAATGACACCTGGGAACCGAGTTGGACCATTTCATAAGTCAGAGGATAGCCATGCAGCAGAGGAGAATTATGACCGAGCAATTGTTACAGCATACGAAGCAGTATCGGGATGAAAGATGACGAGTGACACAGTAACCTCGAATGGCGCGATTCCAAGCACGATAGTGACTCTGTTCTTGCTTTGTCTAACCTTCACGTATCTTTTTTGTGGAGTATGGCAGTATAATGTCATTAAGTTCTAGCGAAAACGAAACAAGAAGCGATAATTTAGCTACAAGAAGGATTGCATTAGCCTCCTTGGGCGGTTTCAGGCGATGTCACCACACTAGTGCTGGTCTCTGTTATTCATGCGAACAGCCACGAGTTTTGGGCAAACAAATGTGGTAGAGAGAGAGAGTTATACAGGATTTGTATAAAAAGTAATGAGACTATAGATATCGATACAACAATTTAGTGCTCTTCAATGTATGACCCTTGAGAGTCAACAACCCGCTTCATGCGAGATTTCCACTCTTCAAACGCTGCCGCAAACGCTGAGTCTGGGATGGCCTTCAAAGCCTTCATCATGGCGGCTTGGACCTCCCCCAGGGTCCCATGATGGAGTCCTCAGGGAAATTTTTAGTTTGGGGAACAAACAAAGGTCTGGTGGGGCCACATCGGGACTGTAGGGGGGCTGGGGAATCATTGGAATCCCTCTCTTGGCCAGATAGCTGGCCACCATGAAGCAAGTGTGACTCGGCGCATTGTCATGATGCAGGATCCGATCACTGGCGATGGCTGGCCTCACATGATGAACCCTGGCTTTTAGTCTCTTGAGCACTTCACAACAAAAAGCACCATTGACAGTATGGCCCTGGGGTACAAACTCATGATGAACCATGCCCCTGACGTCGAAAAGCACAATCAGCATGGCTTTCACCTTCGATTTGCTCATGTGAGCCTTTTCTGAACATGGGGATGCGTGGTGTGCCATTCAGCACCCATGCACTTTGTCTCCGGATCGTACTGAAACACTCAGGTTTCGTCTCCAGTGATAATGTTATCTAAAAATTCCGGATCAGCTTCAAGGCTCTGGAGATTGTCTTGGCAGGCATCCACATGTGCTTGCTTTTGAACATCTGACGAAATCTTCGGGACCATCTTGGCACAGATCCTCCCCATCGACAATTCTTTGGTGATGATGTTGTGCACCGTCATTTTATCAAGTCCAAGGTCGTCTACTATCATCCTGACACTTATCCAACGGTCGGTCTTCAATAAAACGCGCACACGGTCGATGTTTTCGTCAGTTTTGCTGGTTGACGGGCATCCAGAGCGGTCCTCGTCCTCAGTGCTGTCGCGGCCCCCTTTAAAGCTCTCCAGCCACCTGAAAACCTGAGCTTTTGACAGGCAATCGTCGCTGCAGGCTTGCCGACACATATCCAACGTTTCCGTGCCCGATTTTCCTAGTTTCACATAACCTTGATGGCTTAACGCTGCTCTTATCGTTTGCTGCTTGTTGCGCCACGACCGACTACTTTGCGACGTGTCCACTCAACGCATGATTCTGCCGAGAGAAGAGCCCGCAGGCGACCGGCACGCTACGCGTTTTCGGCCAGACACCACCCAGCACCAATCCCCCCGGACGAGCGCGCGCTGCGAAGTAACAGTCGCATCAGCAAAAAGTCACTCTCATTACTTTTTATGCAAACCCTGTAAATAGGGCTGTATTTTGAGGCAGGGGTGATTCGTCTTTCATGTGTCATCCAGTCATCTTCTCCGTATAGCCGCCAAGTCCAGCAGCAACACCAACATAAATCTGGGGTTGCACTGAGCTGCGGAACGACAGAGCATCACCAGCTGCAGCCACAGGTTCGAGTCCGGGCTGCATCTGCTGCCTCCAGCGCCAAGTTCCTGGTGGGATTTAGCGCCGCCAGCGTCCCTCCATTGCCTACTGCCACCAGCATTGGGTTCCAAGAGGGACTTGGCCCGAATGCTGCCCATGGGCAGTGGGTAGAATTCTGAACAGAGCAGTCTCTACGCCCCACTATGGTAAACATGGGGCGGGAGACGAGGGTAATCCCAAAAGTAAGATCTCCTATTTTTTGTAAGTATATAGTCCTGTTTATTTCTACAGTGGTTTACATCAGTTTACAGCTTGAACATTTAGCTATTTTTCGACATAATCACCATTTCGGTCGATGCATTTTTGTAGACGCTGTGGCATTTTTTGTATGCCCATGTCATACCAGCTCGCCGCCATGCTGTTCAGAAAGTTATGAACCTCTTCTTTCACCTCGTCGTCGGAGCTAAATCGCTGGGAGCACAATTAACGCTGACAGGTACTGTGAGGCTCTGAAAAAACTCAAACGCGCAATTAAGAACCGGAGAAGAGGAATGTTGAGCAAGGGCGACACATTCTCCATGACAACGCTCGCCCACACACTGCTCGGCAAACCCTTGCTCTCCTGCAATAGTTTCAGTGGAACATAATCACTCACCCACTCTATAGTCCTGACTTGGCGCCCAGTTCCCTAGGTTAAAAGAACATTTGGCCGGAAAGCGATTCAGCTCCGCCGACGAAGTGAAAGAAGAGGTTCATAACTTTCTGAACAGCATTGCAGCGAGCTGGTATGACATGGGTATACAAGAACTGCCACTGCGTCTACAAAAATGCATCGACATAAATGGTATCATGTCGAAATTTTCAAGCTGCAAACCGATATAAACCATTGTAGAAATAAACAGGTCTATGTACTTATAAACAAATAGGAGACCTTACTTTTGGGATTATTCTCGTAGAAGGGGCCATCCAGACAGGCCAATGCCATCGCCGAGAGAAGCAGTGCGCCGCTGACATCACGGCTGTGGCTAGAGCTCCTAATAGGAGTCTTAGCTGCCGGCTGTCAACATTCGTCGGCTTCGCGTCCACAGGCTTTTCGTAAGCATTACTGGGCGCTAACACAGCATTCCGGGCGAATGCCCCCACCCGTACATCACCGGCGTATGAGGGGAGACGTGTTCGTCTCACTGAACAACAAAACAAAAGTACCAAGGCTAATGACGACGTTGTTTGTTGTCAACAAATTTTGTATTGAATCCTCGACCACATAAATCACCCTTCAGGCAGCAGAGAATGAAGACGCTGGCGTATCTGAATAGGTGAAATTTTAAAGTATACTGAAAACTTTGCAGAAACGCGTTAAAAATGGTAAACAATCATGCCATAAAGACAAGCTGAGCCAGAACTAAAAATTGGTGAAAGATTCATAAAACTGAATCACCAAAACACTAACTGAGCTCGACTACCGCTAACTTTAACTCAAACTAAAAGTTTCTAGATTTTGCAAATATTCTGACTGCCCTGTTTCGAAGAGCGGGTTACGTCCTATGGTGTGACGGTATATCAACAAACCATTTTTAACAAGCTTTGTTAACAACGTAAAAGAAATCATCTCTGTTGGTAATATTATGGCGCAAGTTCTTAATAACACACGATTCATTCCATGTCAAGCTGCCTAAATTTAAACAGGGTTCCCACTCAACCCACTCCAATTTTGATTACGTTTTTATAAGACGTATGTATGAGTCTTACAGGAAGCCACACCAAATAAAAGGTTATGAGAAGAATGGTTAGGTCACAAGCCATACTCTTGTAAAAGCCAGTTTTTCCATATCACGACTGATATGAATAAATCACTAAGTTTGCTCATGGCCTAAGAGGACTCCCTCGTTGAAACTTAGTGACTCTGCTCATCTTTTTAATTACAATAGTCTAGTTGCTGAACATGGACTCATTGTACAGTAGATTTATCGCAATTTGCTGTGAATTACATAGTAATTATTTGAGTTATCAGGACGCCACTTGCACAGCCTTATGACATACTGGCTGGCTGCAAATGAGGAAAAAAATCATCGGAAATTAATTCTATTGTAAGATACAACCTGTTATAACATGATCTACATTTGTGACGTCAAAGACTTATGAGCTACTTTCAAAGCAAATTATGAAAAAACTACTGCACACCGAATAGATATTCAACAACTAGGCTGTTGTACCTAAAAAGTTGAGCTGTATCATCAAGTTTCAGCTTGGGAGCTCCCTCAGATCATGAGCAAACTTTCTGATTCATTCATAACTGTCGCAATATGGAGAAACTGGCTTTTACATGAGTGTAGCTTGCGGCTCCACCATCCTGCTTATCAAGTTACAATTTGATATGGCTTCATGTAAGACGCACACATGCATTATACTGTAAAAAACTTAAACATAATTGGAGAGGGTCGAATTCCTTTAGAGCATTTGGCATGGAATGACGCACACAACAGATCATAGCGTGACAGAATGTGTAAGTAAAACTCGTGTCCATTAGTAATACGTAAAATTTGGTTTAAAACATAGAATTATGGCGAATGTGTTTTTCAAACGTTCGAAAATACACTCTATTATACGCCGATGGCTGTTATTTGCTGTGCCCAAATGAACGTAAAAAAATGTTATAATTTCCAATCGCAAACTGTTAACGTATTTTTTTGTCCCAAAAAAATTAGCTATGCGGTTCGGCACCCATTATCGCTGATGACTCGGAACATGTGGTACACGTGTTATATGGATAAACCGCCTGTGATGCGACCACTGTACTTTCACGTGGTAATCGAGGATAAGTCAATATTATTATTACTACTTGACGTTTCATATATTTGACGCTTTGTTAATTTGTTGTTTTTCTGCTATTCCACTTTTTTTTATAATTAAACATGTGGGAGGGCAATGTCCCGACTTTTTAAACTACAATACGGTGCGCCGACTTAATATGATGACTCTAGTAATATAATTATACAACCTCGTACGTACCGCTCCCATGGGGATCGTGACGATACGATTAGATTAACTACAGGCAACCACATTCTTCCCGCGCTCCATACGCGAACGGAACGGGAAAAACCACTAATAACTGGCACCGTGTGATGTACTCTCTACCATGCACTTCACAGTGGTTTGCAGAGTACAGATGAAGAGGTAACTTCGATTTATTGGTAGAATGCTGGAAAAGTGCAAACAACCTGCTGAGGAGATTCCTTACAAATAATTCGTGAGACCCATAGTGGAATATTGCTAAAAGTGTGAGCCACCCGTGCCAGATAGGACTAAAACAGGATACTGAACGTATACAGAGAAGGGCAGCACGAATGGTCAAAGGTTGTTTGACCCGTGTGAGGGTGTCACAGAAATTCTGAAGAAACTGAACTGGAAAGCTTTTGAAGAGAGACGTACACTATCCCACGAAAGCCTTCTCACAGTTTCAAGAACCGGCTTTATATGATAAATGAAATGTCGTGTGGCTAGGGCCTCCCGTCGGGTAGACCGTTCGCCTGGTGCAGGTCTTTCGATTTGACGCCACTTCGGCGACCTGCGTGTCGATGGGAATGAAATGATGATGATTAGGACAACACAACACCCAGTCCCTGAGCGGAGAAAATTTCCGACCCAGCCGGGAATCGAACCCGGGCCCTTAGGATTGACAGTCTGTCACGCTGACCACTCAGCTACCGGGGCGGACCTTTATATGATGATTCTAGGAATATACTGCAACTCCGTACCTATCGCTCCCAAGTGGATCGTGACGACAGTATTAGAATAATTACAGCATACACAGAGGCATTGAAGGAGTCATTCTCCCCATGCTCCACACGTGAATGGAACGGGAAGAAGACGTAATAATTGGTACAGTGCCGCGTACTATCTGTCAACTGTCATGCACTTCACAGTGGTTTGCAGAGGATGGATGTAGATGTAAATGTAGATATACATACAGAGGTCGCTGTCAAACGAAAAAAACGCTCAGCGCATGCCGGAACATCGGAGCTGTCCGTTTCGAAAACGCTCAGCCGCGTACGTACCGCTGTTCCATTATTAGGTACCGCCAGAATGCTGCTTGCTGAGCAGTGTACCTCGGGACATTCTCAATTCATTCAGGCAGTGGTAATACGAATGGTATTGTAATTTACAGTACGTGTATTATTTCGAAACACAGAAAATTCAAACAGTTTGAATAAAACTACATTTTTTCTCTTTCCTTACACTTTCCTCTCGTTTGTGGTTAAACCGCCTGATGTTTTCTGTGAGTGTTGACGTATCCAAGTTGTGTAATGTGTTCGTTTGTGGATCATGATGTCATTCCCTGTAGGACAGGTGTATGTTTTTTTATTAGCTACGTGAAAAGATAAATTTATAACTAACACTGCACTGTAGTTGGTAAATACTATCGACATCTTTTCTATCACACTAATTTAACAAATTTACATCGATATCTTCACAAATTATGTCTCTGTCTGAGAGGCACCCAATAAGGCATCAAAGTCGTAGTCACAATTTTCCAGTAATCTAGGGGAAAATAATAACCATGATCCAATAGCGTTGCTCATTCTTTTTTTTTTATGTTACTTGTTAGCCCACGAGCACCTCTTCTGCATCGACACTTACTTATTTATTACTCACTTATTTATTTTTGTATTTATACACTTTCTTAATTAACACGAACACTACGAGGTGCGGCTAGAAAAAAACCGGACTGATGCTGGAAAAAACATTTATTTACAATTATTTACAATTTCATGTTATGTCCTTCAATGTACTCTCCTCCTCGGTCTCTACACCGCTCCATACGAATTTTCCACTGTTCAAAGCAATGCTGCAGATCATTTTCGGTAAGTCCATACATTATTTCCGTCGCTTTTTCTTTTACTGCTTCAACAGTCTCAAATCTAGTTCCTTTCAAAGCTGACTTGACTTTAGGGAAAAGAAAAAAGTCACAGGGGGCCAAATCAGGTGAGTAGGGTGGATGATCTAAGATGGGAATGTTGTGTTTTGCCAAAAACGTCTTCACTGACAACGCACTGTGAGCTGGGGCATTGTCTTGGTGAAGGATCCATGACTTTTTTCTCCACAAATCGTTCCGTTTTCTCCGTACTCGCTCACGTAGGGTAGCCAGGACGCTAATGTAGTAATGCTGATTCACTGTTTGTCCCTCTGGTACCCAATCAATGTGCACAAGCCCTTTGATGTCAAAAAAAACAATCATCATTGCCTTGAATTTCGATTTTGACATTCGTGCTTTTTTTTGTCGTGGAGAACCAGGAGTTTTCCAATGCACCGATTGGCGTTTAGTTTCGGGATCGTAAGTAAAAAACCACGATTCATCGCAAGTAATAACATTTTGTAAGAAGGTGGGATCACTTTCAATGTTTTCCAGGATGTCAGAACAACTTTCATGAAGAATCTGCCTAACACTTTCCTTGTCAACTCCTGTTAACTCAGACACTGCTCTGGTTGTTAAACGGCGATCTTGTCGAACAAGTTTACCGATTTTTTCAATGTTTGCATCAGTTTTTGCTGACAATGGTCTGCCAGTGCGAGTGTCATCACTGGTGTCTTCGCGGCCATCTTTAAATCGTTTAAACCACTCAAACACTTGTGTTCGCGATAAACAATCATCGCCGTACACTTGTTGTAACATTACAAACGTTTCTCTTGCAGATTTTCCTAGTTTGAAACAAAATTTGATGTTAACACGCTGTTCTTTCTGTACACTCAACATTTTCCGACGCACAGACAAAACGTCAACTACTTAAAACAGACGCTACGGGCAGACTGAGTGCAGGAGGCAGATGAAACTCGAGCAGTAGGCGGAGCGAGAGTCACGTGACAGGCCACGCGACTTTCAGCCTTATTGCATTCGTTTTATTGTTTCACCAGTACTAGTCCGGTTTTTTTCTAGCCACACCTCGTATTCTGTCCATATTGTGTATATATGAATATACAGTTAATTAGTAAACATTACATGAAGATTCTCTATCCCTGTTGTTATACTGTACCCAAAAAGAAATATTACATCAAATACCTTTCAATTTTTGACGATTTCGATAGAAACTCATAACTCACTTATTTTATTTATAACTGTTGTAGTATTCTGATGAACCAACTTGATTGCATCTCTGCCCTTATTTTTGCGACGAACCTATGGACGCACAATTAGACTTCCAAAGATGCAATACAGTTAAGCAGACAGTCACAATGCTCTGTAAAATAAGTCATTTCTTTCATGTAAGACTATAAGTCCTAGTGACAGAGTGATTTTAATCGAAATTTGTGCCCAAATGTGACTCCACATTGGAATTTACAGATGGACAGCACATCTTTACTTGCAAGCCGAGTGGGGACCTCTATTGCTCCCGCGTTTTCCGGTGCAATTTGTGAATGGTAAGCGAGAAAACGATTCGTGGTGTAAGTCTCCACCTGAGCTGGAATTTCTGTGGTTTTATCACCTTATATTTCCTCCTCCCACCCTCCCCCTAAGATGTATGTGAGAGTAAGCTTCTTGATTCTTTTTGAAATATGCATTCTAGGAATTTATCACGGAACTTGTTCGTGTCGTACAACGCCTCCCGTTTTAGCGTTTGCGACTGGAGTAGGGTGAAAACCTTGATGACGCTATCGCTCTTTCTGAACCAGTCAATCATGAAATATATTGCTCTTTACTGGATCTTCTCTACCTCGTCTGTTAATCATAACTTTTGAATTTCGTTTGCTGACGACTGAATACTCAAGAATCGTCGAAATGAGTGGTTTGTAAACTACTGCCTTCGTGGATAATTACTTTTCCGTAGGATTCTTAGAATCATTCTTCTTTCCTATGACTAGTTTCATGTCTTTTTCTGCTTTGAATCGCTCCGGACTCATCGTCCTACGCATTTTACAATTGCGACTTATTTCCATTGACTGATCGCCGGTCGTATAAACGAACACTAATGCGTCTTTTCATTTATCTGTGCACAGTATGCCACTCTTGTTTACATTCAGTCTCGGTGGCCTGTCCCTTATCCAAGTGACGATCCTCTGCATGTCTTTACAGTGAACCGTATTCCTTCTACCAGAGAACTATGAGCAGTTCACTGCTCTGATATATAAATCTGCACTGAAAAGCATTCCACGCGGTGCGAGGAAGGATATACTCAGTGCTGGACGGGAGAGCGTGAATCATTATTGGAAGAATACCAGGAAACGGAAAACTATGAGGTTGCGGAACAACTGGTTCAAACAATGAACGCAGAATGCAGGTGTAGATTGATGGAAACGATGGAGAGCATGGATTTCACCCATTCTAGCCGCAAGAACTGGAGTCTGCTAAGAAGATTAGGAGGAGCTACAACCCCACACAGACCACAGACGAGAATGACACCCACCCAGATTACGTTTCACATAAAACAAGCCGTGAAAACCCATCTAAGAACATCTGAAAAGAAAGACTTCGATCATACGATAAAAAAGGTAATGAAGAACAAACAGGAAAACACAGATCTGATAAAAGATGTAGAGATTCAAGAGACCAATATCACACTGACAGGAGTAAAGGCTGGCAAAGCAGCAGGAGTAGATGGAATCCTTCCATAATTCCTTAAAAATCTAGGATCAGTAGGAAGAAACTGGCTAGCAAAACTCTTCTCTCAGTGCATCAAGCGGAACAAAATACCTACTATATGGAAAAAAGCCAAGGTAGTCGCTGTCCTGAAAGCAGGGAAGACTGGGGACAACCTCAAACATTTTAGACCAGTTTCTCTTTTACGCAATATGTATAAATTATTTGAGAGAGTTCTGATGACCAGCCTCTCACCATTTCTAGAAGCATCCCTACCAATGGAGGTTTTAGGTCTAAAAGAAATTGCTGTGATCAAGTCTTTGCCCACACAACCTTTACCGGAAAGGGCTATTGGGATAAGAAGAAAAGTTGCACTGTCCTATTGGATCTAACCTCAGCATATGATACAGTGTGGAGGGATGGCCTGCTCTATAAACTGATAGAAAAACCTCAGAACATTTTAACTGGAAGAAAAATTAGAGTAACTCTTAATGGCAAAACCACCAGATGCATAGCGCTGAATGGACTCCCACAAGGCTTGGTACAGGCCCACTTAATGTTTAACTTTTACACTGCCAATATCCGAGAAACAACGTCCTGTAAGTTTATATACGCGGATGATATGGCAATATCTTATCCAAGGAAATCTTTTGAAAAAATAGTGCAGAAATTGAAAGAAGACCTAAACCTGTTGCACCTATACTACACCAAATGACATCTACAACATAATCCAAACGAGACAGTAAGTGTAAACATGCATCTCAGTAACAGAGAAGCCAAGAGAAAGCTGAACATTTGCATGAATGACCACACCATTAAATATGAAGATAACCCTCGGTACCTTGGAGTAAAGCTCGACCAGTCCCTAACATACTCAGCCCATCTAGTGGATACAAGACAAAAACTGAAATCTAAAAATGCCATTCTTCCCAAACTCACCGGAACCACCTGGGGATGTGATGCAAATACCTTGAGAACTTCAGCCTAGGACTGGTAAACAGCTTGTCCGAGTATTGTGCACGTGTATGGGCCAGAAGTGTGCATACACCAAAAATCGATATCCAGCTAAGAGAAACAATGAGAATAATATCGGAGCACTTGACCTACACCTATAGATTAGCAACCAGTACTTTCTAACATAGTAGCATCTGAAATCAGAAGAAATCAGCTACTATCAAGAGATTATAGCAAAATACTGGCAAACCCAAACCTTCCCATACACCAGGACCTGCCACCAAAAAATAGCCTGAGATCAAGGTCACCTCTACGGCAAACAGGTGAAGAGGTGTTTCCCTTCCACCCAGAAAACGAATGGAAAAGTTTATGGAGTAGAAGCACAGTACGAACAGAAAACTGGTTACTAACCCAAGCACACCAACAGAGGGCTTTAAGCTTTTCCAGAAGAGTGTGGACTACGCTGAAACGTGTGAGGACGCGTGTCGGAAGATGCAGGGAGTTGATGACAACACAGAGCCTCGTGAACTACCCTCAGTGCGAATGTGGACTCAACCAGTCAATAGCCCACTTGATCGAGTGTATTGTGCGTGGTTTTAATGGTGAACTGGAGGAATACATAACCTCACGCACAACGCAATTGAATGCCTTAAAAAAAGTCATATGGCGTAAAATTTTGTATTATGTAATTAAGTAATGCTGAAGGTGTCATTCTAATGCCTTAATGTCCTAGTTTAATATTTCGCCTTGTAAATGCCGATTGAGTAAATAAATAAATAAATAAATGTTTTAATGTCTTTGATTAAGGCAAAAACGTGCTTGGTTTTTTCACCAGCAACGGAATTTTACATTAGATTCATTGGACGATTCTCACATTGTCCTCCTTAAGCTCATGTTAACATACTCCACAAATCACTATGAACTACATGGCAGAGGGTACGTCCCATTCTACCAATTGTTAGGGCATTTTCCAGTTCCTTTCACCTTCGGAGCGCCGAAAGAACGATTGTTTAAATTGCTGTGTGCGTGCAACAATTGTTCTAATCATATCCTCATGATCCCTATGTGAGCGATACATAGGAGTCGTAGTATGTTCTTGGAGTCCACATTTAAAGCCGGTTCTTGAAACTTAGTTGACTGAACACACCTGGTACATCCTCCAAGAGATCAGGTCTGTTATTTGCTATTAGATTCAATACCAGAGTACCCTTGAGTGTTTAAACAATCGAACACAGGTGTATAAATCAGCTTCAAACTTCTGATCACTTTACAAATTAGTTAATGTTTTACATACAGGATGAGTAACTATTGCCACCAAGAATAACTTCGAAAATATGATAGGAACTGAAAAGTCTTTTGGACACAAGTTGCATGGGACAATGGGGTCCATAATATGACGTTGGTTTTTTGTTGCTAAGTGGGGTCGTTTCAGAGATATGAAGGTCAACTGTGTAGCAGTAAGGTCTTTGAAGGTCAACAAAAGTCACAAACATGGCCCTAACATCTACTTACAGAAAGTGTTCGAACTGATGATCATTGGTATCAATGCAGTGGTGCAATCTTCTTACCATGGATTGAGTGGTATTCCTTATCACATCAGCACTTATCGAAGGACATGCTCTGACAATTCTGTCTCGCATACCTTCAGGTGTAGTTGGAACATCTTTATAAACAGGGCCTATAATTCTGTCCTCTAGAATCCCACACCATATATTCACCAACTACGGTTTTTGTTGTGCAACTTGCCGCAGCCAACACGGATATTCAGTTGCCCAATAATACATGATATGCAAATTAACATTTCCATGGTTCGTGAATGTAGCCTCGGCAGTAAATAAAATCAAATTAATAAATGTGTCATCCCTCTGAATCTGGAGTCCATCAGCAGAATTCAATCCGTACCAGTTAATTCTTGATGGAGACTGATATGATAAGGATAATATTTATGGCGATGCAGAACACGAACAACTCTGCCCTGGCTCATGGCAGATTCACTTGCGATTTGACGTGAACTAACACAAGGATCTTGAACCACAATGACAAGACTACCAATTTCCGTTTCCTCGTTAGGAACTTTCCTTTGCCGGATATGATTCCGGTGCGTTAAAGATCCAGTTGTTCTCATTTTATCATACACATATTTAAATGTACGACGTGTAGGGTCAGTACGTTGAGGATATCTTTCAGCGCAGCTCTCACTGAATTTCGTTGGCATTCTCCGAAAATGAGAAGCGTGTCGACTCGTTCTTCGAAGGAATATATCATTCACATTCGCTTGATTCGTCGATACTAATCTTACCGTTCCTATTAGTGTTGTATTTCGAAACCGTCGAATGGCGTTTAAATGTCAATGGCACGTTAGATGAATACGCCGTATTCGGCGAATATTTGCTATTTGCACGATATGCGAGAGAGAATTGTCAGAGCATGTGCTTCGATAAGTGCCGAAGTAATAAGGAATACCACTCAATTCGTGATAAGACGATTGTAGCACTGCAGTGATACCAGTGGTAATCATTTCGAACACCTTCTGTAAATGGACGTTCGTGCCACCATTTTTACCTTTGTTGACCTTTAAAGACCTTAATGTTCCACATCACTGGATTCGCTGGATTCACTGATAGCAACTATCAAAAATAAGTACCAAACTATAGCATCCCATTTAAAAAAAAAAAGTTGACCTTCCTATCTCTGACGCGACCCCATCTAGCAACAAAAAACCAACGTCATGACCTGTGTTGTCCCATACAACATTTGTCCCACGAACTTTTCAGCTACTACCATACTTTCGGAGTTATTCTTGGTGGCAATAGTTAGTGATTCATCCTGTATTTGACGTTAACCATGTAAGCGAGAAACAATCCATAAAATATTTGAAATTTGTTGAAAGTCGCTAAAGTGCTCTCATTGTTGGACACTGGATGAATATAGTCTGGGTGCGGTGCTCTGTTTCAAGCAGACGCTAGTTTTCCACGCATCTCACTGTTTATGAAGCCATACCTCCTGAACGTTGTGTCGTATAATTACATAATTTAGCAGGTACATTCACTGGTATATGTGGATACTGTCTGCGAAACGTGTTGCGAATACAGTTAGCTGTAAAGATGTAATAATTTAAAGCGCAATTTCTGAGCTGATTGGTGGATAATCGAAATCTCCTCGGAAAATGGCAGTATTATTGGGAAGCTTACATACTACTGACATCAGGTTTTCTCTAAATGTTTCGACTGCATCTGGAGGTGAGTCTGGTGCTCGATAGCAGGACCCGCATATAATCTTATGGCCATCCATGATAATGAATTTTGCCCGGAGAATCTCTCATGCAGTTTCAGTTTCTGTCGTGGTAGATTTGAGTTTCTTGTCTGCTGAAACAAATATATGACCTCCATTTACCATGAACCTATTCTTTTGTTATACACGTAGATTTACCCCCCAAAATTTCACTGTTCTTAGTTCCGAGTTTTAACCAGCTTTACGTACGTACTATTACGTGTGCTCCATTGGTTTTTAGGAGCGCTTCAAACACTAGCAATTCTTCGGTAGTTAATCACTAGGATTTTAATATTCCCGCCTGTAGGGGGCATTATTTGTATCTTATTGTGGCAGTTCTATGTCCCCTACAGCAATCGTCATGTGGAATGGATGGCGAGGCATCTATCAGTTTTTTTTTTTTTTTTTTTTTTTTTTTTTTTTTTTTTTGTGAACAAGACTTTAATTTCATTTAATCAATGCGTTATCTCTCTTTGCCTTCGTTCAAGAATTCACTAGGTTACTAAGCCACGTAGCGTGTTCCTCGACTCTTACACCATTCCCGGCAGAATGAGGTCTTAAGAATATTGCACAATACTCTTCCTACAGTCTTTGCTAACTAAAAATGATTTTACAGCCATTCTTAACACTCCTTTTAATACTGGCATTAGAACAACCTTATAGTCACTAATTTATTGCTCTAGGATAATTAAAACGAGCTTTTCGTATCCCACTCTCATAGGCGATCTGAGGTGTTAGCCTAACGAGTTGGTTCCCTCACTCAAAATAACTTTCAGTTAACACTTTTATTACAATATCTTACGAATCCCTATCCCTGGAAAATATCCTAATCACTCGAGACTCTCCAGTCTATAGCTGATACGTTCGAATTTCCCTTTTACAATACCACTATCAGGAAACTAATGCGCGACATTCACCGAGCTTTCCGTAAAGCGTTATTCCCCAATTGCTCATGAATCAGGCGAGTCATCTTTTTCTTCTTCAATAACATGACTTCGTATGTAATTATTTTACGCGACGTAACGGTATGTTATTTGTTTCTGAATAGGATTTCCCTCATTGGGTGGAATAAGTCACATGGACAAAACTTTTACAAATCCTGTTTGTTATCTGCCATGCATTTTATATTTTTAGATAAGTGATTCAAGATTTCTGTAGCAGCATTAGTCACCCCTCTCTGAACTTTCCAATGATAAATAAAGAAGGTAACATTTTTTAAGCTACTACAGAATGGCTATCTTCGTTACCATTGAAGTGGATTATGTAGAACAAATTTCGAAAAAAATATGTACTCTGACCCCAAATTTTTGAAGAATTGTGAGTAAGGTTTTTATGATCGAGAATTCATATTATACCTTTGTTTTTAATTGAAAACTTTGTTTTACTACGAATCAGTAACTTGTACAATAAGGCCATACAAGAAGCCACTCCAGACTCTAGAGATATGAGGATGGAAAAGAAAGGTCACTCTCAAACGAAGAAGTACTGAGGAGAGTAAGAGAGAGAAGGAAATTATTCAGCACAGTCATCACTAGGAGAAATAACGTGGTTAGTTCCACCATTCATAGCATACCACTAGCCTGACCGATTCAACACTGGAGGAAACAGAACAGAGAGGCTGGCTACGACAAGATTTCATGGACAAATTTAAGGCTGATAGAAAATATAAGAACACTGAAAGATTAACTACAAGCATGAAGAAAACGTATGTGAGCCCATCAGTCCTCGCGAAGAGGAGCAGAGGAACTAGACTGCATAATATAACTTCATAGGCTATTTCTGTTTACGAAATGTTTTAGACCGTGTTATGCACTTAACCTTTTAATAACAGAATCAATTTTTATTCAGCACTGCAACCCAACAGACAACACCTGAGCGACTTTCTTTGCAGCCTTGTGAAACAGCCTACAATAACAACATTCAGCAGTCTGCAGAGAAGTGTACTTGACCCATTCTTCCTTAAAGGCACATTTAGCATCATTTACTGTACGCGACGTCTTAAGGAAATACTTGTGCTAACATTAAATACTTCTTAAGCATCATTAGAGGGCAAATCGCAAAAGAAAATTTGGTATTTACCTTCTTTATCGTTGAACCTTTTTACAGGAGCTTTCGAGAAAGACATGTTACTGAACAATCAACTACAAATTTTTTCCTCATTTACGGAACGTAAAGGCCCAAGAAGAGCTTTACGCGAGAGGGCACGAAATTTGCTTACATTAGCACATGCGATCAAGGAAAACCAAAGAATACTAATTTTCGCAATTTTTTGGTTCACTGTTAATTTATCTGTGACGGTAAATTCTATGACCAGCGAATATTTATGCTGTGAACTAAAAGCTTTTTCTGTTCAGTACTGTGCACTTTTAATAATAATTGTTGACTGAAAATACTAAACAATTTTATGCCCTTTTGTGTCATAATGACAATTTTCTGGTTCATCATCATGTTTAATGTTAATAACAATAAAAAAGAATATTCTTTTAAAGAGTCATCACGAACTGGGAGCCATTAATACTATTTCTGGATTCCAGCCAAAGATTCACAACTTCTTGTATCGATTTTTCAGTTGTATAGTTTTCGCTGTTGCCAAAGTTTGTAGCTAAAATAAGAAGTGGTCTGATCTCTCAAGTGTTCTCAATGTGATTGATCAATGGTGGTTTTCAGGCATTCAGCCGCATTGTTTAACTGCATTTTTCTGCACTATATTTCGACGAGCGACCCAGTCATCTTCCTCAGATACTTCGAGCTGAGCTAGTTCGTGTCCTCTTTACCTAGACTGCAAAAAGACTCAAGCATTGTTAAGGCCGGTACCCACTACAGCGTGGCGTGCGGCAACGGCAGCGGTAAGCGCTTTCCGCTTTGACACAGCGGATCACGGAATTGGCGTTCCCATCTGGAAGCGGCAGACGCTACCGGTAGCCAATGACGGACAGCCACTGAGGTACACCTACATGAAGGAAAGACGAAGTTGGGTGAAGGCATACCAATTTTTCATTTTCTGTACAATGTACTCTTCCACATATTTCATTATTCATGTTTTCTCATTTCACCATAAACAGATTTCATGACTACCGTTCATGATTGTTCACTATCTCCTAACACATTGACACAATGTACGATAAAAGAGATTATTCAGATAGTTAAGCGAAACAAATATTTAAAATGTGATACGATAGCAGGTACAGGAAAACAGTAAGGACACAAAGGCTTGGGGGGAAGGGATGAAAGTGGAAGCCATCTGATAGAATTGCGCACAGAGTATAATGTTAGGCGGGTTATGGAGCCCCTCAGGAAAATAGCGGGTAGGTCGGGGAAGAATGCCAGTGTGCACTCGGTGTGCTTGCCGGGGGGTCTCGTCCGTAATGTGGAGGAGGCCCTTCCGGCAGCTATTGAACGCACTGGGTGTAACCGGCTGCAGATAGTAGCACATGTCGGAACGAATGACGCCTGCCGCTTGGGTTCTGAGGCCATCCTTGGTTCCTTCCGGCGGCTGGCTGATTTGGTGAAGACAACCAGCATCGCACGCGGAGTGCAAGCTGAGCTTAATATCTGCAGCATAGTGCCCAGAGTCGATCGCGGTCCTCTGGTTTGGAGCCGTGTGGAGGGTCTAAACCAGAGGCTCAGACGACTCTGCGACTATAATGGTTGCAAATTCATCGACCTCCGTTATTGGGTGGAGAACTGTAGGGCCCCCCTAGACAGGTCAGGCGTGCACTACACACCGGAAGCAGCTACTAGGGTAGCAGAGTACGTGTGGCGTGCACACGGGGGTTTTTTAGGTTAGAGGGACCCCCCCTTGGGCGAAACGATAAAATACCTGACGGCTTACCAGAGAGGACATTATCATCGTTGATAAAAAACGTCCGTCCTCAGAGACCAAAAACAGGAAAAGTTAACGTAATATTGGTAAACTGCAGGAGTATCCAGGGCAAGGTTCCTGAATTAGTATCTCTTATTGAAGGAAATAGTGCGCATATAGTATTAGGAACGGAAAGTTGGTTAAAACCGGAAGTGAACAGTAACGAAATCCTAGACACAGAATGGAATATATACCGCAAGGATAGGATAAACGCCAATGGTGGAGGAGTATTTATAGCAGTAAAGAATTCAATAATATCCAGTGAAGTTATTAGCGAATGCGAATGTGAAATAATCTGGGTTAAGTTAAGTATCAAAGGTGGGTCAGATATGATAGTCGGATGCTTCTATAGACCACCTGCATCAGCAACCGTAGTAGTTGAGCGCCTCAGAGAGAACCTGCAGAACGTCGTGAAGAAGTTTCGTGATCATACTATTGTAATAGGGGGAGCCTTCAATCTACCAGGTATAGAATGGGATAGTCACACAATCAGAACTGGAGCCAGGGACAGAGACTCTTGTGACATTATCCTGACTGCCTTGTCCGAGAATTACTTCGAGCAGATAGTTAGAGAACCAACTCGTGAAGCTAACGTTTTAGACCTCATAGCAACAAATAGACCGGAACTTTTCGACTCCGTGAATGTAGAAGAGGGTATCAGTGATCATAAGTCAGTGGTTGCATCAATGACTACAAGTGTAATAAGAAATGCCAAGAAAGGAAGGAAAATATATTTGCTTAACAAGAGTGATAGGGCACAAATCGCAGAATATCTGAGTGACCACCATCAAACGTTCATTTCTGAGGAAGAGGATGTGGAACAAAAATGGAAAAAATTCAGAAACATCGTCCAGTACGCCTTAGATAAGTTCGTACCGACTAAGGTCCAAAGCGAGGGGAAAGATCCACCGTGGTATAAGAATCATGTACGAAAGGTACTACGGAAACAAAGAAAGCTTCATCATAGGTTTAAGAGTAGTCGAATCATAGCTGATAAGGAAAAGCTGAACGAAGCGAAAAAGAGCGTAAAGAGAGCAATGAGAGAAGCATTCAACGAATTCGAACATAAAACATTGGCAAACAATCTAAACAAGAACCCTAAAAAGTTTTGGTCATATGTAAAATCGGTAAGCGGATCTAAATCCCCTATTCAGTCACTCGTTGACCACGATGGCACCGAAACAGAGGACGACCGAAGAAAGGCAGAAATACTGAATTCAGTGTTCCGAAACTGTTTCACTGCGGAAAATCGTAACACGGTCCCTGACTTCAGCCGTCGCACGGACGCCAAAATGGAAAATATTGAAATAAACGATATCGGAATTTGAAAAACAACTGCTATCACTTAGTAGCGGAAAAGCATCCGGACCAGACGAGATACCCTTAAGATTCTACAGTGATTATGCTAAAGAACTTGCCCCCTTTCTATCAGCAATTTATCGTAGATCGCTGGAAGAACGTAAAGTACCTAGCGACTGGAAGAAAGCGCAGGTCGTTCCCATTTTCAAGAAGGGTCATAAATCAGATGCGAATAATTATAGGCCTATTTCGCTTACGTCAATCTGTTGTAGAATAATGGAACATGTTTTGTGTTCTCGTATTATGACGTTCTTAGATAATACAAATCTCCTTCATCATAACCAACATGGATTCCGCAAACAGAGATCATGTGAAACTCAGCTCGCCCTATTTGCCCAAGAAATTCACAGTGCCGTAGACACTGGCGAGCAGATTGATGCCGTATTCCTGGACTTCAGGAAGGCATTTGATACGGTTCCGCACTTACGTTTAGTGAAAAAAATACGAGCTTACGGAATATCGGACCAGGTTTGTGATTGGATTCAGGATTTCCTAGAAGAAAGAACACAACATGTCATTCTTAACGGTTCAAAATCTGCAGATGTAGAGGTAATTTCGGGAGTACCGCAGGGAAGCGTGATAGGACCTTTATTGTTTACAATATACATAAATGACTTAGTTGACAACATCGGTAGCTCCGTGAGGCTATTTGCAGATGACACGGTTGTCTACAAGAAAGTAGCAACATCAGAAGACTCGTACGTACTCCAGGAGGACCTGCAGAGGATTAATGCATGGTGCGACAGCTGGCAGCTTTCCCTAAACGTAGATAAATGTAATATAATGCGCATACATAGGGGCAGAAATCCATTCCAGTACGATTATGCCATAGGTGGTAAATCATTGGAAGCGGTAACGACCGTAAAATACTTAGGAGTTACTATCCGGAGCGATCTGAAGTGGAATGATCACATAAAACAAATAGTGGGAAAAGCAGGCGCCAGGTTGAGATTCATAGGAAGAATTCTAAGAAAATGTGACTCATCGACGAAAGAAGTAGCTTACAAAACGCTTGTTCGTCCGATTCTTGAGTATTGCTCATCAGTATGGGACCCTTACCAGGTTGGATTAATAGAAGAGATAGACATGATCCAGCGAAAAGCAGCGCGATTCGTCATGGGGACATTTAGTCAGCGCGAGAGCGTTACGGAGATGCTGAACAAGCTCCAGTGGCGGACACTTCAAGAAAGGCGTTACGCAATACGGAGAGGTTTATTATCGAAATTACGAGAGAGCACATTCCGGGAAGAGATGGGCAACATATTACTACCGCCCACATATATCTCGCGTAATGATCACAACTAAAAGATCCGAGAAATTAGAGCAAATACGGAGACTTACAAGCAGTCGTTCTTCCCACGCACAATTCGTGAATGGAACAGGGTAGGGGGGATCAGATAGTGGTACAATAAGTACCCTCCGCCACACACCGTAAGGTGGCTCGCGGAGTATAGATGTAGATGTAGATGTAATCATCGCCAATACCTTGCTTAAGAATCATGAAAGAATAATACATATTTGGAACAGAGTTTCCTAAACCAGATTTTAAATTGTAAGACATTTCCCAGTGCAGAAGCAAACCGACAATAATTTATTGGTTATGAGCTGCAGTTTACAACTAAAGAGACAGTAAACGGTAGTAAATTAAGGAGATGGAACCTGAATAAGTCAAGACCCACAGTTTTCGATAATCTTGAAGGTACCGTATGCAACGACTGACTGAAACAGACAAAGGAATCCACTACCATACAAATGGATATCTTTGAGCGAAGCAGAGCATGTGAATGGGAAAAAGATACTGCAGAAATAGTTGAATAAAACGTGATACATTAAGTTTAATTGACAAGAGGGAAATATATAAAAATAAAGCAAATAAGGTAGGCTATGGGAAATAGAAAGTAGTAGGGCAAATTCCGTAAGGCCCCACTCTCCATTGTTGCCAAATTTATCCAAGATGGCAGTGATGATATCATCCAAGATGGCGGCATGTAGACTTGGCAACAGTACATGACATCATCCAAGATGGCGGCCGTGACGTCATTCAAGATGGCAGGTTTTGGTGGGAAGATGGGACAATTGGGCTACCTCCACTAACCTAACCTCCCTCCTCTCCCCTACCCTCCTGCAGAAAATTGGCGGGTAATTCGAACTCCAATAGGATAATGCATCACACCATGGATATCTCTACTAACCTAAGGAAATCACAGGAAAATAGGTCACTTGGGCTATGTCCACTAACATAAGTCATCCAACTGCCACCTCTTCCTAGGAATTGCTGGGAAAAGGGCTCAGCCTATGCTGGACATAAGACTTTATTATTTTGCATGCACTATTTTATTTAAATAATTAGAGGCACTACCACCATCCACTGTGATTGCCATGGGGTCTGGACTCCAACTGGCCTAGTACACAGTACCACCACCAGAGGGCTCTCTCATCCCTCCTGTGGCGTAATCCAATATGTTGGGGGGGGGGGGGCGGAAATGGCGGGAAACAGTTTGGTCGCCATAGGGTCCGGACTCCAACTGACCTAGTACACAGTATCACCACCAGAGGGCGCTCTCATCAGTGACATAATCGAAGATGGCTGCCATGACACAAGTACCATTATCCAAGATGGCGGGACACAGGGTGTTTGCCACAAGGTCTGGGTCTAGTACACAGTGCCACCACCAGAGAGCATTGTCATCTCTACTATGATGTAATCCAAGATGATGGTCTGCAGGGGGAAAATGGAGCGAAAATGACTCAGCCTGTGCTGGGCTGCTAGAGAGCGTAAGGAAGGAGTGTACTTTACTTATTCTGGAACAATTTATAGGAATGGAGTATATTTATCACAATGATACAGAACACACACTCTGACATGCTTGGGGTCACGTCACACAGCCAGCAGGTAGGTAAACTATTCCTAAATAACACTCTGCAGACACGCAAACAACTCCTAACTTACCGAAATAATTTCAGTACAGACATGCAAACTCCCCATAAATAACGTAGTACACCGATGTTCAGACACATAATCAACTTATAAACTGTCCAAATAATGCATAGCGCAACCCACAGACCCACCCACAAAATAATGCAACAGACGCGCAAACAACATATGCAGACATCGCCCACTGCCCCCATGTCCACTAGATTGCACAGGTGGCTACCGACATCCCCACAAAGTAACACGGCCATCAGCTGTGAAACTGCACAGAGGTGCCTGTTCAGGTCCCGTACGCATGAGGCAGCGACATCCCTTTCATACTTGGTACCTGAGAAATTCCTCTCGAAATACGTGTTCACCCAGGTACCATTGCTGATGCAACCGGACGGGAACGAAGAACTATTTACAGAGCTCAGACACTCCAAGGTGGGCCATGTGTGCATGTGTTCACCATTGTTGGCATGAACCCTCCCTCTACCTGCGGCCCAGCGAAGAGCTTATTGCCGAGCGATGCTGAAGAAATCCGTTCCAGAATAGCGTAAGTTGCTTTCTCCCTAGGGATTCTAATGGATGATGTGTGGCTGACGCATCACTGAGCGTAGCTACATACCACTGCAAGTGCATCTAGCAGTGTTCTCAAAAAAAAAAAAAAAAAAAAAAAAAAGTTTCAAATGGCTCGGAGCGCTATGGGACTTAACTTCTTAGGTCATCAGTCCCCTAGAACTTAGAACTACTTGAACCTAACTAACCTAAGGACATCACACACATCCATGCCCGAGGCAGGATTCGAACCTGCGACTGTAGCATCTGCGCAGTTCCAGACTGTAGCACCTAGAACCCCTCGGCCACTCCGGCGAGCAGCAGTGTTCTCAATGTTATACTGAAGCCACATGGCTATCTAAAATAATAACCAAGTCGACTCTAGTAAATTGCATAGTGGACCAGAATTACATAGTGTGCGCTTTTGTAGGAGTTTTCGTGATGTCTCTTCTTGTATGCATGGAAATTCTTGCCTAACAGAACTTGTTTACGAAAAATAGCGCAGAATAACATCGAATGCACCCTTCCCAATGTTCCTAACGAGATACCCCATCCATCATGTGTTACCCTTCCTGCTTTCAGCACACACAAACGTTCTCACCACTATGTAGAGACTCCTATATCCCAGCACAAAGAACGTCTTGTGAATGAATTGAGCATTATGATTGGCTCTTATCGAATTTACCCTAAGCATTATGATTGGCTCTTATCGAATTTAACCGCCAAATTACTGATGCCGCTGTTATCGAAGCACCATCCACCTTTCCTTTCTTTCTGCAGATGAGACTTTCAGTGGTAAAATTATTTTGCACAGATCGCTAGATTGCATTGACAGTTAAACCTGCAAAGTTGTCTACAGATCATCAAATACATATGCAAAACTCACAAGAATATTGGAAGCCAGGAACATATTTACCAGTGTAACTACAATTAATTATTATGATTGCTGCTACAGTCTGACACCGATTGATGTACAGGTAATGTCTCCTTACGACGGCTGTGCTTCTGGAATGAACCTCAATATCTATAGTGCACATAATTTTCCATGTAAAAAATCTCTCTCATACCCTCACGGTTATCAATGTGCTGAATCTAAATGTCCCTCACGATAGAACACACAGTCATCTTCTCTAGTCATGCCACAACATAAACCACAGTGACTTTACAATGCAATATATACACATTTTACACAACATAAGCCAAAGTAACTTTACAATTCAATATATACACATCTTACACAAACAGTGTAGTTATCTTCTACATCTGTACAGCACCTGAAAAAGTTATTGTATGCCTACACTCACTGTGGCTATATGTCACTATTCTCCTCAGTCCTAGGGAAGCACCGCCTGCCTTTTCCTTCTTTCTACAGGCGTGACTTTCAGCGGCATAAACTATTTTACACTGATCGCCATATTTCACCAACAACTAAACCTCACAAAGTGCCATACATATTGTCAAATACGGAAAGACTCTTACTCAATCACACTACTCTCCCACCAAGGACAGGAGCTTGAATATTAGAATGTGAAACCGACCTGTGACCCATGAATATATCATCGCGTACCCTACATATTGTCAAATATGGAACGACACCTACTCAATTACACTGCTCTCCTGCCGAGGACAGGGGCTTGAATATTAGAGCGTGAAACCCATCTCCAACCCAGCAATATATCACCACCACCCACATACAGTTCGTATCCTGCGCCATACAAAATCAGCCCTTTTGCATCATTTGTACATATACCGCAAAGACAGACAGCACAGTATGTTTACTCACACCAGTAGACATTTATTGTGAGGTCGGGCGGGCATCCACCGCCAACATATGCCCAGAGCGCTCTCAGTGGATCAAAGTCACTCTCAGAACTGTTCAACTGTTCTGCAAATTCGGCCTCATTCTCCCCCCCCCCCCCCCTTCCCCCCCCGGCACAAACGCATTACTGTTTCTGGTCCGGACATGCTTGCTTGCTTGCTCGCTTTTCTACACTCATCACCAGACTCTGGGATTACAAGAACATATCCAATTTCGCATAGTTTGCTAGAATACCATACCACTTCTGCAGTACTTCTCGATATCAAGCACATATCAACATTGCTTGCATAGCAGTATCGCTTGCACGATATAATTCCGAAGATATAGACTGGAAATTATTTCTCTAGAAACCCGAAATCTTAGCTAGGTTGCGTGTTTTGTAAACCACTGACTAACTAGAAACCCGTCGCATTTGTGAAGACATTTACTCAGAAATTCGAAAAAAAATTGAGAAAACTTATATTTCCACTCGTGAATATTGATGTCAGTAATGTAGCAGATTCCAAATCATCCCTATAATTTACAAGGTCAGCCAAGGTGTTTCTCATGTCTAGAGAACTGGCAAACGTGTCTTTCACATGCTAGATGCACACACCACAATCGATCTTCTCTCAACTAAATAAAGGCGCGAAATGTGTAGAAGCAGTCAACCGAACAATTTACTTGGGAGGGAATAATGGTCCAGCACAAATGCACCTCCATATTCAATCTCAAATTTCCACACAATCACGAAATCTATCTAACACATACTAAGTATTAGCTCGTTGCAGACCAAGCACGCAGAGGTAGAATCAATCATCCTAAGAAATCGCTCACATATATATTTTATCCCTGTACTTACAACTAAATGTTACAATTGCAGTCTCAGTTGAATGACATTTGACAGTGAGCGAAGTATCAGAAATACACCCTGTTGACAGATGTGGCTCTGAAAATAGAAATATCGGTACCATTCTTATGACTTGACATATTCTTCCCTTTGCTATCACAGTACTAGACGTCAAATACATACATTCTTTATCAATGGACATAATCATTTCCTTTGCATATGTCAGAACACAAACACATACTTTATAAGCCTAATGCTCAAGGCAAACCTATCACGCATCAGCTACTACTAAGTACAGAGTTATTACAAATGATTGAAGCGATTTCACAGCTCTACAATAACTTTATTATTTGAGATATTTTCACAATGCTTTGCACACACATACAAAAACTCAAAAAGTTTTTTTAGGCATTCACAAATGTTCGGTATGTGCCCCTTTAGTGATTCGGCAGACATCAAGCCGATAATCAAGTTCCTCCCACACTCGGCGCAGCATGTCCCCATCAATGAGTTTGAAAGCATCATTGATGCGAGCTCGCAGTTCTGGCACGTTTCTTGATAGAGGAGGTTTAAACACTGAATCTTTCACATAACCCCACAGAAAGAAATCGCATGGGGTTAAGTCGGGAGCGCGTGGAGGCCATGACATGAATTGCTGATCATGATCTCCACCACGACCGATCCATCGGTTTTCCAATCTCATGTTTAAGAAATACCGAACATCATGATGGAAGAGCGGTGGAGCACCATCCTGTTGAAAGATGAAGTCGGCGCTGTCGGTCTCCAGTTGTGGCATGAGCCAATTTGCCAGCATGTCCAGATACACGTGTCCTGTAATGTTTTTTTCGCAGAAGAAAAAGGGACCGTAAACTTTAAACAGTGAGATTGCACAAAACACGTTAACTTTTGGTGAATTGCGAATTTGCTGCACGAATGCGTGAGGATTCTCTACTGCCCAGATTCACACATTGTGTCTGTTCACTTCACCATTAAGAAAAAATGTTGCTTCATCACTGAAAACAAGTTTCGCACTGAACGCATCCTCTTCCATGAGCTGTTGCAACCGCGCCGAAAATTCAAAGCGTTTGACTTTGTCATCGGGCGTCAGGGCTTGTAGCAATTGTAAACGGTAAGGCTTCTGCTTTAGCCTTTTCCGTAAGATTTTCCAAACCGTCGGCTGCGGTACGTTTAGCTCCCTGCTTGCTTTATTCGTCGACTTCCGCGGGCTACGCGTGAAACTTGCCCGCACGCGTTCAACCGTTTCTTCGCTCACTGCAGGCCGACCCGTTGATTTTCCCTTACAGAGGCATCCAGAAGCTTTAAACGGCGCATACCATCGCCGAATGGAGTTATCAGTTGGTGGATCTCTGTTGAACTTCGTCCTGAAGTGTCGTTGCACTGTTATGACTGACTGATGTGAGTGCATTTCAAGCACGACATACGCTTTCTCGGCTCCTGTCGCCATTTTCTCACTGCGCTCTCGAGCGCTCTGGCGGCAGAAACCTGAAGTGCGGCTTCAGCCGAACAAAACTTTATGAGTTTTTCTATGTATCTGTAGTGTGTCGTGACCATATGTCAATGAATGGAGCTACAGTGAATTTATGAAATCGCTTCAATCATTTGTAATAGACCTGTATAATACTTCGTCAATAACTGATTACCTACGATACAAAATAATACTGAGAGGACATCAGCGATGGGTGGACATGTCTCATAAGACTTTCTGGTGAGTGATACCACTGTGTCTTAGAAAGAGAGCCTTAATCAGCTCATATGTTAAAAAACCCGATCCCAACAACTACTGTATGTTACTGTCACAAGGGGTCTTGGTTCTACAGGTGCACACAAGTATCCACGTTCAAAGCTACACTAGCTTTATAAATCGAGGTACGACATTACCTCTGAATGAGGTGGTTTTTCCGCACAAATACCAAGACGGTGATCATAGGAATGTGTATTATCAGATCAGCACTCCGGTTACACATTGCCGATAGCGCAACCTCGTGATAAAATCGCTGAATTTTGAAAGTGATTTGGCTAAGGAACGTGGTATGTAAGCGGTATTTGCGACTCCCTCACGCCGCCCCAGCTAGATATTTCTCCAGTATTTGTAACGCATTCTGTCTCAACGCCATTTCATATTTCTGGCACTCACATATTTCGAAAATGAGGCACCTTTCTGGAACCTATCTGCTACAGTAAAATTCCAACGTGGTTTTAGGTAGCCCCTTTGTACCTTGCAACTACCCCTCAGAATCTGCGCTACCGTCCCTACAGCTTTGCGCATGTGATTGTTCCAATGTAAGTTGGAACTGAGTAGTAGTCAGAGAAAGCTACATCTACCACTTTCGGCAACCCATGTAGAAACAGGCGAAGCTGAGTTACTGTGACAGAACTGTGTTTGGATCATTCGATGGAAACAAAGCCTGATCCTGCAACACCAGGTAGTATAAGAGATAGTACGGGATCTGGGGGAAGGACGTGGATTTTGCTACTGAATTGTGGTGCTTCTCCAAACTACAAGCAGGTACTACAGATCCGCGTCCCTCAGGGTCCATTCACGTCTATCATCCCAACATTCTGTCATTGTTATTCTATTCCATCTGCCAGAGAAAAATTATGAACTATAAAAGCTCAACTTACTTCATCCGATAGAGGACTAGATTAACATTTTTAACGCATCTCTCTCCTCCCATATATCGAAACCAAATACCGCACGCGTACAGGCATCGAAAACAGGTGACGATCCTATTAAATACACTGGTATTGATCAACTGCACAGACCAGTATAAGGTTTCATTACCCGTACTAAGATGATGACTGTATCCCACAGACTATACTGTAAGTCACAAGAGACGCTCCCTGTGACCCTGTGTCGTTGTTTAAAAAATTGCTTTCTAATACGCTTTGGACACTGCCATACATATTCTTTTTCTACCATGACTTCGAGGTCTGTGTCAGATCCTAAACTGACATTAAGACAATCTGATCCAAAGCCTCTCGCAGAACACTAAGAGATCGCACGGTGTAAATCATTTTGTTACTGTGGCTACCATAACAAATGACACACGGTGGATGATTTTAAATAAAAGACAGTTACAACATGAGGAAAGTAGAAGAGTTTGGCTGCATTATGGAGAGTTTCCAAACTGATGTCCGAAAGCGATTGACGACCTCCACATTTAAACTCATCTCTCACAGTGACAGAATAGATGATGGCTCTGCATTCCCTTTCGACTGATTCCTCATATTGAACTCACGTACGCGATCACTGTTTCGGTGCTAGCAACCCCCAGAAGGTGTCACCCATCCACAAAACTCATTTCCCAACTCAAACATGCGCTGTCAGTCAATCATTATGTGGTAATTAACAGCACGCCAATGCACGGATGAGATGAAAAAAGACACCGCCGATGTACTGCAATAATAAGCATCACAGATGATAGAGTGAACAATTTTAGCAATTTTACAGTAATTTCAACACCGGCCAATGATGTGACAGCATGTCTCCCTAACTTCAGTATCATAGCTAAAGCACCCCTTCTCTACTTTTCGAGTATCGTTATAAATGTAGATAGGTGACTGCACAGTACGTCCATTCAGTGTTAATTCTCGAACACATAAATCATCAAAGTATACCAGACAGAGCTCTACATATTTCTAACATCTCGAGCATAGTACTTAATTTACGATCTATCACTTTGCGTATGAGAGTCACACAGCATTCTCGCTGTCTTAGGGTAAAATTAGAGAGTGAAAGACCCTCATCACACTGTCATTAACCAACCCGCCCTGCAGAATTAGCTGCAGTTGATCAGAAGTAGACCGCTACACTCCACGTCTCGTGTATGAATGGAGCTTTCCGAGTCTCCACCCATCCAAGTGGACGAGATTTCTCAAGATGCGCCCATGTCGATGAGCTTAGCACTCCTTATCGATGTATAGTAACAGATTTCAAAGTTTTGTGATGTAACAACGGATGGTTAAGAACAACAAGAAACGAATGATTTTTATGCGCGATGGAGCTCCAAACGGATGGAGTTCGACCCATTTTTACGTAAATCAACCAAGCTGTCAACTCTAAAGTATTGTTTTGGAGTCTAGGACCAGTACCTGGAAGGTATTGGTAAGATAGAACATAAACACACGCACTCCTAAGGCTACAAGATTCTGCACTTAAAACGGGATATAATGGTAGATCGCTTGCGTTTCCAGCCTATCAGTCGTATGGAATGTAACGTTGTTAATATTCCAATGTAAGAAATATATTTCAAGCGCATGACATACATCCTTCTTCCCGGTTTCTCTACGACAAAGTATGTTATCGAACCGAAAACGAGAAAATACTTCCTTAAAACATTGGCTCTGTGTGATATGAGTACAACATAGCTTTCCGGAGATGTACAGCGCTCACTGTTCACATCTGATAACGGTTCGGAAATTATACTATGCCTGCATCAGCTCTATATAAAATGATCATTAGTAACGGTGAATACCTCTTACAAGGAAACAGATAAACGCATAGCAGCAGGGTCTGTCATGTGAAAGTTACAAGTCATTCCGTCACTAACTCTGTAAACAGTGTACCTATCAGGCAAATGTGTACACGGGGAATGCAGTACCGCACATGCACCTATCGCTAACTTAGCTATGACGCTGAAGTCTCGATTTTACACCCAAGATGTGTCAGGGGAAGGAGTACATCACATAAATCGAGGTTCGTTTAGAGGAATGTGTCACGTTTCATCACACATGAGATGGAAGTCCACTGATGACTGACAGGTTTACCGTTAATGATCGCAAGAAGACAATGCTTTAAACCACATACAAACACCTGGCTGTATACGAGTAGACCGCAGGCTATATCACGCGACTGATGCATCTTAACAGAACAATGGAAAAATCGACCTGCAGCAACTTATCCTTCTCTAGAATGCATCATCAGTCAACCATTAAATTTTTCCTCGTTACAGCTCCATCTGAATCGATCACCCCGTCCGCTCTCTGTTATCCTTTAAGTCACATGCAAGTAAGTTTAAAGGCGGATGGTTCTCTGTCTTCCTGAAAAGCATCAAATACAGTAGTCAACTCGCGTGTGTCATTGGTACCTCAATAGACATACAGTATAACGCTGCCTCGACGGAGAAAAATTGACTGCCTCCCTGATTCCCTTCGTTTCGATGTCGACGTTTTCTCGGATTCCTCTTGCTGCCGCATACGTTTTCCCATGTACAAATTGTTCGGCGTGAACTGGAAGATACACAAGTACTTCCTCAATTTCTCCGCATTTTGATGTATATACAAGGATCGTGTAACTAAAGAAGAGGTACTGAACTAAATAGAAGAGGTAGAGAAAATTATGGCACAACTTTACAAGAGGGGTTAGTTGAAACGACATATAATGAAGCATCAAAGAATCGTCAGTTTGGTAATGGAGGCTAAATGGTAGAGTGGAACCAAGGCTTAACAACTGTAAGCAGATTAGAATGGATGTAGGATGCAGTAGTTATGTAGAGGACAAGAGGCCTGCAGAGGAGAGACAACTGTGGAAACTGTATCAACACACAGACGAATTGTATTTCTTGTTAATGCTGCCCAACAGCAAATAACATCACTTTTCATTAGGTAGGCCAGTTGCGTATTTATTGCCAGAATATTTGTTTAATTTAGCCACTAGCACACATATTTGTAATGTATTTGTGTATACATCTCTATTAGTTTCTGCAAACAGCCTTATGTTAGGGAAAAGTTACAACTTGAATGCAGTTTTTTTATGGCGACTGTCAGCAAATGATGAAGTTTAATTACTGTTATGGCCACTCTGCCATTTGTAACATTTTTCATAAGACATGTATTCCTTCATGAAACAACAGCCAATGACTACATATCATCCATGACTTTCGAATGCACTGGCAGTTCTCAAGCTGTGTAGAAGTCATCACTGGCAAATGTATCGTAATGAACTTTTACATATGCTGGCATACGTTTTTTGTGCAATGGAGGCTTTTCCGCTGACTTCAGATATCGTGTGACCATTCTCAGGCATATTAAAGGATGCACGAACGTCGTATGAAACTATTTTTAATTTCCGTTTTTGTCGGGGAAAGCAGGTTAATCAGAAAATAAATACGGTATTTTGGCAACCAAACATGGAATCGGCAATTAGATTATAACGCCTAAAGTAGTAACTGAAAGCAATTATTATGACTGGTCCTTCATAACTACTTGCAAGACTGGGATCAGTGAGACTTTATGAATATTGAAAACGATTCACATAATATTATATTTGGTGCTTTATGCCAAGGTGTTTGACACAAAAATGCGATCAGGGATTAAAATCTTCGGGTAAAAGAAATCGACTTTTCAAAGACTGTTTTAGCGATGCCGGAAAGAGCAATTGGCAATCAGGTGTTATTACATGTAATTATAAAGTATTGTAAACGTTGCAAATAAACAAAATATCTGGCTGGCATCTGCCTTTCGTCTCATTTGATCGCAGGCTGTAGATCGCACTATAAAATCACCTACGTGACGTAAACACATTTTCACGTTACAAACTTTTTTCATTCACAGTTTTTATGTTCTTCGCGCTACTTGGTGTGGAGCACAATTATTCGTCTGTCACTAGCTGCGAATATTTTACCAAAAACTGATTTAGAGTCGTAAATACTTTGTGTTCAATTTATGTCTCTTATTATTTGGTTTGTTTATGTACACGTTGCTAACCTAACGAAGCATATGATGAAAACTAAAGTCTGTTCATTCTGTTTTCTTTATATCTGTTTATCTGAGCGTGTAGTTAGTCAGGCTGAGTTGAAGAAATTGTATGTGAATGTGATATATGCCAGAGCGTAGTTGAAAGTTTTCGTGTTCAGCTGTTTCGAGTTTTGATTTAAATATCTTGTGGAGAAGTTCGTGTAAGAATGAGGACAAAGGGGTTGGGTGCTAGTATTCTGATAATAGTCATCTGTTGAAATGTTATTCTACTATTTTATCTATTAATGTAAGGAGTGAGTTTACTCTTACATGAAGTCCTCCACAAAATATTTAAACCAAAACTGAAATCAGTTGAACACCAAACCTTTCTACTACTGTCTGACAACTACTGCATTGACCTTCAAGTTTCTGTAACTATCACTGAGTAGCCACAGACACATACAGATATAAGGAGGATAGAAATAAACAAACGTTAGTTTTCAGCATATAATTCTTTAGGTTGGCACCATGTACTGAAACAAACCAAACAGGAAGGGACATGAGGTGAACACACTTCGGTAAAATGTCTACAGCTAGGGACAGAAGAAAAAAGAGCGAACATGAAAATGTGCTTATGTTACAAAAGCTAAGTTTTAGTTCAACCTCCAGCATGTGACCAGGTGAGGGGAAACTCAGATGTCCGCCAAAATCTGGATTATCTGTAAGTAATCACTTATTCACGTACAAAAAAGTGAGCTGTTTTATAATCTGCAAGTATCACATATCAAAACAAAACTGAATCATTCTAGATTCCACCGAAGATGCCTTAAAGTAAAAGGCAAAACGCGTCTTGAACAAATAAAGTACACTGGAGCAAGAAAAAACGTTTGTTACTTACCAAAGGAAATAATCAATAGCTGTAGATACTTAGCAAATTACATCTTATCACATACTAGCAAACTAGTTTCGGTTTAACTTCTGTAAGCCTTACAGAATATTGTAAATATTAACGTGTTCCATGTCACTGTAATTCTCATTCCACAGGCTTTTAAGTGCTGTTTAAAAAAATTCATCGATCCATTCTGAAAAACTGCAATAACTTTCATATCTTGGTAGATAAATAGATTTTGGATATTTATGATGCGACGAAATACATGACTCTTTACAAGTTATCATTTGCAAAAAAACACGTTTCGATTTCTTGGACCGTTTACGAAATTTGTGGTTGATATAACCACTTAGTTTACGACGAGCAGGACGAAGGCTCGATGCGCACGAGCGATTTATTATCGCGCGATCGCAGCGTCAGTTTCTCGCGTATTTCAGCAGTGCATGCAAAACTTAGCGGCGCACACTATCGCGGTAGCGATGCGAAACAACAGCGAGATCGCGGCGAGCGCATTGCGCTCGCCAGCCACTGCTACGTCGCAGCCATCTCGCCGATCGCCGCGGAGCAGCAGTTGTTGCATGTGAATGGGGCAGCACACACGTGTTCGCAACCGCACCAACAACTGCAGTCAGCCTGCCACGGATCCAACCGGTTTCGACGTCGAATTGTTTATTGAAGAGGTAAAAAAAGACCCATAAATATGGGATACTTCTCGCAAGGAGTATTAAGATCGAGTTAAGAAGAGTTTGTGAGGGTTTTGCTGCGAAACCGGATCAGGAGAAAAATGATATAGGTAAGTAACATCGTTAAACTATTTTGTGTTTGTGTTCTAGTGGTGGAGCTTTTGCTCGAATGTGGGCATTCAAAACTTGAAATAGCGTTAAGCAACAAATGCTTTGTGCTCCATGGCGAGAGCCTATCATCTCAATTAACAAACCTCCAGTTAATAATGTAAGTTTAAAATAAATTTTGCTGCTTCAGCTTTATTGTATTGCAGCCACAAACTACAAAATTACACACATTTCAATAGTGTCATAAATTAAATCATCTTTCACATTCCACAATACATTGCTTCACTGTTCACTATGATTGACACCGACCGGATTTAAATACATTTGTCTTGCCATGGTCCTTTTCCAGCATCGTTTATGAAGTAGTCAGCGAAAACATTTCTTCTAGAATTAAGTGAACTTCCTCCTTGGGTTGTGGCCCTGTATACTTAAAGAGTCTTCAAAGTTAAAGCCATCTCTGGAACGATAGTATTTGTGAAGGACACAGCAACATTTGATGATGCTAACAGTGAAGTACAGCTTAACATTGATAAGTCTGTGAAATATTCGCCATTTATTCGTGAGAATACCAAATGTACATCAACATATCTCCGACTTAAACTGTAATTAGAGATGCGTTTCTTTTAGGAGAGAAAAGTTCTAGTGTACAGTCTCATGACGAACTTAGAGTAAACGCTTCATCCCCCAATAACGTAAAGGGCACAGAAGGTTCTGCAATTCCTGGTAGAGGTTGACCTTTTGTTGGCTTACTTCGCCACTTTCTAGTAGTTTATACAGCTTAGAGTTTTGGAAGATAGTGCTATGCGATTCTCTACCACGAGATCCAACTTCAACATAGTTGAACAAATAGTTTGCATCTGCAACTACGAACAGAACTACAGAATGGAATTTCTTATAGTTGTAGAATTGAGAACCGCTGAAATCTGGTTTAACTATTCTCACGTGCTTGCCATCTAAGGCACCCAAGCAGTTTGGGAAGTCTTCATGCTTTTCAAATCTCTTGGCATTTTTCAGCCACCTTTCTTCTGTAAATTTTGGTATACACTCTTCACGCAAGGCCGCCCACACAGCTCTGCAAACTTTCCTTACTATTTTACACAGTGTTGTGTGACCGATTCGTATAGATAATGTAGGTCAATTAGATTGCAGCCACTAACCAGGAATCTGCAAAAGATCAATAATAATAATAATAATACTGTGTCTTTAGAAGCGCTCCGTTACACAAAAGTTTGTGTTTTGTTACAGGTTCAAAATTCATGAAAGGGTGGAAGGGTATTAAAGATACCTTCATTAAATGTGAAAGGAAACGCACAAAATCAGGGCAAGGAGCGATTTCGTCTAGAAGGTATATATACGCCCGTCAACTGTCGTTCCTTGCGAACACAATAGATCCAGGTCCCATGCAAATTAGTGTCGGTGATGGTGGAGTAGCTGGTAGTAACGCTGCGGATGAATTGACAGCAGAAACATCATCACCTGAACAGAGGGAGCCTTTGAAAAATTTGGATAATGCACCTGCTTCCAAATGACGCAGGACAATTGAGGATTCTTTATTAAAATTCATGAATACTCCAGTACCTTCAGCTTCACCCGGATGATGACAAATTATTTTTTTGAGTCACTGGTTCCTGCAGTTAAAACTTTACCTTTGGACGTTAAATCGGAGTTTAAATGTGATGTGATGAAATTATTGCAAAAGTTCAGAAACATGAATGAGACTTTCAAACTTAGTGCTCCGCAATGTCCTCAACAAAGGCAATCTATTGATCGTTCTGCACACTGCAGCAGTCAAGCGAATATGTTGTCTCGTGATTCGCCTACCCAGACTCACGCACGTGCCAGTACACCACAGCTAGCTAGCCCTTCGTCCTACAGAAGTACATGTGTGACAACAAAGTGAGGATTCTACAGACATTTTTGATATCCATACTCGACAAGTATAGAAAAGAACGGTATTTCTAAGTGTGTTTGTAATTACTTATCGAATAAATATTTTGTTTTGAGATGTGTGTCTGTTGTTCGACTTTCCTGTATATATTCTTGTGTTGCATTGAAGTTTCTGCACGACGTTGTTTAATTACTTTACAGCTATTTATGCAACATATTTCGACTAATCCTAATCTACTGATGTTAGTTATGATGCTTTATATTAAAATACAATAGTAAAAGCCCATATTCAGTAATACGATAACAGAATATCGTTGATATAAGAATACCATTTACAGTTATAATCCAGTTCACTATATTTTAGCTTTTGATTAAAATAATTAACATGGTGTGAATACTCTCCGCTTACCTCAAAGTGACAGCCAACAATGTTTGAGGTGAAACTGAAAGCCTCATCGCAGAGTCTACGCTTTTGATAAATGACTGTAGTTTCACTGTTAATTCATCAAACGACTGTACAATCATTCGAAAATAAAGAATTTACTTTCATCTTCTCGTAAATCTGTAAACAGAGTCACGAACGCTCCTTTCAGCAGTCGTGAACTAATAAGCGGGTGAACCTTAAAGCTCCTGTTGCGTTGCTTGATGTATTTGTAAACGAAATAAGCAAACACTGCCTGCTTTCTTCTGCGTACGCCCATGCTAGTTGGCTCCCAAACTAGTACTGCTGCGGAATAGTGCAGCGCGCAGTCATAGCGTCGAGTATGGCGCGTCGTAATTCGTCGGCCACAAGACTCGAGACTGGAAACAGGTACGCCTTTCCTTCCAGCTTTAAAAATAATGTGGATATGTAAGCTATATTTCTTGCGCAGCATTATATGCCGCAAAGTCCACGCAATGCGTTATTACCTCTGCACACTCATTACAATTTTGTGTAAATGCGATACAGCTATTAAACACTACGAATGACGAAAAGAAATTCGGTCCTTTACCGAGAGAAGGTATCAGGCTGTAATATGCAGAACAATCAAATTTTTCTACCTAATAGTTTCCTTCAAATCGGATGATGTAGCATATTAATATGGAATTCAGCTGCCATGAAATTATGGGATAAAACGTCACTATCCGGAACTACTTGTCTGGAGATTTCAGTTGCCATAGTTACGCACGTGTAGTAACTGAAATGTGGAGATTGCAACGGAATTAACTGTATGTAATAATAACTTCGTATTTGTTCATAGATATGTTATTTTCACTTTATTATTGTATTAAACATTACAGATATTTGAAAGGGAAGTTCATTTACATTAATGCCATTTTATTTATCAATGTCCTTAAACTCCCTCTCTCCCTCCCACCCTCCCTCCCCCCATCTCTCTCTCTCTCTCTCTCTCTCTCTCTCTCTCTCTCTCTCTCTCTCTCTCTCTCTCTCTCTCTGTGTGTGTGTGTGTGTGTGTGTGTGTGTGTGTGTGTGTGTGTGTGTGTGTGTGTGTGTGTGTGTGGTTATTTCTGCACTGTATGGAAGTTATTTGTTTTAATTAGAAGTTTTCAAGCAAATTAAATCAACATTTACTGTCCTTTATTGTCCTATTTTGTTGTTTGACTGTTTTTTGGCAAGATTACAGATCTTATTTCTGGTGCTGTAGATGTTAAACAAGAATTTATATTTAACTGCATTTAAACTGGCAGACCATTCATAGCAAAAAAAAAAAAAAAAAAAAAAAGATTGCCAGATAACTTCAGATGGTGTCAGCTGAGCACTTTTGACACTGCAATCACTCCCTTGACTTTTTACTGCACAATCACTTCCATTTTCGCAGTTATATTCAACTTTGTTCTGTAGCAGAAATTTCAAAAATGTGCTCTGTCCCTAGCTGATTAATGAACTTTAAGCACCAGTGTTCAGTGTCTTCTCTACTATATATGCATGTCCTTTCATTATTCCTGATAATGCGCCGAATTTGTTTGTGTGCAAGATAATTATTACATTTATTTAATAAGTTTCTATGAGAATGTGACATTTTACATTTAACTTTGGAGTTTCTAGATTGCTGTGAGACAAGTTTGGTATATTTACATGCAACACATTTCAGTTGAAATGATTTAGCTAAGTTTTTTGTTTTCATTTTTTTTTAGAAAGAGAGGAAGGGACCACAACCAGCAGAAAGGCAGATGGCTACAAGAAGTACTACAGATATAGCCACTAAGAGTGCAACTGAATCTGAAGTGTCTTTACTTGCTGCTTAGACTACACAGTGTTCGAGTGGTAGACATGATGAAGCATCAGCTGTGGTAAAAAAAACTCAAGACGGATCTGAGTTTTTTGTCATCAAAAAATGAAGAATACAAGAAAAAATAAGTTATTCAGCAGTCAAAACGTCTAAAAAAAGAAAGTAACATCTTTGAACAGTGTTATTAATGAACT
Organism: Schistocerca americana; assembly: GCF_021461395.2. Taxonomy (NCBI): domain Eukaryota; kingdom Metazoa; phylum Arthropoda; class Insecta; order Orthoptera; family Acrididae; genus Schistocerca; species Schistocerca americana. The sequence continues at coordinate 544,892,862 of NC_060119.1, forward strand.
TAGGAAAAATAATCTTATTGATGAAAGTGGCTTTACTGTACTGGAAAGTATTTCTGAAATGCAGGAGGAGTTATTGAAATGGCATACTGTAAAAGCTAACTGTCAGAGTGTGCCTAGAACATACTGACCCGAACTACGTTCATTTGCGTTAAACTTATACTTTTACCCTCCAAGAGCACATAAGTATGTCAGAAATTCTTTTAATACTTGTTTGCCACATCCTAGAACATTATCAAGGTGGTACCAGTGTGTGGGTGGGGCACCTAGATTAACTTCCGAAGCTTTTACTATAATTAGATCTAAAGCATTTTATACAGGATCAAGTAACAGTATTCTTTGCAGCCAATTGGTTGATGAGATTGCAATCAGGCAACACATTGAGTTCGAAGGTAGTCAGTACGATGGGTATGTTGATATGGGGTCCTCTGTAGCCATGGATAGCTTACCTGTAGCTAAAGAGGCATTTGTACTGATGTTGTGTGCTATTAATGCCTTTTGGAAGCTACCAATAGGTTACTTTCTGACTTTTGAGATAACGGGGGAGCAGAAAGCTCATATAGTTTAACAATCCATTAGCCTTGCAAGTGCCAGTGGTGTTCAGGTGGTCTCTCTCTCTTGTGATGGTTGTGCCACAAATTTATCCATGGCCTAATACATGGGATGCAATCTTGTCCTTGATAATTTAAAGACAACATTTATCGTTGAAGGTACCACTTGTGAAGTGGCATTTTTGCTAGACCCTCCACATATGCTGAAATTAATGAGAATTTCCTTAAGAGAAAAGAAACATTTCTGGGGTAAGAAAGGTAGTGTAATTTATTGGTACCTTTTTGAACTGCTTCGTAAGACACAGGTAAAAGAAGGGACTTCATTTAGACAACAGCATTACAGGCTACCATATACATTTTTTACGCAACAAAATGAAAGTTACATTAGCAGCCCAGCTTCTCAGCAACTCTGTGGCCAATGCAATGCAGCAGTGTTGTAATGTGAAGATCCCTGGCTTTAATGATGCATCTGCAACTATAGAATTTATTCACACATTCAATAACCTTTTTGATGTGCTGAATTTGAGGAGCCTAATCCAGAATCAATGGAAGAAGAAGCCTCTGACAGTTCATAACTTTAGGGTTGTGGAAGGATTTTTGTTGGATGCAGAGAAGTACATCAAAACACTTTCAGTGCCTCATAAAACAAAACTTGTGGACTCCAATAGGAAGACGGGGTTTGTTGGCTTTATTATTTGTGTACATAGTGTTTTACACTTGTATGCAAAGTTAGTTGAGCCTCAATCTTCTGCACCTTTGATGAAATTCCTACCAACTTACGAGTGCTCTCAAGACCATTAGAAATGTTTTTCAGTTCCATTCGTAGTCGTGGTGGGTGGAACAATAACCCAACTGCACGTCAGTTCATGTCTGCCTGCAAAAGGCTATTAGCGCACAATGAGATTTGCGAGTCTGAGAAAGGCAATTGTGTAGCACTTGAAGATATCTCTATTCTAACTTACTGTGGCCAGAGTATTGAAGAACACACAAATCTCACCTCAACTCGCTTGCAGCTAGTAGACATGGACAGCTATTTAGTGACTCGTGACCATGACTATGTTGAAGCTGGTGTGTTTCTCTCTGAGGTGGTTGCTCATATTGTAGTTTACATTGCGGGGTTTGTCGTTCGCCACTTAGCAAGTACACTTCAGTGTGAACAATACTTATCTGTGTTCGAGGTGATGGCAGTCATACTTTATATTCCCTTATACACATAAAGAGTAGAGGTGATTTAATTTCACCCTCAAATGATGTTGACATTTGCCTTTCTGCAGAAAAGACATTAAGAAAATACACTGCTGGAGACTGAGAAGTCCCAAAGAAACACCTATATTCCAAGTGTGTGTCAGAAATACTCACAATATTTCTGTACAAACCAATATTCACTGACTTGGTAGAACACATGAAGGATCAGCACCCATTAGACAATCATTTACTGCTGCTGATCAAGGCAATTCCCAAAAGGTATCTGCTGAAATGGCAAAAACACTCTGCAGAATGTGCCACAGATAGCATTACATGCAAAAAAAGTTGAGATCAGCATACACAAAACTTATGCTTTTTTTGTGTGTGGTGTTAATACATCATAAATAATGGTAAAATGCTGTTCTTCATTAAGTACAATACTCTGCTCCTTAAATCTTTCTTCCATTTCAATTTAAACAACTTCCCAGGTATGTTTTAAGATTTTTAATGCTGTGTGTTATCCAACATTTGTGTGTCTATGCTCAGATGAGTTGACTTTGACTAATATTTTTGGAAAGTACTTTCCAAATTTATCAGTGTGTCAGATCTTGTAGACTGCCAGTTGCATTTTTGAAAGAATCCCCCCTAAGGTAAGTCTTTCCGCTCCCGGGATTGGAATGACTCCTTACCCTCTCCCTTAAAACCCACATCCTTTTGTCTTTCCCTCTCCTTCCCTCTTTCGTGATGAAGCAACCGTGAAAGCTTGATATTTGTATGTGTTTTTTATTGTGTCAATCTACCAGCGCTTTCCCGTTTGGTAAGTCACAGCATCTTTTTTAATATATGTATATATAAAAGAATGGCCCTTATAAGTTAAGACATATAATCAACCAAAACACTTTTTATACTTAAAATTTAAAATCCTTTGTCAAGTAAAAGTGATTAAAATTGGCAGCATGTTGGCACAGAATGTCATGCAATTGAAGTGTGAATTTAAAACTGGAGAATTCTCTCTTAGAGCAATATTGTGTAAAAGATTGCTTTTCTTCTTCAGATTGTATTACATTCATCAAATTTGTCCCATTTTAGTTTGGTCTGTAAAAAGAAAATTCTTAACTGCTTATGTACATGTTGCCATGTCAGCATTTGTGCACTCAGTATAGAGAAAAAATAAATTATTTTTCATACTTGTGTTCACTAACGTACTGTATTGAAAATGTCCAATGTATTAAACATTATCTGGATGATGGATGGATGAAGAATAAGTAAATAAAAGTAGTTGCATGAGATATAAAGTATTGTTACCGACTTATTTGCTGTAACTCTGTGTACCCCAAAACCCTCAAAATGGAATTTAAAATTAATTGGAAGGAGGTGAGCAATACACTTGGTTTTCATTGTTTGGTTATTCCCAAGTAGCTGAAAAGTCCTGGCAAGAAACCCTGGAAATGGGGATTAATGTTTTAAAATGCAAAAATTTAATATTAAAGTAATGTAACTACATGTAGTTAATTAAATCTTCAGTAAAATGTGTGGAACACCTGTTACAGTGGTTAAATTATAAGTACTTAAAAGGTTACATATTTGTTTAATCAAAGTTCCCTATCTAAGTCCAGGCTATTTAGTTCATTACATTAATCACTGTGCTGTCGTGTTACCCTGTAAATTGCTATTATTTGCCAGTCTGAATGTCTCTTGGTAGGTACAATTTAAAAACAATGCAGATGTTGAAACTACAGTGGGCCTGACTATCTTAAATTCAGTTCTTTTCCTTCGTAATTTAACGAATCTTTCACTTTGTTGACATGACAGCTGGCTTTTTTGTATCATCCCTGCATACATCTATGAAACACCAAAGGAAGTAACGTAAGTTTCTTGCAAACCTGAACATTTAAAATTTGAAAATGCCTCAAATACAAATCGGTGCCTCTAAACTATCAATCACTGCTTTTGGAGTTCTGGCTTTATAAATTATCGATACAAACACAATTAAAGTGAATAGAAATAGATTATGAAAGTACGCTTTTCATAGCACATACTTCTCTTCTCGGATTTTCTAAGTGTATAAACAAAAAGGAATTACAGTATTGAGGCCAGAAGCGTCACATTTTCCTGTCGTATCACTGTATGAAATACGCATTTAAGACCGGAAAAACATTTGAAGTTGCGTTCCTAATGCTACGTTGTTCACTAAAATAGTGGAACATTTACTATATAAAAAAAACACTTGTCTGCTAATGTTTTGTGGAATCCGAGATGGCGGCAGGCCCTGTCCACTGGCTTCAAAACAACTTAAGCGTAAGTCTAGCGCCATCTCGCCTTATTCTACCTCTGGGGGTTCCGAACCCAGTCACACTCAGCGCGTTCTCTGATTGGCAGTGCGGACCTGCTGCGCGGCAGCAGCAGCAGTTCGACATGAGCTAACTGTGACGCAGAGGCTGCTATGCAGTGCCACTGACGGCGTTCCCATGGCAACCATAGGCCTGCAGCATGGTTTTGCCGCGCAACCGCCCTAGTGGGAACCGGCCTTCAGTCTCGCGCCTCTATTTGCAGCCAGGTTTGAGTCGTAGCGCCCGCTACGTCTTCTTCATACTCGTTTATTGCTCATTTGCTTATCAGCGCCCGCACATTGTTCCATATAACACTCATCGTCTCAACGCCTTCCAGCACTCATGGATGACTCAGGCGGTTAGATCTTAACACATTGGGTGCGGGATCCCAAATCTTGTTTGAACTAAAAAATCCGTCACGGTTTATTAGGTTTCCTGAGACCTTTATTTTGACAGAATCTTTAATTACGCTGCTTTACTGGTCTCGTCGTTTACTTTGCATTCTGGGAGGAGTCAAGGCAGCTCGCAGCGCCTGAGGATGATGATTGCATCAGTCATCGAAATATTGTGATGAAAAATGGAATCAACAGTTTGGTTAAATACTCGAAAGCATACCATTAAGGAGAAGTGCTGAAAATGCGGCAGTAATCTCGGAATTTCATCAAATATTCGATTCATTGGGATTACGCATAGCATCTGAATACATCTGGGCCTATCTTGTCACTGTGTACAGAATTCATGTACCTTATTCTACAGTGCCATCATTATCATCCTCTGGATCACTACTTCTTCTTCAGGTATCAGGCCATCTGGTGTGTTCTGGTATAACAGCCCATATGTTTGTGAGACATCTAGCTGGTATTTGGGCAAGGGTGATTTTATTCCAAAGTACCGTTACCCAAGATGGCGGGTGTGACGCCAAACAAGATGGTTGCTTTTGATGGAAAGTTTGAATTTTGGCTACCTCCACTAACCTATCACCCCCTCCCCCAGAAAAAATGGCAGGAAGTTCAAATTCCAACAGGATAATGCATCACACCTCTACTAACCTAAGAAAATCGCAGGAAGATAGGTCACTTGGTCTACCCCCACTAACCAAAGTCACTCGATCGCCGCCTCTTCCTAGGAACTGGCGCCAAGTTTGAATTTTGGTGGTAAAGATAGGTCAGTTGGGCTATCTCTACTAAGCTAAGAAAATGGTGTGAAAGAAAGGACTCTTGGACTACCTCCACTAATCTAAGTCATCCGACCGTCACCTCCTGCTAGGGATTGGTGGGGAAAGGACTCAGCCTGCACTGGGCTGGTGGAGGGAGGAAGGAGTGTACTTTACTTATTTTGGAACTATTTATTTAGGGATGTGGTATATTTATCAGAGTGATACAGAACACATGCTCTTACATGCCACACAGCATACAGACCTTCAAACTACTACTAAATAACTCATGTATAATGCTCTACACATGCACCTGCTAATTGTAAACTGTCAAAATAACGCATTGCACAGCCTACAGACATGCAAACCACTTGTAAATAATGCAATACATTTACGTCCAGAGGCCCAAACAACTCGTAAATTGTCAAAATAATAATCCATCTAAAAGACTCTGCAAACATGATTGCTAATCGTAAACTGTCGAAAGCATGTACTAGTCTTTAATTAAACAATTAGAGACAGCACCACCATCCAGTGTGTTCACCAGGAGGTCCGCACTCCAACTGACCTAGTACACAGTACCACCACCAGAGGGTGCTATCGTCCGTTCTGTGATGTAATCCAAGATGGCAGCCACGACAACGGCTGATAACGCAAGTACCGTTATCTAAGATAGCAGAAAACAGTGTGTTCAGCACGAGGTCTGGACCTAGTACATAGTACCATCACCAGAGCGCTGTCGTCCGTCTCGTGACGTAATCCAAGATGGTGGGGGCAAATGGTGGGAAAACGACTCTGCCTGTGCTGGATATAAGTTTTTATTTTGCATGCAGTGTCTCCACCATGAGATCTAGACTCCAACTGACCTAGTACACAATACTGCACCAGAAGGTACTGTCATCCATCCTGTGACGTAATCCAAGATGGTGGTCTGGGGTGGGGGAAAATGGCGTGAAAATGACTCAGCCTGCCCTGGGATGCTGGAAAGAGTAAGAAAGGAGTGTACTTTACTTATTTTGGAACAATTTATTTAGGGATGGAGTATATTTATCAAAATGATACAAAACACGAACTTGGGGTCACCCCACACATCCCACAGACCTGTAAACTACTCCTAAATAACGCTCTGCAGACACGCAAACAACTCCTAAATTACTGAAATAATTTCAGTACAGACATGCAAAATACTCCTAAATAATGCAGTACACAGAAGTGCAGACACGAAGTCAACTCATAAAGTGGCCAAAAAGCGCATAGCACAGCCTACAGGCCCACTCACAAAATAATGCAACAGACTCGCAATCAACGTGCGCAGGCACTGCCACCACCCCCTGTACACTGGACTGCAAAGGAGGTTAGTGGCAGTCTCCGCAATGTGACACGGCCATCAGCTCTCAAACCATGCACAGATGACCGCACGCATGAGGCGGTGACATCCCTTTCATACATGACACCTGAGTAATTCCTCTTGAAATACGTGTTCACCTAGACACCGTTGCTGACGTGACTGGAAGGGAGCACAGACGCTCCAAAGGCACACACGTCGTCACAGCCGCGAGCTGCCGCTGGATGCAGGTGAAAGTTGCCTCTATCTTCGGGTATACAGTCAGTGTTATACTGGCATCACAGAACTCCAATGCACACTCATGCAGCTCCCATACACGAGATGCCTCTGGGCAGCACATGTCTTTATCATTGATGACAGAGTAGTACAGGGGACATTGTTCCTAGCGCAACATGAGAGACACGTCTAACCGTACTTAACTGCCTAGCGTGACTGACGCAACGCTGTGCGTAGCTACATAACATCGCAAATGCATCTAGCAACATTCTCAATCTTATGCCGATGTCACATGACTATGTAAAAATAAGAACCGAGTTGACCTCGCGGAAATTGTACAGTGTCCCGGAAATAGTTAACACTCGCCTTCTTGATGTCTCAGCATGTATGCACGGAAATTCTTGCCCTAACAGAACCCGTTTACGAAAATAGTGCAGAATAACGTCGAATGCAGTCTTCCTTGTGGACCTAACGTGCTACTCCATCCATTACGTGTTACTCTTCCTGCTTTCAACACACACAAACGTTCCCCCTTCTATGTGGAGCCTCCTACATACCAGCACAAAGGATGTGAATGAATCGAGCATTATGATTGGCTCTTATCGAATTTACGAGCCGAATTACTGATGCCGCCCGTATTGAAGCACCATCAGCCTTTTTTCCTTCTGCAGACAAGACTTTCAGTGGTTATTTTAGATAGATCGCCATACTGCACTGGCAATTAAATCTTACAAACTACCATACATGTTTCAAATACAGAAAGACTCTTACTCGTTTACACTGCTCTCCCACCAAGGACATGAGCTTGAATATTAGAACATGAAACTGACCTGCGACCCATCAGTATATCACCTCGTACCCTACATAATGTCAGATGTGGAAAGACTCCTACTCAATTACACTACTCTCCCACAGAGGACAGGAGCTTGAATATTGGTGTGTGAAATCAATGTCCAACCCAGCAATATATCACCGTGTACCGCTTCAGTGTAGTAAACATACAGTTCATATCCTGTGCCAAACAATATCATCCCTTTTACATCATTCGTACATATACTGTGAAGATGGACAGTACCCTATATACTCCTCACAGCACTATGTATTTTCACGCAGCCAACGATCACAAGTCATCCACCCCAACGTGCGACCAGAGCACCCTCAGTGGACCAAAGTCGATCTCAGTACTGTTCTACAAATTCGGGCTTGTTTCCCCTTGGCACAAATACGTTACTGTTTATGGTCTGAACCTGATTCCTCACTTGCTCGCGTTTCTACACACATCTCCAGACTCTGGGATTACAAGCACACATGTATTTTTGCGTGGTTCGCCATAATATTATACCATTTTCGCTGTGCTTCTCGATACCAAGCACTAGGCAGCATCCTACCGATCACTAGCGCAACATAATTCCCACGATATAGACTGGAAATTATATCTCTACAAACCCGAAACTTTAGCTAGGTGGGGCGTGCTGTAAACCACTGACTACCTAGAAATTTGTCACGTATGCAAAGACATTTACTTGGCAATTCGAAACAAATAGAGGAAACTGATATTTCCGCTCTCGAATACGAATGTAGTAGATTCCAAATCATACCTATAATTTACAAGGTCAACTAAAGTGTTTCTCATGTCTAGAAAACTGGCAAACGTGTCTTCCACACGCTAGATGCACACACCACAATCGATCTCCACTCAACTAAATAAAGGCGCGAAATGTGTAGAAGCAGTCAACTGAACAAGTTACATGGTAGGGAATAACGATCCAGCACAAATGCACCTCCATATTCAATCTTCTCAAGTTTCCAGGCAATCACCACGAAAGCAATCCAACACATACTATGTATTAGTTTGCTATTCGGTCATCTAGAGGACAAAACGGTTAATTCATCTACATTCTTACACTCCAACAGGCATCTCCAGTCCGACAGCTCCTACGTGAATTACCCCCGCACTGTTGACTGGCGCTGCAGGCCGAGAACGCACAGGTAGAATGTTTATCCTAAGAAATCGGTCACATACATATTTTCCCCCTGTTCTTACAACTAAATGTTACGGTAGCAGTCTCAGTTGAATGACATTTGGCAATGAGCGAAGTATCGGAAATACACTCTGTTGACGGCTGTGGCTCTGGAAATAGAAATATCAGTACCACTCTTACGACTTGACATAGTCATTTCCTCTGCACAAGCAAATACTTTATAAGCCCGATACTCAACGCGAACCCATCAAGCACCCCCTACTACTAAATATAACACTTCATCAATAACTGATCGCTAGCGATACGAAAAAATTGGTGGACATGTCTTATAAGTTTTTCTTGCAAGTGCCACCACCGTGTCCAAGAAAGAGGGATGTAATCGGCCAGATGCTAAACTCGATCCCAACAACTACTGTATGTTACTGTCACAAGCGGTCTTGGTTCTACAGGTGCACACAAGTATCCATATTAAAAGCTATACTGGCTTTATAAATCGAGATACGACATTACCTCTGAATGAGGTGGTTTTTCTATCCGGACAAATATCAAGATGGTGATCACTGGAGTGTATATTATCATACCAGCAGCGCACTTGCACGTAGCCCACGATGCAACCTCGTGATAAAATCGCTGAATTTTGAAAGTTATTCGGCTAAGGAACGTGGTATTAAACACCGCTAGATATTTATCCAGTATGTGTAACATATTTTATCTTGATACCATTTCAGAGGTTCTGCTATATATCCACTGAGTTATAGGCGATGACTGAGAAGGATCACAAGCAGTAGTAAATCGTATGCTTATTGAGGTCATAAGAAATGTGCACTAGCTTTTCAGTTCTCTAGTGTTATGTTATCCACTAGAAATGCTGTCTGCGATTTGGAATCAAGTCCTCCCATTCAGGGGTCATACCTGCGCTGGATCACAGCCACAAGTGAATCACAATCTGGCGTTCCCACATCTTGCAATGAGTGACATTTCTTGAACCTGTCTCCTACAGTAAAATTAAAACCTGGTTTTAGTCTGTCCCTACGCATCTTACAACTGCTCCCATTTCTACTGCTTTGCACATGTGGTCGTTCCATTTTAAGTCGGAACTGAGCAGAAGTTGGAGAAAACCATATCCACCACCTTCTGCAACCCGTGTAGAAACAGAGCAACCTGAGTTAGTGTGACAGGAACATGTTTTGACCATTCAGTGTAAATGCGCGCATTGTGGTGTGTCCCCAAACTACATACAAGTATTACAAATCCGCGTCCATTCAAATCTATCAGCCCAACATGCTATCATCGTTATTCTCTACCCCCAAACAGAGAAAAATAAATAACTATAGAAGCTCCACTAACTTCATTGATATAGAACTCACCTACGCACCATTGCTCGCGCAATAACGCAAAGCTGTGATGGGGCTCCAGTGCGGAGAGGGAGATTTTGCAACGCTTCCCAGAATATCGCAGAGTGCAGCCCTCCAAGCATTTCTAACGGTATGCTCTGTCCCTCACCGAATTTACACCTAAAACTGCTGCTGCTACTGCTGCCTGTGTGGCACGATCCTATTAAATATACAGGCATTGCAGAGGCCACTTTAAAGTTTGATCACCTATACTCTAGGCGAATGATCATATCCCACAGACTATATTAAGTCGCAAAAGAGCCTCCCTCTGGTCCTGTATAGTTGTTTGAAACACTGTTTCCTAACATGCTTTTGTACAATGCCAAACATTTCGTTTTTTCTGCCACAACTTTGAGGCCTGTGCCAGGTTCTAAACTGACATTAAGAAGTTTTGATCCATGGCCTTTTGCGGGAAACTAGACATTGCAAAGTGTGAATCATGTTCTTACAGTGGTTACCACAACATGCCACACATCGGCCGATTTTAAATAAAAGACAGTTGCAATATAAGCAAACTGGAAGAGTTTGCTCGTGTTGTGTAGAGTCTCCAAACTATAGTCCAAAGGAGATTCAAGAGCTCTACATTTAGACTCGTCTCTCACAGTGATGGAATACGTCCCGTTTTCTTGAAGCAATATTCCGAACAGTTTCAGTGCGTTATCAATTCTAGGAAAGACCTGTCGGTTGCATTTTTGCCAATGTGACATTTGTTGTGTATCCCATGGTGGAAAAAAGACGTTTCACAACACGTGGAAACAAAAAAACACCAACAAAATGTTAAGTGGGAGAATAACAATAAAATCTGGGATTCAGTGTTAAAAGTGGAAGTCAAGGGATGATTAATGCTGAATGCTTATTTTTGGAACACAATTTTACAATCAACTGTGATGACCATACGAGTTGCATGTACAGAAAAATGTTCTTTGACAGCAACATAACGAAAAAGTACAGCTGTGTGAGAGCAAAAACTTACCCTGTTATGGGGAGTGGCGGAAACATGAATATCACCCAACTTGCCACAGGCGAGTAACGCTTGGGATTGGGCTGGGGATGCTGTCTGAATCAAGACTGTGCTGTTTCGCACCTTGGAACCACTGTCACTTGTCCAAACTTATCCTCAAGGTGTTCAATGAAAAATTGAGACTTCGTAGGTAGGAAAGAGTTCACATCGGTTCTGCTACAGACTAAAAACTAAAGCGAATAAGGCTCTCTCTGTTTGGTAGCTCTACGTTCTTCCCAAGGTGTAGCAAGGGAGGGAAACGATTTAGGGTCATACCTGTCGGCATTGTATTCTATCTTGCCCTTCTTAGAGACTGCTGGTGCCGTACGGTCACCAGCAAGAGATGACTTAGCCCACTTCATTGCAGGTCATCCGCCCTGATGCCACCCACTCAGATCAGGGGCTCTCCCCACTGGCGTCACCCAGTCACAGCAAAGGCCAACTGGCATGATGGCCATTGCCGGGAGTCCTGATGCCCCAGGAAGACAAGCATCTACTCCTTGGCATACATGGGGAGTTTGCAGATCAGGCATCAGCAGTGCGATCCCTGTGTTGTCAGGGGGGCTACCACCAAATGGGTACATGACAGCCCCACCACAACGGACTGGCTACCGTGCTGGAAATTGGGTGCAGGGAAATCCAATATTTTCATGGGGGTGAAAGAGAACAGGAGACAATGGAAGAAGACGACTTACCCTGGAAAGTGTCCTCGCCCAAACAGTTGAATCGCAGGTGGAGATGCAAAGCCATGACAAGAGATTCAGGAGATCGAATCTAAGGGCACTCGTGCACCAAGTAAGGCGTCCTTCCCCATATGGCCCTCACTTCTGTAGAATTTTGAAAGTGGCAGGTCAAACCATAGAATGGGACCTGAACTCATAGGGCTGAAAAGTGTGAGACCCCTTTTAGTCGCCTCTTATGACAGCAGGAATACCTCGGGCCTACTGTAACCCCCGGACCCACAGGGGGAAAAACTGACGTGACCCCAAGGCTGAATATGAATTGTTCTGTTGCCTCTCAGATGTGTCGACAATTTAGAGAGACTGAAACAGTATCCCGACGACCAGGATAGGGGCGACTACATATGATATCAAAAAGAGAGGACCACTATTTGCCCGTAAGGATACGACGGTACTGCCTCAGTACTGCACAGCAACTGGCATTTGACTTCACATCATCAACTGGATAGGTTGTATTGAGACAAATCATGTACGGAAGGCTTTGCCAAAGTAGCCTTTATTGTCAGAGACTTTCTGTACATGTACCTATGATGAGTCTTGACAGAAGGGAACGTCTAGATTGGGGTCATCAACACGTCACCCGGACAATCAAATAATGGGCTAATGTTCTTTTCACAGATGAGTCCCTATTTGGTCTGGAGAGTGATTCTCAATGCAATTGCAACTGGAGGGAATGCTGAACAAGATTTGGGAATCCGAACATTGTCAAAAAGAGACTGATATTGAGTAGGCTCCTTAATGGTGTGGGCAGGGATTATGTTGACCAATCGAACACTTCTCCATGAAATTGTACGGGTGAATCAGCAAGGTTTAACTGCTCTCAGATATCGCGATGAGATCTTGGGACCTCATGTGCAGTTGCTGCAAGGTGGTGAGGGCCAAGACTTTTTATTGATGGACAATAATGCTCGATCTCATACAGCATGGATAGTTGATGCTTTTTTTTTTGAAATGGAAGATACTGCATGCATGGTGTGCCTGCTTGCTCTCCTGATTTGAATCACATAGAGCATGTCTGGGATGTGCTAGGGAGACAGTTTGCATCATGTCAGCATCCACCAAACACTCTCCAAGACTTGGGAGCAGCTCTGCAGGAAGAAGGGGCATTACTGCCTCAACATGAGACTGATGACATCACTCACAGCATGCCCCATGGTTGTCAGGTCTGTATTGCTGCCAGAGAGAATAACAAACAATAACACCTTTTCTGAGTACATTAACTAGTGTGTAGCAAATCCATTAAGTTGGGAAAAAATGAAGGACGTTTTTGTCCACCGTTATGCATGCTGCAGTTGTTTACGTTCTGTGTTCCTTACATTATTTCTACTTTACTATCACCTGTTTACACTGTTTTGTGGCAAAATAAATGCAACCTGGCAAAGTTTCCGTTTGTTACTATAATTTTGGACACCAGTGTGCATTGTAAATCAGCTCTTAATGTGTGGAGCCAATGTCAAACAGACTTGGCACATTTTTACATGAAATGAAACTTGACTGTTCAACTGCTGCAGTGTCAGAGAGACACTTAACAGTTCACATATTTTCAGTTGTTGTCATTATGTTAGAGCTCATGTATTTTGAGCTGTTGCTGTTAGACTCAGCAGTTCATTATTACAAGAGAAGAAATGTGTGTGGAATGTGGTGGTTCAAAAATTAAAGTACGTACATGTGTACCATGCAAGATGTCTGAGGGATGTCGTCCCCTTGTGTGTTCTGTCCCATTCCAAGTCGCTCTGGGTACTGCATGTGGATATAATATGGTGCACTACACAATTTGGCTACTGCAGGGCACACACGGCTCTATGCCTGGGTAAAACACCACCCACTGCATAGTTCAGGGAATTATATCTGGTGTTTTGTGCGGCACACACTGTAATTCAAGTATTGTACGTATCTGGAGAAATGCACATCACATTGCATAATACAGGTAGTGGGCTGCATACTGCTTTGTACTACCCTGTACAATAGTCCAGGTATTGCACCACATTGCACATCCTATCTGGGTATTGTGAAGTTCCATTCCACCCAAAACTCCTAAAAGAATCTTCTCTGCAACATCAGGTATACTTTTAAGCAGCTTGGACATACACTGAGTTGTTCAGTTTCATAGTTGTAACGATTTTGAGTCACTGACAGGAATTTGTGAGACTCTACCGCCACTATACATACATGTTCTTTGTTCATCAAAATATTGTGTGGTCACTGTGGTGCAGGTACGACAATTGCACAGAAAGTAATGCATCACGTTTTTTCCTGAACAATTATTTATTGAACACAATGAAATTTACACACAAAAAATATTGTTTCTTCTATCTACCTATTTTCCCATGTAATATACTTCTTGTTCTATGGGCTTCCTCCAGCAAGACATAGGGGTGTGTATGCTCTGTTGGCATCACTCCTTGGTCTGGTCACAAAGCCATTTCTTCACTGTGCAAATCACCTTGTCATTCTCGTAATGCCTTCCTTGAATGGCATCCTTTAAAGGCCTGAAAAAGTGAAAGTCTGAGGGAGCTATATCAGTGCTGTAGGGTGGATGGAGTAATACCGTCCAATCCTTTAGAGATATGTTCTGAAGTCCTCAAACTTGTGTTAGGCTGAGCATTATCATGTTGAATCAAACAATCTCCTGCACTGTTATGACACCAAAGTCACTGGAAGTGCTTCTTCAGTTTGGTTAATGTGTTCATATATCTTTAGCCTTAATCGTACAGCCTCATTGCATCACAAATGAGCACATCATCAAGTTGCGTCTTGTCACGTGTGATAGTCATGGATGGCCCACTCGGGTGCTGCAATTCTTGGATTTCTGCCAAACTATCTTCTTGTAATTAACTCACCCTCTCTGCCCCTCAAGTAACTGTAGTTTTGTCGACTGGAGATGCTCCATAAACTACACACAATTGTTTGTGAATGTTCCCAGCAGTTTCTTTCTCCACAGGAAGACATACAATGACAAAATGCTGCTTGTAACATACATCACTAGCAGATGCCATTTTGAATCATTGTTGCAGCTAAACTATCTGTTGGGGGCAACAGAAAATTTGCACATGCACGCCAGAAACTTCAAATAATGCATACCTGAAATTTCGCATTTCTGCCATTGTCGCTGAAAATCTGCAAATTGAATGTACTACTACTACTACTACTACAGTTAGTTGAGGACCTATTTGAATCTATAGTATAAACTTAAGACTATTTATTTACTGAATCTTCTTTATTAAATCTATGGAATGAATATAATATGAGTACACTACTAACTACACCCCAGCAGTGCTTCACAATTGTTAAATATGTATGGAAATTGGATGAGCAGTACATTGTAATCTCCTATGCTACTCTCTTCATCTCCTCCTTCCCCTTCTACATATCTGGTTATCATCTGTATACATGGTATGAAAGAGACACCTCTAGCTGTGAGAATAGTAGTATCAATGAACATGTTGCACAAACTAATCTGTGAATGGGTAGGACTACAATGTTTCAGACTATTAAGATTACAAAATAGGCTGAAAGCCATAAACACAACTTTCCTGTTCTCTTTTAAAACTGACTGCGAGGAAAAAAGCAAAAGACGTATTGTTGTGTATACAATTTTTGTTTAAAATTACATGAGGAACACGAATGTGTGTGGGAGGAACAATATGTCTAATGACTTAAATGCCCTGATATAATAGTTACAACTGACTGCGAGAAAGAAAATGAAACCACACAGTTTCACAGCAGAGAATTTTTTCCGTGCAATCAGTTTTAATGGAATACCTGTATATTGTTGTTTCAAAAATATATAGCCTATGTCTGTTTGCATGTTTATTAGAGTACTGAGTAAAAAAGTGAATCAATCGGTCAAGAACTTTTAGAAATTTTTGCTAACAATGTTTGCCTATTAATGCTAGAGTATCATGTAAAAATGTGAAACAAATTGGCCAAGAACTTTCTATCCTTAAGAGGGTTTATTAGAGCATCATGTAAAAATTTGAAGTAAATCTGTGAAGAATTTTCGTAAGAATGTTTCCCCTTCATGTATTTTTTATAAATTAAGGTATTATATATATTTAAAAAATATGTAACCTATGTCCATCTAAAGGTTTATTAGAGCCCCAAGAAAAAATCTGAAGTAAATTGGTGAAGAACTTTTTGAGATTTTTGCTAAGAATGTTTCCCCATGATACAATATTCATAAATTTGTATATCAAAAATATGTTTGTGTGTCCATGCAGATGTTTATTAGGGTATTGTGTAAAAATTTGAAATATATCAGTCATGAATTTTTCGATGTTTTTGACAACAACATTTTGTCTTTTCCTATTATATATAGACTGTTGGAAAAAAAGTCAACACTAAAAATAATGAAAGTAGAGTAATGGAAATTTTGGGAATACGTTTGGCTACGTGATTAGCGTTGCAAGCTCACAGGATAATATAAGTGTGAGATAAGCCATTACAAATGTGAAATGCTGGTACATTGTTAACTGGTGTAACTGCCAGACTGTTGAATGCAAGAATGCAGACATGGATGCATTGTGTAGCACAGGTGCCAGATGTCAGATGTCAGTTTGTGGGATGGATTTCCATGCCTGTTGCACTTACTCAGTCAATAAAGGGACAGCTAGTGCTGTTCATGGATGATGCTGTAGCTGTTATCTGATGATACCCCATACGGGCTCAAATGGAGGCAGACCTGGTGATTGAGCAACTCAAGGCATGTTGACACTTTATAGAACAGGTTGGGTTACAACAGCATGTGGGCGAGTGTTAACCTGTTAGAGAACACCACTGGAATGCTGTTCATTAATGGCAGCACAATAGGTCAAATCACAGGATTGGCATATAAATTTCCAGTCAGGGATAATCATAAGAGTTCTCCTGCTGTCATATGAAATTGCACACTACACCATATCTCTAGGTGTAGGCCTACTGTGTCTAGCACACAGACGGGTTGGGTGGAGGTCCTCAGCTGGCCTCCTCCTAACCAACGTACGGCCATCACTGGCACCGAGGTAGAACCAGCTTTCAGGAGAAAACACAACAGACCCCCCACCTTGCCCTCCATGCTCTTGCGTGACACCAGTGAAATCACACAGGGCAGTGGTTGTGGTCAGTGGAATGCACGCTACAGGACATCTGGCTCGGAACTGTCCTTGAGGTAACCGATTTGTAACAGTTTATTGAGTCACCATGGTACCAACTGCTGCTCAAATTGCTACTGCAGATGCACTACAGAGCACCAAGTCATGCGTCGAACACAGTGGTCTGCCCTTGTCACAGCTGTCCGGAGCCTGGTCTTCTGCGATCGTATGTTCTCGTAACCACCGCTGCCAGCAATCATGTACAGAGGCTATACTCCTGCCAAGTATTTCTGCAATAAGGCAGAAGGAACATCCAGCTTCTCATAGTGCTATTACATGAACTCATTCAAAATTGGGGAGATGTTGATAACGGTGTCTTTGTCACCTTAAAGTCATTCTTGACTAACACCAACTTACTATATCCAATCTCAAAGGTAACTAATGCTCATGTTTGTTACAGCGTGTATTTAAAGCAAATCTGATTTGCATCCTCAGAGCAGTGCTACTCTCATGCAACTGGCACGAAATTTGAAAAGATATCATCTTCCAGATGTAGAAACATACCTACCTACTTTCATTTATGTTGCACAATTCCTCCTTGGTGTTGGGATTTTTTTTCCTATCACATGTATATTCATATGCCATGTACATTTAAAAAATATGTAGCCTATTTCCATCCAAACATTCATCAGAGTATCATAAAAAAAATCTAAAGTAAATTGGTCAAGGACTTTTTGAGAGTTTTGCTGATAACCTTAAACAACATTGCATCTGTATATAAGGTGGTCAGAAACAGTCTGAAAAGCTTGTAAGGGTATTGCATGGGAGGTTGTGCTGAGAAATAATTCTTTTTCTTCTTCTGCTCGTAGCCTCTTCAACAAATGTCCTCCATTCTGCCCTCTCCAGCACAGTTCTGCACCATCCTGTAACTCTGAGAGATTTTATATCTTCTTCCGCATAATCTTCCCAGCACTTTCATGGACTTCCTCTGTATCTTCTTCCAGCTGGCCTCCATTCAAAAATCATTTTAGTTGTTCATCCACTATCCATCCTAAGGACACCTCCAAGCCAGGCTATTCTCCTACTTTTTATTGTTCTTAAAATGACAGCACCTTGTATGAGGTACTACAGCTCAGTGTTTGTTCTAGATCTCCAGAAACCATTGTCATCCTGAACTTCCCCATAGACTCTAGATAGAACCCTGAGTTCAAATATTCTGAGCTGTATCTTATCAGCACTCATTAGTGGTCAGTGTTTCACATCCATAGGTTACAAATGGCCTGATCATGATGTTATAAATTTGAAGTTTCAGTAGGCTGTTTAATAACATAGAAGCCAAAAATTTCTTAAAAATGTGGAAGCATCTATTACTACTTACTGTAGGATGAGCTGTTTTATTTCAGTTGACATGGAACTTGTCCTATTAATACTGCATTCCAGAAATCAAACTTCTGCACATGTTCAAAACTGAAAGCAGCTGCTGATAGTTTATCCAAATTATTATTTTCCTTCTTGTATTTAATCTTCATGTATTTAGTCTTCTTCTCATTAATATAAAGGCAGTTTGGCCTCTATCAACCCACCTGTTGTTCTCTCTAGTGAAACTATTCTTCTACTAATAATTGCCACATTATGAGCATATGCTCATACCTGGGCTGACTTCGAGCCATTGTAACCAGATATTTCAAGTTTTTGAATAACTGCTTCAAGTGTGAGATTAAAAAGCATTCTAGAAAGGGCATCCCTTTGTCTGACTCCTTTACGATTGTTAAAACACTTACTCAGTTCTCCATCCACTCACTCTGCAGTCTTGGAACCAGCCATTGCTGCTTGGATAAGTGAAAT
The DNA here is from genome assembly GCF_021461395.2 of Schistocerca americana. Classification (NCBI taxonomy): domain Eukaryota; kingdom Metazoa; phylum Arthropoda; class Insecta; order Orthoptera; family Acrididae; genus Schistocerca; species Schistocerca americana. Next base: position 544,911,669 of record NC_060119.1, read on the forward strand.
ATACTTAGATGGTACACCAAGCAGTAGCAAATCATTTAGCATTTCTGACCTATCAAGACTATGAAAAGTTTGCATAGAGGTTATGAAGCTCAACATTTTACTCATATGCCTTGTCATGTATTTGTCTCAACACAAATATCTGATCTCTTCTTGACCTATTAGGCTGAACTCCTCTCTGATAATCTCCCAGAATCTCTTCTGGATATGGAATTAGCCTGTCGTAAATAATACTAGAGAGAATCGTTTAAGTTACATTAAGCTGGGTAATTCCTCAGTAATTTGAACAAAACTTCTCGTCTCCTTTTTTATGGACTAGTAAGATTACCCCTGAGGTCCACTATTCTGGAATTCTTTCCTGATTCCATATAAACTTGATAAGTTTGTGGATTTGCTTATGGCAGCCAATTGCCCCACTTTTCAACAGTTTTGCTGTTATTCCATCAGTTCCTTCTGTGCCTCCTCTAATGTGGGTTCTTCTAACTCTGGGCCTGCAGTGTAATAGAGTGGCTGCACCCTCGAGGTAAAATTGCCCTCCAGAATAACCTTGAAGTATTCTCTCCATCTGTCCAGACCATGTTTTTACCTGTGAGAATTGTCCCTCTTTGCCCTTACATGCTGTTATTTTCGGTCTGTATTCTACAGTTCCTTCTTTAACTTTCTTATAAAACTTTCTGCTCTCATTCCTTCGATCATATTCTTCCATTTCCTCTACCTTTCTCCTTGTGGCTTCCCCCCCCTTTTTTTTTTTTTTTACTACTATACAACTTTGCTGCCTCTATACTCTTTTCATTACATAATGCCTGATTTGATCTAGTATTTTGAAGTAAGCATTTCAGTCTTGCTTCTCTTTTCTGTTCCACTACCTGTCTGCATTCTTCATCGTACTAGTGATCGTTTCTAAGTCTCCTTGTTTACCTCAATATTTCAAGTGCTGTTGACAGAATAGCATTTTTAATAGAGTTCCATTCTTTGCTGCATGGTTTTCACTATCTTTTGTTTGCTCTTTTCAATCTGTTCTGACTCTTGAACGGTAGAACTATCTTCCAGTTGTTCTATATGCCATTTCCTTACTCTGGTACTATTTCCTTTGGCAGCCACAGCAAATTTCTGCCTCATTTTGGCTCCTATTAGATAATGGCCAAAGCCTGAATTAGCTCCTTGGAAAGTGCGCACATTTTCCATATCAGATGCCCACCTATTCGATACCGGTATATGGTCTGTTTGGTTTGCTTCACTTGTTCCTGGTAGTTTCTATGTCTCTTTGTAAATATTTTTCCTTGGGAAACAGGGACTTACTGCCTTTAATTTGATTTCAGAAGCAAATTTGGCAACCCTCATGCCATTATTACTAGTGTCATCGTGCCAACTTTCCTTACCAAGCACTCTTCTGAAAGCCTTTCCTTGCCGAGTTTGGCATTACAGTCAACAAGGACTATTTTGGAATCATATCCATGTGTTCTACCACAAACCTCATGTAGCTGACCATAGAAATCATCTGCCATGTCCTCATCTGAGTCTTCTGCTCATATATGTTCATGAATGTCACATTGTGAAATTGCCTTTGATATACAGAGTACATATTCTTTCATTATTGGGAATGAAAGCAATGAAAGATCTATGCATATCTTTGGAGACTATAAACCCACTTCCGTGCTTCCCTTGTCCTTCATCTTTTCCTGAGTAATATAGGGAGAATCTATGCTTGTGAATCTCACCCCTTCCGTTGCACTTGATTTCCTGAAGTGCACCAACTTTCATTCTATAGCTTAGCATATCTTCCACAATACTATTCATAGCTCCTATCTGCAGCAGTACTCGCACGTTCCACATTTCATATGTAAGCATCAACATACCTGTATTGCTGTTCCTTGGACAATTAATCTTCTTAAGAGCAGTTTGGTATTTCTTATTAAATCAATGACAGGTTTTTTACAAGGGAGGTGTGTCGAGCCTATGCTCAACCCCCAACATGAAGGACAAGGCTTTCATTTCAGGGTTAGCTCCCCTGGAAGGGTTTACAACCTGTAGAGCCCTGCCCTATCCTATGGTGCAGGACACACTTAGTCTGGCTGTTTCGCTGGGGCCTATCAGCTTGGGTGACCCTGTCAGCAGCTACACTACCACCAGTGTACCCCCAGCTTCTTCAGAGCTCAGGAGCCTCCCCACTTAGCACATAAGATGCATTTGAACAGGTGGTACCCCTGGGGAAGGTGATAATAACTGCTAAGAGAAAAATTCAATACATTGCGCCGTTTCTGCGTTATTTAGCCAATAAGGTCACTGTGCGCCCAAATTCAAGCACTTGGACGTGCTAAAATGTGGTAATGCATACACATCTGTTGATTGGTGAGTTACCATTTGTTGAAATGCTCATTACGAGTTAAAATGTGCCTTTTTCAGAGGTGACAAATTTAAGTTAAGTGAGGAAATGCTACATTTGTTCAGTTTGAGAAAACCAAATGGAGTATACCTTTGGCAACAGCACCTCTGGAAGACCGCTTGGATTTATGTGTGCGATGACTTTATTGGCTAACTTCACAGCTAAATAACTCTGAAACGGGGCAACATATCAATTTTTTTCCAAGCAATTATTTCTCAGCACAACCTCCCCAAAAACACCATTACAAGCTTTTCATACTGTTTCGATCCACCCTGTATAGTAATATAAGAGGGCTATTCAGAAAGTAGGGAACGTTACTGTGTGACACTGCTAGGCGAGTGCCGATCATGTATATTTTGGTATGTGTGTGGTCGGCAACTCCGTCGGCATCCATCCGTGACAGCGGGAATGTCCCTGCAGTTCTGGTTTTTTCGATATTCAAATTTGAAATGTGTGCTGCAATCGAAAATCCCGCCAGTTGTGAGGTGCGGTCTGTGATACGGTTTTTGTTGGCAAAAAATCTAAAACCTATAGAAATTTATCATGAACAGTGCGAAGTACATGGAAACAACGTAATGAGTGAATGTTCTGTCTGGAAATGGTGCATTCGGTTTAAGAATTGTCGAACCAACATTCATGATGAAGAGAAGAGTAGGCACCTGAGCATTGTGACTGACAATCTTGTCACTACAGTTGACATAATGATTCATGAAAACCGTCACTTCACAATAATGGAGGTTTCGCTTTCTTTTCCACAAGTTTCACGGACTTTGTTGTTTGAAATTGTCACTCAAAAGCTAGGCTACCACAAATTTTGTGCACCATGGGTACCCAAAATGCTTACAGAGCACCATAAAGAACAGCGAATGGTAGCAACATTGACATTTCTGGAGGCCTACCACAAACATGGTGATTCATTACTGGATCGAATCATAACTGGTGACAAGACTTGGGTGAAATATGTCAACTGCGAGACAAAATTACAGTCCACGGAGTGGGGGCACACAAAGTCCCCCCAAAAACCAAGAAAATGTTTGCAAACCTGGTCAGCAAGGAAGTTGATGGCGACACTGTTTTGGGATAGGTAAGGTTTGCTTCTTATTGATTTTTTCGAACGTGAAGCAACCATAAATTCTACCCGGAACAGTCAAACTTTGCACAGCCTTAGAAGAGCAGTTTAAAACGAATGCCGAGGAAAGCTGACATCCAAAGTTTTGTTTTTGCACGATAATGCCCTACTTCACATGGCAAACCGCACTAAAGAAAGAACTCCTTAATTCATTCAAATGGGAAATTTTCCCTCATCTGCCCTACAGCCCTGATCTTGCACAAAGCAACTTCCACTTGTTTCCCAAGATGAAGAACTGACTCGCAACGCAGCAATTTGATGACGACGCAGAACTCCAGGCGGACGTGACTCACTGGCTGAAGTCTCAGGCAGCAGAATTTTATGACTAAGGTCTTTCAAAGCTTGTCTACCACTATGATAAATGCCTCAATGTGTTTGGTGACTATGTGGAAAAGTATGTCAGTCACTCTTCCAGATGTATTTCTTGTTCTCAGTTTTTTTTTTATGCCAACAGATTATAGTGCATATTCCTGCACAAACACTCTTACAACTGACTATGGCTTGAGGAACATTTTAGGCTGATGTCTTAGACATCAAATTCACCTGATCTGACTGCACCTGGATGCCAGCTCCGCATTCTCAATTTATGAGAAATATGTAAACAAGTAATGTCAAATACCTCTGCAAACCTGGAAGAATTCACTTACCATGATGTTCCATCGACAAACCTAAATATCCATTTAGAGTGCACTGCAAATTGTAACAATAGTAGGCTGATACACCTAGTTGGATTTTTTCCATACATACGGATATGTTGTCATTGATTGTGAATATACACTATGTGATTAAAAGTATCCGGACATCCCCAAAAACATATGTTTTTCATATTAAGTGCATTGTGCTGCCACCTACCACCATACCCCGCATCACTGACTTCAGTAGTCATTAGACATTGTGAGAAAGCGGAATGGGGCGCTGCGTGTAACTCACAGACTTCAAACGTGGGGGCTGCTCACTAAATTCCGAAATCCAATCTTTGCCGAGGATGTAGAGCATATACTATCACCACCAACTTTCAAATCGCATAATGATCATCATTCAAACATAAGGGAAATAAGAGCTCATACTGAGGCGTTCAGACAATCGTTTTTCCCTCGCACGATCTATGAGTGGAACAGAAAGGGGGGGGGGGATCATGACTTTGGTGCGAATTGTGCCCTCTGCCACAGACCGCTTGGTGGCTAGCGGAGTATATATGTAGATGCAGATGTAGGTGATTGCATGTCATATGTATGTACGCGAGATTTTCACACTCCTAAACATCCCTAGGTCCACTGTTTCTTTTGTGATAATGAAGTGGAAATGTGAAGGGACACGTACAGCACAAAAGCGTACAGGTTGACCTCGTCTGTTGACTGACAAGAGACCGCCGACAGTTGAAGGGGTTGTAATGTGAAATAGGCAGACATCTATCCAGACCATCACACAAGAATTCCAAACTGCATCAGGATCCACTGCAAGTACTATGACAGTTAGGCGGGAGGTGAGGAAACTTGGATTTCATGGAAGAGCAGCTACTCTTTAGCCACACATCATGCCAGTAAATGCCAAACGATGCCTCACTTGGTGAAAGGAGCATAATCATTGATCCACTGAACAGTGAAAAAACATTGTGTGGAATGATGAATCACGGTACCCAATGTGACGATCCGATGGCAGGGTGTGGGTATGGCGAATGCCCGGTGAACGTCATCTGCCAGTGTGTGTAGTGCCAACAGTAAAATTCGGAGGCGGTGGTGTTACGGTGTGGTTATGTTTTTCATGGAGGGGGTTTGCACCCCTTGCTGTTCTGCATGGTAGTATCACAGCACAGGCCTACACTGATGTTTAAGCACCTTCTTGCTTCCCACTGTTGAAGAGCAATTTGGGGATGACGACTGATCATTCAACACGATCGAGCACCTGTTCGTAATGCACGACCTGTGCGGAAGTGGTTACATGACAATAACATCCCTGTAATGGACTGGCCTGCACAGAGTCCTGACCTGAATCCTATACAACACCTTTGGGATGTTTTGAAATGCCAACTTTGTGCCAGGCCTCACCGACCGCATTGAATTCCAGCATTACCGATAGAGGGCGCCACGAACTTCTGACAGTTACAGTCAGGTGTCAGGATGCTTTTGATCACATAGTGTAGCTCATAACTGTAATCATTCTTATGATGATACCTCAGAATCATATTTAGAAAGAACACGAAGCACATTTGGTATTGGTGGTAAACCAACCTTAATACCGCAGTGTGCGAGTGTTCTTATATGTAGTTACATTGTAAGTTCTCTGCCACATAGCTCAGTGTATGTTGTGAGGAAAACATCAGTCGATTGTACAGTGCTTAAAGAAGTGTCTCCTGCAGACCAGTGTAGTAGTGTTCAAATGATTTTACTTTAAAACCGCTGTAGAACTTATTCATCTGCATGCTCAATCTCCTGGCAATATTGAGTCTGCATTATAGTGTAAGTTGTAAAAGCAGACCTTTGCTATCATAAGCATTTGAGGCCTTGCTCAGCAAGACTTGCCAGGCAAACGTTCTTGTTGAATGAAATAACACTTCACATCAGTATCTAGGAAGAACTGTACATTATGGAACATGACGCAAACTTCGTATTGGTGATAAATTGTTGCAGCCAGCACATCCAGAACCTTGTACTGCCGAGTGTGAGCATTTTTATATGGGGTTACTTAGCATGTTCCCTACCACATAGCTCTCTCTCTGTCGCACAAAAAGCATCAGGTGGTCATGCAGCACTTAAAGTGTGTGTCCTCCAGACCAATACACTACTGCTTTGTTGATTTTACTTTAATATATGTACTCACAGACTGTTTGATGATAAGTCTTCAACAATACGCTTGCATTGTGAGTGAGAGATCGGGGTGAGCTATTGTCACGTTCTGTTCTCTTCGTAATGTTAGTACAATATGAGGAGCATACTGTTATGTTCAAACCTGAATAGCTGCTGCCCTGCAAATGTCTATTTTCGTCAAGGAATTTGCTTCCTTTGCACTGGTCAGTGAAGTGACATGAAACATGAGCTGCTATGAATGACACGATGACAGCTTACCATAGGCATTGGTTAAAACCAAAAGCACAAGCTGAGAACATGTACGAGGGCAGTTCAATAAGTAATGCAACACATTTTTTTTTTTCTGAAACAGGGGTTGTTTTATTCAACATTGAAATACACCAGGTTATTCCCCAATCTTTTAGCTACACAACACTATTTTTCAACGTAATCTCCATTCAATGCTACGGCCTTACGCCACCTTGAAATGAGGGCCTGTATGCCTGCACGGTACCATTCCACTGGTCGATGTCGGAGCCAATGTCGTACTGCATCAATAACTTCTTCATCATCCGTGTAGTGCCTCCCACGGATTGCGTCCTTCATTGGGCCAAACATATGGAAATCCGACGGTGCGAGATCGGGGCTGTAGGGTGCATGAGGAAGAACAGTCCACTGAAGTTTTGTGAGCTCCTCTCGGGTGCGAAGGCTTGTGTGAGGTCTTGCGTTGTCATGAAGAAGGAGAAGTTCGTTCAGATTTTTGTGCCTACGAACACGCTGAAGTCGTTTCTTCAATTTCTGAAGAGTAGCACAATACACTTCAGAGTTGATCGTTTGACCATGGGGAAGGACATCGAACGGAATAACCCCTTCAGCGTCCCAGAAGACTGTAACCATGACTTTACCGGCTGAGGGTATGGCTTTAAACTTTTTCTTGGTAGGGGAGTGGGTGTGGCGCCACTCCATTGATTGCCGTTTTGTTTCAGGTTTGAAGTGATGAACCCATGTTTCATCGCCTGTAACAATCTTTGACAAGAAATTGTCACCCTCAGCCACATGACGAGCAAGCAATTCCGCACAGATGGTTCTCCTTTGCTCTTTATGGTGTTCGGTTAGACAACGAGGGACCCAGCGGGAACAAACCTTTGAATATCCCAACTGGTGAACAATTGTGACAGCACTACCAACAGAGATGTCAAGTTGAGCAGTGAGTTGTTTGATGGTGATCCGTCGATCATCTCGAACGAGTGTGTTCGCACGCTCCGCCATTGCAGGAGTCACAGCTGTGCACGGCCGGCCCGCACGCGGGAGATCAGACAGTCTTGCTTGACTTTGCGGCGATGATGACACACGCTTTGCCCAACGACTCACCGTGCTTTTGTCCACTGCCAGATCACCGTAGACATTCTGCAAGCGCCTATGAATATCTGAGATGCCCTGGTTTTCCGCCAAAAGAAACTCGATCACTGCCCGTTGTTTGCAACGCACATCCGTTACAGACGCCATTTTAACAGCTCCGTACAGCGCTGCCATCTGTCGAAAGTCAATGAAACTATACGAGACGAAGCGGGAATGTTTTAAAATATTCCACAAGAAATTTCCGGTTTTTTCAACCAAAATTGGCCGAGAAAAAAAATGTGTTGCATTACTTATTGAACTGCCCTCGTATGTTGTGTACCGTATCATTCTAAAAGCTTCTGGATAATTGAAAAGTATATCACCAGGTAGATATGTAAACTCAATATTTGAAATAGCACAAAATATATCAAACCTTTATGACTATGATTGTAAAAACCTTTCGCAGATACAGTTGAATCTTTCTTTGACTTTGTAAGATCTACAGAAGAAGCGGATGGAATGGTTCTTGGAAAATGACAGATACTGTATGACACAAAAATTCCCTCCTTTAAATGCAAATTTCATTGAGTTCGAGATGATCTTATTGATTTCAACATAAAACTGGTGTGAAAATTCGAGGATTTACTGTATGCACGATACTGAATATATCCAACTTTGCTAGCAAATAGAATTATCACTCATTGCTGACCAGTTATGATCACGAAACCCTTCTGCAAACTGAATGGCAAAGTGCACTCAGTCATGATAAGGTATCTGGGTGGTAACTTTGGCACCTACCTAGCTCCACAGAGCATCAGCCTTTGGATGTGGGCAGTCTGAGCAGTGCCAACTGGTGGGAGCTGTCAGTGTACTACCCAACCATGATATTATATTGCACTTGGACTCCAATGACTGTTATTTGAAATATGTTGTGATGTTACAGTAAACAAGTACAGTCATGATTAAAGAAAATGCATCATGCTGTGAATGCTTTCAGGACACTTGTGCCTATATTGTCAAGTGGTTCTGCATGTCCTCATGAAAAATGATGATAGAAACTCATTATAAGCCAACTGAAGTGCCCTCACTACCAGGTGCAATAATATTGTGATCAAATGTGTTTACGAATGGGTCTACTGCCTATCAGCCGCTAGATGGGTCTCCGCTGTGTAGCTGGTGATAGTGATATTGTCCATGGCATTATTGATAACATTTGTGTTGAAATACTATGCACATGATAATTTTCACCCATTACTTTTGTAAAATGATTTTTTTTTTCATCATATATTTTTTCGATGTTTAATTGAGAGTTATTATCTGAACTATAAGTAAATAGAAATGTGTGTCTTTTTTAAATGTGTTTGATATATGCCTGGTGTATATGTAAGTTCACATTTTGGATGGCTCTGTCCTGGCTGACTATGGCCAAACCAGGTTACTGTTTCATTCCCCCCCCCCCCCCCCCCCCCCCAGCCAGCAGTATCCATCCATCCATCCAGCCAGCCATTTGTCAAACCCACACATAATTTTTCTTTTCGATGGAATTTACAAACCTGGGTCCATAAAAAGATGCAATCCATGTACCATAAAATTTAGAATTCAAGAATAAGCTGAAACTGTTAGAGGAGGGTGCATCCATTCATGATGCAGATGATGTGTCTAGCATGAGCGGCCAGATCAGCAGAAATAACAATGGCAGTGCATGCAACACCGTCAAAGTAAGTCAATTCAACCCCTGTACCACATGTTATGGGGACAGTACCATATCTTCCAACATGTTTTATGGAGGAAAGCATACAACAACAAGAAAATGGATTTATTTTCACAACTCGTTTAGAAGTTCTGTACCTAACAGCTGGAATGACAAGCAAAAGATTAAATTCATTGCAGTATTTGTGCAGGGAGACTGCTTTATGGGTGAGCAATGCATAGGAAAAACATCTAAATTACAGTGAGTTCAAGAAGGTATTTTCGGCCAAATACTGATCAAGAGTGATTAAAAAAGAGGTATTCAATCCTGCTACATTCAAAGTAAACAAGGAAACCAGAGTGATTATTTTGAAGAATGCATGAACAAGACAAAATATTGGAATAAGGTCCGCATCCATAGCGTAGCGGTAGCATTACCACTTACAACGCAGGGGGGCCTGGGTTCAATTCCCGGCAGGGGACTAGGTGTTGTGTGTCCGTCATCACTTTCATCGTCATTGACGTGCAAGTTGCCGAATTGGCGTTAACTAAAGAGGACTTGCAACACGGCGGCCGAACTCCTCCGAATGGGGCCTCCCAGCCAACAATGCCATATGATCATTTCATGTCACCGGAATAAGGAAGTGGCTCCCACTGATGTCTTAAAAATATTAAAGTTAAAACTACCCCCTAACATCAGGAAAAAGTTAGTGGCCACACCTGATCACAGTGTAGACAAGTTCTAGTCTGCAATCTGTATGATTGATTTGCTGGGAAGAAGATTGGCACAACACCGAAAACAAGTCATGCATCAAATGGTAACAATTGCAGGCATGTAATGATAATTGCAATGCACGAAGTTCAAGGAGACAAAACAATGGGAGCTGGGAAAAATCCTTCCACCACTCTCAAAAACCAGCCACAAAGGAGTAGGCCCTTCATCATCCAGTACCACCCCAGACTGGAACAACTGAACCATATCATTTGCCAGGGGTTTTATTACCTATCATTGTGTCCTGAAATGAGGGACATCATACCTGAGATACTTCTCCCCCCTCCTAAAGTCCTCGTCCATCCCTATGCCACTCCCTATCCCAACCCTTTGCCACAACGATCATATCCCTGTGGAAGATCCAGGTACAAAACTGCCCAATCCAACCACCCAGAACTTCTTATTCCAGTCTTGTCATAGGTTTATCCTACCACATCAGGGGCCGGGCCACCTGCGGAAGCAGCCATATCATTTACCAGCTCTGCTGCAATGATTGCATAGCTTTTTATATTGGTATGATTACCAACCAGCTGTCCATCAGCATGAACAGCCACCGTCTAACAGTGCCAAGACAAAGTAGATTACCCTGTGGCACAACATGGCGCTGAATATAACACACTTGATTTCAATGGCTGCTTCACTATCTGAGCCATCTGGATCCTTCCCCCCACCACCAGCTTTTCTGAACTGTGCAGATGGGAGTTATTCTTACAACACATTCTCTGCTCCCTTAATCACCCCGGCCTCAATATACGGTGACCCATTGTCCCCATCCCCCCCACCTAACAGTTTCCAACCCCTCTGTCGTATCATCTCCTCCACAATCTCATCTTCCACCCTGTTTATTTGCAGGCCTCTACCAATGCATCCGCCCGTCTTTCCCCTCCTCTCCTTTTTTACCCACCTTCCTGCCCCACAACCTCCTGAAACTGCGCCTATTGGCAGTCTAGTCCCTGCACACTCCACAGGACAACATTCATCCCTCTCCCCACCCATACACTACTATCCCTTCCCCTTCCCCACCCCCTGCAGATAGCTGCTTGCATCCCACATGATGTTGCATTATGGTCCAAGATGCTGGAGTTGGAGGTCAAGCGTGCGTGAGGTACGGTTGTGTGTGTGTGTGTGTGTGTGTGTGTGTGTGTGTGTGAGAGAGAGAGAGAGTGTCTTTTAACCATACCTGTTGGCAGCTTGATGCACCTTCTTTACTGTAGGTAGCAGTCTATCTTGTCCTACATTGTTGACATTCCTACCTGGAGTTTCCATTGTTTAATTTAACTGTTTCAATATATTTAAAATTGCTAATTAATTGTTTGACACTGTGAGAAATTGTGTGTGTGTGTGTGTGTGTTTTGGCAGCAGTGGGAATCAAACCCAGGCCAACTAATCACTACTCAGTGCAGCTACCCACTTGCCCACTGAGCTATTACTGCAATCATCCCTTAAAAAACTCCTCATGCCCTAAACTTGCACTATACATAACATGCAGTTTCAAAGAAAAATGCTGATCTAGTGCTGTGAGCAATGTAGCACTCTTAGTGCCAAAAGGGATAACCTCACATCAGAGCACGCGCAGCTGAAAACAGACAACTGCATCCCTTCTCTGAATTGGTCATAGGGTACTGACAGTTATTACAACACTCGTTTTTTTTTTAAGAATAGTGGGAGAGTTATGTTTGTATGACTTGTTTTTTGATAACTTAAATCTCTTGCAGCTGCTTCCAAGTGTATCTATACAGATTCACAGCATTCCTTGTGTCACAGCAGTGGAGTATTGTTTCACATTAAACAACTGGAAAGCTTAAAATTCTAGATGGCTCAAATACAAAATTGCGAACTTCGGTGATGAGCAGTACTCAGATCAGCAACATGTAATCACTGACAATTCAGAGTGTGCTGTTTGACAATGAAACATGCAACACATCTTTCTATAATTGTCACTGATCTGAGGTTAATTTTTTGAAACTCTGAACTTCAGAAAAATAAGCTCTCTTTATGCTTTGAAGAACACTTACTGATACAGACTAAACTATCCAGTTGGTTAGTGCTCTTAACATATTATGAGGAAGTACATAAGCTATTTGAACATTTCATCAAGGTTGTGAGAAATGGGTTTCACATGTCACTCCCAAATCAAAACAATAATCAGAAGAACAGCAGCAACAACATTGTCTCTGTTCAAACTGAAAGGCAGACAAACAATGCAACACAGTGGTTAGCGTGTTGTTTTACACGAACACTACTGTGTTAACATTACACCCCAGTACTACTGACTTATGAGGGGCATTCAACAAGTAATGCAATACATCTTTTTTTTGTCAGTCAATTTCAGTTGAAAAAATTTGGAAACTGTTGTGGTACATAGTGGAATATTCTCACTTCAGTGCCTGTAGTTTCATGAAGTTCCAATAGGCGACAACACTACAGGAGCAGGAAAAGCGCCTGTAACAGAGGTGTGTTCCTAGCAGTGAGCTGTCACTGTGTTTCACTGGCAGAAAACCATAGCAATGCAGATTTTAACAGGCATTTGCAGAATATCTGCAGAGATCTGGTAGTGGACAAAAGCATAGTGAATCATTGGGCAACGTGTGTCTCATCATCACAACAATGATGCATAAACCTGTTGATCACACACCTACTGGCTGGTCACACACAGCTGTGACTCCTGCAGCTTTTTCACTGCCACAAAAATGCAAATGAACTCCCCTTTCTCCTTGATGATTCAAGGACCCATACAAGTCAGCACACCTGAGAGGAGCTCACAAAACTTCACTTGACTGTTCTTCCTCATCCACCCTACAGCACAGATCTTGCACCTTTAGATTCCCATCTGTTTGGTCCAATGAAGAATGCACTCCAACAGACAGAGTATGTGGATTACAGAGAGGTTATTGATGCACCAAGACGTTGGCTCTGACGTCGACCAGTAGAGTGGTACCATGAGGGCATACAGGCCCTCCTAGTAAGGTAGCATTGCATTAAACAGAGAATATGCTGAAAAACAGGTCTTTGTAGACAAAAAGTGGTATATTGGAATCCTGAACAAAACCAAAATTCTTTCCGAAAAGAAATGTGTTGAATTACTTATTGAGCACCCATCATATTTCCTTTAAATGAAGTACACCAACTTAAATCTTTTGTTATGAGCAGCTTTTCCCCCTTTTCATTCAGGTCTCCAAGATCTAATATTGTACACTTTTGCCAAACATTTGTTTCTCATAGTCAGATCATGTGAACTGTTCTGTTTAAGTTAATGCCTTCACCTTGATTTCTTTCACAGCTTCACTTTCCACATTTAACTATCTTCATTATCCTTAAAGTTTGTTATTCAAATTTAATTTCTACTGGACATAATCAATTTTGTCATCATTTCTTCTTCCTACATCATTACTGGCATGTCACATGTTCATATCTCATAACAGATTTAACATAAACTGAATAGATGCTAGGGGTAAATTTTTTCCTGTAGTCACACCAGATCAAGTCTTCACCGTAAATTCTAGATTTTTTTTCAAGCTCACCTCACATGTCACACACTTCACCCATCTAAGCAACCAATTTTACTTTACATGAACTACTGGTCTGCTCCCATTCTCAAATACCACAGTAAAGGAAACATCCATACTTCGGTGAGAGATTTTTTTAAAAAATCATTTCAATTTATTTTCTCATACAAATCAGTAATCGTGGGACTTACGATAAAATATGACAGTCTCTTTATTGATGGCAAATTGTACTAGATCAGCTATGCAATAGAATGATGTGTCTTCCAGATCACCGATGTTGCACTGAGATGAGAAGCTGATAATCTTTTTTCCAGTTCACACCAACTTTATATTCTGAAAATGAAAAAGTTCAAATACCTCATACAGCATTCATACAAAATTATTTTGTCTATAAGGTAAGCTCTGCAACAGCACTAACAAGGAGACTGAAAAGTTGCTGGCTTCGACATCTTCCACTTGGAACTGAAACAGGGATTCGGCATCATACAAAAGTTTAATATCTTGTCATATTATGTAACTGAAATATCACACTTTTCTTATTCTTACAACTATTTTTAATTTAAGGAAGAATGTGAAATGGTCAGCGGTCAAACAAGTTTCACATCTGTAGCATCATCAAATATACAACGGACAATTATACGGAGGGTATTCGCATTATGATGCCACAAACATTATGGGAGAACTGTCCATTTTATATCACTGTCATAACCTGCACATTTCACTACTTTAGTTGAATTCCGTGGGTTTGGCTACAAAGGATGCTGTCCACATTCTGAGACTTGGGGAGCAGGGTATATCTGCCAAAAAGGTAGTTGAGGTTCTGGACATTTCCCAGGAAGGAAGTGATTCAATTATTAAAAATGTCCTAGACATGAGGAAGCTCGCAGTGATGTGGGTCCTGAAATGTTTGAACAGCAGGCAAAAGGAGGCATAAATTGAGACAACCAAAGCTGTTATGGGCCACTTTTATGCTATAAAGGATTTTGTAGCTAGATTAGTGGCTGAGCATGGAAACTGGCTCCTCACTCATGATCCCTGAACTGAGGAACCATGAAACAAACAACATCACACAGTTCCTATGACCATGGAAGTTCCTCACCCAGAAATTGCCCGGATTTTATTGTTCATTTTCTGGGGCAGAGACAGTATACCATTGACAGAACAGAAGAGATGAAGCAATGATCAAACAAGTGCATCAATCTGAGGGGGGTTAGGGTTACGTTGAATAAATGCGTACAGTCAAAATTCTGACTATTCTTCTTCTACAAAGCTAGGAACTTTTCAGTTCTCCCTCATTTATGAAAATATTAAGTTGCAATAACAGCACACGTTACAAAAGTGCAAGACAGATTCAGGAGAACAGTAAACAACTCTAAAACAAAATATTTCTATGCTTGAAGACGAATCACGAAAACATTTTACCTAAACTGCTGAACCACGCTAAGATTCCTTCGCTGGAACTGCTGGCGCCTTTTTCACAAATGGAATCAGTTCTTGATATTCTGAAAAGTAACAATTGTTGGAACTCATGATATGAATTAAAAGAAATTATGACACAAATTTATGTACCTAAAGGACCTCAAATTAATTGTCTGCTTACAGATAAACAGTTTACACTGAAAATTAAATATGATTCTGCAGAATAATCATAATCAAATACATGCATAACACCTGACTGTTTATGAAATATAAACATTTATTAACTATAAAGCAAACACGTAAGATCATCATGCCATAGAATTTCAAACTACATTTTCTTCAAACAAAATATTACCATTACTGATCACACATGAATATTAAGTGCATATAATGTAAGAACTTTTAGGTAGTCATGAAACAGAGACAGAAATTTCAGTGGCATAACAGTAACAATAAATCTTTCTTCACTGACATGCCCCTCAAGTTTATCTGTTGTATTACATGCACTCATGCGAACGCAGCTCTCTCACACACATGACCACTGCCTCTGGCTGCTAAGGCCAGACTGTAAACAGCTGTGCATGATGAGAGAAGCCATCTGGATGGTGGGGGTAAGTGGGAGGCTGGGGCAGGGTGGAAGAGGGATAACAGGGTAGGGGTGGGACAGTAATGAGCTGCTTGTGGGAGCATACAATAACAAAGTGGAGAGAGGGTAGGGCAGCTGGGTGCAGCCAGGAGCTTAGACAGAGGGCAGGGGGATGTGGATGGAGGGGTGGAGTGTGGGATGGGGGGGGGGGGGGAGCGAAAAAGGAGAGAAGTAAGGAGACTATGGGTGTGCTGGTGGAATAGAGGGCTGTATATTGCTGGAGTGGAAACAGGGAAGGGGATAGGTGGGTGATGGACAATGACTAATGAAGGTTGAGGCCAAGAGGGTTACAGGAACGTAAGATTTATTTATTAAAGGAAGAGTTTCCACCTTCACAGTTCCAAAAGGCTGGTGTTGGTAGGAAGGATCCATATGGCACAGGCTGTGAAGCAGTCATTAAATGAAGAACATAGTGTTGGGCAGCATGCTCAGCAACTGGGTGATCCAGCTGTTTCCAGGCCACAGTTTGTCAGTGACCATTCATGCAGAGAGAAAGCTTCTTGGTTATCGTGACTATGTAGAACATAGCACAGTGATTGCAGTTTAGCTTGTAGATCACAAGACTGGTTTTCACAAGCAGCCCTGCCTTTGATAGGACAGGTGCTGCTTTTAACTGGACTGGAATATGTGGTGGTGGTGATTGTGGTAGGATGTATGAGAGGTCTTGCATCAAGGTCTATTACTGGGATATGAGCCATGAGGCAAAGGGCTGGGAGCAGGGGTTGTATAGGGATGGACGAGGATATCATGTAGGTTCGGTGGGCAGCAGAATACCACTATGGGAAGGGTATAGTAGGTAAGATACTCCTCATTTCATGGCACACCAAGAGGTAGTCGAAACCCTGATGGAGAATGTGATTAAGTTTATCCAGTCCTGGGTGAGGAAAATGCCGTCATGACTAAGTACCAATCAGGACTGGAACAGCAGAGCTATTCTGCCACCCACCGAACCTACACAATATCCCCATCCACCCTAAAATCGTACATCCTATGCATCTAGCTCCAACCAACATTCCACATTCAAAGTCTGTTAAGTCCTGTCATGCGGCCATAATCGCGTTGGAAACCTGTTCACATGCACCACCTGAGTACAAATGACAGCTCCGCAAATGCACTGTCTTATATACCTTGTGTACATGATACTACCATCATTTGTACATGTGCATATCACCATACCATTACTTTTGTCACTTCACTTTATTGAGCATGGTTAGATATAACAGCTGCGGAATCTTTACATATAACACATACCACAGGCAACATCACATTCAAATGAGCAGCAACTGCAAAACAATTACCTGGAGGCATGTAAGGCTTCAGTGCAGCAGGAACTTTAATGCCATCATCTGTCTGGTGGACTTCCAACAAGGCACAAATGACTCTAGTAGTAGCACACATTGTTGCATTAAGCATGTGTACAAATGGAATCTGCAAAAAATATGCCAAATGATCAAGTGAAATAGCAATGACAGTGAATCTGACTACATTACAGGTATTTCAAGTAGTATTACACCAACACTTGCAAGCTTAGTCTCAAACAAACTACAGACAAGTGATGGTAAAAATATGACTAGTGTTCATTTAATAACTGACCATTGTAATTGTTATTTACAGACTGGAAATTTTGCTGAAATCATTTCAGTATGCACTGTATATGTGATAGTGATAAGCTACACAAAGTGCAAGATTCTGCAGCATTATTTATAAGGTGGACTGAGGAGACAGTGGGCAATTTGTAAAAGTTATTATCTCCAGTGTAAGAAACGTTCAAGAATACTTCTGTCACTTTGGAAGCTAGTAAAATGTGATCAATAATAATAATAATGATGATAATAATAATAATCATCATCATCACTGCTACATCAACGCTGTGTTTAATAGCCTGCTAAAGTTACTGCAGTTCACAAACCTTTCTGACTAACAACAAATATTAGCTCAAATCTGAAGTCACAATAACTGGCACGTATGGATGAAAATATAAACAAAATATAAACCCACGACCTGTGCATGGAAAAGTTTCCTTTGCTTCAATTAAATACGAACATTGTGTGATATAAATCTGGTTTAGTTCGAAAATACTATTGCAGCTACCCTATTCACCAGAATACTGCACTATGTGATTACTATTTGTTCTCTTCATAAACATATGTAAGACTGATGTTCAGAGCCCTCACTGGGATGAATTATGTGCTGGGTGACCAACCAGGGTGTATACGTAGATAAGTAAAAAAAAATTCTGGATTTTTCCCAGTTATATATACATTTTCCCCCGGGTGAAAATACACTTTTTCCGTGTTAAGCGACAGTATACTTTCCCTAGGAACTTTAGAAGTTATCAGTTCTTTGAATGACTATGGTTTTATACACCAGCTTAGAATGTCTAGTCACTTTAGAAAATGAAACTCAGGGGGAAAACAAACACATTTTGGAAAGATCTTTGACGTGCAGCAACATGTACGCTGCATATTTTCAAATGCAAATCCCACCAAACACCACATATTACTTGCTGAAGCACTGAAATCGTGATTGCAAATGTGTGTTTGTAAGCCAGGCACAGTGCAAGTCATGTGATCTCACCAGCCGATGACAGTGGATATTCAGAGCATAGGGTATATGATGATGTCAGCCAACAGCAACATAACTGTTGAGTAGTTTGAACACACAAATAGAAAAGTTAATGTTTTAAATTAATGTACATAGTGTTGCTATGAGAAAAGCAAAATCTTTACATATAATATTGGTCTCGAAGATCTGTGGGGATGTAGAACCACTAGCTCACCTCCCAATGATATCGCTACCATACTGCAGCGAGAACAACTATATCTATTCCAGACCAGTTCTCTGTAGTACGCGCTCTGTGCTACACGCATTGTGTATATGCTGCGAAAATAAAAGTATTCATAGTAAGTGTCGGGAGTGCAAGTGATTATTTATTGTCATAATTACCAAGCCCGCTCTCCACTACCTATAGAATAATAAGCTGCAAGAGAAGCTAAGCATTCAAATATAATGTTGATCTTTTCTATGCTTGTTACACTTTAAGATACATCAAACAAATGTGTCAGTAAAATGTTTACTAATGACTTAAATGTCTGATCTTCCAGGCTTGAAATTCTTCTAAATGACTCATCCTCGAAGAGTTGATTTTTAATTGAGAGTCAAACACTCTGTGATTTAAGAAATTCATCGTACATTCTCGCACATGGTTCATCTTGCACAAAAGGAAATTTACTTTGAAAGTAAAGCCTAGTTTACACGACGCTACTAGGTTGCAGGCAACTGCACTACCAGTCACTGCGCATTTGCCCAACTCGGTGAAACTAAACACTCTCGGCGTGTTTCAACTTTGGCGACACTAGTTGCAAGAGTTTCAGATTGGGTGTGTTCATGTTTCTCACATGTTTTCTTACATTATGTCATAAAAGAAACAAGACATCAGAGGATACTCCAAGAGCATCAGAATTTCGTGAACCATACTAAAATGCATAATTTGGCTTATAGTGCACCTTCGCATGTCCAGATTACCAATAAAGTAGGAATCAACCTCAGTGTGGTTTTTGGAATGTAAATTTTCTTGGAGTACCAGTACTGTATTATCTCATGTTTGGTTCTTTATAATGGCATAATGCCATATGTGCTAGAAGACGAAAACGTGCACTTGAAATGCAGCGAACAGCTAAAACTAGCCAATAGCGTGGAATTAAACACTTTGTTTCAAATTAATTGACTGCCTCAGCGGAAAAGATTAATAAAAGCCAAATTTCTATAGCAAGCCGTCAAAAATAACTTCATTGTTCTGCAAGGTGATTAATACTTGACAATCAGAAAGGTGGTAATAAAATGAGATCTGAAACTAATAACATTTTAGCCCTCAGTGAATATATTTTAATTCACTTGATAGCTCGCAGTCACAGAAATCCGTTTTGTTTTCAGTTGACGTGAGAGCAGCGAACAAAGAGGAAACACCAAAATCACTAAACGTAAACAAGGGACATGTGGACACCTCCCCACTACAACTCAGACTGCTCTGCACAGCTGCCCAACATCTACAATACTTCCACCCCCCCCCCCCCCCCCCCTCCCAAGCGTTTGAGATGGATGCCAAACTTTTTTCAAAAAATGTTAATTTTGTAGTGTACACCTTTCTGAACAGTCTTAAACATAAAACATATGTTCGAGGAAATGTAAGACATGTTATTTGGTCTTAAGTGTGCCCAATTGCAGCGCCACGCCTCTTCACACAGCATTCTTCTATCGCACATCATTGTTTTTCGCTCCGTGGAATTCAAACGTGAATATTTTGTAATCGATGCCATCAAACTGTGTTCACAACAGTGGAAATTAAAATGTCCTGTGGTGCCTCTCCTGCCACCACTCGGTCAGTCTGACATCCCGCCCCCTCTTAAAGAAAAACTTGCAGTTAATACTGGATGGGATTATTTGTTACCAGGAGAACGAGGAATCTTCAGAAAATTTGCACTCTTTATTAGCTAATAACTTGTTATTTTGTGTGACATAACATTAAATATAGGATACATAAAACAATAAAGAGACAAGTAAGACAGTACACATTTCTTCAATTCTTACATCCTAGCATTTTTCTCTCTCTACTCTTGCTGTAGCTTTACATGGCTTGTTTTCCTTTCTGCGAAAGAATCTATTAGCTCATCAAAGTTTGTCAAACATTTTGCTACATGAAGAACCGAAATATCATTGTATAATAGTGAAAAAGCTGTTAATACAAATAGTAGCCAAGACTGATATGATTTCTTGATCTGATCACGTCTATTTTGTCACGGTCTGCTAGATGAAATGAAATAGGCCTGTCTAATATTGCAGAAATTGCAACACACATAAAATAAATGAGACTGTTTTGGCACAAAGTACGTGGTCGAGCTATTTAGGCGCACTCTTACATCCTCCTATTTCATGTACAATGGCCAGTATTACGATCAGACAGACAGCGAACAATGGGTAGCCCGTTGGCTCCAGCTGTTGCAAACCTCTTCATGGAGAATTTTGCGGATATTGCCATAGATACTGCACCATTGAAACCGAAGTGTTTCTTTCGATGCGTTGACGACACGTTTGTCATTTGGCCACACGGACGCGAGAAACTAGACGAGTTTTTGGAACACCTCAATGGCATCAACAGTAATATCCAGTTCACCACAGAGGTGGAAAAAGATAATGCATTGAACTTCCTCGACGTCCTTGTCCACCGTAAGGGTGCCTTGGCCACAGCATCTACAGAAAACGCACCCACACAGCCCTGTACCTGCACGTCACCAGCCATCATCATCCAGCACAGAAGCGCACAGTATTACAAACATTGGTGCATCGTGCAAGAGTAATATCAGACGACGATAACCTGCTCCATGAACTGAACCACCTACACAAGGTTTTCAGGAATAACGGCTACAGCGCCCATCAAGTGAAAGACGTGATTTCTGGGAAATATCAGAAGAAGACCACTGATGAAGAGCAGGAAAAGAAATGAAAGATGTAGCTTATCATACTCCAGACCATAAGGTCTGGGGTTGCACCAGTGTGTCTTGGACAAATGCACTCTACAAGACAGCATTCACCAGGTCTACGTCGTACACGCAAACGACCATCACTTGGGAGCATGGAGAGAGTGCTTTCACCGCTGAAGACCATGGTGCGCCATTCCATCTTCCAAGTGATCCTCTGATGGCACCAGTCGAGTTGTGCATGTCAATGCTGTGGCATGGTGTGAGTGGAAGATGGGCTAGAGGTGTGCGTGCCTATAGCCCCCCTACTAATAACCTATCCCCAACAGTTCGCGTTGACTCATCTGGACTCACAAGCCCTCTTATCTGTGCTGTGGTAGTTGTGATACCCTTACAATATGACAATCCTGGTGGGCGTTAATGTTGCATGGACATTAAGAACCTTGTCTACAGGTGTGAGAATGCCCACGTGACCATCGATACCAGCATCATTGCACATCTGACGCAGCATGTTCGTCTTATGTGGCAATTCTCTGAAAGGATCATCCCGTCACTTGAAAGGTCACTACTTGACCCTTTTAAACTTACTCAGTTGACTGTACAAAGCATGAATACGTCTGTGTGGCATGATTGCCTGCTTGCTTCACACACTTGCACCACACTAAGGCTTCTGGCTGTGAGCATTCCCTGTTAAAGGGTAGACATAGATGGTGCTCTAGTTGTTATGCCACAACACTATCTGTTGGTGGACGGCACTGAAATCATCATCAGTATCTCTACTGTCCCTCAGGAGGCATATGCATCACAGGATCAAAATCAATGTTATCTTTCCAGGTGTACCAACTTCCTCTGCCCTCAGCATGGAATGCAGAGAGCACATCTGAAGCAGTGAAAGGGTTAGTAAAATTTCAAATACCAAATAGATGTTCACTTTGATTTACATGACTAACAGTAAGTCAGTACCAGAGCACTGCATTCATACGAATGAAATATAATAAAACTGTGCCAAATAAAGGATTAAAGAGTAGTTTCAAGTACAAAATAATAGCAAAGGGCATCAGTTATCTTCGTTGATCAATATTTTCACTTATATGATACTAGGAAGATTCATACAAAGAAATGCTGGCATTCAATTGTGTGAAATGACATTTACTGATAATGCCATAAAATATGAAAAGATTGGCAAACTATCCAATAACAATGAGATTCAATTCCCTGCTCTAACAAAGACAGAAAACAAAGAAACCACTAAGAGAGTATACTTCCAAATACCGTGAAAGTTTGTTTGAAAACAGCAGAAAATGATTATGTAGCATCCATACATTTGTGTTCATTTTAAATTTTTTTAAGTAAGTCGAACATGAGCACTAGATTACAACGATGAAAACCACCATAAAAGAATGGCAAGAACTTACTGAAGGCGAAATTGCCGTAGCTGCTGAGAGGCGCTACAATGAATGCCAACAGCTCTATGTACAAAACTTATCAGAAACAAGATACTGAAAAAATTTGAGACGTGTAATTGAAGGAATGAGAAACAATGAGATCTGAGCACTCCAGCAAGCACAGAGACAAGGCGCAATGGATAAATAACCTTAAAATTGTTGTAAAATTTATGGTTGCAGAAAACAGTTTAGCTCTTGTTTGGTCGGCAGTACTCTAATACTAAACAGTTACAAATAGTCAGGAACAGTTTATTTAATGCGTCACAAATGGAAACTTACAGCAGTGTTCATCTTTTTTGTTTTACCATATCGAACAAGCAACCTTCTTGCCTGATAATCAAGGCAATTGCTGCATGAGACAAGTTCACGGAAGGCACCTGGGACAAGATGAGGAAATTTATTACATATATTTCCACAACAATTGCATTTTTTAATATAATACTGACAATGAACATGTGAGGATATGAAAATAATTTATTTCTAATTGTTGATGGTAAGCAACTTTCAAAATGAGTTGAAAACACAATTCATATTAACTATTGATCTAAATAAGTGATTTATTAATCTATGGTAATAGTAAATAAGAACATATTCATTATCAGGTTGCTGCTCATTTTGATATATTGAGAAATATCTCACCAGAACCAGGGAACCAAGCTTCAATATCCCATTTCTTGGCAGCTGCATGGTTCAAAGCACCAGACACGATATTTACTACTCTATATGGAATTTCGAGTTTTTTGCAGAACTCCTCAGCATTTCCTAACATTTCTTCCATCATTTCCCATGATTTGTTGTCGTAAGGAGAAGTGAGGCAAAATTGCTCTACCTGTAAAAATAAGCTCCTATAATACAGTGAAACATTAATTTAATTTCAGATAATCACTAACAATAACTGGTAACTGCATTATTCAAAAAAAAAAAAAAAAAAAAAAAAAAACCACACACTTCGGTTTCAATTAAGCTGCTAATACAAACATACATGTGTATAAAATCAGCACACTTCTATTTGAAAGGAATACGCTGCAGTTCGTTAAAAGATACAAGTCACTGTGAACCTCAATATGTTTATTTTCAGTGCTTAGTGACAGACACACAATGACCACATGTCACACTTACTGACCACTGTTACTGGACCACTACACACGTAAGGTAACACCCATTTTGTTGCCTTATAATCTAATCTACTGTTTAACTTAGTTCTAAATAAATGCTTAAAAAAATTGTACAGTTAGAAAAAAATCATTTTAATACTTTCTTTATGAGTGACATACAGTGTACTACTTCATCACAAAGGGGTTATAACAGAGGATTATTTATGCACACTTGTATTTAATTAATGTGCTATCTGCATTATACATCTCATTCCTTTTTAAGTTTCTTATTTTATTGTATGGAATATTTGCTATGCTAATATAAAATTGGTGACAAAAGAGTAAAAAAATTATTACATATAATGTGTGTATTTGTATAAATTTCTGTTGTGATTGTATGTAATGCATGTCGCAAAAAGATCTGTGTACTTTACATAATCTGTACGATTTTGCTACAGCAGAAGATAAACTTGTTAAAACAAGAGACTGTGGGTAGCCATGCAGGTGTGTGAATGTGTCAGTCAAATGGTATGCTCTAATTTTGGGAACTTTAATATGGATGAGAGGGAATATGAAGTCAAGACTTAATATGAGCTGGGAACTATTTTGGATGACGTGGAAGAGGAGAACTGAGACGTGTTTTTCTGAACAGGGTTAATTTTCGAGGGCCATTCACAAGTTTTGTTTGCAACGAAAGATTGAATAAATGTGCACATTTCATAACAATAAACTTGAAGTGGATAGGTACACTGTATCCAGATATACAATGTTTCACCTAACATTCAAACCTAAAAATCCCATTCTGACATTTCTATGCCTACAAAAGACTCAAATATATTGAAAGAGGACTAAGTATCATCTTTACAGCAATGATCTTCTAAAAATGATATTTTCAAATAATTAACTTAAAATCTAGCAAAAGGGCATATATATTTGTTGTCAACAACCATCTTCGGCTGTCCCGCACAAGACACACGTATTATGCAGCATTAACGAGCAGTCACCCATCACAGACGCAATATGATGGTACGTCTTTGCAGTTCCATCACTTTTCTGGAACCAGCAGCCTCAACAAGCACATAACATGAGTGCTATGCATTTTATCAGATTTAAACCTGACACTTTAAAAGCTAGTCACCGTCTTTTGATTCTAGAGTTAATCAAAATATCCTCAAACGATGGAAACTCCAGGTAGCATTATCAACAATGTAGGAAAAGATAGATTGCTACTTACTGTAATAAAGACATGTCAAATTGCAGATGAGCACAGTGAAAAGATTCTAACACAAAGCTTTTGATCACAACCTTCGTCGGTAACCCACACACAACAAACCAACGCCAGCACCTCGGGCCAAGGTGCTGGAGTCAGCAGTTGCATGTGAATTGTGCTTTTGTGTGTGCGAATGGTGTGTGACTGTGTGTGTGTGTGTGTGTGTGTGTGTGTGTGTGTGTGTGTGTGTGTGTGTTTTACTGGTAACTGACGAAGACTGTGTCCAACAGCTTTATGTGTCTTAATTGTGTCTGTCAGCAACTTGAAACGTCTTCTTTATGGTAAGTAGCAATCTGTCTGTTCCTACATTGTTAAAGTATCCTTGTTCTGATAAAAGAGGAATCTTTATTTTGAAGTCGAACATAGCAAATTACTTTAACTTTACTATGTCATGTCATACAACTGCAATTCACACATTGCTTTACAGTTTGAACACTTCAGATTTTTTTGGATTAGTTTCCTTAAATTAAGTTCTTTCTTGCAGGACATCCAATGATACCACAATACCCTGTGCGTGGGTGGCAACTCTGAAATCTTCAATACAAACCCCATTTTTGATTGCAAATTACGATTCTATGGCAAAATCTACATCTATTTTGTCTGAAGCACTTTCTTCATTTCACCACAGATCATTCTGTAATTGGAGGAATAGAAATGGGTACACAATCATAATTTACAACACACTACTCAAAGGCTCTTGAATATCCAAAGGCTTGTGGAGACTCCACCTCCATGCTGCGAGGGAGGACAGGCCAGTATTTCACAACTTTGAATTGGAAACCCCATTCACAATGTTGTATTTGTCCAATATACTGAACAGAGAATTACTCGACGTGCCACTATGGCTGTGGCTCGGAGCAAACACTACTCTGCTTTTACAATCAGAGTAAGTGTTCAAACTTAGTACTGCCAACTTCAATACACTTTGGGATCTGCTTTTCAAATGACCGTACACAGGACGCAAGCATATCTGCAGGAATGTCAGCACAAGTGTTTCTTATGCGGTCTACCATGTCTTCACGGCCTGCTGCCACTTGTTAGCAAACCTTGTCTTTTAAATATTCCCACAGAAAGAAATCCGGCAACGTCAAATCTGGAGACGTAGTAGGTCAATGAACAGTGACACCTCTGCTGATCCACAGACCAATGTAAACATGCTCTAATACCTCCCGCACTTCAATTGCATGATGTGCTGGGAAACATGATGTATGTTGTCAAACATTTAGGGTAACATCCTACAGCAGTACTGGTAGTTTCTGTACCAAAAATGTTTGATATTTGAGTCAATTCAACATGCCGTTGATAAAATATCGATCAATGGGTTTGTTCCCCATGAAGCCACACCATATGTTAACCAACCACAGACATTGATAGTCAACTTGCCTTAACCATTGGGGATTGTCTATACTTCAGTAATGCATGTTATGCTGGTTACTGCTACCATGGTTTGTGAATGAAGACTCATCGGGAAATTGTATCTCGGCAAAGAACGTGGGGGTCATTTGCATTTGTTGATGTGCCCATTCACAAAATACTACCTGGTTGTGTAAATCGGCGCCATGAAGTTCTTGATGCAGTGACACGTGGTATGGATGATACTTATGACAATGCAGTATTGTGACAATAGTACCTCTGGACACACCGGAATTGTGGTGTAAGGCGAGCGCTTATATGTTGATTGTGGTGCACTGCCACTAGTACAGTTATTTCATTATCTTCTCCTGTAACATGTTTGCTTCATTTCCTTTTGACAGTCTGTAAGCTGCCATCAGACACAAAGGCATTGTAAAGACCTTGTAAAAGAAAGAACGAGAGTGAGTTTTCCCCGGAAAACGCTCAGCATACAAGCCAACATCAGCCTCAACATTTCTCGTACATTCTCCGTAAATCAGGATCATTTCAATTCTTTCTTCTGTGGTTGCAACATGCATCGTCCACTTACATGTCTGTTCTCCAAATGATAGGTGGGTGTGCAGGCAATAAAAACTGCACAAGTATTGTAATGTTTAGAGCTGCTATCTGTTCTATGACTGTATGATACGGGAGCTCTGGTTACAGTAGACTGCCTGTTATGAT
The DNA here is from genome assembly GCF_021461395.2 of Schistocerca americana. Lineage (NCBI taxonomy): Eukaryota > Metazoa > Arthropoda > Insecta > Orthoptera > Acrididae > Schistocerca > Schistocerca americana. Next base: position 544,938,690 of record NC_060119.1, read on the forward strand.
ACACTGTAGTCTGCTATATGGCCATGGTGGCATGTCAAGTAGTCCCCTGTTTCGAGGAATACGTTTCGGATAGGGTTCCAACTAGAGATATGAAATACTGGCCCGTTCTACCCTCACAGCATGGAGGTGAGGTGCCATGTGCCATTGGATATTGAAGGGACATTGAGTAGCATGTTGTAAATTACAGTTGTGTACCCATTCCTATTCCTTTGATTACAATGCCATCTTTGGTGCCCAAGCTCCTGCATTCATTTCCGTGTTCTTTTCTCTTTTGGGTCCACGTCTTCCTTGTCTTCCGTTTCTGTTTCCCCTCAAAACCTATGTGTCTCGGTAATTTTTTTCTTAAGTTTGATGACACTCCTAAGAGAAGTTTCCAATTCTTGTAGATCTCACTGTGAATGATGCTCCTTTGGTTTCCTTACCTTGAAAGTAGGTTACTATCCTTGTGGTTGTCGTGTCTTCTGTATTCACTGTTGTTTTGATGGGACCATTTTTCTTTAAATCTCTCTTTGGTCTAATGTTCCTCCACTAGAGCTTTTTTGTTCACTGTAAGAGTCTGTGTTGCATATAGGGCCTCCAATCGAGTAACAGCGCAATAGTGCCTAATTTTTGCATTTAAAGATGTCAGTCTCATTATTATCGATGCCTTTAATTGGTTGGTAGACCATTCCCATTATGTTAATGGATGAAAAAAATCTCCAACAGGTTAGGCTCTATCCACTCACCTATATATTTTAAACTTTTCTGTTTGTTTCATTTTTCTTAGTCCAACCTCCAGTTCTCTTGGCACTGATTTTGTGTTTGTGCTTTCTCAAAGGAGATTTGGATCCCAGCCTTCACTGCCTGCATTTACAGTTAGCCAAGCTGTTTTGCTGCCATATCTATTGAGTCTAAAAAGACCATGTGCAAAGGTTAGACAGTTAATGGTAAGATTCATATACCTGTAGCCTAGCCTTACCCCATTTTTTACCCCTGAATTGCTCATTCCTTTATGCCATTCTTTGATGACCTTTTCTGAAACAGAGCTAAAGAAAGAGGTGATAGTTCATTCGTTGTCTCATCCCTATACTGATTTCAAAGGCATCAGATTTCCCTTCTCTGAACTTCACTTTGCAGGTGGTGTTGGTCGGGGTTTGCTGATAATAACTTTCATATTGTTAGCCAAGTCAAACTCTTCAAGGATTTAAAAATAGGTGGTTTAATCAATTCAGTGATGTGCCTCCCTGAAACTGACGAATTTCTCCACAATTGTCAGCATACAAACCATTCATTCAATGAAACATCATCAATATGGGCTTTCGGAGCTGAAGGTCCCCTCGTGTACCCTTGACAACTGCATGACACAATGTTTTACACCTCACCTGGACCCTCAACACTGACATTGCACTGTTGATGATGGAAACATATTGCCTGGTCGGCCGAGTCTTGTTTCAAATTGTATCGTGCAGATAAACATGTACAGGTATGGAGACAACCTCATAACTCCATGGACTCTGCATGCCAGCAGGGTACTGTTCAAGGTGGTGGAGGCTCTGTAATGGTGTGGGGCATTTGCAGTTGGGAGTGACATGGGAACCCTGATACATCTTGAAATGACTGACAGGTGACACGTATGTAAGCCTCCTCTCTATCACCTGCATCCATTCATGCCCACTATGCATTCTGAAGTACTTGGCCAGTTCCAGCAGGACAATGCAACACCTCACACATCCAGAATTGCTACAGATTGGCTCCAGAAAAACTCTTCTGAGTTTGAACACTTCTGCTGGCCACCAGACTCCTCAGGCATGAACATTATTAAGAATATCTTGGATGCCTTGCAACACGGTGTTCAGAAGAGATCTCCCCCCCCCCCCCCCCTTGTGCTCTTAGGGATTTATGGACAACCCTGGAGGATTCACGGTGTCAATTCCCTCCAGCACTACTTCAGACATTAGTCGAGTCCATTTAACATCATCTTGTGGCACTTCTGTGTGCTCGTGGAGGACCTACACGATATTAGGCAGGTGTAGCAGTTTCTTCGGCTGATGAACAGCATCGGGGACAGTGCACTGTCTTGCTGAACTCTACTCTTGGTCTGAAACGATAAAGAATATCCCTCTCCAACTTCTTTACTTCTAGTACAGTCCTCATACAGTATCTGGATTTTCCTACCCAGTCCTTTAGATATATTCCTTTTCCTCAAGCACATCCAGATCTTCTCCCCTGCAACACTATCATACATGCAACTAACAGGTTCTTGCATTTCTCCCAGTATTTTTGCATCAATATGCAGGCACTGAAAAATTAGATCCCCTGTTGATCTGTTACTTCTGACAACAAACTGCTCCTACTCCAGATGTGGTTCTATGATCATCCTCAATTTTCCCTGTATGATCACCTCTATAATTCATAGATGATGACTAAAAATGGTCAGAGAACCGTAGCTGGAATAACAGATTGCAAACCTTTAACAATTGTGGTATTAGGTTTCACATATTAATTCTCAAAGCATTTGCTCACCTTCTCAAACTGGTGCACCCTGAAGATACCACGTGTGTCCCTCCCATGAGCTCCAACCTCCTGCCGAAAGCAAGTAGACAGGCCTGCATAGCGTATGGGCAGCTCCTGTTCACCAATCCATTCATCCCGATGGAAAGCAGCAATGGGTTGCTCTGATGTTGCTATCAAGTATTTCTCATCTGAACCCTTTCCTGTCACCTGTAATGGAAGTAAAGTAAGTTTATTGTGATTAACACTTCCTCAGCCACAAATATATGGTACCTTATCTTATGTTCACAGTTTCCAAACACAGTGCAACGTAAATAGATGCACTATGTCACAGGATACTCTATTCCTTAGTATCTTTATGAATAGTTTAGGAAGACATCCACAGAACAAAATATTTGCAGTATCACTAAGTGTTGCATAAAATAAATACTCAAATTTTCAAAAGTGTAAGAATTTCATGTGATTTATTGGTATACTAAAATAAAAACATGTCACATAATGGGGAAATAAACTAGTTTTATAGCTGTAGTTTTTAACTATAAAGAACTATAAGTTTGTCTGACCTGCTTGCATATCATAATATACAGTTTGTTACCTTAGAAGACAAGGAGGTATGGCAGACACAGATCAATTACACATGATTGTTGGTCAGGTTTAGGCAAATGCCAGTCTGGTTCCTACACTCCAAACAGTTGCAATATGATGACACACACAACACAGTTTACACCACTCCCAGACAGATGGCACACAGAACATTTTTTTCCTTTGCATTATCTGATGACTGTTGTGGCAAGAGGGGATCCAGCAACAAAACTAAAAACAAATACATAATTACCAAACCATGGAGTAGGGCCATTCCACGTCAAAGGGACCATTATTAAAAAGTGTCCCCACTTGACCATCTCCAAATCTAATGAAATTTGGTGTGAAGGTTCTACATGGTCTTTGATAGTTATATACCAAATTTCAGTTCAGTACCTTCAGTGGTTGAATTCTTAAGGGATTTTAAAGAGAGGCTACTCACCTCCGCATCATGTACGAAGTTGCAAATGTGCCAACTTTGCTAGGCTTTTTTAAAAGTTCTAGCAAACATTTGGTCATTTGCTTCAATATACATAGACCTCTTTTTATGCTGAATCACACCATGACAAAAATTAGGGATTTAGCCATAACTAAATAAAGATACATACCTCTAAAGTGGCTAAAAAATTCGTTGCACTATTCTGAGAACTATGGTTTGACCAACCACTGGTACTTTTTGTGTGAGCCAATCACGCCAAAACTTCAGATGGCTATTCCTACCTATGATGTCTGTATATCAATCAAATTTAATTAGTACTGGGTGCTCAGGTGAAAAGATATGCAACTGCAAAGTTGGGCAAAACTTTCTACCTGCAAATTTTAGGGTATTTTTGGGGGGCAATATCTCAACTGTGTCTTCTTCAATCCTCTTTTTCTTGCCACAGCTGGACAGAGCATCCTTTAAGCTTTCAAAGCTATATTGTTTAATTTCTGGATCTTGCATATTGATGAGTAAGAATACCTATCAAGAGTAGGGAAAATGGATTACTGATAAATAAAAAAATTAATGCAATTTTCACAGTTTGTCTTTTGTGCGGTGTAATCTTTGATGTTGACACTGTACAATCTTAGTGTTGAGTACTGAGTGCTTGAACAAACAGTAATTATTGTTGTAGCTTAAGGTAAGCACTAAAACAATATGTTTTGATAGCCTAATTTGTATATTTTATAGAAAAACAAAACTGAATATTGTCTGAAGTCATCACCATTCTATCATTGCAAAAGGGAACTACGATCAGGTAAGGAAATGTCACCAACTGACAAGGAGCTTCTTCAGTGTAGGTCTGGGCTTGATCTTACTGAAGATGCCCAAATTTGTTCATACCAGAATGCCTTGTTGACGACAAAATTTCAATTCCTGCTGAATTTCTGCAACCCATTTGGTAAAGAAAAAATAACCAAGAAGGTTGAGACCAGTAAACACTGCAATGGTTCATAGGCTGAAGTTACTGACTAATAAAGTTTTTAAACCTGGTCTGAAAATTTGTACCAAATGTTGACATGAAATGCCCAAAAAGAATCATCCCGCCAGGATAAGCAAGAATCACCATCCACTGAAGCCATGGGTGTTGTTGATGCTTGCTTTGCTGCTAACACTTCATTATCATCACTAGGAGAATCACTACTAAATCTTCAGGATCAGCAAAAGGGATTCAGTGGGATACATAAAGTGCAAGTGAACAAGGCAGTATTACTAAGGTAATTGCCACAGTTACTGGTGTGAGCCAAGTAGTTACTGCTCAGATACAAATGGAAGAGTGCCACAAATGTAAAAATCTTAATTGAACAAATTAAGATTAAACTTCAGATTTCAAGCAATAGCAGTAAAGTTCAAACTTTGACCCTGGCCCCAAATAGCTGCACTACTGAAAAAATGGCTAAAGACTTTGCTGTTTCAACTAAGGTGCTGAAGAATGCTAAGAAACTAAAGATGGAAGATGGGATTTCAGCAAAACCTGCAAACCGTAAAGGGGGAAAAGCTTATTGATGAAATAAAACAAAATGTCCTCACTTTCTTTGAAGATGATGAGTTTTCTTGCTCATGTCCAGGCAAAAAGGATTGTGTTGCAGTAAGAATAAATGGCGAAAGATTCACAAGGAGAAATGCCTGCTGCTTTATAACCTTAAAGAACTGTTCATTGCTTATTGTAAGCAATATGGAAATGAACCAAGCTTATCAAAAGTTTGTGGGCTAAGGCTAAAATGGTGTAGTACAGCTGATGCTTCTGAATCACATTCAGTAAGTGTATGTGCAATTCATCAAAATGTCAAATTAATGTTGGCTTCAGCAACATCCATTCAAGATGACTACAAAGATTTGATGAAAAAACTGTGTGCAATTTGGAATCAAAAAATTGTATGCTCAAACATTGTGAGGATTGTCCAGGAAAAATGCGACTAGAGGCTTTTGTTGAAAACTCTTTTAAAGACTATGACCCTGACGAAACAATGGAATACAAGCAATGGGTCCATGCTGTCAGAGACACATTGAAGACTTGCCAGAGATATCATGGAGGCATTGATTTTGAAAATTATCAGTTTAAGAAGCCACCACTTTGTGTCAGAACACCAAAGTTTATATCTTAAGCAGCTAAAAAGAAATCTTACAGAAAATGAATTAATTATACTGATAGGTTTTGCTGAGAGTTATTCATTTGTTTTTCAGGATACTGTGCAAAGATTCCATTGGGAGAATAGTCAGGCCACATTTCATCCATCTGATGTCTATTTTGATGGCAAAGAACGTCTGTTCTGTCATAATACCATTGCTGTCTGTGCCTTTCAAATAAAGTTGATAGCATATTTAAAGACAAAGACTGAAAACATTAAGAATATTTACTGCTTTGGTGATGATTCACCTGCTCAATATAAGAATTTCAGAAGTTCCATCAATTTATGCCTGCATGAAAAGGATTTTGGCATCGCTGCCAAATAGAATTTTTTTGGAACAAGCCATGGTAAATTGCCTTGTGCATTGGGGGAACAGCAAAAGGACTTGCAGCCTGTGCTAGTGTGCAAAGGACCTTGGACAGCCAAATATTGACTTCATATGATTTATTCAAAATCTGTGATGATAGTATTCCAGGTGTAAAGCTTTTTTATGTACCAAAAGAAGAAATTGAAGAAATCCACCCAGATCAATAAAAAAGGTTTACGATGGGACATGCAGTATCTGGAACAAGAGAAAATCAATTAATTGTAATCAGCTCAGAGTAAGCATAGTTTCCAATGATGCTACAGCATTCACAGTTAACACCTTCGAAGTAGATGAAGAAATCCAGCACTCTCAATTCCAAGTTTACAACCAGGACAGTATGTTACTTGTATGGATGGCAATTTTTGGTATGTTGGAAACGTGAAGTTTCACACGAACAACAAGACATCCTCATCAGCTTTATGCACTCACACGGTCATTTTGGTTCCTTCCACTGGCCAACTGCTAAAGATACCTGCTAGATTCCTGAGCAACACATCTTCATGGCTTTAGAAGCCCCAATGGCTTTAGAAGCCCCATCAACATCATCACGAGGAAGACAACACAGTTATCCACAATCTGTTATTGACAAAATTGTAGAAGTGCTTAATGAAAAAGGGAACTGACTCTTTAGTAGTTTTGTTCTGCAAATTTGCTGTGTTTCGTACTACACTTGCTTTTATGTCATGTGTTAAATTAATGTTTGAAACTGACTTATACACTTGAATAAAAATAATTAATTATGGGACTCAATGAGCATAATATTTGACCCCAGAAAATAAACGAGCTTTCTTTGAATGCTTAAAGCATGCTTTTTCCAGCTGTGGCAAGAAAAAGAAGATTGAAGAAGACACAGCTGAGATATTTCCCCCCAAAAATACCCTAAAATTTGCAAGTAGAAAATTTTAGTCAACTTTACAGATGCATATATTTTCATCTGGGCATCCAGTGCTAATTAAATTTGATTGATATATAGACATAGGTAGGAATAGCCATCTGAAGTTTTGGCGTGATTGGCTCACACAAAAAGTAGCAGTGGTCGTCAAACCACGGCTCTCAGAATAGCGTAATGAATTTTTTAGCCACTTTAGAGGCTTGTATCTATATTTAGGTATGGCTAAATCCCTAATTTTTGCCATGGTGTGATTCAGCATAAAAAGTGGTCTACGTATATTAAAGCAAATAACCAAATGTTTGCTAGAACTTGTAAAAAAAGCCTAGCAAATTTGGCACATTTGCGCCTTCGTACATGATCTACACCTACATTGATACTCCACAAGCCACCCAACAGTGTGTGGTGGAGGGTACTTTACGTGCCACTGTCATTACCTCCATTTCCTGTTTCAGTCACGTATGGTTCGTGGGAAGAACGACTGCCGGAAAGCCTCCATGCATGCTCGAATCTCTCCAATTTTACATTCATGATCTCCTCGGGAGGTATAAGTAGGGGGAAGCAATATATTCGATACCTCATCCAGAAACGCACCCTCTCGAAACCTGGACAGCAAGCTACACCGTGATGCAGAGCGCCTCTCTTGAAGAGTCTACCACTTGAGTTTGCTAAACATCTCCGTAACACAATCACGATTACCAAATAACCCAGTGACGAAACGCGCCGCTCTTCTTTGGATCTTCTCTATCTCCTCTGTCAACCCGACCTGGTACGGATCCCACACTGATGAGCAATACGGAAGTATAGGTCGAACGAGTGTTTTGTAAGCCACCTCCTTTGTTGATGGACTACATTTTCTGAGGACTCTCCCAATGAATCTCAACCTGACACCTGCCTTACTAACAATTAATTTTATATGATCATTTCACTTCAAATCGTTCCATATGCATACTCCCAGATATCTTACAGAAGTAACTGCTACCAGTGTTTGTTCCGCTATTATATAATCATACAATAAAGGGTCCTTCTTTCTATGTATTCGCAATACATTACATTTGTCTATGTTAAGGGTCAGTTGCCACTCCCTGCACCAAGTGCCTATCCGCTGCAGATCTTCCTGCATTTCGCTGCAATTTTATAACGTTGCAACTTCTCTGTATACTAAAGCATCATCCGCGAAAAGCGGCATGGGACTTCTGACACTATCTACTTGGTCATTTATATATATTGTGAAAAGCAATGATCCCATAACACTCCCTTGTGGCACACCAGAGGTTACTTAAACATCTGTAGACGTCTCACCATTGAGAACAACATGCTGTGTTCTGTTTGCTAAAAACTCTTCAATCCAGTCACACAGCTGGTCTGATATTGCGTAGGCTCTTACTTTGTTTATTAGGTGATAGTGCGGAACTGTATTGAACGCCTTCTGGAATTCAAGGAAAATGACATCTACTTGGGAGCCTATATCTAATATTTTCTGGGTCTCATGAATAAATAAAGTGAGTTTGGTCTCTCACGATCGCTGTTTCCGGAATCCATGTTGATTCCTACAGAGTAGATTCTGGGTTTCCAGGTATGACATGATACGCGAGCAAAAAACATGTTCTAAAATTCTACAACAGATCGATGTCAGAGATATAGGCCTATAGTTTTGCGCATCTGCTCGACGACCCTTCTTGAAAACTGGGACTACCTGTGCTCTTTTCCAATCATTTGGAACCTTCCGTTCCTCTAGAGACTTGCGGTACACGGCTGTTAGAAGGGGGGCAAGTTCTTTCGCGTACTCTGTGTAGAATCGAATTGGTATCCCGTCAGGTCCATTGGACTTTCCTCTGTTGAGTGATTTCAGTTGCTTTTCTGTTCCTTGGACACTTATTTCGATGTCAGCCATTTTTTCGTTCGTGTGAGGATTTAGAGAAGGAACTGCAGTGCGGTCTTCCTCTGTGAAACAGTTTTGGAAAAAGGTGTTTAGTATTTCAGCTTTACGCGTGTCATCCTCTGTTTCAATGCCATCATCATCCCAGAGTGTCTGGATATACTGTTTCGATCCACTTACTGATTTAACGCAAGACCAGAACTTCCTAGGATTTCCTGTCAAGTCGGTACATAGAATTTTACTTTCGAATTCACTGAACGCTTCACGCATAGCCCTCCTTACGCTAACTTTGACATCGTTTAACTTTTGTTTGTCTGAGAGGTTTTGGCTGCGTTTAAACTTGCAGTGAAGCTCTCTTTGCTTTTGGAGTAGTTTCCTAGCTTTGTTGTTGAACCACGGTGGGTTTTTCCCATCCCTCACAGTTTTACTCGGCACGTATCTGTCTAAAACGCATTTTACGATTGCCTTGAACTTTTTTCATAAACACTCAACATTGTCAGTGTCGGAACAGAAATTTTCATTTTGATCTGTTAGGTAGTCTGAAATCTGCCTCCTATTACTCTTGCTAAAGAGATAAACCTTCCTCCCTTTTTTTTAATATTCCTATTTACTTCCATATTCAGGGAAGCTGCAATGGCCTTATGATCACTGATTCCCTGTTCTGCGCTTACAGAGTCGAAAAGTTCTGGGCTGTTTGTTATCAGTAGGTGCAAGATGTTATCTCCACGAGTCGGTTCTCTATTTAATTGCTTGAGGTAATTTTCGGATAGTGCTCTGTCCCTACCACCCGTCCAAAACATCCGAGTGTCCCAGTCTATATCTGGCAAATTGAAATTTCACCTAAGACTATAACATGCTGAGGAAATTTATGTGAAATGTATTCCAGATTTTCTAAATGATTAATGGAAAATCTCATATGAGATGTGAAACAAATACTAACAAAGAGATAGAGGGCCTGGCCAGTACTTACCTCAGCTCAGTACAGCCGATAGATACACATAAAATACATAAAACAGAACCGAAAATTTACGTTCCTAGCTTTCGGAACAAATGTTCCTTCATCGGGGAGGAGAGGGGGGAAAGAAAGGGCAGAAGGGAAAGGAGATTCAGTTACTCACAACCCAGGTTATGAAGCGACAGGGAAAGGAAAATAGGGAGGGTAGCAAGGATGGAGGCATGGTTGTCAGAGGGAAGCCAAAGATATTCTACTGTAAGTACTGTGCCAGCTTCAAACCAAAGAGGATGCATACAGAAGTAAAGAGGTATATAGTATAAAGATAAACACAACTATGTAGGATGAAAAGATGCGTGAATGGCTAAAGAGGAAAGGGAAAGAGGAGAAGACTGAAGAGTAAATGGGATTGAGGTTGTTTAACGTAGGTTCAGCCCAGGGGGATGGCGGGATGAAAGGATGTGTTGGAGTGCAAGTTCCCATCTGCGCAGTTCAGAGGGACTGGTGTTGGGTGGGAGAAGCCAAATGGCACATACGGTGTAGCAGGTTCCTAGGTCCCTCGAATTATGCTGGAGGGCATGCTCTGCTACTGGGTATTGGGCATCTCCTAGGCGGACAGTTCGTCTGTGTCCGTTCATGCGCTCAGCCAGTTTAGTTGTTGTCATGCCGATGTAAAAGGCTGTGCAGTGCAGGCATGTCAGTTGATAAATGACATGTGTAGTATCACACGTGGCCCTGCCTTGAATTGTGTATGTTTTACCAGTAGCGGGGCTGGAGCAGATGGTTGTGGGGGGATGCATGGGGCAGGTTTTGCAGCGGGGTCGGTTACAGGGGTAGGAACCGCTGGGTGGAGAAGGTAGTCTGGGAATATTGTAGGGTTTAACAAGGATGTTACGGAGGTTAGGGGGGCGACGAAAGGCAACTCTGGGTGGTGTGGGGAGAATTTTGTCAAGGGATGATCTCATTTCAGGGGTTGACTTGAGAAAGTCCTATCCCTGGCGGCGTAATTTGTTGATGTTTTCGAGGCCAGGATAATATTGGGTGACAAGGGGGATGCTTCTGTGTGGTCTGGGGGTAGGAACATTGTTGTTGGATGGGGAGGAATGTATTGCTCGGGAAATCTGTTTGTGGACAAGGTCTGTGGGATAGTTGCGGGAGAGGAAAGCATTGATCAGGTTATTGGTGTAATTGTTGAGGGATTCGTCACTGGAGCAGAAACGTTTGCCACGAATACCTAAGCTGTAGGGAAGGGAGCATTTGATGTGGAAAGGATGGCAGCTATCAAAGTGAAGGTACTGTTGTTTGTTTGTGGGTTTGATATGGACAGAGGTGTGGACGTGAGCTTCAACAAGATGAAGGTCAACATCCAGGAAGGTGACTTGGGTTTTGGAGAAGGACCAGGTGAAATTCAGATTCGAAAAGGAGTGAGGTTATGGAGGAAATTAAGGAGTGTTTCTTCACCATGAGTCCAGACCACAAAGATGTCATCTATAAACCTATACCAGGCCAGGGGAAGCAGCTGTTGGGTCTTCAGGAAAGCCTCCTCAATGCGGCCCATAAAGAGGTTGGCATAGGACGGAGCCACCCTGGTTCCCATGGCCGTTCCCCTGATTTGTTTGTAGGTCTGGCCTTCAAAACTGAAGTAATTATGGGTGAGGATGAAGTTGGTAAGTGTGATAAGGAACGAGGTTTTTGGAAGATCTTCGGGTGGGCGTTGGGAAAGGTAGTGCTCAAGGGCAGAGAGACCATGGGTATGTGGGATGTTTGTGTAAAGGGATGTAGCATCTATGGTGACAAGAAAGGTTTCAGGTGGGAGAGGAGTGGGAATGGATTTGAGGCGTTCTAGGAAGTGGTTTGTGTCTTTGATGTAGGATGGGAGTCTGCGGGTGATAGGTTGGAGGTGCTGGTCTACCAGAGCTGAGATACGTTCGGTTGGGGCTTTGAAGCCTGCTACAATGGGACGGCCAGGATGGTTCTCTTTGTGGATTTTGGGTAATAGGTAGAAGGTAGGGGTACGTGGCTCAGGTGGAGTGAGTAAGTCTATGGAAGCCATTGTGAGGCCTTGTGAGGGACCTTGGATTTTTAGGATTTTTTGCAGCTCAGTCTGGATGGAGGGAATGGGATCCTGGGTAACAGATTTGTAGGTTGAGGTGTCGGAGAGTTGACGCAGTCCTTCTGCCACATATTCCACACGGTCAAGTATGACAGTTGTGGAGCCTTTATCCGCCGGGAGGATGACAATAGAGCGGTCTATTTCCAGCTCCTTAATGGCATGGGATTCAGCTGGGGTGATGTTGGGGGTTGTCGGGATGTTCTTCAAGGAGGACTGGGAGGCAACACTGGATGTGAGGAATTCCTGAAATGTCTGCAAGGGATGGTTTTGGGGGAGGGGAGGAGGATCCCTTTGAGAAGGCAGTCGGAACTGTTCTGGACAGGGTTCAACACTGGGTCTAGTATTTGGGGGCTGTGTTTGGGTAGTGAAGTGATATTTCCAGTTGAGGTTCCGGGTGAATGAGAGGAGATCTTTAACCAGGGCAGTGTGGTTGAATTTAGGCGTGGGGCTAAAGGTTAAGCCTTTTGATAGAACAGATGTCTCTGGCGGAGAGAGGGATCTGGATGAGAGGTTTAGGACTGAATTGGGACTGGTGATATGTGGCATTTGACTGTGGTTATAGTTGAGATTTGGTCTGTGTGGGGTACGTGCTGGGATGGGGAGATTGAGTAGGGTGGCTAGGCTAGGTTTGTTGGCTATGAGGGGGGTTTGTTGAAGGTTCTGTTGTGGTTGGTGTTTGTGAGGGATAGGGAGAGGGACCCCACTTCTTAGGTGTTGCACTAGTACTGTGTATAGTTTTTTCAGGTGGTGTGTGGCATGGAACTCAAGTTTGCAGCTGGCTTCTAGGATGATGTTCCTGAGTGTGTTCTCCAAGCAAGGGTTTGACAGGTGGAGGACTTTGAAGAGAGATAGGAGCTGTTGGGAGTGGTGGTTACATGAAGTAGTGCAGAGATTCAGGACAAATTGGGTAAGGGCTAAGGATTGAAGGTTCTGGAAGTCCAGGAGAGACTGGTGGAAGGAGGAATTGCACCCGGAGATGGGAACTTTTAAGGTAAGCCCTTTAGGGGTAATTCCAAAGGTTATGCAGGACCGGAGGAAAAGTATGTGGGATTGCAGTTTGGCTACGGTGAATGCATGTTTCCGGAATGAATGTAAATAATGTGGCATAGGATTAGGGTACATAGTGGGTAACTGGTGGGTAGGGAAATTAAATAACTAAAGTTGAAATAGTAATCATAAGAAGGAATAAAACGCGGAGGGAAGGACGAGAAGGAAAGAAATTGTGTTGGTAACGTTCAATACCAAAGGAAGACCACTAAATAAGAAAAATACGGAAAAAGTTGACCAGACCAAGCAAGTATGTCCAGATCAGGGGAAAAGAACACACGTCGCTTAAAAACCGAGATAGCGAGTGGCGAAAAAAAGATCGCGCGTGCCGCAAAAAAGATCGCGCGTGCCGCAAAAAAGATCGCGCGTGCCGCAAAAAAGATCGCGCGTGCCGCAAAAAAGATCGCGCGTGCCGTAAAAAAGATCGCGCGTGCCGCAAAAAAGATCGCGCGTGCCGCAAAAAAGATCGCGGGTGGCGCAGAAATGTCCCAAAAAATTTTCTTGTGGCAGAGAAAGATAGCCAATGGCACAAAAATATTGGCAGCAACAAGAAATCGACGGAAATGGATGATACTGGTAGGTGTAGAAGAGATTGTTGGCAGTGATTGTTGGCCGGAAAACAGCGGATAACGAACGTTAAAACTATGGAATGTTGAATAAATAAATCAATAAATAAAAAAGAGAACAGGACTATAAACGGAACAAGATAATAGGAGGAAGATGAAACTAGCACAGTTGGTGACGAAAATATTTATTTATGTAAATATAAAACACTGAAGAAGAGAAAGTGTTAAGATGACAGACGTAAGTGATAGCTAACAAAAGGGACAAAACAATGAAGGATGTGGACCATATAGGTGATCTAAATGATTAATGGAAAATCTCATATGAGATGTGAAACAAATACTAACAAAGAGATAGAGGGGCTGGCCAGTACTTATCTCAGCTCAGTACAGCCGATAGATACACACAAAACACATAAACAGAACCGAAAATTTACGTTCCTAGCTTTCGGAACAAATGTTCCTTCACCGGGGAGGAGAGAGGGGAAAGAAAGGGAAGAAGGGAAATTACACAAACATCCCACATACCCATGGTCTCTCTGCCCTGTGCCTTTGTAAAAATTTCGGCAAGATTTATCTCTGGCTTCAACCAGCTCTCCGTACCTATAATAATTTCAGCTTCAGTGCTTTCTATCAGCACTTGAAGTTCCGGTACTTTACCAACGCAGCTTCGACAGTTTACAATTACAATACCGAATGCTGCTTGGTCCCCGCATGTCCTGACTTTGATCCGCACCCTTTGAGGCTGTTGCCCTTTCTGTACTTGCCCGAGGCCATCTAACCTAAAAAAACCACCCAGTCCATGCCACACAATCCCTGCTACCTGTGTAGCCGCCTGCTGTGTGTAGTGGACTCCTGACCTATCCAGCAGAACTCGAAACCCCACCACCCTATGGCGCAAGTCGAGGAATCTGCAGCCCACACGGTCGCAGAACCGTCTCAGCCACTGATTCAGACCCTCCACTCAGCTCTGTACCAAAGGTCCGCAGTCAGTCCTGTCGACAATGCTGCAGATGGTGTGCTCTGCTTTCAACCCGCTAGCGAGACCGGCAGTCTTCACCAAATCAGATAGTCGCCGGAAGACAGGGAGGATATCCTCCGATCCATACCAACACACTTCATTGGTGCCGACATGAGCGACCACCTGCAGATGGGTGCACCCTGTACCTTTCATGGCATCCGGAAGGACCCTTTCCAAATCTGGAATGACTCCCCCCAGTATGCACATGGAGTGCACATTGGTTTTCTTCCCCTCCCTTGCAGCCATATCCCTAAGGGGCCCCATTACGCGTCTGACGTTGGAGCTTCTAACTACCAGTAAGCCCACTCTCTGCGACCACCTGGATCTTGCAGACTGAGGGGCAACCTCTGGAACAGGACAAGCAGCCAAGTCCGGCCAAAGATCAGTATCAGCCGGAGACAGAGCCTGAAACCGGTTTGTCAGACAAACTGGAGAGGCCTTCCATTCAGCCCTCCAGAATGTCTTTCGCCCCCTGCCACACCTCGAGACGACCTCCCACTCTACCACGGGTGAGGGGTCAGCCTCAATGCGGGCATTATCCCAGGCACCCACAGCCGTAGTCTGATCGGGGGATGCGTGGGACGGGCTGGCCGTCCATGACATGACAAACACCCGTCCGGACCCCCACAGTGATGCCCATTGGCTACAGCCTCAAGCTGTGTGACTGAAGCCAACACTGCCTGAAGCTGGGAGCGAAGGGATGCCAACTCAGTCCGCATCCGAACACAGCAGTCGCAGTCCCTATCCATGCTAAATACTGTTTGCAAAGAACGTCTGAACTAATCTACAGAGAGTACAAATAATTCAACACAACATTTAAATGGTTATTAAAATACAAGATTGCCTAATAAATGCAGTAATTCTGCTACTTGCGCCCTGCTGACACACTGCTTGGTGGCAGAAGGAGACTACACGATTTTACACTATTCAGGTACTAAAATGCGATGCTACAACTCTCAAATACTTCAATACGCCCGAAATTTATGAATTAAACTATGCAAGTACCCAAAAACACGCAAAGAAATTAAGAATTAAACTATGTAACAAATAAGTGAGCTAAGGGTATACGACTTGCTGCTGGCAGCTGCTTATCCAACGGTGGCAGGGAGGTGAGTAGCCTCTCTTTACAATCCCCTAAGAATCCAACCACGGAAGTTACTGAACTGAAATTTGGTATATAACCATCAAAGACCATGTAGAACCTTCACACCAAATTTCATTATATTTGGAGAGGGTCGAGTCGGGACCCCTGATCCCCTTGATGTGGAATGAACCAGTAGCACAAAAGTGATTTTCAAGACAACCATAGGAAAAAGAACTATTATAAGATTATGCATCCTGCAGGGATCACAAAAATTTGTCACACTCAAGGAGTTACTTTTGCATCATGTGGTAAAACTGCCTTGTCCACACGTTCATGGGTAATACACACACACACACACACACACACACACACACACACCTGCCTATGTTTGTAACTGACTGTATGAACACATTCTCATTCAGCTTTCCATGGAGAACCTTCATCACATCATCCTAATATCAGTGTTTCATTCTTCTTGGGGACTTATTAGAATACTTAATGCATTGTTTTTTGGGACAATGTAATATAAGAACGCTTTCTGGTATGTTCTATCCATTTCCAGCACACTGACAAAGAGGCTGTTTCACAGGCATTTAATAATCATTTTATCTCAAAATGTTCAGGACCTGACAGGATCTTCTCTACATATATATGTTAGCCATGCATGACAAAGGAGAAAAAACTATTTTTTATATCTTTGTAGCATATGTTTACAATTAAGTTGGCATATTCCAACTGGTACAATGACAAAACAAGTACTTATAATGAGTCAATACTTTCTTAGCAATGCATACCTTGTAGAGTTCTTCATCAAATTGCGAAAGTTGGGCTACCTGCTCCATAACCTCTTTCCGCATGAAGAATGGAGTGTACAATGGTTTATAGCCACGGCTGTACAACATGTGAAGTGATAACTGCACTAGACCATGCTGCATGAATACTGCTGGCCCCTGTAAAAAAGCTTTGCTGCTTAGTCACAATATTCCTCTTAATGAAATTAAAAAAAAAAAAAAAAAAAAAAAAAAAAAAAAAAAAAAAAAAAAAAAAAAAAAAAACACCATAAAATTCTGTCTGTATTTAAAGCATGCCTAGATCAGAATAACAATCTGATTAACAGTTTATTGTTCACCAGGTAATAGAAAATCAAAGTACGAGCTTTGGTACACATTCTACATGAGCTACAAGTTACAGAACAGAGCACAGTTCCAGCATTCAAAATGTAATCAACACAAGCATGGCAGTGATCAGTGATTAAAATACCAATGTATTATGCCAAATGGAAAAAAAATTATAGTGTGAGTACCCGAAACATATCTCGTCATAAATAAAACTTTACAATACATGGTTGGTTGCTGTATATCAAGTAATGACGTATAATAGTGTGTTGTTAAGAAGAACAACGCAATATTTTTTCAGATACACACGCATGCCCGAAGTAACTGTCACTGCGGCAACTACAGCCGTTATGAAATACATGAAATGTATTCATAGTTGCGGTGGGGGACAATGAAAATTTGTGCTGGACCAGAACTTGAATCCACATTTCCCGCTTTATCTGAGTGGTCTCCTTAACCACCTTGACTACCCATGCACGACCCACAGCCAGACCCAAATTTCCGTACGTCATTGTTCCTACATCACAACCTGTACTTACATAATTCCAGTACAGGGCGGACATTTTAACTTCAAGTTGTTGGCTGGTATTAGTGGATAAATATGATATTTCGAAACTGAGTGTCATGATGACTTTGAAAATCAATACTGGGGGTTGTAAATTGATCTCTTTTTTTTTTTTTTTCCGCAATCTCGTTTGTGCAGGACCTTTACATGACTTCTGACTGTTCTTGAATGAACATGAATTGAATTTATAGTAAAGACAATTTTTTTTCCTCCTCAATGGGCAGAAAGAAATGTAGTAACCCAGAGTACAGGCATTGCACCATCCAATACTGGGTTATGTTGATTTAGTTAGATGGCTGGCTTGGCACTTCACAGGAGCCTGCAAACAGTGGGCACTGGTGGCTGCCAAGTCAAGTCCGCTGACCCACAATAAAATAACCCTCAATGGCTTCACAAGAAAGAAAGTAATGATAGAACCAAACATCATGATCACTAATGAAGCAACGTCTCTATGCCTATCGATTGAATTTCTGTCCAAATTCTCAATGCCACTACTAACTTCCTTTACATTTACTCCAACAAAGTAGAGCAATAAAATGATGTTTGGTTCTATATAAAAAAAAAGGTCTGAAGAATGTGTTGGGGGTTACTGGACATTCTCTGTGTGTCACATCCGAGATCCTCTGCCTGGAGGACTGCTGCTAACTGCAAGCTGACTGGTCACTGCCACACCTGTGCCTGGAGCCACCAATCTACAAAGCCACTTCCTCAGCTACTGGGCGTAGGCTATGCTGACGATTCCTGACACTCAAGCTGATCTTGATTCACCATAGTACATATAACCCTATACAATCACCATCCCAACAATAAAAAGCATCTCAAAACAGACAACAGTACTCATTACTCACTAAGAAACAGATTTTGTGGGTATTACATCTGCCAGTGTATTCTGTTACATGACCTGTTTCAACCTGAAGTCAGTGTATACCTTGAGAAAATATGCTCTTCCGCCAGAAACTGTAACTCCTCTTTCACCATCCATTCCATCAATCATGTAGATTAGGTCAACATGAGACAACTTCTTGCGGTCAGTACAATTCCCAACAACTTTATCGACTGGATTCTCATCCTTGAAGGGGAAAAAAAAAACAATAATCTCATTAATACATCAAATTTTAAATCTATTTTAAACATATTCCAAAATGCTTTATTTACTGATAATACTGGCAGTTAATTAAACATTTTTAGTACTTCAGATGTAATCAAAATAAGGGAAATTTACAAACTCTGATAACACAAAAACATTGTGAGGTACATTAATTACAGATGGAAGGGGTACCTTGTGGTGTTGCCAAAAGCTTCCTCCAACCACAAAAAGTGAGAGGCAATTCAAAGTAATAAAGCTATTTTTGGGAGAAAGCAATCACATAGCTAACTTGTAGTAGTCATTGGTGCTCATGTTTACTAATGGCAAACCACATAGTGTGCTTGTGCACGGTACACTGCAAATGTTGCAATGCACCACCACGTCAAACTGGTAGCAGCCAGAAAACACAAACTGCCTGCAATGTGTGGATACTTCTTTTTCTGTTTTTGGTTATGCCTCACAATGACAGGTTTCATTCATGATATAGGGGAGATGCTGAGTCGCAGATAGGCAGAACAAAAAGATTCTCACAATTAAAGCTTTCAGCCATTAAAGCTTTTGTCAACAATTGACCACACACACACACACACACACACACACACACACACACACACGCACACAGACACGCACGCATGCACGCACACTCGCTCGCAAATGCAACTCGCACAAACAAGTACAGTCTCAGGCAACTGAAACCACACTGCGAGCAGCAACATCAGTGCATGATAAGAGTGGCAACTGAGTGGGGGTAATGAGGAGGCTAGGGCGGGGAGGGCGAGGGATAGTATGGTGGGGGTGACGGACACTGAAGTGCTGCAGGTTAGACACGGGGAAGGGGAGAAGTGAGGGGGGGGGGGGGGGGGGGAAGTAGCTGAAAATGAGAGAAATAAAAAGATTAGGTGTGATGGTGGAATGAGGGCTGTGTAGTGTTGGAATGGCAACAGGGAACGGACTGGATGGGTGAGGATGACGACTAATGAAGGTTGAGGCCAGAAGGGTTTTGGAAGCGTAGGATGTATTGCAGAGAAATTTCCCACCTGCGCAATTCAGAAAAGCTAGTGTTGATGGGAAGGATCCAAAGGGCACGTGCTGTGAAGCAGTCATTGAAATGAAGGATACCATGTTTGGCAACATGTTCAGCAACAGGGTGGCCCACTGCCCATTTGTTTCTTGGCCGCAGTTTGTTGGCGGCCAATCATGAGGACAGACAGCTTGCTGGTTGCCATGCCTACATAGAATGCAGCACAGTATTTGCAGCTTAGCTTGTAGATTAAATGGCTGGTTTCACATGTAGCCCTGCCTTTGCTGGGATAGGTGGTGTTAGTGACTGGACTGGAGTAGGTGGTGGTGGTAGTGGTGGTGGTAGTAGTGGTGGTGGTGGTGGGAAGATGTATGGGACAGGTCTTGCATCTAGGTCTATTGTGGGAATCTTTTTGTTGTGCCTATCTGACACTCAGCACCTCTGCTACGTGGTGAGTAGCAACTTTCCTTTCATAATATTCTTACATTCCATCCTAGAAAAACCATTGTTTGTTTTTCATTCATGTCATGCACAGTGTTCTTGCACTTCACTGGTTTGGTGAAATAGTTATTAATGAATTTGTTTTAATTATGGGATATTTACTGGCGTCAACAGAAATATGGGGGGCAGTTATCTGCTTTGACGCATGACATAGCTGTGCTGTAGTGTGTGATGTCATGGCTGCTGGCATATTTGAAATGGATTGTGTCTGAAGAAAGCATTTTGTACTATTTGTGGCACTCCGTGGTGTTGAATTTCAACATATCAGATTTGCTTTCGTGTACTGTCATCGTGTGATAGGACTGATGTATTGGTGATTGTTAGGCATTTTATACTACTTGTGTGCTTTGTAGTGGAATTGTGGGTTTGGAGCTTTGTTAGTGAGTCAGGGTAGTGTTGGTAGTTATTGGCTACATTTTTATTTTCGGCTATCATGGTGTTAGTTCACTGTGTTGTTAATGATTGAAGATCTAGGTTTTCCTTTGTATTTGTTTTGATGAGGAAATTCACTAGTATATTGTTGCATGTGCAGTAGCTGGTGATTTGGCAACAAAGATAAAGATCCTCCATTTGTATGGACTTGTGGTTATGAAAATCAAGTGCGGAGTTTGGGAGAAATTTACGAAGTTAATCAAAGTTGCGTTTTTGCGCCAGTCTAGATTTACATTTTGGCTGGTAAACACCTTATACATTTTCTTTTTATATTTTGGTCAGAAGTACTGTGTGTGTGTGTGTGTGTGTGTGTGTGTGTGTGTGTGTGTGTGTGTGCGTAACTCACATACAGGACTGTGTTTTGTTTCTATAATGAAACTGATGTTAATGGAATTTTTTGATGAATTTGCAGGATGTGTTATTAGCCACAATTAACAATGATTGATCAAGATTGACAGGTTTTGTGGATATAATTCTAGCTATTTTGTTCAAGTTACATTTTTGTTAATAGTTAGAGCAACAAGTTTGGTTTTTTGGTATTGTGGAATTTGTTCCAGTTATATTTGTGAAGTGAAGGTCTTAATCCAAGTTTTTCGACCAATCTGTTGTTTCTTCATATCCTGAACTTAATTATAACTATATAAGTCAAGTGAAGTTTTCTATACTAGTCTTTGAAGCAAGTTGTGGTTTGGGGTATTAGGAAATTTGCATGAGCTACACAGATGAATTTTTGATACTAGCTTTTGGAGAACTATACTGTGGACTTCATTTGAGCTATCTAGCTCAAGCGAAGTTTTCGACACCAGCTTCTCGAGCAAGTTGTGGGATCATGGTCTTCATTTGAGCTACATAGGTTAAGGAAAATTTCTGATACCAGTTTTGAGGATTTCATGTACTCTTGACTTCATGAATTTTTCAATAAGTTTTTGTTTGAGTATATATTTTATATTATGAATGACGTTTATTTCATTTCTCCATGCCAAAAACCATTGAATCCCCACATCTGTCCGACTAGTTTCATGTTGTTCTTAAAGTTATTTCGGTTTATATTCTGTAATGGGATTGTTTTTGTCTGTTCACATCTTATGTGTGAAATCATTGCAGCCATACTGCACAAGGCCAAAATGGCAGTGTCCACTATTTGATCCACGTCAAAGCAGTCACCTGGTATCAGACACTTTGCTCATTCTCTTGGTAATACTGAAAGACACACACACTGTTGGGTTGGAAGGAGATAAATTTATTTGCTATAAGCAGAGCAAATGGTGTAAACAAGCTGAAAATATTATTACATCTAATGTTTACTAAGGGTTATCCACCTAAGCACTAATTTATGGGTTGCTGCCATCTACCTGTCACAGCAAAAGATATATATCGCCCAATAATACAATCTGGGTGCACTCGACCACGAGTATGTCAATGCTGTTGTCACACCTGAAACAAAGTTACTACTTTTCCTTCAATCGAAAGATGATCATCTCATTATTACCAGCTTCTAGTCTTTAATTTTAATTCTTATGATCACTCACAGCAGAATTACCATGATATTCCTCAGGATAAGTGTGTGGAAGGCCCTCACCAACTTTTATCACAATTTGCATTAAATGCATTACAATTCGATTTGAAAGACAGTATGAAGTGAATGAGTAAATACATTCTGAACTACACTCATATACAAAGCCTCTGAACAAGTCTATGATTTCATCAAATAATTTTATCTTTTACACTCACCTCATCGTTGCTAATGTGTACTGAGCTGTGTAGAATGTTGCCAACCTCCCTTAATGCTGCATTTCTCTTCATTTCAGTGGACTGGATTTCATCCTGCTTTTCTTGGATTTTCTTTTCGTAAATCTCACGCAGACTTTTAAGTTGAGTAACAGTCAAATTTCTAGCACCATCTATAGTGATACTGTTCACACCATCAATAATTTCCTGTGGCAGGTCACAATTATCACCTTGATTCTCACGTGCCTGAAACAAAACAAATGAACATGGTAGCACATGATTCTGTAACATTTAAGTATGTGGGGGGGGGGGGGGGGGGAGGGGAGGGGGAGAGGAGGCCTTGGGGGGAGGGGGGGGAGGGGAGGCTGTGAACACACATGGACATAAAACACCTTCAGTGGTGGAGAAACGAAACCTTGTACATGGAGGAATAACCTTCAGGAATTTCAAAGTACACAAAAGCATGGATGACACTGTATAAATGAAGGATCTTGAAACACACTGAAGATCTACTGGACGGACAAAATTAATTAATGTTAGTTGCATCACCCCGTAGTTGAGATTTTGGAATAATGGACACACATTATGTTATAAAAACTTGTGGTAGGAGCTTTGATGCACACACCATGGAAGGGCAGAGGAAGAAAATTATGCCTACTAAAGACAGAAATTCTAGGTGTAAGGAACATCAGAGTGGATTATTAAAGTAAAGCAACAAGTTGAAACTTGAAGACAGGCAACGATCAAATAATATGCTGCAGATTTCATGTCATGAGGATGATGATATTGTGAATGCAAAGGTTGCAGCAAAAAATTTTAGTTTTCAATTAACAACAAATCACATATTAGACAACATTTTCACTGTTGTACAGCAACAAATTGCTGCCTATGCAAAGTAATTTCATTCAGTCTATTTGTCTTAGAAACATTTTTTTAAGTGATGAATCTGGAATTACATTTCAGTGTTAATTCTACAAGCATTTCAACATGGGCTGAGAAGGGCAGGTTTCCATAATACAATTTTATTATGGAAAAGAAATTTCAGAGAAACAGGTTCAGCTCTAGAGTGAAAGTCAACTGTTCATCCAATATTATTCAGAACACCAGAAAACATTAGTGAGTAACACATGCTGTGAAGGTTTGTCAGTGTTAGCCAGCTCATACACATACTTCTGCTATTGCAGTATAAGGCAAATACTTAACATATTTACACTGTCATTCATACAAAATGACTTTACTCCAGCGACTAAACATTTGAAATTTCACAAATGCATAATATTTTCAGACTCTGGGTTGGATTCTCATGATGGGTGACAAAGCTTGTTCCCATTTAGCTGATTATGCTAACAATCAAACTTTCAGTGTTGCATATCCACAAAAAAATCATTTTTTGAAAATATAATAAAGTGGATAGATAAAAAAAATCTACTCACCAAGCGATAGCTGGAGAACACACGTGGGAGGTGTTTAACTCTGCAAACTGTCATAGCCAGTGGCTCCTCCTCCTGGCAAAAGAGTTCAAGGGGAATGAGGAGTGATGAAGGAAAAGGACTGGTGAGATTTAGGATAATAAGTCTGCCCTGACCCGAGGTTCTGGGTGACTTTTCCAAACCCTACCCCTTTTCCTAAACCTCACCAGTCCTTTTCTTTCAGCCCTCTTCCTTCGTC
This sequence comes from Schistocerca americana, assembly GCF_021461395.2. Taxonomy (NCBI): domain Eukaryota; kingdom Metazoa; phylum Arthropoda; class Insecta; order Orthoptera; family Acrididae; genus Schistocerca; species Schistocerca americana. Next base: position 544,962,404 of record NC_060119.1, read on the forward strand.
TTCAACTCTTATGATAGAAGAAGAAGCCACTGGCTCCGGAAGCTTTGCAAACTTTAATACCTTTTATATGTGTGTTTTCCTGCTGTCGCTTGGTGATTGGATTTTTTACCTACCCAATTATATTATAAACTTCCACTGTTGGTTAGATATAACCCTGGATGTAAATACGAAGATCTTCACAGTGACAGCATGGAGTTGTGGAAAAGTATGTGATTGGGCCATACTTCTCTGAGGTGAATGTTAGATAAACAGTTATGGTGACTGCAGAATGTTATCCACCACTGCTTGAGAATTTCCTGGTACCTGAACTAAGATGACACCAAAATAGCAATCAAATGTGATTCCAACATTATGGAGAAACAATTCAAACTGACAGCATTGTTATGAATTCCTTGACAGTTAAATTCCCTGGCCACATAAATTCTCAAACAGTGACATTGCTTGGGATGTGGATTCCTCAGGCAAGGGCGCATGTAATTCTTTTTGTATAAATACCTTAAATTTAGCATTTCACACATACTGAACAAACTTGAAGGTACCACCTCCCCAGAAATCTCTACCACACCAAAACAAGTGTTAGGGTGTGTTTATGGCGGCTTGGGAAGACTACATCACGGGTGCACAGTGAGATACGACCACTATTTAGATTATGTCATTTCCAAAATGTAATACTTTGTTTTATAGTCTTATTTTTATCGCTCTTTAACGGCACATGAACCTCAATAAGTCGTAGCAATAAACATGTGACAAACTTGTGTAATAAAAGAGGCATCATTAATTAAAATTGTTGGATCTTTCGCTGGACCCTATATTACTGAAAATCATAATGAACATTCTTCAGCTTTGTGAGAATCTTACAAGCAATATAATTTTATCTTATGATGAACAGTGCATATATTCTGCCAACAGATTGTGATTATGTCACACTCAGAGCTGGATCCAACCTCCGGGGATTGTTAGTCCCATAGTATCGTTCGAGGGCTTTGTGCTGCTTGGAAGAAAGGAACGAGCCTTGACAAGTCGAAGCTTTGAGTTGCAACATGAGGAATGTTCAGATTTCTGAATCAGAGAGCACTGTCTGGGGAGGATCTCTAAATCTGAGGCTGAGTATGGCACATGTTTCTAACTTGGCATATCTGTTATATGAACATATATAGTTTATTCATTTAATATTATACTACCATTTTCTTAATCTCTTACTGAAAGGACAGCCATGGCCAGTGTAAAGTTACCAAGAAAACTCTGCTACAACATTTTTTTTTTTTAAACTAAGATCCTTCCATTATACGAGATGCACTCAATCTTTGTGCCTTTTCCAATGTCATTTATATGCCTTCTGCACTACTCATAAAACTAAAGAGAAACCACATGCCTAAAAATCTAAAAGATTACAGTAATGATAATAGATCTACGTAAAACCTCAAACATTGCATAATGTAGCAGATACATGAGAACTTAAATTACAACAAAGGATTCTGTAATAAAGGGAAAAGCAACACACAGAACATCATTAGAGAGTCAGACTTTCTCTGCAGGTTACTTCAACAGAGACCACCAATGAATAGCACAAGACTTAAAACAAACAGATTACTCTTCTTTTTACGCTGAATAGCTGAAGTACCTCTTCATATTCTGTACTGTGGTTAATGTTAGAAATGTCTGACTTATTACCTGACTCTCTACTCCACCTTAAACATGTTTTACAACTACTGTCTGCACTGTCAAGGAAATCAATAGCACTTGAAGAAAGCCCAGTAAAGTGTGGTGTACCACAACTTTAACTTATAAGGAGACAGCATAAATAGCAAGTTGTATTTTAACTGTCTTAATTAATTTCTGTTAGTTTCTGATATGAACCATGCAAACATCACCTTAAAGAATGTATGCTTGTGCACTCCAATTTATGCGACTCCTCACTTACAGACTTGACTTTGTCAGCCTTGCTCAGCATTATACTTCTATCCTTTTTAAAAGACAAAATTCACTCAACTACCACAGCCTCGTATTTCGCTTACTCTCTCATTAATTAGTTTGAGTTTGTTTCATTCAGTACCATTTCAGCATTCCCCCCCCCCCCAAAAAAATCTCTCCTCCCCCCCCTTACATGATCACTTATCTACTATTCCTCCTACTTTCTACAAATCCCAATAGTAGCCTCCTTTCAATAACATTGTTTTTGTGATCTGCAATCTGAAGACTGGTTTGATGCAGTTCTACATGCCACTCTATCCTGTGCATGCCTCTTCATCTCTGAATAACTACTGCAACATACATCATTCTGAATCTGCTTAGTTTATTCATCTCTTGGTCTCCCTCTACATTCTTACCCCCCCCCCCCCCCACTTCTCTCAAATACTAAATTGGTGATCCCCTGATATCCTTTCAGATGATCCCTTCTTTGGTCAAACTATACCACAAATTTCTTGTCTCCCCAATTCTATTCAGTACTTTCCCCCAGTTCTATTCAGTACTTCCCCATTAGTTACTTCATTGACCCATCTAATCTTCAGCATTCTTCTGTAGCACCACATCTCAAAAGCTTCTATTCTTTTTTATCTAAAATGTTTATTGTCCATGTTTCACTTCTGTATATGGCTGTACTCCAGAAAAATACCTTCAGAAAAGACTTTCTAACACTTAAATTTATATTTGATGTTAACAGATTTCTCCTCTTCAGAAATGCTTTTCTTGCCATTGCCAGTCTACATTCTATATCCTCTGTACTTCTGCCATCATAAGTTATTTTGCGGCTCACATAACAAAACTCATCTACTACTTTAAATGCCTCATTTCCTAATCTAGTTGCCTCAGTGTCAGCTGATTTGACTACATTCCATTATCCTTGTTTTGCTTTTGTTGGTGTTCATCTAATATCCCATTTTCAAAACACTGTCCATTCTGTTCAACTGCTCTTCCAAGCCCTTTGCTGTGTCTAACAGAATCATAATGTCATCAGCAAGCCTCAAAGTTTATATTTCTTCTCCCTTAATTTTAATTCCTACTCCAAATTTTCCTTTGGTTTCCTTTACTGTTTGTTCAATGTACAGACTGAATAACATCAAAGATAGGCTACAACCCTGTCTCACTCCCTTCTCAACCACTGCTTTCCTTTCATGCCGCTCGATTCTTATTACTGCCATCTGGTTTCATCCAAGTTGTAAATAGCCTTTTGCTCCTTGTATTTTACCATTGCTACCTTCAGAATTTCAAAAAGAGTACTCCAGTCAGAATTGTCAAACACTTTCTCTAAGTCCACAAGTGCTCTAAATGTAGGTGTGCCTTTCAAACAATGGCAAATCCAGGACCGAATGTAACAATATTATCAAAAGGATAGTTGGTACTAATCATATAGCGAGATGCTGAGTTGCACGTAGGTACAACAAAAAGACTGTCACAAAATAGCGTTCGGCCAAAAAGGCCTCTGTCAAAAATAGATCTCACACACACACACACACACACACACACACACACACACACACACACACGCGACCACACAACCACAGTCTGTGGCAGCTGAAGCCACACTAGTCATCAGCATCATAGTGTGCCACTAGTGTGTCTTCAGCTGCCACAGACTGTGGTCGTGTGTGTGTGTGTGTGTGTGTGTGTGTGTGTGTGTGTGTGTGAATAGCTCACATAATAATAGCAGCTGAGTATGTTGGTATCAGGCCTTATCATCACTATATTTTTCTAAATTTTCTCAAGTATAAATATATGTTGCCGATATTTTCTTTCAATATAGTTATTCAGTACACCTATTTTCTTCACAGGATGTATAGATGGACATCAATTTCCTGTCTATATTAAGTTTAGGTTCCCCTCATATTTACACTGTATCCAGAATTTCTATCAGGGACAACTTTAAAGTGGCATATTTTGTATATTCGTATTCTGTTTAGCCAAGAATTCAAACAGAATATATCATTTTTGTTTGTTTGCAGGAACATGTCTGCAGTTTTGATAAACATTGAAATTCCCAAGCCACGGCACAGAAGCATGCTGCTACAGAAGCCAAAACAAAATGGTGCACAGTCCAATGATGAAGCAAAGTATGAGGTCTGTTCAAAGAATTTCAGAACATGCATAATTTTACGTTGATGGTGTGTTGGAGCTAAATGCTGTTGGCATACCTGCACAAGCCTGTGTTTAATGTGTAACTGCTGAAAGTTTCACTGTTGTAAGTTTGTTAGATATAGTTCAGTGCTGTATTGAGCAGAATGTTGTGTTGCACAGTTTGTGAATTTCGAGGTGGCAGAGTTAGAAGAGCAACACATCTGCATTAAATTTTGCATGGAACGCAAGAAAACATTTACAGAGACACACTCAATGATTCAGGAGGCCTAAAGTGATGAACGCTTAAGCTGTACTCGGTGTTAGAAATAGTTCATGAGGTTTAAAAATGGCCAGACAGAAGGTAAAAATCCTGACACAGCATCTTGAAATGGAAGTTCGTCGTACAGTTTATGAGCCAAGGTCAGAAAGACCTTGCCTTGCAATCTGTGAAGAGATTTTGGACTGTGCAAATGAGAATGAAATGTTCCTTAAGGAGAACATAACTGGTGATGAGATGTGGGTCTAGATGTTGAGACCAATGGGTTGGGAAAGGTTCTCAAAGACCAAAAAACGCTAATCAGGTAGGGCCAAATGTCAACACCATGCCGATGGTTTTCTTTGACTTTCAAGAATTAGTTCAACATGAATACATGGCACAGGAACAAACTGTTAATCAACAGTACTATCAGGATGTGCTGCAATGCCTGCGTGAAAATGTGAGAAGGAAACGGCCTGCAATGTGGTGAGACAATTCATGGTTCTTGCTTCACAATACGGCACCCGCACACAAAAAACAAAATCACTGTGCTGCCTTATCCTCTGTATTTTCTAGACCTGGCCTCTGTGAACTTTATCTCATTTCCGAAGTTGAAAACCCTGTTGAAAGAATGAAAATTAGCAATGATAGATGAGATAAAAGAAAATACGCAGACAGCACTTGCACAATTCAGCAAGGAGCATACCAAGAGTGCTTCCGGAAATGGAAACGTCATTGGGGGCAGTGTATCAATTGTGGAGAGAGTATTTTAAAGAAGACCAAGCAAGATCAGTAAGAGATAAGTGTAGAAAAATTTTGTGGACAAAGTTCCAGAATTTTTTGAGCCGAGCTTGTACAGGGTTGTAATTCATTTTCTACATTTGAAGGAACAAAGCCGCAATAACCCATGCTAAGATGGTGAAGGTGTAAAGCAGTAAAGCACCATTTGGTGGTAAAGCACCATCAAATGACACAATAATTAGGTGGCACAGACTCTTACAATGTTGTCACACAAGTGTGAATGATGACGAACGAAGTGGCAGACCATCTCTCTGTGAAGAACCAGTCACTATAAGAGAAGTGGAGACCTAGGGTTCGAAGAATGATGTACCAGTATCAAAGCGCAAGTGGGGGGGGGGGGTAAAAAAAAAAAAAAAAAAAAAAAAAAAAAAAAAAAAAAAAAAAAAAACCCTCCGTCACTGATTGGTTTTCAACATCTTGCACGATATTTTCAACTTGGCACAGGTCCTGGGTTCTGCGACTGCTCACACCCTTTCAAAAAGCCGAACAAACCAAGGCAACAGAGCACATGCTGCAGCTGTGAGAGGCCAATTTACATGACCTTTTTAACTGTCTTATCACCACAGATAAGTGCTAGGTGTATCACCACAAGTAAAGCAAGCAGTGGAATGTGGATTCATCACCTGTAAAAAATGTAAACTACCAGCCATTGTCGTACAAAGTTGATGCTGAGTGTTTCGTGGAACTGCCACTGTGCAATGCTAACAGATTGTGTGTAGGGGCAACTGATCATAGGAGCATACTACCAAAATCTCCTGAAGGGATTATGGGAGGCTGTGAAGTTGAAGTGTCAAGGAAAGGTTTCGCAGGGGACTGCTCCACCACAACGATGCAGCACATTCTGCAAAGGCCACAGTCACACATGCTGATTCCTTGAGTTACCAAAGTTTGCCTCACTGCCCTATTTTCTCCTGACATGCCTCCTTCCTCTGTCCTTGAATGAAAACCAGTTGTCAGGCTTTCCAGAATGAAAAGGAGTTGATTTTCAGGGTTGAATGTTTCCTGAAGAGTAAAAATGCAGACTTCTACTACACAGTTTCCTGGTTGCAGCTTGATTTACTTGAGGTGATAATTAAAACTGGAAAATCATTTCATTTTGCGGCCACATTCGGTGTTATTTTTTTCAAAATTCAGTAATATTTTTTTATGAATTTTGTTTTTTACCAGGTTGTGTGTTTTTTCCTAATTCAGTGTCATTATTAATGAAAGTCTGTGTTGTTCTGAAATTTGCATTATTTTAGCCAAATTTACATTATTTTTTTTACTAAATTTGGTGTTATTTTTGGCTCAATTAGGTCTATTTATTGCATAATTTAGTGGTTTTTCCAGATCCGATATAATTTTTTGCTAAATTCAGTGTTGTTCTTTGCCATACTTGGTGGTGTTTTTCCAAATTTGACATTGTTTTTCCCATATTCTGTGATTTTTTCCCAACATCTGTCTGTTTTAGCATAATTCGATGGGAGCTTTTATTTTAAATTTTAGAATTATCTTTTGCCAAATTAGGAGTTATTTTTTGCAAAATGCAGCATTTTTTCCAAATTTGGTATTACTCTGCTACATTCAGTGTGTTTTGTCAGATTCAGTGCTGTTTGTGAAGCATTAAATGAACTGTCATTTTAAGATTATACACGTGTGTCACCCTTGAGGTGATTAGGAGTCAAAATGCAGCTTTAACATCCAATATAAGTAAACTGCTGTCCTCATATTTATAACATTTTTATGTGGCAAAATTACTAACTTCACAGTATCTCTTACAAATCACAGATTTCACATTATTTCACAAAAAACTGCTAAATCCGCATTATTTATGTTATCATTTTCACGAAATTGTTCTGGCCCTACTTATGTGATTACATCTTCTACTACTTTTATAAGTTAGACTTTTTTTAGTAATCAGTCTTCTGACTGGTTTCATGCAGCCCACCACGAATTCCAATCTTTTCATCTCCAAGTAGCACTTGCAATCTATGTCCTCAATTATTTGCTGGATCTATCACAATCTCTGTCTTCTTCAACCACCTACAGCTTCCTCTAGTACCAAGGAAGTTATTCCCTGACATCTTAACAGATGTCCTATTACCCTGACCCTTCTCTTTTTCATTGTTTTCATATATTACTTTCCTTGGTGATCCTATGGAGGACCTCCTCATTTCTTACTTCAACTATGAACACCAAACTGACATCAGTAACCAGTTGCAGCGATTTATAATACAATATAGATCACTGTAACTGCATACTCATGTAAATTTGTTTTTTATGCTCTGATTTTACTGTCACAATAGATCTGGTCTAGAAATGTGTTTTCAAATATTATTAGCTATTAGCACAATCAAGCTACTGAGTAAAATAGACATCTTGGAATTATGTTAAAAAGTGCCCAGGCAGGCAGTAGCTTTGGGTCACGAGTGAGTGAGAGTGTGTGTGTGTGTGTGTGTGTGTGTGTGTGCGTGTGTGAGTGTGTGTGTGAGAGAGAGAGAGAGAGAGAGGGGGGGGGGGGGGGGGAGGAGGATACCCTCACACGGGCATGCGGACATGAATTCACAATCTGCATAAAAAATCTAAGCAATTTTCTATTTTTCCAATATGCTTGTCCACTGTTCAGCATTTTCTCTATTTGGTGGATAGTGGACCAGAGGTTGAAAAAGCAATAAAATAAATGAGGAATCAATCGCTTTCATAAATTTCAGCACTGTAGCAGAACTACCTAACAATTTACTTTACTCAGGATGTCTTATCACGTCCACGTCATTTTCGTTTCTACAAGCAGAGCTATGTGCATCATACATGAGAAGAAAAATCCCTAAAACTAGTACAAAAACAGCATACTTTTTCCGAGAGACTGAACAGCTTTGCTTTGAACACACATCTCTCCTATATTCTGGCACATCTCATACAAGCAAATCACAAAGATTTTACTAACCTAATACAGTTCAAAAACCAGACGTGCAAAGAACACATGAATGCAAAGCAAAAACATTTGCTCACCTCTCTAGTTGGAAAAGCCTTACAAGCATCACCAAAGCTTGCTATATGATGATACCATCGTTGAAGATGAGGAAAGGAATCTGGAGGAGGAGAAGTAAAGGTTTTAAAAACGTATACATCATCCTGCGTTGGTATAAAACTGTAGATGTAGCTCCATTCTGACAGAATGTCATTTAGGGAGCCAAGCCCTGAGTTGCACATTTGCTGTAATTTTACTTTTTTTTCTATACTTGCATTTTTAGCATCTCCTCCTTTTACTACTCCACCTTTCTGAAATGAAAGTTCCTGTATCACATTTTAAGCAGCTTAGTGTATCACCACAATATTGTAATTCTTTTGTCAAAGATAGCACTCAATGAAAACTTACAAATCAACTAAATAAAGCACATCACAAAACGCAAACTGCAATACGTTAAAAATGAACAAAAGGGGAATTAAACTGTGCTGGCAGTAAATTTAAAGAAAAGAAAAAGTAATTGCTGCTGAAGCAAGGACAAAATCAAAAAGAGGTGTCAATATGGGAAAAATGAGGCGAGTACAGAGGTCACACGAGAAAGGATAAAATGCAAAATACTGTGGACAGTCAACAAGACAAAAGAAAAGGAAACGAAAACAGGAATCATAAGACGATGAATAAAATGACATAGATATTTAATTTTTCATTCTTTCCTATATTTGTTAGATTTTTAGCAACTACATCAATGCAGAAACACACGTGCATAGTTAAAATTTTATGCTGAACTGGGACTCGATCTCGAAACCTTGGTTTATTGGGATACACCTTCATTGACTGAGCTATGCAGACAACTCATGGCCCATCCTTACAGCTTCAATTCTGCCGGAATCTCTGTCTTACTTGCCAAATTGTGAGAATGGACTGTAAAATGTGCCTGGATAATTCAGTCCATAGAGCACTGCCATTGACAGACAAATTTCTATTTTTAAGTTCCAGTTTGGCACAAACATTTAATCTCTCAGCAGTTTTCAACAAAGCACACACGCACTGCTACAGTGGGAAATACTCATTGTGCATATCTGTATGAACTTCTAATCTCTTAGGAACATTTTCACACAAATAACGATCTAATGCTAGCTGCACGTATGTATGATAGGTTAACAAAGCATGCCAGCTGGGGCTTGAATCCAGTTCATTGCCTTTCAAACTGCACAATCAAATTATGTTCACATTTCAGTACCATTTCATCACTGCAATCTGCCAATACTTTTTCCCCACCCAAAGCTGCAATGATGCACTCTTCAACAGTGTATATACCACTATACCAGAAAACTTAAGAAATAATTCTGATGTTCCAGACAACTTGAAAGGAGGCAAAAAATCAAAACGAGAATTGGTACCTGGAATGTTAGAACACTGCTACAAGCAGGAAAACTAGAAAACCTTAAAAGAGAGATGGAAAAGAGTCGTATGGACCTCATAGGAGTTGCTGAGGTAAGATGGAATGGATGTGGAGGGTTGCAGTCAGATGAAAATGTATTGTACTACTCAGGAAGAGAAGTAAAAGGTATGAACGGAGTAGGAATGATTATGACAAAGGAATTGGCTAAATGTGTGGAATATGTGGACTTTGCAAATGACCTGGTTTTTGGTGTAAGGCTGAAAGGAGCACAAAAAGATTTACTGATAGTCCAGGTGTATATGCCAACTTCAGAACATGATGACCAAATTGTAGAGGTAACGTACAATGTAATAGTGAGAATAACGGACAAAAATAAAAAATAAATGGTGCAAATAGTAATGGGAGACTGGAACACCATTGTGGGAAACGGGGAAAGAGGGAAACAGTAGGCAGTCATGGTCTTGGAAAGAGAAATGATAGAGATGAATGGCTAAATGACTTCTGCAGGGAATGGCAGCTGATAGTGGCAAACACATTGTTCAAGAACCAGAAGAAGAGCCTCTACACTTGGAAATCACCATGGGATAAATATAAAAACCAAATCCAATTTATGCTGGTAGAAGAAAAATACAGGAATGGAATCAAGATGGTTCACACATTACCAGGTGCAGATATTAATAGCGACCACAACTTACGGCAGAAATAGAAATAAGAATGAAAAAACTGAAGAAGGTGACCATGGCGAAGAAGTGGGATGTAGAGGAGATAAGATCCTACAAAGAACAAATTACAGAAAAGCTGTCACGTGAGTTTCTAAACACATTGCGAGACAAAGAACCACCTGATAATGCCAACGAGTACTGGAATATGCTGAAAGAAGGAATCATTAAAGCAGTACAGCAAAATATTGGATATGTAAAAGGGCAAAGGGCAAAAGACATCGGTCACACAAGAAATGATTTACAAGATGGAGGAGAGAAGAAAATTTTAAAACAAGAACACTGAAGATGCAAGAAATATGTGTACCTAAGGTTAAATAATGAACTGCGAAGAGAAACAGAGCAGGCTAGGAAAAAATGGCTAAAAGAGGAACGTGATGCAATTGAAGAACTGGACAGGAAGGGAAGATACGACTTACTATACAATCATAGTAAAGACTATGACATGGGATCCAAACTGAGCAGGAAATGCTACTATGGAAATTTTGAGTAAAGACGAAGAAGTAGTGTACAAAGATTGTGACAATGTCCTCCAGAGATGGGAAGAATATCTAAAAGAGCTATATGACACACGTCACAAACCAGAAACTCAGGAACTTGAATCACTCAACAGTGTAAGTGATGACAAGAAAGGACCCAACCATCATAATTGAAGAAGTAAAGTCTGCTGTAGCTGCAATGAAAAATGGCAAAGTGATAGGTACAGATACGGGAGAAATATTAAAATGCTTGAACCAAGACGGAATAAGAGAAATATTGAGGTTATGTAATAAAATATATGACAGTGGTGAATGGCCTGAGGACTTTCTGACAACAGTAATGATTCCATTACCGAAAAAACAAGGAAGCACAGGACAGCACAGGACAATCAGCCTCATTTCACATGCAGCCAAAGTGATGTTAAGAATAATTAATAAGAGACTTGAAAAAGTAATGGAGGAGAATCTTGGTGAGGAGCAGTTTGGCTTTAGATGGAATACGGGCACCAGAGATGCAATAGGGCTCTTACAAGTCTTGGGAGAAAGGTTTATTGAAAAAGGGAGAGACCTATATTTGTGCTTCACCGATCTAGAAAAGGTATTCGACAGTGTGGTTTGGGACAAGCAGGCAACTATAATGAGGGAAAAGAGAGTGGACTAGAAAACCAGAAGACTTGTAAACTCATTGTATCTTCATAAAAAAGCCCCAGTTAAAGTGAGAGGAAAAAGTACAAACTGGATCAGACTAGGAAAAGGTTTAAGACAAGGATGCTGTCTATTACCAACCTTTTTCAACCTCTACTTGGAAAATATGATTGACCAATGCTCATTAGATGACAAAGGAGTAGAAATTGGAGGAAGAAGAGTAGAGTGTTTCAGGTTTGCTGATGACATGGTCCTTCTAGCACAGGGGAAAAAGAATTACAGGATTTGGTGGACACCATTGAAACTCATGGAAAAAATTATGGAATTAATATTAACACAAAGAAAACAAAAGTATTGGCACTAGGAGGAAATAAAGAAATAAAAATTATGCAGAATGGAGAAATATTAGAACAGGTGCAAAATTTAAGTATCTTGAAAGCAGGATAGACACCAACTGGAAGTGCACCACAGAAATTGAAACAAGGATAACAATGGCAAAAGAGGAATTTTCTAAGAAAAGGAGAATTTTCTGCAGCACTCTGGACAGAGAGGAAGAGACTCATAAAATGTCTTGCATGGAGTGTTGTTCTGTATGGTGCTGAAACATGGACTTTGAGAAAGAAAGACAGAGAAAGGCTGGACGCTTTTGAGACATGGACATGACAGAGGATGGAAACAATAAGTTGAAGGGACAGAGTAAAAAATGAAGAGGTACTGAGAAGAGTGGGAGAGAAAAAGACAGTTACTAGATGTAATAAAAAGAAGAAAAAGAAATTGAGTTGGGCATATATTTAGAAAGAATGACGGACTGATAAAAACAGTTTTAGAAGGTTATGTAGAAGGGAAAAGGAAATGGGGAAGGAAGAGATTTCAGATACTGGATGACGTGATGGACGGTAAAATATACAGCAGCCTTAAGAAGGAAGCAATGGATCGCAGAAAATGGAGAGGCAAAGGACCTGCTAATATAGCAGAAAACTGATGATGATGATGATGATGATGACGATGTTGATGATACTGCTAGAAACTAGTCTTTACTTTTCCTGTGACTATATAACATTATGTTAGTGGTAATTTAAAATCAGCTGCTACTCTGCAATCTTAATTTCCAACAACAAAAGACTTGCAAAAAATATCTGGGAGAAGATAGTGTGCGCTGAGGTGACAGAAGCCATGTCCTAATATTATGTCGGACTTCCTTTTGCCCAGCATAATGCAGCAACCATTAAGGAGCTGGAGATATGATTTCAGGCACATGAAACTTGTCTTGAACTACTCTCATAATTAAAAGCAAAAATGAATGCTGTTGTTTTCTATAGGTGCCCAGATATTGTTATGATTTTCATGTTTACCATTCCTTGCCTTCAACACTTCAATTTTAATGGCTACTGATTATCAAAAATTGTAAAGATCATAGCCTACTTCTTGACTTTATGAAACTAAGTGGTTAGACTGAACCTAAATGGCTAGACTGCCCACTGCTCTCTCTACTGCAAGGTTCCTACAAATTTTAGTTGTGGTTACTCACTGTGGGGCATTCTAAATGTGGACATTCTTCCAAATGGTTCCACATTTGGAGTGATTGAACTAATGATGCTAATTTCACACATTTTCAGTTTCAATTGGGTTCACGTAACCTGCCGTCAGCGAAACACTAACTGCCCTTCCTGGAGGCTCTATATTAATATCATATAAGAGTATTACCTCTTAAACATGGCATTACAATGAAAATACTTTTCTATAACTATTCAGAATGAGTTGTGCAATGTTAAGTCATACATCAAAATCATCTAATAATGCCTTTCTAAGAAACTGAAGCTGCTAATACTATCGTTTATGTGACCTTTAGCTGGAAAACTACAATACAAGAATCTTTGTGTATTGTTTAGTTTTCTCATAACTTTGTGGTAGAACAATAGTTAACAATTGTTACAATATTCGGAATCATGAATACATCATAGTTATGCTGCTTTTGTTTATTTTCATTTTGCAATACATTCACTCTGTGAAATAACTAAATGATTGAGTACATAGATAACAGGAGTACACTTCTGAAGAGGAGAGCTGCACAAATGGTTTATTTTCATGAATGACAGGAGTACAATTCTGAAGGGGAGAACTGTACAAATGGTTTATTTTCACTATAACAGGTTTATTTTAGAACAAACAGCAGTGGTGAAATGCTTCGTTAGACTGAAATGCTTGTATTTGTGACATGTCGAGTCACTGATAGCGTAGAAACCGACCATTAAAGTCTGGTGGGTGCTACAACATGTGTTCCAGTGCTCGATTGATTTTCAAATAATGAGATTGTAGAGCCACTGTGCAAGGCTGTCCACTTTCATTTACTTCAAATGATCATTCTCATTTATAACTACACACTGACAAGAAATCCTAATTCAACCTTGTCAATCAATAAAGTTTTGTCTGTAGAGAGGGTAGAATAGGAAGCACTTGTACAAATTTAATGCACAATATAGCTGCATCACTGATCCATTGATCACGTGGACCAAAATCCTCCATGGTGGGAATGCTTGCTTACTGTCACTTGCAATGACTTTCTGACAACAGTACAAGATAGGTATGATGTGTCATTTACAGTTTGGTATAACACAAGCATTTGTCATTAATGATTATTTGCTTTTTACTGCAGACAATGTTGGTCACCACAGACCTCAAGTGGTTGATATGATGTCCTGATTGTAGCCTACATTGATATTCTGTGTATATACTTGATTGACCAAACTCCCAGTCCTTGCAGTCACAAAAGTGAACAATATTGGCAATACAGTTCAATCCCATATCACACTGCACAATAAATCAGCTGTTAAACTAATGAATGGAATACTCGAGAGTAATTTTCAAACACGTAAATTTGTAGTAACTAACACACAGCCTCACCACTTCCACAGGAATCTGAATTTTTGTCAAATAACCTTTGTTGCCTGCAAGAGCAATCCTCCTCATGCAGTTGCATGTATTCTGATTAAATTATTTTCCTAACATGCCCACTGCACCAACGAAATCTGAGCAAGAATCGCCACGGCCAAAGCTGCTTTCAACAAGAGGAGGACTCTGCTGACCAGAAAGTTGACTTTGGCATTGAGGAAAAAACTGGTAAAGTGCTACAGTTGAAGTATTGCACTGTATGGAGTAGAGACATGGACCATGAGAAAGAAGTAGAAAAAATACTTAGAAAGCTTTGAAATGTGGTGCTAGAGGTAAATGGAAAAGATCAAGTGGACAGATTGCATAAAAAATGATGATGTACTGCTAAGAGTAGGAGAGAAGAGAAGTATTCTACGTACAATTCTTCAGAGAAAGGCCAACTGGATTGGACATGTACTTAGACACGAGGGACTCATACATGATGTCATCGAAGGGAAACTCAGAGGAAACGCAGGATGAGGAAGAAGAAGAATTCAACATCTGGACGACATGAAAGATGGAAGGAGATACAACAGACTGAAGGAAGAAGCTGAAGACAGGGAACACTGGAATCAGAAATTCTCCGTACGAAGACATGGATCTGCCACTAGGTAGAATACTACATAATAATAATAATAATAATAATAATAATAATAATAAAATGTTTACAAAAGCACTAGTTTAAAGAAATATAACAAAAGAATTAGTTTTAAACTGTACTAGTGCATCAACAATAATGAAATTTTCTGCTGTTACCATCTTACATCAAACATTCTTCAAGCAAGGAATAAAACTACTGGACATTTGTGTGGTAGAAAAGGGAATTTTGGGGAAAAAAAACTGGGGAGTTTTATGCAGCTTGGGGTAATTTTCAGACAGCATATTCCGAATGATCATACAAGATAAATTTGATGTATTTCAAGCAAAAAGTGTCAAGTTGCAAAAAATGCCACAAGTGAAATCAAGTAAAGTAAATCCTACTCACAGGACCAACTGCTAGGAGCGACAGCAAAAGTGAATGAATCTCCCAATGTATCAGAATGTTGCCAGGAAATATGGACTAAAAGAGGACTTGTTTTATTCTCACCTCAAAGGACAAGAGGACGGTCAACCAAAGTTTGTGGTATCACCTGCCTTCCGTGGCCTGTGACGTAAATGTACGTTGTATGACGTCACGGTGGTGCAGGCAATTTGAACTGGACCTTGCCAAGTTGGGCTATGTAGTGACGCTCTGTAATGTGTAAAGTTTATGTTTCTAAGTTGTTTGTGAGGTATGTTAGCAATTCATTTGATTGACATGGTGAGTGCTGTGTGTGAGCATAATACTGAAAGAGTTTGTGGCAGTGTGTTATTTTGATATTGGCAGTTGTGACAAATGGATTTGTTTTCGTGTTTGGGATTATTAGGGCTGTATGATGTGTATGGTCAGATACTTACATTCTGTTTCTTGTTAGTTACAGATATGATAACTATGTTCACCAGTAGTTCCTCGCATATGGCTATAGTGAACAATATGTTGACAGCCATTAATTTTCAGCAGTTATTTGGTCTCACTGCCAACTACATGAAATGAGATTGAACCACGTGGCTGCACCTTGGACCACATACAAGTGTATGTGGCATTATTGATGGGTTAACATATGGCTGTCTATCCAGAATGGGTTACTGATTTGAGGATTCTAGGCTGGCCATTCAAAAGATTACGTTACTGATATTGTATTATTATCCATCTACTGAGTTTTATTCTCACAAGACAGACATAAGCGACCATCCTGTGTTAGATTGGTTTTTGTTTTGTCAGGAAGTGTGTTCAAAATTTTATGAACTGTAGGGGAATGTGCAGAGGTGGGGAGGTTGTTGAAACCAAAGACTCTGCATTTGGGAAACAAAAGTTTGGGAAGGGGGAATCATCTTGTGGGCAAATGGCTGTAGGACGCTTTTGTTTCAGGTGCTGGGTTTTTGGACGTTTTCTGTGTGGTGGAGAGATGGACAAAAAATTGAGTTTAACTGAGGATTATACAACTCTTGTGTCAGGTTAATTTTTTTCATATAAAGGCTCAGGGAATAGTGGGTATCAGCATTTGATAGCGAGACACAGTGTCGAAATTCAGGACTATCGTACTGGGGCTTGTACAATAACATAGATAGGTATTGAGGGTTATGAAAACAGTAACAGGGAGGGGGAAGAGATGCTTTTCATCTCCACTCTCATTTTAGATGAGTGTGGCAGGAGGAAGTGTGTTCCTGATTATTTTTGTCCTTAATGTTGTTAGGTGAATAGTCTTTGGGGTGTGGGTTTTGTTGATTTTTGGGCAGTTGGGGAGGGGGGCACCTAGTAAAGTTATATTTTCGATTTTAGCTATGTGAGCCTGTTTTGATTTTGTCATACCGCTGACTTTGCTTTAGTTATAATAGTCAAGTGAAATGCTAGATAGGCCTACCAGATTTGTAGATGTGTGTATGGTTTTGATGGCTGAGCTACAGTGTGTAGGTCAAGTGAAATTCTCGCACCATGTGGTGGTGTTACGTGCGGGTTCGTGCATTTCACTTAAGCAATATAGGTGAAGTGAAATTTGCGCCACAGAGTTTTGGGTTTGAGTGTGAGGTCATGGTACCATGGACATAGGTCACGTGGAATTTCTGATACTACTGTTAGTGTTTTCAGGTTCTTTGCAGTTTTCTTGACTGCTGATGATGTAGTTTGCTTGATTTTAGCATCAGTATTTGTTTTCATGTCTATATTATTAGGATTGTCATACATTTAGTTTGTCCTACCCATAACCCCCTAATTCATGTGGGTTGCCAGCCCATTAGTTTCACTGTATTTCTACTATTAAATATTTGTCATTTTACTTGTCTCTTTTCTCATGTGTAATGAGTGAAGTCCTGGTTGCAGCAGTTTCCAACATCCGGATGCTGTCACGGGGCAAAGCTGAGACGTGGTACCACAGTCTTCATTTGTCCCACTTGAAGGAAGCCAGTTATCCCAGAAGATTAGGAAGTGGAGCGATCATGCTCGCTAAAATGTATGGTTAGCTATGGGTTGAGGTAGCAAAAGAAATGAAAGACACTATAAAAACGTATGTGACTGAGCACAATACTCATATTCCTTTTAGCAGTAACAGATCACAAGAATGGCATGTTTTGACAGTGAGTCCAGAGTCCTTATAGTAAACTAGAATATGTATGTCAAATGATCCATTCATAATATACAGCTTTTACCATTTGGTGAAAGACACAATGGAGTGACGTGGTGTAAAAGATGCCCAAAATGTATTAACAATCCTGATTAAGCCAGTTTCTGTCTAGATCCTTCTGAAATTAAAGAAAGCTGTGATGGAAAATGAAATAAGATTTCATAAGTGGTTAGGAATGTGGAAGTGTTTGCAAAAACCTTCTAATTCCTGGAGCAATCAGGACAGAGTCTTCCTGGCAGATTAAAACTGTGTGCCGGACCGAGACTCGAACGGGACCTTTGCCTTTCGCGGGCAAATACTCTACCACTGATCTACTCATGCTCGACTCATGACCTGTCCTCACAGCTTCAATTTTGCCAGTACCTCATCTCCTACCTCCCAAACTTCACACAAGCTCTTCTGCGAATGTTGCAGAATGACACACACTTTTAATCTGCAAGAAGTTTCATATCAGCTCTCACCCCAATGCAGAGTGAAAATCTCATTCAGGACAGAGTCGGCTGAATCGTTGCACGTGAAATCCACTGAGGACGATGAACAACACGACAGTAATGTCAGAAAGTATAACAAGCTACTGAAGTTTAAAAATGAGAAGCTGATGTTCTGAAATACTATTTCTGTTTTAGAAGTTCATATCTTTTAAAGCTCAGTGTTTTGTAATTCTGTGATAAATACCACAATATACACCATGTGATCAAAAGTATCCAGACACCTGGCTGAAAACGACTTACAACTCCGTGGCGCCCTCCATAGGTAATGCTGGAATTCAATATGGTGTTGGCCCACTCTTAGCCTTGATGACAGTTTCCACACTCGCATGTACACATTCAACCAGGTGCTGGAAGGTTTCATGGGGATGGCAGTCCATTCTTCACGGAGTGCTGTACTGAGGAGAGGTATCGATGTCAGTCAGTGAGGCCTGCCATGAAGTCAGCATTCCAAAACACCTCAAAGGTGTTCTATAGGATTCAGGTCAGGACACTGTGCAGTCCAGTCCATTACAGGGTTATTGTCATGTAACCACTTTGCCACAGGCCATGCATTGTGAACAGGTGCTCGATCATTCTGAAAGATGCAATTGCCATCCCCGAATTGCTCTTCAACAGTGGGAAGCAAGCAGGTGCTTACAACATCAATGCAGGCCTGTGCTGTAACAGTGCCATGCAAAAAAGGGGGTGCAAGCCACCTCCACGAAAAACAAGACCACACCATAACACCACGGCCCCCGAATTTTACTGTTGGCGCTACACATGCTGGCAGATGACATTCACCAGACATCTGCCATACACACACCCTGCCATCAGATCACCACATTGTGTACCGTGATTCGTCGTTCCACACAACGCTTTTTCACAATTCAATTGTCCAATGATTATGCTCCTTACACCAAGCAAGGATTGTTTGGCATTTTCGGGAGTGATGTGTGGCTTATGAGCAGCAGCTTGACCATGATATCCAAGTTTTCTCATCTCCCGCCTAACTGTCATAGTACTTGCAGTGGACCCTGATTCAGTTTGGAATTCTTGTGCGACAGTCTGGATAGATGTCTGCCTATTATACATTATGACACTCTCCAGCTATCGGTGGTCTCTGTCAGTCTACAGAGGAGGCCAGCCTATACGCTTTTGTGCTGTATGTGTCCCTTCACATTTCCACTTCACTATCACATCAGAAACAGTGAACCTAGGGATGTTAGGAGTGTGGAAATCTCGCGTACATAAATATGACACCCAATCACTTGACCATGTTTGAAGTCCGTGAGTTCCACGGAGCGCCCCATTCTGCTCTCTCAAGATGTCTAATGTCTAGTGAGGTCGCTGATAGTGAGTACCTGGTGGTAGGTGGGAGCACAATGAACCTAATATGAAAAACGTAGGTTTTTGTAGGTGTCCAGATACTTTTGATCTCACAGTGTACATTTTATCTTGTACTCACCCCAGTTATGTAGTGGACCCTCTTGCATTTTTTTTTGCAGTTCATGTGCACTATACACACATAATGTGCATCAACATATGTTTCCTGAATTGACCTTGAAGTTTTAACAATATGGAAGGGATAGACTGCTACATACCACATACAGGAGGCGGTGAATCACACACAGACACATTGAAAGAGTACTAGAGCTTTTGGACAAAGTCTTTCCTCAGAAGTAGAACTATCACATATTCACATGACAACAATTCACTCACACATGACTACTGTCTCCATGCACTACGGCCACACTCCAAACAATTGGCAGTCAGGCCTGAGAACTTGGAGAAGGTAGTAATGTGTTTGTGGGTTGTCTGACAGTTCTACTTCTAAGAAAGGACTTCGTCCAAAAGCTTAAATATTTCTGATTTTTCTTTACACTGCACCAGTCTAAAACTTAATGCCTCCTCTATGTGGTGAGTAGCAATCTATTCTTTCCATATTATTGTTACTCCACGGTAGAGCTTCCACTGTTACATTTTACCTTGTAGTTTTGGTTTTTGTGATGAAAAATACATTTAAATATGATACAAATATAAAAATTAGGCTACACTATGAGTTAATCTATTGCCACAACCATTATCCGGCATCCATATTTGATGGCTTGGCCAACTCTCAACAAGATTGTCATCTTTCAACTTAAAGAACAGCCTGTCACCACAACCATGGCTGCAATAGATTTTATTTTATTTTTCTTATTTGTTGGGAGGGGGTGTCCAGTGCCCCACCTAGTCTCCACTTGTAGTGAAAGGTGCTATGTAAAACATTCAAATCACCTGTTAATGACTTTGCAAAATGTCCAAACCATCTATAAAACCCCCAAGCAGGAAAAATTCAATTAAAGAAAAAATACAGGAGCACTGTACACTTATTATAAATTGAACAAGTGAGTGGAACTGTTAAGGCATTAGTTCCAGTTACACGATAAATTCTCATATTCCATAGAGGCCTCCTGATGCAGGTTTTCCTAACTTATTTCAGGCAAATGTTGGGATAACTTGTTCAATATTGTTTTTCCTTTTATTAACCTTTAAAATCCAGATACTGAAACGCTCCTTGGATGAATAAATTTCCATACTTTTACTGTAGGCACTCCACTCAAGCTATATTAACACTATGCACTCACAATAGAATATTCTGGTGTAATTGAAACAGCATGTCTAACACTAGTTTACCTGGCACAGCTTACAGAAGAAAAATGACTGTAGAGGCTGTCGTGATAAATATCGCTGAAATTCATCCCCCTCTCTCTCTCTCTCTCTCTCTCTCTCTAAATAAAGGTTTCTATCTTCATCAGCCTAACTTGTTTTTTTTATCTTTCTGCATAGATAGACTAATGCATGTTGCAAAACTTCTTGTCTCTTTCCAGCTGAAATAATTATGTTTCTGACAACTCACACAGTAAACAAAACGCTCCATTATTTCCAGTGGTCTAGATCAAAAACAGTGGTGACGAATGAATACAGCCCACATGGTTACAGTATACTTGTAGCTACATTTAACAAATTTTCTCTGTATTATTTACCTTCATTTTCTCGCCTATTACTTTGTTGCACAGATTTTTCAGTTTATTCAGGTTATCCAACTGATGACGCACTGAAAAAAATGGGGAACATGTTTGTTAACAAAATTAGGCACTCTAAGGACACGGAAATAGGGAGTACTTTGCAGTTTCAATGCTATACAAAATGACTGCTCTTTACCACCAACTAAACACGAGTATGTATTGGGGCAATGTTTCTCGCCAAGAAGCGAGACCCGCATGTTAGGGAACATTATTGATACACGGCCGTTTTGGCTATTTAACACATGGTCATACAGTGACCGCAACCACATTGATTTCAACGACAGTTACGGTGACTGCACTAGCAACATATTTCTTAATGTTCTACAGTCTTAAACATATCGCACTTACACTGTCTCCATTCTGTATCTTTCTTTACAACTTCATCAACAAGCCCGACGTCTTTAAATCTGTTCGCTTGATTTTTTCTAATTTTCTCGATATCACCGCCTTTTTCAGGCCTGAAGAGATCTAAATCTAACACCATTATTCGTATTTAATAAATTACTGTGAAATAAATAACCTAGGCAGATCCGTCAACAATCACAAAAATTACGTCAACTGACACGAAAACACCATGCGGCAAGTTAGTCAACACAGATTCAAGCCACGCAGCTGGCAGCTCCAAGCACCGGCGTGCTCAAAGATAACACACGACATGGTACTTACAGAAATCAGAAATCACTGGCTGCAGGGAATTTGGTTTCCTACTTTTGTTTTTGGACCAAATGACAGCATTATAGTATATCGATTTCAAATAATTGTGAAGTTGTCAGTTGTATTCAATAACAGCAGGAAAATTATGAGCTATATAGGAGTGGTGGTTAATAGGTGTGCAAACGCAGAGGGAGAGAGGGCGTAATTTTTGTGGTGCTTGGCGGACCTATTTCGGATATTTACTTCACAATAATTCATGAAATACTAAAATATGGTTTGAGAATTAACCAGGAGAGGTATGTGGTTTCTCCTCCTCCTCTATTCCTATCTTTACCCCAGCTAGCGACTGTAAATGCGCGCCTATGTCAGAACGCTATTTCTACAGTATTATTTCGTACGAGTAGCATCATAAAGAAATTACTTCTACCGAACAGACGTGTCTATCGCTAACATTAATTATGTAACAGCAATGCACTTGGTTCATGCAACAGCCGCATACACAGCTCACTCAAGTTCAACAATGGATTTATTGCTACTACTTCGCTACAGTATTGCAGGATCTCAAAGGTTGACAAGCGGGTGCTGAAGCAAACACGCTATTTGACCGGAGTTCACCCAGTTTTACCAGTTGATCGGAGCGGGACTAACAAGGGAACATAAATAAACGATCTTCATGAAACTTGATGGGAATGTAGAGGAGTCTAAATAATGCAATACGCTTTATTTCGTTTTTACCCAGTTTCACTTTTAAGGACTAAAACATACCATGAAATATAATTTGGAGTATTATATTTAGAGAAAATATCTTCAAAATCATAATATATTAAAAATATGTTTCATATGAAAATTGAATTGTAATTAACATTTTTGATAACAGTATAATCAACTTTTGCAATAATTTGAAATTTTGCAGAATACAACATCATTAATTAATTTTGAAAAATAAATTTGTTATAAGATAAATTAAAGGAGTTTTCACACCACATTCATCCATGTGTATTAAAGCTCATTTTTGAAATATGATTTTCGGAAAATAATCTGCACACAATGCACTGTCAAAGTATTTTCTACACACCTGACTGAAACACCTAAATGTTCATCATTATTCCAATTATTTATTTTACTTATTTTTGTTTTTTGTTTTAAATTGTTATTTTTATATTATATATTAACGTTTTTATTTTCTTCAGTTTACCATTTCATATATGCTTCTTTTGTTAGTTAAAATAATGAGTCACTTATTATTATGATACAAAATCAATATAACAATGCAATATATAAAGAAATACTTAAAACATGATGTTTTTTTCACCATGCACATAAACTAAACGAAATTTCTTCACATAATACACATGACAGAAAATACAGTGTAAAACAGAATTCAACAGGAATCTTAAATTCCAGTGGGTAATCCTCTGAATATTCTGATTTCTACAAGGCATATTTCAGTGAACTGCAAAACCTTGCTGAAGAGAAATGATTATGTACTAGTGACAGCAGCTTGATTACATTGTTTATCAAGTGGATATTGATATCTCAATCATTCATCAGAACTAGAGCAGAAAATCATTTCACAAAGTTCTTCCAACCTCGAAGGACATATATGACCCTTTGGCTGTACCTGTGCTATTGAGCCTTTTGGGGTCAATCACCACATGATATATAAAAAATATGAATAAGTTCCTTGACCCCAGGTATGATGCTCAAAATCTCAAAATGGTTTTTCCATACTGAGCATCCCCCCCCCTCTTTGTAGTTTAAAAAATTATTAATGGAGAGTCTTTGAAGTGCCAAATGTTTTTGTCATAGATTAGAAGTCCTGTAAACCAACGTCTGATCAGGTCAAAAGATATTTGAAAGAATTTTTCTTTCACACTCTGGTAGAAAAATCTATATTATTGTTAGATGATTGTGGTGGTCAGGGTTAAAGAACCATTTTGAGTATCATATCAGAGGACAAGGAATTTGGTCACATGGTGACTCCAAAGGACTCACTGGGACAGGTACATTCGTTGGCTGTATAAGTTCTTCGAGGTTGGTAGGTCTTTGTGAGAAGAATTTCTGGTCTTGTTCTGCTGGATGATTATGATGACAATCCCCACTTGATAAATAATATAACCAAGCTGCAATAACTAGTAAATTGTCAGTTCTCTTCACTCATGTTCTGCAGTATACTGAATTGTAAAAATAAGTATATTTAGAGGCTCACATGCTGCAGTTTGAGAATCCTACTAAATTCTATTTAATATTGTGCTATTTGTCATGAGTATCATGTGAAGACATTTCGTTCATTCTATATGCATAATGTTAAAAACGTCATGTGTCATGCATTTCTTTACCGATTATGATTATGCATTGATTTTGTACCATGACAATGAGTTACTCATTATTTTCAACACATTGGTGAAACAGTAAACTAAAACACAAAATAAAAAGGTTAGTGCAAAGTAACAACTTAAAAATAAAAGAAAAATAAGTAAAATAAATAATTAGAATGATAATGAATATTTCAATCTTTTAATTCAGTGTGTTGAAAATACTCCAACAGCACACTGTGTCCAGCTTATTTGTCAAAAATGGTATTTCAGAAATTAGCTTTATTAGACATGGATTTACATGGCGTGAAAGCTTCTTTAATTTAAGCTGTAACAAAAATTTTCTTTTCTCAAAATTTATTGATGATGCAACGGTATTTTCTAAAATTTGAAATTACTACAAAATTTGATTACACAGTTTTCTAGAACATTAAATACATTTCAGTTGTTACATGAAACGTTTTTATATGTCAAAGTTTCACAGATGTTCCTTCTAAATATAATATACCAAATTATCTTTTGGGTTGTGTTTTACTTCTCAAAAGTGAAATTAGACAAAAACGAAAAAATACATATTGCATTACTTTGACCCCATTGTATATATGTCAAGTTTCACCCAGAACGTTTACTTACAGATTAAATGATCATTTGTAAGTTAAACTGTTTAAAATCATTTGACAGAGTAATGAGCAAATGGAAACTGATCTCACGTAACTAATTTCCAAAGTTCCATACCCATTAAGTCACAAATACGAGTATAGAGAAATGAAACAAGCTGAATATTTTTGACCCTGAGCCGTTTCCTAAAATGAAATACTGATTTATGAACAGAGGTGTTCCACAGCATCATTCACCTCAGTAAAAAGACAGCAGTTTCTGATTGACACTCTTTTCTCATGACCATTTTGTTATGATGGAAAAACTTAAGGGGTACAGTGTTTACTTTTAATTTATATTTCTTTATTTTAGAAATATGAACATTAAATTTGTTTTTATGTTCTTCCCTATTAATATTTCGATTCGTGATGGGCTCATAATAGAAAGGTAGATTGCATCAAAAGTGCTCTGTCAATGATGGGGTTGGTATCGATGTGAAAGTTCTTTAATAAAGGAAAAGGTGAATGAAAAGGCATAGTGCATTTGTACATAGTACTCAAAAGTTGACATATGGCGCTTCTCATACCAATGCCTCATGAAACTGCAGACAAGCTAAAATAGAAATTGCACCGATGCTGCACCTGCTTCTGCATCAGATCTAATTTGACAGTGGTTACAGTATCCTGTGTACACTGAAAGGTATTTATTTCGAGTTTCAAATGTGCACAATGGGTTGTCAGTGGAGAGTAACAAATAGTGCACGGTCGCGACAGCCATAGTGTTTTGTTTCAAAACTGCCTTTCTTGCTATTTCCTTAGAATTAATAACAGAATTTTCGTTTCAGGTAATTGTATTGGTAATTGTTTTGAGCCTGACAGGTAAGTACCAACATATCTTGTTTACCAGTTTCCTACTATACAATTATAAAGTGACCTTGGCTCCATATGACACGTTCAGTTCTGTGCAACACAAGAGATAACCTTTACTTTAACGATAGTGTATGGAATGAATCAATAAAGAAAATTAAGTTATATAGTTTTTAGGAGTGTACAATGACAAGAATTTGAGATGGAAGCTTTTTATTGGAGAACTTCCAAGTTACCTAATATTTTCTTACATGTAGTTGTCCAACTACTTGTTCTGGCAAAAAATATAGTCGATTATAGATGCAAAGCTGTATGCTGATATTAGATTATCCTATAAGTGTACTGACGAGCTCTAAAAAGCAAAATAGAACAATAATATGCATGCCCATAATTACAGGCATTATGAAAGAAGTCAATAAAAATCAGCAAGAAAGAATAGTAATGAGTTTTTGTGGGTTCCAGGACAGAGAGCCATTTTTCTAATGATATAGCAGGCAGCTTAGCCAACGAACAATGAATCTGGGGGAAAATTCTGAGCTTAATCAATGAAAGAGTCCAAACTGACTGACAGTGTCAATGGGATTGGACTAAGATCTCAAACAGAGTTCATTATGGCTGGCTGCAACCTATACTGACTTCAGATTATGCCCATTTTCAAAATCTGAATATCTTTACTTCTAGACATACTGGCCATAGCCTCATAACACATTTACTCTCTTACAAAATATATTGTCATCAGTCAATCAAAGTTGTCAAACAACATTCTACAGCTGCAAAATAACTTCATGTAGTACAGTACTAAGTATTAGTATGATACACAATAAATTATCCAACTAAATTGTTTTTACCATGAATATAGTGATTTAAACAGATTCATAGGCACCAAAAACAATTTAAATAACAAATTAATACATCTGTTTGAAGAAATCATCCATTCTATAGAACCATTTCTTGACAGATGAGGCTGTATATGGCAATTAGAGTCACTAACACTTGTATGCTGTTGGAATTTACTGGATTACATTTTTGATGAGACATGAAATTTCAACATTTTTCTTTATGTACAGTGCTGATGAACAACTAATTTATGAGTATTCTAATATGGACTCCATATTCAGAAATCAAAACATCCACTTCTCACTTCCTCTATATAGATAATAGTTCAGTTTACATTTGCTTGCACATTGCCTCTCAAAGTTTTTGTAAGCCCTACTTAACAAGGGCTGTTACATAACATGCTTAGTTTTGCTATGTTTGTAGTACACTGCTCTGTTCTGTGTCAAAATGCTGCCTTCCTTTGATGTCTTATCATGTCTTGAGGTTAACCTACTCTTAAATTTCTGATGTGAACAAAAATTATTCACAGTTAATTAATGGCATATGAATTTGCAAGTAAAATATCCCAGACAATGGTTAGATCTCGATCTGAACATAATAAATACTATATTTATATACTATACTTATGTATTATAACTGCAAAATTTAGAAATATTTGCACAGTCCAGACAAATGCCAAACACCATTGTTAACATGTGCTGTCCTGTGTAGTGGCTTTAACACTTTTCCCCCTAGAAAATATGATACTCCAGGATTCCCAGTACTCTTGATGCTACAGGCAATTCTTTCTCCACAATGTCATGCATACTAATTGTGGTTATTCAATGTTGTTCTGTAAATACCCACATCTCCTTCTTTATACTTCCATTTTATTTTCTTCTAGATGTTCCTTTTGTTTTCATAATTCTTTTAAGTTTCTGCTTTTCTTACTCCTGCAACATATTTCTTCTTTGCTTTCCTTGTGTTGCTCTCCGTTTCTCTTCTCTTCTTTATTATATACTTCTCCTTCTAACTTTTTCCCTATCTCAGCCTTGAGGTATTACTAGTGACATTCCATGAAGACTCTCTTCAGATTCTTGGTAATTATAGCAACCTTTCGCAGGTTTAACATCTCATGAAACTACTTCTTCCAATAGATCTCTTGTGACAAAGTAAGTTTTCTTTCTCTGCTTTCATGATCTATCACAGGCAAAAGGAGGCAGTTTTGCATATACTACATGATAACTGCTTAATCTGTCTATACACAAAGATCAGCTGTGGTAACACACTTTGTTACTAGCCTTGCGAATTCCCTTTTATTTTAATAGAAATATGTCGCCTTTCTTTTAACAGGACCTTATACACATCTTAAGAGTATTTGGTGGATACTGCTCTGTCATAACTCTGATTTCAGAGATATCTTCCTGAAAGTCCCAATATATAGTACAGTGTGCATTTCTTGCTCCACGTGACCACACCACTGATTCAGTCTGCTAGGGTATCTTCTAAAGCCTTGCCCCTCTTTTTTATAGTGTCTGTGACAGATCTGTACATGGATTTGACCTCCTCCCTAACACTTGCGACAGTTTTCTGCTGTTCTTCGGGTTCTCCTTCTGGATGCAGCATTTCTACATTGTTCGTACTATCTGACCTAATATACGGCCCACCTTCTTTTGGAACTGATTTTCTTGTTTCCAAAAATGCCATCTTGTGGAATGTACACTCTCTATGGCCTCCTCACAAGCCTTTGCTACCTTTTTCTTTTAGCTCATGATGGATTTCCTTTCTCTCCTAATGACATTATTCTATTTCTGCTGTGCTTCACTATTATCCTCTGTTCGTTTGCCAATACAACAGTCTTTGTCTCCAATAACTTTTACATTTATTTATTTAGCGTATGGCAGTGCGTATCATTTTATGCTTCTTACAAATGTTTAAAGAAATACATACATAAAAACATAATAAAATATGTTAAATAAGAAGTATAAAACATACAGATAATGGGCAACGCAATTAAATACAAACATCAAAATTATATATGGTCAATACAATTAAATACAAACATTAAGATTACATATAAAGTCTTTTGTGGCACCTGTTGCCATGAGAAAATCACTGAACTTGCCACTGTATGCTCTTCTGTCGCACTCTTGGACAATGTGGCAGATGGTCTGTCTGTTGGCTCTGCAGGCACAGTTGGGAGTTGGTGTCTTTCCCCATTTGTAAAGAGTATCTGACATCTTCCGTGATTTGTGTGTATTCTGTTAAGGGATAACAATATTTCACACAGTAGTTCATATCCAGACGGTCTCTCAGTGATTCATGGGAGGCTTTGACAATGCTCAAGGCACACCCATCGCCATTGTTGCCTCCAGGTCTTCATTACATTAAAGTTTATGTTCTGCAATTCGTTGGCTGTTATCATTGTTGGTTGTCTAGCCCAAAATCTGTTTCTTTCCAGGTCAGGCATGTCACAGTGTATAGGGTGCTTGGTGTTGTCAGTTATCTTCCTATATTTGCAGAGAAGAGCATTCTTCCGGCGCAGGTCTGCAGGTGGTATGTGGCTCAGAATTGGCAGCCAGTGTGTTGGGGTTAATCTCATAGTTTCACTGACAATTCACATCATGCTATTCAGTTGCACATCGATCTTTTTTATTTGAACACTGTCCATCCAGACTGGAGCGCAGTACTCGTGGCCAAGTCGACATGTCCAAGTGCCGACATGTGTAGTGTGTCAGCCAAGGGGTCCCAAGTAGTGCCACACAGCTTTGTGGAGAATATTATTCCTCGTCTTTAGTTTGGTTGCAGTATTTTCCAGAGGTCGTTTACAAGTGAGCACTCTGTCTAAAGTGACGGCAGGGCACTTTGTATGCTCATTAGACGGATTTCCCCCGAGACGAACGTCAAGTTGTTTGCTTGCTAATTTATTATTGAGCTGGAAGCATGTAGTTTCAGTTTTTGTAGGATTTGGCTGTAATCTCCATTTACGAAAGTATGTACTTAATGTCTCCAAGTCAGATGTCAAGGATGTTTTTATGATCTCAAAGTTCTTGTGTTGAGTTGCCAAGACACAATCATCTGTGTACCCAAAGTTCCTGGAATATGTGGATGGTGTATCGGCAATATATAAGCTGAACAGTAGTGGAGCCGACACAGAGCCCTGTGGTAGGCCGTTGTTCAGGGTTCTTTGGACGCTTATACGTTCTCCTGTTACAACTTGGAATGTTCTGGCAGCAAGCATGGCATCTATAAGTATGGTAGTTCTCAAGCAAGGGATTATTTGCATGAATTTGTACAATATGCCATGTTTCCAGACAGTGTCATAGGCAGCAGACAGATCTATGAAAACAGCTGATGTTTTTAATTTCCTTTGGAACCCAGCTTGTATGTACGGAGTTAGTGACATAACCTGGTCTACACAGTTGCTTCCAGGGCGGAACCCCGCTTGCTCTATGGGAACCGACTACAGAATTTTGGTGGCAATGTGGTTACAGAGAAGTCTTTCCAGGAGTTCATAAACAGAGCTCAATAATGCCACTGGGCGGTAGCTCTTTGGTTCGTTACTCAGCTTCCCTGGGCTTAAGAGAGCAGCAATTTTTGATCATTTCATTTGCTGAGGGACTGTGCCGTGTGTTATAATATCTGTAAAGAATTCTGATAACCATCTTTTCGCATATTTTCCGCAGTTCAGAAGAAACTCCAGATGGACTCCATCAAGTCCAGGTGCTTTTCCTGATCTTACGTCATTGAGAGTGCTCGTTACGTCTTCTGCCAAGAATTCACAGGAAAATTCCGTTTGGTCATCACAAAGGAGATTTTAATGTTACAAGTGCATGCTTAATCTGAGGGGTGTGAGCTCTATCTCGCAGAGTTTTAGAGGTTGATACTATATGGGAAGCAATCTTGTTTGGATATATTGGTGTTTCTTTGTGCACACTCTAATTGTCGTCATTTAGTTTTCTTAAAAGGGACCATGCTTTTCTACTAGACGTTCTGAAGTCTAGTTCTTGAACGGTTTCCATCCATCATACTCGTCAAGCCACATCAAGATTGTGTAGTAGGTCATCAGTAATTTCCTGGTGTTTGGTGTTGAGGAATGCCTGGTATTAATTTTCACATTCTTTCTTCCCTCCTGGTATATATTGTTTACAGTGCCTTCTAGGTATTTCCTTTTTTGTGGAGCTTATGACCGGTCCAACAAACCTCTTGTAGTTTTTTAGTTTAGGAGGCATCCAACCTAGGCACTTATCCAGGTTGTTAGAAAAAAAATTTCCAGTTTGCTTTCGGTAAATTCCACTGCAAGAGAGGAAAGGAAGTAACCACGGGAATTTACTTCCAATTTCTATTAGAGCAGGTCGATGTTGGCTCTGTGGGAAGTCTGGTAGAATATTACAAGAGATTCTCAGCGGTATGTTTTCCTTGTCTGTGGTCGCGAAGCAAAGATCGGGATTATATTCTCATCTCCGTGCTGCTGAGTAGAAGGAATCTCTATCCTTTGCGTCAAATACGAGGTACATATTGTTTTCAGCAGCCCAGTTTCAAGTGCTTCACCACTGTCATCGTTCTCTTTGTATTCCCATTGGGTGTGATGACTGTTGTAATCGCCTACATAGACAGATGGATGTTGCAGAAGTGGTAGGACTTGTGGTGGCCATGAGACTGCAGGAGGTTTGTATAACCACTTTGTATGATGTTGTTGTTGGTAGATGTTGAATGCAACTGAACATTTTCGATATTGGATCTCCATAAGTTGCCACATCATAAGTGTGGTGGTATGTGGCACCAACTAAGTTCAAATAGTTCAAATGGCTCTGAGCACTATGGGACTTAACATCTGAGGTCATCAGTCCCCTATAACTTAGAACTACTTAAACCTAACTAACCTAAGAACATCACACACATCCATGCCCGAGGCAGGATTCGAACCTGCGACCGTAGCGGTCGCGCGGTTCCAGACTGAGGCGCCTAGAACCGCTCGGCCACTTCGGCCGGCACGAACTAAGTCATAACCGTATATTTTATATGTTTTCTTAGTTGTTCCTCGTTCTCTGTGTGTGTTTCCTGAATGGCAGCGACATCAATGTCGTTACCAATTAGAGCCTTTTGCAGGACATCACTCTTTGCTCTGCTTATTCCTTCTATATTTGGCTGGCAGATCCTGAGGCAAGGTCCAAGTTTTCTTGTCAGCTGGCCATGAGAATGACCAATGTGTTTCGTCTGTGCTATTTCGATTAGGATGTGCTAGTAAATAGCCAGGAGATCAATATAATTTTCTAGCTGCCAGTTAGCGCTAGTTCATTTAGTTCACGTCTATAATGACGCTATCCAGTAGTGCACATGTTGTATTCTACTACGGATGTGAACTAGCCTTACATATCATCATGCTTCTGTCACATATCATTCTGTCACATACAGCGAGCCGTCTAGATGCTCAATGACATTTGAGACTGGAAAAGGTCTGTCCAGTCAGCTAACATGGAGATGGCTCGGCAGGAAATAATCAAACAAAGGCAAGACTTGAATAACAACAATCTTGAATTGCTTGTCTGAGCCAGAATTGGATAATAACTTGAATGAACTGCTTCTGACTGCAAGATCCCATGGAGGGAGACACATGGCGAAGTATGAGTGCAAGCAGAGCCAGAGTGAATACTACTAGTCCAGGCCCTGGGCTTGACCTACACAGACGTCCCTTTTGGACTGCTGTCTGTATTGAACTCTCCCACAGGTTACACCACATCTGCCTTTATACTGTGCAGCTGGCCGCTCTGCCCCTTCCATGTTGGTGCACCTCGACACTGCCCTATCAGGTCTCGAGTATAACCACATATGGTTACCACGAACAATCTGCCGCCCTCTCAACTCGACACGTGAGCTCCTGTGATATCTCGTGAGTCTACACAACAATTCCGGCCAATGCCCTAAACAACGCTCTTCCTGTGGCGCCTCGTTTGTATTCTGAGTACTTTCTACAAAACGTATTCGTTCTGGGTGCCGTTCTGTTACCTTCCAGGCGTTGCATTTTTTAAAATATGCGACGATTCTGAAAATCTTTCATCTTCATCATAATAGCATATATTTTTTTCTACCACATGCTTCTTTTTGATCCTGTAAATAGTCCATAACAGCTTCCCATCCAAGAATATCCAGCTCTTCACACCTTTTTGGTATTTCTAATGTTTATTTTAGCTCATGAGTAATCAAATGATTCATTTTGCTCCTCTGAATCTATCACGAATTGCACAAACAAGGGTGTATCCAGTGAGACAATGGAGGGCACCTTATTACTCATTACCTAGGAAAAAAATCGTTTCTTCAACCAAACTCGAATTCTGGCCTGCCAAATAGACAGACAAATCGACTCATTTTCAGTTTGAAGAAAGCTGGAACATGTAATGAATACTGACTAGTAGGAAGCGTATGCAAAATATTTGTCACGAAATCGCAAAACTATCTCGTTACTCATAGCGTAACTAACATAAGCCGTCCCCTACCCCCAGCTCAGACTCTAGCTATGCTCTTATTGAAACAAGCTTCACAAAATGTACGAAACTGATGGTGGCAATCTTGGGCAACTAACCACAGAATATCTAACATAGACTCTGCACTCAGAAAGAAAATCACTACCTATCCGCATGTGACTTCTCACATACTGTTCATCGTCAGTTCCATGCTTTATCTCTTTATTTGGCTCAGGACACATGCCATATCAAGGAGATCCTTCGCCACTGGCAGAACTGTCAAAGCTGCACACCCCCACCCCCTTCTTACAATAAGCTTTCTGCAGTTTTTTCTGTGCAGATGTAGGAAGTTTTATAATTTTTCAAGTAGGAAGAACTCACAAATTGCGACTTTTGTAATTTTGTAAATAGACAGAATGCACAAATTGCAATTATCATTCCCCATCAGTTGTCGACTAGTTCAGAACAAATGAAAACTTGTGTAGGACCATGACTGAAACCTGGGTTTCCCACTTGTCACGAACAGCCACCTTAACGACATCGGCTACCTGAGGACGCTTCCAGGACCGGCCCAAATCTCAATTTGTCTTAGTGTCTACTCTTTTTCGCTCGTCATTGTCTTGCTGTGGCATGAAAGAATGCAGTGCAGTGTCTGAGACAACTGTGGCTGTACAACTGTCACGGTATTTGGGAGGCGCAATAACTACTGCCGCCTACGACCAGAACCTGTAGGAAGTAACTGACATCTCCAGCCTTCCTCGGTACAAGGGCAATGCTATAGACCATCACCAGATCTTTCAGAGTTGCTGAGAGATTATTTGAGCACATCCCCTTCGACATCAACGAAAGTACCCTGGTGATTTGCAGTTTCAATCTTCGCCAGCCTCACCTGTTTGGCAGACTACACCATTCTCCTCGGGGGCCTGTCACCTGCGCAGCACCATGATTAGTTGAGCTGCACGCCAAGAGTGATGGCCACTTAAATCCACTGAGATAGCATCAGCAACTTCTGAGGCCAATACTTAGCCCCACCGCTGGACTGGATGCCAATACAGAAGAGAATATGCGAGTGTGAACTTTAAAGCATAAATTCTTGTTCCGCTAATGTTGTGTCATTAGTGCCCAGTGTGCTGACTGGCCTGGCACACTTTATCATCCTAATAACAGTAGAGATCTCATCGTAGGCCACTATAAAATCGGCACCAGAAGTGTTTACATCGGCTGCTGAAGCAGAACCACATCTGCAATATCATCAATCATTATTACCATTTTCTGGACTTCCATCCCCCCACAATGTAGTGGGTTGAGTGAGCATTTTTCTGTTGGCCTTTCTGATCTTTTTCTCTTTGTGACCATGTCAAAGTGCAAGGACATTAGTTCCACTCTTAAAGTGTCTTTTCTGATACTGCAGGAACCTTCATACCTATTGTTTAGAGGTAAATCCAGAAAAAAGTATTCATAGCCAGTGAGGTGCGAATTGTGTAATTTTTTTGGGCCATGAGTTGCCATGCACTAATTCAGTACTATTTATTTGTGCGCTTTGTAGAAGGTTTGAACTCTTGGTGCAGGACAGTTCAGAGTTACATTGGCTTATGATCCGACATAGAAATTAATTTGTTACATTGTTGTTTAGTGTAAGGGTATTTTTCCTATACTGACAGAAAACAAAGCGAGCCTATAACGGCTCCATTTTTACGCATTGTGGTATGGAACAGTGAAAATGTGTAAATTGTAAGAAATTCAGTAAAAATCCAGATGCGATATAGTCAGACAGGATAGTGTGCATAAATGTAATATAATCAGATTTGATAATTGGTTATAAACCTATGCTCTGTATGTCTATACCTCTAATTATCTAACCTGGAAATCAACCATGCCAAACAGCAAAGCTTACAGTTCTACTGTGCACTATATGTAGGTTGTATGACAGTTTGTTCATTGTAAGCAAACCACTTCGGTATACAAAACCTTTCCAGAGATTTTTTCATAGTGTTAAGACTATGAAAAACCCTATTGACCATGAATATGAGAATGCACAGAACCATTATACATCACTAGAGGGTCTGACTACCTTGTTGGCAGAGATATAGAACACAGTATACCTTCCTGATGTCAGGGAGGCAATGTGCATTGAGCAGACAGACTGTTACCTTTTAAAGGTACATGTTGAAGATCGTGGTTTTAATGGCTTATTCGCTAATGGCAGGATGTAATACCTCGATACTAGACAGTAAGGCTCTGTAATAGTTTAAAAAACTATCGATTTAAAGTGAGTAGGATACTAGCTCATATGGGGTTGATCATGGCGTTTTTTCCGGTTATGACTACTAAAATCGAATACGTAAGAGTTGTATTGTTTATCTGAATGTGTACATGACGTGGAAGAAATTAGTTTTAATGGATTAATCGGTAATGGTAGTATACAATACCATGCACCAGTACATCATT
Organism: Schistocerca americana; assembly: GCF_021461395.2. NCBI lineage: Eukaryota > Metazoa > Arthropoda > Insecta > Orthoptera > Acrididae > Schistocerca > Schistocerca americana. The sequence continues at coordinate 544,997,523 of NC_060119.1, forward strand.
TAAAAAAAGGCTGGCAGGACCTACAATGATTCGCCAATGGCGGAAGGATGTGGCTATTTATTCACATAACTGTTTCGTCAGCCAAGATAGTGGTGTGGGAAACATATTTTTTGTTTGCAGTTGCTATAACTATCAAATGCACGACCCTCCCCAGAGGTTATTGATAGCATGTTAGGAAAATGGAAAAAATATAATGACACTCATTCTGATAAAACAAAGGTGAGTCCTATGTTGTCTTGCTGGTAACGATGTAGAGCAAATTATGATATCCTGATAAGTAAAAGAGGAATTGTTTGACAACAAACGTAAACCATTATCTGTTAAACTATTCACATATGTAGTGCAAGATTGTTCTGCAACTTGTCTACTGGGAAAGTGATACTAGATTAGATGTTGTTGATCATGACTTCTTTTTAATGCTATGACTGCTAAGATTAGAATATATTGTTGTGAATGTGTACATATTGTCAAAGAGCGTAGTTTTAAAGGATTATTCGGTAATGGCAGGATGTAATACTTCGATACTTCACAAACAGGATCTGTAATAGTTCATAAAACTATGTATTGTATGCCAATAGTTTTAACATGGGAATCGATTACACAAAAGACAGCGATACTTGGAGCTGTTTTGTGGCGAATCTGATGTTGGAATTTAGAGTTACTTCGCCAGATGATGAAATAATTTCGTCTGCCCAAGTTACTTCCTATAGAACAAAGGCCATAAAACTGGCTTTTTTATGCCATTGCAGCTATGGCTGGCAGAAAAATAGTCATTTTTGATGTGTTACGGTTCCACTATGCAGTGAAAATGTCATTATGGTGTTGTACAAATAAATAAATACTTCTGACTGGCCTTTGAATCTAAAACTTTTTTCACATGAAAAACATGTATAACGCTTTCGTGGTGTGTTACAAAAAGATACAGGATTTGATAGACAGTATGAATATACTTACTTGCTTGAGTTAATAGATATGGGCTACAATTATTGTGAGAACAACTTTCAAATAATTCTATTTCACTGACAGTTCAGTGCTTGCAAGTATTGTTGCAAGCTATGATCTGGTGCTTTTAGCTAGTGCAGGTCGCCTACATCAGGGGCAGGTATGCACTCAGGGGCAATCCTATTGCTTTCCATTGATTGACATGTCATTAACCTATTGTTCTCCTTTGATTGACAGGTCCTTCACCTATTGTTCTGCTAAAAGGATCCTTCCTTTTAATTGACAGTTGTTTAACCAATTGTTCTCCACCCCCTACTCCTTCCCCACACTCCTCAGGAAACCTCCCCCCCCCCCCCCCCCTCGCTGCTACAGGTACACTTTCAGGTGTGAGTTATTGGAATAGCCCCTCTCACTCTTTTCAATTTGATTGACTACTTAATTAAATTGATAAATTAATTATCCTCCCCATGGGAACCCCCTCCACTCCCACCCTCCCTCTCGGAAATTGGTGGGAAAAAGACTCAGTTGATCGGCCATTTGGAAGGAATTTGACTGCAGTGCATGGAATATTGTTTAAACAATTTACACAATGTCCAAAATATTGTTTAATTATTTATGGCTGTGTATGGAATATAGTTTATTTATTCAGTTAAGGAATTTGTCCGTAAATCGATTGTAGTGTATGGAATATTGTTTAAACAATTGAGACAATGTATGTAATATTGTACGTTTAAACAATTTAGGGGATTCGAGGCAGTGTATGGAATATAGTTGATTTATTTATTTAAAGAATTTTGAGGAAATCGATCACCACCCCCACCCAACCATCCCTGACTTTCCCGCCCCCTCCCCTGCCTGGAAACTGACGCCTCTGTGGTAGAGAGGAAGGATCTAATGAAGGGAAATTCGAGGGTATATTGTTAATTTATACAAAAAAAATCAGTTTGCAGGGGCTGGAGTTCTCTTGTTCATCATTCCATGCTGTTTGGAAAGATGCAGGTCTTGTAAGAAGTAATTAAATCGATCACACTTCTTTTCATTCCAATTGCACAAGGAGTACCATAATGCAAAACACATCACACATACATACAGTTAAAAAGCGATCACGAAGCATGCACTGTCCGCCTCCTCTGTCCACTGGACAGCGCATGGTGTCAGGAGTCAGGATGCACCAGCAGCCCTGCAAAGTGACGACGCAGCCGTCAGCTTCCAAACCATGCACAGGTGTCAGTTCGGGTCCCGCAAGGATGAGGCGGCGGCATCCATTTCATACATGACACGTGAGAAATACCTGTCGAAATATGTGTTCACCTAGGCACCTTTGCTTGCGTGATGACGCAGAGCTGCGGGTCCAGTGCTGAGAGAGATGTAACAGGACAGCCCACCCATTACTTTCAGCCCCTTCTCAGAAATAGTAAAGTGCTGCAGAAATAGTTAATAATCGGTTTTGTTGTAGGTTTCGTGAGGCCTCAGCTTGTCTGAATGGAAATTCCTGTCCTAACAGAACCTGTTTACGAAAATAGCCCAGAATAGCGCCGAATCCGTTCCTCCTGGTGGTCCTAACGACACAGCCCATCAATCACATGTAATGTCCTGCTTTCGAAAATTGTCTCAGGAATGGTAAATGTTCTCAACGCCAAAAGCCTTCATCATTTCTGTGCACGCTCGCGAAAACACCGTTAATCATAAAAGTATTCTTGTTGTCTGGAAAGAGAGCACTTTCTAAGCACAGAGGTGAAAATCAGAACAATTACACAAACAGATCTCTCAGAACTTTCTGCAGATAGCTTGCCCCATCTTGTTCAAAACGGCCTGTAGAGGCTCCTATGTGCCAGCGCAAAGGATTTCTTGTGAATGATGGAGCGTTCTGACTGGCTCTTACTGAATGTAGCTGCCAGACTGCTGTTGCTGCCGGTGTGGGAGCACCATCCACCATTGTTTTCTGTAGATGAGACTTTCAGCGGCAAAATTATTTTGTATGGATCGCCATATTGCACTGACAGTTAAACCCCACAAAATTGGTCTACAGATCATCAAACACACCTAATTGCTTGCTGCTGTGCTTTCCACGGCCATCTTCAGACTCACAAGAATATGGGGAACCAGGCACATATTTATCAGTGTAATTACAATTAAATATTAGGATTGCTGCTGCAGTCTGACACGAAGCAATGTACTGGAAATTTCTCCTCTTGATGGTTGTGGTTCTGGAACGAATCTCAATATTGATAGTGCACATTAATTTCTACATAGAAAAACATATTTCCTTCCCCTTATGGCTATTGATGTGCTGAATCTATACCTCCCCCACGATAGGACACACAGTCATTTTCTCTGTACGTGCTGGAACATAAGCCACAGAAAATTTACATTGCAAACATATACTTCAGAGAAACAGTGCAGTTCTCATTTTCATGTGTACAACACCTGAAAAAATTATGGCATGCCCACATTCACACCAGCTAAATGTCTCGATTCTCCTCAGTTCTAGGAAGTTATTAGACGTTTAAGTTTTCCAGTCAACACTTCTGGAAGGTGCTGCATCCTGTCAAGACTCTCTTAAACAAGTGTTACAAAGCACAGGCGTCCAACACTATGTGATAATCAACAACTCCACCATGGTCAAAAGGTTTGGAAAGATACCATCGATACGGATAGGTGTACTGTAATCAACTCTGCTTTGCCACTGAGGATGGAAGCTTGAATATTACAGCGTGAAACTGATCTTCAAACTGGCAATATATCACCGAAGAGCGTGTCGATGTAGTAAACATACACAGACATACAGAAAACAGAGCAAATGCACTGCAAACGTGAAAGATGTGGGTGGAGGCGACAGGATGCAATCGAGTACAGAGCTATACTATGTCTTCCAATCAGAAACATAGTGCATTTGTGCTAGGTGTTGGCTGCTGTACTACATTTACATGCAATTTTAGAAAATGGAACGAGAGGTTACGTCTTGATCGCATGGGTAGAAGTGACATTAAAAATCGACAGACTTGCGAAAAATGACGGAAAATACGTATAAATTGAGGGAAAATACACTGAAATACAGGGAAATTGAGGAAGTACTCGAGTGTCTTCTGGCTGGCGCAGAAAAATTCTTGTACATGGGAACAAGCATCCGACAACGAGAGGAATCCAAGAAAACGTCGACTTGGAAGCGAAAGGAACCAGGGAAACAGTAATTTTTTTCCGACGAGGTAGCATTCTACTGTATGTCTATTGAGGTAACAGTGATACACGTGAGTTGACTACTGTATTTGACGCTTTTCAGGAAAACAGAGAACAATGTGCCTATAAATTTACGTGCATCTGCGTTAATGGATATCAGAGAGTGGACAGGGTGGTTGATTGTGATGGAGCTATAACGAGGTATGATTTAATGGCAGACTGAGGATGCATTCTAGAGTTGGAGACGTGGCTGCAGGTCAATTGACCATTTTTTCCACTTTTCTGTCAGGATCCAACAGTCGTGTGACATAGCCTGCGTTCAACTTGTATTCAACCACATATTCTGTATGTGACTTAGAGCACTGTCTACTTGCGATCGATGACAGCAAACCTCTTGGTCATTAGATGACTTCCACCTCATGTGTGATGAAACGTGACCAACCTGTTTCCACACATTCCTCTAAACGAATAAAGATTTAGGCAATGTTGCCTATTCCCCTGTCGCATCTTGGGTATAAAATCGAGACTTCAGTTTCATAACTAAGATGATTCTAAGATATTGGTAGGTGTTTGTGAGACACTGCAATCCCCATGTATACATCTGCTTGACAGACGTGCTGTTTACAGAGTTAGTGGCAGCATGACGTGTAATTTCACATGTCGTATGCCTCTGTTATGCGTTTATCTGTTTCCTTAAAAGATGTTTGTCCATTACAAACGATCGTTTTATATAAGACTGATGTGGGCATAGTATAATTTCCTAACCTTGCTTGGATGTGAACAGTGGACGCTATACATCTGTGGAAAGGTATATTGCGCACGTATCACACAGAGTCGATGTTTTAAGGATATAGTTTTTCATTTTACAGTTTGTTATCATAGCTTATTGTAGAGAAACCTGCAACAAGGATGTATGTCATGTGCTGGAAATATATTTCTTACATTGAGATATTAACAGCGCTGCATTCCACATGACTGACAGGTCGAAAACTGAAGCAATCTAACATTATAGCCTGTTTTAAGTGCAGAACTGTGTAGCCTTAGGAGAGCGTGTGTTTATGTTCTCTCTTACCAATACCTTCCTGGTACTGTTCCCAGACACTAGAACATTGCTTTAAAGTTGATAGCTTAGTTGATTTACGTAAAATGCTTCAAACTCCATTCGTCTGGGGCTCCATCATGCATAAAAACCACTCGTTTCTTGTTCTACTTAACTGTCTGCTATTACAACACTTTGAAATCTGTTACTATACACTGATAAGGGGTGCTAACCTTCTTGAGAAGGACGCATCTGAAGAAATCTCGTGCACGTGGATGGGCGAGGACTCGGCAAGCTCTATTCATTCACGAGATGCGGAACATAGCAGTCTACTTCTGGTCAGCTGCAGATTAAATTTGTAGCAGTGCTGCAGGGGCGGGTAGATCAAAGACAGTGCGAGAGGGTCTTTCAGTATCTAATTTTATCCTAAGACTGCAAGAATGCTCTGTGAGTCCTATCTGCATAGAGATAGATCGTAAATCATTCACTGTGCTTGATGTGCTAGAAATATGTAGAGCGCTGTCTGGTATACTTTGATGATGTATACGTTCGAGAATTAACAGTGAATGGACATACTGCACAGTCATCCATCTACTTTCGCAATGATACTCGCAAAGTAGAGAAGTGGCAGTTCAGCGATGATACTGAAATTGGGAAACATGCTGTCACATCATTGGTTGGTGCTGAAATTACTGTCATGCTTATTATTACATTACACCGACAGTGTCTTTTCTATCTCATCTGTCCACTGGTATGCTGTTGGTTAGCACATAATGATTGATTGACAACGCTTGTTTGAGTTGGAGAAAGAGTTTTGGTGGAGGGGCAACACCTTCTGGGAATGGCTAGCACCGAAACAGTGATCGCATACATGACTGCAATATGAGAAAACAGTTGAAACGGAATGCAGAGCCATCAGCTATTCCATCACAGTTACATATGAGTTTAAATGCAGAGGTCGTCAGCCACCTTCAAACAGCAGTTTGGTAACGCTCCACAACTCCTCCAAACTCTTCCAGTTTCCTTATGTTGTATCCGTCTTTTATTTAAAATTATCCAGTGTGTGTGGTGTGTTATGGTAGTAGCAGTTGTTGTTGATGTTGTGGTCTTCAGTCCTGAGACTGGTTTGATGCAGCTCTCCATGCTACTCTATCCTGTGCAAGCTTCTTCTTCTCCCAGTACCTACTGCAACCTACATCCTTCTGAATCTGCTTAGTGTATTCATCTCTTGGTCTCCCTCTACGATTTTTACCCTCCACGCTGCCCTCCAATGCTAAATTTGTGATCCCTTGATGCCTCAAAACATGTCCTACCAACCGATCCCTTCTTCTAGTCAAGTTGTGCCACAAACTTCTCTTCTCCCCAATCCTATTCAATACCTCCTCATTAGTTACATGATCTACCCACCTTATCTTCAGCATTCTTCTGTAGCACCACATTTCGAAAGCTTCTATTCTCTTCTTGTCCAAACTGGTTATCGTCCATGTTTCACTTTCATACATGGCTACACTCCATAGAAATACTTTCAGAAACGACTTCCTGACACATAAATTTATACTCGATGTTAACAAATTTCTCTTCTTCAGAAACGATTTCCTTGCCATTGCCAGTCTACATTTTATAACCTCTCTACTTCGACCATCATCAGTTATTTTACTCCCTAAATAGCAAAACTCCTTTACTACTTTAAGTGTCTCATTTCCTAATCTAATCCCCTCAGCATCACCCGATTTAATTTGACTACATTCCATTATCCTCGTTTTGCTTTTGTTGATTTTCATCTTATATCCTCCTTTCAAGACACTGTCCATTCCGTTCAACTGCTCTTCCAAGTCCTTTGCTGTCTCTGACAGAATTACAATGTCATCGGCGAACCTCAAAGTTTTTACTTCTTCTCCATGAATTTTAATACCTACTCCGAATTTTTCTTTTGTTTCCTTTACTGCTTGCTCAATATACAGATTGAATAACATCGGGGAGAGGCTACAACCCTGTCTCACTCCTTTCCCAACCACTGCTTCCCTTTCATGCCCCTCAACTCTTATAACTGCCATCTGGTTTCTGAACAAATTGTAAATAGCCTTTCGCTCCCCGTATTTTACCCCAGCCACCTTCAGAATTTGAAAGAGAGTATTCCAGTTAACGTTGTCAAAAGCTTTCTCTAAGTCTACAAATGCTAGAAACGTAGGTTTGCCTTTTCTTAATCTTTCTTCTAAGATAAGGCGTAAGGTTAGTATTGCCTCACGTGTTCCAACATTTCTACGGAATCCAAAGTGATCTTCCCCGAGGTCCGCTTCTACCAGTTTTTCCATTCGTCTGTAAAGAATTCGCGTTAGTATTTTGCAGCTGTGACTTATTAAACTGATAGTTCGGTAATTTTCACATCTGTCAACACCTGCTTTCTTTGGGATTGGAATTATTATATTCTTCTTGAAGTGTGTGGGTATTTCGCCTGTCTCATACGTCTTGCTCACCAGATGGTAGAGTTTTGTCATGACTGGCTCTCCCAAGGCGATCAGTAGTTCTAATGGCATGTTGTCTACTCCCGGGGCCTTGTTTCGACTCAGGTCTTTCAGTGCTCTGTCAAACTCTTCACGCAGTATCTTATCTCCCATTTCATCTTCATCTACATCCTTTTCCATTTCCATAATATTGTCCTCAAGTACATCGCCCTTGTATAAACCCTCTATATACTCCTCCCACCTTTCTGCCTTCCCTTCTTTGCTTAGAACTGGGTTGCCATCTGAGCTCTTGATATTCATACAAGTGGTTCTCTTCTCTCCAAAGGTCTCTTTAATTTTCCTGTAGGCAGTATCTATCTTACCCCTAGTGAGACAAGCCTCTGCATCCTTACATTTGTCCTCTAGCCATCCCTGCTTAGCCATTTTGCACTTCCTGTCGATCTCATTTTTGAGACGTTTGTATTCCTTTTAGCCTGCTTCATTTACTGCATTTTTATATTTTCTCCTTTCATTAATTAAATTCAATATTTCTTCTGTTACCCAAGGATTTCTATTAGCCCTCGTCTTTTTACCTACTTGATCCTCTGCTGCCTTCACTACTTCATCCCTCAGAGTTACCCATTCTTCTTCTACTGTATTTCTTTCCCCCATTCCTGTCAATTGTTCCCTTATGCTCTCCCTGAAACTTTCTACAACCTCTGGTTCTTTCAGTTTATCCAGGTCCCATCTCCTTAAATTCCCACCTTTTTGCAGTTTCTTCAGTTTCAATCTGCAGTTCATAACCAATAGATTGTGGTCAGAATCCACATCTGCCCCTGGAAATGTCTTACAATTTAAAACCTGGTTCCTAAATCTCTGTCTTACCATTATATAATCTATCTGATACCTTTTAGTATCTCCAGGATTCTTCCAGGTATACAACCCTCTTTTATGATTCTTGAACCAAGTGTTAGCTATGATTAAGTTATGCTCTGTGCAAAATTCTACAAGGCGGCTTCCTCTTTCATTTCTTGCCCCCAATCCATATTCACCTACTATGTTTCCTTCTCTCCCTTTTCCTACTGACGAATTCCAGTCACCCATGACTATTAAATTTTCGTCTCCCTTCACTACCTGAATAATTTCTTTTATCTCGTCATACATTTCATCAATTTCTTCATCATCTGCAGAGCTAGTTGGCATATAAACTTGTACTACTGTAGTAGGCATGGGCTTTGTGTCTATCTTGGCCACAATAATGCGTTCACTATGCTGTTTGTAGTAGCTAACCAGCACTCCTATTTTTTTATTCATTATTAAACCTACTTCTGCATTACCCCTATTTGATTTTGTATTTATAACCCTGTAATCACCTGACCAAATAGTCTTGTTCCTCCTGCCACCGAACTTCACTAATTGCCACTATATCTAACTTTAACCTATCCATTTCCCTTTTTAAATTTTCTAACCTACCTGCCCGATTAAGGGACCTGACATTCCACGCTCCGATCCGTAGAACGCCAGTTTTCTTTCTCAGGCTGATAACGAAGTCCTCTTGAGTAGTCCCCGCCCGGAGATCCGAATGGGGGACTATTTTACCTCCGGAATATTTTACCCAAGAGGACGCCATCATCATTTAATCATACAGTAAAGCTGCATGTCCTCGGGAAAATTTACGGCTGTAGTTTCCCCTTGCTTTCAGCCGTTCGCAGTACCAGCACAGCAAGGCTGTTTTGGTTAATGTTATAGGGCCAGATCAGTCAATCATCCAGACTGTTGCCCCTGCAACTACTGAAAAGGCTGTTGCCCCTTTTCAGGAACCACATGTTTGTCTGGCCTCTCAACAGATACCCCTCCGTTGTGGTTGCACCTACGGTACGGCCATCTGTATCGCTGAGGCACGCAAGCCTCCCCACCAACGGCAAGGTCCATGGTTCATGGGGGGAGGGTAGTAGTAGTAACAACATGATTTACGCCATGCGATGTCTAGTTTTCTGTGAGAAGCAATGTATCAGAAGGTATTAATGTCAGTTTAGAACTTGACACAGACCTCGAAGTCGTGGAGGAAAAAACAAAATGTATGGCAATGTACAAAGCGTGTTATAGCAGAAAAAAAAAAATGTTTCAAACAACACATTCTCACAGGGAGCGTCTCTTGCGACTTCTAGTGGGGTATGGTCATCCACCTACAGGACAGGCGATGCAACTTTACACTGGTCTGTGCAATGGATCAATGCCTGTATATTTAATAGGATCATCACATGTGCTCGATGCCAGCATGCAGACAGTGTTTGTTTTTAACATATGGGAGGAGAGAGACGGGGGTGAAAATCTTGTCGAGTACTCTATCGGATGAAGTTAGTGGATCTTTTATAGTTCGTAATTTTTCTTGTAGGATGGTACTGAATAACGATGTTGGGGTGATAGACGTGAATGGGCCCTGAGGGATGCAGATCTGCTTCAGACAGCAGTACCTGTATGTAGTTTGGGGATGCACCACAGTGCAGTAGCAAAATCCTCGTCCTCCTCCTAGTCCCCGCATTTTCTTTTGTGCTACCTCGTGTTACAGGAGCAGGCTTCATTTGGCGCTGACCTGACACATCATACACTGTTGTCGAAGCTATGACAACATGTTCCCTTTTCCACAAAATGGTCAAAACTCGGTCATATTGCACTAACTCAAGTCACTCTGATTCTTCACAGGTTGCAAAAGGTGGTAGATACAGCTCTCTCCAACTTCTGCTCAGTTCCGACTTAAATTGGAACGATCACATGTGCAAAGCTGCAGAAATGGCAGCAGTTGCAAGAGGAATAGGAACTATCTAAAGTTTTACTACAGCAGACAGGTTCGAAAAATGTGGTTCGTTTCGAGATATGAGAGTGCCAGATATATGATTCACTAGTGCCTGTAATCATTAAAGGATACAATGCAGGTACGTGGTTCAATAGAAGGACTTGATTCCAAATCATAGACATCATTTCTACCAGAAAGCGTAGCACTAGAGATCTGAAAAGCTATTGCACATTTCTTATGACCTCAAGCAGCGCACCATTTACTGTTTGTGATCCTTCTCAATCAACCACCACCCATAACTCAGTGGATATATCACCAAACCTCTGATGTGGCATGGAGACTGAATGCGGTACAAATTCTGGAGAAACATCTAGCGGCGGAATGAGGGAGTTGCAAGTACCAGTTTCATCCCACGTTCCTTGGCCGAATCACTTTTTAAATTCGGTAATTTTATTACGAGGTTGCAACGTTGGCGACGTGTAACCGCACTGTTGGTCTGATAATATACATTCCGGCGATGACCGTTTATAAAGGGTGGTCCATTGATTGTGGTCGGGCCAAATATCTCACGAAATAAGCGTAAAAAAAAAACAACTACAAAGAACAAAACTCGTCTAGCTTGAAGGGGGAAACCAGATGGCGCTATGGTTGGCCCACTAGATGGCGCTGCCATAGGACAAATGGATATCAACTTCGTTTTTTTAGGAACCCCCATTTTTTATTACATATTCGTGTAGTACGTGAAGAAAAATATTTTAGTTGGACCACTTTTTTCGCTTTGTGATAGTTGGCGCTGTAATAGTCACAAACATATGGTCCACAATTTTAGACAAACAGTTGATTACAGGTAGGTTTTTTACGTTAAAATTCAGAACGTAGGCACGTTTGACCATTTTATTTCGGTTGTTCCAATGTGATACATGTACCTTTGTGAACTTATCATTTCTGGCATAGTGTTACAGCATGATTACCTGTAAATACCACATTAATGCAATAAATGCTCAAAATGATGTCCGTCAACCTGTATACATTTAGCAATATGTGTAACCACATTCCTCTCAACAGCGAGTAGTTCGCCTTCCGTAATGTTCGCACATGCATTGACAATGTGCTGACACATATTGTCACACGTTGTCGGTGGCTCACGACAGCAAATATTCTTCAACTTTCCCCACAGAAAGAAATCCGGGGACGTCAGATCCTGTAAAATTGCGGGTCATGGTATGGTGCTTCGACGACCAATCCACCTGTCATGAAATGTGCTATCCAAAACCGCTTCAACCACATGCGAGCTATGTGCCAGACATTAATCATGTTGAAACTTCCTGGCAGATTAAAACTGTGTGCCCGACCGAGACTCGAACTCGGGACCTTTGCCTTTCGCGGGCAAGTGCTCTACCAACTGAGCTACCGAAGCACGACTCACGCCCGGTACTCACAGCTTTACTTCTGCCAGTACCTCGTCTCCTACCTTCCAAACTTTACAGAAGTTCTCCTGCGAACCTTGCAGAACTAGCACTCCTGAAAGAAAGGATATTGCGGAGACATGGCTTAGCCACAGCCTGGGGGATGTTTCCAGAATGAGATTTTCACTCTGCAGCGGAGTGTGCGCTGATATCAACGCACACTCCGCTGCAGAGTGAAAATCTCATTCTGGATTCATCATGTTGGAAGTACATCGCCATTCTGTCATGTAGTGAAACATCTTGTAGTACCACTGGTAGGATATTACGTAGGAAATTAGCATAAATTGCACCATTTAGATTGCAATCGATATGATGGGGGCCAATTATCCTTCCTCCCATAATGCCGCACCATACATTAACCCGCCAAGGTCGCTGATGTACCACTTGTCGCAGCCATCGTGGATTTTTCGTTGTCCAATATAGTGCATATTATGCTGGTTTACATTACCGCTGTTGGTGAATGACGCTTCGTCGCTATATAGAACGCGTGCAAAAAATCTGTAATCGTCCCATAATCTCTCTTGTGCCCAATGATAGAACTGTGCACGACGTTCAAACTCGTCGCCATGCAATTCCTGGTGCATAGAAATATGGTACGGGTGCAATCGATGTTGATGTTGCATTCTCAACACCGACGTTTCTGAGATTCCCGATTCTCGCGCAATTTGTCTGCTACTGATGTGCAGATTAGCCGCGACAGCAGCCAAAACACCTACTTGGGCATCATCATTTGTTGCAGGTCGTGGTTGACGTTTCACATGTGGCTGTACACTTCTCGTTTCCTTAAATAACGGAACTATCCGGCGAACGGTCCGGACACTTGGATGACGTCGTCCAGGATACCGAGCAGCATACATAGCACATGCCCGTTGGGCATTTTGATCACAATAGCCATACATCAACACGATATCGGTCCATTTTAACAGGGGTAATGTATCACAAAGCAAATACCGTCCGCACTGGCGAAATGTTACGTGATACCACGTACTTCTACGTTTGTGACTATTACAGCAACATCTATCACAAAGCGAAAAAGTGATCCAACTAAAACATCCATATTTATTTACATACTACACGAATATATAATAAAAAATGGGGGTTCCTATTTAAAAAAACGCAGTTGATATCCGTTTGGCCTATGGCAGCGCCATCTAGCGGGTCAACCATAGCGCCATCTGGTTTCCCCCTTCAAGCTAGACGAGTTTCGTTCTTTGTAGTTTTTTCGTTTGACGCTTATTTCGCGAGATATTTGGCCCGGTCACTATCAATGGACCCCCCCCCCCCCCCCCCCCCTGTATTCAGTGTTGCGGTATTAGTTGGGAAAAACCATTCATTTGGAGGTAATGCAATACCTCGATTTATAAAGCCAGCATAGCTTTTAACATGGATACTTGTGAGCACCTGTAGAATCAGGACCGATAGTGATAGTAATATGGTTGTGTTTTTTTAACATCTGGTGGTTTGTGAGACGATTATGTTTCTATTTCTAAGACATCGTGGTACCACTCACTGATTTTCGGTCAGTATTATTTCGTATTGTCAGCAATCAGTTATTTGTGAAGTATTATACTTTGTAGTAGGGGATCCGTGATAGGTGTGCCTTGAGCATCAGGCTTGTAAAGTATGTATTTGTGTTCCAACATGTGCAAAGGAAATAACTATGTCCAGTCGTAAGGAAGGTATGGATTTGACATGGAATGCTGTGATAGCAAAGGGAAGAGTATGTCATGTCATAAGAATGGTACAGATATTTCTATTTCCAGAGCCATAGCCGTCAGCAGGGGTATTTCTGATATTTCGCTCATTGTCGAATGTTGTTCAATTGAGACCGCAATCGTAACATTTAATTTTAGGTATAGCAATGAAATATGTATGTTTCCTAAGATGATTCTATCTGTGGGTGCGTGGCGCTCAGCTGCGGCAGTGGTCTATGGCGGGAATTATTCACATTTCCAGCTAACAGCAGAAGCTGTCTGAATGGAGAGGCCTGTTGGGATGCATGAATGTAGCTTCCTTAATCATGATCATGGCGTCCTCTAGAAGGCCGAATAGCGGACTAATACTTAGTATGTGTTGGAAATTTGAGAAGATTCAATATGGAGATGTGTTTCCGCTAGACCATTATTACCTCTCATGTAAATTGTTCTATAGACTGCTTCTTCACATTTCCCGTCTTTATGTAGTTGAGAGAACATCGATGTAGTTTGTGCTGAATGCATCTAGCAAGTGAAAGACGGATGGAAGACACGTTTATTGATTCTCTAGACATGAGATACACCTTAGTTGTCTTTGTAAATTATAATAATGACTTGGAATCTGTTACTTCACCGACATTTGTATTCGTGAGTGGAAATACCAGTTTCCTCTATTTCTTTTTTTTCGAATTCTTATGTAAAGGTCTTCACAGACAGGGTAAGTTTCTAGTTACTAAGTGGTTTACAGCACGCTACACCTCGCTAAGGGTTCGGGTTTCTAGAGAAATAATTTCAAGTCTATATCTTCGGAATTATACTGTGCAAGTTATACAAGCGGCATGCAAGCGATATTGATGTGTGCTTGATATCGAGAAGTATCGCGTAAATGGTATGATATTCCAGCAAACCAAGCAAGCAGGTCAGGGCCAGGAACAATAATGCCTTTGTGCCGAGGGGAACTGACCCTGATTTTGTACAACAGTTCGGAGAGTGATTTCAGTCCACTGAGGGCGCTCTGCTCATGCATCAGGAGTGGATGACTTGTGACCCTCGGCCACGGTGAATGACTATCCGATCTTGTGGGAAAATATCTAGCGCTTTCAAGGAGTGTACCTATGGTGCATGTGATTATGCTGTCTGTATTCACAGAATATGTACGAGTGTCTGGCGGTCGATAGCTATATGCATGACGCAAAAGGGTGCGAATTTGTATGGCGCAGGATACGAATTGTATGTTTAGAATTCGACACAGTATGTGGTGATATATTGTCGGTTTGGAGATCGGTTTCACGCTGTAATATTCAAGCTTTCATCACCAGTGGTAAAGCAGAGTTGATTACAGTACACCAACCCTTATCGGTGATTTCTTTCCAACCCTTTAGACTGTGGGGGAATTCTTGATTAGCACATAGTGCCGGATGTCTGCGCTTTATAATACTTGTTTAAGAGAGTCTTGACAGGATGCAGCATCATCCAGATGGTTAACTATTTCTGCAGCACTTTACTTTTCTTGAGAAGGGGCTCAAAGTAAGGGGTGGGCTGTCTCGTTACATCTCTCTCAGCACTGGACCCGCAGCTCTCCGTTGTCACGCAAGCAAAGGTGCCTAGGTGAACACATATTTCAACAGGTATTTCTCACGTGTCATGTATGAAAAGTATGCCACCGCCTCATCCTTGTGGGACCTGAACTGACACCTGTGCATGGTTTGGAAGCTGACGGCTGTGTCGTCACTTTGCAGGGCCGCCGGTGCATCCTGACTCCTGACACCATGCGCAGTCCAGTGGACGGGGGAGGTGGACAGTGCGTGCATGATGGTAGTGCAATTGGAATGAAAAGAAGTGTGATCGATTTAATTACTTCTTACAAGACCTGCATCTTTCCAAACAGCATGGAATGATGAGCAAGAGAACTCCTGCCCCAGAAAACTGATTTTTTTGTATAAATAAACAATATACCCATGAATTTCCCTTCATTAGATCCTTCCTCTCCACCACAGAGCCGTCAGTTTCCAGGTAGGGGAGGGGGCGGGAGGATCGGTGATGGGTGGACGGGGGTGGTGATCGATTTCCTCAAAATTCTTTAAATAAATAAATAAACTATATTCCAT
Organism: Schistocerca americana; assembly: GCF_021461395.2. Classification (NCBI taxonomy): domain Eukaryota; kingdom Metazoa; phylum Arthropoda; class Insecta; order Orthoptera; family Acrididae; genus Schistocerca; species Schistocerca americana. The sequence goes on from NC_060119.1 coordinate 545,013,184, forward strand.
ACACTGCCATAAATAATTAAACAATATTTTAGACATTGTCTAAATTGTTTAAACAATATTCCATACACTGCAATCAAATTCCTCCCAAATGGGCGATCAGCTGAGTCTTTTTTTTCCCACCAATTTCCGAGAGGGAGGGTGGGAGGGGAGGGGGTTCCCATGTGGAGGATAATTAATTTATCAATTTAGTTAAGTAGTCAATCAAATTGATAAGAGTCGGGGGCTATTCCAATAACTCACACCTGGAAGTGTATCTGTTGCAGAAAGGGGGCGGGGGGGGGGGGAATGTTTCCTGAGGAGTGGGGGAGGAGTAGGGGGCAGGGAACAATAGGTTAAGGACCTGTCAATCAAAAGGAAGAATCCTTTTAGCAGAACAATAGGTTAAGGACCGGTCAATCAAAGGAAAACAATCAGTTGGCCCCTGAGTGCATACCTGGGCCTGATGTAGGCAACCTGCACTAATAAAATGTACCGGTACATAGCTTGTCCCTCTACTCTTTTGTATACATAAATCTGAACAAAAGTTAGACACAGATTCATTCTGTTTTTTTTTTTTTTTTTTTTTTTTTTTTTTAATGCTTGTCCGAACTCTAGGTCCCTTATAAGAGGATCACACAATCATGATAGCTCCATTCCTCAGACACATACACAGTATGGTTCCTTGCGCCACTCAAAAAACAGGAGTAGAGAGAATCACATCTATCGATCTCTAATTTCTTTTATCTTACGGGAAAATCTACGCTTGCTACCAATGTCACTTCTCAATAGTGTCTTTAGCGAAAAGGGCATTGCCTCCTTTCAATTCTGTTAATATTAACGTGGTATCGCTGCACAATCGATACCACACAGAGGGGCACCGTCGTCGAAGACCCTGAAGTGGCAGCACAATTGCATCCACCAGCATTGCTACTGCAACTGTCACCGTCCAACCTCGAGTGGTGCCACGCCCACATTCACGACCCCTTTGTGGCAGCATCACCATGGCACGCGACTCGACAATATATACAGGGTGATTCAAAAAATCTTTACGAACTTTCACGATGCACCAGGAACATGACAAGGATCGGTAATCACATAAGAATTGGGGGTTGTAAAGACCATTCTGGGTTAGCAAATAGTGTTGCAGTTATTTAGGCACATGCCACGAATGGACGCCCACTACAGGAGATGCTCAAAGTTTTATCGAGATGCATCGAGCAGCGCCTGATACCGACGCTGCATTGAACAATGCATTATCTCAAAGGTACCTGCTGTACCTCGAGGACTTCCTGCTGTCGCAACAATCCTGTACACTAGATCCTCCGGCGATGTAACAGGTGTTTCATAGACAAGGCCTTTGAGATATCCCCACAGAAAAAAATCGATTGACTGGCAGATAGAATGATTGTGGTGACCATGTGACTAGCACATCCTGACCAATCCAGCAGCTGGGACAGGTTGCCTGGAGATGTGCCCTCACTTATCTGCTGAAATGCACAGGGGCTCCGTTGTGCTGAAACCGAATGCCGCTACGAACAGTCACGGGAACATCAATTATCATGTCCGGCAAAACCTCTAGTGGAAATATGAGATACGTGCGACCATCAAGTCGGCCCAGATGAATGTACAGTCCAATTAAGCAGTCTCTGACAATGCCGGCCCACATGTAACTGTAGCGCCCTTTCGTGGCGTTTGCGACCCCAGTTCCTATATGATTACTAATCCTTGTTGTATACCATATGTGCCATGTCAGTTGGCAAACGTTTTTTGAATCGCCCTGTAGAGGCGCCTTCTGCAGTAGCAATTCCAGTTACTCGCGTCACACCCCGCTTGCTCTTTCGGCTGCAGCTAGTCTAGTCTACGATGGTGCCAGTGGAGGCACTTACCAGTATAGTGACGCACACTGCTATTCAGTGTTTATCTCGCCTCAAGAAACGTCAACTCACTGCTAGGACAGTAAGCTTTGAGGAACTTTTAATTTCCCAGGCGCCACAGAACTATTATAAAGAAACTTACAATTGTGACCCGCGAACGCCGTCAGCAGACAACGGACTTTCGAATGGTTCAAATGGCTCTGAGCACTATGGGACTTAACATCTGAGGTCATCAGTCCCGTAGAACTTAGAACAGCTTAAACCTAACTAAACTAAGGCCATCACACACATCCATGCCCGAGGCAGGATTCTAACCTGCGACCGTAGCAGTCGCGCGATTCCGGACTGAAGCGCCTAGAACCGCTCGGCTACCAGGCCGGCAAAGGACTTTGTACTGCACTACGTGCAGGTATTCGCTATATAAGCTGAGTACTCTCAGTACAACTATTTTACATTGATGTTTATTTATTCATTCCACGTTTGATTTATGCTTCAGTTCCCGTGCACCTTTCTGAACAGAAATGTATTTTTTTTACGCGTGTTTACCACTCAGACACATATCATTTGGCGCCGACGTTAAGCTCCCTGACATGTGATGACGATGAAAAAGAAAATTTAGAAGGTGTCGTTCACTTTGAGAAGTAAATATGTGTTTGTTTCAGATCCAGCCGTTGCCCACCAGTAATAAGTGTATTAACGTGTTGTTGTTTACAAAATTCTGGCAGGAGACTTCTTCTGTTGTGTATACTGTATTTTGTTGTGCAGTGCTCAGATTTCGCTTTTGCTTACAGTTAGTCATTGCTTGTGGCTTTACTTCTATCTGCCGGCCGCGGTGGCCGTGTGGTTCTAGGCGGTCCAGTCCGGAGCCGCGCTGCTGCTACGGTCGCAGTTTCGAATCCTGCCTCGGGCATGGATGTGTGTGATGTCCTTAGGTTAGTTAGGTTTAAGTAGTACTAAGTTATAGGGGACTGATGACCACAGCAGTTGAGTCCCATACTGCTCAGAGCCATTTGAGCCATTTTTTTTTACTTCTATTTGTGTACGTCATGGCCAAGTCAGAAAAGTCACTAACAAAAATCTCTCACTTTCAGGCACAACAAATTCAACAACTCATGGACGGTATGAAAAGATTCTTGGAGCTGCAATCATACATAACGGCATCGCTTCCTGTTACCTAAGCTCCTCCGTAGCAATGTACAGCCTCCTGTGCACCAAGTTCTGGAAATTCAGTGCTCAACTGGAAGACTGGACTGAGTATTTTGCACAGCTGCAGGAGCACTTTTCAGCCTATCACATACAAGCGGCTTGCTTATTTTCTATCAAGTGTCGATGCTGAAACTTGTAGTAGCTTAAGAAAGCATTTTGACGAACAGATTCATGCAGCAGCTGCAAGGTTTAAATTTATTAGATTGTGTAATAAGCCAGAACAAACTAACAAACAATGGGTCGGAGATTTGAGAGGATTAACCAGATAGTACAAGTTTAAATGTGAATGTGACAAACATTATAGTGACGAAATGTTGCGCGATGCAATTACCCAAACTGTGTCAAACAGTCGTCTTAGAGATCAAATTCGTAGATACCCAGATCATATTCTCAGGCAGGTTCCTGATTTGTTTGATCACCAAAACACACTAGATAGTGCGGTGTTGGGGTTCGACTCGCCACACACTTCCGTTGTTCAGGCTAGTGGCAGTACTAAACAGGCCGGGAGCGCAGGTTACGTGCCGCGGCATAGTGCGAATCGAACCAGCCTGGCCTAGCCCGTGCGACACGGCGGCCGTAGTAAACACTTGCCTCACGCTAAGCGAGCTGTAAACAAAGTTAAATCATGTCCTCAGTGCTTCAAGGCACATAAGCAGCAAACTTGTCCTTACAGGGAGGCACAATGCTTTACATGGAGCAAATATGAACACGTCAAATCAGTTTGCACGCAAAAGCAATTTCAGAACAAATCAAGTGTTCATTCATTCAAAACGCAAGATAACAGTGTGAATGTAATTGTGTCAAAACCAGTTTCTGAGGCGAGTAGTGTTAATTCTAAGTCAGTTTTCAAGTCAGTGGTGAAGTCAGTCACGAAGTCACAGAATCTGTCTTTAACCCAGAGAAAAGCAAACAAGTTATTCGTCTCTTTGAAATTTGTCATCAAGATGTGTGTTTGCAAATAAACATGGCAGCATCATTCATTCTATTAAACAGGAGTACGTACGAACGATTAGGTCAGCCAAAACTTTCAAAATCACGAACCATGCTATCTATCTACAGTGGGGGTGATATTCTGATTCTTAGCGTGCGTAGTTTCCCTGCCACTTTTAGAAAGTAACAAGAACAGTGTCATTTGTGGTGCTGTGCATAAAAGACGGCCAGATATTTTTGGCATGGACGCCTTTGGAGTGCTTGGTTTGCAAAGTCAGGACGATGTTCTGTCTTTCAACACATTCGTGCCTAATAACAGTGTATCTAAACCGTGAAATGGGTTTCAGGATCTCTTTCAAGACTTGTTAGGCATGGTCAATGATTTTGAAGCTCATATTACACTGAAAGTAAATGAACAGTCAGAATTCTTCCGGGCATGGCCAGTACCACACGTTATTTGGGACAAAGTGGCAAAAGATTTGCAACACTGGCAAGAACAAGGTGTAGTGGAACGAGTCAATCACAACAAACCACTGGTCTTCGTCTTCGGTCGTAATAATCAAGCTGGATGGCAGGTTTATTTGTGCAGATTTTAAGTCCACTGTGAACCTATTTTGATTCCCACTCATTGTAGAGACTAGGTACTGGCAGATATCTTTCAAAGATGGCTTTGAAAGATGCCTATCTGCTGATTCCCTTAGACAAGAAGTCATACCAGTGTTTTGTCATAAATACGCACATGGGTCTATCCGGATTTCGGCATTTATCTTTCGGTAGCGCTTCAGCGCCCGCCTTTTTTTCAACAGTACTTGGATCAGCAAACGGCCAGGTTTATCCCTAATGCTGTTCAGATAGCCGCTCCCTTGCATCGCCTCCGTTGGAAGAAAGTTCCATTAATGTGGTAACAAGAATTTGTGTCAGACTTCAATAAGCTGAAAGATGCATTACTAACAGTAAGTGACAAATGCCAGCAGTAGGATGAGGAGGGTATCATCCCATATTGCAGATTGTATACATTTAGGAGAAAGCATATGTGCAGGGGAAAATTTGATGATTTATGACCCTTTCCCCCTCCCCTTAACTTATTTTTACGCTAACTGATTTATGAGCCTCTGAGAGTTGTTTTATGACCCTCTGAGGACAATCTATCTTCCTTAGAAACCCCACACCCCTCTTTCTTACACTGTTGATTCCAAATTAATTGGCTAATTAATTAAACTGATCAATTAATTACCCTTCCACTTCTGGGTAATCCCCCAGCCCTCCCTTCCCTTCGCCCACTCTCCCTCCCCTTCCTCATTTGGAAAATAGCGGGAAAAAGGCTCAGCTGTAGTGGAAAGGAAGAATCTCATGATATGAAATTGAAGTCAATTCCAATTACCTTGCAGAGAATATACTGTTTTGTTGCTTGAGGCTTTCCCGACGGACATGTTGTATGTATGGTTCTCGGGCGAGACGTCGGATGTCATAGTGAAAACTCCACAATATTTCGTCAGCGCAACTGGCCGACATCTTCAGGTGCGACGAACACACTGCTAAGGCAGCACCAGGGCCCCCTATTTATGCCAGTTTTAGGCAGGAAGTACGCATGCGTGGAGGCGCCAAATTCGATGGCCAAAAGCGACGATATCAACTGATAGCTGGAAGGACAGTAACGCCACCTACAGGATGAAGGACCAAATACTTCGGCGCACGCGCGGAGGCTGCCGCCGCTGCTCTGCGCGAAGAACAAAGGGGAATGGTCATCTTGCCATACATCGGCGGTGTCTCTTCCAAAATAGGAAGACTATTGAAGAGGCATAAAGTTAAATGTGTTTTTCGTCCGCCAGCAAAACTCAGAGCTCTCTTGGGCTCATCTAAGGACAGCCTTGGCCTAAGAAGACCCGGTGTTTACGAGATGCCTTGTAGCTGCGGCATGTCGTACATCGGACAAACTTGTCGCACTGTAGAAGAGAGATGCACTGAACACCGACGCTACACTCGTCTGGAGCAACCAGAAAAGTCTGCAGTGGCCGAGCATTGTCTCAGTACAGGACATTCTATGAATTATCAACATACAAAAATTCTCGCATCGACGAGTTCGTAGTGGGACAGTGTTATTAAGGAAGCAGTGGAAATACGTAGCTCGACGAATCTTGTAAACAGAGACACGGGCTTTCAGCTCAGTTCAGTATGGGATCCTGCACTGGCCATATTGATGTCGCTTCGAGCAGAGAGGAATACTATTGGTCATAAGACGGACGACGATTCGCCAGCAACATAAATATTCTGTTGACAACGGGAGGATAATCAAGGCGCCTACGTGGACGCGCAGTTTTGCTTGCGGCTTCCGACGGAGGTCGCTGGGGCGGCCGATGGCAGCGCAGAGTAACAGCGGCAGCCTCCGCCCTTGCGGCTTCCGACAGAGGTCGCTGGCAGCGCAGAGCAGCGGCGGCAGCCTCCGCGCGTGCGCCGAAGTATTTGGTCCTTCATCCTGTAGGTGGCGTTACTGTCCTTCCAGCTATCAGTTGATATCGTCGCTATTGGTCATCGAATTTGGCGCCTCCACGCATGCGTACTTCCTGCCTAAAACTGGCATAAATAGGGGGCCCTGTTGCTGCCTTAGCAGTGTGTTCGTCGCACCTGAAGATGTCGGCCAGTTGCGCTGACGAAATATTGTGGAGTTTTCACTATGACATCCGACGTCTCGCCCGAGAACCATACATACAATATACTGTTTATTTACAAAATTCAGTTTTCTGGCGTTGGATCTCTATATTTGGCAAGATAAGCTCACTACATGTCCTAATTATGTAATTACACAGCTGCAGATTGGAGATGTTGTCTTGTTGGAAAATTTTCGTATGTCCTCACCTTGCCATACAGCGCTCGACTGCGCTAGTGCACAGTGTCACCACCAGGGGATGTCCCATCCCTCATCCATCGCTCTCTCCCTCTCCAACCCTCCTACAAAAATTGGCAGGAGAAAGACTCAATCTGGGATGGGGAGGAAGGATCTCACGACACAAAATTCAAATCAATGCCAATAATATATTGATGCATACTCTTTATTAAATCAGTTTGCAGGACATAAGGCTCCCCACTTAGGTAGAGCTCATGTCAGCACCACCCTATCCCCACTTCCCATGATGTGACAATTGTAAGTACTGAGGAATGGAATGAAGTGCGGCATAGCAGCCCCTGTTTTGTGTCTCCAGCCCGTGCATCTGTCGTCCAGGCGCCGCCACTGAGGTCAAAACCCACCCAATGTCCGAATTACAGGTCACAATACTAAATACAACCGACCACAGAAAGAATGTCAGCCTCTTGTGATCTTGCGGCCCCAAAAAATCATCAGGTGGTGGCAGTCTGTTGATCAGGAAATTCCAGACTCGCTTCGTGTCTCTGCCTCTCTCAAGAGGCCACTCCCTGTTTGTCTCTGCCAACCAACGTCTCCAAACGCGCACATGGAGGTTTTCATCTCTCCTCAGAACACTGTGCTCCTGTTGACTAATGCTAGAAACAGAGCGAGAGCTGACGCAATTTCGATATCAAAAATAGAGTGAAATAGACCATTTGCTCCAACCATCAAATTAATTGTTTAACAATTTAAATGAGTCAAATAGATCGCTTAAAGCATTTACCACAACCTTACAACGATACGTCTTTCAATAAAAATATATCTTCAACGTTTGAGAATCAGACACAAACATTTTACAAATCAGGCAATTACATTTCTGCAAGAAATAACTCTACTGCTAAATATATCTGAGGTCTTGTAAGCATGAACGCTTTACAAGCGCAGAAACACATCGACATTTAAACACAAATCTCCCAGTATTTGCACAACTGCCATACAAGACACTCAGGGATGGGAGAGGGTATCATTGTGGCTGCCCAGCCATCAACCGACCAATTTAAATGAGGGAGAGTAACTGACCAGCGAAACATTCGCCATATTGAATCTTCTCACGCAACACATATGTCCACTTCTGTCGCTGCCCTACAAGCGTACTGGCTAGTTCACTATTTACCTGCCCAGAGGATGCTGCGAAAGCCGCCGCTGGGAGTTGTCCTCGTGGCTGCGGGCAAGAGGTGACTAGCCGGTAGTAGGAATCTTTTCTTTGTACTCGCCGGTCGCTGGAGGCTAAGCTAGCCCGACTTCCAGTCAACCGAAGCCTCATGGCCACTCATGCCACCAGCACTGCAAGACAAGCAGGCGCCAATTGGACATATAGTTCTAATAGGAATTTCACCACAGCATAGACTCTCTCCAGTTTAAAAAATCCACTTTACCCAATCCGAGACAGGGATGTTATTGATCTTACACATCGAATTTCTCACACGAAATGTATATTCCTCCCTTTTATGCGAGTTAAGATGTGGAATCCAAAATTTTCGCGACTGGTGCTGCCATCTGGAAAGTAGGTGTAGTGTTGGCAGAAGAGCCAACACTGTTTTTCTACAGGAGTCCGAAATGCACGCGTTTAATTACACGCTGACTGGCGTGAGGTCTGGAACAGGACAATATCTTGAGAATTGTAAATAAAGTACGTAGATGATGTAATACTTAACTTTAATCCACAATTGTAGAACATCTCTCGTTACGGTACATGCTTCATAATATTAATTATCAATTGAATACGGCGCCTTGCTAGGTCGTAGCAAATGTAGCTGAAGGCTATGCTAACTATCGTCTCGGCAAATGAGAGCGTATTTGTCAGTGAACCATTGCTATGAACGTCGGCTGTACAACTGGGGCGAGTGCCAGGACGTCTCTCTAGACCTGCCGTGTGGTGGCGCTCGGTCTGCCATTACTGACAGTGGTGACACGCGGGTCCGGCGTATACTAATGGACCGCGGCCGATTTAAAAGCTACCACCTAGCAAGTGTGGTGTCTGGCGGTGACACCACAGTAGGAGTAGTAGATCTTTGCACTGCTAGGTGGCGAGAGCTGCATATCTGATGAGTCAGTGTGCAGATTAGCATTTAGCTGGGAAGACGTGTTGCATATCTACAGTGATTTCCGTAATACTCTGTTTGGTGTGTGGCGATTTTACGATGGATGCACGAACAGAACAGCACGTTTGTATCAAATTCTGTGCGAATCTCGGGAAAAGTGCTACAGAGACCCTTGCAATGATTCAACAAGTGTTTGGGGAACAGAGCATGAGCCGTACGCATGTGTTTGAGTGGCATGCTCGGTTCAGGGCTGGCCGTACAGACGTCGAAGATCATGCTCACACTGGAAGGCCCATTTCCAAACTTCAACAATTGATTCGTACAGATCGACGTCGAACCATTCAAAACTTTCCAGATGAAGTGGGTATTGGTTATGGGAAATGTCAACTATTTTTGACTGATGAATTGGGCATGCATCGTGTCGCTGCAATATTTGTGCCAAGGATCTTGACTGCCAATCAGAAGGCACAACGTGTTGAAGTGTGCACGGACCTTCGTCAGACTACATCTGATGATCCAACCGTCTTGTCACGGGTTATCACCAGCGACGAGAGCTGGATTTACCGTTATGACCCAGAGACAAAGCAACAATCGTCCCAGTGGAAGAACCCAGACTCTCCAAGACCCAAAAAAGCGAGACAGGTGAAGAGCAAAGTAAAGAGCATGATCATCGTTTTCTTTGATACCAAGGGAATTGTGCGTGAGCTGTGGATGCACTCCTCAGACGAATGAGTGCATGTAATACAGCTATTAAAACTCCCCCCATCTGGCACCAACATCTCGCTAATTGAACACTGACAGTTCAACAAGCACTGATATCACAGCGTCTTGTGGTGGTAACACCGAATTAAGTTGCTACTGCTGTAGGTAGATAAGAAATTTAAACAAATTTCAACAAATTTATACAAAATTAAACATATTTGTAGAAATTTAAACAAATTATATTCGAATTGAATGACATCATGAGCAGCCTCGAGTGGGAGCAACACCATACTAACTCCCCTCAGCTGCAGGAGTAAGCTCTTAGAGCAAAATTTCCTCTAAAATTCGAAATTCCCGCCCATTTTCCAAGAGGATGACATGCCATGACCCCATGGCGAACAAACTTGATGGTGGTACTGCCTCTAATTGTTTAAATAAAGACTGAAAATAAAGACTTATGTCCAGCACAGGCTGAGTCGTTTCCCCACCAGTTCCTAGGAAGAGGTGGCGATTGGGTGACTTAGGTTAGTGGAGCTAGCTCAAGTGCCCTTCTTTCCCACCATTTTCTTAGGTTATTGGAGATAACCCAATTGACCTATCTTCCCTCCATAATTCGAAATTCCCGCCAGAGGGGCGTGGCACTTTCCCGCCAAAAGCCGCCATCTTGGATAACAGTGCTCACGTCATCAGCTAACGTCATGGCCGCCATATTGGATGACGTCAATCGCTTCATCAGCTGGCATCATGTGATGTCACATACTCGTGTTGTCAGCTGACGTCACGGCCACAATCTTGGATGACGTCAGTGGGGACAAGCCGGCCTTGTTCCACTACTCACACTCGGTGCGAGCAATTACTTAACGGTATCAGCACCCCCATGGCTGTATGATGACACAAATTAACGTAATTTTCGATCTATATTGGTGTTTGACTAACAATTTTTTAAAGATGAAGCCTGAATTTGATTTGATGAAAGTATACACTACCTATGATAGATGTCAGTATTATTCTTTAATTATCATCACTTTTTATTGTATGTGTGCAGTATGGATAGCACTAGTGAAGATATCATTTGCACACATTTTACAAGGAATACAGTGATGATTCTGCATAACACAAGCCCTTGGTGGGTTTCCGGCATCAACTAGTTCATGAAAGTCGCATAAACTGCATCCGCAGGGTAGTTCCCAGCTGAATGGATGGTAACCTCGAAGATAGGAGAAATGAGGCTTTGGAAGGAAGTATACACACGTTTTCCCCTCGTTAAAGTATCTTTACTACTTTTTTTTTTTTTAATTTGTGGTAAGGTCTTATGGGAGCAAACTGCTGAGGTCATCATTTCCTAAGTTTACATACTACTTAATCTAACTTAAATTAACTTATGCTAAGGACGACACACACACACACACATGCCGGAGGGAGGACTCGAACCTCCAATGGAGGAAGCCACGTGAACTTTGACAAGTCGCCTTAGACCACACAGCTACCCTGTGCGGCCATTCTTGATGGTTTGATATGTTTCCCAACCGAGCACTGAGACACAAGCTGACACCATAACGCACACTGTACCAGACAGCACCAATGTTAGAAACTGTAATAATATTTCACAAAGGAATGCATGTAACTACGTTTGAATCGTAAACTTCCCTCTACATGAAGAACAACGCTCCATTTGTTAGTAACTCTCCAACCTAATCGCAAATCTGGTTTAATATTGGATATTCTATTCATATGATTAGAGTGCGAAACTGTGTTGGACACTGTATCGATACAGGCACGTGTATCTAACGTCATCCAGGATCCCGAAGAAAGATTGTGAAGACAGTGTGGAATCGAAAACAGTATCAACATAGACACATGACCGAGCGAGGTGGAGCAGTGGTTAGCACACTGGACTCGCATTCGGGAGGACGACGGATCAATCCCGTCTCCAGCCATCCTGATTTAGGTTTTCCGTGATTTCCCTAAATCGTTTCAGGCAAATGCCGGGATGGTTCCTTTGAAAGGGCACGGCCGATTTCCTTCCCAATCCTTCCCCAACCCGAGCTTACGCTCCGTCTCTAATGACCTCGTTGTTGACGGGACGTTAAACACTAACCACCACCACCACCATAGACACATGTATCCAATGGCCACAGTATCAACATAGACACACATACCAAACGTCACACCATCCACACCAACTGCCACAAAGTCCAGCGTCACAGCCAAAGCTATTTCGCCATATGTATAGTAGAGAAAGAACTTTTTATACTTAAACAGTAGGGGACTTAAGCAGAGCGTAACATCCATCAATGTGCTGACGCAAGGCTGCTGCGATTGTGGCACAGATGTCCTCTGTTCGAGACACAGTCAGATGGCATTCAATGCATAAGATACTTCTGCACCATCCAACGACCGAAACATACACTGAATTCAGGGCCGGCACAAGGCACGTGCGAAACGTGCGGCCATACGGGGCGGCACTTTCCGTTGGGCGACAAATCTGCCTTCCCCCTTTTTTTTAAGTACAAACTCAACATTCATGCCCAAGAGGGGATTCGAAAACAAACCTCGGAGGGAGCGGCTTCGGGAACTGTGGCATGGCGCCTCGACTACCTGCCGGCCTCGCCTGTTGAACAAGGGGAGGGAGGAGGACTAATTTCTCCCTCACCACCGTCGTGTTTACCCTGGAGGAACAGAGAGGGGAAGCAGTTTGGCGTACACGCCAGTATTCGTATGAGTGGAGCGCTGCCAGCCTGTTCCGTGCCGTGCGTTTACTCACAACTAATTTTGCAGAAGACGAAATCTAATTTGGAAATTCGAATGCAATGTTCGATACTGCGGTTACATGTTAAGCATGAAGCAATTTTGCTAAGCCTTTCAATGGCAGTTTCTGAGTGTTTTATTCTTCCCGCATTATGGAAAAAAAATGGTTGAACATCACTACAGTCAAACATGTCCAACACCTACAATGGCTAGAAGCATTCTGAATGGATAAATACGCTGCGAGTAATTACAAGGGATAAAGACATTGCTAATAAGCCTGGCATAAGTTGGATTTCGACATATTTTTGAAAATTTTTGCTATCTGTTTCTGAGTGATAGTTGGACGTTTTAGTTTTTGAGCCATGAAACACCTGTCTCCGCCTGCATGAACAACAATTAAACTCTGACAAGCACTTTTGTTTGACAATACTACTCGCACACTAGATGTAAGCATATATTAAAAGCTTTGAGACCGGCCACTCAGTGGCTGAAACCTAGGTAGATCTGAAAAGTAAAAACAAAAATGGCGATTGATTGCTGACATTTCCTACAGATTTGTTTAAATAAAATTCCACAAACGTTTCGTAAAAAAAAGACTGGGTGGGGGCGGCAATTTAGCAGCCCGCACGGGGCGGCACTTGGGCTTGCGCAGGCCCTGACTGAATTCACAGTCCAGTGCTGCGACTATCATTCTGAGAAAGCTGTACTGCAGGTAACTGTTATGATCCAGAATGAGATTTTCACTCTGCAGCGGAGTGTGCGCTGATATGAAACTTCCTGGCAGATTAAAACTGTGTGCCCGACCGAGACTCGAACTCGGGACCTTTGCCTTTCGCGGGCAAGTGCTCTACCATCTGAGCTACCGAAGCACGACTCACGCCCGGTACTCACAGCTTTACTTCTGCCAGTATCTCGTCTCCTACCTTCCAAACTTTACAGAAGCTCTCCTGCAAACCTTGCAGAACTATCATATCAGCGCACACTCCGCTGCAGAGTGAAAATCTCATTCTGGAAACATCCCCCAGGCTGTGGCTAAGCCATGTCTCCGCTATATCCTTTCTTTCAGGAGTGCTAGTTCTGCAAGGTTCGCAGGAGAGCTTCTGTAAAGTTTGGAAGGTAGGAGACGAGATACTGGCAGAAGTAAAGCTGTGAGTACCGGGCGTGAGTCGTGCTTCGGTAGCTCAGATGGTAGAGCACTTGCCCGCGAAAGGCAAAGGTCCCGAGTTCGAGTCTCGGTCAGGCACACAGTTTTAATCTGCCAGGAAGTTTCAACTGTTATGATCTTCGCAGAGTGCCTCTAGTTTCGTTCGATGTGTGTTGTCATGAACTCTACAACTGATCATACCAGTCCTCTCAATGCCAGTTTTCCTTCAAGTATAAGTCATCTTCAAGGAACCTTCCAGCAAATCTAAGTCCTCCATCCACTTCTACTATACTTCACAAAGTGAAAAAATGGTTCAAGTTACCCACTATATATCAAACGAATTTTCGTTAAATATATAGCCATCCCATCAGCTATAAAACTAATACAATTAAAGCGAATTCCTTGACATGAATCAATGTGTGGAAGACAGCAGCATTTGACATCCGAATTTAAAACAGTACGCAGCACTAAAGTCATGAACAAGAACAGAACAGAGTACTAGATCACCACAATCTCTCTCTCCCTCATCATAACTATCAAGCAAATGGATGGAGAGACATATGTAGAGCTGGCAGAACCTCACCAACACTATAGGTGTTTTTTGCTGTACATAGGACATCCAACATATGTAACGGATTTCTTATTGCACTGTCTTCTGGGTGTAGATGTGCTGTGATGATTTAACACCGTCCAACAGTCAGGTCCACATGTCAAAGAAAAGTCAATAGAGAAATACTGCATCGGTCTGTAGGACACTGCGTTAGTCGCTAGACATACAAAACTTCCGTCATCCCTCCTATAAACGGAAAGCGACTGTGTACTGACGCGATTTTAAGCTATTCCCCCATATAAATTAGAAGTGTTTTACGTTGTACATAGAACATCCACCATCCTCAGTGGGTTTATTATGGTATGCCGTCTGTGGTTTAACGTGATGTACACCAGTGAGCCATTGACCTCAATGTCACTGCAAGGACGATGACCATAAGTAATTTAAGCATACACTTCACGGGAGTATGTAGATCTGTGGTATTATCTCCTGCCTGGCTCTTTTGAGAGACACATTTCGTTTTCGAAGAGAATCACCAACAAAGTTATGCTGTGAGTAGCATTAGTATCATTGCTGTATCTTTGAAATCTCCATAAGTTTAGATGATATAACTTAATCTCAAATACAAAGGCCTTTCAAACATACTGTGGTTTTAAACATTGTCTACGATAAACTGTCAGCTTTTAGCAGTTCGTTACCAGTTATTTATACAAAAGCGACTGTTATCAATACACTAATTACTAGCTAACATGAAGCCCAAGGTGTAACAAGAAAATGGTGTACTTCACATCATCCCACATACGTCTGGAGGAGATTCAAATTGATTTTCAATTTTGCGTCTGAAACAAGGAATTTTACTTTGAAACTGGTTTTCCAACAGTTTGTATTCAGTCTAAAGCAATTGTGATCCACGTTGTAAGGTTTCAGTTTGTAGCTCGGCAGAAGTGACGTGAAACTCCTGTACTTCAAGTGTTGCAAATAGTTCTCGACATGGCAGAGTAGCCCTTTTGATTTGGACTGCGAATGTCCTACACCTCAAGGTATATTAAAGACTGATAAATACATTTAACGTTTCCAGGGCATTTATAAATCAGTTCCGATGAATTGTAAAGGTGCTTGTGCAGGAAAATGTGCTATCATAGTTCATACCGATGTGTGGATCACTGTGGCTCAGTCAGTAGACTACTGGAGGCTGTAGAAGTAATAGTAGCAGTAGATTCAATAGATTCGAACAGTAGGCCCCATGACGAATTCATACTGCAGATTGCAACAGCTGTGCAGCAGATTCATAGCCATGGATTCTCAGCTAGTTCTACCGCTGTGACCCACACACTCTTTTGATGGGTGACAGTATTGTTTTATATTATTTTCGCTGCAGGTAGCCTTGGTGTGATATATATTTGATATCGATGTAGATGGAACATTAAACGCGAGCCATCGCTCTTATAAACAGAACGTGATTTATGTGCAGCCTAGCACTGCATTTTTAAGTGACTTCTCACGTAAACGTTTACGTTGTCCATAGGGTATCTAACATTTCTAGCAGTTTCTGTCCACCACTCGTCCCGAGCGTCCAGACTTAATAGCATCGAGAATATATTGAGGACAGCTGCAGAACTGTTTCCAGACAGACTCCATGATACACACAATTGTTTCCAGAGTTTGACTATCCATTATCTCCTACATCACCACCATATCATAGTGAGGTGTTACTCTCTGCAACGTTAAATGTGTTATTATAGGATTGCCATCAGATCAAAAGTATTGTTTAATTTAGGACAGGTATTATGCAATGCCACACTTAGAACGAGTGAACTGACTGCTATAAATAGCACTATAGGTCTATACAAGACTGAGCACTTTCTTGCAGGCAAGTTTCTTCCCATTGATTCTGCACTTCGCCCAAGTGACCTATTTTCACCAGAATGACAATATGACATTTAACGTTTTTGAATTTCCTGCCAGTTTACACTTAGGGCAACAACTCTATTTACGCAGTGATGCCATAAGAGTGTGGGGAGGGAAACTCTGTAACACAAGTGGAAAGTATTTGAATTTCCCATCACTTTTTCAATTTCCCGATGTGTTACACAGAGCAACTGGACTACATCAGAGTGGCGGGGCGAGGGAAATCTGGCAACAGCACATGGCATCATTGATCATGTCATCAACGGTGTTATTGGATATCTAGTAACAATTCATTTGGTGCTCAATCTCTCCGTGTGTACCTACTGTCAAATACCAAAATGTGCAGATAAGTATTCCTCCTTCTTACATGAGGCGTAACATGATCTTCTCATAAACAACAGTATTATATCTATGGCAGTTCCAGTGAAGCGAAACACAGTGTAGGCCCAGAACAGTAATCGTGGACGGGCTAGAAAGTATCCAGCGATCTATTTTTTGTGCCATATTCGAAAGCATTCATCAAACAATACATAAAGGGCGTAACTTGCAATACTTCCATATCTAAAAGTGCTTTACAGACCATTAAAATGAAACAGCCAATCACAAGGCATCCCCAGCGTGCTAGAAAGTATACAAAAAATCTGACTTTTTTTACGTCTTTAAAAAGTATTTATACAGAAAATTATGTACAGAATGTAAATTGCAGTATTTCTACATCTACACTACTGGCCAATAAAATTGCTATACCACGAAGATGACGTGCTACAGACGCGAAATTTAACCGACAGGAAGAAGATGCTGTGATATGCAAATCATTAGCTTTTCAGATCATTCACACAAGGTTGGCGCAAGTGTGGACACCTACAACGTGCTGACATGAGGAAAGTTTCCAACCGACTTCTCATACACAAACAGCAGTTGACCGGCGATGCCTGGTGAAAGGCTGTTGTGATGCCTCGTGTAAGGAGGAGAAATGCGTACCATCACGTTTCCGACTTTGATAAAGGTCGGATTGTAGCCTACCGCGATTGCGGTTTATCGTGTCGCGACATTGCTGCTCGCGTTGGTCGAGATTCAATGACTGTTCTCAGAATATGGAATCGGTGGGTTCAGGAGGGTAATACGGAACGCCGTGCTGGTTCCCAACGGCCTCGTATCACTAGCAGTCGAAATGACGGGCATCATATCCTCATGGCTGTAACGGATCGTGCAGCCACGTCACGATCCCTGGGGACGTTTGCAAGACAATAACCATCTCCACGAACAGTTCGACGATGTTTGCAGCAGTATGGACTATCAGCTCGGAGACCATGGCTGCAGTTACCCTTGATGCTGCATCACAGACAGGAGCGCCTGCGATGGTATACTCAACGACAAACCTGGGTGCACGAATGGCAAAATGTCATTTTTTCGGATGAATCCAGGTTCTGTTTACAGCATCATGATGGTCGCATCCGTGTTTGGCTACATCGCGATGAACGCACATTGGAAGCGTGTATTCGTCATCGCCATACTGACGTATCACCCTGCGTGATGGTATGGGGTGCCATTGGTTCCACGTCTCGGTCACCTCTTGTTCGCATTGACGGCACTTTGAACAGTGGACGTTACATTTCAGATGTGTTACGACCCGTGGCTCTACCCTCCATTCGATCCCTGCGAAACCCTACATTTCAGCAGGATAATGCACGACCGGATGTTGCAGGTCCTGTAAGGGCCTTTCTGGATACAGAAAATGTTCGACTGCTGCCGTGGCCAGCACATTCTCCAGATATCTCACCAATTGAAAACGTCTGGTCAATGGTGGCCGAGCAACTGGCTCGTCACAATACGCCAGTCACTACTCTTGATGAACTGTGGTATCGTGTTGAAGCTGCATGAGCAGCTGTACCTGTACACGCTATCTAAGCTCTGTTTGACTCAATGCCCAGGCGTATGAAGGCCGTTATTACGGCCAGAGGTGGTTGTTCTAGGTACCGACTTCTAAGGATCTATGCACCCAAATTGCGTGAAAATGTAATCAAATGTCAGTTCTAGTATAACATATTTGTCCAATGAATACCCGTTTATCATCTGCATTTCTTCTTGGTGTAGCAATTTTAATGGCCAGTAGTGTAAAATGTCAGAAAGCACACACACACGTATACATGCACGCACAATCTCTGTCTCATGAACTTTAACGTTAAGAAGTGCTAATCCTCTACCATACGTGGTGTAAGGCACAACAGAGCCTCAAATTAAATATCGTCCACATCTAAATTGTTACATGATACTAGTCAAGTGTCACAATGTTAATTCAACGTCTAAAATGTCTGCAAAAAATATCACCAATACAAAACATGCAGTGTTTATGTTAACGCTCACAAGATTATTTTCCACACATGCCTACACACACACATACACATATCTGTCAAACTGCTACATAGAACATGATAGTGAACTCTCAAATGAAGTGCTCCAATGACTCAGTGCGACAGACAATTGACATTTTCATCTGAGGCCTAAATGAGGTGATGTAACAAAACTAACCTTACCAAGCTTGAAACTGCAGGAAACACATGTTGGCTAAAACATGGTGCTAAGCAGGCAAGTACACAAACAGGTAGCCTGAATTACTGCCAGCTACTGGAAAAAAATGTACATTTTTAGGCCTACACTTGGTGTAAGGCGCAATGCACCATCAAAATGAAATATTTCCCCATTTAAAACGTTGCATAATGCTGGGGTGAACACACACCAAAACCAGATAAGTGACGGGTAGGGTGTTACAGTGGTACACAGAATTAATTGGCATGACGCGATGCAACAACATTCAGTATTCCAGACAGTAGAATACGGGAACAGATCCTGAAGTACTCAGATCCATCGCCGGCCGCGCTGGTCTCGCGGTTCTAGGCGCTCAGTCCAGAACCGCGCAACTGCTACGGTCGCAGGTTCGAATCTTGCCTCGGGCATGGATGTGTGTGATGTCCTTAGGTCAGTTAGGTTTAAGTAGTTCTAAGTTCTAGGGGACTGATGACCACAGATGTTAAGTCCCATAGTGCTCAGAGCCATTTGAACCATCAGATCCATCACTTCCCTAAGTGCTGCAAATCTTTAGAGCAATATGATTCGGGTGCCATAGCGGCCGATAAGTTTCAAGTCCCGATTTGTCGGGTCGAGTCGACCCTTGCTCGCGACCGCTCCAAGCACGCACAATAACGAGCGCGCACACAGCCGCACTGACAGCCACGTAGACATGTAAAGAGGCCCGTGAATTTAGTGAAGTCTTCCCTTAGATGGATTGCCTATCACGTAACGCAACGTGTTACATGTGTGAAAAAAAAGGCCATGTCCAAGCAGTTTGTTTGCAACCGCGCAAAAACGCCAAATTTGCCCGCGCTCAGAAAAAAAACAGGCTCGTGCACATGCAGTGAACGTTGCGTTTTCCAAACCCACAACATGTTCTGACAGAAGTAAGATTAAAGTTGTGCCTCATTCTCGCTCTAATGCTGTGCAACAACATTCTACCAAACTATTTGTCTCATTACGCATTGCTGGTCGTCGTGTGAACTTTCAGTTAGATACAAGTGCCTCAGTAACTTTGATTAATCGTGCCACGTACGAAAAGTTAGGCTCACCATGCCTTTATAAATCTAGCAAGCACCTTACTGCTTACAATGGACAGGAAAATCCAGTGCTTGGACAGTGTAGTTTGCCTGCCACTTACAAATCTCACACCAAGACAGTGAATTTTACTGTGTTGTAATCAAGAGACAGTGAGAACATTTTCGGTTTAGATGCCTTTGATTTATTTGGACTTAGCATCCACGAGAACGTACTTTCCATATCAGCTTTTACACCAAAAGACAGTGTCGCTAGCTGGCTTAAAGAATTTCCTGAACTATTGTCAGAAGGAAACAGGAAAAAGCTAATAACTTTGTAGCGCATGTTACATTGAACGACAATGCACAGCTGAAGTTCATCCTCGCCCGCCTTTTTCCAATTGCTTTAAGAGACAAAGTACCCGGCGCATTGAAAGAATTGCAGGATTACGGTGTAATTGCTCCCATTCAAGCTAGTCATTGGGCATGTCCACTAGTATTGTTGCCTAAGCCTTTTGCTCGCATGCGCATTTGTGTTGACTTCAAGCCCACAATCAACCCACAGACAGTAGTTGACACTTATCAGTTATCTCGCACTGAGGAACTCATGGACTTGCTTGGCTCAGGACGTTACTTCTCTAAGATAGACTGCGTGATGTCTACATGCAAATTCCGTTGAATGCAGAACCAAAGAAAGTGTTTGTTGTAAACACGTACTTAGGACTATTCGAGTTTTGCGTTTGCCCTTCGGCGGTGCTTCCGCATCCGCCATTTTTCAACGTTACTTGGAACAGCTGACTGCAAAAATGTCATTTTGCTCAAGCTGCCTTGACGATATTGTGGTCTCAGATCGTACACCAGAGGAACACATTGCCAATTTGCGTGGTCTTTTTCGAGTGTTGTCAGAAGCAGCACTCAAGTGTCGTCTCGAAAAGTGTGACTTAGGTCATGGGATAAACAATGAGGGTGTGCACCCCCTCCAGACTCATTTACTTGCAATCCGTGATCTGCCTTTTCCTCGCATTGTGTCTGAACTGCAGTCAGTACTTGGCAAGATGACATACTACATTCGGTTCATACCGAATGCCGCTCAGATCGCGGCTCCATTGCATCACTTGTGTCGCAAAAATGTACCTTTTGTGTGGCACAGACTGTCAAGACGCATTTCAGAAATTCAAAAAGTCTTGCTTAGTGACAGATCTTTAGTGCATTTTGTCTCTTCCAAACCAGTAGTTTTGCAAGTGGACGCTTCTTTCTACGGAATCGACGCTGTGCTTTCGGACAGAATTGGTGCACAAGAC
Organism: Schistocerca americana; assembly: GCF_021461395.2. Taxonomy (NCBI): domain Eukaryota; kingdom Metazoa; phylum Arthropoda; class Insecta; order Orthoptera; family Acrididae; genus Schistocerca; species Schistocerca americana. The sequence continues at coordinate 545,034,051 of NC_060119.1, forward strand.
AGACCTATTGCTTTTTTCTCAATGTCGTTAACTCAAACTCAGTGCAATTATTCACAAATGGAAAAAGAGGCTCTCGCTATTGTGTATGATGTGACCAAATTCCATCGCTATCTGTATGGTTGCAAGTTCTGTTTAGTGACAGATCACAAGCCTTTGCATCATCTTTCAAAGCTGGTTCCTACACGCACGGCTCAAAAATTGCAACGGTGGGCTTTGTTTCTTTCGCAGTATCAGTATGAAACTGTGTACATACCTGCGGCCTATCTCCCCTTCCGATTGCCCCAGACTCTGATTTTGATCGAGCTGCCGCATCTTGTTGCCAAATCGATGCGCAGGACTCGGAATCGGTGGAATCTTTTCCCTTGCACTACGAAAAAATAGCACAAGCCACGGAAGCAGACCCAGAAGATTTTGTTGCATTACATTCGTACGTCTTGGCCTCGTTCATTGAACAGTATCCAGAATTAAGTTATGCGCCGATATTTTGCACGTCAGCATAGCCCTTCCGTTCAACAGGGTGTGATTCTCGTTCTAAATGACAGTGGACAATCGCGTGTGCTTGTTCCCAAAGTGTTGCAAAAGGATGTGTTGCGATTGCTCCAACAAGGGCATTGAGGAATTGTTCGCACTAAACAGTCAGCGCGACGGCACAGTACTTGGCAGGGCATGGACGCCCATATTCAATAGATGACGTCACAGTGCCGCGCATGCGTGGTAAACCAATCCGCTCCGCCACAGACATTCTCAGCTTCGCCTAAAACTCAGTCGCCATGGCAACAAGTGCACATAGACTTTGCAGGACCATTTTGGAACAATCGTTGGCTCATAGTGGTAGACTCATTTGGCAATTTCCCATTTGTGATGCCTACGTACACTAATACGTCACGCAGCACCGTTCAAGCATTGTCCTTCATAATTTGCATAGAAGGTTTGCTAGAAGTACTTGTGTCGAACAACAGACCACAGTACACTCCACGGAATTTTAACAGTTTTGTGAACGAAACGGCATTCGTTATCTAACAAGTGCTCCGTTTACCCACAGGCCAACGAAGAAGTAGAACGCTTCGTACTCACTTTCAAACAATAGGTGGCCAAGCTTTGAACCACCCACACACGGGTACAGGCGTTGCAACTCTTTCTCGCCTCCTATCACTCCCACACACGAGACGGAGCATCACTTGAGAAACTTCTACAAGGCTGCCGCCATCAGATGCTGCTACACCCACAGCAGCATGTGGCGCTGCCAATCGTCCACAAGTATCACTTTGCGCCACGCGATCCTGTTCTTCTCAGGGTTTATGGCAACCGTAGGCGCTGGGAAAGAGGCGTGATCCAGGAACGCATTGGCTCTTATATATACTTGATTGCGGGTCCCGTCGGTTTGCAGCGCCGCTACCAGAACCAAATTCGTGCGTGTCATTTGCCCCGTGATTCTGCTGCTTTTCTTCCCGCAGATTCACGCCTTCAAGGGACCGCAGGGCCGTCGCAGCCGCTCGCTGGTGCCAACAGGAAACCCCAGGAGGTGCGGATGGACGGTGCGCCGTCGCCCCCGCCGTCCCTGGACCTGGACCCGCCATCGCCATCGCCGTCATCGCCCCAGGACACGCCCATAGGCGTGGACGTGTGCTATGGCAGCAGTTTTCAGGAGCATGTTCCTGTTTACATGCAAGCCAGATGGTGGGGTATGGTCAGGAGTACGCCATCCTCCACAGCTACGGTTGCTGGCTCATCTGTACTTCCAGCGTCCTGCCTCCCTCCCCATTGTTGTTTGCAGCCTCACTACATGACAATGGTGCGGATTTTTTTTTTTTTTTTTTTTTTGGGGGGGGGGGGAGTTACAGTCACAGTTAACTCAGCCTCTAGCTTAGCCAGTCAGTACCAAGCGACCAGAATAGAGTACATAGCGGAACTTGTACTTCACCAACAGTGAGGCTAATGTGGACTGTTAAGGAAGAGCCTGTACCTAAACAACTAGCTTAAGTAAATTTTTTTTTTTTTTTTTTTTTTTTTTTTTTTTTTTTTTTGTCGTCGGTTTTCTGACTGGTTTGGTGCAGCCTGAAACCAATTCCTCGCTGGTGCCAACAGGGAACCCCAGGAGGTGCGGATGGACGGTGCGCCGTCGCCCCCGCCGTCCCTGGACCTGGACCCGCCATCGCCATCGCCGTCATCGCCCCAGGACACGCCCATAGGCGTGGACGTGTGCTATGGCAGCAGTTTTCAGGAGCATGTTCCTGTTTACATGCAAGCCAGATGGTGGGGTATGGTCAGGAGTACGCCATCCTCCACAGCTACGGTTGCTGGCTCATCTGTACTTCCAGCGTCCTGCCTCCCTCCCCATTGTTGTTTGCAGCCTCACTACATGACAATGGTGCGGATTTTTTTTTTTTTTTTTTTGGGGGGGGGGGGGGGGAGTTACAGTCACAGTTAACTCAGCCTCTAGCTTAGCCAGTCAGTACCAAGCGACCAGAATAGAGTACATAGCGGAACTTGTACTTCACCAACAGTGAGGCTAATGTGGACTGTTAAGGAAGAGCCTGTACCTAAACAACTAGCTTAAGTAAATTTTTTTTTTTTTTTTTTTTTTTTTTTTTTTTTTTTTTTTTTTTTTTTTTGTCGTCGGTTTTCTGACTGGTTTGGTGCAGCCTGAAACCAATTCCTCTCCTGTGCCAACCTCTTCATCTCAGAGTAGCACATGACACCTACTTCCTCAATTTTTTGCTGGATGTATTCCAATCTCTGTCTTCCTCTACAGTTTTTGCCCTCTACAGCTCCCACCAGTACCATGGAAGTAATTCCCCTCGTGTCTTAACAGATGTCCTGTCATCCTGTCCCTTCTCCTTATCAGTGTTTTCCGCATATTCCTTTCTTCTCTAAATCTGTGCAGAACTTCCTCACCCCTTACCTTATCAGTCCGCCTAATTTTCAACATTCGTCTGTATCACCACATCTCAAATGCTTCGATTCTCTTCTGTTCCGGTTTTCCCTCAGTCCATTTTTCACTAGCATACAATGCTGTGTTCCAGACATACATTCTCAGAAATTTCTTCCTCAAATTAAGGATATTAGTAGACCTCTCTTGGCCAGGGATGCCCTTTTTTGCCATTGCTAGTCTTCTTTTCATGTCCTCCTTGCTCCATTCGTCATAGGTTATGTTACTGCCTAGGTAGCAGAATTCCTTAACTTCATCTACTTCGTGACCATCAACCCTGATGTTAAATTTCTCGATGTTCTCATTTCTACCACTTATCATTACCTTCGTCTTTCTTCGATTTACTCTCAGTCCATACTGTGTACTCATTAGACTGTTCATTCCGTTCAGCAGTCATGTAAGTCTTCTTCACTTTCACTCAGGATAGCAATGTCATCAGCGAATCGTATCATTGATATCCTTTCACCTTGAATTTTAATTCCACTCCTGAACGTTTCTTTTATTTCCGTCATTGCTTCCTCAATGTACAGATCGAACAGTAGGGGCGAAAGGCTACATCCTTGTTTTACGCCTTTCTTAATACGAGTACTTCGTTCTTGGTCATCCACTCTTATTATTCCCTCTTGGCTGTTGTACATATTGTATATGACCCGTTTCTCCCTATAGCTTACCCCTACTTTTTTCAGAATCTCTAACAGCTTGCACCGTTTTATATTGTCGAACGCTTTTTCCAGGTCGACAGATCTTATGAAAGTGTCTTGATTTTTCTTTAGTCTTGCCTCCATTATCAAACGAAACGTCAGAATTACCTCTTTGTTGCCTTTGCCTTTTCTAAAGCCAAACTGATCGTCACCCAGCGCATCTTCAATTTTCTTTTCCGTTCTTCTGTATATTATTCTTGCAAACAACTTGGATGCATGAGCTGTTAAGCTGATTGTGCGATAATTCTCTCACTTGTCAGCTCTTGCCGTCTTCAGAATTGTGTGGATGATGCTTTTCCAAAAGTCAGATGGTATGTCGCCAGAGTCATACATTCTATACACCAACGTGAATAGTCGTTTTGTTGCCACTTCCCCCAATGATTTTAGAAATTCTAATGGAATGTTATCTATCCCTTCTGCCTTATTTGATCTTAAGTCCTCCAAAGCTCTCTTAAATGCTAATTCAATACTGGATCCCCTATCTCTTCTAAATAGACTCCTGTTTCTTCTTTCACGTCAGACATGTCTTCCCCCTCATAGAGGCTTTCAATGCGTTCTTCCCACCTATCCGCTCTCTCCTCTGCATTTAACAGCGGAATTTGCGTTGCACTCTTAATGTTATCACCCTTGCTGGTAATGTCACCGAAGGTTGTTTTGACTTTCCTGTATGCTGAGTCTGTCCTTCCGACTATCATTTCTTTTTCGATATCTTCACATTTTTCCTGCAGCCATTTCGTCTTAGCTTCCCTGCACTTCCTATTTATTTCATTCCTCAGCGACTTGTATTTCTGTAGTCCTGAGTTTCCCGGAACATTTTTGCACTTCCTCCTTTCATCGATCAATTGAAGTATTTCTTTTGTTACCCATGATTTCTTCGCAGTGCCTTTCTTTGTACCTCTGTTTTCCTTCCCAACTTCTGTGATGGCCTTTTTTAGAGATGTCCATTCCTCTTCAACTGTACTGCCTCCTGAGCTATTCCTTATTACTGTATCTATAGCCTGAGAGAACTTCAACTATATCTCGTCATTCCTTAGTACTTCCGTATTCCACTTCTTTGGATATTGATTCTTCCTGACTAATGTCTTGAACTTCAGCCTACTTTCAACACTACTATATTGTGATTTGAGTCTATATCTGCTCCTGGGTATACCTTACAATCCAGTATCTGATTTCGGAATCTCTGTCTGACCACGTTGCAATTTAACTGAAACCTTCCCATATCACCCAGCCTTTCCCAAGTATACCTCCTCCTCTTGTGATTTTTGAACAGAGTATTCGATATTACTAGCTGAAACTTTTTACAAAATTAGTCTTTCTCCTCTCTCATTCCTTGTCCCAAGCCCATATTCTCCTGTAATCTTTTCTTCTACTCGTCCCCCTACAACTGCATTCCAGTCCCCCATGACTATTAGATTTTCGCCGCCCTTTACATACTGTATTACCCTTGTGACATCGGCATGTATACCTGAACTACCGTTGTTGGTGTTGGTTTGCTGTCGATTCTGATAAGAAAAACCCTGTCACTTAACAGTTCACAGTAACATACTCTCTGCCTTACCTTCCCATCTATAACGAATCCTACTCCCGTTATAGGATTTTCTGCTGCTGTTGATATTACCCTATACTCATCTGACTAGAAATCCTTGTCTCTTTTCCACTTCACTTCACTGACCCCTACTATACCTAGATTGATTTCCATTTACAGATTTTCTAGTTTCCCTACCACGTTCAAGCTTCTGACATTCCACATCCCGACTCGTAGAACGTTATCCTTTCGTTGATTATTCAATCTTCTTCTCACGGTAACCTCCCCCTTGGCAGTCCCCTCCCGGAATCCGAATGGGAGACTATTCTGGAATCTTTTGCAAATGGGGAGATCATGACACTTCTTCAATTACAGGCCTCATGTCCTGTGGATACACATTGTGTCTTTAATGTAGTGGTTTCCGTTGCCTTCTGCGTCCTCTTGCCGTTGATCATTGCTGATTCTTCCGCCTTTAGGGGCAGTTTCCCACCCCAAGGACATGAGAGTGCCCTGAACCTCTGTCCACTCCTCCGCCCTCTTTGACAAGGTGAACGGCAGAATGTGGGTGACTTCTTATGCCGGAAGTCGTCGGCCGCCAATACTGATTATTAATCAAAATTTAAGCAGCGGCAGGATTCGAACGCCGGACCGAAGATGTTTCTAAGATGAATCAAAGACACCACTCTTAGACCATGGGTCTCACCCCATGAATCGAAAACACTGTTAATACATGTGTTCAGTTCTGTTACACAAGGAAGATATTGGCCTCTAAACAACATCCTCTCGTTGCTTCCCATGGTACAAGCCCACAGTGACATCGAGATGTCTCAAAACAGTCCATGACGTCCCTTGTTTGCTACGTTTCAAACACCATATTGGGTTCATTATATTTCGGTTGTTTCTGAATTATAACATGCGTGTTAAGGCAATATGTCATTTTATGGGAATGACGCAATGAAGATTTTCCACTCCAGCTGCGATTTGTTATACTCAAATGTCAGATAATGACACATTAGTAATAATTTATTCTGCCAAGTATCAACAATTGTCAAACATTGCACAGCATACGTTAGTTGTGGTCATGTGGATAAAGTCATGTTGTTTAATGTACGATGGAACAGGTCTGAAACTTGGTACATGCAGTTCGTTTTGCTTTAGCGTTTGTAACAGATTTTGAGAGTTTCGTTTGTGTACTAGAAGTATGTTCTGCAATATTCACTGTTATTTATATATAAGATCATGTTCCCTCGGTAATGAATTCCTTCCATTTTGTGACTTCAGTCTGATTAAAAAACGATAGACGAAATTTCTACGAGTGAAATAACCACCAGTCATATAGTCCCTTTTCTCGCAAAGATTTGATCTTTATTCCAAATACACAAGTATTTGGCTGTTTATTTTGGAATATTTCTTGATTTCCGAAGATGTAGTTAAGCAGTTTGAAAACAGCCTAAAAGTTCAGCTAAAGCTGATATTAGTACAACGAGGGGCAATCATGTTAATAGTCTTGTCATTGATACTTCGCTGTTTATTCGGAATATGTCGCGATTTTTGAGCGTGTGGTTAGGTAGGTACCTAAGAGCACAACTTAAAAAGCTATGTCTGAAACGAGCACCAATCATATTTAGTCTTTCTTGTCATAAGTATTTAACTGTGACGTATTCTGAACATCACTTTCGTAAATTTGTGGGCCAAGACAAAGATCACACCACACGAGCGAGGGACGTCAACTGACCACTTTCCAATTTCAGCCGAGTGCCAGAAGTATTTCCGATTTCTAGTCACTCGTACGAAAGGTAGATATCTCGAAAATACAATCACTGAAACAAAATAAAATCATTTATCATAATAACTAATGGCTTCAAGTTCAAAAGTTAAGGCGTTCGATACACTTCCCCACAGTCGCTCAATGAACAAAGTAAGAGCATATGGACTATCAGGCCAATTGTGTGATTGGATTGAAGAGTTCCTAGATAACAGAACGCAGCATGTCATTCTCAATGGAGAGAAGTCTTCCGAAGTAAGAGTGATTTCAGGTGTGCAGCAGGGGTGTGTCATAGGACCGTTGCTATTCACAATATACATAAATGACCTTGTGGATGACATCGGAAGTTCACTGAGGCTTTTTGCAGATGATGCTGTGGTGTATCGAGAGGTTGTAACAATGGAAAATTGTACTGAAATGCAGGAGGATCTGCAGCGAATTGACGCATGGTGCAGGGAATGGCAATTGAATCTCAATGTAGACAAGTTTAATGTGCTGCGAATACATAGAAAGATATATCCCTTATCATTTAGCTACAAAATAGCAGGTCAGCAACTGGAAGCAGTTAATTCCATAAATTATCTGGGAGTACGCATTAGGAGTGATTTAAAATGGAATAATCATATAAAGTTGATCGTCGGTAAAGCAGATGCCAGACTGAAATTCATTGGAAGAATCCTAAGGAAATGCAATCCGAAAACAAAGGAAGTAGGTTGCAGTACGCTTGTTCGCCCACTGCTTGAATACTGCTCAGCAGTGTGGGATCCGTACCAGATAGGGTTGATAGAAGAGATAGAGAAGATCCAACGGAGAGCAACGCGCTTCGTTACAGGATCATTTAGTAATCGCGAAAGCGTTACGGAGATGATAGATAAACTCCAGTGGAAGACTCTGCAGGAGAGACGCTCAGTATCTCGGTATGGGCTTTTGTTAAAGTTTCGAGAACATACCTTCACCGAAGAGTCAAGCAGTATATTGCTCCCTCCTATGTATATCTCGCGAAGAGACCATGAGGATAAAATCAGAGTGATTAGAGCCCACACAGAAGCATACCGACAATCCTTCTTTCCACGAACAATACGAGACTGGAATAGAAGGGAGAACCGGTAGAGGTACTCAAGGTACCCTCCGCCAAACACCGTCGGGTGGCTTGCGGAGTATGGATGTAGATGTAGAAAACACATACAAGTCACCTATAGTAATACGTAAATTCGTTTTATATCTCTGATTGCGGACAAAAATTCACTCTTTGCACCAAAATAAAATCTAATTATTTTTCTACTTAGATAACTTATAGGTTAATAGACAAGTGTATTCGACATATGTACAAGGCATTACATTCATAAAAATACATATAAAATTGAACCTTTAATGCCGCAAAACTCAGATGGAAACTGCTGCTCTTCTAACTACAGCATAAAGCGTACTTATCGACAGGAATTACCAGTTACCACTTATATCAATATCAGCCGAACATTATTGTGATCCTACGCTGGCGTCAGTTTTTTCTGTCAGACAGTGGGAACTGTATAGCACACTGATGGAATAGGAAACTGAACATTAGTAATACACATCTGTATAGTCCAGAAACAAGTGTTGCAATGCTTTAAAAGTCAACCAGATGCATTCAAGGGTATAACTTTATCTTGCATTGGAAAATGTTTGCTGTCTTCTGCTGATAGTACTAAACATTACAATAACCCTCATGCTTGGGTATTACCTTTATCTTGCAATACAAAACGTTTTCTATCTTGTGCCAGTAATGTTAAACGTGTGCCATCACACAATGGAGACTACATGACATTTCGACGAAAAAGCAAACTGAACAGTAGTACAAAATGAGGGTTTCTATGCTTTCAGAGTCATTTAATATTACAGCGACTCCATGCCAGGTATCAGCAAGTCCCAGCATAAGTTAGCAACGACATCAGTATCTTAGTTAGCAAGTACTGTCATCTGCACATGCATATTGATGCAATCCTCTTACCAAGTCATACTCATAGTTCATTGTGTTGACATAAATGATTATGCACTTTCTCTTGCAAGTTGACACATGTTGATGTGTGCACATTTGGAGGTAACAGCGATCACCTTGTCAACTGACTCTCAATATCCCAATGATGTCCCCTATGTGTTCAGGGTAATGATGGTCACCATGATTGGGGTTACGGTAGTTAGTATGTTAACTCTTACTGGGTCTTAAAACTGGGAATGGAACAGGTCAGAACAGAATGGAATGGTTTATAATGGAACAGAATGGAATGGATCGGATCAGATTGCACCAGAGTGGAATGTAACAGGTCAGAATGGAATGAAACAGAATGTTAGAATTGAAAGGAATGGGACAGTTCGCTACAGAATGCGTCGAAACGGAATGAAACAGGTGAAAAGGAACAAAATAGAACATAATGTATTGGAATGGAATGGACTGAATCAGAATGGATTGGAATGGAATAGAACAGGTTGTAATGGAATGTAACAGAATGGGAAGGAATAGAAAGGATAGAAAAGAATGAAACCTGTTGGAAACTAATGGAATTTAATATATCTTAACGGCAAATTACCGATGCCAGCGAATCAAAACTTGTTATAACAATAAAACACTTAGTCACCTTCATGACATCACGTGCACAAGTCAGTACCCTATCCATAATTTCACAAGTTAAGCCCCCTTTACCGCATTGGTATCATGGTGTCACATATAGGTGACTGGCCTTGTTCAGATGATGTTATAATCCATGATGGTGAATCCGAGACGTCATTGTGGCGTTTGTTTTAATGACTAGTAAAATAATGTACTTTGAGTGGCTGTTTCATTATCGTAACTGTACAATTCCATTGCGATGCCGTGAATACTGTTCATTTTCATGACTGGCACTATATTGCTGTTTGGTGTTCCATTTTCATGATTGGTATAATGACACTGTGGTATCGTGACACTCCACCATTTTGGATTGTGGCATTAATGACGTCATAGTAAAGGGACATTGCTTGTGATGTGATGGGTAGTATATTAACGTAAACACTCGGCATCATGATTCTGACTAAGTGTTTAGTTTGATGTAACAAGTCTTGACTTGCTGGCATTGATCAGTCTCATATTACAATTCCAAACCATTCCATTCTGACCCATTCTGTTCTGTTTCAATCTACTCCATTCCAACCCATTTCGTTCCAGCCCATTCTGTTCTGTTCTGACCCATTCCACTCCATTTTGTCGATATCCATTCTCTGCCATTCTGATCTGTTCCATTCCTTTCCAGTCCCTTCTGACTCAGTCTATTTCGATCTGATCCTATCCATACTGTTCCTTTCCAGACCTGTTCTGTTTCGTTATGTTCTGTTCCATTTCATACAATATTAACAGTCTGTGTGAATTACATTTTGACCCATTCTCTTCCCAGTCTTAAGATCAGATAGCAGAATTATTCTGTAGTAAATGACGATGTATGGGGCTTGATCGAGCAGCTGTCTTCTCAGTAGCTGACACTGCCAGTGGCTGGCACACCCAGTAGGTGACAATTGGTAACCAACATTACCCTGAAATCATGGTAGAAACTATTAGGATAATAAGAGTCAGCTGACATAGTGACTGCTGTTACCCCAGTCGTGGTGACCAACATTACTCGGAAAGGACACTGAATATTATTGGGACAATAAGGGTCGATTAACATGGTGGCTGTGACTACCTGTAACTACACAGACATCAACATGTCTCAACATATCTAAACAGTACTTGCTGACTAAGCTACTGCCGATAATGCTAAATTATGCTGAGACTTTCTAACATATGCCTTGGTGACTTTTAAAGCAATCTTCGTTTCTTACCTATATGACTGTGTATTACTGCTGTTGTCATGAACTCTAGTGTCATGCCTATTGTGATGTTTGGAATTATGAGTAACAGTTAACAAACATTTTGTACTGCAAGATAAAGTTAATACCCTGATATGAAGTCGCTATTACGTTTGGGTGATTTTGAAAGCATAGCAACCCCTGTTTCTTACCTATATGAATGTTTATTGCTACTGTTCAGTATACTATTATGTCAATGTCCCATAAAGTTTCTCACTGTGTGACAGCACAAGATGACAAACATTTTGGACTGCAAGATGAACGTAATACCCTAGCACAGGACCATTATAATATTTGGCTGACTTTGATATTGGTTTTAAAGACGAGTATAGGGCATATTTATATAAGGAAATAACATTGTTTACTTTGGTAATTCTTATCGAAAAGTGGACTATAAGCTGTAGGTTAGACTAGCAGTAATTGATGTGTGTGTTTTGAAATGTTATAGAACTAATTTTGATGTATTTTAATGAATTTAATGGGTGTACAAAGTTCGAACGACACTCATCTACTAACATGTAATTTATTTAGCTAGTTCAATAAGGGAAGCATATATATACGGTGAGTCATCTAACATTGCCGCTGGATATATTTCGTAAACCACATCAAATACTGACGAATCGATTCCACAGACCGAACGTGAGGAGAGGGGCTAGTGTAATTGGTTAATACAAACCATAAAGAAATGCACGGAAGTATGTTTTTTACACAAACCTAAGTTTTTTAAAATGGTACCCCGTTAGTTTTGTTAGCACATCTGAACATATAAACAAATACGTAATCAGTGCCGTTTGTTGCATTGTAAAATGTTAATTACATCCGGAGATATTGTAACCTAAATTTGACGCTTGAAACCTCCGACGTTCAGTTGCGTGTTATAACAAACGCGGGCCACGGTCGGCGAGCAGCATCTGCAGGGACATGTTTACGATGACGACCTAGGTTTCGGCTACTTCTAAGAGTGCCTCCATCAGAACTAAAACATTTAAAACTGGCATGTCACATATAAAATAAATATGAAGTGATAACGCTTTAGTCACAAAATATTAAAATAGAAAATATAGAGACCCAACTGGAATAGAAGGAAGCTCATTACCAATATGTAAAATCGCTGGTTTTAAGCTCAACTTTGACGAATCAATAAAGAGTCTCCACTTATCAGGGTTGTTATTAATTCTGAAAGCCTTCATTAGACCATTTATGTCCACACGTGCCACAAAACTCTTTTGCATGTTAAAAAAGGAGTGAATTGTTGCTCTCTTCTGAAGTAGAATTAAACATTTACATTGATTTCCAGAAAATTGCACCGCTGCAATTTTGATGATAAAATCTCAGCCTTGGCTTTACAGAGCTCCAAATCTGTAATGAGATCACTTAACTCATTTTGAGACAATTTTTGTGGATCATCAGTTGACGATATACTTGGAAGAAACTCTGGATCTTGTGATGTACATGGTTCAGGACATTCAGAATCCCCATCAGAAGTAATCTCGAACTGTGTCGGTGGTTAAGGTATTGGCAACCCTTCCCCATGTAGAACTGGACGTATGGAGAGGAATGTTAGGATAGATCACTGTCCGCTTCTTCTTCTTAGATATTCTCTTCTTGATAGGAGGAACCGTACAAAAGTAGCAGTCACTGACATGGTTAGTTGGCTCACGCCAGTTCATGGGCATTGCAAAGAGCTTTGAACGTCATTTCCCATGCATCCAATTCCTGAGGTTGCTGGCACAAGTGTTGCATCACATGCGGAGCCCAGGGTTTATCCTGATCACCTGTTTTGCACCCAAAATAACAACTGTAAGTTTTTTTAATCAATAGAGTCATTTGCTGTTTTTGTGAAGCAAATGTCACTTCTTCAAACACATAGCAAAATGTGTCAGCACTGTTAACACAAAATCGTGGCATTTTTGTTCACTTCAGTAGCAGTCAACTTGAACAACTGGCAGTTAATCTGGAAACAAATGTGCAAAAATTATTAAATACATTAATAAAGTCAATGACGTTGAAGAGGAGGGAGACATAAAGACCACTAAAATTAGTATCAAGATGTTTATATCCAAAATATTGGACACAAGTAAGACCAGGGACAATAATATAAGCCATTGTTACTTGTTATTATGACTTTGACAACCCATTATAATATTTGATTTTAAACTTAACATAAAAATCCGTATATAATTATCTCACTGTAATAAAACAGTGTAAAATGAAAATTAGAGCTAATTTTGAATTGTCTTTGTGATATTCGCGATCAGCACATTAGAAGTGATGGGAATTGGCTATTTTCATTCTATTTCATTGTTGCACACTGTTATGGGAATTATATTCTGTAACCATTCTAGACAGCCTTTGCACCACAGTTCCGATTGTTAAATACTGTAGCTTTCCTCAAAAGTTATTGTGTGTAATCTCGAGCAGGTTTGAATCATTTGTAATAATAAAAATAACTGTCAATCAGGATAATCAGTTATAATTTTCTAGCATAGTCCACTTCCATAGCTGAGGGGTGAGCTGGCTGACTGCCATGCGGAGCTCCTGTGTTCGGTACATAATACTACCAGAGTGTAAGTACTGGAACAGCATGCTTTCTGTCTTGCGAGACCAACTGAAAAGCTATTTGGCCGAGTAGCAGTGGTACCAAGATCAAGACACACCTAAGGAAGGCGTCTTGCAATAGTCGCCGAAACGTCGGAATTTTATAGTTGACAGTGCGGTCTCAAACCCAGAAGATTTTTATTGATTTATTTTTCAGCATAATCCCTGTTCAATGCGTTGGCCTTGTGTCACCTTACTGGGAGGACCTGTATCGCCTTATGGTACCACTCTACTGGTCAGTGTCGTAGCCAACGTCTTGCTACATCAATAACCTCCACATCATCCACGTAGTGCTTCCTGCAGAGTGCATCCTTCGTTGGGCCAAACAGATGGGAGTCGGAAGGTGTGAGACCTGCGCTGTAGGCTGGATGAACAGTCCAGTGAAGCTTTGTGAGCTCTTGAGTGTGCAGACGTGTGAGCCTTGCATTGTTATGGAGAAGGAGAAGTTCGTTTGCCTTTTTGTGGCAACGTACAATTGTAACACTGCAGGAGTCACAGCTGTGTACAGCCGGCCAGTAAGCCGGAGCTCGGACAGTTTGCGAGACCTTGTTGCGATGATGACAGATGCCTCACTCATCAGTCACTGTGATTTTGTTCATTGGCAGATTCCCGTACACATTCTGTAAGTGCCTTTGAATATCAGCGAATCTCTGGTTTTCTGCCAAAAGAAACGCAATGGCAGCTCTCTGCTTGGAACGCACCTCCATTGCAGACGCCATTTTGAAGGCGGCGTATAGTGCCTCCACCTATTGTAAGTTCATGCAACTATAGGAGCTGAAGCGAGAATATTCCACGATGTCCCATAACAAATTCTGCATGTTTTCAACTGAAATTGACCAAGAAAAAATGTGTTGCATTACATACTGAACGCCCTTCGTAATTACGAGACAGTAAACTTAGTCCGACAATGGCAAAAGTAAACAGAAAAGAATCGTTTCGTAAAAAAAAAAAGAATGTTGATATAATTTTAATATTAGGAAGTCTTTTCAGAAAGTATTTACGTGCAGTGGAGCCTTATATAAAATTGAAAAGAGGACGATAAGCAGTAGAGATAAATAAGATAATATAAATTTTTAAAATGTGCTGTTACAGAAGAAGAAGAAGTTCAGATGGGTAGATCAGACAACTAATTAGGAGATACTGAATCGAAATGAGAACAAAATAAATTTAAGGTACAAGTTTACTACTATAAGAAATCATTTGTTGAGGCACCAAGGAATAGTTATTAGTAACTGAGGAATGCGTGGGACAAAAAATCGTGCAGGGAGATCAAAGCTTGACAGTAGTAAAGAAGTTGAAGTGGATGTACATTGGAGAAGCTATCCAGATAGGAGATACTGGCACAGGATTGACTAGCAGGGAGAACAGCATCAAATAAGTCTTCGACTACTTTACGAAAGCCGCCAGTTTCGACTCTACGATCAATAATTCATACAGCTATGTGATCTGGCACAAAACTACTTCCGAATAATATCATCAGTTCGTGCTAAGCGTGAGAGTCACAACTGTCGTTAAGCTGTTATTGTAACAAGGATAACGCTGTAAAGTCATGTGCACATTCGCTAAAATTGTGAAGTCCACCAACTGGAGATGTCGTTGTGCCTCTACGACTCACGAGTACAGAGCAACTTATACATTTCGCTAAACATTTACGCTTCTTAGCGAATCAGCTCTGTAGCTAGGCAATGATTGGGCTGTCCTACGTTCGTAGCCATTCTCAGTGTTTCAGTCTCTTCTACAGCTAATAACATTATCACATCATGACCTAGTTTGGCACTCTAACAACTAGAAGAGTACCCGTGATGTCACGGGAAGCACGGAACATCACGTGCAGTGGAAGTATTTTCATTTTGTGGGGAAATATTCCCATCCCCCTAAGGTTGCCGACAAAGGGAGTATCGCAGCCACCGTTTTAATGAAATATTGTGTGCTCGGATGGTTTGACAAATAATCTAAGCCATAGTGGGTCGAGTATACAACTAAAGACTGTAGGTATTCTGACGACGTATACGGAATGTTTATAAAGAAGAGTACTCTTACTTATATACGAGATTTGTGTCCTGCACTGTGATTCAGCCTTGTTCAGTTAATACCGATCCTCAGAGATGTGGTCCATCTATGCGACTAAATAAAGGTCGTTCCGTGTCATACGCGTCTCGCTTCTTTTTATTTATGAAGTATCTTTAAGTGGTGATTTTGTGATCTTATTACTGCATATGTGTCGTCCTGGAGTTCTGCTTAGCTGGCTTGTGTACACCAAGATGTCCGACTTTCAGCGTTTTCGAGCACGTATCAGTTTAACCTTTCACTTTCACTGTATCTATAAGTATCGGGCGCTAAACGATTGCGCCACTGGAGCACTGAATGTGTTGGTTTTATGTGTTTACTGTATGTACTGTTGCCAACTGAGCTGTTGCGTATGTTACAAGGTCAGATCAGTCAATAATCCAGCCTGTTGCTCGCTACACTAATGAGTAGATACGTGTTCTTCTTCAGCAGGAGCCATTTTTTAGTCTACACATACCCCTTATGTGTGGCTGCACCTATTGCATAACTGTCGGTACCGCTGAGGCATGCGAATTCCGTCACCGTAGGAAGGTACATGGTTCGTGGGAGGGGGGGGGGGGGGTTCTTAGTTAAAGCAGGTTAATCATAAAGAAGGCCATAAAATTGCAGTATTTCGCCAATTGAACATTTGCTTCACAGCCCGTGGGTAGAAAAAAGAGGCGAACTGTGATGCTCTACCGAAGTTACTACTTTCAAAATATTCACGTTCACAGGAAACGAATCCTCTCTCCCAATTAGTCTGGTTGTACAAAACATTCAAGAATATTCACGAAAACTGTGTTGCAAATAGTACAATTACTGTGCAAAACATCTTGTATCTTTGCCGTTCGCGAAAATACAGGTAAATTCCGGAGGCTGGAAAATGAACCAGGTATGGAGTTCCATAGTTCTTTGAAGCTTGAAATTTTGTGAATTTTTCTTTTTATAGATTTTTGTTTAATTAGTTTAAATGCAAAAATATGCCCACCAAATAAGCGAGATTCTTGTGTCACGTCATAAAAACACTCATGCAGATGGAATTTTTTCCCTAAGAACAATTACTATTGTGTCTTTCAACAAGAAAAAACGTGTTACCACTGCGCCTTTTGATACACTAGAAATAAACAGTAGGGTTTAACGTACCGTCGACGACAAGTTCCTTAGAAATGGGTGAACTGTGGAATACAGTAAGAAGTGTGTCCGTGTACCTTCCATGTTTTCTCAAAGCCGTTCAAATAACCTTTAATTTAAAGCTGAATCCTCAAATAAAGTCATCATGTTGATTAATTCATGTGGAGTTTACATAACTTATCTGGTATTATCTTACCTGTAAGAGTTTACCTGTTAATGACACAGAGATTCCAGGACGACGAGGGCATTTCCCTACGCTATAGTTGGTGAATGTGTCCCTAGAACTTACGTACGAACCAAACACTTGAAAAAACGACAAAGGTGAACGAGAAATGCACCTTCCATCAAGTGTTATAAGCTACCCTGGACATCAGCTTGGATGATTAGAATATTTTGCCCAAAAATAGTCCGTGTAAACCCAACTTAAAAGCGATATAAGACAAAAGAATTAGTTACCCCCAGGAGACCGTGTAACACCAGCTCCCAATTCAGCGAGGAAGAGAATGCACTAGTCTCTTCAGATACGGTATACCCAGCTGAAGCCACTCAATGATGATTAGAACCCACTGAGTTACCTGATCATGGGGATGTTGATTCCTATGTTTCACCAGCCGTTCCAGATATTTCCAGACATTTTCTGTGGTCTTAAGATTGGATGATTTAGCTGATAGGTCAAGGAGCATAAGGGTGCCACAGTGTTCATCAACCGAGGAACGAATACTTGCAGTCCTGTGAATATGGCTGTTGTCACCTTGGAAAACAGGAGTGTGCACAGAGCACTCATCATGAAGAAGTATAAGAGAGGGCCACACTTGGTCACAGAGGATGATGAAACAAACCTCCTGGTTCATATTCACAGTAACCTGATTGAGTGGCGCCAAGTCATGGCATGAGAAACCAATACCACAAGAACTACAGCCTCCGTACGCTTTGGTTAAATGTCCCATTGGATTGTCGGTACACACAGCGCCTTGCATCATTGCCTAGTCGGACCGGACTACACTCTTAACAGTCAGCTACTGTCCAGTTTCTGTGTCGCTTGGCCCACTGAAGATGTGCAGCCGTGAGAAATTGCTTTCTGCTAGGTACGCGACTCCAGATATCCACTTCATGGCGCTCTCTTTGCAAAGTCTGCTCTGAAACTGGTTGAGATGTACCTGCCCTCTCTGACAATAACAATTCTTGTCGAGTTTGAAGCCCATTCTCATTGATAAAGCGTGTCAGTCGTCAGTTGCCTGTCATTTAGAATCTTTTGACGATCACTGCTCTTACGCCGTATTACGTGGCTGTGAGTTGTACATTGTTCTTTGTACTTCGGACAGTCCGCATTCATACATGAATAAATCGGATAACTTATTACACAACGTAGTCATGGACACGTCCAAGCACGATAACCCGTTTTACTGAGCTGATTACGATCAATTGGCTGGCACATGCCCATTTAAAAAATCTGGTACCCACTTCCAGAGCGACTAGCGTGCTCTTTTTAGGAGGTGATTGATATTTTTTTCCAATGAACTTATTATTGTTTGCAGGTGCCGTTGCGGTTCCTTTACGAAGTTCTTACAAAGCCCCAGCGGCCTGCCGAACACAGGACTGTAGGGTTCAGATCCGGAGACATTTCTGGCTAGTCCATGCTGTGGATGTCGTCACCTGCAAGTGATTCGTTCGCCAAAGCAGCTGGAGGCAAGCAGCAGTTTATAGCCCAACAATAAGGCTCCATGGGAACCAGGTTGCTGCAAAATAATTCTGCAGCACTTCCTAAGCAGTCAATTGATTTCGGCTATCTAAAATTCGAAAATTAAATGCCCCTCGAAACAAGAGACATCTCACAAACTCCTGCAAGATAAATGTGAAAATATCTGAAATGGCAGACAGCTAAATGTCTGGTATGGAGACCAAGTAATATGAGCCTCTGATAAACAGTTCATTGGTCAACTGTAACTTCAGAGGCAGCTGTAAGCTATGCGCACAGTTGTCTTGTAGGCATCGTTAGATTTCATCCCACAGGTTTTTCCCTCTTGTTGCGTGAGTTCTGTTGTCGGATCTTTTACTGGGGGCTACGACGAACATTTTCTATCACGAAACCGTCACCAAAACAATCAAATAAGAAATTGTGGCCCATTGAAAGCTGTGAGACTGTGGCTTGCTTCTGATTTTCAATCATACCGAGGACGCTGTTCTGTAAAGCAGGATCGAAATGGCGTCTTTGTGTGCTTCGTAGTTTGTGTAAGTAAAAGACTACACTATGCCCACAGCTAAAGTTTAAACGCAACTTTGAAAGTGTAAGTCTAAAGTATGCCCTTTTTGTCTTTGAATCACACTCCCATTCAATTCCATTCTTACACAGATTGAGCAGTTCTCTTTCGTGGGGAAATCTGGAGTGTTATTTACAGTGGTTTCTCAATTTTACACTTTCCAGTTCCCTCTTTTCCCTATTCTGAACACATCTTACGTAAGGCACTATGACTTGTACCTTCTAAATCATGAAATTCTTTTGTAATGATCCGTCAGCTCCACTCAAACAATAAAATATGGTGAAGGTAATCTATAACCATGTTCCAGTGATATAAATTCTTTTCGTGATAATTTAGGTCACTTCCACCAGTTGTGGACAGGACACATGCGTGACAAACACGTCAGACATGCAGTGATAAATTTGTTGTTCTTCACCTAAAAAATAGGCCAAATGCTCAGTCTTTCCCTTTTGCTTTTCTAAAATTGGGCGAACAATCTTGTCGTTAGCTCACGTACACTGCAATAGTCCAGTATACACTGACTTCTTATGCCAGTGTTGTTCTATCCTGCACATTTCAGGCTCAATACTAAACAGCAAAATGATTATTTCTAGTGCAAAAGTTAGATTTGCATATAGTGTCCTTAACACCTACGCATTTAACAGGTACTGACGTTGTTTTGAGGATGCCAGACGCTTCTCAATTAAATAAGGCAAGCAGGAAATTCTCTATCGGTACTTAAATGCACGCGTTTTTCTTCCTCAAGATACTGCCCTTAGTACTGAATACGTTCCCATGTTCCACAAGCCAGTGTCACGCTCGTGTGAAGAGACTGAACACGAAGCAGTAGTGTCGTCCTCAGATCCAGAAACTTGTGTTAACTGTACTGATAAACACGCTGTATACGGAGGGGGGGGGGGGGCAACTGCGACTAATTCGAAAAATACTGGTATCGATATACTTCTCACAGTCCAATGCACGGAAGGCGATGCATTTGTCTTCCACCTCAATTTCATTTGCGTTTCTTGCAGAAAATCTGTCGTTGAAAGTTACTTTCTTGTCATTAATACAAACAAATGGCACGACCACTAATGTCGACTGAACGACCAATGTTGCCAAGTCTGTCAACTTTCAAAATCTGCTGGAAATTGGTCAGAAAAAATATTTGTAGGAGGAATATGCTTTCTTTTATATAATGCATACAATATTAAATATGGCACATTTAAGGCACACTGTTATTTTATTTTGAATGGAAATTTCACTGTCTAATTATGAAAAACAAGTATTTCAGTGTCATCCGCTTCTTCTTCCACAGATTGTATTAATGTTGAGGGCCCTGTGTTGTCACTGCTGAAGCCATTACTATAGTCGCAGGGTTGGATGGTACATGTGAAACAAAAAATACATATTTTTTAAAGCATGGTAGTGCAGAAAACTCGAGACATAAATTTATGTGTTTATTCAATTATTTCAAATATTATCTTTTTTTCAGAACTCCATCATTAAATTGGAAGTTTTGACAGGACATTTCGAAGCACCGAAGGCTGGCACGAATCGTCAAAATAAAACTGTTTCTATACGAACTTTTGGCAGTATTCATTTGACTAAAGCGCCTCTCTATTTCTGCATTTGACCAAGGCAGCACTAAAAGTATCTTAGCCAATCTGCACAGTTCACTAAAAGGCTTCTGTTTACTCACATCCTCATATTTTGATACTTCACGCCAGAATCCAACCATGACTTTCACATTTTCCCAATATACAAAGTTGATTCCTGCCACTGGAGTTCTACATCAGACAGGATGGCCTGTCTGATACCTGTTTCCAAAGCTAATTATGTGATATTGTCCTTTACTCTTATTAAACAGTTTTCTGGTACTATAGATCTTGCGTAGCACTTCAACATTCTTCGGGAGACGGCAATGGAGCTCACTGACAAGGCGTACAATAAAGTTCATGGAAATTTTCCGAATTCACATTTCAAAATCTACACTTATTCTATCGCTGATCGCAAAATTCCTATTTGCTTTTCAGAAGCGGAACCGAAATGTGGCTTGGGATGAAGAAAACTTTTAATATCCCCCTGGGATGAAGAAAATTTCTAACATTTACAAAAAGCAGGTCTTCTTGACAACCTTTTACAATCTAATGGGGTTGGCAGACCTAGACTAAAGCGCCTTGTTAACTGTGTCGCAGTGTCGCAGAATTGGTCGTAGAAATATGAAAATCAATTTGTTACTATTGTCTTTATAGATTCTATAAAATCGGCGGTACAGCAGCTTTCATTCACTGACGCGTCCCTAAAGTACTCTGTTAGAGCCCCCCCCCCCCCCCCCCCCTGATTAAGTACCTCGACGGAGTCAATTGAGATCCAGCGTTCTACAGCGATGTGTATTATCTTCTAAGGATCACCATGACAAAGTGTACTATGCAGACCATTGTAGGCCTTCTGCTTTATCTAGAAGCGGTGAAGCCAATTTTGTATTTCTGGATAAATGAGTTCTAAATGGGCTGGTAATTTTTCTTTACAAGAATGAGAAATGGCCAAGTGGATTGAGTGACAAGAACGTCGTATGACTATTAGGTGTGGAATTTCTTGCTTAAGGAGAGCATAAACTCCAATGTCTTTGCTCACCATTACATAATGCGCTACCTGTGTCTATGGCAAGCATTTTCTGCAAATTCAGTTCAAAGTCAGCTAATATAGCTTCCACACCTTCAACAGTTGCTTTTGCATCACCTGAGTCAATCGCTGACAGTTTCAGAAATGTTGGAACGCCACATCCCTTGAAATACAAACACGTAATTGTTTTGTAATAGTAATTTCGGTGTTGTCCACAAGTATGCCGTACGAACTATTACCAACACTATTTTTCAACAAACCTTTAAATTGCGGATGATTACATCTTTTGTCGCTTCAATACATTTTGTACTATATAGTTTCAGATCTCTTGTTTGGAAACATCGTTTGTTCAGCTCGCTAATATGAACAAAAACTGCGTAGCACAATAAATGCTCATAAATAATGTTACTCCGACCTTGGCTCTAGCTGTTGTGACTGATGGAACTTTACGCTGAAAATGAAGTTTACATCGTGTAGCACAAGAAAGTGGTTTAACCGCTTTCATACGCTTGTCGGATTTAGAATGATCTCTTAGTCGCGAGTACTTCCTGCTGAGAAGACACTGACAAAAGTGAGATCGCAGCTATGTCATATCTGTCGGCACCTTTTGAATCCATTCCCCAAATTGTTGCGTGTATGGAGGTTCGTCGGCATTTTGTAACAAAATGTCCACACCTCTCAGAAAACTGACTTATTACTCAAAGTGAAAGGAGTTAAATAAATGCACTGCAAGTTATATTGTAACAAGTGCGATTTTGTATGCAAGCAAGCAAGCTTCAGTTTGTTATAGCGTCATGCATCACACAGTAGGCAATAATGATCGGAATACTGATCGTTAAATAATGTATAAAGCTATCTATTCTGAAAGTTCATCCAGAATATTAACTTCGTCTTTGAGCGGTAACAATTTAATAAAATGTGAATTAAGTTAATTAAATTAAATTATTTAACTGTGACACAAAGGAATTAATGACATTAGCTGCCAGTGAGTATTGATTTAAAAGTATTTGTGCCCCCAGGATTCGAACCCAGGCCTCCTCCCTACGAGGCAGATGTGCTGACCACTACGCCATCTGGGCACAGCAGATAGTGTAAGTGCACAGACTATCCCAGCACCCCTCCTGTCACACCCAAATTCTCAACATATCCACACACTGCTGATTTGGTGCACCCTGTCCATTATAATAATGACTTATGGCATTTCGCAGATACCTGAAAGAATTCGAGTGTAGTGGGCATCTGGACTGAAGTGATCATTCGCCGTCCTCGCGTTAATTATGTATGTGGCGTCTGTCCTTACGGACACTTCTGAAATAACAGACACCATTTTGATCCTGCAGACATTATGAAACAAGACCAAAGGAATTAATGACATTAGCTGCCAGAGGACATTGATTTAAATCTATGGGGGAAGCTGAAAATTTGTGTCGGTGCCAGTGGCAGCTAGTGTAATTATTTCCTTTGTGTTTTGATTCATAGTGCCTGCTTAATCGAGATGGTGTCTGTTCCTTCGGACATTTCCAAAAGAACAGACACCATATGTGTAATTTTGTTTT
This sequence comes from Schistocerca americana, assembly GCF_021461395.2. Lineage (NCBI taxonomy): Eukaryota > Metazoa > Arthropoda > Insecta > Orthoptera > Acrididae > Schistocerca > Schistocerca americana. Next base: position 545,057,016 of record NC_060119.1, read on the forward strand.
ATTTATTAAAGTACAGTAACACAAGAAAGAGCAGACACCACGTATTTAATTCTGTTTTATTTATTAAAATACAGCAATGCGAGAAAGAAATCTGCCAGATTTTCGTCTGTCGTCTGAGAAGAATATTTTAGGAACACAAATCTGCCAGAATCAATCAAAGGTCTGCTAAACAGGCAACACTGCGAACGACATACCAGTCTCAGCCTCTGACAATGTGATTTTTTAATCATATATCAGATGCTTATTTTATAATTTCTGAATAAGGTACGTCGAATACGAACATTCGTTTCTTTATGCCATACAGAACACCAAATTTTAATCTGGTGTTGACTTTTCAAGTTAGTTTCTTCTTGTGCTGAATTTATTTAATTGGACAAAGAGCCTTGACTTTGCAGTTCTACTGCAAACATAAGTATATTTTGTTCAATCTGTCACCTATTTGTGCGTAGGATAGTATGTTTGAAATATTTCACTCCAATGGATGTACACTTTTGAAACATAATTGGATCTTAAGTTTTTCATAAGCTGGGGTGTTATCACCACTATGTTTACCTTTTTCATTATTCTAATATCTTTGATGGCACATTTATTTTTACTTTACCCGTTTTAAATCTGACGAGGCCGCTGTAGGGCGTGTCTGAGATGCCAGTGTTCTGTTTTATCACAGGATGTAAACTTTCACATCATGTGCCTTTCAGTAATAACGTAATTTGCTTTGAGCAAGAGATGCCCATTTCCACGGACTCTTTGATTTAAAGATAATATTAATGTATTTACTTAGCTATGTATAGGATAACATCTGAAAATTAATATACGGCGCATATTCGCCGATATTTAGTTGCCTGTATCTTTTGATCGGGTCGGTAAATGGGCTTCATTTTTTCACACATTTCATCTGAAGTTTACTGTAGTATAGGTCACCTTGATATAAGTGGACCAAGTGACATGTGTCGACGAATATTTATTTAGTTTGGACCTCTGAACTTAGTCCTTAACGTGCAGATTGCAGTTTCTGGATCAAGTTGTCTTCATGTGACTCTCTTACATGCATGCCCGCCGATAACGTGGGTGCGCCATGCCTCGAGCACCCACTTACATAATCTTGTCGGTGCGCCACACCCACAAAATTTTTAGTTTGATGAAAACAAACTAAGACACATATTTTTCTCTTGTCGTTATCAAAACGTAATCAATATTGAAACACTAAGATGGGAGTTAAAATTTCTGACCTCTCAAACATATATTTGTTTCAGATGTCTCTGTGCATAGGCAACCGCAACACACTCCCCGGTTCCTTGCTTTTCTCTGGTCAAGTCAAAAGCTTTCCCCAGAACAACAGTCGCACTATACTGTGAATCGAATCCCGTCTTTTCAGCTTGCTTTCATGTTGCCTTACCAGTGTCACATTATAATACGCCCACTCCATTCGTCAACAATTATTTCAAAACACCTGCTTGCCAGTATTGAGCAATAAAAAATAATCCTAGATACAAGGAAGCCGATTGTTACAGAATACCGCAGTAGCTATTTTTTTAACATAACAGCGGTGTGGTTTAAGATTTCAGGGATGTTTTTTTCACGTAATTTGTATTGTTATCGTTTTGTTCGTTGAGACAATGGCCTTGACGGACGCGGGAGTTTATAGTGTAGGCTGAAGGAGTGTTACCACATTAATCGCTAGAACAAAGAAGAGGGTCTACTGACAGGATGCGTGAAGCAAAAGCCCTTCGCCGGGCAAAAATTTTCGCACTTTTCAAACGTTGGGCGACTACTGGACGCATGTGGGATGCTGAAACACAGTACTGAGTATTGATTCTATATATAATTTCGAATTCGAACAGTTCCCTAGTTTCTATGGATAAAGTCATACGTTTGTCGTCATAATCACAGGTGGGCATTACTAACACTGCCAATAGTGATAAGCACGTTCAGCCACAAGATAAGGAACCCTGCCAGTTCCTGTAGCACATCCAAGACGTGTCAGGGAACCGTCAGGCAGGTCGTACCATAAAGGATGGGAATACACACTTCCTTGGATTTATTACGACAAAGAATTGGACAAAGTGTTCTGTGATGTGTGTACAAACGCTTTTGAGCCCAGTATAGTGCTTCCGTCGGCAACTGATACTTCTGCAGACAGGCATTCTTGTAACGCATTTGTTCGAAATGGATTTTCCCAGTGGCAAAAGGCAATTGAACGTATCAGAGTTAATGAAAAATTTACACTACACCGTTCGTCCGTGACTGCTCGGCAACTACGGAACAAGGTACAAATGTGTCATGCCTTATCTCAACAAACAAAGTAAAAGATGTGAAAAAAGCACGCAAAGCGATTTTAAAGCTAGTAACGTCCCTCCAGGTTTTACGTCAGTAGGGAATAGCCATTCGTGGCCACACCAATGAAGCATCAAATATTCATCAGCTGCTGTTACTTAGAGCAGAAGATGCTCCTGACTTGAAATCTTTGCTGCACCGAACTTCATATAAGTAGGTTTCTCACTATGCATTGAATGAATTGTCTAGTTATTATCCAACGATATACAGCAAAACTTTGTGAAATCTACTAAGGAGGCAATATATTTTCTCTTATTGTAAATGAGTCTTCCTAAATATCAGAGAAGAAACTGCTATCCATTTGTTTCAATGTCAATAAAGATCTGTTTGAATTCGGTCAGAATGTCATACGACATTAAATACTGTATTGTCACGATGGTGCGAGCAATTTCATTGGACATTTAACAGGATTACAAAGTAGAATTACTCAGTTGGAGCCGAGAGCTGTATTTCTTCATTGTCCGGGGCATAATTTGAATTTCGTAATAGAAGAAGCGATGCAAGGTGTTATGTGCGAGACTTCCCGGTGATTCTTCGTGAATTAATATCATTTGTAAGGCATTCACTAAAGAGGCTAGCGGTGTTTCAATCGCTACAAGAAGACAACGAAAATGGTGTAGAAAATAATCACAGGCTGAATTCGTGACGATTCTGTCTTACCAGGTGGTGTGTCAGGCGACAATCACTAAAATCGTTGGAAAGTAATTCTGGTGTTCTCTTGAAATTATTGGAAGATCTGACAGAAGAAAAAAGTGAAGTCGATGGAAAGTCTAGTGGATTTTTTTCAAACCTGCATCAATTCAGGGTTCTTATTTCCCTGAAAACGTTAATTTCAGTTTTCGTTAAGGCTGAGCAACTTATTCTTCTTTTCACAAGGAAACATTGTCATACCGAGAAATCAAAACATTGGTGGAAACTTTACCCGCGAGTTTAACTTCACAAAGGCATATATTTTTTGAGTTGTGGGATGAAACCATTAGGAAAGAGGAGGAACTTAACAGTGATGAACCAGTTTTGCCAAAATGCTACAGCGAAGGCATTGCTCCTGATACGCCGGAGGAAATGTACAGACAAATAATTTTTGAAATTAATGATGTGGCTTTGAATTCGGTAAACCGTAGATGTGACCTAAAATTCTGGAACTTATTTCACAATTTGAAGCTTTTGCTATCGGTTAAATTGGGGATAATCGAATTCTGCACTTCTCTGGGGCCGGCTTTGATAAAGACACGTGTGCAGAACGAAGAAAGTGGAAACGGCCAACTTGTCAATCATTACAAATATTTTAAGTAGAGAAATCACTGGTCCCAAGCGTGAAATGCTCACAGAATTTATGAAGTTTGTTCAGATGATTTTTAACTATACCTGTTACTTTTTGTACCTCTGAGTGGGCCTTTTCAGCACTCAGACGACTGAAAGCGTTTTTGCAGTCAACGACACAAAAAAGATTGAATGATTTGGAAATTATCCATGTTCACAAAGAAATGACTAAAAATAATGATATTACTAAAACTGCAAAAAAAAAAAAAAAATCAAGAAAATGTACAAATGGCCTAAAAAAGAAAGTGTTTTACACTGAAAGTTAACATATCATTATTTGGTACGCTAAGTGAGTATTTTTGTAGTTCTGTTCATAAAAAAATCTTTGCATAGTTCTTTGGTTCAAATGGCTCTGAGCACTATGGGACTCAACTTCTGAGGTCATTAGTCCCCTAGAACTTAGAACTAGTTAAACCTAACTAACCTAAGGACATCACACACATCTATACCCGAGGCAGGATTCGAATCTGCGACCGTAGCGGTCTCGCGGTTCCAGACTGCAGCGCCTAGAACCGCACGGCCACTTCGGCCGGCCCATAGTTCTTTCTCCAATAAATTACAACTCTCTGATTTGTGAAGATTTTTTCATTTTAATTAGTACGAATGTGTTATTTTCCTTTAGTAAGGTGTTCACATTGTTGCCTTTTGCAATCACTGTGCATGTTTTAAGTATATAATACCTGATATAGATCCAACTGGCATTTTGTTACAGAATTAAAAATTGAAAATTAATTAAAAAATATTATAATACAGGAAGAATCGATTAATGTTACGATTACATATTTTGAGGATATTCATTAGAATAGCTTATCCTTATAACACAAACCCACTAGCACGACAGCCCTTGCGGGATAGGGCCTGTCACTGAGACCTTTGTCTGCGCGGACAGGTAGTCAGTGAGTCGCTTAGGTCCCAGGGTTACTCCTGGTACTCATTTCAGACTTAGTAGACATCCACATTACAGTGTGGAGGGGTGTAACCTTTTGGCCTGCAATGTGCCCGGTCTGGTACTTCAGCGGCCAGCAGAAAGTACGAGGGTTATTCCAAAAGTAAGGTCCGGTTATAAAAAAAAATCAAAACTAAAATGTTTTTTCAAAACAATTGTTTTATTTACATTCCTTACATCTTTATCTATTTTTCTACATAACTTCCATACTTATTTAAACATTTGTCACATCGTTCAACAAGCTTTTGAATGCCCATGTTATAGAAATCGGCCACCTGTGACGATAACCAGTCCTTAACTGCTTCTTTCACTTCATCATCTGTGTCGAAGCGCTTGCCGCCGAGAAACTCCTTTAAGTAACGGAACAGGTGGAAATCACTTGGCGCCAGGTCCGGACTGTAAGGAGGATGGTCCATCTGTTCCCATCCAAATTTCTTAATCAGAGCTTGCGTTTCATTTGCAGTGTGGGGTCTGGCATTGTGATGCAACAACAAGATTCCAGACGACAAAAGACCACGTCGCTTATTCTGGATTGCACGTCGAAGTTTAGTCAGGGTAGCGCAGTAGGCGGCTTTATTAATCGTTGTTCCTCTCTCCATAAAGTCGACTAACAATACTCCACGTCTATCCCAGAACACAGTCGCCATAACCTTACGTGTTGAGATTGTCTGCTTTGCCTTGACCTTGACTGGCGATGACGTGTGACGCCATTGCATTGACTGACGTTTAGACTCTGGAGTGATGTGAGAAACCCATGTCTCATCCCCTGTGACAACATTGTCTAAAAGACTGTCACCTTCCTTATGATATCGCTCCAAAAAATCAAGAGCAAAAGCCATTCTTTTCATTCGTTGGGGCTCAGTAAGCAGCCTGGGAACCCAACGGGCATACAATTTGTGAAACTTCAAATGTTCAGACACAATTCTGTACAAAGTTGTTCTACTCACATTCGGAAAATGCATGTCTACGTCTGTAATAGTGAATCGGCGATCTTCACGAATTTTTTTGTCAACCGCATTGACCAAATCGTCTGAAATCACTGATGGTCGGCCACACCGTGGTTCATCGTGCACATTATCCCGTCCTTCATTAAAAGCTCGCACCCACTTGCGCACTTTACTGTCGCTCATTATGTTAGGACCGTACACTTCAGTAATCTGCCGATGGATTTCCGCCGCTGAATTGTTTCTTGCAGACAAAAACCGTATCACTGCCCTTACTTCACAATCGGCGGGCTGATCAATTGTCTTAAACATTGTAAAGTGACACTGTGAACTACACTCAGCAACAGTAACAAAGCGAATGGCGGCGTTTGACGCGCAAGGCTTGCCGGGAGTCGGCACGCATGCGTGTTTTGTCATTGGCGCCAAATTTCAATAGTTACGGCGAATCGGACCTTACTTTTGGAATAACCCTCGTAGAAGATTATAGGGGTGAGATTTTCACTCTGCAGCGGAGTGTGCGCTGATATGAAACTTCCTGGCAGATTAAAACTGTGTGCCGGACCGAGACTCGAACTCGGGACCTTTGCCTTTCGCGGGCAAGTGCTCTATCAACTGAGCTACCCAAGAACGAATCACGACCCGTCCTCACAGCTTCAGTTCCGCCAGTAGAGCAGTTGCCCACGAAAGGCAAAGGTCCCGAGTTCGAGTCTCGGTCCGGCACACAGTTTTAATCTGCTAGAAGATTACTGTTATTTTATTAAGAATTAAAATAAAATATAAACACATAAATATGCATACTATAAACAGTAAAGTCAAACGCAGAGAAATCGTCAGATCGACACGGTTTCATAGAATCAGTCAACGCTAAATTGAGTTTTGCACAGAGTATGCAAACTGCTTGACCTTGCCGTCTCTCGTACTTCTTTGATTGCAGCAGGCCCCTCGCACCTCACAAAAGTGCAGCGCAGATTAGTTATTACAAAACAATGACGATAATGAAAATGTATATCAAAATATAACATTTAAGTAGAAAATTAACCATTATTGATATTTAGTGTACCCGATTCTGAATAATGCACATTTTTCTGAACATTTGTCATATATTTGTTCCGCAACGCTGTCAATATCCAATAAGAAGTAAAGGTGTTTAATAGTGGGCAGTCTACTCAGTTTAGCACAACGGCTATACAAGTTCGTGGTGTTACAAGTGAGCGCTATTCTGAAGTGAAAAGTTAGGAGTAAGATGGTAGCAAAATCGCCATAAATGAAATTAGGCCTGTCAATATCACAGACCATTCAAATGATTCCGCAGATTATTAGTCGGATGTGAATATGTGTTTCATATTCAATTTTTTTGTACTTCGCATGGAAAATAAATGACATTGAATAAAAAATTGGCAGTTTTTGTTATTGATAGTACAGTGATTTGACTCCTCGGTAAGCTCTACGTTTCTAATTACTTTCTACACTCGCAGTGCTGTGTTTATAGGGCAAGGAGCAAGAGATACGGAAACTTTTTTTTATAGAGGCAAAGCACTCATAGTGTGGAACTCTATGGACAAATGGGAAGTACATTTACGGTTGCTCCCATCAGCCACGGCGCCGAGAGTCAATTTGGTTTGTGTGAATAACACACTTTTTTCTTGTTAAGTACAACCATTCATAATGTAAAGCGTGGTGGTATAGTCACTCATTTGTTCAAAACTAGTTGTGTGCTCTAAAATTTATCGCTCATCTAAGGAAATAACCTGTAATCTACTGCGGATTAATTATACTGAGTAGTCCTGAATCGCCTGTTCGTCGTAGTCAATACAAAACTTAATAGTCAAGTATTAAATGGCTTTATCAACACTATGAGACCAAGACTTCCAGTGTAGGATTCTGCCATACAACACACGATGAACAAATAAAGAAAAACCTTGAATGCAGCAGGAGTTATCTTCTATGGAACTAAATATTTTCAGAATCTTTATTTCAGTGGTGACAAGATAGAATATGTCATTCTACTTGTTCGTTTATGGCACTCTGAAGAGGGACGAACCAGAACACCATTATCTTGAATATGAGACAAATGGAACCTCCAAATTTGTGTCTACAGCTCAGACTGTGAAGCGTTATCCGCTTATTATAGATACTCAGTACAACATTCCCTTCCTTATTCATCGAGAAGGTATGGGACACAGAATTTTGGGAGAAATTTACGAAGTAGATGAGCGCATGATGAAAACTATAGACGAGCTGAAAAGTCATCCAAATTTATATTGTAGATTACAAGACAGTGTTCGTATTTTCGTTGAAGATGAAGAAGATGTAAAGAATATTCCTGTGATGAAATGCTGGATGTATTTCATAACTGATCTAAAGAGAGATGTTGGTCCAGTGATGCTTCGTTCGTACCATTCTGATGGTTATCATGGAAGACCATTTTTGCTGAGAGGATCCTGTGTAAATATGGAAGATGTGAAGCATCAGTTGCATTGTTGTTGCGGAAAAAGATACGAAGGGTCAGGGGATACCAACGCCTGTTCTTGTACATTATCTCCCATGTAATAAAATAAAAAATGTATCTTGAAGACGAACTTCAAATAGAAATGCTTGGCAACTATATTCGTTTTATACGTCTTCTCGACTTGTGATGACAATTTTTGGTTTCAAGATTTGAGAGGAAATTTATACGTTGATGCATTTCAATGCCTATACAGATTAGAACCCTTTGGCTTCGTATAATAGGCTACATACTGTAGCATTAACTTATATGATAGCCAAGTGTCGTGGATACATTATTAACAGGACTTAGCGTTACGATAGACATTATTACATAATATAGTTATGACCAATAATGCAGTACGGTTCACTGTAATACAGGTACTTTCTTTTACGATACCGGTATTTTACTGACAGAGATGCAAGATCTGCATCAGATAAAAGTACGCAGAACAGCGACAAAGTGATTTAATGTTTATGTACCGTATTTAATAAAACAGTGGGTCCATAAAAATGCCATTAACTGGAAAATTACAACAGCTAACAACTGCCATGCATTAGTGGAGGCAAATCGTTTAAGACCGCGATAATCAAACGCGCTATAATTATACTTAAAAATGAGGACACAACAGCAACTGCAGTTTTAAAACTAAATAAAACTTGACGGACATCATAAATAACAACTTAAAAAATCAGCCATATTTACTTACCGCCTCCAGAATTGAGAGTTCATTAAGCTCAAAATCAGTACCAGTGATTATATCACCGCCAGAATATAAACACCAATTTGCGCTCAGAAAAATTTACAATTTTACTGCATCAAACGCAATTTACATATATTGTTAGGTTCAGAACACCTGTGCTCCTTCTCGTTTAGTTTATCTTCTTAACAACATTTCTGAGAATAGCATACCGGTACACAAAACGTACATAGAAAAATAAATAGTCCAGTCACAACTGAAAAACCAACAGCAACCGTATACAACAAAATAGAGAAGTGCTCGATATTGACTAAATGAAAGGACTGTTTGAGAGGACACGTCCTGAGGCACCAAACAATCATCAATGTGATAAGGGGGGAGAGAGGGATTGTTGAAGGAGACTTAGGCTTGATTACTGTAAGATTAAACTGTATGTGGGTTGCTGTTAGTGTGGAATTATAAGGAGGCTCGTAGAGGATAAAGCATGGAAAGCTGCATCAAACCAGTCCTCTACCTTAAGAGCGCAACAACATGCTTCAGTGCTATAGAACAAGAAGTATTAACATACATACATCTGAGAGCCCATGTGCCAGGTTATTGTAGAAAATAGCCTACACTTTGAAAAACAATAAAAAAATCTGGAGGGGTGTACTATTACTGCACTGCACCCCCCCTCCTCCCCAAACAAAGCCACAGAGGGAGGATAGTATTATTGTCCCTCTCCCCCTCCTCCCCAAACAAAGCTGCTCATGATAAAAATATTTTGAAACTCATAAACAGTCTTCTCTTTTGATGTCATTCATTTTCAGTTCAAGGCAGTGAATGGATTTGATGTGTGGAGGATGAATCTTGAAGATGAATCTGGAAGATCAGCAGAATAGTCTGTGGCTGACATAACATAATAGTTAACAAATTTGTTGTGATCAATGAAAATCTGTGCTAGATTGAGACTTGATGTCAGAGTTCCTGCTTATTGTAAGCAGTTGCCTAAATCATTTAGCTGTCTTCCAATATCCATCACAGTTGCAATAATAGACATTTCTTCATGGTGACTAGTTTGGGACCATCATGTCCATTTTCAAACCATAGCCTTAGAGGTAAGTGTAAGCAACAGTCCACCAGTGTATGTGTGAGTAAACAAAAGTTTATTATTCATCACTAGAAATCATTATAAGAATAAAAAATGTTAAACTTCATGTGAGTATACAATTACTCCTGAGAAAAATTGTAGAAAATATACTGATTTTCTTAATGAGGGTAAATGTTACCAGTATTGTATAGAATCAACTTCACATAATGCACTATTGCACAATTTATTTATTGTTGAAACTTTGTTTTAGGAAAAGACTTGCTGCATTCGACTGGAAATAAAACACATTGTATGCTCATATGAAATTTAACATCTTGTACTCATTTAATGATTTCTATTGATGAATAACTCACATGTACATTGGTGGACTGTGTGATTACACTTATGCCTTTGACATGGTTGACCATGCTGCTTATGAAACTCCATAAGTATGGGATTAGAGGTGTAGCCCAAAATTGATTCCATAGCTACCTTAGTCAAAGAAAGCAATATGTAGAAATAAGAAAATCAGAGACATTCAAGCACTGCAGGTCAGATATACTACATACTACAAATGGCGTCCCTCAGGTATCTTTTCCTTGGCCCTGTTCTCTTCATATTGTTCATAAATGATCTCCCAGAACCCATACCAAATGCCAGCTCCTTTCTGTATGAGGATGACACAAACATCCTGATAACCAGTAGAGGTGACACATTGCAAGATGCGGTTAATGAAACTACTTGTCATTTACAATTGTGGTTTGAAGCAAATAAACTACTCATAAATTCTCAAAAAACTGTAAGTATGAACTTCCATACTAGACAAAATCTAATCCCCTTCAATGCAGTTATAGTTATTGGCAAAGATGACATTACGAACAGGCAGGAGACCAAATTTCTTGGACTTACCATCAGTAACACACTAAATTGGAAACCACATATTGAGGCATTGTCACAAAAGCTTAGTAAAACCTTCTATTTATTACGATCATTAAAAGACACAGCCAGTGTAGATACCTTGAAGCTGGTGTACCATGCCCTGTTTGAGTATGTCTTGAGCTATGGAATAATATTCTGGGGAAAGAGCTTTGATCCTCTCACAATTTTCAAGTTACAAAAACAAGTACTAAGAATAATGAAATGTAAAAAAAGAACTGAACACTGTAAACCACTATTTCAACAGCTAAAAATCCTGCCACTGCCATGCCTCTATATATTGGAACTAGCTTGTTTTACAGTACAGCACTTGGACGCCCTCGACAGAAATGCAGACCTCTACACACGACACCAGAAACAAAACACAGTTCAAATTATAGCCTACAACACAAAATTATATGCAAATGGTGTTAAATGTATGGACATTAAAAAATACAACCACCTCCCAATAGACATAAAACCAAGCAAAACCCCAAAAATAATGAGAATTAAATTAAAGGAATTGCTACTAAATCACTGTTTCTATTCTGTACATGAATTTCTTGAAACAAAATTTTAATTACTTGCAATAAGCTGTTTATTCAGTTGTAGATGTTTCTACTTAGTAAGATAATTTAATTATTGTATCTTATCTAAATTCTGTCTGTATATATGTATTCTGCTATGTGAACTATGTACCACAATATTTTAATTACTTGTAATAAGCTGTATATTCACTTGTAGATATTTCTACTTAGTAAGATAATTTAATTATTGTTTGTTACTCATATTCTGTCTGTATCTCTTATATGTACTCTGCTATGTGCAGTATGCACCACCGTCATCTCTCATCACACACCACCTTTTTTATATTTTGTCTGTATATCTTATATGTATTCTGCTATGTGAGTTGTGTGCCACTACTGTCATCTCTCGTCATATACCATCTGAACATAATTTTTCAAATTGACTTGTCCTATATAATATCATATCATATCAGCCAGGAAGAATGTAGCACTGAAAGCACATGTGAAATGTTATAGAAGCCTGTGCAAGAAAGTATTAATTGCAGCTAAGAAGCTTGATAATGATTCATATATTGAGAAAGGTAACAACAAAATGAAGTCAACTTGGGAGGTAATAAATAAAAATATAGGTAGACACAAAAGAAAAGATAACAGCTTTGTCATTAAAAGTGGGGGTAAAATTGTTAAGGACCCACTTCAGATTGCCAACATATTTAACAAAAATTTCACAAATATAGCCATAAATTTAATCAAAACTAAATGCAATTCCGATAGCAAGCTAAAAATCCCCATGAATAACATGACAATGTTCCGTTATCCAGTAACTGAATCAGATGTACTAAATGCTGTAAATAAGTTAAAAAATAAAATGTCATGTGGGTGTGATGGGATTCCTGACAAAGTCATTAAGCAAAGTGCAAGAAACATAGCCTCACATCTCACTGAAATTATAAATGAATCTTTTAAGACAGGGGTGTTTCCATCAAAACTTAAAATGTCAACTATAAAGCCACTTTACAAGAACAGTGATAAATATGATGTTAGTAACATCAGGCCTTTATCAATGTTGTCAGGTTCCTCAAAAATAATAGAAAGGATAATGTATCATAGACTATACAAATTTCTTATGAAGAATAGAATATTGGTTAATGCGCAAAATGGTTTCTGTAAAAATAAATCAACTGAAATGCCATCTTCAGTTTTTTGCAACTTGCTCTAAATTCCATAAATAGAAAGGAATTAAATTATGGATTGTTTTTAGACTTATCAAAGGCCTTTGATGTCATCGACCATAAGTTACTGCTCAGGAAGTTATATGCCTATGGATACGTGGAGTTGCCCACAAATGGTTTGAATCATATCTGTTGGACAGGTATCAGAAGGTGGAGATAAGCCATGCAGATAGGACATATTCATCAAGATTCGAGAGAGTTTTGTACAGAGTACCCCAGGGATCTGTATTAGGGCCATTACTGTTTTTAATATTTATCAGTGATCTACCAAGTCAACTATCTGAAGCAGAGGCAGTACTGTTTGCTGACGATACAATTTTGTTTGTTAAAGCAAATAGTGAAGCTGACTTACAGGAAAAAGTCACATTAGCAACAGATGAAGCAGACAGATGGTTTAATGAAAACAGACTCATTGTGAATGCCAAAAAGCAACGTGGATCAACTTCAGACATATTACAAATAAAATAAAAACTAACCTTACAGTAGAACTGGGTAAGTGTAAGATTGAACAAGCATCATACACTAAATTCTTGGGAGTATGGTTTGATGAACACTTAAGATGGGAAAAGCATGTAATATCATTGAACAAAAAATTAAGTCAAACATGTTATATACTTAGAATGTTTAAAAGCTCATGTAATATTAAAACAGTGTTATGTGTTTATTTCTCATTCATGCACAATTTATTAAGATACGGTGTACAGTTCTGGGGGAACAACAGTCTAACAAAACATTTATATAGACTACAAAAGAAGGCAGTCAGAATAATAAAAGGTATAGGATATAGAGACTCTTGTAGGCATCTTTCAAAGAATTAAAAATCATGACACTACCATCCTTATACACATATGAAAGCATATGTTTCTTAAAAGACCACGAGGAATTTTCTACATTAAACAGAGAATTTCACAACTATGAAACAAGGAATAGGAATGATTTCCATAGAGAAATTCATAAAACAGCTATGTATCAAAGAAGTGTACTATACCAACCCAAAATCCTCTACAGTGCTCTCCCCAAAGAACTAAAAATAATACCAAAACTGCACATATTTAAAAGAGAATTAAAAAACATGTTATTGAGCAATAGTTTTTACAGTACTGAAGAGTTTATGAATCATTAACAATAAAAGTGCAGTTAATATTTCCCTGACATAATAAATATGTGTAATTGCTCACATTTAAATACTTGCTGTCTCTATGAAAGTGTGAAACAGTGTTAATGCAAGAATGGAAATAATCTTTGTTGTGAGAATCACGAGCTTTTTTTTTACGTTGTTATCCTACTTGTATATTTTTATGTTAATGTTCTTATAGTTCTATTATAATTATAATGTCTAAGTGACAAGTAAATTCAATTATAAATTTTCATGTACATGTAATTGTAATGTTTATTGACAAGTCCTATGTCATTTTGATGATGTACCACAAGGACGCTAATAAATTGAATTGAATTGAATTGATGTGCTTTGCTGTACAAATTGTATGATCTACAGGACCAATAATAAATTAAATCAAATCAAATCAAATTTTGGTCTGAAAATGGATGTGATGGCCCAAAACATATCACCCAAAGAAAGACTATTTTTGCAACTGTCATGGGTATTGGAAGAAAATGAAAAATATTTAAAAGACTGTACAAAATTAAGTGACTGTAATTCAGACTTAACAGCACTGCATTGGGAAGCAAGAAGGAAAATGACAATAAGTCAAGTGCCAGAACATTAAAACAATGGTAATAATAATAATACGATTTAGTACATTAAATTCTCACAAGGCTGTTTAGCATTACCAGATTTGAGAGAAGATATTATTTTGGGACTGGAATGGATTATTAAGTCAAGGTGGTATTTACAAGTCCTACAACCAGAATTTCTTTAATAACAAAAACAGTTATTCAAAATTGTGCAACTAGGAATAGTCAGACGAAAGGGTAACTCATACTTTAGACAGGGGATGTGCTGTTTGGTGAGCAAGGTAGTAGAACTGTAGAGGCCAAATTAGAAGTGGCTGAAAGTTTACATGTGGGGTGGAAAATAAAACTGAAGGAAATACTGTGTGAATATTATGATGTATTTTATGAAATACCAGGGAAGTTAGAAATTAAGAGTTCAGGTTAAAGCTGAAGCTGTAACAACCTATCTTTATAAATTCACAGGGTACTTCTTTTTCAGAACCAGAAGTGGTAGAGAGATAGTTGCAAAAAGTGAAAAGCTAGAGGATAAGACAGAGGAACAGTAGTAAATTCAGCAAACCTCTTGTTGTTGATTTTTTAAAAAAGACAGGGGCATAAGGCATGTTGTTGATTCTAGATATTGCAATAAATTTTTACAGAGAGCAATTAATCATCATGAGAATACTGATGAATTGTTGTACAAATTTGAACATGTTAAATTCATGACTAGTTTAGAGCTTACTTCTGGATTTCACCAAACTCCTCTTGAACATGGTTCTAGAAAATAAACTGCTTATCTGTAATGGGGGTAAATGTTAGCAATATTGTATGGATTCAGTTGTACTTAATGTATCTGTTGCTGAATTTATTTGTGGTTAAAACTCTGATTTACGAAATTTTTTGCTTGCTAAATTAACTGTTTGTGTAGATGATAATTTAATTTCAGGGAAAATGGGAAGGAACATATTGCATTGTTAAAGAAAGTCTATAAAATTTTAGGAAAAGAGATCAATTTCTAAAATTTGATTGTAAATTAGTTGTGAAAAATCTTAAGTATCTATGGCACAGCATTTCAGAGAATGGAATTTCGTCTGACAAAGAAAAACATTAGGGCCATTTTAAAATTTCTCATTCCAAAAACTAAAAAGCAATTGAAATCATTCTTTGGGTTCTGTAGATTGTATGGGAAATTTCTTAAAGAAATAAAAAATAGTTGCCAGTAGGCTTTTGAAGAGATCAGGAAAATTGTATACAGGCGAGCTTTATCAATGCATTTTTACCTTATGACTGATAGCAGTGACACAGGTGTAGGAACATATTTATTTCAGATGAAAGATGTTGATGTGAATGTTCAACACAGATTCATAGCATTTGCCAAAGAGCTTTGTAAGGTCTTCAGAAATGTACAGCAAACGATTTTTAGCTATATAATGAGCTTTCAACAAATTTAAGAATTATTTATTGGATCATTAAATCATAGTTTACTCAGATCACAAAGCACTGTGTTGTTCTTGAGAGAGTGTAAACTCTATCACAGTGGACTTACTAGGTGGATATCATTTCTCATTTTTTTGCTTCACAGTTATTCAAAATCTTTCAAATCTCCATAATACATTGGTGTAAGAATGGTGTTTCCTATAGTTTCAGTTCTTTGCGGTTATTGTTACACTTGAACATATAAACAAGTATCAACTTCTAGACAATCACAAGCAATTTCCCATAGATCTCTGTTGAACATCAGGGGCATGTTATCAATGATGGATGTATACCAGCTTCATCTTTATCTCACCAGTCTTCTCCAAAAACAGTTTTACTAGTTTTCAATGAATCGTCAACATCTTTTTTCTTGTCATCTGAGATTGGATGTTTGAGAAGTACTTCAGCTCTTGGTTTCAGAAGAGACTTCCTCTCTTGTACATCTTGCTGGGAGTAGCAGAATGCTGTTGCCTCCACTTCAGTATGAATGTTTCCCATAGCTTTGTTCTTGTATATGAAAATTCATTTCATTTCACTTGTGTGGTATAAATTCATAGGCCTTTAGACAGGAATTTTACGTCTACCTCTCTCTAATCTTCACTAAGGTTTCTTATTTCACCCACTGACTAGTAGACTTCATTATATTCCTCTTTTTTTACAATTATTGACCTTTTTCATAGAAGTTTCTCTATTCTTTCAAAAATGCGGTCAGCAGTTAAGTAACTGTGTCTCAAACTGAAAATTAGAGATTAATTTCTTGAACAGAACAATCATGTCTTCCAAGAAATTGTGTGAGGGTATGATGAATGATATTGTTCTTGTTTTGTGCCACACACCCATCACAGAAAAGTTTAACCTCAGTAATTTGTTTAAAGTCAACAGATTCTTAAAAATGCAACAAGGCAGAAGCCACTTCTTCTGCACCACATGTTGCCAACTATTCCACCCATGTATTAAATACAGGATCCACTGATTTCACATTGACAATGCAAAAACAGGAAAAAAATTTGTTGATGCTCTTCAAGGGTATGCAACTAGATTTCATTGTCCTGATGACACAATATTTTGATGGTCTAATTTACAATCATGCAGGAACTGAGGTAATATCAGATATGGTGGCTCATTTATGCCCTGGTAACAGGTGATGCATGTACACAAGAAGTGAAAGAGTTGCCTCTGCGAAGTGAATAATTGCAGCAGCACCACTGGTAGAAACTAACAAAAGTGATGAATCACAAATTTAGGTCGAGCCAGTCTAAAACCAGACCTTTACTGTTTTATATCTGATAAAAAAGGATGCTACAACTAGCAATTTGAACCATCATGTGAACCAACAATGGACACTTGTAAATCAGTTGCTTTTTTACCCTTTGTGGGGAGTATTTCTTCTAAACTTTCATGAATCCGCAGTACGATATTAAGCATCCTTTTGCCTTTGGCCAAAACTAGAGAGTTCAAGATGATTTGGGATTGAGGAAGCCAAGGGTATAAAAAATTCCCTGTACTGTGGAAGGCTTGTGTTGGCCAGATTGTTTATATAGTTCATGACCGATGTATGGCATTTTGACTTCATACACACATCTAAAAAAACTGCCATCGCGGAACATTGTCTCAATGAAGGGCAGTCATTTAAAGAGATGCAAATTATTAAATTATTGCTCTGACTTCCCATTACTGGAACTATGTAGTTAAGGAATCCATTGAAATAAGATTATTCTATGACATTATTAATAGAGGTAAAAAATTTTCCTTAAGCAAGATGTGCTATCCTATTTTATCACATATGACACAAAAATGGTCTGGTTTTTGACTGAATGCATCTTAATTTGCAATTCATCACTTTTGTTAGCTTCCAATGCTGGTGGTGCTGCAATTCTTCACTTCAGAGAGGGCATCCTTTCCATTTCTCTCACACACAATGCAACTTGTTCCCAGAATATAAAGAGCCACTGTATCTGATTTTACCTCAATTCCAGCATGATTGTGCATCTGCAATCTCTGCTCAAGATAGCAGTCAGTTGGAGCACCAAAATATCGTGTCATCAGGATGATGAAATCTGGCCACATAGCCATGAAGAGCATGAACATTTATTATGCCAGAAAAATCTACGCAATCAGAGTAAAGAAATTATCTCCCATGAGTAAAATGCTTCTTGTCCTGGACTCTTGGACAACGGTTGCACCCGTTCTGGGGCAAAACATATCTCTGCTCATTCTCTTCCCTTAAAATTTTGTAGAAAGCGTTTGGTTTTTTCTTATGAACTCTTTTCTGTGTGATAAGTTCACCTTTTTCTTCTTTGAAACCACCTTCATTTTACTGTTGATTCTTGCAAAGAAACTGCAAGAATCAGATGCAAGCTTTCTATATTATATTCATCCATGAATATTCTGTGGAACTTACATACAGACATTCTGTTGTCATTAGTCACAGGTTTGTTATACAGTACACTTATCTGTTTTATATTTAGTTAATTGTTCAGATGAAGCCATTGTGATTTTTGTCTGTTGTTGTGACTTCCACCGCAATGCAAATTGTCTAACACTGTTCCTCTTCTTTGTAGATTTGTAACTGTCATGATCACCCCTTTTATCACTTTGACTTCTTTTTTTCCACTTTGCCATTCAGCTGAGTAACATTCATGAAAAATTTCTTACACACTTGGATATATCTTGCAATTAGTGGAAAGAGTGTAATTAACATTAAAGTTCTGGGGTTTATTTTCCCATGAATTATTTAGAGATCATTTCTGTTGAACAGTTTTTAATGACATCATTTGTACTACCATTCTCTCTTGAACTGCTTTGTCTGAGGTTGGTAAATTAACTGTCTAAGGTGCTAAACATCTTGTGAGTGTATTTTAAAACTGTTCTGTTTGTTTTTATGTGAACACGCATGAAAAGAGTGAAAGCTGGTTGGTGCAACATACATCTACATCTACATCTACATCCATACTTCACAAGCCACCTGACAGTGTGTGGTGGAGGGTACCTTGAGTACCTCTATCGGTTCTCCCTTCTATTCCAGTCTCGTATTGTTCGTGGAAAGAAGGATTGTCGGTATGCCTCTGTGTGGGCTCTAATCTATCTGATTTTATCCTCATGGTCTCTTCGCGAGATATATGTAGGAGGGAGCAATATACTGCTTGACTCTTCGGTGAAGGTATGTTCTCGAAACTTTGACAAAAGCCCATACCAAGCTACTGAGCGTCTCTCCTGCAGAGTCTTCCACTGGACTTTATCCATCATTTCCGTAATGCTTTCACGATTACTAGATGATCCTGTATCGAAGCGCGCTGCTCTCCGTTGGATCTTCTCTAGGTCTTGTATCAACCCTATCTGGTACGGATCCCACACTGCTGAGCAGTATTCAAGCAGTGGGCAAACAAGCGTACTGTACCCTACTTCCTTTGTTTTCAGATTGCATTTCCTTAGGATTCTTCCAATGAATCTCAGTCTGGCATCTGCTTTACCGACGATCAACATTATATGATCATCTCATTTTAAATCACTCCTAATGCGTACTCCCAGATAATTTATGGTATTAACTGCTTCCAGTTGCTGACCTGCTATTTTGTAGCTAAATGATAAAGGATCTATCTTTCTGTGTATTCGCAGCACATTACACTTGTCTACATTGAGATTCAATTGCCATTCCCTGCACCATGCGTCAATTCGCTGCAGATCCTCCTGCATTTCAGTACAATTTTCCATTGTTACAACCTCTCAATACACCACAGCATCATCTGCAAAAAGCCTCAGTGAACTTCTGATGTCATCCACCAGGTCATTTATGTATATTGTGAATAGCAACGGTCCTATGACACTCCCCTGCGGCACACCTGACATCATTCTTACTTCGGAAGACTTCTCTCCATTGAGAATAACATGCTGCATCCTGTTATCTAGGAACTCCTCAATCCAATCACGCAATTGGTCTGATAGTCCATATGCTCTTACTTTGTTTATCAAACGACTGTGGGGAACTGTATCGAACGCCTTGCGGAAGTCAAGAAACATGGCATCTACCTGTGAACCCGTGTCTATGGCCCTCTGAGTCTCATGGACGAATAGCGCGAGCTGGGTTTCACATGACCGTCTTTTTCGAAACCCATGCTGATTCCTACAGAGTAGATTTCTAGTCTCCAGAAAAGTCATTATACTCGAACATAATACGTGTTCCAAAATTCTACAACCGATCGACATTAGAGATATAGGTCTATAGTTCTGCACATCTGTTCGACGTCCCTTCTTGAAAACGGGGATGACCTGTGCCCTTTTCCAATCCTTTGGAACACTACGCTCTTCTAGAGACCTACAGTAAACCGCTGCAAGAAGGGGGGCAAGTTCCTTCGCGTACTCTGTGTAAAACTGAACTGGTATCCCATCAGGTCCAGAGGCCTTTCCTCTTTTGAGCGATTTTAATTGTTTCTCTATCCCTCTGTCATCTATTTCGATATCTACCATTTTGTCATCTGTGCGACAATCTAGAGAAGGAACAACAGTGCAATCTTCCTCTGTGAAACAACTTTGGAAAAAGACATTTAGTATTTCGGCCTTTAGTCTGTCATCCTCTGTTTCAGTACCATTTTGGTCACAGAGTGTCTGGACATTTTGTTTTGATCCACCTACCGCTTTGACGTAAGACCAAAATTTCCTTTATGCTTTTTGAGTCTTTCTTGATCATCATTCTGCAACACTCAATTGCAGTCTTCAAAGGATATGTTCTTGGGCCATTTTAATGCCTCATTACCATGCTGACTTATATATTATTCCGATTTTGGCCATCTAGGGACCGCGTTAAACAACTATTTTTCAATGTACATTTCTCCTATTGCGCTCCTCCTCTTTTCTCTTCTGCCAATATGTCTTCATCCTCTCTCTGTGCTGCTCCCTTCGGTCTTCTGTCCACACTGTTCCTCCATTTCTTCCCTTCTTCACTTCAAATCGTAAGTAGCAGAGAGAAAGCAACAATGAAAGAGAGGGAAGGCAATACCAATGGGAGAAGTAGAGAGAGGAGACAGTGATGGTGGGAAAGAGAAAATGGCACTGAAAGAGAGAGAGAAATGGTTGAAGATAATAGCTGTGGAAGAGGAGATACTGGTAATAGTGAGAGCATGGTCAGTAGTATTAAAAGCAAAAGAAAGATAGCTGGAGATAGAAGCGTGGGAGCAAAAGAAATAGGAATCTGTCAAAATGAAAATTACAGATGAGAGGAGACCATACATAGGCTTCCAGGGCCTTATAGCCTCCCCATATGTATTTGTCATGAACATTTTTATATTTGTTACATATTAATGAACTGAGTGACTTTACTAAAAGAAACTCTGTATAACGCAATAATTAGTGAAAAAGAAAATCAGTGACCACGGAATATAAGACTGTTAATTCTATGAAATGTTAGCCTGGAGAAAACCAGTGACAGTGGAGACTTGATATAATGTGCTATGAAACAGTATATTTATACCTATGACTCTTACAATTTAGTACATTTATAGAAGCACCGTTGTGATAGCATCTCTCCCCTTGACATTTTCTCTCTGGTGCTCTTTCCTTGACTGCCATTGTTGTAAGATTGCTCTCTGTCCTCGAGATCTTTATGACTGTATAATGTGTTATCAATTGTGAAATAAATTTTTAACTTAAATTGTCATTTACTACTTTCATTTAGTGGTTGTAATCACCCTGTGTCAAATAAAGAAGTATTTGCAGCAATTCTAGCGTTCTGGGCAGTCGAGAGAGCATAGAATCCCAGGAGCTATTAGATAAATTACATGGAAAGTTTGAATTTTAATACTTTTCTTTACAGTTCACATGACTGTTCATGGACCTTGTATAACACTTCTATCACAGGAACCTGGAGCAGATTTTATTTACATCGAAACAAGTATATGTACAATAAATGATTGAGTTTTCAGATGGCCTGGCTTCAAGCCAACAAAGACAATAATTTCAAGTCCTCTTGTAGAGGAAAGGTGCCAGACTATGCACTGATAAACCATTATAGTGAGAAACATTTATAATAATAATCATTTACAGTGACATAGTCAATTTTGTGGTGCATAATTAGGTACTTTATGTGAACATAGGTACAGAGATTATTAACATGAGATTTTTTCCTTGATGATTGCTTGTAACAGCATTTATGCCACACAGTCACAATAACTAGATGCAAGGCTCAATTCATTATTATTAAAGTAAATGTGGCTAAGAATTGTCCATAATTTACAACTCAAATGAAAG
This sequence comes from Schistocerca americana, assembly GCF_021461395.2. NCBI lineage: Eukaryota > Metazoa > Arthropoda > Insecta > Orthoptera > Acrididae > Schistocerca > Schistocerca americana. The sequence goes on from NC_060119.1 coordinate 545,078,878, forward strand.
TGCTAGGCTCAGAACCCAAGCAATATTTTATGAGCTAATTTCCAAACAATATTTGGATTTATTGAAAGAAAAGCATAGAGCATTTAATTACAGAAACAAAAATAATTTTCAAACTTGAGACACAGAGTCTGTACCCTATCTGACTGGTGAACTTCAATTTAGGTATAGGGGAGGGCACATTATGTACTGAAATTTTAAACACATTGGTAAAGGGGAAAAATAAGTTGGACCCCTCTGCATTTTTGAGCTGCTGAGATATGATGGAAACAGTGGCAGTGGGAAAGAAAGATGAGAGGAGACAATGTAGGTGAGAGAGGAGGCAGTGCCAGTTCGATATGTTGTAAACCACTTGGAGAAAAAGGAGACAGTAGGAGACAGAAATACACTGAAGCACCTAAGAAACTGGTATAGGCATGGGTATTCAAATACAGAGATATGTAAACAGACAGAATACGGTGCTGTGGTCGGCAATTCCTATATAGGAATTGATCACTCACTGCTGCTATAATGGCAGGCTATCAAGATTAAAGTGTGTTTGAATGTGGTGCTACAGTAAGCACACAAGCATTGGGACACAGCATCTCTGAGGTAGTGATGAAGTGGGGATTTTCCTGTAGGACCATTTCACAAGTATATCATGAATATCAGGAATCTGGTAAAATGTCAAAACTCTGACATCACTGCAGGCAGAAAAAGATCCTGCAAGAACGGGACCAACAATGACTAAAGAGAATTTGTCAACATTACAGAAGTGTAATCCTTCTGCAAATTGCTGCAGATTTCAATGCTAGGCCATCATCAAGTATCAGCGTGTGAACCATTCAACAAAATGTCATCAATATGGGCTTTCGGAGCTGAAAGGCCACTTGTGTACCCTTGATGACTGCTTGACACAAAGCTTTATACTTCACCTGGGCCCATCAACACTAACATTGGACTGTTGATGACTGGAAACATGTTGCCTAGTTGGACGAGTCTTGTTCCAAATCATATCAAGCTGATGGACGTGTATGGGTATGGAGACAACCTCATGAATCCATGGATCCTACATGCCAGCGGGGGATTATTCAAGTTGGTAAAGGCTCTGTAATGGTGTAGGGTTCGTGCAGTTGGAGTGATGTGGGACCCCTGATAAATCTAGATATGACACTGACAGGTGACACATATGTAAGCATCCTGTCTGACCACCTGCACCCTTTTATGTCCATTGTGCATTCCAATGGACTTTGGCCATTCCAGCAGGACAATGTAACACCGCACACATTCAGAGTTGCTACAGAGTGACTCCAGGAACACTCTTCTGAGTTTAAACACTTCTGCCTGCCACCAAACTCTCCAGACATGAACATTATTGAGCATATTCGGGATGCCTTGCAATGTGTCGTTCAAAAGAGATCTCCACCCCCTCATACTCTTACAGATTTATGGGCAGTGCTGCAGGAGTCATGGTGTCCAGACATTGCAGCATTTCTGCATGCTCATGGGGCCCCTACACGATATTAGGCAGGTGTACCACTTTCTTTGGCTCGTCAGTGTATACAAACAGTGGCAGTGAGGGAGAGATGCTGAGTATGAAGGCATAACTACAAAAAGAGTCTGGATAAAAGGATTTAGAATATTCCGTGTTAAAAGAATGCAAACATGTTTGCATACTAAAAGTTTTAGTGATGAAAGGAGGAGTGAGGATTGAGGCAGCTGGTTTCCACTTTTCTGTATGAACTTTTTTTGTGCTGACAGGAGCATTTTTCTATTGTTTTAATGAAGCTTCACTCTTCCAAAACATAAATAAAGAAATTTCCTGAATATCACTACATTTGAATTGGACAGTCAACAGAATCTCAGTTACACTAAGTACTGCATTCCCTTCTTTCTATTAGTGTGATGAAACATTTGAAAACTTCCACAGACTCTATTCATCATTTAACACTTATGTAAATGCACACATGCTTGGTGATCAGTCAGTGACCCTAAGATACAGCTACTGGGTGTTAGTATGCTATTGTAAATAGGCCTAACTTATACCTTAGGTATACTGTTGGTACACGACTATGAATGAAACTCTCAGACATCCTAAAGTCTAAAGTTCTAAAAGCCTTCAATTTTTTGGTTATCACTGTATTGTTTATGCCATATTTCTTTTACTTAAGTTTTAGTGATGTTTCCTCTCCATAGATACCAATAGAAGTCCATGTATAGTTGAAATTATTTTATAGATGACACTTTGCATGTTGGAGCTGGTTTCCCCCAATCAGAGACCTCAATGTCATGTTCACTTTGCCAAATTACCACAACAACTGGTCGTTTCAATTCCAATTCAATGTCTGGCTTCATTTCTTGCAAACACACACAATGATGCTAATGGAATACACACATTTCATGGACAGCACTAATCTAACTCTACTGGATACTTCCACACGAAACATTATTCAGTGTCACATATGCAGTTATCATAATCATAGAGATTAGCTTACATTAAATAAATTTTTCAAAGGCTACAATTCATCATTTTGGCTAGGTCATCACAGTTAAAAAATAACTACTTAACCCACTGTTGTGACATAATGCAACAGTTAGCAAATAAAACTGAAGTGTAGAAGGTCATAACTTTAAATCTCATAAAATGTAGCAATTTTTTATTTTTAAACCTAATTATAAGAGTTTGATTAATATTTTTTATTCAATTAATTGGTTTAAATGTATTTATTTTTATTTATCTTTAATACTTTGTCACATCATTTTTGCCATCGTATTGAGTTTTTTATTTGGTCTTATTTTTCTTCCTGTCATTTGTTAATCATTTGGAATCTGCCTGTATCACCTATTATCAGCAGACAAGTGCCAAAGAGGACTGTTTATCAGTTGGTTACAGGGTAGCTCATGTAGCCAGTGTAAGGATACTTTCAGGTAACCAATGATAGCAAGAAATTAAAGTTTGCTTTTAGTGCTGGAACTTAATTTTTTTGTCTTGAGTTTGCTTGTGGAGGTTAGCTGTAATCACCATGAACAATGTGATTGTGACTTCAGTTCTGCTGCAGATTGTTGACTGCCATTTTCTTGGATTCATTTCATGCCACAAGGTTGTAATTAGCTTAGGACATGAGTTTAAACTCAGAGTGACAAAACATGTCATCTGCCACAGTTCAGTCATTAGTCACTTAAACTCAGTCATCAACAGAGCATCTCACATTTCTGACATACTCATGGTGGCCACATCCAACATTGCTCTATGTTACACACTAGCAGCATTTGTGAAGCGACCCATTGTGTTTGTGTCAAAATATAATCAAGCAGCAGCCGGCAACTGATGTGACAACTGTAACAGCACTGACAGTCATTTACTATCAATTAATTTTAATCAGGCTATAGTTCCTTGGTGCTAATTTAAGCTTCAGTGGATTGTGAAGTGTGGAGAAAACAGGAAGGAGAACTTTGTCACCACTTTGAAGTGGGATGTAGGGGGGGAAACATTATCTGTTTGCTACATAATGAAGCCATTTTAGGCATCTGTCTTTGCTGATGATAAGCAACCAAGGTGTAAATTACACATGGAAGTAGAAGGTTAACCACAATGTAAAACAGAATATCTGTGTTAATACTACCAGTATTTCCTCTTACAAAACAAAAACAGGTCAAGGAAACATTGCAACAATGACAGATGCATGTAACAAATCGGAACAAACAAATAGGCCTACCAATAAAGAGCTTACAGTCCATGAAAGGACTTTGAACAATTCTAAAATTGTAGCCAGTGTAAGTGAAACCAGTCCCTACATCTTAGCCAGACCTTCAGATGAGAAACCTTCAACCAATACAGATACAAATTCACGTGAGGTACACTGTAGGAAAAGAACTTTTTGATCTACAGATCAGCAAGTATCATTCACAACACGAAAACAACAAACCAACAACATACACAAAACGAAGCAGACTGCATGTGTACAACCAAAAATGCTGTATGCAACTGTACTAAAGAAAAGTGTAGGGGAAGGAAGACCTCAAGCATCTGCCATAGCATCAGTCAGAAATTCAAGTACTAGAGAAAGAAAAAATCAGATCATATTACTATTACTTTATTACTAGATATGTGTTGTTTACCAGCTATGGCTGGACAGACTGCATCAAGATTAATTACATATATACATTTAAAAAAATATTCACAAAATTAAGACATTTATACTTAATAGAAACAATATTTGTTTGTCCATTCACATTGGTCACTATTAAAAAATTCACCAGTGGAGTACAATGGGCGATCTTTCAGGTCCTGTGCTACTCTCCTTCTGAATGTTCCTAGCGTCAGGGATGGCACTTCTTGAGGCAGTGAGTTGCACATCTTTAGGGCAACTACTGGAAAGCTGTCTTGCGTTCCCATCAGTCAACACCTGGGTATTTTGATGCTCCTCTTGTTACGGGTATTGTGATTGTGTATATCTTGCCTCATGCTGAAGACTCCTTGGTTTTCTTTCACACTGATGAGACATAAAAACACATACTGGCTGAAGACTGTCATAATTCCTAACTGCTTGAATATAGGCCTGCAGTTCTCCTGTCTTTTGCTTGATGTGATTATTCTGAGAGCTTTTTTCTGTAGAATTAGCACATCCTTACAACCTGCAGAATGTCCCCATAGCAGTAGGCCATAATTGATGTGGTTATGGAATAGGGCATAATATACTGTTATGAGATATTGGTCACTCAATACACCTTTTAACCTCCTCAGAAGGTATATTACATGGGAGAACTTGGAGCACACGTACACTGTGTGTTTGGGCATTGTTAGTTTCCTGTCTATCATGAAGCCCAACAGTTTGGCAGCCTCCATATTATCATGGCAGCCGATTTTGTTAAGGGTGCATATCAGATGTTGTGTTTTTTCTTCATTCATTTTCATTTTATTTTCTATGAACCATTCTCTAATGTTTTGGAAGAGTACATCTATTTCTTGGAGTGATTCTGCAGCAGTTCTTCCTTTGGCAAAAAGGGTGGCGTCATCAGCAAACTGTAACATATTGCTGTTATAACCCATATCATTGACATAAATAAGGAACAGGAGAGGCCCTACTCCATATTCCAGCTTTTGTTCTTGTGATGTTGCTCCATGAATTGATACCACTTGTCTCCGGTTTTCCAGACAAGACTGAAAAGTTGCCAGAACAACACCTCTGACACCGTAACACTTCAATTTATTGTGCAGTATCTTGTGGGAAATGCAGTCAAATGCCTTGCTAAGATCACAGAGTGTCAGTGCCACACTTTCTCTGTCTTCGAATCCTTGCTTATTTTCCTGGTTAAGTCCAGTGCTGCCGTAAATGTTGTCTTTCCCTTGCGAAAACCATGTTGTGTGTCCTGGAAGAGCTTATTTACTTCAAAATAATTCTGTAACTGGAGTTTCATAACAAACTCCATAACTTTAGCTAGAACAGGAATGATAGAAATTGGTCTGTAGCTGGACACTTCACACGGGTCACCTTTTTTGTAGATTGGTACTGTCTGTGCTAGTTTAAGAAATTTTGGGAAGATACCAGAGGATCGGCATTTGTTAATTGCTATAGATAATGGTTGATCAAGCTCTAGAATAATTTTCTTCAGTATTGTGCAAGACATACCATAGATATCTTCGCTCTCTGAGTTCTTGTATGGCTTAACTATTTTTACGATATCCTTAGGGTGCACTTCCTTCCACTTTTCAAAAGTGCTACTGCTTATATTTCTCATGTGATATGTGGGGACTAAGCCTGAGTCAGGTATTTCATTAATAGTATCTTCCACTCTCCTAACAAAGCACTAATTGAAGGCGTCAGGGCTACCGGAATTTAAGGCTGAGGTGGGCTTTTTTCTGCACTCGTTTACCAGATTCCATGCTGTTTTGCATGGATTGTGAGCCTCTTTAATGAACCTGTCATTGTATCTCTTTTCTGCCTCTTCCACTTGCTTTCTGCAAATTCATTTGGCTCTTACATAGTTACAATGAAGCAGGTCTCTAGATGGGAGATCTCTAGCTGCTTTCATACAGTCCCTGGAAATTAGCACAATGCATTTTAGTATGTTTAGCTCAGGGGTATATCACATCTTCCCTGGAGTAGGTTTGTCCCTTCCTTTAGCTTTGCCTGTAGGATACTTCTTGTGGATTTCTGGAAATAAATCATCAAATTTAGCTTTTAATGATTGGAACAGACATTCAAATGAGGCACTGTCCCCCATTCCTGCAATTTTTTGCTGCCGGTTTACACTTGACAGGGCTATTTTAAGGTCATTTAGTCTTTCTTCTTTTATGATCCTTTTACTAAATGTGTAACTGGAGTGCCATGAGCTTGGTTGCAATTGACTCGAGCATTTCATACTTATTTCCATTACTAATGCACTATGCTCAGCAATCATTGGTTCAACTACACTGATATTATAGTCCCAGATATTGAGGTTAGTGATAACTGTGTCTAGGCAGGCATCACCTATTGTTGGCAGTTGGTTTGCAAAACGAATGTTCACTTTACAAAAAAAAAGCAATTAGGACCATTTGAAGAAGAAAGACCTCTGAAACGTGCAGAAACTGTTTCAAGAATTTAGGTATCTTAACTTTTTCATCATTGTATATATACAAAACAATAATGTACATCACAAAAGGTAGTGAGGACTGGATTAAAAATGCTAGTGTACACACCCACAATACAAGAAGGAAGAATGAAGTACGGAGCATACCCCACCGACTGGCAATGCTAGAAAAAAGACCCCAGTACTCTGGTATCAGACTACTAAGAAGTCTGCCCAAAAACCTGCAAGATAGTGTACTTCACAATCACTTTCCAAAGAAACTTAAAGACTATCTCATTGAAAAAGAGTTTGACAGTGTTGCTGAATACTTATGCCATTAAATTTGTATATATTGTTATTCATTATCAGTTATGTAAAAATGTAAGCTAAAGGTGTAGAAAACTAAGTGATAAAGAATGTTAATAGTTTGACATGTCCTATATTACACGCACATTTACTGTACACAATGCAATCTTACAGGATCAAATAAAATTCAATTCAATTCAATTCAATTCAGCTATTTGTCGAAGTCATGAAGACTCTCTCTTTAGTGCTTCCATCACCTATATGTATGATGAAATCACCACACAGTGCAATTTTAGATTTAAGATGTGTTAGGTAGGACAAACAGGTTTCCATTTGTGCAATAAAGTTTTCGAAATTACCATCTGGTGACTGGTACACAGAGACAATAATAAGGTCAATATCTGTTAACATTAGTGAAGCTAATTCTAGATCTAGGTCTGTGGAAAAGTTTTTTAAGTCTATTTCCTTTACACTAAGAGTCTTGCTTGCATATACAGATACACCACCATGAATTTCAGTAGTTCAATACCATGAATTTACCATGTCCAAATATTCAATGGCTCTGTAATAGTCACCTTCTGCTTCATCTAACCAGTGTTCACAGACACATAAAACATCTGGTTTGACTCCTTCTACAAAGAATGATAAAAGGTCCAACTTGATTCTTAAACACTGTATATTAACAACTGCTATAACTATGGGCATATAACCATCATCTCTATTGTTACTTCTGTGAGATATTATGGGGCCTTGGGTTTTTATTTCAGGCACTATTTTACTGGGGCAGTGGTCGATCTCCTACAAAACGCCTGACAACAATATTCTTTGGCCATAGTGTTGTGCCCATCATCTTGTCCTTTAGATGGAAGTCCACACCAATCTTGAAGCTGCTGTTCACACCCTTTGTTTCCAGTTTTTCTACATGAAAGTTGCTATATCCTGGAAAGATTTTCTCAAGGAATTTGGTTACATTTTCAGTTGTTGTGCCGTTTTTCACTTTTCCTATGTGAAACCATGCTATTTTCTCATCATATAGTGTTCCTTGTTCTTCACCAGTGCCTATTATCTGATTTTTTCTTTCTATAGTATTTGAATTTCTGACTGATGCTATGGCAGATGCTTGACGTCTTTCTTCCTCTACACTTTTCTTTAGTGCAGTTGCTTACAGCTTTTTTGGTTGTGCAGATGCATTCTGCTTCGTTTTGTGTATGTTGTTGGTTTGTTGTTTTCATGTTGTGAATGATACTTGTTGATATGTAGATCGAAAAGTTATTTTCCTACACTGTACATCATGCCAATTTGTATCTGTATCTATTCTAGCTAAAGTTATGGAGTTTGTTATGAAACTCCAGTTACAGAATTATTTTGAAGTAAATAAGCTCTTCCAGGACACACAACATGGTTTTCGCAAGGGAAAGACAACATTTACGGCAGCACTGGACTTAACCAGGAAAATAAGCAAGGATTCGAAGACAGAGAAAGTGTGGCACTGACACTCTGTGATCTTAGCAAGGCATTTGACTGCATTTCCCACAAGATACTGCACAATAAATTGAAGTGTTACGGTGTCAGAGGTGTTGTTCTGGCAACTTTTCAGTCTTGTCTGGAAAACCGGAGACAAGTGGTATCAATTCATGGAGCAACATCACAAGAACAAAAGCTGGAATATGGAGTAGGGCCTCTCCTGTTCCTTATTTATGTCAATGATATGGGTTATAACAGCAATATGTTACAGTTTGCTGATGACGCCACCCTTTTTGCCAAAGGAAGAACTGCTGCAGAGTCACTCCAAGAAGTAGATGTACTCTTCCAAAACATTAGAGAATGGTTCATAGAAAATAAAATGAAAATGAATGAAGAAAAAACACAACATCTGATATGCACCCTTAACAAAATCGGCTGCCATGATAATATAGAGGCTGCCAAACTGTTGGGCTTCATGACAGACAGGAAACTAACAATGCCCAAACACACAGTGTATGTGTGCTCCAAGTTCTCCCGTGTAATATACCTTCTGAGGAGGTTAAAAGGTGTATCTTTTCACCATTGAATTTAATTCTTCTTGTTTCATGTTCTGTAACTAGTGTGGCTTCTTCAGTGTATACAGGGTGTTAAAGAAGGAGTATTCCACATTTTAAGAGATCATATTATGTACAAAAACATGAAAAAAGTCCAGTAATCATGGGTTCTAAACTGCATACCTTAAGAGCTATGAGCAGTTTTTCTGTATAAGAGACGTGTTTCACAGTAGTGCTAATGGATAAGTGCTCTTAGCTCTTAAGGTATGCATTTTAGAGCCCATGTTTCCTGTATTTTTTTCCTTGTTTTGGTCCATATTACCACCTCTCAAAATATGGAAGGCTGCGTGCTTACAGCAGAAGAGATGTGTATTGCAGTAACGAAGATGAGCAAGTACTTCTAGCTCATAATATATGCATTTCGGAGCTCATGTTTACTGGACATTATTTTCTTGTTTTGGTCCATACTACCATCTCTCCAAATATGGAATGCTTTGCCTTGTTTCGACTCAGGTCTTTCAGTGCTCTGTCAAACTCTTCACGCAGTATCGTATCTCCCATTTCATTTTCATCTACATCCTCTTCCATTTCCATAATATTGTCCTCAAGTACATCGCCCTTGTATAGACCCTCTATATACTCCTTCCACCTTTCTGCTTTCCCTTCTTTGCTTAGAACTGGGTTTCCATCTGAGCTCTTGATATTCATACAAGTGGTTCTCTTCTCTCCAAAGGTCTCTTTAATTTTCCTGTAGGCAGTATCTATCTTACCTCTAGTGAGATAAGCCTCTATATCCTTACATTTGTCCTCTAGCCATGCCTGCTTAGCCATTTTGCACTTCCTGTCAATCTCATTTTTGAGATGTTTGTATTCCTTTTTGCCTGCTTCATTTACTGAATTTTTATATTTTCTCCTTTCGTCAATTAAATTCAACATTCATTCTGTCACCCAAGGATTTCTATTAGCCCTCGTCTTTTTACCTACTTGATCCTCTGCTGCCTTCACTACTTCATCCCTCAAAGCTACCCATTCTTCTTCTAGTGTATTTCTTTCCCCCGTTCTTGTCAATTGTTCCCTTATGCTCTCCCTGAAACTCTGTGCAACCTCTTGTTTAGTCAGTTTATCCAGGTCCCATGTCCTTAAATTCCCACCTTTTTGCAGTTTCTTCAGTTTCAATCTACAGGTCATAACCAATAGATTGTGGTCAGAGTCCACATCTGCCTCTGGAAATGTCTTACAATTTAAAACCTGGTTCCTAAATCTCTGTCTTACCATTATATAATCTATCTGATATCTATTAGTATCTCCAGGGTTCTTCCATGTATACAACCTTCTTTGATGATTCTTGAACCAAGTGTTAGCTATGATTAAGTTATGCTCTGCGCAGAATTCTACCAGGCGGTTTCCTCTTTCATTTCTTACCCCCAATCCATATTCACCTACTACGTTTCCTTCTCTCTCTTTTCCTACTACCGAATTACAGTCACCCATGACTATTAAATTTTCATCTCCCTTCACTATCTGAATAATTTCTTTTATTTAATCATACATTTCTTCAATTTCTTCGTCATCTGCAGAGCTAGTTGGCATATAGACTTGTACTACTGTCGTAGGCATGGGCTTCATGTCTATCTTGGCCACAACAATGCATTCGCTGTGCTGTTCGTAGTAGCTTACCTGCATTCCTATTTTCCTATTCATTATTAAACCAACTCCTGCATTACCCCTATTTGATTTTGTATTTATAATGCTGTATTCACCTGACCAAAAGTCTTGTTCCTCCTGCCACTGAACTTCACTAATTCACACTATACCCAACTTTAACCTATCCATTTCCCTTTTTAAATTTTCTAACCTACCTGCCCGATTAAGTGATCTGACATTCCACGCTCCGATCCGTAGAACGCCAGTTTTCTTTCTCCTGATAACGACGTCCTCTTGAGTAGTCCCCGCCCGGAGATCCGAATGGGGGACTATTTTACCTCCAGAATATTTTACCCAAGAGGATGCCATCATCATTTATCCATACAGTAAAGCTGCATGCCCTCGGGAAAAATTACGGCCGTAGTTTCCCCTTGCTTTCAGCTGTTCGCAGTACCAGCACAGCAAGGCCGTTTTGGTTAATGTTACAAGGCCAGATCAGTCAGTCATCCAGACTGTTGCCCCTGCAACTACTGAAAGGGCTGTTGCCCCTCTTCAGGAACCACACGTTTGTCTGGCCTCTCAACAGATACCCTCCGGTTGCACCTACGGTATGGCTATCTGTATCATTGAGTCACGCAAGCCTCCCCACCAATGGCAAGGTCTATGGTTCATGAGGGGGGGGGGGGGGAGGAGATGACAGTAGAGACCATAATTGCTTTAGGTAAGCATAGCACATTCAGCAAGTGAGTACCCATAAAGTCTGCAGAGGAAATCTCACCATGAAAATAGACCTGTACCCTTCTTGTAACATTGTGAGTGGAATGGGAGTAAAAAAAAAGAATAGTGAAGTATAGGCTAAGTGTCATTTTCTATAGGCAATCTTTTCAAAAATGTTTGAAAGGGTTATGTACAATAGACTTTATAAACACTTAGTACAGAAAAATATTCTCATTCGCAATCAGTTTGGATTTTGGAAAGGACTGTCAACTGATCAAGCTATATTCACTTTTACAGATGATATATTAAAACCGATAAATCAAAAGTTATTACCACTTGGAATATTTTGTGACCTGGCTAAAGCTTTTGATCGTGTTAAGCATGATATCCTTATACAAAAGTTAAAATATGATGGGATAACAGGAGTAGCAGGCTCATGGTTCTCATCCTATCTTTTTAATAGAAAACAGTGTATGTCTGTATCAGGCTTACCACATAACAATTGTCATTCAAAATATGAAACCATCAGACAAGGGGTACCCCCAGGGCTCTATTTTAGGTCCCTTGTTGTTCCTATTATATATTAATGACCTTCCATACGCAGTATCACAAAATGCAAATTTTGTCTTATTTGCAGATGAAACAAGTATTGGTATAAAAAACAGTACCTGTGATCTCAATGAGCAATCAGCTAATGAAATATTTGTAAGTATCAGTGGGTGGTTCACAGTAAATGGATTGTCACTGAATTTTGACAAGATCCAGTACATATAGTTTAGTACCTCACAAAGAATACCTGACCCTATAAGTATAATGTACTCAAACAATGAAATTAAAACTGTAGACAGCGGCAAATGTTTAGGGCTACAAATTGATCACAATCTAAATTGGAAAACTCACACTCTAGACTTAATGAAACACATTAGTTCAGCTCCATTTGCAGTATGCACGATAGCAGAAATAGATGATTTAAAAATGAAGAAGTTAGTTAATTCAGCCTACTTCCATTCACTAATGAGTTATGGAATCATCTTTTGGGGAAACTTGTCTCACAAAGAGAACATTTTCAAAATTCAGAAACGAGTCCTTAGAATTACATCTGGTGTCAGTCCTAGATCATCATATAGAGACCTCTTTAAGAAACTTGGTATTCTAACTACGACTTCTCAGTATATAAACTCATTGATGTCCTTTGCTCTTTCCAACATGTCTCTTTTTACACAAAATAGTGCAAAACATGATTATAATACCAGAACCAAAAACAATTTGTATAAGGACTATAAAAGCTTAACATTAGTACAAAAAGGAGTCAAATTCATGGGTACTCATATATTCAATAATTTACCAGAGCATATCAATGGTCTCGTAAGTGATAAAGATGGGTTTCAGAGCATATTAAAGAACTTCCTGGTGGCCAACTCCTTCTACTCCTTCGATGAATATCTTCACAAGGATTATAGCTCATAACTCTGTCTGCGTTAGGAATAAATAAAAAAATCCTTGGAAAACGATAAATGTAATGTAAACGTAAAAAAATAGCATTTACAACCATGAAGCAGAGTCTAACAGAAAGTCAGCAGACTTCTCCACTGTATTCAGTAACATATACATTTTGATGCCAATAAAAACAAAACAAATAAATAAATAAATAAAAATTGATATCACAAGACTTGTTGGAAACCAAGAGCCCAAAAATGTCAGCTCTTGGATTCTAGAATATGTGGTAGGGGTCACACACAGGCAGGTCGTAAGCTGTGACATCACAGTGTTCACTTCACCATGCCGCACTGCGTTGAAGCTTGTAGGATACAATGTACATGTGTTTAACTCACATGCAGGTATGAATGTAATTGAGATTTTCCATGTTTTAATGTATTTTTGTTATAACTATTAAGCTTTATTTTAGTTAGACTGTTTTTTCTACTATCTGCAATTATCTCTAACAGCTCAACATTTTCTTTCAGATATGGGACATTTCAGTGAAATGGTAGTGTAAAGACTCCAAAGGATGTTGTAGTGCCCCCAGAATTTTACGAAAGTCTGGAGACACTTGTGTTCCAGCCTTTTCGAACACACATTATTTTAAAGCAGGGCGTAAGGATGAGCATGTGATACTGCACCCATTTATTGTTTGTGTAGGGGAAACTGGAAGGGAGATAACTCATCGGCACTGGCAAGTGTTCAGGTCGAGCTGCCAAGAATAAGCAAATACGGCCTGGAAGCTCTGTGGCTGGCTGCAAAGAGTAATGTAGCATTGTATTGTTAAAAAACAAATGGAGAGACTCAAAATAGTGACTGTTTACTAGACATTGAACTGCTGTTGAGAGTACGTGGACTGGACGTGGATAGTCAGCCACGATAAAAGCTTATATATTAATTGTGTTCAAAACTGTGTAATTAACTGATTCTGGGTGCCTGGTAATGTGTGGGCTTACATTATAAAGTTTAGTTGTTTTTTTGTGCAAAGTGTAAATAAATATGTTCTGGAACATTGAATGATATTCCGAGAGTAGCGTATTTTTTAAATAAGAAGAGAGAGTGAGAGAGGTAAAATTTCCCCTTCCTAGCAGTGAAATCTTTGGAGAAGCATCCGGTGCTAGCAGAAGACACTGGTGCTGCAAGAAAGCAGAACCAGCATTCTTCAACAAGTAAGTCCATGAAAACGCTTAAGCTGTATAGAGAGAGCTTAACATTACACTGGGCCACCGCAAGAATGTGGTAACTGTAAAGAAAGGACCTGAGAAAGAAGAGGAAATATTAAAGAAGAAAAAAAAAACCAACAACAGTTGGGAGTTGCCATAGCAACCAATAACAGCGAGGCTGAAGAGCGATTCCACGATACGTATCCAGAAATATTGTGTTGATAGATGGTGAAATGATTAAGGGAATCAAGAAAATCGCACAACACTGCAGTTAGTCTCAAAACGCCGCTGCCGCCATACACCAACACCGATGTCACATCACACCAATGCCAATGCCGCCGTCCACAAAAACTAATGCCACCATCTACCTACACCGACGCTGCCATCCACCAATGCTGACACCACCATACACCAACGCTGACGTCACATCACACCAATGCCAACGCAGCTGTCCACAAAAGCCGACACCATCATCCACCTACGCCAACACCGCCATCCATCGATGCTGATGCCGCCGTACACTGGTGCCGACGCCGTCTTACACTGATGCCGGGTGAGCTACTACTGACATTTGATTGTTTGTGAAGTGTGAGGAGTTGTGGAAATAAGTGAGTGTACTTTTAATGATAACTAGATTAAAGGCAAAACAAAACACAATGGAGAAAGAACACCAATCCATAGAGTCTGTTGGAGCTATGGGAATTGAAAAACAGGGGCCAGATTTAGGAGAATTAATGAGGTTTATCAAAGCGCAGTTTGAATCACAGAACACAAAACAGGACAAACTGAAGGCAGAATTAAACTCTAAGTTAGATTGGCAAAACACAAAACTAGAGGCTCATGTTGATATCCTAAGTAATCAGATGCAAGAATGGAAAAAAGAATTGAAAAAAGAATAGTCTGATTCCCTGAGTGAACAGAAAAATATTTTATTTAAGGATTTAGAACAAAGAAATGAAGCTCATCTAAGGGGGTTGGTTCAAAAATTAGAATATGATGTAGACTGTAAATGTAGTAATTTGGAAACACAATTTAACAAAAAATACGACTCTTTGAAAAATGTATGTAATGTTACATTTGATGTGGTTGAACGAGAATTAACTACACTAAAAACCAGTGTCTAGAAACAAGATAACTTGCTCCCCCTAGTACAGGCGCAAATTTCAGGGGTCAAATTATGGGTGGAAACCGTAGAACAGAACTTCAAAGAAAAGTTAATGACTGCAGAACTTATAAATTTGAGTAGCATCAAAGAACAAGTAGAAGAATTAATAGGATGAAAGTTTGAAGAGAAACTAAGTGCTGATATCTCTTCGCCTATAGTAACTTCTGATTTAGATAACACCAAGGAAGACTTAGAAACTTTGAGGAAAGAATTCAAGCATATGCAGGAGAAACTATAGAAAGGCACAGTTTTTCAAAATATTATATTAAATAAGGACATGATAACTGATTTGCAATGGGGATCAAATTCAGGCTTGTTGAGACAGTTTCCTAAATTGAAACCAGACGGGGAGGTACACCCCATCCATTTCTTAAAAAAGTTTAACCAAGCCATACCCAAAGGGAAGGGATGTGTGGCTTATATATTAGTACTTATAGAATGTTGGTCGAAATATGTAAGACTGTATCCTATTAAGAAGGCTAATGCGCAAACCCTGATCAAGTGTTTGCAAGAATATTTTATAACTACAAGTAAACCGAGGCATTTTCTTTCTGATAATGGACCTCAGTTTACCAGCCATGAAGTTAAGGAATTTTTAGCCTGGGAAAATATATGACACATTTTAATATCCAACTATAATCCATCTTTGAACCCTTATGAAAGAGTAATACAAGAGGTTGGTAGGTTGTGCCGCACTTATTGCCATGACACTCATACCTCATGGACGGAAAGAATTAAAGATTTTGAGCTTATTCTAAATGAACTACTGCATTTGTCTACAGGAATGACGCCCGTAGAAGCCATTGGCAAGCCATTTATAGGAAACCTCTAATTAAGTGTTTTACATGGCCGGAGGAAAAAGCTACTGATTACCAAGCATTTCAGGAAAGAGTTGGTAGAAACATAGGAGTGCCCAACAAAGGGTAGATAAATACAATGCAACCACAACTGACTCAGAATGCCACATAAAAAATTTAGTATTAGTAAAACAACACCTTCGAAGTTCAGCATTGAAAAAAGAAACACACGAATTTTTTCTGAAATACTTAGGACCTTATCGTATTCAATCAATAGTACACCAAAAAACTCTATATTTAGAGTTCAAATCTCTGACTATCCTGTAAGCTATTTATAGCCCTTAAGCTATCCTATCATATTAGTATTAAAAGAGACCAATTATGACAACACAATTATGACTAATTTAAAGAGTCATAATAAAAAGTAACGTCTAAGCATGAGATAAAACTGACAGGGTAACATTTTAACTGGAGATATAATATGATGGTATGGTTTAGGAAGAATGATACCTAGGTGACATAAACTGAACATGTGTAAGAAATATAGAGTGAAGTGACTAACTGAATAACTGTTTGATTATAGTGTATATAATTTCTATTTTTATAGAATGTTTTATATTTTTTGTAAAGTGCGATGTGATTGGGGACGGTTTATATCTAATTTTGAAAGGGGTGGGTAGCATAGGCACAGAGATGACCTACACACCATGCCCTTCATACAACCCTCGCAAACAAGTGTGGCTGATTCTTCACCATTTGCCGTTCCATAGGAGTTGCTAAGATATTTCTTCAGGGACTTCAAAGGTGACAGTGAGAATGTCCGTTCTGCAGGAGACACCAAACATCATACCTCCTCCGGCTTCTCCCTTAAGTACCAGTGAAGTGGGGATCCTGGGGTAGGGGGGTGGGAAGGGTTTCCTGTCTTTGGGGCTGTCTTCTTTCTTTCTTTGATCTTAGCAACCAATTCTTTTATTTCCTTTCTTACTTCTCTTAAGAGGACCAATCTATCTTTTCCTCTGTCCACACTCATAAACTTCTATCGCTGAAGTCCTTCTCTTTTCCATGATTTCTATAAATCTTCAACTAAGAACCTTAGTGGGCCGAAGAATCAGGACACACAATCACACTTCCACACTCAAACAATTAAATACAAAGACTCAGACAAGTAATACACAGGGAGATGTAACAACCATCACAGATAAGGGAGGAAGTAGTGGTCAGGAAAGGCTTGAGCACATGTGCTAAGTAATGATGGTTGCACATCTCAAGTAAAATGGTATAGTAAGCTTAAGCTAAAGGAACAAGGGGGTAGGCTGAAAGACTCAGGAGGAGGAAAGGAGAGGTAGATAGAAATTTTACCAGGAATTTTTAAATAAAATAGTGTGCAGAGGAGTATGAAAGAGGCAAGACTATGAATCATTGTTAGAGAAGATAGGGAGGGCGCATCTGATATGAACCTGTGTTCATAGCTGTAGTAGTACAAAGTAATATGAATGGAGATAAAAATAAATAGATATCGAGTCAAATAAGCTAAAGGAACAAGGGGGGACGAAGTGTATATCCACATGTGTTCATAGCTATAGGAGTACAAAGTAATATGAATGGAGATAAAAAGAAATAGATATTAAGCCAGAGATATCAAGTCAAATAAGTTTCTGATGAATAATAGGATTGTGCAGACCGAATAGCCCGAAGAAAAGAAATAAAGTTACAACCATGGACGAAACATATTTAGTTATTAAGGCTATATAAGTGAGCTGTAAGCAATGAAAAAGTGAAGAATTTAAGCAGGTAGGCTGAAAGACTCAGGAGGAGGAAAGGAGAGGTAGATAGAAATTTTACGAGGAAATTTTAAATAAAATGGTGTGCAGAGGAGTATGAAAGAGGCAAGACTATGAATCATTGTTAGAGGAAATAGGGAGGGTGCATCCGATATAGATAAAATGAGAGAAAGAGAGGCAGGTAGGCAGACTCAAAGGAGGGTGACCTATACTGTGCGGGCAGGGGCACCAAAAAGGGGATTGACCTGTACCATAGTTTAGTATAAATGGAAGGGGTATACCTACCCAAGGATGAGGAAGAAGATGTTTTCATAGTATCAACCCTTATGTAGATTGGAACCCAAAGGGAAAGGGTGGTATAGTGACCTGAGATTGTAGTGGAAAGTTTCTCCTGGTAAATTTGAATTCTAAAATTTTTTAAATAGAAAGGACAAGTCCTGTGTGAGGAGATAGAAAAAAGATAAAACCCCCAGTACAATTAATTTTTTTTCAGACCCGGAAAATCAGTGGTTATCATTGCAACAGCTTCTTAAAAAAAAAGTAAAGACTCTACTCAGAATAATGCCTGAACTTTGAAACTGGCTAAGGGGAGGGATTTATTTTGGCTCAATCCTGGATGCAAGAGTAGATAAATCTATTGGAAATAGCTAATACTTGTTGTACTATTAGTTTATCATACTACTATGTCTATGAAAGATATTAGCAACAGCTTAATGAAATACCGGAGATGGAAGAGAGTTTTTGTACTTAATGTTTTTATGTAGTACAAAGTAACAAGATAAGTGTTAAGAAAAAAAATTATTAAAATGTATGTTGTGTGCAAAATAACGAGTGTTTGAGCTAAAGGGAGGGATATGTAGTGCCCCCAGAATTTTATGGAAGTCTGGAGACACTTGTGTTCCAGCCGTTTTGAACACGCATTATTTTAAAGCAGGGCATAAGGATGAGCATGGGATACTGCACCCATTTATTGTTTGTGCAGGCGACACTGGAAGGGAGATAATTCATCGGCGCTGGCAAGTGTTCAGCGCGACCTGCCAAGAATAAGCAAATACGGCACAGAAGCTCTGTGGCTGTCTGCAAAGAGTAATGTAGCATTGTATTGTTAAAAAACAAATGGAGAGACTCAAAATAGTGACTGCTTACTAGACATTGAACTGCTGTTGAGAGTACATGGACTGGACATGGGTAGTCAGCCACAATAAAAGCTTATGTATTAATTGTGTTCAAAACTGTGTAATTAACTGATTTTGGGTGCCTGGTAATGTGTGGGATTACATCATAAAGTTTAGTTGTTTTTTTTTTGTACAAAGTGTAAATAAATATGTTCTGGTACATCGTATGATATTCCAAGAGTAGCGTATTTTTTAAATAAGAAGGGAGTGAGTGAGAGAGGTAAAATTTCCCCTTCCTAGCAGTGAAATCTTTGGAGAAGCATCCGGTGCTAGCAGAAGACATGCGCTGCAAGAAAGCAGAACCAGCATTCTTCAACAAGTAAGTCCACGAAAACGCTTAAGCTGTACAGAGAAAGTTTAACATTACACAGGGCCACCACAATGTCTGCCTCTTTCTCCATCTTGGAAGGCACTGCTTTTTTTTTGTGGGCAAGAGGTTCACACAGGCATAGATAACATAGATTTGTAATGTGAGGAAAACCTCTATAATGTCATTTTAAACTCAAACTGTATTGACAGGTTTGCTTTTTCTATTCTGAAAAGTTATGTTACAATTTTTTTCATTTTTTCAGTATTTATCTTTGTTCACTCTCAATTCATTTACTAATTTTAAATTTTTTTCTAAGTGATGATTTTCTTTCTGATAAAAGTGTGTGTGCTTATGGAATACATCACAGCAAAGTTCTCCATCCCTGGACACTTCTAATTTAAGATGTTCTGCAACCTTACAAAACTTTTGGGTTACAGTCAATGAAATTGCCATGCAGTTGTTGAAATTTTCTTTCCATTTTCAATGCAAATTTCATAAAACTTTCAGTTGGCTTCATTAAAGATAGTCTTGAAATTGTCTGAAGCCAATTCTTTCTTGATATATTATCATGATCATTTAGTTTACCATGCAAATGTGCTACTTCCGGGTGTTTAAATTTAACTCTATAAGCAATATATCCTGCAATTATCTCTAACAGCTCAACATTTTCCTTCAAATATGGAAAATTTCCCACTTTGTATTCAGTGCAATACTCAAAAATTTCTCCCATCCCTGAAACAATCTGTTCAACTTCCTTGTTGTCACATTCACTTTCCTGCTTCTCAGAAGATGACAGTTCTGCAGTCATATTTTGAGTTTCCAATGGTATATTAACACTTAAAGTATCCATTTTTTTTGTTCTTGTATGTACTACCTTATGGAATTTTGCTTGCCTTTTGGCTCAATATCAGAGACTTAATTCTTTGGTAGATGGTGCCGGCAAAGAGTGGTCACAGAATCTCCCGAGTCCTCTTAATTTGGAAAAGTAGCTCTCAAGGACATCTTGACTGCATCTTGGGGACATGACGTACTTGTAGCCTTCCAGTGTTATCTCCTTAAACAAAAAGTGTAGACTTTTTATAGATATCAAAAACTCTTTCCGAAAATGATGCAAGTCATCAGTAGATTTCATTTCTTTTATTTATTTTTGGATATAATCCTTTCTATTTTCTCATTTCCTATTGATGTAAGACAAATCCCCTGGTCAATTAATTCTTGTTCTTTTTCCCTCTCTCTCTTTTTTCTTCTTATTACTCTCATTGTGAGAATGAGGTTATACAGATATTCTAATGTGTTATCTTTTTCTGGTAAATAATTTCCATATGCACTTTTCAATTCGTATCCATCAACAGAAGTTCTGGAGTTCAGCACATCAGATCCACTGTTAATGACCTTTACAGCCTCATCAATGTAACTGTACTCAGAAATGTTGTGACAAATGACTTGTCCTACAGTGAAAGAAAACAGCTCAGCTGCTTTCCTTACTTTTGCCTTTCCGTACCAGCAACAAGTAAGTGGTTCATGGTTACTTTGTGGGCATATTCTAAATCTATGCCAGTGATTTGAAGTGTAGTTAGCTTAATGATTGGTTCTTTTTTGAACAAGCTACCAGATTTTAGTCAATAACCATCATCCAGCAGATGATTCAGTAACAATTTTAAGGCATGAGGCACATTACAAAAAACCCATATTTTCCTGTTTTGATTTGGTGGATTTTCAAATCCTGAGTTGTCAAGTGTAACCTTTAGATTCCTTATAAGTATTGTGTTTGATGGCCCCATATCACACACAAATGCTCTCACTTTAAATTCATCATTTTCTATTACTTGAATCATTTCAGTCAACAGAGTCCTTAGAATGACTATAATTTGAGTGTTGTTGTCTGGTCCTCTAATAATCTCCTCTACCTGATCAAAACAGCTGGCCACTGTGGCTGAGCGGTTCTAGGCACTTCAGTCCGGAACTGCGCTGCTGCTACGGTCGCAGGTTCGAATCCTGCCTCGGGCATGGATTTGTGTGATGTCCTTAGGTTATTTAGGTTTAGGTAGTTCTAAGTCTAGGGGAATGAGGACCTCAGATGTTAAGTCCCATAGTACTTAAAGCCATTTGAACCATCTTTTTCTGATCAAAACATAAATCACTGTTTACTTTCATTTCATCAAAGGTAAGAAGTACATCTTTTTCAAATTTTGTTAATAAGTTTGACTGAGTTTTCAAAACACTAGGGCTTAAATAAATAAAATATATTCTAACATTAAATTGTCTGAGTCTCCTTTTAATAGCGAGTTCACTAGGAAGAGGATATTTCAATATGTACCACACAAAAGACAATGCTTTATAAGATAGGCAACATAAAGTCACAGCCTTTGCAATATATGCAGATGACCAGTTAGTACACCATCCTTTCATAACCACTTCCTATTGACACCCAGAAAAAGAGCCCTGAATCACTTTTTCAATTCAGTAACTCAACACTACACCAAGAGAGACATTCCTGTAAATCTGCTTTCTTTTGTTTAAGATCTTCTATTTCTGGTTCGATAATTCCAATTATTGGCATAGGCACACATTCTAGTATTCACAGCAGTGTTTGGTTTCATAGTTAGATGACACAGGTACTGCAGGAGTCAAATTTTTTCACACTATGGAAAATGAAAATCAGGGATATATTATTTCCAACTTAATTTATGACAAATTCTTTATAACAGTAGAGCTTTCCAAAACTGGTTCCAATGACAGCATAGAATTAAACTTCTTCATTTGATGATGAGGTCACCAAACCTGATCCCCATAGAAAATATGTGGACAAGGGTATGAGAGCGCTACCATCTGGAGCAAGGAATCCTGATACTCAATGGTCAAATGAAGCAGCCCAGATGCAAAAGCCGCTAAACGCATTTTTCTTAGATTTAGGGTTGAGCATAGTGCCGTATAGATTTTTTCAGCATCTATATGATGGAATAGATTTCAGGGTGTGAAAATGGCTGTAGAAAATCATGTTTGGTTGCAAAAACTGATAACTTCAAGATGTCTTTGGGTGCAAAGCCCACTAAATGTCCAACATTTCCAAAACCTGCCAAGTTCAGCATGCATGGTCGACATGCCATGTCTGGATGCAAAGTACACCAACTGAACTGACATCAGACTTATCAATCTAGACATTCAGATCGACCTATCAGTTTGTTGCAAAAACAAGGGATATTTTCCTCATTCAGAGTTAGGTTGTCTGTGGTTTACCAAATGCATATCTAACAATGAAGCCATCACTGTCAATACATTTTTGATACACACCAATAAGCACAGTTCAGCTGATCAGTATGGTGTTTGTTGATGTATTTGCATGAGTATTTTGAAGCAAATGAGTGATTCTGTGGACATTTTAAATGCAAAGATGGTACAGATGAAGTGAGAGTAATTGAAATAGAAGGAATTCTGCAAGAAGTTGAACCCATCATAGCAGTTTCAAATGACCAGAAGGAGAACAAGGGTAATGGTCCCTCCTGGAGAAGGAAGAGGCATGCTGATCAGTGGAAGAGAAATGTTTCCAAAACAGAAAGGTAAGAAAATGAAAAGTATTATTAAAGCTATGTTACACAATGAAAACTGTGTTAACACTAGTTGTTATGACATAACCTCAACAAATTTGTGGTATGATCCATAGGCATTGAACATGGGTATGCTCTACATTCGGTGACTGAAGCAAACCCCAAAAATTTGAGTGGGTGTGCACAGTATACCTCACTGAAAACTGTAGTATTATATTTTAGTTAAACATTCTCATTGTACTCACCTGGCATTATAAATGTTTGCTGCTTGACTGTAATTAAAGTCAACTCATTCATCACATTGATGGGCAGCTGGCTTTTGTAATGCACCAATGTAAAAAAGATAACCTTAAAACAATTAGTTAATAGAATTTGTAGGAATTACCAACCACAGTGACATATAAATCAAGTGACCCTTTTTTAAAAAGTCCATATATTAAGGGAATGCCACTTGTCAAGTCAATAATGCAAATGAAGGAAGTAATATTTAGTTATTAATATTGTATTAAATAACTAGAAATTAAGCCTGTTGGTATGATGTGATGCAAATGTTTATACTATAAAGTATGAATTTAATTAGTAGTTCCTTCTAAGATAATCTTTTGACACAACTACATATGTTACCAGTAAGCCAACATATCCGCTGCAAAGAGTGCCCCACCTCTCCTAGCTAAAACATTCAGTAAATGGGCAGTACTTATAACAACTTGGCGAAGTTCTTTGTGCTTTAACTGGTCGTTTTGCAACAACCATGAAACGCAAAAGCCAGTGATAGATTTTTTTAATGTTAAATCATGGTGGATACAGCATAACTTATACTGAATTTGAAGTTCCAGACTTCAACAATTGAAGAAACAATGAAATAATCAGAAGTCATAACATGGAGACTGCTAGATGTTAATTTGTCTTCTGTTTGACCTGTGTCACCTGTGCTTGGAGTTATATTATGTCTTCATATCTAGCATATCACAATTGTTAAAATGGGTATGTATATAGTGAAATGCAAAAGGACTTTGACAGACACTCATGATGGTGATGGTGATACTGAATTGACAGTGTGAGGCAGTAAAAGTGATCTATTTTCGGCAGCTTGTGACAATTAAATCCCTGTTACTATTTCCGCTAATTCCATGAAAAATGATTCTGGTATTGAAAGTGGCAGCCATAGGTGCAGGACTTTTCAGAAACATTGGGTAAAAACACATACATGGCTACAGAATGGCGAAAAAGATAACAGAGTTTATTATTTTTTTGTGTCGGTCTATGTGTGAAAACAAGAGACTGCGTCCAAAAACTATAACTGCTGGCAAGGAGTCCTGTAATGGATTCGTTAACCTGGGGCTTTAAGAACTGGTCTGTTTCTCAAAAATGATTGAAATCCTATGAAAAAAATAATTTGCATATGTGTTCAATTAAAACAAACAATTCTATAAAAATGCAGCAAATATTCTGTCATCACTTAGTCATTCTAAAGCAAAAGAATTGCAGGTCACTACTGTTTGTTTAAAGAAAATTTTTACTTCAATATTGTTCTCAGTTTCACAAGGATTGGCTTATATGATCATG
Source organism: Schistocerca americana (assembly GCF_021461395.2). NCBI lineage: Eukaryota > Metazoa > Arthropoda > Insecta > Orthoptera > Acrididae > Schistocerca > Schistocerca americana. The sequence goes on from NC_060119.1 coordinate 545,103,072, forward strand.
TTGAAGAGTCTTCTAATTTTGTTAATTTTCTGAAATCACATTCCAAGCATTTACCCAAACTATAATTATGGCTTAATCAGACTAGTGGCTCATGACATAATTAATGAAATTGTAACATTGATAAGCATGTTTCTTCACAGAATTTTGATTCAACAAATAAAAGAGTATGACTTATATGCTTTAATGTTGGACAAGATATCTGAATATCAGTTAGAGTGCAGAAGCCTTTTTCTTTAAATACTGTTGACCAAAATTTTGCAGGTAATGAGTTGTGTTGTGGTTTTTATGAGCTCTAATTAACCGATTCCATTGTCCTGTTTGAATCTGTGCAGGATATATTATTAAGCTATTCTATTTCAGTGAACAATTGTCACTGGTGTGCCATGATGGTCCAAGAAATGTTAGCTGGTCTGCAAGGATCACAATCACAGATAAAGAAACTGAATCCAAGGCTATTTACATTCAGTGCTTAGCGCAGTCTCTAAATTTAGTTGTTGAAGACTCATTTAATAACATTCCATTATTAAAAGATATTCTGTCAATTCTCTAAGATTTGATTTCATTTATTCATGGTTTACCTAAGAGGCTAGGAAAATTCAGAAATCTTAAACAATTACTTTCAGATTCTCATGACACTGAACCACGTCAAGGTTTAAGACAGTTTTGTCCAATGAGATGGCACATGCCTGTTGTGTCTCTGTTGTGCATGGATTAACTTCTTTTGCAATTTCTTAACGATGTGCAAGATGAAAGAAATAATGCTGGTGCAAAAGCTAAAGGATTTCAAAATGCCTGCAAAAATTTGAAACTCTGTTTCATACCAAGGTGCTAATTTTTGTACTCCAAAGAAAAGAAAATTTAATGTAGTATTTCAAAAAGTTTCATTGAATTTCTGTCTTGTTCATGATTCTATAGATGCTGTTTTATCTTCAGCAGAAGGAGCTTGAAATACGGATATATTTTAACACTTTGGGAACACACTAAAGAAAGTGTGGCGCATTGCAATTAAGTCTCTCCACTGCTTCACGCCCTAGAAAATTGCCATTAAAATTAGGAGCTGGTGACAAGCACAATTCATCAGATATTCAAGAAAAGTTGCGAATATTATTTTTTGAAGTAGTGGATCAGACAGTAAGCTGCTTTAAAAGCAAATTTCTGCCCAAAACAATGTTACACCTTGTCAAAATATAAGGGCCATTCAAATGAAACCCGGTCACTAGTGTAAAGTAATGGTAATGATTTTATTAACTCAAAAATGTAGTTTTACACAGTACACATGCTCAGTCATCAAAACTGTTGGTACATTTATTTCATTGTAACACTAGCTGGTCAATTCCATCCTTGAAGAAGCTAGTAGGCTGCTGTTGGATCCAGGACTGGACCCAGTCACACACTTTGTCTTCCATTGTGAATCAATGTCTACGAATAGCTTGTTTTACGGGTCCAAACACATGAGTCACAAGGTTGGGACTATACAGTGGATGTTCCAGGGTTTCCCACCGAAACTGCTGCATTGTAGAAAAATTGCGAATATTATTTTTTGAAGTAGTGGATCAGACAGTAAGCTGCTTTAAAAGCAAATTTCTGCCCAAAACAACGTTACACCTTGTCAAAATATAAGGGCCATTCAAATGAAACCCGGTCACTAGTGTAAAGTAATGGTAATGATTTTATTAACTCAAAAATGTAGTTTTACACAGTACACATGCTCAGTCATCAAAACTGTTGGTACATTTATTTCATTGTAACACTAGCTGGTCAATTCCATCCTTGAAGAAGCTAGTAGGCTGCTGTTGGATCCAGGACTGGACCCAGTCACACACTTTGTCTTCCATTGTGAATCAATGTCTACGAATAGCTTGTTTTACGGGTCCAAACACATGAGTCACAAGGTTGGGACTATACAGTGGATGTTCCAGGGTTTCCCACCGAAACTGCTGCATTGTAGTTTTCACCGCATTGGCTGTGTGTGGGCGGGCATTATCATGCAGGAGTATTACACCATTGGACAACATACCTCAGCGTTTCGACTTGATGGCTCATCTAAGGTTCTGTAAAGTGGCTGGATAATGCTGGGCACTGATGGTGGTTTCCTGTTCCAGGAACTCGACAAGCAGTGGGCCCTTGTGGTTGAAAAAGGACATTATGACCTTACCAGAACTGGTATGCATGGCCTTTGATTTCTTTGGAGGTAGTGAAGTTGCATGTTTCCACTGCTTTCTCTGATTGTGGTTCAGAATGGTGGCATGTTTCATCACCTGTGACAGAAAGCCATATTCCTTCTCATGATAACGTTGCAGATGACACAAATACAGTGCCATTCTAGTACTGTGCTGTTCAGTGGTCAGTTGGTGGGGAACCCATTCCACACAGATTTTTCAAAAGTTTAAGTGTTGATGCATTATGGTGGGGTGGTGCCCACACTAATACCCAGTAACTGATGGACCTCATTCACAGAGATTCTGTGGTTGTCCAAGACTAAAGCATTCACATCCACAACCATTTCTAGTGTGACAACACAATGAGCCTGTCCAGGATCAGCATCGCCTTCCAGTGACTCGCGCCCCTCAAGGAATCATTTGCGCCATTCCATAACACTTGAATGACTCAACCTGTACTCACCATACAGAGCCTTCATCCGTCAATACATTTGATGGCCTCCAACTCCCTCCACCACCAAAAATCGATTCACTCTTCGTTGTTCCTGCTTACTCACCTGCATGTTTGGTAGTGGATGACAACTTGTGTGACTACCTTCTCTTCGGTGTGAAACCACACTGGTGCTATGCAACATCAAATGGTGTGCACACGTCAGTCTCTCTATCAATAGATGGCGCCACCATACCCACAGCTATGTGGTGCCACCTTACGTGTAAGGCAAAGGTAAATGCACTGACCAGGTTTCATTTGAATGAACCTCATAGAACAGTTTTCATTAGACAAAGAAGGTAGTAGCTATGTTATTTCTTTTTACAGTGACAGTTTTGACTCTATAAGACTTACTCTTCATAGAGATATTTTGTTGGATGTGGTAAAATGGCATAATGTTGCACGAGACAGCTTAGAAAAGTGTACTGCAAAACTTGAGTAGAACAGAGGATGTCAAGTGTGTAGCTCTGAAGAACATGATACTAGAACATGTAAAATTATTGTGACTTTACTTAATGATACCTGTATCCACTGTATGTCTGCAGAATGTTCATTTTCTGCACTTTGAAGACTGAAAACTTACACCAGAATCACCGTGAACCAAAACTGGTTAAATCATGTAGCATTATTGAACATCCATTCCAATCTCACAGGGGAACTTAACCTGAATCCTCCAGTCCATGAATTCATCAGCAAAACAACTATCAGAAGGAGCACATTCTAGTCTCTCCCTATTTAGGTGAGTGATCATATATTTTAAGTTACTTTTGTAGCATTTACATGTACTATAATTATATAGAGGTTAATTATGAGTTTTAAAGTGTAACATGATGATGACCAATATTTTCAAAAGTTGGTGCCTATGGTACGATCTGTACACTCTACTCAGTGACGTTGTCTGACCAATTTAATGGACAAGTCCCACAAAACTGAAACTGGTAGCTATCTTCCAACAAAGTAAGTATAGTGCACAGCAAAACTAAATAAAATTTGTATTAGATGCAGTAGATCTCGCAGGGAGCAGCAAGGAGTATGCGTGATTGCACACTGTTGTGCTATACACTACACTTATGTTGTTGTCACCATTGCTCCCAGTTTCAGTTTTGCAGGAATTGTCTACTGGGGAGGATTTTAAGCAGCCACTAGGAGAGGGAGTGTTGGTCATAAAAAATGAAATATTATACCAATCATGTGGTTTATCACACCTTCTTATATATGGTACTTGGTTTTTATAACTTAGTTCATCATGGTTACTGTCCCTTGTATTGTATCTATCTTACCGTGAATGACCGAAACTGGATCATGTCGTCTTTCGCCGGTGAATGTCAACAGATACCAAATACGTCAGTGAAAGTGTGAATATTTCATTACATTGTTGTACATTTGGACCCTCTCTGGTGTGTGTCGACAATCACAGATATGCTCTGGTGGAGGTCCAAAAGAGAATAGTCAAAAAACAAGCGACTGGCTCTCTCCTGCCAAATCCTTTGCTCTGCTCAGAGTCAATCAGCTTTATCAGTCTTATGCATGCTTTGATAACGTGAGCAATGTTTTCTTAATTTTTTTCCGATACCCTAATTTATACAAAATGGATACTGCAGTAAATCGTGATCTTTTTCATGAAAAGTTAAAGGCATTAATTGCAGGTAAACGAGAAGACAATTGTTTTTATTTTTCTCAAGAAAAGTATTCTCAAATATTTTCTGAAGTGGTTTCTGCTAAAATTAAATGCAATACACCTTTGGATTACAGATGATTAAAACGTTTTGATGTTTTAAAAATTAATGATGAAGAGAAGTTAATTGTACCATTAAAATCAGGGAAAATGAACATACAGTATTATGTTACCAATGAAGAATTGTACAGTATACTATATGAAACTCACATCAGAATGGGCCACGGAGGAAGAACACATATGCTTAAAGAGTTTCAAGTTAAATACAAAAATAGTACATATGAAGTTATAATGTTATATTTAAATTTATGCAAACAGTGTCAAATGAAACACAGTGGACCTAAGAAAGGTATTGTTGTGAAGCCAATGGTTAGTTCTGAATTAAACTCAAGATGTCAAGTTGATCTGATAGATCTGCAGTCAAACAGAGATGGCGAATGTAAGTTCATAATGGTGTGTCAAGACCATTTAACTAAGTTTGTCCAGCTACAACCTTTGCTGAAGAAGTAGTGCATCAAGTTCTTTCAATATTTTTAACATTTGGTGCACCAGCAATATTGCAATCAGATAATGGTAGAGAGTTTAGTAATCAAGTCATATCCGAATATGCGCTATGTGGAAAGATGTTAAAGTAGTTCATGGAAAGACTCATCACAGTCAAACACAAGGTTCAGTTGAAAGGGCCAATCAGGATATACAGAATATGTTAACTGCATGGATGAACAATAATGATACAAATAAATGGTCAGATGGTTTATCCTTTGTTCAATTTGCCAAGAACACTACATACCACGAAGGATACGCCAAAGTCCTTATGAAGCCATGTTTGGCGTTAAAGCAAAAAGAGGCATAGCATTGTCTTTTTTGCCTGGTGAACAAATTGCAGATATTAAAACTGAAGAACAACTCGAAGAAATGGCCAATACTTCTGAAACTGAAGAACAGTTCAAGGAAACTGTTAATGTTTATAAAAAAAATTGAGCGGTGGTCATACCAAAAACCTTATTCCAAAGAAAAATATTGAAGAAGACCTACAACCTACAATGTCTTCACATCAAATTCTGTCTGAAAAACATGAGTTGATTTCTACAAAAAGAGTGACATCGAAAGAAAATCTCTTACTGCAAGCAACAAAGATGTTACAAACCTCACAAAAACAATTTCCTCCCACTCAAATTTGTGATAATGTACGAATACAAGTCCCTGATGTCGATCGTGGTCATACAGGTAGCCAAAGTGTGTTAGCGGTTGTTGTTGGAATAGAAGACTCTGACTTTTACAAACTGACAAATAAAAACAGTACCCTCAAGCAGCTTTACACATGTAATCAGTTCATAATTTGTAAAGAAAAGTTACTTTCCGTAGATGAGATTTCTTTTCAAGAAATGTCACTGAGAGAAGCAGCTGCAGCTAATTCGAGAAGTGGGGGACAAGGCTATACACGCTGTCATTGCAAAAGGAAGTGTTCCACAAATAAATGCAGTTGTAAAAGCAAGGGACTCTTGTGCAATTCAAAGTGTTATAATAGTTTAAGTTTTTGCAATAAATAAGATTTGAATCACCTAAGTAAGTAATTTTTTATAACTATTATTTTCTTTTCTCGTGTAGAATGTACTGTGTATTTTAAATTCTTGGTCATTCCTTTCAGAGAGAGGCGAAAAAGTTACATCACCCTTGTGACGTTTTTTAGTGACTAAATTACAGAGAAGAAAATATAAAACTCAGACATGTTCAACATTCACCATTAATGCATGGTGAATGTCAACATTTACCGGTGTAGGTCAGAAATAAGGGTATTTAGCAAATATTTCGGACATACTCTAAGCGATTATGTGAATGTTGACATTCACTGGTGAAAGTCAACATTCTCCAGATTTCAGTGTTTCACTGTAACATCTACATGTACACCCTGCCTAGTTTTCAAGACCTGTGATATGTTTCACCCCTGTGCACCCGTCTTCATGGTTTATTGCTTCTATGTACCTCAGCATGGGACTTTGTTTCAGATGCAAACCCAAGGCCTTGCCAGAGATGCCTGATTGTATACATCCCTTCATAAAACTAAGATGTAACAAACTTACTATGCAAGATGTAACAAAAATTCACCAAACATTTTACCAGAAAAGGAACCTAGAGTGGCAGAGCAACTACATAGCTTAACATGTCTCTACCATGTCCTCTTAAAGAAGATACAGTGAGGACGATAAAAGAAAATGAACCATCACCATCCTTTTTTTTACCAAAAAAGAAGGCAAGGAGATCAAAAATGTTGCTGAATGCAATGTGACTTTTTTGTCAGTTTTACAAATTAAGAAAGATTGGGTTACTGGGTTGTGCTACAAAATGTTAGACCAACAGTTTACACTGAGACAAGGAGAGGCAACAAAAGTTGTATGAAGTGAGAAAAGAGTGTGTGAAAAATAACATTAAGAAGTTCATCCCCTTAGGATGTCACTACTCATGAGGAAACAACACCCAAAGAGTCTATTTAAGTAGCGAACTGAACAGAACAAAGATGTGGAACATGTATTGTGAAGAGAATCCTGAAAATGTTGTCAAATATGATTACCAAAGGAGCATTTTTTGCCAAGATTTCAATATTGGCTTTGGTGCCCCACATGTACTATGGTTCCCAATAGTGGGCCACTCATTCACCCCACTTGACAAGGCTTTTGTTAACACTGAAATACAACTTCGCAAGTTGAGTGTCATTGAAAATCCAACAGTATACCATCAGCACATTGAGAAATTTGTGACTGTGGTATGTCTAGGACAAAACGAATGTCCTGTTCAAGACTGGAAGTAATACACAAAAGGCTCAATGAAAGTTACTGGTAACTGGTAATTACAGATTCAAAAAGTCAAAATAAATATGCTCACAAAAAGCGAAAACAATAAAATTTGTCTAGTTCGTGGAGAGATCTACAGTTCTGAAGCTGGAGAGGTGAAAAGCAACCTGAAGAGAGGAAAAAATTTCAGCAAAGAAAATGGTCCAATGTCAATCACAGCAGGTGTACAGCTTTTATAAGCCAAATACAGAGACATAAAACAGGTTTTGGAGCTCCACTTTGGTAAAGACCAGGCGACCAGTGATAAACTCAAATTCTGCACTGAGGTGTTCAGTGAGCAGGAAGGCACTCCTGGAGTCACTCCTGCTGCTGCCAACCCTCGTAACGAGGAAGAAGCTGGAAGCAATTTTGAGCTGATGGACAGTGTTAAGGTCGATGTCAGTTAAAAGCAATTTTCAGTCAGTTTCATGTTCTAGAATCTTTTGTTGCTGTCTTAATTAAAATACAACTTTCTGGCATTTTCTAAAATTGTATAGATGTTTTACTAAGATGCTTATTTCATTTTCTGCAAGATCTTGTGATGTCAAAAGCAAGATTTTTTTTAAAAAAAACCTAATGTTGAACATTCATTTTTGTTCACTCTTTGAAATTAAATAAATCAGCTTTTCCTGGTCACTTTCATATTTTTATATGCCAATTTTGTAGAATTTTCAAGCTTCTCTTTGAAATAAAACATATTCTGTTTATATTCATAATAATTAAATTCCATCTTTCTGTCATTCCTGATGTATCACTGAATAGCAGGTTTTGCAACTGAATTTTTGTTTTGTAAGTAGATTGACATGTTTGCAAAACCTGATAACTGTATAAATTAGGTGCAAATACCGCTAAGTCAGTACTTCACATGAGATTTTGATGTATAAAATGTAATCACTGATTTCAGCCATTAATAATGAGTAATTAATTATTTTTCACTTATTTTTAAAATAAGTGAAGTTCTGACTGTCAGATGATGTAATGCTTTACGAACTCACTGAGGCGAGTAACAGTCAGAGAAGTTCAGAATCCTCTAAGTACATCATCAACAGATTAGTTGAAATAAAAATAATGTTAGGTGCAAATGGAATGCTATCTTATACAGCAAGGTATTCTAAGAATTGTATGTCAATAGTAGTTTTCATGCGAATATGCAGATGTTTTTGTACTAACTGCACCTTTTGGGCTAGATGGATATTAATTTGGAGGAAACTGAATAAACATCAGGCCATTGCATCAAACCCTGCACATGATCAAGATGGTATAACTTAGTATATATTCCTTTTGGTCTGGAGTGTTAGTACTGCAAATCGAAATGATTGTTTAGTGGACACACTGCACTTTTTGGCAAATAATCCTGAATGTCCATGCAGTAAACATCATGTGTAGATGTTCCTTTTCATTCTGTTGATATACAGGTTAAAAGAGAGGGGCAAAAAATTGTAGTCCAGTTGGGTGAGGTGACGCAGAGGGAATTAAGTAAGGAAAAGCGTTGCTGATGAAAGTAGACATGTTTTGCTATGTGGGTTGGGAAATAAATGTGTTGGCAGAAGTAAGAAGGATGAAAAATGTAGAATGGTAAGAGCAACAATAGCCTTTCTGCAAAATATTAACATGCTAAATTTGAATATAAATTTGAGTGTTACAAAATCTTTTCTGAAAGTATTTTCCAGTCTTCCTGCTGTTATTTAATGCTGTAGGTTTTGTTAGTACACATAAACATAAGCCCTACCTACACTTTACCCATGATCCAAGTCACAGAAATTAATCAGTTTTCTACTGTTTTTAGCCATGTGGGCACACAACGTCTGCATTGTTTAGAGCACAGTGCCTCTTTGTAGTCTGGATGTCCAGACCCAATCATGTAGGATTCCATCTAGGAAAACACATTCTGCTTGCCACTGGCATAATGGAGACTATGCAACATCACAGGCATTGATCAGAAATGAGAATGTTTCCTGTAGCAATGCCTTGTTCGGATAGTTGTAAAGTGCTCAGTTTCTAAAACGGTACCTGTTTTTGAAATCAGTTCTGGTTTTGCTGCAAAAGCTACATCTTATCAATTTCTTCCATTGCTACCATAGTTGAGCTGTTAAGTGTCACAAGCAAGTGATGTATCTTAATCCTCTGTGTTATATGTCTCCTGGAAACCTTGCAGGAGTTGCCCTAGTTGACTGCTTTGTGAATATCATGTTACATCACCAACTAAATAAGAGAAAGTCTCTGAATAGATTCAAAACAACTGTCAGAGACACAAATTTGTATTTTATTCATAATCTTGGTATCAAACAAGACAAGAAAAGTTAAAGAACCAGCTTGTACATCTCCATTATCTGTGGTAGATTTGGAAGTGAAAAAAGGAAGGAAAGTTCACAACAACACATTTGCCTAATTATTCTGTTTTGTTTCTCCTCCAGTTACCATACATTCTGTTTCTCTCTGTGAATTCATAATTTGATTTGTTACTCTGTGGCATTGATGTAGTCTATTCTCTATAACATCTCCATATTGGTATTCCTGATAATCTAGTTGTGTATGACACAAGACCAAATGTAGATACAGTCCATATGAAGTTACCAGTGTGTAGTATCTTACTGTTTGTCAACATTGTAGTCAAGGTCCACTAGAACAGGATTCAGTAACTAAATGAACTACATGCTAAGAAAAGTTTTGCATTGTGCTAAATGAATGATTGGCCATTTTTTAATTTTTTTTATTTTTAATGAACAGCCTTCTTCTGTAATGAAATAAACATCATTCATTATTAGTTTCTTATTGTTATTATTATTTGATCACTTGTAAGAGTGAATCTCCATTTAATATGAATGCACATGACCACTGAATCATGAAGAATGGAATATTTAATGTTTTGACATACATATATGCACATTTACCTCCGTGTTTCTTTCGATGACAATAGGAAAAACACAATAACAAAAGATGACAATGGGAGACTGGTAATGCAGACAGAACTTTGCACCAATTTCTTTTGATTTAACACTGCAAGAACAGATAAATTTGTGTCACAGTACATTATCACATTACTCAACAATTGAATATGTAGTGTGGACTCTGCCACTGCTATAGACAGCTACGAATTTGTGACCACAATGATGGTTTACCGTTGGCTCAGCTGGTTGTAGTGTTACAGCCATAAATGGAAGACTATGTTTGATAGTTTTGGTCTGCTGCTGTTTGAATGAGTTACGCCATTGGATAAATTAGGGTTTCTTTTTGCATTTATTTACACAGCTACGTAATCAAATGTGGCTTCACTTGTAACATCCAGTTTTAAATATAATTCTTAAGACCACAGGTAACCTCGATCCAGTACATTGTGGAAGCAGGCATAGTGGTCTGCTTTACAAGTATCAAGCAATGATGCAAAAAAAGTGTCTTGAATCATTCAAAAGACCCATCAGTGGTGTGGGTTTGTATTCTTATCATCATTTAAGTACCAAACAAGATGGGAACATCACAAAAGTAATGAACAGGCTAATTAGTATGCATTGTACGCATAGCTCTCAAGGTGAAACGCATATGAAGGTGCAGGATTGTACATAGCCCACATTTTCAGTTTAGTTGCTTTGTTAATGGACATAATTTTCAGTTTCTTCTCTTTTGAATCCTCAGATGAATAGACTATTGTTTGGGATCAAATAATTAGTTAACTGAATTTATTCTTGTTTCCATCCCCACTAACAAACATACTTCTGCATTTCTCATGGTGGTTAAGAAATTCTGTTCATATGCAGCACAAGATTGTGTGTAGATACAATAGATTTTGAAGTGCAAAGTATTTAATATCTTACTGCTTCATGATGTTTATTGTGTGGAAATTGTAATCATGATGAATATGACTATATTTGCTATCTCTGCATTGAAATTATACAACACCAGTGTTAACAGCCCCCTTCCATGGCAGAAAGCTTCAAATATGAGGAATTCTAGATTCAAACTAATTGAATGCCTTAAATATAGATGGCAAAATGAGCAACGTTAGAATGTCTCAGGAGATAATAACACTGCATAAAAACCAAACGTGCTTTCACCTTTGCTCTGAGAGCCTGTGTTAGATGAGCAGGACAAGCATTTCACTGCAGGGCATAGCTGAGACTTGGTGACATGGATGCAAATATTTGGCAACCCTGTGGCAGTGCATTTACTTCTGCATGAAGTCCTGAACTGTTCTGCTAAATTTGCTTTGCATTCCCTATCCAGTTCGTGCTACATAATCCTCATGTAAGATGAGACACTGAGAAAGAAAATTTAATTTTTGGGCTCCAGGACTGTGACACTTCATATAAGTGAAAACTGTTCCTATTGCATTATGAGACTTAGTGACCAATACTACGATGAGAGAGACCAGCCTCCAGCACAGTCTCATTAGCTGAGTGGTTCGATACATAATGCAAGAGTAGTGTGGGTTTCCAGCTCTAATCACAATGCAGACCAGGGTGCTCTAAGTTCTTATTTTCCATTTTGTTTAATGGAGCTGCAAACTGTTAGAAGAAATCTTTTAACAAAATCTGAAGAAAACCTTAACACATTAAGTCTTATCCAAATCTCGAATCAGTAAAGTGGTCAATGGTCAAAGGTGTCTGCTTGTGAACATCATGCATCTTCACTATACAGACATCTCCAAAGAACTTCAACTTGACTCTTGATGACACCAATTTAAGTTTTGTCCATCACATAGAACGCATACTTATGATATGAATATAGTTACCCTATGCCAAATCTATATAATAGCAAATAGGAACCCCTGTTGATGTTTTCTAACATTGATGTTAGCAATTTCCTTCCACTCTGGGTAGCTTTAAAAGTCAGCAATTTTGTTGGTTTGAATCTAATTCAATATCTTAAATATCACTTTTTATCAGTGTAAGTTCTCCATGAATCCATATGCAGACCTCAAAATGTGCAGTGTGCTTGTATTACTATAGAGCATGCACTGTTAGGTATTCACACAGTTTATCAGATATATTTACTGTAAGAAATCAAATAATCACAGTAAAATTCATTACACCGCAGTTACTCACTGTGGCTTGATGAAAGCAAACAAATTCCTGATAAAAAAAATTGCATGAAGAATCACTTCTAAAAGGAAAACAAAGAGATATAAAGCATTAATAATGACATTAAACAAAATTGTGATATAGTCTGATTGGATCACTAGCTATAAAAGTAATTTTGGCCATAGTCATGCCCTGCATATTAGTGTAATACAATACTCATCATATAAAAGTAGGTCATCTGCTTCTGTTGCTATAGGGTGTGAAATGCAAACAAGATTTTTTTTGTGGAGCATCACTCATCAACAGTAAAGTATTTTATAATCTCCAAAGTAAAGAGTGGTGGTTGATGCTTTCAACACAGGGTTAGGGAGAGCAGCACTGCTGCAGCAACCACTGCCAGCTGCCAACAACTGGATCCTGGAGAGATCTGATGCATGCAGTGTTCAAAGGCAGTCTGCTTAGAAATATTTTACAATAATGTTATTGGACAGAACTGTTATTACAAGTGAGTCAGAAAAAGAAATACATTTTAGCAGTGCTACTGTTACATGCAGGACATAAACACTCAGGTGAACAGTGTTAAAAAAATTCAGGCAACAAGTAGTTTTAGCTGTGAGATATAGCATTCAGAAGACACACTGTTTACCGATAGACCACAGGCACAGACACAACATAACAACTTGAACAGACAACAAGAATTCCTCCAGGAACTACTGCATCTTACAGTATTGCCACATTGTGCAAATAACCTGACATAACATATCATCAGCTTGGTCAGTTTATTTGACCCTTGTTGTTATTGACTCTGTGGTAGCTGGCCACCGGCCTGATTTTATGTCAAACAGTGTGGATTAAATTTGTAAACAGAGGTAACATTAACCAAACTTTACAATTATGAGGAATAAAAGAAAAAATTAAAGAAGGTGATGCAAATTTCAAACTTCAGTGTCATAGAAGAGAGTAAAAAAGTGAATACTTTTGTAATTTATGCCACCATACATTAGTATGGTTTTCACTGAGCTATCTGAAATAAAAGACAGAAAATTAAATGAATATCTATGTCTGTACATATTATATATTAAAGTCTCTCTCCATGATTTCTGTCTGTACGTTTGGGCTAATCTCAGTGACTACTATAGGAATTTTGATATAGTTTAAACCAAAAGAGGGAGTGATTCATAAGTATGATTTTTGCATGTAACTACATACTGAAAACAAGTTGTCCAGTGATTGATACTACCCGTGTGAAGCTGGGGCGTGTTGCTAGTGTACCATGAAAACCAACACAGAATATGTATAGTCTAGCAAGAATTTAAACTGCTAAGACAGCCCCCTTGTACTAACAGCTACTTTTTTATAACAGTAAAACTGTATGATTAGAATACAAGAGACCACAGACTGTGTTAAAGTGGAAGCTTAGGATAAAATATAAATAAGTGCACTCAGAACAATAATGTTTAATTTGATATACACAAGACAAATTGAAGAATGAAGTAAGATGAAAATTAAATATTTAGCCCACCTTGGTGTAGTTGGAGATTGAGCACTGGCACAGTTTTACAAGAATGGATGAAGGAAGTGGTGGAACTACAAACGATACACACAAAAGAAAAGATTGGAAAAGCATGTAAAATGTAAATTATGAGGATGAGGTGGCAGTTTTGACTGACAATCCAATCTAATGATCATACTGAAAGTCATGAGAAGCCCACTGTTATGAATGTTAATTTTTATTCTTTGGACAAACTATGTACCTCATATTAATTTGCAGACTTTTGTGTCACTTTTAACATCTATCTATCTATTTCTTTACACATGCTTTTCCCACTGTTGTGGGTGTCTGAAACTTTCCTTGAGATGGAAGTCTGTTTTGACTATCTTTCTCTGGATGTCCTCCAGTGTCCTACAGCATTTATCTTGCAACTATTTGTTCACAGAATTGAAAGGATTGTGGATGGAGGGTGCTAAGTCAACACTACAGGGAGGCTGCGGAGGACTTTTCCACCAAAATGCTGTCATTTTCTCCATAGTGTGACCCAGCAGAATATGACTGCGCATTATTTGTGCTGCCAAATTATCTTAACCATTGGGCATTAGTTGTGTAATGCAGGACAGAGCTTTAAAGAATCCAGTTCTAGCAGACACTATTTGTGGTCTGTCCAAATTTTTAAAACATCAACTGGAGTGCAACCATATGGGTCCCAGAAAATACTACACATAATTTTCCTTGCAATTCACTCATAATTTGCTCTCTTTTTTATGATGAAACTAAATGATACCAGTCCACACTCAGATAGTATGTTTCAGGTTCATAACAATGGAACTAGCTTTCATCGTTTGTCACAACATTCACAAAAAAGTCATTTCATTCATCCCAGTATCTCTGAAGGCTTTGTGTGAGTTCTTCTTTAAACTCTGTGGTCTCAATTTGTTTAATATAAGCACTGAATCATTTTCTGCACTGCGCTATCACCTTTGAAAGTTTTGCTGTGATTTCATTTGCAGTGTCATTTCTGTCTCCTCTAATGAGCTTACCATCTCTTCCCTTGCTGTGTGCTATGGATTAGTTCATGTGTGACAACTATGAGGCTCATCTTGTGTACTCACATTCCCATACTTGAAGTGCTGCATCTCCATATGTACAGTCTCAGACATAAAACCTGGCTGCTAGCTGGCTGCTGCAGAGACAGTCAGAGTCATTCACAAGCTACCAGTAAAACTGGCCGCTCCTCAGAATTCTAAGTCCACCCATATGCATTGTAGTATGTGGAAACATCTGGAGGAAATATTATCCTCAAGTTGAGCTGTACAGTGTTGTATCTGGTAGTGGTAAAGATCACACAAAGCAGACGCAAAGAAGTGAATTTGAGTCCCCTCATTCCTTTATTTTTTTACTGCATTTTGGCTGTCTGCTAAAGGCATCAGTCTGGAAGAAACTCAAAAATAATTCCCTTCAGTCTATAACACACCAGTAACAGCCACACCATCTGCAAAAGACCTCATGGCTGTGTCAAGAATGGAACAGTTTATGCTCGAGAGTTTTCTCACCTTACAGCAGCCACCAGTCACCCAACACTTGGAACCTTGATGCCAATTGCCTTCCGATCAGGTGATTGTGGCACATCACGCTTTTGCACATTCCTGCTTTTGCATTGAAAATTGTTTCTTACTGTCTGATTTTCCACATGAAGTAACTTCAACAAACCAAGTGAGCACTATGCAGTACACACGATGTGTAGTTTACTATGAGTGTATTTATCAAGTATTATTTTCTTACTTCTAGTATTTGTCAAGCAGTTGTGTATTGGATTTACTATACTTCAATATTGTGAATGTTCCTTAAGGATTATAAATTAAAACTGAAACTGGGGAAGTGTCTAGTACTTGCATCATATTAGTCACTTCGGGTTGAATGGAGGATTGCAGGCAGTGGGGTGGGGGGCCAGTGTGAACAGATAATACTTTGTATCTAACACAAAAGGATGTTGTGCATTCTGATCTCCTCTGGGTGTTCCTGTTGCAGCTGGCACCTTTCAGTCACAGTATAATGAAAATTACCAAAAAAATGCATCAAATATTGCTACTACACCATAATGCACTCTGTTTGTTTCACAGACAAAACTATCCAGGAGTTTGTTAGGGAAGTTGTCTAACACAATTATTCACCTGATCTTGTGTTCTGAAATGCTTACCTTTATCATTCTTTATCAAACAAGTCTCAAGAAAATTCCTTTCCAGGAAAAATGCACTTCCAGCTTGACTTGGTGACATCTTTAATTTCAAATGAGTAGGTTTCCACAGGTGCTGAATTGGTAATCTACCTGACCATTGTCAAACTGCTTTAGGTAATGTGAGACGACATACTGTTAATGATTACTTTTCTCTCTTATGTTTACTATTGTGTCCAATAAACTAACAGAAAAATGCTATTAACATAAGAACTGTACGAATACATATGTAGTATAAATTACCACAATGACCTTACGATGACAGTCTATCTTAATAAAACATGAAAATAATCAATTTTTGACAATATAATGTAACTGGATAGAGAACACATACATAAAAGAAAGGTTTTACTTATGTAAGATTTTGGAGCCAGTGCCTCCTTCTTCCAGCAGAAGGGTTGAAGGGGAAGCAAGAGGGGTGAAGGGAAAGAAACTGGAGAGCTTTAGGAAAAGGCGTAAAGTCCAGAAAAGTCACCCACAATCTTGGGTCAGAGAGACTTACTGGATGGATGAAAAGGAAAAACTGATTGTTGGGGACTGCACAAGACAAGATTTGAAAACCTGAGTGCTTAAAGGTCAAAGACAGAGTAATATGCAAGCAGAGATTACTGTTAAAATACTGTGCATGTGTTAATAAGAGTGAAAAGTTAATTGCATCGTATGTTAGAGAGGTGGGAGGGGAATAGCGAAAAATAGACAGGTCAGAAACTGGAAGATGTAGAAAATTGAAAGGGAGTAAATAAAAATGGAGTGAAGAAAGGAGTAGTTTCTGTGAAGAAATGCTGAGATGGAATAAATTAACATAAATTAAGGCCAGGGGGTGGTGAGGAGCAAGGACACGCTGTAGAGCTAGTTCCCACCTGTGGAGTTCTGAGAAAATGGTATCTGGGGGAATAATCCTGATGGTGCATTATGTGAAACAGGCACAAGCCCATGGCTTCCTAAGATCATGTCCTGAAATGAGATCCATTCTGTCTGAGATTTTGGCCAACAAGTAGAATAGCTATTTGTCACCTTCCCAATTTCCCAATCCTCACAATATCTTTATCAGACCCTATGCTCCTTCTGCATAAATCTCCCTACCCTATGTCTCCTACCCCTGCGACTGTCCTCGCTGCAAGACTTGCCCTATGCACCCTCCCACCAATGCCTATAGCACTCCTGTAGCTGGCACAACATATACTATCAAAGGGAGAGCCACCTGTGAAACAACGTGTCATATAGCAGCTGTTATGTAAGCACTGTTAGCCTTTTACATTGGTATGGCTACCACCAAGTTGTCAGTTAGGGTGAATGGTATTAACCCATGCAGTGTTTTAGCAGTAGTCTCCATCTTTCATATTACCCTGTCTTCCCTCTTTAAGCTCTCAGGTATTCAAATCTTATCTGGTGTAGTCCCCAACAATCAGTCTTTCCTTTGCAGCCCCATCTGTAAGCCTCCCCTAACATGGGGTTCTGGGTGACTTTTCTGAGCTTTATTTCTTTTCCTAAAGCAATCCAGTTCCTTTCACAACAACCCTCTTCCTTCCCCTTCGGCTCTTCTGCCAGAAAAAGGAGCCACTGGCTCAGAAAGCTTGCATAAGTAAAACCTCTTTTTATATGTGTATTCTCCTGCTGCCGCTTGGTGAGTTGAATTTTTATCTATCCAACTACATTAGCATGAATTAGTAAGATATTGGGGATTTTGGACTTTGAAATGGTCTATGCTTATGTGCTGTCCTGTGTCATATTGAGGTAGTATGGAAATTCGGTGGCTGAAGTAGGTTGTTAAGAAATTATTGAGTGCCACAATTTCACAAATGAAAATATGTCAATGTGTTTCATTCCCATTTCTGTAACTAGGTTTAGGGGCTTGCATATAGTTACTAATAATACTCAGATGCAAAGACTGCAGACTAAATTTCATAAAACAATAACTGTAAAAATTATTATTATTATTATTTTTCTGTATTGAGAACACTGAAAACTGACAGGTTCATTCACCAGAGATGACATATTTTTGGAACATCTTCCATGGTTATACAGTTAACATTGTGAGTAGGCAGCATGTCTTTTGGTCACTGTAAGCTTGGAAAATGTTTTGCTTAAGAATGCTGCCATTGCCACTATACCCCAAACTAGAGCAACACAAATGAAAAGACAAGAATGCATTGAAAAATGTAAATTTTCAGGGAGAGACTTTGTATACTATGAATAAATCAAGAATGACTGGAAAAGTGGGCTCAAAAAGTCTTGGAGAAAATGAATTCAACAAATGTCTGCAGTGCATGTTCGATTCCAGCTTCTGCTAACTTGAAAGGCGAAGCAGTTGTCATCAGAATGCAGAACAAGGAACACAACATGCTTGCAGTTATGTCTAGAATAAGCAAAACAGTCATTCAGTCTATAAGTATTGAAAGAATAGCAAGCTCAATCTGGTTGTAATGATTATAATGTAATGGCTGCTGATTCTTTATCAGTAAATGCAAAGGACATTTGTGATGAAGAGCTTTTAAACTTGCAGTATGCTTAAGGTAGAGAAAACTCAAACTTGAGTATGGTGCAAATTTTCTATGCAGCACTTCACAGTCAGTGCAGACTGTTGTTAATTTAGTCCATGACAGTTTCATATGAATGAAGCCTCTAGTCTACCACAATATTCATATGAGAATTATTGAGTTGTAATAATGGCAAAGATGTGCAGACAGTTCTAATATTTGTAGAGACTATCCAGATGCTGCTGGTTCATGACACCAAACTACCGCTACATTAATTTATAGGGCAGACTTAATATCTTCTCATGAAGGAATTGCTCAACAGTGGATGAATAGGAGCAATATCCATGTACTCCACATGACACAAAGCCATTATATTACAATTAAACACAGAAAAATGCCCTAAGCTTGTACCTTTCCACCAACAATTTAATTTCTTTTGCAATAGTCTGCACCTCACTGTGGAGGTGATAAGCAAGTGTTACTGTCTACCACACCACTGTTCACACCCATTCCCCCCACCCATTGTGGATGTCTCACAAATTATAACACTGGATGCAGATTTATACCTACTTTACTGGCTTCTTATTGTCATATTTTCTGACTGGATATTCTGCTGTTGCTCTGAAGAAGAGTGCTCAAGAAAAAATACGAATATTCTGTGTGGTGAACATCCAATGTTTACAGTCTTCTAACCCTACAATTCAAAATGTGATGAAAATAAGCAAGATAAACCAATTTATGAACTAGTAACTAACAATACAGTAATAATCAACAAGTTCAGAAAACTTCATTGGTCATTTGAAAATTAAGAAAACCTTTTTATCTGCACTGCACTGCAGTACAAAATGAAGAGTTTCTTAGCTATTTCATTACTTAATTTTGTTGTGGTCTTTTTAGATTACAGTGGAGGATGAGGGAAAATATCTTACTTGAAAAATACTTTTCCAGCGAGATTTGAATATATAGCTACAGCTGCAGTAGGTCACAGCATAATGTGAACGGTCTCTAATTGCTGCAGTGGTAGTTAGCTAAGGCAGAAAAGGCATTTTATTTATTTTTACTTTATTGCAAGTTCTGTTGATCCTCATAGCAATGGAGTTGCAAGGATATGGAATGAGTCAGTATTTTTATAAAGTTAACAATACAGTAGCACACCATATGGTTAATTCATGATGAAATCATAGTAACAACATGGAACACTAGAAGAAATAAAAACATATTACATACATCAGAATTAACTCTTATGTGTACACATTAAAATTAACAATATCAAAGTATTTGAGCAACAATATAACACTACAGCAACAAATAGTTTACATTTATGCTTACATTGAATGGCTAACTCAGTTGTATAATAAAAACTTGCTCCTACGCACTAAAAATTCACTAATTGAATAGAATGACTTTTGTATTAAGTATTCTTTCAGTTTGCTCTTGAACTTTGGTGTTTCAGGAGCAAGGCTTTTGATGACACTGGGTAGAACATTGTAAATTTTGATGCCTGTATAATTTACTCCTCTCTGTACAAGGGTATAATCTGACTGGTTACTATGAAAGTACTCTCTTTCTCACAGAGTAAAATATGACAGAAAATATAATTTACTTATAAAATAACCTTATTGTAGTCAAAAATTCAATTTTCTAACTCATTGTCACTTTCTACACAAGAATCATTCAGAATATACGAGGTGCTGAGAACCATAAGGGCATAAAGCACACTGTTATCAACTTTGAGAGTGTAACTTGTATGCACGCTCCTAACATCTATGGATCTTGTGGTGAACCAGCTTTGTCTGTACCAGTGGCTCCCAGATGGTGGTACACATGAACATTTTAGGTGGAACACCTGCTGATATAAGAAAAATTATACTGATACTTTATTTTCAGGTAAAATAACAGTGATAAAACAGATTAATAAAGGAAGCATGTGTATAATGTTAATGAAAATGGGTTTAGTGTAGAATGTTTATTTCAGACTGTATGCAACACAGAGGAAGGTCAGATTTTTACCCTTCCCTTCATTAGGTCATCACTGCCTTGGCTGGGAATGATTCATTTTGTTTTGATGTCGATGATATTTTAATCAGGTCTTGTGTGTTATTAATGAAAAGTTTTCAAACTGCTTAGCAACTGTACCACCTTTTGTGGTGCACCAGTGTGTGGTGCTGCAGTAGTCATTTCACAGTGAACAGTTATTATTGTTACAGTCAGTTTGTTGGGCATTACATTAAATGACATGGAGATAAGAAGAAAGCTTGCATCTGGAACCGGAGTGTGCATGTTATAATGAGCTGACTCTTGACTACTACACTCCTGGAAATGGAAAAAAGAACACATTGACACCGGTGTGTCAGACCCACCATACTTGCTCCGGACACTGCGAGAGGGCTGTACAGGCAATGATCACACGCACGGCACAGCGGACACACCAGGAACCGCGGTGTTGGCCGTCGAATGGCGCTAGCTGCGCAGCATTTGTGCACCGCCGCCGTCAATGTCAGCCAGTTTGCCTTGGCATACGGAGCTCCATCGCAGTCTTTAACACTGGTAGCATGCCGCGACAGCATGGACGTGAACCATATGTGCAGTTGATGGACTTTGAGCGAGGGCGTATAGTGGGCATGCGGGAGGCCGGGTGGACGTACCGCCGAATTGCTCAACACGTGGGGCGTGAGGTCTCCACAGTACATCGATGTTGTCGCCAGTGGTCGGCGGAAGGTGCAAGTGCCCGTCGACCTGGGACCGGACCGCAGCGACGTACGGATGCACACCAAGACCGTAGGATCCTACGCAGTGCCGTAGGGGACCACACCGCCACTTCCCAGCAAATTAGGGACACTGTTGCTCCTGGGGTATCGGCGAGGACCATTCGCAACCGTCTCCATGAAGCTGGGCTACGGTCCCGCACACCGTTAGGCTGTCTTCCGCTCACGCCCCAACATCGTGCAGCCCGCCTCCAGTGGTGTCGCGACAGGCGTGAATGGAGGGACGAATGGAGACGTGTCGTCTTCAGCGATGAGAGTCGCTTCTGCCTTGGTGCCAATGATGGTCGTATGCGTGTTTGGCGCCGTGCAGGTGAGCGCCACAATCAGGACTGCATACGACCGAGGCACACAGGGCCAACACCCGGCATCATGGTGCGGGGAGCGATCTCCTACACTGGCCGTACACCACTGGTGATCGTCGAGGGGACACTGAATAGTGCACGGTACATCCAAACCGTCATCGAACCCATCGTTCTACCATTCCTAGACCGGCAAGGGAACTTGCTGTTCCAACAGGACAATGCACGTCCGCATGTATCCCGTGCCACCCAACGTGCTCTAGAAGGTGTAAGTCAACTACCCTGGCCAGCAAGATCTCTGGATCTGTCCCCCATTGGGCATGTTTGGGACTGGATGGAGCGTCGTCTCACGCGGTCTGCACATCCAGCACGAACGCTGGTCCAACTGAGGCGCCAGGTGGAAATGGCATGGCAAGCCGTTCCACAGGACTACATCCAGCATCTCTATGATCGTCTCCATGGGAGAATAGCAGCCTGCATTGCTGCGAAAGGTGGATATACACTGTACTAGTGCCGACATTGTGCATGCTCTGTTGCCTGTGTCTATGTGCCTGTGGGTCTGTCAGTGTGATCATGTGATGTATCTGACCCCAGGAATGTGTCAATAAAGTTTCCCCTTCCTGGGACAATGAATTCACGGTGTTCTTATTTCAATTTCCAGGAGTGTATTATTGTGATGTGAGAAGTAATTTCATTGAGTGAATTATACATGATTATGTTTTAATTTAACCATGAAGCAATTATTAATCCAGGAAGTTCCTTCTATCTCCAAGGATGCAGTTAGAAAACTTAAACCAACACCTAACCTCAAGTATGATGGAATCTACTTTCGGTCTAGCTTTACAGTAAAGCTTGGCACAGAAACAGTGCTAACCCATTTTCCAACTGCATTTTATGCTTAGAAAACCTTCCAAATCAAAGCATAGAGCCTTCATTATTAAATCAACATCGAAGTTCTAAGTTCTGAATTAGTTGGTATACCTTCTGACATTTTTCAAAGGAAGTATGCATTTTGCAAAAAAGAATCCAGATGCATGGCAAATATTATCATCACTAATACTAACTTGATAAAAGCCTCTTGCATGGTAGTTTTAGAATTGGAAAGGAAGGAAAATCTCCCACAGTTGGTGAGTCTCTTACTGACCACTGCTAGAGACTGAATCCAAGCAGTTTCGAGGGTAAAAGTGGCAAAAATTACAAAAGCTTCCATTATCTAACAATACAGTAAAAGGTGAATTGAAGACATGTCCCTCAATATTGAAGAAATGTTATTATTACAGCTGAAAGAGTGCACTTATTTCACTCTTCAGACAGATGAGAGTACAGATGTCACAAATAGGGTGCAGTTACTCATTCTTGTACTTTGTGACTATCTTGAAGAGATATGGAAAGGGTTTTTGCAATATCTTTGTGTCAAATACTACAGCAGAAAACATTTTCAATACAGTTAACTTTTATTTGTTAGAAGGAAGCATTCCTTGGCAAAAAGGTATTGCTATTTTACATACAGAGCCTAGGCAATATATGGTCACTTAACAGAGCTGGCAGCAAAAGAGAAGAAATCTGCACTTTATTGTTCTAATGGTATCCCCAAAACTCTTCATATTGTTTTGACAGAAGCTGATATCTTTGACAGACTTCACATTTTGAATATGGGCTGACAAGGATGAGGTAAAACATCTTTTTTACATGACAAAATATTGGCTTTCAAAAGAAATTTGAATCTCTTCAGTCCACAAGTGCTGAACAATAACTTTTTCACATACCCTACTCTTATATAATTTTTGGAAGACAATGAACTAGTTTCCGTATGTTATTTAGTTTGATACATTATTACATATTCAGAAGTCCATCAAAAAGGTCTGAGAAGACTTTCCTGAAGATTATGCTTGAAAGAGTTTTTACTTTTATCCCTAATTTTTTTAATTTTCTTTATTGGTCTGACCATTTTATTCATCTCATTTATTTAGTGAAATTTTAACAAAATGTGGCTGGACAAGGAAAGTACTGGAAGAAGTAATCATGAAAGAAACTTTCATCAACATGACTAGTGACAATTCAGTGGAAGATGCTACCATAAAATAAACTCCACTTTCATTTTGGATGGGAACACAAATGGTATACGCTTCCTTTTTAAACAGGCAATCTGATTTTTTGGTGACATTTGTTACTTACATATGTGAAAATGGGTTTCCTGAGTTGTTGTACTAGGTTGGTACATAAGTTCATAGTGTTTTTCCACAAGTTTAATAAACACAACAGATACACCTAACAGAGAATTTAGTCATCAATAATACATTCTCCTTTACTATTTACAACAGTCTGTCAATGTTGGATGACTTTTCAATTCAACAACTGTAGAAATGATGTGGTTTTGAGGCGAAGACTTGTCAAGCCATGTTCAGAGTGCATTTGCATCTGGGAAAGAAGTTCCTTGAAGGTTGCTTGAGAGAACAGAAAAGGTGAAAATCTGAGGGTGCAAAATCTGGTGAATAAGATGAATGTGGAATAGCTTCCCAACCCAACTCCTGTATAGTGTTTTGTCACTCTAGCAGAATGTGTGCGGATGTTCTTGTGGAGAAGCATCACTTCACGCAATCCTTGTGTGGTCGCTGTTCTTGGACTGCTTCTGCAAGACATCTCAGTTGTTGACAATAAATGTCAGCAATGTTGATTACATCTCAGGGAAGCAATTCATAGCGCACCACAACGTTGCTGTTGAATCAGTTGGATAACATTATCTTTTGTGGATACATGCAGGTCTTTGTACAGAGAGTTGCTGCTTTGTATGGGCTCAGCCATTATTTCCTTTTCCTTATATTAGCATAAAGACACCATTTTTGTCACTAGTAATGATACAGGATAGGAATGGTGTGTGTTTTTCATGATCCAGTTGATAAGCAAATAGAGATGAATATATAGTCACCCACTGGTTTCTGTGATTTTGGTTTAGAGTGTGCTGTAACTGTACACCTGATTTTTTAACTTTCCCCACTGCATTAAGGTGTTACACTATGGTGGACTGATCACAGCTCCACATTTTCCAGTTGTTGAGTGCACTGACATGAATCATTGTGGATAAATGCATTTAAACAATCTTCAACAGATCCTGAAGGTCTTCCTGAATACAGAGAGTCAGTAATATCAATACAATCCTCCTTAAAATGAGAAAACAATTCTCTTGCCTTGTACTGTCCAATAGTATTATCCTCACATGTGGTGCAAACATTTCTGGCTACCTCCACTGATATCACTCCTCTACTGAACTCCAGCAGAAGAATATGTTGGAAATGTTCCAATTTCTCTTCTTGGAACTCCATTTTCTAGTATCCACAGCTCTACTCATTATCTCTTAATGACAAAATGACAATATGTAAATGCAAATAGCAACAGTGACCTACAAATAAAAAATGACAATCAATAAATAAACACATAGTAAATGGAATACCAACGTGCAAAACAAAAATACTACGAACTTGTGCACCAACCTAATATATTAAAAATGATTATAGAGACATAGTGTTGAAGAAGTCTTGAGATTTAAGTAGAACTGAATTGAGTGAAACTTTTGAAGCTCTGGATGAAGACAAACAGCAACATGCTTCCAACTGAAACATGTAGCTGTTCTTTCATCAGAATCTAAATCTGAAAACTGATTAATTACTGATTTTGAAGTCTCATTTACCAATCAAAGCTTGGTTTGATTCTGAATTTTTTTGCTTGTTAGACTCTAATTTGCTATGCTCCACCTTTAGTTTATTGTTCTCTTGCACAATTGGTTTATATCATTTGTAATGAAAAAGTATAATAAATATTTTAAATATCATTCCTCTCTTTCTCATTAAATATTTGTATCAGAACCAGCTTAATTTAATTTCATACTATTTGCTACAATTAAGTATCACATGTGAACATGAACAAACTCTCTAAATAATGTTTCCATGAAACTTTATTACTTGTGTGTGTCACATTTCTACTACACATATTAATTGAGTGGCACGATGCAAAAACCATGCGCGTGTTATCAACAACAAGCAAGATTGTGAAATTTCATTCCCTCATACCATTCCTCTGGCCTAGTGCATTTTCTGCCCTTCTGTGTCCCACATTTCCCCCCCCCCCCTCCCCCAAGCCTCCTCCTCTACCTCAGGTTTTGTTAAACAGTCAACAAGCTGTAGTGGTACACAAACATTTCTACAAATGTCAAAAGGTACGCAATAACAAAAAGTCTGGAAATCCCTGGTCCGTACTGTTGACACACAATGTATATATGAACATTCATGAAAATTTATTTCATTGATTTCTCTCATATTCATTTCCATATTGGCCCAAAGCATGAAGCATATATTGTTACTCTGTTCAGTTGTTGTGTATGGATGCCAACATAATTTAGTGTCTGCCTCATGTATGCAGTAGTAGTACCTTAATTGGAGGTTTTATCTGAAACTTAAACTACAGAATGTACTTAATGTAACTGAAGATAACAAGGATGATGAAGTGTTGAAATAGATCATTGATGTGTGTGTGTGGGGGGGGGGGGCATTTATTATCTGTTCTTTAAGTTCTAACTAAATTTTCCATTAATTACAAGCCTTAGACAGCCAAAAAGCATTATTGTCACTGACCTATATATGGATATATTGTGAATTAATATTAATAAAATTGTACAGGATGGCGGGTATGGGCAGGCGGTGGGCGTTATGGAATAATAGAGTAATTTTTAGAGAAAGGCCATTTATTGGCTAAAGCATGTTGAAAGGGGCTACATAGGCCTAGGGAGGTGAGGGTGAGCCAGAGCTTACAATTTGGCGAACATTGTTCGCGAAGCTACCGAAAGTTGTTGTCTGCCAAAACTAAGTCCACAGTGCCGCAGCACCGGGAGAAGCGGGAGATGTTCAATGCTACAGGGCGCGCATCCGACTCGCGGGTGAGCAAGAATACAAGAGAGCGGGCCCGGCGACGGGCGGCCGGGTATGTTCGACGCACCACGCGGCTTCCTCCACCCTGATTGGTCAGGACCGAGCAAACCGTGCGGGCGGCATGGAACTTTCCAGAGCGTTGCCTGCTAAGCGACGCCTGGGACGGCGTTACCTCGTCAGCACACGAGAGAGGCGCGTGAACAAGGTGCCCTTTCTCGGTGCTGAATTCCTGTTACTAGATCGTAGGACGAAAGAATTTACAGGCAGCTAACGCTGCCGGCCGTGGCTTGGCCGCAATGGAAAAATTAAGTTACTGGTTGGAGGCTCATATAATAAAGTAAAATCTCCTATTGTCTGGCTCATCCTTTACATTCCTCCCCCTTCCGTGGGAGCGGAGAACGTACGTGAATTCGCTCAATGTAATTATTATTTGAATGTAAACAAATTTAGCTTGCAAAACAAAGTAAACATTACTTGATTAAGAATGGCCCTCACGGAAGACGGCAGGGGTCTTAATTTACGGGAGGATGTAGAGACTCTGAAGACCTCCTAGGGGTCGCAAAGGAACTTACACATGTCAACAATATTGTGTGTATACAATAATCATCATAAAACATCAAAACATCATAAAACATCAAAACATCATAAAACATCAAAACAAAATTAGAACAAAACCTAGCAGTGTGAATTAGATAAACATGTCAAGTGTTCTTGTTGTTAAGTTGAGGTAAAAATGTCTTTTTTTTTTTTTTTTTGCTTTTGTTAGAATAAGTTGAAAATTTAAACACATCACCACTGATGAGTCACGGCGGGGGCGCCTGGGGCGAGGCGGTGTGGTGTGTTGTCCTCAGCGGGCAGCGCGCAGGCTGTCGGCGGGAAGGGGGCGTGGCCGTGGCCAGGTCCGTGCACTGGAACTCAGCGCAGGGGGAGTATGAGGGGAGATTCACACGTTTCAAAACACAGTTGAAAAGGGAGTTATTACTAAGGAAACACTTCACTACACTACGCTAGTTTTTCCACATTAACTGATATCTCAGTTTCACTCTTAAAACTAAGGGAGGGCACATGCCTGATAGGTTCTTGTTTTCTCTTTATTGTTGAGTTTAGTTTGTGGCTGTTTGCCATTCATTTAAGTGCCAACAGGCGAACGTAAGAAATTTGTCCTTTTTCATGTTTTAGCAAATCATCAATTGACGTTAGAATGTGATTATTTGATTTTTTAGGTAAAACTTGAACGTTAGCTGACAAGGGAATCATGAATGAGCTTTCAGGTATAAAAGCATAATTAAATGGGTGTGAATACTAAGTAAGCCGTAGTGGCATGAAAGGTTATTAGTGGTGTTCCAACAGGAACCGTTTGCTAAAGATCTGCGCGGAGGCTACGTCAGAGTGGCAGCTGACTGCAAGGCCGAATCTCGCGCTAAGTCAGAAAGGCGCGCGGCAGATAATTTCCAAGGCCAGCGCGGCGTCGAGGCTGCACGCGGCAGCTGAGGGGTCTACGACTGTCAAATGCAACAAAATAGAAGTGGGACTACGCGTGACACAAAGCTAGATGAGCTGTTACAGTGGGTCCTGTTTAAAATTACATTATGCATTAGTAAGTTGGTTCGTAACCAAGTTCCTATGAAATCCATTTTAGCCCAAACATAATTGTTATAAAAACATGAAAATATAAAAGCGAAGTACATAAATATCATATTAAATTTACTGCATATTCCATATCGGTAAACAAAGAAAGTTAAGTGCGTCTTTGGGCTGACCCTCTACGTGTAATAACATTTACCTTGTGAGAGGAAGTTTCTCATACATCAATACATTTGCAAAACACCATAAAGTGAGAGTGACAAAGAAAAGTGACACCAGTTTGGTGCAGGTGGGACATAGATTGTGTCTTAGGATGTCAACGCTGTTGCTAGCGAAAGGAGAGAAACAAAACTCGAAGGGAATCTAGAGATTTCCATAGTGGAGACAGAAAGCGTAAGAAATTGGATTACAATATAATTTGAGCGTAATTTCTGAAGGACTTTCCTTTATGAAGGTATAGTGCGCGGCGCATCGTGGACACGACGTTATCGCCTACTTAACTGTGTATATGACAATTCTGCGACTCCAAGATAGCTGCTACTTACTTCTTCCTAAAACACGACTTCTCTCACTTAAAACAAAACTTTACTGCGCGACAAAATTCGCCGTCTTCATCCACTCAACATCTCGAAACTAAACTCACCGTCTCTATAACTCCATGGTGCTGGGCTCATTGGGCCCAGCTGGTTGCTTAAAACTCCGTCTATCATTGGTTATCTCGCAGTGTCCTGGGACACGTCATACGGTTAAATGCTACTACTTCAATAGTCGGTATTCCTTCGGAAAATACAACGGCAAAGCAGTGTCAAAGAAGGCTCAAGGTTTTGAACAGAGATTTCCGCTTACTGGCGGTTTAGCTGCGGGCTAGACGCGGTTCGCGTCTGATGTTGCCTGGTCAGCTGTCGTCAGAGAGCACAGAACACTGTTCTCCCGAATTCTTCTTCGACATGAAAGATTAAAGAATGGACTATGCCGCGAAACCGAAAAGTGAAGAAACGACACAGACAGCTAAGGGTCCGCGCGAGTGCCAGCCGCGTCACGTCAGGTACGTGCCCTTGCGGGTGGTGCATGACCCTTCAAGGGTTGTTCTGTTGATAGTGGAAAGATGAAAGTGGGTAGAACGGACTATGTCGCGAAACGGAAAAGTGAAGAAACGACACAGACAGCTAAGGGTCCGCGCGGGAGCCAACCGCGTCACGTCAGGTACGTGCCCTTGCGGGTGTGGTTCTCTTGTTCATCCAACAGACCAGGTATATAGCCAAAACTTGCTCGTTCTGGGGGTATGATTCACTCTGTTTACGTTATCTATCACGGGGGTAGGCATGTGGTATGTCCCTCCTGATAAACATTCAAATAAAAATGATAATAAAGCATGGTTACATCCTAAACTACTCTTCCAAAACAATTTATCACCTAAGACATCATTATTATTAAACAAATAATTGGCAGTACTCGGGAACTTACTCTAGCATGCTTGAAATCCTACAAAATTATTATCCTCATCAGTATAGTAACACAGCGACACATGGAAACACTAGGCTGATACAAATACTAAATTACTGGTGCTGGCAAAACTTTAGCAAAATTCTCTAAATAGTTAGTAATAAAACAGTCAAAATGAACAACAATAAGATAATACATGGACTTAAGTAATTGGACACAAGTAATTAGATATAAGTAATTGGACGTAATCAATTAGACACAAGCAATTTGACATAAGTAATTGGCAACTCGTCATAGTGATATAAGCGGTGGCAAAACCGTAACAAAAGCAAAAGTTTAAAATATTATTTCCTTCAAACAAAACTTCCTTACTCTCCAGTTACATTTCGTAGCAAAATGAATGTAAGCATCCCTTGGTATTCCTTTATGCTCTCGTTTGTGTCTTCATACCAACTAATAGTGTTTGGTACTTTTACCTAGAAGAAAACTGTCGTTAAGTCATGGCAATGTTATGTGTAATGCTGTGGAATAGTGTAATGTCACGTTAATACTTCCTGTAACAAGATTCTGATGAAAAATGATTTTATGTCTCCTTCAATGAACAGACCAATAATTATTAAACGTGTGATAAACCGTTTCCTGTGTTGATTTGTATTTGCAAATATTGACGATCATCAGTCACCCAACCATCGTTCCGGTGTGTATTGGTTGTTCCTTTTGTTCATTCTCTCACTTACCTGCTTCCATATAATCAATATTGGCGGCTCGACGAAGCTAGTTGCATCTCGAAGACGTCGATATGACTTACCTGTCGGTGCTTTGGTTTTTAATAAAATTAGAGTTCATCTGTCATATAAAGAGTGTGTAGGGAGCAAAGTATGTTCCTTACTATTGAAAATGTGCGCAAAGTTATTCATAGGGTTCGTTATATAATGGTTAAGAATTTCTGTGTTGAGATTCAGTGCAGCTTGAGGTGCTAAGGTGCGACACGCGTCGCGCTCGTGAGATTGTAAAGTTGCTGACAGCACAGCTGACAGTACGGCTGCGTCCGGTTTCACTGGCTGGGCGGCAGAACTGGCGTTCACGCTGGGTCCGTCCTCTTGCTACGCGTGGAGTTAACCTCTCGGTACAGTCACAAAATTTCCTTCCAAAGTTATCTTATGTTGTTCACGACGGTTATGCATGGAGGATGTTCTTTTCTAAGGGACTCTAATAACTTCAATCGCTAGAGGTCACAAAACTATCGGGTTCCAATTATTTTATTTAAACACTCTGTTCTTCAAAATTTAGGTAAATGGCAGGTGTTAGACTTCTATATAAACTATATTTTGCAATGGCATTCCAAACCCAACTCCTTGGCTAACGCGTTCCCCACTCAGCGGTCGTTTACAGGACAGATATAGCGGCAAGTGCCGGCTTTCTTGACGCCATATAGATCCGTTTATTAACCGTGGTGGTGATACAACATAGCCGGAGATCGATCTGAAATTCCAACATTTACTAATCCTGATGGTTTAGACAATGCGTACCAGGAAAAGTTCTCTCTCACGATTTTTGTTCCATACTGAAAATTCAAATAGACAATACACATAGATTCCCGTCTTTAGATAAGACTAATAAAATCTGTAGGGCAATATTAAGCTGGTGATTTTATTTTTATAACTATCACTTTAGGTTTGCTGTTTAAACTGCAACGTACGAATATACGAATGTGTAGCGTGGCTGTGGCACGTGGCCTGCAGGGCGAAGGTTGGGTGGTGAGGAGGGGCGAGGGGAGAGGTGCAGATGCTGCACGCACCAAGGACAGAGGCGGTGGGTGGGGAAGGGGGAACTGCAATGGCCGCTCTCTCGGCAGGCCGGTGGATGGAGAGGGGAGGGGGCCGCGTCGCCAGCTGACAGGGAGGGGCGGGACTCGGCGCATGTGAACGGCTGTAGACCACAGTGGAGGTATTTACGCACTCCTTTCCGTGGCATTTAATATACAGAAATACGTGGTACCAAGAAACTTATCTCGTTGTCTGTTCAACATCGCATCACGAAAACAATAAAATAGCACTTCAGGAAGACTCCTTTTACTTTAGAGTAGCCTATTTGTTGTTTAACTTGGACGTATTTATTCTTGTTATTATCGTTGTGTGATCATTTAGCAAAACATACATGTAATAGGGCGTCTTTCAAAGTACAGGTAGACGGCTGCATGTAGTCACTGATCTACTGGCAGTTACGAAGGCGTATTAGTATCATGTTTTTATGGTAAAGCTTTAATACCTGTGTTCGTGCACTATTCACTAAGTTAACAAGTGAAATGTGAATCCCTTTGAAATATACAAGATTAACTGATTCTTTCTCTACGTGTTCTTTTGACAAGAACAACTTTCCCCTTAATTCCATGATTAAAGAATGTTTGTGGTTTTAATTCTCGACTGCTACGATAACATGACTGGAGACGTTAAATGACAAGACAAAATGATCACATAACTTCAGTCACTTCCATTAACATGTGACGTCATAAATTCTATTACCAGTTACCAACAGTTGCCAATTCTTATGTCTACTTATAACTAACATGCACAATTTAATTAAATGTATAGTAACTACGGTGTTTTCCGTCAATTAATTCTCTTGCTGCATGCAGGACTTTGCCAACTGTTTACATACCATTCCAGACCTACTTTCAGGAACGCAAATCATAGGGGTTTGACCTTAGAGCATATCTACGTTGCTGTCTAGGCGGTTGTATTACCTTCTTCCTTGCTTTTTTGGGTGGAACTACTGGCGCGATAGGCCCGGTTTCTCCGGTCGGAATTTCGTGCTGAACCAAATCCGTAGCCGGTAGAAACTGCCTCTCTTCAAACAACCACGAAAATTCCTCTAATACTGGCTGCAACATCCTTTTCTCCTCACTGTTTAAATGACCTAACTTCTCTGCTAACTGACTCCTTATCGTCGACGCGACATATCGCACTTCTCTAACTGAACATTTCTTTCCTTTCCTTCCTTTCTTATCTTTATTTCGCTGCTTCTCAGCTCCTGTTATTTCCTCAAAAATTTCCTGACCACTGGCAACAATAGTACCCTTCGGTATCACAACATCTTCTACACCAAAATTATCTATACTTACTGGTATCGCAAAACCCTTCTGTCTCCTTTCCGGTCGGCAGATACTTCTCTTTATATGTACTGACTGACGATCTAAAACATCATTGTGGGTGAGCGGGTCAACCAGAATGTCTGTATTAGGCTGTTCTTGATTTTTGACATCTATCCAGAGAATCTTTCCACTTCCGCCTTTTATCCTCACAGGGTCAGTGGTTTTTATCGCCCACATCTGCGGTTTTATGGGAGACTGTGAACGGCGCCTTTCGCAGCTCCCTCGCGTCTGACGGGGGTGCGCACTGCCAAATCGGTGAATTGCTTCGCCGAACTGCACAGTTCGCGTTCGATAATCCACTATCCCCTGATAACGGTGCAGGAAGTCATTCCCTAGTATGATGTCAAATTCACCCTTCTTTAGCCTTACTACCTCCATCATCTGACTGTATTTACCCTCGTCGATTTGCAGGTTCACTACACACGAACCTGCAGGGACAATTACTTCCTCTCCAAGGCCACTGATATGGTACCGGGGTGGCTGTAACACCCTTCTATCATTTTTCTCCACAAACAATACACTAACTTGAGCACCAGTATCAACTAAAATTCTAACTGATTTGTTCCCGAGTACGCCAAATAGACTAACGTGTTCCACCTCTTTACATTTTTCGGTCCTAACCGGGTGTATTATTTTTGTCGGGGGCGCGGGTGGGTGGCGGAACCTGCCCCCCAAGCGTTTCCCTGATTCGACCCCGCGTTGCGGCGGTGGCCGCGCATCTGATTAGAAAATGGAGACTTTGTGGGGCAAACATTATTAGCATGGCCTACTGTCTGGCAAATAGTGCAATACGGCGCGCGACAGCGC
This sequence comes from Schistocerca americana, assembly GCF_021461395.2. Classification (NCBI taxonomy): domain Eukaryota; kingdom Metazoa; phylum Arthropoda; class Insecta; order Orthoptera; family Acrididae; genus Schistocerca; species Schistocerca americana. The sequence goes on from NC_060119.1 coordinate 545,136,412, forward strand.
ATTGCCGTATGGTTGGGCTTCCCACAACGCTGACAAAATACTTCTTTTGCTGGGACCGGTACTGGGTCCGATGGGCGCGGGGCGGCAGCGCAAAAACGCAACACCTCTTCGCGAAGCATTGCCAAACGAACAGCTTCAAACAGAGAAGTGGGGGAGGCTGCTTTGACTTCTCCTCCGATGCGGGGGTCAATACCGCGGACAAATGCATCAATTGCACGCGCTTCGGCTTCTGAACGCAAAATTCTGTTTTCACTGGCATTTTCACCTAGCTTGTAGGTACGACAAGATACTGCTCGTATGCGATCTGCAAAGGCATCAAAATCCTCATTAGGCTTCTGCCTAAGGGTTGATAATTGATCTCTGTAATATGCGGTACCTCTGGTATCGGAATAACGCGTAGTCAATCCGCGGGCCAATACTTCAAATTCGTGCGTGTCACGCAATTCGTCCACCGTTTCTATGAACATTCGGGCTTCCCCCGTCAACTTCAGTCTGGCTACATTGACCAATAGATCATCCGGCCAGGCACACGTGCGACCCACATCACGAATATTTTGTAAGAACATAGCTACATTTTCGTGGGACTTCCCAGAAAAGGTGGGAATGAAATCAGCCGCAGGAAAATTGCTTACAGTCGCCATGTTAGCAGAAATTGTGGCGTTTGTATTAGAGACAGAATTAGTGTTAGTTGCCTCTGTTTGAGCATTTGTTACAGGGGTGGAGCTAGCCACAGGTATGGAAGTTCGCGCACTAGCTTCCAGCGTCTGTTTCAAGACGCGGTTTTGCTCAAGTAGCTCCTGATTTTGTGCGAATAACTGGCGCATTTGCGAATTTATGGCCTCGAGCGGGTCTTGCGAGGCGGGTGCCTCTACGGGGGTATCCCGTTCCGTCGCTCGTGTTCCCATCGGCATGTTTACAATTTTAAGGGACGCTAGTGACCAGAAAAAAGTAATGATCGTTACAAAAAAAGGACGGCCACAAAGATTCTCAATCCAGCGGCGGAAGATCGTCGAAGATATAGTTGTAAGCATCGCGGCGACTTACATGGTGATGGCGGCGGTGCGACGCATTGGTGGCGGCGACGGCGCGGTGCAGTGACTGCGGCGGCGAGCGGTGGTCGGCGGGCGGCGGCGGCGGCGTCCGGACCCTCGGGCGGCGGCGAATGTGTTGGCGGCGGACGGCGCTGGCTCGGCCGGTCGGCGATGGCGGCAGCCCCTGGCGCGTCGGTGACAGCGGCGGGCGGCGGTGGGCGGCGCGGCGACGGAGGCTGGCGTGGCGGCGGATGACGGCGGCCCTGCCGGTCGCGCAGCGCAGCGCAGGCCCCTCGAACTCAAGCAGCGGTCAGCGCGGCGGCGTCCAGCTCACGTGGCTGACTAGCGTGGGCTGCCTCGCTGCAGCACGCGCCCTGTGCGTGTTTAGTGGAGCAGCCACGGCCCACGTGGAGCAAACGTGGCAACCGGTTGGCGCATTCCATGCGCGAAGTTCACGGCGTCTCGCCGGGAAAAATTTTGTGTAGTGACAAAGTCACTACGGGAACGCATCCACACTCCTGACACCAATTGTACAGGATGGCGGGTATGGGCAGGCGGTGGGCGTTATGGAATAATAGAGTAATTTTTAGAGAAAGGCCATTTATTGGCTAAAGCATGTTGAAAGGGGCTACATAGGCCTAGGGAGGTGAGGGTGAGCCAGAGCTTACAATTTGGCGAACATTGTTCGCGAAGCTACCGAAAGTTGTTGTCTGCCAAAACTAAGTCCACAGTGCCGCAGCACCGGGAGAAGCGGGAGATGTTCAATGCTACAGGGCGCGCATCCGACTCGCGGGTGAGCAAGAATACAAGAGAGCGGGCCCGGCGACGGGCGGCCGGGTATGTTCGACGCACCACGCGGCTTCCTCCACCCTGATTGGTCAGGACCGAGCAAACCGTGCGGGCGGCATGGAACTTTCCAGAGCGTTGCCTGCTAAGCGACGCCTGGGACGGCGTTACCTCGTCAGCACACGAGAGAGGCGCGTGAACAAGGTGCCCTTTCTCGGTGCTGAATTCCTGTTACTAGATCGTAGGACGAAAGAATTTACAGGCAGCTAACGCTGCCGGCCGTGGCTTGGCCGCAATGGAAAAATTAAGTTACTGGTTGGAGGCTCATATAATAAAGTAAAATCTCCTATTGTCTGGCTCATCCTTTACAAAATAATCCTAAATATTTATTAATATTTCATAAAATAAAGCCAGTTCATTATTGTTTCAAAGGAAATATAGGATGTTGAGACAAATCAGACCTATGAGACAGGTGATCAACTCTACAAGTGTTAAGTTACTGCACAATGTTTACTCCATTTGTTAAAGTTTTTTACGTGGAAAGTCAAACTAAAATGATAATTTTATGCTTACATTGTGAAAGCTGAAATATGCCCAATATGCGCTGCATTCACTTGGTAAGCTGGTGTATTGTGCCAGTGCCAGTGGCAGCTGTAGGGCAAGGAAGCTCTCAAGTATAAACTGTTTTGATCCTGACACAGCTATGAGCTCTTTTGTGGATAGTTTTGCTATTACTGGTGGGTTAGAAAGTGAAGCGAATTATCCTTTAAGTTCTATCAGACTGATACCTTTAGCAGATAGCCAAAATGAGGTTTAAAAAATAAAGGAATGAGTGAACTCTAACTTGTGAATTTGTGCCTACATTGCGCAATGATTATCACTATAGCACAAGCGGATAGTGCTGTACACCTTGGGCAGAACACAGCATTTCCTCCAGATACTTCTGCATCCCACAGTGTTGCCATATTGTGCAAATGGCTGGACTTAGAATTCTGAGAGCAGCCAGTTTTATTGGTGGCTTAAGCGAACAACTCAGACTTAATCTCTGTGGCAGCCAGCTTTTACGTCTAAGACTGTATATTGAAACCTGAAAAGAATTCCAGGAGTACATTTTTTCTTTTTAACAAGGAATTTTAATGAAGTATGCTGCTGAAGCAGAATTTAGAGGTTGACTGTTGTGTAAATGCGGCCTGTGGCTCCATGATAGAAGTTAATGACAACACAAAGTTTATAATATAGAGTGAAGTCCGTAGATTACAATAATGGAGTCATTGTTATTGTTATCTTCAGTCAGAGGACTGGTTTGGTGCCGCTAACCCCGATAGAACATCCTATGCAAACCATTTCATCACTGCATAACCACTACACCCTACATACACTCGAACCTGCTTACTGTAGTCAAGCCTTGGTCTCACTCTACCATTAATACTCTCTATATTACCCTCTGTAAACAAACTGACAGTACATTCACTTATCATTGTGTTTCCTATTGGTGAATCTCTTTAAGTCAAATTGTGCCTCATCTTTATTTTTTTCTCAAATCAGCTCAGCATCTCTTCATTGGTTATTTGATATACCCATCTATTCATCGGCATAAATCTGTAAGATTACATTTCAAAAGCTTCTGTTCTCTTTTTGTCTTAACTGTTTATTGTCCACATCTCACTTCTGGGCAATGTTACAGTCCAAACAAATAGTTTCAGAAAACATTTCCTAACTCTTTAATGAATTTCTCTTTTTAAAAGATGCCTTTCTTCCTATTTTCAGTCTTCATTTTATATCCTCCCTCCTTAGGCCACTGTGTTATCTTACTACCCTTGTAGAAGAATTCAGCTGCTAATGTAAGTAACCCATTCCCTAACATGATTCCCTTGTCACAGCATGACTTAAACGTACTGCGTTCCACTAACCTTATTTTACTTTTGGCTATGTTAATATTATAACCTGTTTTTAAGACACTATGTATTCTTTTAAAGTGATTGTTCAAGCCTTTTTCTCTGTTCGGAGTATTAAGTCATCAGCCAACCTCAAAGTTTTTATTTCCTCTTCATGGACCTTAATTGCTTTTCCAAATTTCTTCTTGGTTTTCTTTATTGCTTTATGACTGTACAGACTGAAAACGATCAGGGATACACTCCAACCCTGCCTCATTCCCTTCTCAACTGCAGCTTTCCTCTAACATCCTCTGACTCTCAGAACTCTAGTCCAGTTTTTGTACAACTTGTGAATAAATGTTCACTCACTGTATTTCATTCCTGTTATCTTCAAAGTGAGTATTCCTTTGTCAAAAGCTTTCTCTATGTCTCCAAATATTATAAATGTACATTTGCCTTTTTTCAATCTATCTTCTGAGGCAAAGCAGTATGGCAACCATTGATCACAAGAAACATCATTATTGTACATTGTATTTAAATATTGTACATTGTATTTAAATATGATGCTGGCAACAATCAGAGCAAAATGCCTCAGACCTTTGGAGGTGACGGAGTCCCACCTCTAACTGACAAACCAGGGACTCCTAAGATACGACTTGGCAAACAAATGGTAATGAGATGGGGAGCTATTAATATCAATGGGGGCTACTCTGGGAAGAAGGTAGAGCTGGCAGAGGCTGCAAGTAAGATGGGGCTGGACGTTTTAGCTGTTAGTGACATCCGGGTAAGGGGTGAGAAAGAAGAGGAAGTGGGAGAATACAAGGTCTACCTGTCAGGAGTCAAAGCAGGAACAGCACAATGGGGTGTAGGGCTTTACATCAGGAAAGAAATGGAACCCAGTGTAGTTGCAATAAGGTATGTAAACGAACGTCTGATGTGGATAGATTTGACAGTGTCTAGCAAGAAAATTAGGATTGTGTCAGTACATTCGCATTGTGAAGGGACAGATCAAGATAAGATGGATAGTTTTTATGAGGCACTCAGTGATGTAGTTGTTAGAGTAAAGGACAAGGACAGTGTTCTGCTCATGGGTGATTTTAACGCCAGGATTGGAAATCGAACAGAAGGGTATGAAAAGGTTATGTGTAAATTTGGAGAGGATATGGAGGCCAACACGAACGGGAAACAACTCTTGGATTTCTGTGCTGGTATGGGCTTAGTAATCACAAGCTCCTTTTTTAAACATAAGAATATTCACCAGTATACTTGGGAAGGCAGGGGAACCAGATCTGTCATTGACTATATAATAACAGATCAGGAATTCAGGAAGGCTGTGAGGGACACACGTGTATTCAGGGGATTCTTTGATGACACTGATCATTATTTAATCTGCAGTGAAATTGGGATTGTGAGGCCGAAAGTGCAGGAGGTCAGGTCCATATGTCAGAGGATAAGAGTGGAGAAACTTCAGGATAAGGAAATCAGGCACGTGTACGTAACAGCAATCTCAGAAAGGTACCAGTTAGTTGAATGTAGTCAATTACAGTCATTGGAAAAGGAATGGACAAGGTACAGGGACACAGTGCTACAAGTAGCTAAAGAATGTCTTGGAACAGTAGTGTGTAAAAGTAGGATGAAGCAAACAGCTTGGTGGAATGACACAGTCAAGGCAGCCTGTAAAAGGTAAAAGAAGGCGTATCAAAAATGGCTACATACTAGAACTCAGGTAGACAGAGAAAGTTATGTTGAAGAAAGAAACAAAGCCAAACGGATAATTGCACCATCCAAGAAGAAATCTTGGGAAGACTTTGGAAACAGGTTGGAGACTATGGGTCAAGCTGCTGGGAAACCATTCTGGAGTGTAATTAGCAGTCTTCGAAAGGGAGGTAAGAAGGAAATGACAAGTATTTTGGGTAGGTCAGGAAAACTGCTGGTGAATCCTGTGGATGCCTTGGGCAGATGGAGGGAATATTTTCAAGAGTTGCTCAATGTAGGTGAAAATACAATCAGTAATGTTTCAGATTTCGAGGTAGAATGGAATAGGAATGATGATGGAAATAGGATCACATTTGAGGAAGTGGAGAAAATGGTCAATAGATTGCAGTGCAATAAAGCAGCTGGGGTGGATGAAATTAAGTCGGAACTCATCAAATACAGTGGAATGTCAGGTCTTAAATGGCTACACAGGATAATTGAAATGGCCTGGGATTCGGGACAGGTTCCATCAGACTGGACAGTAGCAGTAATCACACCAATCTTTAAACATGGAAACAGAAAAGATTGTAACAACTACAGAGGTATCTCTTTAATCAGCGTTGTGGGTAAAATCTTCTCAGGTATTGTTGAAAGGAAAGTGCGAGTATTAGTTGAGGACCAATTGGATGAAAATCAGTGTGGGTTTAGGCCTCTTAAGAGGTTGTCAGGACCAGATCTTTAGCTTACGGCAAATAATGGAGAAGTGTTATGAGTGGAACAGGGAATTGTATCTATGCTTTATAGATCTAGAAAAGGCATATGACCGGGTTCCTAGGAGGAAGTTATTGTCTGTTCTACGAGATTATGGAATAGGAGGCAAACTTTTGCAAGCAATTAAAGGTCTTTACATGGATAGTCAGGCAGCAGTTAGAGTTGACAGTAAATTGAGTTCATGGTTCAGAGTAGTTTCAGGAGTAAGACAAGGCTGCAACCTGTCTCCACTGTTGTTCATATTATTTATGGATCATATGTTGAAAACAATAGACTGGCTGGGTGAGATTAAGATATGTGAACACAAAATAAGCAGTCTTGCATATGCGGATGACTTAGTTGTGATGGCAGATTCGATTGAAAGTTTGCAAAGTAATATTTCAGAGCTAGATCAGAAATGTAAGGACTATGGTATGAAGATTAGCATCTCCAAAACGAAAGTAATGTCAGTGGGAAAGAAATATAAACGGATTGAGTGCCAAATAGGAGGAACAAAGTTAGAACAAGTGGACGGTTTCAAGTACTTAGGATGCATATTCTCACAGGATGGCAACATAGTGAAAGAACTGGAAGCGAGGTGTATCAAAGCTAATGCAGTGAGCGCTCAGCTACGATCTACTCTCTTCTGCAAGAAGGAAGTCAGTACCAAGACTAAGTTATCTGTGCACCGTTCAATCTTTCGACCAACTTTGTTGTATGGGAGCGAAAGCTGGGTGGATTCAGGTTACCTTACTAACAAGGTTGAGGCTACGGATATGAAAGTAGCTAGGATGACTGCAGGTACTAGTAGATGGGAACAATGGCAGGAGGGTGTCCACAATGAGGAAATCAAAGAAAAACTGGGAATGAACTCTACAGATGTAGCAGTCAGGGCAAACAGGCTTAGATGGTGGGGTCATGTTACACGCATGGGAGAAGCAAGGTTACCCAGGAGACTCATGGGTTCAGCAGTAGAGGGTAGGAGGAGTCAGGGCAGACCAAGGAGAAAGTACCTGGATTCGGTTAAGAATGATTTTGAAGTAATAGGTTTAACATCAGAAGAGGCACCAATGTTAGCACTGAATAGGAGACCATGGAGGAATTTTATAAGGGGGCTATGCTCCAGACTGAACGCTGAAAGGCATAATCAGTCTTAAATGATGATGATGTATTGGTGATTGTTATTCCTTTGCCATTCACCTAAAGAAAGTGAATTACCACAATGGTGACCCCATACTTGTTTTCACATATTATTTCAGTGACTGAGTGTTGTGTGCATGCTACAAACAATGAGCCATAAAACATACAACACAATGAACCCTGTGTTCTCTTATCTTGTTTCGCCTGCAGACTGTGAATCTCTAGTGCAGCCTCTACCTCATGTCACTTTTAAAACGGAACAGGAACATTTCCGTCCTAATGCAACACAACTGGGGCTTCTAACCTAACCAGTCACAATGGTGCAAACCAAGTGCATTGTCTGCAGTATTTCCACAAGATCACACTAGCCTTGGCACTTCATGATTTACAAACTGCTGAACATGCATGTTTTGGACCAGATACGTGAACTGGAGTGGCAATCATTACAACAAAGGTGTTTTTCATTGCGACGGAATCTTCTCATCAAATTTCAGTCACCAGTTTTCTCCTCCAATTGTGAAAACATTCTGTTGGCACCCACCTACATAGGGAGAAAAGATCATCATGATAAAATAAGAGAAATTAGGGCTCGCACAGAAAAATTTAAGTGGTCATTTTTCCCTTTGTGCTGTTCGAGAGTGGAACGGTGGAGAGACAGCTTGAAGGTGGTTCACTGAATCCTCTGCTAGGCACTTTATTGTGAATAGTAGAGTAATCACATAGATGTAGATATTACCAACTATTGTGTGGATAATATGCATCACAGTCAGAGCTCGGTGGCCACCAGACTGGAAGTTTTTACACACAACATATCACTCAAGATACTGTTCGTTCACTGTTCACGTATATTACATCTCTACTGTTATCACCTTTCACAGCCACATCTTTACCTCCTGTAACAGCCTGCCATACATCTGTGTCTTCCACATCATGTACTCTTGTTCTCCTACCACCCCCCCCCCCCCCTCCTCCCCCAGGGAGCTCAACATACCTGCATTCTTACAATGAATGATAGTACTCCAACGATGCATTCAATGACCATGGTCATCCCTGCTGCTTCGGTGAATCATGCTCCCACACTTACTGTGTCATGCATCTCATGTGGTCACCTTCCCAGCTTCCCACAAAGACATTGGGTGATGCTGCTCACTCAGTCAAGATTTTGATCTCAGTATCTAGTCTCCCTCAGGGCCTCAGGGAGCACCAATTCCACTTTCTCCAATGCAGAACATTCTCACTGGCAGGTTTCCTACATTGCCCACCCTTGTTGAAAGACAAGACTCGGACCTAGTTCACCCTGGTTGACAACCTATTTGGTCTGCACAGCATCACGAATGAGGACTCATGCTTTATCTGCATGCTGAACCACCTACATGACCACACAGACCTTTTCAGTGACATTGTTCTCTGCCTCCCTGCACTCTGGAAATACTCAGCTGCCAAAGAATTGATAATTGAACATCCATCATGCCCTCCTTTGAAGCCATTTACCACATTATCCCTGAAGAAAACTTGGATTTGCAGATTCCATATTAACTCTGTTACCAGCTATGGGCATTGGTCGATGAGCACTTCGTGCCTGACATCACATTATGGACTTTGTGGCTCATCATGCTACTGTACAAGCTGCAACTTCAGCTCCTTCCACATGCTAGGGATTCTTTAGAGTCCAAACTATGCCTTGCAAACAAGGCTTATGGCATTCTTCAACATAGGCACCTGCTTGCCAAACCTGATGGGTGCATGGAGACCAGGGTTGGAACTACCAATGACCAGCCCCCCCCCCCCCCCCCCCCCCCAGCATCCTCCTCTGCCTCTCTCCATCTGACCCAGCTGGCAGAGGATGCATAAGAGCAAGTACGGCACTACAAGAAGACACACAACCACCTAGCACCAAAATTTGTGTAATACCTACACCTACCGCTGGACATTCCCGAGCATTGCTGTGTCCTCTTCTGAGCACTCAGTTGACTCATCATGCAATCCAACAGACATCGTGCGGGCAGCACAAAGTACCCCTACATCCCATGTATGGCCTCTGCTGGTTACACACTACCTTTGGTGATGCTGTGCAGAACTGCTGATCTCCCTGCGCATTCCCTAACTCTGCCAGTGGACCTGTTTAGGCACTCTGGTTCACTGGTTCTCAAAGCCTCCACAGTGTGTCTTACGAAAAAGTTTCTATGTGGTGGCCTAAACAGGAGGCATAAGATTGCTTATGAATACAGGTGCGGAGACTAGGGTCATTCCTTTTGTGTTAGCCCTGGCTCGCACATCACCAACCAAGCTAACCTTATGTGTGGCTAACAACTCTTGTATTATTGTTCTTGGAACTGCAGAGCTTCAGGTATATCTGATACCAATCTTTGTTTTTTATGGACTATCCACATCACAGATGTGGATAAACCTGTGCTGGGTATAAACTTCCTTAAACATTTCAAGTTATCACCTAATATCCAGTCAGCTTCATTGCTCCACCACACCTCCAGCTCCCTAGTCTTGGGCTCATTCGGCTCTACTCCCTTTACCCCATCTAAGGATACCCTCCTTAGCGCTATCTCTCTCTCTGAATGCTCCAATCTAACAGCTTAAGTCACTGCACCATTTTTTAAGCTTATGCTCGAGCAGTCTGTCTCCAACACTCTACAAGTGCACAACACCCGGGCTTCACTAGCTGATCGATGCAACACCCATGCAACTGGCTCAAGCTCACCAGACACTGCATACGCTTTCAGCTGAGCATTCATCACGCCCTGACAACACTTCAGCAGCTATGCCCATACTTCTCTGGTGTCACCTCCAACACAGGACTCCAAGGTCAGTGACACTTTGCTCCCCAGTGATTCCACCTAGGGCACCCTCTCCCCTAAGACCAACAATGCTATTACTATGCAGGTTCACACGAGGTACGCATTGGTACCATTACTAATTGTACTTGTCACAGAATCAGTACTATGTAGGGAGTTGCCGTATCAGTCCCAAAAAATTGCACCATGCTAAATTAACTGTTTCTGAACTACTTGACATGGGCATTATTTGCCCATGAGATAGCAATTGGTCTTCCTCCATGCACCTCACCCAGAAGAAAGACAGTTCATTTCATCTGTGTGGGTCTACAGGGTTCTGAACTTTTGCACTGTTATGCAGACAATTATCTAATCCTAGACATTCAGGACTTTTCCCAACTGCTCTATAGTGCATATGTGTTCACTGTACTTGATTGTCGTGAAGCTCACCACCAAATCCCCATGTTCAAGGATGACATCCCCATGACTACTCTAATTACCCCTTTTGGACAGTCTGAGTGCTGTTTCATGTCATATGGTCTAAGAAATGTGGCACAGACTTGGCAGCAGTTTACTGATTCTTTATTTTTCAACCTCCATTCACATGACTATTTGGATGACATCCTGATTTTCCCTCCTCCACCAAGGAACACAAACAGCATTTGTCACTAGACCAGGACACAATCCAGAACAGTCATGTCGAAATTAACCACTGGAAAACTCAACTGTCTTGCAACGGTGCAACTTTTCTTGGAGGTACAACATCGTCCATCCAATATCCGATTGCGGCAAGTTTATCTGTAACTTCCCTCTACCAGCAGACTAACATGAAATGTGAAGATTCCTAGGCATTATAGACTTCTACCATAATCACCTCCTTGACGGTCCCTCCATTTAGGTAATGCTCACTGATGCTTTGATTTCTACAAACACTTTGAGTATGAAGAAAGTTCATTGGACTGATGATATGATCCACGCATTTGAGTCATTCAAGTCTGCCCTCACCCACATCGACACACTGCACATGTGACTTCTGATGCCCGCATCCTTATCACTGCTGACACAAGCGATACGTGGATAAGTGCAGTTTTGCAACAGCATATTTGCGATACTACTGAACTTCTCCGATTTTTCTCTGAAAAACTTTCTTCTACACAGCGCAAGTTCGAGTGCGAACTCCTCGCAGTCTATGAGGTGATCACACATTTTTGTGATGATATTTAAGGGCATGGGTTTACTGTCTTTACCAACCATTGGCCCCTTGCAGATGTCATCGGCAACCTGGGCAAAGATGTCCCTCCCCAATGCCTGTGGCACATTGATGTAACTAGCCAGTATATGCAATATAGGCAGTTCTGACAAAGTTGTCACCAATTACCTGTCCAGGTTTAACATTATTATGTCCCACATTGACATAGAGCAGTTGGTCTGCCTGCAAACCAATGAAATCAAGTTGTCAGACATGCTAAAGGACACAAAATGCATACTGACTGTCGAGCCATGCCAACTACCTGGCTTCCCCAACCCCATAGCATCCAACAGTTCAACAGGAACTCTCTGACCAGTGGTACCTCCCCCACTCCAATGAGCAGTTATCAACTCCCTACTCTCTCTTGTTCATCCAGGCACCAAGGCCACTGCTAAGCTGGTTACCAAACAATTTGTCTGGGTGCGGGTTAAGAATGGCTGTTGCAATTGGACACAGATCTGTGTACCTAGCCAGAGAAATAAAGTCAGACAACACATAAAGCACCCTCTAGGGCAGTTTAGCCTCTCCAAAGGATGCCTACATCATGTACACATTGCCACTGTTGGCTCCCTCCCTTACTCCCAAGGGATCTGATATATAATCTCAATCACTCACCAGGTCATGAGGTGGGTAGAAGTCGTTCCTCATATCTGATATTACTGGTGATTTGGTTGCCTGTGCCTTTGTCAACTCCTGGATTTTTCATTTTGGTTGCCCTTCTTCTGTAACCATCACACAGTGCTGCAAATTCGAATCCTCACCGTTCTCCAAACTTTGACGACTGTGCAGTGTTGACAAATTCAACATCACTGCCTAGCGCCTACACAACAAAGGTCTCGTGGAGTATTGGCACTACACCCTTAAGGCTGAACTCATGCATTATGGTGGTTTCTGGTGAAAAGCCTCCAGGGCATGAGTGCCTCCCACAAAGAGGACTTTAAAAGTGTCACTTGCCAACATCCTACCTAGTAGATAGTGTCGGAAGTTCCATGCGGCTTTTCGCGGATGATGCTGTAGTATACAGAGAAGTTGCAGCATTAGAAAATTGTAGCGAAATGCAGGAAGATCTGCAGCGGATAGGCACTTGGTGCAGGGAGTGGCAACTGACCCTTAACATAGACAAATGTAATGTATTGCGAATACATAGAAAGAAGGATCCTTTATTGTATGATTATATGATAGCGGAACAAACACTGGTAGCAGTTACTTCTGTAAAATATCTGGGAGTATGCGTGCGGAACGATTTGAAGTGGAATGATCATATAAAATTAATTGTTGGTAAGGCGGGTACCAGGTTGAGATTCATTGGGAGAGTGCTTAGAAAATGTAGTCCATCAACAAAGGAGGTGGCTTACAAAACACTCGTTCGACCTATACTTGAGTATTGCTCATCAGTGTGGGATCCGTACCAGATCGGTCTGACGGAGGAGATAGAGAAGATCCAAAGAAGAGCGGCGCGTTTCGTCACAGGGTTATTTGGTAACCGTGATAGCGTTACGGAGATGTTTAACAAACTCAAGTGGCAGACTCTGCAAGAGAGGCGCTCTGCATCGTGGTGTAGCTTGCTCGCCAGGTTTCGAGAGGGTGCGTTTCTGGATGAGGTATCGAATATATTGCTTCCCCCTACTTATACCTCCCGAGGAGATCACGAATGTAAAATTAGAGAGATTAGAGCGCACACGGAGGCTTTCAGACAGTCGTTCTTCCCGCGAACCATACGCGACTGGAACAGGAAAGGGAGGTAATGACAGTGGCACGTAAAGTGCCCTCTGCCACACACTGTTAGGTGGCTTGTGGAGTATAAATGTAGATGTAGATGTAGATCCTCTACAGTGAACCACTCATCCTCTCAGCTGAATTTGTCAAACACTCCTACCTCCAAAACGAGGACAAGCTTCCCGCTCTAGTCATTCGTGAACATATTTCACACGTCCATACTCCTCCGCCGCAACCACATTCCTTACCATGAGTCTTCATTGGCAAAGATCTCACATCCTTCAGTTATGTTATGCTTAGTGACCACTCTGTCTGTGCATCTCTGCAGCCTCCAGAATCAGGACCTCACAAAGTCCTCGACTGAGGACAGAACACACTGGACATTCCACTAACCAGCAAATGCTAAACAGTCTCAATAACCAGGGTAAGGCCAGCCTGGTCATTAACAGACTATCTACAGTCACCGTTTACAGTTGACAACACTCCCCCATGGGACACAATGCTTGGATTGTGTGAAGACTTCGCTTCCCAGTGTGATCCCCCTCCCCCAAGCTCCATTATCCCCTCCCGATACTGTGTTTATCATCGACGTCACAGATATCAACCTGGACTACTTCTCAATCTAGGCTTGAGGTAGAAATGTCTTTGTTTTCATCATCCTTCTGCCAACACCACAATGCACCAACAACTCGCGTACAGTTATTGAAATCCTTTAAGCTTCCAACACATGACAAGCATGACCTCATAGTCGCCAAAATTTTGGGCAACGGCATCCTCTTCATTATCATGCCTCTCCGCCTGCAACTTGTGTACTTCTCTCCACTCAATAAACCTCTCCACTCCTGCATAGGACGATCTCCTCACCCACCTATATGGCTTCAGATTTCATCATGGACAGCAACTTCGTTCCTCCCCCGTATTCTGCAATAACTGGGCATGGGGGGGCTCTGTGGCAACTATCCATCGACCATAAGAAATATCACCTTCACGTTTGAATTGTAGACTCTTTGCTTGAGAATCAATCTTTTACATGGTTCTTCTCTCGAATGTTCATACCTTGTGTATATATGCTACAGTTACTTAATAAAAGTGTTCTTCAGCATACATTTTGTTGGTGATTGTTATTTGTTTGCCATACAACTAAATAAAAACAGTTACCACATCACTAACAGCACCTCGTTTATTACTATATTTCTCTGTATCCCAAACTGATCTTTGCTAAGAGCAGCTTCCAGCAGTCTTCCGTAAATAAAATTGGTTAGCAGTGCTTGACTTGTAAAATAAAATGGTTCCAGTAGCGTGACCTTCTGTAGGGGGTGTTTTTCATAAAATGTTATTTTAGTCTGCGCATTTTAAATGTGCAAGTGCAACATCAGTACTGGTAAAAGATAAAGTTCTGTTGTAAATTTCAAAATTTGTGGTACCAGTAAAGAGAACTAGTGCGTACTGTCACAAAACAAGCACTGCTTCTCAGTATTTTGTGACCGTGACTTATTAAACTGAGGGTTCAGTAAGATTCAAATCTGTCCTCACCTGCTTTCTTTGGAATTTGCATTATTACATTCTTCTTGAAGTCTATGGGCATTCTGCCAGTCTCATATATCTATAAATCAAGTGAATAGTTGTGTCATGGTCGGTTCTCCCACAGATCTCAATAATTCTGAGGGAATGTCATCTACTTCAGATGCCTTCTTTTGACTCGTGCCTTTCAGTGTTCTGTCAAAATACTGTCACTGTGACATCTCCCATCTCATACTCTTCTACTTCCTATCCCCTTTCTGTAATTGTGAAATCAAGTTTCTTTCCTTTGTGTATCCATTCCATAGATTCCTTCCACTTTTCAAACTCCCCTTCTTCGCTTAGTACTAGTGTACTATACACACTCTTTATACTAATATAGTTGCTTCTCTTTTCTTAAATGATTTCTTTAATTTTTTCTATCTGCAATATCTATCTTTGCCACTGTCATGCTTGCTTCTATAGATTTGTATTTCTCCTCTAGCCATTTGCTATCTGTTAATTTTAGACGTCTTCATTTCCTTTTGTCTACTTCATTTCTATGTTTTCTTCTTTCATTAATTAGATTTAATAGTTCAAGTGTCAGCCAAGGATTTCAACTGGGCCTTGTCTTTTTGATCCTCTGTTACCTTCAATACTTCACCTCTCAAAGCTACCCACTCATCTTATATTGCTCTCCCTTGTTTCATTCAGTAGTTGCCTCACACTCCTTTTGACACTATCAACAAATTCTCATTCTTTCAAGCTACCATGGTCTCATCTCATTAATTTCGTATGCCTCTGTAATTTATCTCCTTAATTTTGTATGCCTCTGTAATTTTCTCAGTCTTAACTACAGTTCATAACCAATAAATTATGGACAGAGTCCACGTTTGAGTCTGGAAATACTTTGCAGTTATGGACCTGGTTTATAAAGGCAACCGTTTACCATCTGACAAGAATCCGTGTTTTCCCTGGTACCACACTTCAGTAGATCCCACTGTATCCACCTATTCATTTCTCAACAAATTCTTTTAGCTATTTACTTGATTAAGGGATTTAATACTATTGACTAATGTTAAAAGGCCAATCAGTAAATCATTCAGACTTTTGCCCCTACAACTACAGAAAAAGCTGGTGCACAACCACAGATTCATCAGACTTCTCCATAGATAGACAACTGTGGTTGCATGCATGTTACAGCTGTTTGTATGCATGCAAGTCAACCAGCAGTGAAAAGGGCCATGTTTCGTGGGGAGTAATTTTTATTACATTGTTGGAATTGCAATTATATTAAAGGGTAGCTCATGTCTTTCAGTATGAACCTCACATTATCATCACAGTTTCAACCAATGGAGAACAGTATCTTTATGAAAATCTATTTTGCAAACTGGAGTGAATCCTCCAAAATGTACTGCCACTTTTGATTTCTTTGCTCTTTTAAAAGTAGGGAAAGAAATTGACAAATCTACTTCACTACATGGAAGAGATCATCGAAAGTCACTGAATTGACAATACTTCGCATTCATTTTACTTTTACATACAAATAATTTATTTATCTCACATGATATTTTCTTCAAAATATAAGGGACCAGTAAAAAGGCAAACATTTGAAAATTTTATTATAATGTTGCAAAATTTAAGACATTGCCATTACAAAATATGTTACATCGGCAATTTTCTTTCCTTTTGAAAAACATACCATTGCATATCACTGATATGATGATTATATAATCCAATGCAAATGAAGAACACACATTTACATTCAAACATGCCTCTCAAAGCTCTCATTCACAATATCACCATAAGTGTGCGCTGTAAAACCATTACAGAATTATTACCTATAACAAGAACAAAAGTTGTGCCACAGAATAATCTTAGTTCTTCACAACAGGTGAAGGTTCTGGAGTTGTTAAGGGAAGTTACGCGTGGGCACAGAAACACCAAACCACCAAAGGCAAACTGCTTCATAATTGAAAGAACTGCTAAAAATCAATGGCAAATACAACAAATTGTGAACCAAAGATAAGATTTAGTACATCATCTCAGCCTTTCACTTGGTGACATCATTATTCTTTTTCTTTACAAAAGAAGGAAAATATTGCTCCATAAGCCAGCTTTACATTTGGTTTTGGGTGTAGCTACAAAGGTTACCAAATAATTTTCAATTGAACACAAAAACCTGGTATATTTTTTATATTTATCAAAATGACCGAAGAAATGTTATACCATGCACTTTTGTTGCAGCATCTAAATCTAGTGTCAAGCCAGCACTGACCCTTTTAGTTTTCACTCATTTGAACTAAGGACAATGTTTCCAAGAATGTTTTGTTAAGCAGCCTGCAAATAAATGAACAGCAGACATTTTTGTATGGTGTGGCACTAAAATTTATCCTAAAATGTAGTATAAAGATGAGGAGCACCTAAACAGATATCAGGACAGTGTGGAACATCTGCCTATAAAGATCAACAAACAAGTTATTGACTAACAAAGAAGATGTTGTCATGATATTACAAGTGATAATATGAAGAATGACCACACACAAAACTATTCAGCCTCATAACACACCTAGTGGCCAGTTTAAGGCCCAAGTGGCATAAGTTGCCGCTTAGGGCACCGAGCTGAGAGGGGCACCAGACATGCCAAAACTGTAAGATTTCTACACAGGAAATAACACAATTAGTAGTGACCACTTGAGGGGCCATGTTGAGAGGGACGTCATAGTGCAAGATTTTTATACAGTGTGTATCACAATTAGTAGTGAAAACTGATGCGAGGGAAAGTAAGTGAAGGGAAAGGGGGGGGGGGGGGGGGGGGAGGCAAATGATTTGTCACTTGTGTGGAAAAATGTTCTCAAACTGATAAAGCACAACAAAAATGGAGAACAATGGCTGAACAAAAAACATGGAACGGATGAGGGTAACCATGACCATATGTGGACAATAAGCAGTGGATAGGCAAATAGACAAGGAACTAAACACGGTACAGCTGTTTAAGAATTCTTTTCTTCTTCTGAGCAACAATATATGTATGTCTTTGTGCTTTGTAGAAGAGTGTAAATTCATATACTGACGTAATGGGTTCAGTTTCTTGTTTATGTCCAACAATGAACGTCTTCACTGAAAGGTAAGTAGTTTTCTACACACAAGGCAAAATATTTCATAGTATGGTGTACCAGCAACAACAGGGTGAAGAACTTCTCATTTCTAGTGAAGCTAAAACTGTCATATATAAAACTGAGCTAACAAAGAATGGAGCAGGTAAGTCAATGTAATAATAATAGTAACAATAATAATGATTTGGTGCTCAATTCCTCTTCTTGTACTCAGTGTCCTCTTTCTGAACATCTTTAGAAAACTACCTTGTTAGCAGAAATATGTTAATGTGAGTTCTTTGTTCACCCAAACATTATTGAAGCTCATATGAATTTCAAAGATTGTTCTGTGGCAACAAAGTAAAAACATATTGTACAATTTATGAAGAACTTGGGAAAATCAATACAGAAACACAGAAAATAAAATGTGAAATATGCTTGACGTGTGAAAAATGAAAATGCAGATTCTGCAAAGGTTTCACGTCACAAAAGCACTTTAAGAGAATTAAAAACAGTTTTGTCATTAACCTGTTTGTATTAATAGATATAGTTTGCTTTAAATCCTTGTTTTAGTACTCAACAAATAAACACACACTTTTGTACAAAATTTCTATGCATTGAACTGACACAACACCACAAACTGTGTTTTCTTCTGAACTCACATTCCTCACCAACACACACACACACACACACACACACACACACACACACACACACACTTTTCAATGACACACAAAAACATGTTAAACAACAATATTAACTTCATGCAAACGGTAATGATGAAACATGGTATAAAAAAGTACAAATTTGTTTACATTCACTTAGAAGTATATATGGGAAATCACAACCATATAAATACTTAGCTACGTCATGTCTGCATTTTCATAAACATCAATTTCAGTGAGAAAGATTACAACTGAACATTAAAAACACATAACGAAAACATCTTTGATAACATTTAAAACAGTATACACAAAATATCACGATATTTAAAGCTAAACATAACTGTCTTTGGTCAAATGATAAATCTTACAATAGTGCATTCTCCTATGTGTTTTTAGAGCATAAAATGACATGCATTTGCTAATAAATATCTTCCCATTGGCCATCAGTTATATGAAGCAGAAAGAGACATGGTACCAGAGATTCAAATTCGTGTATTTAATTATTCCTGATTGCATTTATAGACATACAAGCAGATGCATAGATTTTTGCAGTACTCTTTGAATCAGTTAAGGAATAAAATATAACATTATAATTCTATTGCTGTAACAGTCTTATGAGAAAACACACATCTTTTTTTTAAAAAAAAAAAAATGTACTGAACAATAATACAGTGAGCACTAATTTTTTGTTTTGTTTTAGAAAGATAGCTGGAATTTAAGATCTACATATAAAATGAGAGGGAAATTCACAGACTGAATGATGTATAACAAAGACTACTGAAGGAAATTTACTGAAAACACAGTTTCTGCAATTGATCATAAAAAAGGACACTTCTCAATTTCTTTTCATATTTCTGAAATAATAATAAATTATTCAATTTTGGAAGATTTTCAAGCAAGCACATTATCAACTTTCATGCTATTCAACTGCTTCAGCATTAGAAGCAAGCGAAGCTTTCATTACAGCAGTTACACACAATTCCATTTACAAAATTCATTTACTAGCCTAGTATTTATACCTAAGTATAACTAGTAAAATTTACAAAAAAAAAAGTCACCAAACTGAATATGGGGAATGTATTCCTATGAAGATGAACTCAGGCAAATAACATACAGTCTTCTGTTACCTACTTTGATAGATACATTATATTTCCGTAACAGAGTTAACTATTAGTTTACCTTACAAAGTTCACAAATACAGCAATAGACATTCATAACACACTAAAGCTGAAGTTCACTCATACAAACATTATATACTTCATTGTGCTTGAAGCTTATTCACTATGGTTAATATGTAGGCACTGGGCATTACCGTCAACAAATTGGTAATAAATGAAAATTACCTTTAGATTAAGACATGCTCCTTTCTTTACATCAAATGTAAAAAATATCACACTCAGTCAGTTTTATTACTTAATTCTTGACTGGCTTCATGCTACAATGCCCATTTCTGAATAGCTGTGTGCATGAAGGTTAGTTTTAGTGGTATATAGAGCAGTGTTGTTTTGGATTATATGGCGTATATGGCTTACAACAACAACTATGGTAACCATTCAGTAGAAGGCCTGATTATGAAAATGAATTGCTACTCACACAAAGTGCAAATGAGCAGTACGCATTTAGTGAACAAATATTTTTTAACTAACTCAAAATGCAAGATATGTTGTTCTACATTCTGAATGTTAACTCGTATAAAGATGCATCTTGCACCCATAGTACAGTAGTCCATACATGTATGAAACAGTAGGCAAAAGTTTCTTGAATATTTTTTAATGAGATTATTAGTATTATTGTTGTTGTTTTACTGATCTGTTACTCAAAAGAAGTATTGCGCATTAACTGGGCATTTTTCCACCTTTTATGTTCCAGATTAATGCAGATACAAAAAACCAGAGTTTTTTCTATTGCAGACATGAAAAAAAAAGAGGGAGAAGAAATGGGTACAAGTTATGAATAGTGTCAGCTCAGAGGTTACAAGAGAGGTGTGCGAATTGTATGCACAAAAACCAGCCACTCCTGATTTTGAATGCTTATATCTCTCACTCATTCAAGTCAAGATATTTAGTGGTATGCACAATTCAACAGTGCAAGCAAACAACACAATTATAATGTTCACTTATTTTATTTATTTGTGTATTTTCTGGACAGTTATCCAAATGCAATAAACATGATCACCCTGTCAGACTCAGAAGATCTGCATTGTTCTTCAGTATGAAAAATGAAGACACACTCACATACCACAAAAATTACCTCAGTTAATTCTGGTATTTTCAAGATGTACGTGTATGTCAGAAGATTAAAAGTTAAGCCCACATAAACAGATCAGGAATTGCTCACTGCATAACAATTAGAGAGCATGTTACAGTACACAAGGAGCCGAGGAAAGACGAATCTGCAATGAAACAACAAGAAGTAAAGATTATTTATAAAATGGAATTCAGAGTAGTGGTAGTTACTTCGCAAAATAATAGGCAAGCTTTGAGAGAGGAATATCTGCTTCGGCAACTGATCACAACACACAAATGTGGATATTTTTAAATTTTCCCTTATCTTTCTCATAACATAATCTTGTCAAAATCTGCGTCCACAGACACTATGTGTGTTTTATGTGTTGCTTGACAAACTGTTGATTCCCAATTTATGCACACTGCCGAAATGCAGCATTTGATGTATTTCACTGTGAGAACATTAAGGAAGGAGGAGCAGGCATTAACTACTAATGTCTTACCTGGCTATCCACTAATACTGTTCCACTTGTATCAGCCAGACATACTGAAGGAAAAAAAACTACATGAATTATGGCAGACACATTTAGTCAACAAATAGTGTGACAAAAAAGTCAAATGGCTCTGAATGGGAATCACTGCACCTAATATGCTATACCCTAAAAATTAATGATTGTGTCTCCAGTAAAATTATCAAAATTATACTGATGTCTCCCAGACTTTTCATTTGAATGTATCTGTGAGTAATAGACTTCCTGGAATGTTGGACATGGATACGGACATTTCAAACCACTGCAACCAACAGTGACAAAAAATAAATAAATCAGAACAGCATCTTTGGTGGTAAGCAACGTAAATTGAAATTCAAGGACCTAGTGAAGCAGTTAAGTCTCTACACAAGTCACGGAAAACTGCTTTGAAAGTTTCATAATGGCAGTTTTCCTCTTAGGAAACTACTATTTTACACATCATTAACACTAATTTTTCTTTAAAACAATATACAAGTTGATTATAGGTCTTCTTCTCTACTAACAACTCCTAACACTCTATCTCCTTCATATGCCCAAAAATTTAAAAATCCAGCAAGTTAAATGTCCCTGTTATATATGTTTGGAATATTTTGTTGATAATTACAACAATTTACTGTATCCTCTTATTTGAAGTTTTCGCATGTGTTTTTCAAGTTCATACCTCATTCTTATTGTAGCCTGTACTATTATCTACACTTTTCATGGGAATTCAGACGTAAAAAAAGTACTGTAGCCTGTACTATTATCTACACTTTTCATGGGAATTCAGAAGTAAAAAAAGTACATCTGATATACCTAAACAATAATCTTAAGTTGTTAGTGTCAGTACCAATGACAACAGTCTCAAACCACAAGAAGTATTTAATTTTAAATGAAAACTTGTCAAATTAATTGCTAACAACAACACAACAGAAAAGCCTGCCAAAAATATTTTTTACTTTTGTTTTAAAAAGATTGTAATTGTATGGTTAGTCATCATTTTTTTTTAAATTGCAGAAATATAGTAATACAGTAATTACAAATGCAGCAGATCCTACTAAAAACAGACTTCTTCCACTTAAAAAAAAAGGAAATAAATCAGTACAGGAAAATTTAACTACATGTGACACTGGATGTAGCATGCAAACAGCCTTGAAAGAGAATCTAATATAATGTCCGGGTCCACTGTGCATCCTCTTCGGTACAAAGAGAAAAATTGAAGGATACAACTGATATATTTAAAATGAAGCATAGAAAAACGAAAAAGTGGCATTCCATGTATACTTATCAAAAGCTTGTCTGAGTCTCAAGTTTGCAGGTTTCTTAATGTGTCACTTGGAAAATGGACGTGATAAAATGAAAGCTGCATACATGACAAGTGGAATCTATTATTGATAAAACACAACAGTCATAAAGGGCAGAGAGAACTCTGTCAGTCTCACATGCACCAAGTAGTATGCAATGTAAAACTGAGAAGTGAGACAGACTCTGACATAAACAGTTGACAGAGAAGCACTCAATGCAACTGGTAATTATTCTGTTTTCTAAACACATTTTTGCTCTTCAGTTTAGACAGTGATGATGTATTCCTAAATGAATTGCTTATTAACATTTCATTTTGATATTTGCTCCTTTGACATAGACTGCATAAATATACAGTTTTTAATCTTAACAGTCACTTTCAGGAAACTTTACATGAATAATAAGGAAGGCAACAGCAAAAACTGGAAACTAACTGAAATGTGGCCACAGGTTTTGTCCAAACCTTTATTTACTCATTATCTGAAATTAATATTTTTGACATTTATTGTGTGCAAGTACGTAGGCAGAAGAAATATTGTGCTTATTAATGGACATGATTTGTACTTTAAAAAATATGAAGCTATTTAGGTACTATTAATATTTCACAGTACATGATAAAATGCTTCTTAGATGCAAACAAAAATGGAAAAAGCAGAAGGATAAATTACATGTTTAGAAAGGAAAGAAAAACCACTAAACCATGGTTTAGGCAGGACAGTGTGTGCAATGAATAATTCAGTCAAAATAGTGTAAAATATGAAATTATCATTGTTACTTCCGGTTGTTTCTCACATCTAGTATCTCTCTTATTTCAGGGAATATACACAATTTCTTTCAGCTCTTACTGTCCACCTTCAGTGCTTCTTTTACTTGTCTCAAGGAATCAGTTTTTTAAAAAAAACTAAGAAAGCTAGAAACTGAGCCATATTATCCAACGATTCCAATTTTGGCAGCTGAAAAGGAGAAGATCCTCCTCTGCAGCAGCTAGTATTAGTACTCAACTGTTATTTTTGTTCCAAATAGTATTAGTATGGTAAACATTATGTAGATTCCTCCTTTTAGAGGTTCAGTGCCTCCAGATCTCTTCTCTTTCCTCTCTCTCTCTCTGCTCAAATAACAATATGCTGGAATAGTGCATGGAAAAGGTTCACATGAAATAATTAAGAACTATAAGCACCAGTGTAAAGCACCTACCTAGAAATTAAAAAAAAAATCTTATAACAGCACAATCCTTCTTTGTAGAGAAAGTTTACTGCTTGGTTATAACTAGACAAATTAGAATTAGAACAGAAATTGTGGTTTCACTAAAAAAACTCACAGATAGCTTGATATTAAAAAGCACTGTGGAAAAGTATCAGAAAATAGAAAAAGTAATATAAATAAAAAGCAGGAGAATAGTGTTATTTCTTGATCAGTTACACATAATAGATGACAACCTGCCAGAGATGCAGATCATGGAGTAATACAATGTAAAATAAGAAGCAAAAGGAAATGAAAATGTTAAAACTAGAAAAATTTCAAAATTGAAATGAGACAGGGATGTGATGAAGAAATAGAGAAGAGGGGAGAAAATATGAAAGATAAATGGAAACCATAATACTACAAATAAGAAGGAAGTGAAGGAAAACAACACGTAGTCAGCAGTTGGCACAATTTTAGAAAAAGCACCAAATACGATCAAAGGAAGATGAATACTGTATTAGGTGAACTACAAAGAGAGAAAAAATAACTCTGCAAGAACTTTATATGCTCTAAGTGAAAGTAGAGAATGATTCTACGTCAACTAATGACAGAGATGGGAAACATCAGGTAACTCTGGCAGTACTGACACAACACCAATGATTTAGTATGTAGATATAAAAGAAAACAAAAAGTAGCAATTTACTGTTCTGCTAAAACAGATGCTAACTTTTTCAATCCTTTGACATAGGTAATGCTCAATATAATATTTTCTATCCATTTTCACGTTCAAGTGTAATATATCAGGTACAGCACACTTCTCGACTTAAAACTGCTGCAATATATGTGCACCCTATATTATTTCATTGCTATTAATATTATATTTTATAGCTCTTCTCCTTCACACTTGCATCAGCCTACATCTCTCATTGCTTAACTACTGCCTGATCATGAGAACCTAGTCAAACATTTGACATGTCTAATGCTAATCAATAATGCACAACCAACATTTAAAAGGGCTGTAAATTTTCTTATCCCTGTAGCAACTGCCCTGCTCTCATTCAGTCTTTTAATCAAAATGATTATTTGTTTTTCCTCCCAGTGACATATAGCCAGAAACTAATCCACTACTGACACAAAGTGCAACTTTTTTTTGCCAATCACAATCTAATCACAAGCTAATGTCTGACACTAAGTTGCTAAACACACACAGCACATGTATTTTATAATTACTAAACAATTTTGCAAACTAATTTCTAGTTACATACATTTCATTTCACAAATTATGGGTAACAGGCACTAATACAGTTATCACACGACAGACAGCTTCACAAAAGCCAATTTTCACATGAAATTCAAATCATCTTTTTTCAGAATAAAATAGCCGTTTATCTTAATTATGCAGGATTTCAACAAGAACATCAACATGTAGGTTGGGAGGATAAATGTGTACTATAACTGAATGCTTTGTATGCAAGTACACAATATTACACAGCAGAATGATATATCTAGCACACACTCATTTCTATGTCATATAAAAGTACAGATGTGTCACACACTATGCATAAAAAACAGGGATCTTTGTAACAGTGCTAGCTAGCTACATTTCAACTGGTGATACACATTGATGGTAAGGAACCGTTCATACATATAAATGTTCTGATTCAAGGCACCTATTAATAACATTCAATTGAAAGCACTACTGAATGTGTCACGGAGATCAGTACTTATGTGGTATGACTACGTAAAAATACATTTTTTTTTTTTTATAAAATACCATGTCAGAGAACAGAAAGACACCACTCCTAGCATAAACTTTGAACTGATCAGGACCCTTCAATATTACACACCAATGACCCTCCCATTTCCCCCTCCCAAACATGCCAAGGAACATAAATGCCATTTACTGATGAATTTAGCTCTACTGATGCTCCATTTATCTAATACCTGTTTATTAGCTCACCCTGTCAAGATCTCGTGGCGCTCTCCTCAATTACACACAATATTCCAGAAACTTGTATCTGGTGAACACATGTAAAATATTTTGCTGTCATGTACAAAGATGTAAAAATTATGAAATATCATTGGTATGAAACAATAACAATTAAAAACACAATAACAGTACAAGAGGCAATAAATGCACAAATATTAGGACACACAAATTGGAAGATGGACTATATGTCTAAGTGCAAATTGCATTATATCACAACCACATTCTAGATCACAACACAATAAGTTTTCCAAAGACAACCATATGAGTGCGAGTACAATTGAGAACACAGATTACATGTGACAGCAGTGCGCATCAACACTGCATTGTACCTGCTACAATAGCAAATTTTAGAGTTAAATACCTAAGATTACTCATTCCAAATATACATTAAGTGAAAAATATGGAGTGTTACACATTGTTCTTGCCACAATTGACTTCTTCTGAATGCCACACTGCCCCAAAAAAAGGAACAGAACATAAGAATAGTCTTACAACAATTCTTTGATAATTTGCCTTTTTAAGGCACACTGCACTGTTGCAAAACCGTACAGAAAATGGTAAAGAAATATTAATTTTCAATGTGTGATAAATAGCTTTTCAACACAGTACTTACACCCAAACTTTGCACTAGTCTAAGTTTTTTTTTGGACCATTTAATAAAGACAACACAAGATCTTCTGGTATTTCACACATGGTCTGATCATTAGCAGGCACATATGACAGATTATATTTCATTTTTGCTGAAATTTCTTTCAGAACTTTCAACATTACTGTAAACCTTTATAACAAAATTTAGAGTAATGCAGCTGCCAATATGGGCCATTCAGTGTAAACACTTTCAAAACAGTTATGAGAATCAAATCTTAATGACAACCAAGTCTCCCTGAATGGCAACACAATTTTGAGCCAATATAATATACCTGATATAATTTTTATTAAATTTCAGTATGAGTCACTTCACAGAACTTTTCATTCTGAGAGGACAGAGAAAACTGTTGAAAGTCAATTCTACTATCAAACCCTTATGGGACGTACAATGGTGTTGTTATTTATTCTTGTAGTAGCTTGATTATTGGAATTTTCATCAGGCTCTATTTCTTCTGTCCGGGCATCACCGTCATAAAATCCTGGATTAAGTATGATGTTTGGTACCAGCTCTATTATTTCTTGCTCGTCTCGATGAACTGAAACATTTATTTATCCAAAACATAATGACTATTTATAATTATCACTGTTATATCTACAAGCATGTGTTTGTGAAATAAAAATACACACTCCATGTTCAGATGACAATAGAATGTATTGTTGACATAGTTCACAATACCTGCCATATGTAAAAACATCAACTGGTGCTGATAAACTGTCTTAAAGGGGAAAATGCTGTACTACATGAACAATATAACTTGGCATACTGCGTGGAGGATGCTGTGAACAGGGGAACAGACAAAGTCTGTTAACAGTTGCTCTCACCACCCCTGTGTGTGGTGCCAAATTACATTCTGCATGTAGTAGGTAGTCGGTTTCATGTTTAATAAATTATAATTGAGGCTGCAGAGGATAATTTTTATACCAGCAACTGAAACAAGCCAACTTAAATGACACAGACGTTTAAAAAAAGGACTGAATTTTTGAGTCTTTAGATTTTTACACAATTAATCCCCTATGAGAAAGGGAAGTATATGATAATGAGACACACAGGGAAAACATGAAGGGAAAAACTCAGTTTCCACCTTGCATTATGAGATTCACATGTAGGCTGGAATAATAAGCTAAAATGGTAAAGATTAATTTTAACACAAAAGCCCATAACATGACTGACATTACATAAGAGAAGCAAGATCAAGTAATATTTACCAAATATTATTTTTTATCTTGTCATACCTTTTGTTATACACTTGTCACTCCTAATTTCTTGTTTTCTTTTAAATGAATTTCCATTATTTACAAAACAAATATAATTTTTAAAAAATCTTTCTTTTGTGACATATTTTTCATTTATAACTTTAATACTTCCTTTCTCAGCAAATAAGCACACAATAAAACCCTTGATGTGACTTCTTCAAAACCCTATGTTACATCTAAGTCTAGTATATGTTATTACCAATATATTACTATTATTTAGGTAAGAAATCATATAATTTTGTCAGATTTATGTTTCTTCTGTAATTATGTCTCAAAAGTATGAAAGGAAGGGTGGTTAGAGTAGAGAAATCTATCAACACACAATTTCAGTTGCATACAGAAAGGGAAGGATTTTGGCCATGGCCTTGTTATCATGCTGACTGCCATGTCCAAAAGGTGAAAACTGATCCCACAAGGTGCATGGAGTCATTCTTATGTTTTATTGTTTACTTTGTTTGTGATCAATATGTATCATCAAAATTAAATAAGAATTATTTTAAGAGGTAAATGAGACCAGCTAATTATTTCATGCATTGCACATGGCATAGAAATTTTTGGTCAAAGCCCAACTCATTGTCAACAATCAGTAACCAGCATGCATTATTTCAAGCATGTTCAATTATTCTGTCCATTTCTTTGTTATATCAGGATTAGTAAAAGTTCATGGTGCACTGTATATGATTTACATTTTATTATTAGCTACAATTATATTCCTTTATATTACAGCTAAAAATTTAGCAAACTTAGTAACTAACAACACTAGAATAGAGTGAAAAACAAGAAATTAGGACAGGACAAGTTACAAATGAAATTTCAAATGATAGAAGTATTTACAGACCTGTCAAGAAAAATAAACAAGTGGAAATCATGTTTGTC
The DNA here is from genome assembly GCF_021461395.2 of Schistocerca americana. Taxonomy (NCBI): domain Eukaryota; kingdom Metazoa; phylum Arthropoda; class Insecta; order Orthoptera; family Acrididae; genus Schistocerca; species Schistocerca americana. Next base: position 545,164,682 of record NC_060119.1, read on the forward strand.
CAGCTCCTTATGATTAATAATGGTTTAAAACAAAATAAATACACAAATTATTATAATCTTAACACAATGGATTTTTTATCTTCAAAAGGCTGGAAACTAATATCTACACAAAGCACTTTCTAGCAACTTTAAACTGTGTCGATTCTCTATTTATATCAAAGGAAAATCCTAGCATGAAAAATAATGAATACAAGACAGAACGACTGGCTGTCACTTACCTTCAAGAGGCAAAGTGTTTAATACCGCCAATGGATATGCATAAAATTAAGAGATGGCATTATCCTAGATTTTGGAACTATGAATTCTTCCCTAGGGAAAGAGGGTGGGGTAGAGTGAGTAATGTAAGAAATGAAAGGTAAGTCATTCTGATCCCAGGATGAGAGGGACCAACCTGTAGTGTAGTTTAATAACAATATAAGTGAATTACAATAAATGGTCCAATTTTGGAATACCAGTTGGATTTTTGCATAAAGAATGTTCCCCTACCACCAACAAAACCTTTATCAGCGTCATTGTGATACATATTTTACATTAAATTCCTAAAATGAAATTATATTTCTGAATTCTCAGGACAGAAATGCTAGTGATCAACTACTGAAGCATTTATAATAAACTACCAGGGTCTGAAGCATGCCCAAACAGCAGTAGAGCTCGCACAATACTACAGAAAGCTGGCTAAAACCTGAAATTGGCAGCAGTGAGATTTTTGAGCTAAATATACATGTATACCGATAGGCTAGACCAATGGGAAATGGAAGGATGTAATAGTTGCAATAGATAAGAAACTCATATCCTCCATGACAGAAAACAGAAGCCAACCGCAAAATTGTTTGGGGAAGAGTCAGCAACAAGGGTAGACACAATTTTATAACTGGGTCCATCTATTGACCACCAGATTCACACCCAGCTTTGACAGAAAACTATAGAGAAAACCTCAGCTCACTATTTTTACGTTACCCAATCTTATTGTCATCATTAGATAACCACCAACTGATGAGGGTAGTTGAAGCTCTGTAAATAATGAGCATGGCAATAAATCTCACTTAGCAATAGTAAGTGCCTTCTCCGAAAATTGCTTAGAACCGATTGCTCAGAATTCCACTCAAGACAGAAATATATAACTTTTAATGGCAACAAACATACCTGACCTCTTTGAAGATGTCCATGTTGAAAGAGATGGCAGTAACCATCACGCAGTTGTAGCAACAATGATGATAACTGAGCCAGCACGGGTTGCCTCTCCTGTTGGGCCAGTGGTCGATTTTCCTGCCCAGTTCATACAATTGCAGAGGGTGGGTATGCTAGTAATTGGGGGTTCCAATGTTAGGCAGGTGATGGAGCCCCTCAGAGAGATAGCAGACAAGGTGGGAAAGAACTCCAGTGTGCATTCAGTTTGTTTGCTGGGAGGTCTCATCTGCGATGTGGAGGAGGCCCTGCCAGCGGCTAAGAGTGCACTGGGTGCAACTGGCTGCATGTAGTGGCACATGTTGGCATGAATGGCACCTGCTGCTTTGTTTCTGATGTCGTCCTCTGCTCCTTTCAGCGGCTGACTGACTTGGTGAAGGCAGCTAGCAATGCACACAGGGTGCAGGTTAAGCTGTCTATCTGTAGCATTGTACCCAGGGTTCATCGTGGTCCTCTGGTTTGGAGCAGATTGGAAGGTCTAAACCAGAGGCTCAGAGAGCTCTGCAACAGTATCGGATGCGAACTTCTAGACCTCTGCTATCGGGTTGAGAATTGTAGGATTCCCCTTAATAGGTCAGGCATGCACTACACGCAAGAAGCGACTACTAAGGTAGCAGAGGACATGTGGTGTGCACATAGGGCTTTTTTAGGTTAGAGGACACCTCCCTTGGGAGCAAAGATTATTTGCCTGTTAAATCAGCCACAGCGACCTCAGAGAATCTTGGTCCTTGCAGATCAGAGATAGAAAAGATTAATATGATTTTAGTAAACTGAAGAAGCATCCAAGGAAAGGTCCCGGAATTAGTATCACTTACTGACGGTTATAATGCACATATAGTATTGTGAACAGAAAGCTGGTTGAAGCCAGACATCAATGACAACAAAATCCTGACGTCAGTGACAATGAAATCCTATGCTCAGACTGGAATGTTTATCTTAAGGATAGGTTAATCGCCAATGGTGGCAGCGTGTTTATTGCAGTAAAAAATTCGATAAAATCTGGCGAGGTTATCACTGATTCTGAATGTGAATTAATCTGGGTGAAATTGAGTATCAAAGAACGATCAAAAATGGTGATCAGATGCTTTTATAGACCACCTGCATCAGGATCTGTAGTTGTAGAGGATTTCAGGTAGAACTTGCAGAATATCATTAGTAATTTTCCTGATCATACCATTGTAATAGGGAGTGACTTCAACTTGCCAGGTATAGAGGGGAAGCGTTATGCCATCAAAACTGGTGCCAGTGACAGGGAATTGTGTGGCATTGTTCTGGATGTCTTTTCTGAAAATTACCTTGAGCAGATAATTAGAAAACCAACTCGTGAGCATAACGTCTTAGACCTTATGGCAACAGACAGACATGAACTTATCGAATCAGTTACTGTAGAGGAAGGTATCAGTGATCATAAGGCCGTGACAGCACCTATGACGACACGCCCTACAAGGAATGTTAAGAAAGGTAGGAAGATATATTTGCTCAGCAAGGGTGACAGGATACAAATTTCAGAATATCTCAGCAGTCGGCATCAAATATTCGGTGATGAGGGCAAAGATGTGGAGAACGAACTGAAAAAATTCAAAGGTATCGTTCAATATGCCCTAGACAAATATGTTCCGAGTAAGGTTTTAAGGGACGGGAAAGATCCACTATGGTTTAATAGCCATGTTAGAAAAGCACTACGTAAACAAAGAGCACTTCATCTCAGATTCAAGAAAAGTAAAAACCTATCTGACAAACAAAAGCTGAACAAAGCAAAATTGAGTGTAAGGAGAGCAATGAGAGAACCATTCAATGATTTTAAAAGTAAGTTGTTGTCAACCAATCTGAGCAAAAACCCTACCACACCAGCACCGAAATGGAAGATAACAGAGAGAAGCCTAAATACTGAATTCGGTCTTCCGAAGTTGTTTCAACGTGGAAGATCATAACACTGTTGCTCCTTTCAATCATCGTGCGAATGTCAAAATTGCAGATATTGAGATAACCGGTTGCGGAATTGAAAAGTAGCTACAATCACTAGCTTCAGGACCACATGAGATACCTGTAAGATTCTATAAGGATTATGCAAAAGAACTTGCTCCCTTTCTAGCAGTAATTTATCAAAGTTCGCTTGAGCGACAAAAGGTATCGTAATGACTGGAAAAAAAGGCAGGTCATTCCCATTTTTAAGAAAGGCCATAAGACAGATTCTCACAATTATAGAACTATATCGTTTAATATCAATCGGTTGTAGAATTATGGTTGGTTGGTTTAAAAGAGGGGGGAAGGGACCAAACTACGAGGTCATAGGTCCCTTGTTCTGAAGCAAACAATGCCACAAGGGTGAAAATAAGACAACGAGACAACACAAAACAGGATGAAAGGAAAACTACAACAATGACTGAAGGGCAACAAACACTTAAATGGACAAAAGGGGACAAGAAAACCACAAAGAAGCAAGAAACAGGTAGAAGAGGTTAAAACAAGAAAGAATGTTACCATGGCAGGCTGACCATGAAAATAAAAAGGAAAAGCCACTCTGCAACACATTAAAACCCCCACGTGCTCAAACTTAGAGCAAATGATAAAACTTACCCTCACAAATAAAACGTAAAACTAAAGCTGCTGTTGAGGCATTGTTTCCCAACACAGAAGGCAGGGTGCTGGGAAAGTAAAAAGTCTGCCGTAGAGTCTCTAAAAGTGGGCAGTCCAGCAAGACATGTACGAGCGTCATTTGTGAGCCACAGTGACACCCAGGTGGGTCCTCACGACGGAGGAGGTAACCATGCATCAGCCACGTATGGCCGATGCGGAACCAACAGAGAACCACAGAGTCCCTGCGAGAGGTGCGCACAGAGTTCTACCACACACTCATAATTTCGTTAATGGCATGCAGCTAGTTGTGCATACTGAGGTTATGCCGTTCCGTCTCCCAAAGCTGCAAAACCCTGCGGTGTAATATTGAACGCATGCCAGTTTCAGAGAAGTCGATCTCCATAAGCAGTTTCTGCATGGCCAGCCTGTCAACAAGTTCATTACCTGGGATTCCGACATAACCTTGGGCATAGATGGACTTCTGGATGGTCGCTACCAAAGGATGATGAGGGTAGCGCTGGCCGATAACTTGTAGGCTGCTCAAGGAGTCAGTACACAGGAGAAATCACTTGCCTGGGCATGAGCGGATGTGCTCAAGAGCACAAGATATGGCCAACAGCTCTGCAGTGAAAACACTGCAGCCATCTGGCAAGGAGTGCTCTTCTATATGTCCTCCGTGAACATAGGCAAAGCCAACATGACCATGAGTCATCGAGCCATTGGTGTAAACCACTTCGTGGCCCCGGTACATGTTGAGAATCGAGAGGAAGTGACAGCGGAGAGTCGCAGGGTTAACTGAGTCCTTAGGGCAATGTGAAAGGTCCAGGCGAAGCCACGGCCTAGGTGTAAACCATTAAGGTGTACTTGAATGAACCTCAAATACAGGTGGTAGAGGCAAGGACTCCAGTTCGGAGAGAAGGGATCGCACACGAACTGCAATTGTAACCCTGACCTGGGCCACCGATGAGAGAGATGAACCGCCGTGGGCGGGAAAAGGAGAAGGTAATTTGGATGTGCAGGAGAACTATGAACGTCTGCAACATAACTGGAGAGCAATTGTGCACACCTAACGTGCAATGGAGGGTCTCCGTCCTCCTCCACGATGCTGGTCAAAAAACTTGTCCAAAAAGTTCCTCTCACTAGGCGAACGCCACAGTGGTGCACTGGGTTGAGTAAATGCAATGCTGAGGGTGCCGTTGAACCATAAACCTGACTCCCATAGATAGTCGAGGCGGGATTGAACAAGGGCTCTGTAGAGCTGCAGCAGTGTAGAGTGATCTGCACCCCAGTTGGTGTTGCTCAGGCAGTGGAGGGCATTGAGGTGCTGTCAGCATTTCCGCTGAAGCTGACGAAGGTGAGGAAGCCAAGTCAATCGGGCATCGAAAACCAGTCCTAAGAATCGATATGTCTCCACTACAGTGAGTGGATCATCAAAGATTAAGTTCTGGTTCCATATGAACGGTATGATGCAGCAGAAGTGCATAACACAAGACTTTGCGGCCAAAAACTGGAAATTGTGTGCTAGAGCCCATGACTGCGCCTTGTGGATGGCTCCCTGTAGGTGCTGTTCAGCAACACCAGTACTGGTGGAGCAGTACGAAATGCAGAAAACATCTGCATACAGAGAAGGTGAGACGGACGGCCCTACAGCTGCTGCTAGACCATTAATGGCCACTAAAAATAGAGATACACTCAATATGGAGCCCTGCGGGAACCCATCCTACTGGATATGGGGCGAACTATGGAAGGCACCAACTTGAACACAGAAAGTACGAAGGTACAGGGAATTTTGAATCAAAATTGGGAGCGAGTCTTGGAGACCCCACTCGCATAATGTGGCAAGGATATGATGTCATCAGGTGGTGCCATACACTTTTCGTAAATCAAAAAAGACGGCAACCAGTTCAGGTGACAGACTCGAGGAACACAAGATTATCAGTGGTAGAGCTACCCTGGCAGAAGCCATCCTGACATGGAGCCAGTAGGCCCCACGACTCCAGGACCCATCCCAACCACTGACACACCATACATTCCAGCAGCTTACAAAGAACATTGGTGAGGCTGATGGTCCAATAGCTATCCACATCAAGCGGGTTTTTACCGGGATAAGCACCGGAATGATGGTGCTCTGCCGCCAATGCGATGGAAACGTTCCAGCAGCTTACAAAGAACATTGGTGAGGCTGATGGTCCGATAGCTATCCACATCAAGCGGGTTTTTACCGGGATAAGCACGGGAATGATGGTGCTCTGCCGCCAATGCGATGGAAAGATGCCACTGCACCAGAGCTTATAGGTAGCAGTGGTGTGGGTGCCACCACAATTTCCTTGGTCTTAGGGGTCTTCGTTTTGGACTTTTCTCACTGCTCCTTGGGTTTCTCTGGCTGGGAGGGCTTCACTGATTCAGTCTCCAGGACCGAGGAGGATCATGAAGCCCTACAACCAGTTGCTTTTGGGCACTTCAGCCACTGGTGGGCGTCATCTTTCCCTCTAGCAGAAACCTGGGAAGGGAGTGAGCCAAGGGATCCCTTCCTGGAGAGAGGAGCCGAAGAAGACTTTCGCTTCTCCGGCTGAGAAGTGGGGACTGGTGTCCCCTATGGTTGGGGGGGGGGGGGGGAGGGGGCAGTGCTCCTGAAGTATGTGGTGCGGGCGCAATGGGGGAGGGGGGGGGGGGGGAATTGCCCCCCCACCATCAAGGGGGCAGGTGTAACCTTCTGACTCTGAGAGCCAACCAGAAATTGCGGAACTGATGGGGCTACAACTGTTCTTGTAGCGTTGGCGTATGAGGAGGTCATAGCCACAGGATGTGGGCACTCATATTTTCTCTTAACCTCAGTGTAGGGCAGTCGGTTCAGGGTCTTGTATTACATGGTTTACCTCTCTTTCTGTAAAATCCTGCAGTCTGGTGAGCAAGGTGAATGATGCTCTCCGCAGTATTGGGTGTCACCCTCGACGGCCAAGATGAAGGCAACGGTGACAACCTTATTATCCCTCGGACCCCACTGACGCGCTGCACGAAATGAACATCTCGTCGCTCTAAACTGGTGTGCAGCTCGTCATCAGACTGCAAAAGCAGGTCTCTGTGGAATATAATACCCTGGACCACATTTAAACTATGTGGCATGGTTGTAACAGAAACATCCCCAAACTTGTTACAAGTGAGTAAAGCCCGTGACTGGGCAGAGGATGCTGTTTTTATTAAGACTGGCACAGAGTGCGTTTTGGACAAGCCCTCCATCTCCCCAAACTTGTCCTCTAAATGCTCTACAAAAAACTGTGGCTTCATTGAAACAAAGGAGTCCCCATCAGTTCTCGTTCATACGAGGTACCGGGGGGGATAAGGTTCATGGCCATCCTTAGTCTGAAGTTCCTCCCATGATGCGGCCAGGGAGGGGAATGATTTAGGGTCATACTTTCTTGCATTGTACTGAGACTTGGAACACTTAGAGACTGCTGGTATCTGATCACCAGCAAGTGATGGTGTGGTATGCTTCATCGCGCGTCATCCACCCTGATGCCACCCACTCCCACCAGAGGCCCTCCCGACAGGTGCCACCTAGCCACAGCAAAAGCCAACTGGCAGGATGGCCTTTGCCAAGAGTCTCGATGCCCCGGGGTGACAGGCATCTACTCCTTGGCATACATGGGGAGTTAACGGCGCAGGCATCAGCAAAGCAAACCCTGTGTTGTCAGGAGGCAGCCCCACCACAACAGACTGGCTACTGTGCTGGATATGAGGTGCAAAGAAGTCCATGGTCATCGTTGGCGCATAAAGTGACACTGCATAGTGCATGGTGGAAAACGCACCCAGGAAGGTGTCCTCGCCCAAGAGATGGAGAGTGAGCTGGACTGCAATACAACGATGAGAAAGTGGGCTAAAGATCTAACGGAACAATGGACACGATGCACTATGTAAAGTGTCCTTCCCCAATTGGCTAGCTCTGCAGCAAAATTTTGAAAATGGAGGTCAAACCCTACAGTGAACCATCACATAAAGGCCGAAATGTGTGAGACTACTGTTAGTCACCCCTTATGACAGGCAGGAATACCTCAAGCCTATTCTAATCCCCAGAACCACAGGGGTGTAGAATTATGGAACATGTTTTAGGCTCAAGAATTATGACATTCTTCGAAAATGAACATCTCCTCTATAAAAATCAATATGGATTACGCAAACAGTGATCCCGCGAAACTCAGGTCACTCTGTTCCTCCATGAGATCCACAGCGCAGTGGACAACGGCGCTCAGGTTGTTGCCCTGTTCCTCGATTTCAGTAAGGTATTTGACACCGTCCTGCATTGCCACTTAATGAGAAAAATACAAGCTTAGGGAGTATTGGAACAGATCTGCAATTAGATTCATGACTTTCTTGCAGACAGAGCTCAACATGTCACTCTCAACGGAACTAAATCAACAGATGTAAAGTTAATATCCGGAGTACCACAGGGAAGTGTGATAGGACTGTTGCTGTTTACAATATATATAAATGATCTGGTAGAAAGCGGCGGATGCTCTTTAAGGATATTCACAGATGATGCAGTTGTTTATACCAAAGTAGCAATGCCAGAAGATAGTAAGAATTTACGGAACGACCTGCAGAGAATTGATGAATTGTGCAGACTCTGGCAGTTGACCCTGACCATAAATAAATGTAACATACTGCGCATTCATAGGAAAAGAGATCCACTACTATACAGCTACACTATTGATGACAAACAACCGGAAACAGTGTCTGCCATAAAATATCTAGATGTAACTATCCAGAGCGACCTAAGTGGAATGACCATATAAAACAGTTAGTGGGAAAAGCAGACACCAGACTCTGATTCATCGGAAGAATCTTAAGGAAATGTAACTCATCCACGAAAGAAGTGGCTTAAAAGGCACTTGTTCACCCAATTCTTGAGTCTCGTTCATCTATCTGGGATCCCTATCAGGTAGGACTGATAGAGGAGATAGAGAAGATCTAACGAAGAGCGGCACGTTTCGTCATGCGATCATTTAGTTGGCGAGAGAGCATTACGGAGATGCTAAACGAACTCCACTGGCAGACATTACAAGAGAGGCATTGTGTATCATGGAGAGATTTACTATTGAAGAAATTTCAGGGCGGAACTTCTCAGGAGTCAGACAACTTATTACTTCCCCCCATATACATCTTGTATATTGACCATGAGGAGAAAATTTGAGGAATTAGAGCCAATACAGAGGCTTACTGGCAATCATTCTTCCCACGTACTATTTGCGAGTGGAACAGGATTGGAGGAATCAGATAGTGGAACCAAAAGTAACCTCCACCACATAGCATTAGGTGGCTTTCAGTGTATGATGTAGCTGTAGATGTAGATTACCAAAGCATAAACAACATCTAAAACAAAGAGGACAATTTACATGCTCAGTTAATTGCATAAAGAGGCAGTAGTGTCATGTTTCAAGGAAGAACTAAAAACCTTTAGCTCTGGACATGAGCACGTAGAGGGACCAAAGCTCAACTTTGAACAACAGCTGACCAAGTACTGGATTAATACGTACCCAGTAGCATAGTTCATGGTGGTAGGGATAATCGATATACAGTCCCTGGAAAGAAACTTCTAATTAATCTGCACAAATGGTGTAAAACAATGGTTAGATAAAAAGATGCTACACAAAAGAATTTAAATGTCAGAAGATTACTGTGTGATGCCTTCAACAACTATCATAGCAGACACTTTTGGAAGACCTCTCACAACCTCCTAACCAATTCTGGTCATATGTAAAGGCTGTCAACGCGATCAAAGTTAGAGTCCAGACACTCGTGGGCGACACAAGAACTGGAACTTCGGGCAACAAAACAAAATATGAAGTGCTGAAATGTGATACAAAATATTCCTTTATGAAGGAAGATATAGGCGTACAACCCTAGTCTAATTCTCACACCGCTGTCAAGATGAATCACATGTCAGCAATATTGAGCAACAGCTGAAATCACTAAAATTAAACAATGTTTCAGGGCCCAATAGCATCCCCATTAGAATCTATACTGAATTTGCAACAAGGATAGCACCTTCTTTGACTATAATAGACTGTAGATCCCTCAAATTAAAACTGTGTTCCCACATTTACAAGAAAGCACACGTCACACCTGTCTGTACAAGGTTGTGGAAGGGATAGTAGATAAATTTTTGATAAGGAACTCGTGTGGAAAAGTACTGTTTGGATATCAAATAAGTTTGAATAACTTTAAATCTCCCACTTCATGGTACGCACAACATGGAAACAATGAGCTCTGACCTGCATGCTCTACATGACGTGCTTCTTGTCATGATCTCACTATTCATTGGACACGGTGTATCTGCAACACATGCTTTCATGCACATGTCCACAAAACCCTGTGCACATTTGTGGAGGACCACAATTAATCCTCTTAGTTTGTACACACCAGTTGCTCACAGCCGTTGCTGTAGCCAGACTATGTAATGAAATGGGGAAATCTGTAAAATCTTTCTTGATACATGCATTTTGTGCAGCTCTACCGATGTGTACCACACTATGAAGAGGGAGATTTGAGAGTGAATCAGACTTCAAACTTATTTTATATCAAAATGGTACACTTCTGAACATGGGTTCCTTATCAAAACTTGATATGCTAATTCCCCTCCACAACTCCAAGAAGCCTGTAATAGGAATACTGAAACACACTGTACTAAGTGTAACACAAGTGATCCACAAACCTACCACTGAGTATCATATATCGCATTGCTTTAGAACTCAAGAACACATTCTGCAAAACATGTAACTCAGTGTCACACTAATGCTTATCAATGAAAGTATCATCATAATGGGAATCAAATGAAATTTGTGACTGGACTGATGATTTCTCGGTACAGAGGACACAGTATGTTACCTTGAATGGACAGACATAAACAGAAGCAGAAGTAACTTCAGGCATGCCACAGGAAAGCATGTTAGGACCCTTACTGTACATGTCAGATATTAATGAGTTCAAAAAAGCATATGTTTCAATAGACAGATGCACACTGTTTAATATACAAGAATATTTTAAAGTGGATCAAAAGACAAGACAGTCAATTAAACAAACGTTAACTGGTACCAGTTCAAAAGTAAAATTCCAAAGCGACTTGTGTGGGAGATCGACTATCCCCAATACTTTTCAAACTTGTTCTAGATGACGGTTCTGCTAGAGACCTATATGGATAACACACAGTTACATAATTTGGCAAAATACCAAAGTATCCAAATTTAAATACTCATGATAAGTCATCCAACCATCAGGAATAAGTCATACAGGAAACAAAGAGAGAATCATTAAATTAGAAAAAACTTATAGAATTACATGGAAGAAGTACAATAAAAATACTGATACAGCAAAATTAAACCATGCATCACAGTAGTCAAACCTGAAATATTACATGCAAGAAACACTAATCAATGTAGGTAGATTACTAACTAGACACAGAAAAAGAGGACAGGGAAATACTAAGGAAATTTTTTGTACCAGTTTGTGTTGACTGGATATTTGTCCCAAGGGAGAATGTCATTGAAATGATTAAAAACCTGAAGTGGCTGAAGCCTGATGATTATATATAATAGAGGGAAACATTCCACGTGGGAAAAATATATCTAAAAATAAAGATGCTGTTACTTATCATACGAAAGCGTTGGTATGTTGATAGGAGACAATATCATCAGGCTTCAGCCACTTCAGCTTTTTCATCATTTCAATGACATTCTCCCTTGGCACAAATTGATTAGTGTTTCTTGCATGTAATATTTCAGGTTTGATTACTGTGATGCATGGTTTAATTTTGCTGTATCAGTATTTTTATTGTACTTCTTCCATGTAATTCTATAAGTTTTTTGTCTCCTATCAACATACCAACGCTTTCGTTTGGTAAGTAACAGCATCTTTATTTTTAGAGAGAGAGAGAGAGAGTGAGAGTGAGAGAGAGAGAGAGAGAGAGAGAGAGAGAGAGAAAGAGAGGGGGGGGGGGGGGCGGAGGATATGTGAGTGATGTGCCCGTCAACCACTCAACATCTCTGCTATACTCCTTCCATTACCTGTCATTCACGAAGGACCTTACAGCACCATTTATAGTAGAATAGTAACTATTTATTCCTGATTCAATTGTCTGCTGCACATATGGTGCAAGTAGTTACACTAGGTGTTGGCTGTTTTCTATTACAGTGTGACATGGGCATTTTGCTGCACTTCTGACATTGTTAGTGACATAAGATGTTCACCTAGAAGTTCTGTAAAAGAAAGAACACTTTTCATTTACAAGAAATCATCCAAAGGCACACCAAGCATTACATGTCCTTCAGTGTTTTGGAGGACAAAAATTCTGCTATAATGGGAGAATCAACAAACTTTGATCCATTTTTATTTTATGAATAGTTCAGGATATTGAAATGAGGTTCTGTCATGTGATAAAAGGCAGAGGGGCATATACTTTTGCTACACAGGTACTATTCTTAACGCTTGTATCAACTGAGATACTGAAATAAGTGTGGTTTTCTTTATAGCCAGATGTACTTTCTTATGGCATTTGGTACACGAGTACCATGGTATAACACTTGTTAATCTTGGAATTGGAATTTTGTCACAAAAATATCCAAGAAATGGTGCTCCTATTGTTTACTTGTTTGTCGAAATCTTTTCAGTTAAAAATGAGCATCTACACTCACTTGAAATAGCTTCCCTAAGCATCTTCTGATACACTAGAAGTTAGCTCACAGTCCATTTACAACAATCATAGTTGACTCTGTACCCACATTGTATAAAGTTCATTTACCTTAGGGGCATAGGTCTATCTTCTTGCTGTATAGAACAATGAAGCTTAGCATGAATATCATCGTATTTACCTTTTCAGGAGCTTCTGAATGACATTAAAAAGTATACTGCACCATTTTAGAAAAATGGTATACTTGTTTTAATATTTTAATTTACACAAAAGTTACAAATATTAAACATACAACAAAATTATATTTCATCTTGCCTACTTTCGCTTTCCAAAATTCTCCTTTCATTCCCTTGAACCATTCATAAAATAAAAGGAGTGCAAGTCTCAGGTTGTTCAGCATTCATACATTGTCATCAGTACTGTTGTTCTCTTTAGGTCTGGCTATCATACCATATTAAGGAGACTTCAGTTCTGGCACTGCAGCAATTAAAAAGTTATTTCTAAATTACAATGATCTGAGGAAATAGAAATGCAATTTCTTGGATCATATCAAATCAGATGATGAAACATTTGAAGGTTGCCATCACAAACTTAAGTCTATGCAACACTCACATAACAACAAAAAATTACAAACTAACCTCAATACAGAGAATTATAGCAACCATTTTTTGAGTCAGGAAATGATAACTTCTCAATGAGGGCACATTAGCAATTTGAATAGCTTCTATAATATGCAACAATAGCTGTATCACATTTCTGAAGTCAAACACTGAGGTGTGTTATTACACAAACTTAACTGGATGACAAAATTTGTGTGTATTCATGGCGAAACAGTCCTTTGAGTTAGAAGTTTTCTGAAACAACTATTGTGCACTATAGCTCTGGCACTTATTAACTTTTAGTAGTTACTTATTTCAGAGCCTGAAACTACACCTGGATAGAATAGAAAATGTGTGGGAGGTAGGGGTGGATGGTGGGGGGGGGGGGGGGGGGGGACATTGGCAGGCAGCAATAAAGGTCATAGGAGTCTAATAAACTGACTGAAGGAGCACATAGTTCAATGATGCTGAAATAAACATTATTAGTGACGATTACATGGAAAGATAACTTAAGGTGTGCAAAAGTTAATGTGAAAATATAAGGACTTCTGGAATATTTTGGGCTGTTTCTACTTTTGTATTCTGGATAACCCCTTTGCTTGACATCAGGACCATACTCTACACTACCATTCACCAAAGTGTCAAAGTACAACTTTAGTCGTCAGTGTTTTTTTCCCACAAAGTAAATAATTTCTGTTACCAGTTGTGGTTACTGTTTGATTTTGGCAAGCACAATGCCTTTATAAAATATATTTTCATTTTCTAATGATTTATGTAAGTTTAAAAATAAGAACACAGTGTTCTACTTCCCACCACAAACTACTACTACTACTACTACTACTACTGCCACCACTCTTCATCAGAAATAATCTCTTATTCACAAAGTTTAATGCCTATTTGTGACTAATTTAAATGGATGGTCAAGTCAATTTAATATAATTTTCAGAAATGACAGACAGCAAACTTCTAATTATCTGGGTGCAGATTATTCAGCGTGTGAATTATTCATCTATTTTTTCTTTTTTTTTTTAAAAAAAAGGAGAGAGAGAGAGAGAAGGAAAAAAAAGGGGGTGGGGTAGTATTCTCTTATAAATACAGTAGTGGATATCAGTACAAAGGCATGGATATTTGCAGGAAAATTAACTTTGTTGGTTGGAATAGCTGTGCACAATGTGTATGCAACAGTATGAAATCCAGTATGACAATATGTGGAGTCAAATGGTATTGAATTGGTGTCAGTAGTAGAGTGTGTAACAAGACATCAACAATTGGTGGTAGAAGATGGAGCTCAGTATAAAGACAGTCAGCTCTGTTTGGTGTTAATGTGTGCATACATGCCTTTACTGCAGACAGGAAACAGACACCATTAGTGACAGTGAATGTTGTGCACATAAACCATGACTGTGACAATTCCGTGCAGAAAACAATTATCATGGTGATGAAAAAGAAAAAAAATGCTACATACAAGGAAACGGGACTCTCTAATCATCAAATTGCCAAGAAAAAGAACAGATCAAGTACACTATATATAAAAACAAAGATGAGGTGACTTACCGAACAAAAGCGCTGGCAGGTCGATAGACACACAAACAAACACAAACACACACACAAAATTCAAGCTTTCGCAACAAACTGTTGCCTCATCAGGAAAGAGGGAAGGAGAGGGGAAGACGAAAGGAAGTGGGTTTTAAGGGAGAGGGTAAGGAGTCATTCCAATCCCGGGAGCGGAAAGACTTACCTTAGGGGGAAAAAAGGACAGGTATACACTCGCACACACGCACATATCCATCCACACATACAGACTTGTGTCTGTATGTGTGGATGGATATGTGCGTGTGTGCGAGTGTATACCTGTCCTTTTTTCCCCCTAAGGTAAGTCTTTCCGCTCCCGGGATTGGAATGACTCCTTACCCTCTCCCTTAAAACCCACTTCCTTTCGTCTTCCCCTCTCCTTCCCTCTTTCCTGATGAGGCAACAGTTTGTTGCGAAAGCTTGAATTTTGTGTGTGTGTTTGTGTTTGTTTGTGTGTCTATCGACCTGCCAGCGCTTTTGTTCGGTAAGTCACCTCATCTTTGTTTTTATATATAATTTTTCCCACGTGGAATGTTTCCTTCCATTATATTGAGATCAAGTACACTGATTGATAATTTTGTCAGACTAAGCACACCATGTGGACAGAACGGAAAATGTGGCCAAAGTAGAAAACTATCTGAGGCATAGAAAGAGTTATTTTTGCACAAATCCAGAGCCACAAGCCATTATTCTTCTCAACTTGTTGCTGATTTACAGTTACCAGTAACTGCCAGACATGTACAACAAATTTTGCCACATGACACAAGAAACAAGTGCAGAAACCCACATTAAAACCCAAATATAAACAGGCTTGATTTAAGTTTACTGAAAAACATATATCATGAACTTCAGAATGGGATAAAGTGATGTTCAATGATGAGAAGACGTTTAATTTAGATGGCCAGGATGGATTTCAATATTATTGGATTTTTTTTTCAAAGAACAGAGCAGCAGGTAAGAATGAGGAGTAATTTAAATGTGAAAGTGTTATTATTTTGGCAGCCTGCTGCGCTGAAGGTAAATTACGCATTGGTTGGCTGAACACTAGAGTGAACCCTATGTACAACGAAATGCAGAAACAGGATTGATTAGAATGTATGAGGATCCAGGGGATAAAAGTCTAATGTTTTAACACAGTAAAGCATCTGTGTATGGTTCTGTTACAATCAAAAAGTGGTTCGAATGTAAAGATATAGATGTCTTGCCCTGGTGTGCACATAGCCTAGACTTGAAGCTCAATACACTTGCAAGGTATGTTTATTGTAATGAAAGGTAATTTGAGGCTGTGCATGAGCTGAAAAGAGCAATATACGAAGAGTGGGCGACAATTTCACTGCTGAAACTATACACCCTAATGAAATCTATGCCGAAGAGGATTTTTTAGGTAATTAGGAGATTTGTTTTGAGGCAATTAGGAGGATTGACAATGTAATAACAATGAAATAACACAACTGGACACTGAGTCCTTTATACCAGTTCCCATCCAGGAGATCCAAGCTCCTTATATTATTATTTGTGTTATGAAAGAAACTTTTTAGTTCTGTTACAGCTGTTTATGTCTTATATGTATCTACTACTTTCATAGTGAATTCGATACATATACGCTTCAGACATTGTACTATTGCTTTCACAGAACCCCACCTTTACACTGATTTCCACTACTATAGTTCTTTAGTTTATAATAAAAATTTCTGGATGTGAAGACACAGATGAGAAAAAACATCCATGAGTGATTTAACAGCAATACCTGTGAACTGAGATGAGAGCAACAAAGAGGCACAATATAGGGAACAAAGTGCATTTGGTACAGAAAGGCAGCAAAGATGAGGTGATTAAGGAACCTTTTATTAGGCACACCAAAGCACTGAAATGCAATAATCTGTTATCAGAGTATGCACAAAAATTTCTTCTGACTGTGCTAATTTTTTGACTCTCAGGAGAATGAGAACCTTTGTCAGGAAAAACAAGTGAAGCAAGACAGAAGAAAATGGACAGTATTTTCTGAATGTGAACTGCAAGTGAGTTAAAAAATGAATTACAGTGTGTCTTAAGTGCCTTTTTGTAAATAAGACATCAGTTTCCTGTGTGTATTGCACAAATAATGCAGTGGGCTTTCAAATATGATTTTTTACACATTTATACATATAGGAAAAAGCAGGCTGCAGTAAGAACATAGTATTTGGGATTATCTGTGCTTTTCAGTTATTTGTGAAGTCTCAGTTTCGTATTAACTCAAGATATTCAGGAGCTTGCTATATTTGTGAGTAAAGAAGCACAATAGTCAGTGTGCAGTTAGAGGGTTAGGGTTCAATGTGTTGTTGACAATGAGGTCACCAGAGATAAGGCAAACACTCTGAGAGGGCAAGGAAATCAGCCCTTCTTTTCAAAGGAACTACTCTGACATTCACTGTAATCAATTTAGGGAAACCACGAGAAAACCTGAATCTGGATGCACACAGAGAGATTTGAACCTCGGTTCTCCCAAATCCAAGTCCAGTACCCAACTCCCATGCCATTGTTTAGTAATGTACTATTATCTACACCTGTTTATTCTCCAAAGTAAAAGAAAGTGTAACAAACTCATTAACATTGGCTTCATAAATAGTAAGCACTAATAACAATTACAGTCTTAACTACCATGTCATTACAATCCTTGAATAGTATTTTCCTCAAACAATGTATTGGATACTTTATTAAACAGCTTTACAACTACCTAACTGAATATAAATGAACTGTGGAGATTAATAAAGCTTGTTATCATGCATTTTTACAACAAAATACAACACATTTTCTCACACATAATAGAATTGTACCAATTCATAGTACCAAAAAGTGATGGCTTTTATACTGTTCTATAACAGATGCTTTTACCGATTCTAAACAGATTTGCTGTGCATTTTCATATGAAGAAACAAATTCTGCATATTCAATGGGATTTTTGAACCCTGTATGGTAGAGATCATCTCAGCAGGCATTTCTTTTAAATGTGGTACAGATACAACAGAAAAAGGCCTTTTGTAGTTGACATTGCTTGAGAGTGCCAACTGTAACTATTTCATTTAAAGGGCTATAATGTTTGCAATAAGCAATTTTGTGTTTGTCTTGTTGGCCTCACTGATGCAGATGACGATAATGGAAGGGAGAGGGTGAAACTCAGTGCTGGTACTTAGCCTACTCCTCTCAAATAGTTCGAAAGAAGGCATTGAGATTAATATCCTGACCCAGAAGGCTGATCATCAATAGTGTTACTTGCCTTTATTCTATGAGATCTTCCCACCCCCCCCCCCCCCCCTCCCCTGTCCAAAAGATGGAGGTCAGAAATTTTTACATAATCAGGTTTTAAACAGGCTGCCTCTGAGTCAAGTTACACCACAGAAGTGTGAATTATCAATGTAATTACAATAATGGAAATTCTTGGGTGGAATATAAATTATGAAATGAGTGAAATTAATTCACTGTACAGTTGAGTTGTTGTGCGGCCAATAAGCACATAAGAAGACTGAAAATACTGTTAAGCTTTCGAAGGAAGCTCATTTTGAGAGCTAGCTAGTACAGAATACACAGCCACGCACACAGACTGTGAGTCCTGTCCAGCTGTAGTGCCAGGGCAATATAGTCGATCAGGACAATGAAGATGTGCAGTTGTATATATGTATGTGTATACTGTGCGTGCTGAGGGAATTGGGTTAGAAAATGAGACACTATAAGTACTTGGTGAGTTTTGCTTTCTGAGCAGAAAAATGACTGATGATTGTCAAAGCAAGATGATACAAAATGAACGCCTGACTAGAACAAGAAAAATAAATATTAAAAGGAGGAATCTGTTGAATCTAATATAAACTGATGTGTTAGGAATTAGTTTCTGAAGATATTCATCTGAACTTACAACTGAATGAAAATGACTTGTATGAATGATCAACAGTTCAGACACAAGGAGAATAGATTTTCAAATGCGGTGCTACAGAAAATGCTGAAGATTAGATGGATACATCGAGTAACTAATGGTGGGATATTGAACCAAATTGCGGAAAAAAATGTTTATGGCACAACATAACTTAAACAAGGGATTGGTTAATACAGCATTAGGGAATCATCAATTTGGTAATGGAGGGAAGCACAGAGAGTAAAAACTGTAAAGCATGATCAAGTGATGAATACAGTGAGTAGGTTCAAATGGATGTAGGTTGCAGTAGTTATGCAAAGAAGAAGAGGCCTGTCTTGGGACTGAAGACCACAACAGCAAACTGTTTACTAGTTAGCTCTGAGGGAGGAAATAGTCCCAAAGCCTTGAAATATTTTCAGTCTCATTTATATCTATTGACCATACAACACCTAAACTACACAGTGAGTTGTTACTTTTACACTTACCAGTCATCAATCAAATTTGTGGAAGTGAGAGTGTTGGATGATGTCACAGAACAAGTGAGGCAAAGATATGTTTGAAATTGTACAATATCAACATGGAAAGCCACTCCCGAACTTTGTGGTTTTCATTTGACTATTCTGCAGATAGTAAGGAAATGTCTTTTTAAACTATACAGATTTCCAATAGTGCAAGAACTGGATAACACCGATAAAGTAACTAACAAGGAGATTAAAATAGCAATTAAGTGGTTAAAATCATATTTGTGTGCATGAATAATAGGATTTAATTAGTACTTCAACTATCACTGCCCTGTTAACAACCTATATTCACAATCATTAGCTATTGTCTTTCTGGTAAGTTTGTATTCGTCAATCAAGTGGCAATATCTGTACACACTTAAACATATAGTCTTCAGCATTGGAATGGGAAATAAAGGAGCGTGTTCTGGGTAATTAAAATAAAATAATAAAACTCAGAAATGAAAAAAATAATATATTTGCTTAATAAAGAAAACAAGAAATACACAATATGATCATAATCTGGTTACTGAATCAAAGGTTCAACAGTATCTGTGACACATTGCAGCTACTACAGTAAAGTCTCTATAACAGACAATTCTTTAAAGCTTATTTTATATTCTGGAATTACTCCAGCACCATTTAGGAGCACATTTCATGTATTTCTATAATAAACTATTTAAACAGCGTAAATATTTAACTGTACCCTTACATCACTGTCACGGAAGACTGCATTAGTTTCTGTCCTGAACATATATCAACAAAGAAAGTCAGCACTAAAGGCAACGGTGCATCGGGACGGAATATACAATACTGTTTTGCATGATTTGTGTACAAGATCAATATTTACATATGTTCTGAAGATGCCAGTGAAAGCTGAACATCTCTTTTACTACACAACTCTGATAAATACCAACTAAGTATTTTTGCATGCTTTTTCATCAATTACCTTCAATCTGCACAGAATCAACACTCTCACAACAAAGCAACAATAGCTGTATCTTTAAAGGGGATGACACAGGATGATTTGTCACATCTTGATGATATAAGGCAAGGAAAAATCTGACAAAAGAGGTGAGATTCTACTTTTAAAGCTCATACAAATGAACATGCAACGATATTCAGAGCACCACTCTGAAAGTCACATTCAGATCAGCAAAACACAAGGACAAAGGAAAATTCAATTCCTGGGAAACTGTGGTATTCAAAAACCAATGTAGCCTCTCACTCAGCTGAGGAATGAAATTGAATAATGAGCAATGTAAGTTAGTATCAATACTATCAAACTATTTACTTTACTTACTGATAGTGAAAGCGAAATGTTGATTAAAATTATGAACCAAAAAACAATGTTGCTATGTATAAACTATTCAACTCACTCAACGATATTTTTTAATACTGAATGCTGTATGTTTAAATATTCCACAAATCACACACAAGACAGTGAAAGAACAAGCAATACTAATAAGCATAACTTTAAGAATGTCTGCTGATTGTACGTTTCAGAAAATAAAATACAGTTGAAGTGAACAAAAATAATACATACAGATACAGTTTTTTGTGCCTATTATTGCTGGAACAAGATAACGCAGATATAAAACAAACAAAATTCCAGAATTTCTGGACAAGTAATACAATGAAAAACAAAAAGTTTAACTTAGATCACATCACATACAGTGATAAGGTTATATTAAATACATGGGACCTAGCCATAAGACAACATTTAAGTATAACAGAGATTAACAGAACATAAAGCTCTCTGTTAGGCAAAAATGAAAGTTTCAAAATATGCACGAAATACCAGCAATCAAGAGAGTGGTATAAAAGATAAGTGAACCACAAAACAGGGAAACTTTTAGAAGCAAACAATATACTACAATTTGATGCTCAAACTGACCATAAACACATATGGTTCAGCAAAAGGCAACAGCTACAATTAGATTATGAAATTTTCGGCCTGAAAAACTTCAACAAAAGAATGAAACTTATATATTGTTTACCGAAACATCACAACCCCCTGCCCATGATAACAGAAAAATAGCAACAAAATGATTAAGTTAATCCTGCTTATGTGTTATAGGGCTGAAAGAATGAAGAGCAATGTGTATGTAGTCAAAACACAAAGGAAGAAATTGTAAATGAAAGGGGACACACCTCTTCCACTTCCGGAACTGAAATACCTGGCTTCAAAATCTGGAATGTCGTCTTACTATTGGCCTTCTTGTCATATCCAATTTGGTAAGTGATCCTTCATGTCTGATATGTCACTTTACAGTCACATATCACACGACAGCAGAAAACTAGCAAAATATAAGCTGCCAAAAATTCATTAATTTTGAGAGAACTCTGTGATGGCACAACATTAACAGCAATAATGATGGTATGAATGAATAGAAAAGAACATTATCACATTACTGACAAAATATGTGGGGCTTTGGATTCAGTTTTACACTATATAACACTTAACAGCTGGCAATGTATATGATATGGAGGCCATTCAGGAAAAACAACAGAAAAACACAATATGCGAACGAAACATAATAATAAACACAGCATATTTTTGAGCAGCACACTGAATACAGAAGACAAAAAATAACAATTTACACGGTGTGATATTTCAACATAAACACTATGAAAGTATAATACCAAATAATTCACTTTCTTTAAAAATTAGCTGTCATTACAATCTCAGTCAAATATACAATAACAAAACTAGCAGAACACTTATTATATTCAGACTTACTAAATATGTCTACTCTCAAAAAGGAACAAGCATGAAAGAAGAACAAGAGACCACCCCATGTAGACAAAACAGGTACATTTCTTCAGTGATCTTTTCACAACTAACAAGATAACACACAAAATATTGTGCATTTTGCAATTGAAGTTGAATAAAGTAGTGAGAGAATGTAAATTAACATGATTGTTTATATGTTTAAGGCTATTAGTTACACTAATTACACCAGGACATGCTCAAATCTGTCTACAGAAGCACGAGCCTCAAACTACAACAGTGCAAGAAACTATAAACACAATGATTACACAACTACAATAACAAAATATATTATAACTATAACATTTCTTTGGAATGGAAAAATATTGGCTACATGTGTACATTCATCTTGCGAGCTGTTGAATCAGAGAGCACTTTCAGTTATCTCTTGTTTAGAAGGTGGTTGCCGATTGGCTGAAATATTCAGGCATTACACATTTCATTCAGAAAATATTAACAAGTCTATTACAACTTGCAATAATTGCAAATCAATGCCAATAGCTGAAGTTTTAAGAAGTTAGCAGTGCAACATGCCACATGCAACACAAAATGTTTTCTGCCTTATCAAATGATACAAATGTTAATGTGATCTCTCAAAACGTATTGGCTAGATCGAAATAAAAGTATTTACCAAATTCATATTTTTAATATTGATTAGATACTTAAATTATATTGTAATTGTAATGAGATTTTTAATAAGCCAGACATTTTTAACACCACACACACACACACACACACACACACACACACACACACACACACACACACGTAATTCCAGAAAGACAGTTCAAATTTTATCTATAAATTAGTGTGAATTTAGAAAGCATCACCTGTGCAAAACACAGTTTGCCCTTTTCATATGCAATATCCTGTGAACCTTGGATTCAGGTCAATAGGCAGACTGTCCCTCGACACATAAAAAGCTCCAAGCATATGGCACTGTTTTGAAAATACGCAAATGGCTCAAAACTTTTTTAGCCACAGAACCCAGTATTTCACTCTGGATGGCAAAAGTAATAGAGACAAAAATTTTCTCTGGAATGTCCCATGGAAGCAAAACCACATAGCTTAAGGACACCTGTGCACTGCTTACAAACAAACAGTGTGGTGGATCATAACAGCAGCAAACAACTAGTATGGTGTAGCATTATGCTGAGTAGGGAACACATGAAAGTTACACAGTGACTGTTTTGAAATTATTTTATGTTATTCATGTGGTGTGCAGGTCAAATTTGTGGTCATAATGGACAAAATACCTTCCATATGTTGTGTGACCAGGTGTACAGGAAATTCTTCAACATGACTGAAAGTGCAAGTTTTTTCATATCCAAAGAAAAAAATAATTATTCAAAAAATGGGAACAAGCTAGCCCAAGGGAAAGTTCAACTAGTAGCAGAACAACAACAGTAAGTCATATACATTACTTCATGATTATACTGCTGTATAACATAAATAATGTGAAGCATGATCTTCAATTTACACATAACTTACTACTTATTGTGTTACTGTTTTGGCAGTATTATCTTATTATTATCATTATCATTATTATTATTATTATAATTATTGCATAGTGGGATATTGAAACTGAATAGTGTGCATGAAATGTGTCCACAGCTCTAGATAAACTCTATATACAGATTTAATACCCGTTCATTTGAAATTTTCCATGAATGTTTCAATACGTTGTCATTGCATTCATAACAGTTAGAGGACACTAAACTACCAATTTATTGTTGGGCTATGCATGTAACACTTGTCTGCAAATTTTAGTTTACAACATTTTATTATTTCCTGTTCCATATCAGTGGTTTGCTTGCTGTGAAGTGAAGTCTGGTACGAAACAAAAGTGCACAAATGTTTTGGTATGCTCTGTGTCATGTGTTTAGAGAGATGCTTTTTTTTTTTATCAATTTAGAACACTACCTATGTGAGGTTATTACTATGTCAACTGAGCTACTGGTAGAAATTTAAACAAGGCATCAATTCAAGGAAGTTGGCAAGAGTAGAGGTTTACATCTTACCCCCAAAAGATTAGAGAACCGACTCTATGTTTGTGTTTTATTAGTTGGCTTCTACAGAGTAACAAACGTGCTTTTTGAATAATGTAACTTGGGAAAGAACAGGCAGCCTAACATGAATGGCCAGACACCAAGGTCTTTATGATAACTAGAAATAGTTATGAAATGTAGTATTTAGTGTTTACAAATATGAAAGTTTCCAAGATAAACTATCTTATACTAGTCCCTAACTAATATTATTACGAGCATCAGTTCTGTGTAATTGCCATGTGGATTATTGATTGTAGATGTATGAACAGCATTTTCATGCTCATGAAATTATATGATCTTCTCAGGATAGCAGAAGAAATGGAGAAGTACATCACACACTCAATGGACCAAATCTGCTTTCAACAGAAGTTCCATCTGTTTCCCAAGTTGTTCTCTCTACTTGAGCAAAGCTGGAAGCTACAGAGTGGATCCCGAAACAAAAAGACAGAAACTTGAAGAGGAAAATATTCAGGCAGTCGTTCAGTAGAGTCTGTAGGAGAGGGAAATGTATTTGGAAGGTCAATTCTTTCTACAGCTACATATATACCCCGCTAGCCACCAAGCGGTGTGTGGCGGAGGGCACAATTCACGCCAAAGTCATATTCCCCCCCCCCCCCCTCCCCCCATCCCACTCGTGGTACGTGCACGGGAAAAATGACTGTCTGAACGCCTCAGTACAAGCTCTAATTTCCCTTATCTTTGAATGGTGATCATTGTGTGACTTGAAAGTTGGTGGTAATAATATATGCTCTACATCCTCGGTGAAGATTGGATTTCGGAATTTAGTGAGCAGCCCCTTCTGTTTAGTGCGCCATCTATCTGCAAGTGTGTCACACTTAAAACTTTCTATGAGATTTGTAACACTCTCGCGATGGCTAAATGTACCAGTCACGAATCTTGCCACTCTTGTTTGGAACTTCTCAACCTCTTGAATCAGACCCAACTGGTAAGAGTCCCTTAGAGATGAACAATACTCTAAGACTGGACAACCTAACATATTGTAAGCTATTTCCTTTGTTGAAGGACTGCATTGCTTCCGGATTCTATCAATAAACTGCAATCTAGAGTTTGCCTTACCTGTTACTGTTAATCTGATCATTCCATTTGAGATCATTTCAAATAGTCACACCAAGATACTTGACGATGTTACTGCTTCCAAAGGCTGGGCATTTATTTTGTACTCATACATTAATGGGGATTTTCGCCGTGTTATATGCAGTAGGTTACACTTACTAATCTTGAGAGATAACTGCCAGTCATTACACCACGCATTTATTTTCTGCAAATCCTTACTGATTTGTTCACAACTTTCATGTGGTACTACTTTCCTGTAGACTACAACATCATCGGCAAACAGTCTAATGCCGCTGTCAGTACCATCAACCAGATCGTTCATCAAGTTGCTGTCTGAGGAAAAGGAACAATTTTCAATGATAAAACTACCTGATTTCAGGGATATTGTTACAAAACCTACATCTGTATGGTTTGCTAACATTCAAATAGTTCCTGCTCCTGCGATAAAATATTCTGTTCTTGTTAGTGAAACTCTTGATGTGTCAGTATTTGTTTGACCAAGCAAACAAACAAACAGGGTAAGCCTAAACGGGGATAAGTTTTTACCAAGTGTGTCAAGCTTGGGTGAATTAGGTAATGTGTTAGACTGTGTGGAAAAAGTTGATATGGACATGAATGCACCAAATGATATTGAGCAAATTTTGAGTTTTGTATGTGAGATTCTTCAGACACTTGTTTTATCTGAGTACAGAAAGAGCAAAAACATACACTTTCCCATTGAATTGTTGAAATTACTAAAATCAAAGAAACTTTCACACACTCCACCATACATGATATTTTATTGTTTATCTTACAGTACTTCTCTATGTGGTTATACATTTATCAGAGATTCAGGTTTTTTGTAGGCCCTCTTCTATCAACAATTCAAAGAGTGTTTTGGTATTACTTAGGTCCCCAGAAGGAGGAATGTGAAAATCATTTTTTGCCATATATAAGAGATAAATGTAAATTTCTTAAACTGGATGAATATCATGTCAACCTTCTAAAAGATGAAATATATCTAAAAGAATATTTTGACTACAAAGGAGAAAGTGTTGTCTGTATGGTTAATGATGAATGTTTGACAGCAAATGCAAAATATGTCTTCATGATTAGCAGTATTCTGAGGAATTTTAAATATGTTGTTCATATCTTACTAGCCTAGAAATTAAAAGGTGATAATTTATACCAATGAATAAAAGAATAATACTGTGTCTTGAAGAGACAGGATTCAAAATATTGTCTGTAATTTCATATAATAATTCTGATAAGAGAAAGGCAATACCATAATTTTTAAATCCACCTTCAGTCTCTCATGTACATAACCATCCTAAAAATTCAGCATGTGACTTTTTTTTTAACTTACTGAGTGAACATTATGAACTGCATCTGGTATAGCTGTTTAAAGCAAAAAAGAAGAAAAAGAAAAAAGAAAAAGATAATTCCTGTATGAACAATGTAGGAAAAGATGGATTGCTACTGACAGTGAAGAAGAGACATTAAGTTGCAGACAGGCACAATTAAAACACACTTACATAAAGCTTTTGGTCAGAGCCTTCATCAACTAAAGAGGAACCCTCACTGTTCATACACACTAGCAAGCACACCTCATGCACACATGACCAACAACTCCAGCATCTCAGGCCGGCCTGAGGTGCTGGATGATCTTCATTGTGTATGAATGGTGAGTGTTCCTCTTTTGTTGATGAAGGCAGTGACAAAGTTTTATGTAAGTGTCTTTTAATTGTGCCTGTCTGCAACTTAATGTGTCTTCTTTATGGCAAGTAGTAGTCTATCTTTTCCTACATTATTGGTATTCCTACCTGGAGTTTCCACTGTTTAATTCCTGTATGATTTATCCCACATTTCAGAAAAGTGATTCTCATATGCATTACGCATGTTTTGACACCTTACTGATGACCCTGAATATGAAAATCTGGCAACATATTGTTATGGTCTAATTTTGAAAGTAATAGGACCAAATAACTTCTAAAAACAAGCTGCTAAACTAGTTCTGCAAGTTTTTGATGATGTCACAGCTAATGCCCTTCAAATACTAGAACACTAGGCCCAAAACACTCCTTATCTCACACTGTAGAAACAGAATATTACATTAGTTTGTCTGTAAAATGG
Source organism: Schistocerca americana (assembly GCF_021461395.2). NCBI lineage: Eukaryota > Metazoa > Arthropoda > Insecta > Orthoptera > Acrididae > Schistocerca > Schistocerca americana. The sequence goes on from NC_060119.1 coordinate 545,191,685, forward strand.
TAGAAAATAATAAATGTGAAAACACCATTCAAATGTAACAGGTTAAATGATGCATTCATGAGCCCTTTAAACCAATGTACAGCAGCTGAATCCAAGTATGCATAACTTAAGGGAACAATTGAATGGCTAAATAGATGGTAAAAAATAAACATCCGACATCCTTAGGGCTCATTAACAAAAGAAACTTGTTCAGCATTAATGCAAACAACAAAGGGTTTTATAAAATTTTCTGAATATTGTATTACTGAGTTGCAGTTTTCCTACTTTCTTCTGGAAAGTTTCAAAGTAATTTGCTAAGGGAGAAATTCGTAAATGATGGGCAGTTATGTGGAGGTCAGCAAAATGCATCAGGCATATGTATCAGGTAGAGCAGAAGCTTTACTTGCAATTTTGTAACTAGGCTAAATTTAAAATCAACAGTTTTCGGCAAGATTAGTATAAAATCCATAAAAGATATTTTGTCACATGTACCAAATAATGACACTGAGAATTCTGCTATATGATAAAACAGAAGTTAATTCATCATAAATTACTAAAAAGTGAAAATTTGGCTATTCTTACATTCATAGAAGGCTACTGTTGCTATTTTGTTTTGACACACACAAACTGTGAGTTTTCAAAAGATATTTTGCTGTTAGATAACAATTTAGATGACAGCACAATGCATTCCCTAATACAGAATGCAAGTAGAAAAAAACTAATTCCTTGCTCTCAAATTTTCAGTGTGGTTGTCCTCTTATCTGATTTAAGAAATTGTGTGATAAGTTTGAAAAGTTTCTTAAAGTACCAAACCAAAAAGAACTCATTTCAAACCTGGCTTGGGATTCAGTTTTAATGAATGAGCTGCTTTGGGAAAGGAATGTGGTAGTCACAGTGGCCCCTTTTGTTCTCCATGTGTATAAACGATCTGTCTATATGTACATGAACTATCTGTCAGATTAGGTAGGCAGCAATCTTAAAGACTGCCTGCTTGTGATGCTGTTGTGTATAAGAAAATGCTGACATTGAATGACTGTAGGGATATTCAAGGTGACTTGGAGGGGGTTGGGTTGGTTGGGGGAAGAGACCAAACAGCGAGGTCACCGGACTCATCGGATTAGGAAAGAGTGCGGAAGGAAGTCGGCTGTGCCCTTTCAAAGGAACCATCCCGGCATTTGCCCAGAGCGATTTAGGGAAATCACCGAAAACCTAAATCAGGGTGGCTGGGTGCAAGATGACTTGGACAAAATTTCTATTTGGTGCAATGATTGACAGCTTGTATAAAATGTGAATAAATGGAAGTTGATGTGGATTAACATAAGTTAATGTGAATGGATGGGACGTACATTCCTGTAATGCTTGAAAACATTGTTAATGATAACCTGCTTGACTCAGCCACCTCAATTAAGTATCTAGATTCAACATTGTGGCGTTGAGCAGACTAAAAGCCATTTCCTTCAGTGTTCCTCATCACCAACCACATGCACCATGCACGACCTTATGAGAGCTACACCAAATGCACTTGAAGTGTCCAATTTTTGGTCTTCTTTTATGTATAATTATGTCAAATATATATATACACACACACACACACTTTTGACATGATAAATAAATACATTGCAAAATGACATGACATGCAATGAGCACATAGCATTAGTTCAAGGAAGATAAATGGCTAACTGGTTTATTGGGTGAGTCCTGCACCTACACAGGAACTGCAGACAGAGCAATTGTTTGAGCCTTTTGAGTACTACATAAGAGTTACAGATCACCATGTGCTGTTGTATTTGTCACTGGTCAATTTCATTACCACAAGAGTGTTGTGCAAATGTTTTGTAATCTTGGATGGGAATCCTGGGAGGGACAAAGAGAATATTTTTGTGACACACTATTGATTTTAGAAAACCAGCATTTGCAATAGATTGCACAATGATTGTACTATCTACAATGTTCATCTCGTGTAATGAACAAAGTAAGGGTGATTAGTGCTCTTATGTGGGCATAAAGGTAGTCATTTTTTCTCTCACTCCATTAGTGAGTGGAACAGGAAAGGAAATGACTAGGAGGTTAAAAAGTACCACTGCCACACACTGTACACTGATTTGGTGTTTTGTGTGTGTGTGTGTGTGTGTGTGTGTGTGTGTGTGTGTGATCAACTGAAGGTATAAACACACAGTGATGGCAATGTCACCCCCACTGATGGCTCGGACACTTCCATCAGTGGAGTGCATGCGCTCTACTCAAATGATTACCAAAACACAAATGAGGGAACTGGCCTCAGAAAAGTTTCATATGCTCTTTTACACTCCCACTGGTAGCTTACATGCTGAATCAAACTTTTCTGACATTGTAAAAACATACACAACTTCCTTTATAGTTAGGATGTAGAGTACATTGTGAAACAAGTTTCAATATGCAGAGGATGTCTTTTTTATGTGTACAACACTGACTTGTGTCTCAAATGTGCTAATATGTGTGGTGTAGTGTCGTGATCATGTTGGAGATGATGACAGAAGGGAGAGGGTGAAACCTGGTGCCAGCACATAGCCTCTCCTCGCAAATAGCGTAAGGGGGCCACCAAGCTTAACAGCACTAGCCAACGGACGGATCACCATCAGCAGTGACACATGTCCTCAATTCACAAGACAATTGCGGAAAGGTTTGGAACTTAATCAAAGATGTTGGCGCAAAAACTAGTGATCAAGAATCATATGCCACCACCTCTGCTTCCCTTTCATCTACCAACAGGATTCGAACCAGCTGACATCCAAGTAAAGCACTACCACACAAGCGTGCTTTAGCGATCTTCGTTATGGATCTTTCTGTTCTGTATGTTGTATGTACTGCAGGTCTGGGGAGTTTTGTGCTTTTTGTGTTCCCTTTTTATTTACATTTTTCTTTAGTTTTATTGTGATTTTGTGGTGGAGTTTTTGTATTACATTGGTGTTGTATCCATTGTTTTTTAATATGAGTTGTATTGTTTCCAATTCTTTTTCATTTTCTCTGCAGAGAGGAATTTTAGTAAATCTGTGTATCATATGTTGGAAAGCTGCTATTTTTTGATTTTGTGGGTGGTTTGATGTAACATGTATATTTATGACTGTTGCTGTTCGCATTCTGTAAACGTTAAATTTGTGCTTATTGTCATCTCTGTTTATTCATATATATGGGAAGACAGAGACAGAGAGAGAGAGAGAGAGAGAGAGAGAGAGAGAGAGAGTTGGCACACTACATCATACAGCAAATAAACCACACTAAAATACAGCAAACTGTAGAAGTGAGGTGTTATGTTGAAATGTGTTCATAAAATGCTGAAAACTGGGACAGCCTGGGTACACAAACCGTCAAACTATTTCTCCAGCTAAGCACATATGCACTAATAAGACCACAAATCATAAGTAGAAACAAATTTTAATTTAACACACTGAAATTGCACTACAAAAAGCTGTTTCTCACCTAATAACGGGACAATTTTAACTACAAAAAACTATAATGTAATACCAAATCTATGATTATTATGTAACAAATTATTATCTACAAAAACAAACATGTATTACATTTAACAAATTAAACGAAAAATCTGGAAAGAAGACCAGCTTCCAGAAGGTTGCACATCGGCACTAATACATATCCTATACACAAGCAAAGCGGTAAGACGGAACCTGGGAACTATAGGGGAATTTCTTTACTACCTGTGGCCTATAAGGTATTGTCAAAAGCACTGCTAAATAGAGTGGAAGAACAACTAAATCCACAGATTGATGAGTACCAAGGGGGCTTCAAAAAGGAGAGATCATGTGCAGAACAGATCCTGAACCTAAAACTGATAATCACTTATCAAAAACAGAGGAGCAAAAAGTTTGTGCTTTCATTCACAGACTTCAAGAAAGCCTATGATTCTGTAGACATACTGTTCCAAATTTTAGGGGAGACGAGCTTTGATAGAAAATCCAGTGAACTGGTTAACCAAACCCTAAGCAACACAACATTCAAGGTCAAGTTCAGAGGAAAGCTGTCGGGGGCCTTTAAGATTAAAATCGGGGTGAGAAAGGGAGACGGACTCTCCCTCTGCTCTTTAATTGTGTCCTTGATAAGGTGATCAGAGAGTAGTGACAAGGAATGAAAGGAATGGGTGGAATACAACTAGGGTGTAAGAATAAAGGAATACGGGTAGATTGTCTAGCATTCACAGATGATATTGTGATCTTGTCCGAGTTATTAGAAGAGACTGTTAACCACACCTCAGAACTGCACATACAGGTAGCTAAAGCAGACCTACAGATCTCTATTGAGAAGACACAACATATGACAAACATCATGACAGCTCCTAAATGGATGACAACAGAAGGAGGGAAACTTCAGAAGGTGGAGAGATTCGAATGCCTTGGAGAATGGATAGACATTGGAATGACCAAACAAGAAGCAATGGGAGCATGAATAAACAAAATGAACTTAGCTTATAAACTAACTATCAACACCTATAATAAGAAGAATATTTCAATAAACGCAAAATTGAAACATTACCAAATAGTGATCCACCCTGAAGCTCTATACGCAGCAAAAACTCTCAACTTAGCAAGAACCGGAGTGATCAAGAGGCTAGAACTGATAGAACGAAAGATCCTCAGGAGAATATTAGGATACCGAAGAACAGAAGATGGTCAATTTAGAAACCGAGCCAACCAGGAACTGTATACTAAGACAGAGAAAAATTCTGACGTCATCAGAAAAGAAGGAGCATGTTCTTCAGACACATCCTCTGAATGGACCAGGTGAGGTTAACATGGTGAATCGCACAATTTCTAATGAACAAGAAAACCAAAGTACGATGGATCCAAGAGATACAAAGAGATCTGGAAGAAATGAGAAGACACGAACAAGATACACAAAAGGGTGATTTTTAAATAAAAAATTCAGGCCTTCAAAGCTTTCAAGCACAGAACAAGACCCAGAACAAAATCATCTTCAACAGAAGAATGAAGAAGGTTGCAAATAATCAGAATGAAAGAATATTGGGAAAGAAGAAAGACCAGAAGAAATGAAGCTGAAATGAATTACATAGTCCTAAGATGGCCAAAACAAAAGAAGAAGAAGAAGAAGAAGAAGAAGAAGAAGAAGATAACGGAACATGTAAGATAATATGAGAGTAATCCATAAGGTAACAACCTACACTCCATGCTCCCTGTGCAGTGTGATATCAGACTTCTACACATGGTCAAACTCAACCTCAGCATCTTGTCTCAGTGATATGTGAGTGCCAGTCAAACAAATTATTATTGTGTATTCTGTAACTATTTAAAATGAACTGTGCAACACAAATTATTTCCAAATGTGATGCTAGAGGTTTATTTGATTTTTAAATGCACTGAAATTGAAACCTGAAGGAATTTACAGTCAACTGTAGGGAGTGGTGACACAGTAGAAATTTGAGAAATTGGTGTTAAATGTTCAACAATGGGTGAAACTCACCCTGATCTGTGTCAATACTTATAGACGACTTGAAGATTCAAATAAAGAAGAAACCTGTGAAACACGATGTGTTGCCCTAGAGCAACAACACATTTTTCCCCAAACATTTTTGCAACTGGTGATACTGTATACTAACACACAGGCCCATAGTAAAGTTTTTGCTTGACTAGTTCCCCTACAACTGAAAATTCCTGCATCACTGATATTTTTGATGTGGTATGAAGCAGATGCAAATGCCCTTCTTTATCAAAAAGTTACTAGAAATAAGACATGGGTATCTCACTTTATCACAGAGATCAAGTGTCAACCACTCAAGTGGCATCATCCCTCATCACAGAAAAAAAACCTGTGAAAATGCAAACAAACTTAAAAAACAACAATGCAACAGTTTTTTAGGATATAAGTGGTTTTCTCAAGGTCAATTTAATGCCAAGAAACACTAGAATCAATGAAAACCAATATAGTGACACCCTACAACAACTACAAGTAGCAATCCAAAATTGTAGGTGTGGAATTCTTTCTTGTAGACTGTCTTCACAACAATGCTTAGCTTCATATTCACTAGAGGCTTGCTTTGTTTTCCCCACACTGCGAATTGAGTGAGATGGGTTTTATGTTACTCAATCTGTATATTGAGAAAGCAGTACAGGAAAAATAGAGAGAAATTTGGAAAAGGTATTTAAATTCAGAGAGAAGAAATAAAAACATTAAGATCTGCCAATGTCATATTAACTCTCTTAGAAACAGAAAAAGGAGAAAGTTAGTGTAATTGAATGAATAATGTGTGGAAAAAGAGGTTAAAGGGTGATGAGGAATAAAAGTAAAACTAGGGTAATTGAGTGTATTCAAATCAAATCACAAGATTTGGAGAGAATTAAATTAGTAAACAAGACACCGAAAGCAGTAGATGAATTCTGTTCTTTGGCCAACAAAGTAACTGCTAAAGGTAGAAATAAATCTGTAATAACATGTTAAATCACACTAGAAAGAAAAGCTTACCTGAAAAAGAGAATTAATATAAAATGCAATTGTATGAAGTCTTTTCTGGAAGCATTTGTCTTGCATGTAGCTCAATACCTCACAGGGTCAACCTGCCATCACTTTTCTCCTTCTACCTCTTAGAATTTGGTCGTAAATGTCCCGATTTCAACTCAGTGAAAATGAAGAAGTGTTAAAAGTGCCAGTCCCTCCTGAATATCCTTTATCCAGCAGAGTTAGTGCTTTTGTTAGCAAGAAATCTTCTGTGAAGTGAGGGAGGTTAGAGAATAACATTTCACATCAACTGTGGTTTCCTATTGTAGGAACTGTTCTGGCAGTCACCTGAATCACTTTGGAGTACCACAGAAAATTTCAACCAGTGTGGTGAAACACACACACACACACACACACACACACACACCACCACCACCACCACCACCACCACCACCACCACCCCAAAGTTCACGGTCTTCACCACCACTTGGTGACTGAAGTTTAGAGTGAAATGAGACTGGGTAAAGCAGACTGAAGTCGTGGAATGGAAGCTCAAGATATATGCTTAGCTCACTGTAACAAAGTTTCAATGAGAAAGCATACGATTTCTAATCTTCTTAAAAACAAGAGTTTGAAGATGATGCCTCAAGGATAAATGTAGCTATACTGGATCAAAATATGGTGTCAGATGTACGCCTTTACTAATATTTGTTTCAAATTTATTCGTCAACTGCTGATCCTGTATATCATAAGGGTTTTGGTATGTACAAAACAATACAATTTATATTAAAAATTAGACATAAGATTTATATTTTACATTAAAAAATAAATGTATGGTTTAGGATACCACAGTGTTATAGAATTATTCTACTTCATAAACACAGCTGTCAATTAGTAGGTTCTATGCATACTTCTCACAAAAATTGTATGGTAAGTCTGTCACTGCGAAGGGTAGCTTATTATACGGATTTTCTGCCAGTATATTTGAAAGTATTTTGGAACTTTCTAGACATTATAAGCCTATATTCTTTCTGTTCCTTGTTCAATAATTGTGGATAGACAGAAGACAGTCTTTGAAATAGAGAGAAGGCAAGTTAATATGTTTAATTCTTTGAAATGCGGTCAGCATGACACTGTTTGGAATACAATGCACAATTGATCTGCTTGAGCATTCCACTTAAGATGTAGGTCCAAACTGATTCTGTCTGACAGATTTATTTTTTCACTTTTTTGCAAAGTAGATGTAAGTACTTAATTTCTGTTTTGTTTTTATTTAGTATTAGCTCATCCTTTTGCATCAGTTGAACAGACTTGTCAACCATTCTCAGTGTTTTCCTTTCCATTTCATTTGTATTAGGATTTGTCATTATAAGGATTGTATCATCACCATATATTACCCCTTTTGAATGTCAAGGCAATAATCTATTGTTATCCCTTACCGACAACAGTACTGTCAGAGTGCCACTTTGTTGGTACTCTGTTTACTTTGCTTAACTTATAAAATTCACCATTAGATGTATCTAGTGTGCTTGGTATGATGCTCGATGTTTCGATTTGTGTGTACACCACTTGTTATCAACTTTTGAGCATTGTCACTGTGATATTCAACAACTGATAACTCTGCTATTGCACTGTTCATTTAGACATTTTTCTTCATAATACTTGTTTGCATTTAGTTATTTCATCTACAGTTGCTGTTTTTGTGCAGTTTTGTTATTTAATATTGTTTCTGTGCAATTTTTCTTTAAGTTAATGATTTTGGTTTGTGTTTGCATTTGCATTAGTAATTTAATTTTTTTTAAAAAGTGTCGAACAATGTAATTCATGAATTATTGAAAAATACTAGTGATACAGAGTATTTTAGTAAGTGTAGCAGTTGTATAGAAAGTGGCAGTGATGTTCTTGGTGGTATATTGCTTGAAAATGAAGACAGAACGGGAAATACACATTACATTGAAGTGAATGCACTTGAAACACTACAGTTGCTGCCACATCCAGTGGGATCTTATGCAACTGAATATTTCAGTTTATTTTTCACTGTAGCATTACTTCAACTGTCACCAAAATAAACCACTCGGCTAAGCAATTTACATCCAAACATGCTGCTACTTTGTCCAGCCAAATAAAGAGTGGAAGAACATCACAATAGCTACAGTAATAGGTTTTACAGCCTGCTTACTGAATATGGGAATCAACAAAACATACTGAATACAGAACTCAACGAAAGACCTACACTGTTTTCATTCAGGAGCACAAAACCATCTAAGGCATTTCCATGGTATGGTAAAATGTATTCTGCTCCAAAACACAAGTGTCAGGTGATACAGAACTGCATACTTCAGGAAGACTATAACACACTGTCCAATTATTATACTTATTATTTCTGTAAATAATATTAAAAATTCATTTTTCTTTTGTCATTTTACTAAGAAATTTGTATTTGTATTTGTTTTTGAACATTTGTGAACTTTCTTGAAATCAAGTGTAGTGTTAATTATATGGAAACAAAATCAAATATATATATTATAAAAACAAAGATGATGTGACTTACCAAACAAAAGTAATTTAATGATCCTAACCCTACTCCTAATGATCCAACTCCCCAAGACACTATCCAAATTGAACCCTGCCTGGAACAGTTACGTCCTCCGTCACAGCGGGACCCACCTCCTCTTCCTCAAAATCACCCTCTCCAAACTTTCCAGGAATTTCTGACTTCCAGCCTTGCCTCTCAATTCTTCTTAAAAAACCTTAATCCTACTCCCAACATCACCACTGCTGAAGCCCAAGCTATCTGTGATCTGAAGGCTGACCGATCCATCGTCATTCTTCCGGCGGACAAGGGTTCCACGACCGTGGTACTCAATCGTCGGGAGTATGTGGCTGAGGGACTGCGTCAGCTTTCAGACAACACTACATACAAAGTTTGCCAAGGTAATCCCATTCCTGATGTCCAGGCGGAGCTTCAAGGAATCCTCAGAACCTTAGGCCCCCTACAAAACCTTTCACCTGACTCCATCAACTTCCTGACCCCACCAACATCCCGCACCCCTACCTTCTACCTTCTTCCTAAAATTCACAAACCCAATCATCCTGGCCGTCCCATTGTAGCTGGTTACCAAGCCTCCACAGAACGTATCTCTGTCTATGTAAATCAACACCTTCAACCCATTACATGCAGTCTGCCATCCTTCATCAAAGACACCAACCACTTTCTCGAATGCCTGGAATCCTTACCCAGTCTGTTACCCCCGGAAACCATCCTTGTAACCATTGATGCCACTTCCTTATACACAAATATTCCGCACGTCCAGGGCCTCACTGCGATGGAGCACTTCCTTTCACGCCAATCACCTGCCACCCTACCTAAAATCTCTTTCCTCATTACCTTAGCCAGCTTCATCCCGACCCACAACTTCTTCACTTTTGAAGGCCAGACATACCAACAATTAAAGGGAACAGCCATGGGTACCAGGATGGCCCCCTCGTATGCCAACCTATTCATGGGTCGCTTAGAGGAAGCCTTCTTGGTTACCCAGGCCTGCCAACCCAAAGTTTGGTACAAATTTATTGATGACATCTTCATGATCTGGACTCACAGTGAAGAAGAACTCCAGAATTTCCTCTCCAACCTCAACTCCTTTGGTTCCATCAGATTCACCTGGTCCTACTCCAAATCCCATGCCACTTTCCTTGACGTTGACCTCCATCTGTCCAATGGCCAGCTTCACACGTCCGTCCACATCAAACCCACCAACAAGCAACAGTACCTCCATTATGACAGCTGCCATCCATTCCACATCAAACGGCCCCTTCCCTACAGCCTAGGTCTTCGTGGCAAACGAACCTGCTCCAGTCCGGAATCCCTGAACCATTACACCAACAACCCGAAAACAGCTTTCGCGTCCCGCAACTACCCTCCCGACCTGGTACAGAAGCAAATAACCAGAGCCACTTCCTCATCTCCTCATACCCAGAACCTCCCACAGAAGAACCCCAAAAGTGCCCCACTTGTGACAGGATACTTTCCAGGACTGGATCAGACTCTGAATGTGGCTCTCCAGCAGGGATATGACTTCCTCAAATCCTGCCCTGAAATGAGATCCATCCTTCATGAAATCCTCCCCACTCCACCAAGAGTGTCTTTCCGCCGTCCACCTAACCTTCGTAACCTCTTAGTTCATCCCTATGAAATCCCCAAACCACCCTCCCTACCCTCTGGCTCCTACCCTTGTAACCGCCCCCGGTGTAAAACCTGTCCCATGCACCTACTCCAGTCCTGTAACCCGGAAGGTGTACACGATCAAAGGCAGAGCCACGTGTGAAAGCACCCACGTGATTTACCAACTGACCTGCCTACACTGTGAAGCTTTCTATGTGGGAGTGACCAGCAACAAACTGTCCATTTGCATGAATGGACACAGGCAGACAGTGTTTGTTGGTAATGAGGATCACCCTGTGGCTAAACATGCCTTGGTGCACGGCCAGCACATCTTGGCACAGTGTTACACCGTCCGGGTTATCTGGATACTTCCCACTAACACCAACCCGTCAGAACTCTGGAGATGGGAACTTGCCCTTCAGTATATCCTCTCTTCTCGTTATCTGCCAGGCCTCAATTGCTAATTTCAATTTGCCGCCGCTCGTACCTCACCTGTCTTTCAACAACATCTTTGCCTCTGTACTTTCGCCTCGACTGACATCTCTACCCAAACTCTTTGCTTTTACAAATGTCTGCTTGTGTCTGTGTATGTGCGGACGGATATGTGTGTGTGTGTGCGCGAGTGTATACCTGTCCTTTTTTCTCCCTGACGAAGCAACCATTGGTTGCGAAAGCTAGAATTTTGTGTGTATGTATGTGTCTGTTTGTGTTTCTATCGACCTGCCAGCGCTTTCGTATGGTAAGTCACATCATCTTTGTTTTTTATATATATATATTAAATACTTTTTATTTTGTCACTTATAAACAATTTAAAGTGATGAAACATGAAAATCTGGGTATACCATAATAAACTACTTACTTCTGTAGGTGAATGGCATTTTTTCATAGTTTTATACTGAAAGTAGCATGACATGTGGCAATTTAAATAGAACACTGTTTGACAGTATAAAGACTATATGACATTTTTAGCATTCACCACTCAAAATGGCTGACTGTAAAAGGGTTATGCCTTGCAGGGAAAAGAACAAGGCAGAGCATTCTAATTTGTACAAGAAAAACAAAAAGGCGTGGGACAGAGTGTTGCGACACTCCTGTAGTAACAGGCAGGGCACTTGATCTATAGTTATTTATGCTAACAACTTGTTTCCTAGCTACGAGATACTATTGATACATTATCCTTGATGCCATATTTTTCAAATTTAGATTTAGGAAATCACATGACACAGTTCAAATGCTGTACTTAGATCCAGGAGCACAGTACAGGCAAAAGAATGGCATTCAAAACATCCCACAACATCTGTAACCAGAGATTTTAGAGCTTCAGTGGTGGACAGACCAGGCCTACAGTTGTATAGCACAGAAGATATTAGCAGATTGTTCGCAATGTAGCTGCAAAGTAGTTGTTTCACGCAGTATTCTATGACAACAGATACAACAGGAATGAGGGATACTGACCTGTAGCTGTCAGGACTGTTTCTATCTCCCTTATTATAAACTGGGGCAACAATTGTAAATTTCAAGACACCAGGGAATTTTCCAGCTTGAAGCACACAGTCTATAAAGTAAGTCAGAGGAAACATTATAATATCAATTACACATTTTAGGATGTAATTTGAGAAGCCATAGATATCTTCACTACGTGAGTTACCTTGTTTAGACACAGTTTGGTATACAATCTGGCAATTAATCTGAGTCTACTTGAAAGTAACAAATCAGGTACACCTATATTGCCCAAAGTAACTTCAGAACTGTTTTCATCTGTTGCTGAGATAGTAGATTCTCCATGACTTGCACTGCTTATGAAGAAGTTATTTAGCACATCAGGTAAGACTGGAGTCACTTGCTTCATTATGAGTTTCCCCACTATGAAGTTTAGTACCTTCCAGGCTGCTTTGCATTTCCTGCTATTTGCGTTTCTGTCCTGTGTGTGTTTATTATTATTCTACCCCATATCTCTGTTTCATAACAGGATTGCCAGCTTTTGTCATGGTGTACAAGGCAAAAAGCCCACCTCTTAGTTCTTTTACATAGGGGAGTAGTTATTCTTACTTGTGGGCAACATTTACTGAGTAAGTTATAGATTTACTGAGTAAGTTATAGAGACTATCAATAAACATATCAAAGATAGGGCCAATGTTGTCACAGTTACTCTGAATTCCCCTCTCAACCTCGGATAACCCATCCCTCAAGTGCATAATGTAATCTGCTTTTAATGTTCTGAACTTCTTAATATAGGAGGGTTGCTGTACATTATAATTAACACTTTCACTAGTCATCCATAAGCCTAGAAGAACCGACAGCACAGGATCTACTACAACACACTGTAATTCAGTTTCTTCTGGGTTGGAAATTATATTGTCGAAGAATACATTCATGTTTAGTTAGATGTTCATGTGACACACATAATGAGTCATATAAAATGAACTGTGTAGTTGACACAATAATTTGGATGATTATATATAGACTGTTGATAGACATTTGTAAAAGAAGTAACAGACAAAACTATGAATGAAAAATGAAGCTGATTATAAATTCAGAAGTATGCCTGTTCAACAGTGAAGTAGGCCCGTAAACCTCAAGAAAATGATAAACTACGGTGCTGTAAAAGAGTTGGAAATAAACAAATTGTGACCAAAGAATAATGTCAAGTACAGCTGATACACAAAATAACTTTAATACAGCCATGCTTATGATATATTGGTTATGATTCCAACAGTATTCTTATTTTTTACATATCTGGCAATCATTATTATTTACTAGTCATTCACTTTCAAAAGCTGCATGCAGAGTTAACAGACAAAGTTAGTACATGTTGCTAAAAACTAATACTGTTGTTCCAGTTACAGAATGGTACTTACTAGATGGAATGTGACATTCCTTGTACAGCAGGTAACAAGTGCCAATAGCAAGCATCAGCAGTGTTCCCATGACGACAGCAACAGCTGCAACCCATACACGGGTGTCAAAGTTCTCAGCTCCCTCCAGCAGATGTCTGGCTAACTCTGCAGCAAACATGATAACTACAAAGATAAGCAATCATAAAGAAATTTCCTAGTCTTACAGAGCTTGCGATTTTTCAAGTACCACAGTGTTGTTAATGAAATAAGCAAGTGATTTTTATCTTACTAAGCATTATGAAAATTACATCTTGTTTTAATACATGACTCTCAGTTTAACTGTCCATGAAAGATAATCAAATTACATAAAGTTACTTCAGTGGATATGCCTTTCATGACACATATGGCAAAAACATTATAGCTTATAGAAAAGTATTGTGGCAGCTTTTGCACCCAACAAATGAAGTCTTGCATTACAGCCTCACAGTCTTCAAAGTGCTGCCCAATCAGAGCATTTTTAGGGGATCTAAACAGATGTACACCACTGGAGGTGAAGTCAGGGCTATAAAGTAGATATTCCAAGCATTCCCTATGAAATATCTGAAATAACATGTGTTTATTTTGTGTGAAAGCAGGCATTGTCATTTAGAAGAATCACACCCATTGCCTGGAGCCCATGTCATTTTACACATATAACTAGTTGAAGTACCTACAGATCATTCAGTAAGCTGTGGCATTAATAGTCTGATTATGAGGCTGGAATTTCAACAATATGTATGTTCCAAAAACATAGTCACCCTAACCTTGCAAGACTCATGGAAGTGCTTTATACATACAAGTGCATGTGTGTGTGCATCCTATAATGAACCCTGTTAGAAAATCATCACATTCTTCAATTTAATGCAAGAGGTGCTGTGTGGATAGACCTACTCTGTTCCATTTATGAGAAGGAGTCAACCATTGTGGGTCCAACATACATGAGCTACAACCTTCTAGAAACATACAACCATAAAATTTAAAATAATATGCAGTTCAATATTACAGCATTTGTGACATATAAGGACCCGGCTCCATATATGTAAGACAAAGCATTATGACATCCGGCAAGAACTGGTCATGTTGAGAGGCTGTTCATCAATTTCATACGCAGACAACTGATTGGAATTTCTCTCACCTTTACAATGTATGCAATTTCTTGAAGACATGTTTGTGATGGAGGAGGAAGGATAACTAGATCAATTTTCCATCTAATATCGCATTACAGCGTGCTGTGATTTACATAGATTCTAATTCTATTCATGTGCATCTCCTGCACTAGTTATACGAATTACGTATTGGTTTGACGTCATAAGCACGTGACTGCGTGTGAGATCACTCTCTAAGTTTTCATATATTTTTAGGTTTCAGATACATATTTTAATGGTTTTTGTGATAATATTTGCTATATAAGTGACTTATTAGTGGTTTCTTCATTCACCTCCACCTTTCTTGTGTTGTGACCTGATATTTGTGAGTGTTTCGTATCGAGCAACTTAACCTCTTACCTGTGTTTACATTCCATGCTGACCAGTTGCAGCTGTAGCGGCGCATCGAAAGCTAAGTACTAATTAATTGTTTGTGTATAGTGGTTTATTCAGGAACTTTAGTAGTCTCCAACAGGTGTTCTTGGTGTTTTCTGGTGAAATAATTTCAGAAGAAATTTTTGGGAACTGTTTTCAGTTTCATTACTGTGTCATTAGACATTTTATTTTCTTTCTGTGTTAGTCTTTTGTTATATTCTCATTTGCTGTTGATTAATACTGTTAATAATAGTAGTTACTTCCCTTGTAGAGTAAGTTTGTGATTTTTGTAGTCAGCTTTTTTAACATCTTCTTATTGCACTAGTGGAACTTAGATAAAGTAGTTTTCTTGTTTCAATAACTGTAAAATTTTACCATGAGTGAGAAGTGTGGGCTTTGCCGTAGGTTCGTGAGTAGTGGAGTGCGGTGTGAGACTTGTTCAAAGTATTTTCACTGGGGGGAATGCAGTGGGGAAGCCAGTGGGCATTCTGGTGAGATCCTCTCCTGGAACTGCAGATTATGTAGCAAGAGTAAGTTGATAGAGGAGCAGGAGCCCAAGATCTGTGTCCTTCAGGTGCAGTTGAGAAACACACAGGATGCGCTAGATAGGATGAGGAGGGAGAAGGGGGTTGGGAAATGAGAGCTGGCTGTTGGCAAGAGATCTGCTAGGAGAAGGAGATTTTCAGATAGTTTTACTATTGGTGTTTGCAATAGATATGACCAACTGTCAGAGTCTAGTGGAGAGGAATCTCTAGTAGCTGTAGATGTAGGAAGTATGCAGCAGACCTCAGCAGTTACGGTGACTAGGACAGTTGCAAAGTCTAAGAGAAAGAAGAAGGTTCCGCTATTAGGTAGTTCTCATGGTAGAGGTGAAGGCCAGCAGTTGCAGGAAGTGTTGGGGAATGAGCACCAGGTCACCAGCATTGTGAAGCCTAATGCAGGATTGGCTCAGGTGACTGTTAACATAGGGGGGTTATGTAGGGATTTTACTAAAGAGGATCAGGTAGTGATTGTGGGTGGGGCTGGTAATAGTATTGATAGGGATGGGGAGTATGACATAGATGGTGACCTGGAAAAGATAGCCACTCAGACTGGCAACACGAATGTGCATTTCGTGGAACTGTTTCAGCGTCACGATCGGCCTCATCTTAATACAGCCGTCAAGCGTAATAACATGAGACTTGGGGGTGCACTGATGACAGAAGGCATGAGTCACATTTCAGTCGTGTCGGTGGAGTCTATCACCAGGACGGGTTTCACTAGACATGGCCTGCACCTCAACAGGTATGGAAAAGGGGAGTTGGCGAAGCACTCATGGGAAATTCTTGTACTAGTGGGTGTTAGAGCTGCACCTTTTTTAGATTGAAGTCAGTTGATAGGTATCCCTGCTTAAGGGGAGTCTCTCTAACAGAGAAACCACTTTTCATCAAAATATACAAGGTATTAGAGATGAAATTATTGGTATATCTGAACACTTCTTAAATAAGTAGGTAATTCAGAGGCTTCCTTTACCAGGATACAGGTTGGCTGGCAGCTTCTCTAGGAGCTCTTTGCGGTGTGGGGGAGTAGCCATATATGTGAAAAATGGTATCCCATTTGAGTCAATTGATGTTTGAAAGTACTGCACTGAAAAGGTGTTTGAATGTTGTGCAGGTGTGGTTAAATTTAGTGGAGTTAGACTTCTAACTGTTGTTATTTATAGATCCCCAGACTCCGATTTCACAACATTTTTGCTAAAGCTACAGGAGGTTCTTGGTTCACTTTATAGGAAATACAAAAAGTTAGTTATATGTGGTGACTTCAATATTAATTGTATAAGTGATTGTGCAAGGAAAAGGATGCTGGTAGACCTCCTTAATTCATATAATCTTATGCAAACCGTATTCTTTAGAACGAGAGTGTATGGGAACAGTAGAACAACCATAAACAACATTTTTGTTCATTCCTCATTACTAGAAGGGCATTCTGTTAGCAAAAAAGTGAATGGCCTTTCAGATCATGATGCACAAGTTTTAACTCTAAAATATTTTTGTGCTGCAAGACATGTTAAATATAGTTATCAACTTTTTAGGAAAGCTGATCCAGTTGCTGTAGAGACCTTTGTAAACCTTATCAAGGAACAAGAGTGGCAAGATGTTTATAGTGCTGATACAGTAGACGATAAATATAATGCTTTCCTCAAGACTTTTCTCGTGCTTTTCGAAAGTTGCTTTCCATTAGAATGTTCAAAACAGGGTACTAGCACAAACAGACAGCCTGGGTGGCTGACTAGAGGGATAAAAATATCCTGTAGAACAAAGTGGAAATTATATCAAAATGTTAGAAACAGTCAAAATCTAAATGCAACAGCCCATTACAAACAGTATTGTAAGGTGCTTAAAAAAGTTATTACGAAGGCAAAAAGTATGTGGTACGCAGACAGAATAGCTAAGTCTCAGGATAAAATTAAAACCATATGGTCAGTCGTAAAGGAAGTGGCAGGTCTGCAGAGACAGGTCGAGGATATAGAATCAGTGTGTAGTGGGAATGTCCGTTTTACCGATAAGTCGCATATATGTACAGTATTTAATAATCACTTTCTGAATATAGCAGGTGAACTAAATAGAAACCTAGTCCCAACAGGGAATCATATAGCGCTCACAGAAAAAAGTGTTCCGAGACTGTTACCTGAAATGCTCCTCCATGATACTGACAAGAGGGAGATTGAGTTAATAATTAAATCACTAAAGGCCAAGAACTCTCATGGATATGACGGGGTATCTAGCAGAATACTGAAGCATTGTTCTATGTATGTCAGCCCAGTACTTAGCCATATCTGTAACTTTTCCTTTAGGAGTGGTCAGTTTCCTGACCGATTAAAGTACTCCGTAGTGAAGCCACTTTATAAAAAGGGAGACAGGGATAATGTTGACAATTATAGACCTATTTCTATGCCATCGGTGTTTGCTAAAGTTATCGAGAAGGTTGTATATACAAGGTTACTGGAGCATTTAAATTCACATAATTTACTGTCAAATTTACAGTTTGGTTTTAGAAATGGTTTAACAACTGAAAATGTTATATTCTCTTTTCTCTGTGAGGTGGACAGATTAAATAAAAGGTTGCGAATGCTAGGTGTTTTCTTTGATTAGACGAAGGCTTTTGACTGAGTTGAGCACAAAATATTACTGCAGAAGTTGGACCATTAGGAGTAAGAGGAGCAGCTTACAATTGGTTTGCCTCTTACTTTAAGAATAGGAAGCAGAAGGTAATTCTCCGCAATATTGAGAGTGGTAGTGATGTTCAGTCCCAATGGAGCACTGTTAAGTGGGGCTTTCCCCAAGGGTCGGTGCTGGGGCCACTGCTGTTTCTTATTTACATAAATTATATGCCTTCTAGTATTACAGGTGATTCAAAAATATTTCTGTTTGCTGATGACACCAGCTTGGTAGTGAAGGATCTTGTGTGTACTATTGAAACATTATCAAATAATATAGTTCATGAAATCAGTTCATGGCTTGTGGAAAATAATTTGATGCTAAATCACAGTAAGACTCAGTTTTTACAGTTTCTAACTCACAATTCAGCAAGAACTGATATTTTGATCAGACAGAATGGGCATATTATCAGTGAGACGGAACAGTTCAAGTTCCTAGGCATTCTGATAGATAGTAAGCTGTTGTGGAAAGCCCATGTTCAGAAACTAAATGCTGCTTTATTTACCATTAGAACAGTATCTGAAATAAGTGACAGTTCAACACAAAAAGTAGTCTATTTCGCATATTTTCATACGCTTATGTCATATGGTATTATTTTTTGGGGTAATTCTTCTGATTCAAAAAGGGTATTTTTGGCTCAAAAACGGGCTGTTCGAGCTATAAGTGGTGTAAGTTGGAGAACCTCTTGTCGATCCCTATTTAACAGTCTGAAAATTCTGACATTGCCCTCATAGTATATATTTTCTTTAATGTCATTTGTTGTTAGCAATATTAGCTTATTCCCAAGAGTTAGCATCTTTCACTCAGTTAATACTAGGCAGAAATCAAATTTGCATGTGGAATGCACTTCCTTGACTCTTGTGCAGAAAGGAGTGCACTATTCTGCTGCATCCATTTTCAATAAGCTACCACAAGAACTCAAAAATCTTAGCAGTAGCCCAAACGCTTTAAAGTCTAAACTAAAGAGTTTCCTCTTGGCTCACTCCACCTATTCTGTCGAGGAGCTCTTGGAAGAGCTGAAAAATTAAGCAAATTCCAGTGTTAAATTGTTGATTTTCTTTATTTAAACTTACGAGTTGTCACCTGAATATGTTTCTTGTATTTCATTTTATCTGTTTCTACTATCGTATTACAATTTCATGTATTGACTCATTCCATGACCATGGAGTCTTCTCCTTAATTTGGTCCCACAGAACAATAAATAAATAAATAAAACAATGTCAGAATTCTGCATAGTGTTAACACATTTAATGGAAAATGGCCACAATTTGGGAGTGTCTATACACTGGGTCACCACTGATTCAAAAGGTGTTCCATGAAATGGTTGGTATAAGCTTTTCCAGCAGCCTTAAGTGCTCTTTGTGATGTAGCTTGGTAGATTGTGTGGGGACTCATTTTCTTGCTCTTCAGTTCACAGTTAGACTATAGTACAAATGGTCCAACCTACATAGATCATCATCAGTGGCAAATGCATTGCACATCTACCATAAAATAACCAAATAGTGTTGTTAGTTGCAAAAGAAAAAAGTGGAGAAATAAAATTTGTGAGTTGCAGAAAAATACAGTATGAAGCTGGAGTGACGCAACATGATATGACATTAGCTAGGGTCTAGTTTTTGTAGGTGACACTACTGATGTGGCCCCTAGGAACAGAACTATAGTGGAAGAAGGAAGTAACTTTGGATATTAATATCCTATTGACAATGGAATCACTAGAGAGACAGAGCAAAAGCTCATATTGTGGAAGAACAGATAAGACAATCAACCATTTCATTTCCAGAGGAACCATCTCAAAATCTGCCATACATGATTTGCGAAAACATTGGAAAACATAAATTTTGATAGCCCCAATTCTCCCAAATGTAAATCCAGTGTCTTAAATGAGTCACTCATTTGGAAGAACTATAGGATAAGCACAAGGACAAATTGAAGTGAATTAAAAGGAGACAGATGCATCCCAGATGGAAATGTGCATGTACAACAAACAATATACAATGTACAAACAAATGTACAGCAAACAATGACAAAAGTTTATAAAGTCAAATGAAATGGAAGGGAAGAATGACAGAATTAGCCACGATAATGTGTGTAGCAGTCCTGTTCTGCAAGTGTCAGTTACTGAGTGAACAAAGATGAGAGTGTTGTTCAAGAAGTTCAGTCCAGGACTATGGAGTGCTTTTTTCTGGTTTTTTAATAATCCTAAAGCTACAATGCAACACTGAACATCCTGAACAACTTGCTAAACAACTTTTGTCATAATATGTCCATTATTCTGGATGACCACAGGTGGCTCATTCATAACATGCAACGAACTAACTAACTAACTAACTAACTAACAAGGGCTGGTAAGTGCTCGACTCAGGCACGCTGTCAGTTGCAGGGTCAGAATTTGTATCAACTACTGAAGTAATGTGCACACACTTGAAAGCTGTGTGCATTAGCAGTGTGTTGTTATCCGTGAGAGTGCACCACGAAAGAGCAATAGTGTGAACTTCCGATAGAGCCCGCCATGGGCGAGTGCCTATTTAACATTCTCATGCTACGCTTGCGGAGTTCTTATGTTATTACGGCTTGCATACATTTGCCTTATCTTATTGTGTTCAGTGTATATTATGGTGACTGGTGTACATACCACAGTCTAATAAAGTTGTACTAACATTCTTGGTTTTGTTGTGTGTCCAAGTTATAACGCAAGTGACGACGAGTGTGGGATTCTTCTCCATGCGGTTTTCAGTCTCTGCTTCATCCTCTGTTGCATCTAAGATGTCTGATGGCGCTCCTGATGAGATTTTATGCCAGCTGGTTGATAAGCAAGGGGTTCTTACTGTGACATTGTAGCACCTCAGTCAATAGCTGGAGGCGTTTACCACACCACAACACAACCTAACCCAGGTATCACAAACAATTGCCCTTGCTTTGGCCAGTTCGGGTCTGTCTCAATCTACATCACCTGTTGCATCACCCCTTGCACCTCCTGTTTTACCTGTTGCTACCCTGTTGTTTATCCCTTGTTTCTGGCTTACGATGAGTCTGTCGAAGAATGGGAAGCCTCCGAAAAATTGTTGCAGCAGCACTTTCAAGCATCTGGATGAACTGATGTCACTTTACGCCGAGCTTTCTTTTTGTTTTGGTTATCGCCTCACATGTGTCAACTTCTCTGCCAAATGGGCCCCCCTGCAGAATACATCTTCACTCTCTTTTGATAATCTGTGACGCCTTCTTTGAAATACTACTGTAAACGGATGCCTGTCCAGGTTAAGTTCTATCAGTGTCACAAGAAACCGAAACATTCCTATAAGACTTGGGCAGCTGAGCTTCACGATTTAAGCCATTGCTGTCACTTTTGTCACTGATATACATAAGGAGTCGTATGCCGCCCAAATGATTTGTGTTGGTTGCGCCCCCCCCCCCCTCTCCCCACCCCCACCCCCAGCGTCATTGCCAGACATTCACTTCTGCCCCACGGCTAAACATGTGAATGCTGATGTGCTCTGGCATTTTCCGGCTGGCGGCTGGTCTGCACACTTTTTGATCAAGAGGAGTCACTCTGTTTCCACATCGATGAATGCGCTCAAAAAACCGTCAACCATTTCCCAATCACTAGCACTTGGGTTGCACAGGCTCGTGCTACTGATCTAATTTTACGAAAAGTGATACACTGCATATAACATGGCTGGCCTGAGGCACCTCCATTGCAGTCACCCGACCCCCTCCGTAACTACTGTGTGTTTTGGCATCGTTTCTCTGTACTCAATGGTGTTCTGCTCCTTGATGTGTACTATTCAGCTCCTCGCATAGTGGTTCCCTCAGCTCTCTGTTTGGAGATCTTACAATTGCTGCTCACTGATCATTGGGGGTGGGGGTTCACGCACAAGTTGTTTGCCTGCCATCGTATTTTATGGCCTGGTTTGGATGGTGATATCACTAGTTTGATTACAGCATGCCCTCAATGCACATTGCAGCACACTACCCTGTGGGCAACATTGTCTCCGTGACTGCAACCTCCACAGCAGTGGGACCGTCTCCACATTGGTTTCACTGGTCCTCTCCTTAATGCATACTGTTTAATAGAAACTGATGCATTCTCTAAGTTCCCATATGTTGTTCATTTCCCCGTCAGCTTCAGCCTCTGCCACCATGACAGTTTCGTCAAAAATATTTTCCAACTGAGGACTTAAAGCAATGTTGTTCTCTGATAATGGCCCTTAGCTTGTGTCCCAGGATTTTGCTGCCTCTGGCAATGCCCATGGGATTTACCACATCTTTGATCCGCCCTATCAGCTGCAGTCCAACAGTGACACCAAAAGGTTAGTTAGAACGCTCAAAATTCAAATAAAAAAGTATGTGACTCTGTCCCGGTTTAACATTGCCTTGGATCAATTTCTGTCTTCCCATTGGTTCACACCATTCGACGACAACAGCCATACTAAACTGCTGCATGGGTTCAACCCCAAATGCTCCTGCACTTCTTGCAGCCTGGCTAGATATGCCACACGTGCAACTATCGTCCAGCTTCCAGCCTAGTGTGGCTGTCTGGGCACGTGGGTTTGGTTGTCATCCAAAATGGCTTCTCGCCATCATCTCCTGATGCCAGAGTCACTGTCACTGTGACATCTGTACAAAGGAGGGCCTGTGTGCATGTCATTATGACCAGTTGCACGTGCGTGTGGATGACCAGACAACCTCGGCCAGGACACTGACATCACCACACCAGTCTGTGCCGCTTGGTAGATCACCTGATGTGACTCAGTCCCTGGCACAACAAACGAAGGGCCCCTGTCAGTGGTGGACGAACCTGGCATAGCTTCTTCTGCACCCCTACCAGCGCCCGTCCGCATCGGAGCACTCTCCTCTGCCTCAACCACCAACTGTAGTGGCACCACCACCACCACCACCACCACCACGCCTTGAACCTGATGTGGACATGGAGCTCATGCCAACGTCATCCATCCTACCATACAGGTTGACACGAGAAGGCAGACTTTGATGCTCCCCGCACCCCAAGCACTGCCAACCATACATTCCAGTATAACACCTCATCTCAGTCAGTGCCTCGCGGGGAAAGACACCACGGGCATCTCACAAATCTGGCCTGTTCCCCAAGGGAAGAGGAACAAAGCAATGTGTTCACACTTGAAAGCCACATGCATTAGCAGTGTGTTGTCATCCATGAGAGTGCACCATGAAAGAGCAATACTGTGAACATCCGATAGAGACCACCACAGGTGAGTGCCTACTTAAACCCTGTGCGCTACACTCGCACAGTTATCACGTTATTAGTGCTTGTATACATTTGCTTTATCTTATTGTGTTTAGTGAATGTTATGGCAATTGGCGTACATCCCGCAGTCTAATAAAGTTGTACTAAAACTCTTGGTTGTGTTGGGTGTCCAGATCACAAAAGTATATCTTAAGTTGAAGACATGACATTAGTCTAAATGTGTCCTATGAACAGTACCATTACAATATTTTATACAATACATAGCATTTCCTCCCCTTTTTACAGCTACATCATTTTTCCGTGCATCTGTGTTAATATCATTTCTCATGTGCATAAAAACTCCCACACTGAATGAATGACTTACCAGGTACAGGTATTAATTTGGGTTTTGTCTGTACATCAACGAATTTTATTAGGCTTGACTGATTAAATCAATCCCTCCTAAACATAATCATGGCTGGGTTTTGCATTGAGATAGGCACATAACCAGGTACACAGTTTATCTAGGTTGGATGTTTAATCAGACTTACTAGACTTACTAGCTTCCAGTGCATACTTAAAACCTTGGGCATCTTGATCAGCTTGAGAATTTGAATTGGGGTGATAAGGTGCAATCCATTTCTAGCACATATCTTACACTTTAGTCCCTTCTGATTTCATTGCTGCTGTTACAATTTCTGTAATTCCATCTTTAATATATATTAAAAATAATTATGCAGGCTAGTTTATTAATGTAGCCCACACTATCTGTTCCTTGAACCATCTTTTTATTCACAACATGGTACAAAGATAGAAGCATGCCTTTCTTTGAACAAAACAAGTCAAGGTACTCATTACACTGCCTCTTTAAGAACATGTGGCACATTATTTGGCCACTGATTATATCTGATACCATTACCTGTTGGCTCTGTCTTAGATTCTTCGGCCAACATTTGTTTAACGATTTTCCTGATGTTTCGCCAGTAAGAGTTGTTGGCATTGCCAGTGGCACACTGGAGTTGAGCTCAGGGTTAAAAATTGTATGTATCTTTTGTGCCAACTTCTGAGGGCTTTCCCACGGCCATTACTGCTGTGGTTTTCCCCTTGTTAACTACAATGGTTGGTTGCTGTAAGCACAGGAATCAAGGATCCGTTTATGTTGTGGTTTTCTTCTTTCTTGATGAAGCTATTGTCATTTTTGAAGATATCTACGGCTTCCCTGGGCAAGAGGGCATAATATCTCTTCTCCACAGTGAGAACCTTTGAGTCGGTGAATTTTATGATGTGGTTTATCTCATACAATGCCTGCCCTGCAGTGACCAATTTTTCTACCTACGAGGTGCATTCAAGTTCTAAGGCCTCCGATTTGTTTTCTAATTAACTACTCACCCGAAATCGATGAAACTGGCGTTACTTCTTGACGTAATCGCCCTGCAGACGTACACATTTTTCACAACGCTGACGCCATGATTCCATGGCAGCGGCGAAGGCTTCTTTAGGAGTCTGTTTTGAGCACTGGAAAAGCACTGAGGCAATAGCAGCATGGCTGGTGAATGTGCGGCCACGGAGAGTGTCTTTCATTGTTGGAAAAAGCCAAAAGTCACTAGGAGCCAGGTCAGGTGAGTAGGGAGCATGAGGAATCACTTCAAAGTTGTTATCACGAAGAAACTGTTGCGTAACGTTAGCTCGATGTGCGGGTGCGTTGTCTTGGTGAAACAGCACACGCGCAGCCCTTCCCGGACGTTTTTGTTGCAGTGCAGGAAGTAATTTGTTCTTCAAAACATTTTCGTAGGATGCACCTGTTACCGTAGTGCCCTTTGGAACACAATGGGTAAGGATTACGCCCTCGCTGTCCCAGAACATGGACACCATCATTTTTTCAGCACTGGCGGTTACCTGAAATTTTTTTGGTGGCGGTGAATCTGTGTGCTTCCATTGAGCTGACTGGCGCTTTGTTTCTGGATTGAAAAATGGCATCCACGTCTCATCCATTGTCACAACCGATGAAAAGAAAGCCCCATTCATGCTGTCGTTGCGTGTCAACATTGCTTGGCAACATGCTACACGGGCAGCCATGTGGTCGTCCGTCAGCATTCGTGGCACCCACCTGGATGACACTTTTCGCATTTTCAGGTCATCATGCAGGATTGTGTGCACAGAACCCACAGAAGTCCTAACTCTGGAGGCGATCTGTTCAACAGTCATTCGGCGATCCCCCAAAACAATTCTCTCCACTTTCTCGATCATGTCGTCAGACCAGCTTGTGCAAGCCCGAGGTTGTTTCGGTTTGTTGTCACACGATGTTCTGCCTTCATTAAACTGTCGCACCCACGAACGCACTTTTGACACATCCATAACTCCATCACCACATGTCTCCTTCAACTGTCGATGAATTTCAATTGGTTTCACACCACGCAAATTCAGAAAACGAATGATTGCACACTGTTGAAGTAAGGGAAACGTCACCATTTTAAGTATTTAAAACAGTTCTCATTCTTGTCGCTGGTGGTAAAATTCCATCTGCCGTACGGTGCTGCCATCTCTGGGACGTATTGTCAATGAACGCGGCCTCATTTTAAAACAATGCGCATGTTTCTATCTCTTTCCAGTCTGGAGAAAAAAAATCAGAGGCCTTAGAACTTGAATCCACCTCGTATTCCAACTTGCAGTATCATTTACATTTGGCGATCCTGGTATTGATGGATTGTCCAACCGTTTCCACCATGGGCTTTTCTACATTTACACACTAAGCAGCATATTCCCACACACTGCAATTGGGTTCCTTTTGTCCTTTGCCAATCTGAGACATTTTCTGATCACCTTGATCAGTTTGTAAATTGTCTTTAAACTATGTTTGCACAATATATGGATGATTCTGCTTATCACCCTGGGGACGTATGGGAGAAATGCCATGCCTGATAATTCTTCTTCTAAGCTGTCATTTCACTGAGTGATAGGTTTTGTAACATTTCTTATGTAATTATTGTAGCACTGACTGCTCTTTAGAATACATTCCAGGTGTTGCGTCTTGGGTCCAAGTTGCTTCAGTTCACATATTCATCTTGCGTGCATTAATCATTCCTCTTTTCTGCCTCAGATGATTTGAAAGGTTTGTGCAGATATCAGTTGGTAAGTGCCTATTTAGATACAAGCTGTTTCCTAGGTTCTTACCATTCCTCATAACCAGCATATCTAAAAAGGGTAACTGTTGTTCTTTTGCTACCCCCAGTGTAAATTTTATGTACCTGGTGTTGCCGACACACCCACAACACACGTTAGATTTATGGAGTGACAAGTCTGACGCCAGTCTTTTGAAATGCCTATGCCTAAAATAAATAAATAAAAGGACAAACCTACTAGACTAAGTGAACTATCAGTGGTGACACCTTCAACCTGTTTATAGAAATCATCTTTCCGCGTGGTGATCTCCTGTGTAAAAAGGGAACCAATAAACTCCAGAGTCAGTGAGTGGCACTTTGGAAAAAAAAAAACAACCTGCAATGTCAAAACTGACCAGGGTTTTTCAGTTTCTTCAGCTTCTCAATGAAAAGTCCCAAGCCCTTCATGTATGTGTCTTTCCCACATGTGGCTGAAGAAGAGAGGTCTTCTGTTTCAATAGTTCGTACGTTGGTGAGTCAGGAGTGTTCGAAAAGGTCAAGCATAGATTTGATGCAGCAGGTCACATGGAATATGAATTGGTTAATCACAGCATCCTCTCTCTCTAGGCAGATGCACAGAGGAACCTGCTCAACACAGAAGTCCTATCATCTTGGCTGTAATGTGATGTACCATTAAGGTCAACTGTAAGTGTTCCAAGCTCATTGACATATATACTGGCGAAAAGTTGCCCCTCTGTTTCAGCCACATATGAGAAAGTCCAACACATACATAAAAGACTAGAGGCATTTCACTGAGAAGCTGAAGAAACTAGAACTTGGAAAAAGAATCTCACTAACTGTAGTGGATGAAATGCCCACGGACTGCTCATGGGAAATGGTATTACAGAGGCAGGCAGTCATGATCCATTTCGGGTTTCACTGGATCAGATAGTAGTCCTAACTATTAAGAATGCACACAAAACAATAACAATCTGAATGAAAAGTACACTTACGCATTCAGGTAACTCACAAAAATTCCATTAGGCAAGCTGCAATTCCTCTTCCTGTATTATAGTCTAATGCGACCAGCAGTTTTCCTGTTAATTTCATAACATCACTCTTTGCAAAGACACCTGAAAATGTCACCACATATGTGCACAATATGTGCGATGTTGGGCAAATGTGTTCTCAGTCTGATAGGATACTGTTGTATATTGCATGTCTAAAATTAACAGGAGACACAATATCTTATGTACATTCCATACAATCACTGTGTAAAGCCAGCAGCTTTGATGTACTGGCCATAGGGTTAACTGAATGATATATCAACAAAGCTGTGAGATTTTACTGGATCTCATTGTCCAACACCTGTCAACATAAGGGACAAGTTGTTGAAGTTTCTGCCGACTGTATCCACTCAGTTTGTTTCATACTGATGTCCTGGGACCAGACAAAAGGGACAAATGATGGGCTTTATGTTGAGGCAGTTTCCAGAGCTATGGTCATGTTTAACTAGGTGATAAATCTGCAAATTAAAAGCGGAATAAAATTTGTGTCCCTCCCCCCACACCATCTTCACAAGAAGCACTGCTGGGAGAAGAAGTAAAGTATTTTGTCTTGTCTTCCTTTCATGGGAATGATTCTCTACATGTATTCACTGCAGAGACAAACTGGAGGCATTGTAACCATGCAGCCCATACAGCCAATAAATGTTGTGACCTCAGCTATTCTCGATGTAAAAGGGATCAGTCACCTTATTACTGAATGTGATCGTTTGCGTAATATGCTGGAGGCTGCAGCATATTTTGAGGGCACGGAGGTAATGAGAAATAGAATAGAATCCAGTGTAGCAGCTGCTTTGAGCTCCCAATGAATCCATTAATCTTGTTAGTTAGCAAGGGTTAACTGAGATGGTGAATGGAACTGTGAAAGGCAACTTGAAAGGAAAACCAATGAACAATTTAAACAACACAGGTGCTCATATCAGTTGATTACTTTCAGGTCCTGGTGAAAAAGAGGCATTAAAGCCATCAGTGGATTCAGAACAGAAACTATTAATCCATTAAAAACATGCCATGCTGAGATGGGGATCAGTGAAGGAAAATATAATTTTGACATGGAACTGCTTAGTAGAAGAGAACAGGATTTTTATGTTATTTCTGGGAATGCTGTGCCACCTTCAGAGAATTGTGGACTTTAGGTTGCAAACTGTCCAACTAGGTGACTCAGTGCACCAATTTGTTAACGAAAACACTTCAAAGGAATGAGTGAGTCATGCAAAAAATCCTCCTTCCTTAGCTAACACCAAACCGTGTACCTTAGTGTTGAATGCTCACAATTCTGAATTTATCTGTGATGGAATGGGTAAAATTCTCTGGATAACAACAGAGATTAATGACCTCGCAGTTACTTCCTGATCAACCCACCCACCACAAACAAAGTGCAAGAACACCTCCAAGTAGATGGGAAACAAAGCATTTGCAGAGCCAAATGTATTAACAGAGAAATGTGTGTTTCTGTGTGCTTAGATAACTTCGGAGCACATGAAGTAATAACTCTACATGGAGCAGTAATGGCCAGTGTACAAGAAATAGTGTCTCAGGAAATTTATGGGACTCACAATTATTGTGTTCGAAGACACAGGAGGTAGTCCTTTAAGAACCAAAAAATGTTGATGAACTGGGAAGTGTCCCCTTCGTGCCACCTAACCAACTGAGATAAATTATTACATTTTTCAGAGTCAGTGAGGAACCCATTGCAGCAGGTATTAGACAAATTTGCAGGGTTGTTTAAGGAAAAATAATATTTACACAGACCTAAAACAGCATGAAATTCCAACAGGGGATGCTTACACTTACTTACAGTCACAGACTACAGCGTTCAACAGAAGTTGGATGTTGGAACGAGACCACGAGCAACACCCATTGTCATAGTACCTGAAATGAGCATCAATGGGAGAGAAAGCTTACTGCCTTTGTGCTCATATATGAGAAGTAAATTATGTTACAACCCAAGATACATATCTGCTGCCGCCCCCCCCCCCCCCCTCCTCCTCATCGATGAAAGAACTCTACACCAAACTCCAAACTGCAACTATTTCACCACCTTAGATATGTGGATGGGTTCTCATTAAATACCCGCAGCCCCTCAGGAGAGACCCAAGATGGCATTTGCTATGCCTTCTGGTCTAGGTGAATTCCTCAGAATGCCTTTTGGACTAAGAAATACACCTGCTACTTTACAACAGTTTGCACATTTTCTATTTTGTGGACTGAAATTCACCATGTGTCTGGTACTGCTTAGGATATCACTGTCTTCTCGTGATCAATATAGAAAGGTCCCAGAACTGCTCTCATTAATAAACAGTCACAATGCCCATATAGTACTAGGAACAGAAAGTTGGCTGAAACCAGACATAAACAGTAATGAAATCCTAAACTCAGATTGGAATGTATACTGCAGAGACAGGCTGGAGAGTGAAGGGGGAGGCGTATTTATAGTGATAAGAAGTGCAATAGTATCGAAGGAAATTGATGGAGATCCGAAATGTGAAATAATTTGGGTGAAGGTCACGGTTAAAGCAGGCTCAGACATGGTAATTGGATGTCTCTATAGGCCCCCTGGCTCAGCAGCTGTTGTGGCTGAGCACCTGAAGGATAATTTGGAAAATATTTCGATTAGATTTCCCCACCATGTTATAGTTCTGGGTGGAGATTTTAATTTGCCGGATATAGACTGGGAGACTCAAACGTTCATAACGGGTGACAGGGACAAAGAATCCAGTGAAATTTTTTTAAGTGCTTCATCTGAAAACTACCTTGAGCAGTTAAACAGAGAACCGACTCGTGGCGATAACATATTAGACCTTCTGGTGACAAACAGACCCGAACTGTTTGAAACAGTTAACGCAGAACACGGAATCAGTGATCATAAAGCGGTTACGGCATCGATGATTTCAGCAGTAACTAGAAATATTAAAAAAGGTAGGAAGATTTTTCTGTTTAACAAAAGTGACAAAAAGCAGATTACAGAGTACCTGACGGCTCAACACAGAAGTTTTGTCTCAAGTACAGATAGTGTTGAGGATCAGTGGACAAAGTTCAAAACCATCGTACAATATGCGTTAGATGAATATGAGCCAAGCAAGATCGTAAGAGATGGAAAAGAGCCACTGTGGTACGACAACAGAGTTAGAAAACTGCTGCGGAAGCAAAGGGAACTTCACAGCAAACATAAACATAGCCAAAGCCTTGCAGACAAACAAAAATTACGCAAAGCGAAATGTAGTGTGAGGAGGGCTATGCGAGAGGCGCTCAATGAATCTGAAAGTAAAGTTCTATGTACTGACTTGGCAGAAAATCCCAAGAAATTTTGGTCTTATGTCAAAGCAGTAGGTGGATCAAAACAAAATATCCAGACACTCTGTGACCAAAATGGTACTGAAACAGAGGATGACAGACTAAAGGCCGAAATACTAAATGTCTTTTTCCAAAGCTGTTTCACAGAGGAAGACTGCACTGTAGTTCCTTCTCTAGGTTGTCACACAGATGACAAAATGGTAGATATCGAAATAGACGACAGAGGGATAGAGAAACAATTAAAATCGCTCAAAAGAGGAAAGGCCGCTGGACCTGATGGCATACCAGTTCGATTTCACACAGAGTACGCGAAGGAACTTCCCCTCCCCCCCCCCCCCCCCTCCCCCTTGCAGCGGTGTACGGTAGGTCTCTGTAAGAGCGTAGTGTTCCAAAGGATTGGAAAAGGGCACAGGTCATCCCCGCTTTCAAGAAGGGGCATCGAACAGATGTTCAGAACTATAGACCTATATCTCTAATGTCGATCAGTCGTAGAATTTTGGAACACATATTATGTTCGAGTATAATGACTTTTCTGGAGACTAGAAATCTACTCTGTAGGAATCAGCATGGGTTTCGAAAAAGATGGTCGTGTGAAACCCAGCTCGCGCTATTTGTCCACGAGACTCAGAGGGCCATAGACACAGGTTCCCAGGTAGATACCGTGTTTCTTGACTTCCGCAAGGCGTTCGATACAGTTCCCCACAGTCGTTTAATGAACAAAGTAAGAGCATATGGACTATCGGACCAATTGTGTGATTGGATTGAAGAGTTTCTAGATAACAGAACGCAGCATGTCATTCTCAATGGAGAGAAGTCTTCCGAAGTAAGAGTCATTTCAGGTGTTCCGCAGGGGAGTGTCATAGGACCGTTGCTATTCACAATATACATAAATGACCTTGTGGATGACATCGGAAGTTCACTGAGGCTTTTTGCAGATGATGCTGTGGTGTATTGAGAGGTTGTAACAATGGACAATTGTACTAAAATGCAGGAGGATCTGCAGCGAATTGACGCATGGTGCAGGTAATGGCAATTGAATCTCAATGTAGACAAGTGTAATGTGCTGCAAATACATAGAAAGATAGATCCCTTATCATTTAGCTACAAAATAGCAGGTAAGCAACTGGAAGCAGTTAATTCCATAAATTATCTGGGAGTACGCATTAGGAGTGATTTAAAATGGAATGATCATATAAAGTTGATCGTCGGTAAAGCAAATGCCAGACTGAGATTCATTGGAAGAATCCTAAGGAAATGCAATCCGAAAACAAAGGAAGTAGGTTACAGTACGCTTGTTCGCCCACCGCTTGAATACTGCTCAGCAGTGAGCAGTGTGGGATCCGTACCAGATAGGGTTGATAGAAGAGATAGAGAAGATCCAACGGAGAGCAGCGCGCTTCGTTACAGGATCATTTAGAAATCGCGAAAGCGTTACGGAGATGATAGATAAACTCCAGTGGAAAACTCTGCAGGAGAGACGCTCAGTAGCTCGGTACGGGCTTTTGTTAAAGTTTCGAGAACATACCTTCACCAAAGTGTCAAGCAGTATATTGCCCCCTCCTACGTATATCTCACGAAGAGACCATGAGGATAAAATCAGAGAGATTAGAGCCCACACAGAAGCATACCGACAATCCTTCTTTCCACGAACAATACGAGACTGGAATAGAAGGGAGAACCGATAGAGGTACTCAGGGTACCCTCCACCACACACCATCAGGTGGCTTGCGGAGTATGGATGTAGATGTAGATCAATCAAGGAATGTGCAGAATGCTTAAGAAGAGTACTGTCACATATATGAAATTCTAACTTGAGCCTAAAAGTAGAGAAGTATTCTTTTGGAAAGTCTCCACTGCAATAACTTGGGCCACAAATTATGTTCAGTGGGCATCAAACTCATACCAAGCTTTATAGAAGCTGTTGATGACTTTCCTGCTTTGAAAAATGTAAAAGAACTACAATCATTTATGGGTCTCGCACACTATAATCACAGATTTATGTAAGATAATGCCTAGGACATAAAGCCTATATTACCGAAAAATGGAGTAACTTTCAATTGGTGCACTGAATATGATGTGGCAACACAACAAATCAAATACATTTTGACAAAATCTCACCTACTAGTTTATCTGGACTTTGAAAAACCTTTCATTCCAGTGTGTGAAGCTCCTGATTATGTACTGGCTGTGGTCTAAGTCAAGAATAAAACAGTATTGTGAAACCAATTAATTATACAACCCAATAGTTTAATAATAAAAAAATTAATTACAGCACCACCAAGAAGGAGCTGCAAGCTTTGGCATGCAGTGCAAATTATTTCATGTGCTATCTTTATGGTAGACATTTTACAGTAACTACTGACCAAGCTGTACTACTGTGGCTTCTAAATTAAAAGACCCAAATAGCTGATGCAATATGAAGAATGCCACAAATTTGCCTCCCTACTGACATTTGTGTCAGAATATGGTATTTTATGTATCATAGCACCCTACTAGGAAACTGACTGGTAATACCAAAAGCACTTCAGTGCCATATTATTGCACAGTATCATGACAGTATTCAAGCTTGTGATTAAATATTGGCAGAAAGGTCAACAATGTGACACTGAAGATCATATTCGTGCCTGCATGTCTTGTGCACAGGATGCACAACAAAATAAGCCTAATATTCCACTGCAAACACTACCTGAGGTTTCAAACAGATCCTCTGAAATAGTAGCTTTGAACATCCTAGAAATATTTCCATAACAGAGCAAGAAAATAAATACATACTGTTGATCACTGATCACTTCTCGTATTTCCTAGTCCTGATCGCCACTGCCGACATGACAGCAGAAACTGTGGCAAGAGTACTAGTCACACACTTGGTTCTACCATTTAGACATCATGATGCAATACTTTACAGTTCAAGGAACAAATTTCATTCTTCATTATTTCTTCAAGTCTGTAAAAGTTTAAGAAATAGGAAATGGATGTCAATACCTTTTTGTTCTACAGTGAATGGAACACAGTCTTATTACATGACTGAAACCCACAATGACAGGGAAAGATATTTGCTGTAATTACATATGCCTATTATAGGGTTGACTCAGTATACTCCCTTCGAGGTAGTTTAGGGGTGAAAAATGAGCTCCCTTTTGAATTAGAAAAATTAACGGCAGGTGTTGATTCAGGTGAAGTTAAAGGACTAGCAAGGAGACTGATAGTCATACAGAAGACAGTGCAACAGAACAACTCTAGGGTGGTCACTAGGCAACTAATAAGAGGTAATAACGATATAATTTTACAATCATATCAGATGAGAAATCCTGCAATTAAAAAGGGAAGAATGATGAAATTCTCCCCATCTTACAAAAGATCATACTGGATTTTGTAACTCACATCACCTGTGAACGCTGTACTACAATTAGCTGAATGCACTGCATCATGCATTTTGACATGCTACAGTATGTGACACCACCACTAGCTGTAAGCTCTGTCAATCCTCCGCAAGCCACACCTGGTACTTCACAAAGGATTAAACAATATAAGAAGTTTTCACTCCCAGCACCCAAAAGATACGCTCTGCGTCCTGATCACCTGTACGGATTAAGATTGATGACTGAACTCTGTTTCTTCTGTGTTTTGATAATGATGATGAAGGAAATTAAATTTTTATTGATAAAAAAATTGAGAAAGCTTTTATTACAAGTTAAAAGTGAACCTTGCACTAGTACTTTCTGCAGGCCAGTAAAGTTAACACTTAGAATGAATTTCTGCAATAACCAACCAAAATACTTGAGCAACCACTGAAAAACAACTCATTCTTATTGATTTTTATTAAAAGATGTATTTTATGCATGTAGTCTGTGGCTTTGTTCATAAATGTAAGTAACACTCACAGATTAGGCCTTTAAGCCTTTTCCGACTGTCTGACTGCAGCCTACAAAGTAGCAGAAGGAGCAGTCTACGATCATGGAACATGTGATCAGCACGTCGCTTATTCCTCCAGTCATTATTCCCTACATCAGAAAAATCTGAGGAGGTACCAGGAATCTAGTCTGGCTCCTCCTGCATCGAAGGTAGTGACTCTAACCACTTGGCTATGGAGGTGGTGGGCTTTGTTGGTACCATGATTATTTTGTTCATCTAACTGTCTCATTACTTCACGTGCCTTGGACGTGGACGTATAAGCTCATGCTATTTTAAGTTCTATTTAAGAAGTGCCACATAATTTAGAGCTGAGGTGGCTGTCTCTTCGTATTCTCTTTTGCATTCCTTTCGATGAGCTTTTTGTGAAATGTAATTTACCCCGGTAAGTGCTACAAGCCCAGTCTGTTTATGTTAACCTACGTAATGTTGGTCAGATATTTTCTGAAGACCCTCTGTCTAGTTTTTGATTCTGAAGATCAGCATCCAATTTCCTGTGTTTTACACTCTATGCTTTCTTTACCACTAAAAAGGATGTATCAGGTTCATCTTATTATTCCCATTTATTGTACCTGTGTAACATTGTCACTGAACATCCTGTCGGCGCACCACAATCTTTCTTGCAGTCATTACACTGCCTCTGTATTAGTATGGCAGCCCTCAGACATTACTGCATGCTGGAATGCAGTAGCAATAACATGCTGGACCACTGTTTGTCTCACTGCTCCATGGAACACACATATAAAGTTAACAAATGACACAGCACTCATGGGTCCTGCCCTTATAATACAGAAATTGACTCGAAGAACTGGAAACAACGAATTATCCTAAATCTCTCCAACCTGCTATCTCCATGAAGGAGAAGCTACTTCATTACATACCTTAAGGTATCATCTTGATGCCCATCTATTTACTGTGACATCTTGACTTCAGCTACAAAGGTGAAGTAGGAGTCCAATTAAGTGTCCAACACTTTGGCTTTTGATACACCACGACGAACTGAACAGGCGGTCACGTCCTTTAAAACCCTTCCTAAAAAGCATCTGATACAATGTGTCCTTTTATTTAGTAACGTACTAAAAAAAAGGTGTGCTTATTTTTCTGCTACTGCAATGTGAATGAACCCTTATATTTAAAGTTCTACTTCCCCCTGTGTCATGTATTTTCTCATGCATTTGTTATGGGCAAGCTTGAAAGTGTTTTCTACAGCAGCTAAGCAACAGTGTGGAAGATGAGTCTAAGACGTGGAAGTAACAATATTCCATAGTTCTAGCATAATTTGTTCACACAAGATAGCAGCCTGGTGCTTCTGCAGTGAGCATCTTGAGTCGGCTCATTGTCGGTGTGGGCAACGAGTATGTATGACAAGTGTTACAGCCTTGTTACTCATAAGGCAGCCAAGTGTGCAACTCACTCCTGCTTCACGCCTCCTCTCCCAGAGAGAGGGCTTATGGTACCAGGTTACTTCTCCTCCTGTTGCCTCTCCTGGGCAGCCATCACGTATTAGTGATGCATCATGAGCTCCATCCCCAATCTCTGCTATTCTGCCTCCACATGGTTTTTTGCTGAAGAGCTTTTAAATACCACATGTGAATTCCTTGTACAGAAATACTTTAATATTTTCTTTCCTTTCTTCTATATAATGTTTATAGTGCTATTCTGTCACTTTTCCTAGGATTTTAGGTAAAAAATATTTTTCTAAGATTTATTTTTCAAAGAGAGTTTAAGTTGACACTTAAGTTTAACTAGCATGTTACATTTCTTGATTAATATATATTTTTTAAACTTACACTTTGATTTTGAAGCTGAAGGAGAAAAAAGTACATTTAAAGTGTACTTCAAGACATAGGCAGCTACCGAGTCTGCTCACTAACTTAACTCTCTATGCAGCCATAGCAAGGAACAAAAAACAAAGTTCACTATCACACTTTTGCACTCTGTCTCTTCATCACTTATTACATTTTTTAGGAGGAACTATAGGATTTGCTTTATATAAACAAAGGTATTAGAAATGTTTTTGTGACCCTAAGAAGATGGTAACCTCATCTCTCTGGTAATTATCATAGACAGTGTTTGCCTTATCGCTTATTTTGCAACCATATACTTTGCCTTAGTATTTAAAACAATTTCAGGTAGCTGAAATACTAGTTTAATTTTATATTTGCTTTATATTGTTGTATCATATTTTGCCAGTATTCTTATTTCACAGTAATAGGGTGAGAGTTCATTTCTTTGGACTCTGTATCACTGTTTAGTTTAATCATATCATGAATTTAAGTACACAGCCCTCAGTAAACAAACTTTCAATAATACATGACAACTGTGACTTCTTTCATCACTTCCACAATTCTAATGCATATATGACATGTGTAACAACCACATGAAAATCACTAATAGATAAGATGATGAAACAAGCAGTTTTGGTTGCAAGGTTGTAGTAACTATTTACTTACAAATGACGTGTTTTGCCTGATTCAGGCACATTCATATTGGCTAATACTAGATGGTGTCAGGTACATGGGATACCATGCATACTGAATGCCCCAACAAATAACTACCCTCGTCGAATGTGGTGTCCTTGTTGTGGGACAATGAATGCAACATAGGATCAGGCCTACACAGATCTGTCACCATGCAAAAATGTAGGAAGTGTAGCTACTCATCTCTGGGCTCTGTACATAGTACTGTGCACGTGAACACACTGAAACATGTGCCAAGTATCTGCAGCCCATATCATCTGCTGTGTGCTGATGACACTTGGCACATGCCTAAGTGTGTTCTCATATCCAGTACTCTGTGCATAGTTCGGATTTGGGCAACTACATCTCTACAAGTGGAGAAAATCAGCTAGTACATAGCAGTTGAAATACATGGTGAAAATCTTCAGCTGTTTTTTATTTTGCACAACACTACCAGTTTCAGTCATAGATCATTTTCCACCTTAGAAAGCATAAATGGCAGGAATGTCACACCATGAAGTAAACAATTAGAAGTCAATAAGTTATTGAATTTTAACAATTATTATACTGCTGACAATTTTATTGGCTATTGTTGGCCTTCAATGCAACTTTTAATTGTTTATATTATGGTACAACATTCCAGTCATTTGTGCCTGCTAAGCCTGAAAATGGTCTACGACAAACTAGTAGCAGTGTGCAAAATAAAAGACAGCTAAAAGTTTTCACCATGGTTTTCAAACATCTATGTAGATCTAATCCTCTTTTGCATTCATTGGACTATGTTGCATATTTCAACAAGTGCACCACGCAATGTTTCCAAATATTTGATGAGGGAAGTTATTTGCTGGGATATTCTGTGTTCTCGGTATCCCATATCCCATGTGCCTAACACCATCTAATATGAGCCAATCTGAGGATGTGTGAATCAGGAAAAATGTGCCACTGATAAATAAATAATTATGATAGCCCTGCAAACAGACTATTTGTTTCTTCATCTTATATTACTTGTTGACTTATCATCCCTGCCATACATTGCAAAAAGTTTTACTAACAAGTACTATCACATTGCAGCTATCTTATCACCACACGTAATTTTATATTTAAAGTCTATGTCACATGCTATGTGCCACACACATGCCGACTTTTCCTTAATTAACGTTGAATCAGCTTCATTTATTTTCATGAGATGATTTCCCCTTAGCTGGTAGTTTCAAAAAGCTGCTACACTTTGAGAAGTAACAATGCCTACAGTTTGCATAACATCCATTCTGAGGTACTTCCAAGTCAAAATCCCTATTACAACACATTTTTATGTTTCACATTTATTATATAACTTTTATTGCATATATGTACTTATAGTTAAGCCCTGTGAAAGTATAATTTTGAGTCTGAATTTTGATTCATTCCCAGGCAAATTTTGTCAGCTACGTATACTTATACCCTGACTGCACAAGTTTGTACGACTACAGACATGGATTTTATTTTCTATTTTTGAATGATCTTTCTTATCGTATTTAATATGCATACTATTTAGAGAACATACTTCATACACGAGGTCCGATATCCCACTATCATTAGAGCTTTTATTAACTAATGAACTTCATTAGCTGTTTCTGTGAGTTGCAGTGTAACAAGGCATTCTTAGGAATGCCCTGTTCCACTACTGGCCTTCAGGATACCTAACGATAATTTTGTCATTTAATAACTTATTAAGTAATATGTAAGTGGGCAGCATGCACCAATCTTTGGTTTGTGCAGATAGTGCATGAGCAGTAACAGTAAAGAGTAGCGGCAAGCTGTGACATGAAATAGAATAATTCACTTGCTGTATGGGCCCATTTATGCTTTGGCACTATGACCTGGTGGTGTCATGCACTTCTGGAAGACAGCCACTGACAATGTCAATGGTGACCCCAAACAAATGAATTGCTGTATCACTAAATTCTAACTTTGATATACAAATAGAAAGTCGGGCATCATATATGTTATGCTGAAGTTTATTTATAAAGCTATTTGTGAGCTACTTGATTTGGGAGCTGTCTATTAGTGAGTTGGATAGTTAAAATACAAAAGAGTTTTTGTGGAAGAGCCCACTTCATTTAGTAACTCAGAATAGTTATTACTTTCTGAAAGCACCATCCTGCAAGGAAACAAAGTCCATAGGAAGTAGTAGTTTGTGCATGGCTGTGGGACAGATTAGCTAAACCACAAGAACAGTAAAAAAAGGTGACTCTATATTTGCAAGATTTATTAAAAGTACCATTCACTGAGAGAGTGACAGATCTGTCACAACTGTGACATACCACACACATCTTCACAAAATGTATTACAGGAAAAAGTCAAGTTTAAATACCAAAAGATTTAAATCACCACTGCCGAATTTTGTCCTCAAAGTTACATTTTTACAGACAACTAATCAGCTTAATTGCCACTACTGTTCCACAGTGAATTTTTACATTATAAAGTCAATTCCATTAATTTGTTACACGATATTGTGTTACGTTCTATTACATCCATTGTGAGTATTGAGTTTAATTGTAATCAGTTTTTAAGAGGAGACCACAATGGTTGTAATCCTCTATTTTATACTGACTTATTGAGAAAATATACTGTCATTTTCTCTTTATATTTCAATAAAGCCACCGCATTTAATGCTATACTCTGGGTGTTATAATGCTGGACAAAAGTGGACGCTCCCTCTGGCTATAGCCTTCTGCCTGAAATGATGTGAACATCTCCTCTCAGTCTTCTTACTGTTAGAGCTTTGTTCTGATACCAAAATAACATCTTTACATGATAATCTAGCCTGGCTAATGGTCTGGCTGCAGTAGCCACCAGAAAGATTGCGAGAGGCACACATCAGCACGGCGCATCACGGACAGTAGTTGCCGCAAGTAGAGTCCTGTCCACCAGAGAGCACGCGAGAATTCGGCCGGCGGAACAACAACAACAACAACTCAGGCGGCACG
Organism: Schistocerca americana; assembly: GCF_021461395.2. NCBI lineage: Eukaryota > Metazoa > Arthropoda > Insecta > Orthoptera > Acrididae > Schistocerca > Schistocerca americana. The sequence goes on from NC_060119.1 coordinate 545,231,853, forward strand.
GGCTGTGCCCAGTCAGTTCACATTGGGCATGCCTAGGAGAGAGTTCCCGGTCTACGCTATGTGAAGTGCGATGGAAAACGTGAACCGTGTTACTACACAATTGGCAACGAGTAGGGTCGTTCTTTCGCGTGTTGCATCGTCGTTCCGGTTTCGAAGCTTTTTATCCACGGCATGGAGGATTTAGTGCGGGTTTTGGTTGAGCAGCAGATGGAGCTCATGACAACCATGAAACAAGTGCTTCCGGCGTTGCTCTCCACGCAGTCTGCTCCAGCGCCGTTCCCTCCTCCCTTTCCCCCGTATGACGAGACGGTGGAGGATTGGGACACACACGAACATCGCCTTCGGCAGCATTTCCAGGCGTTTCATGTTGCCGATGCGGAGGTATGTCGTGTTCTTTTCTTGTCTTGGATATCTCCCTCGCTGTATCACGTTTTGTGGCAACTAGAGCCGTTGCAGGAACCATCGTCCTTGTCTTTTGATGCATTGTGTTCATTGCTGTCTTCATATTATCACCGCAGCACGCATGTTGTGGCGGTTAGGGTCGAGTTCTATCAATGCAAGAAGCAGCCCCATCAGTCTTACCGGGCGTGGGCCGCTACCCTGCACGGTCTTAGTCGCAAGTGTCATTTTGTCACGGAGCAGTCGCGAGAGTCGTATGCCCACGTTATGGTGCGCGATTTCATTGTTCGTTCGGCCCCTGTTAGGGAGGTCCGGCAATGGGCCCTGCAGTTAGAAGCCCCTTCCCTTGAGGAAGTCCTGTCCATTGCTCGATTATATGAAGTCTCTCACGCCGCAGGTCAACAGTTGGAAGCGTGGTGCGACGTCGCGGCGGTTCAGGGTGGCGCAGTCGTGTCCACTGCGTCCGGGGTGGACGACGTGCGAGCAGTACAATCCGGCCGTTACGGCCGCTCCCGCACGGCGCGTAAACAGAGTTCCGGCCGCCGGCCCCTGTTACCGTCCTGTGCGTCGTGCTATATACATCACTGTCGATCAGAGTGCCCCACAGTGTTGGGCCGTTTGTCACAAATGTAATTAAAAAGGACACATTGCTAAAGTTTGCCGCTCAGCCTCAAAAGAATCGAAGGAAGCAGGTACAGAGGACATGGACGTTGACATTCAGGAAGTTTCATTGGGCCAGGCTCCCGACGCATTGGCACACAAACTCTTTATCGAGGTGTCGGTTCGGTCGCGCCGATTACAACTGCAAGTTGATACGGGCGTGGCAGTTTCTTTGTTGAATGCACAAACTTACTACGACCTTGGGTTGCCCCCGTTGGTGCCAGTTTACCAGCATCTACACGGTTATGGTAAACAGTTCATTCCCCTACTGGGTCAATTCACTACCGATGTGACTTACAAATCAGTCACTCGGCCTATTATTTTTATTGTTGTCAGTGATGCGAGTTCCGCTAACCTTCTTGGCTTGGATGCCTTTCAGGCTTTCGGTTTTTCTATCGCTGACACCAAACAGTTGGTCTCCGAAGACGTTCCCTATCAATCATTGGAAGCTTTGATCTCTGATTTTCCGGATATTTTTGAGGAGGGCCTGGGGTGTGTTTCAGACATTGGAAGCTTTGATCTCTGATTTTCCGGATATTTTTGACGAGGGCCTGGGGTGTGTTTCAGACTTTGAATATTTCTATATGTTTAGATTTCAATTTTAATTTTTCATAGGGAGTTAAGCTGTACTCTTGCTCCCCTTTTTGTAATTAATTATTTTTTCATTTACACTCAAAAAAATTAAGTAGAGGGTGATGTAGGGAAGCAGCCTACTCAAGCCTTATAAAATTCACATCAGTCTTTCCATTGTGTGCCAGCCAGTCCACTGTAACTATCTCTGACGTCATAAATGTTGCGCAATACTTTAAAAATCAAGTAAATAACCTGAAATGTTTCTAGCATGTCAGGAGTAATACTAAATCAATATGTGTTGACTATTAGTTCAATAACTTTAACCATTTTCGAAATTTGGATGTTTTTCTGTAAAAATCATTGGCGCAACAGAAAGAACTAGAAACTTAAAATTTATATTTAGATTCCTTTTGCATAATAATTTAGTAGAAACAGTATTCTGGATCTCACAAACTAAAATTTTAGTTGAAATTCATGATTTTCTGGTTTTTATCCTAAAAATTAAGGAAGCAAGATAGATTAAGTAGGCGAATAAATAAAGCTAGGATGTTTAAATTTAAGTAGAAGGGAGATCCGCTATAATCATAAAAAGTTTCAACTGAATAACTATAAAACTATAGCAATAGCGTATCTCCAAAGAGCAAGTTCAGAGCTCATCTACTGCATGTAGTGTAATTAAATTCATTATCTCGCACAAAATATTTGACTTAGCCACATCAGACTTTTATTATGATTACTTACCTGTGTGCTGATTGCACATTTAAATTGAGAGCTTCATCGGCCATCAGCAAAGGAAGCAATGATTTATTCGATAACTTAAAGTGGTGCATTACTAGCCCAGCGGCTAGTCGGGTGAGCAGATTTGATCAGGTGTTCCCTTAGCCATCCGCACCGCGGCTTTATATGTAAGAACGCTGCGTGAGGAAAAAAGACCCCAGTTCTCTCCAGACGCTGATTAGCGCACCACCTGTGCCGGGAGTCGCGTCGCGTCGCGTCGTGTCGGTATCGTTGATATAAACAGCCTCGGATGCAATAATAAGTTACTCGGGATACGCGTAACCATGAAATCGTTTTCGAGTGAAGTGTTAATTTTGGGATGACGTTAATGATCTATCTTTAGTTTGCGTATGTCGTATTTTCACGTGCCGCCGCAGGACAGACATTCTACCATTATTAGCGTGGCGTTTGATGAACATTATCATCAAATTATGGCGAGCATTCACTTAAACATTTAATTTGAACAGTTATAGTGGCATCAGCGCATTAGACTCTGAACTGCTCTGGTAGTTGGATTGTGTGGATTCTTTTTAGCCTGTGACTGTCAGAATATAGTGAACATTTTAGAGAGAATGGTTTTTGATTATGAATCCCAGACAATCTCCTAATTCCTCAGAGCTATAAGATGTAGCTATAAATGTATTTCTCAGATGAAGTGGGCACTAGGAATACCAATTACAGGCTTCACGTTTTGCTAATCACTTTCTGGTTGCCAATATTGTAGTTAGAGAGCCAGTGTTGAGAACGGCAAACAGCATAAATACAAAACATTTATTCTAAAAAATATCCACCCGCCGCCCCACATATGGTGCATCGGCCGGGAAAGAAACTGAGTAAAAGTGAAAGTGATTTTTAAATATTCGGATTCGGGAGTGAAATGCGACACGCAACTGAGTAACAGAACAGTGATAGTGTTACGTGTGCATGTAGACGACGCAATTGGATTAACAATGCATCTGGATTGACGGAGCTGGCACTGAGTCTAGCGGCGCTGCCGGCATCGCGAGAAGCCAGTTTTGTCTCATCGCAGTCGTCCGCCGGAGCAACCGGAGCCGCAGCTGCAGTTGCGGGCCACACAAACACACAGCAGCCGTCGAAGTGCCGTCTGCAGTTCAACGCGCCGCGTCGCATCAGTAATCCTGGTACGCTGCGCCGGCAACGCCATACGTCGTGCAGAAGGAACTAAGTTAAGTGAAAAGCTGTTACAATTTTTACTATCCTGCACTAAAAGACTGTCGGTGATGGAACCGCCAGAAGAAACTGAGGTTAAACTTAAATCAGAACCTATGTCTGTTGAGGGAACTGAAAATCCAGACAATGGTTCAAGTGTAAATATGCATGAAAATAGTAATGTTAAAGTGAAATATGAAGTATTGTCTCCTGACAGCAGTGTGAAAAGGGGCAATGATTCAATAATAGAGACCCCTGTAGTAAAGCAGAAATCAGAAATTGTTAATTTGTTGGATGATAGTTTCTCTGATGAATTAAAAAAGAAACAGTCATCAGAGATGGTAGAGTTTAAAAAGGAGAAGTTAGATATGACTGATCAATCAGAAGTTTCATTTAGTTTTGATGATTCTGGTGTTGGAGCTAGTTTTTCGTCACCTGAGTGTGATAAAAAGCCAGCTAGTGAGCAACCCAAAGATACTGAGGCTATTGATTTAAATGTAATATTACAAGCAATAGCTGCCAGTAATGCAAAAATGTCAGCCAGTAATGCTAGAATGACAGCTGAGTTAAAATCTGATATAATTGAGATAAATAACAGGATTGTGGCCAGCCAAACCAATTTTAATAAACGGTTTGAGGCAATGGACAATAAATTAGAATCCAACAAAGCTGAATTAGAAACTTCCTTCTAGACTGGCTGCAATAAGTTGAAAGAGGATCTGGACAGTTTAAATTATAAAACTGATTACAACCATGAGGATATTAAGAAAAAGGTTGCTCAACAGTTATCTGAGATGTATAAAACAGTAAAATCCGAAGTTGCTGAAGTTCGCAAAGGCTTCCAAATGGAAGATGCGAAGCTGGAGCACAAGTTAACAGAAAAGATCGAGGCGGAATCTGAACTGTGGTCAGATAGGTTTAAAGATTTTAATATAAAAGTAAACATATGTCAAGCAGAAGTAGATGCAATCAAAACTGATACTGCTCATATTGTGCAAAGAGTAGATAATGTTGAAATGAGAGTAGAAAATATTAGTGCTAACACTGAGAGTAAAGTAGCTTCAGTAACTTCTGGTAATGGTAGTATGCAACAAGTTGTAGCTGCAAACGCCGCTTTTATCGGCTGTCGGCAGTTCTTGCGGTTCGATCCAGATAAAAATATCCACCCGCTAGATTTCTGGAACGATTTTGAAGATGTGATTCCACCAACTTGGTCTGAACGAGAGAAAATCTCATTTATTAGAAGCCATTTAGCGGGTGACGCCATGCGTTGGTCAGCTGATGTTATATTGAAGTGTAAAACATTAGTGGAATTTAAAACAGCTTTCATTAATGAGTATTGGTCTAGCAATAAGCAAAATGAAGTGTTGAGAGAATTTTGGAGTGGAAAACGCTTCAATGCAGGCAAGGAATCTATTAAAGAGTTTGCCAGGTCATGGATCTCACGTTTGTCACATTTGGCCGAAAAGCTAAAACCTGAAATGATAATACTAGGTCTTGAAGCCAAACTGCCATGGTATTGGCAAACTAGAATTATATCTGCCCCTAGAGACAATCTGGATCGTTTCATTGAATATTTGGAACGTGTAGAGTGTGTGGCTGCCAATGAGGAGCAAGCATGTAGTAACAGAAATGCTAATAACACTAGTAGTAATTTTAAGAACGAGCAGAATGGCAATGTAAACATCAGAACAATAGGTGTTTGCCATCCTAAGAAAGGTAGGAATTGGAGAAATAATTACCAGAACCAACAATGGCATCCAAATGATAGTAATTTTGTTCCTAACAAAAATGTGTAAGTAAACAACAGTGTTGAAAGCAATGCTGTGCCAGTGAACTATAATGCAAATAAAGGTAACAGTAGTAGGCAGAGGCTGGAAAACTAGTTCCCGTCTATGAGGATACTGGCGCTCACCAGGCGGTTGCTTTTCCTAAGCCAGTAATTACAGTAATTAGTATGACAGATCAGAATACTCAAACTGAGGATTCGGATGATGGGTCGGTAGCATCCAATGATACTGCAGAAATATTAAACCACTCACAGTATTTGATAGATACCGCATTTGAGACACTTTCTAAGTGGGAAGAGAAAGAGAAGCCGCAGCAGTGTAACGGTAGGGAAGAGCTACAAAATACTGAATTGTCAGGTGAAGAAGCAGAAGAAATTCATGCTTATATTTACAATGAGGATGATGTGCTCTTATCTAAAGTGCCTGTGCAGGATGTTGATACTGTACTAATAGATTTAGAACAGGAGGTAAGTCAGAATGTAGAGGATAGCCTGTTGGGGGTCGATGAACCCAGTAGCTGTGACCAGTTGTCACTAGAGAAGGAACCCGTAGATAATAGTGAAAGTGGTTTAGCTGTAACTAGGGTTATGCCTGGTCTGGAAGCGCAGAATTGATCAGACTACAGTAATTTGGGTTGTGTTCAGCAAACTAAATGTAATGAAGTCGTGCGGTGTTTCGATTTAAAATTAATAGACCGACTGGAAAAGGCAGCTGAAAATGTAATTCAGGAAACCCCTACACACTTTGACCTAAATGTAATGAAGACAGATGTCAATCACTTTAGTTGGAGACAAATCCAAAAGGAACTATTGGATGAGTTTGAGGAACCACCTGTACAACCTAGAATAAGCCACCCTATAATAATAGTGAATATGTTGGGTAACAATGTTCGTTGTCTCTTAGACAGTGGAAGTGAGGTGAGTGTGATATCTCAGACCTCCTTTGATGCATTACCTGGTAAAGACGAGCTTACAGTAATCAGAACTAAGAATAATTGGTGCTACTGGCAAGGTGCCAAAAACGGTAAAGCAAGAAGTTTTACTGCCCTTTGATATTAATGGTAATTTAATTGATCATCCATGCTTAATTGTAAACAATCTCAGTATTGAGGTTTTAATTGGCATAGATTTCTTGCCGAAATATCAGAGTGTTGATGACTTTGAAAGAAGCCAGTTAAAATTGGTCTTGCTGATAACCGGAGTAATTATGGTACCTTTTACTGATAAACATGTAGTAACTAATGATGAAACTTGGGAGCTGCCTATACGAGTTCTGAAAAATAGGAGATATTGGGATGAAGGTGTTAATCTTAGTAAAAGTATAAGGCTTATTACAGAGGAAGCATCTCAACGAGTAGTGGAATTTGCCTTCCAGTACGCAAAAGCTGTACCCACCAGTTTTGAAATAGGTCAGTTAGTCCTTTTCAAAACCAAGAAAAAATCAAAGAAAATAAATGCAGAAACAAAGAAATTCATGTTCGTATACCAAGGACCTTTCAGGCTCATAGGAAAACCACATGCCAATGCATATAGGCTAGAGTACCCTAAGAGTAAAAAGCTATTCGGTCTCAGGAACGTGACCGACCTAAAGAAGTTCATAGGTAGTGAATGAATTCTGTAGAGAGGAGGTTGTTCTGTAACCTCTACACAGTGTGGCAGCTGTGCAGTCCCAGCTGTGTGAGATATTCTTTCCCATTTCAGATTTCACTCTCTCTTCATCTTTTCTATTCACCTAAAATTTCGACCTCTTCTTTCCAACACATTAAATTTTCCATTATGGTTATCAAGCCAATAATAAACTAATGAATTCTGTAGGGAGGAGGTTGTTCTGTAACCTCTACACAGTGTGGCAGCTGTGCAGTCCCAGCTGTGTGAGATCTTCTTTCCTTTTAAGGTCTCAATCATTCTTCATCTTTCCTATCCACCAAAGTTTCGACTCCTCCGTTGCAATACAAAAATTTTCCGTCATGGCTATCAAGCCATGAATTCTGTAACCATTCTATCCACCGATTAGTGAAGAAAATACCTAATGTGACAAACCTAATAACAGTGACATAAACAACAGAGAAGTATGATGTAATTAAGATACAAAGGTATTTGAGTAACAAGTATGTATAGACACCCTGGTAATATTATAAGTACAAAGTTGATGTTTTATTGGAAATGGTCCACCAACAGTAATTTAAAAAGATATACAAATTCGTGTACAAGCAGGATCTGAAGTGGCAGTGAAACCTATTGTATGCTGTAGAGCTAACTAATTAATAGTAAAAGAGATTGCTTAGTGTTATGAAAAATATGCAGATAAGTTGTAAGAATGAACTCACCTCGTGTAGCAAGGAATGGCAGTGTAATAGAATTGAACAGTGTTTGTGGCTGAGACGTGAAGGACACGTCCTTGAAATATTTATAAGGTTGGAGCTGGCCGTTATCTGGTGTAGTGTGTGACAGGACACACCTACATGTATTGAGGTTATGAGTTGGAGGCGTGAATGCGACCATAGGTACCCTTATGTTAGATGAGAGAGAGCAGCTCATGGTGTCCCATAGGTTTAAGGAATTTAGCATTACGCTCAGCCATAATTACTTAATGCACTTTAGTGGTAGGTCGAGAGAGACTACCTGTGGTTTCAGCATCCAATCAAGTGGAAATGGATTGCAACGTGAGCAAACTGATCAGCTGCGATACACTATAGATATGAAATAAATGTGCTATCCTATGCATTAATGTTAATAGAGTGAGTGTTAAATAAGTACATACACTAGCAACATAATTGAGTAACCTAATGGCAGATGTGAAACATTATTTATAGCTCAGCATAAATACACTTCGATGAAGTAAGTACATAATTGCAGATGTGGAACTGACACAGCAGCAAAAGACCAATAAGTGGATTTAGTAGTCAACTAAACGTAGTGTGTTTTGAACGCTCAGAACTGTATTATTACCACAAGTTACTCACATGTACAAAGAGGCTGAGAAGACAACTACTAATCAAATATACTCATACTATCTCTAAGAATAAGGTAATCAAAGATGAGTCAGCTAAGTAAATAAAATACAAATGTATCAAGAATGTACTGAGCATTGGTTCAGTGTTCTGGCCCAGAAATAATAAATTGAGATTAAATAGGATTTATGATTGTATGCCTTGAGCATAAATTTTCTCTAGTACGTGACTAACGGCGTTTTGAGCCATTTGTTTACCGATTTTATGACAGTTAAGTAACCACGAGAGTAAAATTGAAAAAGTTCTGTTAACTTTGTTCCAGCAACATATTGAAAGATAAAATGTATATATCCCCATTTAATTGTGACCCACTCTTAGATATTAAGTGAACAGAGTCTGAGGCAATCTTTTTGTTTGTTCTACAGGACAAACCAGATAACGGCAGCCTGGCAGCCGCGTGAAAGCGTGGAGTGTCATGATTTGTGAAATTTTCTTTCAGGTTTAGAAAAGACTGTTGTTGTTGTTGTTGTTGTTGTTGTTGTTGTGGTCTTCAGTCCGGAGACTGGTTTGATGCAGCTCTCCATGCTACTCTATCCTGTACAAGCTTCTTCATCTCCCAGTACCTAAGGCAGCCTACATCCTTCTGAATCTGCTTAGTGTATTCATCTCTTGGTCTCCCTCTACGATTTTTACCCTCCACGCTGCCCTCCAATACTAAATTGGTGATCCCTCGATGTCTCAGAACATGTCCCACCAACCGATCCCTTCTTCTAGTCAAGTTGTGCCACAAGCTCCTCTTCTCCCCAATTCTATTCAATATCTCCTCATTAGTTATGTGATCTACCCATCTAATCTACAGCATTCTTCTGTAGCATCACATTTCGAAAGCTTCTATTCTCTTCTTGTCCAAACTATTTATCGTCCATGTTTCACTTCCATACAAATACTTTCAGAAACGACTTCCTGACATTTAAATCTATACTCAATGTTGACAAATTTTTCTTCTTCAGAAACGCTTTCCTTGCCATTGCCAGTCTACATTTTATATCCTCTCTACTTCGACCATCATCAGTTATTTTGCTCCCCAAATAGCAAAACACCTTTACTACTTTAAGTGTCTCATTTCCTAATCTAATTCCCTCAGCATCACCCGACATAATTCGACTACATTCCATTATCCTCGTTTTGCTTTTGTTGATGTTCATCTTATACCCTCCTTTCAAGACACTGTCCATTCCATTCAACAGCTCTTCCAAGTCCTTTGCTGTCTCTGACAGAATTACTATGTCATTGGCGAACCTCAAAGTTTTCATTTCTTCTCCATGGATTTTAATACCTACTCCGAACTTTTCTTTTGTTTCCTTTATTGCTTGCTCAATATACAGATTGAATAACATCGGGGATAGGCTACAACCCTGTCTACTTCCCAACCACTGCTTCCCTTTCATATCCCTCGACTCTTATAACAGTCATCTGCTTTCTGTACAAATTGTAAATAGCCTTTCGCTTCCTGTGTTTTACCCCTGCCACCTTCAGAATTTGAAAGAGAGTATTCCAATCAACATTGTCAAAAGCTTTCTCTAAGTCTACAAATGCTAGAAACGTATGTTTGCCTTTCCTTAATCTTTCTTCTAAGATGAGTCGTAGGGTCAGTATTGCCTCACGTGTTCCAACATTTCTACGGAATCCAAACTGATCTTCCCCGAGGTCGGCTTCTATCAGTTTTTCCATTCGTCTGTAAAGAATTCACGTTAGTATTTTGCAGCTGTGACTTATTAAACTGATAGTTCGGTAATTTTCACATCTGTCAACACCTGCTTTCTTTGGGATTGGAATTATTATATTCTTCTTGAAGTCTGAGGGTATTTTGGCTGTCTCGTACATCTTACTCACCAGATGGTAAGAGTTTTGTCAGGACTGGCTCTCCCAAGGCCGTCAGTAGTTCTAATGGAATGTTGTCTACTCCCGGGGCCTTGTTTCGACTCAGATCTTTCAGTGCTCTGTCAAACTCTTCACGCAGTATCGTATCTCCCATTTCATTTTCATCTACATCCTCTTCCATTTCCATAATATTGTCCTCAAGTACATCGCCCTTGTATAGACCCTCTATATACTCCTTCCACCTTTCTGCTTTCCCTTCTTTGCTTAGAACTGGGTTTCCATCTGAGCTCTTGATAGTCATACAAGTGGTTCTCTTTTCTCCAAAGCTCTCTTTAATTTTCCTGTAGGCAGTACCTATCTTACTCCTAGTGAGATAAGCCTCTACATCCTTACATTTGTCCTCTAGCCATCCCTGCTGATTTCATTTTTGAGACGTTTGTATTCCTTTTTGCCAGCTTCATTTACTGCATTTTTATATTTTCTCCTTTCATCAATTAAATTCAATATTTCTTCTGTTACCCAAGGGTTTCTACTAGCCCTCATCTTTTTACCTATTTGATCCTCTGCTGCCTTCACTATTTCATCCCTCATAGCTACCCATTCTTCTTCTACTGTATTTCCTTTCCCCATTCCTGTCAATTGTTCTCTTATGCTCTCCCTGAAACTCTGTACAACCTCTGGTTCTTTCAGTTTATCCAGGTCCCATCTCCTTAAATTCCCTCCTTTTTGCAGTTTCTTCAGTTTTAATCTACATTTCACAACCAATAGGCTGTGGTCAGAGTCCATATCTGCCCCAGGATATAATTATCTGATTATGTATCATGAAGAACTGTGTTATTTTCTTTGAATTTGTGTATGAAAAATACTTACAGACAATTTAATGGATTTAAGACTTTCATAATTTTACATATTTTTATGTGTCTGTCTGTCTAAGGCAATATGTATGCCATAGTGTTTCATTGATTTTGCATAAATTTTGAGTGATAATGTTGCTCAAGAGGCAGTGAACATGCCAGCAATTTAAATAATTGAAGTAGGTAATAAGTTTTCTTTTAATATTTCTATATGTTTAGATTTCAATTTTAATTTTTCATAGGGAGTTAAGCTGTACTCTTGCTCCCCTTTTTGTAATTAATTTTTTTTCATTTACATTCAAAAAAATTAAGTAGAGGGTGATGTAGGGAAGCAGCCTACTCACGCCTTATAAAATTCACATCAGTCTTTCCATTGTGTGCCAGCCAGTCCGCTATAACTAGCTCTGACGTCATAAATCATTGGCGCAACAGAAAAGAGCTAGAAACTTAAAAATTTATATTTAGATTCCTTTTGCATAATAATTTAGTAGAAACAGTATTCTGGATCTCACAAATTAAAATTTTAGTTGAAATTCATGATTTTCTGGTTTTTATCCTAAAAATTAAGGAAGCAAGATAGATTAAGTAGGCGAATAAATAAAGCTAGGATGTTTAAATTTAAGTAGAAGGGAGATCCGCTATAATCATAAAGATGTGAGAAGTTTCAACTGAATAACTATAAAACTATGGCGATAGGGTATCTCCAAAGGGCAAGTTCAGAGCTCGTCTACTGCATGTAGTGTAATTAAATTCATTATCTCGCACAAAATATTTGACTTAGCCACATCAGACTTTTATTATGATTACTTACCTGTGTGCTGATTGCACATTTAAATTGAGAGCTTCATCGGCCATCAGCAAAGGAAGCAATGATTTATTCGATAACTTAAAGTGGTGCATTACTAGCCCAGCGGCTAGTCGGGTGAGCAGATTTGATCAGGTGTTCCCTTAGCCATCCGCACCGCGGCTTTATATGTAAGAACGCTGCGTGAGGAAAAAAGACCCCAGTTCTCTCCAGACGCTGATTAGCGCACCACCTGTGCCGGGAGTCGCGTCGCGTCGCGTCGTGTCGGTATCGTTGATATAAACAGCCTCGGATGCAGTAATAAGTTACTCGGGATACGCGTAACCATGAAATCGTTTTCGAGTGAAGTGTTAATTTTGGGATGACGTTAATGATCTATCTTTAGTTTGCGTATGTCGTATTTTCACGTGCCGCCGCAGGACAGACATTCTACCATTATTAGCGTGGCGTTTGATGAACATTATCATCAAATTATGGCGAGCATTCACTTAAACATTTAATTTGAACAGTTATAGTGGCATCAGCGCATTAGACTCTGAACTGCTCTGGTAGTTGGATTGTGTGGATTCTTTTTGGTCTGTGACTGTCAGAATATAGTGAACATTTTAGAGAGAATGGTTTTTGATTATGAATCCCAGACAATCTCCTAATTCCTCAGAGCTATAAGCTGTAGCTATAAATGTATTTCTCAGATGAAGTGGGCACTAGGAATACTAATTACAGGCTTCACGTTTTGCTAATCACTTTCTGGTTGCCAATATTGTAGTTAGAGAGCCAGTGTTGAGAACGGCAAACAGCATAAATACAAAACATTTATTCTAAAAAATATCCACCCGCCGCCCCACACAGCGATTGGCCTTCGGAATATTCAGGGCCCCGGCGATATTCCAGCGTTATCTTGAGCACATCACGTCGACAATCCCTTATTGTATTAATTACCTAGACGACATAATTGTCACAGCCCGCAACACGAAGGAACACTTGCACAACCTTCACACCCGCTTTCTCAAATTCAGGTCCGTGGGCTTGCGTTGCAACCTGCGTAAGTCAAACTTCTTCCAACCGTCTATTGAGTATGTGGGCTACACCATCTCTCGGCATGGCGTCCAGCCACTAGGACGTTTGGTCCAAGGTATCGTCGACCTTCCGCAGCCCGCTTCGCTGAAGGAGTTACAAGCTTTTTTAGGCAAGATTGCCTATTACCACCGGTTCATTCCCAGGGCTTCCACCATATCCCGCCCCCTGTACTGCCTTCTGCGCTTGGGTGTTCCTTTTGATTGGTCGCCTGCATGCGAGCGAGCGTTCACCTTGTTGAAGGGCCTCCTCACGTCAGGGCCTTGTTTGGCTACTTTTGACCCCCATAAGCCGTTGGTCCTGGCTACCGATTCTTCGCAGTATGGGGTGGGGGCAGTCCTTGCCCATCGCAACGTGGATGGTTCCGAGCAGCCACTGGCGTTTGTGTCTAAAAGTCTTAGTCCCGCGCAGGCCCATTACTCCAGGTGGAAAAAGAGGCTTTGGCCATTGTCTACGCTGTTACCAAGTTTCACCCTTTCTTGTATGGCACAAAGTTTCAGTTAATCACTGACCATAAGCTGTTACTATTGTTATTTGGCCCCAGCTCTCAGATTCTGGATAGGGCGGCCCACAGACTACAGTGCTGGGCCTTGTTCCTCTCTAAGTACCATTATGACATTCATTTTTGCCCTACCGGACAGCATGCCAACGCAGACACTCTTTCCCATCTTCCAGTGGGCCCGGATCCTCAGTTCGATCAAGAGGAGATTATGTGTTTTCATTTGCATGTGGCGTCCCGCCAAGCGGTTGATGGCTTCCCGATCACTAGTTCTAGAGTCGCCAGGGAAACGGCAGCTGGCCCGGTTCTCCGGCAAGTAGTTCGCCTCATTCAGCATGGGTGGTCATCCCGACCTCCAGGCTGGGCCTCGGATCCTCTTCGTAATTATTTTGTTCTGCGAGACTGCCTCTCCGTCTTGGAAGGAGTTCTCCTTCTGGCTACCAATGATACAGCTCCTCACTTGGTTGTTCCTGCAAGTTTGCGAAGGGAAGTCCTCACGTTATTACATGAGGGGCACTGGGGTGTTTCCTGTACTAAAACCTTGGCTCGCACACATGTGTACTGGCCCGGTATTGACAGAGAAATTGAGCACTTGGTGGCCGCCTGTTCCCAGTGTGCGAGCCAACAGGCATCTCCCAGGTCAGCGTTCTCTTCATAGCCGTCTGCAACCCAGGCATGGGAATGTGTTCACATTGACTTTGCGGGCCTGTTTCTCAATGGCTTTTGGCTCATTGTCATTGATGCTTATTCCCAGTTCCCATATGTGGTTCGCTGCTCCTCAACCACTTCAAAAGTCGCAATCCAGGCTCTAGCAAAAATCTTTTCTTTGGAAGGTCTGCCAGTCACCCTGGTCTTGGACAATGGACCTCAGTCTATTTCGCAGACCTTCCAAAATTTTTGTAGGCGCTTCGGTATTCGGCATTTTTGCTCTCCCCCCTTTCATCCACAATCGAATGGGGAAGCCGAGCGCATGGTGTGCACATTTAAGACGCAGATGAAAAAGTATGTGCACGAATTTCCTGCGGAGGAGGCGTTGACTTTTTCCTGACTGCATACCAGACCACACCAATGGGAGAACGCAGCCCCACAGAGCTCCTCCACAGGCGCCAACCTAGGACTCTGCTGCGCCTCCTCCGGCCTGGTCCTCGCCAGTCTTCGCAAAACGGAGTACCTGGCTTTCCACCGGGTATGTCGGTCTGGGCACATGGGTTTGGTCGCAATCTACATTGGATACCGGCAGTGGTCCTGCGCCGCAATGGCTGCCGGCTCTATACCTTGCAGGCAGGGGACCGGGAGGCACATCATCACCAAAATCAGCTACGTCCACGTTTGGGCAGCCACCCTCCGACTCCTCGGGCACCGGCTTCCCCACTGACGGCACCTGTGTTGGTTTCTCAGGGGATGCTACCGCCCCTCCCCCCTGTGACTCAGCCGCACTGCGATGGTTCTCAGCCTTGTCAGCCTCCAGTAGCTCTAGCAACAGCAGCGCCATCGTTAGAGATGCCCCAGCGAGAGCCGGCCCCCTTGCAGGCCCAGTTCCTCAGGAGGCAGGTTCACCTGTGGTCGTCCCTTCCCCATCGTCCCCGCCACTGGGTCTTGTCCCTCCCGAGGTGGACCAGGATCCGGAGTTCGACGGCTTGTCTCCCGTTCTGTCCCGGGCTCCGGTGGTGGGACGATGGGGGCCTCTTCGTGTGGGGTCACTTCCAGCCGTACTCGAAGGTTCTGGCTCGAGGGTTGGCAGATCCCCTCGACTCCAGCCTTCCGATGGACGTGGAGGTCATCGTTCCTGCACGACGCTCCACTTTCTGATGCAGTGGATCACAGTGGCTTCACTCCCTGAAGGGGGAGGAGTGCAATAGCTACCAGAAAGATCGCGGGAGGCGCACATCAGCACAGCGCGTCACAGACGGTAGTTGCCGCAAGTAGAGTCCCGTCCACCAGAGGGCACGCGGGAATTCGGCCGTGACCTCCGCTGGCGGAACAACAACAACAACTCAGGCAGCACGGGCCGTGCCCAGTCAGTTCACATCGGGCATGCCTAGGAGACAGTTCCCGGTCTACGCTATGTGAAGTGCGGCAGAAAACGTGAACCGTGTTACTACACGGCATTTCAGCTTGGGCACACCCCATTGTACTGTGTACACCACAATACTGTTACCTATTTTCAAACGAATTCTTTTAATTAAAGAAAGAAAAAAAAAAAAGATCACAACCAGGTCCCACTGCACTTGATACCGTCATGGAAACAAGTATAGTATCTTAAGCACACTCCATCAGTTGATAATAGGCAAATCTCACCTCCATCTCCTCATTCCTTTCCCTCTGATACTCACAAACCATCTGGGAATCATATTATGTTTCAACTGTCAATAGCAGTGTAAAGCCTATCTGATGTGACCAATCAATAAAATTGCTATGTATTAAGGTTCTTCCCAGTTATCTTCAGTGCTTCCTCTCAAACAACAAAGTTCCTTTTTGCTGCTCTATTGCAGAACAACAGTATATAATTACACCAACCCAAAACAATGTTTAGAATTTGCTCTTTGTCCATATGTGAATTTCAGTCTCAAAAATGTAAGTGTGAGCTAATTAAGTGCACTTCAAATATTGCTACATTCTATTGGAAGCAGACTCTCATAGGTCACAAATGTAACAATCCAAGACACTTTTTTATTGAAATTAAAGTGAAGTTGTATAAGTTCCAAACCAACTTACCAATCTCTTGTGTATCATGTGAAGTAGTTGCTTCCATTACTGTCACCACTCCTTTTCCAAGCTGATTGTTTGCCCACAGTCTAAATATATATGTAGTATTTGGCTTCAAATGATAAACATCAACTTGCCTCTGAAAAAACAAATCCATAGCATCACTTGCCTGTTTACAAGAGGAAGCAGCTGGTGGAGAAAGAGGAGAAATACTGCACTCATGCAATGTGCTAAACACTAGAAAAAATAATTAGACTTAAGATAACTTTGAGAGTGAAACTTCAATGCCATTGTTAAATTTATTTAGAAGTCACGACAACTACCAGCTGTAGCACAGTAGTAACAAAAGGCAGATTAAGTGCAAATTTTTTTACATACAACACTGTTTATATTTTATAGTTGTTGTCCTGCTGAAAATACAGTATTGCTTGTTTCATTTTGTGTTCTGCCATGGAAAGATAATTTGTTGATTCATTCTCATACTGGATTACTCTCACAATGTTATATATGGAGCATATTTAGCTCCTTTGAAAACAGTTATTGTGTTAAACCACATTAATGATACTAATTTGTGCTCATTACTGCACCTGTAGCACTTCATGTCAGGTGTAAAATAAAAATTCCACCTTCAGCTGCCTATATTACAAAATTTGGAGGGAACTTCATAATCTTTGGGCAAAAGTTACTGCTTATTGTGTACAGATATATTCTGTCACTTTACATGGCTTTAATGACAAGTCATTTCAATTTGGTCTCGTGGAATGGAATCAGTTCCTGGCAAAGAAACAACTGGAAATAAAATTCAATTCACAACCATACTATGTTTTTATGATCCTTTTGACAACACCCACACATATAGAGGTCACTGGCATAAATTGGCTGTAATTTTTACCAGGTCAGTAAACATTTTCATCTGGATATCACCACTGAAAAAATATGCCTTCCAAGTTCATAAATTGTGATGTACACAACTCAACTACATATACATTCTGTTCTAGTAGATGTAACCATCAAACTGAGGATAAAAATCAAAAGAAAGAAATAGAATGGTTTGTTGAAGAGGATGATAAGATGGCATGTTGTTCATCAAAACAGTAAAGACACAATGTAAACAAAAACTGAATAAAAGTTATTTTATTCAGAGTTTCCAATACTGCCATTTATTCTTTTGCCCGTGTGACATGTTATGCTGTACTAGGTTTTAGTTTTAGGTAAAGTGAATTCAAAGTAATTACTACTACTCCATGTTACACTAAGTGCAGGGTAGCTAAATTAAAACTGGCCTGAAAAACATTTAGTGGTACATCATGACAATATAATCTAAACAATAATGAGGTTATGTATCAACATCAATGGTAGTCATTTGAAGCATATTCCGTAAAGAGTAGTTTTCCTGTTTGCTGACTATAATTTCATGCCAGATTTATACTGACTAACTTGAATTAAATTTAGGCTGCAATTGATCTTCAGCATGGAAGAGGAAAAGAACAGCTGAATTTTTTTGCCAGCTCATTTTTTTTTTTTTGGGTGAAAATGTTTTGAACAAGCAAACAGTGGTCAAATGGTGTTGCATTTAAAAAATGTCAGTAACGATATTCAGAAGTATCAAAGAAGGGAGTGCCACCTGTAGCCCTGACAACAAAACTTGTTCAAAACATACACACTAACAGATGAGAAACTGCGGCCAACGTCCAGATGTGTCAAAAATGGTTCATTAAATGGATAGACATGCTGCGTTAGCAGAAAATGTGTGTACATAAGGTGCCAGACATAATTGTACACTGCTACAATAACTTGGGCTTTTCAAGCAGCCAATACATCATGAAAAGCTGAAATTTCACATACTGGTTGAAGCTCAAAAATGAAATTCACTAGCTATCATACCAGCATTTATGCAGAAGAAAATCTGTTTGACTACACTGTAGTAACATATACCTAGATCACTAAACTCCTGAACAAAAGTGACAATCATTAGAATGATTCCACTCTCGAAATATTAAGGAACAATTTCCATACCTCAATATCATGCAAATGAATTAATCATGATAATCATTTTTTGAGACAGGAAAATCAGTTCTTAAGAAATACTTGGCTATGGGGTACAATATGATGATGATGTCTACTCTGAGACATTACAAAACTGTATTTTGTGACTGCACCCATGTGTACACTGTGTGTGACACCAAGGAACTACCTTCAGATGGGAAGTATACACACACTATTGTACAATCCAAAACATACACAATGATCATTTCTCCACTTATTTCAATGTTGAAGGAAGACTTGCAGGGAAAAACTTTTGCTGATGACGAGGTTCAAGAGGCAGTGGATGAAAGAATATGAAAAGCACTTCTAACAGTGGGATAAAAAAGATCACAATCAGGGTCTCATAACAACAGGAATCAGTGCTGATTGCAAAGAGAAATAAATAAAAATGTTCCCAGCATGTATCAAGTTAAAATTAATGCATCAGAAATGATTTCTGCTGATTGCATCTTAGCATTCTCGTTTCTCTGTAACTCTCGTACAAATACTCTAGCTTCTAAACTCTCTTGTACTGTACATTAAAGATGTATGGTATCATTGGCTGGGAGACCCCAAGGGTTAGAGCTTGCACAGGATTACTTGGCTGGTCCACAGAAGCACATCCTCACTCTCCGTGCTGGGTGAGTCCACCCCTGTGTTCCAAATGGATGGCTGCCTCAGTTGGTTATCGGTTACAGAGCTATGAGCTTCAGCTGTTACGAAAGAGACATTCTCTGGCATGGAGTAACATACTGGATTTTTCTTTAAACTTGAGACGAGATCTATACCTGCCACCAATCTTGAGGAAACTGACTGTATGAAATGCACTCATTTCTGGTCATGTGCTCAAATGAGAGAGGAGGTGAAATATTCATATCATCCTTCAGATCTCATACATGGTTCGAAATATTGCAAAGAATTTTTGGCAAATGATTGCATGAAAAGCGGAGGGTATTAAGTTATATATCCATCATGTGAAACTTTATTATCTACTGTGATATACGAGTGACTAGAGATTTTTTTCAACGAAATAATGTAATGCTTTGATGGGCTATCGATATCTGGCGAAATGAGAATTAGTATGGATTTTGTAACACCATAAATGAAGCAATCACACTCTTATTTGTATACAAAGCACGAGCTTTTCTTAAGTTACTGATCTTCATTTGTCTTTGACAGTTTTATTAATAGTAGACTGTTGCAGGATTCTGTTGCAACTGCATTAGCATGTCAGTGAGGTGAAACTTTGTAAACACTGTTTTGTTTTGGGAAAAGAAGCTAATTTTAACATGGCAACATGAAAAAGAAAATAAGGTGAACAAGATAGGTGAAAATAAATTGCTCTCTCTGATCGAATTTCAGCATGATCCTGTACCCATTGTGGTTTTAATAATAAATGGTCGGCTTGTTGGATTATTTATCGTACTGGCTTAACCTGTTAATACGATCATTTTCAGTCTCACTAGCTGTAGCTCACAAGTTCTGTGAGGTACGTGTTTGCACAAAGGCTTTTGCTGTAGAGCAACACCTCCACTACCGCGCTGTCCTGTCCGCTAGGGAGCCCCCACCACTACTGGTGTCCCCTCCCCTACCACGCCTTCTGCGCAACTAGTGGCCAAGTAATATTGTATGCATTCTAGGTTCAGACAGCTAACTTGAAAATGACACCATTCCTTCACAAAGTGTGAGAGTCGTGTCTGTTGAGTGTAGGTGACTGATTCGAGTATGTACGGAGTAGTATTTGTGTTGCTGATGACAGAGAGAGAGATGACATGGTGAAACCCAGTGCCAACACACAGCCAAATAGTATCAACAAGACCGTCTGTTGGATGGTTCACCATCAGCAGTATTACACACCATCTATTCATGAGACACTGTGGGGAGAAATTGAACACAGGACAGTGATAGAAAGCCACTAACTCCATGTCACCATGTCCTTCCCTTGCCAAGTCAGATAAAAGTGATGAAAATTTCTTCCACCACCAGGATTTGAACCACCTACTTCTAAGTAACGTGTCATCACACACATTTTGGGTCCATGCTTCTGAGTGATTAGTCCTTTCCATACTATTCTTGCAATTCTTTTAATCTCCTTCTCTGGTCTTTACTTCTGTTAAGCAGCTACCATACATTTATTTAATAACTTTTGCATTTCTATCACTTCTGTTTGAACTGCTTGCATTTTAAATATTGGTAAATAGCCATTTTTCTTCTATTATGCGTGGTTTGAAAGGCCTTTGTTTTTATTTACAGTGTTGGACAAAATATCAATGCCTTTTCTTTGTCCCCTACCCTACATCTGACAACTACCTTCAGGATCTCTAGATAATGATATAAATGAAACCTTGCAGGGTTATCAGCCTAGTCATGCATTTCAATTATTTTCCCGCTTGTCACTTTCAGGCATTGTGGCAATATGATGCCATGACTAGACTGATAACCCAAGAAGATTTCATCAATTAAATCCACTGAGAAAACCTGCATTTCTATAAGAGCAGGACATGCCTGGATAATGTGATTAACCTACACAACACTTTTAGATTACTTTCTTTGCTGGTTTGTTTTGTGCACAACTCCATTTGTAACAGGGGCATACTGACAATGACCAGAACAAATCAACAGTAACTATTACTGGAGTTGTTGTGAGTGGATGTGTTTAGGGGCCCATGTGTTGTGGTTATCATTTCCAGTCTGTAATTTTCATTATTGCAATAAACAAATATATCTAGACTACCTACAGGAACAACTTTATTCTTTCCAGACCACATAAACAAATGTGATAAACATGTACCTCAGAAACACCAAATACGTAGTATCTGAGGTGCAATTCCTTTTTGTGAATTCAAGAAGCAAACAATTGGGTAATTTTAGATATAGCTTCTATGAAGCTACAGAAACTGATTAACAAAAATTAATCACAAAAATGTTCAAGCCACTTCTTATTAATAATTTATGACTACTTCCTCTTGAACTATGTTCAGCCAAAATATATATCATGATATGTCAATAATGGCCACTGACAAAACAGTACCTTATATTAGACACTAATCAGCTGTGTAAAGTAACTGACTTAAATGTTCAAGGTGAGGGAATACCAAAGATGAAAAAGTAGCACACACTAAGTAGTAAACAACTGTTTAAAGTAAACAACTTGTCTATTTCAGTATGAGTTTTCAAGCAGAGTAGGTTACTTCTTTGTTGAAAACAAGTTGCAGCATATGTTAAATTAAAAAGTATATGTTTCCTGTACATTAACTTAAAAATCTGTGGTGTAGTACAGTGCAATTTTCAACAGGCACAATCATTATGTGCTAACACTATTTCTTCCATTAATAAATCACTGTGCTCACTACAGTGCACAACTTCTGTTTTCTTCTGTCTGCACAAGACAAATACTCACAAGTGACTCGGAAACTTACATTTAATTTTAGGACTAATGTTCCTGCATCACATCTATATGTTTAAGTCTCTTGAATATTCTGACAGATTGTTTCACCTATGCTGTTAAATTATCAGCACAAGATTTTCTTTATTTTTGAATTATAGTGCTATGTGGCAATAAAGTAAATTAATCTGGCAGAAACGAGATGAATTTCAAGGTATATAGGTATTCTAATAACATGCACATGCCAATAAAACACTGTACTTAAAACCACATTGTGAAACTTACATAGACCTGGCAGTAAACTGCAACTGATACCTTGAAACTGACAGAAAAGGATCACAGATATTTTGGGAAATAACTCTCATCAACAAATTATTTATAGTTTTATTCATAACTTGCCTACAGACTGAGTTTAGTGCAAAAACAAAAAAACTGTCTTCAAACGCCGTTTTTAGGAAGTTGTGAGATTCTCACTCATCTGCCAAATTAAATCATCTATAATGAAGCAAAAACAATGCAACCATTTCCATCAAATAGACAATATAAATTTTGTTAATTTCATGACAAATTTTTGGAAGGAAAATCAGTGTCTATTAACTAATTTTTCTGTCGTTTTAACCCCACTTTGGCCAGCTACCTAGTAAATATTTGGCGATGAAACACCTAGAGAAATTTCAGGACTAGCTGTACGTAGGAACCCTATAGTTCTCTGTAAATCTGCATAAAACAATAAATGAAATGAAATTCTTGAAACAAACATTCTTCAGAGCAGACAGATGATTAGCTAGGGCCCATCATCTTGGACTTCCAAAAGGTGTTCAACACTGTACTGCATCATCAACTACTAACAAATATATAATCATGTGAAGTATGGTATCTTTGAAGATACGCAACTGAGTATTTGACTACACACCCAGTTCATTATAATGGATAGAGAACTTTCAAAATAAACTTAAGTAACATCGGGTATGTCCCATGGAAATGTAAGAGCATTTTCAATCTCTCTCTCTCTCTCTCTCTCTCTCTCTCTCTCTCTCTACAGATGATTCACAAGGAAAACAACAAATATTAAGACAAATAGTATCAATAACTCTGAACGGAAAACATCGGATAAATATATGTTCCATTAGCAACTGTTTCCAAGGTACCAGTATTTGAAACTGTCACAAACGAGGACACTGGGGTTGTCAGTAAATTAACAGATTACTACTTCAGGGGCTACACAAAGTTGTACATATCATTTACACCATGCCACAGATTAACTGATCAACAATGAAAATTACAGTTAAGCTGTACTCTTGGATTTTCACCTGTACATGTGGGCAGAGGCACGTTGTGTTGATTTATTTGTTAGAAGGTGACGATTGAGTGATTTATTGGTATGGTAAATGTGTGGAATTATTTCATCCACAGCAATTACCCAGAGACAATACTCTTGCCTCCTTGCTCTAAAGGCTTTGATAACTGGTGGTATGATTGCAAGAACTGATCATTATTATGCACCAAATGCACTATAAGTGAGAGAGAGGGGGGGGGGGCAAGAGAGAGAGAGAGAGAGAGAGAGAGAGAGAGAGAGAGAGAGGGGGGGGGGGTGGAGGGGAGAGGGGGGGAAGGAGAGGGGGGAGAGGGAGAGAGAGGGGGAGGGAGGGGGAAGGGGGGAGGGAGGGGGAAGGGGAGGGAGGGGGAGGGAGGGGGAAGGGGGGAGGGAGGGGGAAGGGGGGAGGGAGGGGGAAGGGGGGAGGGAGGGAAGAGGGAGGGAAAGACTGCTTTACACACCGTTTACAGGTGAGCCACAGTTCTTGTCGAAACACCAATACTTCTTAACCTCTGTCATTTATGAAGGGAAAAACTTCTAGCCTATAAGTACCACTATATTCTACTGGTCATGTTACACCATACGGCAGAGGATACTTCTCCCATTCCTTGTTTCAATCATAAATTGTGCATGGTAAGAACAATTGTCAGTGAGCCTATGTATGAGCTCTAGTTTCTCTGATACTCTCATCATGGTTAATTTGTCAAATGTACGAAGAAGGAAGTAGTACGTTGCCCAACTCTTCTTGGAATGTATGCGCACAGAATTTCAACAGTAAATCTCTCGTAATGCACAAAACCTCTCTTGTAGCATCTGCCACTACATGTTGTTGAGTATCTCTGTAATCCTCTCGTGCTTACTAAACAAGCATACAGCCTATCAGAGCAGAAGCAAACCACTTGTGAGTACAACCATGCTGCATATAATTTTGCTGTTTCATTGCTGGCCAACATGAAAATTATTACATCTTCTTGATATTTGAGCTCTGCCATTATAGGTAAAATTATAGATTTTTCAACAGCTGTCTCTGTTACTATCATCAAGAATAAACCTACTGAGTGTTCAGGTGCCATGTCTGAAGGGAGAAGCTAGAAGCTTTTCACCTTGCATTCCCATAGGTATATCTCCGAGCATCCTCTGAAAGGTTCCAGAAACTGCTGCCTTACCTATATACAGTAAATAGGGCACATAACCAACAAGGGCAACTTGTAGTTTTACTTGACAATGATGCTAGAAACAGCTTTTAAAAGTTACAGAATTTTATTTGAAATGACTTGGTTTGAATACCAAAAAGCTTTTATTTAAAAATGACTAACAGCTGCTTCTCAACTATACCATCAAGATCAGCTGGAGACTGCTGCTTCCTATCTTCAACTTGCCCCCTTGCAAGTCATCTGTCTCTACCCTTTTGTCTTGTCCCAATCAATTACACACATCCAGAATTTCTACCTCTCCCTACTTTTCCCACCTCCCTCTTTCCCCCAGGATTTTTCCCTATTGGCATCCACTCATTTCTACAGTATTCCCCCTTCCTTGCCCCACACCAAAAATTCCTGTGTGCATGCCTGCTAGTGTCATCATCCTTCTCATCTGCCTCCTGCGCAAACAAACCTGTCTCTGAATTTCCTCTTGTTTAGTGAAGGGATTTAATCAAGGGATTCAAAAGGGAAGGGTGCGGAGGAGGGGTGAGGGAGGAGGGGTGGGGGTGGGGGGAGGGGTTGGGAATGCCTGGATGAACAGTATAGAAATTTGAACGCTAGACAACAATAATCGTGTCATATCTGGCTAGCTGCTTCACAATCCAGGCCATCTGGATCCTCATCTCCACCACCACTTCTGAAATGTGCAGATGGGAGTTATCCTTAAACATATTCTCCACTCCCGAACTTATCCTGGCCTTGACCTATGGTAACCTACTGTCCCCACACCCTACAGTTTCCATCCCCTCTGTCCTATCACCTCCTTTATTCATGTCCACTCACCCTCATTGTGCATCATCCTCTGCCAATGCACATGCTTGTTTTTCCCCTTGCCTGTCCTCTCCTCCCCCCCCCCCCCTTCCCCACCGCCTCCTTATGATGCACCTGGTGGCAGACTCATCATGCCACCACCAGATAGCGCTCTTCTCCCCACCTATCGCCCCCCCCCCCCGCCCCCTCCCCACCATGTACCCAGCTGAAAACTATCTTTACTGGAGGCAACAGATTACCAAAGTTGAAAGAAACACTTTGAGGCAGTGATGTTGAATTAGGATTCACTGAAAATTGTATAAAATCATCCAATGAAAATTCTCACATGTAATTTCCATTATTCACAACACTGTTTCTCTATATTCTTACTGTGAACAAAGTACTTGACTCATTTCTCGCTGACATTGTTTTAATGATAATGAATGACAAATTTTACAGTAATTGCCAAGGCACCAAAGACCAAAAAATGTCA
Organism: Schistocerca americana; assembly: GCF_021461395.2. Taxonomy (NCBI): domain Eukaryota; kingdom Metazoa; phylum Arthropoda; class Insecta; order Orthoptera; family Acrididae; genus Schistocerca; species Schistocerca americana. The sequence continues at coordinate 545,257,158 of NC_060119.1, forward strand.
ACAAAAGGAAAAATTTGTGTAGTCCCATATTTTTGTACAGTGGTAGCAGAGTGTGTCATGAACAACATAACCAGTGGTATGTGAACATAGGGGAAAGGTGGGGGCATGAAAGTAACTTGTTTAGGCTTTTAATGAATACATCGAAAACCACAACTTATGGCGAAAATTTTTTCCAGTACAAAATTAAACTTCCTAAAATAGATTGTTGAATACTGTTTCAATTGTATAACACTGATGTTTATTATTAAATAACTTGATAAAAACCAACATTAAATTATTCTAGCACATCTAAGTGCAGTTGAACATTATTATGGGATAACTGTGTTCTGGGAGGGTAACAGGGTGGAAATGCAGGGGTGGAGTTTCGAAGTATGAGGGAAGCTAGATTCCCAGATTGTGATTATACACTTTCCTACCTCATAGGTCTGCAAAATGAAAAGGGGCAGGCAATTTCCCTTTCTCTCTAAAGCACATTGTCAAAAAGGCAACTACAGGGTATTTCACGAAGTTATACCAACCCTTCTGCAGCTCGTCTTATAAATCACAGGTGGCACATTATGCAGACATGCCTTTGGGTGTTTGCTTTTCACAAAGTGTGGTCCTGCCCACTCAGCAGCCTTAGTTTCTCTGGCCACCGAGGGTGATGTGAGGCCAAAGCCAGAAGTTGCAGTGTTGATAAGTGTAATCAGCTCTATAAGCAGTGGCATATCTGGTCTCACTGCCAATCTGAATCGGACTGGGTTGCTGCACAGGCAACTGCACTGGATGGTGCTACTGAATCACGATGCACAACAGATGCTGTCGACATGTGCGTCATTGCGCTACTGTTTTCATGAGCGTTATTAACGTACAAACAAAGAGTGGCACTAGAGTGGTTGTTGCAAAAACGAAACTGCATTAAGTCACCAATACTTCTACTCTTGATGGAGCATGTGTATTTATAGGACATAATTGTAATTTTAGTACTCTAAATAATGAAAGCTTCAGTCATAGTAATAGTTGGTTTACTGTTGCTGTTGAATAATCTGGTAGTAGTGCTCCTGCCACTGCTGGGTTGCACGGTTTTGATTCCTAATGTGACTGCTTGTCATATCTATCATATTGGTGAGACAGTTAATAAGGATCTGGGTTAGGTCTTGTTACTATTCTGGTAAGCCCTTAACTCTCCACACTCATAGGAGACGCAGTGTAGAGAGTACTAAAGGTGTATTTGATTGGTGTAAGGGCCACGGATGTTGTGAAAATGAGTTCTGAAAGTTTATTTATTTGGTTTAAAGGCCATGGATGTTGTGAAAGTGCAACTCTAACCAATGACTGCACTTTTTATCAATAAAGGTGACCTTGAACCCCGTGTGTGGGGGGGGGGGGGGGGGGGGGGGGCGCTTAGAATAGATTAAAATGGTTTGGGCATGTGAAGAGGATGGTAGAGAGAAGAATACCAAGAAGAACATTGGAGTTCAAGATTGAAGGCAAGAGGCCAAGAACAAGATGGATTGATACGAAACAGATGAGTTTAAGGAGGAGAAACCTGTTCCAAATTGTGGAAGAAGAATGGTGGAAAGAGAGAGTAAAATGGTGAAGTACCATTGATTCCCCAACCCGACCAGATGTTGGGTAGAGGGGAAACGAAGATGATGATGATGAATGGGCCACTGATTTGTGTACATGGTAGCAATCCAGAGGGGTTGCATAGGATTTATATCAGGTAAATTTGGTCACCAAGACATCAACATGATTTCATGCTGAAAAATGACACTGCCGCCAGAGAAGACATCAAGCATGAAGGGAAGCACATAGTTTGCAGCTGTCACAGTGTCTTTGATTACTACCACAGGTCCCATGCAAGTGCAGGAGAGGTCTCCCATAGCATAATACTGCTCCCACCAGCCTGCATCCGTGGCATGCTGCACATTTCAAGCCATCATTCACCTCAATGACAGCATTTGTGGACACAACTAGGGACATAGTGAAGCAAAAATGTGATTCACCTGAAGAGCTGACATGTTTCCATTGATTGATGGTCAAATCCTGATGGCCCCGATCCCACTGCAATCAAAATTGATGATAACATTGGATCCAATGGAAAATTGTACTGAAATGCAGGAGGATCTGCAGTGAATTGACGCATGGTGCAGGAAATGGCAATTGAATCTCAATGTAGACAAGTGTAATGTGCTGCGAATACATAGAAAGATAGATCCCTTATCATCTAGCTACAAAATAGCAGGTCAGCAACTGAAAGCAGTTAATTCCATAAATTATCTGGGAGTACGCATTAGGAGTGATTTAAAATGGAATGATCATATAAAGTTGATCGTTGGTAAAGCAGATGCCAGACTGAGATTCATTGGAAGAATCCTAAGGAAATGCAATCCGAAAACAAAGGAAGTAGGTTACAGTACACTTGTTCGCCCACTGCTTGAATACTGCTCAGCACTGTGGGATCCGTACCAGATAGAGTTGATAGAAGAGATAGAGAAGATCCAACGGAGAGCAGCGCGCTTCGTTACAGGATCACTTAGTAATCGCGAAAGCATTACGGAGATGATAGATAAACTACAGTGGAAGACTCTGCAGGAGAGACGCTCAGTAGCTCGGTACGGGCTTTTAAAGTTTTGAGAACATACCTTCACTGAAGAGTCAAGCAGTATATTGCTCCCTCCTACGTACTTCTTGTGAAGAGACCATGAGGATAAAATCAGAGAGATTAGAGCCCACATAGAAGCATATCGACAATCCTTCTTTCCACGAACAATACGAGACTGGAATAGAAGGGAGAACCGATAGAGGTACTCAGGGTACCCTCCGCCACACACCGTCAGGTGGCTTGCGGAGTATGGATGTGGATGTAGATGTAGATCAATTTGTGAATGTGGACGGGTGGTCTGCTGCGGAGCTACTTATTCAACAGTGTACGATGAATGGTGTATTCTGAAACACTGGTGCGTGCATCAGCATTACGCTCTTTCAGCAGAGATGCCACAGATCATCGTCTATCCTCCTTTACAAAGCAGTCAAGCCTCCAAACCACATGTTCTGTGAAGAGACGTGGACATCCAACCATTTAGCAGCTAGTGGCAGTTTCACTGTTGTTCTACCTCTCTCCGCAGAGGCTCATGGCAGTAGCACATGAACATTTGATACTCACTCACAGGCTCTGCATAATAATAATAATCTGCTATTTGTCAATGTTGCTTATCCCAATGGATTTCCCCATTTCCAGCCCGCATCTTCGCTATGGTGATCCCCCAGCCATGTCTACTCTGATTACATTCTTTAGTTACTGTATCGTGTGCCCACAATGCCACCAGGCAGTATCCAATGTTTCTGTGGGCAGTGGTCATAATGTTTTGACTTAGCAGTGAAATACTCACTAAATAAACTGAAAATAGCTCCACTATATAAACATGAGTTCATTGAAGTTATTTTGTCTCCTCACATGAGAGAACTGGACAGGAAATGCTAGGTAGGTATAGTCAGTCTGTTAACTGAAAAGAGAGTGGCAATCATGGGAGGGGAAGCTGCCTTTCCCAGAAAAAAATTCAATCTGCTGTACAGGATGGCTAAGAATCAATTTTCCTCTATCTTTGTTGAAAACTGTACAGAGATTTATGTAGAATCTGTCCATATGCTTTTCTTGGGGTTGTATTATCAGCAACTCATATCTGCATTCCATGTAGTGTTACCTCACTTTGTGGAAAGTAAACACTCCCATGCATGTATGCACACTTCAATGCCAGTGTTTCATATCGCGAGTTGCAAAAGGATCTGTGTAACTTTGTGAAACACCCTGGAGTTACTTTTTTTTGACCATGTGGTAGAGAGAATTGGAAATTGTCCACTCTCTCGTCCTTCGGCAGACGTATGGAGGAGGAAAGTGCATGATCGCAGTTCGGCATCCTACTTTCCCTCACACTTTTAACCTACACCCCACATTTTCACCCTGTTACACCCCCCAGAACACAATTTATCCCTTAACACTAGAAGTGCTGGACTTTGCCGTACCCCTAGTAGTACCATGTGGGATTTTTTGACCCACAGTAGGAAACCACAGTTTTATTCGTATTTGATTTTGAGTGTCGCCGTGTTGCCAATTCGTTCAGGAAGTCTCTAAAGTTTAGTCAAAGGATAATTTGGTCTCTAAAATGAATAGCACACTGTCAAACATAAATTTTCAGATTTTTTCTTTTTCATTTTACACTAGAAATTCCACAGTGTTTCACAAATCATCACCAAAAGAAGTAAAACAATGCTACAATGTTTCCTTAAAAAAAAAAAATAAATAAATAAATAAATAAATAAAGACTGAAACAGAGCCAAAACATACTGTTTTTGTGAGTACTAGTAGTATTTTTACTTTTACAGACAAATACGTTGAGTACCAGGTTTTTGTGAAAGATTCTAAAATGCAGCAGGTGACTAAAACGCTCTGCATGTTTTCTTGCTTATTGCAATCAGGGAATTAAAGCATTCGAATCAACAACTTTAGTCTATACTTAGAAACATTTAGGAACAAAGAGTTGACAGAATTGTCTAATCTGGGATGGGCTCACAGTTCAGATAAGAGTTTGTACTTAGCAGCTTTCGCACACAACCTTGTTGCACTTGAAGCATAAGTTTGACATTTTATTTCACTTTTGTTATTTGCAGGAAGCGTGAATTTGATAACGCCTTCTATTTCCATATTGGCCAGCACCAGTATCGAGTGCCTGCAAGGGGAGACTAGCTCCTCACTGCAGATTGTAAGGAGCAGCAAGCCCATCTACAACTATGAGGATAATCTCTCAGCGTCAAATCTTCTTAGAGGTAAGTAATTAAGTAACTTAAAACTCAAGCTAGTGTTGATCAAGGTAACATCACCACCAGTGGGTTCCAGCTCAGACACTGCAGCATCTAGCCATTTGAGCAATTACAGTGACTCCACCCTTAAGACTTTACAGTTTTGCGGAAGTTTCTGCTCAATATTCTCATTCACCTGACATCCAGCATGCATGTCAATCAGAATAAGGACATATTTTCCATTTTCTCTCGGTATACTGAGAAAAGATTGTCACCTGACTTGTACAAGTGTGTTGCATACAATACATTACCTCCACTCCGCACCGTAGGATGAATCTCCTTCAGTGAAATTGAAAGCATGCCAACTATACTTGTTCCTTTTTGTTCCAGCTCATCCGCTTGTTTCACAGAGGTGATGAAGTTGTCAGTTGCTGATGTTACAACCACAGTTGGGGAATGGCTGTGCCACTTTCATACCGATATGGTGACCAAGACTCTTGATTGGATCACAAGTTTCATCTTTGCCATGGTAAGGGAATCTATTCAGGATGTAGCAGTTGTCAGCATCACACAAAATCCAGTATTTTATCCCATACTTATCAGGCTTACGCAGCAAGTATTGTATGAATGGGCACCTGCACCCACAAGAATACAGTTGGTCGTCGACAGTCATTGTCTTGTCTGGCTTTTAGCAGACAAAGCAATTGGCAGTAAACAGATTCCTTATTTCTGAAGCAAGGCAAAATTTATCAGTTTTCTTATGTTGTCTTCTTGATGACACATAATCACACACAAATGACTGGATATTTCTGCAAATTTGTTACTTGACACGGTGCTTTGAAAGAAAGGAGGTCCCCACTTATTGCTTTATGTCTTTGTATGAAATTCCCCAAGCACCCTATGCTCCACAAGTCTAAAGTAATCCAATAAAAGCATCTAGTTCTTCCAGGCTTAGGAATCACTCATTATTACCAACTGTGCTGTGAGCGTTTTCTTCAGTGTACTTTATCAGTTTCAGGATTGGATCACTGACATGAGCTGTTGCACAACGTGTGGCACTCAGTATACCGTGACTGTGACCAGTCCACCTTTCGCTGCTCCATGAACTGCACCAACAGCCATGCCGTCACTGTCTTGTGACATGTCAAAATGCTTTGTAACCGGTGAAAGAGTGGGAACAATGGCAAAAGATCAGCCACGACGCAATTTGACTTAAGTGTTTACATTAGATTATCAGTGACATTGCATTTGAGTTTTGAATAAAGTTTTATTTATCAGTGACTTGCTGACTCCATCAGGTAGCTGACCGATAACTCCTTTGCCCCACCATCCTTGTCCCTGTTGAAGGCCTTGTCTTACATTGTATGCATGTTTGGCTCATTATTGAGAGGGATGTTCAGACCTTCGGGTAGAATCTGTAAATCTGACATCTAAATAATAGAAGGAAGAAAGCTGTACAGTTGACTGTGTGCTCTTTGGTTCAAAAATATAGCTAGAATGGTTCATGCTTATGTTGTGTAAGAAGGAGGTCATCGTCAGATGGATCAGATGCTGCTGACTGTTCATTTGCTGTGTCTGAATCACTTGAGTCAGCGGTTTTCACTGGAACAAATTGTTGTCCTCCAATGGAATTGTCTCACTACTGGATTCATCACTCAATTGCACCAGTAAAATGTTCTCCAGACAGTAGAGAATCTCGCTCTTCATAATGCCACATCGTCTTGCAATCGTAGCTTCAGTGACACAAACTCATGAAAATAAACTGCAAGCTTACGTTGTTGGTGTCAGGTCTGCCTCAGCCTACTCAGGTCAAGTACAGATAGGAAACATTAAGTATGACACACCTGGCATTTGCTGTTGTGTATGGGAACTATTAGCAGTGCCCCAGCCTGCGATGTAGGATGTTATTCTGTGGCTCATCAGTGTCACTTTATAGGTCTGCATGTTGCCAGACCATAGAAAATGGAAAGCCACACTGATATAAAGTATCGCCCGACCTCCAAATTCTTTGTATTTCAAGGTCTTTTTGGCCCAAAGTGTCTTAATACACTCCAACATCTCATGAATTGAGTTAAGGTATGCTCAGAAACTATTTAGTGTTATTGATATCAAATTGCGCTAAAATGCGTATGAGTCAGAAATCATCCACATGGTGCTACCAGAAGAACTGATAAATGTTTCATACTTCTAGGTGGGCTGGAGGGATAAAATTTTAGTGAGTTGTACAACCCCATAAATGATGAAAAGTCACAGGAGCATTTGGTCCTGTGATGATTATGGAGGGGGTTAAGGCCCTTGAAAAACTCTTGTGGGTAAAAAATTACCCACATGGTACTTCTGGTGTTCTTGATGTTATACTAACCACTTAAATGATGTTTGACACACACACACACACACACACACACACACACACACACACACACCATTAAAACACTATTATTCCTTGCAATGGGAAAATAATTAGTCCTAGAGAAAAGATGAATAGGACCTTTCTTTATACAAAAATTAATATGATTTAATTTCGTACTGGGAAAAAGTTTCACTTGAAGCTGCGGCTGTCAAGACATTCATGAAAAGCCTACAAAAGTGACCTTCACACTCCCCCAGCCTCAAGCTCACACTCCACCAGTCAGGATTTTTAAGATGTTGTTCACAACACTCCCTCCATACCACTGCACAAAAATTTGTGACTACATGAAATTTTCCTCTAACTTTCCTTCACTGACTAGACGGTAACAGTACTGTCACATCTCAACAGCACCATCTAGTTGTCATTTGTAAAAACTTAAGAAGGCTATTCTCATAGACTGTTTACAGTACACTGTAGCCTAATGTGTAATGAGAAATTTCTCACAGTAGACCAAAATTAACTGTGAAGAGCGTTTTGTTTGACTACTATGCAGGATAACTCAGACACCCATCACAATTCTTCTACAATCTGCCTCTCCTTACTTAACAACGGCTGTGAAGTATACATCCACTTGACATTCACACATTAAACTTTTTCTTCTTGTTCTATAATCGGAAAGACATGGGAGGCACATCGTAATGACAAGAACACAATAAAAGAACATACAAATTCAAATTTTCAACAAGCACATTGATGTGACAACAGTTTAAAGCATTCACTAGTATCAGGATACAAAATGTGGATTTATCAATGACCAGTTCACTAAAACATATAGCCTGAGTTTGACAGTTTTGTGATTACCAAATATGAATACTTAAATCATGCTCTTTTCACACATTTTTTCCTTAATTACAACCCTTACTGTATTTCTGCACTTTTTGCCGTATGATTCTTTTGTCATGTTTCCTTCACACACACACACACACACACACACACACACACACACACACACTACTGTAGTTCTACACTTAGTTTCCTATTGTTGTTTTGCCACATTTCCTTCACACACACACACACACACACACACACACTACTGTGGTTCTGCACTTTGTTTCCTATTGTTGTTTTGTCATATTTCCTTCACACACACACACACACACACACACACACACACAGAGAGAGAGAGAGAGAGAGAGAGAGAGAGAGAGAGAGAGAGAGAGAGAGAGAGTAATGCAAACTGTCTGTGTTCTTACCACTCCATGCTTCACTGCAGTTGCAAAATAATAGTAAAATAATAGTGAGAATTTGGAAATGTCATTAATTTACGTAATTTTACAAAAATTGTTGGGACAGTTTGTCCAAGAGGTGCACACCCAAACAGACAATTATTTCTAGTAAGACATAAGTCTACGCCAGTTTACGTATTCAACCCAAATAAACTTTGTCTAAGGATAAGGAATTAGTGGAATAATGATTTTTACAATCTATACAAAGATCTGCTGCACTCATCAATGAAGTTCATTAGCTTCCAGCTAAATATTTATCTAGAAATTTCAGTCACAAACTAAACTATGCAACTAACAGATGCAGTGAGCCATCCTATTAGTAAACCAAAAATCAGGAAAACAATTTTTCTACAGTAAAGTATTCTGCACACTCCATTCTGTGGCACTACAATGCAAGGATAAGTGTTTCATAGCACAGAATTACTTACTTCTCTGTCAGAAGATACAACGATCTCAAGAACACTTCTGAAATATAGAAACGAGAGTAGCTGTACTAGAAAAATGTTCTTTTATTGGCATTATTAAGTAGATGTGACTAAGAAACCATCCAAGTCACTCAACAGAAAAATTATCTATCTAAAATCCTCTGAAAATAAACTAATTACTTACAGCAGTTGGACTGATATGTTCAGGAAGGGTTGAGCGCCAGGTGTTAGGTTGGCCATCATCAGAGGGATACTTCTGGCGGAATCGAATAGTGAAATGTGTGATTTCATACCCTCCATCTTCAGCTACATCCCACATCAAAAGCGCCAATACAGTAGAGGGACGAACAGTGACATTAACTAGTGCTGGCGGAGGAGCTGAAACATATTATTATTAAGCCAAACTTCAATCCATAACCTCCCTGCTCCCCCCCCCCCCCCCCCCCCCCCCCCAGGCCCCACTCCCCACACACGCACATTCTTCAAAAGAAAGAGATACATATTGCCTACCCCTAACCTCCTCTCTCCAAGGCATCCCCCACCATTACCAAACTAACAAATTCTGGATGCCTTAATCCCACATACCAAATCTTAAATTTTTTTCCTTACAATGACTCAGTTCCTACATAGTATCACATTTCAAACGCATCAAATCTCATCCCATACACAAACTTCTTTACTCTGTTGAGTCTGCAACACAGTTCACGTTTTTAGATATTAGGTCTGCCTAAAGTAAAACAGCTTTGTTTTATATTTATCATTGAAAATGAAAATGTTTTGTATATAGCTGATCCAAATTCCAAAACTAATGGCAGGGAAATATGCATAACACTGAGTACCATTAACATTATAAGTTTATACAATTTAACACACATTCCTTAATTATACAATGGGTATCACCACACATTTTGATGTTCGTTGAAGGAGGTATTTTATTGCTTTTAGCTCTATGTATGACTGAAAGAAGGAAGGAGAGAAAGTAGGCAAAATTACAAACATTTTATTAAAACCACTGATCCAGTGTTCTCTTAGCAGGGCAAGGACAGAAGAGGACAAGGAAATGGTCAGGCCTGATTGAAAGAAACATCCTGGCATTACATTGTAGAACTAAAGCTGATTGTCTACCCAGAAATTTGAGCCATTGTACCTCAAAATGTGTGGTCTTTACTGTTACACCTCACTCAGTTTGAGCAGTCTGCTTTTCTTGTCTTTCTCATTTCAGTCATTATGTAAAGTAATTCTACTTCAAAAGTGGCAATTTTTATTTCTGCTTCTTCAACATTGTCCTCCCAGATTTGAGCTTCTTAAATGCCATTGTTCTAGTTGTAGTTTCCAGTCAAAACACTAGTCTATCCAGTGGAAGTATTTCATTTATACAATAATGATGTAGGCTGAAGCAATGAATCAAAATTTTTACCATTGCCAGGATTTCAACCTGGATCTCCCACTTACTAGGCAAATGCACTAACTGCTGCGCCACACTGGCACAACGGCTAGTACAGCTGCACAGATTACCCTAGTATGTCTTCCTTTCTGATACAGATTACAGTTCAGGCCTCAGCCTACTGCTATTCCCCTTCTAAATTCACATCAATGCTGTAGAGGCTCTCCAATATTGGGAAAGCACCTTAGCAATGAGCAAAATGGCGTTAATGCTGGTCAAATATTACTCATAAATGGTTGATGTTCTTGAGAGATATTGATTTTAATCTTTATGTATGATAATGATGTAGGCTGAAGCAATTAATTAAAATTTGTTCCAGTGCCGGGATTTGAACTTAGGCCACCTGCTTACTAGCCATATTAACTTACTACTGCACCACATTGGCACTGCAGCTACCACGGCCCAGCAGTTTACCCTAGTATGTCTCCCTCCCTCAACACAAATTCCATTTCAAGTCTCAACCGATTGCTATTACCCTTCTAAACTCGCATAAGCTGCAGCACCAGTGTAGCGCAGTGGTTAGTGCATCTGCCTAATAAGCAGCTGGCATGGTAGCTCAGCATGTTCGGTCAGAGGGTTAGCTGCCCTCTGTAATAAAAAAACTGAGTTAATAAATCAACAACGAACTTAAAAGGGTGTCTTACGACATCCGCCCTGATCAGATTCAACGAACAAAATGAAATTTAAAAAAAAACAGCAAGAGACCTGGGTTCAAATCCCAATGCTGGTATAAATTTTAATTCATTGCTTCTGCCAACACCATTATTGTAGGTAAAGGTGAAACACAGTATGTCTCAGGAACATCAACTGTGTATGATTAATGTTTCATTTCTTGGTACTTTCCTAGTTTAACACCGCCCCCGCCCCCCCTCTCCACACACACTTCCCTCTATCACCAAATTAACTATTCTTTGATGCCTCAATGTTTCCCATCAATCAATTCTTCATTTTGCTAAGTCAGATCACAAATTTCTTTTCTCTTTGAGTCAATTCAGGACCCTCTTCATTAGGTATCTGGTATATCTAATTGTTGGACTTCTTTGTTACCTCCATATTTCAAAAAATTCTCTACTTGTCTGCAGTGTTTATAAACCACAGTTTGCATTCATATAATGCAACACTCCAGAAATATTTTCAGAATAAATATTTCCTGACAAATTTCATTTTGTCTTAACATATTTCTCTTTCAAAAACTCTTCTCTGATTTTATCAGTTGGCATTTAAGTCAAACTTACTTCTACCATTGAGAGATAATTTGCTGTCCAAACAGCAAACTCATCTACTATTTTTAGTGTCATTTCGTACTATAATTTCTTCAGACCACCAGATTAAATTGAACAATGGAAAGTCTGGGACAAAATAAACGCATCTGATGTGACCAGCAATCTGAGGTGGATTGTGGGGGTAAAGAGATGGCATTGGATGAGGAGGGCAAAAGATAGCATGGTACAGGTGGGGGGAAGGTACTGTGCTGCCTCTGAGAGCATGCAGGGACGTGGTGGGAACAGGATAGGATTGCTGTTGCAGAGATGGAACACTGTGCTGGAGGTGGGAGGGTTGAGGAGAGAAGTAGAGATGAGGAAGAACCGGCAGAATTGAAGGTAGTGTTGTGTAGTGCTGGAGTGGGAGCAGGGAAGGAACAGATTGATGGACTAGACTAGCAAAAACAGAGGTCAGGGAGATCACAGGAACGAAGACTGTGTTGTAAGGAAGGGTCTCGCCTATGCAAGTCAGAAAAGCTGGTGTTGTTCGAAGGATTCAAATGGTGCAGGCTGTGAAGCAGTCTCGAAGTGAAGTACATCATGTTGGGCAACATGTTCAGCAATGGGTGGCCCAGCTGTCTCTTGGCCACAGTTTTCACCCATTTCATACCAAGGAGTCCCTTCCATACAGCCTAACTACCTACAGTCATAGCAACTGTAGGGATGAGGAGTCCCTTTCCAAATAAGCCAAGTGTCTCACTGAGGCCTTCATAGACTAAAATTATCCTCCCAACCTTGGTCAGAAACAGATACCTTATGCTTTGTCTTTCCATTGGCCTAGTACCTCCTACATACCCAATGTGTGGCAAAACAGGAGCACTTCTCCCATGAGTCAGTACCAGCAAGGACTGGAGCAACTGAACCACATTCTCCACCAAGATTCCAACTACCTCTCAGTGTATATGCATTCTCTGTAACATGCTCCCATGTTGCCCACTATTTTCGTCACCCCTATCACAGTGGTGTTCTTCTGCCCATCAAATCTGCACAATATTCTTGTACATCCCTACTCCACCCCTCTCCTAACCCATTGCCTCATGGCTCATATCCCTGCAATAGACCTAAGTGTAAGACCTGTGCCATACAACGTCTCACTACCACATACTCCCGTCCTGTCACAAGCATCCCCTTATCCCATCAACGGCAGGGTAACCTGTAAAAACTGTCATGGACCCTACAAACTAAGCTGCAACCACTGTGCTTTCTACATGGACCTGACGACTACCAAGCTGTCTGCGCTATCACAAAATTGTGGCCAAGAGAAAGTTGGACCACTCAGTTGCTAAATATTCTGCCCAACACACTGTGTCTCACTTCAATGACTGCTTCACAGCCTGCACCATCAGGGCCCTTCCTAATACCACCATCTAACTCAATTGTGTAGGCAAGTCCTTTCGTGACAACATATCATTTGATCTAGCAATCCTCCTGCCTCCATTTCTGCTAGTCCCAGTCATCCACATGCCTATCCCCTTCCCTGCTCCCATTCCAGCACTACACAACACATACCTTCTACTATTTCTCTCCTCACCCTTTTCTGCCCCACCCCTCGAGCACAGCCTTCCGTCTCTGCAACAGCAGCCCTACCCTGTTCCCACCACAACCCTGCATGATCTCTCTCCCTCCCCCCCCCCCCCCCCCCCCCATTGCATGCCACCTCCTTACCTCCATCATCCTACTCAGATTGCTGGTCTCATCCGATGCACTTGCAGCCAGCAATCTGGTCACAGCGGCCAGAGACAGTTGCCGTGTGTGTGTGTGTGTGTGTGTGTGTGTGTGTGTGAATGCGCATGTGCTTCCTATTTCCACAGAAGGGCTTAGGGCAGAAAGTTTAAATGTTTAGCAGTCTTTTGATTGTGGCTGTCTGCAACTCAACATCAACTCTGGGTAATGAGTAGAAATCTGCCTTTTCCATAATACTGTCATTAAATTCAGCAACACATTATCACACTCATTCTACACTAGTGTGCAAAACTTAAGGATGATAGCAACTTTTGCATGATGTGCCATTGGCAAGTAACATAGCTTGATGAAAAAAACGTACACAGAAAGAACTGCTACAGTACAGCACAGAAGGCAACCGAAATAAATACACAATGAGATGAACAGCAATTATACTTTTATTCAAAGACAACAATTACCTTGGAACCAATGCAATTTACGATGGTCCCCTGGACATTACAAAAGGCATGACGTGGTTCTCAATAGGGCATGTGTTCACCACACGTAGCATTCTCTGCCATGTGCTTCTTGTGATAAGGCATTCCATCCCTCCCCAGTGTAGTTGACGACTGCTGGATTATTGTTCATGCATGTAAACGTGCTGCAATACATCTCACCAATGCATCCCACATATGCTCGATGGGATTTATGTCGCGAGAGTGGACAGGCCAATTCATTCGCTCAATATCCTCTTGTTCCAAAAGGTCCTCCATCTGCACAGTTCAATGCTGTCATGCCTTGCCATCCATATAATGAAGTCAGGATCAAATGCACCCTGAAAAGACTCATGGGGAAGGACATCAATGTCACAATAACGTTGTAACAGTGAGTGAGTGTGACATGTTCGGAGATTTGGAGTTCAGTGTGCCCATGCAACATTATGCCTCCCGACACTGTAACAGCCGGACCACCACAAGCATCACACTCAACAATATTCCTGAGTGCATTGTGTGTCCCTCTCACCATATGGGGGTTTGTAATTCACCCAGGAATATTGTCGAACATGATTGCTTTGGTTGTCCAGGTGTTATGGTGCATGGGCATACTGACCTCCAAATCTCTGAACAAGGTACAATCACTGTAAATTTTATTGTGACATACACACCTTTTCAGGGGTTCACTCATTCCTGACTTCATTTTTATGGACGACAATGTGCGACCACATCGAACCACACAGGTGCAATAGTTCTTGGAATGACAATGTGTATGGCACACAGACTGGCCTGCCCAACCCCCTACTTAAATCCCATCAAGTGGGTGTGGTATTATTGAGGAGACATATGGCAGCATGTCCACATGGACCTACGACCGTCCAGTAGTTGTAAACCATAATGGTGGAGAAATGGAATTCCCTACCACAAAAACTCCTTGCCATCCTTGTGGCCAGCACAACAGCACATTGGAGAGCATACATTGGCATCTGTGACTATCATAAATTCTATTAAGAATCATGTGCCACCTTTTGTTATATCCAGGAGACCATTATAAATCACAGTGACTTCAGTATAATTATTGTCTTTGTATAAACGTGTCATTTCTGTTTGTCTCATTGCATATTTCTTCCGGTTACCATCTCAACTGTACAGTAGCAATTCTTTCTAAGTATGGTTCAAGTTTCATCAGGTTATGTTACTTGGCAGCGACACATCATGCCTGCTTAAGTTTTGCGCACCAATGTACTTTTGTTAACGTTACTCTTGGAACATCTTTCAAGACTATTAATGCTGTTCAGTCTGTCACTGTTTCTGATTAAATTACAAAGTCACCAGCAAATATTAAAGTGTTCATTTCATCTAGTACTAGTAATTTATTTGTCCAAGAAGCATGTTACACTGATACAGAATTTGTCAACGTAATAGAAGGAAACATTTCATTTGTAAAACAGCATGATCTCACACACCTATTTAATAAGGAGATAATAGAGTATATGTTTAACCGTGACCTTATTGACGGACACATCCCTGCATCTGAAGCAACTTAGGAAAACCATGAAAATCCTAATGAGGATTGTCAGACAGAGAATCAGCCTCCATCCTCCTAAATCTGAGGCTAGTGTCTCAATATATGCACTATCTTATTTGGTTATAACTAATTTATAAATTTTTCATGTTTGCACATGTTTTGACCAAGTTAGTACAGAGCAACTTAACACAGTTTCCAACAACATTATTATAAAACCTAAAACCCTAAAACACAACATTCCTAGCATAACCTTTCATGTTTTGGTAATGGGGTGCAGCAGTGATCTTCGAGAACCACGTAATATTCAATGATATGAACAAATGTGAAGGGGAGGGGGTGGTGGACAAATGAGTAAGCCTTGATCTTTCAACATCCTCCAAGTCATTTATTTAATGATTTGAAAATGGATTTTATTATGTTTATAAAAATGTCTAACAACTCTGAAAAAGAGGCATTTGAGTTAGTAAGCAAAACAATTTCAGAGAAACAGTATTTTAAAAAACTGAATAATTACGGTTAATCTTTGTGCAAAGAAATGAATAATAAACTAGTGTTCATTATTACTGCTAGAAAATTATGCCTTAGGTCCCAGTGAAAATTGACCTTAACGAAAAATGAACAAGGGTTACTTCCAAGCTTCCGAACATTTGCTTAAGCAATTGTAAATATCAGATTAAAATCCTACAGAATACCTAATCAGTTTATTGCCTACATATGGATCAAGTGAACATAAGTGAGATGGAAAGAGAAGGCAGACCAAGTCACAGATCATGTCTGGAAACAGAAATTAAATCTGCACAACAGGTACTGATCCTTAAAACTTCCTAGCTGCTTAGCACTACCAGCTGAATCAGAAATCAACAAGGAACTTTTACTTTGACAGACTATGTTCAATACATAGCTGCACTATTTCTTTGCAAACACACACAACTTCAAAACTTTTACAGAATGTGCCAGAAAACCAAAGATTATAGGTAATCCGTCATGTGAAAATAATTAAAAATGATGATGCTGATGATGGGGTCCCATATTCCGAGGAGCGTAGGGGACGATACGGGAGACCCACATCAGTGTACTAGGCAAGGTCCTTGCGGAGGTGGTTTGCCATTGCCTTCCTCCGACTGTAATGGGGATGATGAAGACGACATTAAAAATATCCTTTCTGAAAAAAAGATTAACAGCTGATAACTAATTTTTCAGTTGTTTTTAAAGAGTGTGTTTGTGGATAAATAAATCTAACTGTAGCAGGGAAATAGGAAACCCTCATGCGAAAGATAGTGTCTGATAAAGTCTTATGAGTCATCATTCACCTTTTTCCACTGGTTAAATGCAACAAGTTGGCTGTTGGATGATGTTCATAGGAGCCATATCCAAAAACTCCACATAGTCAAAACATTTTAATTTGTGTAGTGCACTCTACATTTTAACCATGCAGTCTGCTATCCAGTGATTTCAACACGCACACAAGTTTGATTGGAAGTAATGCTGAATAGTAAAAACTACCCAGCCCCTTACTGCAGAAATTTCAGCCACTGAGCAAATGTGTCATCAACCTACAGTTTAACATTCTATAAACAGCGAATTCATCAAACAAATATCATTGAGCAAAGTAAGGAAAGGATGTATGATGGCATCATTCATCACCTTGTTAAAGGAACAAGTCCACTTGCCATTTAATATGAATATTTAGGTATAACCTTGTCACTTTTATTATGAACCCAATGCCTAAGCCATTATCTTACCTTACTGAGGGAAATATCAAGTGCTGTAATGTACTACCAACCAATCAGCCTAATGGCTCATGTATCCAAGTTGTTTATAAGAAAATTATACAGAAGAACAGAGAAGAAAATTGAGAATCTCTTAGATGAAAATCAGTTTGGCTCTTAAGATGGTGAGGGCACCACAGAGGCAGTTCTGACATTGCAATTGATAATGTTGATAATGGAAACAAAAGTGAAGAAAAATCAAGAGAGGTTCAAAGGATCTGTCAACCTGGAAAAAGTGTTCGACAACATAAAATGGTGCAAGATTTTCAACATTCTGAAAAACATATGAGTTAACTAAAAGGAAAGACAGACAATTCATATGCAAAATGTACAAGAACCAAGAGGAAACAATATGAATGGAAGACCAAGAATGAAGTGTTTGGATTACAAACGGTGTAAGACAGGAATGCAGCCCTTCAGGTTGAATAGTGGGTTTAAAATTCACAGTGAAAAAATATCAATGATAAGATTCACTGATTACATAGCTATCCACACTAAATGTGAAGGAGAATTATAGGACACATCAAATGGAATGAACAGTCTAATGAGTACAGAACATGGATTGAGGGTAAACTGATGAAAGGCAAAAGTAATGAGAAGTAACAGAAATGAGATTAGCAAACAAACTTAACATCAATATTAGTGACCACTGACTAGATGAAGTTAGGGAATTTTACTATCTTGCAAGAAAACAATGTGACAGACGAAGCAAGGAGGACACAAAAAACTGTTGAGTACAGGCAAAGAGGGCATTCCTTGCCAAGAGAAGTCTATTAGTATCAAACATTGATCTGATTAAGAAAGGAAGGAAGAAATTTCTAAGTATGTACGTTTGAACCACAGAATTGTGAGAAACCACGAACGCGAAGAATCAAAGCCACTGAAATGTGGTGCTATAGAAGAATGTTAAAAATTTGCTGGACAGGTAACAGAAGGAATGAGGTTTTCCGCAGAATTAGCAACAAGAGGAACATATGGAAAGCACTGCCAATAAAAATGAACAGGATGATTGAATATGTGTTAAGACATCAGGGAATAACTTCCATGATGCTAGAGGGAGCTGCAGATGGTAAAAACTGTAGGGAATGACAGACACTGGAAAACAGCCAACAAATAATGGGGGCATGAGGTGAAAAAGCTACTCTGAGATGAAGCTGGCACAAAGGAGGAATTTGTAGAGGGTAGCATCAAACCAGTCAGAGGACTGAGGCAATAAATAAATAAATAAATAACTCATATTATTATGTAATTTATGTCTCCTTACAGTGGAATATCGCTGTCAATTGAAAATGTGTTTTTGACTTTGCACTAAATCAACAGTAGACAAAAGCATTCTAAAGAAGAAACTGCTGTAAAATGATGTTGCATCAACTGCCTTTTCAGTTATGAATGTACAGATGGTAACAATGCTAATTAAATTCCAAAATTTTAAATTTATGGAAAAAAGGGTGTGTGTATTCCAAGATAATGCTTTTCCACTAATGAAGCATCTAAATGTTGAAAAGCCCAAGAATACCGTTAACAAAGAAACAGATACATACCCTACGCATGTCATTTGTCACTGGATGGTAGCTCCTGCATTAGAGAGAATAATGTTCAGATTTAACTGTAGATGCACAGAACAACGGACAATATGTACACACACAAAATTAATATCAGAGACCACAAGTCTCAAACTGTAATACAGACATGACAGTTTTGATGGATGCCATGAACCTAGTTAATTCACCTTTAGAAACAAAAAAAAAGATCAATTTACGGACAGGAATAATTTAACTGACAATAGGCGATAATTCTACAACTTTTACAAAAAAGTAAAATCATTAGACTGTAAATATACACAACTCTTTATCTGCCTTACAGAGGGATACAGACTAGCATGAGAGGGTTTTGTGGCATTTCATGGGGTATATATCACCATGCAGTAAACGTGCAAGGTATTTAACTTACTTCTAACTTCCACTCTGATTCTAGCCCTGACATCTCCGTTTTCTATCCAAAAACCAGGCCTACTGTCAACAATGCATAAATAAATTCCAGCATCTTCTCTTTCCAGATCTGTAAGAACAAGAGCTCCATCTGGTTGAATTCTTCTCCGTCGAATTTCTTCTCTTCCTTCTCTCACCCAAGAAACAATGCTGTCATTCACTGCCGAAGATTCATCAGACTTTGTACAAGGAAGAGTGATGTTCCCACCAAGATCTACAGCACGTTCTTGTAATTCCGGAATGTCTGAGGCATAGCAAAATCCTAAACACAGTATCAACAATACATGAAAATGAGTACTTTACTTTTCAAACATTTACATACCATAAACAAGTAGATGTCACATTCAGCGTGTAATTATATATTTAAGCTAAGCGAAACTTCGTTTGTATTCTTTCCAGTACGTACCTTCAGCGAAAACTGTTAAAAGAAATATATCAATTATCCTACGTATAACCATCCTCCCATTCTACGACAGAAATATTTCGAAAATAACAGAAAACAACATGTTTACTTAGATCCTGTCATTCTTCACAACCTTCCATATTTCTCGTCACTGACATCCACCCACCAAAGATATTACAACACCGGCTCCCAACATTTGCGGCGTATTATTACGATACAGATTGCGTAATCTGTTACCTGTCAAAATCATACCGGTAGCGAAATGTAGTGTATTTTATGGATTTTTCTTCAGATTACGTCTTCAAAATGTTATTAGATTTATCTGTAAACAAATAATTACAAGGAATGTGGAAACTTGAAAGGTCATCTACGTAATAATAAAAACTGTAACGAGAACCTTAATGTGGTATGTTTGAAATACATTGTTGTTACATTATCGCCAATATTTGGCGATCAGGCTCTGTTTATTGCAGCTCACGTAATAAAAAATAAAAATGTGTGCATCTTGTTTGGTAACGAAAATCGGCTCAAAAGCTTTTTTGGGTACAATTTTGATGTTTAAAGAAAATAGAAATATGAGATTACATCGTTGATACATTCCATTAAATTATAGTGCTCTTTCTAGCAGGACCATGTGAAGGGGAGACCGGGGACAAAAGTAACATTTTGCATATTGCATTTTTTTTAAATCCTCCCTATACAATTTTGAAACAAAAGGAACTAATGTGTGTGTTCTCTGAAGGTTTCCTAACACAAATGAATTTAGTTTCCACAAAATTACATATATTTGGTATTTGTAAAACTAGTTTTAAGGCATCAGTGTGCCTGTTACTTTTGTCCCCGTTACCGGGAACGATAGTAACACAAGTAGGTTACGAAAGTAACATAATAAGTTAAGCCACATTTTATTACCTAAAGGACTCATACAGTAACTTAAAGTACATTACCATTACAAAACATTAATTAAACATCAATACACTTCAGTTCTCATTCTTTTACAATTCTTATATTAATTGAAATAGCAATTAATAGCACTGAACGAATTGCCGGCCTCGGTGGCCGAGCGGTTCTAGGCGTTCCAGTCCGGAGCCGCGCTGCTGCTACGGTCGCAGGTTCGAATCCTGCCTCGGGCATGGGTGTGTGTGATGTCCTTAGGTTAGTTATGTTTAATCTAAGTTCTAGGGGACTGATGACCACAGCAGTTGAGTCCCATAGTGCTCAGAGCCATTGAGCCACTGAACGAATTCAGGCTTTATGAGTAAATGTTCAGTGAGTCAATAAAAGAGAAAAGTAATGCATATCTTAATCCTATTCAGATTCACAATTGTGGCACAAGTAAATATACCCTACCCCCCCCCCCCCCCCCTTTGGTACCAGCAACATGAGACCAACCCTGACATTCCCAACAGTGAATCCATTTCTCTTTGGGACGACTGTGGCGGAAAGGCTCGACACATACAAGGCAGTAGCTATCATTGTCTTCCGATGACGATTCTTGAGGTTTTTTCTGCTTTCGCACTCTTGGCCAGCTGCTTTTTAAATTTAGCTTCTTTTCCGCTTTTTTTCGCCTGGGGATGGACATTTAGCTCTTCTTCCATAACCAGTTTCTCTGGAGTGTCGGTCAAAATTGCAGACTTCCTCCATTTTCTTCCTTTTCTTGTTTCTTGCCTTGGACCTGCTTTTGGTAACGGATGAACACCATCGAGTGAAAAGGATGCGCGAACTAAAGATGATTGTAAACCACTAGGTCCTGCATCACAGGCTGTGACCTTTGAAAGTGTTTTCTCGCATGTTGCTACTGGATCAGGATTAGATGTCCTCCCAGCTTCAGATGGGTCACTAGAAATCGCTAATGATTCTACTAAGGACATAGTTTGCTTTCCATAATTGGAAGCTCGTGCTGGACGATCAGTGACACAAGATAGTGCAAAATCGATTTCACTGACCACATTCCTATTAAATGGTGTACTATGCCTTTTTTGGCAGTTGCAGCAAGTGAAAGTGCTTCCCTTACAATTGAAGGGAAGTCATAAATTGACATGGTCTTTCCCAGATGATTCTTGATCTAGTTGTCAGCAAAAGCATTCACCATCTTTTTAAATGGACCGTAAACTGAACGATCTAGAGGCTGCATCCTGTGTGTACAGTGCGGAGGGAATGACAGCGTAACAATCCCCTTGCTTTTGCAAAAATTCAGGCTCCTGATGGATATATGAGATTCGTGATTGTCGAGAAGCAGTAAACATTTGTGCTCAGAAATTGGTTTAGCAATTACGAAATGGTGCAAGAATAACAAAAATTCTTCCTCTGGCATCCAGCCACTCGCATTTCCTGCTCCAGTGGAACCAATAGGACCGTCTCGAATAAAATGGTCATGATACCTCAAGCGAGGGAATACAAAGACAGGTGATATTGATGGCAATAGCAACAAGAGCACCTCTTTCAGCCGGCTGCTGTGACCGAGCGGTTCTAGGCGCTTCAGTCCGGAACCGCGGGACTGCTACGGTCGCAGGCTCGAATCGTGCCTCGGGCATGGATGTGTGTGATGTCCTTAGGTTAGTTAGATTTAAGTAGTTCTAAGTTCTAGGGGACTGATGACCTCAGGTGTTAAGTGCTCATAGCCATTCTAACCATTTTGCCTCTTTCAGCCGACGTAATAACTCCTACCTGCTTTATTCTCCGATTATCAACAATTCTGTTTGGTTTCTGAACATTAGTGACACCCGTCTCGTCCATATTCCAGAATCCATGGGCTCTAACTTGTATCTCTCCATAACGCTAGCTAGGTTGTTGAAAAAGGCATTCACATTTGTTGGATTAAAGCTCGTTGCTCGAGCAAGACTTATGGGTTGAGGCGACCGAATAGATAACTGGGGATTCCTCTTCATGAATGCTGAAAACTAGTCTGGACCAGCAGTTTGATTGTACACCCAAGTTGATGGAATTGATATACTGGTTGTCGTTGCCAGTTCGTGAGCTAATTTACGGACATCCTTAGGACAAAGTCCGTAAAATATATCCGACGCTTTAATCACATATTCAGTTATAATTTTTTCTTGTTCATCAGAGAACACTCGTTTTACACTTCTATATCCAACACGAGGCATTGGTGTGCTGCTATCACTCATACGTTTCTCTTTCTTTTTAATGTACCGATGCAAAGTCACATGGCGTACATTGTGTTTCTTTGCTGCTGCTCAAATATTTATACTATAATTTGCAACATTTTCTGCTGCAGTTTGATATACAGCAGAAGGAGTTAGTCCTCTTGTAGTCGTCCTAACCCGTGTTCGTGGCATAATTCCCTGTAACGAAATAACTATGTAAATAACGAGTCTGTTCAGTAACAACAAGTTTTTTCAGCAAGACACTGCTACTCCTAATAGTATCATTCCTAATTTACTGTTCGCTAACGGGAAAAAAAGGGAACCTGCAGCTAATAATACTTTTTCAGTTACGGGACGAAAGAAACACTTTTACTTTCGTCCCCAGCAGTAATGTTTCTTTTGTCCCCGACTACGCTTTTCTGTTTACATCTACATGATTACTCTGCAATTCACATTTAAGTGCTTGGCAGAGGGTTCATCGAACCACAATCATACTATCTCTCTACCATTCCACTCCCGAACAGCGCGCGGGAAAAACGAACACCTAAACCTTTCTGTTCGAGCTCTGATTTCTCTTATTTAATTTTGATGATCATTCCTACCTATGTAGGTTGGGCTCAACAAAATATTTTCGCATTCGGAAGAGAAAGTTGGTGACTGAAATTTCGTAAATAGATCTCGCCGCGACGAAAAACGTCTTTGCTTTAATGACTTCCATCCCAACTCGCGTATCATATCTGCCACACTCTCTCCCCTATTACGTGATAATACAAAACGAGCTGCCCTTTTTTGCACCCTTTCGATGTCCTCCGTCAATCCCACCTGGTAAGGATCCCACACCGCGCAGCAATATTCTAACAGAGGACGAACGAGTGTAGTGTAAGCTGTCTCTTTAGTGGACTTGTTGCATCTTCTAAGTGTCCTGCCAATGAAACGCAACCTTTGGCTCGCCTTCCCCACAACATTATCTATGTGGTCTTTCCAACTGAAGTAGTTCGTAATTTTAACACCCAGGTACTTAGTTGAACTGACAGTCTTGAGAGTTGTACTATTTATCGAGTAATCGAATTCCAACGGATTTCATTTGGAATTCATGTGGATCACCTCACACTCTTCGTTATTAAGCGTCAACTGCCACCTGCCACACCATACAGCAATCTCTTAATTGATATTTTAGACACAATCTATACAAGTAATGAAAAAGTTGACAATGGTGGCATAAAACTGAAAGTTTCACATAGTTAAATTATTACAGTAGACTTACGTTTACAGCGTAATGCCACCGTTATCACAAAACTAAGAAAATTGAGAAAACGTAATGTGAGACACTGAAAAACCGTTTTACTGCACCACACCCAACAGAGACTCTCCAATACTGGCCAAGTATTGGCACTTGGGAAACATGAAGGGAATACATTGTTTGAATCACGTGATTTTCGGCGCTACATGCGAAGTTAGGGGAGGGATGTTACTTTCATACCCTGTTACTTTTGTCCCCGGTCTCCCCTATAATCATGGTGGTCCCTGGGCAAGTACTGTGGGGCCCTCTGCCTGCGCGTGATCAATCAAGCGAGCTCTTTCGCTATGTTCAAATAGTAACAAATGGTTCTGAATATTTAGATTCACAGATTCGCGAATCACTTACTTTCTTCACGCAGGTCAAAGATGAGGCTACAGTACTGTAGGACTCAAACATCAGTTAACTGAATATAGCAAACAAAAGCGCCTAGATGCAAAGAAATATCGCGGCCAAAGATAGGCGACGCGTCCGTCGCTAGTGGAGTATAGAACTGTGTGCAAAAAAGAATCAAGTTACTGTTTGAATTAAGTTTGATTTTCTATCACATTACATTTTATGTTTCAAACTAAATTCTTTTTTGCACACAGTCGTATACTCCATTCGCGGCGGGCGTCTCCCCTACCCTTGGGCGCAGTATTTCCTTACGTCTAGGCCCTTTCATTCTCTGATTCAGTTAACTGACATTCTGGTCCTACGGTCTTGTAGACTGACCTTTGACCTGAGTGAAGAAAGTAAATGATTCGTGTATCCGTGTCTCTAAGGAATTTTCAGAACCATCTGTTACTACTTGAACTTGGCGAAAGAGGTCATTTGATTGATCAATTTTGCTGTTTTTCACTTTTCCCTTCCATTTTAATTTTTATTTTCCTTCCTTCCTTCTCTTTGTCCTTGGGGATCTCGGGGCTTTGCCCGAGATGTCCCAGACTAGTTACACCCTGCTATTGTCGCTGGATAGCTACCTTAGAATGCGATTATTATTTTCCGTAAGTAAACAAGGAATCGTGACGCGACGCAGTTCTCAACAATAAATGGGTCCCTGCGTTAGGCCATAACTTTTCTTAGCAATTTGAGACGAGACGCTTGACGAGCAACATGAATGTGTCTGTTCCCAATTAGCAAAATCTGAGGAAAACTATAATGCAGTAGGAGTACGGACCGTGGCAAATCGTCAAGGCGTCAAATCGATTTCAAGTTTCTGCAGATGCACAACATAAATTCTCAGTGCCATACAACTGCAATGAATACAGAAGTTATATTCAGAGTAATCTGAATTTGCAAACTAGCCATGCAGACTACCTGAAGCAGTTTTTGTTGGAGAAGGTAGACTGTTATAAATCTGGTAATTACAGGGAATACTACAAATTCCACATTCTCCTAAGCAGTTCCTGTGCAAAGGGCACTTTTACATTCGTTCATACAAACCATGTTTAGCAAGTTGAGTGTATCAGCATCGCGTTTTCAAGCATAAGTTTTCTATACATACACCTAATAAACGATACATTTTTTATAAGATTTGTAACACATTTTAGACGGATTTCATATATACTAAGCTGTTTCTTTTGCGTTAGAAAACTAATTTGCTGTTCAAACCAGAGGAGTCTTAAAACCTGTGGACGCAATGCAATACAATCTGAAATTATTGTTTCTACTGGGATATAATTAAATAAGACAGATCAGTTTTATCGCCATTGTACCAGTGCAGCTCGTATCTTCAGTCCCAGCGCAGAGCGCCCAAATTCTTGTCTTACTGTTACCGAATCTGCAGAGGTCGTTGGAATTTGAGCTGCTAATATTTTGGCAACTTGAGTTGCTAATATTTTGGGTATTTTGAGTTACTAATATTATGGTTTTCCCCGATGCCGTTTTGGTAATCAGACAATCCAATGAGCTATAGACCTGACAACGTAGGCATCACTGCTTAATATCAGCTTTCGAAATCTCGAAATTGTAAATACCATGTGTCCTTCATTTTCCTCCTTAGTTATCCTTATGATGTCGAATAAATGCAGTACCAATCTTTCTCATATGATTAATTTCTTGATAGAATGGGAGATGAATCAAGATACTTGGTGTGGCAACCATTGTTAATTGCACTTTGAGTTGAATTATGGTGGACCTTCCTCTACTTAATTTTCTAAGATTAGGAATTGCAGTTTTCATAAGCAAAGCAGACACAATAATATTGCGTGTCTATTGCTGCAGCAAGGTTGCGTTGCTGCAGATGTTATTCTGTGTAGTCGCGCTGTCGACATTGGCAGCGTGGCAAACAAAAGACTATCGGCCCCAAATTTTCCAACTATTATACGGACACTATATCGTGGCAGTTTTAGGTGGGGAGTGTTTTGACCTGTGGCTGCGTAAGATACCGGTAGAGGTCGGGCCTGAACTACCACTGCCAACCGCAGCAAACAATTGCGCTGTAGCCACTGCCAAATGGTTTGTGTACTTCAGTTCGCTTTGTGTTGCGCATTGCTTGCTTTTATTCTTATTTTGAAATGAGCGAAGAGACTAGTCCTCGTGCATAAAGCGATCTGAATGCGACTCTCGCCACAACAAAAAGATCAGCGATCCCTATGACTTTTATGTCAGTTCTGCTTTCGTGGAAACACAGGACGCGGACGTACGATGGCAGCCCTTCGAGGGGGAGGCGGGGCTTACTACCCCGGACCGTCCTCTCCCCACGACCAATCGTGGTTCTCGTTTGCTTACGGTCGCGGAGGGCTGCCACGTTATACTGCCCGCCTAATACTACATAACAACTTCTACCGAGTCGGAACTTGGGTGTGCGTACGCAATAAAAGTTTGGCAAATAGTATTTCTTAAGAATTCACGTTTGTTTGTGTTCAGAATCATCTGAATTAACGTTTTTGGCTTACGATGAACGACATTTTCACGGCTGATGGAAGGATTATTCTATGTCGAGGATGCACTAAGTAGATCGTGAGCTCAATCGTCTAAGAAGCAAATGTTATTGCTACAAATGCAAATGACTCCAAACCCCACAAATGAATATTCCTGTGACATGTACTCCACTATGGTAGCTGCGAGTAATCCGTGGTACAAACTTCAGGTGCCTGAAGTACTGTGGCAACAGATTCACCACTAATCGGTATTAAGGAAAAACTATACACATCAAAAAAAGTAGTGCATCGCCACGGTTCCGAGAGTTCCAGAACCTGTACAGAAAATTGGAATAGAGATCACATAAGCATCATTTCCGCCCTTTCCATTGCTCATGAAACCCACACATTGCATGTTGTACCACCATACAGCGAGACCTCTGGAGGTGGTGGTCCAGATTGCTGTATACACCGGTACCTCTAATACTCAGTAGCATGTCCTCTTCCGTTGATGCATGCCTGTATTCGTCGTGGCATACTATCCTCAAGTTAATCAAGGCACTGTTGGCCCAGATTGTCCCATTCCTCAACGGCGATTCGGCGTAGATCCCTCAGAGTGGTTAGTAGGTCACGTCGTCCATAAACAGCTCTTTTCAATCTATCCCAGGCATGTTCGATAGGGTTCATGTCAGGAGAACATGCTGGCCACTCTAGTCGAGCGATGTCGCTATCCTGAAGGAAATCACTCACAATATGTGCACGGCGGGGGCGCGAATTGTCGTCCATGAAGACGAATGCCTCGGTAATATGCTGTCGATATGATTGCACTATCGGTCGGAGGATGGCATTCACGTATCATACAGCCGTTACGGCGCCTTCCATAACCACCAGATGCGTACGTCGGCCCCACATAATGCCAATCCAAAACAGCAGGGAACCTCCACCTTGCTGTACTCGCTGGACACTGTGTCTAAGGCGTTCAGCCTGACCGGGTTGCATCCAAGCACGTCTCCGACGACTGTCTGGTTGAAGACATATGCTACACTTATCGGTGTACAGAACGTGATGCCAATCCCGAGCGGTCTATTCGGCATGTTGTTGGGCCCATCTCTACCGCGCTGCATGGTGTCGTGGTTGCAGAGATGGACCTCGCCTTGGACATCGGGAGTGAAGTTGCGCATCATGCCGCCGATTGTGCACAGTTTTTTTAGTCGTGACGCGATGCCATGTGGCTGCACGGAAAGCATTATTCAACATGGTGGCATTGCTGTCAGGGCTCCTCCGAGCCATAATCCGTTGATAGCGGCCATTCACTGCAGTAGTAGACCTTGGGCGGCCTGAGCGAGGCATGTCATCGACAGTTCCTGTCTCTCTGTATCTCCTCCATGTCCGAACAACATCGCTTTGGTTCACTCCGAGGCGCCTGAACACTTCCCTTGTTGAGAGCCCTTACTGGCACTAAGTAACAATGCGGACTTCATCGAACCGCGATATTGACTGTCTAGGCATGGTTGAACTACAGACAACACAAGCCGTGTACCTCATTCCTGGTGAAATGACTGGAACTGATCGGCTGTCGGACCCCTCCGTCTAATAGGCGCTGCTCATGCATGGTTATTTACATCTTTGGGAGGGTTTAGTGACATCTCTGAACAGTCAAAGAGACCGAGTCGGAACTTTGGTGTGAGTGCGCAGTAAAAGTTTGGCTAATAGTATTTCTTAAGAATTCATGATTGTTTGTGTTCAGGATCATCTAAATTAAGATTTTGGTTTACGATGAACGACATTTTCACAACTGATGGAAGGATTGTTCTATGTCGAAGATACACTAAGTAGATCGTGAGCTCAATCGTCTGAGAAGCAAATGTTATTGATACAAATGCAAGTGACTCCAAACCCCACAAATGAATTGTCCTGTGATATTTACTCCCCTGTGGTAGCTGCGAGCATTCCGTGGTACAACCTTCAGGTGCCTGAAGTACTGTGGGCAACAGATTCCCCATTAATCGGTATTAAGGAAAAACTATATTCTTTCTGTTATGAGGAGGTTCTGAAAACTGTGCTGCGCTACACAGAGTCGTCAGGCGCATTCCCTCTAGTGTTTCGGCAGAGATCCACAATTTCGTTTTTGCAGTGTTTAGCTGGAGTCAGCCCAGTAGTGGCAGCACTACTATGGCCTGCATTGTCATCGCCATGCTGCAGCACTGCTCAGTCGCTGCTGGCGTACTGGTTATTCTTCGTGTTTTACTGTCCCTGTTAACATATATCGATAAAACAAAAATCGCACTAAGCTAATACTGAACCCCTCTAGCGAATGTGCACGCAATTGCGCATTAAAAGTCATGTCGTTTGTAACGGGAAACAAACCGGTGATATCCTTTGACACTGGAAGTTGCATGAAAAGACGTGAAGAGCAGCATTGTTTGGGCTGATTCCACCTACACGTCGGAAAAACTGAATTGCAAATATCTGCCGAAATACCAGAAAAAAATGCGCCTAATGACTGTTAGAAAAGACTCTATAACGTCGCAGTCTGGCTAACTCTCGATAGAGCTGTATATATTGACGTTATATAAAAAAATCTATTTGGGCTGCGCTGAAATCCCACCGAGTGCGTATTATTTGTTTCGATCAGGTTAAGCAATTACGTGTTTCCCGGCGTATTTAATCACAGCTACACGTAGGGATATATCAGTTCCTATTCCGGTATTAATCATAGCTTCAGTACATACACAACACCAACATCTCCACTACAGTTTTTCAGTTTACTAGAGCCTAATAGCTCGTAACAGGGCGATAATTTGTTAATGCGGCAAAGAATACTTATGCACGCCGCGTTCCTTGGACAGCCAATGTCGTTGCACAGATAATAACACTGAGTACACAATACTGAATGGATTGAAAGAAGTTATTAACGCAGTAATAACACTGAATGCTGGTTTATTGCACTATTTTCACATCCTAACATTGCCGTAAGGTAGTAGCTTTTCCTATCTGGGTGGAATTAATGACGTACACTTCAGTCCAAGATATTATACAAGTTTCAGAGTCCATTAACTGATTTTACGAAAGTTAATTCTTTTCTCACAATTCGGTTTCAAAGTTTAGTCTCTATATCGGTCCATCATTAATAGTTTCTAACTTTGGCTAATGTCCAGTCTTTTACTGAAAATATTCAATTTAAGACAATTTCGAATCTTTCACTATCTGGATTCTACGTGATATCCTATTTGAAGTTACTGATTTACTTCTTACAAGTTCAGTGAGCCGTAGTAGATCGCAAATCTTTAGCTTTCAAAAAACGATCTCGTCGAGCCCATGTATACGAGCACACGCTGAGGTACGACTTGCTCCTGCAAACTCTCGAACTCTCGTAACATAGTAACAATGCATGGCTCTTTCTTAGGTATTACACACGATTCTCAAAGAGTACTCATAAGGAGTATTCTTTGAGATCGTTCGTCCTACTCCGTCATTTCTAATTAGTACTTTGCGATCTACTATGATTTTATTATGAAACTAATGGGATTCCATCTTTTTTATTTCTTTCTTTTTCAAAACACTAAGCTACTTCCTACTGAATTTCTTTTCTATCTACGCGCTACTATTCAAGCAACATTATTCCAAAAGGGTCTTTGTTTTTTTTCTTTTCTTTTATGAAATTTGGAACTTGATTTTTGGGACTTTTGGCCTTTGGGGTACTATTTTTTATATTCTTCATTTTTCGTCCAAAGGAAGCGGCGTTACAACACCCTGTTTAAGTCACCAACACATGTAGATAGCCGTCGAGGAAATAAGAGATGAACTGGGGAGGGGGCAGACAGAAATTTGGAAACACCAAAAACACATTACCATATCTGATAGGGTCTAGGAGATCCGTTGCTATTCAAAACAGCTTGCAGTCGTCTTGGAATGGATATAGGACCCGTATGGTTTTCAATGGAATCTCATACCATTCCTCCTGCTAAACATTGGCCAATTCAGATAAAAATGATGCAGACGGACAGCGATCGCGCCCCCTTCTCTCCAAAGCGGACCACAAAGGTTTAATAATATTGGAATCTGGCGACCGTGCTTTCAAAACCAGTGTTGGACGGTGCGAGTGTGGGGCGGCGGGTAAATAATCAGTAAGGTCATTACTTTTGTTATGTCTTTGTGAAAAACACTCTTAAATTGTCTGTGCGGGCTTCCCAACTACCTTCACCGTTTACAGAAGCCTGAAAACTATTATTACGGTGAGCCAGAGGAAATTAAATACATAACTTTTCATTTGGTTCACGATTATTTCAAAATTCATTTTATGTGTTATTACTACTTGCATATTACATTCATTAGAACCTGCAGTCATTTATTTTTCCCGAAGTCCGATAATTTTTCTGAGTGCATTTATTACGAAGGTAAAGTTCATTTCTTTCTATAGTCGGTAAAATACCAAACGAATTATTTCCAAGGTAACTTTGGGCCGTAGCTATTTTGCAGTTTTAAACTAAATGAAAATCGACAGTATTATTATCACTCTTGATTTTCACGAAATAGGTGACAGTAAACTAAACATAAAAATAGGCCCCAGTTTTTCTATATCACCGCCAAAGATAGAATTCCGATAAATAATGTCTCAAAAAATTTATGCTCTTGATTATCAGATTCAGAATATAAGGCAAGTTTCGAGTAAGTACATGCGGTAATGTTATAATTGGCGACTTCAGATGAGGATTATCAGTAAAGGATAAGATTTTTATGAAAATATAATTATATTGTGTACAGATTGTAAAACTGAATGCTCCATTATTATTTCGTTGTGTGCCTTGTTTTTCGTGCATCACCAATGAATGAGACAAATCACAGCAACGACAAAAAAATAATAAAACGAAGGGAAGGAAAGTAACAAATGGCAAAGCATCAGGAAAATAACGTGCGATTGTCGATCGCAATGCTTCAGATAAGGAAGCCGCAGTCCAAGACAAAAATCCTTGTGCTCTGAAATTAAGGAGTGAAAAGTAGATGAAAGTGGCCTTTTCTTTTTTCTCGTGATTTCTAAAAAAGAGTGTGAAATTTTAATCACCAGGACCTGTCATTTAGTGTTACGCGCCACAAGATGGCAGAGTTGTGTTAAGCCGAAAGCATCATGTCGAGTCGTCGTTAGATTTTTGTTTTTTTCTGAGGTGGAATACAGTATTATATCTTTTGCGATAGATTTAATAGTGAGAGTATAAGTGTGTTTAGGCATAATTCATGGAAATGACAAAAGGGAAAAAATGACCACAAATACGAAAATCGTCTTGTATCCTCCTACCGTCACTCAACGACGATGCCTTCTCGTAGACTACGGCAAAAAGCCGCAGATTGCTGCTCATCCTGTCCATCAGATTATTTGTCTGTGAAGAGAATGACAGTGGTGCTATCACACTTCACTGGTGCATTCCTAATGATACCCTTGTCTGTGATCAACACTCGCAGTCGAGGACAACGCCCTGGATTCTATTATATAAGAAGTCTCCGAGCCACTCCCATTTTTGGGAAGCTAATCCGTAAGCTCGCATCTTCGTTGACAGTCTGCATGGAGCACAAGTCAGAACCTGTATGGAAATCTAAGAGTATCGAATCTGCCTGGTGCTCTTCAGCCACTGTTCACAGGATATCAAATAAGAAAAGGGAAAAGCTAAGTTTCGCACGGGTGACATCCGAAGGAAAATTATTGTATTCGAACTCAGACTGTCTTCAAGAAATCTGCAGCAAACCGATGTAATTTTGCGGGTCCGTATTTTATCCTTCTAGTACACAGGAGTCTCCTGTTTGTTTTTTCCAGTCACGTGGGATCTTGCACTGAGAGAGAGATTCGCGATAGATGCAAGCTAAGTAAGGGGCAAATGCTGAAAAGTATTCTCTGGTAAACTTAATTAGAATTCCATCCGGACCTGGAGACTTATTTGTTTTCAGGCCTTTCCATCGGATCCCTAAGCCAGTGGTTACTACGTGCTCCATACGATAGTCTATGCAACAGTCAAACGACGGTATGTTTATACGATCGTCCTGGCCTGTCAACCTCGCCTCCCTGTAGTTTGCCGTTTACACCCGTGGATTCACGAATCTTTTCTGACTTGCCGATGGCAGAAGGTAAGGTGAGCCAGTCTGTTTTCTCCTATGCCTGGTTGGAACGTTACCTGCAACCGGCCGGGCCGGAAACCTAGCCATGTGGGTAAACCATCAGGCAATCAAGTGAGAAGGTTGGACATAGCTTGTTATTTCGCAGGATACTCTACCGTCTTAGAGACTTTTAATTTTTATCTCTAATTCGTGGTGTACATGGTCATTTTGCATTCTTATAAAAATGGTTCAATAAGCATTAAAATACATTAAGCAAAGATAATAAAAAACATTCGAAAACTTAACCAGTCCACAGACCTTGGTGTCAACAAATGCAGTTAAATGTGCCCACCGGGAAATTTTCGTCATTAACATTTTTGAGCCAGGTGCTGTGTAGCTTCACAGTGACAGCACAGTCGCACGTCGGGGCATCCTAGAACCCCCAGTCATACAAACAGGCACCACACCTTCCACACCCTGTACAAAATCGGTTGAGAGCTGCCCGTAATTTCCTGGGAAGACCAAACCCATTTACACTCTTTGTAGTCGAGAATTTGCTGGAGGAAACTTCTGCAAAACACACCATATCCAAGAGGCGCATCTCGCGTTGGCCTGAGATGATTTTCTGGGTTTAAATCTGCTGTCCGGCATATTCAGTAACTGGATATACACAAGTGAGTTTTGATGAGTAGCACACATCTGGAAGTCTCTTACAGCTGCTGCATCTCGTCTAATTCGTGGTGGTGCAATATAACGTAATGCAGGAAATCTAGGAAATTGTGTTGATTTAGTAGTGCCACTAATTATTCTCATTGCTTGATTTAGCTTAACAAAACTTTGCATGCATGTGCACTGTATTTGCACACTGGAGCACAGTACTCTACCATAGAGTAAACTAATGGCAACGTAGCAGCACAGGTAGTATGTGAATTTGCAACCCATCCTGACTCACCTATTTTCTGTTGATATCAGTAGTGGTGTTCACTTTTTCTGCTGTACTTTCCAAGTAGTTCTTGAAAGTAAGGGCCCAGTCCAAAATGACTCCCAGTATTTTGGATACACGTTATGTTCCATAGGAGCATTCTCAAATGCCGCCGCAGTGGTAACACCGGTTCCCGTCAGATCACCGAAGTTAGGCACCATCCGGTCTGCCGAGCGCTGTTGGCAAGCGGGGTGCACTCAGCCCTTGTGAGGCAAACTGAGGAACTAAGTAAGATTGAGAAGTAGCGGCTCCGGTCTCGGAAACTGACATACGGCCGGGAGAGCGGTGTGCTGACCACATTTCAGCGAAAGAACTTGCCCCCCTTCTAACAGCCGTGTACCGCAAGTCTCTAGAGGAACGGAAGGTTCCAAATGATTGGAAAAGAGCACAGGTAGTCCCAGTCTTCAAGAAGGGTCGTCGAGCAGATGCGCAAAACTATAAACCTATATCGCTGACGTCGATCTGTTGTAGAATTTTAGAACATGTTTTTTGCTCGAGTATCATGTCGTTTTTGGAAACCCAGAATCTACTCTGTAGGAATCAACATGGATTCCGGAAACAGCGATCGTGTGAGACCCAACTCGCTTTATTTGTTCACGAGACCCAGAAAATATTAGATACAGGCTCCCAAGTAGATGCTATTTTCCTTGACTTCCGGAAGGCGTTCGATACAGTTCCGCACTGTCGCCTGATAAACAAAGTAAGAGCCTACGGAATATCAGACCAGCAGTGTGGCTGGATTGAAGAGTTTTTAGCAAACAGAACACAGCATGTTGTTATCAATGGAGAGACGTCTACAGACGTTAAAGTAACCTCTGGCGTGCCATAGGGGAGTGTTATGGGACCATTGCTTTTCACAATATATATAAATGACTTAGTAGATAGTGTCGGAAGTTCTATGCGGCTTTTCGCGGATGATGCTGTAGTATACAGAGAAGTTTGCAGCATTAGAAAATTGTAGCGAAATGCAGGAAGATCTGCAGCGGATAGGCACTTGGTGCAGGGAGTGGCAACTGACCCTTAACATAGACAAATGTAATGTATTGCAAGTACATAGAAAGTAGGATCCTTTATTGTATGATTATATGATAGCGGAACAAACACTGGTAGCAGATACTTCTGTAAAATATCTGGGAGTATGCGTGCGGAACGATTTGAAGTGGAATGATCATAAAAAATTAATTGTTGGTAAGGCGGGTACCAGGTTGAGATTCATTGGGAGAGTCCTTAGAAAATGTAGTCCATCAACAAAGGAGGTGGCTTACAAAACACTCGTTCGACCTATACTTGAGTATTGTTCATCAGTGTGGGATCCGTACCAGATCGGGTTGACGGAGGAGATAGAGAAGATCCAAAGAAGAGCAGCGCGTTTCGTCACAGGGTTATTTGGTAACCGTGATAGCGTTACGGAGATGTTTAGCAAACTCAAGTGGCAGACTCTGCAAGGGAGGCGCTCTGCATCGCGGTGTAGCTTGCTCGCCAGGTTTCGAGAGGGTGCCTTTCTGGATGAGGTATCGAATATATTGCTTCCCCCTACTTATACCTCCGGAGGAGATCACGAATGTAAAATTAGAGAGATTCGAGCGCACACGGAGGCTTTCAGACAGTCATTCTTCCCGCGAACCATACGCGACTGGAACAGAAAAGGGGGGTAATGACAGTGGCACCTAAAGTGCCCTCCGCTACACACCGTTGGGTGGCTTGCGGAGTATAAATGTAGATGTAGATGTCCCTCCATATCAGCATCCAGTGACGCCTGTGGGCTGAGGATGACACGGCGGCCGGTCGGTACCTTTGGGCCTTCGTGGCTTATTCGGGCGGAATTAGGTTAAGTTATTTTCAAATGCTGCATTTAATTTGCGATTCGCTTCATGGCTATTAAGACGGTATGCATTTACCTCTGTTTTAGATGGATTTGGCTTCTGTCACCAGTCCTTGAAGTAATCACCCATTATGGGTAGGGGAAGGAGCCTTCCCAGAGAGTACGCTAAACTAGGGTGACCAGATGCAATTGTTTAAAAAGGAGGACAAACAGCTTCAAAAAGGAGGACAAAGGAAGAAAAAAGAGGACATATCAAACGGGTCAACTGCAGATGAGGATACCACCCGTCAGCTTTGGACAAGTCACGTGACTACCGGTAAAACTGGTAGTTAATTGTTAGTGGTAGTCAGGTAGGGATTACCAGAACAATATTTTTTTATTTTAAATTAAAAAACATTGATTATGGTGACAGTGTGGCATCAATTGTTTTTATATTTACGCGTAGTTTCACGATTTAACGAAGATGGCTGCCTAAAGCCACTCCTGGTTGGCTATTTTCATGTGACTTGTCCAAAGCTGACGGGTGGTATCCTCATCTGCAGTATTCCCCATCAAACATACATTCAATTTTAATAAATGAGTTTATTATTTATAGACATAACATACATACATTCTTTGGCGTACAATCCATTGATCTGTAGATAAAATGATGCCTAACATTATGGAATGCTAATGCTCCTTCTCCAGCAAGAACTCTGTAGCTTATAGCAGAAGTAGATTGTTGTTGCTGAAATAATGTCTCTATCCTAGACATTGAACTGGAAGCCTGAAGGTTTTTTTATGCTTCTGAGTGGCAATGTGATGTTCAAGATCTTGCCCACCTGTGCAAAAAATTTAACATTTCAGTGACAAACCAACATGCATTTCGTTTTATAGCGTTCAGGTACCCAATAAGATTGCATGTCTCCGCCGGGTATTAAAACTAGTTGTCAATTGTTACTGATGGTCCGGTGGTAGTTAACTGAGCAATAAAAAAATTAAAAACATTGATTGGGGTGACTGTGTGGCGTCAATTGTTTTGATATGTCAACAACACGGAATTGTTTACAGAGTGAAAAACGTAAGACCATTCACCTCCCTTCATTCGACGCACCGCTACCAACATCTACCATTCAAGCAGCAGCTGACGACATGTAAACTGCACTTTAACCTTCTGAATACAAATAAATGGAATGACTATGAAACAATGAAATAAAACCATGACAGTTAATCTGTTGAGTTGTTTCTCACCTTTATTGGCCACTGAGACGTACGTTCCAGCTCCAAATATCTTACATTCCGCTTCAAATTCATTTCTCCCTTTCTTGAAAGCCGGATATTTTCAGGAGAGGACATCAGAAAATGTACACTTTCGTTTAGGCATAGCCAAATATTTTACGTAACTCACTCGGTTAAAAATTACATTCACAAATCAAACGTGCACTACAGGAAGCCAAGCCAATACGAAGCGAGGATATGAAACGAAAATTTTAAACAATCGATATTTGCATTCGCTTATAGGTTGATCAACGATAACATCGACGATCCTGGTGCCACCTACTAACACCGCCTTCGTGTTTGTTTATCACGAAGGCTGTGCCAATAGTTAAAGTATTTAAGAAAAGAGCAATAGAACGGGGCGAATTATGAATTTAACTGTATTACGCTCAACTTTGAGAAAAATCCGGACACTGTAAAAATCCGCCCGGACCCCGGACAAAGAGCCAAAAAGGAGGACATGTCCGGATTAATCCGGACGTCTGGTCACCCTACGCTAAACATAATATTCACGCCCGGGCATCCCATGGGCAACACTGAATCACTGGCTAATCATTCCAACAGATGCACACACAGCAAACTTGGTTACTTTTAGTTTTTCGTGCTGCTTTATTCTCCCAAAGCTACCTGAGAATTTTAAGAATTTTAGAACTGCTGCATACAAAAATACAAGCGCTTTTAGTAGAATTTTCTTGGGGACGGGGCGGAGGATCATGACGTACCATCCCCCCCCCCCCCTCCCCCCGTCCACCACCATGTCCCTCCGACCCACCGACCTAGCCCTCCTGCATCCGCGCCTGCGGGCATCCGTGATTAAAATACATTTGTAAGTATATCCTTGACGTTGTGGACGTGTGAATATAAAGCGAGTACACGCAGAGCAACGAGCAGCGCAATTGCGGCGCATGGTCGCGCGATGCATTGTAGCACGGAATCCACAATGGCCGGTGTGCTTCTTTTGTCTTGTCAGGGACCGTGCGCGCTTCTGTTCTGGCAAGCTGTGACAGCTTCCCCCTCTCCTTTCCCCGCCCTGCCACTGCTGCCCAGCCTGAAGGCGCGACGGTCCTTCCCTCCTTTTAATTAACCGTAGCCCGCGACGAGCTCTGAGCGCGCGCGCGCGAGTGTGTGTTTTTGTTTGTGCTGGTTTGCGCGAGAGCGAGCGCGCTTTGAAGAGCGCGCTGGGCTGGGACGTCACTCACTCGCCCCAGGCCGCGTGACGTCAGAGTGACGTCACTGAACCGCGCCGATCGATGCCCCGTGGCCATTCCAACGAACTGCGGAAGTACGAAAAGATACCGAAGAGACTTCGGAGTTGCAGAAGAGATTTTCTTCGAGACAGAAGCCTATAAGACACACTGAAAACTACTTGTTATCTGACATTTGTCATGAGTACCTATGGTATCGACGTCCAATAACTTCTCAGTCCCCTTAGAGTTACGGAAGTGTCGAACTGTGTAGAGGAAAATAAGCAGGCGCTAATAGCTTAATGAGGATTAAAAAGCATGAAATATCTCTTAAGAAAGCGTGAAACAAAGTTCGCTAGTAAAATACATACCACGCACGCACCATGTGTAGTATACCTACACACATATATTCTATGCAAATCACTGTGAACTGCGTGGCAAGAAGATACTTGTTATTGTACCATTTCGTTGCCATTCCATTCGCGTGTGGACCGACAGCAGAATGGCTCATTAAATGCCTCTGTGAGAGCCGTAATTAGTCCAATCTTGTCCAAGAAGTTTCTACAGGAGCTATACGTAGGAAGCGGCGCGTCTTCCTAAATTCCTCTGGACTGATGATTTTTTTGGTGGGGAGGACGCGGCAGTTACCTTGTATAGAGAGTCATCCACAGATGTAGAAGTAACTTCTGGTGTGCCCAGGCAAGAGTGTAGGGGCCCGGCTGTTTATTTTCTACAGGGCGGTTCCCTAAGAGAGCGCAAAAATGTTTCAGGACATAGAGAATGCTCCATTGAACAATTTGAGTCAGGGAAGCTGGGGTGGAAGAAGCCAGCTTAAGGAGATATGGAAGTGAACTTGTCTACTGCATTATCTGGCAA
The DNA here is from genome assembly GCF_021461395.2 of Schistocerca americana. Classification (NCBI taxonomy): domain Eukaryota; kingdom Metazoa; phylum Arthropoda; class Insecta; order Orthoptera; family Acrididae; genus Schistocerca; species Schistocerca americana. The sequence continues at coordinate 545,296,000 of NC_060119.1, forward strand.
TTCCGTTTTCCAACTTGTTTACAACTAACATGCATACTAGTTTACACGTACTGTGCCGTTTATTTACAATTTCATTCTTTATTTCCTGCAAGGAAACAAGGACGACGAGCCTTATTACTAAGACAGATTTTGTTTACTTTACTTGTCCATAAGGTGGCTTTGTTGTACCGTGTTTACATTGCCCCATTACAGAGCGTGCTGTGAATCAACAAAATGGTTCAAATGGCTCTGAGCACTATGGGACTTAACATCTGAGGTCATCAGTCCCCTAGACTTAGAGCTACTTAAACCTAACTAACCTATGGACATCACACACATCCATGCCCGAGGCAGGATTCGAACCTGCGACCGTAGCGGTCGCGCGGTTCCAGACTGAAGCGCCTAGAGCCGCTCGGCCATACCGGCCGGCGTGAATCAACAACAGATGCATTCATTGCTCGGTGCTATTCAGAGACGTACAGTACAATACGATGGAGCAGTACCAGTACAGTTTCGCAGAACTCACTGACGTGCATCTTGTGTCTGGGGAAGTACGTTGCAAAGTTCTCGCTGCTGAAAGGGTGTAAGGGGAACGATTTCCTAACAGGCACCATCCGTCACGAGGAGTGTTTATTTCTCCAGATCGACGAATGCAGGGACTGGTTCATAGGAAAGAAGAAACGAGGGACCTGGTAAAATGAGGACCATAAGTGGTTCAAATGGTTCAAATGGCTCTGAGCACTATGGAACTTAACTTCTGAGGTCATCAGTCCCCTAGAACTTAGAACTGCTTAAACCTAACTAACCTAAGGACATCACACACATCCATACTCGAGGCAGGATTCGAACCTGCGACCGTAGCGGTAGCGCGGTTCCAGACTGAAGCGCCTAGAACCGCTCGGACACTCCGGCCGGCCATAAATGGTTCAAATGGCTCTAAGCACTATGGGACTTAACATCTGAGGTCATCAGTCCCCTAGACTTAGAGCTACTTAAACCTAACTAACCTAAGGACATCACACACATCCATGCCCGAGGCAGGATTCGAACCTGCGACCGTAGTAGCAGCGCGGTTGCGAACTGAAGCGCCTAGAACCGCTCGGCCACAACGTGAAGACTACACCGGAGATATTCGTCAGGTTGTGTCAGAATGTTGCTCGCTGATATTATACTTACATTGAGGTTGATAGCCGTCATATTAAACACATTTCAGAAGACTCAGTACAAATGGTACGTTCATTGTGTCAGTGATGATATTTGCAGTTAACTATAACTAATGTAAGTAAAAGAAAACTACACAGTAATGTCATTTTATTCGTATTATCCCCTTAAGCTGGCTTCTCCGACCCCAAGTTGCCTACCTCAAATTATTCAATGGAGCATCCTCTGTGTCCCGTTAAATTTTGTCACCCTCTTACGGAAACGCCCTATATATTAATGACCTTGTGGACTATGTTAATAGTAACCTTCGACTTTTCACGGACGATGCAGTTATATATATAACAGAGTACTGTCCGAAAGAAGCTGCACAAATATTCAGTCAGACCTTGATAAGATTTAGAAGTGGGCAAGGATTAGCAACATGCTTTATGTGTTCATAAATGTGAAACTGTGCACTTCACAAAACTAAAAAAAACTTAGTACCTTATGACTATAATATCACCAAGTCAGAGTTGGAATTGATCTACTCATACAAATACGAGGGGCGTTAAATAAATAACGCAACACTTTTTTTCTGAAGGCAAGTTTGTGTTATTCAGAATTCCATTACATCATATTATTCCCCACTTTTCTATCTATCCTTATCCGGATCCCGCTCCAGCTACTGCCGGGTCTGGGTGCTGACGAGTCCTCTCCATATGGCTCGGTCCTCCCACCACTTTTCTTCCTCCACTTGCTGCCATGTCACTCCTCTCCTTTCCACAGATATTCTCACTCCATTTTCCACCGTGTTCTTGGGCGCCCTCTAGATCTTTTTCCATCCCTTTTTAGTTCTTCTATAATTTTGGGGAGTCTCTGCCCATGCATCATCTTAACATGCCCATACTATCTTAATCTCTTTTTTTTTTTTCAATTTCTTCTCTCATACTTTCTTGTTTAAGGTCCTTTCTTGCAGTTTGCTCCAGTCCCTTTCTGTCATTGTCCATGTTTCTCCACCACAGGTGACAATAGGAAAATAATAATTCTTATACATAAGGAGTTTTGCTTTTTCTGAAACTTCCTTATTCCAAATCAGGTGTTTTATTGTTTGGTAGAAATTGCCTCCCTTCTGTAACCTCCCATTAATTTCGTTGGTTATTCTTTCATCCTTAGATATTTCACTCCCTAAATAAGCGAAGCTTTCTACCACTTTGAGGGGTTCTCCATCCAAGATAATATTTCCGTTGATCCCTTTCTCTCTTCCAAATACCATTACATCAGTATAACCTTTATTTATTTTTAATCCATACCTTTTCATTATATCCTTCCACGCATCAAGTTGTAATTGTACATCTACCTCTTTATCACTCCATATTACCATATCATCTGCAAAAATCGTCTTTTTGTCTTTTTCTTCTACTATATCTTTAACTGCCCTGTTCATTCCCTCCATCACAACATTAAAAAGTGCAGGAGATAGAATACTTCCTTGCTTAAGTCCTTGTCTTATTTCGAAGTATTCAGAGTTTCCCAACCCAATGGTGTTCTAATTCTACAATTGTGTCCTCTGTACATTGTCTTTATTACATTAATGTATCCATCTTCTATATCTATCTTCTTCATATCTTCCCAGAATCTTTCCTTGTTAACTGAGTCATATGCCTTTTCTATGTCTATAAAAACCAATATCACCCTTTTGTTATACTCTCAACTTTTTTCCAACAGTTGACGGATAGAAAATATCAGGTCAATCGTGCTTCTTCCTTTCCTAAGCCCATGCTGTTCTACACTCAGCTCATTTTCTATCTTTTCACTTATTCGATTTAGTACAATTCTTTTAAAAACCTTGGCTGACTACAAAACCCTATTTTTGAACATAATCTCTGTTCAATGCGACGGCCTTACGTCACCTTACTGGGAGTGTTTGTATGCACGCATGGTACCACTCTACTGGTCGACGTCGGAGTCAACGTTTTGCTGCATCAGTAACCTCCCCAACATCCAAGTACTGCTTTTCACGAAATGCATCCTTCGTTAGGCCAAACAGATGGGAGTCGGAAAGCGCGAGATCCGTTGCGACACTGTAGGAGTCACAGCTGTGTGCGGCCGGGCGTTAATTTTCTAAAGCATTTTAAAATCGCAAAAATAAACAGCAAACGCCCTTTCTTTCTCGCTGTTAGCATCATATTGGCTCCACCTATTTAGGAAGGTCTACAACTCGTCGTGGAGGGATAATGCTGCGGGTTGTCATTTCAAAACGTTCTTTACTTCTAAAATTACCCTCGTATGTGAATCGTCTATTTGGTACAAGCCCCTCACACTTAAGCAATGTTTTACGTTGGGGTTTGCAGACAGTCTACTATGTAGATTGACTACCTTTTTCTAGAATGTGCCACAAATTTACTTACAACTGTACCTACATGATCATTCCATTTGATATCAGTTGACTGTTTCTATTTGTGAGTGTAGTATTGATACTGTAGCAATAGGATTTTACGCTTCTAGGTTTTCTGAAATGCATAATCTTTTAATGCAAGTTTCCAATCTTTTCTCCACTTGGACATCTCGCCAAGATCTTACTGGATATTTATTCAGCTCTTTTCAGATAGTACTTGCTAGACGAAACAAAACTGGCTTAGAAATTCTTCATGAACCTGAAGATACGTAACCTAACTTCCCTCGTCCGCTGTGGGCCAAAGCCTTCCAGATTCACCAGGCCGTGTCACCTGGATGTGAATAAGTTGCCATCTTAAGATGCAAGAAGGATATTCCACCTCAGTTTTATTTAGTCCACATTGTACTCCATTACAAGCAATTATACCATATGTAAGACGTACAAAGTTACTATTAATACTGTGTGTCAAATCATTAATACAGAACGTGAACATAAATGATGTGAATACACTTATGTGCGGCATGACCTAAGTTACTTTTACACCTGGCGATGACTACCCATCTAAAATAATAGGCTGCGTCCTCACTAATAAGAAATCTTCAATCTAGTCACAAATTAAGTTTGGTGCCCTATATGTATTACTTCTCCTAATTAGAAGTCCATAAATTCGGCATGCACCTGTATGCCTCGCTCCATCGCCTTAGGATATGTGATAAAGCATGAGTCTGGTTTTACATGGCCGGTGTTTTTGAAATCCATATCGATCGGCTCGTCAGTAGATCATTCTGTTTGAAATATCTTATTCTGTATAATGATCATAACTGTTTTCAGCAACATATACCAGTAATATTTTTTTTTATAAATTCAAATGACTTTTTCTTGCTACAATACTCTACTTCAATTTGAAGGCGAAACGCATCTGGGACGCAAATAAATTTTACATTGCAGCAAGAAAAAGGCGTCTAAGTTTATAAACTAATATTTATATATTTGCTGCCAAACTATTAATAAACCAATGACATTAAGCATGTACTGATTATCTTGGAAAAGCTATTTGGTTGTTGGTTATTTTGATTGAAGTCAGTTTATGCAAGCAACATGCCATATTTTTCCTTATTTTTCAAAGTGAGTACTTCTTGTCTTTTAAAAAAATGTCATTGTGAAGTAGTGCTTTTGATCTAAATTAACTTGTAATAAGTATCGTAATAAAGCCACAGATGCAGAACATAAAATTAGTACATAAAAGTATATTTTATTAAAATGTGTTTATTTGTACTTTAATGTTTACATTTGTGTTTGACTTCAGACGCCTTGATTCATGCAAACATGCATAACATCCATATTATGCTTTCTGTTCTAAATTAGTATCTTAGCGTTAGAAAAGCTTAAAAACATATGAAATTGCTCAGTACTCTGCAGTACTGTTGGTAATGATATTTTTTGTTCCAGTATCGTCGAGGTTTAGATATTGCTATCGACGCCACATATCGTTTTGGAACATCGCTATGGAAACAACAAAGTGCAGGCTGCCGGCACGAGCAGAACGCGATTTTACTCACTGCAGCCGTGGACAGTTAAACTGGCTTTCTGCAGTGTCCGATAACGCATTGCTCGAGCACGCCACATAACTCGACAACTGCAAGCGAACTCACAATGTTTTGTGTCGCACTGGCAACTACGACAGTCCGCGTGTGACGTTGTGAACTCTGATTGGAGAGGCCAAATTCCATGGCACGAATTGTCTGCTGACACGCAATTTTAATACGGCTACACTCGTCTTTGGTAGAGGAAGCTTCCTCAAATACATTAAGAACAACTGTTGAGAAAAGTGAGATTTCGGCTGCGACTGAAACATAAAAGGTATCGACGAGCTTTATGTTATTTTGTCAAAAAATGACATTCTGAGACTGTGGCTGCGTACAAAATAAAGGTTGACTCCTCAACCAGCCACTTTTTACAATGTCATTTATTTATTTGAATAGCGCCCTTACCGGTTTCGAACATTACAGTTCATCTTCAGACGGCTAGTTCGCGTTAAGATACATTTTACATTAGCTTTCACTTTTTGTTCATTTCATTATTTGGGAAAACAAAAAGCGAAACCTAATGTAAAATGTATCTTAACGCGAACTAGCAGTCCAGAGATGAACTGTAATATTCGAAACCAGTAACGGAGCTATTTAAATAAATAAATAGCATTGTAAAAAGTGGCTGGTTGCTGTCTACTTCTATATAAGAGTTAATCTATATCGACGAGCTTTCCTGTGCACAATGCCTATTACACAGGAAGAATTTCAAGTACATCAAAAAAATGTAATGGTGACACATAGTTACTTTCCTGAGGATTACATTATTATACCTCTACATCTACATGGATACTCTGCAAATCATATTTAAGTGCCTGGCAGAGGGTTCATCGAAGCACCTTCACAAATCTCTATTATTCCAATCTCGTTTAGCGCGCGGAAAGAACGAACACCTGTATCTTTCCGTAAGAGGTCTGAATTCCCTTATTTTATCATGGTGGTCGTTTCTCCTTATGTAGCTCGGTTTCAACCAAATATTTTCACATTCGGAGGAGAAAGTTGCTGACTGGAATTTAGTGAGAAGATTCCCCCGCAACGAAAAACGCCTTTGTTTTATGATGTCCACCCCAAATTCTGTAAAATTTCAGTGATACTCCCTCCCCTCTTTCGTGATAATACAAAACATGCTGCCCTACTTTCAACTTTCTCGATGTACTCCGTCAATCCTATCTGGTAAGGATTCCACACCGCGCAGCAGTATTCTAAAAGAGAACGGACAAGCGTAGTGTAAGCAGTCTCCTTAGTAGATCTGTTACATTTTCTAAGTGTTCTGCCAATAAAACGCAAGCTTTAGTTAGCCTTCCCCACAACATTTTCTGTGTGTTCCTTCCAATTTAAGTTGCCCGTAATCGATATCTCCTAGGTATTTAATTGAATTTACGGCCTTTAGATTTGACTGGTTTGTCGTGTAACCGAAGTTCAACGGATTCCTTTAGCACTCATGTGGATAACCTCACACTTTTCGTTGTTTACGGCCAATTACCAATTGTCGCTCCATACAGGTATCTTTTCTAAATCGTTTTGGTATTCTGATGACTTTATTAGTCGATAAAAGACAGTATTATCTGCAAACAACCTAAGACGGCTGCTCAGATTGTCTCCTAAATCGTTTATATAGATAAGGAACAGCAAAGGGCTTATAACACTACCTTGGGGAACGCCAGAAATCACTTCTGTTTTACTCGATGACAGGAAGCCACGAATCCAGTCACATAACTGAGACGATATTCCATAAACACGCAATTTCGCTACAAGCCGCTTGTGTGGTACAGCCTTCCGGAAATCCAGAAATACCGAATCAGTCTGAAATCCCTTGTCAATACCGCTCAACACTTCATGCGAGTAAAGAGCTAGTTGTGTTTCACAAAAACGATGTTTTGTAAACTCCTGTTGAGTAAGTGTGAATAGACTGTTTTCTTTGAGGTAATTCATAATGTTCGAACACAGTACATGTTTCAAAATCCTGCTGCATATCAACATTAATGATATGGGCCTGTAATTTAGTGGATTACTCCTACTACCTTTCTTGAATACTGGTGTAACCTGTGCAACTTTCCAGTCTTTGGGCACGGATCCTTTGTGTAGCGAACGGTTGTATATGATTATTAAGTATGGAGCTATTGCATCAGCATACTCTGAAAGGAACCTGATTGGTATACAGTGTGGACTAGAAGACTTGCTTTTATTAAGTGATTTAAGTTGCGTCACTACTCCGAGGATATCTATTTGTACGTTACTCATGTTGGCAGCTGTCCTTGATTCGAATTCTGGAATATTTACTTCGTCTTCTTTTGTGAAGGCATTTCGGAAGGCTGTTTCAGTATGTCTGCTTTGGCAACAATGTCTTCAATAGTATCTCCATTGCTACTGCGCAGAGAAGGTACTGATTTTTTCTTGCCACATACGATCAGAATCTCTTTGGATTTTCTGCCAGGTTGCGAGACGAAGTTTCGTTATGGAAACTGTTATAAGCATCTCGCATTGAAGTCCGCTCTAAATTTCGAGCTTCTTTAAAAGATTGCCACTCTTGGGGATTTTGCGTCTGTTTGAATTTAGTATGTTTGTTTCGTTGTTACTGGAACAGTGTTCTGACCCGTTTTGCGTACCAAGTAGGATCTGTTCAGTCGTTTGTTAATTTATTTGATATAAATCTCTCAATTGCTGCCGATACTATTTCGTTGAATTTAAGCCACATCTGATCTACATTTATATTGTTAATTTGAGAGAAGGAGTGAAGTTGTCTCTCAGGAAGGCATCAAGTGATTTTTATCTCCTTTTTTGAATAGATATATTTTTTGTTTATTTTTGGAGGATTTGGGTGTAACTATATTCAGTCTCGCTACGACAACGCTGTGTTCACTAATTCCTGTAACCGTTTTGATGCTCGTTATTAACTCACAATTATTTGTTGCTAAGAGGTCAAGTGTGTTTTCACAACTGTTTACTATTTTACCCATGAAGTAACTACTCGAAATAATTTTCACAGAATGCGTTTAGCATAATTTCGGATGATGTTTTATGCGAACCTTCGGAATATTTTCGCCAACATATCGAGGGTAAATTAAAATCACCACCAACTATAATCGTATGAATCGGGTACGTGTTTGAAATCAAACTCAAGTTTTCTTCGAACCTTTAAGCAATTGTATCATCTGAATTGAGAGGTCGGTAAAAGGATCCAATTATTATTTTATTGCTGTTGCCAACAATGGCTTCTGTCCATACTAACTCACAGGAACTATCTACATGAACTACGAGGGCAGTTCAATAAGTAATGCAACACATTTTTTTTTCTCGGCCAATTTTGGTTGAAAAAACCGGAAATTTCTTGTGGAATATTTTCAAACATTCCCGCTTCGTCTCGTATAGTTTCATTGACTTCCGACAGGTGGCAGCGCTGTACGGAGCTGTTAAAATGGCGTCTGTAACGGATGTGCGTTGCAAACAAGGGGCAGTGATCGAATTTCTTTTGGCGGAAAACCAGGGCATCTCAGATATTCTTAGGCGCTTACAGAATGTCTACGGTGATCTGGCAGTGGACAAAAGCACGGTGAGTCATTGGGCAAAGCGTGCGTCACCATCGCCGCAAGGTCAAGCAAGACTGTCTGATTTCCCGCGTGCGGGCCGGCCGTGCACAGTTGAAAAAACCGGAAATTTCTTGTGGAATATTTTCAAACATTCCCGCTTCGTCTCGTATAGTTTCATTGACTTCCGACAGGTGGCAGCGCTGTACGGAGCTGCAATGGCGGAGCGTGCGAACACACTCGTTCGAGATGATCGACGGATCACCATCAAACAACTCAGTGCTCAACTTGACATCTCTGTTGGTAGTGCTGTCACAATTGTTCACCAGTTGGGATATTCAAAGGTTTGTTCCCACTGGGTCCCTCGTTGTCTAACTGAACACCATAAAGAGCAAAGGAGAACCATCTGTGCGGAATTGCTTGCTCGTCATGTGGCTGAGGGTGACAATTTCTTGTCAAAGATTGTTACAGGCGATGAAACATGGGTTCATCACTTCGAACCTGAAACAAAACGGCAATCAATGGAGTGGCGCCACACCCACTCCCCTACCAAGAAAAAGTTTAAAGCCATACCCTCAGCCGGTAAAGTCATGGTTACAGTCTTCTGGGACGCTGAAGGGGTTATTCTGTTCGATGTCCTTCCCCATGGTCAAACGATCAACTCTGAAGTGTATTGTGCTACTCTTCAGAAATTGAAGAAACGACTTCAGCGTGTTCGTAGGCACAAAAATCAGAACGAACTTCTCCTTCTTCATGACAACGCAAGACCTCACACAAGTCTTCGTACCCGAGAGGAGCTCACAAAACTTCAGTGGACTGTTCTTCCTCTTGCACCCTACAGCCCCGATCTCGCACCGTCGGATTTCCATATGTTTGGCCCAAGGAAGGACGCAATCCGTGGGACGCACTACGCGGATGATGAAGAAGTTATTGATGCAGTACGACGTTGGCTCCGACATCGACCAGTGGAATGGTACCGTGCAGGCATACATGCCCTCATTTCAAGGTGGCGTAAGGCCGTAGCATTGAATGGAGATTACGTTGAAAAATAGTGTTGTGTAGCTAAAAGATTGGGGAATAACCTGGTGTATTTCAATGCTGAATAAAACAACCCCTGTTTCAGAAAAAAAATGTGTTGCATTACTTATTGAACTGCCCTCGTACTTCTAACAGCAACAAACACGCTACCGCCAACCGTATTTAGCCTATCATTTCGGAACACCGTTAGGTTGTTTGTAAAAATTTCGGCTGAGCTTGCATCCGGCTTTAGCCAGCTTTCAGTGCCTATAACTATTTGAGCATCAGCGCTTTCTGCTAGCGCTTGGAGCCGTGTTACTTTCCCAACACAGCTCCGACAATTTACAACTGTTACACCAGTGGTTCCCGTATCTACTTTCTTCCTGTGTTCGGCCTGCACCTTTTGTGACTGAAGCTCTTTTTGTGTTTTACCGAGACCCTCTAACCTAAAAAACCGCCCAGTCCACGCCACACAGTCCCTGCTACCCGTGTAGCCGCCTCGTGCGTATAGTGGACTCGTGACCTATTCAGCGGAACCTGAAACCCAACCACCCTTTGACGTAAGTCGAGGAATCTGCAGCCTACACGGTCGTAGAACCGTCTGAGACTCTGATTCAGACCCTCCACTCGGCTCTGTACCAGAGGTCTGCAGTCGACTATGCTGCAAATGGTAAGCTCTGCTTTCATCTTGCAAGCAAGACTGTCAGCCTTTACCACTTCTTTTAGCCGCTCGAACCGAGAGAGAATCTTTTCTGATCCACAGTGATACACATCATGGGTACCGACGTGAACCACCACCTGCATTTGGCTGCACCCTGTGCTCTTCATGGCATCCGGGAGGACTCGTTCCACCTCTGGAATGACTCCACCCAGTGTGCACACAGAGTGCACATTGGTTTTCTTCCCCTTCTTGGCAGCCATGTTCCTAAGGGACCCCATAACACGCCTAACGTTGGAGCTTCCAACTATCAATAAACCCGCCCTCTGTAATTCTAAATATAATTCTTGGTTGCAGCCATCTGCATAAAATACTTCATACGGTAGACTATTATTGTTGTTCTAATCTTTGAGCCTCTTTGACTATTCCTTGATGCTTTAAGATGTATATTACTAAGTAGTCCCTTCTTTTAATCAAGCCATAAATTTCTTTTCTGCTCAGTTCTGCTCAATACTTCCTCATTAGCAGTCCGATCTAACCGACTAATCCTCAGCATTCTCTTGCAGCGGCACATTTCAAAATCTTGTATTCCCCTCATAACTGAACTAAACACAAAACAAGTTCAGAAAAGAAATCCTATCACTTAAATTTACATTCAATATTAACAATTTTTTCTTTTTCAGAAATATAATTATTGCTAGTGGCAGTCAGAATTTTGTATCCTCTCTACATTGGCCGTGTTTACTTATGCCTTCTTTCAGTCAAATTATGCCACAAAGCTGTTTCCTCTGAGTTCGTTGCAGCATATCTGTTTATTTATCCCAACTGCCTAGCTATTCATCAGGATCTATATGTAGCTTCACTATTATTTGGTACATTAGGATGTTCAATATCACCCGAGTCTTTATTCTCGAGAGGTTACGCTGTAAATCCCTTTAGCTAATCTCCCATTAGTTAATCGATCTGCTCACCGAATCTTCATCAGTCTTTTGTAACGGCACATTTGAAAAGCTCCACTTGTCTGTTTAACGCCCACATTACACTTACGTTTGAGGTTACAGTCCAGATAAATGCTTTAAGGAAACACTTCAACGTTAATAAATTTCTCTTTTGCAGACAAGTTTTCTGTACTGTTGCCAGTCTGCGTTTTATATCCTCTCTAAACAGCGATCGTCAGTTATTCTGTGGTCCAAATACTACTCTTAGTGTCTCATTTTCTAACCTGATTCCCTCAGCATTACCTGATTTAACTGCACTATCTTCCATTACCTCATTTTACTTTCACTGATTTCATCTTACAACCTCTTTTCAAGACATTAATCATTCCATTCGAATGTTCTTGTAATTTCTTTATCATCTCTCACAGGATTTTATGAGAATGGCAATTCATGAAGCTGTCATTTCTTCCTCCCGACTCTTTAATTCCTTATAGGGTACAAATTTCTTCTAGGTTTCGCGTAATCCTTGCTGTAAGTATAGGGCGGGGCAAATATAAGTGACCCAGAGAACAGAGATCCATGGTACAAAAATACACAGCAGAGGAAAGGAAATTCAGAGCAGATGTTGAAAGAGACCACCAATCATATCTTGGCACTTCTGGGCCCCGGTCAGCAAGTTGCTACAGGCGGATCGAAGCTGGACTGCTGGAATTGCTGCAATCTCATTCGAAATGTTCTGCTGTAGTCCTTGTGACTACGAGGATTGTTGCGATACACCTTAGACTTGAGGGCTCCCCACACAAAATAATCGCACATTGACAGATCAGGTCACTTGGGTGGCCAGCAGGGCCCGCTGCCAGACTGGCCTCTGCTAACAACTCTGCCAAGCGTGAAGATTGTATACTTGTGCTCCAAAGTTCGTCTGGCTCTATGGGTAGTAGCTCCACCCTGTTAGAAGTAACAGTAGGTCTTTTCCTCCTTTCTTAAAGCTGTCACAAATTGTTTAAAAATGTTGGCAATGTAAAGCGTCGAAGCTAGCGTCTGATGAAAGAAGATGGGGCCAATAATGTGGCGTGCAGACACTGTTCACCATATTCCAACCTTCCGATCATGCAATGGTGTTTCGTGGAAGTTATGAGGATTCTCCGCTGTCCAGAACCTATGATTTCATGAGTTGACATACGCACTCAGGTGCAACCAGGCTTCATCAGACATAAAGAACAGATCCATGTCCAAGCCATTCATTGTCATCTTAGTAAACAGCCACTCACAAAACTGGAGGTGCTGAGGAGCATCTACTGGTTTTAACACGTGAACAACAGACACTCGGTAAAGATGCATGTACGGATCCAAGTGGAGTATCCCGTTCGCGTGATCGACGTGATATTCCAGTGTCTTTCGACAGACGTCGGTTTCATTTGGTAGGACTCTGAAACATTTTCTGGTGAGCCGCAGTCACGTTTTCTGGCGTGCGGCACATTTCGGAATGTTTTTTGGCTCGTTCAAAACAGATCCTGTCTGATAGACCCTGACCCAGCACCATGCGACTTTTTTTGTGTGGAGTTACGTGAAAGATTCAATGTTTACGAAGTAGCAGTGCCTGTGTCCGGAGAAACTGGCACAGCCGCCAAGAAAGATTGGAAATATGTTCATAGTTGCGAGTATGAACCACCTTCGGCTCTGTATTGGAATGACGACAATGAACATTTGTGCTGAATCGGACCTCAGATTTCCCTCTTTACGCGAGTGGTCGCCTAACCGCTTTGGACAACCGAGCACGAATCACAGTCATCGCGAACTTTCATATGTCGTCGTCCATGTGTCACAATCCGCACTCGTACGTTACGTATATTCCCTTCCAGGAAGGACATGTTTAATGAGAATCGAGAGCCTGGCACTGTCGTCATTCCAATATGCAGGCAAAGATGTTTAATATTCTCAACTGCGAATACATTTCCTGTATTCAACGTTTACTCTTCCTCTACCAATAAACCTAACAGAACTGTGAGACTGCATCTATAATACTTTTGAACAGATTGATGGGGACATGCGGTGCCAAAGAACTGAAGAACTTGATTATCGACTTGATATCTGCAGAATCAGTAGTGGACACATATGGATCACACGTAATACGTAAAAAAAAACTTTTTGAGGTGTTCTATGTGAGTGAAAAGTCCTGTGACAATACGTCAAAAAACATAGTTGCAGAAAATCTGTGAAATCGCTTCAATCATTATAATGACTTTGTACACATTGAGCAACGTAGGAGACCACAACTCCACCTCACTCCTTTCTCAATTACTGCCTCTCTATCATGTCCTTCGATTCTTATTACTTTAGTTTGATTTTTGTAAAAGTTGTGTTGTATATAACGTTTCGTCACCTGCATTTTATCCCTACTACCTTCAGAATTTCAAAGAGTGTATTGCAACCAACATTGTTAAGCGCTCTCCCTATATCTGCACGTGTTAAAACGTACCTTTGCCTTTATTTATTTTACCTATGCTGGTGAGCCAAAAGAATATGATCACCCATTTAATAGCGTGTTGGTCCATCTTTGCAGTGCAATACAGCAACTATTCTGCGTGGTTTGTGTTTGAAAAGTCCCTGGTACGTTTCTGAGGATATGTGTCGGCAGACGTCTGGGCACAGGCCACGCAGTTCCCATAAATTAAGAGTTAGTGGTTTGTGGCTATGAAGCTGGCGCCCAGTATGATCCCAGATGTGTTTAATTGAGATCAGTTCAATGAATTGGGTGGGCAAGACATCAACATGAGGTCATATCATACCCCTCAGACAACTGTGATATGACTTGCCCTTGTAGTATGGGAGTTTTCTGCTGGAAGCTGCCGTCGTAGTTGACAAAGGCATCAAGCAAGAAAGTATGCACGTTCGCAATAATATTCACGTACCCCACACCTGTCATCCTGCCTTAGATTACTGTCACAGGTCAAATGAAATCCTAGGTGAATGATCCCCAAAGCATAATAATGCCCCAACCAGCCTGCGTCCGTAGTGCAGTACATGTTTTGAACGGGTGTTCGCCAGTCTGGTGAGACAAGAAGTGGCTTGGTTTCATTGATCCATGGTCCAATGTCTAAGATCACCATTTTCACGGCTATCGTAATTGACAACGTCGTTTGGTCTACATGGGAATACGTAGGGGTCGTCCTGCAATGTTTTTATGTTTGTCTTATTTGGGTAAAGTAGTCATTAAGTTAGTATTTGTCCAAGTGTTCCTACGATCCTCTGGAACCTAAACTGTTCTTTCCCAAGATTGGCTTCTACCAGTTAGTACATCCTACTAATAGAGGATCATGGGGAGCTCTGACAGGAATTACATTGACATCAGCGTCAACATTTCACGAATGGATTAAAACAGCATCATCTCTCCCAGAACTGCTGATGCAAGCGTCCAGCACTTGTGCAGTGTCATCATCCCTCCCCCTGTAGGCAGTGGCTTTATGTTAATGGGTCCCTGGATTAACAATGGCGTGCAAGCTTGGCCCCATCCTTAAAGCAATTTTAATTTTTATAGTTCGATTGTGTGTTGTCTGTCATTTTTTGGCTGTCTGTTTGCTTGTCGAGAATGAAGCACTGCCAGCAGCAGCAGCGATCAGCTGGGAAGAAGAAGACTGTCAGTAAGTTGTGACGTGGGACACAAGCTCAATGATACTTCAACTCAAACACAAGACAATAATTACCAATCAAAGGCAAACTCTGGCTTGTAATTTCCAACAGATTTTTATGTAACAATACCCCAGAATAATATACATAACTGCCCTAGAATTTGAAACATTACTAAGCAGAAAAAATGTCTACGGGCGTCAAGGTCCACCCCAAACAACAATAATTTTAAAACCCTCTTTACATAAAGCTTAAGAACCATACGAACGATAAATGGTTTACCGAGAAAACTCCCACAGAAGTAGGACACCTTTTAAGACATATAACAGCAGAAACAAATCACAATTTCTCTCTCATAATCAGATATTAAAAACTCAGTACAAATTTCAAATGGATCAAATGGCTCTGAGCACTATGGAACTTAACTTCTAAGGTCATGAGTCCCCTAGAACTTAGAACTACTTAAACCTAACTAACCTAAGGACATCACACACATCCATGCCCGAGGCAGGATTCGAACCTGCGACCGTAGTGGTCGCGCGGTTCCAGACTGTAGCGCCTAGAACCGCTCGGCCACCCCGGCCGGCGTACAAATTTCAGTGACAAGTAGCACATCAGAGGTACGCGGAAACTACATCCGAGATCGAGTCTGAACGAAAGCTGAAAGGAACGGTGAAGATGGAAAGATGGACGCCTCGGCGTCACCAGGAACAAATAATAAAATACTCAGCTTAAATTCCCTATCGGTTACAATTCAGCTGGCCGTCGAAAAGGCGTCGTCCCCCAGTTAAACTACCAGCTACAACGGACGACGCGCACCGCTGATTGTACCACTGAAACAACATAAAACCACATAGCAACTGGGCAGTATCCAGGGTGACGATCCGTAAAGCATTAGAAAATTTTCAAAACAGGAATACGGCTACAAGGGACCCATAAGCCATTTACATTCAGCGCTTCCAACTGTCATGAAACAGTGATGGACACAAATTACTCTTACAAAATTTTTCGATCACAGTCACACATGCGGGACAGAACTAAGTTATGTGCTCTTCTACTCGATGCCACAGTTCTGCGGCATACTATACTTAACAGCACTTGAAACAACATTAGCTACGCCGGCCGCCCGTGACCGAGCGGTTCTAGGCGCTTCAGTTCGGAACAGCGCTGCTGCTACGGTCGCAGGTTCGAATCCTGCCCCGGGCATGGAGGTGTGTGATGTCCTTAGATTAATTAGGTTTAAGTATTTGTAAGTCTAGGGGACTGATGACGTCAGATGTTAAGTCCCATAATGCTTAGAGCCAACATTGGCTACATTGCGACAAGACTGTTGCTATTTGCTTGGTAAATTAATAATTAACATGTTCACAACATAATCATGTTGCAAATACTTAAGTTTATAACTATACCACTGGTTCTGTCCTTCTTCTGTTTACAACTTCATCACTGACGGACCAGAACTTAAAAGTAGTTGCTAATTGAAACAATACTAATCCACGATTACCTTCTTCTGGTAACAGTAACACATTAATAATAAACTTCTCACATTCTCTCGTGTCGTTTATCAGCATAGATGAGACCATCACCCTCTCTCTAGATGCCGTACACACTCGACAACCGCACGCAAGTCTCTGTCCGCAGCCCCACTGCCCACGTGACAGAAAGATGCAGAGAATGCGCAATTAGCGACCGCCAACAACCAGACTGCACACCGGAACGCTAACCAACCGACCAAAACCAGCCCTCTCCCCACAGCGTCGTGCGCTGAAATAGCCGAAAAGCGACTAAAGAGGTAATCCGCGGCCACGCGATACAAAGTCGATCGCAGAGATCTTAAATGAATAGAGAGGAGCGACTGGCACCAATGGTGCCACGTATCAAAGTATTGATCTATATATAATTATTATTATTATATATGTGTGTTTCGCTGTACTTAGGGATTTGTTATTATTATTGTTAGAGATGATAACACACATATGTCCCCATTTGAACCACAACAGTGTCATCAACAGCAGTCACTGTCCATAGGATGTGTTCCTGACGTTTCGGACGTGGTCTCATTCGACTACGTCACACCGCAGCCATAGCAGCAACAGTCTCTCTTAACAGGATGTCTTCTCAACCTTTCGCCCCTACTAGTGTTGTTCTAAGCATATGAATGTAGGCCTAGCACCTCACAGTGATTTTGAAATACTGGTTGAGACAGAGAGTGTTCAACGTCTTCGTAATATACTGCAGTATTTGTGGCGTGAATGATACTATCTGTGTAGTGTGACAGACTTCATAGAGAAAAATATGGTTGAATTCAACGCATTGCATCCTGCTATTAACATTAACATGTTAAAAGGTGAGGCATCAATTGTCAATATGTATGGAGAGAGAGTGCTTAAGTTAAAAAATAAATAAATAAACTGAAGGTGCAGTCATGTACTGGATGATCAAAAAGTCAGTATAAATTTGAAAACTTAACACACCACGGAATAATGTAGATAGAGAGGTAAAAATTGACACACATGCTTGGAATGACATGGGGTTTTATTAGAACAAAAAAAAAAACAAAGTTCACAAAATGTCCGACAGATGGCGCTGGACAGCAAAACGTCAGTGTCTGCACATGACAATCGCGTATAAAAGGAGCTGTAATGAGAGAGAGAATCAGATGCGCCAGCAGTCGCAGCATGTTGCCGTTACCTGAAAAGGCGCTTTTAGTGAAGCTGTATTATCAGAATGGGGAATGTGCTAGTTCGGCGTTACGATCCTATCGCCATAGGAAGGGGATTCGAACGGGTAAAGGCCCGTTGACAAATGGAGCTGTTGCGAGAATGATTTCGAAGGTCGAGGCCACGGGGTGTTTAAGGCGTACCCTCCGATACTATCCGTACGATCCATCGGCATCATGAACTGTTACCTGGCGATTTAGTGAAGCGGAGGGCATTTGCGGTGTGGGCGTTTCAAAAGATGGCGATAGATGACGATTGGTTGAGTAACGTGTTGTGGACCGACGAAGCTCATTTCACGCTCCGAGGGTCTGTCAACGCCCACAACTCCAGAATTAGGGCTACCGAAAATCCTAGAACTGTCGTGGAAACTTCACTGCACGACGAGAAAGTCACAGTATGGGTTGGATTTACCACATCTACCGTTATCGGGTCTTTTTTCTTCGAGGAAATGCGTGATTCTGGTTTTGTAACTGCTACCGTGACGGGTGAGAGGTACGCCGATATGTTACAGAATCGCATCATCCCCAGCCTCGCTGATAAACACCTGCTGGAACGTACGATGTTTATGCAGGATGACGCTCCACCCCATATTGCTGGACGCGTGAAAGATCTCTTGCGCGCACCGTTTGGTGATGATCGTGTGCTCAGCCGCCAATTTCGTCATGCTTGGCCTCCCAGGTCCCCAGACCTCAGTCTGTGCGATTATTGACTTTGGGGTTACCTGAAGTCGCAAGTGTATCGTGATCGACCGACATCTCTAGGGATGCTGAAAGACAACATCCTACGCCAATGCCTCACAATAACTCCGGACATGCTTTACAATGCTGTTCACAACATTATTCCTCGACTACAGCTGTTGTTGAGGAATGATGGTGGACATATTGAGCATTTGCTTTGTCTTACTTTGTTATGCTAATTATTGCTATTCTGATCAGATGAACCGCCATCTGTCGGACATTTTTTGAACTTTTGTATATTTTTGGTTCTAGTAAAACCCCATGTCATTCCATGCGTGTGTGTCAATTTGTACCTCTCTATCTACATTATTCCCTGATTTATTGTTTTCAAATTTATACTGACTTTTTGATCACCTGGTATATTAAACATTCAAATGTGGTGGATTTACACACCCTGGAAGTAACGAGGCTAGGCAGTTTCTGGCACAGCTTTGCTATGTTGCCAAATTTAACCGAAATGGCAGATACAATGTGTGTCAATTTGTACCTCTCTATCTACATTATTCCCTGATTTATTGTTTTCAAATTTATACTGACTTTTTGATCACCTGGTATATTAAACATTCAAATGTGGTGGATTTACACACCCTGGAAGTAATGAGGCTAGGCAGTCTCTGGCACAGCTTTGCTATGTTGCCAAATTTAACCGAAATGGCAGATACAATGTGTGTCAATTTGTACCTCTCTATCTACATTATTCCCTGATTTATTGTTTTCAAATTTATACTGACTTTTTGATCACCTGGTATATTAAACATTCAAATGTGGTGGATTTACACACCCTGGAAGTAATGAGGCTAGGCAGTTTCTGGCACAGCTTTGCTATGTTGCCAGATTTAACCGAAATGGCAGATACAAGTTAGTTGCCATAGATGTGGCAATGTCACACTGATGTTATGGCGGGAAGTTCAAATTTTAGCTGGAAATAAGGCAATTGGAGTACCTCCAATAACCTAAATACCCCCACTCCTCCCCAATTCCTATGATGTCACCAACCCCTACCACCACCCTGCCCCTGGAAATGGAAGGGAACGGTCAGTCTTCCCCAGCTGCTGGAGAGAAGATTAGGTTAGTGTACTTTATTTATTTTGGCGGGAAACGTTTTCTTGGTGGTGTTGACCTGCAAATTGCCTCCCCCCCCCCCCCCCCACACACACAACTACACTTTTTCTGATGGCATGTGTATATGTTCACTTCAAAGTTTGAAGACATACTACCATAGTCCACAATACTGCCAACAGAGGGTGCTCAAAACTATCCTACAGCTACTGTGCTGTTCATAAATAGGGTTAGTTTATTGTCGCTGCTGGAATCAGGGATGTTAAGGCACTTATTTTTTATTTTCACACTTTTCGAAGCACAGTTCTATGATGGCTGCGTTGGTGTCTAAGCACATATGGGAAAATCAGAAAAACTATGTATCTAAAAGTTCGTGATATATTTCGAAACACGTAACAGATCGTGCTAAAAACACAGACACACAGCAGATTGATTGTCTAAAAGATACTCCTAGAATTAGAAGCACTGTCCTACATCGAAGAACAATGGCTGGAAATTTCAGTGAATTTTACACATCCTACAAATGCTGGTCTGGAGATGCGCTAAAGCCACAGTGGCAGGTGGGAAACATCATCCCACCTGTCAAACCAGAGGAGGTTGGTCAGCCTGGACCGGTCTCTGAACACTCGAACAAAGAAGACATCACGTGCCTCTCTGATATCACAGGACTTTCCAAAGATGCCTTGTTCTGCTCCTGTCTTGTTCGAACTAGTCTGTAGAGACTCCTATGCCCCCCCCCCCTCCTCCCCCACAGAGGATGTCTTGTGACTCTCCGACATCATGGAATTTCCTGTGAATGGAGCATCCTGCTGGTTCTTAGTGAATTTACGAGCCAAAATGCTGCTACTGGTGTGGGAGCACTGTCCACCGCTTTCTACAGACAGACAAATTACAAGAACGTCAGTAGAAAACTATTTTTGTACCGATCGAAAAAAAGACATAGAGCAGTCATTGCACTGACAGTTTAGTCCCGCAAAAGTGCTCTACAGATCATGAAATGTTGAAATCTGCTACTGTCAAGAAAGGCTTGAATTTTCCGATCTCCAACCAGGCTGTACCACTACAAGCGATTGTACCACCAAGCCATGTCGCTACGTCACTGTAGTAAACAAAATTCCTATCCTACGCCATATAAAATCATAACATCTGCTTCCTGGTTACAGCTATCGGCTGCCAGATACTCCTAGATATACCACAAAGACACACAGATCGCAAAAACAGAAGTACATGCGCCGTATATAGTCGCAGTGCTAGATATCCCCTATGTCAGTTGGTCATTTACCGTGGCCAACGGTCACGAGGCAACTGCTCCTCGTATACGCTGCCCTGACGTGTGATGGGGGCTCTCTCCGAGGACAATGGTCACTCGCCGAACTGGTGTACAAAGCTGGGCTGGTTCCTCCTGCACAAAGACGTCTGCTAACACTATTGTTTCTGGTCGGGCCTTTTTGCTGCTGTGGTTTCTGCTATGAGTTGCGACCATCTCCAGACTCTAACTCTGTGATTACAAGAATATTTACTTTCTGAGCTCTGTCAGTGAGAAATGATCGTCAATCGCGAATTAATTTATCGATCTCGAAACTCATATGAGTTGCGATATCCGACTTTACACGCCAATAAACAAAGATATTTGGGACACTTTTATACCGAAATCATCGTGTATCGTCATCATCATCATCATCATCATTTAAGACTGATTATGCCTTTCAGCGTTCAGTCTGGAGCATAGCACCCTTATGAAATTCCTCCATCATCCCCTCTTCAGTGCTAACATTGGTGCCTCTTCTGATGTTAAACCTATTACTTCAAAATCATTTTTAACCGAATCCAGGTACCTTCTCCTTGGTCTGCCCCGACTCCTCCTACCCTCTACTGCTGAACCGATGAGTCTCTTGGGTAACCTTGCTTCTCCCATGCATGTAACATGACCCCACCATCTAAGCCTGTTCGCCCTGACTGCTACATCTATAGAGTTCATTCCCAGTTTTTCCTTGATTTCCTCATTGTGGACACCCTCTTGCCATTGTTCCCATCTACTAGTACCTGCAATCATCCTAGCTACTTTCATATCCGTAACCTTGTTGATAAGGTAACCTGAATCCACCCAGCTTTCGCTCCCATACAACAAAGTTGGTCGAAAGATTGAACGGTGCACAGATAACTTAGTCTTGGTACTGACTTCCTTCTTGCAGAAGAGAGTAGATCGTAGCTGAGCGCTCACTGCATTAGCTTTGCTACACCTCGCTTCCAGTTCTTTCACTATGTTGCAATCCTGTGAGAATATGCATCCTAAGTACTTGAAACCGTCCACCTGTTCTAACTTTGTTCCTCCTATTTGGCACTCAATCCGTTTATATATCTTTCCCACTGACATTACTTTCGTTTTGGAGATGCTAATCTTCATACCATAGTCCTTACATTTCTGATCTAGCTCTGAAATATTGCTTTGCAAACTTTCAATCGAATCTGCCATCACAACTAAGTCATCTGCATATGCAAGACTGCTTATTTTGTGTTCGCATATCTTAATCTCACCCAGCCAGTCTATTGTTTTCAACATATGATCCATAAATAATATGAACAACATTGGAGACAGGTTGCAGCCTTGTCTTACCCCTGAAACTACTCTGAACCATGAACTCAATTTACTGTCACTCTAGCTGCTGCCTGACTATCCATGTAAAGACCTTTAATTGCTTGCAAAAGTTTGCCTCCTATTCCATAATCTCGTAGAACAGACAATAACTTCCTTCTAGGGATCCGATCATAGGCATTTTCTAGATCTATAAAGCATAGATACAATTCCCTGTTCCACTCATAACACTTCTCCATTATTTGCCGTAAGCTAAAGATCTGGTCCTGACAACCTCTAAGAGGCCTAAACCCACACTGATTTTCATCCAGTTGGTCTTCAACTAATACTCGCACTTCCTTTCAACAATACCTGAGAAGATTTTACCCACAATGCTGATTAAAGAGATACCTCTGTAGTTGTTACAATCTTTTCTGTTTCCATGTTTAAAGATTGGTGTGATTACTGCTATTGTCCAGTTGTCCAGTCTGATGGAACCTGTCCCGACACCCAGGCCATTTCAATTACCCTGTGTAGCCATTTAAGACCTGACATTCCACTGTATTTGATGAGTTCCGACTTAATTTCATCCACCCCAGCTGCTTTATTGCACTGCAATCTATTGACCATTTTCTCCACTTCCTCAAATGTGATTCTATTTCCATCATCATTCCTATCCCATTCTACCTCGAAATCTGAAACATTACTGATCGTATTTTCACCTACGTCGAGCAACTCTTCAAAATATTCCCTCCATCTGCCCAAGGCATCCACAGGATTCATCAGCAGTTTTCCTGACCTGTCTAAAATACTTGTCATTTCCTTCTTACCTCCCTTTCGAAGATTGCTAATTACACTCCAGAATGGTTTTCCACCAGCTTGATCCATAGTTTCCAACCTGTTTCCAAAGTCTTCCCAAGAGTTCTTCTTGGATGCTGCAATTATCTGTTTGGCTTTGTTTCTTTCTTCAACATAACTTTCTCTGTCTACTTGAGTTCTAGTATGTAGCCATTTTTGATACGCCTTCTTTTTCCTTTTATAGGCTGCCTTGACTGTGTCATTCCACCAAGCTGTTTGCTTCATCCTACTTTTACACACTACTGTTCCAAGACATTACTACTGTTCCAAGACATTCTTTAGCCACTTGTAGTACTGTGTCCCTGTACCTTGTCCATTCCTTTTCCAATGACCGTAATTGACTACATTCAACTTACTGGTACCTTTCTGAGATTGCTGTTATGTACTTGTGCCTGATTTCCTTATCCTGAAGTTTCCCCACTCTTATCCTCCTACATATGGACCTGACCTCCTGCATTTTCGGCCTCACAATCCCAATTTCACTGCAGATTAAATGATGATCAGTGTCATGAAAGAATCCCCTGAATACACGTGTGTCCCTCACAGCCTTCCTGAATTCCTGATCTGTTATTACATAGTCAATGACAGATCTGGTTCCCCTGCCTTCCCAAGTATACCGGTGAATGTTCTTATGTTTAAAAAAGGAGTTTGTGATTACTAAGCCCATACTGGCACAGAAATCCAAGAGTTGTTTCCCGTTCCTGTTGGCCTCCATATCCTCTCCAAATTTACCCATAACCTTTTCATACCCTTCTGTTCGATTTCCAATCCTGGCGTTAAAATCACCCATGAGCAGAACTCTGTCCTTGTCCTTTACTCTAACAACTCCATCACTGAGTGCCTCATAAAAACTATCCATCTTATCTTGATCTGTCCCTTCACAATGCGAATATACTGACACAATCCTAACTTTCTTGCTAGACACTGTCAAATTTATCCACATCAGTCGTTCGTTTATATACCTTATTGCAACTACGCTGGGTTCCATTTCTTTCCTGATGTAAAGCTCTACACCCCATTGTGCTATTCCTGCTTTGACTCCTGACAGGTAGACCTTGTAGTCTCCCACTTCCTCCTCTTTCTCACCCCTTACCCGAATGTCACTAACAGCTAAAACGTCCAGCCCCATCTTACCTGCAGCCTCTGCCAGCTCTATCGTCTTCCCAGAGTAGCCCCCATTGATATTAATAGCTCCCCATCTCCTTACCATTTGTTTGCCAAGTCGTATGGTTGATGTGGTTCATGGTGTGGGTTCCTGTAGTCATGTCCTAGTTCATGAACCACGGGCAACGTATGAGTGGCCAAGTAAATGGTCCCGACAGTAGGGATACCAGTTACTTTAGAAGAAGGCTGGGCATCTCGGACATATTCTGAGTCGTGGTCACCTTTGTGCTCATACGGCAAAGACTACCAAATCCACTGGTTAGTCCCTCAGCCGTTAGGGGTAAAACCCAATGGGACTCGGGACAAGTAAGTCTAGCAACCTGCTCCCCTGGTACTTTAAATATGATGCTGGCAATGATCAGAGCAAAATGCCTCGGACCTTTGGAGGTGACGGAGTCCCACCTCTAACTGACAAACCAGGGACTCCTAAGATACGAATCATCGTGTACCGTAAGAAAATTTCCAGAATTTCATGGATTATCACATGGTTTGCCGGAATCTCATGCTATTTACGCTACTGTTCTCGGTATCAACCCCATAGCAGTACGCTACCGATGGCCTGCACAGATTCTCATTATAAAGAGTGGAAATTATATCTTTAGAGACCCAAAACGTTAGTGTGGGACGTACTTAAAACCACTGAGTAACTAGAAACTATCTCGTCTGCAAAGTTTTTAAGTGAAAACTCGAAAAATAGAGGAAACTGATAGCTCCACTCGTATTTTTTTAACGAATGCTCCTGTCGTGATACAACAGATTCCAGATCATCCTTGTGCTTTACAAAGTCAACTACGGTTTTAATACTCATACACATGTGTGTTTCTCACGTCTAGAAAACCTGCACTGTCTCTTCCGCTGGTGTTTCACCATCCGTGTTCTCTAACCAAATATAGACGGAAAATGCGTAGAATGACAGTATAGATCACAGTCGAAAAAGAGGCTCTGAAACTTTCTGACCTGCCAGCCAGAGATAGAGAGACTTGTAACGGCTTGTCTCACTGCAGACCCGACAAAGAAATATGTCATTGATCACACCACCTTACAGCCGAACAAGAGGCTTCTGTTTCCGATCTGCAGATATCAGCCACAGACGAACATAAGACTCAACAGCAGGCCGCTTCCTGCAAGCCACTAAAAATATTTCTCAGAAAGACTGCCCCCTGGAACTACAGAAAAATACCTGACTATTCGACACAGATGAAGGACTGAACGGTAAACAGCAATGTTTTTTTCATTTGCTGCTTTTTTCTTTATGTCCCACTTTCTGATTGCTTGTAGTGTGTCATTATTGGTCTTATAGCCGCGTAGCCACAGTGACGGGTCGTAGGGTCTGGGATGATAATGTACAGATCACGCCAGCTCCCACCACTCATCGCAACATTGCCCGTGGCCGCCATATGGAGGCACGCTGTTTTATTCCTTTTCTTTTTGTTTTCTTTATATTTTTTATTTTTTCTTTGTTTTCTTTTGTTTTAATTTTTTGTTGTTATTCTTTTGTCGTTTGTGTCTGCACCAGAGAGAAACGTTTATAAAATTAACTAAATTTTGGAACGTCGAAATATAAACCATAACCATGTTTTTAAGTGTGATTTCAAATGTTTTGGACGTGCCAGCACTGTCTAAAAGTGGCTCATGTAGAAAAAGCATTAGGCTGATCAAAGCTAATCTTTGTGCCTCTCACTGCTTATTCTTCTATTCCTCCCTCATACCTATACCTGCCGGATACTTTCAGCACCGAAATATGTCTCCTGGGCGTATTCCCATTCACAAGATTCAGTTCACTACTGGCCATTAAAATTGCTACATCACGAAGATGGTGTGCTACAGACGCGAAATGTAACCGACAGGAAGAAGATGCTGTGATATGCAAATGACTAGCTTTTCAGAACATTCACACAAGGTTGGCGCCGGTGGCGACACCTACAATGTGCTGACATGAGGTAAGTTTCCAACCGATTTCTCATACACAAACAGCAGTTGACCGGCGTTGCCTGGCGACATTGCTGCTCGCGTTGGTCGAGATCCAATGACTGTTAGCAGAATGTGGAATCGGTGGTTTCAGGAGGGTAATACGGAACGCCGTGCTGGATCCCAACGGCCTCGTATCTCTAGCAGTCGAGATAACAGGCATCTTATCCGCATGGCTGTAACGGATTGTGCAGCCACGTCTCGATCCCTGGGTCAACAAATGGGGACGTCTGCTAGACAACAACCATCAGCACGAACAGTTCGACGACGTTTGCAGTTGCATGGACTATCAGCTCGGAGACCATGGCTGCGGTTACCCTTGACGCTGCATCACAGACAGGAGCGCCTGCGATGGTGTACTCAGCGACGAACCTGGGTGCACGAATGGCAAAACGTCGTTTTTCGGATGCATCCAGGTTCTGTTTACAGCATCATGATGGTCGCATCCGTGTTTGGCGACAACGCGGGGAACGCATATTGGTAGCGTGTATTCTTCATCGCCATACTGGTGTATCACCCGGCGTGATGGTATGGGGTGCCATTGGTCACACGTCTCGGTCACCTCTTGTTCGGATTGACGGCACTTTGAACAGTGGACGTTACATTTCAGATGTGTTGCGACTCGTGGCTCTACTGTTCGATCCCTGCGAAACCCTACATTTCAGTAGGATAATGCACGGCCGCATGTTGCAGGTCCTGTACGGCCCTTTCTGGATACAGAAAATGTTCGACTGATGCCCTGGCCAGCACATTTTCCAGATCTCTCACCAATTGAAAACGTCTCGTCAATGGCGGCCGAGCAACTGGCTCGTCACAATACGCCAGTCACTACTCTTGATGAACTGTGGTATCGTGTTGAAGCTGCATGGGCAGCTGTACCTGTACACGCCATCCAAGCTCTGTTTGACTCAATGTCCAGGCGTATCAAGGCCGTTATTACGGCCAGAGGCGGAGTGGCCGTGCGGTTCTAGGCGCTACAGTCTGGAACCGGGCGACCGCTACGGTCGCAGGTTCGAATCCTGCCTCGGGCATGGATGTGTGTGGTGTCCTTAGGTTAGTTAGGTTTAAGTAGTTCTAAGTTCTAGGGGACTGATGACTTCAGAAGTTAAGTCTCATAGTGCTCAGAGCCATTTGAACGGCCAGAGGTGGTAGTTCTGGGTACTGATATCTCAGGATCTATGCGCCCAAATTGCGTGAAAATGTAATCACATGTCAGTTCTAGTATAATATATTTGTCAAATCAATAACCGTTTATCATCTGCATTTCTTCTTGGTGTAGCAATTTTAATGGCCAGTAGTGTATTACGCTCAAAACGAGTGTTATTTCATATCAATATTTTTCGGAAATTTGAAATTTGTGGTAAGTTCTTATGGGACCAAACTTCTGAGGTCATCGGTCCCTCACCATACACACAACTTCATCTAAATACACAAAGGACGACACCAACACTCATGTCAGAGGGAGGACTCGAACCTCCGACGGGGGAATATTTTCCGGCAAAATTTCTCCGCATGCCTTCGGCTAGCGTGGCACTGCTGATACCTTCATTCCTGTACCTTCCAGAAGATTTTATGGTCTGTTGTTCATTGAATTTAGTGTCAAATGAGAGATGTTCATAACACCAATTTCGAAAATGTTGGTGGGTACGCTGCATTATTGTATAACCCAATCCACATGAATTTGACGACGAAGTTCACTCAAAAAACCTTCCTAAATGCACTTACAGATTGTGCGCAAAGACTGCACAGCAAACACCTGCGGAGTTGCCGGGCCTGAATCCGCCACAGTGGCGGCAAGCGTGGCCTCAACTGAGTGAGACAGCATGCGGAGTCCTGCTATGACTTCACAAGAGTGACGTGACCCATTCGGCAGGATCCAAACACTAACACGTACACAGCTTCGCGTGTATAGATGGACGAGAGCAAAACATAAGCTGGCGGCGGATTAGAACAATAGTATACTTTCGAACACTTGTGTGTGTGTGTGTGTGTGTGTGTGTGTGTGTGTGTGTGTGTGTGTGTGCGTGGTGTTCGGCCATCATTCCTCCTTGTTTGTAAATAAAGGACTCTGTCGATAATTTGCACAGACAAAGTCCTTCCGTAGATAAAGCTCTCTAACATCCACTTTGCCAAAACTATCAACAGCAGTCTCCAGTAATGCGGCTATTGCCAGAGCATTCTGCCGTTAATGCTTAAAGCTCTCTCAGCAACCGCAGAAGAACGAGGTAATACCTGTCGAAGCCAAACACTTCTTGGTAAACAAAATTCCTGTCTGTAATATCTCATGAACTGTTAAGTGTTCTGGCTTCAGAGACAATCATGAGAACTAAGGGGAAATGCTTTCTGCAAACCTAAATATGCCTGCCTTGTGAGCAATAGCACAATACCTGTCTCCCGACTACCCATCCGAAATGTATACCCCCATCTCGTATTTATAGCGAACGAGCAAACACACATTTTCACATCACTAAAGTATGGCGAAAATCATGTACAACACTATGTCATAGACATATTATTTCTATAATTACTGATCTAGAGATACGACAGTGTAATGATGTCAGTGTCTCCGTTGACAGCATAATGTTTCTTATCACCTTTTTTTCAAGTGGAGCATACTTCATTAATACGAATCTAAAAGTGTCGCAGAGTTCTGATACACTCTCCGTTGAATCATTTACATTAGTGCAACAACCTCACACCTTCCTGCATAATTCTAAGCTACTCCAAGAGTAGGGGGAGATCAGGGACTTAAACACAGCACTAGTCATTTTTTACCGCCATGTACTTTCCGACAGTGAACCGATCACGACACTGTATTCCCTCTAGAGTAGAGTAGAGGAGAGTTAAAAATTCCTGGCGCGGTGCTGCGTGATTATCCGGGGGCGCGTGGTACAGAACAGTTATCTGTTCAATCTGCTTGTCAAGATCGAGCAGCGGATAACGGTGGCACGCTAGCTGCTTAGTTTTAACGATTCGCCACACAGGGTAGGCGTGCGGTCAAAGGCGTCTTGATACGGTTCACGTGGCTGCCCCCGTCGGTGATTCGAGTCCTCCCTCGGGCATGGGTGTGTGTGTTGAACTTAGCGTAAGCTAGTTTTAAGTAGTGTGTAAGCCTAGGGACCGATGACCTCAGCAGTTTGGTCCCATAGTAGCTTACACAAATTTCCAAATTTTTTTAACGATTTCCCAGTGTCCTCTATGTAAGAGTTTTAAAACATTTCGTTTCAATGATGTCAGAATCATGACTAGCGTTTGTTCATTAGAAATATGCAATAAAATTACACCATTCTGAAGAGGAAGGCTACAGCATTGTGCATATTACAAGGTGTCTCGAAAGAAAATTTATATTTTAAGAGCTTTCTGCGCGTGTGCAATAAATCGGAAGAGAATGGGAGTACGTTCATCGCTTGCTTGACCTTTAGGAATTCTGTCGATATGGAGCGCTTCTTAGGTGTGGCCCGCGCTTTCTGTGTGCGGGAATTTTACAGAAAAGATGATTCGGCGACTGAAGCACAGAGGAGATTCTGGAGTGACTGTGGATTGCATAGTGTAAATGATGCTCTAAGTGTTCCCCGTACGCGGAAATTGATCAAAACGTTTGAGGAGACCGGTTCAACAATGGCCAAACTGAAATCTAAGCGACCAAAATCATCAAAAACGGGCGAATCCATGGAGTGTTTAAGGCCTAACCTCTCCATTCATAACCGTCCTAGTTCTTTAACTGCGCATAGATCATCACTGCACCAAATTCTGCAAAACAACCTGAAACTGCATCCTTACAAAATCCATATGGTGCAAGACTTAAAGCCTCAGGACGCCAGACATAGACCGCAGTTCATTAATGATGTGACTGAGTGCCCTTCATTTAACATGTTTTTTAAAGAGGCTCATTTTCATCTGAACAGTCACGTCAGAAACCAAAACTGCTGCTACTGGAGTGCAAAAGACCCTAAACAGAAGCGTGAGAAACCCCTCATTCGCCAAAAGTTACTGTTTGGGCGTCGAAGTCGGCTCGCGGAATAATTGACCAGCACTTTTTCGAGGATGAGGGCTATCGAGCAGTTTCAGTGAATTCTGAACGTTATGTGACTGTGTTAAATAACTTTTTGGTGCGTGAATTGCAAAACTTTCCTGGTTACAACCAAAGAATATGATTTCAGCAAGACGGAGCCACAGTAGAGTCCAATGTGTCTATACTGCGAGTTCTTGAAATTTTCCCTACCAAATCGATCTTCAGGAGGGGTGACGTAAATTGACCGCCACCCAGTCCAGATTTAACCTCTATGGACTTTTTTCTTATGGGGACATGTCAAATCTACAGTTGTTGTTGCGGTCTTCAGTCCTGAGACTGGTTTGATGGAGCTCTCCATGCTACTCTATCCTGTGCAAGCTTCTTCAGTTCCAAGTAACTACTGCAACCTCCATCGTTCTCAATCTGCTTAGTGAATTCATCTCTTGGTCTTACTCTACGATTTTTACACTCCACGCTCCCCTCTAATACTAAATTGCTGATCCCTTGATGCCTCAGAACATGTCCTACCAACCGATCCATTCTTCTAGACAAGTTTTCTCCCCAATTATATACAGTACCTCCTCATTAGTTACATGATCTACCCACCTAATCTTCAACATTCTTCTGTAGCACCACATTTCTAAAGCTTCTATTCTCCTCTTGTCTAAACTATTTATCGTCCACATTTCACATCCATACATGGCTACACTCCATACAAATACTTTCAGAAAGGACTTCCTGACACTTATATCTATACTCGATATTAACAAATTTCTCTTCTTCACAAACGCTTTTCTTGCCATTGCAAGTCTACATTTTATGTCCTCCCTACTTCGACAATCATTAGTTATTTTGCTCCCGTAATAGCAAAACTCATCTACTACTTTAAGTGTCTCATTTTCTAATTTAATTCCCTCAGCCTCACCTGATTTAGTTAGACTACATTCCATTATCCTAGCTTTGCTTTTCTTGATGTTCATCTTATAACCTCCTTTCACGACACTGTCCATTCCGTTCAACTGCTCTTCCAAGTCCTTTGCTGTGTCTGACAGAATTTCAATGTCATCGGCGAACCTCAAAGTTTTTATTTCTTCTCCATGGATTTTATTCCTACTCAAAATTTTTCTTTTGTTTCCTTTACTGTTTGTCCGATGTATACATTGAATAACATCAGGGATAGGGTACAACCCTGTCTCACTCCCTTCCGAACCACTGCTTCCCTTTCATGCCCCTCGACTCTTATAACTGCCATCTGGTTTCTGTACAAATTGTAAATAGCCTTTCGTTCCCCGTATTTGAACCCTGCCACCTTCAGAATTTGAAAGAGAGCAATCCAGTCAACATTGTCAAAAGCTTTTTCTAAGTCTAGAAACGTA
The DNA here is from genome assembly GCF_021461395.2 of Schistocerca americana. NCBI lineage: Eukaryota > Metazoa > Arthropoda > Insecta > Orthoptera > Acrididae > Schistocerca > Schistocerca americana. The sequence goes on from NC_060119.1 coordinate 545,327,330, forward strand.
GGTTTGCCTTTATTTAATCTATCTTCCAAGATAATTCGTATGATCAGTATTGTCTCACGTGTTACAGCATTTCTACGGAATCCAAACTGATCTTCCCCAAGGTCGGCTTCTACCAGTTTTTCCATTCGTCTGTAAAGAATTCGTGTCAGTATTTTGCAACAGTGACTTATTAAACTGATAGTTCGGTAATTTTCACACCTGTCAACACATGCTTTCTTTGGGATTGGAATTATCATATTCTTCTTGAAGTCCGAGGATATTTCGCCTGTCTCATATAACTTGATCACCAGATGGTAGAGATTTGTCAGGGCTGGCTCTCCAAGGCTATCAGTAGTTCTAATGGAATATGGTCTACTCCAGGGGACTTGTTTCGTCTTAGATCTTCCAGTGCTCTGTCGAGTTCTTCAAGCAGTATCATATCTCCCATTTCATCTTCAGCTACGCCCTCTTCCGTTTCCATAATATTGCCCTCAAGTATATCTCCCTTGTATAGACCCTCTATATGTTCCACCTTTTTGCTTTCCCTTCTTTGCTTAGAACTGGTTTTCCTTCTGAGCTCTTGATATTCATGCAAGTGGTTCTCTTTTCTCCAAACGTCTCTTTAATTTTCCTTTAGGCAGTATCTATCTTACCCCTCGTGATATATGCCTCTACATCCTTACATTTGTCCTCTAGCCATCCCTGCTTAGCCATTTTGCACTTCCTGTCGATCTCATTTGTGGGATGTTTGTATTCCTTTTTGCTTGCTTCATATACTGCATTTTTATATTTTCTCCTTTCATCAATTAAATTCAATATTTCTTCTGTTACCCAAGGATTTCTACTATCCCTTGTCTTTTTATCTACTTGATCCTCCGCTGCCTTCACTATTTCATCTCTCAGATCTACCCATTCCTCTTCTACCGTATTTATTTCCTCTGTTCTTGTCAATCGTTCCCTAATGCTCTCCCTGAAACTCTACAATCTCTGCTTCTTTCAGTTTATCCAGGTCTCATCTCCTTAAATTCCCACCTTTTTGCAGTTTCTTCAGTTTTAATCTATAGTTCATAACCAATAGATTGTGGTCAGAATCCACATCGCCCCTGGAAATGTCTTACAATTTAAAACCTGGTTCCTAATCTCTGTCTTACCAATATGTAATCTATTTGAAACCTTCCAGTGTCTCCAGACCTCTTTCACGTATACAGCCTTCGTTCATGATTCTTAAACCAAGTTTAGCTATGATTATGTTATGCCCTGTGCAAAATTCTACCAGGCGGTTTCCTCGTTCATTCCTTACCCCCATTTCATGCTCTGGTACTTCTTTTCCTTCTCTTTCTTTTCCTACTATCGACTTCCAGTTCCCCCTGACAATTAAATTTTCGTCTCCCTTCACTATCTGAATAATTTCTTTTATATCATCATACATTTCTTCAATCTCTTCGTCGTCTGCGGAGCTAGTTGGCATATAAACTTGTACTACTGTGGCAGGCGTGGGCTTCGTGTCTGTCAAATCTACAGTATATGTCAGTAATCCGACTTCTCTGGAGCATACGAAAGACAGTATCTGTAGCGCAGTTGCAGCCCTCACAATGCCAACATGCCGAGCCGTCATGCAAAACTTTGTTCTTAGTTTATATGAGTGCCGTAGGAGTGCTTGATTGCATTTAAATAACATTATTTTCAAGAAGTAAATTTCTAAACATTATACTTCAAAAATAAAGGTTTTGTCGAGAGCTTCGACCTCCATTTTATTCTGACAAATCAAATACAAGCTTTCTTTTGAGACACTCTATTTTCGTACCGCTACTGCATGTGAAACTGATTTCGGATTACGACACTAACCTGTCCGAATGTAGTTCTTGTGAAACCGTAGTGCTTGATCTTCTTAGGCAGCCTGCACGATCCACCGACAGTCAGTGGGAAAAGCTTTCATTACTTTCGAATCAGACTGATCAATGTCAAGACAACAATCTTCTGATGTAACGAATTTCGTGTGACTTCCCTTAGATAAGTGTGACACTATGGTTTGCATTAGAATGCTGTGCTGCAGGAATATAAAGAATTCCATACTAGTATTCGAAATAAGTAATGACCGACATTGCAGTTTCGTTTCTGTACGATAAGACACATATTTCATCAGATCAGTCACGAAAAAATTCTTCTACCGTGCAGATAGTGATAAAATTTCGTAACGTCCTACAGAATCGCTAAGGATTTCTTTCCCAGCTGCCTATAGTGATTTGGGCTTAGGTCAAAGTCTTAGACGTGAATGCCATTCCATGTGATGATACATCAACTGCAATCACTATTGGTTTCTGCGGATCGAAATGTATAACCCATGGGCGATTAAGCAATGTTTTTTCAACCTTTGAAATGATTGTTTACACTCTACAATACATTGGAAAGAAACATTTTTAAGCCGGAAGTGAGGCAAAGCAGCAACAATTTGCACTGTGTTCGGAATGAATTTTATGTACTGGGTTAGTTTTCTATTAGAACTACAAGCTGTTTCAGGTTGTAGGTCTCGTACAGATTTAAGAGAAGGGAAAATGCTTTGTTGAGGGATTAGCGCTGTGGGCATTTCGAATTGTCCCAAATATTCAGTTCTGCCACAGAAAAATTAACATTTTTTTTTGTAAATTACACTTGACTTCTGCGTCAGTTATACCCTGAAAAAGAGATTCCAAAATATTGAGGTGCTGTTCCGTTGGTTCTCCGGATGTCATGCATGTAATTTGAACTGGTCCGGAATTTCTAAGTCACTTGTTCGAGAGAGCATTGAAACAAGACGGGAGCAGATGCACTTTCGAAGGAAAGACGCTGGTACTGTTATAAGCCGTTAGCCGACGTATTGACCACCATAATATTTTTTGTTTCCTCATCCACGGAAAGTTGATGGTAAACACTGATTAAATCAGTTTTAGAAAAGAGATGTCCACCTGGAGCGCGATATGTGGAAGCGGGAAAGAATCGATAGCTGTTTGAGCGTTAACTGGAGCTTTGAAGTCGACACCAAGTCTGATTTCCCGGTTCGATTTTCTTGTGATAGCTAGAGATGTTCACTCTTGTAGAAATAGGTTTCAAGACACCGATCTGGCCCGATCTGCTGATTTTAGAAGTAGCTTCATCACGAATGGCGTGAGGCACCGGATATGTGGGGAAAAACATTGGTTGTGCATTGTCTTTGAGAGTAATGTGCGCTTTAAAATCCGCTGCATGTCGCAATGTGCCATCGAACAAAAGTCCACATTTTACACACAGCTGATGAATGCTGCTATGGGGAACTGGCGTATCAATAGCATGCAAACTGTTTTGAATACTTAAACGAAACAATTCAAATGCATTAATGCCAAAAATATTGGGACTAGAGAGAGTGAGAGAGAGAGAGACAGAACTTATGTGAATTCACACTTATGAGAGGTACTGGCGCACTTCTATACTGCGGGGCTGATAAAGTAGACATAGCATATACAATGAAGCGCCAAAGAAACTGGTACAGGCATGCGTATTCAAATACAGAGATAAGAGGCAGAATAGGGCGTTGTGGTAGGCAACGCCTATATTAGACAAGTGTCTGGCGCAGTTGTTAGATCGGTTGCAGCTGCTGCAATGGCAGGTGATCAAGATTTAAGTGAGTTTGAACGTGGTATTATAGTCGGCGCACGGTAGGGACACAGCACCTCCGAGGTAGCGATGTAGTGCGGATTTTCCCGTGTGACCATTTCACGAGTGTACCGCGAATATCAGGAATATGGTAAAACATCACATATCCAACATACCTGGAGCCGGAAAAAGATCCTGCAAGAACGGGACCAACGACGACTGAGGATACTCGTTCAGCGTGACAGAAGTGCAACCCTTCCGCAAAATGCTGCAGATTTCAATGCTGAGTCATGAACAAGTGTCAGCGTGTGAACCATTCAACGAAACATAATCGATATGGGATTTCGGAACCGGAGGCCCACTCGTGTACCCTTGATGACTGCACGACACAAAGCTTTACGCCTCGCTTGAGCCCGTCAACATTGTCATTGGACTGCTGACGACTGGAAACATGTTGCCTGATCGGACGAGTCTCGTTTCAAATTGTGTCTAGCGGATGGACGCGTACGGGTATGGAGACACCCTCGTGAATCCATGGGCCCTGCATGTCAGCAGGGGCTGTTCATGCCGGTGGAGGCTATGTAATTGTGTGCGGCATTTACAGTTGGTGTGATATGGGACAATACGACTCTGACAGTTGACACGCATGTAAGCATCCTGTCTGATCACCTGCATCCATTCATGTCCACTGTGCATTCCGTCAGACTTGGGCAATTCCAGCAGCACAATGCGACTCCCTACATGGCCAGAGTTGCTGCAGAGTGGCTCCTGGAACACACTCCTGAGTTTAAACACTTCCGTTGGCCATCAAAGTCCCCAGACATGAACGTTATTGAGCATATCTGGTGTTGTGTTGGCAGAAGAGCCAACACCGTGTTACTAGAGGAGGCCGAAATGCACACGTTTTAGCTTACGCAGGCTGGCGTGAGGAGGGAAGAACTATACTGACGTGAGGTCTGGAACATGACAAGGAATTAGAATTCAGAAAGCGGACGTAATTAGTTTGATACTTAACTTTAATCCATTGATGAGGAACGTCGCTCATGACGGTACATCATTCACAATATTATCTGTTAGTAACTGAATATGGCGCCTTGCTAGGTCGTAGCAAATGACGGAGCTGAAGGCTATGCTAAACTGTCGTCTCTGCAAATGAGAGCGTATGTAGACAGTGAACCATCGGTAGCAAGTCGGCTGTACAACTGGGGCGTGTGCTAGGAAGTCTCTCTAGACTAGACCTGCCGTGTGGCGGCGCTCGGTCTGCAATGACTGATAGTGGCGACACGCGGGTCCGACGTATACTAACGGACCGCGGCCGATTTAAAGGCTACCACCTAGCAAGTGTGGTGTCTGGCGGTGACACCACATCTGGGATACTTTACAACGTGCTGTTCGGAAGATATCTCCATCTCCTCGTGCTCTTACAGATTTATGCGCAGCTTGCAGGATTCATGGTGTCCATTCCCTCCAGCTCTACTTCAGACACTAGACGAGTCCATGTCACGTCATGATGCGACATTTCTGCGTGCTCGCTTGGGCCGTACACGAGGTGTACCAGTTTCTTTGGCTCTTGAGTGTAATTCTATTTCTGCTCTGCCCAACAGAATGAAAGGATGATTTTTTTCGAGACCAGTTCATTGTCTCCCATTCCAAAGCACAAGTTTGACATTTGGCTCTAAAGTGCTTACAATCTTCGTCTGTAATAGTGCAAAAGCATAGCGCACTGCGACGTCACCGTCGGGCTCGGCGACGCTTCAGACAGCAATGTGTCTTTCATTGGGAAAAGGACCAGACCTCAGAGGCTCATGTGACGTGTAAGATGGGTTAATAGTGTCACATTGACACCAAACTTCATCACAATTCTGCCAAGCGATATCGTGGACGTGTTGCATGATAGAAGGATCGTCGCCGCGCGGGATTAGCCGAGCGGTCTAAGGCGCTGCAGTCATGGACTGTTAGGCTGGTCCCGGCGAAGGTTCGAGCCCTCCCTCGGGCAATAGTGTCTGTGTTTGTCCTTAGGATAATTTAGGTTAAGCAGTGTGAAAGGTTAGCAACTGATGACCTTAGCAGTGAAGCCCCATAAGATTTCACACACATTTGATCATTTTTGAAGGATCATTTCATCCATTCTTTTGACGTCTCTACGATGGAGGTCGGCACCGCAACGCCCAGCGATGAAATTACGCGGTTTTCATACAAATGGCCGAGGATAACGTTTCAGACACACCACTGCTCAGAATCTAAACGAAATGGCTCCAGGGGGTAACATGAACGAAGTCAATGAGGCCATCTCTTTCTTTGGGACGTTGATTCCCACATATTTCGCGGTCGAAAATGATAGTTCGCAGTGCAATGAGCAAAAGGACTACGTTGTTGACAAGCTTCGCACTGTTGACACTTGGGCGATTCAAACCTTCTCTACAGACATAACGTGGCTGCAACCCCATTGCCGACCGCGGTAGCCGAGCGGTTGTAGGCGCTTCGGTCCGGAACCGCGCGACTGCTTCGGTCGCAGGTTCGAATCCTGCCTCGGGCATGGATGTGTGTGATGTCCTTAGGTTACTTAGGTTTAAGTAGTTCTAAGTTCTAGGGAACTGAGGACCTCAGATGTTAAGTCTCATAGTGCTCAGAGCCATTTGAACCATTTTGCAACCCCATTGAATGTGATATCACCCCTTTGGAGTGCAGTGTGACAGCAATTTCTGCTCTGGTGTACAGGTGGAACCACTAGGGACCATTCGACGACATTTGAGCGTGATCCGAAGCGGGAAGGACTCCTTATGCTTTTTCATTGCTTCTATTTCACGCCCTGCTGTGGGGGCAATCACGGAGAGTGCGCACTGACACATGCGTGAATAAAACTGGGTAGGGTCCCTCTAAGACATCACCTCCCCCCAATTCTGCAAAACCCACTCAATTTTATTGAGTATTTAAAAAATGTACCTTTACACAAAAAACCGCTAAATACTCCCAGGCAGGGGATGTGCGAAGTTGTTGCTCACCTGCAAGCACCTCAGGCTACTTTCCAGGTTTTCTCTGTAAATACGCATTTTTTAAAATTTCCAGTAAATGTGGGCGGGTGACACCGAAGGTTACGCCGAACTGGGACCTCTTAGAACTACACTTTACCGTTTTCCTTTTGCACATGTCAGTGTCACACCACCCTGCGATCACGACACAGGAGGGAGTGAAACGGGAGCACTGAAAAACAATAGGGACCATTTGCTGCTTTGGATCACGTTCCAATTTCGTCGCATTGTTTGAACGGTCCCAAATGTACACGTGAGCAAAAATTGCAGACGTGCTGTACTCCGACGGGGTGCGATCACGTCCAGTGGGGATCCAGCCCCACTGTCCACAGAGTAGGGCTGAAACATCAGAGGTTCTCAGGAGTGTCAAAGCTTGTCAAGACCGGCTTCCTGTTGCTCATCGCACTGCAAATTGTCATTTTCGACCGCGAAACTTTTGGAAACTAATGTCCCAAGGAAAGGGCTGGTTTAACTGACGCCATTTATGCCACCCCCTGAGGTCTTTTCGTTTAGATTCTGACCGGCTGCGTGTCTGAAAAGCTTTCCTCGTCTACCCATAAGAAAACCGCGTAATGTCAACGCTGGGCGTCGTGGTTCCCACTTCCATCACAGAGTCGTCAAAAGAAGGGGTGAAATATGGGTAAGAGGGGCTGTGAAGATCTTCCTGTCCTTTGAAACGTCTACCACAGCGTTCGGCAGAATTGTCTAAGGCGCCCAGTCACGTTCCGCGGCTCTCCCCGTCGGAGGTTCGAGTCCTCCCTCGGGCATGGGTGTGTGTGCTGTCTATAGCATACGTTATTTTAAGTTAGATTAAGTAGTGTGTAAGCTTAGGGACCGATGACCCGAGCAGTTTGGTACCATAAGCTCTTACTACAAATTTCCAAATTGCGGTGAAATTTGGTGCCAATGTGACGTCACTAACCCAACTGACACGTCACAGGAACGTCGGAGCAGTGTCCATTTTCTTTGCAAGAGCCGACACCTTGCTGTTCGAAGCGTCGTCGAGACAGAGGGTGACGTAGCAGAGCATCACGCTTTTGCACCGAGGAAGGCTGTAAGCACTTTCGAACCAAATGTGACTTATGCGTTGGAATATGACACAGTTACGGGGTTTCGAAAAAGTGATCCTTTAATCCTGTTTCGCAGTGTATAAATGGTTCAAATGGCTCTGAGCACTATGGGACTTAACATCTGAGGTTATCAGTCCCCTAGAACTTAGTACTACTTAAACCTAACTAACCTAAGGACATCACACACATCCATGCCCGAGGCAGGATTCGAACCTGCGACCGTAGCGGTCGCGCGATTCCAAACTGAAGCGCGTAGAACTGCTCGGTCACTGCGGCCGGATCGCCGTGTATATTTTGCTTGCAGAGTGCACGTCCCAAGAGCAGAAATACTTTCACCATTGCAGGTCGTGACGTGAAGAAGTGATTTTTGGAACTGAGGGTGCCTCAGTTGTTCGTAAGTATTTTGATTAATCAGTGTGGCAGAAGCAACAGTGTCTAACTGACGTGGTACAAACTGATTGGAAATTTGTAAAGAGATCAACAGTTCGCAGTTTGTTCTCTGAATGTGACTCTCAGTTCTGCCTTTCAGAAGACTGTCTTTGATTTGTGACTGACGGAGTTTTTATCTGTTCGTCTATTAGAGGCCAATTGGTTGGAATAAGCCAAGTTTATTACTGTGTGCATTCCTTTGCGATTCTTGCGCTCTCATCCACGGTTCTGTGCAGATTGCCAGGAGGAGTGGGTAAAGATTCAGAATAAGAGATCATGATTCTTTCCATTTCGTCAATTCTAGATTTGTTTGGAACATAATTTATTCTGCGTTTCTTCTGCATGCACATTTGGCTCATATTTGGCAGTGTCGGAATTCCGCGTGCCGGAAGAGGAAGTGTTTGTGGTTAGATGTTACACGACGCTTCACACAAGACTTCAGCCGGCCGCTGTGGCCGAGCGGTTCTAGGCGCTTCAGCCCGGAACCGTGCTGCTGCTACGGTCGCAGGTTCGAATCCCGCCTCGTGCCTGGATGTGTGTGATGTCCTTAGGTTAGTTAGGTTTTTAGTACTAAGTTCTAGGGGACTGAAGACCTCAGATGTTAAGTCCCATAGTGCTCAGAGCCATTTGAACACAAGACTTCGGAGTGCTTGAACTAGCAGTGAAACCAGGTGAGGAATGTGCTCCCTGTTTACGCTGCGGCCTGCGACTGCTGTCAATATGACTGTGTGAGCCTGGGGCCGCTGAGAACCATCTGCGGTCAGTGCTGCAACAACAGTCACATTCCACCAAGTCTTGTACTTTCTCATCTTCGACTACTTTAAGCACGATGAGATAAATTATGGAATAGCGATATACACATATACAGATAGCTGTAGAATCCCGTACACAAGGTATTGAAGAACAGTTCGTTAGTGGAGCTATCATTTGTTCTCTCGTGATACATATGAAAAGGTTTCCAACGTAATTATGACAGCACGACAGAAATTAACAGAAATGGAAAGCGGAATGGTAGTTGTTGCTAGATACATGGGACATTACATTTCGGAAATCTTTAGGGAATTCAATAGTCTGAGGTCCACAGTGTCGAGAACGTGCAAAGAATACCACATTGCAGGCATTATCTCCCACCATGGGCAACGCAGTAGCCGACGGCGTTCTCTGAACGACCGAGAGCAGCGGCGTTTGTATAGAGTTGTCAGTGCTAACAGACACGCAACGCTGCCTGAAATAACCTCAGAAATCAATGTGGGACGTACGAAAAGCATATCCGTTAGTACAGTGCGGGCCGGCCGAAGTGGCCGTGCGGTTAAAGGCGCTGCAGTCTGGAACCGCAAGACCGCTACGGTCGCAGGTTCGAATCCTGCCTCGGGCATGGATGTTTGTGATGTCCTTAGGTTAGTTAGGTTTAACTAGTTCTAAGTTCTAGGGGACTAATGACCTCAGCAGTTGAGTCCCATAGTGCTCAGAGCCACCAGTACAGTGCGGCAATATTTAGCGTTAGTGGGTGACCGACGCGAGTGCCTTTGTTACCAGCACGACATCGCCTGCAGCATCTCTCCTGGGCTCGTGACCATATCGGTTAGACTCTAGACAGCTGGAAAACGTGGCATGGTCAGATGAGTCACGACTTCAGTTGGTAAGAACTGGTTCGAGTGTAGCGGAGACCCCACGAAGCCATGGATCCAGTTGTCAACAAGGCACGGTGCAAGCTAGAGGTGACTCCGTAATGGTGCGGGGTGTGTTTACATGGAATGGACTGGGTCCTCTGGTCCAACTGAATGGGTCATCAAGGTTCTGAATAACTGCACCTCAAAACATTTCTTCTTTTAAAAAAAATTTAAGCGAGCAGCAACTATATGAATCTGAGCTTCAAAAAATTTGTCCAACTTGTAGCAACATCCCCATATGGTAGGATTTGGGTCATAACTGAGGAAAGAGGTATCTGCACAAAAGTATGATACGCACTCCTACCCAAGAAAAAAGAGCGTCGTGAGCCACGTGAAATTTTGTATGCCGCAAAGTGTTGGTCTAGGTGCATCCGGCACTCCGTTCATTCCTCTCGTTTTTCGTCGAAGGAACGGAAAAGAGCAGGCAGCACCTGGTCGCTGTCGTTATGTGCTTCAGTCGTAATTTATTGCTCGTCTTGTTGTGCTTCCATATGTCTGTCAATGCTTGCTAGTAATATTTGTACTTGTTGGCTCTGATACTGAATGAGAGCAGTGAGTGGTTACTCTCGAGAAGTTGCCATGTTATACTTAAATGAAAAAATACTTCAGTATACAACAATTCTTGAAAAGAAAGTGGAATTATTTTTCACCGTAACGATTGTCAGGGAATCACAGCATACCACTCTCGCCCCTAGGAATGTCCGTTGAGTCAATAGTTTACGAGCTAACTTAACACATCACACATCTAGGAAATGAATAAAATATTATCTCATTTAACTATACTACTATATAAAGAGAAGTCTTTGTTTAAAGCTATCAAAAATATCGAAAAGTTCTTGGCCGATTTGCTGCAAATTTTTTTTCACGGTGCTCTGACAGACATTCGGATGGACATGCCTACATATTTTTAATATACAATGGTGTCCAAAATTAAAGCAACAAACCGAAATTTTGCAAGTTTGCGTTTATTTTGCCACAGAACAGTATAATGAGATGATAGCGGAGACAATTCAAAGAGTACAGGACGGAAACAACTGCAACATGCGTAACGGTAGAGAAAAATGTTCTTCGTTTTTTCCAACTTATCGAGTTTACACACACATTCCGACTACTGGTTAATATGCTCAGTACGGTGTGTGACCACCTCTGGCAGCAATATAGGCCTGACAAACCGCAGGGAATGCTATGAATAATGTCATCAATCTTATGTCGAGGCAGTAACGCCCTGCGCTGCTCGCAAGTCTTGAAGAGTGATATAATTGCGTAGGCTTCCGCGGCCAGAGTCAGTCGACATAAAAGTTTTCTGGGTATGGTACCACGTCGTAATGTAAAAACTACTGCTGCTGGAAAAAAACAAACGTTTCGGCCACGATTGCAGCGGGCTTCTTCTGGGTCTAGACCCAGCAGTAGTAGTTTTTACATTATGACGTGGTACCTAGACGCAGAAGAAGGCCGCTGCAATCGTGGCCGAAACGTTGGTTTTTCTCCAGCAGCAGTAGTTTGTACATTATGGCGCGGTACCATACCCAGAAAACTTTTATGTCGTCTTGAAGAGTGGTTGATAGATGCTGATGTGATGCTACCCGTGCTCTATGGTATTCAAATCGGGCGACCGAACAGGCCACGCCATGCGTGCCTCTTTCGTTTCCAAGAAATTGTTAACCACGCATGCTCTATGTGGTCTAGCAATACGAAGTCTGGGCCCACAGCACCTCGCTACAATCGCATATGAGGTCCCAAAACATCGTCACGATACCTGACAGCAGTTAAATCTTGCTGATTTAACCGTATAATTTCACGAAGAGGTGTTCGAGTGGTCAACATAATCCCTGCCCACACCATTTGGGATGATCCTCGATATACACTCCTGGAAATGGAAAAAAGAACACATTGACACCGGTGTGTCAGACCCACCATACTTGCTCCGGACACTGCGAGAGGGCTGTACAAGCAATGATCACACGCACGGCACAGCGGACACACCAGGAACCGCGGTGTTGGCCGTCGAATGGCGCTAGCTGCGCAGCATTTGTACACCGCCGCCGTCAGTGTCAGCCAGTTTGCCGCGGCATACGGAGCTCCATCGCAGTCTTTAACACTGGTAGCATGCCGCGACAGCGTGGACGTGAACCGTATGTGCAGTTGACGGACTTTGAGCGAGGGCGTATAGTGGGCGTGCGGGAGGCCGGGTGGACGTACCGCCGAATTGCTCAACACGTGGGGCGTGAGGTCTCCACAGTACATCGATGTTGTCGCCAGTGGTCGGCGGAAGGTGCACGTGCCCGTCGACCTGGGACCGGACCGCAGCGACGCACGGATGCACGCCAAGACCGTAGGATCCTACGCAGTGCCGTAGGGGACCGCACCGCCACTTCCCAGCAAATTAGGGACACTGTTGCTCCTGGGGTATCGGCGAGGACCATTCGCAACCGTCTCCATGAAGCTGGGCTACGGTCCCGCACACCGTTAGGCCGTCTTCCGCTCACGCCCCAACATCGTGCAGCCCGCCTCCAGTGGTGTGGCGACAGGCGTGAATGGAGGGACGAATGGAGACGTGTCGTCTTCAGCGATGAGAGTCGCTTCTGCCTTGGTGCCAATGATGGTCGTATGCGTGTTTGGCGCCGTGCAGGAGAGTGCCACAATCAGGACTGCATACGACCGAGGCACACAGGGCCAACACCCGGCATCATGGTGTGGGGAGCGATCTCCTACACTGGCCGTACACCACTGGTGATCGTCGAGGGGACACTGAATAGTGCACGGTACATCCAAACCGTCATCGAACCCATCGTTCTACCATTCCTAGACCGGCAAGGGAACTTGCTGTTCCAACAGGACAATGCACGTCCGCATGTATCCCGTGCCACCCAACGTGCTCTAGAAGGTGTACGTCAACTACCCTGGCCAGCAAGATCTCCGGATCTGTCCCCCATTGAGCATGTTTGGGACTGGATGAAGCGTCGTCTCACGCGGTCTGCACGTCCAGCACGAACGCTGGTCCAACTGAGGCGCCAGGTGGAAATGGCATGGCAAGCCGTTCCACAGGACTACATCCAGCATCTCTACGATCGTCTCCATGGGAGAATAGCAGCCTGCATTGCTGCGAAAGGTGGATATACACTGTACTAGTGCCGACATTGTGCATGCTCTGTTGCCTGTGTCTATGTGCCTGTGGTTCTGTCAGTGTGATCATGTGATGTATCTGACCCCAGGAATGTGTCAATAAAGTTTCCCCTTCCTGGGACAATGAATTCACGGTGTTCTTATTTCAATTTCCAGGAGTGTATGTCTCTTTCCACAACCGTTGGGTCCCGAAACCGTATTCCACATTCCCTCCAGAAGCGAATCCGTCGAGAATCACTGTCCAGACCAAATCGGGACTCATACGTGAAAACAACATTGGCCCACTTCAGATGTTCCCTTCAGTGAATACGCTTCAGAGGTACAGAGGTCTCTACATTAACGGTTTTCACTTTCTGATTTTACACGTGGTCGGCTCTGTCCTGGTCTTCAAGATACAGTTTCGATCTCTATAAACTGTCGCCACATCCGAAAAACAACAGAATGGTTCACATTAAGTCATCGGGCCACATCAGTTTGCGACTGTTCTGCTTCCATTCCTCCTGTGGCCCTCCACCGCAAAGAGCCTGGTAGGCGCCTTCTCCGTGCCATACTGCACCGTCTGTGACACAGTACACAGCGATAGTGGGTGTGGGACTACCTGGCAAACACTATCCCGTTTGACAGATGCCCTGACGTCAGCGTTGGCGTGGTTGTCCGTTGACCAGAATGCCATCTTTGTTGGCAATTCGTATGATTATATCGTGAATTAGACACATGACGGGCATACAGTGGTTTGTTGCTTTAATTTTGGACACCAGTGTATAATACGTAAAGGGAAATGTTACAAAAATATCGAAAACGTGACCGATTTACTTCAATTTTTTACACGATATTCTAATTCGGACAGAAATATACTACAAAAATTTTAGTACATATCGTTAATAAATGTTTCTAATATTTGGTGGGGAAATGTTGTACAAGATTTCGTTAAGTTATTCATAGACTAACTTCAAATTCTTTGATGATACACTATTCAATATTTGACGGGGAATTGTTATACAAGATTTCGTTAAGTTATTCATAGACTAACATCAAATTCTTTGATGATATACTATTCAATATTCACACAGACATAGAAGACATATTTTTTAATGATAATGTACAGATTTTTGGTTAAAACCGACTGCGAGAGAGAAAATCCTTTGCTGTGCTGTGAAAATATGCGTTTCATTTTGCCTTTCAGTCAGTTTTAACTACGACAGCGGGGCATGTAAACCATTAGGCAAATTGTCTCTCTTATGTATGTTCTTTCTCCTAAGTTCAAACAAACACTGTATACACAAAAATGCGCTGTTTTGTTTTCTTTCTCTCATTAGTGTTAGAGAAAACACAAAACTTGTATTTATGGCTTATTGGCTGATTGGAATACTACTACGGAATCTGACTCGTTCGAAATTTTGTAATCTTATCCATTCGCAGACTAAGACTATGCCAATTACCGTCTTCGCAGATCCAACAGCCAGAGAGGCCGCTTTCACCCCTTATACCAATGGCCCTAACCGACTTACCCATTCCTTTTAAGTGACTTCCTTTCCCAATCAAGGACTCGTTTGCAGTAACAATAAACATGGTTCAAGGTCAGAGAGAGGGGTGAAGAGGGGATGGACAAAAAAGGAAGGAGGATATGGCATAGAATGGGGTTAGAAGGAGATGGACAGAGAAAGGAGGGAGGAACAGCCGGAGAGAGAGGGGGGAGGAGAAGATAGACAGACACAGGAGAGAGGAAGCGATGCCCCAGAGTGACGGTGGGAGGAGGAGGGGATGAACAAAGAGGGGGGGGGGGGGGGGGAAGCAACTATGGTGATGACTCAAGTAGCGCCAGGTTGACGGCCGCAACGTGGACTATCCAGCGACGTGGCAACGTCTCCTCGAGGTAATCTCGTACGTAACTGTGAAAACGTGTGCGTTGGAAGATGAAATCCCTGCTACGAATTTCAAGCTGTGGCATGAGCCACAACTGCAGCATGTCGAGACAGGTAATACCATCGACTATTCTCTCAGCGAAGGCGCAGAGCCCATACATAATTATGTTGATGCGACACAAGCCACAGTAACTTTCGCGGAATCCTAGACATGTTCACAACTGCATGTTGAATATCTGCCCCCATACATGTTTTTTGTGTCCGTCGATCTCCCCGAAAGATGAATAGTGCCTTTGTCACTGAAAATAAATTTGTTTGCAGACGGTGCAATTTGCTGTCATGGCTTATGGCTTGCTAGAACTTCAGTTTGTATAACTTCGCTTTTAATAGCTTACGAAACGTTTTCAACACTGATAGGTCTGGAATGTTCAGTTTTGCACTAGCTCGATCTTTAGCAATTGCAAAGCATTGCCGGGTTAGCTAGTTTACAATGTGTAAAGGTTGAAATATGTGGTATACGTACCTTGGTGTATGCCATGAGTTCTTCTGTGCTGCAGTGAAAGGTCAGTTTCCGAATTGTCCTTTATACAAGCTGGTTCACATCCTAGCGGTTATAAGATGTCATCACTGGCTAACTGTTAAGACCAGTAGCGTCGTGCTATATCGATATATCCTCACTGCAGGTCCTCAGAGATCTGGGGTGGAGCTCGGTGAGCAGCGTCTTAAAAAGACTTGCGGCGGAGTAGCTGACTGCAGTGAGTGATGCGTCCCTTCATAGCGTCCGTGGCGCCAACCACAGGAGACGACGAGCGCTGTCTCCCGCGGAGATGTGAGCGGCGCGCCGGGTGCAGCATATGGAGGCACCGTCGATACCGCAAATATATCCCTCTGTCTGTCTTCCGCTGCAGTTTTAACTCTCTACAATACAGCTACCTCTGGCACGATGGAAGTCATTCCCTGATGTCCCGTACCCTGTCCTCCTCCCTGACAGTGTTTTCCCTCTGTTCCTCTCTTCGTCGATATTTGGATAGCTTTCTCATTCCTTATTAGTCCAATTAATTTTCAGCATCGTTCTGTAGCACCACATTCCTATTATTTCAGCAGCATCTTCATTCCAGTCAACAGGTCCTGTAATTCATCTGCATATTCATCGAGGATAACATTGTCATCAGCAAATCTTATCACTGACCTCCGTTCCTGCTGAGTTTCAATCCCACTTTAGAAGCTGTCTTTTATTTCCATTATTGTTTCTCTGATGAGCAGACTGAACAATAGGGGCGCAAGACCCGAGTATTTCCGTATTCCATCCATAACATTTCTTCTTGGTTCTAGTATATATTGTACATTACCCGTCTTGCCGTATAGCTTTCTAGTGTTTTCCTGAGAATTTCGTACAATTTGCACCATTTTTGATTGTCGAACGCTTCTTATAGATCGTCTGATTCTATGAACATCTCCTAGTTCTTCTTAAGCCTTGCCTCCACCACCAATCGAGACGACGGATCTTCCTCGTGTTCCTTTACCATTCCGAAAGACAAATCGATCGTCATCTACTCGATTCTTAACTTCCTTTTCCATTATTCTGTATGTTATTCTTGGCAGCAACTTGGATTTATGACACTTTCAGTTCAATATATGGTAGTTCTAGCACTTATCTGTCTTCGATATCTTCGAGATTGTATAGATGATACTTTTTCAGAAAGTCTGATGATGAATGTCCATTTTCACAGATTTACCATACAAACTTGAATAGTCGTTTGATTGTAACTTACTCCAATAATTTTAGAAATTCCGAAGCAATGTTTTTGCACCTTTTTTGGCTTATTTGAACCCATGTCTTCCAAAGCTCTGTTAAACTCTAACACTGGATCCGCTATCCCTTCCATATCGACTTCCATCTTTTCTTCTGTACATCGTTAGACAGTTCCTCCCTTATGTAGAAGTTTCCAGTTCATTCTCTCCACCTACCTACTCTTTCCTCCTTATTTAACAGTGGAATTCTCATCGCATCGTTCTTGCTTTCAATTCGAACTTTTCTGCAAGCTGAACCAGTTCCTCCGACAATCATTTCTTTTTCGATTTCTTCATATTTTTCCTGCAGCCATTTCGTCTTTGATTCTCTACAGCTTCAATTTATTTCATTCCGAAGTGACATATTGCTGTGTACATGTCTTTCCTGAACACTTCTGCACTTCCTTCTTTCGTCCATCAGTTGAAGTATTGCTTCTGATACCGAAGGTTTCTTCGCAATTACTTTCCTGGTACCTAAGTTTTCCTGTCCAACTTTTGCAGCTATCCTTTTTTGGAGATGTCCGTTCCTTTTCAATTGTACAGCCTCCTGTGGTATTCATTATCGCTGTATCTACAGCCTCTGAGAATTCCAAACGAATCTCATCGTACATCAGTAGTTCAGCGTCCCACTTCTTTCCGGGAGAGTCTCTTAAGCTTCAATCTACACTTCATCACTACGAAATAGTGATTTGTGTCTGTATCTGCTCCTGAGTACACCTTAAATCAAATGTCTGATTTCAGAATCTCTGTCTCACCATCATGTAATCCGGCTGGATTCTTTCCATGTCTCCAGGCCTTTTCCAAGTATGCCACTTCCTTCTGTGATTTCTGAAATTTATTGCAGATCTCAGTTATTACTTCTCTTTACGCATTACTACTACCAAGGGCATATTCCCCCATAACGTTGTATTCTACTCCTTTCCCTACTACCTCGTACCCATCCCCCACGTTAGTAGATTATCATCTCCTTTTATATACTGAATTACGCATTCAGTATCCTCGTATAGTTTCTTCTGCTTGTGAAGTCGGCATGTACAGATGATCAGTTGTCGTTGGCATTGATTTGCTGTTTATTCTGACGAAAAGGATCTTCTCGCCCCAATTTTCATAGTAACTCACACTTTGCCTTACTTTCCTACTGATAACGAATCGTACTCTTGTTATACTTTTTCTGCTGCTGTTGACATTACCTTACATTCGTCTGAAACCCTTATCTTATTTCCTTCTCAATCTATTGAGCCCCATCATATCTAGATTGGGCTTTTGCTTTTCGCTCTTCATATTTTTTATGTTTCCTGTCACGTCCAAACATGTGACGTTCGACACTGACTCGTAAAATGTTACGCTTCAATTGACTATTCAGACTCCTTCTCATGGTTATCTCCCATGCAGTTGATCATTGCTGGTTCTTCCGTTTTTTTAATATTTTATTTTTTTAGTTACTGTTTCCAAGACCAGGGGTAAGAGAATTCTCTGAACCTCACTCCACCGCTCTGCCTTCTCTGACAAGGCCTGTTGCAGAACGATGGTGACTCATTATACCGCAAGTCTTCGGCTTTCATTGCTTATGATTTTTAGTCAAAGTTTAAGCAGTGACTGAGTTCGAACATGAGACCCAGGACGGTTTTATTAAGTCGGAGACACTACCCATACACTAATAAAGCATCACTTTATAGACAGTAGCATTGTTTCATCACATTAACTTTCATAGCGCAACTAGTACTATTACAGACTTCAATAGACGAAATGTGTGTTGAAGTAAAGATGCCCTGACACTATGGATATACCTGAAATAGGAAACTCTTTTGTGCCTAGTACAGGTGAGATTTACTTTTGTTTTTCTCTGGTGAGGTTTCTCAGCAATATTTTTGAGTGTGAACAAGGATATGATTCGTGATCACGGTGTGAAGGCCTATATCGGGCGCATTAGAGATGCCAGGCTGCAAGCTGCTTAGTTGGTAACAAAGACCTTCCTTATTCTTGTACATATTTCTAAATACCTTCATCGTACCTCCCATTTAATGGGAGTGGGTAAATGCAGAGTTTTCTGCCGATGCTAATTTACTATCACTACAGACTTGTCGCAAGCCTGCTTCACCGCAAGCACCTGGGAGTCCAAAACTACTATGTGTTTCGTGAGCCCAGTTTATTCCTTTATCACACCTACCATCTGTGCTAATTGTCGCTCAATATTTATTAGGAGCTGCGGTTCCTGATTTGAAACGCCCTCTGCATAATCTTACGTAATCCTCTACCGACCTTTCTTTCCCAAGATCGCAGTCTCGCCTCTTTGTACCAGAGTGAGCTGTGTACACTACGCACACATCTTATAAACTAAGTCTGTCGTTATATAAGCTCACGAGCTGCAACACAGAACACAGATTGTCTGTTGTTCTTATTCACCGGTCCAACAAGATTGGCTTCCACTTTCCGGTAATAAGTCTGTCAGTAAAATCACATTAAAGTTTTCGCCAAATGTTTCCAAAGAATATTCTCAGAGGATTTAAATAATATCTAATTCATGCCAAATTAGGGCCTAAATTAATGTATTTAAATGACATCCAGCAGCCACACTTTCAAGTTTTGGTTTGGTTTTGATTGGAACCTCTTCCTTGATACTCTTTTGAACATAGGAGATCTCTACGTAGAGCAAACTATGTAATGAAAGTAAACGTAATCCTATAGTTTTAGTGAAGTTTGGTAGAGCGCGTTATTTCCCCTATCATGAAAGAACAATGTGTCTTGTGTACGCTACTCAGTCTGTCAATGTGCCTCAAAGTGTAACTCTGCACAAGAGATATCATTCGAGTATTCAAACGCTGTTGTGATACTGCAAAAATTTAAGATTTTCCTCGTAGAAGTAACCCGCAGTCAACATCACCACCTGACGATCGCTACCTATAAGTTGTTACTCGTACGTGCCCAAAAGTCGTATATCGACAGAGCTCGACTGTCGCGTGTTAATAGTTCGTGCACGGCAAACCTGTGCGTTCTGCGCACGCAGCAGCCGCGGTCAGAAAATACGCGACTTCACTCCGGGGCAGATGTTCACTGCTAATCGCTGGTTAGTCAGTGCGTGCGACAAAACCATGAATATAAGTGCAGCGGCTGTCTTCACACTGATGTATGAAATCGAAAACAATAGGAAATCTAAACGAGAAATGCGTTGTATAGGATATTGCTGTGTCTGTTTTGTTAAGAAGAACGGTGCAATGTTCCTTTTCTTAATACCACAGGCACAGTCATATCGCTTTTATCTGCCGATACCAGGCAGCGACTCTGAATCTAAATGCCCTTCCTTGTACATAATGCGTGTTTTTGACGCATGAACGTCGACACATGGAAGTTTGGGTTTGCCCGTGAGTCGTGCACGTGTAGTCAAAGCGGTGACGGCGACCGCTCGCGTAAGGTGAGAAATAAGGGCTCAGGTTCCGGTTCGGCACAAATTTTCGCTGTAGTCATTCCCCTGTACAGCTGATGGTTGTTCATATTCGCAGCTGAGAATAAATTTCATGAAAAATGCGTTGGTGGAGGAGTATATTGTATCGCCAGAGAATGCAGTATGGGAACAGACTTTTGGAAGGTATGAATTTCGAAGTGGTGGAAGAAACAATTACAATTTTACTCGATTGTCGTTACATGATTTCGAACAATTAAACGCGGTGATAAGGCCCAAAATAAGAAAAATTCAAAAGTGGTTCAAATGGCTCTGAGCACTATGGGATTAACTGCTGAGGTCATCAGTCGCCTAGAACTTAGAACTACTTAAACCTAACTAACCTAAGGACATCACACACATCCATACCCGAGGCAGGATTCGAACCTGCGACCGTAGCGGTCGCCCGGTTCCAGACTGAAGCGCCTAGAACCGCTCGGCCACTTCGGCCGGCTAATAAAAATTGACATCTAATTTCGAGAAGTGATTGCTGTAAGCAAGAGGTTCTCGCCCCTTCTGTAGGCGTCAGTAGAGACGTCATTTTCTTTTTCAGTTCCTGAACTGGGATCTTCATTTCGATGCTTATGTCCTTCCAGTGTTTTTGTTGTGTTAGTCTCATTCTTTGGGTTCCACAATACATCTTTTTGTGGTAGAGCTCTGTCAGAGCAAAACACGTCTCGCTGTTCATTTTTGCCGCTCACGAACACGAGAACTACCGCCTCGAATGTACGAGCAAATCACTCTGAAAGCTCTTTGCCGAGTGACGGTAGACAGCTCCGCCTCGGACTGCTCCGCGGCGAGTTCGATCGCGGCAGCCGTGAGCTGCGACACGTTACCACTGCGCTAGGCACGGCTGCGAACGTTGCCGCAGGCCGCTACCAAACGCGGCTCAAGGAGAATGCATCGGAACTGGACGCTATCTTTCTAGAGGCAACAATTTCGGTGTGCAATCGTTACCGTACAGTCTGTTAGGCGTTCGTCACTTAAGAACAACGGTACGGTAACCCACCCTCCCCCGGGCACCTCAATGCGCGTAGAAATTGTGCAAGGCAACATCTGTAATAGAATATTGATCAGTGGCGTCGGTATCTGTTCATTCACCGACGAGCGCAGGGATGATTGACGCCTGATGATCATCGCAGGTGACTGTGGAGATGACCAGGTGCCGTTTCACGACTCAGGCTGGGGGTCTGATGGGCTCAGCAGGGATGTGTGGTCAGTCGTGTTTAGAGCCAGCATCATCTACGGATGCTGCCGTTCAAAAAATGGTTCAAATGGCTCTGAGCACTATGGGACTTAACATCTGACGTCATCAGTCCCCTAGACTTAGAACGACTTAAACCTAACTAAGCTAAGGACATCACACACATCCATGCCCGAGGCAGGATTCGAACCTGCGACCGTAGCAGCCACGTGGTTCCGGACTGAAGCACCCAGAACCGTTCGGCCACATGGGCCGGCAGCATAGTAACAGAAACTCTGCTTGCTCACTCGCATGAATGCGACTTAATGCTGTGAAGACAGCCAGGAAACAACTGATACATCAATTAAATTTATACAAGGCTTTTCATTTTTTCTTCTCCAATGCAGTATAACATCTGTTTTTAATAATAACCAAAGGCCGCTGTCCTAACGACGATGTCTTTCAGCTTGGTACGGCCGTCGGCTTCGCTCGTGTGGTAACCAGCTTTCAACGACGCCGTACCTTTTTGCAGCAAGTCCGCCACGTTGCTCCAGCGACCACTAACACCTGTAACGAAAGGGAAACAACGACGCCCAGTACACACTACGAGCATTTCTAACATAAAACTATACATATCACATGTATACATATTTTTTATATTATGATCATAAACAGCTAAACTTGGTTCTCTTTCCTATCAATATTACATACACTCCTGGAAATGGAAAAAAGAACACATTGACACCGGTGTGTCAGACCCACCATACTTGCTCCGGACACTGCGAGAGGGCTGTACAAGCAATGATCACACGCACGGCACAGCGGACACACCAGGAACCGCGGTGTTGGCCGTCGAATGGCGCTAGCTGCGCAGCATTTGTGCACCGCCGCCGTCAGTGTCAGCCAGTTTGCCGTGGCATACGGAGCTCCATCGCAGTCTTTAACACTGGTAGCATGCCGCGACAGCGTGGACGTGAACCGTATGTGCAGTTGACGGACTTTGAGCAAGGGCGTATAGTGGGCATGCGGGAGGCTGGGTGGACGTACCGCCGAATTGCTCAACACGTGGGGCGTGAGGTCTCCACAGTACATCGATGTTGTCGCCAGTGGTCGGCGGAAGGTGCACGTGCCCGTCGACCTGGGACCGGACCGCAGCGACGCACGGATGCACGCCAAGACCGTAGGATCCTACGCAGTGCCGTAGGGGACCGCACCGCCACTTCCCAGCAAATTAGGGACACTGTTGCTCCTGGGGTATCGGCGAGGACCATTCGCAACCGTCTCCATGAAGCTGGGCTACGGTCCCGCACACCGTTAGGCCGTCTTCCGCTCACGCCCCAACATCGTGCAGCCCGCCTCCAGTGGTGTCGCGACAGGCGTGAATGGAGGGACGAATGGAGACGTGTCGTCTTCTGCGATGAGAGTCGCTTCTGCCTTGGTGCCAATGATGGTCGTATGCGTGTTTGGCGCCGTGCGGGTGAGCGCCACAATCAGGACTGCATACGACCGAGGCACACAGGGCCAACACCCGGCATCATGGTGTGGGGAGCGATCTCCTACACTGGCCGTACACCACTGGTGATCGTCGAGGGGACACTGAATAGTGCACGGTACATTCAAACCGTCATCGAACCCATCGTTCTACCATTCCTAGACCGGCAAGGGAACTTGCTGTTCCAACAGGACAATGCACGTCCGCATGTATCCCGTGCCACCCAACGTGCTCTAGAAGGTGTAAGTCAACTACCCTGGCCAGCAAGATCTCCGGATCTGTCCCCCATTGAGCATGTTTGGGACTGGATGAAGCGTCGTCTCACGTGGTCTGCACGTTCAGCACGAACGCTGGTCCAACTGAGGCGCCAGGTGGAAATGGCATGGCAAGCCGTTCCACAGGACTACATCCAGCATCTCTACGATCGTCTCCATGGGAGAATAGCAGCCTGCATTGCTGCGAAAGGTGGATATACACTGTACTAGTGCCGACATTGTGCATGCTCTGTTGCCTGTGTCTATGTGCCTGTGGTTCTGTCAGTGTGATCATGTGATGTATCTGACCCCAGGAATGTGTCAATAAAGTTTCCCCTTCCTGGGACAATGAATTCACGGTGTTCTTATTTCAATTTCCAGGAGTGTACTTCGTATGTCCAGAGTTCCGTCAGCAGCCGACCGCGTTCTATAAAACAGGAATTCATCGTTTCGTCTCCCAGCTGGATAAATGTCTTTTGTGTGTGGTGATTACTTTTGAATCGAACCATTCCATGGCCTCTATGTGGCGGGACTGCCCTTATGTGTACGAATATAAGAAAAATGTCATCGAAGTTGATAGTTCTGCATTGTTTGCTCCCATATCCTTCATGATCATGTCAACTAAAGTTCTAATTATAAAGTGAAAGGCGCCAGCAAATTTGGGCTACTCATAAAGCAAGCTAAGATCGCTTTCTACTTCACAGACTGAACTGAGTAGACACTACGTTGGAATGTGTCTTACAAAGTGAAAGTGCCGTATTTGGAAGTTTTTGTATTATACACTGCGTAAACATACTATTTCGAGACACCAAATCAAGAACGCTCATTTTTTGTGTGATTTTTTGTAATAAAATGTCACGAAACGATACATCGGGTGTTAAAAGCGCTACCGTAGCTTTAAGTGCAAAGGTGTAGTACGGTAATACAAACCTCTCCAAATATTTTACTCAGCCAATATATCTCCGCAGCTCCACTTTCATGACTCGTCGACAAGATCAGCATACTGCACAACTACCGTCACTGAAGATGGGACATCGGCCCTACAAAAGAATCCGCGAATTTAAATGCTTGGGAGAGATTTTCAAGGAGAACTCGTTTTACGAAGGAGAGGTCAACCCCAGGACACAGGCAGGAAACAGATCCTTCTACAGCCTAACGCAGCTGCTCCGATCCAGGTTCCTCTCGAGACAGTTCAAGATTCGACTGTATGAAACCTTAATCCAACCTCCGATAATGCATGGCGGTGAGACGGGGAGTATCCCAAAGCAGAATTTTCATAAACTTCTCTTATTTGAGAGAAAAACGCTGCGAAAGATCTGTGGTCCGGTGTTGGAAGCAAACGTGGGTGAATGGAGTATCAGACACAACGATAAGCTAGGGTGACTGTAACGAGATGCAGATACTGTAGAAATCGGAAGATACAAGCGATGGACATATGGCTCAGATGGAAGATGACAGATGGCCACGGAAGCTCCTGGATTTCAACCCTAGGCAGACGAAGGAAGAGGTGGAGAGACGGCCTCCGTGTAACAGTCAGTGATAGATACGGCGCTTGGAGACGGTGGATAGAAGACAATCGGGAAGGAGGCTTGTAGCAGCGCGCGGCTCGTTGGGCCCGATCACATAAATGGAATGGAAAGACATAATACGAGGAGCTGCGCACATATATTGGCTGAGTAAAATATCAGGAGATGTTTGTACTACCATACTACACCTTTGCACTTAAAGGTACGGTAGCGCTTTTAACAAACAATGTACTGTTTCTTGACATTTTATTATATGAAATCTCACAAAAAGTTGGTGTCTTGAAATAGTACGTTTCCGCAGTATGTAATACAAAAACTACCAAACAAGGCACTTTAACTTTGTAAGATGCATTTCAATGTTGTGTCTGCTCAGTTCAATCTGTTAAGTAGAAAGCGATCTTGGATGGTACAGTTACGTGTTTCGTAGCACAGGGCTTAATGCATTTTTCACGCACGAAAATGCTCTGAAAAGTGAAATTATTCTTTACGGCCTCAGAGAGCACGTCCCGCACCACATCAAAGATAGCTTTCACATCTCATGTGAATATGTCTCTTAAACACTTCGCCATTCAACTCACTACCAACTTCTTTGCTTCCCTCGATGGTTCTGGAATCAAAATACGCTCATACTTTTTTTCGTATGACAACCTGAAAACCGTGTATCACGGCAGACTGGTGGATGCAGTATTTAGTGCCTTTTAAAAACCACTGACAGTAGTAGAAGACTGTAGGGTACCAAAAGAAATTTGTCACTTGACTGAGGAGTTCGTGGTAGAGAGAATGCAAATTATTATTTTGGATGTGGAGTCATTGACACTAGAAGTAACTTTAGGCTTGCTCCGAGGTAGGGTATTGAGACCCTTGCTATTTCTGTTGTAAATTAATGACCTAGCGGACAATATTAATAGCAACAGCAGGTTTTATGCAGATGGAGTTATTTTTAATACAGTTCTGTCTTTAAACAATCTGCACAAACATTCATTCATATTTGACTAAATTTGAAAGTGATGCAAAGATTGACAACTTGTTTTAAAAGTTCAGAAATGTGAAATTATATACTTCACTAAATGAAAAACAGTGCTATCCCATCACTAGAACATCAGCGAGTTACGGCTGCGATAAGTGAAATCATACAAAAACAGTGTAACAATTCCTGAGGATAAGAAATGGAATGATCACATAGGCTGAACTGTAGTCATAACAGATGGCGGAACTCGGTTCATTGGCAACGTACTGAAAAATACAGTTTACAAAGGAGACCGCTTCCAAAGCATCTTGGAACTTTGCTATAGCGAGTGGAAGCTAAACCAAATACGACTAATAAGAAATATCGGATTTATGCCAAGAAGAGCAGCACCAATTGTCTGAGGTTTGTTTGACTCACATAAGAGTGTCGCAGAAATGCTGAAACCATGAACTGGCATACGCTTGAACGTATATGCCAACAGCCCCGAGGAAGCATACTTACAACACTTCAAGAATTAGTATTAAGTGCAGTATATTGGAATATACTACGAGGGCAGTTCAATAAGTAATGCAACACATTTTTTTTCTGAAACAGGGTTTTTTTTATTCAGCATTGAAATACACCAGGTTATTCCCCAATTTTTTAGCTACACAACACTATTTTTCAACGTAATCTCCATTCAATGCTACGGCCTTACGCCACCTTGAAATGAGGGCATGTATGCCTGCACGGTACCATTCCACTGGTCGATGTCGGAGCCAACGTCGTACTGCATCAATAACTTCTTCATCATCCGCGTAGTGCGTCCCACGGATTGCGTCCTTCCTTGGGCCAAACATATGGAAATCCGACGGTGCGAGATCGGGGCTGTAGAGTGCACGAGGAAGAACAGTCCACTGAAGTTTTGTGAGCTCCTCTCGGGTGCGAAGACTTGTGTGAGGTCTTGCGTTGTCATGAAGAAGGAGAAGTTCGTTCTGATTTTTGTGCCTACGAACACGCTGAAGTCGTTTCTTCAATTTCTGAAGAGTAGCACAATACACTTCAGAGTTGATCGTTTGACCATGGGGAATGACATCGAACAGAATAACCCCTTCAGCGTCCCAGAAGACTGTAACCATGACTTTACCGGCTGATTGTATGGCTTTAAACTTTTTCTTGGTAGGGGAGTGGGTGTGGCGCCACTCCATTGATTGCCGTTTTGTTTCAGGTTCGAAGTGATGAACCCATGTTTCATCGCCTGTAACAATCTTTGACAAGAAATTGTCACCCTCAGCCACATGACGAGCAAGCAATTCCGCACAGATGGTTCTCCTTTGCTCTTTATGGTGTCCGGTTAGACAACGAGGGACCCAGTGGGAACAAACCTTTGAATATCCCAACTGGTGAACAATTGTGACAGCACTACCAACAGAGATGTCAAGTTGAGCACTGAGTTGTTTGATGGTGATCCGTCGATCTCGAACGAGTGTGTTCGCACGCTCCGCCATTGCAGGAGTCACAGCTGTGCACGGCCGGCCCGCACGCGGGAGATCAGACAGTCTTGCTTGACCTTGCGGCGATGATGACACACGCTTTGCCCAACGACTCACCGTGCTTTTGTCCACTGCCAGATCACCGTAGACATTCTGCAAGCGCCTATGAATATCTGAGACGCCCTGGTTTTCCGCCAAAAGAAACTCGATCACCGTTGTTTGCAACGCACATCCGTTACAGACGCCATTTTAACAGCTCCGTACAGCGCTGCCACCTGTCGGAAGTCAATGAAACTATACGAGACGAAGCGGGAATGTTTGAAAATATTCCACAAGAAATTTCCGGTTTTTTCCAACCAAAATTGGCCGAGAAAAAAAGTGTGTTGCATTACTTATTGAACTGCCCTCGTACAAGCGTCTATGTATCGCTCCAGCAGGGGACGCGAAAACGAGGTTACCCCAACATTATTTCAACGCCCAGACGCATTTAACCACTCATTGTTCACGCGCTCGACACACGAATGGAACAATAAGTAACGCTAATACATGTGGCACAGTAAGAAGACCTGTTCGCCTCGCACTTCATCCCTGCTGGCGGAGTAGAGATGTAGATGGTTGCCCTCTAACCTACGGCTCTCTGTCCGACTGATGGCCAGCTCATAAATAAACTCACAGCACTGTAGTTAACTTCAGACCAAATGAACAAATTATTTAGACTGCAGCAACCTACAGTTGGTCTAGCAACAGAGACTAAGTTTCTGTTGTCATCCGGGTTTCCAGTACCTGTAGTATGAATTTGTAAATGGTTCACGCCTCTTTGTTCTACGACACAGCGAACACTTTCTCCAATGCACTATTATGGTTGCAGGGGAACTGTCAAGATTAATTACCTTTTCTTCATAATTAGCTCTTCCCTTCCTTTGCGCATACGCAACTAATTTAGAGTTATTACACGACGGTCCACATCAGAACTTACTTATTACTGATATAGTTACTCGTCTGCTGCATATGAACTAAAGAAGACTGAAGCTTTTCATTTAATTTATTTACGGCGTAAGTGTTTTCGGAGAAACAGCACTGTACAGCTAATATCTTGATTAGTAAGATAACACTGCTCTATAACTAAATCTGTCTACATAAGATATTAACTACTTACTTATTAAGATATCGGTCCTTTCTTTAGATATTTCTGTTGCTTACATCCTATGTTACAATCTAGTACATGTATTTGAACCGTAAATTCACTTTAAAAATTTTTCTCAAGAATTTGCTTTATTTACTAGCGATTCATCAAGAACATTAACACATTTAATCACACTATGTGAACGTGGAAGTAGTTGCCAGTGGGTAACTAATGAAAACAAATCAAATTTCTTTCAACAAATGGAAATTTTATTCCTAAAAGCCCTTTTCTTTAAAAACACATTGAAAATTATAATCAGGAAGCACCCTCTAAATATCAAGTTACAATTTACTCAGAGGCAGAAAGAACAAATTTTGACTGTATGAGCTATCGGGCTGAGAACCTTGCCGCTCCCTTTTGACACGGCCGTAGTCACGACCGCTCACAACAACCTCTGAAAGACTATACTGGTGCAAATCTGCAACATACCAGATTACTTTAAACTAAAAATTTTAATAACTCACACAAGCACATAAACTGTGCACCCCGTAGGAGGGATGGAAATGGTACAAAACACTAACATTAAAAGATTAACTTGCCACCAAAGGTGCAACTTGATTTTAAAAAAAGGTCTTCGGTGGAAGGGTGGCAACTTTATATACTAAAATGACCATTTAAATAAAAACCCATGAAATGCAGTCTTACATAAAATATACAAGGTTGGCCAAACATGCTCTACATTACACATATACCGCCTCTCAAGATGATAGGCAAGATAAAAACCATATTTCAGGAATTCGGCCGTTACACTTCACGCAGTAAATCCGTTAACGTCGAATCTGACAAACATGACAGAGACAGCTATTAACGTACGGCAAACAGACAGCCAGACCGACACTAACTGCCTAACAAACGCGGACGAGAGACAGACGAGCAAGCTGGGGACGAGAGACTGACCAAGAAAACAAGTAGAATTTAACAAGAAAACGAAACAAACATATTACGAATCACTTAACTTCTAATAAACTGCGATGTCTGGCGAAGGCCTGGCGCAGCACACGGAAAACGCTCTCCCGAACCGTCTGAAGCCAGCCGCTTCAACGGACGCAGGAAGGTGCGCCGATCTCCCGTCTCACGGCGTCGCAGCTCGCACCGGCCAGACCGATGTCGTGGGTTGGCTCCTGTCTCTCTCGTGTCGGCCGTGAAGCCACTATCCCTCGCGGACAGACATACTTGCACTCCGAACGACAGACAGACACTGACTGCCCCACACTGACCCGGCTGACCAACTGACCGCCTGGCGAGCTCATAGCGCCCCTTAAATGCAGGTGAACAGGCAACCCTTCCCCTTTTTCACCAGAGGGAGACACCAAAGCTGCAACTGCCACAACGGCGCCACCGCCAGAAACGGAGGGCGACTGCTTCACACTACGTGCTGCGGCGCGCTCTTCAAAACAGCAATTTTTACCACGGCTCTGTATTAACAAGAATAAAAATTATTATTACCTTCTGCGTGTTATTACTTTATTAACTATAAATAACATAACAGAACTAACTAACATTTAGGAATGAAAGTAATGAACTACAGTTTCACGTTTTTAAAGTCTATAGCTGGTCTCTACTTCGGAAAATGAATTCTCTATTACCTTCATAATTTTTTCTAAAGTGTGATGATTTTACATCAAATTTATATTCTTACATTTCCTCTTTGCGCCAACATTGAAAAAGCACTTCTCTCGGCGCGGAAGTTGCCTCTTTGGCTCCAGAAAGATCTTTACGCCGCCCTTGGCGAGCGTCGTAGTCCTCGTGTGCCTCCATCGCTGTACCGCGACGTATCACGCCAGCACTGAGGTCCACGGAAGTTTTAACTCCTGGCACTCTCCTACGTCTGTCACCCCACCATATGCAGCTCAACATGTCTCTAGGCCGCGATCTTCACTTACATCTCCTCATGATTTTAGAATATTTCTCCTAATGAACAAAAATCTTCGATGAACATCTTGTTGTCCTTCTGTATTAAGTAACTACTCATTGCCTGTTTATTTATGTAATTATAAGTGTCAATTCAGTCATTTGTTTCTTTGAAGGTAAATTTCCACTTCTGTTCTGGACATCTTGTCTATTTTCTTTAACTTCTGCAACAATGACTCGTCACAACCTTTCTTATGTTCTTACGTCTCTGAAATGAATACAGTGCCGAACAACGTGATCTGGCGTTCCAAATTCCCCACAGTTAAACCTAGCGTAAAATCGTTGTTCAGTTCTGTTCAAATACTTTGGGTAAGACCAATGCTCCGTAAAAAAATGGACCGCATTCCTCGAGAGTAGAATGTACTTCATTTGAAGTCTTTTCTTCACACTGGGAAAGAAGTCTTAGTCGCATTGTCCTGTCTCACCCGTGATCTTCATAGGAGTTTTCTGTTTGTCACACCAGGTGGTTATAACTAAGGTGTAGCTACTCACGGAGGTCCAGTGTGGGCTGTAATTATCGTATGGGAGAACAACTTGGTAAATATACTAATGCGTTAAAGCGGAACTGATTTACGATAAATAATTTAGTTACAATTTTTACCACAAGGTGCAAATCTGGCGCTGTGAATGCAAAAAAACATATAGACATGTTTTCATGTGTAATGGATTAGGAACGGGACGTGGGCAGAAAAGGTCAAACATTTGTGAAAGACACAATGTTGATTTTATTATCAGCCAGCACAGCCGCCACAGCTCAACTGAACCACACTCTGCTACCAGTTGAGCTGTGTTACCGCTCAAGTTACATGCTAGAGAAACCAAAATTGCAATTTAACCACAGCTACTCAAAGGAGATAGGAAGCTAGGGATCTTGCTGATGGCCAAACTTGAGGTTGGTACATAATTTTAATTTCAACTAAAGAACAGATTTCATTAAGACAGAATTATAGAATCACAATTAGAATATAAAAATTTAATTCGGACCTTTGTCATGTTAAGGAAATATACAACTGACTTTAACCGTCTCCTCTTTTTTTTGTTTAAAAAAAAGGATACAAATAGAATTACCAAGATCAAGTCTTTAAATTTCGGACGCTTGTCCTTCACCCAACTTAGATAACCTATGTGATTAGAACATGAATTAATACAAAAAACAGCATTTTAACGATAATAATTAGATCTGATTGCAAAAGGATCACAGACAGTCACCACCATAAGCACACTATTAAGTTCATTGCTTACATAAACAAAATTTACAAACAATGGTTCAAATGGCTCTGAGCACTATGGGACTTAACATCTGAAGTCATCAGTCCCCTAGAACTGCGACTTTTCTTACGTTTATTTACGTATCTAAATACATGTTCCTTTCACTTATTATTTTGTAAGTTGCAGAGGAAAACATCTTGTCTTATATACTCTGTATGTGTTACAAGTGCTCTCCGTATTTGTTCTGGTGCGTCAACGGCAAAATGGAACCATCAGTGGAGAAATCTTCCCACAACGACCAGTGAAGGACGTTGTGGCATTTGAGAAAATAATACAACAAATGGCTCTGAGGACTATGGGACTCAACTTCTAAGGTCATCAGTCCCCTAGAACTTAGAACTACTTAAACCTAACTAACCTAAGGACATGACACACATCCATGCCCGAGGCAGGATTCGAACCTGCGACCGTAGCGGTCGCGCGTTTCCAGACTGAAGCACCTAGAACCGCTCGGCCATATCGGCCGGCCAAAATTTACACAACACTAATGATTCACCTTGAGTTACTTATGAAAAGATCTCGTCCGTGCCGGCGGACAGGTCGGATTTTTTAACTAAAGGATGGAAGCACGGCTTATACACGGTGGTACACAAACGAGTAGAAAGCAACCGCCAAGCAATTTCGAATTCACGCCGCAGACAAATTCAACTCGTGATTCACCCTTTTCAGGAATAACTGAAAGCCAAACTGAGACATTTACGAATAAAAGAAGAATTAAAATTACAAAAGCTCTGCCCTTCATATTATAAGAAAGTCTAAAACCAAAACTGGGCGAATAGCACATTAATTAAAATACTACATCAAATTAACACTGCAAGGAACCTTTAAAAGAAACAGTTAAACACTATTCCCGTTTGCATTTGCCGAAATAATTAGACTCCGCTCAGCGGAAACAACACTTCGAAGCCTTAGACTTCGTGAGTTCCGTATAACACTCTCTTGTTCAAAACTATCCTTAAATGATCTCCGGTAGATACAACATGCCGCCATAAGTTTCACAAATCTTCACAGATTAAGAGCAGAATATGAATCATACGTAACTTCAAGCTTCCACTTACGCGATGAGAAGATGTCCAGCATGAGACGACGGACCCGCCACCGTTTCGCACGCAAACGCTTCGACTAATCAGCACCGTACACCCGGCGTGCGACAGAACGGCAAGGACGGCGAGGCCCAGGCACAGCGGATGGAGACGAGGGCTGCCCTCAAAACATGTTGCCTCGTTGAACGCCGACCGGAGAGAGCCCCTCGGCCATACGCCAAGCCGGAAAACCAAAGGCGGAACAGTCAGAGATACAAGACCAGGAGAGTGTCGATATTTGCGACGCGGGTGGAGCATAACTAGCTCCAGTCGCCACAGCTCACGTTGACATAAAAAAGGCGGTCTTGGCGCTCGTATAACAGAGTGAATAGACAAATCTAAAGCGTTTTACTTGATTGTCGCCCAAGAAATTGTTTTCGTATACAGGGACATGAGTCAAAACTAAAATAACAAATACGTCATCTGTAAGTGATAAAGAGAGGGTTGAGGAGGGGCGGGAAAGTGGGATGGGAAGATAAGTGAAATTATGGGAACAGATTTTACTTGCTCTCCCTTCCCCTCCTTTTCGAGTTATTTTACACTACTGGCCATTAAAATTGCTACACCACGAAGATGACGTGCTACAGACACGAAATTTAACCGACAGGAAGAAGATGCTGTGATATGCAAATGATAACCTTTTCAGTGAATTCACTCAAGGTTGGTGCCGGTGGCGACACCTACAACGTGCTGACATCACGAAAGTTTCCAACCGATTTCTCATACACAAACAGCAGCTGACCGGCATTGCCTGATGAAACGTTGTTGTGGTGCCTCGCGTAAGGAGGAGAAATGCGCACCATCATGTTTCCGACTTTGATAAAGGTCCGATTGTAACCTATCGCGACTGCGGTTTATCGTATCACGACATTGCTGCTCGCGTTGGTCGAGCTCCAATGACTGTTAGCAGAATATGGAATCGGTGGGTTCAGGAGGGTAATACGGAACGCCGTGTTGGATCCCAACGGCCTCGTATCACTGATAGTCGAGATGACAGGCATCTTATCCGCATAGCTCTAACGGATCGTGCAGCCACGTCTCGATCCCCGAGTCAACAAAAAAAAAAAAAAAATGGTTCAAATGGCTCTGAGCACTATGGGACTCAACATCTGAGGTCATCAGTCCCCTAGAACTTAGAACTACTTAAACCTAACTAACCTAAGGACATCACACACATCCACGCCCGAGGCAGGATTCGAACCTGCGACCGTAGCCGTCGCGCGGTTCCAAACTGAAGCGCCTAGAACCACACGGCCACACCGGCCTGCCCTGAGCCAACAGATGGGGACGTTTGCAAGACAACAACCATCTGCACCAACAGTTCGACGACGTTTACAGCAGCATGGACTATCAGCTTGGAGACCATGGCTGCGGTTACCCTTGACGCTGCCATCACAGACAGGAGCGCCTGCGATGGTGTACTCAACGACGAACCTGGATGCGCGAATGGCAAAACGTCATTTTTTCGGATGAATCCAGGTTCTGTTTACAGCATCATGATGGTCGCTTCCGTGTTTGGCGACATCGCGGTGAACGCACATTGGAAGCGTGTATTCGTCATCGCCATACTGGCGTATCACCCGGCGTGATGGTATGGGGTGCCATTGGTTACACGTCTCGCTCACCTCTTGTTCGCATTGACGGCACTTTGAACAGTGGACGTTACATGTGTTACGACCCGTGGCTCTACCCTTCATTCGATCTCTGCGAAACCCTACATTTCAGCAGGATAATGCACGACTTCATGTTGCAGGTCCTGTACGGGCCTTTCTGGATACAGAAAATGTTCGACTGCTGCCCTGGCCAGCACATTCCCCAGATCTCTCACCAACTGACAACGTCTAGTGAATGGTGGCCCAGCAACTGGCGCGTCACAATACGCCTGTCACTACTCTTGATGAACTGTGGTATCGTGTTGAAGCTGCATGGGCAGCTGTACCTGTACACGCCATCCAAGCTCTGTTTGATTCAATACCCAGGCGTATTAAGGCCGTTAATACGATCAGAGGTGGTTGTTCTGGTTACTGATTTCTCAGGATCTATCCACCCAAATTGCGTGAAAATGTAATCACATGTCATTTCTGGTATAATATATTTGTCCAATGAATACCCCTTTATCATCTGCATTTCTTTTTGGTGTAGGAATTTTAATGGCCTGTAGTGTATATTTGACTTTCATCACTGTTTCCGGTGAACCTACCAGGTGTATTTATACAGGTTTACCTGCTCTCTTTATCACACTCATACACTACGGTGTGTCTAAAGCATTTTCAAATTTGTTACGACCATGTCTTCGACTGAACAGAATGTATTGGCCGTAGCTGGCTTGTTATGTACCTTTTCGATCAGCTGCGTGTAAGCAGAATGTTGCTTTCCTTGATTTCTTTGCATTTCCTTTTGATTATCAACGTTATGATTGATAAAGTTCGATAAATCATGAGTGATGTTCTTCCTTTTGGTGATTTCCAGGAAGGCAAACCAACACTTTGTCTCTAAAACAAAGGAGAATACTAACTGCACTTCAGGTTACCACAACAATAGAACTCGCATTTGATCTACTCTCATGCTAATGCGAAAACACAGAATGAAATGATGAGAGATCTAGATCCGAAATTTGTACAGGAAATTCACAAAATGCTCCGACGACGAGACCTTCATAGGTAGACAGAATTTATATTTTTCTCTGGTATACTTTATAGTCGTGCTAAATTCTTGGTAGAACTCCTCTGCTACCGTTCTTCCTCTGTCCAGTTCCTTCAGACCTTCTCGTGGATCCAATACTACTAATTTTCTTCTATCAGTCTTCTCGGATTTCGAGCTGAACACACGAAAAAAGTTGCATTCGGTGCCTTGTTTCATCAGCAACTGAGTCACCTAATGGCTTTGTGGCGTTCAGTCCCGATGCTCAGGTTATGGATGTGTCACTTCTGCAACGTTCCATAGTTCTCGCAGAAATTACTGGCCGATAGAGTAAACGTCTCCCGGTAGTAACATATTCTGGCTATCTGATGGATATCCGCTATGAGAAACCTTGAGACAGGTGCAATGCGAATTTAATGCGAATTTAAGAATTCAATTTGCAGTTTCTGTAGACTGTTATCGACCGCGATCAACCCAACAGTTATAGAATAATACGAAACTGGGCTCAAGAGCGTCTTGTACAGAACATCATCTTGGTCCTGTGAAAGTGTGGACGTTGGGCTCAGCCGCGCCTTCCCATCGCTTTGGACCTTAGATCTTTTCTATGTTGGTGCCAAGGTGAGTGCCTCTCGAAAATGGCACCTAGGTACTTTGTAGTACTTCCCAGTAGGCCGCGGTGGGCGTGCGGTTCTAGGCGATGCAGTCCGGAACCGCGGGACTACTACGGTCGCAGGTTCGAATCCTGCCTCGGGCATGGATGTGTGTGATGTCCTTAGGTTAGTTAGGTTTAAGTAGTTCTAAGTTCTAGGGGACTGATAACCTCAGGTGTTAAGTCCAACAGTGCTCTGAGGCATTTGAGTCTTCCCAATGCATTGTTCCACCCTGACTTTCCCCTGTCGCAAGTTTATGGGAACTTTTTGTCTCGTCATGAGGCACTGAAGGCCAAACTCCGTTTGGCTGCCCATGACACCAGGACGTCGCGGGTGGACTGCAATCTGTACTGCATGAGCCATGCTCACGCTGCATTGACATAGCGCCATATCGTCCGTGTACAGCGAGAGCTGAGCGAGTGGACAAGTCCGCTGTGTGCAAGGTGTACTAGGAGACCACGCACTGATCCAATTGCGACTCCTGCGTACTGATACGGAATATTATGCTTTCTAAGTAGAATTTCAGGAGACATGCATGAGGCATTGGAATCCCCTGTCAGCACTCAACAACTAAGGACAAGCAATAAAGAACTCCAACGCATGATTCAGACTGAACATAGTTGCTGACGTCATTTCACATACACTACACCAAACATACTAGCAAACATGACTGTATATCGGACACAGAATTCACAGGGAAAACACACTGATACATCAACCATGCAAGGACTCTTGACACTGCTGTATTCGCCAAATAATCTTGGCGTCAAACATAAACAGGTGGTAGGAAGAGAACTGCTCATCAATGAAAGTAATTGCTGTTATAAGTTGGCTTGCTTGCACGCAGCAACTATACAGGCTCGTGACAGGGGTTATTAGGTTAGACGATTTACGGAAAAAGGATGGCAGCAGAGATTAGCAACCATGTTCGACGATACTGGACGTAACATATATATGCCGAGAGGGGGAACACGCAGAGCACCCAGGAACAACGTCGAACATGACTGTTGTTATGGATTGGGGAGGCACAACACTCCATGGACGTACAGACCTTCAGATCTTTGAAAACGGTATACTGACCGGTCAGTGTTATTGTGACACTGCTTTCTTACCTATGTGTGTGTTTGCTGGGGTGCATTTGAACCTGACTTCATTTCTATGGATGACAGTGCGTGACCACATCCAAACGCGTAGTTGAAGCAGCTCTTCAGAGGAAAGCATATTCGACCCATGAACTGGCCTGCCCCTCCCCTGACTTAAATCCCATCTAGCACGTGTGGGATGCGTTGGAGAGATATATTGCATCACATCCGCATGCACAAACGACTGTACAGCAGTTTTCAACCGCGTTGGTGGAAGAATGGAACGCTCTACCACAGGAATTCATCCGCCATGTGGCCAGCCTTGAAGCACGCTACACAGCTTGCATTGCCGTCCGTGTTGATCACACTCCCTATTAAAACCGTGTCCCATATTTTATAATCTCCAAGGGATCATTGTAATTTGTGGTGACTTTAGTGTCATTATTGTCTTTGAATAAAAGTGTTATTTCTATAGGTTTCATTGTGTCTTTCTTTCAGTTGTAATTGTATGCAGTTGAAACTACACGGTACTAGAAGCAAAAGAGTCTCAGTAAATGTAGGTCCGCATACGAACCGTTTGCGAGATAATTGAAGCTTTCTGGTTCCCTGCCACCACTGACTTGATTCTGTGTAAAATTCCTCCCACTTAGGAAAGATAACAATACTGCACAACATATAAAATGTCATTAGAGATACTTTGGTAGAAGTGTAGGTGTTCTGAAAGAATGCGACAACAGTTACATGACTGTACTCGTAATTAAAGGAGGAGTTCAAAGTGTCGTCCTTGTAGCTGGATGCAGGCCTGTATCTCTCGCCACACCAAGTTTCGAATCCCTTCAAACACGCCTGTATCACTTCGAAATGCTTCAAGAACGTTGACAGGTCTCTGCTCCAATTCTTCAACCATGTTCACTGGAGTGGCGTACAGTGTACCATTAAGGTGGCTTCATCCACAGATAGGTGATCTTATAGGCCATGGTACAGGTCCTTCTTGCTCAGTCCATTTTTGATTATATCACTGCCTTAGACGTCATCTTACCATAGCAGCAAAATGTGACGGTACTGCACCATGCATCTTGCCTTGCTCTAAGGCAACATCCTCAACTAGTCCTGAAAGATGATGCCGCAGAAACCGAAGGTAATTGCGTTCACTGATTTTGTTTGGTAACATGTATGCCCCAATAGAAGGATCACGTAGTACCCTTTACCACATATTCGACGAGAAACGTCGCTGGTATGGAGATTCATGCACAATAAACGGGTTGGAGTCTACATGACTCGAAACGTGAGAATTATGAATTAAACACACCATCACGGGTGCATCCTTCATCTGTAAGTAGAATGTTATTGTCAAACGTAGTGTTGCCTACTACTTGTTTGTTGTACCCCCTAAGAGAAAGTTAGTCTAGTACCAATGTCCGCCTCACTGAGACATTCAAGTCATTGTGGTGGTAGGAGTACAGTGCACTGAGATGCATTATTGTCTAAACACTACTGAGGCTCGTTCCAGGAATTTGTGTGCCAAGTCTCCTTGCTGATTTTCGTGGAAAGTGTTCGACGATTCCCAGCTCCACATCTTCAAGCACAGATGTAATACGTGCAGGCCCTCAAGCTCCTTCAGCATGTGCGAAGCTCCCAGTTTTCAGGGGCGCTGATGCACACATGTAAACATTCGATTCTCGGGGTACCTTCGAGCACGATATGCTTCTTGATAGAAGTGTGCAGCCTCCCATGCATTGACGTTAGCCCTACCACACATGAAATGAATATCTACATACTCTTCGCTACTGTCATGTTCCCCGTTACCACCAACAGTCCTACAACACAACTGAAGCCTCACGAACAACTTCCATGAGTGGTTTTCTAACGTTTTACTGTAATCCTGTGTCCATTCTGTTTACAGCTCCATGTACTGAAAATGCAAATGAAAACCATGCCAAGGACTGGCATGCGGTGTTTACACAGAAACACGTCAGTAGTGGCTGGTAACCACAGAGTCGCAAATATCTCACAAACTGTTCGTTTACGGACATATGTTTACTGAGAGTTTTTTCTTTTTAATATTATGTAGTTTCAACTGCCTTCGCTTATGCCATTAATTATGATACTTACGGTATATTGACTAAACCTGGTTGAAAGGGTGGAAGGCCTAAGAACATAAAAAAACAAAAAACATTCGGAAAATTCAAAAATAAAAATGAAACATATGCCATTAGAATATATATCCAAAGGTTCACTTTGGCAGGAGGATAACGAAACAGAATTGGGATTTTGTCTAGCAAAGTATTGTAAGAGTTGTCAATATATCATTATACATGTTTGGAGTAATTAAAATAATTGCAACATCGTCTGTAAATAACATTAACTATCAGAATTGACGTATTTTGACCTGCTGCTTCGACTGAAATATCTTAATTGCTTCAAAAGGCTTTTCTAAAAACACGACGTCTCGAAAATAAGTTGTGCAGTATTCTGATATCACGCTCTGCAGGATTAGTTCATGGAAGGTATCCTCCACAGGACGTATTGCATCTCTGTGTATAACAGGTGCTTCTGATATCCAGTACATATTGTTGTTGATGTGTTCTTCAGTCCAGAGACTGGTTCGATGCAGCTCTCCATGCTACTCTATCCTGTGCAAGCTTCTTCATCTCCCAGTACCTACTGGAACCTACATCCTTCTGAATCTGCTTAGTGTATTCATCTCTTGGCCTCCCTCTACGATTTTTACCCTCCACGCTGCCCTCCAGTACTAAATTGGCGATCCCTTGATGCCTCAGAACAAGTCCTAACAACTGATCCCTTCTTCTAGTCAAGCGGTGCCACAAATTTGTCTTCTCCCCCAATTCTATTCAGTACCTTCTCATTAGTTACGTGATCTACCCATCTAATCTTCAGCATTCTTCTGTAGCACCACATTTCGAAATCTCTTCTTGTCTAAACTATTTATCGTCCGTGTTTCACTTCCATACATGGCTACACTCCATATAAATACTTTCAGAAACGACTTCCTGACACTTAAATCTATACTCGATGTTAACAAATTTCTCTTCTTCAGAAACGCATTCCTTGCCATTGCCAGTCTACGTTTTATATCCTCTCTACTTCGACCATCATCAGTTATTTTGCTCCCCAAATAACAAAGCTCATCTACTACTTTAAGTGTCTCATTTCCTAAACTAATTCCCGAGGTATCAACTGATTCAATTCTACTACATTCCATTACTTTTGTTTAGCTTTTTGTTGATGTTCATCTTGTAGCCTCCTTTCAGGACGCTGTCCATTCTGTTTAACTGGTCCTCTGCTGTCGCTGATAGAATTACAATGTCATCGGCAAACCTCAAAGTTTTTATTTCTTCTCCATGGATTTTAATTCCTACTCTGAATTTTTCTTTTGTTTCCTTTACTGCTGGCTCAATGTATAGATTGAATAACATTGGGGATAAATTACAACCCTGTCTCATTCCCTTCCCAACCACTGCTTCCCTTTCATGCCCCTCGACTCTTACAACTGCCATCTGGTTTCTGTACAAATTGTAAATAGCCTTTCGCTCCCTGTATTTTACCCCTGCCACCTTCAGAATTTGAAAGAGAGTATTCCAGTCAACATTGTCACAAACTTTCTCTAAGTCTACAAATGCTATAAACGTAGGTTTGCCTTCCCTTAATCTATCTTCCAAGATAATTCGTAGGATCAGTATTGCCTCACGTGTTCCAACATTTCTACGGAACCCAAACTGATCTTACCCAAGGTCGGCTTCTACCAGTTTTTTCCATTCGTCTGTAAAGAATTCGTGTTAGTATTTTGCAGCCGTGACCTATTAAACTGATAGCTGGGTAATTTTCACATCTGTCAACACCTGCTTTCTTTGGAATTGGAATTATTATATTCTTCTTGAAGTCTGAGGGTATTTCACCTGTCTCATACATCTTGCTCACCAGATGGTACAGTTTTGTCAGGACTGGCTCTCTCAAGGCCGTCAGTAGTGCCAATGGAATGTTGTCTACTCCTGGGGCCTTGTTTCGACTTAGGTCTTTCAGTGCTCTGTCAAATTCTTCACGCAGTTTCATATCTCCCATTTCATCTTCATCTACATTCTCTTCCATTTCCATAATATCACCCTCAAGTACATCGCCCTTGTATAGACCCTCCATATACTCCTTACACCTTTCTGCTTCTAATTCATTTCTAAATGACAAGGGGAAAACGAAAACCTGAACCAGAGGCAGAATGCTGATAAAGTAAGCACATGGGCTGGATAAAAAACAGTGGCAACACGTTTATAATTCATGCCACACTTTACTGACAGACGTTCATCGTCTTCCATGTCCTCAACATAAACGCCCCCCCATGACGATCACTCTCCCCCACAGAGATGGGAGACGTCGTTCACCGTCAGTGCACCTATATCTGTCGATGTCTCGCAAGGACCGACCTATGGCACGGATGATGTCTTATCTTGTGCTGTAGCGAGTGTCACAAAGAGGTTCTCTTATTTTGGTGAACAGGTCATAATCATCAGGACTCATATCGGGCGAATACGGTGGATATTCCAGTGTCTCCCACCGCCAGATTTGTAGGAGCTCCTGCACGAGCTTCTTCGTGTGGTATCGTGCAATCTCATGAAGGATGACGCGGTACAGAGCTAGAAGAAAAAAATCGTTCTGCGTTACGACCGAGTTCCACTTCAATTTTGATCCACACACGTTGTTCGCATTTCCTAAACATACTGTTAGGGCGCTTGAAGTGGCCTCCCGCACTTTCAGACAGTACACACAGCAACTGACTCAAACACGGCCGTCACCGCTCGCTGCACTACTTCAACTGACCTTTTGCTATCAGCTACAGACAGCGGGCTTGCCATATGATGCATGTCCTTCACGTTACGGCAGTGTTCCCGCTACTTTTTATGCAACACGGGAAGGGACGGATAATTTCAAGCAAGTGTAGAGGCCGGAAGCGTCGTTTATGACAACCAGCTTTTATTAGGTAGATTTTTAGGTAGTTGTTTACATAGGAGTTTTCATCTGAAGCAGTCGAAATGATTCAAGCGATCGAGTGTTCGCGGTTGATCTGCATTTAAGTTGAGCGGCGAGTTCAGTAGGATTACGTGACCACGTGTAGGGGCCTTAGCGTCCTTCTGCCAGCGGCTCAGAATGCCGGAGAGGAGTGACCAGCAGCCCCGGCCCGCGGCTCACCCCTGACCTTTGCGGAGCGCGCCGCGGCCGTGGCGGGGCCGCCCGGGCTCAGTCGGCTGCCGGCGGGGGCGGTGGTTGCAGCGGTCCGCTCCAGCGCATCCCTTCCGCGAGCCGCCGTGCGTTAACGAACCAGTCGTCAGCAGCTGGCCGCGTCCCGACACCCGCTCGGTGGTCGCCGCCGCCGCCGCCGCGCGCTGGGTGAGTGCCTGCTGCCTGCTAGTGGCAGCAGCAGCAGCTGGCCAGCGCCACCTCTGCACCACCTGCCACTTATCGACTCGCACCGAAGCGCCGCGCACGGCCTGTGTTCGGCTCATTGGTGCTGGCACCAACAGCACCCATCAATCAGTTGTCTAGCCTCATTGAGGAATTTGTCAAGTCCGTAATATACATTGAGATGACAAAAATCATGGGATACCTCCCCATATTC
Organism: Schistocerca americana; assembly: GCF_021461395.2. NCBI lineage: Eukaryota > Metazoa > Arthropoda > Insecta > Orthoptera > Acrididae > Schistocerca > Schistocerca americana. Next base: position 545,369,662 of record NC_060119.1, read on the forward strand.
TCTCAGACCACTTTCTGCCCGGAGTAGTGCAGTAGCTCGACGTGACACGGACTCAATAAGGTGTTGGAAGCCCCTTTAGAAATATTGAGCCATGCTGCCTCTATAGCCGGCCATAACTGCGAAATTGTTGGCGGTGCAGGATTTAGTACACGAACTCGTCTTTCGATTGTGTCCCACAAATGTTCGATGGGATTCATCTCGGGCAATCTGGGCGGCCAAATCATTCGCTGAAATTGTCCAAAACGTTCTTCAAACCAATTACGAACAACTGATGTTACTGGGCCCAATAACATGACGTCGTTGATTGGGAACGTGAAGTCCATGAATGGCTGCAGGAGGTCTCCTAGTAGCCAAATACGAGGGTTGAATGAAAAGTGATGCCTCCACATTCGTTAATAGGGTTTGGGTGGGAATATTTTAATAAACCAAACGCAGAAATAATCCTTAGAATGTGATCTTTAATTACCAATATTCACTTTTCCACGTAATCACCAGCCAGTTGGATAGATTTCTGCCAACGATGAACAAGTTTTCTGAGACCGTCACAGAAGAATTCGGCACTCTGTTTCCGCAGCCACAGTCTCACAGTTTTCTCAATGTCTTCATCAGAAGCATAATGATATCCCACGATTGAATGGAGAAATGCGTCACCTTCATTCTCGTAACCCGAGAGGAGTTCCTGCCATATTTCAAGTCTGTGTGCTTTCATTTCAGGAGCCAGCATCTGGGGTACCCATCGTGCATATATCTTCCTATAACGAAGCAAAGCAATAATGTAACCCAAACGTTCTTGTGAAATGCCGATTTTGCTTGCAATTTCTCTCTGAGTGATACGACGACCGTCCTGAATCAATACGTCAACCCCAACGACGCACAGTACTCACATCAACACAATCACCATAAACTGCTTTCATTCTCTGATGAATCTCCTTTGGGACGACAAATTCTGCTGTCAAGAATTCAATGATTGCACGTTGCTTAAATCGCATTGACTGACCGTCTGCGCACAGTCGCTCAATGTCAGGGCTTCCCACCAACTGGAGCTGTAGTCGGCTACGGGGCAAGCCAGAACCTGCCGCATACCAATTCTGCCAACTGTTGAAGAGTTACGAAGGTGGAGGAATTACTTTTCAGTCAACCTTCGTATAGCCATTTCCACTCAGTGAGCGGTTCGATTGCGCTAGAGGACCCATGGCATTCCATGTAAACACAGCCCAAACCATTATGGAGCCACCACCAGCTTGAACAGTGCTTTGTTGACAACCTGAATACATAGCATCGAGGAGTCTACACCATACTCGAACCCTCCTATCAGCTCTTAGCAAATGAAATCGGGACTCAACTGACCAGCCTCCGGTTTTCCAGTCGTTTAGGGTCGAACCGATGTGGTCATGAGCTCAGGAGAGACGCTGCAGGCGATGTCGTGCTGTTGGCAAAGGCACTCGTGTCGGTAGTCTGCTACTGTAATCCATTGATGCCAAATTTCGCCTCACCGTCCTAACGGATACATTCGTCGTACGTCCAACATTTATTTCTGCAGCTATTCCACGCAGTATTGCTTACCTCCAGGCAATGACAACTCTGTTAAGTGAAGGCCGTCGGCCAGTGTGTTGTCCGTGTTGAGAGGTAATGCCTGAAATGTGGTGTTCTCAGCACATTCTTGACACCAAGGATCTTGGTATATTGAATTCTCTACCGATTTCCAAATGGAATGTCCAATGCTTCTAGCTCCAACTAGCATTCCGCATCCAAAGTCAATATTCCTCTTCGTGCGGCCATATTCACATCGGAAACCTTTTCACACGAATCACCTGACTACAAATGACAGCTCCGTGAATGCACTGCCGTTTTATACCTTGCGTACGTGATGCTACCGCTATCTGCATATGAGCGTATCGCTGTCTCATGACTTTTGCCATCTCAATGTATACACACAACATGTAGCTACACTCCACTGACTGTGAGTACTACTGCCACTTCCCCCGTGTTCTCCTACAAGGCGCGAATGCTACGCGAGAAGAAATACTCAGTCTCAGCGTAAGTTCTAATCTCTCTAGTTTTACACTGTCTTTTGCCGAGGCGTACTTAAACAGAACAAATATGTTGGAAGACTCTTTTACGAAAGTTCATCTGTAAAATTACCGCGATGCACAACGCTTCTTTTCGAACGTCTGCCGCTCGATTTGGATGTGCATTTCCGTGACACATTCGCCCTAACTAAACCAACCTGCGACGAAACGCATGACTGCTCTTCGCATCTTCTCTGCTTCCTCTATCAATCCTTTGTGCCCCCCTGCGGGTTCGGGGGTAAGAATAGGCCCGCGGTATTCCTGCCTGTCGTAAGAGGCGACTAAAAGGAGTCTCACATGTTTCGGCCTTATGTGATGGTCCCCTCTCGGGTTTGACCTCCATCTTTCTAAATTGTTCCGAAGAGCGAGCCAATTGGGGAAGGGCGCCTTACATGGGGCACTGTATCCTTCGAGCAATTAGACCTTTAGCCGTCTTTCTCGTCGTTGCACTGGTGTCCCGCTCGTTTTCGATCTCTTGGGCGATTACCACGCTGCACTCTGCAGTGTTTCTTTTAACTGCGACGACGACCTTGGCCATTTTTGCACCTAAGATCCAGCACGGTAGCCAGTCCGTTGTGGTGGGGCCGCCATGTACCCTCTTGGTTGTAGCCCCCTGACAACACAGGGATCGCTCTACTGATGCCTGCACCGTTAACTCCCCACGTATGCCAAGGAGTAGATGCCCATCGCCCTGGGGCATCGGGACTCCCGGCAATGGCCATCCTGCCAGGTGGCCTTTGCTGTGGCTGGGTGGCGCCCGTGGGGAGGGCCCTTGGTCGGAGTAGGTGGCATCAGGGCGGATGACCCGCAATGAAGCGTGGTACATCATCTCTCGCTGGCGGCCAGCCGTCAGCAGTCTCTAAGCGTTCCAAGGCTCACTTCAAGGCTAATGTGTATGACCCCAAATCGTTCCCCTCCCTGGCCACACCATGGGAGGAACGAAGGGCTATGACTGAGAGCGAAAGATACTCGCCCCGGTATCTCGTCTGTACCAGAGCTGACGGGGAATCTTTTATGTCCGTGAAGCCTCAGTTCTTTGTAGAGCATTTAGAGGACAAGTTTGGGGAGGTGGAGGGCTTGTCCAAGATGCGGTCCGGATCGGTGTTGATCAAAACGGCATCCTCCGCCCAGTCGCGGGCCTTGCTCGCTTGTACTAAGCTGGGGGATGTCTCTGTCACTATCACGCCCCATAAGAGTCTGAACATGGTCCAGGGCATTATCTTTCACAGGGATCTCCTTTTACAGTCCGACGACGAGCTGCGCGCCAACTTGGAGCGCCGAGGTGTCCATTTCGTCCGGCGCGTCCACCGGGGTCCGAGGGATCGTCAAGTTGCCACCGGTGCCTTCATCTTGGCCTTCGAGGGTGACACGTTACCTGAGAAGGTCAAGGTGATGGTGTACCGTTGTGATGTCGAGCCATATATCCCTCCCCCGATGCGGTGCTTCAAGTGTTGGAAGTTCGGCCACATGTCTTCACGCTGTGCGTCCGACCTCGTCTGTCGCGATTGCGGTCGACCTTCCCATCCTGATCATCCCTGTGCGCCGCCTCCAATCTGTGTGAACTGTGGTGCGCACCATCCGCCTTGCTCGCCAGACTGTCCGATTCTGCAGAAGGAGCGGAAGATCATGGAAATAAAGACTCTCGACCGCCTGACGTACACTGAGGCGAAGCGGAAATATGATCAGCTTCATCCGGTGCGCATGACAGCTTCTTATGCCGCAACTGTCACTCCTTCTACAATTCCATCCGCTCCAGTCAGTTCTCAGAGTCGAAGTCCCACACCTGCCCCCTTGATGGTGGGGGGCACTAAACCTCCTGTTGCTCCTGCTCCATCTACTTCAGGAGCAACACCCCCCCAACCATCGGGGACATCAGTCCCCCCTTCCCAGCCGGAGAAGCGTAAGACTTCTTCGGCTACTCTCGTAAGGAAGGGGTCCCTTGGGGACCTTCCTTCGCACGCTCCGACCGGTTCCAAAGCCGACGGCCGCAAGTGGCTCAAACAACCGCCAGTCCCTGGTCGTCGGGACACACGGTCATCGTCTGTCCCTGAGACTGACCCAGTGACGCCCTCCCAGCCTGAACCACCCAAGGCGCAGCGCGAGAAGCAGAAGAAGAAGAAACTCCCCAACGCTACCGACATTGCGGTGGCACCCATTCCGCCGCTTCCTACAAGCTCTGCGTCTGAGGATGAGGTGGAGATTCTGGCGTCCGCTGAGGACATGGATCTCGCCGGTCCCTCAGATGCAGTAGATGGCTGTTGTCCAGGTGGTGACTCCGTAGCAGCAGGGGCCCCGGAGGCGTAAACTGCCTCCCCAATCCCTTCACGCCTTTCCCATCCATGGCTAATACCATCCTCCAGTGGAACTGCAGCGGTTTTTTCCACCATCTAGCTGAGCTCCGCCAACTTATCAGCCGTCATCCTTTCCTTTGCATTGCTCTGCAGGAAACTTGGTTTCCAGCAATGCGAAGCCCCGCCCTCCGTGGCTATCGGGGTTATTTTAAGAACCGGACAGCTTATGAAAGGGTGTCTGGTGGCGTCTGCATATATGTCCTTAACTCTCTTCACAGCGAGTTTGTACCTCTACAAACAGCTTTAGAGGCTGTCGCTGTTCGGGTGTGGACGCCAGAGGCTCTCACCGTCTGCAGTATTTACCTTCCACCTGATGGTACTGTCGCGCAGCATGTCCTGGCTGCTCTGATAGCCCAACCGCCGCCACCTTTTTTGCTGCTGGGCGATTTCAATGCCCACAACCCTCTATGGGGTGGGACTGTCTCCGATGATCGTGGTCGGGCCGTGGAGCATGTGTTGGCTCAGCTCGACCTTAGCCTCTTAAACACCGGTGCTCCCACGCATTTCAGTGTGGCCCATGGCTCGTTCTCGGCCATCGATCTCTCTATTTGCAGCCCTGGACTTGTCCCATCCCTCCACTGGAGGGTGCATCCTGACCTGTGTGGTAGTGACCATTTTCCCATCTATTTGTCACTGCCACAATGTCATTCTTCTGGGCGCTTGCCCCGCTGGGCTCTCCACAGGGCTGACTGGCCAGCTTTTACTTCCGCTGTAACCATTGCGTCTCCCCCACAGGGTGACATTGACGAGGTGGTCCGTGTTTTCACCACGTCCATCATTTCAGCGGCCGAGGCTGCCATCCCCCGTTCCTCTGGCCTCCCTCAGCGGAAGGCTGTCCCCTGGTGGTCGCCGGAGATTGCTGAGGCTATTCGCGACCGTAGGCGGGCTCTCCAGCGTCATAGGCGGCACCCGTCTCTGGAGACCCTCATCGCCTTCAAGAGGCTCCGTGCCTTCGCCCGTCGTCTTATTGCACGGCGTAAGCAGGAGTGCTGGGAGAGGTACGTCTCCTCCCTGGGCTCCCGTGTCTCGTCCTCGCACGTGTGGTCCCGGATCCGGCGGATTTATGGCTCCCAGACCCCTGTGGGTGTCCCTGGGCTCTCCTTGGACGGCGCTGTCTGCACGGACGCTGCCGCCATTGCTGAACGGCTAGCCGCGCACTTTGCTCAGAGCTCTGCGACTGCATCCTATCCCCCCGCCTTTCGCTCTCTAAAGGAGCGAGCCGAGCGGACGCCGTTCTCATTCCACACGCGTCATTATGAAACATACAATGCTCCTTTCAGCGAGAGGGATTGCCCTGATACAGCACCAGGACCGGACTGCATCCACGCGCAGATGCTGAAGCATCTCTCCAGGGACTGCCAGAGACACATCCTCACCATCTTTAACCGCATTTGGAGCGAGGGCGTGTTCCCGTCGCAATGGCGAGAGGGTCTTATTGTCCCCTTCGTGAAGCCCGGTGCGGACCCACTGGCGGTGGACAGCTATCGTCCCATTACCCTCACCAACGTTTTGTGCAAATTGCTCGAACGTATGGTGGGGCGTCGTTTGTGTTGGGTCCTTGAGTCGCGCGGTCTCCTCGCTCCATCTCAGGGTGGCTTCCGTCGGGGCTGGTCTGCAGTGGACAATTTGGTGCGGCTGGAATCTGCTGTCCGTACGGCTTTTGCCCGACGTCAGCATCTTGTTGCTGTATTTTTCGATCTGCAGAAGGCGTATGACACTACATGGAGGCATCACATCCTCGCCACGTTGCATGGGTGGGGTCTTCGTGGTCGGCTCCCGGCTTTTCTTCAAAGCTTTTTATTGCGCCGCTCTTTCCGGGTGCAAGTCGGTGCCACCTCTAGTTCCTCTTACATACAGGAAAATGGGGTCCCGCAGGGCTCGGTCTTGAGCGTCTCCTTATTTTTAGTGGCCATTAATGGTTTGGCTGCAGCAGTGGGGTTGTCGGTGTCTCCTTCTTTGTATGCCGACGACTTCTGCATCTCATTTAGCTCCACGACTACAGGAGTCGCCGAACGCAGGCTGCAAGTCGCCGTTCGCAAGGCAGCATCATGGGCTCTGACTCTTGGTTTTCAGTTCTCTGCTGCCAAGACTCGGGTTATGCACTTCTGCAGGCGTCGGACGGTCCACCCTCATCCTGAACTTTTTCTCGACGGCCACCTGCTTGAAGTGGTGGACACTTGCCGCTTCTTGGGACTCGTGTTTGATGCCCGGCTCACATGGGTTCCTCATATTACTCTGCTGAAGCAAAAATGCTGGCGGCACCTCAACGCCCTCCGCTGCCTTAGCCACACGTCTTGGGGTGCGGATCGCTGCACGCTTCTGCGATTGTACAGAGCCCTTGTGCAGTCTCGGCTTGATTATGGGAGCCTGGCCTATGGGTCTGCATCTCCCTCAGTGTTGAAGTTGTTAGACCCCATACACCACTGTGGGGTCCGGCTTGCAACTGGCGCTTTTCGTACGAGCCCCGTGGATAGTCTACTGGTGGAGGCCGGGGTTCCCCCGCTGCGGATTCGCCGCCATCGACTGCTCGCCGACTATGCTGTCCACGTGCATTGCTCGCCAGGCCATCCCAATCGTCGCCTGCTTTTCCCTGCCATGGTCCTCCATCTGCCCGAACGGCGACCTAGGTCTGGGCTTTCCGTCGCTGTCCGTGTTCAGTCCCTGCTGTCGGAATTGGGTTCATTCCCTCTTCCGCCTCCTTTCCGGGTCCGTGCACCTACGCCTCCCTGGTGTTTGTCCCGGCTGTCCGTCCGTCTGGACTTGGCACAGGGACCCAAGGACTCGGTTCCGCCTGTGGCCCTCCGTCGCCGTTTCCTTGCTCTCCTCGCCTCATTTTCGGACTGTGAGACTGTCTACACTGATGGTTCCCTGGTTGATGGTCGCACTGCCTACTCATTTGCTCATGCTGCTCATGTTGAGCAGCGCTCCTTGCCGGCTGGCTGCAGTATTTTTACTGCAGAGCTGGTGGCCATCTTGCGCGCTCTTGAGCATATGCGTTTCTGCTCAGGTAGGTCCATCGTCATCTGCAGTGACTCCCTGAGCAGCCTTCAGGCCATCGACCGCTGCTATCCCTCCTCTCCTCTGGTGTCCTCCATTCAGGAGACTGTTTCCGCCATTGCCCGTTCTGGTCGTTTGGTGGTCTTGGTTTGGACGCCCGGTCATGTTGGCATCCCAGGGAACGAACGTGTAGACAGGCTGGCCAAAGGGGCGATCGACGCCCCGGCTTTGGATGTCGGCCTTACGGCTCGCGACCAGCAGCTGGTGTTGCGCCGTAAGCTGATTGGGATGTGGGCTGCTGAGTGGCGTGGCATGACAGCCCCGAATAAACTGCGGGCTGTCAAGGGGACGACCGATGTGTGGCGTTCCTCCCTGCGGGCTTCTCGCAGGGACTCGGTAGTCCTGTGTCGGCTACGCATCGGCCATACATACCTGACGCACGGCCATCTGTTGCGTCAGGAGGATCCCCCCTTGTGTCGGTGTGGGTCCCGGCTGACGGTCGGCCACATTTTGCTGGAGTGTCCTCGACTGCGCACACTCCGGCAATCTTTTAATCTCCCGGGCACTTTGGCTTTGGTTTTATCCGACGATGCCTCCATGGCTGACAATGTTTTACATTTTATCCGTAGTAGTCGTTTTTAATGTTCGATTTAGGGAGGTCCTGCGCCTTTCCCTTTCTGTGTCTTTTGTCCTTGTGTCTGTTGCTGTTCTGGTGTGCCGTCAGATGGTTGACTCTTTCCCTTTTTTTTTCTCATGGTCAGTCACCAGTCTCCGGCCATCCTCCGTTCTTCTGTTTCTTTCTGTCTGGTGTTCCTCTGTCCTGTTCTTGTCTGTAGTGTTTGTTGCTGCATTTGTGTTCTTTTAGTGCCTGGGGGGACGTCTCCTCCACCTTTGGTTTTTATCTGCTCCGTAGCTTTTCGGCTCGCCTGATTTTGGAATGGGGGACTGATGACCTTCGCTGTTTAGTCCCCCTTAAACATCCCAACAACCAACCAACCAACCAATCCTTTGTGGTTCATATCCCAGACTCCTGAGCAATATTCAAGTGTTGATCGGAGGAGGATTTTGTAAGCTACCTCCTTCGGGGGTTGACTGCACTATCTGAGAATCTGCCTGGTCTCTGCCATTCCCATCATTTAATGTGGTAGTTCCACTTTAAATCGCTCCAAACCATTCGCTCAATAATTAATGGACTCGACCGCTTCCAGTGCTTGTTCGGAAGTTGTGCTAACACGCAATAATGACGTATTTCCACCTATTTTTGCTCAATACGCAAAATTTGTTTACGTTGAGCACGAAGTGTTACCCTCAGCACCAAGAAACGATTCTGTGGACGTGTTCCTGCATTTCGCTACAATTTTGTTGCGTTGCGACTTCTCTGTATACACCATTACCCGCAGAGAGCATAATGGAGTTACCGACGTGTATGGTGCATAGTAATGGGCTTTCGGTTACGCCAGAAGTTTCTTCTGCATCTGAATATTTCACTCCATTACGAATTATGTGCTGTGTTCTGTTTGCTAGTAACTCTTCACTCCAGTCACAAATCTGGTGTGATATTCAGTACGAACGCATGTTGTGCATGAGAGGACAGTGCAAAAGTCTATCGAATGGCCCGTGGACATCAAGGAACACGGCATCAGCCTGGGCGCCGGTACCTAGTGCCTCCCGGGTCTCGTTGACGAACAGAGCGAGCTGGACATCAAGCAGTCGTTGTTTGAGGTTCCATGTCGATTTCTACACGGGAGATTTTCGGTCTCCAAAAAGGACTATAATATACGAGCATGAAACGTGTTCCAAAACTGTACAACAGACCGACGATAAAAGTATACGCCCATTCTTGTGCGCATCTGTGCGATGAGCCTTCTCGAAAACTGGAATGACATGCGCACTTTTTCACCCAAGCGCTTCGTTTCTGAAAGGACTTGTGATAGACTACTGTTACAAGGGCAGCAAATTCTTTCGCTTTCTTTGTGTAGAATCATTTATGTATCCTATAAGGTCCAGTTGCATTTCCTCTGTTGGGTAATTCCCATTGTTTCTTTATCCCGTCGCCACTTATAGTACTTCGATACACGTATCTGTCATTGTCATGTTCGTGCGACGTATGAAAGGAGGAAAAGCCGTATGATGTAGCTCGGCGAAAAATTTCCATCATGCGAAGATTTACATGTGTATGGGGTGTACTTGACATTTCTCAAACGATAACATCGTCCATTATGATGTGTACAATTTTCAGTTTATTTATTGTTGGTCGATTTCGATTGTATATATTATCAAGCAACATACAGAACAACTCTACGCAACATACCGCAACAGATATGACACACAAATTAACCCATCACTCCACATGTCGAACCACACAAACATTAATATGATATAGTATGTATCGAATAAGAACAGAAAGTTTATAATACGAGGGTTGAATGAAAAATAATGCCTCCACCTTCGTTAATTGGGTTTGACTCGGAATATTTTAATAAATCAAACACAGAAATAATCCTTAGAAGGTGATCTTTAATTACCAGTATTCACTGTTCCACATAATCACCAGCCAATTGGATACATTTTTGCCAACGATGAACAAGTTTTCTTAAGCCGTCACGGAAGAAGTCGTCACTCTGTTTCCGCAACCACAGTCTCACAGTTCTCTCAACGTCTTCATTAGAAGCATAAAGATGTCTCATGATTGAATGGAGAAAGGCGTCACCTTCATTCTTCTAACGCGAGAGGAGTTCCTGGCAAATTTCAAATCTGTGCGCTTTCATTTCAGGAGCCAGCATCCGGGGTAGCCATCGTGCACAGGTCTTCCGATAGCCAAGCAAAGCAATAATGTGAACCACACGTTCTTATGAAATGCCAATTTTGCTTGTAATTTCTCTCTCAGTGATACGACGATTGTCCTGAATCGATTCCTACTAATGTATGAGTTATAAACTACATTTTATTACATAGACGACCGTAGCCTTCAATTCCACAAATCAGAGCGCAGATATGTCTGCGCCGCGAGCACCCCTCTGGGTCTCTACAGATGTTGAGTTACTGTGTAACTTACTCATATCCTCTTTCTTATTTCTTTTTAAAAGATTACATGATGATGACTTGGTAATAAAGCAAAATCGATAATTGCAACATTTGTGTGAGCAGAGACTAAATTATGCAGAAAAAACTTGTGAAATTTGTGTCTTAAATGTGTCAGTAGAATCTGAGTGCCAAAGATGACTTCTCTGTCCTCCTTTACGGTTGTGAAAGTTGGGCCTTGGATCCAAGTATTTAAATGCGAACTGATACATTTGAACCTATTGACAGCGTCTTCTCCTCCACCCAAGGCCCTCGATATTAAAGAGTATGGGATGTAGAGCGAGTTCATCTGACCAAAAAGCAAAAATAACTGTTACATATTATCAAACAAAGCAAGACATAACACTTGTGACATTATGAAAGGTGAGAGACACCAGTTACCACAGCTTATATGTGAAGGAAAGAGGAACGGCAAAAGGTCCATACGATGACGGAGCAACTCGTGATTAAAAGACGGCACAATGTACATCATAAGTTTTTCATGCTGAACTGTCAACGTCAGAGCTAGTTGCGTGGATGACAATTTTTATTTATTTTTTTATTTCCGCTTCAAGTTCCGTAGGATCAAACTGAGGAGTAAATCTCCAAGGTCACTGAACGTGTCAGTTACGAATGTATTAGGCACTACACGTTGAAGTTTGAATAATTTGGTTCGAGCCCCCACGTGCTGTGGCACGAAATTATGTATATTTGTTACATTCAGTTTAATTGAGCGGCCCAGAGATGTAGCTTGTCTGAATGTTTGGCTACGTTTTTCGTCGTAGGGTGCCAGCTCACACCTGTCGTAAACCCAGTTTTTGAGCTAAAATAAAATATAAAAAAACAATGCAGGCAGGTATTGGGGTGAAATTTAAGATATTGAGTCACTCACGTTGATTTACAATTTGAACAAGTAGTGTATTTTTCTTCAATATATTCACTAAACACTCAAAAAGCAGTCTGAGGGGCTTTTACGTAAGGACAGTCTTTAACAACTGATGCTACAACACTTCACTGTAAAATATGTCGTGATCACGGTACCCGACAGTCTGTTCACAATTCACAGAATACACTCTTGTCCTAAACAACTATATTGCGCTCCACTTGATCGTCTTCGAACGTCGCTACACACATACTTGTCCCCCAACGTGACTACCAACCCGCTACTATCCCCAGATGGGCGGCTCGTCCGGCTCATAGCGTCGCTCAAACTCAACTGTCCTCAAAGTTGGCCGCCCTGTCCACCCTCGAAACGACTGCCTAACTCAAAACAATGTTTGACAAAAATTATTAATATTCTAAAAATAAACACAAAAACACATATGATACATTGAAAAATATGGAAAATTTCCGGACAGTAACAATTTAAAGTCCACTTTTTTGTATCTGCCACCGTTTTTTCACAAATAATGTTCTTGTGGCGTGAGTTTGTTTTTCCCAGATTTTTTATACTAAACATAAATAGACAAATAAAAATACATACTTAATTACTCATCTACCTCTTTAAACTTAAGAATGCTGCCGCTAGTTTCGTCTCTTTAAATTTGATTATTACCAAAACCACAGTTTCTCTCAGTCGAATCCCATATTCCGAACTCTCATTCAAAATTAGTACATGTTTTGCTAAATCGGCTATGATTGCTCGATTCAGCTCTACTAGCCGCATCTGTAGACATTTTGTTCATATTAATCGGCCAAAGCATTGCCAAGATATTAGCTCTTGAACTTCCATAAATTTACAATTTTTAAGACAACAATAACTTCTAACCATTATATATTTTTGTAGCACGTCTAGATAAGTTAGCCTTACATATTTTTCTGTCCATGAGTGCCAACTCGCACCTCCGTGTCACTCTTATTTTTTTATCAATTTTTCTGTGGCATATAAATTTCTCCAAGAGCGCAGACACGCCCATATGCGCTCCTACCAAGCGTCCACTCAGGTTTTTCAAAAAATGGCTCTGAGCACTATGGGACTTAACATCTCAGGTCATCAGTCCCCTAGAACTTAGAACTACTTAAACCTAACTAGCCTAAGGACATCACACACATCCATGCCAGATGCAGGATTCGAACCTGCGACCGTAGCAGTCCCGCGGTTCCGGACTGTAGCGCCTAGAACCGCACGGCCACCGCGGCCGGCTCGGGTTTTTCCAAGCCGCGTACACGCTAGCCGCTCGCCACGGCCCCGTAGCAACCGCCAGCCACGAGCTCTGCGGCGGGAAACTGGCGCTCTAATCTCCTGTCACAGCTTGTACGCTCATACAGTACATGAAATTACAACATAAAAGTAATAGCAGATAAAAATAAAATGTTTATGAACCTAAAAAAAGTCAAGCCATAAGTCTAAGTAAACGCAGTCAACAATACAACAAGAATCAGCTTAATTTTTCAAGGGACTCCTCGACAGAATAATGAGGAAACTCTTCAGTTTCGATTTGAAAGCGCGTGGATTACTGCTAAGATTTTTGAATTCCTGTGGTAGCTTATTGAAAATGGATGCTGCAGCATAATGCACACCTTTCTGCACAAGACTTAAGGAAGTCCGATCCAAATGCAGGTTTGATTTCTGCCGAGTATTAACTGAGTGAAAGCTGCTTATTGTTGGGAATAAACTAATATTGTTAACAAGAAATGACAGAAAGGAATATATATATTGAGAGGCCAATGTCAAAATACGAAGGCTTGTGAACATGGGTCGACAAGAGGTTTGTGAACTTACAACACTTATTGCCTGAGCCGCCCGTTTCTGAGCCAAAAATATAAATATGGGAATTTACCCCAAAATGTAATATCATACGACATAAGCAAATGAAAATAAGCAAAGTAGAGTAATCTTCGTGTTGAACAATCACTTACTTCACATACCGTTCGAATAGTAGAAATGTCAGCATTAAGTCTTTGAACAAGATCTTGAATGTGGGCTTTCTACGACAGTTTACTATCTATCTGAACACCAAGAAATTTGAACTGTTCAGTTTCACTAATCATATGCCCGTTCCGTGAAATTAAAACGTCAGGTTTTGTAGAATTGTGTGTTAGAAACAGTAAAATCTGAGACATACTGTGATTTAGCGTTAGTTTGTTTTCTAAAAGTCATGAACTAACGTCATGAACTGTACTATTTGAAACCGAGCCAAAGTTGAACACAACATCCTTTACTATCAAGCTAGTGTCATCAGCAAACAGAAATATTTCAGTTACCCGTAATTCTAGAGGGCGGATCATTTATATAAATAAGGAATAGGAGGGGCCCCAACATTGATCCCTGGGGCACCCGTAATTTGACCATAGCCCACTCAGACCCCGCATCACAGCCATTCTCAACACTGTGAATAATGACCTTTTGCTCTCTGTTGCTAAAGTAAGAGGTGAACCAATTGTGAGCTACTCGCCATATTCCGTAATGGTCCGGAACAATATTTTGCGATCAACACAATCAAACGCCTTAATTAAAACAAAAAATATGCCTAGTGTTCGAAACCTTTTGTTTAACCCAGAGAAAAGAGAATGTAGCATTTTCAGTTGTTAAACGACTTCTAAAGCCGAATTGTAGATTTTATAGCAAATCGTGTCATGTAAAATGATCAATTATCCTTGCATACTCAGCCTTTTCAATAACTTTAGTAAACACTGATGGCATAGAGATAGGTCTAAAATTGTCTACATTATACCTTTCTCCCTTTTTATAAAGCGGCTTTACTACTGAGTACTTTAATCGTTCAGGAAACTGGCCATTCCTAAAGGAAAAATTACAAATATGGCTAAAAACAGGGCTAACATGTGCAGCACAGTACTTTAATATTCTCCTAGGCACTCCATCATAGGACTCTCATATTCATGAGAGTCCTTAGTCTTCAGTGATTTAATTATTGACTCAATCTCTCCCTTGTATGTATCATAGAGCAGTATTTCAGACATCAACCTCGGAAAGGCATTTGCCAAGAGAGTTATGTGATTCCCTGTAGAAACTAAATTTTTATTTAATTCACCAGCAATGCTCAGAAAATGATTGTTAAATACTGTACATATATCTAATTTATCAATAACAGAAATATTTTTAATACTAATTGCATTTATATCGTCGACCTTGTGCTGCTGACCAGACACTTCCTTCGCAACTGACCATATGGTTTTCATTTTATCCTGTGAAATAGCTATTCTATTTGCGTACCGCAAACTCTTTGCCTTCCTAATAACATTTTTAAGCACCTTACAGTACTGTTTGTAATGGGCTACTGTAGCTTGATTGTGACCACTTCTGACACTCTGATATAGTTCCCGCTTTGTTCTACATGATATCCTTACCCATCTAGTCAGCCACCCAGGCTGTCTTTTGCTGAAAGACGGAGTTTAAAGAAGAAGACGAATCTAGGAACATTTTAGGGTCGTATTTATGTCGTTGCTTTTCATGCAAGAGAGAGGAGAGAGGGTGCAACGCGGTACCAGTACAGAGCCTACTCCTTTCGGACAGGACCAAGGGAGCCAGTGAGTTTAGCCCTGTAAGTGACACAGGTGAATATACAGGGTGTTACAGAAAGGTACTGCCGGCCGAAGTGGCCGTGCGGTTAAAGGCGCTGCAGTCTGGAACCGCAAGACCGCTACGGTCGCAGGTTCGAATCCTGCCTCGGGCATGGATGTTTATGATGTCCTTAGGTTAGTTAGGTTTAACTAGTTCTAAGTTCTAGGGGACTAATGACCTCAGCAGTTGAGTCCCATAGTGCTCAGAGCCATTTGAACCATTTGAACCAGAAAGGTACTGCCAAACTTTTAGGAAACATTCCTCACACACAAAGAAAGAAAATATGTTATGTGGACATGTGTCCGGAAACGCTTACTTTCCATGTTAGAGCTTATTTTATTACTTCTCTTCAAATCACATTAATCATGGAATGGAAACACACAGCAACAGAACGTACCAGCGTGACTTCAAACACTTTGTTACAGGAAATGTTCAAAATGTCCTCTGTTAGCGAGGATACATACATCCACCCTCCGTCGTATGGAATCCCTGATGCGCTCATGCAGCCCTGGAGAATGGCGTATTGTATCACAGCCGTCCACAATACGAGCACGAAGAGTCTCTACATTTGGTATCGGGGTTGCGTAGACAAGAGCTTTCAAATGCCCCCATAAATGAAAGTCAAGAGGGTTGAGGTCAGGAGAGCGTGGAGGCCATGGAATTGATCCGCCTCTACCAATCCATCGGTCACCGAATCTGTTGTTGAGAAGCGTACGAACACTTCGATTGAAATGTGCACGAGTTCCATCGTGCATGAACCACATGTTGTGTCGTACTTGTAAAGGCACATGTTCTAGCAGCACAGGTAGAGTATCCCGTATGAAATCATGATAACGTGCTCCATTGAGCGTAGGTGGAAGAACATACTGACAGCCGGCCGCGGTGGTCTCGCGGTTGTAGGCGCGCAGTCCGGAACCGTGCGACTGCTACGGTCGCAGGTTCGAATCCTGCCTCGGGCATGGATGTGTGTGATGTCCTTAGGTTAGTTAGGTTTAAGTAGTTCTAAGTTCTAGGGGACTAATGACCTCAGCAGTTGAGTCCCATAGTGCTCAGAGCCATTTGAACCATTTGAACATACTGACGAAACTAAAATGAGCTCTAACATGGAATGAAGCGTTTCCGGACACATGTCCACATAACATCTTTTCTTTATTTGTGTGTGAGGAATGTTTCCTGAAAGTTTGGCCGTACCTTGTTGTAACACCCTGTATATCGTATACCACTGGAGCTACCACGCATAAATTTTTTTGCTCTTTCAGTGGTATGAATATTTACCGACCCATACCTCATGGTTGACTCAGAAACAGGTAATAAATTGATCAGTTTTATTGATTACTATTCCCAAAGAGTATATGCTGACGTATGTATCTTTGCTACGCAAAAAATGTCACTTAAAGTGTTAAAGTACCTTCCTCATACAAACAGAACAGCATCACATAACCTCATTTCATGATACACACACACACACACACACACACACACACACACACACACTTGAGAAGTTTGGAACTTAATTCAAGATATTAATAAATACTCTGGTGACCGTGAATTTAACGCTACCATCTCTCTTCCCCTATCCAGCCAAATACTGTTGGTGAAACTATCTCCTACCAGCAGGAAGCAGACCGGTTACCTCCGCTTCGACCGTCGCCGCTCATGTCCGAAATCATGGACTCCGTGCATTCATATAATGTATTCGCCTCGATGATCAATGATTCCACAACCTTCGGTGCAGATGCACATTTACGTTCGACTTTCACTGGGCACCTAAAGTTAGCGAGCATGGAGGACGTGGGCAGAGTCTGCAGATAGGTGGCGTTAGATGGGAATGTGAGTCGGTCGGGGAGCGTGCCGAGGTAGTCCGCGCATTTGCAATTCACACTACGTTCGCGTTGTGCAGTGGTTAACGCAGTTTCGTAGTAAGCAGAAAATCCTGGATTCGAGTCCCGGTCCGCCACATATTGTCACTCGTCCCCTCTGATTCTGCACAAAGCCCCGATGCAGCTGATATCATTAGTTCCTTCTTCTCTTTCTACCTCCGCCCCCCCCCCTCCCCTTCAGTTTAGATTATATGTAGCACACCTGCGGATTCCAGGTGGCGTCTCTTCTTTCTGACATGTCTGAAAGAATAAACACCACGCATTCTTATAAACGATGTTTTTTGTTACATCATGGAGACCTCGAGACCGAACACAGACGTCGTCGAAAATGAAATGATTGCTGTCTAAATCACCAGCTGTGCAAGGATACTTTTGATCAGATAGTGTAAAGCGGAATTACTCAACTGTATATAACTAGCGTAAGAGGTAACGCCAGATGGAACTGGAATAGTAAGTGAAGCTCAAATACTCTGCTGCAGAAAAAAATAATTACCACAACTGGTCTGAACGTTCTATGCTGGTCATTAAATTTGCAACGTCAGGAAGGACAGCAAATAAGTAAATGTTACTTATCTGCATATACAGGATACATCAGTGATGAAAACCAGGCAATGACTTCGAATGAGCATCATAAGGGAAATTGCTGGGAGGTACAGCCTGACAAAGGCAACATGTAGTGCCAGTGTACGGTCCACACGCTGACCCCTATCATCAAGCAGCCTGTAAAATTCGCTGAAATGTGCGCCAGCCAGACCTATGAGCCAAAACTACCTGACGGCTCCCGAGCCTTGGATACCGCGTAGCAAACGGCTTACTATACTAACTTGTGGTACCTGGCATCCTCATAACACTCGTCCATATGCTCTGTTCCCACCCTCAGGATCGGTCTTTCCATGTCCACTCTGGATTTGGCGGGGCAACTCGTCAAAACATCCGCACCAGAGTCCCACAGGACTGTGTACTGGGCCTCACCACAAGTGACATTCTGCAGACCAGAAACACACAACTGACCCTCTATGCCATCGATATGGTGATCCCGAGTAAGAGCAGGAGGCCCCGCACGCTGCACATAGATCGGAAGGACTTACCGCCTGGGCCACTGCTAATCATCTCGCATATAACCCAGAGAATATCCAAATCATCATCCTTGCTCGGTGCCCCGTTGCAAGCACCCTACCACCTGTTCAGGTCCGTGGTGTACCTACACAAAGGAATATTTGGGCGTGACATTAGACATTCGTCAAATATGGCGTCACCATCTCGAGTAGGTTCGCTGCTGAACTATGATGCACAAATGCCAAATATACCCAGTTCGAAAACTACACTCAGAGTTGCTATCGGATGCTGGTCTCATCATCTAAAAGATTCTCCTGTTGCTGTTAACTGAATTCGCAACACTCATCTGGCTGACGCCGCAGATAACAAGTCTGTCGTCTCCAGTGAGTCCAGAACTGTACACTCCGCCTTCCACTAGCTTACACAACGGAGCTGGCTCGTCAGTTAGCAGGCATCCCCTACCTATGGGAGAGATTCAATGCGATGTCACAAGCCTTTTTTCTGAAACAAGATACTCATAGAAGAGACACATCCGACTGCTAGGACATAAATATCACCAGCATACCAGTAGATGCTGGCCAGACTTGAGTGCAAGCTCGCAACAGACAGGACAAGAAGAAAGCAAAGAGAAGCTAATGACAGTCATAAGTAAAGTTAAATGGACGACGAAACCATGACTGGAGGAACAACTGAGAGGTTTATCCTCCACTGTACTCTGGCGTACAGAAATCCAAACATGATATCTTGGTTGGCTGAATGACGAGAAGTATCATACTACTGAACGTAACTTCGCCAACGCACAATGCTAGCCCAGTGTTGACGCCTTCGATGTGTACCTGGGTTTTGTATTGGGTCTCTCCTTGGACAGTTTGTACTCTGCTCTTGACGGACTTTGCTGGCTCGCAGCTTCTCGTGTGAGGGAGTTCATCCACACCTCCGAGCAGGTACAAACTCTGGAATGGAACTTTACGGTCTCTAGCTAATTCATCGGCATATAGATATTAGAAGGTTTGGTGATTCGAAAACAAGTACCGCTTTTCTGGACTCTCGTTCGACGCATGTAATGGACAGTGTTTGTTTTATCTTATGGGATACAAAAGTGGGAAGAATGAATGGTGATAAGTGGGTGTGAAATTTAGTAAACAAAGCTGCGAACTCTGGCTACACCAACGACTGCGACGGTGATGAGCATCAATACGAACTGAATTTCGATCACAGATAAGCATACGTTATTTCACGCTGCTTCATTTCTATTCCCCAGGACGGGAACCAAATGTGATCCGGCAACTTCCGCTGTTAATGAAGCCTCTATACGCGGATACGTCCATCATGTTACTTATATAGAAATGGATCTCTTCTGAAAAGAAGACGGGTTGGCACTCCTATCTTAAGTGTTGTTGTTGGGCGCACCACTGTTGGCGTGCCTCTCTGTGCCGCAGGGGAAATGGAACAATGATGGCCATGCTGACAACCTTTAGCGCTCCAGACGTCGTCGCAGGGTCCATGTGGATAATTGTCTTGGTGCAAAGAAGCCCATTTTCTTACTCAATTTACGAGGCATAACTTTAGGGTCCTGTACAGTCGAGGAAGCAATTAGTGCTCCTCTCTGGCGCTAGTCCCGTTGCATGGTGTTGAGTATGGCTCTCCCGAATCCATCGATTTCATATTCGCATGAAAGTTGGGAGATACCGACCGACGCAAGCAGCAATACCATGAAGCTATAGAACCACAGTCTCGAAACGCCATGATCCTGCCGCAGATGACTTCCGACATGTGTTGGTAGATGTTTCTTCTCCTTATACGAGGCGTAATGCAATCTCTCACGATCAACCGACATTCAAATGCTTTTTCTGTATCAGAACGACGCTGAGTAGTTTTCTTTTACATGCATAATATAGATAGCTTTACTCCTGCCTACTACGCGTGATTACTGTAATGCTAATCAGTTACCTACACAAGTATGTGCTACACTCCGCCCCAGTTTGAAGTTTGTTGTGTGCCTTCTTCAACGTGTTGCAGTTTTGATGGCCAGCAATTTAATCCTATATTCACCACAAATATCACAATAGACAAAATATTGGTTTATCGTTTGAACACTGAATTACTATCAAATCAGTAGAATCTACAATGTTTGCTCCGTGCTGCGAATGTCTGAGCTGTCTTTTTTGCAGAACGATAACGTGAATGTTGATTTGTGAAGGCAATTACTGTAGTAGGTTCCATCTGGACAATATTCACCAAGTATAGCTCACGTATGGAGGAAAATTATTCTTAACTATTTGTAAAATAATTAAAAATAGCTTTAAGAGATACTTCCTTCTAACCAACACACGGCCGTCACTGGCACGGAGGCAGAATAGGCTTTCATCAGAAAACACAAAAGACCTCCAACGAGCTCTCAATTAACACCACTGAAGCCGCAAATGGCGGTGGTTTGAGGTCAGCAGAATACACGCTACGGCGTATCTGGCTCGGAGCTGTCCTTGAAGTAACCGATTTGTAACAGTTCATTATGTCACTGCGGTACCAGCTAATGCTCAAATTGCTGCTGCAGATGCAGTACGATGTGCCAGTCATACGCCGAACATGGTGGTCTTCCCTCTGGGTAGTGCCGCGTGGCGGTCCGGAGCACGGTCTTCTGGTGATCGCACATTCTCGTGACCACCGCTGCTAGCAATCATATACAATGGCTACAGTCCTGCCAAGTCTTTCTGCAATATCACAGAAGGCTGGACAGCTTCTCGCAGCTCTGTTATACGACCTCGTTCAATCCCAGAGGTGTTGATAATGGCGCCGTTGCCGCCTTAAAGGCATTCTTGATTAACATCAACTCACCACGTCCAATCTCAAAGGTAACAAATGCTCACGACCGTTACAGTGCTTGTTTAAATGAAACTTGACTTCCATTCTTATAGCGGCCTTACTAGAGCCACTCTTATGCGACCAGTGTGAAATTTGAATAGAAAAATGTTCTAGATGTAGAAACACGCGAGTAGAACAGGGTTGGAAGGATCAGATAGTTGTACCGAAAGTACGCTCCGCCACACACCACACGACATAAACGAAATTTGGTAGGCGTGTTTCTACATGTGGCAGCCACGCGATTATGCAAGGTCGACTCAGGTTCTAAACTTCAATGCTAAGATTAAAGTTTCTCGTGAATAGCGCGTGGGAAGATTGATTGTCGGTAAACCTGTGTTGGCTCTAATTTCTCGAATTGTCTACTCGTGGTCAATACGCGAGATGTATGTGGGGAGAAGTAATATGTTGTCTGACTCCTGAAAAGTGCTGTCCCGAAATTTCAGTAGTAAATCTCTCCGTGATGCACAACGCCTCTCTTGTAACGTCTGACAGTGGAGTTTGTTTAGCATCCCCGTAAAGCTCTCTCGCCAGTTCTCGTGACAAAACGCGCCGGTCTTCGTTGGATCTTCTCTATCTCCTCTATCAGTCCTACCTGATAGGGATCCCAGATAGATTAACAATACTCAAGAATCGGGCGAACAAGCGCCTTATAAGCATGTCACTCTGATTACACTGGATATGCTGTGTTCAACAGTCGCCCATGCCGTGTTATGGATGCAGCATGTTGCCGAGTCAGGAGAGCATATTGAACATGTATCGTAGCTTCTGACCATATCCTAGTAAATGTGTAGAATCAACTTTATCATGTATTTGATCGTTCCTTCCCTTTTCCTGCACCCTCAACACATTCTGACTGCTTACAACGCCATATTTACACCTGCTGGCAGAAAGCGGAACAATTCTGTTTTTCAGCTCTCTCTCCGCTATCTCACCGGTCCTCTCTCAGCGTCCTATAATGTAGACAGCCCGCACTGCAGCACTCGGAATACTGACACTTTCATTATAACCACCCGGTACATAGAGCAGTAAATAACAGTGCCCAGGTTCCCATACTCTTTCACACTATCGTTTAGTGGATAAAACACAAGTTTAGGGGATAATAGACAAGCTTTGTGAATGAATTCCCAACTCCCTGGCACATAATCTCAACATGTCGTCTTAATGAGACAAATTTCTAAGTGTAAAAGTAACATTGCCACTATCCCAAAGGAGTGTTACTGTTTAAGATACACAAGGTGACTTTTCAACGTTCATGAAATGTCAAACGACGTACAGAAAATGCTTAAAGCAATTGAAAAGATATGTACCATACTTCCCGCAAATAAATATTTATTCAGCTGTTGCTACATGTCTGTAGCTCACAGAGGACAAGTCGGAAGAACAATTATAAGTAAAACGATGACGAAGATTTCACTAAGTCGCTTTGACTGACCGAAGCATGTTGGTCGCGAAATACACGATAACTTTGAAAAGTGATGCAAGCATAAGAGGACTGTAACTTCTGAAACACTGTTCTTCCTGCAGGCTCGCCTGGCGGTGCTGCTTATTGAGTGTCGTCGAGCAATGCAGGAGTACTTTTCCTTCCTCGTGCCCGCCACGTGCTATCAACACGAACCAGGAAGTCTGCTGTATGATTACTTGTTACGACATTCGGACACTATTACCTGTTCTTGCTGCAGAAGATTTTCGAAATTTGTTCGTACAAATGAAAAAAAACTGTGGCGTTAATTGCCGGCCTGAGTGGTCGAGCGGTTCTGGGCGCTACAGTCTGGAACCGCGCGACCGCTACGGTCGCAGGTTCGAATCCTGCCTAGGGCATGGATGTGTGTGATGTCCTTAGGTTAGTTAGGTTTAAGTAGTTCTAAGTTCTAGGGCATTGATGACCTCAGAAGTTAAGTCCCATAGTGCTCAGAGTCATCTGAACCATTTTTTAGCGGCGTTAATTAGTGATTAAACCGTTCACAAAACAAAAAAAAAAGTGGAATAGGAATTTTCGTCTGCAAATTATCTGTCATTTCCGTGCCTTTCTTAAACGAAATGAACTTTCTGTGTCACTTCAGGGATTGCCACAATGGGTTATTTACAAGTTACAAACATTAAGATTTCCGTTGTACATTCTAAGACTGAATCTTTCATATTTAAAGACCGTACTTTTACTGTGTACTTTGGTGATTCAATTTTTGAAGTTTCCCAGTAGGTGTTAGAGTTCCACAAGTTTCCGTTTTGCTTCTAAGATTGTTTCATAGATATTTATCTGATATAATAGACCTGCGTCCACATTTCCACAGTACACACCGTCGTCCGCCAATGATACAGCGACATGAATCACAATGGAGGACACCACCTCGAACGTCTAAAACCGAGAAAGAAATTGTCATGTGGAGGTACTCCGATGAGTAAAAAATTATGACCATCCGCTTATAGCTTGTCTTTGGAATGAAATGCATCACTACTTCTGCATATCAGGGATCCGACAGTCTGTTGTTAAGTTTGTGGAGGTATGTGGCGTTAGATGTCTACGCACAGGTCATATAACCCACGTAAATAACGGGCCGTTGAGGTGCGTAGGCGCTAATGGTGCCCGATACCGACCCATATGGGTTCCATAGAATTTACATCAGGCGAATTTGATCGCGTAGACGTCAGCATGGGTTCACTATAATGCTCCTCAAACCACTGTAACACGGTTCTGGCTCCGAGACACTGACAAACTGCTGAAAGATGACATCGGCGTCGACGAAGACATCAACCATTAAGGGATGCACGTGGTTCACAGCTGTCAGCGTGTCTTCGATTACTAGCACAGGTCCCAAGCAAGCGCAGGAGAGTGTCTCTCATAGCATAATACTGCTGCCACCAGCCTGCGTCCGTGGAGCACTGCACGTTTCGAACCGCCGTTCACGTCGATGACGGCGTTTGTAGAGACGACCAGCGACCTATTGTAGCAAACATATGATCCATCCGAAGATCGACATGTTTCCACTGATCGGCGGTCAAATCCTGATGGTCCCGTGTCCACTGCAGTCGTAACTGACGATATCGTTGGGTCAACGAGTGAACAGGCAGGGGTGGTCTGCTGCGAAGCTCTATTTTCAACGATGTATGGTGTGCTCCGAAACACTTGTGCGTGCACCAGCATTGCACTCTTTCTGCAGAGATGCCACAATTACCATCTATCCTGAATGAGATTTTCACTCTGCAGCGGAGTGTGTGCTGATATGAAAGGTCCCGAGTTCGAGTCTCGGTACGGCACAGAGTTTTAATCTGTCAGCAAGTTTCGTTACCATCTATCCTACTTTAAGAGCAGTCATGTCTCCGAACCATTTGTTCTGTGGACGTACAACCATTTAGCACCTGCTGACAGTTTCACTGTCCTACCTTTTTCCGCAGATGCTGACGTTAGTAGAACATTTGAGCAGTTTCGCGATTTTCAAGATTTTCGTCCACAGGCTTTGCGTAATAATAATTTCCCTCTGTTATCTCACCGGATTTCCTCATATGCAACCCATATCTTCCCTCGCTTGATCCCCCGTCCGCGTCACGTGTCCGCAACGCCACCAGGCGGCATCCAGCGTCGCGGTGGGCTGTGGTCGTAATGTTTTGGCGATCAGCGTGTATCTGTTCTACCATGCATAAGAATCATTTATCTCCGAAACACTTCATTTGTGTACACTCGATGATTAAAGGCTGCCCAGTCTAGAGACTACAGAAGCATGAGCCTCTGAGGGAACAATACCGTGTAACAAACAACTATGACCAGCAGATTCGGAAGGGCCATAAACGAGATTCCGAAATAGAAGTTGCTGTGCTGTCGTACATTCTTTTTCTTACTCGTAATCGATTTGCAGATGAGGAGTTTCAATGGAGTGATAAAAACACTGAGGAGTGGAACAATAACCACACTATATGAGAACAACATGCAGACATGTTACATAACATTCTGTGTTTTCACAACTGCAGTAGTCCAATATTAGAAGCAACAATTGTCACATTTTCCAAATATTTGGAAAACATTTCGTTGTGTTTGAATCTTCATATTTGCCCTTCGATGATGAGTAAGGGAAGAACATACGACAACACTACACACTCATGAACCTAGTGGCGCCCGCAGTGCCTTCATCGTGCTCTGGACCAATGGAGATGGCAGTGCGGAGAATTGCTACCAAATCGGAGAAGTGGAACTCTGAAAACCTCGAGATATCGAAGCAAGAGATTAGTGACTGCTTGGAAAACAGTTCTTTAAACGGAAACAAGAATTTCTGTTTCGCGATAATAAATCTTTAAGTACTGCATGTGTGAACACTTATCTTTTAAAGAAAATGTTTTTTAGCTTTCGCCAATTAATAATTCATTCATAATTGGTGTTAATATGCTGGTGATAACAGCATGTTACACAGTACTTTTTCGTCAGCTTGTGCTTCTGTAGACTCTACGTAGATTGGTAAATGTTTACCCATTGATTGTACACAGAGTCTCACAGATAAATGACTATCATAGGCGGTAGAACAGACAAATCTCCGTATGCTACAGTAATTTATATCCAATCAAGGTGGTGTTCTTCACTTGTTGGACAATAATGTGACTAACATTCATAAAGAACTTCTAAGAGACACACACGATCCACTCACATTAATGTGGCCACCGCCTATGTTCGATGTCAGCGTCCAATAACCAATCATCGGCAAGCGGGCGGCAGCACTAGTGGCGGAGGATCTATAAAGCATGTCAGGGGGAAGTGAAAACACTACCGTAGTTGTCGTAGGGCAGAAGCGCAGCGATTTATCAGACGTCCAAAAGGGCACGATCGTTGGCTTTCGGGCCAAGCGTGGAAGCATTTGCAACAGGTATGAACGATGGCTGCGCTGATGTGTGCCGGCGAACAGATGGAAAAGGGGCTACCAACAGGGTCCCCTCAACGACCGTTCAGCGTGCGTTGCTGCCTATGAGCCTCCACAGCAGCGCCTGGTCCACGCATGCGCGCTGACTGCTGTTCATCAAGACGAAGGCTGGAATCTGCACGCAAGTACCGAAAGTGGACGTCCGCTGAGTGGCGGCAGGAGGCCTTTTCAGAAGAATCACGATTTATATTCCATCCGAGATGTAGCCGCTGACATGTGTGGCATGAAACGTCGGAAAGCAAACACCGTACAACCAGGAGGGGGCGTTAAGACCTGGGGGAAAATCTTCGTGACATCCCCTGTGTGATTTTCTCATACAGAAGGCACAAAGGACCGACACAAGTGTACATCTATCCTTGGGGACCATCTCCAACCCTTCATGCACTTTCTCTTCCTCGCCAGGATAGCATCTAGCAGCAGGACAATGCAACATGTCACAGTCTCAGTGTTCGTGCTTCGTCCGAAGAGCACCAGGGTGAGTTTACAGCGCTCCCCTGGCTACCGAACACCCTGTATTTAAACACAGTCGAGAATCTGTGGACCAACTCAATCGGGCTGTTCGAGTCATGAATCTTCAACCGAGAAACCTAGCGCAGCTGGCGACGGCACTGAAGTTGACACGGCTTCCCATCCCCATCCGTACCTTCCAGAACCTCACTGACTCTTCCCGCACGTCTCGCAGCAGACCGCGCTGCAGGGGCGTTTGTTCAGACTTTTGACAGTTGGTCACATTATGCTCATGGACCGTGTAATAAGTCCTTAAAAAATGGTTACGGATTGATGGACAAAATTAATGCGAACAATAGCTAAACAACTTTTTATATCAGGAAAAGACCAATAAAAACATTCCATTGCCAGTGTCCACTAAATGTCATGGAGTACTCTTCGATAAAGGCCTTACCTCAATTAAAATAACCCGAAAAGACAGAAACAGCCTATGAATCAAACAATGTTCGTTGTTTGTACCCTGTAATAAAACACAAGATATTTCCTAAAGTCGAAAAACAGTCGTTTACTTTACAGACTGATAACAGAACCAGTAATGCTGTATGCATGCCCCTTATGAAAATATGCTGTATCTTACACATTAAATTCAAAACCAGAAGACGACACAGTGAACACGATTACATACACCTTGACCTGTTAGCAACTCGACGATCCGTAATGACGTGAAAATTAAAATCGTTTCAGAAGACATTTCAGAAGTCTTTTATAGCAAATTATACTACTCGAACAACGTACGATTTTGTCGACTATCATTATATGACAATCACAACCGGTAGAGCAATAAACATTCAACGCTGATACTGCTACCATGCCAGTAATAAATAAAATTTATTGCTGAACAGTCCTGTAGACAACTTTTAATCACGTATTCAAATACGAAGACAAGTCACAACTTTGAAAATACTTTTTTTCGTAGTAACGAAGCATGTTATCCAATAAGGAAGCGTGTCATTGTAAATTTATTATGAAATGTAATTACGAACTAATCAAACTGTAATATAATCAACTGGATTAGTATTTATATACTCAACTTTACCTTATTATGATTTGGAATTGTTAAGTCATTAACTGTGGTCAGAAAAGTGATAATTTCTCAGAAAAATATTGTTGTGGACTGGCAAGACAGCCAATCCACTGTGACGGGTAGACGAAAGGCACGCGTTTAAGCTCACGCAGGCTGGCGTGAGGTCTGGAACAGTTAAAGGAGGTGAGACTAGTAAAAAAAGGTACGTGGCTTCTGGAATACTTAACTTTAATCCATAACTGGTGAACATCGGTCTGACGGTACATGCATCACAAGATAAATGGCGCCTTGCTAGGTCGTAGCAAATGACGTAGCTGAAGGCTATGCTAACTATCGTCTCGGCAATTGAGAGCGTAATTTGTCAGTGAACCATCGCTAGCAAAGTCGGCTGTACAACTGGGGCGAGTGCTAGGAAGTCTCTCTAGACCTGCCGTGTGGCGGCGCTCGGTCTGCAATCACTGATAGTGGCGACACGCGGGTCCGACGTATACTAACGGACCGCGGCCGATTTAAAGGCTACCACCTAGCAAGTGTGGTGTCTGGCGGTGACACCACAAATATATTTTCAATAATTTGCTAGCAGCCAGAAGTGGTTGAGGTACTAATAATTTGCATTTTAAGAGATGGCTAAGGGACTTACTGGTGGTTAACAGCTTCTACTGCACTGACGAATTTATTAGTAGAAGCAATTGATATCAGTATTACTAATACTATAAAATAACGCGAGCGTTGCATAAAATGTGGCTTTTGGCCATTTTCAGTGCAGTGATGCATCTGTTTGTTATAAACTTCTTTCTGTTTGGTTATCCGTGGCTGCAACAATCAAAGAATGGGTATAAATGGGTATACACGTCTCCGTGTATACCCATTTACATTTTTGTGATAAGTTTGATAGTAATTTAAAAATGAAACTGTGTTTCAGATGTTTAATTTGGTCCATGAGCTTCAGGACCATTGCACCTAGGATCTATGGAAGGAATATACACTGATCACGCAGAACATTATGACCACCGACCTGCTATCGATATAAAACTTTCTAGATGATGGCAGCGTCGCCTGGCGAGGAATGACTGCTAGTCAGACACACGTGCGGTGCACGTAGCATCAGTGAGCGTGCTGTCCGTATGTAGAATGGGGAAGGCGCGCGATCTGTCTGAGTTTGTCCGAGGGCAGATTGTGATGGTCCGTGTCGTGTGTTCGAGGAGTGCTGTGATGAATGTCTTCTATACGTGGCGAAATCCAGGTGAAATCGCGTCCAGACCTCGTGGGGTTTGGCGGTCACCCCTCATTACAGGTTTCAGACATCGTACGCTGGGCAGGCTGGTGAAACAGGTCAGGCTGCGACCTGTGGCGGAACTAACATCAGACGTTAATGCTTGCCAATGGAAACACAGTGCACTGAACATTCCTAACGATGGACCTCGTGTCAGGGCGTTGCATGGCCTGATGAATCCCGATACCTTCTGCATCATGGCGATCGGAGGCAAGAACCCGTCGCCTTTCAGGGGAACAGCTCCCTGACACTTGTATTGCGGGACGGAGACAAGCTAGCGGCGGCTCCACTATGCTCTGGGGAACATTCTGGTGGGCACCCATGGGTCCAGTGGAGCTCACGCAAGGCACCATATCGGCCAAGGAATACCGTACACTGGCTGCAGCCCACGTAAAGCCCTTCATGACGATCATGTTTCACGACGATCATGGTATTTTTCAACAAGAGAATGTTACAAGGTCAGGAATGTGATGCAGTGGTTCGAGGAACACAGTGGTGAGTTCCAATTGCTGTGCTGGCCCCCAGCTCGCCAGATCTGAACCTGATCGAACACATCTAGGATATGATTGAACGTGGTTTCAGAGCTCATCGCTTCCCTCTCAGGAATTTACGAGAACTAGGTGACACGTGTGTGCAAGTGGGGTGTCAATTTCCTCCAGCGACCTACCAAAGCCTCACTGCTTCCATGCATTGACACGTCGCCTCTAGTGTTATCCGTGTCAAAGGTGGACGTACCGGCTATTAGGTAGGTGGTCATAACGTTCTGGCTGATCAATGTAAACACTTATGGTAGAAATGTGTTGCATATATTTGGTTTTATGTCATCTTCTACTCCCTTGAGGATCCTTAGTATGGAATTATGTAACGAAAAGTATATCTGTCTATTAGCTGCATTGTAACCATGTTACCCTATAAGCGAGATGTTTTAACTGTTCTAAACGTGTTACGTAGTTGTATTGGAATCCGAAGATGTCTTAACTTGTGGACAGGAGTGTGTTTTACAGAAACTCGGTGCGGCGGAATCCACAGTACAGCTCTGCGAAACAGCCACCTTCAACGATCCGTAGCGGTGCAATCGAGTAGCTTCAAGGCGCTCCTGTTGCTTGCAAGTACGAGTAGATTGGGCAAATATTAAGATACGAACGTTATATGTAAACTGAAATACAAATCACTGTTAATATTATATTAATTGAGGTTATAGCCTTGAGAAAAAGGCAGTTTATTTTCTTCGACCCAGATATGCCTATGTGCTGTTGGACGTACGACAGCTTGTAGGATTAAAATACTCACTCAGACGTCTGTCATGTGTCCACTATGAAGTTAATTTCTTTTTACCTTTCGTTACTGGTTATAGGAGATAGAGCATTAAGTGTTACAATAACTTGTAGACATACGTTCACTATATGGGGCATTAGAACATAGAGCCTGGAACGTGAAACGTTTGTGTAGAGAAAAGGTTCGCTACCGGCGTCATACTAACTGAAAGAAATTTTCGTCGTGTATAGAAACGTATGAGCACCAGTGTCACTCAAGCCACAGAGAGTTTGCCAAAGTTTCTCGACACAGAATTGTTCCACATCAGAATTAGATGGGATGATGGCGGATCGAGTGGGAGGAGATTCAAATGTTCAAATGTGTGTGAACTCCTTAGGGACTAAACTGCTGAGGTCATCGGTCCCTATACTTACACACTACATAAACTATCTTAAATTAACTTATGCTAAGAACAACACACACACACCCATGCCCGATGGAGGACACGAACCTCCGGCGGGAGGGACCGCGCAATCCGTGCATGACGCCTCAAACCGGGCACCCAGTCCGCGCGGCGGAGAAGATTCATCGATAAGCGCGCCCTCGATGCTTCTATGAAATACACACTTGTATGGGCTTAAGTTCTTACTGTAAGATGTGAGTTGTTTATGTCAATAAAAAACTAAATATTCACTTCGATCATTAGTAGTCTATTACCTCAAAGGCCTCAATTTGAGAGCGTTTGCCGTACGCACAATTTTGATCCTGAAGTTTGGGATACCCTCTAGAAGTTAATTTTTGGAAAGGACAGTGATCAGAAGATATTTTAACAAAAGTTTGGCTCAACTGGAATTAAAAAGAAGTAACATACGCTGCCTAAAATGAGGTCAAATTATAACATTTCAGTAACAATTTTTATAACTGAGTTTTGTTATTCACTTAATGTGAAAACACTACTAGTTGTGTATGATACAATCGGTAGAAACCAATGTAGACAGCCACATACACAGAAACATGAAACTAAGGTAAATGTTGTGTAACTACGTCATCTCTACAGGGTGTTACAAAAAGGTACGGCCAAGCTGTCAGGAAACATTCCTCACACACAAATAAAGAAAAGATGTTACGTGGACATGTGTCCGGAAACGCTTAGTTTCCAAGTTAGAGCTCGTTTTAGTTTCGTCAGTATGCACTGTACTTTCTCGATTCTCCGCGAGTTGGCCCAATTGAAGGAAGGTAATGTTGACTTCGGTGCTTGTGTTGACATGCGACTCATTGCTCTACAGTACTAGCATCAAGCACCTCAGTACGTAGCATCAACAGGTTAGTGTTCATCACAAACGTGGTTTTGCAATCAGTGCTACGTTTACAAATGCGGAGTTGGCAGATGCCCATTTGATGTATGGATTAGCACGAGGCAATAGCCGTGGCGCGGTACGTTTGTATCGAGACAGATTTCCAGAACGAAGGTGTCCCGACAGGAAGGTGTTCGAAGCAATTGATCGGCGTGTTAGGGAGCACGGAACATTCCAGCTATGACTCGCGACTGGGGAAGACCTAGAACGACGAGGACACCTGCAATAGACGAGGCAATTCTTCGTGCAGTTGACGATAACCCTAATGTCAGCGTCAGAGAAGTTGCTGCTGTACAAGGTAACGTTGACCACGTCACTGTATGGAGAGTGCTACGGGAGAACCAGTTGTCTCCGTACCATGTACAGCATGTGCAGGCACTATCAGCAGCGGATTGGCCTCCACGGGTACACTTCTGCGAATGGTTCATCCAACAATGTGCCAATCCTCATTTCAGTGCAAATGTTCTCTTTACGGATGAGGCTTCATTCCAACGTGATCAAATTGTAAATTTTCACAATCAACGTGTGTGGGCTGACGAGAATCCGCACGCAATTGCGCAATCACGTTATCAACAGAGATTTTCTGTGAACGTTTGGGCAGGCATTGTTGGTGATGTCTTGATTGGGCACCATGTTCTTCCACCTACGCTCAATGGAGCACGTTATCATGATTTCATACGAGATACTCTACCTGTGCTGCTAGAACATGTGCCTTTACAAGTACGACACAACATGTGGTTCATGCACGATGGAACTCCTGCACATTCCAGTCGAAGTGTTCGTGCGCTTCTCAACAACAGATTCGGTGACCGATGGATTGGTAGAGGCGGACCAATTCCATGGCCTCCACGCTCTCCTGACCTCAACCCTCTTGACTTTCATTTATGGGGGCATTTGAAAGCTCTTGTCAACGCAACCCCGGTACCAAATGTAGAGACTCTTCGCGCTCGTATTGTGGACGGCTGTGATACAATACGCCATTCTCCAGGGCTGCATCAGCGCATCAGGGATTCCATGCGACGGAGGGTGGATGCATGTATCCTCGCTAACGGAGGACATTTTGAACATTTCCTGTAACAAAGTGTTTGAAGTCACGCTGGTACGTTCTGTTGCTGTGTGTTTCCATTCCATGATTAATGTGATTTGAAGAGAAGTAATAAAATGAGCTCTAACATGGAAAGTAAGCGTTTCCGGACACATGACCACATAACATATTTTCTTTCTTTGTGTGTGAGGAATGTTTCCTGAAAGTTTGGCCGTACCTTTTTGTAACACCCTGTATAAAGTTTTTCTTAAAGAACTAAAAGAAATATTCACGAATATCAGTATGAGCCATCTAATTATAAAAACTAACAAAACATGAGTAAATAATACGACTATTTCATTCAAGTGAGTGCACAAACTACTTTCGTCATGTTGCATATTTTCAGAAATCATCTGAAACGGCCAATGCAAAACGGAATAATTTATATTATCTTACCGGCTATCATGTTGAAGATAATTTGTGAAACAATGTTATCTGCAATGTTCATTCTTCATTAGAAGAAGCATTTCACAACTTATAATCAGTAAAATTAGATTTAACTAGGAAATGAATTCACGACAGTCTACCAGCTGGTTATAATTAAAGTGTAATTTCTCTCAGAGGTCCAGTGTGGGCTGTAATTATCGTATGGCAGCGAAACTTGGTAGACATTCTAATGTGTTAACACGGAACTGATTTACGCTGGAAAAAGGTTAGTTCCAGTTTCGGCCACCATTTGCAAATCTGGCGCTGTGAGGGCAAGAAATACATATAGCAATGTTTCCATGTGTAATGGATTAGGAATGGGGCGTGGGCACAAAAGATCAAACAACAGAGAGCCATAAAGTTCATTTTATTATTAACCAGCCCTTACGCAATTTGTTCAATATGGGCATCAGAGGGCGCTGACGAGATGATTTACAGCGCCAGATCTGCACCTGGTGACCAAAATTGGAACTAATTTTTTCCAGCGTAAATCGGTTCTGCATTAACGCATTAGCATATCTATCAAGTTTCGCTGACCTATCATAACTGCAGCCCACACTGGTCCTCCATGAGTAGCAGCACTTCAATTATAACTATCCGGTATTTGCTTAAATGTACGGCGCGGAAGAAAACTAGATGTGAATTAGCTTACAAACGACTCTCGTCATGATTTCATTTTATGACGTAGGAAATGTTTACTGTCAGTTGAACTTAACGTAGTTTACATCATAAGATATCCGAAGAGTAAATCCACGACTGACAAATGCTAGTTGAAGCAAAACCACCTCTGAAGAGAAGTGCCTGAAAGACCATCGGTAAATATTGATTCCATCACTCATTTGTTTGCTGATATTTCGAGCCTACCGACTTTGAAACCTGAAAACGGTATTAACGCTTATCGTAAATCAATTGTAAATATATAAAGACCAATAAAATCTACTACTCGTAGCAAATAAAATACTTGTAATAAACCACATGTAGGACAAGTTGATGAGCCAAAACATTATGACCACCTGCTTAACAACTTGTTTGACCGTCTTTGGAACGAAATACATCACAGATTTTGCATGTCAGGGATCCGACAGTTTGCTGGTAAGTTTGTGGAGGTATGTAGCATTAGACGTCTACGCACAGTTCATGTAACTCGAGTAAATAACGGGCCGTTCATTTGCGTAGGCGGTGATGGCGCCCGATAGCAACCCAGATGGGCTCCATAGGATTTGCATCAGGCGAATTTGGTCACCCAGACAACATGAGTTCACTATAACGTTCCTCACACCGCTGCAGCACGGTTCTGGCTCCGAGACACGGACAATTATACTGGTGAACGATGACGTCAACACCAGGGAAGACATCGAGCATGAAGGGATGCAGGTGGTTCGGAGCTGTCAGTGTGTCTTCGATTACTACCATAGGTTCCCTAGCATAATACTACTCCCACCAGCCTGCGTTCCTGGCGCGCTGCACGTTTCGAGCCGCCGTTCACCTCGATGACGGCGTTTGTGGAGATGACCAGCGACCTAGTGTATTAAAAATGTCATTCACCCGAAGAGCCGACACGTTTCAATCGATCGATAGTCCAATACCGATGATCCCGTGCCCACTGCAGTGGTAGCTGACGATATCATTGGGTCAACATGTGAACACATATGGGCGATTTGCTGCGGAGCTCCATGTTTAACAAAGTACGATGACCGATGTGCTTCGAAACATTTGTGCGTGCACCAGCATTGTGCTCTTTCGGCAGAAATGCTGCAGATCAAATGGTTCAAATGGCTCTGAGCACTATGGGACTTAACATCTGAGATCATCAGTCCCCTAGATCTCAGAACTACTTAAACCTAACCTAAGGACATCACACACATCCGAGGCAGGATTCGAACCTGCGACTGTAGCGATCACGTGGTTCCAGACTGTAGCGCTTAGAACCGCTCGGCCACTCCGGCCGGCTGCCGCAGATCACCATCTTCCCTACTTTACAGAGCAGACAAGCCTCCGAACCCCACGTTCTGTGAAGAGTCTGGGTGTCCAACCATTTACCGCCTAGTGACAATTTCACCGTCCTACCTCTTACCGTAGATACTCACGACAGTAGCACGTGAACATTCGAGTAGTTTCGCCGTTTTCGAGATACTCTTTTACCGGCTCTGGGTAATAGTAATTTTCCCGTTGTCAGAGTCGCTTGTCTCAACGGATTTCCCCATTTGCAGCCCATATCTTCGCTAGGGTGATCCCGCGCCCATGTCTGCTCCACTTGCATACTTTTGTTACAGCGTCACGTGCCCGCAACGCCATCACGCGGCATCCAACTTCGCGGTGGGCAGTGGTCATGGTTTATCAGAGTCAATTAAGGTGTTGAACCCTAATCTTCCTTCACCATCAGTGAAATTTATTTCCACATCTGTAGACTCTTTTCACCATAACTCACTTTTTGAAGTAATAAAATTCCCTGTGATAATGAAGCGTCAGTGCTGAAACATATCTGCATCGAAGTAAGACATATTTTTCACAAGGCCCTCGTCTCAAAGCACATCATTGTCATGCAAATGTTCATGTTTCTTCCAAGGACGTGATAGTTATACAATAAAAAGAGACGGCAAACTTGTTGAGAGGTGCACATCAAACAACGTATACATATGCTCTTATTGACTAATCGACGTCGTTAGTGCCTACGAGAATTTAATACTGGGGATGCGTTGCCTGGTCAGAGGGGAAGTATTAGCTTTTGCATGACACCTGCTGCTCTCGTAGCATGAGTCATTTGGAGATCGTCTGCTCGAGTCTTACCCTACACACATTGAGGAGGTTGATCAATACAGTACATGTAGCACTGCCTCTTTTTAGGGGGAAAATTAGAAGATAGCCATTCTGAACAGAAAAGAGTAACACTATTTTAAATAATGTGCGCATAATTGCTCAGCATTTTTAAGGCATTGGCGCTAATAGAACACTGACGTAAATTTTGGTGTATTTTTGAATGTTTGCATAGTACATTCGATGTAATAATTGCTGACACTGGCGTCAGGAGCACGATGATAATTCCACCATTCTATTGAATTCTGTGTGCTGATACCTTGGATCGTCCGATAACCGAGTTGACACTTTACCGCAGATGAATAAGCTGTTAAGTTCACGTGAATGGCAAAACATAATTTGTCCATCACAGATCCTGGGCACAGAATTTTACGTTAAGAGACATAAAACTACGGCAGTTTACTGTATAATGAGAGCTGTTTATTATTGACTGATGTTGATGTAACTCCCTAATCTATATTTTATAAATAATCCTCAGATTTGTGCTACAAACGTATAAAGAGCTGTGCTTTAAATGTCATTTTAATGTTTGGATTTCAAATAATATCTTTAATCTTCTTTGACAGTTTATTGTACAGTTTTATTTCCTTGTTGAAAATGTTTTTTTCTGTTTGTTTGCTCTTGGTAAGTGTAATTTTAGTTTGACTCTTTTTCCGTGGTAATGAATGCTGCTGTATCTGAGATAACTGCTGAAGTTCTTCTTTATGGATGTAAGAGATTTGGTAGACATAAGCACATCATCCAGTTAGAATCCTCAGCTACTGAAACAGATCTTTCCAATTAGTTCTGTTGCTATTTTTGGTTATCAATGTAATGACCTTTTCTGCAGTTTGAAGACCGTATCCATGATTTATGTATGGGGCCCTCACAAAACAACACTATAGCTAAAGGTGTACTGCAAATATGAATTTTATGTAACTAGAAGGTATTGTCTGTTACATATTGATGGCACGACTCTAAAGGTATAGCATACTGATGAGAATTCCTTTGCTAGTGTATTTATGTGCTCATTCAACGCCAGATAAAGTCAATATTAATGGATGAAAATTTTGTGTTTGGTAAACAGTCTATGAAATTTTCAACGTCATTGAATTTTGCAAATTATTTTTCTCCTTTATGCAGAAATTCGTGGTGTTTGTTTTCTTTGCGTTTAAGTTAATTGCAGGCCGACCAGTTATACAGGGTGTTACAGAATTACGTTTAAAAATTTGGGAATTTGTAAATAACGAAACTTTGTACGTTTTAGTATTAGGAACATAGAGGCGAGATGTGACAGTTTCTAAGGCCAACAATAGGCTGTTGAAAACTCACACACTTCCTGTACAAGAGGTTACTAGGTGAAATTCTCAGTGAACATTTGGGTTGGAATTCTTGGAGACCACCTAGTTGAACCACATAATCTTACCAGATCGTTTGGATGCAGGATGGTATTTGAATATTCTGGACAATGCCTTGCCTGAATTTCTGGAGAAAGTTCTCTTCCAATAGCGCGTTAGTCTGTGATTGCAAAACCTTGGTGCTCCAGTGCACTTTGATCGTCGGGCCAGGGCACATCTCAGACAACTTCAGCCGGGAAGTAATTGAAAGGTGATGCATAGTACTTTTTGCCGATGGTACAAGTATAGCTATCACACCCACCAGACAAGAATTAACTGATGAAATCATAAACGATGTTTTTCAGAAAATCATTAAGTGGTTCTCTGCAAATGGGATCTCTTTAAACTTTCACAAAACACAGTATATACAGTACCACACAGTAAATGGAATGACATTATTAATAAATATTGACTTCGATCAGAAATCGGTAGGTAAAGTAGAATATTCAGAATTTCTAAATGTACGCATTGATGAGGGGTTGAACTAGAAAAAACACACTGAAGATCTGCTGAAACGTTTGAGTTCAGCTACTTATGCTATTAGGGTCATTGCAAATTTTGGCGATATACATCTCAGTAAATCAGCTTACCACGCCTAGTTTCATTCTCTGCTTTCGTATGGCATCATATTCTGGGGTAACTCATCATTGAGTAAAAGAGTGTTCATTGCACAAAAGCGTGTAATCAGAATAATTGCTGGAGCTCATCCAAGATCATCCTGCAGACACTTATTTACAGAGGTAGGGATCTTCACTGTAGCCTCACAATATATATTCACTTATGAAATTTGTTAACAATCCGAACGAATTCAAAAGTAATAACAGTTTACCTGGCTACAACACTAGGAGAAAGGATGATCTTCACCACTCAAGGTTAATCTAACTTTGGCTCAGAAGGGGGTAAATTATGCTGCCACAAAAGTCTTTGGTCACTTAGCTAATAGCATCAAAAGTCTGACAGATAGCCATATAGCATTTAAAAGGAAATTAAAAGAATTTCTGAATGGTAACTCCTTCTACTCATTAGATGAATTTTTGGATATAGTAAGTGGGTAATTTCCCCACTCCCCCATAAGAAAGTAAATAAATTAAAACAAAATATTAAGTGTCATACAATATTTTGTGAAATGTAATATCTTGTATTGACACCATTTATTAACCTGACACGTTCCACATCATTACGAAGTGTCGTATTCATGATCTATGGAACAATTACTAATCTAATGTAATCTAATCTAATGTAGTTCCTTAGCCTGTGCGCCCACCTGACCTCATGCCTCCTGGGTTTTTCCTCTGGGTTTATGTCAAGTACCTTGTGTGCTCAACACCAGTAGGAACAGTACCTTAGCTTACTGATCGCATCTTTACAGAGTTTGATGCCATCACAATGGCGCGAGGAACCTTGGAGAGCACCAGAAAAAACACAATGAATCGTTGAACGTTACGTAATGAAGTTGATGGTCGCCACGTAGAACTTTTGGTCGATAGTAGTGAAGCTACAGATTGGATTTAAAGTATTTGATTGTACCCTACTGTCAATAAACGTTTTCCAAACTACAGTATTCTTGTGTATCATTTAACCTACTGATTGTGTAAAAAGCGCTTAGTGCAGTAGAAGCTTTTTTCACATTTACGGCTTTAGGTTCCTTGTACCAAAACACTCACAATTTCATCCTCCACAATCACCCAAAATTTTAAAAGAAACGTCTTTCTGTAACGCCCTATATACATCCTCTTGGGTTCATTATTTCCTTTCCATTCCTTTCAACCCATTATTCACATGTCCGGCAGAACAACTACCACTCATATACACAATTCTATGGCGCGACGACTGTCTGATGAAAAAGCTTCAAGGTAGATACACAACCAATATCCGAAATCCTGCGGGAATCAGAAATCTGTGAGTAGGGAGTTAATGGACGGGAGGGGGATTGTGATTCTGAGAGTGGGAAACTGGGAATTTGAGTCTGACAAAAAGCGTGTACAGATGGCTGAGACAGATAAGGCAACCATTCTAGAGGAGTGGAGCATCCAGCACCAAGTCATGACCCGGCACAAATTTTCAACTCTTGCAGTTGCGCTGCCGCAATGTCCTGTGTGGTTGGAAGTCTTTATGCAAGCAGTTATTCAGTTTCACATCAGCTGGTAGAGTTGCTGGATGTCCTGAGGGTTATCGGGCCAAATTCTATCCAATAGGCTCGTTAGATCCTCAGAATCCCGAACTGGTTAGAGGGCCCTCCCCATATTGCTCCATTGGGGAAAGACCTGCCACTTTGCTGGCCAAGGTAGGGTTTGGCAAGCACGAAGACAAGCAGTACAAACGCTCGCCGTGTGCGGGTGGGCGTTGTCTTGCTGCCATAGATTACAACCAAGGGGGTCCTGTTATAAAACGCAATAACACTTCTGATCTTCATTCCTAGTTGGTTGTTGGACTGTATGGCTGGTGCCATTCAGGTTGGTATCCCACAGTTGTCCTGGTCGTCACCAGGGCCTGGAATTTCATTTACCGGAGCAGAATTGTCATCAGTGATGAGTCCTACTTCTAACTGAGCTCCACTGAACGACGAATATGTGTCTGGAGACGCCTTGGACAGTGGTGGGATACCGACATGACTGTGACCCGTCATACAGCTCGGTAATCACAAGTAATGTCTGGAGTGCTATTACATTTTATAGCAACACCCCTTTGGTTGAAATCCACAGCACAGTTACACCACCACAATACGTCTAAGATATTCAGCGCCCCGTTTTGTTGCCCTTCATCGCAAGCGATCCTCGGAATATATTTCAGAATGACAATGTCCTTCAGCACATGGCTAGAGTTTCTGATACTTGTCTTCATCTTTGCAATACATTACCTTGGCGAGCAAGGTCACCAGACCTCTCCGCAATTGAGAACGTTTGGTGCATTATGGGCAGGGTACTCCAATCAGATCGGGATTTAGACGTTCTAACGTGTCAGTTGGACAGAATTTGCCACGATATCCATAAGGAGGGCATCCACCAACCCTGTCAATCAATGCCTATCCGTTTGCTTGTATAGGGGCCGGAGCTGAAACAACGAGTCGTTGACTTGCACAATCTGTGAAGTTTTCTCTTTTTAACAAGTCATCCAATTTTTCTGAAATTGAAGTCGTTTTTATATATGTACATGTACGCCACATTACCGACCTTCGTCCCATTCGGATAATATCTTTGTAGTGTGGCTTTTTTTATCTTCGAGTGTATATGTCCCAGCTGCTTCTTGCGAATTTTCATCTTGCGCCACTGCATAGCCGCAATGCACTGTGTGGATGGAGGTCATTATTTCCTTCATATTTCTATCCCATCACGTTTCCTATCCATTCCTTTCACCCCAGTTATTCATATATACATCCTAGTTGCTTCATCGCGAGTGTCGTCTGTACTGTTGGACATGTCCAACAGAACAGGCCTCACTCATGTCTATAATTCTATGGGGACGACAGCAGTTTGATGGAAAAGTTTCAGTGCGAATGCATAACCAAAGTCTAAGCTCGTATGGTAATCAGAAGTTTGCGGGTAGGGGTTAATGGTCGGGAGTCGGTGCGGTTGGGTGAGAGGAAAATTGGGTTGACGCAAAGCGTGCTTGGATAGCTGAGGCGGTTAAGGCAACAGTTCTAGAGAAACAGACCATGCGGGTTCGAGTCCTGGCCCAGTACAAATTTTAAAATCTCGCCGTTGCATTGCCGTAATGTCCTGTGTCATAATTTACTTCCTATCTCTTTCCCATCCCGTTTTTTTCCATTCCTTTCATCTCAATTATTCACCTTACTTCCTGCCAACTTTTTTAATTCAAGTACCTTATAAGTTTTGTGATTGAGTTTGCGAATATTATAATAGATGACATAAATGATCGTATCTTTTGATTCCATTGACTTAAAAATTTCAGTTTTTACAGCGCCAAGGGACCATAGATCTTAGTATGTGACATAAATTTAAAGTTGATACATGTATCCATTCCTGAGGAAGAGGGTTTCTAACAGTCGAACAGACGGACAGATGGGCAGACAACAAAGTGATCCTTATATGGGTTCCATTTTTAGCGACTGAGGTACGGAATCCTAGAAAGGCCTAGTTCTCCTACGAATGAAAACGGGTATTTGACTATGCTTGGCCCGAGACACACTCACTACGATCTTCCTAATTATCTCAACCAACTTTCTCTTCCCAGTCCTGCTCAGGTTATGCCCTGCCTTGTGAAGCCCCATCTGTCCATAGTCCCAACAGGCAGGAATACAACATGTCCAAAGTCAGCTGTCATACACGTCGTCCTCATCCATGCACTAATATGCTTCACAGCACTACTAAGGCACAGTCGATCACGGTGCCAGAATAACTCAGCAAAGCGCATGTCGGTCCCACAAATTTGGGAACTTATCTTGTCCAGTTCATAGCCTATGTCAAACGTCCAGTCCCTATCCAAATTATTTATTACCTCGTTCTCACTTACGGGCAAACACAAAAGCCCCAAGTCCTCTATCACTTGACTCAGTCCTGCACTAGATTTAAAAATGCCGGTGACATGGTACTCTGAGCTAAATATTTCGTGCACCGTGAGGCCTGCACTGCGCC
The DNA here is from genome assembly GCF_021461395.2 of Schistocerca americana. Lineage (NCBI taxonomy): Eukaryota > Metazoa > Arthropoda > Insecta > Orthoptera > Acrididae > Schistocerca > Schistocerca americana. The sequence continues at coordinate 545,411,062 of NC_060119.1, forward strand.
CATGGCTAATTTCTAATTTCCTAACATTTTTCACACTCTTTGGCTTCCTGATTACTGGTGGAGTGTGCTGCATTTTTCTACAGTCACGTTTAACTGAGGCATCTCTCCACTTAACTCTGGCAACTGCTGAAACCTGTTTTCTGTCTGCACAACGAAACCCTCGCCATTGTCCTCTTTCTCTCCGCCTTTCTGTCAGCTGCTAGTTCCCACCTACCCTCCAGCTCTCCAGTCTTCGCTAATCCTTAGCAGATCTTTCCTTGCTTCAGGCACAGATTTTCCACTCCAGTTTCTTATTCAAATTATTTCTACTGCTTAACGTGCACTTCCAGGGGAGGGCCGCTCTGGAATTATTAATGACCTGCCTACAGTACTCACCCCTACGCCCTCCCTCCCTCCCTCCCTCCCTCCCTCCCTCCCTCCCGCCCTCCCCCTGCCCCCTCCCACTCCATGAAACCAATTCCCACAAGACATACAGCAAATCCTACTTCTTACTGCCCTAACACCGCACTTACACCTTCCACTTACCAAAGATTTTGATACGAGGAATCAGTCAAATGAGAAACCGTGTATACAATAAATTATGCAAATATATCAAAATGTACAACGTTCTGGAATTCACTAACTGTACGCAAGCAAAAGGTGGTAACGTGAAAAGTTATATTGCCACGTTTTCTTTGGAAATTTAGATGCGATTTGCTAGTAGAATTAATTAGCGTTTACTTATCTTTAAAGGGATTTAATGTAATAAGTTTATTTAACAATGCTATTCTGAATTTATTACTTGTAAAATGAAAGTACAAATCCCGAGTATTGTAACTGAAAAAAACACGAGATATTTCGTAAAATGCACTGAGGAACGTCAGCTCTTCACTTCTATATTCAACTTAATTAAACTATATTTAACTTGTTACAGAATGGGAAAAGAGTTTTGTTTAGATATTTATTGCATTATGGTCTGCTGTGCATTACTACGAACTTAATGCCACACAATTTTCGACAGAGATTATTTGCTTTAGATGGTTAACAAAACTCATTTGAAAATCGTTTGTAGCTGCAGCATATCCCATCGCACCAAACGACGTAGTCAGATCAGAAAAGTAGTCAGGCAATCAGAAAGTCCTTCAGATTTTGTTTTGAATTAAAAGTAGAGATAATTTAGCTCATTTAATCCTGTTTTAGTGATGGCGTTTTATCTTCCTATCACTAATCTGACGCCTTCCGCAATTTGTCTTTACAGTAAGTTTGTCTACTATGTCTTACTGCATTCGTGTTAAATATTCGTACATGCTTTAATTTTTAACTCATTCAAATATGCCTGTTTCTCATTATCTTCCATCGAATGTTTTGTTTGTTTGTTTTTAGGGCGCAAAACCAACTGGGGTCATATGCGCTCAAGTCAAAACTATAGAAAGCGAAGACAGAGGGGAGTTGAAAACCGACTACACGTCAATCCCAATCGATGTAAGAGAAGACAGCTTAAAACAGAGATGTGGAAAAAGGGCTATAAAATACACCATGGAGAAACGAAGGTCCAGGATTAAAAATTAAATGGCCTTCGCCATATCGCTACGACGGATAAAAGGTAAAACGCGGTCGACAGCCCGAGCATCGTTTGCTAAAACGGCCGATAACTCAGACGACAAACCCAAGTGGGAATGCAAATGGTTAAAAAACGAACATCCCGTCAGGAAAAGGTGGACAGTTAAAACTTGGGCGCAATGTGTACAAAGTGGTGGGGGAGCGCCACTTAACAAATGGCAATGGCTAAAATGACAGTCCCCTATACGCAACCTCGTTAAAATGACCTCCTTCCGGCAGGAGGGCCGAAAGGACGTCTTCCAAGCTGCTGGGAGACGTTTAATAATTCGGCGCTTATTCCCATGAAGGGAGGACCAATGGTGATGCCAAAGAGGCGCGACCTCCTGACGGACGGCTACACACAGATCATCGGAGGGGAATAAGAACTAGTGGGCTGCAGCCTTGGCAGCAGCGTCATCAGCCTCGTTTCCTGACAGACCGTCATACCTGAAACCCAGATAAACTTCGCAGTGGCTCCATCAAGAGTGAGCCAGTGATAGTTTCCCTGGACCCGTTGCACTAAGAGATGGGCGGTGTGCGGCGCACAGAGACCTTGAAGGGCACTGAGAGAATCAAAGCATAGGACATAATTTAAAAGCCTGTGTCGCCGGACGTACACTATGACTTGATACAGGGCGAAGAGCTCGACTGTAAATACTGAGCAGTGGCGCCAATGACGAAGGCATACTCGACACAACGGTCAATCCGAGAGCCATCAGTGTACCCAAAGGTACTATCGTGAAGCTTCATGCGAAGGCCGTGGAACTGAAGGCTATAGAGCGAGGCTGGAGTAGTGTCCTTGAGAAGCGAATGAAGGTCACGGTGAACACAGGCTGCCGCACGAAGCCAAGGTGGTGAAGGGTTCACGCCCACCGGGAGAGTGGCAAGTAGTGTGAAGTTAAGCCACCGGAGCAAGTGCCGAAAGCGGACTCCAGGAGGTAACAGCGAAGAGGGGCGCGCCCCATACTGGCGATCAAAGGAGCCATCTAAGGAGGAGACATAGGATGGATGGCTACGCATGGCAGACAAACGGCATGCATACCTGCTGAGGAGAAAATCACGGTGGTAGTAGTTCAGCAGCTTCGGCATAAAGACTCTCAACTGCGCTAGTGCAAACGGTTGCCACGACGGAAGATAGTGTTGAGACGGCATAAGAGGGACAGACGTGCAGACGCATAAACAAAGCACCCATAGACTAGTTTCGAACGGACAGGGGCTCGGCACAAACGGAGGAGGGTGGTTCGATCTGAACCCCAGGAAGTACCATTGAGAACACGTAGGATATTGAGGGACCTCATACAGCGGGCTGCCAGGTAAGAGACATGGGAGGACCAAGAGAGTTTCCTATCCAGCATGAGCCCCAGGAATTTCGTAGTTTCAACGAATGGAAGAGCAACAGGCCCAAGATGTAAAGTTGGTGCGAGAAACCAATTGCACCGCCAGAAATTCATATAAGGGGTGTTATCAGTGGAAAAATGAAAGCCACAGTCGATGCTCCGTGAATAAAGACGATCGAGACACCGCTGAAGATGCCACTCAGTGAGACAGGTCCATGGAGAACTGCGATAGATGGTCAACTGCAGAACAGCGTGCTCGAAATCCACACTGTGCAGTGGTTAATAAGTTGCGAGACTCGAGCCACCATACCAGCTGGGCATGAATCATACGTTCCATCACCTTGCAAACACAGATGGTGAGAGATGAGGCACTAGCTGGAAAGAAGGTGTTTGTTCTTACTGGGCTTATGTGTGGGTTTGACGGTGGCTTCACGCCAGCGTCTAGGAAACGTGCTCTCTGCCCAGATGAGGATGTACGTATTAAGCAGAAAGTGCTTGCCCACAAGAGAGAGATGCTGCAACGTCTGAATGTGTACAGCGTCTTGCCCTGGGGTGGAGGATCGTGATGAATTGAGAGCGCGATCAAGCTCCCTCATAGTAAAGACGGCGTTGTTGCACTCACGAATCTAAGAAGAGAGAGGTATCGTTCGAGCCACCACCGCTTGCTTCCGATGGAGGAAGGTAGGGTGATAGTGGGAAGAGCTCAAAATTTCCGCAAAATGGCAGCCCAAGGTGTTGAATGTAGCAAAAGGGTCCACGGTGACATAGTCTGCTACTGTGAGGCCGGAAATTGGGGAAGGGATCTTGGTCCTAGACAGCCGTCGCAGGTTGGCCCACGCAACAGAGGAACGGGTGGAACTCTTAAAAGAACTAGTGAACGAAATCCACCTAGATTTTTTGCTATCCCGAAGAACGCGACGACACTTTGCAAGCATCTGTTTATAATGAATGCAGTTTGGCATCGTAGGATGACGGTTAAAACCGCGGAGAACACGTTTCCGTGCGCGAAATGCGTCGCGGCATGCCTGAGTCCACCAAGGAACTGGGACAAGGCGTGGTAAAGAGGGAATGCGGGGAATGAAACGTTCTGCAGCGGTAAGTATAACGTTTGTAACATAATCCATCTGGTTATCACGACTGGGGAAGTCGTGTTCTTCGATGGTCGCCAGGGAGGAGTAAAGCCGCTAGTCAGCCATAGTAGGCTACTATTTGGGTGTGCACACAAGTGGGATAGGAGTCAGCAAACGGATAGCACATCGGAAATGGTCGCTCGAGTAGGTGTCAGAGAGAATGGACCAGTTGAGACGATGGGCAAGCTGGACAATACAGAAGGATAGCTCCAAATGGGAACAGGTGTGCAAGGAGCCAGAAAGGAAGGTGGGTGCTCCTGTGTTAAGGCAAAAGAGGTTAAGTCGATTAACAAGGTCAGCCAAGAGGGCACCTCTCTGATAGGTTCTGAGAGAACCCCAAAGGGGATGATGTGCATTTAAGTCACCGAGTAACAGAAATAAGCTGGAGGAAATCTGCCCTGGTGACACTAAATGATGGAGGAATGTAAATGCTACAAAGGGATACAGTCAGGTGAGGAAGGAAAAGGCAAACTGCAGCAGTTTGAAGATGGGTAGTCAGGAAGATGGGTTGACTATGAGTGTCATCCCGTATGTGCAGCATGATTCCCCCATGAGATGGAATTCCAACCTCAGGGGGAGGGTCGAAACAGACTAGGAAGAAATGCAAAAGCTCAAAGCAGTCATGAGAACGCAATTTTCTTTCCTGAAGGCAGAGGACCAGAGATGACTGCGATTCTAAAAGCAGCCATAAATCCTCTTTGTAGGATCAAAGGCCGCGAACGTTCCATTGGAGGAGAGTCATGATGAAGAAAAAATGAAGAGGTGTCGCCCGGTGGCTGCCGAATGTCAGCCTGCAAAGACTCACTGCTACAGGGCACAGAGGCAGGAGGATCCTGCTCCATGGGGTCCATAGAAGCTTTGACTTTCTTGTGCTGTCAGTCTGTGGAGTCCAATGCAGAAAAACGGTTGGTGGTGCACACCGGCGACAAGGAGGCTGGCCGGGTGATGGTTTCACGCGGCGACACCATCAAAGAGGATCTTTGAGTCGGAGAAGCAGAAGACCATTTGCTTTTGTTGGACTTTTTTGAGCCTTTCCGGTTAGCAGAGGAAGACTTAAGTGTTGGTTGGCCGGAGGGACGTAGGAAGTCTTCACGGAAGTACTCCTTCTGTGCTTTCCGGCCAGCTGGTTGTGTAGCTGGTGGCTTCGCCCCTTGAGGCGAAAGTTTGATGGCTTGTTGCACATCTATACGAGGGGATGGCGATGCTACGTAGACACCGGGCGTTTTCACAACCTTGGAGGTGAATTTGAGGTCGCATGTCTGCATGACCATGTCCTTCATGGAGCCAGATGTAGCAAGAACAGAACTATAAGCGCCAGACGGTAGAACACAGGGTTTGCAACTAGCCAATAACTTGCAAGCGACCAGGTGAGTCATTTTTTCTTTTACCCCGATCTGCTGGACTGCCAGCTCCTCGAGATACACGGGGCAGAAGCGAGAGGAGGCGGCATGGTCGCCATTGCAGTTGATATAGCGGGCAGAATGAGGTGGACAATCGCCCTCATGCGCATCCATACCACAATTTACACATTTGGCTGGGTGTCCACAAGACGTTCTAGTGTGGTTGAAACGATGACACTGGTAGCAGCGCATCGGATTCGGAATGCACAGTCAGGCTGTGAATGTTTCTTCGCCTGCTTTGATCTTCGACGGAAGAACCACTCTATCCAAGATGAGAAAAAGAGTGCGGGTGGGCACCAAGGAGGAATCTACCTTTTTCATCACTTCATGGATGGCAATAACATCCTGATCAGAGAGGTATGACTGGATTTCGGCCTCGTTCAGACCGTCGAGCAGCCTAGTGTAAATAACACTACAGGAAGAATTCAAAGTTCTATGGGCCTCGACACTTCTGAATAATAAACGGATTTACCGTTACAAAGGACTTACTGGTTCAAATGGCTCTGAGCACTATGGGACTTCACATCTGTGGTCATCAGTCCCCTAGAACGTAGAACTACTTAAACCTAACTAACCTAAGGACATCACACACATCCATGCCCGAGGCAGGATTCGAACCTGCGACCGTAGCAGTCGCGCAGTTCCGGACTGAGCGCCTAGAACCGCTAGACCACCGCGGCCGGCAAAGGGCTTACTGTCTTCAGTACATAGCCACGAGGAACCGTGGGTCTTTGAATCGTTAGCCTCATTCCATTTACATTTCATAGACGTGGAGTGTGAAGATGATTGGCTCATTGTGAGAAAATCCCCCATGATTGCTAATGTCTCCGATGATGCACTCCTTCCAAGTGGGGCCCCCTTCAAAACGGGGCGCACCCACCTTAGGTGATTGCTCACACCTTAGGTCACACCTCCTGTACACCTGACAGAGGGACCAATCGGCAATTTGCGAAGGTAGCAGCTCAGGAAATCACCCCTCCCTGGGCCTGGCGTCTACCAGGGGGCTCGTGTGAAACCTGCGTCTCGGCCCGGGGCTGGGAATTATGAGTTACCCAGTCAGACGCGTCAGACGCGTGGGCCAGCCTTCAGGAGCGCACAAGGAGGAAGAAGAAAGAGAGGAACCTCAAACGCCGAAGCGGAGTGAGGAGAGGAGGAGGGAAACAAAGAAAGGAAAAGGGAACGAAAAACAGTGGTGAGACTGTTTTTATGTCAGTGACGCACAATGCAGAAGATTCCCAATAACACCGCAGACATGTTCCCCAAGGGAGGGGAAAAAGAATAGCAAGAGGGAGAAGATCCTGTGAAGCCTGGGTCCCGTGGTAGCCAAGCACGAACCCGCCGAAGAGTGGCGAGCCCCCAGGGGGTCCATCGAATGTTGCAGTGCTAGCTTACCACCAAGCACAATGTAGATTAGGCTCTCTTTAACGCTGTGTCGTGACATTTCGCTGTATGGAAAGCAGCCGTAGAGGATATCGCACTATTTTGTTCTATGCAGAGGTTCAAACTCTACAAGGTATAGCAGCGATTATTTATAGTAAATTTCGAGACAGTCTGCACATTTCGGAGTCTGAAACAACGGGAAATGTCAGGTCTGCTTACCGGTTTTTTGGGCGATGATAAAAATATGGAGTAATGGTTTGTCTACTCTTCTTATGCAGTGAAAAGTTTAGTTTCAGTGTAAACCAAGTACATAAAACACTGTCAAGTCACATTAATGTGACCACCTGTCAAAAGCCTGAATGACCATATTTGCAACACGGACCATGGAAGACATGCAGGAAAAGGATCAATGAGATTCTGGAAGGTACCAACGGGATCTAAGTCATGCGAGCTCCAGTGCCTTGTCCAGCTGCGCTAGGTTTCTTGGTTGAGGGTCCATGGAGTGTATAGCTCGATCGAAATGGTTCCACAGATTCTCAACTGGGTTCTGATCCGGGGAATTTGGTGGTCAGAGAAGTGTGGCAAACTTATTATGTTGCTCTTCGAACCACGCATGTGTACTGCGAGCTGTGTGACATGTTGCATTTTCCTGCAGCTAGATGCCATCGCGCAGAGGCAAAACAAACTGCATGTGGGGTGGACATAGTCATCAAGGATAGATGCATACTTGTTGATCCTATGTGCATTCCAGAATCACGAGGTCACGAAGGGAATGCCATGAAACCATTCCCCAGACCATAACGCTCCCCTCGTCCGGCCTGGATCTTTCCGATGATTGTTGTAGGTTGTTTGCTTTCAGACGTTTCACGCCATACATGCAACGGCCATTTATCCGAAGGAGCATAAAACGTGAATCACGTGGACGTCCACTTGCAGTATTCGCGTGCAACTTGCAGCCTTCATTGCCTATAAACAGCATTAAGCATGGGTGGTACATGAACCGCTGCGGAAGCTCTTACGCAGCAACATTCACTGAACGGTCGCTGAGGAGACACTGTTGGTAGCCCCTCGGTTCATCCGGGCGGTCGTTGCTCAGCAGTTGCGTCTGTTCGCCCTACACATGTCTGCAGCCGTCGTTCACCCCCGTCATCTATGGCCTATGGTGCACCACAGCTGCCTAACGCTGGTTTTGGATAGCACCACTTAGCCATGCACAGTATCTTAACCACTGCGCCACGCGAGAACTTTACAGACTTAGCCGTTTCGGAAATGCTCCCACTTTTGGCCCAATAGCCAATGAACAAGCCCATTTGAACTTAGATAAATCGCTCGTTTCTGCATTTCAATAACAACTACACTGTTTTTCGCGTCTCCCCGTCACGCTTTGTATGCCCTCCTCTCCCAGTGCTGTCACCTGCAGTCTGTGAGTGGTTATTGCACGTTGACGTTGAATATGGCAGTGGTGTCATTAAAGTGACTGGACAGTGCGATTTTATTTCAGTTTTATAATGAAGAGAGATATTCATGGACAGTGATTTTTTTCAATGTTAAGTGAAAGGAGCTAATGAGAGGCATCTCTGGGTTGTTTTAGTGTCGAATAATGTTGAATAATGCTGAGTACCTTGCGCAGATAATGGTGCAAAAATCAAGGTACGTAGCATCCGATAGCACTTAAAGTAGTGAAATATCATTTTATTAGACGTTATCTTCACGTATTATACGGAAGTAAAGCAATCATTAAAAAAAAAATAACAACACGAGGTTGAATAGAGGCCGTGGAGTTCATCAGTCCTACGGCCTCCACGCGACCTTAAAGCTACCCTGAAAACACAGTCCGCAAATTGCATTATTACGTCATGGAACAGAATAGCCTGGGCGCCCATGGAACACGTGGCAGTCACACAAGGCGTCATGAAAACTGCTGGATAAGTCAGTGCCATTACTGACAACTGATGTCGCTGCTGGATAGAAATTTTTCAACACTATAACTTTTCACGTCGAAAGTTCAGTATGAGGATCATGATGAGTTACCCAGTTGGCTCCAAGATTCGTAGCCCAAATGTGGAATGTGACTGAACGGCTGTATAGTGCTCACGACATATCATCTAGTAATCTAATGGATTTACTTGATCTGTGTAGCATCTGCTACTCTCTGTGTCCAGTTGCGCATTAAAGACGAACCGTGACAGATTGCTGTTGTTTTAGGGGCCGAATGTGGAACATCGTCCTACTAAGTAGCTGGGAGACAAGAAGCAAAGTTATTTTAAAGAAATACGTGGGCGAACAGCAAAAAATATTGCAGATATGAGGAAAGGAAATCTTGAATAAAAGAAGGCAAAGGAGAAGGTGGGACTTTCAAGCAAACCTACGAACATGACTGAAAAGGCTGGAATAAATATTACTTTTCGGAAATGTGTCCTAGAAGACGTGCGAACGTTCAAATAATATTTGGCAAGAGAAATGATTGAAAAAAAATGAGTATTAAGGAAACAAAACAGGAATTTGTGTTGGCCAGACATCACATTTCATCAGTTAAGGTGGCACAATTCCTATCAATGGAAGCAACTGCAGCCGGCCGGAGTGACCGAGGGTTCTAGGCCCTACAGTCTGGAACCGCGAGACCGCTACGGTCGCGGGTTCGAATCTTGCCTCGGGCATGGATGTGTGTGATGTCCTTAGGTTAGTTAGGTTTAAGTAGTTCTAAGTTCTAGGGGACTGATGACCTCAGCAGTTTAGTCCCATAGTGCTCAGAGCCATTTGAAGCAACTGCTAAAGCATGCAAATTCCATTATATGCTTGTGTAGTTCACGAGGTGAATCACATACACAGTTAATGAAGAAATTACATTCTGCAATTAATCCTGTATGAGGTCTATGAAACCTTCAGAGGTATGAGGAAATGATTTACTGCAAATGATTAACGCTAGGTGAACAGTCTCACAAAAAGGACGTGAAAAACTATTTTCATTGCATATATGAAGGAAGATAATGTCCCAAAACTGGAACAGTACTGTGACTTACCGAAGACCATAATGTGGAAATCGGAAGGCGAGGTATTGGCGGAAGTGGAGCTGTGAGGAACGGTCGTGAGTACTGCTTCGCCAGCTCACACTTCTTAGCTTACTTTCAGTTTTTCTTGTTTAAGGATGCTCGTATATTTATTGCCCCAAAACAAAAAAACACAAAACAAGAAAAACAACAAAGAACGCAGTAGTAGGGTCCGCGGACGTCTTGTCGCTAGTGGCCTCGAGTGTAGTTTCAAATGTTGGTTCTGTCGGAAGGACGGCCATTGTGATGTATTTAGCATGTACTATTAAAGATGTTTTGTTTAACATGCTTCCTGGTAAAAAGAGGGAGTGTCGGTAGAGCACTTGCATGCGAAAGGCAAAGGTCCCAGATACGAGACCCGGTCCACCACACAGTTTCAATCTGCCAGGAAGTTCCGTAATGTACAATATATTTGCTAAAATAAATACCTATTGCGTAGAAAGAAAAGTCCAGATAAGTGCGAGTAGCACTCGCACACAGGGGTTTCCGTTCAAACATAATTACGTATTTAAACAGTGGGTACATCTGGGAATCCAGAAACTCTACGATTTTTGCCTGCTATCGACAACGTTACTAACAAGATATACGTCTACAAATTCCTGAGAAAAAGGGGACTATAGAATGACAGACAGACTGTAGGATAAAAAATAAAAAGAAAAAAATATCTTTTCATGTGATATAATTACAAATTCACAACTTTCGGGTTTTTGCGTTTATTTTTTAGAGTGAAACCTTGCTTCTTGCCTAATTTCATGATTCTAGTCCAAAGAGAAGTACCCTATAGGTTTTGACGAGTTCGCGAGTATCAAAAACGTGATATTCCATTGACTTAGACGCCAACTTTAACAGCTCCGTCGCGGAACCATAGACCATATATGTGACACATGTCAACTTGATACGTCTACCCGTTCCTGGAAAAAAAGGTTTTTGAACAGTCGGACAGACAGACAGACAGATACGAAACCCTACAACAGAAAAAGATTCCAAACAAGCAAATGAACAAACTGATTCTTCCTGAATGTAGCACAAAGGATAGTTTTTAAATCGTAAATTAAATTATGGTATTGGGGAATAAGTTTTATTAGTTCTTCGGGATTCAAGGATTTTTGAGGGAAAAAAAACTGCTTCGGTCAGTAACAACAAAATCGGAAGCACTAGCCTTTAAAATGCAAGACATTTATTGAATCTATGTTATTATAATGATGAATGTATAGACCATTGTTACTGTCTCCATTACACTTCATCAGGATACCGGGTGATGTAGAATTGAAGTGTCAGAACCTTAGGGAATTCAACGTTACTGGAACTATTCTGAGTTATTTCTTCAGTCCGTCAAACTGCGAAGGCGAAGAAATGCACGTTAGTGGAATTTATAATTACAATGTGCTGGCGTGACGATAGTGGTGCCTCTGGTATAGATAAACTTCAACAACAAGTGGCAGAGTAATAGAATAAGCTACAGAGCAAGGTTCCATTACAATAAGAAAATTAAGAGGAGGGTACAAAAGAAACTAAGAGGAGGGTACAAAATAAACTCTTAAAGCAAGATTACAAGGGATAGGCTTAACATTCCACTTCGCAAAAGACGTTTGTAATAAAAAAATCATCCCTTAGAAAGGCAAAAAAGGATTCTTTAGGAGACAATAACGCGGCCAGAATGTACCCATGCGTCAAACACAGTAATTTTAGGATTCATAATAGAAAATGAAGAAATTAGAGAACATCAAAGAAAAATGTTAGAAAGATATTAGGAAACAGAACGACAGTAGAAGATATATACAAACATGTGGAAAAATTACAGACGAAATTAGGAAAAGAAGACTGATGTCCGATGAGTACGTTCAAAGAATGCGTTCAAGCAAACTGACAAAAGTGCACAACACTTTGAAAAATTAAAAGGCCCAACTGACAGGAAAGTTCAAGAAGGGCTGGAAGAAGTTCTCTAAATAAAAAAATACAGAACAAACTAAAGGAAAGTAGGCAGGGAAGAAAATAGATAGCCTAAGGGAGGAAAGGAAAAAGCGAACAGAAAAAGGAATATCGGAGAAAGCACAAAGCACGTTTAACGACGTAAATGTGATCTTTAGCTCCCCTAAAATGTAAAAGAAAGAAGAATAAGAACAAAATAATGTATAATCAACAGATAAAACTAGTGCAAATTGGTGATGAAGTTACAGAATTAACTTGTGTATCTAGGGAAACTGTGAAAAAAGACTGGATGAGCAATAAAAGAAATAAACAAATGGTACAAACGGCTCTGAGTGCTATGGTGAATTTAATGATGTTTTCATAACCAAGTCTCCACTATATCTTAATCCATTCGATTACTGAGGATTGCCCAGCAAGCAATGGTGGAAGCATTTTGAGACTTGCTAGGATATACAATAAATTACAGAAATGGAACAGGGAGTACACTGGAATAGAAGACCTAGTTGTAAACGTAATGAACATCAATTGAAAATGAGAAGGGAATGTATTCAGGCTATCAGGTATGTATATTATTTTGGTCTCACTGTAAATTCTATTTCTTGCGTGAATCGGTATGCATAATTCACACAGAGCAAAACCATGTAACTGATAATCTTTGACTGTTGCTACAATATCTTTGTGTTGCCACACCGCCTCTTCCTTCGTTACACACGTTCTAAGCTGAGCAGTGTTGAGTATCAGATGTTGTTTGAAGAATGGTCAGGAAATTCATTTTATAAGTGTGATATGAGATGTATCGAACTGAAGTACGAATATTTTTGAAGCATTACGGAGAGACAAGCTAAGGCGATTATCCGCGAGTTTTTCTGAAATGTTGCGAGAGTAAGGTAAGCATGCAAGCACGTAGAATTGATTTGTGTTATTGGGATTGTAGTAACGAAATTTTGATAGTAGAATTGTTATAGGGATTGCTCCGATAGGACGATGAGATTTCCCTTTCTTAAAGTTATTTCATACTACTGAGAAATTCAACTCAGTTTTAATGCATTATTCTTGAAAATAGAGTTCCATTTTAATTTTGTCCGAATTCAGTTCTTACCAGTTAAAATTCCCACCCTTCATTCAGTTTATCATGTACATTGCACTTTGCGGTACAGAATTTTCAGTGTAAGTTTTTTAATGTTGCTTTGCTGCTTTCGTGAAATCTGGAAAAATGTTTAAGACGGGAGGTAAGTGAAAATATAATTTAGGGTCAGGAATTTCTATGGAAGTTCAGCTGTGCATTTATTTCAGAAGTCAGGCTACATTCAGAGAAGTGCTGCATTTTTATAGGAACTGTTAGCTTCAATTTGTTGATAGTGTTGAGCAAATCATATTAAGTCTTTGTATAATTAAGTATAGTCAGAGTTTTGCACAGCACACGAGTTTAAGTTAGGAATCTTTTTGTGATCATTTTTGAGAAGTTTTGATAGACAGTTCTTGGAAGATTCACTCGGAGAGAAGCACACAAGCAGTTAAGTCACAAGGTGAATAGACAGTTGATGGATCAATAAAGACATTACTGAGAAAAACAGCTTAAGACACACTGGTTTGACAGGGCGTATCACAACACAGACGAGTATAACTCGCAAGCAGGTAGCGAGTGGAGCTTTCTGCTCAAGGATGTAACAATAATGGGAGACGGCTTCACCTGTCGGAGAACAGACTTTGGCTGATGCCAGTGGGTGTGATAGTCCACTATCTTGCGGAGACAAAGACGAGGGTTCTCCATTAAAACACTGTGTGAAACTTACGCTCCTATTTAAAGTCATTAAACTGACAGTTATTTCAGCTATGTACTTACATGTGACTGGATATTAGATTGTTGACAACCTAATTCGTTGATATGGAATTTGATTCGTTAAGCATGTATTACATTGCTGTAAAACAGTCGTTTGTTTTAAATTAAGTCGAACTTTTGGCTGTAACAGTTCACAGTACATAATTGACACAAGATCTTTCTCATCATTTCTCTACCAAAATGTACGATTTTCAGAATGTAAACACTGAAATGACGCTTTTTACTCAGAGGAACACGACAATATTGCATGAAAATTATTGGTTGAGATTAGAAACAGTTAAGTATTATCACCAAAATAAAAAAAGGCTTACACTTAATGTCAGGTGAAGCCTATCTTTGTCTCTGTCACACATTCTCTCCCATTCTAAGAACGTTCAGGTAACTCGACACAATAGGCCTATGAATTTCCTTTTAAAATATTGCAAAATCAGGAATATACATCTCATTCATAGTTTTAATTTCCAATTACCAACACTAGTGCACATGTATTCAGTTACGATGTGTGTAAAAAGGAATTTCGACAACAAATTGGTTATACATTTCAATGATCATATTATACGCAGCAAAATAATACTCCAGAGTTTTGTGAAATTAATTTTTATTCAACTTTCGCAAATAAAACAAACTTGTACATTATAAACTAGTGTAGTTTATCACAAATATACTCCACTGTCATTCAAAGATAATTAGATTACGTTATGTGGAATGACTTTCATTTCCGTGAGCAAAATCTTTGAGCATTCTCACTGGCTGAGCCATACTGGACATTAATACCAAGTGATTTTCAAGCGACCATTGCCTCCCATGGGAACTCATCTTCAGAAATAAAGTCTTGTTTAGGCACTTCACCAACAAATCAATGGAATTCTGTGGACATACACATTGCATCACTTGTGAAATCACGTGCCCCCCCCCCCCCCCCAAACCTTGCCACCACTTATTGCTGTAGGATGTGTCAAGCAATATAATCCTAACACAATCACGTCTCTTGTAGAACAGGAGTCCTACGCTAATACAAAAGACCTCAGTGCTGAGCCACATTTTTTTAAAGAACGACACAACTTGTCTTGGAAAATAGACGTGACAATTCTTCATTTACACCGAACATACTGTTAAACACTCGTTGTTCTTCTGCTACGACTTTATCCCATCACTAAAAAAAACTATGTCGCTCCTTGAGGCGATAGTTGGCTGCTGAAGAAGGTTGATTTTCTTCGTGCATTACATGCTTACTTCACACACATTGTATAACTTCCTGTTGAGATGAACAATACGTCATGAGGTGGTGCATCTGGATTAAGGGGAACGTCTTTTAACAACACTACATAACAAAATTAGCATTATATGTCGAGCTTTGATGCACAGAAATTATTATTAATTTCCGGAGCAGCAGTTCCCAGAACGGAGAAACACCTTCCAACGTTACAGTTAGCACACAGAAAAATAAACATATATGCACAAAAAAGAATTTATATGTCCAAATTTTAAATGATAATTTTTTTCCTAGTCACAACATTCATTCGCTGGAATATCTCAAACATAAACAATGAAGTAAAATATACAATGCATGGGCAGGTGCTGTGACACCAGCTGTGAACAGCAAAGGATACTATATTTAACGTGAAATTCGGTCAAATAAACAGATATCAGACACTGAAACATTACACTCCTTTAAGAAAAATCTAGGGCAACATATATTGTACATCCATGAGAGAAACGCTGGAAAAATGCTAGGTTCTGACGCAAGCGCATGACGTTGAAGTTGGATCAAACTGAACTTCGCGGAAACGCTCTGATCATTTGTGCTGTATTTGACTGGTGTACCATATTTCGGCGCAGTATTTTGATCTACAAGTTGTTACTTCCCCTGTTCTGCGTGAACTTACATACTGTAGACATGAAAGTGTACAGTAAGGGAGTAAAAACATCGAAATGAATAGTCCATATTTAAGCCAGAAGAATTGTTTTAGCTACCGTAAACTGAGCATATTTTGGGAATGCAGACTTTCTCGGCGAATCTCTATGACAAAATCTTCTCAGGTTGACAGCCGACTCAATGCGTCGTCCTCCGGCAACTGATTCGACTGTCAACCCGAGAAAATTTTATCACTCAGTATGTTTTGACCGATTTTCAGATTCAAATGTGATTATCATGACTGCTCTATGATGTTTA
Source organism: Schistocerca americana (assembly GCF_021461395.2). NCBI lineage: Eukaryota > Metazoa > Arthropoda > Insecta > Orthoptera > Acrididae > Schistocerca > Schistocerca americana. The sequence goes on from NC_060119.1 coordinate 545,426,876, forward strand.
CGTTAGTGAACATAGGGCCTTGAATGAAAAGATTACATACTAATTAGTACAATACATTTTATAAAATGCAGAGGAAGTAATGGAAAAAATGTAAATGGTCAAAGTTAGTATGGATCTGGGGAAACATTAACCGTCCTATACGTCTACCATAACTATCAGCCACTGTTTCATTTCTGGTCAATATTTCAAAAACACAATGAAAGTTTGGCCACCCAGGAATAAATACATTGTTCTAAAATTTACATAAATGTTTTATTCAGTCCGATAAAAGAAAAAACAAACAGTACGATCCATCATCAAAATTATAAATATGACAGGAACTACGACGGAGTACCACACACAAAACTCCAAATTTAGCTGAGTGCAATAGCATCAGTTTCATCCTCTTATACCTAAATCCTCGTTTCAAAATGAATTAATGTTATCTGTTCCTCATTTATGGAGACAATATCTGTCATTTGTGGCCAAACAAACTTCATTCCTTGTCTCCGGAGATATTTGATGTATGTTTTACCTGAATCGCCGCCTGAACCAAAACAGCTTTCAATTTGAGCAATATATGACTGACTTGTTTGTCTTATTTATAGGCACAGCAACAATTACAAATGAACCACCGTCTGTATACCGATGGATAAGGCATGTAATCCTTAGTTCCACAATGTCATTTACATCAACACATTAATGAATTGCTTATCTGTAATCCTGGGATAACAATGACCAGTGGTCAAAATAACCCTGAAACAGAGAAGTCATGCACATGACCTTAGAAATCGCAATATACGAGTAGTGGCAGATACACACCGATCAGCCAGAACATTATGACCACCTACCTAATAGCCCGTATGACCACCTTTGGTACAAATAACAGCGGCGACACATCGTGGCACGGAAGCACAATGAAGCCTTGGCAGGTCGCTGGAGAGAGTTGGCACCACATCTGCACATACAAGTCACTTAATTTCTGTGAATTTCGGGGAGGGCGGCCATGAACTCTGACGCCACGTTCGATCAAATTCCTGACGTGTCTGATCGGGTTTAGCACATCAGTTGGAACTCGCCACAGTGTTCCTCGAAGCACTCCATCACACTACTATGGATGCCCACTTGAATGTTCCGCAGAGCATAATGAAGCCGCCGCCAGCTTGTCTCCGTCCAGCAGTACAGGTATCAAAGAGCTGCTCTCCCATCGGCATGATGAAGTAGGTGTCGGGATTCATCAGACCACGAAACGCTCTGCCACTGCATCAACGCCCAGTACCGATGGTCACGTGCCAATTTCAGTCGTAGTTGCCGATTCGTGGAGTTAACATTGGCACACATATGGGTCGTCGGCTGTGGAGGCCCATCGTTAGGGGTGTTCAATGCACCGTGTGTTCAGACATATTTGTACTCAGCCAAGCATTAAAGTCAGATGTCAATTCCACCACGGTTCGGCGCCTATCCTGTTTTACCAGTCTAGGCAGCCTATGACTTTCGACATCTGTAATGGGTGGCCGCCCAACCCCACGACATCTGGACATGGTTTCACCTTGATTTCGCCACTTGGTGAAGAAACGCACCACAGCGCTCCTCTAACACCCGACAAGTCGTGCAGTTTCCGAAATGCTCGTACCCACCTTCCAGGCCATCACAAACTGCCCTCGGTGAAACTCGGGTACATCGTTTGTCTGTCTAGCAGTCATTCCTCGCCAGGTGACGCTGCTACCGCATTGACGGGTTTATATCGACAGTAGGTCGGTGGTCGTAATGTCCTGGCTGATCAAGTATATCTGTGAAGAAAAAACCAAGCAGTGGTCTGTTTTGCGAATAAATCGAGTAACATACAAAATATAGTTGTAAACACTAATCGCTTTGCAGTTAAATGATATCGACAACTTGTTTACGAATATTAATGGAACTTCACCATCAAACAGCGTATATTAAATACCCAACTGAGAGCCAGCAAGAGCTGTAAAGCTTTTGGTGCATGAGTGGTCTCAGCAATCACGGCTGTCGAAGTATACCCAGTTTATTATACAGCATTTCCCGTAGAAAGTAAAAGCGGACTTTACGCTTCTGTTTTTTTGATCTGCAGGTAAGTTGAGTAACCATTTTTACACAAATTTACGTTTGTATTTCGACCAATAATACTACTATAAACATGTTACCTACGATGTTTTGATCTCTACGATACGGTGGAGTGCATAAGTCTTGACTTCACTTTTACGGTGTTGAGACATTCGCAAGTTATAGTCTCTAACCTCCTTGTGTCTGCTATCCGACAGACGACATTTCAGCATCTGCAATTGGCAGAAAGAGAATTCACGAAGTAAGTCGGCCAGCAGAATGGCAACGGGTAGCCTGGAGAGTTGTTGAGAGTGGGTATTGTCTGGGCACTCGACCGTTGCTGGCCGCTTGAGGGATGAGGTGGCGCCACGGTGAGGAAACAGAGCTCTCAGAATAATTTCACGGCCACTCGGTTGAAGAATAGTACTTAACACACTGAAGGTATACGATTTGAAAGTAACTTCTAAACGCCGCAAGCGATTTTAAAGAATCATGTGATGAGAGATAGCACTTTAACAAAAAATGGTTCAAATGGCTCTGAGCACTATGGGACTTAACATCTGTGGTCATCAGTCCCCTAGAACTTAGAACTACTTAAACCTAACCAACCTAAGGACATCACACACAGCCATGCCCGAGGCAGGATTCGAACCTGCGACCGTAGCAGTCGCGCGGTTCCGGACTGAGCGCCTTAACCGCGAGACCATTGCGGCCGGCGCACTTTAACAGCTCTAGCTAAACACACTTTTAGCACTATTAAAGTGGTGGCAACCGAGTTATGATCCAGAATTTAAATTCTGTTTAATAGCAAGTAATATCAAATTAGGTTAGGCCTAAGTTAATCTCACTGATAGAAAAACAAAATGAGAAAATCAATTCCTCAGTAAAAATCTAATGGCACCACCGTGAAATTTTAGTCTTAGTTAATGTGTAACACGTGTAGTAAATTTGAGTTTTTCGCAACAACAGATGGCGTTTAATGGCGGTCTCCATACCGGATTAAAACAGTTGGCCTTGACAAACCACGGGTTGATGAGAGGAGTGTCGGTCGTAGCTTAAGTGACTGAAATTTTTCAGGCGATAATTTCGTGGACTTGTAAAATTTTGTGCATGACTTCAGAAGCTTCGAAAAATTTCATCTGCTAATTTGGTGAACGTTAAACAGCATCGCTTTTTTACTTAGGAACACTTCCACTTTAACTTCGTAGACTAATTCTGAGCAGCAACGCATTTGGACTTGTAAATTTTTATAGATAGGTTCTTGAACTTTAACATTGGAATCTAACGTGTTTAAGTTTTTCATATGTTCTCTGCCGTTGCAAACAATTCATCTTCACCGTACTGGGGCAAAAATAAGCTCGCTGTACGAGTGGTAAATGAGAGCCTTGACGGTGTTTAAGTTTATCTGTATTGCACTTGGTCGCCTGTCACTTATGCAGCTCTAGGGTGTTCTTACTTGAGGCACAGTAGCGAGCAGTTGAGTTTTTAGAGGAGATTTGACGTTGTGAATCTGAGAGAAATTATCTGGAATTCTTTATTATGGAGATGAAAACTTGTTAGTGAACATACGTTATTTACTGTTTGATGGAGAAGATTTTTTGGAGGCATATTTCAAAGTAACCAATATATACGCGCGCCGGCCGAAGTGGCCGTGCGGTTAAAGGCGCTGCAGTATGGAACCGCAAGACCGCTACGGTCGCAGGTTCGAATCCTGCCTCGGGCATGGATGTTTGTGATGTCCTTAGGTTAGTTAGGTTTAACTAGTTCTAAGTTCTAGGGGACTAATGACCTCAGCAGTTGAGTCCCATAGTGCTCAGAGCCAATATATACGCGAGAATGAAATGCTTGTTTGTCAGAATTATTAATTGATGGAAATCTTTGTACTTCAGAAACTAATAACTGTTGTGACTTGGCAAGACAGCCAAGCCACTAGGAGGTAAAGTCGAAAGGTACGCGTTTAAGCTCACGCAGGCTGGCGTGAGGTCTGGAACAGGTAAGGGAATTTATAGTAGCAAAGAACGTAAGTAACTACTGGAATACTTAACTTTAATTCATAATTGGTGAACATCGGTCTGACGGTACATGCATCACAAGATAAATAGCAAATGATAATGGCGCCTTGCTAGGTCGTAGCAAATGACGTAGCTGAAGGCTATGCTAACTATCGTCTCGGCAATTGAGAGCGTAATTTGTCAGTGAACCATCGCTAGCAAAGTCGGCTGTACAACTGGGGCGAGTGCTAGGAAGTCTCTCTAGACCTGCCGTGTGGCGGCACTCGGTCTGCAATCACTTACAGTGGCGACACGCGGGTCCGACGTATACTAACGGACCGCGGCCGATTTAAAGCCTACCACCTAGCAAGTGTGGTGTCTGGCGGTGACACCACAATAACATTCATGATTAGTGCTAATTTTATCTTTTTTCATTATGTCACAAATAATACAACTGGTTTAAATGTCTAATTTTTATAATGAGAGAATTTCGTAATTGTTACTCTCTTCTTATGTTGTACAGACTTTTTTTACAATAATTAGAGTTTAATTTTTGAGGACGATTTTCTTTAAAGTAAGAGCTTCCTACATGATTCTTAGTAAAGTTTTGAAGATTTTGTCGTGAATGCTTTGCAGTTTATGCCACACGAAGACAGATTGTTTCTGACAAGCAAAATACAAAGTTTGTAGTGTGTAGTTTATTTTCTTTAGCTGCTGCATCTGCTGATTTCTATTTGCTTTCGAGAAATTCAGTACATCAGATACAGAACAACTTGCTGAGTATGAGGTAAATTATTTTCATTTCAGTGGAGACCTCACTTTGCCTTCGTATGAGGGAACAGTTCGTACTCAGAATTATCAGGCGTTGTCCTAGGCAGGCAGATTAATTTGCAGTGAACAGTGTAGGTAATCCCAAACAGTTATTTTTTCGTCTGAGTGTAGCATTGTTTTATTTTTGTGGACATTTTAAGTCAGAAATTGCACTTCATACCTCGCAGCTTTCGTAATGAACTTCAGTATTAAGTTTCAGTTAAACCGTGTTCACTGAGTACACAATTAGTACCGTCTGGCATTTAGTTAGATTAGTTTTCATTACTTCAAATTCATTATTTCACTAAGTTTAAAGTTCTGCTTCACGTCACTGTTCACATGCGGAACACAGGGCCTGCCAACTGCTAGTATTGCTCAGTAGTTGAATATAGTATCTAAAGCACACACAACACGAGAAGAAAGTTTTTGGAAAAGAATATTCACTATCGTCGTTTACAGATAAAATTTTACAGAAAGTTACATGTGGCGCACCGACCTTAGCACATACATAATTTAGCTAGGTCTTTGTCGTCTTTTCGCAGTGTCAGACAAAAGTTTAATAAACCATTTTTATTTCTAAATAACAGTCAGTTGGTATTTAAAACATTATTAGCAACACAAACAGAGATGATATTAGTAGATGTTAAATGAACAATTTACAGGGTAATGAGACAGCCGTAAGACCATCCCCTAGACGCGAACGTGGACAACCATCATTAAATGGAGCACACATTTAATATACCTCTTAACTTGGCTGCGCACTAAAGGTGGAGCACTTAAGGTAAAGGCAAAAAACTTTCTCGATTCCGAGGAGGAGCAGCAAGATTAGAGTTTAACATCCTGTCGACAACGAAGCCATGAGAGGCAGAGCACAATCTCAGATTGAGGAAATATGGGGAAGATTATCAGCCATTCTCTTTCAAAGGGAACAACCCGACATTAGCTTCAAGTGATTCAAGGAAATCACTGAACATTTGTAGTCACATTGTCGAACGAGGTTTTGGAACGCCGTCTTCCCAAATAGGAATCCATTGTCTTGCTACTGCGCCACATCGCTTGGTTGAATTTCAAGAGCTGTGAAAATAGCGATAAGATGACCTAAGGGAACGCGGCTAGGTGACTTTAGGGAACAAGCAGGAATATCATAGCTGAAGACAGCACAGCAATGCGAAATCAAGAGGTGGCCTATATTAAGCTGTGCATGTTAAAGAGTGTAGAACGTCAAACGGGCCGACTTGAAACAGGAGAGGCACCACAGGACATTTTAATTTCCACTGTCTATACTTTTACAAATAAATTCATAAAGCTTTGTCAGCATGACCAGGAAGGAACAGGATTCACACTCATAGCATTGGAAGATCAAAAACATAACAAAATAAACTTTTTTTACATGTGAAATTTCATAATTTTTTCAGATACTATTGTCTGCATTTGTTGCTATAGGTATACTTTTCTTCATAAGTAAGAGAGATTCTTCGATGAATTTTGCGCAGCATAGTAACCATACTTACAGGTGTATGAAACTCTACAATTTACTTAATTTGTGAAAAAGTGAATGAGCTGTTACATCATGTTTAGGAAAAAACTCAAATTTTATAGTTAATTCTCTCAATTTTTACCACAGTTTTTAATAGATTTGGAAAATTTTAGAGTTTGATGTACCTGTAAGTATGGTTTATATGCTTGCAAAGCCGCGCGGGATTAGCCGTGCGGTCTAAGACGCTGCAGTCATGGACTGTGCGGCTGGTCCCGGCGGAGGTTCGAGTCCTCCCTCGGGCATGGGTGTGTGTGTTTGTCCTCAGGATAATGTAGGTTAAGTAGTGTGTAAGCTTAGGGACTGATGACCTTAGCAGTTAAGTCCCATAAGATTTCACACACATTTGAACATATTTTTTATGCTCGCAAAATTCATCGAAGAATCTCTCTTATGAAGAAAAGTGTACCTACAGCAGCAAATGTAGCCAATAATAAGCGAAAAAATAATGAAATTTCACATGTAAGAAAGTTTATTTTGTTATGTTTTTGAATTTCCACTGCTATGAGTATGGATCCTGAATCATCCCCCCTCTCCCCTTCCCCCCCTCGGAGGTTCGAGTCCTCCCTTGGGCATGGGTGTGTGTGTTGTCCTTAGCGTAAGTTAGTTTAAGTTAGATTAAGTAGTGCGTAAGCCCAGGGACCGATGACCTCAGCAGTTTAGTCCCGTAAGAACTCACCACAAATTTCCAAATTTCCTGAATCCTTCCTGCTCATGTTGACAAAGTTTTATGAATTTCTTTGTAAAATTATAGACAGTGGAAACTAAAATGTCCTGTGATGCCTCCCCTGCTCCATGTCGGCCCGTTTGACGTCCTACCCCCCCCCCCCCCCCCTTAAACAGTTTCTGCTAGTGCTGCTGATGTTGTGTGCGTTGTTCAGTGAATATGTCTGTAAGTTTTTGCTTTTAAATATCCTTTAGACTATCCCGAAGACAGCAAGAGCAGATAAATGCAAGAAGTATAGAACAGTGACATCGAAGTTGTTGACCAGAATAATATACAAAATAATGGTAAAGAAAACTGCGGACATGTTAGCTGACGATCACATCTGCTTTAAGAAAGATAAAGGAATGAAAGAGCAGATATGATGTTACTCTTGATAGCGCAAACAAACTGTAAGAAAAATGAATAAATTTTCATGGGATCAGTTGACCTAGAGAAAGCGTTCGACAGTGTAGTGTGAGGCACTTTGTAATTGTCAAACATACGCTAAAGGGAAAGTCGGGTAGTATATAATATGTACATCTACAGAGATAAAAATGAGAAAGGACGATCAACAGAGAAGGAAACGGAATCGCAAAATCCGTCCACATTCCCTGGGGCGTGGCAGGGAGGCATCGGTACCGACCGACCGCCATGTCTTCCTCTGCCAGTGGGGTCATCGGATGTGGTACGGAGTGGCGTGGGCTCAGCACACCGCTCTCCCAGTTGTTGTCGGTTTTGGTTACCTGGAGCCGCTGCTACTCGGTCAACAATCTCCTCAAATGGCATCAAGAGGCTGAGTTGACCCCGTTCCAGTTCTCCGACCAAGGAAAAATCTCTGACAGAATCAGGAATCGATCCCAGGTCCTCTGCAGCCAGCCACGCTTACCACTGAGCTACAGTCAATAGAGAAACCTCAGATTAAAAAAGGGCTTAAGGCAGGTATGCAGGCTACCTACGCTACTCTGGAATCTTTCTGCAGAAGAGCTATGAAGCATATCAAGGTTTCCGAAATTGTACATATAAATCAAGGGTGAAAAGATATCAATGATAAGATTCTCTGATGAAATTGCTACCTTCTGCGAAAATGAAGGAAAATTACAGAATTTGTTGGGTTAATGAGCATATATTATGTTGTTGTTGTTGTGGTCTTCAGTCCTGAGACTGGTTTGGTGCAGCTCTCCATGCTACTCTATCCTGTGCAAGCTTTTTCATCTCCCAGTACTTACTGCAACCTACATCCTTCTGAATGTGCTTAGTGTGTTCATCTCTTGGTCTCCCTCTACGATTTTTACCCTCCACGCTGCCCTACAATGTTAAATTTGTGATCCCTCGATGCCTCAGAACATGTCCTACCAACTGGTCCCTTTTTCTTGTCAAGTTGAGCCACAAACTCCTCTTCTCCCCAATTCTATTCAATACCTCCTCATTAGTTATGTGATCTACCCATCTAATCTACAGCATTCTTCTGTAGCACCACATTTCGAAAGCTTCTATTCTCTTCTTGTCCGTCGGCCGGAGTGGCCGAGCAGTTAAAGGCGCTACAGTCTGGAACCGCACGACCGCTACGGTCGCAGGTTCGAATCCTGCCTCGGGCATGGATGTGTGTGATGTCCTTAGGTTGGTTAGGTTTAAGTAGTTCTAAGTTCTAGGGGACTTATGACCACAGCAGTTGAGTCCCATAGTGCTCAGAGCCATTTGAACCATTTTTTCTTTTTGTCCAAACTATTTATCGTCCATGTTTCACTTCCATACATGGCTACACTACAAACAAATACTTTCAGAAACGACTTCCTGACACTTAAATCTATACTCGATGTTAACAAATTTCTCTTCTTCAGAAACGCGTTCCTTGCCATTGCCAGTCTACATTTAATATCCTCTCTACTTCGACCATCATCAGTTATTTTGCTCCCCAAATAGCAAAACTCCTTTACTACTTTAAGTGTCTCATTTCCTAATCTAATTCCCTCAGCATCACTCGACTTAATTCGACTACATTCCATTATCCTCGTTTTGCTTTTGTTGATGTTCATCTTATACCCTCCTTTCAAGACACTGTCTATTCCGTTCAACTGCTCTTCCAAGTCCTTTGCTGTCTCTGACAGAATTACAATGCCATCGGTGAACCTCAAAGTTTTTATTTCTTCTCCATGGATTTTAATACCTATTCCAAATTTTTCTTTTGGCTCCTTTACTGCTTGCTCAATATACAGGTTGAATAACATCGGGGAGGGGCTACAACCCTGTCTCACTCCCTTCCCAACCGCTGTTTACCTTTCATGTCCCTCAACTCTTATAACTGCCATCTGGCTTCTGTACAAATTGTAAATAGCTTTTCGCTCCCTGTATTTTACACCTGCCACCTTCAGAGTTTGAAAGAGAGTATTCCAGTCAACATTGTCAAAAGCTTTCTCTAAGTCTACAAATGCTAGAAACGTAGGTTTGCCTTTCGTTAATCCTTCTTCTAAGATAAGTCGTAGGGTCAGTATTGCCTCACGTGTTCCAATATTTCTACGGAATCCAAACTGATCTTCCCCAAGGTTGGCTTCTACTACTTTTTCCATTCGTCTGTATAGAATTCGCGTTAGTATTTTTCAGCTGTGGCTTATTAAACTGATTGTTCGGTAATTTTCATATCTGTCAACACCTGCTTTCTTTGGGATTGGAATTATTATATTCTTCTTGAAGTCTGAGAGTATTTCGCCTGTCTCATACATCTTCCTCACCAGATGGTAGAGTTTTGTCAGGACTGGTTCTCCCAAGGTCGTCAGCAGTTCTAAAGGAATGTTGTCTACTCCCGGGGCGTTGGTTCGACTCAGGTCTTTCAGTGATCTGTCAAACTCTTCACGCAGTATTGTATCTCCCATTTCGTCTTCATCTACATTCTCTTCCATTTCCAGAATATTGTCCTCAAGTACGTCGCCCTTGTATAGACCTTAGAACTGGATTTCCATCTGAGCTCTTGATATTCATTCAAGTGGTTCTCTTTTCTCCGAAGGTCTCTTTAATTTTCCTGTAGGCGGTATCTATCTTACCCCTAGTGAGATAAGCCTCAATATCCTTACATTTGTCCTCCAGCCATCCCTGCTTAGCCATTTTGCGCCTCCTGTCGATCTCATTTTTGAGACGTTTGTATTCCTTTTTGCCTGCTTCATTTACTGCATTTTTATATTCTCTTCTTTCATCAATTTAATTCAGTATTTCTTTTGTTACCCAAGGATTTCTACTAGCCCTCGTCTTTTTACCTAGTTGATCCTCTGCTGCCTTCACTACTTCATCCCTCAGAGCTACCCATTCTTCTTCTACTGTATTTCTTTCCCCCATTCCTGTTAATTGTTCCCTTATGCTCTCCCTGAAACTCTGTACAACCTCTGGTTTAATCAGTTTGTCCAGGTCTCATCTGCTTAAATTCCCACCTTTTTGCAGTTTCTTCAGTTTTAATCTACAGTTCATAACCAATAGATTGTGGTCAGAGTCCACATTTGCCCCTGTAAATGTCTTACAATTTAATACCTGGTTCCTAAATCTCTGTCTTACCATTATATAATCTATCTGATACCTTCTAGTATTTCCAGGATTCTTCCATGTGTACAACCTTCTTTTATGATTCTTAAACCAAGTGTTAGCTATGATTAAGTTATGCTCTGTGCAAAATTCTACCAGACGGCTTCCTCTTTCATTTCTCTCCCTCAATCCATATTCACCCACTATGTTTCCTTCTCTCCCTTTTCCTACTCTCGAATTGCAGTCACCCATGACTATTAAATTTTCGTCTCCCTTCACTACCTGAATAATTTCTTTTATCTCATCATACATTTCATCAATTTCTTCATCATCTGCAGAGCTAGTTGGCACATAAACTTGTACTACTGTAGTAGGCATGGGCTTCGTGTCTATCTTGGCCACAATAATGCGTTCACTATGCTGTTGGTAGTAGCTTACCGGCACTCCTATTTTTTTTATTAATTATTAAACCTACTCCTCTATTAGCCCTATTTGATTTTGTATTTATAACCCTGTATTCACCTGACCAAAAGTCTTGTTCCTCCTGCCACCGAACTTCATTAACTCCCACTATATCTAACTTTAACCTATCCATTTCCCTTTTTAAGTTTTCTAACCTACCTGCCCGATTAAGGGATCTGACATTCCACGCTCCGATCCGTAGAACACCAGTTTTTTTTTCTCCTGATAACGACGTCCTCTTGAGTAGTCCCCGCCCGGAGATCCGAATGGGGGACTATTTTACCTCCGGAATATTTTACCCAAGAGGACGCCATCATCATTTAATCATACAATAAAGCTGCATGCCCTCGGGAAAAATTACGGCTGTAGTTTCCCCTTGCTTTCAGCCGTTCGCAGTACCAGCACAGCAAGGCCGTTTTGGTTATTGTTACAAGGTCAGATCAGTCAATCATCCAGATTGTTGCCCTTGCAACTACTGAAAAGGCTGCTGCCCCTCTTCAGGAACCACACGTTTGTCTGGCCTCTCAACAGATACCCCTCCGTTGTGGTTGCACCTACAGTACGGCCATCTGTATCGCTGTGGCACGCAAGCCTCCCCACCAACGGCAAGGTCCATGGTTCATGGGGGGAAGATATATTATGTACTGAAACCAAATCAACGAAAGATGAAAAAACTGAAGAGCAGCAGGAATGGGATCAGCGACAGACTTACATCAAAACTGGGAACCAAATAGTAGATGAAGTAAAGGATTTAGTTTTACAGAAGAAGAGAATATAATTTTTGTAGTTGTGGTACTAGAGAATGCTGCTAAAGGCAAGCGTTCTGACAAAACAAGAAATGTAGTTCTAAGCAGAATGTCAGAAGCGAATATGTGTAAAACACTTGCTAGAAGAAAGGACAGAATAGTAGGACATTTGTTAGGATCCGCAGTGGGCAACAATTGCAGGGGAACAGAGACTGGAGTGTGTAGAACAAATCACAGAGGACACTGCGTGGAAATGCTTCTCTAACAAGGGGACTATCAGTCCTTTTTATTACTGATTTTGATGAGTCCTAGTAATGTTCTAGATGGACGTCCTGAGTACCTGGCTACCGGCTTTTCAAGCAACGACCCCAAGTTTACGAGAAAATAGATGCTGGATTTTTGCGCGTACCTCCTACATTCGTAGCGATAGTCATGTTTCGCCCGAGCGAGCGTAGTGCACGGAATATTCACGGTTTCCCCGCCCGCTGTGTTCGTTCAAACCCAGCCCGTGCACCTTTCTCTTATTCAGTTTCATCGTACAAAAAATTATTAAATGCAATGTGTCATGCAAAATTATTCAAAAACAGTAGTAATTTCATTAACAAATCAATCATTACAGCAGACTTTCTTAAAATGTGTATTCCGTTTGTTACAGTATGTTACAGAATCGTCTTACACGCTATCGCGTGCATCGCTTGCTGAGCTAGAACATAATTCCGGGTGGTGTTTGTCGCAGAAGCAACAGAAACACAAGCTCGTAAAGTACCACGAACATTTAATGAAAGCTGCTGCCTTGTAGGTGAAATGTCAGTGGACACACCAGAATAAAGGAACTGAATGGACATCGGAAAGGTGCAGATCACTTGTCACAAGTCACTTGTTACTTGTCCAACAATCTTGTATTGCACAAATACCCAAATCACTAATAAAATACAAATGATAATAGCTGATTGCAATGAACGTCATTAAGAAGGCGCAACCAACAAGTGACAATAATTAGCGCCAGCAACAGATTTAAAATGTTAATAGCAGCTCAAATTGCAGCAGAAAATTAGATAAAATAATTAAGGAAAGACATTCAGGCAGTCACTCCCAAATTTCTTCAGTTAAACCAACTGGTGATTAATTAGTTAGTTTAAAAGAATACGATGCACCAGTTTAGGAAGGACTAAAAAGCAAGTTGTACAATCAAATATAACTCAAACACGAGCTTAGCTCTGGGCGAACAATGACAGAAATGATCTAAAGATTACAATTCCAAAATTTGGCTGATAAAGAACTGTCGGAACATGAAATTTTACAAGTGTGGTATCCGATGAGCTGACGCCCATTAAGTGCTAATATTTTATGCAACGAGCACAGGAGCAATTCTCAACGCAAATATCCAATATTTGATAAATCAGGGAAGCCCCTTTGGCATAATTAAGATCCTGACGTGGAAAAATAATAAAAGACCATTTAATAAATTGACCAATATACCAACACTAAAACTATTACGTTGAAATTAAACTTCAAACAGGGAAAACATGGAAGGAGCAGATACGGCCGGCCAGGAGTGAGTAAGATGGTTTAGATTTAAATTAACGCCGGATTGCTACGAGATATAAACTCAACTTATGAGGCATGTGACAGCAAACCAGGAGGCCGCAACGTCTCAGAGGCGCATGTACACAGCCGACGCGGACAGGCTGCGTTCGACAGACCGGCGGGTAAGAGATACGAGTAACACCCCGGGACAGTGCGTCCAAACGCTACGAACAGCTCGGAAAGCCGAGAGCAAACAAGCAGACACAGTTCATGCATAATAATCATAGAACATATGAAAATGCTCACACGGAGAGAAGAAAATGTGGGCGTGGTCCCAAGCCCCAACCAAGCCTTACGTATTACGACAAGAATACTACAATAAGAATTACTAAGAGGATTAACCGGTTAATCTCACAAAACATAAACTTAAGTGACTTAAAACGTGACAGGCAAATCTTGAGGGATAACTCTCAGCTACAATAGTAATTGTTGTTAGAACAATTTTTTTTTTTTTTTTTTTTTTTTTTTTTTTTTTTTTTTTTTTTTTTTTGAAAGGTGCAAAAATCTCACCAGAGTTGTGGAACTTAGTTACTCAAATGAGCCAAATGCACTGGGCTGCTAGCGTTTGCCTATCACGGCCGTAGGCAATTTTATAGTGGTCACATCAGTCAGGGAAGCAACAACTTCCAATACAGACAAGACTCAATTTCGACCTCAGTGGTCATTAATGCACGTGGCGGCCTAGAACATATGACAATTTCAGGCCCGAATGACAAGATAAGCAAACAATGAACTAGTTGCAATCAAAAGAAATTTTTAAAAACGTCAGTTACGGGCACAGATAATTTCAAACAGAGGCAGAAGAAAGTAAATTTAATACTTGAGACAGAGTGACGGATAACCTAGGCAATCCAGCGTAGGGGGAGTAACTTCAACACGGAAGCACATATGTCAATCAAGTAGCTACTACCTTGCCCCCAAAGGGCAAAACAGACAACACAGCACTCCAACACCCACGTCAGCAATTATGCCTCCTTATTGTATGGTAAACCGGCTGCGTCGACATTGGACCCAAGTATTGCCAACCAACACAACTCTACCGAGCAGGGTCTCTCTTTCTCTCTCTCTCTCTCTCTCTCTCTCTCTCTCTCTCTTTCTCTACCGCGCCATTAGACAAAGATGTAAGAACATACGACGAGCCGACACGGCTAAGCAGGCACAGAGATTTTCCAGCAGCGAACCAGAAAACATAGTTCGTTTAAATTAAAAAAGAATGTTCTCTCTTCGATCAGCTTCGATGCTAACCACCCGTATTTCACCATTCCTGTTAAAGCAGATGCATTAAACTTATGTAGAATTAAAGAATGTATGTTCCATGGAACCTACTCTTTAAAATGTCTGGAGTATTTTGAATTTTTTCGTCAAAATTTTAACTTGCCTCTAAAAATAAACATCACAGGGCTCGCCAAGTGAAGTAAATTTCAATGGGATAATTTTTACAGAGCAACTGGATGGTTGTCTTGTTTGTGATCAGTCAGCACTTCCCACGAACCAATAGTATAAAGAAATTTTTCTTGTCCCACGTACGGACAGATTTTAAAAACTCTTCATGCAGCACTTTCGTGAACTTGCCTGATTTCGTCCAGATCCCAGTTACACTTCTTAATTTATGACTCAAGTCGTCAAACATTTTTGGAACAGTCTGACCAAAGTTACCGTACCGTTCTTGCATGCATAAAGAAGTTCCTGATGTACTGTTTGCTGTGAAAGAGTGACAAATATTGTTCAAATCGGTTTTCGCTCCTTGATTCAGACAGCCGGTTTGATTGGTATTAATTACATCGTAATCGATGTCAAAATTAGGGATGACTACTTTTGTCTGTATCTGGAATCCTTCCGCAGCTGCTAATAATTCGTTCATCCTTCATAGCTCGCTGAAGCTGTCCAGATATCTGGAATTTTTAACTGCGAACCACGTACGGAATACATACTTGAAGATGATTAATTTATTCATGAAATTACTACGGGGAAAATGACTATTTATGAGTAATTTTGCATGGTATATTCTATTTAATGATTTTCTGTACGATGGAATTGAAAAAAAGGAAAAAAAGCTACAGGAGCAGAGTTCGAACCCGTATCGCGAGCTTGGTAGCCGTGAACCTTATCCCTGCAATACGCTTCCTCGGTCGAAATACGGCGAACACTACGATTACTGGAGGTATGCATAAAACTTGAACATCCATTTTATGGGAAATAAGGACCGTCGCAAGAAAAGCCGCTACCAGTTACTCAGGACAGGTCCCTCCACAGCACAACTAAGACTCATAAAAATACGTGATTAACCGGTCTGATAGTCCCCTTGTAAGATGAAGAGAGGGGCAGACAAGAGAAAGTGGCAGTGGGCTACGTCAGCCCAATCAGAAGACTAACGAGCACCCGCCCCCTCCCTCAAAAAAGAAGAATATTGTGACTGAGACGAAGACTGTAGTAAGTGTCTTCACTGTCGATGAAACGCTAGTCCTAGTTGTGGAAAGTCCGCCGCCGTCGCGGCAGCCACGTGGGAGGTTCGGCAAGTGGGCCATTATTCCCCTTGCAGGCCTCCTGATGACGCCTGATTGACGACGAGGTCAGGAACAGACGCTGAGCTGCCAGCGGCCGCGCTGGCTTCAGAGTGGGTGGCCGTTGCTGGTTGGTGCGTCGAGGCGAAGCCCATAGCTAGCGTTTAGCCATGGAGGACCCCGCCCGAGCATTCTGTGAACCACATTGCTCGCCAGCGAGTACACAGCAGTGCCGTACCACTGGTTAAAAAAAAAAAAAAAAAAAAAAAAAAAAAAACGACAGCGGGAGGCTCATAAGAACTTGCGATCAACGTGCTCGCGAATGGCTCCCAAGCTGCATGTCTCGCAAGTGTTTACGCACTTTAGCCCCTTATTGGGCACACGTAGAATACACTCTAAGACCAAAAAATGACGCATCACGAAGGAATTATCCAAATGGGACGAAAGTCGGTAGATGTGGTGTACATGCACAGAAAACGAAATGATTTCAGCATAAGAAAAAATGGACGATTGATTCAAGAGGAAGGGATTCACAAACTGAGCAAGTCAATAACGTGTGGTCCACCTCTCTCTCTGTTATTGTGCTTCGCATTGATTGATTGAGTTGTTGGATGTTCTTCTCGCCGGCCGGAGTGGCCGAGCGGTTCTATGCGCTACAGTCTGGAACCGCGCGACCGCTACGGTCGCAGGTTTGAATTCTGCCTCGGCCATGGATGTGTGTGATGTCCTTAGGTAAGTTAGGTTTCAGTAGTTCTAAGTTCTAGGGGGCTGATGACCTCAGCAGTTGAGTCCCATAGTGCTCAGAGCCATTTGAACCATTTTGATGTTCTCCTCATGGTTATCGTACGAAACTCTGTCCAACTGGTGCCTTAGATCACTGAATCCGCAGCTGACTGGAGGGCCCTGCCCATAATGCTTCAAGCGTTGTCAGCTGGGGAGAGATGCGTGATCTTGATGGCTAAGGTGGGGTTGGCCAAGCATGAAGACAAGCTGTAGAAAGTCTAGCCGTGTGCGGGCGGGCAATCTCTTGCTGAAATGTAAGCCCAGCATAGCTTGCCATGAAGGGCAACAAAAGGGAGCAAAGAAAATTGTCAACATACCAATGTGCTATAAGGATGTCGCGATGATAACCAGAGAGGTACTACTATGAAAAGATGTGGCACCCCAGACGACCACTCCTGGTTGTTTGGCCGTATAGTGGGTGACAGGCTGGTATCCCACAGCTGACTGAGGCGTCTCCACACACGTCTACAGCCCGGAATTCCATTGGCTGAAGTACAGTTGTCATCCGTGATGAGTCCGCCCCGCTAGCTGAATGGTCAGTTTGACAGACTGCCGTCCTAAGGCGTCTGGGTTCGATTCCCGGCTGGGTCGAGGATTTTCTCCGCTCAGGGACTGTGTTGTGTTGTCTTCATCATCATTTCATCCCCATCCGGCGGGCAGGTCTCCCAGTGTGGCGTCGAATGTAATAAGAGGTGCACCAAGGCAGCCAGACCTGCCAATAACGCCTCCCGGCCAATAAAGCTAAATGCTCATTTCATTTCATCCGTGACGAGTTTCGTTTCGAACTGAGCTGTGGTGACGAGGAAGACATGCCTGGGGACGTCCCAGACAGTGATGGGATACCAACCTGACTGTCGCCCATCATACAGCCCGACAATCAGGAGTGACGGTCTGGGGTGCCACTTATTTTCTTATCAAGACACCTTTCGTTGTCATTCACGGCACCCTTACAGCACAGCGGTAAGTCGACGATATTCTACGACCGGTTTTGTTGCCCTTCATGTCAAGCCAGCATTTGCTTACATTTCAGCAACATAATGCCCGCCCGTATACGACGAGAGTTTCTACTGCTTGTCTTAGTGGTTGCCAATTCCTGCCTTGGCCAGCAAGATCTCCGGATCTCTCTCCAATTGAGATCGTTTGGAACATTTTATGCAGGGCCCTCCAACCAGCCCAGGATTTTGACGATCTAATGCGTCAATCGTAGGAAATTTGGCATGGCATCTCACAGGAGAGGAATTAGTGGCGGGCTCTGCAGCAAATCAGTCAGACGACTGATGACTCAAAAAATAAATAAATAAATAAAAAGTCCCTCAGGAGATCTTGGAACAACTCTATCGGGACGAATAACTGCCTGCAAAAGGGCCAGAGGCGGGCCAACGTGTTATTGACTTGCTCAGTCTGTGACGCTCTTTCTCTTGAATGTATCATCCAGTTTGTGAAATAGTAATCAATTGGCCGGCCGGAGTGGCCGACCGGTTCTAGGCGCTACAGTCTCGCACCGCGCGACCGCTTCGGTCGCAGGTTCGAATCCTGCCTCCGGCATGGATGTGCGTGATGTCCTTAGGTTAGTTAGGTTTAAGTAGTTCTAAGTTCTAGGGGACTGATGACCATAGATGTTAAGTCCCATAGTGCTCAGAGCCATTTGAACCATTTTTGTAATCATTTGTTTGTCAGTACAGCACACAACACCCAGCCATCACGAGGCAGAGAAAATCCCTGACCCCGCCGGGAATCGAACCCGGGAACCCGGGCGTGGGAAGCGAGAACGCTACCACAGGACCACGAGGTGCGGGCCTGATATCTTCCTTGGTCCGATTATCGTGTATAATCTTGGTTCCTAGATGACAGAATTCTTTCGCTTCTCCCACTTCAGAGCCGTTCTAGGTTTTCGTGTTAAGCAAGTCGCTATTCTCCTTTCTATCTCCCTTCATCACCTTTGTATTCTTTACACAAAAAGTCATATTACGCGCAAAGTATCCAAGCTAGGCTATATGAACTGCTCCCATTGCACTTTCATGCTTCTTCCGAAAGCTTCCTTCACTTCCTTGTTCTCCTCTCGCTGTCTCTTGATCGCGAGGTACCGGCTTCGATTTTCGACCTAGTCGGAGATTTTCTTCGCTCTGGAATTGGGTGTTCGTATCGTTCTAATCACATAATCTAATCTTCATCACAAAGACGTGCAGTCGTCGAAGTGGCGTCAAATAGGAAGACCTGCACCAGACGGCCGAGCAACCCAAGACTGGGTCTACCTGCCCATAAAGTCAAACTGTCGTTTCATTTTTTATTTCCTTTATTGCTTCTTCAACGTATAAGTTCAACAACAATGGCGAAATCTGCACCCCGAAATACACGTTTTTCATCACGGTCTTGACTTTCTTGGCATTAAAATTTAATCAGCTCAATTTGGGTTTTATAGAAATTGTAGATTCTTCCTCTTTCTTCGTACTTTAGCGCCAGTCTTCAAAGGACTGTGAAAATGTTGGCACACCTTACATTGTCTAAGGGTTTCTATAGGTCCAAAAATGCTAAGAAGCAATCTGCTGTTTCCTCTGTCTGGCTTCCTTTACTAAGCGAAAGACAAAATTGCTTCTCTGTTATCTTCTGTATTCCTGAAACCAAACTGATCTTCGTCCAATAGGTCTTCCGTTTCTCTCACCGTTCTTAAGTATATTATTTGGTCAGCAGTTGACATGTGTGACTTCTCAGATTAATCGAGCACATTTACAGGGTGTTTCAAAAATGACCGGTATATTTGAAACGGCAATAAAAACTAAACGAGCAGCGAAAGAAATACACCGTTTGTTGCAATATGCTTGGGACAAGAGTACATTTTCAGGCGGACAAACTTTCGAAATTACAGTAGTTTCAATTTTCAACAACAGATGGCGCTGCAAGTGATGTGAAAGATATAGAAGACAACGCAGTCTGTGGGTGCGCCATTCTGTACGTCGTCTTTCTGCTGTAAGCGTGTGCTGTTCACAACGTGCAAGTGTGCTGTAGACAACACGGTTTATTCCTTAGAACAGAGGATTTTTCTGGTGTTGGAATTCCACCGCCTAGAACACAGTGTTGTTGCAACAAGACGAAGTTTTCAACGGAGGTTTAATGTAACCAAAGGACCGAAAAGTGATACAATAAAGGATCTGTTTGAAAAATTACAACGGACTGGGAACGTGACGGATGAACGTGCTGGAAAGGTAGGGCGACCGTGTACGGCAACCACAGAGGGCAACGCGCAGCTAGTGCAGCAGGTGATCCAACAGCGGCCTCGGGTTTCCGTTCGCCGTGTTGCAGCTGCGGTCCAAATGACGCCAACGTCCACGTATCGTCTCATGCGCCAGAGTTTACACCTCTATCCATGCAAAATTCAAACGCGGCAACCCCTCAGCGCCGCTACCATTGCTGCACGAGAGACATTCGCTAACGATATAGTGCACAGGATTGATGACGGCGATATGCATGTGGGCAGCGTTTGGTTTACTGACGAAGCTTATTTTTACCTGGATGGCTTCGTCAATAAACAGAACTGGCGCATATGGGGAACCGAAAAGCCCCATGTTGCAGTCCCATCGTCCCTGCATCCTCAAAAAGTACTGGTCTGGGCCGCCATTTCTTCCAAAGGAATCATTGGCCCATTTTTCAGATCCAAAACGATTACTGCATCACGCTATCTGGACATTCTTCGTGAATTTGTGGCGGTACAAACTGCCTTAGACGACACTGCGAACACCTCGTGGTTTATGCAAGATGGTGCCCGGCCACATCGCACGGCCGACGTCTTTAATTTCCTGAATGAATATTTCGATGATCGTGTGATTGCTTTGGGCTATCCGAAACATACAGGAGGTGGCGTGGATTGGCCTCCCTATTCGCCAGACATGAACCCCTGTCACTTCTTTCTGTGGGGACACTTGAAAGACCAGGTCTACCGCCAGAATCCAGAAACAATTGAATAGCTGAAGCAGTACATCTCATCTGCATGTGAAGCCATTCCGCCAGACACGTTGTCAAAGGTTTCGGGTAATTTCATTCAGAGACTACGCCATATTATTGCTACGCATGTTGGATATGTGGAAAATATCGTACTATAGAGTTTCCCAGACCGCAGCGCCATCTGTTGTTGAAAATTATAACTACTGTAATTTCGAAAGTTTGTCTGCCTGCAAATGTACTGTTGTCCCAAGCATATTGCAACAAACGGTGTATTTCTACCGCTGCTCGTTTAGTTTTTATTGCCGTTTCAAATACACTCCTGGAAATGGAAAAAAGAACACATTGACACCGGTGTGTCAGACCCACCATACTTGCTCCAGACACTGCGAGAGGGCTGTACAAGCAATGATCACACGCACGGCACAGCGGACACACCAGGAACCGCGGTGTTGGCCGTCGAATGGCGCTAGCTGCGCAGCATTTGTGCACCGCCGCCGTCAGTGTCAGCCAGTTTGCTGTGGCATACGGAGCTCCATCGCAGTCTTTAACACTGGTAGCATGCCGCGACAGCGTGGACGTGAACCGTATGTGCAGTTGACGGACTTTGAGCGAGGGCATATAGTGGGCATGCGGGAGGCCGGGTGGACGTACCGCCGAATTGCTCAACACGTGGGGCGTGAGGTCTCCACAGTACATCGATGTTGTCGCCAGTGGTCGGCGGAAGGTGCACGAAGGGGACGAATGGAGACGAGTCGTCTTCAGCAATGAGAGTCGCTTCTGCCTTGGTGCCAATGATGGTCGTATGCGTGTTTGGCGCCGTGCAGGTGAGCGCCACAATCAGGACTGCATACGACCGAGGCACACAGGGCCAACACCCGGCATCATGGTGTGGGGAGCGATCTGCTACACTGGCCGTACACCACTGGTGATCGTCGAGGGGACACTGAATAGTGCACGGTACATCCAAACCGTCATCGAACCCATCGTTCTACCATTCCTAGACCGGCAAGGGAACTTGCTGTTCCAACAGGACAATGCACGTCCGCATGTATCCCGTGCCACCCAACGTGCTCTAGAAGGTGTAAGTCAACTACCCTGGCCAGCAAGATCTCCGGATCTGTCCCCCATTGAGCATGTTTGGGACTGGATGAAGCGTCGTCTCACGCGGTCTGCACGTCCAGCACGAACGCTGGTCCAACTGAGGCGCCAGGTGGAAATGGCATGGCAAGCCGTTCCACAGGACTACATCCAGCATCTCTACGATCGTCTCCATGGGAGAATAGCAGCCTGCATTGCTGCGAAAGGTGGATATACACTGTACTAGTGCCGACATTGTGCATGCTCTGTTGCCTGTGTCTATGTGCCTGTGGTTCTGTCAGTGTGATCATGTGATGTATCTGACCCCAGGAATGTGTCAATAAAGTTTCCCCTTCCTGGGACAATGAATTCACGGTGTTCTTATTTCAATTTCCAGGAGTGTATACCGGTCATTTTTGAAACACCCTGTATCCGCACATTATATCATTTGCGCAAAATCGTGAGATGTAAAGGTGAAATTAACTGGAAGATGGTGTATTCCTTAAGTTTCTTACTGTGTACAGGGTGCCATCTACATCTACATTTACATGGATACTCTGCAAATCACATTTAAGTGCCTAGCAGAGGGTTCATCGGACCAACTTCACAATTTTCTATTATTCCAATCTCGTATAGTGCGCGGAAAGAATGAACACCTATACCTTTCCATACGAGCTCTAATTTCCCTTATTTTATCATGGCGATCGTTTCTACCTGTGTAGGTCGGTGTCAACAAAATATTTTTGCATTCGGAGGAGAAAGTTGGTGATTGGAATTTCGTGGGTACATTTCGCCGCAACGAAAAAGGCCTTTGTTTTAATGATGTCCACCCTAAGTCGTGTATCATTTCATTAACACTCTCTCCCCTGTTTCGCGATAATACAAAACGTTCTGCCCTTCTTTGGACTTTTTCGATGTACTCCGTCAATCCAATCTTGTAAGGATCCCACAGCGCACAGCAGTATTCTAAAAGAGGACTTACAAGCTTAGTGTAGGCAGTCTCCTTAGCAGATCTGTCCTGCCAGTAAAATCATACCAGTAATCAGAGTCTTGTAAAGATGTCTATCGCATGATCCTAAAGTAACGGCCGGCCGCGGTGGTCTAGCGGTTCTAGGCGCTCAGTCCGGAAGCGCGCGACTGCTACTGTCGCAGGTTCGACCCCTGCCTCGGGCATGGATGTGTGTGATGTCCTTAGGTTAGTTAGGTTTAAGTAGTTCTAAGTTCTAGGGGACTGATGACCACAGATGTTAAGTCCCATAGTGCTCAGAGCCATTTGAACCTAAAGTAACGGAAAACAAAAAAAATCCCATAATTAGACGAGTATTACCAGTTGCAGTCTTCACTGAAACGTACAGAAAACATTGTTAAATTTAGAATAGTTACATTTCTTATCGACACATGGCACTACAATGCAATCATTGTTAATATAGTAGCTTAACGCTCTTTGAAGTTACGTGCATTTGCCGTTCTGTTAAGAGTTAAAAAGTTCATTGTGTTAGACAGGTATGTGTTTACATTGAGATAATATGGTTCCTTTGGTCTCGTCTGGTTAACTGGTAAGTACAGTACAACAAAAACCTACGATACTGCGTCACAAGAAGACAATCATAAGTTTCCAGTTGCACAATAAATGACCTAGGCAATCTTTGTAAAAAAAGTCTGTTAACAAAAGAACAAGGAACAAAAAGAAAGAAACACAAAATAAGAACAGCTTTTGCTTGGTTACAGTGAGAACAATAATTTTGTTCTGCGTTTGCAACAGACCACATTTACAAAACGTGTTCGAAAACAGAGTAGCCTAGCGGAGCAATGTGTACCACTGCTCCCTACCGGCGAGGACAGGATAATCAGCCCAAACGCTGCATGTGCAGCGAGTTACGTCATCTGATGATGTCCCATGTTCAACATTTGTCATCCACATTTGAGGTATTTCCCGACATTTGCCGCCCCATGTGTCTTATATTGGATTACTGGTGTCGGCGCCATCTACGTTATTTCGGGGGTTTTCAAACGTCAGTAACAATCACCCTGTATACAACGCCTGACAAAACAAGTGAATCTTGTACGCAATGTTATTTCAGAGACAATAAATTCGAATCAAATTCAGAAAGAACTTGGCAATGTGAGCCCATTGATCAACCTGAAACTTTCAGTGGTTCGTTTCGGAAGGGTGTCCTAAGACCGTTGGATCCAAGCGTTGTGTACAAGCTGTCCCACATCTGTTGTAAGTGATCCTTGACAGAGTTGTTGGGGGCAGATCTGGGGATCCTGCTGGTCACTGGAGTACCTCAACATCACACACACAATAGACAGACGGGCCACGTGTGGGCAAACATTGTCATATTGAAAAATGGCACCACGACACTGACACATGAGGCGCAACGACTGAGAATGCACGACGTTCATGGTGTACAGTTGCGCTGTCAGAGTTCCCTCAGTCACTACCAGCTGCGACCTGAAGTCATACCCGATAGTCCCCTCGTCATGATGCCAGGAGGAACAGCGCTGTTCTTCTGTAAAACATTGGAGTTATGCGACCTTTCCGCAGGCAGCCGCCATAATCGCCGAAAATGCTCATCCAGGGTAGTGCAGAACCGCGAATCGTCGCCGCGCCCGGTGTGACGGCGTTCATAAGCAGTCTATGCTTCCCTGTCACGACACCACTCTACACGTATCCATCTGTGTTCTGGTGTTATAGTGCCCGACGACACCATTTATTTTTATTTTACACGTCTAGTTCCGTAGGACAAACTGAGGAGCAAATCTCCTAGGTCATGGAACGTGTCAGTACACGAAATTACAATATAAAAGTAGTAACAGATAAAATAAAATGTTTATGAACTCAAAAAAAAGACAAGCCAAAAGTTTATGTAAACGCAATTAACAATATAACACAGCAAACAGTTTAATTTTTCAAGGCAATCCTCGACAGAATAGAAGGGGTGACCCATGACGAAACTTATCAGTTCCGATTTAAAAGCGCATGGATTATTGCTAAGATCTTTGAATTCTTGTGGTAGCTTATTGAAAATGGATGCAGAAGCATACTGCACACATTTCTGCACAAGAGTCAAGGAAGTGTGCGATCCAAATGCAGATTGGATTATGGCCTAGTATTACCTGAGAGAAAGCTGATAATTTTTCGGAATAAGCTGATATTGTTAACAAGAAAGGACTGTAAGGTTTATATATATATTGTGGGGCCAATGTCAGAATACCCAGGCTAATGAACAGGGGTCGACAAGATGTTCGAACGTACATCTCTTATTGCCCGAACCGCCCATTTCTGAGCCAAAAATGTCCTTTGAGAATGGGAAGAGTTACCCCAAAATATAATACCATACGTCATGGGCGAATGAAAATAATAAAAGTAGACTACTTTTCGTATCGAACTATGACTTATTTCAGATACCGTTCGAATAGTAAAACTGGCAGCATTAAGTCTTTGAACAAGATCCTGAACGTGGGCTTCCCACGACTATTTACTCTTTATCTGAACACCTAGAAGTTTGAACTGTTGAGTTTCACTAATCATATGCCCATTCTGTGAAATTAAAACCTCGGGTTTTGTTTAATGTTTCAGGGCTTCCATTACTTGTTCTCGGATGGAAGGCGTAGATGTAAGGCGTAACGAAGTGCTTGCTGCACAGCTCAGCGACCCTTTCTTGTGGTGGTCACAGTTGTTCGGTCGTAAACTAGACGAGGAGTGTGCCTGCCTTCATGTTCCCATGTAGTCCAACATCGGCTCACTGCTACATGCGAATGCCCCACAAATAGGAATATTGGACGATTCGACCAGCCAGCCAAATGTTGAGCCGCAGTGACGCCCTTTACGAACCCTGCCAGGTGCTGACAACGCTGAATAACACGAGAAAGCTGCATCTCCATGTTCTTCATAGTGACCACTCAACACCTGGCGCTGTTCACGTGCCCGATATACTGTACCAGGTCTCGTAACAACACTAATGGAGTGATGAATCCTTCTCGGGTTATCAGCCGAGCGGTGGCGTCGTCTTGTCGCAACGTTTCAGTGAGTACGAAACTCACTGAAACGTTGCGACAAGACGACGCCATCACTCGGCTGATAACCGGAGAAGAATTCATCAGTGGAATACGCCGAGAAAGACTGCAATAGCAAACACTAACGGACTGAAGTGGCCGTGTGACCGTTCTATATATCACCAAGAGTGGCATATGTACAGAATATCTCTCCAAAAATTCGTCAGGCGCATTTTCTCTGCTGTTTCGGCAGATACTTGCTGTTTCGATTTTGCATTGTGTATCTGGATTAGATTCAAATATTGCTCATCAAGGCTTTCAGGTGACGCCCAGTACTGACAGAAAACATCGGTTTGTTACCTGTTAGGAGCAAAATGATTTTTTAAAGCCGAATTTTACGTATCCATTCGATTGAGAGGTTCCAAATTAGTCTAGTGCGATCTGTATTAACAGGGACACAAAAACATGAAGAATAACCAATAGGCCGGCCGGAGTGGTCGAGCTATTCTAGGCGCTACAGTCTGGAACCGCGCGACCGCTATGGTCGCAGGTTCAAATCCTGCCTCGGGCATGAATGTGTGTGATGTCCTTAGGTTAGTTAGGTTTAGGTAGTTCTAAGTTCTAGTGGACTGATGACCTCAGCAGTTAAGTCCCATAGTGCTCAGAGCCATTTGAACCATTTTGAACAATAACCAGTACTTCAGCAGCGACTGAGTAAGCTTCTGCATGGCGGTAGCAGTCAGCGCGTGCCAGGGCGGTGCTTTCGCTGCTAGAGTACTGGTCATTCTTAGGGTTTTAGTGTTATTGGTAATACATATCGACAAAACGAACATCGCAGGCTAGACTAATTTGGAACTACTCAATCAAATGGGCACGTGAATTTCAGATAGACGAGTCATTTTGCTCGTAACTTGAAACATACCGATGATTTCCATCGACATTGCGCTTCACATGAAAGACGTGATCAGCAGTGTTTGTTTGGGCTGAGCACAGCTACATCTTGCATAAACGAAATTGCAAATATGTGACCCGAAACATCAGAGAAAATGCGGCTGACGATCCATAGAAGAGACACCCTCTATATGCCATGGACAACTGTGCGATCAATGGACTAGTTTAAAGGCAGACAGATATCCCGAGGCTGAAATCAACGAGGTCGAATTGGCTAGAATAAAACGTCAAAAAGGTTGAATGCGTAAGACGGGCGCGCCACTAGCCAAAAACAAATATACATTAAATCTAGCTCGGAAACCATTAGGAATAAGGCACGTGTCGATATGTGGTTTTTCAAATGAGCGTTCCTGTCGTATCTCTGAATATTGACCATTCCTTCTGGAGCACCATCTATATCCGATTCGAGGTAGTGAAGCCTCTCCGAGACCTTGGAGGCAGCCTATTTGAAATTCCCTCGCTCGCTTTTGAAACGGTGTATGTGCGGTACCGCGACTGAAATGGCACGAAAAACTGCACCGTGACGTGCTAGAGCACATCATCGATCCGTCTGCCACGAAAAGAGAAATGCAAAACGCCGAAGCAGGTAGACGTCCCATCGGCACGTCACTGTAAGTCATAAACGTGTCAGTGGTAACGTACGTTCCCATTTCGTTGTGAGTTACGGCCCCCGCACAGTACCGACCCGGTTTATTTTGCGACTGGTGGCATTATTTCCGGCGGCTGATCGGTTTCGATATTGCGGCGTGCGGCCGGATGGCGGCGAGCCGGTTTTAACCCGGGGGTAGGTCAGAGGTCGGCGCCGGTATTTGAAGAGCTCGCTTTGATGTGAGACGGGCGTGGCCGTGGCGCACCCGCTGTGTCGCCAGCGTGACGTGGGCGGCGGCGGCGGCGGCGTCTCGCGTTCCACTTCCGCGGCGCCGCCTCACCCACCGGGTACCTGCTGTCTGTTACCCGCTGCCCACCTGACGGATCCCAGCGCGTGCTTCAACACTGCACTGGCCGTCTGGAATAGAGCACTCCGAAGGCCTCGAAATATATCGGGAGTCTCGCCTGCATAAAAAAATATAAAAGTGAAACAAGTGAAGCAGGCGGACATCTAAAAAGGGAGACTGACAGAAAATGCAAAACAAGCAAAGTGCAAACGGTTCGAGGACATACGGAACGCTGCAGAAACACATACAACTATGGGAAGGATAGATGTTGCATATATGAAAACTACCCCTTTACCTGTAGCTTCGCCCACAGATACAAACAGCACATAGAGTATACTGATCACATCCCCTTCTCCCCCTGTCTCTAACCATCTCGTCCTCCCCATCTCTCTGTCCATCTCCTCTTCCCCCTTTCTCTGCCCACCTTGTCCTCATCTGCTACCAATATCCTTCCCCCACTCTCACTCCTCAGCTAAGCTAATACACATATACACCCCATGGAAAGCCTTCTGATACTACCTGCATAACGTTTGTGTCATGCAGGGAAGCCTAAATGTCAGGAGTTATAACCCTTTTCATTCCTGCTACCACCTCTATGGCAGCTAGGTAGTTCTTACCTTTGCAGTGTTTCTTCCCAGGTAAGAAGTAGTATGTGAAACAAATTTGATTGAAATCGGTCCAATGGTTTACAAGGAGATGTGGAACACACACACACACACACACACACACACACACACACACACACACACACACACACACACACACACAGGAGAGGGAAGCAGCTGTGTGCATAACGAGAATTCCTATGGCAAGCAGAGAAGACAAAGCTGAAAGATGGAAGAAATATGTACACGAGCCAGCCAAGGGAAAAGAGCTTGCAGTTAATATAAAAAAAGGAAGAAGAAGCACATCAAGTTGAGATGGGAGACTTGACAGGACAGGGCACTAAAAGACCGAAGATGAAATAAGACCTTCAGTAGAAACATTCCCTCAGAGTTATTCAGATCCTTGGGACAACTGGCCATGACTGAATAATTCCCTCTAGTATGCAAGGTGTAAGAAACAGGCGAAGTACGCTTAGACTTCAAGAAGAATGTAATACTTCTATTTCTCAAGAAGACAGGTGCTGACGGTTACGAATATTACACAACTATTAAGTTAAAAAACCCTGGCTGCAAAATACTCACACGAATTATTTACAGAAGAAGGAAAAAGCCCGACCTTGCGGAAGGGCAGCTTCACTTCCAGAGGAACGTTGGAACGCGCGTGACAGTACTGACGGCATGAGTTGTCCTGTAGATAGGATGAGAAAATGCAAACCTACGTTTATATCATTCCTACATTTAGAAGAAAAAAAAACATTTTGGCAAAGTTGGAGTTTACTCTTTGAAATCCTTAAGTAGCAGATACGAAGTAGAGGGAGCGAAAGGTTATCTACAACTTGTACAGAAATCCGACTCCTGCTAAAAAAAATGGTTCAAATGGCTCTAAGCACTACGGGACTTAACAGCTGTGGTCATCAGTCCTCTAAACTTAGAACTACTTAAACCTAACTAACCTAAGGACATCACACACATCCATGCCCGAGGCAGGATTCGAACCTGCGGCCGTAGCAGCCGCGTGGTTCCGGACTGAAATGCCTAGCACTGCTCGGAAACCGCGGCCGGCCCGACTCCTGCTACAAAAGTCGCAGTATAAGATTGAGAAGTAGTAGATCGGACTTTAGTGAGAGAGAGTTGTAGCCTATCCCCATGTTATTCAACCTGTACTCAATAGAGTTGGGGAAGAAGTGGCAGAACTTGACTAAAAGCAGGAAGTCGTTGACGAGATGTGTTCTGAGGCATCAAATAATAATCAGTTTGGCACTGGAGGGAAGTGTGGCGGACTAACATTATGGAGAAAGACCAAGGCTTCACTACAGTAAGGAGGTTCAAATGGATTTAGGTTGCAGTAGTCACGCAGGGATGAAGAGATTTGCACAGAATAACCAGCGTGGAGAGGTCCATCAAACCGATCTTCGGGATGACGACCATAACAGCAACAAAAACAGTACATTAGCGGCAGATATGTCATTGACTAGCGTTGCAACACCTGTAACCGCTAGAACTTCCACCAGAGCGCATTAGTTTTGTCACTCTGTGGCCTTGTTACCAAGTTTACCTGAATATAGAAAGTGTAATAAAACGATATCAGTAAACGTCGAGAGCTGTGCAGGATTAGCAGAGCGGCCTAGGGCGCTGCAGTCGTGGACTGTGCGGCTGATCCCGGCGGAGGTTCGAGTCCTCCCTCGCGCATGGGTGTGTGTGTTTGTCCTCAGGATAATTTAGATTAGGTAGTGTGTAAGCTTAGGCTCTGAGCACTATGGGACTTAACATCTGTGGTCATCAGTCCCCTAGAGCTTAGACCTACTTAAACCTAACTAACCTAAGGACATCACACACATCCATGCCTGAGGCAGGATTCGAACCTGCGACCGTAGCAGTCGCGCAGTTCCGGACTGAGCGCCTAGAACCGCTCGGCCACCGCGGCCGGCTGTAAGCTTAGGGACTGATGACCTTA
The DNA here is from genome assembly GCF_021461395.2 of Schistocerca americana. Taxonomy (NCBI): domain Eukaryota; kingdom Metazoa; phylum Arthropoda; class Insecta; order Orthoptera; family Acrididae; genus Schistocerca; species Schistocerca americana. Next base: position 545,457,003 of record NC_060119.1, read on the forward strand.
GCAGTTAAGTCCCATAAGATTTCACACACAAATGAACATTTTTGAATAGACGTCGAGGAATTGCAGAAGCTGTCTTAAGGAACAAATTCAGGATATGAACGCACGCCCAAAAGTGCCCTACAACGGTGGTTAAGAGCGTCGTAAGTACAGGGGCCAATGCCTGGGGCCAGATCATCCCTTTGGCAGCGAACTTGAGTTTGTACGCTTTTCTCTCTTGCTGTCATCGTGCTTAGCTATAACTAAAATGTTTTTTGGATATGTGTGGTGCCGGCCGGTGTGGCCGAGCGGTTCTAGGCGCTTCAGTCTGGAACCGCGCGACCACTACGGTTGCAGGTTCGAATGCTGCCTCGGGCATGGATGTATGTGATGTCCTTAAGTTAGTTAGGTTTAAGTAGTTCTAAGTTATAGGGGGCTGATGACCTCAGATGTTAAGTCCCATAGTGCTCAGAGCCATTTGAACCAGTTTTTTGATACGTGTGGAGCGTTAGATGCCACCATGCTGTCAGAATCTCCGTCAGCGCGCGATCTAACATTAGCTTACGAAGGGGTGGTCTCTAACTTCGTTGCTCTGAAGGGTCGCTGGATGAAGTTTCCAGACATGGTTTTCTGCCTTGAAATTGTTCCTCGAGACACCCTCTGCAACCTCTCGAAGTTTGTCGGTATAACTTGTTTATTGTGGGGCAGTGCGAACATGGTTAGTGAGCAGTATGAAGAACTCTAGAGAATGCTGTGTACTCGTGTGACAATGTTATCATCACCTGACAGATTTTGAAAGGGACATTGTTGTAGGTCTTGTGTAAGTACATGATGAAAGATCTCCAGGATTCGTAAAGTTAATATTTATTAAAAAACAAAAAATGGAACACTGATCGAACGTAAGAGTTGGCAAAGACGCTAATTATGAATGCGTGGTAAGGCGCAGACAAACGAAAAAACATTCATTCAATTTTTTGTACAGTTTTTTGTTTTTTCACATACTCTCTCGTATGAAGAAAGACGCTGAAGATGTGCGATTTTAAATATGAAGTTTACGAGTTCTATGTACCACGTGTGTGCATGAATAATAGTATATTGAACAATAGTATTAAGTATTTTTTGTTTATTGAAGTGAAAACCATATAAGGAGGGTTTTCTTGATTATGACAAGCGTCGGTGTTCTCGGAGTCCGCTGCCTGCAACTACAATTGAAGTTTAAGCGAAGTCCGATAGCCAAGAAAAATTCAAATAAGCACAGAACATTTTTAATAACGCAGTCACGTTATATCAATAAAAATTTTTTCCATATGCATATTCAATAATATTTATTAATATTTATTTATTCTTTTTTTATTACAAAGCATTCTATATGTGGCTGGCTGGCCGAACAGTGCAATATTCAGCGGGTTTGGATGCGTGGCATCATGACGTCAGTTTCAGCGACGAAGCCCTGTTCTTCACTATCTCTGATGCAGAGCCTGCAAGTGATAAGTGATCATCGAAGGGGTTGATTTGTTAAAAGAAGTCTACGGAATCTCATATACTAGAAATGCACAAATGTCTCTCACAAAATTTAATTCTACGCGTATTTCCGGCAGTAAATGGACGTTAAAGACTGGCAGTCTGGCAACACTCTAATCATGTGTACGGTAACTACCTCTATCAGCACACATTACTAGAACTGTGTAGGTGGTGTAGGGGATATTCCTTTGGGTTAGCTTGCAGGAGGTCGAGGGTTCGATTCTGGCTCGAGGCGTGTTGGTTTTCGTTAGCCAATTTTATTCTGCTTTGTAACAGTGTAGCGCAAACCTGTTTCGGCGGCTTTACATAAGCACATGTATCCGACATTTACATACTGTGTTGCTAACGAAATGGAATGGACCTGAACTTTGCAAGAACAACAGTTGGTACTAATAAATGTGACCATTGGTCGAGGGAGCACAGAAAACAGGTTTGGAATCTTGTAGATGCAGTGATGTGAAACAATTCGCTTCCATGACGTGCAAAAGGCTTCTTTAAAAGGTGAGTAACGAAAACGATTGTGCTTCTATTTCCGTGTTCGCAGTACGTAAGTGCATATGTTTTGTAGAAGATCCACTGTATCGCTTTATGACGATTAAGACACCAGATGCCGTACCACGCAGACTACATTTAGCAAATAAAAACAAATTCGCCTCGATCCAGAATCGAGATCTAGACCTCCCGCATACTAACCCAAAACGCTACCGACTGCACCAACAGCACAGTACTACTTACATCTACCGATAGAGGTAGTTACGATTCGTGTGATTACAGTGTTGCCAGATTTCCAATGTTTGACGTCCATTTACTGCTGGAAATACGTGCAGGACGAAATGTTGTGACAGGCATTTTAGTATTGTTAGTATGTGAGAAATCGTGTTGGGAAGTCCGATTGCACGAATTTTTCTTCACCCTGTATTTTGGCCTCTATTTTGATCGTACAAGAGGTGGTATTCTTCCTACATGTCTGTCATTGGACCTGAAGATTGCGTAACGTAACACTGAAACTGGTAGCAAAGGTAAAATAAAACCGTAAATTAGGCGGGTGAAGGTGTTTTGATTTGACATTCTACACTGTCAATGTTTTGGGAAAATACACTGATGTTACCCATAGTAGCGAGGAATGGAGAGCCACTGATTGTGACCCGAGGAACTCTGACGACACAGCAGTACAGTGTGCGGCGCTTAAATCCGGACAGATTCCAAACTGAATTTCTCGCCCTGTCGTAGTTCCGCCGGGGATCACGACTGGCGTTTTTGAAAGCCATAGAAATCTAGTAAACAATCAGAACCTCAAAATTGATAGGATGTTACGGACAAGTGCGGAGTACAACTGAAGAGCCGCGATTATCGAAAGTCTTCGCGCTGTGCGTTAGCCCACTGAAATAGTTCGTTGCTTCGGGTACCCAAGATGAACTGTTTACGAGATTGTGGCCAAGTGTAATGCTTCGGAGAAGTTTGGGGAAGGTTCTGCTAATCCGGTGAGGAAACCTCATTCGAAGAAAGCGTGTGATCGAAATGGCTCAGGCGCTGATTTCGGAGGACCCGGGGCAATCGCTGAGGAAACTGGCGTCAGTATTGAATGTCAGTGGGCGAACAACTCGTCGAGTGGCAGAGGAGGACCTGGCTCTCGGGTAATGTTGACATATTCTGGTCAAAGGAGCTCTGGTCCCCAAATAACCCGGATTTGAACGCCATGGACTACTAGGTTTGGAGCGTAGTCGAAAAATTTACCAGTAAGACGAGGCACCCTAATGTCGCATCTCTACGCACCGCTATCGAAGCAACATTCGCGAATATGGAAGCGCTGTTTAAACAGTGCGTGCGATCGCTTCAGGACAAGATTGGAGACGCTCATTGCGGCTGAAAGGGGTTACATCGAATAATGTTAGTCCTGAAAGATACTTCTAAATGGATTTTCATTTTCATTTGTATTTTGTTTTAACAAATTTGCCTTTAACAAAAATGTTCATTTGTCCGGATTCAAGCGCCGAACCTTGTGTATCACAGAGGTCTCGTGTCCTCATCCATAATCTCTCATGCGACATTATTCTGAAATCATCTACCAACAGCACAACTCTCGTCTTCACACGACATGTGTCTCTTGGCCAACAAGATCTTGAATCTCTGCTACTAGAACATGTTTGTGACCAGCTTGGACATGAACTTCCTTCCAGTGACAACGTCCAGGATAGAGAGGGCCAGTTACAACAGTTGTGGGACATCATACTTGGTACATCAATATTCCGCCCCACAGAGATGAAAACTTTACAATGAAGAGGGCACGAATTATCGAGAAAAATAATAACCTATGACCCACAGGAGAACACAAGGGCGCCCAACAGAAGCCGACGCCTTAAGGAAACACCAGACAGACAAAACAAATAGAGAGATACCAACTACAGTAACACATTAACGAGATGCGCCTCCCATACCAAGGACACAAGGATAATCAACATCAGTAATAGGATTCAAATGGTTCAAATGGCTCTAAGCACTATGGGACTTTACATCTGAGGTCATCAGTCCCCTAGACTTAGAACTACCTAAACCTAACTAACCTAAAGACATCACACACATCCATACCCGAGGCAGGAATCGAACCTGCTACCGTAGCAGCTGCGTGGTTACAAACTGGAGCGCCTAGAACCGCTCGGTCGCAGCGGCCGGCAATAGGAAAACTTATCCCTAAAATGCAATTAAGTTAGAAAAAACGTTGCTCTACAATTTACGGCCTAACAATGGCCTCACCGTATTTGACGAAAAAGAAAATTCAGTGAGATAAAGCGCTGCTCTGCAGACTCTAGGCCTAACAGCAGCCTCGCCGTATTTCACCAATGTAAACCATTGGTTACTTAGGTATGCCAGCACAAACCCAGCCTTGACCAGACTCCATTTCTTCTACTGACCCCTCAACCGATGACCACTGTAAGCTGCCTTCCAAGTGTCTTGACCAAAACCATACTTTAGTTAGCTCTTCCACACTCCCAACTGCGCTGTGTCCCCTGGACGTACTGTTGCACTGCAAATGTCTATGGGTGTTACCGTAGAAACTAGCAGTTCGGTCACAGCAGTTGAAGGCAGCCGGTGCGCGCTGAGGTGTCAGCATGCTAGTTGCAGCAACAAGGCTGTTTATACATCACGAAACTGACTACGCAAAACACAGCAATATTGCAGCCACACCAGTAAGACAGAGCGCTTGCTGAACGAGCCAAGAGACTGCTAGGCCACGGATTTGTTGTCTGACATTGTGCTTTTCCACGGGAGAGCTGCCTCCTGGGCCATTACTACTGTGGCCAGAATTCTGCCGTGGAGGGCAATAGAATGAGATCAGTGCAATACAGCTGCCCACCATTCCGTGCTGGTATGGGAGACTAGGCGGCCCACGCTGTCACTCGCTAGAGCGAGATCCACCACTAAAGGCTGCTGTCTTGCTAACTGATACGCACGCCGCTGCGTTATCTTCCGGAGTCTGAATTCCTGGGCGTCAAAGGGACAGTCCAGTGACTGTCTGCACGCTGCCGTCACGCGCTGCACTTACCATGTGCTGTGAGGGTGGTGCGGCCACCGCCTCCACTGAGATGTTACGAGTGTAGTCGCATGAGTGTTAACAAACTGTTCCCTCACCACCGCCCGTCACTATGATCCGAGCCCACACAGAAGTGGCCCTACACTTCAGGCTCACTTCAGTACTAAGCAGTCTGCTGTTCCTGCCGGAATAATGCCTTTCATTGACAGCAAAGGCACCCAGTCTTGACCAGACACCATTTCTGCTACTGCTCCCTCGACTGGTGACAGCTGGCCAGTGGGCCAGTCACACCGATGAAACCGAGCTCGACCGGGGCGCTATGCATTTCCCCCCCCCCCCCCCCCCCTCTCCCGCTGAAGAGTAGTTTTGTCTGTTGTCTGCCGCTGCCCATGGCACATCACTGGCCCAAGCTGATGGCGACGCTGCAGTTCCCATCGTCAGACCGCAGTCAATTCTGCAGCGCTGTGTTCGCCAACTCGCAGAAATCTGCGCCCTCTGTTGCGACCGGAGCGCATGAGTCATGCTGGCGCTAACTGCTAGGCGGACCCTTAGTTCAGATGTGCCATGGAATGCTAATTTGTGGGGCACAATGACTGGTAACACAAATGCTGGCAGGCAGTGGATCACTTGTAAGTAGGCTGTTTAAGTTTTCTTATTGGTAACGCCACGTAGCGCTCTGTATGAAAAATGACTGGCTGTGCTGTGTGCAGTCTGTGGCTAGTTTGCATTCTTGTCTGCCATTGTAGCGTTGGGCAGTTGGCTGTTAACAGTGCGTAGCGTTGCGCAGTTGGAGGTGAGCCGCCAGCAGTGGTGGATGTGAGGAGAGAAATGGCGGAGTTTTGAAATTTGTAAGACTGGATGTCATGAACTGCTATGTATATTATGATTTTTCAACACTATTAAGGTAAATACATTGTTTGTTCTCTATCAAAATCTTTCATTTGCTAACTATCAGTAGTTAGTGCCTTCAGTAGTTTGAATCTTTCATTTAGCTGGCAGTAGTGGCGCTCGCTGTATTGCAGTAGTTCGAGTAACGAAGATTTTTGTGAGGTAAGTGATTTGTGAAAGGTATAGGTTAATGTTAGTCAGGGCCATTCATTTGTAGGGATTTTTGAAAGTCAGATTGCGTTGCGCTAAAAATATTGTGTGTCAGTTTAAGCACAGTCATGTATAATTGTTCAAAGGGGACGTTTCACACTTAACAAATTAAGTATGTATATATATATTTGGTTTTAGATTGAGTAGTTGGTTCTTCTTGCACTCTAAAATGCATTTCTACTGAAGTACTACTAGCATAGTTCATCCTTAATTTTTATCATCAGCATGTTCACATCTGAGCAGACGATGTCCGCTTTGTTCAACAGATGCCTACTTTGTCTGGGACACTTCCTTTAACAAAGTATGCATAGATAAAAATTAAGCTAATGGAATTTACCCACTTGCTACTTCATTTCATGGTGTTGTTTTCTATGATAATTGAATAGAAGGATAAGTGAAAATGAAGCAGAATTAGTTTTCCATTCTATATCTACACACGTATTCCGCAAGGCAATGTACGGTGCGTGGCGGAGGGAATCCTGTACCACTATTATTTGTTTCCTTTCCTGATCCACTCGCAGATAGAGCGACGGGTAAACGGTTGTCTGTATGCCTCCGTATGAGCAATAATTTCTTGTATCTTATCTTCGAGGTCCTTATGCGAAATGTATGTTGCCAACAGTAGGATAATTCTGCAGTCACCTTCAAATGTCGCTACTCTAAATTTTCTCATAACCTGAACTGATCGGATCACAAACACTTGAGCAACAGTCAAGAACAGTGTCTTATATGAGATCTCCTTTACAGATGACCACATTTTCCTAAGGTTCTCCCAATAAACTGAAATCGTCCATTCGCCTTCCCTCTCACAGTCCTCGCATACTCGTTCCATCTCATATCGCTTTGCAACGTTACACCCAAACATTTAAACGACATGTCTGTGTCAAGCAGGACACTACTAATGCTGTATTCTAACTTCAGTAGTTTGTTTTTCCTACTCACTGCTACTACTAACTTACTTTTTCTAAATTTAGAGCTACCTGCCATTCATCGCACCAACTAGAAATTTTGTATAAGTCATCTTGTATCATCCTGCAATAACTCATTTTCGACGCCTAACCGTGCACCACAGCTTCATCAGCAAACAATCGCAAATTGATGTCCACTCTGTCCACCAGGTCATTTATGTATATAGAAAATAACAGCGGCCATATCACACTTCTCTGGTCACTCCTGACAATACCCTTGTATCAAAGTTAAATGATACAGCAGCATTGTCGTAATATTTTGCACAAATTTTGAAACACTTTATTTTGTTCTCCAGAAATTTGGAACAAATGATGTACAGTAATAGATTCATGAGAACACAGAACCAGAATGTATTTTCTTTTGCATCTAGTGATTCCTCATAGCTGCTGTGTCATAGTTAGACAAGTAACGAAATACTAGGATCTTTGGCACGCTCAGAAAGGTGCAGTTAGACATCCAATGTGGCCAGAGATCTCTGGTGGCTGTTCTTGGTAAATCATAGTTCGCTCTCGCGCAAGCTGTAGGCTTACCATAGTGTGAAATTTATCGAATATTTTCGTCGTGAATAGTCTGTCGTAGTAGTAAGGTACATAATGAACTTATTACTGATTACTTAAAAAAACATGTCTAGTCAGAGAGTCACGAGTACACTACGCATACGCCGTCGGGGCCTTAAATAAAGTTATTCTGGGTACTACAAGCAGTATACATTCGAAGATGACCGAAATATCATGGCAACAACTTACCGACGTCCAACAGTTCTCCTCAAATTTGCTGTGTTGATCTATATGCCGGAAGTTTTGACTCTACAGAAATAGGCAATTGTCAAGGGCAATCCTGTACTGTACTCTTACATATCCTACAGCAAATCGTCGTCCAATTCCTCAAGTTACAGCACTCAGAGTGACAACAAGGAATTCAATAGTGAGTCTACGGGTAAGGGAGGACTAAGGTCGCAACCATCGAATATGTCTAGTGGGCCTTACTCCACTGGCAACAGTGGCCAAGCAGTGAGTGTTAATTCTGGGTGTTAATTCTACAGGAAAATGAATTGAAAAACATTTAACAATAAACGCTTACCACGAATAATACTGCGGCTCTGACTAAAGATTGCTTTTCTGTTTAACAGAAAACAATAATAGCTTAAAACATTTATCGTCTAGGAGAAACAAATATAGCTGCTTTTTGCAGTCCTGACATTGGCCAGATTTATTGGCAGGCTCATCCTGAATTTACCAAACAAACTAAACAATGTCAGCTACTGTAGGGGCCGGCTCACAGAGGGTGGGTCTGGATGAGGAGTTGGTTGGGACCAATTGGTAGACTGGTGGTTGAAGAGACGCCCTACTGCTTTTAATTACAATATTTCTTCAACGAGAGGCAATGACTCCCCCTTCGGCGTTGCTGTCCGGAGTCAGTCAGCGGGCCACTGACCCACACCCCAGAAGAATGGTAGGTGTGCCAGCACCCAGCAATGCTGATGTTAGACCTGGGAAGTGAGCCAGTGGCCAAGACTCTGACGTCACCAGCGCGCTCCTTCTTCTTGCTGCGTCGACCCTCTGACGATGAATGCCCAAGTCCAGGCGATACAGACGTGATTCGAATCTACCACAGTGATACCATCTTTGTCCGTATCATCACTGTTTTCTCTCTTGACATCCAACGACGCTTGCATGTGATCCATAGATGTTTGGACTGTTGCTGGCCGTTGACCGATGGGCTAGCTGTGAAATCGCTTTGAGCCGTTTTTTTTCCTTTTTGAACCTGCTGTAGCTCTCGCATTTGCTGGACTTCTTAGGCTTTTTGCAATCCTTTCGACATAGGTTTTTCTCTGAGTAGCGTTTTCGATCATTCCGAGCATATTTATAAGCCATATGAGACGATATCTTTCATTATTTTGTCATTTCAATTTAATACCAACTTTCACTAATATTCTAGTGAATATTGTCATCGTCTTCTCGGATCCCAGTAGCATTCTAACTGCTCTTCAAGATAAATGTCCCAGTTTAAAAAATTTACACAAAGCTAATTCATAACAATGACAAGCGTGCAGCTACACTGCTAAGATGACATCACAGGCAAACCAAATAGGTACTGCATGACAACTATCTACAGACACGATCTACCCATTCTGGGCTGAACCTTTGTTTACAAACTGTTCACACTAACAGCACTCGATTCCATGATTATGATGCTGTAGTGAATCTATCTCCTAAGTGTCCCAGCAATGTCAATGAACTAGCTGAAGACGTGCTTCAGATTGACGGTCTTCACCTGATGAACTTCATGCTGCTCGCTGCCTACCATCTACTGATGAAGAATCTGACTGTCATCTGACAGCACCACATCGCAAGGTGCTGCCAACAATGAACTTCAATGCAGAAGCCAGCTACAGGGCCTCTTGGTGTCCACATTCCTGTTCAATACACGGGCACTTCTGGGTGCTGAAACATACCAGGCAGTAGGGAAGAGATCCACCGCGCACACCACTACTGACATGAGGTATATGGCGGATGGGTCATCAAGAGTCATCGTAGAGTTTGGAGTGGGAGCGAGGAGACTCCAGCAGCCAGCACGAGACCAACGGGCAACGGCCAGCCCTGGTGCCGAGGTCGCTAAATCTCGCCTAGGAGCGCAAACGATGAGCCCTAACCCAGCACTCAGCTGAATGAGCAACAGCCGAGCCTGGTGTGGGAGAATAAGGACTTGTAAACATTGTGAATCAATAACTGGACTCTAATAATGTTTTGCTTGCGTTGAAGAAAATTGAGGATGTGTTAGATGACGTGCAGTTTGGATTTAGGAAAGGTAAAGGCACCAGAGAGGCAATTCCGACGTTGCAGTTGATAATGGAAGCAAGACTAAAGAAAAATCAAGACACTCTCATAGGATTTGTCGACCTGGAGAAAGCGTTCGACAATGTAAAATGGTGCAAGGTGTTGGAAATTCTGCGAGAAATAGGGGTAAGCTACAGGAAGCGACGAGTAGTACACAATATGTACAAGGCCAAGAGGGAATGATAAAAGTGGACGACCAAGAACGAAGTGTTCGGATTAAAAAGGGTGTAAGACAGGGATGCAGTCTTTCGCCCCTACTGTTGAATCTGTAGCGCAGCGGTAGTGTTACCGCCTATGACGCAAGGGGGCCGGGTTCGATTCCCGGTAGGGGACTGGGTGTAGTGTGTCCTTCATCATCATTTTCATCATCATTGACACGCAAGTCGCCGAAGAGGCGTTGACTAAAAAAGACTTGCAATACGGCAGCCGAACCCCGAAGGGGATATCGCGGCCAATAAATACCATACGATCATTTCATTTCATATCACTGTTCAATCTGTATATCGAAGAAGCAGTGATAGAAATAAAAGAAAGGCTCACGAGTGGGATTAAAATACGGGATATCAATGATACGATTCGCTGATGACATTGTTATCCTGACTGAAAGTGAAGATGATTTCCTGAATAGAATGAACAGTCTAATGGAAATGCCGTGTGGCTGGGGGCCTCCCGTCGGGTAGACAGTTCGCCTGGTGTAAGTCTTTCGAGTTGACGCCAGTTCGGTGACTTGCGTGTCTATGGGGATGAAATGATGATGTTAAGGACAACACAACACCCAGTCCCTGACCGGAGAAAATCTCCGACCCAGCCGGGAAACGGACCCGGACCGTTAAGTATGACATTCCCTCGCGCTGACCACTCAGCTACCAGGGGCGGACAACAGTCTAATGACTACAGAATATTGACTGAGAGCAAATCGAAAAAAGACGAAGGTAATGAGAAGCAGTAGAAATGAAAACAGCAAGAACAGGATTGATGGTCACCAAGTAAATGAAAATAAGGAATTCTGCGACCTAGGTAGTAAAATAACCAATGACGGATGGAGCAAGGAGGACATCAAAAGCAAACTAGCACTGGCAAAAGGGAAATTCCTGACCAAGAGAGGTCTACTAGTACCAAACATAGTCCGTCCTTAATTTGAGGAAGAAATTTCTGAGAATGTAAGTTTAGAGCACAGTATTGTATGGTAGTGAGACGTCGACTGTGGGAAACCGAAACAGAAGAGAAACGAAGCATTTGAGATGTGGCGTTACAGACGAATGTTGAAAATTAAGTGGACTGATAACGCAAGGTACGGGGAGGCTCTGCGCAGAATCGGCGAGGAAAGGAATATGTGGAAAATACTGATAAGGAGAAGGGACAGGATGATAGGACATCTGTTATGACATCAGGGAATGACTTCCACGATTTTAGACGGAGCTGTAGACGGCAAAAACTGCAGAGGAAGACAGAGATTGGAATACATCCAGCAAATAATTGATAACGTGGGTTGCATGTGCTGCATGTGCTGTGGTTGGCACAGGACAGGAATTCGTAGCGGGTCTCATCAAACCAGAAGACGCTTCACAGGTTCTAAACAGCTATCCTGACTTCACACAGAGGTGTCTCCTCGCAACCCCTCTGTAATAAATGATGCACAGTACATAGAAGTTCATACAGAGCGTGCCTACAAGGCCAAATTTTAGCAGGAAATCGAATTACTGTAATATGAGAAAATGTGACAACGTCGAAACTTCATAATTTGTTTATTAATATTTTTTCATGCTTCGTTTAGATTTAACAAGAAAGGATAGTTGGAGAGCATGTATGTTATAACTGTTTGCTTACCTAATATACACTCCTGGAAATGGAAAAAAGAACACATTGACACCGGTGTGTCAGACCCACCATACTTGCTCCGGACACTGCGAGAGGGCTGTACAAGCAATGATCACACGCACGGCACAGCGGACACACCAGGAACCGCGGTGTTGGCCGTCGAATGGCGCTAGCTGCGCAGCATTTGTGCACCGCCGCCGTCAGTGTCAGCCAGTTTGCCGTGGCATACGGAGCTCCATCGCAGTCTTTAACACTGGTAGCATGCCGCGACAGCGTGGACGTGAACCGTATGTGCAGTTGACGGACTTTGAGCGAGGGCGTATAGTGGGCATGCGGGAGGCCGGGTGGACGTACCGCCGAACTGCTCAACACGTGGGGCGTGAGGTCTCCACAGTACATCGATGTTGTCGCCAGTGGTCGGCGGGAGGTGCACGTGCCCGTCGACCTGGGACCGGACCGCAGCGACGCACGGATGCACGCCAAGACCGTAGGATCCTACGCAGTGCCGTAGGGGACCGCACCGCCACTTCCCAGCAAATTAGGGACACTGTTGCTCCTGGGGTATCGGCGAGGACCATTCGCAACCGTCTCCATGAAGCTGGGCTACGGTCCCGCACACCGTTAGGCCGTCTTCCGCTCACGCCCCAACATCGTGCAGCCCGCCTCCAGTGGTGTCGCGACAGGCGTGAATGGAGGGACGAATGGAGACGTGTCGTCTTCAGCGATGAGAGTCGCTTCTGCCTTGGTGCCAATGATGGTCGTATGCGTGTTTGGCGCCGTGCAGGTGAGCGCCACAATCAGGACTGCATACGACCGAGGCACACAGGGCCAACACCAGGCATCATGGTGTGGGGAGCGATCTCCTACACTGGCCGTACACCACTGGTGATCGTCGAGGGGACACTGAATAGTGCACGGTACATCCAAACCGTCATCGAACCCATCGTTCTACCATTCCTAGACCGGTAAGGGAACTTGCTGTTCCAACAGGACAATGCACGTCCGCATGTATCCCGTGCCACCCAACGTGCTCTAGAAGGTGTAAGTCAACTACCCTGGCCAGCAAGATCTCCGGATCTGTCCCCCATTGAGCATGTTTGGGACTGGATGAAGCGTCGTCTCACGCGGTCTGCACGTCCAGCACGAACGCTGGTCCAACTGAGGCGCCAGGTGGAAATGGCATGGCAAGCCGTTCCACAGGACTACATCCAGCATCTCTACGATCGTCTCCATGGGAGAATAGCAGCCTGCATTGCTGCGAAAGGTGGATACACACTGTACTAGTGCCGACATTGTGCATGCTCTGTTGCCTGTGTCTATGTGCCTGTGGTTCTGTCAGTGTGATCATGTGATGTATCTGACCCCAGGAATGTGTCAATAAAGTTTCCCCTTCCTGGGACAATGAATTCACGGTGTTCTTATTTCAATTTCCAGGAGTGTATTTTACAAAGGTCATTGCAGCCACACATGTTGCAGTTTCAAGAATCTTGTACTGCATTGTATTGTATGGAACTGGGGACCTAGAAACGACGGAGAGGCTTCGTCCCCGACGTAGCCCGCAGTGGTACATAACCCCGCAACAGGATACAGCAGTCCTTTCACCCCACCGCCGCCCCACACTGAACCCAGGGTTATTGTGCGGTTTGGCCCCCAGTGGACCTCCCCGTGAACGTCTCACATCGGACGAATGTAACCCCAATGTTTGCATGGTAGAGTAATTATGGTGTACGCGTACGTGGAGAAAGTGTTTCGCAGCAATCGCGGACATAGTGTAACTGAGGCAGAGTAAGGGGAACCGCTTTCAAAACCATCCACACACTGGCCGGCACACCAGACCTCGACAGTAATGGTTCAAATGGCTCTGAGCACTATGCGACTTAACTTCTGAGGTCATCAGTCGCCTAGAACTTAGAACTAATTAAACCTAACTAACCCAAGGACATCACACACATCCATGCCCGAGGCAGGATTCGAACCTGCGACCGTAGCGGTCGCTCGGCTCCAGACTGTAGCGCCTAGAACCGCACGGCCACTCCGGCCGGCCTTGACAGCAATCCGCCGGGCGGATGCGTGCCGGGGACCGGCACTCCTTCCCGCCCAGAAAGCAGTGCGTTAGACTGCACGGCTAACCGGGCGGGGTTCAAGAACCTTAGCGTACATGATCTTACCTCCTTATCACAAAGGTTTCACTGAAGTTAGTACATGCCCTACCATATTTCTGCGTACATGATCTTACCTCCTTATCACAAAGGTTTCACTGAAGTTAGTACATGCCCTACCATATTTCTGCGAATTTAAATTAAACCGCGCTATAGGCTGCCAGATATGTGTGTTATTGTCACGTTGAAGTCACAGTGAAGTTGATTGATAGCTGTAGCAGTGAATATGAAGCTTTAGATCGAAATGTAAATTTATGAATAAAATAGGCTATCGAAGAGGCACTAGACAGGCCGTATTGTTAAGTTTTTAGTCATATTTTCGTTGATCTTAGTTATTCTGTTGTTGAAAAACTGGAAAACTATCAGCTAACTGCACAAATAAAAAGAAACTCCCAAATTGTTGACAAACACGACAAATCCAGAATCCGGAAGATGGGAATACGATGGATATACAATCGGCTATCACGACACACCCACAGGCCTGTGTAACAGCGCTAAGGTCAAATAACACAATTCGTTCTTATCCACGCACGTTTTTCAAGTGACGATTCCTGTAGACAGTGAAATTGTAGCTCAGGCTGGGCATCAATGACTTAATGACGCCACAAATATATTACAAAATGTTAAGTGCAATTTCATTAAAAGAATAAATATTAGAAGAGAGCTCATTCGTTATGTATATCATTGCCCCCCTTTTTGTCTTCAATATTTGTGCCAAATTCGGAAAGAAGTCGGTCTATTGCTTGAATTTTTTCAAGCATTTGTATGCTCTTTTGCTAAGATTGGAACACTAGCCAGACTAAAGATTTATATTCTGCTGGAAAACTACGACTTTTCGTCTTGTGATAAAAATTAGGTGATTAAGCTAATAAGAACTGCAGTTGGTACTTCCATTATATTTGCGGTTGACAACAAATGGCGAAGGTTTTTGGCGATGTACAGTATCAGAAACGTGCTTCAATTTGAAACCATGAGAGCCCGATTTCTCGAGAGTTATACAGATTGAAATTTCTAATAAACTACGTGGAAGTATTACGAGAGGAATTAAGTCAGTAAAATTATTTATGTTATGAATGAAAAGAGAGAAAACATGTTTTATAAAAGCAACGTAACAGAAATATTTAATCCACTCTGTTTCTTACTCGTGGGCTTTCGGTAACGTTTCAGACAATGCTGGATTCCAATAATACTTACCTTAAGAAAGAGACATCCTTTCATAGCTTTTCAAACACAAAGCCCGCAGTCTCTCTTGAGGCTGAACTAGCTGACATTGCACTCTTTTCTTAAGAAGCATTTTTCTGCTTTCTGAAGAATGTCGCAGTGCTGAAATATCTTTTCTCCGATTTCTCGTCTTTGCAACAGATCCACTATCATAAATTCTAGAGCCAAACAAATTTCCTTACTGTGAGATTTAATATACAGCGGTGAGCTGTTTACCGCATTTGGTTACAGTAATAACTTTTTAAACTGTGCATGGAGACATGAGAATTTATTCGGTATAACATCCATCGTTGAAACGATAAAAATGAAAGTTACTTGCGCATTACCAAAATTACGGTTCACTTTACTGGGAAACGGAATAAAAGTAAGGCCAGAAACGACTCAAACAAGATATGAATAAACTGAAGTATGAAATGTGCAAGAGAAAACACTGATAACTAATTCTAAAACTGGAACAAATCTGCTAATTTAATTTAGGAACAACACAAACCTCTCTTTTGTTTATAAAAGGCAATCAGAATTGTTACTGCTGATTAAAGAAATGAATCAGGAAGCTTTAAGTCGCATGTTCATGTCAACTTACTAAGCCATTCAATTCCACCCAAAATAGAAATTGATAGGTTGAAGATTGTACCGGGTTCCTCACATTATTAGTTACTGATATTATTACGGGTAACAACATTCATCCGTGAGATGGCTCAGCGGAATTCATGGATCTGTTGAAATTACGATAGAATTATTAAAAAGGAAGTAAAGACTTGATTGCATTGGTTGCAGAAGTTCTTTCAAGAACTTGTGAATCCAAAGTAGACGAAATATTACGCCATCGATAGAGAACAATTACTGTATAGATAATCACAAAAATTCGCAGCTGTAAAACCTGACTGAATGAGAGGAAGTTATCGAACATCGGGACTACAACGGAACACAAATGAATAAGACTACGTCGATGACACGGTCGTTAGAGACGAAGCAAAAACACCGGTTGTTGATGGCCAGGGAAGGTTTTAACTTTGCGGCAACGTCTGAACGTTTTCTGGTGGTTGGTTTTGTAAATTCTGTCGAACGGGCTGTTTTTAAACTACCTCCATATCCTGTAGAGTAGGCTAGGATTGATTGCTGACGAGGTCACCTGTAATATTCATGGAAAATTCATATTAGTTAGATTGTAATACTATGCAGTATGTAGCAAAAGTGAAGGCGTCTTTGTGGCAAGTTACGGGATCACAGTCCACCTGGAGACAGCATGTCCTCTCGCTATTGGCTGAGGGAAGCCGACGCTTATAAGGTAGTGACGATTCTCGTGGCCCCTGTTTGTCTGACACGTTTGAGGCAGCAACGCCAAGTGAATATTCATGTATATGATGGAAATAGCCATTTGTGGGAAGTAATTGCATTACATATCACCGTCACAGAGGAAACGGAAAAGAAGACCTGCAGATGTAGGCTGTAGAGAAAGCTGTATTAGAAATCAAAAATGGCGAACTTCCTGCAGTAGATCTAACCCTAGGATCTAACGGAATTAAGTGGCTACACAGAGTAAAGAGGATAGTATGGACATATGGAAAGATAACTGATGACTGGACAAAAGCAATTACTGAACCCACCTTTAAGAAGGATAACAATGTGCTTGTGAGAGGAATAGCACTAGTGTACCACTGCGTCATTATTTACAAAAAGATAATTTTACAAAAAATCAAGAATGAGATAGAACCACAGTATAAGGGAAGCAATGAAGATTTCGACCTGGAACAACAACTACAGATGCCAAACGAATTGTAGAAAGTAAGTGGGAATGTGGGGAAGACATCGTAGTTGCAATCATAGATGTAAAAGAGGCTTATGACACTGTTAGAAGGCAAGAGATATGTGAGGGTCTGAATAGACTGGGACTGTCAAAAGGAACGCAACCGAGAACCGGAAACGTGTACAAAAAGTGCCTGAGTTGTGCTGTAATAGACGGCAAGGATCTCACCAGTGCATTTTAATATAGTCATGGATAACATCACACGGAAATTTCGCCAAGGATCGACAGCAGACGATATGAAAGTCATAGCAAATGCAGATGATGTGATGATTAGGGAAGAAAATGAGCAGAAATTGGAAAAACATCTAAACATCTGGCGCAGAGTAAGTGAAGAAGCAGGCATGGAAATAAGCTTAACAAAAGGTGAAGTAATGAAAATCAACAGGAAATATGAAAAATGAAGGATATAACTTGCAATGGAAAAATAATTAAAGAAGTGGGTGCTTCCAAGTATCTAGGAAGTAAATTAACCAAAAAAGGAAACATCAAGGCTGAAATTTCAGGGGCAATCGAAAACTGCTATGCATCGGACATAATTAGAAATTGGAAAATACCTGCCAAAGCAAAGGTCCAGATGGGACAGTCATGTTATCTGCCAATATTGACCTATGGATCAGAATGTTGGTCAAAGTGAGATCTGAGCACAGTACAAAAACAGAAATGCGTTTCCTACAACGGATTCCTTATAAGACGAGAAGAGATACAATAAGAAATGAAATGATACGAAACATCCTACGGATCAGGCCACAAATAGAAACTATGGAGAGTAATAGACTTCAATGGTTTGGCCACGTTAAACGAATGGGAGCAGAAAGACTTCCGAGAAGAGCTCTAGAATGAGCAGAATCTGGATGAAGACAATTGGAAGAACCACGAACAAGATGGAGAGACCAGGTGAAAGATGATGAGAAGCGAAGAGGAGTGTAATGGGAGGAGATATTAAATGACAGAGGATAAAAGAGAAACTTGGAAGAGGCTCTGTGAACGACCTGCATAAGCAGAAACGTTTCAGGAAGAAGAAGAAGAAGAAGAATTGCATCATTATAGAAAATTGGTGGTGACGGCCAAGGTGAGTGGTCGCCAGTGAGACAGATTATTTTAAGGAAAGTGCTATATTAATCACGAGGGTGCGTTATTGTTGGAGTTGGGTGGTAACAGCCAAAGTGAGTGGTCGCGTTGCAACGGACATAGTCAACTGCTGTCCCAATTGTAAAATTTTGTTAATAGTGTGAAGTGTAGTGACCATATATCGGTTCACCGCTCAGAATGTTTATGATAAGTGTTGTTAAGCGCTACTGGAATTGTGTGGCAAATATTGACACGAGTGCCACGATGTGTGATCATTTCGTGTGGTAGCAGTGCTGAGGCAAGGCGTAAAACAAGGATCCCTTAAATCATATTGAAGTGCCCTTTACTGAAATGCAGATCCTCATTTTTCTATAACCTAAACAGTTGCCACACCACTTCACAGATGTTGCCATAGTAGAATGTTACCCTCCGTAACCCCTGAGGTGATTTTTTCTAGAAAAGAATTGTCCGCTTTTTGTATTTCAATTACTGTTTGGGAGTCAAGATGTGGGGGTCAAACTTTGCACACACTTTTCTTATTTTCAAAACATTCTGGAGAATATCTTGAAGTCTTGATTTAAACATATTGCTCCAACTTGCCTAGTGATACAACGACGTTCACCCACTACGGTCTCACGTCGACTACGTAACACTGCCTGCTCACAACCGACTGGCTCAGTGTTCATCTGACTAAAGTTATTAATTCAAGTGCCACCGCAGTCACTGCGCTGACGACGCTTATGCAGCAGGAATAAAATCGGCCTCGAAACATTTTGGACGGGCTGTGTTTTCTCTTAAAGCTGTAAGGATGGGTAGGTCTTTGGATAGATTTAATGGTCAGGATGCGAACAGTGTACTTGAGGAGTGGTTGGGAGGATGTATTGGCACAGGCACAGCTGAGTGCGAGCGTTGGTAATCAGAAATCAAAAGATTCGCTGGTTAGTTTATATGAAGAAAAGGAAATCAGAAAGGTTTTCAAAGTGTGGCAAAGTCGAGGGGAAAATAGAGAAGTTGATACAGGATTGGAGTGAGAGAGGACTCTTGTGTTTACTCCACTCCTTTCCCGTCTGATGGAAACATAAGCTAATTTTATCCTCACATCCCCTATTCAACCTTTGAGTGCTTCAGCAACTTTCTATTAATCATATTTCTTTTTCTTTGGCATCTGTACTACGGATTTCTTCGATCCCATAGGCACCTATGAAACCGATATTCTTCTATCACCAACGTTATCCTTTTTTCAGACCACTCCACTAATCATGCAGCTCATGTCAGTGACAAAAGTAGTTCGTAGGCAAAACAACAGACGAATGGTCTCTGTGCTGCTAACTGCCAAACGGGGAGGACGCCAACTTCTTTTTATTGTAGTTGTAGTCTTCAGTGAGGAGACTGGTTTGATGCAGCTCTTCGTGCTACTCTACCCTGCGCAAGCCTCTTCATCTCTGAATAACTACTGCAACTTACATCCTTCTGAATCTTCTTACCGTATTCATCTCTTGGTTTACCTCTATGATTTCTACCCCCTTCCCCCGTCACACCCCTCAAACCTTCTCTTCAGTATTAAATTGATGATCCCTTGATGTCTCAGAATGTATCCTACGAACCGATTCCTTCTTGTATTCTGGTTGTGCCACAAATTTCTTGTCTTCCCAATTCTGTTCCGTACCTCCTCATTAGTTACGTTATCCACCTACCTAATCTTCAGCATTCTTCTGTAGCAGCACATTTCGAAAGCTTCTATTCTCTTTTTCTCTAAGCTGTTTGTCGTCCATGTTTCACTTCCATACTTGTACTACACTCCATACAAACACTACCAGAGAAGGCATCGTTAACTTAAGTCTATATTAGATGTTAACAAATTCCTTTTTTTCAGAAACGCTTCTCTTGCCATTACCAGTCTACATTTTATCCTCTCTGCTTCGGCCATCATCAGTTATACTGCTGCCCAAATAACATGACACATTTTCGACTTTGAGTGTCTTGTTTCCTAATATAATTCCCTTAGCATTAAATGATTTAATTCAACTACATTCCATTACCTTTGGTTTGCCTTTGTTGATGTTCAACTTGTATCCTCCTTTCAAGACAATGTCCATTTCGCTGAACTGCTCTTCCAACTCCTCGGTTGTCTCTGACGGAATTACAATATCATTGGCACACCTTAAAGTTTGTATTTCTTCTCCTTGAACTTTAATTCCTACTACAAATTTTTTGTTCCCTTTACTGCTTGCTCAATAAACAGATTGAATAACACTAGCGATGGGCTACCACCTGACTTCACTCCCTTATCAACCACCCCTTCTCTTTAATGCTCCTCGACTCCTATAAATACCATCTGGTTACTGATAAGTTGTAAATAGCCTTTCGTGCTCTGTATTTCAGCATGGTACCCTCAGAATTTCTAAGAGAGTATGCCAGTCAACATTGTCAAAAGCTTTCTCGAACTCTACAAACGCTATAAACGTGGTTTGCTACTCCTTAACCTATGTTCTAACATGAGGCGTAGGGTTAGTATTGCGTCGCGAGTACATACATTTCTACGGCATCCAAACTGATCTTCCCCGAGGTGGGCTTCTACCAATTTTTCCATTCTTCTATAAAAATCCGTGTTGGAATAATGTAACCATGGCTGTTTGCTTTGTAATGTTCACACCTCGCAGCACCTGCTTTCTTTAGAATTGGAACTGTTACACTATTATTGAAGTCTGTGGGTATTTTGCGTGTCTCATACACATTGCACCCCAAATGGGAGAGTTCTGTCCTGGCTGGTTCTCCCAAGGCTGTCAGTAGGTCTGACGGAATGTCTGTCTACTCCCAGAACCTTGTTTCGACTTAAGTCTTTGGCGCTCTGTCAAATTTTTCTCGCAGTATCGTATCTCCCACCTCATCTTCACCTCTGTTCTCTTCCATTTCTATAATATAATACTGCCCTGTTCCTTTGTATAGATCCTATATATATTCCGTCCACGTTTCAGCTTTTTTTCTTAGGACTGGTTTTCCATCTGTGCTCTTGATATTCATACATTTGCTCCTGTATCCTCCACAGTCTTCTTTAGGTTTCCCGTAGGTAGTATCTATATTACTGGCCATTCAAATTGCTACACCACGAAGATGACGTGCTACAGACGAGAAATTTAACCGACAGGAAGAAGATGCTGTTATATGCAAATGATTAGCATTTCAGAGCATTCACACAAGGATGGCGCCGGTGGCGACACCTACAACGTGCTGACATGAGGAAAGCTTCCAACCGATTTCTCATACACAAACAGCAGTTGACCGGCGTTGTCTGGTGAAATGTTGTTCAAATGGCTCTGAGCACTATGGGACTTAACATCTGAGGTCATCAGTCCCCTAGAACTTAGAACTACTTAAACCTAACCAACCTAAGGCCATCACACACATCCATACCCGTGGCAGGAATCGAACCTGCGCCGTAGCGGTCGCGCGGTTCCAGACTGAAGCGCCTAGAACCGCTCGGCCACACCAGCCGGCACAGCATCATGATGGCCGCATCCGTGTTTGGCGACATCACCCGGCGTGATGGTATGGGGTGCCATTGGTTACACGTCTCGGTCACCTCTTGTTCGCATTGACGGCACTTTGAACAGTGGACGTTACATGTCAGATGTGTTACGACCCGTGGCACTACCCTTCATTCGATCCCTGCGAAACCCTACATTTCAGCACGATAATGCACGACTGCGTGTTGCAGGTCCTGTATGGGCCTTTCTGGATACAGAAAATGTTCGACTGCTGCCCTGGCCAGCACGTTCTCCAAATCTCTCACCAATTGAAAACGTCTGGTCAATGGGGGCCTAGCAACTGGCTCGTCACAATAAGCCAGTCACTACTCTTGATGAACTGTGGTATCGTGTTGAAGCTGCATGGGCAGCTGTACCTGTACACGCCATCGAAGCTCTGTTTGACTCAGTGCCCAGGCGTATCGATGCCGTTATTACGGCCAGAGGTGGTTGTTTTGGGTCCTGATTTCTCAGGATCTATGCACCCAAATTGCGTGAAAATGTAATGACAGGTCAGTTCTAGTATAATATATTTGTCCAATGAATACCCGTTTATCATCTGCATTTCTTCTTGGTGTAGCAATTTTAATGGCCAGTAGTGTATCTTTGCCTAAGTGAAATATGTTTCTAAATCCTTATATTTATCTTCTAGCCATTCCTGGTAAGCTATTTTGCACTTCCTGTCAATCCCGTTTTTAGGTGTTTGTATTCCGTTTCGCCTGCTTCGTTTGCTGCGTTTCTATATTTTCTCCAGTCGTCAGTTAAATTCATGATACCCTGTGTATTCAAGGGTTTCTATCATCTGCCAAAGCTACCCATTCGTCTTCTGCTGTGTTCCTTTCCCCTGTTACAGGAAATAGTTGCCTAATGCTCCCTCTGAAACCCTCTAAGACCGGCAAGCAGCGGAACACGAGCGAGCGAACCGAACACGACGGAATGCTGTTGGCTAGCGCTCGCCTACCGTTAACACCTCAGAGAATTCTCGTTCGCTTGTGTTCGCTCCGGTGTAAACCGATTCAGTAACGGACCACAGAGCGTTGATCAGGGTGGATGGCAGGGTGGAACTAACCTCGGGTGGGGGAGGGGGGTGAGGTCCCACTGTCTCCCAAACTGCGTGTTCGGTGTCAGGTGACTCGATTACCGTGCCCCAGTTAACGCCCCCTGCCTAATCCAATAGGCGCCGTTCTGCTGCGTCGCTGCTCGCTGCCCGGCGCAGCTCGCAGCATTTTCTACCAGTGGACGCCGCTCGGCACATAAACGGATAACAAATCCAATCGCAGTAACACTTTCCTGCGTAGGCGTCACATCGATACATGTTGGAGAGTGCAAGCGTGTCCAAAATTAACGCCAGTATCCTGCCAGTGTCAGCTTCGCCCGTTATTCTGATCAGAATTTCATTTTCATTTTTCGAACAGGGAACAGTTAAGTGTCGCAGATTTAATTTCACACATCTAATTAAATGTGTCTGAAATTACGTCTATATTGCATTTCCGACTACGATATCAGCGAGCTAAATTATGAAACGCCATTCCAACAATGTGCAGCTAAAATTTTGTTTCCTGCGAGGGTAGTTTGATAAGTCTGATAAAAACGCAAGAAAAAATATCTGTTTCGTAAACCGCAGACCTTACTTCTTTGAAGTTCATACATTTTGTCCAGCGATGCTCCAGCTTTTTCATCCCATCGGAAAAATAGGTCCTGTCAGAATCTACAGAATAGTTGTTGACTGCGACTATCGCTTCCTCATTCGACGAAAATTTCTTCTCAGCAAGTCAAAGTTTCGAGTTAGAGAATAGGATCGCAGGTTCGAATCCTGCCTCGGGCATGGATGTGTGTGATGTCCTTAGGTTAGTTAGGTTTATGTAGTTCTAAGTTCTAGGGGATTGACGACCACAGCAGTTAAGTCCCATAGTACTCAGAGCCATTTTTTTTTTTGAGAGAGAGAACAGGAAGAAGTAACTTGGGGCTAAGTCTAGTGAATAGGGTGGATGAGGAACCAAGTCAAAGCCCAGTTCACGCACTTTCACAATATGTACAGTTTTCATTGAGCACATGATGTGTTTCTTTTGGCATTTAATTAGAATCATTTTCTTTATTTCTATATTATTTCAATTTTGCATTTCATGAAGTTTAAAGTTTTATTTCATTGCACTGTTCTCGTGCACAACATAGGATCAACAAACAGTTTTGCTCAACAATTGAATACGATAGATGAGGAGAAAGTTTTTTGAAATCAATGTATTCAGTTTTCTCACATACAGACTTTTTTCTATAGATTGCTTACACAACTAGAAATAAAGACGCATGGAGAGATTACAAAGTTGCGTAAATGTACGTCGAAAAAGACTCAGACGGTTGTATTACATAAAGCCCTTAGAGACAGAGACAAGAAACTCACATAATCAATAGCCGTGATAATTCTGAAATGAATGGCCATGCGTGTTTATCCTATTCAACTTGTTCAGGTTACTGGATCGCATACACTGCTCGTTCAACCGGAAAAAAATCACAAGTAGTCTGCCTCCATACCTGACTGTTCAAAACTTCTGACTGCCATGCAGCGGGGCCGGGTTCGATTCTCGGACGGGTCGAAGTTTTCTGCGCTCGGGGACTGCGTTTCGTGTTGTTCACATCGTCATTTCATCGTCATCGACACGAAAGTCGCCCAGTCTGGCGTCCACTCAAAAGACTTGCAACTCGGCGGCCGAACTTCACCACATGTGGATTCGCGGTCATCAGTGCCATCCTGTTAACAAATGACATCACGAGAGCGCTGAAAGAGTGACTGCTCATGAGGACGCAGGATGCCCGTGACGTAGAGCTGTCTCATCAGAGTTCCTTCAGTCACTACCGGCCTTGACCGGAGCTCATACTCGACGGGTCCCACTACCATGGCACCAGAAGCAACAACGCTGTGCTTCTCCTGAGCACTGGAAGAATAGAATCTCTCCTTATGCTGCCGTAATACTCGCCGGCAATGGTCACCGGCTTAGTGGGGAACAGTGGTTATCACCCATCGTCCAACAACAGTCCACGCTTCCAGTTCACGGCACCACCCCAAACGCAGCCATTTGTGTCGTTTTGTTAACGGCAGCCTTCGCATGAGACGATAATTCTCTTGTCAGTATGCAGCTAGTCACTGACCAATGGTGCGAGATGACACAGGATGCTGCTGGGAGTCCACTGATTGTAGTCAGGTTCCAGGCACAAACATGAAGCGGTCACGATGTGCTTGGTGCACAATGCGGCGAACCTCCCTTGTGGCGGTCAAAGGTGGTCGACTGGAACCTTGAAGACGAATGTAATTGCCCTCACGTTTCCATATAGTCCAACATCTGGACACTGTCACACATAAATCCCCAATGCGTGATTCGTCCATCCGGCCAACTGCAGACCCAGACTGAAGCTACTTTCACACTCTGTCAGGTGTGTTGCACAATTACGTGGCACCTCCATATCCTTCACACTGATCACTCAACAGCTGGCGCTGTTCGCGTCCTATACGTATCGTACCAGAACTCGTAACAACAGTAAACACCAAAAACATTAACACACGGTGGTGGCCGTTCTACGTGTCCCAGACAATTGCAACTGTAACCCTCTACATACTCGCGCCATTGGCGTGTACGTTTAGGAAGTTACACTGAATTCCGACTATGTCTCCTCGGTGCTTCTTTTTTTTTGTCAGGCAGTGTATTTTATAGATCAGTTCAGTTTTGCCAAACTCGTATATGAGTAAATGAAGGCAAGATGGAGAGAGATCCTGTCAAATGATGCTTTGGCTGCAGAAGAGCTTTTGGTGTACCTGAGAGACAACGCGGAGGACTCCAAGGTTCGGTCACATTCTTACATTAGAGCTATCAGCATAATATTTACTAATCAACGAATGAGCAAAAAGATAGTTAAATAGTTTGTACCACGAAAACCGGCAGCCTTCCCTAGACTACTGGGACATTTTCATGGACGTTCAAAAAATTTAAACACGTTGCTCATTTTGGATACTGTTTAAAATCTAAGCTACCAAAGACAGCAGTCAACAGATGGAAGTGGCACCAGTTTTTATGGCCAATCAAGATGCACTGTTTTCAGCAAGTCTGGAAGGGCTGCTCTGGAACGTTAAATTGTAAGTCATGGGCGTTTCCTGTCAGCTTCATCTTGATGCTGTATCCCTGCACATGAAAATACTCAGGGTTCTGCAAAGATTTGGTTTTAATTGAAACTGCCGTACATATGACTCCCGGTGGAGGTTCGAGTCCTCCCTCGGGCATGGGTGTGTGTGTTTGTCCTTCGGATAATTTAGGTTAAGTAGTGTGTAAGCTTAGGGATTGATGACCTTAGCAGTTAAATCCCATAAGATTTCACACACATTTGAACATTTGAACATATGACTCCACTCCATTTTGGCCTGACACAGCAACAGTGGTTCAGTGTTCCAAAAATAGAAAACCGTCTCTGCTCCAAGTGCCTATGTGATACATGGTGTGATCGGTAACCTATCTTCGCACCACATTTGCTTTCCTATGTCCATATTTGACAATTGCGGTTTACGCTTAAATGTTATCATATTAATGGCTTTTAAATACGACTGATGTGGTCTTCCCTGTTCAAGGTAATCTGAAGACGCGCTGACTGTGCGAAACGCGTTGGTTGGTTGGTTGATTTGGAGGAGGGGACCAAACAGCGAGGTCATCGGTCCCATCGGATTAGGGAAGGAGGAGGACGGAAGTCGGCCGTGCCCTTTCAAACGAACCATCCCGGCATTTGCCTGAAGCGATTTACGAAAATCACAGAAAACCTAAATCAGGATGGCCGGACGCGGGTTTGAACCGTCGTCCTCTCGAACGCAAGTCCAATGTGCTAGTCACTGAGCCACCTCCCTCGGTCTTTCCTTGTCATCGGGGCTCAGTTGAACTCAACATTGAAGACAATTTTACTCCAGTCAATGAGATTCCACCCCAAGACGTGTCTGGAGACGCCCCGAAGGTTGCCTACCATACGACCCGACAACCACGAGTGATGGACTAGTGTGGCATTTCTTGTAGCAGGACCCCTTTGCTTGTCATCCGCGGCACCCTTACAACTCAGTGGTGCGTCGACGGTATTCTACGCCCCGGTTTGTTGCCCTTCATGGCAAGCCACCGTGGACTTAAAATCTCAGAAAGATGATGCCCGGTCGTACAAGCCGTATACGGCCAGAGTGTCTACTGCCTGTTTTCGTGATTCAAATGGCTCTGAGCACTATGGGACTCAACTGCTGAGGTCATTAGTCCCTCTTCGTGATTGCCAAACGCTACCTTGGCCAGCAAGGTCGCCGGATCTCTCCCCAATTGAGGACGTTTGGAGCATTATGGTTAAGGGCTTCCAACCGTCTTGGAATTTTGACGATCTAACACGTCAGTTGAATAGAATGAGGCACAATATCCCTCAGTAGGACATCCAACAACTGTCTCGATCAATGCCAAACCGAATAGCTCTTTGTGTAAAGAACAGAGATGGACCAGCGTATTACTGACTTGCTCAATTTGTGAACCTCTTTTTCTTGAATAAATCATCCATTTTTTCTGAAATTGCAATCATTTGTTTGTCTGTACGCGTACATCACATCACATCTAGCAATTTCCGTCCCTCTCTAATAATTCCTTCGTGGTAGGTCCTCTTCTGTTTTTCTTTCCTTTTTTGTCTTAGAGTGTATGTGTCACTGTTATCTATTTATCATGTCTCCCCCATCCTCGCATCACACTTAAAACTGACATGAAATTCGTGCACTCATTAATTTCTGAGACTTTTGAATGAAACATTCCCCGAAATGCTTCACTCTGCAGTCCAATGAAGTCCACATTTTTATCGGCATGCCTTGAGACTGTGGCGTCGCCGTTCTTATATCCCGGCTCATCGGATACTCATGTTCAACCTGAGACATGGACATGGATACCTGCATAGTACAGCTGCACGCAGTACAGCAACTACGGTGTGTGTCCAGAATATAAGGGCCTTTATCGGCTACGCAAGAGCGCTTCAGATCATCAGGCAGCAAATAACATCACCTGAAGTGACTGAGGAAATATGCCCTTACCTGAGGACTTGGATTACTACATTGGAGGTTTTTGTTATACCGTAAGAAACAAAAGGTTCTTGGGTGAGATTAAAATCTTGAGGGAAAGAACATCAACGATAAGAGTCACTGATGACACTTCTATCCTCAGTGAAAGAGACGAAGAATAAGAGGGCATACTGAATGGAACCAAAAGTCGACTGAGCGCAGAATATGGATTGCGAGTAATCGTGAGAAAGACAAAAGCAATGAGAAATAGCATAAATGAGATTAAAGTTAATATCAAAATTGGGGTCCACGAAGTAGACAAAGTTAACGAATTCTACTACCTTGGAAGCAAATTAATACATCACGGACGAATCAAGGAGGACGTAAAACGCATGCTACCACAGTCAAAGAGGGCATCCCTCGCTAAAACAAATTTAACAGTATCAAACATATGCCTCAATTTGAGGAAGAAGTTTCTGAGAATATGCGTTTGCAAGACAGAGTTCTGTTGAAGTGAGTCGTGGATCTCGACAAAATCCTGAAAGAAGAGAATCGAATGGTTTGAGATGTGGTGCCATAGAAAGACACTGAAAATTAAATGGACTGATAAAATTAGAAAAGAGTAGTTTCTTTGCAGTATCGACGAGGACAGGAACTATATACCCTCAGACAGACTCGGATTTTTCGCATTCCTTTCGTCCGAGTTCCTGAGCTTCCGTTTCATCTCGCGAAGTCACACTCTCGACCGCGGCGAGAAAGCACCCTCTTCTGGCGCCTATGGCACGTGAAACAAACTGCCCCCGGATTTAGTCGTAAACGTTGAAAGTTGCCTGTTAGATTTGTCAAGTTTTAATTTCTCATGTTTTACGAAGAAGGGACGTTTGTTAATACATCGTGGGATAACTTTTGTGGTGCTAGAGGGAGGGGTAACACCTCATTCCACACCACTTCCTGCAAACGTAGCGCCATTTAGACGTCACACGCAGTATCGAAAACCGCAGGAAGTGCTATCAGATTCTGTTAGCTTTCGATGTGAGCCACTCTGGCGTGGGTAACAGCTCACTCATGTCGTGAGCAGCAGAAACATACCAACCAGAAATGCCATTCGTTTGCAGAATGTCTTATGAGGTTACTGTTACCCGCGAAATATTTGTGAGAAGGAAGAATATGATTGTTGTTACTCATCATTTCACTCGTAGCAACTTCAGCTCTCCTCTTAGGTTCCTGCCTAACCACACACTCGGAAATCGCCAAATATTTTGAATTGAAAACAGGGAGAATACGACGCTGTGTAAGACAACAAGCGTCTGGTGCAGTTGTTGGATCGGTTTCTGCTGCTATAATGGCAGCTTATCAAGATTTAAATGAGTTTTGAACGTGGTGTTATAGTCGCCGCATGAGCGATGGGGCAGAGCATCTCCGAGACAGCGATGAAGTGGGGATTTCCTCGATGCCCTTTCACGAGTGTACCGCGAATATCAGGAATCCGGTAAATTATCAAATCTCCGACATAGGTGCGGCCGGAAAAAGATCCTGCAAGAACGGGACCAATGACGACTGAAGAGAATCGTTCAACGTAACAGAAGTGCAGCCCTTCCGCAAATTGCGGCAGATTTCAATGCTGGGCCGTCAACAAGTGTCAACGTGCGAACCATCCAACGAAACATTATCGATATGGGCTTTCGGAGTCGAAGGCCCACTCGTGTATCCTTGATGACTGCATGACACAAGGCCTTACGCGTCGCTTGGGTCAGTCAATTCCGATATTGGACTGTTGATGACTAGAAACGCGTTGCCTGGTCGGACTGTCTCGTTTCAAATTGTATCGAGCGGATGGACGTGTTCAGGTGTGGAGACAACGTCATAAATCCATGGACATTGTATGTCAGCAGGGAACTGGTCGGACTGTCTCGTTTCAAATTGTATCGAGCGGATGGACGTGTTCAGGTGTGGAGACAACGTCATAAATCCATGGACATTGTATGTCAGCAGGGAACTGTTCAAGCTGCTGGAGGCTCTGTAACGGTGTGGGCCGTGTGCAGCTTGAGTAACATGGGACCCCTGATACGTCTATATACAATTCTGACAGGTGACACGTACGCTAACATCCTGCCTGGTCACCTGTATCCATCATTGTCCATTGTGCATTCCGCCGGACTTGGGAAATTCCAGCAGGACAATGCGACACCCCACACGTTCAGAATTGCTACGGAGTGCCTCCAGGAACTGAGTTTAAACATTTACGCTGGTCACCAAACTACCGAGACAAGAACATTATTGAGCAAATCTGGGATGCCTTGCAACGTGCTGTTCCACCCTCTCGTTCTCTTACAGATTTATGGACAGCCCTGCTGGATTCATGGTGTCAATTCCCTCCAGCACTGCTTCAGACGTTAGTCGAACCCACGCCACATTGTGTTGCGGCACATCTGCGTGCTCGCTGCGGCCCTACACGATATTATTCAGATGTACCAGTTCCTTTGGTCTTCAGTGTATATTACCATGAATTGGGGCACAAACCTACATCCTGCGACTCCATGAGCCACGACATTTTCCAATATTCTAGAGCTCATTCCTGTGACATTGGTCTCGAAGTCTTGATTATCATAGTATCCCTTGAGGGCTTACATCGTCGATGCGTTAGTAACTGACATTTAATGATAAGGGTGACGTGTTTGTGACATATTTTCGATGCACAGTTGCTTAGAAATGGCGTACTGCACATTAGAATACAAAACATCTGAATATGCCAAAATAAATATGGTATCTGCCGCATCGATAGTTGATATTGCGAGGCCCACGAGAAAGACAGGCCGTGGCTCATACGCCACAACACGTGACACTGCAGGTGTTACGAGTGCTTGCAGCCCTCTCCTGGCGGGGAGAGACACACTGTTTCAGACGAGTTCAGTAATTCTTGAATGCGTGTTTAAATGCACAATACAAAATTAAGAACTTTAGTGGATACCTTTTCGATTAAAATGTTGTTTTCTCGTGGATCCTTCACGGAGCCGAGCGTTCGCGAAGTGTGCGGACAAGCCGATTAGTGTGACGTTACGAATTAGTTGCAGGGCCCGTACATCTCATTTACACCGCTGATACTGCATGTGGCGTCAAAAATGAGGTTACGTTTGCACGAAGTGTTGTGAGACGATTGTTACCCCTGGAGGGAGTTATAATGTGTAAAATAAAACTGTAGGCGAAAACCGAGATTGAATATGGTCAACAAATAACTGAGGACGCTGAGTGCAAGTGACGCTCAGAGACGACACTCCCTGGCACAGGAAGGGAAGCTGTGGCGGGCCGCATCAGCCCAATCAAAGGACTCATTATGATAAAAAGGCAACTTGGCTTTTGATTCCTTGGACAGTTTCAAAGTCTTATTCATCAGTTTCAGCGTCGAATATTACAACAATGTCTACCTCTTCCTTTAAAGGTACAATAATGAAGAATTAATCAAGCGAGAATTTTGTAGGAATATTCTTTCGTTAGTGAATTACACAACCTACTGTTTCTTCCAATAAATATGGTGCGGGTACCTCCCTTTCCCATTGTCCATAGATTTCCCCGAAAACTCAGTACGTTTGTTAGCATAGTCTCGTATATAATCTGAACGAATTACCGCATGTGGTCAAGAAGCGCAGCGATCTGCTTGCGTGATCTGTACATAAGAGGGTGCTCGACTTTCGAGGAAGGATATCTGGGATTATCAGTTCAGTCGCACCGACGCATCGTTCATCGTACGGACTGCGAATGAAGGCGACTGAGAGGTTGGAGCTGTATGTAAAATACCTGCCACTGTTAAGGTGGACCGACCCAGTCTACGAACGTTAGCGCGCCGCTTCCGAGATTCGGGGATGCGCGTTGGTCCTGGATCGAATCTGCCTGTTAGATTAACAACAAGGACAGGTCATCCTGGATGTGGTTTTTGGGCTGTTTTCCACACCTGACTAGGTGAATACTGGCCTCAGTTACACGATTGGCAAACACGTAGAAAGCGTTCGCACAGCTTCACATGGAGGACGAAGACAGATGGGGTACACGGATTCCGTCCCTGTTTTATCATGTACCCTACGTGAACGAGAAATGGCTGCAGGAATTATTATTATTA
This sequence comes from Schistocerca americana, assembly GCF_021461395.2. Classification (NCBI taxonomy): domain Eukaryota; kingdom Metazoa; phylum Arthropoda; class Insecta; order Orthoptera; family Acrididae; genus Schistocerca; species Schistocerca americana. The sequence goes on from NC_060119.1 coordinate 545,488,681, forward strand.
TTTTTTTTTTTGAAGTGTCGCTAAGTAGTCTACAGATGGTAGCACATTTATTGTACTATTTCGACAGAGATAATTTAACAGATACTGCGGAATTCCTTAGTGTAGACTACTTTTGTACAGGATGACCCACATAAAACTGGTATGTCTCAGGTACAGGATAATCACCTCTATCGAAGTGCGTGTGAAACGACCAAGCGGGATGGCGCAGTGGTTAGCATACTGGATTCGCATTCGGGAGGACGACGGTTCAAACACTCGTCTGGCCCTCCAGCTTAAGGTTTTCCGTGTTTTCCCTATATCGCTTCAGCCAAATACCGGGATGGTTCCTTTGAAAGGGCACAGCCGATTACCTTCCCAATCCTTGACATGATGCGAAGCTGTGCTCCGAAGCTAATGACCTCGATGTCGATGGCACGTTAAATCCTATTTTCCTTTCCTTTTTTTCCTGTGTAGCGGCAAAACTGCTTCGAAAGTTGGTTACACTGAATTTTATCGGAAAGCTGCATGCAATTGTGTGTCGGTGTGTCAGTTGTTCTGAGAAGCTCGTATTGCTGAGTTGTTTCATAAATTGGGCAAATTGCATGAGAACAGCGAACTGATGTTGTGGAGAGTTACGTAAGGATAGACTCCATCAAAAAATGTAAAGAAATGTTTCAAGTGAAGTACCCTGGTTGAAAACTCCCCACGACCAGGATTACTCAAGATCTATACAAGAAATGGAGGCCTGTAGGATGTGCAAGGAATAGGCGACCGACTGTGAGGACCGCTGAAACTGTAGACGGAGTTCGCATGGACATTACGAGAAGTCTCTGCAAGTCGGTAAGGAGCTTATCGAAGCAGGTTGGTGCATCTCGTACATTGTGTCATTGCGTACTAAAATACAAAATATTAAAAGCCTATCATGTGAGTTTGGTGCAAGATTGGAAATTTGAAGATCAGGAAAAAAGGGTTCATTATTGTACTGGCTGTTAACAATTGCTAACGATTATTTGGAGCCCTTGCTTTACTTCATGCCAGATGAGGCATCGTTTCGTCTGTCGGGTTATGTAAAACTCGAAGGACGGCAGTCACAGGACGCAAAACTGCACGAAGAACTTCTTCACTCAGAGCAGATAGGTGTTCGGTGTACGTTCTCCATCGTGGGCATTACTGGCCCTATGTGTTTTCATTACACCTTAAACTGTGCCAGATATCTAAAATCTCTGACTCTTTCTACGCACAATTAACAGATGCAGAGAAGCTGTACGCAGTACTCCAACAAGATGGAGTAACCGCTCACACATCCAACCAAAGTATGGCCCACATCACCACAACGTGTTTCCTGAAGAGAGACTTGTCAATAGACACCTCTGGCAAGCAAGATCAGCGGACTTAACGACGTATGATTTTTATTTGTGAGGCACACTAAAAAGCAAAATGTGTGCTGACTATCCTGGCACAATAGACGATCTTAAACGGATCGTTGCTAGAGAAATCAACAACAGCACGCCTGCAGAATTGCAGCGTGTTGCTGGTCAAGTCATTACACGATGCCCACGGCCACCACTTGCAGCATCTCTTATAAACGTGCCTCAATCTGTAAAAACGGAAACCTTTTGGGTTCGCTTTGATGCCCGTCTGTCTGTGTGTCCGACTATTATGACATCTTTTCTTTGGAGCAATTTGAGGTTGTTGTTGCGGTTGTTGTTGTTGTTGTTGTGGTCTTCAATCCTGAGACTGGTTTGATGCAGCTCTCCATGCTACTCTATCCTGTGCAAGCTTCTTCATCTCCCAGTACCTACTGCAACCTACATCCTTCTGAATCTGCTTAGTGTACTCATCTCTTGGTCTCTCTCTACGATTTTTACCCTCCACGCTGCCCTCCAATACTAAACTGGTGATCCCTTGATGCCTCAGAATATGTCCTACCAACCGATCCCTTCTTCTAGTCAAGTTGTGCCACAAACTTCTCTTCTCCCCAATCCTATTCAATACTTCCTCATTACTTATCTGATCTACCCATCTAATCTTCAGCATTCTTGTGTAGCACCACATTTCGAAAGCTTCTATTCTCTTCTTGTCCAAACCATTTATCGTCCATGTTTCACTTCCATACATGGCTACACTCCATACAAATACTTTCAGAAACGACTTCCTGAAACTTAAACCTATGCTCGATGTTAACAAATATCTCTTCTTCAGAAATGCTTTCCTTGCCATTGCCAGTCTACATTTAATATCATCTCTACTTCGACCATCATCAGTTATTTTGCTCCCCAAATAGCAGAACTCCTTTACTACTTTAAGTGTCTCATTTCCTAATCTAATTCCCTCAGCATCACCCGACTTAATTCGACTACATTCCATTATCCTCGTTTTACTTTTGTTGATGTTCATCTTATGTCCTCCTTTCAAGACACTATCCATTCCGTTCAACTGCTCTTCCAAGTCCTTTGCTGTCTCTGACAGAATTACAATGTCATCGGCGAACCTTAAAGTTTTTATTTCTTCTCCATGGATTTTAATACCTACTCCGAGTTTTTCTTTTGTTTCCTTTACTGCTTGCTCAAAAAAATGGTTGAAATGGCTCTGAGCACTATGGGACTCAACTGCTGAGGTCATTAGTCCCCTAGAACTTAGAACTAGTTAAACCTAACTAACCTAAGGACATCACAAACATCCATGCCCGAGGCAGGACTCGAACCTGCGACCGTAGCGGTCTTGCGGTTCCAGACTGCAGCGCCTTTAACCGCACGGCCACTTCGGCCGGCTACTGCTTGCTCAATATACAGGTTGAACAGCATCGGGGAGAGGCTACAACCCTGTCTCACGCCCTTCCCAACCACTGCTTCCCTTTCATGCCCCTCGACTCTTATAACTGCCATCTGGTTTCTGTACAAATTGTACCTCAGTTTGAGGTATCAAGTTCAAATTTGTGTTCCATACTACGGTCTGCGGTCCCTCGGCAGTGTCAAAGGTTAAGCTTCTAAGTCAACGCAAACAAAAGATACGGCCATTAACGTCACATAGTTTGATACTCGAAATCTCACTTATAGGGCAAGAAGCAAGGTTTCACAGCACAAGTAAAGGGAAAGATCCGAAACTGTTAATTTGGATTTATATCAGACCAAAAAAATATTCCTTTTGTCATTTGTTATCCTACTTAAAACTCGAAATAAAAATATCCTCGAAATTCTTGGAATCCCTGGGACAGAGATCTTGCTATTATCAATATCGATAACAGGCAAAAATAGTCAGTATTCTCAATTCCGAAAGTGGATGAACTGCCTGTAAACACAGTTCAGTTTGTATGGATCGCGCAGTGAGTGAGTCCTACTCGTACGTGGCCACTTTTTTTCTCCCATCTCTGATCTGTGGCCCGAGAACTTCCAAATACTTGCTAACTGAGTGTCTTGTTATACTCAAGACGAGTTAAGAAAATGTACTGTAAAATTTAGAACTTTTGATCTCGTAATGGTAAAAACTGGCGTTTTTTAGTTTTCGTTTTGTTTTGTGTGGGTACCAATGCTCTACATCTAGCTGAGACCCTAAACTTCCAGTTAAGTAGCTGTCTATGAGCCACTACTTGGTCTCTGTATTCAGTGAGTCGTCACGCTGATCCACTGTAGACGTATCAATGAATGGAACGAACGTCTCTTATCTGCCTAGTCCAGATCCCTGCTGGGGGAGATGTCCTCGGTTCTTCCCTGCTCCTGCGCGCGCCTCTGTTTGAGAGCGCTGCTCTAGGAAGCGCGGGCCAGACCTCCGCTGCTGGTTTCGGCCACGTAACGCGCAGACGGCCGTCCCCTTCTGTGCGTGGGACTGGGAGTGTCAGCGGAGCGCGCTTCCGGCGGAAGGTCGCGACCTCGCCGGCACAATGGCTGGCGGCGGCGAGCGCTCCAGCTCTGGAAACACTGCACCGGGCCCGCGCCGCCGCCCGAATGCGCGCTCTCAACACGGTGTCTGACCGGTGCTTGCCGTTCATCCTCATGTCTCGTTGCTGTGGTCTTCAGCACAAAGACTACGTTGCTGCAGCTCTCCACGCTGCTCTACCCGTCCAAGCTTCCTCATCTCTACATAACTACTGCAACCTACATCCGCGTGGGGTAGCCGCGCAGTCTAGGGCGTGTTGCCACGGTTCTCGCGGCTCCCCCCGTCGGAGGTTCGATTCCTCCCTCGGGCATGGGTGTATGTGTTGTACATAGCGTAAGTTGGTTTAAGCAGATTAATTAGTGTGTAAGCCTAGGGACCGATGACCTCAGCAGTTTGTTACCATAGAAACTTACCACAAATTTCCTAAAATTTCCAACCTACATCCATTTGAACCAGTTCACTGTAGTCAAAGCCTTGACGTCCCTCTACAATTTTTATCCCTCACACATCTTTCCATTACATAACTGACGATTCCTTAATGCCTCATAATGTGTCCTGCCAACCGATCGCCAAGCCATGTTGTGTCACAATTTTTTACCTCACCACTTTCATTCAGTACTTCTTTAGTTACCAGATCCTGCCCACGTAATCTTCAGCACTCTTCCGTAGCACCACATTTCAAAAGCTTCAATTTTCTTCTCGTCTCAACTGTTTACCGTCCACGTTTTATTGCCGTAGAAGACTCCACTCCTTACACGCTTCTTCGGGAAAGACTTTGTAACACTTAAATTTATTTAGTGTTTTGGTTAAATGGCAACCAGCAGCCATTAAATAATTAAGAAAATGCATTTTTAACCATCAGCTGTTTCCTCTAACAGACCTGCATGTCTACCGGTCTCGGTTACGGGTCATCTTCACCGGACGAAACGTGAAAAAGAGATCAGGTTAAAGCATATTTTATGTTCCTTTTAGGCTGATACAATCTCAAAACTGTCACAGTAAGAATGGATGGACTCTCGCTACGGCAGCTTTAAGGTTGCATCAGCCTAAAAGGAACATGAAATATGCTTTAACCTGACCTCTTTTTCACGTTTCGCGTGGTCGAGATGATCCATTAGCGGAATCGATAGACGTATAAGTTTTTAGAATAAACATCTCATGATTAAAATGCGTTTATTCAACCGGTAGACATATGAGTTTTTTAAAATAAACAGTTGATGATTAAAAAGCATTTATTCAATCTTTTAAAAAAATTATGTACCACAAAATTCCGGGCTTGCAGCACGCGCTGCTCTCTGTGTCTCTCATGGACTGTACATGTCGTCTGTCCTATGTATGAACGGCCACACTGAGAGGATCTTGTGAACCTTAGGCTTCGAGAGCAGTCTGGAGGATGAGCTTCTACACTTGAGAAGAGTTTTTGAAGCCAACGTGTACTCTCTACAGCAGATCTGTAAGGCACTACAAATGAAGCCAACAGTGGGAATAAGGGATGCAAAAGAAGACACGGAAAGTATTAAATCCATGGTTTTTCTGTCATACGTGGAGACCTAACGTCAAAAATAAAACGCATCCTCAGGAAACACAAAGTGGAAGTGATTTTTCGCCCTCCACCAAAGACAGCAGCACTCCTGGGATGATTTGGTGCTTCGGAAGCATGGGATTTATAGGATTCCCTGTGAGTGCGGCCCTTCATACATCGGACAGATGTCACGCACAGCCAAAGATAGACGCACAGAGCACCGTAGAAACACCCGGTTCTTACAACCTGATAAATCTGCGGTGACACAGCACTCTATTAACGTTGAGCACTCTATGGTGTACGATAACGTCGAAATTTTAGCCTCAGCTTCATCTTTCTGGTACTCTGTAGTGAAAGAAGCAAAAAATTCTGTTGGCGACGAATTTATTTAATAGAGATAGCAGCTTCAACTTGACCAACTCATGGAATCTGGAGCTTTCTGTAATAAACTGGCAAAGACGTCGCGATGGTGCAACTCGCAGTGATACATAGATATCACCGTCTGGATAGACCGCGCAGCTGCAGATGTAATTCCATGCGCATGTCATACCTCTTTGTCGCCGATCAACGCGTCTGGCGCCCTGGGTATCTGTGGCCGCATGCGAAGTGGTGCGGTGCACGGGTTTAAAACCTTAGAAGAAGAAGTAAAATTTATGCGGCTGCACACCCGAAATTTTATGGAACAATCACTGCGCCGAGAAGATATGTAGATGCACATTTAAATTTCTATTCGATGCTAATATGTTTCTCTTTTTCAGTAACACATTCCTTGATATTACCAGCCTGCAATTTCTATCATTTAACTTCGACCTCATCAGCTATTTTGCTGCCTTAATAGTTAAACCCGTCCCGTGCGTTTATTGTCTCGTTTACTAATCTGATTCCCCCAGCTTCGCTTCATTTAATAGCACCACATTCCATTACTCCAGTTTTACTTCAGTGGATGTTCATCCTACAATGAGGTGACGAAAATCATCTGGTGCTTCCCAATATCGTGTCGGGAATTCGACGTGCCATAGACTCAACAAACGTTGGAAATCCTCTGCAGAAATACTGTCCCATGCTGCTTCTACAGCCATCCATAATTGTGAAAGTGTTGCCGGTGCAGGATTTTGCGCACGTACGCACCTTTCGATTCTGACCCATAAATGTTCGATGGGGCTCATGTCGGGCGATCTGCGGGACCAAATCACGGGCTCGAATTGTTCAGAATGTTCTTCAAGCAAATCGTGAAGAATTGTAGCACAGTGACATGGCGCACTGTAATTTTTAAAACTTTCATTGTTGTTTAGGAACTTGAACTCCATGAATGGTTGTGAATGGTCTCCGAGTAGCCGAACACAACCATTGCCAGTCAGTGATCGGTTTAGCTGGACTGCCGGCCGAAGTGGCCGTGCGGTTAAAGGCGCTGCAGTCTGGAACCGCAAAACCGCTACGGTCGCAGGTTCGAATCCTGCCTCGGGCATGGATGTTTGTGATGTCCTTAGGTTAGTTAGGTTTAACTAGTTCTAAGTTATAGGGGACTAATGACCTCAGTAGTTGAGTCCCATAGTGCTCAGAGCCATTTGAACTATTTAGCTGGACTAGAGGACCCATGGCATTCCATGTGAACACAGCCCACATCATTATGGAGCCACCACCAGCATGCAGAGTGCCTTATTGACAACTTGGGTCCATGGCTTCGTGGCGTTCCCCTATCATCAGCTGTTACGAAGTGAAATCGGGACTCATCTGATCAGGTCACGGTTTTCCACTCGTGTAGGTTCCAGCCGCTATCGTCACGAGCTGAGGAGAGGTGCTGCAGTCGATGTCGTGCAGTTAGCGAAGACACTCGCGACGGTCGTCTGCTGCCATAGTCCATTAACTCCAAATTTCATTGCATTGCCCCAAAAGCTACCTTCGTCGTACCTCCCACATTGATTTCTGCGATTATTTCACGCAGTGCTTCTTGTCTGTTACCACTGACAACTCTACGCAAAACGCCGCTGCTCTCGGTCTTTAAGGGGAGGTTTACTGTCTTTGGCCCTAAAACAGCATGTTCTTTGGGAATTTTTTTCTCGGGATGTGTTTCAGATGTCAATGTCAAATTTGGTCAAAATGTTTATTGACATTTCCTCTACAAACTGGAATTTTTTCGACTGGAAATGTCGAAGAGCAAAAGCGGAAGTGCCTCGGAAAAAAATCGAATTTCGATGTAGACCTCCACGCGTGGTACGCCACAGGTCAGCCGGCTCGTCTGAAATCAAAATTGAGTTGACATTAGTGAAGTATATAAGATTTTTTAGGAACGGTACCTCGCTTAAGTTATTTGGACAATAGGAAACAAAATGGCGGCCATTTGAAAAAAAATAGAGGTTTTTCCATCGATTTTTCGACTTCGTCGGCTTAGTAAAAATATTTATAGTTGATGGGTCGGAATAAAAGTGGTGCAACTCCTAAGAAATTAGTTAGCTTCATCGGAAACAAAGAATCATGCCAATCGGTTCAGTAGATTTGAAGTTACCATACAGCTCAAAAAAAAAAAAAAAAAAAAAAAAAAAAAAAAAAAAAAAAAAAAAAAAAAAAAAAAAAGAACCGTCATTTCGCGAAAAACGCGTTTGAAGTTTTGACTACATGTAAATGCAATATTATGCAACGTAAGTTCAATATGCTATTCCGGGTCCATAAACTAGTCCTTCCTCTTCCTCATAGAGGGCGTTCTGCTCGATCTGGGCCATCTTGCGCTGCTCCAGAGCCGCTCGTACGGCCAGTAACAAGCGGTTTTCGGCCGCTAGAATCCGGTGGTCGTCCGAATGCTTGGCGAACTGCGTCGAGTAAAGTCCCGGGGTGACGTCCGTCGTTGTCATTGTCGTCAGAATTGCTGAATACCATTCGTTGAAGCTGCTCACCGCCAGGAAAGGCGCAATCTCCACAGTCTTCGCACCAGAATACAAATGCTTGGGGGCTAACTTCCGAACACACTCGTTCAAACTTTCATTTGAATTTTCTGTGTTTCCTGTAAAGCAACGGTACAATAACTCGTCCTCCGAAAGAAAAAGACTGGTGAGTGAAAAAGGCCGATTTCAGGCAGGTGCATTTTTTTATTCAACCGCAAATAACAAACATTTCCGTTCCGTATTCGGAAAAACCGTTGCAGGGGTGGATTCTAAACTCTTTTATGGATCCAAAACTGCAATTTTAAAAAAATCGATTTTTTGAACCAAAAGATAGTAGTCCTCCCGTAAATGGAGGCTGTCGGCCAGTGCCAGAAATTTGGGATTCGTGGCACTGTGGATCTCGGAATATTGAATTCCCTAACGATTTTCGAAATGGAATGTCTCATGCGTCTAGCTGCAACTACTATTCCGCGCTCAAAGTCTGTTAACTCCCGTCGGGCGCGCATAATCACCTTGGAAATGTTGTGGCCGTGCGGTTCTAGGCGCTTCAGTCTGGAACCGCGCGACCGCTACGGTCGCAGGTTCAAATCCTGCCTCGGGCATGGATGTTTGTGACGTCCTTACGTTAGTTAGGTTTAAGTAGTTCGAAGTTCTAGGGGACTGATGACCTCAAATGTTAAGTCTCATAGTGCTCAGAGCATTTTTTTATTCAACCGCGAAAAACAAACATTTCCGTTCCGTATTCGGAAAAAACGTTGCAGGGGTGGATTCCAAACTCCTTTATGGATCCAAAAATGCAATTTTTAAAAAATCGATTTTTTGAACCAAAAGATAGTAATCCTCCCTTAAATGGAGGCTGTCGGCCACTGCCAGAAATTTGGGATTCGTGGCACTGTTGATCTCGGAATATTGAATTCGCTAACGATTTTCGAAATGGAATGTCTCATGCGTCTAGCTGCAACTACTATTCCGCGCTCAAAGTCTGTTAACTCCCGTCGGGCGCGCATAATCACCTTGGAAATGTTGTGGCCGTGCGGTTCTAGGCGCTTCAGTCTGGAACCGCGCGACCGCTACGGTCGCAGGTTCGAATCCTGTCTCGGGCATGGATGTTTGTGACGTCCTTACGTTAGCTAGGTTTAAGTAGCTCTAAGTTCTAGGGGACTGATGACCTCCGAAGTTAAGTCCCATAGTGCTGAGAGCCATTTGAACCATTTGAACCCTTTTATGTCCTTCATTCTTGCAACTGCAATCTGGTTTCTGTTGTTGTAAACAACGATTTGCTCCCTCCGTTTTATTCCTCAAATAGAGTGCTTTTCATTTTTTTTTTTTTTTTGCTATCTGGCGAAGACTAGAACGACGTTTAAACTTGCGACTATTAGCAGAAAGCTCCGCTCTTGTCTGTACCCAAAACTTTTTCATTCTTTATGAGTGGTCTACTCTGTCCAGGGGACGTCACATCTCGTCTTTGCTTCACCGTCTTTCTATAATTTGCAAAATGGATCCCCTCAGAAAGCATCTTCATGCTTGATTTTTAATATTTGGTGATCTTCTTAGATGATTCTTAACCATGACATTGAAGCTCTGCATTTTGCGTCGAAAAGGCAGGTATCTTTTGGTTCCATTATTTGAGATGATAATTAAATCATTCCAGTCTTTTGCGTATCGTTTCGGTCATTGTTTCTGCTTTATTGTATACTTCTGTGCAGAAATTTTTTCATGAATGGTCCCCTTAGAACTGGACCAAACACTTCTTCTAACGATTTTGCTTTCTGTCTTCTCCTTTATAGCCGATGAGACCCTCTGGCGCTCAGACTTCTACCTTCTTTTAGTGCTCGATGCGGTGACTGGTTGTCAGTAGCCTGTATGCCAGCAATCTTCATTCTTCACGTCTTTCTCTCTTCTTCTTTATTTCTGTGCAGGAGCTACACCGACTTCATTCATAATTTGATTTATATTATTCTGTCATAGCTTTTCTGTCGTCCTTTTTTCACTGACGTATCCCTGCAATTGTTTTAGTAGCCGCTCATGCCTCAGTAGATGGCCAATAATCTTAATTCTTCTTTTTTTTAACGCTGTTCCATAAACTGCTGTTCCATAAACTGCTGTTCTCTCCCCCTCCTTTAAGAACTTCATCGTTCCTGACCTTATCAGTCTATTTGATCTTTAGGATGTGCTTTTACACTGAATCGCCAAAGAAACTGATATAGGCATGCGTATTCAAATACAGATATATGTAAGCAGGCAGAATACGGTGTTGCACTCGGCAACTCCTATATAAGACAAGTGTCTGGAGTAACTGTTAGATCGGTTACTGCTGCTACAATGGCAGGTTATCAAGATTTAAGTGAGTGTGAACGTGGTGTTATATTCAGCGCACGAGCGATGGGACACAGCATCTCCGAGGTAGCGACGAAGAGGGTATTTTGCTGCAGACATAGCATGCGAAGTCTCCTAGTAACATCTTTGCACATACGCCTAACGGCAATTGCATATGGGACTGTACGTTTTTCTTGTATTGTTCACTTGTGTGAGCTTTTCTAAGCATATTTTATCTGATGATAATTACTCGAAACGCATTATAAAGAAAGTTTTTAGCGATCGAGACGTTTCCATGGAATTACTACAGGCCAAGTCTGGATGATCACATACTTCACAAATGAAGGACTTCATCAGTCGAATGGAAGAAACGGTTACGCACTGGGTAACCCGGCAGTGCCCTCTAGCTACCTTAGTTTTTGTACACTACACAAATGACGTAATAAATGATAAGATTACTGGTAGTACCGGGAGCATTGTTAGGGAAGGAATATAAATGAATGCGTAAGAGAGAAACTGGGAGCCGACGGCTTCTCTTGTTTGGTAGTTCGTTTTGCACATAATTAGAACTGCATATCGTTTAGTGTTAGTCCGTTGCGTGTTTTATATCCTTACAGAGTATAAGTTGCATTTTATAAGTACAATAATAAAAATTAGTTGATCGCGTAACGTCTGCGTTTTATGTACCCAAAGCGATTACTTTTGATGAGAGTACAGGTTACATGCACAAACATAAAAAATATATAATTATTGTTATTTTGTAGCGAGTAGAACGTTCTTCAACATGACCAAAGACAAGAGCTTCCTGTTATTACTGATAAATACAGAAGTTGTTTATGAGTAAGAAACATGTTTTATATAAACATGTTTTATATAAATATGAAGAAATCTTGAAGCGATGTCTGACATAGTGCTGTTTTATTTTATTTTATTGTTTAGGAAATTGCGTATTATAGCACTATATTGTAACTCCGTATTGTTTCCTTTATTTTTACTACAACATCCCTCGGTTTCATGTTACCGATTAACATTTTTCCAATCAACATTGAGAATTTCTGTTCTGCTATAAATATTGTTCCTTTTTAAGTAAGGGCAGACGGTGAATAACTATGAAGAACAAAAATGTTCAAGAAGTTGTCTAGTTCTTTATACATCCTCACTCAGTTTTTAGACGGTTCACGCTTTCAGTTTTTAGGGGACACTAGACAGACACTAATCACATACGTAAAGAAAGCGATCGTTCTGAGGTAACGTCCGATAGGTTTGCAACGCACGTAATGTACAGGTATGACTGGTTCGACTTCAACTGAGCGGAGCTACTGGAAAACTACCGTAATGTACGCTTACTTATGATAGTCTACTGTAGCCTACGGTAGTCTTACAGTTCTGCCTCTAGCGCAACCGGGGGAGTGTTGGTGGCCTCCCGGCGAGCGGGCAGTGAGTCGGACGGAGCCTTCGTGGTGCTGTGTGTGATGGGCCATCGTCACGTTGATGTCTTTGGGTGTTCCTTCGAGAAGTTTCGTTTTTTTATTTTTCTGGCCAGTGTTCGTTGAAGAATTGCTTAGTCAGAGACCGTCGATTACCTCGGTTAGCTTCTCGCCGTCGATTTTTGCAAGTTCAGTGATATGTTTTTCTGCTGGTGCGAGCTGTTGTTAAGGGAAGACGAGCAGGGTCTAGGCACTTATCACTCTTAGTGATGTGTTGTCGTGCTTGCGCAACATTCCTCGCGAGGAATTCGTCTGACTTTTGTTGTGATTAGCGCTGCTCTAGTTGTTCTTCAAACATTTCGTTGTTTTAAGTGCTGCTCCTATTAGCCTGGACCCTATGAAGTCTGATGTTATTTTACCGTATTCGAGTCCGTCGGTATTAGTAATACTCATGAGAAGCGGGTTCGATTCCCGAATAAGCATGTCTGCTGAAGGGGTTTGCCTTTGGCTGCAAGTATTTCCTTAAACTGGGAGTTAGTAAATAGTAACAGGATTACGTTGCTCGTGGTTAAATTGCAGCTCATCCAGAACTGAGTGGGCTTAGTCCTGAGGGAATAATCTGTTTCCAGCAAGATCAGGTTCAAATTTACATGTCAGCTATGGTGTAGAAGCAGTTATCAGAAAAGAGTAAATTTCTCCTCTCGACTGGCCTCCAGCACCAGACTTCATCTCGACTGAAAACACACGGGTGGAGCAGAAATGAACCGTGCGAGAAACTGCTCTGACCCTGCGCCAAGAACGCGCGATAAGCTTTGGAACGTCGCCCAAGCTGGCTGGAAGGAGATGGAAGGAAATGAGATTTTATTGCTCGCTTAATAGACTCTCTTCCTCTATGCATGCAGAAGGCTTTTGGGCAGGATATGAAATGGTAAAGAAACCACGTGCTCTACCCTTTTGAGGACTGAGAAAATTTAATTAAGAACCGTTCTATTAACTTCATTAATTCTATAGATTAAACACAAATAAACACAGAAAAATAAAAAATAGTTACAGAAAATGGGAATGATTCGAATCTGGAATTCATGCAATTCTTAATGTGTCTATCCAGTACGCCAAAGAACTACGACGTCACTATACTAATTGCTGAGATATTTAGGGATACAATCAAGCCACATTAACGTCACCACCTGTCACAAGCTTGAGTAACCAGATTCTGCAGCACGGACAGCTGTGAAATGTACACGGAGAGAGCGAGGTTCTGGAAGGTACTGACAGATATGTGGAGCCATGCAGGCGCCAGTGACGATGCGTGGCTCGAAGAGAACGATCGAGGTGGCCCCACAGATTCCCAATTGGATATAAATCTGGGGAGTCTGGTCATCAAGCGAGTACAGTAAACTACCGTGGTGCTCTTCGAACCACACATATACATTTTGAGCTGTGTGATATGTTGCGTTGTCCTGCTGTTAGATGCTTATCCTGCCGAGGAAAAACAAACTGCTTGTAGGGTGGACATGGTCCACAAGGATAGATGTATACTTGTGTTGATTCATTTGCCTTCCAGAATGACGAGATCACCCAACGAATGACACGAAAACATTCCCCAGACCATAGTGCTCCCTCTTCTGGCCCGGGCTCTTACGACAATTGTTGCAGGGTGTTTGATTTCTATCCGATGGAGTATGAAACGTGATTCTTCTGAAAAGGCCACCTCTCGCCACTCAATGGATGTACAATTTGGTACCGGCGTGCAAATTCCAGCCTTCATCGCTGATGAACAGCAGTCAGCATGGATGCATGAACCAGGCGCCTACTGCGGAGGTCCATAAGTAGCTAAGTTTCCTGAATGGCCATTGAGAAGACGCTGTTGGCATGAAGATGTCATCTGTTCTTTCTGATATGTCCGAAATCAAGACCCCAAGCTGCCGACAGGCGTTGATATACATCAACTGGGACAGTTGAAATGTGTGCCCCGATCGGGACTCGAACCCAGGATCTCCTGCTTACATGGCAGACGCTCTATCCATCTGAGCCACCGAGGGCACAGAGGATAGTGCGACTGCAGGGATTTATCCCTTGCACGCTCCCCGTGAGACCCACATTCCTAATTTAATGTCCACACACTACATTCGTAGTGCACCTGCCCGTTACACTCATTACTCGCGGCAGATAATCGTACCGAGTCCCGTAAGAGTTTGGGCAATGCGTGTGCTTCCACACAATAGAAGGTCAATGGCCGGTTAACATTAACTATATGAAGATGATATCTGTTCTTTCGGACGGACTGTTCAGTGCGCTGTGTGTTCAGACACACTTGTAATCTGCCCAGCATCAATGTCTGATGTTAGTTCCGCCGCATTTCTCCACCTATCCTCTTTCACCAGTCTGCTTAGCTATGACTCCGTCATTTGTAATGAGGGTTCAAATGGCTCTGAGCACGATGGGACTTAACATCTGAAGTCATCAGTCCCATAGAACTTAGAACTACTTAAACCTAACTAACCTAAGGACATCACACACATCCATGCCCGAAGCACAATTCGAACCTGCGACCGTAGCGGTCGCGCGCCTCCAGACTGAAGCGCCTAGAACCACTCAGTCACAGCGGCCGGCTGTCCCTTGGCTATAATGCCATTGGAATATCTTAAAAAGCTCTTCCAAAATATTTCCAATTCGGAGCCAGTGTACGTTTCTGCCAGTTCGTCTAGCTGCAAAACAATGCCGAGCTCCATATTGCGCAGGATCTCAAACAGCTCGTTCTGTCCTTCAGGATAGAAAATGAAACAAATAAAAAACGGGATCGTCTGGGCTTTTATTGCTGATGTATTATTTCCCAAATCTTAAAAGACACCTCAGAAGTGTATAAAAATTCTTTGGTGCTTTAAAGCATTACTAAGAGGAGCAGGAATTCACCTTGTCTCGATGGCTGCTACTTCGTCTTGACAGATGGCGGAACGTTAAATTCCAGTCACTGTAAGAATCAGACTGACACGGCAGAAAAAAAACAGACCAAGCAGTTCCCTTCCCATTCAAAACATACGCCGAATCGGTAGAGCTACTTGGTTCTTACGTCGATATATTCAGTTGCAACAGGAATGGCCAGTGAGTTGGAGAGAGTTCGCAGTTGCCACCACGGTGAAAGGAATAACTATGTGTGTCACGTGACTGGCATACCGCGAAAATACCGATTTCTTCGTTCAGAAGTAGAGTTTTGCTTCGGCTTTGCACCAGATAGGCGTGGCCGTCATTTGATCGTCCCGCAGCGTTGCTCTGCCAAGTAGTTCTGCCCTTCACCGCCAGGAGGCTCTCGGTGCCGTTTCTCGAAGTCCCAAAACCGTAGTTTATGCACCGAAGTAAAGTAAATAAAAAGAAAAGTATTCGCGTGTTTCGACCTTAATTTCGCTACTTTTTGCCTTTAGTTGCGACATGTTCGTGTGCAGCTATAAATGACACCAATTGCGAAAAACTGATTTTAGGCCATATTCATGAGATGCTCGAAGGAAATGATGCGTAGACTGTGTAGATAACAAATATTAAATGAGAGGCTGGTTCGAAGGAAATCATTGATCCATTGATTCCCTCCCCCCCCCCCCCCCCCCCCCACTTCCTGTGTCCTTTCCTTTAGGCACCCTCCCTGCCTCCCTTCTCTTCCCTTCCCTTCTCTTTCCTTTTCCCCCCGTCCCCTCCCTCCTCCCCTCTTCCCCCGGGGTTCCCCTCCCCCTTCCTCCCTCCCCCTCTCTCCACTGCCCATGGCATCTCTGCTCTCCCCTCTCCCTCTCCCATTCCCCTTCCTCCTCCTCCTCTCTTGGCAGGTCTCCGGACTCGCACACGCTCAGTGAACATTCGCGCGCCGGAAATCATCGCCATCAGTGTTTCGTGTGTGTGCCTTCGTTTGTGTGTAGTGTTGTTCGCCGTCACGCCACCACCGTTCACGTGCCGTCGCCATCATCCATGTTATGTGCACCGTGTCCCCTAGTGTTAGTGATGTTTCTCGTCCAGCGTGAACGGCTCCATGTTTTTTCGATTTTTAGTGTCTACATTTTTTGCCCACCGTTTTGACTGTCTTCTCTGTGCCACCTTTATGTACTACTTATTGTCAAACTCAAGGCTGAAGAGCGGCGTATTGTGCTGCTGACAGCCCGTCTTTGTATAAGGTGTTTACAATCACAATAAAGAAAGAAAAAAAAAATAAGAAGGAAATCATAGTCACTAGTATTCGTCATTTAATTACCTTCAGAAGTAATATGATTACTTATGATAATATTCGCTAAGCCATTGACCGTGACTGTTCTGAAATACGTTTTTCGTACTGCTTTGTTGGTACCAGTTGCAGACAAATGTAGATTTTATTTTAGTTCTTTGAGTATGTTTAAAACTTGTTTTTCTAATCTTTAGGCGTTACGTATGCACAGAATATAAGCTATAAACTTGAAAATGCAAGTTTATAGTAAGTAGTTATGAAATCATCCAATTTAAAAGTATAAAATACCTGAAAACAGTTATCCTGGGTGACCTTTCGAAACATAACATTAGTCACTTTCCATTGACTCCGCGGTGAGAAACGTCAAAGATAATGAAAGAGGCCAAAGAAATAGATTTTTATTTCAGAGCAGTGCAATGAGATGACTTAAATTACGAAATACATTGCATTACAGTGCTAATGTAGATTACAAAAATAGCTATAACTTGGATTTTTACAGGTTACTCTGGAAATATTCTTCAATGGAGCAGAATGTGTTCCCCAACATAAGCTTCTTTAATACAATCATAAACACAGCCACATTGGGCACAAGATATGTAATAAGCTGTGACGGGTTGTTAAATACCTAACTCCGTCCTGTAGTAATTTTAACTCTTTAAAATCCTTGTAAGTCTTCTTTAGTGGCGATTTCATGGTCTATCGAGAAAAGAGAATTATTGATAACAACGAAATTGTAAAAGAAATAATTCAAAAGCCAAGATCGCTTAAATACTGTTTACTGGATGAGCGGTTTCACCACGCTAAAGGTGCCATCATCGGATCTGAATGTAGCTTAACATGTATAAATCATATTGATATAACGATACATGAGGCAGACCAGCTGATATAAAATCATTGTCGCAGAAATAAATAATAAAAAACAACTGCTCTCATGGTCATTCTATTCCATCAGATATACAAAACCGAAGTAACAAGATAAAACTATTTGACACATGACCGCAGCTCGACTAACAACCGTCGGCATCAGTGTGATGTTGCCTGGTCGAACAAGTCTCGTTTCAAATTGTATTGAGTGGATGGACGTGTACAGGTATGGAGACAACCTCATGAATCCAAGGACCCTGTATGTCAGCAGGGGACTGTTTAAGCTGATGTTGTTGTTGTTGTTGTGGTCTTCAGTCCTGAGACTGGTTTGATGCAGCTCTCCATGCTACTCTATCCTGTGCAAGCTTCTTCATCTCCCAGTACCTACTGCAACCTACATCCTTCTGAATCTGCTTAGTGTATTCATTTCTTGGTCTCCCTCTACGATTTTTACTCTCCACGCTGCCCTCCAATACTAAATTGGTGATCCCTTGATGCCTCAGAACATGTCCTACCAACCGATCCCTTCTTCTGGTCAAGTTGTGCCACAAACTTCTCTTCTCCCCAATCCTACTCAATACTTCCTCATTAGTTATGTGATCTACCCATCTAATCTTCAGCATTCTTCTGTAGCACCACATTTCGAAAGCTTCTATTCTCTTCTTGTCCAAACTACACTCCTGGAAATGGAAAAAAGAACACATTGACACCGGTGTGTCAGACCCACCATACTTGCTCTGGACACTGCGAGAGGGCTGTACAAGCAATGATCACACGCACGGCACAGCGGACACACCAGGAACCGCGGTGTTGGCCGTCGAATGGCGCTAGCTGCGCAGCATTTGTGCACCGCCGCCGTCAGTGTCAGCCAGTTTGCCGTGGCATACGGAGCTCCATCGCAGTCTTTAACACTGGTAGCATGCCGCGACAGCGTGGACGTGAACCGTATGTGCAGTTGACGGACTTTGAGCGAGGGCGTATAGTGGGCATGTGGGAGGCCGGGTGGACGTACCGCCGAATTGCTCAACACGTGGGGCATGAGGTCTCCACAGTACATCGATGTTGTCGCCAGTGGTCGGCGGAAGGTGCACGTGCCCGTCGACCTGGGACCGGACCGCAGCGACGCACGGATGCACGCCAAGACCGTAGGATCCTACGCAGTGCCGTAGGGGACCGCACCGCCACTTCCCAGCAAATTAGGGACACTGTTGCTCCTGGGGTATCGGCGAGGACCATTCGCAACCGTCTCCATGAAGCTGGGCTACGGTCCCGCACACCGTTAGGCCGTCTTCCGCTCACGCCCCAACATCGTGCAGCCCGCCTCCAGTGGTGTCGCGACAGGCGTGAATGGAGGGACGAATGGAGACGTGTCGTCTTCAGCGATGAGAGTCGCTTCTGCCTTGGTGCCAATGATGGTCGTATGCGTGTTTGGCGCCGTGCAGGTGAGCGCCACAATCAGGACTGCATACGACCGAGGCACACAGGGCCAACACCCGGCATCATGGTGTGGGGAGCGATCTTCTACACTGGCCGTACACCACTGGTGATCGTCGCGGGGACACTGAATAGTGCACGGTACATCCAAATCGTCATCGAACCCATCGTTCTGCCATTCCTAGACCGGCAAGGGAACTTGCTGTTCCAACAGGACAATGCACGTCCGCATGTATCCCGTGCCACCCAACGTGCTCTAGAAGGTGTAAGTCAACTACCCTGGCCAGCAAGATCTCCGGATCTGTCCCCCATTGAGCATGTTTGGGACTGGATGAAGCGTCGTCTCACGCGGTCTGCACGTCCAGCACGAACGCTGGTCCAACTGAGGCGCCAGGTGGAAATGGCATGGCAAGCCGTTCCACAGGACTACATCCAGCATCTCTACGATCGTCTCCATGGGAGAATAGCAGCCTGCATTGCTGCGAAAGGTGGATATACACTGTACCAGTGCCGACATTGTGCATGCTCTGTTGCCTGTGTCTATGTGCCTGTGGTTCTGTCAGTGTGATCATCAGATGTATCTGACCCCAGGAATGTGTCAATAAAGTGTCCCCTTCCTGGGACAATGAATTCACGGTGTTCTTATTTCAATTTCCAGGAGTGTATTTATCGTCCATGTTTCACTTCCATACATGGCTACACTCTATACAAATACTTTCAGAAATGACTTCCTGACACTTAATCTATACTCGATGTTAACAAATTTCTCTTCTTCAGAAACGCTTTCCTTGCCATTGTCAGTCTACATTTTATATCCTCTCTACTTCGACCATCATCAGTTATTTTTCTCCCCAAATAGCAAAACTCCTTTACTACTTTAAGTGTCTTATTTCCTAATCTAATTCCCTCAGCATCACCCGACTTAATTCGACTACATTCCATTATCCTTGTTTTGCTTTTGTTGATGTTCATCTTATATCCTCCTTTCAAGACGCTATCCATTCCATTCAACTGCTCTTCCAAGTCCTTTGCTGTCTCTGGCAGAATTACAATGTCATCGGCGAACCTCAAAGTTTTTATTTCTTCTCCATGGATTTTAATACCTACTCCGAATTTTTCTTTTGTTTCCTTTACTACTTGCTCAATATACAGATTGAATAACATCGGGGAGAGGCTACAACCCTGTCTTACTCCCTTCCCAACAACTGCTTCCCTTTCATGTCCCTCGACTCCTATAACTGCCATCTGGTTTCTGTACAAATTATAAATAGCCTTTCGCTCCCTGTATTTTACCCCTGCCACCTTTAGAGTTTGAAAGAGAGTATTCCAAACAACATTGTCAAAAGCTTTCTCTAAGTCTACAAATGCTAGAAACGTAGGTTTGCCTTTCCTTAATCTTTCTTCTAAGATAAGTCGTAAGGTCAGTATTGCCTCACGTGTTCCAGTATTTCTGCGGAATCCAAACTGATCTTCCCCGAGGTCGGCTTCTACTCGTTTTTCCATTCGTCTGTAAAGAATTCGTGTTAGTATTTTGCAGCTGTGACTTATTAAACTGATAGTTCGGTAATTTTCACATCTGTCAACACCTGCTTTCTTTGGGATTGGAATTATTATATTTGTAAGTAGGCTGTTTAGGTTTTTTTATTGGTAACGCCACCTCTGTATAAAAATCACTGGCTGTGCTGTGTGCAGTCTGTGGCTAGTTTGCATTGTTGTCTGCCATTGTAGTGTTGGGCAGCGGCAGCTGGATGTGAACAGCGCGTAGCGTTGCGCAGTTGGAGGTGAGCCGCCAGCAGTGGTGGATGTGGGGAGAGAGATGGCGGAGTTTTGTAATTTGTCATGAACTGCTATATATATTACGACTATCAAGGTAAATACATTGTTTGTTCTCTATTAATATCTTTCATTTGCTAACTATCCCTATCAGTAGTTAGTGCCTTCCGTAGTTTGAATCTTTTATTTAGCTGGCAATAGTGGCGCTCGCTGTACTGCAGTAGTTCGAGTAATGAAGGTTTTTGTGAGGTAAGTGATTTCTGAAAGGTATAGTTTAATGTTACTCAGGGCCATTCTTTTGCAGGGATTTTTAAAGTCAGATTGCGTTGCGCTAAAAATATTGTATGTCAGTTTAAGGAAAGTCATGTATAATTCTTCAAAGGGGACGTTTCATATTCTTCTTGAAGTCTGAGGGTATTTCCCCTGTCTCATAAATCTTGCTCACCAGATGGTAGAGTTTTGTCAGGACTGGCTCTCCCAAGGCCGTCAGTAGTTCCAATGGAATGTTGTCTAATCTGGGGGCCTTGTTTCGACTCAGGTCTTTCAGTGCTCTGTCAAACTATTCACGCAGTATCGTATCTCCCATTTCATTTTCATCTACATCCTCTTCCATTTCCATAATATTGTCCTCAAGTACATCGCCCTTGTATAGACCCTCTATATACTCCTTCCACCTTTCTGCTTTCCCTTCTTTGCTTAGAACTGGGTTTCCATCTGAGCTCTTCATGTTCATACAAGTGGTTCTCTTTTCTCCAAAGGTCTCTTTAATTTTCCTGTAGGCAGTATCTATCTTACCCCTAGTGAGATAAGCCTCTACATCCTTACATTTGTCCTCTTGCCATGCCTGCTTAGCCATTTTGCACTTCCTGTCGATCTCATTTTTGAGACGTTCTTATTCCTTTTTGCCTGCTTCATTGACTGCATTTTTATATTTTCTCCTTTCATCAATTAAATTCAATATTTCTTCTGTTACCCAAGGATTTCTACTAGCCCTCGTCTTTTTAACTACTTGATCCTCTGCTGCCTTCACTACTTCATCCCACAAAGCTACCCATTCTTCTTCTACTGTATTTCTTTCCCCCATTCCTGTCAATTGTTCCCTTATGCTCTCCCTGAAACTCTGTACAACCTCTGGTTCTTTCAGTTTATCCAGGTCCCATCTCTTTAAATTCCCTCCTTTTTGCAGTTTCTTCAGTTTTAATCTACAGGTCATAACCAATAGATTGTGGTCAGAGTCCACATCTCCCCCTGGAAATGTCGTTCAATGTTAAACCTGGTTCCTAAATCTCTGTCTTACCATTATATAATCTATCTGATACCTTCTAGTATCTCCACGGTTCTTCCATGTATACAACCTTCTTTCATGATTCTTAAACCATGTGTTAGCTATGATTAAGTTATGCTCTGTGCAAAATTCTACCAGGCGGCTTCCTCTTTCATT
The DNA here is from genome assembly GCF_021461395.2 of Schistocerca americana. NCBI lineage: Eukaryota > Metazoa > Arthropoda > Insecta > Orthoptera > Acrididae > Schistocerca > Schistocerca americana. The sequence goes on from NC_060119.1 coordinate 545,510,387, forward strand.
TCTTAGCCCCAATCCACATTCACCTACTACGTTTCCTTCTCTCCCTTTTCCTACTACCGAATTCCAGTCACCCATGACTATTAAATTTTCGTCACCCTTCACTATCTGAATAATTTCTTTCATTTCATCATACATTTCTTCAATTTCTTCGTCATCTGCAGAGTTAGTTGGCATATAAACTTGTACTACTGTAGTAGGTGTGGGCTTCGTATCTATCTTGGTCACAATAATGCGTTCACTATGCTGTTTGTAGTAACTTACCCGCATTCCTATTTTCCTATTCATTATTAAACCTACTCCTGCATTACCCCTATTTAATTTTGTGTTTATAACTCTGTAGGCACCTGACCAGAAGTCTTGTTCCTCCTGCCACCGTACTTCACTAATTACCACTATATGTAACTTTAACCTATCCATTTCCCTTTTTAAATTTTCTAACCTACCTGCCCGATTAAGTGATCTGACATTCCACGCTCCGATCCGTAGAACGCCAGTTTTCTTTCTCCTGATAACGCCATCCTCTTGAGTAGTCCCCGCCCGGAGATCCGGACTATGTTACCCAAGAGGACGCCATCATCATTTAATCATACAGTAAAGCTGCATGCCCTCGAGAAAAATTACGGCCATAGTTTCCCCTTGCTTTCAGCCGTTCGCAGTACCAGCACAGCAAGGCCGTTTTGGTTAATCTTATAAGGCCACATCAGTCAATCATCCAGACTGTTGCCCTTGCAACTACTGAATAGGCTGCTGCCCCTCTTCAGGAACCACACGTTTGTCTGGCCTCTCAACAGATACCCCTCCGTTGTGGTTGCACCTACGGTACAGCTATCTGTATCGCTGAGGCACGCAAGCTTCCCCACCAACGGCAATGTCCATGGTTCATGGGGGGATGGAGGCTGATGGAGGCTCTGCAATTGTGTGGGGCGTCTGCAGTTGCAGTGATATGGAACCCTGATACGTCCAGATAAGACTCTGATAGGTGGCACACACGTAATCATCCCTCCTGATCACCTACATTCATTCATGTCCATTGTACATTCCAACGGGCTTGGGCATTTCCAGCAGGACAATACACAACCCACACGTTCAGAATTGCTACAAGGTGGCTCCAGGAACACTCTTCTGAGTTTAAACACTTCCGCTGGCCACCAGACTCCCCAGACATGAACATTATTGAGCATATCTGGGGTATCTTGCAACGTGCTGTTCAGTAGAGACTCCCACCCCCTCGTATTATTACGGATTTATGGACAGCCATGCAGGATTCATGGTGTCAGTTCCATCCAGCACTACTTAACACATTAGTTGAGACCACGCCACGTCGTGTTGCGGCACTTTTGCGAGCTCGCGGTGGCCCTACACAATATTAGGCAGGTGTACCAGATTTTTTGACTCTTCAGTGTACTCGCCGAGGTCTCAGAGCGAACTGCCTCCATGCCAACATGGCCGCTGCCTTTGTATAGATTCGACTTGTAGTTGCAAAACCCACAAATTTACACATATTGCTTACATATGTGTGTGTACACATTATTATGGAGGGGTGATTCAGCGATGATAGAGAAACTGGGAAGCATTTCGTTGTGTCACTGGCTGGCATTGAAATTACGGAACAACTACTAAAATTGCTAAAATTGATCGCACTATCAACTGTGGTGCTTGCTACAGTACATCATCCCGTATCAACTGAATCTTTCCCATCCCATCTGTTCACTGATACACTGTTGATTACCACATAATGATTGACTGAAACTGCTTTGTTGAAATGGAGAGAGCCTTTCTGGAATACTGGATATCTGCTACTTGTCACTGTGGATCATGAGATTTAATGTAGAAGTCATCTCTTTCAGACATTTGTTTGGAAGCATTCCTCAGTGCAGCATGCTCGTCCTATTTCCATGTGCTTTGGCACCCTTCCACATGTTTCACCGATAAGATAATGTTACCTCTTTTTGTTTCTACTACTTTGCATATGTTGTGAACAGCAACTTTCGGCGATGGTTAGCACCGGAATAGTAATCACGTACAAAACTGTAAAATAAGGTGACAAACCTCGTTGAAATTGATGTCACCTGAGTGACAAATCCATCAGGAATATTCCAATCCTTCTAAAGTTGCCCAAGTCGACTGCTGGTATGTGACCGTGAAAAGGAAACGTGAAGGAACAAACACAGTTAATCCATGACCAGAAAGACTTCTCGTACTGACGGACAGGGCCGTAAAGCATTATGGAGGGTAGTTGTTAAAAAAACGCATGAAATCAGTGGAACGAATTACTTGTGAATTCCAATGTGGTATCAGCTGTCCAGGTAGCACAATAACGTCCGTAGGTTGTTAGAAAGAATGGGGTAAAATGGCCGACCAGCTTCTCATAATCCACACATTTATACAGTTAGTTCTAAGTGACGCTTGATGTGGCGTAAAGAGCGACGACACTGGACAGTGGATGGCTGGAAACGAGTGACATGGAGTGACGAATCACGTTCTACGCTGTGGCACTCCGATGGAGGGGTCTGACTTTGACGAATGCCTGGGAAACGTTACCTGACATCAGGTGAAATGCGAACACTGAAATATAGAGAAGGTGATGTTACGCTATGGAGGTATTTCTCGTGGTTAGAATGTGGTCCACTTACTGCGCTTAAGAAAATGCTAACTGTGGAAGTATATGAACACATTTCACAGCATTTTCTCCTGTGTACATTAGAGGAACAGTTCGCATAGGATGATTGTATCAGCATGGCATTGCCACCTGTCGTAAAGCAGCATCTGTGAGGCAACGGCTTATTGTGGACTTCAACATTCCTGAAATGGACTGACCTGCCACAGTCCCGACCTTAGCCTAGTGGAACTCGCGGCCCCATCGTCCAACATCCCTTCCTTTTCTGATTTGGGCTCTTTCAGAAGAATGGACTGGCTTTATTCCACAGACATTCAGATATCTAATTGACGGTTTCCCCAGCAGAGCTGAAGTCTTCATAAAGGCAAAGGGCGGACGCTCTCAATATTAATGTCCACTAATAGGTCTCCGGATAATTTTGATCAGTGTGCTTGTTGTCAATACTTTGACAGTCTTCCCGTTAGCTAAGGAGTCCAGATTCACAACCATAACTCTCCTCCATTAGCAGAAATGTGGATTTTACTCTTCACTCTTGTAATTCTCACACTTTTCGAGATAATACTCGGCTATCGGCGAGAAAACGCTATCCGGGAACGTGCAATGTCCGGCTTTTAATCTTCGAAAAGACAGCAAGTGATAGCCCAAAACGGGCGCAACGTCCCTTTATGGTTAAAAAAATATGCGACGAGAAGAACATCGCACAAATACGAGCGTCGATTTCAGATTACATTTTATTAGGTTGGTGCGTAAGTTCGTAGTGTTTCTCCATAAAACACAACAGATACAAGTAACAGAGACTTTAGCCATCAATAATATATTCTCATTCACTATTTACAGTAGTCTGCCAAGGATAACTTTTCGAGTCGGCGACTGTAGAAATCGCGTGGTTTTGAGGCGGAGAGCTTGTCGAGCCATATTCTTGGAGGTTGTTCGACATAGAGCGGATAAAGTGAAAATACCAGGGCGCAATATCAGGTGAATGAGGTGGGTCCGGAAAGATTTCCCAACCCAAATCCTGTATAATGTTTTTTGTCAATCTAGCAAAATGCGGGTGGGCGTTATCGTGAATAGTATCGCTTCACGCAGTCTTCCTGGTCATTGTTTTCGGACTACCTGCGCAGAACATTTCAGTTGTTGACAATAAATATCTGCAGTGATGGTTGCACCGTGGGGAAGCAACTTGTAATACACCGTACCGTCGCTGTTCCACCAGACGCATAACGTCATCTTCTTTAGATCTGCGTAGATCTTTGTACAGAGAGTTGCTGCTTTGTTTGGGTTCAGCTATTCCTTTCCTTTCCTTATGTTAGCATAAAGACACCATTTATCGCCACCAGTAACGATACAGGATAGGAACAGTCGGTGTTGTTCACGAGCCAATTGATGACGGACAAGCAGGAATGCACATATGGCCACCCGCAGATTTTTGTGATTTTGACTAGAGCATGCGGTACCCAAACACGTGAAACATAGCAGCTGATAGAGTTTACTGGAAGAAACTTGTTGCCCAATATGCTGCTTAGAGATGGAGCAACTAAGTTGTCAGTTCTGTGATGGACCGCATGGTCTGCGCTGCTGGAGCGCCTGCTGACCCTCGCCTGCCGTGCGCTTCTGCCGTGATGGGTAGCCTATATGGAGGGCGTCTCCTTATTCGTAAGGAAACCTCCACTTTTTTCCGTGCTGCAGTAGTGCTTATTAACATTTAATTTCCCAAATGCGTTTCGCTTATTAAAGGGAAAGATATCTTCAGTGAGTAATACAATCAGCGTGGCTAATCTAGGCGGGCGGCCCATGGAGTTACAGCTCAGTTCCCTCCCTTCACCACTCACGATGCTATGCAGTGTCCACACTCTTTCCCAGTGCTTCCTATACTGTCTGTTACACTCTATTCCTGCATTTTTTACGTTACTTATTTATTTTATTGTGGTTGTCTATGTACTTCGTATGTCGCCGTCACCGTCGTCGTTGATGCCGTGGTCTTCAGTCCAGCTTGCTGCAGCCCCTAGAGCTGCTTAATACTATGCAAGCCTTTTCATCTCCAAATAACTACAGCGACTATAAGCATTACAACCTGCATACTGTATTACTTTCTTGGCCTCCCTCTACAGTTTTTACGTTTCCTTCCAATATTAAATTGATGGTTCCCTGAAGTTTCAGAATATGTCCTATCAAGTGATCCCTCATTTTAGTGAAGTTGTGCCAGAGATTTCCTTCCTCCCAGACTCTGCGTTCTCTTGTTTTATAATACGTACACCTTTCTTACCGTAAGTGAAATGCTTCTACCTTCCATTCGTAACACCTCTTCAAGCGATACTTCAGTGCTCTTGTCTCATATTAATGTTAATTTTTGTTTGTTACTTGAATTTTAATAGTTATGCAGGCACTGACTTAAAAAGATTTCTTGTTTATGATATTCTAGTTTCTTCCCTTTACACTTATCTGCAGCTTCATCTACATCACATTCCCCAAGACATCTCATGGTGGCTACCCGCGAATGGACGTGAAAAGAAGATAGAATGCCTGTCGATAAGTCTCTGTATTAGCTCTAATTTCTCGAATTTTCTTGTCGTTGTCATTGAGCGAGATGGATGTGGGCAGAAGTAATATGTTGTCTGACTCTTCCCGGAAAATGGTGTCTCGAAATTTCAATAGTAGACCTCTCCGTCAGGCACAACGCCTCTTTATTTATTTATTTACACGCAAGTTCCGTAGGACCAAACTGATGAGCAATCTCCAAAGTCATGGGACGTGTCAGTGCAGAAATTACAACATTAAAAGTAATAACAGATGAAAATAAATGTTTATGAGCCCAAAAAAAGTCAGTTCATAAGTTTAAGTAAACGCAATGAACAATACAACACCAATCAACTTAATTTTTCAAGTACCTCCTTTACAGAATAGAAGGAGTGATCCATGAGGAAACTCTTCAGTTTCGATTTGAAAGGGCTTGGATTACTGGTAAGACTTTTGAATTCTGGTAGTAGCTTATTGAAAATGGATGCAGCGATATACTGCACACATTTCTGAACAAGACTTAAGGAAGTCCGATCCAAATGCAGGTTTGATTTCTGCCGAGTATTAACTGAGTGAAAGCTGCTTATTGTTGGGAATAAACTAATATTGTTAACAAGAAATGACAGAAAGGAATATATATATTGAGAGGCCAATGTCAAAATACGAAGGCTTGTGAACATGGTCGACAAGAGGTTTGTGAACTTACACCACTTACTGCCTGAACCGCCCGTTTCTGAGCCAAAAATATCCTTTTAGAATGGGAAGCGTTGCCACAAAATATAACACCATACGACATAAGCGAATGAAAATAAGCAAAGTAGATTAATTTACGTGTCGAACGATCACTCACTTCAGATACCGTTCGAATAGTAATAATGGCAGCATTAAGTCTTTGAACAAGATCATGAACGTGGGCTTTCCATGACAGCTTACTATCTATCTGAACACCTAGAAATTTGAACTGTTCAGTTTCACTAATCATATGCCCGTTCTGTGAAATTAAAACGTCAGGCTTTGTTGAATTCTGTGTTAGAAACTGTAAAAACTGAGTCTTACTGTGATTTAGCGTTAGTTTATTTTCTACAAGCGATGAACTTAGGTCATGAACTGCACTATTTGAAACCGAGCCAATGTTGCACACAACATCCTTTACTATCAAGCTGGTGTCGTGAGCAAACAGAAATATTTTGGAGTTACTTATAATACTAGGGGGAATATCATTTATATAAATAAGGAACAGGAGTGACCCCAACACTGATCCCTGGGGCACCTCCACTTGACTGTACCCCACACATACCCCACATCACAGCCATTCTCAACATTGTGAATAATGATCTTTTGCTGTCTGTTGCTAAAGTAAGAGGTGAACCAATTGTGAGCTACTCTCCGTATTCCGTAATGGTTCAACTTCTGGAGCAATATTTTGTGATTCACACAATCAGATTCCTTAGTTAAATCAAAAAATATGCCTAGCGTTCGAAACCGTTTGTTTAACCCATCCAGTACCTCACAGAGAAAAGAGAATATAGCATTTTCAGTTATTAAACGACTTCTAAAGCCGAACTGTACATCTGACAGCAACTCGTGTGATATAAAATGATCAATTATCCTTACATACACAACCTTTTCGATAACTTTAGCAAACACTGATGGCATAGGAATAGGTCTAAAATTATCTACATTATCCATTTCTCCCTTTTTATAATGCGGCTTTACTACTGAGTACTTTAACCGTTCAGGAAACTGATCATTCCTAAAGGAAAAATTACAAATATGGCTAAATACAGGGCTAACGTGTGCAGCACAGTACTTTAATATTCTACTTGGCACTCCATCATAACCATGAGAGTCGTTAGTCTTCAGTGATTTAATTATAGACTCAGTCTCCCTCTTGTCTGTATTACAGCCGAGTATTTCAGGCATCAATCTCGGGATGGTATTTGGCAAGAAAGTTATATGATTCCCGGTAGAAACTAAATTTTTATTTAATTCACCAGCGATGCTCAGAAAAATGATTGTTAAATACTGTACATATATCTGATTTATCAGTGACAGAAGTATTTTTACTGTGAACTGACTTTACATCGTCGACCTTGTGCTGCTGACCAGACACTTCCTTCACAACTGAGGTTTTATGCACCTGACAATACTATTTGTAATGGGCTACTGTAGCTTGAATGTGACTACTTCTAACATTTTTATATAATACCCGCTTAGTTATACAAGATATCCTTATCCCACTAGTAAGCCACTCGGGCTGCCTATTACTGCTAGTACCCCGTTCAGAACATTCTAATGGAAAGCAACTCTCAAAGAGCATGACAAATGTGTTAAGGAAAGCATTATATTTATCATTTATGTTATCGGCACTATAATCATCCTTCCACTCCTGTTCTTTGACAAGGTTTACAAAACTCTCTATTGCTGTTGGATTAACTTTCCTACATAGTTTGTAATTAAGTGTGACACTTCTACAGTACTAAAGCCTTTTAGTGTTAAAACTTGGGAATCATGGTCATCTTTTCCTAGCAGAATGCCCATCTAGTAATAAAGAATGAATGAAACTATTGTCTATGGCTGTGCTACTGCTCCCCTGCACCCTAGTTGGAAAAAAATACAGTCTGCATCAGATCATATGAATTTATGGGATCTACCAACATCCTTTTTCTTGCACCATCATATACAAAATTTGTATTGAAGTCACCACATATAATTAATTTCTGGTACTTCCTACAAAATGAATCAAGAACCCTCTCTAGCTTGAGCAGAAATGCTCTGAAATCAGTGTTATAGTACCTTTTTCACTAAATTCAACTGCCCCAGCACAACATTCAAATATCTGTTCAGTGCCTATGGACTCAAATGGAATACTATTTTTTACATACATAGCCACTCCCCCGCCCCGCAAGGAACTCCTTGAAAAACAGCCAGCTAATCTGAATCTCTTGTAACGTCTGCCAATGGAGTTTGTTGAGCATCTTAGTAACGCTCTTGTGTCGACTAAATGATCCAGTGGCGAAACGTGCAGCTCTTCTCTATCACTCTTGCAGTCCTACCTGATAAGGAACCCACACTGATGACCAATACTCAAGAATCGGTCGAAAAAGCACATCATTTGCCGCGTCCTTCTTGGGTGAGTTACTTTCCCTTAAAATTCTTCCCATGAATCTTAGTCTGGCATCCGATTTTACTTCTGCTCGTTGTATGTGGTCATTCCACTGAAGGTCGTTCTGGATAACTGAACGTTGACGTCTTCACTTGCATTACCACTGCACTATAAAAGACGACTTTTACTCAGCGTTCGTACCTCATTCTTGATGCGTAACACATTTTTCAATATTTTTCGCGAATGTTACACCTTCTTTGACGGCGATACTCAGTTTTATGATGGACTTGTAAGCCGAAAATTGGTTAATAAAATAAATAAATTAATACTTTAGAACATATACAATATTGTGCTTTCCACTTGTAATTAATTACACTGTGGTGGACGACGCAGACGGTAAGAATCTGCAGGCACATGGAAGTGTTGTGCTCCAAGATGAGAGATTTCCATTCAGGTAGAAAGGGGGGGACTGCCTCAAGCCAAGTTCTCGTGTTGCGAGCTGCCGATAGCCTCGCTGCTGCAGGACGCCACGCCCTGCGCTCTCGCCTGTACAAACCGCGAGGCAATATTTCTGTGTGACGCAACGCGTTTTTGTGAACGCCCTGTAATCGGCTAATGTTAAGTGACAGCCAGCTAATGGGCACTGCCAGTAATTAACGGTAATGGCAGACCCAGGTGGCCGGCCCGCGTGACGATGCTTCCAGCTCGCCACTCCCTCCCTCTGCGTTTAGTGTTGGCGATAATGAGGACAGTTGGTGTATCCGGGATGAAATCGCAAAAAGCTGTTGCTGTTGTACGTAGAAGCCCTATCACTGTATCTCAGAGTACGTTTCATTCTCCGCTGGCCATTAAAATTTTCACCTCAGGAAGCATAGTAAATAACGAAATTTTACTTCTTGTGCATATGTAGTACATTAGGAGGAACACATTATTAAATTTGTAGTAGATTCGAGGCTACACACGCAGCCACCTCTATGAGTGACAACGGCTCTTATCAAACTGGGCATCGAGCCATGACCCAAGCTGTTACGTCATTCCATTCTACTCATCTCTATCCAATAATTTTCATAGTGGCTGGTGAATGGCGGCGAGACAGTCTCTCGTAAACCATGACCAGATATGTTCAGTGACGACATAGACTGCAACTGCTACTCTGAGATGAAGTGGTTGGTTCAGGAGAGGAAATAGTGGCCGGCCGCATCAAACCAGTCAGAAGACTGATGACTCAAAAAAATAGTCGTCAGTCGCCAACCTCTTCATCTCAGAGTAGCAGTTGCAGTGGCGGGCCGCATCAAACCAGTCAGAAGACTGACGACACTCAATATATATATATATATATATATATATATATATATATATATATATATATATTTTTTTTTTTTTTGAGATATCAGTCTTCTGACTGGTTTGATGCGGCCCGACGACACTCAATATATATATATATATATATATATATATATATATATATATATATATATTTTTTTTTTTTTTTGAGATATCAGTCTTCTGACTGGTTTGATGCGGCCCGCCACGAATTCCTCTCCTGAGCCAACCTCTTCATCTCAGAGAAGCAGTTGCAACATGTATCCTCAATTATTTGCTAGATGATTTCTAACTTCTGTCTTCCTCTACAGTTTTTGCCCTCTACAGCTCCCTCTAGTACCATGGAAGCGATTCCCTGATGTCTTAGCATATGTCCTATTATCCTGTCCCTTCTCCTTGTCAGTGTTTTCCACATATTCCTTTCCTCTCCGATTTTGCGCAGGACCTCCTCTTTCCTTATCTTATCAGTCCACCTAATTTTCAACGTTCGTCTGTAGCAACACATCTCAAATGCTTTCTCTTCCATTCCGATTTTCCCACAGTCCATGTTTGAATAGCATACAATTCTGTCCTCCAAACACGATCTCAGAAATTTCTTCCTCAAATTAAGGCCTATGTTTGAAACAAGTAGACTTCTCTAGGCCAGGACTCCATCAATCCTGATGTTAAGTTTCTCGCTGTTCTCATTTCTACTAATTCTGATTACTTTCGTGTTTCATCGATTTACTCTCTATCCATATTCCATTCTCATTAGAATGTTCATTCCATTCAGCAGATCATGTAATTCTTTTTTCATTTTGAATTTTAATCCCCCTCCTCAACTTTTCTTTCATTTCCATCATTGCTTCTTGAGTAGTAGGGGTGAAGGACTACATCCCTGTCTTACGCTCTTCTTAATGCGAGAAATTCGTTCTTGGACGTCCACTCTTATTATTCCTTCATGGTTCTTGTACATATTGTATACTGTACTTCTCTCCTTGTAGCGTACCCCTATTTTTCTCAGAATTTCAAACCTCTTGTACCACTTTACACTATCGAACATCATCCAACACATCATCTTTTCTTTTCATTCTTTTGTATACTATTCTTGTCAGCAACTTGGATGCATGAGGTGCTAAGCTGATTGTGCAATAATTCTCGCACTTGTCAGCTCTTTCAGTCTTCGGAATTGTGCGGATGATATTTTTCCGAAAGTCAGGCGGTACGTTGCCAGACACATACATTCTACACACCAACGTGTGTAGTCGTTTTGTTGCCATTCCCCCCAATGTTTTTTTGAAATTCTGATGGATGTTATCCCTTCTGACTTACCTGCGCTGAAGTTCTCCAAAGCTCTTTTAAATTCTGATTCTAATACTGGACACCTATCTCCTCTAAATCGACTCCTGTTTCTTCTTCTATCACATCAGACAAATCTTCCCAATCATAGAGGCCTTCAGTGTACTGTTTCCACCTATCCGCTCTCTCCTCTTAATTTAATAGTGCAATTCCCGTTGCACCCTTAATATTACCACCCTTGCTTTTAATTGCACCAAAGGTTCTTTTGACTTTCCTATATGCTGAGTCAGTCCTGCTGAAGTATTTCTTCTGTTACCCATGGTTTCTGTGCAGTTACCTTTTTTCTACCTATCTTTTTCTTTCTAACCTCAGTGATTGCCCATTTAGAGATATCCATTCCTCTTCAACTGTACTGCCTACTAAGCTATTCGTTATCGCTGTATCTATAGTCTTAGAGAACTTCAAACGCATCGCGTCATTCGTTGGTACTTCCGTATCCCCTTCTTTTCGTGTTGGTTCTTCCTGACTAATCTCTTAAACTTCAGCTTGCTGTTTATTACTACTGCATTGTTATTTGAATCTACAGAGTATATCTGCTACTGAGTAAGCCTTACAATCAAATATCTGATTTTGGAAACTCTGTCTGATCATGATGTAATCCAACAAATCTTCCCATACCCCTCGGCCTTTTCCAAGTATACCTACTCTTCTTTTTTTTCTTGAACAGATTATTCGTTATTAATAGCTGAAATTTATAACAGAACTCAATTAATCTTTCTCTTCCCTCATTCCTTGTCCCAAGTCAATATTCTCCTGTAACCGTTTCTTCTACTCCTTCCCCTATAACTGCATACCAGTCCCTGATGACTATTAGATTTTCATCTCCCTTTAGGTACTGTATTACCCTTTCAGTATCCTCATATACTTTCTCTGTCTCTTCATCTTCAGTTTTCAACATCGGAGGTACACCTGAACTATAGTTGTCTGTGTTGGTTTGCTGTCTATTCTGATAAGAACAACCTTATCACTGAACTGTTTACAGAAACACACTCACTGTCCTTCTTTCCTACTCATAACAAACCCTACCCCCATTATACCATTTTCTGCTGCTGTTGATATTACCCTATACTCATCTGACCAGGAATCTTTCTCTTCTTTCCATTTCACTTCATGACCTCTACTATATCTAGATTGAGTCTTTGCATTTGCATTTTCCGGTTTTGCTAGCTTCCTTACCACGTTCAAGCTTCTGACATTCCGGGCTCCGACTCGTAGATCGTTATCCTTTCTTCGATTATTCAATCTTTTCCTCATGCCCACCTCATCCTTGGCAGTCCCCTCCGGGAGATCCGAATGGGTGGACTGTTCCGGAATCTTTTGCCAATGGAGAGATCATCATGTCACTTTTTCAGTTACAGGCCACATGTCCTGTTGATACACCACGCGTGTCTTTAATGCAGTTGTTTACATTTCTGCATCCTCATGCCTGTGACCATTGCTGATTCTTCCGCCTTTATGGGCAGTTTCCCACCCCTAGGACAAGAGAGTGCCCTGAACCTCTATCCGCTCCTCCGCCCTCTTCGACAAGGCCGTTAGCAGAATGAGGGTGACTTCTTATGCAGGAAGTATTCGGCCGCAAATGCTGATTCTTAATCAAAATTCAAGACAGGACGTTTTGATAACTAATCAAAGGCGCTACCCTTAGACTACGGGTGCATTCCGAGGTAGATATGAAACCAAAATTACTGCATTTATTCCCAGGTATATAAACACAGTCCAGTCACATTAATGTAAGTGCCTCAATAACTATCTACTGCAGTACGGACTGCTGTGGGGCGTACAAGGTTAGGAAGCAACCGATAGGTATGTGAAGCCATGCCAAATCCAGTGCCGTTACCGGCTGCGCTAGGTTTCTCGGTTAACGATCCATGGTGTGAACATCCCGATCAATGCGGTTCCACAGATTTTCGATTGGAGTTAAATCCGGAGAGTTTGGTGTCCATGGAAGTACGATAAACTCCTGGTGCTCTTCTAACAACGCACGTACAATGCAAATTATGACACGTTGCATGATCCTGCTGGAAGATGCCATCGTGCCGAGGAAAAACAAACTGCATGTTGGAGGGATTTGGTCCCAACGATAGATGTATACTTGTGTTGATCCATTTTGCTTCCACAATGACAAGATCACCCAGGAAAGCCACCAAAAAACCCTACAGACCATGACCGGGTGCATGGTGTTAGCTTTTACACGTTTCATGCCGTTCTCCAACGGCCTTCTCTCTGGTGGAGGATGAAGCGTGGTTCATCTGAAAAGGACACCTGTCACCACACAGTGGATGGCCAGTTCCGGTATTGGCCTGTAAATTCCAGTCTTCGTCGCCGATGATCAGCAGTCAGTATGGGTGCATGGGCTAGGTGCATCCTGTGCAGGCCCATATGCACTAACGTTCGCTGAAAGGTAGTTGAGGAGACACTGCTGGTAGCTCCTTGGTTCATCTGGCCAATCATTTGCTCAAAAGTTGCACGTCTATTCACCCACACACATCTCCCCAGATATCATTCATCCCTGTCATCTACGGCCCGTGTTGCACTACAATTTCCTCGGCACCAATTTTGGATGGTGCCATTTTGCCACACATGATATATTTTAACCACGGTGGCATGTAAACAATTTACAGACCTCGCTGGGCTGCCACCCCTCACCACAGATGTCAGACGTGGTAGGCTGAGCAGACTGGTAAAACAAGACAGTCGGCGAACTGTGGCTGAACTAACTTTAATGCTGGGTTGAGTACAGGTGTGTCTGAACACACAGTGCACCGAACACACCTAACAATGTGCCTCCGCTGCCGACGATCCATGCATGCACCAATGTTAACATTATGACGTCGGCAACTACGACTGAAATGGGCAAGTGACTATCGGCAATGGACGTTGCTGCCCTGGCAGAGCGTGTCATGGTCTGATGAGTCCCACAACCTTCTTCATCTTGCCGATGAGAGGGCGCTAATCCGTCGGCTTCCAGGGAAACAGCTCCTTGACACCTATACTGCGAGACGGAGGCAAGCTGGCGGCGGCTCAATTATGCTCTGGAGAACATTCACGTGGACATCCATGAGTCCATTGGCGCTCGTGCAAAGAATAACGACCACGTTCACCCCTTCATGACGATCATTTCCCGACGGTAGTGGCATTTTCCGACAAGATAATGCGCCATGTTACAAGGCCAAGAGTGTGATGGGGTGTTTCGAGATACACAGTGGCGAGTTTCAATTTATGTGCTGGCCTCCCAACTCTCTAGATCTGAACCTGATTAAAAATATCTGAATGTTATTGAACGTGGAGTCAGAGCTCGTCGGCTACCTCCCCAGATTTTACGGAATTAGGGAACTTGAGTGTGATCCCAACTCCCTCCAACGACTTACCAAGGCCTCATTGCTTCCATACCACGACGCGTCACCGCTGTTATCCGTGCTAAAGATGGACATGCCGGCTATTAGGTAGGTTGTCATAATGTTCTGGCTGATTAGTGTGAATTTTCAGAAATTCAGTATTTACAGGTTCTCGTAGAAAGAAATTTAGAACCAAACTTATCAGGCAACCATGCTCATTGCACGTGCAATAAACATGCAGTAAACACAAAAACAAATGTAAATATCGTCTGCAGCAAGTAATTACAGTTGACAGCTGCCGCCACTCCCATAACCCAAATTAACATTCTGGTAGTCGCACAATATTCATTCACCGAAAACACAGTCGAATAACCTCTGTCCAGTGAAAAGTTTGAGTCCGTAACTCGTGCTCATAAATTCTGTTCTACTAAATGTTAGAGTATTCAACTCATGCATCATATGCTCTGATAGTTCCAGTGGTTAAACTGTTATTAATTTTGTAATGTATTGTAATTTAAAACAATATTAACTAGTATTGTAATAGTCACTCGAGTCATGCTTGGAGTTGCAATGAGGTCATCTCATCATCGAGTTTTTTTCTTACGTACGACGAGCGTTCAATAACCAATGCAACACCTTTTTTTTTCTCGGCCAATACAGAATTTGTTGTGGAACATCGTGACTTATTTCCGCTTCAGCCGCTACAGTTTCATGAAGTTCCAATATGTGGCGGTACTATACGTAGCCTTCAAAATGGCGTCTGTAACAGAGGTGAGTTCCAGGCAAAGAGCTGTCATCGAGTTTCTTTTGGCGGAATACCAGATCATCGCAGATGATCGTAGGCACTTGGAGGGCGTCTACGGAGACTGGCAGTGAACAAAAGCATGATGAGTTATCATCGCAGCAAGATCACGCAAAACCTGTCCGACCTCGAGTGTGCCGGCCGGCTGCCCACACCCTGTGAATGCTGCAATGTTGGAACGTGTGGACGCTCTCATTCGAGGTGATCGATTTATCACAATCAAACACTTCACTGCTCAACTGGACGTCACTGTTGGCAGTGCTGACGCACTCGTCCGGCACTCGTCGGGCTACTCAAAGATGTGTGGCTGGTGGCTTCCTCTCAGCCTAACAGAAGACCATGAAGAATAACCAAAGACCATCTGTGCGGAATTGCTTGCGGGCGAGGCTGATCATGACACATCGCCACAGGTGATGCAACATGGGTTCATCACAACAAACCGGAAACAAAACGGCAATCGATGGAGTGGCGCCACACCACCTCTCCTCCGAAGAAAAAAGTTCAAAGCCGCGTCCTCTGTCGGTAAAGTCATGGTAACGGTCTTCTGGGACTGTGAAGGGGTTATTCTGTTTGATGTCCTCCCTAATGGTGCAACGATCAACTCTGAAGCGTACTGTGCTATCCTCATGAAATCGAAGGAGCTGCTTCAACTTGTTCGTCACCACAAAAATGAAGTCGAACTTCTCCTTCTCCACAGCAATGCTAGGCCTCACACTAGTCTGTGCACCTGAGAAGGGCTCACAAAACTTCGTTGGACTGTTCTTCCTCATCCACCCTGCACCACCTTCCGACTCCCATCTGTTTGTTCTAATGAACGATGTACTTCGCGGAAGGCAGTACGTAGACGGTGGGGACGTTACTGATGCAGGAAGACGTTGGCTCCGACGTCGATCGGTATAGTGGTACCTCGCGGTCATAAAGGCCCTCACAGTAAGGTGGCGTAAGGCCGTCGCACTGGATGGAGACAATGTTGAAAAATAGATTTTTGTAACCAAAGGTTCGAGAATAATATAGTGTATTCGAATCCTGCATATAGCCAACCAGCTTCTAGGGAAAACGTGATGCATTAGTTTTTGAACGCCCCTCGTACTTGGCTTTTCTGTGTGATGTTTGTGATGATCTCCAACGCAATTTCGCTGAAAATATGTTTATTGCATTTTTCATTTCGTCGATCTTAGCTGTCACTGTGTCGTCTTTATCTTTCTCAGTCATCGTGAATGCTCTGGTCATCGAGAAAAAGCCGCTTCCAGTGGTCAGGCAGCTGGGCGCCTCGCATTCCCGGGTGTGACCAGTTCCCTCTGCCGGCTGGCAGCACGAGCCGGCAAGCATTCGCCACCGCCTACCCTCACTATGAGACGGCGTCTCTAATGTCACACTGGAGCTAGCCACGGGGGCTGCTGAGAGTCTGCATGACACTAGTATAGCCTTCCTGAAGCTATGGAATGCTTATTCGTATAGTTCACCCAGGAACACACGACGTTTTTGGGTCGGTACTTCAGTCTAGTGATTGGTTTTAGAATCGCATGTAGTAATGTTCACAGCCATAAGCAGTTTCCGCCATTTTATACGGTTTTTATTGTTGACAGAGATTGTGTCTTCCGCGGAGTTTGTAAACAATTTGCGTTTACACATGCTTATTTTCAGTCATCAGTTTTCTGTCTGGTTTGGTGCGGCCCGCCACGAATCCTCTCCTGTGTCTAGTAGCACTTGCAACCTACTTCCTCAATTATTTGCTGGATGTATTCCAATCAGTTTTTGCGCTCTACAGCTCCCTCTAGTACCATGGATATCATTCCCTGACGTCTTAACAGGTGTACTGTCATCCTGTCCCCCCTTCTTGTCAGTGTTTTCCTCATATTCCTTTCTTCTCCGACTCTGCACAGAACCTCCACGTTTCTTACCTTATCAGTTCAACTTTCGACTGTAGCACCGCATCTCAAATGCTTCGATTCTTTTCTGTTCCAGTTTTCCCACAGTCCATGTTTCACTACCATACAACGTTCAGCTCCAAACGTACATTCACTGAATTTTCTTCCTCAAATTAAGGCCTATATTTGATACTAGCAGACTTCTCTAGGCCAGGAATGCCCTTTAGGCAGTGCTAGTCTGCTTATGATGTTCCCCTTGTTCCGTCCGACATTGTTTATTTTCCTGCCTAGATATCAAAATTCCTTAACTTCATATACTTTGTGACCATTAACCCTGATGTTAGGTTTCTTACTGTTCTCATTTCTGCTACTTCTCATTACTTTCTTCCTTCGATTTACCCTCACTCCATTTTCTGTACTCATTGGACTGTTCTTTTCATTTCGCAGATCATTTACAAGTAATTATTCTTCACTTTCACTCAGGATCGCAATGTCATCAGCGAATCGTATCATTGATATCCTTTCACCTGGAATATTAATTCCACTCCTGAACCTTTCTTTTATCTCCATCATTGCATCTTCGGTGTGCAGATTGAACAGTAAGAGCGAAAGACAACATTCCTGTCTTAAAACCTTTTCAATCCGAGCACTTCGTTCATGGTCGTCCACTCTTATTATTCCCTCGTGGCTCTTAGGCATATTGTTATCACTCGTCTCTCCCTGTAGCTTACCCCTATCTTTCTCAGAATTTAGAACATCTTGCGCCATTTTACATTGTCGAACGCTTTTTCCAGGTCGATAAATGTTATGAATGCGTGTTGATTTTTATTTAGTGTTGCTTCCATTATCGGCCGCAACGTCAGAATTGCTTTTCTGGTGCCTTTACCTTTCCTAAAGCCAAACTGATCGCCATCTAACACATCCTCAATTTTCTTTTATATTCTTCTGTATGTTATTCTTATTAGCAACTTGCATGCATGACCTGTTAAGCGGCTTGTCCGATAATTCTCGCTCTTGTCAACTCTTGCTGCTCCGGAATTGCGTGGATGATATTTTGCGGAAAGTCAGATGGTATGTCACCAGACTCATACATCCTACACACTGACGTGAATAGTTGTTTTGCTGCCACTTGCTCCAATGATTTTAAAAATTCTGAAGGAATGTTGTCTATCTCTTCTGCCTTACTTGATCTTAAGTTCTCCAAAGCTCTTTTAAATTCTGATTCTAATACTGGACCCCTTATCTCTTCTAAATCGACTCCTGTTTCTGCTTCTATCACATCAGACAGGTCGTCTCTCTCATTGAGACCTTCAATGCATTCTTTCCACCTGTTCGCTCTCTCCTCTGCATTTAACAGCACAATTCCCGTTGTACTTAATGTGCGTGGGCGTCGCGTGGCGTGGAATGTCAGAAATCTGAACGTGGTAGGGAAACTAGAAAATCTATATATTTTAATGTTATATAATACGAGGTGTTATCAGAAAGGGTAACGAGAATCTTTTAATTTCGCGAGCTTTAAACATCCGATTTTCAAAACTTTTTTTGTCTTGATAGTACACATGTTCCTGACGTATGTTTGCATTTTCAGCTGTTTTGAATTATTAGTTTATTGTTGACTGTGGAAGGGGTTGTACATGTTCAGAGTGCTCGGAGAATTTTTACTTACAAAAACATGGAAGAAAGAATTTGCATTAAATTTTACTTGAAAAACGAAATAGAGTACAGTACCGCACTCTAAATGTTGACTGTGGCTCTTGGCGAATCTACTATGATTAAGACAAGAGTTTACAAGTGGTATAAACGTTTCAGAGAGGGCCGAGAAGTCGTTGAAAACAACGACCGCCCTAGACACCATCACACATCAATTACTGACAACAGTGTAGAAGAAGTAAAGAAAATGATTCTGGAAAATCAACGAATCACCATCAGGGAGGTTGCTGATGATTCGCCCATATCCTTTCGCTCATTCTAAGCAATTTCTTCGGATAAATATAGCAGCAAAGCTTGTTCTGAAACTGTTTAACTTCGACCGAGGTCGGCATCGCGTAGACATTGCTCAGGAATTGTTGAATGAAGTTGACAATGACCCAGAACTTCTAAAGAAGGCTATAACAGTTGAAACGTGGATATACGGATATGACGACGAAAATAAGACCCAATCGTCCTGATGGAAACGGCCTAAGGATGATGATGTAGATGATGATGTAGATGATGTGAGTAGCTCTACGTCATGCACATCAGCGCCCGAACAAGTTCCAACAAATCTTTTCATTTCCATCTCTGCACTTCCTGAATGATAACGAGATGATGAGGACAACACAAACACCCAGTCCCCGGGCGGAGAAAATCCCCGACCCCGCTGGGAATCGAATCCGGGACTCCGTGATCCAGAGGCAGCAATGCTAACCACTAGACCACGAGCTGCGGACCTGCAGCCTGATAAGCCAAGACTGAAAGCCCAGACATTCGACAAGTTGGATCACATGTGAAGGTTCGTCTCACTGTCTTCTTCGATTACAGTGGGATAGTGCATCAAGAATTTCTGCCTCACGGTAGTACGGTCAGTAAGCCCGCCCGGCTAGCTGTGCGGTCTAACGCGCTGTTTCCCGAGCGGGAAGGCGTGCCGGTCCCCAGCACGAAACTGCCCGGCGGATTAGTGTCGAGGTCCGGTGTGCCGGCTAGCCTGTGGATGGTTTAGGCGGTTTTCTATCTGCCTCGGCGAATGCGGGCTGGTTCCCCTCGTTCCGCCTCACCTACACTATGTCGGCGATTGCTGCGCAAACACTGTCTGAACCGCACAATAACCCTGGGTTCGGTGTGGGGCGGCGGTGGGATAGTGGACTGCTGTAGCCTGTGGTGCGGTTATGAACCACTGAGGGCTACGGCAGGGACGAAGACTCTCCGTCGTTTCTAGGTCCCCAGCGCAATACAAACAGTATACACACAAGGTCAGTAAGGAAAACTACCTGGAAGTTATCCGCTGTTTGAGTGAAGCAGTCCGAAAAATCGAGCAGAATTGTGGCAAAACCACTCGAGGAAAATGCATCGCGATAATGCTTCCGCTCATAGTTCAATGCTTGTAAGTGATTTATTGGCAAGAAAACGGAAATACAGTATTATGTTGTCTCAGCCACCATACTCGCCGGCTACTGCTACTGCTTTCTATTCCTGAGGCTGGAGAGATTCACTCTATAAGTAATCATATTACTTTGCACTTCTTTGTAAAAGAACTGTTAATATTTCCTGTATATTATAAATAATTATTTGTATCTTTGGATAGTAACCGTGAAGATGGTCCAAGACTGAAACCGGTTGATATTTGGGTTTAAAATAGAAGCAACTGATAGTAAAATACGCATTTTATACTATTTGTATTATGTTGTTAATTCTTCGGGTACAGAATTTTGTGGTGAGTAAAACGGAATATATTTTTAGAACTATTTATATGACATGTGGACAGTTAAGCCACTTCGTCGGTCGCGCTCCTGAAACAGAAGAGCCTCTTTTACTATGGAGTATGATTTCATCTACTTATTGTTGGTGCGTAGTATAGTAATAATGTATCAGACTATTAAGTATAGAACTGACAAGATTTTCTTGATTGCAATACTTTTAAATTTGAATCGAGTATTTGTCCCTAGGTACATGATCTTCTTGTACACTGGAACATGTTAGAACACAATCCTGCTTCCTGTAAACCATGAATTAATGTTAAGCCAAAACACCAATTTCCTGATGCAAAAACGGCAAAATAACGAGTCTAACAACATTCTGTACATACCGAACGCTGGTTAGAATCCGCTCCAGAAACCCCTCTGGTGAAGGAGAGTTGTGGCTTATCGCACCCCAGACCATAAGGCCTGGGTTGGGGCCAGTGTGTCTTGGACGAATACAGTCTGTGAGACAACACACACCAGGCTTGCATCTTAGGCCTATACGACCATCACTTGCGTGCAGGCAGAATCTGCTTTCATCGCTGAAGACACGAAGCGTCATTCAATCTTCCAAGTGATCCTCTGACCAGCACGTCGGTGCTGTTGCGTGAGTGGAAGGTGGGCTAGAGGTGTGAGTGCTACAGTTCCACTGCTAATAACTGGATCACAGCAGTTTGTGTTGACACGTCTGGGCTCACAATCCCTCTTATCTGTGCTGTGGTAGCTGTACAATCTATCACTACTACCCTTACAATACGACCATCCTGGCGGGCGTCTCTACTGCGCGAACGCCCAGGACATCGTCTATGGGTGTGATAATGTTCACGTGACCACTGATACCAGCATCGTAGCACAATAGACGCAGCACGTCCAACTTGTGTGGTAACTCTCCGAAAGGACCACCCCGCCACTCGGAATGCCACAATTTGACCCCTTTCAAACTCGCTCAGTTGGCTGTACGAAGCACAAGTGCATCTCCGTGGAATGGTTGCCTGCTTGCTTCACACGTTTTCACCACACTGGACTTTCTGGCTGTGAGCATTCCCTGTTGAAGGGTAGACATAGCTGGTGCTCTGGAAGCTATGCCACTACGCTATCTGCTTGTGGACGACGTTAAAACCGTTATCAGTATTTCTACTACCCCAAGGTGTCTTATGCCGTGAACGGATCAAAATCGACGTCGTCTTTCCAGTTGTACTGATTTTCTTTTCCGGCAGCGTCGTTTTGAGATTCAACGACAAATGGTGCTGATTGCACTTGCTAATAGCGTGGTGTGCAAAAGTTAGGATGAAAGCAACTTTCCCACGTTGTGCCATAGCTCGATGAAAATTAGACCACATTTCGACAGGACTGCCTCAGTACACTGCAGAAGGTAACTGAAAGAAATACGCAATGACGCGAACAGAAATGACTTTTCTATTCAAAGACAGTAATTACGGTGAAGTCACTGCGACTTATGATCATCGGCAGAACACAACAAAAGACGAGACATGTTTCGTAATATAGGTCGTGCGATCGTTACAGACGGCAATGCATACTCTGCAGCCCCTCCCATGCCGGCCACAAGGTTAATAAGGCACCAACGGCCATCCAGCAGTTATCAACCGCGCTGGTGGAAGAAACGGACGCCTAACACAAGATCTCCTTACCAGGCTTTTGTGCAGCGCGAGAGTACTTTTCAGAGCACGCACTGCCGTCCCTGGTGATCGCACGCCCTATTGACAACCATGTCCCGCATTTTTAATATACTAGGGAGTGTCGTGAACAGCGGGGACAGGAATTGTTGTCCTTGAATAAAGGAGTCATTTCTTTTAGTCTCTTTGCGTATTTCCTTCAGTTATATTCTGTACTATACTGTACCAGTTCTTTCTACAGGTTATCCAGCGATGGAGTCATTGATTTGAAAATGAAATAATTCGAAATCTAGGATCGATAGACGAGCCCTACGTACGAATGTTTATTGTCAAAGCTATACGAATTTTATACAGAACTTTCGAAATAGTTCGACAAGCTGCTGACAGATGGTCCTGTAATCAGATACGTATTGCCTACACACAGTGAGCCATAGCTCAGAGTGATCAGTTCTACAGTTGAAACGTGAAACGAGATGAACGTAGCTAAGGAGAGGTTGAAAGTGTGTATTCCACTGAACAACGTATTTTTCAGGTACTGGAATACTAAAGTTTAGAACAGAGTCATGCGGCAGCAGGGTGCAGTTATGAGACACTATTTAATGTTACAAAAGGACCCGATGCGAAAGCCATTAACAAACTCTTCGCCAGATTCCAGCGGACAGGCAGCGTGGCTGGTGATCTAGCGGGGAATGTTAGCCCCAGGCAAACTGCAGTTACTTCTGAAAATATCATCACGGTGTCTGAAATTTTCAGCAAAATCCAACCCGAAGAACTACAGTAGATACTGTTTTGAAGCCTTCCAGCACGCAGTAAATTCTGAGACGGAGCCTACACACGTTTCCATTCATAAACCAATCTCTAGGACAGACCTTGCGAGCTGTGCGACACAGGGCCGACTTTTCGCTCCAAATTCTCCCCGTAACTGACAATGAAGGATTTGAAGTTGGCTGCATCTCGTTCACAGATGAAACACACTCCCACCCTAATGGAGTCGTGAATAAACATAACTGTCGATTTTGAGGTTCCAAAACCCCCAGTTGTGTGAAGCTAAACCACCGTATTGTCTCAAATTTAACGCTCGGGCTATAGTGGGTAGCAGAGGCATTACTGGCCCTTTTGTCATGCGAGAAGAGATCACTTGTGAACGTTACATTGCAATTTTGGAACAATTTGTCGCCATACAGCTAGCGTTGGAGGATCAAACAGGCACCGAGTGGTTCATGTAAGATGGGGCCAGACCATTTCGGACCCAACAAGTCTTTCAACTTCTTGATGAATACTTCGGGGACAGAATCACTGGCTAGTATCATCTCAAATTTACTGGCGTAGGGGTAGATTGGTCTGCCTGATCTGACTCCCTGTAACTATATTTTGTGGGCCACATTGAATGAAACTGTCTTCCAGAACCATCACACCACGCTGGACGACCTTGTATCGGCGATCTGTGTGGCATTTGAATCTTCCGTTGAGACTCTACATGATGTGACCGTAAATTTTATTTTCGTTTGCGCCGCCCCCGTACTGCGAGGGGTGGACATCAGCGAAAACACTGTGATGTGAGCTGCTATATGAGCCTACAACGCCATTTGTTAGCAGCTTTTTTAACTAGTTCAAAACTTCAGCAAAACGTCTGGATAAAATTCTTACTCCTTTCACACTAAGCGTACCTTTTGTTGCACCCGTCTAGCCATCTTAGTTTTCGAGATATTTAATTTTAAAATCAGGGCCTCCTTTGCTGGACATTCTGTATGTATGGTTTACATTTCATCGAACTGTATTACCGGGCAGTGACAAATTACGAGAAAGTTACTTTCGTCCCTAAGTTTTGCATAGTAGTGTATACAGTCAGTATCCGGTTCAGGTACCGTCTTCCTTAAAACTGATGCAGAACTGCTACGGCTGTCTGTGTATGGTCTGCGATGATCTCTCGTTTCTGTGGGAGGAGGGGAGGGGGAAGAGCTGCCACCCATTGGCCCACTCCATCCTCCCCTCTCTTCTATCCTTCGCGCTGGGTACACTCATGCCCTCATTTCCTTCCCAGTTTAGAGAATGCCACTAAGATTCAGGTTTGTTTATTGTTTGTTCATAGAGGAGAGCAGAAGCACTGGCGGGCATTTCTCAGACTTCCATAATGCTCCAACTAATGCAAAAATACAGCATGGTCCATACAATTAACTGCTTGATATCAACGCAACAAGTACCCCCCACGTCAAACAAAAAACGGATGTTTTCGTTCGTGTTGCCTTCTTTATGTGAAATTGCAGCTCTGACAGAAAATTATGTATATTTACATGCACTGCTGCCATTTTAAGCATAGTCTCTTCAAGAAACTCAGAAAAAACTGGAAGTAAGTAAACTGGTCCCTCATTTTAGGGACGCTGATATGGAGATTAGTCATGTCTGTGTTCCACCAGGAAGAGAAATTACCAGGAAAAAGGAGGTTTATTAATACCACAATACAAAATTAATTCGATATCTGGTCGTTGCAAGTTGTGAATCGTGTTGATGACTGATACTATTGGACGACTGATGATACAGACTGCGCATGACGTCACCGTATTGAAACGGCGGCTAACGATAAATACTGGCTAGAGCGCACATCTGAGTGACGTCTGCAACGTAGTGTTCGTGACTAACGATAAATACTTAACAAAGCCCTTTAGTCAAGTATTTAACAGTGTAGTAGGGAAGCTTTTAGCGAAGATCTTGGATTAAAGTCAGAGCGAGGGCCGTTGTTTATATGTCCCCTTGCTTTGCTACATTTAAACTACAGGGTGTTACAAAAAGGTACGGCCAAACTTTCAGGAAACATTCCTCACACACAAATAAAGAAAAGATGTTATGTGGACATGTGTCCGGAAACGCTTAATTTCCATGTTAGAGCTCATTTTAGTTTCGTTCTTCCAACTACGCTCAATGGAGCACGTTATCATGATTTCATACGGGATACTCTACCTGTGCTGCTAGAACATGTGCCTTTACAAGTACGACACAACATGTGATTCATGCACGATGGAGCTCCTGCACATTTCAGTCGAAGTGTTCGTACGCTTCTCAACAACAGATTCGGTGACCGATGGATTGGTAGAAGCGGACCAATT
This sequence comes from Schistocerca americana, assembly GCF_021461395.2. NCBI lineage: Eukaryota > Metazoa > Arthropoda > Insecta > Orthoptera > Acrididae > Schistocerca > Schistocerca americana. The sequence goes on from NC_060119.1 coordinate 545,535,459, forward strand.
CCTGGCCTCCACGCTCTCCTGACCTCAACCCTCTTGATTTTCATTTATGGGGGCATTTGAAAGCTGTTGTCTACGCAACCCCGGTACCAAATGTAGAGACTCTTCGTGCTCGTATTGTGGACGGGTGTGATACAATACGCCATTCTCCAGGGCTGCATCAGCGCATCAGGGATTCCATGCGACGGAGGGTGGGTGCATGTATCCTCGCTAACGGAGGACATTTTGAACATTTCCTGTAACAAAGTGTTTGAAGTCACGCTGGTACGTTCTGTTGCTGTGTGTTTCCATTCCATGATTAATGTAATTTGAAGAGAAGTAATAAAATGAGCTCTAACATGGAAGGTAAGCGTTTCCGGACACATGTCCACGTAACATATTTTCTTTCTTTGTGTGTGAGGAATGTTTCCTGAAAGTTTGGCCGTACCTTTTTGTAACACCCTGTATAAAATGACGAAGTATATTTGGTGCATCGCTACCACCACAGTGATATTGCAAAATATGAAGGATACAAGATTCTTCATAAATGACTACGGAAACCGTAATAAGTGAGTGGAATGTTAAAAGTAAATAGCTGCAGCAATCAGTTGCATTCGAAGTTGCTGCACTGTGGATGATGTTAAGCTTACATATAAAAGAAAAGAAAATGGAGGGAGATCGAGATGTGAAAAGTCAAGTGTGTTAAAAGTGTTCATAAGTGAAATAACTATTTATTTCTACTCTAGAATAGCTTGCCTCTATTGCTAAAAATCTTAATCTAACCATGAGAGGATCTTACGCAGAAATAGCATTCACGATTTAAATAATGAAACGCTGCACCAGTTACGTATTTTTTGGAGATTTACACGATTCTTTGCGAGAATATATCCTCATGATCAAGTACAAATATCTACATAGGTGTGTTATGAAATGTTTCGAAAAATCAGATAAGAGGAGTCCGATTTCAGTAAACCACAAAAATACAGCTGCAAGACAAGAGAACAGAACGCTTACATACAAACACCACGAAAAATTCCTATGTAAATATTTCCTCTCGGTAATGAGAATAAATTCTCAAAAGGCGTCATATTAAGCATGATAAAACAGGTAACTAGTGCATTGTTTCATTTTCTGAATCATTAATGATACATCAGTGTTTCGTTATCTGAATCGTTAATGACACATCTGTACACTATCAAAATACATCGATTATGATGAGTGAAATTAATAAATGGCATTTCTTAAACGAGTATCAAGTATGCAAATATGAGGGCCCACTTTCATGAGGGAAAACTGAAATGTTTGCTCGTCTCAAATAATTTTCGTTATGGCGTCGCACTGTTGCTGACGATGAAATTCTGGTGAACACTTCGAGTTTTTCTTCTCGCTACGCGCGGTTTCTCCCACAGTTGTTTCCATTTCTCTTTCTTTTCAAGTAAAGCACTCGCCTCTAACATACGCCGTTGTGCAGGCTATTAACTGTTCGGCTTCCATTCTCAAACAACTACAGCGACAAATTTTACGATCGTGTAATGTCTCAGGTGAAGTAATTTGGTAAGCAATCAGTCTTCATCTGATTGGGAATTAATTAAATGTGCTGTTTCTCATGGTTCGAACTTGGATCCACAGCTTTTTCTTGTGTACGTTAAGGACCTCTTGTCTTTTACATTGCCAGATGCTAAGTTTATTTGTCTGCAGATGATACAGACATTGCAATAAATAGAAAGTCAAGTAAGATTTAGAAAAGGCTGCTAATCAAATCTTCACGGATATTAATAAACGGTCTAAAGCTAATTCACTATCATTAAACTTTGAGAAGACCCAGCATATGCAGTTCAGAACCATGAAGAGATATCCTCCCAGCTTGAGTATAACATATGAAGATTTGCAGATCGAAGAGGTTGACAATGTTAAATTTTTGGGCTTACAACTCGATAATAAATTCAGTTGGAACGGGCATACCACAGAATTGCTGAAGCGCCTGAACAAGTCTGTATTTGTAATGTAGACACTTATTCAAGGAACTGAGTATTCCAACCACTGCTCTCAGTACATTTACTCCTTAATGAAATTTGTTGCAAGTAATATGTCTGTTTCCAACCAATAGTTCAATACATAGTACCAACGTTAGGAATAAGGACAATCTACATAAAGACCTAAAATGACTAACCGTGGTCCAATCAGGAACACACGTTTTCAATAAATTGCCAGTAACCATTAGAAACTTAGTTTCACATAAAGCATAGTTTAAAAAGAATCTGAAAGACTTTTTGATAGGCCACCGCTTCTACTCTATGGATGAATGTCTTAACAGGGACTGTTAGACCAGCTTAAGTAAAAATGTCTGTTAAATTTCAGTTTTGCCAGCACTTTGTCACAATGGTCAAGTAAGGCATTTTGTGCATAGTTAATTTATTAAAAATGAATAACTATGTTTCTTTCTGACAGTGTTTTAATTCTGTAAATATTAACAGTTCCAGTTTACTGCAATGGATTCACATATTTTGACAATCTCCTGACGAATGAACGGGGTAGCGAATATTAGATTCAAATGTTTTATGTTTTGTTATGTTATACTTTCAGACTTGGTCCACACCCACGAAAATCATCTCATTTTTGGGACTATGGAACGAAAACTCAATCTAATCTAATCTAATCTAAGAAGTTCAATGAAATCTTTGACAAATATTTTTTACCATGGTGGCAAAAGTAATTGAAGGCCTTAGTTCAATAGTGGTACAAGTCCATTTTTGTTCATATTGAGATACAGAGTCCTAAAGTTAAATGAGCGCTGAAAAATCTGCAGTTGAGATACCAGAAATATTCAAGCATATGGGTTCTTGCTAGAGATGAACCTTTCTTTCTGTTTGTTTGGCTCATTAATTTCAGAAGCATTATAGACAGAAAAGTGGAGGTAATGGACTTGTACCACTATTGAAATAAGCCCTTCAGTTGTGTACCTTCATGTCTTTTACAGTGTAATACGGAACTCAGCATTCAGGTTTTTGTGTCGGCTGTCAGTGACAGTACATTGTGGACGTCACAAAGACGTGCGCTCAGGTCTGAATTTGTCGTAGGCCACGATTGAAGCTCTCATGTTGGACAACTTACTAGTGGCGACATTTAATTGCTGACAACTCCTAGAACTTTGTTCAGTTTATCTTAATTGCAATATTTCCTTTCGTTCAAAAGTAAAAGTTGTTTTAAAAACAGAAAAAAATATGAAGGTGTATTTCCAGATTAAGTCAGTAAATATAGAGGCTGAAGCTAAGGACTGATATCATTACCAAGCAGACGCGATTGGTCTTCTATGTGAGACGACTTATTTGTGCATAAATAAAACGAATTGAATGAAAAGGATCTTTATATATCTATCTCGTAAAAGTAAGTTGTTTCGCTGATTTAAAAAAAAAAATGTTCAAATGTGTGTGAAATCTTATGGGACTTAACTGCTAAGGTCATCAGTCCCTAAGCTTACACACTACTTAACCTAAAGTATCCTAAGGACAAACACACACACCCATGCCCGAGGGAGGACTCGAACCTCCGCCGGGCTCAGCCGCACAGTCCATGACTGCAGCGCTTTAGACCGCTCGGCTAATCCTGCGAGGCGCAGATTTAAAACTCCTTCAGTAACGAAGATTTTGAAACGAGAGAGTGTTGGTATCTAACTCCCCAGAACAGTTTTCTCTATACTCCACATTTTCTAATATATTATGCTTCTTACCTTGATATTGTTTTGGTATCTGTGCTAGATTAAGCAAAAGCTATAAGACATAAATGCTCATTTGTTCTAAAAGTCTGATGTTTGGATAGAAACGGAAGTCCTTTTTTACAAAAAATAATGAAACATTTTACACGTATCGTCGATGAATCATGAAAAAACTAAATACCTACTACCAAACTGATATTCTACCTTCTATTCCTGTGGAAGCGGAGAAGTAAATGACTCATTGTGTGACAAAAATAAGAATTCACAGAGGAATGAAGTTTGTGGCTTTGTAGAAAGGAAGAATTGTCAATACTATGTTTCTGTTACCGATTCACCTGAACAAATGAAAAATAACCAAACAAGTCTTTCAACTTTTGAAATAAAAGCTTGCCAATGACAAAGATTGTGACTGTCGGCTCCAATTCGCATAGTACGTAATGGCAGAAAATCGACCTTTTGCCCTACTTTGTGCGAATTGTATGTTGGTTTCTAGCCTTAACACAGCTGGCATAGGGGCCTGCGCGATCTATATGTACCTTTGGTCTAAGCCTGTACTGCCGTTACTAGGGCCCGAAGGTAGTATCCTCTACCTCATGTGCTGTGTCTGGCGTCATGCTCCTTTCTACACGAACGACTCTCTGGCTGGCCAGCAGAGGTGTGACTGACACACTGCATGCGGAACCCGAGACTGGCCGTTCCGTTTAGGACGACGCCCTGAGCACACACACTTTCGTGGATGAGTGAGGTGTTTTTTGTTGTTCCTAGTTACGCAGCCTGACTACGGGGAACCAACATTCGATGTACTTCCAGTTGGTGAGATAGCGCTGCGCCGCTGCTGTTCACGATATATACCAGGCTTCCCATTTAGCTTCACCACCTCTAATAACTTTTTGTCCAGAAGCAGAACAAAGTATCTTCAATGGACTGGAAATAACAGTCAACCAGTTGCAAAATACAGGTTTATCAAACCTTGACCGTCGCTTCGACAGGTTTAAAACTGTGTTCTTCAGAAGGTATTGTAACTATGAATACGACAATGTGTGTGCAACAGAGGTAGTATCATTACAATAAGCAAAATTACAGGTAAATAATTACAAATAATTTTAGTGGGCCATACTCACACAGAATCATTCTTATCTGTATCCGATGCGGGAGTTGTTGACTCCGTCTAGTACACTTGCGTGTCATCCACTTAATCATCATTTAAAATACATGACTTGAAAGCACTGGCTCTTTACTGTAGGGCTTTGTCTTAAACTTTTTAAAACGCCACAAATTTGACGATGGATTCAACACCGTTTAGTGTGCCACTTGAAAGATTTCTACATACATGGCATTTAAATATAAAACGTGGCCTCGGGTCCTTCAGAGCGTAAGCATGTCACGTACATAGCTAGCGACATGTGTCGATTGTCTGAAGAGTAGAGGTACTAGCCTCAAGTCACCCCTGGTAGGTGGCGCTCCTGCGCGTCCTATAAGTGCATAACTGCAATGAACAGCGTATGTGATTTCACAAGCACATATTCGTTACTAGAATTAACATATTAACTAAAAAGTTAAAAAGGATTAGAGGGGAGGGGGTAAAACAAGGTGTGCCATTCTAGTAAAATAGCTTATAAATAGCGCGTAGGCTCAAGTAAATATGTGCACAAATGCACGAGAAGCACATGTGCGTGAATACACAAATGTAACAAGCATGAGTATCAAAGCAAAACCGCTTCAAAGAAATATTTTCAGTGTATAAGAGGCTCAATGCTTGAGGTATTAAGTTGATCCCCGACATGATGATGATGATGATGTTGGGCTTGTGGGGTGCTCATCTGCGTGGTCATCAGCGCCCGTAGTCCCAATTTTTACACAGCCCAATTGATGATGATGATGAGAGCAACACAAACACCCAGTCCCCGGGAAGAGAAAATCCCCAACCCGGCTTTAGATGGGTTGAAATGTACCTGGTGGTTTCTTATTAGGTAACATCCAATAAGAAGTCCACATCCGAAGTCCCTGAGTTCTGATTGACACTTTCCTCTGTTACAGCTTCCGTATTGACAAAACAATACTCCCCGCCTCATTTTATACTGGCGGGTCTGCCCGTCGTGATATCTTGTGGTCCATTCCACATTACGTAGAGGTATCTGGATAATTTTGATCAGATAATGTTGATTATGACACAGGACTGCCCGTAAACACAGACAGTTTCGAAATCTCAGAATGCATAATACCGTACTAATTTCTGTCGACTTGGGAAAGCATGCGTGGCAGAAACTTTATATTTTATTAAAACAGATTTTCTTCATAAGGTTATTGTGGCAAGTTGTAATTCATTTGTATTAGTGCAATGCATATTTTATTAGCGTTCTTTCGTTAGTTAAATGGACAAAATATTAAACATAAGAGAGAACTTAATCATCAACAACATATTCTGTTACGTCATATAAAAGAATTTGACAACATTCACGTAGTTTACCGATTTCATGAATATAGAAACTAACTGCTTCGGGGTCAAGGGAGCTATGAACCGAATTTTCTTGACGGTTGTTCGATTAAGGACAGGAAAGGTAACATTTGAGGACTCAAGATCATATGAATCATTGCATGAGGGATGACTTTCCAAACAAACTCCAGAGTACTTATTTTGTGAAATCAGCGAACTGCAGGCGGGCGTTATCGTGCAGTAGCAACACTTGATGCAGTTATGTTGGTCGTTTTTACTAAACTGCAAGTGAAAGGTTTCTCAGTTGCTTGCAACTAATTCAAGCTGCTATAGACACACCGCTGGGAGCAGTTCGTAGTGCTCAATACTCTTTTTGTGCCACCAGATGCAAAATATTATCTGTATGAATGGATGGTCTCCGGGCGCTATTACTTACTTACTTGCTGTGTTGGCTACAGAAACCGTAGTCGGGAACTAGCCTCACCAATCAGCCTCCTCCAGCGTCCTCGGTCCCCGTAATCTTCTTCAGACAGCCCCAGCGTACTCGAATCCTCTCTGACCTGATCAATCCATCGGAGTCGTGGTCTTCCCCGTGGTTTTTTGCCTCTAATATCTTCCTCCACTACCTGACCCATGATCTGGCCTTCTCGGCCCATTACGTGTCCATAACACTTCAGTTTTCTTTCTTTGATCACTGCCACGATGTCCATCGACTTATATAGCTCCTGGAATTCACAGTTCTTTCTTTTGCTCCATTCATTTCCATCCTTCACTGGCGCAAAAATCTGTCTGAGGATGTCCTTCTCAAATGTCAGGAGTTTTCTTTCTTTTGGGTGATGGTCCAGGTCTCTGCTCCATATAAGACTACAGGTTTTATTATTTTCTCGTAGATCTTGGTCTTTGAGGATCTCGATAGAAGCCGGGACTTAAACAGTTTTCCCAGAGCAAACCTTGACCTGTTTCTTGCTTGTATTCGTGCGGTAATGTCCTGGTCTATCTCGTTCCTTTTATTGAGTATAGTCCCAAGATATTTAAAGTCTTTTACCCTTTTAAAGTCTTTGTCCTCCACCTTCAGGGGTCTGTCATCATTTTCTCTGCTAACTACTAGTTCTTTTTTCTTATCCATATTCACCTTCAGGCCTGCTCTCGTTGCCTCTTCCATTAATGTTCTTGTCATCTTAATCAGGTCTTGCTCTTTCTCTGCTATTAAAACTACACCATCCGCATAGGCCAGGGCGCTGATCCTTCTTCCCAGCTGTATTCCTGTCTCTAGGCTTGCTTCCTGTCTCAGGGCTCTCTCCAGTACCAGGTTAAACAGGAAAGGGAGGAGGCAGTCTGCTTGTCGCACTCCAGTCCTCACCTTGAACTTCTTTGATATGTTTCCATTTACTTTCATCATGCATGTTGTCTTCTGGGTGCATATCTATGTCATTTTTATGAATTTTCTGGAAACTTGAGCCCTTTCCAGATCTTGGCATATTGTTTGTCTGTTCACTCTATCATATGCTTTTTGGAAGTCCACAAAAAGGCAGTGAACATTTTTGCGAAATTCCCAGCTCTTTGCTAGCACTTGACGTATTGTGTGTTAATGGTCTACAGTTGACTTTCCCTTTCTGAAACCTGCTTGTTGGAATCCCAGTACTTTCACCGACATGTGGTGTTAGTCGCTTAAGTAACAACATGCTCAAGATCTTGTAAGCGGTACATATTAGTGTGATTCCTCTATAGTTGATACATCTCATTGGGTCTCTTTTCTTTAATATAGGGCAGAAGACAGACTCCTTCAATTCTTCTGAGATCCTTTCCTTCTTCCAAATTAAGCAGATTAAGTGGTACAGACTCGCTTGTAGAGTAGCTCTTCCCTCTTTCAGCATCTCTGCTATGAATTGATAAAATCTTCTCGAGCTTCCAACGCGTCAGGTAGTTAAAGTCCCACGAAATTTCGACAGAGCTCCCCTCGGCCGTTGTCAAGTGGTAAATAACTGCCGCGTCGCCATGGCCTCGATGGCGTGTACTGTTTGGTCGACATAGTAGCAGCCATACTGACATGCTATCTTGTACGCAGCAGGCAATCTAAGCCTAGGCAGTCCTTCACATGCTTCATGACTTGTCATATTTTTGCTGGGAGCATGAAAACTGATGAAATGTTGTGTCTCTCCAGGAGCCAGGAGCCGGCTAATCTTTCGCAACACTGTGCCACACAAAGGCAAAAACTACAGGTTTCTTGCTCTCTTCTTCGGTATGTTTCTCCTACGCATCTCATCAGAAATAGCCCGTGGTACCTGGCGATGATTGTAGCCATTTTACCGGAAGACTTTTCGGAGGTGGCTTAGTTTTCCGCTCTGAGGCGACTTTAGCACGATGACGAGGGTGTTCAGAACGCCACGTTTTTTGTCGGATGGTGATGGCTGACAGCGTGCAGACGTCGATCCCTGTGTGTAGGTTTCCTGTAGACACTATGGCTGAGGTGCCCATTGGTTTTCCGGCGAAAGAGGACGTCAAGGAAGAGCAATGTAACATCCATCTCTACTTCCATCGTGAGCGTAATGTAGTTATGAATGTTGTTCGAGTGTTCTAAGAATGGGAGCAGATGATAAAAGAGTCGTCGACGAAGCGATAAAAGCAACTTCACTTAGTTAGAGGCGTGCCCAAAGCGATATCTTCAAGTCTGTCCACAAAAACATTGGCTATGGATGGAGCTAACGGACTTCCATCGCCACGCCGTCCAATTGGTCGAAATACTGACCTCCATATCGGAAATACGAGGATGTGAAAGTGCGCTTAAGCAATTCCAAAATTTTACTATCAAATAACTGGGAGATGAGATCTATATAGTCTTTGACAGAGACACGCGTAAATAGGGAGACCACATCAAAACTGACCATTATATCACATAGCCTAAGATTTAGATGTTTAATTCTGTTAATAAAATCGTCGGTGTTCTTGACGTGAAGCACAGTGCCACCCACATGCGGTGTAAGGAGGTGTTTTGCAAATATATATGTTGGTTCAAATGGCTCTGAGCACTATGGGAGTTAACTACTGAGGTCATCAGTCCCCTAGACTTAGAACTACTTAAACCTAACTAACCTAAGGACATCACACATAGCCATGCCCGAGGCAGGATTCGAACCTGCAACCGTAGTAGCAGCGCGGTTCCGGACTGAAGCGCCTAGAACCGCTCGGCCACAACGGCCGGCTATATGTTGGTGACCCAATGGTATTTCCAAAGGGGAGAAGAGGAGAATCCGTTTATTAAATCTTTTATGGCCCATAAAGTGTAGGTGGTCTCGGCGCCTGAGGGAGAAGATTCTCAATAACCGCTTCTTCCAATGATGATAGTTTTAGGAGCTTTAATTTCTTCCTCATTATTCTTGACTGGGTCTTGTGGCAGTTTCCCGTAGGTTTCCTCGTCAAGATCCAACAGAATTTTAGCGTCGTAGTCAGCCTTTATACAGAATTAGGATGCATTGCTCTTGTCAGCTAGCAGAATCACGATGAGAGGGTGTTCCAGGGTGCGTGAAGTCCACTGCGTTCAGCCCTAGCCACGTTAGACAGCAGTGATTTAAATTTTCAAATAATCTGGCCCGTTTCGCGACGAATTTCGTCTGCATTCTCACTAGGCATCTACGGATTGCTTATTGAGCCTCACTTCAAATATCACTATACGGATAGTCCGAGACTCTGGTCCGTAGTTATCACCTTTCTTAAATGCGTGCGGAGTGGTATCCGCGTCGATCTCTCCCTCCATCATATTGATGAGAATTCACTCGGTTGACTTTGGTTCTGCGCCGTGTTGTTGTTAAGGGAGCTAGACGAATTTCCTGGGGGCCGCGTTGATCCTCTCACAATCTAGGTGCGAGAGTCCCTCTGCCAATTGCAGGTGGACGGCAGTAGCTTGTGACCGTCTCTACTCAGTTGCCTCCTAGTGACATTTAAGCTTTCTCGTAGCAGGACAGAGCTGGCACGACTACACCATTCTTCCAGCTGCCGAGAACTTGATCTGATGGCTCACTATGGCAAATCGTGGAATCATGTTCTCATATCAGCAGCGCAGCAGGAAGGCTAGAGGTTAGTCTTCTTAACAAAGAGCTTACCGTGTTATTTATTGCTGCGCCATGTTTCATCCGCTTACGGGTACATAATGTATGAAAGCATGGTCTCGCGGCGATATGAATTAACAAAATCTTCTCTGGCTTTCAGCAGCGTCAGGCGGTTAAAAACTCACGAGCTTTCAACAGAGCTCCCTCGACCACTATCAAATGATAAATGACCGCCGTATCGCCGTGGCCTCGCAGTTATACAGCCGCTGGCCGTGGTTGTAGCAGCTGTCCTGGCTGTCGATACGCGGGCACAAACTTAACCTGCCCTGCTGAGGTGTTGACCGCAACACCAGTAGCCTCTACTGCGGTCAACTCTAGCATGACTGCCGTGTCGCCATGGCCTCGTCGTTATGTAGCCACGCTGCTGGCTGCAACGTCACTGGTGCTCTCTTCCTCGTCATATACGGCAACGTTTTGATCCCGCGCCCGCTTCAGCCTCACGATGGCCTGGCCCCGGGCTGCACTGACCTGCGAAACGCCGTCCTTATTGGTGGTGTTTTCCGGTATTTTTATTTCTATAGCTTCCGTTATAACGCTATCGCAAAATCTCTTCGCTCTCACAAAGGCAGATGTTTCATCGAACAGAAATCGGTGTCCATTTTCTCTAGCGTGTTCTGCCACGACTGACTCTTCAGGATAGCGTAGGTATAAGCACCTATCCTGTTCAGTCGTGCTCATGAGGCCGATGAAGGCGGATCTAGGGCTTAGAATGCCTAGAGTGTACAAAATAACATGTCAGTGTGGCTGCTACTATTTCAGCCAAACAATACATCTACATCTACATCTACATGATTACTCTGCAATTAACAAGTAAGTGCATGACAGAGGGTCACCGCAATGTGGAGCAATGCCGGAAGGAACAGGAACGGTGCTTATTCCTACGTTGTCCAGAAAAATTAGCCATGGCAGGACAGACTTTAGAAAATCGACACCAAATTCTGGTCCGCGGTACGTACGTCTTTGTAAGAACGAAGGTAGTTTCGGATAGCGTTATAAAAGAAGCTATAGAAATATTAATATATGGAAACAGCACGAATAAGGACGGCGGTTTGCAGCACAGCACAGCACAGGACGCCGCGATTGCGAAGTTGAAGCCGACACGATACGCATGGGACGAAAACATTATTACAGTTGGCGACAAACAGAACACCAGTATGTCACAGCCAGCAGCGTTGCTACATAACGACGAGACCACGGCGACACGGCAGTCATGCCACAGTTGATCGCAGTAGAGGCTACTGGTGTTGTGGTCAACACCTCAGCGGGGCAGGTGAAGTTTGTGGCTGCGTATCGACAGCCAGGACGGCTGCTGCAGCCGCGCGACTTCCACACGCTGCTGTCGATGCGAGGCAACTTGTCATCAGTGGCGCCTTCAACGCCAAGCACCCGGAGTGGAACTCCTGCGTGACGACGACGAGTGGGAGGAGGCTACTCCGAGTAGCCTTACAAAACGACGCGATGGTGCTGGGGACTTTCGAACCCTCACACTATCCCAAGTGCGGCCGATCTGACGTCCTGGACGTCGCGATCACTAAGAGTGCCGTACGCGATGTCATCGCGACTACGCATGTGGTACTATCGTCGTATCACCTCCCGGTGATCGTCGATCTCGCCACTGACGGAGTCGCACCTCCGGAAGGGCGCAAGCAGTATCGTAACGTCGACATGGACCACTTCCGGGACCACCTTTAAGGGACAATCGCCACCATACCTGACCCAGAGGCCGAGGTCGCCGACGAGGCTCTTGCAGCATTTACGCACCTGACACACGAAGCAGCAGCAGCAGCCACGCCGCGAGAGCGAAGACGGCAGCGGGAACACTCGAAGTAGCTCCCACCAGACCTTCCAGTTCATCCGGGAACAGAATCGCCTGTTCTGAGAGTGGTAGGTCACATGACAGCCGCCTACGAAGGCCACGATCAACAGAATGTGTCGCGAAATCAAGTAAGCGATCGCAAATCACCGAAATCGTGCCTGGGCCGGCAGAAGTTCCACTCTCCGAATAGAAGATGGAACATCCTGAAGGATAACAAAAGCAACGACGTGAGAGAGTCTCACTGCTCCAGGTCGGGCGTGGCGTCATCGCCAAGCCTGACTCCAAAGCCGGCGCTTTTGCTGACAGTTTCACACCGGTGGAGGACGTCATAAACAAAGAGCGCGTCCGACTTGTGGAGCAGCGTCTCCCTGTGTTCCGGACGCACAGAGAGATGGACGACATTATCGAGGGAATCACGGAAGAAGAGGTCGTATAGCAACTAGCGCGCCTGCAGACCAAGAAGGCGGGCGGGTGTGACAATATCAGCAACGAGCTGCTGAAGGTGTTGCCGCCGAACGCTGTTCGGTAACTTACAAGAGTTTCCAACTCCGTACTTAGGACCTGCAACTTCCCAACTGTGTGGAAACATGTGGACGTTGTCGCGGTCCCCAAGGCCAGAAAAGGCATGCCGCTGGCTCAAAACAACCGGCCGATCAGCCTGTTGCCTCCAGTCCCGAAGGTATTTGAGAAGCTATATATCATGAGGCTGTGGCGACACGTAAAGGAGGAAGACGTGCTCCCTGCAAACAATTTGGCTTCAGGAGAGGCCGCTCTACGCAGTACTAGCTGCTTCGACAGTGGAGCAGGCGATGGGGTCGTTGGAACAATGTGAGTACCTTGGAGCGGTACTCCTGGACGCTTCCATGGCGTTCGACAATGTGTATAATCTACTCACACAGGGGTTACCGCTGTCGCGCACGCCCATATCTCCAATTCTACCCGACTGGGCGCTCAGTCTACGTGCTCGCCGATAACGGGAAGTCGACAGCGCGTCCCATCGCAGCCAGAGTACCGCAAGGGTCCATCCTCGGCCACTTGGTTTACTCGTTTTACACCACCGACGTCCCGAAGAGGAAGGGGGAGCACATAGCAATATATGCCGACGACACGGCGTTGTACGGACGCGGTATCAACGCCAGGTTGACGCGTCACCGCCTACAATCGGCCTGTGTCGTCTTGGGAGCCTGGAACACGGAATGGTAGCTCAAGTTTAACGCGGACAAAAGCCAGGCGGAGATATTCACCCGCAAGAAGATTCCTTCCGAACTGCAGCCAGTCAGCACCGTGGGAGGCCCCGTCCCATGGACGAACACCGGACGCTATCTAGGCGTCACGCTGAACCGGCGCCTATCGCAGGAGACACATATCAGGGAAGTAAGGTAGAGCGCTGGGCAGGATGCGCTTATTACATCCCTTACTCAACCCAGCTACGCCCTGCCTCCCCTTAGCGGCATCACTCTGTGCCTTACATCAACCAGGTCAGTGTTGGAGAATGCTGCTTGCTGTATTGTGGGGAAACGCGACAGACACGTCGATCAGGAGCCTGCAGACGGTCCAGAACAAGGCGCTTAGACTAGCGCTACACCTCCCACGAGACTTCAGCACCGGAGAACTCCACAGGTTGGCAGGAATCCGGAAGCTAAAGGATCGATTCCGGCTAGCGGCGCAACGACTTTACGTGGTTGCGCGGCAATTGGAGAACGCCCTCATCCGTGGCTTGGGCAAGCAAGTTCACTGGCGCCCGATCACGAGATGGCCTGACCTGTTGTGGGCGTAACTACACGCTGCAGCGCGAGAAGAGGAGATCCCACAACTGCTACGCAGCCCAGAAGACGATCTACAACGAGATGCACAAGTCCATCAACCCAAAGACGAAGTAAGAAAGGCGTCGTCCGCTCATCCTACAACTCACCGGAACTTGAAGTTGCGCTGCGATGCGGCACGGCAGTCATTCACCATCTGATAATGGCCGAGGAGAGCCCGCCAGAAAGCTAGTGGGTGTTTAATCACATGAAGCTGCTCGAAGTCGGAGATGATTTTATTAAAATACTATCTGTTCACACTTCTCTTTCCTCGAAGACATGTTTTTTTTGTTAGGACTCACCATTTAATTTCTTTTCAATGGGAGGCTGAAATTTCAACCTGGTCTTAAAAACTGCCAGGAGGCTTAAAATTTGTTTCGTGACATATCTTGGCATGCTGGGTAAATCCACTTTGCTAAATCAAATTTTTCATCACTTTTGAATTTTATATTGTTGAAAAAAATTATAATATTTCCAAACGCTTAAGTGGAGTTGTTGGTTATCATCGAATGCATTCAAAAAATGTTTCGAATCAAAAATTTCTAAAATTGACGGAGTAAAACTTCGTTTCGATTATTTTGATTTTTTCAAAGAAATTAAAGTATAGTGACCCTTTGAACACCACGTACGTAAGAAAAGTGTAGATAAATTACAAAAATTTCATTTTTATAAGACGTGACAAGAATTCAGCGTAAACTAGAATTACTACGACATTATACAATGTTTGCTCCAGTATGAAGGAAAATTAAATAAAATGACATATTACATCACTTGCACCCCGTATGTGTGTGAATAACACGTAGTTACATCGAAACAAGCCGCAAATGTAGCTTACACCGTCGCGTTCGAGTATAGATTTTCCTTTTTGATATTTGGCAAAATCAATTTTTCAACTAACTTCTTCGTACTGTATTTTTTAGAACTTTTCACTGTAGCCCGCTGCAATGGTACTTTTTTCTTTCTTGCTGACGCTTGTGCTGTTCGATAAGCATATCTGATTCACAATTTTGTCATTATTTCTGAAATAACATGTTCAGAATCACTATTTTTACTCTCTTTGCAGAAACATACGTCTCTTTGGGATATCTGTTCCTTACAATGCTGAGTAAACTCTGATCTGCATTTTGTTTTAGACATCGAGTATATTGTGTTAGTAATGATTCATCAGTCAAGTGGGTACAAAGAGGCAGTATTTTATGGAAAGAAAATTAATTTCTACTAGCAGCATGAGATCCAGGTTCAATTTCTTTTGCCAATGCTGACTTATAAAAACACCATGATGACTCTCCTTTCGGGCAGTGAGAATCTTGAGGATTTTTGTCAGTAGAAGCACAATGTTATATTGATGCACACATAGCATCTGTCATATTCTGTAAATAATAAATTAGTAGACGATACAGTATCTGTAACACGTGAATAATATCAAAATTTATGTTTATATGTATCTTTAAAATATGGTTCAAATGGCTCTGAGCACCATGGGACTTAACCCTAACTAACTTAAAGGCATCACACACATCCATGCCCGAGGCAGGATTCAAACCTGTGACCGTAGCGGTCACGCGGTTCCAGAGTGAAGCGCCTAGAACCGCACCGCCACATCGGCCGGCACGTATCTTTATATAACCTCTATTTTTGTGTACTGTCTTTTTGTAATATTCTGAAAGTTTTTTTATCGTAGAGTCCTTTAGTTGTCCACGACCCTTGCCACTCACATAAGTTTTCTACTTCTTTCTTCTTTCACAATTTGCGTTGTACCTGCATAGGCTCTAAAAAAAGTATAAGTTATAAATTTATCCTATTCTAATTTTCCGATATAAATATTGAAGATAAAATGAATGTGAAGTACATATGTGTGCACATGTATGTATATACAAGAGATTTCGTATATACATACTGACATACAATACCTTTTTGCAGCACGATTCAAACATTCTTCCTTTTATATTTCATGATTACCTCTATAAATATTCAATGAGGTGACATTACCGAAAACTTTTCAATCACCATCTTGAAGCATTTTGGTATATCGAAATCCGTGACTTTCGGATCGTTTGTATATATTTTCAGCAATCGCAGATTCAATGCACAACAGCATCCCGAATGATTACTGAAAAAATCCGGTTAATCTTCACCTAATTCAGTTGCTGCAGCCCTGTAAATTGACAAAACTTTGTTACCATATGAAAATCAATAATTTATCCTGCGATAGAATCAATAACGCTGCCAGAATTAACTTTTGATCGGTAACCTCTAGTTGGCTATGAATCATCGTAACTCACGCCCAAATCTATTTTGTCATCTGAACTGTGAAATATTATACCATTTTTGCTAATATTATCATCACTAAGCTCACAATCAGAATCCATTTGCGAATTGTCCTTACGATCATTGTCAATAAGCTCATTATCGGAATCCAATTTTCCGTTTTCTTCAAAATCATTGTGAATAAGCTTCAATAATGAATGTTGATCAGAGTCACTTTCAATAAGCTTGCAATCACTGTCCAGTTCTGACCCTTTATAGGTACCTTTTACTTTTACCCTACATTCATCAAAAACGACTTTCGTAGTTTCATGACAAAGTGCTATACGTCACACATGTTCTTGAAACGTATTGCAAAAGAAAGATCGCATATTCATAATCGGCGCGAACTGTTGAATGCTGGAATACCCTTTTCCTGCATATATAGATGCCAACCACAGACGCGTATTTACATCAAAAGGACTTCTGCTTGTAGTTTGTTTGAAAGATCGTCTTGACTTATAAAAATGTGATTTGGAAGATTCATTTCCACTCAATTTGCAATAACAACATTTTAGCGTGATTGTACAAGAAAACCCCTAGCACGTTACATCTAACTCAAAATTCAAGGTACTTTGGTCGCAATCAGCGCACTTCGTTTTTGATAATGACGATGATAACAATGAAAAATCAAATAGCGCATTCTCAGATTCATCTGACTTGACAGAAAATCCTAGGAAGTTCTGGTCTTACGTTAAATCAGTAAGTGGCTCGAAACAGCATATCCAGACACTACGGGATGATGATGGCATTGAAACAGAGGATGACACGCGTAAAGCTGAAATACTAAACACCTTTTTCCAAAGCTGTTTCACAGAGGAAGACTGCACTGCAGTTCCTTCTCTAAATCCTCGCACAAACGAAAAAATGGCTGACATCGAAATAAGTGTCCAAGGAATAGAAAAGCAACTGGAATCACTCAATAGAGGAAAGTCCACTGGACCTGACGGGATACCAATTCGATTCTACACAGAGTACGCGAAAGAACTTGCCCCCCTTCTAACAGCCGTGTACCGCAAGTCTCTAGAGGAACGGAGGGTTCCAAATGATTGGAAAAGAGCACAGATAGTCCCAGTCTTCAAGAAGGGTCGTCGAGCAGATGCGCAAAACTATAGACCTATATCTCTTACGTCGATCTCTTGTAGAATTTTAGAACATGTTTTTTGCTCGCGTATCATGTCATTTCTGGAAACCCAGAATCTACTATGTAGGAATCACCATGGATTCCGGAAACAGCGATCGTGTGAGACCCAACTCGCCTTATTTGTTCATGAGACCCAGAAAATATTAGATACAGGCTCCCAGGTAGATGCTATTTTTCTTGACTTCCGGAAGGCGTTCGATACAGTTCCGCACTGTCGCCTGATAAACAAAGTAAGAGCCTACGGAATATCAGACCAGCTGTGTGGCTGGATTGAAGAGTTTTTAGCAAACAGAACACAGCATGTTGTTATCAATGGAGAGACGTCTACAGACGTTAAAGTAACCTCTGGCGTGCCACAGGGGAGTGTTATGGGACCATTGCTTTTCACAATATATATAAATGACTTAGTAGATAGTGTCGGAAGTTCCATGCGGCTTTTCGCGGATGATGCTGTAATATACAGAGAAGTTGCTGCATTAGAAAATTGTAGCGAAATACAGGAAGATCTGCAGCGGATAGGCACTTGGTGCAGGGAGTGGCAACTGACCCTTAACATAGACAAATGTAATGTATTGCGAATACATAGAAAGAAGGATCCTTTATTGTATGATTATATGATAGCGGAACAAACACTGGTAGCAGTTACTTCTGTAAAATATCTGGGAGTATGCGTACGGAACGATTTGAAGTGGAATGATCATATAAAACTAATTGTTGGTAAGGCGGGTACCAGGTTGAGATTCATTGGGAGAGCGCTTAGAAAATGTAGTCCATCAACAAAGGAGGTGGCTTACAAAACACTCGTTCGACCTATACTTGAGTATTGCTCATCAGTGTGGGATCCGTACCAGGTCGGGTTGACGGAGGAGATAGAGAAGATCCAAAGAAGAGCGGCGCGTTTCGTCACTGGGTTATTTGGTAACCGTGATAGCGTTACGGAGATGTTTAATAAACTCAAGTGGCAGACTCTGCAAGAGAGGCGCTCTGCATCGCGGTGTAGCTTGCTCGCCAGGTTTCGAGAGGGTGCGTTTCTGGATGAGGTATCGAATATATTGCTTCCCCCTACTTATACCTCCCGAGGAGATCACGAATGTAAAATTAGAGAGATTAGAGCGCGCACGGAGACTTTCAGACAGTCGTTCTTCCCGCGAACCATACGCGACTGGAACAGGAAAGGGAGGTAATGACAGTGGCACGTAAAGTGCCCTCCGCCACACACCGTTGGGTGGCTTGCGGAGTATCAATGTAGATGTAGATGTAGATGTACTTCCTTCAGTATCTTTTTCATCGCTACTACTAGCAACAGTCTCTTTTCCAACGCCGTTCCTACCAGTACTGTCAGATTTCATTTATGCTCTCATATGACACATTTTCAGTGAAACTTTCACTGCTGTCAGTGACACTTTCGTTATTTTCGCTTTCCACATTTTTCTATATCATCTCCACTATCTCACTGCAATTTACCGAGTGTCATGTCGAGCCATGTCTGATACTTTAGTTACTGGTATTTCATCACGTCAAAGAATTTGTAAGTGAGCGCACGTGAACGTTTACTTTCCAGCGCGGAATGCACATTCCCGTCTCCGTTGTGTCCGCACGGGCAGGTCGTTGGCCACAGGTATAGGTGGTCACGCGGAATAAAAGTGGGTCTTTACTAGCCGCCAGGCTACTGTCATCAGTAGCCGGGCTTCCGCGTCGCTTTAGAGTTGGTGGAGCGCAGAGGCGTTGACGGCTAGTGTGTAAGTATCCTGGTATGACTCAAGTTATGTAACTAACTGGACTGTGTTCGTATGTTGATCCCCTGCTCAGGCCCGGAAACCTTCATAAATATTTAGTTTCTAGTTCACAGTTGAACCCGCCACGAACGTGAATCGCGCATGTCTGGAAACTGCAAAAAAGTTAATTATACGAGGGCAGTTCAATAAGTAATGCAACACATTTTTTTTCTCGGCCAATTTTGGTTGAAAAAGCCAGAAATTTCTTGTGGAATATTTTCAAACATTCCTGCTTCGTCTCGTATAGTTTCATTGACTTCCGACAGGTGGCAGTGCTGTACGGAGCTGTTAAGATGGCGTCTGTAACGGATGTGCGTTGCAAACGACGGGCAGTGATCGAGTTTCTTTTGGCGGAAAACCAGGGCATCTCGGATATTCATAGGCGCTTGCAGAATGTCTACGGTGATCTGGCAGTGGACAAAAGCACGGTGAGTCGTTGGGCAAAGCATGTGTCATCATCGCCGCAAGGTCAAGCAAGACTGTCTGATCTCCCGCGTGCGGGCCGGCCGTGCACAGCTGTGACTCCTGCAATGGCGGAGCGTGCGAACACACTTGTTCGAGATGATCGACGGATCACCATTAAACAACTCAGTGCTCAACTTGGCATCTCTGTTGGTAGTGCTGTCACAATTGTTCACCAGTTGGGATATTCAAAGGTTTGTTCCCGCTGGGTCCCTCGTTGTCTAACCGAACACCATAAAGAGCAAAGGAGAACCATCTGTGCGGAATTGCTTGCTCGTCATGTGGCTGAGGGTGACAATTTCTTGTCAAAGATTGTTACAGGCGATGAAACATGGGTTCATCATTTCGAACCTAAAACAAAACGGCATTCAATGGAGTGGCGCTACACCCACTCCCCTACCAAGAAAAAGTTTAAAGCCATACCCTCAGCCGGTAAAGTCATGGTTACAGTCTTCTGGGACGCTGAAGGGGTTATTCTGTTCGATGTCCTTCCCCATGGTCAAACGATCAACTCTGAAGTGTATTGTGCTACTCTTCGGAAATTGAAGAAACGACTTCAGCGTGTTCGTAGGCACAAAAATCTGAACGAACTTCTCCTTCTTCATGACAACGCAAGACCTCACACAAGTCTTCGCACCCGAGAGGAGCTCACAAAACTTCAGTGGACTCTTCTTCCTCATGCAGCCTACAGCCCCGATCTCGCACCGTCGGATTTCCATATGTTTGGCCCAATGAAGGACGCAATCTGTGGGAGGCACTACGCGGATGATGAAGTTATTGATGCAGTACGACGTTGGCTCCGACATCGACCAGCGGAATGGTACCGTGCAGGCATACAGGCCCTCATTTCAAGGTGGCGTAAGGCCGTAGCATTGAATGGAGATTACGTTGAAAAATAGTGTTGTGTAGCTAAAAGATTGGGGAATAACCTGGTGTATTTCAATGCTGCATAAAACAACCCCTGTTTCAGAAAAAAATGTGTTGCATTACTTATTGAACTGCCCTCGTACTTACACTTATTTATTTCATTTCATTTCGGATGTGGATATAGATTAAGCACATACACATACACTATTACGGATGTACCTGCAGACTGTGCACATACAGAGACATTTTCATATAAAATTAATGTTTCAATTAAATTTCTGCACCGTCTACATCTGTCTTGTGATAGAAACCTAACTATGATTTACTTTTTTTAAAAAGTCAAAATGGCCATAGTAGAAACTGCGACTTTGCCGTAAATTTTAAACACTTTCCGCTCTGTGTATACACTCCGTGATAACCAAGAACTCTACGTATGGGTTTCAAAAAATGATTTTTTTTTTCAAAACTCAAAATTCCAAAACTATGAAAAAAATTTAGCAAATTTGATTTACCCGCCGAATTGAGCATGCCAAGATATGACTTGAAACAAATTTTCAGCTCTCTGCGATTTTTTTACGACCCGGTTGAAATTTTACAGGTACTTTCGATTAAGAAGTTGTAAAGGCATCATAACCCGCCACCAGTCAAAACATTACACAGGAATGTTCGATGAGGACTCTGATGACTCTGAAGCAAAAATGGAGTAATAGTCACCTATTTGATTCTTGTGGTTTCGAATACGCGGTAATTGTACACGCGTTTATGAACGTTGCGTACTGTATGCAAATATCCTATGAAGTTTGAGCAGTCGAATTTCATTAAATATGTAAATTATCGAGACTTCCTGTTGTGAAAAATCAGTGATGCCAGAGTACTTTATCGCTGCAGCGCAACACTTACGTGCACTATGGAGAAGCTGGTCTCAGGCGCTGCCATCAGGCGGCACACCACTCGTTCATGCAGACCGTGTGTTTCGGGAGAGACCGTTGCAGCTAGAAGCAACATTTCGGGACGATCTGAAGTCTCCATACCTTTAACAGAGCGGTGCTAGCACTCCAGAGTGCTATGACGGGACATGAGAGGTGGACTTAGGACCGAATTATTTGCCTGAATGCTGTGGACGAATTTGGGTTGTGATTATGGATTTAGTCTGATCAGCCAAGACATTATGACCACTGCCCACAGCGATGTTGGAAGCCGCCTGGTGGCTTTGCAGGCACGTGACTGCGGTAACACCATAGCGAAGATAAGGACTGCAAATTCAGACAAGCGACTTCACAAAGGGTAGATTATTATTATGCAGAGCCTGTGAATGAGTATCTCGAAAACGACAAAGCAGGTCGAATACTCATGTGCTGCTGCCGTGAGCATCTACGGAAAGAGGTAAGACAGTGGTACTACCATTAGGTGCTAAATGGTTGGGCGTCCATAACTCTTCACAGAACGTGGGCGTCGAAGGCTTGTCTGTTCTGTAAAGTAGGATAGCTGGTGACCTGTAGCTTCATTGCCGAAAGAGCACCATGCCGGTGCACGCACAAGTGTCTCGGACCACAGCGTTCATCGTACATAGTTGAACATGGAGCTTGAACATGGAGCTCCGCAACAGACCATCCCACGTTATCCCAACGATATCGTCAATTACGGTTGCTGTGGGCAAGGGACTACTGGGATTCGACAGTCGATCAAAGGAAACGTGTCGGCTCTTCGGGAAAATCACATTTGTGCTACACTAGGTCGATGTTCGTCTCCACAAATGAAATGAACGGTGACTCGAAACGTCCAGCGCACCACGGATGCAAGCTTTTGGGAGCGGTATTGTGCTATGGCGACATTCTTCTGTGCTTGCAAGGGATCTGTGGTAGTAATCGAAGACACACTGACAGCTGCGAACCACCTGCATCCCTTCATCCTTGATGTCATCCTCGATGGCGGTGTCGTCTTTCAGCAGTATAGTTGTCCGTCCTACAGTGGTTTGAGAACCATTATATTGAACTCATGTAGATGTCTCGGCAACCAAATTCGCCTGATGTAAATCCTACGCAACCCATCTGGGTCGCTATCGGGTGCCATCGCCGCGTACGCAAATCAGTGGCCCGTTACTTAGGCGAATTACATGACCTGCGTGTAGACAGCAAATGCCACATACCTTCACAAATCTACCAACAGACTGGCAGATCCCTGGCAGAATCAGAGATGTATTTCGTTCCAAAGACGGAAAGATGGTCATAATGTTTTGGCTCAACTGTGTAAATGGTAATCTTTCGGATCACATTTTGTGCCGGCCTAACTTTGCATTCATTTGTAGACTATATGATGGCAAGTATCCGACTCACAGTATCTCACATATCTTCGGAATAATAACTCAGAATCACTAAAGAAATAACGTTATGAATCCCCCGAAATTTCACGGTGAATGGCAAAGACGTAATTGTAAATCAATTGACAGTACGGATGGCTAGCACAGACTTGAATTCAAATCACCATGTGTTAGGAATCATTTGAAAATGTAAAGAAAGACAAACAACAATACAATTTTTCCTAAACAGAATACTGTAATGGTTCCCAAGTTGTCGGAAGTTACTGCTATGCTCTGGATTTGCTGCGGTCTCACCATTATACCAAAGTCTGCTGGTCGGAAGCGTTCGCAGTTACGCAAACTGCTTGTAACAGCGTGCTGCTTGGGGTGACGAATGAGGAAAAGTGTCTTTGTCCTGAGAAACGTGGCGGAACAGAAACGAATTCTACTCGTACCACCTAGCTTTCTTATTTGCTGGAAGGCAGCCAAAGCCCTTAGTTCGGGCTAAGACAGGATCGCATTTTGGCAAGCATACCTCGGTCACGAAGAAACGAAAGACTTGTGACTGAATACGGTCTGTGATCAAACAAGTGACTTACGCCGCCTTGGCTCAATCCTGCGATTCATGAAAGGCACTGGTTCCAAAACGACCGTCTTTCACCCTGCACCAGTCCGCCCCCGGTAGCTGAATGGTCAGCGTGACTGATTGTCAACGCTCTGGGCCTGGGTTCGATTCCCAGCTGGGTCGAGGAATTTTCTCCGCCCGGGGTCTGGGTGTTGTGCAGTCCTCATCTTCCTCCTATCATCCTCATCGACTGCAGGTCGCCGAAGTCTGTCCGACGGGGGGCCCCAGCCATACGATTAAATTAAATAAACCTTGCAGCAAGGCGTGGCCGCCAGCTACAGCTTGTGCATTAATGTACCTCAGGGCAGCGCCACCTACACATCCAGATACGTCAAACCACGCCCACTTGGATCATCAGCTCCATAGTCACACACCAACACTTAACTGTACCTCGTCCCTTACTGACATCAAAGACCTCTTCACCTGCAGTCTTCTGTCTGTTGTCCTGAGATTCTGTCTCTTAATTCAGGATGTTTTAGTAGAATTAGAAACAGAAAGGAAAATGGAGTGAGGAAGTAAACTGTTGGAACGCTCTCCTAAGTATTCACTCAGTGAGCATTAACAATTTCGACCTGTCCTTACGGTCTAACTCGAACGAGTCATGTTCTACAGGGAAAAACTTTATGTTTATCGCTGAGAAGGGTTGTAATCGAACGGAGGATTCGTAAACTGAATGGTTAAGTATGAATGTAATCTATTAAATTTCCTATCTCTGGTTCACCCTGAATGTCGATATTCTCTAAATATCGCGTCTATGACGACTGATTCTTTGCTAAACAGCTACCATCTCTCATGTATCGAGTGTCTAGATAAAAAACGCGGAACGAACTGGAGCGATGAAAAAATATTCCCTCAATAGGCGATACTATTTTCATTACTTTCCGCTTGAACACCTGTTTTGTTGTAGATACCATGCATTTCAATGAGCGGAATGATGATTTATCTACTGCGATTACGTGTTCGTTCTGTATCTTCAGTGATCCACCCCTTACAGAATGTCATACCTGAACAGATTTTTGAGTATAGCATGACGAAAATTCCGTAAACAGATATAAGTAATTTCGTCTTACAACACAGCAAGAATCAGGAAATTTAGCCGCGAGGGGTAGTCGCGCGGTCTGGGGGGTCTTGTCAGGGTCCGCGCGGCTCTCCCGTCGGAGGTTCGAGTCCCCCTCGGGCATTAGTGTGTGTGTATTGTCCATAGAGTAAGTTAGTTTAAGTTAGATTAAGTAGTGTGTAAGCTTAGGGACCGATGACCTAAGCAGTTTGGTCCCATAAGATCTTACCACAAATTCACAAATGTCTGCAAATATTGATAGAATATAAGGATTGTCGTTGTGGAGTTTTTCAATCCGAAGACTGGTTTGATGCAGCCCTCGATGCTATGATAGTATGTAAGCTCTTCACTTCTGCGTAATACGGAAACATACATCTACTTGAACCTACTTACTATAGTCAACCTTGGTCTTCCTCTATAATTATTACAAAATGGTTCAAATGGCTCTGAGCACTATGGGACTTAACATCTGAGGTCATCAGTCCCCTAGAACTTAGAACTACTTAAACCTAATTAACCTAAGGACATCACACACACCCATGCCCGAGGCAGGATTCGAACCTGTGACGTAGCGGTCGCGCGGTTCCAGACTGAAGCGCCTAGAACCGCTGGTCCACAGCGGCTGGCTTATAATTATTACACCCCGACATTTCCCCATTACCAAATTAGGGTCGATGCGTCATGATATGTCCTATAGACCTACTTCTTCTTTTATTCAGGAGATGCCATAAAATCTTTTCTTCTCTACTCCATTCACTCCCTATTTACTAGTTATTCGATCGACCCACCTAATCTTCAGCATTTTTCTGTAGCAGCACATTTCAGAACCTTTTATTCTTCACATGTCTGTACTCTTTATCTTCTACGTTTCCCTTCTGTACTTGGCTACATGTCAGATAAATATCTTCCCAAAAGCCTTCCTAACACTTAAATTTACAGTTGACGCTAACAAGAATTGTTTATTACACACTCTACGTACATGCTAAATAATATGGGGATGGGTTTCTTCACTCCCTTCTCAGCTATCTAGTGCCGTTCACTCCTTGGACTCTTGTGAATTGCTAATATAGATAGCATGTAACAAAATTATAACAAAATAATTCGAGGGATTGAGAGGCTGTCTTGAGGAACAAGCTAAAAATAAGAAGCGACGTCCATAAACGTTCGCCAGTGTCACTACAAAACAGTCGATGTAATTAAGGCAAACGACTACAGCTACGCCATCATTTGGTAAAAACTGTGATCTTGTACGCTCTACAGTGTTGTTATGACAGGTGTGGGCGCAGCATTTTTATTTCCACTTAGCCTTGTACGCATGTAATTCTCTACCCGTGTAATGTGCGTTGCCATTTCAGAGCCGGCCGCGGTGGTCTCGCGGTTAAGGCGCTCAGTCCGGAACCGCGCGACTGCTACGGTCGCAGGTTCGAATCCTGCTTCGGGCATGGATGTGTGTGATGTCCTTAGGTTAGTTAGGTTTAAGTAGTTCTAAGTTCTGGGGGACTGATGACCACAGCTGTTAAGTCACATAGTGCTCAGAGCCATTTGAACCAACATTTCAGAAGAGTCCATCGATCGATGTCGCTGATTATTTTTTCGCATTTCTTATAGCTACTATTTGGAAACTAATTAAATTTACATTTGTTTTCTTGATGTGATTCACATTTATTATTTACATTAATGTAATGCACAAGTACTTAAAATTACCATTACTGCGCTAATGTTTCTTCAGAACAGCGGCACTGGAAGTAGAGTTGTAAAGCTACCTGAGACTAATGTACTCTGACATGAGTTAGATTACGGTAGTTTTACTAGTAACTCTGGTGAGCCGGCCGGAGAGGCCGAGCGGTTCTAGGCGCTTCAGTCTGGAACCGCGCGACCGCTACGGCACCAGATTCGAATCCTGCCTCGGATATGGATGTATGTGATGTCCTTAGGTTAGTTAGGTTTAAGCAGTTCTAAGTTCTAGGGGACTGATGACCTCAGATGTTAAGTCCCAAAGCGCTCAGAGCCATTTGAACCATTTTGAACTCTGGTCAGTTACGCTCGTGCCCGCTTTAACTGTACGTTAGGTGTGTTGCATACCCATTGGGCGTTCCTCCTAGCGATCACTTTCTTTACGTATGCTATCAGTATCTAACTAGATTCCCCTAAAACTCGGGAGCGGTGAAACATCTGGAAACTGGGTGAGAATATATAAAAGCTACAGAAAAGTTTTGTTCAATTTAGTTATCCTCATGTCTGTTACTTAAAAATAAAGAGTATGTACAGCAAAACTGAAACTGTCAATGTTTAATTCATGTTTTATTCGAAAATTGTTGATTTATAACGTGAAGCAGAGACATATTGTACTAAAAATACAAAAAAGTGTAGATTTATCATATAGGACTAGAAAACATAATTTCCTCAACGAAAAGGTAAAATAAAAAAATGAAAAAAAATATATCAAACATCACTCAATACTTTGTCGAACATAAAGGAAACATATTTCTGTTATTCATAAACGACTTTCTCAGTTAATCAGTAATAACGGAAAACTCTTGCCTTCGATCATGATAAGAATGTCCTATTGAACACAAAACTAAAAAAATAGATTTTTTATGTTTGTGCATTTGAACTGCACTTGCATCAAAAGTATCTGCTTTAGTTACATAAATCACAGAATTTACGCTATCAACCAATTTTTATTACTTGCAAAACGCAATTTATATTCCGTAAGGATACAAAATATGCAGATGACCTAACTCTACTAACAGAGAATGAAGATGAGCTTCAGACTGGGGTCTATAACTTGCAGCAGATAGCTTCAGATTACAACTTAACATTGTCGGTGGATAAAACGAAAGTGATAGCATTTCAGGTCAAACTACCAGTAAGATCTAAAATGTTGTTGTTGTTGTGGTCTTCAGTCCAAAGGCTGGTTTGATGCAGCTCTCCATGCTACTCTATCCCCTGCAAGCCTCTTCACCTCCGAGTAACTACGGCAACCTACATCCTTCTGAATCTGCTAAATGTATTCATTTCTTGGTCGCCCTCTACGTTTCTTACCCCTCGCGCTTCCCCCCAGTACTAAACTAGTGATCCCTTGATGCCTCAGAATGTATCCTACCAACCGACCCCTTAATTTAATCAGATTGAGCCACAAATTTCTCTTCTCCCATTTCTATTGAGTATCTCCTCGTTAGTTACGTGATCTATCAATCTAATCTTCAGCATTCTTTTGTAACACCACATTTCGAAAGCTTCTAAACTGTTTATCGTACGTGTTTCATTTCCATACCTGGCTAAACTCCATACAAATACTTTCAGAAAGGACTTCCTAACACTTAAATCTATACTCGATGTTAACAAATTTCCCTTCTTCAGAAACGCTTTTCTTGCCATCGCCAGTCTACATTTTATATCCTTCGTACTTCAACCATCATCAGTTATTTTGCTCCCCAAATAGCAAAACTCATCTACTACTTCAAGTGTCTCATTTCCTAATCTAATTCCCTCAGCATCACCTGATTTAATTCGACTACATTCCATTACCCTCGTTTTGCTTGTTGATGTTCATCTTATATTCTCACATGACATTGTCCATTACGTTCAACTGCTCTTCCAAGTCCTTTGCTGTCTCTGGCATAATTACAATGTCTTCAGCAAACCGCAAAATTTTTATTTATTCTCCATGGAGTTTAATACCTACTCCGAATTTTTCTTTTGTTTCCTTTACTGCTTGCTAAATATGCAGATCGAATAGCATTCGGGATAGGCTACAACCCTGTCACACTCCCTTCTCAACCACTGCTTTCCTTTCATGCCCCTCGACTCTTATAACTGCCATCTGGTTTCTGTACAAATTGTAAATAGCCTTTCGCTCCCTGCGTTTTACCGTGCCGCATTTACAATTTGAAAGAGAATATTCTAGTCAACATTGTCAAAAGCTTTCTCTAAGTCTGCAAATGCTATAAACGTAGGTTTATGTTTCCTTAACCTATCTTCTATGAGAAGTCGTAGGGTCAGTATTGCCTCAAGTGTTCTGTCTGGAACAATAAAATCTTGGAGCAGGTGAAACGCATTAAATATTTAGAATGTACGTTACTCACGAATATAAACATGATGTGGACTTAAATAAATTTACTTCCAAATGTGGGACCATCATAAAAATCACGCAGAATAAAGCCAGGAAAGAAACCCAGTTGAAAATTTATAAAACAACAGCAGTATCAACCCTTTCTTATGGAAGTGAAGCAAGAGCAACAACAATGCGCCAAGAAAGTAGAATACGGGCTCAAGAAATGAGATTTCTAAGAATAGTATAAGGACGTACAACGGGAGATCGAAAAAGAATTGAAAATCGTATAGATGCAAAAAGATTCTCGGTAAAGGCTCTCAATTATAAATGCACTTTTGAAGAAGAGGGTGGAGTACCGTAAAAGGCAATTTTCTTAATAAGTTAAGTGAAGCAGAAGAAGGACTAGGAATAAAACACATTCTGGATTAACACTGAATGATGCATGATTGTAATTTTGAGTAAAACAAACAACCAAACGAATAAAAAAAAAAGAGTAGTCGTCGGCTCCAGTTTCTGTCTTACTCATTCATTTATGTTTCGACCGATAATCATACCATTTATTACGTCTTTTGTGTAGCGTACCAAAACTACGAACCGCAGTTTTCGTAGCGCGCAACTCTAGTCGGAAGACGTTGAGAACTGCATATTCTTAATTTGGATTTCCAACCACCAGGCCAATGTTTCATAATGTTTATCGGACTAACCATTATACACTGCTAAACGTTTGTTTACTGCCACTAAATCACCCAGTACTGCATACAGCACACGTTGGGAATGTAACTTACTAACACATTGTAAAAGCTGTCTGATTCTAAAATACTTCCTAACGTATGTTGTTTGGGCGTCCGTGAAACACAAAGCAACCAAACGCATGCGTAATGGCATAAAAAAATGTTCTGAGTGTGACTGAGAGCCAAACTTCCGCGCGAGACTGCTACGGTCGCAGATTCGAATCCTGCCTCGGGCATGGATGTGTGTGATGTCCTTAGGTTAGCTAGGTTTAAGTAGTTCTAAGTTCTAGGGGACTGATGACCACAGATGTTAGGTCCCATAGTGCTCAGAGCCATTTGAACCATCTTTCGAACCAAACTTCCGCACGTCATTTCATTTGCGCTAGATTCAGCAATTTTAATGCAAACTTTTTCATTTGTCGTTATTTTGATGGATTACTCACCTGTGTAGGCGAGATTACTAACACAAGCTTGTGCAATGGCGCTTGACTCAGATGTACCAGTTTCGAATCCTGCTGAGGGTAGACGTTTTCTACACCAGTACTTGCCTGGCAATGGGCGGTGATATTGTGTCTAGTTCCTGATTACCAAACTTTGGACCTGTGTCCTGGATTAAATTCCAAACATCTCCACAATGTTTCATGTAGTGAACACATGTGACACTGTTGGCGACGAGCGGTCTGTTTGATGGGGACGTTAAGGTCGGCGGCTCCGTTGGCGCCATTAAAGAGGAGTAGGATATGTGCCGGCCCCTCGTTATAACCTAGCCAACAACGGTTTTAGATGGTTGGCAGAAGCCGCCTCAAGACGAGATACCGAAAATATTCAGTGTTATCCGTAAGTACCTTTGGAATTAAGAAGACGATTATATGAAAACTACAAGTTGTTCAGGAAAAGTACATGTACCAGTCGATAGGACATCTCTCAAAGTTCTGAACTCACATTAGAGTTGCTGAACGTGGCAAACGTTAATATACTGTATGTATATAACACACTGAAATAGCTGAGAAGATGCCACAATCACCTGCTTCGGGAATCGGTTTACTGGGTTGCCTAACTGCAGGCGCTAAGTAATACGGTGTGGAGCAGATGATCTGTCTTCAATTTCTGAGGCGACTGGTCCTATTGCAACTATGCCACGGTCTGCGTTACGAACGAAAATTTGAGAGATGCTGTAGGCTATCTAGTGATATACACTCTAAGACAGATATAAAAAAACGTCTCGCCACGAAAGAGTTATGCAGACTGATCAGATATCGATCTGTGGAAACGCAAAATTGTACACCTTAGCGGCCGATGGATGAATGTCTGACGCCACAGCGCTATTTCACCGCACAGCTGGTAAGCGTAGTAAACTGGGGACTTGTCGATTTTTTTTTTTTCATCAGTCTACTGACTGGTTTGATGCGGCCCGCGACGAATTCCTTTCCTGTGCTAACCTCTTCATCTCAGAGTAGCACTTGCAACCTACGTCCTCAATTATTTGCTTGGCGTATTCCAATCTCTGTCTTCCTCTACAGTTTTTGCCCTCTACAGCTCCCTCTAGTACCATGGAAGTCATTCCCTCATGTCTTAGCAGATGTCCTATCATCCTGTCCCTTCTCCTTATCAGTGTTTTCCACATATTCCTTTCCTCTCCGATTCTGCGTAGAACCTCCTCATTCCTTACCTTATCAGTCCACTTAATTTTCAACATTCGTCTATAGCACCACATCTCAAATGCTTCGATTCTCTTCTGTTCCGGTTTTCCCACAGTCCATGTTTCACTACCATACAATGCTGTACTCCAGACGTACATCCTCAGAAATTTCTTCCTGAAATTAAGGCCGGTATTTGATATTAGCAGACTTCTCTTGGCCAGAAATGCCTTTTTTGCCATAGCGAGTCTGCTTTTGATGTCCTCCTTGCTCCATCCGTCATTGGTTATTTTACTGCCTAGGTAGCAGAATTCCTTAACTTCATTGACTTCATGACCATCAATCCTGATGTTAAGTTTCTCGCTGTTCTCATTTCTACTACTTCTCATTACCTTCGTCTTTCTCCGATTTACTCTCAAACCGTACTGTGTACTCATTAGACTGTTCATTCCGTTCAGCAGATCATTTAATTCTTCTTCACTTTCACTCAGGATAGCAATGTCATCAGCGAATCGTATAATTCCACTCCTGAACCTTTCTTTTATTTCCATCATTGCTTCCTCGAAGTACAGATTGAAGAGTAGGGGCGAAAGGCTGCAGCCTTGTCTTACACCCTTCTTAATATGAGCACTTCGTTCTTGATCGTCCACTCTTATTATTCCCTCTTGGTTGTTGTACATATTGTATATGACCCGTCTCTCCCTATAGCTTACCCCTACTTTTTTCAGAATCTCGAACACCTTGCACCATTTTATATTGTCGAACGCTTTTTCCAGGTCGACAAATCCTATGAAAGTGTCTTGATTTTTCTTTAGCCTTGCTTCCATTATTAGCCGTAACGTCAGAATTGCCTCTCTCGTCCCTTTACTTTTCCTAAAGCCAAACTGATCGTCACCTAGCGCATTCTCAATTTTCTTTTCCATTCTTCCGTATATTATTCTTGTAAGCAGCTTCGATGCATGAGCTGTTAAGCTGATTGTGCGATAATTCTCGCACTTGTCAGCTCTTGCCGTCTTCGGAATTGTGTGGATGATGCTTTTCCGAAAGTCAGATGGTTTATCGCCAGACTCATATATTCTACACACCAACGTGAATAGTCGTTTTGTTGCCACTTCCCCCAATGATTTTAGAAATTCTGATGGAATGTTATCTATCCCTTCTGCCTTATTTGACCGTAAGTCCTCCAAAGCTCTTTTAAATTCCGATTATAATACTGGATCCCCTATCTCTTCTAAATCGACTCCTGTTTCTTCTTCTATCACATCAGACAAATCTTCACCCTCATAGAGGCTTTCAATGTATTCTTTCCACCTATCTGATCTCTCCTCTGCATTTAACAGTGGAATTCCCGTTGCACTCTTAATGTTACCACCGTTGCTTTTAATGTCACAAAGGTTGTTTTGACTTTCCTGCATGCTGAGTCTGACCTTCCGACAATCATATCTTTTTCGATGTCTTCACATTTTTCCTGCAACCATTTCGTCTTAGCTTCCCTGCACTTCCTATTTATTTCATTCCTCAGCGTCTTGTATTTCTGTATTCCTGATTTTCCCGGAACATGTTTGTACTTCCTCCTTTCATCAATCAACTGAAGTATTTCTTCTGTTACCCATGGTTTCTTCGCAGCTACCTTCTTTGTACCTATGTTTTCCTTCCCAACATCTGTGATGGCCCTTTTTAGAGATGTCCATTCCTCTTCAACTGTACTGCCTACTGCGCTATTCCTTATTGCTGTATCTATAGCGTTAGAGAACTTCAAACGTATCTCGTCATTCCTTAATACTTCCGTATCCCACTTCTTTGCGTATTGATTCTTCCTGATTAATGTCTTGAACTTCAGCCTACTCTTCATCACTACTATATTGTGATCTGAGTCTATATCTGCTCCTGGGTACGCCTTACAATCCAGTATCTGATTTCGGAATCTCTGTCTGACCATGATGTAATCTAATTGAAATCTTCAAATCTTCCCGTATCTCCCGGCCTTTTCCGAGTATACCTCCTCCTCTTGTGATTCTTGAACAGGGTATTCGCTATTACTAGCTGAAACTTGTTACAGAACTCAATTAGTCTTTCTCCTCTTTCATTCCTTGTCCCAAGCCCATATTCTCCTGTAACCTTTTCTTCTACTCCTTCCCCTACAACTGCATTCCAGTCGCCCATGGCTATTAGATTTTCGTCCCCCTTTACATACTGCATTACCCTTTCAATATCCTCATACACTTTCTCTATCTGTTGATCTTCAGCTTGCGACGTCGGCATGTATACCTGAACTATTGTTCTCGGTGTTGGTCTGCTGTCGATTCTGATCAGAACAACCCGGTCACTGAACTGTTCACAGTAACACACCCTCTGTCCTACCTTCCTATTCATAACGAATCCTACACCTGTTATACCATTTTCTGCTGCTGTTGATATTACCCGATACTCATCTGACCAGAAATCCTTGGCCGGACGCGGTGGTCTAGTGGTTCTAGGCGCGCAGTCCGGAACCGCGGGACTGCTACGGTCGCAGGTTCGAATCCCGCCTCGGGCATGGATGTGTGTGATGTCCTTAGGTTAGTTAGGTTTAAGTAGTTCTAAGTTCTAGGGGACTGATGACCACAGAAGTTAAGTCCCATAGTGCTCAGAGCCATTTGAACCAGAAAACCTTGTCTTCCTTCCACTTCACTTCACTGACCCCTACTATATCTAGATTGAGCCTTTGCATTTCCCTTTTCATATTTTCTAGTTTCCCTACCACGTTCAAGCTTCTGACATTCCACGCCCCGACTCGTAGAACGTTATCCTCCGTTGATTATTCAATCTTTTTCTCATGGTAACCTCCCCCTTGGCAGTCCCCTCCCGGAGATCCGAATGGGGGACTATTCCGGAATCTTTTGCCAATGGAGAGATCATCATGACACTTCTTCAATTACAGGCCACATGTCCTGTGGATACACGTTACGTGTCTTTAATGCAGTGGTTTCCATTGCCTTCTGCATCCTTATGTCGTTGATCATTGCTGATTCTTCCGCCTTTGTCGATACCGGGTCATAATATCTTTGCGAATTTCATTCCGTGTACTCAGTAGGAGAATGACGACGCTTTGCAGACAGAAGTCTTAACACATACACAGTTTGCGGAATTTGGGACAGGACGTGTAGTAGGGCTCAGAGAAGCAGGTTGGAGTAATCGGTGAATCGCTAGACATTCGAATAGGAGCGATGCCACTATTGCACGATGTTGGCAGGACTGGGTGAACCGTGGCCGAACACAGCGTCAAGAAAGAAGTGGTCGAGCTGCAGAGACGACAGAACGTGAGGAACAAGATATTGTCGATAGGCACTCACTCGATTCGACGTTACCATAGATCCGACGTGCAACTAGTGCTTCAGTGACACAAGGACCGTTAAGAGGAGGTTTAATATCTTATGCCCGAAAAAAGCACGTTCTTTGAGAATTTTTTTCTCGGGATGTGTTATAGATATCAATGTAAAATTTGGTCAAAATGTTTATTGATATTTCCTCCACAAACTGGAGTTTTTTGGACCGGAAATGTCGAAGATAAAAGGCGTAAGTGCCGTCGGAACGAAACAAAATTTCGGTATAGACCTCCACGCGCGGTACGTTACAGGTAGCCGGCTCGTCTGAAATCAAAATTGAGTTGACGTTAGCGAAGTATATAAGATTCTTTAGAAGTTGTACTTCGCTTAAGTTAGTTGGACGGTAGGAAACAAAATCGCGGCCATTTGAAAAAATAAGGCTTTTTCATCGATTTTTCGACTTCGTCGGCCAAGTAAAAAGATTTATAGTTGATGGATCGGTATATAAGTGGTACATCTCCTAGAAAATTAGCTTTGTCGGAAACAAAGAATAATGCCAATCGATTCAGTAGATTTGAAGTTACCATACCGCGTGATAAAAAAACGGCATTTTGAGAAAAACGCGTAAGACGTTTTGACTACATATAAATGCAATATTATGTAACTTACGTTCAATCTGCTATTCCGGGTCCATAAACTACTCCTTCCTCTTCCTCATAGAGGGCGTTCTGCTTCATCTGGGCCATTCTGCGCTGCTCCAGAGCCGCTCGTACGACCGGTGACAAGCGGTTTTCGGCCGCTTGAATCCGGTGGCCGTCCGAATGCTTGGCGAACTGCGTCGAATAGAGTCCCAGGGTGACGTCCATCGTTGTCATGGTCTTCAGAATTGCTGAATACCCTTCGTTGAAGCTGCTCACTGCGGGGAAAGTCGCTATCTCCACAGTCTTCGCACCAGAATGCAAATGCTTGGGGGATAACTTCCAAACACACGCGTTCAAACTTTCATTTCAATTTTGTGTGTTTCCTCCAAAGCACCGGTACAATAACTTGTCCCCCAAAAGAAAATAACTGGTGCCTGAAAAAGGTCCATTTCAGACAGGTGCATTTTATTTGTTCAACCCCGAATAACAAACATTTCCGTTCCGTATTCGGAAAAACCGTTTCAGGGGTTGATTCTAAACGCTTTTATGGATCCAAAAATGCAATTTACAAAAATCGATTTTTTGAACCAAAAGATAGTAAACCTCCCCTTAATACTCGTCGGTGACTGACAGATAGGAGGTTGAGCTCAAGGCGCCCTCGCGAGCACCGCTGACCTCCATACATCAACAAGCCCGTATGCAGGAAGGGCACATTCCGCCTGGAATTTCATTGACTG
The DNA here is from genome assembly GCF_021461395.2 of Schistocerca americana. NCBI lineage: Eukaryota > Metazoa > Arthropoda > Insecta > Orthoptera > Acrididae > Schistocerca > Schistocerca americana. The sequence continues at coordinate 545,570,940 of NC_060119.1, forward strand.
GAGTGGAAATGTCTTCAGTGGTGCGTCTCGCTTCGAATTCAACCCTGATGAGCAGCGAAGACTAGCCTGGAGACACTCCACACAGCAGTGGGATACCAACCTGACTGGACCCGCCATACGACAGCACAACCAGATCTAGGGTGCCATTTCTTTAGATAGCAGGACCCCTTACAGGATAGAAGTCCGTCGACGATATTCTACGCTCCTTTTTGTCGTCCTGTATGGCAAACCATCTTGGGCTTACAATTCAGCAAGATAATGCCCGAGTTTTTATTGCTTATCTCCGTGCTTGCCTAACCCTACATTGATCAGGTAGCTCTCCGGATCTCTCTCCAATTGAGAAGGTTTTGAACATTAAGGGCAGTGCCTTCCAAACAGCTCGCCATTTTGTTGATCTAACACGAGACCAGTCGGACAGAAATTGGCACGATATCCCTCAAGACATCCAATTATCAATCAATGCCAAGCCGAACAACTGGGTTGCATAAGCGCCATGGGTGGACCAACGTGTTATTGACTTGCTCAGTTTGTGAAGCTCTTCTCTTGAAGAAATCATTCAATTTTTCTAAAATTGTAATAATTTTTTTACCTGTACATGTACGTCATTTGCCTTGGAGTCTATTCAAAGAATACTCGTACTTCTACTGCTGAACATGAGTAGCTTACGCGACCAAACATAGAGTTTTAGTTCGTATTCGCTGTCCCAAAAAAAAGTAGTATTAGCTCTATTAAGAGGGGCGATGTTAAGTTGGACTAAAGTGGGGTCGCGCTCCGGTCTGAACAGCGCATGCTCACCACCGCGCGGACGGAGCCGGCGCGCAGGTTCTCTGCGCCAGCGGCGGCCAGCGCCCGCTACCCTCTACCGTAGCCCGCCACTACTCGGCTCCGCTCTGCCCTTTTGTGTGCCGGCTGACGGCGTGCGTTTTGTGGGCGCGCGGCGTGCATTCTGCAGTCTGTTTGCCGGACCGCCCAGCCGGCAGCCGCGCAATGAGCAGCCACGGCCGCGGCGCCCCCTGCTGTACTGTAGCTACAGCTCTAGCTGTACAACACGCGCCACGCTCGTGCAGCCGCGAGGTCCTCCTGGGAACCACACATTCGTCCAGAACTATACAAAAGAAATACACAGAAAATTCGCACTTTCAAATATGAACCACTATCCGCTGTGTATTGGAATCTCGACAGCGAAAATTTTTGCCGGGCCGGGGCTCGAACCCTGATTTCCCGTTTTAAGCTTAACTGCCTCTGCCATTCGTGCACGGATCACGGCCAGACGGAAACTTTCATTGGCCGTCGTCCATGTGGCACAACCTGCACTCGTACGTTACATACATTCACGTCCAGGAACGACATTCTTATTAAGAGTCGAGGACCTGGTATTGGCGAATAAATACGCTATAGCAGTGTCTATATCAGTAAGAACTACGATACAATGTTCCTTAGGACATGTACGCGTGAAACTACATGTAATTCTTAGTAACACAGGCACTACTGTTTCGTACTACAGAAAAGAAGGACGCACAGAGAAAGGCGGACCTCTCAACTCCAATTCCTCTTGTCATAAAATCGTGTAACAAAGCCGCGATGGCTCTTCCGCGGTCACACTCTTCACAAGTTTCGGAAGATGTTACCACAGCATGTGAAACGCAAACTTGTGCAATTATTCCTTCTGCTGGCCCTCACCTATAACGGTTGTGAGCTCACACTCCTTTTGTAACTATACACTAGTGTTCATTCGAGATTATTAACATAGACTACTCTCTGAAGACACCTCCAGACACTGAATATGACTCAATGGTAACGCAGTCTGAGTTTTATCTAGCATTTGAGAAGGCGTGCTTCTGCAAAGCGCAACGAAAAACGGGGAAATTTGCTGAAGTATCACAGCTGAATACTGAACACGTACATGAACTAAAAACCGCGTACCACACGGCCTGAAAGTGTCATTTATGACGTCAGAGCTAGTTACAGCGGACTGGCTGGCACACAATGGAAAGACTGATGTGAATTTTATACGGCGTGAGTAGGCTGCTTCCCTACACAAGGACCATTCAAAAAGACCTGCACATTCTGAGTAGTCACACTTTTCATGTATAAGGTAAGTTAAATGTAATTTTTAATACCGTTGATTATTATAATGTCTGTATTTATGCAATGCCTGTGTCTTACATTACATTGCCTCTTAGACACGCAGGCATGTCTGAAGAAAGATACAGTGTTTTGACGACTACAGCTACTGTAAATATTCGTACATTCCAGCATACAAGAAAATAATAGAAATTTCTGCTATAATGAAAGTTCATATTCAATCCTTTTTCTGTGTGACAAATATTACTAAAATACATGAGCCCATTTATGATTCCAAGTTTTCGTAAGTTGTATTCCTTAAACTGTACCTAATTGATGTTCCTTATAAATTATATTGATTTTCAAATTAAAATTTTGTATTTTTCTAATAAAACAATAACAAATTGTTTCTCATTTTTTATTGTAGCTTAAGTACCGGTTTTGTCTGGTGAGGTTTCGACGGCCACATATTACAGCGAGTAAAAGAAGGATATATTATTTGGAGCGGAAAAGTGGCAAAATTATTACACGAGAGGTCACAAAAAAAAAAGTTTTAGAAAAGCTATAAAAATAACAACTCAAAGAACTAATTGTTATCTGATAACACTTCACACTTGACGAGAACAGAGCCTCACGTCTATGTTACTGTTGTATAGAATAGAAGGGAATTTACTGTCGAAAATACTTGAAATTTAAAGGAACCATACTTCTATAGAATTCTGTTATTCGATTTTTCTCAAGCACTGCATTTTTTGAGTTGTGTCACTGTTCTCACCGGTGTGCGAAATGTTGTTTTCCTCCGTTACCTATACTGCCTAATAAGCCGAAAACAATGAGCGTGTGTTGTGAATTACGTCGTAGCAGCGGAAGGGTGCCTTTAAAAACTGCATCAGCGTAAACTTACCTGAATTACTGAAAATACCCGTCAAAACAATAAATACTAGTGCGATATGCATTTTCAGTATAACTCCTCAGCAAATGCAACGTAAGAGTAAGAAACAAATTTCCCTATGAAAACACCTTCAGAGATTCAAAACGGAGGCAAATACTTCTGTCTAAAAAAGTTGGCAACGTAGTTATGATTTATGTACGATCGGAAAGGTTGAACAAGTATACATATCAAAGCACTCATGCCTGTAGTCTGAGTGAAAACATCCATACAATTGCCTAAACTGACAAGGATGATCAAAGAGTGTCTTAGATCGGCAAAGGAGAAAAGAGACCCACTTGCAATATCGCGAATATACCGCATACCATGCACATGCGGAATAGTTTATGTCGGAATGACTGGACGATCCATTAACACTAGGATCAAAGAGCATAAGCGACATTGCAGGTTGGGGTAGGTGGAGAAATCGGCCGTGGCAGAGCACGCACTGAATGAGACCGACCACGTAATAAAATTCGCCGACACGGAAGTTCTGGCTGTAGAGAACCACTATCACACGCGCTTGTTCAGAGAAGCTGTAGAAATACAAAAACACGCTAACAGTTTGAAAGAGAAAAGAGGAAAGCCTTAAGGTAAACGGATCCTGGCTTCCCGTACTGCAGCGAACGACCGTCGCAGGTAGCAAGAGGAGAACCGCACCGGAAATGACCGCGGAGAAGCCCTCGGACGTTGGCGCGCCAGGTACATATAGTTTGCGCCCGCGAGCTCGGATCCAGTTCACCACCGGCAATGGAGGGTGGAGCTTTGACAATGCCAGCCACTCGTGCTGGCGAAACGTCAGAAAAATCATTACATGAACGTCGGCCGAAGAACCCGAGACAAAAGCCAATAGGCAGTTTGTCAACAAGTGGCCACGAAAGCCTCAACAATTTTGTATCCATACAATTGACGTAATAGTCAGAGATTTGCGTCAATCTGTCTCACATTGACTGAAACTACTCAAACCAGGAGGGTGAGTCAAAAATATTCATATAGGTGACATGGCCGCAGAGACTTTGTTGCATTCGATTGTTTCATTCGACTGAAAACACAACTGAACGAAAAAACAATGTCGCAGTATTTGACATATTCCCAGTTCCCGTTTAAAAATGTTGAAATCTGAGGGTATCTGATAGTTACTGAATGCTGAAATTATTTTTTACTTTTTTTGAGAAATCTGAGAAACGTGGATACTCTTAAAATGACAGTGGTTTTCCCGTGTCAGGAACGATGGCTCTACATGTGACGTCAAACCGAAAGCTCTACAGCTTCCAACGAACTCTATTCCAGTATCAGTTTTAGTTGGCGATGAGACATTTCCAGACACTTCCGCATAACCTATCTCACAAAAAATGATGCGTGTTTGTGAGATGTTTAATGTAGCGCATCACTTAAGCTATATATTTTCGTAGTACGGAAGCATGAATATGAGAAACTTTAGTTTTGCAAACAAATAGATCAACACGGCGAGCGATCAGCTTTGATAGTAACTTAGGCCCCATTTTACAGACTACATTCTTCATTCTGAATAAATAGTGAAATAAACATTCTCAGTGTTCTGTTTTACCGCTTTAAGCACGTTTGCTTGTTGTTCCGTGTTGTGATTGGCTGACAGAAGAAATCAAAGCGGGTGGTATGTTGATTTGCGTACTTGTGTAATGGCGTATTTGGTTATTTTCGTATTTATACCTGCGTATTACAAAAAGATGCAGTTTAACTGATGCACCACATTAAAATCTCTCTAAAATGCGTCGCTTTTGCTACGATTTGTTGCGCAAAAAATCTAGAAATCTGACGTTGCCGACTGAAGTCATTACCTGCACTTTAAGTTAAAAATGAAGATTGTTTCGTTATTTTAGGTAAATGAATTTTTATGATTAAACCACCAAGCTTTCGAGAAATATGAAGGGACGAGTACTTTAGGCATAAGTGAAGGGAAAACTGAAATGCACTGGCTTGTACCTTCTAATTAAGCTAACAACCTATTCTTATGGTCGCACTGAGCGGTAATGCGCTGCTTCCTGGACTCGAGTAGGCGCCCCGGCCTCGGATAGAATCCGCCCGACGGATTAACGACGAGGGCCGCCGTGCTGGCCAGCCTGGATGTGGTTTTTAGGCGGTTTTCCTCAACTCACTAGGTGAATACCGCGCTGGTCAACACGTCCCGCCTCAGCTACAGGACTCGCAGACATTTGCAACGCGTTCACACTACTCCATGGTTTACACTAGACGCAGACAGCTGGGGTACACTGATTCTGTCCCAGGGGGTATGGGGTGGCGGCAGGGAGGGCATCGGGCAACCCCTTCAACATTAACCATGCCAAATCCGATTGTAAAAGTTCCGACCTTGCGCAAACTGCGGGACTAAGGCTCAAGCAATAGCAATAGTAGTTATTCTTATGGCCGCAGGACCATGTATGTTGTGTACATAGTTCCGCGTAGTCAGCGTGTACACAACTTTCCCACTAGAGCGCGCCCCGCTAAGCACAACAGCGCAGGCGCAGCGCTCGTCCGTCTCCGCTCTACGAGATGGCTCTGCCATAAAGACAGACCAAATTCTGCTTCCGCCGATCCGTGTATTAATATGTAACGCAGCCAATGAGATTGCTGCTAACGTAGAACCTTTTCTCCTCGCGGATCACACTAGCGCATAGATACCTGAACGCTCGAGGTATTATAGCGAGTGTACAGACCTGGTATTAGTGAGTCTGCATTAGTCTACATCATTCTATAGTCAAGTTTCAGTCTGCACCTAAGAAGATTACCATATTCCTGTACGTAGCCATGAAGAGAAATGTATAGACACTTTGTCAAGTATCAGAGATATGTGAGAATAATATTAACGTACCAAGACGAAAGGAACTTCAGATTGTCAATTGTAAATAGCATACAGAACCAAGTTAAGTTATTTTTATGCTTATGAAACTTCCTGGCAGATTAAAACTGTGTGCCCGACCGAGACTCGAACTCGGGACCTTTGCCTTTCGCGGGCAAGTGCTCTACCATCTGAGCTACCGAAGCACGACTCACGCCCGGTCCTCACAGCTTTACTTCTGCCAGTATCTCGTCTCCAACCTTCCAAACTTTACAGAAGATCTCCTGCGAACCTGCAGAACTAGCACTCCTGAAAGAAAGGATACTGCGGAGACATGGCTTAGCCACAGCCTGGGGAAGGTTTCCAGAATGAGATTTTCACTCTGCAGCGGAGTTTGCGCTGATATGAAACTTCCTGGCAGATTAAAACTGTGTGCCCGACCGAGACTCGAACTCGGGACCTTTGCCTTTCGCGGGCAAGTGGTAGAGCGCTTGCCCGTGAAAGGCAAAGGTCCGGAGTTCGAGTCTCGGTCGGGCACACAGTTTTAATCTGCCAGGAAGTTTCATATCAGCGCACACTCCGCTGCAGAGTGAAAATCTCTTTCTGATATTTTTATGCTTGTTATTATTTTAATAAATGTGTGTGAAAATTAATCAAGCTCTGTTTAAAGTTGGTCACCGTCAATCTGTTACTCTAAGCGTGCAGAAGATAAACACGTCACGATAAGACCACGAGATATATTGCTGACACTCGCCTACTTCGTTAGAGCGACAAGTCAAATAATCTGATGATGTGTGTACCGAAGGTCTTACAGTACGCGCACCACAATGTATTAAGTCTGCGTTCGCAGCACTAGATTGTTGTTTCAAATATGGGATGATAGTGAACTCTATTAATGCCGATATGGCCGGCCGAAGTGGCCGAGCGGTTAAAGGCGCTACAGTCTGGAACCGCACGACCGCTACGGTCGCAGGTTCGAATCCTGCCTCGGGCATGGATGTGTGTGATGTCCTTAGGTTAGTTAGGTTTAAGTAGTTCTAAGTTCTAGGGGACTTATGACCAAAGCAGTTGAGTCCCATAGTGCTCAGAGCCATTTTTTGAATGCCGATATGGCAAAGAGGCTGTTATGTGTACCTAGGATAGCAGGTGTCAATGAATGAGATATTCTGAAGGTATTCAAATGCCTTCATAACCTAGCGGAAAAGCAACGCTTTATGCCAGTAAGATTATGTAGACATTATCAAATGCCTTCAGTGCTCAAATTTTGACCCTGGGCAACTTTCCGGACTACAGTGAAGTGTTGACGGTTTGGCGACATAATGTATCAGTAGAGTCGTTGAAGCTATTTTTATATAAAATAGTGTGATCTTTGTAATTTTCAACATAACAGTGGAAACCTATGAAAATCACAAAAATGAGGAACAAACGGTACTGTCAAAGCCTAATACCAAAATCGGCAAACAGTAACGCCAGAATTGACACATAATAACAACGAAATTGGCAAAAAAAAAGCACCGAATTTGCCTACAAAATAAAACGGTTTTATACCTGTGACTGGCTATAACTAATTAGCAGCTTGTGGATTTCACAGCCTGAGGACCGGCCACCGTGTGACAGACCTACCGCGCGCGCATCCACCCGAGATGAGGTTGCCGCCGGCCGTGATTGGGTCAACTGGGGCGGTCAGCAACGTGCCGACGCCAGGGTCGCCTTCCATTGGCTGGCTGACATGGGAGGGAAGCTTGCGGCCTGTCTACACGCTACGGTTTGCCTGCGCAGACAGGCCGACCTTTAGACTCGTGCAGCGAGCTGCACTCAGGCTGATGGGTTGCCCCGCGTGAGCCGATGGGCGATCATCCACTGAACGTGGCTGATGGGTTGAGCGCAGGTTACCGGGCTAGAGCCGCAAGTGCTGACAGACCAAAGACTTGTGATGGGCTGATCCCGTCTCTAAGCTTCTCCTTCAACAGTCTAGCTGACACTGACACGCTATTTAACCTGTGCTAATATTGAGGTGTTCACGGTGACCTCGATATTGCAGCATATTAGGAGCTCATTACTAGAACAAGACACGACTGCTGTGAAAGTGATATCGTTTAACAGCTGGAGCAACAGTGGTGCTCCAGGCGGAAAGAATCACATACACCATTATCATTGTGTTTTTCTAAAACCGCAAACATAACGTATGATACATCATTTCTCGATTTACTTTGCTTTGCAATTGTTTGGACGTCAACAGCCAAAAATACGAGTTTCTTGTAAATTGTTTTTCTGCGTGGTATGAGGATCTTCAAATCACCTACGAACAAATATTCTTATGGAATTTTGAAGCGGTAAAATCGAGAGAATTTTGTCAGTACTGTGTTTAATAGTCTGTTAGTTTCATCATTACTTGACTGCTTACCAATAATAAGTGAGATCAAATTAAATAGAAGTGTTATCAAAACCCGGTTACAAGTTAAATGCTTTCTGATATCTAAGCTCAAAAACTGTATAACACCAAGTTCAGTTTTCAGGGTAGGAAAAGTTATTAAGACGTTCATTTGCAAATACGAAGTGTTCCACTGTAAAGAGACTTTCTTCCGCACAGTTAAGATTGTGCAAGGAGTGGCTTAACCGGTCTCATGTTATGAAACTAGTTTTAAAAACATACAGAACGTTGCTTACCATAAAACTCTGAAGAGGTAACAATATCCTCCAAATAACTTTAATATATTATACAGCATTTAATGATGTTGAACTACGAATATTTACAAATGCTGCTCAAAACACAACTTCACATCTCGCGACAACAACAACAATAGAAAAGGACAGAAACTACTTTTGAAGGTCAGTAGTGGGCATTCCTTTATGCGATTCTAACATCGGTCACTAGATTGAAACATCGACCGGTGTTCCTATGTACCCTATCGCAACATTATAACAATGTCCACTGAGTATCTTAGTTAAGGTACGAGTATAACAATTGTTAACACAGAGGGAACTGTAGAAGGTAGCTTTTGCGGACAAACAAATGCGTGTGCGGAAAGCCGAACTCTAGTTCAAGATATGTGCAGTGAAGTAATTATAAATTGATATAAAGTACTACAAACGGCAACACTTAATGACAGTAATACACCAACGGAATACAAATAGCAACTTAGTTCTATCGGTCGGTAACACTGATAGGAAGTATATGGTAAGACCAAAAGGATATAATATCTATAACAGCGAAATACCAGTATCGCATTTTAGAGAGAAAGAAGTAGAAAAATAACATCACACTATGACATAAAACAGGAATTGCAATAACTCTTTATGTCGCTTGTTGTGACTGAAAATTCGCATTTTTTACAAACATAACTTTTATTGAGGTAAGTTCACAAGTTTGATGACAGAACAACAAACGAAAAGGTAAAAATAACGATGCCAATAAAAGTCTCCTAATTGAGGAAGGAACTTTTGTTTGAAAGTTCCTCCTAATTTTCCACAAAGGTTCGTGGTAACACACACGCTAGTAAGAGTCCAATTCAGAGACGTAGACGTAATTTTCAGTGCTCGTAGTACACGAGGTTGGCATCCGCAGTGAACTGAACTTCGGGGCTGGTTCTAGCCCCTAAATAGCTGTCTCCAGTCAGTCAGGTTTTGGCTTAGAGATACTTCCTGCAGGCCGTGGCTCGAGCTCCCCCGGCAGTAAGTAGTGCTCCGAATGTCTGTTTCTATTATCTTGTACTTAAATATCCGGTTTTACCATGGTGCTTTTGGTACGCCTTGGACAGAGACAACCTCGTGCTCTGTGGTGTAATATGGGTTGCCGGCCCTCAGGGGCTATCTTGGCTCCGGCATAACATCACTATATTACTGAAAGGCAGGTGGAACGATTGGACAGTGTGACCAGCTGCAAATATCATACAAAATGTAACATAAAAAGCTACCTAGAAAACTTATCTTTCAGTCCTGTGTGAATGCGAAACCAGCCGGTGTACAGTGTAACAAAACACGAGGATTCACTGAAGAAAAGGTAGTTCTGGAGCTTGTAAAAAGTAAATTGTTGTTGTGGTCTTCAGTCTGGAGATAAGTTGATGCAGCATAGCGCGATACTCTCTGATGCGCGTGTCTCCTCCTGTCTCAGTATCTATGGATGGCAAATTATAAAATTTATGAGACCACTTACTGTAGGTAACACTTGGTCCCCCTCTACAATTTTTAACCCTACACTTCCCTCCCTTAACGAACTGACGTTTCCTGTATGCCTCAGAGCGCGTTCCATCAACTGATCTCTTCTTACAGTCATGTTGTGTCATAAATTGCTTTTCTCGCCAGTTAGATTCTGTACTTATTCATTAGCTGTCCCACTACCCATCTAATCTTCAGCATTCTTCTGGGGCACCACAGTTCAAATGCATCTAGCCTCTTCTCGTTTGTACTGTTTATCGTGCACTTTTCATTTCTCTACAAGGCTATACGCCAGGAAAATAAGTAGAAAAGACTTGCTAATGCTTCAATGTATATCCAAGGTTAAAAAATTTCTCTTTTTTAGAAAAGTTTTCTTGAGGGTCTGCATTTTACGCGGGGCTTTGAATAAGTAATTCAACACATTGTTTTCAGCCAATTTCGGTTGAAAAAAACGCGGAATTTATTGTTGGTCATTGTGGAATATTCCCGCTGTAGCCCCTGCAGTTTCACGAAGTTCCGATAGGTGGCAGTGCTATACGTAGCCTTCAAAATGGCATCTGCAACGGAGGTACGTTCCAAGCAAACAGCTGTCACTGAGTTTCTTTTGACAAGAAAGCAGGTCATCGCAGATATTCATAGGCTGTTGCAGAAGGTCTTCGGAGACCTGGCACTGAACAAAAGGTGGATGAGTCGCAACTAGGTCACGCAAACGTGTCTGATCTCCAGCATTCCGGCCGGACGGACACAGCTGTGACTGCTGCAATGTTGGAACGTGCGGACGCTCTCATTCGAGGTGATCGATTTATCACAAACACCTCGTTACACAACTAGACGTCTCTGTTTGTAGTGCTGACACGCGCGACCACCAGTCGGGGTACTCAAAGGTGCTTGGATGGTGGATTCCTCGGCGCCAAACAGAAGACCATAAAAAGCAACGAAGAACCATCTGTGTGGAATTGTTTGCTCGTTCCGAGACTGATCGTGACAGTTTCATGTCGAACATCGTCACAGACGATAATACCTGGGTTCATCAGTTCGAACCGAAAACAAAACCCATGGAGTGGAGCCATACCAGCTCTCCTTCGAAGAAATATTTCAAAGCCGTACTCACAGCCGGTAAACTCTTTGCGACGGTCTTCTAGGACTCTGAAGAGGTTATTCTGTTTGCTATCCTCCCAATACATCGGAAGTGTATTGTACTACCCTCACCAAATCTAAGAAACGATTTCAGCATGTTCGTTGCCACAAAAATGCAAACTAACTTCTTCTTCTCCATGACATCGCAAGGCTTCACACAAGCCTACGCACCCGAGAGGAGCTCACAAAACTTCATTGGACTGTTCTTCCTCACTCATCCTACAGCCCTGAGCGGTCAGCGCGACAGAGTGTCAATCCTAAGGGCTCGGGTTCGATTCCGGGCTGGGTTGGAGATTTTCTCCGCTCAGGGACTGGGTGTTTTGTTGTCCTAATCATCATCATTTCATCCCCATCGACATGCAGGTCGCCGAAGTGGCGTCAAATTGAAAGACTTGCACCCGGCAAACGGTCTACCCGACGGGAGGCCCTAGTCACACGACATTTACATTTACATCCTACAGCCCTGATCTCGCACCTTTTGACACCTATCTCTTTGGCTCAATGAAGTACGCACTTCGTGGGATACTTTCAGAGACTCATTTCTTAATCTAATTTTCTCTGTGTCGGCTGATTCAGTTTGACATTCTATCATTCTTGTTCTACTTCTGTTGATGTTCCTGTTACAGCCTAATTTCAACACATTACCCATTCCATGCATCTGATCTAAGTCCTTCGCTGACTCAGACACAATAAGAATATCATCGGCAAATCTTTAAGCTTTTGATTCTCCTGCCGCAATTTAAACTTCCTTTCCAAATTTTTCTTTGGTGTCTTTCATTGCTTGTTAAATGTACAAATTGATAATCTACGTCCATTCTCCCTCCTTCTCAACTACAGCTTTCCTTAAACGTCCCTCAATTCCTACAACTGCGGTCTGGTTTCTGCAAATAAATTTGAAACTCGTCAATCTCTTCTGGGGTGACTGATCACATTTTTAGGATTCCGTACCTCGACCTGTGAAAACGAAACCCTTATTGGATCGCTTTGTTGTCTGAATGTCTACCTGTCTTTCCGACAGTTAAGAACCCTTTTTCTCAGGAACTGGTAGACTTATCAAGATCAAATTTATGTCACATACTAAGGTCTATGCTTCCTTGGCGGTGTACAAATTTTAAGCTTCAAAGTCAATGTAATCAAAAGAGATGGCCATTTATGTCACAAGTTTGTCACATATTTTGATACTCGAACACTCACTGATGAAAATCCATAGAGCACTTCCCATTTATGTATAATCATGAAATTTAGCACGAAACAAGGTTTCACAGTACCTACGAGGCAAAACAATCTGAAAGTTGTTAATTTGTAATCACATCACATAAAAAAGGCTTTTTGCCATCAGAACATACATTGCATTCATCGTCCGTCAAAAGCATAATAGACGAATATTACTGCATTCAACATAAAATGTAAGTTGTAGTCGTGTTTCAGTAACTAAATAAAAAATATTTTATTAAATCATCTATATCTCCACACATAAAGTGGTCTCCTCTGCTGGCTTCTTTTTGTATGTCTAGGCTAGTCTGAGAAACTACTGTAGAGATTTTGATACAGTTTTGGAATTCCCAGGGCCGGTATCTTGCTAGCATCTATATCGAAACCTGGCAAAAACCATTGAGATACTTGATTCCCATATACGCACATGATTAAGTTTGCACGGAACCCTCAGCGTGCGAATCATACTCGCAATTGGTCAGCTTTTATCTCCTGCCCTTAGTTCAGTTCTCGCATCTGAGACATTCATGTAGCGATTAAATACATCAGATGGTTCAAATGGCTCTAAGCACTGTGGGACTTAACATCTGAGGTCATCAGTCCCCTAGACGTAGAACTACTTAAACCTAACTAACCTAAGGACATCACACACATCCATGCCCGAGGCAGGATTCGAACCTGCGACCGTAGCAGCAGCGCGGTTCCCGACTGAAGCGTCTAGAACCGTTCGACCACAGCAGCCGGCTAAACACATCAGAGGTAATTATGAGCAGTCTCAGTGATTACAACAATTAAGCCGTCAGTTCTCGTTTAAATTCTCCCCACACCGGGTAACTGTTGCATGTCGAATTTTCCCGTAGGTGCATGTCTGGGTAGCATAATGAGCTGAGGAAGAGACAGCCGAGTTTCGGTGACTCCGGGCTAGTCCACGGGGTGTCGTTTCCGTTTCCAACACAAGTGCCACCAAAAATTGGTGGGATGCGTGCAGGGCACCTAGCCCTCCGTCTGTTTTGTTTAGGGCGCCAACAGTCGCAAACTTTTTCTCTGAATACGGTTGACAGCACAGCACGAGAGTCCATTGACTTCACCTTAAAACGCTGGTTTCCTTGAGCCGTGTCGAATACTTGGCCCTGTACAGAATAGTGCCCGCTTTGACAAGGCAGAGGTACTTAGAGAACCGCTCTATAGAATTTTGCTTACTGTGGGCGGCAGCGCACCTACAAAGCAGGAGGGGGCGATGGCATTCGAAGTAAGGATAACAGTCTTTTTTATAAGAAGAGTAATAGTTCGTTTTAGAATTGCTTTTCTTTCTTTGTGGAGGCGAGGCGCCGTACACCGGACGCCTTCCCCACCCAGCGTGAATGGCCCATTGTGCCGGAGAAAACATGGGAAAGAGCTTCATTGGCTGTCCTTAAAATACTACCAAAGAGTGTGACATGGCAGGGCGCTTTCCAAGAATTACAGACACGGCAGAACGGCGGACTGGCTGAAATAAAAATATCTTTTAAGAACAGGAACATTGAGCTAAACTTTTAGGAACTGTGTTCGCTGTAAGACAAACTATTGACAGGTTGATAAAACTTTTTCTGCAAGGTGAGTCTGGCCAGAATTTAGCGGGACCTTGCCATTTGCAAAGGATAGCTTATATGAATTTCGGGGATTGCACTGAGGAGACTGCTCTGAGACGACACCGATTCGACAGCTCTGGGACAGACCTGCGAGAACACAGCTCTTCGGGAGAACGCTGTTCACCAGCTCCTTTTGTGACTCTGATTGGGGGCGGGGCTACTTCTGAGGGAGGAGACTGCATCCAGCGGCCAATGTGGTTTCAGCCGTCCACACTACTACATCCTGCAGCTTGTCATGGTGAGAATCTGCGGTGCAGGCGAACGGGAATGACAGTTTTGAATCTCGCGGTAGGTACGTGATTTGGTCTAAGTTAGAAAGGCTATCGATACTTTCGATTAGGAGTTACAGAGCTCATTAATGACGTAGTTGCATGTGACATTCTATACCTCAAAGCCATTACCTAGTGGTACCTACGTGGTATGAAGCAGCAAAGTATAAGAGAATTAGTCAAATGGTAGCAATAACCGTCATCAACAACAAATCAAGTACATAAACGTTCAAAACAATTCGTCCACATGCTTCAGAAAAATAACAAACTATCGTAATGTAGTGCGAACTCATCTATTATTAAAACAAATGTAACTTATATAAATTAAATAATGATCACAGACAACTTGTCAACTGATGTGTCCGCCGCTGCCGCACACAAATAAACAACCCAGATACGCGGAACAAACAAAAGCTTTTTGAACATAATTTACACAAAATATTCTCCACAATGAAACAAAAGAAAGGATGCCTCTTCAATAAGTGAAACAAAAAGAAATTTCAAGAATTACAGAGAATGGATCTTAGTCCTTCAGTAAATGAAATAAAATATATGATAGTTTGTAAACAACGGAGCCACTTACACTTCAGAATCACAAAGTAAATAAGTAAGTTCGTGATACTTGAAAGGGTCACACACGCGTCACTGAACACAACCGTAAAAGTCTTAAGAGTTTTACGTTACAAATAGTGAATTAAGTTTCTGTAGCCACACGCTCTCTGATGAGCAGATTCTTGGAGTCCTAATAACTTTAGGTTAAAACGGAAAGCCGGCCGTTGTGGCCGAGCGGTTCTAGGCGCTTCAGTCTAGAACCGCGCGACCGCTACGGTCGCAGGTTCGACTCCTGCCTCGGGCATGGATGTATGTGATGTCCTTAGGTTAGCTAGGTTTAAGTAGTTCTCAGTCTGGGGACATGACCTCAGATGTTAAGTCCCATAGAGCTTAGAGCCAGTTGAACTAGTAACGAAATATCAAAGTCCGACATGGACCGAAACTTCCAGTCTGACACTATCTTGCCGGTTAGAAGAAAAACAGTACAATTATAGCAAGGCTCAACGAGCACATCGCTAATCACTTAAGAGTTCCAGATGGACAGGCAGAGTGCTGTCAAGAATTCGATGGCCCAGTCCTTGACATGGCATAGTGGGGAGCTTCAGGCTCCGGGCTGCGATGCTACTGTTTTCCAGAGCTTATGCATCGGCCTAAATAGCTGCCTCACGTATGGATATTTGTGGGCCTGTTTTCGGCACGTAACACAGCAAATGCCTGAAGAGGTTCAATTTGTCAACGACCTCTATCGTCGCCACGTACGCCACCTGGTGGCGGGGCCGGAGCTCTGTTGATGCCCTCTGTTGGCCTGGCTACTGAGACCCGGGATTGCTAAGTCGCGCGCCATCTCAGCTGTAGGTGGTGAGCTTTCTGCAACCAGCATGAGGTATGTGTTGCACATGGTGTAATCTAGAGTGCCGCAGTATTAACAAACATCATATAAACACCATAATAACATAAATATCGTAAGACGTCGGTTATAGTCTAGGAACTGGATATATGTCTCTTGAACTTGACATGCCAGAGGTCACAAGATGGCACCTGTAGCATGCCAGACGTGGTACTTAATTTGGGGAGCGGAAAGTTACAGGCCGGGCCCGTAGGGGCAGGTAGCTAAAGAGGCAGAGACAAGTCATGAGATAAAAGTTCATAAAATGTTTTTAAATTTGAATAAAATACAAGATAAACTGTAATTAAATGACTGACAAGGATGCATAATAAAAGAACTGGTAAAAAGCTTTATCAGATAGATCTGTGGCACAGAGACCTAACATTTCATTCGATGAAACAGACTTTTATAAAATACCATAGTATAGAATAATTCTGGTGACAGACAAAAATGATTCAAATGGCTCTGAGCACTATGGGACTTAACTGCTGTGATCACCAGTCCCCTAGAACTTGAAACTACTTAAACCTAACTAACCTAAGGACATCACACACATCCATGCCCGAGGCAGGATTCGAACCTGCGACCGTAGCGGTCACGCAGTTCCAGACTGAAGCGCCTAGAACCGCACGGCCACAACGGCCGGCGGTGACAGACAAGTTGACGTGTTTTTTTTTTTTTTTTTTTTTTTTTTGTCATCAGTCTACTGACTTGATGCGGCCCGCCACGAATTCCTTTCCTGTGCTAACCTCTTCATCTCAGAGTAGCACTTACAACCTACGTCCTCAATTATTTGCTTGACGTATTCCAATCTCTGTCTTCCTCTACAGTTTTTGCCCTCTACAGCTCCCTCCCTCTAGTACCATGGAAGTCATTCCCTCATGTCTTAGCAGATGTCCTATCATCCTGTCCCTTCTCCTTATCAGTGTTTTCCACATATTCCTTTCCTCTCCGATTCTGCGTAGAACCTCCGCATTCCTTACCTTATCAGTCCACCTAATTTTCAACAATCGTCTATAGCACCACATCTCAAATGCTTCGATTCTCTTCTGTTGAATTATATACCTTATTGATACATGGTATCTACTCAAAGTTAAAACCTTATAGAACGTCAGATGCCGCCGCCAAACTGGCTGTTGCCGTGCAGCACATTACAAGATAAACATGTTCTGCCACCAGATGGGTGAAGTGAACGGTGTGAATTGAATATGATATCCCATAATATTTTAATGTGACAAAATTATTCCTACTATTAATATTATAATTACAGCCTACATGTAGACTACTGGTCATTAAAATTGCTACACCAAGAAGAAATTCAGATGATAAACGGGTATTCATTGGACAAATATCTTTACACATTTTCACACAATTTGGGTGCATTGATCCCGAGAAAGCAGTACCTAGAACAACCATCTCTGGCCGTAATAACGGCCTTGATACGCCTGGGCATTGAATCAAACAGAGCTTGGATGGCGTCTATAGGTACAGCTGCCCATGCAGCTTCAACACGATACCACAGTTCATCAAGAGTAGTGACTGGCGTATTGTGACGAGCCAGTTGCTCGGCCACCATTAACCAGACGTTTTCAATTGGTGAGGGATCTGGAGAATGTGCTGGCCAGGGCAGCAGTCGAACATTTTCTGTATCGAGAAAGGCCCGTAAACGACCTGCAACATACGGTCGTGCATTATCCTGCTGAAATGTAGGGTTTAGCAGGGACCGAATGAAGGGTAAAGCCATGGGTCGTAACACATCTGAAATGTAACGTCCACTGTTCAAAGTGCCGTCAATGTGAGACGTGTAACCAATGGCACCCCATACCATCACAATTTTTTAATATATCAGTGATAGTTGTCCTTGTGACAAAATAATAACTGTAGAAAGTAGTGTTACTGGTTAAGCTGTTCTTTCGTACCCTTCTTACTAACGAAACTACCTACAGTATCGTTATAACTTAGTTGATACAAAATATCATTCTCAGTACTAAGCGAAGCCTAAAGGTTCAGCCTGTCTTGTAACGTGGAGGTACGAACCTGTTTTATGTTCATCTTCAATACTGAAAAAGAACTTTTTCCACTGCTGATTCTGATCGGAAGTAACAGAGCGACATCAATATTATGGAAACAATCTTCTAAGTTTTATAGGCGCTGGTTTGTATGAAACGGGGGCTGAAAGAAATCGACTTTGTGAGAAATCGAACTCATTTGAAACTTCTGCAATTCCGCTAACGGTTCTCTTAAAGGTCTTCGCGGCTTTTTTTTTTTTTTTTTCAACTGAAGTCCCACGCGTTCGATCGGGCGTCACACGTAATCTGACGCGAGGAGACATGAGTCTGATGGGCGCATGTGGACTTGAGTCACGTCAGCTGTCCACAGGAAAATTTGATGGAATAACGTCAAACGAGTTAATTGCATCTACATTTTTTACGATTGTAAGAGGCCCCGCGCTGCACTATCAAAACAAAAACTATCTTTTTTATTTAGTATTCTTTGTGTTCTTGGCCTCCAGCCTTCATCCTACAACGCCTGCATGTAAATACGGACCTGGATAGAGACTGTGCCCTACATGAAAAAAGAAACTTGCACAAACTCTTCTATCCCAGTTATTGATTACAGCAACGTTATCTCACAAGAAAAGCTCTCAAGGCCCCTGGAACTGGTGAGGAATGTCTGTGTTCGTTATGTCTGTGATGTTCGTCTCTTTGCTCTTATTTCACCGTCACATGCACAGCTGTCCTGGCTGCGTCAGACAGGTGCAGAGACTGCTAAATCCTCTGTATTCTCCACTGTATTGTCAAACCACACTGTCCCTTTTATCTCTTTCGACCTTAACGCTCTTGTCTAATCAACATGGCAGAAACATCCGTTCTCATCAGAGTAAAATCTTTTCTGTCCCATTCCACTGTTCCGCCACTTTCTCGAATCCTTCCAGTAGCAGGAACCCGACTCTGGAATAATCTCACCGGTATATTAGAGAAATGAATACATCTTCACCTGCAGAAAGCAGTTAATGACACGTTTAGTAAAGTAACAATAATGACTACCATTGTCCCTGCACGCACTCGTTACCCTTGTACACCCTTCTTTCCAACCAGATCTTCCTCATTTTCCAATATTCTTAGCTAGTGCAATCTGCCTAATACTCCTAACCCCAGTATTCGCCATATCAGAAAACGTCTATTTTGTACACCTATAAAATCTTTTTATATGTGTCGCTACCCTTATTGTTATTGTTGTGATTATTATTATTATTATTATTATTATTATTATTATCATTATTATTCTTTCTTGTCTGGTCAAAAATGGACAGTGACGCGGACCTTGATCAAGCGTGACTTCCTTTTAACTGTACGGTATATGTTACATTGCATTTAGGAACTTTCGGGTAACTGAACATGTGTCAATAATTACAGATTTCTGTAGTTGTATATATAAGCTTGGATGTAGCTGTATTGCGTTAAAGTACTGGTGGATATTGTGTGGTATGACTCCTGTAGTTGATAGTATAATTGGTATAATGTCAACTTTATCCTGATGCCACATGTCCTTGACTTCCTTAGCCAGGTGGATGTATATTTCAATTTTTTCTCCTGTTTTCTTCTGTATATTTGTTGTATTGGGTACGGATATTTCGATTAGTTGTGTTAATTTCTTCTTTTTATTGGTGAGTATGATGTCAGGTTTGTTATGTGGTGTTGTTTTATCTGTTATAATGGTTCTGTTCCAGTATAATTTGTATTCATCATTCTCCAGTACATTTTGTGGTGCCTACTTGTAAGTGGGAACGTGTTGTTTTATTAGTTTATGTTGTATGGCAAGTTGCTGATGTATTATTTTTGCAACATTGTCATGTCTTCTTGGGTATTCTGTATTTGCTAGTATTGTACATCGGTTTGTGATGTGATCTACTGTTTCTATTTGTTGTTTGCAAAGTCTGCATTTATCTGTTGTGGTACTGGGATCTTTAATAATATGCTTGCTGTAATATCTGGTGTTTATTGTTTGATCCTGTATTGCAATCTTGAATCCTTCCGTCTCACTGTATATATTGCCTTTTCTTAGCCATGTGTTGGATGCGTCTTGATCGATGTGTGGCTGTGTTAAATGATACGGGTGCTTGCCATGTAGTGTTTTCTTTTTCCAATTTATTTCCTTCTTGTCTGTTGGTGTTATGTGATCTAAGGGGTTGTAGAAGTGGTTATGAAATTGCAATGGTGTAGCTGATGTATTTATATGAGTGATTGCTTTGTGTATTTTGCTAGTTTCTGCTCGTTCTATAAAGAATTTTCTTAAATTGTCTACCTGTCCATAATTTAGGTTTTTTATGTCGATAAAGCCCCTTCCTCCTTCCTTTCTGCTTAATGTGAATCTTTCTGTTGCTGAATGTATGTGATGTATTCTATATTTGTGGCATTGTGATCGTGTAAGTGTATTGAGCGCTTCTAGGTCTGTGTTACTCCATTTCACTACTCCAAATGAGTAGGTCAATATTGGTATAGCATAAGTATTTATAGCTTTTGTCTTGTTTCTTGCTGTCAATTCTGTTTTCAGTATTTTTGTTAGTCTTTGTCTATATTTTTCTTTTAGTTCTTCTTTAATATTTGTATTATCTATTCCTATTTTTTGTCTGTATCCTAGATATTTATAGGCATCTGTTTTTCCATCGCTTCTATGCAGTCGCTGTGGTTATCCAGTATGTAATCTTCTTGTTTAGTGTGTTTTCTCTTGACTATGCTATTTTTCTTACAGTTGTCTGTTCCAAAAGCCATATTTATATCATTGCTGAATACTTCTGTTATCTTTAGTAATTGGTTGAGTTGTTGATTTGTTGCTGCCAGTAGTTTTAGATCATCCATGTATAGCAAATGTGTGATTTTGTGTGGGTATGTTCCAGTAATATTGTATCCATAATTTGTATTATTTAGCATGTTGGATAGTGGGTTCAGGGCAAGGCATTCAACAGAAAGAGGTTCACAAACTGAGCAAGTTAGTAACTCGATTGTTCACCTGTGTTTCTTATGCAAGTATTTAGCCGGCTTGGCACTGACTGATATAGTTGTTGGATGTCCTCCTGGGTGATGTCGTGCCAAATTCTGACAAGCTGTCGAGTTGGCTGGAAGGCCCCATAATCCTCCAAACGTTCTCAATTGGTGACAGATCCGGTGACCTTGCTATCCAAGGTATGGTTTGGCAAGCACGAGGATAAGTAGTAGAAACTCTCGCCGTATGCGGGCGGGCATTATCTTACTGAAATGTAAGCTCAGAATGGCTTGCCATGAAGAGCAACAAGTTGGACTCAGAATAAGTCGACGTAGCGCTGTGCTGTAAGGGTGCCGTGGATGACAACCAAAGGGTCCTGCTGTGAAAATAAACGGCACTCCAAACCATCACTCCAGTTTGTTGGGCCGTACGGCGGGGGACAGTCCGGTTCGTATTTCACCATTGTCCAGGACGTCTCCAGACACGTCTTCACTGATCATCTGGGCTCAGTTCGAAGCAGGACTCATCACCAAAGACAAATGTACTCCAGTAAATGAGATTCCAGGCCGAAGATGTGTCTGGAGACACCCTAGCAAGCGGTGGGATCCCAACCTGACTGTTGACCGTCATACGGCCCAGCATCCAGGAGCGATGGTCTAGTGTGCCTCTTTTTCTCATAAAAGGATCCCGTTCGGTAAGATAACACTCGCCCGCACATAGCGAGAATTTCTATTGCTTTTCTTCGTGCTTGCCATATCTTACCTTGGCAAGCAAGGTCGCCGGATATCTTCCCAATTGAGAACATTTGGAGGATTATGGGCAGGGTAGAATTTGGCAGTCAATGCCAAGCCAAAGAACTGCTTGAATAAGGGCCAGTTCTGCAGCACTGACTTGCTCAGTTTGTGGAGCTCTTTGTTTTGAATAAATCATACAATTTTTCTGATTGAAATAATACATTTGTCTGTACATACACATGACATGTACATGTACACTTCCGTCCCATTCGGATAGTTTCTTCGTGACGTGTCGTCTTGATTTTTTTTTTCTTTTTAAATGTATTTCAGTGAACGAGACGAACTTGGCGAGGTTTAATAGAAGTCAATAAATTATATCTGTTTCCGTACATATTTATGTTTGGTATTTTTGCTTCACTTTTGACTTATTGACAATGAACTCTGAAGGGGAGTGGCTAGGAGGCAGATGGAACAGGTGTACGAACTGTTAACAGTGCGCATACACCACTCCGGTGGTCGGATCACCTAATCTTCTTGAGAGCAGTGAAATAGCTACAAGGCTTTAAATTACTGATTTTAGAGTAGTGAGAAGTTTGCCCCAATCTCGAGGGTTAAAGTGAAGCATGCGGCCCTTGTTTACGCTGACTGGATATTGTGGCAGTTGAAGATTATGCCTATGAACGCTTACGATTAAATTTGCTGAGTAATACGTGTCGTAATTTGTCTCGTGCGCCAATGGAATGTTTTACAACGTCATGGAAGCTGCGAGGCCGGACGGAAAGAACATTTCCATGGCTTATGTGGTTTGTGCTGTATGCATCTATATGCGCTATGTGATCAAAAAGTAGTGTGTTTTTTAATTTCGTAAGATTTATTCATCTTTTTTTTAAAAAATTTCTTCTTGGTAAAAAAGTTCCTGACGTATGTTTGAATTTTCATCTGTTTTTACTGAATTAAGTGCAGCACCGCATTCGAAATGTTGACGGTGGCTTTTGAAGTACCTGCTATGAGTAAGATGAGAGTTTACGAGTGGTGTACATGTTTCAAAGAGGGCCGAGAAGACGTTGAGGCTGACGACCATCCTGGACGCCGTAGCGCATAAATTACTGACGACATTGTGGAATAGGTTCTGGAAAATCGCCGAATCACCATCGGAGAGGTTGCTGATGATTTCGGCATATCCTTTGGCTCATGCCAAGCAATTTTTTCGGCTGCTTTGGGCATGAGACGTGTAGCAGAATAGTTTGCTCCGAAATGGTTGAATTTCGACCAAAAACCATGTCGCCTGGGCATCGCTCAGGAACTACTGAATGACGTCGACAACGATTCGGAACTTCTAAAGAAGGCTACAATAGGTGACGAAACATGGGTATACACGTACGGCGTCGAAATCAAGAACCAATGGTCCGAACGGAATCTGCCTGAGGACCGAAAAAAATTCGACAAGTTCGATCACTGTTTTCTTCGATCACAGTGAGTTACGGTCTTATGCTCGTACGTCAGTGAGCAATGCTACCTGGAAGTTATGTGCCATTTTCGTGTAGCAATCGATCAGAATTGTGACAAAACCACTTGTCGAAACGGATTCACGATAATACTCCCGGTCACACCTCAATGTTGTTTTCCCAAAACACAAAACCGTTACGTTGCCTCGGGTACCGGTTTCGCCGGACATAGCCCCCCCGAGACTTTTTTCTATTCCCGAGAAAGGACGTCGATTTGCCACAATAGGTGAGATAAAAACAGAATTGCTAAAGTAGCTGAACACCATAACCAAAAGTGAGCTTCAGAAGTGCTTCCAAGACTGGAAAAAGCACTGGCAGAAGTGTGTTATATCTGAGGGGGAGTACTTTGAAGGCGACAAAGTTGATGTCAACGAATAAAAAAACAACGATTTTTTAAGATCAACGGAAATTCTCCTTACTTTTTGATCACACCTCGTATCTGGTGCCAAAACCGCCGACGTTAGACCTGTGGCGGGCAGCTGGTGCCGCTCCTCGGCCTGGCGCGCAGCTGGTCCCAGTGGGAGGGTAAGCAGCGGCCACGCCCCCGCAGCCACCCGTGGGCGGGGCGCGGCGGCTGCGCGGGCCGCAATCGACCTCGCCTATCGACCGCAATTCGCCCCGGGCCAGCGCCAGCCTCCTGGTCGCAGCTCCCGCCGGCGTCGCGTTGGGGAGCGTACCAGCGGCGGACAGGCTGCAGGCGCGGAGTGCTGTCGGCCGCGATCGATTACAGCTGTCGATTAATCGACAGAGCCATAAGCGGCCCCTATAGTGTCAGTCATAAGGCGCAATAATATTACGCAGTATATTGACGACTGGCTTCACACGGCAGATCGATTTTGCGTAATACACGGTGTACCAAAAAGCATCATCCGGTTTGCCACATCTACATTCCCGAAACTAATAACCATATACAATGAATTGTGTTTCTTGATGAACGGGAAACTCAAAAAGTTTTTTTATACCTTTTCAATATGCCCCCTTGAGATCCACGGCATTTGTCAATGCCGTATTCAAACTGTTCCCATATTGCAGCGAGAATTTCTTCGTTACAGCTCCCACAGCTACTGTTACGCGATGTCTCAGTTCATTCATTGTTGTTGGTAACGGAGGCGCATAAACAGATCCTTTTATACAACCCCCACGAGAAATAATCACATACAGTCAGGTCCGGGACCTTCGAGGACAGTAATGTAAGTCTGAATCAGTTGGTCCAGTGCGACCGATCCATCACTCAGTAATCCTTTGATTTAAAAAGTCCCGTACTTCCAGATGTCAGTGTGGCGGTCCCCCATCCTGTTGGTAAATGAAGTCGTCCGAATCAGTCTCCAAAGAAAACAGAGTTCTCAAGGATATCGAGGTATGTGCTTCCCGTGATGGTGTTCTCGGCAAAGAAAAATGGACCGTACACCTTTTCCCGTGAAACTGCACAAAACACTTTAAAGTTTTGGAGAATCTCTCTCATGTTGTACTACATGTGGTTGTTCCGTACCCCGTATACTCACATTATGACAGTTCACATTTCCATTTAAATGGAATGTTGCATCGTCACTAAACCCAAAGCGTGGAAGAAAACTGTCACCCTCGATCTTGCAAAGAACTAAATTACAGAACACACGTTGTTTGTCACCTTCACGAATAGTTTGAGTGGTTACATGTGTAAACATCGACGCAACACGCGCCAGACGGACATCGGGGGCATGTTAAACTGTCGAGCTGTACGGCGAACGGATTTCTGCGGACACTTGTGAAACTACGGCGAATGCGTTCGACATCTGTGTCATAAACTCGGGGCGACTCGACCAATTGCCTTTACACGAACAACCTGTTTCTCGGATTTGTTCATGCCATCATCTAATGCTCTATACTGTAGGAGGACACACACCATACCTAGTACGAAAGTCACGCTGAACAGTTATTACTGAACTGCACTGCACAAAACGTAGAACATAAAACGCTTTCTGTTGTCCCGACAACATTTTAACTAGAACTGAAGAGGGCGCACACTGCTACTACCTAACGGAAAACTCGAGAGTTTGCTCTTTCCAGGCGAACATTGCTCACGCACATGTCTCAAATAACACAAATTTTAAAAATCGGATGATTCTTTTGGTAAACCCTGTATTGGTGTCAAATCCTGGACGTGAAAATATGGCGGATACGGATTCCACCTGTTATTCGGCTCTTGGACTGACTTTACGCTCGAATAAGGAACAAAGGAAGCGTAGTTAGATGAAGGAGTGATATAAGAAGAGACGAAAATTGGCGCTAGAAAATTTACTATGTGACTTGCGGATCAACGAGCCTAATGATTATTCTGAGAAAGATATGCTCGCTCCTTCGTTGTAAGTTATATTTGCAAATGGTTACATCTATAATCATGATCATATCTGCGTGATATTCATTAGTTAGATCAGATTTTAAAAACAAGAAATATACGCATTTTTATTTAAATTCTGTTAAGAGAATTCCTTGCCCTTCCGGTAACTTCGAGGCATCAAAGTACCAAAGTGCTGGCTCCAGTACCTCGTCAGCACCAGATCCGCCTTTCGATGCACTCTTAATTCTTTTCAGTTCCTTCCTATAATTTGCGCGCGATGTATTTAATTTCTGTACTAATTGAAGCTTATTTCCTTACGGGTACATTTCCCTATATTACGACAATAACTGATCGCATTGCTCCGTTACCTTTTGGTGGTTAATATATTCGTTTCGTTTAACACACCATAAGAATGGCAAACTCCTAAATACTTCGAGTAAGAATCAAATGAATGTCCGTTACGCCGAATTCGAAAACATTTCAGTTTCATAACACTACAAATCGTACAAAATAAACTAGTTTAGGGGATGGGATCGAGCTGACAAATAAATACAATATTAGCCACAGCCTATAGCCTACGATCTAAGCAGTTTTCTCAATAAAAATTGTTTCTATAGATCCGTCAATATGTTGCACGATATACTGCACAGGCTTCAATCTCATCTACCTACACGCTGTCAATAATATTGCGCAATATGAATTATTTCACAACATTATTAACAGTCTCGAAATCGTAATAAACTGGACAAGGGGTCGGGCAAACTATAGACAATGGAAAAACGCGTAAAGTTGTCTAAATGGTAATTCTCTAAATGGCAACTTACTCGCCAAAACAACGTAATAATTTATTGTTCCACTGTTCCCCAGTTTCAGCATTATGCCACTTTTAATTGTTTAGTGCAATGTACATTTTTTCTTTATTGTTATTCACTTCTCTTGTCCACAGAGCGGCGAGAGTCAGCCGACTCCCTTTTTTAGTCAAATGACTGCAAAAGATACAAACGTAACGTTCTTTTTGTTTTTTTTTTAAAAAGAAAAGGATTAATTACACTGAAGCGACAAAGAAACTGGTGTAGGCATGCGTATACAAATACAGGGCTATGTAAACAAGCAGAATATGATGCTGCGGTCGGCAATTTCGATATAAGACAACAAGTGTCTGGCGGAGTTGTTAGATTACTTACTGCTGCTACAATGGCAGGTTATTAAGATTTAGGCAAATTTGAACATAGTGTTGTAGTTGGCGCACGAGCGATGGGACACAGCATCTCCGAGGTAGCGATGAAGTGGGGATTTTCCCGTACGACTATTTCACGAGTGCACCGTGAATATCAGAAATCCGGCGAAACATCAAATCTCCTACATCACTGCGGCCGGACAAAGATCCTGTAAAAACGGGACCAACGACGACGAAGAAAATCGTTCAACGTGACAGAAGTGCAACCCTTCCGCAAATTGCTGCATATTTCAATACTGGGCCATCAACAAGTATCAGCGTACGAACCATTCAACGAAATTGATATGGGCATTCGGAGCCGAAGACCCACTTGTGTACTCTTGATGACTGCACGACACAAAGCTTTACGCCCTACCTAGGTCCGTCAGCACCGACGTTGGACTGTTGATGACTGGAAACAAGTTTGCTAGTCGGTCGAGTCTCGTTTCAAACTGTATCGAGAGAATGGACGTGTACCAGTGGGGAGACAACCTCATGAAACCATGGACCCTGCATGTCAACAAGGGACTGTTCAAGCTGGTGGAGGCTCTGTAATGATATGAGGCGTGTGCAGTTGGAGTGATACGGGACCCATGGTACGTCTAGGTACGACTCTGATAGGTGACACGTACATAAGCCTCCTGACTGATCACCTGCATCCATTCATATCCACTGTGCATCCGACGGACTTGGGCAATTCCAGCAGGACAATGCGACACCCACCACGTCCCGAATTGCTACAGGGTGGCTCCAGGAATACTCTTCTGAGTGTAAACACTTCCGCTGGCCACCAAACTCCCCAGACATGAACATTATTGAGTATATCTGGGATGCCTTGCAACGTGCTGTTCAGAACATATCGCAAGCCCCTCGTTTCTTACATATTTATGGATAACCCTGCAGGATTCATGGTGTCACTTCCCTCCAGCACTACTTCAGACATTAGTCGAGTCAATGCCACATTTTGTTGCGACACTTCTTCGTGCTCGAGGAGGCCCTGCACGATATTAGGCAGGTGTACCAGTTTCTTTGGCTCTTTAGTGAATATACAGATGTTTTAAAATACAGTAAATAGAAATACAGTAGAGGGCAACATAAACTTAACAGACGACCAGTAAGCTGAATTCCATTCTTTTGTCAGATAAATTAAAGAAAATGACGAAAAAAGATTATATGACTCAAAAATACAAATAATTTGTTTATAGGGAGCGGAATCCTGGAAAATGAAAAACGGGACTGCATAAGACTTCAAGCCGTGCAAATGGTGTTTTTCAGAAGAAGTCTGGAGGCGAGAGAAGATCCCAAACAAAGGAATTGGAGAGCGAATGGAAACTTCCACGTACATCACCGAATTGGTGTAAAAACGGCCTTTAAAATGGTATGGACATGTGATGTGAATAAGGGATGAACGATGGGCGAAAAAAGTACAATATTGGCAAGCTCCATATAAGAGAAATGAGAAAGGCCCTGTAAAAAATGTAAAACTCAAGTGGAGGAGGATACACAAATGGTTCCAATGGCTCTAAGCACTATGGGACTTAACCTCTGAGGTCATCACTCCCCTAGACTTAGAACTACTTAAACCTAAATAACCTAAGGAAATCACACACATCCATGACCGAGGTAGGATTCGAACCTGCGACCGTTGCAGTAGCACGGTTCCGAACTGAAGTGCCTAGAATCGCTCCGCCACAACGGCCGGCGGAGGATACACAATGAAGAAATTTGAAAGAAGAGTTTTGCAAGGATCAAGAGGCTTGGATACGAGGTTGCGAGAAAAGGGCTAAAGAGCTGTAAACAACTCTCGAAAAAAATTCTTTTCATTGACGATTTTTAAAATAACGCATAGGAAAACGTTGTGCGACTTTTAAAACTAATGAGTTGCGAGAAAGACACTTCACTATACCACACGTCACTACCACATGATGTCAGGCAGAGCATTTAAGGCGAGTAATGGGAGGGAAGGTGGGTTGGTCGTTTGACGTAGTTAAAATGTTTATGGAGCTACTTCGTTGAAGTGGATTGGCTTCAGGGAATGGGTGTAATGTGGACGGATGATCTTAGGAAAACGTAGGATTCAGGATACTGACAGCTAGGATAGGGACAAGATCGAGAAGAATGGATAGAGAAGGGAGATCTGTATTAGAATCCTTGCAGCTTCACGTCGCGTTCAGATTTCGTCGAATGGCTTTGAAACACCTTTACTGGTTTCACCCACTGTGGCAGAGCAAAAACTGTGGTCATAGTGCACTCCAAAGGAGATGCAATGACGATCAATGGAGTTACTGGCCAACGATGACCCTAGAGAAGGGGTGAATCTTGCGGGATGGAGGTATCAACAATATCAAAGATTGTCAAGAACATTGTCCTATTGTTCACCACAGGGCGAAATGTCTTTTTTTACGGCGAAATGTATGACAAACAACGCCGCAATGAAAGGGGTGGTTTCATTGAGACCCTTTACGCCATCTCCTAAGGGCTTTTCGAGCCGATTGTGACGGCGACGTGTCTGAAAAGCTTTCCTTGACCACCCACGCTGGGCGTCGTGGTTCTGACCCCCATTGCAGACGCCACCAAAGAAAGGGTGAAATATAGGTAAGAGAGGGTGTCACGAACTTCCCATCGTGTGACATGTCCACGGCACGGTTGAGCAGTGAAATTTGGTGCCAATGCATCGTCATTAACCCACTTCACTCGTCAAATGAACTTTTGAGCTGTGCCTTTTTATTTTTTTTTTGCATGTGTTTATACCTTCCTATTTGAAACATCGGGGAGAACGAGGGTAGCGTCGCAAAACGATACGCTTTTGCACCATTACAGAGGAAGGTAGGCAAATTTGAGCCAAATTGAAAAGTTCTAGGTCACAATGGGAGACAATTACAGTCTTTCGAAAAAGTGATTCTTTAATCATGTTGCGCAGCGTACAACCGGCTAATTGCCTTCTTTCGGACTAACGGTCCATCTTGTATAATAATAAACACTACACCATCCTGCAAATTCCATTCAGCTGTGTGACTGCTCCAATGCAGTGACAACATCGACATCCTCGTTGCCCATCCTACCCTTCAATTATCATAACGATCCATTCAACTCCACCTTAACAATTTCATATCCTGGTGTATACAGTGATACCTCTCCGTCAACTTCGAAAAAACAGGCTACAATAATAGGAAGAAGCAACTGAGCTTTCTGTCCCTTGACACTTAAACCTCCCAGTCCACAGCCACCCACTCACCCTAACTAAAACACTAAAATACCTTGGACTAACACTCTGTCCGAAACTGGCCTGAAATCCCAAATCAATGTGCACCCAAAAGAAAGCCAACTATAAACTAAAACTACTGACAGAACGAACTTGGGCACTGACTTCCTGCCGGCCGCGGTGGTCTAGCGGTTCTAGGCGCTCAGTCCGGAGTCGTGCGACTGCTACGGTCGCAGGTTCGAATCCTGCCTCGGGCATGGATGTGTGTGATGTCCTTAGGTTAGTTAGGTTTAAGTAGTTCTAAGTTCTAGGGGCTGATGACCATAGATGTTAAGTCCCATAGTGCTCAGAGCCATTTGAACACTAACTTCCTCTACCAGTCTCTGTTAATACGAGACCCTCAGCTATTTCATCATCCTTACTTATGCCAACGCTGCATGGATTTCCACCCCCTGCAAAATTCTACCACTGCCTTTAAATCCTACAGTGCCATTAACCCCGCCTTGCCTTCCTTATACATCTACCCTCCTCAACCATCTAGTTTATCAGGCAGTAAAATTTTCACATCTCCTTCAACAATTAGAACACCTCACCTACATCACCTACATCTCCTACACACTTGAGTCGTGACGCTTTGTAGTCCCCCCGCCCCTCCCCGTACTTTGGAGCCCTGATCTGCTGTCATACCTCTATCAAAAAGTCCCACCTTCCTTTCCTTTTCATGCACTCCATATGCATTCTCAAAAGAATTTCAATATCCTTCCCCTCTCAGACCGTGTACGCATCCCCAAAATGTACCCATTTTCCAAACATAGCCTGCTCTATGCATCCCATCCCAAATGAATGCTCCAGCACACTTCTTCCTTGACCAGCTAACATTCCACCCCTATTCTAACACCTGCATCCCAACTATCAGTTCGTTCCAAGACATTCGTCATCTTTTTCGGTCCAGCATCCTTTCCAATATCTCCCACATCCCTATGCTTTCGTGTAAAATTTGTCAAGATTATACGGTTCGCTGCTCCAGTTCTTCAGTCAAAATATCTGAAGCACTGCACACATCACTTCTGAGATGACCACGAACCTTGGCTTTGAGGCCAAGGTACAGGCTCTGCTTGACATACTCATCTCGGTCAAACGTCATTTCTCATCACCGTTTCTCCTTCATGGATATGCCACACTCCCCTTGTTGTACAACGGGCACATGCTCGAACAGTTCTGGAATATTCCAGAGGAGAAATCATAGATACCCATATACATCACGTTTTCTTGAAACAATGTGTGACCCATTGGCATGTTCATACAGAACCGCTAACCAAATATTCAATGATGTTGCTGGTCTGATAACTCATGAGAAGTGTGTCGTTGAATGTCGAATTTGAACACAATTAGTTGAGGAATTACCTAATCGAAAAGTTTACGTTCAGATTAATTTGTACTAATTAGGACTATGTTTCATACTGAAGTCGGTGGCGGCTCATAGCCATGCTTTCGAGTTATCTCGCTAATAACTCGTATGTGGTCCCACATTTACTGGAACGTTTTAACTTTTGGCTTCGTTTCAGTCATTATTTGACACTGTTAGGATGTTGATAAGTCTGTGATCTATGTCTCTTGCTTTTCTCCGTCTGTATTGTAGGACTCAGATGCTTCGAGTAATAGCTATCAGGCTATACACTGTCGTCATGATTTCGATGAACGTTTTGCCTGTAAATACTTTTGGATAAAAGGAGAACAATCACCGGAAAGCAGAAGTGTTGAGTAATCAATAGGCGCACACACACAAAAAGAAAGAAAAGCTGCTAGCTTTCGGAGTAATCCTTTTCCGAGCTAGAGTAAAATACACACAGAAAACGCAGACGCACACAGATACGCATACACAGACCTCAGCCCCTACATGGTGCAGCTGGACAAACAGTGCCAGTGTTTCATTTCGGCAGGTGGACTAGGTTTCAGTGGGGGTTGTGTCGGGTGGGCTGGGTACAGGATGAGAGAGACGAAAGGCTGGAAAGCGATTAGATGTGATTGGCTAGCGGCTAAGAGACAGGAAGAAGGTTTGCCGGCTGGGAATGGCTGAGAGAGGAGTGGCAGGTATGCGGGACAGACATGTGATGCACAGCTGTCGGAACTGGTGGGGAGTGGCGCGCACTGACGCTGATTTGGGGTGTGAATTGGGAGTGGGTGACAGGACAGAGGAAGGAGAAGCTGTTGGGTGGAGAAGGTGGGAACAGTGGTTTAACAGAGATCGAGGCCAGGACGTTTATGGAAGTGAAGGATTTGATGCAAGATTAATTTTCATCTCTGTAGCTCAGTGATGCTGGTGGTGGAGGGAAGGATCCAGATGACCTGGTTCGTGAAGCAGCTACTGAGTATGTTATGCTCGGCTGCATTTTGTGACTCTATGTGGTCAACTTATAACTTGGCAACAGTTTGGCAGTGGCCATTCATCCTGATGGACAGCTTGTTGGTAGTCATACTGACATAAAAAGCTGTGCAATGTTTGCAGCACAGTTGGTATATGACATGGCTGCTTTCACAGGTGGTCCTGCCGCTGAAGCGATTAGATAAACTTGTGACAGGCCTGGAGTAGGAAGTGCTGGGTGGGTGGATTGTCAGATCTTGCACTTTTGTCTACCTCAAGGATATGAGCCCTGTGAAAATGGGTTGGGAGTGGAAGTGGTACAGGGATAGACTAAAATGTTCTGTAGTTTGGGTGATGAAACTTCACTTTAGGAGTCGCGGTAATGATCTTGGTTAGGATGTCCCAAGAAGTGTCTGCCAAGATGCACGTTATTCTGTTTTAGGTGTATTTTGAGACGTATAGTATTGTTTTCAGGTAGGTGGCTTGTCTCCATCTAGTCGTCTGAGATATGAGTAGGTGAGATGTCTCCATGTAAGTTGTATGCCGTATAATACAATAGGCATAACGACTGGGTTTTAGGCGGATGGTGACATCTCGGAAGGACTAGACATAATTTCTCAAAGACCGAAGAGCATTTTTCCGAAATCTCGTGGATGTATAAACCCTTGACGCCGCTAGAATCCGGGGGAGATCTGCTTCAGTCATATCCCTGCGAGACCGTGCATTCATATTTAAGACATAATTCTCATACTTCGCAAAGGAAAGCTACGATTTACCACAAATAGAGGTAATTTCTTCAGCTAGGCAGCTGGAGCTATCCCTTGGGGTTTCCTAGTTAACAATGCCGGAACTCTTTACTTACTGTAGATGTTTTGTGGCATCACAGACATATCATGCGACCTCGATTTCGCAACACCATATCCAGGACTCTACACTCGCATGCTGTGGCGTCTGGTGTCTTCGCTCCATACAGAAATCTCCTAGTAGGAACACATGTACAGTTCTTATTCCTAATCACTTAATTATTGCTAAACTAATCTATATTGTCGGCCGCCGGTGTCTCGCGGTAGCGTTCTCGCATCCCGAGCACGGGGTCCCGGGTTCGATTCAGGTCGGGGTCAGGGATTTTCACCTGCCCCGAGATGTCTGGGTGTTGTTGTGTCGTCTTCATCAGCATCATCATTCACCCTCATTACTGTCGGAGTAAGGCAACGGCAAACCACCTCCATTAAGACCTTGCATAGTATGGCGTCGCGGGTCTCCCGCATCGTTCCCCTACCCTCTGTCAAGAAGCATGGAACTTCACTTCCTTTTCCAATCTATAGGTCTCAAGGCCGTAGCGGATCGTTGACAGATGAAGTGGGCTAGGCGCATTGCTTCGCACATCCCCTCGCGATCACTCACATAACGTAATTGTGTTTTCGTTTATATGATAGCGGCACAGTGTTTTCACAGTTCAGGACAACTATGGCTTCCAGTCAGTTATAGTGGGACCCCTTTTGCGTTTCGCCGTTGAAATCTGGCGACAGCACCTCCAGTTGTCAGAGATCTTTTCTCGTCGTACGAAGGTAAAATTGTCCGCTATTCGGATCTCTGGATGGGGACTACTCAGGAGGTTGCCGCCATTAGGGGAAACAAAACTGGTCTTCTACGAATCGGAGCGTAGAAATTTAAATACCTTAATCGGATAGAGATACTGGGAATTAGTATATTGCGGTAGCATGAAGAGCAGGTCTTCTGATCAGTTCAGCAGGTCTTCATCCGTTTCTATGGGGCTTCATACATCACCGTTTTGACGTAACCCCAGAGTAAAAAGTTCAGAGGTGTGAGATCCGGCGATTGCGCTGGCCATAGGACAGAATATCCCCTTCCGATTCAACGACGAGGTGTGGGTCAATCAGACAGGGAGGCAGCAGATAAGGTGATTAAATGATCTCTTGCAATGTCCACTCATATGTTACCAGAGAATCGTTGCTGATGTGAGAGGCGTGGGAAATAGCCTCACTCCAGACATGACTGTTGCGACTGTTGAAAACACCATCACGGGTGAACAACGTAAACTGTTTCAAGTTCGGCACTAGAGCATTGCGGTGGATAATCCATTGACAGATGTGAACGCAAGGATCAAAATCCGCTAGCCCCAGTGCTTGTACATGTTCTTTAACACAGAGGTGTAATATCTGTCCCACCAGTATTCTCCATACTGTGTCCCTCGAAGTGTGATTTTCACGGGCAAGTTGACTGGTGCTTATTACTGGTTGGTCGAACACAAGATCCAACACCATCTCCTCAAAGTCTGGTGTTCGGACATGTCTTTAGTGGGAAACTTGGCTTGAATGACTCGTCTCTCGTAAGGTAGTGTCAACGAAGATAAACTTTTTCCAATTGGGAAAGCGTTCTCTGCACATCCGTGCTGCTTTAAGGGCACTACATCCTGCTGTACAGTAGGTTAAATGTGTGTCTGCAAGTTGTTCGTGACGAGTAACATTCCATCTTTGAGTAAGCATCATGCACTGTACACAGTAACACAATCCATCAAGGACACATCAGAATGGTTCAAATGGCTCTGAGCACTATGGGACTTGACATCTGTGGTCATCAGTCCCCTAGAACTTAGAACTACTTAAACCTAACTAGCCCAAGGACATCACACACATCCATGCCCGAGGCAGGATTCGAACCTGCGACCGTAGCGGTCACGCGGTTCCAGACTGAAGCGCCTAGAACCGCACGGCCACACCGGCCGGCATGGACACATCACAAGCTCTCTAATGAAATGGACAACTGACAGAGGGGATTGTGATGTGCATGCGCCACAGGTTAATGCGCTCGCGCGATGCTTGAGGTCATAACATGACAACCGAGCGAGGTGGCGCAGTGGTTAGCACACTGGACTCGCATTCGGAAGGATGACGGTTCAATCCAGCGTCCGGCCATCCTGATTTAGGTTTTCCGTGATTTCCCTAAATCGTTCCAGGCTAATGCCGGGATGTTTCCTTTGGAAGGGCACGGTCGACTTCCTTCCCCGTCCTCCCCTAATACGATGAGACCGATGACTTCGCTGTTTGGTCTCCTTCACCAGAAACAATCCAATCCAATCCATAACATGACATACGTGCTATGAGCCAAGTAGCGTACAATATGTCTGCTTGACGGTCAGGGGTGTACGCTGTTTATCACCCGCTGCCTGTTCCAGTGCACAACAGACACCCGGCATCTTTGCAGAACTGCATGAGCCCCCGCAGTACATGCATTGAGACTGGAGATCGTCGTTTTGAACTATTTGTCCATGTGTCAATAACATTATAAATATGCCATTTCCGACCCAGATACGCAGAGAAAAGTCTAATTTTCGTTGTGCTCATCCAGGGAGCGCGCACACAAAATAAGTTAGCCTGGAGCTACACAAATGCCGGGGTGGTGAGGGGGACAACGCCCGTGATGGGGATTCTGTTGTGAACAATAGCAAGGCAGGAAAGTTGCAGTCCGACAGCTGAAGCCATCTGTTTCACATAATTTGTAAGCTATTGTCGGCGAGTCTGTAAACGATCATGTTAACAGATTATGTCACTGTGACCAGTCATTCACAAATTATATGGTCAAAGTAAACAGCTTCTCAGTACAGGACCGAAAAACTAATAGTCGCCTAAAGAAACGCTCAACCAAAACAAAATAAAATCAACCAAGCATCGCCAGAAAGAAGTCTCATTAAAAAAAATAAACAGAACAAGTGCAAAAAAAAATGGTTCAAATGGCTCTGAGCACTATGGGACTTAACTGCAGTGGTCATCAGTCCCCTAGAACTTAGAACTACTTAAACCTAACTAACCTAAGGCCATCACACACATCCATGCCCGAGGCAGGATTTGAACCTGCGACCGTAGCGATCGCGCGGCTCCAGACTGAAGCGCCTAGGATCGCTCGGCCACTCCGGCCGGCTAGAACAAGTGCAGTAGGACTTGCATTCTAGGGGTTTCGTACAAGATAATAATAGTAATAATAATAATGATAACAACAATGTCTTGTGCTTTAATGGCCAGTTGAAATTCTTTCTATTGGATGCAACCGGGGAAAGGAGACCTACAGTATAACGCGTTGTTTCTGGCGACTCGTCACATCGTTGAGAGGTGGAGCCTAGCTTTAAACGAATACTGAAAAATCCGTGGCCCGACCGAGATTCGATCCCGTGACCTCTTCATTTCGTAGTATGCATTTTTTGTCATCTTTCTTTCGATCTGTTTCTTCGTCGTTTATCCGTCAGTGATTCTGTAGGGATGTCGCACGACACCTCTCAAATTCAATCGATGAAAACGTTACTCGTTTCCTTCATTACAAAGGTTGACCCGCTCCTGACCGAACACGCTGAGCTTTCGTGTCACGTCCGACATGTCCATACACTAACAAGCCAAAACATTACGACCCCCTACTTAATAGCTTGTTCGTCAGTCTTTGGAACGAAATATATCAGTGATTCTCCGTTTCAAGGATCCGACAGTTAGGTTGGTAGTTTTGTGGAGATATGTGTTATCATATGTCTGCGCGCAGGTCACATAATTCGTGTAAATAACGGGTCGTTGATCTGCATATGCGGTGATGGTGCCCGATAGCGACCCAGATGAGTTCCATAGGATTTGCGTCAGGGGAATTTGATCGCCGAACATTATCGTGAGTTCAATATAATGTTCCTCAAACCACTGTAACACGGTTCTGGCTCCGAAACACGGGCAATTATACTGCTGGAAGATGACATCGCCGTTGGGAAAGACATCAAACTTAAAGGGATGCAGGTGGTTCGCAGCCGGCAGCGTGTCTTCGATTATTAACACAGGTCTCATACAAGCGCAGAAGAATGTCTCCCATAGCATAATACTGATCCCACCAGCCAGCGTTCGTAGCGCGCTGCACGTTTCGAGCCGCCACTTACCTCGACGACGGCGTTTGTGGAGACGACCAGCGACCTAGTATAGCAAAAAATGTGATTCACCCGAAGGACTGAAGGGGCCGACACGCTTCCATTGATCGACGGTCGAATCCCGATGGCCCCGTGGCCATTGCAGTCGTAGTTGACGATGTTTTTGGGTCAACACGTAGGGGTGGTCTGCTGCGGAGCTCCATGTTCAGCAACGGTGAACGGTGTTCTCCGAAACACTTGTGCGTGCACAAGCATTATGCACTTTCGGCAGGGATGTCATAGATCACCATGTACCCTGCTTTACGGAGCAGACGAGCCTACGAAACCATGTTATGTGGAGGGTCGTGGACGTCCAACAATTTAACGCCTAGTGGAAGTTTCACTGTCCTAATTCTTTCCGTAGCGCATAAACATTCGACCAGCTTTGCCGTTTTCGAGATACTCTTTCACAGGCTCAGTATAATAATAGTCTGCCCTTTGTCGAAGACCCTTATCTCAATGGATATACCTATTTAAAGCCCATATCTTCGCCAGAGTAATCCCCAATCCGTGTCTTCGCCGCTTACACACTTTAGTTACCTCGTCACTATTTCGCACGTCACCAGGCTGTATCCAACGTCGCGGTGGCCAGGGGTCATAATGTTTTGGCTCGTCATTGTAGGTTTCGACAGTTGAGTTTTTGAGTATCAAAATATGTCCTAAGCATGACGGTATGTTTTGACTGTATTGACTCGGAAGCTTAAATGTTTCGCCCTACTAAGCACCCTTAGGCCTTAGAATGTGACATAAATGTCAAGCTAATACCTGTAGCCGTTCCTGAGCAAATAGGGTCTTAACAGTCGGACAGGACAGACAAACAGAGGGATAAAAGAGTGATCCTGTAAGTATACGTAACTCCATCTTGGACTCAGGAGGTCGAAGCAGGGGTTGGGCCATAAAATGTAATAACACTGTACCGACAGCCGTTACTTTGATATTGTTTCATTACGCAACCAGTTTCAACGTTTCAATCACGTCATCTTCATGCCTCTCGCATGAATGGCACCAAGTACCACTCATGCATGTACAACGCTAAGCACCAATATTCTCATCTGGCTCCGTGTGTATCCGAACGTCTTGAGCGTGTGTACTCTTGACGTGTGAAGAGCACAAGTGCTCATGAAATTCAGATATCTACAGAACCAGTACGAGTATTGGTACTTCATGTCGTACATTCACTAGTAGTAGTTGGTGTCATTCACGCGAGAGGCCTGAAGATGACGTGACTGGAACGTCGAAACTGGTTGCCTAATAAAACAATGTCAAAGTAACGGCTGTTGGTACAGTATTATCACATTTGATTCCATAAGGGTTCCGTTTTTATCGATTGTGATCCGCTAAGCAGACTTATATGCTTAGAAAACAACGGCGCTAAC
This sequence comes from Schistocerca americana, assembly GCF_021461395.2. Classification (NCBI taxonomy): domain Eukaryota; kingdom Metazoa; phylum Arthropoda; class Insecta; order Orthoptera; family Acrididae; genus Schistocerca; species Schistocerca americana. Next base: position 545,609,232 of record NC_060119.1, read on the forward strand.
TACGACACTGACAATGTAAAATAAAGAACAGCGTTCACTAACGAGAATCCGTTTCTACGTCGGAGCCACGTTTTTTTTTTTTTCACGATATCTACTATCCGTGAATGTGAAGCAGGCTGCTTAAGTTGCGATAGGTAAGGAAATGTACTTCCCGAACGCTTCAGGACGACTTCACTAGATCAAGAGATAGGGTCTCCTCGCTATACAGGGCAATGACCTGACCCGTATTATAGAGTTCATTCTGGTCACATGCATTCTTCTCAGTATTGCAATTCACATTCTCGTTAGCGACGCTTTTTTACTAGATTAGGGGGCGCGTCGTTAATCACGAGCCGCTTGGCTGCTCGCGGGGCATCCCATTAGCGGGCCTGTTATATTATCCCAACAGCGGCGACGCTGGCCCGGCTGCATGCACTCTGCCAAGTCAGCGCGTCGCTGCATTACCGGCTCGGCGCTGCCAGAGGTCGCACTTGACGCCAGCCGCCAGATTCTTACACTTAACGACTTGCACAGGCTGCGAGCACCACACCAGCTATTCGCAAAGTGTAGCATCGAGGCCCTCAGCTGCGGTCTGTTGAAATATCTGCCTCGCGAGGTGATGCACCCTTCTACATAAGGGGTGATTCAGATGGCCCTACCAATGCGTCTTATGCAGCCCGCATAACATCTCTATCAAGAAAGGTATCCAGACAGGCGATAGTCACGTAATCGATATAAGTTCCCACTCAAAGGTTTGGGCGACTAGTAGCGAACGTAATCTTACTGTACAAAATACAAGTGATGACTGGCCATGAGTTACACGGTATTTTTTGACCAAGATGTACCTTCCTTCTATCATTCTTATCCAAGTGTCTCCAGTCTCTCTCTGTGTAATTAACAGTGTAGTCATGCAGGTTTTGAATGTGTCTGCAGTTCTGGATGTCTCTGTAAGTTTATTCTGTTTATAGTATTTGATCTTTCGTAAACAATTCATAGGTTATATACTGGAGAGCTTTTACTTCCATTTTCCATTTTGATATCTCCTGTTAATTACGTTGTTTCCGATGCTAAAAAACAGCTTATAAGGCAATGTTTCTGAACCATTTTCGAAAGATTAACTGCTATGAACGGAAAAAATTTACAGATACATCCAAATCCTGTATGACCACAACACTAACTACACAAAGAAAGAAAGACACTTAGATAAGTATGGCAGAAGTATGGTACATCTTGGTCGAAAAATGCTGTGCACCTCATGGCCTATCCTCATTTGTATTTTTTACAGTATGATTCCGTTTGCTGACAGTTGCCCAGAGCTCTGAGAGGGAACTTATATCGATTAGGTGGCTGTGCCTGTCGGATTCGTTCCTGACACATACGTAGTGCGGGTTGCATGAATCGAATCGTTAGGGGCAGCTGTACCAGTCTGTAAAGAGGAGAGTGAAGCAGGTTGTCACACTTGACGATTTTTACATTTGAAACCTCAGTGCTTACAGTTTCCCTTTCTGCCATTGCTGTATCTCTTAATATGTAACCTTGGCTGCCTTTTCCCGCAAATTCGAGGCCTTAGCAGCAGTTTAACTTTTAGAAAAAAAGCAATGGTCTGATTACATTTTTCTGAGAATCTGTGCCAAATCTAGGTTGGGGTTGGCTATATAGATAGGAAAACAGAAATTATTTATTAAAAATTGTATTAAGAACATAAAAATCAAACAATGATATTGATAAAGCGCTAATATATATTTAAAACCAATTTACACATAAAAATGAAGTATGTGCCAAGTGAAACCCTGAGAAAACACGCATGAAGAAGGAGCACAGAGGAACAATAATGTTGACTAGAGACTGTACCGTGTTCAAAGATTTGGAGGCCAGAACAACCCTGCAACATTATTCCTCCCCGCACCATAACATCTGGAATACCAAAACAATTTTGTTCGACAATGCAGCTGGGTGAATTACATTGCAAATCACCCCCCTCCCCCCCCCTATGTGTTTCAAATTGTTATCCTGATCCACAAAATTAATTAAGAGTCGAATTCACTTTTAAGAGCCAAGCTGAAATTATTGCGGCAACAGAATGATAAACGCGAAGAACTTAAGGAACCAGCTGTGGATCCTAAAGTGAAGTATTGTATAATATTAAACATGATATTAAATGAAGAAGTAAACACAAAACAGTTTTAAATGAACATTTTAATTTATTCAATTAAAACACGAACATAAAATGCATCTGACGATGAAATAACTTTAGTTGATAGAGGAAATCTGCCCTGCTGGATTACACCAAGTGAACCTATTGGTTTTCAGTTTGCCCTTTAGACGCAACTAATGAGATTCTAATTAAGTGAATGCAGTGACTGTTGTCCAGACAGTTAGATTGAGAAACACATGCATCTACTAAAGCAAAGCTGGACCTGAGACAAATAACTGCTATGATCTGACTAAATATGGACCAAGGGTTGTTCCAAGATGCCGACGCTGCTAATAGTGCTCACTGTAAATAATCAGCATGATATGTGCACGACGCTGCTGTCGTGCCGACGTCTCTGAAGTACAGGGCACGGGTTGTGCTTCTGCAAATACGAATTCTGGAGGTGGATTGGCTACACACCATATGCACACAACTCTTCATCTCTGAACGAACTTCTCGATCCACCCTCATCTCCATCTCCGGACGATCTCCAAACTTTTTTATTCAATTGTACAGCATGCTCTTTCCTTCTTGCCAATTGCTGAATAATAACACTCAGCCAAACAATGGCATGACAGCTTCTCACACAAGTATCCCCCGAAGAGAAAAACATCACATTAAAACTCCAGTGACTTTCCAATCCACATTTTTTTTTTAACTGCTCCCTATGCTCCGACTTCCTGATGTCACAAGCATTTTTAACCATTTCATATTTTCGCTCCCAGTAACTAGTCTGGCACTAGAGGTCCTCGAAAAGCAGGAAACTGTGTCCGAGGATAGGCCCTTATATTTTGGCAAGCCCTGCTTCTTTAGGAAAGCATAAGATTGTTATCTGTCGACGGCAGTCTTCACAACACGAGAGAGCACCAGCCACCCGCTGATAAAGTTCCTCCCATCACCACTGCTCGGCCACTAGGCTGGAGGCGAGTCGTAAACGTACAATAGCACCGGTCTCTGGGGCTCGCCCGGTGAGGCTACTTACACGACAATAACGCCTAACGCTACCTGCCTGTGCCAACGGCAGAGGCCCTGCTGGCTGCTCAGATCCACTTTTTCCGTTATGTCAGATATCGCCTTGCCTGCCCCAGATCCACCGTGCGCCCTGTTTCCTTGTATTCTCAGAAAGTAAAAATAAAAAGAAGACCTACACCATATTAATTGTAATTAATATATGAAGTTAGTTAGAAGTCAGTACATATAGCCATTCCAGCCCAATTCACTTTTATAAAACATTATCATTTTCTCATTTTCCACCCCTTCAATATCCTCTAAGTAGAATGTTGTTGTTGTTGTAGTCTTCAGTCATGAGACTGGTTTGATGCAGCTATCCATGCTACTCTTTCCTGCGCAAACTTCTTCATCTCCAAGTAACCACTGCGACCTACATCTTTCTGAATCTGCTTAGTGCATTCATCTCTTGGTCTCCCTCTATGGTTTTTACGATCCATCCTGCTCTCCAGTACTAAATTGGTGATCCCTTGATGCCTCAGAACATTTCCTACCAACCGATCCGAACAATATTTAGAAAGCCTCTATTCTCTTCTTCTCTAAATTAGTTATCGTCCATGTCTCTTCCATACATGGTTACACTCCGTACAAATACTTTCAGAAATGACTTTCTGACACTTAAATATATACTCTATGTCAGCAAATTTCTCTTCTTCAGAAACGGTTTCCTTGCCATAGCCGGTCTACATTTAATATCCGATCACCATCAGTTATTTTGTTCCCCAAATAGCAAAACTCATTTACTACTTTTAGTGTCTTATTTCCTAATCTAATTCCCTCGGCATCACCTGATTTAATTCGACTACATTCCATTACCGTCGTTTTGCTTTTGTTTATGTTTATCTCAAATCCTTCTTTCAAGACACTGTCCATTCCGTTCAACTGCTCTTCCAGGTCCTTTGCAGTCTCTGACAGATTTACAATGTCTTCGGCAAACCGCAAAGTATTTATTTATTTTCCATGGATTTTAATTCCTACTCCAAATTTTTCTTTTGTTTCATTTACTGCTTGCTCAATACACAGATTGAATAAATTCGGGGATAGGCTACAACCCTGTCTCACTCCCTTCCCAACCACTGCTTTCCTTTCATACCTCTCGACTCTTATAACTGTCATCTGGTTTCTGTACAAGTTGTAAACAGCCTTTCGCTCCCTGTATTCGACCCCTGCCACCTTCAGAATTTGAAAGAGAGTATTCCACTCAACATTGTCAAAAGCTTTCTCTAAGTGTATAAATGCTAAGAAAATAGTTTTGCCTTTCCGTAATCTATCTTCTAAGATAAGTCATAGGGTCAGTATAGCCTCACTTGTTCCAACATTTCTTCGGAATTCAAACTGATCTTCCCCGAGGTCGGCTTCTACCAGTTTTTTCATTCATCTGTAAACAATTCGTGTTAGTATTTTGCAGCCGAGACTTATTAAACTGATTGTTCGGTAATTATCACACCACTCAACATCTGCTTTCTTTTGGATTGGAATTATTATATTCTTCTCGAAGTCTGAGGGTATTTCGCCTTTCTCATAGATCTTGCTCACCAGATGGTAGAGTTTTGTCAGGGCTGGATCTCCCTAGGCGATCAGTAGTTCTAATGGAATGCTGTCTCCTCTCGGGGTATTGTTGCGATTTGAGCCTTTCACTGCTCTATCAAATTCTGCACGCAGTAACATATCTCCCATTTCATCTTCATTTACCTCTTCTTTCATTTCCATAATATCGCCTTCAAGTACACCTCCCTCATATCGACCCTTTATATGTTCCTTCCACCATTTTGCTTTCCCTTCTTTGCTTAGAACTGGTTTTCCATCTGAGCTCTTGATGTTCATACAAGTGGTCCTCTTTTCTCCAAAGGTCTCTTTTAATTTTCCTGTAGGCAGTATCTATCTTACCCCAAGTGATACATGCCTCTGCATCCTTACATTTGTCCTCCAGCCATCCCTGCTTAGCCATTTTGCGCTTCCTGTCGATCTCATTTTTGAGACGTATGTATTCCTTTTTGGCTACTTGATTTACTGAATTTTGTATATTTTCTTCTTTCATCAGTTAAATTTAATCTCTCTGCTGTTACCCAAGGACTTCCACTAGCCCTTGTGTTGTTACCTACTTGATCCTCTGCTGTCTTCACTATTTCATCTCTCAAAGCTACCCATTCTTCTTCTACTGTATTTCTTCCCCCAATTCCTGTCAATCGTTCCCTAATGCTCTGTCTGAAACACTCTACAATCTCTGCTTATTTCAGTTTATTCGGATCCCATCTCCTCAAATTCCCAAATTTCGCAGTTTCTTCAGTTTTAATCTACAGTTCATAACCAATAGATTGGGGTCAGATTCCACAACTGCGTCTTGGAAATGTCTTATAATTTAAAAGCTGGTTCCTAAATCTCTGTCTTACCATTATATAAGCTGTCTGAAACATTTCAGTGTTTCCAGGTCTCTTCCATGTATACACCTTCTTACTTGATTTTTAAAACAAGTTTTACCTATAATTAAGTTATGCTCTGTGCAAAATTCTACCAGGCGGCTTCCTCTTTCATTCCTTACCCCCATTCCATATTCACCTACAACATTTCCATATCTTCCTTTTCCTAGTATCGAATTCCAGTCTCCCATGACTATTAAATTTTCGTCTCCCTTCACTATCGGGATAATTTCTTTTATCTCATCATACATTTCTTCAATCTCTTCATCGTATGCGGAGCTAGTTGGTATATAAACTTGTGCTACTGTGGTAGGTGTGGGCTTCGTGTCTAGCTTGGCTACAATAATGCGTTAACTGTGCTGTTCATAGTATCTTTTTTTACTCATTATTAAACCAGCTGCTGCATTACCCCTATTTGATTTTGTATTTATAACCCTGTACTCACCTGACCAGAAGTCTTGTTCCTCCTGCCACCGAACTTCACTAATTCCCACTATATCTAACTTTACCATATCCATTTCCCTTTTTAAATTTTCTAACCTACCTGCCTGATTAAGAGATCTGACATTCCATGTTCCGATCCGTAGAACGCCAGTTTTCTTTCTCCTGATATCGACGTCCTGCTGAGTAGTCCCCGCCCGGTGATCCGAATGTGGGACTATTTATTTTCCTCCGGAATATTTTACCCAAGAGGATACCATCATCATTTAACCATACAGTAAACCTGCATCACCTCGAGGAAAATTACGGCTGTAGTTTCCCCTTGCTTTCAGCCGTTCGCAGTACCAGCACAGCAAGGCCGTTTTGGTTAATCTTATAAGGCCACATCAGTCAATCATCCAGACTGTTTCCCCTGCAACTACTGAAAAGGCTGCTGCCCCTCTTCAGGAACCACACGTTTGTCTCACCTCTCAACAGATACCCCTCCGTTATGGTTGCACCTACAGTACGGCTATCTGTATCGTTGAGGCATGCAAGCCTCCCCACCAGCAGCAAGGTCCATGGTTCATGGAAGGAAGTAGAGAATGATTCTCATATGAAATGAAAAGGGCTATGCCAAACAGGTTGCCGCTTTTCAACATGTTCGCATCTCTCGCCATCTGAGGGTACTCAATGTAGCGAGCAGTAATACCCAACTTGATAATTTCGATGGTACAGCTGTTATAGTGTGAGTAGGCATAACTTTGCATGGATATACGACTGCCAAATCTTTGAACACATTACAATCCTTGGTTGAGTAGGCGTAATGTTGCATGGATATACGACTGCCAAATCTTTGAACACATTACAATCCTTGGTTGAGTAGGCGTAATGTTGCATGGATATACGACCGCCAAATCTTTGAACACATTACAATCCGTGGTCAGCGTTATTGTGATGCTGTGCTCCTTTCCCATATGCAATTTTTCAAGGGTACATCCCGTCATTACTTATTTTTTGTGGGTGATAATGCGTGACCGCATCAAACTGCGCAGGTTGACAAGCTCTCGGAACTAGTGGATATTCGGCGAATGGACTCGCCTGCCTGTTCTCCCCACTTAAATCTGATCGAGTACGTGTAAGATACGTTGGGAAGATGTCTTGAGGCACGTTCACAGGCATCAATGATCATCCAACAATAATGGAACAACGTACCACGGGAACTCCTTACTACCAATTTTGTGACCAGCATGGGGCACGTTGCATACAATGCTGTCTGTGGTAATCACACACCCTACTAAGAAGCACACGCCACGTTTTTTAATATGCAGGGGACCATCATAAATCTCAATGATTTCAGTGTGATTTCTGTTCGTCCCACTCCGTATTTCTTTCAATTACTTTCTGTAATATCATATGTAAATTGAAGGGGGATGACTGCTATCAGCTGCAGCGGGACACTAAGCGGAATCAGCAGCGACGAGCGAAAATGTGTACCCGACCGGGATTCGAACACGGCATTTCCTGCTCAGTAGGCAAGTGGCGTAACCACTGTGACATCCGGGACACAGTATTATCGCAACTGCACGGACTATCCACACTCCCACCGAATGTCACCTAACCATAGCCCCTGTCCATGACACTCCTGATCGCTATTTAGAGATCCCCGTCCGGTACACATTTTCGCTCGTCTACGCTGATTCCGCTTAATGTCTCGCTGCAGCTGATAGCAGTCATCCCGCTTCAATTTACATAAAGTGTTTCACAGATCCAGGATCTGCGTGGTGTCTGTTCTCTCGAAGGAACAGGCACCATGCATTCAAATAATTTCTCTAGCAGTTCTTTTTATGCATGGTCTAAGCCTCATCGAGATATATTACTTGGCAGAGACACATCATGTGAAAGTTACTTTCGTCCTTACGTCTTACACACCGGTGTATTTTTATTCGTTTGTTAGGGAAATTACACTTGACGCACACCTTTCATTAGTATTGAAAGTTTTGTCAACAGTTTTTCGAATCATCCTTACTCTAAGAGGTTGTACACAGCTCAGACCGCCAACAAATTTTTCTTCAGCTGCATAGACGATGTTGTACCTTGCAGAGCAACACGTTGCGTTAACGGTTTCAGCGATACCTTCAAGATACTCACCAAACAGTTTTTTGAATCCTGTCACCATATCATGCTGTGGTCATAAATTAGTAAATGTTCTCACCTGATTAAAAAACAGTTCCTTGATAAGTCTCTACAGGGTACTTTAACACAAAATTTAAATCGTGACTTGCAACGGTGGACGAAGTATGCTTGAGGTGTTGATTTCTTGATTTTTTGTACGCATTTGTATACGCTACTCGTGGCGGATGCAGTCATCGCCTTCACCGTAACATCTGCTAAAAACAAGTACCTCTATTCGAGTACCTGACTTTCGATTGCTAATGCAGACTGATCTTTGTCCTTCTAAAACGAAGTAAATGATTCTCATATCTTTATCTCTATGTACTTTTCGGGATTAATTCTTTTTGGGAAACAGCTGTACACCACCATCATGCCTCGAACACATACATGGCTGCATATAATATCTATTTTTCCCACTTTTCCATTTTAAATTTATGTTTCTTTCTTTTGGGTGTTAGTGATGTACCTTATCTTCGATGGATTAGATTAGATTACAGTAGACTCAATTTTCGTACCATACCCCCAACACTGAGATGATTTTCGTGGGTGTGGAACAAGTCAGAAAGTATAACACAAAAAACATAAAACATCTGAATATAATACTCACTTCCCTCGTAATTTGTCAGGAGATTGTCAAAATATGTGAATATATTACAGTAAACTAGACCTGCTAGTACCTACAGAATTCAAAAATGGTGCAAATGGCTCTGAGCACTATGGGACTTAACTTCTGAGGTCATCAGTCCCCTAGAACTTAGAACTACTTAAACCCAACTAACCTAAGGACACTACACACATCCATGCCCGAGGCAGGATTCGAACCTGCGACCGTAGCGGTCGCGCGATTCCAGACTGAAGCGCCTAGAAGCGCTCGGCCACTGCGACCGGCTCTTCAGAATTAATACACTGTCAGAACGAAACATAGTTATGCGCTTTAAGTAAATTTATCATACATAAAATACCTAATCTTGACTGTTGTGACCAAGTGCTGTCAAAACTGAAATCTAACAGACATTTTTACGTAATCCTGTCTAACAGCCCTTCTTAAGATGTAATCTGTGGAAATTCCTAAGGGACCAAACTGCTGAGGTCATCGGTCCCTACATTTACACACTACTTAAACTAACTTATGCTAAGAACGACACACACACCCACGCCCGAGGGAGGACTCGAATCTCCGGCGGGAGGGGCCGCACAATCCGTGACATGGCGCCCTAAACCGCGCGGCCACTCCGCGCGGCCTTGTTACTATTTTCATCTATAGAGTCGAAGGAGTTGCCTATCAAAATGTCTTTCAAACTCTGTTTACACTGTGCTTTATGTGAAACCAAGATATTAATGGTTGTTGGCAATTTATTGAAAATGTGTGTTCCTGAATATAGGACTACTTTTAGGACCAAGGTAAGTGGTATTAGGTCTTTATGTAGATTGTTCTTATTCCTAGTATTGATATTATGTATTGAGCTATTGGTTGGAAATAGAGGTATATTATTCACAACATATTTCATTAAGGAATAAATATACTGAGAAGCAATGGTTAGAATACTGAGTTCCGTGAACAGGTTCCCACATGATATTCTTTAATTTACACCACAAATAAGTCTTATTACATTATTTTGCACTCTAAAAACTGTAGCTCTGTTTAATGAGTTCTCCTATATGACATGATAGAATGAAAGTAAGCAAAGTATGCAAGCTTTTTTATATTTATATCTCCTGCATCTTACATCATTCGCACTGAAAATACAGACTTGTCTAGGCATTTCAGCAGTTCTGTGGTACGCGCTTCCCAACTGAATTTATTATCGAGTAGTAATCCCGGAAAGTTAACACTTTCAACCTCTTCGATCTGCGTGTGTTCGTATTTTATACATCAGCTGGAAGGAAATCTCTTACAGGTTCTGAACTGCATACAGTGAGTATTTTCAAAGTTTAATGACAGTGAATTAGCTTTAGACCATTTATTAATGTCGTTGAAAATTTAATTGGCAGCCATTTCTAAATCTGTACTTGACTGGCCCTGTGGCATTGTTCTGGCTGACCCAGTTTAGTTGCGCTCCTGTATTTAACGTCCGGAATGATATTAGGTTGATGTCAGGTTCATTTCTAAGACTGCTGGTTGTGGTCCATTAACGAACAAACCCTCTTTTGCTCCCAGAATGGTGGGCTAGCGACAGGCGTTACCCCCTAAATATAACTTCGACGCTCTGTAAAGCGGCCCGTGGACAGTTAAAATTATTGTGCAACATTTCCAGACGAGCAACAATACTGAACGTGTAGGGAGGAGACAGACGCTGCGCAGTAATGCTGAACACATCAATAACTTTTCAACCAAGTTTTGCTGCCTGGGAATATTGTGCTGTTGTGGGTGTTATTGGCAATATCCCTGCCAATTTCTCGCGTGCTACAGTCTCTATATAAGTTCGCTATTCGTTGTTGCTGGTGTGTAGAACATGAGTTCGATACAAGAAGAAAGAGCGCCTTATTAGAGTGCATAAAAATGTATAAATCATTGCCGACGTTATGGCGTGTTAGGGCTGAAGAGCACAAAACTAGGCATGTTAAGAATAAATCTGAGGATATGTTCAAGTGGCTCTGATCACTATGGGACATAACTTCTGAGGTCATCAGTCACCTAGGACTTAGAACTGCTTAAACCTAACTAACCTAAGGACATCACACACATCCATGCCGGAGGTAGGATTCGATCCTGAGGATTTGTTGCCCAGCCAATACTGGAGTCGGTATCATGCAGCCACGAAGGAAGGGGTTTTTAAAAAAAAGTTTATATATATATTAGTGTGAGTGTGTGTGTGTGTGTGTGTGTGTGTGTGTGTGTGCGTGTACATTACTTAGTCGAATTACTGTGTAATCCTTTAGTGCGCATATAATAGCATGAAAAGGTGAAACTGCGCCTGCGAATTTCAACACTTCGACAGAACTGAGCGTAACAAGGTATCGCAACGTAATAGATAAGCACTGTTTTGGTGGGTTTGTGTCTTTCAATGTAGTACTTCGTTTGTTGATCATGCGGATATGCGAGTTCACAGAAATTTATCCAGGAAGAGGGAGGGCGGCAAGATATTGAAATTGCCATTTTTGATATAAATGAGTTGGTCAGTCTCAAGATGTACCTTGCCACAAGAACTAAGTTTCATATGCGACACAATAAAACTTGTTACATACCAGAGAAACTGTCGTTTTCGACCGCGAACCGAGTGAGGTGTTTTCAGTGGCACTCTTTATGCCACCCACTGTGACCTTTCCGAGTCGATTTTAAGCGGTTCTGTGTCTGGGATATACTCATAAGAATGCGAGTTCACAGAAATTTATCCAGGAAGAGGGAGGGCGGCAAGATATTGAAATTGCCATTTTTGATATAAATGAGTTGGTCAGTCTCAAGATGTACCTTGCCACAAGAACTAAGTTTCATATGCGACACAATAAAACTTGTTGCATACCAGGGAAACTGTCGTTTTCGACCGCGAACCGAGTGAGGTAATTTCAGTGGCACTCTTTATGCCACCCACTGTGACCTTTCCGAGTCGATTTTAAGCGGTTCTGTGTCTGGGATATACTCATAAGAATGCCGCGTGATTTCACAGCGGGGCGTCACAATTCTGACCGCCATCGCAGGGGCGTCAAAAGAAGGGTTAAATGTGGGCAAAAGAGGCTGTGGCGGCCTTCCCATTATGTGACACGTCCACTTTGGCACTGGGCAGAATTGTGGTGAAATTTGATCCCAATGTGACATCGTTAACTCATCTTACACGTTACGTTAACTTCTGAGCTGTGGCCTTTTTTACGTGTGCGTGGACACCATGCTGCTTGAAGCGTCATCGAATCCGAGGGTGGCGTAGCAGGAAGCAACTCTTTTGCACACTTACAGAGGAATGTTGTACGCACCTTTGAGCCATATTTCAAACTTAGGCGTCGCAATGGGTGGGAATTACGGGATTTCGAAAAAGTGATCCTTCAGTTATGTTGCGCAGTATAGCATCCCTTAAACGATAATCGTTCTCTACGCCTCCTTTGGAGTACCCAAAGCGATCTCCGCAAACTGCTAATATCTCGTCAGAGAATTATACTTCTCGGCTTTCGTCTATAGAAATATCTGTTCTGTAACATGGCGAACTCTTTAAGAAACTGCATTAGGTTTAGAGCTTCATAATGTTCTACAGCTCATTGCATCAGCAAAAATTAACGATTTAACTGAATATGCCACCTGGAAATACACGTCACCCCAAATGACGTCTTCCAGCTTCACAAAATGAAATTCGTTTGCGTTATGGACCGAGTCACGCTGTATAATGATGCTCCATCATTTCGTCTTCTGCTGGCAGTGCACTTCTGGGGGAACGACGATTTTTTATCTCCGATTTTGCGTTTCCTCGCTTTTGGGCACCCAATCGTCGTCGTACCACGGCTGGAAGGAAACTAATGATGCCCACACCAATAACGAGACCTATTACACCGTCTTTGAATTTCATTTTTCCGCCTTGTGCTGCTCGGTGTATCCCTAGGATTTTTTTTTTTGCCACTGTTTTCTGGGACAGCCTCAAAATCCTCAATGTGCGTTTGGAGTTGTCTTGTCGAGCTTATGCATTTACTAGGTAGCAGAAACTTTGAACCGTCGGTATCCTTAGCGTACGTTAGACTTCAGCGAGTGAGCCTTCTCTTTGAAGACGTGGTTAGTTTTATAGCGTGGAGTAAACATTTTAATTCCGTCGCCCAAGGATTGTGATGGTACAGCTTTTCAGGAAACATTCCGTCATTCGCAAATACCCTCTGCCTCACACGAATTGCGCCACTCGATAAAAGGTAGGAATGAGCAATCGCAGGCTAGTGGGGGTGCCATTTTCATATATAGTCGGCGAAGCCAAGGAGGGGAATGGGGAGTAAGCTTTAGCATCAATCACAGTAAATTGGCAAAACTTTGGTGTTTATAACTGAGCAAATTATTGGCTGCACTGCCATCATATATCAACTAAATTCAACACATTTTGTGACAAATCGTGGAAGACAATAACTGCCACGTAGTGCCTTGTGTAAAGTTAGTATGAGTCACTTTACTAGCTCCCTCTGATGATACCTGATACCGGAGTAACAGATTTTCTGCGTTCACTACACTGTGTGAAATACAGTGGTAGGAGGGTACTATGGAAGTACAAAAACACAACACATCACCGTGCCTAATACAGTGTAGGAAACCCATTGGCATTCAAAACAACTTCCAGTCGTCTCGGAATGAATAAATACGGCTCCTGTATGGTTTTCAAGGAATTATTTTACTATTCTTCCTGCAAAATACGGTCAAGTTAAGGTAATGATGATGGAGGTCTCCAAATTAGACCGCAAATGATTAATAATATTGAGATCTGGTGACTTTGGTGGCAACGGAGAGGCCACAACGCATCCTCGAACTCACAAAACCAGTCCTGGACGATTTGAGCTGTGTAGATGGTGGAGCTTTCGTCTTGGAGCACAGCATCATCATCGGAAAACAAACGTTGTACCATGGAGAGGACTTGATCAACCAAAATGTTCAAATAATCCTTGGAAGTAACGCGATCTTGTAGAGGAACCATGGTGTCCATGGAATACCACAACATGGCTGCCCAAATTATCTCCGAATCACACCATGTTTCACTCTCGGTACTTAAACCGGGTTCATAACTTGGAAACAGTGTGAAAGAAGAATTGCGCGACCAAATGACATTCTTCCATTGCTCCACAGTCTAGGTTTTATGGCTTCGGCACTACGTTTTCCTGTTAAGAGCATTTGCATTACTGATCTGTGGTTTAGCAATTCCAGCTCGCCTTGTAATTTCATGTTTGTGGAGCTCCGTTTGAGTTGTTTTGGTGCTGACGTGATTCGTGAGAGTGACATTCAGTCCTGCGGTGACTTTTGCGGCTGGCGTCCTCTTATTTTGCGTCACAGTCCTCTTCAATGAACGTCTGTCACGATCACTCAACACACACTTTCGTCCGTGTTGGGACTTAGCGCATGATGTTTTTCCGCTTTTCCTGAGTGCGTTATACATTTTCGATATTGTATTGTATTTTATGGAACTGTGGACCTAGAAACGACGGAGAGGCTTCGTCCCAGCCGTAGACCGCAGTGGTTCACAACCCCACAACAGGCTACATCAGTCCACTCACCCCACCGTCGCCCCACACCGTATCCAGGGTAATTGTGCGGTTCGGCCCCCGGGAACGTCTCAGACCAGACGAGTGTAACCCAAGTGTTTGCGTCGTACAGTAATTACGGTGTACGCGTACGTGGAGATAGTGTTTACACAGCAATCGCCAACATAGTGTAACTGAGGCGGAATAAGAGGAACCAACCCGCATTCGCCGAGGCAGATGCAAAACCGCCTTAAAAGCCATACACAGACTGGCCGGCACACCGGACCTCGCCACTAATCCCCGGGGCGGATTCGTGCCGGGGACCGGCATGCCTTCCCGCCCGGAAGGCTGTGCGTTAGACCGCACGGCTAACCGGGCGGGCTAATTTTCGATATGGTTCCACTTTAAACACCTTGATTACGGAAGCACCCACTATACGAGGACCAATAATTTAGCCGCGTTCGAATGCACTGCGCTCTGACATAATGCACTCACAACAACACAGAACACTGTTCTGGTCGCGACTGATATTTGCGATAAGGACATTGTACACGTGCCGTTCGTGGTCAAAACAACAGCGCGACGCCCCAGGCTTGGCTAGCACCTGAATTTATGTGTAAGCAAGCATTTCTCGCGTGGTTTTCACTTTTTTTTTTTTTGCAAACCCTGTATGACGGACGAACCAGCGGCAGAGGTAGTTTGGGAGGGGGAGGGGCGGGAGGTGAGTTGACATGCGTACAATTCGCCCCTCCTACTTCGAACAGATCTCCGCCACTTACCAGACGACCTCTGTTCTGTTGTTTTCTGCAGGCTGGCTACACATGAACACAGACGAATCGGTGGAGTTTGTTAGGAATACGGACAATGTGTAACTGATGTAGACGGATTATAGAGCAATGCATTTCTTCAGCGTCGCATCCTTTGGAGTCGTCCGAAAAAGTTAAAAAACTAGTGACAACATTCCAAATGCAACACGTAACTTTCAAAATCATAACAAATTCAAATACATTCTGAGACATATACCCTACTATGTAAGTTACTGCAGACCAACGCACTTGGCTTTGAACACTGAGTTACACATTTCTAATTTCCACAGAGCAACTACCGTTCGCTTCTGTTAACCTACTCGAAACTTTGAATAACAGTCCTTACCTCTTTGAGCAGATTTGAGAATTCTAAAATTGTCAAGAGTAGCATTCAGTCGTTGTTTCCGTTCTAGCTTTATTAAAGCAGATCCAGTCTTTAATGAAATGTGACAGGACCCTGAACAACAGGTGTAGACGTTCTAGGGCATGTATAACAACTCTGAAATACTGCATTGACAATGACTAGTCACTAGCCGAAATCTGGGTCTGCTTTAATAAAGCTAGAACGGAAACGACGACTGATTGCTGCTCTCTACCATTTTGAAAGTCATACCACTGCCGTTGAGCGCAATCCACTTTCCTAATGAAAGATAATTTGACATCTGAGAATGAACACTCCATATAACAAGAATCAATTTTTTCGTTAATACTAATATAAGAAAACAGGGTGGGCAAAATAAAAGTATCCCGCCGGAAAATGTTTCAGGCTTCCAGGGCAGATTATGTATTCGTAATCTGAGTTGTCTATCGTAAGGTGCGTGAAATACTTTCCGGGCAAGTTTTATTATGACCACAGTTTATAGCTCGTTGGTTACGGAACAGCTGATCCAAGGCCCTTTATAGCGATCTTAACTTCGTTTAAAACGTTTCCAAAGTAAGAAAAAGGAATTAGGTTCGTTACATGTAAAAACCTGTTCGACCTTTCCATGTTCTCCGGGCATACCAAGTTTGTTGTGCAAGTCAGTCTTATTAGCTACACTTACAAGAGGACCCCGACCCCGCCTGCTCGTCATAATTGATTTCGACGAACTTTATAGTGTATGCAAGACTTGAACAGAAACGAAAGTGAGAGAAGCGGGAGCTCCGGATGACCGAACGTCTAGGGAGGGAAAAAAAAAAAAATCGACGCAGCTCGCGGGAAGCAAGGCCCATTGAGATTTTACATTATTTACACAGCAAATAAACAGAAATAATTCTGAGTATAGTATATTTATTAATGTTTTCATAAAACACATGAAAGAGGAAGACAAAGGAAAAATTGAAATTGCAAACAAATTTCGATAAAGTAACTATAAGACATACACAAGAATTTCTTACACAAAATCAGATAGCTTCAGTACGTGCTGAGGTGATATTCATCGTAAAAACAGGGCAAGCAGTAATTTTCTCGGCACCTTGCAAACGATATAAAAGCCGTATTTTTACACTTAAATGGTTGTTTTCTGTTTCTATAGAGAACAATATTTTCAGTGTGCTCTCACAATACTCTCGAAAGATCCACGTTACTCGGTCGAGAGGTGGCAAGCGAATGAGTTCCGTAGCCGCAGCAGCCGACGGGGCGATTTTACCTGCACCGGGAATCTGTTGTTCGCGAGCAGCTGTCGATGTTTGCTTGAAGGTAAAACTGAAACTGACGGAAATTCTGTACGCTTTAATTACTATTCCTTACTGGAAAATGACTTTCAGAGTCCTCGTTGACGATGTATGTACAACCATTTCTTGACAATTTATTTGCAGTGCCAAATTTTCCTTTGCCTTTCCTTCTGATGTCTTTTATGAGATTATTTAAAAATACAGTATATTGAACATAATTTCGGTTTATTTTCAGTGTAAGTAATAAGACAAAAAGCAAATTTTCGCGTAGGGGCTCGACCCCACGACTGTTGGATTACCGTCCTCCATTCTTTCCGCTCTGCCAGTCGTTGCCTGAAAACTATGCTTACATCAATGGTTCATGACACATCCGACAGGACCAAAAACGCTTTTTTTTAGGTTCGGTGCCTCAAGCGGTAAAACAGGACCCCTTGAGGATCGCTTTGTAGTTTGTCCGTTCTCCTGTCTGTCTGCCAAACTGTTGATAACCCTTTTTGTCAGGAACCAGTAGACGTGTCAAGTTGAAATTCACGTCACATACTAAGGTCCACGGTCTCTTGGTGGTGTAAGAGCTTTAAGCATCGAAGTCAATGAAATCAAAAAAACCTGCTATTTATATCACATATTTTGATACTCGCAAATTCACTCGTCAAAGCCTATATGATACTCCCCGTTGACTTAAAATCATGAAATTCGGCAAGAAGTAAGGTTACAGTAGAAGTAAAGGGCAATTTCTGAAAATTTTTAAACTGTAGTTACATCACATTAAGAATAAAAAAATAAAAACAGTTATTCATTGGATAAACGGGTATTCATTGGACAAATATATTATACTAGAACTGACATGTGATTACATTTTCACGCAATTTGCGTGCATAGATCCTGAGAAATCAGTACCCACAACAGCCACCTCTGGCCCTAATAACGGCCTTGACACGCCTAGGCATTGAGTCAAACAGAGCTTGGCTAGCGTGTACAGGTACAGCTGCCCATGCAGCTTCAACACGATGCCAATTTTAATGGCCAGTAGTGTACATTGTACTCATAATCTGTCAAAAATCTCAGGAACTATTGCAGCGACTTTGATCTGGTTTTGAAATTCCCTGCCGCAGTGAAAACGATGCCTTTGCCATCTAGCGGTGATAGCCATAAGGCTGCCCGACTACCGTGCTGACAATCCACATCCACGACACGAACACCATCTACAATGTTCCAGAGAAAAGTAGTACTGGTAACTGATGAAGCATTTCATTTCCTGTATTTTAGATGAGTTTCCGATGTCCCATAAAACATCTACTGAAGTGTTCCACAGAACAGTTCGACATTTGTGTAACAACAGCAGCTCTTGAGCCACCTGTGTCATTTTTCTTCTCTGGAGCCTTTCGATAAATCTTACCAGTTACCGCAACATGGACGAGAGCATACGAAGTCAAACATATGCAATAGGCAGTTAGCATAGCATATTAATATAGCGCCAAAATTAATAAAATAAATGAAAAGCTACGATGGCAAATGTGTAATTACACAAAAAATGTAAACTTAAAACTTCAAATAAAACATTTTCTAAAATCTTGGAACTCTCGGGACAGACTTAACAATCATATACAACCGTTCACTCGACGAAAGATCAGTACCCAAAGACTGGAAAGTTGCACAGGTCACGCCAATATTCAAGAACGGTAGTAGGAGTAATCCACTAAATTACAGGCCCATATCGTTAACGTCGATATGCAGAATAATTTTAGAACATACATTGTTTTCGAACATTATGAATTACCTCGAAGAAAAAGGTCTATTGACACACAGTCAACATGGGTTTAGAAAACATCGTTCCTGTGAAACACAACTAGCTCTTTATTCACATTAAGTGTTGAGTGCTATTGACAAGGGATTTCAGATCGATTCCGTATTTCTGGATTTCCGGAAGGCTTTTGACACTGTACCACAGAAACGGCTCTTAGTGAAATTGCGTGCTTATGGGAAATCGTCTCAGTTATGTGACTGGATATGTGATTTCCTGTCAGAGAGATCACAGTTCGTAGTAATTGACGGAAAGTCATCGAGTACAACAGAAGTGATTTCTGGCGTTCCACAAGGTAGTGTTATAGGCCCTTTGCTGTTCCTTATCTATATTGTACAGGATGGCGCGTATGGGCAGGCGGTGGGCGTTATGGAATAATAGGGTAATTTTTAGAGAAAGGCCATTTATTGGCTAAAGCATGTTGAAAGGGGCTACATAGGCCTAGGGAGGTGAGGGTGAGCCAGAGCTTACAATTTGGCGAACATTGTTCGCGAAACTACCGAGAGTTGTTGTCTGCCAAAACTAAGTCCACAGTGCCGCAGCACCGGGAGAAGCGGGAGATGTTCAATGCTACAGGGCGCGCATCCGACTCGCGGGTGAGCAAGAATACGAGAGAGCGAGCCCGGCGACGGGCGGCCGGGTATGTTCGACGCACCACGCGGCTTACTCCGCCCTGATTGGTCAGGACCGAGCAAACCGTGCGGGCGGCACAGAACTTTCCAGAGCGTTGTCTGCTAAGCGACGCATGGGGCGGAGTTACCTCGTAAGCACATGAGAAAGGCGCGTGAACAAGGTGCCCTTCATCGGTGCTGACTTCCTGTTACTAAACCGTGGGACGGAAGAGTTTACAGGCAGCTAACACTGCCGGCCGTGGCTTGGCCGCAATGGAAAAATGAAGTTACCGTTTGGAGGCTCATATAATAAAGTAAAATCTCCTACTGTCTGGCTCATCCTTTACACTCCTCCCCCTTCCGTGGGAGCGGAGAACGTACGTGAATTCGCTCAATGTAATTGTTATTTGAATGTAAACAAATTTAGCTTGCAAAATAAAGTAAACATCACTTCATTAAGAATGGCCCTCACGGAAGACGGCAGGGGTCTTAACCTATGAGAGGGTGTAGAGACTCTAAAGACCTCCTAGGGGTCGCAAGGGGACTTACACCTGTCAACAATATTGTGTGTATACAAGAATCATCATGAAACATCAAAACATCATAAAACATCAAAACAAAATTAGAACGGAACATAACAGTGTGAGTTAGGCAAACATGCCAAGTGTTCTTGTTGCTAAGATGAAGTTAAAATGTCTTTTTTTTTTGCTTTTGTTAAAATGAGTAGAAAATGTAAACATATCACCACTGATGAGTCACTGCGGGGGAGAGTGGCGCGAGGCGGCGTTCCGTTGTGTTGTCCCCAGCGGGCAGCGCACAGGCTGCCGGGGGGAAGGGGGCGTGGCCGTGGCCACGTCCGTGCACTGGAACTCAACGCAGCGGGGTATGAGGGGAGGTCCACATGTTCCAAACACATTTAGAAAGGGAGTTATCACTAAGGGAACACTTCACTGTACTACACTAGTTTTTCCACATTAGTTGATATGAGAATTGCACTCTTAAAACTAAGGGAAGGCACATGCCTGATAGGGTTCTTGTTTTCTCTCTTTTTTTTCATTCATTTAAGTGTGCCAACAGGCGAACGTAAGAAATTTGTCCTTTTTCAATGTTTTAGCAAGGCCTCAGTTGACGATAGGAGGTGATTATTTGATTTATTAGATAAAACTGGAACGTTAGCTGACAAGGGAATCATGAATGAGCTTTCAGGTATAAAAAACATACTTAAAGAGGTGCGAATACTAAGTAAGGCGTAGTGGCATGAAAGGTTATAAGTGGTGTTCCAACAGGAACCGTTTGCTAAAGACCTGCGCGGAGGCTACGTCAGAGTGGCAGCTGACTGCAAGGCCGAATCTGGCTCTACGTCAGAAGGGCGCGTTGCAGATAACTTCCAAGAGCAGCGCCGCGTCAGAGCAGTACGCGGCAGCTGAGGAGCGAAGCTGAGGCGGCTACGTGCGCACGCAGTGCGCACGTGCGCGACGTAGGAAGCAAGCGTCAGGTGTAAGAGCGAGAGAGACTTTTCCAACTGTTTACATACCATTTCAGACCTACTTTCTGGAACGCAAATCATAGGGGTTTGACCTTAGAGCATATCTACGTTGCTGTCTAGGCGGTTGTATTACCTTTTTCCTTGCTTTTTTGGGTGGAACTACTGGCGTAATAGGCCGAGCTTCTCCGGTCGGAATTTCGTGCTGAACCAAATCCGTAGCCGGTAGAAACTGCCTCTCTTCAAATAACCACGAAAATTCCTCTAATACTGGCTGCAACATCCTTTTCTCCTCACTGTTTAAATAACCTAACTTCTCTGATAACTGACTCTTTAACGTCGACGCGACATATCCCACTTCTCTAACCGAACATGGGAGACTGTGAACGGCGCCTTTCACAACTCCCTCGCGCCTGACGGGGGTGCGCACTGCCAAATCGGTGAATTGCTTCGCCGAACTGCACAGTTCACGTGTGATAATCCACTATCCCCTGATAACGGTGCAGGAAGTCATTCCCTAGTTGGTTCAAATGGCTCTGAGCACTATGGGACTCAACATCTTAGGTCATAAGTCCCCTAGAACTTAGAACTACTTAAACCTAACTAACCTAAGGATATCACACACACCTATGCCCGAGGCAGGATTCGAACCTGCGACCGTAGCAGTCCCGCGGTTCCGGACTGCAGCGCCAGAACCGCACGGCCACCGCGGCCGGCCATTCCCTAGTATGATATCAAATTCACCCTTCTTTAGCCTTACTACCTCCATCCTCTGACTGTATTTACCCTCGTCTATTTGCAGATTCACTACACACGAACCTGCAGGGACAATTACTTCCTCTCCAAGGCCACTGATGTGGTACCGGGGTGGCTGTAACACCCTTCCATCATTTTTCTCCACAAACAATACACTAACTTGAGCACCAGTATCAACTAAAATTCTAACTAATTTGTTCCCGAGTACGCCAAACAGACTAACGTGTTCCACCTCTTTACATTTTTCGGTTCTAACCGGGTGTATAATTTTTGTCGGGTGCGCGGGTGGGTGGTGGAACCTGCCCCCCAAGTGTTTCCCTGATTCGACCCCGCGTTGCGGCGGTGGCCGCGCATCTGATTAGAGAATGGTGACTTTGTGGGGCAACCATTATTAGCATGGCCTACTGTCTGGCAAATAGTGCAATACGGCGCGCGACAGCGCATTGCCGTATGGTTGGGCTTCCCACAACGCTGACAGAGTACTTCTTTTGCTGGGACCGGTACTGGGTCCGGCGGGCGTGGTGCCGCAGCGCAAAAACGCAATACCTCTTCGCGTAACATTGCCAAACGAACAGCTTCAAACAGAGAAGTGGGGGAGGCTGCTTCTCCTCCGATGCGGGGGTCAATACCGCGAACAAATGCATCAATTGCACGCGCTCCCGCTTCTGAGCGCAAAATTCTGTTTTCACTGGCATTTTCGCCTAGCTTATAGGTACGACAAGATACTGCTCCTATGCGATCTGCAAAGGCATCAAAATCCTCATTAGGCTTTTGCCTAAGGGTTGATAATTGATCTCTGTAATAAGCGGTACCTCTGGTATCGGAATAACGCGTAGTCAATCCGCGGGCCAATACTTCAAATTTATGCGTGTCACGCAATTCGTCCACCGTTTCTATAAACATTCGGGCTTCCCCTGTCAACTTCAGTCTGGCTACATTGACCAATAGCTCGTCCGGCCAGGCACACGTGCGACCCACATCACGAATATTTTGTAAGAACATAGCCACATTTTCGTGGGACTTCCCAGAAAAGGTGGGAATGAAATCAGCCGCAGGAAAATTGCTTACAGTCGCCATGTTAGCAGAAATTTTGGCGTTTGCATTAGAGACAGAATGAGCAGCACATGAGAGAGGCGCGTGAACAAGGTGCCCTTCATCGGTGCTGACTTCCTGTTACTAAACCGTGGGACGGAAGAGTTTACAGGCAGCTAACACTGCCGGCCGTGGCTTGGCCGCAATGGAAAAATGAAGTTACCGTTTGGAGGCTCATATAATAAAGTAAAATCTCCTACTGTCTGGCTCATCCTTTACTATATAAACAATTTTGGAGACAATATGAGCAGCCGTCTTCGGTTGTTTGCAGATGACGCTGTCGTTTATCGACTAATAAAGTCATCAGATGATCAAAAAAAAATCTGCAAACGATTTAGAAAAGATATCTTAATGGTGCGAAAAGTAGCAGTTCACACTAAATAACGAAAAGTGTGAGGTCATCCACATGAGTGCTAAATGGAACTCGTTAAACCTCGTTTACACGATAAATCAGTCTAGGTATTACAATTACGAACAACTTAAATTGGAAGGAACACATAGAAAATGTTGTGGAGAAGGCTAACCAAAGGCTGCGTTTTATTGGCAGGACACTTAGAAAATGTAACAGACCTATTAAGGAGACAGCCTACACTAAGCTCTAAGGTGTCCTCTTTTAGAATACTTACTAGGGCTGACGGAGTACATCGAAAAAGTTCAAAGAAGGGCAACACGTTTTGTATTATCGCGAAATATGGATGAGAGTGTCACAGAAATGATACAGGATTTGGGCTGGAAATCATTAAAAGAAAGGCATTTTTCGTTGCGACGGAATCTTCTCACGAAATTCCAATCACCAACTTTCTCCTCCGAATGCGAAAATATTTTGTTGACACCGACCCACATAGGGAGGAACGATCACCACGATTAAGTAATGGAAATCAGAGCTCGTAGGAAAGATATACGTGTTCATTCTGTCCGCGCGCTATACCAAATTGGAATAATAGAGAATTGTGAAGGTGTTACGATGAACCCTCTGCCAGGCACTTCAATGTGATTTGTAGAGTATACATGTAGATGTAGATGTAGATATCACGCCATTATTGATATCGATAACAGGCAAAAATCGTCCATATTCTCGATTATCGGGATGGATGTATTATTTACACACATAACGTAACTTTGTACGCAACCCTTCGCGCGGCGGGTCCTACTCACACTTACCCGGATTCTTTTTCTAAATGCTTTCTCAGCCGACGCTCCCACGACTTCCTATTTCATTTTTTATCACGCCTTGCTTATAGCGTAAATTTTGACGGAATAGGTCACGACATGTCGGCGCGGTCCCCTTGTTAGCTCCTCTTAGCAAAACGAGAGGACTGGTGTGCTGCTGAATGACAACGTCACCAGCTGAAGGACCGGGCTATAATTCCGGTGGCAGCGAAACCCAGCACGGCGCGGCAGCTCAGCTGGGGCAGCGGATTTTCGCATTTGCCGACCCCTGGGACTTGTAGCCACGTGTTGCCCGCGTGTCTGATACACGTGCAGTCGCGGCCGCCGCAACACACTGATTGCCCTGCGGGATTCGCCGCGCACTCTGGCCAGACACCTGCCGATCGCCGTCATCTGAGCTCAACAATCACTAGAGGAAAGCGAGGCCACGACATTTTCTAATTTTCTTTTGCTTTCAGAAGCTATAAAGATTAGGCATCCTGTAGAAAGATTAACAACCGGCTATACTGTCAAGTACTTGAAGGTAAGGCACTTGCAGATTATTCATGCCAAAGTGTACGTTATATTCTATAATTAGTGTGATCTGAGAAACAAATTCAGGGAGGAAGTATATACAGGACAACGAAAAATATTTTTAGTAGTTTGTACTAGGAAATAGGTTAATCTCAATGTTTTTTCGGTGCAGAATCGATTTCTCACCTCATTTTCTATGACGTGTACTTCTGTCACAACTTTACTTCCTCACATCTCATAAAATTACCAGAACATTTATAACTGCAATGTAAAGTAATTATTTTTTCTATGTAAAGGAAACTTTTATTGAAGTGCAAAAAATGAAAAATCTCTTTACTACAAAGGAATTATATGTTCACCACCTTATATTTCCTTTCTATGTTCTCCACGTTTAATATAGCCTGTAGTATTCTTGGTCAAGTAAGTATTGCTATTCCGCAGATCTGATTCCATCATGCCGCTTGATCTTTTGATGAAAACTCTTACTTTGATCCACAATGATATATTTATTTACAGCGTAAATAATTAAAGTGATTATCGAAAATATGGATCTTGATGCACTCAAACAGTCTAACTTTGAAACTTCCTGGCAGATTAAAACTGTGTGCCGGACCGAGACTCGAACTCGGGACCTTTGCCTTTCGCGGGCAAGTGCTCTACCAACTGAGCTACCCAAGCACGACTCACTGCCCGTCCCCACAGCTTTACTTCTGCCAGTATCTCGTCTCCTACCTTCCAAACTTTACAGAAGCTCTCCTGCGAACGCTGCAGAACTAGCACTCCGCTCCAGAGTGAAAAAATCTCATTCTGGCAGTCTAACTTTATCTGTCACGATTGATGCAACAGAAGTATGATGTGGTTCCTTTTAGTTGCCAAAGAACTTAGGGTACGGTATCCTAAAACTGATATAACCAAACTCTCAAAAAATCATACACTCAGTCTATTCATAAGGAAACCACACACATCAAAATCTTTTTACTATTAGTTACGTTGCCACTGTTTAGAAATAGACATAATTTGTTTTTCCATTAGAAACTTCACTTTGGTGGTAAAAAAATAATTCTGACAAATCAAACTTTAAGGCTGAAAATAAATGTTTACGTAATTCTAAAGAATTTGCAACATTTACGCAAATAGTTACTAAGTACCTATCAAATTTCTGTTACATTCACACAAAAGTAGGCCCTGTCTGCAGAATTATTTATTATTGTCACATTTATTATACTGTAATAATTTATAAGCGGTCAATATAATTCTTAAATGAGGTACACTTCATTCCAAAATATGATACAGTTGGCTTCCTAAAGTGATAGACTGTCGCCTACGGGCCCGCCACCAGTTGCACAGTAGCGTACCACGGGTTGCCTACCCGTAAGCCAGCAACACAACCGCTGGAGATCACATCTCCGGCAGTGAATTAGTTGCTGAAAAAGAAAAGCCTCCAGACAAAAAAGATGTAGGCCAAAGGTAGGAGAGCCAAAAAGCTCTGCCTTTGACCGTAACTGAGGCAATTACACACAAAAGAAAGAAACTTGAGAAGCGTGATTCTGACATCTCTTTGAAGAGTAATAACAGCATGGATCATGTCGATCCCTTTGAAGAGTCCACACTACAGTCCGATTAAAATTACTTGATAGTTGACGTCTGTCAGTTACCGCTACAGTATTGCCACTTCGGCTGCCGTCTACTGCTCGGTTATAGCTGATACACAAACACAGCGGGTCGCTTCACAAACACTGACAATGTGTAACGCGGACCAGTGTTGGAGCGGCCTCCGCGAGATATCACGGAAATACGAAATGCTCTATCGACTGCTGATTCTAAGTGACCAGTGATTGACCTGTCGTAAACGACGCGTTTTGTAGCCATGACTTTGAACTCATATCCTAAGCTAACCACTACCTGTGATGTGCAATGTAACCGAGAAAACGGTGGCGAACAATCCGCGGCAGAACTAAAATCACGATCGCTTTGTTCACGGCGATTAAAGTTAATTAGTACGAGAAAACTCAAGACAAAAAATCAAGTTTCAGTGCTTAAAGCGAACTGTAACATCTCGCTGCTGCTACGTGAGCAGACACGGTACGACCGATGAGTAGTCTTGGATGGAACTCATTTATAGGTTATAGGCGGCACAAGCAGATTGCAAACGAAAAAAGAATGATAGATTGTTGTGGAAGTTTGGCAGCAGCGGACAGTTCGGGGGTGACGTTGAACGTTCTGATTCAAGGAAGACGCATCCAACGTGTAACATGTCAACTATCAAATAATTTTAAGCGGACTACAGATCCTGTTGTAATGAGTGATCCAGGACACGTAGGTGCAGGAGATTGTATCTTGGCTAAATTTCGGGGAGGAAAGAGGAATTAATACAGCTACAAATATGTCTGCACAATACATAAAATACTAGAACATCATCTACATAGTACGGCTTTAGAGTCTGTGGACAAGGACACGTAAATAAAAGAGGCATTTCTCTTACGTATTAATAAGAGTGATATGATAGAGAAATTTCCAATTCCTCATGTCGCTGTTGGGGTGTAAATTATGAAACGAGGAACCTGCCTTGTGTTTAACGGCCTGTGGACGTTCATGAAAAAAATAAAAGACAGCGATCATCTTTTCTGTATCTTAGTGCTGATATATTAAGCATAATTTTTAAACGGTTTCTACTCATTGCTGGTTGACTTTATAATATTAAAATTAGGAGAAATAAATAAAAAAATATTTGTAGTTCACTCTGGCGTACGGTTTATGCCAGAAATATTCTAGGAAACCCTCACAGAAAAATACCTGCTCTAATTATGTAACACTGTGTGTGGTTTATATGTAATTTTTAAGACCTCAACCTTCTATCTTCAGTGTACATAACAGTATCAAATGTGTGTCATATTTTGGACCAGCTGTTATCATATTTACCAACTTCAGTCCAAAAAACGATACACGACTTTAATATTTTCTAGTCTAAATGTCTACGTTTAAAGACTTAAACCCTCAAATTTATTTTTAGGGTTCCGTATCTCCGTTGGCAAAAATGGAACCCTTACAGGATCATTTTGTTGTATGTCTGTTCATCTGTCCTACTCTTAAGGATCATTTTTCTCAGGAACAGGTCGAGGAATCAAGTTGAAATTGACATCACATACTAAGGTGTAGGGTACTCTTTGGCGGGATGAAACATTTAAGATCTTAAGTCAACGTAATCAAAAGACATCGCCATTTTTTATACTCCCAAACTCACACATCGTAACCTATAGGGCACTTCCTTTTAATCTAGAATCACGGAATTTGGAGGAAGCAAAGATTTACTGTAAAAGTGAAGGAAAAAATCCAGAAATAGGCATTTAATAACCATATCACATGAAAATATATATATATATATATATATATATATATATATATATTATTGCCACTCCAGAGTTACACTCCTGGAAATGGAAAAAAGAACACATTGACACCGGTGTGTCAGACGCACCATACTTGCTCTGGACACTGCGAGAGGGCTGTACAAGCAATGATCACACGCACGGCACAGCGGACACACCAGGAACCGCGGTGTTGGCCGTCGAATGGCGCTAGCTGCGCAGCATTTGTGCACCGCCGCCGTCAGTGTCAGCCAGTTTGCCGTGGCATACGGAGCTCCATCGCAGTCTTTAACACTGGTAGCATGCCGCGACAGCGTGGACGTGAACCGTATGTGCAGTTGACGGACTTTGAGCGAGGGCGTATAGTGGGCATGCGGGAGGCCGGGTGGACGTACCGCCGAATTGCTCAACACGTGGGGCGTGAGGTCTCCACAGTACATCGATGTTGTCGCCAGTGGTCGGCGGAAGGTGCACGTGCCCGTCGACCTGGGACCGGACCGCAGCGACGCACGGATGCACGCCAAGACCGTAGGATCCTACGCAGTGCCGTAGGGGACCGCACCGCCACTTCCCAGCAAATTAGGGACACTGTTGCTCCTGGGGTATCGGCGAGGACCATTCGCAACCGTCTCCATGAAGCTGGGCTACGGTCCCGTACACCGTTAGGCCGTCTTCCGCTCACGCCCCAACATCGTGCAGCCCGCCTCCAGTGGTGTCGCGACAGGCGTGAATGGAGGGACGAATGGAGACGTGTCGTCTTCAGCGATGAGAGTCGCTTCTGCCTTGGTGCCAATGATGGTCGTATGCGTGTTTGGCGCCGTGCAGGTGAGCGCCACAATCAGGACTGCATACGACCGAGGCACACAGGGCCAACACCCGGCATCATGGTGTGGGGAGCGATCTCCTACACTGGCCGTACACCACTGGTGATCGTCGAGGGGACACTGAATAGTGCACGGTACATCCAAACCGTCATCGAACCCATCGTTCTACCATTCCTAGACCGGCAAGGGAACTTGCTGTTCCAACAGGACAATGCACGTCCGCATGTATCCCGTGCCACCCAACGTGCTCTAGAAGGCGTAAGTCAACTACCCTGGCCAGCAAGATCTCCGGATCTGTCCCCCATTGAGCATGTTTGGGACTGGATGAAGCGTCGTCTCACGCGGTCTGCACGTCCAGCACGAACGCTGGTCCAGCTGAGGCGCCAGGTGGAAATGGCATGGCAAGCCGTTCCACAGGACTACATCCAGCATCTCTACGATCGTCTCCATGGGAGAATAGCAGCCTGCATTGCTGCGAAAGGTGGATATACACTGTACTAGTGCCGACATTGTGCATGCTCTGTTGCCTGTGTCTATGTGCCTGTGGTTCTGTCAGTGTGATCATGTGATGTATCTGACCCCAGGAATGTGTCAATAAAGTTTCCCCTTCCTGGGACAATGAATTCACGGTGTTCTTATTTCAATTTCCAGGAGTGTATATTGCATTCATAGTGTGTAAAAGCCTTAGGAAGTACTGTAGGGATTCTGATCTAGTTTTCAGTAACAGGTAGAGTGATTCACGAGGAAAGTTTGTGTGTACAATTTACAAATATTTCGTGCTGATTGTCTGAACTGCAGAAATTGAAACGATGCCTTTGCCGTCTCGTTTTTTGTGGTATAGGACATTATATTTCATAGTTACTGGAAAATTTCTCCATCTTTGGGCAAGGCTTTCACACACTGCTCCATTAGGCCCAACTTAACATGTAGACGTAGTAATAGAACTTTTTCACGGATCCGTAAGGTTCTTGAACAAAAAGATGGGCCAAAGACCTTGTTATAGTAAGCACATCCCACCAAAAAGAAATTAGTCACATCCAGCAGATATCACGCTAATACTGTGCAACGCCGCCCCTAGCCCTAATCAAGGACTCGAATCGGAGAGGGAGAGAGACCACAAGTTTGTTCAGGTGTGTCCTACGCAGCTGAAACCAATCCCGTACAGAGCTAACAAGTTTCAGGGATTTTAACTGCTGCGTTTCAACCTCTGTTTCCAATAGTCACAGACATTTTCTGTGGGATTAACCTCGGGTGATCCATCTTGCCAATCGAGTTGCGGTAGTCTGAGTAAGTGTTCGTCAAACCAGGTACGTATGTGTGCAGCCCTGTGAAAACAGCTCTTGTCTTCGCCGAACACAGACGCACCCATAGTATTCTCATTGCGAATATGTAGAAAAAAGGGTGAGACTTGATCACCGAGAATAATGAAACAAACATCCTGGTCCATATTTACGGTAACCTATATGAGCGAGTGAGTGTAGAGTACGAGAAACGTCTCCACCACAAAACCATCTCCAACATCATCCACAAGATCCACACACTGAGAGTGAAACACTTCATGGGACCATCGATACTCTCGCCACCTTGCATCATTTGAGGTGAGATAAAAACGCGGCTCAAGAAAACACACAACACGCCTCCAATCAGCTAATGTCCAATCGTTCTGTTTTTTGGCCCACTGAAGATCTTTTTTACGACCGCTGTTCTTGAACATCGCTGTCGCTCTTTCCGGCTTGATACACCAAACAATCTGACAAATTCGTTCTCGGTGTTGGCGCCGGTGGCGACACCTACAACGTGCTGATACGAGGAAAGTTTCCCACCGATTTCTCATACTCAAACAGCAGTTGACCGGCGTTGCCTGGTGAAACGTTGTTGTGATGCCTCGTGTAAGGAGGAGAAATGCGTACCATCACGTTTCCGACTTTGATAAAGGTCGGGTTGTAGTCTCACCGACTCAGCAAGACTCAGCACAACCAGGAGCACCTCCGAAGATGTCCAACGTAGCTTTCGACGAAACGTCAGGGATAGAAGAGTTCCATGGACCACGGCCATAGAAGCCGGAAGAATTCTCGGCAGCTTAATTATGAAAACAGACAGTTCATCCACCATGGAATAAAGAATTTCGACGATTTTTGCCTGATATCCATATCGATAATGGCAAGGTATCAAAATATGTGACATAATTGCCGTATCTTTAATTTCGTTGACGTAGAATCTTACACGTGGTGCGGTACAAATGGACCGTAAACCTTAGTACGCGACATAAATTTCAACTCGATACATCTACCAGTTGCTGACAAAAAAGGGGTCTTAGCAGGCTAATAGACAAAGAGGGTGTAACAAATGACAAAAGACATATTTTTCGTGTGATATAATTATAAATTAATAATTTTCGGTGTCTTTCCTTTGCTTTTACAGTGAAACCTTGTTTCCTGACAAATTTAATGGTTCTGTGTCAAAGCAGAGTGCCCTATAGGTTTTGAGGAGTGAGTTTACGTGTGTCAAAACATGTGACGTCAATTGACGTATCTTAAGATTGCACTGGTGTAGATGCTGAAATTTTTTACACCGGCAGTAGGTGTAGATCTTAGCATCTAACATAAATTTGAAATTGCCACGCGGCATTAGCCGAGCGGTCTAAGGCGCTGCATTCATGGACTGTGCGGCTGGTCCCGCGGAGGTTCGAGCCCTCCCTCTGGCATGGGGGTGTGTGTTCGTCCTTAGGATAATTTAAGTTAAGTAGCGTGTAAGCTTAGGGACTGATGACCTTAGCAGTTAAGTCCCATAATATTTCACACACATTTCCATTTTCAGTTTGAAATTCATACATATACCCCTTTTATGAGTAACCTAACTGCCCTTTATTGATTAAATTCCGCCACCACTAGACAGTGTGGCACAGCACCTTGGCCTCCTGTATCTTACCTAATTAATTTTGCTGTCTCATAGTCAAAATATGCTAGAAACTGATATACAGTTTAAACGGTTTCTAACCAACCAGGTTATGTTAATCCGAATTAGACTGTCAGTTTGTTTGTTTACGTAGATTGTTTTCAAACTCTGGATGTCACTCACTGATGGCGATATGCAAAGGGTTATGGAGTGGTACTTAAGATAGGAAAATAAATTAGTGAAATCAATGTGAAGTAGAAATTAGAAAATAAATGAAAAACTTAGTTTAGTTTAGAAGAGTTACACACTGGCAAACAGCGGGCAGAGCAGCAGTGGCAACAGCCAGCGCTTGCAAGTCAGCACGTTCAGGAGAAGCCATCGCTCTCCCCACATAAGCGGAAGCTGTCGATTCAGTCGTCAGGGCATCGCCCGACCAGCTCACGTGTTTCTCAGTTGTCACTTGTGACCAAAGGCCCTCGCCTACATTCCAAGAGCCAATGACCGACGTTAAGAAGATTCTTCGAGAAGATTTTCAACGTGACAGAAGAGGCAATGACCGTGAAGTCGTTCAAGTCGTTCTCCTCCAGTGAACTGAAGTAAATAAATACGCGAGATGCATTGGGCCCGAGTAGTTTTCAGTTCAGTTTCGGTTCGAGTTCAGTTCCAGTACAGTTCAGTAGGTGCTGAAGACCGTCATGCAGAAAGAGACTACATTGTACACAGAAGCACCAGGTCCGCCGCTGTAATGGAATAGCAAGCAGCAGCCTCGCCGCCAGAAGACAGAAGATAGGAGGTATTTGAAGACTGATGTTTACGTACTCGGGTGACTCGTGAGGACGGGAAGGAGACGGCCTCGCATCAGCAGTCACCTGTGAGCTGGTGATGAAGATCTGACAGCCGAAGACTGGCAAGCTGGAGTCTGGGATACTGGTCTTTCCCCGCCGCGCCGCTTCGCTGGCCGACGCACAACACTGACACACGCGGCCGCATAGAGAAGAGAAACACTGGGACGCCACATCCAGGGTATCACCATCCGATTCACGGCTTCGTTCTCAATAATTAAACGGGCCACCTCACGATGCATTTCTCCAGTCAACTGGGCGAAACGGCGACACGAGATACACACCGCCAGGCGCAATCAGACGCCGCCACTCACGCAGCAGAAGGCTTCGCAAACGACACAGCTGCCGCTCTCCCAGCCAGAACAATCCAGTAAGGAAACCATGGCACAAATTTTTCAATAAAAGTTATCTTATTTAAAAATGCTGTTTCATTCCACCTCATACCCGAGCCAAGGAAGAACCCACCCTGCCCAAATGTTGTTAAGAGAGATAAAGTAATGTATTTATGGTTTTTCACCCGGACATAATGCTTTAGAATCAAATGCCCTTTGCAGTAATGCTCATCTTGACAACTGACTAGCATCAAAAGAAGTTATCCAGTTACAGGGTATACCAGTACAGGAGTTTGACTCGTCAGACTACGCAACAGTTAATGGAAGCCCGTTGACGGGAGATGTGCTGCGCCTTCCTTTCGAAATGCCGCAAGACGTCCATGTACAGCGAGTCTGTGCAGCAGCGCCCAGTAGGTGACGGCGCGCTCCACAGCAGCTGCCGGAGCGTCGGGCCGTGCGTGACGGCGCCGGGCCTCTGCCAGGCGGCGCGGCCTCCGCCCTCTCATTAGTCGCGCTCTGCCCGGGACGGCAGGCTGCTCTCGCTCGTTCCTCAACGCGCTGTTATGACGGCTGCACACGGCTGCGACTCCACTTCCCGCGCTCCGCTTCTCCTGCCAGTACTCTTTCGAGCCACTCTTCCGTTTTTTGCATATAGAGCCTCGTAAAGAAACACGAAAAATGTCAGTTCCGTAAACAACTCACCTTACTTCTCGACATAGTGCTTTGAGGGGTATACATCTGGTCCCGGCGATCCTCCAGCTTTTTCATGCCGTCGGAAAAAAAGAGTCTCTCAAACACCGCAAAACACTCGTTGACTGCAACTGCTGCTTCCTCACTTGATGAAAATTCCTTCCCAGCAAGCTAAAATCTCAAGTTAGGGAACAGGAAGGAGTCAATTGGAGCTAAGTCTCGTGAAGACGGTGGATAAGGAAATAATTCAAGACCCAGTTCATGCAGTTTCGCCATTGCTACCGCTGAAGTGTGGGATGGTGCATTACCCTGGTGAAAGAGCACATTTTTGAATGCCAACTTTGGTCTTTTTAGCCGGCCGGAGTGGACGTGCGGTTCTAGGCGCTACAGTCTGGAACCGAACGACCGCTACGGTCGCAGGTTCGAATCCTGCCTCGGGCATGGATGTGTGTGATATCCTAAGGTTAGTTAGGTTTAATTAGTTCTAAGTGACTGCTGACCTCAGAAGTTACGTCGCATAGTGCTCAGAGCCATTTGAAACATTTTTTGGCCTTTCTCAGTCAACGCAATTTCAAGCGATCCACCAATAAAGCATAATGGGTCCCAGCTATGGTAATATCTTGTCCCGTGCAATCCGTGAGAATTACTCCTCGGGTCATCACCTTACCAGCTGAAAAAATGGACTTTGCCTTCTTCGGTGCACCTTCGCCAGCCTTTATTGCTTTGACTGCCGTTTTGACTCTGGTTGCTAATGATGGATCCAGATTTCACCAGAGTGACAAATCGGAGTAAAAATTCTAGCGGATTGCGATTAAACATCGCGAGACGTTGTACTGAAATATTGCCCCAAATGCGCTTTTCGTCGACTTTGAGTAATTACGTCATCAACCTCGCACACAGCTTCTTCTTACCTAATCTCCGTGCAGGCTCTTATGCACTCGCTCTGTTGTGACGCCCACAGTCTTAGAAAGTTCACGAATTTTTACTCGGCGTCTCGCATTACCATATCGTTGATTGTATCAATGATTTCCTTCGTGGTGATCTCAGTTGGACGGCCGAAGCCCGTTTCGTCTTCGGTGCTTGTCCGCCCCTGTTTCAATCCATTAATCGAAGAGTAAAGGGTCTTCAGCGAGGGACCTTGTCCTCATGAACTTCGCCCAGTTGTGTATTGATTTGTATACCAATCCAACCCTTCAAATGAAAATGTTTAATAACAGAACAAAACTCGGCTTACGCCATTTTCAGTTGCAGTTAACACACTGACCAATTCAGAACTGTACGCTTCTTAATACGATGCTTGGAACAATCAAGCTTACCAAGCGTGAAGCCACAACAAAAATGTTCCATTCTTTCATGAAAACTTAAAAGACTTATCAAACCCCCTTGTATTTCCATGTTCTTAATACACACTACCTGATCTAAAGTATTCGGACACACCTATCTAGCGCAGAATTGGCCACCAGATGTCACGAGGGGCCGACCCGCCATGCTGAAAGGAGATGGGAAATACAGAAGAAGTAACAGAGAACGGGTCGGTCAAGAGAAATCAGTGACTTCAAGTGCGAACTAATTAGTAGATTTCACCTGAGTAACAAATCGATCAAAGACGTTTCAGCCCTTCTAAAACAACCCCAGTCAACAGTTGGGGAAACGATTGTGAAGCAGAAACGCAAAGAAATGACCACAGCTAAACCAAGACCTCATATACTGACCCTGTCACAAAGCAGCATCTGTGAGGGAAGTGTTTGTGGAGAATAACATTTCTGAGATGATCTGATCCGACCACTGTATTACGTTCAGTACGTAAAGAAACGAAATACATGGCTTCATGTTGTCTTACGGAGGGCAAAATTTCCTGTGGTTTGGAGCTAAATTTTGTTGACAATGACAGTGTGGATGACGATATCCATGATTCAAATGATGATCCTGAAGAAGAACTGTGTCAAACTTCAAACGAGTATTTCTCGTTTTCATTTCGTAAATTGTTCCCTGAAACGTTGAGTATTTTCTGATGTTTCTTCATTTCCTGAATCATGAAATATTTTTTCTATTTGTTATAGGCAAACAGGAAAAGCTACGGGAAAAAACAGTACATATTAGTGGAGCGAGTGCAACGTAGCATTAAGCAAAGAGCCCTGTTTCACTTTAAAGTGTATCACACAAAAATATTATACTACGTGAAAGAAATATGTAACAGTCTATAAATGTAATCGAGAAGAAGTTCCAGATTTCAGCAAAGGTTAGTATCACAGTTAAATGTTGACTAGCCTCCTTAATAAAAACAAATACTGAAAAGCCGTCAAAATGACCGGCATTCTAAGAAATGGCAGAACTGGCGTGGCCAACACTCTAAGTGTTAATCAGTAACTCATCCGCTCACACAGACAACACAATAGCGCTTCGTCAGGCAATTACAGTGTTAAAACTTTAGGGTAACTGGGGGTAGTAGCAGTATGAAACAGAGATCAATCAACACGAAGTGTTCCGAAAAGAGTCGACTTGGGGACCAACAGCCAAGCGTCGTTACTATAGCTATCCTACTGGGATCTCATAATATACTATCTTATGTAGCTTGCCAGTTAATAATAAGTCCGATACATACGCGGTCTGAAGGGCCACCCTTCAATGTCAGTGTTGGCTCATGAGAAAAAAGTTTGACGACTATTTAGTTAGAATACGATATGTACGATATTGTAGTGCCTGTGTTATTCTGACTACGATGAAAAGTTCCTTTGAACAAGCATGAATCTCCAAAGGAATATGCACTCAATGTCCAGAGGAACTTTGCATCGTAATCAGAAAAACAGAGGCATTGCAATATCGTATTTATCTGCCGATACCGCGCAAGCTACTGTCAAGTACAGCATCTGACCTGTAGGGTAATATACGTAATGGATGTACGAGTACAGGTCGCAGACGCGTGGTCGACGACGTATGGAAGTTTGGATCTGGCGTTGAGTCGTGCACGGTTAGCCAAATGGTAAGGCGACATCTCGCGATAAAAGGGAAATCCAGGTTCGAGCCCCAGTCCGCCAAAAATTTTCACTTTCGTCATTCTATTCTACAGCTGATGACAGTCCTTATTCGCAACTGCAAATTCATTAAATGTGTTAATAAATTTAATGTATACTGAGTCAGAATGTCGACTTCACTCCAGACGTCAGCGCGTAACATCACTGCCTCCTATAGTTTCGGCTCTTGAGGAAGAACGAGCTACAGTTCCTCCATAGACATTCAGACAGCTCATTGACAATGTCCCCAACAGAATTCAAGCTTTCAGAGAGGCGAAAAGCGGACGTAGCCCATATTAATGTCCACTAGTAGGTGTCGGACGCTTTTCGTTAGGTAGTGATCTATAGCCATAGAT
This sequence comes from Schistocerca americana, assembly GCF_021461395.2. Taxonomy (NCBI): domain Eukaryota; kingdom Metazoa; phylum Arthropoda; class Insecta; order Orthoptera; family Acrididae; genus Schistocerca; species Schistocerca americana. The sequence continues at coordinate 545,645,754 of NC_060119.1, forward strand.
CGATTTTTTTGTCGACTAGGAACAGTCCTGGGAGACAGGGCTTAGCCACAGCCTAGACTACAGTTTAACCAACATAAATCATTACCTGGCACAGTGCACACTTGTATGTCGTCTACGGCATGCTGTTGCGCTATCCCAGTCATTTTAACCGTAGACAACCGCTTTTAACATTCGATCGGTTTTATATAGACGATGAACGATTGGACTTGGCTCTAAGCAACCACTTTGGAGCGCCATGACTTTTTAAAAATCTATCACCTGAAGATCCATCTCCATTCATGCGAAACCAATAGTGACTTTTTAATAGAAGTATTTTAACACCCATTGCGAAAGATTTTAATTACGAAATGGGGTGTGGGCTATTGCGAAATTTCAGAAGAGGCTAAAATAGTGTGCACAGCCGCTAAGAGCACCGTCTGCGAAAGTGAATGGTTTCGCTACGAGTCTGGGTCCGACACAAGAGATTTAATGTGTCAAAAAGCTACGTAACAGTGTTGACCCCGCTGCAAAGTGGGAGATCTATTTTGGTTAATGTCTACTCGTCATACTGCTGGAGACCTAATAGGAGAAGCAGACCTTTCAGTAAGGAGCCATCAGACTAAGCATATCTATCTGAAAGCCTATTTCGGGAAAACAATGTGTAAGCCTATAAGGCCCCAAGAATCCACATAGAACTGCACTTTTCATTTCAATGTATGAGAACAACAGTATAATTAATCATTTCATCCTGCTTATGCACTGCTGGCCAGTGAAACAGCAATACCACGGACTCAGTAAGCGAGGAACATCAGATTATTATGGAGACCACAGGTTTGGATGGACAAAAGATGAATTCCTGCAGTGCAACAGCAGCGAATGGGGACGATTAACGCCTTTTACTTTCTATATACATAAGGAGAGATTGCGCAGCGGGTTTATCATTCAGAAATCATATTTTAATATTGGATGCGTCTCAGAAGAATGTGTTATGCCTTCCGAAAGAAGAATAATCGTCTGCCAGCGCGTGTCTGAATTCGACAGCGGCAGCATTCTTAGCTATCGCGGTTGTTGGTCGCTAATGACTACCCAGGAATATGCAATCTGTCGAGTCGGGATATTTCAGTACACCTAATAACTGACATTTAATTCCATATAGATTCCATATAATACCATTGCTACCGTTAATGAGCAAAGGATAGTACAACACAGGTAAACATGTCACGTTTATGTGTTTGTTTCCACCTCAATGCTGTGTTATCCAGAATACTTTTGTGTACATACAAAATACTTACCTGAACTGATTGCTCCTTGTAGTGTTGTGATGTCAGTGCACTACAAGCAGTGCTACGATACATACCATACGGCTACTGCACTTCAGTTCCTTAGTGACAGTTGACAGTGAGCACATCGTTATTATGGCTCAAAAAATGAGGATATCCATTGATAAACATGCTGCAACTGTAGCACTCAGACAAGCACGTTTATCTATGCCCCAAATGTTACAATGTAGGGTGTCTATATGGGAAGCGCAATGCATCCTTCAGCGCAAGAAGATAACACGTAGTAATAAAGGGCTACCACGACCAGGACGACCTCGTAAAACAATTAAAACTGATGACAAATTCTTCAGAATTACTAGTAAGAGAAATAGACTCAAACGAGCAGCACAAATTCGGGGAGAACTGGTAGAAATGAGCAAGAGAAACATATATGTTTCAACTGAAACAGGAGACTGGCGCTGGCTTGAAAGGACGTGTGGCAGCGAGGAATCCCCTTCTGAAGAAGAGACTAGAATGGGCTAGGAAACATGGTAAGTGGATACACGACGAGTGAAAGAGTTTCACAGATGAACCTAAATTCGAGATTTTTGGTACCAGAAGGAAGACATTTGTTCGTCGATCTGAAGGAGAAACGGTGGTTCAACAGTGCATTCTACCTACAGTTAAACACCGGGGGAGTTCGATTATGGTTTGGAGATGTTGTGCAAAGATAGAGTTGGCAACATTGTGAAAATAGAAGTACATGTGGATCAGAAGCACAACACCGTATACTGCAGTATCATACGATACCATGTGGATGGCACTAAATGAAAAAAGGATTCACATCACAACAGCATAATGATCCAAAACATCGGTTGGCGTTCTGGCAAGAAATACATTGTATCAAAGATAAAACAGACGGTACTGAAAGATGTGGCGTAGCCGTACACAGGCCTGATTCTGATTGTACTCAAATGGTGTGGGATGAAGTGGACAGACGCATTCAGAAAATTCACGCAAGAAGCAAGGAACATCTCTGGAATATCATTGAGGATGTGTGAAATCATATAGACTCGCTATTGCTACAAAAACTTATTCATCACATGCCTTGAGTTTCTGAGGCAGTCATTAAATTCAAGGGAGGATACTGTGGTCAAACGGAAATATATTTTTTCTTCTTGTACACGACAGGCCATTAAAATTGCTGCATCAAGAAGAAATGCAGCTGATAAACGGGTATTCATTGGACAAACATATTATACTAGAACTGACAAGTGATTACATTTTAACGCAATTTGGGTGCATAGATCCTGAGAAATCAGTACCCAGAACAACCACCTCTGGCCGTAATAACGGCCTTGATACACCTGGGCATTGAGTCAAACAGATCTTGGATGGCGTGTACAGGTACAGCTGCCCATGTAGCTTCAACACATACCACAGTTCATCAAGAGTAGTGACTAGCGCGTATTGTGATGAGCCAGTTGCTCGGCCACCATTGACCAGACGTTTTCAATTGGTGAGATCTCTGGATAATGTGCTGGCCAGGGCAGCAGTCGAACATTTTTTGTATCCAGAAAGGCCCGTGCAGGACCTGCAACATGCGGTCGTGCATTATCCTGCTGAAATGTAGGGTTTCGCAGGGAACGAATGAGGGGTAGAGCCACGGATCGTAACACATCTGAAATGTAACGTCCACTGTTCAAAGTGCCGTCAATGCGAACAAGAGGTGACCGACACGTGTAACCAATGGCACCCCATATCATCACGCCGAGTGATACGCCACTATGGCGATGACGAATACACGCTTCCAATGTGGGTTCACCGCGATGTCGCCAAACACGGATACGACCATCATGATGCTGTAAACAGAACGTGGATTCATCCGAAAAAATGACGTTTTGCCATTCGCGCACCCAGGTTAGTCGTTGAGTACACCGTCGCAGGCGCTCCTGTCTGTGATGCTGCGTCAAGGGTAACCGCAGCCGTGCTCTCCGAGCTGATAGACCATGCTGCTGCAAACGTCGTCGAACTGTTCGTGCAGATGGTTGTTGTCTTGCAAACGTCCCCATCTGTAGACTCAGGGATCGAGACGTGGCTGCACGATCCGTTACAGCCACTCTGATAAGATGCCTGTCATCTCGACTGCTAGTGCGAGGCCGTTGGGATCCAGCACGGCGTTCCGTATTACCCTCCTGAACCCACCGATTCCATATTCTGCTAACAGTCATTGGATCTCGACCAACGCGAGCAGCAATGTCGTGATAGGATAAACCGCAATCGCGATAGGCTACAATCCGACCTTTATCAAAGTCGGAAACGTAATGGTACGCATTTCTCCTCCTTACACGAGGTATCACAACAGCGTTTCACCAGGCACTGCCGGTCAACTGCTGTTTGTGTATGAGAAATCGGTTGGAAACTTTCCTCATGTCAGCACGTTGCTGGTGTCGCCACCGGTGCCAACCTTGTGTGAATGCTCTTGAAAGCTAATCGTTTGCATATCGCAGCATTTTCTTTCTGTCGGTTAAATTTAGCGTCTGTAGCACGTCATATTCGTGGTTTAGCAATTTCAATGGCCAGTAGTGTATTATAACAGGGTGAGTCAGCTGACCCTATCTTTGGGTTTTACGCAACCCGCAACGCCGTCGAAAACCACAGACAAGATTTTAATATTCTCTCACTTGCTAGGCACATACTATTAGTCCTACGTAATAATGAACTGGCGATTTTCTTAGAAAATTTAACGTAGTTGTGTTTGTGCTGTCATATGTTTTCGATGAAATCCACAGTTTCCGAGTTCTTCAAGAAAAGATCGTTTGAAGGTCACTTTTATTTGTTTTTCTTGAATAATTCGAAAACTACGACCTCTAGCAAAAATGTATCCCAGTAAAAAATTTAACTAAATTAAATTTCATACAAAAAGGTCATAACCATTTTTTCAGTAGGACTAATAGTTAATGCATTGCAAGTGCGAGAGATATGAAAATCATGTGCGTGGTATTTTAAAGCTTGCGGGTTGCATAAATAATATAGGGAGACGCAGCTGAATCACCCCTGTACAGGTTTAAATGTATACAGGGTGTGCCGAAAAAACACCGACAGTGGTTAATATGTTGTGTGTGAAGGCACACTGATCGATCTTCGAGAAGGAACTCACATCTGGAAATGTACAGCTATGGCGCTGGAGATCGTTGAAGTCCGAGATGGGTGTGCATTCCACATCGGCGATAAACCCAACATAAGTGGCACATCGCGCTGTCTACGTTACAAGCGGGTTTCGAACTGCGTACTACCTACGTCAATGCAGAGCCTACATCAGTGGCGCTGAGCCCCACACATGAGCCAGTAGCTGCAGCTGTCTTTGAAGTATTTCAACCGCTCCGTGGACGCGAGCAGTAAGGTCCCCAACTGTCGTTACAGGTGCGGCATACACCACACTCTTCATGCTATCCCACTGAAAATAGCGGAGAGGTGTCAGATCTAGCAACTGTGCTGTCTACGGAAATGGTCCATCCCTACCAATCCATCGATTAGGATATTGCGAAGTTCTGCTGATTCCGCGCATCGATATCAACGTGTGCTGGAACTCCGTTCTCTTGCAGCCACATGTGGCAATACATCCAATAATGTACGCAAAACATCTCTAATATATATGAGGTATATCAGTCCAGTTTGTTTGGCGGTAGATATAGCCCAATGATATCGTCACCTACTATCGCAGCCCAAATATGATTAATGTTAAATTTTTCATAGCCCAAACATCCAGGTTGTGTAAATTTAATATGACCTCTCTAGCACACGTGAATTTGTCCGTGAATAGCACCAAGCTAGAGAGTTGTCGTTGGAGTATGCATTGTTGTAAACACCACTGTGCAAACTGCACCTGTCGTGGGTAGTCGTCTTTCCGCAATGCCTGGACCTTCTGCAGATGTTATGGACGGAACTGGTGTTCATAGATAACACGCCACGTGGCAGCGCCTGTAACATCTGCAGAGTGCTGGTGGCTGGGTCTTCTTTGAACATTGTCCTCGAGCTGTCGTGTTCGAGTACACGCCCGGCATCAGTTTCCGGCACAGGGAACAAACAGTAGACAGGCGACAGTATTTGCAATTACCAAGCAATGGACATACCTCAGTCAGAAAATAACTACATGCAATTTTCCGGTTTCTCTGAGGCTTCTCTCGATGGCCGCGAACGTGGAATGACGTGGTGTACGCCTGTTTGGAAAAAGTTCCGCATACAATCTTGCAGCAGCTGTACCATGCAATCTGCTTTTCCCTCTGCAAGCACCATGTCGGTCATTTCCGCAGCTCTGTACTTGTACACGTCGCACTGCTGTCAACAATGTTACTACACCAATAGTGATACAACGTCATGCGCACAAGGGGTGCGTGGAGAAATGTAGCACAAGGCCAGGAATACTATTAGGCTTAGGTCGTCCATCCGCAGTACACAGACGACTAAAAGGTTGCATATCTTCCTTATTCAGAGACTAAAACGAATCGGAACAAACCTTCAAACCGTTCGTACTCAGACTTTGGGACGTACTCCAGCGCCCAAGCTGTACATCTCCGGATTTGGGTTCCTTCACGAAAACCAATCAGGTTTCCTTCTCGCATAACATAACAAGCGTCGTTGGTGTTTTTTTATTGTTTTGGCCAGCCTGTATGATTATATTTTTGGAGAACTGAAGTTTGGTTTTCGTTCACATTTGAACTATCGGGCCGGCCGCGGTGGCCGTGCGGTTCTAGGCGCTCAGTCCGGAACCGCGTGACTGCTACGGTCGCAGGTTCGAATCCTGCCTCGGGCATGGACGTGTGTGATGTCCTTAGGTTAGTTAGGTTTAAGTAGTTCTAAGTTCTAGGGGACTGATGACCACAGATGTTAAGTCCCATAGTGCTCAGAGCCATTTTTTGTGCTTCTTGTATTTATGTACCGCGAACATGAGATGTTACCAAGATGTTTGTGACTGTATAACCAACAAACGTAAGTAACATTACGAAGCTGAACTGTGCTTTTTGTGCACAGATCTGTTCACAGAGACAACGATGCCAATACTTGTTAACTTTATTGTTCTACCAGATCACAAAAAAGATAATATTCCGAACCTGCTTGTACAATAATGAACAATCAGCAATTTGTTCCGGCCACACACTAACGATTAACAGCTATCATACGTAAAGTGCAACTGATTATTTTGATTGAAGAATTTTCAGAATATATGAGATGCATTTTGGAATTTGTTGTATGTTATTCGGAACTCGCCTTGCTACGCAGATAGTTAACTTTTCCAAGTACTGTCTGTTACAGTGTGTACAATGAACGGTTGTAGTCTATGTACCGCCGAAAGATGATTCTGGTAGGTCATTAGTGAATATACAAAAGCACTATTCACGTTTTTATTTCTCAATGCTAAATGTACGTTACAGACAAAGTGGTCAAGTCTATAACCACATATATTACAAAAATGAATGTACACTGAAGAGCCAAAGAAACTGGCACACCTGCCTAATATCGTGTAGGGTCCTCGCGAGCACGAAGAAGTGCCGCAACACGACGTGGCATGGACTCTACTAATGACTGCAGTAGTGCTGGCAGGAAATGACACCATGAATGCTGCAGGGCTGTCCATAAATCCGTAAGAGTACGAGGCAGTGGAGATCTCTTCTAAACAGCACGTGACAAGGCATGCCAGATATGCTCAATAATGTTCATGTCAGGGGAACTTGGTGGCCAGCGGAAGGCGTTAAACTCAGAATGGCTCCTGGTCGTGTGGGGTGTCGCATTGTCCTGCTAGAATTACCCAAGTCCGTCGGAATGCAAAATCGACATGAATGAATGAAGGTGATCACACAGGATTCTTACGTCGTGTCACCTGTCAGAGTTGTATCAGGGATCCCATATCACTCCGACTGCACACGCTCCACACCATTACAGAGCCTCCATCAGCTTGAACAGTCCACTGCTGACATGCAGGGTCCATTGATTCATGAGATTGTCTCCATACTCGTACACGTCCATTTGCTCGATTACAATTGGAAACGAGACTCGTCCGTCCAGGGAACATGTCATCGATAGTCCAATGTCGGTGTTGACGGGCCCAGGCGAGGCGTAAAACTTTGTGTCGTGGAGTCACCAAGGGTACACGAGTGGATCTTCGGCTCCGAATGCCCATATCGATTTCGTCAAATGGTTAACACGCTGACACTTGTTGGTGGTCCAGCATTGAAACCTGCAGCAAACTGCGGAATGGTGGCACTTCTGTCACGTTGAATGATTCTCGTCAGTCGTCGTTGGTCCTGTTGTTGGAGAATCTTTTTCCGGCCGCAGCGATGTCGGAGGTATGATGTTTCACCTGATCCCTAATATTCACGATACACTGACGAAATGATCGTACGGGAAAATTCCCACTTCATCGCTACCTCGGAGATTCTGTCTACCATCGCTCGAACACCGACTATAACACAACATTCAGACTCACTTAAATCTTGATAACCTGCCATCGTAGCAGCAGCAACCGACCTAACAACTGCGCCAGTCACTTGTTGTCTTACATAGGTGTTGCCGACCGCAGCGCCGTATTCTGCTTGTTTACATATCTCTGTATTTGAATACGCATGCCTATACCAGCTTCTTTGGCGCGTTGATGTACGCCCGTATGTATTTCAGCCAAACTAGCTATACATACATGTACCACTTAGTGTCTGTAAGTGGGGGTAACAACCAACTCCCACTGGTGGCGGATGGGGATGAAAACGGCGTGACGCTGAAGATGGACAGGCAGAAAGAGGAAGAGAGAGAAGGGAGTAGGAAATTGACAGAGAGAGGGGGAGGAGGAGGTGGACAGAGAGAAGGGGAACGAAGAATGGGCACAGAGAGGAGGAAGGAGAAGTTGGCAGAAAGAGGGGGAGAGAGAAATGGACAGAGTGAGCAAATAGAAGATGGACGAGGTGACGTACAGAGAAAGGTGGAGAAGGAGATATGTGCAATGTAGTAGTACGTGCATGATGAATACTAGTATCACAGCGAAAAGAAATACCAACGTACCGATAAACTACGAGAGGCGCTTATAACTCGTAGCTCACATCGGTGGTCCGACGGAAACCCACATCCCTTTGTGAAGGCACGTACATGTGTAGTGTGGTGTGATAGACAATTGTGTTTCTGCATCGACGTATAACCCCGACATCGAACATTTCTTGAAAATGAGCTTCCAGAATGGTTGGAAACAATTACTTTGGCGACAAGGATGGATATTGTCTTCCGACACGACGGGGCCCTTGCACCCTCTAATCGTCAGGTGGCACATTCTCTAAATGTAACATTGCTTTTCTTGGCCACCAATCTCGTCAGACATTATCCCTTCCAATTTCTGCTAGTGGGGATTGTTGAAAGGCTAAGCCTGCAAGGAAAAAGTAAACAGAAGAGACAAATTGATTGTTCGGATTATGAAAAGTGCTGGTCTCACAAAAGAGCGCTAAGATAACCTTGCAAAAGATAATTCTTTGGTTATATTCTAAATCTGTATCTCTGTAAGCAATGAAAATTGGACGCATGTTATATGGATTGTTTTATTCGAATTCTTCTGTACTACTGGTTCCTACAATATCATTATTCCTCCTGAAACACGCTGTATATAAGACGAGACTTCAAAAAATATGTTACACGTTATTACGATAGGCCAAATAAATTTCATTCAGTGCTGCATACACTTCAGACTGACGCAGACACATGACACTGTTTTTCAACATACTCACCAAGTGGTCCCGGCGGAGGTTCGAGTCCTCCCTAGGGCATGGGTGTGTGTGTTTGTCCTTAGGATAATTTAGGTTAAGTAGTGCGCAAGCTTAGGGACTGATGACCTTAGCAGTTAAGTCCCATAAGATTTCACACACATTTGAACATTTTTTGAACTCACCAAGTCTCTGTAAACAGCACTCGGAACGTCCTACCAATCGTTCAGTTTCTCGACGATAGAAATCCGCTTCTAGGTCATGGAGTCATTCGAGAACCTCTGTTTGAACGTCTTCATCGTTTAAAATTTACTTCCCCACATATGTTCTATCAGCTTGCCGAAAAGATGGAAACTGCATAGTGCAAGATCTGGCCTTCCCGACAAGCGCCTGTGCGTTACTGGTAAACTGTTGTCATAGACTTCTCTTTGGCTGGACCAGACACTGCATTCGGTCTATACATTAGCATAATTTGAGGGCGAATCTGTAGGCATAAGACGTATTGTTCACAATAACCATACTGTCCCGCGTACTTCAATTTTTGCAGCAGGTTTCCAGCTGCCGTGCCCTTACGCAGACACTCAAACACACACACACACACACACACACACACACACACACACAGAGAGAGAGAGAGAGAGAGAGAGAGAGAGAGAGAGAGAGAGATGCACACACACTCACACTGTGATGCACACGCAATCTGTACGGCAGCAGAACTGTGTCCGCAGGAAACCCGCAACATGTACCCATTGTCTGGCAACACGCCACTCCTGTTGCGCAATGACTTTAGCGTGGGACGAGATGTATGACTTACTTTCTGGAGATCCTACGTATATACAGATCGAAACTGCGGCCGTGAATACTGCTTGCCGATCTCATGGCTGTGTCACAAAAATAAATATCGCGACTCGTGGACCTTGAGTTGGACGCGTATGCATTAGACGATAGCGCCCTTCCGCATACATTCAGCGAGCCGGAGTTCCGCTGTCATCAGTCTTTCCAGCTCCTCTGCAGCCTCCTGGTGCGAGCCCTACATCAGCTGTAAGTCGGTCGTAAGAAAAGAAGGAGGGGCCTCCTCGCCCACCACCAAGTCCGGCGCTCTTAACCCAGTTGGACGGCTGCCCAGCTGAAACCACCGCCTCGTACGCACAGCCCTGCTCCACCTGCAGTTCAAGCAAGACGCTCTGCGGCACCAGCCTAAACGTCAACACAAAGGCACCATTATCTTCTGCAGTGTACTGTGCATAAAATATAGCCATGTTGGAGTCGATGCTGTGAACTAAAAATATATTTTCCAGCGCCTGATAGCATTAGGAAACACACTTCTGAAACAGTGATTTGGTGACGCAGATAAGGATGGGATCTCGTCTATCCAGTCTGCAACATTCTGCACAGCTTACAGATTTCCGGCAATATTTGGGTACCTGTAAGACTTGCTCGTCGTTACAGAATATCTACATCTACATCTGCATCTACATCTACATCCATACTCCGAAAGCCACCCGACGGTGTGTGGCGGAGGGTACTTTGAGTACCTCTATCGGTTCTTCCTTCTATTCCAGTCTCGTATTGTTCGTGGAAAGAAAGATTGTCGGTATACCTCTGTGTGGGCTCTAATCTCTCTGATTTTATCCTCATGGTCTCTTCGCGAGATATACTTAGGAGGGAGCAATGAGCAATATACTGCTTGTCTCGTCGGTGAAGGTATGTTCTCGAAACTTCAACAAAAGCCCGTACCGAGCTACTGAGCGTCTCTCCTGCAGAGTCTTGCACTGGAGTTTACCTATCATCTCCGTAACGCTTTCGCGATTACTACATGATCCTGTCCACGAAGCGCGCTGCTCTCCGTTGGATCTTCTCTATCTCTTCTATCAAACCTATCTGGTATGGATCCCAGACTGCTGAGCAGTATTCAAGCAGTGGGCGAAAAAGGCGAACTGTAACCTACTTCCTTTGTTTTAGGATTGCATTTCCTTAGGATTCTTCCAATGAATCTCAGTCTGGCATCTGCTGCGCCGGCCGCGGTGGTCGTGCGGTTCTAGGCGCTCCAGTCCGGAGCCGCGCTGCTGCTACGGTCGCAGGTTCGAATCCTGCCTCGGGCATGGATGTGTGTGATGTCCTTAGGTTGGTTAGGTTTAATCAGTTCTAAGTTCTAGGGGACTGATGACCACAGCAGTTGAGTCCCATAGTGCTCAGAGCCATTTTTTGGCATCTGCTTTACCGACGATTAATTTTATATGGTCATTCCATTTTAAATCACTCCTAATGCCTACTCCCAGATAATTTATGTAATTAACTGCTTCCAGTTCCTGACTTGCAATATTGTAGCTAAATGATAAAGGATCTTTCTTTCTATGTATTCGCAGCACATTACACTTGTCTACATTGGGATTCAATTGCCATTCCCTGCACCATGTGTCAATTCGTGCATATCCTCCTGCATTTCGGTACAATTTTCCATTGTTACAACCTCTCTATATACCACAGCATCATCCGCAAAAAGCCTCAGTGAACTTCCGATGTTATCCACAAGGTCATTTATGTATATTGTGAGTAGCAACGGTCCTACGACACTCCCCTGCGGCACACCTGAAATCACTCTTACTTCGGAAGACTTCTCTCCATTGAGAATGACATGCTGCGTTCTGTTATCTAGGAACTCTTCAATCCAATCACACAATTGGTCTGATAGTCCATATGCTCTTACTTTGTTCATTAAACGACTGTGGGGAACCGTATGGAACGCCTTGCGTAAGTCAAGAAACACGGCATCCACCTGGGAACCTGTGTTTATCACCCTCCGAGTCTCGTGAACGAACAGATGTAAGTTACATCTACTGTGTGTCGGCGCCGCTCTCAGTTTACTCTTCTTAAGTTTGCAGGCGCCGGCAGGAGATCGTAGTTACATCAGCGTCAACTAGTAATTAGAGCTCTCCAAAGGAGAACTTACAAAGAAGGGAAAGTGTCATAGAAATAATAACAATTCATATACTCTGCGCGGGGTAGCCGCGTGGTCTAGGGGGGCCTAGCCACTGTTCGCGCGGCTCCCCACTGTCGGAGGTTCGAGTCCTTCCTCGGGCATGGCTGTGTGTTTTGTCCTTAGCCTAAGTTAGTTTAAGTTAGATTAAGTAGTGTGTAAGTCTAAGGACCGATGACCTCAGCTGTTTGGTCCCATAGGAACTTAACGACAAATTTTCCAAATATTTCACTTGAGTAATCTTCCGTTAAAGTAAAAGTCGCGCAAAAAGTAAATTCGAATGGCACGATCGTCTGAGGAGTCTCATGAGGAATTTTCGGATCCCCGTTTGCAAATCCTTTCGATTAGTCGTTACTTCGGGGACTCGTATGTCGTTAACACACCCTAGGAATCCTACGGGAGAAGGGGGATCTACACTTCAACGTGGAGACCCGAACCAAGCGTCGTTCCAGGCTTGTCTTCACATCATTCAGTGACGAGGGCTAGCGTAAAGACACACCAAAATATTCCGGTATCTGACCGGAATTCGAGCCTTTAGGCCGCCAGGCTTGCACGTTCATTTTATTTTTAACCTTCACCAAGTTCTATTCCCTCCTTAGGTAGAACAATAAAACAAATTCATTTCATGCATCTTTCTAATTTCTGCTGCGTACTCTTTAACTGAAGCAATATATTTCAGAGACAAACCAGTAGACCACGAAGGCCGACAGTCTCCGTATATGGTCTTTCAAGAACGGTACATCCGTAGATAGCTTCACAGCGAATTGTGCTTTCTCAGTTGCCGGTACAAAGATTATTGTATATAACGCTCACAACATTTTGTTTCCGAAATAGTTCTTACGCCTTCGTCATTGTATTCTCCTTCACTTGTTGCTGCCATGCGGACTTAGTCGAAATTGCCAGAGCGCATCCACTCGCACGTGCAGTAACGACCGACCCTACGTCTCCTAGTAAATTTGTTTGTCCTTTGATTTATCGTGATCTGTTGCTGATTTTTAGTGGAGTTAGTTTTTACTTTTAGCTTTCAAAAAAATACAAAAGAGATATAATAAGCAAAATAATGAATTTCGTAGGTTGCCAATTACGTATTATATCTGGTTTTATCGAGCGCCAGGCTCCCTACAAATTACTGTAAATGCAATAGCGTAGTATTACTCAGCTCCAGTTCACTATCATAGAAAATAGACAAGTTCTAATAAAATTATTTCACTGGATTACTTCAATTAATCTCACTGAATATTTTTACATAATTTCTCCGCTCTGGCTATCAGACATTGTGCTCTGAAAAAATATTTTTAAATGTACCGCGTAATGGCGGCTAATTGTTAACAATCAGAGATCACTGTTACTCGCTCCGCAGCAGCTGGAAACATGCTAAATAATTTTCATTAAATATTCTTTTCATAAGATAAATGTGGCGTAGGTTCTTGAAATAACACACGGAGATCACTTTATACTAATATATTCTTACTAGGACACAGTTTACACCATTAAATATTTGCAATTGCGTTACGACAGAAACAAATGCTAGCGCAGCACAATAGCTTGCGTACCTTATTCCAGCTAACACCAGAACGAACAGAACAAAACAGACTAGACAGAAGAATGAACATTGCATTGTGTTTTATACTCTTACAGAGATGATAATACTTCTTTTAATTACTTACACATTATAATCTCATACACTAAAAATAATGTCTTTTCTGTATCTATCGATCTATATTGTATATTTTTACAGTTAGTGTTATTACCTTTCGCAGATAAATCGATGTTTGCAGTTCATTTTCGGTCACATACAGTCATTTTTATTTATGTTTCACCTCGATAAGGGTGAATATTGCAAAAGGGACACTACAGCAGCTATAAATCTACTACGGACAGCGTGATCGGAAACGTTCCGCCAACATGAGCTGACACGGGGGTGTGGGGCAGAAACCCGTACTCCCTGCGGGCACAATGCGAAGCGGGGAGCGGAGGCGCCCATGTGTTCTGATGACGGCTTTACGACAGGCGGTCGCTCTCGGGTTGCCCGCTGGCACGGCCTCGCGGGTGACGATTTACGAGCCCCGCTGCTGCCGTTGGAAGACTCCCGTGTGTCGGTCCTGCTTGCAGTCAGCCTCGTGGTAACTGCACTTGCGTCTGCACCAACTACAACGTCGTGCAGGAAATGTATAGTGTGTAAGCTACACCATTTTTGACTCGTGACCAGTGATCTCGACACTACCTGGATATAGAAGTCTGATTTCGCATTACACAATTTACTGGTACCTCCAGATTCATATATCCACAACTATACTTAGGAACACCGGTCTGAGTCACCGAGCGGTTCTAGGCGCTACAGTCTGGAACCGCGCGACCGCTACGGTCGCAGGTTCGCATCCTGCCTCGGGCATGGATGTGTGTGATGTCGTTAGAATAGTTAGGTTTAAGTAGTTCTAAATTCTAGGGGACTGATGACCTCAGAAGTTAAGTCCCATAGTGCTCAGAGCCATTTGAACCATTTTATACTTAGGAACCCACTGCGAAGTGCATCGCAGAAGGTACGTCCCATTGTACAGGATGATTATAACTAATGTGCAGCTACTCACAACGGTTCAGTGTGGGTTGTAATCATCGTATGGCAGCGAAACTTGGTAGATGTTCTACCGCGTTAATGCGGAACCGATTTATAATGGAAAGAAATTAGTTCCAATTTTGACCACCATCTAGCGCTGTCAATACAAGAAAGAAGTATAGAAATGTTAACACTTGTAATAGATTAGGAACGAGACGTGCACAAAGGTCAAACAAGTGAAAAAGACGTAATGTTGATTTTAGCATAAACCGTCTCTTACACAATTTCTTCAATATGAGCACCGGAAAGGTTGAAGAGATGCTGCATCCATGCGTCGTGATCAACAGTTACTCGCAGCACTTCCGCTGGAATACGAGCAATCTTGTCCTGTACACTGGCCTTCAGAGCAGGTAGAGACCGAACGTATCCCAGGTAAACACGATCTTTTAGATATTCGCAGAGCGAAAACTCACATGAATTCAGATCAAGTTCAAAATGGCTCTGAGCACTATGGGACTTGACATCTGAGGTCACCAGTCCCCTAGAGCTTAGAACTACTTAAACCTAACTAACCTAAGGACATCACACACATCCATGCCCGAGGCAGGGTTCGAACCTGCGACCGTACCAGTCGCGCGGTTCCGGACTGAAGCGCCTAGAACCGCTCGGCCACCGCGGCCGGCTCAGATCAAGTGATATTGCACTCCGTAAACCTCTGGAGAAAACACGTACATGGAAGGTTGCATTAAACAGATCTTTCACTGAGCGAGTGGCATGAGGTGTTGCCTCATCTGGTTGCATGAAATTAGTGGTTTCCACACAGTTGTATTCTTCCAAAGCTTAAATCACGTGCTGTACAAGGAGGTCTCCATAACGTGCAGATGTCACGGTGTGCCTGACAGGCCCTGTGGGTGTGTTCTCTTCAAAGAAGAACGGACCAAGGGTAAAGGTACTTGTGAATCCACAGCACACAGTCACATATGCCAAGTGCAATGGCTTTTCGTGCACAACACGCATTTTAACAGTACCTCAAATTCGGCCAAATTCACTGCACCTTGTAGTGTAAAATGTGCCTCGTCATTCCACAGAATATTGTCCGGCCACATGACGTCAACTCCGATCTCTGTCACAAACTGGAGAGCAAGTTCAGAACGTCGCTGCAGGTCTTGAGGTGGATGGAAAATTCTTGTGACACTGCAGGAGCACTACCACTACCCTGGACAGGTGCTGCATGGTCAGTCACCGCTACAGCAACCTCTTCAACAACTTCCATGGCGATAGGTCGCCGTCCTTTTCCTTTTTGTATGTTGGCTTTCACCAGATGGTTTGCGTCTATCTTCACGTGTCTGTCGCTTCAGTTCCTTCAGCATCTCTGTCACACTGGGAGTATGCGTGCGGAACGATTTGAAGTGGAATGATCATATAAAATTAATTGTTGGTAAGGCGGGTACCAGGGTGAGATTCATTGGGAGAGTCCTTAGAAAATGTAGTCCATCAACAAAGGAGGTGGCTTACAAAACACTCGTTCGACCTATACTTGAGTATTGCTCATCAGTGTGGGATCCGTACCAGATCGGTTTGACGGAGGAGATAGAGAAGATCCAAAGAAGAGCGGCGCGTTTCGTCACAGGGTTATTTGGTAACCGTGATAGCGTTACGGAGTTGTTTAATAAACTCAAGTGGCAGACTCTGCAAGAGAGGCGCTCTGCATCGCGGTGTAGCTTGCTCGCCAGGTTTCGAGAGGGTGTGTTTCTGGATGAGGTATCGAATATATTGCTTCCCCCTACTTATACCTCCCGAGGAGATCACGAATGTAAAATTAGAGAGATTAGAGCTCGCACGGAGGCTTTCAGAAAGACGTTCTTCCCGCGAACCATACGCGACTGGAATAGGAAAGGGAGGTAATGACAGTGGCACGTAAAGTGCCCTCCGCCACACACCGTTGGGTGGCTTGCGGAGTATCAACGTAGATGTAGATGTAGAAGCCAAACCAAGCTCACCCGTGTTTTCGAATGTCATTATCAGCTGCGTTAAACCATTTAATGGTGTCAGGCCTCTCCTCATTTTTTCACTCGGCGATACTCTCTCAATGCAGCAGTGTATTTGCCGCCATTCACGTAAAACAGTCTCACTAACGGCGCACGTCTCTCTTCTCTGTAGCCGTACTAGTCACTCACGTTCTAGAAGGTTTGTATGTTGGCTTTCACCAGATGGTTTGCGTCTATCTTCACGTGTCTGTCGCTTCAGTTCCTTCAGCATCTCTGTCACACTCCCTCACTGGTCAAACACTTTTCACAGTTCGTGGCGTCCATCTTTGCATCCGTTGAATCTCCCCTAATACTGCTATTTGGTACGGATCCAACACACTTAATATCTGAGGTCGGGTCACACGAGTGTTTTGTATGCTGACTGCATTTTTGCAGACTGGTTGCATTTCTCTAGTCTTCTACCCTGAACTGCAGTCTGCCACCTGTTTTACCTACGACTCAGTATATGTCATCGTTCTATTTCATATCGCTACAAAGTGTTACACCTAGGTCTTTGTATGAGTTGACCGGTTCTAACGGTAACTCATTGATATTGTAGCCATAAGATACTAGGTTTTCCATTTTGTGACGTGCACAATTTTACTTTTCTGAACATTTAAAGTGAGTTCCCAGTCTTCGCACCACTTTTAAATCTTATCAAGATGTGACTGAATATTTGTGCAGGTTTTTCGGACAGTATTTCAATATGAATAACTCCGTTATGCGCCGAAAGTGTGAGGTTACTATGAGGCTCTAATATTGTCTGCACGATCATCAACATAGAACATGAACGCCTAGGCACCCAAACCGCTACCCTGGAGCACAAGTGAAGTTGCTTCTACATCAGCCGATGGCTCTCCATCTAAGATAACACGCTGTGTCCTCCCCGCCAATAAATTCTCAATCCAGTCACAAATCTGTCTTAATACCCCATATGTTATTTTTAGGTTGGTGCATAAGTTCGTGGCGTTTTTGTTTTGCATGTTGCTATTCTGCTGCTCTGGGACTATTTATCGACTGTCATTTTTTTATTTGTAGTTCTCTCTTGCTGAGTCTACATATTGTCAATCGTCACTCGGAGATTATGAGTGGAGCTGTGGACGCTAAAAAATGGTGTACCAAGAGGAGAAATCGGAAAATTCCGTATGTATTCTTCCGTTTGAGTTCAATAGAGGGGTGACGGCAGCAGAGACATCCAGAAACATTTGCGCAGTGTGTGGGGATAATGTAATTGGACAAAGGACGGCAAGAAAATTGTTTTCTTGTTTAAAGGAGAGTCATTTTGACATTAGTGACTCTACGTTCAGGAGGACCTACACAAGAACTGGCAAACGTGATGAACTATGATCATCCCACCATCATGCGACATTTGCATGCAGTGGGCGTATGGGCGCCGCCTGCTCTAAGCCACAATCACAAAAATCATTGGGTGGCCACTTATGTGCACCTCTGCTCGCCCGTCGTCGACTGGCTCGAGAACAACACCGAAGATTCCTATACTGTTACTGGGACGGGAAATCGTGCCTTTATGCTAACACAAGGAAAGGAAGGAACGGTTGAACTCAAACAAAGCAGCAATTTTCCGTAGGAAGACCTGTCCTCATCCACAAAAGATAATGTCATGCATCTGGTGGAACAGCGACGGTGTGGTGTACTACGAATTGCTTCCCGGAGGCGTAACCATCATTGGTGACATTTATTGCCAACAACTGAGAGGTCTTTCATACGCAATCCAAGAAGAATGACCAAGAAGACTACGCGAAATCATGCTAATCCACGATAACGCTCGCCAGCACTGTGATAAACTGACGAAAGCAGGTGTTGGCTTAGAAACTCATTCCGCACCCACCTTCTTCATCTGACCTCTCCGCACGCTCAGATGTTAACCTCTTCCGTTCTCTACTGAACAGCCTTCAAGAAACTTTCTTTTCGAACAAGGCTCACGAGATCTCCGTCTCAAAACCGTGTGATTTCTACAGTCGCGGGATCTAAAAGATACCCAGCATTGCCAGACTGTTGTAAATATTGAAGAATATATTATTGATGGCTAAAGTCTCTGTTATGTGTGTCTGATGTGTTTATTAAACTTATGAAAAAACGAAATATGCACCTACCTAGTAAGGCCTACTTTCGAAAATTCGCTTTCGGAAGTCGACAAAACACTGCATGTAATCGACAATCCATGGCTTTCAGGATGCTATGTGAGAAAAGCGCAAGATGGGTTTAATATGATCAATACATTCTGCATCCTCCGCCGTATTGTAGGTAGACAAAAAGTTTCAGTCGACCTGTTCGTGACTGAGGATTAAACTCATACGGGCAAAGTATTTGTCACTCCATAAACAGAGCACACATGGGATTTTAGAGAGCTATGGATGGTGTACAACTCGTAGCCTGTGGTCATGTGACTCTCGACCTCTCCTTAACTCTTGGCAGCGAAGTGACATATATGCATCAGTTATATGTATCAGTCGGTTGTATGGAACTCGCACAGTAACATGGGTCAGAGACGTGACAGAACGCCAGAAGGGAGTGATGGAGTTTCCTCGCATCCGTGGCCCCATAGTGAATGAAGCTGCCCGTTTTGTTGCTGAATCAGTACGAAGTGTCCAACGTGTCTAAAAGAATGGTCTACCACTCTCAGTGATGTACCACTACGTAGGAACAGAAACTGCTGATGTCAGTGAACGCTGATCCAGCACAACCAGTTGCCGAGCGAATATTGCGAAGGGAAGTGAATGCATAAGATATTTGGAGTCGGGTACCTGACAAGAGGCCATTGCTCACAGACGCACATGGAGCTGCACGTCTTCTGTGGTCCAAACAACACAGAAACTTGTCAATAGCTAACTGAAGGCGCGTAGCGTAGTCCTACGATGCGCCCTTTAGCCCCTTTTGAAATGATGAGATGTGTAATTCGTAGCGTTTGGAGCATTAAGTTCAGACTGGAGGTTGTTCTGTGATGTTTTGGAAGAGCTGTTCGTACCACGTCGTTGGTCCACTCATTATTGTCACCGTGAACATGAACCAATATGATTGTGTCAACATTCTCGATGACTTACTGTGCCATTTCTTGTACACCTTCGTGATATGCTTTGTACACCCACGTTTTGCAACTTGACGAGAGCCGTGTTCATGGGGCTGCCCGCGAATGGTCCTGGTTTGACAAACACTCAGGCATCCCAATGCACTCGACCGTCTCGGTAACGTACCCGATGTTAATTCTATAGAAAACGTCTGCGACTATCTGTAACAGCAGATAAATATAGGAATCAAAATAACGCAATTTGGTAGCTGTGTGGGGTCTCATTGTCTATGACTGGCTTCAGCTGGCCGACCACAGTGTCATCCATAGCCCACAGGCGTCACTGGATGCGGATAAGGAAGGGCACGTGGTCAGCACATCGCACTCCCAGCCCTTGTCGGTTTTCTATGCAGGAGCCGCTCCTCAAATTGCCTCACATGGAGTGAATGCGCCACACTTACCAACAGCGCTCGGAAGACAGAGACGACCATTCATCCCAGTGCTGACCAAGCCCGACAATCGTTCTGACGGGAACCGCTGTTACCACTGCGAAAAGGCTGTTGGCAACACAAATTCATAGCTAACGTTAAATTAATGTGTATATCCTGTATGGAATTGACAGTTATGTGCACCACTGTTTGCGTAATCCATGTAGTAGCGGATTATCTTCCTGGAAATTCGACATTAAGAGTACTTTTGAAATAAATACGTTGTCTTATTTGCATTACGTGTCTCTGCGACACTGAATAGAAACAAAAATTCTGGTAGCCAATACATCACTTCAGACGCCAAGTACGCATATCTAAAGATGTATTCCGCTTAGGCTGAGAATTAGGTTTCCTTGCACAAGTTAATATTAGTTTCTTCTTAAAATGTATTTGGACAGTTTGTTCATAATTTTTATCACCAGCAGTGTCACGCGTGAGCGAACGATTTCCACTTTTCCAAGAGCCCACTGAATTCTTTGGAAGATTTACACACACCGCAGGCTAATACAGCGCCTAATTTCTCTATTTCTACTGCACCTAAATGCGTTATTTAACAGGATAACGAAATCTATCAGCAAATTGCAAGTAATATAAGCCTGAATCAACTTTCCGAAGGTCTGTCAATGTCCAGGTCACACTCAAGTTTTAAAATTTACAGTAGAACTATTGCCAATTTTTCCACTAGTTTTGAAAAGACGTCATTTCATTATACTGCAGAAGTCGGGCCAATCCGATGTCACACATGTTCCAGTCACATTAATGAGACCATTGCCTAGCCATGTAGTTTAATCATAGTTTAGAGCTTTTGACTCATTCAGATTCCTAATCAGTACAGCTACACTGCTGTCAAACAATCAGTATGTTGTCAATCACCCAGTGGTTACACTAACACGCCACATACATGGTGATACAGATCGAAATGCATGGTTACGTTCTCGATTGACTTTACTGCTACCGATTGCTACTGGTGCCAAAAATAGAGCGCAATCATTTCAATACACCTTCAATAAGTAGTATCCAGCCATGAGCAATGTTACTCCGAGTATGAAAGCAGTTCCATTACTCCTGGACTGGTTTAGTGAGCGTTTGAATGTCACAGAAATGTTCGACGAACCGCAGTGAGGCGTCACAACAGAGACGTTACGCATCAAGGAGAGACTTACAAAATTCCAAGAGTCCATGGACCATACTGAGTCAAGAAGTACGTTACTTTCTTCAACTGTTCAATCATACTGATCAGTGGAAACATTATGAGCAATGTCCACCGCGAGACTGAATGCTCCCTGGAAGTGTTGCAGGCGCCTGACGTGGTGAGGTATGTGTATAACCGGAGCAGAGACGGATGAGGAGAATCATTCTAGCGAAGATATGGGCCGCAAATGGAGAAATCCACTCCATAAGAGCCTCTGACAACGGGTAAATTTTTATGTTCTGGCGTCTAGAATGAGCATCTCCAGAAGCTGATAGGCTGTTCCTGTGCTATTGTGATCATCTGTGGAAAGAGGTTGGATAAAGTCACGAATAAGCAACAAAGTTTTGGTCGTCCAAGCCTCACCACAGCACTTGGGTGTCGGAGCCTTCCCTGCTCTGTAAAGTAAGATAAGCGACAATCTGCGACAGATCCGTCAAAAGCTGCTGCAGGAACGAGTGCACATTGCTGCAGCAGGCGATCCTTATATGTTCCGATGTTGATCCAACGACATCGTTAATTACATTTGCAGTGGGATCGGAATCGTCGACACTGGACCGCGAGTCAAACGCGTCATCCGGTCGCAGAGAGTCCCGGCTCATGTTACGCCACATCGATTGTCGTGTCCGGGTGTGCCGTCATTCAGGCGAACGGCTGCTCGAACTAAGTACCGCTACTCGTGTGCCGATCGGTGGGGGCAGTATTATGTTATGGGGGGACTTTCAACTGGACTTCTTTGGAACCTGTGCTAGTAATCGGAGGCATTGCGACTACGTGAGCATTACTGCGGAGCTAATACATTTTTCTCGGGCTTCCAGCCGCGTCAGGTGGTTAAAATCCCACGAGCTTTCGACTGAGCTCTCCTCAGTCACTGTCATGTGGTAAGACTGACTGCTTTGTCGCCGTGGCCGCGTGGCTATATAGCCGCCCTGCTGGCTGTGACGCCACTAGTGTTCTCTTCCTCGCCATATATGGTAATGCTTTCATCCCGCCTCCGTCGCGCCCGTTTTAACCTCGCGATGGCCGGGTCCCAGGCTGTGCTGAGCTGCAAAACCTCCGTCCTTGTTGATGGTGTTTTCAGAGGTTTTTATTTCAATAGCTTCTTTTATGACGCTGTGCCAGAATCCCTTTGTCCTCATAACGACAGGTGTTTCGTGGAATAGAATTCTGTGTCCATTTTCTAAGGCGTGTTCTGCCACGGCTGATTTTTCTGGATAGCGTAGGCGTAAGCATCTCTCGTGTTCCGTCCGGCGTTGCTCCATAGTGTGTACTGTTTGGCGACGTAGCAACAGCCACACTGACATGCTATCTTGTACACTCCAGGCGTTCTAATCCCCTAGATCGTCCTTCACAGGCCTCATGAGCTGTCGAATTTTTGCTGGGGGCCTGAACACCGATGAAATGTTATATCTCTTTAGGAGACGGCTAGTCTTTCCCGACACTGTACCACAGAAAGGCAAAAACACAAGTTTCTTGCTTTCTTCTTCGGTGGTGTTCTGTTCTCTGTTCGTGTGTTTCTAGCGTGTCACACGAGATATAGCCTGTGACACCTGTCCGTGGCTGTACCCGTTTTCCCGGAAGACTTTTCGGAGGTGACTCAGTTCTAGTGGCAGACTTTCAGCGTCTGAGACGACTCTAGCACGATGGACGAGGGTATTCCGACCGCCACGTTTTTGTGCCGGATGGTGGTGGCTGAGAGCGTGCAGATATCGCTGTGTGTGTCGGTTTCCTGTAGACACTGTGGCTGAGGCGCCCATTAGTTTTTCGTCGAACGGGGACGTCAAGGAAGGGGAATGCACCATCTGTCTCGACTTCCATTGTAAATTTGATGTGGCCGTGAATGCTGTTCAGGTGTTCTAAGAATTCTCCTAGTTTTTCACGACCATGGGGCAAGATGATAAAGTGTCATCGACGTAACGATTAAAAGCGGCTTAGCTGGAGCCGTGTCCAAGGCGATGTCTTCAAATTTTTCCAGTTCGTCAGCGTGGCTATGGGAAGCCCATTAGCTCCATCCATAGCAAACCTCAAAAAACACCATCAACAAGGACGGCGGTTTGGAGCTGAGCACAGCCTGGGACCCGGCCATCGCGACATTAAAACGGGCGCGACGGACGCGGGATGAAAACATTACCATATATGGCGAGGAAGAGAGCACCAGTGACGTCACAGCCAGCAGTGCGGCTATATAACGACGCGGCCACGGCGACACAGCAGTCATTCTTACCACTTGACAATGACTGAGAAGAGCTCGGTCGAAAGCTTGTGGGATTTTAACCACCTGACGCGGCTGGAAGCCCGAGAAAATTTTATTAATTCATATCGCCACGAAACTACGCATTCATACATTATTGCGGAGCATCTTCATCTGTTCATGCTTGATGTCTTCTCCGACAGCGATGGCTTCTTACAGCAGAATAAATATTCGTGTCACAAGGGCAGAATCGTGCTACAGTGGTTTGAGGAGCATGATTGTGAACTCAAGTTGATGACTTAGCCACGAAATTTGCCTGAGCTGAAACCGATGGAACATATATCGGACGTTGTCGGGCGCCAGCTCCACACCCACAAATCCCCCGTGCGTAGACATCAGGTTCCAAGAAACTCCGGAATCCTACCAAGGACTTGTCGAATCCACAGCATGCATAACCCCTGCTGTATTGCATTCGAAATTTTGACCTAGGCGATATTAAGCAGATAGTCATAATGTTTTTGTTCGTCAGCGCATATCTCTTGTGATGACCCCGAAACCATGGACTCACAAGGAAGGTACCTACGAGCTTGCACGCGAGTACCATCCGCGAATGAAATAAGAAGGGAGTGAATCTTACTTAAGGGGAGGGGGGTACGTTTATGATATTAAGCGAAAGTTTAAATTTTCATATTTTTTTTTGTATTTATTAGTAGAACTCATAGACAATAAGTTCCGAATGTTTCAATGATGAAGTCGCATCCGAAGTGCCTGGAAAATAATTAAGCGTGTGACGTGACATTCTTGTCACCCCAATTTTTTGGAGCAACATTTTAGTACCAGGTCGGTGAACAACGATTCCGTGGATTGCTTTCAATCAAACTTTAAAGAAATACATCTAGAAGGCTGTGATATGTACCCTTCGGTGTCATAGATCATCTGTGACCCTGTTCCGTATTTTAGAAAGAATAACAAACCAGCTGCTTTGTTTATGAAGAAGTAATTCTTGTTGTGACGCACTACTGACGGGAATTTACGCAAGGCTATCAGACAGAACTTATCGCGTGTAAGTCATATTTAAACTGCAGTATGGGCTACATATTACCTTACAAATCGTATCCTGAATGTTGTCAAGCTCACTTACACGTTGAAACGCCCAGCTTAGCTCGCAGGACAGTAGAGGTAGTTTAAATTGTGAAAAGGGGCCAAAATAAGCGGCTGTCAGTTACACTCGAACATCCAACTTTATTTTTTGATCAAACATTACAAGAGCCCAAAAAAAATTTTTGTTAAACACACAACTTTAATCTTTGGTACTTAATTACCGGCTGAAAGCCACTTTAATTTAAAAACGGCTGAAGGCCAATAACTTAAAACGGAAGCATGGTCAGAAATTTGAAAGGCAAGCCTTATCTTACAACAGTTCTTTATTTAGGCTGAAGGCCCAAAGAATCTGAGATTTTCAGAGCAAACAATTTGAATTCAAAATCGGCTGAAAGCCCGACTCTTAAGGCTAAACAACATAATTTTTTCTATAAAAGAAGGCCTTACGTAAAACAGTTCTTAATTAGGCAAAACTCAATCAAAACAGAAATTTAAAAGGCAAAGCCTTATCTTAAAGCAGTTCTTTAGTTAGGATGAAGGCCCAAAGAATCAGACACTTCAAGAAGAAACAAGTTAAATTCAGATCGGCTGAAGGCCTAACACTTGAAACTCCATAACATTAATTTTTTTAATACCAAAGGCCTTACGTGAAATTGTTCTTCAATTTAGGCTGAATGCCTTAAGATCAAAACAACGCAAACTCAAAATCGGCTTAAGGTCCAACGCTTAAAAATTCGACAACATTAAAACCTTTAAAATGCCAAAGGTCTTACGTGAAGCAGTTCTATAAATTAGACTGAAGGCCTACAGAATCTTACATCATAAGGGAAAAACAACCGTAATTTTTAAAAAAATCGGCTAGAAGCCATACAAGTACAAACAACAAGAACAAATAAAAAAGGGCAGTACACCGAAGGGCGCTCTGATGTTCGAGGGTCGGCCTGGAATTCAAACGCTAAATACTCACTTAGGTGAGACAGGCAGTCGGGCCAACCATTCACGATCCGACTACAACCCAACCGACCGACAGTCAACGGACCCACCGACAAGATAACTTCCACTTCATCCGACCAGGGCACAACAGGGAGTTCAACGGAACAACGTAGAAGATATTGGCGCCCACAACCAATCATACATGGAGCTGTCAAACCACACACCGTGCTGGGCAGCAACAACATGATGAGGAAACTACACTGCTGAAATTTACGTCGATGGCCAGGGCAGGTAACCAAAACGTTAACGGCCACAAGACAGAAGATTCCGCTGGTGCACTTCAATTCAAATAACCAAATGCAGTGAAACTCCACCGGAGGGTGGCTAGAATTTTCCAACTTGAAAACTACGTTGTAGCTCGCGGGAATATCCCAACAGCCGACAACTAACTCCAAATGACACAATGTGAACAGTTTTGACTTGCTGGTAGATAAAATAAAAACTCAATCTTCATGTCCAGGATCGGTGAGCCACGAACCTCGTAGCAATGGGAACAGCACCACACACTCCGACACCGCGTAGAGACCGCCAGCAGCCTCGGCCAAACTACGTCCCGCGGAGAATTCCTCGCTGCTCCACGCCAACCGACCGACTGGTCGCATACCGCCCACCCGGAAAATATAAGCGCCAGGTCAAAGATAGTCCAAGGTGCGAATATCGATACACACCGCTGCTACCAGCGGCGGAAGGAGAGGATAACAGCAGTCGCGATGACCGCGTGAGACTAAACACAGAATAGCAGCCAAGGTTTAATCCAGCGCATAGCATGAGCCAGCCACGGCTCACACGTTTCTCGCCGATCTTAAACTTTTAAAAAAGAGTGTTCGTGGCAAAACTCAGAATCCAAAAGAGTCTCTAAATTCACTCAGATGGAAACGATGCCCTAAAACAACAGTATAGTCTGCTACAGTAGTCAGAAATGCAACTTATGATACAGTTCTTACACTTAATTATGGGGACGTAGGGAGGATGAAGGTATTAAGGAGAATGGGCTTTAAGATAGGAAATTTCACTCAACACATCTTGGGAAAAATAGATTTACAGCGCCTCTCTACATCTGACATTTTAGTTGAAGATCTGAGAAGACGGACCACAAGAGACCAGAAGAGAAGCCTTGAAGTAAAAGAGGACCCTGAGTGCATATCTGGAGCCTTATGAAGAGGTGACATAAGAAAAAACATCAGGTTGACCTTTAAATTGCATTTCCGGAAAATTACATTTTTTGAAATTTATGCACCTTTTTCTCAGAATCTACGAAGGCTAGATTCATGAAATTTAGTACACTCTTTTCTATAAACCAAATAAATGTGGCATCAAGAGTAAATTTTGAAATTCTGATTGTATGTTGAGATATTGGGCAAAGTGCTTGGAAATTTGCATGAATTTTATACTATATTTAATGAATTATTATTAAAAATTATTAAATTTCTCCTATTCGATACTTTCAAAACATCTCGTGAGAGACGTTACTACATGCAAAAATATTAAGCAGAAAATTTTGTAGAAATCTCGTGATTAGTTTCTGAGAAAAAGATACATACATTATTTTTTTAAATAAACTCTTTAAATTTCATAAAAAAGTTAAATATATATAACACAAGGAACTTAACAGTACATGAGTTCATCAATAAATTTGTTTATTTCATGTAAAGTGTAGTACTCTCCGTCATGCTCCGTACGACTTGTTCAGGAACACAGATGTAGATGTATGCTAGTGACAGTTACTCTTCCTGTGCCTCCCCCGTGTATGGAATGGTCGGAATAGAAAGAATTAAATATGAGATGCTGGAAGGAACGCAGCAGTAGTTTCCTCTCGTTACGCTTTCGTCGTGTATCGATGAAAAAATATTACATCTATATAGACGATGGTCGCTTTAGAGAAGCTCATTCGGTTTTACTGCTCGCATGACCTTAGTTCTGTCAAAACCCAGACATCCACGTGGCGTCGTAGAGTTGTCAGCAGCTATTTTCTGACGCTGTTAAGCCAGCAATTTATTTGTCGTCCCCCGGCGGTATGGAGATATGAATCACTGTTGAAACGAGCTGTTTGCGGCGGCAGTGTGTTTCGTTGTGCCCTGCTCCGCAGACGAGACACTATCTTCCCTAATAATGTTCTACATGTCCTAACAAAAAATACGTAAGATCCGACTGCAGATTGTATTAACACGTGATAGCGAGTATACTTCAACTGCGAAAGTTGCGAAGAGGTCTAGATGTCCCATTGTTTGCCGCAGCGCCAAAACCATGGTCAGTGAAAAGGTAACTGACAAATGGAATTTCCAATTTGGTGAGAATATGTATAGATTGCTTATTGCCTCTCAGCCCCTCTTGTAAATCTAATCTGTCGTAGATACTTAAGTGGCTGGTCTAGAGGAGTACATTTATTTATATGCTCATTTGTTCGGTGTCGTTAAAAACACACGTAAATGTAATTGTATGGTCCAGTATGAAAAAATTGTTAACTGATTTTTACTTCCAGAAATATTACGTGAGAATGAAGACATAACAGTATGATACTTAGCCTCGGCGTATTTGTACTTCAAGAGCATGTGCTCAAAATACTGAAGTTATTGTGGACCCACACAACACTCGAAGAATACTCCTCTTACCATCATATTCAGGCTGTCGTAGTCGAATCCTGGCTCTCGGTGTAAGCTGAAAAGTAAAATCTTAAAACTAATGTTGCTCACCGCTGCGGCTCACTGTTGTGAAAAAAAAGTTTGTTAAATGTTAAAGATTTCGCTATGATTTCGCTTTTTAGATCGCTAAAATTGTGGAGCTGTAAACTTCTTAAGAGAAGGAACATGACAGAGGGCTCACTGCACATCGAAATAACTGACATATAAACTACAACGTACTATATTAACAAGGTTAACAGCATGAATGCTTACATTATTTTCGTGCTACAAGATGTCTGCTTCTTAACACCAGAAACAAGCGAAGAAAGAAGAAGAGAAGAACAATCTAGGAGAATTCTTCTCCCTTATTAATATCATAGAAGTTATAAATAGTTTACTCCTTGATACTACGATTAAATTCAGTATTTACTATAAAACATGGATATTTTACGCCGCCTATGCTGTCGGTGAAACACATAAGGTTCGTGTACATTTATTCCGTCGTGATATACATTTCTCATTCCAAGTTATATTTTTTTTTTTGTCTTAAATGTCTTTACAACACAATACCTCGAACAAAAAACCGTATCTAGTCCTTGGAAAAGGCAAAGGTCATAACCGTAGTAGAAGTTATCGACAAAACTGCCGTCCAATATCCTTGGCATCGATTTGTTGTAGAATCCTAGAACATATTCTGAGATCAAACATAATGAGGAATCTTGAACAGAATGACTTCTTCGAGGCCAACCAGCATGGATTTCAAAAACATCGATCATGCGAAACCGAACTTGCGCTTTTCTCACAAGACATACTGAAAGCTTTGGATCAAGGCGACCAGATAGATGCAGTATTTCTTGATTTCCGAAAACCGTTGGACTCTGTACCGCGCCTGCGCCTATTGTCCAAAGTAGGATCATATAGGGTATGAAGTGAAATGTGTGACTGGACTGTGGAATTTTTGGTAGGGACGACACAACATGTTATTTTGGACAGAGACTCATCGTCAGATGTAGAAGTAACTTCAGGTATGCCCCAGGGAAGTGTGTTGGGATCCTTGCTGCTCGTATTGTATATTAATGACCTTGCAGACAATATTAACAGCGAAATCAGGCATTTTGCAGGTAGTGCAGTTATCTATAATGAAGTACTATCTGAAAGAAGCTGTATAATTACTCAGTCAGATCTTGATAAGATTTCAATGTGGTGCAGAATTGGCAACTTGCTCTAAAGTTCGTAAATGTAAAATTTGCACTTCACAAAACAAAAAGACTTAGTATCCTATGACTGTAATATCAGTGAATCACTGTTGGAATCGGCCAACTCTTACAAATACCTGGGTGTAACTCTTTGTAGGGATATGGAATGGAATGATCACATAGGTTCGGACGTGGGTAAAGCAGGTAGTAGAATTCGGTTTATTGGTAGAATACTGGGGAAGTGCCATCCATCTACAAAGGAGATTGCTTGCGACCGGTTCTAGAATATTGCTCAAGCGTGTGGGACCAGTACCAGACAGGACTAACAGGGGATATTGACATATACAGAGGAGGGCAGCACGAATGGTCACAGGTTTGTTTAATCTGTGAGAGAGCGTCACAGAGATACTGAAGGAACTGAACTGGAAGGCTCTTGAAGATAGACGTAAACTATCCCGAGAAAGTCTATTAACAAAGTTTCAAGAACGGGCTTTAAATGATGACTCTAGGAATATACTACAACCAACCCCATACGTATACCTCACATAGGGATCGTGTGGATAAGATTAAAATAATTGCTGCACGCACAGAGGAATTCAAAAAATCATTCTTCCCGGGCTTCATGCGTGAATGGAACAGGAAGAAACCTTAATAACTGGTACAATGGAATGTACCATCTGCCATGCACCTCACGGTGGTTTGTAGAGTATAGATGTAGATAATAACAAAGTAGTTCAGAAAGGAGCTTTTCTTACAGCGAAGTCGTTTTGAATACCGCAGTGGTTTACTGGCCGTGAGGTTGTAAGCTTCTGCCTTCCTCCGACCTAAGCCCTACACGTTTTCAAAATTTTTTGTGCAAATTTTCACATTAACAAGCATCCTTCATACATTAG
This sequence comes from Schistocerca americana, assembly GCF_021461395.2. Lineage (NCBI taxonomy): Eukaryota > Metazoa > Arthropoda > Insecta > Orthoptera > Acrididae > Schistocerca > Schistocerca americana. Next base: position 545,675,980 of record NC_060119.1, read on the forward strand.
AAACAATCCTCTCTTCTTTACATTTTCATTTATAGTCTTAAAACAGTCTGCATTTGAGTTCTATTTTCTTTCCCGTTTCACAACAGTATTTCCCCGCTGTCTTGCTTACAATACGTTATGGACTAACTGCCATGAATGAGAACTTTTGCAATCACAAAAAAGTTTTCCTTCTCAACAACGTGCCGACCTCCATATCATACAGAGTTATTTAAGGGTCTAATTTTGTCTCTCCTGCAATAAATCCTCTCTCTTTCTCTCTCCCTCTCTCTCTCTCTCTCTCTCTCTCTCTCTCTCTCTCTCTCTCTAGTCGTTTAGTCGATTCTGACTCTCTGTAACCCTGTGAACCAAAGCACGGCAATTTCTTTTCTCCTCCACTATCTCCCGAAGACTTTCCATGTTGGAATCGATTACTTCTGTGGTGCCACCAATCTGTCTCATTCTTTGCCGACCTCTTCTGTTTGTGACTTCGATCTTCCCCTGCATTAAGATCTATTCCACAGAATCATGTCTTCACATGATGTCAGTCTTGGTTCAAGTGGCTCTGAGCACTATGGAACATCTGAGATCATAATGTCAGTTTTGTGTCAGTAACAGAACTTCCAAGGGGTAATCTACTTTTAATTGCTGTAATAGCGCTCTATACGTTCTCTTTGCTGTCCGACGACATTCAGCCTTTCTTTTGGTCTACTTCTCACATCCGTATATCAGAACGGAAAAGACCGTAGCTCTTACGTGTCAACTTCTTGAAAAATTGCCAAGGGTGGACATTTACTCTATACTAAGTAACAAGCGTTTTTTGATTTCGTGGCTGATTACCACATCACAAAATAAATGCTTAAATTTCGGTTACCAAGGAGCTGCTTGTTGAGGATCAGTGTGCAGCTGTTCTTCAGCCGTGAACTGCCTGCCTACGTTTCATCAAAATCGGTCAACTCATCGACAGTGTACAAGCAGTACCCTGAAGGCATGTTACATTGGACGAAGTCGTATATTCGGTTCGTCACGCAGTAAACGAAGACTGAACGTGAGGATATGTGTGCTTAACAAAACAGTGCGTTTAGTAGTGATGAGAGACCTCGACAAGTGAATGCATTTGAGTTCTCACTCGCCTTTTGTTTTGCTCCTTCCACTGCTAAAGACGTATCTACATGTCGTTTAGGACAAGGTAGCGCAGTATCTCCATTGTTAAGCCTTCCAGCGGAGCGCAAGCATACGTATAATGTAAACTGCTCAGACGCTACCAATACCAACATTGTTGTTATGACTTGTCTGATAGTAATGACTAGAGATTGGACTTTAGATTCGTAATACCAGCAAATTATTTATTTTTTTATACTTCAAAACTACTTGAAATATTTGACAAAATGTAAAATTTTTTAATTGTAATTCAGTTTATAGGCCATATATGAATATCAGCAACCTGTAATGCCCACGAAAGCAATTTATGCTCTGCCTCACTACTGCTGAAGAATTACAATGCACAATGAGATTAACCCTCAAACTGTCCATCACAAATGAGTGGTGATTATCCCGAAACACTGCCTTATACCAGGAAAATGAGCGTTCCATGTCACAAGATATCAATGCCGCAAATTTATAGCATGGCACGGCGCTCACCTTCACATGGATGTCCTCTTCTTGATGGTCATATAACACATTTGAAATTTTGCATATAATTTGAAAAACAATATTGTTTTCAAACACAATTCTAATTTGTTTTATAGCATTTATGCTGTAGACCCACTCAGATTGTTAAGTTTTCTTTCGACATCATGCACATGCTGAACTGTTTCTAACAGCAGAAATCTCATTTTTCAAATTAATGAATTGTACTGCTAAGGAAATAAAACTTTGCATCGCAAATATTGCAGAAATGGAAAATGCTACTGATGTACGATTTTCACAGAATGGATAGGTAGTCAGTGGCGCGTACTGTCAGGCAATCAATAGAGAATAATAATATTTAGAAAGTGTACTCTTTTTACAAACATTCGCTCTTTAAATGGAACGGTGCCTATTGACATTAACGGACTAAAAGTTGAGTAAATCTCAATGTCAGTGGTGTTTGTTGGAGGATTCTAGTGCGAGTCGTTTACGAGGTATCGTATTTTGTAAAGTTCTCATACCGACACTTGTACAATACCTGTGGTTGAATACACTAAAGACAAGTGGGTTCTGATCAGTAACGAGACAGTGGACCATCATAGGTTGTGATAAAATTGACCACCGGCAGCGGCAATACATGCTTGCAATCTGATATGGAACGACCCGCACACGTGCTAGCGTTTCAGCGGAAATGTTCGAGCAGGCTTCAGGAATACGTCACTGCATATCACCGAGTGTAGTTGGTATGTCCTTGTAGACAGCGTTTTGCATCTTTCTTCACAGAAAGAAGTCCACAGGCGTCAATTGTGGGGAACAGGTGGTCAAAGGCACAGGTCGTCTGCGTCCTGTTCAACAATTTGTAAACAATTCGTGAAGACATACTGAAGTACTTCGTGCACTACGGGCTGGACAGCCATCATGTTGGTACCACAGGTTCCTCCCAGTCTGTAGAGCAACGTTTTCTACCATCCGTGGTAGATGCTCTTTTAGGAGGCTACGATAACTGTGCGAGTTCAGTGTTCCGTTTATGAAAAAGAGGCCTATGAACTGACGGTTCACTATCCCACAACACACCTTTACACTCCATGGACGCTGACGTTCCACCTGACGAAGCCAACGGGGATTGTCAACACACCAGTAGTGCATGTTTCGGCGGTTTACCTCGGCGTGATTGGTAAATGTAGCTTCACAACTAAACAAGATGCATGATACATTTGGAGTATCCTGTTTCAATGCCGCGTATACGTATGTTAGCACGCTTCTCGTAATGTTTTCCATGCAGCTGTTGATGGAGAGAGATGTGATAGGCATTGAACTTATGTCGATGGAGAACGTGTAGGACACTTGCCTGACTCATGCCACTTCCCCGTGCGATTGCGTGGGGGCTAACGTGCGGATCAGCTGAAACAGTAGTAAGAATATTAATTTCCCTCTCTTCTGTCGTTACCTCTCTGCTTCTGTTACGTTGTCTATGTGTTACATTGTCACTTTCACGTAACTGATTGAAGAGGCTGACATATAATTGCCGAGGTGAAACTTCCTGGCAGATTAAAACTGTCTGCCGGACCGAGACTCGAACTCGAGACCTTTGCCTTTCGTAGGCAAGTGGTCTACCATGTGAGCTACCCAAGCACGACTCACGCCTCGTCCTCACAGCTGTACTTCTGCCAGTGAGAACGGGCCGTGAATCCTTCTTGGGTAGATCAGATGGTAGAGCACTTGCCCGCGAAAGGCAAAGGTCCCGAGTTCGAGTCTCGGTCCGGCACACAGTTTTAATCTGCAGGAAGTTTCATATCAGCGCACACTCCGCTGCAGAGTGAAAAACTCATTTTGGAATGGCCGAGGTAGTTGACGTCTATGGGGTATCTTACATCGTACAAAGTAAAAGAACGAACTGCTTCTTCTACACTCTCCATACACCATAAGCATGTCGGCTTTTTCTGCATGGTAAATCCCATTGTCCACTCTCGACCTACTGCTTGGACTGTCGCTCACTGACTAGCAAGTCGCAGTGCTCTCAAGGAGCACACAAGCACACTGTAAGCAAACATAACAACATCACAGCTAGCAACTACGCAGGTCGAATGGCACAAACAAGCATCGGTGTGGAATATCTCGAAACGAGTCGTTCTAGAATCCTACAACAAACACATTCGACTTTACCCTATTTTTGGTTTCTTGATGTCAATAGGCATTGTTCCACAGAAAAAGTGTGTGTTGGCATGAGAAATACACTTTCTAAGTATCATTACAATCTTTTTATTGGCTGTCAATACGAGCCCCTAATGACCAATTCATTCTGTGAAAACCACACATCAATAGCCCTCTCCATTTCCGCAATATTTGCGGTGCAAGTTCTAGGTGAGTCATTCTGTGTATGGCAAGTCATTTTACTGGACTGCATTCTTCTCGGCAACTTAATGATCACTCTTTTGCTCATTAGAAATCAATTTATCCACATTAGGATATACCGCTCTAATTTCTTCAGACACTCTGTGTAAACCACGTGTAATGCATTAACATGGGTCATCTTAGGACAACTAACGACACGGCCCACCACTGCGTTCTTCATACATGCTGGAGCATCTGTTAACAGCGAAACGTTTTCAAATATCACACCACTTAGCCACAAAATTTGCATACCAACTTTCCTGCCAGTAGAGTCTGAAGTTTCGTCTAACATAATCCAGATTTTCTCATTTTCACACAGGGAACGAATTTGATGCAGAGTTTGTTGCTAAAATTTGGTACAGGTTTCTCAACGTTGACACTGGTCTATTTACCTTAACATTCGATTTTTTACTTTAGAAAGACATATATCGGCTGACACAAATTCCCAACATAAATATTTACAATAAACTAAAAATGCATCAGGTCCGGCAGGAGAACGCAGAACTGCGGCGTCACTAATTAGAGGTTGTTTCTTCTGTCAGGCGCGTAACTGCAGCGATACTTTTTTTTTTTTTTCTCCAGGTGTTATGTACCGTCTGACCGCTGTTCAGACTTCACTGCTTTGCCGCATGGTTGGCAGAAGAGGACGCGTGTATCTGAATAACATTATCCTTAAATTCTGCAACATACTGCTACAGACGATTATATGTTTTTGCTTTTATTTTAGGCATCGTAGTTGGCTTGCACTTCAGAGCGCCAGAAATGAACAACATATGTGTGAGTTGGGAGAAAGGTGAGACACGTGGTGCAATATGGCTATCAACGAAGAAATCCCAACTTCTGTGGTGATTGCGGCCGATAAGAGGATAAACACGCGGCTGCAAGCTGATACATAAAAATAGAATAACGCACACTCTGCCTTTAGGGCAGAGAATGTTTATATTAAATCCCAGAGAGATTTCCTCCTTGAATTAACACAAAACAGAAGTGAAATAAGCTGAAAGATCTAGCATACTGATAAAAACGTCAGTATTATATGCTAATAACTGAAAAATAGGCATTCAAGTAATTCTAGAAAAAATGTTTAAAATATGTATTTACACAGAAAATATTTATTTACCTTAAAATGCGAGCCTTGGTAATCATGCAGTTCAAAGTAGAGAAACAAAAGAGCAATAGTAAGCCAAGAAAACAGTTCTTTTGTAATATGGAAAGTCTCGGCTTTTTGTGTGAGGTGTAGATGTTTTGCTTCTTTGATACGTGAAACAGTTATTCTTCGTCTTCACAGGTTTCTAAAAATGCAGAACTTGGGAAAAGTAAAGCAAATGACGTTGAAGATTATGCACACACATTATTGGAGCAGCATGTAAATAGAAAGAGTACAATCTGCAAGCAGACTAATTCAAAAGGAGTTTACAAAGTGGTTTACAGAATGACTGCGAAAGAAGACAAGGCCTCAAGCAGGAGTAGTGCTGTAATTGTTTTGCTTCACACGAAAGGAGACAGGCAATATACAGAAAAAAATCTGTACTTTTGTAATTTGCTGTCCGTAATGTACTAGACAATCAATAAAGATTTCTCCAACCACCTAGAAAATAAAGTAGATTTTTATCAGATACAGGAAGATGCAACATTTGGATGAGGATATAGCATTATAGACAATTTGCAAACCTTGTATGAAATTATAAAATAGAAATCGAATATAAATTAAAATTTTGTCTGCAATTCATAGAGCTTCTGAACGCTCTATTGACTCAGTATCAACACGAATCTGTACTACAAGCCATCGACAAGAAAGAGATTGATTCAGCATAACTTCACCAGACAAGATATCAGTCACCACAGTGAAAATGGCACGCTGGTCGCTCTCGAGCACAGTACACGGTGCAAAACAGGTACCAGGTGCCCATGTGACTGTCATCGCTGTCGAAAATCATGGTAGTGTAGTAGGCTTATGTTCTCGTCGATTTTAGGAAATCAGCACCTTATCAGTAACGATCGGTTTCAAGCCCAACAGTAATGCCTGCTTTTAGTGAATTCGTGTCGACCTCAACAAGTTTCCAAGCGAACGTTCCTAAGAGAACCACATGCAGTGGACATTTGGATCTTTAGAGAAGGGGGCCTCGCAAAAGGCCGTTGCCTACAACGAAACAAAGCTGCGCGTGCATTGTTTCAAGCAAAACGAAAACTGCACAGTAACTGTCTGGAGACGTGAATTATGGTCCTATGAGTCGAGATGCTGTCTCTTTTAAAATGGCGCAAGACGTCGGCTGTACTGACAATCTAGTGACACTGTGCTGCTTGCATGTGGTTTATGACAACGTGTAATAGAGCAAATATGAAAGTAGAACTCAAAATCAATTACAATATGATTAATATAATGCATTACCAATGGATTGAAAAAACACATACTTCAACAAATATTTGGAATATCATAGAGTCTACTACAACGACTTCTTGTGGTACACTCATTGAGATTTGTGCAATATCTTACTAACCAAATGAACATAATACCATCTGAAAACAAGAACGGTTTTGGTTAGTTACAAAAAGTCATTACAAAACGAAGCAGGCTCTCTCCTAAGTGAACATCTGGAAAACAAGTTTAACTCTTTATCTCGATTATAAGTCTTCAGTAGTGAGTATGTCCTCCCCGTACACGGATGAGTCCTTCCACTCTGCGAGGCGTGCTCTGGATGAAATCATCATGTTTATCTTGGGGTATGAGGTCCCACTTCTTAAGTGATATCCTGAATATTGTTGCAATGGCCACCTTCAAAAGGTCCCATGCATGCTCAGTCGCTTTCATGTGTGAAGACTGTCCTGGCCTCTGCTTTCGATTGATGTTGCCTCTTTGAAGATACTGAGACACCTCTATACTTCGGTGCGGTCTTGCTTTGCCATCGACTAGGATGAAGATATTACCAACTTCACATCTGTAGGGCCTTGCAATCGTTTGCAGGACCTCTTGGGAAGTCAAATTGCCGTAGATGGGAATTAGAGGGGTCCGCCGTCTCGTAATTATTGCCGGCCGCGGTGGTCTCGCGGTTCTAGGCGCGCAGTCCGGAACCAGTCAAATTGCCGTAGATGGGAATTAGAGGGGTCCGCCGTCTCGTAATTATTGCCGGCCGCGGTGGTCTCGCGGTTCTAGGCGCGCAGTCCGGAACCGTGCGACTGCTACGGTCGCATGTTCGAATCCTGCCTCGGGCATGGATGTGTGTGATGTCCTTAGGTTAGTTAGGTTTAAGTAGTTCTAAGTTCTAGGGGACTGATGACCACAGCAGTTGAGTCCCATAGTGCTCAGAGCCATTTGTACCATTTTTTCTTGATTATTGCCGCCCTGAACATTACGCTTCCACCTGCGAACCTGAACGTATCGGCGTTCCTGGTGTCTTCTAGTGCTTCTCCAACGTTTAAAAGCGAGCGAAGGGCGCAGTGGTTAGCACACTGGACTCGCATTTGGGAGGACGACGGTTCAAACCTGTCTCCGGCCATCCTGATTAAATTTCCCTTGCAAATGCCGAGATGGTTCCTTTGGAAGGGCACGGCCGGTTTCCTTCCCCATCCTTCCTTAATCCGAGCTTGTGCTCCGTCTCTAATGACCTCGTTGTTGACGGGGACGTTAAACACTAATCTCCTGCTCCTCCAACCTCTAACTCGTTTAGTGTCCAGTCGCAAACTAATCCTGGTCTCGTCAGTAAATATGACATTACCCCATTCTGCAATGGTCCAATGTTGATGTGCAAGAGCCCAGGTCCTTCGATTGCGTCGGTTCCTCTGGTTCTGTGTGAAACTTATCATTTGTCTTCTGGAATGAAGACCACCATGATTCAATCTTCTACGCACTGTTTGGCATGAGATACGAATCCCTCTTGCCTGAGAGAAGTCATTTCCAATATTCGTGGCAGCTGATGTTGGACACCTGACAGCCAACTTTTGGAGGAAAAAGTCCTGAATTGGTTTTGTCATACGAAGATGACCACTGCGAGGTCTATCGTTCACATTTCCCATCCATTTGTACTTCCTCAACACCATAGACACACAATTTTGAGTGGGATGTAAACCGATTGGCAACATCTTACTGTATATGACGTGCTGAAAGTAAAGCCACTATCCTGGCTCTATAAAAGTGTTGTACACATCTAGGTGGCATGCTACTGCAGTGCTGAACACAAACTGACCAAAGCAATTGTTGACACTGGAGTGCTCGCGGTGTGCCGCTGCGGCAGCGGTATGTTTACATGACTGGAAAACAGCCACAAAGCATGCCAGTTGAAAACACAGTCCGGCATTTTGGCTCTAACTGGATAATGGATGAAATGCCTAGGTCAATGAGACCTATTGTATCGTAGGCTACATTTTGAGATAGTATCCCAAACTTCTGTTGAACAGTATAGATAAACGACAATGAACTCAAAGATGGTTCAAATGGCTCTAAGTACTATGGGACTTAACATCTGAGGTCATCAGTCCCCTAGACTTAGAACTACTTAAACCTAACCAACCTAAGGACATCACAGACATCCATACCCGAGGCAGGATTCACATCTGCGACCGCAGCAGCAACGCGGTTCTGGACTGAAACGCCTAGAACCGCTCGGTCACAGAGGCCGGCTGACAATGAACTCTAGGTCTAATTAAAAATTATTTAATTTCTGTTGTAACTGGTAAATTAAAAATCACTAACAAAATTAAGCCTGCGATATGTTGGGAAAGTACAGTTTACAGTCAGTGTGCATATCAGTTTTCGCTTATGGTACTGATATCTTATTTGACCAAAATGTCCCAACACCTATTACTGGACAATTATTAATATGCGGCATGTCCACCCTTCGTGTTTATGACTGCTTGCACTCTGCCGTTCTGGAGGCGATACTTTCGATGAGATGTCTGAATGCCTGTAGAGGAATTGCAGCCTATTCTTCCTCAAGATCCAGGCAAAAGAAGGTAGTCACTGGGGTCTGGAGCGAAGGTGTTCATTGGTTTCAGATTGGGGTTCTGGGCAGGCCAGCCCAAAAAAATGGTTCAAATGGCTCTGAGCACTATGGGACTTAACAGCTATGGTCATCAGTCCCCTAGAACTTAGAACTACTTAAACCTAACTAACCTAAGGACAGCACACAACACCCAGCCATCACGAGGCAGAGAAAATCCCTGACCCCGCCGGGAATCGAACCCGGGATCCCGGGCGTGGTAAGCGAGAACGCTACCGCACGACCACGAGATGCGGGCCAGGCCAGCCCATTTCAGGAATGTTATCATCCGTAAATCACTGCTTCACAGATGCCGCTTTATGACAGAGTGCATTGTCGTGCTGATACAAGCAATCATCGTCTCCGAACTGTTCCTCTACTGTACAAAGTAAATAATTCTTTACGATGTGCTCATATCCCTCTGCACTTAGTGTTTTCTTAAGCGTGGTAAGATGACCACACTCAAACCATGAAACAACTCCCATACTGTAATACCACTTTCTCTATATTTCATTACTGGGGCTATGCAAGATCAGGTAACGTTCTACAGGCATTCGCAAAACGCAAAACCTCCCGTCGGATTGAAACGGGGTATGTCGTGATTCAACACCACAAATCACTCATTTTCGGCCTTTCACTGTCCAGAAGTGTCGCTCTTTACCACACTTCAAGCGTCGCTTGACTCCGGAAAATTGTGGCTTATGAGGAGCTGTCGATCATTCTTTTCTTTTTCTTTATTGTCATTTTAACACCTTATACAAGGTAGGCCGGCAGCGGCAATACTACGCCGCTTTATGACAGAGTGCACAGATAACACAAGTAGAACATAGGAAGACATAGAAAAACAAAACAAAATGATGGACAAAAACAGTAGACACACTAAGTAATAAACACAGAGCCGTTCACAGGCGTAGTAAAATAAAAAAACGTTCAGCACTGGTACACGATCATACGCGACTGAAATGACACACGTGAACGATGGAGCGTGGGCGGTGAATCACTAAGGCACTAACACGATGGCACACAAAAAACCGATGGCGATGATTTCCGACGTGCGAATGTTCACTGTACGTGTACAAGTCTCGACCATTCTGCGCCATTCTTTTTAACTACCTGCGCATGGTCATTGTGCTAGCACTCTGGAAATTAAGAGTGAGTCCTTCCGCTGACGTCACGCGATATTTTACAGTCACAATCCGCACTGTTCATGACATCTGTCTGGTATTGGTTAGCTGGGGCAAAGAGTTTGAAATTTCCCTGATGCATCTGTTATTCAGTTGATATCCGATGACTTTTATACTGGCGGGTCCGCATCTAGTGGCCAATTGCGCGTTACGTAGGGGTTTCCGGATACCTTATCTTATCTTCGTGGTCCTTTCGCGAAATGTACGTTGACGGCAATAGAGCCGTTCTGCAGTCAGATTCAAATGACGTTTCCCTAATTTTTTTCAGTAGTCATCTCAATATTGTTCCGCAAAAAGTACGTCGTCTTCCCTTCAGTAATTCCCATTTGACTTCACAAAGCATCTCCGTAATACTCGTGTGTTGGTCGAATCTACGCCTCTGGGCGGCGTCGATGTTTTCATTTAACCCGACCTGTTGGGGACCCCGAACACTCGAACAGTGCTCAATGTGGGCTCAAAATAGTGTTTTACACAGCATCTGCTTATAGATAAGCTACAGTTTCCTAAAATTCTCCCATATGCCCTACTACCGTCCTTATGTGCTCACGCCGTTTCGTATCGCCTTGTAACGTTACGCCCAGATATTTAAACGAAATAGCAGTGTCAAGCAACACATTACTAATGCTCTATTCGAACATTACGAGATTGTTTAACCTAGTCATCCGCACTAACTTACATTTACGTGTCCCCCGATCGGTCCACTGTAGTGGGCGCCCAGGGTATTGCCAGCACTGAGGCTGACCCCTCACCCGTGGTCGAGTGGGAGATCATTCCAAAGTCTGGCAGGCAGCGAAAGACGTTCCGAGGAGCAGCTCGTAGGGCCTCACCTGTTCGTTTGACGAATAGGTTTCAGGCGTTATCTGTTGCTGACGAAGTTCCTAAGCCGGATACAGTCGTCCACCCTGTTCCAGAGGAAGCTTCTCTGCCCGCAGGGTCTGGGCATTCACAGAGGGTGGGTTTGCTGGTAGTTGGGAACTCCAGCGTTAGACGCGTAATGTGGTCCCTTAGGAACATGGCTGCCACACTCCGTGTGGATACCAAGGGGAGTCATTCCGGATGTGCAAAGGGTGCTTCCGGATGCCATGAAGAGTACAGGGTGCAGCCAACTGCAGGTGGTGGCTCAGGTCGGTACCAATGACGTGTGTCGCTTTGGAACGGAGGAGATTCTCTCTGGTTTCGGGAATGGTAAAGACTGCCAGTCTTGCTTCCAAGATAAAGGTGGAGCTCACCATCTGCAGCATCGTCGATAGAACCGAGTGGTCCTTTCGTGCAGAGCCGAGTGGAGAGTCTGAAACGGATGCTCAGGCGCTTCTGTGACCGTGTTAGCTGCAGATTCCTTGACTTGCGCCATAGGGTGATGGGTTTCTAGGTTTCACTTATAGGTCAGGAGACCACTACACACAGGAAGCGGATATACGGGTAGCGGGGGCTGTGTGGAACGGACTGAGCGGCTTCTTAGGTTGGAGGGTCTCAAGAAACCACAGAAAGGGCGTCCGTCTAGAAGGGAGCAGGTAAAACACAGTAAGTTAGTTGTAGAAACGATCGATATCGTAGTTGCAAATTGTCGTAGCTGTGTTGGGAAAGAACCAGAGCTCCAAGCCCTGACAGAAAGCTGTGAAGCTCAAATAGTTATAGGTATGGAAAGCTGGCTAAAGCCGTAAAAAAGCTCAACCGAAATTTTTTCAAACGACCAAACAGTGTTTAGAAAGGATAGATTAAATACAGTTGGAGTATTTATTGCTGTCAGAAGCAGTTTATCTTGTAGTGAAATTGAAGTAGATAGTTCCTGCGAAATAGTGCGGGTAGAAGTTATACCTGGAAGTTATACCTGGATCGCTTTGCCAACCCCTCGATTCATAAGATATAGTTGCTGAACAGTTCAAGAAAAACTTGAATCTCATTTCAAATAGGTATCCCCCTCATACAATTACAGTCGGTGGTGACTTCAGTCTACCAGCGATATGCTTTTGAATAATTAGTTCATGAGCCCACTCGAAGCGTAATTGGTTGCGAAAGCATATTTGACCTCTTAGCAACAAATAATTCTGGACAAATAGGGAGTATCATGACGAATACAGGCATTGACGACCACAACGCAGTTGCTGCCAAGCTGAATACCGTAAAACCCATAACCATCAAAAAGAAACGCAGAGTACATCTATTTAAAAATTCTCTTAAAGCCTTTTTAAGAGACAGTCTCCACTCCTTCCGATCTGATCAAGGCAATTGTGAGATATATACCATATAAATTAATAAGTGATACTAATGATCCCCCATGGTACATAAACGGGTCAGATTGCTGTTGCAGAAGCAACGAAAAAAGCATGCCAAATTTAAAAGAACGCAAAATCCCAAGGATTGGCAAAGTTTTGCAGAATTTCGAAATGTAGCGCGTACTTCAATGCGAGATGCTTTTAATAATTTCCACATTGAAACACTGTCTCCGTACGTGACACAAAACCGAAAGAGATTCTGGTCATACATAAAGCATACCAGTGGCAAGCCGCAATCAATACCTTCACTGCGTGATAACAAATGTGTAGTCACTGATGACAGTGCCACTAAAGCAGAGTTATTAAATACGGTTTTCTGAAAAGTCTTAACCAAAAATACGAAGTAATTATTCCTGAATTCCAATCAAGAACAACTGCCGTGAACAGAAACATAGAAGTAGATATACTCGGTATAGCAAAGCGGCTTAAATCACTTAATAAAGCCAAGGCCTACGGTCCAGATTGTATACCAGTCAGGTTCGTCTCAGAGTATGCTGATAAAATAGCTCCATATTTAGCAATTATATACAACCACTCGCTCACAGAAAGATCCGTACCTAAAGACTGAAAAATTGCTCAAGTCACACCAATACCCAAAAAGGGAAATAGGAGTAATCCGCTGAATTACAGGCCCATATCACTAACGTCCATTTGCAGTAGGGTTTTGGAACATATACTGTGTTAGAACATCATGAATTACGTCGAAGAAAACGATTTATTGACACATAGCCACCACAAAGCTCTGAAAATATCATTCTTGTGAAACACAACTAGCTCTTTATACTCATGAAGTAATAAGTGCTACCGACAGGGGATGTCAAATTGATTCCATATTTTCAGATTTCCAGAAAGCTTTCGACACCATTCGTCACAAGCGTCTCCTAACCAAACTGCGTGCCTATGGAATATCGCCTCCGGTGTGCGACTGGATTTGTGATTTCCTGCCAGAAAAGTCACAGTTCGTAGTAATAGACGGAAAGTCATCGAGTAAAACAGAAGTAATATCCGGCGTTCCCCAAGGAAGTGTTATAGGCCCTCTATTGTTTCTAATCTATATTAACGACGTAGGAGACAAGCTGTGTAGCCCTCTTAGATTGTTTGCAGATGATGCTGTCATTTACTGTCTTGTAAAGTCATCATATGACCAAAACAAATTGCAAAATGATTTAGGTAAGATATCTATACGGTGCGAAAAGTGGCAATTGACCCTGAATAAGGAAAAGTGAGAAGTTATTCACATGAGTACTAAAAGAAATCAGCTAAATTTCGATTACGCGATAAGTCACACAAATCTGAAGGCTGTAAATTCAACTAAATACTTAGGGATTACTATTACAAATAACCTAAATTGGAACGATCACATAGATAATGTTGTGGGTAGAGCAAACCAAAGACTGCGTTTCATTGGCAGAACACTTAGAAGGTGCAACAGGTCTACCAAAGAGGCTGCTTACACCACGCTTGTCCGCCCCATTCTGGAGTATTACTGTGCGGTGTGGGATCCTCATCAGATGGGAATGACGGATCACATCGAAAAAATTCAAAGAAGGGCAGCTCGTTTTGTATTATCGAAATAGGGCAGATAGTGCCACAGACATGATACGTGGATTGGAGTGGCAATCATTAAAACAAAGGCGTTTTTTGTTGCGGCGGGATCTTCTCATGAAATTACAATCACCAGTTTTCTCCTCCGATTGCGAAAACATTCTTTTGGCACACAACTACTTAGGGAGAAAAGATCATCACGATAAAATAAGAGAAATCAGGGCTCGCACAGAAAAAATTAAGTGCTCGTTTTCCCCGCGCGCCGTTCGAGAGTGGAACGGTAGAGAGACCGCTTGGAGGTGGTTCATTGAAACCTCTGCCAGACACTTTGTTGTGAACAGCAGAGTAATCACATAGATGTAGATGTTTGCTGCATGTAGATCTAGCTGCCATTCATCACACCAAGTATAATTTTTGTCTAAATCATCTTGTATCCTCCTACTGTCACTCAACGACGACATCGTCCCGTACACCACAGCATCACAAGCAGACAGCCGCAGACTGTGCTCATCCTGTGTTTCGAGGGACAGCTTCTTCAACTAATCCCGGATAGCCCACTGTTCACTCTGATTTTGAAACATCTTTCAGAAAAGCCTTTAGAAGCTATTGACGCATTTAGGTCGCAAGACGAGTCAAAATACTTAGATTTTAATAACAAGTTTTACTCAAAAACCATCAGTAAAGACACTTCGAAAATTTTCAGATCACTTTACCTAGACAAAATCCAATACCAGTTTTGTAATCCTCTGATCAAACCAGACTGTCTGATATATACATACACTAGCATTGTTTATTTTTTATTTTTGCATTCTTCAAGTGTTTTTTGTTTTTGTATATTTTCAACCCTTCCAGCCCCCTTTGCAATCTACGTCAACTGATACATTATAAACATAATTTGCCTGTGAATAAAATAGCAGTTCGTAAGGACTGCGAGCGTCATTTAGATGCACTCAATTCTCCTTATAATTGGACATTAGCGTAGCTTAAAATTACATGAAATTTAATTTGATGCATTAGACAATCGTAATTCTCATGTAGGGGTTGTTTTACGTCATGGGAATGACGTCACAAGCCACCAGAATAAAAGAAGCAAACTCATCAGCAGGAGATGGACAGCTGAGCCTCGGAGAGATGCCAACGGGCGTAGCAAGCAGACGCTTTGGCAGCTACAGGCGTGCATATTTTTGAAGTTGCTGCTCTAATGTGTTTGCCTATTGTGAAAGTGGCAACGCTGATGCAGCGAGGTAGTTTAGTGCATCCCACTTGGCCTGTTGTTTATTCCTGAAAGTCACTCAAACACATTTCGCAAAGTTTTCATTTGTTATTTGCAAAGTTAAAAAATTGTCCACTGAGGGTTCCTTGCAACCTTAATTAGAGTGAATATACCGAAGCGTGAGCAGTGCCAAAGAGAGCGCAGGTTGTGTTGGTGATAGTTGACTAAACTGATCAGTCCGTCACTGATGTAGTTGTGTCCATAATGGTGTCAGAAACACCCCGTAGAAGTTGTACGAAGAAATCCTGTGTTTTCGAAGTGAAACAGGTAAGAATCACTTTTCAGCTTTCTTGATGTAGTTCTGGTACTTTGTTGCATACGTTATACACACAATACGCGAGCAATAGGCTTTAATTCTTGAGTACATATTGAAAGACTGGCTTGCACTCTACCATACTGCATCCACATGTTTTGCAAATGTGACGTATGCTGCCACCTGTTGACTTCGCTTGGAATCATTGTTCCTGTACGAAAGAGCGCGGAGATAACGTCCCCAAATTGTGCGCGCGTTCTCTTTAGGTTTGGTTGGTGGGTTGATTTGGGGAAGGGGACCAAACAGGTTCATCGGTCGCATCGGATTAGGGAAAGATGGGAAGGAAGTCAGCCGTGCCTTTTCAAAGGCATTTACCTGAAGTCATTTAGGGAAATCACGGAAAACCTAAATCAGGTTGGCCGGACGCGGTTTTGAACAGTCGTCCTCCAGAATGCGAGTCCAGTGTGCTAACCACTGCGCCACCTCGCTCTGTCTCTCTTTATGGCACAACCGCAAATTTGTACCTCTTGAGTGCGTTGTGGAGTCCGAAGGACAGGTTTTGTCTCTGAAAGACTTCAAATTAAGTACGAAAATTGGACAGGAAGCTCTTCTAAACTGAAGGGTTGCTCAATGGGGCTAGACAACGAATTGAAATTGGAGAAACCAGACAAAAGTTGCCGCTGCTCTTTGCACAACGGAGTACGCTATAAGGAAAATACGGAAACCTATGAGAAGAGAACATAGATTTTTGCGTTTCCAGAGGACTGAGAGTGATATTGCGTTTATTTGTGGCATTTGCTAAATGTGTACTCTTTGGGAATGTTTTGCATAGTCTTAAGGGCAGGTGAACGAAAGAGTTCCCGTAATATTTGTAATTTTGAAAAGTTATTAGCTCTCTGCTTTTGTAGTTTTCTGAACATTTAGATTTTGGGTTAATAAAAATATAAACCTAAAATTATTTTGTTTTCCTATTGATGATAACTCATATAAGAACGTAGGCTTCAGCGGCCGGTGTCACAGTGATTAAAATTCTTCTCAGTATTAAGCCGCGTGATTGCTAAAACTAACAACAATAATAAACTAAAACCGACGTTTCGGCCGAATTCAACGACCTTCCTCAGTCGTGCCCTAAGGAAGGCCGCTGCAATTCGGCCGAAACGTCGGTTTTCGTTTATTATTGTTGTTAGTTTGTAGCAATGAAGCGGCATAATACCCAGAAGAATTTTAATCACAATAAGTCATATATTTACGGTTATTCCTTAACTGCGTACTCTTAGGTATGGTTCCCCTATGTGTACATTGTGTCACATACCTTTTGGGTCAAACTGAAACAGGTGATAGTGGGTCCACATCCAATTATATTGAGATAGGGAACCTATGGTCGGATATTCATATTTATTGCGTTTTGGTCATATACAGCGTGCACCGCATAACAATAACGTAAATCAGAGTCACTGTTCAATGCGATGACTGCCAGTGTCAATGCATGCATGGAAACGGCGCATGCAGTTCTGCTACACTCTTTCAGAGATTCTCAGTATCTGTTGTACCAGGAGATATGCAGGTCTTCATCCATTTCTACGGCGTTTTCGTACACCAGTATCTTGACGTAACGGCAGAAAATAAAGTCCAGAGCTGTGAGATTCGGCGATCGCACTGGCCAAGGGGCAGGACCTCCGCTTCCATCCAACGACGACGGCACGTGTTGTTCAGGTGGACGCGGACATTAACATGAAAGTGGGATGGTGCACCGTCGTGTTTGAACCACTCTCTTTTGCGGGCAACAAGGGGGCTGAGGTCCCCAAGAACTGTGGCAGCACATCTAAATTACAAATTACAAATGGCTCTGAGCACTATGCGACTTAACTTCTGAGGCTATCAGTCGCCTAGAACTTAGAACTAATTAATCCTAACTAACCTAAGGGCATCACACACATCCATGCGCGAGGCAGGATTCGAACCTGCGACCGTAGCGGTCGTTCGGTTCCAGACTGTGGCGCCTAGAGCCGCACGGCCACTCCGGCCGGCGGCAGCACATCTCTCCGTTGAAAACCATGCGTTGAAACTGACGGTCGCTGCTTTGCAAATTACTATGAGCTGAGTTGTTGTTATGCGCTGTACGTTGTGTGTGTCGATAATACATCACATATTCATTTCCGATGATTGGTGCCCTATCTCAGTATAATCGGTTGTGGATGCAATATCCCCTGTTTCAATCTCACTCAATAGTGTTGACAACCCCTGTATAGATAGTTCATCCATTCCGGGAATCAAGTATCTTGAAGATTTTTGCTTGTTCTCGACATTCATACTGCCAAGATATCGGTACCGGGGATTCCAAGACATTAGAATGTTTTCATTTCAAGTCTGAAGTCGGATAACAAAGCATAAAAGAAATACTTCTTTGGTGTTGCATAATTAAAAATTAACAATTTTCTGTTCCTTTTCCTTTACTTGTACTGTGAAATCTAGCTTCTAGCGATGTTTCATAATTCTAGACCAACAGGAAGTACCCAACTGTTTTTTATGAGTGAGTTTGTCGAGTATCAAAGTATGCGACATAAATAGTCGTATCTTTTGACTACAATGACTTAGAAGCTTGAGTTTTTTACAGCATCAAGGGACTGTTAGTATGTGATAGAAATTTCAGTTTGATACAGCTACCCGTTCCCGAGGAAAAGGGCTTTTAGCAGTCGTACAGACAAAGAGACAGACAGACAGACAGGCGGATAACATATTGATGCTACAAAGTATAAGGGTTCCGTTTTTACTGACTGAAGTGCGGAACCGTAAAAACACTTTAAACAACACATGAATACTGCACTCCAACTCCGTACAACGAGCGACCGCAAGATAAGTACATCCAGGGGAGTTGTGGATTTCGGATTCTACATTATTAGAGGAGACTTATACTAATGCATTTCAAAGAAACATAGATCTCACCTGGTGGGCTAGTGTGTCAAGTGTAATACAGACAACAATATGTTTTTAATTGTGTAATTATTTACAGTGTTCCACCTTGAAACCGTAGAACAGTCAGTTAAAATAGCTGAACTTAGACCTCCCGCTGTTGTCGCTGGCCTTCCCACAGTAACGGCCGACCTTTCCTTTGTGTGCTTGCAGGTCAGGTCCATGCTCTGCAGGCGAGTTCTCGAGACTCCCACTTACATACGTCGCCCTGCGGGTGAGTTCGCATGCGCAAACGGCGCCGTGCTGCCTTCAGTTCTGAAGCACAGTAATAAGCATTTGATACCACCTGCTTTGCTTTAACATCTATGTTCGTATATCACTCGGAGGATTAAATTACATTGTCGCAGTATCCCAAATCACATTAGTTAATGCAGCGACAATCACATTTGCCCCACGATGTATCTTCGTAGCTGTGCTCGGCACAGAACAGCGATAAGTGTTCAGAAAATCCCTGTTATATCATAAAGAATCCATAGTTTTAACGGAGAAGTCCGTTCATTGACATTCAGCTCATGTAATCATTCTGTTGTATTATGCCGGCCGGGATGGCCGAGCGGTTCTAGGCGCTACAGTCTGGAACCGCGTGACCGCTACGGTCGCAGCTTCGAATCCTGCCTCGGGCATGGATGTGTGTGATGTCCTTAGGTTAGTTAGGTTTAAGTAGTTCTAAGTTCTAGGGGACTGATGACCTTAGAAGTTGAGTCCCATAGTCCTCAGAGCCATTTGTTGTATTATTTTCTCAAATGCTACAACGTCCTTCGCTGGTCGTTGTGGGAAGATCTCTCCTCTGATGGTTCCATTTTGCCGTTGACGCATCAGAACAAATAGGGAGAGCACTTGTAACACATACAGAGTATTTAAGACAAGATGTTTTCCTCTGCAACTTACAAAATAATAAGTGAAAGGAACATGTATTTAGATACGTAAATAAACGTAAGAAAAGTCGCACTTTCTGCGGAGTTATAAACAGAAAATTAACTTTTTGTCTCATTGCGCTGATGTACTGAAACGAACTGTCTAGAAAACAATCTAAATCAAATTCCTACCAGTTTTAGATAGGCGTTTAGAAACGTTCAAATATTTACGGGTGGAACCCTCATGCTGTACATATTTGGCATACTAACGCCACAGGAATACTCTAGAATTGGACGGACTAGCAACTTCTACTTGATCTCCTTTACAGATGTTCTGCTTTTCCCCAACCATCCAACAATGTAAACCTTCTCTTCTCACTGTCTAATACTGATTTTACGTGATCGTCCCATTGTCATGATCTGCAGCAACAGCCGCTACTGTTAAGAGAAGTCGAAAGATCGAACCACGAGCGCGAGCTGATACGGATGAACAAAAAATACAAAGCATCCCACTTAAGACAGTTGTGTGACTGGAACTGCTGTCCTGCGAAGCCTAGGCAGAGCCGCTGAAGACAGCTGTTACGTTAACCGATTGGGCTCTGTTGGTCTCGTCGCATCCAGTGACACATTTATATAGGCTTGCTGTAAGTACTAGAGCCGTTCAATAAGTAATGCAACACATTTTTTCTAAAGCAGCTTGGTTTCGTTAATGGTATCAGTACACCACACTATTTCCCTCTCTTTTGGCAATAAAACCCTATTTTTCAACATAATCTCCGTTGAATGCGACAGCTTATCCCGCCTTACTGGGACGGCATTTGTGCTCGCATCACATCACTCTACTGAACGACGTAGGAGCCAACGCCTTGCTCCGTCAACAACCTCCCCATGATCCCGCGGAGCGCATCCTTCATTGTGCCGGGCAGATGCAAGTCGGAAGGTGCGAGATCCGGATTGTAGGATGGACGAGATAGAACAGTCGAATGAAGTTCTGTGAGCTGCTCTCGGGTGCGCAGACTTGTCTCAGGCCTTCCGTTCTCATGCAGATGGAGAAAATCGTTTGCATTTTTGTGGCAACGAACACACTGAAGTTGTTTCTTCGATTTCCTGAGGGTAACATAATACACTTCGGAGTTGATCCTTGCGTCATGAGGGAGGACATCAAACAGAACAGTCATTTCAGAGCCCCAGAAGACGGTCGTCACGACTTTTCCAGCTGAGGATGCAGCTTTGAACTTTTCCTTCGTAGGAAAGGTGGTGTGGGGTCATTCCATGGAAGGCCGTTTCGTTTCCGATTCAAACTGAGGAATCCATGTTTCATAGTTTGTGATATTGTTCGACAAAAGTTGTCACGATCGGCCTCCTAACGCGCAACCAACTCCGCACGAATGGACCTTCGTTGCTTTTTGTGGTCTTATGTTGGGCGGCGAAGAACGCACCAGGTATACACTTTTCAGTATCCCAACTGGTGGACGAGTGTGTCAGCACCACGAATAGAGACGTCCAGTTGTGCAGCGAGGTGTTTGTGATCTGTCGATCATCTTGAACGGTTGTCCGCACGTTCCAACATTCGTAGAGTCACGGCTGTGTTCAAATGGATCAAATGGCTCTAAGCACTATGGGACTAAACATCTGAGGCCATCAGTCCCCTAGACTTAGGACTACTTAAACCTAACTAACCTAGGGACATCACACACATCCATGCCCGAGGCAGGATTCGAACCTGCGACCGTAGCAGCAGCGCGGTTCCGGACTGAAGCGCCTACATGCCTGTGTGTGCCCTTTCGGTACCCAGGAGATCTGAAAGGACTCCGCGACCTTGTTGCGATGATGACAGACAACTCGCCCAACGGCTCGCCGGGCTTTTGTTCACTGAAAGTTATCCGTAGACATTCTGCTAGCACCCATGTAACTCTGTAATGACGTGTTTTTCCGCCAAAAGAAGCTCATCAAAGCTCTCTGCTTGTAACGCACATCCGTTACAGACGCCATTTTGAAGACTACATATAACGCCGCTATCTATCGTAACTTTATGAAACTATAGAGGCTGAAGCGGGAATGTTCCACGATGTCCCACAACAAATTCGGCACTTATACGTTGTAACAGCCTCAAGTTGTTCACCTTCAATGTTATAATCGGATACTTTGTTGTTCTTTATCGTCATTATAGGCCGATCACACGCGCCAAGTCCTTGTTATGTTGGTTGGTTGTTTGGGGAAGGAGACCAGGCAGCGTGGTCATCGGTCTCATCGGATTAGGGAAGGATGGGGAAGGAAGTCGGCCGTGCCCTTGCAGAGGAACCATCCCGGCATTTGCCTGGAGTGATGTAGGGAAATCACGGAAAACGTAAATCAGGATGGCCGGACGCGGGATTGAACCGTCGTCCTCCTTGTTATGTCTGACGCATACGTTGCCAGTGGTCGGCCAGAATTAAGCATGAACATCTGCTGTTACGGATAATTGCCACTCACCCGTGCACTCACCCCTGAATACTTACTTCAGCGGGGTCGGCCTGCTCGTTCAGGACGTGTTAGTTAATTTGAGTCCACTGAAGTGTAAGCCAAGAGCGCGGCGCCGCGGGTTGGAGAGCGGCGCGGTGCATTATTTATTAAGGCGGCGCCCTGGCTGCCGCGGGTCAGACTGGAGCCACGCCCTGCGCCCGTGGCCCTACATGATGCAGGGCCCGACCCCGGCCGTGTGGCTGCTCGCCGATTCATGGGCCCTCGGGGACTCGGCCGGCCTTGGAGCGGCCGGCGGCCAACCCGTCACACGTGCCCGCCTCCCAGGGGGTGCGGCCGGAAAATCCCGTCACTTCTACACGGCCGTACCGCCTCCACATCACCGAGTTTCTACTGAATATTCTTTCTCTTCGTACAGGGGCAATTCAAAAAGTAACAGCAAGTTATCAGTATTAAATGCAATTAACTCGTCAGCCATTTGAAACTCCTGGGAAACGAAATTGCCTGCTTCGAGAAAATTTTGGCATATGCCGACAGATGACAGGAAGAGCTGAATAGGAAACGCAGTTGAAACAAATGGCCGCGTCCCTAGCTGTGCGCACCGTAGGAGAACAGCGTGCAGTTCAGATGTTACTATTTCAGGATGGGTCACGTCGCAATCTCTCTATAGGTATATTAGTAATCAGAAGCTTTAAGACTCTTCTGGTGGAGCGTTTCTTACATAGCTCGTAGGCCAAGTAAGTTCCACTACCGTCTTCGCAGAGATCGCGCCTAACCACACCTCTATACATCCGAAGATAGGTAAAATTATTATTTAGAAGGGTTCACTCCGCTCTAGCTATCTAATTGTGGGCACTGAACTGTGTAAATGCTTCAAAAACATTATCTTTTGGCGTAAGAACGTCAGCTGAACCCAAAGATCTTCTTCTATTCTTTTAGAAGGGAGGTTAGATTACGTCCCAAACTTGAAGCCGATGTCCGCCATCTTAATTAGCCCAAAACATTACATTCAGCGCATTCAAACCGCCTTAGTTCACCGCGGTGACACTTCCCTATGATGTCACTCTCTAGTCGTTGTACTAGAGCTACTAAGCATTCAAGAACAGAAAAACGTTCGAAACAGCCTTCCTGACACTATGTTATTCATGCAATCTCTATAATTATAAATAAATATTTAAAACAGTTTTGCGTGCAGACAACAGAAATAATGAACAAGAAGCACTCGTAAACTGTGGTTTGCTAATGTTTTGGGCTAGTTAAAATGGCGCCAGCACCCGCCCACTCTGGCTTCAAAATAACGTACAGCGTAAGTCTGAAATTCCACCTCCCTTTAAATCGTTATTAATGGGTCAATGGTTATCTTGAAAATGATTTGCAAACAGAAACTGCGGGAAATTCGCTAATGTGGAACTCTGCAGTCTACTGTAAGTTTTGCTTGCTACAAAATTTTCCGAGTCACCATCTAATTTAATTAAAATTTCGAAATATAATATAAAACTGAATTAATCACTGGACTAGTATGGCTACGAAGTCTTTCGTGACGTATTTCTTGAATAAAAGTCTGTCGGTGTACATGCTGCGTCAATTCAGGATAAAACTCCAAGCTTTCGACCACTACCTCCATGGTCGTTGTCAGGGCTAAAACTGAATGTCGTTAAATGTTTTTTTTTTTTATTATTGAGTTTCGATTCCCCCCGAAGGGGGCGGGCTGGTAGCAGCTTAGTATGCCGCTCTTCAGCCTACATACTTTGTTTTAAAAAGATGAAGATAACAAATAATAAAAACAGGCGATAAAATCGTAGACTTAAAAGGTAACATGGCGAAAAAATCGTGGAACTTAAAACATAGAACAAAGGGATGATGATGCTAATAAATACATATGAAGCAGAGAGGTAAAATAATAGTCAGACAATAAAAAAACAGGCGAAAGTCTGGTTTTTTTTTTTCTTTATTGTATTTCAATTCCCCATCGGGGCGGGCTGGCAGCAGCATATGCGCTGCTCTTCAGCCGAAAGACATAGAACAAAACAATAGAAGACATTTAAAAACAGCAAAGGAGAGAAGAAGGCGAACATAGATATAAAAAAGGGAGAACATCATGGAAGGCAATATACAAAAAAAAAAAAAAAAAAAAAAAAACTGGGTGACTGTAAAATGGAGATAAAAAACTGTTTAAAAGTAGCACACACAAAAAGCCACACACTGCGACGATTAAAAGAACACAAGGCACAGTATGACTGGAGCATAAAGGTGTTGACGGATGGCAGAGCACACAACGTAACACTGACGGTGAACCTCAAGGCAGTACACAATTAAAATCACACCTCTTGACGCACACGAGAAACAGCACGAAACACAACACTGACGTGGCACACTGATGATGATCAATACAGAGGATCTGCCAGGTTCAAGGAGATGAGGGAGACCTGAAGAAGGGAGGGAGGGGAAGAGATGGGGGAGGGGAATGGGGGGCGCTCAGAAGAGGGCCAGGTAGGGAGGGATGTGGGAAGGAGAGAGGCAAGTAGGGGGTGCAGGGTCTCAGGGGAGGGGGGGATGGACGAAAATCCACTCTGGGAGAAGGAGGAAAGAGGAGAAGGGGGCCCTGGGGGGGGGGGGGGGAACAAGGCCAGGTTATAGTTGGAAGGAAGGGTATATGTCACGGCGAAGTTCGTCATCCGGGAGGGGGAGGCGTTGGAAATTGCCCTGATGAAGGAGATGGAGGGTGTGGAGGTGGAGAGAGGGAGGGATACAGCGATAGAGGCGCGGCAACGGGCGGGGGGTGGAGAGGAAGGAGGAAACCAGAGGGTGGGGGGGATCAACCCTGCGAACAATGTAAAGGATGCGGAGATGTTGGAGGAACAAGAGGAGGTGGGGGAAGGGGATCAGTTCATACAGGAGCCGTGTGGGGGAAGGAAGGCGGATACGGAAGGCAAGGCGGAGCGCATGGCGTTCAAGGATTTGGAGAGCCTACGAAAGTCTGGTTTCTGTACGCAAAAGACATAAAATTCACACCCAGCGACAGCGTGGGTTCTGTTCGCAACACTTTGGAAAGATGAACAACACTGAACATTCACTTGAACACTGCACTAAAAAGTTGGCAAATATGTCGTAAAATGGCGAGGCTCCCACTTTTATATACAAAGGACGGCTTATGATTGGCTGGAATACGTCATAGCAACAGCGATATGGCGGGTAGTGGTGTGGTGCCCTCTACTTCCATAGATGTAGTTACTATCCTGCGTTGCTTGCAGCGCCATCCCTTGAATCAGGAGGTAACTTGCGGGAAGTTTTCCTCTGCGATTTTTCTTTATCCAGTGCAATCTTCCAGCTGTTGCTAAGTGCATAGCCGTTGTCTCTGTTAAACTTATTATTGCTAAGTATAATTTCGACTGCTTCCCGGATCACAGAGTCCCAGTAATTCGATGCGTGGGCTATTACTCTCGTTTCTCCAAATAAAATCTTATGTTTGTTAAGCAGGCTATCCTCAGCCACCGCCCAAGACATTAAACTTATCCTCTGGTCCAAACGCAACACGGCCCCTGGTCACGACTGCATCACCTACCGCAACCTTCGAGAAAGCCCCTATTCCTTCCTGACTGTCCTCGCCCATCTCTGTAACGTCATTCTCTCTACCGGCTTCTACCCTGACCTGTGGCAGACTTCCCGCGTCCTCTTATTCCTCAAACCCAACAAACCTCCTTCCATCGCCTCTTCCTATTGTCCCATCTGCCTCACCTCCATCTTCAGTAAGGTCTTCGAATCCATCCTCTCCCACCTTATCCATCAGCACCTTACTCAACACCACCTCCTGCCCCTTACCCAGTGTGGCTTCCGACCCTCCTTCTCTGCTGAAGACCAACTCCTTAACCTCGTTCACCTTCTGTCCCTGCAGCTCAACTCCCGTCGCTCAGCCATTTTTGTTTCCCTTGACCTCCAAAATGCATATGACCGTGTAATGGCATCCGGGTCTCCTCTTTAAACTCCAAACCTACGCCCTGCCTACCAATTTTGTCCATCTGGTCTCTTCCTTCCTCTCGCACCGTCCTTCCTATGTCACCCTCCACAACACCAACACCCGTATCTTTTATCCCACTGCTGGGTCCCCCAGGGCCCTGTCCTCTCCCCTCTCCTTTATCTCTTGTATACGGCTGAGATGCCCCACCTGTCCACCTTCTCCAGTATGCTGATGACACCGCCTTCCTGGCTCTCTACCCTACCCTTCAACGGTCCCAACGTACCTTCCAAACCCACCTTAACCAGTTCACCACTTGGTGTAACCAGTGGTTCCTCCGTCTCAACCCCTCCAAAACCCAGGCAATCGTCATAGGCCGCACCACCCGCTCCTTTCGTCTCCATGATTTCTACCTCACCATTTACGGTCATCCCATCCAGCTCACCCCCACCCTAAGATACCTTGGCCTCACCCTCGACCGTCACCTCACCTGCACCCCTCACCTCCAGACCATCCAGCAGAAAGCCCATTCCCGCCTCTGCCTTCTGAAACTCCTATCTGGCTGGACATGGGGATTGCATCCTTCTACAATCCTCCACACCTACGAATCCCTCATCCATCCTATCCTGTTATGCCAGTGTTGCCTGGATCTCCGCATCCACCCGCTTTTACAAGGCCCTCCAAATCCTCGAACGCCATGCGCCTTCTGTATCCGCCTTCCTTCCCCCACACAGCTGCTGTTCCTCCAACATCTCCGCACCCTTTACATTGTCCGCAGGCTTGATCCCCCCCACCCTCTGGCTTCCTCCTTCCTCTCTACCCCCGCCCGTTGCCGCGCTTCTATATAGGTCTATAGTTCTGCACATCTGTTCGACGTCCCTTCTTGAAAACTGGGATGACCTGCGCCCTTTTCCAATCCTTTGGAACGCTACGCTCTTCTTGAGACCTACGGTACACCGCTGCAATAACGGGGGCAAGTTCCTTCGCGTACTCTGTGTAAAATCGAACTGGTATCCCATCAGGTCCAGCGGCCTTTCCTCTTTTGAGCTATTTTAATTGTTTCTCTATCCCTCTGTCGTCTATTTCGATATCTACCATTTTGTCATCTGTGCGACAATCTAGAGAAGGAACTACAGTGCAGTCTTCCTCCGTGAAACAGCTTTGGAAAAAGACATTTAGTATTTCGGCATTCAGTCTGTCATCCTCTGTTTCAGTACCATTTCGGTCACAGAGTGTCTGGACATTTTGTTTGGATCCACCTACCGCTTTGAAAAAAGACCAAAATTTTTTAGGATTTTCTGCCAGGTTAGTGCATATAACTTTACTTTCGAATTCATTGAACGCCTCTCGCATAGCCCTCCTCACACTACATTCCGCTTCGCGTAATTTTTGTTTGTCTGCAAGGCTTTGACTATATTTATGTTTGCTGTGAAGTTCCCTTTGCTTCCGCAGCGGTTTTCTAACTCGGTTGTTGTACCACGGTGGCTCTTTTCCATCTCTTACGATCTTTCTTGGCACATACTCATATAATGCATGTTGTACGATGGTTTTGAACTTTGTCCACTGATCCTCAACACTATCTGTACTGTAAGCAAATAATTAGCCTTACCCTCTTCCTCATCATTATTTGTGAGTATTGTATTTCTTTATTTATGCTGTTATGTGGTTGTTAAACGAATGTGACCATTCTAGGTTTGCCCTTCCATACTTTCCTTGTCTCACTCCAGCCTGTGTTTAGGGGCTTCTAAAGTTAAGTAACTCTTTTATTCATTTATGTAATAAAGTGAACTGTTATTTCATATACTGTAATATGATCAACGTTCTCCCAGAAGAATCAAAGAACCTGCAGTTATGGCCAGACGAAAGTAGTTTCACATGGTCACAACTGGGTGTGCCCATCCTTCACCTTTAAAATGGCTTGAACTCTACTGGGTGCACTTTCAGTGAGGTATCTGAATATCTGAAGAGGAATGTCAGCTCATTTTTTCGCAAGAGGCGAAACGAGATGGACATTGGGATCTGAAGCGAAGTTAACGTTCTTATTCACATCACAGGTGTTCCATTGGGTTCACGTCGGGACTCTGTGCAGGCCAGTCCATTTCAGGAATGTTACTGTCCACAAAGCGTTGCCTCACTGATGCTCCTTTGTGAGAGCGTGCACTCTCAAGCTAATACAAACAATCACTGTCTCCGAATTATTCCTCTACTGTACGCAGTACACAATAGTGTAAAATGTGTGCCTATCCTTTCGCTTTCAGCGTTTTATTAAGCGCAATAAAGGGATCACACACAATCCACAAAAAAAGACATCTCCATACTACAACACCACCATCTCCCTACTTCATTTTTGGCATTACACATGATGACAGATATAGTTCTTTAAGCATTCGCCGACTCAAACCATTCCACCGGATTGCCACAGGGTGTGCCGTGATTCATCACTCTAAAGCAGTCGTTTCCCAGTCGTCTATGTCCAGTGGAATCACTCTTTACACCCCTGAAGCATCATTTTACACTGACTGCAGAAATGTGTGGCTTATGGAGAGATCATTGTACCCCGTTCTTTTCAACTCGCGATGCATAATCATAGTCCTAGCTGGACTTAGGAACTCACGAGTTATTTCTTCCTTTGATTTTATGCGATTTTTACAGCCACCCTCTGCAACGCTCCTCTGCCTCCGTCCGTCAGTATGTGAGATCTGCCTGGTCTTGGTTCAGCTGAGATTAATCCTTCACGTTTTCACTTCGCAGTCGCATCACAGACAGACGACCTGCGTAGTTTTAGAGTAATTCAAAGTTACGTGATGTATTCGTCACTCAGGTGACATCCAGTGACTAGTTCACATTCGAAGTCACTGAACTCTCTTGACAGACCCATTCTGCTCTTACCGCTTCTCCATTGGCAACTCAATACTCCCAGCCACATTTTATAAAGGCGGGTCCTCCTCTCTTGATATCTCTAGATCAATAACGCATTACCTAGTGGTGCCCGGATACTTTTGATCGGATGATGTAGACTTGAAGGCAGAAAAAGACATACCATAATGGAATTATCTGAATGGGACGGAAATCGGTAGATGTGATGTACTCGTAAAAGTTCATACAAATAATTATTACAACTTCAAAAATGGATGATTTATTTAAGAGAAAGGGCTTCACAAATTCAGCATGTCAGTAACCCATTAGTCCACCTCTGCCTCTAATGTAAGCGGTTATTTGGCGTGGCATTGGCTGATACAGTTGTTGGATGTCCTTCCGAGGGATATGGTGCCAAATTCTGCCCTGTCCACAATGCTCCGAACGTTCTGCATTGGCGACGAACTCGGCGACCTTGGTGGCAAATGTAGGGTTTGTCAAACACGAAGACAAGCAGTAGAAAATTTTACCATCTGTGGGCGGGAATTATCTTGCTGAATTGTGAGCCCAGGATGGCTTGCCATGAAGGGCAACAAAACGGGGCGTAGAATATCGTCAACATATCGCTGTGCTGTAAGGGCGCCGCGGTGTCTTGCTACGAAAAGAAACGGCACTCTGGACCATCACTCCTGGCTGTCGGACCGTGTGTTGGGCGACAGTCAGGCTGGTATCCCACCGCTGTCTGGGGTGTCTCCAGACACGTCTTCGACCTGGAATCTCATTTACTGAACAGAATTGCCTTCAGTGATGAGAACCGCTTCGAATTGAGCCCCTATGACCAGAGAAGACGTGTCTGGAGATGTCCCGGACAGCGGTCGGATCCCACACTGACTATCAGTCTTCAAAGAGCCTGACAACCAGAAGTGATGGTTTGGAGTCACATTTCTTTTCATAACAGAACCTTTAGGTAGTCGTCCGCGACACCCTTACAGGACTGCAATGCGTCGATGATAGTCGACGCCCCGATATTTTGCGCTTCATGGCAAGCCATATAGGGCTTACATTTGAGCAAGATCATACCGCCCGCACACAGTGAAATGTTCTACTGCTTGTCTTCGTGTTTTCCAAACCATACCTGGACCAGCAAGATCATCAGATTTGACCCCAAATGAGGACGTTTGTAACATTATGGCCAGGGCCCTCCAACCATCCCGACATTTTGACGACCTAGCGCACCAGTTTGACATAATTTGGCACGATATCCCTCACGAGGACATCCAACAAATGGATCAATCAATGCCAAGCCGAATTACTTCTTGCTTAAGGATCACAGATGGAGCAATGCCTTATTGACATGATCAATTTGTGAAGCTCTTTCTATTAAAGATATCATCCATTTTTCTGAAGTTTCAATCATACGTTTGTCCGTATATGTACATCTTATTTTCCCAGAGCGTACTGCTGTCGCTTCTTAACGTAATACTTGTTGTGTCTGGTTTGCACCACACATACTGCATATTACAGTGGTAGACTAACTTTACCATAAGTAATCTCACATGAAAATCAACGCTAAGTGTTTTCTAGATGCGCCCCAAAGCACTTGAAATAGACAAACACAGCAGAATGAAACTACTAGCTAGAAAGCCGTGTGGTATACTGACTCCTGGTGCTGCACACCTTCTCATGCGCGCATCATTATAGCAAGCAGCCTTTAGCCATGCATGGCCTCTTGAGGGTGAGTCTAGAGTTACTCACAAAGCTATCTGTTGCTGTCCATAGACGAAGTCACGACGACATGCCATTACAGTTCCAATATAGAGATACGACATTATTATTATGGAGATCGCTATAGGAATTTTCTCCTGCTGCTACGCACTTGGCTCGTCACCACTTTTCCTCATTTGTGGGTTTTGGTTTTCCTACAGTTTCGCATAAGCTCCTTACTGGCTGACTGAACTGCCTACAGCTTCAATATCTCGCACTACCGCGGTTTCACTGATTCAGCTTCTGATTTCGGCAACTCACCTCGCTCCATTCTATTTAACAGGCGCAACTGTTTCTATCGTGACGAACGGAATAACTGGCGACAAGGAGAGATCCAACTGTCGGGACGCGACTGATACTAATGGATCCACAATTTCACATGTTTTGGAAGCAGAATTTGGAACAACAGCAGCAGAAGATGATACAGTTACTGCAGCAACAGCAAATAGACAGCAGCAGTAACCTCGTCACAACCAGTGCCTTCCTTCGTCCTCAACAAAGGAAAAAAAAGTGGCATGTTCATTTACATTGTTTCTTACTGTATTGTAGTGCTGCCACTAATTTTTGGTGATTCTGTGCAAGCGTTGTAGTGCAGCATTGCAGAAGCCAAAGGAAGCTGGTGGTCACAAGATGTCGGCATGCTGGATTACAGCAATAAGGCTGTTTATACATTGTGATTCAGACCAAGCCTGACACCGAGAACCTGCCAGTGCAGCGTTGAGACACGATTCTGAGGGAAAGGGCCGAGCGGTTTCTCCGCATGTAGGCCATGCAACTTGTTGTCAAGAACGTGGCTAGAAGCAGTGCACCGGCAAAACAAGCGAGCTGCTATCTTGCATGAATAGCTGTGACTTTTCAGCAGAGACATTCACAGCCCAGCGGACCGGCTATGATAAGGGGGACAGGACAGGCACCACCACACCACGGAATGCGAGCAGACACCAAGAACCAGGCCAGCTGCCACTGTTACGGCATCATTTCTCGGAACGGTCCCGCAACATGTACCAATTCATAATATTCAAATTAGGGACTCAATAATTGATCTTAAATATACGAGTGACCCTTACTTGCAGTAGTATAAAAATGGGTTTGCACGCTATTGGGGAGTAAAAAAATGTTTGTAATCAAACTGGACGACGTAGCCAGTGAACCAAATGCTGGAACGGCCAGGCACCGCGATGCGCTTCTTTGGAGAAAGGACCACACTGGACGGTGGTCAGATAACGACTAGGAGGCGGCAAGGCTTTCTGTGAAATCCTGCAGCGGCATCGGTCGAATTCCGCAACAGGAAGAGCATTCTGCATTCTGTAGTGACCACTTGCGAAAACGTTTTATGGGACGGAGTGAGGAGGAACCTTAGCAAAAAGCGCTATTGTCTGCCAAATGAACAAACTATTTTTGGAACAGACACCGGAAAGCAATACCAGGCAAGTGAAAAGGCAGCCCCGAGTCTTTGAAAACCATGGGATGCCACTGAATGTTTAAGATTATAAGAGGGACGGACGCTGGTTCATATTGAGCTTTTTCCCAAAGTGAGAGAACTCAGCAATGTCAAAAGGAAGCTCCCTATTGGCTGAAGAAAGAGACAGGAGGGGCGAGGAAAGACTTCTCTCCGAGGAAACTGTTAGGAAGTATTTCAGTGCTTAGCAAAGTTAAACATAGTCCAGGAAAGAGCACCTGCGCTCTTAGGGACTCCTGTTTAGTGGTCGGCGCTCGCAAGAAACAGAAACCAGCCAATCAGGGCTAGCTCTTAACGAAAAACGCGATGAAGGGAGGCTTCCTTGATCGACGTTGTCACACAGTAACTAGACAATTCATCTGCCACTTCTCGCCTCCTAGTCATCTCGCAGAGCTTCTCTGCAGATCTTCAACTTACGACGCCATCTTGGAAGGAAAGACGCCGGCGCCATCACAGAGTGCGGTCGCAACTCTTATGCCACCAACAGCTACAAGACAGTGAGACCGAGCCGCATCTGCATGAGATGTGGGAAGAGTCGTATCAGTTCCCAACTTTAATATCTTAGAGCTTCACTTGTCTTGCAAGTCATGAAACTTTTGCTTCCAGATTTCACAAGTGCGAGTCACTATCTTCCATACTTCTACGTGTTGCCTTGAGCAGTATCTCTTTAGTAACTCATTTCATGAAGATTACTAAGTACTTAGCCAATTTATTTTCAGTTTTCCTCCGACTTCCATGTCAGATTAACATATTTGCATTTGCACAGGTTGCCTTATCGAAATGTTGCCACTCGATGCTTTTATTATATGTTACTGAGAATTAAACATTTTTGTAATGACTGTGAATAAGACTGTGTATAAGACTGGGTTGCAAAACGAAGAACCTCAAAGCAAATTGCTTTGCTTTTACTGATGATATGGGCCTGTTTGCTGAAACAATGGAAGAAGTACGGGATCAAATCCTTGAACTAAAGAAACAAGCAGCTAAAATAGGTCATCACATCTCCTTTGAAAAAAACTAAGATACAGTATTGACAAACCTCAAGCACGTAAATACCTCAAAGTTCAAGAACAAAAGATTGAAATAGTAAAAGAATACAAATATCTCGGAGATGGATTAGTTGGAATGCTGGGGAAAGCAAATCAATGGAATCCAGAAAAAATAAACTTGAATTGGCCTTACAACTAACAAAAAAATAAATACAACAAAAAATCCCTTTTATGGGGGTTCAAAATTGCACATTTCAAGACAGTGATTAAGCAAGAAGCACTATATACAGCAGAAACACTAAACATGAATTTCAAAGGCCAAATGGAGCCACTTGAGCTAAAAGAAAGAAAAATTTTAAGAAAATCATACGACCAAAATTTCAAGAAAATAAGATTATATACATCAAAAATGAAACTCTCTACAAGAAAACTGAAAAACTTTCAGATACTATGCGAAAGAGGAGGATAAATTTTTATGGTCATCTTCTCAGAATGAATTCCAACAGATTAACCAAACAAATCTTTGACTTTTTCCGTAACCGCAAAACGAAACCCAACTGGTTTAAAAAAAACTGAGAAAGACCTAGTAGAATTAAAGATTTCAGAAAATTCACTTATCGATCGAACAGCTAAATTAACTACTAAAGATGAAAACATAAGGTTCCAAGACAAATCTACACAAAAGTCCTAACCCTTCATCTCGGACGAAGAGAGGAAAAGAACATCAGAAAGAATGAAGGAATACTGGGCCCTAAGAAAAGAACAACGGACAAAGAAATGAATGATCCAGCGTACCCCAAAGAGGGTGAAACGACAAAACAAGAAGAACTGTGAATAAACAAACCAAACGAATAATACAGTTTCGTTCATTTAAAAAGAAAAACCACCTACGCTACCACAGCACCATCTATTGGTGCCAAGTCCACCTTCAGAGACTGGTGCTGCTACACTGGTGAGCCACTCCAGGTTCGCTCCAGTAGCAGCAAAACTTCGGCCCAGGGGCCAGCAGGTCGTGATCAGAGCGTTACAGCCGATTTTCCTTCCACGATGGCGTTGGCATCGTGGCGCCTTGCGCCGCCACTCACGTTAAGTGGGGCCTCCAGCTGGAAGACAGGCATCCTCAAGTGATCTGGTTGTCTTCTACACTGTTGACGCTACTTGTGTACAGCTCAGCATGCCTAACTGGAACACATGCCGCCAGTAGACTGTGGGCGTCACCATTCCGGGGTACGTACGTCAGGATACACTAGTCACTTGCCAGCTGACACCACACCACAATCCCTACCTCACCACATGCCACGAGTGGTGTGGCCGCCTTACTGTGTCATCTGAGTGTAGCTGCATGAGCTGTAATAAAGTGATTCATCTGCACACATCAAAAAAAGTTCTGCATCACCTCAGTTCCGGAATCTGTGCAGAAAACTGGAATACAGATCAACATAAACATCATTTCCGCCCTTTTTATTGCTCATGAAAACCACACATTGCATGTTCTACCACCATACAGGTGGTGGTCCAGTTTGCTATACACACCGGTACCTCTAATACTCCGTAGCACGTCCTCTTACACTGATGCACGCTTGTATTCGTCGTCGCATACTATCCACAAGTTCATCAAGGCACTGTTGGTCCAGATGGTCCCACTCCTCAACGACGATTCGGCGTGGATCTCTCAAGAGTGGTTGGTGGGTCATGTCGTCCATAAAAAGCCTTTTCAATCTATCCGAGGTATATTCGATAGAGTTCATGTCTGGAGAACATGCTGGCCACTCTAGTCGAGCGATGTCGTTATCCTGAAGGAAGTCATTCACAAGGTATGCAGGATGGGGGCGCGAACTGATGTACATGAAGACGACTGCCTCACCAATATGCTCCAGATATTGTTGCACTATCGGTCGGAGGATGGCATTCACGTATCGTACAGCCGTTACGGCGCCTTCCATGACCACCAGCGGTGAACGTCGGCCCCACATAATGCCACCGCAAAACAGCAGAGAACCTCCACCTTTCTGGACTCGCTGGAAAGTGTGTCTAAGACGATCAGCCTGACTGGGTTGCCTCCAAACAAGTCTCCCACGATTGTCTGTTGAATGCATATGCGACACTCATTGGTGAAGAGAACGTGATGCCAATTCTGAGCGGTCCATTCGGCATGTCGTTGGGCCCATCTCTACCACGCTGCATGGTGTCGTGGTTGCAAAGATGGGCCTCGCCATAGACGTCGAGAGCGAAGTTGCGCATAACGCAGCCTATGGCGCACAGTTTGAGTCGTAACACGACGTCCTGTGGCTGCACGAAAAGCATTTTTCAACATGGTGGCGTTGCTGTAGGGTTCCTCCGAGCCATAATCCGTAGGTAGCGGTCATCCACTGCAGTAGTAGCCCTTGGGCAGCCTGAGCGAGGAATGTCATCGACAGCTCCTGTCTCTCTGTATCTCCTCCATGTCCGTAAAACGTCGCTTTGGTTCACTCCGAGACTCCTGGACACTTCCCTTGTTGAGAGCCCTTCCTTGCACAAAGTAACAATACGGACGTGATAGAACCGCGGTATTGAACAAAAGACAACAGGAGCCGTGTACTTCCTTCCTGGTGGAATGACTGGAACCGATCGCCTGTCGGATCCCCTCCGTCTAATAGGCGCTCCTCATGAATGGTTGTTTACATCTTTGGGCAGGTTTAGTGACATCTCTGAACAGCCAAAGGGACGGTGTCTGTGATACAATATCCACAGTCAACGTCTATCTTCAGGAGTTCTGGGAACCGGGGTGTATTAATATTATCAGTGAGTTGCAGCCTGATTTCAGCGCTCTTGTTCCTACCACGTGGGTGTGAGTTAGGTTCTCTGTCGAAGGCGGCTCCTGGTGAAGATACAACAACTCTTTACTACTTCTTTACTAATTCATACATTTCAAATATCCTTCAGATTGTGCTCCATTCTTTGACACGGTCCAAAATTCCTTCGTAATATTTATAAGTTGTAGCTGCAGACGTTGAAGTATGATGGGCGGCATACACGTGCTGCTCGGGAGACAGACTTCTGCGCTGGCATCTCCGGTATGCGAGGCGAGGTGAGACTCCAGGATGCGGCTGCGCTGCGGTCACAGACAGCCACCAGATCTTCTCTAACACGGAAGGTCAAGTCGTTCCAGTGGCACGGCGATGGAGTTTCCCGGAGTCGAAGTGTGGACCGACGGTGAGGAGCGGGGACGGACAGATGGCGCGGTGTTGCCTGCCGGGGCTGAGCATACAGACAGAGGTCCCTCCTTCGCGGTCCGGTGGCGGCAGAGTTCATAGCGAGGGTTCCCGGCTGACACACGGCAAGCGACAGCTGTGACCCTGCCATGACCTAGCAAGACGTACTCTGCTGGTCCAGCGTTTAAATGCTGGTTCCCGGCGCTAAATTCGTGAAAGGGCTGCATTTGTGGGCCACTGCGAACCATCTGGAACAGGGCAGTGACTGAGATGTGGCGCGGATCGCGCAGTTCAACGACCAGCATCTGCTGTCTAGCTCCGCCTGGTTTCAGTTCTGGACTTTGACTTCTGCTAAAAGTTCTCCTATAGTTTTGTCCCGTTACAGTATCGTTTTAATCAGATGCCACTGGTCTGCACCTTCGCCACGACCCTCAGTGACTGGCCAATCCTGCACAGAAGTGGTCCAGGTTGACTTCAGTACTGCAAGGCAAGTGCTATTTCTGACCCAATTTGTCAGTGCACTTCCCGTAGTAATTTACACAAATTGATTCAGAATTTATGGTATCTGGATGATACATATACCTTACAATTTTCTGTAGTTCGTAACTATTTGCTGACAAAACATCACAGTCAGGATATTCACATTATAGACGTCAGTCTCAATTCAATCACTGTAGAAAACATGTGATGTAGGGCACAGAATTACAAAGCTTATCACTCTAGTGTAATTCTGTATATATATATTCTGCAATAAATCATATATACAATCTCTAATTCATGACATGTTTGTCAGTTACGATGAGAGGATTAGCGTCTTCAAACACCCACTCAATGAGGTCTTAAAAATAGCACAGCCATTTCAAATAGCGGCTACTGCTAAACAAACATTCGATAAGAGTGTCAGTATCTGTAGATTGTCCAGCAGCCAACGTTTCTAAGCAACTGATGGCACACAGGCATCGATAACAGATTTTCTACTTGTGTCCGGTGTTATAGTATAAAGGAGTCAATAATTTTCCATGCGCTGCATTTGTAGATGCTCTAGTACAGGTGTCCTTAGTTCACTGTCGGTCACCATCTTAGTGTCACGACACAGTCCATCCTCCACTTCACTGCCTTCACAGCCCAGTGAGGTTAGATAAATCATGCCCCGAAAGCTAAGCAGAACTTCGAACGCTATCAGGCCCGTATTACAGCGCGAAGTGTGACATATGCCACAAATCAGACTATCTACACAGTGTGTGCTGATTGCAATTGACATTGATGCTGTTCAAACAAAGCTATATGTCCCCGTATAGGCTAACCAGTAGGCGACACCGATTGTTGAAAAAATGGTTCAAATGGCTCTAAACACTAGGGGACTTAACATCTGAGGTCATCAGTCCCCTAGACGTAGAACTACTTGAACCTAACTAACCTAAGGACATGACACACATTTATGCCCGAGGTAGGATTCGAACCTACGACCGTAGCAGCAGCGCGGTTCCGGACTGAAGTGCCTAGAACCGCTCGGTCACAAAGGCCGGCCACCGACATCGATTGTTATGATTAAAAAACCTATTGGGCTGATTTGTGCATATGGTGCTTCTATCCAGTGCTGCAACCAGTGGAGATATTGGCATTATTAGCCACGGAGCCAGTATGTCTCCAAAACTGATCTTGTGGATGCTTACTCATAACTTCCCTTACGCGAGCAATCAAAAAAACTCTCATTCTTAATGCACAGTTCGTGGTGTACCAGTACAATTTATCGCTGTTTCAAATAGATTCTAAAGATATCTCAGTCGTTTGGTTCAGGGCATTCATAATACTTAGACGATACTATAATAATGGGACCTACACAGGGACAACATATGCTTAGCCTCAAAGCATTGTTTGCGTAAATCGGACCCCTTACTTTTTTATGTTTGAAATCTTCCTGTATTGGTACAGTCTTATTCTCTTGGAATTAGGTTGCATATTTGAAGAGGATAATGGGGACGGTTGATCAAAAGAGAAATGTGTTCTTCCAAAGTGACTAAAGCTACTGATGCAGCTCACACAAAGAAGATGGATTGGAAGAAGACCGGTAAACAGTTTAGTGTTTCAAAAATAACACTTATGAGGTTGTCCAATACGAAGTAGGCTACATTTGAGGAAGCAACAGAAACAAAAAGAGACAGACCTACAATTTTGTGTAAGGATCTTGAAGAAGAGCTGGTTTAGTATTGTGTTACTATGAAAGCTTCTTTCTGTAGGCTTACTGGTAACGAGTTATGAAAAATGGCTGAACAATTGTCAAAAAGGGATAAGCTGAACTCCTTTTAAAAGACGAAATTGCTGGTAAGTAGTGGGTTAGACATTTTCTTAAACACCACAAAACCTGACTGTTAGAACGAAAGCCTACAGGAACATCCTAAAGCACGGCTCTTGGGTTTAGCAAAGAAAACTGAGAAATTCCATAACTTCCTAGAAGATGTCGTATTACACCTACTTTGAAAATAGGTTATATTTTCTGTGATTTAATACCTTTTCCAATTTTTAGTGCTACTTTGATTAGTTTTTAGAGCGAATTCCCTTTTTGCTATTATTTTTCAGACTCACTAAGTGTAGCATTTATGAAAATAATTTTTTTCATAATGATTTTTCATTATATTTTCTAAGAGTAAAACGTAAATCCTGCATAATATTGTAAAGTAAATATTACATGCCTTTAAAACATAATTTTTACGATTTTTTTATTTTTGTAAACAAGAAACAAAACTAGAGTCTGGTTTTGTACACTTTTCCCCGCTTCTTTACGATAACTTCGTTCTTGTGTCTGAATTTTTCTCTCGTTATTAGGCTCATTACTGCCACCTAAATCAGTTCTGGAGAATGGGATATTTAGAGCTACAACAGTATCAACGTTCAACTTGTGTTTTGGAGGAGGACTCAACGGTTAGCTTCTCAAGTACCTTTCATAAACCTAATCAGCAAAAGGTACATTAGCAACTGAAAACGAATCGGCATGTCTACAACGCGTTTATCAGCTTATGTTTCGTCTCATTGTTCTCAGGAATTATATAAAACTTAATTCCTAACTATTTTCGTTGTCTTCAGTGGTTAACACAATTCGCGATCGCACAGCGAACCATTATTTTTCACAGAAAACAATTTAAAACACATTCTCAAAACCCCAAAATGCACTGATATCTGCCGTGCGGTTAAAGGCGCTGCAGTCTGGAACCGCAAGACCGCTACGGTCGCAGGTTCGAATCCTGCCTCGGGCATGGATGTTTGTGATGTCCTTAGGTTAGTTAGGTTTAACTAGTTCTAAGTTCTAGGGGACTAATGACCTCAGCAGTTGAGTCCTATAGTGCTCAGAGCCATTTGAACCACTGATATCTGTAGCATACCACTGTACTTCACCAACCTTCCATCAACTATAAGAATTCACACTCACGTAAAGAACCTGGTTTCACTTACCAAGCAATGACATTGCATTAGGTATGACCGTGGCGGGGTACTGAGCGACGGCAGGGTCAGTTGTGATGTCAGCGTCGTAGCTTGCTACTGCGCTCTTAACCAGTGAACGGATGAATCTTTTTGAAACAACTTGTATTTTATTTTTAGATGTAAATATTCTAGCAAATAGGAATTTTTTTTGCTTTCCCCATTGCTTCAGATAATCTGAAGATGGTCCTATGTTTTGGCTAATGTCTATCACTTTAATGAAAAATCAGGCATAATTGGGTAATGGTATGATGAACTTATCGAAATGGTTTTGATTTTGTCTTATGTCTGGTGCATGTACTTTTCAGTCTCCACTGGAATAATTCTCCAGAGGCAATTACTTGCCACGAAAGCATACACAACCGAGACACAATCAAGTAAAATGTAGTAAATTAACATTCACCTATCATTCGGCAGATGATCACCTGAAGCTGAAACCGTTAGCTTTTGCTCATGAATCCATAAATGATAGACGATGGGAGAGAAGAGAAACTTCGAATAGGGACTGTGAACGACCTGCATAAGCAGTGACGTTTCAGGAGGAAGAAGAAGAACTCGCCGACACATTCTACGTGGTCTGCAGGTGAATCAGCTTCCGTCTGAACATAAATTTGTCCTGGAACCATTCACGTGAGAACTGTTCGCAGTGGTTAAACGAGCGAAGGAGAAACCTTGGAAGAGGAGTCGTTTAAAGACTGAGATTGGCCTGGCAAAGAAAATCGGCCGTGTCGTTTTCGAAGGTTTGCCTTAAACGATCTAGAGAAAGCACAGACAGCCCAGAGACGTATAACCAGAAGAGAATCTCAGCCGCTAGCCTGGCGAATGCCAGCACAGAGCTGCAAGCGAATCACCCTCCCATTTTGTGTCTTACCAGCAGCGAAAATCCTCCTCCGCAGGGCAAATCAGTGCAAACAGAAACACTGTCCCGTTTTAATTTATGTAAACCTATCCAGCGAGTGAAGTCAGGGCAGTAAACTCGCAGAGTTGTTGTCCCTCCTCAGACGCTGAAAACATGTTAAAGGCCGGAAGGTAATTCGGCGGAGGGAACGGAGGGAGATCAAAGCGGGTAAACAAGGCGGCAGGCACAACAGAGCGTGGCGTGTCGTAGAACGGGGTCATGGCGCGCCAGCACTGCAGTGCGCTGGCGCCGTCTAGCGGCGACTGCAGTGTTGAGTGACAAACAACACGTGGAGGCAAGGATTAGCTCACGCTGGACACGGTTTAAGCTGCCGGCGCACGAGACGAGTTTAGTCAACGTTGACGTGAGGCTCTACGAGTATTGTGACGTCACTTCCTGTTATTTCTCGTTGAGGAGCCATTTCGTCAAGTGAAACATAAAATATTTTCAGCTATATTTCGGCCACGTGCTACGTAGAGCAGAACCAATAGAAAATAAGAACGGTCCATACATGACAAACAGGAAGCAATACGCAATACTGTCATTGTCACGTGCAGTAGCAGCCCATATTCGGTAGGTTTTATGTTATACGTTACACGCTATGAATATATGCTGTTTCTAAGCACAGCACATTGAACGTCTCGAGCACAAGTCTTTATTAGTACGATTTGTTGTAATAAAATGACGGGAAACGTCATATTGGAAGAATTTTTTCATTTACTTTTTTTTACGTTATAGCTCGATGGATATGAGAGTAAGTCGATTTAAGACAACGACCCATTGAAGATCCATACACTCTCGTTAGCACTCCGTCTTCAGGCCACGAGTGGCCTACCGGGACCACCCTCAGTGATGGATGCAGGTAGGAGGGGCGTGGGGTCAGCACACCGCTCTCCCGGTCGTTATGATGGTATTCTTGACCGAAGCCGCTACTATTCGGTCGAGTAGCTCCTCAATTGGCATCACGAGGCTGAGTGCACCCCGAAAAATGGCAACATCGCAAGGCGGCCCGGATGGTCACCCATCCAAGTGCCGACCACGGCCGACAGTGCTTAACTTCGGTGATGTTAACAGGAACCGCTGTAGCCACTGCGGCAAGGCCGTTGCCTCGCTGTCGTTAAGATTAGTTATAATTAAACGTCAGTTAGTAACACTTCAGTGATTAAGGCCTTTAGACGACTGTAACATAAAATACGAGTTCGCTAGAAGCAGAGTTACAACACAATGTAGTTGATTAAGGCGCCATGTTACGGAAGCGAGGGTGGACCGCTAGAGAATTCGCGTTGTGCTGTATACAAGTTCTTTTCTCCAGCTTCACGTTTTCTAAAAGGTTGTGGGACTTGCCTTTTAACTCAATAGAAATTATTTCTATAATATTTGATGTTATGTATATATAAGTGTGCTCTCTGTCAGGAGTGATTTTGTTCGATTTGGTGAACTTTTATAAGCTGATGTCCCTTCATAGAGGTTATGTACCTTTCATTTTCTGTCTTATCACACTTTCACGGATATTAAAGTTTTTATTTATGTATACCACAGACAGAACAACATTACTAGCACACGGTCAAGAAAGGAAACATGCATTTTAAGAGAGTTAACTTAGGAATTCTACGCGTGTCCATTTTCGTGCAAACTGCATGGTGTGTGAGCCAAACAAAGCCGACAGGTGCCACTGGAGAGCGCCGGGAGCCCACTATCACGTTAACAAGCTCATGGCATGATCCAATGGCGCTGTGTCCTATGAAATTGGATATCCCATGTGCATGCATGTCATCGCCAGCTGTCTCGTCCCGTGCGCCAACGGCTTTATTCCGGAGTGTAGCACTTCAGTATCGAGAACTTTCTTTTAACAATATTACAGGTAACACTACCAACAACAATGTCATAAAATTAAGCAAAATAAAAGTAATGTAGTGATCAAATTTTGATTTTGATATGTTAATTAGTTTAGATTCAATGAAACTTTATGGGCGAATGTTGCATATAACGCCTGACAAAAAAAGAAATACACAAAGAAGTGATGGTCGGATGTCAATCCAGCTTTGCAGAAGTACACAACATGGGCAAGTATATAAATCTGCGAGGTTCCAGTGTTAAGAGATGGACATGTCACCCGAATTTATTAAAGAAAATTTAGGCTAATACATTCAACCGCTCTCTAACTACCACCGTTCCTATCACGCACAAACAATTATTGAGTATATTATGATATGTCCCTGTTTCTGGTCAGTTTAAGAGTTC
The DNA here is from genome assembly GCF_021461395.2 of Schistocerca americana. Taxonomy (NCBI): domain Eukaryota; kingdom Metazoa; phylum Arthropoda; class Insecta; order Orthoptera; family Acrididae; genus Schistocerca; species Schistocerca americana. The sequence goes on from NC_060119.1 coordinate 545,718,585, forward strand.
GCCTTTGAAATAATTCTACTTATGGTAATTTAGTAGCTGATCACTCATATCTGGCAAAGGGCCGTGATAATAAAGGTGAAATTCAAGTGTCAAATAATACAAAGATTTTGGTATCATAAAGTGATTTATTGGGAGAATTCCTAAAGTATAACAAGACACAAATATTGAATGGAACATAATTAAGAACACTGTAATGTGAGTAATGAGATGTCGGCTGAAATCGGGTAAGGAGTGGATCAACTATCAAGTTACGGAGCCCTAGAAACTTAGTGTGCGAGAGAATGCCTTAACATGTTACCCCTAACTACTTTGAATAATATCAGTATTGATTGGGAATGAGAGCCCTTGATACAGATCACACATGCAAGCCGCGGCTGTGTGTGGCGAGCGCGAAACGACAGACAATACTGACTGTTGTCACCAAGTGGTTCAAAATGGTTCAAATGGCTCTGAGCACTATGAGACTTAACATCTAAGGTCATCAGTCCCCTAGAACTTAGAGCTACTTAAACCTAACTAACCTAAGGACATCACACACATCCATGCCCTAGGCAGGATTCGAACCTGCGACCGTAGCGGCCGCGCGGTTCCAGACTGACGCGCCTAGAACCGCTCGACCACACCGGCCGACCCTGTCACCAAGTGGCAACAGACAGCCGCTGCCTGGACGACCATGACAATAGGTGAAGAACTCTAACGTTGGCTCTAGTTGTCCAGAAGCGAGAAATGACTGCTCTCTCTGGCCGTCCAGTAGCGAATCCCCTGAACTCCTCACTTCACCTTGCCGCCTTGTTCCCACCACACAGGAAAATCTCTAATCGTGGGAGGACACAAAAACAGCTGCCAATAATACTGCTAGATTCTGTTCCTCTTTTCCCCTCCAAAACAATACAACGAATTTTTCTCCTAACGCGGGTCGTCTCGCCAAATTCGGAGTGCGCTCTCTTGCATCAGCACGTCATACCAGTTCACCAATCAGATGGTGTTTCTTGGGCTATGAGCGGCAAACCAAAGGCCTGAAACAGCCTCTGGCTGTTGGACGGCCGTGGTTTACGTGGATGTTGTACTGTTGAACCCCATGGACGAAGACATTAAATTTCTCAGAACCGACCCAGATAATACAGCCATCTGGGGCCCTATTCTATATCGTTCATACCGATCGGCGCATTAGGTTAGTCTCGGTAGTGAAGTCATTTTCGGTTCTTTATCCGAATTTTCTATTCAGTAAGCTTCTGAGACCAGTCACCGAACGGTCCTCCCACCGATTTTTCGACAACTGTACCGACAGGTTCCGGATTTCGGTATGGCCCTGTCGTTCAGTGAGCTGTGGTTTATTTACACCTAAAATTTGCTATTTTAAGCATATTGAGCGGTTTTAGCTTTGGATTTAGTGATTGTGTTACTAAAGAATCACCACAGGACGCGTCCGGTTGGAAAATGAGTTGATAATAGACTGTTTTTGCATTTTAGAAATATGGTTAGGTCATTATTCTCTCAAAAATCTGCCATTTTTTATGAAATTAAGAGTTTAAAGATCACTGAATATCAAGACAACGGCTCTGCTTACGTATATTACATGAGTGTTAGCTGAAATTACTAGTGACTTCGCTTACTCTTCTCTGCAAATTGTTTACTTATTAACTATCGAAATGATAAGAAATTTTGTAAAGTCTGGTAGAGGAAACCTCCCAAAATGTCATGCATTTACGGCTTACGCCCGCATCATTCGACAACGAAGTCAGCCTGTGACTCTCTCGAGTGGAATTACGTAAAGTAAAGTGCTGTACTCATGTGAATTGTAGTAGCGAAGTTGGTAAGGCGACAAACTACCGTGACAAAGAGTGTAGGTTCGTATACTGCTGGATATGAAAGTATTTTTTTTTTCCTCTTCGTGTTGTAACGCCCCACCTGTCACTTATCTGGTTTTGGCGCGTGTTCATCCCAGCTGATTGACTGACAGATCAACAGAGAGTGCAAAAACTGCCACAATATCGGAAAACGCAAAGAAAGTAATAAGGCCCTGTGACTCCTGATTGAACTGTGGTGGCAGTGTTGACATTAATTGATTCAGAATTGATCCCTTTTAATTAAAAGGGGTGCACATTGATGTTATATTCAGCTATTGAACACCAGATGCAAATGTTGAACATAAAATTAATTACGAAAGTGACTTGGGATTTCAACTACTTGATTGAGAACAGATGCAGTCGATTAGCACAAATTTATTTTAACTCACGACCTTCAATCATCACATTACATGACTCTCCTAACAGTCAGTGGGAATAAATTGCGTTTATGTGGAGTAAAGCGCTATAAATCAAAATTAATTCCTATCGACTGACCTCATGGTGCTGCAAGGCTGCGCTCGTCTATTCACTCCTAGCTATCTTGCTCAGTACATAGCTGAACGAAAACTTCCTATCTCCAAGCTCAATCCTTCCGTTTGCTAAGTCCTAAACAGCAGAGATGCTCACTCTTTCTCAGGCAAGCTGAGTTAAGAACGCCACGTCCGTACTCTAGGCAAGCTGGGAACGGAAGACCTCTACCGAGACTTCTGCCAGTCCGCTCTTCGGCTTGGTTTCCCCTCCAGCAAAAACACTTACGCCAATTGCAGCGCAAGATGCATTAATTATGCATCGCTTGCCAGCGCCGACCAATGCCTGCTCTGGGAAGTGAACAAATTCCCCCAAAATTTCCCTTCCTCTCAACTTCTGCTATTTAGCTGCTCCCAGGCCACCCATCAAGGTTAGCGTCTGCACAAAACACCAATTTTTCTGGAATTCTGACTCCCAGGAGAGTACTTCAAATTCCTTGGTCCTACGTTCCCATCGGAGGCCGGCGTATTTCATTCTGTTGCTCTTCACCTGATTTACATCAGACTCTGCGGACCATGAATTCAGCGAGAAGTAGCTATAGTCACAAACACGCATATGTTGGCCTCTGTTCACCGCACCACCGTAGCTTTGCGCAGCTTTCTCGCATGTTTCACTGAAAACGGGACGACGGACATTTATCAACAAGTGTACAAGTTCTCTGTCTGCTTCCCGGTACACCAGCATAGAGTAAACCACCCCCTCACTGTCACTCATCTTAAGGCAGCTGGAGGCCGCGCCCCGTTACCGCTTTTCAGAGTTTGAGCCACCCTAAGCTGCCTATTGTCACTTCCCTTTGCTGCTCCCCAGCTGTGCGCGCCCCCGGCCCCAGTCAACTCTGAATACTTCCCTGGGGTAAACTAGCCTCCAGTAAATCGACGTGATTCCACAAAGTTTTCATGTCGCGTGAATTACTTTAAAACCATCACCCAACATTAATTATTCCAATGCGTCCACGCTATACCCTCTACAAGATACATTGTGCCTTGTCAGTCATTTTTGTTCAGCCCTACTGTTCGCTCAACGTGAGTTCGGTGATCTTTAATGACTTCATGTAAGGGGCATAGTTCTTGCCATCTTACAGTGTTTGCAACACATTCAGTGACATCGTTAATCGTCAGAGTTAAGCATTTTTCTGAAATAGTCGTTGTAACTTAAACACAAGAGCGCGCTTCCTCAGTAACGAGTATCTCCGATTCGTGACTTACATATGAGGAATCTAACAGAACAACGTAAATTACTGCAAATGAAACTAGCAGCAATCGTCTTTATACTCTAGCTTGTCACAAGAAAAAATTGTTCAAATGGCTCTGAGCACTATGGTACTTAACATCTGTGGTCATCAGTCCCCTAGAACTTAGAACTACTTAAACCTAACTAACCTAAGGACATCACACACATCCATGCCAGAGGCAGGATTCGAACCTGCGACTGTAGTGGTCACGCGGTTCCAGACTGAAGCGCCTAGAACCGCACGGCCACACCGGCCGGCCTTGTCACAAGAATTCATTTGCAATCGAATAATTAGCAACAGTAGACAGAGATGAAAGATTCGAGCCACAATATTTTTAGTCTATACCACCTTATATGTAACATTTTGTTCACTAGAAGCATGTTATAAACTACAACAAGCTTCTATAACTGCACTCGCCACACGCTCTCGAAAATGCGTTTTTTAAATTTTGTTTTTATGAACCAAATCGTTGATGTATCATATAGGGAAGTAGGTTACTATATCATTTGGATCTCTAGGAGCGAACTACAACCACATTCTATGCATGTTCTTATTCTTTGTCACTCTCTTAAACAATTTTTCGGGTTCGTGGAGATGTGTTCCATCTATGCAATTAATTGAAAGCAGTTTGTTTATTGTCATATGCGTTTTGTTTCTTTTATTTGTGAAGCATCTTCACGAAGAAAAGATGCGAAACGTGAATGACAATAAACAAACTGCCTTCAGTTACTTCCATAGACGGCACGTACCTCAATGAATTATGAAGAACTGAGGAACGACGGTAAACAGAAAAAATGACGAATTTTTCTGGTGTTTCTATACATGTTTTTTTTTTCCAATGTGGTACCATATTCCATTCCCAACTTTTGTTTCGAAACGTAAACTCCAAACCAAAACGTTGATGTGAATGAGAATAAAATGACATGATGTGACATTTACGACAGTTTCCAGAACACAGTCAATATTCTATCGTTATCATGCAATCATGGAAGACTTGGTCAGCGAAATTTGAACAGTATTACGTGTTCTAACCACACTTTTCGGTACTGTGAAGAATGGTATGCCTGTGTCAGCTGCTGGTCGCTTCGAGTTCGTGCCGCTGAGGCACTGCAGTGCGCATGCGTGGATCTGAGGCAGATTGCTTTTCATTGGTTGGCGTGAGGAGAACTGACAACAGCGTTTTGGTTCGCTAGGAACGTTCAGCATCGCTTTCTAAATGCTTACTGAACAATGTTGGGGCTCTGTTTCGAAAACAAGACCGTTCGGTGCGCTCGTGGCCCGAACCGATCGGCAAAACGGCGGAAAGGGCAAGAGTTGGCTAAGAGAGGCGACAGGAAAGAAGACCAAAGAAGTCTGACACAAGTAATGTCGGACCTAGCTAACAGCCCACATGGTTGCTACCTACACACTCCCAAGATGGGTCACCCCTGGGAGGGACTACTCTTCATCTGATCTCTCACCATCAGACCAATCCACCATGGATGGTCCTACCAGAGGATGTATGTTACATTACTAATTACAACTTGAAATAATAATTTTAGAAAACATTCAAAAATGGTCTCGTCCCAGTTAGTTGCAATTAGCGAGGTTTCTAGTGCATAGTAGCGCCTACTGCTCCCTTTCCCGCTGATAACTGCAGCAACGCTCTGTGGCGTGGCCTCGAAGGACATATCTGAGCCCTGACTGCTTAGCTGCCGCTCTCAACTAAAGGGGACTGCAGAACACCATCACGACAAACAAATATACTATTTTCACAAACATATTTCAGTTACCTGGAGGAATGACCACATATAATTTATTAAAATACATTAACTGTGGTAGTCATACTGACAGCTGTGGAGCACTGTTTGTAAAAAGAATTTTAAAAAAATCGTTCTTTACCTAACCAGACTAGGATAACATTATTGGCAGATATAAACAATAATATTATGAATACGCTCTTTTAAATTCTGAAGTTAACAGCAATAATTACATGAAGCAAAATGCCGTCTACAACTTGCAAAGAAACCAAACTGCATTCAAAATGGTCGAAGGACATGAGAGGAAGGTATTATTTGAGAAGAGAGTGAGGTGGGACTTTAGCCCTATCCCCATGTTGCTCAGTCACCACACTGAACAAAAATAGGGGAAACTAAGAAGAAAATTGTAAAGAAAATTAAATTTAGAAACATGAAATAAAAACTAAAGTTTACCGAAGACATTATAATTGAGTCACAGACTGTAAACGACTTAAAAGATCAAGCTGAAAGGAAGACTACTGTCTTTACGAGAGGTTAAGATAAACCAAGTTTCCTCCAGTGGTCTAAGTGTAGCGTCTTCGATAGTAATCAAAACGTCCTTGGTCCTGGGTACAAAACCCGTCACCTCCTAAATTTTGATTAATAATCAGCATTGGCGGCCGAACACTTTTGGCATAAGAAGTCACCTTCATTCTACCAAAGGCCTTGCAAAGAGGGCGGAGGACGGAGGTTCAGGGTAGTCTCTTGTCCTTAGGGTGGGAAACTGCCTCTAAAGAAGGAAATATCAGCAATGATCAACGGCATGAGGATGCAGAAGACAATGGAAACCACTGCATGAAAGACATATTACGTTTATCTACAGGACATGTGGCCTATAAATGAAAAAGTGTCAAAATACTCTCTCTATTGTCAAAAGATTCCGGAGTAGTCCCCCATTCGGATCTCTGGGAGGGGACTGCCAAGGGAGAGGCGACCACGAGAAAAAGATTGAAAAACCAATACAAGGATAACGTTCTACGAGTAGGGGCGTGAAATGTCAGAATCTTGAACATGGCAGGGAAGCTAGAAAATCTGAAAAGGGAAATGCAAAGGCTCAATCTAGGTATAGTAGGAGTGAGTGAAGTGAAATGGAAAGAAGACAACGATTTCTGGTCGGGTGAATACAGGGTAATATCAACAGCAGCGGAAAACGGGAGTAGGATTCGTTACGAATAGGAAGGTATGGCAGAAAGTGTGTTACTGTGAACAGCTCAATGATACGGTTGTTATTATCAGGATCGACAGCAAACCAACATCAACAACGATAATTCGGGTATATATGCCGACGTCGCAAGCTGTCGACGAGAAGAGAGAGAGAAAAAGTGTATGAGGATGTTGAAACGGTAATACAGTACGTAAAGGTAGATGAAAATCTAGCAGTCTTGGGGGACTGAAATGCCGTTGTAGGGGCAGGAGTAGAAGAAAAGGTTACAGGAGATTATTGGCTTGGGACAAGGAATGAGAGTGGAGAAAGACTAATTGAGCTCTGTAATAAATTTCAGCTAGCAATAGCGAATACTCTATTCGAGAATAGAGGTATACTTGGAAAAGGCCGGGTGATACAAAAAGATTTCAGTTAGATTACATCATGGTCAGGCAGAGATTGCGAAATCAGATATTGGATTGTAAGGCGTACCCAGGAGCAGATATAGACTCAGATCACAATATAGTAGTGATGAAGAGTAGGCTGAAGTTCAAGACATTAGTCAGGAAGAATCAATACGCAAAGAAGTGGGATACGGAAGTACTAAGGAATGACGAGATACGTTTGAAGTTCTCTAACGCTATAGATACAGCAATAAGGAATAGCGCAGTAGGCAGTACAGTTGAAGAGGAATGGACATCTCTAAAAAGGGCCATCACAGAAGTTGGGAAGGAAAACATAGGTACAAAGAAGGTAGCTGCGAAGAAACCATGGGTAACAGAAGAAATACTTCAGTTGATTGATGAAAGGAGGAAGTACAAATATGTTCCGGGAAAATCAGGAATACAGAAATACAAGTCGCTGAGGAATGAAATAAATAGGAAGTGCAGGGAAGCTAAGACGAAATGGCTGCATGAAAAATTTTAAGAAATCTAAAAAGAAATGAATGTCGGAAGGACTGACTCAACATACAGGAAACTCAGAACAACCTTCGGTGAAATTAAAAGCACGGGTGATAACATTAAGAGTGCAACGGGAATTCTGCTGTTAAATGCAGAGGAAAGAGCGGATAGGTGGAAAGATTACCTTGAAGGCCTCTATGAGGGGGAAGATTTGTCTGATGTGATAGAAGAAGAAAGAGGAGTCGATTTAGAAGAGATAGGGTATCCAGTATTACGAGGGTTGACTGAAAAGTAATGCCACCACCTTCGTAACTCTTCAACAGTTGGCAGCATTGGTATGCGACAGGTACTGGCTTGTTCCGCAGCCTCTTCTGAACAGCTCCAGTTGGCGGGAAGCCTTAGAGTTGAACGATTGTATTGTTACAGTATGAAGTATGCAACCCCGCGCAGACGGTCGGTCAGTGCGATTTAAGCAACGTGCAGTCATTGAATTCTCGACAGCAGAAGGTATCACCCCAAAGGAGATTCATCAGAGAATGAAAGCAGTTTATGGTGATTGTGTTGATGTGCGTACTTTGAGTCGTTGGGCGAGTAAGTTAAAAGATGTTCAGGCGGGCCATTTGACCTGCGTGACAAACAAGGAGTTGGACGTCCTGTGACAGCAGCCACCGAGTTTCACAAGCAAAATGTTGATAGACTGATTCAAGACGATGGTCGTTTCACTCAGAGAGAAATTGCAAGCACAATCGGCATATTACACGAACGTATGGGTCATATTATTGCTTTGCTTGGCTATCGGAAGACCCGTGCACGATAGGTACCCTGGATGTTGACTCCTGAAATGAAAGCGCACAGACTTGAAATTTGCCAGGAACTCCTTTCGTGTTACGGGAATAAAGGGAACGCCTTTCTCCACTCAATTGTGACAGAAGACGAAACGTGGGTACACAATTACGACCCCGAGACGAAACGTCAGTCTATGGAATATCGATACAAAGACTCGGCCCAGAAAAAGAAATTCAAGACGCAGCCCTCAGCTGGAAAAATCATGGCCACAGTGTTCTGGGATGCAGATGGTGTTAGCCGTGTTGATTTCATTGATCGTGGAACAACGATAAATTCAGAGCGTTACATCACAACGCTGCGAACTCTGAAATGACGGCTAACAAGGGTCCGAAAGGAAAAGTGAAATGTTTTCCTGCACCATGACAATGCCAAACCACACACTTCACGTGCCACCACAGCAGAACTTCAGAGACTGAATCTCACCACCCTACGTATCCTCCATACAGTCCACATTTAGCACCGTTTGACTTCCATCTGTCCCCGATAATGAAAGACGATCTGCGGGGACATCGTTATGCTTCTGACGAAGACGAGAGAACTGTGAGACTGTGGTTGCGGAAACAGAGTGTCGACTTCTTCCGTGACGGCTTCACAAAACTTGTTCGTCTTTGGCAGGAATGAATCCAATTTGCTGGTCATTATGCGGGAAAGTGAATATTGGTAATTAAAGATCACATTCTAAGGATTATTTCAGCGTTTGATTTATTAACATATTCCCATACAAACCCAATTAACGAAGGTGGAGGCATTGCTTTTCATTCTACCCTCCTAGATCACAATTTGAGAGAGCTTTGGAGGACTTAAGATCAAATAAGGCGGAAGGGATAGATAACATTGCATCAGAATTTCTAAAATCATTTGGGGAAGTGGCAACAAAACGACTATTCACGTTGGTGGGTAGAATGTGTGAGTCTGGCTACATACCATCCGACTTTCGGAAAAATCCACACTGTTCCGAAGACAGCAAGGACTCACAACTGCAGAAATTATCGCACAATCAGCGTAACAGCTCATGTATCCAAGTTGCAGACAAGAATAATATACAGAAGAATGAAAAAGAAAATTTAGGATGTGTTAGATGACGATCAGTTTGGCTCTAAAAAAGGTAAAGGCACGAGGAAGATAATTGTGAAGTTGGGGTTCACAATGGAGACAAGACTAAAGAAAGATCAAGACACTTTCATAGGATTTGTCGACCTGGAAAACGCGTTCAGCAATGTAAAATGGTGCAAGATGTTCGAAATTCTGAGAAAAATAGGTGTAGGCTATAGAGACAGGCGGGTAATACACGATATGTACAAGAGCCAAGAGGGAATAATAACAGTGGACAACCAAGAATTTGCTCGGATTAAACAGGTTGTAATGCAAGCATGTAGCCTTTCGACCCTACTGTTCAATCTGTACACCGAAGAAGTATTGATAGAAATAAAAGAAAGGTTCAGGCGTGGAATTAAAATTAAAGGTGAAAGGATATCAATGATACGATTCGCTGATGACATTGCTATCCTGAATGGAGGTGAAGAAGAATTACGTGATCTACTGAACGGAATGAACAGTCTAATGAGTACATAATATGGACTGAGAGTAAATCGAAGAAAGACGAAAGTAATGAGAAGTAGTAGAAATGAGAACAGCGAGAAACTTAACATCAGGATTGATGGTCACGAAGTCAATGAAGTTAAGGAATTCTGCTGCCAAGGCAGAATAACCAATGACAGACGGAGCAAGGAGGACATCAAAAACAGACTAGTACTGACAAAAAGAGCATTCCTGGCCAAGAGAAATCTACTCAAACATAGGCCTTAATCTGAAGTCGAAATTTCTGAGACTGTATGGTAGCGAGATATGGACTGTGGGAAAACCGGAACAGAAGAGAATCGATGCATTTGAGATGTGGTGCTACGGACGAATGTTGAAAATTAGGTGGACTGATAAGGTAAGGAATGAAGAGGTTCTGTGCAGAATCTGAGAGGAAAGGAGTATATGGGAAAACAGAAGAAGCTGGAGAGGGCAAAAATTGTAGAGGAAGAAGAGATTGGAATACGTCCAGCAAATAATTGAAGACGTAGGCTGTAAGTGCTACTGTGAGATGAAGAGGTTGGGACAGGAGAGGAATTCGTGGTGGGGCACATCAAACGAGTCAGAAAACTGATGATCTATAAATTTAAGTGTTAGGAAGGTTTTCTGAAAGCATATGTCTGCCGTACAGCGCTGTATGGAAATGAAACATGGACTGTAAATAGTACAGACAATAAGAGAACAGGAGCTAATGAAATGTTGTATTGCTGAAGAATACTAAAAAGTTCATACGAACATCGCCTAACTTATGAAGAGGTTCTGATTCAAATCTTAAAGAAAAGAAAAACACGGTAAAAGTTGGCTAAGAGATGGGATACGTTATTAAGACATGTTACGAGACAGCAAGAAATAGTTCACTTGGTAATGGGGGGATGTACAGTGAATAAAAATTGCGAAGAGAAACCTGAATACAGTAATCAGATTGTGTTAATTATGCAGAGAATGAGACGCAAAGGATATACTAGAGCGGATGGTTGCATCAAATTATTCTACGGACTGACGAAATCAACGACGTTATTAAAAAACAACTTTGTTGTTGTTATGAAGTATTTCAGATAATGTTGTTGTTGTTGTGGTCTTCAGTCCTGAGACTGGTTTGATGCAGCTCTATATGCTACCCTATCCTGTGCAAGCTTCTTCATCTCCCAGTACTTACTGCAACCCACATCCTTCTGAATCTGCTTAGTGTATTCATCTCTTGGTCTCCCTCTATGATTTTTACCCTCCACGCTGCCCTCCAATGCTAAATTCATGATCCCTTGATGCCTCAGAACATGTCCTACCAACCGGTCCCTTCTTCTTGTCAAGTTGTGCCACAAACTCCTTTTCTCCCCAATTCTATTCAATACCTCCTCATTAGTTATGTGATCTACCCATCTAATCTTCAGCATTCTTCTGTAGCACCACATTTCGAAAACTTCTATTCTCTTCTTGTACAAACTATTTATCGTCCATGTTTCACTTCCATACATGGCTACACTCCATAGAAATACTTAAAGAAACGACTTCCTGACACTTAAATCTATACTCGATGTTAACAAATTTCTCTTCTTCAGAAACGCTTTCCTTGCCATTGCCAGTCTACATTTTATATCCTCTCTACTTCGACCATCATTTCAGATAATAATGAAAAGAAAGTCACATAAAACTGATACTAAGGCGTGCAGATCTCTACATTGTGCTCAATCACTGGAAGCAGTTCTCTACCCAATTAGTCTTAGCTAAATGAAGGTGAAGACTCAACTAAGCTATTGGAAGATCCTGTGCAGAACATGACATGGAATTCGTAGGACAGACTGAGTTTTTAGAGTTTTCGTGATTTCAGTTCCAGACCACCATTCAACAGATGACAGAGAAACGACCGTTTACGATAATTTTGCTTGTCGAATGGAACTCTGCGTTTTTGTTATAGCTGCTTGCGAGACTTGTAATTATTTACGGAGGCTTATCCCGCAGGATATCGTAAGGAATGTGCGCGAGAATTTTTGTTAGAGATATCCTACGACTAAACCAAACTATCAGCACAGAGGATATAAATACATTATATTCCTCTGTTTTGTTCCTTTCTCCTTATCCTCTTAATCCGTATTTATTGTTTTCTGTTTTTCACGCTGTTGATTTGACAGCCAAAGAGCTCTATTTTCGGACACCATAGAAGTATCTGGGAATCTGTATACAACCGAACATATGTCATCTGGCAGAGAAAGTTAGAAAACTGCTTTCCATTTATCAACAAGCTGGTCAGCTAAAGTGCACTTATCCTTTCGTTTTTTTTCTATTCGCACTATTTTCGATTCGAGGGTCCACTCCTGGAGAATCTCCGCCGCGTCGCGGCTTGCGTGTAACGGAGCTCGGTATTTCAGTGGATGTGTGGTTCGCGATGGAACGGGAAGAGGAACTGGTATTCAGGGCGTATAAAATTTTGGATACACAAATACGTGTTTCTATTTCAGTCATGTAAACCGCCAGGACCACTGAAACCATGATGGGTACGCCCACGCAATAAACAGTTTGTCTGCACTTCTCTCTCTCTCTCTCTCTCTCTCTCTCTCTCTCTCTCTCTCTCTCCCTCCCTCTCCCTCTCTCACTCGCTCTCTCTCTCTCTCTGTCATACACACAAACAAGCGCGGGTGCGCAGGCGAGTACTCACACCGCAGGAAGTCTGCTTGCCTTTAAGTTCTGCTTTTAGGTATCCAGTGTGCCTTGACACTTATTGTCTACATGCGATCCAATGAAGACTATGAATTTTAGAGGCGACTGGTTGTATTAACGCTACAACAGAAAAAGAGAACAAGGCACATAAGAGGACACTACCATCACAGTGTACAAGAAGGATGGTGGCAGATTATAAAGAGAAACGGAGGACTGAAAAGAGGACAAATCAAAGGAGATATGTGAAAGGTGAGGCCGATACTTTGACAAACTCCTCACTTCAGAATAATAACACCAAGAGAGCCACAGAGATACAGGGAGAAAATGCCTCTGCTATCATAGCTCCACCAAACGTGGGGAAAATAAGTGCATCCATGAAGAAAATGAAAAACACTGCAGGAACAGACCTATCCCGACAGAGCTGTTTGTATAATGAGATAACGAATTGGAACCGATCATCCTAAAGATGGAAACTTCAGTTTGGGAAGAGGAGAAAATGCACCAGCAGTGGAAAGAAAACATAACTTGCCCACTATGGGAAGAGGAGAAAGTGCCCCAACAATGGAAAGAAGGGATAATGTGCCCCATGCAGAAGAAGGGAGATCAGTCAAAAATGCTTCAAATGGCTCTGAGCACTGTGGGACTTAACATCTGAGGTCATCAGTCCCCTAGAACTGAGAACTACTTAAACCTAACTAACCTAAGGACATCACACAAATCCATGCCCGAGGCAGAATTCGAGCCTGCGACCTTAGCGGTCGCGCGGTTACAGACTGAAGTGCCTAGAACCGCTCGGCCACACCGGCCGGCGGAGATCAGTCAGAATGTGATAAGATTATAAGCATTTGCATGTTGCATACGTATTTGTATAATTGTCTTCTTTTCCAGGTGGAACATTGGTTAACACACTGGACTCGCATTCGGGAGGACGACAGCTCAAACCTGCGTCCGGCCATCCAGATTAAGGTTTTCCGTGATTTCCCTAAATCGCTCTTTGCCGGGTTGGTTCCTTTGAAGGGCATAGCCGATTTCCTTCCCTATCCTTGACACAATACGAGCTTGTGCTCCGTCCCTAATGACCTCGATGTCGACGGGACGTTAAACGCAATCTTCCTTCCTTCTCTTGGCTCCTTTTCACCGGTTATTGCATATTTTAACTGAAAACTAGTGATGATGCATACTTTCGCTCTATGTTCACGATATTTGAAAAATCTAGACGGACAGGCAGTAGCTAGATCTCGTTTTGATATCTCACGGAGTGACTGCGGCATGCGATCGCTAACCAAGAGGCCATGGCCCAACGAACTGATTAGGAACGTCCGCGACCCCGCTGAATCCCCTCCCCTGTCACACCGCACGCGTCGGCAACAATTAAATTAAATAAGCAAGTTGCTAGCCGCACGTCCATTGTTTCACTTTAGTTTTCTTTTTATTTGTACAAAGATTACAGCCTTTACGTGTAGTATGTAACGTGTTGTGCACCATGCCGCCGGAAAAAAGAAAACTTTCGTGGATAGCTGACCGTCCTGGAACATTTACTTATGACGGAAATGTTCTATATGTTCGAGTTTGCGAGAAAAAACGTTTCCGAAAAAAAAAAAGCTTCGAACAGACGAGCATGTTAACCCTAGGACGCCCAAGCCTTTTTTTCTAACTTGGATGCCTAAGGGGGGGGGGGGGGGGGGTTGGGCGAGCCCACAGGTATTAAATAAGTTTACTGATGAAAAATTACAACTTTAAAAATGGTTTATGTATCTTAACTAAGGCATTTGTTTAATAATGTTGTTAATCGTTATAAATATTGGATTGAGTGAATGAAAAATTGACATATTACAATACAAAATACAGATGTGTTCATATACAATAGACTACTCTGAGTCCTCAACTTCGAGGCAAGAGACACACTTCAGAATTTTTCCTGAATGTGTGTTACGCACATGTTTATGACACTGTCCACAATGCTGTTTTGGTTTACTTATATTGTTGTACTTCTGCTTCTTTGTTTTAGCTTTTCTTACACAAATATGGCACCGACCTTTCCCTGCAGGAGGCTGACATGCTTCTGTTGTCATTTCTTTGATTTTCTTTTGTAGAATAGTCTCAATTGATTGAACAATTTGGTTAGATAACCCTCTTGCATTTGCACTTCTTTCTTCTACCTGAAATTGCACTAGTTCCATCCCAGCTTGCAGAAGATAAAGTTTCCGTTTGTTGTGTTTCTTCTCATTCCATCGTGGATGTTGCTGGATGAATATAGTGGTTGCATTGATAGCGCAAATGTCGATGAGAGAGTAAAATACAGATAGAGGCCATCTCTTTGTTCCCCTCTTGCAGGTGTACGTACGCGCCATTTGATCAATGGTATCAATTCCACCTTTAGTGGAATTATAATATGCATTTATCACGGTTTTATTCTTCTCTCCTACAACAGTGCCTTTATCTTCGTGCATTGTTGACAACATCAGTAAGTTTTTACTTGGTTTCGTTTTTGCTGTGTAGGACACCAAAGTTACTGGAGGCCTACATGCCTACATGTTGGGAACTGCACTAACTCACTGCCAGTTTACAAGATAAATAACAGCTGACTGACATCAAGAATCACTTCCTCTGAAAATAAACCGATTCTTGTGAATATCAAGAATACCAACCAACAAGAAACTAACTTGCATTGTTGTAGAGATGAGAAATACGAAATCCTACTAAGGGAAATTTTCTATAGCATGGAAGCCTAAGGGGGGGGGGGGGCGTTGTTGGACCCATAATAAGTTTATTTATTTTTTTCTTTCAAAGCAGGAATTTTCTATAAAATATATTGACACTAACGTTTCATAAAATAGCCAATAAACAATAACTCAAAGAGAATATGTAGTATGAAAGTTACTTGGGCAAAAGCAGGGGACATAAAAAACTTATGGGTTCAATGAACCCCCCCCCCCCCCCCCCCCTTAGGCGTCCTAAGGTTAAGACAAGTCTTTACATTGCAGGAATGCAAAAAAAAAAGGCTTACGATAACAACTTTTGACAGCAGGGATTTAACCTCCAAAGGTAACCAAACAGATCGTTTTAAGATGGATCTATATGAAACATTCATTGCAAGTAACAAACTTACAAATCCCATCCTCAGAGGTTTCCTGCACAAATATTGCTTAAGTCAAAATATACGACATGAATTGCGTAAAAATTACATGCCAACAATTTATCTACGGGTTCTGGAAGAAATACCCAGTGATCTCAAGGACTACATTACTTGGACTTCAATTGATGAATGGTTGGTGCGTTAAAACAATAGCCTTCTTCTTTTTGTTTAGTGGCCTAAAAAAAACTTGAAAAGACAAGTTATTCTACGATAACCAGATTTGTGAACGGGAGTATTAAAAAAATATTTTCAAGGACCCTCTGCAGATGATGTTTTCGTTTCTTTCAATGCTGTTCCCTGTATGATCAAAGCAGGAAAATTTTACCCAAATTTTCATTCATGTGATGTGCTTTGCTCACGGAGTGCATCACTCTATCATTCTGCTGCAGCAGGGCGATTCACATTTGGGAAAGTAAATAAACTGATTTCATCCATAAATCAAGTGTTTCATAAGGCACCAGCTCGCTTCAAGACCTACAAAGGATTTCTACCAGACGTGGCTTTACCCCTGGACCAATGGGAACTCTTGGGGTACGTGGAAAGAGGCTGCGTTGTTTTACAATGAACATTTCGAGGCCATCAAAGGCCAGGTAAACGACTTCAGTAATGCAGAGCCTTTGGCAGTTTGCCAGTGCAAGGAAGCATTTAACAATTCCAAAATGGAAAAAAAACATTACTGTGATTAGCATTCATTTTTCTCGTACATCTGCGAGTATTTAAAACCTTGATATTCAAGATTTGGCGTTAATTAATAAAATTAGTCTTGTGAACTCCTCACTGCCAGAGGTATTCCCGAGAAAACTTAAAGAAAATTTGAGAACATTTTGAACAATGACCCAGGCTTTGAACCCTTCTCCCAAATTAATATTTTGATTAATGGGACGGATGACCTCTTGCCACAAACAATACGTGCCAGCATAGCATCCAAATTCAAATACTGCCCCGTTTACCTCCGTTGCTGTACAACGGTCCTTTTCTGTTTACACAAATGTTTTGAGTGATCTAAGACTATCTTATTACCGAAAATTTGGAACAGTACCTGTTTACAATGGTAGCAAAATGTAAAATAATTTGTAAACGATACTTTAGTCCGATACTATTTATTAAACATTAATATTTTTCAAAAAATTTCTAACTGTATGCTATTTTTGAAATAAGATGTTACCGAGTTCTGTTGCGTACCCCTCTGTGTGTGATATATCTCCAAGTTGGACCTGTGCATATCGGTTATTTTGCGACGACTAACTTTATCGCATTAACTTGTTAGCGACAACAAAGCAAAGAAGGAACAATATTTGAAACACGGTGTGCGTCATCGTTTTGCAATTTTTTTAAAACTAATCTCAAAAAGGACCCTGCATAACATCTACCACAAAGTATACAGATCATGAGGTCAGCATTCTAAATACCCCAATTTTTCGCGTAATCAGCACTCATCCTCGCAATCGATACGCACAGGTGTAACTTCGAAATGAATCGCATGCAGTAACTAGTATGTTTTTTATTACTTGATCTTGCACGTTTCAACACTTTTCATGTATGTTTTAAGCATGTTTCACGCTTTTTTGCACGCATTTTTGAGCTTGTTACGTTGCATATACATTGAAGCGCTAGAGAATCTGGTATAGGCATGCGCATTCACATACAGAGATATGTAAATAGGCACAATACGGTGCTGCGGTCGGTAACGCCTATGTAAGACAAAAAGTGTCTGGCTTAGTTGTTAGATCGGCTACTGCTGCTACAATGTCATGTTACCAAGAGTTTAGTGAGTTTGAACGTGGTGTTGTAGTCGCCGCACAAGCGATGGGACACAGCATCTCCGAGATAGCGATGAAGTGGGGTTTTTCGGTACGACCATTTCAGGAGTGTACCGTGAATATCAGTAATCGGGTAAAACATCAAATCTCCGACATCGCTGCGGTCGGAAAAAGATCCTGCAACAACGGGACCAACGATGACTAAAGAGAATCGTTCAACATCACAGAAGTGCAACCTTTCCGCAAATTGCTGCAGATTTCAATCCGGTGTAAACGTGCAAACCATTCAACGAAAAACACTATCGATATGGACTTTTGAAACTGAAGGCCCACTTGTGTATCATTGATGACTGCACGCGACACAGTTTTACGCCTCGCCTGGGCCCGTCAACAACAACGACATTGGACTGTTGACTGGAAGCATGTTGCCTGGTCGGACGAGTCTCGTTTCAAATTGTATCGAGCGGATGGACGTGTACGAGTATGGAGACAACCTCATGAATCCATGCACGCTGCATGTCAGCAGGGGTTGTTAAAGATGGTGGAGGCTCCATAATGGTGTGGGGCGTGTGCAGTTGGAGTCATATACGTCTAGATACGACTCTGGCAGGTGACACGTACGTAAGCATCCTGTCTGATCACCTACATCCATACATATCCATTGTACATTCCGACGGACTTGGGAAATTCCAACAGGACAATGCAAGACCCCACATGTTCAGAATTGCTACAGAGTGGCTCCAGGAGCACTCTTCTGAGTTTAAATACTTCCGCTGGCCACCAATCTCCTTAGCCACGAACATTATTGAGTATATCTGGGATGCCTTGCAAAGTGCTGTTTAGAAGAGATCTCTAACCCCTAATATTCTCACGGATTTACGGGCAGTCCTGCAGCATTTAGGGTGTCAATTCCCTCCAACAGTACTTTAGACATTAGTCGAGTCCATGTCACGTCGTCTTCCGGCACTTTTGCATACTCGCGGGGGTCCTACAGATATTGGGCATGTGTGCCAGTTTCTTTGGCTCTTCAGTGTAATTCGGTCTCTAGTGTTAACTGTAGGGGGATCACATTACTTAAGTTGGAGTATAAAGTATTCTCAAACATTATATTCGACCATGGCCTCCCAGTAATTGAGAGAGAGCCAGGGGCATGACAACTGTACATGAGATCTGTAGTCTAAGCCAAATCCTTGAGAAGGCGATCGAATTCTGAATTGGCACGAATCACCTCTTTATAGACAGAGAGCAGTTATGTCACGCCCTGGCTGTATCCCTAGAAAATTTAGGGAATGGCGTCTGATACATTAAACATTGAAAATGGGGTACGTCAAGGAGACGCACTGGCCTGCCTCCTTTTTAATGTCGCCCTGGAGAAATTGGCGAGAGATGCAAACTTTTGAGCAGGGCGACGATCTTCCATAAATCGGTGCAGATAGTCGCTTATGGCGATGACAGAGATATAGTAGCAAGAACCAGAAAGGCAGTGGAAGAGACATTCACCGCTCTTGACCAAGCTAACAGGAACTTGGGATTAAACATCAAACACCTACTCAAAAGATACTTCCTATGAAATTAAACAAACGATACTTCATATGAAATAAAACGGAGACTAGTAGCAGCCAATGAAGCGTATTTTACTCTAATAATACTCATATCACCATGGCTCCTGACCCACACCATGAAGTTAATCATCTACAGAACACTTAAGGACTTGTGGTCACATATGCCTTTGAAACTTGGACCCTGACAGCAAAAGACATCGAAATGCTGCAAGCATTTGAAAGAATGAATCTTCAAAGATTCATAGGACCAATTTGTGAAAGAGAAATACGGAGAAACGATACAATCGTGAGTTACAAAACTTTTATTTAAAAAAATCACCGACCAGAAAAATAGTGAAATCATCCAGATTGGTGCGGGCTGGGATGTAATACGGATGAGTGACGCGAAAGTACCCAAAAAAGTATTACAAGGAAATGTAGGAGAACAGGGACGGCGTGGCCATCCGAAAATAAAATGGGAGGATAGAGTCATCGAGGATCTGCGGACAATGAGCTATAGAAATTGGAGAGCTCTAGCAATAGACCGAGATAAATTGCTGTGAACTGTTGAAGAGGCCAAGGCTCACAATGAGCTGTAAAGGCACAAAAGAAGAAGAAGGATATGTTACACTTAGCCGAGGGGGGGAATTCCTCATATCTATACATGTCGTATTCCTATCCCGAGACCATTGCTACACTCTGCCGACATCTGCGAGAAACAGGAAGTATTCTTCTCGGCCTACCGTTACGTGATAGCTATGGTTCTTAAGGATTTCGTAATAAAGACATCTGCACTTACATATACGCTTCGCAAATCAGTGCATTGTGCATGGCGGAGAGTGCGTCGTAGGAGTACTAGAGACTTTCTGACGTATTCCTACCTCGTATTGAGTATCGGTAAAATAACTCAGCACGTGGCCAAATCTCCTTTAGCATATCCGTATCATTCATACGAGGCACACGCGACGGTGGCTGCAGAACTGTTTCACAGTCTTCTTCGGATAACGTTTCTCTAAAGCTACCGCACAGGGTCTTGCGAGAACAACGTTGCCAGCCTGCTGATGACTCTGTACTGCAGGGGAAAGTTACGTCGTTGAGTGACTTTAGGTGGATACAAGATGTTTCTATTTGGTGTGAGGAGCGGCAGCTTGCTCTAAATGTTGAAAAATGTGTACTACTATGAAAACAGCCCTGTAATGTGCGAATACAGCATTAGTGGCATGGGATTTGACACAGTCACGTCGATTAAATATCTAGGCGTAATGTTACGAGGTGACACGAAATGTAGCGAGCACGACAGGTTGGCGTAAAAAAGGCGAATGGTAGATTTGCGTTTACTGGGAGAATTTCAGGAAATTATAACTCATCCATAAAGCAGACCGCGTACAGAACACTTGTGCGACCTATTCTTATGTACCGCTCGAGAATTTGGGATCCTCATTAGTTCGGATTAAAGGAAGACATCGAAGCAACTCAGAGGAGTACTGCTACATTTGTAACTTTTAAGTTCGATCAACTCCAGAGTATTATGGAATGCTCCGTGATCCCAAATGGGAATCCTTGGAGGGATGAAGACATTCTTTTCGGGAAACACTGTTGAGAAAGCTTGGAAAGCAGCATTTGTAAGAGACTGCAGAACGATTTTACTGTCATCGGCGTTATCTTCCATAAGGACAGTGAAGACTACATAAGAGAAATGAGAGCTCTTGTGGAAGAATAGGATAGCCTTTTTCCCTCGCTCTATTTGCGAGTGGAACAGGAAAGATAATGACTAGCAGTGATACAGGGTAACGTCTGCCAAGCACCTTGTAGCAGCTTGCAGGGTATGTAAGTAGATGTAGTTGTAGATGTTTTCCATTTAAGTTCTATAAGCGGCCCTATTACACTGTCGTATGTGCTTTATCGAACTATTACTGCCCTAGCACAGCGCCTCTGAATACGTGCGATGTCTGGCGTCTTACAAAGACTCTACACACTATTGGGATCTCTAGAAGTGCTCGCACTTGCGACTTCTATGCCATTTCCTTTACACATGTGCCTCATTCTTCCAAAACCATTTCAACAAGCCGAAGTCTTTCATTTGACTTGCCTGTTACAGATTTTACGTGTTCTTTCATTTCACGTCGCACCTTACACTACGCGCAAATGCAGCTTGTTTCTCCTACGATGCAATCATTATCTTCGGCGTTACACGGGAACCCATAACCCCCATGCGCCTGACGCTCCAGATATACACTGACCGATCAAAAGTATCCGGACACTTATTAGTGGATATTAGTTGGGGTGCGTACACCTTTCGCCTTTATGACGATATAAACTCTGCTGGGGACACTTTCAATGACTTGTCTCAACGACTGTGGAGGAATGCAGCCCATTCTTCCTCTCGAGCCTGCTTTGGAACGAATTCGACGATCTAACTCATCTCAAGGGTGTTACGTTGGGTTCAGGTCAGGACACTGGACAGAACAGTCCCTTTCAAAAACGTTATTGTCCACAACCATTGACTAACATATGCTGGTTTACAACAGGGTGCATTGTCCTTCTGATACAAGCAGTAATCTAATCCCAACTGTGCCTCTACTGTATGTAGTACACAATGCTGTAAAATATGTCCGTGTACTTCCGTATTTAGCGTTTTCTTAAATGCAATAAAGAGACCACATTCTTACCACGGAAAACACCCTCATATCATAACACGACCTCCACTGTACTTTGCTACTGACGCTTCACATAATGGCAGATACCGTTCTCAAGATAGTCACGAAACCAAAACCTTTCCATCAGATTATCGTAGAGGCTATGGCGTGATTATTCATTCATCACGCCAATTCACGCGTTTTTACTCACCCACTGTTCAGTGACATCATTCTGTACACCACTTCACGGGCCGCTTTGCATTTTGTGCTAGCTGAACTGCTGGTAGCGCTTTGGAATTTAAGAGTGATTTCTTCCGCTGGTTTCATGTGATTTTTTTTTTTTTCGCAACCACCCTCCGCAAATGTTCGACGGTCCCTGTCCGCAAGTACATGATGTCTGTCTGGTTGCGTTTAGCTTCAGTTGTTCCACTTCATGGTCATATCGCCAACAGTCAACTTGGGCAGCTTTAAAGGGACTGAAATACACCTGATGGATTCGTAACTCAGGTGATATCCAACGACCAGTCCACGTTCGAAGTTAGTGAACTCTCCTGACGATCCATCCTTCTGTTAACACTGTTGATGAAAGAAAGTGGAGTCCATCCAAAAAGATTAATGCTATTTATGCACGTCAGAAAAAGATGAGTTGGAAGAAGGTTAGTAAAAAGTTCAATGTTTCGAAAATAACACTTATGAGGATATCCAAAGTGAAATGTGCTAACCTGAGGAAGCAACAAACACAAAAAGAAGTAGACATACCATTTTGGACAAAGATCTTGAAGAGAAACTGGTTTCCTATTGCCTTCTTGTGGAAGTTTGCTATTTTGGGCTCACTGACAGTGACTTAGGAATAGTAGTCGCACAGTCGACAGAAAGAAATAATGAACACCCTATCAGAGATGAAATTGCTGGGAAAATGGGTAAGTCTTTTTCTTCAATTCCGCAAAACCAAACTGCCAGAAAAAAAAACGTACAGAAATATCCTAAAGCAGGGCTCTAGGTTTCAGCAAAGAAAACAAGAGAAATTCTACAACCTTCTTTCAAACTAGATTATGTTTCCAATATTTTAATAGCCTTTTATACTGTATTTAGTCCTATTTTGATTAGTTTTAGAAGTGGTCCAATTTTTACAACTATTTCTCAAACACGCTAAGCATAAGGTTTTTGAAGGTAATTTTTTCGTACAAAACTTTATATTTTTTAAGAGTAAAACATAAACGTTGCATAACATAATAAATTAATTGTTACAAGCTTTTAAAACATAATTTATTACTATTTTCTCTTTTTTACAAACCAAAAACAAAATGTAGCTCCCATTATGGGTACTACCCTCTACTACTACCACTACTACTACTATTACTACTACTGCTACAACTAACGACTTCCGCCGATAACATCCACACAGCAAAACAGGTCAAAAGACAAAGACATGCACCCAAATTCCTGTGGAATGAAAGTGAAATTATTTGCTTGCATTAAACCTCGATAAGTCCACTTCGATCAGTCAACAGTACCTCCAGCTAGCTAATAGTTCCACTCTCTGATGTAAGATGTCTCTTCCTAACGAGCACGATTCGCCATCTCAGACGCACGAGGGTTGCCGGCTGGCTCCCAACATCGCGAGCTCCAAGCAGCTCTACGAAATTATTCAACGCATTGCCTTATCAGCCGGTTACACTAAAAGCCTCTTTACCGGTCCTTATGTGTGACACCGATTTGTAACTGTAAGTATCTATGTCTCCCATAGAACTTTTGGTATAAAACAGAAATGTACTCTGAAATCGTATCGACAGCACAGTAGGATCATTGTTTTTTATTCTCTGACAGTTAACATTTTCCCACACATTCATGCACAAATACAGTCATGTGAACAGGTGTACGCAGTGTAATTTGTAGTAAACATTTTATAGTTCGTTTCCCAGATGCCTCTGGCTAAATAAAAAAGAAACGAACAGCGTCCGAACAGACCTTGAAGGTCCAACGGTGTCGGCCGGTCGCCGTGTCATGCTCGGCCCTTAGGCGTCACCGGATGAGGATACGGAGGGGTATGTGACCAGCACACCGCTCTCCCGGCAGTTTGTCAATTTTCGTGACCAGTGTCGCTACTTCTCAGTTAAGTAGCTCCTCAACTGGCCTCACAAGAGCTGAGGGCACCCCGCTTGTCAACAGCACTCGGAAGTAATCTTATGGTGCTCGAAAGCACTTTGCATGTCGTGCAACTTATATTTTAGAAGATGACCGTTGACAAGTGTGCTGTGCACATATACAGAGTGTTCAGAAAAATGTGTCGAATACTTTCAGAGATGCCACTACTCAACGAAACAAGAAAAATAAGTCCAATAAACATGTATCCGGAAATGCGCAGTTTCTGAGATAAGTGCAAAAAAAATGGTCCGGAAATGCATATTTTCTGAGACAAACGCGTGTTTACAGGAGATGTTCAACGTGGCGTCCATTCTTGACAATGCACCCCTCTGCCCTCCGAGGTAATGAATGACGTACGCTCTGAAGTATACCCGGTTGTTGTTGTTGTAGCTGCTGTCACACAGTGGAGACGCGACACTGTAGTGTCTGCACATCGTTGATTGGCGTGGCATAGACCAATTCCTTCAAGGGGCCCCATAACCAAAAGAATAGGGGATTGAGGTCTGGGGAACGAGCAGGTGTAGGGGCCCCCTGGCCAATCCAGCGGTCCTGTAATATCTGTCAGATGTTCCCGCACATTGTGACGAAAGTGTGCTGGTGCACCATCATTCGTGAACTACATTTGTATTCACTGCTGCAATGGTACAGCCTCCAGCTAGGTAGGAAATACATTAATGAGGAAGTCCAGATAATGTGCCCTATTTAACCTTCGCCTGTCCATACGTTGATTGAGAATCGGTTTTGATGCCCTCTTTCCTGAATTGCTTGGGGATTTACATCTGCACATATATGCTGGTTGTGGAAATTCACAACACCATCTTTTGTGAACCCTGTATCATACGTAAATAAAATCATGAATGTGAACAGTGGATCTAAGGCACACATCTGCAGCACCCATTGACAGAACCGCCGTCTACCATGATGATCCTGTGGTCTCAGGGCCTGAACGAGCTATATATATATATGGTATGCGTACAGCAAATGTTCATGAAGTAGCCTCCAGATAAGAGAGTGAGCCACGCCTTTTGCTGCTGGTAATCGTCATCATCTGGTCCCAGGGGTTTCTTCCATCGAACGTAGCACTCAGGCGTGTGGACTGTGCGGGGCTTTCCACAGTCACTCTTCCGAGGTACAAGGGTACCTGTGTCCCTCAGACGCTGGAAAAATCTGCCGAGCAGGTTATTAGAGGGCACTCTGTGCTGTGGATATTTTTCAGCGTAGAGGGCACGGACTCGTCGGCTACGTCCATTTGCTAAACCATAGCAGAATATCATATCCGCCATTTCACTCGTCGAGTAGTAGGCTTCCACTGCTAACAAGTGGTGCAAGAGAGAAAATGTAAATGTACTATACCATTTGTACGTACAAAGAGCGCGGTAACAGTACCACACGTAAGTGAATTCGCGTTTAGCAAAAAGTAAAACACCATGATACGTATTCAGGGATGACAGTACTGTACAGCAAGGCACACAAAAACGACGAAAACTAACGTAGCCTACAACACGACTCGAGCCACACAACTAACTGCAGAGCACCTAATAGTGGACAGAGTATTGTGAGTAAGACGTCATAATACCTTTCTGACACATTTGACGGAGCGCCTATCCAACGACTTTGCTAATATCCTAAACCAAGCGATGTGCAGCCCTTCCTATAAACACGTGTTTATCTCGGAAAGTACACGTTTCCGGACCCATGTTTACTGTACTTATTTTTCTTGTTTCAAAGTATTCGATACTTTTTTTGAACATCCCCTATGTATGGCACACTGACAATGATGTGTCCACATCTGTTACTATATGTAACTATTATGTTTGTTTAACGCCATATCCGCTGTAATTATACGACTTTCTTGGTTTTAGTCTCTTTTTATTTTTTTATTACGGTGTGGTGTATGTTCTTAGATGAACTTGAAAATGGACAGTGCCTAAACTTAGACGGGCAAAATAGTAATTTAAAACAAATTCTCGTGGAATCATGTCGTTTTTCTAATTTATTGAGGCTATGGAGCTCACTCGGAAGCAAATGAAATGAAGGTAATAGCACTTAAGGAAGTTGAGCGAATTGGATCAAATATTGTTGTTAATAACATAGTAACTGAACAAGTTAAAAGTTTTAAATATTTAGGAAAACAAATAAGTTACCAGCATAATAGAAATACAAGCAACAATGTTTATCAGCTTCATTACACTTGTGGCACTATTAATAGGACATTAAAGAACAGAGAAAGATAACAAAAACGAAGAAGTCGATGTCTGTTGCAACTTGCTTCAACCTCTGCCTCAGCCTCTCTCATAAAGAGGGTTAAGACGAAAATACACTCCGCTGAGATGTGATTGTTAAGAACAGTGAAACGTACACTTCAAGGCCGGATTAGGAATGAACACTTTGGAGGAGTACTGGATATCGAAGAGATAAACAACTCAATAGAGAAAGATAGAAAATGATGGAGAGATCAGTCAGAATGCCAGAAGTAATACTTACGAAGCAACTATAGAGATAAAGGCCGAAAGGAAGAAGAAATTGTGGGAGGGACAAAATGAGATGGGATCAGCAATAAGCTTCGAAAACGGAATGGGCAGTTAGCCCAGTCCCTAGACGTGAAGACGATGATGATGACAGCAGATGAGCATTTCAGTATATGCATTATGGATGACGAACTGTGATATAAAGTGACGATTTATGGTGGTATAAGCGTGCAACCAGCCGCTTTTTGATTTTACATACGATTTATTTTACCTTTTTTAACTAGATTTCGAGCTACTGCAGGCTCATCATCAGATGGAGCAGTTACAAGAACATATATCGTGGTCCAAGTGTAGCCAGACACTGTGGTGATGGGGCTGGCGAAAATGACAGAAATTTAGCAATCGGTAACGAAACGTTTATGAAACGGGAACGTTATCTTTTGGCTACTTACAAAGCACTGCATCGTGGTATCCATACCAAATCCTTTACCACAATGTATGTTGCATGCTTACATACAAATATTCGCAGTATTTAGCTGCACTTGGGTTCACTCTTATACCGATCAGCCGAAACATTATGACCACTGCACACCGCCAATATGGATGCCTCCTGATGGCGTTGCGGGCCCGTGACACAGTAACAAAAGTATGTAAGCGGAGGAGACAGAGACGGGGGATCATCCTAGCGAAGATAAGGGCTGCAAATGGGGAAATCCATTGAGATAAGCGACTCTGACAAAGGGACGATTATTGTTACGCAAAGCCTGTGAGCGAGTATCTAGAAACGGTGATGCTGGTCGAATGTTCGTGTGCTACTGTCATGAGCATGTAATGTACAGAAAGAGGTAGGACGACAGTGAAACTACCACAAGGCGCTAAATGGTTGGACGTCCACGACTCTGCACACGAAGTAGTGTTCGGAGGCTTGTCTGCTCCGTAAAGTAGGGTAGACGGTGGTGTTTGACAGCTGTGCCGAAAGAGCACAATGCTGGTGCACGGACAAGTGTTTCGGAGCAAACCGCTCATCGTACATCGTTGAACGTGGAGCTCCGCAGCAGACCACCCCAACGTGTTCACATGTTGACCCAACGATATCGTTAATTACGATTGCAGTGGGCGCAGGACAATCGGTATTTGACCGTCGGTTCTTCGCGTGAATCACATTTTTGTTACACAAGATCGATGGTCATCTCCACAAACGCTGTCATCGTGGTGAACGCCGGTTCGAAACGTGCAGCGCGCCACGGACGCAGTGTTATGCTATGAGATACTTTGCCTTGCGCTTGCATGGGACCTGTGGTAATAATCGAAGACACGCTTACGGCTCCGAACCACCTGCATCGCTTCATGCTTGACACGTTTCCCGACGGCGACGTCATTTTTCAGCAGTATAGTTGCCAGTGTCTGAGTCAGAATGGTGCTACGGTGTACTGAGGAGATGTCTAGGCAACCAAACACGCCTGATGTAAATCCTACGGAACTCATCTGGGTCCCTATCGGGGGCCATCACCGTGCACGCATATCAGCGACCCGTTATTTACGTGAATTACATGACCTGTGCGTAGACATCTAACCTCCATAAACCCACTAATAAACTTTCGTATCCCTAAGATGCAGATTTAGTAACGTTTTCCGTTGCAAAGACGTACAAACAAGCTATTAAGCAGGTGGTCATAATGTTTCGGCCCATCGCTCTATTCACACAATGTAAACATTGGGCGCAATTACAAAGAATATGTATGCAATAGATACAACATTTTGCCACATAAACGATGATGATGAGGTCCCATACTCCGAGGAGCGTAGGGGACGATGCGAGAGACCCGCACCGCCGTATTAGGCAAGCTCCTTGCGTAGATGGTTTGCCGTTGCCTTCCTCCGACCGTAGTGGGGATGAATGATTATGATGAAAACGACACAACAACACCCACGAGGCAGGAAAAATCCCTGACCCCGCCAGGAATCGAACCCGGGACCCCGTGCGCGGGAAGCAAGAGCGCTACCGCAAGCTGCGGATATTTAGCCTGAAATACACTGATTACAAAATAAATATTTACAAGTACACGTAATACACATAAGTGAATCTCACTAGTTTCGGGTGTATTCCTATATTGAAAATATACAAATAATACGGTTAAAAAGTTACAGAAAGAATAAACAAATAGAGTGAATAATTTACTATGTAATTAAAGAGTGAGTTAGTTACAGTATGTCGTACTTGTTACGTGACTAAGAGAGTGAGATATTTACTATGTAATTTAAGAGTGAATTAAGAATATAATTTATGCAGGGGGATGATTATGTCTTATTACTGTCTTTTTTTATATTATGGTGCCAGGAAGTCTTGTAAATTCTGGAAGAAAAAGTTCTGCATCAGTTCCGTTGTTTCGTTATGAATTTTTTCAGGTGAGTTTAGCTTGTGAATGTAAATCTCGGATTGTTCAAGAAGCGCCATCTGTAAGACTTTTTCAGCGATGTGCATAACAGAAAGACTGTCGCTGATGTCACCAGTGTTCATGGTGAGCAATATGTGATGTCAAGGTGAACTTTTTTAATTTTTTGAGTCGAGGGGCATCCATATGTTCTTTGTAGTGTGTTGCAAAATTTGTACCTGTTTGTACTATACGGAAGGAACAGCAGGAGCATGTGACTTTGTATATGCCGGACTTTTGATGCGACTCTCTTGTGGATTTATTATTGCGAACAATTCTATTCTTCAGTTTATAGTCGGTGTAAAAGGATATTTTTATGTTAAATAGTGTGAAAAAATTGGAAGTTTATTTGGCACATTGCCAAGAAATGGAAGACTGACAGATTTTGGTATTTCTTTCTTATCTCGTAGTGGAGATGGTGACTGTTTAAATCTACATTGGATTTTTTCAGCTAGAGAATTTATGAGGGAAGTACTACACCCATTATTTTGGGCTTCAGATTTAAGTATGTTAATTTCCTTACTTGTATCTGCTTCACTGATCGGGATATGGAGCATGCCGTTTACAGATGACCTGAAGAAAGCAGTCAGCTTTTCTTCTGAAGTCATAAAGCTCCAGTTTATGAAAGAAATGAACAGGTGTCCCCCCCCCCTCCCCCCAGTGTTGTGGGTGTGAGGAGCCTGCAGGCAGCTCGCGTGGCCGCGGCCCCTGGCCACAGTGGTGCGGGCTCGCAGGAGCCGCGGGACATTTGTGCGGCTCGGCGGTGGCCCTTTGACATTTAGGCGCTGCATCGATCGCGCCGAATGCCCGCGCGCCACCCGGGTTTTCGGGTCTCGCGTCCCGAGATGGCGAGGAGCACAAGGCGAGCCGGAAGCGCGCCGATGACAGCTCTCGAGGTACGTCATCGGTTCGGTGTAGCTGGGGGTGGAGGGAGAAGGTTAGAGCAGGGTTGCTGCGCGCTGGCTGTCATACTATCCCCGGGCCCTGGCGCCGCTGCCGGCTCACAGCGCGAGATGCTCTCAGCCACACTATCTCAAACCGAGATCATCGCACAGCGTACGTTGAACTTCAAACTGTCAATCTTAGCGATAATAAAAATTAGTATTTTTTATTATCTTTTAATTTCTCTTAAAGATTCTACTTTTCGTACCGAGTCATTGCAGACAGGTATACGTGCCACTGTATGAGTGCTGAATCGACGGACCGAAATTCAAGGCACCGTGTCAGTACACACGACAGACCAGTATTCCCTGAATAACCGATCGGGAGACGTGAGGCTGAGTAACAGGCACCCGCGTCTGCCTGCACGGACAGGCCACCCGCCTCTATGCCCTCGGCAGCTTGCGTCTGCCTTTAATATTCTGCATTCGCCCTTCCGCCCTGAAGTCTCACTGCTTCTCTCAAATATCTTTCAACATTCGACATCCAGCTCTGCTGTAATGAGACTGGCATGGTATAGCTCCATCTTGCCTGAAGAGTATCACTGTAAAGCGAAATTATAATAAACGCACACATTATTCTAATATTCTTAAGAGCAAGCTAGAAGGGGTCTGTACAATGGAGACGAACTTGCAGACAATATTAAAGAAATAGAAGAGAACGCAGATGAAGGTGAGATGGGAGATATGATACTTGGTGGGAGAATCAGCCATTACAAAACTCTTCCATCTTGTATGAAACATGTGCGAGAAGATGTAATATTCTGAGACTTCAAAAAGAATGTAGTAATCCCAATTCTACAAAAAGTAGGTGCCGATAGCTGTGAAAATTACCAAACCATCAGATTAATAAGACATCGCTGCAAAATGCTAACACGAATTCTAAATAGAAGAATGAAAAAACTGGTAGACGCTGATCTTGGGGAAGATCAGTTTAGATTCCAAAGAACTGTAGGAACCCTTGAAGAAATACGAACCCTTGGACTTCTCTTAGCAGACAGGTTAAGAAAACGCAAACCTATGTTTACAACATTTGTAGTCTTAGAGAAAGCTTTTGACAATGTTGACTGGAATACTCTCTTCCAAATTCTGAAGGTAGCAGAGGTAAAATACAAAGAACGAAAAGCTATTTACTACTTGTACAGCCGCGCGGTCTCAGGCGCCTTGCCACGGCTCGCGCGGCTCCCCTCGTCGAAGGTTCGAGTCCTCCCTCTGGCATAGGTGTGTGTATTGTCCTCTGTGTAAGTTAGTTTAAGTTATATTAAGTAGTGTGCAAGCATAAGGACCGATGATCTCAGCAGTCTGATCCCACAGGATCTTACCACAAATTTCCAACTTGTACAGAAACCAGACGGCAGTAATAAGAGTCGTGGGGCATGAAAGGGAAGCAATGGTTGAGACGAGAGTGAGACAGGATTTCGTTCAGTCTCTGCACTGAACAAGCAGTACAAGAAACCAAAGAAAATTTTTGTGTAGGAGTTAAAGTTCTGGGAAAACAAAGAAAACTCTGAGCCGATGACATTGCAATTCCATCAGAGCCAGCAAAGGACTTGGAACAGCAGCTGAACGGAGTAGATAGTGTCTTGAAAGGAGGACATAAGATGAACACCAACAAAAGCAAAACAAGAATAATTGAATATAGTCGAATTAAATCTGTTGATGCTGAGGGAGTTACATTAGAAAACTAGGCACTTATAGTAGTAGATGAATTTTGCTATTTTGAGAGAAAAATAGCTGATGGTGGCAGAAGAAAAGATTATATAATATGCAGACTGGCAACGACAAGGAATGCGTTCCTGGTCCGCAGCTCGTGGTCGTGCGGTAGCGTTCTCGCTTCCCACGCCCTGGTTCCCGGGTTCGATTCCCGGCGGGGTCAGGGGTTTTCTCTGCCTCGTGATGACTGGGTGTTGTGTGATGTCCTTAGGTTAGTTAGGTTTAAGTAGTTCTAAGTTCTAGGGGACTGATCACCATGGATGTTAAGTCCCATAGTGCTCAGAGTCATTTGAACCATTTTTTTTTTTGCGTTCCTGCATAAGAGAAATTTGTTAATATGAAACATTGATTTAGGTGTCAGATTGTATTTTCTGAAAGTAATTGTATAGTGTATAGCCATGTGGACGATAAAGGGTATAGACAAGAAGAGAATAGAAGTATTTGAAATGTGGTGCTACAGAAGAATGGTGAAGATTAGATGGGTAGATCGCGTAACTGATGGGGAAGTACAGAATAGAACTGGTAAGAAAAGAAATTTTTAGCACAACCTGACAAGAAGAAGGGATAAGATTTATAGAAGACATTCTCAGTCATCAAGAGATCACCAGTTTACGATAAATTAAGCGGAGTCAGAAGCATGTACACTACGTGATCAAAAGTTTCGCGACATCTGGCTGAAAATGACTACCAAGTTCGCGGGGCCCTCCATCAGTAGTGCTGGAATTCAATATGGTGTTTGCCAACCCTTAGCCTTGATGACAACTTCCACTCTCGCAGGCATAAGGTACGTTTAATCAGGTGCTGGAAGGTTTCTTGGGGAATGGCAGCCCATACTTCACGGAGTGCTGCACTGAGGTGAGGTATGGATGTCGGTCGGTGAGGCCTGGCACGAAGTCGGCATTCCAAAACATCCCAAAGGTGTTCTATAGGATTCGAGTCAGAACCCTTTGCAGACCAGTCCATTACAGGGATGTTATTGTCGCGTAACCACTCCGCCACAGGCCGTGCATTACGAACAGGTGCTCGATCATGTTGAAAGATGCAATTGCTACCCTGGAATTGCTCTTCAACAGTGAGATATGATAAACATCAGTGTAGGCCTGTGCTGTGATAGTGCCACGAAAAACACCAAGAGGTGCAAACCCCTTCCATGAAAAACATGACCACTCCATAACACCACCGCCTCCGAATTTTACTGTTGGCACTACACACGCTGGAAGATCACCGGGAATTTGCCATACCCACACCTGCCATCGGATCGCCACATTGAGTACTGTGATTCGTCACTTCACACAACGTTTTTCCACAGTTCAATCGTCCAGTGTTTACGCTCCTTACACTCAGAGACGCGTCGTTTGGCATTTACCGGCGTGATGTGTGGCTTATGAGCAGCTGCTCGACCATGAAATCCAAGTTTTCTCACCTCCTGCCTAATTGCTATAGTACTTGCAGTGGGTCCTGGTGCTGTTTGGGATTCCTGTGTGATGGTCTGGATAGATGTCTGCCTATTACACGTTACGACCCTGAACTGTCGGCGGTCTCTGTCATTCAACAGACGAGGTCGGCCTGTACGCTTTTGTGCTGCACGTGTTCCTTCAGGTTTCCACTTCACTATCACATCGGAAACAGTGGATCTAGTGACGTTTATGAGTGTGGAAACCTCGCGTACAGACGTATGACAAAAGTGACACTCTATCACCTGACCACGATCGAAGTCCGTGAGTTGTGCGGAGCGTCCCATTCTGCTCTCTCACGATGTCTAATGACTACTGAGGTCGCTGACATGGAGTACCTGGCAGTAGGTGGCAGCACAATGCACCTAATATGAAAAACGTATGTTTTTGTTGGTGTCCGCATATTTTCGATGACATACTGTAGAGTCCGGCAAATAGTGCTTTTGATTAAAACAGATAGTAA
Source organism: Schistocerca americana (assembly GCF_021461395.2). Taxonomy (NCBI): domain Eukaryota; kingdom Metazoa; phylum Arthropoda; class Insecta; order Orthoptera; family Acrididae; genus Schistocerca; species Schistocerca americana. Next base: position 545,751,777 of record NC_060119.1, read on the forward strand.
ACCCACTATCATGCTCTACGTATCCGAATATATCAGTTGTGAAGACCCCAACTTAAGTTACACTGTTGGGGACGCATAATCCTAAAGCGTTAATCCGTTGTGCACATTTAACCCAGTGCTGGAGATAGCACTAATCCCGTACTGTGAGACAGATCCAGCCTTACGTGCCAGTGCTCACTGATCATTAAGGATGGATCTGTCTCACAGTTAATTCCGACACATAGTGTTTTTAGCAACACTGTGGTTTCACGATGTTTCATCCAAGAACTGCCGAACATATAACATCCAGTATGGTGGTGCACCATCTCGTTAAAACACAACACATGGCTGAAATTCCTGTAGCAGTTACTGTCGCAGCACACGTAGAAGTATATCCACAGAAGCTTCATGAGTTAACGAAACCGCACAGACATTTGGAAGTATATCGACAAAAACATGAAAACTGCCACCGTCTTGTAAAAGATTGGACTGCAATTATCTGATTCAGTGCCTGTGGCAATTAAATGCAAAATATTCCTGCATGGGAAGCAAGGTACAATTAACATACACAGTGACGTACGGTAATAAAAATTCGTGGAAAAGGTCAAAATAAGGAACAATAACTTAGCACCAACTACTCCTGCTACAGAAACCTTTGATCATTTGACAGTCTTTAACACTTCTGGCATCTCTTACATCTTTAAAAATAGTGCTCTGGCCACTACACATAACGGAAACTCGTCAGATTGAAGAAAACATCCTAGAAATGGAATTGGTTATGCTTATTACTTCAGAGTCGCCTGCCGAAAGGGAAGTTCTGCGACATTAGCGACCTCAAAATGTAAGCCAAATTCAAAAGACAAAACTTTTATTTAATCAGATCCAGTGAACAATTGACAGAGAAGAGCGCGGACCAATGTTCTGAAAATTGTAGCAAACTAAAATAAAATCGGCCTTCACTCCGTGGGACTGGCGTTTAGCTGAAAGGCTGCAGGAAGCAAAAATCAATAACCCTTCCACATCTGGGCAGCCCGCAAAAGCAAGGTAAATGAGACAATAGTTCAATAAAGACAACTTAGCATTCAAAGTGTATAAACAAATGATTTAAATGCGAGCTGCTCATAAACCTATATTCTTGAAGTGTAGCGAGGGGGCGCCAGCCAGCACCAGATAACAGACACAGCGACGAATACGTTCTCACCATTCCGAAGCTCCATTTGCAGTGGAGATCGAACGCTGCTGTCAATCTAACGAATGAATATGATCCTTTTTCTATGTAAAAGCAGGGGAAAGCAACCGAAACTTCCCACTCAAACCAAGTAAAACGCGTCGTTACAATTCATGAGGTTGGTGCTGGTTTTCAACAGCCTCTCTCCACTGGTCAGCACCGACCGCACCGCGTTTGGTGGTAGGGACGTTACTTCGAACTGGACAGTCCGTAAGTTTTGAGGGAAGCAAAGAACTTTCTCACACCATGGAAGTACCGGTGGGCGGCCTGCCCTTTGATGTGTGGACCGAAAGGCAAATTTCGCCCTCAAGCAGCCTCAGGGAAAGGCTATAGCCACCGATGGCGCTGAGCCTTTGGCAAGCGGATTAGCGACAGGAACTGTCTACAATAAGAATTTCGGGAAATAGGACCATTTCCGCAAAAACTGGCTGCTACCCAGGAGCTGCTCGCTTCCTGCTATTGAGGCACAGTGAAAAGCACTCTGCCAACCCTACGGGACTGCCAAGCCTTCCGTAAGCTCTCCCTTCTGGCGAGAAATCGAGTACTTGCCTCTCCCAGCAAAATGTGCCAGACTCACACAATTAATTATCGCCTAATCGTGACAGAACTGAAACAAAAGTCAAAAGCGATATGCGACAGTCATGTCAAAAGCTGCCACATGCAACAAACTGCTTAGCTGAATCTAGCATAGTTCCACAGAAATGATTGTTTGATATCAGGGAAATACTTAATGCCCACCCTGTATTTACTGCACACATAACGACATAAATCTTAAATCTGGACAGAACTCGGAGACTGGAAACAAATTACAGCACCAGTTGCAATTTTATTGTTTAAACACCATGACTGGTTTGACAGCAATAACCATTTCAAAATTATTATCGGAATAAAAATACACAGATCAGCTGGAACATTATGGCCACCGGTATGATAACGATATCAAACCGTCCAGACGATATCACAGTAATCTGGAGGGGAATGACTGCTAGCCATACTCACGGTGCATGTCAAATCAGTGAGCGTGCTATCTGTGCGTAGAATGAGGAAGGCGCGCGATCTATCTGAGATTGACCGAAGGGAGATTGTGATGGCCCAGAGGGTCGGCACGAGCATTTCGGGAACTGCACGACATATCGGGTGTTCGAGGAGTGCTGTGGTGAGCGTCTCCAATACGTGGTGAAACCTAGGTGGAACCACGTCCAGATCGCGGGGTTGGGCGGCCACCATTACAGATGTCGAACGTCGTAGGCTGGGCAGACTGGTGAAATAGGTCAGGCAGCGAACTGTGACGGAACTCACATTGTAGTTTCATGGTGAGCAGAGTACAAACGTGTTTGAACACACAGTGCACCGGACACTCCTAACGATGGGCCTCCGCAGCCAACGACCCATGCATGCGCCAGCTTTAACACGACGACATCGACAATTACGACTGAAACGAGCACATGACCATTGCCACTGGACGTTGGCGCAGTGACAGAGCGTTACATGATCTGAAGAGTCCTGATACATGTTCATCTTGCCGATTAGAGGACGTGAATCCGTCGTTCTCCAGGAGAACATCTAATTGACACCTGTACTGTGGGATGGAGACAAGCTGGCGACGGCTCCATTATGCTCTGGGGAACATTCACATGGGAATCCACGGGTCCAATTGAGCTTGTGCGAGACCCCATGACGGCTAAGGAGTATCGTACACTAGTTGCAGGCCACGTACACCCCTTCATGACGATCATGCTTCCCGACGGCAGTGGCATTTTTCAACAAAATATTGCGCCAGAAGTACGATTGAGTGATTCGTGGAACACAGTGGCGAATTCTAATTGATGTGCTGCCCCCCCTTCCCCCCAACTCGCCAGATCTGAACCCGATCGAACACATCTGAGATATGGCTGAACGCGGCGTCAGAGCTCATCGCCCCCCTGCCTGGAATTTACGGGGATTAGGCGACTCGGTGCGCAGAAGTGGTGACAACTCCCTCCAGCGACCTACCAAGGCCTCATTGCATTCATATTCCATTACGCGTCGCCGCTGTTATCCGTGCTGAAAGTGCACATACCGGCTATTAGGTAGGTAGTTTTTATGGTCTGGCTGATCAATGGACATATCAGCGTTCAAAAGAGTACAAATGGAATAAGTCATATCAGAAGAACAACAAACATCGTTAAGAAAAGACAGTGAAGAGTGAACTACATAATGCAAAGTAAATAATGTTGTATAAAATCTCGTCCAAGTTCCAAGACGGTAACAGAAATAACGTGTGAAGTTACGAACCTAGCGTCGTGGAGGTACGCAGATGCATATTGATGAGACATGTGAAGAGGCAGTGCTTACATAGGGGGGGGGGGGGGGTCGCAGGGAGGGTCTGATGACGTCAGGGGAGGTGGATAGCAGGAAGCAAATGTCAAATACAACACACAAATATGTAGCACTTACGAGATGTAGGCAATAACCCAGGAGAAAACATTGTAAAAAGAAGCAGTATGAAAAAAGTAAAGACATTTGACGACGGTTAGAGAACAGTGGTGGAAGTGTCTAGGCTGGGGAACCAGCTAAGGCAAACTCGAGCCTGCAGCATCGACGAGACAACGATGTTCGATGGCAAAAAATAAGATTCTGCCCACGACAGTCGTCGACTTGACCGTCTACCTTTACAAGGGGTTCGTGGATATGGTGAAGTACTGAATAAGGGTCAACAAACTTAGGTAGATCGCAAACTACACCATACTCGATATGTTGAGAACGTCAGCTACGGAAGCGATTTGAAATTATTCCTATAAAACGTAAATTACATATACTGTAAATTGTGCTGTAAGCAAATGTAATGACTATTATGCAGTACATTTAATGTTTATCAACGAAGAAGTGACAAGCTTGGGCTTAACAATGGGCAGCGCAAAGTATCTGCGGCGTACATTAATAACCGATTGACTTACTAGTCGACCCTATACTGACTATTTAAATTTAAGGAAATCAGCATATTTTGTCTTACACAGTTTTCTCAAAGTTATATAATTGTTTCGATAGGAATTCTTTATGAATCTAGCTTTGCTAGTTGTTGAAGTGATGAGGACTGATGACAATACTTTATTTAGAAGTTTTTGTTGGCGTGGTACACCCGAAGAAATACAGGTTTGTGCAACGCTACTAGACATTTCTCACGCTCGTTCTTTGTATCACTTTTCTTCTTCAAATTTCTGGAAGGTATTTTCTGGATGTGATTGACGGAAGGATACGGAATAACGGCGACAGAGTGCTGGGGGGGGGATAAACCTAACAAAACCAGAAAACGATAAAACTCTCAAAATATCGAAAGAAATCAAGTCTGTTATACACCACTAAATAGACCGATTTCACAACTTCTCAGTGCTACATACTGAAGTGCCAAACAAACGAGTAAAGTCTCGCGAATTCAAATATAGATACAGGGTGTTTCAAAAATGACCGGTATATTTGAAACGGCAATAAAAACTAAACGAGCAGCGATAGAAATTCACCGTTTGTTGCAATATGCTTGGGACAACAGTACATTTTCAGGCAGACAAACTTTCGAAATTACAGTAGTTACAATTTTCAACAACAGATGGCGCTGCGGTCTGGGAAACTCTATAGTACGATATTTTCCACATATCCACCATGCGTAGCAATAATATGGCGTAGTCTCTGAATGAAATTACCCGAAACCTTTGACAACGTGTCTGGCGGAATGGCTTCACATGCAGATGAGATGTACTGCTTCAGCTGTTCAATTGTTTCTGGATTCTGGCGGTACACCTGGTCTTTCAAGTGTCCCCACAGAAAGAAGTCACATGGGTTCATGTCTGGCGAATAGGGAGGCCAATCCACGCCGCCTCCTGTATGTTTCGGATAGCCCAAAGCAATCACACGATCATCGAAATATTCATTCAGGAAATTAAAGACGTCGGCCGTGCGATGTGGCCGGGCACCATCTTGCATAAACCACGAGGTGTTCGCAGTGTCGTCTAAGGCAGTTTGTACCGCCACAAATTCACGAAGAATGTCCAGATAGCGTGATGCAGTAATCGTTTCGGATCCGAAAAATGGGCCAATGATTCCTTTGGAAGAAATGGCGGCCCAGACCAGTACTTTTTGAGGATGCAGGGACGATGGGACTGCAACATGGGGCTTTTCGGTTCCCCATATGCGCCAGTTCTGTTTATTGACGAAGCCGTCCAGGTGAAAATAAGCTTCGTCAGTAAACCAAATGCTGCCCACATGCATATCGCCGTCATCAATCCTGTGCACTATATCGTTAGCGAATGTCTCTCGTGCAGCAATGGTAGCGGCGCTGAGGGGTTGCCGCGTTTAAATTTTGTATGGATAGAGGTGTAAACTCTGGCGCATGAGACGATACGTGGACGTTGGCGTCATTTGGACCGCAGCTGCAACACGGCGAACGGAAACCCGAGGCCGCTGTTGGATCACCTGCTGCACTAGCTGCGCGTTGCCCTCTGTGGTTGCCGTACGCGGTCGCCCTACCTTTCCAGCACGTTCATCCGTCACGTTCCCAGTCCGTTGAAATTTTTCAAACAGACCCTTTATTGTATCGCTTTTCGGTCCTTTGGTTACATTAAACCTCCGTTGAAAACTTCGTCTTGTTGCAGCAACACTGTGTTCTAGGCGGTGGAATTCCAACACCAGAAAAATCCTCTGTTCTAAGGAATAAACCATGTTGTCTACAGCACACTTGCACGTTGTGAACAGCACACGCTTACAGCAGAAAGACAACGTACAGAATGGCGCACCCACAGACTGCGTTGTCTTCTATATCTTTCACATCACTTGCAGTGTCATCTGTTGTTGAAAATTGTAACTACTGTAATTTCGAAAGTTTGTCCGCCTGAAAATGTACTGTTGTCCCAAGCATATTGCAACAAACGGTGTAATTCTATCGCTGCTCGTTTAGTTTTTATTGCCGTTTCAAATATACCGGTCATTTTTGAAACACCCTGTATATGTAAACAGGCAGAATACGGCGCTGCGGTCAGCAACGCCTATATAAGACAACAAATGTCTGACGCAGTTGTTAGATCGGTTACTGTCGCTACAATGGCAGGTTATCAAGATTTAAGCGAGTTTCAACGTGGTATCATAGTTGGCGCACAAGAGCGATAGGACACAGAGGTAGCGATGAAGTGGGGTTTTTCCCGTACGACCATTTCACGAGTGTACCGTGAATATCAGGAAACCGGTAAAACAACAAATCTCCGACATCACTGCGGCCGGAAAAAGATCCTGCAACAACGGGACCAACGATGACTGATGAGAATCTTCCAACGTGACAGAAGTGCAACCCTTCAGAAAATTGCTGCAGATTTCAGTGGTGGGCTATCAACAAGTGTAAGCGTACGAACCATTCAACGAAACACCATCGATATGGACTTTCGAAACCGAAGTTCCACTTGTGTACCCTTGATGACTGCACGACACAAAGCTTTACGCCTCGCCTGGGCCCGTCAACAACGACATTGGACTGTTGATGACTGGAAACATGTTGCCTGATCGGAGGAGTCTTGTTTCAAATTGTGTCGAGCGGATGAACGTGTAAGAGTATGGAGACAACCTCCTGCATCCATGCACGCTGCATGTCAGCAAGGGTTGTTCAAGATGGTGGAGGCTCTGTAATAGCGTGGAGCGTGTGCAGTTGGAGTGATACGGGACCCATGATACGTGTAGATACGACTCTGAGAGGTGGTACGTACGTAAGCATCCTGTTTGATGACCTAAATCCATTCATGTCCATTGTGCATTCTGGCGGACTTGGGCAATTCCAGCAGGACAATGAGACACCCCACACGTCCAGACTTGCTACAGAGTGGCTCCAGGAACACGCTTCTGAGTTTAACACTTCCGCTGGCCAGCAAATTCCCCAGATATCCGACGAAGGACTAATGAGCAATATGCTTTGCAACTTGCCGTTCAGAAGAGACCTCCACCCCGTCGTAGGTTTACGGTCAGCCCTGAAGGATTCATGGTGTCAGTTCCCTCCAGCACTACTTCAGGCATTAGGCGAGTGCATGCCACGTCGTGCTGCTGCGCTTCTGCTTGCTCGCAGGGGCCCTACACGATATTGGGCAGGTGTACCAGTTTCTTTGGTTTTTCAGTGTATAACATGTCACGCCATCTGAGAAGAAGAAACACTAAGAAGAAGATATAGCTGTTCGGCCAGTCTAGCAGCAGACAGTGTAACAACGGACTTCCTGCTGCCGGCTGTGAACCAGCTGTATAAGCCAATGGGTTGAATTATATATCTTCCTCGTGATTCAGTATATCAATTAGCGCAAACCATATGAAGATCCCTACGGCAGATCCCAAGATTACCCTGCACATTTAGACTGAAAAACGCAACACTGGACTTGAGTTTACAATATGTAGTGGTGGTGACATGTCCTCGTCATTAACAGAAACCAAGAGGAAGACATAGAAATAGTCACCGAAAGGAAGCGAATGATTCAGTTACACAAACGTCTGAGAATCGAGGTCATTGTGTGGAATCGATAGCTGGAAAAGAATATGGAGCAAGTTAATTGGGTAATAGCACGAGATGGCGTTCGGCCAAACCACTGGAGCAATAACGGTTTCTCACAGCCTAATTGAGTTTCCGTCCCCCTTATGAAACTGTCTGCTGGGAACTTTTCCAATAAATGCGACGATCGTTTCTACTCGCATGGCTAGCCTGGGAGCGCGATATGTCGCTGGTAAGGAGTCATCACCGTACAATCGGTTGCGATCAATAAAGACACAGCCGACCTCACTCTCAGAAATTTACGTGTCATTTTGCTCACGAGCTGAAAGTAACAACCATGCTCATCATGGATTCAGATAAAGTAACTACTTTTCCACATGGTATACAATAAACGTGCTGCACGCAATTAAAATACAGCACTCAAAGAACAACTCAAAACAATATGAGTGGAAATACTTAAAATTATTATCCGTTTTCCACTCGGTGTAAATATAAACCTTCAGGAAGATAGTAATAATTCGTTTGGTATTCAATTTCTTAGATGAAGATCACTTTGGCTTTAGATAAAGTAAAAGCACCAAGGAGGAGTACTGAAATTGCGCATGATAACACAAGCAAGACTTCAGATAAATAAAGGTACTTTCATGTCATAAACAAAAGGGTGTGACAACATAAAGCACACCAATACGTTCAAGACGCTCAGAAAGACAGCTATCCATTACAAAAAAGGGTAATATGCAAAAACCATGAGTCACCAATAAGAATGTTAGACAAAGTGAGAAGGGCTAAGATTAAAGAGGTTGTAAGGTACGGATTCAATCTTCCTTCTTTAATGTTCAACCAGTATGTTAAAGAATCAATGAGGAACATCAACAAAATGTTCAGAAGTGGGATTAAATATCAGACTGAAAGAATATCAATGATAATATACGGTGTGGCACAGTACCCGTTAAAAAGACGACTAATTCGAAAACCTGTTGAATGGAGTGAACAATCTATGACAACAGAACATCATTTGAAAATGAACTAAAAAAAAGACGAAAGTGTTGAGGAATGACAGAAATGTAATTATCAGTATATCTGACATTAAAATTAGGTACCACGTAGCGAAAGAAATTTCTACATTAGGAGCAAAATAAAGCGTGACCTCACGTCCCTCCACACCAATCCATGACGCGATTGGCAGAGGGTGACATGGCAGTCGGTCGATACTGACGGATACGTCAAGGTCTGTGGACGGAGTTTACGTTTATTTTACGTTTCTAGTCAGGAATATACTAAGGTGTTGTTTAGATTTGAGTTGTTTTCCGTTGTGCGCAGTGGCCAAATTATTAAAGGATTGTTGGGTAACACAGAATGCACTTATTTGTGCGGGTAGCACTCGCAGATTTTTATTTCAGAGCTCAGATCGTTACTACTGCAGATTAACTTCACCTTTTATCGTAATAGAATGCGCTAGCTCCCTTACTGACTACTTTTTTTTATAAACTGTACATCTGATCTTTTATTATTTTGAGTGTTTTCATACAATTGTTATACATGGAATGATTTATAATTTTTGTGTAGCACGTAACACCACTTTTAACTTTGTACCACTTCCTAGATTTAAAATTTAGCTCCTTGCAATGTAACAGCTGTGTCTTTATTAAGATGTGCTTCTTTCATTATTAAAAATATGTAATTTTGTGACCAAAATATTTGTACGTATATCAGCTGAACAACCTGTTTTTCAGTAAGCCTTGACATAACATTTTAGCCTGTAGCATTAAGCATAGTGTCACGAACGCTACCTACTGGCAAAATTGTTTACTTTCTGCCGTGCTATGAGCTCTGATGGCTGCGGAATGTAGTAGGAGACGACTACGGACTGTATACGATTTTGTAGTTGTTCCGAAAAGGGACAATAAGGTATATCTAAATAAATATAACAGCTTAATGCAGGGTAGAAGTACTCTAGGCTTGGTCACCAATATAGTTTTATTATCATCTCAGCACTACGCGTTTCGGGATATCCCCGTCGCCAGATCTGTGGTATGAATGTAGAGATTCATATTCATTCGAACAATGCAGTCAAGCTGACAAACGTATCTGCCAAAATCGCATAGAGTCCGATGTCGCCTCCTAATACATTCCGGCATATCATCAGAGCCCATACTGACATAGCATGATAGAAAGTAAACAATTTTACCAGTAGGTGGCGTTTGTAACACTACGCTTAGTGCTACAGGTTAAAATGTTATTTGTCGAGACTTACTGAAACATGAATTGTTGAACTGACACATGTACAAATTTTCTGGCCATAAAATAATACAATTTTTTTATAATAAAAGGGCACATTTTAATAAAGACGCTGCTGTTACAGTGCAAGCTGCTAAATTTTAAATCTAAAAAGTGACACAAAGTTAAAAGTTGTGTTGTGTGCCACAGCAAAATTACAAATAGTTCCATATATAAAGATTATGTAAAGAATGAAGTGTATAACACTCAAAATAATAAAAGATCAGATGTACAATTTTTAAAAAATGTGATCAGGAAGGTAGCAAGTGCATTCTATTACGACAAAAGGTGAAATTAATTTGCAATTATAACGGTTTAACTCTGAAAGAAAAACCTGCAAGTGCTAACACAATAAAGAGCATTTTACAGGGTGTTTGTAAATGAATTTCGGGGTTTTAACTCTTTATAATATCTATTACATTAAACTTACAGTTATAAATGATATGTCAAATGAAGGAGCAACTCAAACAGTTTTACTAAGAATCTTATAAATGTTCAATGTGAGCACCATTTGTCACACAGTACACATCAAGTCTATAGCCGAGTTCTTCCCAAACGTTGGTGTGTCTTCAGTGACTGTAGCAACAGCTGCTTCAATCCGGTTTCTTAATTCAGGGAGGTCTGCTGGTAGCGGAGGCACGAACACACGATCCTTGATGAAGCTCCAGGAAACAAATTTTTTCTTGACATCGCTGAGGTTAATTTCCCCAGCCCTAACTTGATGAACATGAAGGAGGAGTATATAAGCGAGTCTCGGCTGTGTCACTGTTGACTTTGGGACACGTTCTGAGTCGTCGCAAGGTTCAAATGGTTCAAATGGATCTGAGCGCTATGGGACTTAACATCTGAGGTCATCAGTCCCCTAGAACTTAGAACTACTTAAACCTAACTAACCTAAGGACATCACACACATCCATGCCCGAGGCAGGATTCGAACCTGCGACCGTAGCGGTCGCGCGGTTCCAGACTGAAGCGCCTAGAACCGCTCGGCCACACCGGCCGGCCTCGTCGCAAGGCACTGATGATCTCTCAGAGGGTGCTGCCGATACTGCAACGGTCATAATCAAAATCATCAGGTGAATAACTTCCTGAAACTGTTATCTAAACCCATAGTGATAAATTGTCTTCCAAAATATGGTACATAATTTGGTTGTACACCAATGATTAGAATTCGTAAGACTTCGAGCGGTGGAAGAAGTTTGTCCACTTTAGAACCTACTGTTCTAAAGTATACTAAAAGCATTATTTTCAAAAATGGAATGTCCGACAGAGAAACTATAGTTCAACATGTCACTCTGTTGCACTGAAAACAAACTGACGATGTCCAGGCCTAAAGGATGTGATAGATGGGCTAAATGCAGGACGCAAAGCAAGGCAACCATAGCTGTGACGTAGCATCCAACGTAATGTGTGACACAAGACTCTCTCTCTCTGTCGCTGCGATTTACATTAATGCTCAACGCCAATTTGACAACGTCTTCAGTGACCTTTAGTGCTTCGAGGCCATCCAACACAGCGACCACTGCATCCAAATCAACGATGAGAGAAATACCTTAGTCACATTTACACCTGCGTCAGTTCTAACTACCTTGCCCCTAAGAAAAAAGAGACAGCAGATTTGAGGCTTCGAATGAACGCTTCCGGAGCCAATTCTCTCATCACTACCGTTAAATCACCAGTACTTCGCGATACTGTCTGCCCCTCACTGTTCCGGACCACAAATTGTATGGCTGCTCTTCACTTGCTAACTTCGTGGATAACCAGCAAATCTGCGATTCTTTAAAGAATCGAGCTCCAATGCATAAAAGAGCTTAAAATGTCTGATTACAACTGAGTTAATATGTTAAATATTTGACTCCGAACATTTAAGCGAGAAGAAGACTAGGTAAAGTTTGAAATAATGGTTAAAGTTTCCTGGAAGCGACTGTGTACTCTTATTGTGAAACACTGGACGAATGTAGTCTGGGTAATTTGCGCTAAATTTTAAGCAAAAGATAATTTTTCACCCATCTCAACGTTTAAGTCGTCATATGTCTTGAACTGTACCCATGGTCAGCCGTCACGGTAGCTCAGCGTGCTGGCTCAGAGGGTTGGCTACCCCCTGCAATAAAAAAAACCTGAGTGAACGGATAAACGAAGAACCTGAACGGGTGTCATCGGACGTCCTCCCCGAACGCATTCAACGAATGACATAGAACAAACGGAGATTTAAAAAAAATATGGTCTAGGGGTAGAATCTTTGATAAATAATCAAAATCTCGTCGGATCTGGGGTCAAAACACGTCACCGCTTAGATTTTGATCAATAATCAATATTGGCAGTCGAAGACATCCGGCATAAGAAGTAACCCTCATTCTGCCAACGCTTTGTCAAAGAGGGTGGAGAAGCGGACAGAAGATCAGGGCACTCCATGTCCTAGGGGTGGGAAACTGCCCCTAAAGGAGGAAGAATCAGCAATGATCAACGACGTGAGGATGAAGAAAGCAATGGAAACCAATGCATTAAAGACACATAATGTGTATCCACAGGACATGCGGCCTGTAATTGAAAAAGAGTCGTGGCAAGAGATACTGGAATAGTAACCCGTTCGGATCTTCGGGAGGGGACTGCTAGGGGGAGGTGAGGAAAAGATTGAAAAATCAATGAAAGGATAACGTTCTACGAGTCTGGCCGTGGAGTGACAAAGCATGAACGTGGTAGGGAATCTAGAAAATCTAAAAATGGAAATAAAAAGTCTCAAGCTAGATATAGTAGGGAACAGAAACTGGAATGGAAAAAAGGAAGTATAGGGTAATATCAACAGACGCAGAAAATGGTATAACGGGAGTAGTATCCGACATGAGTAGGAAGGTAGGACGAAAGTATGTTACAGTGAACAGTCCAGTAATAGGACAGTTCTTGTCAGAATCGCCAGCAAACCAACACCGACGACGATAATTCGGGTATACCCGCCGACGTCGCAAGCTGAAGATAAAGCGATAGAGAATGTATATGAGGATCTTGAAACAATAATACAGTACATAGAGGGAATTGAAAAGCTAATAGTCATGGGGGACTGGAATGCAGCTGTAGGGGAAAGAGCAGAAGAGAAGGTTACAGGAGACTATTGGCTTGGGACAAGGCATGAGAGTGGAGAAAGACTAATTGAGTCCTGCAATTAATTTCAGATAGTAATAGCGAATACTCTGTTCAAGAATGACAAGAGGAGAAGGTATACTTGGAAAAGAACGGAAGATACGAGAATATTTCAGTTAGATTACGTCGTGGTCAGAGAGAGATTCCTAAATCAGATACTGTAATGTAAGACATACCCTAGAGCAAATATAGACTCAGATCACAATGTAATGGTGATGAATAGTAGACTGAAATTCAAGAGATTAGTCGGGAAGAATCAATACCCAAAGAAGTGGAGTACAGAAGTACTAAGACATAACGAGACACACTTGAAGTTCTCTAAGGCCATAGATACAGCAATAAGGAATAGCTCAGTAACCAGTACAGTTGAAGAGGAATTGACATCTCTAAAAATGGAAAGCACAGAAGTTGGAAAGAAAAACATAGACACAAAGAAGGTAGCTGCGAAGAAACCATGGGTTACAGAAAAAAAAATACTTCAGTTGAGCGATGACAGAAGGAAGTACAAAAATGTACAGGGAAGCTCAGGAATACAGAAATACAAGTCGCTGAGGAATGAAATAAATAGGAACTGTAGGAAAGCGAAGACGAAATGGCTGCATGCAGATGTGAAGAAATCGAAAAAGAAATAGTTGTCGGACAAACTGACTCGGCAAAAAGGTAAGTCAAAACAACCATCGGTGAATTAAAAGCAAGGGCGGTAACAGTAAGAGTGCAACGGGAATTCCACTGTTAAATGCAGAGGAGAGAGCGGATAGGTGGAAAGAATATATTGAAAGCCTCATGAGGGGGAAGATCTATCTGATGTGTTAGAAGAAGAAACAGGAGTCGATTTTGAGGAGATAGTAGGGGCACCAATATTAGAATCGGAATTTAAGAGAGTTTTGGAGGACTTAAGTAAAATAAGGCAGGAGGGATACATAACATTCCATCAGAATTTTTTAAAATTATTGGCGCAAGTGACAACAAAACGACTATTCACGTTGATTTGTAAAATGCATGAATATGGCGACCTACCATCTGACTTTCGGAAAAATACCATCCACACCATTGCAAAGACTGCAAGAGCTGACAAGTGCTAGAATTATCGCACAATCAGCTTAACAGCTCATGCATCCAAGTTGCTGACAAGAATAATATACAGAAGAATGGAAAAGAAAATTGAGGATGTGTTAAATGACGAACAGTTTGGAACCAGAGATGCAATTCAGTCGTTGCGGTTGATAATGGAAGCAAGACTAAAGAAAAACCGAGACACGTTCATAGGATTTGTCGACTTGCAAAAAGCGTTTAACAGTGTAAACTGATGCAAGATGTCCGAAATTCTGAGAAAAATGGGGATTGGCTACAGGGAGAGAGAGGTAATAGACAAATTGTACAAGAACCAGGAGGGAATAATAAGAGTGGGCTACCAAGAACGTAGTGCTCGGATTAAAATGGTGGTAAGTCAGGGGTGTAGTCTTTCGACTGTCCAATCTTTACACCAAAGAAGTAATGATGGAAATAAACGAAAGGTTCAGAAGTGCGATTAAAATTCAAGGTGAAAGAATATCAATCATACGACTTGCTGTTGACATTGCTATCCTGGGTGAAAGTGAAGAAGAATTACATGATCTGCTGAATGGAATGAACAGAATAATGAAGGTAATGACTTACATCGGGTGATCTTCTCCATTCTGTGCCATATTCACTTTCACAAACTTCAATTCTCCTCTCGTCCCACTTTCTCGATGTCCACGTTTCTGTTCCGAACAGGCCAAGTTCAATACGAGACATTCACTAGTCGCTTCCTCAATTCTGTGTTCAACCTACTAAGACCCTTTTATGCCCCTGAAATGCCTCCTTCGCCAGCGGCATTTCGACGTTGATGTCCTGTTCACAATGCTGATCTTTCCCAATCTTATTTCCCAAATATCTGAATGCCCGCAAGTGTTCTGTGGTTTCAGACCTTAGCGTCTGAATCAGTGCACTTCGTTTTCTGCAAGAATCAGCATGTCGTCTGTCAATCTTATGCTTTCTGTTTTCCGTTCACTTATCAATATCTACGTATGGCATGTTGTAATTTATTTTCATCGTCGAATAAATTTGTTGGTTAGCCTATAGTCCCTTACCATTCCAGTACATATGCCATGGGATGTGTTTATGAAATCTACCCATCTAAGACTACCACAGGCATTTCGTTTTTCTTTTTTAAAAAAGAGAGATGACAACTGCACTCATCCTTGGATTGTATATGCTCATTCTTCCAACAGCTGGCCGGTGTGGCCGAGCGGTTCTAGGCGCTTCAGTCTGGAACCATGCGACCACTACGGTCGCAGGTTCGAATCCTGCATCAGGCATGGATGTGTGTGCTGTCCTTAAGTTAGTTAGGTTTAAGTAGTTCTAAGTTATAGGGGAGTGATGACCTCTGATGTTAAGTCCCATAGTGCTCAGAGCCATTTGAACCATCTTCCAACATTTAAACAGATGGGGCAGTCTTAATTTTAGCAAGGTACCACCGTATGTTATAAGCTCAGCGTTTATTCCATCCATGATAGTCGCCTTTCTATTTTTTTTACTCTTGAAAGAGCTTAATCAAGTTGTTCATAGGCCTTTGTCAAAAGATCACACAAGTAAGGTACGTTGTGACATTCTCTACTGATACATTCTGTTTTTCACTGTATCGCAAACCCCTGTACTATCTTTGTGCTGTGCGCACTGTAAGACCTTCGGTACACACACCAGCAGATTATTTGACTCGTCGCTCTAACGAAGTAGGCGAGTGTCAGCAATATGTCTCGTGGTCTTATTGTGGCGTGTTTATCTTCTGCCGTTAGGTCAGACGATAGAAATGCCACTTGTACGCTTAGAGTAGCAGATTGACGGTGACCAACTTTAAACAGAACTTGATTAATTTTCACACACATTTATTAAAATAATAAAAAGCATAGATATTACGTAACTTGATTCTGGATGTTGTTTACAATTGACAATCTGAAGTTCCTTTGGTCTTGGTACGTTATCTTCTTCTCACATATCTCTGATACTTGGCAAAGTGTCTATACATTTCTCTTCATGGCTATGTACAGGAATATGATAATCTTATTAGGCACAGACTGAAACTTGACTACAGACTAATGCAGACTGGTGTAGACAAATGCAGACTGACTAATCGGAGGTCTGTACACTCGTTATAATACCTCGCGCGTTCAGGTATCACTGCGCGAGTGTGCACCGCGAGGAGAAAAGGTTCTACGTTAGCAGCAATCTCATTGGCTGCATTACATATTAATACGCGGATCGGCGGAAGCAGAATTTGGTCCGTCTCTAAGACAGTGCCACCTCGTAGTGCGGAGACGGACGAGCGCTGTGCCTGCGCTGTTGTGCTTAGCAGGGCGCGCTCTAATGGGAAAGTTGTGTACGCACTGACTACGTGGAACTATGTACACAACAATCTTTCGCAGTCCTTTTGATAGTGGACTTAAAGCTCTTTGTGAAACTAGACTCGGTTTAGTTGATTGGAGGAGAGTTCAGAAGTAACCGGGAGGGCAGCGGCGGCCGTCGCCGCCCCCGGTGCTTCCGCCAGACACCAGTGTGGACGGCCGCAGAGGTCCCGCCAGGGCGCCGGATTAATCTCCGCCATAAATCAGACCGCCAGCCGCTCTGCTGGCCTCAGAACCGGATCAAAAGCACCACCTGCTGCCGAGTGCGCTGCAGATACAGTGGCGCACGAGCGGGGGAACTCAGGGATACTCCCGCCATCGCAAAACGTGACAGCAAGAGCAGCAGGGGACCCCGTAACAGTGCTTACTATTGTAAACTTTCTGCCAACTAATTTTTATGCTGTTTTAGAGTAGTGCCTTTTCTCAAGGGATATCAAGAAAAAGCTAGTCGTTGGTGTGACTACATAAGTCACTTTTGTATTGGAGGTACCTAGCACAAATTACACGCTGCCTCAACCACACCTGAATTCGATATCCGTCATCGATAGCATTCTGTGCTGGTACTTCAGAAATCAAGGTACACATGTCGTCCCACGCTGAGGCCGTAGCGCGACAAGAGTGGCGTTTTATCAAAAGACAGCACATGTTTTCGTGCAGACACAGTTTCCTGCAGTGTGGATAACAAGAACATCACAGTATCGGAGATAAATGGTGTGGCATATGGAAACACAGTCCAAAGTTGAAGTACGCAGTACAACGCGACTCCTGTGGGCGAAACGTTTAAATTCTACATCTACATCTACATCCATACTCCGCAAGCCATCTGACGGTGTGTGGTGGAGGGTACTTTGAGTACCTCTATCGGTTCTCCCTTCTATTCCAGTCTCGTACTGTTCGTGGAAAGAAAGATTGTCGGTATGCCTCTGTGTGGGCTCTAATCTCTCTGCTTTTATCCTCATGGTCTCTTCGCGGGATATACGTAGGAGGGAGCAATATACTGCTTGACTCTTCGGTGAAGGTATGTTCTCGAAACTTTAACAAAAGCCCATACCGAGCTACTGAGCGTCTCTCCTGCAAAGTCTTCCACTGGAGTTTATCTATCATCTACGTAACGCTTTCGCGATTACTAAATGATCCTGTAACGAAGCTCGCTGCTCTCCGTTGGATCTTCTCTATCTCTTCTATCAACCCTATCTGGTACAGATCCCACACTGGTGAGCAATATTCAAGCAGTGGGCGAACAAGTGTACTGTAACCTACTTCCTTTGTTTTCGGATTGCATTTCCTTAGGATTCTTCCAATGAATCTCAGTCTGGCATCTGCTTTATCGACGATCAACTTTATATGATCATTCCATTTTAAATCACTCCTAATGCCTACTCCCAGATAATTTATGGAATTAGCTGCTTCCAGTTACTGACCTGCTATATTGTAGCTAAATGATGAAGGATCTTTCTTTCTATGTACTCGCAGCACATTACACTTGTCTACATTGAGATTCAATTGCCATTCCCTGCACCATGCGTCAATTCGTTGCAGATCCTCCTGCATTTCAGTACAATTTTCCATTGTTACAACCTCTAGATATACCACAGCATCATCCGCAAAAAGCCTCAGTGAACTTCCGATGTTATCCACAAGGTCATTGCGCCCAGATTCACGTGAAATTCTGGCAGCATATGGATCAAATGCAAGCTCGCGTCCGGACGTCGTGAAAAGGTGCCAACAATTCGACCAACACCGCACAGACATGGGTGACACTGTTGGAGACTTCTTGGATTTACATTATGCGATTTCCGTCTTTTGGGCAACCTGAAATAACATCTCGGGGAAAGAAAGTTTCCAACGATGAAGACGTTCACATAACGGTTCTTGAAAGCCCTCGTGGTCCAATAGCAGACGTCCGTAGATTGTATGGTTGCTTGCATCACGTATTTGGGTAGTGCAGCACTCAAAAAAGATACTCTGCCCATCATAATAATCTTTAACTTAATTTTCGAAGTCCCGCCTAATTCTGTGTGATGTATTGAACAGAAGACAGTTTGTATTCTTAAGCAGGATAGGTCTTATACAGGGTGGAGCAGAGGAAACGCTTGTTTTTCACTATTGAATGACTGGGACACGGTTTGATAAAAATAACAAAAACAAGCATTAAGTGATAGATTTCTTAATTCAGTTTTGAACTATACATACTTTAATTAGGTTAGAAAAATAATGTCTTGGAGGTGGCGTCCTTCTTGCTGGATAAAAATTTGGAACCTCTCCCGAAAATTACGAATGGCTCTCTCCAACATTTCATGTGGCACGGCTTTAATTTCCTGACGAATGGAATTATTCAGATCATCGATTCTGCGAGGCCTGTTCATGTAGACTTTTGATGGTAATATCCTCACAAAAAGAAGTCGCATATCGACAAATAGGGTGAGCGAGGGGGCCAGTAAAAATCACCATATCTCGAAATCACATGTCCTGGGAACATTTGTCGAACCACTTCCATGGATGCTCTTGCCGTGTGAGCTGTGGCACCGTCCTACTGAGACCATATTTCTGTCATGTTCACTTGACGCCTTTCAAGTTCTGGACGAAGAAAGTTGTTTAACATTTTAATGTAGTGTGCTGAGGTCACAGTAACTACAGTTCCTTCCTCTTCAAAAAAATAGGGTACAACAATACCCATCATTGAAATGCAGCACCACTCTGTTACTTTTAAACTGTGGAGAGGTGTTTGGTGTAGTTCATGTGGTTTCTCCGGCGCCCAGTACCGACAATTTTGAACATTGACGTAACCGTCTGCATGAAAGTGTGATGAATCAAAAATGGTCCAAATAGCTCTGAGCACTATGAGACTTAACATCTGAGGTCATCAGTCCCCTAGAACTTAGAACTACTTAAACCTAAGGACATCACACGCAGCCATGCCTGAGGCAGGATTCGAACCTGCGACCGTAGCGTGTGATTCATCACTCATGAAGACTGTAGCATCTGCACCTTCCGTAATAATTTCGTCCATTACGCGACAAAACTCTGTGCACTGCACAAAATCCCCTTCATTAAGCTGCTGGACGATCATTATCCTGTACGGGTGAAACTTAAGATCATCAAGTAAGATGCGGTGAGGGGAACGACGTGACGTACCCAGCGCTACAGCCTGTCGTCTAACCGATCGTTTCGGACTAGCAAGAACTACCGTTCTCACTCGGTCTACGTTTTCCGGAGTACGTACTGAACGGTGAAGACCAGGTGGTTTGCTTTTCATCACATATCCAGTACTTCTAAACTCTGCAACCCATCGGAGTACAGTATTTCGATCAGGCACTGCACCTCGACGTCCAACTATAAAATTTTGACGGAAAAGACGTTGCACTGGGACTACAGAATCACTGTTTCTCAAGTACTGCTCGACAACGAACACACGATGCTCTACGCTCCACAGCTCCATAGCGACTGAAACTGCATTGTATGGGCAGTCTGCTAACATTCATTCAAGGACAATAACCCCTCTCGTCGCCGCATGCTAGCGGTTCAAAAAACATGCGTTTCCTCTGCTCCACCCTGTACTTCCTGGCGAGCCCTGATAACGTTGTATACGTCTTGCCGCTAACCGTGCGACGTTTGCTGCACAGTTCTGTGACCTGCAGTTTTCCTCAAATAAAAATAATGGATGGCTTTCGTTGATAACAGGATGCCCTAAAGTACGAAATGTATACCACATTTTGCAGAACACACTTTTATTCTGCCTCGAAGCCTGTGCTCACAACAGTTCAACTTACTCGACAAATCATATCCTCTCTTAGACATTACCCAAAACTCAGTATTACTGTAGCTTTAAAACACTGATAAAGTGGCTTTGCTTGACGCTGCATATACTATGTTACATGCACATTCGTCTAGATTACTACACTATCTGATCAAAAGTTAGTGGACATTAATATTGGGTGTACCCATCCTTCACCTGTATCACCGCTTGAAATCCGCTGGGGACACTTTCAACGAGGTGTCTGAATGGGGGAGTGGCAACCCATTCTTCTCCAAGAGCCGAAATATCTGGAGTGAAGTCGATGTTCTAACTTATCTCAAAGGTGTTCCACTGGAATCAGGTCGGGGCTCTGAGCAGGCCAGTCCATTCCAGGAATGTTATTGTTATGCTTTGGCAGGTAAGTTTTCCATCACACGCCAAATCCAAACCCTTCCATCGCACTGCCACACGGTGTAGCGCGACTTGTCACTCCTAAACACTCGATTCCAGTCATCCACTACACAGCGCCGTCGCTCTTTACACCACCTCAAGCGTTGCTTAGCACTGGCTGCAGAAATGTGTGGATTACGAGGAGCTGCTCGACCCTTGTACTTCATTCTTTTAACTCCCTGTACAGAGTGATTGTGCTGCCTGGACTGCTGGTTGCGCTTTGTACGTAACTCACGAGTGGCCTCTTCCTCTGATTTCACGTGATTTTTTACAACCACCCTCCGCAGTGCTCAACGGTCCCTGTCCGTCAGTAAGTGAGCTCTGCCTGGTCTTGGTTAAGCTGCGGTTCTTCATTCCACTTCACAGTCACGTCACTGACAGTCGACTTGCGCAGCTTTAGAAGGCTTTAAATATTCATGATGGATCTGTTACTCACATGACATCCAGCGACCACTCCACGTGGAGGTCACTGAGCTCTCCTGACCCGACCACTCTCCTATTTCTGCTATTCTACTGACAACACAGTAGTCCCCGCATTACACACTGACGTTCGGATAGTTCCGCACAAATAGCGTATTTGCGACTGACTGACAACTAAGCTAACATTCCATTGTCTACTCTTAGAGGCGACATTTCACTCGAGTACCTCCAAGATCAATTAACAACAAAAACAAAAAAAACAAAAAACATTCAGCCTGAATAGGCCATCAAGGCCCAACGGTACCGACCGGCCGCCGTGTCATGCACAGCCCACAGGCGTCAACATCAATACTGTTAGTGGTGTTTCCAGTGTATCTTTGTGTACGTTCGTTTACAATCGTGATTGGTCAGATATAAAGTGAGTCCCACTTGTAACCGTAATACTGTATTATATATGGACTGTGAACTGCTCTCAACATACTTACACGCTTGAACGAAAAGATGAAAACACACGAGCATTGCAGGCTTCATCATAAATCCAGATGCTAGCCGAGCCTGCAGGTTGCGCTGTTGTATTTGATCATGAACGGCAAGTGTTTGACATTTTCAATAAGTAGCAAGTGTCACTCGTGGTCAGAATGGTGTTCTGTGTAGTTGTGGGTGCATTATGTCGGTGCTAAGTGAACGCGAACGTGGACAAATTGTTGGTGTTCGTGTGGTGTGTTAATCAAGATAACCAAAGCGTTTGCTGTTTCAACAGGAACCATATCGACGGCTTATATCGCGTATCGGGAAAGCGGAAAACCATCATCTGCAAGTGACAGCGCGCACGGTCCCCAGCTCATGTGGCATGATGATGATGACGATGTTTGGCTTCTGGGTTGTTCAACCGCGCGGTCATCAGCGCCTTTACAAAGTCCCAACCTCTACACGGTCCAGTCTAGCCACTTTAGCGAATGGTGATGAAATGATGAGCACGACACAAAAACCCAGTCCCCAGGCAGAGAAACCCTCAACACGGCAGAGAATCGAACCCGGGACCCCGTGATCCAGAGGCAGCAACGCTAACCACATGTCCGAAAGGACAGACACCATATCCATATAAGTATATAGTTCTAGCAATACTGGCCATGACCTTCTTCTTATGTGCGGATGCACACATATTACCCGAACTCTTACGGGACTTGGCAAGAATGTCTTCCACGAAATGAGTGTGTTGGGTAGGGACACTACGAATGTAGTGTGTTGACATATAAGGTGAAAATGTGGGTCTCGCGGGAGGCGTGGCGAGATAGTTCCTGCAGTCGCACTATGGTTCAAATGGCTCTGAGCACTATGGGACTTAACATCTGAGGTCATCAGTCCCCTAGAACTTAGAACTACTTAAACCTAACCACCCTAAGGACATCACACACATCCATGCCTGAGGCAGGATTCGAACCTGCGACCGTAGCAGTCGCCCGGTTCCGGACTGAAGCGCCTAGAACCGCTCGTCCACCGCGGCCGGCAGTCGCACTATGCTCTGTGCCCTCGGTGGCTCAGATGGATAGAGCGTCTGTCATGTAAGCAGGAGATCCTGGGTTCTAGCCCTGGTTAGGAGACACATTTTCACCTGTCCCCGTTGATATATATCAACGCCCGTGAGCAGCTGAAGGTATTAATATATAATTGTAATTTCCTTGTAGACGGCTGCAGGTGATCAGTGGTGTCTGTTCTTTCGGACATGACCGAAAGAACAGACACCATATCCATATAAGTATAGGGAGAGGGGTCGGTCAGCGTGCGATTGGCTGACCTCTTCCCACGGCCATCTCTGCTTTGTCGTTCCCAAATGGCGTGCCGGCGCTTGACTTTACGCCGTAACAGTAAGAGTGTTGTAATTTCTCTACTTCTGCTAAACTAGCAATAAATCAATTTGAATTTAAAAAAAAAAAAAAAAAAAAAAAACAGTACAACGACGTTTCTCTGCAAAAGTCACAAAGATGCGATTGCGCACGATTTTCTATGACAGAGGATTATTATCCACCGTGGTTGTGGAATTGTGCACTTGGAAAGGGAAGCTTAGATTAAATACACATGAGTCAGAATAGTCGACATTAAAACTATCTGCCAATTTCTGTTAAAAAACTAGAATACTGAAATGTATTTAAACAGTAACATGCAATGTGTAATTACTTTTGTTTCCATATTTTAATAATTTTTGGAATGTTTCTTTCTTAGATAACCAGTCATAAGAAACATAGTGTTCGGCTGTCTCTTCTCCAGCACCGGCAGCATGATTCGAAGCAGGGTACCCACCGCATCTGTACCACAATTCTTTGTCTTTACCTACTTCTCCACAGACGCACTATTAATCATTAGGTTCTTTACTACGTGTAGGTAATGAGTTCAGTGGCCCAGTTAGCTGGATACCATAATCATTGTCATCGGCATCATCACAAATGTTGGAAGCAACGATCCCTCTGCTGACTCTGGTGTTCCTCTTTCCTTCAGGTTTTATTTTTCATCTTTTCTGATTTCTCAGTAAAGTCCATAAGCAGAGCTTTCCCATTCTTGTTTTTCAACCCAGTCTTCTGTTACTTTTCATTCCTCGTGTTCTTCATTTCAGCTTCTTCCATCTTCTTTTTCACGGTGGTGTGGACCTTCTTCGTGCACCGTTACCCAAGTCTGCCATTACATACTAACGTGGTCATGTTCTGTACGCTGAACTCTTATATTTAGAAAGTAAATCTATGGGGTGATAGAATGAATTACAGGTTCTAGTAATATATTCAGAAAGAATGAATTACGGGTTCTAAAACAAACTGGCCCGTTACGTTTGCCTCACTCCCATGCATTTCACAGCTAAACTGGTGCCTGTATTCTTGTTCCTATTTAGAACTTGCAGGAATCAAAAGAAGGTAGCAGTTGTCGGAAGTCGTCAAGTTCACCGCGAGCTTCAAATACTGAAGCGTACGATTTGCTGCTGAACACAACTTGTGGTATGTGGGTAAATAACAGGTGAAACGCCATGAGAAGGAAAACTTGAGCTATTGGTGAAATTTCGATGTAAATGCCAAGGCCAATAACATATATTCTGACACAAGCGCCAGGACGCCGGCAAACAGTGTTTACAGCTGCGTAAAGATGGCACTCGCCTATCAGACCAGCATCGATATTTACATAAGAAGTCATTCGCCAATTCTCTGTACGTGTCTTGGCGTGCACTTGTGTGCACTGGTGACAACTGATGTAGCTCTTTAGTTTGTTTGCAAAAACAGGACACTACTGAAATAATTACTACATGTAAAAAATACACAATATTGCAAAACGGAAAGGAAAACTGTACCAGAATGGAGGAAGAGAGGGGAAGGTAGAGCTAAAGGAAGGAACTACGCAGAGAAGGAAAGAAATACAGGGTGTTACAAAAAGGTACGGCCAAACTTTCAGGAAACATTCCTCACGCACAAATAAAGAAAAGATGTTATGTGGACATGTGTCCGGAAACGTTTAATTTCCACGTTAGAATTCATTTTAGTTTCGTCAGTATGTACTGTACTTCCTCGATTGACCGCCAGTTGGCCCAATTGAAGGAAGGTAATGTTGACTTCGGTGCTTGTGTTGACATGCGACTCATTGCTCTACAGTACTAGCATCAAGCACATCAGTACGTAGCATCAACAGGTTAGTGTTCATCACGAACGTGGTTTTGCAGTCAGTGCAATGTTTACAAATGCGGAGTTGGCAGATGCCCATTTGATGTATGGATTAGCACGGGGCAATAGCCGTGGCGCGGTACGTTTGTATCGAGACACATTTCCTGAACGAAGGTGTCCCGACAGGAAGACGTTCGAAGCAATTGATCGGCGTCTTAGGGAGCACGGAGAATTCCAGCCTATGACTCGCGACTGGGGAAGACCTAGAACGACGAAGACACCTGCAATAGACGAGGCAATTCTTCGTGCAGTTGACGATAACCCTAATGTCAGCATCGGAGAAGTTGTTGCTGTATAAGGTAACGTTAACCACGTCACTGTATGGAGAGTGCTACGGGAGAACCAGTTGTTTCCGTACCATGTACAGCGTGTGCAGGCACTATCAGCAGCTGATTGACCTCCACGGGTACACTTCTGCGAATGGTTCATCCAACAATGTGTCAATCCTCATTTCAGTGCAAATCTTCTCTTTACGGATGAGGCTTCATTCCAACGTGATCAAATTGTAAATTTTCACGATGAACATGTGTGGGCTGACGAGAAACCGCACGCAATTGTGCAATCACGTCATCAACACAGATTTTCTGTGAACGTTTGGGCAGGAATTGTTGGTGATGTCTTGATTGGGCCCCATGTTCTTCCACCTACGCTCAATGGAGCACGTTATCATGATTTCATACGGGATACTCTACCTGTGCTGCTAGAACATGTGCCTTTACAAGTGCGACACAACATGTGGTTCATGCACGATGGAGCTCCTGCACATTTCAGTCGAAGTGTTCGTACGCTTCTCAACAACAGATTCGGTGACCGATGGATTGGTAGAGGCGGACCAATTTCATGGCCTCCACGCTCTTCTCCTGACCTTAACCCTCTTGACTTTCATTTATGGGGGCATTTGAAAGCTCTTGTCTACGCAACCCCGGTACCAAATGTAGAGACTCTTCGTGCTCGTATTGTGGACGGCTGTGATACAATACGCCATTCTCCAGGGCTGCATCAGCGCATCAGGGATTCCATGTGACGGAGGGTGGATGCATGTATCCTCGCTAACGGAAGACATTTTGAACATTTCCTGTAACAAAGTGTTTGAAGTCACGCTGGTACGTTCTGTTGCTGTGTGTTTCCATTCTATTATTAATGAGATTTGAAGAGAAGTAATAAAATGAGTTGTAACATGGAAAGTAAGCGTTTCCGGACACATGTCCACATAACATATTTTCTTTCTTTGTGTGTGAGGAATGTTTCCTGAAAGTTTGGCCGTACCTTTTTGTAACACTCTGTGTAATACTCGAAAAGATAGTAGTGTGGTTCCAGCTGAAGAGAGTTCGAAGCACCCTGTAGACCTTGATTGTCATTTTAATATTTATTATAAGGCTTTAGAGTCAACATAAGTAATTTTTAAGTATTTTAATGCGTTTAATTTGTTTTTGAAGCGAATTTCGTATCGACAACAAACATCATTCTAATTATGAACTTACAGTTAGCTACTTGCATGGAATCATCTACTTTACTAAAAGAGAACAGAAGTTTTTGGTGAAAGGACACTCAAAAAGTCTTGTGATTGCTATTTTGCACGTACTAAGAAACGAAAGACACTTGCTGTGTCTGAAATACCGAAAGATTTAGTTACCCTCATCATTGAATCTATGCGCACGCAACCATGCACAGTGTCTATTGCGCAAGAAAGAGGTTTTTACGATTTAACGTAGCTGCTGAGAAAAATATGAATTTCACGACTCATTGCTGAATGGCTAGAAGTACTGCACTTCGGTCACCTCTCAATGCTGCTGAAGAGTTCAAGGAACATTACATCGTTAAGAGGAACGTAAAGCCTTCTGAGGTTCAGCAGGTGCAGCTGGAGACACTGTAAATCTGTTGTCTGAAGAAAAGAGAAGGGGTTTAACTAAATGATTCCATTTGTAGAAAGAGGAGAATAATTGGTTTTACCCGAACCCTATGAAATGAGTTAAAATAGGTATGATGGAACTTGTATCGTTATTTATGTTAAACCATTGCATACAGAACCTTTCTTTTTCTTAAAAATTTTGTATCGTTTTGTTCTTAAGCCTACTGACGTAGAATAAAAACACATATATGATATGAAACCTAGATATATCTGGTTTTTGTATCGCGATGCCCAACTTTAATACTGCTTTTGTATAACTGCTGTATACATTTCGTTGGTTATCTCTAAATCAGATTTTTGAAGCTTGACTCAGCATTGACTTACATGCCACAACTACCCAAATCTCCCTTAAGGGAAACCAAGTACAAATTTGGAAAAAGCCTTAAGTAATAACTTTAAAGCAAATTGACTACATAGCACTTAGTGATATATGTTATTCATAAGCACTGCACCCTGTCGCCAGGGACGGAACTCGTGTACCAGCGCACCGTGCTGTATCTGCAGGCTCGTTAACAGGACTTCTTGGACCACTGACTGAAAGGAGATACGAAACGACCAGCTTCACTGGTCGCAACGTCTAGTATTCACTTCAAGCCACACTTGCCTCCCGCAGCTGTTACCATGCAGACCACCCATATATTTTCGTCGATTATCTTGAATAATCGTTCTACAATGTAAAGTCATGCAACATACTTGAATTTGTAAGAAAATAAGAGTACGCTGTACGGAATTCGATTAGTGAACGAAAAAACCAAGATGGAAAGATATGACGGGAAAACGAGAGAGAAATGCTCAAATTAAAAAGGGTATAAGCAGGAATGAAATCCTTCTCGTCAACTGTCCAACTTGTATATCGAGAAGGCAATGAAGAAAATAAATTGCGATTCAGAATGAAAAGACGTCAATGACAAGTTTTGTCGCTGATACTGCAATTTTGAGGGAAAGTGAAGAACAATTACAGGACCTGTTGAATGGAATGGACATTATACTCAGTACAAAACATAAAGTGTGACTAAAACAAACGAAGGCTAAAGTATTGAGGAATAGAAGAAATAACAAACTTAGCGACAAGCTTAACATCAAAATTGGTGGTCACTCAGTATTCGAATCAAAGGAAATCTGCTAAGCCGGAAGCAAAATAACGCAGAGAGGGTGAAGCAAGGAGCACATTAGAAGAAGACAGGACAGGCTAAGTGGGCATTCTTCGTTGAAAGAAGTTTACAATTATCAAACGTAACCCTTCCATTAGAAAAAGGAATTCCTGTGCACACTCGCCTGATAGACAGAATTCCATGGAAGTCAGTCATAGGCAGAATCGGCGAGGAAACGAATATACGGAACATACTATCAAAAAGAAGGTACAGGAGGATAAGACACGTGTTCAGGCATCATCGAATAGCTTCCACGATATGCTAGAGAGTCGTAAAGGGCGAAAATAGTAGAAGACAAAGAATGGAATACATACACAAAAATAAATTACGCCGTTGGGTGTAAGAGTTGTTCTGAGATGAAAACCCTAGAAGATTAAAACATGCCGGGCTCCACGATGACGTCCATAAGGCCAATGAAAACGAAATTCCTTCCCAGCTGAAAGACAGATTCAGCCGCTGCGTTTGAACTCGTTTCTGTGCTGAAAATTTCTGGTGATAGTTTTACGAGATCTCTTTTATTAAATTATTTTCCTGCATGGACGGCGCTGCTACCGACGGCTTGTGGTTGTCTTGCACTGTATTTCAGTAATTACTAAAGAGCTCGTGTGGCATACCTATTTTTCAAACATCATCTCTGTCGCTAGGACAGCTTTTCCTCCTTTCCCCTAATCGCTTATTTGTTTTCCTCACACTTCTAAATATCTGCAACAAGTTTATTCTTATTGTTCCCGATTTTTAATCGTTTATGCATTTGCGTACATGTATCGCTGCCTTATGTCAAATACGTCAGCATAGTTTGCTTATACAATTTCTTTTTCAGACATGGCGACGTTTATTTCTGAACATCTCGCGTAATTTCCCATATAAATCCTAAGTCAGTTTTATTTTCCTGCTTATTTCGTTTAGTAACAACCGTTTCGTCACTTTCAGTTCCTGTAAAACACGAACTAGTTACCTCGTTAAATAACGTTAAATAATTAACCTCTATAATTTTCTTGTCACAAAACTTATTATAAATCGTTTCATATACGGCGTAGTAATTGTATTTTGTCTCTTGCTCCCTCTGACTTGCTTTGTAGAACTCTTCCCGTCTTTACAGACGTTCTCTTGCTGTCAAAACAAACAAAACGACGGCATCCGAAAATCGAAGTTGATTAAGAGAGATCTTGTTGTTTTACATTCTTCATAAATATACCAGTTTACTGATTTAAAAATTTTCTCCAAGACTTTCAGGGATGCTATAATGCTCGGTTTTTCACCATTTCCATGTAATCTACCTGAAACTGTAAAGCACTCTTTGTTCAATTTAGATTAGATACCACTTACATGGAAATTTAGTGAAAGAATTGCTTCAGTTTCATCCATTTGTTAACCCTGGTTATATTAGAGCAGCTACCTTACATTTTACAACATAGAGAGACAGATTTTTACGTGTGACTTAAAGACAACGTACAAAAAGATGTAACTATAATACAAAGCTCAAACTTACAAACAATATGAACGAGGAAGCTGAGAGCAGAAGAAATAGAAAAGAAGCAAGAGGAAATGGAATAAGGGGGTTGAATGTGTGTTAAATTTTCGGTAATAATATTGAGACTGCAGGGTATAGTGTGTTCCGCAAATAAACGTTTGTGCCATTTTTTCAATAAATAAACCATTACTTTATTTTTCGACTGGGTGAATGTGCAATTTCTCTAATATTAAGAGACAGGTCGCGCTATAGTCGAGCGCAAGTAAAACTCTTGTTTTCTTCGTATACAAACTGTTTAGAGTTTCCCTGTTACGATACGTTTAATGTATCTTTTCATTTCTCCTCCAAAAAATTTTCAAATGCCTTCAATATTTTTCGCTGTTTTTTTTACTATTTATCCAATAGTTGACCCTGTCAGCTATGTTTTAATGATACCCGTTTTCTCAGATGCAGAAATTTTATCTTAATTTAATTCGATGAACCCCCTGTTCTTCAATAAATTCTCACAATCTACACTTCTGTGTTTGTCCTTGTTAAGTGTCTTTCTTTCTAGGTTTGTATTTATATTTACTCTGCACTTCATTAGCATACCTTCATTTACCAATCAAAAGTGATTTAAGACTGTCACATGCATATACAATCAATTACTTTATCGTTTGATAAAATGTACTTATCTTATTTTTAAGTTTCAAGTGGTACTTATCATGTAAATTTCCTATATGCATTCTTCTTCAAGAACATTTTAAGGACAAACTTGACCTCTGTCGGTTTTGGAATGAAGTGTCATGCTCTCCCACGGGAGGTCGTTCTTTAGTTTACTTTCATGTTCTGCATTAAAATTCCCCATGATCACATCACAGTGGAATTTTCATTCACTCGTCGTTTTCTATAACTCTTCGATGAAGTGAGTATAAGAAGTTATATTTTGTCTAAAGTGAGCCCTAGGTAATATGGTCGTCTAATTGTGCTTCATTGTTGCAATTGGCCTAAATGCCGGTCATGTTTAATGACATAACCGTAGATTTGATACACAGAAACAGTACGCATCTTTTTTCAGAACCAATGGGTATAAGTTACCAGACATGGAGTTCTGACGTTACACTTGATCATGGAAACAAGAATTTTAAAAAAATCAAGAAACTTTCATAGGCTCTGTTGCTCTTCAACACTGGTTACCAACCACTCTTAGACCATTGCCCCTGAGTGCAACCAGACATTAGCTAGTACTCCCCCTCCCTGCCGCACACCCCCCCCCCCCCTACCATCAGTTGCTCCCACCTCCCCCACATTATCACCTACTTTAGCGCCAAACTAAGCTGTAGACAAAAAGACTTTTCTTGGTACGTATTTATTTTTAAAATATTGAAAGGTGAATTATATTTAGTTTGTGTGTGTTAGAATGAATGACGAAGCAATTCGTACTACATCGTAAGTGTTACCCACAACTCCTCAGAAAAAAAGCTAACTATCCACGATGAGGATACACACGTGTTACAAAGCATGTTTCTCCTGCATCACTGCCCTCCATTGCGGCACTTGTTTGACATGCATGCAACACCATTTAAAATCAAACAAGTTCAGGTGTGTGCACTGTACTTACTGTTCGTAAATCTCTTCATTGCTGCACTCCTTACTTCTGAACTGGCAGAAATTGTATGAGCTCAGGCTGTTAATGCTTTGTGTCTAACCACTGTAATAATAATAATAATAATAAACTCCGCCATTGCCGGTCCCAAGCCCGGATCCTCATCTTACAAGTGATGAGGGAGGAGGAGGGGGAGGAGTAACAACCTCGTAAAAAAACCTGGGTCCATCTGGCTCTGGATGGTAGCACCCCGTGAGGGCCCCTGCCTAGGGTTACGGGTGAAAACCGGTCAACGGTCTCATAGGCGGATGAGGAATTTTTAACTCCCAACGGCTGAGAGAGCGGAGGAACCAAAAATCTATAACTGCAAGCGTCTGTACCCAGATTGGGCAGCTTGTGGGCAGCGTTTGTTCCTCATGTTAGAGGCGGCTGTTTCAAGAAACCTTCTAACGCTAACAACGTTAGTCGTATTCCTGGTAGGTTACGCAAGTAATCTCCCCAACTTTGAAGAATTTCAACAGTTACAATCTTAACGCATGATGGAAATGTCTTTCAATAACGAAACTACCCCAGGTGGCCAATCCACCGTCGGCAACGACGCAAGCAGACCCATGGATTCTGGGGAGT
Organism: Schistocerca americana; assembly: GCF_021461395.2. NCBI lineage: Eukaryota > Metazoa > Arthropoda > Insecta > Orthoptera > Acrididae > Schistocerca > Schistocerca americana. Next base: position 545,783,349 of record NC_060119.1, read on the forward strand.
CTGCAACACCATGCAAATCCAACAAGATTAAACCCAGAAAAATCTTCAACATAGCAACTCTCAACATAAACTCCCTTCTCAAAGTGGGAAAACTTAAGCACCTTACAGACCAGTTACACACGGAAGACATACAAATTGTGGCGCTACAAGAAACTCGCTTCACTGATGAAAACACATTTGAATCAAACAGATTCAGAATATTTAAAGGAAAACCTGGAAAAATTGTAATGAAGAAATGCCCTCAGCTTGGCACAGCTTTTGCTGTAAACACAAAAATTCTTAACTCTGTCGAACATTTTTGGTCAACATCATCGAGAACATCTTTCCTCACTTTTCGATGTGCAAATAAAAAATACACATTAATCAATGTTCACGCTCCCACAAATGACAAAAATAATGCTAAAAATAGGGAGAAACAGATGAATTCTGGGAAAACCTTAAGGATCATATATCAGAAATCCCAGAAAACAATGCAAAAATACGTCTAGGAGATTTTAACGCTCAGATTGGAAAAAAAAAGAAATTCCGCGATACTGTCGGCAACTTTCCCGCACACAAACGAACCAACAAAAATGGAGAAAGGTTAATTATGCTCTGTAAGCAGTTTAAACTCAAGCTAATGTCAACACGTTTTAAACATCTTCCCAGAAAACAAAAAACCTGGGTATCTCCGATAAAGAGTATCGGAGATTTCAAATAGATCACGTTGCCATCTCCTCCAAATGTGAAAAAGAAATATTGAACACACGTGTCCGAAAATCTCTAAACCTCGACTCCGATCACTATCTCACGAAAATAAAAACTAAACTGATCCCACAAAACAAACAGAAAAGCAGAAACGGTGAATATAAAAACAGAAATAAAATAAATTTTGATCTTACAACACTGAGAAATTACAACCTTAAGTCCAACTCTAACCTCAAGGATTTTCAGAAAAAACTAAAACATTCTCCCCTTCACAAAACCTCCAAGAATTTCAGAACAACTTGATTGAGGCAACAGAAACAACCTTCCCAAAAAAGAGCAAACCGAGACACCCGTGGTGGGACAGCAACTGTAATGAAGTTCTGCATGAAAGACTTAAAGCCTGGAAAAAGTGGAACTCACATAAAACTGAAAACAACTTTGATGAATTTAAGCAAGCCAGAAAGAATGCCTCGAAAACTATTCGCAACACCAAGAGACAATATGAAAAACAACAACTGGACTCAATCGAAGAGAATTTCAAGAAATGCAACACGGCAGCTTGGCACAAAACATTCAACCAGAAACTCCGAGGATACCAGTCCCCTTGCCTAAACCTTATGAGAAATAATAACTCTCGCCACCAACAATACTGAAAACTGTGAAATCCTGGCTGAATATTTTGAGACACTCCTAAACTGCCAAACACCCATCCAGACTCTCAGTTTTACGCAACCAGAAACATTACCAACACATTCAACACCTCCGACACGAGAGGAAATCACAAACATAATCAAAAATCTCAAAAACAGGAAAGCATGTGGAGAAGACACAATTACAGCAGAAATGCTCAAGCTTGGGGGAGAAACATCAGTAGAAGCACTACACAAAGAACTTGAACAAGTATGGGAAACCAAGAAAATCCCAAGTCACTGGAAAACTGCCCTAATTCACCCTTTGTTTAAAAAAGGTGACAAAAGGGATGTTAACAACTATCGTGGAATATCGCTTCTCCCAGTCCCATACAAAATTCTATTATAGAGGGAAAACTTGGAGAATATCAAGCTGGCTTCAGACCAGGAAGATCCTGCGCCGAACAAATTTTTAACCTCAAAACAACAATGAACTATTTATCTACAAGGAGCAAGAAATATTTCATAACATTCATTGATTTCAAAAAAGCTTATGACTCAATCGATAGGGACACACTCATCAAAACACTTCGAGAATATGAAATAGATGAAACAACAATCACCATAATCAAAGAAACATTGACAAATACAACATCAAAAGTAAAATTCCAAGGAGAAATTTCACGGCATTTCGAGGTCAAAACCGGCGTCAGACAAGGAGATGCGCTGTCCCCGGTACTCTTCAATTGTGTTCTGGATAAAGTCATAGCAGAATGGAGAAAACTGACGCAAAAACATGGAGCTGAGAAAGTCCAAATTGGAGGGAAGTGCTACAGAGCCATTGAAACCAACTGTTTTGCCTTCGCTGACGATCTCGCCTGTTTAGCTTACACACAAAAAGACACAATAAAACAAATAGAATTACTTAAAGAAACTGCTGAAAAAGCAGGCTTGCAAATTTCATTTGAAAAGACACAAATCATTACAAATATCAAAAACCCACCAAAGAAAATAACTACAAAATACGGGAAAATACAAGTATCTAAACATTTTAAATATCTTGGTGAACTAATTCAGCCTGTGGCAAAAGGTCATCCAGCCCGCAGGGCTAGAATACAAAAACTAGAGACAGCAACTCACTACTGCAGACAAATGTATTCAAAAAAATGTATATCCAAAAACATTAAACTCAGACACTACCAGACTGTCATTAGACCACAGATATTATATGCATCAGAAACACTGGCAAATTTTACATACGCAGAACAGATAGAAAATCGTGAAAGAAGAATTGTGAGGACAATTCTTGGACACAGGAAAATAACAGATGATCAAGGCAAGTCTATATACAGACTAAAAAGCAACAAAGAAGTGTATACGAAGTGCAGCAAAATTACAGACGAAATTAGAAAAAGAAGATGCTCCTTTTACGCTCACATCATGAGGATGAACCCGAATAGGCTTACAAAACAAATATTTTCGTACATCGCAAATCTAAAAAATAAAAATTTATGGTTTATCAACACAGAAAGAGATCTAAAAGAAATGGACATAGATCAGGAAACAATATTTAACAGAAACCTTTTTAGAAAAAAAACTGAATTCATTCACGGGTTCCGGTGTGAAAATTAAGAAGACTTGTGGAACTAAATGGTCTGAAGAGAGAAAAGCCGCCTTCAGCGCAAGAATGGAAGTAGTGTGGACTGAGAGAAAGAAGACTTCCCAGAAGCGCAAGAAATAACTGTTTTCACGGTCATTAACGGCCAAATTTGTATAATAATAATAATAATAATAATAATAATAATAGTAATAATAACGCTGTATACAGAACTATAGTAGCCCTTAAGTAGTTACTGCTGTGTTGTGTTGTCAATTAATTCAGTTACCTGTTTCAAAGCGACTAATAAAGCGATTTCTGGACTACTGCAGATACTATCTAAAACTTAGACAAGACATTTTCTCGAGATCTTAGCATTTGTTACGTATATGTCACTTTTACCACCAACAACGTACGGGACAAAGCACAACACATGTGTGTAGTGGATGTACTGTGTTACGGAACTTTAATCTCCACCGGTTTAATGTTGCTAATTGAGAAAAAGTAATTATTTGTCATTTATATAATCAAGAGCCTTACAAAATTGTGATAATAGTAATGATCTTTTGAAAATAATTTAGTTTCATCACTGAGACAGAATCGAATCGTTTTGTTTTTACCCCTCAGAAAATTTCATATGACCCCACAGGGGCTAATTACAGCCCAGGTTGGGAACCACAGCGCTTGAAGAAGCGTTAGACGATGTAATGTGGCAACATATCAACTGAAATTCGGAGATAAATAAGCAAACACTGTATGGAAAGACGAGAAATACAGAATAAGCACAGGGACCAAGAAAGCATAATAAAAATGGAAGACCAAGAGAAACGTGCTCCGATTAAAAAGAGCATAAGACAGGTTTTTTCGTCAGGTACTCAAACTGTGCATCGGAGAAGAAATGAAGGAATAGAAAGCAAATTTGAAAAATAGGGTTGAATTTCAAGCTGAAAGCATATAATTAAGGTGCTGAGAACCATAAGGGCCTAAAACACACCGTCGTCAATTTTGAGACTGTAGCATGTATGCATCCTCTTGACATCTGTTGATGTGATGGTGAGCCTGATTTATCTGTGCAGCAAGTCCACATTGTAGCCTACATATGTATATGCATCACCGGTTTCTCTTATATTTGCTTCCAAATATCCCCAACGATGGTGTGTTTTAGGCCCTTATGGATATCAGCGCCTCAACTGATATAATTCACTGATATTGTTATCTATTAAAATTTAAAGTTTTGTTTCGTACAAAAATCTTTGAATGCCTAGACCGCATTTATATAAAACAATTAAAATAATATGACTAGTTAGTTTCGGTTGTAAATAACAACCGTCTTCAGACCATGCATATACAAAATGTGGGTTACAGATGAAGTGGATAAACCAGTAGTAATCAACGTGCTGAGACATGCGTCCGTGTAGAAAGCGACATGTTTTCGAATTTATTTATTTTTTTACAGCACTGACAAGACTGGCCCAGGATGCGCACACCATATTCTTACGAGACGCAGGCTGTTTGTTTTGTTCAAAAAAGTTTTCTTATTCAGGCTCTTTCTATACAAGCGCAAGTCAAAACATGATGATTATTACTGGTATATACAGTTCATGCACAGCCCACATTTTGCGTGCGCATGGTCTGAAGATTATTGTTATTTAGTCATTGTTGTTATTTAGTCATCTTGTTTTAATTGTTTTATGCAAATGCGGTCTAGTTCTTAAAAGATTTTTGGAAAAAAAATTTAAGTTTTAATAAATCACATAAAGACCGTTTTCTCCATTCCTGACAATGTCAGGCGATACTGATGTTATCCTCCGTGAAAGTGAGGAAGAATTACAGGTCCCGTGTAGTGAACATTCTATACAGAAGAGAATATGCACTGAGTGTAAACCAAAAAACAGCGGAAGTATTCATGGGTAACTGAAATGAAATTAGTGCCAAACTAAATATCAAAGACAGGGACCACTTAGTACTACCTTGGAAGCTAAACAATATAATAAGGGCGGAGCAAGCAGGACACACGCAGCAGTCTAATAAGTGTAAGAAGTGCATTTCTCGCTAAAAGAAGTATCTTTGAGTCAGACACAAGCGAAAGTTCCCAAAGAAATTTCTGTGAATGTACATCTGGAGTCCATCATTTTGCGACATGAAGGACTGTGAGAAAACGCCAAAGGAATAGAACAGAATCGTTTGAGATGTGATGGTACAGAAGGCTGCTGAAATTTAAGCCTGAAAAATTCTGCGTGAAGCAAGCGAGGAAAGGAATATTTGGGAATCACCGGCTAGGAATACGGACAGGATGACTGGATATGTATTAAGTAATCACAGAAAAGCTTCCAATCTACGAGAGGGAGTCATTGACTGCATTAAGAAATCACAGAACAGCTTCCATTGTACTAGAGGGAGCTATAGATGGCAAATCAGTTAGCGGAAAGCAGTGATTGCAATAGATTTAACAAATAATGAAAGTCGTTGAGTTTCAAGTATTACTCTGAGGGAAGAAGAAATCTTACAGTCGACTTCAGACGACGACCCAGTAAAAAAGAATGCAGATACAGCGATACAGTATCAACGAACTTTGAATGTTAACGCAGAGAAGTTGAGAACGATGTTTATTTCGTGATCGGCGCTGTATCGCTGGTACTTTATTGCGAACGCACTCGACGCGAGACCCGCGGCGCGCCAGCGATTCTTTTCGAGTTTGGCGCCCGGCCGGCGAGCGCCCGGTCGCCAGACCAGAGAGATCAATAGCGCGGGCCGTGACGTCATCCGCGTGGCGGCGCTGCTGCGCCCGCGGCCCGGCGGCAGGTCGGTCAGTGTGCAGCTAGTCTCTGCACCGTGTGGACGGGCAGGTTGCTCGTAGCGGCTGCGTGGCGGAGCGTCAGGCCCACTAGCGGCTAGCGCGCGTCGCCTCGGTTCGTGCCGTGTGGGTGTGTAATCCAGTGGCGGAGAGGTGCGCCCATGTGACAGGCTGCGCTGCTGCCGTCGTCTGCCTGCTCGTGCAAGCGTCTCTGCCCGCCAAACAGTGAGTGCCTCTCCTGCTGATAATTCGCCTGATTAGCGGCGTTGTCGTGCCCGTGCGATTTGTTCGTGCAAACATACAGTGCCGCAGCAACGCCTGCTGTCTCTGCACTGTCTACACCACCACATACACGCGCCATCTAGCAGATGTATAGTGTAGCTAACAAGCGTCTGTCGCGGAATGAACGTTGAAGCTTGCCATCTGGTCGCCAACTGAAAGTCACACACGGCCTTACGGACAGTCATATGTTACGCATACTGCAAATATTCCCTTTCTAAGCGTATCACTATGATGAATTCCTATGCTACTGGTGTGTTAAAACACATGTCAACGTACAAAACACTTGAAGTATGACATTTTCACGATGAAGATACGGCTGTCCATAAGTTTTAATTTGTTGTATTGACGCCAATCTTGGAGAGAAAAGTGGTTTTCTATGTTATTTAATAACTATTTCCAATCAGAACTGATTTAAGCTGCTTAACTAAGTGAGTTGCGAACAAAGACTGGTATAATACTAAAATTTCAAGTACACCGATTGTTGGCAATTCATTGTTGTCCTGTTAAATCTTGCCTGACAGTACAGCGAAGTAATTCTGACTTTTTTCATTTTTCGACACGGGCGCCTAACAGGAAATTTTTCAGTGTGTCGTTAATAAGACAGGTCCGTTGGTCATGTCACTTCCTTCCTACTCGGCGAATAAACCTCAACGGTTGTTGACCTGTCAGTTATCAGCTGCTACTGGTTTCGCCTCCATAAGCTGAGCCCTTCTCAGTGGCAGTGATTGTGGTTTACCATATGTATCCTAATTGTTCTGCTTCCGCCGCTGTTAATAGTGTGTTGTTTCCTACTCTACTCTGACAAGTGTTTTTAGTGGGAATAATAGGTCATCTGCATTTAATTGGCTGCACACAGACATAACCGAGAAATGTTTTCTATTACCCCCCTAGTACTTTCCACACGGTAACCTCATGGAAATCGTGTGTTAGAAATAACTGTATTGTTTAGAAACTAAGCGTCACACATCTCTCACGCCTGCAAGCTGGTTCGACATCTTAAAAGAAATATCATATGTAAATTTAATTCGTGTGTGTGGCAATGTCAAAACGAAGTCCTTTACGCGCTTCTGTGATAGCCGGTGGAAGCGGGCGGACCGAATGTACCCACCGCGTATCAAACCGATGTATAGACGCGTGCAAGCGGCGTCCGGAAATGAATGTTGAACTGCTGTTAGTTACTCACGTGGTCCACATACTGCATAGGAAATAAGCTTTTCGATAACGCAGCTTTCTACTGAAAAGCTGGTTCCGATATACTTTATTTTCGTATTCTCGACATTGTGTTTGTTAATGCTGATTTCGTTGCGAAAGCAGGAAAGTGAAGACTCGCCTGATTTCAGTAGAATTTTTGCACCGCGTGAAAAGGCAACCCACAGAAAAAACATAATCGCGGCGCTTTTCATTCATATCGGTGAGAGTCCTCTATCGCGATTAACACACTCGTCTATTTCTGTTGATTCGACTGTCGTACATATTACATGCTAAACATCTCAACTAAACTGAAACAACAAATTCAGATATTAGTCAAGATGTGAGCATTTTATACCAACTAGCGAACCGGAGTAAATGAATTATTACTAAATGTTTCTTGCGATTACAAAAATGTTTCCTAAGATGTGCCTTGCTTATGTGATGTCTAATACCATAACTCCTGAACCTTCCGTAAGTATAATTTTAAAAATATCAGTTACTCAGCCTTTTTTATTTACAACGATTTCGGGGATTTTTGTGAATTAGTAAGAATAAATAGTAATCCGTCAAAAGCATTCTGCAGTCAACATGATATACTTAAAAAAAACTTCCTCTATATTTCAACATTGTTGGTTTCCCAGCATCACTTCACCCAATGTAAACATCACATAATGGAACCAAGGCCCGCTCCCTCCAAGAAAAAAAGAAAACTTGCCGTAAATAGTAAGCCTAAAATTTATTGACTGGTTGCGTTGTTTTAATTTACATTTTAAGTACACAGCCACGAAAACAACCTACCGAACATGACTGCTAAAGAAAGATCTTTAAGCACTTGCGCATACAACAGCCTTGCAGCAAAATTACACCCTTTTGAAGCTTTGTCGAAAATCTGCATGATTCAGAACCGATAGCAACATTCGTATAAGTAGGCTAATAGTAAAAGGAGAAATGACTTGCACATCCTTCACTCAGCCTTAGTGTGGCGCAAAGAAGCGTTAGGTATTGTGCTTTTTAACACTTACCCACTGATGTAAAGACCCACTGATGTAAAGAATGAATTTAACTGTAACATAATTATCTTCAAAAATAGAATATTTAAAAAAACGTAATTTCTTTTTGCAAGGCAGTGAGATGTTAAATAAACAAATCTTTATTTGATAGAAATTACGTAATACCGGCAGTGAGTCGTACTTGGGTAGCTCAGTTGGTAGAAATGAAATTTGCCGGCACGGTAGCTCATCGTGTTCGGTCAGAGGGTTGGCTGCCTTCTGTAAAGTGACATCCGCCCCGACTTGAAAAGAAGTAAGTGTAAAGCACTTTCCCGCGGAAGGTAGAGGACCCGCGTTCGAGTCCCGATATGGCACACTGTTTTAATATCACAGAAAGGTTCATATCAGCGCACACTCGGCTGCAGATGAAAGTTACTCTGGATATGGCAGCCTATATGACATTATTAGTAATGTGTCAGTAACAATTATTTCAGTTATAAAAATGAAATTATTGTAAGACGTTTGGAGTTCCGGTCATGAAAAGGGTAAAACGTTCTTGGACACTTCTCTTACTACAATGTCCAATGTAAATATTCGAAAGAGCCATCGTGTGCCTATACAAAACATAACCCCGAAGTCTTTTTGATTTATAGACGTTGAACGGATAAAGGCTAGCGGAAAGAGAAAAAATATTATCCTGACCTATACAAACGCGTTGTGTGTGCTGGTTTGGTAACTAAATTCTCAAGCAATTTGCTGTTTTATTTCTCGATCTAGAATCTCAAATTTGTGATGGCGGGTTGCACTGTTCTCGTTTCGGATTAGGAACCACGCAGCTATGATAGAGAAGGTATTCAGCGGTTCGGCGGGAATATGGCATGCCAATACGAGTTGTCAACTTGCCACAAGCGCGATGTTGCTGTTTTTTTGTTATTGGCTGTCAGTGTAATAATTATCTGAGCGTTATAATTATCTTTGGCAGTTCCAATCACTCCAGTATAAAAAAGCTTTGAAATTAATGGAAAGGACCTTTCTGGTTTTACATATGCTTTGTGTGTCAAATATTCACCAGATGAAAGTTGATTTCACTCATTTAACCAACGAAACCACGTCAACCAAATTCACTCACACGCATAGCAACGAAAACATCCCAATATGACAAATGTAATGATAAATTAATGTATAATCAGTAGATAAGAACGTGTTGCTGTCGAATCGTGTCATGCCAAATCCAATAATTGGTTTCAAAGCGTGACTGTAGCAGAAAAGCATTGTTTATAAAATACACAGGTTGAAAACAGGAAGTCGACGGAAGTACACTCAAAGCTGTTAGGCAGTGACATACCAAGAACCGTTTCTGAGGTGCAAACAATCGGAAAGAGCAGATTCTTCCATTTCAGAATGTTCCAAAAGTACTACTGTTACAAATTGGTCATTGGGTCTTCCCTACACATCTGCGCATTTACAGTTTTAGCAACTATATTAAATTAATTCCTTGTTAGGCAGTGAAGGAATTTCGTACTTTATTTCCTAGTATTGCAATTATTAGCGCAGTGTCGAGAGGAAATCACTCGATCCTCACTGTCTAAATTATCATTTATTTTACTATGTAGCGAGAAACAGTTTCAGCACGTCCTTGCCGTCGACAAATATCGTATTAAGTCACAGAACGTTCCGCACAAAACTAAAGAAGACTTCTTCGTAACTGTTTGCTACAGCCGTAGCTGCGATATTACTGTCATAATCGGACACAAGGTTTCGATTTTTATAATATCTCTCAGTAGATACACTGAAGCTACAAGGAAACTGGTATAGGCATGCTATTCAAACAGAGATGGTTTGTATACAGGCAGAATACGGCGCTGCAGTAGGCAATACCTATCTATATAAAACAAGTGTCTGGCGCAGTTGTTAGATCAGTTGCTGCTGCTATAGTGGCAGGTTATAAAGATTTAAGTGAGGTTGAACGTGGTGTTATAGTAGCGCACGAGCGGTGGGACACAGAATCACCGAGGTAGTGATGAAGTGGGGATTTTACCGTACGACCATTCCACGATTGTACGGTGAATATCAGGGATCTGGTAAAACATCAAATCTCCAACATCGCTGCGGCTGGAAAAATATCCTGCAAAAACGGGACCACCGACGACTGAAGAGAATCGTTAAACGTGACAGAAGTGCAACCCTTCCGAAAAATGCTGCCAGTTTCAGTGCTGGGACATGAAGACGTGTCAGCGTGCGAACCATCCAACGACACAGAGCTTTATGCCTTGCCTGGGCTCGTCAACACCGACGTTGGACTGTTGATGATTGGAAACATGTTGCCTGGTCGGGCGAGCCTCGTTTCAAATTGTATCGAGCAGATGGACGTGTACGGGTATGGAGACAACCTCATGAATCCATGGACCCTGCTTGTCAGCAGGGGACTCTTCAAGCTGGTGGAGGCTATGTAGCGGCTATATACAGGACGGTCAGAACCAGTCCGAAATGCTTGTAAGAGCGTGTTGTAGGAGAGGCTATGCTGATAAGCAATTAAGAAAATAATTGGATACGTTGCTCCGTTTCGGAATTATTTAGCATTATTTAGCCAATGATGATGATCTGCGCACAAATTCAAGCACTTTCACGCGCTAAAATGCGCTATTGTACCAACATTTGGTGGTCTGTGAGCAACCACTTGATGAAATGCTCATTACCAGTTGAAATATGACTTTTTTGGAAGTGACATATTTAAGCTAGGTGACAAAAGCTACGATTGTTCGATTTGAGGAAACCAAACGAAGGACATGTTTGTTGGCTACAACGCCTCGCAGGCTGCTTGAGTCTGTGCGCGAGCGACGACTTGATAGGCTAACTTCAGCCTAATTAACTTCGAAACGGCGCGACGTATTTAATTTTTTCTTAACAATCATTTCTCAGTACAACTGCCCCTGCAGCACCCTTACAAACTTTTCAGTGTGTTTCTGACCACCCTGTGTACAGGATAAATGAACTTCCTCGTTGTGTCCTCGGCTCAGATCTTTTGTAATCTCTTGGCGAAATAAAAATAAATTTACTAACTACCATGTTTGGTTGTTAAGCAATAGCATGACAGTGAATCGACGCAGCTCCTCGTGCAAGACCCTTCCGCCTTGTGTCACATCTTTTGGCCGTGTCCTACGTGAGTGACAGAAGCAAGCGACAGCACGTGACAGCTTCAGGCGACAAAACACAACCGCAGGTGTAGTTACGGAAGTGTCCTACGTGAGCGACATCTGTGTCGCTGCCTGTCTCCCGCTGCAACTGGCGACGTTTGAATTCCAACGTGTTTGAATCTTGTTGCTGCAGCACGCGCGGCACAGAGCGACAGCCATGTGTCTTCTTGGCAAAGCAGTGGAGCAGACGCGACGGCAGCTATGAATTACTTAACATCCGATTTTAAGAAAGCTATTCAGTGAAAAAATTTGATTCTTCCGCTACCTATAGCTTGATATCCTCAAATGATAAAGGTCAGAATTTATTTTCGTTATTCGTCATAGTTAATGCTGCACGAAATTTTTAAGACTTTGCAGAGGTAAAATCACATTGTGCAGACTTTACGTATAGTTCATTTAAGGCCATACATTATTGCATATGAAATGTAACCAATATATCTAAATTGTATTTGAAGTTGAGACTGCAATGATATCTCTTTTCATTCTTGAGATATTGATTGTTATATCTGCAGACGGGTCGCTCTTGGCGCGTCCGAACCTTTCCTGCGCTTCGGGAATCAAGTGGTCGTAAAAGTCGTCGTATCTCATAAAAGGTTCAAGATATCGAAACGACGAATTTTGGAAATGACAGCACGCAGGAAGGACTATTTTATCATATGGTAAACACTCGATACGTTTTTGTAAACGCGTGAGCAAAGCGGAAACAAGACTCCCTATAACTTACACCATGAGGTTTTGTCAACATTTTCATAGCTAAACAAAGGGAGAGAAACAGGTAAAGGCGGTATCAAAGTGACCAGCATGGGATCTAGTTTGACATGAAAATATTTAACTGTTTGAAAGTAATCATGGTAATGTACAAGAACTTAATTAATAAGCTAAGGAAAAATTGAAATATTTTACGAATAGCTGCTGTAAACGAAGTGTCAAAAATGTCATCTGTTCAAGACCTAGTTATTTTGCGCACAAAAAGATACATTGGTGCGGTATTTAAATGTCAAAAAGGCTTCAAATGGTTCAAATGGCTCTGAGCACTATGGGACTTAACAGCTGTGGTCATCAGTCCCCTAGAACTTAGAACTACTTAAACCTAACTAACCTAAGGACATCACACACATCCATGCCCGAGGCAGGATTCGAACCTGCGACCGTAGCAGTCGCGCGGTTCCGGACTGCGCGCCTAGAACCGCGAGACCACCGCGGCCGGCCAAAAAGGCTTCCTTCGAGTCAAGTACATCAGGAAGGCAAATGAGGAGTCAGTATGATCATGCTTTCTGAATAAAACGTGAAATTCAAAAATGGAAGAAATCAGTCAAATATTTTATGAAATGATTTGTGTAAAAGAAATAAGTAGATCAGAGAAACGTTCTACGTGCCTTTGAATGATGATCGAAATCATGAACAGAAAATGAGGTGCACCAAACATTTCCCTAATATTTTTTATTTCACACTTTTAGACAAATCATTACACAAAACGTTTGACTTACTTTTCAAAAATTTTGTGAGCTTTACTTTTACAGACTATTTCGAGTAATCGAAACGTTTGGCCTTAACACTGACTGCTGATGAATTACGTTCGCAACATCAAATATCTGTAAAATTTCATGATTCATTGTAATTTATTAGGAATTAAATGTGTGTGATACACTGGGATAGGTGTAATCAAGTTCTTTGGCAAGACCTTAAAAATATATTTAGCGATGCAGTGTAAACAGTATACATAAAACTTAGTATAGAGAATCGTAACTGAGTCAGTAAAAATGTAAGACCGAATGGGGATGGAACCAAGGACAATTTCCCCACATACAATTATGAACTGCATACACTACCCTTAAGACTGAATGGGGATGGAACCAAGGACAATTTCCCCACACATAATTATGAACTGCATACACTACCCTTACACCACAGCTCCCTATCTTTCGTCCGATATCAAACTGTGTACTTATGTTTGCATTTAGCGTAGTTAGTCATGTAATAGTCATTCCTCCACATTTATTGGCTGTTAAAAAGTTCTTGATCATGTAAAAAAAGATTCGTATGTAATTTATTGATGAGATAGTCGAATGCTCCACTGCTCATTCACGTGTATTCGAAGAACTTGTCTGGTGATCTTCGTAGTTGCCGATACTTACGAAATTCTCAACGGAGATTCCTCCCTTGGTAAATTTCATGCACAGCATTCCTTTTCGTTTTATTTTCTGAAGTAAATCTAATTCTGGAGCCTTACTCCCCAGCTACACTATTCTACAGGTTAAGGACGCCGTTTTATAGAAACAGCTTATTGGCTCTAGGAAGCCATCTTGAAGCGCGACATGGTCGCTCGTACGCAGGACACCCAAGGTTTTCGCCCAATGTTGGTGTTTGTCGCTGGAGTGTCCTGTATCCAAAGTCCCTCGCTGTCGCTCACGTAGGATACAACCTTAGAGGCAACGCCAGCTGTGTTCGCGAATTGTTGGTCGCCGGCGTAGTGCGAGACTTAACAATTCGGCGCGTAGTACGAGACAACAATTCGGCTAACGGCGGCCCAGAGAGGAATTAAAGTGGGGCGGGTGTTCCGTTTTTAGACGGCGCGGCGGGAAGGTGTGGTAGCTTGGCTTGGGTCAGGCCCGTGCGGTGTACCGGTAAGCGGCCGACATTAACGTAGCTCAGCTTGTAAACATCCTGCCGGCCGGCGTTACTGGGAGCTCCCGTGCTGTCCGAACCACGTTACAGAGCCACCAACACAGCGTGTGTGGCATGTTTTGAGGAGCCTGGCTGCTGCTAAAAGTCATTGTGTGTCTTGCTCTGTACACACTGTCTCGTGCACAGTAGCTGCGTTATATAGCCACAGTGCATTTTACACATGCATGATACACATCACTGCCAAAGAAGAGATGAACCAGCTCCTCTCCCCCCCACTCAACGGACTATATCTGTACACCATGAGCCACCTCGCAATGTGTAACTGAGGATACTTTGTGTACAATTGTTACTTCCTCCTCCCTCGCTTTTCCTGTTCCAGTCGCGAATGGTTCGCAGGGAGAACGATTGCTGGTTTGCCTCTGTGTGAGTTCGAATCTTTCTAGTTTTGCCTTCGTGGTCTTTTCGCGAGCTACACGTTGGAGGAACCAATATATTAGTTCACTCTTAAAGGGACGTACACTCTGGAAACTATCAAGGATAAACCACACTGTGACTCTGAACGCCTCTCTTGTAGTGTCTGCCGCTGGAATTGGTTGATCATCTCTGTGACACTTTCGTGCTAACTAAATGAACTTTCTATGTATCTTCTCTATTTCCTCCATCAATCCTATCTGGTACGGATCCCATACTGATAAGCAGTATTCAGGTACTGATCGAACGCGGTTTTGTAAGCTACCTCCTTGTAAGTGGTTGGACGTAGTTTCCTGATGGTTCTCCCAATGAATCTGTCTGGCATCTACCATACTCGCGATTAATTTTATTGATCGCTCTGTATGCATATTTATAGCGATTTTATGACAGTAGCTGCTTCCAGTGATCGTTCTGTATATCCACAATAGGTTATATTTGTTTATGTTGAAAGTCAGTTGCCATTCCCTGCTCCAAGAATCGATCGTCTGCAGATCTTCCTGTATTCCGCTTCAGTTTTCTAGTATTGCCACTTCTCTATACAGAACAGGAACATCCACAAAAAGCCTTATCGAACTTCCGACATTATCCACTGCATCACATACGTATATTTCGGAAAGTAATGGACCTATAACATATCCTTGACATGCACCCGACGTTATTATTACTTCTGAAGATTTTTCTTCCATTGAGAACGACATGCCGTGTTCTGTTTGCTACTCTCTCTTCAGTCCAGTCATATAGCTGATCTGATACTCCGTTCGCTCTTATTTTATTAGACTGCAGAGCGTAACTATTGAACGCTTTTCGAAAGTCAAGGAACGTGTAATCAACCTGGGCGCCAATACCTACTGTTTTCTTGGTGTCGTGGACGACTTTTTAAATATTCTTATCGGCCAAACACGATCATGCGACAACTTCATTCTTTATTGTTTCCTGTTTCACCAGTCCTCCGCTTTCTCCTTGTGTATTTTCCTTGTTGCTGACGATGTTCCCAATTTCTTATTTCTTCTGCCTTGAGAACCTTCTAAATTTAATATATTTTCCTTAAAAAAGGTTTCTTTCCGTTATTTCCGATTCTTTAATGTTGTTTCTTTCTGTTCTTATTTCTGTAATCCATGGTTTTTTCCTTTTAAAAGAAGTACAGGAAAAATGTGTTTCTTTAATTTGTTCTCATTCATTCAGTAGAAGCATTTATTTAGGCCCTTTTTGTCTGATCCGATGCAGTCAGTATCCATTTCCTCCGCTTTCAGAGGAGCCCTTAGACCTGTTTATACGCGGTATAGGCTACAGCTAGCTCCCGATTACCAGGATGCTGATTATTTGTGCATAGTTCGCTTATTCTTCAAAAATTAAAAACCCAAACCTGTTATACAGTGGAACCTCATTATTCCGTACTAGATGTGGCAGTATAACACTCGGATTATCAAAAATTCTGAGAACTTAGAGTTTACTTTGTGACGAATGCGTTTCTCAGAGATCAACTTTGCCTAATATTTGATGTGAAGAATGTAACTCAGTCCTGTCACTAAATTTAGCCATATCGGCCATAACTTGCTGTATTAGTCCTGTCATTAAAGGAGCCATATGTGCAAAGCGGGGGTCACTCGAATAATAATCGAACTAGAAATGACTGTGCTTGTCTAATAACAGAGAAGAAAAGCTAATAGGTGTCTCCTGATTTCTCAAGTTTTGAAGTAACTGAAACTAAGAATATTTAACTATTTCCGGAATTAACTGTATATCAAGCTGACACACGTAGTCAAGATTCATAAAAGTATAACATGTTGAGTATTCATCCATCTCTCAAAATCAAAAAAGCTTCTCCTAACAAAATATTCCACCAAATGACTGGACAAACCGTGGTGTGCTACTGACGTAATGCAGTACACTGCACATTAATCCACACGAGAATTAGCACAAAAACAAGAATACATGCAAATGCAGATAAACTCCCAGCGATTAAAAAGCGAATGAAAAATAAAGACTAATAAATTGGTCTAATTAGTTATAATTGCAGTTGTTTGCAATAATGACAGAGTTGGAAGCTAATGGTTTGCAGAATTATAATGTTTATTGTAAAAAATGGTTTAATGAACGAAAATTCTGAATGTTATTAACAGGAAAAAGATTGCAGTTCAAAGGGATAATTTACAGTTACGTAAACTTAGTGAGAGTAAGAACCTACCACTGCTTTTGCAAAAGGTCTTTCGAGTATTCTTTAGAGAAATAGTTCGCGTGAATTCAGTTTTTTTCTCAGGGTCAGTCTCCACTTATCTGGTAATGACCGCGAGTCTTCGAGGTCCGCATCGTTGGTCCATAATCCTGGAGCGCGCAGTCTTGTAATTATCGTCGTCTTGCAGTTCCTCTTGATCGTAGCCGACCGTTGCGAGTGTAGAAGGAATACGCGATGTTTGTAGAAGTATCTACATGCAGCGACGAAAGTAAGATAGGTCATTAAATTAACGGGTCACGTATTCCGACTTAATAAGTTTCGTTAGCCGTTATTAGCCACAGTTTCAGTTTTATGGTTTCCCGATCGATCGACATTTTACAGTAGAACCGTCCGCAGTAAGAAAGAACATTAATTAATATATTAGTAATTCGAGTTAACAGTCCGCGGTATGCATCAAACTATCCGTGCTGTGCGCAAACCTCACCGTATAATAACAACGGTCTCGCGGCGATCGGCACTCCATACGCTGTCGGTAAAAGTTCTTAGCATCACTTTACAACACTGATATGCGTTAACATCATCTTCTTAATTTCACTGCCCGCGGAGTGCACTAGTCTGTAATGTCTACAATCAAAACAGTGCACTTCGAGCGTTCACGCACTTAAGCAGTCTGCACGTCATAGCTTTTAAGATTTTTCCGAGTAGTGGCTCCGACTAATAAGCAACGCGACACGTATGGTTATCAGTTCCTAGTCCGCGGTACACAAAACATGTCACTGTCCAAACAGTTATTTTACATCGATCACGGACACAATACACACTAACACTCACGTGGCACAACAATCACCTTGCTGTTCTTGTTCCCGACTTTGTTGGTGCTTTTCTCTATCGACCTATCGATATGTTTCTACACCGTCCAACACATAAAACTTCACATTACTTTGTTCAAGGAAAATGAATTTAAACCATATGATAAAGAAAAGACAAAACATAGAGCCTCAGAACAAATGAAGATAGCAAATACATTCATGACCATTCCATGACGTAAATAGAAACATAGTTGTACAAAGACATTTACAGCATTCACCCCGAAATAATTCTTTCATTGTATCACGCAATTGAAGCAGGAAACAAGCAAAAAGGAAGTGTAGGGAAAAATTAAAAAATCTGTATCGTTCTGTAGTGTTATTTTCATAGCTTATCAGAGGAAAACAGATTTTAGAATGCCTTTCTAGAATTTTCAGCAGCTGTTGTCTATCCTCGAAAGGCTACCACCAGCCACTGACAGCTGACGTATTCAGAATTTGTAACCAAGTCGGCTGGCTGCGAAGTTAAGACAACCATTAGGTAAATTCTTGTTTAAACTCCTCTCTTTCCCTGGGCTATTAGGCTTAAAATAGAAACGCCACTTTCCCTGCTTGCCCTAAAAAACATGCAAAGCTCGACTCGCTCTTTGCTGTTTTAGTTTCCCCGCAACGCTTCTACACTGTTCTCTGTCGTAATTTTCAAACAAGACTTCTTTCATGTTGTTCTTAAGATGTCACGCCTTTAAAATTCCAAGTTCAGCACCAATGTTTTTCAACAGTTCTCTTTCATCCATCAATTCTATGCAGTTTACCTAACTTTGCATCCGTGGACAATAACCATCTTTTTTCTCCTTGGTGTTTTACTGCACTCCCAATAAACGAGGGCAATACAGTACAACACAACTCAGTATTAACCTGTCAACTAACACCCTGCTTGGAAGGGTTTGTAAATTCGTTGTCAGCTCCAGGGGAGTAGCGGATAAGTAATGCAGTAGGCTTTGGGATGTGACACGTGGCTGTTTTTTTTTTATTTAACAGCAAATAGGTTTCCAGTAAAAACATTTGTATTGTGATTATCAGTGTTCTTCAGTTATTCGTGCAATATCGCGGCCGCGTTAACTCATGTGGTAGGGAGGTTGCTTTACGTTCTAATATCTTTCTATAGAATTTTTGCTCTCAAAAAATCTACCTCTAGTACCATGGAAGTTACTTGCTGAGATATTAACACGTGTCCGGAAATTCCGTCCCTTTGTAGAGTTCCTGTTTGGTCAGCGTTTCTACAGAGAATCACCCATTTTTATCTTATCAGTCCACTTTAATTTTCAGAATCCTTCTGTAACACTACATCTAAAACGCTTCGAATCTTCTTATTTTTCCCTCCTTGTTCCCCTAGTCCATGAGTCACTTCAACACAATATTGTGCTCCAGACGTACATTCTCAGAAATTTCTTCTGAATTGAGGCCGTTGTTTGATACTAACAGACTTCTGTAACCGAGGATTACTTTCTTTGCATGTGCCACTCTGTTTCTTATATTCTCGTTGCTTCGTCCGTCATCCGTTATTTTGCCTTCAAGGTAGCAGAATTCCTTCACTTCGTGTAGTGCCTGGTACCCAATTTCAATAAGATTCCCGTTAATCTTACTTTTGTTCCTCGTCATTGCCTTCGTCGTTCTTTGGTTTACTTACAAACCATATTCTGTTGCTGCTAAGTTGAATGTAGATTCCATTTGGCAGGTGCTGTAATTCTTCTTCGCTTACACTGAAGATAGAAACGTTATCAGCGGAACTTGTCATTGATATTTTTTCACCCTGCATTTTAATCTGGGAACTATATTTTATCTCTGTCATTGCTTCTTCGATTTATAGATTGAACAGCAGGGGAGAAAGACTCTCTATAGTACGCCCTGTTTAATCTGAGAATTTCGTTCTTGGTTTTACAAAGTAATTGTCCCCTCTTGGTTCTAGTACATATCGTATATTACCCGTCATTCTCTGTAGCTCACTGGTATTATCTCGGAATTTAAAACTACTTATACTATTTTACGTTGTCGAAAGCTTTCTTCAGGTCGACAAAGCCTTTGAACTTGACTCGATTTCTTATAAGTCTTGATTCAGTCAACAGTTGCAGCGTCGGAACTGCCTGTCTGGTGCCTTTACCGTTCTGAAAGCCAAACCAATCTTTTCATTCTAACAGGTTTGCAATTTTCTTTTCCATTCTACTGTATAATATTCGCGTCAGCAACTTAGATGGATGAGCCAAGTTGTTTTTGTGACACCGTATTTTACGGTTGAGCTGTTTTTGCTACTCCGTATTTTACGGACTATAAGATGCACTTCTTTTCTTCGAAAAATTGCCTTCAAATGTCAGGTATATCTTATACTCTAAATAAATATAAAAATGTGCAGTGTTTTATTTAGAATTCCCGCCATTCTGAAAAATGGCCATATATTTGATGCGGTGGGGAACATATCTCTATATGGCAATAATGGATTCAACTGGCCGCAGAAGAAAAACTATAGAAAATGAGCGAGATTAAATATGCAAAGAGAGGAGTGAATGAAAAATTGCAAAAACTAGCTGATGACTTATTGAAATTGATTCAAAGACACCGCCAGAATGGCACTAGAATCAATACAGCTAGCGCTACATAGGAACTTAGTCTGTTGAGGGTGGAGTTGGTTGGTGCTACAGGTTTATGATGCGTCATGGACTTCGCATGCGAATGAAAACCAAAATATGTCAGAAAATGCCCCAAGAGTATGAAGAGAGAATATTTCCATTGCTTTACTATTCAACATCGAAAGAAAACCAGTGTAGAACCAAGCCAAACAGTAAAAATGGGCGAAACTTCTGTGACATTTGATGCGCTGAGTAACAGAACTGTTGTTGCCACGAAAAGCGCTAAAACTGTAACTATAAAAGGAAGTGTACATGGAAAAAATGCACTACACTGTTGTCATTTCAAGCGCAAAACAATGCCAAAACCTTCTGAAATACTGTGAGGTGGTGGTGTTCATGTTCATGACAAGGGTTGGATAGACAAGGCTAGTATGAAAGTATGGAATAACAGAATGTGAGAGAGAAGGAAAGGTGCTTTGTTGAAGAAGAGTTCTCTTCTTGTGCTGGATCGGTTTAGTAATCATTTAAAAAATCTGTGAAAAAGAAATTGCAACAGGGAAATACAGAGCTTGCTGTTAGTCCAGGAGGACTTACTTCGCAGTTGCATCTTATTGATGTCTCGATAAATAAACCATTTAAAGCATATATGAGAGAGGAATGGAACAAATGGATGAAACCCAACATGAATTCACGCCGAAGGGAGCTTTAAAACGACCTGCAATCAAACAAGTGTGTCAGTGGATAAAAGAGTCATGGTCTAGAGTGAGATAAGACACTATGAGTAGTGGGACTACCTTCATTGTGGTGCATTTTGTTAGTGTGGGTTGCCTACATTTGGGGCAGATATGCACTCAGGCAAACCTATTGGTCTCCTGGATTGGCCGGTACTGAACGTATTGTTCTCCTTTAATTGACAGGTACTTAACCTATTATTCTCCTAAAACGATCCTGCCTTTTGTTTGACAGGCAGTTAACCTATTGTTCCCCCACCCACTCCCCCTCCCCCATCCCCCCTCGCTGCTACAACTACATGTTCAAGTCTGAGTTATTGGAATAGCCCTTGCCGCTTTTATCAATTTGACTGATTACTTAATGAAATTGATCAATTATTTACCCTCTCCCCTCCCACCCTCCCTCCCGGGTTTTGGCAGGAAAAAGACTCAGTTGATCGATCATTTGGAGGGAATTCGATTGTAGTGTATGGAATATTATCGATTTAAACAATTTAGGGTATTCTAGGCAGTGTACGGAATATATGGAAATTGGTGGAGAGGAAGGCTCTCATAACATGCAATTCGAGGGCATATTGTCTATTTATAAAAAATTCCAATTTGTGGGGTTAGATTTTTCTTGCTCATCATTCTCTGCTGTTTGGAAACGTCTAGGTCTTGTAAGAAGCAATTACATGTGGCAAACATGTTGCATAACCTAATGTTTGGCACTGTACTCTGAGTGTCTTAACCTAATGTTTAGGCCTTTGTCAGCACTTAACCTATTCTGTTAAGTGGTTTTCCATGCCACCCCCATTTCCTTAAACTGTTGTACCGCCTTTGATTCCAAATTAAGTAATTAGTTATGTCCTTCCACCATTTTCTGTTACACTTTTCGAATATCACATGATTTTGAACGCCATTTCTGGCGCTTTCTTCTTTGTCACCCACCCCCTTAAACTATTGTACTGCGTTTTACTTAAAAATTATGCAAATTAACCTTGTGCTCTGCTCTTAACCTGCTGTTCTGCTCCATGTCACCCACTCACGCACTCTCTCCCTTAACTGTTGTACCGCTAACACCACTTTGATATAAAAAATTTATGCAAATTAATTAAATCGATTTTGTATGTATGGGGTAGTTTTTTTTTAATTTGCAGCATCCTATTGGTCAGCGAAATCGATGGACTACAGTTTAAACAAAAGGTCGCTAATAAAAAACACATTCCGCCACTCAACAGGGGCCACCGCCCCAGGCCCTGACCCTACCACGACCGCGGCCGCCACAGCATCGCTCTGGCGTCCATGGGCCACCATCCCTCATGCTAGCAGGTTAGGGTTGCAGCATCCAGGCTGCTCGCAGCAGCCCGATTACGCAGTGTCGCCTCCTCCTCTGCCGTCACGTCCTCCCAGATCACGTGAGGTAGAGCCCAGACCCATTGTCCACATCACCACAGAACTCCAAGGTGTGCTCACACCTATCTAGTATGCAAAACGCCTCTAGGCAGCAAATGTGAATACAATTGCTGATGCTATACCTGTGGAGAATGTTGTCACATCGCACTATAGAAATCTGTTGCAAAATAGCACAGGCTGCTATCTCCCTGGTGATTCTAACAGGACATAAGAGCTGCATCCAGCCGTGCTTACCTGCCCCAGCGTGACTGACGCCTCGCTGCAAAATGTCCACTTAGAGACTCGCCATCTAAAAGGTTCTCTGTGTTACACTGACGTCACATGACTATGTAAAATATGAGTCAAGTCCACCTCTCAGAAATAGTATAGTGTCCCAGAAATAGTTAATGGTTGCTTTTGTAGGAGCTTTTATGATGTCTCAGCATGTCCACATGGAAATTCTTGTCGTAACAGAACCTGTTTACGAAAATAGCACAGAATAACGCCGAATGCATTCCTTCTGATAGTCCTAACGTGGCACCCCATCCATCACGTCTTACCCTTCATGCCTTCAACATACACTAACGTTCTCACCGCTATGTAGAGACTCCTACATCCCAGCACAAAGGATGTCTTGTGAATGAATGGGGGATTATGATTGGCTCTTATCGAATTTACCCGCCGTATTACTAATGCCGCCAGTGTGGAAGCACCATCTGCCTTTTTTTTCTTTCTGCGGACGAGACTTTCAGCAGTAAAAAACTATTATATACAGATAACCATATTGCACCCACAATTAAACATCTACACCTACATTTATACTCCGCAAGCCACCCAATGGTGTGTGGCGGAGAGCACTTTATGTGCCACTGTCATTACCTCTTGCAAAGTGCTCTACGTATCGTCAAATACAGAAAGACTCTTACTCAATTAAACTGCTATCCGACTGAGGCCAGGAGCTTGAATATTAGAGCGTGAAACCGATCTCCAACCAGCAATGTATCACTGTGTACCGTGTCGATGTAGTAAACATACCATTCATATCCTGCACCATACACAATCACCCCTTGTACATCATTTGTACATGTACTGCGAAGACAGACAGCATAAGCACATGCACCATAGGTATACTCGCAGGACTAGATATTTCCTGTGAGTTCAAATGGTCATCTAATCCCAGCACGTGACCAGAGCACCCTCAGTGGATCGAAGTCACTCTCAGAACTGTTGTGCAAAGACTGGCTCATTTCCCCTCGGCACAAACACATTACTGTTTCTGGTCCAGGCCTGCTTGCTTGCTCGCTTTTCTACACTCATCTCCAGACTCTGTGATCACAAGAATATATCTAATTTCACATGTTTTGATAGAATATCCTACCATTTTCGTGGTACTTCTCGATATAAAACACGTATCAATATCGCTTGCATAGCAGTATCGCTCACGCGATCTAATTCTGAAGATATAGACTGGAAATTATATCTCTAGAAACCCGAAACTTAAGCTAGGTGCAGCGTGCTGTAAACCATAGAGTAACTAGAAACTTACCCTGTCTGTGAAGACCTTTACAAGAAAAAACTCGACAAAAGAAAAACAGAGTAAACTGATATTTCCACTCGCTAATACCGATTTCGGTGATGTAATAGATTCCAAATCATCCCTATAATTTACGAAGTCAAATAACATGCTTCTCATGTCTAGAGAACCAGCAAATGTGTCTTCCACCCGCTAGATGCATACACCTCAATCTATTTTCTCTCAACTAAATAAAGATACGAAATGTGAAGAAGCAGTCAACTGAACAATTTACATGGGTGGGAATAATGGCCCTGTGCAAATACATGCCCATATTGAATCTTCTCAAATTTCCACGCCATCGCGAAAGCTGTCCAACACATACTAAGTATTAGTTCGCTATTCAGCCGTCTAGAGGTCTACATGGTTGTCAGCTACATTCCTACACTCTAACAGGGCTTTCCATTCGGATAGCTCCTACCGTTAATGGGAAACGTGAATCATTCCCGTCACTGGCGCTGCATGCCAAGCACGCATAGGCATATATCTACCACCTGCGTTATCTGCGACTGAACTGTGTTTTGACCATTCGACAGAACCGAAGCCTGCTCCTGCAACATGAGGTAGTATAAAAGACAGTACAGGAACTGGGGGAAGGACATGGATTTTGCTGCTGCATTGTGGTGCTTCCCCAAACTACAAGCAGGTACTATAGATCCACATCCCTCAGGACCCATTCACGTCTATCACTCCAACATTTTATCATAGTTATTCTATTGCATCCACCAGATAACTACGAACTATAAAAGTTCCACTAACTTCATTCGATAGAGAACTCAATAAGATTTTTACCGAATCTCTCTCCTCCCATATATCGAAAACAAATACCGCATGCATGCCGGCATCGAGCTCATGTGACGATCCTATTAAATATACAGGTTTTTTCCACTGCACAAACCAGTTTAAAGTTTCATCACCTTTACTGTAGGAGTATGACCGTATCCCGCAGACCATGCTGTAATTTCCAAGAGACGCTCCCTGCGACCCAGCGTCATTTTTCTGCTGTAACATGCTTTGTACATTGACATACATTTTGTTTTTCTGCCACGACTGTGAGGTATGTGTCAGGTTCTAAACTGATATTAACACGTTCTGATCCATTGCCTCACACAGAAAACTACACATTGCACGATGTAATTCATCTGGTTACTCCAGCTACCATAACACACCGCACACACTGGATGATTTTAAATAAGACAGTTACAACATAAGGAAACTGGAAGAGTTTGGAGGCGTTGTAGAGTGTTTCCAAACTGCTGTCCGAAAGTGGTTGACGACCTCCACATTTAAACTCATCTGTCAGTGACAGAATAGCTGATGGCTCTGCATTCTGTTTCGACTGATTCCCCATCCTGCAGTTTCGGTGCTGTCCGCCCCCAGGTGTTGTCCCTCTACAAAAACTCGTTCTCCAACTCAAACAAGCGATGTCAGTCAATCATTATGTAGTAACCAACAGCGTACCAGTGGACAGATGGGATGGAAAAGACACCCCCGATGTAATGAAATAATAAACGTTACAGTTGATTATGTGAACAATCTTACAGTAATTTCAACACTGACCAATGACTTGACAGTATGATTCCCAATTTCAGTATCATAGCTAAACCACCCCCTCCCCACTTTGCAAGTATCATTGCAAATGTGGATGGATGACTGTGCAGTGCGTCCATGCATTGTTAATTCTCGAACACATCCATCATCAAAGGCTATCAGACAGTGCACTACGTATTTCTAACACTTCGAGCATAGTGCTTAATTTACAATGTATCTCTATGCGGATGGCAGTCACAAAGCATTCCCGCAGTGTTAGGATAAAATTAGAGACTGAAAGACCGCCTGGCACTATCTTTCACCAACCCACCCTATAGCACCAGTATCGATTTAATCTGCAGCTGACAAGAAGTAGACCGCTACATTCCACATCTCGTGAATCAATGGAGCTTGCCGAGTCCTCGCCCATCCAGATGCACAAGATTTCTCGAGGTGCGCCCATGTAGAGGAGGTTAGCACTCCTTACCGATATATAGTTACAGATTTGAAAGTGTTCTGATGTAATAGCAGACAGTGAAGAAGAACAAGAAACGGGTGATGATTTTTCTTGCGCGATGGAGCTCCAGACGGAGTTAGAAGCATTTTTAAGTAAATCAACCAAGCTATCAATTTTAAAGTATTATTCCAGAGTCTAGGATCAGTACCTGGAAGGCATTGGTAAGAGAGAACATAAACACACACTACAACATTCTGCACTTAAAACGGGCTATAATGTTTGATCGCTTTCCGACCTATCAGTCGTATGGAATGTAGTGGTGTTAATATTCCGATGTAAGAAATATATTTCAAGCGCAAGACATACATCGTTCTTTCCGGTTTCTCTACGATAAACTATGTTATCGAACCGTAAAACGAGAAAACTACACTACTGGCCATTAAAATAGCTACACCACGAAGATGACGTGCTACAGATGCGAAATTAAACCGGCAGGAAGGATATGCTGTGATATGCAAATGATTAGCTTTTCAGAGCATTCACACAAGGCTGGCGCCGGTGGAGGTACCTACAACGTGCTGACATGAGGAAAGTTTCCAACTGATTTCTCATACACAAACAGCAGTTGACCGGCGTTGCCTGGTGAAACGTTGTTGTGATGCCTCGTGTAAGGAGAAGAAATGCGTACCATCACGTTTCCGGCTTTGATAAAGGTCCGACTGTAGCCTATCGCTATTGCGGTTTATCGTATCGCGACATTGCTGCTCGCGTTGGTCGAGATCCAATGACTGTTAGCAGAATATGGAATCGGTGGGTTTGGGACTGTAATACGGAACGCCGTGCTGGATCCCAACGGCCTCGTATCACTAGCAGTCGAGATGACAGGCATCTTATCCACGTGGCTGTAACGGATCGTGCAAACACGTCTCGATACCTGAGTCAACAGATGGGGACGTTAGCAAGACAACAACCCTCTGCACGTACAGTTCGACGACGTTTGCAGCAGCATGGACTATCAGCTCGGAGACCGTGGCTGCGGTTACTCTTGACGCTGTATCACAGACAGGAGCCCCTGCGATGGTGTACTCAACAACCAACCTGGGTGCACGAATGGCAAAACGTCATTTTTTCGGATGAATCCAGGTTCTGTTTACAGCATCATGATGGTTGCATCCGTGTTTGGCGACATCGCGGTGAATGCACATTGGAAGCATGTATTCTTCATCGCCATACTGGCGTATCACCCGGCGTGATGGTATGGGGTGCCATTGGTTACATGTCTCGGTCACCTCTTGTTCGCATTCACGGCACTGTGAACAGTGGACGTTACATTTCAGGTGTGTTACGACCCGTGGCTCTACCCTTCATTCGATCCCTGCGAAACCCTGCATTTCAGCAGGATAATGCACGACCGCATGTTGCAGGTCCTGTACGGGCCTTTCTGGATACATAAAATGTTCGACTGCTGCCCTGACCAGCACATTCTCCAGATCTCTCACCAACTGAAAACGTCTGGTCAATGGTGGCCGAGCAACTGGCTCGTCACAATACGCCAGTCATTACTCTCGATGAACTGTGGTTCAAATGGCTCTGAGCACTATGGGACTCAACTGCTGAGGTCATTAGTCCCCTAGAACTTAGAACTAGTTAAACCTAACTAACCTAAGGACATCACAAACATCCATGCCCGAGGCAGGATTCGAACCTGCGACCGTAGCGGTCTTGCGGTTCTAGACTGCAGCGCCTTTAACCGCACGGCCACTTCGGCCGGCGATGAACTGTGGTATCGTGTTGAAGCTGCATGGGCAGCTGTACCTGTACACGCCATCCAAGCTCTGTTTGACTCAATGCCCAGGCGTATCAAGGCCGTTATTACCGCCAGAGGTGGTTGTTCTCGGTACTGATATCTCAGGATCTATGCACCCAAATTGTGTGAAAATGTAATCACATGTCAGTTCTAGTATAATATATGTGTCCAATGAACACCCGTTTATCATCTGCATTTCTTCTTGGTGTAGAAAATTTAATGGCCAGTAGTGTACTTCCTTAAAACATTGGCTTTGTGTGATACGAGCACAATATAGCTTTCCAGAGATGTATAGCGTCCACTGTTCACACCCGAGCACGCTTCAGAAATTATACTATGCCTGCATCAGCCCTATATAAAATTATGGTTAGTAACGGGGAATACCTGTTACAAGGAAACAGATACACGCATAGCAGCAGCGTCCGACATATGAAAATTACAAGTCATTCCGCCACTAACTCTGTAAACAGCACATCTGTCATGCAATGTATACACGGGGATTGCAGTACCTCACAAGCACCTATCGCTAACTTAGTTATGACGTTCAAGTCTCGATTTTACATCCAAGATGCGACAGGGGGATGGAGCACATCGCATAAATCACAGTTCGTTTAGAGGAATGTGTCACGTTTCATCACACATGAGATGGAAGTCCTCTGATCACCGAGAGGTTTGCCGTTAACGATCATAAGTAGACAGTGCTTTAAATCACATACAGAACACTTGGCTGTATACGAGTCGAACAGACTATGTTACACGACTGTTGCATCCTGATAGAACAGTGCAAAAATTGACCTACAGCAACTTCTCTCTTTCTAGAATGCATCATTAGTCTACCATTAAATCGTACATCGTTACAGCTCCATCTCAGTGGATCACCCCGTCCACTCTCTGTCATCCTTTAATGCAGATGCATGTAAGATTAGAGGCGGAAGGTTCTCTGCCTTTTTGAAAAGCGTCAAATATATCTGCTCCACCCTGTACATCGCATACTGATTTCTCCGTATCGCTAGCATTTAGACAGATCAAACTCGAACAGCCCATTTCCATAGTTACAAATCATATCTTAAAATCGAAGTTCTTTTCAGCGAAGGAAGATGTAAACGTTTCTGCCAAGCGCTAGGTAATCGCACATATTGGTTCTGTTTAAAAAAAATCTAGTATTTTATCCGAATCCATAAGCTAGTGGGCTTCCATAGAAGATCATTGCAGCAATACAGGCTGATGATCAATTTCAATGTCAATTAGTTTTCCTTTCCATAGATTTTTTACATCCCCACTGCATCCATACTAATTTCTTCTAATATACTTCCTGCTTCTGACTGTGAAAAATTGCATATTTTCTCTAGAGTGTATAGAATTTCCGCTATTAAAATATTGTATATCCAATATATAGTGCATACGACAAGAAACTAAGCACCTTCGACAGCCAATTCCGGTTACACCCGGTGTGCAATGCTTTATACTAAAGTAATATGGCAGTAGGCAGCACTCAGATTTTCTTTTTGTCCTTGCTATTACACCTCAGTACTGGATCTAGTCGCTGCTAGCTTAGTGGGGTGCAGATGTCGCAAAGTACTTGTTACTGGATCATATGGAACTGTGTAATACAGGTCTTAACAAGAGTATCCTACTGAGGAACCCCATGAAAGACCGCATCTGTAGACAGAACGTTGGTATTGTCTGTCAGTTCGATGCTTCGACATTAAAAGATCAGTTCTTCGACGGACGTCAGAGGGTGTTAGGTTCACAATGTAATCATAGTCGTCATATTAGGAGCAGACCTAAGTGTGATTGATGTAGGAAAAAACAAGAAAAGTATTATGACATATTGTCCACAAAAACCTCACTCTTCGCAAGAAGCACAAACTAGCACTTGGAAAACCACATAGCATGTTCAACCCACGGGTTGCTCGTTTCACTTCAGTATTTAAACCCTCCACCACAATGGAAACACAGGGTTTAATCTCCGTCATCGGTATAAAACAATTCAGCTTCACTGTTTGTCAGGACATTGCTTAATGGCTACTGAAGACCAATATTTGAAAGATGCCAGCCTCGCATCTTACGTTCTGTACTTAGGGTGAGCTAACCTAATATCCCGCACATCTCACGTTGAACTGCACAGCGATGCTGATTCTGGAGATGAATGTGAGAGTATTTCCATTGTCACAGGTTACAAGTAGTGTACGAAACAAACATTTCAACCCACCGATATACCACCCCAACACCCTCAGACGTCCACTATGTTACACTGCGATTTGCGTTCAAAGCTCTTGACACTTAAGCTCACGTGATCATGACGCCACTACTGGTCACGTATTCTAAACTTGCTTGTACATGTAGTACAAATGTAAACACCTAGCGCAACTGCGATATTTTTCTGGAAGATACCATGCATCCAAATTCCTAAAAAGATTAATATACAGAAGAAAGGAATAGAAAATTGAGGATCCGTGGCGACATGATTTCGATAATGTAGGAAAAACTGCGGTTTGCACGTAAGCATCTGTCGGGTAGGTGACACAGTTATGCGAAGAATTTCGTAACAGTGATCGTAAAATTCGATTTCATTGAAGGTTTGCTGACGCCTAATTAAAAACTACAGCTTTCGAGACGCACATTTCAGAATCATGAGGGTGCGATTTCTAGAGCACTTTCTAATCTGCCTATGACCGAATTCTGTGTAACTCGTAAACGTTGTGGGCAATAAGCATGTGACTGTTAAGAATTCAATTGGCTATATATGAGGAAGAGAAGTAGAGACGAACTTATTGGGCTGTGGATTAGGTTAATGACGAAGGTACGTCTAGTAATGGGATAAATGTTGGTTAGTTACTTGAACAACAGCATGTACTGTGCATGCAAAATGGCGAGGCCATTTGGATTTGCTGGAAAATATTCTTTCGCTTAATACAGCTCTGATTTCTTTTGCGATCCTACGAACTCCTTGATACAACAGTATGATTGGATGTGGAGTACATGTGTTCATTCAATCTGCTGTATCAGTGTTTCGTAATCATGGTGCAGTAGTGAAGCAAAGGCGTAAATGTTGCATAGTAGTGTACAGAAACCAGGAAACGAACGCAGCGCACTGCGGCAAACGAATGAAGTGAAGTGGTTACCACTGGATAGTGAAACTGTAGGAAATATGTCAGTATATCAAGACCCACGTTTTGTACCCATCGTGATACTGTACAAAGATAAACATTCGTACCTGAAGGGAGGGATGCAAATTCGCGTATGTGGTCTGTTCGAATCCGTAGAGCTAGTGGGAAGGAGATGTCCTGGGGGAAAAAAACTAAGCACTTACAGTGTATCGCAAATCCGCGCACACGTTCGGACTTGTCTGCCAGGATTTTTTTTTCTGTTATTCAGTACGGCGTGTGATTTTATCAGTAGACATTATCGTAATGATGTCCGTTAGTAAGTGCTCGGATATTTCCGAATAAATATATTTTTGTAATTGATTTCGCAGTTTAAAGAAACGTTCTCGCTTGTCTCTGCAGCCTACCTGTAGGAGCCCGTTTGTGGGCGATGGGTGGAGAAAGGGGCTGCTTAAAGAATACAGAGGCCCGTTGTCGCAGTTGTTGCGCTTGCGTCCAGCTGTGGAATGACGGTTTTTTTATTGTCTTATGACAGATGTGAGTGCTGCCTGAGGCAGTGTGATGCTCAAGCGTACGGCTGAAGCGCGGCAGAAGCTATGAGGAGGACATCACGACAGTATTCTTTCGGTGCGCTTGGAAGACACTGCACTGTGTGGTGTTTGAGTAAATATAGACGTGGCAATTACTCGCGTACTACCCCGCCAGTTTGGCTCCGTAAAATGCAGAGCACCCCGTGAGCTGGAAGTAACGTCTACCCGCTAGGCACATGCGGACACGCGCATTTCTCTCCCAGCCTACTGTTAGCTTCGCGAGTGCGTGTACATTTCTGCGCAGAAGCGTTCCAGCTGTTACGCTTTTATTTTTATTTTCTTCACAAGTCCGCTATAATCATATCGTGTTAGGAGAGCTGATAGATAGTCATACAAAAAAAAAGTGCGGTCAGTAAGTGCTTTTAAGTGAAACGTAGTGCTGGTTTTTTGTTAAGTAAAAATTGTTTTACGCTGAAAATCTGTGTACTTTATTAGAGTATCGCGACGTTGCTATTGCTTGACAGGGATTTTTATGGATAAAAAAGAAGTCGCTGTTTGTGATGAAAATCGATAAAATTTTAACAAAAAAGGTATTTGTATGGGTGCCGTCTTAAGAAATTGGTAGAATTATAGGTATTTTCGGAATATGGAGGCGAAAACCGATAAAACTGTAAATAGCTATATGTTGGAGGTGTTAGTTACTAAACATTTAAAGAAATATTTTTCTGAGCATGGATAAAACAGCAGCGAATTCTGTATGTGTTAGTGGCCTCAAACATTCGGTTAAAATTAGTCACGAAACCCATATTTACATGTATTTTCTTAAAGGGAGAAAGTCAGTGGAATAGCAATTAAATGTACATCCTTTTGAAAAGATTTGTATAAATTAACTTCGAAATCGTAAATAGCGTCGTATGTTGCAGAAGCACTGGGTGCTGAACATTCGTGAAGACTAGATCAGCACCACTGGGTGCTATGCTATGTTGGGAATTTGCAACATCACCTGAATTTACTGATGCTGCTGTTGCTTCAGCGAGATCCACATTAAGGATGACAGTCTCGGGATGCTGGGAGGACACTAAGGAGGAGTGGTGGTGGGGGTTTGGCCAATAGCTGCACAGTGGGGGCGTCATTTTGTTGGGTGATAAATTAGCGCAATTAAAAATGACAGTTACCACATTAACCTAATAGCTTTGCACGCAGGAGTAAACATGCCATCTTGCACGTAAATAAGGTTAATCATCCTGACAGTTATTGACTATTATAAACAAAACATGCGCGCAAGTGAACAATTTACGTAAGGGCTATTAAATTAGGCTAGCACAGGCGGCTGGTTTGCTTACTTAAAGGAACAATGTCCTCCACCTCTGTAACCAATAAGTTAAAACTGGTAACCCCCCCCCCCCCCCACTACTCTAGTCCATTTCAGTAATGCTATTTTTCGCAAACAGTTACCTCACATATACTACGTTGTGACAGGGTGGATATCCATGCTGATAGAATTAGTGGTCGCCTCCGAACTGTTCCACTGCTGTATGCAGTACACACTACTGTGAAATGTGTTCATATCCTTCCGTACTTAGCGTTATCTTCATTGCAATAAGGAAACCACATCCTAACAACAAAAAACGCCCCCATAACGTAACACTACCCCCTCCGTACTTCGCTTTGGCACAACACGTGACCGAGCGAGGTGGCGCAGTAGCTAGCGCACTGGACTCGCATTCGGGAGGACGACGGTTCAATCCCGCGTCCGACCATCCTGATTTAGGTTTTCCGTGATTTCCCTAAAACGCTCCAGGCAAATTCCGGGATGGTTCCTTTGAAAGGGCACGGCCGACTTCCTTCCCTGTCCTTCCCTCATCCGACGAGACCGATGACCTCGCTGTCTGGTCTCTTCCTCTATACAATACAAATGGCTCTGAGCACTATGGGACTTAACATCTATGGTCATCAGTCCCCTAGAACTTAGAACTACTTAAACCTAACTAACCTAAGGACATCACACAACACCCAGTCATCACGAGGCAGAGAAAATCCCTGACCCCGCCGGGAATCGAACCCGGGAATCCGGGCGCGGGAAGCGAGAACGCTACCGCACAGCCACGAGCTGCGGACAATACAAATGCTACACGTGATGGCAGGTAACGTTCTACAGGCGCTTGCCGAACCCAAATCCTTCCACCGGATTGCCATAGGGTAATTCAGCACTCAATCACAGTTTTCCAGTCAACTACTATCCAGTGGCGGCACTCTGCACCACCTTAAGCGTCTCTTAACACCGAATGCACTCCACCAATAGTCGACGCTGGTATCTTTAGAAACGTTGAAATGTCCCTGATGGATTTGTTGCTCAGGGGCGTCGAATGGGTAGCCCACGTTCTAAGTCACTCAAACCTCCTGACCGATCCAGTCTCCTGTTAACGCTTCTCTGGTGACAACACAATTCTTTCCGCGACATCTAGACGTCAATTCCGCATTATATAAGGATGTCCGGATACTTTTAATTAGATTGTCTGTTCGCTATTTCCAAACCATGTAACCGTTGCAAAGTAGACCTGGTCAGCGAAACTGATTAGCTAGTCACTGAACTCGAGTTTCCTAGTAGTGCGCTCCCATATTTCACACTGATGCATCTATTCTGGTGGATCATTAGTGGAAGATTGTACAATCACGAAACAAACAGTCTCTACTCACTTTGATAATCAGCGTCATTTATACATCTCACGCCGTCTTTAAAAGATGAACGTTTGGACCTTCTTCCTCATGGCTAATTTTCTTGTCTGAATGCGTGTACTTTTCCTCAATTTCCAACGGCTGATTTCAGCATCAGAGCAATACTCTCTCTCCTCGAATATTGCAGTCGCAGTGTGTTTTTTCTTCAGTAACGTCAGTACTAACTTGCACGCCGGATGCATCGCGACAGAGTAAGTAGGCTGGAGCGATGTGAAATTTTAAGTTCAATTATTATGACTGAATAATATGTAGTTACTTGAATGGAAACTTTTCGACGAAAGAAGACGTTTTCCGAATACTTTTACACAATTATCTCCTACTCTTCCAGGTATACAATTAGTTACGCCACGCCGGCCGCGGTGGCCGTGCGGTTCTGGCGCTGCAGTCCGGAACCGCGGGACTGCTACGGTCGCAGGTTCGAATCCTGCCTCGGGCATGGGTGTGTGTGATGTCCTTAGGTTAGTTAGGTTTAAGTAGTTCTAAGTTCTAGGGGACTTATGACCTAAGACGTTGAGTCCCATAGTGCTCAGAGCCATTTGAACCATTTAGTTACGCCACCTGGAATGAAATGTCTGTGGCTCTGCAGAATTCCGGCGATCGTCGACTCTGAATTTTTTTTAAAAAAATCAGAGGCACAATCTTACGCCATGGAGAAGACGTCCTGGGTGTTAAGACGTACTCACTCTATAGCATGAGAATCAGTGTCCAAGTTGTGTATCAGTTTCGATAAAGTCCAGAATTTAATCTCTTGAAATAGAGCATAAACGACTGTGGTGCAAGCTCTATTGATTTCCCAGGATACAAAGTTCCCTACGTGTCATGACACAAAAATTTTGTCCGACCCACAGACAAAAGTTAAAATAACGAAAGAATTGACGTACCTTTCCCATTCACGAAATTATATTTTTCCATAAACGATTTTCCTAGCAACATTTCAGTATGCATCATCCTCTTGTACGGGATGTAACGTTATCATAATTCATAAAACTGCAGTCAGTATTCAAAATACAATGCCGCTCGTTACAGTTCCACTGCAACCCTACTTTCCGCAGTTCTAAATTGTACACGTAATGTTCCACATTCTATCCACAGAATTTTTATGTCACGAGTCAGAGATAATTTGTCTCTCGCACTCGTAAGCAGTCTGACCCATGGAAATCACTTTACATAAAAAACAGTAACAGAAACAACTTGGTTATACAGACCTCGCACGCACCGCTGCAACTTGCCGTAAGGTTAGCCAACGGATCCTGTTAAGTGGAGAGTAATCCAGTTTTCGACTAACGCGCTCACCCCAGTCCTTTCGGGTGTTACCGGAGGGGCTGACGTTCAATTGGAGCTCGACCGGAGCAAACAGAGAGGGCAGCCATTTCACTCGAGTTCAGCTAATTAGCTATTCCATTTGACCGGCGAGTATATCAGAATTAGAGTTCCCGTATGATGCGTTTCCTCCGTTTATCTACAGTGCTGCCATAGAAGACGATGCGGCGGCCAGACAGCGGATACACATTGATACTCCGTGTTCTGATATATTTTAAAGTGTCATACGGAAAATATTAGGCAAACGATGATAAGGCAAATAACAAAAAATACAGCATTTTTGACTTTGGAAAAGCATTGGCAGTGTGAACAGAAAGAAACTGTGGGACATAATGACGAAAGCTGACTGAACCGAGCGAGGTGGCGCAGTGGTTAGCACACTGGACTCGCATTCGGGAGGACGACGGTTCAATCCCGCCTCCGGCCATCCAGATTTAGGTTTTCCGTGATTTCTCTAAATCGCTTCAGGCAAATGCCGGGATGGTTCCTTTGAAAGGGCACGGCCGATTTCCTTCCCCATCCTTCCCTCACCCGAGCTTGCGCCCCGTCTCTAATGACCTCGTTGTCGACGGGACGTAAAACACTAATCTCCTCCTCCTCCTCCTCCTCCCATCCTACTGAAGCTATAGAAAGCTTAGACAAATAAAGAAAAAATAATAAAAGTTGGCAATAATTAAACTTAAGAAATCACTACTAATAAGGAACTAAATCGAGGATGTCACCAACCTTGTTTAATGTGTATATAAATTATTTTATTAAGATCTGGCGTCAGGAAGTAAAGCGGAGTATACGGACTAATGGAAATAAATATCATAATATCCTTATGCAAGCAATGATATACCGGTAACAGTTTTGGAAGTAAGTAACAAGAGCTACAGAAAACAGTTTACAAGCTTCGTAAGTTAGGGGGGAAATAATATACCTCAGTATATCAATAAAGAAAGCTAAAATAGTGACTCATCGTGAGAAATACACCACCCTATAAAAAATCTGTCAGTGTGCGGGATGAACAGAACGTTCCCAAACAAACTTACTACATGAGGAGCATGTACGCACTTCCTTCTTTCTCCGCCACAGATTTACCGTCTTATCATCTTATCGCAACCCGAAACAAGAAGCGAACATCAGAAATAAGTTTTCCTCGTCAACAACCGCATTGGCTCGTACATGTCCCGTTCTCTGCTGAGTGACAACTTGGCAACCGAATTTTGAGTTACGTCGACTTTAATGGAAGGAGCCGGGAGCCGGGTGGGGCGCGCGGGGGGGAGGGGGGGGATGTGGATATAAAAAGGACCGAATTGAAATAACCAGTACTGCCTACGGCAATATCGTCTGGGTTCCACTCTCTGTGGAGGGAGTGTTGCAAAGTGGCCGAACATATTCAAGTAAATACCACTCTTTTTTAAAAGTCGATATCCGTATTTTAATCATTTAACTCTCATCCTTTCTGTCAAAATTATTACGGTATTTATTAATTTTCATTGATGCAAACAAGGGAAACGCCAGCATTGGTCGTATAAATTTGAAACAGTTTTTTTATTGTTGCATATCGATTTCAATCACAGAACAAGACTAAGTTCAGTAACCTCACATATACAGACACAAAATATAATTTCAAACATAGATATTGATAGTGAAAAACATGCCAACTAGCAGCTAGTTGCTAGTCCCGCTTGAATAAGAGCGCACAACTTCCTGATTGGAAAACTTCATCGCTAATTAACTCGGCGCAAGGTACTCAGTTTTTTTTTTTCTTAGCAGTTATTTCTCAGCATTACCTGCCCTGCAAAGCCCTTGCAAGCTTTACTGGCCACCCTGTATATAGCCAAGATACGGAAGCT
The DNA here is from genome assembly GCF_021461395.2 of Schistocerca americana. Classification (NCBI taxonomy): domain Eukaryota; kingdom Metazoa; phylum Arthropoda; class Insecta; order Orthoptera; family Acrididae; genus Schistocerca; species Schistocerca americana. Next base: position 545,820,414 of record NC_060119.1, read on the forward strand.
GCTCAAATCTACATCTGAAGATGAAGCTGTAGGCCTCGAAATCAACCATATTATAATAAAACTGAAGATAACGTAACTTCAGTGTGAGGCAGATTCATTGTTAGTTTAAAGTAGCAGATTTTTTTTTGGCTTGAATGACCTCTTTCCTGATTTTCTTTGTCCTTAGTTAGTACAGTACTTGCATCAAGCAAGTCCAACGTGACAGATTTTTGTTAGATTGTCCAGTTTATATAGTTTAGGGTGCTTATTGATCTAACTGTATACGCGTCAGTCAGGTGAAGAATTATGTGTGCCTGTTGTGAATTCCGATGATGTCTTTGTGAAGGAATTTGTTGTAACCACGCGGAAATTCAATGTACCTCGTAGACCCGTAGGAAACTGATAACCTATCCACACTACACGTGGTCGCGTTATCAGATGCAATGTAGTGCGTTACGTAAGCTAAAAAATGTGTCATGTTACAGCTGACCGAATTGAGGATGACGCATGATCGGGAGCAGATAACCACAAAGCGAAAGACTGGCCTCATACATTACACCCAGTACATACAGTACTACGTTGAAATCTGTTGTCTTTTGGGTACATACGACGTTCTGTGGACACCATGGCTCGATAAAGTACTTCTGGGCCAGCATGCAGAATTAGGCTCGAAGATAATCGCCACAGTACGTAAATCACAAGCTATCATTCCTTCCACTCGTTTCATCCAGTCTTCCAGTTTTTACTATCTTGTTCCTTTTTTTCATCTCTACGTAACAAACACCTTCTGTCACCTGCCATGTGTTAGTATTTGTCTGTCCGTACTATCTCCACCCCCCCCCCCCCCCCCCCTCACTGCCCTTCTGCTTCCATTGCCATGTCAATTGTTTATCCTCCGTCTAATAAGATCTTCCGTAGGATTCTGTCCTTGCCTGTTCTTGTCAATATTTCTCGTTTCCAAACTGTATAAGTGCACTTAATTTTCAACATTTTTCGACAGCACCATATTCCAAATGTGTCTAGTTTATTCTTCGCCGGATTTCCCAAAATCGGCGGTTGACTTCCATAGAGTCCCATGCTACAGACGCACAATCTGTGTTCCAGAAGTAACGAGAACTCATTAATTTCGCGTGTTGTTAGTCAGATTTTTTCGTTATTGGTCGGTAAAGGTGTCTGAAGTATCTTTACAGTGTTAGTGATGTCGGATATGTAGTTTTGTCATCTGTCCAAAAAGTTACATGTGTTTTTATATCATACCCAGTTTTTTATTTTATATATTTCTTTTACTTATTTGCTTTTTTATATAAAAATGGGTGAGCGAAATTCAGTAATGTTTTGCTATAAGAGCAGAGCAAAATGCAGTGAAGTTTAAAAATGTTAAATATGCTCAAATGGTGAGTGTGCTGTGAACGGAACACGCGTTTACGAGTCGCATAAGGGTTTCAAAGATGACCGCGAGGAGACATAACATGACGAGCGCCTGCACTCTTGAATGCCACTGCACATCATCAACCGATCAAATTGTGGGAAAAAGTGAAAGAAACGTTTATGAACGATCGCCGCATCACTACGTTATTCTGCGCTTTAATATAGGGTTATTTGGCAGCGCATGTCTGAATGGTGGTACTTCTGTAAAGTCTACGAAGATGACGGAGTGTAGAATTTCCCCTTTCAGTGATGTATTGGGTTTTATCCGAAGAGTTAATCAGAGGAATTTAGGGGGTGCAATGTCTTCTGCAGACCTCATCTATCACACATTTATTCAAGTAAACAATTTACATGGATATACAGCTCTTCTAACTTCAGAGGAGGCGTAATCGTTTTCGCTAGATTTTGTCCGTCGACGTCTCCGAGCAATGAAACTATATTACTGAAATGTATTCTATAGACGGGTATCTTAATTCAGATTGTTAACGGGGAACAAGAGCTGGTTGCCAAATAGTTCTGAATACAAAACAGAAATTCTCGGTGGCTGGAAGTTAAAGACGTTAACTTCTAGCTTCTACAGCATGCGAACCACTATTCAAACGTACTCCAGTTTTAAGCAGTGTATTGGAGACTTCTATACTTACCGTCTCTCTGCAGGCAGATTTCTCATCTGTATCACGAATTCAGTATCAGTTCTATTTTCGTCGTCTTCCTCCGCTGGTGACGCTGATACACAGAGACTTCCTTTAAACCAAACAAAACTTTCACTTGCGTACGAATGGTTGCTTTTATGGAGTGACTCGTATGCAATATTTAACGGTTACGTGCACTATTCTTGAGGGTATTAGGCTTTTCCTCTCAGGGACTAGCGTTACGTTTATGGCGGGAGTACCCTCAACTAATTACGTTGGTATCTTAGTATCGAAGGTGTTACTGTTTGACCATTCTCTTATTACCAACGTCATACTTGGAGCGCGGGCAATTCAGGCTTTACTTTAGATACTCTTGTCTGAAGTTGAAGTTCAATTGATTTTGACAGTCCTAGTGCTTCCTGTTTCCTTGTCGAGTCCAATGTTGTTTCCTTGTCGAGTCCAGTGTTGTTTCCTTGTCGGGTGAATAAGGGTCGGGTGACTGCTTGTGGAGTCGAAGAAGTGCATTCTATAGAAAAATTTTCCTTTGGCTCTTAATGGTCATTACCCTACTGAAGATGTTAGCACAGAAAAGGAATTTGTGTGATGGGCCTCATCAAACTAGTCAGAAGACTGATGAAGCACGAAAAGGAACATGGTCATTGGACTCTGGAACTATGTAAATAGAAGTTGGAAGTGTGAGCTCACTTGGTATACGGCGATGCTATGTGTGCACACAGGTGGTGAAGGGTGATTACAGTGTTGTCAAAGATAACAACAGTTCATTGTTCGAATTTCAGACTGGTCCCACAATGTAATATAACAGCATGTCACATAGTCTGACAAGTTACCACAATTTTGTTAGTTGCCACTGTAAGGAGGGGAGAGAGAAGATAGGGGTGGGGAGTTTGAGAAGTAGATCGAGAGAGAGAGAGAGAGAGAGAGAGAGAGAGAGAGAGAGAGAGAGAGAGAGAATTTTAACATTTTATCTGTTCGAATTGCGTAATTAAAAAGGAGACCTTACGGGTTGACCCTCTTCGATTTTCTTTGTACCTAAAGGCTTTGAAAAGCATTAATTCACTACAGCAGCACGACTCACTCCTCAAAAAAATTAAAAATTCGCTTTCAAAGATTACATTTCCGAGGACAGATAAACCCAAAACATGTCGACGTTATTAACATCGTCGGTTGCTGTTGAATTAATCGTATATTTCGTTCTTTTGGCATGTATAGGTTTCGGAACATGGGCTACCATATCGGAAGTTTAGTTCTACGGGGAGTTACCAGAGAACGCTGATGGCATATCCCAGGAATGCTAAGGCCGAGCATCGCCGATAATTAATTTTGGCGCGAGTGCACGGAAGTTGGTTTACGTGTCTTTCAAACGATGTGATTTCATCCAGTGCGGCATGCAAGGAATTTTCTTGCCGTTCGATATTTCGCCCTGATCTGAGTCCCAGGAGTTGTGTACGAGAAGCTTCCACATAAATGTCCGAAGTGAGGTGTTAGACAGCCTCCATTGTGACAGACATAGCTCAGTGACTTCAAAAATGTGAAAACTACTAAAACCATCTTGTGCAGTACTTTCCGTATTTCAGGTTTGGTCAGAACAGCAGTTACTAAAGAAGTATTTTCTTTCCGTCTGAATGAATGGTTGTTCTGATTTACAAAATATGCCAGATATCGGCATGAACTCAAAAGAGGTAATCAAAATTGAAAACTGTGTTCATACACTAGCACCTGTTACAGAAAATATACTGACATGCAAAAATTCATGACGACCTCCTTTGTAGCGCGCTGCTGGCACACATTTGAAACGCAATATAGCTGCAGTTCTGAGTGGCATGGATAGGACAGGTCCATGGTATGAATGTGGCACCGAATGTCTGTGCACAGGACAAATTACGGGCTGGTAGTTTGCGGGCGCGGAGCTGTTGCTCGATACCGCCCCAGATGTGTTCAGATCTGGTGAATTTGGTGGCCAAGGCAACGACGTGAATTTCTGTCACGTCCTTCAAACCATGTAGCACGACTCTGGTCTTGAGACCTGCTGTCTGGTCTTGTCCTGCTGGAAGATTCCGTCGTCGTCGCAGAAGACATCAAATACGAATGGATGCACGTGGTCCGCCAATAACGTTCACATTTTCCGCAAGGGTCGTGGTTCCTTCGATTACCGCCACAGATCCCAATGTTTACCACAGCGTAACACTGCCCCTGTAGCCTACGATCATGTCGAGGTGCATGTTTCGAGCAGCCTTTCTAGTGGGCGATAGCCCAGTCTCGATGACCCCCCCCCTCCCCTCTCGTTGAATCGTAATTGATGATACCTTTGGGTCAACAAGGGAACACACAGTCGCCGTCTGTAGCGGAACTCCATGTTCAACAAAGTTCGCTGAACGGTGTCGCCGGCAATGTGCACTGATGTGACAAAAGTCATGGGAAAGCGGTGTCCACTTACACAGATGACGGTAGCATCACGTACACAAGAAATAACAGGCAGTACAGGTGATTAATGTGAAAATGTCTGACGTGATTACGGGCACATGACGGAAATTAACAACTTTCAGCGCCGAATAGTAGTTGCAGCTAGACCTATGGGACATTCCATTTGAAAATGGTTAGGGAATTCAATTTTCCGAGATCCAGTGTCAAGAGTGTGCCGAGAATACTAAGTTTCAGGCATCACTTCTCACCACGGACAACGCAGCGGCCGACGGCATTCACTTAACTATCGAGAACAGCGGCGTTTGCATAGAGGTGTCAGTGCTAATAGACAAGTAACAATCAATGTGGATTGTACGGCGAACGTATCCGACACTGCGACGAAATTTGGCGCTAATGGGCTACAGCAGCAGACGAATGACGCGAGTTCCTTTGCTAACAGCACGACATCGCTTGCAACGCCACTTCTGGGCTCGTGACCATTTCGGTTGGACCCTAGGCCACAGGAAAATCGTGGTCTGGTCAAATGAGTCCAAATGCCGTTTGTTAAGAGCTGATGGTAGGGTTAGGGTGTGGCGCAGACCCCAAGAAGCCATGGATCCAAATTGTCAACAAGGTACTGTGAAAGCTGGTGGTGGCTCCATGACAGTGTGGGCTTGTGTTTACATGGAATGGACTGGGTCCTCTGGTCCATCTGAACCGATCATTGACTGGAAATCGTTATGCTTGGCTACTGGGAGACCGTTTGCAGCAAACTAACATGGGATTTTTATGGATGACAAAGCGCCATGTCGTCATACCACGATTGTTATCGATTGGTTTGAAGAAATTCTGGAAAATTCGAGCGAATGCAGCCAGATCGCCCGCCATTAATCCCATAGAAATTTTATGGGACGTAACCGAGAGGTCAGTTCGTGCACAAAATCCTGCATCGGCAACATTTTCGCAATTATGAACGGCTGTGGAGGTAGCATGGCTCAATATTTCTGCAGGGGACTTCCAACGACCTGCTGAGTCCACGCCACGTCGGGTTGCTGCACTACGCGGGTCAAAAGAGGTCCGACACGATATTGGGAGGTATCTTGTCACTTGTTACCTCAACGTATATTCTCATCAATTCTGCGCTATAGACAGTTACTCTACTCGCCTAATAGGAGTACTAATATGCAGCTTTCAGTATATCATTTCCTAATGCAGTTTCCTCAGCATCACCTAATTTAATTTGGCTACATCTTTACCCATAATTTAGTTTTGTTGAATTACAATCGCTCTCCCCGCAAGATAAACTTGGCTCAACCGATCTTCCAAGTCCTTCGTCATTTCGGACAGTATTACAATGTCACTGGCAAAATTTAAAGCTCCTGTTTCTTCTCCGTGCCGCGCGGGATTAGCCGAGCGGTCTAAGGGCGCAGCAGTCATGGACTCTTCGGCTGGTCCCGGCGGAGTTTCGAGTCCTCCCTCGGGCATGTGTGTGTGTGTGTGTGTATGTGTGTGTGTGTGTGTGTGTTTGTCCTTAGGTTAATTTAGGTTAAGTAGTGTGTAAGCTTAAGGACTGATGACCTTAGCAGTTAAGTCCCATAAGATTTCACACACATTTGAATATTTTTCTTCTCCGTGAACTATAATTCCACTTCGAAATTTCTCCTGCATTTCCTGCGGCCGGCCGAAGTGGCCGCGCGGTTCTGGCGCTGCAGTCTGGAACCGCGAGACCGCTACGGTTGCAGGTTCGAATCCTGCCTCGGGCATGGATGTGTGTGATGTCCTTAGGTTAGTTAGGTTTAAGTAGTTTTAAGTTCTAGGGGACTGATGACCTCAGATGTTAAGTCCCATAGTGCTTAGAGCCATTTTTTTGCATTTCCTGCATGTGTTCGAGCCTTGGCCTCCCGAGCGTTTATTTCGTTAGCTGGACTGTCTCACTCACCTTATTCTCCTTCTTTCTCCCACTTTCTGAAATACAATCGTGGAAGAAAGAGAATATGGTAATACAGAGAAATGTGGCCATAATCTGAAGTTCTCGCAGAGATAAAATACTGTAATAAGATGATATAAAATGTTTTTATACATTTTAACAAATAGTCACAGTCGATTATAGCAATAAACTGTCTTATGCAGCATTTCAATTTCCTGTGTTTCTGTAATTCACTATAGGTGAAAACCAGATTCGGCTACTCGGATTGGCGGCGGCCGATTTCTCTCACATCCTAGTGCGTCACTTAATTCTCATGAACGCACCGGTTTGTTGCTACTGTATTTGGTTTTCTAATACAAATCTATGCATAGTAATGGTTAGTTCTGTTATAACGAATAGATAATTTTACTATATCAAACGGTTGCATTTTATTTCCTGTTTTGTTTAATAACAAGTACTTTGAGCCATTACCCTGCTCCCACTGTCCACAACGAGATTGAATGCCGCCTGTTTGCAATGCGTGAACCTAAGGAAATTATGTAAGCGGAGCAGATATGAACGGGGTCGTTCTAGCCATGATACGGGCCGTAAATGGAGAAATCCACTGACGTGTCAGTCTTTGACAGAGGGCAGAGTGTAGTGGCCCAGCGCTTTTGAACGAGCATCTCGGAAGCGGACAAACCGGTTAGCTGGTCGCGTGCTACTGTCCTGTGCTTGATAATAGGCGACCAAGTGTAGGCGGAGATCTAGTAAATCTGACGACAGAATACACTGAGGTAACAAAAGTCAAAGGATACCTCCTAATATCGCGTCGGACCACCTCCTGTCCAGCATAGACCAGCAACACGGCGTGGCATGGACTCAACAGGCAGGTGGAAGACTCCTTCAGAAATATTGAGGTATGATACCTCCATAGCCGTTCATAATTGCAAAAGTGTTACCGGTGCAGGATTTCATGCACGAACTGACCTCTCGATTATGTCCCACAAAATTTCGATGGAATTCAGAATTTTCCAGAATGTTCTCCAAACCAATCGCTAACAGTGGTGATCCGGTGACATGGTGCACTGTCACCCATAACAATTTCGTCGTCGTTTGCTGCAGGTGGTCTCTCAGTAGCCAGACAAAACCATTTCCAGTCAATGATCGGTCCAGTTGGACTAGAGGACCCACTCTTTTCCATGTAAACACAAGCCCACACCACAATGGAACCATCACCAGCTTGCACAGTGCTTGGGACCGTGGCTTTGTGGGGTCTGCGCCACACTCGAACCCTACCATCACCTCTTACCAAATGAAATCGGGACTCTTGTGACCGGGTGACGGTTTCCCGGTAGTCTAGGGTCCAACCGGTATAGTGACGAAGCCAGGAGGAGCGCTGCAGGCGATGTGCTGTTAATAAGGGCACTCGCGTCGGTCGTCTGCTACCACAGCCCGTTAACACCAAAATCGCCGGACCGCCCTAAAGGATACTTTCGTCGTACGTCCCACATTGTTTCCTGCAGCTGTTTCACACAGTGTTGCTTGTCAGTTAGCACCACTCCGCTAAGTTCCTATGGGACCAAACTGCAGAGGTCATCAGTCCCTAGAATTACACACTACTTAATCTAACTTAAACTAACTTACACTACGGACAACACACACACACACACACACACACACACACACACACACACACACACAAACCCGAGGGAGGACTCGAATCTCCAACGGGGGGAGCCACGCGAACCGTAGTAATGACAGCTCTACACAAACGCCGCTGCCCTCGGTCGTTAAGTGAAGACCGCCAGCGACTACATTGTCTGTGGTGAGAAGTAATGTCAGAAATATGGTATTCTTGGCACACTCTCGAGACTTCAGATCTCAGAATATTGCAAAATATTGGATTCCGTAACTATGTACGGAATGGAATGTCCCATGCACCTAGTTCGAACTACCATTCCGCGTTCGAAGCCTCTTAATTACCATCGTGCTGCCATAATCACGTCGGACACCTTTTCACCTGAATGATCTGAGTACAAATGACAGCTCCACCAATGCACTGCCCTTTAATACCTTGTGTAAGCAATGCTACCGCCATGTGTATATATATCCATATCGCTATCCCATGGCTTTTGTCATCTCCATGTACTAATAATAGCGAAAAAAGTATTTCTGAAAAGGGAATTTCTTAACGTCGAATATAACCTTGAGTGGTAAAGTCTCTTCTCAGAATATTTCTTTGGAGTGTTGACATCCACGAAAGTGAAGTGCAGCCAATAAATAGTTCAGGCTAGAGGAGGACAAGAACTTCTTAGAAGTCGAACTACAGATAAATCCGAATAATAGACGCCTAAATGACATAAGTAATCTTGAAGCACTGAATCGAATTAAATAGAAATTTATCGTGAAGCTTGCCTAAAGCAAATGTCGATTGATAGGACTCATCGAGAAGTACACTAATGACCATTAAAACTGCCATACCAAGAAGAAATGCAGATGATAAATGGGTATTCATTGGACAAATATATTATACTAGAGCTGACATGTGATTACATTTTCACGCAGTTTGAGTGCATAGATCCTGAGAAATCAGCACCGAGAACAACCACCTCTAGCCGTAATAACGGCCTTGATACGCCTGGGCATTGTGTCAAACAGAGCTTGGATGGCGTGTACGGGTACAGCTGCCCATGCAGCTTCAACACGATACCACAGTTCATCAATAGTGACTGGCATATTGTGACGAGCCAGTAGCTCGGGCACCATTGACCAGACGTTTTCAATTGGTGAGAGATCTGGAGAATGTATCCAGAAAGGCCCGTACAGGACCTGAAAACATGCGGTCGTGCGTCATCCTGCTGAAATGTAGGGTATCGCAGGGATCGAATGGAGGGTAGAGCCACGGGTCGTAACACATCTGAAATGTAACGTCAACTGTTCAAAGTGCCGTCAAGGCGAACAAGAGGTGACCGAGACGTGTAACAAATAGCACGCGATACCATCACGCTGGGTGATACACCAGTATGGCGATGAAGAATACACGCTTACAATGTGCGTTCACCGCGATGTCGTCAAACACGGATTCGGCCATCATGATGCCGTAAAGCGAACCTGGATTCATCCGAAAAAATGACGTTTTGCCATTCGTGCACCCAGGTTCGTCGTTGAGTACACAATCGCATGCGCTCCTGTCCGATGCAGCAGCAAGGGTGACCGCAACCATGGTCTCCGAGCTGATAGTCGATAGTCGATGCTGCTGCAAACGTCGTCGAACTGTTCGTGCAGATGGTTGTTGTCTTGCAAACGTCCCCATCTGTTGATTCAGGGATCGAGACGTGGCTGCTCGATCCGTTAAAGCCATGCGTATAAGATGCCTGTCATCTCGACTGCTAGTGATACGAGGCCGTTGGGATCCAGCACGGCGTTCCGTCTTACCCTACTGAACCCACCGATTCCATATTCTGCTAACAGTCATTGGATCTCGACCAACGCGAGCAGCAATGTCGCGATACGATAAACCGCAATCGTGATAGGCTGCAATCCGACCTTTATCAAAGTCGGAAACGTGATGGTACGCGTTTCTCCTCCTTACACGAGGCATCACAACGACGTTTCACCAGGCAACGCCGGTCAACTGCTGTTTGTGTATGAGAAATCGGTCGGAAACTTTCCTCATGCCAGCACGTTGTAGGTGTCGCCACCGGCGCCAACCTTGTGTGAATGCTCTGAAAAGCTAATCATTTGCATATCACAGCATCTTCTTCCTGTCGGTTAAATTTCACTTCTTTACCACGTCATCTTCGTGGTCTTGCAATTTTAATGGCCAATTGTATAGTTAATTTTATTATTGTAGGAATCGTGTGTGAGACAAAACTTGCAGTTGGAGGCCAAGGCTTGAATACAGTAAGCAATTTAAATTGGATGTTGGGTGCAGTAGTTACGCAGAAGTGAAAATACAATATGCTTGCATGTTAGATAGATAGGTCGTGTGACTAGGGCCTCCCGTCGGGTAGAGCGTTTGCCGGGTGCAAGACTTCCGATTTGCCGCCACTCGGCGACTTGCGGGTCGATGGGGATGATGATGATGATGATGATGATTAGGACAACAAAACACCCAGTCCTTGAGCGGAGAAAATCTCCGACTCAGCCGGGAATCGAACCCGGGCCCTTTTTTTCCCCTCTTTTTCCATCTGTTCGGTATTGTTCGTTGCGTTTGGTCTGGACCGACATCACAAGACATCCGTTCAAGTTGGTCGTTGATTCCTTTACTCAGTTTTTTTACTACAGAGGGCGAGCAGCCCTCTGACCGAACATGATGAGCTACCGTGCCGGCTCGCCCTTAGGATTGACGTTCTGTCACGCTGTCCACTCAGCTACCGGGGGCGGACGACGCTTGCATGATGAGCTACGGCGAACTGGTGTTAGCACTTAATACAACACCAACAGCAGTCTCCATAAAAATGTTTATGGATCTGGATAACCTGACTGTAGTTTGAAACACACATCTTGGGAACGTGAGTCGTGTGGAAGGAGTTACACCCGGTACGGGCGAGAAACTGTTACGAAGTGCAGCACTCTGTTAGACGTACAGTTTTTCGCCTAAAGAGAACTGGAGCGCTGAAAAAGATCCCACGGCAAGAAGTCTTCGTGGACAGCTTGGGAATGGTGCAGCGAGGTAAGTTTGCAGCCCAGCAGACTGCCGTCACAACTGTGCCCTGTGAAATGCGCGAGCCCCTACTTCCCAGAGAGCTCGGTCGACAGGAAGCGGTAGGATAGCGCGCCGGCTCGCAAGTGACGCGTCCCTGAACTTCCTGAACGACGCGACGGGGTTTTATTTTGAGGCGCCGCCGCCCGTGGCTGACGTACGCGGACAGCTGCCGGCGACACCAGTGGCAGCTAGCCGGTCACAGCTGTCCTCCTGTGCACGGCCGTCTCCTAACACAACAGACACGTCTGAAGGCAACGGCGCGAGTACCGTAAAGAAGTGTGATCCCGCCGTTAATGTTTACAAGACACACAGCGTTCCGGGAGGAACGGTCAGTCCTCAGGCATATGAAAGGAACGATCATTCGAAGCAAAACAGTCGTCTAGTAGTAAACATAAGCTGTAAAATGCGTACTGAAAGAGCTGTGAGCACTTTCTCAGTAGAAGAGATGTTTCACAGTAGCGAACGTGAAAGAGGGCTCATAGATTTTTAAGCTATACATTTTAGAGCCGAGGTTTACTAGACTTTTTTTCCTGAGTACTGATCAGTCCTTGTGGAACACCCTGTATAAGCACGTGCTCAGTGAACTTCTAAGGCGGAGGTCTGTGCTTAAGCAGAAAAGTGATCAGCGCCGGTGTTCGCGAAAGTTTCATTTCCAGGTAGAAAGGTACAACTGCTGTTGAGAATGACTGGGCACTGTAGAACAGTGTGCAGACATGTACGTAGATGCTGCCCATAAGCGTTAATTGTATTAGTATTATTAACTCACACCTGCACTCGTAGAAAAATAAACACCCTTGTGGGCATGTCTGCCTACTGAGTCGCCAGTGATTCACTGTGGAGGGTCGTTACTGTTATGTCTTCTTTGCACGCTGTGTGATTCTTTAATAGATAAAGGAATGAGCAATACATGCTGTTCATGAACAGAAAATTCAGATATTAATTTATGCTACAGCTAATATCAGATAATAAAAATAATACATAACGTTGTTGCTGAAGGAGCAGCGTCAGTTGCTAATAGTAGATTAGAATGTAGAAATATATACAGATACAAAAGGTTTGTAAATCTGTCACTCTTCAATACAATGCCTACTCTGAAGATGTCGAGCCCTGGCAACTACGCTACTGGCAATTAAAATTGCTACACCACGAAGATAACGTGCTAAAGACGTGAAATTTAACCGACAGGAACAAGATGCTTTGATATGCAAATAATTAGCTTTTCAGAGCATTCACACAAGGTTGGCGCCGGTGGCGACACCTACAACGTGCTGACATGAGGAAAGTTTCCAACCGATTTCTCATACACAAACAGCAGTTGACCGGCGTTGCCTGGTGAAACGTCGTTGTGATGCCTCGTGTAAGGAGGAGAAACGCGTACCATCACGTTTTCGACTTTGATAAGGTCGGATTGCAGCCTATCGCGATTGCGGTTTATCGTATCGCGACATTGCTGCTCGCGTTGGTCGAGATCCAATGACTGTTGGCAGAATATGGAATCGGTGGGTTCAGGATGGTAAGACGGAACGCCGTGCTGGATCCCAACGGCCTCGTATCACTAGCAGTCGAGGCATCTTATCCACATGGCTGTAACGGATCGTGCAGCCACATCTCGATCCCTGAGTCAACAGATGGGGACGTTTGCAAGACAACAACCATCTGCACGAACAGTTCGACGACGTTTGCAGCAGCATCGACTATCGACTATCAGCTCGGAGACCATGGCTGCGGTCACCCTTGACGCTGCATCACAGACATGAGCGCCTGCGATGGTGTACTCGACGACGAACCTGGGTGCACGAATGGCAAAATGTCATTTTTTCGGATGAATCCAGGTTCGCTTTACGGCATCATGATGGCCGAATCCGTGTTTGGCGACATCGCGGTGAACGCACATTGTAAGCGTGTATTCGTCATCGCCATGCTGGCGTATCACCCAGTGTGATGGTATCGCGTGCTATTGGTTACACGTCTCGGTCACCTCTTGTTCGCATTGACGGCACTTTGAACAGTTGACGTTACATTTCAGGTGTGTTACGACCCGTGGCTCTACTCTTCATTCGATCTCTGCGATACCCTACATTTCAGCAGGATAACGCACGACCGCATGTTTTCAGGTCCTGTACGGGCCTTTCTGGATACAGAAAATGTTAGAATGCTGCCCTGGCCAGCACATACTCCAGATCTCTCAGCAATTGAAAACGTCTGGTCAATGGTGGCCGAGCAACTGGCTCGTCACAATACGGCAGTCACTACTCTTGATGAACTGTGGTATCGTGTTGAAGCTGCATGGGCAGCTGGCAGCTGTACCTGTACACGCCATCCAAGCTCTGTTTGACTGAATGCCCAGGCGTATCAAGGCCGTTATTACGGCCATAGGTGGTTGTTCTGGGTACTGATTTCTCAGGATCTATTCACCCAAATTGTGTGAAAATGAATACCCGTTTATTATCTGTATTTCTTTTTGGTGTAGCAATTTTAATGGTCAGTAGGGTATGAACGTCTGAAAATGTTATTGAGCTGGCAAACACACAAAATGGGGTCAGCGCATGAATGTTAGCACTTAGATACACACGCCGCTGGAGCTCCTGAGAGGGGTTGCTTGCATCTTGTTGGCAGCCGCGTAATTGCTTGTGGCAGCGCCCTCGTACCACGGTGGCGGCTATAGGAAATACGGCGGCGTAACTGGCGGCGCGCGTATTTGAAAGTGCGACCGCACCGCAGTTATTACTTTGTGAAGCACCCTTTAGTTGCTTCTGGTAAGGAAGTGGGGTAGGTATTGAGCCCCCCTTCCCCCCCCCCCCCCTTCTGCCGTTACGCTTCTAACTTTCATCCGCGCCTTCCCACCCTGTTACACACCCAGAACATGGCTTATCCCTTAATAAGGTTGTTCTTACGTCTGGTACGCATACTCAATATTTGTTCTTAACACGTTTCATTTAATAATATACCGTAATTTTATATCATTAAACAAACTGTGATTTTTCTATGCCCTGCAACGCGGAAGCTATTAGTTGTAGAGAAAAAATGGGTAGGAAGCTTTTTGTTGAAAATTTAATGGTGTTTAATTTTGTACCGAGAAACATTTCCGGTAGATACTGAGCTTCTACCGTTATTCAGTAATACTGTGACCTGTGAACACCCTCCTCCTCACCCAAGGCTCACGCTGCACCTGTCAGGATTTTTAATTAGTTGTGTCACTCCCGACTACCACTGTACAAAAGTTTGCGACAGCAGGAATTTTTCCTCGAATTTTCCTTCGCTGATTGGACTATTTCCCACAATCACCTTGCTGGGCGCCACCGTATCTGAGTGGACAGCTTGCCGGCTTGTCATGCCAAGGGGCCCGGGTCCGATTCACGGCTGGGTTGGAGATTTTCTGCGCTCAGGGACTGGGTGTTTGTGTCGTCTTCGTAATCATTACTTCATCCTCATCGACGCGCAAGTCGGCGAAGTGGCGTCACCTCAAAAGACTTGCACCAGGCGATCAGGTCTACCCGCCGGGAGGCCCTTGCCACACATTTCACCTTTCCACCTTTCTTGTTTTCACTGAGATGCATACGCTTGCTGCTTTGAAATGAAACACTGTTTTATCTAGTCACGTGATAAAGCCACTTTCTGGTACACCCGGGTCTAGAGTTCGCTTTCTTGAGTAATACCTACCTCATTGCTAACCAACCAATTACAGCATACTCGAGTTTTGTCCATACTTATAAAAAGTTTTATCACCACGCCATCTCACTAGTTATATTAGTAGGCTGTCAGTGGCACGTGATTGCGCATTGCGATACTGCAGTTATTTTGTTAGGGGCCGGCCGATGTGGCCGAGCGGTTCTTAGCGCTACAGTCCGGAACCGCGCGACCGCTACGGTCGCAGGTTCGAATCCTACCTCGGGCATGGATGTGTGTGATGTCCTTAGGTTAGTTTTAAATAGTTCTAAGTTCTAGGGGACGGATGACATCAGAATTTAAGTCCCATAGTGCTCAGAGCCATTTGAACCATTTTTTTTTTTTTTTTTTTTTTTTTTGCTAGGGAAATGATGTATAAATTAAAGCGAAATAATTATTTAAATTGAAATCTGTTTTTAATATACCACTTTTTAAAATCAGAATAAAAAGGGTAAAGTAATGATTCCTCACCTCATACAGATTCCTAACTCTATACAGTTAGTCATGAAAATTTGTGATTGTTAATTTTTAAAAGCTATGAATACACTTGTAAGATTTAAAACAAAAAAAAAGTGCCACATGCAACAGATAATAGTAAGGAGGTGAACTAGGCATGCATCAGTTATGCACTGCGTGCGCCTCGTGTTTTTCGTTTTAAATCTTACATGTATCTTCGTAGTTATTAGAAATTCACAATTACAAATTTTCAGTACTATCAGTATAGGGTTAGGAATCTGTAGGGGGGCTACGAGAGATTATTTTATGTTTTTTAGGCTGCGTTATAAACGTTCTATAATAAAAACTGATGTTTATCTAATTATTTTCTTCTCTTTAGTCATCTGTGTGAGAAATCTTTCTATCGACTTCAACTGTTTTGATGAGATTCAAACGCACGCATGTGGTAAATTTCAGTTTCTCTTCTCGTGAGTCTACGAATGTATTGCTTCCTCCTACTTGTTCCTGGCGAAAAGACCGTTAGGGTAAAAACTGGAGAGATTAGAGCTCAAACGGAGGCTTGCCAGCAATCTTTCTTCCCGCGAACCGCTTGCGACTGAAACACGAAGAGGGGGGAAATGGAAGTGGTACACGAAGTACCCTCCGCCACACGCCAGACAAAGTGAGTTAATATTGCATTTTTGTCCACTTCTGAGCTATGTTGAAGTTTACAAGCTCCTGGCCCATCATGAATAGTTTTACCCTAGACGAGAGTGTGCAGGAGTATATTTGAGCTAGATGGCGAAAGTCTGACCATGAGATTTCACGCACGTACAGGAGTGGTAAGAGCGTTTGAAAATCAGTTAACGTAGTTTACCATTTGCGAAATGTAAATATGTAACAAGCCATCATGTGACACCTCATTGCTAAAAAATCTCTCTCTCTCTCTCTCTCTCTCTCTCTCTCTCCCTCCCTCTCTCTCTCTCTCTCTCTCTCTCTCTCTCTCTCTCTCTCTCTCTCTCTCTCCCTCTCCCTCTCCCTCCCTCCCTCTCTTGCTCATCTCTGTCGTGGCTTTCTTGATATCGTTTTGTAACGTTTATTTTTAACTGATGCTTGATCGTAAGAGACCTGGTCCTAGCCACTTCTTTCTTTACGATTTCAATGTTTGAATATTCATTTTGGTGTTCGTATGTAAATCCTAACTGCAAATTACACTTGAGTTACGCAGTCGAAGTCAAATTTGGGGTCCTTCCCATTGTTATGGTGGGGTACGCCATTTCAGTTCGCCTACAGCGCCGTAAATTTTGATTAATCAGTGTTCAAACTGAGCGCTTGATTCATGTTTGTAAGTAGGGTCGACTCAGTTGCTTCGTAGGCTTATTTGGATACCACTTGGTAGCGAAATTGGGGGGCGGGGTGTTCCACCAAAATTCAATGTTTTCCTTTGAATCAGTTCTTACATGTCTGATGGATTAGTTTCGACAACAGTAACCACCTGACGCTTGTGGCAAGGAGATTCTCGGCACAGTCGGCGTGGAAAGGAGTATGTGGATAACACTACCTACAAGAAGAGGCAGAAATATAGGACATGTTAAGATAGCAGATAGTATATTCCATGATACTACAGGAAGCTGTAGAGGGCGAAAACTGTAGGGGAAGACAGACTGAAAAAAAGGGCTATTGTGCCCATACAAACGAACATATCTCCTCTACCGTGGTTCGACTACGTGAAGCTAAATAAACATCGTGTTACATCCTAAATTCTTACGGGGATGGGAAACGGATGTTTCTTTGTAAATTTGCGTCTAATAAAAATTCTAGTTCCTCGGCGTTGTGGTGAGGATCAAACTGACGTGTCCAATTTGAATAGGGTGTTACTGGCGTGCAGGAAGTACGAGGAAACACTAGTAGCCCTGTACAGGAAACTAGTTGCGACGGGCTTTCCCCTGTATAGGAGCGTTACTTCCTTACTTCGTAAATTCGATGTAAATACATTCAACTTGAATACTTTAAAACAGCTGAGACACATTTTTAAATTTGGTACTGTAAGTCCGCGTGGTGTAAGTAATCTTACAGAGATAGTGCAGACAAGCCAGTTAGAATAATGCGTGTACCTTTGTAACTTATACACATGTGTGGAAAACTGAAGAAAGAAAGTAGCTTTGGTGTGATGAGTCGGTGCCAAGTAAAACAGCTCGATGGGACTTAGATCATACATTGCTAGAACTGCTACTGTATAGTACATAAAGTAACTGAAAGAAATACGCTGCGAGATGAACTGAAATGACACTTTCATTCAAAGACAATAATTAGTGTATCACCACAATTTATGATGGTCTCCTGAACATGGTTCTGAATAGGGTTTTGTGATCCAGCGGACGGCAATGCATGCTCTTCAAGGTTGGCAAGTTACGTGGTAGGGCGTTCCATTCCTCCACCGTCCTGGTCTACAACTGCTGGATGGTGATTGGCTCATTTGGATGTGCTGGAATACGTCTCCCCCAACACATCCTACAGGCACGTGGTGGGATTTAAGTCGGGATGGCGGAGGGGCGAGAGGACGTGTAAGCCAATCTATTCGCCCCCCACAAAAATGAGGCCCTGAAAAGACGCACATGGGGTGGAAGTACAGAGTAGCAGTAACGTTGATCGGTAAGTGTACAGTGTTCAAAAATTTGGAGATCAGAACGCCCATAGAACATTAATCCTCCCCGCATCATAACACCTGGGCCATCAGAACGATAATGTTCGACAATATCTCTACATGCATTACTACCCTCATACTACGAGAGATGGGAACACGTTCAATAACAGCTTTTTGCAGTTGTAACAATTGCTAGCTGTTTGGTGAATGTTGCCTGAAGCGAAAATAAATATATAAATCTGAGGAGGGGTTGACACAGAAGTGGGAAGCCGCCGCAGGATGTTGATAAGAGTTGGAAGAGAGATGGCAGAGAAAAGAAAAGTTGAGCCACAGTTTTGGTATCATGTTGATTCTTTGGTAGATACTGCAGTTTGAATTAATTACAGCTTACTTTTATTCCTTCCCTTCCTCTTCTGAAGGAGTCACTGTGTACTTTTGCTAACATTGTTGAAACTGATAAAGTTCTCCCGAGCTTCCAGTCGCGTGACAAGTGATCTAAAATCCACGAGCTTTCGGCCGAGTACTCTTCGGCTACTGTCAAGTGGCGACTGTCTTCTGTCGCTGCCACCGTCCTTATATAGCCGCGCTGCCTTCAGTGACGTCACTGGTGCTCGTGCCAGCGCTATCTAGTGTACGAGAAGATTCAGTCTAGTGTACGAGAAGATTCGGTTGACGCTGAAAGAGCAGACATGTTAAAAATCATGAAGAAACTCAACACCCAGAATAATGAGGAAGACGTTAGAGCTTGTAAAGAGATCTTAGCTGGAAGAGAATATCATTAAAAATCCCCTCCGTCGGGCACCTCGACCACCTACATTGTATGACCTTCCTATGGTTCACAAGAACAGCACATCTCTACGTACCATCGTGAGCACCATAGGATCGCTGACTTACAGACTCGCGAAACGTCTGACCTGCCCTCTTACTCCGCACGTCGGTACTGTGAGCACCACATCAAGAATACGGCGGATTTCATCAATCGAATTAAATTCCTGTAAGAAAGTATTGGGTCAACTTTGATGTGGTGTCATTATTCACGCGCGTCCTCATCCAGGATTCCATATATATGTTCTCCCAGTTATTTTACGAGACCATTATTTAAGCACATTCTCAGATCGTATTTTTTGTGAGGGAGAATATTTTAATCAGATGGACGGCGTCCTGATGGGGAGTCCAGTGGCTCCAGTTGTAGCCAGCCTGTTTATGGAGCACTTTGAGGACATTGTGCTGGACACGGCTCCTGTAATGCCTATCGCTTCTATCATTACGTCGACGACATGTTCGTCGTCTGGTCTCGTGGATGTGAAAAACTGGAAGAATTCTTGAACCACATCAGCAATATCCGTGACATCAGGTTCACGATGGAGGTAGAGACCGATGGTACCTTGCCGTTTCTTGACGTCCTCGTCCACCCTAAAGCAAATGGGTCTCAGCCACAGTGTATACAGGAAACTCACCACATGGACCGATACCTGCACGGTAACAGCTCTGTCATAATCCGTTACAGAATCGTTCTGTTCTCAAGACCTTGGTTCAGACGCTGGAAACTTGCCGAAGGAACTGAGCCACCTATAGAAAATATTGAAGGAAAACTGCTACGACAACCGTTAGATTTCGCAAGCCATCTTTCCGGAAGCATGGAATCGGAAGGACCCCGAGGACAACTCGAACAGGAAAGGTTAGCCGGCTTCTAAAGAGGCATAAAATCAATTCAGTCTTCAGGTATCTAATAAAAATTCGACAACGCAGGAGCCTGTGAAGGATTATGTACGCCTCAGAACACTAGGAGTATACAAAATACCGTGTGGGTGTGGACAGTTTTATGTCGCACAGACTGCAGGCGCTATTAAACAGCGCTGCGTAGAATACGCGAGATGCTTTCGCTTTCAGTACCCTGAGGAATCAGCTGTAGTGGAGCATGCTCTATAAAATGGACACCGTATGCATTCGAAAAGACATCAGTTATTATACAGACTAGTAGTGCCTGGAATGGCGTAATTAAAGAAACGATTGAGATAAAAATTTGTGACAACAGCCTCAGTGAAGACGGCGGCCTACAGTGAAGCACAGCTTGGGACCCAGCCATCGCAAGGTTGAAGGGGGCGAGCCGGGTGCGCAACGAAAACATTACCCTATGTGGCGCTGGAGCGAGCACCAATGACGACACGGAAGGCAGCGCGGGTGTATAAGGATGACAGCAGCAACCAATACACAGCCACCACTTGACTGTGGCCGAGGACACTCAGCCGAAAGGTCTGAAACCACTTGATGCGTCTGGAAGCTCGAGAGAAGTTTAGCAGTGCATATTCCCGCGAAACCATGTGTTCATATATTGCTGCCACTAGTTGAGGGTTTTTGCTTGATTCTCGTGCACGTGCTGGATGGGACCGCATGGCTTGCCATTGGCAAGGACAGCGCGAGGCGTCTGACGCTGATCAGTATGGCCTTGCCCCATCCACACCACACACCAGTTAGCGCTTTGGCACCGCTACAGCATAGCTATTGTCAGCAAATGCGGACGCGAGGGCTCACACCGAACTGGCCGCGCCGGCCGCCTGGTCCTGCCTTCTGCGCTCTGTTCTCCTCTCCTGTTTGTCAACAGATCCTCCGTTGAGCATTTTACGGGAAGTAGGCGGAATAATATCTCGAAGGTGCCGTCGTGTTCCCGCTGATCCTCGTAATATTCTTGCGGAGAACGACAGCATTGTCTTTCTCTCTTTACATAGATACGAGGAGAAACTGTAATCGACGGTCCTAAGACTATGACATTCGGAAGAAATGTGTTTTCTGTGACGTAGACGCCTGTTACGAAAGGATTTTGCGCAATTCCAGCATCAACGGAATCGACACCCAGTTTAAACAGTTCGTCCGAGGAACATTAAATTTGGTGCGAGTATTATGTATTGTAGGCTCACGTTGAGATAGAATTCTGTAGAAAAATATTCACCCCATTTCACAGAACCGTATCAGACGTGGGCAACCTTTGGTGATACCCGAGCCTGATGGAAATACATACTTCAGCTCATGGGGCCGCCTCGTCATGTAATGCGACAGCAGCACTCCCAGCTCACAAAGTCGAAACTATACTGCCTGCCATGAGGTTAATATTTATGGAGTGATGGACCGATATGAATGGCTTCTATTTTCCTAGACGCAACCACCAAAAAATTATGCCTCAAAACTCGCGTTTTGCAGATACTTTCATTTTATATTCACAACATTTTCAGATGTTTACATTTATTTATGAGTCGTGATGAACATTGGTTCTTTTTTTACGTTTTACACAATAGTTTTCTTAATTTCCATTGTAAAATTCTGCAACGCCGTTCATAAAGAAACAATATGTTCAGAACCGGCATCTTGAAGTATCATGGATAAAAAGAAACTAGTTTCAGTGAATTCATTATAAATTGCCTTCAGTTTCAACAGTTGCAGTGTCCTCACTGGTCCACAGTAATTTGATAAAATTAATACGAGAAAGAATAGAGAATCAAAATACGGCAATGATACCGGTATTCCCAGTCGACAAGCAGTTACGAGTAATTTTGTGATTTTTGACCACAGGCAGGTCATTAGTGTTCTAAATTTAGTATTTTGGTACCCACGAACACTATTAACAAGCACTTTTTAAATATTCGTCCAGAAATACTTTTGGTGACTGATCGCACAGGCATGAGTTAGGTTATTTCTGTAACACTAAATAAATTAAGCTCTAATTTCTTCGTCCGTTTTAAAAAGTTTGGCAATCAAAATCGTTTCGCGCATGAAAGAGAGGGGTTTTAATATGCCGCCTGCTGTAAGTGTCCTGTTCGCGTGGCTGGTATGGGTCTCCACGGTGCAGCCAGCCCCGTAGCTACCCCACTCGCTCGTTCATTAAGCAATGTGCGTCTCACTGAGATGACGATAACACAGAAACAAAAGGCGTTTTCCGTACTCTGTTTCAACAGGTACAGTTCAGTTTCAAACTATAGTGTCTTCCGTGGCAGTACAACACTACACCTAAAGCGCAAGGGCGTACCAAATATCAATTTGTACTGTTGGACTTAAAAAAGTCGACTGGTCTCAAAGCACGCGACTTCTCTTGCTGGTGTTTGTGAAAGACGTCTGCCTCCGTAGCTCAGTCGTCAGCACTGTTGACTGCCGTGCGGAACACCCGAGTTCGAGCGCCGGCATTGTCAGGCCGTTTTGCTTGGTGGAATTACTGGAACGGGGTGCGCTCAGCTTCGTGATGCCAGTTGAGGAGCTACTTGGCGAGAAGTAGCGGCTCCAGGTTACGAAAACTGACAGCGGCCGGGAGAGCGGTGTGCTGACTCCACGCCCTTACATACCGCTGCCATGACGCCATTGTCATAGGATGACACGGCAGGCATGCGGTATTGACGGGTTCGACAGTCCTGTGGACGGAGTTTACATTTACGTTCGTGAAAGACTTCATGAATTTGGCTCCCCTTCCAGCGACTTTAGGTGTATTGCTAGGCCACGTGGCGGCAGCGGCAGCAGCAGCAGCAGCAACAACAACAGGAAAGCTCATAAAGTATGGGACGAGCTAACCTATCGTTTGTATGGTTGTCGTGTATTCAGTAGACAGCCCATTGAACATTTGTGAAAGGCAGATTAAAACTTGCATCCGAGAAGCAAATGTGAAACGCACCCAAAGTTTGTATATACATGTGTGTAAAAGATAATATCCTCCTAAAATCGGATCGTTCTTCTAAAAATAAAAAAACTTTGTAGTTCTATGCGTTAACCAATAGTCTTCTAAAGTAGGAAGAATCTTTTCGAAGTAGCATGTAATTTCACTGTAGAAGACGTGAAAAATATAAGAATCAACGCCCATCTTAAACCATTGGTTCTAAAGGTACGAAATTTGGAAGGAACATTCTGTATCTGGAGTAGACGTCACCTAAAAAAATATTTTTTGTCTATAATAACCACTTACGAGGTTAAATGTAGGTTGTAAACTTTGGTGACGTATGAACAGCCAGGATAAACTATTGATCCTAGAAACAGGACAAGTTGAGAGAATATTTGAAGCATACAGTAGGCATCCACCGAGAAGGAATTTTTAAAATTTCAGTCCCTAAGGAGTAATTGCTTACGACATTCCATTCCATTCCATTCCATTCCACAGCTCGCTCGGCGGATAACCGTCTCGTCAAGGCTGGATGCATTTTTGCCTGTTACGACGATAATTTACATAGCGACGGACGTAGACAGCAGGCACGGAACAAGAAAAGCCACCAACTATAAAAGAGTAAAGATATTTTTAACAAACTTGTTATAAGCCTCCTTTTCTTACATTCGGTTCCCTCTACATGAGGCAATATTACTCCAGCAGCCACCTCTCATTGAAAAACAACGGCATGTAGCTACGTGTACAAAATGGAATTCAGTGGCATGACTCGAGGAACACACGATAACGTAAGATAATTCCTGTCTAGAATAGATTGTCTCAAATATTTCATAAATTACTTTTCGTTCTTTTTATTCCTTGCATATTTTGCGTTTCATAATACAAAACATCAAAGGCTTCCCAGAAAGACTAAATTTTCCGTAAAATATTCAAAGTAAATCGTTGCTGGTGTTGTAAAACACTGTTTAGATATTAAAACCGAAATCTTCAACTTCGTTTATTTGTTTCTTCTCTAGTTACCTTAGGCAACCATTCAGTTTTTGCTAAATAAAGTAATTTCTTCATAAATAAGGACGTAGAATTTCATTATGATGTTAATGACTTCTTGAGTCCCAGTTTACTATTTCGTTCTACTGCTTTCACTTGCTTTAGTACAGTACAGTGCTCTATCGGTATCATTTGACTGGCGGACAAATACTAGCAGTTTGTTTACATTACATTGCAGAGCTGGTTTACAAAAGACAGATATTACATTTTTTTATTTTTACAATAATAAAAATGATTTCCATTTTCTTGCACACACGTGGCCGTCAGCTATAACACTCCCTTGTTTGTTTGACACTGCAGAAGTCCGCCATAAATTTAGAAGACGATACCGCATTGTCGCTATTCCCTTTAACTATACGCAAAACGTAGAAATCAAAACATATACCTTCTGCTCCCCAGATGGGGGGGACATCACACACATCCATGCCCGAGGCAGGATTCGAACCTGAGACCGTAGCGGACGCTTGGTTCCAGACTGTAGCGCCTAGAACCGCACGGCCACTCCGGCCGGCAATTGCTTAGTACTGGTTAGCCATCTGAGCTCCCGACGCTAGTACATGAATATTAATTTCTGGACTCGGTTCCTTGCAACTCAGGTTCGTCATATCCTCCCACCCGCCCGCAAAAAACTACTCTATCTGTGGCCGCTGACGTGGGACGCACTTCAGGTCCAGTCGGCGACGTTTCAAAGACGTAAACAGTCTGCAGTGTTGGTAAAGTAGCACGCCTGTTCGCACGCGCGCAGGAAGCCCAGTTGGCCTGAATAGTCCCCGCATCCGCCGTAGACAGGCGAGCTATGCCACGCCACGCGACGCGACGCTGCAGCCGGAACAGGCCGCTTCAGCTGCACACCGGGCCATTATGCGTGACGCAAGCTGTTGCTGCTGACGTCATGCCTCGTCCTGCCGTGATTGCGCCCTGGTCCGCTCCGCGGCGCTGCTGCGACGTCAGCGGAACGGTGACGCCGGCTGCTGCTGCATAGTTTCGCCGGTGCACGTGCGACGAACGCTAATTATCGCTCGCTGTGCCGGCTAGTATTTGCGCCGGGTTTTCCGCTATCAAAAACATTGGTCAGAAATGGTAACAATAATTGATATGTCAAAATACTGCAGAAACAACACAATACCTCGTTACTATGGCTTTCGATACATCGGCCGGCCGGAGTGGCCGAGCGGTTAAAGGCGCTACAGTCTGGAACCGCACAACCGCTACGGTCGCAGGTTCGAATCCTGCCTCGGGCATGGATGTGAGTGATGTCCTTAGGTTAGTTAGGTTTAAGTAGTTCTAAGTTCTAGGGGACTTATGACCACAGCAGTTGAGCCCCATAGTGCTCAGAGCCATTTGAACCATTTGATACATCTAGAATATCGAACTATTTTCCCGATATGTTGACCGATAAAAATTCTGCTTCCTATACACTATTAGCAAGTGCTGGATGTAGGTAATCACTTGGTTCCACTCATCCTGTCAAATGTTGTCGTTGTCGTCATAATCAGAAGACTTGTTCCAGAATGAGATTTTCACTCTGCAGCGGAGTGTGCGCTGATATGAAACTTCCTGGCAGATTAAAACTCTGTGCCCGACCGAGACTTCGAACTCGGGACCTATCGTCTTTCGCGGGCAGGTGCTGTACCATCTGAGCTACCGAAGCACGAATCACGCCCGGTCCCCACAGCTTTACTTCTGCCAGTATCTCGTCTCCTACCTTCCAAACTTTACAGAAGCTCTCCTGCGAACCTTGCAGAACTAGCACTCCTGAAAGAAAGGATACTGCGGAGACATGGCTTAGCCACAGCCTGGGGGATGTTTCCAGAATGAGATTTTCACTCTGCAGTGGAGTGTGCGCTGTTATGAAACTTACTGGCAGATTAAAACTGTGTGCCAGTAAGATTCAGAAGATTTGTTTATTGTTGTTAACTCTAGTCTGTCCTATGAAAGCCTCTTCATTTCAGCATAACTATCCCTTGATGTCTCAGCCTGTCCCATCTTTTACCCAAGTTCTGCGAACTTTTTTGCTAATGTAGGTTTACTGTTGTTAACCAGCTCTTTAAAGCACTTCTTTATGTATAGCTCAACACTCATTTCAAACTAAAATTATCATAACTAACTAGAAAAGTTCAGTACCTCAAATATCTACGCTGCGATATCGCATCCTATTGTGACAGATATAACAAAAACCGAAAAAGCGAAAAGAATTAGCAGATATCTGAAATATATTTCAAAAAGATAGATTAATATTGTTTACGAATACTGGTCATAAACGCTACTACATTTCCAGTGGTATACAACAAACAGAGTACTGAGATCGGGTTTCTAAGAGGTGTCGAGAGATATAAAAGAAAAAATAGAATCAGAAGTATTATCGCAAATTAAATTAATTAAATTAATATATGCCACGTTCGAACAAAAATAGCAGCTGTAGTGACGTTAAGGAATGAGTAGATCTTGAAACTCAAACATTGGAAGACCGAGGAAAATATGTAATAAACAGCCTAAAACTGCAAGAAGAAGACAGCTATTAAATTTGTACATGCTACCATTTCGTAAGCAAGGACTGTAACTTAATAGAATGCTTTTTCCCCCCTTCACATTTCAGTTCATTTACGAATATTTCACCGTTGCACGTAGATAATCGTAATGACATTACGTCCAATTTGTATGTCACGAAGTATCCGGACTGTTAGTGTGAAACAAACGCATTGTTACCAGTTTGTTAAAGCTGCAAATGCTGTAGCTAAATATGTATGTAGTTATACTCCAGTCTCTCTCTTAAGAGAAGACAGTACTATTGCTGTTGCAACCGAAAAAATAAATTATTTTTACATTAGTGAAACGAAGATTTCCTTTCCTGTCGCGCAGTCTTGGCCGCCTTGCCACGTCGGAGGTTCGAGTCCTCCCTCGGGCATCGGTGTGTGTGTGTTGTCCTTCGCGTAAGTTAGTTTAAGTTAGATTAAGTAGTGTGTAAGCCTAGGGACCAATGACCTCAGCAGTTTGATCACGAAGGAACTACCACACATTTCCAAAAATTTCCTTTCCAGTAGGCCCCGCAGCTTCCATGAACTCGAAGCATGGCATATTTAATTTCAGGTACAAGTTGTTTGCTGCTCTGTATATTTATTTCTCATAGTGATAAAAGTTAAACAACGATCTCGTTTCGGCGATTTTCCATTGTCAATTGTAAGTCTTAGCTGATGTGACGTGCTCCATATGGCATCCTGGAGCGCAAATGTCATTTGTCTTTTTGTTATGATACGATCAAGTTATTTATATGTTAACTTTTATTATTTTTGGACAGCTTTCCTGACAGTTTCGGCTCCACAGGTGATACATGTATATACATAGCATCGTTGGAGCCGAAGGTGTCGGAAAAGCTGTCAAAAAATAACTTTCCAAGATCACGTAAATTAGAGGTAAACGCACAAAAAACGTAAACGTATCATAACAAAAAGACAACCGACATTTACTCTTCAAGATCCCAATGGACCACGTCATACCAACTAAGACGTACACTTATAACAGCAAATCGCCGAAAAGAGCTCGTCGTGTAGCTTGTATCACTACGAGTAAATAAATAATGGAGGAAAAAAACTTGTACTTAAAATAAAGTATGTCGTTCAAAACAAAGAACTTTAAAATAGTGGACAAACTTTCTTCTGAGGACAAATGCCATTTTTAGTTATTTCAGCTTTAACGACAGTAAACTGTTTTTTAAATATAATTGTCAAGAGCAAACATTTTATTTATAGTTAATAAAGATCCCTATTTCTTGTTCTTAATTTATATGCTTCGCTCTCTTCTATTGAAGTTTGTTCTAGCAGATTAATTTCCTCTCTGACAAGAAAGTCCACAGATATACTGTTAAGCCCGATTCAGTTTCAGAATTTAATGTTACAGCTTTAAACGATCTAACAGTAAGTACAGCGGATAAAAAGTTAGTCAGCCCTCCCCCAGGAGACATGACTCTTGATACTGACTTCGGTTCGGAGAGGAAGAGTGTTAACAGGTTGCTCCAGGTATGTCATATTAAGCTGATGCCCGCATATTCTGTGTAGGATTAACGAGCGGTGATTCAGCGGACTAGCCGATAAGATGCATTGGAGTGCCTCAATGTTCGCCAGTCCAGGGACGTATGCGTGCAGTCTTGTGAAGAGTGTTGTTCTCATACTGGAAGACGGAAGTGTCCACAGGATACCCATCTTGTGGAAGAAACGGCTGCAATTCGTCATGTTGAAATAAAATAACACTGGTCATGTTCACACTAACCGTAATGTTTGGGCCCAAGTCGTACAAAAAGAACCCCCGGAACAGCAGAAAAACCTCTGCACGGACTTAACCAACCACACGTTGTAGGTTAAACGTGTCTTTGGGCAGCAGGCGTAATCGAAGTTTTGTGTCACTTGAAAAGAGACAAATTCGCGTCACGTCGAGGTTACATGCCTCCAGTCAGTTTTCCGTGATTTCCCGAAATCGCTCCAGGCAAATGCCGGGATGGTTCCTTCGAAAGGGCACGGCTGATTTCAGTCCCCATCCTTGACACAGTCCAAGCTTGTGGTCCGTCGCTAATGACCTCGATGTCGACTGGATGTTGAAACCTAATCTTCTTCCTCTCAATCCTGCACAGGCCATTTTCTGTGTCTTGTGGCAAACTGACGACTTGCAGCTTTAGATGGCACTATGAGCTTTTATGAGACTCCAGACGTCCATTTCCTACATATGGTTATTTGCTCGGAAACTAATTGCGGCGGAAGTGCACTCATTGAAAGCAACAATTCCTGTCGGGTTAGAAACATATTGTCATTTAGAAGGCATTTACATGTGCGTGAGTGGCACACCATTCGTTCTAGACGCATTTTGCCTTATAGCAGGGTTTACTGCAGTCAAAACGCCTGGCTGTGGCTATACAGGTTTCGCCGTGACGTTAGGGTCCGCTTTCACACACCGACAACATCATTCATGCCATGGTTATGGGCGCGTCCAAGCATGACAGCTTCTCAGCTTTTGCGCGCGCGCGTTTGTGTGTGTGTGTGTGTGTGTGTGTGTGTGTGTGTGTGTGTGTGTGAGTGAGAGAGAGAGAGAGAGAGAGGGAGAGAGAGAGAGAGAGAGAGAGGCATTCGTACATTTCTGTTACGTCATAAGGGTTAGGCTACAGAAGCACAGTACAGCCCATTGTGTGTGAAAGGCAAAAAACAAAGATGGTAAGTAGTAATTTATCCTTCACATTGACGTCACCGAGTATTCATTCTCGAGAGTTCCTTTTTGTTGTGTTCCTGTCTTCTCGTTTCTCTTTCTT
Source organism: Schistocerca americana (assembly GCF_021461395.2). NCBI lineage: Eukaryota > Metazoa > Arthropoda > Insecta > Orthoptera > Acrididae > Schistocerca > Schistocerca americana. The sequence continues at coordinate 545,849,206 of NC_060119.1, forward strand.
GCGTTGTCACGCTGCACACCTGCTTGACGCTTGTAGCACTGGACGGCGATAGGGGTCTACTCGAACGCATTTTGCCTTATAGCAGGGTTTACTGCAGTCAAAACGCCTGGCTGTGGCTATAAAGGTTTCGCCGTGACGTTAGTTTTCAGTAGCCTGCCTAGTGAGTCAGGGTCCGAGGCTGTGTCGGAACACGTCGGACATTTATCATACGTGCGAGGCTGCTAACAAAAGACTTAACGGGAGTCTTGACTACAAGAAACCTTTCCTGTAAATATGTGCTATTATGTTTATCAGACACTCGTGCATGTAACACTCCAGCAAGTATTTCCTCCACTGTCTGCACCTTTGTAAGAGTACGTAGGACTGTTACCATCCCCGCAAACAGTAATAAATTCAAGAACGTTTTACTGTGACAGTCTGTCACGAGTAAAAGGATTGATTCTAATTTTGGTCAAACTGTGTACCAATGAAATATCGTCTCAGTTGGGCGATAAGACTCGTAATTTCCTATCAGGAAGGTCGCAGTTGGTAGTAACTGACGGCAAGTCAACTAATGAAACCAAAGTGGTATCTGGAGTTCCCTCGCCTTCTTAAACTATATAAACGATTTAAGAGACAATTTGAGCAACACTTTTTATACTGTTTGTATAAGGAGCGATCAAAAAGTTTCCGTTTGAGGGCGTTGCTGTAGCGAAGATGCAACGTAATGCGACTCCGAATAGAGTATACAGTGTGGTCCATTGATAGTGATCGGGCCAAATATCTCTCGAAATAAGCATCAAACGAAAAAACTACAAAGAACGAAACTCGTCTAACTTGAAGCGGGAAGCCAGATGGCGCTATGGTTGGCCCGCTAGGTGGCGCTGCCATAGGTCAAACGGATATCAACAGCGTTTTTTTTTTAATAGGAACCCCCATTTTTTATTACATATTCGTGTAGTACGTAAAGAAATATGAACGTTTTAGTTGGACCACTTTTTTCGCTTTGTGATAGATGGCGCTGTAACAGGCACAAACGTATAAGTACGTCGTATCACGTAACATTCCGCCAGTGCGGACGGTATTTGCTTCGTGATACACTACCCGTGTTGAAATGGACCGTTTACCAATTGCGGGAAAGATCGATATCGTGATGATGTAAGGCTATTGTGATCAAAATGCCCAACGGGCGTGTGCTATGTATGCTGTTCGGTATCCTGGACGACATCATGCAAGTGTCCGGACCGTTCGCCGGATAGTTACGTTATTTAATGAAACAGGAAGTGTTCAGTCTTATGTGAAACATCAAACACGACCTGCAACAAATGATGATGCCCAAGTAGGTGTTTTAGCTGCTATCACGGCTAATCCGCACAACAGTAGCAGACAAATTGCGCGAGAATCGGGAATCTCAAAAACGTCGGTGTTGAGAATGCTACGTCATCTATTGCACCCGTACCATATTTCTATGCACCAGGAATTGCATGTTGACGACTTTGAACGTCGTGTACAGTTCTGCCATTGTGCGCAAGAGAAATTACGGAACGATGATAGATTTTTTGCACACGTTCTGTTTAGCGACGAAGCGTCATTCACCAACAGCGGTAACGTAAACCGGCATAATATGCACCATTGGGCAACGGAAAATCCACGATGGCTGCGACAAGTGGAACATCAGCGACCTTGGCGGGTTAATGTATGGTACAGCATTATGGGAGGAAGGATAATTGGCCTCCATTTTATCGATGGAATCTAAATGGTGTGATGGATGCTGATTTCCTACGTAATGTTGTACCGGTGTTACTACAAGATGTTTCACTGCATGACAGAATGGCGATGTACTTCCAACATGATGGATGTCCAGCACATAGCTTGCGTGCGGTTGATGCGGTATTGAATAGCATATTTGATGACAGGTGGATTGGTCGTCGAAGCCCGCACGTTCACCGGATCTGACGTCCCCGGATTTCTTTCTGTGGGGAAAATTGAAGGATATTTGCTATCGTGATCCACCGACAACGCCTGACAACATGCGTCAGCGCATTGTCAATGCATGTGCGAACATTACGGAAGTCGAACTACTCGCCGTTGAGAGGAATGTCGTTACACGTATTGCCAAATGCATTGAGGTTGACGGACATCATTTCGAGCATTTGTTGCATTAATGTGGTATTTACAGGTAATCACGCTGTAACAGAAATGCTAAGTTCACAAAGTTATATGTAACACATTGGAACAACCGAAATAAAATGTTCAAACGTACCTACGTTCTGTACTTTAATTTAAAAAACCTACGTGTTACCAACTGTTCGTCTAAAATTGTGAGCCATATTTTTGTGACTATTGCAGCGCCGTCTATCACAAAGCGAAAAAAGTTATCCAAGTAAAACATTCAATTTCTTTACGTACTACACGAATATGTAATAAAAAATCGGGGTTCCTATTTTAAAAAATGGTAGTTGATATCCGTCTGACATATGGCAGCGCCATCTAGCGGGCCAACCATAGCGCCATCTGGTTTCCCCCTTCAAGCTACACAAGTTTCGTTCTTTGTAGTTTTTTCGTTTGACGCTTATTTCGTGAGATATTTGGCCCGGTCACGATCAATGGACCACCCTGTATAAGCACCGACATGTAGGCAAGAGGTTAGTGTGGCATTCGTGTTTTTCCGAGATGCGTTCGATGAATGCGGCAACGCCAACTATGGTCACGTTTTTACCAAACGCGTCCAAACAGGACCATTGGCTTTTCTTGTCTTGGCTGCCGGAGGAGAAACGCCAGTAGAAATCCGTGGGAGAAGAAGAATGTGTACCGAGCAGCATTTCTGTCGAAAACCAGTGCAAAAGGATGCTGCTGGTGCTGCTGCTTCGTGATAACACTTCCTCATATCGCAAATGTCTTAACGAAAGAATTACGCCAACTGAAGTGGGAGACACTCGAACACCCGCCCTGTAGTCCTCATCTTTCCTCTTGTGATTACCACCCCTTCGGACCCTAAAAAAGGCCTTGAAGGGTCGACGACTCTTGTCGGACGAGGATGTGCAGCAGGCAGTAGCGGACGATTTCACGCAGCAGTACAGTACATGGTGTTCTAGCAAGCAGATATACTCAATCTGGTGCGTCTGCGATGCGATTGCTTCAGTGCTCACGGTGATTTTGCCTGACTGATGTACCGATTGTGTACGGCCTTCGAACAAAAGAGTTTTTGAGTGTCCCTTATAGATGATGCAGTCTTTTATCGTCTAGTAGAGTTATTAGAAGCTGAAAACGAATTCAGAATGATATAGACAACACTTATTTCGTTATGTCAAAAGTGACAGTTGACCCTAAACAACAAAAAGCCTGACGTCCTCCACATGAGTACAGAAAGAATTCATTTAAGTTTCGGCTACACGATAAATCATACGAATTTAAAGACAGTCGATTCTACTAAATATCTACGAATTACAGTTACGAAGAAATAAAATTATAACCAACACACACAAATCATTGTGGGCAAGGCGAACCAAAGACAACATTTTATTGGCAGACCACTTACAAAACGCAGCAGTTGTACTAAAGAGACTGCCTACCTACACTTGTCTATACTCTTCTCGAGTATTTGCTGTACGATATAGGATCCTTAGCCGATAAGATTTACAGAGAATATCAAAATTTCAGAGAAGAGCAGTTCGATTTTGTTTTACCGCGAAATACGGTAATGTCACAGATGCGTTAAGTGAATTGGGGTGGAAATCATTAAAACAGAGGCATTTTTCTTAGCGGCGAGATATTTTCACTAAATTTTAATCTCCAACTTTTTCCTCGAACGCGCATATATATAATTTTTTTTTTTCGCCGCCCTACATGGGGAGAAACGACCATCGTGATAAAGTAAGAGCACACACCGAAAAATTTAGGTGTTCATTTTTCCGAGTGCTAAGTAGCTAACGTCGAAAGGTAAACACTGGAGACTGCAGCAAAACATTATGGTACTTCGGAGGAAACGTGGAGTAATAATTTAGAGGATGACTATCTTTATAAAATTTGAAATTCCATAGCTTTTATAATCCCCTGTACCCCACACAAAAACTGTTTGCAGTATTATTCAATTTTTAAGGTTGGTTCTAAGAACATTTGACCAATTAACTAAGTCTATATGTAGTAAGGAATTTCTACTAACCCAACCAAACACACACACCCCCCCCCCCCCCTGCCCCTATCTTCGTACCGTTGGTTTTCAATATGTATGCGCTCCTTTATGTTTTCAAGCTTATCAATACATATTCGATTCGTTCTTTTTGTAGACTGTCCTGATATCTTCGAATCCATCAAAAATTACTTGTTAGGTGCATCGGCCACCCATTCGCCTGAATGTGGGCCGCTCATCTCAGGTTTTTCCATTACACTCACAATGAAGTCTTCCACTGTACTTCGTTCCTTCTTCGTGTGATTTCTTTTCCTCTACTCCCCTGACTCTCCTAGTAATTTGGAATATGACTCTAAACATTGCTTCGTAAGAATTAAAAATCCATGCTCAGTACAGTTACTCAGAGCTACTGATACACACTGGCTGTAAACTCATCTTTTAGTCACATTAAACCTTAGTTTTGATGAAATCCCTTTTTAGTTCACCAAAATCATTCGAATCTATTTTTTTCCTATTCATTTCTTTTCTTTTCATCGATCCGTGTTAATCATAAAAGCTCATCAACTGGTTCTGTGATTTCATGACTAATTTTTACAACTTTTTTCCAGTGTTGACCATACTTTATTGTAGTTTGCTGTAATGCATTTTCGGGTCTACTTTGAAATGCTCTAATAAGTTCGTCCATCCGTTCCTGCCGTTTGTTTGTATTATCAGTGTCGAAGGAAGGAAGATCTGATTTAACTTCCCGTCGATATAGAAGTCATCAGAAACCTGGCTGAAGCTCGGATGGTGTCAAGGATGGGGAAGGAAATCGTCCGTCCACTTTCAAAGAAACCGTCCCGGCATATGGCGGGGCAATTTAGGGAAATCACGGAAAATCTAAATCAAGATGACCGGACGTGGGTTCGAACCGTCGTCCTCCCGAATTATCACTATCATCAGCAAAACGAAGAAGCTTCAGTCATGTTCTGTTTAACATGAACTCCTTTTTTGTCTTTCTCTGGGTCTGTGGATCTAAAGAGTTCCTATAGGGGTTACTGCGCGTATTTCCTATTATACTTCCTGACTCCTCTTTAAATTCTCAGTTTCCCATCATTTTTGTGAAGCTACATAATGTGTAAATTATTTAGAGTACTAACATAGGTTGAATCAGTGCCTTAACTGATAATTTATATCACTTTCAATTGCATTCTCTGAGAATGTGCTCATGGGTGGAATTCTAACAGTTCAGCTGACATTTCATGATGGAGCAGCACTACAGTGTGTTAGTTGTAAGTTACCCGATTGCCAGAAGGGGGAGGCGTTGCAAGGAGGGAAGTAAAAAAAGTCCAGCTCTTATGCTGACCGACATGGGGCGTGGAGCTATAGTCGGGGGTGGGGGGAGACAAGCTCCCTCTCGCAGTGCATGTGGTCTTAATCTGTGCTTCACGCTTCTGTGAAAGCAGAAGTCAGATGTATGGAGGTAAAAATCGCTTACATGTTATTCATAATCGAAAATGAAATCGCCTTATGTATTGACACCTTTAATAAACTGCAACAATTACGTACACTTTGCACAAGGAAAGAAAACAGTATAAAATAGTGATGTATAAAACAATAAGACAGCAGGCTGTACTGTCATCTAGGCAACATTTGCCGTAAACAAAAAAACAAATGACTAGCAGCCAATGACTTCTATCGATGTAGGTCTATGGGACCGATCGAGCAACTTAAAACTTAACACACTGTACTGAGACTGTACTGATACACACTGGCTGCTATCGTCTGGACGGGCTTATATCGATAGTAGGTCAGTGGTGACAGTGTTCGGGCTGTGTATATGGAACATAGGCTAACAGACCAATCTGGCAAGTAAGCAGTTTGAGTAATAAAGTCATTCTTCATCGGCTGCAAGACCTACTGACTTCTCAGCTCCAATACCGTGCTACATTATAATACAACCATGGTCGCCTGTCTCCTACGAGATTTCATATCTCATCTCATCTACGTATTTATCTTGGTGTTAAATAATCTTAATAAACGCAAATAACTTGGCTACCTTTGTTGTGCAGAGTACATTTCATAGCAGGACTATAAATTGGCATAACGTACCCTTACACATCGTCGCCACAATAGCAACGAGCTCGTCACAGACAAACATCGGAAGAGAGCATGAGGCATGGCGCAGTGCTCACGGTAACACACGGGTTATTAACCCCGACAGTGCTCCAGGGAACGCTGCGTTAGGCTATTGTTTACATTTTGTTAGGTAGAATTTATGATCAGAAGTTCCTAGGAGACAGTGGGCGGCGATGCGAACTATAAGCGCTGCACATATTCCAGCCCAGTTGTCGTAGCTGAAAGTAGTTAGACTGCTACAGGGCTTTTATTATTGACTTTGGAGTGTTAAGGAGTTCAGCCTTGTCACGCGGTTGTAGATTGAAAGCGAGGCTGGCAGTCCTGATTTAGAATTGTTTATTAGTGTAGCAGTTAGCTAATCCGTGTCTGCCCGTAAACATTACCAAATACACTGAGGTGACAAATGTCATGGGATAGCGATATGCACATATACAGATGGCGATAGTATTGCGTACACAGGGTATAAAAGAGCAGTGTACTGGCGGAGCTGTTATTTGCACTCAGGTGATACGTGTGAAAAGATTTCCGAAGTGATAATGGCCGCACAACGGGAATTCAGAGTGTCAGCTTGGAATGGTAGTTAAAGCTACAGGCATTGGATATTCCATTTCGAAAATCATTAGGGATTTCAGTAGTCCGCGGTCCACAATGTGAAGAGAGTGCCGAGAATACCAAATGTCAGGCCGTACCTCTCACCACAGACAACGCACTGGTCGTCGGCCTCCACTTAACTGCCAAGAGCAGTGCCGTTTGTGTAGAGTTGTCAGTGCTAACAGTCAAGCAACACTGCGTGAAAGGACCACAGGAATCAATGTAGGAAGAATGACGAATGTATCCGTTAGGACAGTCCGGTGAAATTTGGCGTTAATGGGCTATATATGGCAGCAGACGACCGACGCGAGTGTCTTTGCTGACAGCACGACATCGCCTACAGCGACTGTGTGGGCTCGTGACCATATCGGTTGGACACTACCCGACTGGAAAACCGTGGCCTTGCCAGAACAGTCCTGTAACAGCTCATGGTAGGATTAAAGTGTGGCGCAGACCTCACGAAGCCATTGTCAACAAGGCACTGTGCAAGCTGGTGGTGGCTCCATAATGGTTTGGGCTGTTTTTTCCATACATGGAATGGACGGGGTCCTCTGGTCCAGCCGACCCAATCATTGACTGGAAATGGTTATGTTCGGCTATCTGGAGACCGTTACCAAACAACGATGGTATTTTTACGAATGACAGTGGGCCACGTCACCGGACCACAATTCTTCGCGATTCTGGGCAATTCGAGCGAATGATGTGACAAATTAGATCGCTCGACATGAATTCCATCGAACTTTTGTGGTACATAATCGAGAGGTCATTTCGTGCGCAAAATCCTGTAGCGGCAGCACTTTGGCAATTGTGGAAGGCTATAGATGCAGAATGGGTCAATATTTCTGCAGGGGACTTCCAACGACTTGTTGAGTCCATTCTACGGCGAGCCGCTGCACTACGGTTGGCAAACGGAGGTCCGACGCGATGCTAGGAGGTACCCCATGACTTTTGTCACCTAAGTGTAAAGCCATGGTGTAATATTTCTAGTGCGCCGCACATCGCCAAGAGTGCGTGAATTCGGGCCGCTAATGCGAGTGTAGCTTCGTGCGACGTCACGGAATCTGCTGCGCGCGGACGAAAGAAACGTTTCAGTTTTTTAGGTGACTTAAGAAATTACATGCCACAGTTCAAAATTTATTAAGAAGAGGCGTTTTCCATTTATTGCAACGAATCCTTTATCTGATTAAAATTATCCGGTCACCGGTATGTATTGCGGAATTGAGCACTGTATGTGAACGGGAGGCGGACCCGCCAGCATAAAAGGAGGTGGGCAGTAAATTAGTCACTCTATGTCATCTGAGTAATAAATCCATCAGAGACCTACAAAGCCTTAAATCTGCCCAAGTCGACTGCTGGCGATGTGACTGAAGTGGAAACGCGAAGGAACAAACACAGCTACACCAAGACCAAGCAGATCTAATATGCTGACGGACAGGAACCGTCGACTGTTGCGGAGAGTGGTCGTAAAAAGTTACATGAAATCAGCAAAATGGTTGGTTGGTTGGTTGGTTCGGGGAGTAAAGTAACCAAACTACAGGATCATCAGTCCCCAGCAAAATGAGTAACTCTTGAGTTCCAAAGTTTTCCCAGAAGTCCAGCTATCAGAATGACTGTGCGTAAGGAGCTAAAAAGACTGGAGTACAGTGCCTGATAAGCCACAAACTTCTATTGTCAGTGCTGAGCGACGCTTGAGGTAGTGTGAGTGATACCACTGGACAGTGAATGACTGGAAACAAGTGATTTGGAGTGACGAATTACGCTATACGCTAAGGCAATTCGAGGGGAGGGTTTGCGTTTGGTGAATGCATGGACAACGCTACATACCATCATGTAAAGTGTCACGAGTGAAATTTGAAGCAGATGGTGTTCCTGTAGGGAAGTGTTTTTCGTGGTTGGTGTTTGGTCCGGGTATTGCGCTTAAGAAAACAATAAATGCGGAAGTACGTGAATGCATTTTACAGGACTGTGTATTACCTACAGTGGAGAAATACTTCGATGTTGGTGACTGTATCAGCATGACAATGTACCCTGTCATAAAGCAGCCTGTGAGAACAGTACCAGTCTAGAAATGGACTGGCTTGTCCATAGTCCCGATATGGACCCAATGGAACCTGTCAGGAATGAGTCGGAACATCCACTTCGCTCCGGATCCTAGCGTTGGGCATCAATGCCTTCTCTAACATCGGCTCTTGGGGAATAATAGCTGCCGTTCCTTCAGTCAGTTATCAGATGATGTGTGCGAATATGAAACACTTACTGCTAGGAACAGTGAAGTGGTCGAATGTTAATGATAGCCTTCGAAAATAGTTGAAAGTATGAAGGCTTTCACGACTGGATGACATAGCTGCTGGTAAACCTTTCGGGATGTGATGTCGTCCAAGAAATTCTCCTGTTCCTGACATTTCGTCCAGGACTGCGCTGGACATCCTCAGAGGCGCTCCTCCTCTGAGTGTTGCCGACTGACCCGTCGGACGTCCGAAAGCGATGTGCATACTGTAGAAAAGGAGGGTGGTCGAAATAACACATGATGAGCATAAATAATCCTTGTCAAAGATAAAACTTAACTATCGATTGTCGTCTTGTCAAAGATAAAAATGTCAAGCGATTCTGCAGAGCTACTGTCCATATGTCGCTAACTTTCATTGCCTCCTCTTTCCTATTAAAATTAACCTGATGCTGACATCATGGGACGACAACTCCAGCGACATCCATAACCATCAACAACAGTCCCTGTGTTGAGTGACCAAGTGCAAGAGGCATGGAATTTCATCCCCACCTGTTCAACACAAAGCATGCACGTCTGTATGCTGCATTCAACATTCTGGCGGTAACACCGGTTATTAATGTACCAGCATTTCACATTTGCAATGACTCTCGCGCTTACGTTAACATGAGATCTTGCAATGTTAATCAGTTGAATATTTTACCTAGACAAATATATTCCCTAAATTTCGTTGCTCTATATGAGTTAGTTTTTGGTGTTGCGACTTTTTTGCGATAGCGTAGCACTCTGGCTAATACCCCCCTCCCCGCGGCGCCGCCGCATTTACTCCACACCCTTTTCCTTTGCGGGCGTACTTGCGCGAATAGCTGGATACAAACCAAACAGCGCTAAGAGAGAAGAAAAGATGAAAGCACGTTGCAGTGCCGAAGTGCGTCTGTGTGTCTGGCTGCAGCGGCGCGCACCGCCGGGCACTTCTGGCAGTTCAAAGGCACCGTGGACAGTCACGGAGCGACGCGCCGCCGCCGGCTATATTTAGCCTCCGTGGCTGCACCAGCGGCCAGCACTCAGCGTCCGGCACCAGCCCTCCGCCACCGCAGGCGAGCGGAAGTGCGAGACGTGTTGTTCCGTGCTCTAGTGTGCGCGCTGCTCCTGACTTACGGCAAGACGCCCTGTGTTCCCCCTAGCCGCCACGTGCGCGGTCAGCTCGCAGCGAGTACACAGTAGGGATATGCAACGTTTGCAAATCATGGCTACTGAGTTCTATTTCCTCATCGACATCTGAAGATCGGCAGCAGATAATAATGACCCCAAAATCGATGTTAAATGGTGAATATATACAGTGATTATTCGTAAGTACCTCTGGTGTTCCAAAAGACTGCGCAAGTGCTACAACACATACAGGAAAAACCGGACAAGTGCCAGTAAAACTCGCGCAGTGTGGGCTCCATACAAACTTTTTTATAAAATGTATTAATTATTATTTCTCGTGGCTCAGTGGCCTGGTGCAAGTTTTTCTATTGGAAGCCACTTAGTATTGTGAGGCATGCATACGTCTAGTATTGGGTTCATATCCGCCCACGTGTAGAGGTGTACATGTTCCGCTTTTAACCCGCCCATGCTTGCCCGGTGGCCAGGCGGGCAGGCCGCCGCGCGTTGTCAACAGAACGGGCAGGCTGCTTCACTCCCAGCCAAGCCAAGCACAACCCAACCCGGGCAGGCTGCGGGAAACTTGCTTGCCTGCCCATATTACTGCCGAGCTGCGCTGCGCAGCCGTTTAGTCTGCGCGCTTCATTGTCGTACTATGAACGTTAATTGAAAGTTTTTATTTTACCTGAGCACCAAAAGACAAACCCTAACATTATATATATATTAATTTCAGGTCAAAAAATATTGGGTTTTATTTGTACATTCTTCCTTTACGCGTATATTTCGGGCTTATTATCTATACAAATAAAAATGAATTGCCAAATGCGTTGATAAGTGTAAAACTCGAGAACGGCTGGGCCAATTCGGCAATTTTTTTTTTTTTTTTTTTTTTTTTGCTGTGTACGTAATTCTCAGGACAAGGTTTTTATGAAATAAAATTTTTAGAAAATCGACCGAAAAATTGGAAAATTTGAGAAAAACTGAAAGTGTGTTTTCATTGTGTCCGTGTGTTTGTATTGCATACAATCTTGATGAAATTTTGCACACTATACATTGAAACCAAGAGGAAGGTCACAGTCTACTTAAAATTTCGTAGGATGCATAGCAGAGGTTACTTTACCTAACGGAATTCGACAAATTGAACGTTTTTATTCCGATCTTGATGAAATTTGGCATACTTGATATTCAAAGCAGGATGAAGGGCGCTGTCTGCTTAAAATTCTGAGTGGTACATGGCGGAGGGTACTTTACTTACACACTTCTACACCAACCTACAGTTTTATTCCGATCTTGAAGAAATTTTGCACACTTGACCATCAAGAGGAACATTACTGTCTACATAATATTTCGGACAGTGCATGGAAAAGAGTACCTTACAAAAGATTTTGACATCGTTTGCGGGTTACCATGAAATTTTTCTCCCTCTATACTGCTAAATGGTCTCAGGTCCTTAGCACACATTTCGGCGCCCTTTTCGGCCACTAAATCTTTGTCCTCTTTCAAGATATTTACGGAGTGAAGGAACTGCTTGTCAAATTTGCACACATGTCGTAACATAGTCGAGGCTCCTAAATAAGTACTTAAGAGCTTTTTACATAGTTTGCATTGAGACACACCTACCGGTTTATTTGAAGCGGCCTCATAAACACACGAAAACGTTTCCTATGGGGCACTTGTGCTCTGTTTCGTTACCAGCATGTATTCGCCAGTTGTAAATTTTTTTTCAATCTCACTAAAGTCCGACCTATTCATTGTGCTGCCCCCACCGTTGCGATAAATGTACTGCGGGCTAACTACCTGGCTACTCTAGTCACGGTAACTTGACAGCGCAACCTGTTGTCAGGCGTAGCAAGCTGAGCGGGTCCCGTGAAGGTTGGCAGGCCTGCGGGAACCCAGGTAGCCCGGGCTTGCGGGAGCCCAAGTCGCTCGCATTACCCACTATGCCTCAGTACATGCATACTCTTGTGTTTACGTCGCGGCAAGCTGACCTGTATGAATGGTTGCAGAGGAGCTAGGGGCAAGCAGGCTGCAATGGGAATTTGTACACCTCTGCCCACGTGTGCTAGTTGTGAACGTTCATCACACCCTCGAATGAGAACGTAGCCCCATCAATGAAGAGAACACTCGGTGTGAAGCTTCGATCTGTAGCAGATTCCTGCAGAAACCACCGCGCAAATACCATGCGCTTGTTGTAGTCCTGCGGTTGGCGTGCCTGGATACGTTCGAAGTGAAACGGGTGCAGTCCTTCATCGTGGCCGCCCGGGGTGGCCGAGCGGCTCTAGGCGCTACAGTCCGGAAGCGCGCGACTGCTACGGTCGCAGGTTCGAATCCTGCCTCGGGCATGGATGTTTGTGATGTCCTTAGGTTACTTAGGTTTAAGTAGTGCTAAGTTCTAGGGGACTGATGACCTCAGAAGTTAAGTCCCATAGTGCTCAGAGCCATTTGAACCATTTGAACCTTCATCGTGTACAGTGCTACAGACGGAGGATATCAGTGGCGAGAGAAACTCCTCGTGTAGTTGTTGACTGCGTACGCTGCACTTTTTCAAGAACGCTTTCTTCCGCTGCAACTGTCCGTGTTGTTCGTTGGCGACCAGCATCTGGCTTGTGCACATGGAACGAGTCGGTTGCGTACAATCAGCGATGCAGAGTGGCGAATAATGTGTGGCGCAGCACCTTTCTGTCGGGATATTTCACACGATATAGTCGCACGCCTTCTCGTCCACTGCAGTTGGCTGCGCCATAAATCAGATGCATCTCAGCTATTTCGCGGTATGTGTAGTTAGCGATGCTACTCCCAACGCTTCCACGACTTGAATGGCGACGATCACCCTCTATAAATGCTTATATTCACATGAGCCGAAAATGAATGAAAATATATTTACATAAATCGGAGCCATTTTTAGCAATAAAAAAATTACTCCACTTGACACGACGAAAGCATGAGTCGAATGAATGATGATAGAAACTACATCACGTTGAGCTGTAGCAATAGCCATTGTTCCCGCCTTAGTTCGTTTAAAACTATTGCTTTCTCCTGTCCATGACTGTTCGATAAGCCGCCAAAGTGTTTCACTGCTGTCATTGTGTGATATATTCGGAAAATGATTCCTCTGAAATGACTACAATACACCTGTAAACACGTCGCCTGGCACTCCAGGATCACGAGCGCCGCCGGACGCTGCATTCTCAGGACTGTTGAGCGACACGAGACGATCGTATTGGGGCCATACGATACGACTGTCTTCCCTGCCCGTGGTCAACCGGACGTTATCGACTTTGCCATCGTTAAGGGAAGACCACACCGGATAACCGCCTCTACATGGAACGCGCATTCGTCAGGTGGTGTTCGACGTCGACCTGGACGCTCTGCAACGACCAAAGAGGGCCATTCGCTCGCCATCATCAACTGGGACCGCTTCCAAGACACCCAGGCAGACTCGCTTGCAACCGCTCTGCCCCCTTCGGACGTCGTCATGGAAGCAGCGATCCAATACTTAGCGGACGTCACTCTGGCCACCGCTCTTGCAGCAACACCGCCTGCATCGCACCATAGCATTCTCGTCAGCTGCTGCCGTGCATCCTAACGGCCAAGCGTCTCCTTAACTGGATGCGTCGTAACATCAAGGTTGCCATTCAAAACCATCGCAACCAGGACTGGAGCAACAAGGTGACGCCTTATTTAAATGCCTTTGAAGCCACCTTCACACCAATCGAAGAGCCGGTAATGTCTCCCACTACGTGCTGATTTCTCACCAGGTGCAGTTTCGGCGAACATCCGGCTGAGGACATCCGCAAGGAATTTCCAGAGCCCCTCACATGTTTAACTTCAAACTGAAATGCCGAAATGCGTACTGCCCACATGGCAAAATTAGTTCTGTGTAGATCGTGCAATAAATCTACCTCGAAAATGACTTCGAACATTGTGCATAATTGATATGATATGAATTTGATGGACATAAAAATACTTTTAGGTGCCTTGACAGTTGTGTCTAAAGCATCTATGAAACGTGCAGCAGAAGAAACTGTAAATAGTAGTAAAACTAGGGACATTGCTGTTCCACTTGATTGGACATGGCAACTTGGAGGACATCGTTCTTTGAATGGTGGTCTAAGTGCTACTTCTCTGGAGAATCGAAAAGCTGTTGTTGATTGCTTATCTAAGTTCTGCCACACCTGCCATGGTAACACTGGAGGACAAATTGAGCATCAGTGTCCTAAGAATTATGGTGGTTACAGTGGAGTGTGATGGAGCTCTACAAATATTTCAGAGTTCGGTGTCCATTTATAACGTTAGATATACGAAGTACCTAGGCGATGGGGATTTTCAATAAAATTAATGAGTTCAATGTTTATGGTGATACCTTGGTTACCTTGGTAACAAAACTGGAGTGGTGTGCATATGTGCAAGAGAGGATGGGTTCTAGATTAAGGAAGCTAATAAGAGAAATGAAAGTTGCTATCTGATGGAAAATTTCTGTCTGGCAGAGGCAGAGTGACAGAAACTGAAATAGGCCTCCTTCAGAGTTATTATGGACTGGCCATTAGACCAACTGCACACCTGAATGACGTTACAGCAATGAGAAAAGCTGTATGGGCCACCTACTTTCATAGGTTGTCCACAGACTACCACCCTGTTCACGGACTTTGCCCTAAAGCAGTATATTCTTGGTGTGGTTACCAAAAAGCAAAAGAAAGTGGTCAAAAATACCATCATAAGCATTCTCTTCCTGGGCCTGTTATGAACGAAATAAAACCAAGTTTTAGGTACCTGAGTGACCTTGTTTTGCTTGGTAAATGTCTTCATGGGGGCACTCAGAATACAAATGAAAGTTCCAGCCATTGCATATGGGAAAGATTACCCAAGCATGTTTTTGTAGGACTAAATACATTGGTGTAGTAGATGCAGTGGTATGTTTAAATGATGGAGTGATGGGAAGGTTGGAAGTCCTAAGAAATTTAGGCATAAAATGTGACTCTAATATGGGAGATCAATTGGTTGCGTGTGACAGACAAGGGGTGCATGAAGCTGAAAGATTCGCTCTTCAAGTTACCAAAGAAGCAAGAAGCGCCAGAAGGAATGCCAAGAGGGAGCTTGAAGATAAGGAAATGCTGCAGGATGAAGATTATGCTTCAGGAATGTTCTGAGGCACAGTTTAATTGGACTCATATCTTCATTCGCAATTCCCTGCAAGTGGTATTTTTCAGAATTCAGGTACAAATATTTCCTGGTGTTTATAAAGCATGATTCTAATTTTTTCTGTAACTTGCGGGTATACATAACAGGTGGAATTAAATGGGTCTGGTACCTCAGCCATCATGTCATGCATATCTGGTAAAAATTTGGTCTCCTTGAAATGTATAACATTGGATTAAATGGTACCTCAATTTGAGGAAGCATTTTGGAAAAAAATTGCATCAGTTTCTTCGTAATTTTTTTAATAACTCTTAGCAATTTCAAAAATATTCAAAATACTTCTAATTTGTTAGGAGGCGTGCTGCATTACCTGATATCAACAACAAAATCTGTAAAACATATACATTATCAACAGTGCCTGAAAGAAATAGGTGTTGATTTTTACATAATATTGAGCCGGAAAAGTACCCCGTATCCTTAAAAGAAGAGCGAAACAAAAACAGCTCGTACCAGACACTTCCATCCTCCATGCCACAGTCGGGAAGCCATCAGGAGTTGGTTGCAGCAGTAATTGGATGCTAATTAGGGAGCGGGCGAAGGTCAGTAAAGGTCGCGGAGCTATTGGCTTGGGGGGGGGGGGGGGGGGGTGTCTGGACGCGGCTGGCATTCAATTTCCGGGCTGGGACACCGCGGCCGGCGCTCACCGCACCTGCCGTGGCCAGAGACCTCATCATGATGCGACCGCGCTCCCAGTCTACTGCACCGTAGGGTGGGTAGAAGCCACCTAGTTAAATCCAATACCAGTATTTTTCAATATTTGTATGGTCCCGTTTATAAAAGCTATTTTTTTAGTGATAACTGGGTATAAAACTGATGTCAGTTTGTTTTAGCAGTGGTGCTAAGACTTATGATTTTTAAATAAACCTTTTTTTATTGTGCCGTGCGTCAACAAGTAAAAACGTAACCCTTATAGGATCACATAGTTGTCCGTCTGTGTCTGTTGAATATATCAAATTAAATTTTCACACACATTAATATGGATGGTTCCTTGGCGGTGTAAAAACTTGAAGCTTCTAAATCACTGCAATCAAATGATTCGGTCATTTATGTCTCGTATTTTGGTAGGTAAAAACTCACTGATTAAAACTTACAGAGTAATTCCCGTTCACGTAGAATCATCAAATTTGCCAAGGAGCAACGTTTTAGAGCACAAATCAGGGAAAAAGTCAGAAAATTAATTTGTATTTATATCATATGAAAAAATATTTCTTTTGTCATTTGTTGTACAACTTCAGACTCGAAATTAAAACATTCTCGAAAGTCTGTGGAACTCCTGGGACCGATATCTTGCCAGTATCAATGTCGATAACAGGCAAAAATCGTCGAGATTCCCGAAATGAGCTGAACTGAATACGCATAGTTAAGTCTGTACGGAACCTTGGGTCCAAGATTTTGCAGATAAACACATTGTAGAATGAATATTTATTATGCAAGTGTTCGTAATTTTTCGGCTCATCCGTGTAGTTTCTTTTGCAGCTGAAATATCCGCTGCTTTGGATTTTACTAACCGGCCGCATTCCCGTGAACTATTCGAATTATGCCGGAAAAAAGCGTAGAATGAGCACTAACCGTGTTATTCAAGCATTAAACGCGAATGTTAGTAAAGTATACCTCGAGAGTACTTTTCCGCAGCCGTCTTTCTAAGGATAGGCCAGAAGGGCTGCAGCAGTGAGCTGCATGGGAACGACGCTTACGTCATTTTCTCGCAAGCGCTGTATCACGTGGAAACTGTACTTCATCTTTCGCATGTGGCCCTGACAGCTATTCCCAGGGGTCAATATTTTGGATTCCCTCCCGGGACGTGTAACAGAAGTAGAGGTCCCTCCTAACAACGGCGACACGTGTTTGCTGACTCGTCGCCCACACCTACACTGTAGTATGTACTGGTTCAGCGGGAACAGTGCTCCCACGCGGAGTGTCTCTCACACTTTTTTATTCTGCGGGCTTTAACATTCCACTACTGATGACTCACTCACTCTCTCTCACGGCTTGTACTAATTGGAATAATTAAAGTAAAGGCGTCATTTGATGTTACGGAAATTACTGCTTAAATAAACCACACTGGTGCCTACTTTTCCCTCGTGTTGTCTTCTCTCAAATGTATGATCTAAACCTTCGGCATGATCTTCAGCAAACCCCACATTAGTTGCCAAGTACACTGTGCAAAAGGAAGTATATTGCGGAGCACTGTCCACTGTAGCATGTATGCTGGACTGAGATTTTGTATTTGTTCGCATCATATATCGACTTTGCGTATGTTCACTGATCTGCGTCCTGTTTGATTTTAAGAAGTGTGTTTTGCTTCAATAGTAATGCTGCCGTATTTCAAAGTCTTAAACATACTGGTACAGCGACAAAACCGTTTGAAGCTAGTTCAATTTTTAATAACAGAGAAAATATTTGCGGTCGTGAACAGGCGTACAAACAGGGAGGTGGACAAAATTATGAAGATACCAAGACATTACCGTCCCTACTACTGTGTAGGAATACCGTTTGCCTTAAAACAACTTCCAGTCGCCTCGGAATAGATAAACACGGGTCCTGTATGGTTTTCAAAGGCAAAATAGTGGCACGTATACCTAACGATAACGGAGGTGCGTAGCGATCTCTCACCCCGTTCCCCAAAGGAGATAACAAAGGCTCGGTAAAGTTGATGTCTCGTTACTGTAGTGGCCAGGGGAGATGCGACAATTCATCCTGGTGCTCATAAAACCCCACCTCAGGAGACACCGCCTTAACGAAACACTGTCTGTGTGGGCGAGGGGGTTTCTGTGATGCAATGAAGTGGAGGACTATACCGGCGGTAGTGTAACTACCAGCAGGGCCTCCCAAGCCGGACATGTCTCCATAGAGGATCCAGACAAAGTGTGTCTCACAACGTCCTGTCCTGTCCTGTCCAGTCCAGTCCTGTCCTGTCCTATTCTGTCCCATGCTATATTCTCCCTTCCTTTCCTTTTTCATACCTGTGATTGTGTAGCAGCAGACACAGTCCCCTAATGTGGACAGCGGAAGATCCTTGGAAATCAGGAAAACGTTGATGCACATAGGCCTTACTGCGAAGGGATGGATAGCGTTCTTTAGTCGTGGTGAAGACAAGCTATCTAAGGGGTGAGACACTGAAATAAAACCTTGGCATGTGTCCAGGCCGTGAGGTGGCAGCCCCACCAGTACACTCGGGGGCTGTGGGCTGATGACATGCACCACCAAAAAACACATATCACAGAAACTAAAAAAAAAAAGGCTCACAAAACCAGTCCTGGACGATGCGAGCTGTGTCTTGGAACACAGTGTCGCCATCAGGGAACTAACATTGTATCGTCTTACCGAACTGATCAACTAAAATGGTGACATAATCCTTGCCAGTAATGCGATCTTGCAGAGTGACCATGGAGCACATGGAACACCACGTTATGGCTGCCCAAATCTTCACAGTTTCACTCGCGGGCGTAAGACTCGAAACTGCCAACTGTGAAACAAGATTCATCCGACCAACTGGGCTCCATAGTGCGCGTTTTAGGTCTTCAGCCCAAGTTTTCCTGTAACGGGCGTTTATGTCACTGATGAACGGTTTTGAAATTCCAGCTCGCCCTGAAATTCTCAGCCTGTTAAGCTTCTTTCGTGTTGTTTTGCTGCTGGCAGGTTTCACGAGTGCGAAATTCAGTTCTACAGTGACTTTTGCAGCTGATGTCCTCTTATTTTTCAGGACAATCCTCTTCAATGACCGTCTGCCACAAACACTCATCGCTCACTTCTGTCCGCGTTGTGACGTATCGGATGCTGTTTCCCGCTTTCGCTGTATGCGGTATAAATCTTCCGGTATGGTGCCTTTGTAAGGCCACACTTCGGCTACTTTGATTACGGAAGCCGCCACCATACGAGCACCTACAATTTCCCGACTTTCGAATTGCGTACGCGACTGATAGTGTAACGTATTGAGGATGTTGCACAGGTGCCGTTCGTGGTCAAGTACAGCGGCACAGAACTGCAGGCATGGGGAGTGTCTGCATATATGTTCACCGGTGTCTCCACACTTTTGTCGAAAGTCTGTACATTTATATACAGGGAGATTATAATTAAAATTAAACTTTCAGACCGCTGTAGAAATAACAGCACTGGTCAGAATGACGTCAAACTGTAACGGAATATTATCGGAGAAGGTGGAAAACGTATGGCAGAAGAAAACTAAATAGCTACAAAATGTAGCTGTAAGCACCATAATTTAATAGTGGTCGACTACAAATGAATCATACAACAATGCCTAAGGCGTACGTCTGACGTTAAGCAAACTGTACTACTCAGTGTGCATGGGTGTACAGATGTGATACTGTTAGTTACGTAAGCCCATCCACCACGAGAAGGTCATATCACATCAGATGGGAAAAATCTGTTTTTTAATTGTCCTGCGGCCAAAAACCACATAAAAAGCATCAATCGAAATCAAATAGGATTATTAATTTCCGTGTGACTGGCGCAAAACGTGTTCAATACGCTGTCCACCGTTTTCTGCAACAATTTCAAATCGAGAAACAGCTGTTCCACAACTGATCGAAATGTTTCCGGGGTCACGTTCAGAATGTGTTGCGCAATGCGTGCCTTCAGAGCAGCTAAGTTTGCGATCGGAACACTGAACACATCATCTTTCAGATGCCCCCACAGCCAAAAGTCACACGGATTACTATCAGGTGTTCGGGACGGCCAGGCTGTAGGGAGATGGCGGCTAATAATTCTAGCCTTTTTCGATGTGGCACATCATCAGCAGCTGCTTAACTGGATTTGCAATGTGCGGAGGGGCGCCATCTTGCATAAAAATGATCCCATCCACACATCCACGCTGTTGGAGAGCTGGAATGACGTAGTTGCGCAAAAGTCACTCATAGCGCTTACTGTTGACAGTACAGGTAACAGGACCGAAAACACCTCTCTGCCGTAAACCCGCACCACACAGTGACTTTTCAGGATAAAGTGGTACTGGTTGATTAGCGTGTGGATTTTCCGTTACCCATATTCGACAATTCTGTGTATTGACATATCCCGTCAGATGGAAGTGGACTTCGTCTGTCCACAAAATCTTCCACGGCCAATCATTGTGCATTTCCATGCGAGCAAGAAGTTTTAAGCAAAGCTCTCTCTTGCTGGCAGGTCAACAGGAAGCAACTCGTGCACATGGGTAATTTTGAGTGGATAGTAAAGAAGGATGTTTCATAGGATTTTACGCAGCGTCCTCACGTGTGTGTCCAATGTTCGGGCGATTCGCCGTGCGCTACACGTTTGCACACCACCACTCGTCGCCTGCATTGCTGTGGCTGCTTCCACTGATGTCGAATCAATTTCTTTCCTCTCTCTACCATGTTTCACACCAAAAGAACCCGTCTTTTCGAATTTCTAAATCATTTCCTCCAGACCGACGGCAGTCATCGGACTAACGCTGTTTTTCAAACGTTCCAGTGTTCGGAACTTCTGTAGAGCGACGTGTGCACAATTAATCTTGTAATACAGCCTTACAAGCAGAGCGCACCCTGCATTGAGACAGTAATGGCGAACGTCGTAAACGCGAAAGGAGGAAAAGCCGTGTACCCAGCGTGTTTATACCGACTTCAATGGGTCATGCGCATGACAGGTGTTTTCATTTACGTATCCTGACTATACAGCACCACCTATTGATCGGTTTTCACACTTTTTTTTTAATTCTGCCTTACGTTTTCCACATTCTCCGATAATATTCCATTGCAATTTGACAAAATTCTGTCCAGTGGTGGTATTTCTACAGCGTTTTGAAAGTCTAACTTTAATAATAATCACCCTGTATATCCTGACAGACGTCGCATGAAGCAACAAACTTCAGTTATTTGTCCAAATACGACCTGGGAGAGATCGAAATAGAAGTCATCAGCTTGTACTCACGTCTGTCAGAGTAAGTGCGAGCGCTTGCCACTCGTCGCTACATTTAAAAAATTTGCTTATCGTGTACCATTGCACCGATTATTTTGCCACTGAGCACAGTGGAAACACCATCGCACTGAAACACCAGCTTAGAGAACACTTGGTTGTATTTAAAAAAGGGTAGCCTAACCACATGAGAAGTAGCAGGAGATTGGGTACACAAATATAAGTCGAGTTTACAGTCACCAAAACTTTAATTCAGTCTTAAAATCACAATATTGAAATATTACTGAAATGTTACTCTTAAAACACAGAAAACTAACATGAAACGTGAAGATAAATGCACTGGGACATCGAAATTATTCGGAAGTTTGGAAGAAGAAAAATTAAGAGTTCCACATCTGGCCAGATCACATTCTAAAAATGAGGGAAAAAAAACGCTGGCACGATTAACTTTGCTATCTAGATGTACTATTGAGTTTTTCAGGATATTGCCTGTGAATAAATGGAACACCTAACGCTACCTGTGCTTCTGCAGAGCGACACTTACGATTTCAACCTCCAAGAGTGTGGACGCCAGTCAAGACGATACGAGAACCAGGAAGCGCATGCCTCCAAACTTCTGTGTTTTTCTTTCTGACATGAGCTGGATACGATTGTCCTAACTTCTTTGGAGGGAAGAGGGAATGTTTGTTGTCAATGCGACGAAATGTGAATGTGGCTTGTAGCTTAAAACTGAGGGGAACGTTCGTAAAATTGTCATGCTGTACAAACACGCATATTTCTACTTATCACAATGGTATCAAGTATGAGCAGTCTTTGTTTATTGCTGGACATAGCACACACAGCACGCAGTGGTAGGAGAACCCTCTGGATTCAATAATCACAATTTTGTGGAGACTAAGAATCTTCTCACGTTGCAAGGAAGCTAAAGACGGTTTTCTTTTCACATCCAGGATGAAATGCCAATTTGCAGCAGCCCAAGTGGGCACAAGAAGGCTTACTCGCTCCCCTTTGCCACACAGGGATTTGCGCCACGAACCTGACACTTGACTCAGCTAATGTACCTACTCTTCCCCCCCCCCCCCCCCCCCCCCTCCCCCAATGTCTTCTTGGTGCCTCCCAAGTGGCTCCCAAATCAAGTCTTGAGGCTTCGTAAAAGCTTGATCTGCGAAACTGGGCAGTAAAATCCCAAGATTGCACAGGAATTCGCCCCCGCCCCCCCCCCCCTCCCTTTACGAGACAGCCGCTATACAAAATTTCCTATTGGCGCTGAACTGATGTAGAACCGTGATCTGTAGCAGTCATGTCACGCTGTGTAATGGTTGTAGTTTTTCCATTCTAGACGTGGACTCGACGAGTTGAGCCCATACCGACTACTCTTGTACAAAAGATTTGAGGTGCTATCACATGTTGTCCCCATCCCCTTTTTTCACACACACACACACACACACACACACACACACACACACACACACACTATTTACTTTCCAACAGACTAACACAAGCGTACAGTGTGCTATATAAACGTGGCTTCAGCATCGCTAGTATGGGTAATGCCGACTCCAGCCTACATTCTTGTTTAAAAGTACATAATAGGAACGAAAAAAAGTGGAGGCGTCCTCAAATTTACTCAAATGTTTTGATGATGGCAGCAAGGACATTAAAAACGTTGTAGGTAACTAGCAATAGTTTTTCATACTGTCAGACAATATCAGCGACGGAAATTTGGTCTGTGGAAATAAATAAGTTGATTATTGAAAGATGTTTTCATGACTATAATTTGGTTGAGCTGCTGATACGTGGTCGAATTACGGCAGAAGCAATTGTGAAAAAGGTTTTGCCTCCAGAAAGTGTTTAGAACTTCATTGACGCCTTGAAAAATCCAACCTATGCCTCCAACCACAAAAACAGAAACCTGTTCCCTCTAGATGCAAGGTATTTTGATCCTGGAAAGGTGATAAGGGGCAGAATTCTGGACTTCATTGAACAGGCTGATGACACAGCTAATAGTGTTTAGTCTCATCAAGTCCCCTGAATTTCCATAATATAGACGTAAAGAACGTGGCTGCATACTGTGCAGGTAACACAAATGAGTAGGTCTTTTTTAAAAGGACCTAAGTCAGTGCTTTGCCTACGTCGCGTTGTGTAGTGGTTCAATTATTATGAATGTAGATCTGTCATTTGCGTATAAAAGGGAGTCTTCAACACACTTGGTTGCCTTGTAAAATGAAATTTAAAATCATTTTGTTTTAAATAGGCGTGAGTCACTGACATGCGCCTTTTTAAAACTGAGCAGACAGCATTGGTCCGGTGAGTGAAAACAGTTGAAGAGCTGGTTGCCGCGTGCCTCGTATCTTCCGAGTTTGTGGTGTGTTTGCTAGGAGCAAAATGTGTGACGATGAAGGTGTTTATAATGATACTGAAGATGAGACGCAAAAAAAGGAGGATATGATGAAATCCACTTTGTTACAAGAGCACGAAAATAAAAGTATCTCGGTTGAAAGGCGACGCCTACGTAAATCACAGTGGGAATCCAATTCAGTCTTGTACAAAAGATTTGAGCTGCTATCACATGTTGTCCCAATATATATATAATTCCCGGCAATCAGTTGCAACAATTATGCATATAATAAGTTGTTGAAAGTCGGTTGTCGTGGAAAAACTGGCGACTTCGAACATCATTATGTTTTCCGCAAACAAAGTTGTATTTCACAAATGTTATTAATTGTCTTCATAATGTTAACCACGTATAGTTAATGGAAGACGTAGAAACGATATTCCGAAACGAATACGTATAGCGTAAGTCAAACGTTCGAATTAGAATAGAGACCCCACGAACACAAATTTGCTGTGACAGGTATGAAATATAAACTCTGTTACTCGCTCGTTACACTTGAATGACAGATGCTGAATGGGCCGAAACGAGCCACCGCATAACAGCGTAGTAGCCTGCTAACTTCGAAAGAAGTTAGATGCGGTCCCTAGCGCAACTTATAACGTCGTCGAAAATCAGTGCCGACGGGAGAGCTTTGGTACACCCTGTTAAAAAAAAACAAAAATGGAGGCGGTACAATTGGAGAGCGATCCGCCTTCACCAACATGCATAAGCAATTCATTAATAGTTTATATATATTCGAATTACAAAAACCAATAATAAAAAATATTGCATGGCGCGAGATTCGATCCGGCGACCTTCGGATTACGAACCCGAGCGCTTACCGCTGCGCCACGACGCTGTAAAAAATTATTAATCGTAGAGAGTATTTCACCGCAACGGTTTCTTTTAACTGTCGATTTTCTCGACAACGGCTGAGAAGTGCATCTTGGTGCTTTGCCACATTACACCTCTGGCCATGAGCTTTTATTATGCGCAGTATGAATCGAATCTGAATTTCACAATTGGCGGCCTCCCCTTGTAAGTGCAGATTTACATGTCAAATCGCCGAGGAAATTGTTCTTAGAGGAGCATCCTCATAGCAATGTAAGTTACTATTTCTACTGGAATTATTTCAAAGACAATTTCAATTGTCGCTTTTGGCGGCCTCACTTATACACCTACTGTACATATGAAAGATTTAAATTGAAGCTTAGATCACCACATTTCAACGGTACAGCAAGACGCGCAGCTGCTGCAGAACTTACGATACACCAGCGCCGAAGTAGAAAATTTTACTCTGCTCTCACCTATGAAAAACAGATGAAGCCAAAAGAGAGACCCATGTATTATTCCTCGTATTTGATTATAAGAAAAATATTAGGCTCCCTAAAGTACCAGTACAGGATCTATTTTGTTTCGGAAAGGTCTCAGTCAATGTTCAGGGGTCAAGTACCTTGTTGTTTATCGTGAAGGAACAGGTGAACTCTGCTCCTTTTTATTTGATTATCTGAAGTGTATTCCCCGAAATATCACAGAGCTTCGACGGTTCTGTAATACGTGCACGTGACAGAACAAAAACCAAATGCTCTCTATACATGTAATTACACTGACAGATTCTGGGCCATTCAGACTTACTCAACAATATTTCCCAGTAAGAGCACACAGGTAACTACCATGCGGTCGAAACTTTGTATCATTTCAAAGACGTTTCGATAGAATGGCAAGATATTCATTGTTTATCAAATAACACAGCACATACTACAAAGTAGCACAAAACCTGGACAATTTGTGGTTACAGAAGTTGACAAATCTGACATTCTGGACTTTAAAGGCTGGTCAACAAAATATTGTAAGAAGACGATAGTTTCTGAAGAAAGAAGGAAAAAGCCAAGATGTGACAGATATAACTTTGCAGTCAGCAGTTTCTTTTACTTTGTGTGTAAGTGTGTCAACAGTTTGACTCATCAAAGGTTCGACGTGTACCCAGCGGGACGGTTGCCAATTAAAGTGCAAAAAATTCGACTTACAAAAGATGCAGCAGTACATTCCAAGAGAAACATTCTACAAGGAACTTCTGAGCTGGACTACTGATAATAGTAAAGAACATGCAGATGACTGAGAAACAGTTCGTCACAAGTGAGGAGACTCGAGTTTTTATGTACTTCTTCCAGTAGTGCTATATCTTTCTTTTACAAATTTAAAAGTAGCTTACAGTCTCTTTGTAACATTTAATTCACTAACCTTGCCAAGTAGTAACATTTTGTTTTGTGTCTTCTTCCTATGAGACCAGTTTTTTTTTTCTTTTCGTAGGGCGGATGTTTTCATATTGTAAATGTCGTTAACATTGTATGTATTTGTATTCATATAACAATTAATATATACACCAATCAAGGGGCACCTATATTACTAGATCATATGAACAGACGTTCTTATTTCGTGGTATTTTTCTTCCAAAACAGTATTTTTTTTTTTTAAATTTCCCACTTAGTTGTTTTTCTTGGCTTACACCGTTTTAAAAAAGACCGATTCAAATGTAAATTACTTGAAGCATAATTCTTCCTTTAAAGTGCTTCAAGAAGAAAACAAGCGTGTAATACAACAAAATGTGCATGTGCTTGTCTTGAAAATATATGGGCACCACCCATTCCTAGAAAATGCGATGTAATTGTGCCATTGAAATTTGTTGTGATTAAATTTCCCTTAAATCTCAGCTGCATCAAACCAATCTCAGGACTGAAGACCACCACCACCACCACCACCACAACAACAACAAGAACAAATATCTCTTAAAGCCTTGGTCAGATGTTGGTCATCTCACTTGAAACCTTGATCAAATGTCGATCGCCCCAGATTCAGACTTCCGTCCAGATTTATGTTTTCCGACCTTCGTTAAATTTCTTTTGGCTTATGCTGGGATGGTAGTACTGAAAAGGACACCATCGTGTTCTTCCTGAATCCTTTTGCCAGTCCGAGCTTGGGCTCGGTCACTGATGACACTGTCGTCAACGGAACTTTGAAACCTATTTTTTCTTTCTATGAGGCATAGTTTGGATTTGTAACTTCCCCAGAGTAGTTACCACCTGGAGTTTGGCGCAGGAGACTGTTAACCTCTGATTATTTTATCCAGAAAGAACCATTCATGAGATCCTCAGTTCTCTTCCACACGTCAATACTACAACCACTGTAATCATCTCGACCAAGCCTTAACAGTTGCTGAACCAGATTCCTTGATTTCAACTAACTGCAACAACTGAAAAACTGCTGCCTCCCTCCAGGGTAAAGCTTCTCTGTGTATCAACCTCAGCAGAGAGGACTGTAGCTTCTGCACTCTAAGCCGTATTGGTGATTCCCTAGCCCCATTTACCTCTCAGATCGTTGCAGCCTTCACCGTATCTCTCGGATGGATCCGTCAGGAGGAACTATCAGCAGGGTCAGTTGGGCGAAACTTATTTTAAGGAGGAGTTGCACTTCCAAATTTAAACTTTATTCTCACGTGTGAGAAGCAAGGCTTGGCTTCCCAAAAGAGCGTTCAGGTTACGCAACATTAGTGGGCGATTTCGGCATTTTATTGCAATGGAAGCGTAGCTTGAATAATCTCTCCTTGCACGAGCGCAACGGCCTCCAATACACCACCTGAGCGAAAGTATCCGGACACCTCCAGCTAATGCAGAAATGGTCATGTACCCGGAGGTGGATCCGCCAGTATGAAAGGAGGCGGGGAGAATTGCGCTGTAGGTAGAGGAGCAGTAACAGCAAAATGGGTCGGTCAGGAGAACTCACGAACTTCCAGCGTAAGCTAGTCAAGGTGTCAGCTGAGATACAGATCCATCCCAGGCATTTCAACTCCTATAGAGCTGTCAAAGTGGACTGTTGGTGGTGTGAAGTGGAAACGCACAGGAACAACAGTAGCTAAACCAAGGCCACGCAGACCTCATCTACTGACGGACAGGGACCGTAGAGTATTGCGGAGGAGGGTTGTAAAAGCTGCATGGAATCAGCGAAAGGACTCACTCGTGAGTTCCAAAGTGCTACCAGCAGTCCAGCTGGCACAATGACTGTATGTAGGGAGATAAGAGGAATGGTACAGTGGTCGAGTAGCTCCTCATAAGCTACACATTCCTGTAGTCAAAATTAAGCAACGCTTTAGGTGGTGCAAAGAGCTTCTCCACTGGACAGTTGAGTGGCGAATCACACCATCCTCTGTGGCAATCCGATGGAAAGAGTTTGGTGTGGCGAATGTTGCCATCATTTGTACTGCCAACAGAAAAGTACGGAAGAGTTGGAGTTACGGATTGGGCGTGTTTTTCGCGGTTATTGCGCTTAAGAAAACGTTAAATGCGGAAGGATATGGGCACATTTTACAGCGTTGTCAACAGTTCTAAGACGATGTCTGTATCAGCGTTACACTGTGCCCTGTCATAAAGTAGCATCTGTTAGGCAATTGTTTATAGACAGTAACAGTTCTGAAATTGACTGGCTTGCCCAGAGTCCGTACCTGAACCCAATGGAACTCTTGTGGTATGAGTGAGAATGTCGAGTATCTCGAGGTGCAGTTTCCAACACGACTACCTCCTCTAGTTCAGGCTCTTCAGGAAGAATGGACTGCCATTTCTCCACAGCCACCCAGACGCCTGGTTTAAAGTGCCCACGGCAGAGTTCAAGCCTACATAAAGGCGAAGAGTGGACGCATGCCATATTTATGTCCACTGCTAGTTGTCCGGACACTTTTGATCAGGTAGTGTATGTCGCTTGCTACGATGGAAATAGTTCTCCGCCCATCCTTATTCACCAGATGTGGTTGCGTTTGATTCTTCTGTGTGTACTGCCCAGAACTGATTAGCGGAATTCGAGAGAGCAATGTTGTAGATAATGCAAACATATAATATAAAGAGCCGTAAAAAACTATTCTGCTATAAAGACAAGACTGCAGAGTTACTTTTCATCTGCGTAGCTTTACTTCGGCTATCCCATCTGCAGTCTTTCTGCCCAACAGCAAACCAGTATTCTGTCACGTTATCAGCACTATTGATGACTTCCTCGTCCCTTGTTACGTCTACTTTCTTTCCTCCATCTCATCTGCTATCTTCTCCAGATTTAATTCCTTCGCGACTGCTACCGTACATTTCTCTTATCATTACTGGCATACGAAGTAAACGTAATGAGGAAATAATTTAATACACTGTTACTTAGATTCGTATTTCTAATTCATAAAATACCGTAATCATTTATTATTATCCTTATTTATTATTCATGTGAAACACACATTGTTCCGAGGTGTGGATAGTACGCTGGATTGGCATTCAGGACGACGAACGTTCAAATTCGCATCGGACCGTCCACATTTCTGTAAATCGCTCCAGGTAAATGCCGGGATGGTTGCTTGGAAAGTGAATGGCCGATATCCTTGCCCATGCTTGCAACATTTCCAAGTTAGCGCTCCGTCTCTAATCGACGTTGACGAGACGTTACAACCAATCTTTCTTTCTTTCTTTCTTCCTTCCTTACGCGTGCAGTTATGGTAACTTACATTCAAAGACTGGTTAGATATAAGCATTTGCTCCTGCGGAGGCTATAAAAAAATTTCCTATTGACAAACTTAGAGGAGGTCAATGAAATTTTTTAAGTAAGATTTTTTTGCGTAAAAGAAATTGTAGTAAATAAATGAAATCCAGTCTCGTACATCTTTAATTCCACTAATGTAAAATCTAATTCTGAAAATTACTAAAAATAAAGATAAATAGGGCAAGAATCCTCTAAGCCATTGTAGCAACTACAGCTGTGTAATAGCCGCTCCTTGGTACAGCGTCATATGCTGTGCCCTGACGTCTCACTACGCAGGCGCTCAGTATATTTTCAGTTTTATCGTTGGATATTTCGGACTGAGGCCTCGCATATGGTTTCGAAGTTTTATCACGTGTCCGTGGAGGCACTGCTTGCAGGGGTACGGAGAAACTAAACTATTTGTAGGAGCGATGTAAGTAAGACACCGGCCTCATGCCTCATCATATACCAGTCGAATATTTCGAAAAATCATTGGTGCTCAAACATTATTGTGTATATTTCGATCATTGATTCATCATAACCTTTCCTTATTCTTATTTTTCTTTGTTTTCCCTCTCCTCCCATAACTACAGAGCTTTGTGACACAGTAAATACTGAGTTAATTTTCAAGTGGAGCAGTTGTTCAGATCCCATTAAAACTTAATGCAAAAAGATTCAGCCTATCGCAAACACAATTTTCTTCTTTAACACCTGTACATGCTTCAGCGAAGATTCGCTATCGCCTGTAGGTTCATTTTACATTGTTACATTTTTCCTAATGTTCGTGTAGTTGTCTGCAATACAACTGATGTTGATATTTTACCGACTGCAATTTGTGTTGCCAAGTATCCATCCCTTTGTGAAACTATACCTGGTAAACATACATTGTATCACTGTTTATGAAATATTTTAATCATTTGCAAACACTGCTGAAATGCGTTACTTCACATACCAGGCAGGATCTGTCACACTACTTGAGTCTGTGGACGCGTTTTTCGGTGGCAGAACTCTCGTCCGGCTAGTTGTATTCACAGCTAAGCGCTCATAAGTAGATCTATCACAGAATAACTTAGCATCACCGCAAAAATGCGTCCACTTCCTGAGGGTAGCGCGATTCCACCCAATTGTACGGAAGGATGGGGTGGGGTAGGGTAGGGTAGGGTGGAGGGGAGGGAGGTGAGGTTTCACCTTCATACCTGCTAGCTTCGAGCTTTATCGTTGCTGTCACTTTAGTGCACAGTCTTCATGGACCGTAGACGCAGGGAAAGTTCTTCATAATCAGGAAATTCTGATAATATGCAACAATAAAATTTTGTCGGGAGAGGAAGCAATTTTTTTTTCATCAGTCTTGTGACTGGTTTCATGCGGCCTGCTACGAATTCCTGTCCTGTGCCGACCTCTTCATTTCCGAGTATTGCAAACTACGTCCTCAATGATTTTTGCTGGATGTATTCCAATCTCTGTGTTGCTGTACAGTTATTACCGTCTACAGCTCTCTATTAGCAAGGAAATTATTTCGTGATGTCTTAACAGTTGTTCCACCATCCTATCCCTCCTTTTTGTCAGTGTTTTCCATATATTCCTTTCCTCACTGATTCTCCGGAGAACCTCCTCACTGAACCACTTCTCGTGGCTAGAAATGTCCTTTTTGCCAGTGCTAGCCTGCTTTTTACGTCGTCTTTGCTCCGTCCGTCATGAGTTATATTGCTTCCTAGGTAGGTTACCAATTACCGGATTCCGCTCAAGAGTAAACTCCAAGATAAACCAAAAATAAATACTCCCGAAACATGGACAAAAGCGAGGAAGGAACAGCGCAAGAAACGAATGCCGGAATACTGAGCTGAAGTTAAAGCCCAGGCGCAAAGGAGGATAAGGGCATTTAGAATATCGTGGTCCAGATGGCAAATACGTAAAGAAAAGAAAAAAAAGTAAACAAGGATAATGTAATGCAGTGGAAATAAATCAGATGGTAATGAAGGAATTAGATCACGAGTGAAACACCAAAAGTTGTATATGACATTTGCTAGTTGGGTAGAGAAATAAATAACGACCGACGAAGCAGACAGGTTGCAGAATGCTGACTAGCCTAGAAAGAGAATAGTTTCTGAAGAGAGAAATTTTGTGCTATGGAATGTAACTTCAGGTATTTGGGGGCTTTCCTGATTGCTTTTGTCTGACAATGGTAGGTAGACAATAAACAGTTCCGACACAAACAGAATACCGATATAAGATTTTGACATGTGGCGCTGCAGAAAAATGTGGAAAAGTAGATGGATAAATTGAATAGGTAAACAAAAGGAGGCACAGAATCGAATTGGGAGGAAAGAAATTTGTGCCATAACCTGACTAAAAAAAGAGATTGTTTGGTACGAAACAAATCGTGAATCATCTGAGAATTGTTGCTTTGATAAGGGAGGTAAGTGTGATGGAGAGTTGAAAGTTAAAGCGGGAAATTAAACACCGAATATAGTACGCTGAGTCGGATGCATGTAGTTTGCATGAGTTAAGCAGAAATTGTCAGGATAAACTGAGAGCTGCCTCAAGCCAGTCTTTGGATAGAAATCAGCGCTGTAACCCCGTGCGTGTGGGTAGAAATTGTTGTTACGGAACCTTTCGCCGTGTCTTCGCGGCTGCTCGTTCGCCTACCAGGTGGCCTAGCTCTTCTCGACTGAATTCTTAGCCATGCGGCGCGCACTACTGAACAATGCCTGGCTGCACAGCACCTGTGTACGTTGGCGTAACAATCTGATTTGGCGTAACAATCTGATTTAAATTAGCTGGCATCTGAACGTCTGAAGTTGCGACGTTGTGAATAGTTCTGCCAGCAAGCACCCGCCGCACAGCTTCACTCTCCGCGGGGATTTATCACGTTATATTTGAAAACCTATTGAACGGACAAACTTTTTCGTATACCTCGCTGCACATCAAATCTTTCCAACGTATTTATCGCATTCAGTTTCCTATGCGTAAGCTTCGTAAAACGGCGTCATGATATTTTTTTCCTTCCTTGTTCAACTCATGAAAAATACTCGCTTACCTTTCACATATTACATGTAGAACTTGAACGATTTTTTCATCTAAATTATGAGGAACGGGTCAGTTTACAGGGTATGTATGCATGGTTGGTTTCAACATTCAACAACATATCATTTTTCTGCGCTATTTATGCAACTACATTTAAAAACTAGTTTTTTGGTGTGTGTCAGATTTGAATAAAAATATTTGCCTCTGGAGTAGAAGGACTTTTCCAGAAGAAATGATTTTAGATTATATTTAAAACTTGATGTGCTGTCAGGCATTTTACCTTACTGAGCAAATGATAAAAAAATTTTGCTGATACCTACTGATCGTCTTTCTGAGGCACTAAATAGCAATAATAATGGATAATAAATGCCATATTTTCTTGTAGTCTTGTAAATATGGACACAGTTATTCTTCTCAGACTGTAATGGATTATTTATAGGAATTTCATTAGCGAATATACAGGGGATGGACAGAAATATGGAACACCAAACACTCGGCACATTATCATGCCTAATACGGTGCAGGTAAACTGTTGACATTCAGGACAGCTTCCAATCGCCAGGGAATCTTATTCCAATCTTCCTGGAAAATGGTGGTGTCACGCACCCTGTAATATTATTGGGCTGTTCGTCGTATGAAAGCTGTGAGTAACCTTGGAAAGGCATTCACCTAGCTGTGTATTAAATGATCAACTTATGAGATGAGACCTATTCTTTGAAAGACATTTGTTTTCTATAATTTACGTAACTTTAAAGATGCGTATCTAGCGCGAACGCTAATACATCGATTGCGCAGTCAAACATTTTAACAGAAGCTGAACTGAGCGTTCCGCTCCGATCTAAATAAAAAAATATGACGGTAAAAACCTTCGTAGATCTTCAGATTTTACCGTTCTACTTCTTGTAATGTGAAAGCGTAAAGAAGGTCGTCTTTGAGCGGTCTTGCCAGCGTGCAGACAACAGTTATTAACTAATAAAATTCAAGTGATTTATGTTCGATACTGTAAATCGTCAAGTTATTGTTATGAAGGTGTTGAACGGTGCCAGGATTGTCTCGAAGGAAGGAGAAAAGTGATGACTGTAATTTGTGACAAAAACGTGAACCAAGAAGCTAGCACAGGACAGGCTGAAGTCTGATCGCACCATACAGTCAGAAAATTACTTTACGTAAGTTATACTGTTTATAAATAAGCCCTGATTGCTTGTAAGAATTATTTGAATATATTTAGTGTGTGCCAGATTTCTTATTATATTCTTTTCCTTTACTTTTTTAACCTCCATGTCATATTATTTTTATAAATTTCAAACAGCCTTTACTACAGCAGAGAATACTGCGGCATCCTGGTCGTAGACAGAAGGCCGCTCCTTGTTTTCTA
This sequence comes from Schistocerca americana, assembly GCF_021461395.2. Classification (NCBI taxonomy): domain Eukaryota; kingdom Metazoa; phylum Arthropoda; class Insecta; order Orthoptera; family Acrididae; genus Schistocerca; species Schistocerca americana. The sequence continues at coordinate 545,882,789 of NC_060119.1, forward strand.
TACAACTCGTAGCCGCCCCATTTATTAATGATTTCATTTGTAAATGCAATTTTTTTATTGTTCACTGTTAAAGGTCCGTTAGGTGATTATAAAATTCGTACTGATTACGTAAAGGAATCCGGGTTGTTCTTTTCCAAGTAATAGAAGTCTTTGCGTAATCAAAAACTAGCCTCCTTCTGGCAGCGATCAGGAGCCGACCAGAAGACGGACGTCTTCGACCTCTTTCGTGTTTCCTGTGGCAAAGCTGTACCGTATGAAACACAATACATGTATAATTATCAGATTAAAATTGAAAAAATTGAAATACATTTAATTTTTTTTCTTTTGTCATACTAGAACCCTTCTCTCCAAAGCAGACCGCAAAGAGTCAGTATTGGGATCTGGCGGCTGTGGAGGCCAGAGGAGATGAGACAAATCGTCCTCGTGTTCACAAAACTAGTACTGGACGATGTGAGCTGTGAGAACAGCCGCTCCGTCGGTCTTGGAACACAGCATCACCATTGGGGAACAAATACTGTACCATTGTATGGACCGATCAGCCAAAATACTCATACAATAATTGGCAGTAAGCCGCACTTGCAGAGTCACTAAGAGTAACTGTGGGGCCCCGTGAGATATCAGGATATGGCTGTCCAAATTATCACCGAACCCCGCCATGTTTCACTCTTGCGACGTAACATCGGGCAGAAGTTTGAAGAAGCGTGCGTCACGTCTCACCCGACTTTCTTCCGTTGCTCCATAGCCCAGGTTTTATGGCTTCGATACCACGTTTTCCTGTTACGCGCGTTTCCACCACTGCTGAATGGTTTTGGAATTCTAGCGTTTCCTGCAATTCGGATCTTCTGCAGCTCGATTCGTGTGACAGGGTTCGCGAGTGCGACATTCATTTCCGTTGCGGCTGTTGTCTTCTTATGTTTGCTCCAATCCTGTTGAATGACCGTCCATCACAATCAGTACACAGTTTTCTTCGCGTCGTGACTAAGGGGATGATGATAAACGATCTGGTTGATGGTATTGATAGCGGTATTAGACTTTTTGCCGACAGGAAAGTAGGATCACACGATAGCTACGAACAAATCAATGACGATTTGCAGAAAATAAATGCGTGGTGTAATGACTGGCAGTTATCTCTCAATATTAGTAACTGTAATCTACTGCGTATAACAAGACGAAAATCCCCATTAATGTAAGAGTACAAAATAAATGCCCAGTCTTTGGAAGCGGTAACATCCGTCAAGTATCTGGGTGTGACTATTCGAAATGACCTCAAATGGAATGATTAGATTACACAAGTAACGGGCAAGGCAAACTCTAGATTGCGGTTTATTGGTAGAATCCTGAAGCGATGCAGTCCGTCAACAAAGGAAATTGCTTACAATACGTTAGTTCGTCGAGTCTTAGAGCATTGTTCGTCTGTATGGGACCCTTACCAGTTGTCTGATTCGAGGGATTGAGAAGGTCCAAAGAAGAGCGGCAAGATTTGTGACTGGTACATTTAGCCATCGCGAGAGCGTTACAAATCTCATAGAAAGTTTGAAGTGGGAGACACTTGCAGCTAGACGGCGCGCTAAACGGAAGGGGCTGCTCACTAAATTCTGGAATCCGATCTTCACCGAGGATGTAGAGCATATGTTATTACCACAAACTTTCAAATCGCGCAATGATCACCATTCAAAGATAAGGGAAATTAGAGCTCGTACTGAGGCGTTCAGTCGTTTTTTTCCCGCGCGATCCGCGAGCGGAACAGAGTGGGAGGGGGAGGGAGTATGACTTTGGCGTGAACTGTGCCCTCCGCCACACTCCGTTTGGTGGATAGCGGAGTATATATGTAGATGCAGATGATTTGCCCGCTATGCCCTTAACCGGTAAAAATCTTCCATTCGGTGCCTCTTCAAACACCAAACACTTCGGCTATGTTGGTTGCGGAAGCATCCACCTTCGACAATCAACAACTTTTCCACGTTAGAATTCACTTAGCTCCGCCATAATTCACTCACAACTGCACAGAATATTTTCTGACCACGAGGACATTGCACGGCTGCCGCTCGTGGGCAAATAAAACAGCGCAACGTGCAGGCTTCGTAAGCATCTGCGTTTGTGTTAAAGCATGCATTTCCCGCAGTTTCCTTATTTTGTCGGACGGCTGTGCATGTTGTAGACCTGAAATGCTTAACGGCTTGAAGAGGTACCTACAACATGGCTGCGAGTGAACACCATGCTTACGGCTAGCTTTTGAGCAAATATGAAGTCCAAAATATTCGTTGTGAAGATAAAAAGAAACTACTTTTTGTTGCTGCAGTGTTTTTGTGCCCTCGAGACGCATTACGCCTTCTACTTCAAGGTATCTTCAGTAGAATCTAGAATACGGTTTTGGTTTGATATATTTGTAGATTATAAAGCAGTTCGCCATATTTTTACGTAGATAGGTGATTACTGACATTTACTCACGTTTGTAACTGGGATCTGTGTTTCCACTCATCTCGTAACATGCTCTGGAAGTCGCAGTGTAACCTCAGTTGGGCCGGCCGGAGTGGCCGAGCGGTTCTAGGCGCTACAGTCTGGAATCGCGCGACCGCTACGGTCGCAGGTTCGAATCCTGCCTCGGGCATGGATGTTTGTGATGTCCTTAGGTTAGTTAGGTTTAAGTAGTTCTAAGTTCTGGGGGACTGATGACCTCAGATGTTAAGTCCCATAGTGCTCAGAGCCATTTGAACCATTTTGTAACCTCAGTTGCGAAACATAATCACATTTCCACGTTACGAACTTTTTTTTCCCTTCTTCACGATTTTCATTTTGTTTGCTCTAACTGCTGTCACTGGTTGTAGATACTATACCGAAAATTGTGACTTAAAGTCGGAACTACCGTGTGTTCGCTTCATGTGTCTTCCTATTTGGTTTTTTTTTTTATTATTTATTTACAAAACCAAAATTTCTGTGCTTGCCTTGAGTGACAGGGCACGCAAACAAACTTGTTATGAAGTCTGAATTTAAAAGTATTTATGTACTGCAAATATCTGGATGTGACGTATCGTATCGATCACAGCAGTGGTTGGGTGCTGATAAAATCGTCATTGAGCGCCTCTAACACACAAATGACGAAAATAGTGGCTCGGAACTTGCCAAAAATGTTCTTTATTTAAAATGAAGCTGGAATTATGCTTCTCTTGAAATAGGCGAAAGTTTCACGTTTGAAAAACGTTTCCCACTTAGGGCAGTGACGGGCGGATTTGTTTCGCACAGCGGAAGTGTCAGCACAGTGAGAGCCGACAGTGCCACTGCAGTCCCCTTTTGGCTGTTTCCAGTGTGTGCAGCGCAGCCTGCTAGCCGATATACACTGAGGCAACAAGTCATGAGATAGCTATATGCGCATATTCAAATGGCGGTAATGTCTTGAACAAAGGGTGTAAAAAGGCAGTACATTTGCTGAGCTGTCATTTATACTGTTAATTAATGTGAAATCGCTTTCGTTGTGATTATGGCGCCACTACGGGAACTGACACACTGACACAGATTGGTAGGGTCGAGTGTGGCGCAGACGCCACGAAGTCACGGACTCAGGTTATCAAGAAGGCACTGTCCGAGCTGGTGGCGCAGCTTGTGGTCTAGTGGCTAGCGTTGCTGTCTCAGGATCACCGGGTCCCGAGTTCGATTCCCGGCCCGGTTGGGTATTTTCACTGCCGGGGACTGGATGTTTCTCTTGTCCTCACCATTTAGTCATCATTCATGAAAGTGACTAGACTGGACAGTGTAACGATTGGGACTTTGTGCGGATGCTGATGACCGCGCAGTTGAGCGCCCCAGAAACCAATCATCATCATGAAGCTGGTGGTGGCTGCATAATGGTGTGGGCTGTGTTTGCATGGAATGGACTGGGTCCTCTGGCCCAAATGAACCGATTTTGTGTTGGACTACCTGGAGACCACTTGCAGCCATTCATGATGTTCCCAAACGAACGAAGGATTTTTTTTTTGATGACATTGTGCCATGTCGCCGGGCCACAATTGTTCGCGATGGGTGTAAAGGATATTTTTGACAGTTCGAGCGAATGATTTGGCCACAGAGATCGCTCGATATGAGATCAGTTCGTGTAGAGTATCTTACACCGGCTACGCCTTCGCAATTATGGACGACTATAGAGGCGGCATGGCTCAGTATTTCTGCAGGGGACTTCCAACGACTTGTTGAGTCCAAAACGAGGTCCGACACGGTATTATGGAGTATCCCATGACTTCTGCCGACTCAGTGTATGCCATCGGACCGCAGTCGGAGCCGTGCAGTCCACGAGACTATGACGACAGCCCGCCGGCGCCCTGCCGGTAGGTGGTGCTGGAGCCGGCTGGCGCCGGTCTGCAGACGGCGCGGCGCGGCGTGGGCGTACGGAGGGCAGCTCTGCGGCTGTGGCCGGGCCCCGGGATCGATGCTCCGCCTGTGCCTGCCTCCCGCCGAGCGCCTCCTGGGGTGGGCGTGGCTGCCGCCCACGTAACGCCACGCGCTGCCCTGGGTCACCGGCGCCGCGCTTCCGGAAACCCAATCACCACCGCCAGAACCTGCTGGCTTCCCACCTCCCTCATGCTGCTACACTGTTCGACATTTCTAGTAGTGCTCCTCCATACTCCGTGGCCGTGGTGGTCTGGCGGGTACAGCCCATATGACACGGGGACTCTTCCTGGTTTATATCCCAGATTCACTCAGCTTGCTGTCGAAATGAGTACAGGAGATGTTTGGCGATGGTGAAAGAGGGCAGCGGTGAGGGACCCACCACCCCCTCCTCCTCTTACAAGGGAACCTCCCCATCGCACCCCCCCCCCCCCCTCAGATTTAGTTATAAGTTGGCACAGTGGGTAGGCCTTGAAAAACTGAACACAGATCAATCGAGAAAACAGGAAGAAGTTGTGTGGAACTTTGAAACAAATAAGCAAAATATACAAACTGAGTAGTCCATGTGCAAGATAGGAAACATCAAGGATAATAAGAGCTCAGGAGCGCCGTGGTCCCATGATTAGCGTGAGCAGCTGTGGAACGAGAGGTCCTTGGTTCAAGTATTCCCTCGAGTGAAAAGTTTAATTTTTTATTTTCAGACAATTATTATCTGTGCGTCCGTCCGTCCGATGCGAGGTAACTGCGCCGTAGTATGTATCCACAAGAAAACCTAAATCGGGCAAGGTAGAAGAATCTTTTTACCCATTCGCCAAGTGTACAAGTTAGGTGGGTCGACAGCATATTCCTGTCATGTGACGCACATGCCGTCACCAGTGTCGTATAGAATATATCAGACGTGTTTTCCTGTGGAGGAATCGGTTGACCTATGACCTTGCAATCAAATGTTTTCGGTTCCCATTGGAGAGGCACGTCCTTTGGTCTACTAATCGCACGGTTTTGCGGTGCGGTCGCAAAACACAGACACTAAACTTATTACAGTGAACAGGGACGTCAACGGACGAACGGACAGATCATAACTTTGCGAAAATAAAGAAAGTAAACTTTTCACTCGAGGGAAGACTTGAACCAAAGACCTCTCGTTCCGCAGCTGCTCATGCTAACCACGGGACCACGGTGCTCCTGAGCTCAGACTGTCCTTGATGTTGCTTATTTTTTTCATAGTTCCACACAACTTCTTCCTGTTTTCTCGATTGATCTGTGTTCAGTTTTTCAAGGCCTATCCACCGTGCCAGCTTATAACTAAATCTGAGGGGGGTGCGATGGGGAGGTTCCCTTGTTAGTACCGTGTTAGATAGAAGGGTTGCACTCCTTGAATATTCAGGCCGATAGTCCGGCGACGGGCCTGTACCACAGACGTTACATTTTTACCCTTCGTATAGCACTCCAATGAAGCCAAGATCAATCAATTGAAGATATATAGCCTGTAAATATGTCCGATATCATATTACGACACTTTATTTGTTAAGGTTCGTCCACAACCAAACTTTGCCTCAAAACCTGGCAGAAAACCCAGAGAGGTTCTGGTCGTATGTCAGTGGCAAGAAACAATCAATGCCTTCTCTGCGCGATAGCAATGGAAATACTATCGAAAAATGCTGCCAAGCAGATGTACTAAACACAGCCTTCCGAAAACCTTCACAAAGCAAGACGCATTAAATATTCCAGAATGCGAATCAAGAACAGCTGCCAACATGAGTAACGTATAAGTAAATATCCTTGGAGCCACTTAAAGCACTTAATAAAATCAAGTCTTATGGTCCAGATTGTATACTGATTAGGTTCCTTACGGAGTATGTTGATGCTTTAGCTCCATACTTAACAATCATATACAACCGTTCGCTCGACGAAAGATCCGAACTCAAAGACTGGAAAGTTGCACAGGTCACACCAGTATACAAGAAAGGTACTAGGAGTAGTCCACTAAATTACAGACCCATATCATTAATATCGATATGCAGCAGGATTTTGGAACATATATTGTGTTCGAACATTATGAGTTACCTCGAAGGAAACGGTCTATTGACTCATAGTTAACATGGATTCAGAAAACATCGTTCTTGTGAAACACAACTAGCTCTTTATTCGCATGAAGTTTCAGATTGATTCCCTATTTCTCGATTTCCGGAAGGCTTTTGACACTGGCCAGCCGTGGTGGCCAAGCGGTTAAAGGCGCTACAGTCTGGAACCGCGCGGCCGCTACGGTCGCAGGTTCGAATCCTGCCTCGGGCATGGATGTGTGTGATGTTCTTAGGTTAGTTAGGTTTAAGTAGTTCTAAGTTCTAGGGGACTGATGACCTTAGAAGTTAAGTCCCATAGTGCTCAGAGTGCTCAGAGTGCTCAGTTTTGACACTGTACCACACGAGCGGCTTGTAGTGAAATTGCGTGCTTATGGCATATCGTCTCAGTTATGTGACTGGATTTGTGATTTCCTATCAGAGAGGTCACAGTTCGTAGTAATTGACGGAAAGTCATCGAGTAAAACGGAAGTGATTTCTGGCGTCCCCCAGGGTAGTGTTATAAGCCCTTTGCTATTCCTTATCTGTATAAACGATTTGGGAGACAATCTGGGCAGCCGTCTTGGGTTGTTTTCAGAGGACGCTGTCGTTTATCGACAAATAAAGTCATCAGAAGATCAAGACAAATTACAAAACGATTTAGAAAAGATATCTCAATGGTGCGAAAATTAGCAGTTAATCTTAAATAACGAGAAGTGTGTGATAATTCGCATGAGTGCTAAAAGGCATCCGTTAGACTTCGGTTGCACAATAAATCAGTAGATTCTAAAGGCCGTAAATTCAACTAAATACCTAGGAATTAGAATTACGAACAACTTAAATTGGAAGGAACACACAGAAAATGTTGTGGGGAGAGCTAACCAAAGACTGCGTTTTATTAGCAGGACACTTGGAAAATGTAACAGTTCTACCAAGGAGACTGCGTACACTATACTTGTCCGTCCTCTTTTAGAATACTGCTGTGCGTTGTGGGATCCTTAACAGATAGGACTGATGGAGTACATCGAAAAAGTTCAAAGAAGGGCAGCACGTTTTGTATTATCGCGAAATATGGGAGAGAGTGTCACTGAAATGAAATATTATTTGGGCTGGACGTCATTAAAACAAAGGCGTATTTAGCTGCGACGGAATCTTCTGACGTAATTTCAATCGCCAACTTTCTCCTCCGAATGTGTGAATATTTTGTTGACACCGACCGACATAGAGAGTAACGAGCACCACGATAAAATAAGAGAAATCAGAGCTCGTGCGGAGAGATACAGGTGATCGATCTTTCCGCGCGCTATACGAGATTGGAATAACAGAGAATTGTGAAGGTGGTTCGATGAACCCTCTACCAAGCACTTAAATGTGATTTGCAGAGTATCGATGTAGATGTAGAAGTTATCAGTTCCTCACGCGATGACGCTGATGATAATCTTGAAACAAACATAAATGACTGATCTGTAGCGAACATCATTTGGACAGTTCCTTTAGGCACAGTAATTACACTTAGTAAACATTACTGCTGTCTGTCTTTAATAAATTCAATGTGAAAACAGATTCATTTTTACTTTCGATTCATAGTGTTGTGAGTCGTACAATCATCTACATTCATTTTTCATTTGTTTTCGATACGTAAATAATACATTACGTTATTGCTTAAACTGTCGAACCTGAATATGTTTACAAATTAGGTGATTTACCATTCGACGGAAGTGTCACTTAAGCGGGCCATAATTCCGCGAGTGCCCCCAGCGATTTCGTGTTAAGCGCAAGGGGTGGGAGCACTGCTGCAAGCAGCCGATTCTGCCTCCCCCCCCCCCATCCCCCCCCCCCTCAACGACAGCCGTAATGCGGGGGTACCGCCGTTCCCGACAGACACCGCGCCTCTCGTCAACTTATAGTGGACAAATAAAACACCCATACACCATATGATGGACAAATAGTACACCCATATAGCACATACCACCAAGCAGTGTGCAGCGTTGCGTACTTCCGGTAACACTGTTATTTCAGCCCACCTTCACCTGTTCTATTTGCGAATGATACATGTGAAGAATGACTGTCAAGAAACCTCCGTATCACCGTAGATCTCCCAGATTTCCCCGACGTGTTAATTTTGCTAGATGTATGTGGGAGAAGGATGTATATTGTTCGACTATTTTTGAAATGTTACTCTTGAAAATTTGAATAATAAATCTCTCAGTGAGGCAGGCTGCTTCTCTTGTAACGTCTGCATTTGAAGTTGTTCAGAACATATCATTCATATGATTTTTGGTAGCGTTCAGCGATAAATCTTTAGGAACCAAACAACGTTTGTATGTATTGCGTTCTTGTTGCATCAAACTTAACGTAGCCCTTGCAGATACTAAAGGTGGGTGGAGAACAAACACACGCACGCACACAGGTGACTATCGCGCTTTCAAGCGTGAGACGAGTCAGTCATTACGGAACAGAACAGCCGGAGCGCTCCAGTAGAATCAGATAGTACACAAGTGCGCCCACCGTGTTAAAGCAGCTTTAACGGTACGCCAACGTTTTCACCGGGTGACGAGATAGGGAATGGCGGGGATGGGTGGGGGAGGGGGTTGCTCTTTATCTTGACAGCTTGCACAATAAAGCTGCGCTTCTATTGTGTTTTACGGCAGCCTTGGCGGCCCGAAAGTCGTTCCTGCCAAGTAAACCGTTGAAATGATGTCACCCTACGTATTCCGCCTCGCACCTTATCTAGGCGCCTCCGCACGCCAGCGCAAAGGACCTATTGAAATTGCAGAGGCAGGAAAAGGCATGAACCTCTTGGTCTCTCTAAGACCAACAAACTCTGCAGAGAATGCACGTTTCTTAAAAAGGGCTTCCAGCCAGTTCCCCCCCCCCCCCCCTCTCTCTCTCTCTCTCTCTCTCTCTCTCTCTCTCTCTCACACACACACACACACACACACACACACACACAAACCTCCTTCGCAACCCAAACTGCAGAAACGCCAGAGTGGTCATTACGCGGGATAAACAGCTGAAGGAAATGAGAGAGACTGAATGGCATGCGGTAAAATAAGATAGTGCTACCATCATCGAAGACTACGACAAGGACTTGCAGGGTGTAAAGGTACAGGTTACAGGTTTTTGTTACTCTATAAAGCAAACCACGAGACAAGATATTGCCGTGTTCCATTTCAAAGACGTTCGCGTTGTTGCTTCCTAGTGGAAGCACGCAAAATAATCGCGAAACATTTCTTCTTGTGAAAATGTTTTGGACTGCTGTTAACATCAGTTGTTTTATTGACGATAAGGAGTAAGGATGACGTTGCAGAAGGAAAATGTTGCGGAAAGGGTGTGTGGCACTTACGTCAGTGTTGTGCGAATTGCAGGAGTGGCACGATGAAGAGCGAAATGGGATTACAGTATGCAGAACCAAAATGGACACAATAAATATTCCATTGACGATGTGGTAAATGTGTAATTAGACAGGGAATTCTGCGATATCACGAAGGCTACAAAGAAGCACGAATTGAGCGAAAACTGCACAGCTTTTGTTGCGCAGAACGAGACGTCAAGACCAAGAAAATTCTAAGAATATTTCGTCTGTGTAATTTGATTTTCAAAGATGCCAGAATACGAATAGAAGTGTCATCATGTGTGACCGACACTGCATAGTTAAAAAGAAAAGCAAAATACGTTGGATTATTACGATAACATTATGCACAGGAATTAAAATGGCCAGTGTTTCATTATCCTGCAACTAGCGGTAGTGTTTGAGAAATGTTATCAAACGAAAGTGCCACTTATCGTTCAATTGTTGTGCCATCCAGGGTAGTGGCGCATAGACTTGCAGCGCTCTTCCTGAAAGAATAATGGAATGTAGAGTGCTTCGCGCGTGCCTGCAAAGGCGGCACAGTAAGGGTGTGGACAATGGTAGTGGTGGGAGGTGCAGTTAGACACAGAAAACCTTTGCACAGACACAGATTTTGTGGAACATGCGAATGCAGTTAGCTGGTCTGTAAAAGACAGCATTAACAGATAGTGTCTGAGAGACTGAAAATTCGATGAATACAGACGTTTAAAGTACATTGTCTCTCACTAGAAATGTGAAAAAGAAAGTAGAAACAAAAATTGTGTAGTGGGAATAGCTGACAGTTCCTGCAACCCTCTCAAGCTCAGTTTTAAATGACATTTTTGCTTCCTCGTTTGCCTCTTTCAACGTAAGTTTAGTGGTGTTGCACGTGGCTGATTATGAAAAACTTTCGTTGCACCGAAGAAGTGTGAATACCAGTCATGTATAACAACGAGGACGCTCGAAAGTCGACTTGGGCAGGACAAAGGGATGGAACCGCTGAGCAGGTGTACCGTTATTTTTCACTATCAGATGGCTGGGTACGTGGAGGGAGGGGGTAGGCGGTGGCGGCACCGCACATTATTGCGTAGGGACATCAGAAAGTAAGTTAGACATGTCCAACGCTAAGATCATTGTGCAACGGCAGTGTTTCATTGTCAAAAGATAGTACACGTTGCGAGTTTCCTCTGGATACAGTTCTACTGTGGTGCTTGTAACAGGTGCATGACAATGTGTGATTGAAATGGTACGGCAACTGGAAATGTGCTTCAAAGATGGAAGTACACGTGACTTCGGGATTCTTGGGTGCAAAACTTCTAAACTGCACCCTGATTCGCTGTACGATTCTGGCAGTATATGAACCAAATTGAATGTCGTGCCTAACGGTAGTAGAATGATGACAACAATTTTCGGGCAAGGCGGCACAGACGTGGATTTTTCTCTTCCTGAAATAAAACCGGGGGGGGGGGGGGGGGGGGGGTGGAAAGAGACTTCCCAACGATGAGAACGTGCACACAGTGCTTCGCGAATGGCTTCGTGACCAAGGAGCGGATGGAACTTCCTGACAGTTTAAAACGGTGTGCCAGACCCGGCATCGAACCCGGGACTTTTGGCTTTCGCAACCAAGTGCTCTACAAACTGAGCACGAATCACGACCCGTCCTCACATCTTCACTTCATCTCCTACCTTTCAAACTTAATAGTTCCGCAAGGTTTGTAGGGGACGATGAGGCACTGGCGGAACTAAGCTGTGAGGATGTACTATGAGTCGTGTTCGCGTACCGCGGTTGGTAGAGCAGTTTTCCGCAACAGACGAAGGTCCGGGTTCGAGTCCCGGCACACAGTTCTAGTCTGCCAGGAAGTTACGTATCAGCGCACACACTGCTGCAGAGTTGAAAATTCACTCTTGGAAAGAACGAATTCTGTCGTCGACGAATTGAACGACTGTTAGGAGGTTTCGATCGTTGTTTACAGAAACTTGGTGACTATATTGGAAAATAGCGTCATGTATCCGTGTCACAAGTGAGCATTAGCGTAATGCGTCATTTACAAGTTACTTGGCGTACCATAATATTGTTGAACCTACTTTTTGAAATCCCCCCCCCCCCCCACCGCATTAGCAACTGAGGATCGAAAAGTTATATAAAGTAAAGGTGTTTTCACGAACCACGCCATGTACCAGAAAACGGGAAACAAAACTAACTTTAGTGAAGTGGAACAACGCGTGTGCCAGAGAACGCGCGTGACACCTCTCTCTCTGTGGCTCGCTGCAGACGGGCGTGGCGATTGTACGCACGTCGCTGCTCGCTATCAGCTGCCCGAACAGTGGCGCTCTGTTCCGCTGCGTGGTCGCTCTCAGCCACGCAGCAACTAAGCTCGCCCGCGTCACGAGAGGCAGAAGGAATGGCTTCGACATAACCTGTCTTCTCAGTTACTGCACCTCCAGTTCACGAACAATGTCGAGTAATTCGTGCTACAATCTATTCTACTATATAGGACAAGACGGAGTTTAAGGTTATTACCAAAAATCACGAAATGTTCTTGACTGATTTACTTCAAATTTTCAAATGGAACCCTAATAAACATTCAGATCGATATAGTGTGTTACATTCAGTAAGTAATAGAACACAGTTTTTTCTCGTCCAATTTCGGTCGAAAAATGCGTAAGCTGTTGTGGAACATTGTGGAATATTCCCTCTCCAGTCCCTATAGTTTAAACTTTCGATAGGTGGTGGCACTATACGTACCCTTCAAAATGACGTCTGTAACGGAGGTGCGTCCCAAACAGAGAGTTTTCATGTGTTTGTTTTGGCGGAAAACCGGAGAATCGCAGATATTCATAGGCAGTTGCAGAATCTCTACGGAGGCCTGGCACGGACAAAAGCACGGTAAGTCGTTGGGAGTCTTCTGTCATCATCGCAACAAGGTCGTGAGAACGTCTAGCTTCTTGCATGCCGGTCGGCCGCACGCAATTGTGACTCGTGCAGTGTTCCAACGTGCGGACACACTCATTTGCGGTGTTCGACGCATCACAGACACATCGATGCGCTAGTGGACGTATCTGGCACACTCGTCCACCAGTTGGCGTACTCAAAGGTGTGTGCCCACTGTTCTTCCTCATCCATCCTATAGCCCGGACCTCGCACCATCCGACTTCCATCTGTTTAGTCCAATGAAAGATGAATTCCGCAAGAAGCAGTTCGTGGACGATGGGGAGGTCGCTGATGCAGCAAGACGCCGGCTCCAACGTCGACCTGTAGAGTTGTACCTCGCGGGCATGCAGATCCTCCCAGTGAGGTGGCTAAAGCCGTCGCATAGGAGATTATGTTGGAAAACAGGGTTTTGTAGCCAAAAGATTGAGTAGTAATATGATGCATTGGAATCCCAAATGATACCAACCTGCTTTCAGAAAAAAACTGTTGCATTACTTATTGAGTGACTTTCATGTCTTCTTAAACAACAATTTACAAGATTACCAACATACTTAAAACTTTTAATAAAAATTCTAACTAAAAACAGTAATATAGAGGCTTTGTGTTAAAGCAGACTACGAGAAAAGAAATACTGTACTGTGCTGTAAAATGCGCGCTATCGTTTTCTTCCTCGCAGTCTGTCTTCACTAAGATATTGGGACATTTAAACCATTAGTGAAGCTGTTTCTCCCAAACGTAAAATGGTAAACAAAAACTGTATTCATAAAAATGTCATGTTTTTGTTTCCTTACTCGCAGCTAGTTTTAACAGAAAACGGGAAACTTGCATTTATGAATTATCTGATCATTAGACTACATCTACGGAATCTCATTCGTCAGAAATTTTGTAATCCTACCCTTTCGCAGATTAAAACTATGTGAAATACTGTCATTGGAGCTACTATCCTCAAAGATCAAATGTTCAAATGTGTCTGAATTCCTAAGGGACGAAACTGCTGAGGTCACTGGTCCCTAAACATACACACCACTTAAACTAACTTATGTTAGAACAACAAGCACACCCATGCCCGAGGGAGGACTCGAACCACCGGCGGGAAGGGCCGCGCAGTCCGTGGCATGGTGCCTCACGCGGCCTATCACAGATCCAGCACGTGGACAGGTCTCTCTCATACCCGTATACCAATGATCCCTATCGATTTACCCATTCATTTTAAGCGACTTCAATTTCTAATGAAGTTTTCGTATACAATGTCAATAAACAAGGCTTAGTGTCAGAGAAGGTGGAGCCGCCCGGTCCAGAGCGTCTTGTCACGGTCCGTGCGGCTTCCCCCGTCGGACGTTCGAGTCCTCCCTCGGGCATTGGTGTGTGTGTGTGTGTGTGTGTGTGTGTGTGTGTGTGTGTGTGTGTGTGGTCCTTAGCATAAGTTACTTTAAGTTAGATTATGTAGTGTGTAAGCTTAGGAGCGGATGACCTCAGCAGTTTGGTGCCATAAGATCTTACCAAAAATTTCCAAAAGAGAAGGTCGGAGAGAGGGTATAGACGGAAGAGGGGGGCGGTGATAAATTTACAGAGAGGTGACGGATAGAGGCGGTGAGGGGTGACGGGCAGAGAGAAGGGAGAGGATCAGATGCACAGAGAGCCTGGGAAGGACGAGATAAGGACGTACATCAAATTCCCATACATATTTAGCAATTGCAAATCGTTGCCGTGTTCGCTAATATGTGATAAAATTACTGCACACTCATCGAAGCTCTGCGGCAGGACTACTAGATGAGGCGTTGCTCGTACTGTACCCTACGGAGCTCGATTATCCCGGCAACGTGGTGAGACCAACGCCTTGCCTATGTGTAGCCTACCACACGATATAGTCAGTAATTAACATCAAAGTCTCTGTTTATAGAAGCGACCTCTGGGAAGTGACTGTAATCGGAACTGGCAGCCGCGCGCGGATGTGGGATCGAGAAACCACACGGGGAATTCCTGCTTCGTGGTGACTGTACGCGGCCAATACGTACAAGTTACTGGAAGGCGGCCGACAGGAAGTACGAACTATGTTGCTCATCTTTTCTGCAATTCTACTACATACATAGGTATAACGAATGCTGTTCTATTACTACACGACTTTCAAGCGTTCTGTAGAAATCGAGGTTCAATGTTTTACGAATCTGTCGTTTATCTTCCCTCGTCGGCATTAACTACTGCTCACTTATTCAATCACAACCCGACAGTTTCCTAATCATCCAACTTAATAAATTATTTTTTGCATGCAAGAGGCATCGAACTCCCCCCTTCCCTTGTCCTGGAGGTTGGAAGTCGGCTCCAGGCTGTCTACCGAGCAAATTAGCACAGTTGTTAGCACAATGGACTCACATTCGGCCATACAGATTTGGGTTTTCCGTGGTTTTGGCAAATCGCTCCAATCAAATGCCGGTATGGTTCCTTTAACTGTGCACGGCCTATTGCCATCCTCATTCTTGAAACATTGCGAGTTTGCGTTCCGTGTTCAATGACCACGATGTCGACGGGACGTTGAATTCCAGTCATCTTTTTTTCCCAGGGCCCTCTTTCGTCGGGCCTCCACCTAACCCCCTTACAGTGTTCTCCCCATGTTCTTCTGCAAACCGCTACCCCATTATTCCTGGTTAATACCCAGACCACGAATTAGTACCCATCTGTGTCAATGTCTCAGTTGCTCGCATGACCTTCCAGCGCCTGTTCCTTTCAGATTTCGAGGAGTAGCATGGTGCTACCGGCATTTACACTGACGGCTCTAAAACCATGGCTAGGATGGGACATGCTTTTACATCTCCCACCGGTCAGGAACAACGTTTGTGCCGGGAACATAGACAGTTTTTACGGCGTGTGAAGCTACAGATACCGACCCTACACATGAAGGATCGAATCGACCCTTACGCTCTTTGGCTACAGAGCAGCGACATCGCTGACTCGGATGCACCATCGTTCTGTACGGGAGAGATTGGTGCCTGGAGATGTTTTGGCGTTAAGGAGTGAGTCTGTCGACCCTGACCAAGCTTACAGGGCAGATCCCGAGTGCCTTCCCCGTATCGGTATCGCGTATAAACTTGCGTATGTGGGTGAATAAAGTTAGAATTTTTAAGCTCAAAATTACGTTTCGTATCCCGGACATAAGTCAAAATAAGGCTCAGGAAGTAGACAACATTCCGTTAGAACTATTGAAAGCCTTGGGAGGGGCAGCCCTGACAAAACTCTACCATCTGGTGAGCAAGATGTATGAGACAGGCGGAATACCCTCAGACTTCAAGAAGAATATAATAATTCCAATCCCGAAGAAGGCAGGAGCTGACAGGTGGGAAAATTACCGAACTATCAGTTTAATAAGTCACGGTCGCAAAATACTAACACGTTTTCTGTACAGACGAATGGAAAAAACTGGTAGAAGCCGATCTCGAGGAAGATCAGTTTGGATTTCGTAGAAATGGAGGTTGGTTGGTTTGTGGGATTGAAGGGACCAGACTGCTAGGGCCATCGGTCCCTAGAAATGTAGGAACACGAGAGGCAACACTGACCATACGACTTACATTAGAAGATAGGTTAAGGAGAGGCAATACGTTTATAGCATTTGTAGACTCAGAGAACGCTTTGACAATGTTAACTGGAAAGAGCAAAAGGCTTTGTATAATCTGTACGGAAACCAGATGGTAGTTATAAGAGTCGAGGGGCATGAAAGGGAAGCAGTGGTTGAGAAGAGAGTGAGACAAGATTGCAGCCTATCCTCGATGTTATTCAATCTGTATGCTGAGCAAGCAGTAGAGGAAATGAAAGAAAAAATTGGAGTAGGAATTAAAATCTATGGAGAAGAAATAAGAACATTGAGGTTTACCGATGACATTCTAATTCTGTCAGAGACAGCAAAGAACCTGGAAGAGCAGTTGAATGGACTGTGTCTTGAAAGAACGGTACAAGATGAACATCGACAAAATCAAAACGAAGATAATGGAATGTAGTCGAAATAAAGTAGGTGATGCTGAGGAAATTAGACTAGGGAATGAGAAACTTAAAGTAGTAGATAAGTTTCACTATTTGGGCAACGAAAAAACTGATGATGATGGAAGTAGAGAGGATACAAAACGTAGACCGACTATGACAAGGAAAGCGTTTCATAAGAAGAGATATTTGTTGCCATCGAATATAGATTTAAGTGTCAGGTAGTACATTCTGAAAGTATTTGTATGGAGTGTCGCCATGTAGGGAAGTGACCAATGGACGATAAACAGTTTAGACGAGAAGAAAATAGGAGCTTTTGAAATGTGGTGCTTCAGAAGAATGCTGAAGATTAGATGGGTAGATCAAGTAAATAATGAGGAAGTACTGAGTAGAATTGGGGAGAAAAGAAATTTGTGGCACAACTTGACTAGAAGAGATCGGTTGGTAGGACACATTCTGAGGCATCAAGTGGTCGTCAGTTTAGTACTGAAGCAAGCGTGGAGAGTAAAAATCGTAGAGGGAGACCAAGCAGATTCAGAAGGATGTAGGTTGCAGTAGTTACTCTGAGATGAAGAGGCTTGCACAGGATATAGTAGCATAGAGAGCTGCATCAAAGAAGTCTTTGGACTGAAGACCGCAACATCATCATCCGGGAGAATTATTACATAGTGAAGAAGGCGATCGTACTGCAATGAACCGGCTGCAGAGTCTCGCAGATGGTAGCCCACATCGAGGTGGAATGCCTCCCCCCCCCTCTCCCCTCTCCATGCTAAGCATGGTCTTCTGGAGTACTTGTCTGTAATTCTGGCGGACAACTCATGGTGTAATCGGCTTAGTTTTCCCGTGCAAATGGAGTTTACTCTCAGATATATTGTTATCAAGCTGCCCATATCGATTTCGTTTTGTATACATCGTAATGTTATATCTGGCATTCAAAACCAATGCGCGAGGTTCCATATTCTCTCGCTCGCTACAAACTATTCGTCCTGCAGAAAAAATGAAAAAGACATCTTTTGTAGAAAATATACAGTAGTTACATTTTGTACTGGAATACATTTTCTCAAGATACCGATGGTTTTGAGATATTCAAGAGAAATGCAGCTCCCACCCCCACACTCATTCCTACCGCTGAACAAAAATTTGCGACTGCGCGAGTTATTTCCCACATTCGACCTTTCGTGGTCCTCACTGACTGTCCTTACTACCCCACCGGCTTAGTCGCGCGCTTGTAAATTGTAAAATTGACCGTTCTGTAAATTTTACCTAAAAAACTGGTAATTTTTAACAGTATACAATAAATAGTCGCATCGTTGTATTCGTCAGGCCTTCTGACTACGAAACTACCGTGCTTGTAAAGGCTATGTTTGGATGGAACTGTCAACGTAATTTAGCGTAACATGTACAAAAATCATTTTTCGTTCATTATCCGCACGGGAATGTTTAATAATATACTGCGGGAAAAAAGTTAGTACACCTGGAAAGACGATGTCTGATCCGATAACAGCATCTACCACCTGCGGCATAGATGCACTGGTAATAGTCTCAACGTCTTCCGCCACCAGATAGCTTAGTGGCGTAGCTACCATTTATTAGGAGCGCTCAAGGGTCAGTGAGGTGAAAACGTCTGAAGCTAGCAGTTAACATGCCACGGAGCCGCTCTTGTGCTTCCTACAGTTAAAAGAGGGGGTTTGGAAAGTGTCAAATTCTGGCTTTGCGAGTGGTGAGAAGGTCGTTTGGCAGAACTGCCACGCAAGTTGGACGTGCTGCGTCAGTTGTGCAACGATGCTGATATCAACATGTCACACCCGTAGAAGAGGTTCTGGACGTCCACCTGCACAGACTCCCGCCATTATCGTCGTATTGTAAGGGCAACAGCAGCAGATCGTAAAGTCACCACAGCAAGGAAAGAGGGCTTGTGATCTAGACATATTAACACGAAGTGGTGCGAACAAAGAGAACATGAAAATCTCGCGCGCTGTTTTTAAAGGCAAGATATGATATAGCAGGTTGCATAAAACGACATTGGTACGGACATAGAATCACCCTTTATATGCTTTTAAAGTACTTTCGGGACGAGGCCAGGGTGGTTGGGGTCAGGGCGTCTCTTGCCACATGCTAGGCCTGAGGAGCTTTTGACTCTGCCTCCTTCGACAGGTGCCTCGGCCATCCCACTTTTGCTCTGTATCAACTGCTTTTAGAGCCGGCGAATCCTTTTTTCAGCCTCAGTCAATTTTCTCTTCAGGGGTAGCACTGTAATGTAGGTTATGATCTCATACTTCACACTTTGACTATAAATGTTCGGGGAGGGGAGCGGGGGGGGGGGGGGTGGGGTGGCTGTGGGAGTGACGGCCCGTCGCCTGCAGAGCTCTGCCGGATGGTCGCCCCTAGCTTCTTCACTTTTAGTATTATGAGTCTCCCAGATAGGAGGCATTCTTTACTCTGTAACTGCCTCGGTGAGGAGTCAGATGCGACGGATGCCGCCGATGAGCGCTAGAACAGCCCTAATGCCCTCCTGGCCAGTTTACGGACACACAGACAATGCGACACACCACATGTACAGAGTTGCTGCAGGGACACTCTTCTGAGTTTAATCACTTCCGTCGGCCACCAAACTCCCCAGACAAGAAAATTATGCAGCATATCTGGTATGCCTTGCAACGTGCTATTCAGAAAAGATATCCACCCCCTTGGTACTCTTACGGATTTATGGATAGTCCCGCAGGATTCATGTTGTCAGTACCCTCCAGTAGTACTACAGACATTAGTCGAAGTCCATGCCACGTCGTGTTGCGGCACTTCTACACGATATTCAGGTGTCTGCGTGCTCGCGGGGGTTCTACACGATATTCAGGTGTAGCAGTTTCTTTGGATTTTCAGTGTATTTTAAAGAAGTTGTTACCTGTGAAATCCAACTGCTCGTAGACCACTTGGCTCATGAGCTGTTGATCACCTTGCATATTTGAGGTCTCACGTTACCTTAGAGCTGAACGTCACATTGTTCCACCTGTTTTAAGCAGGATTACGTATGAACTAATCATTTTGCCATGACCTATATGTGCCTATATCATGTAATTTGCCCGTATTTCCAATACTTCGCGTAACTACACGCCTTACTTGTGATTATATTCCTATTTTATCTAAATCTTTCAGAGTCTCAGTAAATTTTCCTTGCTGCCACCGCTGCCATGTTGTTCTTTTGGATTTGAGATTGTAATGTTTCCCCCTTGTAATTTTGCCGCGAGTCCAGCTACACGTAGACCTCGGGCTGCGTATCGTGTTGTAGATCTAAAAGACATTTTAGTGCAGATGACCTCCTGTAATGCGTTCACCACTAAAACTATGTACCGAAGACAATGATGTTGAATTTACTAAATGAAGGACTGCCTCTTCTTCACCTACATAATGAGCTACGTATGGTCCTCTATACTGTGCAATATCGACGTGTACTAGGTTTTCTCTGTGCAAGGATATTGTCGTTAAATGTTACTGTGCTATTATTTTGTATTGTGTCTGACGTTGGATTCAGACAAGATTCTGAAATTCGAGTTAGGTTGCAGTCTTAACGAAATCTTGTCTTTTTCGACTTCTTGTGTTTATCTCTGTATGGTTGCGTGCGCTGTTGTTATCCTAGAAAATATTTTAGCTTCTTCTTCCTAAAAAAATGTTATTGTATACCAGTTACCACAACCTCATTAAAATTATACCGGGGACTGGATGTATGTGTTGTCCTCATCATATCATCATCATCATCGTTCATGACAGTGGCTAGATTGGACTACGAAAAACGTACGACTTTGTACGGGCGCTGATGACCGCGCAGTTGAACGCCCAACAAACCAAACATCATTAAAATTACATGTGTGTATTAGCAGTTGACAACGACGCGAATACTCAAGGGACCTCTAGTGGCACTAAATGTCAACATGTTCTCTAGTAACTGACGCCGCGCGTCAGTTCATCGGCGATTTTGTATCACTGATGTACTCTGTGACTTGTAATGTGGGACAGATGCACTTCGTGAAATATAATGTAAATACTGGTTTTAAATTCGACATGCGAATTGCATTTACGTCCACTATCCAGCTAAGTAAGACGTAGAATACATTTATAGTTCTAATTGGGCACTTGTATTAATCTTCAGAATTTGAGAGTATTCCAGTCAACATTGTCAAAAACTTTCTCTAAGTCTACAAATGCTAGAAACGTAGGTTTGCCTTTCCTTAATCTTTAATCTGAGATAAGTCGTAGGGTCAGTATTGCCTCACGTGTTCCAACATTTCTACGGAATCCAAACTGATCTTCTCCGGGGTCGGCTTCTACCAGTTTTTCCATTCGTCTGTAAAGAATTCGCGTTAGTATTTTGCAGCTGTGACTTATTAAACTGATAATTCGGTAATTTTCACATCTGTCAACACCTGCTTTCTTTGGGACTGGAATTATTATATCTAGGCGCTCAGTCCGGAACTGCGCAACTGCTACGGTCGCAGGTTCGAATCCTGTCTCGGGCATGGATGTGTGTGATGTCCTTAGGTTAGTTAGGTTTAATTAGTTCTAAGTTCTAGGGGACTGATGACCTAAGATGTTAAGTCCCATAGTGCTCAGAACCATTTGAACCATTTTTTGAATTATTATATTCTTCTTGAAGTCTGAGGGAATTTCGCCTGTCTCATACATCTTGCTCACCACATGGTAGTTTTGTCAGGACTGGCTCTCCCAAGGCTGTCAGTAGTTCTAATGGAATGTTGTCTACTCCCGGGACCTTGTTTCGACTTAGGTCTTTCAGTGCTATGTCAAACTCTTCACGCAGTATCATATCTCCCATTTCATTTTCATCTACCTCCTATTTCATCTCCATAATATCGCCTTCAAGTACATCTCCCTTGTATCGACCCTCTAGATGTTCCTTCCACCTTTCTGCTTTCCCTTCTTTGCTTAGAACTGGGTTTCCATCTGAGCTCTTGATATTCATGCAAGTGGTTCTCTTTTCTCCAAAGGTCTCTTTAATTTTTCTGTAGGCAGTATCTATCTTACCCCTCGTGAGATAAGCCTCTACATCCTTACATTTGTCCTCTAGCCATGCCTGCTTAGCCATTTTGTACTTCCTTTCGTTCTCATTTTTGAGACGTTTGTATTCCTTTTTGCCTCCTTCACTTACTGCATTTTTGTATTTTCTCCTTTCATCAATTAAATTCAGTATCTCTTCTGTTACCCATGGATTTCTACTAGCCATTGTCGGTTTACCTACTTGATCCTCCGCTGCCTTCACTATTTCATTCCTCAAAGCTACCCATTCTTCTTCTACTGTATTTCTTTCCCCCATTCCTGTTAATTGTTCCCTTATTCTCTCCCTGGAAACCTGTACAACCTCTGGTTCTTTCAGTTTATCCAGGTCCCATCTCCTTAAATTCCTACCTTTTTGCAGTTTCTTCTAGTATCTCCAGGGTTCTTCCATGTATACAACCTTCTTTCATGATTCTTGAACCAAGTGTTAGCTACGATTAAGTTATGTTCTGTGCAAAATTCTACCAGGCGGCTTCCTCTTTCATTTCTTAGCCCCAATCCATATTCACCTACTACGTTTCCTCCTTTTCCTTTTCCTACTGTCGAAATCCAGTCACCCATAACTATTAAATTTTCGTCCCCCTTCACCACCTGAATCATTTCTTTTATCTCATCTTTCATTTCATCAATTTCATCATCATCTGCAGAGCTAGTTGGCATATAAACTTGTACTACTGTAGTAAGCGTGGGCTTCGTGTATATCTTGGCCACAATAATGCGTTCACTGTGCTGTTTGTAGTAGCTTACCCGCACTCCTAATTTTTTATTCATTATTAAACCTACTCCTGCATTACCCCTATTTGATTTTGTATTTATAACCCTGTAATCACCTGACCAAAAGTCTTGTTCCTCCTGCCACCGAACTTCACTAATTCCCACTACATCTTAACCTATCCATTTCCCTTTTTAAATTTTCTAACCTACCTGCCCGATTAAGGGATCTGACATTCCACGCTCCGATCCGTAGAACGCCAGTATTCTTTCTCCTGGTAACGACGTCCTCTTGAGTAGTCCCCGCCCGGAGATCCGAATGGGGGACTATTTTACCTCCGGAATATTTTACCCAAGAGGACGCCATCATCATTTAATCATACAGTAAAGCTGCATGCCCTCGGGAAAAATTAGGGCTGTAGTTTCCCCTTGCTTGCAGCCGTTCACAGTACCAGCACAGCAAGGCCGTTTTGGTTACTGTTACAAGGCCAAATCAGTCAATCATCCAGACTGTTGCCCTTGCAACTACTGAAAAGGCTGCTGTCCCTCTTCAGAAACCACACGTTTGTCTGGCCTCTCAACAGATACCCCTCCGTTGTGGTTGCACCTACGGTACGGCTATCTGTGTCGTTGAGGCACACAAGCCTCCCCACCAACGGCAAGGTCCATGGTTCAAAGGGTGGGGGGGGGTGGGGGGGGGGGTGGGGGAGGGGCGACCAGGGAACAACGCTATACGCCGCTCCTGGGCCCGTCAACACCGACATTGGACTGTTGATTACTGGATACCAGGCGACATGTATCCAGTAATCAACAGTCCAATGTCGGCGTTGACGGGCCCAGGAGAGGCGTAAAGTGTTGTCGTGCAGTCATCAAGGGTACACGCTTGGGCTTTCGGCTGCGAAAGCCCATATCGATTATGTTCGTTAAATGGTTCGCACGCTGTCACCTCATGATGGTCCAGTATTGAAATCTGCAGCAGTTTGCGTAAGGGTTGCGCTTCTGTCACGTTGAACAATTCTCTTCAGTCGTCATTGGTCCAGTTTTTGCAGCGATGTCGGGGATTTGACGTTTTGCCGGATTCCTGATATTCACGGTACACTCGTGAAATGTTCGTGCGGGAAAATCGCCAATTCATCGCTACCTCGGAGGTGCTCTGTCTCATCGCTCGAGCGTCGACTATTACACCACGTTCAAACTCACTCATCTTGATAACATGCCATTGTAGCAGTAGTAACTGCGCCGGACGCTTGTCTTATGTATGCGTTGCCGACCGCAGGGACGTATTATGCCTGTTTACATATCTCTGTATTTGAATACGTATGACTGTACCAGTTTCTTTGGCGCTTCAGTCTAAAAAATGCTCAACATTCGACTGCCATTCAACATCAAAACCTGAAGTTGCGGGACAATGTTGTAAGCACTGTACTGCATATCAGTAGGTATGGTCAGAAATTGCCATCGGATATTGTGTTGTAGCATCTCTAATGATGTCGGACGACCGCGGTAGACTTCAGACATCAGGTCAATTCACAACCAATAATCATACGGACTGAGGTCTGGGGACCTGGGAGGCCAAGTATGACGGAAGTGGCGGCTCAGCACGCGATCCTTAACAAACGATGTGCGCAACAGCTCTTTCACAGGTGTAGCAATACAGAGTCGAGCGGCATGCTGCATAAAAGTCGTACCTTCCAGCAGGTGCTCATGAGATTCTGTAACATACCGGCATGTCTCGCACCTGTCACACTGACAGTGTTGCCGTCCAGCGCTATCTGTTGGCCCGTCTTTTCCAGGGGTTTTCGGTTTCAGTAAAACCCCTATGTAATTTCAGGCAAGTGTGTCAAGTTTTGCATCCGTACCTAAATTATTCCTTGAATCAGTGCATTTTCAAATGTTAACGGACTTTCGGGACACCCTGTATAGTTCTGTGACGCTTCGAGTCACCAGTGGCGTGGAATCTTACTATACTTATCTGATCACAGTAGACCGCTTCGCAAATTTATGTCGCTAACATCCAATAGGAATCGATAATTATCTTCACTCATGTTCTGCCGATTTCTAAACGACCATCCACCCTCTAAAAGAAGTTATTTTGGAAGAAATGTCAAGTTTCTCTCCTCACACAATGTGCTCATAAATTTCTTTCACCAATAATGACCGTTTTCTTCTTTTCGAGTTGTTTACTGTCGCGGCATATAAAGTAGTGGCCGCAGAAAAAACAAGAATTGACCATTTTGCTTTTAGCACCCGACTCCATGATAGCTTGTCTGTGTTTGTGCGGTACTGATGCGTGCTTTGTGGCCCGTCCAACCACACGCGACTCTTCCCTTTCCCTTTCTCGCACTCTTTTTTTTGTATCGTTTTAGGAACATGCAAAAGGACACAGCCGCGTGGTAATGGCACATGCCTGTTATGTCGCACTCGGCGAGTGCTCGTCCGCTGCTGCAAAGGGTTAATAATTAAATCGGGGCACCACAGGATTGAGGTCTGTAACGTCATCCGTACGTCTGGGTGAGATTACTCGCCAATACGGGGCCCGTGGGGAGGTAATAGATAGAAACGTTTGAAGGGTAGCGTGTTAACGGGGGAGGGGGTGTTCAGTGGCAAATGTGAAGCATGGCAGCCGAGAGAAGCCGAGCCGCGTGCAAAGCGAACGGCGGGGAACGAAATTGACGCTTTAGCCGGTTGAGATGTACCAGGTGTGGAAGTATGAAACCGGAATTTGGCTGCAATAATTACACGTCTGTTGTCTGAAACTGATAAACAATACTTTATTCAAAATAATCCCCATTTCTGTTTATAAATTTTTCCCACCTCTCTTGCAGGCTATGAATGTCATGCCAAAAGAAACAGGTATACTTTTGAAGCGAACTAGTCAGCGATCGATTTTCGTGCATTTCCATACGAATTGAAGCATTGTTTAGCTAAAGCGTGTCCCAATGATGCAAATAAATGATAATCGGGCGGAGCCAAGTCTGGAGAATAAGCCGCATGCCCTAATATTTCGCAACTGAACGCCTCGATCGTTTCCCTGGCCCGTTTTGGTGTATGGGATAGGGCGTTATCATGGACTTTGTGTTCCCTTTTTACATATTCCACTCGTTTTTCACGTAATACTCGATTTAAATCGATCATTTGCTGTTGGTAGCGATCAATGTCCACCAGGCTTTAGGAGCTCAAAATAGATGACGCTCTTCTGATCCCACCAAACACAGAGCATTGGTGGGTTTTCTAAAGCGATTTGGTCTTGCAGTAGATGTCCATGGTTTGCCTGGATTCATCCATGACTTACGGCGCTGAGGATTCTCAAAATGTATCCATTTCTCATCACCTGTCACTATTCGATGGAAAAAGACTTTGTTTTGTATCTGATGAGCAGCATTTCACAAGTGGTCTTCCGATTTGCTTGCTGCCTTTCATTCAGTTCATGAGGAACCTATTTTCTCACTTTCTGCACCTTTACTATAGCTTTCAAGCGAAGAGAAACGGGTTTCTGCGACGCATTCAATTATTCCGAGAGTTCCAGTTGAATTTGAATATCATCTTCATCTAATAACGCCTGCACTTCGTTGTCTTCGAACTTTTCAGTGGTTTCCCACGTCAAAATCACCAGCTTTGAATTTTTTGAACCACTTGAAACTTTGTGTTTTCTCAAGAGCATGTTTGCCGAAAGCTTCGACAAGCATTCGATGCGATTGTGCAGCAGTTCTCTTCAAATGACAACAGAAAACCAATGCTGCCCGTAAATCGTATTTCGTAGGCACAAAACTCGAGATGTTTACAGGTTTGAAACAGATACCGATGTATGGAACTGGGATTACTGTGCGTTGACATTCGTCGTCGGCCGTTACAGGGAGCAGATGGTGCTGCAGACGCTGGTCTCACGGGCACTACACTGACGGCTAACACCACCCATAGGTAAATTCCGGTTTCGTACTTCTACACCTGGTGATCTGATACGCCCGTATACTAAACGCGACGATCCCATATAGCACGTATATCTACGGAGTGAGCGTTGTGTACTGAGCATGTTCTCAACGTGTAACTGATGTACTCTACGTTTTTAGCCGGCCACGTCATTTTGGGACGACGCTGCTTGTCTACAATTTGCGGTAATAGCGGAACTTGAACGATACACGTATTCGCCATCTTTTATATACGTCTATGCACGTTTTAGTAACAGATACGGTGCAGTACTATCGTTGCTACGGATGTAAAGAGATGTACGTGAAAGGCGCACCAGTTACTTTTCATAGTACAGCAAATGTATAATGTACAGTATGTACTTTTCATAGTACAGCAAATGTATAATGTACAGTATGTACAGTGTATAATGTACAGCAAATGTATAATCGTAAATGTAATATTGATATGAGGCACTTTATATGTTGAAAAATATCGAGACACGGTATAAAGTAGAGCTTTTCTGCGATTTTTTGGCCATGTGTTTACGAGGCCAGTGTTAGATAAATTTGCAAATGTGACTGGGTAAACGGCCAATCATTGTACAGATAGTGGTGCTACCTTTCAATACATATCACATTTGTACATGACTCTCTGATTAATTTCCTCCAGTTTATGTAGAATGTCAAACCCTTGTGTATAGCTCAGTATTTCTGCATGACAGTTTCCTACACAGTGTCATTTTAATGTAATTAATCAGAAAAGATTCGACAATATGAATCAGTGTAATAGAAAACCTAAAAAAAGGTGCATCCAGAAAGTAAGTTTCCTGATGTTGTTTCCTTTAAAGTAGACGTATTTAGAAAGAAAAACTACGCATGCGCATCGGATCTGTGATGTGACAGTCAAATCATGCCGGCCAGACAGATCCCGCCTGTGTGTCAGCACCACGGCAATGATGCCTCTGTTATTCGCCTGCGACGTACGGTCAGTGAAAAGCCTCGTTACTGTCAGCTCTGTCAGGTCTACGGGCAGAACATCTTGACCAAACAAGTGGTACATCGCTGGTGTCCATGATGGAGGGCGCAGTGAGCGACCCTCCCCCAGCGATCACCTGGTTGAGCTGATGCGGCAGGGCATCCTGAAGAACTGCCGCTTCGCGATTTTGGAGCTCAGCATTCATTTTCTCCGCGGATATCGCTATCCTTGTTGCGTGAAATTGTCGCGGATCACCTGGTATTCAAGAACTTGTGTGCCAGGTGGATGCCGAACAACTTCCGAACACAAAACGAAACACTTTGGAGCAGCACTGACATTTCTGCAACGGAATCATGACGACGGCGACGAGTTCCCAGACAGGATCGTCACGGGCGATGAAACGTGGATTTCTCACTTGACCCCGGAAACCATTCAACGGTCAATGCATTGGCGTCACAGTGAATCTCCGTCCACGACGAAATTCAAACAGATGCTCACCATGTTTACTGTGACAATTTCATAGTTCCAGATTCGTTGTTTTTTCGTGACACTTCTGCACCGTCTACAGTGTCATTTTAAAAATTAATTAGAACAAAGATTCGACAATTTGAGAAAATGAATAGAGAATGTAAAAAAAAAAAAAAAAAAACATTGTTGGTTGTCACTTGTCCCGTTAGCAAAAAAACCTAAAGAAAGTGGAATTTGAGCAATGATACCACTGCTCTTCACGCCTTTAAGCCAACTTCAGTTCCCGGTATGAAGTCGGCTGTAAAAACCATAGAGAAAGTTTCACGGTACTTCTGATAGTAATGTCAGTAGCAGCGAAGTAACAACACTCAAAATTACGCTGAGCGTTACACGGGGTATAATGCGCTGTCCAAAACTCACGTGACTTAAGCTGCTGGCGAAGCTGCGGGCGAAATTCTCGTTCTGTACATCCGAAAGCTCACTCTGTAAATGCTTATAACCTAGCGGTGGAGTGCCAGGTTGTGTGTGACAGGCGTAATCACGAGGTGTTAAGCAGGCGGCGGCAGCGGGCTGGCAGACTGCAGGCCGTGTTATCGATTGCCGGCCAGATAGGTACGGTACGCTACGCTACGGTACGGTAGAGCGAGAGTTTCGCCGCCAGCCGTTATCTGGTGGTCAGCCGATAACACGCGGGCCGGCGTGTAGGCCGCTGCCAGCACCAGCTGCCGAGGACCTCCCGTCACCTTAGCCGTGGTTTCCCGTCCCACAGGTGCCCTCTTGCTCCTCTACGCGGCGCACCAGCGACTGAAGGACCATCTCGTCTTCAAGCTGCATACTCAGGACCGGTTCTACATCTATATCTACACTGAGGTGACAAAAATCATAGAATTGCTCCTAACATATTGTCGGGCCTCTTTCTGCCGAACGTAGTGCAGTAACTCGACGAGGCAGTGACTCAACAAGTCATTGGAAGTCCTCTGCAGAAATATTTATCCGTGCTGCCCCTGTAGCCGTCCGTAATTGCAAAATTGTTGCTGTTGTAGGAGTTTATGCACGAACTGACATTTCCATTACATCTCACAAATGTTCGATGGAATTCCTGTGGGACGATCTGGGTGGCGAAACCATTCGCTCATATTGTCCAGAATGTTCTGACATGGTGCAGTGTGATCCATAAAAATTCCATCGTTATTTGGTAAAATGATGTCCATGAATGGCCGCAGATGGTCTCCAAATAGCCGAACATAAACATTTCCAGTCAGTGATCGGTTGAGTTGGACCCAAGAACCCAGTCCTTTCCCCTGTAAACATAGTTCACACCTTTATGGAGCCACCACCAGTTTGCACAGTGCCTTGTTGACAACTTGTGTCCGTGGCTTCGTGGGGTCTCCGCTAACTCGAACCCTACTATCATTTCTTACCAATTGAAATCGGGACCCATCTGACCAGCCAACGGTTTTGTAGTCCTGTAGGGTCCAGCCAAACCCAGGAGAGGCGCTGCAGGCGATGTCGTGCTGTTAGCAAAGGCACTCGCATCGGCCGTCTGCTGCCGTAGCCCATAAACGTCAAAT
Source organism: Schistocerca americana (assembly GCF_021461395.2). Lineage (NCBI taxonomy): Eukaryota > Metazoa > Arthropoda > Insecta > Orthoptera > Acrididae > Schistocerca > Schistocerca americana. Next base: position 545,912,144 of record NC_060119.1, read on the forward strand.
TCCGCACTGTCTACAAGATGCGTTCGTCGTACGTCCCACAATAATTTGTGCTGTTATTTCATACAGTGTTGCTTGTCTGTTAGCACTGACAACTGTGCAAACGCTGCTCTCGTTCGTTAAGTGAAGTTCATCGGCCACTGTGTTGTCTGTGGTGAGAGGTAATGCCTGAAATCTAGTATTCTCGACACACTCTTGACCTGTGGTTCTCGGAGTACTGGACTCGCTAACAATTTCAGAAATGGAATGTCTCGTGCGTCTAGCTCCAACTATCACTTAGCGTTCAAAGTCTGTTAATTCCCGTCGTGGGGTCATAATCACGGCGGAAACATTTTCACATGAGTCACCTGAGTACAAATGACAGCTCCGCCAATCCACTGCCCTTTTATACCTTGTGTACGCGATACTACCGCCATCTGTATATATTGATATCGCTATCTCATGACTTTCGTCATTCTGCTGACCACTGAAGTGCACGGGAGAGGCTACGTCACTCTATAACAATTATCAGGGCTTTTTCCCATTCCATTCATGTATGGATCGCGGGTAGAATGATTGTACACATGCATTCTGTAATTATCTGCTCTTGTCCTCATGATCCCTATGCGAGCGATATACATAGACATCATTTAAAGCAGGTTCTTGAAACTTTGTTAATAGGCTTACCCGGGATACTTTTCAACATCTCCATGGTCACAGATAAACCTATAACCATTCGTGCTACACTTCCGTGTATACTTCAATATTCCCAGCGGTTCCTTATTGGTACGGGTCCCACACACTTCAGCAATATTCTAGGATGTGTCGCACGCGCGATTTGTAACCAATCTCATTTGTAGACTGACAATTTCCCCAATATTCTACCAATAAAGGAAAAGTTTGCTATACGCTTTACCCACGGCTGAGCCTATGTGATAGTTCCATTTAATGTCCCTATTAAATGTTACGGCGAGGTATTTGTAAGAGTTCACTGATTCTTGCAATAAATGAAAAGTGGTAGATGTAGACCTAATTTCTGTGCTGGTGGATGTTGAACTAGGCTGACGCAGAGAGATGCGTCCTCATGTTTTTGTAACGAATTTACGTAAAAATAACTGTGACTATCGAGTCAGCTTAATGTGCACTACATTAATTCTCAAACTGTTAAATTATTTTATATTTATGTTAATAGTAGTTATCCAACTAAGCAACAAATATGATTCAAATGGCTCTGAGCTTTATGGGACTTAACGTCTGAGATCATCAGTCCCCTAGAACTTAGAACTACTTAAACCTAACTAAACTAAGGACATCACACACATCCATGCCCGAGGCAGGATTCGAACCTGCGACCGTAACGGTCGCGCGGTTCCAGACTGTAGCGCCTAGAACCGCTCGGCCACTTCAGCCGGCAAGCAACAAACAGATTTCTTCCACTAGTCCGGTAAAAGTTATATGAGAACATTACTCTGTTAGAAAAATATTTTTAAATCTTACTCCAGAGCTGAATATTAAAAGAAAAATTAGTTCATTTCAATGCAGAGTAAGTCCTGACATTCTTAAGACCTTTCAGTTAAATAAGAATGAAATGTGTGTGTATGGTGTTCCTCTACCTTTATGTAATCGTGCTATCTATTAAAACGAAATGAAAATAAGCAGCTGAACTTTCTAATTCTACAATTTACACCGGAAAAATTGGGTCAGAAATACAAGAAAATCATGCAATTTCATATAGACATATTGAACAAAAGGCACTGTTCAGCTGTGTAAGTTTATGTTCATGGGAAGAAAACTCACTTCTAAGCAGTCAAATTTTTAGAAAATTTGCCTTGAAAACAGTTGAATATTGATAAACATGGTCAGAGTTTTAATTTGTACAACGTAAAGGAAAACAGTGTCGTACAATAGGGAAAGATTCCATTAGTAACGGCATGCGGTGACGAAATGTGCAACGCGTCCTTTAACGAGTACACAGTAAATTCTAACGTGTAACATTATGGAAGAGTATAGAATTTAGAGTTAAGCCTTGAGTGAAATTAGCCCATCCGATTATGTTTAATTCCACAAATTTCAATTTAAACGCATTTAGGATAACTACGTCAATATATCATGCCGAAGGCAGTGGCTGCTCGTAATACTTAATATGTACTGGTACGTTTTTGCTTCTAGCGTTGCAAACTTTCACTCGCGTCAGTTTTCGTTATTATTTTACGATACTTCTTATATACAAATGTTTGGCCCACAAACCGGCCGCCTGTGTTGCTTGAACCTTAAACCGACCCTGAGCGTGCCATTCTTCAGGAGTGAACATGATTGTCTTCCAATGTGCGCACCTGGATAATGACCGAGGTATGAAAGTCGTCCTACAATTTGAAACGGTCTTCCACATTTTCGCCAAAAATCTGTACGTGCTCTCACAATGTTCGTGACTTGGCATGTGAAGCTCAGAAATTACGAGCGTGATCAAAGGGTTCAAAATAAAGCTTCTCACCTACGTTGTATGGTGCTGATCTTATCTACGTTGAAAGTGTGTTGTGTATTTCTCAGTGTCCTCAGAAATATAGTGTAGAAGCGGTTTAATCGAGTGGTCGTCGGACTGTGACCGAATCAAGTATTCGTGCGGTCCGCTCTTATCGGGCATATTTTATAACAATATGCGTATACCAGCTGACTGCGGAGTCCAGAAATCTCCACTATCGTTAAGAGCTTCTTAACCCTTTGTATCCCCTTGCGTCATAGGTGTCTCAGTGTGAAACCACCGTCTCACCCTTATTTGTAGTCCACTCCAGCGGATTTTCGATGAACTAACTCAACGAATTTTGAGAGAGCAACGATGCGAGCGGGAACATTCGGCGCGTGTTTTCCGTGCAAGTGCGACATATTGCAATTCAGACACGTTGTTTTGTGTTATTCAGATGCTGCACTTTATTCAGTGTAAGTAAAATTTTTGTACACGCTACTACACATGTTCTAGATTGAAAATACGTCTAAAGCATTATTTGAAACAATGAGAGGCACAAAGGTTGGTGGTTTCGCTGCGAAACCACTACGCTAATATGATACCTTTACCATACAAAGCTTCTATTCTTATATACAGTAAGTTATTTAACTTTTACCTCTATTTAGATGGACAAAAGATACACCTTGGCAGAATTAGATGAGGTTGCTGTCTACAACATACTTTTTGATGCTTTTGACTGTGTGAATCGTGAACTACTTCTAGATAAGCTTAAGTATTGTGGTATGAGAGGGACAGTGCACAAATGGTTCAATTCATACTTAAATGGAAGAATGCAGAAGGTTGACATTAACAATACAGATAGTCTACAAAAACCAGCAGTCCTCTAAGTAGGGTGGTATCAAGGATGGTGTCCCACAGGGTTCAGTCTTGGGTCCCTTATTGTTATTAATATATATTAACGACTTGCCACTCTATATTCATGAAGTTGCAAAGTTAGTTCTTTTTGCTGACGATACAAGTATAGTAATCACACCCAAGAAGCAAGACTCAACTGAGGAAATTGCAAATAATGTCTTTCAGAAAATTAAGTGGTTATCACAAATGGACTCTCACTTAATTTTGAGAAAACACAGTTTTTACAATTGTGTACAGTAAATGGCATAACACCATTGATAAATATAGACTATGAACGGAAGTCTGTTGCTAAGGCAGAATACTCAAAATATCTGGGTGTGTGCATTGATGAGAAATTGAATTGGAAGAAATACATCGATGATCTGCTGAAATGGTTAGGTTCAGCTACTTATGCTATTAGGGTTAGTGCAAATTTTGGTGATAAACATATCAGTAAATTAGCCTGCTTCGCCTGTTTTCTTCCACTGCTTTCATATGGCATCATATTTTGGGTCAATTCGTCATTAAGAGAGAGTATTCATTGCACAAAAGCGTGTAATCAGAATAATAGCTGGAGCCCACCCAAGATCACCTTGCAGACATTTATTTAAGGAACTCGGGAAATTCACAGTACCTTACCAATACATATGTTCACTTACGAAAATTTTTCATTAATAACCCACCCCAATTCAAAAATAACAGCGAAGTGCATAGATACAACACTATCAGAAAGGATGATATTCGTTATTCTGGATTAAATCTCACTTTGGCACAGCAAGGGGTGAATTATGCTGCCACAAATATATTTGGTCATTTGCCAAATAGTATTAAAAGTCTAACAGATAGCCAACCAACATTTAAAAGCAAATTAAAAGAATTTATGAATGGCAACTCCTTCTACTAAATAGATGAATTCTTAGATATGAAGTAGTAACTGTAAAAAAATTAATTAATTAATTATTTTGTGTAAAAGTTATGTTAAAGTGACGCGTTCCTCATCATTACGAAATGTCGTTTTCATGATCTATGGAACAAGGATTTATGTATGTATGTACATATGTATGTATGAGGATATTCCAAACGATTAGTCAGAATCTGAAGAGGATTAAGAGGGAAACTTTGAGGGTATTACTCAGGCCATTGGACAGGAACCCCTTCTTTACCAGCTGAGAAAGACGTTTCTGAAGTTCCAGCTGATGTCATTGAACTTCTTCCTTCTACCCAACATTTTACAGAACCGAAGTGGGCACGTGAGTTCTGTGATTACGATCATCTAAATTTTGTCGAGGAAACTGGGCCTTCATTGACTTTCAGTGATCTTTCTTCTCCAGTTGACTTTTTCCTTGAACCTTTTACAAATCAGACATTGGAGGAAATAGTGTATCAGGAAAATTGATATGCTATGCAAAAGGGTGGTGGCATCAATCCCCACCCTACAAATGTAGATGAGAAGTGTTTTTAGGTATTAATTTACTTATGGGATTAATGGTCATCTTTTCCAGCATTGTAGGATGAATATATTGCCCAAAGAATGCCATTGAATAGATTTGTGTGGCTCCTTTCTAATTTACAAGTAAACTACAACGAAAAACAACCACATAGGGGATCATCAGATTATGGCAAACTATATAAACTACGACCATTGCTAAATTCTCTCTCCTCAACCTACAAAAATTGTTAAAAGCATTGACGAGTCAATGATTAAGTTCAAAGGGCCATCATTTATGAAATTGTATATGCCACAGAAACCCATGAAAAGTGTGGGTAAGGGCGGACGAAATGAGATGCATTTGTGAGTTTCAAATCTACACAGGGAAAAAGGAACCCAGATAGAAAAGGACCTAGGTGGGAGATATGCCTACGTCGATTTCTTGACCCTGACCTACCAGTGACCTGCTCAAATCAGTAACAACTGTTTTACATCAGTACCATTGTTCAAAAACCTTCTGTTAGATAAAATATATGACTGTGTCATATGTATCTGGAATCTCTTCCTTCCTCGCTTCCTTTTCCCTTCTACATAACCTTCTAAAACTGTTTTTATCAGTCCGTCATTCTTTCTTAATATATGCCCAATCCAATTTCTTTTTCTTCTCTTTATTACATCTAGTAACTGTCTTTTCTCTCCCACTCTTCTCAGTACCTCTTCATTTTTTACTCTGTCCATCCAACTTATTCTTTCCATCTTCCGCCATGTCCAGATCTCAAAAGCCTCCAGCCTTTCTCTGTCTTTTTTCCTCATAGTCCATGTTTCAGCGCCATATAGAAGAACACTCCATACAAGACATTTTATGAGTCTCTTTCTGAGTTCTCTGTCCAGACCGCTGCAGAAGATTCTCCTTTTCTTATAAAACGCCTCTTTTGCCATTGCTATCCTTGTTTTAATTTCTGATGTAAAAAACAATGCATGAGCAGACGGAGGGGGTCCGACAGCCGATCAGTTCCACTCACCGTCTGTAGTTCAATCATGCCTAGATGGTCAATACCGCTGTTCGACAGCGTCCGCATCGTTACTTTGTGCCAGGAAGAGCTCTCAATAAGGGAAGTGTCCAGCCGTCTCTGAGTGAACGAAAGCGATGTTATTCGGACATGGAGGAGTTACAAAGAGACAGGAATTGTCGATGACATGCCTTACTCAGAATGAGATTTTCACTCTGTAGCGGAGTCTGGAAACATCCCCAGGCTGTGGCTAAACCATGTCTCCGCAATATCCTTTCTTTCAGGAGTGCTAGTTCTGCAAGGTTCGCAGGAGAGCTTCTGTAAAATTTGGAATGTAGGAGACGAGATACTGGCAGAAGTAAAGCTGTGAGTACCGGGCGTGAGTCGTGCTTCGGTAGCTCAGTTGGTAGAGCACTTGCCCGCGAAAGGCAAAGGTCCCGAGTTCGAGTCTCTGTCGAGCGCACAGTTTTAATCTGCCAGGAAGTTTCATGCCTTACTCAGGCCGCCCAAGGACTACTACTGCAGTGGATGACCGCTACCTACGGATTATGGCTCGGAGGAACCCCGTCAGTAACGTCACTATGTTGAATAATGCTTTTCGTGCAGCCACAGGAGGTCGTGTTCCGACTCAAACTGTGCGCAACGAGCTGCCTGATGCGCAACTTCACTCCCAATGTCCATGGCGAGGTCCATCATTGTAACAACACCATACAGCGCGGTACAGATGGGCTCAACAACATGCTAATGGACCACTCAGGAATGGCATCACGTTCTCTTCGTCGAGGAGTATCGCATATGCCTTCAACCAGACAATTGTCGGAGTCGTGGTTGGAGGCAAGCCGGTCAGGCTGAACGCATTAGACACACTGTCCAGCGAGTGCAGCAAGGTGGAGGATCCCTGATGTTTTGGGGTGGCATTATGTGGGGCCGACGTACACCGCTGGGGTCATGGAAGGCGTCGTAACGGCTACGTGAATGCCGTCCTCTGACCGATAGCGCAACCATATCGGCAGCATATTGGCGAGGCATTCGTCGTCGTGGACTACAATTCCCACCCACATCGTGCACATGTTGTGAATGACTTCCTTCAGGATAATGACATCGCTCGTCTAGAGTGGCCAGCATGTTCTGGAGACATGAACCCTATCGAACATGACTGGGATAGATTGAAAAGGGCTGTTTATGGACGACGAGACCCACCAACCACTCTGAGGGATCTATGCCGAATCGCCGTTGAGGAGTGGGACAATCTGGACCAACAGTGCCTTGATGAACTTATGGATAGTATGCCACTACGGATACAGGCGGGCACCAATGCAAGAGGGTGTGCTACTGGGTATTAGAGGTACCGGTGTGTACAGCAATCAGGTCCACCACCTCTGAAGGTCTCACTGTATGGTAGTACGACATGGAATGTGTCGTTTCCTTGCGCATTAAAAATGGTGGAATGATGTTTATGTTGATCTCTATTCCAGTTTTATGTGCAGGTTCCGGAACTCTCGGAACCGAGGTGATGCAAAATTTTCTTTGATGGGTGTAAAAACTGGAGGAACACCACTGAAATTGAAAGATTTTTAAGGTACTAGTGGTTGAGGATCTGTTTGTGCAAGGCAGCTTGTCTTCTGGCAGGAAAAGGAAAGCAGTTTCCCGGCCATCATCATCGAAGAAGACATTTAGAATGGAAGTCTCTGTGGATAAAAGTCAATCCAATGAACCTCATATTCCTGTTGATAGCAAATCGAAATGCTGTGCAAATTGTAGTTAAAAAAAAGGAGCCTCATAGGACTAGATGGTCATGCAAAGTATGTGATGTCGGATAGTGCCTAACAGACAAAAAGAAACTGTTTTCTGGAATATCATGAAAAGTAAAAAACAAGTGTTGTATGCAATGTACTTAGTAATTTTGCATCAAACAAAAATTTTTTTGTTGGGACATCGGTTTATAAAAAAATATGTATGGAAGAAAATGTAACATTATTGTCATAAAATATTGAAAATTAAAAATTAGTGGATTTTCGAAAGACGTTTTACAGCGCCATGGGTCACAGTGGTTTCATAGTGAAACAAGCTATGTTTATTTTTTAGAAAAACTGAAAAATTAAGTAAAGTGTAATGTTCTCCAGTAATGCAATAAAGAAGGATAAGATCAAATTTCAGAGCATATCGTATCCAAACGTATTTGTGTGACTCAAAGGGAGTTTAGGTCTGCTGCTCAGTAACAAAAGTACTTACATACACAAGAATATGGGCTTAAATTGTAATTGATTTAAGTGATTACTGGTGTGAGCCAAGTAAAATTGGCCGCTTACCTCAGACTTCATAAGTCCAAGCAGGATTAAAGGGTGGAAGAGAAGAATATTTTGTTTCTCTTCCAGTACACACACAGACCTGCGCAACTCGTACCGATCAGCTGGTACGGTATAAATTTTGACACGGATGTAACATGGATTCGTGAATGGGCATTATAGAGACGTTCCTCTTCAATTGCGGTGTTTATGTGCAGCAAAGAATATCAAATTAATTAAGGCCGAGCATAAGAAAATGGCTCTAAGCACAATGGGACTTAACATCTGAGATCATCAGTCCCCTATACTTAGAACTACTTAAACCTAAGTAACCTAAGGACATCACATACATCCATGCCCGATGCAGAATTCGAACCTGCGACCGAAGCAGCAGCGCGGTTCCGGACTGAAGCGCCTAGAACCGCTCGGTCACAGCTCCCGGCAAGAAAATGACATTCACAATACTTAATGGTAAAAATTTCTTTACACATTTCATGATGCGTTTAGGAAGTGCAATTACGGCTATTAATCTGTTAATAACCCAGTCATACAGACGACAGAACACTTTGTCAGGCTATTTAGGGCTGCCATACGTCCCTGTTTTCCTGCATCTGTCCTACTTTTGTGGGCATCTGGGGGCGTCCTGGAGCACTATTACCCATTGATCTGCGGTAGACTGGACGTTTTTCGTGAATGGGGGAAATCGACTGAGTGGAAATAAATACATTTTAATAAATCCTAGTTAAAATTCACTTCATGAAGAGTGACGCATTGGTAATTTCGTTGGGTTTATTTTAAAAACAACAGCAGCAAACACGCTTAGACGCTCTCCTACGCACATTCTTCTCTGTTGAGAAAAATGAAGAGCTGTCGACAATCCAGGGTCGCATGCATCGCGCCGCTGTGCCACCCGCCAAACATTTTGTGCGCAGGCATGCCGCAAACACATCATCTCAGTACTGCAGTACACAGACTAACGTAGGTTTGTATCATTTATACTCGTTAAGATTGTTATAAGTCGTCATGGTTTCATTTGTGTCTTTTGCCTATTTCTTTCAATTGTGCTTTTGCTAATAAGCCCCCTGCGCCCTAAAACCGCAATAACAACAGTCTATTCTTGTTTCCGGATGCAAAATGCCAAAACGAAACGAATATTTAACAGTGATTCGCGAAACATATCTCTAGCGTTATAAAGAGGAAATCATGATGGGGAAGTAGTGTGCAGAAATTGTTCAACATCCATTTCCATTGCACGGTTCACCATGGCATTCAGTGAAACTATCGTCGACAAACTGTATTTGTCCGGGAAAATAATCCGATATGGCCCGGGTGTCTACGGCTTTCGAAGTCTTTGGCTGGGGCAAGCAATTTACGTCATGGCAGGCGTAGACAACTTCAGCATCACAACTTTGGATTCTTTGAGTGTGGTAGCAGTTTGAAAAGACTACTGTCGACACGAAGTGTTCTTATTGGGGCCGAATGAAAAGTAATTACTTAAGGGCCGGTGATCAACTTATACTCCCTTTGTCAGAAAAGTTCCAGGACAGGCTTTTTTATTTGTAGTACTAGAAAGGAACAAAAATATTTTGTTGCGTGGTTTGTGTGCGTCCTTGAAATGACCTTGAATTGCTTCTGCGTAGACTCAGTAGGTGGCAGAGGTGTGCTTAGCGACAGTCGGCAGTCTGTTTCGGTTTTTTTTCTCCGCATTAGTTACGGTGACACAGTGGATGCTGATTGTGAACAAAGAGTGAATATTAAGTTCTGCTTTAAGCTCGGGAAAATACCTAGTGAAAAATGGACTATGATTAAGCAAGCATATGCAGGCGAGGCACTTTCAAGAAGTCGTGTTCTCATATGACACAAAAGGTTTCGTTAAGACAGAGATTCAGTGGAGGACGAACCCAGAGCTGGCCGCCCGTCTACAGCACATAACGATGCTAACGTGGAGCGTGTAAGGCTGTTGCTGCAAGAAGACCGCTATGTAACTGCGTGATATCAAAAGAACTTAATTTGAATCGTGATGTGCTTCATAAGATTTTACGCGAAGATTTAGGGAAACGGAAACGCAAAACTCGTCCCTCATACACTAACAGACGAGCAGAAAGAGGAAAGACGAAGAATTCTTGCTGAACTACTGGATAGAGTCCGACGTGACCCCACATTTTTGTCAAAGATGATTGCTGGGGATGAAAGGTGGTTCTACCAGGGTGTCCGTCACACGAAACGTCTTAAGTGCCAAATGCGGACCCCTGGATCACCTGCTTCGAAAAAAGTGAAACGATAACCTTCGAGAACAAAGACAATGTTGATCGCATTCTTTGATAGTAAAGCATTAGCTCACCAAGAGTACGTTCCTCCAGGTCAAACAGTGAACCAAACTCTTTGCATCATTGTCTTGCATCGTTCGCGACAAGCAATTCGACGTCGCCACCCTGATTTGTGGCATCAGCCGATGCTTTCTTTTAGTCAAGTTACGCCATAAATTAGTAATCTTCCTGCTTCGATCTCTTCTTTCTTTACTTTGAGTATTCCCTCGTCGTAGTATTTAGTGTGGCTGACACCAAAAGGCAAATAATCTAGGATGAGTTCAGAAAACAATCTCACTTGTAGAGGATTGAGATGACCTATCTTGATGTTAATCTAGCCCTACATCCACGGTAGCAGCCAGCGAACACGGTACTACAGTTTCACTACAAGGTGACAGTATACAGTGTGTGCAAGGAGGGGTGGTCAGTATTCGGGGGTATCGCAGTAAAATTCATTTGAAGCAAAAAAACTTCATACGGTCATAAGCCCTATTATGAATGATTTCCGAGAAGGAACACATTTAATTTATATTTGTTTTTGGGCTAGCAGTGCACACGGATGTTTCTTACCCACCCAATCTCTTTGACGTTTTATTCCAACCCAATGTGCCTGACTGCTTTTACCTCTTTCCTCGTGATGTCTTTGTGCCATTAAACTAGCCCGACGAACGCGCAGTTGTTCATGGTGTGTTCTGAGTGAAGTAGTGCAAGGGATTAAGGAGTGTGTCAGAGAGGTGTGTCGGTTAACTGTGTTCGTACACGTGATGTCTAAAATGCCACACAGCTACACTAATGAAGAGTTTGCAGATATGCTGTTTGTTCACGGCTTCTGTGATGGCACCTGTAGTGCTCCTGCTGCTATCGAGGAGTACCATCGGCGCTGTCAGACATGTCGAATTCCTGATCGTAGAGAAACCGAACCACGTGTCGTTTCTTGCTGCTGCTGACATTGTTAGGAGATGAGGTCCAGGTTAAAACGCAGACTGAAACATCCGTGGTCCAACAAGGATTTGATACCACGACCTCTAGGGGTGGGGGTGGGGGGGGCTATGTGGTTTTTGCAGAAGTGCTACCACTGCGTGGCTGTGGCTGGACTTCAGAGGTGGGAGGCGCCTGGCGTAACTGTGCCAGGATGTTTGCGATCTCCCGTGGCGTGGCTGTCTACACAACTTAGAGTAACTGCCTTTTCCTTGTATTCTACCAGCGGACCGAAGTCTGCCATCTGCTTTATCTACGACTGAACCGATACGCTGTCGCCATTTCATATCGCCACAAACTAGTGCAGCCAATTATTTACAACGGTTGATTAATTTTAACTGTGAATAATTGGTATTATAAAATGTAAACTTAAAAACACTTTCAGCGCCTGGGTATTGAGTCAAACAGAACTTGGATGGCGTGTACAGGTATAGCTGTCCATGCAGCTTCAACACGATACCACAGTTCATCAAGAGAAGCGACTGGCGTCAGTGCGAACAATAGGTGACCGAGACGTGTAACCAATGGCACCCCATACGATTACGTCGGGTGATATGCCAGTATGGCGATGACGAATACACGCTTCCCTTGTGCGTTCACCGCGATGTCGCCAAAGACGGATGCGACCATCATGATGCTGTATACAGAACCTGGATTCATCCGAAAAAATGACATTTTGCCATTCGTGCACCCAGGTTCGTCGTCGAGTACACCATCGCAGGCGCTCATGTCTGTGATGCAGCGTCAAGGGTAACCGCAACCATGGTCTCCGAGCTGATAGACCATGCTGCTGCAAACGTCGTCGAACTGTTCGTACAGATGGTTGTTGTCTTGCAAGCGTCACCATCAGTTGACTCAGGGATCGAGACGTGGCTGCACGATCCGTTACAGCCATGCGGATAAGATGCGTGCCATCTCGACTGCTAGTGATACGAGGCCGTTGGGATCCAGCACGGCGTTCCGTATTACCCTCCTGAACCCACCGATTCCATATTCTGCCAACAGTCATTGGATCTCGACCAACGCGAGCAGCAATGTCGCGATACGATGGACCGCAATCGCGATAGGCTACAATCCGACCTTTATTAAAGTCGGAAACGTGATGGTACGCATTTCTCCTCCTTACACGAGGCATCACAACAACGTTTCACTAGGCAACGCCGGTCAACTGCAGTTGGTGAATGAGAAATCGGTTGGAAAATGTCAGCACGTTGTGGGTGTCGCCACCGGCGCCAACCTTGTGTGAATGCTCTGAAAAGCTAATCATTGGCATATCGCAGCATCTTCTTCCTGTCGGTTAAATTCCGCGTCTGTAGCACGTAATCTTCGTGGTGTAGCAATTTTGATGGCCAGGAGTGTATATTTTGAATGTTATTAATTTCTGCGACCAGTTCCGGCTTTTCTCTAGGCCCCTGTTTAAAGACAACAATTATAATACGTATACCGATGATGGAGATGGGAGAAGGAAAGAATAATGACAGGATAAACAACGTAATAAAAGGAGGGTGTAAAATTCTAAGAGATCAGTTAATTATATACAACTGAAGATGGTCTTAATTTTACGTTTTATATCGAACAGCCGAAGTCCTTCAACCAGCTTGTAGATGGTCTTACTGAGCATTGAAGACTCATCGCAACTATAGAAATTATAGTCATATGATAATAGGTTTTGTGAAGTGTGTAATGTCAACAGTTCATCCAGTGTCTGCACCACATTGAAATTTTATCTAGGACTGACTGAATATTTGTGCAGTATTTTCATCCAGTACTTCATTATAAATAACTGTATTGTCTGCGAGAATTCTGATGTTACTACCATTATTACTACGTCATTAGTATGCTATGTCAGCAGTGGTCCCAAGCTTTTCCCTGAGACACGTCTAAAGTTACTTCTACATGTATTGATGACGCTCCATCAGAGATAACATCCTACACCCTCCGTATCAGAAAATCCTCAAGCCAGTCGAAAGTTTCGCTTGGTACCGCCATACAACCATACTTCGGACGATAAGAATACATGTACTGAGTCAAATGCTTTTCAGACGGCCTAGAAATAGGATCTCTCCCAAGCTATCTTGTTCTGTGTCTTTCAGGATGTCATCTAAGAAAAGCGTGAGTTGGGTTTCGCATGATCGATGTTTTCGTGTGTGTCGGTCGCCGCTGTGGATTTCTGTTTTTAGTACTCCCGTCTGCGTGCGTATCTGCATGTGATTCATTTTTGATTTACAAATTATAGAGCACAATAATCAGCCTGCCTTTTTTTGCAGGTATTATTTGGCAAATCTAGATTTCAGCTAGTGTCTAGCCATTGGCAATGCATTATACGTATCATAGTATCGATGCTTGTCAGTTCCCTGTTATTCGGGCGCCCTAACAAAAGGCAAATCTAGATTTTCCAAATAAAACCTACAGTAAAGATAACTGATTGCTGTGCTTTATCATTTGTAAATCATACCACAGTCGCTGAATGCACCCACGTTCCTAATGAAAGGTAACCTGACTCATTTTTCAGTTCTGAACTAGTAAATGTGATGGTGATGTCTGAGATTGAAACAAAGTATAAATCATATTGTGGAAAAGATAGGAACTGGTGCTTGTGTACTGAGAAAAGTGGACGGTTGACGAGTGAGACTACGTAAGGGATTATTTGAACATGATTTTTGACGTTAGTGATCGTTACAGGTAACGCATGAAGCACTAGACGATGCGAAGAATACTTACAATTACTTTCCTAAAATTTATCACTGTAAATACAGGTAGTTGACGATATATTCAATGAAACTGCAACTGTTTAATTTTACAGTGCAGTTTCCTCCAAAGAATCATGATCTGTTCTATTTATTTATGGATCTTCCCAGCGCTATAACTCGTGAGTGCGAGTAGATTTTCATGAAACTAAAGCATTTGCCTCACAGTCACTTCAAACTGAATGCGGCCGCTCGCCTATTAGCAAGCGACACTGTGTTCATTGTGTCAAAGTACTCGTAAGGGAATGTAGACGTAATACGTCTAGTTAAAGATCAAACAAATGTAATATGTAGTTGAGTCAGTAATATTTTCAAGGAATACACTCATTGTTAAACAGTATTGAAAGCAAATGTTGATGGCACCGGCAACAAATGAACATCTTTGTGAAGCCGTACACCAACTTTCGACTTCGATCAAACAACTCTAATCTGCAAACTCGTCGTCGGAAGTCTGCTTGCAGTGAACGATTAATACACCACCCCACCTACACGAGAGCGTACGCGGTACGACTAAGCCACCAACCCCTCGAGTAACCCTATCGGCACCCACAAAAATGGTTTTGTGAACATATTTTTCTAATCGTATATTAAATTAAAATTAAGCGCCAGAGGTTTTTCCAAGCGACAAATCGTACGAATTTTCCGTGCTTTGAACTTTGTCACGGACATGGGTTGTCGACAGTGTACATTTGGGAAGCTGCGTGTGGACAGGCACAGAGCCAGGGCGGGGGATGAAGGGGGCAGGAGGAGTGTTGCGCTTGGTAACTCTCCCGACAACCAACAAAAAATGTAGTGTAAGACTTCGCAATTTTTACAGATATCAGTTTCCTAACTTCACACCAACCAATGGACAGAGTTAAAAGGAACAAATTATGACCACTCCCTCCCCTCCAGAAATGATCCCTGGATCCGCCCTTTTCATCTCCGCGAGTGCCTGATCCTTTGTCCTAGTATTGGGCTGATATCTTCCCTTTGCGCAAATATCCCGTTCTCGTATAAATGTATCAGGATGTTCATTTCGACAGAGCTGACACGTTTCATTAACAGATGTCGCATACTATTATTTGCTCTCATTAGATAAGATTAAATAAATCCGTCTGTGTGTGATATGCTTGTCAACAGGCCGTAAAATTACTAGGGATTGGGGGGGGGGGGAGGGGGGGAGGACACAGCGTCACAAGGTGTTCCTGCAGTTGTGTATCGTCGATTGTGGAACAAGTTCGAACGATCTGTACTTCAGATTTTCACGTTTAAAAGAGGTAATACAGTGTAAATTACATGGAACTAGTGCGTTGTTAATTGAGAGTGGATAACGCTGATGGATTTTAGCGGGTTTAGAATAGGCAACACAATCATATGAGTGAAAGAATGATTTTTAAGTTACCTTCCCTAAACAAAAGCATACACATAAATGGACAGAAACGTCTGCAAATGTGCTTCAAATTTATTTGAGATCTAAGAGTCAATTGCTGTCCGGTTTACTTGACTATTTATGCCACTGTTTACTTGGGTGCTGATGTTTCTCAGAACCAAGGCAGAATCCTATTTTTCTTTATTAGTACTACCGGTTTGGGCTTGTATTCTTCTTGAAACTATCTGTACCATTTGGATGTCATAATACTGTAAGTGCTTTTGAACTACTGTGTAGAGTAATGCTTCGTTCTCCTGCATGAGAAAGGAAAGAAAGACAGAAGCACTGAAAATTGTTTCGATCCTGTGGCTTTTCCAAAGGCGTCAAATGGGGCTCCCGATGATTAACGACCCAGTATTACATAAACTCCTACGTTCAGCCTGTAAGACATAATACGGTACTTCCGAACTTGTCTCCAAATATTTATTTTTCGTTAAGTGTTGAAGAGATACACGCTCCAGCATGTGGTCGTTAGCCAAATTAAAGTGGTTTTAGTTATACCCTCAAGTTGATTGCAGATTACTGTTTCCAGGTTGTCTATTTAGTTAGTGTATGGCGTAATACTGCACATGAATTACGTAAGTTTTAAGTAGTCTACAGTACAAACATTAAGTATGCACATAAAACATACACATTATAAAAAGAGAGAGGTGTAAAAATTGTTGTTGTTGTGGCCTTCAGTCCTGAGGCTGGTTTGATGGAGCTCTATATGCTACCCCATCCTGTGCAAGCTTCTTCATCTCCCAGTACTTACTGCAACCCACATCCTTCTGAATCTGCTTAGTGTATTCATCTCTTGGTCTCCCTCTATGATTTTTACCCTCCACGCTGCCCTCCAATGCTAAATTTATAATCCCTTGATGCCTCAGAACATGTCCTATCAACCGGTCCCTTCTTCTTGTCAAGTTGTGCCACAAACTCCTCTTCTCCCCAATCCTATTCAGTACCTCCTCATTAGTTATGTGATCTACCCATCTAATCTTCAGCATTCATCTGTAGCACCACATTTGGAAAGCTTCTATTCTCTTCTTGTCCAAATTATTTATCGTCCATGTTTCACTTCCATACATGGCCACACTCCATACAAATACTTTCAGAAACGACTTCCTGACACTTAAATCAATACTCGATGTTAACAAATTTCTCTTCTTCAGAAACGCTTTCCTTGCCATTACCAGTCTACATTTTATATCTTCTCTACTTCGACCATCATCAGTTATTTTGCTCCCCAAATAGCAAAATTCCTTTACTACTTTAAGTGTCTCATTTCCTAATTCCCTCAGCATCACTTGATTTAATTCGACTACATTCCATTATCCTCGTTTTGCTTTTGTTGATGTTCATCTTATACCCTCCTTTCAAGACACAGTCCATTCCGTTCAGCTGCTCTTCAAAGTCCTTTGCTGTCTCTGACAGAATTACAATACTTAAACAAAATAAAACTCGGAGTCTACAGAAACACAACAGCGAAGTGTCCAAATTGCTGATATATTCTACCGCCTTCTTGGTAACATCCAGGAATTCGGAGTGGTCACGAGTGAAGGCTGTGAGTGGGCAGTCTTTAAAAATATTCTTAGTTTGTGTGGCCGTATTGTCCATAGTTGCTTTACAATTCTTCGGGGTATTTTTGTTCTGTCGGTGCAGGTAAAAAAATGCGTGTTTTTTTTTCACCAGACGCGTCTCCCTATATTAAGGTAAGGAATCATCAGTAGTCTGCAACTAAGTTATTTGCATTTTGATTTCCTTTAAGATCGAACAACTAAAAATTAGACTACAACTGTCAGTTTCTAAAAAAGAAAAACATCAACGATGCTCTAGCAGACTGCATTTCCTGATGTAGGCGAAAAATTAAGTGGAAATCACCGTAAGTAAAAACTAACACATTGTTAACGAACTGTTTTTTGAGCTTAAAGAAAATCAAAATTAATTACAGACCACTGATGACCTTAATAAAGTGGAAACACGTCTGGTGAAAAACTCACATTTTTTGTAGTTGCAACGACAGAACAAAAATACCCTCAAGATACTTCAAC
This sequence comes from Schistocerca americana, assembly GCF_021461395.2. Taxonomy (NCBI): domain Eukaryota; kingdom Metazoa; phylum Arthropoda; class Insecta; order Orthoptera; family Acrididae; genus Schistocerca; species Schistocerca americana. The sequence continues at coordinate 545,929,674 of NC_060119.1, forward strand.
TATATGTTTTACTGTTTGCCTAGAATTCGACAATAGCTAGTTCTTCTCATCCATACGGCGAGTACCACATCTACCACAATTTGTTTGTATTTCTTTCAATTAAAATATTTTTCTTCGTAAAATGGTCAAATGGCTCTGAGCACTATAAGACTTAACATTTGAGGTCATCAGTGCCCTAGAGCTTACAACTACTTAAACCTAACTAACCTAAGGACATGACACACATCCATGCCCGAGGCATGCGAACCTGCGACCGTAGCAGTCACGCGGTTCCGGACTGAAGCGTCTAGAACCGCTCCGCCACCGCGGCCGGCTTGTATGCTGTACAGTTATATAATTATGCAAGTATATCCAGTAGTTCATGTGGCTACTGTCTGCGAAATATCTTGTGAATAGAGTTAGCAGTAAAAAAAAGAATAATTTAGAACGTCATGCATGACGTGACAATTTTCATGCGTCTCAGTGTTTATGACGTCTTATCTCCTGAACTGTGTGTTGCACAATGATATTATTTTGCTGGTCCTTCAGCGATATGTTTGAACACGGTCTGAAAATGGGCCGTGAATACACTTAGTAGTCAAGAAGTAATAAATTAAAATGTCATGCTCCATGTGGCATTTTGAGTGCATGGACAGCGATAATGTAGTAAGCTACAAACTTTTTTTCTTTCATCATTTTGTGGGGGTTATCAGCGAGAAGGAGCATCGTGGAGGTTTGAACTGATGTGCAGAGTTCGTTGTAAGTTACGAAGTACTCTCATTCTCAAATGATAGGTAACTAAAGTACAGCGTATTCGCGCTTCGTGGGCTGCACTAATTTTTCACATCCACACCTTTCATAGGTAGGTAGTTCCTTCTCCCATAGTGATGATTTCCAGACAGTAAGTGATTTGTGCACAAAGTTTGGTTGAAATCGGTCCAGTGATTTAGGAAGAGATGTGGAACATTGGCATGTACATACATCCAATTTTATAATATGTGTGGATTGTCACCAAATGTAGGACTAGCAAATTCGATGAATCAGGCATTACTTTATCCTTGTCTGGGCACTGCTGTAGAAATGTCAAGTTGCTCCGCAACCGTGTGAATATTTCGCGTGCAGCTTCTGAAGCAACGAAACCACTACACATAGCAAGCGCAGAAATAGAGACAATCTCTGTGGGCATGATGTAATGTAGAAAGCCGACCAATCACAAGCCGTCTATGGGCTGTAAATGACCACCACAACGGCAGCCACGACAGTCAGTTGTTCTTGGCGGAGGCGATGTCAAATTTCGTCGAAAGCTCAAGATTTTGCCCAGATTCGACGCGAAAAGTAAACTGAACGTGTATTATACATCGCTGTTTTCTATTCGTTTGGTGCGTAAGTTCGTAGCGTTTTTCTGTAAGTTTATTAAACACAACAGATACGCATAATAGAGACTTAAGTTATCGATAACATATTCTCCGTCTGCCGACGCTGAGGTAACTTTGCGATACCGCGACTGGAGAAATAACGTAGTTTCGAGGCGAAGAACTCGTTGAGCAATGTTCGGAGCGCGTTTTTATCCGGAAAGGGAGTTTGTCGAAGGTATTGGATAGAAAAAGGAAAAGGTGAAAATCTGAGGGCGCAGGTTCGGGTGTATAAGGTGGACGAGGTACACGATTCCTTCCTAGTCCTTATGCTAGTATAAAGACACCATTTCTCGTCACCAGTAACGGTACAGGACAGGAGTGGTCGGCGTTTTTCACGCGCCAATTGATGAGGAGTACGCAGAGATGCACAAATGGCCACCGGCTGATTTTTATGATTTTGGCTTAGAGCATGCATTACTCATACACCCGATTTTTGAACCTTCCCCATCGCATGCGAATGTCGCACGACGATGGCATGATCGCAGTTCATCACATTTGCCAGTTCTCGAGTACGCTAACGTAGATCATTGTGGATTAATGCGTTTAACGATCTTCATCAAACCCCGAAGATCTTCCTGAGCGTTGAGTCACTAATGTCAAAGCGATCCTCGTTGAAACGAGAAAACCATTTTCTTGGCGTGCTCTGTCCAGTGGCATTATCCCCATACAGGGTGCAAATGTTTCTGGCAGCCACCGTTGCTGTCACCCCTCTACTGAACACAGAAAGAAGAATACGTCGGAAATGTTCCCATGTGTCCACTTGGCACTCCATTTTCTAGCGTTCACAATTCCACTCACTAACTCTAAATGACAAACTGACAATATGTAAACTCATCTAACAATAGTGAACTACAAACAAAAATTGACAACCGGTAAATAGACGCATAGCAACAAGGAAACCAAAAAGAAAAAAAACAACGAACTTTCCCAACAACTTGTTTACTTTCTTTCTTTCTCGGGGCCTTTGTCCCGCTCCAACGCGGGGTCGGCTTTGCTATTACGGATATGGCAGTGTTAATTGCAGAGGGTGGCCGGATGCCCTCCCTGACGCCACCCCGAACCCCCCGGGACGGAAGTAGTGTATCTACATCTACATTTATACTCCGCAAGCCACCCAACGGTGTGTGGCGGAGGGCACTTTACGTGCCACTGTCATTACCTCCCTTTCCTGTTCCAGTCGCGTATGGTTCGCGGGAAGAACGACTGTCTGAAAGCCTCCGTGCGCGCTCTAATCTCCCTAATTTTACATTCGTGATCTCCTCGGGAGGTATAAGTAGGGGGAAGCAATATATTCGATACCTCATCCAGAAACGCACCCTCTCGAAACCTGGCGAGCAAGCTACACCGCGATGCAGAGCGCCTCTCTTGCAGAGTCTGCCACTTGAGTTTATTAAACATCTCCGTAACGCTATCACGGTTACCAAATAACCCTGTGACGAAACGCGCCGCTCTTCTTTGGATCTTCTCTATCTCCTCCGTCAAACCGATCTGGTACGGATCCCACACTGATGAGCAATACTCAAGTATAGGTCGAACGAGTGTTTTGTAAGCCACCTCCTTTGTTGATGGACTACATTTTCTAAGCACTCTCCCAATGAATCTCAACCTGGTACCCGCCTTACCAACAATTAATTTTATATGATCATTCCACTTCAAATCGTTCCGCACGCATACTCCCAGATATTTTACAGAAGTAACTGCTACCAGTGTTTGTTCCGCTATCATATAATCATACAATAAAGGATCCTTCTTTCTATGTATTCGCAATACATTACATTTGTCTATGTTAAGGGTCAGTTGCCACTCCCTGCACCAAGTGCCTATCCGCTGCAGATCTTCCTGCATTTCGCTACAATTTTCTAATGCTGCAACCCCAGCTGTCCGCGTCTAGTGTATCGCATGAAATAGTACGATCGTTTTCAAATGCCTGAGTCGTGTAACTGAGGCGGAACTTGGGGACCAGCTCGGTATTCACCTAGCGGGATGCGGAAAACCGCCTGAAAACCGCATCTGGGCTGGCCAGCGCGCCTACCCGAGTACAGGAAGCAGTGCATTAGCGCTCTCGGCTACCCTGGCGGGTACGGAACAACTTGTTTGCTAAGTATTCTAAAATTGTCAAATGCTGGTCCAATAATCCGCACACTGGTAATTTGTTCATTAGGCGACGGTGCGGAATGTGAGTGGATGTAGAGGCTTGCTGAAATAAATTCGTATCAGGGCGACACATTGACTGCATCAGCTTCGGAATTGAGAGAAGCCTGCCCGGTAGGGACCGGCAGACAGTAGATTCGCCGCCCTAGCACGTGCGCCGGGCCCTCTGAGGGAACGCCGCCATTAATCACACAGAATGAGCGGAGCGGTCCCTTGTGTCGAGGCGCTCTCTATTGATATTCGTGCCGTGCTCCGGCCCTAATTGTCCCGGGACTCTTCGTTGTTCTTGACTGCCGCCGCTGGGTACGACGCACGCCACTTCGATCGACGTCACACGACGCGCACGAAATCTTTCTTCAGGCGACAGACATTGTTCGGTGGTTGATTGTGCATATAAATGCCCACGAAGATGTCACATAAGTCTTCAGTCACGTTCCAAGGTTCACTTCCATTAATCATTGCATTTACGCCTGTTTATTCAAGTTTTTGTACGTCCATCTGTGGCTCGAGCTCTGGGGCACTTCGACCGTTCACTTACATAAGAAAGGGAAACACCTACAGCCAACCTTATGATCTCATTTATTGTATGGCTACCAGTTTTTCTGCTTTAGAGCACCACCTTCAGGTCTTAGTTGATGTTGAGGGGGTTAACAACCCCTTAACATCAACTAAGGCCTGAAGATGGTGCTCTAAAGCACCTAATCTGGTAGCCATAGTGACATAATAAGAACGGCTGCAGGTGCTTCACTTTCGTACCTATTTATTCAGGTCACTAGAACCAGCAAAATCGACAATAGAAAGAGTATGTGCGAGACGTTCACGGACTGCTTGTGGTAACGTCGTCACACTATACATCTATTCGATGTTATGCCTCGAATCTGAATGACATCACCACTCCAAGAGTGGTTATATTCTGAGCATGATGTCGCACCAAGTCCCTAATACCATATGTCCAATGGGCGTCAGGGGAGACGCAGAAACATTTGCAAATGTGAGGAAGGGTCGTGAGTCGTGCTTGGGTAGCTCAGATGGTAAAGCATTTGCCCGCGAAAGGTAAAGGTCCAGAGTTCGAGTCTCGGTCCAGCACACTGTTTTAATCTGCCAGGAAGTTCATATCAGCGCACACTCCGCTGTAGAGTGAAAATCTTATTCTGGATTTGCAAATGTTTTTTTAAATATTTGCTATTGACTGTAGAAATTATTTATTTCACAATTGCAGTATCTGCCTTTGGTTCATTAAGTAGTACTGCAAAAGATTTCACTTCAGCACATGTCAAGCTTCAAAATCCTCGGGCATGTCTACATGTCGTCGTCAAACATAGGCCTTTGCAAATGTTGGATGACGATGAGACTGAATACAACCCACTTGTATATGGCGCCTAAATTTCATCAAAGTCCTCAAATCCCAGGCTGCGGATGCATCTTACCAATCGTGTGCCGGAAACTGCAGCTGCGGGAGAGGCCTTGCCACCGTCGTAGGTGCCGTAAACATCAACTGCAGGACAGCCTCCAAAGTCCCCCTGCCTATAAAGCTCATCAGAGCGACTTTCTTTAAGACCAGAGCGAGCGCAAAAATTTCTTCATGCAGGCCAAGACTCATGATGACTTCACTCCAACAGTGCCTACTGCATAATCCCTGAAATTCTGCTCGCTTCTCGGGTCCAGTGGTCAGTGTTCCAGTTTCGGGCACTTTCCTCTGCTAATCGGACGGCTTGTTCCAAAGCTTCTGTCCAATGGAAAGTTTAGTAGTGAAGTCACTTCTCCCACCATACGGGAATTTTCAGAATGAACCAATACGCAACGTTCCTGCGCACCAAGAAATGCACAGCCAAAACTTTGCTTACGCTCAGAGCCCGAGCATCATCTTCTGCCCACAAAACAAGCAGCCACTCAAAGCGGCTTCTCATGCAACTTGGAAAGATATCTCGATAAGTATTTTTTCAGCCAGCACAACAGCAACGCATTCTTTGAGCGAAAAACAGCTTTCCTGTTCTGCGCCTGGCGAACAGCTTCCGAAAACATGAACTTAACATTTCCAGAGGATTTCAATGGATATCTGGCCTGGCCGAACCGACATCACTGCCCTGGTTCCCGTTTCTTGAGATCGACAGGAATCTCCCCCCCCCCCCCCCCAAAACACAGTTGGGGTGCCCAGCTGCCAGCAACATCCCTGCGCCACCTGAAGCACCGCCTGGCCAGAGAAGTTGACTCCTGTCCTGCACATTGCTGGAGCGATAAGTATCTTCACTCAGAAACCATGAATCTAGCGTGCAGTTGTTTCTGGAAGCATGCACTATCCACAATAGAATCTAAAGAAATTAGAATGGAAAACATGAAGTTCAATTGTGGATGGATCACATAACTGCTCATTAATCGGTTAGATCCTACACGATATGAAAACCGTGGCCTGCTCAGGTGAATTCCAATTTCGGTGGTAAGAGCTGATGGAAGGATTAGAACGTCGCGTAGACGCCACGAAGCTGTGGGCCCAAGTTGTCAACAACGCACGGTCCAAGCCGGTGGTGTCTCCATAATGGTGTGGGTTTGAGTTTACGTGGAATGGACTATGTCCTCTAGTCCAAGCGAACCAATAATTCACTGGAAATGGTTATGTTCGGATACTTGCTCCCAATGATGATGGAAGATTTATGGGTGACGATACGCCATATCACTGGGCCACAACTTTCGCGATTGGTTTGAAGAACATTCTGGACAGTTTTCGAGCGAATGATTTGACCACCCAGATCACATAATCAAGAGAACAGTTCGAGCACAGAACCCTGCTCTGGCAACACTTCTGGAATTATTGACGCCTGTAGAGGCAGCATGGCTCAATATTTCTGCTGGAGCTTCCAACGACTTGTTGATCTCATGACACGTCGAGCTGCTGCACTATGCCGTGCAAAAGGAGGTCCGACACGATGTTAGGAGGTACCTCATGGCTTTTGTGACCTATGTGTACATGATTATTCGTAAGTACCTCTGGAGCTTCAGAAGACTGCTGCGTGGAAATTAAAAGGCATACAAAGAATACACACGTCTCAGTGGATAGACTATCTCTCCAGGTTTCTGACATTACGGTTGCTTTATATGGGCACGGGTTGCGGCACAAGAAATGTCAGTTTGTGTGTGCAGTTCATCGAAGTCGCTGCTGCAGCTCGGGAAGGTGCAACAGCAGCAGCCCGCTTTGGAAAATCTGTTTATTGGGTTGTATATCTGCGGGTGCAAACTTATTAAGTGTGACAATATGGAGTGGGTGATTTTGTCTACATCTTCTGAGACTCCTGCTGCCTAGTGGTGACCTATGCAACTACGCAACGCCGCTTATTACCAATCGGAACTTAAAGAGATGCATCATCCACTGATGTCTTTTTTTTGTGGTATGTCTTGTTTCTACGCAATCATCTTCTGAAACTTCGGAGACACTAATGAATAACCCTATATAGCTGGCCAGCTGACCTGTTCACCTCAAGCAGTTCCGAAAGCGTGTAAGGGAGTTTTATTCTGTTGTCAATAATGTGACCATCAGACCTGTTAACCACGGGTTTTGATGAGTCCTATGACAAGTACCTCTACAACATACTTAAGTACCTGCCTATCCCCTTTTCAAGCGACAACCCCTAGTTTCCGAGAAAAAGCGATGTTTTTATGCGTACCTCCTATACCTGTGACGATAATAATGTTTCGACCGAGCAAGCGCAGCGGCAGAAGCTAGCGTTTACGGTCCCCTTGTAAGATGAATTATAAATAAGTCACCTTTAAACTAGGTATTGTCTTTTGATGTAGCCATTTTAATTGCAGAAACGTATGTATAAACTTCGCTGTTTCTACTAGAACTACTTTTAATTTGTGCTGCTAGTATGGCCGTCTTTATGTAACATATGAACAACTCTTATTCCAGAAGCACTCGATATTATTTTTATGAAGCTAACACGAGGATTAAGAACAAAACTGCCAGACAATGTTTCATTCGATCTGCACCTTGCAGTCTCGCAACTTAACCTATGCGTGTGTGCTCTCCTTTCACTAACGGTTGTTTGATTGTTTGTTAAATTTTCATTCTCGATGAGTGCCGTCGGCCGTGTGTGTCGGCTGTATGTATGCAACTCATCTACTCTCTCTGTTCTTTTTACATTCTTGTAAAGAAGTAAAATATTTAATTTCTCTTATGGAAGACCTTCTTTTGAAGTAATCAGTGCCCATACTATACTAACAAAGCACTGTGACCAGTTTGTACCTGCATCGCAGTGGTGCAGCTCTCTCTTCTTAATCTGACTGACTTGCGCAAGAAATCATCAACTTCCGTGTAGACGACAATTGGTTCGATGTTCAGAACAGATGAATTTCAAGTCCTATGTATTTTAATTTCTCTCTTCTTTTTTTGCTCTTCTTGTTTTGCTCTTTTTTTCTCTTCTTTTTTGCTCTTTTTTCTCTTCTTTTTTGCTCTTTTTTCTCTTCTTTTTTGCTCTTTTTTTCTCTTCTTTTTGCTCTTTTTTCTCTTCTTTTTTCTCTTCTTTTTGCTCTTTTTTCTCTTCTTTTTGCTCTTTTTTCTCTTCTTTTTTTGCTCTTCTTTTTTTTTGCTCTTCTTTTTTTTTGCTCATCTTTTTTTGCTCTTCTTCTTCTTCCCCACTTCATGTATTAGGCACATTGCCTGTTACAGTACACTTCTCTTGCGTGTCTATCTACATTTCTTCTTCCAGGACGTTTATGATTTACAGCCTTTACTGGGGCTCTTCTTCACCCATCCAGTTTACATGTTCCTTCCAGTTTCTCCCATTTTCTTTTATTTTCTCGTTTAGCTTATTTATACTCCTAAATATTTCTTTATATCTTCATTTCTTCTTCTGTCTTCTCTTGTACATTCTTCCACTCTCCTTGGAAATGTCATTTATTGGCCCTGTGTTCGACGTCCTTGGAGTCTCGTTGTTCCCATGCTTCACTTGCATAAGTAAGAGGTGGTACTGCTAGTGTTCAGCTGGGTTTCTTTTCTGGCTTTATTTCTACAAACTTTTTACGATGGTTCCACATATGGCAGCAAAATTATTTAACTTTTGGTCCACATCATGATTATATTCGTAAGTGATATCGCATCCTTTACTTGCTCCAAGATTTTATTGTTTAAGATTATTTTAGAGCTTACTGGTTGTCTGCTCATAAATGCCATCACTTCCGTTTTCTCTACCGGCAACGTTAGGTTATAATTTGAGGCTATCTGTTGCAACTTATAGACTTCCATTTGAAGCTCATCTTCATTTTCTGTAACCAGAGTTAAGTCATGTGCATATAAAATTACATTAGTGGAACTCCATTTATGTTCAACATGTTGAAGAAATACAGCATCCTTGTCGTACTCTTTTGTTTGTGTTCATTGGCTTTGTTGTTATATTTCCCATATCTGTAACACTTTCGGTGTTTGTTTATAGTCTCTTAGTAGCTGGGTTGTGGAGAGAGAAACGTTGTTGAATTCGGCTGTTAGAGATTTACAACACTAGCAGCAAAAAGTACTATTACCCCGTTTGAAGTAGTGAAGTTGATTCCGATATCTCTGTAGTTAATATAGTTACGGCAAAAGACAGTATGTAGTTTAGGGAGGAGTTCCTTGAATATCATCTTGGTGATAACAAAATTACGGATATTAAGTGGTTTCTGAAATGTATGAGGTGAACAGCATAACTAAAGAACCCTGTATACTATGCAGCACTGTCATCGAGTTAGTAGAGAGGTACAAGAAAGTAATACGCGAGCAACTTTACTGAAACCTGTCCCACGTGCTAGGATTAGTGTCCATTAATCTGTGTACTGATTGTGATTGAACTGTGTGGGGGAAGGTATGGTCAGAGCAAAGAGAGAGAGAGAGAGAGAGAGAGAGAGAGAGAGAGAGAGGGGAAGGGCGCAGGTTAGGGAGAGGCTAAAACCCAACTGTTTAACCCTTGACCTATCACGTGGTCTCTGCCTGACAGGCATCTCAAATACTTGCAGATCAGCTCTTCCGCTATCGACGGCCAGTCTACAGAGTTCATTTCGGGCTTCTAGGAGTTATTGTTGTGTTCTTTTCCGCTCTGAATGAATATATTTCACCACTACTAGCTGTAGACCTCGAAACTGAGATAATCACGCCAATGGAGGTCAAACTTGACACCGAAGTTTTTTGCAGCGTCATCCTTGTATAAAATCTTCTCGTTATTCAAATCCGTCAAATCGGAGTTAAAACTCGAGCTTTCGAAGATTAGTGTCATTTCCTTCATCAGAAGATGACTGTATACGTGGGTGCGAAGTCTGCTTTCTTTATAGCGGCGTTGAAGCTTGTCATTGGTCAGGTGACTTCGCTTGGAATTCTGTTGGCGGTGACATCATCTGGAGGGCGATATTCGCATGCGCAAATGAATCGGTAATGTGGCGGTATGCCATCCTTCATCCGCCGGGCCACAATCGAGGGGCGGAAGGGGATCGGAGACCACTCCCAGTACCACCTGCCCCTTAACAGATACCATTTTTTGTTGTACTTCTTTAAAGAATGTCTCGAGCGCTCGTCAACAGGCACCACTCATTGTCAGATTATAACCTGCAGGTGACTATTCGCAAACAGAAGATAGAATTCAAAGTGACGTCATCCGACCAGTGTGAGGCTTTGAACGCCACCATAAAGCAATCAGACCTCGCTCCCGGCAGGCAGTCAGTCATCTTTTGTCGAATAACATGGTTCTAGGCCTCGAAAGCTAGATTTTAACACCTCCTGACGTGGTCTGAACACACAGAAGATTTTACGCAGAGGCCAAACTTTTTTGCGCTTCTGATTAACAAATACCATTTCAACTTTTTTATAGAAAATTTTATATAATTTCCATATATAGTCATGGAGAACTGAGTCGCGGGTAGCTAGTCTGTTTGAGAGACAACGCTCCTGAAATAGTGGTCAGCGACTTCGATGTAGGGCACATTGTTATGGCTCGGTGCCTGTGAACGAGCATATCAGAAACAGCGAAGCTGATCGGCTGTTCGCATGCTGTTATCGTGAAAATATATGAAAAGTGAAGGACGGAAAGTCCTCCAAGAGTCGACAATGTGGTGGACGTCCATACCTCATCACAGATAGTGGAGGCCGGACACTTGCCTTCTCTGAAAAGCAGTATGCGCGACGATCTGTGACACATCTGAGAACAAGGTGCAAAGTTGGTGCACGCACGTGTACTTCGGAAAACACCATTCAGCGAACATTGTTGAACGTGGAGTTCCACAGCAGATGACCCCTGTGTGTTCCCATATTGACCCAACGACATTTTGAATTACGTTGCAACGGGCAGGGGGTGATCGAGATTGGAACGTACATTATTGGAAACATGTCGCTTGGACGGGCGAATCGTCGTGTCTGAATACGCCGCCATCCCGGCGAACTACGTCTCGAAACGTGCAGTGCGCCACGGACGCAGTGTTATGCTATGAGGGACATTCACCTCGGCTTGCATAGAACTGTCGTACTAATGGATAGAATACTAACATGACAGTTGTGCACTACGTTACATTATTACAGGCAGCTGCATCCCACGATGGTGGATTACACCGGCGGCGACGGCATCTTCCAACACGATAAATGGCTGAGTCACAAGGCCAAAATCATGCTGCGGTGTTTTGAGGAGCGTGATAGTGAACTCACGTTGAAGTCTTGGCCATCGAATTCGCTGGATCTCAACCTGACGCAAGACAGCGCAGCCACAGGTCAGCGGCCCGTAATTTGCGGGATTGCGTGACCGGTGCTTAGCTACGTGGTGCCAAATAGCTTCTGTATTGCCTTATTACAAATGTGGACTAACGATTTATCAAGCAGTGGTCAGATTGCTTCGGCTCTTCAATGTAGTTTGGCGTATCACGTGACTGAAAATCGTCGTGCCGTGTACTCATCGTCAACGTGACAATCTAGCACGGGATGGAAAGGATATGCATTATCCGTGTGTTTGTTCACATGCTGATCTATGCTGCCTGGCGTATGATCATCGATATCATGCAAAAAGTGCGATTTTCACTTTCTTTCCTGTCTATATACCGTGAGTGAAACTTTTGAAATGTGGTGCTACATAAGAATACTGAAGATTAGATGGGTAGATCACGTAACTAATGGGGAGGTAATGAACAGAATTGGGGAGAAGAGGAATCTGGGGCACAACTTGATTAGAAGAAGGGATCGGTTAGTAGGACACGTTCTGAAGCATCAACGTACCATCAGTTCAGTGTTGGAGGGAAACATGGAGGGTAAAAATCGTAGGAGGAGACGGAGATGAATTTACTAAGTAGATTCAGAGGGATGTAGGTTGCAGTAGTCACTCGTAGATGAAGAGGCTTCCACAGGATAGAATAGCATGGAGAGCTGCATCAAACCAGTCTTTGGACTGCAGACCACAACAACAACAACAACAACAACAACAACAATCATCATCATACCGTGAGCGTCTCGATTCGGACAGAAACGCCACCAGCAGTCTCAACTGCCGGAAGCATTTACTCAAACTCAAGATAATCAGCAATTACAACAATTTAAAGTAAAAATGAGAACAATAGTACCTCCCCTTTTAAAGTGGATCTTTATCATATACACGAACAGGAAATTTAATTAGCTTATTCGAACGGAAACACTTCAGAAGGTACCTTCCGATATGGAAGAGGTATCATAGGCCACATTTCAACCGACATAGCGGGGACTGGAGCTAACTGACGAGCGGCATGAGATGTCTAATCAATTAATCTAAATTCATACTCCCAAGTAGCACCGACATATACATATTACTAAAACTTGATATGGTGTGGAATAACTGCTAAAATATTTGGCTATTGTTTATTGAAAATAACGAAACACACTACTTATTCATGTCTTACTCTTGTCAATTCTGCTCGAAAAACCGAAAACTTTAAATAGCCGACTGGAGCAAGCTGAAGCCCTCGTTGTCTATTCAGCACCGCTTATTCCAAAGGAACTTCAGTCGCTAATGCATATTTATGGGCTCAAAGAATGTGTGAGCGAATCTTATTATCCCCTTGTTTTTAGTGAATACACAATTGTTGCAAAGAAAAAACACAGGACATTTTTTGCTACGGGCAATACCTAAACAGAACTACTACTGATTATGTCGCACTACCTAAAAGTTCATGGGCCTAACCACCTTGAATGAAAGTTGAAATTCGGGCCAGAGCGGCCACTGTTCGTTGACAGCGCGCTTGGTGACGAATAACCGTGTGCTTCAGTTCACACAAAGGCATTTATTTTGTAAAAAGTTAATCGGACTTCGTATTAAGATGCAAGCTCGATTTTCAAAGGCTTACATAACTAACGGTAGAGCGCTTATGGTGACCGATCGTTTAGTCACCAAGCAAGTCGCTCCCAACCTACTCTAAACGGCCAGAAATTACTTGCGTTATATGATTCAAACAAGATAAGTGCAAGGTTACCCATTTTACAAAATAAAACGAAGCTTAAAATATAATGGTCCAGTTGCTATCCGTAAAACGTTACAATGAATATACTTAAATCTGTATCGTGCCGCTGCCAGAAAGGAAAGAGATAACATAGATACAAGTTCGCAAAATTAAGATTGGTACACCATAAGTTTAAAGATGTCATTGTTCAAAAAGACTTTGCTCCTTTGCCGGCCACGGTGGCCGAGCGGCTCTAGGCGCTTCAGTCCGGAACCGCGCGACTGCTACGGTCGTAGGTTCCAATCCTGCCTCGGGCATGGATGTGTGTGATGTCCTTAGGTTAGTTAGGTTTAAGTAGTTCTAAGTTCTAGGGCACTGAGTCCCATAGTGCTCAGAGCCATTTGAACTTTGCTCCTTTGTAATACACTTATAAGACTATTTTAATTGAAATAACATCAGACTTGTTACATAGTAGTCAGTAAGCAGGAATATCACCTGACATTAATATTATCATGCCTCTAAAGGAGTACTCAGGCACAAGAGTTACCTTTGTTGTTTTATCAAAAGACTATTTAACGCCCACTTCTTCACTCTAGTAGACTATATGGCCTGCAGATAGTTTTGTGTTTTTGTTTAGCCGAATTTTGATGTTCACAAATTGCAGCACCTTCTAAGCTTTTCACGCTATTGAAGGCCATTTAAGCATGGTCTTTTCCGAATATATGCAAATTAAAGCGGAAAGGTTGTTTTCAAAAATCTCTAGAAGGTCTCGGCCGGTTTACACGATACCGAATGACCATTTGCGCGGACATAGGCTATAAATCTATATGTAATACGCACAACATGTAAATATATGTACAAAATATATAAAGCAGAAACGCTGTTATCAAACATCTAGAAAAGTACTTGACCGATTTACTTCAGAGTTCTTAGTCACTTTACTTCAGATTTTTACATTCAAATGAAACAATAAAGAAAATCGATGAAAAATTGAATACCTAACAAACGAATATGTAATTCCTATCACGAGAATAAATTTACAGCGGCAATACTCGTCTTGGAGATAGTACCATCAGACGTCAATAGATCACGGGACGAGCGAAAGCTCGAGAATTTGACAGAAACAAGAAGCAAACTCTTAACATAAGATTATTCGCCGTTGTTACATAGTAACGGGACAAGGCTGGCCGTGAAGAGCCTATTGCCAGACGTAAGACAGGCTACCGTCATCACGGGGGTATTCATTCCTCGCATTTCGTTGATACCCAATGATTTAGTATGCCCTTGGATAAAAGCGATTGCACTTTCCTATGTGGCTTCCATTCGCTGTAAGTATCAACAAGGCACAGGGCCCTCCATTTGTGTGGCAGATATTAAACAACCCGGGCAACGCTGAGCACTGCTGCTAGTGAAACATATTTTTAAAAGTACCTCAAGGTTGTATGTGTACGCATGTAAAACATATGCCCTTCGGAAATAAACTTTGTAGTTCTATGCGTAAGTTGTCATCTTCCGTCATTAAGAAGACATAATCTTAAGAAACTGGGTGGAAAAGCACCGCATATATTTCTCATTTAGTATAAATAAGTATACCGTACAGGATAGTTTTCCTCGTATTTAATGCTTTCCTCTGCCGTTTCGCCCCTGAGTGAGTTTGCCAAAACCAAATTTAGTTCACTGTTTTCATGTTGTGAAATCAATGGTAGGCGACAGCCATAAAGTCGGAAACACATTCAATTACATTCGCCAAGGCAGTTGCTCGTACTCAACCACGTTCTGACGTGTGAATGAAAAAGGCGTCTACGTTTACGACTTATGTAGACCTCCGATTTGAAATACTGTACTACCTCTTCCACAGGTTCTGCTTTATTCTGTATAAACTTTCTGATGTTGATGTGCCTCGTACATATATTTTGGAAACAGAAAAAGCGTATAATCTATTTGTGACACTTGAGCTTATTGAACATTGTCAAGTATTTTTATTCGGTTTTTGAGAGCAATATTTTTGCCTCCAGTGCTTTCAACAATCAGTTACCACCCCCTTTTATCGTTCAATTTCAATCAGATTTGTTTCTAGAATAATATTCCATACGCACCAGCTAGTATATTCTGACCAACCATCTATTAGCGCACGTGCCGTCTGGGCGTTGGCACATAAAGCAGCAGCAATTACTCGTAACATGAATTCTACAACTCTTTGGCGCGTGACCAACTACAGACCGCCCCATAGATCTAGCCGCAGCGTGTGCATTTCCCGTAGATTACGAGCTGCGTGTTCTTGAGTGCTCTTGAGGTGGCTCTCGCAGATACCACAAATTTGTTCCGCATGGTTGATGTACGTAAAAACCGGCAATTTAGACTGTCAAGTTACACGCAATCCTCTGAAGTCGAATCAAATTCCTGTCGACAGGATGTGTCACATCGATCCCATATTTTATTATTTACAAAAGGCTTTCGACACCGTTCCTCACAAGATATTTGTAATCAAATTGCGTGCTATGGAAAAGTGTGAAGTTTTTCACATGAGCTTTAAAAGGAATCCCTCAAATTTCGGTTACAGAATAAGACACACAAATCCAAAAACTGTAAATTCAATTACGGACTGCAATTACGAATAACTTAAATTGGAACGATCACGTAGATAAAGTTGTGGGGAAAGCAAACCAAAGATAGTGATTCAAAACTAGACATGATTGTCTTAGTGGGATTGACGCGATCGTACTTTAAACAGAAATATGGCATTTCAGTCTTTGATCGCTATTTTTTTATTTTCAGTGACCGGTTTCAGGCTGGCTGCCCATCTTGGCAGATCATATATTGCAGTTACAGAGTAACTTGTCAGTACAGAACTATCGGTTCTCTGTCATAACTCAAAGCGAACCGATAGTTCAGTACTCACAAGTTACTTTGTAAGATGGGCAGCCAGCCTGAAACCGGTCATTGAAAATAAAAAAATGGTGATCAAAGACTGAAATGCCATATTTTTATTTAATCAAAGATAGTGAGTCATTGGCAGAACAAGTGAAAAATGCTATAGGTGTACTAGAGAGGTAGCTTACAATAAGCTTGTGGGGGGATTCGCACCAGATAGGATTGGGCAGAACAAAAAGTTCAATGGAGGGAAGCTAGTTTTGTATTATCGCGAAATAGGGTTGGCAATCATTAAAGCAAAGGTAATTTTCGTTGCGGCAGAATCTACTCATATAATTTCCATTACCATCTTTATCCTCTTCTACAGAGGGAGGAACGATCATCATAATAAAATAAATCAGAGCTCGCACGGAAAGATTTAAGTGTCCGTTTTTACCTCGCGCTATTCCAAAGTGGAACGGAAAGAAATAGCCTGAAAGCGGTTCGATGAACCCTCTGCCATGTACTTAATTGAGAAATGCAGAGTAATCATGTAAATGTAGAATATTCTAGTCAGCTGCGTATCAACTATTTTCTTTCGTGCACTGGAGTGCAAAACTTAAGGACGAAAGTAACTTAGGCATGATCTGTCACTGACAAGTAACATAGCTCGATGAAACTTGGACCATGCATAGAACGAACTCGTACAGTATAGTACACAAGGTATGTCAAAGAAATACGCAATGAGACGAATAGAAATGAGACTTTTCCTCAAAGACAATAATTACACTGAAGTCACCGCGATTCACGATTGCCCCGTGGACATCACAAAAAGCGGGGCGTGGTTCTTAATAGGGTGTATGTTCACCGCCGACGTCCGCGCGTGCTTTGCAGCGCGCTCCCATCCTGGCTGCAAGGTTGGTAAGGAATTCTCATCATGGGTCATTCCATTCATCCCCCAGCGCGGTTTACAATTGATAGATGGTCGTTGATGCTTGTGAATGTGTTGTAGTACGTCTCCCCGATGCATTCCACACTTGTGCTGTGGGATTTAACCACCAGACATAAAAAAAGAGGGTTGCCATGCGCCATTGCCTCCGGCAGACATTCACGGCCCCAAGATGATCTGATATAAAGATCGAAACCGGTCACCATTAAAAAAGTTAAGCGATCAAGACTGTTTCCTGTTTATTTATAATAATTAAAGATTGCTGTTTTCCTATGTAAGAACTAGGTTCTTTAAAATGTTATGCTCGACAATGCTGGATTTAAACACTCATCAGACGAGAGGTTGGAACACGCAATGCGTCCAGGAACATTACGAACGCGATCGTTTTGGTGGTGCAGGTGTTACGGTGTTGGAATGCATAATGTTGAATGAGCTTACTGACCACAAAATCTTTTAACACGCGACACTCACCAGTCAGCGTTAGTGTGACGCTGTACTCGTACCACATGTCCGCCTTTTCAGGAGTGCATTTGGCCTTGACTTCATTTTTATGGATAATGCGCTATTGTGTCGAACAGCGCAAATGCAGGAGCTCTTGGAAAGTGAGGATATTCGGCGAATGGAGTGGCCTGCTCGTTCCTCCACTTAAATCTCAAGGAGCATTTGTGGGACGCTTTGGAGAGACGGTTTGCAGCGCTTCCACGTGCACCGGTGACCATCAACTGCTCTGGTGGGGAAATGGAACGCCCTACCACAAGAACTCCTTAACAACCTTGCGTCCGTCGTGGGGGCACGTTGCAGAGGCGTCCGTGGTGATCACACAGCCTATTAAGAACCATGTCTCGCCTTTTGTAATGTTCAAGAGACTATCATAAATCACAATGAATTCCATATAATTATTTTCTTTGAATAAAAGTGTCATTTCTATTCATCTCATTGCATATTTCTTACAGTTACCCTTTGTACTATACTGTAGCAGTTCTAAGTATGTTCCAAGTTTCGTATAGTTATTTTGCTTGGCAGTGACACAACGTGCGAAAGCTACTTTCGTCCTTAAGTTTTGCACACTAGTGTACCATCATTCTTCGGAATAGCCTGTGCCGCATAAGATGGAATTTTATCGCAACGAGATCCTTGTATAAAAGGCAATCTCGGCTTACTTGCCATGTCAAATCCGAAGACAATCTCGAGCTTTCGAGGGAAGCCTCCGTCACATTCATCAGGCAGGAACAATTGCTGTCATGACTTCTATTGTTGTGACCGTAGACGGTCTGTGATTGGTTGTCGTACTTCATCAGTGCGTCATGCTGCCAGACTCCAAGACTGCGCGTGTGGCCTTAGCGCTCTCGCTGGAACGTAAAAAATTCTGCGTGTTCCTCTGTGCGGGGACAGCTTCAAACGGGCTAGAGGTTATAATGTTAGTGGTGCATGAAAGCTTCTCTCGATGATACAACACAGAAATGGGCTGAATTATTTACATCATTACAGGACAACCGTAACTGTGTTACTAACGGATGTCACATCCCCACCGTAGATTTGAATGTGGGGCTTGAGGGAACTATTTCAACCACGTCGTTAACGGAGACTAATGAACCTCATGGAGCTCAAAAGCCGATCTTACCTCACACTCAGTGCCTCCCTATCACTCAGGATACGTTGTTCTACGTCCAGCGTGCTGGTGTGCCCGTGCGCGTATGTTCAGAGGAAAAATCTCGAAAAGCTCTTGGCTTATTTACTTCAGTTTTCTTTTTTTTCACAGCATACTCCAGTAAATATATTCAGACGGACACAGGCAATATATTTCTTTATATAGCAAAGTACAGACCTTCTGTTCAGACGGACTGCGGGGATGAAAATTTGATGTGTAGTGAAAACTTAGCGTTATGTTTTCTTTCTCGCAGAGTATTTAAACCATTACACAAATTGTTCCTCTCATATACATTCGTTCTCATTATTCGTAATTTTAAGCAAAAATTGTATACGTAGCAGTGCGCTGTTTTGTCCCTTCGTCGCAGTCTGTTTAAAAAAAACAAAAACGGGAAAGGTGTATGTATGACATGTAGACTTACGATTAGAATACTACGCAATCTGAATGGTCCGCAAAGTTGTAATCCTACCCGTTTGCAGATAAAAACTATGCGAAATACTGTCACCGTAGCTACTATCCAGCAGCTGGAGAGGTATCTATAATAAGCCGTATACATATGATCCCGACCGATTTTTCCATTCATTTTAAGTCACTTCAGTTCACAATCAAGGTTTCTTTTGCAATAACAATTGGCATGATATAACATCAGAGAGAGGGGGGAAAGAGGAGATGGATAGAGAGAAGGGAGAAGGAAATGGACATAGAAAGGGGGGAAGGAGAGATGGATATATAGAGAGGGGGAGACTGAAATTTGGATGTATATCCAATTTCCCTTACATAGTTAATTAGTTAGTTAGTTGCATGTACCATAATCATTTGAACTATTCTTTTATCGATATGGAGCGTGGAACGAGTCAGATTACGAGGTACTTCTTTACATTAATGAGCACACTATTATTTTTAGTCCTACTCATGCAACTACGTTTTCTGCGAAATATTTATGAACTGCGATGTATTGTCGGGTTCGCTAGTCGAACGTATTGCGGAATAAAAGTTGGTACAGGTTCCGCTATACAGGGTGATTCAAAAAGAATACCACAACTTTAAAAACGTGTATTTAATGAAAGAAATATAATATAACCTTCTGTTATACATCATTACAAAGAGTATTTAGAAAGGTTTTTTTTCACTCAAAAACAAGTTCAGAGATGTTCAATATGGCCCCCTCCAGACACGAGCAATATCAACCCGATACTCCAACTCGTTCCACACTCTCTGTAGCATATCAGGCGTAACAGTTTGGATAGCTGCTGTTATTTCTCGTTTCAAATCATCAATGGTGGCTGGGAGAGGTGGCCGAAACACCATATCCTTAACATACCCCCATAATAAAAAATCGCAGGGGGTAAGATCAGGGCTTCTTGGAGGCCAGTGATGAAGTGCTCTGTCACGGGCTGCCTGGCGGCCGATCCATCGCCTCGGGTAGTTGACGTTGAGGTTTCATAACTAACCTTTTTCGTAGGACTCTCCATACAGTTGATTGTGGAATTTGCAGCTCTCTGCTAGCTCTGCGAGTCGATTTTTCTGGGCTGCGAACAAATGCTTGCTGGATGCGTGCTACATTTTCATCACTCGTTCTCGGCCGTCCAGAACTTTTCCCTTTGCACAAACACCCATTCTCTGTAAACTGTTTATACCAACGTTTAATACACCACCTATCAGGAGGTTTAACACCATACTTCGTTCGAAATGCTCGCTGAACAACTGTCGTCGATTCACTTCTGCCGTACTCAATAACACAAAAAGCTTTCTGTTGAGCGGTCGCCATCTTAGCATCAACTGACGTTGAAGCCTAGTCAACAGCGCCTCAAGCGAACAAATGTACAACTAAATGAAACTTTATAGCTCCCTTAATTCGCCGACAGATAGTGCTTAGCTCTGCCTTTTGTCGTTGCAGAGTTTTAAATTCCTAAAGTTGTGGTATTCTTTTTGAATCACCCTGTATATCGAGAAAAAACGCTAGTGTCGTGTCCTGTGACTTGTTCAAGGATGCATAGCTGGATGAAATGAAATCGACTTTGAAGCCAGGTCAGTTGAGATAAAATTCTCGAACTCCGTCATCGCTCTTAGGAGTTAAAACTTAACGCTGCCTGGATGAGCAAGGTGTCCACTTCACAATTGCGATGCAGCAGACCTCGGTTGATGCGCCTTGAGAAGAAAGAACTATTTATCCAATGCAAGTTTTGTCTGTCAACCAGCGAGACTGTATTTCGGGTCACGAAATTCTACGTAATGAAGGAGGCCTCGGCTGTGCTGGCACAGCTGAGTTGGCAGAGGTTTTGCCAATAGAGGACGCCGACGCCCACTTGGCAGGCGCGAGTGTTTCTGTAGCTGTGGCAACAGAATGGAGAGCGCGCGCGCTCGCGCGGTCACATCGTGCGATAATTCAGAGGTAGTGCGAAATGAGGCGTGTCCGAAGGAGTAACAGCGTAGGTAAGAACATGGTGGAAATATTCAGGGCTCATGATAAATACTACAGCGAAAAGATACCTTAAATCCATCAAAATAAGTGTTGGGGAAAGTCGCTCTAAAATGTTCAAATATGTGTGAATTCCTAAGGGACCAAAGTGCTGAAGTCATCGATTCCTAGACTTACACACTACCGAGCGAGGTGGCGCAGTGGTTAGACACTGGACTCGCATTCGGAAGGACGACGGTTCAATCCCGGGTCCGGCCATCCTGATTTAGGTTTTCCGTGATTTTCCTAAATCACTCCAGGCAAATGCCGGGATGGTTCCTCTGAAAGGGCACGGCCGACTTCCTTCCCCATCCTTCCCTAATCCGATGAGACCGATGACCACGCTGTCTGGTCTCCTTCCCCAAACCAACCAACCAACCAACCAACTTACACACTACTTAAACTAACTTAACGCTAAGGACAACACTCACACCCATGCCGGAGGGAGGACACGAACCTCCGGCGGGAGCGGCCGTACGATTAGTGACATGGCGCCTCTAACCGCGCGGCCGGGGAAGTCGTTCCTCTCACCGTGTATGAAATGCAGTTGATTCACTGGCGCTCAGGAGACGTGTGAGAAAATGTAAAGGACGGACGAAGACGTGGATGTAACAAACAAAATTACGAAGTTTCTTAACGAATTTCATTCCTTGCATCGGCGAATGTTTAGGAAACCTCTA
Source organism: Schistocerca americana (assembly GCF_021461395.2). Taxonomy (NCBI): domain Eukaryota; kingdom Metazoa; phylum Arthropoda; class Insecta; order Orthoptera; family Acrididae; genus Schistocerca; species Schistocerca americana. Next base: position 545,951,206 of record NC_060119.1, read on the forward strand.
CAAAAATCTGATTATACGGCGTGCCCCAGATCTAAAGATCAATATTTCAGGATATGAAGGACGTGGTGTTTTAAATTTCAGATATATAACTAGTGTATGCTCTATTTTTACTTTAGAGACAAAATCATGTACATTTTCATCGTCATTACGTAAAAGTGTAGCTCAATCTGGCAGCGTGCCGTGGTGATGACGTATGCCGACCAGTCACCTCCATGGTCACCACACACAAGCTACGACAGTCAAAAATGTCTGATGAAGACGGCGGATGCTTTCTTCGAAAACTCGAGATTTTCTTCAGATTTGACGCGAAAAGCGGAGAATCCGGATTCGAATCAAAGTCCGGCACAAATTTTCATTATAGTCATTCTATTACACAGCTTATGGTCGTCCATATTCGCAACTGCAAAGACATTTCATTTATAAAAATTAAATTTTTTTGTAGTGTTTCCTGGAACTGTATGTTTGTAGTATAGCCATATATGGAAGTGAAACGTTGGCTATTAAGAGTACAAACAAAAAGACAAATTTTTGGAATGTGATGTTACAGAAGAGCGCTGAAGATTATGTCGTGTAACTAATGAAAATAGACTGAATATAATATAGGAAGAGAGAGCTTTATAAGCATGAGATTTTCAAACGACAATTGCATTCTTAAGGCTGAAGAGTGAAACAATTGAAACAGCGTCTTCCTTCTGTACTGTCTACAGGTACTCACCACAGTTGCACATACAAAGAGTTAAAATTTGTACCCTCCCCTCACAATTCGCAAAGGAAACGTGTATTATGATGCGAGATGGGCAATTCTTTCCCATTTTTTCCTATAGCTTTGGAAAGATTCTTTATTTTGTCGCCAATTTGGATGTTTTCGTCATTATCTGGGATACTTCAAAACTTAGTGGTTTATACAGCATTTCTATTATTGCAAAATATACTGTACACATAACTGAAGCTATGGAAGCAAGTGTTCCTGATACAATGTCGTTTCTTATCTCTTGCAGGTGCGTGTGGGTGCTGCTGGTAAGTTTCCATTAAGGAGGATTTAAAGATAGTCACTTGAAAATGTAAGTATACCAAAATTTCATGTCTGCACCTGGATACATGCTCAGCAGTCCACTGTACAATGAGGGTTGGTGTGCCCTATTCCATGCGCCCTATTCCATGCGCGTACCGAAGGAGGGAAAGTAACTGCCCACATGGCTCTGCACGCGTTCCCTCTCCCTCCTCCTCCTCCTCATTACTTTTTGTTCTCACCTTCCGTTCTTTCTCCTGGATGGAGAGAGGACTTCGTGGGAGAGCTTATGCTCTTTTTCACCCACAAGTTTTGCTGTCCTGTGTGGACTCCATTTATTTATAGGTGGGGAGAAAAGAAATCTTAATTGTTCATTGTTTCTATTCTTCATTTTATTTTAATTTTTAGGGATATAGTATAATGCCAGCATTCCCTTACAAGTGAGGGGAAACGCCTTTAAAACCTGTGAGTCCTTTGTACACAGTAGGTGTGACTGTCATATTTTTTCCTTGCTTTTGTAATACGCGATGGTTAAATTCGCTGGCTACCCTTGTTTACAGTTCCGTTTCGTTATAGTCTTTCTCTGTTGTTTGCTTACGCTTGGGCTACTGCATGCGGCGGTTAACTATGCTGACACCTTGGAAATTTGGAAACTGTTACTCCATCTTTGGGTAGGTTTGTCGTCGATGTATTGGTACTTAATCTGTTCTGTCCAGTTTTACTAGCTAGTTCAGTGAACCGATATATTCAAGGAATTGCATTAGGCATTTCATAGATGTTGTTTGGCGTATTTATGGCGGATGTTGCATCTATTCTTAGGATTCTCCTTTCCGGTCTGAATAATCTTTTTGTTGATTTTGGGTTAGCCATCCAGAGAGACGCTGCATATTTGAGAATATTGGTCTTCTATGTACGAACTAATGTTACGTTTGAAGCGCTCGTAATGCGTACTTATGCCAGATACACGATGACGTTCCTTATGCTAGATGCACGATGGCAGCTGCATGATTGTCACGCATTCTTCTTCGAATACAGACTGCAAAATTTACCAACCTGGTTTCGCGAGAACATCATCGCCATTCTTCCAGAGATAAATGTTAAAGTTTCTGGAGCGTCACTCTTACACTTTTCTGTGGGCTATACTGACAGAATGCGATCATCGGAGCATGTCTCGGCATTTGTTCTTTGTCTGCAGTCAAGCCTGTTTGATGACGCCAAATCCTGAAGCAGTATTGTAAAGTTAAGCGCTGGCGTCCCGTTTGCCATGTCCTGGACAAATTCACTGCGCTGTCGTAGAACACTCGGAACACAGACTTCTTTCGCCATACCTGCTACCAGTTTTAGGTGTTTATCCCACCATAAAATCAGACGGCAAGGCCCTGGTTCTCTAACGGTAAAGTGTGTGCGTGAAGATCTAGAGGTCGCGGAATCGAATACCGGTCGGAGCACGGAAATTTTCAGTCTGTCTTTAATCTTACCTTCACCTCTTAACCGAGTGAGGAGTCACCAGGAACGATAAGTGGTTCGAAGTTCAGGTTAAACTATACGTCCCCGTCCCGAGATGGATAATGTGGCAGGATAGTGACACGCCAGTCGCCAAAGTGGCGTCCAACTGAAAGAGTTGGACGAGGCCATTGAGCCTCACTCAGTTATTATTACAAGGCAAAAAGCGAACATCTGAAGCATGTCACACCAAATAAATTATGATACGGCTTGAAACGAGACGAACACGTAAAATAAGTGTCGCGATGGACGAAAGGAAGACCTACAGGGTGTTTCAGAAATGACCGGTATATTTGAAACGGCAATAAAAACTAAACGAGCAGCGATAGAAATACACCGTTTGTTGCAATATGCTTGGGACAACAGTACATTTTCGGGCGGACAAACTTTCGAAATTACAGTAGTTACAATTTTCAACAACAGATGGCGCTGCAAGTGATGTGAAAGATATAGAAGACAACGCAGTCTGTGGGTGCGCCATTCTGTACGTCGTCTTTCTACTGTAAGCGTGTGCTGTTCACAACGTGCAAGTGTGCTGTGGACAACATGGTTTATTCCTTAGAACAGAGGATTTTTCTGGTGTTGAAATTCCACCGCCTAGAACACAGTGTTGTTGCAACAAGACGAAGTTTTCAACGGAGGTTTAATGTAACCAAAGGACCGAAAAGCGATACAATAAAGGATCTGTTTGAAAAATTTCAGGACTGGGAACGTGACGGATGAACGTGCTGGAAAGGTAGGGCGACTGCGTACGGCAACCACAGAGGGCAACGCGCAGCTAGTGCAGCAGGTGATCCAACAGCGGCCTCGGGTTTCCGTTCGCCGTGTTGCAGCTGCAGTCCAAATGACGCCAACGTCCACGTATCGTCTCATGCGCCAGAGTTTGCACCTCTATCCATACAAAATTCAAACGCGGCAACCCCTCAGCGCCGCTACCATTGCTGCACGAGAGACATTCGCTAACGATATAGTGCCAGGATTGATGACGGCGATATGCATGTGGGCAGCATTTGGTTTACTGACGAAGCTTATTTTTACCTGGACGGCTTCGTCAATAAACAGAACTGGCGCATATGGGGAATCGAAAAGCCCCATGTTGCAGCCCCATCGTCCCTGCATCCTCAAAAAGTACTGGTCTGGGCCGCCATTTCTTCCAAAGGAATCATTGGCCCATTTTTCAGATCCGAACGAAACGATTACTGCATCACGCTATCTGGACACTCTTCGTGAATTTGTGGCGGTACAAACTACCTTAGACGACACTGCGAACACCTCGTGGTTTATGCAAGATGGTGCGCGGCCACATCGCACGGCCGACGTCTTTAATTTCCTGAATGAATATTTCGATGATCGTGTGATTGCTTTGGGCTATCCGAAACATACAGGAGGCGGCGTGGATTGGCCTCCCTATTCGCCAGACATGAACCCCTGTGACTTCTTTCTGTGGGGACACTTGAAAGATCAGGTGTACCGCCAGAATCCAGAAACAATTGAACAGCTGAAGCAGTACATCTCATCTGCATGTGAAGCCATTCCGCCAGACACGTTGTCAAAGGTTTCGGGTAATTTCATTCAGAGACTACGCCATATTATTGCTACGCATGGTGGATATGTGTAAAATATCGTACTATAGAGTTTCCCAGACCGCAGCGCCATCTGTTGTTGACAATTGTAACTACTGTAATTTCGAAAGTTTGTCTGCCAGAAAATGTACTGTTGTCCCAAGCATATTGCAACAAACGGTGTATTTCTATCGCTGCTCGTTTAGTTGTTATTACCGTTTCAAATATACCGGTCATTTTTGGAACACCCTGTATATGTAGCTACACTGCAGTTTACAGCCACCTTCCGACACGTCTAAATCCCTTGTATGACAATTTCTAGAGTATTTCTCCAGCTTTTGGTGTACTGTCAGGCGTGATAGGACACATCTAAATACAGGGGGTAGGCAAAATAATGTGAACAGTGGTAGTACTGGGATGGTTGTGTTCGACGGTCAACAATGCAGGCAAGGCAAGTGTCGCGATGGACTGTGCGTGTTCAGTACGGACTAGGCATCAGTGCAGATTGTTTACGAGTGTTGCACACTTCGTATTCGCATTCAGATGTCGAGGTAGACGTGCCATGTAAGACCTAACAGAGTTCCAAAGAGGGCAGATTGTGGGGGCCCGATTAGCTGGAGCATCAGTAACCAAGACAGCCAACTTGCTGAATGTTCTAAGAGCTGTTTCAACAGTCATGAGAGCCAACACAAATCGTGGAAAGACATCATAGTATAAACGTAATAGTGGGCTCAAATCAAAACTAACTGACAGAGATCGTCGTACGCTAATACGAATTCTGTCTAAACAGCACAAAATTACGGCGGCTAAAGTGACGGCAGAGCTAAATAGCCATCTTCGAGACCCCGTATCTATCGACATTGTCCACCGAGAACTCCATGAAGCGAATATTCACGGACGAGCTGCTATAACGAAACCATTAATGACGACAACCAACGCAAAGAAGCGTAAAACATTGTGCCAGGAGCATAAACCCCGGACGGCTGATCAGTGATTGGTTGGTTGATTTGGGGGGAGGGGAGCAAATAGCGAGATCATCGGTTCCATCGATTATGGAAGGATGGAGAAGGAAGTCGACCGTGCCTTTTTAAAGGAACCATCCCGGCATTTGCCTGAAGCGATTTAGGAAAATCACGGAAAACCGAAATCAGGATGGCCGAACGAGGAGTTGACCGTCGTCCTCCCGAACGCGAGTCCTGAGTGCTAACCACTGCGCCGCCTCGCTCGGTAACCAGTGGAAATACGTCATAAGGTCTGACGACTAAACGTTTTGGTTATTACCAATATAGGGCCGGGTTTATCTCTGGAGAACGCCAAATGAAGTCTACAATTCTGATTGATTCCAGCGGTTAAGCATGGAGGAGGAAGTGTGAAGGCGTGGGAAGCCATATCATGGTATTCTGCTGGTCCCATCATTAGTCTCAAACGCCGTGTTACAGCCAACGATTATGTAAACATTTTGGATGATCAGGTGCATCCCGTGATTAAAATGTTGTTTCCCAACAATGATGCCATATTTCAGGACGATAATGCACCTATTCACACAACCAGGACAGTACAATCGCGGTATGAGGAGCATGCAACGCCACTGCAGCGTTTTCCCTGTCTATCACAGTCCCCGGGCTTGAACATTGTCGAACCCTTGTGGGCAATATTGAAGTGCAGACTCCGGAGCAGATTTCCGTCTCCCTTGTCACTACAGGAATTAGAAGAGGTTTTGATTGAAGAGTGGCATAACAGACTATACAGTCATTATATGTCATTACCCAAGAAGAATCGCAGCTGTATTACGGGCAAATGGGGTCCAATGCCTTATTAATAAACCATTCCCAATTAAGTACAGGTGTTCACATTATTTTGCCTATCCCCTGTACTTCAAACACGCGCTGCTATAATCGTCTCGTAGTGCGATCATGGGAATAAGATAATACACATTAGGTTTCCTGCAGACAAACATTGACGGTCACACCTTGCACTGCCCAGTGGCTTTGGAAGTATGTATGTAGGTGTAGAACTATACGTAGATGTAGATGTTGCTGTAGCTGCCGCTTCGTAGTATTCTCATTAGATGTGGCAAGCTCTACATGTTTGCCAAAAATCTTGGAATCCTGAATCTTGGAATTTGGAAGTTTCCCGTGGATTTAAAGTCATTACAGGCATTTCAAGTAGTGTTATTAAAGGATTTAGTGCTTTACTACCTGAACTAGGCACTTGCCTGTGCCGTCCTTTTCTTAATCCACATGGACAAGGTGGGGCGCTGTCTTATTATACGACTACTGGCTGGCTCTGAACACTATGGGACTTAACACCTGAGGTCATCAGTCCTCTAGAACTTAGAACTACTTAAACCTGACTAACCTAAGGACATCACACACATCCATGCCCGAGGCAGGATTCGAACCCACGACCGTAGCGGTCGCGCGGATCCAGACTGAAGGGCCTAGAACCGCTCGGCCACCACGGCCGGCTATACGACTACTTTCCTTGGATAGCTGGCAGTCGCTAGAAGCGTAGTTCAAGGTAAATACGAGGTCCAAGTAGACACAGGAAAAATTAAAGAAGGTTAAGAAAAATTAACGTGTACAACGGATCCCTATTGGAGCACTGGAACACGCAAATAAAACTGCAAATCTTGCAAAAACTGAGGACGACTTAATTGCATTCCGAATTTTCGGACTGAACTTGACATGTTCCGTCAGGCTGAGGACGTAAGTACAGAAAAATATATAACATCTACAAAAGTGACGTGAGGCGCGCGTGCATTGGTTCGACTTTTGATGAAGCGGCTTGGAAGGATGGGTCCTTAAAACCTGGAAGCGAATATGCACGACGATTTTTTCCTCTCTTATACGGGTGGCCCTGATCATTCCCAAGTCAACATATCTGTAATACGTGGTTCTTTGATTTAAAAAAGTTTAGGAGATACTGTGCCGAATATAAACGAGAAACCGATGCGATTGGTTGAAGCAAATACACGAACAAGTTTCATTAGCTCTCTCTGCCATACCTCGCAGTCATAACATTCTGGAATTCTGCGTGATGATCCGTGAGATGATCATCGAACACAGGAATTGAAATGGCAGCATTCCTCTCATAACCAAAAAGCTTATGCCTGGAAGCAACCGCTAAAGATCATTTTATAGCCGCGAAGCACTTCTGCATCAAAGAACTTGAAAGGGGAGGGGGAGAAACGAAGGGAAAAGGAAGGGATTACTGATGTCAGCTGCATCAGGACTTTACGAGGAATCAGCGGCGATGATTGAAAATGTGTGCTGGACCGGGATTCGAACCCATGATCCTCTGCTTACTAAGCAGGTGCGTCAACCACTGCGCCACCCGGGGCGCAGGGTTCACCGCAACTGCGCGGACTATATCGGCACGCATCGAGGGCGATCCACCTTCCCACCGAGCGCCACCTACCCGCTGTCCCTGTCCGTTTCCTCCATCCTGGGTATTCTGAGATTCTCGGGGGATGTCTGACACACTTGTGCATTCGCACTGAAGCAGGCGGATCCATTGCCCATCCAGTCGAAAATCCCGATGCAGCTGACATCAGACATGTCCGAAAGAAGAGACACCACGCACTCATATAAAGGTTCAGTTTTATCGAGCGTAAGTTCATGCGTGACGGAAGACTGTGAGGGATGATAAAATGAGGTGCGACATTGCGTCTTCCAGATAAATTTTGTAAAACAAACTAAGGTTACAGTCAAAGAATCTGTATTTTCACAGTTCTTCCTCTCTCGAGACAAAATGAGAGTAAAGTGATTTTGAATTTAAGTGCCCCGTAGATGATCAATAATACTGTACAATAATACTTCTTAATATTACTGATCTTCTTCCTAGCTTGCTCAATAAAATGGACAATAATTGCTTTACTTTCTTTCAAACATAAAAAGTTGGTTGAATAGTTAGTATAATCGGCGTCAAAAATTCACTTACGAAAACTTATTGAGAAAATTGAAGTTGCACGAAATAAATCAGTATCGAAATTTTTTATTTGTTGATTGTATAACAGTACATTAGTGGAAGTGGTTGCTTCTATGTTTGTTCCTATTTTCATATGCCCAACTAGCCAAGGTTACTAAACCGGGAGTAAAGTCAGTGCTAGATTGGTCAAACAGAACTTTGTATGGCTAGGTATGCACACAGCCTGCAGAACATTTGTAAACTTATTTGTGGCGCGCCAGAGGAATAAAATCACGCGGCATATCAGAGCACCGTTAGGCACATATTTCCACCAAACCAATGGTTAGAACGTGTGCATGCTGACATCGTAGGCCCACTCGCAGCATCGGAAGGCTACAGTTACTGCCTCACGGTAGTAGACACGTTCACCACCAGGTGACCTGAGGCGTTTGCAATGAATGACAGCCGGCCGGTGTGGCCGAGCGGTTCTAGGCGCTTCAGTCTGGAACCTCGCGACCGCTACGGTCGCAGGTTCGAATGCTGCCTCGCGCATGCATGTGTGTGCTGTCCTTAGTTTAGTTAGGTTTAATCAAAATTATTTGGTGTGACGTCACGTGTGCTGCACTGCTGTTGAAATAGCTCGTTAATATTTTATAAATTTTAGACAGCATTTACTTATTTTAAAGTTTATTTGTTTTAATATTTGCCGTAAAAGTAACTTATTAGTGGATTTTCATTAATCTCAGTCTGTCTTCCTGTGTTATTGACTCGAGTGGTCTATTATTTGTGAGTCTGCTTTCGTCGTTCGTCTAAGCCTCGTGCCTCAGTAGTGTGTTTACATTTTGCGGCGTGCACTGCAGCTGTAGCGGTTATAAGCTAAGTACTGACAAACTTATTTGTGCTTTGTAATACAGCTATTAAATTTAATAGATTTCAGCGGTGTTTCGTGCCGTTTGTGGCGAAATAACGACTTCATAAACTTCTGTAATCGTTCGCTCGCTGTGTTTTACACAGTTTTCAGTGTGTTGAAGTCGTTTAGTAAATTTCGTGCTTTAGTTTTCAACTGATGTTTATTATTCTTTCTAGTGAAATATTTCAGTAAAATTTTGATTTAGTGTTTTAACTTCGCTTAGTGTTACAGTGGTCGTTTTAATTTTTTGGTTTTAACTAATAATTTTGTGAAGTTTTGCTGGTACTGGTATCGGCTGTGTTGTAGTAGTATTAATACAAGTAGCTGCTTTCTTAGTAGGCAGAGAATTTCGAGATAATTATTGTTAGTTCTTAAATAGTTCTACTGGTGAAACTGAACTTTGGTAACGTAGACGTATAGTTTTTTTCAGTAACTGTAAAATTTTATCATGAGTGAAAAGTGTGGGCTCTGTCGTAGGTTTGTGAGTAGTGGATTACGGTGTGGGATTTGTTCAAAGTATTTTCACTGGGGGGAATGCAGTGGGGAAGCCAGTGGTCATTTTAGGGAGATCCTCTCCTGGGAATGTAGAATGTGTAGTAGAAACGAATTAATAGAGGAGCAGGAGCGTAAGATCTGTGCCCTTCAGGTGCAGTTACAATGCGCAAAGGAGGAACTAGATAGGTTGAGGAGGGTGAATGGTGGTGGGGAATGGGAACTGGCAGTTGGCAAGAAGGTAGCTAGGAAGAGGAGGTATTCAGACAGTTTTACTTTGCATACATGCAATAGATACGACCAACTGTCAGAGTTGAGTGGAGAGGAGCCTCGTGTAGCTGCAGATGTACGTAACTTGCAGCTGTCCTCAGCAATTAGGAGGCCTAGGTTAGTTGCAAAGTCTAGCAGAAAGAAGGTTCTGCTGCTAGGTAGTTCCCACGGTAGAGGTGTGGGCCAGCAGTTGCAGAAAGTGCTTGGGAGTGAGTACCAGGTCACCAGCATTGTGAAGCCTAGTGCAGGGTTGGCTCAGGTGACTGAAAGCATAGGGGAGTTATGTAAGAATTTTACGAAAGAGGATCAGGTAGTGATAGTGGGTGGATCAGGGAACAGTCTCGATAGGGACGGGGAATATGTCGTCAGTGGTGACCTGGTTAAGATAGCTACTCAAACTGGTGGCACTAATGTGCATTTCGTGCAACTGTTAGGCGCCTTAATGTGGGGCTGGGGAGGGCACTGATGGCGGAGGGCATGGATCACATCTCAGTGGTGCCAGTTGGGTCTATCAGTAGATGGGGTGTCACTAGGCATGGCCTGCACCTCAGTAGGTATGGGAAGGGGAGGCTGGCTAAGCTTATAGGTGACAGTGTAGTGGGTGGTGGTGGTGGTAGTGGTGTCACTCATGGAAAAATTCCTGTAGTAGTTGGTGTTAGAGCTGCACCTCTTTTAGACTGAAGTCAGCTGATAGGTATACCTGCTTAAATGAAGTGCCTCTAACTAAGGGCTTACCTCCAGAGGATGTTATGTTTCCAAGTAGAGAAGGAATTAGCATATTTCATCAAAATATAAGAGGTATTAGAGATAAAGTTAGTGAACTGCTAATAGATGTTAACTCTGAAATTATTGGTATATCAGAGCACCACTTAAATAATTTGATAATTCAGGGGCTTCCTTTACCAGGCTACAGATTATCTGGCTGTTTCTCGAGGAGTTCCTTGCGGGCTGGGGGAGTGGCACTGTACGTAAAAAACAGTATTTCAAAAATGGCTCTGACCACTATGGGACTCAACATCTTTGGTCACAAGTCCCCTAGAACTTAGAACTACTTAAACCTAAGGACATCACACACACACACCCATGCCCGAGGCAGGATTCGAATCTGCGACCGTAGCAGTCCCGCGGTTCCGGACTGCAGCGCCAGAACCGCACGGCCACCGCGGCCGGCAACAGTATTTCATTTGAGTCCATGGACGTATCACGACACTGCACTGAACAGATACTTGAAATTTGTGCAGCATTAGTTGAATTTAGTGAAACTAAGCTTCTAATTCCTGTTGTTTATAGGTCCCCTAACTCCGACTTCAGAGCATTTTTGCTTAAGCTAGAGAGGGTTGTTGATTCACTTTGTAGGAAGTACCAGAAAGTAGTTATATGTGGTGACTTCAGTATTAATTTTGTACATGATTGTGTAAGAAAAAGGATGTTGGTAGATCTCCTAAATTCATATGATCTGATGCAAACTGTGTTTCTTCCAACTAGGGTGCAGGGGAACAGTAGCACAGTCATAGACAATATTTTTATTCATTCTTCATTACTAGATAGGCATTCTGTTAGTAAAAGGGTGAATGGCCTTTCAGACCATGATGCACAAATTTTAAAACTAAAAGGTTTTTGTACTCAAACCAATGTCGTATTTAATTACAAACTACGTAGGAAAGTTAATCCAACAGCAATAGAGAGTTTTTCAAAACTTGTCAAGAAACAAGAGTGGCAAGAAGTTTATAGTGCCTGTAATGTCCCTACAGAAAATACCCTCTACCATGCACCAATTAATCATTTTCAATCAAACCATCCACATTTATTCACTCTGGAAAAGTTATCTGATCTGATTTTCTCGTAATATATGCGGCGACAGCTCGACGACGCCAAAGAATTTTCTAGTGCGTTTATTCTTTGAAATAACAGAGATGCATATATGCATTCTCCATGCTTGTTAAGAGTGGTAACTAGGACAACTTCTGGAGTATCTGTTGAGGGATTGACGTGTTTTTGAGAGATACATACTCTGCTTTTCTTCTCGCTAAAGCGAGCCAATTAACATTTGTGCCGCTAGCGGTTTGTTTGAAGAGAAAGAGACTGTAAACGGAAAATAATTAAGGCGTGGAATCACCGGAGATCTGGACATGTAATGAGATGGATTTAATACACAATTTCCTACATAAATAAGGTTTGTGACTCTTTTGTTCTGGAGTGAATGAAAGAATGAGTTTTTTCTTAATCATTTGATGATCACGTTGGCCCTGTAATTAGTGGGGAAGTTTCAGTTGTGTCGAAGAGAGCCTGCAATCACTGAGTCTGTGTTAAATCGTCCAAAAAGGCTTCGTACACATCTGGAATTCGCAATCTTTCGTAATAGGAACAAATTGTCCAAACGATTGATTCTCCCGACTGACTGCAGTGTTTAACAGTAATAATAAATGTAAAGATCTCTTACAGCAAGCCAGCCGCTGATTACCAAGACGAAGGACTCCACCAAAGATCCTGTTTGGCTGATTTCACGTTATGAAATATTATATTAAAAACTGTACATAGATAAAGGAAAGAAAGAGGGGGAGCGAATGAAAATAGAGATAATACTAAAAATCCTCCATTAGTCTAATTTTTCGCCTGTCTTATCACGGATAAGCCAAGAACTGGGAGGGCCTTACTTTACTGTATAGATTTATGTGTGAAGGTGAAGTGATCTTGAAGGCAACAGATACACGTCTAAACAGACAAGACATTACACAGAGATAGCGGCTAGCTGCATTCATCATCTATTCTTAGATAAAGAGACGGCAACTTATTATCCGAACATTTAAAAATCTTAAATGCCGATAATATAGATGATAAATACAATGCTTTCCATAACACATTTCTCATGCTCTTTGAGAGTTGCTTTCCATTAGAACATTCTAAACGGGGTACTAGCAGTAATGGACAGCCCGGTTGGCTGACTAGTGGGATAAGGATATCATGTAGAACAAAGCGGGAATTATATCAAAATGTTAGAAGTAGTCACAATGAAGCTACAGTAGCCCATTACAAACAGTATTGTAAGGTGCTTAAAAATGATATTAGCAAGGCAAAAAGTATGTGGTATGCAAATAGAATAGCTAATTCACAGGATAAAAATAAAGCCATATGGTCAGTTGTGAAGGAAGAGTCTGGTCAGCAGCACAAGATTGATGATATAAAGTCAGTTCGCAGTAATAATATTGCTGTTACTGATAAATCAGATATATGTACAGTATTTAACAACCATTTTCTGAGCATTGCTGGTGAATTAAATAAAAATTTAGTTTCTACAGGAAATCATATAAATTTCTTAGCAAATGCCTTTCCGAGATTGACGTCGGAAATACTCCTCTGTGATACAGGCAAGAGGGAGATTGAGTCAATAATTAAATCACTGAAGACTAAGGACTCTCATGGTTATGATGGAGTGTCTAGTAGAATATTAGAGTACTGTGCTGCACATGTTAGCCCTGTATTTTGCCATATTTGTAATTTTTCCTTTAGGAATGGTCAGTTTCCTAAGCAATTAAAGTACTCAGTAGTAAAGCCGCTTTATAAAAAGGGAGAAAGGGATAATGTAGATAATTTTAGGCCTATTTCTATGCCATCAGTGTTTGCAAAAGTTATCGAAAAGGCTGTGTATGTAAGGTTAATTGATCATTTTATATCACACGATTTGCTATCAAATGTACAGTTCGGCTTTAGAAGTCGTTTGACAACTGAAAATGCTGTATTCTCTTTTCTCTGTGAGGTACTGGATGGGCTAAACAAAAAGTTTCGAACGCTTGGAGTATTTTTTTGATTTAACAAAGGCATTTGACTGTGTTGATCTCACAATATTGCTCCAGAAGTTGGAACATTACTGAATAAGGGGAGTAGCTCACAACTGGTTCACCTCTTACTTTAGCAACAGGCAGCAAAAGGTCATTATTCACAATGTTGATAACGGCTGTGATGTGGGATCTGAGTGGGGTACTGTCAAGTGGGGGTGCCCCAGGGATCAGTGTTGGGGCCGCTCCTGTTCCTTATTTATATAAATGATATGCTCTCTAGTATTAGGGGTAACTCTAAAATATTTCTGTTTGCTGATGACACTAGCTTGGTAGTAAAGGATGTTGTGTGCAGCATTGACTCGGTTTCAAGAAGTGCAGTACATGACAGTTCATGGCTTGTAGAAAATAAACTAACGTTAAATCACAGTAAGACTCAGTTTTTACAGTTTCTAACACACAATTCAACAAAACCTGACGTCTGAATCTCACAGAACGGGCATATGATTAGTGAAACTGAACAGTTCAAATTCCTAGGTGTTCAGATAGATAGTACGCTGTCGTGGAAAGCCCACGTTCAAGATCTTGTTCAAAGACTTAATACTGCCATTTTCACTATTCGAACGGTATCGAAAGTGAGTGATACTTCGACACGTAAATTAGTCTACTTTGCTTATTTTCATTCACTTATGTCGTATGGTATTATGTTTTGGGGTAACTCTTCCCATTCTAGAAGGATATTTTTGGCTCGGAACGGGCGGTTCGGGCAATAAGTGGTGTGAGTTCACGAACCTCCTGTCGACCTCTGTTCACGAGTCTGGGTATTTTGACATTGGCCTCTCAATACGTATATTCCTTATTGTCGTTTCTTGTTACCAATATTAGTTTATTTCCAACAATAAGCAGCTTTCACTCGGTTAATACTCGGCAGAAATCAAACCTCCATTTGGATCGGACTTCCTTAATTCTTGTGCAAAAAGGTGTGCAGTATACTGCTGCATCCATTTTCAATAAGCTGCCACTCGAATTCAAAAATCTTAGCAGTAATCCCCGCGCTTTCAAATTGAAACTGAAGAGTTTCCTCATGGGTCACTCCTATTCTGTCGAGGAGTTCCTTGAAAAATTAAGCTGATTCTCATTGTATAATTGATAGCGTTTGCTTAAACTTATGGACTGATTTTCTTGCAGGTTCATGAACATTTATTTTTATCTGTTATTACTTTTATGTTGTAAGTTAATGTACTGACACGTTCCATGACCTTGGAGATTTGCTCCTCAATTTGGTCCAACGGAACTTGACGTGTAAATAAATAAATAAATAGTTCTAAGTCCAGGGGACTGATGACCTCAGATATTGAGTCCCATAGTGCTCAGAGCCATTTGAACCAATGAATGACATTGCGGCAGAAGCTCTAATGCAAACATTTTTCCGCGGCGGGATTGTCCTGTTCGGAGTCGCGCTGAAAATTACGATGATCAGCTATTGTAGTTTGAAGTCTATGTTTTCAGAGCATTGACCACGTTATTAGGTAGGAAGCACTTACATACCACAGCATACCCACCCCGCGTCAAACGGTATCGTTGAGCATCTTCATTGGCAGTTGAAAGCAGTACTGAGATGTCACGCAACACCGAAATGGGCAGAGACACTGCCTGTCGTGCTCTGCATCTACGAACGTCATTTAAGGGTGATCTTAAGAGAACTGGTATGTGGACAAACGTTACGCCTACCTTTCGTACAGCATAGCAGATGACACAATCACCGCCTCAGACTTCGCTACCGTGCTCTTACACAACGATGCACAGCATAAGCCACGACGGACCGTGTCCGGTAGTCAGCAGGGGCAACCGTACTTTCCGGATAATGGTCTATGGTACACTCACCTCAGTCGCAATGGATCGGATGAAGCCAGCGGTTCTGGATGCAATAGATGTTACAAATAGTGCGGAACGCAAACCAGAGAAGACAGAAAAATCAACAACAAGAGGTGTTCCTGTACCCTGTGAGCACCATGGTGAACCAGGCACTGCGACACCGAGACCGACGTCGAAGATTACTACGTCGTTCCCTGTTGGAGCCACTGTCACACGTGATGAACCATCCGGTTTCAAGAAACTACTTTTTACGAGGACGGCATTTTACATTCTATCTGCACTATCTTTAGCACTAAAGGGGATAGTCATGTAGTGACCTGATGTTTTGTCCAGTAGAAAATAATGAATGTGTTAAAAGTTCGTATATGATATTGCATTTATTCACGCATCTCAGTGTTCATGACGTCATATTCCTTGAACCTGGTCCATCGATATATATGAGCTTTGCAACAAACGTGTGAGGTTAAGACTACAAGCTTGTCCATCACACTTCGGGAATGTTCGGGTCCGTGCAGGGCCAACGGCAAATCAGTATTTAATTGAAAAGGTACAGAGAAAAGGTCTTAGTTTAGTCGTGCGATGTCGAGAGCTTGTATCCACGTAAACGCCCAGACGACAATCAGTCACCTTCATTTAGACCCCAGACCACGTCGGGATCCCGGAAAATGAATTTGATGACCGCCTGGCCAAACAGGCTACCAGTAAACCAACTCTGGAGATTGACCTCCCGGAGACTGGTCTGAATTTTCGCGATCTGGGATACTGAAGGACGCACCCTTTTAAACCACGTGTTATCAAGGAGAAAACGAATGTGTGGCGGTCATCCATGCAAGCCACTCGCAGAGACTCCGTTGTCCTTTGCCTACTCCGCATCGGCCATAGTTGGCTGACACCTGGTCACCTCCTCCGTCGCGCAGACCCACTTCGGTGTCACTGGCTCCCACATGACCGTCGTCCACATCCTGTTGGACTGCCCAATTTTAACCGCTCTGCGACGGACTGACTTTTAACCTTCCCAGCACTCTGCTCCGGTATTTGGCGACAATGCCTCAATGGCTGATGTTGTTTCGCGTTTTATTCGTATGGGGGTTTTTTGTTACACAGACTAAGGGTGGGCGTGTGGCCTTCGCACACAGGCCTCCATCCTACCTCCATTTTAACTCTGCTTCACCCTTTCTTTGCTATTTGTTGGCCTTGGTGTTGTTCTTGTCCCTGTGTGTGTTCATCTCGCCTTCTCTTTTAGGCTGGAGAGTTCAGTGTGTTGCAGAGTGGCTGACTCATCCTTTTTTATTGGTGCCATCAGCCAGCCTCGGCCATCTGCTGTATTATTTTAATGCCTTCCATTACTTTTCCGTTTAGTGTACGCTTCCCCCTTTTGGTTAGCTTCTTTCGTTGTCTCTTTCCGTATGGTTCTCCGTTAGTTTTCCGCCCTTTTCCTTTCCCCTTTTCGGAATTGTTTTAACTTGAACGTTGTTGGCATGAGGAAAAAGGGACTGATGATCCTGTAGTTTGGTCCGTTTGTACCCGAAACCAACCTACAAGAATTATTAAACTCGTCTAAAATAGGTACTCGCTCCCCGCCGGAGACTTGCTGGCACTGCAGTCTCATGTGCTGTGACGTACGCGCTACGGCCTGTCATTGTCGTGGACCTTGTCTTGAACCATGATGTATTTGGGTAGGTACATTCAGATGCTAGCAAAGAATTATTAAACTAAAACGTCATGCGACGTTTCACGCATATGCAGGTTCTCAAGTATCTCAGTGTTTACGACGTCGTATCTCCTGAATTATTGCAGACAGGTGGTTCTTACACCTACTGGTATTGTTGCCTCACAATAAGGGGTATGTGGACCATGTTTGGTTGAAATCGGTTCAGTGTTTTAGGAAGACATGTGGAACGCACGCACCCGCGCGGTTGGTTCTTCCTGCGCCTCTCTCTCGCCGCTGCAGACGCCGCAGGGCGCGGCGCCGCCGTGTTGCACGGCGCCGGTGGGTTGCGTGCTGTGGGCTGGCTGGTCTCTTGGCAGCCCCGGCTGCGGATGAGGCACAGAAGCGGCGCTTTGTTTGAAGTCCTCGTGGCTCGAGGGCGAACATCGATCGCGTCCGCGTCGCTGGTCCGCGAGCGGAAGGCGGACTTCTGCGCCGCAGTAGCACTGGGGTCGCACATCTGCAGCCTCTGCCTCACTCCTTACTCTGGGGACCACCGGGCTGTCCGCCTACGTGCCGTCGTTTAGGCCTTGTACATGCAAGACACAAAGTTGTCGTTGTTGCTGACATATGTTTGAAAACTGGTTTGATGTAACCAAGCCTGGTGCAAGTCTTTTCACAACTATTGCAACCTACATCCATTTGAAACAGCTATTACTCAATGCCTCAAAAAGCGTCGTATCAACCGATCCCTTCTTTTAATCAGATTGTGGTAAAAAGTTACATTTTCCCCAACTCGTTGCGAGACAGCTTTATTTCTACACTACTGGCCATTAAAATTGCTACACCAAGAAGAAATGCAGATGATAAACGGGTATTCATTGGGCAAATATATTATACTAGAACTGACACGTGATTACATTTTCACGCAATTTAGGTGCATAGATCCTGAGAAATCGTACTCAGAACAACCACCTCTGGCCGTAATAACGGCCTTCATACGCCTAGGCATTGAGTCAAACAGAGCTTGGATGGCGTCTACAGGTACAGCTGCCCATGCAGCTTCAACACGATACCACAGTTCATCAAGAGTAGTCACTGGCGCATTGTGACGAGCCAGTTGCTCGGCCACCATTGACCAGACTTTTTCACTTGGTGAGAGATCAGGAGAATGTGCCGGCCAGGGCAGCAATGGAACATTTTCTGTATCCAGAAAGGCTCGTACAGGACCTGCAACATGCGGTCTTGCATTATCCTGCTGAAATGTAGGGTTTCGCAGGGATCGAATGAAGGGTAGAGCCACGGGTCGTAACACATTTGAAATGTAACGTCCACTGTTCAAAGTGCCGTCAATTCGAACAAGAGGTGATCGAAACGTGTAACCAATGGCACCCCATACCATCACGCCGGGTGATACGCCAGTATGCCGATGACGAATACACGTTTCCAATGTGCGTTCACCGCAATATCGCCAAACACGCATGCGACCATCATGATGCCGTAAACAGAACCTGAATTCATCCGAAAAAATGACGTTTTGCCATTCGTGCACCCAGGTTCGTCGTTTAGTACACCATCGCAGACGCTCCTGTTTGTGATGCAGCGTCAAGGGTAACCGCAGCCATGGTCTCCGAGCTGATAGTCCATACTGCTGCAAACGCCGTCGAACTGCCCGTGCAGATGGTTGTTGTCTTGCAAACGTCCCCATCTGTTGACTCAGGGATCGAGACGTGGCTGCACGATCCGCTACAGCCATGCGGATAAGATGCGTGTCATCTCGACTGCTAGTGATACGAGGCCGTTGTGATTCAACACGGCGTTCCGTATTACCCTCCTGAACCCACCGATTCCATATTCTGCTAAGTCATTGGATCTCGACCAACGCGAGCAGCAATGTCGCGATACGATAAACCGCAATCACGATAGGCTACAATCCGACCTTTATCAACGTCGGAAACGTGATGGTATGCATTTCTCCTCCTTACACGAGGCATCACAACAACGTTTCACCATGCACCGCCGGTCAACTGCTGTTTGTGTATGAGAAATCGGTTGGAAACTTTCCTCATGTCAGCGCGTTGTAGGTGCCGCCACCGGCGCCAACCTTGTGTGAATGCTCTGAAAAGCTAATCGTTTGCATATCACAGCATCTTCTTCCTGTATGTTAAATTTCGCGTCTGTATCACATCATCTTCGTGGTGTAGCAATTTTAATGGCAAGTAGTGTACTTCATACAGCCATCTGATCTTCGGCGTCCTTCCGTAGCGCTACATTTCAAAATCTTCTATTCTGTTATTGCCTATATTGTTTGTCGTCCATTATTTACTGCCATATAAGTCTATGCCCCAGATACATACTTATCCAATACGTTTGTAACACTTTAAATGATATTCACCGTTAACAAAAAAAAAAATGGTTCAAATGGCTCTGAGCACTATGGGACTTAACATCTGTGGTCATCAGTCCCCTAGAACTTAGAACAACTTAAACCTAACTAACCTAAGGACATCACACACATCCATGCCCGAGGCAGGATTCGAACCTGCGACCGTAACAGTCGCGCGGCTCCGGACTGAGCGCCTAGAACCGCGGCCGGCACACAGTTAACATATCTCTCTTTCTGCAAGGTTCTTGGTATTACTAGCCCAAATTATATTATATTTAATTTTTCTTTGATCAATTATTTATCTGTCCAAATAGCAAAACTGTGCCCTAATCTAATTTCCTCCGAATCAGTTGATATATTCAACTAAATTCCATTACCCCTGTCTCATTTGTGTAGTGATATAAATGCCACTGTTAAAACGACTAGTATTAGTAGTAGTAATAGTTGGCATTTACTTACTTATTTGTCTAACTTAGCGACAATGGGAAGGTAGTCCACCGCGGCCTTACGGTAGGAACCATTTCGCCATTAACCTGACTTAATTTAAGGAAACGACACAAAACTTAAATCAAGATGACCAAATAGAGACTGGAGCCTGCTTCCGTAAATAAGGTCTGTTCAAAACAGTGCAACCTCATAAGGTTTATCCCTAGTGTACAACACTGCTTTGTTTATTCAGTATTCTTCAAAAGTTGGGCAATAATGTAAAAAATGGAATGTTACACTATCCAGTCATTTCTCTTATCGATCACTGCATCCACTACATGCTCTACACATTCATTGTTTCACAGGGTAACACTGCATACACTATAAGCTGACGTTACGACGCGTACTACAAACTGACGTCAGGATCATGATGGTGGTGATTGGTTTACATTTTGTATACAGCAACTTCCTGTTTACTTGCATGAAGAATTTAAAGACATCGTCTCTTTATAAAAAGTAAGATCTTAAGCCCCCCCCCCCCCCCCCCCCCCCCATGAACCATGGACCATGGACCTTGCCGTTGGTGGGGAAGCTTGTGTGCCTCAGCGATACAGATAGCCGTACCGTAGGTACAACCACAACGGAGGGGTATCTATTGAGAGGCCAGTCAAACGTGTGGTTCCTGAAGAGGGGCAGCAGCCTTTTCAGTAGTTGCAGGGGCAACAGTGTGGATGATTGACTGATATGGTCTTGTAACATTAACCAAAATGGCTTTGCTGTGCTGGTACTGCGAACGGCTGAAAGCAAGTGGAAACTACAGCCGTAATTTTTCCCGAGGGCATGCAGCTTTACTGTATGATTAAATGATAATGGCGTCCTCTTGGGTAAAATATTCCGGAGGTAAAATAGTCCCCCATTCAGATCTCCGGGCGGGGACTCCTCAGGAGGACGTCGTTATCAGGAGAAAGAATACTGGCGTTCTACGGATCGGAGCGTGGAATGTCAGATCCCTTAATCGGGCAGGTAGGTTAGAAAATTTAAAAAGAGAAATGGATAGGTTAAAGTTAGATATAGTGGGAATTAGTGAAGTTCGATGGCAGGCGGAACAAGACTTTTGGTCAGGTGAATACAGGGTTATAAATATAAAATCAAATAGGGGTAATGCAGGAGTAGGTTTAATAATGAATAAAAAAAATTGGACTACGGGTAAGCTACTACAAACAGAATGTTGTTGTTGTTGTTGTTGTTGTTGTCTTCAGTCCTGAGACTGGTTTGATGCAGCTCTCCATGCTACTCTATCCTGTGCAAGCTTTTTCACCTCCCAGTACTTACTGCAAACTATATCTTTCTGAATCTGCTTAGTGTATTCTTCTCTTGGTCTCCCTCTACGATTTTTACCCTCCACGCTGCCCTCCAATGCTAAATTTGTGATCCCTTGATGCTTCAGAGCATGTCCTACCAACCGATCCCTTCTTCTAGTCAAGTTGTGCCACAAACTCCTCTTCTCCCTAAATTTATTCAATACCTCCTCATTGGTTACGTGATCTGCCCATCTAATCTTCAGCATTATTCTGTAGCACCACATTTCAAAAGCTTCTATTCTCTTCTTGTCCAAACTATTTATCGTCCATGTTTCAGTTCCATACATGGCTACACTCCATACAAATACTTTCAGAAACGACTTCCTGACACTTAAATCTATACTCGATGTTAAAAAATTTCACTTCTTCAGAAACGCTTTCCTTGCCATTGCCAGTTTACTTTTATATCCTCTCTACTTCGACCATCATCAGTTATTTTGCTCCCCAAATAGCAAAACTCCTTTACTACTTTAAGTGTCTCATTTCCTAACCTAATTCCCTCAGCATCGCCCGACTTAATTCGACTACATTCCATTATCCTCGTTTTGCTTTTGTTGATGTTCATCTTATATCCTCCTTTCAAACACTGTCCATTCCGTTCAACTGCTCTTCCAAGTCCTTTGCTGTCTCTGACAGAATTACAATGTCATCGGCGAACCTCAAAGTTTTTATTTCTTCTCCATAGATTTTAATACCTACTCCAAATTTTTCTTTTGTTTCCTTTACTGCTTGCTCAATATACAGATTGAATAACATCGGGGACAGGCTACAAGCCTGTCTCACTCCCTTTCCAACCGCTGCTTCCCTTTCATCCCCCTCGGCTCTTATAACTGCCATCTGGTTTCTGTACAAATTGTAAATAGCCTTTCGCTCCCTGTATTTTACCCCTGCCACCTTTAGAATTTGAAAGAGAGTATTCCAGTCAACATTGTCCAAAGCTTTCTCTATGTCTACAGATGCTAGAAACGTAGGTTTGCCTTTCCTTAATCTTTCTTCTAAGATAAGTCGTAGGGTCAGTATTGCCTCACATGTTCAAACATTTCTATGGAATCCAAACTGATCTTCCCCGAGGTCGGCTTCTACCAGTTTTTCCATCCGTCTGTAAAGAATTCGCGTTAGTGTTTTGCAGCAATGACTTATTAAGCTAATAGTTCCGTAATTTTCACATCTGTCAACACCTGCATTCTTCGGGATTGGAATTATTATATTCTTCTTGAAGTCTGTGGGTATTTCACCTGTCTCACACATTTTGCTCACCAGATGGTAGAGTTTTGTCATGACTGGCTCTCCCAAGGCCGTCAGTAGTTCCAATGGAATGTTGTCTAATCCCGGAGCCTTGTTTCGACTCAGGTCTTTCAGTGCTCTGTCAAACTCTTCACGCAGTATCTTATCTTCCATTTAGTCTTCATCTACATCCCCTTCCATTTCCATAATATTGTCCTCAAGTACATCGCCCTTGTATGGACCCTCTATATACTCCTTCCACCTTTCTGCTTTCCCTTCTTTGCTTAGAACTGGGTTTCCATCTGAGCTCTTGATATTCATACAAGTGGCTCTCTTTTCTCCAAAGGTCTCTTTAATTTTCCTGTAGGCAGTATCTATGTTACCCCTAGTGAGATAAGCCTCTACATCCTTACATTTGTCCTCTAGCCATCCCTGCTTATTCGTTTTGCACTTCATGCCAATCTCATTTTTGAGACGTTTGTATCTATTTTGCCTGTTTCATTTACTGCGCTTTTATATTTTCTTCTTTCATCAATGAAATTCAATATTTCTTCTGTTACCCAAGGATTTCTACTAGCCCTTGTCTTTTTACCTACTTGATCCTCTGCCGCCTTCACTACTTCATCCCTCAGAGCAACCCATTCTTCTTCTACTGTATTTCTTTCCCCCATTCCTGTCAATTGTTCCCTTATTCTCTCCCTGAAACTCTGAACAACCTCTGGTTCGTTCAGTTTATCCAGGTCCCATCTCCTTAAATTCCCACCTTTTTGCGGTTTCTTCAGTTTTAATCTACAGTTCATAACCAATAGATTGTGGTCAGAGTCCACATCTGCCCCTGGAAATGTGTTACAATTTAAAACCTGGTTCCTAAATCTCTGTCTTACCATTATATAATCTATCTGATACCTTCTAGTATCTCCAGGATTCTTCTATGTATACAACCTTCTTTTATGATTCTTGAACCAAGTGTTAGCTATGATTAAGTTATGCTCTGTGCAAAATTCTACCAGACGGCTTCCTCTTTCATTTCTCTCCCCCAATCCATATTCACCCACTATGTTTCCTTCTCTCCCTTTTCCTACTCTCGAATTGCAGTCACCCATGACTATTAAATTTTCGCCTCCCTTCACTACGTGAATAATTTCTTTTATCTGATCATACACTTCATCAATTTCTTCATCATCTGCAGAGCCAGTTGGCATATAAACTTGTACTACTGTAGTAGGCATGGGCTTCGTGTCTATCTTGGCCACAATAATGCGTTCACTATGCTGTTTGTAGTAGCTTACCCGTACTCCTATTTTTTTATTCATTATTAAACCTACTCCTGCATTACCCCTATTTGATTTTGTATTTGTAACCCTGTATTCACCTGACAAAAAGTCTTGTTCCTCCTGCCACCGAACTTCACTAATTCCCACTATATCTAACTTTAACCTATCGATTTCCCTTTTTAAATTTTCTAACCTACCTGCCCGATTAAGGGATCTGACATTCCACGCTCTGATCCGTAGACCGCCAGTTTTCTTTCTCCTGATAACGACGTCCTCCTGAGTAGTCATCGCCCGGAGATCCGAATGGGGGGCTATTTTACCTCCGGAATATTTTACCCAAGAGGACGCCATCATCATTTAACCATACAGTAAAGCTGCATGCCCTCGGGAAAAATTACGACTGTAGTTTCCCCTTGCTTTCAGCGGCTCGCAGTACCAGCACAGCAAGGCCGTTTTGGTTTGTGTTACAAGGCCAGATCAATCAATCATCCAGACTGTTGCCCCTGCAACTACTGAAAAGGCTGCTGCCCCTCTTCAGGAACCACAAGTTTGTCTGGCCTCTCAACAGATACTCCTCCGTTGTGGTTGCACCTACGGTACGGCCATCTGTATCGCTGAGGCACGCAAGCCTCCACACCAACGGCAAGGCCCATGGTTCATGGGGGTAGGGCAAACAGCGTAGTGAACGCATTATTGTGGCCAAGATAGACATGAAGCCCACGTCTACTGCAGTAGTACAAGTTTATATGCCACCTAGATCTGCAGATGACGAAGAAATTGATGAAATGTGTGATGAGATAAAAGAAATTATTCAGGTAGTGAAGGGAGACGAAAATTTAATAGTCATGGGTGACTGCAATTCGAGAGTAGGAAAAGGGAGAGAAGGAAACATAGTGGGTGAATATGGATTGGGGGAGAGAAATGAAAGAGGAAGCCGTCTGGTAGAATTTTGCACAGAGCTTAACTTAATCATAGCTAACACTTGGTTCAAGAATCATAAAAGAAGGTTGTATACATAGAAGAATCCTGGAGATACTAGAAGGTATCAGATAGATTATATAATGGTAAGACAGAGATTTAGGAACCAGGTTTTAAATTGTAAGACATTTCCAGGGGCAGATGTGGACTCTGACCACAATCTATTGGTTATGAACTGTAGATTAAAACTGAAGAAACTGCAAAAAGGTGGGAATTTAAGGAGATGGGACCTGGATAAACTGCAAGAACCAGAGGTTGTACAGAGTTTCAGGGAGAGCATAAGGGAACAATTGACAGGAATGGGGGAAAGAAATACAGTAGAAGAAGAATGGGTAGCTTTGAGGGATGAAATAGTGAAGGCAGCAAAGGATCAAATAGGTAAAAAGACGACGGCTAGTAGAAACCCTTGGGCAACAGAAGAAATATTGAATTTAACTGATGAAAGGAGAAAATATAAAAATTCAGTAAGTGAAGCAGGCAAAAAGGAATACAAACGTCTCAAAAATGAGATCGACAGCCGACCTCGGGGAAGATGAGTTTGGATTCCGTAGAAATGTTGGAACACATGAGGCAATGTTGACTCTACGACTTATCTTAGAAGAAAGATTAAGGAAATGCAAACCTACATTTTTAGCATTTGTAGACTTAGAGAAAGCTTTTAACAATGTTGATTGGAATACTCTCTTTCAAATTCTGAAGGTGGTAGGGGTAAAATACAGGGAGCGAAAGGCTATTTACAATTTGTACAAAAAGCAGATGGCAGTTACAAGGGTCGAGGGGCATGAAATCCCTTTCCCTCGCTTCCCAACCACTGCTTCCCAGCAGTGGTTGGGAAGCGAGTCAGACAGGGTTGTAGCCTATCGCCGATGTTATTCAATCTGTATACTGAGCAAGCAATAAAGGAAACAAAAGACCTTCGCCATCTTTGAGTGACGGTTTCATCGGCAAACCTCTTCATTTTAATTTCTTGCTCGTGAAATTTAGTGCCCCTGTCCAAATTTTTGCGTGGTCCTTTACTGCTTGCTCAGTGTACAGATTGAATAACATGACAGGAAAGACAACAAACCTGTCTCACCCCCTTTTGAACTACTGTCTCCCTTTTATATCTTCAGAGTCTTAAAACTGCGATCTGTTTTCTGTACAAATTGTGGCTAACCCTTCGCTCTCTGTTTGTATTTTATCCCTGCTACCTTCAGAAATTAAAAAATTCAAATAAATGGGATCGGACCAGTTTGGCTGTTGCAGATACCTCACGATAATAAGTTATTTTGTCGTTTGCAGTGGGGGTTTTTGCGTTTTCGTCGAGACTTTCCTTCTAAAGTTCGCAAACGGATCCCAGCACTGAGTACAGCTCAACTTCTGTCCAGTGATCACGTCGTACAACTATCTATGTAAATTGCCTTGACCTTAAGAGAGATATTATTTCAGTTTTACTTGAGTTTTAGAAATCCCATCAGGTTGCAACAAAATAACACATCGAAGTAATTGAGAGGCCTGCGGCTGGATTTGCTCTGTTCGAGTTTATATTAGGAAATGCTTGACCTTAGATGGGAATCCTCGGAGGGAAGTAGATGATGATTTGGCGAAACGCTATTTATGCAGTTCAGAGAACCAGCATTCGCGGCAGACTGCAGACCGAGTCTACTGCGACCAACGTTCATGTCGGAAGGACAAAAAATGGAAAATACGACTCATACAGATGCATACGTGAACAACTCTTCCTCTTGCTCCATTTGCGTTTAAAAAATAAAAGAAAATGATTAGCAGCAGAATAAAGCAGAATAACTGTCAATATCACAAGTCCGGAACCCCGCTACAGTGGTTTGAGGAGTGTGATAGTTAATTTACGTTAATGTCTTGGCCACTGGATTCGCCTCATACGAAGCCTTATGAGCGTCATGTGAGACGCTATTGGATGCCACTTGGGCGCTTACAAACTGCTGACACTTAGTTCACGGGAATTTCCGTAACTGTGCGTAGAGATCTGATGCGACATACCTACAAAGAACTTGCCGAATCCATGCCACGCACAATCGTCGCTGTACTGCGTTTCAGAGGCAGGCCAACATGCTTGTAACCAGGTGTTCATAATGTTTTGGTTCGTCAAAATATGTGTCACGGCAGTTGTATTTTCTGGTTATCGCGAGTGACTAATCACTTGATAAAGTTTCGAAGCTGTGCTGGCATGACTGGCGTGAAATCGTGCCGATACACACTGTGAGGCAGTGACTCACAGTGGCGTAGAATTTTAAAAAACTGCAATCAATGAATTCCTTTACACACAGGTGTTTCCTGCATCACATATTTATCATTGATAGTGGAAAATCAGTCTAACTACTTAAGAGGCGCAAATTGATTCGCACAACACATCCTCGTGCCCGTTTTGTCAGGTAAGAACATGAAAATGCTAAGCTCGCATCTACTTACCTATCATGGTGGGTGTATAGACCATCCTTACAGTTTTCCTCTGATGACGATACATCATTGAATGCTTGTAAATAACGAAAGGAACAGTCTAATAGGTGTGAAAATTAAGAACTTAATTTGAAATCAGTTACAAATTAGTTGTTCCCATTCTGATAGCGTAGATTAGAAGAATTAACAGGTGAGTGACCCGATTAACTTACTGTTAGATTGTGTATGCCGGACAGAGCCTCGAATCCTGAACCTTGTATTGTGCAGCCAATTCTCTCATTGACTGAGGTATCCAGGTACGATTCATGGCCCGCTCTCACAGCTTCAATCCTACTAGTACCTACCTCTTACTTTCGAAACTGCACAGGCGCTCTCCTGCATACACTGGGGGACTAGCACTCATGGATGCAACTATATTCTAGAGAAATGCCAGCCTATGGGATTGTGTCCAGAACGAATTATCAATCTGCAGCAGTGTGTGCCACATTAAAATTGTCTGCCAGATCTGGATTAGAACCTAGAACCCAGTCTTTTGCAGCCATTGCTTTTATCAGTTGAACTATCCAGGTGCTCCTCTGTACAGAGTGAAGCTTCATTCTGGAAACAACTCTTAGGCGTGCCTAAGCATTTTCACCGCTGTAGCCTTCTTTCCAGTAGTGCGAGTCCGCCAAGGTATGTAGGAGATCCTCTGTGAAGTTCGGAAGGTAGCCGAGCGATACTGGCAGAAGTGAAGCTGTGAGGACATGTCGTGAGGCATGTCGGGATAGGTCAATCGGTAAGAGATCGCCGGCGAAAGGGGCAAGACTGATGGTTGGACTCCAAGTGTGGGAAGCAGTTTTAAACTACCAGGAAGTTTCAAATCGGCACAAGCTCCGCTGTGGAATGGAACATCCATTCAGGTTTACCCTTTGTATGACAATTAAAGTGTTTACTTACCTACACCGCGTGTCCAAGAAGTTCTGAGACTGATTTTGTTCCTGGCTAAGGCCGATGTCAGTGCAACAATTACTGTGGCAGTTCGTACTAACAACTGTAAACAAGAAAACAACAGATGTGCATTCGATCAGTCGCTTGTAAGAAAACAAGTGTTAAGTACTGGACGTGCGACCATAGCGTGTCAGCGTGGTTGTGTGACAAACCATAAAGGAGCAACATCTCTCAATCAAGTGTTCAAGACGTTCTCCACAAAGTTTTGAAAAAGAGAAAAGTACGTGCAGAGTTTGTCCCGCACACCTTCACTCCTGTACGAAAATCGACTTGAGGACGCCTTCTGCGTCTTGATTGAAAGGCGGACAAGTCTTTTTCAGAAGAAATCACTGATGACGAGACTTCGTGTTACCAATAGGGACCTACCGCAAAACGCTAAAGCGCAGAAATTCACTTGCTTTGACGACATAACCGACATTCAAGACAGTGTGATGCGCGGTTTGACCACTGCACAGGACGACTCCTGTGACGGTTTCACATAATTGCATGAACGTTCAGTGCGTCGCACTTAAGTGGGAGGAGACTTGTAGAACACCTGAAGCATTGACTTTTCTGTTTCTTATTAATCCAGTCTCGGAACTTCTTGTAGTGACGGTGTACGTAGTAAAGCTGTTCAAGAGATGATGGCGGAATTGCCAAAGAGCCAACTGCGTATTCGTTGGTTACCAAGGTTGTCGGCTGCAGGCAAATCAACAAGATTTCACACCTTCCGAATTACTACTTTAACTCCAGGACTAATGATGTACAACTATAATCAGCCAAGTCATACAAATATTTGGAAATAACAGCATGTAGAGATACGAAGTTCAACGACCATATGGGCTCAGATTAGATATAGCAAATAACGTGCAATGATTCAGTGGCAGGATATTAGGAAACTGCAGTTTATCTGCAAAACAAATGGTTCAAGTGGCTTTGAGCGCTATGGGACTTAACTTCTGAGGTCATCAGTCTCCTAGAACTTAGAACTGCTTGAACCTAACTAAGCTAAGGACATCACACACTTCCATGCCCGAGGCAGGATTCGAACCTGCGACCGTAGCGGTCGCTCAGTTCCAGACTGTAGCACCTAGAACCAGTCGGCCACAGCGGCCGGCTATCTGCAAAGCAGATTATACGCAGAACTGTTCTGCTGTCCATACTCTAACAGTTCTCAAGTGCTTGAGTACACAAGAAGTCTGATTAACAGGTGACATCGAGGGTACACAAGTAATGGGAATGCGAATTGTCTGAGGCTTACTTGACTAAATGCGAACAAAGCTTAGCTGGCAGAACTGGAAGAGTGATGTTAACATCGTGAGAACCTGT
This sequence comes from Schistocerca americana, assembly GCF_021461395.2. Taxonomy (NCBI): domain Eukaryota; kingdom Metazoa; phylum Arthropoda; class Insecta; order Orthoptera; family Acrididae; genus Schistocerca; species Schistocerca americana. Next base: position 545,980,516 of record NC_060119.1, read on the forward strand.
TTAAATACATTAAAGGGTCCTCTTTCAGTGCAGAAACGATGCAAGTTCCTCAGCCCATTACGTATCTCTTGCGTAGAAATCATGCCGTTAAAAACTAGGTGCGCAATAGCCTTTGCAGAGACGCATAAGCAATCATTCTTCTTACTGTCCAAGCGTAAATGGTACTAACTCACCAAATATTACAAGCCTTAAGTAATGAAATCTCTCCATTTGCTGTTTTTTGTGATCCTTCCTAGGCGTTTGATTACGTAGAACATGTTCTCAGTTTTATGGAATTGACGGCTTTACAAACAGGAGGTTTCAGTCATACTTCACAATCAGATTGCAAAATGCTGCGCTGAATAATCCAAACTTTGTTGTAAGAAGAGAGAATTTTAGTCACTAGGGAGAAGTGACGAAGGGACTCCCACGGCGCTTCACTTTGGGTCCACTCCTATTCCTTATAAAGAGTGTCCCAGGAGCATTGGCCAATATTCAGGGGTGTCACAGAAACGGACATTGAAGCAAAAAATTTCAGATGGAATACGGATTATGGCTGCGACGAATGCTGGACGACCAGGAACTAGTGATCGTGTGTTCCGGAACATGGAACAGAGGTGCCACGTCTGTGTCGACGTCGGTGGTCGTCTCATCGAGATCTACTTGTAAGCGGTTTTACGCGACAGACAGAAGCAGTCAGAGAGCAACGTGTGTCGTATTTTCCGTGCGACGGGAAACAGTACGTTCCTGAAAATGAGTTCTATACTAAACTTTATCATCTTGGTCCTCACTACAACTTCTTGAGTCTGTGAAGGGTATTTAGTTACACAGGGTTAGTTACAGTGTGTAAAACATAGGTTCCTCAGATAACGCGGTAGTCCTGCTCATTGCTACTGGTTATCTGTCCCGCGTTTTCGGTCAGTTCTCTTTGGGAATACGTACTCTATGCATTACGGCCGACTATTTTAAATTCTAATTCTACTTTGTACTTAATATATTTCGAAATTTTAAAATTCACTCCTTCCTTACGTTTTGTGAAACATGTTAGAGCCCAGAAAGAGTTTTTAAGAAACGTTTACCCGGGCCATAAAAATGTCGCCAAAGTTGTCCGGCAACAGTGTGATCAAACTAATTGCAGCCTCATGTGCGGCAACATTGCCTGTCACTGGCGCCCGGCAATGTGTGTGTCTTTACGCTTACGGGACAAGAGTTTTTACACGAGCCGGCTTCCGGATCTTCAACTCGGGAACTGATGCTGGATGCATACCTTTTCCAGAACGCTGAAACACAAACAAGTGATTTGCCCGAGAATTGGTGGGAGCAATATCAGTACGAATGACTCTACACCCATCAGAACTGGTTTGGCGACCACTAATGGTGATTCATACAGAAATTTATAATAATGAATTGTTATAATTAAACCTTTTGTGCTTGAGTCAGTGCAGACGGAAATCCATTCACCATATGGGTACCCATCATGATTGGAATTATGTTCAGACTTCGTGCTGCAGGATTTGCTTTGGTAGTAGCGTTAGTGTCATGACTTGCCATGAGGCACCAGTACAGATATGGCGACGTAGGGCTGAAACGTAAGCATCAGTGTGCATCAGTATCGCAGATAATCAGCATGGTTCGGCACAAGATGAGCAGGGCTCTACTCGTTAAAGTAGATTGTCAAAACAGCAGCAACGTTTCTGCTGCTCTTAATGAGCATCGACGCAGTAAAGGAATACGTAGGGATCAGCTTTCTGCACCGGGGTTGGAGAACATGATTCGGGGCAGTGAACACACACAATTGTCGCATTTTGGGATAGTCACCGACAACGAACGTTCATGAAGTGCCCTTGCATAGTGAACCCGTCACTGTGTGGTTTGGCTTCACGACACAGTTCATAATTGGTCCATTTTTCTTTGAGAGACTCGAACCCCAAAGACCAAGGACATTACAGTGATCTGCTTCACCAACATGATCCCTGCTCTGTGGGAGAGGGGTGCTTTGGACTCAGATGTTTTGATGCACGGTGAAGCTCCAACCTGTTTTTCTCGGTTACTCTGCAACACATTTGGGGGAAACCGAATGATTGGTCGATCGTTTCAAATTGCGTGGCCACCAAGATAACCAATTTTTAACCCTTTTGATTTCTGGCTTCGAGGTTACCCGAAGGATAGGGTTTATCAAAGGGGTGCGAACATACGTTGGAGGTTGAAGATGAGCATAGCGAGGGAGATAACGAATATCCCACATGAAATGTTTCGGCCAGCAGTAGAGAAATCTCCAGTGCGGTTCCAGAGTGTCATGGTTGCAGATAGTCCTCATATTGGCAACGTTTGTAACCTGGAAAATAAACATGGTATGTAATTAACAAATGTTACTCTCTAATGTAGAAATTAAAATTTGTCTCTCTCAGTTGTTATTTTATTTTGCATGGCATTACTAATGTTTCTACCAAGTTTCATTGTCCTACGATCTGTTGTTTTTCATTGGGGGGGGGGGGGGGGGCTCTCAAGTAGAAAAAGTTTAATTATAACCATCCTATGCCTCTTCAAAATGCGCTTCTCATCGATATGCCTCCTTATACAAGATTCTTGTTCTTAAGGCTTTGGTGGAAGGACTTACGGGATTCATTAAAGTAGTTTGAAATAAGCCAAATGTTTGTTGTTGTTTTTATTGAGGTTGCATGGGGGCTTAATTAAATACGATTGAAAATACTTTTTAAATTTTTCGTAGCTGTAAGTCCGATTACGCTGTTTCGTAAACGGTTGGCCCTGACTAGTATTATTACGCTATCTGACTGCAAAGAACAACAACAAGAATGAAATGAAATTTTTCGTTAACACAATTAATTAATTAAGTCCCCAGCAACTATGAAACCTACGAAACCAAAGCATAAGTATAACTGTTCTGTATGTGGAAGTATGACTCAACGCACATCTGGCACGGTTCTTCTTCAACAAGACAAGAAATTTCAAATACCATTTACTGACGTGATAAAAGAAAATTACAAACACTATAATTACGCAAGAAAACCAGAATTCACTCTAATACAAGAACACAAGCCAGATGCTTTGTTGACTGAACCTGTAATGACACATTATTTCAGACACACAAATAATAAAAGAACATTGTGGTTTTTACCTTCATATATATTGACGAAATGCACTCTGATCATTACAATAACATCTGCTATCTCTCCCATCAAATAACTGGATAAAACATGGAACAAACACTCCTTACTATAACATCTCGACAAGCCTTGCCCACTAGCACATCTCAACACTAACTGTCTTCTACGAGCTCTGCCCACACACTGACTACTACGAGCTCTTAACAGGCACTGACTTCTAAGAGTTCTTAACAGGCACTGTCTTCAACGAGTTCTCTCCAAGCACTGTCTACCACGAGTTCTTAACAGGCACTGACTACTACGAGCTCTCGACAAGCACTGTGGAGGCGGCTTAATAGTACTCTTTGGCGCTATCTCTGGCGCAGTGGCTCAGTATAGCCACCTTTCAAGGTTCACCAGTGCAGTGAGAGAACTGTTAATTTCATAAATGTGATACATCTACGAGCAGTTATGGGACTTGAATAGTCGCATAAAAGCATCGTATTAATAAATAAAAGCCGTTGTGGCCGAGCGGTTCTAGGCGCTTCGGTTCGGAACCGCCTCGGGCATGGATGTGTGTGATGTCCTTAGGTTAGTTAGGTGTAAGTAGTTCCAAGTCCTAGGGGACTGATGGCCTCAGATGTTAAGTCCCATAGTGCTCAGAGCCATTTGAACCATTTAATAAATAAGAAATTGCAAATTGCAACTGCCTATATAACACATATGATGAAGCTTCAAAAAAGTTTAGACATCTTAAGAACCTTTGTATGAGGGGCAGTCACATAAAAACCGAACACCCGCCAAAACGGGGCCATTGAATGGTTCCGTTGAAGAGTAATCACTATACTTGTTAAGACATTTATCCCACTGGGAGACGAGACGGTCAGTTCCTGTTTCGTAGAACGCGGTCGGCCGCTGACGGATTAGCAGCCACACCCACTGTTGCAATTCTTCGTCAAACGGAAACCGACGTCTATGTATGTCTTTCTTCATGTCACCAAAGATGTAAAAAAAACATACGCCGAAAGGTACAGAGGATGTTGCATTGTTTCCCAACCAATTGGCAGTGTGGGGGCGGGCGTTATCGTCGAACAGGGTGATTCCGTCCTTCAGCATTCCTGGCTTTTGAACTCTATGGCACGTCGCAGTTGGTGAAAAATGACGAGCAGAAAGCCACTGCAGTCGGAGGAGGAGATTAGTAATGAAGTTTTGGATTTCTTGCCGGGGGAGATGTGTGACGTTTCCGCTGTTGACTTTGCCTTTTGCCCCCGGGCTCGAAATGGTGGCACCACATTTCCTCTTCTTTGGCGATTTGGGGCAGAAACATGCCCTTCTTCGTGGTACCACAGGAGATGACTCTGATTGGACGCCATTCTATCCTCTTTTCACGTTTTTTTTATTTTTTAAATGTGCGGGCCGTCAGGTAATGCAGCATCCACTGCGCGCAAATTTTGCGGTAATGCAAGCGGTCTTTGATAATGGCATGCACGGAGCCACGGCTGATGCCACCTGAACACGAATTCCGTCCTCCGTGGTTCGTCGGTCTCCACAGTTAAGGCCATCAACCTGCCCGTTTTATCAGAGGCAGTGGCCCGATGGTCTGCCCTGGGCGCGGATCATCTTGCGGTGATGTGCGCCCTTCCCGGAATCTCCTCCGCCTCTCGTGTACACACGTCAGGGACTTCAGGCATTCTCCTACACAACGGACATGCGACGATGAATTTCACGTACTGCAGCAAAGTCAGCCACCAGAAAACCAACCACAGCTCTCTGCTCTTTTTTTACTTGCCTCCCAAGTCAAGAACTGGATGAACACACTAGGCGAGCCCGCCGACAGCCGTAGTAACCTAACAACTACCTGCACAATTCATCCTGACAGTCATTACCGGAGCGCCACTTTCTAAACTTCACAGAAGCTCTCCTACGTTAATTGTCTGACTAGCACTCCTGCAAGATAAGGTAGCGCAAGAAAGGTTTGCCACGTCCTACAGTACTTATACATACAGCGATATTACCACACAGTTTTTGCTGAGAATGGGTTTATATTCATATTTCTTCTCTTGTCACTGCTCTCTCTCTCTCTCTCTCTCTCTCTCTCTCTCTCTCTCTCTCTCTCTCTCTCTCTCTCTCTCTCTCTGTGTGTGTGTGTGTGTGTGTGTGTGTGTGTGTGTGTGTGTGTGTGTCGACACCAGGACGACAGCTTCGCTTTGTGTTATATTCTTGTTGTTTTCCAATCTGTCTTTCTGAAAGACAAAATGATTCCGCCTCGAAATACTGTGGGGGCTACCTATTACATTAATTTTCATCTTAATTAATGAGAACACGGATTTATGGACAGCCCTGCAGGATTCATGGTGTCAGTTCCCTCCAGCACTACTTCAGACATTAGTCCAGATCATGCCACGTCGTGTTGTGGTACTTCTGCTTGCGGGGGCCCTACACGATATTAGGTAGATGTACGAGTATCTTTAGCTCTTCTGTGTATATTAATTTCGAGTATAAGACGCACCTGAATTTTGGAGGCAATTTTTCGAAGAAGAAAGTGCGTCTTCTGCGACTTAAGATGCAGTATCCATTACACTTTCTACGTAAATGTATGTACTTTTTTCTTGATTGGTTCATTTTGTCGGTGAAGATATTAAATCGCTGGTCCGAGTCTGTCTCCATGCGCTTGTTGTATTATTAGATTTTTGTTAATGAACCCACTTTTGTAATTGCACCTAAATTTCTGTATTATTGGTTAGACTATTGACTTGGGGTCTGAATTTGTAACCACTGTACGACGATAAATAATTATTAAGAAATAACGTAAATTAAAATTATAAGTTATTATTTTGAATATATTGTTGGTACCCCATTTTCAGTTTGTGATTTGTAACAAATTTTTCGTTGCAATAACGGACAACCTACGCTGCTGCGAGAGGAGTAAGATTTAGTTATTCTCGCATGCCAGCTGTGAGTAGGAACGGACCTGCAACTTGTTCTTCGGAACAACAGTTTATTGGTCGCTGCATTGTCCTGCTGGAATTATCCAAGTACGTCGGAATGCCCAATGGACATCAATGGATGCAGATGGTTCAAATGGCTCTGAGCACTATGCGACTTAACTGCTGTGGTCATAAGTCCCCTAGAACTTAGAACTACTTAAACCTAACTAACCTAAGGACATCACACACATCCATGCCCGAGGCAGGATTCGAACCTGCGACCGTAGCGGTCGTGCGGTTCCAGACTGTAGCGCCTTTAACCGCTCGGCCACTCCGGGCGGCTGGATGCAGATGATCAGACAGGATGCTTACGTACGTGTCACCTGTCAGAGTCGTATCTTCATCTATCAAGGGTCCCATATGACTCCAGCTGCACACGCCGCACACCATTACAGAGCCTCCACCAGCTTGACTAGTCCACTGCTGACATGCAGGGTCCGTAGATTCATGAGGTTGTCTCCATACCCGTATACGTCCATCCGCTCGACACAATTTGAAACGAGACTCGTGCGACAAGGCAACATGTTTCAAGTCATCAACAGTCCAATGTCGGTGTTGATCGACCTAGGCGAGGCGTAAAGCTTGGTGTCATGCAGTCACGAGTGGGCCTTCGGCTCCGAAAGCCCATATCGATGATGTTTCGTTGAATGGTTCGCAGCTGACACTTGTTGATAACCTATCATTGAAATCTGCAACAATTTGCGGAAGTGTTGCACTTCTATCACGTTGAACGGCTCTCGTCAGTCGTCGTTGGTCCCGTTCTTGCAGGATCTTTCTCCGGCCGAACCGATGTCGGAGATTTGATCTTTTACCAGATTTCTGATATACACGGTACACTCGTGAAATGGTCGCACGGGAAAATCCCCACTTCATGGCTACCTCGGAGATGCTGTGTCCCATCTCTCGCGCGCCGACTATAACACCACATTCAAACTCATTTAAATGTTGATAACCTGCCACTGTACCAGCTGTAACCGATATAACAACTGCGCCAGGCACATGCTGTCTTATACAGGCGTTGCTGACCGCAGCGCCGTATTCTGCCTGTTTACATGTCTCTGTATTTGAATACGCATACCTATACCAGTGTCTTTGCCGCTTCGGTTTAAAAATGCCCAGTGTTCGACATAAAATTCTCTCCAGTCTTAAAAATGGTCATATATTCTATGCCGCGGGCAACCTATCTCTATGTGGTAACACTGGATTCAACTGTTGGTAGCAGTGTACCGATGCGACGAACACGAGTAGCGGAGATTCACAAGCTTGCTAATACTCCCCCCACCTCCCCTCACGCCATGCCATCTACAAACCCAGAACAATGTCTAGCTTATGATGCGTCGTTGAAGTCTATGGTGCCAGTGAACCTGAATTGAAAATCTTTTGTGCTATCGGTAACAGAGTAATGTTTTTGTTAGTAGCTAAGTTCGTAATGGATAATTTGTGCCAGGATAGCAAGAGAAACCTTTACTTCCTGCTTCTTGCCGGCAGTCGGCTTAACATTAGGGTATTGAGGCACGCCACCAAGACCGATAAAAATGTGTGCCTCACTCTTCACTACCTCCTATATGGCGGCCACTTAAACGCAGAGGTTATCCTATCAGGCGATAGAACCACTCCAAAGCAACAGGGGCGGAGAGCTGAAGAATAGAACCAGGGCTTTGCGAAGCAGGACGCTACACTCACAGCACATAGGTTGGCTACGCGTCAGTTTTGTCAAGCCAACGGGAAGATAGTTTCAGGTAACTAATGAAGAAGGAGGCGAATTTAGGAGAAAAATTTCGACGCTTTTCTAAGCGCGAAATGTTACAGACTCTCCATAACTTGTCGGGTTACGATGTGCTTGGTGCAAACTAGGCCGATCCTCTCACGCGACGTTCATACGTGGTCGACTGATACCTTGATGACGAATATGACTACCCTCACGCTGCCCTCCATTCAAACACCGGACCACTGCCACGTCTGAATGCTCCACGAATCTGGATATTGCAGGATTCTATCCGTTGAGAAAATGGAAACACTTAACGAGGCCCCTTTCAGATTTCGTCAGGTAATGATAACGCTGTCTCACAAGGGTACGCGGTATCTGCATGCCCTTCACAATGATCGCTCAGTATCTGACACTGTTCACGTCTTCATACACCTTATTAGACGTAGTGTCAACACTAAACACGAACAACACTAGTGGATTCTGGTGACCGTTTTATCTGTCCCAGAGAAATGCCACTCTTACATTTACGTACCCGTCGACAGTGTGTACGTGTAGGAAGTTACACTGACATCCAACCATGTCTTCTGGGGGCTACACATTTTTGTCAGGCAGTGTATAACGAAGTACGAAAAAAGGCTGCACAGATATTTCACGCAGATCTTGATAAATTTTCAGAACAGTGTAAAAATTGGCAACATGCTTCAATTTTTCAGAATTGCAAAATTGTGGAGTTCACAAAATGCAGAAACCTGGTAGCTATGACTACGGCGTCAGTCACTACTCAACTGATGCAAATAACTGTGTGTAATAATTGGTGGTGATATGAAGTGGAATGATCACGTAGACTCCGTCGTAGATAAAGTAGACGACAGGCTTCTGTTCAAAGTGGAAAAATGCAGTCAGTCTACAAAGATATGGCTGCTGGTAAATCCTAGTAGACTGCTCTAATTTTTGGACATCTAACAAGTCTACTGATGAACACACACAGAGAAGGGGCAGGTTTGCTTGACCAACAGAAGTGTGTCACGGAAGTGGTGAGGAAACTGAACTGAAAGACGCTCGAAGATGGAAATGCCAACTAGTCCCGTGAAAGCCTCCTCAGAAAGTTTCAAGAACCAGTATTAAGTTTGGAATCTAGGACTATACTGCAGCTCCCTGCGTATAGTTTTCGTTGGGAACAAGAATAATAGACACAAGGAGGCAATTTAAGCAACCATTCTTGCATCTATCCAATGCGAATGGGACAGGAAGACACCCTAATACCTATTACATTGGTAAGTACCGTCAGCCATGCACTTTAGTCATGTGCGAAGTGGAACTGTAGATGTTAGTACTTACTATCTTGCGTTCAGCCTTTTCTTCATAGCAAGTACTGCCAATGTTACTCTGCTAAACACGAAGTAACTGACACTGATTCACACCTAGACGTTACCGAGTTGAATATTCTCTGCTGATATGCGTACATTTATATCTTTATGAAAATAATGTTAATTTCTCTCTTCCTGTGACAGATTCCGAATCCTATATTTATACTGTTTGGTACAATCACAGTCGCGATACGGTGCTGTAAGAGATTGGAACGACACTAGCGCCCCTGTCACCAAAGAACCCAGCCATACGATTACCTATTTCTTAATTATATTTCAACTTAATTAAAAAGCAGCTATTAGACTATGTTTTTGCGTCCGAAGTATTAGTAAATTATCAAGAGAAATGAATGTCTTGAAATAAATGTAAAAAGTGCAAAAACTTATTTATGAAGAAATACTTTCGAATATGAGTGTAATTGTTGCTTACTTTACTAAAACGAAGAAAGTACAATCACAGTATGACGTACATAAGAATAATACATTTCTGTTGCTACCTGGTCTTGTTACGGTAGGCACTTTTGACACGTAACAATTTTGTATGTAGCCTAATGATTCACAGATTCTTACACTACACACGATTTTCTAATACCCGAATATTTTTGTAAATGTAATTACTTTCTCTTCAAAAGACTGTTGTAGTGATGATGCTTGCCGTTTGTGGCTCAGGTGTAGCAACAATCGCAGAACTGGTTCTTTCTGCGTTAGGAAACAGCTTTATTGCTTCTGACGGCTTTGAATAATTTAGATATTGCATTCCATACAAGTTTTCTACGTTCCACTTTCAATGATTTGACTGGAAATGTAGCGAATAAAACGTAACATTGTTGGGTAGGAATACGACCTCTCTCTGCAAAAGGTGATGTCTTCTGCTATTTAGAAACAACACTCTTTAACAAATATATCTACGTTACAAGAGAATCGTAAACAAAGTTCCAAAATGTGCCAATTTATATAGGGACATAGATACATTAATACTTGTTCCATAGATCATGAATACGACATTTCGTAATGATGTGGAACGTGTCACTTTAACATAAGTTTTCTTTACGAAAAATAATTTTTTTTACAGTTACTACATATCTAAAAATTCATCTGTTGAGTAGGAGTTGTCATTCAGAAATTCTTTTAATTATTTAATTAATTAATTCATTAATTAAATTATTAAATTATTATTAATTAAATTATTAATTTTTAATTAATTTATTTAATTAAAATGTTGATTGGCTATCTTTCAAAACTTTTAATGCTATTTGGCAAATTATCAAAGATTTTTGTGGTAGCACAATTCACCCCTTCCTGTGCAGAGTCAGATTTAACCCAGAATAGAGAAGATCATCCTTTCTTCTAGTATTGCAGCTATGCACTTGGCTGCTATTTTTGAATTGGGATGGGTTATTGTTAACAGATTTCATAAGTGAATATATGTATTGCGAAGGTACTGTGAATATCCCAAGTTCCTTAGATCTTGGGTGGGCTCCTGCTATTATTCTAATTAGACGCTTCTGTGCAGTGAATACTTTTTCTCATAATGATGAAATTCCTCAAAATATGATGCCATATGAAAGCAGAATGAAAGTAGGCATAGTAAGCTAATTTACTGAAATGTTTATCACCAAAATTTGCAATAACCCTAATAGCATAAGTAGCTGAACCTAACCGTTTCAGCAGATCATCAATATGTTTCTTCCAATTCAATTTCTCGTCAGTGCACACACTCATAAATTTTGAATATTCCACCTTAGCAACATACTTCTGTTCATAATCTATATTTATCAATGGTGTTATGCCGTTTACTGTACAGAATTGTGTATACTGCGTTTCCTCAAAATTTTGTGAGTTCATTTGCAGAGAACCACTTAATAATTTTCTGAAAGACATTATTTACAATTTACTCAGCTGATTCTTGTTTGTTGGGTGTGATTACTATGCTTGTTTCATCAGGAAAAAGAACTAGCTTTGCATCTTCATGAATATACAGTGGCAAAAGAACAATAAGGGACCTAAGAGTGAACCCTGTGGGACACTATTCTTGATACCTTCCCAGTTAGAGAACTCTGCTGATTTTTGGAGACTATATGTACTGTTAATTTCAACCTTCTGCATTCTTCCACTTAAATATGAACTAAACCATTTGTGCACTGTCCCACTCATACCACAATACTTAAGCTTATCTAGAAGAATTTCATGAGTCACACAGTGAAAAGCCTTTGAGAGATCACAAAACATCCCAATGGGTGATGTCCGGTTGTTTAATGCATTTAATGTTGGATCAGTGAAAGCATATACAGCATTTTCTATTGAAAAGCCTTTATGGAAACCAAACTGACATTTTTTTAGTACTTCATTCTTCCAAATATGTGATGCTATTCTTGAAAACATTACCTTTTCAAGACTTTTGGATAAAGCTCTCAGAAGTGAGATCGGGCACTAGTTGTTAGCCACACCTATCCCCTTTTTTATGCAATGGTTTAACGATAGCATATTTCAGACAGTCTGGAAAATGCCCTGTTTGAGTGAGCTACTGCTTACGTGGCTGAGAATCCTACTTATGTGTTGCGAACAAGCTTTTACTGCTCTGTTGGAAATGCCATCAATTCCATGTGGGCTTTTACTTTTGAGTGAATTTATTATTTTCCTAATTTCAGACTAAAGGCCAAAATACTAAATGTCTTTTTTCAAAGCTGTTTCACAGAGGAAGACTGCACTGTAGTTCCTTCTCTAGATTGTTGCACAGATGACAAAATGGTAGATATCGAAATAGATGACAGAGGGATAGAAAAAGAAGTAAAATCGCTCAAAAGAGGAAAGGCCGCTGGACCTGATGGGATACCAGTTCGATTTTAGACAGAATACGCGAAGGAACTTGCCCCCTTCTTGCAGCGGTGTACCGTAGGTCTCTAGAAGAGCGTAGCGTTCCGTTTTCAAGAAGGGACGTCGAACAGATGTGCAGAACTATACACCTATATCTCTAACGTCGATCAGCTGTAGAATTTTGGAACACGTATTATGTTTGACTTTTCTGGAGACTAGAAATCTACTCTGTAGGAATCAGCATGGGTTTCGAAAAAGACGATCGTGTGAAACCCAGCTCGCGCTATTCGTGCACGAGAATCAGAGGGCCATAGACACGGGTTCCCAGGTAGATGCCGTGTTTCTTGACTTCCGCAGGGCGTTCGATAGATTTCGCAACAGTCGTTTAATGAATAAAGTAAGAGCATATGGAGTATCAGACCAATTGTGTGATTGGATTTAAGAATTCCTAGATAACAGAAACGGCATGTCATTCTCAGTGGAGAGAAGTCTTCCGAAGTAAGAGTGATTTGAGGTGTGCCGCAGGGGAGTGTCGTAGGACCGTTGCCATTCACAATATACATAAATGACCTTGTGGATAACATCGGAAGTTCACTGAGGCTTTTTGCGGATGATGCTGTACTATATCGAAAGGTTGTAGCAATGGAAAATCGTACTGAAATGCAGGAGGATCTGCAGTGAATTGACGCATGGTGCAGGGAATGGCAATTGAATTTCAATGTAGACGAGTGCAATGTGCTCCGGATACATAGAAAGAAAGATCCCTTATCATTTAGCTACAATATAGCAGGTCAGCAACTGGAAGCAGTTAATTCCATAAATTACCTGGGAGTAGGCATTAAGATCGATTTAAAATGGAATGATCACATAAAGTTGATCGTCGGTAAAGATGATGCCAGACTGAGATTCATTGGAAGAAATGCAATCCGAAAACAAAGGAAGTAGGTTACAGTACACTTGCTCGCCCACTGCTTGAATATTGCACACCAGTGTGGGAGCGCGCTTCGTTACAGGATCATTTAGTAATCGCGAAAGCGTTACGGAGATGATAAACTCCAGTGGAAGACTCTGCAGGAGAGACGCTCAGTAGCTCGGTACGGGCTTTTGTTGAAGTTTCGAGAACATATCTTCACCGAGGAGTCGAGCAGTATATTGCTCCCTCCTACGTATATCTCACGAAGAGACCATGAGGATGACATCAGAGAGATTAGAGCCCACACAGAGGCATACCGACAATCTTTCTTTCCACGAACAATACGAGACTGGAATAGAAGGGAGAACCGATAGAGGTACTCAAGGTACCCTCCGCCACACCGTCAGGTGGCTTGCGGAGTATTGATGTAGATGTAGATTTCAGTAGGACAGGTGGGTTGAAGTTAAATTTTATCAAATTCCATAGGTGTTGCCTCTTCCAAATACTGACTAGCATTTTCTAATGAATTGTTAGATCCTTTTTTTCTCTGCAACATTTAAATAATGATAATTAAAAATGTTTTCTACTTCTGACTTTCTGTTAACAAACTTTTCTTTGAGTTCGTATAGAAATACAATCTTCCTGTCCTCTTGGTTGCCTTGTTCTTTTTTAACAATATTCCCAATTGTTTTAATTTTATTATCAGATGTGCTAATCTCAGACATAATGAACATACTTCTAGGGCTCTTAGGAAAGTTTAAATTGTGGTGTAAATTTTCTAGTCATTTTTATTGCAGTGCATGCGCTCCCTTTTGTGAAAACTGCATTACAGACCAATATAAAGGATAATATGAGGGTGGTTCGAAAAGTCACTGAAACTTCTTTTATTTTTCAATGTAGTCTCCTTGTAGATTAATGCACGTGGTCCAACGATATTTCAGTGCCTTGATCCCATCTCGAAAATGAGTTTCCCCAGGCCTGCAAAATAGTTGTAAACTCCAGTTATCAATTCTTCGTTTGAAGTGAATCTTCGTCCACCCAGAAAAATTTTCAGTTTTGAGAGGAGATGGAAGTCTGACGGAGCCATATCAGGTGAATAAGGCGGGTGTGGCAACAATTCATACCTTAGTTTGTGTAAATTTGCCATGGCGACGGCACATGGGCGCGGTCGCGCGTCAGGAGCCGCGGCAATCATTTTGCAGATAATTTTTTTCAGTTCTAATTCTTTAGCTAAAATGTTATATACCCTTTCAGCTGACCTCTGGCAAGCGTGAGCAATTTCACGCACTTTCAATCGGCGATCCTCCATGACCATTTTATGAACTTCTGCAATGATTTCTGAAGTAGTGACGCACTCTTGATGATTCCGAGAACTTTTCAAACCACCCTCGTATTCTCACTCGCCCGATATTGTGTTCAAAAGTGTAGTTTACTGTCCGCTTGGAGCGCTGTTGTCACAGTGTATAACAAAAATGAGTGGCAGTGTCGTGACTGTATGTATTAGACTGGTACAGTCCTGCAGTTACGTATTTTCTCTTTGCCATGGTCTCTCTGTTTTACTCTTAGATTAAGAGAAATTTCACATCACCTGTTGATAGTCTAAGCAGGTCAGGTATCAGTTCTTCGTAAGATCTTCTTCCTGTATTAGGCAGACACGTGGTAAGTTGCCTTATTTGTTTCATACTAGCACCCATCCAAACTCACATCAAATGAACGTCAAATTTCGCAGAAATCAGTCGGAAATCTCGGTAAGTGCTTACGTAAGTTGTGCCCTCCTTGGAATTTTTTGTAGTTGATGTAGAGCACGCAACAAAATGCTTGTCGAAGATGAGATGTCTGACATGTCTTAATTTTATAAAGCAACATACCTGAAGCACAAGTCAATCTAGTCCATTGTAGGCAGTTTAATTTGACGAGTGAAGTTGAGCACACTTAACCAGTATCAGTCCGTGGCTGTGGCAATATATTATGTCGAAATAAAAATTTGATTTCACTCTGTGCCCCTGTTCCCAGATAGTGATTTTTGTGAAATTAGTTGCCGCACACACGCTAGCGTTATCTTCGCTTATATAATTTTTTGTTATGTGGATCACTGATGATTGTTCCATGAAATTTTGGAGAACAGCTAGATGTCGGTAACTTGCCAGAGCCTTCTGGCATTCGTCTGGTGTATTATTGTGGCCGAGGTGCATCGAGCTCTATAAAGACCCCGCTGGCGTGTGCATGGTATAGTGTTACGTCGCATCGGAGACGTTAATTAAGTTACTTGAGCGCATGCGCCTCTGTTGTTAGCTCCGAGCGCCCTCATGTACTGAAAGGAAAGGTCGCCTTATCGAGATCAGTTCCAGTATTTTCGTTTGCTGAAATCGCAGGAAGACGCCGGTTTCGCAGACCTCGAAGTTTTCCAGGATCGCGTGCGGTATCCAAATGAAAAGAACTCTGCCGATAGATTATGTTTCCAGACAGCCGTATTTCCACAGATTTTTTATGATAGTTCCAAAACCTTTATCTATAGATCATAATTTTTTATTTCCTTGTGGTCTTTCTAATGACCAGTAGAAACAGTGTTCGACAATAGCGGATTTAATTTCGTTCATCATATTATATGTTTAAGGGAAGCCTGCAACTGTGTCATTAATGATTAAATAATGAAAACTGCACCAGTTGTATATTTGTTGAGAATTTATTCTAACTTTCAAGTGCATTTTTGCACTTAGTTTCCCTTCCGATAAATGGTAAAAACCGTTTTGATTTATTTATGACGCACGCACATTTATTAGTAACTGCGTGTCGTAGTCTCCACTTGAGTTCTATACCACAGCAAAAGAGTATTTTTCAACAGTACCTTCACTTTCTTTACGATTAATTTCGTTTTTAGTTAGCAGTGTGTATTGCGATCCCAATTGCCGTTGACTTTTTTCCGGTACTCGATTCGTTTTCTTTTCAGTAAATAGTTAAAAGTTCTTCTTGTCGCACCAGTTTCGATAAAGGCTACTATCGAAGTGGACATGTGTCTCAAACTGCTTTTCGCTGTCTCCAGGCGTGCAGCTAAAGTGTGTGTTTTCCGATACTATCTTGGATGTTCGCCAGAAGATTGGTACTATGACACTTCCCGAAACGTCGCGAGATATCGACGCTACCACCCGGCTGGAGACCCGAGAAACCTTAATCAACAGTTTACGGCGGGAAAGCCTACAGTCACATAATGTTGTTCGTTACGAATAACCGGTCTAACAAAGTACCAGAGAAGGTAAGCTCTTACAACGCCTCTGTAGAAAACAAAAGCTTATAACAGTAACAAACTCACGAGGCGGCTGTTGCGTATATCAGTGTAAAAGCTCGTCGTCTAAGATTTTGAATGTAAATATTCCAGGCAACAAAGAATATGTAGCATAAGATATTAGTAAATAATGACATGTACTGTTTTTCGTGCTTAAGTTCAAATATATCACAATTTTGGTGGTGGTGGTGGTGGTGGTGGTGGTGGTGGTGCTTGGAAGTTATTAAATATGAAACGAATGTTGGCAATTTCGGATAGTATCCGAAATTAGAAATACAAAAGCGGGATTCAATATCTTCATAATGGAGTGCTCTAAACTTGGAGTTACACAGGTTTTAACGTTTCAGTGTATTTTATGGTAAAACTGTTTTATTAGTCCAGATGGAGGGAAGACCGGCAAGTTTCAGCTTTCCATTCACACCTTCATAGGCGTGTCTTGGTACTCTTGCAATAGGAGTCCCGATCCGGCACGTAAATTATATGTAAATATAATGCTCAGTACAGAAAGTGGTTCCTCATCGCAAATGTAACTTGAAAACCACAGTCTCATAATAGGTATGGGTAAGCTAGTCCTATTTGAGGTAGTATTATCTTCCTTGACTCAGATATATGAACTGAGTTACCCAGCTGCTTGTAGGAGAACTATAGTTTTAGGTGGATTTTGAGCCAAGGTGCAGTTTAACAATTTCCTTGTACTGTATACAAATCATTCACAGAAGCGAAAGAAGTTATAAGTGTGCGAAAAAAAAAATGCTAGTGCTGGCAGAGGATTCGAATCCTAAGGTTTGATGTGCGACATCCTACCACTGAGCCACAAAGGTGATTCGCTTAGAATTGTTTTCATCGTAGCTCCCTTTGAAAAAGTGTCCAGCTGAAAGACTTGCACCAGGGCGTCATGTCACATGTTGTTTTTTTTATATGCAACTAAAGAAAGCCAGTCGAATACGATAATCACGTGTAAACAAACTGCTTGGCGTATACATCTCGTCAATCAAAATTAATTCTTGCGACTCTTCCAGGAACGAGGACTTTAGGAACTCATTTCCGAATGTGTTCTTGGTCCGTCATTATGTGGTCTATAAGTGTGTTCATAATTATGCGAGTATCGCGTTCGAATGTGAGCTGTAAATAAAAAGTACTGATTGTGACTTAAGGCAGTCCTACAAACTTAAAAGGAAAGGAATATGATAAGATAAAATTACTTAATTAGTCGGCCACTTCACATTGTTTAAATAGTTAGTGGTAACACCACGAAATTACGTGAAATGGTACGAGTATTGTAGTGAGGAATACTTACGACTCTGGAGATATTGCAGTGCGTCTTGAAAGGAAACCTCTTGCGTGACACTAGCGCGAATTGTTTTAGCGTTACACTCCGTTCTTTGGTCACGTCGGAGCTTGGCATAACATTGTACAGGGAACACTTTTGTAATTTTTTTGCAAATTATTATTTATTTGGTCACGAACCGGCTTTGGCTTTCTTAGGCTTCTATCAGGTGATTAGGGCTGGGCAAATGACGCTAGAGTTCGAACAGACTCGAAATTTCCCGTTACACCGCTGCGTTCGGCACAGTATCGAGCTTGTTCGAACAATCACGTGACGTTTGACTCGAGCGGCGCTAGTGTAAGAAACTACGAACTAGCGACAAGAAGTAGCTGTGGCTCTGGATAATTACACAATTTCGTGAAACAGTGGAGGAAACAGCATTAAACCCCACTCCTGCACAAACCCCTGTTGCGTTTGAACACATTTACAATGTGTGTTCTCACACGGTACGTATGAAACATTCATGTCGATTTTTAAGTAGAGGTAACAGACAAAGATGAACATGTTGCCCACCAAAAAGTATTGCTTGACCAAACCCAGTATCAGAGTTTATTTGGTTATGAGGCTCTGTAACGATTTTCCAAGTAGCTTGCAAATCAGCAATTCAGTCCCTGTTCACATATTTGAAATACAGATAAAAACTTCACTAAATTTTAATCGGTTTGAAGACGGCAACATTCAGATGAAACAATCAAGACAACTAATGAAGAATTAAATGCTCAATATATGAATTATATCGTAATAAAGTGATTGTAATTTTTATCGCGAAACTAAATTGCAACCGAGTTACCCGTCTTTGGATAACGCAGTCAGGCCTTACCAGATAGCAGGACAATCGAAAGCTCGAGAATTATGCCGAATCATGATTGCAATCCTTTTATTTGTTTGTTTCCGTTGTATGCGTGATCTGCGCCCTATTAAGTGCGTATTCCACAGCTATTTTTATCGCTAAAACCAATAGGGCATTCAAAACGCTAAAACAGGTCGGTGTGATAGGACCAACAAAAGTCACTAGATCGCAGGCCTATCAAAAGATCGAACAGAAACAGAGATTTCCCGAACTGTAATGTAAACTGCTCAAACAGTTTGAGTCGTGTTCAAACTCAGCCCTACAGATGATAATTGAATGTCGCAGATCATCGGGTTTACACTCGTTGCAGACAGATAAAATGACATGGAGGTAGAAAAAGAAGGGAGACACTGCAGACTTTACGCTGCTGTACGTAGTTTGAAGCCAGAGTGGGCAGGGTCTGCCGCCATTTTAAGTAGCCAAAAATATTAGCAGACTACTGTTTTACTATTGCTTCATGATCATCGTTTCTGTCGTGTGCGCGCTACAACTGTTCTGAACACAAAAAATTATAGATCTTACGTGAACAATAGTGGCCGGAAGGCAATTTCGAACGTTTTTCAGTTCTTGATATCACGCATTTGGCCTGATTAACGAAACTTTTTTGCTACATTTCAGATAACTAGAAGCAGAAGGAATGATGTGAAAAGCGTGCTTGCGTAATCCATTTAATTCCACTTTTACTGTATTTGTATAGATAGCTAATGAAACTGAACTCCGAAACAAATGCATGTTTGCATACTGGTATCGGTATTGCTTGTTGTGTTACATTTTCAGCCCTCAACTGGTATGCACAATATTTTTAGTGTCCAAGTTTGCAAGACAACTTACGTGTTCTTTGCTAGGCCATAAACATGTGCAATGAGGAAAGAAGCAAGGCATGCTATCATATATTGTCCATGTCAACAAAGTGAATGATTATTGAACTGTCAAAGAAAAAGAACTGCATAGAGGTACACCTCCGTGCAGAATAGAGTTTTTGTTTTTTTAGATTGGCAGTGCCTTAGTCTCATAGTAGTTTATCCATCTTCTCGCTCTGAAATCTTACCAATGATGCGTCATTCAGTGTATGGCCAATAATAACAACTTACATTTACACATTACAACAATATATAGTTTTCTGCGGGGTGGTAGTAGTTATTAAAGAGAAACGTTTTCAGTTTAGTTTCAAATTTTACTTTGCAGTGTGTCAGGCATTTTATATCAATGTGTAAGTGATGCAGCATTGTGAACCCCTGTTTGTGCTACAGAGAACCATAATGTGACGTAATGAGTGACATTTTTTCTATTGCAATTATGTACCTCATTGTTCCTGTTGAAGTGCAGTGGTTTATTTTCAACAAAGACCATGAGGGAATAACTATAATGTGAATCGGATAGATTGCTATTCACAAGCAAGCACAAGGCAGGCACGACGAAAAGAGCGTTCACATAAATTTTCAGCCAAAGCCTTCAGAAAGGAAGCACGGCACTCACAAAATTCTCCGGCTTTTCTAACCAGAATCTTTTTTAAAGAGGGGTGAAATGTTGTACAGTGAATAATAATTATCAGACAACGGAATTTGGGGCATCGGATTTTGCCTGAACAGTCAGCGCGGTTTCGTAACCGTGTATTGTGCGGGGACGAGACCGTTGATGCAGTGTGGCCCAGATGTCGGAGCGTTTGCCTTCCAGGCAATGAAGAAAGAAGAGAGAGAACGGATACTGAGTGAAGTAAGGCAAGCCTAAAGTCAAACGGCAGAAATACAACCATTACAATAAAAGTAAACACTGCAACAATAATTCATGTACACAAAAGAAAATATTAATTGAATCGCTCCAGTTACGAATGAAATGTGATTCCTTTGAACTTTAGATTACGATCGACTCGATTAGTACACCCGTAAACGACGCAAGCTGGCATTTTTGATGAAACCCAGCATGATCGAAACTGGTCACGGGCATGTTAGAGTGATGTCACGGGGAAGTATCAAAGCGTTGAACCATGGAGATAGATGAATGCGGTGAACCTAATGTTTTGGGATGGTTTAAATGGCGGACATCGGCGTCAAGTTTGTGACATGATACATCCGTTGTTTTTTTACCTACATGTAAGATGTCGTGCGACTTCTAGAAATATTATTTATACGGAATATACAAAAGACTAAAAAAAACTGTGATGCATCGAGTTTTACAAAGGAAGATATTACATTTTTATGTCACGCAGAAATAGTTAAAATTAACAAAAAATAAAAAATAAATTCTTTATGTAGCCATCATTATATTTAATAACTGATGAAAGATACAGTTGAATTTACAATTGTAATCTAAAATTTTTATAACTAAAACTTCATTTAATAGAGAGGGAAACAGGAAGTTGACTTTTATCATTTAAAACTAAGTAGGTATTCGGTGCCATCTTTTTGTTTTTTTTATCGAGTATTTCCAGTTGGATCATCGTTCAGCTTTTCTTAACAGTATGTAACACTTCGCAACCTCCGTCTTTTGTGTGGTTTTCTTCTAAAAGATAATCCACAGAGGCTGACTCTGTCTTCTCTTGTCTTAAGCTTCTCCTATGCGCTGATAAACTAACTGCGACAGTTCTGTCTAACCAGCACATACTTTCCCACGGTGCTTGTATGATTCTGTACATACCACTCTGTGCCACACCTTGGAGTTTGTCTTTACTAAGGAATTATAATTTTTATACGATGTTGCTACTGTTAAACGCTGGTCTGTAGTTGCTAGACTGCTAAACATTTTGCTAACATATGGGATGGTGCACCAGTTTCTGTAACTACGGACTGGGTCATGTTGGCCAGCACACAGACAAATTTTATTTTTAGTAGGAAATTATCGGATCTATAGCCATAACTGGAAGCGGTAAGTTCGTTAGTTTTAGTTATATGTAACTATTCCTGCGTGACAGAAAATGTAATACTTTCTTTTGTAAACAGACTATATGTCACCATTTTTTGTATCTTCTGTAAAAGTAATGTCTGTGTAAGTTGCATGTCATATTATCTGTGTTCGCGACATTCAGTAGTCACCTAACGACGGCCGAAAGCAACCCTTAGACGATCAATAACGTTGTACTGTAATATTTTGCTTCGGAATGTTGGACGATAAAGACGCTGCTGCTGTGATAATTCCTTAAATTTGTTGTGCAAGTAAATAAAAAGATGGACGAAAAATTAGTTCAAGGAGCGTCAAAGATCACTTACGAAAACTTGTTAAGAGGCTGAAAAAAAAAAGGTTCCACAACTTTTTGTGTTAATCGTCCAACAATATTTGATACATTACTGGATATAGTTGTCATACATAAGCACTTACTCCCGCCTCCCTCTCTGCACTCTGGAGTACGGAGATACAATCATTACAAAAATTCTCATGCACTTCTAGTAGTGAGTCCGCTACACCTTTCTTTTTGCTAAGTGTAGCACTACATGGCAGATCGCAGTGAGACAGCTGATGTATAATTGTTTGTTTGTTGGTTTTAAGTGATCTGCCTCTAGCAAACATTGAGCGATAACTATCAATTCTCTGGGATGTAATAAGATTTGTGTTTCACATACAAAATTTATATCCTGTGGAATGAGACATCTCGAAAGCGACAAATCCATTTATCTCCAAAATTTTACAGTCTTGCCCACGCCTCCCCGTCCCCTCTAGTCTTACGTGGATAAATTTCTGCGAACGACCATATCCTCATGATCAAAACACAAAATACTACTATGAGAGATGCAGTTCCATCACGGCAGCGCTTATCTACACTCCTGGAAATTGAAATAAGAACACCGTGAATTCATTGTCCCAGGAAGGGGAAACTTTATTGACACATTCCTGGGGTCAGATACATCGAATGATCACACTGACAGAACCACAGGCACATAGACACAGGCAACAGAGCATGCACAATGTCGGCACTAGTACAGTGTATATCCACCTTTCGCAGCAATGCAGGCTGCTATTCTCCCATGGAGACGATCGTAGAGGTGCTGGATGTAGTCCTGTGGAACAGCTTGCCATGCCATTTCCACCTGGCGCCTCAGTTGGACCAGCGTTCGTGCTGGACGTGCAGACCGCGTGAGACGACGCTTCATCCAGTCCCAAACATGCTCAATGGGGGACAGATCCGGAGATCTTGCTGGCCAGGGTAGTTGACTTACACCTTCTAGAGCACGTTGGGTGGCACGGGATACATGCGGACGTGCATTGTCCTGTTGGAACAGCAAGTTCCCTTGCCGGCCTAGGAATGGTAGAACTATGGGTTCGATGACGGTTTGGATGTACCGTGCACTATTCAGTGTCCCCTCGACGATCACCAGTGGTGTACGGCCAGTGTAGGAGATCGCTCCCCACACCATTATGCCGGGTGTTGGCCCTGTGTGCCTCGGTCGTATGCAGTCCTGATTGTGGCGCTCACCTGCACGGCGCCAAACACGCATACGACCATCATTGGCACCAAGGCAGAAGCGACTCTCATCGCTGAAGACGACACGTCTCCATTCGTCCCACCATTCACGCCTGTCGCGACACCACTGGAGGCGGGCTGCACGATGTTGGGGCGTGAGCGGAAGACGGCCTAACGGTGTGCGGGACCGTAGCCCAGCTTCATAGAGACGGTTGCGAATGGTCCTCGCCGATACCCCAGGAGCAACAGTGTCCCTAATTTGCTGGGAAGTGGCGGTGCGGTCCCCTACGGCACTGCGTAGGATCCTACGGTCTTGGCGTGCATCCGTGCGTCGCTGCGGTCCGGTCCCAGGTCGACGGGCACGTGCACCTTCCGCCGACCACTGGCGACAACATCGATGTACTGTGGAGACCTCACGCCCCACGTGTTGAGCAATTCGGCGGTACGTCCACCCGGCCTCCCGCATGCCCACTATACGCCCTCGCTCAAAGTCCGTCAACTGCACATACGGTTCACGTCCACGCTGTCGCGGCATGCTACCAGTGTTAAAGACTGCGATGGAGCTCCGTATGCCACGGCAAACTGGCTGACACTGACGGCGGCGGTGCACAAATGCTGCGCAGCTAGCGCCATTCGACGGCCAACACCGCGGTTCCTGGTGTGTCCGCTGTGCCGTGCGTGTGATCATTGCTTGTACAGCCCTCTCGCAGTGTCCGGAGCAAGTATGGTGGGTCTGACACACCGGTGTCAATATGTTCTTTTTTCCATTTCCAGGAGTGTATTAGGTTACGATATTTCGAAGACCTGAAATTTTTAAGCGCAGTTTCCTCTTAAAGTATTTGAGGCATAGTGAGGGCCGCGCGGGATTAGCCGAACGGTCTTGGGCGCTGCAGTCATGGACTGTTTGGCTGGTTCCGGCGGAGGTTCGAGTCCTCCCTCGGGCATGGGTGTGTGTGCTGGCCTTAGGATAATTTAGGTTAAGTAGTGTGTAAGCTTAGGGACTGATGACCTTAGCAGTTAAGTCCCATAAGATTTCACACACATTTGAACATTTTTGCATAGTTAGAGTAACGTGTAGATCAATAATACGTGCTCTGAAGGATTGTATTAGATTACGTAATGTGCGCACGCACGAACGCGTTGCATTAATTAAATTTTAAAAAAATCTTCCTTCGTGGCAGTTCTCTATCTTTCTGAGTAACAAATCATGCGATTTATCATTCTTAACGCACTAATATCCCGCAATACCGACAATGATTTATACATTTCGATGCATTCTAATAATAATAGTCTTTCTTTAACTCACTGTCCACTAAACGACAAACAAGCTAATTTTCTTGGTCAGCGAAGCACGCGAGAGACTGTCCACGATGTTTTCGATACTGCCCACAGACAGCGCAATATTATTGACTGTCTAGAGCGCACTTAAGAAGCCGAAAGCCGATTCGTGACCAAATAAATATGTTGAACTTCAGGAAAGTGTTTATAGTTTGTAGGTGTTCAGGGAAATCAAATTAGAACTTTATAAAAAAGACGACGCTGTTCTCTCAGAACCGCACTGGGTAAATTTAGAGAACTGGCGGAAGATGCAGATTCTGCAATAATTCTGCTTCCTCCGTCATAGGGAGTTGAGGAATTTCGGAGTAATTTAAGAGAGATTGAGGTGTGTATCAATCCATTATCCCCTGCTCTGTATAGTATGCAATGGAACGTAAAGTTTCTAATATTCTTGCGAAAATCAGTCCACCAAGCGCTGTACAGTGGCGTAGATGGTGAATATGCCTCATACTAACAACGAAATTCATCTGTTACGGCCACTCCGCCGATAGCGACTATGATCTCCGTGGAGTGACGGTGCAAGATACTCGGATAGCAGAGAAAGCGGCAACAGGTAAATGGAGTTCCCTTGCGTCAGCGCAGCGGCCTTCATTTGCCTCGGTCCGTGTTGGTTCCTCGAACTCTGCACCAAGGAGATAAGCCTTCTAAATAGCAGCTGCACCAGCGCCTACCAAGTGGACTGTCGAGTCCGCCGGATTGAAGAGGGTTAAACTCTGTCTCCAGCCATTGTTTTTTAGGCTTCGTTTTAGCTAAGCACGACTTAAAGTGTAGTTTCTTCAATAAAACTAGCCCCAACTTCTTCGTCCATCCAAGTCGAATTAATCCTCTACTTCATCTCGAAAATTACCAAGTCAGTGGGGGTTCTAGTTCAGCACTTACTCGTGTTTGGAAGGAGCTACTATCCAGAATGAAGAAAGTATATTACCTTATCCAGCAGCTGTAAATCTGTATCGGAGATATTTTTCGTAGTGTAAAAAACCGCTAATCAGTTCCGCGAGGTTCAATATTAGTTCTGCTGTTGAATTCCCATGTTTGTGAATTGATTCTCTTTTAATACATATTAAATAGAATTAGTTCTTTTTGCAAATGACACTAGTATTATAATATATCAACAAAGTAAATTATAAACATAATATTTAAAAGAATACTGAGGGTATTTCCGCAGACCATCTGAGAAAGACCGTATGCAGTTCTGCACCTCATTGGGTACAGCACCAATTGTTAAAGTATGGCCAAAAGTTATTAAATCAGGCAGCCTCTTCAAAATTTTTCAGTGTGCAATTAGATGAAAATTTAACTTTGAAACATAAACACTTCAGTTCCTCTTAAGCAAGTCTGGTCTGTTCATCTGTTTAAGTGCGCTGCGTCTGCAAATTCTGACAGGGAACAAACTTACATAATACGCCGATTTTCATTTAATAATTATATTTCATCTTTAAGGAAGGAACTTTGCATCTTACAAAAGCATGACTTAAGGGTAGACTCTGATTTTGCCTCGTCAAATCTTAGTAAACACGAAATTTCAACGATCGCCTCCGTGGTCATCGCCAGGGACAACCGACTGTCGCGGCTGCTGTTGTGGTTGCCATTTATAGCACACACACAGCTATTGACGGGTGACGTGTATAATCATTGAAATACTGCCGGTACCATCTGCGACGGTGATGCAACCGCTCTCCTAGGAACGTAAACAGTTCATTGCATTCTCTCTCTCTCTCGTAGGAACGTAAACGATTCAACGCATTTATCTCTCTCTTCTCAGCGTCAAGAGCTATCTTTTACACACCACTAGGGACTATATTCACTGTCATGGTTGAAGCTGTTTTTACACATTCTAATTTCTGCTGGTATTTTAATAACAATGCTACAGTATGTAGAATCATGAGGAGTAAGTTAGTTCCATCGAACATTATTCTTTGTTTATCCTAGAAGACTGCATTTAGCACCTCACGCATTTTTATGAGTGGACAGTACAAAATAAATTATTATTGGACATAAAGAAAACAGTATGTAGTTAAGCGTAAGTAGGGAGTAAATATGGGCTACAAAATGCATACCTCAGTGGCGACGTACACGAAAGCGACCAAAATCGTGGAACATTTTTTTGCATCTTCATTTACTATATGCTACTGAAATTTTGATTCCTGAATATTACGTTCCAATTCCAGTCCTAAGAGTGACAAAAATAATAAGTAACAAAAGCTGGCCTGGCCCACGCCCCTTTGTTGTTCTGTGTTTCGTCATATTATTTATTCCTGCGGTGTTTCCTTCCATTTTCATGCAGTCACAATCTGGAGAATATTTCGGTATTTAGCAGATACAGAACGTCTACAAAACTGTGTGCATGGAAAAAAAATCCTAATGAAAGTTGCAAGTCCTGAGAGGAAAACCATGCCACAAGACATTTGTTTTCACAACTGCTGATGAAGTTGCAGCGTTTGTGCTAATCTTGGCCTATTACGGACTCAAAGGGGGCTAGGATTTGATACAGGAGCTTTCACGCTGTCGATATTGAAAGAATTCGGTAAAAGGATAACTGATGCAGCTGACATTATTGGTACTCATTTCGAAAATCGGAGGACAAGCAAAGAAAAGACTGCTTTAGGATGAAGAGGACAATGCGTATTCTTTGCACTAGATCACCCAGATAAGGTAAGATCTAATAAGAACACTGCCAAATTTTTGATTAAGGTCTCCCGTAAGTTACATATTGGCAACCTTATGTACTTTTCCTCACAAATCACTGAAATAATTGCTTTGGCACACAGTTACTCAGTACTGTAGTAAAACATTCTGTGGAAGGAGTTTGCATTTACTACAATAGTAAGGCATTTATGCAAGAGAAAAGCCGTAAGATTTGGCGTACTTAACAGAAATTTCGCGAGCTGTAAAAATCTAAAAAAAGAAGATAACAATATTCTATTCCACAGATATCTGTAGTAATGATATCACACTTTGACAAAAATACATTAAATTCGTACAGACAGATTTTTCAAAAACGGAAGATATGTACTCTCCTTGTTCAAAAAAATCCAATTATTTGTAATTAAAAACGTGTAACTTCAATTAGCATGAAAACGTATGTGTGTATCCATATAACATTCCTTAACACCTGTGCCAGTTTTAGTTACATTGCCTTGAAAAACTTTGGACTTTAATTAGGGCTTTTTTTAAGTATTGCGACTTCACAAACGTCCCTCCTTCAGAGCCGTGAGCATTTATTCAGTTGAAGAGGTGTGTTCCACAGTAGCGAAGATGAACAAGTGCTCAAAGCTGTTAAGTTATGTACTTTAGAGCCCTTGTGTAATGGAAGTTTTCTTGTTTTGGTCCATACTACCACCTCTGGAAGTTACCTGACCTACAATTTTAGCAACACCAGGAGCAGTACATGTATTCCACTGTCAGAGGAATTAGAATTATTTTCGCTTATAGCTTTCGTTTTGTCGCTTCCGGGCCAAGGTTCCTTATCTCAAATTGATACATTTATCATTCTCGATCATCCGTGAAAGTTTAGAATAACATGTATAAAGAATATAGACAGTGTTACTGTTACCTACTATGTGCGGCAGCGATGATATGCTAATTATTTACATAGTCAAAGCATGTAGCTCACTTCATGCCAGTTAATCATTTACCTCAAGCCGTCTTCATGGTGTTGTAATTTTAATGACATGCAACAATTATAGGACGGCCATTACACCTTTCAAAATTAAATGATTGATACAGTGTCGTAAACTAATTACTACTGCTGTTCCAGTGCGTAGGGGCGAATGTTACCACACGTAACACATCAGTTTGAGTTGCGTCCGGCTGCTGAGACCGTAAATCTTCCCAAGCTGTCTCAGCCAGCTCACTGACCTACCAGTTAACACTGTGGAGAAACCACGAAGGAACGGGTGCATGAAGTTCTGGTACCCTGCACAGGGAGTACGCTGTAGCCCCAGAGACCAGTCGGCTCGGCCCATGAGCGCGCACTGCTGCCTGTATCTTGGCTCAGCTGGCCTCTCAGTCCGCAGGTACAGTAGGTAAGTTGGAGCCCTCTCTCTTTGCATATGCCGCGGACGTCGTTTGTTATCCCTGAACGACTGCACTTTGCTTCCAGCATTAGAACATGGCGTTCGTGGTCTCTGCCGAAATGGCATTTTCCTTGTGTACGTAGGCTATTATTTCACCTAAGGGCACAAGACGTGCAAACTTAGCACACGCAAATCAGTGCAAGTTAAAATTAATCAAAAAATAAACTGATGCGCCAAAGAACCTGCAGCGGCGCGGGGTAGCCGTGCGGTCTATGGCGCCTTGCCACGATCGCGCGGCTCCCCCGTCGGAGGTTCTAGCCCTCCCTTGGGCGTGGGTTGTGTGTTGTCCTAAGCGGAAGTTAGAGTTAGATTAAGAAGTGTGTACGCCTAGGGACCGATGACCTCAGCAGTTTGCTCCCGTAGAACTTACACAAATTTTCATTACAATCGTGCAACCCTGTCGCAAGCTACAGATGTGAATGTTGGGCCGTCAACAAGTGTCAGCGTGCGAACCATTCAAGTAAACATCATCGATATGGCCTTTCGGAGCCGAAGACCCACTCTTGTGCCCTTGATGACTGCGCGGCACAAAGCTTTACGCCTCGCCTGGGCACGTCATTCGACTGTTGACAACTGGAAACGTGTTGCCTGGTCGGATGAGTCTCGTTTCAAATTGTACCGAGCTGATGGACTTGCACGGGTTTGGAGGTAACTCATGAATCCATGGACCCTGCATGTCAGCAGGGAACTGTTCAAGCTGGTGGAGGCTCTGTAATGGTGTGGTGCGTGTGCAGCTGGAGTGACATGGGACCCCTGATACGTCTAGATACGACTCTGACACGTGACACGTACCTAAGAATCCTGTCCAATCACCTGCATTCATTCATGTCCATTATGCGTTCCGACGGACTTGCGCAATTGCAGCAGGACAATGCGACACCCCACACGTCCAGAGTTGCTACAGAGTGGTCCATGAACACTCTTATGAGTTTAAAGACTTCCCCTGGCCACCTAACTTCACAAACATGAGCATTATTGAGCATATCCTGGATGCTTTGCAATGTGCTGTTCAGACGAGATCTCCACCTCCTCGTACTCTTACGGTTTGTGGACAGCCCTGCAGGATTCAAGTAGCAAATTCCCCCAGTACTACTTCAGACATTAGTCGAGTTCATGCCACGTGATGTTGCGTGCTCGCGGGGCCCTACACGATATTAAGCAGGCGTACCACTTACTTACGCCGCTCAGTGTATATAGGTACTGTTAATATGTGCAGCCTCTAAGTCATTGTTGTTTATCGTGCAGCCAGCCGCTGTGGCCGAGCGGTTCTAGGCGCTTCAGTCCGGAACCGTGCTGCTGCTACGGTCGCAGGTTCGAATCCTGCCTCGGGCATGGATGTGTGTGATGTCCTTAGGTTAGTTAGGTTTAAGTAGTTCTAAGTTCTAGGGGACTGATGACCTCAGATGTTAAGTCCCATAGTGCTTAGAGCCATTTGAACCATTTTTTAATCATGCAAATAAGAATGTTATTACTACTTAATGGACGTTTGCAGCTGAATTTTTAATTTTTTCCAAGCAAACATGATGGTCCTAATTGTTTTCGGCATAGGAAATAAAATTATAGGCAGAATTACAATGCCATCGGCAAACCTCGAAGTTTTTGTTTGTTCCCCTTGGACTTTAATTCCTACTCCAAATTTTTCTTTAGTTGTCTTTACTGTTTGCTCATTGTACAGATTGAATGACATCGCGGCTAGGCCACAACCCTGTCTCACTCCTGCTTCCCTTTCATGCTATTCGTGTCTTATAAACAGCGTTGTGACTTCTGTACGAGTTGTGTATAACCTTTCGCTCCCTGTACTTTACTTCTCCTACCTCCAGAATTTCAAAGAGGGTATTCCAATGGCAAAAGCATTTCTGTGCATCTACAGATACTATAAACGTAGATTTCTCCATCGTTTAAGTTAAGACATACTTCTTCAATTGTTCCTACACTTCTCCGCCAAATTGACGCGTTATTCTGTAAATAATTCCCATCATTATTTTGCAACGATGACTTTATAAACTGCTAGTCGGGTAATGTTCTTTCGCCTGCCTGAACATCTTTCACACTAGGTGTCATAGTTTTGTCATGACTGGCTCTCCCAAGGATATCAGTAATTCTGAGGCTATGTCGTCTACTACAGGGGCCTTACTTCGACTTAGATGTTTCAAAGCGTTGTCAAATTCTTCTCGCAGTAATACATCTCGCGTCTCGTCTTCATCTACTTCCGCTTCCCTTTCTGTAATATTCTTCCATGCAGATGGCGCCCATGCACGCATCTTTATATTCACGCAGAAGTCTGCGATGAATTTCAGCAATAGAGTTAACTTGCGTTCTTTTGAAGTAGCACTGCCCTCACCAATATCAATATGGTATCTTCCTTGAACAGTTTTCTCTTCTCTAGTAATCTCTTTATTCTGGAATGTCATGCTTCATTACGTGATAGTAAAAGATTTACTAAATATTTCTAGCGTGACAGTCCTGGGGAGGGTTATTTTCTTCTGAACTTTATATGTAGATCAGAGGTTGATACAAATGAAAACCTTAAAAGAACAATCTCATTTCTAAAAGTTTTACTATCGACTTGGCAGTTGCTAGGCTTTATCCTTGTGTTCCGTCAAATGGGAACGAGCTGGCAGCTTGTGTTCGATCCCAGAGAAAGAAGCTCTCAGTGCAGATCTGGCCGCCCCAGTGTCAAGTTACACGGCGTTGTGCTACGTTTTTTAAGTAATGGAACTGTTGAACCTGTGGAAATGCTCCGTAGTTTAAAATCACGGAACGGTGATTCCTGTGTGTCCGTACAGCAAATGTAAGAGTGGCGCAGAAGGTTTAAGAGAGAGGCGTAACTATTGTGGAAGACGCTTCCCGCCAAGGGGAGGCATACCGCGTAGTCAGGATTGAAAATATTATCGTAGCGGAATAATAGAGGGGGAAAAAAGCGTACTACAGTAAAAACGATACCCACCATATTTGATGTCAGTGTTAAAACACCACGGACATTGTGGTTCGTTGAACCAGGATTTAATAAATTGCGCTCACAAGTCGTATGCCACGTCAGTTGAGTGCTGAAATGACAGATCCTCCTTTCGATGCCTGTGAAGAACTATCGCGTCGTTCCCAGATCAAAGGTAATGGATGTCTGGATAAAGCTGTTACAGTAGACGAAAGCTGGGTGCACTGTCACCAACATCAAGCGAAAAGACTGAACAAGGGATTGCGCCATGGCTCTTCGCAAAACTAAACAAAAGAACTCCTCACTCAGTCGTCGGCAGGACAAGTCATACCTGCTCTCCTCTGGGAAGCAAAAGTGGTAATTTTGGAGCATTACGTGGAAAAGGGATTAACGTGACGAGTAATGCATACTCACATCTTCGAAATCACTTTCGCTGTGCAGTCAGGACAAACCGTAGCACCACTATTCCATACCTTTGGGAGGTATTTCAGTATTTCGAACATACCCCTTGCTCAGCAGACTTCGTCTCGTGTGACTTTCATTAGTCCTGATAGCTCAAATAAGCATTTCAGAAGCGATGAAGAGATGAAACCCGCGGTGCACGAGTGGCTGCATTAACAACCAAAAGAATTCTTTCCGCGCGTTTTGCAGGCACTTCGGCAGTGCTGGAACAGGGGCAATACACGCCATGGGAACTACGTCGAAAACGTGATGTTTGTAATCTTTCTGCCTTGCCTGATGTTCACAATAATAGTTGATTAAGGTTTTATTTGAATCGCCCTCGTATAATACGTAGAACTGCCTGTCTTTTAGTACAAAGTCTCTTAAACGCAACATAGATTAAAAGTACTATACGTTTTATTACAATATCTTCCAAAACAGTTTTTTATGTAGCAATTTCCACAGCGTTCAGTGAGACCACCTTCTTCCGAATGGCACACGTCTCAAGAATTGGGCAACAGCTGCCACATGTTGCGTAGGATGTTTACTGATCCAGAATTAACAGCTGGTATCTTAAAGTCATTCACTAGCGACACATATACCAGTTGTTTCAACAAACAATCGCAAAAAGAAGTCGCTAAGTATCAAGTAAGAAAAATAGGTAATCAATGATGAAGTGAATCTTGATGCGCACGTAGCGCCGTGAGAAATATCGTTGCTCAGAAGTAACCTCATTGCCAACAACGAAAATATGCAGCTCAGTCGACATTAAACCAGATAAAAATGACTCTAAAACGGAGATCTGTCTCTTTTGACACTTTTCAAGGTTATTTATCTGTAAAAATCTGCATTTGTGTACAGTCGGTGTTAGAAGGCTAATAAATCTTCGGAATACTTCAGAAACGTTAAGACGCCCGAGAAATAATATCGTGTGACAAACGATCAGCAGATTCACAACAGTCATAAATGAGATACTATTTGATAAAAAGCTAAATATTTACTTGACATAATGTGTTAACCCAGGCAGTACTTACGGGGTAGTATTTCCCAAAATAGAAGTTGTTGCTATTATCGTACGTCCTTTCCTTATTCCTTCTCAAAGAGCAAAAGTGAGGTTTCAGTTCAGTTACTAAAACACAGCAGGATGGAACAACTTTTCATAAAGATGTGGATCATGTGATCACTGCGACTTTTCATTTTGAACAACTGCAGCGTCTCTACGCCGAAAGCGATGTAGCATGCCCACGTCTTCCACATCTACATACACAGCACGCAGGCCACAAAACAGTGGATGCCCTGAATCAGTGCTAGTCATTTCCTTTCCTGTTCCACTCGCAAAATGGAGTGAGGGAAGAAACGACTGTCTACAGGGTGGTCGAAAATTCCCGTTACAAACTTACAGGAGTTGTAGAGGGCAGTGAGAACGTAATATTTTGAATAGGACCCATGATCGGAAACGTACCGTTTTCATTCTACAACGGTTTCAGTTCAGATGTTCAACTAAATTCACTTCAGCTCAGGGACTGAATAAGGGGTGACGCTGTACAGTTATTAGGTAACAATTCGAAAGGAAACATAACGAAACATGCATTTATCGCTGAATCCCTTTCTTGTTAACACTTAAATATTATGTGTAACCATTATTCCAGAACAAAAGACGCAGCGTACTGTACGTGCAGGAAGGTATTAACGCATTACAGTAGCGGGTCGATGTGGCGTCCACCGATGTTTGTACAGACAATGTACTTACGAAGCAAGTTCTAGTATTCACCCTCGAACCTACCGGGTATCTCTTCCATTCCTAGTGCAGCGGCCAGAACCCGTGCCAGCAGCTTCACAGCAGTCTCGTAAATTAAACTTTCCATATAACATTAAGTGACATCAGGTGACCGTCTGACGTAGTACACGTCATCCTATGTACGCTATTGCATACTAGGACAAGCAACTCTGAGACTTTCCTCTTTTGCTTAGCAGACGTGGACGCGTTACACAACTGAATCGGAACCGACGTAGAATGGAAACTTTGGCTGTAGGTGTTTTTACTTGTCACGATAGAATGGAAACGGTACGTTTCTGGGCATGGGTTCCTAATCAAAATATTATGTTCTCGCTCCCCTCTACAAGTCCTAGAAACTAGAAACGGGAATTTCCGAACACCCTGTATATGCTTCTGTACGAGCCGTAATTTCTTTCATCGTGTATTCGCGGTTCTTGCGCATCATATGTAGTTCTTCAAACTTCCTGAATATCGCTTCGTGAAAAGTATTTCCTCTCTCTAGGGATTCCCGTTTGAGTTTACGGAGCATTTCTGGAATACTCATGTGTTAATCGAACCTACCAGAGCATGCCTCTGAACTGTTTCGATGTCGTCCTCCGACATGTTGAGAATCCCACACACTTGAGCAGTATTCAAGAATGGGTCGTATCGGTGTTCTATACGCTGTATCCTTTATAGGCGAGCTTTACTTTCCAAGAATTCTCCCAAGAAACCGAAGTCAACATTTCTCTCCTCTGCAGTCGAATTTACATTCTCGTTCCATTTCATGTCGCTCTGCAACGGTGCGCCTCGGTGTGACAGTGCCAGGCAACACGCCACTGATAACGTATTACAGCATTAAAGGGCTTTTTCTTCCTAGCATTAACTTACATTTTTTACAGAGTTTTGAGGAAACTGCCATTCATCACGGCAAATAAATATTCTGAATAAGTTGTCCTGTATCCTATTACATTCTCTCAACGATGACGCTTTCCCGTACGCTACTACGTCATTAGCAAACTGTCACCCGTTGCTGCTCATTCTGTGCAGCAGATAGTTTATGTACATACTGGGGCACTCCTAGCGATACCTTTCTCTGATACAACGTATTCGGTTCTATTATTTAAGAAGTCTTCAAGCCACCCACATATTTGGTAACGAATACCGTATGCTCTGATCTTCGTTAACAGTCTGCTGTGTATCACTGTGTCAAACGCATTCTCGGAAATCAAGACTTACTTTACTTTTTCGTGTCCGGAAACTACAATTTGTTTGCCCAGTATTGGGCAATGTCCAATGCTTCTTCTTAAGCCAGCCATAGATCGTCGAGGGTGCATCTGTGGGGGCAGGCAGGGCATTGTAGGAGATGTTCCATGTCCTGTAGAGTGCCGAAGTCGCATTTGACGTCATTTTCGTCCAACAAACCCCATTTGAACCTTTGATATTGGGTCTGTTTGCTGATTCATCTCTATGCGTTTCCTGCAGGCACAGTACGTCCCACTTTTCTGATCGCCATAGTTGGCGGTATTACATCCTCCTCATTCTTGGTGATTCCCTCGACGTTCAGGCTGACGATCGTCAGGGTTGGCCCTGAAGAGGACCTGTTTTTGTTTTTGGCTTTTGATTGCATTGGTTTCCGGTAGTGGAAGGTTTGGCCGTTGTCCGATTGGGCAACGTTTCCTGGGAGCGCCGGCATTTTACTTTCTTCTATGTAGCATGTAAGTAAAATGCACACGTGTAAATCAAGAAGTATGGAATCTGCTGTCACCTTTCATCCATAGTTAGTTAGGATATCACACGAGAAAACAGACCAAGCTTTGTCAAATGTGCATACTGTTCTGTTCTGATGTGTTTTAACCACATCATTGATACCCACATTCGTACTTCTGTGATGAATAGGGGAAGAACGTACGATAACATAGCAGCTCGAATTTTAGGAGATATCACTCTATAAGAATTGCATGTGTTAACATATGTTATTTCAAGCTAATGTGTAGATATGCCAACGACTTTGCCGCAGTGGTAACACCGGTTTCCGTCAGATCACCGAAGATACGCGTTGTATGGCTTGGCTAGCACTTGGATGGGCGACCGTCTGGTCTGCGAGCGCTGTTGGCAAGCGGGGTGCACTCAGCCCTCGTGAGGCCAATTGAGGAGATACTTGATGGGGAAGTAGCGGCTCCGTTCACGAAAACTGACAACGTCTGGGGCAGTGGTGTGTTGACCACATGCCCGTCCATACCCGTATCCAGTGACGCCTGTGGGCTGAAGATGACACGGCGGTCGGTCGTTACCGTTGGGCCTTCAAGTCCTCTTCGGACGGAGTTTAGTTTAGTAATGTGTATATCTTCTCCAGATAATACCTCATTTGTGTGCTGCTCATAACCGTTTGCTGCTCAGTATTGTCTCTTCAGCTGTTTATGCTTCAGTAGCCTTTATATTTGATAACCTTCAAACATCGATTTTACAAAGCTGCAGAGTTTTACCAGGTGAAAGACGTTAATAGTTGGTACAGCAGAAACGTCTTCAGTATTTTAAGATCATTTCTGTTCGGTTTTAGCCGTTTTATTGGTGCGACCCACTCTCTTCTTTCTGTTAGCATGGAAAATATCAGTCACTCAATATCGGGGAGTGATGGTGTGAATAGAGAAATATTTAGAGGAAGAAAAAAGCACGGTTGCCATTTTTGCCGAAACGACACATATTAAGTATATCGTAGTCAAAACTCGTGTAAAAATGTTTGTGGCTGTATCTTTTTCGACTTGAAAGTAATTTTCAGTAAATGAAATTTGCAGATCACAGTGAAAACGATAAACCACGGTATGCAATCTGGGGAATATTTTTCGGACAGGAAAAAAGTCATTACATAGCGTGAGCACTATCCGGTCGAACACAGTACCAGTTTATTACAAATCGAATGTATACTTCGATATAGAAGTGTGAATCTGATTTTGCCCATTATAAACGGTACGACTGTGAAAACATTGAGTTTGTTTGTAAATAAATTTTCTGCTACCAGTCACGATTTTATTTTATTTTTATTTTACACTACGTGTTTCGGGAAATGATTCCCATTTTCAAGAGTATTTTTCTTCGTACTACGCCATTTTTACGTTATGTTTTCGATGTCTGAGGTTCTGCTTTGCTTTGTTGACTTTATACATTGCTATAAAGACGCACAGCTTTTAGTTACTTATCGATTTTTATGTGTAGTTAGTGACGAAATTTGGAAAAATCTGTACTACTTACATTTTCTTTTGGCCCATATGTACAGTCTCTCACACACCTCAAACATCACCCACAGCTTTCAGTGCGTAATATCCATCGAGAATAACTTACGTAAACGAACAGTTACAAGCTTTTGTTCAAATGGTTCAAATGACTCTGAGCACTATGGGACTTAACATCTACGGTCATCAGTCCCCTAGAACTTAGAACTACTTAAACATAACTAACCTAAGGACAGCACACAACACCCAGTCATCACGAGACAGAGAAAATCCCTGACCCCGCCGGGAATCGAACCCGGGAACCCGGGCGCGGGAAGCGAGAACGACAAACTTTTGTGCGGGAGGTATTTATCTCAACAATTGGATTATAATTTGCTTACGCCAGTTTTACAATAGTGCTTATTTCTCTGGTACTATTTATATTTAATTATATTGTCGAAGCATCTGAAGAAATTCACCGACTCACTTTCAAGTTCTTCATTTAACATTTTTGTCCTCATATTTTCTGTAATGCAAATATATCTCCATTTCTTCTAAAAGATCCATTTTGTGCCCTTTATTTAGTCGGTGGAGAACTTTGACATTTTGCTTCACTTTTTCAAATGGGTGTCCTGTCCTATTTATGTGTGTAGCTATTGGTGACGTGTGTCTGTTGTGACGCTTGTTCTATCTTAAAGGGTCATCCTTAGTTGGTTGGTTCCAAAATAAAATGTTGATACTTGTTTCTTCGACGTAATTTAATGTCTATGTAAACCATACTTGTTGTCATTCAGCTTCAGAATTTTACTAAAGATTTACTTTCTAAGCCTGTCGTCATTCTAGCCGAATGTCCGAAGAGAGGCATTCTTTCCTTTGCGCGTGGTGTGTATTATCCTCTGCTTGATCATACATTTCTTCGTTAGGTCGTGGCCTGTTGTGTTCTGTTTCTGTTGCCCTTGCGCCACATATGCTTTGAACCAGTCTTCTTTCTGTTTTTATATTTTTTATGCCACCTTTTGTGCACTAGTTTTAGTTTTCCTTATCATATAGAGTTTTTAAAATTCTGATTATAATGCCACACAGTTATTGGACGATCTGTTCGGTCAAACATCTTTATATAGTCCGTCAAACATAAGTAAGTTTCACTATTATGCTTTCTCCTTTGCTCCGTCAATTCTCTGAAAAGGAAGACCCTTTCCGCACGATATCTGTCCTTTCTAAAACCGTTCTGCTCTTCTGAAAGAAGTGCTTTATTTATTCTTTGTACTCTTTTTTTTTACGGATCATTTTGGTGGAGCCCTATATCTATTTTGCCTTACCTACCAGACTTACACCTTTGTAATACATTCATGGAATGAGGCCTCTTGGACCTGCGG
Source organism: Schistocerca americana (assembly GCF_021461395.2). NCBI lineage: Eukaryota > Metazoa > Arthropoda > Insecta > Orthoptera > Acrididae > Schistocerca > Schistocerca americana. The sequence goes on from NC_060119.1 coordinate 546,018,369, forward strand.
AGCAGGCCGATCACCATTGTAACGGATTAACTTAGTGATATTAATGTCGTGGTCATGTACGAAGTGTGATCAAAAAGTAACGAGAATTTTTTAATTTCGTGGGCTTTATGCATCTGATTAATCTTTTTCATCTTTCTGGTACACAGGTTCCTGATGTAAGTTTCCATTTCCAGCTATTAGGAATATTTAGTTTACTGTTGAGAGTCGAAAAGGTTGTGTTTTGAAAAAGATGGATCAAAAACTTTGCATTAAATTTGGCTTGAAAAACGGAATTAAGTGCAGCATCACATTCGAAATGTTGACTGTGGCTCTTGGGGAATCTGCTATGATTAAGACAAGAGATTACGAGTGGTATAAACGTTTCAAAGAGGGTCGAGAAAACGACGACCATCGTGGACGTCTTATCACATTAGTTACTGATGACAGTGTGAAAGAAGTAAAGAAAATGATTCTGGATAATCATCGAATCAACATCAGAGACGTTGCTGATGATGCTGGCATATCCTTTGATTCATGCCAAGCAATTGTTTCGGATTTTTAGGTCATGAAACGTGTAGCAGCAGAGTTTGGTCCTAAATTGTCGAATTTCGATGGAAAATAAAGTAGAGATCGCTCAGGAGTTGAAGAATAAAGTTGACAACGATGCAGAATTTCTGAAATAGTTTATAACAGGTGAAGAAACCCGAGAATAACGGTACGATGAATTTAGATCACATGTGAAAGTTCTTCTGACTGTTCTTTCGATTACAGTTAGATGTGCATCATGTGTTCCTGCTTTGTGCTCGTAGGTCAGTGATTAATACTACCTGGAAGTTATGGGCCGTTTGTGTGAAGCAATCCGAAGACCAGAACTGTGTCAAAACCATTCGTGGTAACTGCATCATGATAATGCTCGCGCTCACACCTCAATAATTGTGATTTTTCGGCAGAAAACAAAACCAATGTGTTGTCTCAGCCACCATATTCGCCGGATATGCTCCCGTGCGACTTCGTTCGGTTCTGGAGGCTGAAGAGAACAATGAAAGGCCGTCGTTCTGTCGCAAATGAAGATATAAAAACAGAATTTCTGAAGGATCTGAACACCAGCACGAAAAGTGAGTTCCTTAAATGTTTCCAAGATTGGAAAAGCCTGTCACAAGTTTATTATATGCGAGGAGGATTACTTTCAAGGGGATAGTTCATGTTGATGAATAAATAAAGACTCTATAAGAAAAAGAAAAATTCCTGTTGCTTTTAGATCACACCTTGTATTAGTTTATTGATATTAATGACCGAGTCAGGTTTGCAACCACTATTAGATACAGCGAGTACAGCATCAACAAGTAAGTGCGTAGTGGCTGGCTCTGAGCACTATGGGACTTAACATCTATGGTCATCAGTCCCCTAGAACTTAGAACTACTTCAACCTAACTAACCTAAGGACATCACACAACACCCAGTCAAGTGCGTAGTCACTAAATACCATGCACCTCCATCTCCCTGATGTACTCGTTGTATATGATATTGTATGCAATCCTGAACTCTTGTCATGAATTTCAATAAACTAATGTGTGATCCAGACATCGATCTCTGTAACTTAATCAACGTTCATTTCAGTTTCTTATCTTTGAAGAGAGAGACGAGAATGGCATTCCCCCATTTATCGGGGATATTCCTCAATAAGCAGCACATAGCACATAGTACAGTAATACACCATCCTATACCTCAGTAACATGCCACCATATTTTATAAGATTTGTATTAATTATGCCTTCTCTGTTTTGCTTTTCGTTTTTTTTGTTTTGAAAATTTTTACATAGTTCTTGAACTTTAAATAAATTTTCTTGTATAAGCTTCGTCTATTATCACTGTATCTTGGACATAAGGTTGTTTCTGCACTCTTACCGTACCACAGAGTTTTTTTAATGTGTTAATAATGAATAATGTTTGTATTTATTATGTTTTGTCCTTCCCTGCTTTGTTAATATGCTTCCTTTTTCGACTGATTTGCGTCTTCTCTCTCTCTCTCTCTCTCTCTCTCTCTCTCTCTCTCTCTCTCTCTCTCTCTAGGTTAGGTTAGGTTAGGTTAGGTGAGGTTAGGTTGCGAGAAGAGAGATATATACATAAGGGTTATATTTGTATGATACCAGTCTACAGTACGTAAGTGTGAGGATTTACTCCTAGTTTGCCTTATACGTCCATTTTTCTTCCTTTTGCTTTCCTTGGTACAGAGTTACAGATAAGTAAAACGTAACTGTAAAAGGAACTGATTAAAAACTGCAGTCTCTTGGACAGACAGTAGGTGTATGGATTTTTTTTCTCTCCTGCATTTGGAATTAGATTTCCATAACACGTAGGTTTGTTACAGTGTGAATCTGACACTATTTCTTAACAGCGAAGTGAGGAACGATGTAATGGAGACGGTGAGTAGTAGCGCGCGCTGCAGTTTATGTAAGAAGTTGTCATATTACTTTTGACTCGAAGAGAAAGTTGCTTCATTACTTCGTAGGCCATTCTCCTTCTTCCATGAATGTCATCTTTGATATTACTCACAAACTGGGCTAACTTTGTCGTCGAGACGGGGTGGGGACGATATACTGAGCAAGAGTTACCCTCATGTTACGTAAAGGGAATCGGGAAACCCCACAGGTACGACCGTGGAGGAGGACACGCCACGCTCTGCCGGTGCTGCCACTGCCTTCATTTCCCCCACGTGGACTGCTATGCTGAGATTCGTGCCCGTATTCCCAGCTCCTTGCAAGACTTGCGGTTTCGGAGAATTCATTGATTCAGGTATACTGTACTTCAGATCCTCTCTCTCGCCCTCTCTCATCCGGAACGCCCGTTCATCCGGATGTTTTTTTTAGTGCTCTTAAGCATACTGTTTTGATACTGAGAAGGGAAGATGCCTGCGACAACACTCGATGACCAGAAACATTAAATCTAAAGTCGGTCAACACGAATCTTGGTACGTCAGTTAACAAAATATCAATGAGCTGTACAGTACTTTATTTCCACTTTTTTTGTGAGTGGAAAATAACGTTCAGAGAGAGAAAAAAAAGCGGTGGTGCAAAAAAAAAAAAAAAACACTGCCTAGAATACATGAACTGTTGAAAAAAATTGTTCCTGAATTTGATACAGGAACTTCAACGGGGTCAGATGCCAAGAATAATTAATTACCAACCCTTTGTGGCTCCACTGACGCAGTTCGCATAGTGAATGAAGAGCTGGTGGCTGAGTTTGTGAGAACATTTGCCAGCAGTCCACGACGCTCAGACTTAGGTGCTAATCACGAATATGACTGACTGCGAAATCTGCCTACGCTAACATCTATAATTACGGAATTAATGCCGTATGTTGGTATACAGAAAACGACGATAGTGGCGGTTGGTTAGTTGACGAAGTTGTTATTCAATCTGAAGACGTTACGATTCATCTAGGATAAACAACGCATCTGCACAAAACAACTTATTTCGAAGCCCAGGCATGAACAACTTTGGCCAAATGATTGCTGGTGAAACGCTCACGTAATCCTGCTGCACATAAATTACAACGGAAGTAGCTGAAAAGAATAATACTGTTTATTTCAGGAAGTAAAACCCATTGTACCATTTTTTACACAATTTGCACAAAATTTAAAATGTGTAATTTGCCTGTTTACATGAAGATAAATACGTGTTAATGTGAGTCATTTAACCAATACCATACTTTTTTTTCATTTCCCCGATTTTCTGTAATGCGGATACCTGCGATCTGACCTACTTAGGATAAATGAGTTTCGTCTGTGTTTGTTTCGAAAATGGTCGCATGATGTGTTGAAAAACAGCGTATATGCGTGATTGAGCTGTAGTTAGACTAAGATGCTGGTTATAGGACGAAGCTTCGCGATTTTGATTGTTCTGCATATAAACTGCCGTTGGTTAACAATACCATAGTCCACTGCAAAACTCAGAGAAGAGAACGGGCAGGTGTAAAAAGCAGTTGACGGCCTCTACGAAGGAGACGAATTGCCTGCTCACTTGATAGAAGGAAGACGAATACTTAGGGGATAACAGTCTCATCTGGATGTTGACTGGCTCACCAAGAAATGAATTCTGCTTTATTTTCACTTATGCTTTACGCATTGATTTCCCTGACACGCAAAACAGGGTCCTGAGATGCAACAGAAGAGGATGACTTGAACAGTGTATTAGCCCATTTACAAGCACCGGCACGTGTAATTCGTAAAACGAAGTGTCTCAACAATGCAGGTGCCTCTTGAAAGAAGTTATTGTTTACTCAAACATCACACTACTGATAATAGAAACTGCGATTCCACTTCTTTATGCCGTAAGTGAAAACTCTCTTTGCAACAGTACTACTTTCGTTGATGATTTGTCATGCGTGGATGTAATGCAGCAAGAGATGGTTCTACTCACCTCAATAAGCTCCGCTGGGTTAAGGACAACACACAAGGTTATTCAGCCAAGGAAAGTTGTGAAAAATTATGATGGCACTGCATGAGTCCGTAGACTGTATAATGACTAGAAATAGCTGAAAGTTAGAAAGTTCATTTTACCTTCCGGGATGTAGTTTTGTCTTTCTGTAAATCAGTGTTCTAAAGGATAATAAGCTCACCAATAAGTTCCACGCAGGCGGTTTCTTAGTTTACAAGCGGCCTCTGTGGAATATGCCACGCGGAATTAAAACTTACAATAAAAAAGGCCTGTTTCAATTTATCAAAATTAAAATCAGATATCATAAAGTTGTCCACCATCGATTGTCCGCCATCTTATTAACATTAATAAGCATTATACTAACATTTTAACAAAATCATCGTATCGATTGCATACACAAACTTGCTTACTAGTTATTCAGTTACGACTCCCACACAGCACAATCAACAAGTTAACAATGAATTGTGGAGTACTGCATTGCACCCATTTGTTGAGAGTGTACAGTGACATCAGAGAGCGAGAGGATGTTAGTGTCAATGCATGAAAAGTTAAATGCACTGGATAGTTAGGATAACGGAGAGTTTTTGAAAAGAAAAATTGCTCTCAATGTGATGTTGAAGCTGTTACAAAGATTCCAGTATGCTCAGCCGTAGGTCTTATAGACGTAAGTGACTTGTTGCGAAATAAGGGCGCTGACCACGGTATGATTTCTGATCACGTATGTAGCTCTGTTCGCTCACCTGCGGACAAGACGATAACAATGATTAGATGATGAAACTGATGCTCAGTCTCAAGACAGTAAAAAAACAAACACACACACACACACACACACACACACACACACACACACACACACACACGCACACGCACGCGCACAGAGAGAGAGAGAGAGAGAGAGAGAGAGAGAGAGAGAGAGATTGATTGGGGGGGGGGGGGGGGAGAAGCAGCAGCGAAAGTGGTCAAAATAATGGTTCGTATGCAACGCCATGCGTAAAGTTTCGGCTGCACGTAAACGACATACGAATCTAACACAAAGAAAACTTACTGGTTATTTCTTCTTCTTCTTGCGTGGAGTCCCACCAGCTGTGGACCACGTAAAACAATTACTCAGAGGAACTGTGCATTCGAATAAGGTGATTCTTCCTGTCGTTTAGTACTTTTTCATTCTCCCGCTGTGTTGTTGTTTCTGTTCGTTGGTGGAAAGTCTTTCACGTTTCCTCTCATTATCATGAAAACCGTTGAAGTTTGTTATTACAGTTCTGAATTTTTTCTGTACTTTTAATGATTTTTTCCGACTAATTTTTTTGTTTACTGGTGATACACTGTTTTCCTTCTCGTTTTTGAAGTATTGTAAGATTATTTTAGTCAATAGATATTCCTCCAATCTTACCACACATCCAAAGAAACTGATCCGCCTTCTCAGAGTTATGCCTGAGAGTATGGGAATTTTTTTGATAGTTCTTTCTTGCTTCTTAAGTTGTAGTTGTCATTTTCGTCTATGACGGGTCCCAGAATTTTTCGACGTATTCCGCTTTCTTTTTTCCCCAATTTTACGGTTCCGTGCCGCAGTCGGTGAAAACGGAGCCCTTATATGATCACTTTATCTGGCTGTTGGTCTGTCTGTCAGGACCCCTTTTTCTCCTAAACGGATAGAGGTATTAAGTTGAAATTTGTCAAACAGTAAGGTCTACAGTTCTTGGCGGTGTAAATAATTTCGGCTTCAGAGTCAATGCAGTCAAAAGATAGACAATTATGTCACGTATTTTCATACTCGCAAACTCATCAAACCCTATAGATGAACTATCAGTATACATAATTAAGTTTCTACGGAAACCTGAGAGCGGGAGTCTTTACCGCATTTGGCCGTTTCTTTCCATTTCTCGTACTTTAAATGAGGCAGAGCAGTCTGCCGAATACAGTGGTTGCCGTTTTATACCAGTTTCATATTGTATAACTTTCCCATTAATGAAGATACATGTTCTTTTTAATTGTAGGTGTGTCTGCCGAGTTGAATCGCCATCTCTATCTTCTGGGAGCCTGCGCTGTTTGCTTCTTTGGTCAGTCCATTGGTTTGAATGATTTTATTATTAATTAATATTTTTGAATTTGATTAATTTTTTCCGATATCTGTTTTCAACGACTTACGATATTTGTCAAGTATTCTATTTTGATTAGTGTTTCGATGACTATTTCTCTGTATCAAACATGATTTTTTTCGATATCTAGTCAAAATTTATGTGAAAATAATTTCCATTGTGATTTTTCACTTGAAAATTAATATAGCGGGTGTATTAACAGCATTAACCGGCGTTATTCTACTTCTTACTAACTTTCCAGATTATCTGGATGACGTACAGTCCCGTCTAGTCCGGATAAACGAGGTTCCCCTAAATGATTGTCATCACGTACAGAGTGATAGAAACTTTTTGCTTTACTCCATTAAGCCGACGGTGTAGACAACTTACACGCACACTGAAGTTACGTGCTCAGAGACCAGGGTTATACATCCAGCAAGTAAGCACATCACTGCAGTCCACACACACACACACACACACACACACACACACACACACACATGCCTTCTGGTGCTCGCTAACGGCTGCGCCTGTGCAGCTGGCAGACCCGCGGACCAATGCTGTAAACAGGATTGCATAACGGTCGGCGCGAGTCGTAAAAGCCGAGCGTGCGCCTTGGTTTCCTGTGTACTTGCACATCCATAAAGGGAAGCGCACACGTGGGTCTATGCGCTTGTTAACATCTGTGTGTGTCCTAATGACTACGCCGTTGGTTTTCCGACACGTGGCGTTTGTGCGGTTTTATTTTGTGTCGTAATGTCCCGCTGGAGACCTCTAGCGCACACAGGCTCAAACTTTTACCGCTAATTTGCTTTCGTTCCTGACGAAAGGTAGCGCCCTGGATCCATAGTTGCAGTACATCTATATTCAAATTAAAAGACTGGTGCTATTCAGAGGACATATCTAAATCAGAAGAATACAACATGGCCTTAACCACTGAGCGAGGTGGCGCAGTGGTTAGCACACTGGACTCGCATTCGGGAGGACGACGGTTCAATCCCGCGTCCGGCCATCCTGACTAGGTTCTCCGTGATTTCACTTAATCGTTTCAGGCAAATGCCGGGATGGTTTCTTTGAAAGGGCACGGCCGACTTCCTTCCCCATCCTTCCCTAATCCGATGGGGCCGATGACCTCGCTGTGTGGTCCTTTCCCCCCGAATCAACCAACCATGTCCTTAACCCTCATACTCAAAAGGAGGCATGACGGATGTGACGAAATAGAATAATTTTAAATAGAAAATCAAACTCTATGAAGGTGTGATTTATTCGCAACGTAGTTACTATTGGAGACGGAATATCAGACTGAATTTGCCAATACTAGTGCTTAATCGTGCATTTTTTTCCCATAAGAAAAAACACAGTGCTCTCCCCCTTAGAATTACACTTACATCTACATGACTGTTCTGCAATTCACAGTTAAGGCCTGGCAGAGGGTTTATCGAACCATTTTCTTTCCATTTCTCTACCGTTGCACACACAAACAGCCCGCGGGAGAAAGGTACACCTAAAGCTTTCCGTACGGATTCTGATTTCTCTTAATTTTTTATGATGATTATTTCTCCCTGTGTAGGTGGGTGTCAACAAAATATTTTCTCTTTCCAAGAAGAACGTTGGAGATTGAAATCTCGAAAAAAGACCTTGCTCCATCGGAAAACGCCTTTGTGTTAATGATTGCCACCCCAACTGGCGTATCGTCTCTGTGATACACACTCCCCTATTTCGCGATTATACAAAACAAGCTGCCCATCTATGAGCTTGTTCGGTGTCCTCCGTCAATCCTATCGGGTAAGAATTTCATACAGCACAGCAATGCCCCGCCAGAGGATGGACAGTCGCAGTATAGGCAGTCTCTGTAATAGACCTGTTGCATCTCCTAAATGTTCTGCCAATAAATCGCAGTCTTCGGTTTACTTTCCCCACAACATTATCTATGTGACCATTTCAATTTAAGTTGTTCGTAATTGTAATCCCTAAGTATTTAATTGTATTGATATTCTTTATGGATTTGTGTACTTTATCGTGTAATCTAAATGGTTCAAATGGCTCTGAGCACTATGGGACTTAACATCTGAGGTCATCAGTCCCCTAGACTTAGAATTACTTAAACCTAACTAACCTGAGGACTCTCTCTCTCTCTCTCTCTCTCTCTCTCTCTCTCTCTCTCTCTCTCTCTCTTACAGGAAATCACGAATCCAGTCGCGCGACTGAGACGAGACTCCATAGGCACACAATTTGATCAGAAGCCCCTTGTGAGGGACGGTGTCGAGAGGCCTTCTGGAAATCTGGAATCAGTTTGAAAGCCCGTGTTCATAGCACTCATTACTTCATGAGGAGAAAGAACTAGTTGTGTTTCACAAGAACGATATTTTCTGGATCCGTGTTGGCTGTTGTCAGTTAATCGTTTTCTTCGAGGTAATTAATAATGTTCGAAAACACTATACATTCTATAATTCAATAATTCATTGGATTAGTTATGTCTTTACGTATTTGGAAGTTTTGTAGCCATACGAAGACTTCAACACTTTGGAGTAGAATAATCGTTCACCAGTGATATCTTCGCACTTTTTTTCACACCTGTAATTTGGGCAGCATAATACAACAGCTTTGAAACCACTTATTGGTTTTGATAAGACATTTAAACATCCTTTCTTGTAAAATCTCCTCTTGCTCTTGCGCCTCCTTCATATTTGAGTAACATGTTTATGGAAATCGTACACTATCTATATAAACAAAAATGTAAAGGTTCGTCAGTTCAAAATCGTATATCTCCGAAAGTTCTAAACCGATCCCTTTGACATTTTGACACAACACTGCATTCAAATACGTACATGTTTTTATATACCTACTGCAGCGTCGTATAGTGTATAAATTCGTATTATATATATATAACAAATAAAAATGTAATATGTAAGCATATGTTTATATTCTATACGGCAGTTCCGTAGGTTTATAAAAACACGTGCCTGTTAGAATATAGTGTCGTGTTAAAATTTCAAAGGAATCGGTGAAGAACTTTCGAAGATTTACATCTATATGTAAATGAGGACTCGAACATACGGCGGGAGGGGCCGTGCAATGCGTTACATGGTCCCACAAAACGGGCGGCCTCTCCGCGCGGCCCTGTAAGAAAGGTCACAGTTCGTAGTAACTGAAGAAAAGTCATCAAGTGAAACAGAAGTGATGTGTGTTCAAAATCTTTGATATTTAAGTTGTTCAGCGGTTACTTCGAAGTCAGGACACAACGTAGTATTCGAATACGCGTGTTTCTATATACACGTGTTTTAAATACATGTAGATAAATGTGTAACATGTAAAGGGAAAATGTTATTACCAAAAATCTGTAAAAGTTGTTGTCCGATTTAAGTTTATACACAATACTTTAATAAACATTCATATGGACGTAATATATATATATATATATAGGTGATAAACCATAAATATAACATTCCTGTTTCCTACCAACGTTTCAATTATATATATATATATATATATATAGATATATATAAAAAATTGAAACGTTGGTAGGAAACAGGAATGTTATATTTATGGTTTATCACCTTATGATAAGCATAGTACCACAGAATCTGAATACCCAGTATAAATAAACAAGGCTCAAGGTCAGGAGGAGGGGGCAGAGGAGATAGACAGAGGGATGTGAGGAAATGAAGGCAGAAAGTGGAAAGAAAGAGATTAACAAAGAGAGGGGAGAAGAAGACGGACTGAGTTAATGGGGAGAAAGAGATACGGACGTATATCGACTTCACACACATCAGATGCGTGTGCTTTTGGTTTTCTATATTTTCAGTTTAAAGCTTTAAGCATACTGACGCAGAGTAACACTTGCCCGGGAACAGTTAGTTTTATTAAAGGCCATCACGGAAGCACAGATAATCTCACTGCATCGTGCTAACGAAATTGGAACAGCTGCTTTACAGACACGACGCATGTGAAACAAATGACGCTCGGAAAACCCGCATCTTGATGGAACTACAAACTCAGTCCGGGCCTAACTCACAAACGCGACAGCAAAAAGTAGTTTGTTATCGTCCTCAGGAAGTTGTACCTGAGAAACCGTAACAGACACAGCGGCGATACAGCCTGTGTGACGGATACTCTGCGCTTCACTAGCGGGCTGGGAAAGACGCCAGAGTAGCCTCGCCAATCAAAACATCTGCCAGGCACCCAGCGGCATATCGCGGTGCGCGGCGGCAAAGCGCGCTCTCTTGCCCAGCACAACGCTGAACTGACCAAACGAACACGGCAAGTGCCACAACCCCATTTCGCAGAAGCTTCACTCAGTGCCAGAGGAGTTAAAATAGGCGAACACGTGTTTCGGCTTATCCGTATATATTCGAGCGTTCAGAGAAAACGGCGCTCAAAGTTTTCGACGAAACTTACAAGACTTTGAGAGAGCGATAACCTCAGCCGAAATGGTAGCACAGTGGCTAGCGTCGCGACCTCTCACTTTTGCACCCCGTGTTCGAAACCTGATTTTTTTTTCTGTTTTGTTTTACTTTTCATCTATCTACCCATGTCCCGTAGAAGGCTACTTCACCTATGTTTCTTACGAAGATAAGGGAACAAGCGTTTACATTAATTGTAAATTACATCTGGATTTAACTATCTCATACACTTAGTATATAGTGTATATGGTATTTTTAAGGTTGGTTGGTTGGTTGGGGGATCAAACTACGGGGTCATCAGTCCCTCTTTCCTCATTCAAACAGGTCTCGAGTTAAAAAGTCCAAAAAAGAAATCGGAGAAAGATAAGGCGTAAAACTAAGGTCGAATCACATTGAAAGCAAAACTTCAGAAGCTAACAGAAAGAGGAAAACGTACACGAAAAGGAAAAAGTAGTGGAAGGTATTAAAATAATGAGGGTTACAATCTTTTGAAATTCTCATATTTTTATATGTCATTCCTATATCAATTCTTATAATTAGTTTAATCTCATATTTGTTCTTCAGGAAGATCAGGTGCATTTGCCTGGATGATACCGATCGTAAAATCATTCCAAACACAGATTTTCGGAACACCACGAGCATCACGCGAAGCAAGGCTTGCCACAGTGACGTTTCTTCGTATGAATCTCACTCGGGAATGAAACGTCTATTAGCACTGCAGAAGATTTCACACGTTGGCAATAATTTCGTGAGAAACCACACATGACGGACCACGTTTCCTAAAACAGGAACTTGCAACTGATTGTTAATCAAGATACACTACAGGAATTTCACCGAAAGCAATTCCAGTCAATTTTGTCATTCATTTATTGCTTTTTTAATTAATTCCCCAGACATAGAATACGTAGACTAAAAAGGACGACTTTATTTCAGTATAGAGTGGAAAACATTCGTGTAGTATTTTTCTTCGGTCACGGTTTAGATAAATGAAAAAAATAGAAATTAAAGTCGCTTCGGTTGAACCATTCCCTCTCTAAAAGGCACATAAAATACCTCGAAAACTTTGACCGTCGTTTTCTCATAAACGGTCGGGTATCTAATGATACGCTGAGACATGGGTTCACTTATTTTGACCCCTCGTCAACTGAACGAAGTTCCTGGAAAATCGGATTGTGGCACTTGCCGTGTTTACCTCGTGAGTACCAGAGCTGTAAAAGGAACTACTGAATTTCCTACAGTATTCAGTATTTTCGAGGCAAGTATTCGTTACAAAGTATTTGTTACTAGTTTTTTCGTTATTAAACGTTATTTCTGGTAAAGGCATTACACATTATTGGCATCCTAGCTACCTGTGGGTATTACTGTGCTCACAAAAACTGTAAGGAATTTAAAAAAGCTAGGTGATTGCGGAAAAACAGATACTAGGTGTTTTTAGATCCGTAGGCGTTTAAAGCTCTGCCCATCTTCAGATGACCTGATAAAAATATAGTAACAAATATGCTGTACCTAATGCACAGATGTCTTAAATAAGCAGTGTAGTTGCAACATATGTGCACAAGTTATTTTTGATGGACGATTCTAAATTGGTGTTTAATAAACTTTTGACAATTACACAAAAAATCGCCAGGAAAACCATGCAGTTAAACAAAATGACAGCAGTAACTAGATACGGTGACATAACATGTACAAAACTGGCAGTGGGTTAATAGGAACGGCCTCTAGAGCGTGCTAGGTAGACCATCTGTCAGCAGATGGCTGACTACAGTGACGCTGCTTTACAACAATAATATTTCATCGTTATCAGTTGCATATGTGCCCACAACAGAAGTTAGTGTAAAAAATTATATATGGAATAAAATATTTATTTATAAATTTTGAGAGGTATTCACGCAAACTTATTAGGCAAAGAGCAATATACAGCAGAAAATTATTCTTTAATACACACAACTTAACTTTTTCATATAAAATGGATGACAGAAGAAAACTACACGTAATTTGATTAATACAAAATAACAGGACAAATGTTCGTTTATAATCATAACCTCCTACAATCCCGTCGGGTAGATTATAGAAGTCGGTCGGAGGGGGGGGGGGGGCGGGGGGAATAGAATCGAAGATCGCTTAATAAAATGAGAGTTGGGGGGTGCTACACCGACAAACAGGTAAAAGTTGGTTTTGCTTAACGTAGTTTTTGGTAACAGTTTTGGAGTTCAGGGTAAAAATAATAAATAATAAGGCGCCCATTTTAAGTTACATGATACTTATTGGTTTCGATAGTAAGCTATTTGCCACCCTTATTCTTTTGTTAAAATGTGTTTGAAATACATTGCAACCAATATTGTTACATAATTATAAAAAAATTATTGAATCTGTTGGAGTAATATATTCGCTGAATTCAGAAGTCCTTTTATCCAGTGTAATATGATACTCCTTTGCGTGGGGGGGGGGGGGGCGCTATAGCCCCCATAGCGCCCCCCCCCCCCCTTTGCTACAGCCCCTGAATCCCGTAAGAACAAAAAAGTAAAATCTGTAAGTCAGGTAGATAACTTTTTTAAGGCTTGAACAAAGAAGCTGTAGATAGGGAAGTTGACACAATTATTCAGTTCAAGTAAGCAAATGGTCTCTCAGAAACAGCAGTCAGGAATTTAGGGAAAAAATGTTGTAAAAAGTAGATAGTAACACAGTTGAAAATAAAATAGCGGTCAAACATATTTCATTACCACATATTGGCCCTGTTTCAGAAAGAATAGCCAATGCCTTCAAAAAATTTAAGATTCAGGACTTTTTTCGAACAAATAACAAACTAGGGAAGCTACTACGTCATAATCTAGATCTGCCTTAGGTCAAATATTGTAACGGAGGAGTGTAAAAAATTAAATGTGGGTCTTGTGATAATTTTTACATTGGGCAAACTCGGAGAGAACTGAAGACGAGATTCACAGAACGCAGGTGTACGAGTAACAGAAGTGCGTTTTGTTGTCATTTGAAAGAGCAGAACCGCCAGCTCAGTACAGTTGGAAATAGCCTGTCCATATTACATTCTAAATAAAAAGTCAGTATTTTATATACTCTCCAGAAACTTGAAATCTATATACCAATAGTCGGCTAGCTCCAAACCTTACAATTGATGAGCAAACCTCTTGCTATCGGAAGTGATTTTCTTTATATATATATATATATATATATATATATATATATATATATATATATATATTCTTATATATATATTCTTCTTCTAAAAGGAGAAAAAATATTATCTGACTTACGTATTTTACTGTTCAGTTCTTATGGGATTATAAGAGATTACAGAGAAATACGTGTCCTGTTATTTTGTTTTGATCACATTACTGTACGTGTAGTTCTCTTCTGTCATCTAATGTATATAAAATAATGAAGCTGTGTCTATAAAAATTATTTCCTTCTACATACTGTTTTTGCCTGAGAAGATTGGCATGAATATCTCTTATAATTTATAAACACATATTTTATTTCATATGTCATTTTAACATAATTTTTATTATGGACAAATATGTAACTAACAATAACGATGAAACGATGTTGCAAGGCAGCGCCTGTGTAGCCACACCATCTGTTCATATATTGTTTACCTAGCAGGCACAAAAGGCCGTTCCTGTCATTCCACTAAAAGTTTTGTACGTGTTATGTCATCTTATGTAGTTACCGCTATTATTTTGTTTGACTTAATAGTTTTCGTGACAATTCTTGATGTACCTGTCAAAGTTGTCTTTAACGTTTATTTGAAATAGTGTATATTCCTCTATCAAAAATAATTGTTGTGCAACAAATATGTTGCACTACATTACCTATTTAAGACACTTGCGTATCATGTACACCATGTAATTTTATATTTGTTACTGTATTTTCGTCAGGTGACTTGAAGATTGGCAGAACCCGAACCGCATAAATAAGGAATAAAGTAAACGTGTCTAAAAAACATGTAGTGTCTGTTTTTACGCCATCATCCAGGTTTCTTAGATTCCTTGTAGTTTTTGTGGTTATAATGGTCACACACACATCTACCAAGACTTCCAATCAAATTGACGCTAACCGTGATCGTCCACATACTGTCCGTTCATCCGTGACAACGCTCAACCCCTTTATCAGAGGTGCAGATATTGCAGCTTCCATGCTTCCGACATCGATACTCTGACATTTCTTTTGATACTAGGATATTGTCGAATATTTTGTATCGATATCGATGCGGTCGGTATATGAAATTTGAATCCAAATCGTACCCAAACCTACGAAGTCACCATCGCCCTGCGATCATGAGTGAACGATGAATTCTAACTGCAGTTGTTATGTTGCAACGTGACAATGCCTTTTGAGTGGGATCTTTTTCCTGAACAAATGTTTCTCTTCCACATGCTGAAGAACAATTACCGTAGCTGTGCCGGCGTTAATGTTTGCTGAAGTTGCAAGAATATAACGCATCGTACCAAAATAATTGAAGATTGAGTCGCCACACTATCTTATGTAGGGCCACTGCAGGCAGACATGAAATTTCCACCATAAGGCGACCATTGTCAGTTCACTCGGCGTTCTTGCCTGCGAATCGTGTGTGCTCTCAGCTAGTATGAGATATGCACGACGAATTCCCAATGATGCAAGATGGCTATGTGTCTCCACGAATTTTAGTAAAGTTTGTACTTAGCTTTTGCAGCATCGTCGTCTTTAAGTTGCCTTGTGTTTTCCAGGTTCGTTGATTCTGCGAAAATAATCCTTAGCAAATTGTCCCTGCAGTTGTTTAGTAAAATAAAAATGGCTTTGTGCTGGCAGACATTTCAATTTATTAGCTGATAGCTTTTCCACTATTCAGCTTTTACAATGCAACACATTTGTTTTGTACTGCGCAATATTGTTTGACAATGGTATACGTACGTAAGTCTTCTTTCAGGAGCTTTCATTTGACACGTGACTCTTGCTTCAGAAATGCTTGGCATCTTCGGTACCAAAGTTAATTGCCTGCTTGCGACTTAGTTTCGGGACAAATGTTACGCAGGCGTGAAATTTAGTATACATATTGATGTGTTTTGTACAGAAATCGGCTGTCACGGAACTGGTGTTTAAACCTGCAAGTACCGTTTTACAGACTTTTGTAAGTAGTGCACGTAATTTGACTAGCGCAATGTAATTTCGGTGTTGTCGGCAATATAAATATTTTACTATATGTTCCTCTAATCTGTAATCCGATTACTTTAACAGGATAAAAATAAACGTGAAGTTTTGAATATCACAAAGGTGTGAATCAATTGCATTTTTAAGAAATTCTTATTGTTGTCGAATAAACTTCAGCCTATCAAGTATGAGGGACAGTGCGAGTTTTACGGGATTCTCCATGGCCTGAGCTCTTTTTAATCGGATATAAAAGTCAGAGAAGATAATTACTTTTTGATTTCAGAATTTTCGTAAATTTTTTTGTCACTTGAAGGTAAAGGTTGGTTTCATGTTTTTGTGGATTTAAAGGTTGTTCACAGGTCGTGATGTATCAGACTAAATTGAGTATCATTACGTTTTGCTATCAGCTGACATTGTTTTATTGCTTAGTGTCAATTATCATAGGGATTTTGGTTTATCATTCATTAAATGTCATTATATGAAAAAGATGACTTCGTCTTCTGCGTCAGTAAGCGCATCCCGTCATTTCAGAAAGTACTGAAAACTTTATTATTCAAGTTACGAGTGATAATTTTTACCTAATAGGGAAAACTTGTCAAGCAAACATATCTGGTACCACTTCTGACTAAATTAGTTCGTTTGATTACCGGGTTGAGTATAGAGTGCCGAGACCGATACCACAGGCAAAACGTTTCAAGTGGCAGGGCGCGGCTTCAATAACGCGATTGCTTTTTGCGAGAGATGACTTGCACTTTTTTGAAGTCTTAGTTACTACTGACGTATTTATATTTTGAGTGAAAAAAGGAGGATCACGAAGAGTTGAATCTCGAAACAAGAACGGAAGCAACTTAAATTACCGCGTGCTATACATCCGCAAATTTCGAATTATTGATTCTTTGTGCATGCTCTGTCATGCCAATCGCTTCGAACTGTCGAGGTTTCTTCAGCGGACCAGACAACCATTTACATTTATTGAGAAATTCGATTTATGGTGTTCCGAATTAGCTGCAGTCGACAATAAATACGAAAACTGTGACCAGTTTCACAAGCAGTGGAAATAGGGTCAGTAAATAACAAACCCGACCACGAATTACGAGTGGCAGAAAGCGCCGAAAAGGTCATAAATCGTGCGTTTCCCTTTGCTGAAGCCACGAAAGTATTGCACACTGCACCCGTGTCTGCTCCAAAAGGCATGCATTTTTTGTACGAAAGGTAGAAATTCGTTTACGTATCGCTAGCCCTTTAACTGCTAGTGACGTAAATATCGTTGCACAGCCATCGTCCCTCCAGCCCTAACCATGTGCGCAGGATGTTTCAGCTGCCACTACCAATGCAGTTAAGCGCGCCAAGAGTGCTAACGTCGGGTTTGTACACTTCAGAGTTTTCATAGGAAATTCACGCTATAAAACAAGGCTGTACGTGGACAGTTGTTACCCATGTCCATCTCTCGTCCACTACTGGCATGAAAAAACATAGGTATGCGGAAACTAGAAGCAAAACTGCAAAGAGGAGAGATGGAATTTAGGTCAGCCGACACTGTGATGACTTTGAAGTTGGCATGACAAAAACAGACGTTCGTATGTTGACGAAGGGCCGTAAGGTTGGGGCTGCAAAATTAATACGGATGATTTTAAACCAAAATTGTATTGGAGTAGAGCAGTGCAGTGGGCAAATACGACGTGCTACCTAACTCGACGGAATGTCTCTGCGAGATAATGAAACGGTGCAAAAGAACTCTTTGTTTCAATCCTTAGACATGTGCGTGCTAAGGTCTGACGTTATTTACAAGGTTCATACCGGAAAGAATATTTTAGTCGTCGAATTTCCATCTTTGGCTGCCTCATTCGTGATGTTTAAGACACACACCACCAAGGAAGGAAAGCATCATGAGCGTGTCGATCAGACGAGAAAAATCCATCGCGGTTCGAGAAAGGCACTTTCCAAGCATTGTTCAACCGTCGGTAAAACAACACGCAGCTGTAAGGAGATGCATTATATGCAGGAAGCACAAAATACAAAATGAGTCTCGTTATTGCTGTTAAGCAATGTGATGTAGGCCTGTGTGTTGTGCCTTGTTGCGAAGTCTAACACACAAAAAACGTTCCGAAATATGCTTCTTTGTAATGTTACCTAGCTTTAGGAACTTCAACAGTAGAGAATACTCAAAGTATAGTTTTTTTAGGAACTTACTGGTGAGAATAAATACAGAAGAGCCTGCGATAACAGGCAGCAGCAGGCGTTGCAGTGCTCAGCGCCATACCGTGCCCAGCGCGTAGGGCACAATTGGAGCGTCCCGACCTTACACCAGGGATGGCTGTCACCTCTGAAACAACCTGTCTTCAGTTATGTGGTTATGTCGATTTTTATCAACGCTGGTTCAACCGGACTGTTAAAACCGCTCAAGGTAACCGGCATTTGAAATAACCGATTTTCGGTGTTATTACTCCTGTTATTTCCTGTGATAAAGGTAGAAATTGAACAAAGATCGAAAAATTTTGACACTCTCATTTTCAAGATATTTACACTCAAAATATTAAATTAAATAGGCAAATGAAAGAGGATTTTCTCAGTCCAACGTTCGTTGCTTTCCTCGATAAGTAATAACTACTGCAAAAAATCTCAAGTATTCTCCCATTGATTCTAATTTTTTTAAACTCTGCTCAAAGATCGTGTTCTATTCGGGTACCACACCACTGTTTTGGGCATTACGAATAGTCAGTGCTAAAGCGCGAAACCTGAAGTTGAGAACTCTCATTTTCGTGTTATTTCGTCCATTTAAGGGCTACTTGCAGATTAAGGCATATTATGGAGACACAGGCAGCAGATCAGTTGCTTTCTATTTTTACTGCAAATTATGAATGAAATGTTAAGTTTTAGTTTTTCTCCTTATAGTATGTAATAAGTTCGTTGTGGATTTTTTTAATATTTTAAAGCAAATGAAGCATTGTACTACATTGATACAGCACTTCGTAAATACTTCCAGACTAGCTTTCCTTGAACGTAAAAGGAATTATTTAGAATAATAGCGAAATATACAGTTTATGCTATGTTCCTCGAAGCAAATCAAATAGAGCATCTAATACAAATCTAAGGAGTAATGCGTAAGACAAAATACACGACTTAACGTAAGTTCCGTGTTACGCACGTGTCATACAACGATGCATCAGTACAAGCTTTTAATACAAACGCACTGTTTTACAACATACTGTTTCTTTAGGAAAGACACTTCGTTTCCAATACAACGTAATACAGGAATCGTACTATGTTTTCGTGAACCACCTGGAGTAGTAAACCAAAGAGTGTGGATGGTACGTAGTTTCCATTTTTTTAAATTTATTATTTGGCTTTCGAACGTGCTCATACAGCCATCCATCTCAATAGTGAAATGTCAATTATGACGATAAGAATGTGGGGACAACACAACACCCAGTTTACAATGTTGCATTTGTGCTTGGTACGCTACATAGATACAGCAAATTTTTAGTTATCCTTAAATAAGTAGTGAATGCTTACTATTTCCTCCAACATCATTCGATACTTCCGATGCCTATACTCTCGTATTTCTTACGATATTTGCATCGCTATCGATGAGATAGGATCCAAACAAAAACATATAAAGCTATTATTATGGACGACATGTACTGGAGTAGAATATTCATGGTGTCTTACTATGGTGCACACGGTATAACAATTGTGTATGGAAATTCACTAAATAAATTACACGATTTTTGTTCGTACACTTCCTATACACTGTGACTTAAAAAGAAAAAAATCTACGCACATAACGTCACTCCTATCGCTTCTAGCCTCAGTTTGCATATGTTACTGGTATAAAGGCACTCACTGTCGTGATTTGTTGTTCCATTGTTAGTACTTTGTCCAATATCTGTACTTCCTAAATGCGCCAAAAATTCTCTTCGGCATTTCTTTTGTTGGGGTTTGTAGTTCTTGCAGTGAAATTGTTGCCCAATCTTCTCGTATCGCAGTTTTCAGATCACATGCGGCCTCATTTTGCCTCTCATTGCGATAAACACACCTTGCATGAATTCCCCAATGGTTTGCCACGGGTTTCATGTTTGGGCTTTGTGCAGGCCAGGGCAAGACATCGATATCTTTGTCTTCAAACCACATTTTAGTTTTAGCAGAAACATGCAACACTTGCTTTATCTTGTTGAAACATCAGACTTTCGATCCCTAGACCCTCATACGTTCTAATCAGTTATATTAGAGTTCATTCTAATATCCAGCCAGGCAGTGCGTAATACACTTTTAGCGCAGACGGTTGCCCAAATCATAACACTTTCACCATCAAAATTTCTACTCATTTTTAGCTGTTGCTTTGTTCTCAGATTATGCCAGTAATAGTAATATCCATCCGACCCATCTAAAATCAAACTTTTTGTCGTCACTAAGATCATTTTACCTCATTTGAAATCCATGACATATGTTTTGCAACAAACTTCAATCTAACCTTTTTATGTTTGGGTGTTGGAGTAGATTTCTGCAGTCGTTTCTTAAATGCGAGATGTTTGTCATTTGAAAAAATGTCGTACACGTTTGGTAGTTGCTGACAACTGTAAATCAGTCACAAGTTGAGAAGAATAACGGTTTGTGACCCTTGATTTGAGGGAAACGAACGGTTTCGAAGCCTCAGATAATTTCTCACTTTGCCCATATTTTCCGTTCTATCTATATGGTGCGCCCAATCTTACGAAGTTACCAATCGTTGTACTTGAACGGTCCAGCTTTTTGGCGATTTGACGATTAGAGAGTCCCATATCCTCGTACACACAAATTCCTGCTTTTTCATTTCTTGACCACTGTTTTCCACGTGGCATTGCACAATCGTGGGTTACGTGTAGAACACGCATTGTGAGGGGGAGTGTCCACGTTTCTATGTCCCCAGTTCCATACAATACAATACAATACAATACAATACAACACTTGACAGTGGCAGTAAGTCCAAACATGCATGTACTCTATGTAACTGTCACAAACTAAATAAAAATTGTAGCAGCTAAATTGGACTACAGATATTCCTGAATAATGTCATACTTTGACGTCTTACAAGCTGCGGGGTCAATGGAGAAAGAAAACCTATTATTAAGAGAATAATCGGCAGTTAAAGAGGTTCAATTAAGAAATCTTTATCACATTGTTAATTAATGAAGAATTCTACAATTTGTTAGAACCATGTTTCAGGACTGTCATTTCTGAGTAATCGCCCAATAAACTTGTACTACTGACCATTAATTTCTTAAAAAACGTTCCTACATCTTAAGATTGTAAAGGCTTCAACACAAAAAAGACGTCAGTATGAAGTACCACAAATAGGAAAGGTGGATAAAAACGGTGAAATGAAAACAAAACTAACTTCTTATTTCTCAAGCACACAATAAAAATTTCATATTAACAACAGTTTCACCTAATTCACTAACGATATTAGCAATTTCACAAGGAAAACCTGCCACGTGTTTTGGAAACACACCCCTGTTTAGCCTATGCCTAGTTTTATTCATAAAATCATCTTCGAAAAAAATGATCTTCACAAACAAAATAAGTAGCACATTTCACATTAGGTGACAGTTTACAAACACTTTCCCACTTCAGAAGCAATGCTTGAGGTTGTTTAGGAAACATGATGAAATGCTTGTTGCTAACTTTCTCCGATGAAGCCATGTAATATCCAGAACAACAGCTGGGGAATTTACAGGAGTATTTTCAACGTCAATTTGTTGTGTTGAATATTCTGAAAAACATAAAATTCTTCATTAAATAGAAATACTACTGACATATCACAGTTAATTAAATAAATAAACGGAACCACACAGCTTAATTCACGATAGAAGGGAATAAATTTCATTTATAGGCTACGAGATTATTTACTGATAATTAAATGCCTTACCTTAGGATTAATTGCGGACATCTTTTCAGCAGGAAATCTCTTCAATTCCACGGCGAACTCAATGAAATTTAAAGTAAAAAAAAAAAAACCTGTTTATAATGAAGATCAGTAGTATATAAATATGAAACAAATACGAAGACGACTGTAACAGTGTACCTCAGTACAGAGCAAGAGGATAGAATACCAACAACCGTCATTGGACAGCTCTCATCGGTCAATTCCAGCTTCGTTTGCCCCCTAGCGCCTCTAGTGGTCTGGAAGGGACTAGGTGGCTTGTTGCCTCTTCTCCCATATAGCTTTCATCCCCATGGCAAACACCACAGAGAGCTGACTGCCTTTATACCGAGTACCACACTCTACCACATGAACCGTTGATTTCTTGTTATATATCGTACTACTGACACCAAATGCGATACCATTTGACTGCATTTGTCGGTATACTGGATCTCATACTACTGCATATACACCGTGCACAACTATTTCAGCCGATAATGCTACGTATCTACTGGGTACATTACATATGTAGAATTGTGGACATTTGGGAATGTGGGTCTCACAGGAAGCGTGCAAGGGATAAGTCCCTGAAGTAGCGCTATTCATCTGTGTCCTCGGTGGCTCAGACGGATAGAGCGTTTGCCATGTAAGCACGAGATCCCAGGCTCGAGTCCCGGGCGGGGCACACATCTTCAGCTTTCCCCATCGAGGTATATCAACAACACCTGTCGGCAGCTGAGGGTTTCAATTAATGATCATCGATAATGTTAATTTTCCTCCAGATAACCTGCCTTTATACCGATTTCCATCACCACTACCACTACGACTACTACTACTACTACTACTACTACGTGGTCAGGCCCAGTGGACCGCACGCATCTAAAAGTTTCCTCCTGCACTGTATTCTGTCCATTGCTGCTATCCGCCATTCGTCCACATCTATTGACACTTGGTTTAAATCTTCATGCAGTCCATCACTCCTGGCAGTCTCTTTCCTGTAGGTGTGAAATCCAGGAGCTTCCGAGGCCATCTGTGATCCTCCATCCGGGCCACATGGCCGGCCCAATGCATTCGTTTAGCTTTGACAGCTCCTGCTATGTTGGGCTGCTGGTATAGTTCCTCAAGCTCTTGGTTGTATCTGATCCTCCATTCCCCTGTATCTGCATCCAGAACCGGACCGAAGATCTTCCGAAGCACTTTTCTCTAAAAAACAAGGAGCTTATGGAAGTCCTGTTTCCGGATACTCCATGTCTCACAGCCATATAGAACAACAGGCTGGATCAGGGTTTTGCACAGTCGAGTCCTGAACTGTCTGGAGAGAGATTTGGACCGAAGCAGTTGTGCTAGGCTGTGGTAAGATAGGTTTCCTGCTTGTATTCTGGCATTGATCTCTGCATCACATGACGAGTTCTCAGTGAAAAGTGCCCCTAGGTATTTGAATTCTTGCACTCTCTTGTAGGAATGGTCCCCAACCTGCAGTGATTGTAGATGATCAGCAGTCTGACAATGGCCACGCGTCATAACGAGGTACTCTGTCTTGGCTTCGTTTATGTTTAGCCGATTTCCACTACTTAATATCGAAACGTCCGTACGACCATCCTGCAGACTTTGGGGGCCTTATGGAGGGAAACAGCCTATCTGGTGGGTGACGAGGTGGGGGGGGGGGGGGGGAGGGGAGGGGAGTTGCAATTGCTGCAGGTGTCAGGAGGTGGTGTGTCAGCTGGGCGCACTGCGGCCGTCAGCGGCCCCTCTGCTCTGACAGCTGACAGCAGACTGTTGGACTGCTGCCAGGAGCGCCGCGTTCCGGCGTGTTTTTCAACTGCTGCCGCCCCCCAGTTACTGCGTACCTTTTAGCCTTAGAACGGGCCTTTCAGGCACGCATTGAATAGCCGAGCTACGTGGCACAGCAGACTA
Source organism: Schistocerca americana (assembly GCF_021461395.2). Taxonomy (NCBI): domain Eukaryota; kingdom Metazoa; phylum Arthropoda; class Insecta; order Orthoptera; family Acrididae; genus Schistocerca; species Schistocerca americana. The sequence continues at coordinate 546,042,213 of NC_060119.1, forward strand.
CGTACAATGGAAGCTTTCTGCTGCTTAAAATGCGACAATACCCAGTCGAAAAATGAGTGAAAGAAATCAAGCTAGAGTTAGCTGGCCGTCGGCGTCTTTAGAACTGGAGCCGTAGGTCGGGTTGCGCCGTGAAGGGAGACGGGAAGCCTGTGCACTCTTCGTTTGGAGAGGAAGAAGATTCTCCACATAGCTGTAATTTTCCTTTGAAATTTTATTCGTAGACTGGTTTCGGGAACTTAGATTTCCATTATCATTTCTGCACAATGAGAGAAAAGAGCAGTTAGAGCAACAACGAAGGGTAAGAGATACGCACACTTTCTTCTTTATTCAACAGCATTGCCCTTGTATCAGTAGTAAGAAGCCAAGAAAGAGGAAACGATTTAATTGTTAATTTTATGCCGTTCAAACTCACGAAATCGTGACATGAAATTTACACAAACGTCAATTTTGCAGCTTATAAGAACACGACGAAACCGGAGGCGTAATAATAGCTCAGTCAATTAAGACAAAAAAGGTCGAATATGGGAAATAATAAAAACGTATCCCTGTATAAAATTATGCTGCATTAACATTGAAGCATATTGAAAGTTTAACACACTGCTACGGAGCAGGACACGAACGTGAGACTTTTGCCTTACGCGGGCTGAGCTACCGAAGGAAGTGATCAGTAAGGGAGGATTTGATTCAGATCATTCTGTCTCTAACCAGACTGAAACTCAGTTTCTCACATTTAAAACAAAAAGAAAATCCAGGAAGTAAGCAGATACAGCTCCAGTAGAACCGATTGTATATAAGAAAATATAGAAATTCATCTTGAATACATTAAATTTCCTACAAAACGCGTCCTATTCATGTTTCTTGTAGGACTAGTACGTGGCGCCCAGAGCGAGAGAAAACTGGAAATCGCCCACGTTCTGTAGCTTACGTGGTCTTTGTACGCCCGTTTCTGGTAGTTCCCCGACTTCATGGATGGGAAGTGCCTCTGCTTTCTCTACACCACTGTGGTGCCTTGGAAACAATTACTGTTAACACCCCGTGTAGAAAAACATCCTGTCTTATGCAGATCCTTGGGAGAATCAACCACAACAAAAGTGTACCACTTGGTACGCAGGTTGTATAATACGAGTATAAGCCAAACACTCTCGGATTTAATTACCATGTAATAATACCAGTACAAAAGGGTGAGACGCTGACAGGTGCGAATATTACCGAACCACAGTGTAATAAATCATGGTTGCAAAACACTAACTCAAATTATGTACGGAAGAATGATGCGCCTGATAGTATGTGAGCCGGGGAAAGATCAATTTGGGTTCCAGAGAAATGAACGTACAGATGTAGCTTTTTTAGATTTAGACGAAACCTTAGACAAAGTTGAAGAGAGTGCAGATTTGAAATTCTGAAGTCATTGGAGAAAAAGTACTACGAGCGAAAGGTTTTGTACAACTTGCACAGAAACCAGACGCCAGTAGTAAGAGTTCAGGGGCATGGAAGGAAAGCAGTGTTTGTGAAGGGACTGAAACAGGGTCATAGCCTGTCGCTCGTGTTATTCAATCTGTGCATTGATTAAGCAGTTCAGGAAACTATAGGAAAGTTTGAAAAGGGAATTAAAGTTCAGGGAGAAGAAATAAAAACTTTCAGGTTTACCTGGGACATTCTAATTCTGTCAGTAACGGCAAAGGACTTGGAAGATTCTTTTGTTCCTTGGGGCCCGCAGTGCAAAATGTCTTTTAGTGACATGATTACGATAATGATATACCATTTACATTGCTCTTTGAGTTTTATTGCGAAAAAAATAATGTCATCACAAACCAGACGAAATTTCATGTAAAAAACATAATCAGAACGTAACATAAGAAAATAATCAAAACATTGCCGAATTTCTACACATCATCCATTCGTAACGGTAACTATGTAAACACGTAACATCGCTGATCCACGTCATTCAAGCTGTCAAGAGGGAAAATAAACAACGAACGTCCAAGTAACGCGTAAATATAAATTCCAACAAAGACAGCATTCGGCAGCATCGATGTTACACGTAAGGGAAAAACACCAATCGAATTTATATTATGTTTACGATCATAGTTACAGTTTACAATATCAAGACTGTCAAAAATGGTTCAAATGGCTCTGAGCACTATGGGACTTAACTTCTGAGGTCATCAGTCTCCTAGAACTTAGAACTACTTAAACCTAACTAACCTAAGAACATCACACACATCTATGCCCGAGGCAGGATTCGAACCTGCGACCGTAGCGGTCGCGCATCAAGACTGTCGCCTATCAATGTATTTACAGAATATCTAACGACGGCAGTATGCCGAAATGAGCTCATTGTGATCCACGCAATAAAGTTCACATAGCAACAGTGTAACTGGTATATCACTATCGTAGCTTGGAAGATCAGTTGAACGGAATGGATAGTGTGTAAAATGTTATAAGATGAACATCAACAAAAGTAAAACAAGGGTAATGGAACGTAGTCGAATCAAATCAGAAGGTGCAGAGGGAGTCAGATTAGAGAATGAGACAAAATAACGACAAAGTCTGAGCGAGGTAAAGCGAACGTAAAATGGAAGGTGGCAGTAGGTGGAAGAGTTCTCCTAAAAAAGAGAAGCATGTTAATAACGAATATAAACTTGAGTGCGAGGAAATCTTTCCTCCGAGTATTTTGAGTATAGCCTTGTGTGTAAGTCAAACACGACCTACGCATTGTAAAGACAAGAAGAAAATAGCTTTTTAATCGTGGTGGTACAAAATAATACTGAAGGCTATATGCCTGGGCAGGATATTTAATGGAAGGTTACCGGGTGGAATCTGGGAGAAAGGAGATTTACGGCAGCACTTGGCTAAACGGAAGGGTATGTTGGTAGGACATCCTGAAGTATCAAGGAGTGGTTACTATGGTAAGAGAGGGAACTGTAAGAGGCAAGAGTTATAAAAGATTGACCTTCGGTTCAATAAGTAGGTTGAAATGGCTGTAGGGTGTTATAATTATGCAAAAATGGAAAAGTAACTGACAAGGGATAGACTAACGTGAGGAATTACATAAAGCCACTCTTCAGGCTGATGGACACAACAACAAACAAGAAGACAAAACTCTCATAATAGAATATTTGTGGACCGGTCACCTTCTACAAAACATGACCTAACTCGTCTAGTCAGCTACGTAAATGGTTCAGATCCTGTTGTTGTGGAAGTTGGGGCGTCTATAAATTTTCTGTTGTTCGAGAATAGTGCTGTCTGTCTTTGATGCATGAAGTGCCAGGAGGGGAACATTAGCACTGGAAGGCTTCCGGCCAGGATTAGGCAGCAGCGCATATTGGATTGCCCCAGTTGTACGACTCGCACCTTGGCGCATGCGTGCTCGCCGTACGCAGACGTGCAGGTTCTTTCCAAGTGCGTTACGTCACGTCAGTGAAGTCGCCGCGCGACAAAATTAACCCGCACTCTGATCAGTCCATCACCAAGTGTGGTAAGTACACAACTCGCTGTGTGCTGCAGCTCGCCGGCTGCCACCGCCCGAAGAGTAAACCTGTTGTGCAGAAACTACGCGGACAGATTTAGACCTGGTTTACATTAGGCAGTGCCATTCGGTTAGTTTCGTTTTCGTTTTGCAACCGAAAACGATTGAAACCGTTCACACATACACGGTTCTCACTTGTGTTTTTTGTTTTCTACCGTACAAAGGCTCCGTAGTGATCGTGGAGAGAAGTCAAGCTGTTGCAATGTTGTTTCTCTATAGACGAATACAAAAACAGAGGAGGAGTACTAAGTTCATTGGGAGCAGCCTCTCATCGTTTTACAGCAGGAATGTGGAGGGTACTACACCATTTTCCAGAAACTACGAAAGAACGGAGACGAATTTTTTAATTATTTCAGAATCTCAACTAAATCATAAGTTATACATACAGCTAAAGGTCAGTCTTCAGGGCCAAGACGCATTTATAAGGGAAAGTGTTCAACCGATTCAGACGTTGACCGTAACTTTGAGGCAAGACAATACAATCAACACTGTATTGTAAGAAGCCTCTATTTAATTTAGATTTTAATGAAAAATTCAGATAGCACAGGTTCGGAATAATAGGTCAGAATAAATGCAAGGAAAAGTGAAGTTAAATGATGCTTTATAAATTGCGAAAGGCATATTCTGAGCTCTCATCGGAAAAAAAACTGTGGAGACAGTTCAGGCCAAGGCTATGTGAACCGCCGTAGAATTGAGATGCGGACACTTGTGACTGAATTGGCTTTTAATAGACTGATATGGCTGGCGCTGAACAGTATATATTGATTAAGTGCCATAGGTGGAGAGAGATATATCATGTATCGAAGGTAGAAAGCACAGTATGCTTCCGCTGCCTGATTTCCTTTACAGCTTTCAGCAACTCCATTTGAAAAATAAAGTGTCTCAAATTAACTGAAGTCTTCGAGAGAAGGGAGTAATTCTTTGAGGTATGAAAGATGCCGATTTGTTGTTTCCTTGCCGGCCGATGTGACCGTGCGGTTCTAGGCGCTTCAGTCTGGAACCGCGCGACCACAAAGGTCGCAGGTTCGAATCCTGCCTCGGGCATGGATGTGTGTGATGTCCTTAGGTTAGTTAGGTTTAAGTAGTTCTAAGTTCTAGGGGACTGATGACCTCAGATGATGAGTCCCATAGTGCTCAGAGCCATTTTTTCTTGTTGTTTTCTTCAGAGCTGTAATCGTTTCTAATTCCGTAGAATCAATTTTCCGTTTCTTATGCGTGTTTTTTAAAAGATATTCAGGTTTTTTAGGTGCTGCAGAATCAGGTGGTACTGACTGTATAGGATTCTCATCATTTTCAGCAGTTACATCAGCTACACCACCCTCATTATCATCAATATTTTGTAAGTGTGTGTCCCGTATTTGTCTGTCTTCAAATATTTTGGCCAGAGACTAAAGCTGAAATGTAGAAGTATAGGCTTTACCTTCGACGTCCCTCCTCCCGATTTCACCTTACGACTTACTTTTGTCGTTTTGAGTCTCTCACTTGAGTCAACTTCTTCAGAACGTGTTTACTAGAAAGGAAATTTTTGTTTCATTAATCACAAGAACCATCCACCTCTTATTTGTTGTTTTTTTGTAACAACCTGCGTTGCAATATTGTAATCTAGTGTTTTTGCTTTTCTGTTTTAGATATTTCGCAAGTGGTTATACTTCCTCAGATTTTAGTTACACTTTTCTCCCCGGGCTTTCGATTATGAGAAAGACCGTTAGAGATGTTTGTTGTAAAAAATCTGGGCTGATAATTACTGGAATGCATTCCTGGTTTACATAAGAAGAAATCGGAATCAGTTGCCCTGAGATTGGAACATATCGTTAATTTTCGTAAATGCGTGGGCGCCGTTAATGGCAAACACATAAGGATTGGCCACAGACTCTGCTATATGCATATCAACTATAAAAGATATTCGTCTATAGTTCTGATGGCAGTAGCTGATGCAGAATACCGATTTTTTTACGCTGATGTTGGGCGTATGAGACGAACTGCGATTCTAACGTTTTTCAGATGGGTCAGCTATCATTAACGGCATCATGGATCTACCTGAGGACAAGTGTCTTCCAGGCACACACAATCCTAAAATGCCTTATTGCCACACAGATGACGCTTTTGACTTAAATAAGCATCTCTTCTCAACGTACAGTGGACTTAGGTTTGACAGTGGAGAAAAAGACCTACAATCGTCGTGTGTGCAAAACTCGGCAGATTAGTGGAATATACATTTTGAATCATTAGCAACAACTGGAGAATCTTCCATCGCGCAGTTAACTTGGATCCTGACTATGCTACGGATATAGTAAAAGCTTGTGGAGTTTTGCACAAGATCGTTCTAAAACGGAAAAGACATTGTCCATCTCTGGTTTTGAAGACGTCCCCTCGGGTGTTAGCCAAAAATGTAAGAGATGTCTTGAAAGATTACTTCATGACTGAAGTGGGTTCAGTGAGTTGGCAGTTTTAATCTGATCTGTATTATAATTTGATATGTATTTTAAATAAATGTCATTAGTTATTTTCATTTTCAAATAATTTCTTTTTAAATTTCCTCAAAATCGCGGAGGGTTCACCAATTGTCCTAATGTACTACTTCCCTTATGCGAAGAAAAATGTATTTATTCAATACTTATGCAATTCTACTTTTTTAGAGACATCAAATTCATCAAAGTCATTGAAAAATTTCAACACAGTCGTCTTTCCATGTCTCCTTGAGTCTTAAATGCATCCTTATATTTTTCACAAGCTTTGCCTCTCAGCACCGGTTTAGACCACACTGCAAAAATCAGCCGATTCACATCAGCATCGGGTAAATCGCATATTTTATCAGAAAACCTACAACTACTTTGAAAAACTAATAATAAGAGGTAATTTTTATACAGATCCCCTCGCTATCAGTACCAGGTCAAAACAGAAACTGAACTGTGCGTGTGCGAACGCCTTGATTGCTTTCTGTTCCCTGGACACGACTTCGCACCTTATAGGAACAACATGAAACTTGTTCGTGTCGAGGGAGTATTCGGTGCTGTACTGTTTCCATTAGGTACCGAACAGAAACCGAAGCACCGTTTCATACTTGTCGGCAGTGACCGAAAAAGACGCGAGAATGAACCGAACCGAATAGAACCCAACACTTGTGAAACAGACCTAAGTCAACGGAACGTAGTATCTCACGCTATTTCCGATACAGATGGGAATGAATGCAGTGGAACCTTGTTTATACGACCCTCATTAATCCACATCTCCGGTTCACCAACGTTTTTTTTTTTCTTCAAGGACAGTAAAAAGTGTACATTGTTTCACACTTCAGAACTAATTGCGAAAACAATCCAAAGGTCTCCAGTAGAATGTCACACACACTGAGGTGACAAAGTCGTGAGATAGAGATGTGCACCTACGCAGGTGGAGATAGTATGGCGTACACAAGGTATAAAACGGCAGTACATTGACGGGGCTGTCATTTCTACTCAGGTGATTAATGTGAAAAGGTTTCCGACGTGTTTATGGTCGCAAAACGGGAATTAACAGACATTGAATGCGGAATGGCAGTTGGAGCTAGAGACCCATAGGATATTTCATTTCCGAAATCGTTAGGGAATTCAATATCCCGAAATCAGCAACGTCAAGACTATGTCGAGAATTCTAAATTTCAGGCATTACCCTGACCAAGGACAACGCAGTGGCCGACGGCCTTCACTTAACGGCCGATAGCAGCGGAGTTTGCGTAGAATTAGTTGTCAGTGCAGAGAGACAAGCAGTACTGCGTGAAACAACCGCAGAAATGAATGTGAGACGTACGACGAACGTATCAGTTAGGACAGTACGGCGCAGTTTTGCCTTACGGGCTGTGGCAGCAGACGACGTACGCAATTGCCTTTGCTAACAACCCATCGCCTGCAGCGTCTGTCCTGGGCTCGTGACCATATCGGTTGGACCCTAGACGACTGGAAAACGTTGGCTTGGTCGGATGAGACCCGATTTCAGTTAGTAAGAGCTGATAGTAGGGTTCGATTGGTGCGCAGATACAACGAACCCATGGACCAAAGTTGTCAACAAAACACTGTGCAAGCTGGTGGTGACTCCATAACGGCGTGGGCTGTGTTTACATAGGATGGACTCGGTCCTCTGGTCCAACTGCACCTATCTTTGAGTGGAAATTTCATATGTTTGGCTTCTTGGGGCCGATTTGCAGCCATTCATGGACGTCATGTTCCCAAACAAGGGTGGAATTTTTGTGGATGACAGTGTGTCATGTTAGAACATTCTGGACAATTAGTGCGAATGATTTACATTAATCCCATCGAACATTTGTGGGACATTATCGAGAGATCAGTTCGCGCACAAAATCCTGCACCTGTAATACTTTCCGCAATCACGGAAGGGTGTGGAGGCAGCATGGCTGTGTGTTTCTGCAGGGTACTTCCAACGATATGCTGAGTCGATGCCACGGCGAGTCGCTGCACTGCGGCGGGCAAAAGCAAGTCTGACACGATATTACGAGGCACGCCATAACTTTGTCACCTCAGTGTACAAAATAATTATAAATAGATCTGTTGTGCATCTATACCGACAATACCAAACTGTCGGAAACCGCGAACTGGTACCAACTGCAGTCGTAAAATTTACGCCTGTTTAGTAATCTAGGGTAAATGACTGAAATCACTGGCTACGAAATGACAATGACGCCTGCTACAGCGACGAAAATATCGTTGTTTGTTCGTCAGCAGACAATGACGACAGTGATCATGAATTAGGTGACAAAGATGGCGCTCAATCTGAAGACACTATGACGCATATTATTTCAAAACCTAATATAAATTTCTGTGAATGTAATTTATAATTGGTACATTTTTTCGTGAAAATAAATGTGTGTCTGTTTACGACATTTAACCCATTTCATACAATTTTTATATGAATTTTCGGATTGTTCAAATTTTCTATGCTCCTGATGACCTCCGATCCGACGTAATCTGGATAAAAGAGGCCCAATTGTGTGTGGGCGGGTATAAGGGGTGAGGTGGGGAGGGGAGGCGGGAGTTCTAGCATAGCTCTCGACGTCTTGAGCGATTTTAACTTACCTCGTACGCATATAACTAAGTACCAGGAGAGAATTGTGAGGGAGCCCCTAGCAGGCTTACTTGTATGGTGGGGCTGAGAACAGGGCTGGGTGGCGAGATACGTCCACGTCAAGGGCGCAGGCACATAGGTGGTGCAAAGACCAAGAAAAATGGCGGTTTAATAACTAACCGAGAGAAGTACGTGAGTTCCTCTATCCTCATGTTCCTGTGTTACTTGCGAGAAGATATTCATCGGTGCGTTGTTGTCACAGTGTCGTCCAAGTAGCATCATAACAGTTACTGCATCGCTAAATTGTATTTTGTGGCAACAGTGCTGTTTGACAGAAGAATTCAGATTTCTGCAGATTTGGGACTCGAACGAGATGCGACGCTGGAGGAAGCAAGCAAAAACGGTGGAGAGAATGCATAGTTTACTTGCTCCTGAAGCCCATACATTCGCTGTTCGCAAGTTTTGATTGCGAGGAATGGCAACGTCTTCTAAACGCAGTGTAATATGTGTATCCTGTGACGTTTAGATCACGTATCATCGTTAGGTTACGGACTGTTCTTTCTGACATGCAGTTATGAAATCAATCAATTATAGACTTACGAGCATGATCTGGATGTTATCTCATCGCACCAGTGATGCAAGAAATCGTGTTGTTGTGCTATTGTGAATAATGCAGAAACTGAAGCATCTAACCATACAGCCATAAGGTCCAACTGAACGACTGTGACGGAAATGTTGAAAAATCTTTATTGGCTGTCTCTTACAGATGTACATGTATCGAGAACTTGATTAGGAAACTTGAACTCCTTTCAGCAGCAGGAAGTAAACATGTTCTTCTGAACCCTCACATCTGGCCCACAGAGATCATCCACAAAGAATCAGAGATCATAGAAAAAGAATCGGCCAAATAACAGCTCACTCAAAAGTATACAGGCATTAGCTCTTCCTTTTCTCGTGTCTGGGATCTCCTCCGAAACCACTGGATCGATTTCAACCGAATAAACAGCGGGCTCCACAATTATAAACATTGTTGAATTTACCTCCTAGCTACAACAGAAATGGAGATACTGGCAATTTTTTTTTTCAGCCTCTGACATGTAGACTGCCATCCATGACGAGTATTTTATGTGGGAACAGTATCGACCTGCCGAATCTACTTGCTTTGCAGGGCAGCCTACATGTCGGGCAAGAAACAGTTTTTCAGTTCCAGAATCTAGGCTGCCTTGCATGACAGGTGTATTGTGGTAGTAGTACCGGCCTGCTTTATTCAACTGTATTCCAGGGGCTACAAGAGCCAATGGTTGGGCCAGGTTGAGATGAATAAAGGAGGTGATGGACAGAGTGAGAGGGAGGAGGAAGTGGACAGAGAAAGGGAGATGTGTGAAGCAGGTGAAAGGTATAGAGGGGTAGTCAGCAGGTGGAGAAGGAACAGGGGCAGGGGTGTGCATAGAAAGAGAGAGGGGACAAGGATGTGGTCAGAGGGAGGGGGGAGGAAAGGTAAGGTGAGAGAGAGGGGCTGGAGGAAATAGACAGGGTGGAAGAGGAGGAGGAGCTAGATACGGGAGGATTATGTGGACAGACAGACAGGGAGGTAGAGGTGAACACAGAGAGGTGGAGGAGCTGCGGGGAAAAGGCTATTGTTACAATATAAAAGTATTGTCTGCATTTCAGTGATTCACAGACTATGTTCATAAAAAGTTTAGTTGTGAAGTTTCTGGACTCTGAGGACGACGGCGGTTCAAATCGCCATATATGTTTAGTGATTTCTCTAAGGCAAATGTAAGGAAGGTTTCTTTGAAAAGAAAACTACTTACTGTCTTTCCCAGTCGTAACACGTGTTCCGTTTCTAATGAACTTGACCTCGAGAGGACGTTAAACCCTGATATCCATACACTTGCTCCGGAATTTTGTGGTGCGAGATGTAAATGAAGTTTTATATGAGTGAAGGCGACTTTTATAAGTACACTGTTGGGACGCAGCCGGTGGCGTTATTCTTTTAAAGATGAATTTACTCGCACCATGGAGACGTGTTCTTCTATTTCTCGGGTGCAAATGCAGTTGGTCAGCTTCACAAAGGCGTTGTGAGAGGTTGCACTAGATGAGGCGTCTGTGCTGCAGAGGTTTATTGAAACTGCGGCACATGCCTGGCTGGCTTCATCGCTGGTCCGCGCCTTCCGTGAAGTAACTGACTAGCCTACCGACCCTATGACTAGCTCCAGCTAGTTTCTACACCACACTTGGCTTCGAGCGCCACAAACACGCTTATTTAAGAAGTGCCTAGAGAGGTTTCCCACAGCTCATTTGCAAACGCTACCTGACAATAGTTTACTTTCAATAGCAGTTAGTTAAATGTCGTGTTGCTAACAAGGGAAGCGTATGCCCGTCGGGTAGACGACTTTGCTCGTCTTTGGCGCGACTGTGGTACGTACAGAGATGTAAGTAATGCTGCTCTAGTACAATGCACTTCTAAAGTGTTTTCGAGAAATTGTGGTTTCTAAGTTTTACGAGCCCGTTGAATAACATGTGCGAGCGCCAACTGTCGGGCAGCGGCTTCAGCGCAGCCGGGTGAGGCGGCGGACTAGAATTCTGCCCTTACTACATTCCAGTCGTTCCAACAAATCGCGTTTCTTTTGACAGCAGAGAATAATCCGACAGTTTGGTATCAACTCTAAATTAGCAAATATAATTCATGAGACACATACAAACACAATATCTAAAGTCAAATTTGTGGAAGAAATATAGCAGCCCTTCGAATTAAACTTAGGCGTATGGTAAGGTGGTAGCCTATCCCTGATTCATTTTAATAGTGTTCTAGGAAAATACGAGAATGAGTATTAGAAAAGCGGATTCTTAATAAGATATTCTTAATAAGATATTGGAACAACGTGCTTCGCATTAGCAGATGACTTTAGTTTAATTTCTGAAAATGTGACACCTATTGTAATACAAGTTATACTTTTAGAGGAAGTAGCCAGTAGAACCAGGTTAAGAATGGCTGCAGGAAAAAATTCTAACAGACATCAAAAATGCACCGAAATTTCAGAACAGAGATATTAGCCAAATAGAGAAGGTTAAAAAATTTAAATATCTTTGGAAGATAATCAAAAAAATTGATTGGAGAAAAGTGCTGCAGAAGAAAGCATAAATAAAGTGGGAATGTCATATGGTGCAACCAAAGACCTTCGCAGTAAAAAAATGCCTGTATAAAAAGGCAAAAATTACAGTAGAGTATAGCGTTGGTACTCACAAGGGAAACTTCCCATCGCATCCCCCTCAGATTTAGTGGTAATATGGCCCAGTGAATAGCCCGTCAAAAACTGAACACAGATCAAGCATGAAAACAGGAAGAAGGTATACTGAGCTGTGAAAAAAAGTAAAGAAGAAACAATGACCATGTCGAAGCGTAACAAGTGCAATATTGAGAGTAGTTGAACAGCTGCGGCTTCGTGGTTACGGACTGTAAATGGACGAGCCGTGTTCAACCCCCCCCCCCCCCCCCCCCGTGCCATTTTTTCCCCCACAACATTATGAACTGTCCGTCCGGCCATTGAAATGTTTGTTCTCTTTCTGTAGTCCTGGCAGTTGTCATACTATATATTGGCTATAGAATATGAGTCATGTGGTAGGAATACGTCACCGTCGCAAGTAAATGCGATGAATAATGAGAGCAGGCGAGATACCACATAGACGTTTCAAAGAAATGAAATCAGTAAATAAACAGGTGTGAACTACGTTACAACAAAGGAATTAATCAAAACTTCCAAAGCGGAAAGCAACTTAAAAAACCTTGACAACATATGATTTGACAAAGCACTGAGAAACTGTGTGATTGTGAAACTATTGAGTTCATTTGTTGCAGCTTATGTGACAAATTATTATGTTTTCATCATTTCCTCTGCAGTGACCACTTTCGTACGAACACAAAAATCAGGCAAGGAGGCATGTCTCACTCACTCACCTGGCGTACAAATTTACATGTACTGTCTGTCACTAATGCCGTGTATGACTCACCAGGCGTTTTCCGGTACCGGATTCAGTTCACTTGTCGCCTTGTCATCAAACGTCTGCGGTTCGCAGCTACTTCCTTTCGGCTGCTAATAGTGTAGTTGTGCAGAATCAGTTGTCATTATAGGTCCGACCTTACATGTCGCTGTTGCCAACGTTACGCCACGACACACATACGATTTTGATTACAGCGAACAGCGTGAAGGAAAAAAAAAATGGCACGAGGAAGATTTGAACAAGGCTGGCCGGTTGGCAGTTCAACATTCTGACCTCTTATTCATGGCGCCGTTGCTGATTCAGCCTGCCTTATATTGCACTTCCTGGCGTTTCACCGTTCATTGTTTCAATTTTTTTCACATGCAGTTCAGTACACCTTGTTCCCGTTTTTATGCTTGATCTGTGTTCAGTTTTTGACTGGGCCCTCATACCACTAAATCCTTTGTCAGAGTGTAGCGTTTGCGTCGCGACCGACGTTGAAAGCGCCACCGCGAGGTGGGACGAGCAACAGGTTACCCTCATACAGCGTACTTAACAGTACATGCAGCCAGGAAAGGTGTCTCTCCCCCTTCCCCCACCCGTTACAACGGAGCAAAGCACTAACAACAGCATAAAACTACACGACGCCGGCCGCCCTAAGTGCCAATGCGTTATTGCGCGCTGAGTGTGGCTTGCGTGTTGTTACTGTTCCTGGGGCTGTCATTAGGATGTGCTCGATAATTTGTAAGTATTCAAGCTGCTCGTTTTGTACGGGCTATTGTCCGGATCCCCTCTATTCAATACTTTTTATTATTGGTTGTACGTTCTTCCTAGCTTTCACGGAGGATCATGTACGCACCATTCGGCCCCTTTATAACTGACTATCTGCATTCAGCGGGCAATGCCGTTTTACCAGTATAGGCTGGGTCTTCCTCTTTTCCTACATCGATATCTTTAATGACTTACAATTTCGTGCAGTCAGTGATTGTCATTACTAGACCCGCCAGTGTAGCCGAGCGCGTTGACGCGCTGCTTCCTGGACTCGGGTTGGCGCGCCGGCCCCGAATCGAATCCGCCCGGCGGATTAACGACGAGGGCTGGTGTGCCGGCCAGCCTGGATGTGGTTTTTAGGCGGTTTTCCACATCCCGCTAGGTGAATACCGGGCTGGTCCCCAAGTTCCGCCTCAGTTACACGACTCGCTGACATCTGAAAACACGTCCGCACTATTTCGCAATTTACACTAGACACAGACAGTTGGGGGTACACTAATTCCGTCCTGAGGGTACAGGGTGGCGGCAGGAAGGGCATCCGGCCACCCTTTACCATTAACATGCCAAATCCGTTTAACCATGGCTGACCCTGCGTAACTGCGGGACAAGGTGCAAGCGATAGAATAGTGATTGTCATTACTAGGGTTTTGTGACTGTAATGTTATGACTTGGATCCGCTGGACCACATGGATAGCCATTTAGTTTTTTTTCTGTTTAGATTTACACAAGAAGATGTGGCTACAGGCTACGAAACCGGTCGTGCCCCTACGAAACCACGTGCTCTACACGGCCTTCTTATTGCAAAATGTATTACTACAGCGGCGGATGCTCAGAGCACAGAGTTGTTTGAAAAGGTATTAAATATGGAAAAATTCCAAAGTAGGAGAGAGACAAAAAAGCTGGTCTGACAAGATCAGAAGACAGGAGGAAGAACAGAGGGAACCATACTAGAAGAAGAGGAGGAAAAAAAAGCAACGAATGAGGAATCGGTCCTTAGATGGACCATCGGAGAAGTAATATAATAGGGGATGATTATAATAACATAGGGTCCTGCAAAGAGACCTAACCGTATATGGAAACGCCACAGAGTGACTTGTGATGAGGTTACTGTTGTGATGGAGGTATCGATCGTTAACGGTAGCGGATTACTTCCGATTTTCAGCGGGTTTGGTTTTTCGAAGATGATGTCTTCATGGTAGCAGTTATTTCTTATTACTGTCACTTGTAAGAGACCTAAGTTAAACCATTTTGTTGAGGACCATGAAGAGGGAGAAGTCTGGTTCCTACAATACGGAGTGATAGCTCACACCTCTCGGCGTTCTCTAGAAATTTTGAGGGAGTTGTTTCCTGGAGGTCTACGCTCTTCGCGAGGAGACATCACCTGTCCCCCACGGCCGCCTCATATATCACCTTGTGATCTTTTCCCCATGGGGACACTTAAGGGCTCAAGTGCAACCCTGTAAACAGTTAAGGAGGCGATCACTCAAGAAGTGGTTGCCATTCCTCAGGAAAAGACAGGAAGAACTACGGACAGCTTTCGGGAAAGGCTTCGTCAATGTGTCAAAAAGATGGAGGACGCCATTTATCGGACATAATTTTTAAAACCAACTAAAATGGCGTAGCATTTGTTGTTCACAAATAAAAATATTTTCTCTGTATCGTTTCTTAACTAGTAAGTAACTACATTTTGAAATACGGGAGGTCTTTTTGCCGGACCTTATATTAATAAGTGGTACATTCATGGCGAGGTATAATTAAGGAATCGTGTCACCATCGCGTTTGCCTTGCGATGTGTACTTTCGTAGACGAGTAAAACGAAAATTCTTAAGCGATTGCATAAAACATTGTCATACAGCCAGAGAGAACTACCATATCATCTCTTGAAGATTGCATTACTCTTTTCTTCTGGTGCTGCATCAGTTGACAGGTCCGGTATTTGTACCTGTGCTGAAATGGTCATGATTTGCATACAAAATTATATCTGAATGACTGTTATTTTTTAAATGTTTATGAGTTACATTTTCGACTGTCATTAATAATAACCAAATATGCGAGTCACAAAGCGGAATGTGCTTGTTGCAAGTTCGTATCGTCTTTTTCACATTCCATGATAGATAACACCCGAAAATGCTATCGGCTTGTCAATAACAACGAAGAATTAGGAGTATAATTACCTCACTGCGATAACTTCTTAATACGCACAGGAACGAAGCGATAAATAAATGTCAAATTCATCACGATTTTTTTAATAATGCACGGTGTTATTGTGGTTTGTTTCCGAAAAAACACGATTAGTTGCAGAGATAGCAGTGTTTGGTGGAATGACGAGACTGGAAACGCAGTGGGAGCAGACCTCGTGTGCTGCCGCCTCGGCCGGGTGCGCTGGCGCCGCTGTATGGTGCCCTGCCCGCTCGTCAAACTTCCAAACCCAGTTTCTGGAAAGCACCTGAGAAGCGCGTCGTACTCGAGCAGCATACTCTGTTACATCCAGTTATGAACAGGGCCGGTTAGAGATTAGTTTTCCACACTCAAGTGACAAATAAGGCGTTTAAAAATGAATCCAAATCTAGGGATTGTACAAATGGGTTGTTTTTTCTTTAAAAACTACATAATCATTCCTCTGTAATAGAAATGAATTCCCTAATCGTATTCTAGTGCTAAATAAAAAGCTAAGAAACAAGTAGTTTCCATTTAAGGTAATTCCTTAGAGCTTCATAAAAGCTTTTAGTGAAACCAGAAATAACTAGACCTACACGGAGAGGTAACAAAAGTCATGCGATACTCGCTAATACCGTGTCGGACCTCCTTTTTCCGGCGTAGTATAGCATCTCGATGTGGCATAGACTCAACAGGTCGTTGGAAGTCGCCTGCAGAAATACTGAGCCACGCTGCCTTCCAAGATGTTACTCCAGGCGGGTGCAAAATGAATGTGCGCAACGGAGAACAATAAGCGCTAAAATGATGATTTGGCCCTGTCTCACTACTCCCTGAAGCAGATCTTAGGATCTCTTCATTCTCTTTTTATATATAAATTACAATCTAAACGTAAATGTATGATGAAGGCAACTAATACTACTAAATGATAAACGTTGTTGTTCAATAAATATTTATAAATGATAAACGTTGTTGTTCAATAAATATTTATTATAGATTAAAACCAACCCTTTCAGTACAATTATCTATATTTCCTAACCAAAATTGGTAATCGATTGCCCAACTCTGCCGTCTATTATGACTGCGCGACCTAATATCAATAACACGAAATGACTGACGTCATCTATGTATTAAACACTAGAAGACACTACTTTCAAAGACGATCTACGGTGGTGTGGAACCTCAGTGGAAATAAACTAACGTGATCACAGCTGTTTAGCTTTATAGCCCTAATAAGCCGAAGCAGTTTGCGATATCACCGTATGTACACCGTCTGGTGGTTCTCGTACTCGTCTACGACGGTGGAAGAACTCCAGCCACAAATAAACGCTTTCAAACCCTAGGACGGCGGTCCTCTGACTAATATACTCTAATACTGTCTTCTCCTCTCTGTTTTCTACAGACGAGAAAACCGAACTCCCAGCCATAAGGACGGAGTTCAGTTAACGTCTCAACATAAGTATAGGCAGAAGAAGTGCTCACAATTACTGAACGCTGCGTTCTCAACAACGAAACGACTTCCAACCCGGAGGTGAAGTCCAGAATCGTATAGGTTCGCAACAGTACAGTGCCTAACTGTTCTAACTATAAACTCTCCTGAGACCAAAGACAGCAAGTCGGTCTGTACCAACAAAGCCGATACCGAGCGACCGTCACACACGGGCGCTCACAACGGAAGAGACCTCGTCTCTCCACCGCTGGCTTCCCAGCAAGGCTCGGCTCCCTACACTTGTAATTCCGAAAACGAATCATATTCCCGAAACGACGGAATATTCTCTCTCTCTACAGATTCTTCCGAACGCCGACCACCCATATTTTAGTCTTTTGTCGTCCAGCGTGGAAGTTTGCGAGGAAAAACCTATACTCGTACAATGGTACACTTCTGAGTAAAAATCCTTGGAAGTAACCCAGCCTTCTTGGTTTCTGAGGTGCTGCTTCTTCGTTCCTCTCACCTGCGTCCAAGATTTGCAGAGTTCCCGGTTATCCTTCCAGTCCTGCTACAACAGCGGCCGGCCATCGCCCTATTGTGCTCCAGAGGTGCCACGACGTCCATCTAGCTACTTCCTGTTTTTAAGCAGGACCAACACCTGTGCGGGCCTTCCACCCAGAGCTTGAATTCTGCCTGCCGTTTCATCTCCACTGGCGTTCCAACCTCCACTAGTGTAGGCATTCATTACACCGTTCTGAGAATAAAGACAATCCGTCACCTTTCCTGCAATAAGTGTCAACAGTTATTTACAAGACATGCGTGACGATGTCAGTCTCCTTTAAATATTCATATATACGATGTAAGCGTATTAAATGATACCTAATTGTGGATGTAGTTCACGGCAAAGTATGTGGATGAGTGCTTGTAAGGTGCGAAATTATAGCCACCTTATAGCATCACGTCCGTAATTGCGAAAGTATTCCCGATTCAGCATTTTGTCGACGAACTGACACCTCGATTATCTCGCATAAATGTTCGATGGGATTCATGTCGGGCGATCAGCGTGTCCAAATTATTCGCTCGAATTACGCATAATGTTCTTCAAACGAATCGCAAACAATTGTGGCCCGGTTACATGGCACATTGTCATCCATAAAAATTCTGTCGTTGTCTAGGAACATAAACTGTACGAATTGCTGCAAATGCTTTCCAAGCAGCCGAACATAACCATTTCCAGTCAATGATCGATCCTGTTGGACCAGAGGACTCAGTCCATTCGCTTTAAACATAACCCACACCTTTGTGGAGCCACAACCAGCTATCACTGTCCCTTATTGACAGCTTTGGTCAACGACTTCATGGTGTCTGGGACACACTCGAACCCTTCCACCAGCTCTCACCAACTGAAATCGGGACTCATCTGACCAGGCCACGGTTTTCCAATCGTCTAGGATCCAACCGATATGATCTCGAGCCAACAGAGCCGCTGCAGGCGATGTCTTGCAGTTTCCCAGGCACTCGTATCGGTCGTCTGCTGCGGTAGGTCATTGACACCAGATTTCGCCGCACTGTCGCAACGGATACGTTCATCGTACCTCCAACATTGATTCTGCAGTTATATGACGCAGTGTTGCTTGCCTGTTAGCTCTGACAACTCTACGGAAACGCCGCTGCTCTCGGTCGTTAAGTAAAGCCCGTCGGGCACTGCATTGTCCGTGGTGAGATGTAATGGCTGAAATTTGATATTCTTGGCACACTCTTGACAATGTAGGTCTCGGAATTTTAAATTCCCTAACGATTTCACACGTGGAATGTCGCATGCATCTAACTCCAACTACCATATCGCTTTCAAAGTCAGTTAATCCACGTTGTGCAGACATAATCACGTCGGAAACCTTTTCACATGAATTACCTGAGAACAAACGACAGCTCCGACAGTGCACTATCTTTTATACCTTTTGTACGCGTTACTATGTCCACCTGCGGAGGTGCATCTCGCAATCCCATGGCTATTCTCACCTCAATGTGTGTCGTGTGGGTTTGACTGAAAAAGAGATGGACAGCGCCTCGAGTTCAAAAACATACTTGCTATTCTAGTTTCCGTCGATACACATGAATCGGGATTGGATGTTGTGTTCAACTGTCATCCTTGAGTTTTCCCACTATGGCGCTGAACGATGCAGGCCGGCAGATGAGCACTACCGAAGTCTCAATGCGTATGCGGCTGTCAGTGTGGGACTTACTGAAGTTAGTTTCATTCGGAAATGTCACGGAGTGACTAGAGACGACTTTCGAAGACCGATTACTCAGCTGCAATGGAACTCTCGTTGTTAGTGACGCATCTTTTCTTGTCAGTCAATTGTACCGGCACTTACACTACGTTTGAAGACTCTTCACCTCGTTTTGTTGGCGTAGCAATCCATGTTTCCCGTCACACGAGAGAGCCCCGCTGCAAGACATACACTATCTGATCAAAAATATCCGCACATCCCTGTGTAATGCGGCGTTGGGAACTAGCCGGCACTAGGAGCGGACTCGCCAGTGTAATAGGGAAGCAGTAACAGCAGAATGGTTAGATCGGGAGAGCTCACTGACTTGGAATTTCTACCAGTCATTGGATGTCATCAGAGCCGTTTCAACCCTTCTAAAGCTACTCACGTCACCAGGGTGGTGTGATCCTCAAATGGAAACGAGAAGGAACAACCACAGCTAAACCAATTGCAGACTCAACTAATCTACTAACGAACAGGAACCATCAAAGATTGCAGGTGGTGTTGTGAAAAATCGCATTTAACCAGGGGAAGGAATCACTTGGGGTATCCAAAACGCTACCAGTTATCCAGCTACCACAATAACTGTGTGTCGGGAGTTAAAAAGAACGGGGTATAATGCTCCAACAGTTCTTCGTAAACCACACATTTCTGTAGTCAGTACTGAGAGACGCTTGAGGTGGTGTAAAGAGTGATTCCACTGGACAGTCGATGACTGGAACGAATGATTTGGAGTTATAAATCACACTGTAGTCTGTGGCAGTCGGGTGGAAGGGTTAGTGTTACAGTATGAGGGTGTTCTCCGTGGCTAGATTGCAGTCCCCTTATTGAGATTAAGAAAACGCTAAATGCCAAAGGCTGGAACACATTTCACAGCACTGTGTACTGCGTACAGTAGAGTAACAGTCAGCATTACGATGCACGCTGTCACAAAGCAGCATCTTCGAGGCAGTGGTTTGTGGACATCTCTGAAATGGACAGCTTGTCCAAGAGTCCCGACCTGGACCCATTGGAACACGCTTAGGACGAGCGTCCAATATCTATCTTCTCTGATTTTAGCTCCTAACGAAGAATGGGCTGCCATTTCTTCACAGACAAAAAATTGTTAAATGGCTCAAAGCACTATGGAACTTAACATCTGATGTCATCAGTCCCCTAGGCTTAGAAATACTTAAACCTAACTGACCTAAGGACGTCTCACACGCATCCATGCCCGAGACGGGATTCGAACCTGCGACCGTAGCAGCAGCGCGGTTCCGGACTGAAGCGTCTAGAACCGCTCGGTCACAGCGGTCGGCTCTTCAGACATTCAGAGACCTTGTTTTTTGAACTGTCGCCTGAAGAGTTCAACCGCCGTAAAGGCGAAGAGTGTCAACTGACAGGTGTTTGGATTTACTTTTGATCATATAATGTTGGTGTACTTGTGACACCTGACGCACTGTTTAAAACGTTGTTTGAGGCCATTTCTTGTATGTGTTGCAGTTTTCACAAACCTTACTCCATCTAATTAACATTACATCACTGTTCTATCCTAAATACTGTTTCTGGCGTTTTCCTTGTGTCCTGCAGCCTACAGTGGTGTGTTCTGCTTTGTTGCAGGCAGGGCCTGATGCGTCGTGAGGTGGGGAGCAGCTGCCATGCTCATTAAGGAGTACCGCATCCCGCTGCCCCTCACCGTCGAGGAGTACCGCATCGCACAGCTCTTCATGATAGCGGTGAGTGCTCACGCCTGCGCTGCCACACACCTCACACTTTCCCAACCATTTCATTCTGCCTCCTTTTGTTTCTGGTTATCTTTATTACTGTGCCTCTAATTCACATGTGGTGCCTCCCTTTACGTCTGCTTTTCGCGTATTTCTCCTCTTGTTCCACATCGTCTTTCTCCTCCTTGTGGTCATCGTTATAGTCGTCGTCATTATAGTCGTCATTATAGTCGTCGTCATTATAGTCGTCGTCATTATAGTCGTCGTCATTATAGTCGTCGTCATTATAGTCGTCGTCATTATAGTCGTCGTCATTATAGTCGTCGTCATTATAGTCGTCGTCATTATAGTCGTCGTCATTATAGTCGTCGTCATTATAGTCGTCGTCATTATAGTCGTCGTCATTATAGTCGTCGTCATTATAGTCGTCGTCATTATCGTCATCTACTACTACTCATATTCTTCCCCTTCTGTTATGTCACATTTTGCCCAACTCCTTTCCACTTTCTCATTTTAACTCCTCCGCGAATACCCCAGTTCTCTTGTCGCCCAGCTGTTAACCCTCCTCTTAACCCCCCCCCCCCTCCCTCTTCACTTTCTCAGCCGTGCTCCAATCAAACTGGTCTTCCCCTACGCGTCTGTCTATTTTGGAAGTCGATAGGCTAGTGCATCTCAAATAACACTGGTTAACAAAGAAATTGTTTCTATAGCGGGAAGATTTTGTTTGTATGTTCTCGCGTGCTCGTTTTAGTTAAAATTTCGGGACAACTGCCGGATGCTTGTAACTTCCTGTCACAATATTTCGGCGCAGAGTCTTCTGGCCATCTTCAGGTGATACTGGCGAAAACGCACTGAGCTCTGGTACTTAAGGCCCCGACGGCACATCCACGGTGGATTCACTTGGCGTTGCGCTTGCGCTACTTGAGCGCGTTCGATTCAGTTGTGCCGCGCGCTCTCCGTGGTGAAAACTTGCGGCGTCGATATCAATTAGATTGTCTTCCTGCGGTTCCATCACAGAACTACGCCGGCTACGGAGGACACGAAGTTTTTCAACGATTGGATTCCATGCCCTCTCCATTAATGAGAGACGCCTGCCGCGGTGGCCGTGCGGTTCTAGGCGCTGCAGTCCGGAACTGCGGGACTCCTGCGGTCGCAGGTTCGAATTCTGCCTCGGGCATGGATGTGTGTGACGTCCTTAGGTTAGTTAGGTTTAAGTAGTTCTAAGTTCTACGGGACTGATGACCTAAGATGTTAAGTCCCATAGTGCTCAGAGCCATTTGAACCATTTGATTAATGAGAGACTCATTGTCAGTCGTGTTTCCACGGCTTCATTAATAATACAACTCCAAAAGTTAGACGTATGGGCCACAATTTTTGTCTCTGTGTAATTCATGAGATGACCAGTGGAAATACAGTGTTCAGCGATGGCAGACGTACAAGGCTGAAGAAGGCGAATATGCCGCTGATGTTCTACAATGCGATCCTGCACAGTACGCGTCGTTTGCTCTATGTAGGATTTGCCGCATTCACACTGAATCCTGTAAACACCTGCCTTGCGCAGCTCTAGGTCGACTTTGACAGATCCCAAGAGCGACGAAATTTTTGCAGGAGGGCGAAAGATTGCTTTCACTTTATATTTTCTTAGTATTCTGCCCATTTGCGCTGCAATATTACCAATATATGGTAAATAGGCAGTCGTTTTAAAGGCCTCTTCCTCTTCTTTGCTCCGTCGTTTACAGGTCTGCAGCGCTCTCTCCAATTGCTGTAACGAATACCCATTCTTCAGAAATACAGTCTGCAGGTGCTCCAGTTCCGTTTGCAAACTATCGGGGTCAGAGATGACACGGGCTCCGTGAATCTGTGTCTTGAAAACACCAATAGCTTGTGCCGGATGGTGGCAGCTAGCGGCTTGCAAGTAAAGGTTTGTGTGAGTGGGCTTTCTATATACCGAGTGGCCAAGTGTGCCATCGCTCTTACGTCGCATCAAGATGTTTTCGTGTATGGAGTTCAGATATAGGAACTCTCGCAGACGATCCAAACCTTGAGGCCACACTATAAAAGTATCATCAACATATCACCAAAATACTCTTTGTTTAAAAGTGGCTGAGGCGAGTGCTCGCTCCTCAAAATCTTCCATAAAAAGATTGGCCACCAGGGGACACAAAGGACCCCCCATGGTGACACCGTCTGATTGCTCATAAAACGCATTGTTAAATAAAAAATATGTAGTGGAGAGGGTGTGGTCAAACAGCGCTGTAATGTCAGCTCCAAACCTTTTGCCAATGAGGTGTAGTGAGTCCACAAGAGGTACATTTGTAAAAAGTGAAACTGCATCAAAGTTGATCACAAGTCATAACTTTGCAGCTGCAATAACTGAAGTCTGCTGATGAAATCACTAGAATTCTTTGTGATGTGGACACTCTCCTACTATTGGTTTGAGCAAAGACGCCAAGTACTTTGCAAAGTCGTAGGTGGCTTCTCCAATATTACTCACAGTCGGACGTAATGGCACGTTATCCTTGTGGATCTTCGACAATCATATAGCCTAGGTGGTTCAAAGCGTTGTTGTTGCACTGTATCTTTCTACTTGTACTCACTGTATTTGATTACTTGCCTCTCATCATATTCGATGGTTCACTCTTGGTACGTTAGTTTCATTGTTCCTGGGTGTATGTGATTAGTACGAATTTTCTGAATATTCATCAATACTTTTTGAAAAAAATCTTGCATTGTGTAGATCTGCCCTCGGTTTTTCTGACCTTACCGCATCAAAAAAACATAATGAGCACCTAAAATTATCTAAAAAATTTGCGAAGTATAAATTTGTAGTCCCGCTTAATCACCATGCATACACCACATCATACTTCGTATTTCTTACGCCACATTTCTGGAATAATTCATCAGCAGTAACTTCCAGGCATAAGTTTACGTGACAGTATCTTTCCTTTTTATTTTGTAAGGCGGCTCCATTCAAGATCCATTATACGCACTTCATGGATCCTGAAAAGACAGCAGCAGTAAAGTGCTCTCCATTTTAACTGACGGCAGTGACACAAATTTCCAAGGTATTATGCTGAAGGTTTTATTGCGTTGGAGTAGTTAGATAATCTATTTTTAGTTTAACAATCACCCAACAAGATACTTACATTTTGCTATAACAATCCGAGCGACTCTACCACTGGCACCCTTCACCGCAACAAAGGATCGTGTAAATGCACTTGTGGAATCTGATAGTCCCAGGCAAACGCCGGGATGGTTCCTTTGAAAGGGCACGGCCGATTTCCTTCCCCAACCTTCCCTAATCCGAGCTTGTGCTCCGTCTCTAATGACCTCGTTGTCGACGGGACGTTAAACAGTAATCTCCTCCTCCTCCTCCTCTGATAGTCCACGCTCGTCTGAATGCACACTGAAGTCTTCAGGTGGGACTCACGCACAGAACTGTGAACTTCAGTAATAGGCTTATACATGATCTGGCACATTTTGCAAGCATACTTACCCGTCCGTAGAGTAATTCTGGACAAGCGTAAGGACTGTTCAAGCTGTTGGAGCCTTGATAGATTTCCAGGGTAATAACGCAAGCCTGCCAAAGTGCATATGCTTCGTCGTTAAAACTAAAAATAAGCAGACTTGTTTAAACAAGCGTTAGCTGTAAGGAAGTATTTCTAACGGCGCTTCTGATCTGCGACTTCTATAAGCTAATCCGTCGCAAATTGCTGGAAAAGCTTGTTCGAGTATACGCAACCAAGTCTTGTTTCAAGAGCATTACATCGAAAGTCTACCACGGTAAGGCAAAGAAGAGTTTGATATGAGGTCCGGACACAGAATACGTCCTGTCATCTCTCAGCACGTAGCTGCACCCGAAAAGCCACACGATTCTACATACACCAATAAAAGATTTGCATCACCTCGGTTTCCTAGAGTTCCGGAACCTGTACAGAAAATTGGAATAGAGATCAACATAAACATCATTTCTGCCCTTTTCATTGCTCATGAAAACAACACATTGCATGTTGTACCACCATACAGCGAGACCTTCAGAGGTGGTGGTCCAGATTGCTGTACACACCGGTACCTCTAATACCCAGTAGCACGCCCTCTTTCATTGATGCATGCTTGTATTCGTCGTGGCCTACAATCCACAAGTTCATCAAGACACTGTGGTTCATATTGTCCCACTCCTCAATGGCGATTCGGCGTTTATCCCTCAGAGTGGTTAATGGGTCATGTCGTCCATAAACAGCCCTTTTCACTCTATCCCAGGCAATTTCGAGAGGTTTCATGTCTGGAGAACATGCTGGCCACTCTTGTCGAACGATGTCGTTTTCCTGAAGGAAGTCATTCACGATGTGTGACGATGGGGGCGCGAATTGTCGTCCATGAAGACTAACACCTCACCAATATGCTGCCGATATGGTTGCATGGTTGCACTATCGGTCGGAGGTTGGCATTCACGTTTCGTACAGCCGTTACGGCGCCTTCCATGACCACCAGCGGCGTAAGTTGGCCCCACATAATGCCACCCCAAAACATCAGGGATCCTCCACCTTAGTTGCATTCGCTGGACAGTGTCTAAGGCGTTAAGCCTGACCGGGTTGCCTCCAAACACGTCTCCGACGATTGTCTGGTTGAAGGCATATGCGACACTCATCGGTGAAGAGGACGTGATGCCAATCCTGAGCGGTCCATTCGGCATGTTGTAGGGCCTATCTGTACCGCGCTGCATGGTGTCGTGGTTGCAAAGATGGACCTCGCCAAGGACGTCGGGAGTGAAGATGTGCGTCATGCAGCCTCTTGCGCACAGTTTGAATCGTAAACACTACGTCCTCTGGCTGCATGAAAAGCATTATTCAACATGGTGGCGTTGCTGTCAGAGTTCCTCCGAGCCATAATCCGTAGGTAGCGGTCTTCCACTGCAGTAGTAGACCTTGGGCGGCCTGAGCGAGGCATGTCATCGACAGTTCCTGTCTCTGTGTAAGTCCTCCATGTCCTAACAATATCGCTTTGGTTCACTTCGAGACGCCTGGTCACTTCCCTTGCTGAGAGTCCTTCCTGGCATAAAGTAACAATGCGGACGCGATGGAACCGCGGTTTTGACCGTCTAGGCATGGTTGAACTACAGATAACACGAGCTGTGTACCTCCTTTCTGGTAGAATGACTGGAAGTGATTGGCTGTCAGACCCCCTCCGTCTAATAGGCGCTGCTCATGGATTGTTGTTTACATCTTTGGGCGGGTTTAGCGACATCTCTGAACAAACAAAGGGACTGTGTCTGTGATACAATATCCGCAGTCAACGTCTATCTTCAGAAGTTCTGGGAACCGGGGTGTTCCAGAGCTTTTTTTGATGTGTGTATTGAGGAGGCCGAACAGTATCTGAAGCCATATATGCTAGCTGAAGTGGAACCCCATCAGGAATAAAGTTAAAGGTAAAATAACCATTAAATTCTGTTCCTTACCGTTTATGACACCCTCATTACAGATGGTTGAGTCTACTGGAAAGAAAAAAAACTGCTTGTAACCAAAATACTACAAACGAAATGCGTTACTTTCTTGGTGATCTTTTATTTGGTATAGTGTTTTGAAATTTTCATACTTCATGTTTGTTATATGTGTCATACACTACTTTCTTTCTACTTACTTTTTTCTTTAACGACCGAGCTTTTGGTGTGTAATTAAGTACTAAGTCACATGAGGGGGACAGCACCACACAGTGCGGTACACATGTGATGAGAGAGGAATGTACTAGACCGTGCGCAAAATAACCTCGCATCAGTGCAGAAACGTAATCTAACTGTAAACTCTAGGTGATTCCGTCACTTTGTGACATAGTGGTGGCTGCTTCAGTCGTTTGTAGTTTACCTACTTCCATGCTCAATACCTTCTCCTTGCTATCTTTTTGTGAAAATGTCAAATGTGTGTGAATTCCTAAGGGACCAAAGAACTGAGGTCATCTGTACCTAGACGTCCACACTACTTAAACTGACTTATGTTAAGAACACACACACACACACACACACACACACACACACACACACACACACACACACACACACAGCTATGCCCGAGGGAGGAGTCGAGAGGGGCCGCGCAGTCCGTGACGTAGAGCCTTAACCGCGCGGCTATTTTTTTACTACGTAACACTGCACCCCCAGGCACTTGTGGTTATATGCAATGCCATTAATTTTTTGTTGGATGAGGCAAACGATGAAGCAGGAAATCTCGTTAAGAAAATGCTTCAGGGGATTGCAGAAACCAATACCTATTACAATCGAACAATGAAGATAATAAGGCATAGGTGGGTACAAGTGCTTCCCAAGGCTACTCTGCTTCAGGAAAGACGTGGTAGAAAGAGGAGAATTTTTTTGTTTTTAGGTAATATTGCCGAACAGGTTGTCAGGGGCTGACACAATTTATTATACAATGTCACTATTGTAGTGAGCGATGTTAAGTGCTACGCTACATTTGTGACTCTCTTTTTTGTTTTTAAGATTTCTTTCTGGCATCATGTGATTCAACGTGTTTTGCTTTGGTTGATCCTTGATTTATGCGTGGATTCATTTTTTCGGTGTTCTAGTGTAGTTTTAATTTAATTTGATATAAACAATTTATAATGCGTATCTCGAAGTAGAGCATTAGTTATTATGCTACAATTCACATAGCAACAAAAACTGTGTTATGAAATTATGCTGAACTTTTCTTTTTTATGTAAAATATGGCACAGTTTCCTATAGTCAGTAGACGGCAAACCTTACATATTACGGCAAATAAATGAATAGTAAATAAACTTGCAAACTTTGCCACTCATTTAATTTATTGAGACAATGAATAGTAATTGATCTATTGATATTTTCGAAAAAGAAGTAAAACATTAGATCGTGTAAGTTAATCTACCCAGTTCGACGAATAGTTCCTCTGTCCCTGGTAAGTTACGTCAATATAACAACGCTGCATTCAGCCTTTGTGTACAAGAACACCGAGTTCTCTGGTAGAATTATAAAATCTATAAAAATATTTTGTGAACAGCTGTTCACATAGCTGTAACGACCGAAACAAGAATGCATTGTCAACAAAAAGAACATAACAAGTCATCTACGTAAGAATTTTAGCAAGCAGAGTCTGGAAACCTAGATGGAGACGTACAATGCTTGACGCTTTCGCCGGACCAATATGAGGTCGTCAGCATTAAGAAAACCGCTGATTACAAGCTGGCTTATTACGAATTGCGGGCAAAAATGCGACACGATCACGTACCATCTCTAAGCAAACAGCCCCAACACAGTTTAGAGGCTATCAGTTGACGAGTATGGCAGAGTTCAATAATTCGTGAGTTGCTGCCAGCAGACGGGTCTCTGGTGTCCGTCAGCCGACAGCAGAACATTATATGAGTGAAAGAATCTATTCAATGAAGCTTGCAGACTAAGGACGGCTTGTGTTCTTGCCTGTACGTATCTCTGGACTGTTGGTAGTTAGTCTACCATGGCTTACTTGCACTTATGACCGCCACTTGCAGCGTGACGTGTGACGGAACCTGGGGGTTCGATTTGAGCAATAAGAAAGTGGCTCCTTTTCATTATTAAATTCAAAGTGATAGGCCAGGCAGGCTATTTGTTCTAATAATTTGAGTATGTAGTAAGCTTCATCTATGTCCTACGCTAGTTGAAATGACACCCTGTGTCTGTGCTCTTCGATATTTTCATGTAGGCTCTGGAAGAAGCAAAAAAATCAGACCAAGGTACCAGCCCAGAAGCTGGTTTCTTCGTTTGGCCTTCCTAGCCTGATACCCGAGTCTTCCTATACTGCCTCCAACCACAGAGACCTAATGAATCTCAGCTAGATCCTGTCGCCGACTTACTCCCTTGCACGAAACAGCTCGCGTGCCAGAGTTTCGGTAGACCTGAAATATTTGCTTCCTGTTCGACTGAGGGATTCACGCAAGTACGTTGTGACCACCTTCAGGTTACGACATAGCAAATGAAACAGCACCATTGCACTTTCCGCTGATAATCATTATTGTTTAAGCAAACTGACAGAAACGTATGATCTTGTTTAATTGCTCTCTCTCTCTCTCTCTCTCTCTCTCTCTCTCTCTCTCTCTCTCTCTGTGTGTGTGTGTGTGTGTGTGTGTGTGTGTGTGTGTGTGTGTGTTGAAACGTTCCCTTTGAACAATTATACACGACTGTCCTTAAACTGACACACAATATTTTTTTTTTTTTAGCGCAACGCAATCTGACTTTCAAAAATCCCTACAAAAGAATGGCCCTGACTAACATTAAACTATACTTTCACAAATCACTTACCTCACAAAAATCTTCGCTGCTCAAGCTACTGCAATACAGGAGCGCCACTACTGCCAGCTAAATGAAAGATTCAAACTACTGAAGGCACTAACTACTGATAGGCACAGTTAGCAAATGAAAGATATTAATAGAGAACAAACAATGTATTTACCTTGATATCATCATATATAAATATAGCAGTTCATGACAAATTACAAATCTCCGCCATCTCTCTCCCCACATCCACCACTGCTGGCGGCTCACCTCCAACTGCGCAACGCTACGCGCTGTTCGCAGCCAGCTGCCTAACACTACAATGGCGAGTATTACAACAATGCAAAGCAGCCACAGACTGCACACAGCACAGCCAGTGATTTTCATACAGAGGTGGCGTTACCAATAAAAAAACCTAAACAGCCTACTTACATAGCCCCCAAGCTCCCCACAAAAAATTTTTACAAATTGGATTGGGCAGTGGCCAATACAGATTTGAAAAAAATTTTTCATAATTACAATAACAAAGAAATCAAATGCACACACTTATTGATACAATGTTGGTCAAAAGCTAAAAATTTCTCACAGTCCATAAAGACAGTCCAGACTGTTCATCACAGTAAAAATGCAGAGTTTTTCTCAAAGTCTGAGCAGTAAAAGAAAATGCACACAGAAGTAGTGGATTTCCATGCAGTCTTGAAGAAGTAGTGTTGTCCTTCCAACGGAAAGACAGTGCTGACTCTTGACATGCATACAGGTAATGGGCCACAACAGAGCAAACCCACAGCAGAGTCAGTCGAAATTTTGAAGAGTATTGGTAGGTAGGTCATCACAGAGCAGACCCACTGTAGTCCTGGTAGAGATTACGGTATTGGTGGGCCACCAGAGGTGCAGACCCACTGCAGTCCTTGTAGAAATAATGGTATTGGTGGGCCATCAAAGATGCAGACCTACTGTAGTCCTTGTAGAGACGGCCAGCAGCCATCTGTTGCGACTGTGCAGGTGCACAATCACCATCGAAGAGTCTTGCGGAGAATATAGCAAGTCCATAAACCACCACTTGTGCACTCACAAAGTTTTTGAAATTGTCCTTAGAACCAGCAATGCTGTTATCCAGTCCCTTGCTGAATTATTAACACACGTGCAAACACTATCAGTCCCTACTTCTCACATATTGTCCATATACTATGACCAACAGAAACGTGTGCAGTGAAATGTAACTAACAAGTTAATAATATCATGAACTGGTGACAATTACAATTTTATAACATAAGAATACAATAACAAAGGTGCAAAACACATCATTAAAAACATAATAATACAGATAACGTTTGTGGTAATAGGGGCTTTACAAAAGAATAGAAATAAACATATACATCAGTGTTACAGGAATTATGACATAAGTAAATACATAAAAGATCAGAATAACTTTTGAAACATCAACTTCACACATGAGTATTAACAGAATAAATAATGTCTAACATCTTTACAAAGTAAATAACATATTATTAATGCCAATTATATTTGAGGATAACAGTATTCCTCATCATAGTGAATGTAGCTTAATATTAAAAGAGAAAAAATTCTATGAAACTACACAGAGACAGGAAGAAAACAACTACACAAGGGTACACAAACATATAGCGGAATAATACAAGGAAAGGACAGGGTATGTTTTACTGCAGTATTTTGCAAACAAAACTTTCTTTACTTCTCAGAGATCTCCCTTCGTTCTTCATTATTTTCAAAAGTCCTATCTATACCTGCTTTCTGTACTTTTCTCGTATAGCCTCTCAGTGCATTTCTTCAAATTCATCGCAACTCATTCTCTTATAGGCTACCCCCTCTTAAGCTAACTTAAATCTACTGAGCTGAGATGCTAAACTAAGGAACAAGGCAATACAGCAGCACAAAACAATTAACACAAACAGCAATGACAAAAGAATGCCAATTTGCAAAGCAAGCAGCAGTAAATCTAAATTAACAAAAAAAATGCAAAATTACAACTAATATAGGGCACTGTGCAGGAAACAAGAAAAACTAGCTTAGAAGAGTAACACAAAGTCAAATTCAGTAACACTATGCCTGGCAAACAGCAGTAGCAAATGCTATGACGTATACCTAAGCATGACAAAGCTCAAGCATAAAAAATATTTCAGGGAAAACAACAATAAGGGAAATGTATATTCACATCTTAATGTCTATGTAATTAAAGTGGTGCACCACAACAACTTATTGTAAAAGAAATATTACCATGTACTTGAAAAGAATATTATGTATGCAGTTACTGTTACTAGTTCCTTCTTATTGTTCTTTCCTTTCCAAGAGCTCCTTTATCGAAGAATGTGGGTCATAAAATAATTATTTAATAGATCTGTTGACAGAAAGTGTTCACATTAGCAAATGCATTTTATTTTATAAAAGCAATGCTGCAACACAGCTGGAAACCAGATGTCAAATGAAATAAGCAATTACGCAAACCAAAGCATAAAAACATCATTCAATAGTCATGTGGCATTTCGTAACTCAGTAGCTCTCAACTCTCGTAGAAAGACACTTGTCATAATCAGGTGTGCAGATGTACGAATATTTCCCATCAATTCATAAGCATTTCAGTAATTAGCACCAAGTACGAGTAACCATATGTTTTCAGGTAATGAGCATGTAATATTTGCGATGCTTTCTACAAAGGAACGTCAATAGCCAGGATAATGGCGCCCCTTTTTTTTTTCTACCTGTGCCGCTGAAAGGCTAATGGCTTTTTTTTTTTTTTTTTTTTTTTCGGGCGGCTGTCGCCCAGGTGGGTGCCCGCGACGCATTACGTGCAGGTGGTCACTTAACTTTCTTACGAAAAAATTTACGACAGCAGTTTCCGCTACACTGACAGTCTCACATAAAAATATTTCACAGGTCAAGAATTAGCGTTGCAAATCTGTAGAAACAAAATCCTATGAATATAACAGTGTCCAAAAAAATTTTCAGTGGCATTGTGATACATTCACACATGATTCACACATGTACACACATTTCATAATTCTAAAGTATGATTCTTGGTTTCCAACATCCTTTTTCACAAGTCAAGAGTCCCTACCCACTATTCATTACTCCTTACCTTATTACACATATACGTATCCATCGACACTCGTCAATATTTCGTCATTATAAATATGAAGCATAATCAAATAACTCATATAGCCTCAGCCTATTAATCGTAAACATACCTCAGCAGCATAATACACATCGTCGTCGTAAAAATAACATCATAACACCTCAGTCAAATCTCAAAATCGTCGTAGCTTCCTCCAATAATTAAAAAAATTATCTGCTCATGTCAAAAGTATCATCTGCCTCAAACGTACTTTAAAAATCATGAATCCATACCAAATACATCATTCAAAGCTCTCATAGTATCACAATGGTTCCGAAAAAATATGAACAGTTTACAAAGTACAGACAAAATACAGTTTCATAAGTGTGAAGTTATCCAACTGTGTAATTACGTAAACATCTGTCACTGATATAGTAAAATAAATGTTTGTCTCTCTCAGTTAAATGATCAGATAGCTGTGTAATTTGTGTGTTAGAGAAATATGGTACCGATGTGTAAAGTTGTATAAGCAAATACCATATTAGCTAGGGTTCCTTGTGCTTGCCAAACACATGGTACACAAAGTAGGCGTGTACCCCCCTGAGGATTAATGTAATTATACCCTCAGGTGTTACAGATTACAGCAATGGAATGAAATGTATCACGGAAAACTTTCTTTGTAATTCAAAAATCTTTAAAAATAAATGTTTTAAGTACAACATTAATCACTGAAATGCGTGTCCTGCAGCGCTAAATGTGCATCTTGTTGTAAGATAATCTCTGTGGAAGTGTCGTAGTTATCGTCCTCCAAAAGCTAAGTTCTGCAGAAGCCAATGTACTTACCTCATGATAAACAAAAGTGAAATGCTTTGCGTATAGATATTGTAGTTATTACGCTTATTGTTGTGATGAAGAAATTACTGTGCTGTAACGTATTGTTGTGCTACGGAAAAGGCTGTCTCATTGTAGCTATATCACAAAAGTTACTATTAAAACATGTTTTACTTTCCAGAATAATACAGAAAAACTGTGCAGATATAAAACAGATACTCCGCAAAAGCAACAATGTAAATTGTCACACATTAGTAACGTCGTGATATAAATCGTGTAGCTGTCCCATAAACTAACCACTGTGTCATCTGGTATCTCACAGAAAGTACTTTAAATACAGAATGTATTTTCAGGTAACCAAAATGTTGCATTAAAATCTCATTAGCAGTACTGGTAAATGTTCTAAGTATGTAAGCCTGATAGTCGTTACGTAATCGTGCAACTAACAAGCAAGAATGTACAAATACAACACTGTGTCGTCTGTTCACTATAACAATGCATTCGTAATTTCTGTTTAAAAATGTTCCCTAGGTTCTAGACTGGATATTTAACTTCAAACATTGTTGTATGTTAGCAGTTTCTTAAGTCTAACACAGCATACTAGTAATGTAAAGTGAAAAGTTATATGGCAAAGACAAAGTTAAAAAGCAGATTATCTTTCAATAAACGGTTTTACATGTGAAATGTGGTGTAAACCTTTACTCTTCCTAGTACGCAGAGTTTCAACTTCAACGCAATTATCATGTGGTATACGTCGGATTCTGTAAGGTCCATTGTAAACTAGAAAGAATTTGTGACTCAAGTGTTTCTTCTTATGTGACAATGAATGAGCTTTAATGAGAACTTTCTGACCAATATACAATTTCTTTGCATTTGCTTTACCGTGTAGTTTTCTCCTTTTGTCTGCTGCAGATTTTATATTTTTAAGAGCCAAATCAATTATGTCTTTGTGTCGAAGTTTACGTGTATTTGGGAAAGGTACAAGCTCTCTGATTCTGTTCGGTGGTTCTTCATTCTTTAGTACAAGAGTAGGTGGTAAAGCAGTGGAATCATGAGGCATTTCATTCAGCACATTTTGAAATAAGTGTAAATATCTGTCCCAATGCTGATGCTTTCTATGACAATAAAGTCTGCAAAGCTTATTGATTTCTTTCATAATCCGTTCAGACGGGTTACAATGTGGTGAGTACAATGAAATAAAAACAGGTTTGATTTTATGATTCCGAAGCGTGCGTGACCAAACAGCAGATCTAAATTGCGGTCCGTTATCTGAAATGACTTTAGCAACGTGGCCAACTTCACGTAAGAAATTTTTAACAAAGGCGTTGGATACAGATCGTCCAGTGGCTTTACGTAACGGAGTGAAAGAAACAAATTTTGAAGTAAGTTCAACAGCGACTAAAACGTACGAAAATCCATTAGATGTTCTGACAAGCGGTCCCAAGAGATCAACAGCAGCAAATTCTTTTAATTTAGAAGGAATAATAGGAAATAACGGAGCACGATGTGAGACAGTAGATGGTTTCGCCTTTTGACAAAGTTTACATATAGACAAGACTCTTCGAATTCTCTTTTCCATATTGTTAAAATAACAAGTCGTTCGAAGAATATGATAACATTTTCGAGGACCAAAATGTGCGTAGCTGAAATGAATGTACCAAATGAGCTTATTAACAAAATCGTCTGGAATGCAAAGTACCCATAGCTTGTCATCAACAGTGCAGCGTTTGAAGAGTATGTTGTTTCTAACCAGGTAATAATGCCGAATCTGAGTGTATGTCTTTTCATGCCATTTATTTTTGATGTCTTTCCAAATCGGATCTTTATCTTGTTCATGAGCAATGTCCTTTAAAGATGTGGTGATGAAGTTTTCAAAGGCGACTTTCTGAATGTAAAGAATACTGAAATTTTTCTCGAGGTTGCCTTGTGTGTTACTTTTCTCAAGCCCAGCCGGTGCGCGTGACAGCGCGTCCGCAACAATGTTCTCCTTGCCGGGAATGTAGACTATTGTAAAGTGGAATTCTTGCAGAAAGAATGCCCAACGTTTTAACCTGTCATGATTTAATTTTGAATACATAAGAAATTGTAATGCACGATGATCACTGTATACTTTTACGTGCTTACCAGAAAGAAAGAAACGGAATTTGTTAAATGCCCAAACGATAGCTAAAGCTTCTAATTCAGTAACGGAATAATTTTTTTCAGATTTTGTTAGCACTCGGCTAGCAAAAGCAATGGTTTTCTGAACAGTAATGTCATCTTCTATGGCTTCTTGAAATAAATGGGCACCAAGACCGACTTTGGAAGAATCCGTGCTAAGGCAGAAATCTTGTGACAGATCTGGATGAGCTAGTATTGGCGCGTTAAGTAACGCTTCTTTCAAAGAACTGAATTCCAACTGTGCTTGTTCGTCCCAGTTCCAAATAGTATTTTTTCCAGTGAGAGAACAAAGTTTTGGTGTAACTAGAATTTGCATATTCAGAAAACGACGGTAAAAATTTACGAGACCTAGAAAACTGCGGACTTGTTTTTTTGTGGATGGAACTGGAATGGCTCTGATTGCTTCTAACTTTTCAGGATCCGGCTGAATGCCTTCAGAGGAAATAATATGTCCCAAAAACCTCACCTTTGACCTACCGAATTCAGACTTTTCCAAGTTAACTGTAATTCCAGATTCTGCAAAAATACGTAACAAACTGTTGAGGATGCGATTATGTAGTTCCCATGAAGCTTCTGCTATTAGAATATCGTCCACATATAAGGTGATGTGACGTTTTAAGAACTCAGGTAATATGGAATTTAGCCCGCGAATGAATGCTGCTGAAGAAATGTTCAAACCAAAGGGAAGTTTCCGAAACTGATAACAAACGCCGAAACAAAGGAAAGCTGTGTATTTTCTACATTCTGGATGAAGTTCGATCTGATAAAAGCTGGATCTGAGATCAATGGAAGACAACACTTTTACACCATTAAAATTTTGAAGAAGTTCTTCCAACGTTTGCGGCCTGTCTGTTTCAGGAATAATGATCGTATTGATTTGTCTCGAATCTAAGACAAGCCTGATCGATCCATTTTTCTTCTCAACAACATGTAATGGATTGTTGTATGAGCTTACTGCAGGCTCAATAATGCCCTCGTCGAGCATAGATTGTATTTCTGTTCTAACACGGTCCCTATGATGTGCTGGAATTACATATGGTCTAACACAAAATTTAGTATGCTCACGAACACGAAATTGGTATTGAAATCCCTTGATTGTTCCTGTTTTGTGAGTAAAAACTGTGGAATGTTCTTGTAAAATCTCAAAAAGGTCCTGCCTATCAGTGTCATTACAATTCTCAATTGTTTGAATTTTATTCTGAATTAACTCATTAATTTCAAATATGCCGTCGATATCATCCCTGTCAGTTCTTGCAGAGTGATTGTTAGTGTCTAGTTCCGTAGAAAATTCCGAACTGTTGTCCAACAGAAGGTAAAGCCGATTGATTTCTTCGTCATGGTTTGAGAGCCAATCTTCAAATTTCAAAGCTACTGACTTACCTTCTTTTTCTAAAGTTATTTCAGCATCGTGAAAGTTTAAGATTGCTTTGTATTCATTCAAAAAGTCTACTCCCAGTATAATTTCCGTCGACAATAATGGAACAATAAGAAAGTTCATAGAGAAGCTGTGGCTTTGACAAAAGAATTCTAAGTTGGTTTGTTGGCGTACATCTACACTTTTTCCAAAGATTGCACCTTGTAATTTAATCTTACGTAACGGAAGTGTGGGGCAATCGTTCGATTTGTTGCATTTGCTAAAGGCTGTTTCACTGATTACTGAAATGGGACTGCCAGAGTCAAGTACTGCCGTAAATTTTACGTCATTTACTGTAATGCAAATCACAGGATATGCAACGTTGTTATGTTTTACGTCGTGTTCTTGGAGTAAGATGTCCCTAATATCTTCCATTTTTACGTAATTACTAGCTACGGCAGCTGCGTCGTTAGTGTCATAAGAACGTTTTGTGGCTGCCAGCGGTGTGAGTCATTGCCTATTGTCTCTTTGTTGGCGCGCGTCGTTATTGGGATTTGGAGACCTAACTTCTACAAATTCACCGTGACGAGAGGGCCCTGCCCTGTTTGAGAGGGCCCTGCTCTGTTTGAATCCCGCCAGTTCTGATGCAATTCAGGTCTGTCGTTACGATCACATCGTCTGTCGTCATGTCGGTAGTTCCTGTAGTTTCTTTCTTGTCGGTTAAGTGGTGGAGAATTTCTCCCTGAATCGTAACTGCGCGCTGGACCGTTGCGTCTAAAGTTATTCTGTCTCCCGTAATAATAATTATTTTGGTTCCCATATTGTCTGTTTCTCTGATTGTCTCTGTGATAGTCACTACCGTGGAGAGGTGATCTTTCCCTGTAATTATTACTACTCTGCCAACGGTTGTCGTACGGGTGGTGTCTGTTTTGGTCACGTTATGTGTTGTGAGAATAGCTTTGTCGTGTCCAGTTATTATTTCTTTCATCGCGGAATTGCGACGGATGTGATCTGTAATTGTTGTGCTCCTGCGTTCCGCGATTGTCAGTGTCAATTTCCAGTTCTTGTAACAGTCCCTGAAATGCTTCAATGTCGTCTTTGCAACATCCTGCCAAAATAATATGTCGTAAATGTTCAGGCAGTTTGATTAAGCAAATGCGGATGAGTTCTGAGGGGCTGTATGGGTTTGAAAGATACTGATTCTTATGCAACGTGTCTTCAAAATATTTCACAAGACTGGAAAATTCAGATTGTTCGAAACGTTTCATCATTATGATGCTATGTTTTACTCGATCTTGTGTGGCTTGAGTCCAATATGCTGAGAGGAAGGCATGGTAAAACTCTCCTTCACTGTGGCAATCGTGAATTACCGATCGCATTCTTACAGCTGGTTCATTCTCCAAGTAGCCACACATAAATTCTAATCTGTGCTCTAATGACCAGTTGGGAGGAAAACAATGAGAGAATTGATGGAGCCATGCTTGTGGATGAATGTCGTTGCCAGAATTCTTAAAGGTTTTGAATTTATGTGTAGTAATGAACAGCTTATAGTCAAAGTCATCATGTCGGCGAGTCGCATATCGGTCATTGTTACGTCGTTTCGGCGGTTCCATTTCAAAATTCGGTGCACCTTGCCAATTTCTTTCATAACTTCCGAAATGCCCTGTGTTATTATTTTGTGGCTGTTCCGTATTTCTGTGTCCCTCTTCCCGTATTGGGGCGCGAGTATCCTCTGAAATACGTAATTCTTGTATTACCTGTGTCAGCTGATCTTGTACTTCTCGGATTTCTCTTTTGTACTGTGTATTGATTTGATTTTGATTCTGTTTGAATTTTCTAATTTGTTCATACTCTTCTGTGTCAGTGAAGGCTACAGGTCTTGTGTCATTCAGATCATCATCTACCTTTGTAGATAAGTTAGTGACCTTATCCGAAAGTTCGGCTACTTTCTCCGATAGTGAACACATTTCCTCAGCGTGTTTTTCTGAACCAAGTTTCAGAGTGTCCATTTGTGTTGAAATCGTATCTACTGTATCCTTTAAGTTTTCTTGAGTTTTTGCAAGTTGCGTAACCGAATCGGTAGATGCAACTGAGTCAATTTTAGCTTGCATGGTGTTGTGATTTTTCATGAACAATGGTTTGCAGTTCTTTTGTGGCTGCTTCGTGATTCTGCAATACATTTTCATGCCGTGAAAAAATGGGTTGAAAATGCTCACAAATTTGTGTTTTTATGTCATTACAGACTTTTTGGCATTTCGATTCAATGTTATGTAACTCACTAGTTAAATCTTCACGTGTTTGTTCAAGTGTGGTGTCTAACTTTTGAAGATTTTGTCCCATTGCGTCTAACTGTTGCTGTGTTTGTCTCTGGTGTTGTTCCATTGTGTCTAACTTTTGAAGATTTTGTTCCACTGTGTCTAACTTTTGCTGTGTTTGTCTCTGATTTTGTTCCATTGTCTAACTTTTCAAGCTTTTGTCCCATTTGTTGCATTAATTGTAATAACAATGCACTGGTGTCTGAAACATGTTCCTCAGTGCTTTTCGGCAGTGAATTTGCACCGGCAACATTCACATTTTGACAAGTGGAAAATGTGTCTTGACTCATTTGAGAAAACGGTGAGAACCCAAAACCTGAGTCTGTAGTATTTGCAATATTGTGTTCTGTCATTCCCGATTCCTGAGGCGAGCTGTTGCCGACCAATCGATCGATAACGCTTCCCTGTTCACTACCTGTTTCACTGTCTACACCATTGTTTGCCGCCCGCTCCATTTCCCTATGCGCAACTACCAAATTACTACTTTGAACATTAGTTAATTCATTACCCAGTGGTGCTGGCAAGCTACGCTCGTCGTCACTATCATTTCTCAATTTACTTTGGAGCCTAGTGTTACGTTTTTCACACGCCATAATTGTCACAATATTTCACACGATAACACAGAAAAGCACAATTTGAAGTGCAAAAATAGGAGAACACATTAACATAGCACTGAAAATAATATCTAGTTAATTGCAAGCGTAGCTGCGAAATACTTGGTGCAAATCTATATGCATGCCACAACTGTTTTACTGTACAACAATGAAAGGCTACAACTACAAAGGGGATTCTCTCTACAATTACGCGCTAGCAATAAACAAAAGCTACACTAAATACACAAACTACAAGAAAAAATCAGAAGATTCCAGTGAGGTATCCTAGGCTAAGGGTCGACATATGAAACGTCCCCTTTGAACAATTATACACGACTGTCCTTAAACTGACACACAATATTTTTTTTTTTAGCGCAACGCAATCTGACTTTCAAAAATCCCTGCAAAAGAATGGCCCTGACTAACATTAAACTATACTTTCACAAATCACTTACCTCACAAAAATCTTCGCTGCTCAAGCTACTGCAATACAGGAGCGCCACTACTGCCAGCTAAATGAAAGATTCAAACTACTGAAGGCACTAACTACTGATAGGCACAGTTAGCAAATGAAAGATATTAATAGAGAACAAACAATGTATTTACCTTGATATCATCATATATAAATATAGCAGTTCATGACAAATTACAAATCTCCGCCATCTCTCTCCCCACATCCACCACTGCTGGCGGCTCACCTCCAACTGCGCAACGCTACGCGCTGTTCGCAGCCAGCTGCCTAACACTACAATGGCGAGTATTACAACAATGCAAAGCAGCCACAGACTGCACACAGCACAGCCAGTGATTTTCATACAGAGGTGGCGTTACCAATAAAAAAACCTAAACAGCCTACTTACAGTGTGTGTGTAGGTCAGGAGTAAGCTTACTGACACGATTTCGTAAATAGGTGAAAAGTGTTTTGTCAGTTCTGTTTCAGAGTGGTTGTTGAATCGAAGAGGTTTCAACAGCGTTTCTTCAGTCTACGGCGTTTTAATAGGTGCTCCTACCTACATGTAATGTGCCTTATATGCACATCTATCGATGTTACTTTTATTATCCAATACATACCGATGGTATTCTGGTGGAGAATTAGAATGAAGTAGGCCTGTATATTTATTCTTTTTAGTAGTTTTGCCTGTGACTTACTTTATTCATATTCACGACAAGTCCGATAGTCAATCACTAAAAATTGTAGGGTTGTTAAGTTGTAGGACTGACGAGATTGACGACAAAGTGGACATTTTTGGAAATTTGTGGTAAGTTCCTGTGGGACCAAACTGCTAAGGTCAACGGTCCCTAGGCTTACACACTACTTAATTTAACTTACACTAACGACAATACACACACCCATGCCACAAGGAGGACTCGAATCTCCGACGTGGCGAGCCGCGGCAAAGCGCCTTAGATCGCACGGCTACTTCGCGCGGCGATAAAGTGTGTCTTTGCTCTGCAGAAATGTTTTATTTCGAAAGACATAGTGTGACTACGTGTTTCCCATATGCTTGCTTCACGAGGGTTTCGTAAGATCACTATCGTTTTCCAGTTTCGCGGACTTTCTGCATGCCGTAGGTGACAAGCAACATTTAGATTTGCAAATTCGGTTACAATGAAGCCGGAAAGAGCCATCCGGTTGTGCACTGCCCTTTCACCTCTTCCATAATTTCTGTTGGCAGCTGTTATGCGCTGGATGAAGTTGTGCGCTCGTGAAAAGTGGTTGTTTAAACGTCGTGTCTGTTTAGCAGTGTCTGCCGGCGCCCCAAGTCGTCCTGTGCTAATGGAATGGGGCGCGCACGTGTGGAATTGTTTGTCAGAATTTCTGAGCTCCGAGTCAACACAGCCTATCGTTCCCGATGGGAGCTGTCAGAGGCGACTTTTTACGGTCTTGAGCCTAAACGTTTATTGGCCATCCATTTTCGAACGTGGACTGTTGACTGCGTTAGTTAGCTATTACGATTATAAATATATGCCATAACCCTGGGTTTTGGGCAACAAGAAAGTTTGCGGGATGAAACTGCAGCAGCAAAAATAATAAATTCGTAAGACTCAACGCCGTAGTGTGTCTTTCAAAAAAATGGTTCAAATGGCTCTGAACACTGTACGACTTAACTTCTGAGGTCATCAGTCGCCTAGAACTTAGAACTAATTAAACCTTATTAACTTAAGGACACCACACACATCCATGCCCGAGGCAGGATTCGAACCTGCGACCGGTAGCGGTCGCTCGGTTCCAGACTAGAGCGCCTAGAACCTCTGTGTCTTTCAATTGGACGCCACTGCGGTTACTTGCGTGCCCTTAGCATACCCAAGTAATTTTACCGGGGAATGAGATTTTCCAAGTTTGACTCGGAAACTGAATCATGGTCTGTTGGTTCTTCACATCATTGAGAAGTGAAGGCTAGATCAAAGGAAGACAGGAAAATTTCTGTGGTCCCACCAGAATGCTATTCGGCGACTTTTCGATTTCTCGATTTCCAGGCACGCGCTTTTTTTCCCCTCTTTTACTTTCTGTTTGTTTCTGTATATCTTCGTTGCCATTGTAGAGTCTTGTACCGCAGGAAGCAAGTGAGAAGATGTTATGGGTGGTCGGTATCCTTTTTCTACAATACAAATGCACATGTGGATTAACATTATTCTTTATTTACATGAAGGAACAGCTGCTACTTAACTTCAACATAATCCACGTGTTGTTATACAAGACCTTCAATCATTGTCCTCTTGCAGACAGTATCGATAATCTTGCTGTTACACTAATCGGGTCCCGCTATGTGCTGTCGTAGCCTAAGCCCGCTCTGAGAATGAATGACAGACGCCGAACTAGTGCGAGTTAGTGCGTCAGTGACTGTAGTGAGAGAGACCCTTCGGTCAGCGGCGGCCTAAATACTTGCGGCCGACAGGGCGTCGGGGCGTGTTGCCCGTGAGTTTCCGTCCTTTCGTTTCTTCGTCGTTTTTCTTTAGCAGTTATGTGCAATTGTCGCACAAAATCTTTCAAATTTGTTCGGTGAGAATTACACTCAGTTTCTA
Organism: Schistocerca americana; assembly: GCF_021461395.2. NCBI lineage: Eukaryota > Metazoa > Arthropoda > Insecta > Orthoptera > Acrididae > Schistocerca > Schistocerca americana. Next base: position 546,084,736 of record NC_060119.1, read on the forward strand.
TGTTAGAGAAGGTAGCTAGTCCCCCGACCGAACGCGCTTAGCTACCGTTCCTGCATCACTACAACGCCAGATTCAACAGAACAGCGATAATCGTTGCGCACAGAGAGCTTCTCCGGAATACGGCATTTAGTCGCTTTTCGTATCTTATCTCCCTTTCCTTCCATTTCTCTTGTATGATGGAGACAGAAAAAATGAAACAGAGAAACCAATTCCACACGGTACTTTACTTCCATCCAAACCCTGTATTACGCGGGGCAGTGGTTCAGATTGTAAGCCCAGTATCCGTCGCTTCGACTTACTGGCGTAGCAAGATGACAGGTTCTACTGCCAACAAGATGTATTAGACTTCGTTCTTGCCCCAGAGTTTTTTAGCTCCGACCCGTATGACTAATTGACTCGTCGATTGAAATGCAAATCTCTCTATTTTTTACCTCATCATTAATAAATTTCATTATTTCATCGTAACCTTCAGTTAAGTATCATTTTCGCAAACTCTGGGCGCAGATTCGTCCGTATACTTCTCCAAAAACAGCTTTAATGGAGGATTGTGTAGTGTTTCCTTAAAGGGAATTCGGCACCAATAAAAGCTTTACATTAGTCGAATGCAAATTGCGACTTTCCACTCGATGTTGCTGTTCCGTACAAAGCAAAGAAATCTTCTTCCCACTAGTCTTGGAAAGCGCATTTTTGTGTTTGGACTGCTATGTTGAGAAATGAAATATTTCCTTCCGTAGTTCACTGACTGCTTTCATATATTGCACAGAAGTATTTTACCATCAGTAGAAAAGGCGTCCGATCAGAAATGTTAACGTAACTTTGCAATTTACTGCATAATGAAACACTGAATTTCGGCTTGCACAATGACGTCTTAATCAAAAACTAAAAGAAAGAGAAATCCAGAACGATAATGAAACCACGCTTTAGCTCGGGAACTCATTCTTGGTTGTGGAAGAGGATTGATCCAGTAATAAGCAAAGTAAACACAAGCCATAATTATAACCTTTGTGTTCTGTTAGCTCTTTTTCGCCTAGTCTTCTGTTTTTATAATAAAGGAATAAATAACAATAGAAAGGGCAACAAAAGGCCTTTAATCCTGCTACTAGGCATTTGTACAAAAATTCAGAAAAAGGCAATATAACTGCCAGGGTTCAGTAACAAAGATGTCAATCGTTCACATTCACGTTCAAATTCAAGGTAGCTTTAAAGAATTTATAAAGGCATTCTGCTGAAGTTCCGGTCTTTGGTCATAAATGAGACACTTCTATGTGATAAGGAATATTCTATGGAAGTGAAGCAGACTACAAAAAATTCAGTGTGTTGCTATTAAACTGGTTATTGATTAACCACAGCTGCAAGATGAATGTGAAGAGAATTATGCTGTATGGAGCTTTCCAAGACAGTATACCAGGCCTTATAAAAATGAGTTGATTGGTACTCACACAGTATAATTGTGAATTAACCCTGGAATGCCACACAGGGGTTCTGGTGTGCCCAAAATAAAAAAATAACTTCGAAAATCATCAATTTTTCTTTTATTTCAAGGTAGTATAATAAACATTTACATCATACATAAAAAAAAGGATCATGTCTAAAGCCAACTTTTTTTGGTGAAATCCTCTGTTACTAAATATTTCTGTATCAACTGCGATACTCCCTCTCGACAGTAACTCTAACTCGGCAAGGTGTGATCTCTCGAAAATTTTCGGACTTGCTGTCCAAGGTCAGTTCTGGCGAAATGCTACTATACCCCCGTATTCTTCTTAAAACGCCAGGCATACAGTTTTATTGTTGATTGTATTGTCGCCTCGTGAACTGCGTTCCTCTTTCTTCAGTACAGTACAAAACGTGTTCATCGGGATGTGCATTAACGATCCTGAATTTGATGAAACGCCGGCTGGGGTGGCCGAGCGGTTTTTGGCGCTACAGTCTGGAACCGTGCGACCGCTAAGTTCACAGGTTCGAATCCTGCCTCGGGCGTGGATGTGTGCGATGTCCTTAGGTTAGTTAGGTTTAAGTAGTTCTACGTTCTAGGCGACTGACCCCATAGTACTCAGAGCCATTTTTTATATTTTTTTATAATGGAACTGATTGCGGACGAAGGAAGAAGTCTGTGATGTAGAGGAAAAGACGACGATTTTCTACAGCCAATGATATTCTGCTAGCGAACAAACATATCATTCAGAGGTAGAACTTCAGGACAATGACGATGGGGAGGGACCTTTCTGTTTCTCCAATAAAATAATTAAAATACCTAAACAAAAAATAAAAGTAGTTAAAATGATAATTAAAATCACATGTGTTCTGAGTGGTGGATAAGAAAAATGTTCATTCCAGCATTTAATGTCAGTTTTTCAGACACCGACTGCAATTTTTATGTGCAATTTTAAACGATGGAATAAAGTTTTATGAAGAAATTTACTTACTATAGAGTACTATAATTTTACAGGATGTAAATTTCAATTACCTAACATTTCGTTTGTGTACTGAATAGAAACCCTCACAAAAGTATGTGATTTTGTATGATAAATAGTAAAGTACTGTAGGCTTTATTTATTGCAATATAAGCAACAACGAATATTTAAATAAATTTAAATAATTGTCAATGTAATGTTATATAACTACTTCACCTGTATACATTTCTGATCTACCACATAAAATATACATTGGAATATACATTGTGGGTGAGAAGTCGCTCCCTATTTTAAATGTCCTTAAAATCTTTTATTAGTGAATATTTGCACGCGAAACAAGTTACTGTCAGTTCTTAGGTCCATGAGAGTATGTCATTCAGTGAAATTCGACATATTCTCCTGCACTGTCGACCAAACGACGTAAAAGCGTAGGATTAGGACTGTTGATATTTTTCAATATATCGCGAATCCGATATATCGTTATTTAAACATATATCATTATAGTCCATCGATATATCGAAAAATATCAAAGAATACCGACATACCAGCGAAAAGATAGGGAAAAAAGGCTGCACATTGTAAATATATTGCCAGTTTTCGAGCTGTATATTTAAGTATTGATTTATTATTAGATATTCTGTACATCAACAAGCCAGCATCCTGCTTATCCCCCTCATAGCAAGTACCGAAAGGAAAAAACGATGCACGTTCGCTCTTGGCGATAACTACAGGCAAGTGGCACAATGAAAGGTGTCCGATGGGTTCGTCGTTCTGTTTCGACTCATATCGGATTTGTCTAGAACAATTCACGTCGACTTCCCCGTTTTTTTCATTTCTGTAAACGCCTAGCAGTTGGAGTGTCAAAATTGCGTGGTGAAGTTAAATGTCGCAGTTTCTGTTGGTAGCGCCGATTACGTCAGCATTTCCCCTCACACGTCTCTGCCCACCGCAAAGATCATTCTTGTAATAACCAGTTCCAGCAGTTGTTTTTGAAGAAGGCCGATGTAAAAAAACAGTACACAACTTGCGTTAAAAATTGTTTTTAACGCAACTGGTGGCTCTGAGCACTATGGGACTTAACATCTATGGTCATCAGTCCCCTAGAACTTAGAACTACTTAAACCTAACTAACCTAAGGACATCACACAACACCCAGTCATCACGAGGCAGAGACAATCCCTGACCCCGCCGGGAATCGAACCGGGAACACGGGCGCGGGAAGCGAGAACGCTACCGCACGACCACGAGCTGCGGACGCGCAACTGGTGTACAATTTCTCGACATCAGATGTTTTGTTATTCCATTGACCCCCCACCCCCCTTTTCAGTGCAATCGGACTCATTCTTTGTACCGTCTTCTTGCTTCACACAGTCGAAAAAGGAAGACTGGATGTGATGAAAGCTCAAAGAAATAGTAAGACTCCTTTGCCCGCCATGTGAGACGTGCGGTCTAACGCACTGCTATCCGGGCGGGAAGGCGTGCCGGTTCCCGGCATGAATCTGCCCCGCGGATTAATGTCGAGGTCCGATGTACCGGCCAGTCTGTGGATGGTTTTTAAGGCGGTTTTCCATCTGTCTCGGGGAATTCGGGCTGGTTCCCCTCAGTTACATTATGTCGGCGACTGCTGCGTAAACATTCTCCACGTACGCGTACACCATAATTACTCTACCACGCAAACATTGGGGTTACAGTCGTCTTGTGTGAGGCGTTCCCGGAGGCTCTATTGGGGGCCGAACCTCACAGTAACCCTGGGTTCGGTATGGGGCGGCGGTGGGGTGGGTGGACTGCTGTAGCCTGTTGTGGAGTTGTGCACCACTAAGGGCTACGGCGGGGACGAAGCCTCTCCTTCGTTCCTAGGTCCCCAGTTCAATATAATGCAATACAATACCATACAAGACTCCTTCACACAGTGAAAGTAAAATTATGTTCTACTACAATTTAAAAAGATCAACTTCAAATATTTATCTAAAATTGCGAAAAAATATAATAATTTTATTTTATCAGCCCTCGATATTGTCATTTCGATATCGATATGTCGGTGAAAATGTCGATACCTCTTGTCAAAAATATCGCTGACAATATTTTATCAAAAACTCTAGCAGAAATGTCGTCAACTGATTTGTGCGGGCAGTCACTTGTACTTCTCCGAGAACAACCGAGAGCCTCTACTCTAATTCGTCCAGTTGTTCGGTACACCTGTTCCTTGGTTCAACCCAACTAGAAGAAGTCACAAGGGGAGAGATCGGGACTTCCCGGAGGCCATTCGTGGGCTCCTCGCCGTCGCAGCCAACGTCCTGAAAGTGTTCGTCCAGCCAGTCACGAACGATGCAGGTAAAATGACTTGGTGCTCCGTCTTGCTGGAAAATAATATCCGCAACATTTTCCCCTTTGTGATATCATTGGCGACACACATACATTCAGCATCGTGTGCCTGACAATATGGTATCTCGCAATGTGAATGGAACAGTGAGGCGATCCGCGATCGTACCGCACCAGATTGTCAATTTTGGTCGACTTTGTCATTCTTCAGTTTTCATTCCTGGACTTGCTTCTGCCTAGTAATGACAGTTGTGTCAATTGACAAATCCCTCGACGTGAAACACCGCCTCTTTGCTCCAAATACTATTCTTTAACAAATCCAGCCAGTCGTTATGCCATGACAGCATAATTTTCCCATATTTCAGCAACCAGTCTAATTCATCCAACGATAACTCCTGAACATAATGGGGTTTCCGAATCAAAGCCTTCTCTAGCACAGCACGCACTTTGTGCCTGCTGGTTCCACTTCCACGAGCTGCGTGGCGTGTTGATTTACCAGGACTGCCCACGAATATGTCATTCACTGCTTCAAATATTTCTATTCCAATGTTTTGGCGAAGAAGCTCATTTATAAAGCACCTCCCATTTTCTTGACTCCACCACAGTACAACAATCCTATGAGAGCTTAGACTTCAATGCAACCGTTTGTCGGTGTATGATGGCTTATTGTCTTCAGGTGCAGCCTCACTGTGATTTTTTAACCATATTTTTGTTTTATTTAGATCTCTGAGCTTCAATTTCTTTGTTAATGTACTCTGTACTCATATCCAATATTTACGAGTATTTTCCTAAGCATAGCTGTCAATCTTGCAGTCGGTTGTTTACTTGTCTTGCTTTGTTTTCGTTTCCTGGTAATCGCACTACACAATTTGCTTTAGGAAAGCGATAGAGAACCCTTATTTAGCCACTGCACTTCCCCTTCGAGTTAATTTGACGGTTTTACGATATTCACCTTCGATGCGTCAGTAGTTGTAAGACGCTCTGATGGACTGTCTTCACCGGAATCGGAAACTCGCAGAACAGGACACCGAATTTGCCTGCAAGAGCATCCGATTGTTCTTCCTCGTTTCGCATTTTTCCTTAGTTTTTAATTGTGGGAGGACAAAATCCTCTCATCGATTTCGGAATAACGGCCTTCGGAATCTGAAGTTGGTAAGGGCGAAGGTCTGTTTTCGATAAGTCGTTTTCTTTCACCCAACAAAATTTACTGAAAATTTCCAGTTATCCACTGTAATTGCTTTAAAATAATAATTTAAGTTTTATAATTAACATGGTTATATTTTTTGTTTAAAAATAACTATAATAATATAATAATAATATAATGCTCAGGAAAATCTACGAGAATTCTTCTGCTTATGTTAACATCGGCGAATCAACTAAAGAATTTCGCATCATGAGGGGTGTCAAGCAAGGCGATCCCATCTCCCCAAAACTGTTCTCTGCTGTATTGGAAATGGCTATGTCAAAGCTGAGCTGGGAAGGTAAGGGAATTAGAGTTAATGGAAGAAGGCTTACCAACTTGAGATTTGCTGATGATATTGCCTTACTGGCCAAAGACTTCGCAGAGCTGCAAAACTTAGTTACAGATCTTGCATCGGAATGTCAGCTGGTTGGCTTGAACATGAATCTTTCCAAAACAAAAGTAATGTCCAACAAATGGGTCCCACCTGGAGATGTGAAAGTCAAGGACAGTCTACTAGAAGAGGTCAGTGAATATGTCTACCTTGGCCAGATTATAAATATGAAGGGAGACATAAGGCCAGAAATCTATCGACGCATCAAGCTTGGCTGGCAAGCATTTGGGAAGAATTCAAAAGTATTCAGATCAAAAATGCCCGTAAATTTGAAGAAAGCAGTATTTGATCAATGCATTCTTCCTGTGATGACGTATGGCTGCGAGACATGGACACTGAACTCATTTACAAAAGGGAAACTTAGGACAGCACAGAGAGCCATGGAGAGATCAATGCTGGGCTATACAAGAAAGGACAGGAAAAGGGCAGATGACATCCAGTCTGTGACGAAGGTGAATGACATCTTAGAGACAGTAGGTTCCTTGAAATGGCAGTGGGCTGGCCACGTCGCAAGAAGAAAAGACAACAGATGGACGAACCTAGTACTGGAGTGGAGTCCGAGAGAGCACCGGAGGCCTAGAGGAAGACCACCAGACAGATGGGACAAAGACATCAAGAAGATCGCTGGTATCACCTGGCAGAGAACTGCCCAAGACCGTCCCACTTGGAGAAGACTGCTGAAAGCCTACCTGAATCCACGACTCGAAGAGGCCACATCATTTAATGATTGAATTGGCTGCTGCTGCTGCTGCTGCTGATGATGATGATGATGAATACTTGACACAATATTTACACGCATAAAGCAGCTTACAATTTAGTCCTCAAATGTTTTACACCGATTATGCTTCATTATGGTGCTACTATACCCCAAACGTTAAATAAAGTGAAAAGGGTAAACACTGCCTTCTCTGCGAAGGTCTCAGCCATATTGACTTGTTAAGGCGTGAAACTACTGGGAGTAGGGGCACTTTTACGCGGGTTTCTTTTAGGATTTTTAAATTTTTTGGTTAGATTTATCGTGTTTAGAACTGTTTAGTCATAACATGGTTATTAAAGCAGTTGTGGCGCACTTAAAATTAGCCCGCCTTCCAACCTAATGTGAACGCAATATTTCGGCTTCTGAAATAGTGTAAACAGCTACTACAGTGGACAGTTTTGCGCAATAATCGATTGTGTTAGGATTCTTCTGTCATCATTTCATTTCTTCAGTGAAGGTAGGCGTTTCTCACTGCGGTCTGCGAAATGACTTTCTCCATAGAATAAAGAATTTAAATTATGGAAACATGTGAAAACAGGTTAGATTAAAGAAACTCGCGAAATTTTTGGGGTCACCTCTCCGGATAGAGGACTACCAGCAAAAAGAGCAATACAGGGTCTGTATAAAAATTGGCGAACTTACGGATATGTGCAAAATGTAAAAAGACAAAGGATTGCTTCGGTGCCAGCCGCTGTGGTCGAGCGGTTTTAGGCGCTTCAGTCTGGAACTGCGCGACTGCTACGGTCGCAGGTTCGAATCCTGCCTCGGGCATAGATGTGTGTGATGTCCTTAGGTTAGTTAGGTTTAAGTAGTTCTAAGTTCTAGAGGACTGATGACCTCAGAAGTTGAGTCCCATAGTGCTCAGAGCCATTTGAACCATTTGCTTCGGTTCGCACTCCAGAAGTTATTGCAGGCATTTGCCGAAGAATTATCCAGAGTCCAAAGAAGTCTACACGTAAAATGGCCCAACAGGCGCACGAAAGTAGCAGTAGTTGTCAGCGGATATTGAAAAGTCTTAATTTGAAGCCGTATCGTATAACTGTTGTGCAGCAGCAATTACGGGAGGATGGCAGTCAGAAACGTTCAGACTATTGCTTGTGGCTTTTGAATAACATCAGCGATGGTTTGTTTGACCCTTTTCGTTAAATCGTGAGTCATGAAGCATGGTTTTGTCTTTCCGGACATGTGAATTCACAAAACACGACGTACTGGCCGTAACAGGAACGCGCATCATTTGACCTGTGTTTTTTGATACTACTCTCAACACGGCTGCACACGCAGAAATTCTTGATACATTTTGTGCTCAGGTCACTAAGTACGAAAGACAATACTACTTCTTCCAGCAAGATGGGACAACATGCCACATGTCTAAGGTATCCCTGGAAAAAATCCATGACGTCTTTACTGAGGAACGAGGTGCCAACTAACATTTGTGGCCGCCACATTTCCCGGATCTTACAACATGTAATTTTTTTCCTGTGGGGACACTTGAAGAGCCAGGTCTACGAACCAAATCAACACATAATACAAGCACTGAAAGAACATCAACCGTGAAGTTGCTGCCATCGATATCCAAACTTTACGCCGGCTGTACCTCAGTTTGCGTAGACGTGCAGGGGTGACTTTCAGCATCTTCTACAAAAGTGTTTTTCTCTGTAAATAAATGTTAAGTCCATATCAGCTCTTTGTCTCTGTAATTTCACTGCATTTTCTTTATGCTTACAAGGGCTACTTTTGTCTGCGCCAGGTTGTACAGCTTGGCATATATACCTCAAACTCAACATTACATTTATGAGTGCAAAATAATTTTATGTAGGCTATAAGTCAAGTGTGTAAACGTTTTCTGGGTATGGGTGCACATTTACGCATATCACAGAACACAATAATGAGTATAAGAAAATTTTAAAAAATGTGTTTTATTGGCAGTAAATAAAATGCTTACACCAGTTAACATAAAAATATAAAAATGTTCCTGGCACTAAGCAAGTTTTCTGGCGAACGCCCACCCCGTAGCATAATAAGGCCTACATAGCAGTTTCAATGTTATGTTTAAATGTTTAATAATGTTAATTAAATGTTTGAATATTAATTAAAGGCATATTCATCAAATAGTCTGAGGTTCAATTTGTGCACACAAACAAAAATGTTTCCCGTTGGAGAATAGTCATGAGTCCAATTATTACACCAAAGGGAGTAAAGTAGGCCTATCCACATTTTTCCTTGTTCTTATTTGTAGCAGTTTCATGCCCTTATCTGTCTTTGCACTCACAGAATTAATTATTTGTGCTTGAGATTTATTAGCATTAAAAGGATTTTTAGCAATTTCTATTATTTACTATCCTGCGCCCTGATAATTTTAGATTGCGTTTCCAGTTGCTGTTGTCTAAATGTTTTCTGGACTTCGGACATCATTTAGAAAGACAATGCAAAATGGTGCGTAGACGTGTCCCAGAGGAACTGCATAAACGTGCCCCATCGACATGTTTGAATTATTTTCTAAACTACAGTTGTAACATTCAGGCTTTTATATTTTACTAATCTAGTCTATAAAGTAGAATAACCTCCTGTAAACGAACATATTTTTATTTGTTGTCAATTCTGAAAGCTGTGCTCCCTGGAGCGTCGATATTTAAGTAATATGCGGGGGTTGAATGAAAAGTAATGCCTCCACTTTCGTTAATTGGGTTTGGATGGGAATATTTTAATAAATCAAACGCAGAAATAATCGTTAGTATGTGATCTTCAATTACCAATATTAATTTTTCCACATAATCACCAGCCAATTTGATACATTTCTGCCAACGATGAACAAGTTTTGTGAAGCCGCCACGGAAGAAGTCGACACTCTGTTTCCGCAACCACAGTCTCACAGTTCTCTCAACGTCTTCATCAGAAGCATAATGATGTCCCCGCAGATCGTCTTTCACTACCGGGAACAGATGGAAGGCTGACGGTGCTAAATCTGGACTGTAAGGAGGATACCGTACGGTGGTGGGATTCAGTCTCTGAAGTTCTGCTGTGGTGGCACGTTAAGTGTGTGGTTCGGCATTGTCATGCTGCAGGAGAACATTTCCCTTTTCCTTTCGGGCTCTTGTTAGCCGTCATTTCAGAGTTCGCAGCGTTGTGATGTAACGCTCTGAATTTATCGTTGTTCCACGATCAAGGAAATCAACATGGATAACTCCATCTGCGTCCCAGAAGACTGTGGCCATGATTTTTGGGGGTTGAGGGCTGCATCTTGAATTTCTTTTTCTGGGCCGAGTCTTTGTGTCGATATTCCACAGACTGACGTTTCGTCTCGGTCGTAACGCTGTACCCACGTTTCGTCTCCTGTCACAATTGAATGGAGAAAGGCGTCACCTTCATTATCGTAATGCGAGAGGAGTTCCTGGCAAATTTCAAGCCTGTGCGCTTTCATTTCAGGAGTCAGCATCCGGAGTACTCATCGCGCACAGATCTTCCGATGGCCAAGCAAAGCAATAATGTGACCCACACGTTCTTGTGAAATGTCGAGTGTGCTTGCAGTTTTCCTCTGAGTGATACGGCGATCGTCCTGAATCAGTCTGTAAACATTTTGCTTGTGAAACTCGGTGGTTGCTGTCACAAGATGTCTCTCGAATGGGGCCTCCCGGCCAACAATAACATATGATCATTTCATTTCAATACACTGACGTCATTGAAATACGTATAATTTCCCTCCTATAGTACTGATATCTTGTTATCTCGTTTCTTTCTATTAAAATGTCACTTGCTGTAGAATGCAACGTTTTACTTGAAATTGACGCAGACCACTGTTTCTTTATGATCGAGTGTCATTATAAGCATAGTTTCGTGCGGTTCTGGGCGTTCAAAGTCAAAGGTGTCGTTCGTAAGTCGGAAGATATTAAGGCGGCTTTCGAACTCCAAGGGAAATATTCGAATTATCTCAGCCAGGATAATGTCAGTTCGCAAGCATCGATTAGCTGGTTGACGCACAGATGTTTGCGTGCAGAAATTGAGGGATTTCTGATGAAGGTACGAGAACAGGTTATTGCGCTTGCAGTATATCTTGATTGAGCAAGGCATAGATGATAGCTGTAGAAAGTGTTGGGATCAAAAAGAGACTATCACATATCTACGTGGAAGAGACCTTGGCGCCCACGGAATATTTGAGTCAGCGTGAAGAGGTCAAAACAATCCATCAGAAGTTGCGCCAACTTCCTCCATGCTACAGATACGATCTTTGCGCTGTTAATATTGGAACCTCAGCATAATAACCGATGAAAAAATTGGTTTTAATAGACCTGACATAACAGAGATTGATAAAGCTGAGCACACCTTATCAATATCGCTGTAGTGAACACTCATAATTTGGAAGCCAACAGCATTGAGAAGATGGCCATTTACAGGAAACTGGCAGATGAGGTAAAAGTCATGTGGAAACGTAAGTCAGTACACATCATCTCTGTAGTGATATCGGACACCGGAGTTGTCCCAAAACAGACTGTAACTGCAGAAGGGAGTTGTGCTGAAAGTTCTTGGAGAATAGTAGTTAATTTACTGATAACTTGTCAAATTAACTGTTGTCATTATATTAGTACCATGTAAAAATGAGCGAGCCAATAAGTAAAATAATACCATCACAGTGATGACTGACGACGACGATCAGTATTTTGCCCCTGTAATCAATTAAGGAATGTTGCCAGATGTTGATGAATGAACAGATATTGGCAGCCATTGACAGGAATGTAGGGAAGAGAACTGCAGAACTAGCTCATAGTCAACTAGGCCTAAACGTCGAACTAAGAAGAAGAAACAGAACGAATGTGTACATCTTGGCCGTTCAGGAGTCAGGCGGGCAAAGATAAATACACTACTGGCTTTAAAATTGCTGCACCACCAAGATAACGTACTACAGACGCGAAATTTAGCCGACAGGAAGAGGATACTGTGATATGCAAAGGATTAGCTTTTCAGAGCATTTACACAAGGTTGGCGCTGGTGGCGACATCTACAACGTGCTGACATGAGGAAAGTTTCCAACCGATTTCTCATACACAAACAGCAGTTGACCGGCGTTGCCTGGTGAAACGTTGTTGTGATGCCTCGTGTAAGGAAGAGAAATGCGTACCATCACGTTTCCGACTTTGATAAAGGTCGAATTGTAGCCTATCGCGAATGCGGCTTATCATATCGCGACATTGCTGCTCGCGTTGGTCGAGATCCAATGACTGTTAGCAGAATATGGAATCGGTGGGTTCAGGAGGATAATACGGAACGCCGTGCTGGATTCCAACGGCCTCGTATCACTAGCAGTCGAGATGACAGAACAGTTCGACGACGTTTGCAGCAGCGTGGACTATCAGCTCGGAGACCATGGCTGCGGTTACCCTTGATGCTGCATCACAGAGAGGAGCGCCTGCGATGGTGTACTGAACAACGAACCTGGGTGCACGAATGGCAAAACGTCATTTTTAAGGATGAATCCAGGTTCTGTTCACAGCATCATGATGGTCGCATCCGTGTTTGGCGACATCGCGGTGAACGCAAATCGGAAGCGTGTATTCGTCATCGCCATACTGGCGTATCACCCGGCGTGATGGTATGGGGTGCCATTGGTTACACGTCTCGGTCACCTCTTGTTCGCACTGACGGCACTTCGAACAGTGGACGTTACATTTCAGATGTGTTACGACCCGTGGCTCTACCCTTCATTCGATCCCTGCGAAACCCTACATTTCAGCAGGATAATGCACGACCACATGGGGCTTTCTGGATACAGAAAATGTTCGACTGCTGCCCTGGCCAGCACATTCTTCAGATCTCTCACCAATTGAAATCGTCTGGTCAATGGTGGCCGAGCAACTGGCTCGTCACACTACGCCAGTCACTACTCTTGATGAACTGTGGTATCGCGTTGAAGCTGCATGGGCAGCTGTACCTGTACACACCATCCAAGCTGTGTTTGACTCAATGCCCAGGCGTATCAAGGCCGCTATTACGGCCAGAGGTGGTTGTTCTGGGTACTGATTTCTCAGGATCTATGCACCCAAATTGCGTGAAAATGTAATCACATGTCAGTTCTAGTAAAATGTATTTATCCAATGAATACCCGTTCATCATCTGCATTTCGTCTTGGTGTAGCAATTTTAATGGCCAGTAGTGTAACTGCATCCCTATTCGCACCCGAACCTTAGCGCCCGTTTTGATGGGTCACCGTGAGATATGGTAAAGTGAGGTATGTCTCCTTCCCTCATCAAAGTGCGTCGTTTTTGGCTCAAAGTGGTTCAAATGGCTCTGCGCTCTATGGGACTTAACATCTTAGGTCGTCAGACCCCCAGAACTTAGAACTACTTAAACCTAACTAAACTAAGGATATCACACACATCCATGCCCGAGGCAGGATTCGAACCTGCGACCGTAGAAGTCGCGCGGTTGCGGACTGAAGCGCCTAGAGCCGCTCGGCGCCAACGGCCGGCGCGTCTTTTTTGGGTTACTGCCGCGAGTGTTTGTGTGGGCTGATGTAGATGGCCATGGAAATCCGATGGGAGAGAGGTTGAAAACCTCTGTCAGCAGTTACCGTTTTCCTCTCAAACAACACCAAAGGAACCGCCGAAATTTCTGAGGGTATCATCAGCAACAGCAATAACGACAACAATAGAATTACAAGAAGCCACGCTATGACATATTGTGAAAATGTTAGAGTTTCGACGCAGAATGTTGATGCACAGTCTGATGATTAGCAATTGACCGCCACCAGTTCTCCTCCCCTGCCCACGAAGCCTTAGCGCCCTAAGTACGGAGGAGATTAAAGGTAAATCAGAACTACAGAAAACTGCTGGGTGATAAGCTGCAGTTTAAATAAGCTTCATACGTAACGAAAGGGCGAGTGATTTGAATAGACATAACTCAAGCTGTTTACCTTAATTGGTGGTGGTAAAACTGGAATTCAGGTGCTTCATTGAGGGAAAGCTTTGCCGAATTGACAGCCGCCCCAGCCAGGAACCTTTTACCAACAACTTCATGCACTGTCGGACAGCATTCTGTGGTCTTTCAGAGTCAGCACGCGACACAGACTGTGTTAGTGTTCAGTTTATTGCGGTTTAGAATGAATATTTTATTAACAACATGTAATACACATACGCAAGCGAGAGTGCGAACATCTCGAAACCCAGAAACACGAGAACATTAAAATCAAAGAAACACATATAGATCAGAGAATAAACAAGAGTCAGCCATAACATTGTAGCGCACAATGTAATCACATTTTATCACCCCCCCCCCCCCTCCCCCAAAGTCCAAAGTTATTTTCTGTGGAGACAGACTTGGCGTCCAGACGGAAGGGTAGCCGCTTCTGCCAAGTCTCTCGTAGCATTATCAGTCGTTTTTCCCGGCGTCCCCTGTGGCTTGTCCAGTTTGCGCCCCTCCTATGCTGGTACCTGTAAAGATGTAAGGCGATCAATGGAAATCATAGTTGAGGTCCATTAAAACCGACCTTAAGGTGTGCGCTTGTTTCGACTAATGACGGTATATAGTCCGTGTTATGGTGGCTGCAGAGGCTTACACAGGTTTGACAGGAACTTGGTTAAATTTCTAGAGGTCAACGAAAATGAAAGAGCTGCGAAGGTGCGAACGAAATTATTGATGAAGTATGATGCCTCAATAAGGTTGGTAGGCCTCTTGCCGAAGAATTCACTGGGCAGTCGAACTTGTTGACAGTAAACCAGTTGTTCTGCTGTGACATTAAGACTGTATTTGACAGAAGTGCAGAGACCCAGTAAGACAACTGATAGAGTTTGTCCAACATTGTGATTCACAGTATCACAAAGCTACCTTTAATTGGCAGTTCAAATGCTCAATTAAGCCATTTGCTGCTGGGTGATAAGCTGCAGTTTGAATACGCTTCATACCTAACGAAACGGCGAGTGATTTGAATAGATCTAACTCAAACTGCCTACCTTCATTGGTAGTGATATTGAAAGGGACTCCGAAACCAGCTATCTATCAGCAAAAGAATGTGGTCGGAACTGATTCAGCGAATGGGTGAAGTGGTCAGTGGCATTTGGACAGTAGGTGTATCCTTCAGATAACTGTAATGGTCAACTATGTCTACTTGTACAAGTTCGGATGACTGGTTCGATGACAGAACTACCAAGGCGTGTCCTGATGGGATGGGTGATCATATTACATTGACAGGCTACACACTGGCGCACAAAAGCTGTGCACTCTCTGTCCGTATTCAGCCACACAAAGTTCACGTAATCACCCTTGCCGTACTCTGGACCCTAAGTTGGGACAAATCATGCAGCAACGTGATTGCCTGTTGAGGAAAGTTCATTTTTGCAAATGGGTGCGCCTGTTATATAGAAACATCCCAATACAATATTGTTTGAATAAGTTACATGGATGTGATGAAGTAGTGAACCAATTGGATGTAAAAGTCAGTCTTGCAACTCATTGTTGAGTTGTTGTGCCGAAGCAAGTGCGTCATAGGAGACTTACCTACATGGGAGATGGTGTCTTCTAGTGTACCGAGTGTGGACAATATGGCACTATTTATTCCAAGTGCTGTAGTTGAAGTGGCAATGCTTTGTTTGGTCTCTGACGAAAAACATAAATTAGCGGCTTGTGACCAGCATAAACTGGCAGATTTCAAGCATATTGAGGAATTTCTTTACGATAGTATACGCTACATATAACTCACGGTTGTATGTTGACCAGCTTTGTTGCAACAGAGGTAGTTTGACCAAAGGAGTGCCGTTGTTGGTTTGTTTGTTGTTGATGTGCAGCACCTATTGCAGTTGCAGACATTTTAGCTACCAAAGAGAGAGATGCTTGCAGAACAGAATGTGCTAAAAGTGCAGCCTCAGTGATAGATGTCTTCACGTTATTAAAGGTAGTTTCTCCTTCGTTGGTCCACTGTAATTTGTCACTTTGTTTCGGTGAACGTAGTAAGAAATCATTCCGTGCAGCGGGAAGCAGTGCGCGATAGCAGACGAAACGGCGATAAGAGTTAGCCAGACCAAGAAATCTTCGCAATTCTCGGATTGTTACGGGCTGTAGGAAGTTGTTTATGGCTTCTATCCTCTCCTGCGGCGTCCGCATTCCTTGGGAGTTAACGGTATGACTCAGGAATTAAACTTCTGATGCTCCAAAAACCATCTCGATGAATTGATGAGTAAACCGTGTAAACGGAGGCGAGTGAAGAGTTGTCATAAATGCTCCAGTTATTCTGTTTTGGAGCTGTAAATTACCAAAAAAATCGTCAGTATTGATGTGGCAGAAATCGAGATGACGTGTGACTTCGGTTGTAAAGTGCTGGAATGTTTGTGCTGCGTTGCACAATCCAAAAGGCATCCTAGTGAACTCTAATGGGCCAAATGGAGTACAGACTGCCGCCTTAGGCACGTTTCCCAGAGCAGTGGGTATTTGGTACGAAGCTCATACCAAGTCTGTTGTGGAGAAGAGATATTTATTGCAAACATAGAATGAGAAATCTTAAACATGCTGAATAGAATATCACTCGGGAATTGTTCTAACGTTAACTTGCCGGTAATTACCGCATAGGCGCCATCAGGTCTTCTCTGTGTAACGAAATTTTTTGGAGAGGGGAGACTGGAATTGTAGCAAAAATACAACAAAAATAATCATTGAAAGATTACTTGATTAAACAGAGCATTTGAAAAGTTAGTTGTTATACTTGTGTTCCAATGACAACAAGAACGTGTGATTATGGGGGTGTCTTTGTTCTTGATCACTTAGGCCTCCACCACTCAAGGATAACGTTGAGACATATGTTTATGCTGGAACAGTTTCCAAACATTACACTTTAGTAATTACTTCTGCAATGAGACTTAAAATTTAGTTCATTGCTTATACATATCGTAGTTCGGTGTAATCTGCTTCCTGCCGCTGCTGGTTAAGTCGTCGCCCAGGTCCATTTCATCTGCAAACTGGATGTAGTTACGTGAATTCAATGAAATAATCCAGGTACCATGTCGTTTAATAGTGATTTATTAATGACAAACTGCACAACTTCTTGGTGGGAGCCCACTCCACATAACAGGCTGCAGAGTCAAAAAACCGTAGTACAACAATTGTATTACACACTGACGTGCGACACAGTCAGTGAACTGTTTCCAACTGAGCTTTTCTGAGCCTTCTGCTCCCGCTATTTATATGTTCTTAACAGTGAAGTTAACAAAACTATAGTGCGAATTTATAAAAATAACAATTAAAAGTTATTATGAATAACTATACACAAAAGCTTTCGTATTTTATGCCCAAACTGGCGTATACAATATAAAAAGATTTTTACGTAAGATATACATTGCATTATACAAAACAGTGAAAAAGAACAATGCCAACCTAATTTTTCTTAATTATGGCTTAATTAATGAATACAAAATAATGCTAGCATATATTGGACGAACATGGCATACAGGTAAACAAATGAAATAATAAATTTTATGAAATTTAATGTATTATACGAAATCGCTTATTATATAAAATTGGAATTTCGAAACTTCCAGTGAATTACCTCTTTGGAGAGTATTTCATTGGGGTATCGAAAAAGGAATGTAAAACAAAGAGTTGTTGTATTTCATTTGGAAATATGTACAGAGGCGATGCCCAACTACTATTCGGTGGACGACAGATCCCTATGGTGAACATATAAGAAAATTTATTCTTCGCTACATTCAGTTTCTGGGGTTGTAGTTGACGAGATCGACGGTGAGTTGGTGGTACTGGCGTGGTAAGAATATAATGCATTCCTGAATGTTGTACAGCCATTAGTATGGATAGCTGCTGAGTTATCTCTGGGAACTGTTCAAGAATTTCTAAACATGGAGAATCACCAGTGACCGTGCTTATGACAGTGTTGTCTGCACAGCGTGTACGACGCTAAGTTAGTAGTTCTATGGAGAAGCAGCAGTGGCCAAGATCCGATAGAAGACTGTAAAATGATAAAGTCTGCTCCAAGGCTGGGATATACTGAGTCTACCACCATTGTCACATAAACTCATGACGGAGGCTTAAGTACAGTGAGTGTGTCACGCGACCAGGTATCTTAACTGAATCATTGACGTGGTTGGGACGATAGGTACACCGATACGTCGGCATATGTGTCCACTAAAACATGTGTTCTGTGGGGCCTAGAAGCCATTGCTGTCATTACTGACTTCTGATCACATTTTCCAACTCGCACGGGGGATAGTATTTTCGTGCTTCGGTACCAAACCATCTGTGGTATCAGCATACCTTTGCAGCTGTGACTGGGGGCTGCACTGTTACGCTTGAACAGAGGCGACTTGTGCGATAAGGTCAGCAATCTTGTGCTTGTAATGAAGCGAAGGCACTGTATGAGTGTGGACATACGACTGTAACACAAGCAGGCAGATACATCTTGTATGGGCGTCGAGCTCGCTGGCGCATACAGTCTGTGCGTTAGGCGGTACGTGCGACAGCCAGTATCGTAGAATATCTTCATTGACTACATCGCTTGCTAGAGTCGATAGGCGACGCAGCAACTGTAAAGGAGTAACTTTTCTAATCGCTTGGCTTCAAATTGCGACTTAAGCGATTGATTAGAGAATTTTTAATGGCAGCTTACTTATCAGTGCTTCGTGGTGAGGCCAAAATATCCCGCATTGCCATGGCCATGTCCTCATTGAGTGTGGTGACTATACTTGGTTTCCTCGAAGGTTACGTAGGCTAACACAAACTGCCTTTGTGCAGACCATAGAACAGAATTTTGTTGTCCCAACGGTGATGGTTTACTGTGATACGGGTGTCGAGTGCGTTTGTAAGCACATTGACAGTCAGCGTCGGACTCTGCATTCTAGATAGTTATGATTCAGTATGCAGTAGATGCGTAGCACGGTGTTTTGGTATTCAGTTTACGGAGCGGCACTACTCCAAGCGTTGGTAGTCGCAAAACATGTTGCGTTCTTAGTATGAATACTTTATTAACAACAGACGCGAACGACTCGCGAACCTAAACATTATAACATTAAAAGCAAAGAAATAAATATGAGATCAGAGAATAAACAGAAGTGAGCGATAACATCGCAGCACGTAATAGAACTGTAATGAGCCACATCTTTATCACACTTAAAGTTCATTGTATCACCACTGTCTACGACAAACAGTCATGAAACGCTATAGAGTAAAAATGCAACCTTTCGATAGCTGCAGCGACGCTAGCACTCCAGCGGCTGACGACATGTAGTAACAGAAGAATAGCG
This sequence comes from Schistocerca americana, assembly GCF_021461395.2. Classification (NCBI taxonomy): domain Eukaryota; kingdom Metazoa; phylum Arthropoda; class Insecta; order Orthoptera; family Acrididae; genus Schistocerca; species Schistocerca americana. The sequence continues at coordinate 546,104,024 of NC_060119.1, forward strand.
TGGATATCAACTGAAAACTGCTATTTTTAATGCTGTTACTTCCATGAAAATGGTCGCCTTGGTGCAGGTCTTATTACATTCGACGCCACATTGGGCGACCTGCGCGCCGGATGGGGATGAAATGATGATGAAGACAACACAACACCCAGTCCCTGAGCGGAGAAAATCCCCGACCCAGCCGGGAATCCAACCCGGGCCCGTAAGACTGCATTCCGTCACGCTGAACACTCAGCTATCGGGGATGACTATTACTTCCATATATCCCGGTCACTAAACGCGGTAGCCAGCCGTTGTGGCCGAGCGGTTCTAGGCGCTTCAGTCCGGAACCGCGCAACCGCTATGGTCGCAGGTTCGAATCCTGCCTCCGGCATGGATGTGTGTGATGTCCTTAGGTTAGTTAGGTTTAAGTAATTCTAAGTTCTAGGGGACTGATGACCTCAGATGTTAAGTCCCATTGCGCTGAGAGCCATTTGAACTAAACGCGGTAGTGGTTTTCCCAACACGTATAGGGAAATATAATTAAACGAATATCCACTTCCTGCCAATGTTAACATATAATAATAAACCTGAGTGCATTGTAATATGTACCGTTCACAGTAGTACAGTGGTAATCGTAGCATTGAAAACCCTTTAAGACGAGAAATGAATTGTAGCCTGAGGTGTTTTCAGTTCCACAGAAACTTAATCGGTGAGTGCGGCATGAACTTCCTGCTGCTTTTGCCGATTGTAATCCGTTTCACTAGTTTCCTTGCAGATTTGACTCATTTTATTACGTAGACACAATTTTTATATTCTTGGAGTTAAGCAGTTACTACTTCTTATACACAGTTTTTGGCCTTATCCTTCCTTCAGTGTTTTGCGTGTGCCTATCATGTATATCTGTTCTGCTTCCCAAGTTTCAAAAAATATGTATTTTGAAGATTATCTTTCCTGGATGTAACATTATTATTATTATTATTGTTATTATTATTATGTTAACAGATTATATTTTTTATTGTTACAATTTGTAGCTACACAATAAGCTGCGAAACAGACCTCATTTGCATTTTGAATGTGCTTCTACAACTCCATATACACAACACTCAATCGTTTTGCAGTATTTTTATACATGCCAGCTTCCTGACTGTAGCAAAGTCAGCTGGGAGTTCCGTAACTCATTGTGTTCGACGCATATATCATCCTCGTGAAACGCAAGAGGTTGTCCCTGTAGATAGCTCTGCCAATTCGTTGCTAATTTCTAAATGGTCCTCCATGTTGGGTTTGATTATAGCTGTTCTGAAAAAATAGACGGTGCAGTTAAATTTTTTAAACCGGTAACGATTTTTCCAATTTGGAGTCGGTTTTCGTGCCCTGAAGCGTCATAATATTAGGCGTGCCTTTTTTACTATTGTTGCTTTTACTGTCAATACACTCCCACATTTCACCTCCCCCTGTCCCCCCCCCCCCCTCCCCTAACCCCATCTCTCTTACACACACACACACACACACACACACACCTATCTTTTGTTTTGATGTAAACAAAATTTTCGTATTACATCATGACTAATACATTTCAATGTCTTTCTGTAGAAAAAAAGTCGTGAAGAGAGCAAAGGAGCTGGCAGCGGTGTGGAAATTCTAGTCAATGAACCGTACGATGATGGACCCGGTGGGAAAGGACAGTACACGCACAAGCTCTACCACGTCGGCAGCCACCTTCCAGGTAAGCAACGTCTTTCGTTCTGCACTCCGTGCCTGCCATGGTCATAATTGACAGACATCAGTATTTTCCAGCTAAGCCACACTGGATAGATGCAGGTGACACTTTGCAGTCTGACGGCCACAGTAGTTGAAAAGATACATCTTTCTGGGCCCATTTGACTTTGTCTGAAAGCATTCAAAGCAGCACTGTCAGGATTGCCACAAGTTCTGGAATCAGGGAATATCAGGGAATTTCAAACATGTCAGGGAAATCAGGGAAAAACACTGGAATTTTTTTATCTCAGTAGATAAAATCGTTTATTTATTGAGATGTCATGCATCGGCACTGGCCGGGCACAGCCGAGTATGTGCACCGCTTCCCTACTCCCTCATTCTTATTGCCTCTTCCCTTCTACCATTCCCTCAACTTGCAGTCAGTGCTGCAGCACTTCTTGCCGCTAGCCTAGCAGCTGCCGACGAGAGGGAGGGAGGCATGAGGAGTTGTTTGGATCTTATTCTCAGATACTGCAGACGCAACGGCTGGAGACGGCGGTCATGTGGGCATGAGTTGTGCCTAAGTAATTGTGTGAATGAGTGTATGCTCTCGCTTTCTGACAAAGGCTATGGCCAAAAATTTAGTTGTGAGAGTGTGATAGTGTTTTCTACGTGCCCGTGTGCAGCTCAGCAATCATCTTAACGGTAAGTTGCTACCTATCCTCATTAGTATTGACTCTCAGAGTACTTGCGCGCGTTATCTGTTGCATGGATTAGCCACCACAGTCTCATTGCATCAACATGGTGTCTGTGACACCTGAATAGCTGGCCATACGAGTGGACTTCCAGGGTCAGAACCACAGGCCATTTCTGTGGATATCTTGAACGGATCGGGCATGCCGATCTGAAGCCCATCATTTCCCACTAACGTACAGGCACATTGTTTATCTGATCCGCATGTATGTGACCCATAAGGCAATAACGTCATGCCAGTCGCGCATGTGCAGAAGCTCTTTAAAATGTGCATAACTGACGGTGTGCTCGCCCCCTGGTCCCAAGTTTCACCGAGTGGAGAGAGGTAGCAATGTGGCATAGCGCGATAGACTTAAGTGCTGTGTATTTCAGATTTCTGCAGCTATATTATGTTTAACAGCATTCGAAGGAAAAAAAACAGTAAATTTGCGAGGTGTCAAAAGTTTGTGTGTTCAGGCGTTCAAGTGCTCTTACACAGCAGCCACTGCTGGTCCAGTGGATGTTGTTGTGATCTTCAGTCCAGAGACTGGTTTGATGCAGCTCTCTATGTTACTCTATCCTGTGCAAGCTTCTTCATCTACAAGTAACTACTGCGCCCTACATCCTTCTGAATCTGCGTAGTGTATTCATCTCTTGGTCTCTCTCTATGATATTTACCATCCACGCGGCCCTCCAATACTGAATTGGTAATCCCTTGATGCCTCAGAACATGTCCTACCAACCAATCCCTTCTTCTAGTCAAGTTGTGCCACTAATTCCTCTTCGCCCCAATTCTATTCAGTACCTCCTCATTAGTTACGTGATCTACCCAGCTAATTGTCAGCATTCTTCTGTAGCACCCAATTTCGAAAGCTTCTATTCTCTTCTTGTATAAACTATTTATTGTCCATGTTTCACATCCATACAAATACATTTCGAAACGTCTTCCTGACACTTAAATCAGTACTCGATGTTAAGAAATTTCTGCCGGGCGGTTGTGGTCGAGCGGTTCTAGGCGCTTCAGTCTGGAACCGCGCGACCGCTACGGTAGCAGGTTCGAATCCTGCCTCGGGCATGGATGTGTGTGATGTCCTTAGGTTAGTTAGGTTTAAGTAGTTCTAAGTTCTAGGGGACTGATTACCTCAGATGTTAAGTCCCATAGTGCTCAGAGCCATCTGAACCAACAAATTTCTCTTCTTCATAAATACTTTTCTTGCCATTGCCAGTCTACATTTTATATCATCTCTACTTCGACCACCATTTTGCTCCCCAAATGGCAAAACTCATGTATTACTTTTAAGTGTGTCATTTCCTAATCTAATTCCCTCAGCATCACCTGATTTAAAGTTTTTGCTTCTTCTCCATGGATTTTAATTCCTACTTCACGTCTTTCTTTTGTTTCCTTTACTGCTTGCTCTATATACAGGTTGAATAATATCGGGGATAGGCTGCAATCCTGTCTCACTCCTTTCCCAACCACTGCTTCCCTTTCATGCCCCTCGACTCCTGTAACTGCCACCTGGTTTGTGTAGAAATTGTAAATAGCCTTTCGCTCCCTATAGTTGACACCTGCCACCTTCAGAATTTGAAAAAGAGTATTCCAGTCAACATTGTCAAAAGCTTTCTCTAAGTCTACAAATGCTACAAACGCAGGTTTGCCTTTCCTTAGTCCGTCTTCTAAGATAAGTCGTAGGGTCAGAATTGTCTCAGGTGTTCCAACATTTCCGCGGAATGCGGACTGATCTTCCACAAGGTCGGCTTCTACCAGTTTTTCCGTTTCTGTAAAGAATTCGTGTTAGTATTTTGCAGCCGTGACTTATTAAGCTAATAATTCGGCAATTTTCACACCTGTCAACACCTGCTTTCTTTGGTACTGGAATTATTCTATTTTTCTTGAAGTCTGAGGGTATTTCGCCTGTCTCATACATCTTGCTTACCAGATGGTAGAGTTTTCTCGGGGCTATCAGTAGTTCTAATGGAATGTTGTTTACTCCCGGGGCCTTGTTTGAACTAGGTCTTCCCGTGCTCTGTCAAATTCTTCACGCAGTATCATATCTCCCATTTCATCTTCATCTATGTCCAGTGTATAACTCGTCAAAAACCAAATACGGGTCAAGCATGAAAACAGGAAGTATATGTACTGAACTGTGACAAAAAAAGCAAAACAGAAACAGCAAACGGTCTAACATACGCTTAAAATGTACAACACCGAGCGAAGTTGAATAGCTAAGGCGTCGTGGTTAAGTGGACGCGGTGCTGGACTGCAATGCGCGTGGGCAGTGTTCATAACTCCCTATCGCCAATTTTTAATTTATTTTTTCACAAAATTATGAACTGTTCTTCCAGTAATAGAAATGTTTCTCTTTCTGTAATCTTGGCAATTGTTATACTATAAATTGGTTACAGAATAAGAGCATGTGGTAAGAATACATTACTTCGCAAGTAAATGAGATGAATGTAGAGCAGACAAGATACCACATAGTCATCTCACATAATGAAAACAGTAGTTAAACTGATGTGAACAATGTTGCAACAACGAAAGTCGAGACTAAAAATTTCCAAAACGAACGCAACTTCAAAAACGTTAAAAACGTATGTTTTAATACAGCACAGGGAAAACTGTGTGACTGTGAAACAGTTGCGTCCATTTGTTGCAGCTTATTTGACAAACTATTTCTTTGCAAGTGATCACATTGACATTCATACGAACATCTAAATCGGGCAAGGAGGCATATCTCACTCATCAGGCGTACAAATTAGGTGCGTCGAGAAGAGGCTCCTATCACATAACACACATACTGTCACTAATGCCGTGTATGGGGCCATTACTATTAGGCTGTTTTCGATTTAGTACTTCTTGAGCTTGGACCGTTCGCTGTCTCTATTTTGCTTGTTTTTCACAGTTCAGTACACCTCTTTCCTGTTTTCATTATTGATCTGTGTTCAGTTTTTGAACGACTGTCCACGGGGACCTCTTACCACTAAATCTGGGCGGGGGCATTTCCCTTGTGAGAATCGTAAGGACCTACAGTACATCACCGACGATTGTGGGATTGTAGCATTTATTCATGCTTCTGAAACCTGTTCATCTTATGGTGAGTCGAATTTATCTGTGCTGTAGGTCCACTCTGTACACCAAAATTCACAAAAGGCAGTATCAGTGGTTTCTCTGAAATTCATTTAGTTGTGGGATCGACAGCTGTGTGATTTCTTTAGGCCCTTACGGATCTCACGCCTCATTTGTATTCTATTCAAGTGACCATGTTGGTAGACATTGCTACTTGAGTTTACTCATTTCCGCAAACGGCACGTTGTGTTTGGAGTTGGTTATTTACTGTGCGGAAAACGGCTTTCGTGTGCAGTGTAAACATGAATGATGTTGTATTTGTATGCTAACAGAAAAATAAAGCTGTGAGGACGGGTCGCGAGTCGTGCTTGGGTAGCTCAACCGGCAGAGCACTTGCCCACGAAAGGCAAATGTCCCGATTTCGAGCCTCGGCACACAACTTTAATCTGCCAAGAAGTTTCATATCTGCGCACCCTCCGCTGCAGAGAAAAAATCTCATTCTGGGAAGAGAAAAGTAAATTACCAAGAGAAGTTAGCCCCAAAGGAACTAGGGCTTCCAAGAACAGGTTCTTTGATTGAGATAGTGACGAAATCAAATAAACATGACTACAAACGAACATTTAATAACCAAGTGTACAGTTAGCACAAGTTACTATGTGGGTACAGCGTAAGAATATCTGATTTTCAGCCCGGAAGTTAATTCGTGAGCTAATATGTCTCTTTGGAGACTTGTACATTGGTCCGAAAAAATGAAAAAGTATAAAAACTCTCATTTACACAAACACGTGAAATGAAATGGAGAGTTGTGAAAGCTTACACATTCTTTCAGTTAAGGTATGCATCTTATTATTGTTATTACTGTTGTTAGCCGGCCGGAGTGGCCGAGCGGTTCTAGGCGCTTCATTCTGGATCCGCGCGACCGCTACGGTCACAGGTTCGAATCCTGCCTCGGGCATGGATGTGTGTGATGTCCTTAGGTTAGTTAGGTTTAAGTAGTTCTAAGTTCTAGGGGACTGATTACCTCAGAAGTTCAGTCCCATAGTGCTCAGAGCCATTTGAACCATTACTGTTGTTATTATTACTGGCAGTGGCTGTAGTTCTACAAAACTATTGAGAAGCACAACTGTAGATGCTATTAATTTCATACTCTCAAATTTTTCTGAACATAAAAATTGTATGTATACTCACGCATACCCATAAATGTGTGCAGTGAGGAAAGAAGCTAGGCATGCTGTCGTATCTTGTGGATGTCAACAAAGTGAACGGTTATTGAAATGTCAGAGAAATACAACTGCATAGAGGTATACCTCCATGCAGAATAGGGTTCTTGTTTTATTGGGTTGTCAGTACATTAGTTTCACTGTTGTTCACATGTCTTCTGATTTTTAACTCTTACCTATGATGCGTCAGTCAGTGTGAGATCAGTAATAACAATTTACAGGGTGAAAAAAATATAATTTTTTGGAATATGTCCAGCAGTGTACAACACTATAAATATAATTAACGAGTGGTCTTAAACGCTTAGACCGCGTAAAATGAATATTTTGCTTTAACATGTATTTAAGTCAAATATTTTTTAGTAATAATAGCTTAACCTTCGTTGCATATAGACCCATCACGTCAACAGTAGCCTAATTGCTTCTTTTTCCGGAGTATTTGTCGCCAGTAACTCTGTCAGTTTTTAATGAATAACCAAACGCATTGAAATAGGAATGTATGTCTAAGTTGATCACCTGCTTCATTTTTCTTTCGAAATTCGTTTTGAGGTTTTCAAAGTATATAAGTCTATACCATGCCTTGTGATACACAGTGGTTAATTATCTAGGTAGTTAGTTAGTGTCATGGTCCGTGTATAATTTTCACGGTAAATCTTAATTTTGTGGAACGAATCATTTTATATAAACATCAATTTTTTGTATACGGGGTGTTCCATTTATCTTGACCACCCTAAATAACTGTTTTTGCAGAAGCAAATTACAAAATGGTTCTAGCAAATCTTCTTTAACTGTCAGGGGGACATCAATCAGCATGATTACCTTCGTTGTAGCTTTGTTTTTTACAAAGATATGAACAGTGGTGTGAAGTTTTTAAATGGCACCCTGTATTTTTTATTTGGTAATTCACATCCTCTCCTCACTGAGACACAACGTTATTAATTACATAACACAATATTGACTTTGAGCCCAGGATCACAAACTTGTCCACTTGCTGGAGTTTTCAGAAAACAAACGGAGACCAAGTAAAAACATAACACAAAATTGACTTTGACTCCTGTACCATTGCCCAGGAGTAGAACATTCAAAGGTGCTCAAAGTGATGACCCTGGACACTGATACACTGGTGCACTCATTGAATGAAAGAATTGTTTACTGCTTCCAGTGTTGCCTGCTAAAGAGAATTACAAGCAAGCACGATACGTTCCTGCATATACTCTGGAGTTGTTGGAATATCGCGATAGACAACGTCTTTAATGCATCCCCAAATAAAAAAAGACCAGAGGACTTAAATCAGGAGACCTGACAGCCCAAGTAACTGTCCCTCCTCGACCAATTCCTCTGGCAGGATACCTTCGGTTCAGAACACGACGTGCACGCAAGGCATTATGTGCTGGGCATCCATGGTGTTGATACCACATAAGCATTCTGGTTCTTAACGGCACTTCATCCAGAAGAGGAGGAAGAATTCGTCTGAGGAAGTTGGCATACGCTATGCCGTTTAGACTACCATTGATGAAATGAGGGCCAATAATTGTAGTACCAAGCATCCCACACCAGACGTTAACTCTACATTGACGCTGATGTTCCACCTGTCTAAGCCATCGTGGGTTATCGCTGGACCAATAATGCATGTTCCTTGTACTTGCCTGTCCTTTGTTTGAGAAGGAACATTCATCGGTAAATAGAACATAGGAGAAGTAGTTTGGGTTGGCGAGGATTTGCTGCTGTGCCCACTGACAGAGCTGTACACGATTCTGGAAATCATCCCCATGCAATTCTTGTTGTAGGAGTACATGGTAAGGATGGAACGGTGACGTGTAAGAATACGATGTACACTGGTTTTAGGAATGCCAATCTCGTGTTCTAGCTGTCGTGTGCACACATGTGGATTCATAGCAATGGAAGCGAGAACAGTAATTTCGGCAGCTTCGTCTTTGCAAGTGCTACGACGATTGCGTTGTCGTGGGTTGAAACATCCCGTTTCCTGGAGCGTCGCAACAAGACGAGAAAAAATCCGTCGGGAAGGTGGGTTCTTGTCAGGATATCGCTCTCTGTACAGTTCCGCTGCCTGCATAGCATTTCGCATACCTTCGACAACAACAATAAAAGAAACGTTATGTCGATGCAGTTTGTAAGGACAGCCTTTACTGTATGGCTACTCTACATAACAGTATTTAAAAGGAGCAAACTACTGTACTAAATGTACCCGTACGTAAGAAAACAGTATTGCAGTTACTGTTCTGCTAACTTACATTCCCCATAAATGAGTAGCATTTCTACTTTCTCTTCGTTGGTGTATATTCTACTCACACAACTCTGTCAACGTCAGCACGTGGATGTGTTCCATTACCCCGAGTACCTGCACTAAGGCCGGCCGCTGTGGCCGAGGCGGTTTTAGGCGCTTCAGTCCGGAACCGCGCGACCGCTACGGTCGCAGGTTCGAATCCTGCCTCGGGAATGGGTGCGTGGGATGTCCTTAAGTTAGTTAGGTTTAAGTAGTTTTAAGTCTAGGGGACTGATGACCTCAGATGTTAAGACTCCTAGTGCTTGGAGCTATTTGAACCTGCACTAAGCACTGGGAGCGTCAACGTCAGTGTTATGTTATGTAATTGATAACGTTGAGTTTCAGTGAATGGTACACTGTGATACATTTTTGAATAGGTCTTTAGGAGAGATAATGAATTACCGAATAAAAAATACAGGGTGCCATTTAAAACTGTCATACCGCTGTTCATATCTTTGTAAAAAACAAAGCTACAACGAAGACAATCATGCTGATTGATGTCCTCCTGATAGCTAAAGAACATTTGCTTGAAATATTTTGTAATTTGCATCTGGACAAACAGTTATTTAGGGTGGTCAAGATAAATTGGACACCCTGTATATGTCTCCACGCTTATAATTTATTACTTTCTTAATTAAAGACAAACACACTTAGTCAGGAATTCCTCCCCGTCACCATTTACACAATACAATTACAGTTTTATGCGAAATAAGAGTAGTTGTCAAAGATAAACGTTTCCGGTTTAGTTTCAGATTTTACTTTGCGTTCTGTCAGGCGTTGTATATCACTGCATAAGTAATCAAAACTTCTGGTTGCAGCATCGTGGACTCCGTTAATGCTACAGACAACCTTAATGTAGCTTAATGAATGTCATTTTTCTTCTTCTGGGATTGTAATTATGTACATCATTATTTCTCTTTGAAGGGTTTTCGGGTGTACGTCCGGATACGATCGCTGAATGACCAGGATATTCCGGCGAATAACCGTTCCGTCATCATCTGTCCGCTCTCTGCCGCTAGTATTTATCCCTCGCGGATCCAGTTGCGATTTCGTGCGCCGACGGCGCGCCGCTTGTCGGCTGGTGGTAGAAGCGAAGGCTACGGTAGATGTTGCTGGTAGTGATCTGCTTCTCCGTGGATTTTCATTAAGTGTGTACGACTACCTGGGAAACTACAAGAAGAAACAGAGACCACACGACGCACCGTGATCAATCTCACGGGAAAACCACTTGACGACATAGCTATAAACATTCTTCAAACTTTGCGCCAACACCTGTAACTCTTCCGTTCACTGAAATAATATCTTCAGTAGAACAAGCAATCCGAGGGCTACCAGACGAAAAGGTTGAAAAAATCAGGAAGGAAACGTGCCGGATTCTTTCGAGAGCAACACCGGCCAGAAGCAATATCTCCAGAGTGGAAAGAACAGCACTACGCAACCTCAGAGAAAATACAGAGATAGTCGTTCTCACCGCCGACAATGGGAACGCTACTGCCATTCTTGAGACGCGACTGTGAACAGGAGATACTGCAATTACTAGAGGATTCATTATATCGGAAAATTAAAAGACTCAACGAAGAAGATACAAAAAAACACCTCCAACTTGCTGAAAAATGGCGCGCTCGATGATAAGGACATCAAGAGGCTTCGACAACACTCGACGGTAGCACTAAGGATATATGGCTTTCCAAAGACGCACGAAGATGGGATGCAACCGATAGTTAGTAACATAGGGGCACCGACGTATCCCCTGGTACAGCACCTGACGGGCCTGCTACGACTCTTCGTGGGCGAATATGTGCACCACATCCGGAATTCGACGGACTTCATTGGCCTCCTAAAGGAGCTAGCTTCACAATAATCTAGCTTCACAATAATCCGACGTTATGGCCAGCTCTGAAGTCGTGTCACTATTTACACGAGTCCCCCTGGAAGATTCTATCAACTTAATCAGTGAGAAGTCTGGGGCAGAACTGGCACAACTTTTCAGACATGTGTTAACATCGACCTACTTTTGTCTTCAACGGCCAGTACTATGAGTAGATCGACGGAGTGGCCATGGGGAGCCCTCTCTCACTCCGGTGGTAGCAAACTTATTCATGGAGAGTTTCGAAGAAGTAGCCCTGAAAACCGCTGAACTGAAGCCTGTATGTTTCTTTCGATAAGTGGACGACACATTTGTAATCTGGCCACATGGAAAGTATCATTTACAAACATTTCTAAAACATCTAAATTCCATCCATAATAGCATACAGTTCACTATGGAAATCGGGAAAGATGAACAAGTACACTTACTTGATGTCTTGGTGCAGCGCAGGTCAAATGGCTCACTAGGTCACAGTGTGTGCCGCAAGCCACACACACTGACCTGTACCTACATCCTTCCAGCTGCCACCATACGGCTCAGCTAAACAGAGTGCTTAACACCTTGGTACACAGAGCACATACGATCTCGGACGAGCAGATGCTGTCAACAGAACTCAAACACCTGGAGACTTTGTTCTGCAAGAATGGATACGACAGTCGCCAAGCCCAAAGGGCCTTCCGACAACAGAAGGGCAGTAGCGACCAAGATGAACAAACGGAAGAAGAGAAAAAGGCGTGGCGTTTCTACCTTTTGCAGGTAACGTGTCGTCCTAAATAGGGAGACTACTGAGGCAATACAAGATCGACGCAGTCTTCTGGCCACCGGCTAAGACGCGCGCCTTACTAGGAACAGTGAAAGACAATGTCGGCCTCAAGAAAAAGGGCGTATAAAAAAATTGTGCGGCTGTGGCAAATGCAATATCGGCAAAACAGTTCTTACGGTGGAAGATCGATGCAAAGAACACAAACGCTACACACTCCTAGGCCAACCAAGCCAATCTGCTCTAGCAGAACATGCGTAAACATTGGACACACAACGAATTACGACGAGACAAAAGTACTTGCCTCCATAAATAACTACTGGGGCTATATCTTAATAGGGGCCATAGAAATTTGGGTAACAGAAAACGTTGTCAACAGGGAGACAGACAAAAGTACTTGCATCCATAAATAACTACTGGGGCTGTATCTTAATAGGGGCCATAGAAATTTGGGTGACTAGGGCCTCCCGTCGGGTAGACCGTTCGCCGGGTGCAAGTCTTTCGATTCGACGCCACTTCGGCGACTTGCGCGTAGATGGGGATGAAAGGATAATGATTAGGAAAACACAACACCCAGTCCCTGAGCGGAGAAAATCACCGACCCAGCTGGGAATCGAACCCGTGCCTTTAGGACTGACAGTCTGTCGCACTGACTACTCAGCTACTAGGGGCAGAAATTTGGGTAACAGAAAACGTTGTCAACAGGGAGACAGGTTAGGAACTCAGTAAGGCCTGGGAACCAGTACTAAGCTCTGTAAAGGAGCAACGGTGCAAATGGACACGAACTCATTCCGCCACGGCCGCCAAAGAGTAAAGAGATGCTGCCGCCCTCACCACCTACCGTAGCGGACGCTTCCTCCCACCATCGGACTCAACGCACGCCTTCGGTGCACGCAATCACACCTGGACCCGCGAGGGATAAATAACAGCGGCAAAGAGCGGACGCCAGCGAACTCACTACGTTCCTGCGGGCATTGATCCACCTTATGCGCCAAATTCCAGCACTCGTCGAAGCAGCAGCGGCGGCTCTCCAGGCCAACGCCGTCAAAATCCAGGGACATCATGGATAATGCCCAAATCCATGGTTTGACCATATACACGTTCAATGTGAACGGACTGTGTCCCCAGCAGGGCGAATTTAGCCAATTCGTACATGACAAGGATATTGACATCTCTCTGGTGCAGGAAACATTCATCAAACGAGGTGAACGTGCGAGCAGCAAGCAATTGACGCTACCGAGACGACAGAGCACTGTCACGACAGGCACTGCCACCTTCGTCAAGAGATCGCTGCGTCATCATCGAGTCTACCTGCCGGAGCTCGACATGTTGAAGGCCACGGGTGTGGCCGTCAGCACCACCGCCGGGAAGATTTCTTCGTGTCGGTATATCGGCAGCTCCGATAGACTGATACACGAGGATTTGAATTCTCTGCTGTCACTCGAGGGTCGACTTTTCATTGCGGAGGATTTCAGTGAGAAAAACCCTGAATGGAACTCCCACCTCACCAACTCCAATGGGCGCCGGCTCTCCCGCGTTGTTAATCTAAACAGCGCAGTCTGCCTGGGGCCGTTTGACCCCGCACACTTCACCGTCCGAGTCCGACCGGAAGTGATCGACTTCGTACTACTGAAGGGTATCGGACAGTTCACGTACGCCGAAACGCGGAACGTCCCATCATCCGACCATGTCCCAGCGATCTAAGAGATGGACGTGATCGGCGCCTCCTTTCCAGATCAACGTTCACGTTACAGAAACTTGAACTGCGATCGTTTCCGAGCGGAAATCCTAGGGTCTCTGGAAGGCGCGGCTAACCCCTAAGTCGTCGGGGGCGACGCAGCCCAACCTTTCCGCAACCTTGTGATACTAGAAGCAGCAAACTCTACCATCTCGAGACGACCGCGGCGACCACGAGACTTTTTGCGGCAGTTACCGTCACACAACCTGGCAGATATCACCGAGAAGAATAGATTGTTCCCTGAATGACAATTCTTTCACCAATGCGACACCAAACGCCGCGTCAACCGCATGCGACGGGAGATAAAGATAGCAGTCGAAGAAAATAGGAACACAGAGGAACAAACTTATTGTCCACCCTCAACCGAGACGACGGCAGCGCCTGGAGAATCGAGAGGAACCTCCTGCGGCGCCGACTGCTCGTACCACCGCTACAAGTCGGCAACGAATACTTCAGTGAGCCAGATGCAAAAGCCAGCGTGTTCGCGAATGCATTCATCGCTAATTTCACGCCAGTGGCCGACGTTGTGGACGAGCGCACAGTCGTCGGGTCCCCCCCAGGGGGTCCACAACTCTTTTGTGGACACGTGCGTAGCGAGCACGGGACCCCGAGCTAATGTGGCCCTCCTTCCTTTCCGGGCTGCATACCTTCCCTTCCCTTTCCGCATCCCTCCCCGTCCCCCATCTTCGCCCCCCCCCCCCCTCACCACTCTTTCCTTCCCTTTCTCCCCCTCTGGGAGTATGGTTTGTGCCTACGTCCGGAGACGGACGCTCGAAACTGTTCCAAATTCCTTGCTTTTACACTTGCAAGTCCTCGTCCTTCCTCTGTCCTTCTCTTTTCCTTCCCTCTTCTCCTTGCCCTTTTCTCCGCTGCGGCGTTTGAGACCCCCTTTTCTTTTCTTTCCTTTCCCTTTCTCCTTTTTCCTCCCTGTGCGTGTCTGAAGGCCGACCCACGCACTTCCATGCGTAGCCGGTGACGGGGTAACGCGTAATTCCCCGCCCCGGGTAGACAGGTAGGACACGTACGTACCCCCTGGTAACGGCCAGGCCCAGGGAGGGGTGATTACCCGAGCTGATACCTTCCGAAAATGCCGATTGGTCCCTCCGTCCGTTTGTCGGGAGGTGTGACCTGAGGTGTGAACAATCACCTAAGGCGGGTGTGCCCTCGGTGAGGGCCCCCACAAGGGAGGAGCGCGCCATCGGAGACGCCGGTAATCATGGGGGATTCTTCTGCAATGGTTTCCTCACCTTCCACTATGTCTGCTCACAAACGTAAGTTCACTGAGTCTCAGCCACAGACGGTTCTTCCATCGTTGCCACAGTTCCTTGTTGTTTCTCGGTCTGACGAAGGTCACGACTTTTCCACGGTCAACCCTTTCATTATTCAGAAAGGTGTCGACGCAATTGCAGGTCCTGTAAAGTCTTGTTCCAGATTACGGAATGGTACCCTGTTGTTAGAAACACACAGTGCCCTCCAGGCTCAAAAATTGCTGCGTACTTCTCTGCTCCACACCTTCCCTGTCCGGGTGGAACCGCACCGTACCTTAAATTCCTCGCGTGGAGTCGTTTATACACGCTCCCTCGATGGATTGTCTGACGAAGAAATTCAGCACTACCTGTCTGACCAGGGCGTCACCGCTGTTCATCGGGTTACGAAAAGGGTTGACTCGAACATTATTCCAACCCGCACTGTCTTCTTGACATTTGACAAAGTTCAACTCCCATCAAAAATCAAAGCAGGCTATGAGATAATTTCCGTTCGCCCTTATGTCCCAAACCCTACACGTTGCTATCGATGTCAGCGGTTCAATCACACCAGCCAGTCCTGTTCCAATCCGGCCAAATGTGTTACGTGTGGCAAGGATGCCCATGAGGGTGCTTGTCCACCTCCATCCCCTCACTGCATCAACTGTATGGGTGACCACGCTGCTTCCTCTCGAGATTGCCCCGTTTTTAAGGATGAAAAGCTCATCCAGGAAATAAGGGTGAAGGAAAAGGTGTCGACCTTTGCTGCTCGAAAGTTACTCGCCAGTCGACAGCCCACTGTGCCTCAGAAAGGAAAATACAGCACTGTCCTTGCTTCTCCTCGGCCAACAAAGGAGGCGGCCACGCAGACTTGCGACCTCACATTTAGTACCACGGTCGTCAGATCGGCCAGTGCAAAGATCGCCCGTTCAACCTCACCACTTTCGCCTGCCCACTCTATGGCTCACCCTTCGTCGGGTTCTGCTAAATCTCGAGCCCAAAAGTCAGACGCCAAGTCCTCGAAAAAAGAGCATTCTCGTGAAGAGTTTTTACGTACTGCAACTTCACAACCATCGGTTCCTCCTTCATCTAAACATCATACCTCCAAGAAGGCTACGAAGAAACACAGTTCCTCTCCTTCTCCGCCAAGGCATGTCCCAACTACAGCACCACCTGGCGGAAATCGCCCTCGGCCATCTTCTGTGTCGCCGAGGCGCACTGCTGGTGGCCGGTCAACTGGCCGATCGTTGGTGGCAGGAGCTGCTCCTGACCAACCTATGGATCAGGATCTTCTGCCTTCGACTGAATGCCATTCCATGCTGTCGGTCGCAAGCTCTGAGCAGTCGTTGAGTTGACAGCACCCTTGGTCACGTTTCTCTACTTTCTGTTCACCCTATGTCCATTATCCACTGGAATATCCGCGGCATTCGCGCCAATCGGGATGAATTGTCGATCCTCTTACGATCCTACTCGCCGGTCATCTTCTGTCTTCAGGAAACAAAGCTGCGTCCCCATGACCGCTTTGTTCTCCCTCATTTTCAGTCCGTCCGATATGACCTCCCCTCTGTTGAAGGCACTCCAGCCCATGGAGGACTCGTGATTCTGCTCCATGATACTCTCCATTATCATCCAATCCCCTTAAACAGTTCCTTCCAAGCTGTCGCCGTCCGTCTTTCCCTTTCTGGATACACGTTCTCTCTATGTACGGTATACATTCCATCGTCTACACCACTGGCACGAGCTGATCTCCTTCATCTTCTTGATCAGCTTCCACCCCCCTATTTGCTGGTTGGGGACTTCAATGCCCACCACCCGCTTTGGGGATCTCCACATCCTTGTCCACGTGGCTCACTATCGCTAGACGTCTTCCACCAAGCGGATCTAGTCTGCCTCAACACTGGGGTCCCCACATTTTTGTCTGCCTCCACGGCAAATTTATCTCATTTGGACCTTGCGGTCGGTACTGTTCCGCTAGCTCGGCGCTTCGAATGGTTCGTCCTAGATGATACACACTCGAGTGACCACTTTCCATGTGTTCTTCGACTGCAGCCTCAACTGCCATATATGCGCTCGCGACGCTGGAAGTTTGCCCAAGCCGATTGGACACTTTTTTCGTCTCTAGCGACATTCGATGACCGTCGCTTTCCCAGCGTCGACGATGAGGTCACACATTTTACCGACGTTATTCTCACAGCTGCGGAACGTTCAATACCACGCACCTCCGAATTGCCCCGGCGCCCCCCAGTTCCTTGGTGGAACGAGGCATGCCGTGACGCAATACGTGAGCGGCGACGTGCTCTTCGCATTTTCCGTCACCATCCAACTTTGGCCAACTGTATCCGATATAAGCAGCTCCGTGCGCGATGCCGTTGCGTCATCCGCGATAGCAAGAAGGCAAGCTGGCAATTCTTTATTAGCTCATTTAACACCTTCACTCCCTCCTCGGAAGTTTGGAGTCGGCTTCGACGGTTCTCAGGCGCGCCTAGTTTCTCCCCGGTCTCTGGGCTCACTGTCGCGCATGATACCTTAGTGGACCCCGTCGCAATTTCTAACTCATTGGGTCAGCACTTTGCTGAGATTTCGAGCTCTTCAAATTACCCGCCAGCGTTTCTCCCGAAGAAACGTGCAGCGGAAGTGCGACATCTTGCTTTCTCCTCTCAAAATCGCGAAAGCTACAATACTGTTTTCTCCATGCGCGAACTCCAACATGCACTCTCTTCTTCTCGCTCCTCCGCCCCAGGACCGGATGGTATCCATGTCCAAATGTTGCTGCATTTATCAACCCATAGCCTGCGTTACCTCCTTCGCCTTTATAATCGAATTTGGACCGACAGTACCTTTCCCAGGCGATGGCGGGAAGCTATTGTCGTTCCCGTTCCGAAACCTGGAAAGGACAAACATCTCCCCTCTAGCTATCGCCCCATTTCTCTCACGAGTAGTGTCTGTAAGGTCTTGGAGCGTATGGTGAATTACCGTTTAGCTTGGTGGCTGGAATCCCGCAGTCTTTTAACACCAGCCCAATGCGGATTCCGACAACATCGTTCTGCCGTTGACCATCTTGTTGCTCTCTCCACTTATATCATGAACAATTTCCTCCGGAAACGCCAAACGGTAGCAATATTTTTTGATCTGGAGAGAGCATACGATACCTGTTGGAGGACAGGCATCCTCCGCACACTGTTCTCTTGGGGCTTTCGAGGCCGGCTGCCCCTTTTTCTTCGCGAATTTATGGCAGAGCGCACATTTAGGGTGCGGGTGAACACTACTCTCTCCCGTACTTTCTCCCAAGAAAACGGGGTACCCCAGGGCTCCGTGCTGAGTGTTGTACTGTTTGCCATCGCCATTAATCCAATTATGGATTGTCTCCTTCCTGATGTCTTGGGCTCCCTCTTTGTGGACGATTTTGCGATCTACTACAGCTCTCAACGGACCAGCCTTCTTGAAAGACGTCTTCAAGGATGTCTCGATCGCCTCCACTCGTGGAGCATCGAAACCGGCTTCCGTTTCTCACCCAGTAAGACCGTTTGTGTTAATTTTTGGCGACGTAAGGAGTTTCTTCCGCCCTCCTTACATCTAGATCCTGTCAACCTTCCGTTTTCCGACGTCGCTAAATTCTTGGGTCTTATGTTTGACAGAAAACTGTGCTGGTCCGCCCACGTTTCCTATCTTTCGGCTCGCTGTCTGCGTTCCCTTAACACCCTCCGTGTCCTGAATGGTACCTCCTGGGGAGCGGACCGAGTGGTCCTTCTCCGCCTCTATCGCGCCTTAGTGCGCTCGAAATTGGATTATGGAAGCATAGTCTACTCCTCTGCTCGGCCGTCTATTCTTCGGCGTCTCGACTCTATCCACCACCGTGGATTACGTTTAGTGTCTGGAGCTTTTTACACCAGCCCTGTGGAAAGCCTTTATGCTGAGACTGCTGAACCTCCGCTATCCAATCGGCGGGCAGTCCTTCTGAGTCGTTATGCTAGCCATCTGTCTTCCATGCCTGCTAATCCAGCCCATGACCTTTTTTTCGACGCCTCCTTTGATGTCTGGTATGCAGGCCGCTCCTCCTCCCTACTACCCCCGGGAGTCCGCTTCCGTCAAATGCTCCATTCTCTTTCCTTCCGCTTTCCTAAAACCTTCTTGACAACTTGGGGTACAGCACCGCCTTGGCCCCGTCCCCGGATCGACTTGCTCAGAGACCTATGTCAATTTCCCAAGGATGGTACCCCTACACTTGTTTACCGTCGGGCATTTGCTGCTCTATGTGCACAAATGATGGAAGCCACATTTATTTACACCGATGGCTTGAAAACATCGTTAGGTGTAGGGAGTGCCTATATTGTTGGCGACACCCCAAATCACTTTCGGCTTCCCGACCGGTGTTCGGTTTATACTGCGGAGCTTTACGCTATTCTCCAGGCTGTCCACTACATCCGCCGCCATCAGCGGATACAGTACGTAATCTGCTCAGATTCTCTCAGCTCTCTCCTAAGTCTCCAAGCTCTTTACCCTGTGCACCCTCTGGTCCACCGGATTCAGGACTGTCTGCGCTTGCTCCACCTGGGGGGCGTCTCAGTGGCGTTCCTCTGGCTCCCGGGACACGCTGGTATCTGTGGAAATGAGGCGGCCGATATAGCGGCCAAGGCTGCAGTCTCTCTTCCTCGGCCAGCTATTCAGTCTCTTCCGTTTACCGATCTACGGAGCAGTTTATGTCGCCAAGTTGCTCATTTATGGCATGCGCATTGGTCAACACTTCCCCATAATAAATTGCGGGAAGTGAAAGCCCTTCCTTGCGCATGGACCTCTTCCTCCCGAACGCGTCGTCGGGAGGAGGTCATTTTAGCTAGACTCCGGATAGGGCACTGTCTTTTTAGTCATCGACATCTTTTAAGCGGAGATCCTCCCCCACTCTGTCCCCACTGCTCTCAGCCGTGGACGGTCAGACACCTTTTAATTGAATGCCCCTATTGTAATCCGTTACGCTCCCGTCTACAGCTATCGCCTGATCTATCGTCGATTTTAGCAGATGACACGCGCTCAGCTGACCGCGTTTTACAGTTTATTAGTGACAGTGAAATGACGTCAGTCATTTGAAGCTTTTTTTTGGGGGGACAACCAACCCCTTTCTATAGTGGATTTTTAAGCATTCCTTCTGCCTTTAGTTTCTCAAATTTTATGACTTTGTTCCCATTGCTGCTGATTTTAAATTTCGTTTTTCTCCTGTTTTCTACGTCACGGGCTGGGCGCTAATGACCATAGAAGTTTTGCGCCCTAAAACCACAAACAAAAAAAAAAAAAGTCGTCGGGTTGACGACCAACTACCGATCTTCCTAGCAGCTAGGAATGAAGAAGACATATCGAGCCGATTTCAGAGGAAGAAGTTGTGGTGAACTTCGTTACCTGAACACCAGGAAAGCAGGAAACAGCGACGGAATAAACAACCAACTGCTGAAGAATCTCCCACGAAGAGTACACCAGCATTTAGTTCATAATAACTCTGAAGGAGGTCTATTTCAGTTTCTGTCGCCCTGCCTCGTCCAGGCAGAGATTTTCCATCAGATAACAACTTTCCTTTCATTTCAGTCCGTAGCTTCCTCAATGTAGCACTCATCCTCTTTTGCGCATGTCTAAAACACTCCAGTTTTGTTACCAACGTATTACCATAAACATTGAATTAATTAATTTTATTGAAAGCTTTAGAGTCCCCATCGCCTACGTACTTCGTATATCTAACTTTACAAACAGGCACCGACCTATGAAATATTTTTAGAGCTCCATCACACTCCATACCTCCACTGTAACCATCATAATTCTTAGAACACAGATGCTCAATGTGTCCTTCAGTGTTACCATGGCAGGTGTTGCAGTACTTAGATAAGCACTCAACATCAACAACTTTCCCATTCTCCAGAGTAGTAGCACTTACACCACCATTCAACGAACGATGTCATCGACGTTGCCATGTCTCATAAGTGCAACAGCAATGTCCCTGGTTCCACTGATATTTACAGTTTCTTCTACTGCACGTTTCATAAATGGTTTAGACACAACCGTCAAGGCACCTAAAAGTATTTTTATGTACTTGCTGAACCTACTGAGGGGGGAGGGAGGTCCATGGGGAGGAGGGAGGTCCATCAAACCACAAGCCCTTTTTCCTTTTCCTATTGCACGCATTGCATACACTAACTTCAAATTCGCAACATATGAATTATTCACAATGTTCGAAGTCATTTTCGAGGTAGATTTATTGCAGGATCTACACAGAACAACTAGTTTTGACACTAAACCCTTCCTGCTACTTTGTTGTTCAGTTATTTTCAGCCAGCCTACACCATCTCATTATTTACATACAACAAATCCACTACAAACAACGTCATTGTTAACACAAAAAATTTTAATCACCAGAAGGCATGCCATGTGGGAGTTTCTTCCCAGAACAACAGATACATAGATTACTTTCAACAGTGAGGCTTGCTTTGTTGTGAACTGGTTACCACGGAATTTCCTTTTATTTAATTTCCTGATGCGTAGCATTGTTCGTATTTATTGCACCCTAAAGGATATGCACTTCCACAAATATATGTAGCACTTGGGTAACGTACATTCAATAGGATGTGAAAAAACTGCTTCAGCGAAACAAAAGTAATACTAGCAAAGATAATCATTTACAGACATTAGAAACCTGCACTCTTATCAACATGTACACTGTATCATACGTATAATCGCTGGAAACAAAGTTCACAGTTCTTTTCGAAATAATACTGGTTTCTGTAACAGAAATAAAGAAGTGTGGCGGCATACATAACGCAACTTTAAGAGTTTGTACATGTAGGTAGTTTTTCGAAAACCTATAATGTATATATCAGTGTAATCAGGAAAGACTCTAGAATTTAATAAAGTCATAAGAAATTTCGATTGTTCCATTTATAAGTACCCTGCATCCTTAAGCCTTTCAGAGAGCTTGCAGGGCCAGTCTTTTTTGAACGAACAGTGACAGGTGTAAAGCACCTTAACATGTCGTAGGAACGAATTGTACCAGCTGTTCACCAACTGTACGGAATGAGGATTTTTTCCTTCTTCTCAACTAGACAGTGCACTTTCGCATTGTCATGTGACATGCAACAATTCCTGGATAAAGCATTTGCAGAGAGGTGGATAGGCCGACGAGGAAATGTGAATTTCCACCAATATCTCCCAATTTAACGCCATTGGACTTTAAACTTCCTGGCAGATTAAAGCTTTGTGCCGGACCGAGACTCTAACTAGAGACGTTTGCCTTTCGCGAGAAAATGCTCTACAGGAGAGCTTCTGCGAAGTTTGGAAAGTAGTAGACGAGCTACTGGCGGAATTAAAGCTGTGAGGACGGCTCGTGAATCGGGCTTGGGTAGCTCAGATTTTAGAGCACTTGCCCGCGAAAGGGCAAAGGCCTAGAGTTAGAGTCACGGTCTGGCACACGGTTTTAATCTGCCAGGAAGTCTCATATAAGCGCACACTTCGCTGCAGAGTGAAAATTAAGTTCTGGAAGCCATTACACTTCTTTCTGTGGGGGAAACTATGAAGGACAAGGCCTAGGCTACAAAGCCACGTCCGCTGGACAATATGAGAGAGACGATTGTGAGTGCTTGCGAATCCAACACCAGTTGCAACCGTAACACACGTATGTCGATCCGTTCATAGTTATTAAAGTCTAAACAGTGTAAACCCCTTTGTGGGACGCCCTCTATTCATTTGTACATAAGTAAATGGAATTGCTTAAGAATATTTTTGATTAACTTTTTTTTCTTCTCTTGGTACGAAGGAAAACGATAAGAGATTTCTTTTCCTCGATGCAAAATGCGTGAAACTTCTTGTGGAGTTACTTTATCACGATAATGATGGTGAATCTGTGAGATGGTTCTCTGAGCTTGAAGATGGGAAGAGTGAAGAAAGTGAATTTGATACTTGTTTTGATATTACCCTCCAATTCTGGTGTTTGAACTGTCACTGTGAATAGTGGCTCCTTTTTTTCGCATTCGATAATAGGAGAAACCACTAAAAGCTGCAGTAACATTTTGTTTTCTGACATCTCTCAGTGACCTTTCCCTGTTGTACAGAAACTAAGGGTTGACTTAATTAAAATAAGTGAAGCATTTCAAAACAAAGGTGGGTTATTTCTTGTTACTAGAAAATGCTACAATAATAATAATTAATAGTCATGGGTGACTGTAATTCGAGTGTAGGAAAAGGGAGAGGAGGAAACGTAGTAGGTGAATATGGATTGGGGCTAAGAAATGAAAGAGGAAGCCGCTTGGTAGAATTTTGCACAGAGCACAACATAATCATTGCTAACACTTGGTTTAAGAACCATGAAAGAAGGTTGTATACATGGAAGAACCCTGGAGATACTAAAAGGTATCAGATAGATTATATAATGGTAAGACAGAGATTTAGGAACCAGGTTTTAAATTGTAAGACATTTCCAGGGGCAGATGTGGACTCTGACCACGATCTATTGGTTATGACCTGTAGATTAAAACTGAAGAAACTGCAAGAAGGTGGGAATTTAAGGAGATGGGACCTGGATAAACTGAAAGAACCAGAGGTTGTACAGAGTTTCAGGGAGAGCATAAGGGAACAATTGTCACAAATGGGGGAAAGAAATACAGTAGAAGAAGAATGCGTAGCTTTGAGGGATGAAGTAGTGAAGGCAGCAGAGGATCAAGTAGGTAAAAAGACGAGGGCTAGTAGAAATCCTTGGGTAACAGAAGAAATATTGAATTTAATTGATAAAAGGAGAAAATATAAAAATGCAATAAATGAAGCAGGCAAAAAGGAATACAAACGTCTCAAAAATGAGATCGACAGGAAGTGCAAAATGGCTAAGCAGGGATGGCTAGAGGACAAATGTAAGGATGTAGAGGCTTATCTCACTAGGGGTAAGATAGATACTGCCTACAGGAAAATTAAAGAGACCTTTGGAGAAAAGAGAACCACTTGTATGAATATCAAGAGCTCAGATGGAAACCCAGTTCTAAGCAAAGAAGGGAAAGCAGAAAGGTGGAAGGAGTATATAGAGGATCTATACAAGGGCGATGTACTTGAGGACAATATTATGGAAATGGAAGAGGATGTAGATGAAGATGAAATGGGAGATACGATACTGCGTGAAGAGTTTGACAGAGCTCTGAAAGACATGAGTCGAAACAAGGCCCCGGGAGTAGACAACATTCCATTGGAACTACTGACGGCCTTGGGAGAGCCAGTCCTGACAAAACTCTACCATCTGGTGAGCAAGATGTATGAAACAGGCGAAATACCCTCAGACTTCAAGAAGAATATAATAATTCCAATCCCAAAGAAAGCAGGTGTCGACAGATGTGAAAATTACCGAACAATCAGTTTAATAAGCCACAGCTGCAAAATACTAACACGAATTCTTTACAGACGAATGGAAAAACTAGTAGAAGCCGACCTCTGGGAAGATCAGTTTGGATTCCGTAGAAACACTGGAACACGTGAGGCAATACTGACCTTACGACTTATCTTAGAAGAAAGATTAAGGAAAGGCCAACCTACGTTTCTAGCATTTGTAGACTTAGAGAAAGCTTTTGACAATGTTGACTGGAATGCTCTCTTTCAAACTCTAAAGGTGGCAGGGGCAAAATACAGGGAGCGGCAGGCTATTTACAATTTGTACAGAAACCAGATGGCAGTTACAAGAGTCGAGGGACATGAAAGGGAAGCTGTGGTTGGGAAAGGAGTGAGACAGGGTTGTAGCCTCTCCCCGATGTTATTCAATCTGTATATTGAGCAAGCAGTAAAGGAAACAAAAGAAAAATTCGGAGTAGGTATTAAAATTCATGGAGAAGAAGTAAAAACTTTGAGCTTCGCCGATGACATTGTAATTCTGTCAGAGACAGCAAAGGACTTGGAAGAGCAGTTGAACGGAATGGATGGTGTCTTGAATGGAGGATATAAGATGAACATCAACAAAAGCAAAACGAGGATAATGGAATGTAGTTGAATTAAGTCGAGTGATGCTGAGGGAATTAGATTAGGAAATGAGACACTTAAAGTAGTAAAGGAGTTTTGCTATTTGGAGGGCAAAATAACTGATGATGGTCGAAGTAGAGAGGATATAAAATGTAGACTGGCAATGGCAAGGAAAGTGTTTCTGAAGAAGAGAAATTTGTTAACATCGAGTATAGATTTAAGTATCAGGAAGTAATTTCTGAAAGTATTTGTATGGAGTGTAGCCATGTATGGAAGTGAAACATGGACGATAAATAGTTTGGACAAGAAGAGAATAGAAGCTTTAGAAATGTGGTGCTACAGAAGAATGCTGATGATTAGATGGGTAGACCACATAACTAATGAGGAAGTATTGAATAGGATTGGGGAGAAGAGAAGTTTGTGGCACAACTTGACCAGAAGAAGGGATCGGTTGGTAGGACATGTTCTGAGGCATCAAGGGATCACCAATTTAGTATTGGAGGGCAGCGTGGAGGGTAAAAATCGTAGAGGGAGACCAAGAGATGAATACACTAAGTAGATTCAGAAGGATGTAGGTTGCAGTAGGTACTGGGAGATGAAGAGGCTTGCACAGGATAGAGTAGCATGGAGAGCTGCATCAAACCAGTCTCAGGACTGAAGACAACAACAACAACAACAACAACAACAATAATAATAATAATAATAATAATAATAATAATAATAATACCAATACAACAAATATACAGAAGAAAACAGGAGAAAAAATTGAAAAATACATCCAACTGGCTGTGGAAGTCAAGGACATGTGGCATCAGGATAAAGTTGACATTATACCAATTATACTATCAACTACAGGAGTCATACCACACATTATCCACCAGTACATCGACGCAATACAGCTACATCCAAACTTATATGTACAACTACAGAAATCTGTAATTATTGATACATGTTCAATTACGCGAAAGTTCCTAAATGCAATGTAACATATACCGTACAGTTAAAAGGAAGTCACGTTTGATCAAGGTCCGCGTCACTTTCCATTTTTAACCAGACGTAACGTCTGAGAAAAAAGAAAACTATAAAATAATAATAATAATCGAAGGTTGCAAACCGACATTTGACGTCTGATTGGTTCTTTATCAGCCAGTCAAACGGGAGAAAATTCTTAAAACCGAAACGATGTACTCAACTAAAAAACCAACGTTTGTACTGTTCTTGCTGCAGGCTCTTTAGCACAGAAGCAAGTTTGAACAATATATATAAATCTGCTACTAGTTTTCACGCTTGATGGAAACGTAGTCGGAAAGTTTACACATGAAACCTCAGAAAAATACCAAACTTGTTTTGAAAGAAGAAAAATCTTCAGAAAGTCTTATTACCAATATAAAAATAGGTCATGTTACCCAGACAACATATGGAACAGATGTAAGGAAAGGAAGTGAAGTGAAGAAATACTACTAAACGTCACCATGTTTTTAGCATAACAAAATCTTTCATTCCGCTGCCATATAGAACACTTGTGGGGCAATGATATATAAAAAAAATTCGAAGCAATTTTGTATCATATTTGACGGCACGCAGCACTTAGAACAATTCAGTGAAATCATCCGTTAAATTCACATAGAAAACAAAATAGTGGAATAAAGCAGAATTTCTAGGTAATTTTTGACAAACTGGGAAGAAAGTCGTTAACATGGTGGAAGATATTTTACAGGTAATTGAGCAGGATATTTTCCGCCTCGTGGTCTTGCGGTTTTTCACAACAACCTGTCGTGTACGACGAAATAGTTGTATCGAGTTACAAAAGGACAATAGTCCACTAAAAAAAAAAAGAGTTAGAAACATGGTGAACAGTGTGTGGAAGACGAGAACACAAAGATGTGATTATATGGCAATGATAAGTGGTAGTGCGACCTCCACGCCAGATGTGAGGAAACGCAGATCAGAAAATCGTAAGTAATTACTTTTTTACAAAAAAATCCGGAAGCGAACTGTTTAATAATCTAAAGCTAACAGAACTGTATCGTTATAGTTCCCACTGATGATGCCTTAGAACAGGAGAAGGCGAAACGCACATGGGATAAGGTAAGTGGCAGCAGGAAAAGGCAGTTGTATTTACAAAACAAGTATTTATATGCTTGCTGCGGAGAATGGCCACACAAGCAAACTTGTTAAAAAAAATCTCGTTTAGGTAGGTAGGTTGATTTTAGGGGGGGAGGGGGAGGGGCGGCAAACAACGAGGTCATCGGCCCTGTCGGATTAGGGAAGGATGGGCAAGGAAGTCGACCATTCCCTTCCAAAGGAACCATCCCGGCCTGAAACGATTTAGGGAAATAACGGAAACCTAAATCAAAATGGCCGGACGCGGATTTGAGCCGTCGTCCTCTTAGAATGCGAGTCCAGTGTGCTACCCACTGCTCGGTCTCATTTAGACCCTGTTGAAATTTATGCAACATTATTTGTATCGTAGGGACACATGCTACATTTTCAGAATATCGTAAAAATAACGCTGAGTACTAATGAGAGCACGTAAATAATTTTTACTTCTATTTTGTCAACTTGCTTACAGGACAGAATTTTGATAAATTTTCCTTAAGAGCAAGGTTTTGGGGGCACCGAGAGTGAGACAGAAAATCATATCCCCCAAAATTGCCTCCTTCGAAAGAAGACGGAAATCGAGAAAGATGAGAGGTACTATTCATTTTGCCATACAAAACAAAAATGGCATTTTTCTGAGTACACGGCATGACAACTTAATTGTTTCTGCAGCATCTAATACAACTGGCGTGAACCCAGTAACTAATGTTACAAGATATTCTCAGCGGCCAAAGAAAGACATCAAAGATACGGAACTCTCCATCCTAACAGAATACAAGGGTATGGGTATAACAGAACGAACGAATCAAGTAAGTAAATAAATAGGAATGTGAATCAATGACACACACGCGCAGTATAAATATCTATAACATGAAATAGGGGAGAGTTAAGTGAGAATGTGCACCCAACATATATATTGCTGTAAAATTTTTTTATTCAAAAACAAATTAAAATCTTCTTGATTCGTACTTTATCGAATAGTCTGACTATAAAATTTATGAAACTTAAAATCTAGCGACAAATTATTGACAGTTTTAAAAGGTTACATTTGCGCAGTCTTAGCCGCCTTGTCAGTTAAGGCTGCACAGCATGACTCTTAAGACTGTGTAATTATGGGCCTAACGTTGATCACAGATACCAGGTACTGAGCCTGCACAAGCAGAGCACGCCTCGCCCATCGTTGTGACACACTACTGCACCCAACAATCTTCAAAGCTGTCACGTTAACCGGCGCAAAAGGTTTCTTATTGTTCCTCTTATTTTGTTTCTTTCTTAACGTCACAGTTGGCGCATCGCCTTGGTTTGATAGATTTCGAGCTGTTCTTGTCTTCAATTTCAAACTTTCTTTTCACAGATTTTGCCTTGAGCTCTTTATTTCTTCCGTTTTCCTTTCTTCTTTTTCTCAGAGTCTTTGTTTGTTTTCTTCTAGCAGCATAATTTTTAGTAGTGAACTTGATACAGTTTCAGACTTTTGTGCGTTGATTTGCCCTTTTTCAACTCTGCGCTTCGGCAAGGTGTGAATATCAAGAAGCTAAGCGGTTATTTTCTTCTGTGCGCTGTATGAACACCTGAGTAAACAGATTTCGATTTCTGGTTTTGGATCGCTCTGAATTTTTCATTGCTATTAATTTCAAATTTGCCTTACATCTCTTTAAGTTTAATCTTCATCTTAGCAGCAGCTTTAGCGCCAGTTAATGTTGACCACAGACACTAATCAAGTCAATCAAATCATCATTAATAGGGATAGTTCTGGTTCTTCTTCTCCAAAGTAATTTGGCATGCTTTCAGTTCTAGCGCGTACCTCATTTAGCCTTTCTTCGGTGAAAATTAACTTTCAGTTTTTCTGGTGTATGGAGCCAGAGGTGTCCGCCGCCAATCCTCTCCGTTTTTGCCAACGGGCATGAACGCCCGTGGGTCGGAGCGGATGACTGGCTGGTACCGTCAGTTAGCTGACGAGGTTAGCCAACTTTAAAATACAGCGATGTGCACTGCTACCTGACCGCTCAATCTTACCAGATGTTCCCCTAGTACTCGGTTCTTTTCATTTGATTGTTGGGTGTCACGTTCACAATATCTGGATATTCTGCTGCAAAAATGAAAATACAATCTCTCCTGTAAATAGAAATTGTGCCGCTGTAATTGAGAAGATACATGATGCCAGCGTAGAGCCTGAATGAACCCTGCGCTCTAGTATTGTAGCAATTGAGCTCAGTTTGGTTAGGACGAAGCACGTGCTCGTGAAAATTCAGGAACTCAGAAAAGAAGACAATGCGTTGGAATAAACTGTAAGGCATCAGCACAAATCCAGAACAATAAATGTGATGTGAGACAGTATGGTGAATGTTTCGGTGCATCTGTTGCTCTCAGTAGTGCTTAGCGTAACATATACGGTACCAGCACGGTTTCCTTTTTAGAAATAGAAAGGTAATTTTTTTTCTTTTTTCCTTTAAATGCTGCTTCTTCAGTGTAACAAACAACGTAAAAGTAATAAATATTACAAAATTAACGAAAAATTATTTCGGATGCTAATATATTTATATCAGTACATATTCAGGTAAAAATTTAGTGGAAAAACGCTTCTTTGAATCTGGGAAACGCTAAACGTGACATCTCCACTCACAGCCTCAGTTGGTTTTTTTTTTTTTTTTTTTTTTTTTTTTTTTTAGAAAAGTCACAGTACCTCTGCTATTAAAGGATCGGGTTTCTTTATTTTACAATCTCAAATCTCTGCTTACCACAAACGTAAATCTTAATAACGAAACAAAATTGCAAAAACAGTTAAGTGGCTGACAAGCTGTATGTTAACAATGCCCCGTCCCCCATAAAAAAATATATATACACTCCTGGAAATTGAAATAAGAACACCGTGAATTCATTGTCCCAGGAAGGGGAAACTTTATTGACACATTCCTGGGGTCAGATACATCACATGATCACACTGACAGAACCACAGGCACATAGACACAGGCAACAGAGCATGCACAATGTCGGCACTAGTACAGTGTATATCCACCTTTCGCAGCAATGCAGGCTGCTATTCTCCCATGGAGACGATCGTAGAGATGCTGGATGTAGTCCTGTGGAACGGCTTGCCATGCCATTTCCACCTGGCGCCTCAGTTGGACCAGCGTTCGTGCTGGACGTGCAGACCGCGTAAGACGACGCTTCATCCAGTCCCAAACATGCTCAATGGGGGACAGATCCGGAGATCTTGCTGGCCAGGGTAGTTGACTTACACCTTCTAGAGCACGTTGGGTGGCACGGGATACATGCGGACGTGCATTGTCCTGTTGGAACAGCAAGTTCCCTTGCCGGTCTAGGAATGGTAGAACGATGGGTTCGATGACGGTTTGGATGTACCGTGCACTATTCAGTGTCCCCTCGACGATCACCAGTGGTGTACGGCCAGTGTAGGAGATCGCTCCCCACACCATGATGCTGGGTGTTGGCCCTGTGTGCCTCGGTCGTATGCAGTCCTGATTGTGGCGCTCACCTGCACGGCGCCAAACATGCATACGACCATCATTGGCACCAAGGCAGAAGCGACTCTCATCGCTGAAGACGACACGTCTCCATTCGTCCCTCCATTCACGCCTGTCGCGACACCACTGGAGGCGGGCTGCACGATGTTGGGACGTGAGCGGAAGACGGCCTAACGGTGTGAGGGACCGTAGCCCAGCTTCATGGAGACGGTTGCGAATGGTCCTCGCCGATACCCCAGGAGCAACAGTGTCCCTAATTTGCTGGGAAGTGGCGGTGCGGTCCCCTACGGCACTGCGTAGGATCCTACGGTCTTGGCGTGCATCCGTGCGTCGCTGCGGTCCGGTCCCAGGTCGACGGGCACGTGCACCTTCCGCCGACCACTGGCGACAACATCGATGTACTGTGGAGACCTCACGCCCCACGTGTTGAGCAATTCGGCGGTACGTCCACCCGGCCTCCCGCATGCCCACTATACGCCCTCGCTCAAAGTCCGTCAACTGCACATACGGTTCACGTCCACGCTGTCGCGGCATGCTACCAGTGTTAAAGACCGCGATGGAGCTCCGTATGCCACGGCAAACTGGCTGACACTGACGGCGGTGGTGCACAAATGCTGCGCAGCTAGCGCCATTCGACGGCCAACACCGCGGTTCCTGGTGTGTCCGCTGTGCCGTGCGTGTGATCATTGCTTGTACAGCCCTCTCGCAGTGTCCGTATGGTGGGTCTGACACACCGGTGTCAATGTGTTCTTTTTTCCATTTCCAGGAATGTATATGTCAGACTACGATCATTGGCATCGCCGTCTCAAGTTCTATATTAGAAAATTGTTTCGTTTAAACGCAAATTTAGTCGTAAAAACAACATTAAATTATATTTTATTGTTGCCTGTGAGACTCCCAAGAGGTAAAGTCTGTTCTCGGGAAGGATTTTCTTCATTCATGTAAACCGGCAACTTTCCTTGCAGATGTTTGAGAATTGTGTGTTTTGTGTATTTGTAGACTCCAGGTGAGTGTAATGGTTGTGTGTGTAGTGTGGTGTTACGTTTTGTGTTGCATGATGATGAGTGAAGGGAGAACGGTAATTCGAGGTGCTGGCACATAGCGTATCCCTCTCGAAGAGCACCAAAGGGACAACTGAGGAGAGGGGGAATTTCTTCTGCGACATTATTGCAAACACTAGTGATTATGAACTGTACACTACTACCTCCCCATCCAATGGAAAAATACCATCAATGTTATTGATGCTCTTGCTTCAGGAAACACAGAGGAGAGGGGAATTTCATCAGTGACATTATTGCAAACACTAGTGATCGTGAACTGTACACTACTACCTCCCCTCCCCTCCCCAGGCAAGTACTGGCAGTGAAACTTTCATTCATCACCAAGATTTGAAGTGGCTAATCTCAGAGTTGTGTGCCACCACACAGCAAGTGTTAGCTATGTAGGTGGTATTTTGGTGGTGAAATTTGCGTATGCTTGCGAAAGGGCCAGGCTCAGTTCAAAATCTCTTTAGTTGCCCAACCCACTCCCATGAGTGCCAGCAATGAAACCACTGGGGGTGGAGGTGGGGGGGGGGGGGGGGGGGAGGGGCTGGGGATTTCAACTAACAAGTTCTGTTAACCCCAGGACCTGGTACCTGGAGGAGACTGCACCCTAGTAGGCTCTTTTTCTGGAGCCGTGGCAATCAGAACACCATCACTGACAGTGTAACAGGTGATGTAGTCTGTAAACATTACTATCCATGTAACTTATCCTAATTTATCTTAGTGAGATACTGCTATGGAGGGGAAACAAAGTAATTGCAGGCTGAATTGATGCTAGATACACTGTGAGTGATGAAAGTACATGCTCCATCATTGGCTTTCCCTGCTGTGGCATGTGTAATGTGTGAAAAATAAGTAGACCTAGCTAATGACAACTACTTTGAGTATCAAAGGTCTTCACAAATCCCAGATGACCTGATGTAGTATCATCATGAAAATACTTCAGTTTGGCTAGCTGTTGTCCCTAGAATGATGAGCAACCATTTTTGTTCCATTCAGTTGTAAGTTCGTTTTATACAGTGGTCTGACTATTAATTTAAATTCTCCTTTGACAGTTTTTTTTCATTCTTGAAGACCTCTGTGAGCTTTAGTAATCTTTGACCTTCCCTTTGTTCAGCTGCATAGTTAGTGCAACAATGACTGAGAAACCATCAGTCTGTAATAGTCCTCCAATGTATTCTACAAAAGGCTGTTGATAACCTTGTGTACGTGCCCATTTTTGTTTTCCTCAAGCCTGTCTTGCTAGTTGTCCTGATAGATCCTTCAAAATTGTTAGCCAGCAAAAATGAGGACAAGTCACAACAGTGAATCATCTCCCATATAAATTAGGGTTGGAACCTACTAATTGCCCGAACATCTACTAGCCACTCTCAATCAGTTGTGTCATTCTTCTTGGACTTGAAGAGTATTTTAAGATATCATTATTTCATGTCTCTCAAGCACTACAGCTGCACTGTCCATAACCAATAGCATCAGGATATAGCCATGTCTCAGCAGTCTAGTCATAAAGAGCCAAGACTGTTGAAGATATTAGTGCTTTCTTAAGGATATGGAAAGATCTTTCCTGCTCCTTGATCAAAGAAAATATGTTGTCTCCCTGCAACAGTTCTTGTACTGATAGTATCTTGCAATTGAAATTCTTCGTGATATGCGTGAAATAGGAGAGCACCCCGAAGAGGTTACCCCCATGTCATGAATATTCCAAGAACATCGGAAATCTGTTGTGGCTCTCACTTTTTCTGGATTATGACAGAACCAGTTTTTGTCATGTAGATGTGTAAATTTTTTTTATATAATGGATGATGAAGTAGCATATTCTCAGACTGAGGCAAAGACCTCTTGTCATGACACTGCTGGATGTCTGATGTACTTCTGACTCCCCATTACTCTTTTACTTGTTTTTACCTTCACAATTCAGACTATAGAAATAGTGTCTCATAGATATGTTAGACTCATTATTAACTTCTATACATTCAAGAATGTTAGATAAGCTATCCTTTGACAATGTTGACATTTCCGCTTCACATTTAGCTTAGTAAAGTAGCATTGTTGTTACGAGCACTTTACGTAATCTCCACCACTGACAGGTATTGGGTCCTGAGTTAAGAAAAATGGGATCCACGCCAATGTTCCATTTCAGTAACTACACTGAAGAGCCAAAGAAACGGGTGCACCTTCCTAATATCATGTGGGGTCCCGGCAAGCAAGACGACATGGCATGGATGTGACTAATGTCTGAAGTAGTGCTGGAGGGAATTGACACCATGAATTCCACAGGGCTGTCCATGAATCTGAGAGACTATGAGGCAGTGAATATCTCTTCTGGACAGCATTTTGCAAGGCATCCCAGATATGCTTAATAATGTTAATGTCTGGAGTTGAGGTCAACAGAAGTGCTTAAACTCAGAAGTGTGTTCCTGAATCCACTCTGTAGCAATTCAGGACATGGGGGATGTTGCATTGTCCTGCTGGAACTGCCCAAGTCTGTTGGAATGCACAATGGGCATGAATGGATGCAGCTGATCAGACAGGATGCTTACATATGTGTCACCTGTCAGAGTTGTATGTAGACATGTCATCAGTCCCATATCACTCCAACTGCACACACCGCATACCACTACAGAGCCTCCACCAACTTGAATAGTCCCCTGCAGACATGCAGGGTCCATGGTCCATGGATTCACAAGGTTGTCTTCATACCCATACATGTCCATCTGCTTGACACAATTTGAAATGAGACTTGTCTGACCAGACAACATGTTTCCAGTTATCAAAAGTCCAATTTCGGTGTCGAAGGGCCAAGGCAAGGTGTAAAGCTTTGTGTCGTGCAGTCATCAAGGATACATGAGAGGACTTTTGGCTCCAAAAGCCCTTATCAATGATGTTTCATTGAATGGTTCACATGTTGACACTTGCTGATGGCCCAGCATTGAAATCTGCATCAATTTGTGGAAGGGTTGCCCTTCTATCAAGTTGAATGATTCTCCTTAGTCATCATTGGTGCCATTCTTGCAGGATATTTTTCAGGCTGCAGCAATGTTGGAGATTTGATGTTTTACCTGATTCCTGATATTCGCGGTACACTTGTGAAATGGTCGTATGGGAAAATTCCCACTTCATAGCTACCTTGGAGATACTGTGTCCCATCATTTGTGCACCGACTATAACACCACGTTCATACTCACTCAAATCTTGATGATCTGCCATTGTAGCAGCAGTAACCAATCTTAACAACTGTGGTAACGAATATTAACAACTGCTCCAGACACTTGTGTCTTATATAGGAATTGCTGACTGCCTGTGTACGTATCTCTGTATTTGAATATGCAAGCCCATACCAGTTTCTTTGGCACTTCAGTGTATTATCCATTTACACTTTCAGTATAACTTTGAATTTTATAATATACATTTAACACGTATGTAGAGGCTATTTCAGCCTAATTATGTACTAATTATCTTGCTGCCTTTTTATTTGGTTCTTCAGGCTGGTTCAAAAGTTTACTGCCAAAGTCTGCACTCACGGTGGAAGAAGAAGCATGGAATGCTTATCCTTATACTAAAACCCGATATACATGTCCCTTTGTTGAAAAGTTTTTTCTGGAAATAGAAACCTACTATTTTCCTGATAATGGCCACCAGGAAAATGTGTTCAAATTATCAGGAAGCGACCTGCGGAACAGGATCGTTGGTGAGTTAGCTCCAGTCTTGTGCCTCGTAAGAGATAATATATATCAGAAAATATTGTATTCTCTCGAATAACTGTATCACTTTGGAAAAGGTTTTCATGCATGAAATGTTTCAGACTTGATTGATGTTGTCAAGGATCAACTATATGGAGCCGACTATGTCCGGGATGAGGACCCAAAAATGTATGTTTCTCAAAAAACTGGCAGGGGTCCTCTCACAGAGACATGGCTCGAAGATTACTGGAATGAGTGTCGGGTAATTTATGAATTTAATCTCCAAGTTTTGTGTGGAATATATTTATGCTAATTTAGTGAAGGAAATCATAGTAAACATTTGTTTGTCTAGGGAAAGCAAATGCCTTTACCAAATGGAAAGTCCCTCATGTGTGCCTATAAACTCTGTAGGGTTGAATTCCGCTACTGGGGTATGCAGACAAAGCTGGAAAAGTTTATACATGATGTTGGTAAGTACGATTGCAGCACCCAGCAGTACTTGGAAATATTTAATGAAATATTTGCCTGTCACTAAAGTGATTTAAGCATTATGAGAGTGTGTTTAAATACAAACGTAATGCGCCCGCTCATGTACTGTGGTTCCTATTTAGTGAATAACACATGACGTTTTGAACAGAGCAGTGATATTCTTACAGAGATTATTCTTTTTTTTTTAAGTTCAAGGACAATTTGAAGAGTAATAGAGCCAATCAAACTTTATGTCATAATGCAGACATGAAGTTTCTTCTTTGAGAGATAAAAAAAGAAACAGAAGTGATAAAAATTAAATGAGTTCATGCAACAGCAGGTCATCTACACAGAAAGTTCAAGGTTAGGTGTTACATTGATCTGTGCCATCAGACCAGTGACATTAATATTACAGAGATAGTAGCAGAAATGAAATACGATGTAACTGACAACATGAAAATGGTAGAAAAATAAAAACAGAAAAACTATCAGGATGTCCAAAGTAATACAGACTTTCAGGGGCGTATATTAAGCTCATACCCATAAGAACTAAACAAAAAATTATAAACAAAACACATGAGTGATGTCTACAATGGAAATGAGAACAGACTTAGCAGGTCGCATCTTACCATGTCTCACATTGTTCACTAAGGAAATTCTGTCTTGGAAGTAACACTTTTTCTTAGTTTCGATCTGAACCTCTTCAGTCAAGATTTGCACTGGAGCTCTGACTAATTTGGCAGTGTGCTGGCATCATCAGCTGAATTCCAGTTTAACATCTGTATGTGAAAGCGTTAAGCTGTGAAGTGTTCGTCACTGTGCTGTGAGTGCTAGACAATTAAATTTCCAGCAAAACTGATTGCATTTCAGCACAACCCTCACTGTGGCACACACAGCAAATAAACCTAATCACAGATCAGATTAATGTAATGTACATGTAACTTGAATGCCCATGAAAATCAAGCATTCTGCTGAAATGCATCATGCTAATTAATTATTAATAGAAAGTGCTTGAAGCAGTAGAAATTTTTTCATGAACTAGACCCTTTGGTATTTACTTGTTAAGCTGCTTCTACTATCAGTACTGTTACATAGATATTTATTGTCTACCTTAAATGTTATGCAAATTATATTTATTAACAACAGAGTTGTAGTTAACTTTCAAAACTATTGTACAGAATATATTCTATATTCTATGTTATTAGCTTGCTATGTATGTTACATTCCTAAAGCACTGCGGAAGACCATGTTGCGAGCTCATAGACAGGCATGGGCTTGGCAGGATGAATGGCACGGCCTGACCATGGATGACATCCGGCAAATTGAGCGACAGACTCAGGAAGCCCTCAAGAGGAAAATGGGTGCAGCAGAAAATGAATCTCAAGACTCAGGGGATGAAGGTGATGGACAGTATGCAAATTCGAACGGTGGTGGAAGTGGTGTGTCTACGCCTCAGGATTCGTCTGTAGCTAAGACAATCCAAGCAACACTAGGAAGTATCGAAAAACCTGAGCAAGATATGCCTAGCCCTCCAGTTGTCAAGAAATCTGAAGCAATGCCATCCCTGAGTTCCAAAGGTTCAGATGGGGAACCAAGCTCTGACAGTTCACCCACTGACTTAAATTTAAGGTATGTTCATTTATTCTTCCCTTCTTCAGTTATTTTGAGAGAAAACTGAGGGAATACTATTTGATTGCTGCATGTGTGCAAAGGACATGATATGGCTTCTGGTTTATCTTTTTATACTTTTTAAGATAGTTGGAGAAAATTTGCAGCAGCTGGTGTCTAAATTTGATTATCAGCTATTGGTCTGCTGCTGCCCCCCCCCCCCCCCCCCCCCAATACACACACTTCTTAATTTGTGATATTAGTCACAAGGAGAGGGTAAAAATGTTGTCCAGACAAAGATTAAGAACCAAATTTCCTGCCTTTTGTGAGCAGTAATTTTAACTATTAGCTATCTGAGCACATTTCCACTCCTGACTCCAAATTTCATTTATGTTGGTTTTACAGTGAATATGAAAGTTTGACCTGGGTGTGGAGGTGTGCTTAAGATGACTGCTCACAAAAATAAGGTGGTGTGGGTTCAAATCCCAGTCTGGGGCAAATTTTCTTTAGTCATGGTATGCTTATGCCATACTGTCTTCATTGATTTCATGCCCATTTACTCCACTTGTTTTACGTCAGTGAAGTAAATGAAATTGAATTGTAACTGTATTATATTATTATGATACTGTGTGAAAAATTGCATACTAATTCTTTACAATCTGATTAGCAGATAATGTAAAAAATAAAATAAGAGTATAAATAAGGTTTACACGCAGAATTTCCTTAAGAAATGCAGCTTATAGGTAAGCTGCTCTAAAAATATAATGCAACTGGATAGATAAAAATCTCAACAAACACATAAAAGTTAAGGAACTGCACAAGCTTTCAGCGCCAGTGGCACTTCTGGTAGTAAAACTGAAGGGGAAGGAAGAACTGTGAGTCCATATGGCAAAGATGTCATCAATGTATCTAAAACAAACCAGGGGATGAAGGCTTATGGATCCCAAGAAAAACCCCTCCAAGCAACCCATGAAAACGTAGGCATAGAAGAAGATATTCTGGTTCTCATGGCCATTGCAGTCCTACAGCCTCGTTATTACAGGCAAATTTATTTATTCAGAATCAGTCACTACAGCAATACACCACCATTTTCACCTCAGCCTTCTCTGGATGTAGTTACTCCACCAGTGTAGTTCAAAAGATATGCAAATAGAACATAATTTCATAGGTTTTGCCAGAATAATGATTAAATAAAATTTTCTGTTGCCATTTAGAGGTATGGTGGGATGGTTGAACCTTAAGAATATCATTACTCAAGTCAGCAATACCAAGCAATGAAGATATCTCTCTCAAATGTGTAGTGTACTAAATCTATTTCAGCTTGCAAACTTGGCCTCTGTAGCTTTCACATACACACAGCAATAAGTTTAACAGATTTAGAAAACTAAGGTTACTACTCTCTTTTTAGGCGATTATTCTTAGTTATACGGCATCTCTGATGAGTATTAAAAGTTTAAAATTATAAATATATCTGTCATATTTTTATAGTCTTTATAACTTGTAGCAAACAGTTCATATACAAGGAATAAATTTTAGGTGTATCTCTCTTAATATGACAAACCAAAAAACATTAGCACATGTGATGAATGGTGTTACAGGCAAAGGTCGAGACCAATAAAATTTAATTACCAGCAATCAACATTTTGTAACACTCTTTCATGTAGTGAGGACTGGCTTACATTGAGATATCAAATCTGAGAAACATTTCAGGTGTCTCTGATGTATTATCTGCCACGTTTTGGTTACAGTCCACATTCTCTTCGCCAGAGAGGAAAGAGGGATAGTTGAGGAAAGGGTAGTAAAGAGGAGCACGTCACTCAGAATGCAAAGTGAAAGGTATCCACCCTCTGAAAGAAGCTAACAGTTCCAAAATCTAGCTTGGCATGAGCTATAAGATATACCAACTTCATCAGCAAACTCTCTGATAATTATTCGGTGATTTTTCGGAACCATATTCCTTACTTCTTACACATTGTAATTGATGCGCTAAGGTGTCCAGGATGGTCTTCGTCTTAAACATCTTCTCAACCCTCTTTGGACCATTTATACCACTTATAAACTCATCCTATAAAAATTTTAGAACTGCCCTAAGTACATGTTAGTATAAGGAGCAGTCAAATAAAAACTGAACAGCCAACATAATACACAGTCTGTGAGACAGATGGCACCACTGTTGTTACATTTCAATACTGTCACCTTTGTGATAGTGAAAAGGCATAGTGCCACATCACAGGTTCATGCATGTGGGTTGTTTGCAGACCCATTTAGTGTTCTTATCCAGCTATTCACAAGGAGGCAAGCAAAGGAGAGGTTTGATTTTTTTTTTTTTCTGTTCACCTAGGGTGCTGGAGTACATGAAATACATTTTCACATGTCTGCTGTGTACGGTGAACATTGAATGTCCCTGCTGTGTGTCCTAGTGGCAGAGATGATTTGGGGAAAGGCACACATCACTGCAAGACGATCCACACCCAGGATAAACCCATCGAGCTCTTATCCATGATGTGGTTGGGTGGACTGATGGTCTTATCTGGGGAGGCTGATGAATCACGGAGGATGAAATTCGTGTTCAGGTTGACATTATCCATGGCTCCATCGAAGCCATCATCAAAGACCACTTGATTTACAACAAAATTTGCGTGAAGTGGGTGCCATATCACCTGACAAAGGATGGACAGAATGATGTCAAGTCTGAGTCATTTGCTTCTGTACCTCAAGGAAGGTTATGTGTTTCTGTCCATATCACGACAAGGGACAAAACATGGCGCCACCAGTTTGAGCATGAGGGCTTGACAACCTTAAGAGAGACATGAATGGACATTGATTTCAGATAGACGAGGAAGTGCAAAGTTGGTGTGACTGTGGATTCATCAGTGACCAATCGCATCCCATGAAACAGGAACTGTTCATCTCATCTCCCAGTGGGATAAATGTCTTAACATGTACGTTGATTGCTTCTGAATGAACCATTCCATGGTCCCATTGTGACAGGCGTTCGGTTTTCATTTGATGCCCCTCATACGTATGTTGTCTAGGTATTGCAAATAGTGCAAACACAGTCAATAATTTGAAGACCTTATCGAAGGATAAGTTAAATTATTTATCCAATACACTACTAGCACAAAATTTAATAGATTATCCCAACCACAAGATCGCCAGAACACCAATTTCGTTATAGATTATGACGACACATTTTCCGTGAACTCTCCGTGTCCCATTTATATCATTGACTGCAAATGTGTGGATTAAGCCCAATGATAAATGAAATACACTTGAGTCAGAGCATGCTGGCAGGTAGTTTCATACAAATTTGTACTGCGTTGGTCTGATGTGAGTCTTGTTCACTTATCAGTCCTAGTCATGTAACGTTACTGTCAAAATCGTTTTTTACACGTTATTCCGTGTATAGAAGTAGGTATTAGCAATAAATATAATATTGATGTATTGGTTTTCTTTTGTGTGTGCTTATTTTTGCCTCCCAACATTTTTGAGCCTAAATAAGTGCATTTCAGTTGACATATAAAAGAAAATGAATTCAAAATGTGCATTAGGACAGCTGTGTGAGAAGCAAAACCAAGATTTTACATGCTGATTTCTCAAAAATCGTAAAAAGGTTTGGTGCTATATAAAATCAGTTAATGAAACAAAATCGTTTGTCCAAATGTTCATCAGCCTTGGTTATATCAAAGTGGAAGAGGAGAAAAATCAAGACCAAAATACAAAAGTCTACCTTTTGAAACTGTTTCACCAGAAGTAAGTGAATACAGAACTGGAAAAACAAGCTGAAATTGTTTGATAGAGGAATGTTTACAGGACCTGATGGTGTGACCATGAGATTATGTTTGGAGTATGCTGACCAATTTTCTAGCATCAGTTTAACATAGCTCCCTGCCAAGTGAATAGAAAAATGTACAGGTCATTATCTACAAAAAGAATACTTAAAAAAGACACACACAAAACTGTACATGCATACGACAGACGTTGATTTCTTATGGAATTATGTAATATATTGTGCTCACATAAGATAACTTTTCAGTAGACTGAACCAGTCCTGTGTACAAATTGACACGGTTAGTTCAGCCACCAGTTGTTTGAAACTCAGCTTGACCTGACATTCATGAGATACTGAGGACAGTAGATAGCAGAGCTCATGTTGATGCTGTGTGTCTTTATTTCTAGAAAGCCTTTGATACAGTTCCACGTTGTCACCTTGTAAGAAAAACATATGGATGCAGAACTTATATGAGCAGATATTAATTTGAATTGGACTTCCTAGCACACAAGTTAATCTTAATGGAGAAGTATCATAAGATGTCTGGTGTACCTTAAGGTACTACGATAGGAGCACTACTGTTGACATTACATAAAAGGTGTCTCACAATTCATGTTACACACTTCTAGAGATTGTGGAGGGGACTTAATAAATCTAGTTTTACATAGGAACCCATGTCTGTAAATCCAGTGATGCAACAGTGTGTCAAAGAAATAGGTCTGGCACCTTTACATG
This sequence comes from Schistocerca americana, assembly GCF_021461395.2. Classification (NCBI taxonomy): domain Eukaryota; kingdom Metazoa; phylum Arthropoda; class Insecta; order Orthoptera; family Acrididae; genus Schistocerca; species Schistocerca americana. The sequence continues at coordinate 546,145,455 of NC_060119.1, forward strand.
TATGTATATACAGTGTGATTCTGTTATGCTGGAGAAGGTTAGGGTCCCTGTACTGGAAACGAATGAGTCAGTACTGGAAATGGATGAGTCAAAAGTTATAAGCAAAAACCGTTCTGATACCTCTGACAATGGACTAAAAGTTGCCTATCCTACAATCTTAGCAACAACAGTACCAGTATATGTATTCCAGTGTGAGAGATATGAGAAGAGTTACGGTTTATAGCTTCTGACTTGTGTGTTTCTGGAATGGGAAAACCTTACCTCAAACTGATACATTTATCCTCGCCATCATCCTAGAAAGTCTGTATCATCATCATGGAATTGCCCTTTATCCTTTATATACATATATTTACAGGTGCCGGCACCTCTATAGTGTCATTGGATGATGTTTCTGGACATGGGTTCCTGTGTAAAACTTGATGTGTTAGGTCCCCTCTACAGCTTCTAGGAGTGTGTAATGTGAATTGTGAAACAGTGACCTATCTTATAACATCTGTAACCATATGATGCTGTTGACAGATGATGCAGTTGTCAACAGAGAGGTGACATTGTCAGAACTTGTTATGAAATGCAGAGAGACTTTGAGATGATCAGTGCTTTGTCGAAAGATTGGTAACTGACTATAAATGTAAATAAATTTAATGTAACACGTGTAAATAAATGAGAAGATCTGATACTGTTTGACTATGTGATTGACAGTCAGTCATTTGAATCAGTTACAGTGGCCAAGTATCTAGCATCTTCTGTCTGAAGTGATTTAAGACAGAAGGGAGCACAAAACTTTATCTGTGGAGAATGCAGATGCCACACTAAGATTTGCTGGAAGATTCCTGAGGAAGTGTAGTGCACATGGAAACGTGTTAACTTGCAAAACTCTTGTTCTACCAGTTCTTGAGTACTGTTGATTAGCCTGGGACTCTTTCCAGGTTTTATTGATGAAAGAGATAGTAAAGATTCAAAGTATAGAGGTGCGATTCAGCTCAGACTTGTTTAGCTGTTAAAAGGTTTCAGATAAATGTTCATAATAATGCTCTGGTAAATGTTGCAAGTGAGGCAGTATAGATAGCAGAGAGCCATTTTCATAAAATTCTGGGAGCCCACATCCCAAACTGAGTCAAAAAACATACTACATCTTACATCATACATCTCACTTAGTGACCACAACACTAAAAAGAAATTCGGGCCTGGAATATGAAAAGAAAAGAGGTGGAGGGGGGGGGGGGGGGGGGGGAGATGAGACTTGCTACATGTACTAGTGGAAAGTGAAAGGTTCATAAACTGACAGTGAAAGACAGCTGAAAAATGTGCTTATCTTGCAACTTAGACCTGTTTTAAGTAATTGCATATTGTCTAACATTTTTCCAGCTAATTGTTTCTACTAGTGAAGTGTGATAATGGGAAGTATGCAGATATACTGATCATAACCTCTTCACTGGGCTGAAACACAATAAAATGTTCTAATGTGCCAAATCAACTTCATAAGGAAAACACTCCAATATTTTATGCTTTGTATACATGTTACCATAGTCTGATCACATTTTGTCGATATGATGAAAACTGATTTGCCCCCTTTTTCTGTGCAGGCTTCTTCTCAATGCTTTTTTTGATCCAATTTGTCTAAATGACTTCTGGAGTATTTTCTGTTATTGCTGTACTCTGCATGTGAATCAGTGAGAAGAAATCCTTTTTCACCCAAGAAACTATGGCCATAATATTTCTGGTATATGAAATCAACTACGCCCTTTTTTTTATGCGGGACAGCTAGCTTACAACCACAACTGTATTTATGGTTTTATTTCTGGCTTTAAGAGATAGGCCTACACAATGTGCACATTAAGAAATTGGCTCATAGATTCAGTTGCATAGTTTGGTGGTTCTAACATCATTAAAAACATTATTTTCTCTTCGACTTTTTGACAGCACTGCACAAATTTGACAACAATTTTAAAGAAAGCTTTACCATAGATTGTTGTTCACACAAAATGTGCCACACTGTTTCTTTTGATATGCCCTGGGTGTTATTTGTTTCAAGTGCCATCATAATAGGAATAAAATGTAGTTCATATTGACACCACATGTAGGCCAAGCAAAGAAATTCCCACCAAGCTGTGATTCAGCTTTGTGGGAGGATCATTTCACTAGACTTCGTAGCACTGCTATATTACTGCCTTGTCTTCAGAAACTGTGTTGCAGCTCAGTTTCATTCCATAGTTTGGAGAAAGTTCTGCTCCCTTTTCCTGACCAGCTCACAGTCCCTTTGCAGGACAAGATTGGTTTACGCAGTAGTTACCAGTCACACGTTCAAGAAAACATTGGTTTGTGTCCATAGGACACAGCCAAAAATCAAATTTCCTGTGAAGTACTTCCCTGAGCATGAAAATGGTAATTGAGTCTAGAAAGCACAAAGCAGTAATTTAGTTAGATAACTTCATAAGTTAGGTCATATAAGAAGATATTTTTCTTGTTAATAAAAGAGATTTTAGATAGTTGATATACTCATAATTAAACATTGTTTATCAAGAGAAATGTTGTTTATGTTAAAACTTCATGCTGCTCACCTATTCTTTACAGTTTCTGATTTCTTCCTATTCCCATATTTAAAAGCAAATTTTTACTGACAAAATATTATCCTTTCTGATGGAAAATAAAATGTGGTAGCTGAGAGCACTTTCAAATTAAAGAATTTTTTTGAACAGTTGAATGTTGTGTAAAGTGTTAACTGCAGGAGGGAAATACATCAAATCATGGAAGTGTGAGAAGTATTTGGTTTCTGACAGATTTTAGGATCTTTGTAACTCACAAACATAATTAGTCTCTGTTCCATAACAAGCTTGGACATCTGATCATGAGGTTTGTAAGTAGTTCCATGAAGAACTTAATTGGCTGTTTTAAATACAAAAATCATAGTGTCTGTGACGCTGTAGAAGACACCTCAATTGAGTGTAAAAGACTTGTCTTTTAAAAGTGATTTTGATGTTGTAGGATTGAAGATTCTTCACCAAGGGATGCTGAGGGAAGACATACACTCTGGTCTCGTAGCAACTCAAAAGCTGCGTTGCACTCTCCAGGTTCTGCCTCCAGCAAAAGCTTCAACTTGCAGGTGGCTAATTGGCGTATGGAGAGCATTGTCCGGGACTCTGACTCCGGCAGTGAGGAGGAATTTTTTGACTGCCAAGGTATGTATTTCACTGCTTATACGTTGTTGTGGATGTGCCAGTCTTGTGAGGCTTTTATTTATTTGTATTTTAATGACATTGACTGAGCTCATGCAATGTATGTTTTGACTGATGTGCTTTTTGTAGGTAACAGTTAGATCTGCATTTTTCTACACACAGAAGAAATTGTTAGAAAGTGTGTGTGTGTGTGTGTGTGTGTGTGTGTGTGTGTGTGTGTGTGTGTGTGTGTGTATTTTGATAATATGTCGGTACTCATTAAACTCCAAAAATCATAATGTGGCTGGTACAGTGTCTGCTGTGGGATTGGCATTAAGACGTTCCTTAGTCTGTAAAGGGAAATAAAAAGGAAAAGAAAGAAATTAAGTGCATTGTTTGGAAAAGTAAAACAATGGTTCTTACAGTAATAGAGCTGTCAAAATTTGTATGCTACACAGTTTCCTTGTCCTGCAGCACCAAGTCTCTCTATACATTTTTTTTTTCTTTTCTTCTATAAAAATTCTTGATAACTGTCATATTTTACCATAAACATGGGCCATATTGTGATTTCAGGAGGGCATACTGTCACTTGGGAGCTTTGATGTTCAGTTTGTTATTTATTTCAGATTTATGTTACTTTTTTTAACTATGTGTCAATGAGTGTAGCTTTGTGAAACCTGATGATGTTTAGTCCATTGTGAAGTTCAGTTGTCTGCAAGAGAGAAAGCATTTGTCAATTCTTTTATGTAGTCAGTTTCCATTATGCATTTTGTTTTGCATATGATCTTTAGGTGTGTTGTATATTATTTTCCTGTTTGTGTGAAGATTACACTATTTATTTAATCTTGACCCTCTTATTTGTTGCTACATGACATTATCTCATAACAGCTTTGCATAAGGAGCCACAAGCCATAATGTAACATTATAGTAATTGGTTATTTGTAGTACAAGTTAACATGCAGTAAAATTAATCTATTTTAAGAATTGATTCTCCTAATCTCTAGGCATGCAATGTATTTTACATTTGGCAAGTAGGTAGAGTGTTCACATGTGGTCCCATTCAGTACTCCACATAAATCTGTCTCGGAAACAATAGCTAGATGTTAGCTTTGAAGTAAAACTGTGTGCGATACCTTTCTTCTCTGTATCTATTGATCCCTACACATGGAATTTACAAAGCCTTTAATGGTGCTTCATTCTGGGCTTCATAAATTTTCTTCTTTTTTTCACTTTGTGTGCCCTTCTGCCTTGTCCAAACGTCCTCATTAATTTACCACTAAATTGTGTAACAGACTCCTGTAAAATTTCTCTCCATTTCCATTGCTTTCAAACTTAATATTTATGCTAATGTGAATTTCAGAAACTCTTGCAATAATTACAAGTTAATATTTGATTTTTGCTGGGTTTTTGCTCCCAGTAACAAGTAACATATGCCACACCATCACTGGTGCTCTGCACTTCAAATGAGATCAGCCTCTGTATTTGTGGGATCAGTTACTAGACCATACAGTGTTCGGTACTGGACAGAGGGTATACTCTCACAACTGTGCCGGATAAAACCTTTCCATTGTGCCGAATGAATATGGAAATCTGTTGTTCCATAAAGTGCACCATTATTCTGGTGATAATATTATTTCCATTTCCTTAAAATTTTGGGTTAATGTAAAATTTTTACACTGCCTTACTGGATGCAGTAACTTCACATTACAGCCTCTGTTAAATGCATGTGTACATTCCTGAAATGGATACTTGTTTGCATTTTGTCTGAAGGCCATTCTCCTGTAGCCATGTTAACAGCATTTTCAACAATAGTTTCCTAAAAATGGTTCTTTTAAAATAGGTGCTATGTTTGCATGCAAATAAACCAAGTAATGGGAAAGAAAGTACTGCCTCTTTACTACCATTGAGTTTTGGTACCAGGAATAATTGAGCCACTGAGCATGCTGTAATTCTCTATAACGTCATTTGGCAAAATAATATTATGCAGTGATTTATTGGAGTAGTGAACTGTGTAGCCTTAAAACATCTCCCTGACTCTGCTGAATAAAAGTGGTATTGGTGACTGGTCTAATGCACATTATGGTAGCCACAAGGAAGATGACACCAAACTATGAAAGCTTCGGCATACATGAAATATTGATTTATGAATGTGTGTCCAGTTATTCTCAGTCACTTGGAATGAATCAGAGGCAAGTGAAATCAAATTTTAAATTATTTTCTGGACAATATATGAATCATAAATGGCATCAGTAAATCTCACTCTTAAGTTCTAGTAGTGATAAGAGGTCTGGTCTATTGTCATACGTAAAAAGAAATCAGTTCTAAACTTTCTTGAAATTTTCAACAATTTAAGACTGTTGGAAGTGATGCAGGGGAATCCATAATTGCTCTTAGAAATTATTTGGTCACTGGTAGAGTTCCAGCAGGATATGGTGGTCAATGCACAGTGACCAGGTTTCATCCAGGGTGCTGGATTTGTCCAGAAGAGGAGGGTGACAGTGGTTGCCATCTTTTGGCTGGTTGACGATAATGGAATCGAGGCACATGGCCTGCAATCTTCCTCAAATGACTTTACAGAAACTATTCAATTAAAAAAAATATTTCTGCTTTACTTATAGCTTTATACATCAGGTTGATGAAGATGTGCCCTTCATTTCATTAATGGTCACAGTTATTGTGATATTTACATGGAAGTAAGACAGTGTGCGAAATTTAAAAAAGTTTGTGATGAAAAGTAGTGGTCTCTGTGGTTTTGCATTTGGTGCATATTACTTAATATTTTGCTATGTGTGAAATTTAGCAAACACACTGAATTTTTATTAGGCTTGGGTGGAGGTCTCTGTCTGTCACCAATCTTGAGAAAATTGATCTGACATAACATACTCATTTGGAATGGCACTGAGCCAGAGTGGAATATCCACAGCATTCCTCATATTTCATAAATGGTTTGATATATCAAAATGAGATTTTCGCAGATGACAGCATGCAAAGGGGAGAGGATTTTTCCATATCCTTATTATGCAAAACTTCATTATCTGTCATGTTATTCTACTAACTACACACTTTTTTGATGAATTGGAACAACATAAGTGAAGACATTACACATTTATTTTGTGCTGAGGATGTAATTTTTCATAAGATCCTGACCTTACTTTTCCTCAGTTTCTCACTTAATAAACTGTTGTTTCAGAATCCTCTTGCAATTGCGTCTGCACAATGTGTTAGTGAGGTAAGACTGTGTAAACTCTGCTGTATTTTGGCAAAAGAAGCAAATTGTAACATGGCAACCAGAGAAATGTGTAGGTTTTATTCAAAATTCGCCATTCATGATGCTTCTCTGAAAGTTATGAGTTGTTAACAAGCCAGACGAAAATAAATCTCTGCATTTGTGGTGAAATTCTGTGTAGTTACTAACCAAAGCAGAGGTGACAGTAGATCTTTTTGAATGGCTACCATGCAAGTGTGGGCATGGAAGGGCATCACTTAATATCTTCAAAAAATGTGAGCATAGGCTTCAGTTTTAGAATGACACTTCCCCTCCAGCACTTGGTATTTACAGTACGGCACCTGCCCGTAACCACCACCACTATCGCTCTCCGCAGGCATGCCGTGCCATGCCATCTGCACGTTCACTGGCCATGGTATTCTGCACGGATTCCAGCCACAGAGTAGAAACTTGTGTGTTTATGAAGCAGTTTCTTTTAAATTGACATATTCCATTAATCCTATTCCTGTTATTGCTTCATTGAAACTGCCATCTGCTCTTCACCGAGTACATTATCCCATTTGATATACTCGTTTCTTTTTATCTTCTTTTTACCTGCAATATAGTGTAGGTATCTACGTATTAGGAAAAAAAAAATGGGAATTTTTCAGATGATGTTTAATATTAAAATTTAAAAGGAGTAAAATGATTGCTTATCAAAATTTCACTAGAAACAATTGTAGAGCCACAGAAGTTTTCCATCTGCTTAAAATCAGTGGTAGAAGGCATGAGTGTGCAGCATACAGCCTGTAATCATCAGATTAATTACATTTTCTTTGTTAATTTGAAAGCTTTCCATATAAATTTGTAGGTGAGGATGTATTGCGCAATTGATAGTTTTCATATTGGGCCATATGAAAAAAGATTTTCTCCCCGTGTATCGAATGTTCCAACAACATATGGAAATGCAGCCGGGTGATATTTTCATCAACTGCTGATATTTCAACAGGTGAGCACACAGTCATTTTCATGGCATCACCTGGCTGCATTCATGTATTAAGTGGTGATAGTGTGGTACTCTTGGCTCTTTTCAGTATGAGTAGAATGTTTACTGACACTATTTATTCTATTTGTTATATTAACACATCCATTCACATGACAGCCTAAAGTCGCTGTCACGTGGAGCAAGCTTTGTCATAAGTTTGCATAGTGGCATGTATGGCTGCTGGCCAGTAGGTACTGGGGACAGCTAGTCCACACGCACAAAAACAGTTTAGCAGAAAGTTGGTAGCAAAGTGTTTCAAGTACAGATATTTGTTGTAATAATTAGGGATTTTCTTAGACTATATGCATAAGTCTTCCAATATGCAAAAATTAAAGTGGTAATATTTTCTTTTGCTTCCCTATGGAGCCACTTGTCATATTTAAGACACTGTAGTTCCACCTGAGTGTCTTTCTGTCATAGCCATGCATGTGGATTGTGATGCCCTGTGTTGATAAGGCTCTTGATTATCCAGTGCAGATAGGAAATTATAAGGAAAATAGTGCAAGAACTATCATCTGAATACATGTGAAACACTCTGCCAACAAACAGTCTAGCAGTGTGTGCTGACAACTTGGAAACTGCTGTATGGACTGTCAAGTAAACTTACAGCAAATCTTACTCTGTGTGGGGCAGGCTTGATAATACATCTGACTTGTACCCTCATGACTATGAGGTTCCCTACAGCTGGTCAACACTTGAACTTTCTCAGAGCTTCCCACATGCTTCAGGTAGTGTGTTGATGAGCTTCATGCTTCCTCATAGTATGACTTGACACCTTAGCAATGGATATGTCAGCATATTCTTGCAATGTAATACACTCCACTTTGAGTGCTTTTTTGGATTCTAAAACAGCTGCATGATTATGGTGTGCAGTTTGGCCTGTTGGGTGTCCGCATTGGAAGGTTTCTGTCAGCGACTGCTCTGTATGCCAGATGAGCACAGATAGGAAAGGCACCTAAGATAGGTAATTGTCAACTTCCCACTGAGCACTGCCACTGAGGAAAGGAGAGTAAAATTAGAGGTTAGTAGCAGAGAATGGCATTAAAGCAGTACTTAAATTGCTCATACATTTGATCTGCATCTACAGAACTGAAGTGAGAATAATAAAATTTGATGGTCAGAGAAGAAACTTTCATGCTAAGAAATGTGTAACACTAGTGTTCAACTTGCATGTCAAGAAAGTAATAAATAAAATGAAAGAAAATTTCAGCACAGAAATAAAAGTTCAAACAGGAAAAATATTGTGGTCATGGTTTGCAGATGACACAGCACTTCTGACCAGATGTAATGAAGACTTAAGACTTCTCAAAAGAAAGCAGCAGCATGCCTAGTATGAAAGAAGAAAAATGAAGTTGATAAAGAGAAGTAAAAAGATGAATAGTGATTTGCTTAATATAAAAGCTGAAAACGCAGTCATGGAAGAAGGTATGTGTCTGGGGCACAGTACTGTGTGAAAGTGGAATGTAGACCAACAAGATTGCAGAGAAGAAACTTTAAACAGTTGAAATGTGGGGGACTATTAAAGAATATTAAAAATTAAGCATAAAGTACAAAATGAAAATGGACTAAAAGAAGTAGGTGAAGAAAGAAGCTTCTGGAAGACCCTTACCAGAACAACTCTTCTTTTATAATCGTGTTCCTATGTTTAACTTAATGTGGAAGATTTTAAAAGGTCCCCTCGTGTTACTTAAGTGTAATGAAAAATTTAAGATTTGCAGTTGATGAAAAATAAAAATCTTTGAACTGTATCCCATAAAATGAAATTTCATTGACAGTTCAATGAAAACATATCAGATGCTGATATTTTCTGGCATAAAATGAGAATTTCTGTGGCCATCACCAAATTAATATTTGTGTAGCAGGCAATCAAAAAGTTTCTTTTCAGAAGGCATTACAGTCCAGAATTGTTGTGCCAATCAGGCAAAACCACTGTGAGCATTAAGACAATTGTCCTTCTGACACACCAGTTTGAAGAAACCTATTTGGTAAAACAATGTGCCCTGTCATGTGAGAAGACCATAACTGCCTGGTGCACATCCTCTTCCAACAGAAATCATTGACCCTTCAAGGGCCTTTTTAAGTGACAAAAGGTGTGATAATTGAAGGGTGAGAGATCAGGACTATAGGATGGGTGCTACAGTGTCTCCCACGTGAGTTAGCTTAACTTCTGCACTGCTGCATTTACAATATAGGGACATGCGTTATCAAGAAGCAGCAGCACCTCAATAATGGTTTTCGACAGGCATGCTACCCCACACACATTCTTCATTGTCCAGTGGATGTCTCTCTCTGTTTGTCCATAAGCAGCCAAAAAAAAAAGAAAAACAGCTCATTGGTCCCTTATGAACACATTTTGTAATGAGGTCACCATAGTTCATGTTTCTGCATTTACTACACACATATTGGAAAGACACAAATGCCTCACTAATCCCTTACCTACGTGTCGATGTCTATATACCTGCATCAGAGTTGTAATATGTTGCATACATTCTGCAGCAATGCCCTCAAACAGAAACTTTCTGATTGTCGCTTACAGTTATTGTCAAAGGTGCGCGCTAATGTTTCACCTAGATTTACAGGAGCATCACCTGATGACTGTTTTACAGAAATAAATATATTTATACTAGCCCAAACCTAAGTAAGTGGAGTGTAAAAAGGAATCTTTGATTCACCCAGGTATCAATCAGTGACTCCAGAGCACAATTGTAATTAAATGCTAAAGTAAATAACAGTAACTGCTTATAGACTTCTTTTCCTTCATAAGTTATATTGTTAATGTGTTCTGTTACTTTCTCGTGTTTGATGGTAATTATCTTCTCTATCATGGAAATTAAATATTAACTGATTCCGGGGATGTTATCCCTCCCACTTTCTTCAGTTAACTTCGCATCCATCCTTGCACTTTCTCTCCACCTCTCCCTCTCCCTCTCTACTATGTGCTGTGCATGAAATGAGGATATATACACACACTATTCCTTGTTTTTCTCGCCCTAACGTTTGATGTAAAGACAACCTTCACAGTTGGTTGGTAAGCTTAAAATAATATGTATTTTCCTTTGTATTAGCTGTAAATGTAGATCAGACATTTGAAGAAAATACTCATTTCTCATTTTACGAATAGTGTTATGAAATGTATTATGTCATGGTATGTCTTTGTTTCGTATAAGTAGAGAATGTAAATTTTATTTTGTTATGGATCTAGATTTAAATCTCTGTTGAGAGTGGAAGTTTTGTCTCAGTCTGTGTAGAAGTGTGATATGATCCAAATTATTAAAAAAATGTTGTAAGAACTTGATGATTGTGTCAACACTGTCAGTGGTTGAAGATTCTAGTGATGCTATCTGGAAAACAAAGGTAGAGATGTGATAGAATTATACTTATGATTTAATAGTGAATTATTTCATGTCGAAGGTGCTGTTCTAATAGTTCATTGGATGGCTATAGAAAGTGAACAAATAACAGAACAAAATAATTTGTGTATTATTGAAATTTTAGGTGAATTGTAGGTTTTGTTTCCATTTTGTCAGAGATAAAATTCTTGAAGATTATTACAGGTGAATTTCAATTTTATGTTTTTTGTGATTCTTTGCCATAAATTCGTAGCACCTGTGAAAAACCAATAAGATCGGTGCTAAAAATTCCCCAATTTCTCATTTCTTCCTAGTAAGGCTTACCTCGATTCTATGTTTTTACTCAACATCTTTCTTGACTTTGTTCCATTCTCTTCCTATTGACATTTGATGTGACTGAATGAGTGCCAGAGAAGACAGATGGTTCCCACTATGGGTGGTGACGGAACTAAAGAAATACTTCAGGCCATTGCAGAGAGGGAAGACGTGAGAGAGAATTTGCTGACATAATCCACAGTCGGTATTGACACCCAAACCCAACTTGTAAAGTTTAGTTTCAGTGTGCAGTTGCGCAGCAATGGAAAAACAGGACAGTCAATGTGAAGTGTTCCAGACCAAGCCAATATGTGATGAAGGGGCCCAGCCGCCACTTTTTCTTGTGCCACTTATAACTCGGTCTTGTCTTTTTGCATGTATTTCCGATGTACTGTATTCAGCAACAATATCAATTGTAAACCTTTTAAAATGAAACACTGTGTCTTGAAGAATATGCTCAGTCAGAATCGAGGAAATGTCGGACATTTTTGACTAGTCAGTTCTTATTGGCTGGCAGCTAGTTACTCGCACAATGACCAGCGCAGCCACTACACCACAGTAACACACATAAAATGAGTGGCTAAAGTCTAGATCGGTGGCAGTGGCAGTGGCAGTGCTTATCTATTGCTCATAGGTTGGTAGCACATCAGTTTTTTGTAGCCAGTGAGAGAATTCTTTGATGTAAACAAAGAGAAGTGAAGCAATGTATTTGTAGCATTGAAATTGAAACCGTTGTCTTGTTTGCTATTTCTCAGTGTATTAGTGAGTTTCAAGAGAAATATTTTGTGATTATGGCAGCGAGTGCTATAAAGTGGACTGATGTTGATGCATGTCTTGTCGATTAGTTACAGGGACACGAAAATGTGTCAAATATGGTGGTGAAATAAATACGCAATTGATCTTCATGAGCACACTTAGTACGAGGGGGGATCCAAAAGAAGTCGGATTGTTGTCATAAAAAATTTATTGATGAACCTTTTTACAAAATTACTTCAGTCACCTTCAAAATACTCTCCATTGCATGCGATGCACTTGTCAAGTCTCTTTTCCCACTGTTGGAAGCATGTTTGGAACTCTTCAAGTTTGATATTGTGCAGCGCCCTTTGCGAAGCTGTTTTTACCGCCTCCACATCATCATAACGCTCCCCTTTTAGCGTTTTTTTCATTCGTGGAAATAGGAAAAAGCACAGGGCTAGGTCCAGCGAATACAGAGCGTGGGGTACGACAGACCACCTCCGAGATGCCAAATAGTGGGTCACTCGTAAGGCCGTGTGTGCTGGAGCGTTGTCATGATGCAGAAACCAGTCACCTGATCACCGAAGTTCCGAGCATTTCCCCCTCACATCCTCTCGTAGATGCCTTAAAACATCCAAGTAAAAGTGCTGGTTAACAGTCTGGCCAGGGGGTACGAGTTTCTGATGCACAATTCCACGAACATCAAAAAAGACAATGACCATTGTCTTCACATTTGACCTCACTTGCCTTGCTTTTTTTGGTCTGGGAGAGTTGGGAGTCCTCCACTGGCTTGACGCTTGCTTGGTTTCAGGGTCATACCCATAACACCAACTCTCATCCCCTGTAATGACTTTGTTCAAGAAGTTTGGGTCACGTGCAGTCTCTGTTTTCAAGTCCTGACACACATTCATGCGGATGGTTTTTTGCTCCTGTGTGAGAAGGCGCGGAACAAATTTAGCAGCAACACGTCTCATGTGCAAATCCTCACTCAAAATCCGCTGGCACGAGCTCCAACTGATTCCTGTCTCTGCTGAAATTTGGTCGATCATTTGATGACAATCCTCGTTGATCTTTTGGTGGACCTTTTCAATGTTCTCCTCATTTCGCGATGTTGAAGGGCGTCCAGAATGAGCTTGGTCTTCAACACACATCTCACCATGTTTAATGCGCCCAAAGCACTCGAAAACCTGTGTGTGGCTCATAGCGTCCTCCTGGAAAGCTTCATGAAGCATTTGGTGTGTCTCCATTGCAGTTTTTTAAAGCAGGAAACAAAATTTCACACACACTCTTTGTTCTTTTAAAATTGCCATAACGACTTCGCAGAGGTAACCCGCCAAAAGTCAGAGAAACACAATACCACACTTGCACGTTCAGCTATACACTGACACCGTCTGCGCAGCTGTTTCATGAAGGTCTCTACTAACACCATCTAGTGTGAGAGCCCTGCACTACGTCCACAAGTGGCAGTGCCCTTGGAGTCCGGTTTCTTTTGGGTCTCCCCTCGTAAGTGGATCAACGTTTTTTTAAATTGAATCATGGGAGAAGCAAGGTAGATCAATGTTTATACATAATAGTCACACATTTTATACATCAATAAACACTGATGCACCTATCTTCTCCCATGATTTAATTAAAAAATGTTGATCAACTTACTCAGTGTGATTGTGTAGCTCAATTGTGTAACAAGACAGAGCAGAGAAATATTTCACTGCTTTTTTGAAGGTATCATGAGTTGTGACACTGTCATTGGTTTGCAGATGCTAGCACAGTTTAAACAGCTGCACCTGAAAAAGGAACAATTAAATTTATAATCCTTATTTACAGTAATGTTGCCCCCTTTCTTCTGAATGTATTACTTCAAAACATATCATCTCCCTGCTAATCTCTCATTGGCTGTGTAACATGCAGCTGACACCTTTTGTTCTCATCACACATTGTGACAAGCGCTGATAACATTCCTGCATGAAACACATAAGTACGCCGCTGGCCCTATTCTAGACTTTCACCAAAATGGGCTTGCCTGCTGGATGTGTAAGAGGGGGAGTGACTCTTGAATGTTAGGAGTGCAAGTAGGGTTGAAAGCATTTTGTGAAGTGCTGAAAATATACTTTTCAGGCAGACAATGTGCTATGGAAGAGATGTCACAGATACGTCACAGGGAAATGGAACAAGGGTTTTGTGATAGCATATTTTAAAGAGTTTCGTGTTCAAATCTGACACGATACAGTTGCACCAAGTACATACACTACTCATGTTGATAATTTGTACCACTCACTGTGGATCATAAAGATCATAAGCAGTGATAGAAGTCATGAAGCAAAATTGTAGTGCGTGAGCTTTTTTTGAAGTTTACGTTTTACAAAGTGTATAGAAATTCACAGAACCAATTTCTAATATGCTTGTAATGTCAGCTGGGGAACTGAACTCATTTTTTCACATCTCTGTTTCTCTCATTGCCTCTAAAATAACACTTTGACAGCAGTGAGCATATAGACGGCTTGTAAGAAAAGTGTTAAACGATAATAGCAGTGGTGACAAAGTTTGTCATTAAGCAAATGTCCACATTTATGCTTATGGTTTAATCGCTTAGCTGTCGTGATATTTTCAGTTTAATTCACCTTGTTCATCAACTTGTTGCCTTTTTTCTGTATGAGCACAAAGAAAAGCTCTCTAAAAAACACGTGTTTTGATGTATAGTTTATGGTCATAGCATGTCAGAAAATAGCTGCATTACCTTGTATAAGATACCAAATTATTTGAGTTTATGGGGGGTCAAGATGTTACGTACGGTAATATCAAACCCAACATTAAGTATTCGCTCGTTTATAATGAGTTAACTTTATTTTGATCATGTCGGTACAAACACATCCGCTCGAATACAGAGTTCGGAACGCACGAGATCAACAGTTTGAAAGAAGTTCATTCTCAAAGATGAGGCGGTCAACTCTTGCAGTCGCTAATCAAGCCTAAAATAACACTTTAACATTGGTAGAACATGAAGTGCAGCTCATAAGGAAAGCATTAAACAATAACAGCAATGGTGACAAAGTATATCATTAAGCAGACTTCCACATTTATGCGTATGGAAATAGAAATTTGTGGTAAGTTCTTTGGGAGTAAACTGCTGATGTCATCAGTCCCTAAGCTTACACACTACTTAATCTAACTTAAGCTAAGGTTGCTTTTTTCTGGGTGAGCACAAAGGATGAGCTCTCGAAAACAACTGTTTTGAACGTATAATTTGTAGTTGTAGCATGCTGGAAAATAGCTCAATTACCATCTACCCAGACACCAATTTCAAATTTTTGATGAGTTTTTGCCCGCTGTTACACATTTCTAATTTTTTTAGAACTGATGAAATTCATTATGACAATTTGTTGTATAAACATTGCATTGTACATTTAATTTCTTTCAGTTAGACAGCTTTTATACAGAATATTTGAGAGGCTTACAGCTGATAATCATGTGTACCAGTTACATGTGCTATTGCTTATATTTTGGGTTTTTAAAAAATTTTCCTCAATTCTGAATTTTCCTCAGTTTTGCGTTTTTTAAGTCTGAATTGCACACAAACATAAGATAGGGATTTCACTGTCTTTTTGTTTAGTCCACAGTTAAAATCAACAGATATTTAAAGGTTCTGAGGATTCTTCTCAAAAGATAAATAATATCTTCTTTCTAAAAAGTGGATCTCTTTAAAGTTTTGTTGTTGCCGAATGACACATTCAGGGTAATTAACGATTAGACCACCAGGCCTGCCCTTGGGTTTGATATTATTTCTGCACTGTAAATTGGCTGTAGTAGCATCCCTTACCAGCAGGCGATAATGGAAAGGAGTGAGCTGGCATTTTGTTTCAATAATAATAAGTCCTGTTGTTACCCTGAAAGCAATGAGGCCATTTGGGTTTCATATGTAACACAACCTAGTGGCACTTGATATGGGACAAACAGCAACTCAAATCAAGGATTAGAAGAAACTGCCACCTCAGGTACTGAAAAAGTCTTGTGTAGTTTTGGATATAGTGAGAAATATGAGAAATAAGAGATACTGCATACTTTTGTATATATTAACTTGTTTCATAAAATTTTAACGCCTGTGTATAAAGGGCACCAACAAAAAATAAAATGATTTTGTGCTGTTCCATTTTTGTTTCATGACTTCAAACCTATACCTATACCTATACCTATACCTTCAATATTGCTTCAGGTCAAACATCCAAGTGAGCAGCAGTAATATAAAACACAAAGTGAGCTAGGCTAGAAAAACTTTACAATCATTTTTAAAAAATGACCCCAGTTATGAACTAGCAACATAATCTCACATTGAAGCAGTTGTCTATGACATAATTAGTGATTGAATAAGCAGCTGACCAAGATCTGGTGCAACTGAACTGCTTGGTGCTTCTAATGTGACATTACTGTCTCTTTAACATCAGTCTTTGGCATCAGAGAATTATAGTGAAAATTTATTGCATTATTGTTTAATAAAACAGTATTTTAGCTCATATTATGTAAGTTTATTTTCTCCTTCTTTAAATAAACTATGATTAAATTGTGATTCTGATCATACATGGCTTACCTTGGTAACATAAGGAAAGCTATTGTTTCCATGTGTACAAAGTGCTCTGCGCACACGTTTGTGTTATGAAAAATGATGCAAAATGACGCGCCCACTCAAGGGTTAAATGAGCACCAGAGCTGTACAACAGCATTTACAGATGATTTTAGGCAGGGGCACATTCTTAGTTGCTCAGTGGTTTCCCTGTATGTCTTCCAGATATAGCTACCTGTATAATGTACTACATATTATGCAGAATTACACACAATCTTGTAGTCATCGGAACAGATGAAATGTACTCAGGCTGCAAAATACCAGGCTCCAAGGTCATACTTGGATCATTCCAGCGACTGGCAGAGAAGGTTGAGAAGACCAGCCTTATTCATGGAGTTTCAATGAAGTCCTTAATTTGCAGTATTGTCTCCAGAACTGATTGTAGCCCCTTGGTTCTGACTTGAATGGAAGGACTGAACAAGAGACTTCGAAGGTTCTGTGACAAACTAGGCTGCGGCTTCTGGACTTGTGCCATAGGTTTGGGAACTGTAGGGTCCTCGTAAATGGGGCACATGTGCACTACACATCAGAAGCTACTACTCGGGTAGAAGGTTGTGTGTGGGGCCATGCAAAGGATTTTCAGATTAGGTGACTCTCTGTCCAATCCGCATAAAAATATAGCTGTCAGAAACCAGAAGTATCAGTGTAAGACCAAGTGAAATGCCTCCCACAGGTCAGACTATTAAAATTCTAGTGGTTAACTCCCAAATCGTTTGCAACAGAGTGTCAGAGTTTGAAGTGCTCTTGAAAAGCAATGAAATCACGTAACTAGGTAAAGAAAGTGGTTGAAACCTGAAATTAATAGCAGTGAGAATTTTGGGGTAAATTCAAGAGTGTTTTGAAAGGACAGACTAAAGGGAATTGGAGGCAAATCCACTGAGATAGAAATTGAAGCTGCATGTGAGATTGTTTGTGCAAGACCTACTATCAGGGGTGGTCATAAAATTGTTATTGGATCCCTCTATTGCTCACCAGACTCCTCCCCTGATATAAATGAAAACTTTAGAGAAAACCCCATTTAACTTCTACATAAGTTCCTCAGTCATATGGGAATCATTAGTGGAGACTCTTTAATCATCCCTCAACAAACTGGGAAAATTACAGTTTTGTTAGAGATGGGTATGATAAGACATCCCGTGAAACATTACTAAATGTCTTCTCTGAAAACTGCCTAGAACAGATAATTTCAAGCCCCCCCCCCCCCCCCGCCCCCCCTCTCAGGACAGAAATACATTGGATCTAGTGACAACAAATAGACCTGATATATTTGAGGATGTTCACATCGAAACTGGTATCAGTGACCAAAATGCAGTTGTGGAACAATGGCTACCAAAGCACGAAGGACAACCAAAACAAGCAGAAAGATATGTTCAGTAAACTAGTCAGAAATCAGTGGCATTATAACTCGATGAGGAACTCAAAACTTTCAGCAAAGGGCAGGAGCATGTAGAGGAACTCTGGCTCAAGTTTAAAAGAGTAGTTGACTATGCACTGGATAGATATGTATCTAGGAGAACAGTCCATAATGGGAGGGAACCTCAATGGTATACAGTCATTGTAAAGAAACTTCCAGAGATTACTACATAATAGGTGTAAAACAAAACATAAGGCTATAGATGAAGAGATGTTGAATGAAATGCATTTGGCTGTCAAGAGAGCAGTGAGTGATGCTTTCAGTGACTTCAGCAGAAACTGTCAAATGTTGTTTCACAAAACACAAAGAAATTCTAATAGTACGTAAAGGCTGTTAATGGCACCACAGGTAGTGCCCAGTCCTTAGTGAATGAGACAGGAACTAAAATTGAGGGTGGCAAAGCAGAGCTGAAATACTTAACTCTGTTTTCAAATGTTCCATTGCAAAGGAAACCCACAACAACTGCCCCAATTTAATCCTTGTGACACTAAAAAGACGAATGAAATCAGTAATAGTGTCAGTGGTGTCGAGAAACAGCTGAAATTGTTAAAATTGAACTTAGCTCCAGGGCCTTGGTGGAATCCCTATCAGATTCTATATTGAATTTGTGGCTGAATTAGCCCATCTTCTAACTGTAATCTGTCAAAGATCCCTCAAACAAAAAAACTGTGCCCATTAGTTGGAAGAAAGCATAAGTAACACATGTCTACAAGAAGTGTGATAAACAAAACTACTGTCCAGTATCTTTGTTGTTAGTTTGTTGTAGAATCTTGGAGCATATTGTAAGCTCAAGCATGATTTGAGGTATGTTGAACAGAATGACCTCCTCCATGCCAACCAACATGGATCCCAAAAACATTAACTGCAGGTGAGCCTCACGGACCCTTGCTGTTCATTTTGTATATGAATGACCTTTCATACAATATTAAAAATAACCTCAGACTTTTTGCAGATGATGCAGTTATCTGTAATGAAATGCAGCTACATAAATATTCAGTCAGGTCTTGATAAGATGTGAAAGTGGTGCAAAGATTGCTGTAAATGTTCAGAAATGTGAAATTGTACACTTTACAAAATTGGAAAAAAAAAAAAAAAAAAAAAATGCAGTATTGTATGACTAAGATACAAGTGAGTCTCTGTTGGAATTGGCCAATAATACAAATAAGTGGGTGTAACACACTTTGTAATGATATGAAATGGAATGGTCACATACATTCAGTTGCGGGTAAAGCGCGTCACAGACTTAGGTTTATTTGGGAGAATATTTGCAATCAATACACAAAGGAGATTCCTACAAATCACTCGTGCAGTCCATTCTAGAATACTGCTCAAGTTTGTGTGGCCCAAACTAAGTAGGGGTAACAGAGGGTATTGAATGTATACAGAGAGAGGCAGCGCAAATGATTACATATTTATTTGACCCATGAGAGAGTGTTACAATGATGCTGAAGAAACTGAACTGGCAGACTCTTGAAGACAGAGATAAATCATCCTGAGAAACTCTACTATCAAAGTTTTAAGAACTGACATTAAATGATGACCCTAGGAATATAATGCAAACCCCACATATTGCTCACATAGGGATTGTGAGGACAAGATTAGAATAATTGCAGCACTCTGAGAGGCAGTCAGACAATCATTCTTCCCACACTTCATATGTGCATGGAACAGGAAGACACCCATAATTGGTACAGTGGGACATACATTTTGCAGTGGTTTGTGTAGATTCTATGGCTGTCATCCTATCTGTACATCATGTTCCAAAAATTTGCCAGAATATCCAGGACTCTCTTCTCCACTCATAAAGAGATTGGAAAAGTATGAGTCATTGTTCAACATACCAGGACACAGAGATTTGGGAAAATGAACTGCAAACCATGTCGACCAAGAATGCATGTAGTCAAAATATCATGCCCACCTCTTGGATGCTAAAAGGGCTATTCATAAATTAATCCCTGACTGGGTATGAAAAATAAGCAAATGTTTGTTGCTTCATGGTACTTTAGTGATAAATGGACACTTAGAAGGTCATATTGTGCCAGTCAACACATTATTGCATTCATTAGTGTTAAGCAACAAATGATAGAAATGGATGATGTCATTGTGTTTGCTGCCAGTTAAGAGATAAGTTCAGTCATCCATTTCCTCAAACAGGAGGAGTCAACGTTATGGTTCACCATCTGTTGCATTGTGTATAGGGGTGGGGTTATGAGTAATGGTATTGTGAGGGAACAGTGCAGAAAATTCAAGGCTGGTCGTGTAAATGTGCATGATGAAAGGGTTAGAGGAAGACATTAATCTGCAACTGATTTCTGAACTTTCACACAATGTGCCTCAGTTTTAAGAACAATCGTCTTTAACACAGAGAGAATGGGGTATCAAAAGTTTTATGTGCAGCAGGTCCAAAATGTCTAACCGATATTCATGAAATTGAAAGAATGGATTTGGTCTTGACATTCATTCATGTTAACATCAAGATGTGAACTATTTTTGTGACAGGAGGCGTGACTGGTGATGGGAAATTGGTGTATACATGAACTTTGAAAGTAAGGATCAGTTCAAACAGTCCATGCATACTCATTTGTCAAACAAGCCCAAAAAATTCAAGCAGGCACAAACTGCAAAATGGTGGTTACAGCTTTGTGGGATTGCAAAGCAACTTTGATAACAGATTTCATGAGAATAACACTTGAGAATACTGTGACAACGGTTTATTGTGAGACTCTTACAAAACTCCAAAGGTCAATACAAAATAAATGGCACAGCAATATTACTGAAGGATTCATTCTCCTTCATGACAGTATGGTACCCCAGATTGCAGATCAAACATAGGAAAATCTCAGACCTCAGAAGATTTTTCAACATCCTATTCGTAGTCTGGACTTGCACCAAGTGACTTTTGTCTCTTCCCCAAGAAGCAGTCCTAGCTGGTTACTCAGCACATCACAACCAACTTTGAACACGAGGATGCCATCAACAAATGCTGAAGCATCAGGTGGCACTATTCTTTGGTGAAGGGGTAAAGAAGCTGGTGGCTCAATATGACAAATGTTTGAATTCACGTGATGTCTATGTGCAAAGTAAAGTCAATATGTAAGTACAGATTGTGCATCAAAGGTATCTATTTTTTTTCTTTTTTGTAGTAGACAATGAGAGGTTAATTTCCTTATGTTAAGATACAGGATAATCTTTTGGTAAGAAGAAGAGTGGCTGGAAGTGGACAATATGCACTGGCTTGTAAAATCAACTACTTAGCCGGGTTTACCTCATTGTGATCTCGAAGGTGAGATAAAAGTCCTTCTCATTTGACTTAGGAAGGGCACAGTCTAAAGACACATGGCTTCCTGCTCCTGTCCGACCCTGCAGTGTATTGTGCTTGTGGAGTACTGATTTCAGTGCATCACATATATTTAATATTTAGATAAGAGTGTAGAGAATATTTTATCAATTAATGTGCTCTCTATTTTTGCGGACAATGAGACAAATGTGGTACAGCTTTTAACATGTTATGAAGTGTTTGACTTGCTCTGTTAAAGTAGCTGGTAAAACCACACAAACACACACACACACACACACACACACACACACACACCCCTCACATCCTGAATTTCCAGAAGTGGAATGAGCTGGAGTAAAAGGGAATGTAATTAAAGAGGGTACCAAAAAATAAGACTCGGCAGTGGAAATAACAAACAATTTGTGAAAGAAGGGATTGTTTTGATAATTAAAGTTTTTGTTGTTGTAGCTTTGGCTGATGTTTCTCATCAGCTCTATTTAAGGTCTTAAAGCCATTATAAATAATGACAGTTTGTGTTGGATTCGCTTAAATGACTGTGAAATTGTTTAGTGTTCATCTCTCTCTCTCTCTCTCTCTCTCTCTTTTTTTTGGGGGGTGGGGGGGGTGGGGGTGGGGGAAGCATGTTCTAAAATTTATTAATTTTCAGATCGGATTCGCAGAGATCTAAGTATGCCATTCTAGGCATGAATCAATGATATTTGAACTAAGAAATTATAATGAAATCAGTGATATAGTCTTGGTAGTAGTTTATTTGCATTTAATTTATGTAAATTAGTGATAAGTCTACAATGAGCTCTGTATTTGTGTGGTTGGATTATACAGCATTGGTCAGTTAATAAATATGTACCATATTCTTGTAAAGCAATGAAGACAAATCATATGCAAAGGCAAGGCTTTTACAGTGCTCAGAATGTTAAAATGGAAACAAAACATATCAATCACAATGAAGAATGAAAAATGAAGCCCACATATCAAAATCTGCTATAGATGTGTATTTACAGATACATTGTGCCATATGATTACTGTGATAGGTTCTGACTTTGATAACTTCATACTTTTAATGTATATTCTGGTAGGTAGTAAGGAAAAATCAAAGGGAAGTGAATATTTTTATGATAAGAAATTTGGAGGTGGATAGTGCACAAAAATTTGGTTTTGTTGATCAAAGATAGTAATTTATAAAGCCTGTCAAAATGTTCAAAGTGAAATATGTTAACTGTAGTTCGAATGTGAAAGAATAAAATAGTGCAGAATCATTCAAAGATTGTTTACTAGATTTTCATACTTTTATGACACACTAATTTTAGTAATGACTTCTGCCCATCACATATTCATTAATAATTGTCTCCTGCAACCATCCACCCAGTAGGTCTCACACTCAATGTGATATGTAAAGATTCTTTTAATATGAAAGCTTCAGGTAGTGTTAATAGTTAGTTTGTGTTTCTGCCTGCCTCATCATCAGTTCAAGTGTGTGGTGAATATAGTCATTTCTCATTCTCTATTGTAAATTTATAGTGTATTGAATTTTATGATTTAAATAGTTTGGCTAATTAAAAAGTGGAAGAAGTTTCCAGTTTTATAATTAAAGCCATAAGTAATTTTCATAGTGCATGTGTAATTTTGTAGCTCATTCTTTTGTTTTCTCTTACAATTTCTTTCTGCTCTTCATCCTTCACTATCTGCTCCTTATGTCTGGTCGACAGCGGGCTTTGTTATTCCTGTTATTAAGGGTAGGTATATGAAACAACATCTGATATATTGTTGTTCATCAGTACCAGATATAAAAATTTAGAAATGCAGTGTTTTGAAAATTTCCAGTTATTATGTGGCACTTGAATTACAGTTGCTCTTTTTGTTTTACCAGTATGTATTCTTTTTTGGAACTTTTGTGTATTATCTAATTTTCTGGTTGATGAGTTTTTATTTTGATTTGTGCTCAGTGATTGCAGCATCACATTTTCTTTGAAAGTTTCCTAGTAGGTGAAGTTAGTTTTCTGAAATTTAACTTTCACAAAAGCACCCATTGTAGTAATTTGCATAAAACAGCACACATTTAATAAAATTAAAAACTTATTTGACCAAGAAATCACCTTTCATTGAATGATATTGTTTAGATGTTTTGTGTATTTGAACGTGCTTCATCTTAAGTGCGCAGGCTGGATCATATGTATTTCGTTTTGACTGCATGGTAAAATGTGTATGCAGCCATCAGTCACCTGAACATTGAATTTCCTTTATTCTTCTCTTGTATCTTTGAAAGCTTGATAATGTTGAATAATCTTGACTATTAGTGTACTGGAGTATATGCTGTGTATTTGAACACCCTTTGTTACTAGACAGATGTCATGGTCTATAATAAAATATATTAATTGGAATATTCAAAATTGTTTATGTATTACAAACCTGTGTTAAAAATGAGAGGAGAATGGCCTTATATATTGATAGAGAAAATTTGGATGCTTGCATGCACTACACCACAACCCAAAATTGTGTGTTTATTCATTTTCTATTACATTTTATACATATTTCAGTATGTTGCATGATCTGATGTTAGCATTCTTTCATTTTCAGTACGCATGCTAGTGAATTAATACATGTTCTGTTTTAACTTTTAAAAGCTAAATATGTGGTACATGAAGAATATTGACTGACTGCATGATTTTGTAAGCTTTGTGTTTGAAATTAAATTACATTAGAAGTTTATGTATAGTTCTATACATTACTAAAAGAGTAGAAACAAATATAATGTGACTACATAATTGGAAATGTGAATTTTGGTTATAAGTCCTGTATCCTTTTTGAAATTTACCTTTTGTAATGGTGAGGGTAGTGTTGCAAACAAGCTTTATAGCATCTGAACAGGATCTTAGGGTTAAATAGTGGTTGGTGTACATTTTAAATGATTATAAATTTTGAAATCGTAGCTGGAACGACAGTGCTCTTGTAGTGTAAGTTAACAAAAACCAGTCAGTCTAAATTGCAAATGGTATTCATTTTTTTGGCAACTGGTAACTGTCATAGATAGATGATCTTCAGAACAGCGTGTGTCTCCACTGGTTATGCATTGTCAGTGTAAGGATTTATTAAATGTGCTAAGAGGCACTAGTCATATTTCCATTGGTGATGTGTAGTTGATGCACATAGCTGTCATACATGCTCGAGGCCCTTGTTGTTGATGACAGTTGCTTCCTGGCATATACAGTGGCTCTGCACAATGACTCCACACATCACCAATGAAGTTACATACTGGGCTGAAGAGGGCCTATCTATAACTGAAATTGGTTACCAGAGAAATAAACACAATTTGCAGTCTACAAGATCTTCAATTGCATAATCTTATTTAAATGGCCCAGACCACAGAGTATGAGGCTTAGTTTTTAGCTAGTACTAGGATTTTTTTCTGCACTTCTTTCACTTTTAACAATTATTTCTAATGGAAAAATGCCATGTTGTATTCTAGTTCAGACTTACCCCCCCCCCCCCCCCCCTCCGCCACACACACACACACACACACACACACACACACACACACACACACTCATGTAAGTGGCTGGATAAGAAAGTTTTTAGTTTGAAGGTAGGTCAGAGCATACCATCTCCAGTAGCACCAAGCTTAGTAAAATATTGTGCTGTGCAAAGCAATCTTCAAGTTTGTGAAAAGTATGTGTTTATTTTATTCAGTCCCAGAGTCTCTATGAAATATAAAAACATAGGATTATGAAGTTTCAAATAAAAGTAATGATACACTGAAGTGCCAAAGAAACTGGTATAGGCATGCGGAGTCAAATACATAGATATGTAAACATGCAGAATATGGCGCTGCACTCAGCAACTCCTATATAAGACAACAAGTGAATAGAGCAGTTGTTAGATCACTTGCTGTTGCTACAATGTCAGGTCATCAAGTTTTCAGTGAGTTTGAACATTGTCTTACAGTCGATGCATGAGAGACGGGACACAGCATTTCCAAGGCAGGTATGAAGTAGGTATTTTCCTGTATGACCATTTCACTAGTGTACCTTGAATATCAGGAATCCAGTAAAACATTAAATCTCCAACATTGCTGCAGCCAGAAAAACATCCTCCAAGAACAGGACCAATGATGACTGAAGAGAATCGCTCAATGTGACAGAAGTGCAACTGTTCTGAAAATTGCTGTAAATTCCAATGGTGGGCCATCAGCAAGTGTCAGCGTGCGAAACAATCAACGAAACATCATTGATACAGGCTTTCGGAACTGAAAGCCCATTCATGTACCCTTGATGACTGCATAACACAAAGCTTTACGCCTTGGCTGGGTCCAACACCAACACTGGACTGTTGATGACTGGAAACATGTTGCCTAGTCAGACGAGTCTCGTTTCAAATTGTGTCAACTGAATGGAAGTGTACGGGTATGGAGGCAACCTCATGAATCTATGGACCCTGTATGTAGTAGGGGACTGTTCAAGCTGGTAGAGCCTCTGTAATGGTGTGGGGCGTGTGCAGTTGGAGTGATATGGGACCCCTGATACATGTAGATAGATGACTCTGACAGGTGACACATACATAAGCATTCTGTCTGATCAGCCTGCATCCATTCATAGCCATTGTGCATTCCAACAGACTTTCGCTATTCCAGCCGAGTAATGTGACACCCCACACATCCAGAATTGCTACAGAGAGGCTCAAGGAACACTCTTCTGAGTTTAAACACTTCCACTGACCACCAAACTCCCCAGACATCAACATTCTTGAGCATATTTGGGATGTCTTGCAGTGTGCTGTTCAGAAGAGGTCTCCATCCCCTTGTACTCTTACAGATTTATAGACATCCCTGCAGGATTCGTATTTTCAATTCCCTCCAGCACTACTTCATAAATTAGTCGAGTCAATGCCAAATAATGTTGCAGCACTTCTGTATGCTCATGGGGCCTCTGCATGATATTAGGCAGATGTACCAGTTTCTGTGGCTCTTCAGTGTATGTATAAATGAAAGGCAAAGAAATAACAAAATTTTAGAAGAAAGTTAAGAAGTCCAATCTCTTATTAATCATGTGTCAATAATTGTAACTAAAAGATCCAGAGTCAAGTGTAGATATGAAGAGCTGTCAATGTGAGGGAATTTGGCTGAGATAGTCCAGAGATTTGCCACAGCTGTTTTATGTATTTTTAAAATTAATAACAGTGCTGTGATTTTGAAGACAGTAGGCTATTATGTTATTGTCTATGTTAGAAATGTATGATAAATACAGCATGGAGTCTCCTCTAAGTCATGAAATATTGCAATGTGAAATAAATGACTACGGAACAGTGCAAGGAATTTATTAAATACTTGCACTACCATGCCTTTTTAACCTTAGGTCTTGCCAATCAGTTTATTAATAATTAACACAATTTTTGAATGTCATTCATCTACATTTTTGCACTGTTCTAGTTAACATGATTGTAGTAAAAAAAAATTGGCATTTTGTATTGTATGAAGAGGTTCTTTGGCACTGGGTCTGGGTGTGAGTAAAAGGTGTAATTTGTTCAGAACCAATGATGATAAAACCTAAATCTTAAGACTCCAATTGCTTATTGTGATGATTGGGGAAAAGTAAACATTATTCTGCTTTGGTGGAACTTCTGAATGATTACTTTAACTTGTTTGTCAACAGTTAAGTCAAGTGCAGGTCGAAAAAGCTTCCAAGAGGTAGCTAATAGTAAAAATTAAAAAAAACTGATAACAGAAGTTAATAAAACAGGAAAGGTCAAAGTATTAACATTATTAGGAGAGATAATTGAAAGAAATACATTAGAAAAAGCTGCAAAGATGAAAGAATAAACAGTCTGGAATGAGCATATGGAATACTGGAGAATATTGGCACTAAAAAATGTGTAACACAATGGCAAAAATAACAAATTACAACACAGCACTGAAACCGGGATGTCTCTGTACAAGTGACCGCCTACACTGAATTATGGGTCATCCAAATTATAAGTACTGGAGACAAGAATTATGAGGAAATTTTGAGGTCAAGTAAGAAGCACAGAAAACTGACACTTAAGAAAAATATAGATTGACAAAAAAAACCAGGCTCCAAGAAGTTAGTAAGGACTTGGAATACAAAATACAATTGTTGTCCAGCATGTAGAACGTCTTGGTGACAATTTCCCAACTGTGGTAATGGTTTTGAAGAAAATATCTGCTGGTGACCTGAGTGGACACAGGACGACTCCTTGTTTTGCCCATCATTCGTTATTTTGCTTCCATGGTAGCAGGTTTTCTTCTTGGGGCCCAATTTTGACAAGTTTCTTGCTATTATCACTTCTGCTTCATCTCATTACTTTCACCTTTTTTCACTTGACTGTCAGTCCATATTCTGTTTAGGCTTCATTCCAATCAACATATCCTGTAATTCCTCTTCACCTTCACTGAGGATAGCAGTATGGTCAGTGAATCTTGTCATTGTTATACTTTCACCTTGAATTTTAATCCCATTCTTGAACCTTTCTGTTATTTCCATCATTGCTTCTTCAATATATAGTTTGAACAGTAGAGGTGAAAAACTGCATATGTGTTCTATTCCCACTATACCATTTGCTTGTCCTGTTGTTATTATGCTGTATTCACCTGAGGGGTACAGGACGACTCTTGTGCACTCTCAGGACACCTGACTAGATAAATGCCTTTGGGGCCAAAACCAGTTGTGGTTTTAAATAAAAAGAAAAGTGCAACTAGTGTGGACATTTTCTTCAAAAAAATCATAAAAAGGAGAAGCAGCAGTGGGAAAAATATTTTTTCCAATAGAAAGTGTTAAGATCTGAAGGATTCCAAGATAGAAAGTGTTAGGGAACAGTTGTGAAGTTGTCTGAAAAAGATGAATGGGGCACAGTGAAAAGGTGGAAGAAAAGGAAGCAGAAAATGAGAACGAACTTAAACTGGTTTGTCGTCCATAGATGTCCATTATGGTGAGAGGGGTGAGGAGCATAACTAAGTTAATAGCAAGTGCAATCTTTACTCTTGGGATGACGGTTTACTATTGTAACAAATTGGTACATAAAAGAAAATATTTTTTGACTGGTTTGATGCAGCCCACCATAAATTCATTTTGTGCCATACTCTCCACCTCAGAGTAGTACTTGCACCTCTCACTTATTTGTATGATGCATTCCAATTTCTGTCTACCCCTAAAGATGCTTCTATAGTTCTCTCTAGAACCAGGGATGGTATTTGCTGATACCTTAACATATGTCCTATCATGCAGTCCCTTCTTGTTAGTGCTTTCTATATGTTTCTTTCATCTCAGATTCTATGAAAAACCACCACATTCATGATATTATCACTCCACCTAACTTTTGACGTCCTTCTTCTAAGAGCAGCACATCTTAAATGCTTCAGTTCTCTTCTTTTCTGGGTTCCTACAATCCATGTTTTCACTGTCATACAATGCCATGCACTACACCCATTCTCAGAAACTTTTTCCTCAAATTAAGACTAATGATTGACCTGAGTAGAGTTCTTTTGACCGTGGATGCCCTCGTTGCCTGTGCTAGTCTACCTTTTATATCCTCCTCGTTTTGTCCATTATTTGTTATTTTGCTTCCAAGGTAGAAAAATTCCTTGATAGATCCCAATTTCATTAAGTTTCTTGCTATTCTCATTTCTGCTACTTCTCATTATTGTCGTCTTTCTTCACTCTACTGTCAGCACACATTCTGTACGCATTAGTGTATTCATCCCTGTTCTACTCCCATTGTACCATTTTGTACCACTATTGATATTACCCAATATTTGCCTGACCATAAAAAGTTATATTCTTTCCATTTCACTTCCTTGACCCTCCCATTGTATCTAAACTGAGCCTGTACATTACACATTTCAGGTTTTTTAGCTTCTC
The DNA here is from genome assembly GCF_021461395.2 of Schistocerca americana. Classification (NCBI taxonomy): domain Eukaryota; kingdom Metazoa; phylum Arthropoda; class Insecta; order Orthoptera; family Acrididae; genus Schistocerca; species Schistocerca americana. The sequence goes on from NC_060119.1 coordinate 546,174,446, forward strand.
TACCATGTTCAAATTTCTGACAGTCCATGCTCTCTAACTTGTGGAATGTTTCCATTTTGTTGGTTATTCAATCTTTTTCCTGTGGTTACCTCCTCTTTCACTTCCATACAATGCTCTTCAGTTAAATATTTTCAGAAAAGACTTCATAACACTTAAATTCACTTTTCAGAAATGTATTTCATGCTGTCACAGTGTCTATGTTTTATAGCCTGCCTCCTTCTGCATCACCAGGTACTTTGCCACCAAACAGCAAAACTCACTTTCAGTTTTGTATGTTTCATTTCCTAATGTAATTAAAAAAGTTTGGTAACTCATTTCCTAACCTAATTCGCTCAGCATCACCTGATTTAACTTCACTACATTCCGTTAACATTGTCTTACTTTTGTTGATGGTCACATTATGACCTCTTTTCCAGACAGTATCCATTCTGTTCAAACACTATTCTGATGTCCTTTTGCTGTCTTTGACTGACTTACAATGTTGTCAGCAAAGCAAAAAGTTTTTGCCTCTTCTTCCTGAACTTTAATTCCATTTACAAATTTCTTCATGGTTTCGTTTATTGTTTGGTTAATGTGCAGATTGAATAACACTTTGGACACGCAACAACCCTTTCTCAGTCCCCTCTCAACAACTACTACTGCCCCCTAATATCCTTCAACTCTTATAACTGCAGTCTGTTTTTTGTACAAGTTTTGAACAATTTTTTATCTTCTGCATTTTATTGCTGATACCTTCAGAATTTTAAAGACACATCCTTCCAATGCTCTCAAAACTTTCTCTGTATTTACAAATGTTTTAACTGTAGGTTTGATTTTATTCAATCTATCTTTTAAGATATGTTTTTAGGGTCAGTATTCCTTGGGTGGTCTTACATCTCTCCATAACCCAAACCTCTCTTCAGTTTTTATCAGTTTTTCCATTCTTCTGTAAATAATTCATGTCAGCACTTTGTAACCTTGGCTTACCAAACTGATAGTTTGGCAACATTCACGCGTCTCAGCACCTACATTCTTTGTATTTCAAATTATTACCTTTTTTGTAAAGCCAAATGGTATTTTGACAGTCTTGTATTTCTTGTGCACAAAGGTGAATAGTGTTGTCATGGCTGGCTCTCTCAAGTATCTTTATAATTAAGAGGGAATGTCATCTACTCCAGGATCCTTGTTTTAATTTGTGGTTTTCAGTGCTCTGTCAAATTATTCATGTAATTTTATACCTTTGATCTCATCTTCATATACTTCCTCTTCCCTTTTGATCATAATAAGTTCTTGAAATTAATTTTCCTTGTATAGGTCATCAATATATTTCTTCAGTTCTTCAGCTTTCTCTTCTTTATTTAGTACTGACTTGCTGTCTGAACTCCGGATATTCTTTTATCTGCTTATGTTTTCGCCAAAGATCTCTCTAATTTTTCTGCAGATGGCCTCACATCCTTCCTATAGTCATATATGCTTTTACAGCCCAACATTTGTCCTCTAACCAAGCCTGCTTAAATATTTTGCACATTCTGCCGATCTCATTTTTTTGTCATTGTGTTCTTGCTTGCTTACTTCATTTGCTACATTTTTATATTTTCTCCTTTCTTAAGTTAAATTCAGTATTTTCTGTGCTACCCAAGGACTACTAGTAGGCCCTGTCTTTGTATCCATGTGATCCTACTTCATCTCTTAGAGCCATCCATTTGTCTTTCCCTCTTTAAGTTAGTTGTTGCTTAATGCTCTGTTTGAAACTCTTCACAACCTCTGGTTCGTTTACTGTATCCACATGTACTTAATTTCCTATCTTCATGCAATTTCTTTAGTTTTAATCTACAGTTCAAAAATTACAGTCGGAGGCCACATTTGCTCGTGGCAGCTCAAAATCTGGTTTTGAGAAGTGTTACATCATTATATAATCAATACCAAACTGTCTGGTGTCTCCAGGAGCATTTCATGTAAAAAAACCGTATTTTGCAATCCTTAAACCAAGTGTTAGAAATGATTAAATTATCCTTTGTGAAAAATTCTGGCTGGTAGTTTTACCATTAGCCTCTCCCCCATTCCACATTCTCCTACTACTTTTCCTTCTCATCCTTTCCCTACTATCAAATTCCAGTCTTCCATTACAAATAAATTTTCATCTTCCTTAACTGTCCAAATAATGGCTTTTATCTTGTCATACATTCTTTCACTCTTTTACCACCTTTGACAGTAGTAGGCATATAAACTTTTACTACTGTGGTGGGTGTTGGTTTTATGTCTGCCTTGGCTACAATAATGTGTTCACTGTGCTGTTCATAGTAACTTACCTGCATTCCTATTTTCTTATTCATTAATACATTTATACCAACTACTGCAATACTGCTGCTGGTTTTCATACTGATAACCCTTTACTTACTTGACCAGATGTCTTGTTCTTTCTGCCACCACACTTAATTTCTGCTATATCTGACTGCAAAGGATCTATTTCATTTGTAAATTTTGTATCTGTCTAAGGGATCAAGATTTCATGTCATGACTCATAAAACACCAGATGACCCCCTCCCCTGCCCACTGTCTGGATGACAACATCCACCAAAGTACGAGTAGGTCCCTTTAGAGTTCCTAATGCAGGACTATTTAGCCTCTGTCATATTTTACTGAAGGGGGTACCATAATCATTAAGCCATATAGTAGAGCAGCATTCCTTGCAAAAAATAACAGCTGTAGTTTGCCCTTGCTTTCAGCCATTTCCAATACCAACATGCTAAGGTCATGTTGGCTAATGTTACGAGTCAATGTTACGATTAGTCAATCATCCAGACTGTTGTCCCTGCTACTACTAAAAATACTACTGTTCCTCTCTTCAGTAACTTAAGGTTAGTCTGCCATATCCACATATTCCTGGCTGTTGCGGTACACTTACAGTAGGGCTGTCTGGATACTTGATGTCCACAAGGTCCTTTGTTCTTGGGAGGAAGGGGGTGGGGTGAATGGATTTACAGCAAACTGAAAAAATAAATTTTGACTGTCAGAGCAAAAACATATCTACAAGCAACAAAGCATATTACTATTGGAAATTGTTCTTTGAAGATACAGCAAAAATAAACTGAAGGTTTTAACTCAGTAATATACATTTTGTCATAGTCTGTGAATTGGCGATGGTGAAAGGGTGAAAGATTCTATAGATCGTAATGTTTAAGACAGTAATTGCAATAATTATTTATGATGTTAAAATTTTTGAGACATTCTTGAACAGAAGTATAAAATCTCAAGCTCCCCAAGTGTGCATCAAGACTTCATCTTGTTTGTACCTCTTTTGGCTTGGTGATGCAATATACACATTTGTGGAGAGTGCAGTGGAATTAAATGAATATGAAGTGATTACTGACTTACTACAGTCTGTTTCCGAATAGTGCAGTGTTTCTCACATTACATTAACTTTCACTATAACTTTAGTGAGCATTTTTTCCTGATTGTGTGTATTTGTCATGAGTGTTGTCTTAACATGAGATAAAACTTTTCAGAAGATCTTGGAGATTCTGGCTCTTTGGCAAAATGGAGTTCATTAGACTTACTTACAGAGGAAGATATAGAGGGTGTACCAGCATCTGATGCAGATAAACAAGGTAATTTCATCTTGTTACAATCTAACATTATGAAGCATACTTTAGAGTTGTTGCCTGAAGAAAGGATTGAGTTAATAGTAGCAGTATACAGTTATTTGTTTTAGCTGATGGACCCCAGAGCTGAATTATCTGATGTTGTATGTTATTATATAGCGTAGTTCTTCAATAATTTTAATAAATATCTTTATCAATGAAAATGTAACAAGTCCTGCCAAGGTAAAAAATATGGAAAGTTAAAAAATCTGCAACAAATATGTCTTGGTGTTACTCTATGTGATAGAATATGCGAACCATACCATTGTGGTCCGCATGAGCTAATCCTGCAGAAAGTATTGGTACTATTCTCTTTTAGTCTGCTTGTATTTGAGTGAAAATTCTCATATTTATATGGGAGACATGCTGTTTAGTGGTACATCATACACTCCAAAGTGCATATGCACTACTACTTTCAGGAAAGGTATTGGTTGTATTTATCTTACAACATTAGTGTTACAAGCAGGTTCAATGTATGCTTAACATATCTGTACTCTATGTCCATTAGTGATATGGCTTATATGTTAGTACTTATCTTAGTTTTAATTAATTTGAGTTTCTTGTGTACACTGTAATTTCTCAATTGTGAATAATGACAACCATCAGTTGTAGAATTGAATGACGACAATGAAAATTTGTGCTGGACCGGGTGTTCGACGGCATATGGAAGTTTGGGTCGGACCATGAGTTGTGCACAGATAGTCAAATGGTAAGGCAATAAGTGGAAAATCCAGGTCCGTCTCCCGGTCTGGCACAAATTTCCATTGTCGTCATTCCATTCTACAGCTTTTGGTTGTCAGTCTAGGTCGTAGATACAGGGTTGATGACAAATGGAGTTTTGGGTTTGGCTGCGAGTCAGGCACAGATAGACAAAAGGTAAGGCAACTGCTTGTGATAAGTAGAAAATCTGGGTTCGTGTCCTGGTCTACCACAAATTTTTATTGTCGTCATTCCGTTCTACAACTGATGGTTGTCATTATTCTCAGTTGTGAATACAGTAAAACTTGCTCAAATTGGCACGTGTATAATTCAGAAATCTGCCCAAACTATACACGTGTTTCAGTCCTGACGCATTCAGTGAATTTTTGTTTTGTAGAAAGCAGAACGTGCCTAACGCGGAAATGGAAAGCAAATCTTAGAACATACTTAATAATTCATTGTATAATGTGGCAAAAGAACCTATATAGTACTACTGTATTACAGTTCATTAGTTATTTCCTGACTCTACAAGGATGTTAAAATTAACACCTATGTTAAACGGTGCAAAACCAAGAAAAGGGGTCAAGCTCAGAGCAGTGATACTGGTTTGGACCTAAGACAGCGCCGCTCTGTGCGACAATGAATAAGCTATGCTCAGTGTCTGTACAGTATGTCAAAGGAAAAGGTTTGTTCATCAGTGCTCTGTTTGTCAGCTTTCTCGTTTTCCTCATTATTGATGCACTTCGGCACATACAGGAACATTGTTGCGCAACTATCAACACTCTGCTGCAATGTGTGCAGTGAAAGAGGTGCGTAATGTTCCATTAAACAATGGTTTTACCTGGCAAGGTCATGATTTTCTGCCAGTTTCCTTGCCTAGTAGACTTTAAGAGATACAGTGACATGATGTTGAACAAAGGGTGTGCGATGTTACCATGTAATGAAAAGATTAATGTAATCGAGGCAAGTGAGAAAGACAAACTCTCCGTGCGCAGAATTATGTTATGTTTCAAATGCAGTAAAACACAAATTTATGAGTCATTAAGAGACAAAGATAAGATTTGAGATGAATGGATGAAAGGGAATGGGCTGAAGAAAAGAAAGGTGAAGAAGACCGGAAATGAAGAAATTAATGAAATAGTGTGGGAATGTTTCATAAGTGTGTGGGCAAAAAACTTGCCTTTATCTGGACCCATTTTGCAGAGTGAGGCTCTAAAAGTCACTAAAGAGTTGAAATTATGGGGTTTAAGGCATCCACAGGATGGCTGGACAGATTAAAAGCTAGGCACAACATTGCGTAGAATAAAGTGTGTGGGGAAGCTAAGGATGTGCAGGAAAATGTAGCAACAGAATGAAAGACAATACTGTCCCACTTAATTGTGAAATATGATCCAAAAGATGTGTTACTGTTTTATTGTGTGCTGCCTTCAAAATCTGTAACTATTTGAGGTGAGAAGTGCACCGATGGAAAAATGTCCAAAGAAAGACTCACTGTACTGCTGTGTGCAAACATGTTAGGTGAAATGGAGAAGCCACTGGTGATTGGAAAGGTGGCAAAATCACATTGTTTCAAAAACATGGATGTCAGTAAGCTTCCAGTCACATAGTGAAGCAATAAAATGGCGTGGATGGTGAGTGGTCTTATGGAAGAATGGCTGGACTCTTTAAATGCCAAAATGAAAAAAGGAAATCACCAAGTTCTCCTTTTTTTCCTTTATTTTTAAGGTTTGAAGACAGAAAAAAATCAAATGTTTCTTGTCAATAGTATTTGGGAGAATGAAACAAGGGGAAATGTCCACCAAAGTAGGTGTACTACTTGATGGAAATGGTTGAAGTAATTGTAACAGAATGAATGAAACAGATACCAGTTGATTATCATACAGAAATGAACCTCATGATATAAGTGTGCCTACAGTGGAGGGGAGTGTATTTTGTAGTGCTGAAAACATGTACACTAATAAACAGCAAAACCATTGTAACTGCTGCTTTTGTGATATTGTGGAAATAACTATCTGGATCACTATAATAAATGAAAGTGTTTGTGATATTGCAACATCATCATGTAAAAGCTGTTTCCTTATTGAAGCATATAAATAAAATAGAAGGTGTGAACCTGAAGATACAATTTGAAATATACAGCTGCCTTTTGCCAGTTAAATACGGCAATTTTAAATGCAGATTTGATTTTATCTACAAGTTACTATTAAAATTTGCATTTTTTTCTTGTTTCTGTTCACAGATAGTATATTTTCTCAATCCTACTTGCAACGTGTGGCCAGTGAACGGAGTCGTACACTGCAGGGTGCTGGTAGTATAGATGCATCTTGTCCGGGCTCGCCCATCACATCCCCTGCCCACCAGACATGCCGCACAAGTGTACTTATACTTGTGCTGCATGCAGGAAGCATACTGGGTAAAATGTCACTCAATTTTTTCTAACATACTAATAATGTAGTAGAGGTAAACAAAATAATGTGACATGATGCCAGTTGATACAGAGGTAAGAATGTGCCCCGTAGCAGTTGAAGGATTTTTCATCATTTTCATGCAGCTCTGGTACACTGTTAGAGGACTGTAGTTTCCATGAATGTTTCTATTAATTTCATGTGCACTATTTTCGATGAACAGTTAGCACATTGCAATGCAAAATATCTATTCATCTTCATTAAACTGCTGTCTCTTGTGTAGTTTAAAGCAAAGCACTACATAACTAACAGCTAATGTAAGTGTGGAAAGAGGAGAGTTTAAATGATAATCTTATGAGACTCTTTGATATTATTCCTCTTTGTCACTAGTTAGGTTATTTCTAATAATATACTTATCTTTATCAAAGTTAAAATTTTCACTGTGGACAGTGGCTTTGCTCTTTTGGGTGTACAATTTCTTGTTATTGTTTCAGATGCAAATGTAGATTTAGCAGCTAAAAAGTCTGACATTACAACATTCCGTGGTGCATTTGAATCAGTAATGCGCCAGCACTACCCTTCTCTGATAGGGCGTGTTGCTATAAAACTGGTTTCTTGCCCTTCTGTATGTACTGAGGCCTTAGGAGTGCTATCCAGGTAATTAACACTTATTTCTAAAACAGAATACTTGGGTTTTATTTGTATGAAAGATGCTTTCATGGGCTTCTTGTTTTATTCTTTGTGGAAGTTTTAATTTTATTTTTGAAAAATATCATTAATTATTCTGCTTGTGTTTTACATGTGCACAGGTGGTTTCTCTTCAACATCTTTCCTTGATGCTGAAAGAAACATTTTGTGACTAATTTCCACATAACATGTCTTTGTTGAAGGTGATTTTAGATCAGATGACAAAGTTAAATTTCAGATTTAGATTTAAGTTTCTTGTGAAATTTTGTATTGTATTTCTCAGCCTCATGTTATGCAAATAGTATTACAGTTGGTTTTGACTTCTTAGTAAGTTGTCATTGGATGTTCTGTTTGAAGAAAAAATAAAAATTAGGGATAGTAAAATACTAGGGAACTAATGTAAAAGTATTGAGGGCACCTAGTAAGGTGGAGGATGTAGCCATCTGAAGGCTTCTGTAAAAATAGAAAAACTTGATGAAAATTACAGAAAAAGTACATTCAGTGTATGGAATACAGATGTCCATGCCCAGGTCAGTATGTTATACCATTATCCAGTCTCAGTGGCCAAAAGATGAAGTTAACTTTGTCAGAATGAAGTAACAAAGAAAGGTGTAGGAAAAGAGACACATCATTACTAGCTGCCAGAGAGTGCATCTATCTTGAAATTGACACACCAGGTGGCAACTGTCATTTACTTCCTATTGACTACCCACTATAGACATACAGTGGACACATTTGTCAGAGGATGATGATCTACAGAGACAAACCAACCCCTGCTGAAGTGACAATCCTTCTTGACATGTAAGTCACAATGAATTATACTTGAACATTACAAGAAAATATTTAAAATAATGATCAGACTGGCTAGACAACCTGCCTGGTTCCTCCCCCTTTCGTAAGGCCCACATGTAGTGGCTAGGGGTTGGGTGGACCATAGAGACTTCAAGTTAGAGGTAACAAAGGTCTGACTGGCTGAGTTTGCCAGATGGGATTACATATCTGGGCTATCATTGTCTGCAGCAGTTGAGTAACACTAGCAACAACAGTTTGACATACATATCACTCATTTAAAAGGTTGTGAATGTGATGCCACGGGAAGACAAATACAATTGCTGTGGGACTAATTCCTGGAAATAATATTCATTAAATAAAAATTCAGTTTTGAACAATAAGTGTCAACTAAGCTAACAAGTTTCCCAAAGATAAAGAAGCTTAACATGAGTGACTAAATTTCACAGCAGTGATTTAATTTTTTTGTTAGAGTTAATGAAGGATGAACCACAAAAAAATAGCCAACTGAACCCATTAAATGCTAAGATCTGTGATAGGTAGCAGATACTTTAAGAACAGAAGTAAGTCCCCTAGTAATCAAACATAGTATGTGTGCATCAACAAAAAAATTAGAAAACAACATGGATAATCCATTACTAAAGTCATGGTGATATTACTAGGTTGGTTATAGATAAACATAGATATTAGGATTCACCTGGGGGCAGGCAGTTATTCAAAGTCAGAATTAACCATTTCGTGAAGCTAAATTGAAGTACACTACCTAAATAAGTTAAACAAAATACAAAATTTGATGCATTAACATAGCATGATCAGTGTTTTCTAGTAAAATATGAAAATTACATGTATGGGTAGTATCAGGATGGACATGAAAGTGAAGCAGAACTTGATTTGTGAAGAACAATGGTTTGATCACAAGTCTGTAGTAAAAAGGTAAGCAGGTGTTTTTTGAATGTGTCAGAGAAAAGGGCACACTGTAAGAGGATACATTTTTATGAAAGGTTTTCAAAGATGTGACCACCTGTTCAGTCCATGGTGGGTTTTGGAGGACAAAAACATTGTGTATTATATTTGGCTTCCATCTCACTTTTAACATGAGGGCAGTAATTCACAGAAAATCAGATGAGTCTAAGAGATTTAGCCCAGAGATCACAGGTTAAGGTATTTGACAAAGTAAGTTTCTATGTTAGGAAGATAGTTATTTTGGAGTGTGCTTACAGGTACACTATAGACAGAGACAGCAAGTCCTTTCTGGCACTGCATCTCATCATTCTTGCATTCCAATGTGAGATTGTGGCTTGGCCATGACATTTTCTGTTAGTGTAGCAGAAAACAATTGAATGCTTTGAGTATGCAAATCAAAAGTGGGATGATGACTCCATAAATTTAAAGGATACAGGCACAATATTCAGTGTCAATGAAATACAAGAGCATTAAATGAGAATACAGACATTTGCCCATACAGGTTCACCTCTAAGAGTAAGAAAAAATACTTATCCTTTTTAATGAATAGGAGGCACGTTACACCAACAAGTGGCACAATGATCACGGCACATACAGTATTGTAATGGGTGCTACATTGTGACAGATAAATAGTGAACAAAACTGCAACACAGACAGTGACAACATGAGTATAGAAAAGGAGAAACAATGGAGGAAGGTTCCCAACAGCAGAGACCTGTATGTAGGGAGGGGACATTGGTGTAAGATGCAGTACTAGAACTCATTGTATCTGGGTAGAATGGATTTGATAATGAACTATGTAGAAATGATGCATGAATGAGTTGCTCCTTTCAAGCTAGATTTAATAAATGTGCTGTGACACCATCAGCTAGAAGTGTAAGTCAACAGAGATCAGAATGCTGACAACTTGAGATGTTGGGTGTTCTGCTGGATTCAGTGTCGTTCGTGCACAATATTTCGACACCATGACTCTCTGTCTTCATCAGGTGCTACCTGAGGCTGTTTGGCATGCGGATGTTCCAGGTGTTCCGTATACCACCCACGCCTAGCAGTGTCCTCAGGTGTTCGCTCTTCAGTGTGGTGCACGTATCTACGTGCTGTCCTTCCCTTTTCAGTCCAGTGCAATTCCTGGCATTTCCTCTGCAGTCCACTCCCACTAGAAACATTCTTAGGCATTTCCTCTTTGACCTTCAGATTCCACTAGAAGCATCCTGTGTCATTCTTTTATGTGGAGTTCTGCTGCTGCCCACATTGCATTTTCAGCAACTCTTGGTGCAGGATTCTAGGCTCTACTGAGTTGATATCCAGAGTCATGATTCGAGAGGCTTTCTGTTAGTTTTATCTCTATAGACTAAACACTGTCCCAATATCTGGGGGTCTGTACAAGAACCCTCATGTCATCATAATTAATGGAATGATTGAGTTCTGGACAGTGCTCGACAAAGGCTGATTTAGTTGTCTATCTAGTCGGTGAGCCTTTGATGTTCTTTGCATCTGATGTCCACTGCCCTAGTTGTTTGGCCAATGTATGGCATGCCATATTGGCAAGATAAGATATATTATAAATCCATTGTTTTTGTAGTCTCAGGTCAGCTTCCATATTTCCCAGTAGTCCTCTTATTGTGGTATGTGGACAACACACACACTTGATGTTACACGTCCTGAGAATCCAGTTGATTTTGGCAGAAATAGATCCTGCAAGGAGCAGGTACACCACAGTCCTTGCTTCATCTTACTCTGCTTCTAGATCACGTGGTGGAGTGGCTATTTGAAGGACCTTCTGAATCTGCTTGGCCATCTATCCTATCTTACAGACCACTGATCGTTATGCTCTATTTCTACTGCCAAACTATCTGGGTCTGACAAAATGGATGCTCTATGGACCAGTGTCTTCAGAACACTATTCCTTTGTGCTGGGTGGTGGCAGCTGCTGGCTTGCAGATATAAATCGGTGTGTGTAGGTCTGCGATACATGCTGTGGCCAAATAACCCACCTGTTCTCCCCTGCTTTCCTTTTGACAAGTAAATTCAGAAAGTGAAACTGGCCGCCCTTTTCCAGTTCCACAGTCAACTTAATATTTGGGTGGCATGAATTAAGAGGTTCCAGAATATCATTGACCCTATCTCTTCCATGAGACCAGATCACAAAGTTATCATCCGCATACCTGAAGAAGTATATGGGCTTATATTTAACTGCCTCTAATACCACCTCCTCAGATCTTACCATGCCTGCATTGGCAACCATAGGAGACAGGGAGCTGCCCATGGCTACACCTTCTGTCTGATCATAATATTGGCCCCCATACAGAAAATAAGTTGATGTCAGTACATGACTGAATAGGTACATCATCAAATTTCTCTGCATCGGCTACATTGAGTCTGTCAGTAACACTCTAGTGAATAGGGATACCACATGAAAATTAACCGTTATGTTAGGTTCTGTAATATGTAAATTCTTGTAACTTTTTGCAGGTCCTCAAAGTTGCGGATGTAGTGAATACAATTCCCCACATTTGAGAACAAATAATTCCTTCAAGCATAAGGCTGTTGATTACACTGATGTACCAATCCTGTTAACAATTGGGCACAGTGACACACCCTCTTTATGGACTGTCAGCAGCCCACATAGTCTACGTGGAACTAGTGCTCTCTATCATAGTTATTTAATGACCTTGCCAGGAATGCTGATTTCCTTCAAGAGAGCCCTTGTCTTCTTCACTTTGTCCATAGTTCCATGCTTCAAAAGTCTGTAGGCAGAGTCCTCCAGAAGTTGACACACTTCCTCATTATAATCAGCCTACTGCAAAACAACTGTGGAGTTCCCTTCATCTTCTGGCAACATTATGATGATGCTGTATCCCAGGAGTCTCTTGCGAATGAGGTGTTAGCTTTTGGAGGCTTTGTCTTGGTTAGTGCCCTGCAGGTCTCGTGGCAGCCACATTTGCTGAAAGTGTGTTGGCTGCTTGCTCAATTGCACTGATGAAACCTGAAATGGTCACATTTCTAGGAATCATTGTGTTGTGGAGACGTTTTCGGAGTACTTTCAGAGTGATATCATCAAACTGCTAGCCACTCAGGTTAATCACTGTGCGAGTGTCGCCCTTCTGCTGTGCTTTCATATCCCTGCTATAGACCAAGGGGCAGTGCCTACCCTGTCCCAATCTTCAGCTGCTAAGGAAGCTGCCATTTACAGACGAAGGTGTAATAGCTCCCTGCTACCACATCTAGCCTGTGGCACATATCTCAAATCCACTTTCTCACAAGTGCCTTGCTGGCCACTCTGCAGTTGGTGCGATTTTAAATCTTGGCAAAATCTGATATTATTTTTCCATCTCGATATCTCAGCTGGGAACAGACAGAATTTGGAATCTTCCCTTTCCACTGTTGAAACTTGTCCAGATTTTTTATATTTTGGTGCATCTCCTCCCCATAGAATCTCTTGATGTGGTTCTTCAGGCTTTCCCAGCTATATGTTGACATCTTGAGATGTCCTGATATTCTCCCAGATATCAGCATCATTCGTGCACAATATTTCAACAATGTGACTTGTCATCTTCATCAAATATTTTCAAAATATCTTCTGATTCAGGTCACTTTCTTTGTCTTCTGACGCAGTAACAGACCCTTGAATTTTCCTGGGACATTTTTTTCTGTCCAAAACTGTTCAGCATCAATTGCTTCTGCTTCTTGTACACTGACCAGTGCTGTTCCATGTGGAATTATTACTTCTTGTGACCCAAAATTTTCTAAGCACACACAGGAGCACATATTTCTCCATTAACACTTTGACGTCTGCACATGTCGTACAAATTTATTTGCTTGGTGCCGGCAGTGCTAATTTGGATTACTTGGCTTGTTGCTGGCCATTATTGACATTATTGGGAGATTATAAATCGTTATGTTTTACTAATCTCATCGTTAGTTCTCATAAGTTCTCAACCTTTTTCCCCTACTTTCATGAAATTTTGAAGATATACATACGTAAATAAACACAAATTTTGTTTATTTGCATTGTCTTTGGTACTCAATATTTCTCTTTCATATGATATGCAGCCAAACATAACACCACAAGACTTGCATATTGAGTTTTGTGTTTTTGTGTTTTGGAATGTATGTGGCAGTTTCTTCGTTTTCATTTAATCGTTTTGAAAATACATAGGCCTGTTGGTGTTGCTTTATGTGACCGGGAAGTCTGTCAACTGGATCATGATGAGATGTATGCAATGTAGTGGCAACCTCCAAGTTTTGCTCCACACGTTCTTCATAAATAATCATATCGTCTCTTTTGTCTGCTATGATGAAAGGGCACAAGTGCTTATAAAAACAAAAGAACTTGTTGAAATGTGTAACTTATTGTTACCTAAACAAAGCACCAACAGAATGCAAAAGATACTAAAGTGCTGTCGCCGGCCACTGCGCGATACTATGCTGATGATACCACTGTGGTGTCGCCAGCCATGAGCAATACTATGCACATGACACCACTGTGGTGTCACCAGCCGTTGACCGCTATTTTGCTCACGACACCACTGTGGTGTCGCTGAGTGGCAGAGTGTTAATACTTTCAGCTCAGCAAATTCCTCTTTTTGCATGCACTTGGTGGCTCTCTAGAACTCCATTACTGCTGAGGGACTCAACCAGAAAGATAATTCCTGTGGACTCTTGTGTTTGTCGCTCCAGTCTATCACGTATGATTTTTGGGGTGCATATCTTTGACTCTAAGATACATATTTTATTGTAAACGGAGGGATAAAATGCATATTGTAGCATAAACAAAGGGAATAGCCCCTTTGCTGTGGATTACTGGTAGCCTTTGTAGTTTCATTGCTGCCAAACCAGTGCATCACACCACCCATTTGGACAGTTTGCACCTGTAAGTCCACAGCTCCCAGAAAGTCGGAAGAAAATAATACCCAAGAACAACATTGAAATGCTGTCCGCTCTTTTTGAGCATCTCCATGTCAAATTCATGTTTTTCCTTACCACTCTCCATATGCACACAGAATATTCCCAGGGGAATAATATTTTCTGCACCTGATCCACTGTTGTGTCAGTACGGCAACTTTAAAACATATTTATCACCAGAGACCAAAAGTAATAGGCTCACCTGAGTGCTCAGGTCTCTCATGACTCTTGCTGGTTTTCCATTTCTATTGCTTTCTACAATCATGTTTGCCACCGCTCCTAGTCCTGGACACTAACAGGATCAACTAATTTTAATGGGAGATGATAGTGACAGCTACACCAGTTCCTGTTGCACCATCTTATCCATACACAGTCACAGTTAGGACTTCAGTGACTGTATCTACAGTGAGAGCAGAAGGAGGTTTGACAACAGTTGCATGCTCTTGGCACTTGCAACATATAAAATTTGTCTTCATAGTGAATATATGACAAAAATCATTCACTTGAAAGGAGAATGAGACAAAATGTCTAGAGGCGTCCCTCAGCAGTGCAAGGCACAAAGATTCGCATGGAGATGGGGGGCAAAGCTACCTTTGTTTCTCCCCCTATTTGCAGATCTATCCCCTTGATAAACACATTCACAGTCCTCACCTTTGCCTCTTCTGGGAGCACACAATTTCTCCCTTTACCTGACTGCAGGACAGAAGTACAATACATATTACAAAAGTGCCTCAGAATCTTTCCCTGTCTACTGATGGAGAGTGGAAAGCTGAACACAGTGAAAACTTGCCCCTTTTTGTCAATGTATTGGTTAGATAATCCTTTTGGCACACAAATCAAAGCTGCTGACACTGCACAGTGGCTTAATTGAGTCTACATATGATCGTACAGTAGATCTCTAGTCAACTTTAGACTTACAATATTCAGTTGAAACGCATCAAGATAAGAACAGATTCAGTCAACATCAGTCATGTTTGATAAAATGTAATGACATTTTCTGACATCTTCCTTGAAAACAGAGATATGTAGTTAATAGCAGGGGAAACAGTTAATCACACTGGAATGCAATATGAGAGAAGTAGTTTAAGCATACATAATGGAATTGTCAAGCGTTGCTGGAATACATAAAGTGATCAAATGGCAGGTCTTGTTTTGCTTGTTTGCTTGCTTACTTTTTAAGGGCAAGGGCCACTGAGGTGGCAAAGCTTTAAGGGGATCTGCACTAACCGATACTGCAGCTCCCTCCATTTGAGAGCATGTAGTAGGCATCTTAAAAAAAGTAAACACTAACACGTGAAAATACATAGACACAAAAATACTACTCCCTTCTCAGACAGTTTTGCATTCTCAGCAGTGCAGGTCAACAGCTGTAAAGCTGTGCTTTAGTGAAGCTTACCGTTGTTGACTTGATGTCAGTGTGGCAGCGACATGGTGAGGTGTTAACAGCTTGTGGTCTTGTGGCTGTGACCACATGCTGGCAGTAAACTTGTGACTACATCTCATAACAAATAGTAGCTGATTGTGATGTGTGGAGGCTCAGAATGTGCTGATTGTAGGTTGCCCGCAATCACACGAAGAGTTGCCGACAGTTGCGTAGTGAGTGGCACAGAGACCTCAAGCAGTGGTGCCATGTGCAAATAGCACAGTCACCCTATCTGTTCTCTTGTCAGCCAGTTAGCATCAAATGTGGCTACTGTAGAAAATGTGTGCCACAAAATTATGGTCTGTCTTTAGACCAAATGGTGATGGTGCAGGGATCCCATTTGTGACACCAGTTTCTGCAGGTGTTGGGGGGCCTGGTCATGTTGATCATGATGTGGCATCTGAAGACATTCTTATAAATGAAAAAAGTTGGTTAGAAATTGCAGACAGTATGCATTCAAAGAGATAGAGGGGCTGGCCAGTACTTACCTCAGCTCAGTACAGCCGATAGATACACAAAAAGCAGAACCGAAAATTTACGTTCCTAGCTTTCGGAACAAATGTTCCTTCATCAGGGAGGAGAGAGGGGAAAGAAAGGGAAGAAGGGAAAGTGGATTCAGTTACTCACAACCCAGGTTATGAAGCAACAGGGAAGGAAAACAGGGAGGGTAGCAAGGATGGAGGCATGGTTGTCAGAGGGAAGCCAAAGATATTCTACTGTAAGTACTGTGCCAGCTTCAAACCAAAGAGGATGCAACAGAAGTAAAGAGGTATACAGTATAAAGATAAACAAAACTATGAAGGATGAATAGATGCGTGAATGGCTAAAGAGGAAAGGTAAACAAGAGAAGACTGAAGAGTAAATGGGAGTGAGGTTGTTTAACGTAGGTTCAGTCCTGGGGGATGGCGGGATGAAAGAATGTGTTGGAGTGCAAGTTCCCATCTCCGCAGTTCAGAGGGACTGGTGTTGGGTGGGAGAAGCCAAATGGCACATACGGTGTAGCAGGTTCCTAGGTCCCTAGAATTATGCTGGAGGGCATGCTCCGCTACTGGGTATTGGACATCTCCTATGCGGACAGTTTGTCTGTGTCCGTTCATGCGCTCAGCCAGTTTAGTTGTTGTCATACCGATGTAAAAGGCTGTGCAGTGCAGGCATGTCAGCTGATAAATGACATTTGTAGTTTCACACGTGGCCCTGCCTTGAATTGTGTATGTTTTACCAGTAGTGGGGCTGGAGTAGGTGGTTGTCGGGGCATGCATGGGGCAGGTTTTGCAGCGGGGTCGGTTACAGGGGTAGTAACCGCTGGGTAGAGAAGGTAGTCTGGGAATATTGTAGGGTTTAACAAGGATGTTACAGAGGTTAGGGGGGCGGTGACGAAAGGCAACTCTGGGTGGTGTGGGGAGAATTTTGTCAAGGGATGATCTCATTTCAGGGGTTGACTTGGGAAAGTCATATCCCTGGCGGAGTAATTTGTTGATGTATTCGAGGCCAGGATAATATTGGGTGACAAGGGGGATGCTTCTGTGTGGTCTGGGGGTAGGAACATTGTTGTTGGACGGGGAGGAATGTATTGCTCGGGAGATCTGTTTGTGGACAAGGTCTGCAGGATAGTTGCGGGAGAGGAAAGCACTGGTCAGGTTATTGGTGTAATTGTTGAGGGATTCATCACTGGAGCAGATACGTTTGCCACGAATATCTAGGCTGTAGGGAAGGGAACGTTTGATGTGGAATGGATGGCAGCTATCAAAGTGAAGGTACTGTTGTTTGTTTGTGGGTTTGATATGGACAGAGGTGTGGATGTGAGCTTCAACAAGATGAAGGTCAACATCCAGGAAGGTGGCTTGGGTTTTGGAGAAGGACCAGGTGAAATTCAGATTCGAAAAGGAGTTGAGGTTATGGAGGAAATTAAGGAGTGTTTCTTCACCATGAGTCCAGACCACAAAGATGTCATCCATAAACCTATACCAGGCCAGGGGAAGCAGCTGTTGGGTCTTCAGGAAAGCCTCCTCCATGCGGCCCATGAAGAGGTTAGCATAGGACGGAGCCATCCTGGTTCCCATGGCCGTTCCCCTGATTTGTTTGTAGGTCTGGCCTTCAAAGGTGAAGTAATTATGGGTTAGGATGAAGTTGGTAAGTGTGCTAAGGAACGAGGTTTTTGGAAGATCTTCGGGTGGGCGTTGGGAGAAATAGTGCTCAAGGGCAGAGAGACCATGGGTATGTGGGATGTTTGTGTAAAGGGATGTAGCATCTATGGTGACAAGAAAGGTTTCAGGTGGGAGAGGAGTAGGAATGGATTTGAGGCATTCTAGGAAGTGGTTTGTGTCTTTGCTGTAGGATGGGAGTGTGCGGGTGATAGGTTGGAGGTGTTGGTCTACCAGAGCTGAGATACGTTCTGTTGGGGCTTTGAAGCCTGCTACAATGGGACGGCCAGGATGGTTCTCTTTGTGGATTTTGGGTAATAGGTGGAAGGTAGGAGTACGGGGCTCAGGTGGAGTGAGTAAGTCTATGGAAGCCGTTGTGAGGGACCTTGGATTTTTAGGATTTTCTGCAGCTCAGTCTGGATGGAGGGAATGGGATCCTGGGTAACAGCTTTGTAGGTTGAGGTGTCGGAGAGTTGACGCAGTCCTTCTGCCACATACTCCACACGGTCAAGTACCACAGTTGTGGAGCCTTTATCCGCCAGGAGGATGACAATAGAGCGGTCTGTTTTCAGCTCCTTAATGGCACGGGATTCAGCTGGGGTGATGTTGGGGGTTGTCGGGATGTTCTTCAAGAAGGACTGGGAGGCAACACTGGATGTGAGGAATTCCTGAAATGTCTGCAAGGGATGGTTTTGGGGGAGGGGAGGAGGATCCCTTTGAGAAGGCGGTCGGAACTGTTCCAGACAGGGTTCAACACTGGGTCTAGTATTTGAGCGCATAAACGGACACAGACAAACTGTCCGCCTAGGAGATGTCCAATACCCAGTAGCGGAGCATGCCCTCCAGCATAATTCTAGGGACCTAGGAACCTGCTACACCGTATGTGCTATTTGGCTTCTCCCACCCAACACCAGTCCCTCTGAACTGCGGAGATGGGAACTTGCACTCCAACACATTCTTTCATCCCGCCATCCCCCAGGACTGAACCTACGTTAAACAACCTCACTCCCATTTACTCTTCAGTCTTCTCCTGTTTTCCTTTCCTCTTTAGCCATTCACGCATCTATTCATCCTACATAGTTGTGTTTATCTTTATACTGTATACCTCTTTACTTCTGTTGCATCCTCTTTGGTTTGAAGCTGGCACAGTACTTACAGTAGAATATCTTTGGCTTCCCTCTGACAACCATGCCTCCATCCTTGCTACCCTCCCTGTTTTCCTTTCCTGTTGCTTCATAACCTGGGTTGTGAGTAACTGAATCCACTTTCCCTTCTTCCCTTTCTTTCCCCTCTCTCCTCCATGATGAAGGAACGTTTGTTCCGAAAGCTAGGAACGTAAATTTTCGGTTCTGCTTTTTGTGTATCTATCGGCTGTACTGAGCTGAGGTAAGTACTGGCCAGCCCCTCTATCTCTTTGTTAGTATTTGTTTCACATCATTATATGAGATTTTCCATTAATCATTTAGACAGTATGCATTCTATGTACAGAATACTGATGGGCAATATGCCCATGGAAATAAAATGTTGGAGAATAGTAATGTTCCAAAATTTAGATTTAAGTTGTATTTAAATGAAAACATCATTTGTTCCATTTTCAAATTTAGATTACTACTCTCATGCAAAATAAATGTAAAATCACTTGATAATATAATGTAATTGGATGGATTAAAAAAACTACAATCGGAAGAGGGTGAAGGAAAATGAATAGTGAGGTTTGGGAAATGGGGAGAATTCATAAAAATCATCCAGAACCCCGGGTCAAAGGAGACTTGGCTGAAGGAATGAGAAGGAAGAATGATCGTTGGGAATGCACTGGATGAGATTTGAAAACCTGATATCTTCGAGGTGAAAGATAGATTAATATGCAAGGCAGAAATTACTGACAAAACATTGTGCATAAGTAAATAAGAGCAGATAGCTAAGTGTATTGTGTGTGGTACCAAAGGGAGCCAGGGAAAAACAGACAGGTCAGATAATAAAAGATGTAAAAAACTAAAAGGAAGTGAAGCAAAGAATAATTATTGAAAAGGAAAGCTGAGAACAAAGAAATTAAGGTAAATTAAGGCCAGGTAGGTGGTGAGAACGAGAGACACGTAATACCAGTTCCCACCTGCTGAGGTTTGAGAAACGTGTCAGGGAGAGGAATCCAGATTGAATGTGTGGTGAGACAGGCAACAAGGTCATGACTGTCATCCTGTAGAGCATACTCTACAACAAGATATTCTGTGCTGAAACCATATACCCTTAGTGGTAGTCCAGTGTGTATACGTGCACAAGAAAAAAAAATTCCCGGATTTTTCCCGGATTTGCTGATTAAAAATAAATTTTCTCCCGGGTCAAAATACACTTTTTCCATGTTAAGTGACAGTATACTTTTCCTTGGAATAGTAAAACTTATCAATCTTTTAAACGGTTATGGTATTCTACACCGGCATAGAATTTCCCGGCTCTTTAGAAAACCAAACTCAGCAAAAAAAAAAAAAAAAAAGTTTTGGAAAGATCTTTGATGTGCAGCAACATGAACACTGCATATTTTTGTATCACTAAGTATAAATTTGACTTCCACCAAATACCACATGTGACTTTCCGAAGCTTTGAAATTGTGATTGCAAAGCGCTTTTGTAAGCCAGTCATAGCTCATGTCACATTATTTTGCCAGATGATGACAGCGGATATTCAGAGCCTGGGAAGCATGATGCAGTTAGCCACTAACAATATCACTGTTAAGTAGCGCATATACACAAATTGGAAAAGTTAATATACATATACATAGTGTTGCTAAAAGAAAATCAAAGCTTTCACATATAATATTGGTTTCAAAAATTAATAATCTGCAAGAGAAGCTAAACTTTCACATTTTAGTAAAATTTTTAATAATGACATAAATGTTTGATCTGGGCTCAAAATTTTTCTAAATGGTCGTCCTCAAAGAGAGTCAAACGCTCTGTGATTTAAGAAATTCATCGTACATTCTCGCACACAGTTCAGCTTACATAAAAGGAAATTTACTTGGAAAGTATCGCTTTTCAAACATACATTTGCAATATTTTCCTGTGACCCTGTTAATAGGTTTGTTTCAGCAACTGTCGGAGAGCGCAGCAATGATGGCACAGGAAGCCCGTATGTTCGTACATGTAAAACATTAAAAGATCTTAGATTGTGGCATTAAAAAAACAAGACATCAGAGGATACTCCAAGAGTATCGGAATTTCATGAACCACACTAAAAAGCATAATTCGTCTTACAGTGCACATTCGTATGTCCAGATTCGGATGTAAATTTTCTTGGAGTACCAGTACTACATTATCTCATGTTTGGTTCTTCACTATGGCATAATGCCATATGTGTTAGAAGATGAAAAGATGCACTTTTTTAATGCAATGAACAGTTGAATAGAATTAAACACTTTGTTTCAAAAAAATTGAGTGCCTCAGCAGAAAAGATTGATAAAAGCCAAATTTCTTTAGCAGACCTACAAAAATAACTTCATTGTTCTGCAAGGCGATTAGTGCTTGACTGTACAAAAGGTGGAAATAGAACAAAATCTGAAACTAATAACGTATTTTAGCCTTCCGTAATTATGTGAATGTATTTTAATCCACTTGATAACTCCCGGCCACACAAATCCGTTTTGTTTTCATTTGACATAGAG
Source organism: Schistocerca americana (assembly GCF_021461395.2). Taxonomy (NCBI): domain Eukaryota; kingdom Metazoa; phylum Arthropoda; class Insecta; order Orthoptera; family Acrididae; genus Schistocerca; species Schistocerca americana. The sequence goes on from NC_060119.1 coordinate 546,195,730, forward strand.
CAATAACGAAGAGGAAACACAAAATGACTAAATGTAAACATGGGTCATGAGGAAACTATCCACCTTCCCACTACAACTCTGACTGCTCTGTGCATCAGCACTGGCTCAACGATTTTTGCGAATCGCGGCAATACTAAATAGTGGTGCCCTCTTCCCCCCACCCCCTCCCCCCTACCCTCGAGTGTTTGAGGTAGGACAAAAAAAAGCTTTTCAAAAATATGTTCATTTTGTAGCACACATCTTTCAGAGAGTCTGATATAAAACATGTGTTCGAGGAAATGTAAGACATGTTATTTGGTCTTACGTGTGCCAAAGTGCAGTGCCACACCTCTTACACAGCATTCTTTCATTGCACGTCACTGTATTTTGCTCTGTGGAATTCAAATCCATAATAATCAAACTATATTCAGAACAGTGGAAATTAAAATGTCCTTGGTGCCTCTCCTGTTCCCAGTTGGCCGGTTTGACATCCAGCCCCTCTTTTTTTAAAAAAAGTAAAGAAACCTTGCTATTAATATTGGATGGGATTATTTGTAACCTGGAGAACAAGAACTCTTCAGAAAATTTGCACTCTTTATTGCCTATCAGCTAATAACTTGCTTTTTTTGTTTAACAAAAATTAAATATAGGATATGTGAAACCAATGAAGACAAGTGACGAGCAAGACAGTACACATTTCTTCAATCCTCAAGTCCTAGCATTTTTTTCTCTCTCTAACCTTGCTACAGCTTTACATAGCATGCTTTCCTTTCTGTGAGAGAATCTATTACCTCATCAAACTTTATCAAATGTTTTGCATGAAAAAATGAAATGTCGTTGTCTAATACTGAAAAAGCTGTTAATACAAACAGTACCCAAGACTGGTGTGGTTTCTCAATCTCACTATGTGTATTTTGTCACTGTCTGCTAGATAAAATGAAATAGGCCTGCCCAATACTGCAACAATTGTAACTCACACCAAATAAACGAGACTGTTTTGGCAGAAATGATCACTCTCTTTTTTTTTTTTTAAACATGACAGAATATGATTCACAAAGTTCCAATATCAAATCCCTATTAGGCCTACTACAAACAAAAAGCTTTATGTTCGGAAATAGTTTCGCATTTCATTCTTACGCTCCAGCTTCTCAAGCGTGAGATCAAAAAGTAGTAGTACGAAATTTTTATATAAACTATGAATCGTCATATTCTTCCGTAATTTGTCTGATTTCCCCATTTCTCCTCCTTCCTCATTCTAACAATCAATCTTGTCCTCACTAGTTCTGTAACTGTTCCTGCCAGTGTCAAAACTTATTCTCCGGTTAACTTCACTAACCCTGCCACAATCAACGGCTTAGATATTCCGCATTTATTCTCCAGTTAGGTGTTATTACATGTTCGTACAACACGTTTTCTGTGCTACTTACAGAATAGAACCTAGGCAGCTGTTACCAGGGTCTGTACATCCGGCCGTTACTAGTGTAGCAGTCTGGCCAAAAATTTTCTATCAAAATTTCATTTTCTTCGATACACCGAGAAGATTACGTATTCTCTTTTTTACATGTTATTACTGTTAGTCGTTTATTTTCACTCTGGTAGTCTGAATCTATGGATTTTGCTGGTAATTATAACAATGCTGATCATTTGAAAACCCAGTCAACCACATAAATGAACAGCGATTGGCAATCAGCCATTCGGCTTTATTCCACTAAGCTCGTATAGCCCCATTCCCTTCTGTCTGCAGGCAGTTTATTTTGAGATGTGATGGAGATTCCCCTGGCAGAGACACAACGTACACTGTGCACACATTCAAAAATTAACTTATGATTCATTCAGAAATGAACTTACAATATGTTCAAAAACCAACAGGGATGCTTTTCAAAATCTATGAATAATTGATAGACAAGCGTGCGCTGGATACTAGGCGCTTTGTGAAACTAGGTTTTTTCCTCAAGAATATGAATTTGGTGCCCCACCCCTGAAATTGCCGCCTGGGGTGGATACCCCAGTTTGCCCCCAGTAAATCTGGCAGCTTGCGCGTGCCAGTAAAATTTTCCGGGTAGCATCTTGCTGCTACTTCTTATACAGCTAACAGCCACACTTCTATAGCCAGAAGCAGGAGAAGTTACTATAAATGCATGATTCAACTGTGCATGTGCATGAGCCCCCTTGCGACTGCTCAAACGAATCTAATATAAACAGTTGTGACGACACGCTCATTGGAGTGAGACACACGAGACGTCGGCCTCGCATCAGAGGCAATTTGTTGTTATGAAGCATTGAACAGTCTTCGTAAAGCTGTTGACACATTTTGCTGTTGGCAGACGCTCATATGAGCACTATGTTTTGTTGTTATATATAGCACATTTCCTTTGCAACTCAAGCTTTATCTTCGTTTTTTTATCATTCATGTTCTATTGCTGCAATATTATTCTACAGTAGTAGGATACAGTAGAATCCTGTGTTAGAGTATTGTTTCTTATGTGTCAAAATTACAAAAATTTAACTGAAAACTAAAATAAAACTAAAATAAAAAAAATCCCAGAATTCCAAAAAATTCCCGGGTTTTTCCCGGTTTTCTCCCGGATGAAAAAATTCCTGGGTTTTTCCCGGTTGTCCTGGGTGATATACAGCCTGTAGTCACACCAGTATAAGAGGCCGAATAGTGTTTACTTACATAACGGCTGGTACACAACATATGTTGTTTCAAAGGTGGCTCTCCCTTGTTCAGTATATGTCTTGCTAGCTACGGGGCTGGTGTAGCTGTTGGTAGGTGGGTGCATAGGGCAAGTCTTATAGCGGGAACAATCACAGAGGTAGGAGCCACAGGGTAGGAAAATGTGTGTGGATGTAACATGGGGTCTGACAAGAATGTTTCAGAGATTGGGAGGGTGATAAAAAGATATTCTATGTGGGGTGACAAAATGTCAAAACGAATGGATCAAAAGGTACTGGCAGAAGTAAAGCTGTGAGGACGGGGCGTGAGTTGTGCTTGGGTAACTCAGTTGGTAGAGCATTTGCCCGCGAAAGGCAAAGGTCCCGAGTTCGAGTCTTGGTCCGGCACACAGTTTTAATCTGCCAGGAAGTTTCAGAATGGATCTCATTCCAGGGCATGATTTTTTGAAGAATAGCCTTGTCAAAATAGTTTATTTATAAATCTTCAAGACCATGATATTACTAAGTAACAAGAGGTGTACTCTTAAGTTGTTTTTTTTCAGGGTCAGGAATACCGGAATTGAACTGGACAGCCCAGGAAATCTGCTTTTGAACTAGGGTCGTGGAGTAATAATGTCCAATGAAGGCTGAGGTGAGAATGGTGATTTATTGCTATAAAGAGTCTGCATCAGAACAGATTTGTTTGCCTTGAATGCTAAGGCTGTATGGGAGGAAATATTTGACAGGAAAAGGATGGCAACTGTCAAAATGTAAGTACTGTTGTTTGTTAGTGGATTTAATGTGGACAGAAGTGTGTAGCTGACTCTTGGACAGGATGAGGTCAGCATCAAGGAAAACGGCATTGGACCATGTGATATTTGATTGGGAGAATTTATTTAAAGGTTGAAAGAGTTTTAACAGGTCACCCTCACCATTAGTGAATATGGAAAAGAGTGATGAATGTATCTAAACCAAAGCAGGGCCTGAAGGCCTATGGATCCCAGGAAATCCCCCTCCAAGTAACCCATGAAAATGTTGGCACAGGAAGCAGCCATCATGGCTCTGACGGTCATGCCCCCTATTTGCTTGTATGTCTGCCCCTCAAAGTTAAAGTAGTTGTTCACAAGTACAATGTAGTTTAAAGTGAGTGCAAAGGACATCATAGGTGTTCAAATGTCTAGCAGCAGACAGCCCATGTAAATGGGGGATGTTGGTATAAAACCTTGTACGTGGGGGATGTTGGTGAAGAGAGGTGGCATCAGTGATGACAAGCAAAAAGGTGTGTGACAGGAGGGGAATGGACACAGATTTCAAACAATCTGTGGGTGGTGTCATTAATATAACAAGGTAGTCTTTGTACTCTAGTTTGCAGGTTTTGATCAATGGAGGCAAATACAAAATTCAGTGGGTACTTTGAAGCCAACAACTATGGGATGGCTACGATGATTGGGTTTGTGAATCTTAGGAAGAAGGTAAATGGTTGGGGTGTGTGGTTTGAGTGGGATAAGGAGCTCTATAGACTCAGGTGTTCGTCCTTGTCAGGGGACTGATATTTTAATGAGGGACTATATGTCAGTTTTATCACAGGGATGGACTCTTGATGGCACACACTGTACATAGAGGTATGAGACAACTAGCTTAGAGCCTCACTTACATACTCCTGTTGGTCAAGTACCACAGCGGTAGGTCCTGTGTTTGCTACGAGTTCTGCGGTGGTCAGGTTAAGGTCATGTTGTAGGGACCTGAGGAAGGGCTGTAAAGCAATGCTGGAGATTAGGAATTTGTGGAAGGGTTGTAAGGGATGATTCCGAGGTAGTGGTGGTGAATAATTTTGAGATCGTGGTCAGAACTGTTCAAGGCAAGGTTCCATGTCAAGTTTACTGTTGGAAAGCTTTTGGGATTGAGTTGCAAAGTGACATTTCCAGTTGACATTATGTGTGAAGGAGAGTAGGTCCTTCATCAAAGCAGCATGATTAAATGCAGGCTTAGGGTGGGACATGGGACTCACGGATAATACAGGTTACTCAGAAGATGAGATTGCCTTGGATGAGAGGTTGAGAACACTGTACTTTGGTAATTGGTTCTTGTGTTCATGAGTTATCATTGATCTAGGAAGCAGTGTTGAAGACGGGGGGGACGTTAAGGAGGTTGACCAAACTCAGTTTGTAGGAGCGGAGCAGTTGTCGATGGTGTGGCTATTAAGGAGGTGGCGGGGGACAGGAAGGGAACACCGTTGTTCCATTAAACCTACTAACAAACAACATTACTTCGTTTTGACAGTTACCGTACTTTTCATGACAAATGTTCCCTCCCATACAGCCTTGGCATTCAAGACAAACATATTTGTTCAGATGTTAACTCTTTATAGCAATGAATCACCATTCTCACCTCTTCCGTCACTGGACACAGTTACCCCACCAGCCTTGGGCAAAAGCGGATTTTCTGGGCCATCACATAGAGTACATCTCTTGTCACTCAGTATTATCATGGTCTTGAAGATGTATTAACCAGCTACTTCTACGAGGCTATTGCTTCATAAAATCATGCCCTGAAATGAGATCCATTCTGTTTGGCATTCTGCAACCACACCCAAAATAGCTATTTGTCTCTCTCCCAATCTCCACAACATCCCTCTCAGACCTCATGTTACTTCTGCACACCTTTCCCTACCCTGTGGCTCCTACCTTTGCGACTGTCCCCATTATAACACTTGCCCTATCCACTCTTCTACTACCAGCTATACCAGCCCTATAAATGGCAAAACATATACTACATAAGGAAGAGCCACATGTAAAACAATACATCTTGTGTACAAGCTGTAATGTAAATAAACACTATTTGGCCTCTTACATCAGTGTGACTACTACCAAGTTTATCGGTTAGGATGAATGAGCATAGGCGAAGGGTATATGGTTCAACACAAAATATCCTGTTTTAGATTACACTCTACAGGATGACATTCATGACCTTGTTGCCTGTTTCACCGCGTGCCACCTGGATTTGTCCCCATGACACCAGTTTCTCAGACCACAGCTGGTAGGAACTGGTGTTATCTGTCCCTGGTTCTTGCCACCTACCTGGCCTTAATTTACCTTAATTCCATTGCTCTCATTATTCATTTTCAATAACTGTTCCTTTCTTCACTCCTTTTTGGTTTTTTATATCTTTTATTTTTTGACTTGTCTGTTTTTCCCTGGCTCCCATTGTTACCACATACAATATCCCATGCTCAAAAACTCCCTCCCAACACCATAAAGAATCCAGAACCTAAACAGACGTGAAACACAGTCATGAACCTTTCCTTCAAAAGCCTTATCCCCACAGAAGTATCAGTCCTTTCCAAAAGCCTCACCTTTTGCCCCAGTCCCAAATTCAATCATGCAGGACTTGTTAAAGACCTTCTCTCCTTTCCCAATACCCACAGTGGAAAAACTTTTTCGCCACCAACCAAAGACAAATGCTGGACTCTTCCTGACTCAGTTCACTCCTCCATACAACTGTGATCCACACCCACTGCCCCAAAATTAGCCCCCGTTAACTTTCCAGAATTTCTTAAGCTCAAACCTTGCGCTACCATCATTCCCCAAATCTCTCAACATTCAAGCTAACCTTACCACAGAAAGAACCACAGTCCACCACATAGAAACTGATCAACCTTACAATCCTACCTGTTGACAAAGGGTCCACCACTGTTGTTTTGGTCCACAAGAATTACATGGCAGAAGGACTCTGCTGGCTGTCAGATTCATTCACCAGAAACCCTGCCACAGTGACCCAATTCTAGAAATCCAGCAGGATCTCCAGGCTCTCCTCAAATCCTTAGACCCATTCCAGAATATCTTACCTGAGTCCACCTCTCTCTTCACTCCTACTGTTCCCCACACTCCTACCTTCTACACACGTCCTAAAGTCCATAAATCCAATCACCCAGGATGTCCCATTGTGACCAGCTACTATGTCCTCACTGAGAGAATCTCTGACCTTGTTGAAAAACACCTTCAGCTTATTACCGAAAACCTATCCTCCTACATAAAAGATACCAATGATATCCTCCACTGACTCTCCACAGTTTCTGTTGCTTTACCACATGGTGCACTGCTTTTCATTACTGATGCCACCTCTCTTTACATTAACACCCATAATACCCATGGCCTTGCCACTATTGAGCACTACCTTCCCCAATTCTCGATGGATTCCAAACCTACAAACTCCTTCCTACTCACCATGACTTTGAGACATCACCCACAATTACTTTTCCTACCATACCTACAAACAAATCTGGGGTATGGTTGTGGGCACATGAATGGCACTATCCTATGCCAACCTATTCCTGGGCCATAACATCTTCGTGGTCTGGATCTAGGATGAGGACGCCCTATCCACATTTCTCCAGAATCTCAACACCTTCTCCCCCATTTGCTTCAGCTAGTCCTCCTCAAACTAACAAGCCACCTTCCTCGATGTTGAACTCCACCTCAAAGATAGCTACATCAGTACCTCTGTCCATATCAAACCTACCAACCACTAGCAGTACCTCAACTTTGACAGCTGCCACCTTGGTCATCCCATCCTTGTATAAAAACAGATCTCCCATGCCGTATCTCTCAGTCAACCACCACCTCCAAAAGTCACACTGTCTAGCCGCAGTGGAGCATTCCCCTCGTGATGCAGTACCACCCGGGACTGGAGCAACTGAATCATATTATCCACCAGGATTTCAGCTGCCTCTCATCATGCCATGAAATAGGATTGTCCTACCTATCTTCATTCCCACCCCTCCCACTGTGGTATTCCATCACACACCGAACCTACACATATGCTCGTTCATCCTTACACAACCCCTGCTACCAGCCCCTTATCTCAGCATTCATATCCCTGTTGCACACCTAGATGCAAGACCTGTCCCATACATCCTCCTATCACCACCGCTCCAGTCCAGTCACAAGCATCACCTATCTCATCAAAGGCAGGCTACCTGTGAAACTAGTCGTGATTTACAAGCTAAGGTGCAATCACTGTTCTGCATGCATGATCCATCCGTGTGAATGGCCACTGACAAACTGTGGCCCAGAAACAGCTGGATAATTCAGTTGCTGAGCACGCTGCCCAACATGACTTTCGTCATTTCAATGACTGCATCACAGCCTGTGCCATTTGGATCCTTCCCACCTATGCCAGATTTTCTGAATTGCACAGCTGGGAACTCTCCCTACAATACATCTTAAGTTCCCATAATGCTCGTGGTCTCAACCTCTGTTAGTCATTGTCCTTACCCACCTATCCCCTTCCCTGTTCCCATTCCAGCACTTCACAGCCCTCTATACCACCAACACACCCACAGTTTTTTTAGTTCTCTCCTTTTCCTCTGCTTCATCCGATGCGCCCTCCATAACCGCCTGACTGCACCTAGCTGCTCTACCCTCTACGCTCGCATAAGCAGCACTTTACTGTCCCACACCCCTAACCTTTGTTTGACAGTCTTTTTGTCGTGTCTATCTGTGACTCAATATCTTCGCTATATGGGGAGTAGCAACTAGCCTTTTCATAATATTGATATTATTACATAAAACACCCTCAGCTTTCCACTCTTTATTTAGTTATGCACAATGTTTTGTCAGTAATCTCTGTCTTGCATGTTGTACCATCTTCTACCTTGAAGCTCTCAAGTTTTCAAGTCTCTTCTGGTGCATTCTCCAACAATCAATCCTTCCTTCTCATCATGTAACCTGGGGCTCTGGGCAATTTCTATGAACTCTTCCCATTTTCTAGACCTCACCAACGTTTTCCTTCATCCCTCTCTTTCCCTTCAACCCTTCTGCCAGAAGGAGGAGCCACTAGCTCTGAAAACTTGCAAACTTCGGTAGCCATATAGTGAATGTGTTTCCTCACACTACCATTTGGTGAGTAGACTTTTATCTACCCAATTAAATTATATTTCCAAAAATTGATTATTTTCATTGCTAGAAAATCACTTGCAGAGTATAGACAATTATAATAATACTTAATATTTCTGTATGACTTTTAAACTATTTAAAACTGTTTCTCATTTCAGTTGGCTTCTTGTGGAAGTGATAGTTTTCCCTTGTCTTATTTCTAATTAGTAGCCTTCTTTAATCTCATAATTCATCTTCAATGTTGCATGACATTCTATTGAAAAGGAATGAAAACCTTATTAACATGTTCTTCATGAGTGCTGTATGTTTGTCACCTTTCTGTCCTTCTAAAATACCCATCGTCAGGGGTTCATCGTTGTATTTAAATTTCAGTGAACATCATTGCTGAATGAAATATGCTCATGCAGAAAGATCAGGGGTTGATCTTCTCACAGTAATATTTTGTGTCTATAATGTGTAGTGAATATTTTTCTCATCCATATACACTATGATACAAACTTTTTTGTATAAAATATTTTATATTTACAGCTTTAAAATGTTTTGTTTTGTTTTGTTTTTACAGTTTAAGTCCTTACAGTTTTGATGTGTCACCATCATGTACAGACACTCCTCAGGTTACACATGATTCAATACCAGTTGGTGCTATTCCATTGTTTGCCACGTCTGCACCAGAGTATCAGGAATCTGTGTCACGTGTCATCAACGCTGCAAATGGTGTCTACCAAGAATTTCTAAAATCTGAAGAAGGACAAGGATTTTCTGGGCAAGTTTGTTTTATTGGTAAGTTCTTCTCCAGAATATATGTATGTTCATTATGATAAGAGATTTAGCTAGTGCACCAGTGCGAGGAATTTATCCTCCTTATATGCTCTTGTGCTGTGTCTGTTGCTTAAGTTGTGAAACCATTTTACTAAAATTTTCTTAGTCTATGAAGGTTATTGTTTTTTTTTTCACTAACATTTGACTTGTGGCATTCTTCTTCAGAAAAACTCCACTATCTCAGAATCTGTACCTAAATATCAAGACAGAGACTGTTAAATCCCCCCACAAATGGGATGCAAAAGCTTACATGAGCATGGAAATGAACATGTACATGCTTGTCAATGTGTTCTGCAACTGCATCACTCTCTAATATCAATTGTTGGTTATGTCTGGTGTGTGCACCAAAGATATTTGGCTTCTGAAAATGGTCATTCATTAAATAGCTGTGTTAACTTACTCAGCAATTCTCAAGGATGTGTGGAGAAAAACAGTGTGCTTTGGCAGTGTAAAAAGATTCGAAGGCTCTTAACACATTGAAAACAGATTTCTAAAATGTTCCATTTTGTTCTTGACAAAATACTGATGATAAAATTTTTTGTGAAGCAAATAGAGTTTAGAAAATTCAAAATTTCGTGACCTTTCAGGTATGGAATATAGATCCTCAACACCACATATGCTATGTATGTATGTACATTTCGAATGTGATCAAAGTTCATATTCCTACCTTCTCCATTCTTTCCAAGTGTAACTAATTTTTTAAACTATTCTTTTGCACTTACAGATGTGGTAGCTCTTAACCATCACCACACCAGTTCTCAGTACATTTTTACAAGAAGTTGTACACAAAATTGTGTGTTACTTTTTAAAATATTTTTGTTGTTCATGAATTCTAATACAAAAACTGCCAAATACAGCACCTAAGCTGTATTGCATTATGATGTTTGCTTGGTTCAGCTTGTAACGTAAAAAGTGATCTTCCATCACATTGTTTCATGTTTTCCAGCACATTACTGATCTCTGATGGGACTAAGTGTATTTTTCATATAGGTAAATGATTTTCAAAGTGAAATTCAACATTATAATGACACAAAACTTGTCCCACTTGATGTCCAGATTAGCTTTAATGTCTGTCTGGCAGAAACTTGTCTATGCTCTACTTTAAATAGCATGATCTTGTGATAAATCCTGGCTCTTAATCGTCAAGTTGGTAGTTTGTGTTTAGAAAATAGTAAATATGATATTAAGATGTCAACACTTGATCTTGAAAGAAGGAATGAACAAAACAATGTAGGTCCCTTAAACTAGGCTGTCAATTTCTTATCCTAACCACTCATTGACTGACTTCAGTAAACTCCATAAGTAAGCAAACACATTGTTTGTCAGTAAATTCAAGAGGATTTTCATTAAATTGCTGGAAGTTATGTGAATCACATAAATTTTATCAAATGTGTAATACAAAGCTGTCATTCAGATTTTGAACTTTGTGAAATAATAAATTGTGATTACATTAAATATTTTTAATATGAGATGTCCACAAAAGCAGGATTGGTGAAACACTCTATAGAGCCACAAATTAAATGAGCGGAGATTCTGGGGCATATGTGAGATAGCTACTCATTGTGAACAAAATAATCTACTGAAGATTAAAGCTGCTGTTACAAAAGACTCTTGGTGAAATTAAATGTGGGGAAGGGAGAAAGAAAACATGTTCTGTTGCAGCTCACAGTGGGACAAAATGAACTGGAAATATAATCTTATTTTTCTGATGTTTCTGCAAAACTTTTTCTCAGGGAAATTTTTATTTTTTGTATAGAAGTTTTCGAAATGTGGTGCTACAGAAGAATGCTGAAGATTAGATGGGTAGAACACATAACTAATGAGGAGGTATTGAATAGGATTGGGGAGAAGAAGAGTTTGTGGCACAACTTGACAAGAAGAAAGGATTGCTTGGTAGGACATGTTCTGAGGCATCAAGGGATCACAAATTTAGCATTGGAGGGCAGCATGGAGGGTAAAAATCGTAGAGGGCGAATAAGAGATGAATACACTAAACAGATTCAGAAGGATGTAGGTTGCAGTAAGTACTGGGAGATGAAGAAGCTTGCACAGGATAGAGTAGCATGGAGAGCTGCATCAAACTAGTTTCAGGACTGAAGACCACCACCACAACAACAACAACAACAACAACAATAATGAAGATGTTTCACTTGGGCATATGATATTTAAAAAGGAAGGGGGTAATAGTGATCTTGTTGCAGTCCTGACAACTTACAGTGCACACAGTATGCTTGACAATAAGAATAAATTAGTGACACCTATAATCCATTATTGCAGTGTAGCATTGTACACTTAACAGTTGACTACGTTAATCAGAATTAGATAAATTCGAAGACAGTCAGCAGACTGCTGTCTGAGAAGAAACACTAGGAGACACTTTTTGTATTTCCCACTTTAGATCATAGTTTGTCATTATTAACTTTTGTTGATTACACTTACGTAATAAATCACATGATTCATTGGTCTTGCAGCTCATGTGAATTGCCTGGTACTACAAATGGAAATAGTTGGCAGTAGCATAACTTGAATAATGGCTGTGTAAACCACTTTATGTGAGGCAGAAATTATTCACTTGTTTAAATGTCTGAAGTAAAATTTAATAGTGATAAATGGGAGCCACTTAACACAGATCACAAACAACCCTAGTTGTAACATGAACCTGTTCATGGAATAACTGGTGTCTTGCAGATTCATCACTGTTTCAGTTGACTGTGAAGCTAAACATATTCACCTGTGGACAGAAGTGAGACTAGGCTGCCAGCTGATTGGCCTCATATTGGCTGGCTGGAAGGCTCATATGACCTACTGGCCAGAGATGAACCTTTGGCTTGGCTGTACAGACAATACAGTCTACGCGAGCACAGCAGCGGATGCTAAGCTAATCTGTAATAAAACATGAACCCCCACCCCACACACACACACACACACACACACACACACACACACACACACACACACACACACAAAATCATGTGCATGAATGATTTTTCCAATCAACTCTAGATCAAACTCCTTTTTATAAAGAAGAAAGAAGCAGGAGAGATTAGGTAAAGAGATTATCATAATGAATATTAGCTTTGGCTTGGGACTCTGATTAATTTTGATTAGTATTATTTCTTCCAGTTCTTCTGGTTCAGGCAAAGGAACCTCTGGATCCAAAATCTGTTAGTTTTCATCACTGGTTCTGTGCAGCTCCTTGGTAAGCACTGAGTGAAGTGGCACAGTGGTTAAAATGCTGAACTCTCATTTGGGAGGTTGGCAGTTCAAATCCTCGTATAGCCTTCCAGATTAAAGTTTTTCATAGTTTCCGTACATCGCTTAAAGCAAATTCCAAGGTGGTTCCTTTGAAAAGTATAAGGCTAATTTTGTTCCCCTATCCGAGCTTGTTCTCCATCTCTTATCAAGCACATCATGGTGAAGAAATTAAACTCTAATCTTCCTTCCTTTCTTCTTCAGTAAGTAGATGATTTACATCTGCGATAGATTGTAATTTCATTTTTAAAGACTATTTTCTATATAGATGTCCACCCAATTTGCCATTCATAAGGTGTTTTTTGTTTGTTGGTTTTCTCTCTCTCTCTCTCTCTCTCTCTCTCTCTCTCTCTCTCTCTCTCTCTCTCTCTCTCTCTCTCAATCATAAATTGTAATGTGAATTTTCTTGGATTTAGTCTTTACTGGTGATGCAGTGTGCCTCCGTTCAGTTTTTTATTGTTTTGATTGAGGTGTTTCATAAGCTCCCCAAGTTTTATGCTTGGTTACTATCCTACTTAAAAATCATCGTCGTCTTTGTTTTAGCTCATCAAATAGTAATGTGCATTGCTCACATCCTGTTTTTTGTGTTGTTCTGTAAGAGTTTTTGGCCCCCAACGAGCACACAGTTTTCAAAAATTAAGGTCTTCAGAAACTTTTCATGAAGAGATGATCTTCACATTTGTGGAATGTTCTGGGAAAGATAGGACCTGTAAACTTATTGCTTTCCCTTAGAAGTTAAACTGCATACCCCAGTTTTTCAGTAACCGACATGGACACCCACGTCCTCATCATCATGCACATGGTCATGTCCTTATCAATGAATGACTCAGCACTTTTCTGCATAAACCTAACAAATCTTTCTCATTGAAGGTCAACTGGTTTAATATTTTTTTGCATTTAGGAAACAAAATTCAGACCTAATCCCACAAGTGGTGGGATTTTTGACAAATTTCTCCATCTTAAACAAGCACTATGCACCATAAACAACACAAAGAGGACTCAAAATGGTGTCGTCTCCTTCTCCTTAACTCAAAGTACCACACATGCATCAAGCTGCTGTTGTAGCACTGCCATTGAAAGAAATACATATGGAACTCACTTTCAGAATGTACCTCTTATGTTCTGTGGTCACACTGGGAACCCCTTTATTGTTTTTGTAATGCCAGCTGTTTAATGCAGTTCCCATGCCAGCTGTTTAATGCAGTTCCAGCTAACAGAGGATGTATCATCAATGTAGTTCAGCAACTCAAGTTTTTTATATGTGTTGTTATATGATTAGTCTATGTTAGAGATATAGGAAGAAGGCAGTCTCTTCCCTCCTGATTTTAATTTGAACTTTATTACCTTCTCATTTTCCTTGTCACCTCTTCTATTGTTTATGTTGCTCCATCTAGGCACTGAAGTTTCTTCAAGCTTGTAGCTTGAATCTTTCACAAGAGCTTTTGTTCACCTTGACATTAATATATTACTGATGCTTGTTGTGAGTAAAGCAATTTGTGCATTTTGTTTCATCTAATTTATTTATCACCACTGCCACTTCTCGTAGCAGTTGAGACACCAGCATCTATTGTTCTAGAACATCTGAAGACACTGGCAACTACCATGGAGTTACAGAAAATTTTTGGCGCACTGTTCATTTTCATCAAGTAATGTAAATAATTCAAAGTTTGTTGTAACTGTCTCTTTCTGTTAAGAGCTTGACAGCATTTTCTGTTCCCATCATTTGCTTTAATATCAACTTAAAGTGTATTTGGAACAAATCAATAACTATCGATAAATGAATAAAACAATCATTCTTCCCTTTTTCTGCCTCTTGGAACTCAATGAATATAAAGGTGATGATTAGGTTCTTGACCTGATCGGAAAAGGTTTCTTTTCAGTGTGTGTGTGTGTGTGTGTGTGTGTGTGTGTGTGTGTGTGTGTGTGTGTAGATGAGTGAGCAGGGAGAGGATGAAACCTGGTTATGGCACATGTGTGTTTCTCTCAGATGGCATCAAGAAGGCCACAAGTCTAACATCACCATCCAAAGGACAGATCATCACAACAGATTATGTTCCTTCACTTTCTCATAGAGTGCAAGTTTTGCTGATGAATCCAGGATATTGGCCCAAATTTTGGTGGTGGGGAACTTTACATCACCCCCTCTCGTCACCTGGCCAGTCGAATTGTGATGAAAATTTCTCAGACCACCAGGCTTCGAACTGGCTACCTCTGAGTCAAGCACCACTGATTATGTATACATTTATGACCTCATTGGAGGTGTTATAAAATACACTAGCTCACTGATATTAATTATTTGCATGAAAAATCTTGTGTTTCTCTTATTATTAGCAGAAGCGTGTCTTTGAAGTGTATTTGTCAGTGAAAGGTTGTCTGATGTTGGTAAATATAATTATATCTAATAGACACACAACACTTACTCTGAGAGTGATTGAATGAAAACTTTTAAGGTTCCATAAAATTTTGACAAGTTGTGTAGTGGAGTTGGTAGGGGGCAGCAGTGTTTCTTGAAGTTCAGAAAGTGACCGACAGGTGGCAGAGTGATGCTACAATGCAGGAGAAGGGAGTACCATCCACGATAAGATGGCCATCCTGCTGTCAGCATATATCACAATTGAGAAGCTATCCGTGATGTGTTATTTGTTTAGTGAAGGTGTCAAACCAAACAAAATTCATTGAATAATGACAGTGCAGTACACTGATAAAAGTTGGTCACTGTAACAAGTGTACAAGTAGTGTAAGAAGTTTAAAAGTGTTGTAACTTTTGTGGAGGATGCAGCAAGATGAGCGAAGGCTCACCGCATAGTGACAGCAAGAACATTGCATTAGTGGAGGAGCTTGTAAAGGAGAACAGACTCATAACTCTGAATGAAATAGCCACAAGTTTGAAGATTAGTATTGGTTTAGTGCTAGAATGTTGTTCAAAATATATTGCACTTTAGTAAGTTGTCTGCAAGACAGGTGTTGCGTCAGTTGATTGCCGAATTGAAAGATCATTGTGTCAGTACCTGTGAAGAACTGTTATATCATTTCCACATCAAAGGTGATGCATTCCTGGGAAAAACTATTACAGGCAATGAGACTTGGGTACACTATCACCAACCAGAAACAAAAAGGTTGAGCAAGGAATGGCACCACAGCTCATCACTGAAACAGAAACCTTTCTGCAGTGAGCCATCTGCTGGAAAAATCACACTCATTCTCTTCTGAGATGGAGTAGTTTTGGAGAATTACATGGATAAGGGAGTGATGGTAACCAATACTTCTTATTCATACATGCTGAAAAATCAACTTTGCCCTGCAATCAGGAATAATCGACAAGGATATCATTCTGGGAGTATTGTTACGGTGTAACACCACCTGACTTCATACAGCCCGTAAGACAGTGGAGACTATTCAGGAAATTAAATTTGCCTTTATAGTACAGCCCCCTTATTCACCAGACCTCACTTGTAATGACTTTCATCAGTTAAGTGCACTCAAAAAGCAATGGGAGGCAGGCATTTCAGAGGTGATGAAGAGATGAAAACTGAGGGGTCATGAGTGGCTACACACATGACCAAAAGAATTCTCTCATCATGGTAGCTGTGTACTCCCGATGAAGCAGAGGAATACGTGCATTCAACAGAGAGAGTATTTTGAAAAATGACATGTAAGTTGTTTGTTCATTAGTACAGTACATTTAAGAATATTATAGCACTTTCATTGGAATCACCCTTGTATTATGCTACATTTATCTGGGCACTGCCTGCCAAATACACCCAATCATAGCAACAAGTTAACAAGATAATGTTTAGAATTGAACTGCAGAGTATGTTTGTGGATTAAATATAGTGACATTGTTTTAGAATCAAATGTAGGGGAACCTGATTTGTATGAAATCAATATGTATGAGATCTATAAAAGTACCTAATTTTTTCCCTTACATTCTCTGTTTACAGGTGATGGTGTGGGGTCAATTCTTGGTTTTGATGCTTTGTGTCGTTTTATACATTATCAATCTCGGCATGATAGTGAGAACAGTATATTAGATTCAGAGTATCCACAGCAAGTGGAAGATGCCATTGACAGTGCAAAATCCAACAACCGACAAGGAGGAGCAGATGGTGACAATAGTACAAATGTGGATGTTTCCTACTCAAATAAGCTGCTGTCTGCTCCTGCACCTCGAAGACGATCTTCTTCAGCAAGGTTTGCTCTAAAACCACATATTTGATGCTCGGAAATTGAAAAAGTTATTTAGGAAAAAGTTAATTACGGTTTCATTTTTTAAATTTCTGTGCCAATGTGTATGGTAAGTTCCAAATCGACCAGAATTTCCAGAATAGCGTGAACTTCTGTTATTGGCAACAAAAAGAGCAAAAAATGTAGTGTACCCATTGTGTACTCCTCTTAATCTTCAGTAAGTTATGTATTACCTATTTCTTTCTGCAATCATATCCCCTTTAGCCTTCATCATCCAATACCTTTGCTTTCAAAATCATTATTCTGCAACTTTGATTTTTGGGATGTATCTGCCAAATTAAGTATAAAAATCAATTCAGGTTGGAATATTAACAGTACTATGAAAAAGATAATTGCTAGTCATTGTAAAGATGACATGTTGAATTGCAGATGGGCATGACAGAAAGACTGTTATGTATAAGTTTTTGGCCAAACCTTCTTCAGAAGAGAAAATTTCACACACATTCACACAAGCAAGCACAGCTCCCACAGGGCTAGAAGTGGCAGGACAAGACTGCCAGGTTCAGTTTTGGGAGGCTGCGGGGGAGAGAGAGGGAGAGAGAATGGGTAGCATAAAGGAGGAGCAGAGAACAGACCAGTGGTTGTGCTGACTGAGAGCAGCATGTGGTGAGGGTGAGGGGAGGCGAATTGTGAGGTGGTGACAGGATGGGGGAGGGGGCGGGAGAAAGAGGGAGAAAGAGTTGGCTGGAGATTGTGGGAACAGTAGGTTATGGTAGGTTGGGGCTGGGATGATTTTGGGAGAGGAGAATGCATTGCAAGGGTAACTCCTGTCTGTGCAGTTCAGAGAAGCTGCTGGTGCAGGGGAGGGTCAAGATGGCCTGAGTCGTGAAGGAGCCATTGAGAATTGAAATAAAGTTTGTTGTGTACAGCTGCACAGTGTACCATATGGTGGACCACTTTGGTCATGGCCACAGTTCGGCAGTGACCTTTCACACTGGTAGACAGCTGGTTGGTAGTCATAACAGTATAAAAAGACTTGAGTAATGATTGCAGCAGAGGTAGTATATAACATGGCTGCTTTTACAAGGATAATCCTTTGACAGGACTGGAATGGGAAGTGCTGGGTGGGTGAATTGGCTGGAAGCGCAGGGGTCTTCCCTGTGGCAACAGGTTGGGATTGGCAGTGGCATAGGGATGTTCCAGTATGTTATGGAGGTTTGATGGGTGATGGAACACCACTTCAGAATGGATAGGAAGGATCTTGGGTAGGATGTCCCTACGTCCTGGGGATGACGATAGATAATCAAAGCCCTGATGAAGCATGTGGTTCAATTGTTCCTGTCTGAGGTGGTTTAGATGACTTAGGGGGCTCTTCTGTCTCGCTGGTTCTTGGAAGTGATGAGAGGATTGGGAGTGTGTGGGGATATGGCACAGAAAATCAGTTTATCTGTTTGTGGACTAGGTCTGGGGGGGACAGTGCCTGTCTGTGAAGGTCTTTGTGAGACCTTCAGCATATTGAGCATGGGAACTTGTATTACTGCAGATACACCATATTCAGGTGACCAGGCTGTTTGTGAAGGATTTTTTGGTGTGAAAGCGATGACAGCTGTTGAAAAGCAGATATAGTGGTGGTTGGTGGGTATAATGTGTCCAGAGCTGAGGATGGAACTCACAGAGAGGAGAAGGTCAGTGTCCAGGGTGGTGGCATTCTGGGTCAAGTGAAGTGGATGGGAGAGAAAGTGTTGAGATTGTGAAGGAATGGGGGTAGGATGTCCCAGTCCTGTGTCCAGATCATGGAGATCTATATCATCAATGAACCTGAATCAGACCATGGGTTTTCAGTTTTGTGAGGCTAGAAAGGTTTTCGCTAAATGCCTCGTAAACAGGTTGGCATAGGATGGTTTCATACCAGTGCTCATGGTCATGCTGTGGTTTTTGCTAATATCTTACCTTCAAAGAAGTAGTGGCATATTATTATATAGCTACTAGGCGTATGAGGCATGAGGTGCTAGGTCTGGAGTATGAAGGACATTGAGAGAGGTAGTTTTCAGTAGTGGATAAATGATCATGGGAATGATGGATGTTGGTGTACCTCCCTGTCCAGTGAGGAGGAAATGGATTCAAGGAATAAGTTCCAGGAAGGGCCTATGGCTTTAAGGAAGGGTTCTATGTTATGTTGGACTTCTGGGATGGGATAACTGTGGCAGAATTTATAGGAGGTATCAGACAGTTGATGGAGGCTTCTGGCAGTTAGTCACTGTGATTCATAATGACAGTGGTGGAACCTTTGTCTGCAGGTAGGATGATTAGGTCAGGATCAGTTTTGAGGCTGTGTATGACTGTCCTTTGTTTTGCTGACAGGTTGGTGTTTTGAGAAAGGATGGGCGGAAGGATAGTGAGGAAGGTTGGAGATATGGAATTCCTGGAAGGTGACCAGCAGGTAGTTGGTTAGGTGCGAGGGGGGGGGAAGGATCATGGATCATAGGTTGGAACTGGGAGAGGCAGGTGTCTTTGTTGGGACTAGGTTGGCTTTGGCTGGAAGGAGTGGTGGCAGGTAAGTGTTTCCATTGCAGGGATCTGGAGGAGGAGAATAGGTCTTTAACAAGTCCACTGTGGTTAAAATTCAGTATGGGGTATGAAGATGATGCCTTTCGATGCGACTGAAACTTTCCTGGGGTGTGGATTTTGGTGGAAAGATTAATAACGGTGTTCTGGGATTATTTCAGCTTTGGATTTAGTCGACTGTTGGGAGTTTTGTGAGATGTGCCAAGTTAAAAAGTTCAGCTAGGCAGGGTCTGGGTGCTATGAGGAGTTAACAAAAAGGAACATTTGGGTAGGACAGGGGTAGGATAGTGGTGGCCCAAGGTGGCAATAGGAGGTTAGCAGGCCGAGTAACTTACGGATGTGGTGTCTGGAATGCTCTTCTAGGTGCTGGAGTGCAAGGGATTCAATTTCAGAGACGTTATGTATGCAGCAGGGATTGCACAGTAGCAGCATCTTGTGGAGGGGATATATGTGGTTTTGGGATATCTATGCCTTGGAGATGTATTTTTGCAGTACCAGGTTTGTGAATGATAGGAACTGCTAGAATCTGAATAGGTGAATGTCATTGTGAAAGGAAGGTTGGGATCCAAAGAAAGGAATTTTTATGGTAAGGTCATTGTGGGGGTGGGATGGTGGGGGGGGGGGGGGGGATGGGTGAGAGAGATTCCTTGGTTAAGGCTATATTTAAGAAATAGGATGTGGGACTGGGGTTTATCCAGGGAAGGGATACTTTTCTGAACTGGTGTATTATTTGAAATTAGGAACATCCTACACACCTCTCCTAAAGTGATGTTTAATAGCCCACCCAACCTCCACATCATCTTGGTTCTTCCCTATGCTACTCCAACCCCAACCCCTTGCCATGTGGACCATATCCCTGTGGAAGTCCCAGGTGTAATACCTGCCCAGTCCTCCCACCCAGCACTTCCTGTTCCATTCTTGCCAAAGGCTTATCCAACTCCATCAGAAGCCAGGCCACCTATGAAAGCAGCTATGTCATATACCAGCTCTGCTGCAATCATTGCTAAGCTTTTTAAATTGGTATAACTACCAACCGGTAATCTACCAGGATGAATGGTCTCTGCTCCTCTCCCTTCTGCCACCCATTGCCTGCCCTTTCCCTCCCCCACAGCCTCCCTTCACTGCACCTGACCATGCTATACTACAACCTCCAGTCCCCAAAGGGAGTGCTGATTCCTCTTCTCCACTCATAGCGTGCCATTTCTCCCCCTTCCCCTCCTCACTCCTGATTGTTGCTCCCATTAATGCATTTCTGTTGTATTCTGGCTGCAGCGGCCAGAGATAGCAGTCATGTATGTGTGAAGTATGCTTGTTTGTGTGACTTGTATGTGTTTTTCTTTTCTGAAGAAAGCCTTGACCAAAAGCTTATATGTAAGAGCCTTTTTGTCGTGCCCATCAGCTACTCAACATGTCATCTTTATGGTGAGTAGCAATCTCTCCTTTTCGTAGTATTGTAAATTTAAAAAATAATAATTCTCTTAATTCACTGTGGTTTCTTCACTTTTGATTATTTGCCATAACAGTAATATGTAAGCTCTCATATAGAGGTAAGTTTATTATTACAAATTTCAAAAGAAATGTTACCTTCTAAATGTGACTGATGATTCAGAAGGTAAAATAATTTGAAGTGGTACTAGTCACTTTGAAAATAACAACACTGATATCCCTCATTACTAATGAAACTGCCATTTGTAAATAATTCCTTTCAAGTGTTCTGGAAAGTGTATCATACTGACATGAAAACTTCAAAACTCTGTTGACTGTAGGTAAGCTAAAGTCAAGTCAGGCTAGTTTACATCATACTAATTGTGTTCTCTGGATCTTGCACAAAGGAGCCTCGTGGATGTGGAAAGAAATAATAAATGTAGATTTAACTGAAGTGTGTTGCTGTAGAATTATGTAACTTCATGAAATGTTATGGCGTGCTAATGTTAAATGCACCTTAATTTAATACAACATATACTTTGGCATTAAAGGAGACTACTCACAGAAAAGCAGAACCATTGAGTCATTGGTAGGTGCATGCAAAAAGAAAGAAAACTTGCTAACTTTCAGAGTAATCAGGATTAGCACTGCAGGATTCTCCAGAACATTGGAAGAATAGGAACTCTTCACAGATCATTGCCATATGCCCTAGCAGTAGTCATTTGGAGTAGCACAGAGCTACAATTCATCACTGGTAATGAAAGCCTAAACGTGAGATGATGATTCCTCAATCCAGGTGCTGCTGTTCTTGAACCAGTGATGTGCTCAACTACAATTTTAAAATTTAGTTATATGAATCTACTGTAAAATTCCAGTATTGTAATGTAGATGTAAAGCTTTAATGTTTAAGAAGAATTAAGAGTGAAAACTATTCACTTTTTAAAGGAAAAGCGGAAGGAAAGTTTTGGGGCCTATAATTGATGAAGACGAGGGAATAGAGGAGTAGATGCTAAAATAAAGAACTCTGTGGCGGTGATCATGATGATGATGATGCTTTAGTCATTGGACACAAGACTGATAAAACTTTGCACGCTACTCTTCCATGTGGAAATCTTTTCATGTCAGAATAACTACTGGACTCTTTATCTATTTGAACCCACTTACTTTAAGCAAACATTAGTAATCCTCTCTAAAACTGTTACCCCCACACCTCCTTCTGTTAATAAATTAATGATTTCTTAATGCCTTAGGATGTGTCCTTCCTATCTAATTCAGCTTTTAGTCAGGTTGTGCCATACATTCCGTTTCTTCCCAATCTGATTCAGTACCTCCTCAGTATGTTTTCAACCCAACCCTCTAGTTTTCAGCAATGTTCAGTAGCAGCACATTTCAAAAGTTTCTCTTATTTTCTGTATAAACACCATAATATTGACAGAATGACACAATAGAGACAGTTAAGCTGGGCTGGTCATGTCATATGATTGTCTGAGAACAGAATGTGTAGCGTAGCATTCACTACATATAGACTGAATACAAGGAATAGAAAGAACCCATAGTAGATGGCTGGAATACATCTTGAATGGCATTGCATGGATAATTATCAACAGTGAATGGACAACCCATATATGAGAGATAGAAAATATTCAAAGTGATAAAGGGCATTACTTAATATATTTTACTGTGGAACAACTTTCAAAATATCATGTTTTAATAAAACGTCTCTACAAGAAGTTCCAAAACTAATACCAGGCACAATTCTTGCACCAGGACTATGTATTCTGAAAATGCTACTGTTGTAAGTAGCGGTTCCCAAAAAGCAATTACATAACTCGTTAGTGAAAGGAACTGTGCAGAGTGAAATAAATTCATTTCTTTTTATTGCTACGAGGAGTGCTGAATGTCGTGAAACATGCCGATAATCCATTTGCATTCAGCCATCTGCTGCTGATGCTTCCAGATATTTCATTGGCTGCTTCTTTAATAAGATGATTGAAGGAGATATAATTATAGAGATAAAAAGTAGTACCAAAGAGGGTACGACATGATTAATGCTAAAATCAAAATGAATATTGCAAACACTGTTAAGAAGGGAGACAGAAATAGCAAAGGAGAAATGGCTGGCAGAAAAGTGTGACAAGATAGAGAAATTAGAGAAAGAAGGGAAATATGAGTTGATGTACTAAGAAGCTATGGATTTGACATTCAGGCAAAAGAGAAACAACAATGGACTACAGGAAGTAGAGATAGCAGATGGTAAAATGGTGAGTGAAACCCAAGAAATAATGAGAAGATAGGAGGAATATATAGAATGGCTATACTCTGCCAGCAGCCAACAAAGTGAAGAAGAGCTTGGGACAGAAGAAGAAGATAAAGTTGCAGATGATGACAAAGGAAATGCAAAAAATGGTTTAAATGGCTCTGAGCACTATGGGACTTAACAGCTGAGGTCATCAGTCCCCTAAACTTAGAACTGCTTTAAACCTAACTAACCTAAGGACATCACACACACCCATGCCCGAGCCAGGATTCAAAACTGCGACCGTAGCAGCAGCGCGGCTCCGGACTGGAGCGCCTAGAACCCCACGGCCACCGCGGCCGGCACCAGGAAATGCAATACTCACTAGTGAGATTAAAGCATCTATGAAGGAGATGAAAAATGGAAAGGCAATGGGAATTGATGAGATTCCTGAGGAACTGGTAAGGTAATTGGAGGAAGAAGGGAAAAGGGAGTCAATTGAATTGTGTAATCAAATATACGTGACAGGAAAATGGCCAAATGACTTTATACAAAGTATCTTAATACCTATAGAAAAGAAAAGGAACAGCAAAAAGTGTGAGGAACATGGAACAGTGAGCCTGATATCACATGCAGCCAAAGTCTTGCTGAGGACGCTCAACAGAAAGCTATATGGAAAGCCCAATTGCGTAATAGGAGATGAACAATTTGGTTTCAGGCGAGGAGTGGGAGCTAGTGATGCCATTGCCCTACTGTGAGTGGTAGGGGAGAGGTACACGGAGAAGAAAAGGAAGGGTGTATGTTGTGTTCATTGATCTTGAGAAGGCTTTTGACTGTGTCAGATGGGACAAAATAACGGAAATCCTAAGGAAACATAGAGTTGATTGGAGGGATAGACGGCTAATTAGAAATTTATTTTTGAGCCAGAGAGCAAGAGGAAGAATAAGAAGTGTAATGAGTGAAGAAATTGAACTGGGAAGAGGTGTAAGACAAGTTTGTTGTTTATCACTGTTCAATACTTATCTGGAGGAAATTATTAATGAAAGTTTTGATGGAAGGAGAGGAGTTTGTATAGGGGATTGGAGAGTGGAGTGTATAAGATTTGAAGATGACATGGTTGTGATGGCAGAGAGTGCTGAACCATGACGAAATGTCTCTGTTGGTTCTCCGCATTTCCTCCTTGTCTGTAGCATGCTCCTTTAGAAATTTCCGCTTTGTGCTCTGTTGTTTCCTTACCCTAGCCAGTGGGCACTGTAGCATTGCTGTGAATGGCTGTCTGCTGTGTTTGCGAGAGAGCATCGGTCTGGAGGAGGAACTCTAATTGTGGACGTCTGGGAGTGTACAGGAGGCCTCGCCATTTTGTTGATGTTTGGTGTGACTCGTGTCAGTTGTGATGATCGTTAAAGCCATGATAGCAGCCGGTGTTACTGTCTTGGTCGCAGATGGATCAAAGGAGATAGGGCCTGGTTGTCCATTGAAACTCCTATACTACAGATGTCGTCGGACTTAAAGTAAGACATTTTGCCCATTATTTGGCATTATTTGCAAGCAACTGGGCTTTCCAGCGTCTACAGTAATTCGGCAAAGATTATTTACTTCACCGGTGTGTAAATGACTGAACAAGGAGCAGTTTATTTAATGTTCATCTTATGCTCATGTTTTGCATGTGCTGTTTGCGAGTGTAAACTTGACTCTCACCTTTGTCCGTTGATTTTGTACGCATTGTCAAATACTGGATCCAAGTAGCAACTTTCAGTTAATTAGATAGATTCTTCCTTTTCCTTGTCACAATGCGTGTTAAATGGCAAAGGAGAATTGTAGACCTTAACTTGCTACCTCACTTGCGTGTCTTCAATGACAGAGCCTAACCTGTTAACTAATTAAGGCTTGTGGTAAATGAAGGTGTTTAAGTATGTTGTTTTAAAATATTATCTGAAATGTGTCGATGATTTATGTTGTGCTAGTTGATTCTGGGGTATGAATGGATGTGTTGGCACGTCTGCCGTGTAAGGGAATCCTGCTAGTTTGATTACCTTCTGACTAGGGTCCTTGCTCGAAGCTTGTCTTTAAATACGCCGCTAACCTGGTTAGTGTATGTTGTGGCTATTTTAAATTAATCACTGCTCAATAGCCCAACACAGTTTGTCAGCCATCAGAAGCGATGTATGTGTTATTTATTTCTTTATTCTAGTCAATCTATAAGCATGCTATACTTAATTTGTTACTCTAGGTAGCCATTAAGTTGCCATTTTTTGGGGTGTTTAGATAATATAAAATATGGGCAGAATCTAAATTCTTTTATTACTATGATCTGAACTTAATGTCATATTGTAAAGAAAGGAACTTATTGGAGGTGAACTGTTGCCTTAAGGTGTTGTGGATGGTGCACTTGTGCACTTTCCTGTTATTCATTTTAATGTCTTATTCAATGTGTAAACTTGCTGATTATTTTCTCTTTACATGGAGTGTGCCCGCCTTGATGTTATAAGTGGCTGTTTCAAAACCAGTTCTTTAACGCACCTACATGCATATTTATATTTATTGGGGAACGTTAAAGTGTATTCCCCTGTTGAACTTTAACTAAGGTGCAGAAAACTGAATTAGGTGTTTATTATTGTTCTATTGCTATTATCTGTCAAGTGTAACATGTGACATTTTCTTGGTCTGTTATCAAGTGTTACAATAAATGCAAATTTCAGTTGTTCCCACGGAAATGGAAATGCCGTGTGGCTAGGGCCTCCCGTCGGGTAGACCGTTCGCCTGGTGCAAGTCTTTCGAGTTGACGCCACTTCGGCGACTTGTGTGTCGATAGTTGTTCCCATGATATCCTATCTCTGCATTGGCTAATCTAAACTCATAATATTTAATTGTTTCAATGTTGGAGGGAGGTGCTTGTGTCCCAATGATTTGTTTCCCTTCCTAGTTAAGAGGGAGGTTTAGATTTGCTGCACTGTCTTGCATTTACTGTACAGATTTTCAATTTGATACATTTTCTATTTACTTGAAATTGTGTTTTACAGTAACTTGTAAATTTGACGTGTGTCATGATGGGGCAATGTGATTGTCCTGGTCTGGCCTTCTTAAAGAAGGATCAGTTAGTTTATGAATTGCTCATTCGTAAGCAGCATCTGCAGGGTACGGTGGCGGACTTGGTTGTTAGGTTTCATGGTGCATTGAACAATCCATTAGTCATTTCCAGTGACTTATCGGGCAGGTCAGCGATGCCCTACATCTCATTAGTAGTGCTGTCAATGAATTAAATCAGATTATTACCATTCTTCACGGAACTGGTGTTACCTTGAGACAGGGGGGGTGGGTGAAGGCCCAGTTGTGCCATTGGCACTCTCATTTACAGGACTTACAATTATTGTCTTTGAATGAAGAACAGCAGGGATCGGTTAGCCAACTTACCCAAAGAGTAAAGGAACTGCAGGTTAAGGCCAGTGTATTAGGATTGGAAGATGTTCATGAGGAAGATGATGAGAGTTTGGCTTCCATGGGTAACAATAATCAGGGTTTTAGCAGTCAAGTGTTTAAGGGTCAGGGATCAGAAGTGTTTGCCAATTTTCCCAATGCTAATATGTATTTATTGACTTAAGTTCAAATGGCTTTGTGGCTTACTGTTAGCCTCAAAATACATACTAAAGTGTGCGTCATTTATGTTGGCAGCCGAGTTTAGGTTCGTTCTGCACATCTGACGTCACAAAACAGAGTCAGCCAATGAACAGAGAACGACGTTGCCAGATCTCGACTGCAATGCATAGCATGGACGAGTGTCTTCAGTTTTAGAAATGTTCAGTCATAAATAAAGTAATAGAACAAAAGCAATGTCTTGATAGCAGACTTTCTTTTGTGGAAAGTTTGGAAAAAGCTTTCTTTATACCAATTGCTTCATATTCTACACTCCTGGAAATTGAAATAAGAACACCGTGAATTCATTGTCCCAGGATGGGGAAACTTTATTGACACATTCCTGGGGTCAGATACATCACATGATCACACTGACAGAACCACAGGCACATAGACACAGGCAACAGAGCATGCACAATGTCGGCACTAGTACAGTGTATATCCACCTTTCGCAGCAATGCAGGCTGCTATTCTCCCATGGAGACGATCGTAGAGATGCTGGATGTAGTCCTGTGGAACGGCTTGCCATGCCATTTCCACCTGGCGCCTCAGTTGGACCAGCGTTCGTGCTGGACGTGCAGACCGCGTGAGACGACGCTTCATCCAGTCCCAAACATGCTCAATGGGGGACAGGTCCGGAGATCTTGCTGGCCAGGGTAGTTGACTTACACCTTCTAGAGCACGTTGGGTGGCACGGGATACATGCGGACGTGCATTGTCCTGTTGGAAGAGCAAGTTCCCTTGCCGGTCTAGGAATGGTAGAACGATGGGTTCGATGATGGTTTGGATGTACCGTGCACTATTCAGTGTCCCCTCGACGATCACCAGTGGTGTACGGCCAGTGTAGGAGATCGCTCCCCACACCATGATGCCGGGTGTTGGCCCTGTGTGCCTCGGTCGTATGCAGTCCTGATTGTGGCGCTCACCTGCACGGCGCCAAACATGCATACGACCATCATTGGCACCAAGGCAGAAGCGACTCTCATCGCTGAAGACGACACGTCTCCATTCGTCCCTCCATTCACGCCTGTCGCGACACCACTGGAGGCGGGCTGCACGATGTTGGGGCGTGAGCGGAAGACGGCCTAACAGTGTGCGGGACCGTAGCCCAGCTTCATGGAGACGGTTGCGAATGGTCCTCGCCGATACCCCAGGAGCAACAGTGTCCCTAATTTGCTGGGAAGTGGCGGTGCGGTCCCCTACGGCACTGCGTAGGATCCTACGGTCTTGGCGTGCATCCGTGCGTCGCTGCGGTCCGGTCCCAGGTCGACGGGCACGTGCACCTTCCGCCGACCACTGGCGACAACATCGATGTACTGTGGAGACCTCACACCCCACGTGTTGAGCAATTCGGCGGTACGTCCACCCGGCCTCCCGCATGCCAACTATACGCCCTCGCTCAAAGTCCGTCAACTGCACATACGGTTCACGTCCACGCTGTCGCGGCATGCTACTAGTGTTAAAGACTGCGATGGAGCTCCATATGCCACGGCAAACTGGCTGACACTGACGGTGGCGGTGCACAAATGCTGCGCAGCTAGCGCCATTCGACGGCCAACACCACGGTTCCTGGTGTGTTCGCTGTGCCGTGCGTGTGATCATTGCTTGTACAGCCCTCTCGCAGTGTCCGGAGCAAGTATGGCGGGTCTGACACACCGGTGTCAATGTGTTCTTTTTTCCATTTCCAGGAGTGTATTAATTAATTAAACCAAACAAGCAATAAGACTCCTAATTCAGGCGATAGCAAGGAAAGGTGATTGTATCAACCTCACGAACCGCTTTTTCGCACTGAAGAAGAGCGTTAATTGTTTATTTCCTATTGTACTTCGACGAAGCGTGAGTAATTCATAGTCATACCAAAAGTGTTTGCAGTATTTTGCGTGACGTGTTAGAGTCCTCACTGTGGTCTGTAGGCAGACAATCTGCATTAACGTAATGGTTAAGGTGTTGGACTTCTACGCGAAAGGCTACGAGTTCAAACCTTGTGCGGTGCTTAAAATTTTAACTATTTAAAAACAATATCAAAGTGCCTTACTTCATGAATTATATTCGTTTGAATGCAATTTTTTTGAAATTTCTAATGCTTTGTCTCTTCATTAACTCTTTCGCTGCTGCAGACACGTGCTCCCCGCATTCCGTGCTGTGCGCAGTTTTGTCATCACTGCACTGCTCGCCTGTGCAGACACATGGTGTTCCCACTGCTTTGACACACTTATCATTCGATTTCACAAAAACTATTTGGCCCAAAAATTTGATTTTTACACTTCTTCTTGACTGATACCTTCCCCCCATAAACGACTTAATTTTGTTTCGATGTTCAACGCAGTTATTATGCAGCATTAAATGTAGTAAACCATTGCACGAAATTTTGAAGAGTTTGCAGAGGTAGAAGTCCATAGTGCATACTTTCCGTACGGTCGATTTTAGTTGCCACAATCTTGAGAATGAAATGTGGACAAGATACCTAAATTTCATATAAAATTTACTGTATAACAATATCACATTTAATTTAAGTACCACATAGGTGTCGTATGTAATATTGAGAAATATTCCGTCTTTCGCGACTGTAATAAAAGTTTTATTTACACCGGACGCGTTTGGCTTTATTTTAAAGCACTTCAATCAATGAAAGGTATGGCACATACCCAATGGTACTCATGTTCTCTGTCTTGTTTTTGATCCACAGTCGCAGTTTCACCAATGGTACTGAAATATATTCCTCTTCCGCAACTGTAATAAGCGACTTATTTAGACCAGACCCGTTTCTCTCTTTTGAAGCATCTTCAGTGGACAGTATTTTGACTCCTCCATTGCCAAGTCACCTTTCGTAGTTTTGTGCTGTGGTAACACAATATTCAATGTTTGTGTTGGCTGATCAGTGTTTTAGCAAATAAATGATGTTTGTGTGTGCCACACACAAAAATTATATTTGACATAGCTCAGAGCACTTCACTGATAGACGGTATATTCAAGTCCTAATGTTTTTGTAAGTCCACAGTTTTGTTTAATGTATTTTGTCTACTTCCTTTTTTTTTCCATTGAAGTGCTTAAAAATAAAGCCTAACGTGCTCAGTGTAAATAAAACTTTTGTTACAGTCGCGAAAGACGGAATATTTCTCAATATTACATATGACACCTATGTGGTACTTAAATGAGATATTGTTATACAGTAAATTTTATATGAAATTTAGGTATCTTGTCCACATTTCATTCTCAACATTGTGGCAACTAAAATTGACCATACGGAAAGTATGCGCTATGGACTTCTACCTCTGCAAACTCTTCAAAATTTCGTGCAATGGTTTACTACATTTAATGCTGCATAATAACTGCGTTGAACATCGAAACAAAATTAAGTCATTTATGTGGGGAAGGTATCAGTCAAGAAGACATGTAAAAATCTAATTTTCAGGCCAAATAGTTTTTGTGGAATCGAATGATAAGTGTGTCAAAGCAGTGGGGACACCATGTGTCTGCACAGGCGAGCAGTGCAGTGACAAAATCGCGCACAGTGCGGAATGCAGGGAGCACGTCTTTGTAACAGCAAAAGGGTTAATGCGGCCGTGGTGGCTTTACTTCATGAACTGTGCACTCCCCCCTAAACGTAAGCTTGCAAACTAGCTATACTATGGCGCTGCTTCTATTGGTGCGTGCGTCATGTGCAACTGGCAACGCAGCAGTCTCCCGTGTCTGAGTTGGCATGCGCGAGCCGCCAAGATAAAAGAATTGAACTATAGTGCCCTGCAGTTTCCCGAGGTGGTTTTGCTAATTTTTTTGTATCCATTATTTAGGGGCTTCTTAGTGAAATTCTTTCTGAGGCCTTGCACAGATGGCCTCTCTTAGGTGAATTGAGATACTTGATCATTAAGTGTAAACTTTTACCAAAGCTTTGACAGCATTTAGAGCGCCAATATTATTGGTGAGTGCAGGTGTTCAATGAGACAATCTCTGAATATATGGAATGGGTTCAAATGGCGGTAAGGGCTCTTGATATGAAGGTTACTCAACGTGACTCCATCCTGGTCATAGTCCAAGGGATGAGACCCGAGGATTGATCACATATTTAGTTTGTTCATGAACCGATCTCATATACCGAGTTGAGTCAACTTGTTAGTTCTATTGAGGTGCTTAGTTTTGCCAATGAACACCATTGTGCAAGCTCATTGGATGAAAGATCAACATCTGTAGTAATGGAGCCTAAGCGAGGAGTTGTTCCTTTTCCTGCCTGTCATCAATGTTTTAGGTGTGGTGTTACCGGTCATTTGGTTTGTGACTGTCCACATCAGCGAGCAGCTCGTTCTAGTAAATGATGTCAGAAGAGAAGGGACAATGTTTCCAAGGATGGTCCACCTAAGGGCTATGCCCATATTAGAGCTGTATCGGGGTCATTGCTGCCCCACTTGTGTGCTGCGCGTAATCATGAGCCCTTTTGTGCCCTGTTGGATTCTGGCAGTGCCATTTCCTTGCTCTATTATGATTAGTATCTTGAATATCATGCTCTGTACAGGTTTCCTCCTTTGTCTCCTTCCATGCAGGGACGTCGGGCAGTGAATGGAAGGAAGTTACCTCTGGTGGGGGAGCTAAAGGGGAACAGTGCGGTAGGCGATTTTTCTTGGCCTATTCATTTGCTTCTAACTAAGAATCTTTCACTTAGTTTGTTGCTGAGCTGTGCTTTTTTCGCAAGGTCAGTCTGGTGCTTAATTTTGCAAGTAATATCTTTAGCTTTGCTTTTCGTCCTGCAGGGAAATTTGGATTCTGTTCTTGTCATAAGTCTGTTCCACTTAAGGCCGTTAATATCATTTTGGTGTTTGATGTTGGTCATCTGTTTGATGAGCAGGCATCTCATTTGCTCCAATTATTACATTATTCTCAGGTCTTGACTACTCAATTGGTGGTTATGGATCGTATTTATTACACACTTCGTTTGATGGATGATGATCTGGTCCAGCAGGGCCCATAGCGCCTGTCACGTCCCAAGATGTGGATATTACGTTGTAAAATCGATGAGATGTTGAATAATGGGGTTATCAGACTGTCTACTTTCCCATATGCTTCACCTATATTCTTGGTCTCTAAGGAGCATGATAAAGACTATCCACCTGTCGTTGATTACCGCCACCTTAACCAGAAGGTGATATTGGAGTCGGTACCAATGCCTGATCTTCATAATTGTTTCAGTTGGTTCACTGGAGCACACTCTTTTTCCTTTCTGGATTTAAATCAGGCCTACTACCAGATACCAATTACTGAAGATTCTAAGCCTGTTACCACATTTGCAACAGACTGGAATCTCTTTGAGTTCAGTTGCGTTCCCTTTGAACTTGCTACTGGGGCAGCAGTGCTCTCCCGTCTTTTGGATAATATGTTGGGTGATCTAAAATGTAACTGTGTTTATAAGTATTTAGACAACATTGTAGTCTACAGTCGTAGCTTTGATCAACACTTACAACATCTGGCACTGCTTTTAGATCACCTGAGTGAGGCGGGATTGACGGTCAAACCCGATAAAATCAAACTATGTTATGGAGACATTTCCTTCCGTGGGCACTTGGTCTCGGCTGATGGCATTAGGATCGATCAAGAGAGCACTGTCAGCTTTAGACATTTTCGCCTGCCATGTAATAAGAAAGAGATTGCTAGATATGTTTGAATGACCAATTATTTTCATAAATTTGTATCTAATTTTGCTCAGTTAGCCGCTCAACTTAATTGTCTGCATGGCAAAAACCAAGTGTTTCAATGGGGCTCGAGTCAGCGGCAGCTTTCGAAGCAATTAAAACTGCTCTTACCAATCCTCCAATTCTTGTTGTTCCTGACTTTAGTCAAAGTTTTATTGTCCAAACCAATGCATCCAGGGGTGGGATTGCCGCCGTTCTTATGCAGGAATTCAATGGTGATAGGCGGCCAGTTGCTTATGCCTCAAGGTGTTTGTCTGAGGTGGAAGTGAAGTATTCAGTTTATGAATGTGGATCCTTAGCTGTTTTGTTTGCCCTTGAAAAGTTCAAATTTTATCTAGAACATTGGGAATTTTTACTGGAGACTGATAAAACAGGCACTGTGTTGGGTTTTGGCCGGACACAGAAAAACTGGTAGGGTGGCTCACTGGGCGGTCTGTATATCGGCCTCTCATTTCAAAGTTTGCCATACATGTGGCGTTGACAATCAGGTCTCTGATGCCCTCAGTTGGATGTTTTCTGAGGAGGAACAGGAATCCCTCTGTTCTGAGGAACTTATTGTGGCCAATGTCCTGTCCAAGATCCCGGAATTATTTAACGACATCAAGGAGAAGCAGGAAGAGGATCCCAGATGGAGCGCCATTAGGGAAGCTATTCTTTCCAGAAAGCAGATGCCTGGATATGTTATAAATAGAGGCATCTTGTGTAAGCGGGTTGCGAAGACTGGTCAGTTTATGATTTGCCTCGCTCAACATTTGATACATCCGGTTTTTGCTTATTTCCATGATTCACTTGTGGGAGGTCACTTGGGGGTTGCTAAAACTGTTGCCAAGGTTAGTCAACAGTTAACTTCACCCTCTATGAGTCGGGATATTAGGAAGTTGGTAAATAGCTATCAACTCTCCAAAATTAGTAAACCTAATAATAGGTTACGGACAGGGCTTTTGCAGTCTGAAATGGAAGAAAATCCCATGGACAAATTGTTTGTTGATTATGTGGGTCTTCTTCTCCGGACATGCTGTGGGAATAAGTATATATTTGTGGCTGTTGATGCTTTTAGTCATTTTCTTTGGCTTCTCCCCAGTCGGGGGGGGGGGGGGGGGTTACAGCTAACCTTACTGTCTAGCATCTGACCAGAATTTTTGGGATCTTTGGGCCACCTAAAGCATTAGTCAGTGATAATGCTCCCACATTTACATCTCACCAGTTTAAGCAATTTTGTTTTAGTAATGGGATTCGTCATTTCACCACTACACCTTATTACTTACAGCCTTCTTTCGTGGAACAGGTTAACCATAATGTGAAGGCGCCTCTTGTTATTTAAAATTCCCATTCTCATATCTAATTGGGATCAATCCTTGCCGTGATTAAACTTCACTTTGAATTCCACCCGCCATGAGTCTCCTAGGGCTACTCCTGCCTCATTGATGTTAACCTATCCTTTGAATTGTCCACTCACCAATTTATGGCATATCAACGATCTCTTGCATGAAGTCATAGATTCCCACTCGATCAAGAACAATTGGGAGAGTGCTAGAGCCAACACTCATCATCGGGAGGCACTCCATTACAATTGTGGCTAACTCTCCATTCAGGGAAAGGTTGGGGATACAGTTTTTGTTAAGAATTTTAATCTTGGAAAGTGCTTCCTTGCCCAGGCTGATGGGAAGTTTGCACCACCCTTCCCCGGTACATATTGTATACAGAAGATTTTAAATCCCGTCAACCTCTTGCTTAAAGACTCTCTTACTGGTAAAGTGCTTAAGGTTCATGTAAGTTACATTAAGCTTTAAGTTGGGTGATCTCTTGTTACCACCTGTTGTGTGGTTTTGGCGGGGGCAGTTGAAACGTAACGAAATTTATCCTTTCGCTTTTGTAATTCCATGCTCATTAGCACATTTTCTGTTACAAATGCACTGTTTTGGAAATATATGTCATAGTGAATGGTAGGTCATTCCAGAGAGTATGACAAATTAAAATACATACGAACAAATATTTAAAATAACTTATTCCATCTGTCAAGAGCACGTGTCTAACTGACTCACTAGCAAAACAGGAAGGTCAAATCCCCTTAGTAGAATTTTTACCATCTTCAGTTGGTTTACTCATTGCCGAGTGTTGTGACCTCGTTTCTTCATTCATTTATTAAGTAATTAAACCTTCAACCAAACATCTCCATCCACAGCAATTTTAATCTCTTCATAATGTTATGCGAAGTAGTAGGGTGGTAATATTGTTTACTTTATCCAACTATATACACTCCTGGAAATGGAAAAAAGAACACATTGACACCGGTGTGTCAGACCCACCATACTTTCTCCGGTCACTGCGAGAGGGCTGTACAAGCAATGATCACACACACGGCACAGCGGACACACCAGGAACCGCGGTGTTGGCCGTCGAATGGCGCTAGCTGCGCAGCATTTGTGCACCGCTGCCGTCAGTGTCAGCCAGTTTGCCGCGGCATACGGAGCTCCATCGCAGTCTTTAACACTGCTAGCATGCCGCGACAGCGTGGACGTGAACCGTATGTGCAGTTGACGGACTTTGAGCGAGGGCGTATAGTGGGCATGCGGAAGGCCGGGTGGACGTACCGCCGAATTGCTCAACACGTGGGGCGTGAGGTCTCCACAGTACATCGATGTTGTCGCCAGTGGTCGGCGGAAGGTGCACGTGCCCGTCAACCTGGGACCGGACCGCAGTGACGCACGGATGCACGCCAAGACCGTAGGATCCTATGCAGTGCCGTAGGGGACCGCACCGCCACTTCCCAGCAAATTAGGGACACTGTTGCTCCTGGGGTATCGGCGAGGACCATTCGCAACCGTCTCCATGAAGCTGGGCTACGGTCCCGCACACCGTTAGGCCGTCTTCCGCTCACGTCCCAACATCGTGCAGCCCGCCTCCAAAGGTGTCGCGACAGGCGTGAATGGAGGGACGAATGGAGACGTGTCGTCTTCAGCGATGAGAGTTGCTTCTGCCTTGGTGCCAATGATGGTCGTATGCGTGTTTGGCGCCGTGCAGGTGAGCGCCACAATCAGGACTGCATACGACCGAGGCACACAGGGCCAACACCCGGCATCATGGTGTGGGGAGCGATCTCCTACACTGGCCGTACACCACTGGTGATCGTCGAGGGGACACTGAATAGTGCACGGTACATCCAAACCGTCATCGAACCCATCGTTCTACCATTCCTAGACCGGCAAGGGAACTTGCTCTTCCAACAGGACAATGCACGTCCGCATGTATCCCGTGCCACCCAACGTGCTCTAGAAGGTGTAAGTCAACTACCCTGGCCAGCAAGATCTCTGGATCTGTCCCCCATTGAGCATGTTTGGGACTGGATGAAGCGTCGTCTCACGCGGTCTGCACGTCCAGCACGAACGCTGGTCCAACTGAGGCGCCAGGTGGAAATGGCATGGCAAGCCGTTCCACAGGACTACATCCAGCATCTCTACGATCGTCTCCATGGGAGAATAGCAGCCTGCATTGCTGCGAAAGGTGGATATACACTGTACTAGTGCCGACATTGTGCATGCTCTGTTGCCTGTGTCTATGTGCCTGTGGTTCTGTCAGTGTGATCATGTGATGTATCTGACCCCAGGAATGTGTCAATAAAGTTTCCCCTTCCTGGGGCAATGAATTCACGGTGTTCTTATTTCAATTTCCAGGAGTGTATTTGCTGCTGCTGGTACTGCAAACTGCTGAAAGCAAGGAAAACTATAGCTGTAATTTTTCCTGAGGGCATGTAGCTTTACTGTATGGTTAGATGATGGTGGCAGCCTCTTGGGTAAAATATTCGGGAGGTAAAATAGTCCCTCATTCGAATCTCCGGGCGAGGACTACTCAGAAGGATGTTATTATCAGGAGAAAGAAAATTGACATTCTATTGATCAGAGTGTGGAATGTCAGGTCCCTTAATCGGGCAGGTAGGTTAGAACATTTAAAAGGGAAATGGATTGGTTAAAGTTAGATACAGAGGTGAATTAGTGAAGTTCGGTGGCAGGAGGAACAAGACTGCTAGTCAGGTGAATACAGGATTATAAATACAAAATTACATAGGGCTAATGCAGGAGTAGGTTTAATAATGAATAAAGAGAATAGGGAAAGATACTACAAACAGAAAAGTAAATGCATTATTGTAGTCAAGATAGAAACGAAGCCTGTGCCTACCACAGTAGTACAAGTACAGATACCAACTAGCTCCGCAGATGATGACGAGATTGCAGAAATATATGATGTGATGAAAGAAATTATTCAGATAGTGAAGGGAGGTGAAAATTTAATAGATATGGGGGACTGGAATTTGATAGTAGCAGACGGAAGAGAAGTAAAATTAGTAGGTGAATATGGACTGAGGGTAAGGAATGAGAAAAGGAAGTCACCTGGTAGAATTTTGCACAGAGTATAACGTAATCATAGCAAAACCTTGGTTTAAGAATCGTGAAAGATGGCTGTATGTGTGGAAGAGGCCTTTGTACACTGGAAGGTTTCAGATAGATTATATAATGGTAAGACAGAGATTAAGGAACCAGGTTTCAAAAAATTCCCAGGAGCAGATGTGGACTCCGATCACAATTTATTGATTATGAACTGTATATTAGAACTGAATAAACTTCAAAAAGGTGGGAATTTAAGGAGATGAGACCTGGATAAACTGACAGAACCAGAGGTTGTAGAGTGTTTCAGGGAGAGCATTAGGGAACGACTGACAGGAAGGGGGGAGGGGGGGGGGGGGAAGAAATACAGTAGAAGAAGAATGGGCAGCTTTGAAGGATGAAATAGTGAAAGCAGCAGAGGATCAAGTAGGAAAAAAGATGAGGACTAGTAGAAATCCTTGGGTAACAGAAGATATATTGAATTTAATTGATGAAACGAGAAAATTTTAAAATGCAGTAAATGAAACAGGTGAAAAGGAATACAAACGTCTCATAAATGAGATTGACAGGAGGTGCAAAAAGACTAAGCAGGTGCGGCTAGAGAACAAATGTAAGGATGTAGAGGCATATATCACTAGGGGCAACATACGTACTGCCTACAGGAAAATTAAAGAGACCTTTGGAGAAGAAGTGGACAGTGTCAAATTCTTGGGATTACAGCTTGATAATAAATTCAACTGGGAGGAGCACACCACAGAACTGCTGAAGCATGTTAACAAATCTCTGTTTGCAATGCGAATTTTGTCAGACATAGGGGATATAAAAATGAAAAAACTGACATACTATGCCTACTTTCATTCCATAATGTCATATGGGATTATTTTTTGGGGTAATTCATCAAGCCAAGCTAAAGTTTTCTGAGCACAAAAACGTGCAGTAAGAGTTATATGTGGTGTGAACTCAAGAACATCCTGCAGAAGCCTGTTTAGGGAACTAGGGATACTAACTACTGCTTCCCAATATATTTATTCCTTAATGAAATTTGTCATTAAAAATATAACACTTTTTCAAACCAACAGCTCAATTCATGGAATCAATACGAGAAATAAGAATAATCTTCACAAGGATTTAAAGTCACTTAGTCTTGTACACAAAGGTGTGCATTATTCAGGAACACACATTTTCAATAACTTGCCAGCAGCCATAAAAAGCTTAACAAGCAATGAAATTCAGTTTAAGAGAAGCATAAAGGCTCTATTGGTGGCCAACTCCTAATCCATTGATGAATTTCTCAGTAAAACTGACTGACTTGTGTGTGTGTGTGTGTGTGTGTGTGTGTGTGTGTGTGTGTGTGTGTGTGTGTGTATATATATATATATATATATATATATATATATATATATATATATAAAAAATAGAGGGAAACATTCCACGTAGGAAATATATATCTAAAAACAAAGATGATGTGACTTACCAAATGAAAGTGCTGGCAGGTCGACAGACACACAAACAAACACACAAAATTCAAGCTTTCGCAACAAACTGTTGCCTCATCAGGAAAGAGGGAAGGAGAGGGAAAGACGAAAGGATGTGGGTTTTAAGGGAGAGGGTAAGGGGTCATTCCAATCCCGGGAGCGGAAAGACTTACCTTAGGGGGAAAAAAGGACAGGTATACACTCGCGCTCGCGCGCGCCCACACACACACACACACACACACACACACACACACACACACACACACCCTAAGGTAAGTCTTTCCGCTCCCGGGATTGGAATGACCCCTTACCCTCTCCCTTAAAACCCACATCCTTTCGTCTTTCCCTCTCCTTCCCTCTTTCCTGATGAGGCAACAGTTTGTTGCGAAAGCTTGAATTTTGTGTGTATGTATGTGTTTGTTTGTGTGTCTGTCGACCTGCCAGCACTTTCATTTGGTAAGTCATATCATCTTTGTTTTTTTTATATATATATATAAGTACAATATAACTTCTGCACAATTTCGGTGCAGTAATGTATCCGGGCTATCTGGATACTTCCCACCAACACCAACCTATCAGAACTCCAGAGATGGGAACTTGCCCTTCAATATATCCTCTCTTCCCGTTACCCACCAGGCCTCAACCTCCGCTGATTTCAAGCTGCTACCGCTCATACCTCACCTGTCATTCAACAACATCTTTGCCTCTGTACTTCCGCTTCGACTGACATCTCTGCCCAAACTCTTTGCCTTTACAAATGTCTGCTTGTGTCTGTATATGTGCAGGTGGATGGATGTGTGTGTGTGTGTATATGTGTGTGTGTGTGTGTGTGTGTGTGTGTGTGTGTGTGTGTGTGTGTGTTTTAAATTCAGTGCATTAGTATTTGTAAAATGACTCTTTCATATAGTGTTCATTAAAAAATGACGATCATTCCACTTGGGACCTGTGGAATGGTACATTAGCTTATTGGTTTTAGTTGTAAATATTTGTCATGTATTGTTGTTTTTCTGACATGTTCCACATCCTGGAGGACCTCCTCACTATGGATCAATTGGAATGAAAGTAAATCTAATCTAATAATTATGAATATTAAAAGCTCAGATGGAAAACCAATTCTAAGCAAAGAAGGGAAAGCAGAAAGGTGGGTGTAGTATATGGAGGGTCTATACAAGGGCAATGTACTTGAGGGCAATATTATGGAAATGGAAGAGGACGTAGATAAAGATGAAATGGGAGATATGATACTGCGTGAAGAATTTGATAGAACACTGAAAGACCTAAGTCAAAACAAGGCCCCAGGAGCAGGCAACATTCCATTAGAACTACTGAGAGTAAAACTCTAACATCTCATGAGCAAGATGTATGAGACAGGCGAAATACCCTCAGACTTCAAGAAGAATAATATAATTCCAATCCCAAAGAAAGCAGGTGTTGACAGGTGTGAAAATTATCGAACTATCAGTTTAATATGTCATGACTGCAAAATACTAACGTGAATTCTTTACAGACAAATGGAAAAACTGGTAGAAGCTGACATCAGGGAACATCAGTTTGCATTCCGTAGAAATATAGGAACACGTGAGGCAATACTAACCCTATGAATTGGCCGGCCGAAGTGGCCGTGCAGTTAAAGGCGCTGCAGTCTGGAACCGCAAGACCGCTACGGTCGCAGGTTCGAATCCTGCCTCGGGCATGGATGTTTGTGATGTCCTTAGGTTAGTTAGGTTTAACTAGTTCTAAGTTCTAGGGGACTAATGACCTCAGCAGTTGAGTCCCATAGTGCTCAGAGCCATTTGAACCATTTTTTTAACCCTATGAATTATCTTAGAAAATAGACTAAGGAAAGGCAAACCTACGTTTGTAGCATTCATAGACTTAGAGAAAGCTTTTGACAATTTTGACTGGAATACTGTCATTCAAATTCTGACGGTGGCAGAATGGACAGTGTCTTGAAATAAGGATATAAGATGAACAGCAACAAAAGCAAAATGAGGATAATGGAATGTAGTTGAATTAAATCAGGTGGTGCTGAGGGAATTATATTAGTAAATAAGACATTTAAAGTAGTAGATGAGTTTTGCTATTTAGGGAGCAAAATAACTGATGATGGTCGAACTAGACAGGATATTAAATGTAGACTGGCTATAGCAAGGAAAGCGTTTTTGAAGAGGAGGAATTTGTTAACATCAAGTACAGATTTAAATGTCAGGAAGACTTGTCTGAAAGTATTTGTATGGAGTGTAGCTATGTATGCAAGACAATAGAGAATACAAGCTTTTGAAATGTAGTGCTACAGAAGAATGCTGAAGTTTAGATGGGTAGATCATGTAACTAATGAAGAGGTATTGAACAGAGTTGGGGAGAAGAGGAATTTGTGGCAGAAATTGTCTAGAAGAAGGGGTCGCTTGACAGGACACATTCTGGGGCATCAAGGCATTACCAGTTTAGTACTGGAGGGAAGCATGGAGGGCAAAAATCATAGAGGGAGACCAAGGGTGAATACACTAAGCAGATTCAAAAGAATGTAGGATGCAGTACTTACTCAAAGATGAAGTAGCTTGCACAGGATAGAGTAGCATGCAGAGGTGCGTGAAACCAGTCTCTGGACTGAAGACCACAATAACGAAAACAAGAAGATCATAATGCTGCTCGTCATCTTGGTCTTCTGCCTTTGATTTTGCCATGCAAGATGATCATTTCTAAATTATCCTCTTCTCTTCTTGAAACATGTCCAAGGAACTTGACAAGCACTGCAACATAAACTTCTTTTGATGCTAAGTTCTTCTGTAATAGAAACATTGGTTCTTCTTTCTGTCTGTGGTACTCATAACATTGAAGTTTTAAACAACATATTACAGTTTATTAACATGTGCCCCAGTCTTTCAGGCAACATTTTCCATTCCAGACAACTGACTAGAATTTGAGGCTCGTAACATCCATATTCTCTTTGTTTCTTGTGGTTTCACTGAAAAGCATTTTATCTGATGACAGAAACTGAATTTCTCCTCAATTTAGTTTTTCTGTCCACAGATAATTTTGCAAACATTAGTTCCATTAGACAGGCATCAGTTATTGACATAAAAATGTACCTCATTTGACTGGAATAAATTGTTAAATATTAAGCACTTCAGTATATTTTTGTCAGTGATAGGTTTTGATATGGATATAATTTGCTATGGGGCCTTACACACTTTATATTTACATAAAAAGACAATTGATAAACTACATCCTGCTCAAGTATTCAGTTCATAATCCATAAATCCTTCAACTGAGTAATAGCATCACTGAAGTAGTGTGTCATGCAGCTTTCTTTTCAGTGAATCTAGTTTCAAACTCAGTATGATCTTGGCTTTTAGTTTGTTGTAAATTTCCATTCTCATACACTGGGGAGTTTATAATTTTAAATCATGAGCAAGCAGCATAAAACTTTCTTTATTGCTTGTATTGTTAGTGTGATCAAAGCAGTTCTCCTGGCATAATTCTAAATTGTTACATAAAAAAATTATATCATCATAGATATATAGGGACAATTCTGTTAATAATTTCAGATTTTTAAAGGGTCTATGGGTTTCCACGTAACTGTACAGTACATAACACGCGCCCACCAGCTGATTTATCTTGGAATGATGACAATGTGCTTGGTCAGTAGACGTGCGCACTGTGCCACAGGAGAGTAAGCCACTGGCCACTGTCTACAGTGTGCCATATAACTAGCACGGCCTTGGGCACGAATATGTCTCTTTTCTTAGCTAACAATGGAGCCTTTCGATATGATCGTAATTAGCCAGTGTTAGGATGTCAGACACAGTGATGATGGGTGCGTGTAGCATGTGTGTTTTATAATCAGTCTTTTGTTACTAAACTGTTTAAACTTACTTCTCGGTGTTCGCATATTCTATACCTCAGGGACCCACTGTTTACGAATTCTAAGAAATATTTCATGTAATTATCAACCGGGGGTAACAACACAAACAACCTCCTAATAGAAGTGGTGTCAGAGGTGGGATAATTATGCAAAACCTACAGTCTTGAAGAGGCACAGCACAACATGAACTTCGAGCAACAGCAGCATGAACGTCTTCCGACTACGCAGGGACATCCAACACTGGAATTCAGGTTGGTCTACTCCAGTTTGCCTAGAATACGAAAGGCAGTGATGGATTTTTATTTTACACCTGAATGAATCATTGGCATTAAATTAGATGAAATGCTGCAATCCAGTCAGAGTAACAGTTTTCGATCTACAAACTGTTATTAATGAACTACAAGAAGAGATTTGGCAGTTAAAAGCAGAAGGAAGTGAGTCTAACATTCCGAAAGACTTGTCAAGTGATAGTTCATGCACAACAAGT
Organism: Schistocerca americana; assembly: GCF_021461395.2. Classification (NCBI taxonomy): domain Eukaryota; kingdom Metazoa; phylum Arthropoda; class Insecta; order Orthoptera; family Acrididae; genus Schistocerca; species Schistocerca americana. The sequence goes on from NC_060119.1 coordinate 546,238,254, forward strand.
ACAATAAAGAATTTTTCATTATTTCCATCAGTACCAGTGTTTAGCGGGAAACCCGAAGATGACATGAAAGTGTTTTTTTGTAAAGTTGAAGGTGCTGCCCTGTTAGGACAGATTACGATAAGTCAGTAGTTGCCAAATTAAGAATTCATGGAGCACCACAAGATTTCATTAGCACAGAGCCTACTTGCGTGAAAACAGAAGATTACAATGAGTTCAGAATGGTTGTTGTTCAGAGATTTAAACGTAAAAACGTAATCAGATTTTACAGAGAGCTGTTTTACAGTTTTTGAATGCGATGAGATGAATCTATCAAGCAGTTTGCTGACAGAATTTGAAACATCATCACTCAAACATATGAGTTAGTAGAAGATGAAAATCATATTCAGTTGTTCGATCCCGACCATAGAGCCTTGGACACATTTATTCATGGTGAGAGGAATTAAGCAAAGCTGTTAGATTGGCATGATGTAAAACGTTTCAGGAAGCAATAGAATCATCTGTTGGGTTCGTTGTAGCACTAAGATGACCAAATGAGAAGCAGAAACAAGAATGCAGAGTTTTCAACACAACAGTACAACACTGCAGATGCAATAAGCTGGGTCATAAGTGTAAGGACTGTAAAGAGAATTGAATCTGCTATCATTGCAGGATGCAGGGTCATGTTTAGAGAGATTGTCACAGCAAGAAGAAAGGTAATGCAAACGCAGCAGACTATCTGCCAGATCTTTAAACAAGTACAGAGACGTAAGGGCCACCACTCCATGCACCCCCTGCCAGAGACAGTGATTCCTGTTAGTTCCAGTGAAAATCGGACCCAAAATGACTTCGTGATAGGTACTGTGTATTGTGGGAGAAACATCAAACTCCTTATTGACACAGGAGCACAAACCTCATTAATGTGGTGTTGCATAGATAAATGGGATAAACTGAAAACGCCGCTATTAAAAGTGTGAGGGTTAAACGGAGGAAAACTACGTAACTATGGAGAAGTTGACGTAGAATTAATTCTTGGCCAAGGCGAAGATGGTGAAAATAAAGACAAAGATAAATACACAGCAAAGGTGCAAGTAGTTTCAAATAACAAAATGCGTTATGATGGTGTACTTGGATTTGACTTCTTGTCCGCTAACAAGGCAGAGATATTTGTTGCAGAAAGAAAGATCAGACTAGGCCGTAGCAACTACAACCTAGGAAATCGTTCTTCAGGGCGTACTCAAAGGAGCAGCAATACTGACGTCATGGGAATGGACTGCACAAACGATGCATCAGTTCAAACCATTTGAGTCGATGTTCAAATTGATCAGCCTTAGTAAATTCCCAAGGGAGCAGGAAAGACAATCTACATTGAAGTTAAGTCACCACAATGCAAGGAAGGAACTTTATTATTAATTGAGTGATCTGAGAAAAGTGAGTTACTGGATACAATGCATTGTTATGTAGCTAGATGCATAGGTGTTGCTACAATGGTGAGACAGAATGTCGCAAAAGTCCTGGTTACAATAATGAATATGAGCAATGAGGATGTTGTTTTGCCACGAGGAACAAAAGTTGCTGAAGTGTTGAGCGTAAGTAAAAGTGACATAATGCAGATTCCAGATGAAGTAACAAACACTGCAGTTATAAACACAGATTTTGGTAACAGTACCGCAAAATTGCAATGAGGAGTTGAAGTTAATAATGAACTGAAGTGCAAGATTTTGGAGAAGATAGAACATTTGGCAGCTAATGAACAGAAGATTTTAGTGCCTGTTTTGTTGGAGTATGCAGATTTATTCCGAGAATGTGCAAATTTACCTGTCACTCATTTAGTTCAGCATCGTATTCATACAGGGAATGCAGCCCCAATCACACAGAAACCTTACCAAATACCATTTAGTCAAAGAGAGTTGGTAGAAGACATGGTTAAAGAACAAGTAGAAGCCAGAATTATGAAACCAAGATATCCTTCAGACCCACCGTGGTGTTCACCTGTTTTAATTGTAAAGAAGAAATCAATTTCTGGAGAGCCACAGTTCCGTTTTTGTGTTGATTACTGATCTTTGAATGCTGTGGCCACACCGGACATTTACCCTTTACCAAATTTAGTGGAAACCTTGGATTATTTGGGCAGATATTTTTCAGTATGTGATTTAACAAGTGGTTATCATCAGTTAACAGTGCATCCAGATGATCAAGCAAAAACTTCATTTGTAACTGCAACAGGAGTATAAAAGTATCTTCATATGCCATTTGGACTTTGTAATGCTCCAGCTACATTTCAACGCCTAATGGATTCAGTTTTACGAGGGCTCACCCCAACACAAGCACTTGTTTACCTTGATGATGTAATAAATTTTGGTGAAAACATGTAGCAGCATACCGAGACGCTACAATCTGCTTTTGAGCATATAAGAAGTGCAAACCTGTCTTTGTCAATAGATAAATGTCATTCTGCACAAATTAAGGTTAACTGCCTTGGTCATGTTATAACCAGTAAGGTGTTCGACCTGATCCAAAATTAATTGCAGGTATGTTGATGATTTTCACTTATGGACCATCTGACAGCAACTGAATAAAACACAATTTTAGTGCCATACGCATTTCGCCTTTATTTTCTGCAATTGGAAATGCGTATGGCACTAAAATTGTGTTTTATTCAGTTGCTGTCAGACGGTCCATAAGTGAAAATCATCAACATACCGTAGTATTACGTGCAACTGAGGAGGACAGGACCACAAAAGTTGAAGATGTTAATTGCAGGTGTAAAGAATTTTCCTGAACCACAGAATTTGAAAGAACTACAATCATTCTTGGGATTGTCAAATTTCTACAGACGATTTATAGCCAGTTATGCGAATATAGCATGTCCAATGACACAGCTACTGAAGAAAGGATCCACATTTAATTGGTCAACAGAATGCAAAAGGACAATGGAAGAACTTAAAACTGCTCTAACCACAGCCCCAGTGTTAGCATATCCAGATTTCAGTAAACCATTTATTCTTTCAACAGATGCATCCAATTTTGCCATAGGTGCAATCTTGTCTCAAGAATTAGATGGTCATGAACATCCAATCTCATTTGCTTCCAGACAAGTAAACAAAGAAGAATGTAATTATACTACTACTGAGAAGGAGCTTTGTGCTTTGGCTTTTGGTATAACAGATAACAGATATTTCTTAAGTGAAAGAGAATTTACAGTTATTACAGACCCTGCTGCACTTAAATGGTTATTGAGCTTAAAGGATCCAAGTTCCAGATTAACAAGATGGGCATGAAGACTGAGTACCAACTTAAGGTTATTCACCGACCTGGTAAACAACATGGGAATGCTGATACAATGAGTCGAGAAGAAGAGTTAAAGGCTGCTCAAGAAGAAGATCCACAATGCAAATAATGGAAAAATGATCAACGTTTTGTCAAAATAATGGATTATTGTACAAAATCACTAGTAAAGGAAACTGCCTAGTTATTCCAGAAAGCATGAAAGAGAAAATCATGAGAGAACAGCGTGATTCTTTATTATCAGGACATTGCGGAAAAAAAGCAACAAACATTAAAATAGCTCAGATGCTTTGCAAAGCTGGCGTTTTAGAATTTGTTTCACAATGTTATTCCTGTAACAGAAGGAATAATGTAGGAAAAAGTAGAGCACCATTGCAAGAACTGACAGAGACAAGTGAACCATTTGAAAGAGTAGCACTGGATGTTGTAGGACTGTTGCCAAGACTAAAGATGGAAACAAATACATATTGAGAATGTTAGATCATCTCTCTAGATACCTTCTCATGATACCAATACATGATCAGAGTGCTGAGACCGTAGCTAAAGTTTTTGTAAAAAAATGGATTCTTAAGTTTGGATCACCATTAAGTATAATTAGTGATCAAGGAATGAATTTTATGAGTGAATTACTTAAATAGGTTTGTAAGCTCATGCAATAAGGATTACACCAGCAGAACCCTGAAGGAAATGGTTAAAATGGTTAGTCATTATGTGGGAAGCAAACACGACAATTGGGATGTCTGTTTACCGTACTTGGTAAGTTGTTACAATGCCAAAATGCACAGCTCAGCTGGCCTAACTCCGTATGAGATTGGCTATGGACAAAGAATGCATTCACCCTTGGACTTTGCATGATCAACTGCCAGAATCAGCAATGAACACGTAAGGGATCTAGCACGCGAACTAAAGGAAGCGTGGAGAGGAGTGAAACAGTGAAATCAATTCTTTCTTCAGCAAGCAAGACAAGACATCTGCCAAGCAGCAGTGCCACAGTATAGAGCTGGAGATCTTGTGTATCTGAGCAAGATAGTGTTAAAGAAGATTCAAGTCAAAAAGTTTAAGAAGTTTTGGAAAGGACCATATCCAGTCTTGGAGGTGTTGTCACCAGTCACTTTTAAGCTCCAACTGCCCTTTTATTCGATTGTTGTTCATGTCAATCATGTAAAGCCATTTCCGGGTAGATTTCCTGTAGCATCGCAATATGATGAGGACCGACTGAGAGGCTGACCTGCTGTTCTCAAACCCAGGAAGCGAGAATCACAACGGCGCAGTCGAGACTTCAAGGCTGAAGCATCACCACGTTTCAAGTGATCCTGTTTCAGTCACCCCTACAATCTGCATAAACATGTTTAGTTTGTGAGAGTGCAATGTGTGTGTTTATTTCAGCCATGTGCTTATGTGAATGTGTTGTGAAAATTTAGTATTGAAGCTATTACACGAGTACACAAGTGAAGCTAAACCAGGTTACCACAAGCAATTCTTTTATTTTATGTTCACTGTTAACTCTAGTATTTAGAATTAATTAACCATGTTCATTTTTATTCCAATGTTTGCAATGATAGCATATTCTACTAATGCTGTAGTAATAGTACCACAGAGTACAGGTGTTTTGTTTGAACCACTATCAGACATGGTAGTCTCAACAAGTAATGCAAAACTTGTACTCAAATACAATCTGAGTGAAATCCAGCAACAGCTCAATTCTGTAAAGAAGCAAATTGATCTAATTTGTTCTGTTAAGGGTAATGATACAATTTTGGAAATGAATACATCTTGGTATAATAACTGGATCACAGCCAAAATGCAGGTAGTGTCTACATTTGCTAATTATGAACAAGAGATTTACTGTTTTTAAAGCTTTTGCCACACACAACTTTAATTAGGCATAAACATGCCTGGTTTGATTTTGGAGGGAGTATCCTTCGTACTGTATTTGGTTCTTTAACTAGTAGAGATCTACTGGAAGTTAAAGACAAAATACTAGCTCTTGAACAGCAGTCCAGTACAAATTCAGTAATCTCTCTAATGAAATTATTGCATTAAAGAATATGCAAAGAACCATTACTAACCACACAGTTTCCATTGAACAGATTGTAAAGCAATTTATCTCACATTTCCACGTACTTCGTAATGAAACGAACGCAAGCATCCAAGAACTATTCCAAGGATTAAATGCTGTGAGTGCACACTTAGATTTAAACACTCTTTTGTTAAGGATTATTGATAGTTTATCAAATGCTAGAATTGATGCCCTTAACTTACGGACATCCTTAGAAAGTAGTTCAAATGATTGAGCAGTGTGCTACTACGTCCAGAACAATTTTTACAGATCCTACTATCAATTGAATGAAAGCTAGATGTAACATATACTATTATTTACCCTGTTAACTATTACAATTTATATGCTTACTAAAAGTTAACCACCACACATTCTTTAAAGATTGAAGATGAATTAACTGTTATTGTTTCAATACACATTGCTTTATCAAAGCGTGATTCTGAAATGTATAAGATTTATACTTTCCCTGTGAAATTGAGACAGGCAGGTATTCATGTAAAGTACATACTAACTGATTATCTACTGATGAGCAAAGATCAAAGATATTTTGTGTCCCTAAATGAAAATGATTTGCATATGTGTAAACGTAGTCATAAGTTAATTTGCCCTGAATCAGCAGTATTCTTAGATAGTAGTGTGTACAGCTGTGAGAAAGAATTGTTTATGAATCATCCCCCAAGAGATGATTGCCCTAGAATTTTAACGCATCTTTATCATCCATTTCTTAAACGATGTTCTGAAGCTATAATTTTCTCATTTAACTCCACCCTTGATGTCACGTTTACATGTAAAAATTAAGATACACCTGAAGTACCCTTTACACTCAAATTGCATGATGTTGGATTAATTTTGAATGCCACAATTGTGATTTATCATGTGAGCTACTTGATATGCCTAGTGTATTGGCAACTACATTTCATGCAACTGGACATTTGCTATTAATGAGCATGTTATCTGTTTATTACAATGATTCATACATATTAACATACGGAAAGCATTCCTTATCAAGTTTTTCTGAAGACAATGATTTAATTAAGGATATCCCTGAAAATGTAATTTCTTCCAATAACGAGTTAAGCTTTACTGAAGCAGCAAATAGAATTAAGTCCTTCAATTCATCCAGTAATGTTCATGCATACTTGATTGTCAGTATTGTGTTTTTATTGGTTTTATTAATTTGCCTTTTGTCAACAGCATTTGTCATGTATGAAATTGTGCCGACCGGTGTGGCCGTGCGGTTCTAGGCGCTTCAGTCTGGAACCGCGTGACCGCTACGGTCGCAGGTTCGAATCCTGCCTCGGGCATGGATGTATGTGATGTCCTTAGGTTAGTTAGGTTTAAGTAGTTCTAAGTTCTAGGGGACTGATGACCACAGATGTTAAGCCCCATAGTGCTCAGAGCCATGTATGAAATTGTCATCCTGAAAGCTCGCTTCTCTGTACTGAATGTTACTGTGTTTGCAAATGAAATACATTTTGCAATGCCTTCTGATGCCACAAATGGTGAAATAAATTGATAACGCCCATGAGGTCGTTTTGAGCCACCTATGGTTGCTCTTTTTCTCTGGGGAGAGTGATGAAAGGGTCTACAGGTTTGCACGTAGACATACAGTATGTAACATGTGCTCGCCATCCTACCTATCTTGGAATGCTGACAATTTGCTTGTTCAGTGGACTCGCATCCAGCCACAGTGCACCCACGGGAGAGTAAGCCACTGGCCGCCGTCCGCAGTGCGCTGTATAACTAGCATGCACTTGGGCGCAAATATGTCTCTTTTCTTGGCTCACCATGGAGCCTGTTGATACGATCATAATTATCTGGTGTTAGGATGTCAAACAAAGTGATGACGTGTGTGCATAGTGTGCATGTTTTATAATCAATCTTTTGTTAATACACTGTTTAAACTCACTTCTCAGTGTTCATGTATTCTGTGCCCTAGGGACCCACTGCTTATGAATACTGACAAATATTTCATGTAATTATCAACCGGAGGTAACAACACAAACAACCTCCTTATATTATGCAATTTTCCTTGTGTCAATGTCAGTAGCATTAGCTATCATTTGCATTGCAAATGCAAAACTACATAGTTAGCTTAACAGATAGTCAATGTGTTCCTTCCAATTTCAATTCTTATCTATGATTAATCCTAAACATTTCACAGAATCCACTTCTTCTAGATTTTGATTTCTGTGATTTATTTCAATTTCCTGGGATGTTGACTCGTTTGTTCTGAACTGGATCACATGTGTCTTTGGGATGTTGAGTGCTAATCCAGTGAGATGAAACCAAGTATCTAAATTGATGTAGGATAGAAACAAAGTAGGTCCTAGGATAGAACCTTGAGGAACACCTTGCATTACTGTCTTCCATTTGGAAAAGTAATTTGCTGTGTTTGTAGTGACAACCACTCTTTGTTTTATATTGCACAGGCATGAAGTAAGCCAATGTAAAGTGCTACCCCTAATTCCATACTTTTGTCAAATTTGTGTATGGGAAGTGCATGATTTACTGAGTCCGAAGTTTTTGTGAGATCACAAAAGATCCCTGCAACTTAATTCTTATTGTCTTATGATGTGCTAATGTTATTAACAAACATGTTTATTGCTTCTGTAGTGCTGTTTTTGCTTTGAAAGCCAAATTGAGTTTTCAAAATAATGTCACATTTTTCAATAAAATTTTGAATCTGGGTGGCAGCAGCTTTTTCAAATACTTGACAGGACTGGGAAAAGAGATATGGGATGATAATTTCCCATATCCTCTGTTGACCCATTTTTGAACAGCGGATTTACTTCTGCGTACTTTAGCACCGCTGGGAAACGTCCTCGTTCAAAAGAATGGTTTATTATTAAAGATAGCGTGTGTCCTGTGCAAAAATTTGAAAACTTTTGTTTTTCATTGTTAATATAATGTTTTTCTACTTCTGTTGCTGATACCGCGCTAAATGTGTGAAGCATTCTGACATTTGATGAAGTCTGAAGGCACATACTTTGTCGTCATAATCTGCAACACTGACATCTGGTTTCGCTACATTAATGAACAATTCATTGAAGCATTCTGAAATTTGAGCTGGATTCACAATAACCTTATTTTCAAGCTTGATTTTACGAATTTTGTGACTAGACGCTTTAATACCTAATTCAGATTTCATGACTGACCCCACTGCCTTTGATTTATTCTCATGTCTTAAACTTAAACTATTATTTGCCATTTGCTTTGTTTCATTGACAACTTTCTTAAATGTAATTTTGTATCATCTAACATATTCAACAAAGTCAGTACTTTTATTATATCTTAGTTCATTATGTAGCTGCCTTTTCTCAACACTGGAGATTTTTATGCCTTTATTGATCCATTCTGATCTTTTTGTCACTTTATTAAAACAAGTTTTAGGTGGAAATGTTTGATTGTAAACATTAAAAAAACTGCTTAAGAATGTTTCAAAATTTCCAGTGCTTGAAATATTTTTGTCAAAGTGCCATTGTCTCTCATTCAGCTTGTCGTGAAATGAAATCATGTTTTCCTGTTTAAAGTTTCGGTTTACATAGACCTTTCTACCCAGAACCTCCTTACTTGATCTGGCCAACTCAATGAATAGTGCTGAATGGATAGAAATTACGAAATCTAAACAAAATTTATGTACATCTTCAAAAACATAATTCATTAAAATATTGTCAATACATGTAGCTGACTGAGCATTTTCCCTTGTTGATTCTGAAAAATTAAATTTGAAACATATTTTTTATGAAGTCAATGAATTGTGATGCTTCAGTTTTCATTCAACACATTGATTTTGAAATCAGCAGCAGTTACAATTTTTTTTTTTTCATTTTTTCATTTCTAAGGTGTTCTGGCAAAAACGGAAATTTTCGTAAGAAATGCTCACTTGTGACTTTCCCTGGGATTCTGTAAATCAAGATTATAACAATATTTTGGTTCCTTAATTCAACACAGCAACCCTCAAAAATACACTCTTCATTTGAACAGTTAAAGTCACTTCTTACATGGTAATCTAAATCTGAATAAATAAGTATCCATGAAACTTCACGTGACTCACTTTTCCTACAAAAGCTGCTACCTCTAAGTTTTCAATTTTACTTAAGATTTTTAATGTACCTTCACTAAGCCAGTGTTCATTTAAACAAATTACTATGACATTTTTAAAATTAAAAAAAAAATCAAACTCTTCTATCTAGGAGATTTTGCCACTAGATTATTAAGCATTTAATCCACTTACATTACAGTACATGATATGTGTACACTCAGTTCTATTTATAATTTTATATTTACTATTGGTTGGAAGTCGTTTAGGTTCTTTAACATCCCCATCAGGACTTTTTAGTTTCCCTTATTTCTTGTGATGTGACACATATCAGCAACCATTTTGCTAAGTATTTTGAAACCCAATCTGTTAAGATGTAAACCATCGTTCCCCAGACATATATTACTCAAGAATTTATTAGGATCTATAAATACAGCTCCTAGCTTGTTGCATTGCTCTTTGATACAAGAATTTATTCTTGCTATTTTTGTTTCACTCACTGACCTTCTGTATATTATGCTGCTTACTAAAATCATAGAAGCTTTGTAGAGGTGTGTTGCTGTTTGAATAATGTTTCTGGTCTTACTGATGATTTCTTCTTCACTGCTGCTTCAAAGAGAATTTGTCCTCACATATAGGAAAACAGCTTTGTAGTTCTGGCTGAATTTATCTGTTGAAGTTTCTTCCAAGCTTAATAAGTTATTCTGATGTTTATTCATTTTGTGAGACTTGATTCCTGGATGTACATCAATTTTTGTGTTTGGCACTTCGATGTTTTTCAGCATATTGTCACTAATGACGACGAACTATTCTTTGAGAGGATTTGTTTCACTATTGCACTGCTTGTGTACTCTTTTGTTGTATGTCACTTTTGTCCATTTATATTTATTCCCTGATTTAAAGTCTTCAGCTTGTTTCAAGACTTGTTACACATTCTTTTGAGGATTGCAGAAGTGTATTACTCCACTCATTTTTACGACTTTGCCCATTATTATTGTTTCGCTCATTTTCTTGTGTGTGCTCCACAACTGGTGTTTTCATACAACTACAATTTTATTGATGCTTCAGGTTTTTATTTTCTTACATCAGTAGTTGTATTTCACTTTTCAGAGTGTCTATATCGCCTAAAAGCACTTTTATAATTTCATCTTTCATCTTCACTGCTGATGATAAACACACGTTTTCTTGTTCTAAACATATGGCACACAATCACTGTATAGTGTCACTAAGGAACTTCAAACATACTTTGACACACTTTTCATGTAACCAAAAGCTGCATTTACTGCACAGTATTCCTTTAACTAAACGTTTTTGGCACTTCTTACATGATGCACTGTTTATATTATTCTGTTTTGGGAGCGATGTGACACTGCACTCTACACCCAGCGCCATCTTGAACAAAATTCATACTATCTCTAGGATTTATTCCTCTGTACAGTGTCATGATATGTCATTCTCTTGGCAGTACTTATATGGATGCAACATATGCAGATAAGAAAAACAGAGAGTATGATAATCAGTGACCAGTACTGAAGAACTGCCTAAATTGTAAAGAGAAATTGGAAACATCTACAGGAGATATAAGTGCAATCTCTGTAACATGACTGTGAACCATAAGTGTAAACAAATGAGAACTTTAGCCACCTGAGTAGGGAGGAGGGGAATGAGGCCCACCTCCTACTCACAGGGCTAGCATCCTATGTCTGTGTTCTGAGCTCCTGAAAAAGCAGAACTGATGTGTTGAGGTGTGTTATACTTGAACCCTGTCATGGTCCAGGAAAAGAGAACATTGAGCAACACAAAGCAAAGCAGAGTACTCAAAGAATTCAATAATGCCAACAGTGCAATTGTTTGCTGAGGTTGGCATGGTTATAAATGTGGTAGTTCAGATCAGATCTCTTCTGGTATCTTATGTAACCATAGTTCAGAATACTTGCCACCTAAAACTTCCCTGTTATAAAGGGTGTGCATGATGTTGACATCAACTCAAATTACGTAATGTGAATGAACTTAGAGCTACTGGTTTTAGGGGACAGAAATATGGCTTTGCATGTTAACAACACATCCAAATGTGCCCATAGCACTTATGGACTAAGCAGTTAGCATAACTAAATATCTACAGTGCAGTAAGGCAGTTTGGCATGCTTTTGTGAATCTACTTCACCTGCAAAAGATACGGCTGTGCATATTAATCTGCCCACAGCAGTTACAGGCTCAATCTTATCATCATCAAATGTCTCTGGATGTTAAGTAAAGTCTACATAGATTTACATGATACTCTGACTGCCTACCAATATTTAATCTGCTGGCACAGATTAAATTTTTAGGACAACAATTGTTAAAGAAACATGTATGTATGTTACTGGATCCTTTACACTTTTCATCAAAGTCAAACGTTTTGTGTACGTCTTTCTAGTTTGTTACACAATTACTTCTTGAATTTGTCAATTCCATTTTCATTTATTATCCTTGAAGTATTTGTATTTGTATTTATTTATTTATTTATCCTGTGGATCACATATTGTACGAAGTACACACGATATAGGACAAGTCATTTTTCTTAACAAATATGTAGTTTGGAGAAAAAAAAAGGCAATGGACTGCCATTTAAAAAAATGTACACAAAATTGTTCATCGATGAATATAGTAACTTTACATACAGAGAATACAAACAATTTACATGGGGAACTAAGAAACATGTAGGCAATGTAGTGCTACTTTAAATTTACACAAATAATCACTGAGATTACAGAATAGTGAAAATGTCAACTGGAAACACAACAGAAGGACAATGTCATTTAAAAACTACATTAAACATGAAATTAACATTGAGATTTCACAGACAATTAAGTTTTAATACTAATAGAATGTGTACTTGTACATTCAAAAAGCGAGTTAAAAAATTTTGGGAAGTGAAACTGAAACATAGTTGTGTATAGTAGAAATTAGGTTATTATTTTGCCTACAGAATGTTTTACTCTAATCACAGTATTTTACAAAGGAACTTTATAATTTTTCATTTCCAGGAATTCTTGTACTGAATAGAAACAGTGCTTTGTCAGAAATGCCTTTAGTTTATTTTTAAATATTGGATCTGGAGCAGTTTTTATTTGTTCTGGAATTTTATTGTGTAATAAGACACCCAGATGAGTTATATATTTTTGGTATGATGATGTCCTTGAAAAAATTTGATGGATATTAGATTGCCCTCTGGTATAATGAGTGTGTATATCATTGTTTTGGATTAATTTGCCTGTTCTCGAGAGGTATTCCCTGGTGAATAGGATTGTTTCTTGAATGAATAGGGATGGGATGCTTAGAACATTAAGTTTTATAAATTGACAACAGGATTCCAGCTTTTTGAGGCCACAGATTATCCTCAGTGCTCTTTTTTGTAGTTTAAATATATTTGTGCTGTGAGTTCAATTTCCCCAAAAGATGATTCCATAGCGGAGCAATGAGTGGAACTGCACATGGTATGCTTGCATTAGTGTGGATTTACTTGTAGTAGATTTTAGTATTCTTAGTCCATAGCACAATGATAAGAGTTTCTTTGATAAGTTGTTTATATGTGTGTCCCATTTTAAATTTTGTTGGACCCATAGACCCAAAAATTTTGTTGCATTTACATTTTCAATTGTATCATTATTTAACTTTACTTGGGTAGTTTTTTGATTGGATGTGGGAATTAGATGGAAGTTGATACATACAGTTTTCCCACTATTTACGATTAGGCCATTTTTGTTAAACCACTCAGAAAGTTTTTTCATAGAGTTATCGGATATTGTCTGAAGGGATTCAGCGCTAGATCCAGTCAACACTATGCTTGTATCATCAGCAAACAGGATAGCTTTTTGTGGGCTCATACGTTCAACAAGATCATCTATGTAAATGAGGAAAAGTAATGGCCCTAGAACAGAGCCCTGGGGAACACCATATCTTATTGTTCTTTCCTCCGAGAGGAAAACTGTGTTATTTATTTTATTCTGTACATTAATATCGTATTGAAGTGATACCTTCTGTCTGTGCTTTTGTAGGTAAGAGCATAGCCAGTTGTGAGCCACACCTCTTATTCCTCTTCTTTCCAATTTAGCAAGCAGTATTTTATGATCTAGTACGTCAAAGGCTTTAGAGAGATCTAAGAAGATACCTGCAGCTATATTATGTTGGTTAATTGATTTCAGTATGTGGTTCAACAGCTCAAAAATTGCTGTCTGGGTGGATAAAGATTTACTAAAACCATGTTGTTGAATGCTGATTGGTGCGTGGTTTTTTATGAAATTTATAAGCCTGTCATAAAAAAGTTTTTCCAGGATTTTTGAAAAGATGCATAATGGTCTTTAATTGGATACTAAATCAGGGGAACCTTTCTTTAGTAATGGTGAGACTTCAGCTATTTTGAGAGCATCTGGAAAAATGCCAGTTTTTAATGATTGGTTGTAGATGGTTGATAATGGCTTTACTATATGGGGTCAGGTACTTCATCATAGCCACTAGAGATTTTATTGGGTAACAATTTTATTATGTTCCTAATTTCATCAGGGTTTGTTTCATAAACAAACATTGTAGCATTAGTGCTGTTTGACGTATTGGTGGAATTGAAGAACGATACCTTGCAGTTTGCCTGAATGAGAGCTTCTGCTAGTGAGGTGAAATATTCATTGAACTTGTTTACAACTGTGTATGGTTCTGTTAACTTAGAGTCATTAAGTGTTAGAGAAATGTTTTCCTTTTTAGGTGTTGAACTACAAGTTTCTTTTTTATAAACTTTCCACATAGCTTTCATTTTGTTTGAAGAGTTTCTTATGAAATTGTCGTTCCATAAAAGTTTTGCCTGTCTAATCACTCTTAAGATAAGTTTTTTTGTAGGCTTTACAATAGTCAGAAAATTCTTCAGTGACTATGTATTTTTTGGAGCAATATTGGAGAAATCTGTTTCTCTCACTAGAAATTTTGATTCCTTTTGTTACCCACGACTTTCTATTTTGATTGCTTGAAGTTTTTGTTTCAAAAGGAAATGCTGTATTAAAGTAATAAAGGAAGGTGTTATGGAAGCTTAAGAACATATTATCAACAGTTGTTTGCATGTAAACACTGTCCCAATTTTCCTTAGCTAATAGGAAGTTAAAAATCCTAATATTGTCATCTGAAAAGTTTCTTCTTTGAAATACTTTTTTGGGGCTGATTTACTATTTTCCATGTCAACGCTCAGTAGCTGAGCATCGTGGTCACTGTATCCCATGCTCAGTACTTCGCCAGTGAATTTGTAACCAGTATCAGTTATGAAGATTTGATCAATTATTGAATCAGTATGCTCTGGTGATCTTGTTGGAGAGTGTATTGTGGGGATCATATTAAAGGATTTGGTCATGATTAACAAATCAAGTTTAGCATTACTGTTTTTTGATAAATCGATGTTAAAATCGCCACAAAGTATTATTCTCATATCTAATGAGCTGACACTATTCAGCAGAACTTCTAATTTGGTCATAAAATTTGGAATATTACTACTTGGTGCTCTGTATACATTTATAATTATATAGTTTAGTTCAGGCAGCTTAACCATAGAAAGCTCAAATTCCTTATCTTCAGATAATGCAATCTGTTCATTTAGGCCTACCTCACTGAATTTTATCTGGTCCTTTACAAATATAGCAGTACCGCCATGTGTGGAGAAATTCCTACAATAAAAGCTTGTTAATGAGTACCTTGGAATAGAGGTTGACTGAATTTCTTCTTTAGACAGCCAGTGTTCGGTAATACATATTACATCTGGATTTATTTGAGACTGAAGTAACACTTCCAGCATTTGAATCTTATTTCTGAATGACTGGACGTTATGGTGTAATACAAGAAATGATGGACTTTGTGACTTTTCAGTTAAGGGTTTAATTAATTTCTTTTCTAAAGGTATTTCTGACACAGCACTTACCCTAAAAAATTGGCCGAGATTTTATTTTTGTGTGTGGCTTCTTGCACGCAATTTTCAGTAGCAGAGTTGGTTTTGAGTGGTTGACACAGTTCTGCTTCCATCAAGGCTTCTGTGTTTGGCCTAAACCATTTTGTAATTTGTGGTTGTTTGGCGATCTTGATACTTGCGGCTGATTTCTTCAGGATATGATTTCAGAGTTTTTCTACTATTTGGTCTTTTCCTAACATATTTAAATGTAGTCCATGAGCTGTATGAAATCTTCTTCCTAAATTGTATGTATCAATTATCTCTATGTTATGAAATGTAGAACATATTTCTGATATCAGTTTGTTTGCAATGTAAATTTCTTGGTTGACACAGGACCAGGAAGGCAAATCATAACGATGAGGAATGTTAACAACGAGTACATTTGTATGTAATAGGTTGTTTAAGCATTCCTTCATTTCTTTTGCAAACCCTTTTGTTTCATTCCTATATATATCGTTTGAACCACCTAGAAGCACGACAAAATCACAATTACTTAAGTGAGATACATCAGTAGAGTTTGTTAGTTTATTTACCTCACAAAACTGCGCTCCTGGCTTCACAAAACCAGTTGCCATTAAATTACATTTATCTTTCAATAGTGCTGAAATTTCACGTCCATGACTGTCACCAAGCACACACATTTTTTTGTTTATCACAGTTTTGGGGCTAGAAGGTTTTGAAACATGTTTCTGCTGTGTAGATATATTCTGTTTTTGCACATTCGGTAACCTTTTTTGATAACTATGAACCTGTGTTAACTTTGCGGTCTTGGGAGCAAATTTATTGTATGCAGCAGAAGTTTTTTTTCACAATGACCACCGTTTTGTAGTAGGATATCGAATTTGTTTTTTTTGAGCTATTACTGATGAAGAAACACTATTTACAATATCTGCACACTTTATTTTACACGGACTCTGTTGTGTAGGTTCCACATTTTGCTTAATAACGGGCTTTTCTTTCAGATGGTGCACGATTTGATCTTTTGTAGATAGGCCTACCATTTTTTGGAGCACGGCAGGAGAATTTATTACTAAAGATGACGAAATGATTGCGCTATGGTTTGCGTTACCGGTACACCCAGAATGTGTTGGAAAACTTGAAATGGTGACGGAATCATCGGTTACTGTGTACACTTTATTTCTGTCGAATTCACTTACGCCCTGCTCGGCGGTTTTTAGTTTTCCATGATCATTTTCAAGACATTCGAGTCTATCAGCTAACACTCTGATTTATGCCAAGGATCTGCGCACAATTTCTTGCAACGAATTAATAGTTTCAACTAGTTTTGCTTTGTCAGGATGGACTTCACATGTTACACACTTACATTTTGATTTGGATGATTTTTCACTGCAGGTTTTTTGCGTGGCACTAGACTTGAAACTTTGCAAAGCACTTTTGTTGATCATCTTCTTGCTATTGATGCTGGATAACATTTGAAAATTCGAAATAACTGGAGGCACAAATTCACTAAACTTCTCAATCCAATCGTTGTCAATTCTCTCTGTCTGTCTCTATAGTAGACAAAAACAGTTGACAAGGTATCTAAAAATTTGGAACAGTTAACTGTTTTAGAAGATTTCAAAAATGGCTATAGCTTAAGAGTTGAGTAGTATTCATGATGTGAGAGGCAGAATAAAGTGTCTGGGCTGAAAATTACTCAAATTGAAAGAATAAAAGTTTATGTGAGGAACTGGAGGATCATTTTCTCGGAGACAGCCACCACCCTGTAAGTAAGCAGTCATGTTCATATATAAGAATAAACTGCAAGCAAAGTAACTGTCTGCTTTCATGTTATTCTAGTATATCTTAAGTGTTAATGATATTATGAGAAGGTAAGTTACTACTCGCCATATAGTGCGACTCAGCATCTCCGCTACATGGTGAGTAGCAGCTTTGCTTCTCATAATATCATTAACACTTAAGATATCCTGGCTTTGACATTGTTTGATTAAGTGTTGATGAGACCTATTACAGTAGTGCTTGAAGGAACATATCAGTATTTGTGAATTTTTTAACATACTTAGATACAGAAAATAGTCACCAACAATCCAAATGGTAAAAGTAAAATGTTAACGTTAAAGATGTATAGGAAACTCATTAATGTGACTCTAAATTATAATAAATTCTGTTGAGAAAAGAACAGTGGTAAAGGTACATATACAACAGAACAAAGCTCATTGAGTGTTGGGTAGGGCAAGAGAAAATGGCAGCATCACTAGTCTAACATAAAAGGTGAGTGTACTGGAAATTTCTGACTACTGAATGTCCTGTATCTAAACAACATGATAATGTAAAAAGACAAAAAATAAGCATATTCTGTAGGAGTTCCAAACTGAAAACCTTGTGAGTTACATGCTTGGTGAGATGCAACAACACAGACTGTTGCTGTTGTTGTGGTGCTGGTCTTCAGTCCAGAGACTGGTTTCATGCAGCACTCCATGCTGCTCTATCCTGTGCAAGCTTCTTCATCTCCGAGTAATTAATACAACATACCTACATCTGCTTAGTATATTCGTCTCTTGGTCTCCCTCTACAATTTTTACCCTCTGCACTTACCTCCAATACTAAACTGATGATCCCTTGATGCCTCAGAACGTGTCCTACCAATCAATCCTTCTTCTAGGCAAATTATGCCACAAATTCCTCTTCTACCCAATTCTGTTCAATACCTATTCATTAGCTACGTGATCTACCCATCAAAACTTCAGCATTCTTCTGTAGCACCACATTTCAAAAGCTTGTATTTTCTTCTTGTCTTACATACATGGCTACACTCCATACAAATACTTTCAGGCAAGACTTCCTGACTTTTCAATATATACTTGATGTTAACGAATTCCTCTTCTTCAGAAACGCTTTCCTTGCCGTAGCCAGTCTACATTCAATATCCTTTCTAGTTCAACCATCATCAGTTATTTTGCCCCCTAAATAGCAAAATTCATCTACTACTTTAAATGTCTTATTTACTAATATAATTCCCTCAGCACCACCTGATTTAATTCAACTACATTCCATTATCCTCATTTTGCTTTTGTTGCTGTTCGTCTTATATCCTTCTTTCAAGACACTGTCCATTCTGCCACCGTCAGAATTTGAATGAGAGTATTCCAGTCAACATTGTCAAAAGCTTTCTCTAAGTCTATGAATGCTAGAAACGTAGGTTTGCCTTTCCTTAGTCTATTTTCTAAGATAATTCATAGGGTTAGTATTGCCTCACGTGTTCCTATATTTCTACGGAATCCAATCTGATGTTCCCCATTGTCGGCTTCTAACAGTTTTTCCATTCGTCTATAAAGAATTTGTGTCAGTACTTTGCAGTTGTGACTTATTAAACTGATAGTTCAATAATTTTCACACCTGTTAACACTTGCTTTCTTTGTGACTGGAATTACTATATTCTTCTTGAAGTCTGAGGGTATTTTGCCTGTTTCATACATCTTGCTCACCGGATGGTAGACTTTTGCTCTCAGTAGTTCTAATGGAATGTTGCCTACTCCTAGGGCCTTGTTTCGACTTAGGTCTTTCAGTGTTCTATCGAATTCTTCATGCAGTATCATATCTCCCATTTTACTTCATCTACATCCTCTTCCATTTCCATAATATTGCCCTTGTATAGATCTTCCATATACTCCGTCCACCTTTCTTTCCCTTCTTTGCTTAGAGCTGGTTTTCCATCTGAGCTCTTAATATTCATAAGGTGATTCTCTTTTCATCAAAGGTCTCTTTAATTTTCCTGTGGGCAGTATCTATGTTACCCCTAGTGATATATGCTTCTACATACTTACATTTGTCCTCTAGCCATCCCCACTTAGCCATATTGCACTTGGCTTCCTGTCGATCTCATTTTTGAGACGTTTGTATATCTTTTAACCTGCTTCATTTACTGCATTTTATTTTTTCTTCATTCATCAATTAAATTAAATATCTCTCATGTTACCCAAGGATTTTTTCTAGCCCTTGTCTTTTTACCTACTTGATCCTCTGTTGCCTTCACTATTTCATCCTTCAAAGCTACCCGTTGTTCTTCTACTGTGTTTCTTTCCCCTGCTCTTGCCCATTGTTCCCTAATGCTCTCTCTAAAACCTCTGGTTCTTTCAGCTTGTCCAGATCCCACCTTTTTGCAGTTTCTTCAGTTATAATCTACAGTACATAACCAATAAATTGTGGTCAGAGTCCACATCTGCACCTGGAAATGTCTTACAGTTTTAAACCTGGTTGCTAAATCTCATCATTATATAATCTGTCTGAAACCTTCCAGTGTCTCCAGGCCTCTACCACATATACAACCTTCATTCATGATTCTTAAGCTAAGCGTTAGCTATGATAGTTATGCTCTGTCCATGACAGGAAAACACAAAAGCTGTGCATGAGACAGGGTGTGTGCATGCCTGATACTATTGTGTTTATGAACGTACCATTATATAAACCTGTTGATTCCACTCAACAGTGTGTTAACTCTGCTGGGAGCTGTGTCAGTGTAATTTTTGCCACTTCTGTCATCATTGCTGCTAAAATTGTCACTATCACTGCTATAGTGCTATTTCATTTTCCCATGATAGATCTTGTTTTGCAGCTTTTCTGTTGATAAGTATACTTGCTGATGATTATTGTCAAATGTTTTCTTTCCTGTGGACTGCAGTTTGTCCCAGCTGTTTATCTTCTCTTCTCTTCCCTCAAACCACTGCTGAAGTGTGCCGTCCAGTAAAAATACACATTTGCTAAATGCATTATGTCCTCCCAACTATTGCATTTGGCAACTTAGTAGAGTCCCTTCCGCCCTGTCACCGAATCCTGACCAGCGTCTCCAGAAAACACTGATGGATACCTGATGTGCACTGACTTACTGTTGTTTAGGAGCCCATTGAGTTCCTGGATATTCGGTCCATGGGAATTATGCACTGCTAGCATTTCAGTTTCTGTCTGTGTAGGCAACAGCTTTTACACTACCTGATTGGAGCCATGATAATGTAGATCTTCTGAAGTACCCAGTGTCTCTGAGAAACAATGTCAGGTTGTAACCAGAACGAATTGCAAATGCAGGAGCAGGATTGTCAATAGAATACAACAGAGCATGTTTATTATGAACACAGACGTACAGCCAGAACAGATCAAACGGAACTGATCCCCTGGATGGAGTATGCTACTATTTGTGCAAAAATCAAATATTCCAGAATATACAAACATAAGAAATTTTGAGATCCTTCCAGGAATGTAATTATTAAATGACCAATAACTGCCGGTAGTTGGGGTTGTACGGGTGACATACGGCATGCAAGCCAATGACACCAACTGCTACATCACACTGAGTGCAGCTCAGTTCTTAACAAATGAAGTACATGCAGCACTGTGCTATTCTGATTAAGGAAATTATATTTCATATGACACTTCCATGGTTCAATCAAAATGAAATTGTGGTAGTTACCTTGTCAATTCATTCCTGCTTTGGTGAAAGTATAAACTGTCGTATTGATCTCTGTGTGTTTTTTCATTGTTTCCAGTGAGCATTCTCATCACTGCAAACTAGACTTTGAAGTCAGTGATTTTTTCATGTTTGGAAGTCCCCTGGCACTGGTTCTTGCATACAGAAAAATTTCTTCATCTGATGATAAAAACAGTAAGTACTCTCCTGACAATTAACATAATAGTGCAATACCTGAAAATGTTATTTAAATGAATGTGGTTCTTTAGTTTAAAAAAATCATTTCTAATAAGTCACAAAAATATGCCAATAAGATATACTTTTTATGTTTCGCCTATATGATACTGTAGATTTATGAAAAATTGGGCCTCTGTGGATTTCCTGATACAGAATGTATTTTACTATGTTTTGTCCCTTCCCCCCCCCCTCCCCCCCCGCCCCCCCCCCCCCGCCCCCCCCCCCCCCCCCACACACACACACACAAAAAAAGGTAATAAATAGAGCAACTCTTTCATTCTACAGCTGATTTTGCACTGTTGTGAAGTTGTACAAAAAATTAAATTTGCATTGAGGACTGGGGGTGAAATCGGGAATGAGGACTTTCACAGGAAATTCTCTGACACACATCTGACGACCAGCCTTTACTGCTTCAGAAAGTTGTAGTTTAAATCTGTGATTGCATGACATGAATCATGCCTGAATAACTCAGGTGACAAGGGCATTGCTACAGAAAACAAGATTCCGGGTTCGAGTGTCTGGCACACAGACACACAGTTTTAATCTCTCAATAAGTTTCAGGTGATACCACAGCTTATAACAGTTAACAACAAACACACAGCCAATTAACCTTTCACATATATCTTTATAGTTGAACAATAAACACACACACACACACACACACACACACACACACACACACACACACACACACCCTCTCTCTCCCTCTCCAGTTGCTTAATGAAAGTTAAAAAAATAAGGGGTAAATTAAGACACATTATTTTCCCACATAACCTCAATAATAGTTTTATACATTTTCAGTCATAAAGTAGAAATGGAGCTATTGCTTGAACGGAATCTTTCATTGGTACAATTTTGCGTAGTAACCACTACTGCTTAGTTGTTTTTCGAAAAAGTTGTAGGATAGCAGCTGGTGGTATGCATTCTGTTGGCAGTTGCATAGAAGACAGTCTTGGGCTCTAGTCTGATTTGAGAGAGGCAGGAGGGGGGGAGTTCAGTGCTGATAATGGCTAGTGAACATTAATACTAAGGTTATCAGCCTCTGCCCTACTTTAAATTTTTAAAGTAAAGGAAATTTCTAATTCTGGGTTTAATGCACTTAAACCTTTCACTGCTGTGGGTGTGTATACATGCACTGCTACGTCGTCTCCCATGTGGTGTGGGTATGTGTACATGCATCCGATTTCCTGAGCCACTGACACCTCACTGCTGCAAAGTTACTTCCATATATTGGTGAATAAAAAGTTTTGAGTACTTACTGTACTTCACATGTGCCTCATTGTGTGCTTCATTTGGGGAAGGGGGAAACCCTCTTGAATCATGTATCAGATATGAGTGACTGCCCTTCAGATATAAAACCCAATAACTCAAGAATGAAATTAGATATCATTCTGTTCTGAATTTTAAATAAAATTTTGATGTCTTATCTATATTTCATTCACTACAATGTACGAGCTAAAAGTCAACCGAATACAAAGTTTACCCAGTGTGTTTCTATCTCTGCAAACTCTTTACAGTTGGAGGCAATGTTTTACTTAATTTGTTGCAATTTAGTAAGTATGATGGATAACAGAAAGAAATTCAGTTCCTTGTCAAGTGAAGATAATAGACTGGAAGGTCATATTGGTCAGAATGCTGTCTCTCAGAGCAGGCACCAGAATTTGTGAGAGCAATACAGTGATAACAAAAGCCACCTCAGCACAGACTGCAGAGAGCATATCTCAAGCAGTGGAAGGATTGATAGTGGCATTTTTGCTAACTGAATACTACTGCTGTTTTGCTGTTAATATATTTGGGTTAAGCAAAGTATCTCAAAAGTGAGAGTAGGGCACCTCACAGGTCATGATTTTTAAGTTATGTCAGTTACCACAAGAAGTCTTGTTGTGCTATGGATGGGACACTATAAAGTAATATTATCCATTTTATTCCATAATCATTGAGATATCTTTTCTTTTACAAACAATGCGTGAGTGAAGAACAAATTGATTAGTTTAAATCTGAAGCCTTGTTATATGAGAGGCAAGGGTAACGAAGTGTTTTCCTTTGCAACCAGTTCCTAAGTTTTTCAGACGAAAGTACACACATTTATTAATTAAAGGACAGCAAAAGATGCATTTTCTTGGATCAAGTGCTTTTTTAGCTCAAAAAGTAGGAACAAAAAAGAATTTCTGGGTTTAAGATAAATGTCGCTCAACTTTAAGACAACATTGTAGAGTATGATAAAGTTTTTAATGTATACATTTTTTAAAGTTCCACTCGCATATTGTCCAGTTTATTCTTCCACCTATTTTCTCTATTTTTATGGGTGGAGACTCCTGCTAACCTGGTAAGTATTTCTTTTGTCTTTATTTTAATGTACTTTCATGTAGGAAATCTCTTATGGAAACTCTAAAGTTTTGTTTGTAATACAGCACTCATGTATAAGCTTGCTATGCTCACTAATAAATCTCTCTCTCTCTCTCTCTCTCTCTCTCTCTCTCTCTCTCTCTCTCTCTCTCTGTGTGCGTGTGTGCGTGTGTGCGTGTGTGCGTGTGTGCGTGTGCGTGTGCGTGTGCGTGTGTGCGTGCGTGTGTGCGTGTGTGCGTGCGCGCGCGCGCGCGCGCGCGTGCGCGCGTGCGTGTGCGTGTGCGTGTGCGTGTGCGCGCGGGTGGGTGGATGGGTGGTTTTTTCGCCCTGGTATAGCAAATACTGCTTTGTTACAGGCCCTATACCAAAGCCCATGGTGCAGCAGATTTACAATCTCTTTCATCCCACTGATCCAGTAGCAGCAAGGCTGGAACCTTTACTGTCAGCAAGGTTCTCTATGCTGCCACCTGTAAACGTTGCCAGGTACCAGAAATATCCATTGGGAAATGGGCAGCCATATCATCTCTGTAAGTAGTATGCCTCGAGTGAGAAATAAAACCCTAGAGTTATAGTTACAGTAGTGTAAAAAGCATGCGAAATATCATGTAATAATAACTCCTTAGTATGATTCTGCAATGATGCATGACACATAATATAATCATAATATATGCACTGTTTCAGATTTCTCTTTATGTTAAGGCATTTTTTGAAATCTTTGGCTATTAGATGCCTCATGCAGATTCCTTAGTATACCTCAGATTTATATCCTATATTTATATCTTTTGTAGAGTTTTCCTGTATGATCAGCACAAGAGTATTATTTCAACAGTATTAAAGGGATATTTAAGCAAGAGTACAACTCATATTACATGAAATAGTAGTGGAAAACTGTTAAATGATATTTAGTCCCTGTTGACAGCATACAGTATTAAAAACCATTGAAACTGTCCACTTATTAATTTTAATTTTTTAAGCAGAAGTGTAGTCAGCAGTTCTGGCTGACCGTCACTGTATTAACTTTGTATGTAGCTTGATACTTTAAAATTAGGAACTCATTTATTATAGGTTACAACTCTCACCTTCAGATTAACATAAGCACACACATAAGCTTTGTCTACATCTATACTCCACAAGCACATTACCTCTGTTGTTGTTTTTGTTGTTGTTGTTGTTGTTGTTGTTGTTGTTGTTGTTGTGGTCTTCAGTCCTGAGACTGGTTTGATGCAGCTCTCACCTTACCTCTATCTCTACATAAATACTCTACATGCCACCTGATGGTGTGTGGTGGATGATACTTCTGGTGCCACTGACTGACTCTCCCTTCCCTGATTGTTGGCAAGCCTCTGTATTGGCTATAATTTCTCGAGTTTTCTCGTCATAGTCATTTTATGAGATGTACATGAGAGTATGTATTATTTTGTCCACCTCCTCCTGGAAAGTACTGTCTCAAAATTTCAGTAGTACACCTCTCCTTGATGCACAATGAATCTCTTTAGTGTCTGCCACTGGAGTTTGTTGAGGACCTGTGTAATGCTGTCACGCTGACCAAACAGTCACAAGATCAAACACACTGCTCCTTGTTGGCTTTCCTTTGTCTCTCCCATAAGTCCTACATGGTAATGGTCCCAGATCAGTTCTCAGAATCGGACAAACAAGTGTCTTGTAAGCCACTTTTTTCATGGATGTCTTAAATTTCCTTAAGATTCTTCCTATGAATCTCAGCATGGCATTTGTTTTTTGTATTTGTTTTATGTGTTTATTCAACTTAAGGTCGCTGCTCATGGTTACTCCTTGATATTTTACAGTAGATACTGTTTCCAGCAATTTGTCATCAATAGCAAAATAATACAAGAGTGTGTTTCTTTTCCTATGTATGTGCTATATGTTACATTTAGGTATGTTCAGGGTCAACTGACATGGCCTGCGCCATTCATCAATCTTTTATAGGTTGTTCTGCAAATTGAATCTGTCTTCTGGTGTTGCTACTTTCTTATAGACAACCTCATTGTTCACTGTTAGTCTTAAAGAGCTTCCAACACTAACTAGAGCATTTCTATACACTGTAAATAGTAATGGTCCTATCACACTTTCTTGGGGGCTTCAGAAATTACCTTTACATTTGTTGATTATGTTTCATTAAAAGTGACATATTGAGATCTATCTGCAAGGAAGTCTTGGATCCAGTCACAAACCTGGAGCAATACTCAGTAAGCTCATCCATTGTCACTAAATGGCAGGAACATGACATCAACCTGAGTGCCATTGTATACAGTGCTATTGATCTTGTCCAGAACAGAGCAAGATCTCTGTGTGTGGAATCTGTTGGTTTTTATAGAGGAGATTTACATTCTCCAGATACACCATATGTTTTGAGCATAAAACTTGTTCCGTAATTCTAAAACAGATTGATGTCAAAGATATAGGCCTATAATTATGTGCATCTGTCCTACGACCCTTCTTGAAAATGAGAATGACCTGCATTTTTTTTTCTAGTCACCGGATACTCTTTGTTGTGCCAGCAAACTACAATAAACTTTTGCTAGAAGGGGAGCAAGTTCTTTTGCATAATCTTTGTAGGGTCTTACAGGTATCTCATCTGCTTCTGATGCGTTTCCACTACTAAGTGACTGTAATTGTTTTCCTATTCTGCAGTCTGTTATCTCAATGTCTGATTTATGACATTCATACAGTGACTGAAAGGAGGGACCGCATTATAATCTTCTGTGATGAAACAATTTCGGGAGACTGAACTCAGTATTTCAGCCTTCTCTCTGGTATCTTCTGTTTCCATGCAGTTGTGGTTACTGATTGACTGAGTTGATGATTGCAGATCATTTTCTAAGTTTAGGTGATACCAAAACTTCTTAGGGTTTTTAGTCAGATTATTTGATAAATTTTACTTTAAAAGTTAACTAATTTTATAAATGTAGATATCTTTGTTGCTAGGCAGTCTTATACATTACCCTCAAGGGTTGGTTCTCTAGGTATCTGCTAAAAGTAATTTTTGTACAAGACATTTAGATTAATGTCACACACATCCCTGTCTCTGGCAGCAGTTTTAATTACATACCCCTCCCACTATATCTCTGGCAAGTAGAAGTCACCTCATATTACAACAGCATGATCAGGAAAGTTATTAACAATATCCTGCAAATTCTCTCTGAAGCCAGGCAGTCTGTAAAAGAACTGAATACCATTTTTGACCAACCTTTGATGGTTAACTTCACTCAGATTAATTCGCATTTGGAATCTGTGATAACCTTGCTAGATATTATTGAATTCTTTGCTGCAAAAAATGTGACACAGCCATTGGTGAATAGCCTATCCTTACACTAATTACTCAAATCTGAAATTTAGATTTTATTGTTATTCACTACATTTGACCTTCACTGAGCAGTACTAATTCTGGGACCTTTCCTCGGATGATTCTGGGACCTTTCCTCGGATGATCCTGCAGTTCAGTAATATCATATTACCTTTTCTATATCCAATTTGTGAGGATGAGCATTCTCTGAGAACATTGTGGCTGATGCATATTTGATTTATGTAGGCAGTTCATCTCTGATCACAATGGGTGTTTCTCTAACCTTAAAAAGGCCCATTTGCACACCACATGTGCTCTACTACACTAGTAGCCTCTCTCTGTGTGAAGAGCACACCTGACCTATTAAGGGAAACCCTAAGACTCTCCATCCAATAATGATATTTGAGAAATTTACATCCAATCTCATCATAGAATCATCTGACCTCTAAAAATAGTGAGCTCCAGATGAGTTGTCTGCTGAAAAATGCTGAGGATAACCTCAGAATCCAAGTGGCAGGCCTCATTCGTGCCAACGTGTGTCACGATTTGCAACCATGTTGCCTCCAGTGCGTTTGATAGCAACTGGCAGAGCCTTCTCCACATTTTGGATGAGACTGTCTACTACCCCCAGGGGGGAAAAAAAACCATGAAGTGCACATTGTCATTCTTTCCCTCACTGCCTGCTATTTCACTCCATTACTCATCTGATGTTGGAGCTCCCAATGACTAGCATATTTACCCTTTGCACTTGTCTTGATCTGCAAGAGAATCAGCTCCTGGCCCAACAGGAGGCTTATCCTTTGTTGTCTCAAAAGATTATCAACACTTGGTAGCACCTCGTACCTGTTGCTAAGGAGCCATCCATGCAGCCTGTTCCCTCCTTCACCTTCTACCCAGTGATGTTAGAACCCTCCAGAGTCTGCCACTCACTCTTGAGAGAAGACAGACTGGTTGGATGTTGCATATTGGAAGACACAGCAACAGCCAGGTCACCTGGGGGATTCCAACGGCACAAAAAGGTATCACTGGC
Source organism: Schistocerca americana (assembly GCF_021461395.2). NCBI lineage: Eukaryota > Metazoa > Arthropoda > Insecta > Orthoptera > Acrididae > Schistocerca > Schistocerca americana. The sequence continues at coordinate 546,265,914 of NC_060119.1, forward strand.
CTTGGCACTGGTGCCCTGATGTTGCTGCAGCTTTGAGCAGTAGCCAGAAGCCTGTCAACTGTGGCTGACACAGCATCCTGCTGTTTACAGATAGCAGACAATTCTCCTTGTGGCCACTCATAACGGGCATAGTCCCCAGCCATGTCATACTGTGTAAAAAAGTGAATAAGATATAAAAAATACAAGCAAAGTAGTGAAGAGTAACTGAGAAATTACAAAGAGAACCTCACAAAAGAGAGAATTATATGACTGTGGTGCTATTGTAGTTGAACTGTATGCAACATGTAAATGAGGAGATAAACAAACACTAAAATCTGCTCTGCAGAGTTCTTACTTAGTCCAAGACTACAAGACTTGCAAGCTCCTAAAACAGAAATTCTCTACTGAAAATGGGTGTATCAATAATTACTTTTTACTAGAAACTCTGCTTACACAAAAGCTACTGTGGAAAATAAATATGCAAATTCTAAAGCACCGATCTAAACTGTCTGCTATATACTAAAATGAAATTAAATGGAGTCACATGACATGGCACTCCTGGAAGCCAGAAGCTACCCGAGAAAGTTCCTCACTTAAAGATATGCAGTAAAATTTATGCAAAAAGATTAGAATAAGTTAGTAAACACTAGTATACAGTATAAATACACAGATACATAATTTTTAAAAATGGAGCTTTAGTTACCAGGCACACAAACAAACAAGAAATTTTAAAGTTCAGTAGACTAAAATGCACAAAGTAGATAAAACTAAGTTACTTCTAGTTATTAGAAATTAGTTAAAACTCTCAAACAAAATGCTGGGCTCTAATGTGCTGCTGACAAGGGATCTGCTGCCCAGTTTGTGGAGGGGGAGAACTTCTGAGACCACTATCTTATCCCTCCCTTCCCCCTACCCACCACCATTCCCTGTTCCCTTCACAAATGGTGCATATCAGCTACAGCATCACAGAATTCCTCATTATGGTCCTTTCATGAGATATGTGGAAGAAAGTAATACATTGTCCAATTCTTCCTGAAACATACTGTCTCAGAATTTCGATACTAAACCTCCCTGTGATGCTCAATACATCTCTTGTAGCTTCTCTTACTGTAGTTTGTCCAGCCGTAATGTTCTCGCACAGGCTAGACAATGCCGTGGTGAAATGTGCTGCTCTCTCTCTCTCTCTCTCTCTCTCTCTCTCTCTCTCCCCCCCCCCCTCCCTCTCCCTCCCCCCCCTCTCTCTCTCCCTCCCTCCCTCCCTCCCTCCCTCCCTCCCCCTCCCCCTCTCTCCCCCTCTCTCCCCCCCTCCTTCCTAGTTGTGATTCCCCTCCCACCCCCCTCACAACATTGGAGTAGCCATTAATGATCATGATGAAGCAACCTAATATCTTATTCCTATTAATCATATTTTTGACATGATGTGCATAAAACATATGCGTGACTGCTCACTTTTTTAGAGAGATAGAACCACAGTTTGAACTGAGGATATTTGCAGAGGCAAAATGCATTTCTGTCTTCATTTATGTTATACTCTGGTTACCAGTATGTCCAAATATTTGTGTGTGTTGACCATCAGTCACTAAACATTGAGCGTGATCCAGTAGTGAACACTCATTCCTCAAATGCCGTATTGCTTTTCTGCTTGTTTTTAAAAAGTGTACACTCTATTCCTGTTTTGCAGATTAACCACATAGACATTTATACCCACACTTCAAAATATTGCAGTTGGGAAGTACTTGCCAGCCCATAACTGACACAACTGCTTTCAATTTCAAATAGCCTCTCTTGTTAATTGCAATTCTGTACTTGTTCCACCTATTCTATTCTTACTTTTCCTGTCCTGATACGAGCGATGACATTTCCTTACTTTTTGGCAATTTTACTATTTTACATTGAGAACGTGTTCTGATTAATGCCAATTCAAACAAAATCTACAAATCTCTCCAAAGAGGTTTCTGTGATGGTGTGCTGTTTTGGGCTCCATCCATTTATATTACTTACAATTTTGGATGTCAATAAAATTCTCCCATCGAAACCTCATTTCCCTCCCTCCTGCTCCTCTTCCTCTTCTCATCTTCCTTGTCCTTTTCCTTTTATTCCTCACCCATCCTCATCCTCCCATCCCTCCTTGTGCAACACACTCTGGCTTACAAATTAAAACTGTTATCACTTAGCTGAATGTAATATATATATATTTAAAAACAAAGATGGTGTGACTTACCATACGAAAGCGCTGGCAGGCTGATAGAAACACAAACACACACATACATACACACACACAAAATTCTATCTTTCGCAACCAATGGTTGCTTCGTCAGAAAAGAGGGAAGGAGAGGGAAAGATGAAAGGATGTGGGTTTTAAGGGAGAGGGTAAGGAGTCATTCCAATCCCGGGAGCGGAAAGACTTACCTTAGGGGGAAAAAAGGACAGGTATACACTCGCGTGAGCGCGCCCACACCCACACCCACACCCACCCACCCACACACACACACACACACACACACACACACACACACACACACACACACACACCCACACACACACACACACACACACACACACACACACACACATATTCATCCGCATATACACAGACACAAGCAGACATTTGTAAAGGCAAAGAGTTTGGGCAGAGATGTCAGTCGAGGCGGAAGTACAGAGGCAAAGATGTTGTTGAAAGACGGGTGAGGTATGAGCGGCGGTAACTTGAAATTAGCGGAGGTTGAGGCCTGGCGGATAACGAGAAGAGGATATACTGAAGGGCAAGTTCCCATCTCCGGAGTTCTGACAGGTTGGTGTTAGTGGGAAGTATCCAGATAACCCGGTCGGTGTAACACTGTGTCAAGATGTGCTGGCCGTGCACCAAGGCATGTTTAGCCACAGGGTGATCCTCATTACCAACAAACACTGTCTGCCTGTGTCCATTCATGCGAATGGACAGTTTGTTGCTGGTCATTCCCACATAGAAAGCGTCACAGTGTAGGCAGGTCAGTTGGTAAATCATGTGGGTGCTTTCACATGTGGCTCTGCCTTTGATCGGGTGTGTTCATTGGCTGAGTTGATGTGTAGGTGAAGGATTAGGTGGGTGAGGGCAATGGATTGTTCAGTTTGGAACTGGTATAGGGACTGATGGAAAGAAGGGTTGCAGCCAGACTTAAACTTAACACTTAAAGCTTCACACTTAAAGTTCCCATCTCTGGCTGCAACCCTTCTTTCCATCAGTCCCTATACCAGCTCCAAACTGAACAATCCATTGCCCTCACCCACCTAATCCTTCACCTACACATCAACTCAGCCAATGAACACACCCGTCAACTCCTATCCTTAATAAAAGTCCTCAATCTTTCCTCTCCCACATCCACACTGGCTGTTCAAAGCATCCTCCTACAGGCAAACCGCAAATTAGAACAGCATGCCACCCTCCACCTCAAAAAATTATCCATCTCCTGGTTTCCCACCTCCGGAAAGGCAACTCACTCACCCTTCACAACCTTTCCAGCAAACCTCAACCTCCTCTCATTGCACACAAACCCAGTCTCTCCCATCTACTCAATCTCCCACTTCCAGCTCCACTCCCTCCAAAACCTCAAAATTCCAATCAACGCAATCTGGAACCACAACACCCCAATTCAGTAGTTAACCTTTCCTCCAAACCTCTCTCCCAATCCGAAACCTCTGTCCTATCCAAAGGCCTCACCTTCAGCCCCACTCCCAGATTCAACCAAACAGCCCTCGTCAAAGATTTACTGTCCTACACCCGTACTCTCTGCTGGAGATACCACTTTGCCACGAAGAAAAATGATCCTAATCCTACTCCTAATGATCCAACTCCTCAAGACACTATCCAGATTGAACCCTGCCTGGAACAGTTCCGTCCTCCCTCACAGCGGGACCCACTGCCTCTTCCTCAAAATCACCCTCTCCAAACCTTCCAGGAATTTCTGACTTCCAGCCTTGCTTCTCAATCCTTCTTAAAAAACCTTAATCCTACTCCCAACATCACCACTGCTGAAGCCCAAGTATCCGTGATCTGAAGGCTGACCGATCCATCGTCATTCTTCCGGCGGACAAGGGTTCCACGACCGTGGTACTTGATCGTCGGGAGAATGTGGCTGAGGGACTGCGTCAGCTTTCAGACAACACCACATACAAAGTTTGCCAAGGTAATCCCATTCCTGATGTCCAGGCGGAGCTTCAAGGAATCCTCAGAACCTTAGGTCCCCTACAAAACCTTTCACCCGACTCCATCAACCTCCTGACCCCAACGACACCCCGCACCCCTACCTTCTTCCTAAAATTCACAAACCCTCTTCCTAAAATTCACAAACCCAATCATCCCGGCCGCCCCATTGTAGCTGGTTACCAAGCCCCCACAGAACGTATATCTGCCTACGTAGATCAACACCTTCAACCCATTACGTGCAGTCTCCCATCCTTCATCAAAGACACCAACCACTTTCTCGAACGCCTGGAATCCTTACCCAATCTATTACCCCCGGAAACCATCCTTGTAACCATTGATGCCACTTCCTTATACACAAATATTCCGCATGTCCAGGGCCTCCCTGCGATGGAGCACTTCCTTTCCCGCCGATCACCTGCCACCCTACCTAAAACCTCTTTCCTCATTACCTTAGCCAGCTTCATCCTGACCCACAACTTCTTCACTTTTGAAGGCCAGACATACCAACAATTAAACGGAACAGCCATGGGTACCAGGATGGCCCCCTTGTACACCAACCTATTCATGGGTCGCTTAGAGGAAGCCTTCTTGGTTACCCAGGCCTGCCAACCCAAAGTTTGGTACAGATTTATTGATGACATCTTCATGATCTGGACGCACAGAGAACAACTACTCCAGAATTTCCTTTGGTTCCATCAGATTCACCTGGTCCTACTCCAAATCCCATGCCACTTTCCTTGACATTGACCTCCATCTGTCCAATGGCCAGCTTCAAATGTCCGTCCACATCAAACCCACCAACAAGCAACAGTACCTCCATTATGACAGCTGCCACCCATTCCACATTAAACAGTCCCTTCCCTACAGCCTAGGTCTTCGTGGACAACAATTCTGCTCCAGTCCGGAATCCCTGAACCATTACACCAACAACCTGAAAACAGCTTTCACATCCCGCAACTACCCTCCCAACCTGGTACAGAAGCAAATAACCAGAGCCACTTCCTCATCTCCTCAAACCCAGAACCTCCCACAGACGAACCACAAAAGTGCCCCACTTGTGACAGGATACTTTCCGGGACTGGATCAGACTCTGAATGTGGCTCTCCAGCAGGGATACGACTTCCTCAAATCCTACCCTGAAATGAGGACCATCCTTCATGAAATCCTCCCCACTCCACCAAGAGTGTCTTTCCGTCGTCCACCTAACCTTCGTAACCTGTTAGCTCATCCCTATGAAATCCCCAAACCACCTTCCTTAGCCTCTGGCTCCTACCCCTGTAACCGCCCCTGGTGTACAACCTGTCCAATGCACCCTCCCACCACCACCTACTCCAGTCCTGTAACCTGGAAGGTGTACACGATCAAAGGCAGAGCCACATGTGAAAGCACCCACGTGATTTACCAACTGACCTGCCTACACTGTGAAGCTTTCTATGTGGGAGTGACCAGCAACAAACTGTCCATTCGCATGAATGGACACAGGCAGACAGTGTTTGTTGGTAATGAGGACCACCCTGTGGCTAAACATGCCTTGGTGCACAGCCAGCACATCTTGGCACAGTGTTACACCGTCCGGGTTATCTGAATACTTCCCACTAACACCAATCTGTCAGAACTCCGGAGATGGGAACTTGCCCTTCAGTATATCCTCTCTTCTCATTATCCGCCAGGCCTCAACCTCCGCTAATTTCAAGTTGCCGCCGCTCATACCTCACCTGTCTTTCAACAACATCTTTGCCTCTGTACTTCCACCTCGACTGACATCTCTGCCCAAACTCTTTGCCTTTACAAATGTCTGCTTGTGTCTGTGTATATGCGGATGGATATGTGTGTGCGCGAGAGTATGCCTGTCCTTTTTTCCCCCTAAGGTAAGTCTTTCCGCTCCCGGGATTGGAATGACTCCTTACCCTCTCCCATAAAACCCACATCCTTTCGTCTTTCTCTCTCCTTCCCTCTTTCTTGATGAAGCAACTGTTTGTTGCGATAGCTTGAAGTTTGTGTGTATGTTTGTGTTTGTTTGTTTGTCTATCGACCTGCCAGCGCTTTTTTTATATATAGCTCAATGTTCTTGGTAGCAGATTAACAGAAAAGAAAAGAAACTCAATTTGTAAACAATAATTTTCTACACAAGGAATAATTTCTGTCTTAATATTTTTTGTGCAATTACACTAAATTTTATAGTTACTTTTTATAGAGTACCAATGGTGAGAAGCTCACACTTAAAAAGTACACTACTTAGAAAAACAGATTTTTTTTAATTTTTTCATTTTTTGGCCTGCAACGTCTTTGTTAGGGGACCAGATAAAAATCTGAAAATTACACACTTAAGACACCTTTATGATATCAAACTTCAGTACATATTTCAGCTGTGGGATTCAACTAGAAACTATGAAAGATAAATACAAATAAGACTCAAAAATATGTTTTTTAGCATCTGTTATATCTAGGTTGACAATGCAAAAACTTAGATCAACTGCATAATTTAAATACATCAGATTAAAGAAACTGATGATCATTTGTTAAGACAGTCCTATGCTGAAAGTTTGAGTAGGCCAGCAGACAGCATCTGCAAGTCTGTACAGGCTCACAGGCAAGCCTGTGCAAGTCTGTGTGTTCTCCCCCATTTCCACCAATGTCTGTCCATTCACACTGAGTTAACTATGAGCTCCTGAAGTGTGCAGTTAAAAAATGGAATCTCAAGTGTTCTTATTAATGCAGCTTGTCATAAGTGTGTATGGAGTGTTTCCTAAAGACATTACTTTAATTGAAGAGTACAGTGAAGGAGATAAAGTGTTGTTTTACTTCACAGTTGGCTCGGAGGTTAAATCATTGATCATTATTCTAAAAATAAAAGCACTTTTATCAATCCAACACCAGGAAAATCATTGTGACCAACACGTTATTCTAAGATATTAATAATTAACAAAGAAAAGGATAGTGACAGTTCAGGTAAACAAATTTGTGACTTATCGTAAACTTTAAAAAAGTAGTTTCCACTTGTGAAATATTAGGTGTATCTCCTGCTAGTTCATTTAGAAAACAAAGCTAAAGGTAAATTTGTGAGAGACAAAAAGCAAACCTTGACAGTTGATGAATGCTTACTTCTTGCTGACTTTTCAGAAAACTATTCCTTTTTGTTAAAGATGACGTACAAGGGGACCACTAGGTACACATAAAGAGGCCACAGTTCATCCATTTGTGTTCTGTTATAAAGATTAAGATAAACTCAAGAGCCGCACCTACATTTTTGTAAAACGTGAATAAATACAAGAACTCTGCACCATTATCTTGAAGGAAAGATTCCACACTTGTTAGAAGATTAAAGTCACTTTCACTGTTTTATACTGCAGTCAAACAACTTGCTCAAATGTGAGATCACATCATCATCACCTGACTATGAACTTCAGTAATGTGACAAACTTGTGCCATTGACACTTCAAAAAAAAAGATGTAGTGGCTTGTGCTTGTGAAGAACAGTAGTGGAGTGCTGAAACTGATAAAATAAACAGTCAAATCTAAGATGTAAATGTTACAATGTACCACCCACCAGGACCAATGGCCTCATTCAGAAAGGTTGAGAAGGTGAAGTTAGTATGTACTGAAGAAACAGTCTCCCCTGGAATTTACATCTGTGAGTGGGCAAACTTTTAACCTAAAGCAAAACTGAGTGAAGAAATTCCACAGATGTTCAGTGAACTTTGTAGTAAAAACAAATGACATGAGAACAAGATAATGTAATTAGTTGGCTGAGTTTCATTTACAAAATAACAAGTAATCATTGATATGTTTAAAGTATGTAACTGATATACTTTATTGCATTAGCCTAGATATCACAGATGTTCAAAAACACATTTTTTACTCATATATGTAATTTTTTCCACAACTTCCCACTGAATCTCAAAGTTGAATGTGTGCTGAAGTATCGTATCAAAAGTGCATGGTTTTCAGATTTTTATCTAGTCCCCCAACAAAAATCTCGCCGACTAGGAAACAAAAAAATTCAAAAATCTATTTTTTAAAGTTTAAACTTCTCACCACTAATGCTCTATATAAAGTAACTGTACTATCTAGCTTCTTCGTTCCTTTGGTCCACACATTTGGACCTTAATTCATGATTTTTTTTTCTCCGTAAATAGGTGTATTTTTCCATTTGTAGACCCACGATCTGTGAGAATGGACCTTCTAATTCTTAGCTTTAAACCCTGAGCACAGCATCTTGAAGGGAATGATTAGTGTGTTAGTTTACAGCAGGTCGTACAAAGCAAAAGGTTACTTCTACAGATCTAAAAGGTTTGTAAATAATTATTGTGTCTAAATATTAGATTGAGAATCTGTATTTTTTACCTAACTAACTAATCCAGAAGTTGAGAATTAGTTCAGTTTGCACAAATTGTCCTTGTTACTATGAAATAATGCATTTTATGAAGGTCCCCATATGTGGACCTCAGGTCATAGTGCATATCTGCTAATTTCAGTTTGATCTTCAGTAGTGGGATACTGAAATAAAAGTTATTTCTACACTATAAAGCAATGCATTAAATTTTAACTGATGAGGTATTAGAAGCTCTTCTTAAAGACAACAATGTGAAACTATCTGAATAGGAAGATGGTGGATTCTCATTTAGGAATGAAGTTTGTCCTGCTGAGCTTGATGAAACTGACTGGTAAATAATAAGAACGTTAAGGTGTCATGCTAGTAGCTAAGAGAAGAGGACACACTTGTATAGAGAATCCCTCTGACAGTGAAGAAGTAGATGATGTAGAAAACATAAATAAAAAGGAAGGTGATCTGTGTTGAAACCAATATCAGAAGTTAGATTTTACAATGTTGACCAACTACCAAAATCCATTGAGGCAAGGAATGCTTTAAAACACAGTAAACATGACTGCAATTCCAAAATAAGAGAAATGTGTCTCAAATATGAAATGTTGTGTGTATTGCGAAGAACAATTGTTTTGGAGCTTATTACAAAAGCGAAGATTAATTTACTGGTAGTAGCAAATTATTACTTTTCATAAATTGTTCTATAAATATTATTTTCTTACATTTATAAAGTAGTTTTAGATCATGACCAAAAACCTGTATTGGAAATCACTATTTCAAAACTAACTTTAAGAACCTTATTTTCTGTGTGCATTAGAAAATACAGTAGAGTTTACTGTTTTGAATATGCGTAAGTTGCTAAATAAAATGTTTATATAGAAGAAAGGGCAAAGAAACTATAAAAAAAGACTTGTACATTTTTCACGATAAGTAAGGCTTGAGGTCCACTTATGTGGACTTCTATTTGCACCTTAATGAATCACCAAAAAGATATTTCATTTGCATTTGTGTCATACTTGTTTATTGGTTTTCTGGAAAACATGAAAAGGAAACTTTCTTGCCAATCGTTTTTGTCTCAGGAGTGAAGAGGATAGCGTAATAACACAAAAGATATCAAGGGTGGGAAATTCTACTGTTCAAAAATGGAGTTTTTTTAATTTGTGGCTAATAACTTTGAACTATTAAAAACATATGAAGGAATACATTCAGCTAGGTGATGGATTTAATTTGAAGGCCAGGTCTTTTTCTAAGACAGTCAAACAACCAATACTAGACAACTTGGTTTGGAATGACCCCTCCCTTGGGCCCCTAACCTCCACCTTTCTTCCTCCTCCTCCTCCTCCTCCTCCTGTCTCCACCCCCCCCCCCCCTCAACCCTCACCCCCTCCTCCCGTGCCTCCGCTCCCACCTCCACCCCTCTTCCCCCTACACCTCTGCCCCCTCCTCCACCCCCACTCCATCCTCCCCCTGCACCTCCTCTGCCCCCTCCGCACCTCCTCTGCCCCCTCCTCCCACCGCACCACCTCCCCCCCTCCCCCCTCCTCCTCCCGCACCTCCTTTGCCCCCTCCTCTGCCCCTGCCCCACTCTTCCCCTGCACCTCCTCTTTCCCATCCTCCCCCCACCTCTCCTCCCCCTACCTATTCCCATCCCACACCTTTTGCCCACCCCCCTCCTCCTTTGACCCTCTCTTGTCTTTCTATCTCATCCTCCTGCCCCATCCCCTTCCAATGTAAGCATATTCTTAATAACTAATAATATCTCTGAAGGAAAACAGTGTTCTGTGTAGCAAATGTGTGACCCAGAAATTGTGTTGCCTTTGAAAAATGCAATCCATATTTCGCTTTCTTGAAATGATGTTGACATATTTCGAAAATTATGGTTTACTTATCATCATCATCATCTTGGACAGTTTCCAGCCACTGGCTGGGTCTGTCGGGAACACAAGCCTCTCCATCGTGTTCTGTCTTTCCACCATTCCCCCTCTTCCACCTTCGTCCAGTTCTCTCCTCTTCTCGTCACACATTCCTTCACTCCCTTCACCCATCTATCTCTTGGTCTTCCTCTGGGCCTCTTCCCCTCCAGTTGCAGATCAAACATCCTCTTTGGAATTCTTCCCTCATCCATTCTCTTCATGTGTCCATACCACTGCAGTCTTGATTTTTCTATCCTGCCCTGTACTGGTTCCTCCTTTAGTCTTTCCCTCACATACACATTTCGCAATCTGTCTCGTCTTGTTACACCCAACCTGCTCCTCTGGAACTTCATTTCACTAGCCTGTATTCTACTTTTGTCGCTTTTGTGCATTACCCACGTCTCACTTCCGTATGCCAATATGGGGACAAAGTAGGTTCGGTATATAATTCCCTTGGATTTCTGTGGCACCTCCTTGCTCCAAATAAGCCCCCTAATGCATTTGTAGAACTGCCCTGCTTTTCTGCACCTTTCATTTATTTCCATTGCGTTTCCCCCCTTACTTTCAATCACGCTTCCCAGGTACTTGAAGTTCTCTACCACTTGTAGTTTTTCCCCTCCACAAGTTATATCCACATTTGGCCTATTCATCTTCCTTGTTGTGACAATTATTTCACTTTTCTTTGCAGAGAAATGCATTCCATATTGTGCTGCCGTTGCCTCCCATGCATCTAACTGCTCTTGCACCTCCTTCTCGCAATTTCCCCATAACATCAGGTCATCGGCAAAAAGCACTGCTTTCATTTTATGATCTCCAATTGCATCTGACACTTGCTGTAGGATTTCATCCATAACAATAATAAACAATAAAGGCGAAAGTGCACTTCCCTGTCGCAGCCCATTTTCCAGCTTGAACCATGCAGTACGTTCCCTCCCCACTTTCACACAACTCTCACTTCCCTCATACATTTTTCTGACTTTTCGTGCTATCTCTTTATCTATCCCTTTTGCGTTCAGCACATCCCAGAGCTTGTCCCTACAGATACTGTCATACGCCTTCTCAATATCTAAAAAGGCCATGATTAAGTCCTTCCCGAACTCATAGTGCCTTTCCTGCAGTTGCCTTACCGCAAATATGAGGTCCGTTGTTGATCTTCCTGGTCTGAAACCGTACTGCTCCTCTTGCAGTCTACTTTCAATACTGCTTCTTATTCTCTTCTCCAGGATCTTTTCATAGATTTTTCCACAGTGGCATAGCAGGGTGATTCCTCTGTAGTTCTCACATCTCCTTTTATCCCCTTTCTTGAAGATCGGGACTATAATTCCTTTCTTCCAATCCTCAGGAATTCTGTTCTCCTTCCACACCACCCTCAGCACTCTGTATAGCCACTGGGTTCCTACTTCTCCTGCTGCTCGTATCATATCCACTGTTACTTCGTCCCAACCTGGTGCCTTGCCCCCTTTCATCCTCTTTATGGCTTCTTCCACTTCATTCCAAGTTAGATCATCAATTTCCCCACTATTATCATCGTCTGCTGCCTTAGGCTCTCCATCGCTGTTAGTTACCCGCTTGGCGGCATTCAACAGATCTTCAAAGTACTCCTTCCAAATCTTTTTGAGCTCATGCATTTCCTCCACAACTTACTTATCATTCTACTTATTGCTTGACTGATGTGCAAGCTAGGTGAATTTTTGGATGTCACTTGGATCATTGTGCCTACAAATTTTTGGGTGAAGCTCTTGCGACATCAATCATCGGTACGAATATTGAGATTAAGTGTAAGGTTTGGAATTTTAAAGGGCAAATGTAGAAGTTTTTAAGAGTTCCTAAAATGATTTAAATATATATGAAGCTTCCTGCACAATAAATATTCTTGGGGTGGGATAGAGGGGATGGAGTTAAATTGTTGACATGAAGAAAGTGCAAAGAGAGCATGTCTTTTTGGTAGGAGAGTTTCACTGCCTTCAGAACTGACTGCTAAAATGAGACTCTTTAGTAGTTAGTGCAGCACATTAAAAATATAATGTAGGTACTTATGACACTTTTCTTTTGGGTCAAAATAATTTTGATACATGAACTAGGATACCATTGCAGTAGGATTTTTTTCTCTCTTGTTTATGAGGAGTGATAATCAAGAAAATCTGCAGTTAATGTTACAAGGAATAACTGTTTCTTCAGGTTTACTTCCTTTATGTGAAAAATAAGTCCAAAACATCAGAGTCCCATGTGCCTGTGAAAGAGGAGCAACTTGTGCACAGTATCTCATCAAATTGAATGATTTTTCTGCCCTTAACTCTGTCAGACAGGAGATTTGGATAAATGATATTTGTACTATTATTTTATATTCACATCTGGGACTTCATGGGTGGTACTGATAAATATTGTTCTTTAAGAAACATGTGTCGCTGAAAAACAAAACAATATGCACGCATTATAATGAAGTACAGAAAAATTGCACATTCTTAAAATATGTCAAAATATGTGATGATGTATCAATGAGAGTTTGCTTTACATCTATATTAGATTAGATTGCTGTTACATAAAATTAGCATTCATGTGACTGTATGTTGGTGGACAGAAGCTCTATTTGCACTAATTTAGATTTACAGAACTGAGATAAATTTAAGCAGGGAAGACCGATATGTCCCTCATCTTACAACTAAAGTTGAAACTTAAAAGAATATTCTGAACAGAATAAATGGCCAATTTGAGTTTAGCTGAGAGATCAGATTTGAGAAGCCAGTCACAATTCAGACAGCTGAAACATCTTTTTTTTTTAATATTTATTTAATTGTGGTTCACAGGTTCTGTGGATCCTTATGAGCACGTAGGTCTCTTGTGAGAGGGTCAATTAATACTTAGAATACAAATGTCAATAAGTAGAATAAAATAATAATGAGTACTACAACTGTGCACTAGTAATAATGAGCTTTACAGAGAGTTGTATGTATAATATTATTTATCCTTTGCAGTCTAAAATTAAAATACATATTGTCACAGAAGGTTATAAGTAAAGGTGAAGCAATAACAGCTTAAAGATAAAAGTATTTTTGTGTCTTTGATATTGTGTACTAGTGAACTGAACATTTTAGCATAGGCACACTTCACTTCCTTTTGCAGGACCATCAATTGCTACAGGTCAGAGAGGGGATCCTCGTGCCTTCTAGTTCATGGTCATAATGTTGTAATTTTTTATACTGAGCAGGATGGTTTATGAAAAAATGTGGGAGTACGGGTATTGAGATGATGTAGTTATTATACAAAGATGTTTCAGCAGAGTACACCATGAGGTTCAGGGGGAAGTGGGATGGTATCCCACATGATTCTAACTTTTTTGTGCTGATTAGATCATTTACACTTGAATATTATACCGTAACACTTATCAAACGAAAATAGCTGTTAATTCTGTTCATTGTGTTCTGTATCATATAGTATTTACAGCTTCATCTGTAAGATGAGCAGTAATCAGTACTTCCCACTGTACTAGTTACCAGGATTTCTGTAACAATTAGCCATTTGTGAAAGTGCATCTTTAAACAAAGCTTCAAAACCCAAGGTCAATTTGTACTCATGTTAAAACTCTTGTGTTGATTCTACCAGTGGAAGTAATTCAGGCTAACCCACAAATGTTCGCTGAGAGCTTGAATCTGACATCACCCATTCAAGGAAGTCATCTACGAAGAATGTCAGAAGTTAGCATCCAAAGTACTGTATCAGGAGTAATTGACTCATTACCACTACAAACTATTAATGCCTGTAAGTAGATTTTGATTTGATTTGGCAAATGTGCCAGATTTTTCTGTGTTACTATGGTACAGTTAAGTTGCTCGCATGTTTATTGCCCTACTGATGGCACACATTGCACATTTTCTTTCTTCCTGTACTTGGAGTAGTATGTGATTGTTCCTGACTCATGTTTTTATTTTTTTTTTATTTTTATTTTTTTACTGTGGAATGAAAGAAGAAATTAATTTTCTATTTTATCAGTAGAAAAACACAAATGCACAGATGGCATTATTGTAAATGTTTCAGTTCATATTTGTAGTCTTATTTATTCTTGCATGTTTTTTTTTTTTTTTTTGTGAGAGAATTTTATGTGGTGTAATGAGTCGTCATTGTTTTTTCCAAAAGCTCTGAAAAGAAGAAAACATACTGCAGAAGGTATTTTAATCTGAAACAAGGAAAGGGCACAAAATAGTTATGTTTAAATGTTTCATATATTACATACTCTGTAAGCAATGTCAGGTACATGCTGTAGTGAGGTACTGATGAATTTATGGAGAAGTCTTCAGGTAGTGCTGAAATTAATTTTCCTTTGTGATATATTTATATATATATATAAAACTTACATTACAAAAGTGAACATGTATCTGATTTCAAATAATATTTTTGTGCCTGTGAATTACAAAACTTTCCTTGTTTTCTGTAATGTTACATCAATTTTTGATACTACAGTAGTCACATGTTTCTATGGTGAAGTGTTATTTGTGGAAGAGAATTGCTGAATTACGGCTTTTTATCCTTCACTTTTCAGTAACACAGAAATGGTGGGGTACAAAGCGACTAGACTATGCATTGTATTGTCCAGAGGGACTTGCAAATTTCCCAACAAATGCTTTGCCACATCTTTTCCATGCAAGTTATTGGGAATCATCTGATGTAATTGCTTTCATTTTGCGCCAAGTAAGTTTCATTGTAATTGTAATTTTAATTTTGAATTACCCTTGTATGATTTCTTGTTGTGTCTTATTTATACTTTTTATCTATTATATTGCTGTCACACAGTGAAAAGCCTGGAAAGGAAAATTTATGATTATTTAAATTTTCTGGACAGGAGTGGTGAGGATGACTTGCCTCTACTACCTGCATGAGACAGATTGATATCATTGCATTTCATAATTGTTTTTATCCTCTAACTTGAAAATGTTAGGAGGTTCTCTATTGGTGAATTTTGCAGTCATGATGATGGATTTGTAATGATTTGGGTTTAAAGATGGAGGTTATATTACACAGTTGCAGGGATTTTTGTTTAGTAGAGTGGGAGCTTCGGTAACAGGGTTAAATGGTCTCACATTTCAAAAGCACATATGTTTTGTTTAACCTTGTAAGAAAACTTCATTATTTGCATCTTCTCTGAAAGGTTGATGTTTAGAAACATGCATTTTGTCTTTTCATTAATTCCAGAAAACACTGATGATAGGAGATCCACTTTAGTTACTGTCATCTAAAGCTAGTTTTCTTCACATTAACACCACCTGAAAGCTGTTAAAGCTAGATAGAAATGTATGCTTGTTTAGTAAATAAATTGGAGGAGATGCATAAACCATAAAAGAAAAAAAAAAAAGAAAAATAAATAAATTCATTAGTGAAAAGCTACACTGCATTGGTGATGACAGTGATAGTTGCTAATTCAAATAAGGCAATGAACAAAATGTTAAGTACTATTTGTTAAACAACAGAAGTGAAAATTGAAAATAATTAAGAACAAAACCGAATAAAGTTAATAGCAGTTACAAAAAGTAAAGACCAACAGGAGGTAAAGATAAGTGACACATACATTAATTTAGCAAAACACCTCTGATATCTTGACTGCGTTGTTGTAGAAGATAACAGATGCTTAACAGAAATGAAGAGAAGAATAGCAATAGAATACAAGGCAATACTGGTGAAAAGTAATACTCTTACAAGTAACTACATCAATTTATTAACGTGGAAATCTTTGAAAGATGGGCACTAGAAAAAAAAAAGGAGATATCCCTGCTGCACACAGTAGAAATTTCAATAGTGAGGATAGTGGCCAGAACAAGTTGGATGGGTAGGAAAACAAATATAGACGTGCTATTGAGAGTTAAGATAGTCATAATCATAATAAGCTGATCACATCTTTCTCATAACAATTTACAGGGGAAGAAATCGAGAGGATAGTCATGAAAAGTGAACTTGAGAATATCAAGACCTGAATAAGATGCAAAATTTGTGTGGAGATCAAAAGAGTAGCAAATAACATGTAGGATTTGGGTAGAATGACTGTCAACATTACCGATTCACATATTCAATATTTATTTATACACATTATACAGACAGATACAAGTTAAACACCTGGCATCTCCGAACACATTGCCCAAGGTCCAGAGATACTGCTCTGGCAGTGATATTCTTGTAGATGGAAGTTCATAGAGCTTCTGTCCTCACAGGGCTCACACACCCCTCCAAAGGCATGCTGAAGCTGTGTTGCAGTGTGGTGTACATTGTCTCTGGAGATGCTGTCTAGCTTGTACTCATGTAGATGTCTTGGTCAGCACAGTGGTCTGCCTGTTCATGATGTTGGTACTGGCTGAGTAGGTGTTACTAGAGGTGCCATCATTAGGTTGTCTGCCAGTGGTTATATGTGATCCTGTGGATACCGCCCCTGTATAGTGTAGATAACAATGCAGCTGTATTGACTGACTGTGGTATCAACCTGGAGGGGTGCAATTTTCGTGACACCGTGCTGTTGCCGATCTTTCGGTTTTCATACATGACAGAGATAACCATGATCGTCGTGTCATGTAGAGACACTGTGATATCTTCTCGAAGGTAATGCTTGACATCGACTGTGACAGAAAAGTGAGTTGTGTCATGGCATGAAGTCAGAGGAATGGTATTGTTCCCTGGTGTCTCCACCAAAGTCCATGCTGGCTTAAGTCTATTGACGGACACAGTAGTGGGTTTGCCAGCTAGCACTATTTTGAATATGTTTGGTCCCCATCTTAGTACTTTATACAGTCCGCTATATGCTGGGTGCAGCATTGGCTTGATGGTGTCTGTGCATAGCATAAAGTGAGTGCAAGTCTGTAGATTTTTATGCACAAATACAGTGGGTATTGTGTGGTGCAACGACGATGGGAATCTGATGCTGTGTATCCGTTCTCATGACCCGTCGTATGTGATCTGGGAGGTCCTCGCCAAATTCATATTCTTGAGGAAAAAAACCTTGTTTCACAAAGTGGCTAGCATCCAGCGCATGTTGGTCTATCGATTATTCATATAATTTTGAAACGCATCCATGTTGGTTTTCGAAAAAATTTTAACACATTCTAAGTTAATTTCTGAATGAAAAATAAGTTTATTATTGCATAGTGTACCTGCCAGGGAAATCCCCGTCACATCTAGAAATAAACTTTCCTGCAGACAAAAGGGGACGGGGCTATATCAGCTAAACGGAATAAAGCCAAATGGGTGAATGCCAGTTGCTGTTTGCTTATGTGGTTTACTGGCTTTGCAAATGATCAGTGTTGTTATAATTACTGTTGTTGTTGTTGTTGTGGTCTTCAGTCCTGAGACTGATTTGATGCAGCTCTCCATGCTACTCTATCCTGTGCAAGCTTCTTCATCTCCCAGTACCTCCTGCAACCTACATCCTTCTGAATCTGCTTAGTGTATTCATCTCTTGGTCTCCCTATACGATTTTTATCATCCACACTGCCCTCCAATACTAAATTGGTGATCCCTTGATGCCTCAGAACATGTCCTACCAACCGATCCCTTCTTCTGGTCAAGTTGTGCCACAAACTTCACTTCTCCCCAACCCTATTCAATACTTCCTTATTAGTTATGTGATCTACTCATCTAATCTTCAGCATTCTTCTGTAGCACCACATTTTGAAAGCTTCAATTCTTTTCTTGTCCAAACTATTTATCGTCCATGTTTCACTTCCATACATGGCTACACTCCATACAAATACTTTCAGAAATGACTTCCTGACACTTAAATCTACCTCGATGTTAACAAATTTCTCTTCTTCAGAAACTCTTTCCTTGCCATTGCCAGTCTACATTTTATATCCTCTCTACTTCGACCATCATCAGTTACACTCCTGGAAATGGAAAAAAGAACACATTGACACCGGTGTGTCAGACCCACCATACTTGCTCCGGACACTGCGAGAGGGCTGTACAAGCAATGATCACACACACGGCACAGCGGACACACCAGGAACCGCGGTGTTGGCCGTCGAATGGCGCTAGCTGCGCAGCATTTGTGCACCGCCGCCGTCAGTGTCAGCCAGTTTGCCGTGGCATACGGAGCTCCATCGCAGTCTTTAACACTGGTAGCATGCCGCGACAGCGTGGACGTGAACCGTATGTGCAGTTGACGGACTTTGAGCGAGGGCGTATAGTGGGCATGCGGGAGGCCGGGTGGACGTACCGCCGAATTGCTCAACACGTGGGGCGTGAGGTCTCCACAGTACATCGATGTTGTCGCCAGTGGTCGGCAGAAGGTGCACGTGCCCGTCGACCTGGGACCGGACCGCAGCGACGCACGGATGCACGCCAAGACCGTAGGATCCTACACAGTGCTGTAGGGGACCACACCGCCACTTCCCAGCAAATTAGGGACACTGTTGCTCCTGGGGTATCGGCGAGGACCATTTGCAACCGTCTCCGTGAAGCTGGGCTACGGTCCCGCACACCGTTAGGCCGTCTTCCGCTCACGCCCCAACATCGTGCAGCCCGCCTCCAGTGGTGTCGCGACAGGCGTGAATGGAGGTACGAATGGAGACGTGTCGTCTTCAGCGATGAGAGTCGCTTCTGCTTTGGTGCCAATGATGGCCGTATGCGTGTTTGGCGCCGTGCAGGTGAGCGCCACAATCAGGACTGCATACGACCGAGGCACACAGGGCCAACACCCGGCATCATGGTGTGGGGAGCGATCTCCTACACTGGCCGTACACCACTGGTGATCGTCGAGGGGACACTGAATAGTGCATGGTACATCCAAGCCGTCATCGAACCCATCGTTCTACCATTCCTAGACCGGCAAGGGAACTTGCTGTTCCAACAGGACAATGCACGTCCGCATGTATCCCGTGCCACCCAATGTGCTCTAGAAGGTGTAAGTCAACTACCCTGGCCAGCAAGATCTCCGGATCTGTCCCCCATTGAGCATGTTTGGGACTGGATGAAGCGTCGTCTCACGCGGTCTGCACGTCCAGCACGAACGCTGGTCCAACTGAGGCGCCAGGTGGAAATGGCATGGCAAGCCATTCCACAGGACTACATCCAGCATCTCTACGATCGTCTCCATGGGAGAATAGCAGCCTGCATTGCTGCGAAAGGTGGATATACACTGTACTAGTGCCGACATTGTGCATGCTCTGTTGCCTGTGTCTATGTGCCTGTGGTTCTGTCAGTGTGATCATGTGATGTATCTGACCCCAGGAATGTGTCAATAAAGTTTCCCCTTCCTGGGACAATGAATTCACGGTGTTCTTATTTCAATTTCCAGGAGTGTATTTTGCTCCCCAAATAGCAAAACTCCTTTACTACTTTAAGTGTCTCATTTCCTAATCTAATTCCCTCAGCATCACTCGACTTAATTTGACTACATTCCATTATCCTCATTTTGCTTTTGTTGATGTTCATCTTATATCCTCCTTTCAAGACACTATCCATTCCGTTCAACTGCTCTTCCAAGTCCTTTTCTGTCTCTGACAGAATTACAATGTCATCGGTGAACCTCAAAGTTTTTATTTCTTCTCCATGGATTTTAATACCTACTCCGAATTTTTCTTTTGTTTCCTTTACTGCTTGCTCAATATACAGATTGAATAACATCGGGGATAGGCTACAACCCTGTCTGACTCCCTTCCCAACCACTGCTTCCCTTTCATGCCCCTCGACCCTTATAACTGCCATCTGGTTTCTGTACAAATTGTAAATAGCCTTTCACTCCCTGTATTTTACCCCTGCCACCTTCAGAATTTGAAAGAGAGTATTCCAGTCAACATTGCCAAAAGCTTTCTCTAAGTCTACAAATGCTAGAAATGTAGGTTTGCCCTTCCTTAATCTAGCTTCTAAGATAAGTCATAGGGTCAGTATTGCCTCACGTGTTCCAATATTTCTATGGAATCCAAACTGATCTTCCCCGAGGTCAGCTTCTACGAGTTTTTGCATTTGTCTGTAAAGAATTCGCGTTAGTATTTTTGCAGCTGTGACTTATTAAACTGATAGTTCGGTAATTTTCACATCTGTCAACACCTGCTTTCTTTGGGAATGGAATTATTATATTTTTCTTGAAGTCTGAGGGTATTTCACCTGTCTCATACATTTTGCTCACCGGATGGTAGAGTTTTGTCAGGACTGGCTCTCCCAAGGCCGTCAGTAGTTCTAATGGAATGTTGTCTACTCCCGGGGCCTTGTTTCGACTCAGGTCTCTCAGTGCTCTGTCAAACTCTTCACGCAGTATCGTATCTCCCATTTCATCTTCATCTACATCCTCTTCCATTTCCATAATATTGTCCTCAAGTACATCGCCCTTGTATAGACCCTCTATATACTCCTTCCACCTTTCTGCTTTCCCTTCTTTGCATAGAACTGGTTTCCATCTGAGCTCTTGATGTTCATACAAGTGGTTCTCTTATCTCCAAAGGCCTCTTTAATTTTCCTGTAGGCAGTATCTATCTTACCCATAGTGAGATAAGCCTCTACATCCTTACATTTGTCCTCTAGCCATCCCTGCTTAGCCATTTTGCATTTCCTGTCGATCTCATTTTTGAGACGTTTGTATTCCTCTTTGCCTGCTTCATTTACTGCATTTTTATATATTCTCCTTTCATCAATTAAATTCAATATTTCTTCTGTTACCCAAGGATTTCTACTAGCCCTCGTCTTTTTACCTACTTGATTCTCTGCTGCCTTCACTACTTCATCCCTCAAAGCTACCCATTCTTCTTCTACTGTATTTCTTTCCCCCATTCCTGTCAATTGTTCCCTTATGCTCTCCCTGAAACTCTGTACAACCTCTGGTTTAGTCAGTTTATCCAGGTCCCATATCCTTAAATTCCCACCTTTTTGCAGTTTCTTCAGTTTTAATCTACAGGTCATAACCAATAGATTGTGGTCAGAGTCCACATCTGCCCCTGGAAATGTCTTACAATTTAAAACCTGGTTCCTAAATCTCTGTCTTATCATTATATAATCTATCTGAAACCTGTCAGTATCTCCAGGCTTCTTCCATGTACACAACCTTCTTTTATGATTCTTGAACCAAGTGTTAGCTATGATTAAGTTGTGCTCTGTGCAAAATTCTACCAGGCGGCTTCCTCTTTCATTTCTTAGCCCCAATCCATATTCACCTACTACGTTTCCTTCTCTCCCTTTTCCTACTACCGAATTCCAGTCACCCATGACTATTAAATTTTCATCACCTTTCACTATCTGAATAATTTCTTTTATTTAATTCAGATTCAGATTCTTTATTAGTCATTCAGCATTGTTACATGCAATGGACTTCGTCAGTTCACTTAACCTATTAATTTTACAAAAAAAAATTTTACATATTTAAGTTGATATTGGGCATTTCTAAAAATTCTTCTAATGAATAGAATGGATTAGTTAACAAGAAGTTATGAACATTGTCTTTAAATAATTTGTCAGGCTTGATTGACCCATTTTTAGACAATTTGTTATATATTTTAATTGCCATATACTTATGACTGTTGTTAGTTTTAGCTAATCTATTTTGTGGCAACAGCAGAGAAGTACACGTTCTTGTACAGTAGCCATGTCTTTCATTTGTTACACTTAAATTAGGTAGTTCAGCAAGTATGTAGTTAACACTGTCAAGAATATATAAATTAATTACTGTTAAAATTCTATATTTAGTGAACAATGGTTTACAATGTGTTCCGTTATCTACCTTAGCCATTACTCTGATTGCTTTCTTCTGGATCACCATAATTTCATTTATTTTTCTGCTGTTTCCCCAGAGTATTAACCCATACCTTAAAACAGATTGAAAAAAGGCAAAGTACGCTGTCCTTACGTACTCAAATGTCACACAACACGTCAGTCTCTTCAACAAATATATAACTCTTGACAACCTAACCACTATGTGATCAACATGAGAGTTCCATGTTAGACTGTTGTCAAGTACAATACCTAAAACTTTGCCTTTTGTTTTTCTATTTTTGTAGTCTTTGATAGACTGAACCACATATTATGGGTCTTTTCCTCATTTAATAGCAGACCATTGGCATTAAACCATGATGTTGCATTTTCTTTTGCCAATTTCATATCACTTACAAGGTTATCAAGTACATGGTTTACAGATAGAAAAGTTGTGTCATCTGCATACATATATGTCTTTACATCTATATTTTCTGGTAAGTCATTTATGTGTACAAGGAATAGAAGTGGTCCCAATTTAGATCCCTGTGGCACTCCATGTTGAACCTCGAGTATGTTTGACAGATGACTTCCTGAACTCACCACCTGGTTCCTTTTATTGAGGTATGATTTGATGAGTTTTAAACTTTTATCACATATTCCATAGTACTCAAGTTTAGAGAGCAGAAGTGAGTGGTCAACACAGTCAAAAGCTTTGCTCAGATCACATAAGGTTACCTGTGCGTGCGCATGGTCCTCAAATGCTGCTAGAATGTCTCTGACTAAGAGCTCTATGGCATGTATAGCTGACCTTCCTTTTCTGTAACCAAACTGTGATGCACTTAACATACCATTTAGTTCTAGGTACTCATACATCTGCTTATATATTATGCCTTCAAAGACTTTTCCTAGTACTGGAATTAGTGAAATTGGTCTGTAGTTTGCAGGATCTGATTTGACACCCTTCTTAAAGACTGAAATTACCTTGGATAGTTTGAGAGGATCAGGAAAAAACCCTTCTATGAGACACAGGTTTATAGAATATGTTAATGGTGCTGCAATGTAATGTGTGATTTCTTTCAATAGATTGTTTGACATATTAAAAATATCTGTACTGTATGAATTTTTCATTTCTTTGACTATTTTAAGAACTTCATGTTGGCATACCTCTTTGAAGTGTTTCAATGATGATCCGGCCCTATTATGATTTAGGTTTGCTCTCTTCAGATAATCTATACATGTTACATTGGGTTTACTGATCAGCTTTTTGATATCATCAGCACAGCTTACAAAATATTTATTGAATGTATCTGCTGGTATTAGGACTGTCTTGTCGAAGTTTCTGACTTCACCTTTAACAGTATTAATTACTGACCAGGCTGTTTTGCATTGGTTTTTACTATTTTTTATGAAATTTGTGTTGTATCTTAGTTTCGCTAATTGCAACTCTTTCTTATACAGTTTCTTAGTGATTTTTTCAAGATCCTTAATTTCATTAGAATTGTTTACTTTGGCAAGGCGCTTCAACAGCAGTAGCTTATTTTTTAGATTCTCCAGTTCTTTGGTGTACCAAAATTTACCTTTTCTTGTTTTATGGTATTTCTTTTGAACAAGATGGGCTTTTAAAATACCTGTTAAGTAATTGTGGAATGTTTCATAAACTGTTTGGGCACTGGAATCACAGTTTTGAAATAATTTGTCCCAGTTTGTTATGCTCAACTGGTGTGTTAGTTTTATGAGATTGTGTTTTGTTAATATTAAGGTATTAGATTTTCTTAACTTTTGTCCAGCCTTGCTCTCATCCCCTTTTATAAAATGTCTTAACTTTACTGTTAACATGGAGTGGTCTGAGAAAACAAACTCCTTTACCTTGGTGGAGTACATATCACGAGCACAGTTGACAAAAGCGTTATCCAAGCACGCTTGTAGTCTTGTTGGTTCTGAATTTACATGATGGAAGTTGTGCTGCCTTAGCATATTCAGTAACTTATTTACATTGGGTTTGTTACATGTTACATCAAAGCTTGAATTAAAGTCTCCCCCAATTACAGTTACATACTGTTTCCATTTCGTTATGTAGCAGAGTACACTGTCTAAATTATCTAAAAAAGTTTTATCATCTGAGTCAGGGGAATGGTAGATACATACTATGATAAGTTTCATTATATCACATATGATCCCGGTAATTTCAAAGTGTTTCTCTACACATGCCCAACTAAGATCTAGTTCTCTACACTCTATTTCATTTGAAACATAGATAACAGTACCACCATTACGGTACTGAGATCTGCAAAAACTGTTTCCATATTTATAACCTTCTGGTACATAGTATTGTATTTGTTCTGGTTTAAGCCAATGTTCTGATAGACATAAGAAAGAATACTTATTCTGTGGCAATGACTCATCCAGAATTTCAACTTTATTTTCAAGACCCTGAATGTTTAAAAATAGGATGTTGTTGTGACTTATCTGTGAGTTAGCATGCTGGTTTTTCACATTTTTATTTTCTTCTTGGCTTGAAACCATAAAAAATTATCACTGAGTGACACAGATGTATTTTTCCTTTGGCTCCTCCTTAAGCATTGCTGTGTTGCTGCTCCAGTCGTTGTTGGTTCTGTTACTGCTGCTGCTTCTGCTGATAATGATGGTGCTGCTGCTGTTTCACTTATTTCTGGTGTTTGTTGTTCCATAACTGCTGTGCCTTTCTGTGAATTATTAACATTTGGAGTGTTCACTTGCATTAATAAAATTTCACATTTGTCTTGGAGAGGTGTAGCTTCACTGATAGCAGATTTCACATTGGATTCTACAGGATACACACACTTCCTGTCCATGAGAGGTATGACTTTTCTATCATCACACTGCACATTTGAGATTTTATTTACAAGTTCTAAAATTTTGGTTACAATTACGTTTTTTCCAAGTACATTTAGATGGGAACCTGTGTTGTGTGAAATCTTTTCCCTAAATTGCTGATGTTCACAAATGTTACATTTTCAAACCGCTTGCAAATATTTTGCATCTCTTTATTTGCTGTTTCAATTTCTTTATTTACACAGGGCCATTCTATCAAGTCGTAACGGTGTGGCACTGAAAAAACAATAACATTTGTTCCTCTCAGCTCATACAGTTTTCTTTTTAGCGCGATTAAGATCAATTTCTTCGTCATCTGCAGAGCTAGTTGGCATATAAACTTGTACTACTAATTACTAGTGATAGACATAGATTCAGAATACCAGAGTGGAAATAAACGACTAACAGGAATAACAGGTAAGAAACATTACATGTTATCTTCAACGTGAATCCCAAGAAAATTAAATTTTGACAAAGTTCTTGGCCAGACCGCTACACTACCAAGAGCTAGTTGTACAGTTGCTGGCTATATGTTCTATTCTGGGAGTAATGTGGAAAA
Source organism: Schistocerca americana (assembly GCF_021461395.2). Lineage (NCBI taxonomy): Eukaryota > Metazoa > Arthropoda > Insecta > Orthoptera > Acrididae > Schistocerca > Schistocerca americana. The sequence goes on from NC_060119.1 coordinate 546,291,374, forward strand.
TGTGTTTTATGAACACGCGGTAAGCCTAACCGGAGAATAAACACAGGATAGCTAAACTGGTGATTGTGGCACGGTTAGTAAAGTTAACCGGAGAATAAGTTTTAACACTGGCAGGAATAGTTACAGTATTAATGATGACGAGGTTGGTTGTTAGAATGAGGAAGGAGAAGAAACGGGGACATCTCACAAATTATAGAAGAATATAATGATTCCAAATTTATATAAAAATTTCTGATTACTACTTTTCGATCTCATGCTTGAGAAGCTGGAGCATATGAATGAAATGTGAAACTATTTCCTAACATAAAGCTTTTTGCTTGTTGTAGGGCTAATAGGCATTTGATATTGGTACTTTGTGAATTATATTCTGTCATGTCATAAAAATTACCATTTGTTCTGAAACAGCCTTGTTTATTTGGTATATGTTACAATTGCTGCAATATTAGACAAGCCTATTTCATTTCATGTAGCAGACAGTGACAAAATACACATAATCAGCTTGAGAAACCACACCAGTCTTAACAACTTCTTCAGTATTAAACAATGACATTTTGTTTTTTCATGCAGCAAAATGTTTGATGAACTTTGATGAGGTAATAGCTTGTCTTTACTGGTTCTATGTATCCCATATTTAATTTTATGTCACACAAAACAGCAATTTATTAGCTAATAGAGAGTGTAGATTTTCTGAGGGGTTCTTGTTCTCCCGATTACAAATAATCCCATCCAGTATTAACTGCGAGTTTTTTTTTTTTTTTTTAAAAAAAACAAGGAAAAGGAGGGCAGGATGTCAAATCAGCCAACATTCAATGGTGAAATACAGTGACATGCAATAGAAGAATGTTATGTTGTGTGAAGAGGCATGGCACTGCACTTTGACTCACTTCAGACCAAATAACATGTCTTATACTTCCTCTAAGGTACTCCCACCCTGATAGATGGCTCCCATTATACAGTGAAGCGTGAATGGATTCTGGGCATATGTGGATGAAGTGAACCTCCTAGCACAGCAATGCCCCCTGTGCTTGTGTTTACAGGAAACACATTTAAAACCATCTGATGCTCTTGTACAAAGGGGCTATACGTTATATCGCAAGGATGACCTGGCTGGGGAAAGGGCCAAAGGCGGAATAGCCGTGTTTGTTAATAATGACCACCATTCCTCTGCTTTCCCCCTGGATACTGACCTGCAAGCAGTTGCAGTTGAAATTCATTCACGTCGGAAGTTTACCATTTGCTCCCTTTATTTACCTCCTCTGGATGCAGTGAACTTAGAGGCTCTCACAGATCTTATCACACAACTCCCTTGCCCGTTTCTCCTCCTGGGTGACTTCAATGCCCATCATGTCCTGTGGGGCTCCACTTCTCTTTGCGCTCAAGGTCGAGTTTTGGAGAGCCTCTTAACATCTCAAGTGTTGTGCATCCACAGTACTGGTACTCTGACTCACTTCTCTGCTGCTACTGGGTCATTCTCAGCCATTGACCTATCTTTCTGCTCTCCAACCCTCACTGACTCTGTTCACTGGGAGGTAATTGATGACCTTCATTCCAGCGATCATTTCCCCATCCGCATTCATCTCCTGGATGGTGTATTGCTGGAGCAGAGGCCGCCATCGTGGATGATTGGCAGGGCTAACTGGCCACTGTTCAGTCGGTTGGCTGTCTTTGAACGCCACAACAGTGTACAGGAATGGGTGGATCACATCACACTTGTGATCCATCATGCTGCTGACCTGCCCGTACCACAGTCTTTTGGCCCTCTTAAGTGGTGCCTTGTGCCTTGGCGGACAGAAGAGTGTCATTCAGCCATCCGGGACAGGCATGCGGCTCTTCGACGATTTAAATGCCGCCTAACAGTGGTCAATCTTACCGCCTTTTGAATTGCGAGAGCCAGGGCATGTCGTGTCATTAAAGAGAGCAAGAAAAGGTCATGATAGGAGTTCCTGGACTCCATCAACCATTAGTGTTTCGTCGCTACCGTGCGACTGTCGAACGAGCAAACTTGGACTTTCGGTCGAACAGTTCTGAGGCTTACAACTCCCCTTTTTCCATGTGGGAACTTGAATTGGCACTTACCCTGTCTTCTGACACTGCACCAGGTCATGACCGCATCCGGTACTCCATGCTTTGACATCTGCCAGCGGCGTCAAAGGAAATCCTCCTCGAATGTTTTAATCTCATATGGCAGACAGGAGTGTTCCCCACTTCGTGGAGGGAGGCAATTCTCATCCCTCTCCTCAAACCAGGAAAGGACCGCACATGTCCCATTAGTTATCTGAGTACCATCTTGACAAGCTGTGTTGGAAAGACCCTGGAACGGATGGTTAACCGAACTGGTCTGGCTGTTAGAGACCAGACAGCTCATTAGCCACTCTCAGTGTGGATTCCGAAAATTTCGGTCCACGGTCGACAACCTGACCCTCCTAGAGGCGGCTATTCAGAAGGCTTTCCTCCATCAGCATCACTGTATTGGTATCTTCTTTGATATCAGCAAGGCATATGGCACTACTTGGAGAAACTGTATTCTTGCACAACTGCATCAATGGGGCTTTTGTGGCCGCCTCCCCATTTTCATACGGTCTTTCCTGTCTCCGCCGTTTTTTCGGACCCAAGTTGGTGACACACTGTCTGATCACTCTGAGCAAGAGAACGGTGTCCCCCAGGGCAGTGTTTTAAGCGTTACCCTCTTTGCCATAGCCATCAACAGTGTAATGTCTACAGTGAGGAGTCCAGTACAGTGCTCCTTATTTGTGGATGACTTTGCTGTTTTCTGTTCCTCCTCCAGTGTTGCAACCATGAGCCGTCAGTTGCAGCTAACAGTGCAGCGGTTAGAGGAGTGGGCTGCAAAGACGGGTTTTCGGTTTTCTGCCGATAAGTGTGTTTGTGTTCATTTTAATCATTCTCGTCATCTTTTTAATTTGCCTGCCTTGCATATGGGGGATACTGTCCTACACTTTAGAGACACAGTGCGGTTTCTGGGCCTAATTTTTGACTCTAGGTTGTCATGACTGCCACACCTACACGACTTGAAAGCCAGAACCGTGAAGGCACTGAGCATCCTCAAGTGCCTCAGCCACAGGTCATGGGGAGTGGACAGGGTGCGTCTCCTTCAGTTTTATCGCACATTTGTAAGTTCACGGCTGGACTGTGGGTGCACAGTGTATAGGTCAGCGAGGCCGTCTTATTTGTAGATCCTGACGCTGTCCACCATGCTGGGATTCGACTTCCCATGGGTGCTTATCGGACCAGACCCATACCCAACCTCTGTGCTGAGGCTGGGGAACCGCCACTTACCATCAGGCGGCAGCTCCTGCTGGTGCGCCAGGCTTGTAAGTTTCTTGCAGCTCCCACCTCGCCTGCTCACCATCTTGTTGCTCATCCACCTCCGGACCGCCTTTTTTCCCACAGTCCCGCAGGCTATGTTGCCATTTGGGATCCGTGTGCAACGTGTGATAGAGTCCCTCGGTGTGGAGTCTGTACAACCCCAAATTCTGGGTTTTAACCGCCTGCCACCCTGGTTACTGAAGAGACCCGGAGTGATTTTAGATTTATTGCAGTACAAGAGATATTGCACTCCTGCCACCCTTTTTAATGCAGCATTTTCTGCCATTTTATCTGAGCACCACGACTATGTAGCTGTTTTTACGGATGGGTCGAAACAAGGGGATTCCGTTGGTTGCTCTGTTGTTTTTCCGGATCGTGTCCTCAAGGTCCGACTGCCTCAGACTTTTACGGTATATGATGCAGAATTGTCTGCGATCTTGCGGGCACTGGAGCAGATGAGACATTCTTCCTGTCCTAAATTTCTTGTCTGTTCCAATTCACTAAGTGCCCTTCACTCATTGCAACATTTGTATCCAGCTGATAAAATAGTCCAGACCATCCAGGATGCCCTCCTCCAACTATAGCGATTGGGGAAGGTGGTGGCTTTCTGTTGGGTTCTGGGGCGTGTCAGCATTGTTGGGAATGAAATGGCAGATCTCGAGCCAAGGAGGTGTGTCTCGATACTCAAGTATCTCTGTGTGCTATCCCCCTGCATGCACTCACCTCACTGTTGAGCTCACGAGTCATGCGTCGGTGGGAGGATGAGTGGCTGGAAGCGACTGATAATAAGCTCCATATAGTCAAGCCCACAACGTGTGTGTGGTGTACTTCCTTTCAGCCCATCGACGGGACGAGGTTCTCCTCACTTGGCTTCGGATAGGCCACAGCCCTATGACTCATGGCTTCCTGCTCCGGCGGGAGGACCCTCCAATGTGTGGTGCTTGTGGCGTCCAGGTCACTGTGCGCCACGTTTTATTGGATTGCATTTAATTTTTTGACCAGCGGCCCGCGGCACCGATATTTTATGTAAGTGGCCAGCCAATGACAATTTACTGTGGCATTCTTGTTGCTACGTTTTCCCTTTCCTTACGTTTTACTTTCTTGTGTAGCATTTTCCTTCTTTTCCTGCTCTCTTTGCATTTGTGCTTCAGTTTTGTTACGTCCGCCCACATTCGTTCCCTTTAATGTGTGTCAGGGCGCTGATGACCTTGACGTTGAGAGCCCATAAGCCCCAAGACACACACACACACACACACACACTCCTTTAAGACATATGTTTTATGTATCAGGCTCTTCAGAAAGATGTTCGCTACAAAATGAACATTTTTTGAAAAGTTGCTTTAATTGTTGGCTTACTCTCTCTAGCCCTGGGAGGGGGGTGGGGGGGGGGGGTGGGGGGGGGGGGAGTGCCACTATCTAGTATTGCTCTAGTTCTGACATATCGTAGACCTGGGACTGATACGCAGAACAGTCTGAGCTGTAGCGGGGAGGTGGGTAGCCTCCACATGATCCGAGTTTACATTTAGTGAGTTTGCTGTTTCCTCTTCGATCATTACTCTGACATCAAATGAAAACAAAACTGATTTCTGCAGCTGTGAACTATTAAGTGAATTAAAATACATTCACATAATTACGGAAGGCTAAAATAAGTTATTAGGTTTGGATTTTATTGTATTTCCACCTTTCCTGACAGTCAAGCATTAATCGCCTTGCAGAACAATGAAGTTATTTTTTTTTGGTTTGCTGAAGAAATTTGGCTTTTGTTAATCTTTTCCACTGAGGCAGTCCATTTGAAATGAAGTGTTTAATTCTACACAATTGGCTAGTATCAACTTGGTTGGTTGGTTGGTTTGTGGGATTGAAGGGGCCAGACTACAACGGCCATCGGTCCCTAGTACCAACTGTTCGCTGCATTTCAAGTGCATGTTTTCATCTTCTAGCATGTATCGCATTATGCCATAATAAAGAACCAAACATGATATAATACAGTACTGGTACTCCAAGAAAATTCACATCCAAATCTGGACATATGAATGTGCACTTCAAGCCGAATTGTGTGTTTTTGTATGGTTCACGAAATTCCAATGTTCTTGAAGTATCCTCTGATGTCGTGTTTCTTTTACGACATAATGTAAGATTACAAACATAGAGGCTTCCTGCGTCACCATAGCTGCACAAGCTCGTTGATGCCTGTTATCTGGCGCTCTCTGGCAACTGCTGAAATGAACCTATTTCTAACAGGTTGTGGGAAAATATTGTGAATGGTGGTCTGAAAAGGGTTACTTCCAAAGTAAATTTCCTTTTACACAAGATTGAACTATGTGTGAGAATGTACGATGAATTTCTTAAATCACAAAGTGTTTGACTCTCATTTAAAAAACAACTCTTTGAGGACGACCATTAGAATTATTTCGAGCTCAGATGATCAGACATCTAAGTCGTCATTCAAAATTGTACTGGCACATTTGTGTGATGTATCTTAAAGTGTAACACGTGCAATAAAGATCAATGTTGTATGCGAAAGCTTCAATTCTCTTGCAGTTTATTAATCTTAGAGACCAATATTATATGTGAAAGCTTTGTATATTAACGTAAACTGTTAACTTTTGCTATTTGTGTGTTCGCGCTACTTAATATTGGCTGACTACGATCACTAGTCCTATGTTCTGAATATCCGCCGTCATCAGCTGGTGAAGATCAGGTGACACGAGCTATGATTGGCTTACAAAAGCTCGTCGCAATATTGATTTCAATGCTTCAGAAAGTAACATGTGGTGTATGGTGGGATTTGAATTATACTTTTGCAAAATGAAAATATGCAACGTACATGTTGCTGCACATCGCAGATCTTTGCAAAACGTGTCTTTTTCCCCATGTTTTGTTTTATAAAGTGCTGGGAAATTCTATGCCAGTGTATAAAACCATAACTATTCAATGGATTGATAAGTTTTACAGTTCTGAAGAGAATTATACTGTCATTTAATATGGAGAAAGTGTATTTTCACCTAGGAGAAAATGTATTCTTAACCAGGAAATCCAAGAAATAGCTGGGAATTTTTTTTCCTTGTCCGCATATACACCCTGGAAATCCACTAGATTCAGGTAGTGGCCCCACTAAATCTATGTGTGTGGCAAAAATGGCCCTTCGGCGCAGAGAAGCTCCCCAATTGTGGCTGGTTGTGTCATGCTGTTTTCACCCTCTGGCAAGGAATGCACGCTTATGTCCAAGTGGCACAATCCCGCTTCATATTCGGGTCCATGTAAAACTAGTTTCATTGTGGGGCATACTCAGAGGTGAGCTAAGTTATGGAGCAAGTCAAATATTGTTTGGTGATAGTTGGCAGGAACGAAAGGTCGCTTAATTCCCATGTCGCCGCCTGACAAGAATCATTCCAGGTCCGTATCTGTTACCTGTGCATCTGCAAGGTTATGGAAATCCAGTTGAATGGTCGTGGCCACTAGGCAAGACAAGTAGTTCACAACCATATTGTCCACTCCATGCACATGGTAAATGGCTGTTGTGAACTGTGAGATGTGATCCAAATGCCTAAGCCAGTATGATGTGGTGTTGGCAGATGGATTCTTTGCTGCGTCAGCTAATGGTTGATGGTCTGTATAGACATTAAGTGGTCTCCCTTCAATATCATCGTAGAAGTAGCACACCACTCCGTACATGGCCAGTAGTTCGCGGTCAAAGATTGACCTCTTCCGTTTTAGAGCCTGTCAGTTTCCTTGAGAAAAAATCGGAGAGCTTGTGTCATCCCTGGTACTTCATCCTATAATACAGTGCTCGGTCACTTGCGTCTGATGTAATGATAAGCTCAGCATCTGGTGAAGGTGGTGTGGGCTAGATGAGCTTTAATGTTGTCAAATGCAGTTTGCATCTCGGCTGTCCATGTTAGCTTCCTCTTCCCTGATTTATTTTTCCCTCGTAGAGGTTCTGTGATGGAAAGTAGAGTTTCAGCTGCAAGGGGTCAGTGTCGGCAGTAGAAATTGACAATGCTGAGAAATTTAGGTAGTTCTTAGTAATTTGTTGGAGGGGACCTGTTAGTAATCTACTCAGTTTTGCCCTGTATGGGTCATATGACTGTTGCAACAACTAGGTGGCCAAGAGGCTGTCGCAGTTGGCATTCCTCAGTATAAATTTCCACCCTGTGTTGTGACAGCTTGTCATATACTCCATTCAAGTGTCATTCATGTTCCTCTGTGGATATTGAGAATGTAATTAAATCATCTAAATAGCAGTAACAGTGTGGCACATTGAAAAACAACCCATCAATGAATCTTGGTCACATTTGTGTGGCGTTTTCCAACCCAGACGCATGAATAAGAATTCATAAAAACTGAATGGAGTGATAATGGCCATTTTGTGAACATCCTCTGGGGCCATAGGTATTTGGGAGTATGTTCTCCTACAGTCCAGTACGCTAAGATCGTGTGCGAAATCGTAGATATTCAGGACTGGGTAGCTATCTATAATCATTCTGGCATTGAGGTATTGGTAGGCGCATCAGGGGTGCCATGTGATGCCCATGCCCTGTCCGCAGGTCTGATTGTACTCTCCTGGAGAAATTCTTCAGTGGCTGCCTTGGCCGCCTTGAGGGGCTAAGTAGTAGTCCCAGAATCACATTAATTCTGTGGATGGTGCCGCCCGTAACTATGCTAACTGTTTTGTTTGGTAGGGGTGGTCCTGTTGTCTGATCTGTCTGCCTTGTTAGTGGGTAACCTGCTCATGAGAGCAAAACACTGTTGCTATTCGACCTGCTTGTGAGAGCGTAAACACTGTCACTGTTCAACCTGCTCATGAGATATGTGTCACTAAGTGTAATAGGCACTGTACTAGCATGTGTATCCATGCTAGTGGTTGTACAGTTATCCTGTGGCTCTCGTGTGTGCCAGGCTGTCTGTAGTTGCTGCCAAATTTATTGCAGTTGGCTGTCTAGTTCGTGATGGTGGTAGCTCAGCTGCTCGTTCTCTATACATGTTTTGTTGTTCTCTTAGCAGATGTTCTCACAGGCTGTGATCTTTCTGGGAGTTCATCACAAGTGTTGCACATTGTAATGCAAGATCCACTGCAGTCTCCACATCTAGTGGTGGAGGGGGGAGGGTCTGTGATGGAAGGCAGACTGTCACTGCAGAGGGTATAATAACAGAGCCCTGCTGAGATTTGGGATGAAGTGATAATGATGGAGGAAGTCCGCTCCGAGAACAGGTTAGACTATTTCAGCCACAAAGAAAGTTCATGGACATGGTGTGTGGATGTCTAGCCAGAGAATCATGGAGGTTGTCCCCATTACCAGTATTACTGAATCATTTTCTGCTCGGAGTTATATGGTTGAGGGCATGTTATCTCCTGTGGTGAGATGTGGGGGTAGCTTGCTGATGTCCGCACCCGTATCAACCGGCAGGTACTGGTGTAGTCATCTGCCCATGTGTGTGGCATATTACATGCTTTTGTATCTCCAGTAGAAAGGCAGCTTTTTGTAGGGAGGCAGACTGGTGCACCTAAGCCAGTCCACCACTGTATTTTGGGTAGTCACATGGCTGTTGGCAGTGGTGTGCATCAGCACCGAATCATGCGTAAAACCAGCAGTAGCTGCGAGTCGTGTTGTGTCGTGTTGGCTGGGCTGTGTCATTTCATGGTGGACTGGGTGTTGTCCGTCTCCCTTGTTTGTTTATTTCCTGCTGGAGCTGGTCCGTGCACCGTTATTGTTGCGGCGCTGCAGCGGTTGCAGCCTGCAAGGTCTGCACTGTATCCATTGCTGGCATGGCAGTCATAGTTAGGTGTTCTGGCACCGTTTAGTATCCAGTGGTGTGCGAGAGCTAGCACCCTAGTGGCCAGTTGTAGGTGCATTTCCAGTGATGTGTCCGCATGCACTAGAAATGCTGTCTGTATTTGCTCTGGGAGCGTCAGTAACCATAATGACCATAGGGCCCAGTCTGCTAGCAGGTTGCTATCAATTTTCAGGTGCAGTTTGCACCATAACACCGATGGTGTGTCATCGCCCAACATTGTCTCATTTATGGCAAGATGCAGTTGTGCGTGATAATCATTGTAATATTGGTGACTTCACCGTCTCACACTTGGGCGCAGTTGGAGTATTTAGCAGAAGATCACTGACGAGGTCCACTTGTTTACCGAGATGGTTGTGAAGTATTAACAGCTTGCTCTGGTCATCCTCGATCCCTGCTGTCCTCATCATACATTGGCATAAAGCAAACCACACTTCTGGTGAGTCTGTGTGAATGGGTGGCAGGGGGAGTTTGATAGATGGTGGGTGGTTCCCGTAGTGGTCATTTTGTGTTGGTCACACTGCGTTGTCACCGTGCAGTAGTTGCCTGGCATTCCTCAGATCGACTGTAGTGGCCTGATCAGGTATGGCCATTGTTTTTTGTACCTGTCAGCATGGTGTGGTGTGATATTCCGGTTGGAGCTGTGCTGGGCAGTGATGTCACACCCGTGGACTGGCGTGTGGCACAGCGCAGCTGATATCTCTGTGCTGTCCCCCTTTTGACATATAGAGGCAACAGTGGACTGCGGTGAAATATAGTTCTGTTGGAATCACAGTTGTCTGACAATGTTTGTCCATGTGTCTGCTGTGCACACTGTTCTGTTAGTCATGTTGCGGCTGTCGCAGTTACTGTGGTGTCATTGATGTAACAAAACATAATGCATGGTGCAGGTGATGTAGCAAGTAAGTTCGTGTTAACAGCTTCGCACCCCTTGGTTGTAACGTGTTGCGGTAGGTGGGGTGAAGTCACAATTAGTTGGAAGCCATTGTGGTGTGCTCATACAGTCAGCGGCATGTCGTGTAATCATTGTTGGCTGAATAAATTCATGGTAGAGAGTTGGCTCATGTGTTATGGGGTTCACTGTAGGCATGGTGGTGATATTTGGCTGGGATTTGACACCCTTCGTTGTCAGTGCGGGTGGTGTAGCAGTTGGGTTGTAATTCTGATATCCACATTGTGGTCTTAGTGCTGTTGACATGTCTTTTGTGGCGTCCTGGTGTTGCTGATATGTGGTCATGGTAAAATGGTTGTGTTGTGCATCCGTACCAGTGTGCGGCAGCATCAGTGCATCCTGGTGGGAGCTGGGGTGTGGGGAGTGGTGCGGCAAGTGGGCTCTGATGTCACGCATGGGGTGTACTGTGGTACATGGTGTGGCTGCTGTGATGTCACCCATGTAACATGTGGGAGTGAAAGCAGTTTGCAGAAATATCCCATTCTGTTCAAAATTACTGTTAACTGACACTCCCTGTCCCTGAGAGCCCCAAATAAACTGACCTGCATATTTGTTTGTTGACACTGATTGTTCAGCTTTTGTTACGTCACTGTAGTTGGTGTAATTATACTGTCAATGCCTGACATTTCAATGTAATGGTAGACTTACTCAGATGATAGGGAGACTTGCAAGTAGCATTAGTAATAGCTGAATGTATATAAATTGGAATATTGCACTCAAGAATGGTGGGGGCGGCAGGGTAGTGCCATTGTTCGTTACCAACGTTCGTCATTGTCCCTTGATTATGTAGTCTGACGAGGTTAGTGTCCATGTAAGCACTCGTAGTACTACTTTCAGTGTTTGTTAAAGGCACTGTGGTTTAGGGAAGTTCAATATCATAGTCCTTGTGTGGGTGCTGATGTGACAATGGTTGCATTGATGTGCGGGTATTAAACATAGAAATATTGCAAATTTTGTCTTGCAGTGAAAAGTCATTAGATAAACACACACAACACTTGCTATCATTGACTGTAGCTGACTGACCGTTGCTGTGTGTATGTTGGATCCTTGTCGGCAAGGTATTGGATTCTTAGGTCGGGTGGAGGTGGAGCAACGTGACGTACGAAAATGTTGCAACGCATTTGTCAAAAAAACTCGGGGTCACCAATGTGGGATTCAGGTACTGAACACAATGTTCATAATGTGTAATGACTGTCAACATTACCGATTCATGTATACAATATTTATTTATACATATTATATGGACATATACAAATTAAACACTTGGCATCTCAAAACACACTGCGCCCAAGGTCCAGAGATACTGTTCCTGCAGCAATCTTCTTGGAGACAGAAGTCCAAAGAGCTTGTGTCCCCACAAAAAGAATAATTGGTTTCTTTTACTAGGTGAAGCCCTTGGATGAATCAGATCATGTAGTTCTGCTATTACTAAGGTGGATGGAAGCCACATAAACAGAATTTCATTGTGATAAAACAGCTACATCCTGCTGCTTGTCCAAAATCCTACTCGTTAGGTTCTGTTTGCTGATATACATTGTGCGTGATGTTATGAGACTCCAGTACAACAGTGAAATATTTTAAGTTTCCTTCCACATTGACTTATGATCAAACAACTGCATAAATTTGTTAGTAAAGCAGAGCCCAGGCTGATGTTTACAAAAACAGTTCCTAGAAAATTATGTTTTGTATGGAGGAGATTGCTTCAGACCACATATTTCAGCTGTTGTTGAGTAAGTCCCAGTGTCTGGTAACCATACAAAACAGATCTGAGACAGCGATAAGAGAATGCTCAGAAAAGAGATGTGCAGTCTGTCACAGGGTTTTTCATATAAATTGAAAATATCACACTTCTGTTCAAAGGTCTTTAATATGAGAAAATATATGATCGTGAAAGGAATGAGTCTCGAAGTTTCAAAATCACATCTGCTGCAGGGAATCAACAAATATGCTTTCCGACTTCAATGTAACATGGATACCCATAATATTGCATGAACTGCTAAAGACATTGGAACAAGGTTTTCGCAGTGATACTAACAAAAGGGGAAGTATTTTTTTAGTGTGATTAATATTTATCATCGTTTATCAAGTGTCTGCATCCAGACACTTGGCCGGTCGGTGTGGCCAAGTGGTTCTAGGCGCTACAGCCTGGACCCGCGCGGCCGCTTCGGTCGCAGGTTCGAATCCTGCTTCGGGCATGGATGTGTGTGATGTCCTTAGGTTAGTTAGGTTTAAGTAGTTCTAAGTTCTAGGGGACTGATGACCTCAGATGTTAAGTCCCATAGTGCTCAGAGCCATTTTTGAACCAGACACTTGATAAACAATGATAAATATTAATCACACTAAAAAATACTTCCCCTTTTGTTAGTATCACTGGAAGCAGATACAGGGGAATGGAGGATCAGATAAACCAAGAGCTTGAGGAACTATACCAGCAGCCCAACATAGCAGGAACTGTCAAAGCTAAACGAATGCAGTGGGCCGGCCATGTGGCCCGGATGGAGGATCACAGATGGCCTCGGAAGCTCCTGGATTTCACACCTACAGGAAACAGACCGCCAGGGAGACCCAAGAAGCGTTGGAGGGATGGACTCCATGAAGATTTATACCAAGTGTCAATAGATGTGGACGAATGGCAGATAGCAGCCATGGACAGAATACAGTGGAGGAGGAAACTTGTAGATGCGTGCGGTCCACTGGGCCTGATCACGTAGTAGTAGTAGCAGTTTATCAAGTGAGAGATTGAAACTACTATTAGTTTATTTTATAACTCATGAAAAAGGAACCGCACTGGAATTGCAACAATGTTATATTGCGTAAATGGTGTGATTTCATGATGTACCTGCAACCCTATTCTTCATTTTAACACATTACCCATGTGTTTATGCAAAATCCCAATCATCACTTTTCATTATCATTGTACCTATTCATTCGCCATTCATTCCCCACCTACAGGAATCCTTCCTAAAAATCCAGAATCCATAACCCCTCACCTGGTTCAGATTCATTGATGACATCTTTGCTATCTGACTTGAAGGTAAGGAAACCCTATTCACATTCCTCCAGAACCTCAACAACTTCTCCCCTATTTGCTTCACCTGGTCCTAGTCAACCCAACAACCCACCTTCCTAGATGTAGACCTCCACCTCAGAGATGGCTACATCAGTACCTCCATCCGTATCAAACCTACAAACCACCAGCAATACCTCCGCTTTGACAGCTGCCACCCATTCCATACCAACAAGTCCCTTCCATACAGCCTAGCCACCCATGGTTGTCACATCTGCAGTGTTGAGCAGTCCCCCTCAAAATATACACGAGTGTCACACTGAAGCCTTCACTGATCGCAGTTATCCTCCCAACCTTGTACAAAAGCAAATCTCCCATGCCTTTACTTTCCAGTCTCCCAACACCTCCCAAAGTCCCACAGTCCAGCCACAGGGGGGCATTCCCCTTGTAAGTCAGTACCATCCGGGACTGGAGCAACTGCAATACATTCTCCACCAGGGTTTAGATTAACTCTCGTCGTGCCTTGAAATGAGAAATGTCCTACCCACTATCCTTCCCACCCCTCCTACAGTGATATTTCGCCATCCACCGAACCTACACAATATATTTGTCCATCCTTAAACAACCCCAGCTCCCAATCCCTTACCTCATCGGTCATACCCCTGTAATAGACCTAGATGGAAGACCTGACCCATATGTCCTCCTACCACCACCTACTCCAGTCAGGTCACTAACATCACCTATCCCATCAAAGGCAGGGCTACCTGTGAAACCAGTCATGTGATCTACAAGCTAAGCTGCAACCACTGTACTGCATTCTGTGTAGGCATGACAACCAACAAGCTGTCTGTCCACATGAATGGACACAGACAGACTGTGGCCAAAAAACAAGTGGACCACCCTGTTGCTGAACACACTGCCAGACATGATATCCCTCATCCCTCATCTCAATGACTGCTTCACAGCCTGTGCCACATGGATCCTTCCCACGAACACCAGCTTTTATGAATTGCACAGATGGGAACTTTCCCTGCAATACATCCTAGTTCCCGTAACCCTCCTGGCCTCAACCTTCATTAGTCACTGTTCTCACCCATACAGCCCCCTCCCTGTTCCCATTCCAGCACTACACAGCTGTTATTTCACCACCACACACAGTCTTTTAATTTCTTTTTATTTCTCTCCTTTCCACTACTCCCCCCCCCCCCCCTTCCCCTCTCTCCATCTTGTCTCCTGCCCTCCTTCTAAACTTCAGCATTTCACTGTCCGCCACCCCCACCATACTATCCCTCCCCCATCCCCTTCCCTGCCTCCTCCTTACCCCTGCCCAGTCGCCACTCCCATCATGCACTGGTGCTGCAGCTTGCAGTGTGGTTTCAGTTGTCTGTATATTTTATATAATTTTTGAAATATTGGAGGGCTCCAAATTAAAATGGAAAACTCTAAATTTGATGTACTGATGAAATCAGTAAAGCTAGAGAAGAATGAGAATGTACAAAATTGTATAGGGAGTCCCTCCGCCGCGCAGGATTAGCCGTGCGGTCTGAGGCGCTGCAGTCATGACTGTGCAGCTGATCCCGGCGGAGGTTCGAGTCCTCCCACGGGCATGGGTGTGTGTGTGTTTGACCTTAGGATAATTTAGGTTAAGTAGTGTGTAAGCTTAGGGACTGATGACCTTAGCAGTTAAGTCACATAAGATTTCACACACATTTGAACATTTTTTGGAGTCCCTCCTGTGTACCATTTCTGAATGCAGTAGGAAGGGAAATAATTATTTTGTTAGACTGTGTCTCAATAACCAAACACTATATGCTGACTTGTGGTGCATAAATGTTAATTTAGATGAAAAGAAAGTTCACTGTATCTCTTTGTAATAAGAAAATATATTTTAATAAGTTCTTATTCCCTTTATTAAATTATTTATGTTTTACAAATTTTAATTTTGACAAAAATTTCAATTCGTTTTGTGTCAGCTGGCAAGAATTGATGGGGCACCTGCAGCAGGATTTGAGGAAAAGGATACAGCTGCTTTCAATCCAGGGCATCCACGGGAAAAATGGATCAAGAAGAGAACTTCAGTTAAACTGAAGGTGAATGAATTTTTTTCTATTAATGCCGTTTGTAGTTTCTGTCTCATATATCTCTATCTTTCATAATTCCAAAATAGTGAGTAAAGTGTCATTAAGTTTAGTCTTTTCTCATGGTATTAGCCCCCCCCCCCCTCCTCTCTTTCACTCTCTCTTTCTATTTCTGTTTATATCTCCCACTCCCTTTCCCTTTTACTCTCCTTCCATCTCCCTTTCTCAGCTGCCTCCCCTTAATTATTGTCACATTTTCTTCTGCAGGCACATAATTTAACTTAGGTGTCCTCAGGAAGTGACTAGTTTGCCTGAACAGCATTGTAACCAACATTTTCATAGGATAGGAGTTAAAGAGTTGGAAAACGCTGTATTTGAGATCCTGCATCTGATCGTTAAGTTGTTACTGTCTCGGGTTACTTTTGCTATCACTGTGAAACCACACACTTCTTTGCTGCGGGGAACAACATTGTACGTGAAGGGGTCATGGACGACATACAAAATGTTGTGGTAATGAGTATAGCACATAGCACACATGAATAGAGGAAGGAAAAGTCAAGTTACCATTTTGTGAGTGGAAGGTCAATGAAAAGAAGACACTTAGTGGCAGTAAATACCCTTCTATAGCAAACACAAATTGTCCTGTTTGTGGAAAATTGACTTCTGATGGGTGAGTGGAACAATATTATAACTGTTAATCATAATGAAAATAAGTTTCTCATAATTTGCATAGCCAAGAACTTGTATTTGTAAAATATTTGCAGAGTTAAATACAGTAGTATAACAATCAAAACAGGAATTAATAAATGATCCACTGCTGTGGACTATAAATTACTCATTACAAGGTATAGTTTCCTACCAGTCTTCAGAATTTTACCCTTACACAGCCAAATAAAAGAGCCTTTCATGGATATCATCAAAATGATTGAGGTCCAGTCACTGCCAATGCCAGGGCAATGAATTCAGGGTGTATACGGCCCGGGAGATCCGGGAAAAACCCGGGAATTTTTTTATCTGGGAAAAACCCGGGAATTTTTTAGAATTCCGGGATTTTTCATTCTTTTAGATTTCAGTTAAATTTTTGTAGGTTTGATGTGTAAGATCTGATACCTTGACAAAGAACTTTAGCCCACTACTGCTGAATAATACTGCAGCAATGCAACATAAATCAGAGAATAACACCAAAATAAAAGTTTAGTTGCGTAGAAAATGAGTAATTTACACAATGCACAGACCAGTTTGCCGACACCGAAAAGTGTCAAGGGCTTTAAGTCGAAGATTATGCAGTACGTCCGTAACAACTAACGTGCATTCGATGTGCTTGTGTCGCAATTGTTTACATTTCTAACAGATCACTGGAAAATATTACGAATAGTGACTTGAGAAGTGTTACTTTCAAAGTAAATTTCCACGCAAGATGATGTATGTTACGTGTGAGAATGTGCAGTGAATTTCCTAAATCACAGGGCGTTATAACTCTCATTCAAAACGTACCGGTAACACTTGAGGATCAACCATTTGAAAAATTTCGGGCCCAGAAGATAAGTCATTTATGTCACTATTTAAAATTTTACCACACATTTGTATTTGATATGACTTAACATGTAACACGTTAAAAAAAAGACTGAGCGTCAAGTTAGTTTTCATATTTAATGTTGTTCTTTCATAGATAAAAAATTATGCAGTCGATGGCAAAAAGTATAATTGACCTTCAAAAAAAGTGAATAATGTGTTGCTGAGCAATGTCACAGGTCTCTTCATGCCAGAGCACTTAGACTTTTCTATAGTATAGAAAAGACTAAGTGTTCTGGCATGCAGAACGATACCAGTTCGCTTCTTTTCTACTTTTTTTGCCGGTGAATTGGATCTTCGTCTCCGAACAGCTCTAACGTTCGCTACTACTTGTTTCTACCCGTACCTTGTTCGTGTATGAAATTAGTCCTGTTTTAGAGCAAAAACCTGTGTCAAGCGCAGCTACTATATTCCCCACTCTAAAATTTGTTTTCTGTAAGGACAAGTATGTCTTTTACCTCTTCCATTCCTCAATTTATCTGATTTTATTATTTTTTTATTTAAATACAAAAGCTTGTGGTTTAATTGCTGTTAAATACCTTTAATTACTGTCTTTCGTTTTAGAATAATAAGAGATTTTTTCCGTAAAATATTTTGTGCATTTTTACAGTCCTTTCTTTTCGGATTTTTGTTTTGCTAAATTTTAGCTCAGGTCTTTATTTTAATACTTAATTTCTGAAATTAGGTTTATTTTTCAAATATTTTTTAATCACGGAAGTTATTGTTTGAAATGTATATTTAAATATCTGTGGGAGTTAGCAGTTTCAAATAAATAACACTATCATATTAATTTGTTTTAAAAACATTTTATTAAAGAAACATTTTAATTATTATTAGACAATACAACAAATAATTTAGAAGGAAGTACCATGTTTAACAACAAATACTGTAATTTACGAATTGGCCTTGGAGAATAACTCACTTGGAACTGTGTGCGAGAGTTTTGATTCGTTCTGTAATAGATTCTCGCTCTATCTGAGCGTTTTGAATGGTCCCCTCAAGTTTTGCCTTCTTCTCTTTAAGCTGACTTATTTATGCGTCAGCAATCTTCCTTTTAGCCAGATGATCCTTTTTCCTGTATGACTCATCGTTTCGATTTTTGAGGTCTTCAGCATATTGATCTTGTGAGTTTCTTACAGAGTGTATAAGGTACTTTGTTATAGGCACTCCTTGGACTCCGCCGTGTGTCTTGACGGCGTCGTACACCAGTCTTCTGCTGATTACAGATTGTTCCCTCATATTCTCGCTTCGCAGCTGCTTGACCGTGGTACAAAGTGAGCATGATTTCCATTGCCTTCTGCAGCTCGTGGCACTTTGCATTCTGGTTTTTGAGACATTTCATCTAGCTGTTGCTTCTTTTTGTTGAATGTTTCAAATTTTGTTTTGCAGTTCTTCTTTACAACAGAAGCTTCTGCTTTATCGGCACATACACCGTCCATCCAATTGCTCTCCGCCAAAATCTGTAGAAAGGAATTAAATCATTTGGGACCAGCCTCCCTGCACGCTATTGTGGGATCAAAGCAGCTTACAGCTTTTGTCAACCTAAAGTGTAAGGGAGATTTCTCCATCAACTTTGACACGAGCTTGATCATTCCTCTTCTGCATTCGCTCCGGATCTTAGTGATTTCAAGGGCTGTGAGAGACCTGCCCTTTCTGAATTCATTCTTGATGGTGAACCCAATCTTGACGTGGTTCACACCCAAAAGATTGGATTCTTTGTCCAAATTAACTGACGGCAAAATCTTCGTCGGCTGGACAAAACGTGTCATTGTTGTCTCCATTATCTCTGTCAAAGCAGGGTGGAGGAATGGTGCTAGTGGCCAATTGGATTGGAAATCCTTTAGGAAAGGTGTCAAGTCTCCAGCAAGAGTCTTGAAAAGCGCAATTTTCGGACCAAGTAACTTGTCCTTGAGGTAGCTAGCGCATTTTGGTTTGTTTTTTTCTTCCAGTTTTCCAACAAATATTCGCAGAAACAGAAGCATTACTAGAGCTCGCTCAGCAACTTCCACATTCTCCAGCCATCGGATCACGCAAAATTTTAAGGGAAACAGTTCCGATTCCGTTGTCGAAATATATGGAGCTTTTCTGGCAGGGACATACTTAAAAAGATTGTACAAGGCACGTAAAAACTGAATTATCATTCACTGTGTTTCTTGAACTGCGGACTTGAAGGCACCATGAACAACGTGAAGCCCACACGTTCCAATTTCCAGTAAAACGGTGTCTACTCCTTCCATTTCGTTCAAAAAATTTTTAAAGTTCCCTTAAGAACACGAAGTTGACGTTAGGGCTGTCCATCGATACTTGTAAAAGTTTCTTCATTGCTTCGCCGGGAATTATTTTCTTGAAGGACTCGAATAGCTTAGCTGCCGTCGAACTGCCTAGAAAAGCCGATGCGTAGTAACGGGGGCACCCTGGATTTTTTTTAATGTCCCAATAACGCACTAAAATGTCTATCTGGATTCTTTTGCACACCTTGTTCAAGGATTCGTCAAAAGAAACAACAATCCTTGATGCGTTTACGAGGTCAGATTTAATTTCAGACTCAAAGGAGGGAGCTAGTCCATATTGCACAATATAACCGATTTTGTCCTTTTGTAAGCACATGCTCTTGGCCACTTCACTGTCGGGGAACATTGCGGGGAAAAGCAACACGTAGTTCGCAGAACTACGCAGTGACTTGTGTGAAACGATGCACTCCAAACACCACAGTATTTCCGCCTTTGTTACTTCGTCCTTTATTGCCATCCGATCAATTCCTCCCAGCTTATTCCCGGGTTTTGACATTGCAGTGACATGCTTTTGCGGAGGAGCAACAATTCCAGCAGCCAACGCCACTGAATCCGCAGATGTGGTAGTGGAAGTAGACTCTGTCTGCTGGGTTGAAGTGGTCGCCGCCGGTCGGGTGTAGATGTACAAACTTGCTGTGCTTCTCATGGCAGCTGCTTTCGCGACGTGCTTCTTGGATTTTGTCATGTGATTTGTAAGAGCCGATCTTCCAATAGTACAGATGTTAATGAGGGTCCCTGGACATAATCCACATTTAGCACTATAAAGGTCTGTAGGTACTTTCACCAACCAGTCCTTGAATGCAGGATCTGAAAGCCAGCTATCTTGAAAACCAATCGACATGGCACAGTCGCAGTGGTTGTTGGTGGGTAACCTTTATTGGAGAAAGAGGAACGATGGATGTAAATAAGGCTGCGCCTCATTATTACGCATAATGAAATGTGACACAATGAGTGTTACCTACCTTGTCAGTTTATAAAACTTTGCCCCGCACGTGCACAGAACTGAATTCAGCAGGTGAGCCAAGCACACTGACTACTGACAGACTGTGTGATTTGAAAAACGAATGAGGCACGTTCGACAACACTGTCTCCGCCAAGCAACAATCAGCATTAATTATGATATTATTAGTAGCGCTGCGTTTGTTGACCCTTTAAGAAACTATGAATGACAAGACTTATAAACCAGTCTTACTCCAGTAATCTGTTGCAAGTTTCTAGCTAATTTTACACGTACAGTACAGCACCTCAATTATAAAGACGAAAGACATTAAAGCCACCGCACCAAAGTTCTGAAGGCTTCGCCACCTTTTCGTTCTAGCTAATTCCTTACCATGAGGCTTCTCCTCTCTCTCTCTCTCTCTCTCTCTCTCTCTCTCTCTCTCTCTCTCTCTCTCATATATATATATATATATATATATATATATATATATATAAAAAACAAAGATGAGGTGACTTACCGAACAAAAGCGCTGGCAGGTCGATAGACACACAAACAAACACAAACACACACACAAAATTCAAGCTTTCGCAACAAACTGTTGCCTCATCAGGAAAGAGGGAAGGAGAGGGGAAGACGAAAGGAAGTGGGTTTTAAGGGAGAGGGTAAGGAGTCATTCCAATCCCGGGAGCGGAAAGACTTACCTTAGGGGGAAAAAAGGACAGGTATACACTCGCACACACGCACATATCCACCCACACATACAGACACAAGCAGACATATGTATGTGTGGGTGGATATGTGCGTGTGTGCGAGTGTATACCTGTCCTTTTTTCCCCCTAAGGTAAGTCTTTCCGCTCCCGGGATTGGAATGACTCCTTACCCTCTCCCTTAAAACCCACTTCCTTTCGTCTTCCCCTCTCCTTCCCTCTTTCCTGATGAGGCAACAGTTTGTTGCGAAAGCTTGAATTTTGTGTGTGTGTTTGTGTTTGTTTGTGTGTCTATCGACCTGCCAGCGCTTTTGTTCGGTAAGTCACCTCATCTTTGTTTTTTATATATAATTTTTCCCACGTGGAATGTTTCCTTCCATTATATATATATATATATATATATATATATATATATATATATATATATGCTGGCAGGTCGATAGACACACAAACAAACACAAAATTCAAGCTTTCGCAACCAACGGTTGCTTCGTCAGGAAAGAGGGAAGGAGAGGGAAAGGCGAAAGGATGTGAGTTTTAAGGGAGAGGGTAAGGAGTCATTCCAATCCCTGGAGTGGAAAGACTTACCTTAGGGGGGAAAAAAGGACAGGTATACACTCGCGCGCACACACACACACCCATCCGCGCTCACACACAGTCACAAGCAGACATGTCTGCTTGTGACTGTGCATGATATATATATAGGGAAACATTCCACGTGGGAAACATATATCTAAAAACAAAGATGATGAGACTTACCAAACAAAAGCGCTGGCAGGTCGATAGACACACAAACATACACACAAAATTCAAACTTTCGTTACAAACAGTTGCTTCATCAGGAAAGAGGGAAGGAGAGGGAAAGACGAAAGGATGTGGGTTTTACGGGGAAAGGGTAAGGAGTCAATTCAATCCCGGGAGCGGAAAGACTTACCTTATGGGGAAAAAAGGGCAGGTATACAGTCGCGCCCACCCACACACCCACACACCCACACACCCACACACACACCCACACCCACACACACACACACACACACACACACACACACACACACACACACACACACACACATCCATCCGCACATACACAGACACAAGCAGACATTTGTAAAGGCAAAGTCTTTGCCTTTACAAATGTCTGCTTGTGTCTGTGTATGTGCGGATGGATATGTGTGTTTGTGATCCAGTACATTGATAATGTCGCTTTTTATGTATCCCTCCGTACCTAGAAATGTAATAAACCCTGTTCAGCTGTTATTGTTGTCTTCACGTTATGTTTTCTTGCTGTTCTTTGACGTACTTGCAAGCCCCCTCTCCATATTTTTCTGCTAATAAAGTTCGCAGTAAAGGAAACACTCTGGATGATGATTCAGTTTGTACATGCCTTGTAAAACCTATTTAAGGATTTCCATTCCAGACTAGCTCTGTATATTTGGACCATTGAATCGGAACGTTTGCCATTGAAGATTTGCGTGATCCGATGGCTGGAGAACTTAGACGTTGCGGAGTGTGCTCTAGTAACTGTTTCTGTATTTGCCAATGTTTGTTGCAAAGATAGAGCACAAAAACAACCTGAAACGTGCTAGCTACACGGTAGTCTATGATCATCTGAAGAACATGCTACTCAGCTCAATAAACTCATATTTCGAGACTCTTGCTCCAGACTTTTCTTCTTTAATTATTGACCAACTTACGTAATGTTTTTGTTTACCAATTATTTGCCAGCTAGTATTTTCCTGTAATACTGTCTCGACATTTTTTTTTTTCTCTTTACATATACCAAGTTATACTTTTTGGCATTGAATGTATAAACGGCAATTGTTTTATTTGTATTTAATCACGGTAACAGCGGCTGTATTATTACGGCGTTTCACGGTATTGGGATTTTGAGCAGGCATGTAATGATGTTAGCTGCTGAAAGCGATGGCTCGTCTTTTGTGTGATCGAGTGCTGGCTTGGTCATCTCACCTCGCCTCCTCAGCTCGCAGCGATGTCTCTTCCCATTTCATCCAGTCACTGGATCGCATTGCATTGACCAGCTGACACCATGGTGACTCCTATTCTGTCCCATCCTTCATTGCCACTCCAGTCCCAGTCAGGCAGAACACAGAATGCTCTCAAAGATCCTTATACCTTGTTGTGAGTGCTCGCAGCCTTACGTCAGTGGGTGTTTAAATGTTGTACAGTATATTCAGAGTTTCGAATAAAAACAATGTAAAAGTTGATGCATCACTCTTCGAGAAAACATGACACTGACTACAGCTAAGTATAAACTTCACTTTGTAAAGGTTCTCCTAAATCGCTGCAGCTATGATCACGAAATAAAAACTAAATAGTGTTATTGGAAAACGGCTTATGGAAAGTTTAGGGGTTTTATACTTCCGAGCACTTTAGGAAATGAAATCCAGCAAAAAACAACGTGTTTTGGAAAGATCTTTGATTCGCATCGGCATTTGGACTGCATGTTTGCGTAATACGAAAGTATATGTATGAAATACATCAAATACAGCAGTTTAGTTGCCGAAGCATTCTTAGGTTCCTTCCTAACCACGCCCTTCGAGAAAAAACAGCAAAACATTGTTAATGCCCAATAATATATGTGAAAGTTCAGCTTTTCGTGAAGATATAGTGTACTTACATTACTTTAACCCATTAACCTTTCATCTTTGTATGGTCGTGCTACTTAACAATGATGCTGTTAGTGGTTGAGTACATAACATGTCTTATGCACTGATCGAGGCCCACGAGAAAGACGGGCTGCGGCGCGTACGTCACGAAGAAGGGCCTCAGCTCCCTAGTTCCCTTAACTCAGCGGGCAAAATGCGTATTTAAATCTGTTAACTCCACAACCAGGTTCGTGCATACTAACGAGAATTTCATCTAGTACTGGAATCCGTTATTATGAAGTCTTACTGATTGCTGTTCGTACAACAAAATTTAATGTCAATTCTCGATAGAAATGGTATAACCGCTCGTTTACAGCATTTAGTCTCTTCTTCGTAACAGTTCTCCTTTCATAGAAGATGTGGTGCCTTACTCAACTGATAATCATTTTGGTACGATTTTAATTGCCAAATTAGACCCTGTTAGTAGGCCTACAGACTTCTTATCATTGTAGGACTAATAATAGTGGATTCCAATAGTCGATGCAATTCTCGTTCGTACATACACATTTAGTTACGTTAACCGGTGTAGAAACGCACTTTGCTAAGTTGAGCGAGCTCGGCCTACATCTGTAACGTACGCGCCGCGGCCTGTCTTTCTCATAGGCCTCGTGCTCTGAATAACTGCCATCATTCGCTAACGAGATCACGTGACAAGAGCTATGACTGGCTGACAAAAGTGCATCGCTCAACGCAATCTCTATTTTAAGGCTTCGGAAGCTACCGTGCTGTAACTTGTGGAATTTGTGTATATACTTTCGCAATACGAAAATAAAATCTGTCCATATTGTCTCACATCAAACATCTTTCCAAACGCATTGTTTTTCCTGTTTCCTAAAGTGCTGGGACGTCCTCAGCCGGTATAAGACCTTCACTATTCAGAGGACTAATAGGTTTTACAGCTCCAAGGGAAAGTATACTGTTGCTTAACACGGATGTATTTTCACTCGCTTTATACGTAATTTCATCCGGGAGAAATTGTGTTTTTAACCGGGAAATCCGGGAAAAATCCGGGAATTTTTTTTCCTTGTCCACGTAAACACCCTGGAATTTCTTGTCTACATGATGAACTGATTTCAGATATCTTGGCCGCATAGGCCATGTGTCACATAGAGGTTAATTCAAAATATCTCGGTATATCTGGCTACAAATTTCATCTGATGGCACTGCTATACTAGGGAACAAGAAAGTCATAGCATTCTGCAACTGTGAATTTATCAAAGCATTGCAAAGAGATGAAGAGTTACTTACCTTGTATGATAAGCTTTTGCCAGCCAGAAGCGCCAAGAAGAAGGGCTTCCTTGACATGTCGGTACATCCCAGCTGAAAAACAGGATTTCTATTAGCAACTACCAAGTGAATATCAGATTAAAATCTGCATGGTAAAACCCATTGACTGATTACTGAGGCTTTAATACTGACTATGTACAGATTTAGTATACATGCAACAGAAGCAGTGTTAAATGTTTCAACATATTCCAGTGCTACTTCTTTTATGTACTTGTACTACAATAAACATTATATGTTTTATTGTTGTTTCTCGAAGTATGCTATTTTTGCAATTAGTAACATAGAAAAATCAGTATGTTTCAGTGGTGCAACAGTGTAACTGCACTGATACATCGTTGTTTCCCAAAAAAATCAAATTAATACTATTTTTCAAAGATAACATGTGCCATTTTATGTTGTATAATAACTGTTAGAATAAAAAATACAAATATTTGTGAAATAATTTATTAAAAATTAAGAAATGAAACAGATTAGCGAAACATTTGTAATACCTTTGAATGATCCTTGAAAATGTGCACAGCAAATGAGATACCAACACACACTCTCTTTCCTGATATTTGAAGGATTGTCTATTGACAGATTTTTGAGACTGAAAAACTTTTAGAACTTTCTTAAATCTTCGGGCATAAGTGATCAAAATATGTCAAGGCCACACAACAGCAGACTCTCACATTTATGCAAATTGTTTCACAAAACACTTGACAATTTTTCAATTTTTCAAAAAACATTTGTTTCCATATTTTGTTCAGAAAGCATGATCTTTTTGACAACTCATTTGCTTTCCAGAGTCTTTTGTTCTTGGAATGTCCTAAATTTAGCACGTGATTCAAAGAAAAATTTTATGATGGTGCAAAATTGCTAGACCTTGAAGAGATGAACTTTTTGACACTTCATTTACATAGCTAGCAGCAGCTGCTCATGAAATATTTCAATTGTCCCTCAAATTATTGAGTTTTGCCTAGTTACCTTGGTTACTTTCCAGAAGTTAAACATTTGGTATACAAAACTAGGCTTCTCTCTCTCTCTCTCTCCATCCAAACAGGCCTTGGAAGGCCCAATGGTACCGACCGGCCACTGTCATCCTCGGACCACAGGCGTCACTGGATGCAGATATGGAGGGGCATGTGGTCAGCACACCACTCTCCTGACCGTATGTCAATTTACGGGCCTGGCTTCGCACTGATCAATTTGATACCATATTTCTCCATTTCCCACTCTTCATTTGACTATTAAAATTTGGACAAAACCCACTTTGTAATGTATAAGGAGTAGTGTTTTTCCCTTACTCAAACATTTGACCGAAACGTATCCAGGATGATGTTCTACCTAGTTTATAATGCATGCATCAAGAAAACACAAATAAGTAAGCATAAAACAGTTTTTTATTCTCCTGTAAAATTTGCTTTTTGTTAGTTAAGACATTGTTGAAGTCAACAAGCCAAGTGCTGAAAAGTACACACACAAAAATGTGGCTTAGGGAGGGGGATGGGGGGCCTGCAATTAAATATTAGGCTTACCAGTCACTTTACTTTTGTAACAACCAGTTCAGGAATACAGTCAATGCCCCATCTCTTCCCCAGAGGGAGAGTGGGGGATGACATCAACAACTACATCTACATCAATACTCCTCAAACCACCGTGAGGTGCATGACAGAGGGTACATCCCATTGAATCAGTTATTAGGGTTTCTTCTTGTTCCATTCATGTATGTACTACAGGTGGAATGAGTGTTTCAATGCCTCTGTGCATGCTGCATTTATTCTAACTTATCCTCACGATCCCTATGGGAGCAATATATATGTATGGGGGGGGGGGGGGGGGGGGGGGTGGTATGTATGTTCCTAGAGTCACCATTTAAAGTTGGTTCTTGAAATTTTGTTAGTAGAATTTTACGTCTATCTTCAAGAATTTGCCAGTTCAGTTTCTTCAGTATACTTGTGACACTCTCCATTGATAAAATGAACCTGTGACAATTCATGCTGCCCTTCTCTGTATACATTCAGTATTCTCTGTTAGTCCTATTTCACACGGGTCCCACACACTTCAGCAATATTCTAGAACTGGTTGCGTAAGTGGTTAGTAAACAATCTCCTTTGTGGACTGATTGCACTTCCCCAGTGTTCTGCCAAAAACAAAATCTACCATGTGATTTACTCACAACTAAGTCTACATAGTCATTCCATTTCATATCCCTACAAAGTGTTACACCCTAGTATTTGTACAAGTCCAACATTGACTCATTGATAATATAGTCATAGGATACTACATTTTTGTTTGTTTTGCGAAGTGCACAATTTTACATTTCTGAATATTTAAAGCAAGTTGCCAATTGTTGCACTACTTTGAACTTTTGTCAGTATCTGACTGAATATTTATACAGCTTATTTCAGATATTACTCCATTGCAGATAACTGCATCATCTGCAAAAATCCTGATTTTACTATTAATGTTGCCTTCAAGGTCATTAATATACAGTACGAACACTTACCTGGGGCACACCCGAGGTTACTTCTACATCTGACGATGACTATTACATTACATTACATTACATTTATCGTTTTCCATGGATCCCTTGGAGAGGAGTCTCTGAGATGTGAAAAGAGCCAAAGGTCCCTTTTCTCTTTTTTTTACTCAGATACATGGATACTGTACAATTCTAATGCAGACAGAGTTATGAGCTATAATCCATGTGAAGATATTCATTGATGGAGTATGGAGTAGGAGGTGTTGGCCAACAGGAAGTTCTTTAATTCTCTCTGAAACTGATCTTTATCACTTACAAGACCTCTGATATGCTCTGGTAAGTTACTGAATATATGAGTATCCATGTGTTTGACTCCTCTTTGTACTAATGTTAAGCTTTTATAGTCCTTATACGGAATGGATGGTGTCTTGAAGGGAGGATATAAGATGAACATCAACAAAAGCAAAACGAGGATAATGGAATGTAGTCGAATTAAGTTGGGTGATGCTGAGGGTATTAGACTAGGAAATGAGACACTTAAAGTAGTAAAGGAGTTTTGCTATTTGGGGAGCAAAATAACTGATGATGGACGAAGTAGAGAGGATATAAAATGTAGACTGGCAATGGCAAGGAAAGCGTTTCTGAAGAAGAGAAATTTGTTAACATCGAGTATAGATTTAAGTGTCAGGAAGTTATTTCTGAAAGTATTTGTATGGAGTGTAGCCATGTATGGAAGTGAAACATGGACGGTAAATAGTTTGGACAAGAAGAGAATAGAAGCTTTTGAAATGTGGTGCTAGAGAAGAATGCTGAAGATTAGATGGGTAGATCACATAACTAATGAGGAAGTATTGAATAGGATTGGGGAGAAGAGAAGTTTGTGGCACAACTTGACCAGAAGAAGGGATCGGTTGGTAGGACATGTTCTGAGGCATCAAGGGATCACCAATTTAGTATTGGAGGGCAGCGTGGAGGGTAAAAATCATAGGGGGAGACCAAGAGATGAATACACTAAGCAGATTCAGAAGGATGTAGGTTGCAGTAGGTACTGGGAGATGAAGAAGCTTGCACAGGATAGAGTAGCATGGAGAGCTGCATCAAACCAATCTCAGGACTGAAGACCACAACAACAACATACAGATTGTTTTTGGTTCTGGTATTATAATCATGTTTTGCACTATTTTGTGTGAAAAGAGACATGTTGGAAATGACAAAGGACATCAATGAGTATATGTACTATCTATCAAAATAACATACTAGGCCCTCCCTATCAAAAATTCCTAAATCCAGTCACAAATTGCGCTTGATATCCCATACAATCGTACTTTCGACAATAAGCGTAAGTATGATAATGAGTCAAAGGCTTTCAGTATGTCTTGTGAGAAAAGTGCTAGGTGAGCTTCACATGATTGATGTTTTTGGAATCCATGTTGGTTGGCATGAAGGAGGTTGCTCTGTTCAAGATACCTCATTAAGGGTATTGGATGGTAGTTTTGTGGATTGCTCCTACTGCCCTTCTTGTTGAAAGGTGTGACCTATGCTTTTTTCCAATACCTGAGCATGGTTTTTTGTTCAAGGGATCTGTGCTAGATTATAGTTAGAAGAGGGGCTAACTTAGCCACAGATTCACTATAGACTCTGACATGGATTCCATTGGGTCCAGGAGCATTCTTCAATTTCAACAATTTCAGCTGTTTCTCAACAACTCTGTCACTAATAGTTATTTCATTCATCTCTTCAGTGGTAGGAGGATTAAATCAGGGCAATTTTCATGGGTTTTTGTTTGTACAGGGAATTTAAAAATAAAGTTACACATTTCAGCTTTCACTTTGCCACCCTCAATTTCAGTTCCTGTCTCATTTGCTTTGAACTGGACACTAATTTTGGTGCCACTAACTGGCTTTACATGTGACCAGAATTTCTTCAGGTTTTTTGAAATAAAATTTGACAGTACCCTGCTGTAGTAATCATTGAAGGCATCATGCATTACTCTGTTGACAGCCAAACATGTTTCATTCAGTATATCTCCATCTACAGCCCTACTATACATATTATGCTGTAATCTCAGTTTCTTTACAGTGACTGTATATTAGGGAGCTACCCTCCCATTATGGACTATTCTTCTGGGCACATATTTATCCAGTGTGGTCAACTATTCTTTTAAACCTGAGTCATAGTTCCTCTACATGCTCCTTCCCTGTGCTGAAAGTTTCAAGTTCCTCATTAAAATATATGCTACTGATTTTTGTCTAGTTTACTGTATGTATACATATTTCTGCTTAGTTTACTTGTACTTTGTACTTGGGGTAATAATTGTTGCCACAGTTGCGACATCGTTACTGATACCAGTTTGTGTGGACATCCTCAAAAATGTCAGATCTGTTTGTTGCCATTAGATCCAATATACAGTAAAACTTCATCATAGTGGAATTGCCTGGGACTAAAATAATTTTCCAAATTGGACAAGTTTCTGGATTAAAAGAAAACTCAATGGGGTACATAAAATTTGTCAGATACCATACACAAAAGTACAGGAAATTTTTTTAATTATGCATATACTTTATTTACATACCTTCACTCCAGCACAGTAGATGTTCATTTACTGTATATTGTGCAGTAGAACACTGAACTAGTACACTAATTGAACTAATTGATAAATAACATGGAATTTCTGTACTTTTACTTGAACTTTAAATTCCTTTATTATTGTACATACATAGATATTATTCCCATATTTATTTGCCTTACATTTCACTTTTTTTGCCACATATCAAGGAGGGAAACTTGTTTTAGTTTCCTGTTCAAAATTGTTTTTCTAGGCAATTTTTTGCATCATACAATAGTTCCAACAAGTAGGGAGAATTTGTGTGTGCTGCAAATTGCATAACATTGTTTATGCATGCAATGGGTTCTTCAGGCGTATTAATGTTTCTAGGGACATAACTTTGCTCTTCTTCTTCTTCTTCTTCTTCTTCTTCTTCTTCTTCTTCTTCGTTTCTTCATCATCATCATCATCATCATCATCATCATCATCATCATCTTCCTCCTCTGTGTTGCAGATTAAATCTGTTGGTGAAGTGAAAGTGGAGTGGGTTGACAGAATGTCATCACTTCAAATGTAATCATCTGCACTACATGAAATGTTTGGCATTTTCATTAATTCAACAGTTGCTGCTGCATTTTCTTGAACTTCAATGGCCACAGAACGGTCTTGTTCTTGATCCCCAAACGCCACTTCGCTGAAGCACTTTGTGACAGTTTCAGGTTTTATTTCCTTTACTGCCAAGCCAATCCAATTTACTGCATCCACGACAGAAACTGAGTGTGCAAGAGCTAATGCAATTTCGGCTTTTTCAACACTAAGATGAAGTAATCAACTATAATGACACTTGACTATGTAAATAACCCCCTGGTTTATGGGTTGTGAGAGGCTGGTTGAATCTGTAGGGAACCAAGTCAGTTTCACGTTTGATAATGTTACTTTTGGGTGGCAGGTTGCATTATCTCAGAAAAAGAGAACTTGACGATTTCCTTTTTTCACTTTGGCATTGAAAGAGTCCAGCCATTCTTTCATAAGACCACTCACCATCCATGCCTTTTTATTGCTTCGCCATGTGACTGGGAGCTTACTGACATCCATGTTTTTGAAACAGCATGGTTTTCCCACCTTTCCAATCACCAATGGCTTCTCCATTTTGCCTACAATGTTTCCACACAGCAGTATGGTGAGTCTTTCCTTGGATATTTTTCCGCCGGTGCATTTGTCACCCCAAACTGCTAGTTTTGAAGGCAGCGCATGATAAAACAGTCCCATTTCACCAGCACTGAACACATCTTTCGGATCATAATCCACAATTAAGTTGAACAGCATTGTCTTCCATTCTGTTGCTACACTCTCCTGCACATCCTTAGCTTCCCCACACACTTTGTTCCAAGCAATGTTGTGCCTAGCTTTTAAACTGTCCAGCCATCCTGTGGATACCTTAAACCCCATAATTCCAAGCTCTTTAGTGACTTTCAGAGCCTCACTCTGCGACATAGGTCCAGATAAAAGTAAACTTTTGCCCAGGCACTAGCGAACCATTCCCACACTATTTCGTCAATTTCTTCATTTCCGGTCTTCTTTGCCTTTCTTTTCATCTGCCCGTTCCTTTTCATCCATTCATCCTGACTCTTATCTTTGTTTCTTAAAGTCTCATAAATTTGTGTGTTCCCACATTTGAAATGGAACACAATTTTGGGAACACAATTTTGTACACACAGTCGCCTTGATTACATTAACCTTTTTGTTATGTGGCAACAACACATACCATTTGTTCAACATCATGTTACTGTATCTTAAAAAGTCTACTATTCAACTGAAGCTGGCAGAAAATAATGACCTTGCCGGGTAAAACCATTGTTTAACGGGACAATACCCACCTCTTTCACTGCGCCCATTGCAGCAGTGTGTTGGTAGATGTGCAACAATGTTCCTGTATGCACCGGTGTCCATTAATAATAAGGAAAATGAGAAAGCTGACAAACAGAGTGCTGACCAGTGAACCGTTTCCTTTGATGTACTGTACTGATACTGAGTGTAACTCACTCGTTGTTGAACAGAGCAGCGCGGTTTTAGGTCCACACCAGCAGCACTGTGCTGTGCTGGACCTGTTTTCTTGGTTTTGTGCCACTTAACATAGGTGTTAAAAGTAACATCCTTGTAGAATAACTAATGAACTGTAATACAGCAGTACTGTATAGGCTCTTTTCTTCATTATACAATGAATTATTAAGTATTTTTGAAGATTTGCTTTCTGTTTCCATGTTAGGCATGTTCCACTTTATACAAGAAATCAGCATAAAAAAGTGCACTGAATGTGTTGAGACAGAAATACTTGTACTATGGTTTAGGCAGATATCTGAATTATACACGTGCCAATTTGAGAAAGTTTTACTGTATTTCCATCATAAGCAGGGTTCCTATCTATCTGTTCTAGGTAGTTTCCAGAGAAGGCATTTAGTGATGTTTCACAGGATGTCTTATCATGCCCACCATTTGTCATCCAACAATTGATTAGGGAAATGAGTTTTGTTAAAGTACGATTGAGGGACTTAAGTACAAGTGAAATGAGATTGTGTCTAAAGCTTTCGCTTACATTAGGGGAGAAGTCTGGTGGGTATTATAAGGATTATCATTTTATGTCCATCCCTGACACTGAGTCTTTCCCAGTCAATCTCACCAGAAGCTCCAGTTTCTATCTGTGGATTTGAGCTTCATGTATAATGTGGTGGGTACACCACCTCCACTTCCCATTTATCTATCCTTTCAGTATACCGTCAAACGGGGTGATTTCAGACACCGGGGCGAATTTGAACAGTATGGCTTATTTGCTCTTTGCCACCGCATAGAAACAAAGAGTTACTTATTTTAAAGTCCGTGCATCAGTTATTTTAAGTGCAAGATTTCATTTATCGCTTTCCCCAACTTTTATTTTGCATCAGTTGTTTCCCTAGGTGAATAACTGACAAACAGTCTCAGTGTTAGAAATCCATGCATTATCATATAGTGGAAACTTTCTATTGTTGCGTCAAGCAGGAAGTTATTGTAACCGTAATTGTTGGTGTGCTATGTAGCTAACAGTATGAGACAATTTCTGTACAAGTTTGTCAAGTTTATCATGCAAGGTTATATAATAACAACGGTTTTTGTGAAACTGTGTACTGTATGGGGTGATTTCGGACAATGCCGAGAACGTATAAGAGCAGGAGAGGTGCTACAGTACGGTGTAATTATGACCTGTAACTTTTAGATAAAGCTGTTTGTGATATTCAGAGTGGTAAATTATCATACAGAAAAGCATGTGATTTGTATGGCATACCTAAATCAACCCTACAAAATAAAGTGCAGGAAGCACATCCAAAAAAAATGGGAGGACAGCCAGTGCTAAATAAAGAATAAAGAAGAAGAAGAAGAAGAAGAAGAAGAAGAAATGTTGAAGCAAAGTATCTTGAGGGCTGCACATTGGGGATTTCCCTTCACTAAATTGGGTGTTAGATATTTAGTTAAATGCTACCTTGATAAATCTGGCCAAAAAGAGAAGAAATTTCATAATAATTTGCTAGGAGAAGAATGGGTGCATTTATTTTTCAAACGACAGTCAGAACATCTTTCCGTTCGCCTAAGCAAAAATATTAAACGAGCTCGTGCAGAAGTGAACAAAGAGACTGTTAAGATGTTTTTCTCCAATATCAAGGCAAAGCTAGAAAATATCCCACCTAGCAACATCATCAACTATGATGAAACCATCATTCTGTATCACTTATTTGTAACAAAGGGCTACCTTAAAATGTATAAAATGTCACCAAAATCAAATAAAAAGCATGTAACTATAATTGACATGCCAGTCACAGTCAAGTGGATGGGTTATGACAGATGTTGTACTTTCTGCAGAGGTGACAGGATCCAGAGGAGAGGATAGTACTTGAGGTACCTCTGGTACAGGTATCACAGGTACACCTCTGGCACTTTTCCAGCACACCAATTCACGGCAGCTGCCATTTGTTTGACAGTAATCAGTGTGATTTCCAGCTGCTTATCAATGACAACCAACTCATCCCGTGTTTGAAAACAGCATTCACAGCAGGGCTGCATTTTGGCTGGCAATGTATTGCAAGGCAGTGAGCAACTAACTTTAAATTAAGCCTGTTGATTATCTTTTAGTCTGTTGATCTAAAAAGTTGCTAATTCTCTTTAAGGATTGAAGCAAATACACAAAACAAGATTTCTATTAACCCAACAACAAAACATGGTAAAAACTACTAGTATCCTAAAACTTTTTAGCTTAATTATGATTGTTAGCAAACTCAAAAACAGTTAGTTTACAATAAATGCAGATTATATAGAGGGCTACTCTTTTTTAAGAGAGTAGAGGGCTATTCCTTTTTAAGAGAGAACTAGATGTAACACGATATGTTAGTGAGAATATCTGCTACAGTAACTAAACCAAAAACAGATTTACTACAAATTGCTGATGATTATGCAAAGGACAATGGTAGCTTCCAAATATTCTCAAAAATGCACATTTATTTGCATGGTTTTAAGGGGTGATGTATTCTTTGGCAGAACTGTGAATCACAGATGCTAATTTGCTATGAAATAAGTTATGTATCCAAACACTCATAGTGGTAACTTATGAAAATATAGTTTTGTTTGTAAGTATCCAAAATTTCTCAAAAATAACCCTATTTCTCACATAATTGTACCACGAAAAATTTAATTTTGAATGAGGATATGTCTACTGTTCTACTTTAAAAGAGCACAATTAAATTTAAACTTATAATTGTCGATAACAAGATGAGTTTTGCGTGGCACTCAGAAGGTACAAAATTTCACAATGTATCACAATACAAATGGGTTTTGATACAGTCAGTGGGAGCTTATGCAGAAGTGATGTGATGGTAAAATATGTGAATTTTGAACTTCAAATTGGGGCGCACGTTTTCTACACATAATCTCGCACGAAGGAAAATTGTGAAGTCAGCTTACACACAAATAAACATACCAGCTGCACGGATTTTTCACTTAGCTGTTTCTGTGCACACTTGTATACTGGTGTGCCGAACACTTCAGCACGAGTTTATCTCGGTCAATATCACTAAAATGTCCAGCACCAGCAAAGCATGTCCTCTGCCTGTTGCAGCTAATAGTGCAATGAAGAGAATTAATTCAACATATATGATATGAATATAGACAATGCATCTGCTTGGTGTTTGATCTTTCCTCTATTACTTGTTTCAAAGAAAGCAAATTGGCATTGCAAGTCCTACCAGCTGTGAAGCCTGATTGCTGTTCTTCCTGTTTGTATTCTGACTGCACTAGGTATTTGAGAATTCTTCCATACAAATGAGTCACCATACTTGTCAATGAAATGCCTCTATATTTTGCACTGTACATTTCCTTTCATATTGTGTAAATGACTGATACTCGAGCAGCCTTCACCTGATTGTATAGAAGAGCATTGCTTAAAAACTAATCAATTCACCAGGACAAGGGTTCATATAGTTTCCCTGTTCCACACTTGACAAGTTCTACTGGGATTCTTTCTGGACCTGCAGGGCACCCATTTTTTAATTTATATACAGTTCTGTCAAGTGTGGGAACATCAATGTTTCTCTCTTCAATTAATATTTCTGTTTCAGAAATAATTATTTATATGTTCAGTAATTGCTGGTAATAGTCTACTCATTGTTTCATTGATACTAATTGTATCCTGGTATGATTCTTCCCATTTGATTTAAATATTTTATTAAATTTCCATACTTTTGAACATCTTGCTTTTCCTAAATTTTACTGGGTGCACATCTATCCCACATTTGTTCTTTAGCAGCTAAAATTGCTGCCTGTGTCATTGTATTCAATACCGTATAATTTCCTATATCGAGAAAAGTACCTTTCAAGTAGGACAACTAACTCACACACAACAAAAAGAAATGTGGTACCACACTGTACTCACCTTTTTCCTACACTCTAATTATATACATAAAACATAAACAGTATTAGATTAATCAGGTACAGTTAAATGCCAGTATGTGCCAATCCTTGGGGGGGCTGTAACTACCAACAGTTGGTGGATTTGGAAGGAAATACCAAGAGATGGGTATTTTTCCATACTACAATATTCCTTTCTGTACAAACAATGTCCTAACATCCAAGATGAATTTTCACTCTGCAGCAATGTGTTCACTGATTTGCAACTTCCTAGCAAAGTAAGACTGTGTACTGAACCACGACTTAAAACCTGGGCCTCTTGCCTTTCACAGGCAAGTGTTCTATCACTGAGCTATCCAAACACAACTCTCAATCCACCCTCACAGCTTTACTTCCAACCTTCACAGAAGTTCTCCTGCTTACTTTGTAGAACTAACACTCCTGGGAGAAAGAATACAGCTCCTTTTTCTGTTGTCCTGTTGTTCACATCAGCCTGATTCAACTGCCTAGATTAATACCCATGTAGCATTCAAGCTCTCCATGAACTTGACCAGGAACACAACCAATTGTAAAATGACCAACACCATGGGAGATTATAAATGATTTCTCTGTGTCAAGCTATGCTAAAATGGCAAATTGGGCTAGAATTTCATTCAGTTTTAGCTTGGCTGTTTCACACTCAGGGAAGCCATAAGTATTGTTCCCTTCTTTAGCAATTTGGTGAGACGTTTGGCAGTAGTGGTATATTCTGGGAGAAAGCTGCAGTAATAGTTTTCTGAGCTCAGAAAATGACTGTAATTCTACCATGTTACAAAGGGAAGAAAAGTTTTCACCACACTGGTTGATCATGGTTTGGCTTGAGCTCCATCAGCAGAAATTATGTTGCTCAGATACTTAAACTGTGATTATGTAAACTTAAATTTCTCTTATTTCAGACTGACATTTGCATTTTGAATCTGTGAAAGAACAGCTTTGTCAGTGTGCATGTTCCTCTAGGGAACTAGAAAATACAGTTGTGCCATCTAAATAAATAAGGCAGATTGAAAGTTTTCACTCCCCTCAGCTATAAATTAGAAAAATGTTGGAATTCTGATGGTGCATTATACGGTATGATTTTTCTCCATCTTTTGTCCATTTAGGAATAATCATGATGGACAGAGCTCAAGAACTGCTTGACAGTTGTGTTGCTCCAGCACCAAACAATTCTTAAATGCTCTGCCTATATGATTTGTTAGTAAATGGTCTTGTGTTCAAGTCACAATCAGATGACATGTCAAATTTATAGCAGGCAAATCCCAACATTCTGAAAAACCTGTGCTGCTAAATTCTTTAAGTACTGAATACAACAAATTTCTACCCTTCTCAGGCAGATGCATCAGCTTTTCTGGTAATTTCTGTTTTAAGGGGCTTGTGACATTTACATTGCTTTAAATACTCTACTACAACGTAATTTTTCTTGTTCCTTCTTTTTTCCCTGTCTTCCCATTTTACAGTTTCATTTGCTGGCAGCTCTTGAAATGTTCACTAAA
Source organism: Schistocerca americana (assembly GCF_021461395.2). Taxonomy (NCBI): domain Eukaryota; kingdom Metazoa; phylum Arthropoda; class Insecta; order Orthoptera; family Acrididae; genus Schistocerca; species Schistocerca americana. Next base: position 546,328,454 of record NC_060119.1, read on the forward strand.
TCTATTTTGTTGGCTACATGGCATATGTAATGCCAAAATTAGTATTAGCTGACAAAAATATTACTTCATAAATACAACTGGTTAACATATACTTTTTTCATGTGCACTTGTGAGTCATCTGGCAACTCATTTCTGCTGATGGAATTCTCTAGAATACCTAAGAGGGTTGGAAATTTAGATTTGACATGCACCCAGAGAACCTTTCTCATTCCCCCTCATTAAGTTTCCCAGCTATTTGACTTAAACACTGAAGTGCAGCAGTCTTCTGGAAAGGGTGAAACAGACCCTGTCCTGCCCTTCTCAAATGCCTGTACAATATTGTTGCTACCAAATTGGAATTCTTGGTCACTTAATTGAACGACACTGCATACACAGCACAGGAAATCACTTTTTAGGAGCACATCAAAACCTGGATTTTCCCATTGTAGTACCTCTACTGTGAAAACAAATATTTCTGTATCAATCTCCAAATTAATCTCCTGTGAGCCTTCAGGACACATTATTCTGAATCCTCAACCATTCAGATGAGAAGTAACTTGCCACAAGGTGTGGATGTCACTAGGCAGAGGGAGGGTAGGGGGTGGGAGTGGGGGGAGCCTGGCATTGGTGGTGGTGGCTTCTCACCTGATGAATGAGCTCTAGAGTGGTGGCTCCTCTGTTTCTCCATCTATTTCCTGAATTTCTGCCTCTACTGGCACCTTCACTATTTCCTCTGTGGTCACATCAAGCTCTTGGCAAATTCTATTCTTATGGCACCCAAACCTGGGGCATGCCTGTAGCATACGCTCTACAGTGTGTACAGTGTGATGCACCAGTCCTGTTGTCACAGTTGTTACTGTGTAGTTTTCTTCTTCCCTCATTAGAGTAAGCCACACTGTTTCTTGCAAAGTACCAGGAGATGCAAACTTTATCTCAGCTCATATTCTAGAATCAGTTCCTTAGAGCCATGGCCTAATTAAGCAGAATAGCATTATATTCATGGCATCCTGTGAAAATATATATGCAGGAAGAAGCAGCTTGGATTTTATCTGAAAATGACTTAGTATCATAAACACATTTTTCTCTCAAATTAGATAATTTATCCCCACAGAAGATAACATTTTTTGTTTGCAAAACATGTATCATCAGCAGACAGTTCAATTTGAGGATTATTCAATTGTAGCTCACAGGAATGTGCACACACATGACCCAACATATCTAATATGCTATAGGAATATAACAAAATTTTCATTTGATATCTCCACAAGAAAACAGTAGAAAATTGCTGAAAGAACCACCTTTTATCAGGTTAATTGCCATTGGAACAGATTGCTAAACTACATGGGCTTATGAAGTTGAAGCAGTTGCTAATTTTTTGTCTCCACTAAAAACGCTGCAACCACAACTGCTTGATTTGATTTCCATTTAATTGTTGGTTCTCTAAAGTTGCAGTTTGTTGCTGTAACTGCTCTAAATACTGCATAATAACCTCATTCACTATACATCTGCTATTAATATTTCTGTCTACAGTACAAGTAATTTCACTATTATCATCTTTCTCTGGGGCTCTAATCTTAATAATTCTTTGCCTCAACGGACATTCTAAAAATTTTCCCATCTTTCATAGAGAGTGTAAAGTAATAAATACACTACTGGCCATTAAAATTGCTACACCAAGAAGAAATACAGATGATAAACAAGTATTCATTGGACAAATATATTATACTAGAACTGACATGTGATTACATTTTCAAGTAATTTGGGTGCATAGATCCTGAGAAATCAGTACGTATAAAAACCACCTCTGGCCATAATAACGGCCTTGATACGCCTGGGCATTGAGTCAAACAGAGCTTGGATGGCGTGTACAGGTACAGCTGCCCATGCAGCTTCAACATGATACCACAGTTCATCAAGAGTAGTGACTGGCGTATTGTGACGAGCCAGTTGCTCGGCCACCATTGACCAGACGTTTTCAATTGGTGAGAGATCTGGAGTATGTGCTGGCCAGGGCAGCATTCTAACATTTTCTGTATCCAGAAAGGCCCGTACAGGACCTGCAACATACGCTCTTGTGTTATCCTGCTGAAATGTAGGGTTTCACAGGGATCGAATGAAGGGTAGAGCCATGGGTCGTAACACATCTGAAATGTAACATCCACCGTTCAATGCGAAGAAGAGGTGACTGAGATGTGTAACCAATGGCACCCCATACCATCACGCCGGGTGATATGCAAGTATGGCGATGACAAATACACGATTCCAATGTACATTCACCGTGATGTCGCCAAACATGGATGCGATCATCATGATGCTGCAAGCAGAACCTGGATTCATCCGAAAAAATGACGTTTTGCCATTCGTGCACCCAGGTTCGTCGTTGAGTACACCATTGCAGGCGCTCCTGTCTGTGATGCAGCATCAGGGGTAACCACAGCCACGGTCTCTGCAAACGTCATCGAACTCTTTGTGCAGAAGGTTGTTGTCTTGTAAACAACCCCATCTGTTGACTCAGGGATGGAGATGTGGCTGCACAATCCGTTACAGCCATGCGGATAAGATGCCTGTCATCTCGACTGCTAGTAATACGAGGCCATTGGGATCCATCACAGCATTCCGTATTACCCTCCTGAACCCACCAATTCCAGTGCTAACAGTCATTGGATCTACCAACCCCAAGCAGCAATGTAGCAATATGATAAACCACAATCGCGATAGGCTACAATCCTACCTTTATCAAAGTCGGAAACATGATGGTACACATTTCTCCTCCTTACACGAGGCATCACAACAACGTTTCACCAGGCAACACCGGTCAACTGCTGTTTGTGTATGAGAAATTGGTTGGAAACTTTCCTCACGTCAGCACATTGTAGGTGTCGCCACCGGCGCCAACCTTGTGTGAATGCTCTGAAAAGCTAATCATTTGCATATCACAGCATCTTCTTCCTGTCAGTTAAATTTCGCGTCTGTAGCATGTCATCTTTGTGGTGTAGCAATTTTAATGGCCAGTAGTGTATATAGCATAGTTGCACACTTTAATTAAATTGGGCAACAAATAAATAATGATGAACAGATATTGTCAGGCAAATACTACTTCAGTAGTAGAGAGTAGTAGTAGAGAGCTAAGCTTTATCTCATGACTCTTAGTTGTAAATGAAGTTCCATTTCAAAATTTATATTTGTAGGTCATCTTGCACTGTTTTCTGGATCGTCAGTCATAACAGGGGCCTAGAATAATAATGAGGACAGTGTTGTGGCAGCAGCAACAGCAGAGCACAGCCTGCAGCCAATGTGAGGGCAACATGTGGTGGAGTGGGAACCAAACCCAGGACCCTCCACTATGATGAACAACCAGTTGTCAAAGTGCTCAGATACCCAGGTCCACAAGACATGTACACCTGATGCACCCATGTAAGCAGTGGTGTACCCACGAAATCTGAATAGATAGCAACTTGTTTGCCTTGCCAGGCAGCACCCAGCTGTCTACTGACACACATGCCATAGTCAAAGGACACACGAAAGCATAGTGCACCAGGGATGTCAGCCATCTATTGTGCCATAAGGAAGCAGGGCATTCAGGTGAAAGATTACATATCAGATCAAATTTCTGCACACCAGTGTACAGGGTGGCCAATGTAGGCAGTGGGCACATTAGGTTAGGATGAGAGTTTAGAGGTCATAAGAATACATACCTAACAAGCAAGTAATTTATTCAGAGAGGGGTATATGGGTCCTATAACTGCTGCTCACACCAGCCAAGAACAATAGTGCTTCAGTGCCACCAGTTCCAGCAGTCACCAAGAAGTATGTAACAATCTGACGTTGATCAGACACAGATCAAAACCAGTCACCATTCTTTTTTAAATACAATAGTTTATGCAGTCTACATTGTTTTTATTATATTTTTAAAATAAGTGGTACCTCATATTCCTTAGTCAGCTGCGAAGATAGACCAAAGCCAGATATTAAATATTGTGTATTGTGTGACTATTTATTGTTTTCTTGTCAGTGGGATTAAATTCTACATCTACAGGGTCAACACAAAGTCTTGCCTGCCCTGATTGTAACAATTTATTACAGAAAAACCATTTGACATAATAATTTACATTTGCTACCATCACATAGGTTAGTGTTACTAGTTTTTTTAAGACCACTTAGACTAGTAAACCTTAACACATGCTCCCTTGGTAGCTTGGAGAATGCCGAGGTGGTATTCCAGTTCCTGCCAGGTGTTTTGTAACATGTGTTCTGTCACAGTACCCACAGCAGCTTGTATCCTAGCTTTCAGTTCGTCGTCATCAGCAACTGGTGTGACAAAGACTCTGTCCTTGGTATAGCCCCAGAAAAAACAAAACCAAGGGGCGTAATGTCTGGAGAGGGGAGTAATGTCCGGATCAGTGGATTGGAAGGAACAGTCCAACACCCTGGCCACCCCACTCGCCAGACATTATGCCCCTTGACTTTTTTTTTTCTGGGGCTGTTTCAAGGACAGAGTCTGCGTCACACCAGTTGCTGACGTTAATGAAATGAAGGCTAGGATACAAACTGCTGTGGGTACTGTGACAGAACACACATTACGAAACACCTGGGAAGATCTGGAATACCGGCTTGACATTCTCCAAGCTACCAAGGGAGCACACGTTGAAGTTTACTAACGTAAGTTGTCTTAAAAATAGTAACACTAACCTATGTAAAGGCATCAAATCCAAATTATTACGCCAAATGGTTACTGTGTTATAAATTTTTATAATCAGGGCAAGATTTTGTGCTCAGGTGTAAGGTGTAGAGGGGTAGTGAAGTGAGCAGGTGGAAAAGGAAGGAGGGAAGACAGACAGGGAAAGAGAGAGGGGCAGGAGCATATGGTCAGGGGGAGGGAGGAGGAAGATACACACAGAGTGAGGAAATGGACAAAGAAGATGGACAAAGAGAGGACAGAGAGTGGAGACGAGGATATACAGATAGAAGTGGGAGGATGAGATAGACAGAAAGAGGAAGGAAGAGGTAGGCAGAAAGAGTGGGAGGAGGAGCCATTCAATATACGTCAAGTACAAATGTAGGTGAAGCCATGTGGAAGAGACTGTTAAATATATAAAGGCGATATAAATTGCATAATGTGTTTTCCCAGTATAATTATGTATTATTATCATGTCTAATGTTTGCAGAAGGCATTGGTTTGATGATTTCATGCAAATGTTGCTGTAAAAAGGAGAAGAAAGTGTGTTGGTTCTTTTATTTTCAGTATAATTTATATTTTAAAATTTGATGAGAAACTGCCTATTCTGGCATTGGTTTTAACAGCTGTTTTATGCTTTATTCCCTGAACAGAATGTTGCTGCAAATCATCGAGCAAATGATGTAATAGTAAAAGAGGGTGCACCTCAAATTTTGACAGCCCGCTTCATGTATGGACCATTGGACATGATCACCTTAGCAGGTAAATATGATGATAATAAATGGAGCCAGAGAAAACACATTTCTGGCAGTGCTTGCATAAGATATTTATAGATAGGATTTTGTACTAGTATGACAAAAACTACCAAAGCAAGGATTTCTATGTAGAAATTTCATATTCAGTGAAGCTGTCTTATGTCAAGCTAATGCTAGAACACACACAATGCAGTCACAGTCACTACAATGTTGTATATTCATAGATCCCATTGTGAAATAGAAACTTCAGATATGTGCAACAAGACAAGGTATACATGAAGAAAATTACAGAGTGCATGATGCAAAAATTGAATAGTGACTCCAATTTAAATTTCTGCAATATAGCTGTTTTGCAGCCCTATCAAACCCTAAGCTGTTTTGTAAAATATAAATCAGTGGTACATTTTGCACCTTCAACTACTGAAGCAAATAGCCCTGTAGTTGATAACATTTTTAAACACACATCCACACATTAGTGTAAATACTGTAGTAAATAATCTTTCAGACCATGTTGCTCAACTACATGTGAACATCAGAGGCATCAGAACATTATGCTTGACACAAATTACAAGAAATAGTAAAGCATAATGGAAAAAAGTGGAAGGAACAATTGTCCTATTTCAATAAACTAACTAATCCTAAATTTCAAAATGGCATTACTATATCATGCTAAAATATGAAAAAATTACATTTGAAGTAGAGGAAAAGATTACAGACCATTATGACATTAAAAATTGGTGCTATTAAGTTCTTAGCAAAGGCATCAGAACGTGGTAACAACTGTTTGCAACAAAAAGGAAATTGAGGAAATGAGACAATTGGTTGATCATAGAAGCCCACAAATGTCAGATATTTGCTATAGTGTTCTATCAGTAGCACATAATTTACGTTTTAAGATGATCCTTGAAGGAAGGCCCTACCATTTCCAAGAAAAGCATTCCAAAAAAAATTGTAATAAAATCCAGCTACATACTAGATCTCTAGGGGAAGTTTGTAATGTTGTCAACTGTCCTTTGAAAAAACATTCTAGCTTTCATGACGTAATCAGTAGTAAAATAAACAAAAATTGTTTGCACAAGCTTCGTAATACAGTAATTCAGTTTTGCAATTAAACTCTTCAGAGTAATAGTTTGCCAGGCAACTTTAATATGCTGTAGTCACCCCACTTCAGAAGAAAGAAAGTAGAGCAATAGCATACAACTCTAAGGGGCAGTCAGATGAAAATTAGACAGACCATATAACGAGCATTGTTCAGATGTTGATAACATAGTTAGGTTTGCGTAGAGGATACTTCTGTATTTGAAAAAGGAAGGAACAGTGTGAGCATACCAGTGGGAGGAATGTGAGGAAGTGAAATTCATGCCCATATGTGTGCTGTGTGTGGCAAACACAGTAGGTAATGTGTGCATGTGTTTGCATGGAATAAACGACTTCAAGAAGGTCGGTGTCATTGAAAGACAGCAGTCAACCAGGACAGGCTCATGATGTCATTACCCCTTCTACTGTTGCCATGGTGGATACTGCCATCAGAAATGACCGACAGCAGACAGTGAAGACATTTGGCTTATTTGGGCATCAGTCATTGTTTGGCACACACCATCATGACATAGCATCTGAAGTTCTGGAAAACTGAACGCAGTGGGTTTCCCACAGCCAGATGGAGCAGCAGAAGCTGCATCAATTTCTTATTGTCACAGGAAATGAAACACAGTGTCATCATTTTGAGTTGAAGAATAAGTGTCAGAGCCAACAATGGAAGCACATGGATTCACCTCCACCAAAAAGATCCAAATCAGTGCAGCCAGCTTTGGGAAAGTCATGATGACCTTGTTCTTTGACTGCAAGGGCCCATTGCTCACTGAATTTCTAGAACACAGTGCTACAGTTGATGCACAGCAGTCTGTAGACACTTTGCAAAAATTGAAATGCTATCAAATCCAAATGCTCAGGAAAGTTGATGGACAGCAGAATTCTGTTGCAGGATAACGCCCATCTACATGTTGCCAAGGTTGTTTTAACTACACTGCAGAAGTTTTGCTGGGAAATTCTTTACACATCCTCCTTATGGACCTGATTGCTCTCCCCATGTGATTTCCACACTTTTGAAGCCCTGAAGAAAGACATTCATGGCTGTTGATTTGCTTCAGGTGAAGAGGTGACATGCATGGGTTCAGTCATGTTCCATAGATTATGGCAGACATTTTTTTCTTTAAGGCATTGACTGTGTTGTCTCACATTGCAATAAATGTATAAACAGTTATGCCATTTACTTTTGAAATACTAAACAGTTAATTTACTTTTTTCTATCTTGTTTTCATTTGACTGCCCTTTATGCAAGTGCATCTCATTGTTCTCAGAATTTTCTAGACAAAACAAAAATGTCTACTGTGGGACTAGGATACCTCAGCACTCCTGTGGGTGAAGATGGGGTAAGGAAAGGAAGGAGTTAATAAGTTAGCATGGAGAAATTTGAACCAAACTTTCGACACACGTGGTTCACTATCTAGAAAAAAAAATGCTCTGAGGGTAAGACACCACTAATATTATTAGAAGGGGTGTTGTACCTGAGAAGTGAGTAATATGTAAAAATAATTAAAACTGACTGATGTTAATGTTGAACCCGCAGTGATAGGGGTTGCTAGACTGATTGGTGACAGTTGTGATGATAAATAACCTTTGGGGATGAGGGAGGTGTATGTAAGCAGAGAACCCTTCATAATCATCTATTTCTGTTTGTAAAAGAAGAATCGTTGTAACAAGATTTGTCTGAAAACTAGCAATGTTTTGATTCTTTCTTTAGTGTGCTTGTTGATGATGCAATGCTTCTGCTATTGTGTCAGTTCTTATCTTCACCCCTAAATTATTTACATTCTGTCAGAACTATACAGAAAGTGTAATATTTCAGGGCAAGTAAAAAATTTGTTGGTCTGAAATAGAATCACTGTGATGATTAGATTAAAAATGCACTCATTTTTCTTAAAACATTGCCCCCTTCTTGATCATTTTCTTTTTTGCTTTTACTTCAATTTACTTTACTTTTCTGTTGAATATATTCCATCCTTGACTGGTATCCTGGAGCATTTTCAAAATAACACTCTGTAGCCGTATTACCATTTCATTGGGCTTGGAAACATTTTTCAACTACAAATTTTTTTAGATGTTGGAATAGATGGATCTCTTGATGTGAATCAAGTATACAGGGGATACTCATAAAATTTTAATTATCTCCTAAAAAATTAAAGTTACAAAATTTTGTAGGTATGGATCAGCAGTCCAATTACACACTGACATCCCCATGCGACTAGGGCAGCCAAAACAAATGGCACAATCCATTGAGGAAGTGGATATGGGCTGTACTATTATTGCATCCTCTAGCTGCATTTACTGTACTGTGGCATGACTTATCTCACTGTGTACGAGGACCGCAGAATGTAATAGCGATCAAACAAATAATTATATAAGTTTATTTTTTGTGCTGATAATTAAAACTCTGACTAACCATAGAATGTGCAGCAGTTTGTTCTTCAAAGATCTCAGTCCTCTCATTGACATTGACACTGTCCTGAGGAATAATAATTTCCTTAAAGAGACTGTTGCAAATTTTTTTCATCTGTTTCAGCCAGAAGATTTGCATTGTACTCATCAATTATTGTTTCGCCTTTTGAGAACTGTCCATTTAAAAGAATCCGACAAAAATTAATTTTTTATGTTACATGTTTCATATTTTCTCCCCTCTTCGTAATGGTTTCACCTAGCATGCAGAGACAGTAGAAGATACATTTTTTATGTACTAAAGTCCACTATCATATTTATTTCATTTTAGGTATTATGGAGTGAAAGCTTAATCCTCAGAGTTTACGTATTTCAGTCAAACCTTTCATAATGGCCTGGTGAAGCAATTGCACGCAAGGGAGATAAACAGATGGAAACGATATGAGCCCTGCTCAAAAACAAAAATGGTATTAAGTACCTGAGTATAGTGAGCATTCGCTTCACTGTTTGTCCAACATGAAGTTTGTATGTGTTGCTTGAACTGCATTATACAAACATCACCACAACAAAGTAATATGTGAAAATATTGGTACATGATCTGTTTCTTCAAGTAAATTTCTTTTAAACTAAGCATAACCAAATGTAACTATTCCCCAGATGAAACTGGCTCTTCATTGACATTTATGCTCAGGAGGTACCAGCACAAGAATTTCCTTACTATTGCTGCAGTATCTGTGTCAGATGAAGAAATTTTCTTGTTGTTCACATGTGACAAAGCTTGAGTGAATTACAGACATTTATTTTGGCCAACTTGTCCTTTACCATGGAAAATACCTGTACAGGAGTTCTTAAAAACAAACACATTTATTTGTAATCTCATTCATATTAGTCCATGGCTGAGTCAATAAATAAGTCACAATATGGGTAATGAGATCAGTGCTGAGGGTATCAAGCTGGAATTTACTTTTGTATTGTATTGTATTGTATGTTAACCAGGGGCCTAGAAACGACGGAGAGGCTCCGTCCCCACTGCACCCGCAGTGGTCCACAACCCCACAACGGCTACCGCTGTCCGCATTGCCCCTGTGCTGCCCCACACCGAACCCAGGGTTATTGTGCGGTTCGGCACCCGATGGGCCCCCACAGGGAACGTCTCACACCAGACGAGTGTGACCCCTATGTTTGCGTGGTAGAGTAATTGTGGCTTACGCATACGTGGAGAACTTGTTTGCGCAGCAATCAACGACATAGTGTAGCTGAGGCGGAATAAGGGGAACCAGCCCACATTCGCCGTGGCAGATGGAAAACTGCCTAAAAACCATCCACAAACTGGCCGGCTCACCGGACCTCGACACAAGTCCGCCAGGCGGATTCGTGCCGGGGACCAGGCATTCCTGCCCGCCCGGAAAATCGGAATTTTCTTTACTTTTTCAAAAGTTCCCCCCTGTAAATTTAACACTTACCCCACATTCAATAAGACCTTAAAACCTGCATCTAAGAACTGTTATGGCTCCTGTCTCAGCCAACAAGTGATTACTTGAGCCACAGCCTTATCGCCTTCATTTTGCTGCCTTCCCAGCTGGTTTTTAAGGGGCCCAATCAGATGAAAATCATTGGAAGCTAAGTCTGGATCATTCAGTGGACATACCATACATTCCTAGTGAAATTTTTGCAATAATTTGTCTTGTTGTGTGAGGATGAGAATTCTATCCAGACGAATAGTGCCCACTGCATTGAGTCCAGGACATTTGCAGCAAATGGCCTTTTGTAGTTCCTGCAGAGTGGTACAGTCGAGTGTGGTATTAAGGCTCATTCTGAGGTTGAAATTTCAGCAACTGGAAGACAGCTTTAACTCAGGATGGCAATCTTGATGCCCCAATGATCCATATTAGGAAGTTACCTTTACCACAAAGCAATAGGTACTGTATGTATATGCTGGCTTTGTTCCATTTCTTCCCTACTCTCAACCTGCAGAGGACTCTGTCTACAAACTTTGCAAAAATTCAGCCACTTGCTATTAACGTTGTGCACAATTCTGCACATGCAACGTAGGATGTACAACTTGTCATAGATTGTTATTTGACAATCTTTATGGATCATTCCCCACATTATAATGTGGGATTACTGGGAAACTCCATAGAGTGAACAACATCTCATTGTTTACAATTATTTCCAATCTTTTTGGCTATTTCTGTATCCACTTTGAAAAAGATATCCACATTTATGGACAGTCCCTTAGCCCAAAACAAAAGCACAACTGCAGGCTGTTTTAGTCAAGTACTTTCCTGTGGCAAACCTACCATCTTACACTGGCTGCAGTTCACTAACTATTGACTGCAGAGTAATGTATACTGAATCTCTTCCGGCTGACATGCTGTTTCCTCCTACAAATAGACCAACAGGAAATTTATAACTGTGTGCAATATTTTGACATTTGTGGCTTATCTATTGACTCACCCTCTTAAATCTGTTGTTAATATTTCATATCCACATCATTTTTATATCACACTATAAAATGCATACATTTGATATTTTTCACATCCCAAAGACTCATCTACTAAGATATATGGAATCTGAACTAAATAATGCAATGGAAAAAAATCTTATTCATTTTATTTCCTTAGTTGTATATTTACTGCTTCTGGTTTACATTCTGTGTTTCAAATTATCATGTTTACTTTTCAAAATGGCTTGACTGGGAGTACCAGTCATGTGAGAAACTACTTCTTAGCACCCTCTGTTTGTTTATAGCTTTATTTACTTGTTTATAATAATTATTCACACAAGTTTTCCTTTTAAGGTGAAAAGGTGGACATTCATATAATGAAAGATGTGCGTGCTGGAGAGTGGACATTGATAGCTACAGAAGTTACTGACAAGACTGGACGGGTGACATACACCATTCCTGATGACAAAGCCCTTGGCTATGGAATGTACCCAGTAAAAATGGTTGTTAGGTTTGTTTAATGTTTTCATACTCTGTAATTTTGTGGTTATAGCAGTAATAATAGTTCTTAGTGCTTATGGTGATTGTGGTAATCACAGATTTCCTCTACCATATTTATTAATTGAAAATTTTTCACACTTTCCTTTATTTTTTTGATTTTTCCAGCACTTTTTGACTTGGTAAATAATACTTTGTCCATGTAGATAAGAGTTCGGAGTGTTAACCACAGAATAAGCATCAAATTGGACGGTGCCAATAGCAGCATAAAATAGTTGCAGATAAATTTTGAACATTTAGAACTAAGCGGGCCTTTTTGTGAACTAATTCTAAATCAGGAAAAGTATGAAGTGGAAAAAAATGCGTGACAGATAACAGTGGAGGTACTTCACCGAGGATGCTATGTTTAAAAAGTGATATAAAGTAAGAACAGAATATGAAAGATGCTGAAGAACTTCAAATGTCTCTGAACATGACACATCAAACAATTAATGGTTACAAAACTTGAAGGCCCTGTAAGACACCACCTTCCTCAAAATGTGTGACCATGTTGATCCTGCTTACACCATATTGCTAATTTTTATTTCTTTTTAACGATGTGTTTAAGCTGGAATACCTTGCTGGGAGCTGCCATCTAATGTAAACTGGTTTGCTATGTCAGTCATTGTATGAAAATAATTCATTTTCAGTGATAATTCAATCTCTTTCTGTATATTCACATTCATGTTGAGGTCCACACTGTATCACTGGAATGTTGTTATGATCGAACTATGATCACAGAGAGTATTTAACACAACAAATGCCACAAAAATATAACAAAATGTAAATACTACTTAACTGGAACTGCACAGTGTGGAAGCTGATTCCTGCTGCAATTTCATGGAGTGTACTGAAATGAATAACAAATTCCCAGCAGTCATACTACTTCAAATGTACCAGTGCATTTCTTTATTATGATAACAGACTATTGAAACTCTTGCAGCAGCCATTTGACCACATAAACATGTAGTAGTTTTTAGGCTTGTGAGATACTCTTACCTACTTGAGAGGTTGTCAGATTTAACTTATTGAATTTATATGACAAAATTTAAAGTGTCTAAGCAGTGATTATTATTTAAAAAATTTGACCTGCAATAAAATTTTGGTGGCATTTGATAAGATACATTGTATTTGTAAAGTAAGTACAAAACACACACGTATTTTCCTTGGTTAACTACTGTGCATTAACTTTTGGAGGACCAGCCACATACTTACATTAAAAACCCATTCATTTCTTTCCACTTCACTTGAAACCTGTTCAGTAAGTGAAAGAGGATAAGTTGGTAGGTTGACTGATTGGTTGGTAGGTTGATTAGTTAGACTTCTGTTAAAACTTTCAAGCTGAAACAAGTGTTCGATAAATAACATTATTCTCTAGTGTCATGTCCCCATCTTCAGGTATGTGCAATTGTTACACCTGTATTTTATTTTTCAAATATCTCTTCCTTTCTGTTATTCTGCACATTTTAATGCATCGTCATGGCTAAAACTTAGTTTCATGAAATTTGGTCATTTCTGCACCTGTATGCAACTCACTACAGCTGACTTATCCAAAACTGTCATTAATCTTGTTTGTAAAGGGGAAGCAAACTTTCCTCATGGGCAACTGTTGTTGTTGTTTATTAGTCCTGGAAATCTTTCTTTTTGGCTGCAGTACTCATTCCACCTCCTCATTAGAGTAACCATTTTCCTTAAAAGTAGGCTATAAGTAATTCAGCTCCTTTTTGCAAGTAGCCTGCCTATCATATTTTATTTGCCCTAACCACCAGTTTTTTCATTGAAGCTCTCTTCTGTGAATAGTTTCTATGCATCAACTACAGCTCTTGGTCCGAGAGTCTTAACAGAGGGACACATTGGCTGTGAATGCTTTCATTATATTATTGGAAGTTGTACTAATATACATTATAATTAATCTTTTTTCCTGATATCTTTGAATAATCCTTATTTTAAAGGCATAACATCCTACCACACATTATCTGTTTCATTCATTCTTGCGTGTTGCAGAAAGCTGGAATTTTTTGCTTTTCTCTAGATAAAAGTTGCTTAACAGCCTTGATGACAAGCAAGCAATTAGAGACAAATTTCAGTTACTGTAAGCATCTTCACACTTGAAATATTTAATTATAATAGTAATGCGTGAAGGTTTGAACCAGAGACATCCTATGTCAAGATAAGATCTGAAGATAGCTATAGCAGCAGCAACTGCTCAGTTACTGAATGCCTGTATTCAAGACTCGTCATAATTATTTTATAATAACTATTGATCATGGACTGTGCTTCTTTGTGACATAATATCTGTTTTTCAAAACTTCTTTAGATGCTTACCTTCAATTCCTTGTAATTCTTCCTGCAAAGATGTGAACATATTTTTTAAACATGCTGATATAATAAGATAAATTAGCTACAGGCTAACTTCAGTTAGATATTAGTAAACTTTCATGGAAAAAGCAAGATATAGGTAAAAAGAGCTTTTTCTGTGACACTCCATTTCTTTAGCTGTTTATTTAATGACTTTCTTGATAGAAACACAAAAAAGCAGCAAGAGAAAAAGTTGCTAAAGAAGCTGGTGTAACGACAATGTTACCTGTGGAAAAGACTGATTTTTATACCCGCCAGCTTCAAATGATATGCTGCATGCAGAATCTAGCTTGAGATTCTGAAGAAAGTAACTGAAGAAAAAGTCATTGTGTGAAACATTCTGACAGGTTAGAACTGCGTGCCAGACTTGGACCTACAAAGGATTCAGGGTGTGAGTTGCAATTCAGCACATGGTTTTAATCTTCTAGTAAGTTTCAAAACTGTTCGTACTCTACTGCAGAGTAAAATGTGCATTAGGTGGTTGTACCTTTGAATATTTTAGTTTAATTGTTGTTATATCACTTCTGTATTCATGCTGCAATATTTACAGGTGCTTATAACTGTTTCAGAGGTGATCACACATCAGTGGACTTCTACATGGCTGTTGTTCCACCTAAAACAGAGTTCGTTGTCTTCAGTATAGATGGTTCCTTCACTGCAAGTATGTCTGTGACTGGTCGTGATCCAAAAGTCAGAGCAGGTGCCGTAGATGTTGTGAGGTACAGAAGAACTTTGTTGTAATTTAATATTGGTATTCAATGTACTTTTGCCACTGTGTGTGTGTGTGTGTGTGTGTGTGTGTGTGTGTGTGTGTGTGTGTGTGTGTGTGATATATATATGAGAGAGAGAGAGAGAGAGAGAGAGAGAGAGAGAGAGATATATATATATATATGTAAAAATTTTCATCATTCCATTTTCTCTCGAGTACTGAGTGAATTCATTTAATTATTACTTTCATGCTTACTGTAAAGTGGAAAAAATTGCTAACTTGAATTAAATAGGTTATAAATAGGTGTTCCTTGAAAGATAACACACATGGAAAATGTGTGTGTCATCTGTATACTGAGGGCTTAAATATCAAGGTGTACTCGTAATACATTACAGATAGTAGAAATTAGCCAAAGTGGAACCACTATATGTTTGCTCTTCATGGATTTCACCTCAGAATTAGAGATGCCAGCAACATATAACAAAAAAATGCATACACACACACACAAACAAACAAACCTGTGTGCCAACATTACGCCAGCTGGACATACAAAACCAAGATGCAGTTCAGCAGGTGGACTGGGATGGGATGGTGGTGCCTTTTGCTTATGGTGGGTATAAGGAGAAAGAGATGGGAAGCTGGAGGAGGGGCAGGGAAGGGTAGCTAGTGGCTCGGAGGGAGGCAGCAGGTTTGCAGGCTAGGAATGTGCGATGGAGGGGTTGCGGGTGCATAGGGCAGAAGCTGACTCATAGGTACTGGAGCTAGAAACATTTGGTGCATGATGATGATGATGTGAAGATGTGGATTGAAATTGTTGCAAATCTAGTAGTGTTATTTGAAGCTTCAATATTTAGTATTATGATGGCATGTGGAATTTGGTTTCTTTCTCTCATGACACTGATAGAATCGTTCAGTGTGGGGCGACGAAAGGGTGAAGTGGACTGCGGTAGTCGTCATGGGGTTGTGGACCACTGCAGCTGTGATGGGGACAGAGCCCCTCCATCGTTTCTAGGCCCCCGGTTAAGATACAATACAATACAACTATTAACACATGTGCATTGTTAAAATTATAGTCCATTTCTAACATTCAAAATGTTGAATTGTACTATTATAACTTTAGATTTCTGTTTGGCAGGCACTGGCAAGAACTGGGTTATTTGATAGTGTACATAACAGGCAGACCAGACATGCAGCAGCAGAAAGTGGTCTCATGGCTGTCACAACACAATTTTCCCCATGGTCTCCTTTCGTTTGCTGATGGCTTTTCTACAGATCCACTGGGTCACAAGACAATGTATCTGAGAAACTTAATTCAGGTAAAGGTTATGTGAACTTTTCATAGACTGGTAAGTGCAACACGTGCTGATCTCAGTCCTCCTGACCTCAGTCTCCATTAGCCCTTATTGCAAACTGATCTGTAGCCCTTTCCCTTTCCCGTTCACTCACTCTGCTCCCTCTCCTGTACAGAGCCTCCCTCTTACTCTCTAATGTCTTCCTCTCCCAGTCTACTCCTCCACATCAGTGTGTGTCACATGTAATTACCCCATCATGTGCCAGGGCCAAGTTCACCAGTGCCACACTCCTATCTTTTACACTTGACTCCTCTCACTCCTAGCCCTCAGCCATCTTTCTCCTCCAACTCCCCACCCTGACCTCATTTGTAACATTCACTCTCTTGTGTTCCTATTTAACTAAAATTTGATGGTGATAGTATTACCAATCTTTTGCTTAGGCAATCAGATGAGTATTTATTTACTCATTTCCGAAACACATCATAATTACTTCACAGAAAAATGTTTAGTTTCATAGTTTTTTTTGTTGAGTCATGCAAAGGAATTAGTACTAATTATTGTAAGGTAATAGAATGTTTGCTGGTCCAAATTAGACATATATTTTAGTATACAAGACAATTGTAATCATTAAACTCAAAATTTTAGTAAATATTGAGTCTTTGTGTAAGTCCTTACTATTACTTATTGGCCTGACACCACCACATTGTCAAAGTTTCATTCTTTGTTATTCAGTTGTTTTTCTTCATTTAGGAGTTTGGCTGTTATGAACAGGAGCTTGTATGTTGTTAACAGCTCATTTTTCATCTTTTTTGGGGTTAATCAGTATGGAATGTCAAGTAGATAAAAATGAAAAATTTCAACACATTTTACCCTTAGAATTTAATCTAAGATCTAGTGCTGCTGGAGCCTTAAGAATAATTTGTGGCCTGTAGGGGTGAAGCTTTTGGTGGGAACTCTCTCATTTCTGAAAAGAAAAACTCAACTTGTGTGATGAACTGCATTCCAGAAAACCACCTCATTTTGATAAAAATCTCCCAAATCTGTTGTTTTACAGTAATGCTCACCAAACAATTTGCAGACTATCACAAATTACGGAATGTGATAACACAATCATTGTGAGCCTTTTGCATTCATTGGTAAGATACAAAACTTGGGTATATGGAAACCACATGTGTTAAGTGACACCAACGAAAATCCATAAATAATGATATGTTTTTCCTTGCTGGTCTTTTATGTAATTGGCACAAGCCATTCCTTGGGAACTTTGCTCCAGTTGACAAGAAATGGTGCCTGTATGTGAATTTAAAGAACAGGAAAGAATGGCTCCACCTACTGAAAAAAGAAAGACCCCATATGCAGGATTATGCACACCCTCAAAAACTATTGTACATTTGATGGAACCAAACCAACATTCTTCACCATGAACTGCTAACATGAAATGTAATTGTAAAAGCTGCTGCATATAACAAACAGCTAAGATGACTTCCTTTTGCTACTGAAAATTAAAGATCTGGTAAATCTATGTTGTTAATTCATGATATGCACAACCATATACTGGTGGAATCATGTCATGTATGATTGCTGAACTTGGTTGGGAGCCGTTTCCTCACTCTCTATAATCACCAGATTGAACTCCACTTATGATTATATTTTTTCAGGCCTCTCTTTAATAACATTCAGGGACAAGTGTTTCATGATGAAACTTCTTGTAGCATCTGGTTATCAGATTTCATCAACATTAAATAACAACAGTTGTACAAGAGAGGCATAGAACTCCTAACTGAATGATAGCAGACACAGATGGTGATTACATCACTGAGTAGTGTACTAACAAAATCAAATCATGGCATTATAAAAAGGCATGAACTTTTTCAATAAATTAAATTTCTTCACCAAAGTTTTGTGAGGAAACTGTTTAGTGGAATCAACTCATCACTACAATATTAATTTTGCTCTTTACTGTGAGATACTAATAATTACTTCATCACACTAATGATTACAAAAATTGTCTGGATAGTTGTGAGTAAATCAACATCTGAAGTTACTGTGGAAGTAAACTTGCAGACCTACTTTCTTTGCATAGATACTCTATTAGCACAAGTGCACATGGATGAATATGCTCTTGTTGCACAGAAAATAATGGAGTGCTAAACAAAATTTAAATATTTATCTTAAACTTGTTGAATAATACTGTCAGATGCAAGCTATTTTCAGATTAATAGAAATTTTTAATAAGCCTGAAATTTTACTTCAATGTTGTGCAATAACCCATTTGAACACACTATTTTTTCCCTTCAGTCTGTAAATCATTTCTCAAGAAATTCAACTAACATTATTGATCTGTGAAAATCATTTTTAGAATAAATTGCCTTTCTTTCATTATAGTTATAGGACTAAGGTAGATTTTAGGATTCAGACCAGGATCCTTTCAAAGAGACACAAACTGAATCAGTGACTGATTGGGTACACACATCAGTTACATTGTACCAGTGTATTCATGAACAATGCATAATAAATTTTTGTCAGTGCATTTGCACAAATCTAATTAAAATAGTGCTTTGGCTGTAGGTAACAGAAGGAATTACTGCATTTATGAGTATTATACATACATACCTCAGCATTTATGTAGCTCACACATCACTCTTTTCCCAGTTACTAAATGCCATGCAAGATAATTAGTATTCTCTCACCTTCAAATACAGAATGAATCTCCATCTGATGCTGTAATTCCTTGGGACTGAAAATACTTCAGTCTCACATCCGCATTTCGACCTGTGCAATCCGATGGCTAACAACCGTAGGTGCATTATCCTTTGTGCCTTCCACCTTTCCACCTTTTTCATTGGCATGCTTTTGTCTCCCTAGTGTAGGACTTGCCTCCACTGTTCTCATTCTGTCATTACAGAAACCACAGTGAAAATCCAATGAAACTTTGCACAGATGTTGGCCAGTGTCTGTAGTACATCTATTGATTGTATCATGTTGCTCTTTTGAGTTCTGAGTGCCCAGTGAGCATGTCAAGATGCCTAGAATATAGTGTCTCCCACCAAGTATGAGGACCTCAGGAGAAATTTTGCCTGAAGCTATGCACCCCACATAACTTAACTAGCAGCAGTCTGCAGGCACAATGAAGATGCTCCTGCAGCATTTTTTATAGAAATTGTTTAATCACCCACAATACAGCCCATAATTGGCTTCCTCTGAGTTTCATCTCTGTTCACATGAACTGCTGACTATGAAGACAACATTTTGGCACAGGCAGTGAGCTGTAGACCAGTGTAGAGAATTGGCAGAAAGCACTGGCAGCTGTCTTCTATCACAAGGGTATTGGAAAGCTGTTACAACACTACAACAAATGTCTAAGTCAGAGCAGTGACTGTGTAGATAAATAGCTGGAAGTTGTAGCTAACTGTCACAGATAAAACATTTTTTTTATTTTCATAGTGGTTTCCATTTTGTGGTCAATTGGAACTTATTTTCCAAATACCCATTGTATTATTTTGCAGTATACAATACATATATAGAATATGTCCATATTGAGCACAAAATTACAAGTTAATATTTAGCGTGTCTACCAAAGGACTCCTTGGTTTTAAAATTAAATTATATAAAAAGGAAGATCAATAGAAGAACGAAACAATGGAATGTTTACTATGAAAGCTGTAAGAATTTTACACAGGAATGTTAAAGTAGTAGCTACAGTTACAATACATAGTGTCTGTAAATAGTACTCAGAGGCCCAGAGTGATGAATTCCACTGGAGAAAGGAGGTTAACCACGTAGAAAGTAAAGGTGGAAATCATGTATTCCATTGAACAACATGTGTTACTGGTACCGGAATATTGCAGTATTTGACAGTGCTGCTACAACAAAGCACAGGTTTCAGACATGATTTAATGTTCCAAAAGGACCCAGTGTGAAAACCATTCACAAGTTCTTCACCAAATTCGAGTAGACAGTTAGTGTGGCTGAAAATTTGGTGGCAAATGTTGGCCAATGTCCAACTGTGGTTACTCCTGAAATTATCTTCCACAGTTTCTGAGCTTGTTTGGCAATATACGAGAAAATACACGCAAATAGTTACAGAAGAGAGTGATATGAAGTGTTTCAGCATACCTACAATATTGAGAAACAATCTACATGTTGCAGTTCAAAATGCAAAGTCACCAGGTCAAACTCATGCCTGTTGTGAGACAAACAGCCGACTTTGAAAGCCAGATTCTCACAACAATGGAGTCTTTTACGTTGGCTGCATCTGGTTCACAGGGTTTCAGTGTACAGCAGAGGTTTATTTGGCCCTTTGTCCATGTGAAATTCAGTAAGTAGTGACTGGCTAAGAGTTGGATGATCGACCAGACACTAAGTGGTCCTTGCAGCATAGGGTCCGACCACATCACACCAAATAGATGTTTTGATTTCTTGATGAATACATCAGGAATAGTCACTGTGTTGGATTATCCAAAATTTACTGATTCAGACACGAATTGGCTCCCTATTCACCCAGCCTGATTCCTTGTGACTACTTTTTGTGGAGTGCATTGAAAGACACTGTCTGTAGAACTACCCCACCATGCTGGGTGAGTTTGCATCATTGATCTGTTTGGCAATTGAATCCATTTCTGCAGAGACATTACCAGATGTGATGGCGAATTTCACTGCTTGTTTGCGCAATCTCTCCACTATGAGGAGATGTCATTGCAAAGAATGGTTGCAGACTATGTGCTGATATGAGCCATACAGTGTACACTACCATCTTTTAGCAGTTTTTGTAACCACTAATTCAAAACTGCTGTATAAAATACTTAAAGATTTCACAATAAACATAACATTTGTTGCATTCTTGTATTAATCTTTGTTTTGAGGCTATTTAATTTTAAAATCAGGGAGTTCTGTTTTAGACAAAGCATACAAATAAAAACAGCCTAAACATTATTTATAAAGAGAGTGAAAATTATGACTGACATGAAATGTTGAAGTTACACTTTCTTCCCCACCCCACCCAGTTCAACATACACAACCCCTCACAGCAGCCAAGCTTCAGCACTGTTACATTATAGTCAACCAGGAAAATACAGCTGTGTGTGCGCGCGTGTGTGTGTGTGTGTGTGTGTGTGTGTGTGTGTGTTTATAAAAAAAAGTGCAGAACTGCATTTACACTCTTGCTCTTACAGGAACATGGGGTTGCGATTCATGTAGCATATGGTAGTAGCAAAGACATCAGTGTGTACACTTCAATTGGTTTGAAACCAAAACAAATATTCATTGTTGGAAAAGTTTCAAAAAAGCATCATACACTGGCAACAATTTTGCAAGATGGATATGCAGCACATTTGACAACTTTAATGGCTCCTGGTGGATCTCGGCCTGCCCAAGGAAATGCCAGAATGGTCATACCAAGAGGATACTTTGGACTGCCAGGACAAAATGCCTCAATTAGAAGGCGCAGGTAATAATGAAGTTTATTTATGTCAATAATATTGAAAGTTCAATAACTCTGTGTCATTTTGCATGATGATGCCTTTGATACATCAGTTGAATCATCTTGTAAAAAGTGGAATCTCATTTATTGCATGTAAATTGTTGGATTATTGATGTGACCCTTCAGACTTATTTAATTTTGAACAATGGGATTAGAATATGTAGCTCTGATTATCCTTCATTCACACACACAGAAAGTGTTTAAATATGAATGCTCATTTAGTAGAAAATGGAAAATTCCAAATTCTGTATATTAATTATTTCCTATGTGCAAGCAGTAGTTTTGTTTATTGTTGTAATTTATTTTATTATTGCATATCAAACTTAAATTCTCAATAAAAGAGAAACAAATTTGATATAAAAATAGTCATCAACAGAAGGTGAGTGAAAATGATTGGCTACCATATTTGGCATCTGGTCAAAATGTAACACAAATTTAGTCAAATCTGTAAGCCATCTCTTCACTTGCTGATCAAATTAATTCAAACTGGTCTGTTTCTTCTGTAGTCTATTGCCAATATGATTTCAAATTTTAATTAAGTATTTGTGTCTTTTCTTGTCTTTTAGGCTTTTGTGGTAATGTGTGTTAAGTATTTGAAATCCCACATTTCTGGTCTGAAGTATCAATAATATGTGGAGAAGCTTATTATTTTTTCCGTCACACAGTTACAACACATGTAATGAGAATTGTTATTTTGTTTTCGGGAAACAAAATGTGTACTATGTTATTCTTACCGTTACTGTGCTGATAGCCTTGTTTCAACAAATTAGTAGTGGGTTTCAGGAAAAAAATCTTCATTCTTGGCCCATACATAAAGTAAGATATGGTACACTCATTCATGGAATATTCTATTATAACTTGCACTTATACTCAATATAGGTCCAGAATAATATTCTGGGTGGGTCTCTCTCTCTCTTTCTCTCTCTCTCTCTCTCTCTCTCTCTCTCTCTCTCTCTCTCTCTCTCTCTCTCTCTCTCTCTCTCTCTCTCCCCCCCCCCTCCCCCCCCCTCTCCCTCTCTCCCCCCCCCCCTCCCCCCCCCCTCTCCCTTTCTTTTTCCCCAAAAATTGCAGTAAATGTAGACAGACACAGCATTTTTTGCATTGTGAAGCAGTTGCTCTTCATTTTCCTCTACTGAGCTCACTGTGCAATGTTTTGTTAGTCTCTCATTACTTTCAGTTAACGAGAAGTGCCTTTAAAAACGAGTCCAATACTTTGCTTGTAGAGGGTAACACCTGCCTTCCTCTTGTTACATATTCTGGGATTTGCACTATTTGGAATGATTGTTCCCCAAGTGTTAGCACTAAAGTATGCAAACATTTTCTTACTCTGACCTGTGGTTTTATGGTGCACAGTATAAGGACTTAATATGCATTAGTACAGAGTAGATAAGAAAATTTTGTTGAACTTTGATCACTAATTTCATCAGAAGAACTGTTGCTTTTGTTGTAAACTTTACAAGAAGAAATGCTGTCATCATCTGAACTGTCATTACATTTAGAACTAACATTTAAAATTTGCTTTACAAGATGATCTCTTCCCCTAAAGCAATATTTTTTATAAGTAATTTCACAACTGGAGAACAGAAAGTTCAAACTGGTGTATTGCAATGTAGATAGAACACACAAAGGGAAAAACATTGGAGCAAAAAGGAATGCTGGAGCGTATGCAACACCCTCCTGTGGCTTTACAATTGGGCTATATTGACTTATAAAGGGAGCTGTAACTGTGCAAGCCATAGTCGCCGAATAATGTGAGGACCTCATGACAGTGTGGCTCATCATATCATGAGTAGGCGTTACCACTGCAGTTCTGGCATTCTCTCAGCTTTGGAGAATAAATAGTTTATTTTGAAAACAAGATCATTATGAGACCTGCCCAGTATACTGCAATAAAGTTCATCAGTTTCCCCATCGATTCATGTACTCGGTATCAGATTGCTTCAGTATGGCAAAACATGTAACATTTATGTTACACAGTCATCTGCCTACGAATTCATATTAGCTATAAATTTTTATAACAACAAAAATAATCAATTATTTATAATATAACATATATGGATAGATAAAATATCTACTCACCAAGCAGTGGCAGTGGAACACACACACAAAAGGATTTAACTAATGCAAGCTTCCGGAACCAGTGGCTCCTTCTTCTGGCAGAAGAGTTGAAGGGAAAGGAAGAGAGGTGAAGGAAAAGGACTGCTGAGGTCTAGGGAAAGGGGTACAGTTCAAAAAAGTCACTCAGAACCCTGGGTTATGGGAGACTTCCAGACGGGATGAGCAGGAAATACCTTCTCATCCCGTCTGGTAAGTCTCCCCTAAATTGGAGTTCTGGCTGATGTTTCTGAACTGCACCCCTTTCCCTAAACCTCTCCAGTCCTTTTCCTTCACCCTACTTTGTTTCCCTTCAACTCTTCCACCAAAAGGAGGAGCCACTGGCCCCAAAAGCTTGTAAAAGTTAAATCCTATTTTGTGTGTGTGTGTGTGTGTGTGTGTGTGTGTGTGTGTGTGTGTGTGTGTGTGTTCCCCTGCTGCTACTTGGTGAGTAGATTTTTTATCTATCCATTTATATTATACTATATTTTTTTAGACATAGGTGTAGCTTTCTCCCATCATTCTTTCATTTTTTTGCATAGATGCATAAAAATTAGAAGTTTGTGTTGTAGAGACTATATGCAACATGTAACAGCTTCACGACTGCAGCATGTGATCATTGGCCATAAGTGAGTAAGGAAAATATTATGTGACTAGAAGATTACTGTCTGTTTCAGCAATGAAACCACAGTCCCTTCACCTCCTCGTGGCAGCCTGTACATTAAGAGAAAAGTGTACATTAGTCATGTGTAGCACAACTGTACAAATCCAGCACCCATCGATTTGTAGTAGCAGTTGTTACGGAATCTTCTAGTCCCCTCATGACGGTAACTATCCATGTTTTGTTTTTCAATATACCTTGTTCAGTGTTTATTTTTCAAGGCCTATGTTAATTCTTGTGTTTGATCCTCACATATGT
Source organism: Schistocerca americana (assembly GCF_021461395.2). Taxonomy (NCBI): domain Eukaryota; kingdom Metazoa; phylum Arthropoda; class Insecta; order Orthoptera; family Acrididae; genus Schistocerca; species Schistocerca americana. Next base: position 546,353,189 of record NC_060119.1, read on the forward strand.
GCTCTTAATCTCACAAAACTAACCCTTTATCTTAAAACTTGACATATACTGCTGCTTCTGTTTTGTTTTCCAAACATTGGATAATCATAATTTTTCACAGTTCTAAAACTCATATATAAACTTTGTCCTTAAATATTATGCATTTCAAAATGTTCCCTGTATTCAGATATGAAACCATTTAACGCTCAACAACATGAACTAGACAAGTTCTGTAGTTGTTTGGATGATTCACCTATCACACACTACTGCTAGCTCTTAGCACATTTATCCCTCTGCTTTTATATCCAAAAGTATCACAGTTCTCTTGTAAATACTCAGTTTCTGTTGCCAATTCTTTGAGTCTTTTCTGATTGTCAGATAGGAAAACATTATTTCTACAGAAATGTTAAACTTGAAAGTTAAGTCTGAAACAAGTGTTTATTTTCACAATACCTTTAGTGTCCCTACACAGCAAAAACAGTATTTATATGGAGTTCTGAAATGGAGAGCACAGGCTCTTAACATTTCTTCAAGTTTTTTCTCTCATTAAACCTGTTCATGCCGATCAGTAACTAAGATCTCGACAATTGTTTCTGCAGAGAATTATGTTAATGGTAATTTATTGGGTGGAATATACCTAAATAATTTTCAGCAAGCCCTCCAACATTGTGCCTGTACAAGTTCTCACCCCTCTAACTGTGGCTGACTATAATTTAAATATTTATTAACCTTCTTTGAAATTAATTTTTATTAAACTGAACAACAACTATATCTCACACTCTAAACATGAAACTAAAAAAAGTGAAAATAAAACAGTTAAAGGAAGATATTAGATAAGAAGTGGCCGTCTTTCATATGAAAAGGTTTGTAATCAAGTAACTGGAAAAAATTAATGGTAGACATTTAATTGCTTTACTGTTGAAATGTTTCTATTTGTTAAGCATGGCCGGTGAGTATATTTTACTTCTGCTGAATATAAAAATTGAAGGAAGCATAAAAATCTTTCTTTCTCTTCAACTGGACATATTTCTGTAAATTACCTAAACATAAAAGTAATGTATTTGTGGGAAGCTAGTATTTCATAAATTTGTCAATTTGTGGTATAATCATTTCAGTACTAATAGAAATGTATATATGGTATAAACTGTATTTATTGTTTCTTCAACTGTAAGTAAAATAATTTCCAAAATGAAATTACAACTACTAAAACAGAAGAAAAACAAGAGACATTTACCTAGTAAGAATAAACTGAATATATTAGACGCATACAGAAGTTGACAGAAACACTAGCATTCGTGACAAGGTTTTGCTTAATCTAGCAAAATGGAGAGCAGAGGAATTGATGATGTGAGGATTAGAAACAGAAGTTGCACAGATCCTTTGTCAAGCGGTTAGAGTAGGACAAGAGGAAACTGAGACGTTGTCCCTTGAAACATTTTGCATTGTTTTTTCCCCTTTCATATTTTTTGTCAGTGAAGGAAGCCATAATGTAACAATTAAATGTAGATAATTATTAGAGATCTTGGAAACAGACACAATGTCTTACAGCTGATGTTCTTGTAGATGGAAGCATAAAGTATTAAATGTTTTTGTATCCTTAAAAAGTTTTATGAGATGATAAATGAAAAGCACCCGTTTGTTGTGCCTATCTCCAATATTAAACCTTTACACAGCAAGTAAAGTATAATACAACTTTATGTATGTTAAATACAGTCTCACTAAATACGAACTAATCATGGCACAAATGGGTGCAAACCTCATGTTGCTTCCTAGTTCCCTGAGGAAGTTTGGGGGGAGATGACTGGCTGTATAGTAGCTGGCCACTGAAGCAGAACACTGCAGGCCCCTTTCACATTACTAAGCACTGTGAAGCAAGTAGAGAGTAGGTATGAACTCTGAAAAGCACCACTCACAGGCACTTTTACATTGTGTTCCAAGGGGTGCCACATGGCTTTGGGTAGAATGTTTGAGCTGTGTGATATGGTCACCCCTCTGAATAAACTCTCTCATTGCAAAACCAGGAGCCCCTCTCATGAGAGGAAATTTGAATCTTAGTTGCCTGTAAGAACATGTGAAAATTAAAGGTGGCCTGAGAGGTGACACTACTTTAGGTAATGGAGTCTGTAAATCCTGTGGCAGTTCTGAGGCATGTGTTGCGAGTTCCTGTGAATTAAAAGATGGAAAAAGTGAAGTGCTAAAGGTTATCAGTGCTGCATAATCTGTATATGCTGGTTTTAAGCATTCAGTTGATATAGTATTGTGCCTGCCATTTTTCTTGATAACGAATGTGTTTCCTCTTCTCATAACAACACGAAACAGTCCCGAATAAGGGAAAGTGTGGCAGTCAGATGGCATCATCTCAGATCATGCGCCAAACTCTCATCTGTGTACATTTTTATGTATCTCAATTTTTCTGTCACAATGATTATGTTAAGTGGTATGAGGTGGCACGTGGATGAACACAGTTGGTGGATGAAGGCTGCAGAACCTTCCTCAGTCAGTGGAGGAAATGGCGTAGGTGAGAAGGAAACTACTTTCCATATATTATCTATTCAGTTGAACAGCGTATGTCTTTCATAAACGCTATGCGAAGTCCAAGCAGCGCCAAGGATAATGCATCAAACTAGGCCTCCATGTGGCACTTTAATGCCACCTTTAAAATGTGATGCATTCGCTCTACCATCTCAATGCTTGCAAGATGATAGCTAGTCTTGAAAATGTGCCTACTTTCACAGAGTAGGAGCAATACCTTAAAAAGCTGTTTGTCGAATTGTCATCCTCTTTCTGTCATGATGGTTTGTGGGACACCGAACCAAGATTGCACCAATTCTCATGCACCAATTCTCAAGCCATGGACTCTGCCGCTATATTGGGAATAGATACTGCTTCTGGCCATCTCGTGGAATGGTCAATCATCATAAATGAATAACAGGATTCCTCTTTAGTATGGCAGAGGCCCAACAATGTCAACATGAATGTGAGTTTACCTCGCTGTAAGTGGGGAGGGGGAGGGGGGGGGCAATCCCCTGGCATGAATGTGTGTCTAGGGATCTTGCTGAGTTGGTAACTCTTGCATGCATGTGCCCAGGTGCAACAATGCTTCTGCGTACTCAGCCAGATGACTTCCAAGCAACAAGCTTGGCAGAAGCTCTGATGTTTGGGTATGCAAGGTTGTGGTAGACAATGAAAATCTCATGCCACCATCACATACGGATGACATGCTGTTGCCTCCTATGACTTATGTTGCACCAAATTCCTTGGTGCATGGTCTGCCTAGATATGTGCTCTAGCTGTAAGGCCATTGATTCTCAATTAGCAGTAATGTGTTGAAGGAATGCATCTTTTTCCTTGACCAGCCATCATGTCAATCCAACTGATCATATTCAATCCGGGCACTAAAGACTACACTGTTGAGCGCCCATAACACCATACCCATCCATCCATCCATCCATCCATCGTATTCAATCCTGTGCAGTTGCAGGACAGACAGTCTGCACAGTGTTGTTTTTTCCAGCTACATGTTTTATGTCAGTAGTAAACTGGATGATGAATTCAGCATGCCTGCACTGGCAAGGCAGGTTGAGCTCAGTCATCTGTTGACATACAAAGGTTAGAGGCTTGCGATCAGTAAGTATCTTGAAATGTTTGCCTTCTATCCAGGGTCTTCAGTGTTTGATGGGTAAGCAGATGACAAGTAACACACTACCAGATACCCTCCATTTTTGTTGGCACTGACCGCCACCTGACTTACATCCACCATTACTGCAGGGAAGCACCTGGAACCAGATGTGCCAGTAAAGAAGCTATAGCTAGTGCCACCTTTAAATCATGAAATGTAAGCTCCACTTTCCTCATCCACAGAACTTTCCTGCTGACAGACATATTGTTTCTAGTCAGCAATCTGTCGAGCAGTTCTTGTATTGCCTCCAAATGAGGTAAACATTGCCTGTAGTAGTAGTTTAAAATCCCTATGAATCTGCGGAGACCTTTTAATGCAGTCAGTAAAAGCATCTGCTGAATAGCTTCCACCTTCTCAACCAGGGGAGAAGAGCGTGCATGAGAGACAGCAAAACCTGAAAAATTCACTTTGTTAATTCACAGTCACTGTTGATTATCATGCTATAACACTCTAGGCATTGAAACACCAATTGTAAGTGATTATTACACTGCAGCCATGTCTCAGAAAATACTAATATGAGGGCTAATCAAATATAAAAGGGATACTTGTTCATGAGCATCAACAGTTAGTATGACCACACCCCCATTTCTAGTATTGTTGAGTGGGGCTGTTAGGAGATAGGAGAGCCAACAATTACTTACTTCCAACAGCTTTGTCACTAATGTTCATGATGTTGGAGCAACAGGTGCACTGCTCAAAGCATAATTATAAAATTTCTTGCTTGTGAAAAGGAGTTGAAGTGACAGAAATTTTTCGGAGATTGACTGCACAGTTTGGTGATCAAACATTGTCAAGGAAGTGGGTGTTTCCCTGGCAGTTCAAGAAAGGAAAAGAATGCATGGAAAATCAGCAAGGTGATTGCTGTATTTGGACCAGCATTACAGATGAAAACATTCATGTGGTTGGAGACATTCTTAAAGGCAGTCAATGGGCAAGAGTATCAGAAACTGCAGAACAGGTCAGAATAAGTTATGGGACCTGTCAAGGGATCATCAAAAATGACATGCAGGTTCGTAAAATGTATGTTCCAGATGGAACCCTTGCCTTTTGCCTGAAAATCAGAAGTTGAGGAGTTTGGACATCTGTCAGAGGTTTAAGCAAGGTTGTGAAAGAAGGTTGGATCATCACCTGTGACAATACGTGAGCCCACCACTACATTCCCAAACCTAAACAAGCTAGTAAGGAGTGATGGAGGAAAGGGGAGGGTGTTCCAGTGAAAGCAAGGCAAGGTTCTTTCAACCGGTTTTTGCATGAGCTATACACAGTGAATGCTGCATACTACAGCAAGCTGTTGAATAAGATGAGAGATGCACATCACCTAGAGATGAGACCAAGCAATTTGACAGGTCCTCCTCCTCCAGGACAATGCCAAATAAATACTGCACATCCAACACTCTCCAAACTACAGGAAAAGCAGTGGACTCATCTCGATCCCAGACCTGTCACGCTGCGATTTCCATTTATTTGGACCACTTCAAGAAGGTCTAGGAGGGCACAGATTCAAAAATGGTGAGGACATGGATGAATTTGTTCACAGTTGGCTCATGAAGCAACCAGGCCTATTCTGTGATGCAGATTAAATACCTTCCTTCTCGCTAGGAAACATATATTTCTAAAGTGGGAAACTATGTGGAAAAATAAATGTAACTGCCTTTTATTTTTCAATACATGAATTGTTCTAAAAATAAAATTCTGTTTATACTTGTTTCGTCCTCGTACATCAAAACACATAGCAACATAGCGGAAAACGAATTTGTGAAGCGCTGCCATGTTCGAACAGCATTTCATAATCTGAAAGGGATAGAATAATATTCAGACAGTGGTGTTGTGACAGCAGACTTATATTTATGTGCATGGGCCTCTGGAATTTGTGAATATGCTTTGCACAATTGATCACACTAAAAACATGGGCATCAGACACATTGCAGTTAAAATCCGCAATGTTAGGGATGGGATACCTGTCAGGAATGGTGCAGGTATTTATGACCGTATAGTTCTTAACAGTCTCCAAGAACCATCCTTATTTCTACCTTTTGAAACAGTGATGCCCACACACTGTCAGATCTTAAGATGGTACCATCAGTAAGCATTTCGTCAAACTCCGCGTACATGGCCAGTAGTTTCTCTGGTGCTAACTGACATGGCCGAGCAATAACAAGCTACTCATATGTAGTCCAGCTGTGATGTTATGTGGAATAGCAATGCTTGTCTTTTGCAGAACTGGGTCTGTGAGTGTGGGGAATTCCTTAAGTAGCTGCTGAAAGAGGTTATCATCTGCGCTTGGTGTGACCCGTTGTAATGTGGTCTGGAATGGTGGAGCACCTGTTCAGTATGAAACTAATCACGTATCGCGCACTTTCAACATGCACAAAAATAAGACCAAAGAATAAGGAAACAAAGGCAGTTATGTATTCTGCATCTCAAAGATGAATCGCACTCACATTGGTGTTGATTCGGTATTTATCGCAGTCACCACAGGTTTCTCAGGTTGGACATTGTATTCACACCATAGAACCGGTACCAAATTGTTGGGGAATGCTTGCTTTTGGAACTGGATGAGTGATTAGTTGATGAAGTGGAAGGGGTAGAATGTTGTAAACTATTATACAGAATTAATTATTGAGGATAAACTGATGATGCAATGATTATAAATTATACAGAATGCAAAAGAGCACGAATAACCTCCGAGAAAGAGACGGAAGGGGTCAATGAGGCATCTAGTTGTGTGAGAAGAATATTCAGCTGACTAAATGTAGGACAATTGTGTCTGAAATATATTTCAAATTAATTGTCTTGTAAGGATCATAGAAGTCTTAGGAAATGGATAAATGAACAGAAGAAGATGAAACAGATGTAAATAAACTGTAATGGTGAGAAACAAACAAAAAGTTGGTTACGGATTGTGTGGAAGTAGGGAAATAGAGAATATGGTTGTTACAATTTGAAATGAAAGATGATGATAAAAAGAATTTTCTGGTGTTGAAAAGAATTTTCCACTTATGATCCAAAGAATTTTCCACTTATGATCCAAAGAATTTAGTGTTTTACAGACTGATGGAACAAATAATGTGACTGAAGAAAATGGTGAACAGGCATTCAAGAACTGATGGCTAACACATTAAAATTAATTTTGTTCTTTAATGCATTAACTGTGACACACAAACACACACAAACAAAATTATTGAAGTGACATAGCTCACAGCAGAAGCTTGAGGCAGAAAGAAATAACTGTCTCTTCTGATGCTGCAGTGTGATTGGTGAGTGGTTTCGGGCTGATGTGCACACATAGGTGGGAAATAGCAAGCTGGACCAGAGTTACATAGAAAGAGGGAGGGGGAAGCATTACACAAGATGTTCTGCTAGCTAGGACAGATTTTTTAGTTACGCTCATAGTCTAACAGCAGAGTGGTTTTATTTCTCAGCAGTCATGTGTGAGACATCTGATTGCAAATAAATGATCTTATTCCATTATACAAAAGACTTCTACTTTGCAAATGAGCTTCTGCTTTTTAGTCGTGGATTTCATGTGGAATTTATTTATTACTTTAGTATGATACATATATATGTGCACAAGTATATTAATTTCCTTACTTTTAATAAGAGAAATATTTTGTATTTGTTTTAATGTGAAGATTTATTTTGCTTTGCATGTATTAACTTAGTTTAGTTACAGATATTTACACTTCCAAATGCCGGAAAGTTGGATAATTTGTAGGAACTGTGTTTGTTTTTTAATACTTGTGGTAAGCTTTCAGTTTCCTTTTGATTCCTGTTGGCAATTTCTTATATATTTGTGTACAAAAATCTAGAAGTTCACTTTAAAATTTAGATTGTGCAAGATAATTTCACAGTTTTATTTTACATCTTGTGTTATATGTTTGAACTTGCTATAAATTGTCTTACTGCATGATTTTTGCAGCAGTTTTGTAGAATGTGTAGTATATTCATTTTGGATGTAAGAATCCTAATTTCTTAACTTGTAGATCACCAGAAAATGAAAGAAAATAGCCATAAAATACACTGTCAATGTATATTTGCATGCTTCCATGTGCAAGACCACCTAAATGAGTTTCTTGAATAACTTATCTGTTTGTTGAATTCTGCTTGCTGTTCACAATATATGCTGAAACTAGCTTCCACTTTCGAGCTGATAGCTACTCGCAGTAATTATATAAATTTTCTACCTGTTTGTTTCACAAAACCAAATCACACACATATTGTGTTTGTTTAAGAATGCATAAATGGGCAACACCAGAGATACAGTCTGGTATTCAGTGCCTGCTTCTTGGAGAAAGGGAGAAAATTGTGTGTGTGTGTGTGTGTGTGTGTGTGTGTGTGTGTGTGTGTGTTTGTTTGTTTGTTTGTTTGAAGGGAACAAAATATATATAATTCTTTTACTGCAGTGGTAGGCCATTTCATGCTACCCTTTTCACATTTTGCACTCCCTGCTCTTTCTGCTAATCAAATATTGTCATTGTGTTCCAGAAGAAAGTGCTTGGTAAGCAATATATAATGTCACTATAAATTTGGATTGCTTCTCATGTGCCGAGACACATGGCAAACAAAACTTCCATCCTGTGGCACTGACAAGAAAAATCTGAAAACGTAAAAGCCATTGGAAGATAGAAGTATTCTGTAGAACCCAGATGAAAAGTGACATACATGAGGGATATATACACTCACTACCTAAGGAGAATGAAGAAGGAAGTTAGAGTTTGATGTTCTATTGACAGTGAGATCGTTGGAGGTAGAGTTCTGGGTGTTGAAGGAGCCATATTGGTATTTGCCTGAAATCATTTAGAGATACCGCAAAACACAGGATTTTGAACCTTGAGCCATCCGAATACAAAACCAGTATTCCAACAATTGCACACACCTGCTCATTTACATTGTTAAATAATTAGTTACTAAGAGGGGTGTCATTTGAATGAAATACAAAGGGATAAATAGCAGTGACACAATGATGGGTAAGATGACTGAGTTTTTAATTTTAGCTTATGGGCAACTTGGTGTGACATTAAATAAATTTACAGATGTTACACAATTTCCTAGGGAAAATATGGCTACATGCTGACCATTTACATAACTAGATTTTTACTTTAATATTAATGCACATTACATTTTAACAAATGTAGCCAAACATGTATAGATATTGAATATGCAGAAACCTTCCTGTGTGCTTGAAGAAGCCATGAAACAGAAACGATTTTAATTTGCTTTTTTAAACGTTTCCTTTGTTTCCTAGCACATTTAATTTACATGGAAGGGAGTCAAACATTTTTACAATTACATACTTTTCTCCTCTCTGTGCACAGGTAAGGTTAAATTGTGGATATCATGTTTATGAATGCTATTATCTTTTACATAGCAAACTTCATAAGTGTAAGTGTATTGTGAAACTGTTGTTACTAAGCTTAGTTTTCTAAACAGTTTCCAATTGAGGTTTGACCTTCATACTTCTGCATAAAGTACTGGGCAATGTAACTAACACCAGAAAATGATTTTTCAGAATATACGGACTCAAGGATATAAATTCCAGTGACATCTAACATTCACATTGAACAGTTTTTTTTAACTTCTTCAGTACATAGAGAACTATAGTGGTCTCTGAAATCAGTAAATTTATGTAAAAGTTTAGTACGACATAGTAGAGTAGATAAGTAGTGCAAGAGCAGAGGCAGTGGCCTTTTTAAAAATGGATGTAAGTGTAGAAAGTAATCTAGAAATAAACTGCATAATTATGATTGTGAATAGGTAGCATAATTTGTTGTTAGTGCACTATACAGAATTTGCCTGGATAGGGTGTGTGTGTGTGTGTGTGTGTGTGTGTGTGTGTGTGTGTGTGTGTGTGTGTGTTTGAGAGAGAGAGAGAGAGAGAGAGAGAGAGAGAGAGAGACAGAGAGAGAGAGAATGGGCACAAGATAATATTTTTAATACCCTTACAATGTGTTTCTGTCCAATGAACAGTTTGTCAGTGTGTGGCATCGACTCAGAAAATTATACCATATTACATTAATAAATAAAAGTATGCAAATTAAGCTAATATTCTGATACTCTCATTACCAAAATCAGCAATCAATTGAGGCCCAACTGTTGCTACAGTCACACACACAAAAAAAGGGAAGGATATGTGAGTAAAAGAGCATTTTGTAGGTGGCGCAGATTCCTGTTGTTAGAGATGGGAACAGGTATTTAGGAATTGTGTCCATTCATTTGGTTAGATGAATAGCATGACTTACACTTCACATATGTGATGGAAATTAATCATTTACTGCAGCATAATTTGTTAGTTGTTAAATTAACAGGACAACATGTAATGTGTATAATTACAATATTAATTTGGTATTGCTATTATACCAAACATGTAATCTGTAAATGAATGATGTCTTCGTTTCTGTAAAATTTGACTCACTGTTTATTGCAAGATACCTAAGTAATTTTTACTGTTACCTATCTGGAAGCTGTACATGCACCACTAGTTCTTAATTCTTACAGGTATTTGTTACAGACATATGTGCATGGAAAACATACATTTTGTACAAAACACTTTAACTTTGCATGGGTTCAATTTGCCACATAGTAGGCAAATCATCTATTCTCTAATAAGCAGCCTTCAAGTAAATAATTTTTCTGTGGTTGTTATTTCAGACTATGGGAAAAATATGTACAGAATAAAGAAAAGTATCATAACCATCATATATTGAGAGACCAGCAGATTAAATTGGTTTATTGCACTATGTTATAGTAAGTTTCATTAATGGAGAAACTGCTTATGTCTTCTCATCCTAAACTCTTCACAAGGGGGAATTTTGTATCATGTGGAAAATTAAAGCCAATGTAAAAGAAAATTAGTCCAATTGTCCATTGCGTAGCTGCCCCCCCCCCCCCCCCCCCCCCCCTGCCCAGAAAGAAAAGGACATGGTGTATTGACAAATTGATGTCACACACATTCAGAGCACAAGAAAACAAATGAAAACATAATTATTTGATAATACAATGCTCTATAGACAAGTGTATGGAAGTTCAGGAGGATTGTCTCATGTTATCAATGCAGCATGCCTACATCAGCTGTAGTTTCTATTCCTCCTTGTTAGTATCTGGCTTTGATGTTTAATTGCAGTTACTCTTGTGCTTATTTTACAGTACTTAGTATGGTTTATTTTACTTAAAATATCCATAATGCAAATAATACTGTACACAGTGATCCATATAAGAATAATTAAATTAAAAATGCTTTAATTTCATTCTTTACTTCAGTCGATCTGCAAAGCGTGCAACGTCATATCCACTAATGGGCGGTGCTGAATCTCTGGACCGAAGTGCTAGCACTAAGACACGTTGGACTTCACGCTTCTGTGCAACTTCTTCAACTAAGCTTTGATGAAAACTTTATTTCTCAGTCTGGCAGTTTGTGAGAAGAAGTTTAGTTTTAAAATAGAAATTTGTTTAGTGGTTAAAGTATGACAGGAAATGTGGAAACTTTGCATTTAAAATTGATGTTGAATTTAAAGTGAGATGTATTTGCTGACATGAAATCTGTGACATATTCTACAAAATAAAAATAAAAAAATTCATCCCCTTTCTCCAAAAAAGGGGTAAGGAACTTCATTCATATATTCAAACATAAATTCTAAAGACATGTTTATGTGGGAGAGAATGTTTTGTTTCATGTATGTCTTTAATGCAGAATGCACGCAACCCGAAGTGTTCGTGGGCTGCAGAATGGATGAGTGCATCTTTTTTACTTCGTTGAAAATATTTATTTGAATATAAAAAATACGCTTACTTGTGAATATTGGTTACAAATATTCACATCCTTTATTGTTCCTTTTTGATGTCTGATGTGGAATGTGTGTTCATTGTAACTATCAGTGTAAATATTGTACAGCAAAATGTAAGATAATAGTGTTATTTGTTGCTATCGTTTGCAAGAAAATAATATTACTATAACTTCTTATGCTATGTAAATATTTCCCATTAATATGGATCCTAAAAGGCTATATTGTATTGTAACTCTCACGAATAGGTTATCAAGAATGTATGTAAATGGTTCGCACTGTAATGTTTAAGCAGCCTAGCCACTTTAATTGAAAGTATCTCTATATTTTTTGTTATCTTTGTTGGAAATGATATTCAATTTTATCACAGTCTTCATTAAGACTCATTGTGGTAATAAGTTGTTTTTTGTGTCCTTGAAGGAGTCTTCCTGTTACTCTTGTCCTTTTTGAGGTGTGTCTACCACGATATTAAGAGAAATTTTAAAAAAAGTATATTAGTTAGATATTTTTGAAATGTTGTTATTATTTATCTTTTGTAAGGATGTTGTTTTTATGCCCTACTTAATGTACAAATGCGGACAAGATCGTAGAGAAATAATAGTGTTTATATAGACACTTCATCCTTCACATATTCAGATGTAGTGAAGTATAGGCTATTTTGTTGTTATTTATATAGGTCGTTAAATATTTGATATGCTCCTTTGCATTTCAGATCCCTGGTAGAATGTTCCTCTATTCAGATGTGATAGTCACCTTTACAGATATGTGAAACTGTTACTTCAATTGACATTCTGCAGTTTTGTAATCCTGAATGTAGAGTAAATTTATCTATCTACAGTGCTATAAAACATTATTTTTCCTTTTATGAGCATCAGATAGTAGTAAGTGGATAATTTTGACACCTGAATCAAAAGTATTGTTTAAGAAAAGATACAAATTATTACCAGAAAGCACAGATTTTTAAGAGTATAATCAAAATTAGTTGTTAAAAGTAAACACAGCTACAGAAAAAAAATTAAACCTTCAGTTGAATTTCCTTTCTTCCAAAGTGAGGGAGTCTACAGATTATTTAAAATGATGAAAAATACCTACTTGAGGTTGACACGCTAACTCCTGAAGATGGATTTTGTTGAAAAGTGGTTTCTTCCATACATTTCACTTGGCTTCACAAATTGAAATTTGATTTCTAATGAACAGATGTGACAGCAGAGTGCATTTATTATGCTAAACTCAACCAATAGAAAATTACACAAAAATTGCTGCCTTTCTATATCTTCTGAAAAGTTTAGTTTAGTATTTACTATAGAAAAACATCTGTTGTTGATTCTTCATGCAAACTACTTCTACCTGACATTCAGACTAGAATACCTCTTGGAGCACTATAATCTATCAGTCAGTGAAACGATGCAAATAATGTTATTCAGTACTGTATAAGTAACTCCTCAGGTGTCAGTGTGTCCATATTCTACATTCTCAAACATAACTTTCTTAAATTGTAACTTCCTAAGCTCTAATTTTTGTAGTGCTCATTGACCACACCCTGATAATGCCTTTGCCCTGAACTTCATCAATCATAGTGTGACTTCATTTTAGTGTTACGAGCATTCTTACTGTATGTAATAAAATTATAAAAACTATAATGAATCTCACACTTTGAAAAAAAAAGCCTGCTGTGTTGAGTGATATTACTATAGTTTCTTAGTAACATGAAGTACCAATATCTTTAGAAGGTTATTCTTAATTTCATATGTTTTCAAGATTATTTGTGTACACAGTACCTGAAATAATAGACATTTCTAAGTACCACATAGAATTTTCCATCACAGTAGTTATGGTTTCAAGAGTTGAATAATTTACACATACTTTCAATTTCAGACTGAATCTATGATTTATTGATGTAGCTCTCAAAGACCAGTTTCCGTTACCTTATAGGCCATATAGTTTTCACTTGCATGTCTTAATTTTGTGCAATAGATTTGTAGTAAGCATCTTGTAAGTGAAATGTAGAGAAGAAGTTTGTAGCTATTTCATCAAAGGTTTTATTCAAAGATAAGGCATGGATGGTGCAGTTGTGCTTGTCAACAACTGGAGGTGTTTGAGGAGATGCAGAAAAAAATCTGGAATTTTATATAGTTACCAGTAAGGGACATACTACAGAAATTAATTACAAAATGAAGCAGATTATTATATTTTGAATGGAAATGTTAGCCACTAATTTGGCATGATAAAATATCTATTTTCTGACTTAATACTAAATTAATTTCAATTATTATATGTCCATTTAATTCTGCTTCTTTATGCAAGTAAAACAATGGAATAATTTATATTTTGTATTCATACAAATATATTTATAAAATAAAGAACATTAAATAAGCAATAATTTCTTTAAGCTTTTTTATTTATAAACCAGCTTCTATTCAATGTTAGTGATATTTTTCACTTCTCCATTGACAGCAAATAAGAGGAGGAACAAGTTATCCAGTGCAAATAGAACCCACAGAAAATATAATGGGTATAGGCTGTTCACATTGCTAAAGATTTATTGATCATGGATAAGCATATTCAGTAAACACTATAAGCAAATACGAAGCAGTATTGTGAAACAATTTGTATATGTACTTTATAATTACGCTTCACTTGGAATGGCATTTGTTGCCCATACATAAGAATTCACCGAGAGTACTAGACGATAACTGACTACAGGCTTTGCCATAAATCATATGCAGTTGTCAAAATGACAGTGTGCTTTTCTTTTATTCGTAAACATTATGTAGATCATAAATCACATAAGACAAGGTAGCAAAAATAGGCTATACATATATGAACACACCCCAAATACAAGTGAACTTCTCTGCTCTGAGTTTGAACTGGCTTCATTAGAATGATGTACAAAAACTGCAAATTTTACAGCCTAAAATATTTCCTGCTTACAGTGATCCCTCATGTCTTATGCTCGTTTTATCCAATGTTTCTTAACGGTTGTTCTCAACAGGCTATAAAAGTCCATGTAGTCAAAGTTTTCGTTTAATGTTGTGAAAGGACTGGTAAGTAGATACAGTTAAATGAGAAGTAAGTTATAGTCTCCAGCTCCAGTACTAGCATAGAAGGCAATGTGCAAGATACGGCAGTTGGAAGAAATGGAGCAAGAAGTCACTTGACCAAGTGGCCAGCAGATACAGAGAACTTTACTGACTAGTCGTTTCAGTCACATGAAATAAGGATAAAACAGAGGAGACATTCATTTGAGAGAAAAAAATGCTTAATGGAATTTCACAATGTTAATTTGAATATAATTTAAACGCCACATAGAGCAGCATTTTCTCAGAGAATACTGTTGCTTTTGTAATCTGCAAGTAAATCATTTTTTATAATGTTAAAAAAAGATCTGACCACTATCTTTAGGTGAGACATAGCAAACAACTTTCTCATCTGAGAGTGCCTCCATAGCTGAGTGGTTATAATTGCTGCCTTTGGTTCAGAAGAACCTGGGTTGAGTTTCCGATACCTTCTCAGATTTTCCCTGTGGTAGGGAGGTCTCGAATGGAGTCCATCCAATCTTGTAGGGCCAAATGGGTAGTTGCTTGAATAAAGTAGTAGTAGCACTATCAGGATTCTTCTATTGGCAATGGTAGCTGCAGGATTCACAACAAGCTGGCCACATGTCCCACGATCATCAGTCTCTCCTCATACTGCCTTGTAGGCAGTAGTTGGCCAGACAGAAGAGGCCTATGGTCCACCAAGCTGGGGGTGGTGGTTCTCACCTTAAGATGGCAGCCGGATGGACTGCTGAAATATTTTGCCAAGATGACTGTATGATCCAGTTGCAGACTCAACAAGAATAGGATGAATTAATATGCCAGGGAAGTTTACTTAGTCACAATATGTTAAGTTGCTTTTGATGCCCTTCAGTTTGTAGGTACCTCAGTCTTAAGTTTTACTTACACCAAGTCAGAAATTCTTCAACATACAGCCACATATACATTTTCTACAAATATTATCCACAAACACTTTATTCGTGTTTTTCTACTATGAACAGCCATCTGGTTGGTGTGTGGCTCACTAAGTTTTGAGCCAGCACATTCCATATGGGTTCCATAATAATATATGTGATACTACCCATCTGAGTAATATTAAATATTTGTAGTGCGATTAATTTTCTGGTTATTGTGCCACTGAGCATAACCCAAAGTTATCGACCTTCAGTGCAGATAGTCTCATTACTAGTTAGTAATGAATTCATATTAATGCAAATCAGTATTAGACTTACCACTTTTGTTTAGTTGTTTTGTACACAGAACCATTAGCTGATCTATGTATGGGTATGGAGACTACCTCATGAGTTCAAGGACCCTGCTGTTCAGCAGGGGACTGTTCAAGCTGGTGGAGGCTCTGTACTGGTGTGGGGCGTGTGCAGCTGGAGTGATATGAGACCCCTAATACTTCTAGATATGACTCTGACAGGTGACACGTACGTAAGCATCCTGTCTAATCACTTGCATCCATTCGTGTCCATTGTGCATTCCGACAGACTTGGGCAATTACAGCAGGACAGTGCGACACTCCACGTGTGCAGAATTGCTACAGAGTGGCAGAACTGCTACAGAGTGGCTCCAGGAACATTCTTCCGAGTTTAAACACTTATGCTGGCCACCAAATTCCCCAGACATGAACATTATTGTACATATCTGGGATGCCTTGGGAAATGCTGTTCAGAAGAGATCTCCACCTCCTCATGCTCTTACAGATTTATGGACAGCCCTGCAGGATTCATGGTGTCAATTCTCTCCAGCACTACTTTGACATTAGTCGACTCCATGCCATGTAGTGTCGTGGCACTTCTGCATTCCAGCGGGATCCCTACAAAATATTAGGCAGTTGTACCATTTTCTTTGTTTCTTCAGTGTACAATGATATTGGTATTTATAATTAACAACTGTGTTTGACACTAAAGGTGTTCATGCCTTCTCGCTTCCACCTCTTATTGGAAAATCTGTTTCATCTCTCCATGCCATAACTAATAATGTTACTTTTAGTTTACAATCAGTCACATCAACAGATATTTTTGCACTCTTCTAGCAGTACATTCTCTTATATGTGTCATACTAAAACACCAAACTAGTTTTTGATGTTCTATTCAAAAGACTGCAGTAAATTTTAGATGCTTGTCAATTTGTTTGCATTGTTAACCTTCTGAACCACACACAAACATGAAAATATCAAAGAATTTTTGCAAGCAAATGTGTTAAGAACTTCTGACAGAAAGCAGTCACCCCAATCCACATATTAGAACTTCCTTTTGAAATGGAGTGAGTCTGACTGTCACTGAAAATGTCTCTGAATCTAAGTTCAAAGCTGAATGCTTGAATGATGAGATGATGAGAAGGAAAAAGGACATTGCTGTTAACATCAGTGATATGGCAAAAGGTCGTCTTTAGTGCAATATGTGTGCTTTTCTCGTCATAACTTTATAGTTCTTAAAGTTTAACTTTAATTATAATCACCCTTTGTAGTCACTGGCACTTACAATTCCTTCTGTGCAGAAGTGAAGATTGCAGGTGAAGTTTCAAAAGAATACATTCTCCTCCTTGATGTCTTTGCACCTGTAGGAGTTCCTAATCACAGCAAGTTTTCCTGGTGTATGCTTCTTCAGCGAGTGTTGCCTTACCTTTTCTTCCTACAAACATTCTTCTTCTCTCCAAAGATGTAGAAGGGGACCTGTCCATTCATTTGTCTCTGTTGTCTTGCATGCTAGTTCAAGTGGAGTGAATTGTGTTATGTGCAGCGAAGAGTAGTTTACAATCTGATCGAAGAACTATAGGTATTCTACCCAATGTGTTTGTTGACACTGTGCATATGTGTATATAAACCTGTTCGACTTACAGAAAATTCTCACTGTGGGATTTCCTTCTGGGTTGAATCGTGATGTTAGTATTATTTAATCTGTTGTTCATGGAGAAATTTTTTCCATGCGTGACAAGTGAAATTTGAAGCATTGTAGGAACAAGTACAAAAAAGCCATTGTGGAAGCCAAAAGAGCACACAACTTCAGCGGTATTGAGAATTCCATGAATAAATGCAAAGTTGCATGGAAACTAACTAACAGTCTTACTAAAGATGAAACAAACAGAAAAATCGGTATATGCCCTCAGAAATTCAATGATTTCTTTATTAAATGAGTTCAAGAAGCAGGAAATGCTATCACCAAACCTGTCATTAGCTCATCTGAGATTCTTTCAAAAATGTCTGTAAACCACTAGTAAATACAGGTATGTTTACCTTCTCTGAGGTCCCACCTCGTCTTGTCCTAGAAATAGTTAAACATCTGAGATCATCTGAGAATGTAGACATATATGATATTTCTTGTAAAATTCTAAAAAAAAAGTAATAGGTTGTACTGTGTATCCTTTAACATAATGCATAATTGTTTGTATGATGAGACATAATTCTGCAAGACAATAATAGTTTGTGGGTTTTGTTTTCCGACATATGAGACATATTTTAAGTAGTTGGTGTATTCACCTGCTCATCTTGGGAAAATAGCAATACAAACTGATCTTGACATTTAGTTGTGCCATAATGCCCCCAGGTGAGATACGTGTACCAAATTATGCCATGTTCTCATGTGTGGCAAACACACAATATGTCAGATCATACATCATGCCTATAGTACAGAACCTAATTATTTATTTAGTAATGTTGTTTTAATGTTTGATTAGGAATTTGTTAAAGTGGTGTTTTAACTTGACACCAGCACTGATCAGCATTTTGCAAACCAGTTGTATTTTTGCACATATCTAAATAATGCAGTCTGTAATTTCTGTCTTTCATTATCAGTAAGTGATAATCGTTTTCTCTCTCTCTCTCTCTCTCTCTAAGTTCTGTGTACTCGGGTAAATCTTGTGGTAGACATGACATGACATGACATCTGGCACTATTTCGTCTTCTCCTGAAATGTGTGTGATTTCAAATCTGTGACCTTGTAAAAATAGTGACCAACACATCAAGCATGCATGGAGTTGTTTGTATGGCATAACATGCCTTTATGCATGATGATCACAGAAGACTTTGATGTTTTTCCCCATAAATATAGTAATTTAATTTTTTAAAGGGTCAAGTACAGCGAGTGTTTCCAACTTGATAGCAGTGCAGGCGCATACATGTTTTGACAATGTGCAGCTTGCAAAACATATAACACAAATATCTTGCTTGCCATCCCCATCTTTAACTTGAAATAAACATGCTTCCCAACCAGTGAATGAGACATCAGTCATAGCGTAAAAATCTTGTGACATATCTGGATGATGTAAAATATCAGAATTAGTTAAAGCATCTTTTATTTAATAAAAATCTTTTTGGCAGTCACTTGTCCATATTCATAGTGAATTTTCCTTTAATAAGTTTAACATAGCTATGCTATTCAACAGTTAATTTAGCACAAATTGTCTGAAAAATGAGCATAGGCCAAAAAATACCTTAAGCTGTGTTTTAGTTCTTGAACCAGGAAATCTCTTTATATGACTGATACTGTTTGTGTCTGGTGTTATTCCTCTGGAAG
The DNA here is from genome assembly GCF_021461395.2 of Schistocerca americana. Lineage (NCBI taxonomy): Eukaryota > Metazoa > Arthropoda > Insecta > Orthoptera > Acrididae > Schistocerca > Schistocerca americana. The sequence goes on from NC_060119.1 coordinate 546,372,180, forward strand.
AAATTATAAGACCAAGAAATTTGATCTTGCCTCTGACAAATTTTCACTTCTGTACATTTTCTTAACTCCTGCTTTGTGTGATGTTCTTTCCAACAAATCTACTCATTCTTCCTACATAGTGGTGGCTGTTAGTAGATCATCAATGTAAGGATGCCAGGCCCTACGACAGTGCCCAATGTGGTAATAAATACTCCTGAACTTATATTTAGTCGGAATGGCAATACACAAAATTGCTAACTCCTTCCACCAATATTCTTTGATTTCTTTTGATCTTTCCTGCCAATATGAATACTCAAATCAATGCTGGTAAGGTGAAACTTTTGCAACTGCATTGAAACTTTTGCAACTGTTCATCTAAATTCTCTGGTCTAGCTTGTAATGGAATGATAATTTTGTTGATTTTTCTTGTGTCTAAAACCAAGTGAATGTTGCCACCAGGCTTTGCCACAGCTAGAAGAGGACTGCAGTATGCTTACACTGGCCATGCTATATCTTTGTTTTTACCCAGTCAGCTACAATATTTTGGCCATCAATGTTTAGAGAGCATTTGCCTGAGGAGAAATCGATCAGTACATCCTTCTCCCCTAGGAAGTCAATGCCAAAAATGCATTTTACAATCAACCCACTTACTATTAGGAACAGGAGTTTTATTACTCAATTTCCCATTTCAACTTCCACGTGCACTTTTATCCAGTGCATGTAAAGTAGTCAGAACTATTCAGCAGTTCAGCGCAGAATAAAACACTGCACGAGGTGCCGTGAATGCTGAATAATTCCTTTCTACCTCCTCATTCCTTTTCTTATCAGTCCACTTAATTTTCAGCAACTTCCTATAGCACCACATCTCAAACACCTCAGTTTTCTTCTTTTTCAGTTTTCCCACAATCCATGATTAATTACCATACAATGCTGTGCTTCAAATGTGCATTCTCCATAATTTTTTCATCAAATTAAGGCCTTCTTTTGTTCAGTAATGTCCTCTTTGCCTGTGCTAACTTGTCCCCCTTACTTCATTCATGATATATTATTTTGCTTCCAATGTAGTAGAATTCTTTCCTACATCTACTTCATCGTCTGCAATTTTAATTGTAAATTTATCACTAATCTCATTTCTGCCACTCATCATTACCTTCATCTCTCTTCAGTTTAATCTCTATTCTGTGCCAATTAGACTGTTCATTCCATTCAGTATGTCCTGCAATTCTTCTTCACTTCTTGAACAGTAATATTGAAAGACTGCATCCCTGTCAGATACTTTTTAATCCAAACACTTTGTTCTTGTATATTATCTGTCTTTCTGTGGCATTTGAGCCATATTTTGGGCTACACACCCCACAAAGTAGCAGATGGGCTGAAAGTGTGTGAACAAGCTGGTTGTGGCGCCAAGACCCTTAACTTTGGTTATCTATAATTTACTGTTGAAATATTTATACCTGCTTCTAACTATACTGAAGATGTTATCTGTACGGAAGGCTTTCAAATTATACTTTCTATCAATCACAATTTATGTGCAAAGCTTAATTACAGAATGACATTAATGTGTAAATGATTAGCAGTCTAGACAGACCAATCACAAGAGCACCCTGAACAGAGAAGTTCAAAACACTGCCATCAAAGTCATCTGGAAATCGTTTATGTGAATTATCATGGTGCTCGAAAGTTGTAATTAGATGCAACAACTGTTAATGCAATAACTGATTTTAGACTAGCTCTTAAATAGTATTCATTATAAGAAATCATTTTCTGATATTGAGATTGAAGGAATAATTCAGGTGGAATTCCAGTATATCAAAATGTTCATTACAGTGATGTCAAAATATTCCTAAAAACTGTTCCAAAGTTCACTGTCTATTTGATGCATGTTAGGGTCTGTGGCCGATGAAGAAGACATCCAATGGGGTCATTGAGACAACTTGAGAAGAAGTGAGAGAAGCAGACCTTCCTCTGATGAGCTAGGGAAGGAACAGGGGAAAATGGCTAAAGCACTTACTCGCAAAGCATTCTGTGTAGTCCTCCATACGCAACTATTTGCAAAGAACAACTTCCACAGTTACCATGTCTGACGCATTCATGTCACAGCAGGAACATTCCATAAATCAGCTTAATTATTTCATTAATTGGCTAGGAAGGGGTTTGGACCACTGCATTTCCCAATATGTTTTCTGAGAATTTCGGACATTTTGCAACACTTTTCCAAGTCAACAAATCCAATGAAGATTTCTTGATTTTTCTTAAGTCTTACTTCTGTTATGAAGTGCAGTGTCAGCACTGCCTCTTTAGTGGCTTTACCTTTCCTGCAGGCAAACTGACCATTAATTAAAGAACTCCCCAATTTTTTCCCATTAATCTGTGTATTACTCTTGTCAGCAAGTTGGATACATGAACTCTTAGGCTGACTGTTGGTCGGTTTCATGTTCCATGGATCATTTTGCACGATAAATCATAATGATGTGGACTGAGTCATTTTAAATTCGCATTGCAAATTAATTTGAACATATGGTTCTAAATGCAAATGTGGCTGAACTAAGTTGTCGTAGGAGTTCTAAAATGTGCTTTTCCCAGTTTCACTTCTCATCAATAAGGACACCTAAGAATCTTGAATTTTTCACCCTATTTATTATATCCTCACCATGTGTTACACTTATGACTAGCGTAGAGTAGATCTGAATATATCGTATCTTTTTAAAATAGACTGATGTAGTGCAGAACTGATTATATTGTATCTTTTTAAAATAGAGGTTGAGGTCATTCACGGAAAACCTTTAAGAACTTTGTTTATCATTTCTTCTGTTTTTGTATGTATGCTTGGACTGATAACAATATTAGTGTCATCTGCAAAAAGAACTAATTCCACTTGTTGTATATTCGAGGGAAGATCATTTACATATATGAGGAACAATAGTGGACTTAAGACTGAATCTTGTGGAACCCAATATGTGATTTCTCCCACTTTATGGTTATGCCCCAGGACTACATTTGTTGAATTTCTAAGTACAGCTTTTTTTTTATAGGTATAACACAACCACTGGTTGGCTATACCACCAGTCCCATAAGACTTTGCTGTTTTTTTATTTAATGCTTGTAAAATTTGTTGATTGAACATGTAAATGGCTTTCTCAGTGGTGCAACTCTGTGAAAGCCAAACTGTATTTGCTGAGCATATTATTGAAATGCTGTTCTAAAGTAATCATCTTCTCAAAAATTTGGTGCGACAGTTCTTCCACTTTTCAGAACACCTAACTATAGAACTGTGTGGCCGACATTAGGCCTATTCCCAAAGTTTGATGCTGTCTGTCATAGATTCTACACACCAACTGAACAGTCGTTTTATTGCATTTCCCCCATTTATTTTCTACACACCAACTGAACAGTCGTTTTATTGCATTTCCCCCATTTATTTTACAGGCTGTCCAGCGAAGGAGTCCCAGATTTCAAAATTAAGTACCGTATCTCGAAAATTTAATATTGATAGACGAGTGCAACAAACAAAAGTAGTAAGAATTTTCGAAACTGCGCTGTAATCGCAATACGTATAAGATTTTTTTTTCAATGGACTTGTAGTCCGTGGTGATATGTTACAATACAGCATCACCGGTCTATTGCGGTCTAACTGTGTTGGTGAGGCAGTAAATTTCCACAGGGCAGTGACTCCGTCACTGCAATTCACTTTGGAGGTGTGGCGGTGGGACTTGTAGTCCCGTACCACCCTCTGACGGTGATAGTACTACATGAGTCAGGCAGAAGAATTTTACCGGTCTATTGCGGTCTAACTGTGTTGGTGAGGCAGTAAATTTCCACAGGGCAGTGACTCCGTCACTGCAATTCACTTTGGAGGTGTGGCGGTGGGACTTGTAGTCCCGTACCACCCTCTGACGGTGATAGTACTACATGAGTCAGGCAGAAGAATTTTGCCTAACATGGGCAGGTGACGTATAGGAAACACGTTGTGCATATAAATAATACGCGACACCTCAGAGTGACCGCGAGTTAGAACACAGCCCTACAGCAGTAGCGCGCATTCTTCAAACACGATCCAATGCTGGAAATTTATCCGATGTAAAAGCCATTTATAAGCTCTTCTCTAAACTGTAACTGACAAGCAGCGTGGCTGATGACCTGGTGGGGAATTTTGGCCCCAGAAAAAGTGTAGTTACTCCTCAATATGTCGCCATGGTTCTGGAATTCTTCGACACAATCCAAGGAAATTAGTCTGAAGAACTGCAGCAGACAGTGGCGGATTTAAAAATTTTGCGCCCCTAGGCACACCATATTGTACGCCGCCCCCCCCCCCCAAAAAAATTTAAATAATAACTATTACCCGATCACTTCATAACTGCCGTTTTGGGTGGGAGCTCTGCCATTCGTTGTTCTGAAGGACACGTCGGCGGTCTAGTTGCGCTCAATCAAAATGTAATATGGTTCCTGATCTGTACTTGGTGCACGGCAGCGGATAAAAAAACTTAAAACTGCATTGTGCTATCACATTCTTCTATCGAAAGACAACAGAAACAAACACAAGGAAAGTAACTTTTCTTTTATGGCCTAAAAATTCAGCAGAGCTTGTAGGAGACAACGGATTTTTGTTATACATTCACTTTTAATATGTTATTTTACACGAAATCGTTGAAAATGACACGGAGCAGGATTTGCTATTACCTAATTTTACAGACTAGTGTAGAAAAACCAAATTTGTTTTATAATCTAATAGTTAACGTGTAAAGCATTAGGGTCTGTGTAACCAGATGCTGCATAATAAGTGTACACAATACCTTTAATCCATGCAAGGGCTGAACAGTTTCGTACTGCAGCTACTGCTCTCATCATAGCTCTTTCTAATGGTATTAGCAAAGGGTTTACGTATTTATCGACAGAACTAAACTACGTTATTTACTAACACTTTTTCATCTGAGGGTACTGTCCGATAACGTATATTTCCGCGATAACTACACATTTCAGCAGACGCCAAGAATACGCATCAGTTATAATATAACACAGTATCAGTATGACTTGACTGTACAGCGCCGAACGGCCTGGGTCATTCGGTTATTGTTTATTATTGTCGGGCGTCTTCGGTCACGTCTGAATGTAAACGAGGTTTAGTTCCGCGTTCTGCCATCGGCAATTGTAAAATAGACAGGTAATTAATACGTAGTTTATAAAACCAATGAATGTGCTCTAAGTTATAATAAAAATCACATTATAATCTTAAATTTTTAAAATTTATATGAATAAATAAACAAACCTACCAGTCAGCGAAGTTTGCGTTTGGCTTTGACGGCAGAAAACTTGTTGATCATATTTCCATAGTTCAGACGGTTACTTATCAGTTATGAGGTCGGCTATGATGTGAAGAATGAACAAGGCGTTCAATCTCTCCTCAGACAACGTAGAACGTAGGTACGATTTCAGTCTTTTAAGAGCCGAAAACGAGCGTTCTGCTGAACAATTTATAAGTGCCGTACATTAAAATATTCTAAGAGCAATGTCAACATTCGGAAACACGGACTGTAACCTCTCTTTTTGTAAAATTTTAGTCATTTCGACTGGTATGTCACTAATCTCATAAGATTTCAAAAATTCCGCGAAATGTACCCATTCACTAGGGAATGTGTGTCATATGACGCTAGGAGTTTTGCAGAAAGTTCAGCACTGAACTGTCAAGGTTGCTGAAAATTGTGAAGGAGTTCAACAGTGTTCTATAGCTTTCGCTTCTCGCTAATTCGGCGTACAAGTTGTCGGTTACTGGGAGAAATGTTTCGACTTTAGTTTTTTCCCTTCCAGTCAGAAAAACTTCTTCCAGAGTCCGCTTATTCGTCATCATGATGTTAGCGTTTTCGTGATCTTTTATAGGTGCTTTATTTTCATAATAGTCGAATATGCCACGAATAGATGCAATAAATCCTACAAGTGATTGGAGTAATTCACGAACTATTTTAAAGTATCGCTATTTACACTTCGCAATTTCAGATTTAAGCTATTAAATCTCTGGATTCCGTCCTTCCAAACTGACATCTTGAATAGTGTTTCTAGTCTGCTGAGTTGATTCATTAAAGCTGAAGCCTCATTTCACACGAGTGGTTTTCAATCGTATTATTGGTAATATGTGTGAGAGCATTGGTAACGTCGTTTCCTCTCTTCCTGACCAACGTGTTTTTCATAAACTTTTTACCGTTTTGCTGCCTGGTTTCATAAAAGAAAGAAGTTATCTAGCTGTGTAGAAGCAGAGAAAAAATTATAAAGGTCTTACAGTACACTGAAAAATGAACATGCTTCCCGAAAACAGCTTCCAGCACTAGTGCAGACTAAATTCAAAGAATGAGCTGCACAAGGCACATAGTGCGCTTTAGGATTTCGTTCTTAAATGCGTGCCTGCAAACCAGTGTAGGTTCCTGACATATTGCTTACGTTGTCATATGACTGGCCTCAGTAATATTAATGGAATTTGTAGACAGCACTTTTAGTACGGCCAAAGCTAAGTTTTCAGACTTGTGCCCCCGGTTTCGTAAAAACAGAAAGAAACCTTCAACAGGTTCACCATTCTCGTTCACATATCTTAATATGAAACGTAACTGAACAATGTGTGAAATGACCACAGTAGAATCTACTATTATAGTAAAATATTTGGTCTGTGTTATTTCACTTATGATAATTCTTTTTATTCGTTTAGAAAGAAGCTCTATTATTTCATCACAGATTGTTGAAGAACGATAACTTGTATGTCCCTGCCCTGGGGGTCCATATCGTTCAATGGGCTCTGCGAGAAAAGGATCTAACTCGGCTATAAGTTCAAGAGACATAATAAATTGACCATTATGTAATGAATGGGATCTTTCAACGTGTCCCTTTAGGGGAAGCCCACGACTTGTTAGTTTTTTCACTATTGCAAACACCCTTTTCAACACACTGCGCCAGTACATTTTTTCTGTCTCAACATATGACTCGAAATAGTTATCTATTGTTCCAAGTGACTTTTTTCTTGTTAAGAGTGAAAACTCAGAATTTTTGTGCTTAAATGAATTCTCATGATGAGGTAAAATCTTAGAAATGTTTTTCCAATCTGCAATACCATTAGCAGCAATCGCTGCCTTACCTCCGAATAATTTACATGGTGCACAAAGAAGAGGAGAATACTAGAACATGACGCATAGTTATTCACCATTTAAAAGTTTACGGTAAAATACATTTTTGTTTAAATATCTGGTTTTATTGCCTATTGATCTTCTTGAATTATAGAAATCACCGTTACAATTTTAATGCCAGGTTGTAGGAGAATGTCGATTGTGGACTCATTGACTCACCATTCTGCAGAATCACCACTAACGAGGTTATTTCTTTTTGTAATGTCTGACTCTACACTTAGTTTTTCATGAAACTCGAAATCTGGAACAATTTGCTTTTCTTCATTTTTAACTTTTGTTTCGTCTGTATTTACTTCTTTTACAACAGCTACAGTGCCAGAGATATCCGTACTACTTGAACTCGTAGTCGAACCAGGAACATTTTGTGTGAAAAATTTATCTATTCAGCCAAGTGTTTTTAGAAAGTTGGCTTCTCGTTCTCGCCTTTCCTTCGACTATTTCCGAAATGACGCACCACTTAATTTCGCACGTTTGCTTTTTTTTTCTCTGTTGTTCATATTAAGGCACTTACAAAATTGTCAACCAACAGTCAAAACAAAAGAAAAAAATTGTAAAAGGAAAGAAAGAAAGACCGTATCCAGTTCAAATCGTACTATACCGCACATGAGCACAAAGCTTTCTACTTTAAAGACGGCACACGAGCACAAATATTTTTCCTTTAAAGACGGAGTGATGGACTGACCAACTCGGATTACTCGACGTAATTGTGTTATGAAAGAACGACAATGCAGAATAATTTAATTTCATTGTCGCCTGTTTCTCTGTTGTCAGCGAACAGTAGAAGCACACCTGCCGGCTGGAATTGGTCTCGTAAAGAAAATGGGACAGGACTTTTTTGGCTTCTGTTTCCCGCGTCGCCGGAATTTTAGCTGGGATGCAAATATGTTCTGAATATTCTTGACACTGTCTTTCTAATTTAAAAAGCGAATAATTTTAGCAATTTCTTGCAGTGGGATGTGCTGGATCGACTCGTATCCCACTTATTCTTATAACATTCTAGCGGTTTCTGTGGGCAGAGAAGACAGACTACAAAGTTTAAGTAGTTTTGTTGGCAGTTGATGTGGTGTGTTGTCATTTGTGTGAACACTGCTGTTACGTCAACACGCAAATGCACCTCTTATTCCAACATAAAATAAAAATAACCTTTCGTCGAAGAAAAAAGGTTTGTTAAGAAGTTTAATATAAAATTTGCAATGCCAAATACTATTTGATAGCACAGGGTGAGAATTTTGATATCGTGCAGGCTGCAGCACAATAAATGAGACAAACAAAAATTGGTTTCTTATTCTTTTTTCGCCAAAAAAAGTAACTAAGTAAATAAATAAATAAAATTTGTAAACCGTTGTGAAGTGTATTTCACACATTAGTAGATATTATGCTTATGTTATTTTCATATAAACATGTGTTTAAAAATATAAAACATTCCCAGTATCTAACATGGTTTTGTTAAATGCTCAGATATTGAAGACCACAGAGCTTTCACATCAATTACAGCAATGGAGGGTTGACTTGATACTTCCCCGTGATTTCTACAAGAAATTTAAGTAGATTCGGGTTTTACATAGTGAGGGGCACACATGTTACAGTATTTAAGAAACTGCTGATTAGTTTGTCACAGCTTTTCACGGGTCCCGGTATTTTCGTGAGGAGAATATGGGTTATGTATAAGGCGACAACATTCTCGGAATAATAACGTTTCAAACATCGTATTGTAGACTGCCGTCATGACAGCTTACTTCAAAATATTTTGATCAGTCATGAAGATGATACCGGACAGAAACTCAATGTTAAATTTTCATTCAGTCACCAAGTAATCTATGTATATTTCCAAGCTTGTATTGTCGAATTTCGTTCTTAAGGCTTATTTAAACTAGCAAGTTGTTTAACAACATTCAAATTTTGTGTCCATGTCAGAGTGCCCGAGAGCTAGCATATGTGATGAACTGTGATCATTCCACCATCGTGCGACATTTGAATGCAATGGGGCAGGTTAAAAAATCGGGTGTATGGATACCGCATGCTCCTAGCCGAAATCACAAAAATCAGTGGGTGACCATATGCTCTGCTTGCTCGTCTTCAATTGGCTTGTGAACAACACCAACCATTCCGGGCCTGTATCGTTACTGGTGATGAGAAACGTAAAAGGTTAAAATGAGTACAGAGCAAAAAATGCCGCCCGCCCTTAGGTGCCGCCCCTAGGCCCGAGCTTAGTGGACCTATATGTAAATCCGCTACTGGTGTATAGGAATAAGGCCATTGGACAGAGCACGGCAAAAAAATGCTTTCCTCGTTTTAAGGAGGTTCGTTTTGGCATTCGTCAATCTCCAGGTTCAGGAAGATTTTCGAAGTTTTCCGAAGATTGTTTAAACTCATTAATCCACAATGATCCATGTCAGAGTGCCCCAGAGTTAGCATATGTGATGAACTGTGATCATTCGACCATCGTGCGACATTTGAATGCAATGGGGCAGGTTAAAAAATCGGGTGTATGGATACCGCATGCCCTTAGCCGAAATCACAAAAATCAGTGGGTGACCATATGCTCTGCTTGCTCGTCTTCAATTGGCTTGTGAACAACACCAACCATTCCAGGCCTGTATCGTTACTGGTGATGAGAAACTGTGCTTTATGTTGACACAAGGAAAAGAACAGAATGATTTAACTCAGACAATGCAGCAACTTTCCGTAGAAAGACCCGCTTGCATATTACGCATCTGGTGGAACAGCGACTATGTGGTGTACCACGAATTGCTTCCACGAGGTGTAACCATCACTATTGACATTTTCTGTTAACAACTGAGATGTCTTGTAGACCCAATCGAAGAACAATGACCAGGAAGACTGCGTGAAGTGACGCTATTTCACGGTAACGCCCGCCCGCATTCTGCTATACTGATAAACACACTGTACGGGACATGGGCCGGAAGTCATTACCGCACTCACCTTATTCATATGATCTTGCCCCCTCAGATTTTTACCTTTTCCGCTCTCTATCGAACAACCTGCAAGGAATTTCCTTTCCGGATGAAAATGCGCTCCGAACATGGCTCGACGAGTTTTTAGCCTCAAAACCACGAAATTTCTACAGTCGCGGAATCGAAAAGTTACTTCAGCGTTGGCAGACTGTCGTAAATAGTGAAGCAGAATATGTTATTAACGACTGAAGTCTATGTTATGTGTGTCTGTTGTGTTTATTAAACTTATGGAAAAACGCTACGAACTTCTGCATCAATCCACTAGATGACTGCGGTTGAAAGAAACATTGATATTCGTCTACATCTACATCTGTGCTCTCCAAAGCACCGTGAAGTGCATGGTGGAGTTTGCTTCCCATAGCAACAGTTGTTACGCCTTTTTCCCTTTCCATTCACGTATGGGCCGCAGAAAGAAAGGTACTTTCTTTGTAGACTGTTTGCATTTCCCTAGTATCCTGCCAATAAACCGAAGTCTCCTATCTGCTTTACCTGCAATTGAGCTTGTGTGATCCTTCCAGTTCACATCCTTAAGCCGTCGGCACACGGATCGTGTATTCGAACGCTGAGCGTTTAGCATGCGAAATTACTAACGTTATACCGTGGGAAACACGTAGGAGGGTGTTTCCGATCGTGTTGGGAAATTTCTAGCATATCAGATATTGTGAACACGCGTTTGAGCGTGTAGTCCAATGCGATGGGAGAACGCGACTTACGTCAGAAGATGCCATCTCTCTTCATTACAGAGTCGCGAGACGCTATTTTGGCTTTCAATTGAAGCGCATATGTATGTACGCCATTGCGGATCTCCCGAAAACCCGTCGTTAATTATACGACTTGTTGAAATAAAATGATGAGAAACGTCACATTAGTGCCTAAGGAATTATTGTCACTTACGTTTTATGAAAATATGCCGCTTCAAGGTAATGGAATATTAAGGATCCATCAAAAACGCATTCTTGATGGTACAATTTGTTATAATTTATGCCAGTTAAAAACATATCTACGATTAACGCTTTCAGGAGATGGAAACGTACAAGGTATGGTCACATAATAGTTGTGATCGGTATAACGTAATGATTAGAGCTGCAGATTAGTAATGTAATTCAATAGATATTACTTGCTGGCATCCCATTAAATCGAAATCTCTTCTTAAACATCGCGTTTCCTAATAGGTTCTGATACGTTCTTATAAGTTTAATAGAAGTAAATTGTACAATAATGGAAGTTATGTAAATATAAGTTTGCTCTCTCTGAGGAGTGAGCTTGTTCGATTGGCTTTATCTGCAAGGCAGGTTGCACTACTTGCAACAAGGTATTTTGCAATTTCTTGTTTCAAGTTTTGTATGTTACATATTGTAAGGATTCTGCTACTGAATAGGAACGTGATTAAATAAGTAAGTTAGGGTTTTAGCAAAAGGTGAGAATCGTACAATAATTTTTATCTTATGTGAGAACTATTGTGAATTTGTATCGCATTATTTGTCACGGAACTTTCATACTCAACGTCCTTATTGACTGAACATTATATTTTTCTTTTTGCTTTGAAACATGTTCATGGATATTAAAATTTTTATTTATTTTTTTTATTTTGAGCTTTTCCTCATTACAGAGGCTTATCTCCAACATAATAATTTACTTGGAAATTACAATACAAACAATAAACGTTCTTGAACTATACTCTCAAAATATTTCTCCAGGTGTTTCGGTCTTGCGTGTCCTCTTCCTTTGCGCCCATTCTCCTCATTGTGTGCTGTACATTTTGGAACCAGGTGGTCACAGGTCGTCCTCTTCTTCTTCTCCCCTCCGGTTCCCACTCCAGTATCAATTTTGGTATTCTGGCTTCCTCCATTCGTCGTACATGCCCGTACCACTGTAATTTCTTCCTATCCATTACGTCATATATTCTTTCTTTTATTTCCATTCTCCTTATTACTTCGGTGTTCCTTATCTTTTCTTTCCTGGAGATTCTTGCCGATCTTCTCCAAAAGTCCATCTCTAGAGCTTGTAATTTTTTAATGTGCTTCATGTTAATTGTCCAGGTCTCCGTTCCATACAGAACCACACTCTCTAATATGGATTTGTATATTAATTTTTTAGTTCTGCTCATTACATTCCTGCTCCATAAGGCTGAGTTAAGCATCCCAATGACCCTCCGTCCGCTACTAATTCTTTTATTGATTTCTGACTCTGATTTTCCCTCGATTTCTAAAATGGATCCCAAATAACAGAAAGTGTTTATCTTTTTTATTTTCTTTCCTTCAATGTATAGCTCATCTGAATCATTAGTCAAGTATTCTGTTTTTTGGTAATTAATCTTCAAACCCCAAGTTTTGTATGATACTGCTAGTTGATTGTACATATAGTTAGCATCCTCCCCATCTTGTGCTACGACTACTTGATCATCAGCAAATAATAAATGATGTAGGTAAACTCCATCTCTTATTTCTAATCCCATACTATTACATTTACGAGACCACGTTCTAAGGCTAATATCTATATAGATTTTAAATAATGATGGTGACATGGGACAGCCCTGTAAAAGGCCTTTGCTTGTTCTAAATTTCTGTGAAAGTTTATTACCAACTTTCACTTGGCAAATGTTATCTTTATACATCTGTTGTATTATTTTAATCAAGGAAGGGTTTATGTTTGCCGTATGTAGTGCTCTCCAAAGTAATTTTCTTGGAACAGTATCATACGCTTTTTCTAGATCTATGAAAATTAATCCTATACTTTTTGATTTTTCCCTATGTTTCTCCAAAATCTGTCCTAATGTGAAAATATGGTCTACACATGATCTCCCAGCCGTGAATCCACATTGTTCTTCTTGGGTTCTAAAATTTTTTTCCAGTTTGTTTTTAATTACTTTCGCAAAAATTCTCATTAATGTGTTTGTAACACAAATTCCTCGATAGTTTGAACAAATTTTGCGATCCCCTTTCTTAAATATTGTATTAATGTAACCTAGCTTCATTTCGTTGGGTATTGAATCTCCATGTATCATTTTGTTGAAGAGGTGTGTTATCAGTTTCACAATTTTGTCACCACCATATTTCAGACACTCCAGATTGATATTGTCTGGTCCCGGTGATTTACCATTCTTTCCTGTTCTCAACGCCTGAAGTACTTCACTTTCTAAAATATGGATCTCATCATCTTCATGTCCTTTATCTTCCCCTGTTCCTTCTTCTAGATATTCTTCTCTGTCCTCATTTAATAATTTTTGGAAATACTCTTCCCATTCCTTTTGTGTTATCAGTTGGAGATTAGTTTTGCTTTTTGTATCCTGTCGAAGCCCTTTCAATACTGACCATGCTTCTTTTGCTCTCCCAAATCCTAATTTGCTATTCACCTTGGCACATGTTCTTTCCCATGCTTCATTTTTTACCATCCTTATTTTTTTCATCACTTCATTCTTCTTTTCCTTGTATATTGACCTTGTTTCTTCTGATTTATCATTCAACCACTGAAGGAACGCACTTCGTTTTTCTCTAATGAGGACCTCTAGTTCCTCTGACCACCCCTCTGCTGCACGGTTGTGGTTGCTATCTTTTTTACCCAACACCTCTGTTGCTATGATTTTCACATTAGCTTTTATATAGTCATATATTTCCTCTGTACTTCCTTCAAATGATTCAACCAGTTTCCTTTCCATCCTGGCCGCAGAGAGTGTTCTGATACTTTCGTCTTGTAGGCTGTCAATATTAAAAGGTAAATTTTCATCTTTCTCAGTCTGGTTCGTTTTATTTATGTTACTTGTATCACTCCTTGCATTCTTCCATGGCCAGAAAGACTTCATTTTAACTAGATAGTGGTCTGATCCACACTGGGCTCCTCTATAAGATCTGACGTCTACTGCCTTGAAACTACTTGTTTGCCTAATGATAATATAATCTATTATAGAACGAAGTTCTTTGGTGTTCTGTTGCCAAGTATATTTATGAATGTCCTTATGTTTGAAAAATGTGTTGGTAATTTTTAGATCAAATTGTTCACAAATTGCAATCAATCGTTCTCCATTGTCATTATATTCGTCCTCTCCATGTTTTCCTACTATTCTACAAGATTCTCTAATTCCTACCCTTCCATTCAGATCTCCCATGATAATCAGTTCCTTTCTTCTTGGGATTTTTTCAATAGTCTCCCTGAGGGTGTCCCAAAATGTATCTTTCTCCTTATCTTTTGCGTCGTTCGTGGGTGCATATACGCCAATAATCACAACTTCCCTAGCAAATAATGTCATTTCAACAGTTATTATACGTTGATTGATGAATGTCCAATTTGTGATTCTTTCTTTCCATGATTTTTTTATCATAATGGAGACTCCTGCTTTGGCTCTTACTGCTTTTGATACCTCACTCCAGATATGTACATAATTATCCAGTTCTCCTTCTCCTTGTCCTTTCTTCTTTGTTTCAGTATTTACGTACGGTATAATACAATGAAAACAAAATGACTAGCAGATCGACAACGGAGGAAATGTGCGTTTTAATAGAGGTAACATAGGACTTTAACGCCATTCCTTTTCGTAAACAGTATGATTTGCCAGCCAGTTACAGCCGATAATTGCTTCTGGAATCGCATATACCACGCTGAGGCACACGTACCGCCTGCGCAAGTCGCATCGTGTATGCGCATTCTCTGAGGAGTGAGCTTGTTCGATTGGCTTTATCTGCAAGGCAGCTTGCCCTACTTGCAACAAGGTATTTTGCAATTTCTTGTTTCAAGTTTTGTATGTTACATATTGTAAGGATTCTGCTACTGACGTTCGAAAGCACGGTCCGTGTACCGACGGTTTTACAAATTGTTACACACATATTTGTATGAACTGACCGTTTCCAACTGTGATTTACTGATATTCTAGTCGTAGGACACCACAGTTTTTCGTGCACATTTTTACATTTCTGAAACTGGAAGCAACTTACCAATCTTTGCACCACTTTGAAATCTTATCAAGATCTCACTGAATGTTTATGCAGCCTTTTTCAAACAGTACTCCAGTATAGATAACTACACTGAAGCGCCAAAAATAAAAAATAAAAAAACTGGGTATTCAAATACAGAGATATGTAAACGGGCAGAATACGGAGCTGCGGTCGGCAATGCCTATATAAGACAACAAGTGTCTGGCGCAGTTGTTAGATGGGTTACTGCTGCTACAATGGCAGCTAAACACGCCTCTGGTTGGTAATAAGTGAATGCCACGTTCGCATTGTCTGCACGATTCCCCGTAGCGCGCATAACGCAGCTTGAACCCCACCTGTAACGGAACGTGCTATTATTCACCAAGAGTTTAGACTTCAGAGGAATAACTGCCATCAATGCTCCTAAAATATTCCAATGCGGTAGGAAGGGTACCTCTATTTACAATCTGTAATTGTATTTATTGGAATCACTTTTGCACATGTTGGGTCATTACAGTGTACAAGAGCAATCTCAGGCATCGCCTGTTCAGACAAGGGGGATCCTTGTGTTAAATTTATAAAATAACATAAAATATAAAGAACAATAATATCACAAAATTTAGGATAGTAAATTATTTTAACTGAGGGACAGACTCTCTGGTGGAAGACTATTCTAATGTCGAGCTGAACAATGTTACCGGCTCTAACAAATTTTCTTTAACCAAACGTGGCCATGGAGTGCACGAAGGAAACATGTTAATTTCGGGAAATACTACAAGGAGGACAGCTCTTAGTGCTTTGAGCTTCGTATCACTGGAGTAAAAACTGGCTTACGACACGACATTTACATTTAATGGCGTGAAGCGTTCTTTACCTTTTGTTACACAGCGTCGTCGGCTTGCCTGCTGCCGCGTGTCGTCGGATCTGTTATTCTATCAAAATCCTATACTGAGCCTGGCTGATTCTATATCAGCAAAATTGCCCTACGTTTTCGTGAACCGAAAAACGTTAACTTCACCCTGTTGTTGTTGTGGTCTTCAGTCCTGAGACTGGTTTGATGCAGCTCTCCATGCTACTCTATCCTGTGCAAGCTTCTTCATCTCCCAGTACCTACTGCAACCTACATCCTTCTGAATCTGTTTAGTGTATTCATCTCTTGGTCTCCCTCTACGATTTTTACCCTCCACGCTGCCCTCCAATGCTAAATTTGTGATCCCTTGATGCCTCAAAACATGTCCTACCAACCGATCCCTTCTTCTAGTCAAGTTGTGCCACAAACTTCTCTTCTCCCCAATCCTATTCAATACCTCCTCATTAGTTATGTGATCTACCCACCTTACCTTCAGCATTCTTCTGTAGCACCACATTTCGAAAGCTTCTATTCTCTTCTTGTCCATACTAGTTATCGTCCATATTTCACTTCCATACATGGCTACACTCCATACAAATACTTTCAGAAACGACTTCCTGACACTTAAATCTATACTCGATGTTAACAAATTTCTCTTCTTCAGAAACGATTTCCTTGCCATTGCCAGTCTACATTTTATATCCTCTCTACTTCGACCATCATCAGTTATTTTACTCCCTAAATAGCAAAACTCCTTTACTACTTGAAGTGTCTCATTTCCTAATCTAATTCCCTCAGCATCACCCGATTTAATTTGACTACATTCCATTATCCTCGTTTTGCTTTTGTTGATGATCATCTTATATCCTCCTTTCAAGACACTGTCCATTCCGTTCAACTGCTCTTCCAAATCCTTTGCTGTCTCTGACAGAATTACAATGTCATCGGCGAACCTCAAAGTTTTTACTTCTTCTCCATGAATTTTAATACCTACTCCGAATTTTTCTTTTGTTTCCTTTACTGCTTGCTCAATATACAGATTGAATAACATCGGGGAGAGGCTACAACCCTGTCTCACTCCTTTCCCAACCACTGCTTCCCTTTCATGCCCCTCGACTCTTATAACTGCCATCTGGTTTCTGTACAAATTGTAAATAGCCTTTCGCTCCCTGTATTTTACCCCTGCCACCTTTAGAATGTGAAAGAGAGTATTCCAGTCAACATTGTCAAAAGCTTTCTCTAAGTCTACAAATGCTAGAAACGTAGGTTTGCCTTTTCTTAATCTTTCTTCTAAGATAAGTCGTAAGGTTAGTATTGCCTCACGTGTTCCAACATTTCTACGGAATCCAAACTGATCTTCCCCGAGGTCGGCTTCTACTAGTTTTTCCATTCGTCTGTAAAGAATTCGTGTTAGTATTTTGCAGCTGTGACTTATTAAACTGATAGTTCGGTAATTTTCACATCTGTCAACACCTGCTTTCTTTGGGATTGGAATTATTATATTCTTCTTGAAGTCTGAGGGTATTTCACCTGTCTCATACATCTTGCTCACCAGATGGTAGAGTCTTGTCAGGACTGGCTCTCCCAAGGCCGTCAGTAGCTCTAATGGAATGTTGTCTACTCCCGGGGCCTTGTTTCGACTCAGGTCTTTCAGTGCTCTGTCAAACTCTTCACGCAGTATCGTATCTCCCATTTCATCTTCATCTACATCCTCTTCCATTTCCATAATATTGTCCTCAAGTACATCGCCCTTGTATAAACCCTCTATATACTCCTTCCACCTTTCTGCCTTCCCTTCTTTGCTTAGAACTGGGTTGCCATCTGAGCTCTTGATATTCATACAAGTGGTTCTCTTCTCTCCAAAGGTCTTTTTAATTTTCCTGTAGGCAGTATCTATCTTACCCCTAGTGATACAAGCCTCTACATCCTTACATTTGTCCTCTAGCCATCCTTGCTTAGCCATTTTGCACTTCCTGTCGATCTCATTTTTTAGACGTTTGTATTCCTTTTTGCCTGCTTCATTTACTGCATTTTTATATTTTCTCCTTTCATCAATTAAATTCAATATTTCTTCTGTTACCCAAGGATTTCTATTAGCCCTCGTCTTTTTACCTACTTGATCATCTGCTGCCTTGACTACTTCATCCCTCAGAGCTACCCATTCTTCTTCTACTGTATTTCTTTCCCCCATTCCTGTCAATTGTTCCTTTATGTTCTCCCTGAAACTCTCTACAACCTCTCGTTCTTTCAGTTTATCCAGGTCCCATCTCCTTAAATTCCCACCTTTTTGCAGTTTCTTCAGTTTCAATCTGCAGTTCATAACCAAGAGATTGTGGTCAGAATCCACATCTGCCCCTGGAAATGTCTTACAATTTAAAACCTGATTCCTAAATCTCTGTCTTACCATTATATAATCTATCTGATACCTTTTAGTATCTCCAGGATTCTTCCAGGTATACAACCTTCTTTTATGATTCTTGAACCAAGTGTTAGCTATGATTAAGTTATGCTCTGTGCAAAATTCTACAAGGCGGCTTCCTCTTTCGTTTCTTCCCCCCAATCCATATTCACCTACTATGTTTCCTTCTCTCCCTTTTCCTACTGACGAATTCCAGTTACCCATGACTATTAAATTTTCATCTCCCTTCACTACCTGAATAATTTCTTTTATCTCGTCATACATTTCATCAATTTCTTCATCATCTGCAGAGCTAGTTGGCATATAAACTTGTACTACTGTAGTAGGCATGGGCTTTGTGTCTTATCTTGGCCACAATAATGCGTTCACTATGCTGTTTGTAGAAGCTAACCCGCACTCCTATTTTTTTATTCATTATTAAACCTACTCCTGCATTACCCCTATTTGATTTTGTATTTATAACCCTGTAATCACCTGACCAAAAGTCTTGTTCCTCCTGCCACCGAACTTCACTAATTCCCACTATATCTAACTTTAACCTATCCATTTCCCTTTTTAAATTTTCTAATCTACCTGCCCGATTAAGGGATCTGACATTCCACGCTCCGATCCGTAGAACGCCAGTTTTCTTTCTCCTGATAACGACGTCCTCTTGAGTAGTCCCCGCCCGGAGATCCGAATGGGGGACTATTTTACCTCCGGAATATTTTACCCAAGAGGACGCCATCATCATTTAATCATACAGTAAAGCTGCTTCACCCTAGTCTGCTTTTAATGGCTAAGCAGTCGCGCAAGGCTGGCGCGCCGTGTGTTAACTGGCCTCGCTGTTCTCGCGAAAACTTGGGTCTCTTCGTTCTCCGCTCAGGATATATATGAAAGGAATTCAGCCAGCTCTTGACTGAATTTTTGAGCCAGATGAACAAAGCGTTCACACCATGCCCTCCGACCACACTCGACGACATCTGAAGGGAACGTACCTGCCGCGCTGGGCAGTTGCGCGTCTCCTCAGCGTAGCTTCCCTTCCCTCTACAGTGGTTTTGGACACTGGATGGGACAGTCAATTACAGTCGCTCTTTCATTTATAGTAGCCATGGCTGCCCAATCGGCAAACAGCTTAATAAGTACAGTGTCGCATAACTGGCTGGCTTTCAAGTGAACAGCCAAGTCTGTTACCCCCCATTATTAACACTCCATCATCCACAAGAATGTTAAGTTACGTCCTCACGCACCGCTCACGTGATATACTGATCTCTCCCCAGTTCACAGCCGTGTCCGTCACCTGTGCTTTATCTTGACTAGTCTGCGGCTCTGTAGGCCATTGTTTCACACCGTGGCTTCCCCTCCAGTGATGCTTCCACCCCGTTTCTACCTAACTTAAACATGCAAATTTACATAAGGGAGTTATTCTCGTCATTCTCTTTGCCACGTGTATTAAATTTCAAACGAGTGTAATATACACAAAAAAAACCGATCCATGTTGCAAAACCACTGTCCTGCAACACTATAAACGACACGTAAAACTGAGGCACCCGATTTGTAAGATGTCCAAAATCCCTACGCCTTACTAGGTTATCAAGATTTAAGTGAGTTTGAAAGTGGTGTTGCAGTCGGCGCACGAGCGGTGGGACACAGTATCTCCGAGGTAGCGACGATGTGGGGATTTTCCCGGAAGACCATTTCACGGATGAATCGGGTAAAACATCAACTCTCTGACATAGCTGCGGCTGGAAAAAGATCCTGTATAAATGGGACCAACGACAACTGAAGAGAATAGTTTAACGTGACAAAAGTGCAACCCTTCCTCAAACTGCTGCAGATTTCAGTGCTGTGGAATCAGCAAGTATCAGTGTGCGAACCATTCAACGAAACACCATCGATATGGGCTTTCGGACCCGAAGGCCCACTCGTGTACCCTTGATGATTGCACGACTCAAAACCTTACACCTCGCCTGGACCCGTCAACACCGACATTGGACTGTTGATGACTGTACACATGATGCCTGATCGGACGAGTCTTGTTTCAAATTGTATTGAGCAGATGGACGTGTACGGGTATGGAGACAACCTCATGAATCCATGGACTCTGCACGTCAGCAGGGGACTGTTCAAGCTGGCGGAGGCTCTGTAACGGTGTGGGGCATGTGCAGTTGGAGTGATATGGGACCCCTGATACGTCTAGATACGACTCTGATAGGTGACACGTACGTAAGCATCCTGTCTGATCACCTGCATCCAATCATGTCGATTGTGCAATTCCAGCAGGACAACGCGACACCGCACACGTCAAGACTTGCTACAGAGTGGCTCTAGGAACACTCTTCTCAGTTTAAACATTTCTGCTGGTCACCAAACTCCCCGACATGATCATTATCGAGCATATCTGTGATGGCTTGCAACGTGCTGCTCAGAAGAGATCTCCACCCCGTCGCACTCTTACGGATTTATGGGCAGCCCTGTAGGAGTCATGGTGTCAGTTCCCTCCAGCACTACTCCAGACATTAGTCGAGCCAATACCACGCCGTGTTGCGCCGCTTCTGCGTGCTCGCGGGACCCTGCACTATATTAGGCTGATGTACCAGTTTCTTTGGCTCTTCAGGGTACATCATCTGCGAGAAAAATCTGAGGTTACTATTAATGTTGTCTGCAAGGTCATTAATATACAACATCAACAGCAAGAGTCCAAACACAATTCTCTGGAGCACCCATGAAATTACTTCCACATCCGTCCCAGATAATAGCAGCCGCGTGCTCCCTACGAAGAAATCCTCAGTCCATTTACGAATTTCGCCTGACAGCTCTCACAAACATACTTTCGATACTAATGCGTGATTCTGATTCAAATGGTCTCTCTGACTGCCCTGATCCATGGCTTTAAGGATGTCATGTGGAAAGTTGGTTTTCACATGACTAATGTTTTTGGAATCCTGCTGGCTGGCATGGAGGATCTCATTCTATTCGAGATTACTTCATTATATTTCAACTCCGAATTTTTGTAAGTTTCTACAACAAATATACGAGGGTTATTCCAAAAGTAAGGTCCGATCGGTCGCGAAATGGAAACGACTATGAAAATCCGATAAAGCTTTGCACAGATGTGTTGGGTAGTGTCTCTAGTATAACCCCAGTTAGCATCACGTCGCTCTTCTCATTTCTGAGCTCGCAGTGAGTGCGTAAAGATGTCTAGAAAATAGTGTCTGCCGCCAAGTACGAGGGCCTGGTGAGAAATTTCGCCTGAAGCTATGCAGCCAACATTACATAACTGTCGTGCTGTTTCGTCTTCACGACAATTCTCAGCCGCATTCTGCAGGGGCAATGAAGATGCTCCTGCATCGTTTTCAAATGGAAATGTTAGATTACCCACAATACAGTCCGCAATTGTCTCCCCCTGAGTTTCATCTCTGGTCACATGAACCGCTGTCTTTGAAGACAACATTTTGACACAGACAACGAGGTGTAGGCCAGCGTGGAGAATTGGCGGAAAGCACTGGCGGCTGCCTTCTATGATGAGGCTATTGAAAAGTTGGTACAACGCTATGACAAAAGTCTAAGTCAGAACGGCGACTACGTAGAGAAGTAGCTGAAAGGTGTAGCTAATTGTTACAAGTAAAACATTTCTGATGTTCACTGTGGTTTCAATTTGGCAATCAATCGGACCTTACTTTTGGAATAGCCCTCGTATGTCAAGGATATTGAACGGTAGCGCGGTGGATGACTTATGCTGCCATTTCTATAGATGGATGTGACCTGTGTTGTCTTCCAACCACCGGTCACGGCTTTTTGTTTGAGAGGTCTACGGTAAATTATGGTTAAAAGAGGGGCTAACTCAACCGCAAAGTCGGTATAGAATCTTACAGGGATCCAGTTTCGGCAGCTTCTCAGTGCCACTGACACCAATATGTTCACTAATTTTTTGCATGTTACGAGAATTAAATTGGGCAGTACTCCTGGATTTTCCTTTGTGAACGAACATTTGAAAACGGAGTTGTGCATTTCCGCTTTTGGTTTGCTATCGTCAATTTCAGTTCCAGTCTCGCCCATGAGTGGCTGGACACAAACTTCGTTGCCGCTGTTAGTCTTTACATATAAGCATAATTTCTTTCGGTAATATACTGTTACGGTGGTCGTTGAAGGCTTCAGGTATTGCCCTCTTGGCAGCCAAACGCGTTTCGTTCAGCATCTCTGTATCTAACAGCCCTTTGCTTTGTTTACACTTATTACGCAGTAGTACCTGTTTCTTTAGAAGTTTCTTTGTAGTGACTGTATACCTTGGAGTGTCCCTCCCATCGCAAACTGTTCTACTAGATACTATCCAGTACATGGTCAGCTATTCTTCTAAACTTGAGCCGTAGTTCCTCTACATGCTCCTGTGCAGAGCAAAATGTTTCAAGTTTTTCATAGAGACATTACACTACCGGCTCTTCATCCATTTTAGCTTTAAAAGCCCTACTGTTCAGTTACCAGCAAACCTACTCCATCAACTTCAGTTCAGAACTTGTGTCAATAACCAAGTTGTAGGCCTAGGTACTGTTTTTAATCTACACTACTGACCATTAGAATTGCTACACCACGAGGATGACGTGCTACAGACGCGAAATTTAGCGGACAGGAAGAAGATGCTGTGATATGCAAATGATAGCTTTTCAGAGCATTCACACAAGGTTGGCGCCGGTGGCGACATCTACAACGTGCGGACATGAGGAAAGTTTCCAACCGATTTCTCATACACAAACAGCAGTTGACCGGCGTTGCCTGGTGAAGCGTTGTTGTGATGCCTCGTGTAAGGAGGAGAAATGCGTACCATCAAGTTTCCGCCTATCGCGATTGCGGTTTATCGTATCGCGACATTGCAGCTCGCCTTGGTCGAGCTCCAATGACTGTTAGCAGAATATGGAATCGGTGGGTTCAGGAGGGTAATACGGAATGCCGCGCTGGATCCCAACGGCCTCGCATCACTAGCACTCGTGATGACAGGCGTCTTATCCGCATGGCCGTAACGAATCGTGCAGCCACGTCTCGATCCCTGAGTCAAGAGATGGGGACGTCTGCAAGGCAACAACCATCTGCACGAACAGTTCGACGACGTTTGCAGCAGCATGGACTATCAGCTCGGAGACCATGGCTGCAGTTACCCTTGACGCTGCATCACGGACAGGAGCGCCTGCGATGGTGTACTCAACGACGAACCTGGGTGCACGAATGGCAAAGCGTAATTTTTTTCGGATGAATTCAGGTTCTGTTTCCAGCATCATGACGGTCGCATCCGTGTTTGGCGACATCTCGGTGAACGCACATTGGAAGCGTGTATTCGTCATCGCCATACTGGCGTATCAGCCGGCGTGATGGTATGGGGTGCCTTCGGTCACACGTCTCCGTCACCTATTTTTCGCATTGACGGCACTTTGAACAGTGGACGTTACATTTCAGATGTGTTACGACCCGTGGCTCTACCCTTCATTGGACCCCTGCGAGACCCTACATTTCGGCAGGATAATGCACTACTGCATGTTACAGGTCCTGTACGGGCCTTTCTGGATACAGGGAATGTTCGACTGCTGCCCTGACCAGCACATTCTCCAGATCTCTTACCAATTGAAAACGTCTGGTCAATGGTGGCCGAGCAACTGGCTCGTCACAATACGTCAGTCACTACTCTTGATGAACTGTGGTATCGTGTTGAAGCTGCATGGGCAGCTGTACCTGTACACACCATCCAAGCTCTGTTTGACTCAATGCCCAGGCGTATCAAGGCCGTTATTACGGCCAGAGGTGATTGTTCTGGGTACTGATTTATCAGGATCTATGCACCCAAATTGCGTGAAAATGTAATCACATGTCAGTTCTAGTATAATATATTTGTCCAGTGAATACCCGTTTATCATCTGCATTTCTTCTTGGTGTAGCAATTTTAATGGCCAGTAGTGTATTATTTAATACAGATGAATCAGTACTTGTGAATTTGATGAAAAATGTCACAAAATAGGTCACAAAGACTTAGTTACCCTTTCTTCCTACATATATTTGGATTTGCATCCCTGTCAAAGGTGCATCTGCAGAGAAGCTCAGACGTTTTCGTGCCACTCCTGATGATGGCGCAAGCAGACAAGACATATTACGTCAGTAGAAACTAAAAAATGACTACCATCGTTCCTAGCGGATGAAGTAAAGTCTAGAAGGCATGTACTTGGGTTCAAAATAAAGAGCGGGTATTACGACAGATTTTAAATGAAGACTATCAGATGGCGTCTAAGAGAGCGGGGACGAGTAGTGGGGCCTTTCTCTGTCTTTTATCTTCGAGGCGCCACCCAGTCGATTCTTTGTTCCTGAACCCAACTTAAGCAATAAAACATCTTTCACTGCCATTCTTGAACATAGAAGATATAAACTACACATTTTGGATTTTTTTTTACATATGATGTTAGTTTACTTTAGTTAACAATTGTGTGCCAGGCGTAAAACATATGATAACATTATTATCACGAATAATAAAAAAAGAAGGGGGGGGGGGGGGGGGCGACACCACAGTGACTGCATTTGCACAACACATATTGTTAACCACCATGAGATGAGTGAAGGAGTAATATGTAATACCTATGTACACTCATACTCAGAATAAAAGAACACATTGAACGACTAGAGATAGGACATGTACATTATTACGTTCTGCAGAAATGATTAGCATTTGAATCGAGTCGACCCTCGGGCTCAAGGTCAACATCGATATCGTGGCACGAACCGTACTATCAAATCAGAGAGTTAGAAAGAGGGTACATTATTGGCATGAGAGAATGTGAAGCATCCATCCGGGAAATTGCTGCTCGTGTGAGACGAAGTATTTCGGCGATGCAACGAGTGTGTGCTGAATGATTCACGGAAGGCCGTAGAACACGACGAGATATGTCAGGTCGCACTATCCAGACCCACCCCTCGGAAAGATCGACACCTCATCCGAATAGCATTGCAGGACAGATCTGCGTCTTCCTCGGCTCTGGCGCAACAGTGGAACAGTGCAACACATCGTACGCTATCTGGGATGACAGGCCGTCGCCGTTTATTACGGCGCGGGTTAGTGCGCGTCTTCCACTTCTCCGTCTACCTTTGACGAATGTGCAGAAACATGCTAGACGGCAACGGTGTACGGAACAATGTCACTGGGAACAGGAATGGCATCAAACAGTGTTTTCAAAAAAAAATGGTTCAAATGGCTCTGAGCACTATGGGACTCAACTGCTGAGGTCATTAGTCCCCTAGAACTTAGAACTAGTTAAACCTAACTAACCTAAGGACATCACAAACATCCATGCCCGAGGCAGGATTCGAACCTGCGACCGTAGCGGTTTTGCGGTTCAGGACTGCAGCGCCTTTAACTGCACGGCCACCTCGGCCGGCACAGTGTTTTCGAACGAATCCGGGTTCTCTTTGTTTTGAAAATGATGGCGGCATCGGGGTCCGCCGCAGACAAGGGGTGGGGTGCGGGGGGGTAGCGGGCGAGGCACCACACAGTCACTGCATTTGCACAAGACATACAGCACCAAATCAAGGCCATATGGTGTGAGGTGTTATTGGGTACAACCACAAATCACATGTTGTGTGTGTCCAGGGCTCTGTGACTAGTGTGACTTACATGAACGACATTCTGCGACCTGTAGCCGTGCCTTTTCTGCACAACGCCCCGGATACCATTTTTCAGCAAGACAATGCACAACCACATGATGTTACACGAACATATGCCTTCTCCGTGTCACAGGATGTCAGCCTTTTGCCCTGGCTCACCGGACCACCGGACTGGACCTGTCGTTAATCGAAAACGTGTGGGAGATAGTGAAACGACAGGTGCTGCGCTGTAACCCAATGCCAATCACCACATATGAGCTTTGGTACAAGGTGAATGCAACATGGATGGCTATACACCACAGGACGCTATTCGCGCCTTATACGCGCCGATGCCATCAGCATGGAACAACTTAACAGGGCCCATGGCGGACCAAGTGCCTACCAGACAACAGTACACATGCTGTTCCGAGGTGACTGAAATGCTAATCATTTCTGCATAACATACTTATGCACATGTCCTGTGAATATGAATGTCCTGTCTCTAGTTGTTCGAGGTGTTCTGTTTTTTTTTCTGAACATAAGTTTAGTTCTTTTAAAACCGCAATCATGCTCATCATCATTTTGACACTAGCAAGGAGTTATGCAAATTGGTCACAAATTGATATGCATACAGGTATCGACGGAAAATGCAAAAGCCGGCCGATGTGGCCGAGCGGTTCTAGGCGCTTCAGTCTGGAACCGCGCGACCGCTACGGTCGCAGGTTCGAATCCTGCCTCGGGCATGGGTGTGTGTGATGTCCTTAGGTTAGTTAGGTTTAAGTAGTTCTAAGTTCTAGGGGACTGATGACCTCAGATGATAAGTCCCATAGTGCTCAGAGCCATCTGAAAATGCAAAATTATAAATTTTAGCGGCCGATGGGATGAATGTGTGACGCTGCAGCGCAATTTCACCGCGCACCTGTCAAGGACAGAAAAACAGGGGACATGTCGATACCAGGGCCTAAAGTCTTTGCGAATTTCATTCCGTGTACTCAGCTGGATAGTAACTATGCCTCGCAGACAGGCGCGTGAAGAATATGGCAGCATTTGAGAGAGACGGCAGTTGGACTGAAAGAAGCCGGTTGGAGGAACTGGTGAATCGCTCGACATTTGACTGTTAGTGACGACACTACTCGACGACGATGTTGGAGGGAATGGGTGTGCCATGGCCGAACACAGCGTTAACAGGTAAGCCGTCGACATAGATCGTCAGAAAGGCACTCAGAGCCTCAGATCCATAATTATCATCGATCGGCGTGCAACTTTTGCTTCAGTGACCACAAGGACCACCAATAGGTGGCCTACAGGACTTAGCTCATGGCACCGCTTGTGCCGACTGCCATTGACCTCTGAACAGAAACAAACCCACTTGCAATGGTGTCGGGCACATTCGGCCTGCAATCTCATTGACTGGAGTAGAATTGTCTCCGGTAACGAGTCCCTCTTCGAAATAAGTCCCGATGACCAGTGAAGACTTGTCTACGACGCTCCGGACAGCGATGGGATATCAACCTGACAGTTGCCCGCCGTATAGTCCGACAAACAGGAGTGATGGTCAATGGTGCTATTTCTTCTGATAGCAGGAACCCTTTGGTTATCATACGCGGCGTCCTTACATCACAATGGTATGTCTACGGTATTCAACGCCCGTTTTGTTGCCCTTCACGGCAAGCTACCCTGGGCTAACATTTCAGCAAGATAATGCCTGCCCGCACACCTGATGAGTTTTACTGCTTGTCTTCGTGCTTACCAAACCCTGCCTTACCAGCGACTTCGCCAGATCTCTCCCCAATTAAGAACGTTTGGAGCATTATGGGCATGGCTCTCCAATTGGCTCGGGGTTTTGACTATCCAACACGCCAGTTGGAAACAATTTTGCCCGATATCCCTCATGAGGACAACCAGCAATTCTATCAGTCAATGCCAAGCTGAATAACTGCTTGCATAAGGACCAGAGGTGGAGGTGGACTAACGCGTTATTGACTTGCTCAATTTGTGAAGCTTTTTCTCTTGAATAAATTTAAATTTTACTAAAATTCTACTGATTTGTTTGCCTGTACACGTAAATCACGTCTACCGATAGCTGTCCCGGTCGGATAATTCCTCGTGATGCCTCGATTTTTTTTTTCTTAGAGTGAATGTGCTTTATCTTGATATTCACATGGTGTAGATTCAAAGATTGGTGCTTCATTTTCATACATAAAGTTGTCACTACAAAAAGGAAAAGGCCAACTGGAAATTTGACTGGTAAATATTACAAAACAGGATATTTATTGTGTTCTCTCTTTTAATTACAAAGTTTATGACTAGGTAGTCATGACATGAGGTGGATGCAACTCCTACACTGACGCGAAACAAACAACATACTGACTACACAACAGTAACAAATAAAAGGCCTCATTTACTGGCCACGTCAAGCAGAACACCACAGGTGCTATAAACACTGTTTTATTGTATGCAGTGTGCAAAGTGAAAAATATTCAATAAAAAGTTACTAGATATACTACTGCATAAAAGAAGCAACTGACTGTACAACCAAAGAGACGTTCTTATAAATACAGATGACATTTTATTCGAAAGCTTAACATATAAATCTCTGTCATAGCTGATTATATTGGTTTTAAATATTGATTAAATGTTAACTGTACATAAATAATATCACTGTTTATGCCTCTTGCTCTTAGACAGACATAAATTTTGTCAATAGTTGTTTCTCATCTTATGTCCTATCGATGGCTAATTAACAACTGACTGCTCTCAAAAATCAGTATATTACCTCATTCTTTTCTTTCAGAAGTGACAGCTTCGACGAATATGCTCAGATACCATCAGGTCTGAATAACTATTTCGTGAAACCCTGGATAGAGGTTAGCCAACACTTACACAGAACTGACTACAATCATGCAAAACACACATTTCCAGGAACAATGTTACAGTTATTTACCTGGTGGATAATGAAGACTTTCCTTATGAACAACACGCATGAAAATGAAAAATGACAATTGCTATATACTGGCAATAAATTATAAATGATAAATTAACTAAATAAATAAATAAATAATAAATTAAGGCGAAATTTTGGAAACAAAATACAAAGTTCTATTTCTCGCCTGACTTGCACTTACTCCTCCATATCTAGAAAGCTAGCTCCTGTTCCATCTTGTAACAGTGTCCAACTGTGTGGTTGTTAAACGAGTAACGTTTTCATACGTATGTCGTACCATTTTCCAACCAATTCTGATGAATCTGCAGTTAGTGAATCTGAGAGTAATAAGGAACATGAAGGCGATGTAAGGGGCGCTGGTTCTCCCATAACGTTCACCAGCGCCTGTCCCTCCATTGCAGCTATCTTTGAGGAAGAAACACTGACAGCAAATGTTGACATTTGAGCGTTTCCCTGCCCCTGACTGAGCATGTTCGCAAGATACAGTTTGTGTAGTATATTTAGATCTCTTCTGCTTGATAGTAAGTAAAGACAACGCTACGATTCTGGTATTGTAACGCTGTTTCAGAACCGAGCACTTTTCCAGAGCTATATTAACGAAACTATATAAGGGACAGTAGTTGCTAGGCTTTTTAAAAGATAACACAGGAATCGTGTGTAAAATAAGGTTATGTGCAATGATTGCAGAAAAGATCTGTAAGATCACTTCTTGTTTGATAGTTTCCTGTTGATTTATTTAAAGGAACTGAGTCAACAGCAGATTTTTAAACCTTCTATACTCAGCTGTGTTTCTGGTTTCCAGATTATAACAACGGCGCCCGCTAGACTGTAAGGAACTGTGTACTACGTAGCAACGACTACGGAATAGGGATTTCCCATACAGAAAGAGAAAGGATTTTACACCGAGTATGAGGCCTACTGCTTTAAGGGAATGCAGTGGCCAACTTGAAAACGAACCCTTTTTATTGTTTGTTACAACAGTGAGACAGAACCTAGAAGACCCTTAGCAATAGGAACAGAAGTCGATCTGGTGCTTGTAAAGGCACTCAGCTTCACCCAATATCGTACCAAAAGAAGTAGCGAACGTAGAAAATTACCTAATTAAAGTAGGTTACCCATTGAGAAGGACGTTACAAACGTAACGAAATCAAGACAATATTTTCTGCTGATTTCTTTTCGTAAAACGTAATTAGACCAAAAATAATGTTCAGGCCAGTAACGTCAGCGGCGCTTTTTGCACGCTCGTAAACGTCGGTATGCACCTTTCCACCAATACTTCTTACGTTTCGACATTCGTCTCGTTTGTCGTGGCATCTTTTACTATGCCGCGAGATTGTCCATCTGCAGACCGTAGAACATCGTTACGTGGGAAGTATTCGTTCACTGGTCGTCCATAGGCAGGACGGAGGAATCGGCAGAGTCCTTTGATGATGCGGGAGAGATGAAGCTTACGGCTCACATGAACCACCAAAGAAGAAGCCGCTTTCAGAGCTGCCTCTCTTCTCTCTCCGTTGCTAGTAGTTGTTGCCCAGCTGAGGCAGTGCCGTTGGTGATGGGGACGTTATAGATGGGCTTGAAACCTCCGAACAACTGTGGTTTGAAGTTTTCAAAGTCGAATTTGGACGGGGTGGCTTCAGAAATGTCGTCTTTGGAGTTCGCTGGCGTGGGTAATGGAGAGTCCTCCCTGTCTTCGGCAGCTGGTGGAAAGCGAGTGTCAGGTACCACACTCCAGCCCTGGTTGGAGGGAGCAGCATCCACGTTGGCGCTCGCCTGGAATGGAGCCTGGAAATTGAGAGACGGAGGAGTAGATGACGATGGGAGGTCCTCTGGACGCTCCCGATGATTGGAACGGTGGCTGCCATTGAGTCCTCCGAGTTGAGGCCGGGTGTGCATCACTGCCGACACTGTGAATTCGGAGCCACCAGCACCAGGTTCCACTACCGTCTCCTGCATCGAAGGATATTTTTTCTGCGAGGAAGCGACTGTAGCTGTCGTTGTAGTACTTACATCCTTGCTGACGGACGCCCACCTGTCGGTATTCCCCACAGTGGATGGCGAATGAGGAGGCTTCTTGGTGGCAAAAGGCTGGTAGTCCTGCAGATAAGGAATGACTACATTGTCTTCAGTGTCGTGGTCGTCTCTGTCGCGGCCCGTTGCGCCACCAAAATGATCGTCATGTATCTCAGCATCGAGTGCTTCGGCGAGAGGTCTGTCTTCTTCGAGATGCGGTCTTTCCATGCGGTAGGGGAAGTCATCTGCTGTAACTGGAGCAACAGTTTCAGCACGGTGCGGCTTAAGCAGTGGTGTGTCTGTGCGATCCCTGACTGGCTGCAGTAGAGGCAACTCCTCGGAGGCGGCAGCTGCCTCACGCTCTGCCTCCAGGTCAGCTGGAGGCAGTGGTCGTTGTGGACCGTGCGACCCAATGACAACACCTGTGTCGGCGATTCGCTCTTCATTAGGTTTCACTGGATAAACAACGAACACGGGCCTGTTTTCGGAAGCAGCTGGGGAAACGGTAAATTCGTTCCTGGCGGCGGCGGCTACAGGGGGCGGCAGGAATGCCGACGAAGGACCGGAACCACCTCCTGCACCCTGCATCATCTGCAGCGTAGTGATGCGTCGGTTGTCGGGTCCTGCGCGGCGATGCACCAGTGGCGCTGGGGGTGGCAGTGGTTCTTCATCAGGGCGGTCACTGCGTCGGCGGTAGTGTGCTGCCGGCTGCATGGGTGGTGGCTGCAAACGCTGCACCAGTGGCTGCTGACGGTATGGGAAGCGACCGTCACCCTGCCCCGCTGTCGGCCGGAACTGTGGCAGGATGTTGGGAAGAGCTGCTCCTGGCGCTGCCGAGTGAGGCGATGGAGGTGGAGGCGGCGGCGGCGGTACTCTAGGTCGCCCATTGTGAGGCTGGGCTGCTGGAGGCTTGCCGCGATTGTAGCCACCAGCTGCTGCCGGTGAACCGACTACGTATGTCGGCGATGGGACAGTGTCCGCCTTGGGACGTGCGATCTGATTATTTTGGGGTGAAGCGGGATGAGGAGGCGGTGGAGGAGGGAGAGGGTATCTCAGAGGAGGCTGCTTAGGACGGGTGTCCCACGAGAAGGGCGGTGGGCGAGAGGCTTCTGCTGGCGGTTGCAGCTCTGTTGAAGGTGGACGGACCTGTGGCCGTGACGGGATGCCAGCCGGGGGTGGTGCAGACAGTGGAACTTTCTGCACAGAGCTGATGAAGCTACCACTACCGTCGACCTTGCTCCCAGCTGCTGGAGTCGAAGAAGTGTCCGGAACTGGGCGAGAAGGTTGCTTGTCTTCAGGAAACTTGACGACACCTCCACTGGTGGTAGTAGGTTTGGCTGATGCTGCAGTCCACCTGTTGCCATCTTGTGGTGCCGGCTGGGGAGTAGGAGCACTCGGGCGAGGGGCAGGCTGTGTCTGGACAGCTAGAGCGCCAGAAGAAGCTAGCAGTGTCGCCAGCGGATTGGGCTGTACGACTACGGGGCTGGCAGTGGGGCGGATATGACCAGTCAGTGAATCTGCCGGCACTCTGTGAGTGTTAGTGGGAGTTGCAGCTGGCCTGTTAGCACCGTAAGGGAAGAACACGGTAGCATTCTGGGCATAGCCGGGTCTCAGGACTCCAGATGCCGGCGGTCGTGGCCTCGGGGTAGGGGTACCACCGGGAGGACGCGTCTGCTCGACACCTTCACCCGGCCCAAATATCGGTCGGAAAGGTTCCTCGGCATAGGCACCGTACGGACTCAGCCTGTCGGCATTATTCAGATACGAGGATTCGGTCTGTAGTTCGACAGACGGAACGAGAGGAGGGCGTGATGATGACGCTTGTGGACGCTGGTTGGGAGTCAATATGACATTGCTGGTTAGAGAGGGAGGTCGTCCCTGAGGTTTTAGAGGAGTATGGGCATCGAGTGGCATCGAAGTGACGACGAATGGCGCTGATGTAGGCTCCTTATTATCCGAAGTAACATATGTCACTGCCGGTCTCCTGGTGGTGGTAGTCGGTGTGGTGGTTGCGGCTGTGGTACTGGTAGTCGAAGAGGGTGAGTCTTGGCGGCGGGTGTCTTTCGTCGTGGGCTCGGTGGCAGTAGTGGTGGTGGTTGTGAATGCGGTAGTAGTTGCTGCAGTTGTGACGGGCTTTACTTCTCCATTGGCAGTGGGGTAGATGTAGCCGTGACTGATATCGTACGAGGGTACCCCATTCTCGACCGGTCTCGCGTGGCCAGACGGACTGGGCCCCTCCGGTGCCGTATCATAGAATTCGTAGTCGTAATTTTCATCGAACGGTGGCTCGGTGGTGGTCGTTGTAGTCGTCGGAGGTTTTCTGGTCGTAGTGGTGGTCGTGGTGGTGGTAGTGGTAGTGGTGGTGGTGCTGATGGGAGTAGTGGTAGTGGTGGTGGGAGCTGGCCGCCTGGTGGTCGTCGTCGAGGAGGTGGCGGGGTGCGGCCTCACTGTGTAGTAGGAGGGCACGGGGGTGGAGCTGGTGGGCTGCGGCCGGACGACGCGCTGGCTGCCGCCCGCGCCCTGCACCTTGGTGTTGGCGTACGAGCTGGAGATGAGCGGGTACTTGAGGTCCTCCTCGGTGTACTTGTGGTTGCTGTAGCCGTGCACGATGCGCACGCCCGCCACCTCGTTGTGCGCCGGGGCGGCACTGCTGCTGCCGCGGATAGGTCCGTCTCGACGGTCCACGCCGTCCCAGCTGTCGGCCTCGGTGTCGTCCACCGCCTGCAGATGGCAAAGATACATTGATGTATCAGAATCGTCAACATTTTGCAGAAATAATAACGATATGTAATTCATTACAGACGAATGGAAAAACTAGTAGAAGCCGACCTCGGGGAAGATCAGTTTGGATTCCGTAGAAATATTGGAACACGTAAGGCAATACTGACCCTACGACTTATCTTAGAAGCTAGATTAAGAAAAGGCAAACCTACGTTTCTAGCATTTTTAGACTTGGAGAAAGCTTTTGACAATGTTGACTGGAATAATCTCTTTCAAATTCTGAAGGTGGCAGGGGTAAAATACAGGGAGCGAAAGGCTATTTACAATTTGTACAGAAACCAGATGGCAGTTATAAGAGTCGAGGGGTATGAAAGAGAAGCGATGGTTGGGAAGGGAGTGAGACAGGGTTGTAGCCTACCCCCGATGTTACTCAATCTGTATATTGAGCAAGCAGTAAAGGAAACAAAAGAAAAGTTCGTAGTAGGTATTAAAATCCATGGAGAAGAAATAAAAACTTTGAGGTTCGCCGTTGACATTGTAATTCTGTCAGAGACAGCAAAGGACTTGGAAGAGCAGTTGAACGGAATGGATAGTGTCTTGAAAAGAGGATATAAGATGAACAGCAACAAAAGCAAAACAAAGATAATGGAATGTAGTCGAATTAAATCGGGTGCTGCTGAGGGAATTAGATTACAAAATGAGACACTTAAAATAGTAAAGGAGTTTTGCTATTTGGGGAGCAAAATAACTGATGATGGTCGAAGTAGAGAGGATATAAAATGTAGACTGGCAATGGCAAGGAAAGCATTTCTGAAGAAGAGAAATTTGTTAACATCGAGTATAGGTTTAAGTGTCAGGAAGTCGTTTCTGAAAGTATTTGTATGGAGTGTAGCCATGTATAGAAGTGAAACATGGACGATAATTAGTTTGGACAAGAAGAGAATAGAAGCTTTCGAAATGTGGTGCTACAGAAGAATGCTGAAGATCAGATGGGTAGATCACATAACTAATGAGGAAGTATTGAATAGGATTGGGGAGAAGAGAAGTTTGTGGCACAACTTGACTATAAGAAGGGATCGGTTGGTAGGACATGTTCTGAGGCATCAAGGGATCACCAGTTTAGTATTGGAGGGCAGCGTGGAGGGTAAAAATCGTAGAGGGAGACCAAGAGATGAATACGCTAAGCAGATTCAGAAGGATGTAGGTTGCAGTAGGTACTGGGAGATGAAGAAGCTTGCACAGGATAGAGTAGCATGGAGAGCTGCATCAAACCAGTCTCAGGACTGAAGACCACAACAACAACATGTATACATTTACATCTAGATTGAATATTCACATTGAAATTGTGTGTCGGACCAGGACTAGAACCTACGACCATCACCTTCCGAGGGCAAGTGCTCTACCGACTGAGCTACCCAAGCAAGTTTCACGAACCGCAAAAGTCCCAGATTTGAGTTCTGGTCTGGGACACAGCTTTAATCTGCGAGGAAGTTTTTAGTTTAAATCTACATCCATACTCCGCAAGCCACTTTCTCCCCTCCCTGGTCAGGAGCAAATGTCCCACGGGAAGAAGGAATGTTGGTAAGACTCCGCTTGAGCCAGAAGTCCTCTAATTTTATCTTCGTGCCATTTTCGCTAGATATACGTAGGAGGAGGCACTATATGGGTTCACTTTTCCAGGAAACTACGCTCATCGAATTTTAACATTAAATCACACCGTTAAGCGAATCGGTTCACTTTTAACATGTGCTACTGGCGTTAGACGAGTATCTCTGTAACGCTTTCGCGGGTACAGAACGCACCTGTAACGAAACGAGCTAAACTTGGTCCTTCTACATTTCTATTATCAATCATTTCTATTACGGATCGTGAACTGAAGAGTAGCATTTAAACTACGTTCGAATGAGTGCTTCGTATGTTACCTCCTTCCTGGACAGAAATGTCTGCCTAAGTCTTCTGTCAATGAAAATCTGCCATTCGTAATATTAGTTCGAGTGTTCGTTACAGTTTAAATCAATTTGTGAATACACTCTGATATATTCCGTGGATGTGACAGTTTTCAGCGCTTACTTGGCAATCGTGAGTCATTCCGTAATGGGTCTTTCTGCCCACTTATACGCAACGCGTTAATATTCTTTTATGTTGAAAGTCAACCGCCAATCCCTGCGACAAATATCGATGCTCTGCAAGTCTTTCTGCATCTCGCTGCAATTTTCCAGCGTTGCGACTTCTCTGGTTGCCATCTCGAGCTTTCGTAAGTGTACAAGGTGTGTTACAATTGAGGTGCTGAGAACCAAAGAGCCTAAAACACACAGTCATCGATTTTGAGATTGTAACACGTATGTAAGCTCCGGATATCCTCTTGATCTTACGGCGAACAAGCTTTATCTGTATATGTAGCTCCTCACTGTATGTATGAAAATTCACGAAAAGCTGTCGCACGGTCTTTTCAAATATTCATTTCCATTTGGACCCATAGCACAAAGCATAATTACGTTGTTCTGCGCTACTCTGTTGTTATATAGAGCTGTAATTTAGTGTATGTCATGTACGTAGGACTTATATTTCAAAATCAGAGGTGTATCGGCAGTTTTATCAGAACTTCAAAACACAGAATGTTCTTCATGAAGATGATCGTAAACGAGGATCATGAATTGCCGTATAGGTAATAACTGTGTGTGTGTGTGTGTGTGTGTGTGTGTGTGTGTGTGCGTGTGTGGTATATTTCGTATCTATTCTTTATGTTCTGATTCTAGTTTCACATTAATTTACGAACTTTATAACTATCACTAGCCTATAAAAGTAAATTTTGTGAATTAACACTAATAACTGTTATAATCTTAAATATTAATTAATATTTCATAACATGACATGGGTACATTATTGTTTCATAAAAAAATATTGGACATTAAGCCTTGGTTAAAAATCAGTTCAGACCTCTGACACTGGTGATTGCTTTATAAAACTGTTTTTCACATACAACTGTTTTTCTCAAAATTTTGTTTTTGTGCTTTGGGCTCAGTGACTGTTAAGAGGCTGACAGTATAAGGCAACAGAAGTAAGAACGCTGCAGTAAACATGTATCGGAAAATGAACCGTTTACGAGATAACTGGAATGTGTAGTTACGAACCGCAAGTGACTTCGGTGTGAAATGTTGTCCTTGTTACTATATATGTATTTTAAATGTAAACTTTTCTAATTGACCCAAAATTTTATACGAGGCCAATGTTAACGGGAAATACAGTACTACTTTAGCAAGTCACACATTAGGAATTACTGCACGCTTCCGCCTGTTAATGGAGGTGTCCAACGTGTCGCCTTCGTCTTTTTTGCGATACCTCACTTGTCTCTGCCGTGAGTTACGACTTTTTTCAAACACTCCCGAATCACCTCGTAAATCTCGACAAGACTATAAAATTCTCTCCTGAGGTGATCACAAACATGAACATCCAGAGGATGAAGGTCAGATGATCTTCAGGTCAAGATACGGTCTCCGCTCTAACCATCCATTTTGGGCCAGGCTGGACCGTTAGATCTCGTTACCAGTAAACTCCCTACCCATTATTCTTTAAGGGATAGAACGGCAAGGTATAAGGGGCCATCGGTATGCCAATCAGGCAAAATCACCGTAAGCAAGGAGGCAGTTATCCCAGGTGGAAGATACCTGCTGCTTGAAGAAGTCCGTAACTCCCTGCTGCACATCCTCATCCGACAGGAATCGCCGACTCTTCAACGCGTGTTTTAAGAGACCGAAGGCGTGATAATCGCGTGAGGGGAGGTCAGGACTACAGGGAGGGAGCTCGAGTGTTTCCCACTTGAGATGGCATAACTTCTGCACTACGACATTTGCGATATATCGACGTGCGTTACCATTAAGCAGCTTGGCGCACTAGTCAACAACGGTGGTTTTCGACGGACGTGCTGCCCCATACACATTCTTCATTCTCTGGTGGATGTCTACCGGTGTTTGTCTTTCGGCAACCAAGAAAAGAAGAACACCACGTTGGTCCTGTTTGGACGCATTTGATAACAACGGCGCCATAGATCACGTTGCCGCATGTACCGCACGCGCTTCGGAAAGACACGAATGCCACACTAATCCGTTGTCTACATGTCGGTACTTTTATACCCGCATGGGAGTCGCGCTACGTTGCATATACGCTGCAGCAATGCCCTCAAGCGGAAACCTTTCGAATGCCCTTACATACTACAGATTCAAACGTATGATTACTTTTCAAACATCCTCATGCGTTAAATAATTGATGTTAAGCGAGTAAGTGAGAAAAAGTTCAGAAATTATATGAAATTATTGCTTAAAGTTTCTTGGAAGTTGCTAAGTGCTCTCATTGTCAAACATTGGATCAGTATAGCATGTGTTATTTGCCCTCCCATTTTAAACAAGGCTAGTTTCTCACGTATCTCAATGTTCATGACGTCATGTCTCAAGAACTATGTGTCATACAATGATATAATTTTGCAGATAAGTTTAGTGGTGTATGTGGACACTGTCTGCAAAGTGAGTTGCAAATACACTACTGGCCATTAAAATTGCTACACCACGAAGATGACGTGCAACAGACGCGAAATTTAACCTACAGGAAGAAGATACTGTGATACGCAAATGATTAGCTTTTTAGAGCATTCACACAAGGTTGGCGCCGGTAGCGACACCTACATCGTGCTGACTTGACGAAAGTTTCCAACCGATTTCTCATATATAAACAGCAGTTGACCGGCGTTGCCCCGTGAAACGTTGTTGTGATGCCTCGTGCAAGGAGGAGAAATGCATACCATCACGTTTCCGACTTTAATAAAGGTCGGATTGTAGCCTATCGGGATTGCGGTTTATCGCATCGCGACATTGCTGCTCGCGTTGGTCGAGATCCAATGACTGTTAGCAGAATATGGAATCGGTGGGTTCAGGAGGGTAATACGGAACGCCGTGCTGGATCCCAACGGCCTCATATCACTAGCAGTCGGGATGACAGGCATCTTATCCGCATGGCCGTAACGGATCGTGCAGCCACGTCTCGATCCCTGAGTCAACAGATGGGGACGTTTGCAATACAACAACCATCTGCACGAACAGTTCGACGACGTTTGCAGCAGCATGGACTATCATCTCGGAGACCATGCCTGCGGTTACCCTTCACGCTGCATCACAGACAGAAGCACCTGCGATGGTGTACTCAACGACGAACCTGGGTGCACTAATGGCAAAACGTCATTTTTTTGGATGAATCCAGGTTCTTTTTTGCAGCATCATGATGGTCGCATCCGTGTTTGGCGACTACACGGTGAACGCACATTGGAAGCGTGTATTCGTCATCGCCATACTGGCGTATCACCCGGCGTGATGGGAATGGGGTGCCATTGGTTACACGTCTCCGTCACCTCTTGTTCTCACTGACGGCACTTTGAATAGTGGACGTTACATTTCAGATGTGTTACGACCCGTGGCTCTACCCTTCATTCGATCCCTGCGAGACCCTACATTTCAGCAGGATAATGCACGACCGCATGTTACAGGTCCTGTACGGGCCTTTCTGGATACAGAAAATGTTCGACTGATGCCCTGGCCATCACATTGTCCAGATCTCTCACCGACTGAAAACGTCTGGTCAATGGTGGCCGAGCAACTGGCTCGTCACAATACGCCAGTCACTACTCTTGATGAACTGTGGTATCGTGTTGAAGCTGCATGGGCAGCTGTACCTGTACAAGCCATCCAAGCTCTGTTTGGCTCAATGCCCAGGCTTATCAAGGCCGTTATTACGGCCAGAGGTGATTGTTCTGGGTACTGATTTCTCAGGATCTATGCACCCAAATTGCGTGAAAATGTAATCACATGTCAGTTCTAGTATAATATATTTGTCCAATGAATACCCGTTTATCATCTGCATTTCTTCTTGGTGTTGCAATTGTAATGGTCAGTAGTGTATTTAGTAGTAAAGAAATAGAAAATTAATACGTCATGCCTGATGCTGAAGTTTTACTGCACGAACAACGAAAATGTAGTAGGCAATAAACATTTTTCGTGTCATCATTTTGTGTGGGGGGGGGGGGGGGGTGGAGGGTCAGCGAGAAAAGGAACCTATCGAAAAAGTTTGAAATGCTGTGTGAATTTTGTTGGAAGTGGCTAAGTGCTGTCGTTCTCAAATACTGGATGGATATAGTCTGGGAAATTTTGGTGCCGCGAATTTCACTGCCATAGGACTTGTATACAGTTTCTAAATGTTACACTTGTCTTACTATGTTAAACCTCACGGTTTTAAAGGCGGAAAGAAATTTCCAAACAGTGTACACCTCTGCAGAGAGTAAGAATCTTTCAGGACACAGCTGCCTAGGCTGTGGCGAAGCCATTTTTACGCAATATTGCTTCTTTCTTTCTGTTTTTTCAGGATGATGGGACATAGGTTAAGACATTGAAGAATGGCTTCCGCGATACTCTGTAATTAAGCAAAATCTATGGGAGAAGACATAGATTCGAATGTCATCATCATGTTCTTTGGGCTTTTGTCCCACTTCTATGCGGGGTAGGCATCGTTACTACGGATTTGGCGATGTTAGCGTCAGAGACTGGCTGGATGCCCTTCCTGTCGCCACCCCGAACCCCCTGGGACGGAATGAGTGTACCCCAGCTGTCTGCGTCTAATGTAGGCCATGAAATAGTTCGAGTTCGAGTCTATGTCTTGTGACAGCCAGAGCGGAGCACCAGCAGCAGCGAGTACTGTTTGTATAAAGCGTTTATTTTGCATTTTGTTTACGACCTTCCACTAAGGAAGGGATTCTATTTGTGTTTATCTGCTCTGCATAGTAACTAACAGTTCTTGATAAAACTTTACGTAGTTTTCGTGTTAGATTTCTTAGTGTTTTCTTGATCGTTTAGAACAGAAAGCGCCCTAAAACCGTCTTTTGTTTGTTTCGCGGCCGTTAGCCACTAGTCACTTGAATCAGCAGTTGTCTTGTGACAGCCAGAGCGAGAGCACCAGCAGCAGCGAGTACTGTTTGTATAAAGCGTTTTTGTACTTATTTGCTGCGCTTAGCTTTTAAATAGTTTTTCTGGGAAAACCTAGCGTAGTTTTCGCGTCTCGTATTTCAGTGAGTGTTTCTTGATTATAAGAGTAGCTCATCAGAAGATTATCTTGGGAATTTGTCACCGTATAGAGTAGGGTAAACATAGTCATGTGTAGGGACTGTGGTTGTTGTGAGCGGACGCAAGGAGAATTGGCCACTCTTCGGGGGCAGGTGGAGGCTTTGTCTGTTAGGCTCATCGAGCTCGAGGCGCAGGCGTCGGCTCGTAGTGGCGTTGGGGCAACTGTGGTGAGACCTATGCCTACTTCGGTGGCCTTGGAATCACATGGAACCCCTGATGTCGCTGCGTCTTCCGGCAGTGAGCATCTTACCGGTCAGCCATCACTCCAGGGTGAATGGCGGACAGTGGTGGGCTCGCGCGTGCCTGGCCGAAAGGCGAAGGTGGGATCTGGCCGCGTGGCAGCTGCCTTACCCCTTTCCAACAGGTACGGGGTGCTTCCTAGTGGTGATGACATCGTTTCCGAGCCACCACAGGATGCCTCGCCTGTTGGGCCAGTGGCCGATTCTCCGGCAAGGTCCCGACAGTCACAGAGGGCGGGCCTATTAGTTATAGGGAGCTCCAACGTTAGGCGGGTTATGGAGCCCCTTAGGAAAATAGCGGGTAGGTCGGGGAAGAATGCCAGTGTGCACTCGGTGTGCTTGCCGGGGGGTCTCGTCCGTAATGTGGAGGAGGCCCTTCCGGCAGCTATTGAACGCACTGGGTGTGACCGGCTGCAGATAGTAGCACATGTCGGAACGAATGACGCCTGCCGCTTGGGTTCTGAGGCCATCCTTGGTTCCTTCCGGCGGCTGGCTGATTTGGTGAAGACAACCAGCATCGCACGCGGAGTGCAAGCTGAGCTTAATATCTGCAGCATAGTGCCCAGAGTCGATCGCGGTCCTCTGGTTTGGAGCCGTGTGGAGGGTCTAAACCAGAGGCTCAGACGACTCTGCGACTATAATGGTTGCAAATTCATCGACCTCCGTTATTGGGTGGAGAACTGTAGGGCCCCCCTAGACAGGTCAGGCGTGCACTACACACCGGAAGCAGCTACTAGGGTAGCAGAGTACGTGTGGCGTGCACACGGGGTTTTTTAGGTTAGAGGGACCCCCCTTGGGCGAAACGATAAAATACCTGACGGCTTACCAGAGAGGACATTATCATCGTTGATAAAGAACGTCCGTTCTCAGAGACCAAAAACAGGAAAAGTTAACGTAATATTGGTAAACTGCAGGAGTATCCAGGGCAAGGTTCCTGAATTAGTATCTCTTATTGAAGGAAATAGTGCGCATATAGTATTAGGAACGGAAAGTTGGTTAAAACCGGAAGTGAACAGTAACGAAATCCTAGACACAGAATGGAATATATACCGCAAGGATAGGATAAACGCCAATGGTGGAGGAGTATTTATAGCAGTAAAGAATTCAATAATATCCAGTGAAGTTATTAGCGAATGCGAATGTGAAATAATCTGGGTTAAGTATCAAAGGTGGGTCAGATATGATAGTCGGATGCTTCTATAGACCACCTGCATCAGCAACCGTAGTAGTTGAGCGCCTCAGAGAGAACCTGCAGAACGTCGTGAAGAAGTTTCGTGATCATACTATTGTAATAGGGGGAGACTTCAATCTACCAGGTATAGAATGGGATAGTCACACAATCAGAACTGGAGCCAGGGACAGAGACTCTTGTGACATTATCCTGACTGCCTTGTCCGAGAATTACTTCGAGCAGATAGTTAGAGAACCAACTCGTGAAGCTAACGTTTTAGACCTCATAGCAACAAATAGACCGGAACTTTTCGACTCCGTGAATGTAGAAGAGGGTATCAGTGATCATAAGTCAGTGGTTGCATCAATGACTACAAGTGTAACAAGAAATGCCAAGAAAGGAAGTAAAATATATTTGCTTAACAAGAGTGATAGGGCACAAATCGCAGAATATCTGAGTGACCACCATCAAACGTTCATTTCTGAGGAAGAGGATGTGGAACAAAAATGGAAAAAATTCAGAAACATCGTCCAGTACGCCTTAGATAAGTTCGTACCGACTAAGGTCCAAAGCGAGGGGAAAGATCCACCGTGGTATAACAATCATGTACGAAAGGTACTACGGAAACAAAGAAAGCTTCATCATAGGTTTAAGAGTAGTCGAATCATAGCTGATAAGGAAAAGCTGAACGAAGCGAAAAAGAGCGTAAAGAGAGCAATGAGAGAAGCATTCAACGAATTCGAACATAAAACATTGGCAAACAATCTAAACAAGAACCCTAAAAAGTTTTGGTCATATGTAAAATCGGTAAGCGGATCTAAATCCCCTATTCAGTCACTCGTTGACCACGATGGCACCGAAACAGAGGACGACCGAAGAAAGGCAGAAATACTGAATTCAGTGTTCCGAAACTGTTTCACTGCGGAAAATCGTAACACGGTCCCTGACTTCAGCCGTCGCACGGACGCCAAAATGGAAAATATTGAAATAAACGATATCGGAATTGAAAAACAACTGCTATCACTTAGTAGCGGAAAAGCATCCGGACCAGACGAGATACCCTTAAGATTCTACAGTGATTATGCTAAAGAACTTGCCCCCTTTCTATCAGCAATTTATCGTAGATCGCTGGAAGAACGTAAAGTACCTAGCGACTGGAAGAAAGCGCAGGTCGTTCCCATTTTCAAGAAGGGTCATAAATCAGATGCGAATAATTATAGGCCTATTTCGCTTACGTCAATCTGTTGTAGAATAATGGAACATGTTTTGTGTTCTCGTATTATGACGTTCTTAGATAATACAAATCTCCTTCATCATAACCAACATGGATTCCGCAAACAGAGATCATGTGAAACTCAGCTCGCCCTATTTGCCCAAGAAATTCACAGTGCCGTAGACACTGGCGAGCAGATTGATGCCGTATTCCTGGACTTCAGGAAGGCATTTGATACGGTTCCGCACTTACGTTTAGTGAAAAAAATACGAGCTTACGGAATATCGGACCAGGTTTGTGATTGGATTCAGGATTTCCTAGAAGAAAGAACACAACATGTCATTCTTAACGGTTCAAAATCT
Source organism: Schistocerca americana (assembly GCF_021461395.2). Taxonomy (NCBI): domain Eukaryota; kingdom Metazoa; phylum Arthropoda; class Insecta; order Orthoptera; family Acrididae; genus Schistocerca; species Schistocerca americana. Next base: position 546,415,874 of record NC_060119.1, read on the forward strand.
GCAGATGTAGAGGTAATTTCGGGAGTACCGCAGGGAAGCGTGATAGGACCTTTATTGTTTACAATATACATAAATGACTTAGTTGACAACATCGGTAGCTCCGTGAGGCTATTTGCAGATGACACGGTTGTCTACAAGAAAGTAGCAACATCAGAAGACTCGTACGTACTCCAGGAGGACCTGCAGAGGATTAATGCATGGTGCGACAGCTGGCAGCTTTCCCTAAACGTAGATAAATGTAATATAATGCGCATACATAGGGGCAGAAATCCATTCCAGTACGATTATGCCATAGGTGGTAAATCATTGGAAGCGGTAACGACCGTAAAATACTTAGGAGTTACTATCCGGAGCGATCTGAAGTGGAATGATCACATAAAACAAATAGTGGGAAAAGCAGGCGCCAGGTTGAGATTCATAGGAAGAATTCTAAGAAAATGTGACTCATCGACGAAAGAAGTAGCTTACAAAACGCTTGTTCGTCCGATTCTTGAGTATTGCTCATCAGTATGGGACCCTTACCAGGTTGGATTAATAGAAGAGATAGACATGATCCAGCGAAAAGCAACGCGATTCGTCATGGGGACATTTAGTCAGCGCGAGAGCGTTACGGAGATGCTGAACAAGCTCCAGTGGCGGACACTTCAAGAAAGGCGTTACGCAATACGGAGAGGTTTATTATCGAAATTACGAGAGAGCACATTCCGGGAAGAGATGGGCAACATATTACTACCGCCCACATATATCTCGCGTAATGATCACAACGAAAAGATCCGAGAAATTAGAGCAAATACGGAGACTTACAAGCAGTCGTTCTTCCCACGCACAATTCGTGAATGGAACAGGGAAGGGGGGATCAGATAGTGGTACAATAAGTACCCTCCGCCACACACCGTAAGGTGGCTCGCGGAGTATAGATGTAGATGTAGATGTATACACCGCGTGAGTCCCAGCGCGTCACCGAGGCGAAGCAGCAGACTTAGTCTCTACAACAGAAACATTCAGTACATAGCAACCTTATAGTGAACATAGCGGACTTCTACTTCAACAGCATTGAGGCTACATGGACTGTACAGAAGATAGCGTGTAGCACAGCACATGGAAACTTAAGTTAAGTAGTTCTTTGTTTAAGATAAAGAACCCAGTTATTAATTGCATGCAGTTGTGTTATAGAGCGAGGATACCGACCACCAACCAACATCCTCTCCTTGTTTCCCATAGTACAGTTCTAGAGACAACGAAATGACATAAAAGCTGTTTCCCATAGTCTAGTTCTAGAGACAACGAGATGACATAAAAGCGCCTAAAGAGAATACAACACCCATGGTGTGCTTGATGCACAAAATGGCGATCTTCCCTTATAGTGGTCAGATGTGGTATACCAGAACTTTGATGATGAGTATGCCTGCTGTCATATTCTCATATACTACAACACCGGACTACTGCCACATCCAAATGCCCCATAAATCTGGGTACTTTATGTTTCGACCAGCCGGTCAAATGGAGACCCACAACAAGGCCACTTTCAAATTGTGTTAGGTGCTGACAATGCTATCTCAAACGACTACACAGCGCCTCTTTGTCCTTCACAGAGTTCACCCAACATCTGACGTTGTTAACGTCGCTTATACACGCCCCCGCGCCCCCCCCCCTCCTCCAGACAACATTTAACACGAATAACAGTAATGCGCTGTCGTGGCCGTTCTAGTTATGGTTCAAATGGCTCTGAGCACTATGGGACTTAACATCTGTGGTCATCGGTCCCCTAGAACTCAGAACTACTTAAACCTAACCAACCTAAGGACACCAGGCAGGATTCGAACCTGCGACCGTAGCGGTCACGCGGTCCCAGACTGAAGCGCCTAGAAACGCTCGGTCACACCGGCCGGCTTCTAGTTATCACAGAGAATTGCAACTCTACTCATTGACATACTCGCAGATGGCGAGTGCGTGTGCAAGGTTTGGCACCTGTCCGTGTCTTTTGGGTGTTCCACTTTTATGTCAGGCAATGCATTTTTCTTGGTGTTGCAGTGCTAACAAATTTCTATTTCCAGGAATGCTTTTCTTACCATTACCAGTCTGTATTTTGGATGCTGTCTGTTTTGACACTTACCGTTTATTTTGCTGTCCGAGCAGTGAAACGCATCTACTATTTATGGCATCTCATTTCGCAATCTAATTCCGCCTGATTTGACCCCACCACATTCCATTATCGACCTTGTTTTATTTTTATTTCCGTTCATCTTATAATCTCTTTTCAAGACACTATCCATTTCGTTCAAGTGATCATCGAAGTCGTTTGCCATCGCTAACACAATTTCAACATATATGAATATCAAGAGCTCAGATGCAAGGCCATACAGAGCAAAAATCAGAAGGTTGAGAGGTTGAAGGAATATACAAAGTTTTAGTGGCATTTTTATTGTCGACTGACGGTAGTGTGCTGAACAAAATTACATCAATACTTACTTCACTTGCAGATTAATAATTGTAACTATTATGAGTGGTATGTTTTTAGATTGGATAGTACCTCCAAGTACTAGTGGCACAAGCCAGCCATTATTTTATTTTCCCTGAATAGCAGGTCAGGTACTGAAGTGTTGACACGTGGACTCAAAACGGGTAGTCTATACTGACACGTGTAGTCCTCTTCCTGGTGCAGTTACAACCGTGCAGAAAACATCAGGTAGTAAATTAATGTGAAGTGTTTGCAGGAAGACTACTCGATGCAGAGTAAAAACAACTAACACACTGAAGTGGGTAATATTAAGGTATCGATGATCACAATATCTGTTACTATACCCCTAATACCGTGCGTATATCAGTCTGTATAATGGAAACAAACTTGAAGACAGTATTATAGAAAGTGAAGAGCAAGTAGGTGAATATGTGGTGGATACGATGCTGTGAGAAGAATTTGACAGAACACTGAAAGCCGGAAGTTGAAAGAACGCACCTGGAACAGAAGACACTCCCTCGGAATTACTGAGATATTTGGAAGAGCCAAATTTGTAAGATGTATGAGAAATACCCTCAGACTTCAGGAAGAATGTAATAATTCCAATTTAAAAAAAGGTAGGGGCTGACAGATGTGCCTATTAGAGAACTATCAGTGTAATGAGTCATGATTGCGAAATGCTGGCGCGAATTGATTGCAGAAGAATGGAAAAACTGGTAGAAGCCGATCTCAGTGAACGTCAGTTTGAGCTCCAGTGAAACGTAGGAATACGTGAGACAATACTTAACCTACCCTATTACGGACGATAGTTTGTAGTGAGGCAAATCTACATTTACTGCATTTGTAGAATTACAGAAAACTTTTGACAATGTGGACTGCAACAAACTCTTTGAAATTGTGAAGGTAGCGGGAACAAAACAGAGACAGTGAAAAGTTTACTACGACTAATGCAGAAATCAGACTTCAGTTATAGAGTCAAAGGAGTACTTGAAAGGGGAGGAGTACTCGAGAAAGGAGCGAATGAGGGTTGTAGTAATTCGCAAAGTTATTCAATCTGTGCACTGTGCAAGAAGTAAGGATACCAAGAAGAATTGTGGAAAGGGAATTAAGTTTCAGGGAGAAGAAATAAAAACTGTGAGGCTTTACCGGCGACTTTAAAATCCTGTCAGGCACGGCGATGTACAAGCAACGGCACTTGAATTAAATGAATATTGTACTGAAAAGAGGTTCTAACATGAATATAAACTAAAGGAAACGGATGGTAGTGAAATGCAGTCGAATCAGATCAGGCGATGCTGCGGGAATTAGATCAGGATATGAGAAACTAGAAGTAGTCGATGAGTTTAGCTATTTGGGCAGCAATATAACTGTTAACATCGAATTTAATTTTTTTGTGTAAGGAATTCTTTTCGGAAGGTATTTGCATGGTGTCACCTTGTTAGGAAGTGAATTGTAGACGATGAACAGTTAAGACAAGAAGAGTACAGAAGCTTCTAACATGTGGTTATAACAGATAAGAAACGAAGCGAATACGAGTATAATGTTCGGGTTGCGTACTTCACAAACCAAGGCGCCGCTGTTACAACATTGCTAACGCGCTTCCTTCGTTCCCGCTATATTTCGGCAAGTATGATGGCTCTAGAACTGTGGCGCTTCGGTCGCTTCATACTCGTCGACTCGTTCCCTCTTGTTGAAGCATGCAGGAGTGTAAGGCTAGGCGTGACTTATTGTTAGTACGGAAGATGGGTACACGGTCTTGCTGTTGTGAAGTAGTGCTGACAAGGTGAAGTGACCGATTGTCGGAATCAGATGGGCTTTAACGAATCTGTATTTGTGAGACTGTGGAGGGTGTAAGACGAAAATTAATTAATGCAAAGTACACAATTGCAAATGTGTTCCATTAGAGGAGGAATGATATCTAGAACAAGTTTCAAACTATAGTCCACGCTTCTGATGAAAAACATGCAGATTTTGTCCAGTGCAAACAAAATGATTCTATTCGTGTTTATTCCATGTCCACCATGAGATAACATGTGCGCTGCTTCAAGCGGAAACTGGTCACAGAGCAACGTCAGTGTTATATCCTTACGACAAAAATCCAGCTATTGCTGTATTCATTTGTTCGTGGTAACTTGGGTTTATGGGCTAACAGCGAGTTGTGTATGTTATTATTAATTTCTCTAATTTATTTTAATAATGTATCACCATTTAGAGGTTACACTTCATCCTCGTGTCACGTTTTCTAGTACTGTCGATGTTGTTGTTGTGGTCTTCAGTCCTGAGACTGGTTTGATGCAGCTCTCCATGCTACTCTATCCTGTGCAAGCTTCTTCATCTCCCAGTACCTACTGCAACCTACATCCTTCTGAATCTGTTTAGTATATTCATCTCTTGGTCTCCCTCTACGATTTTTACCCTCCACGCTGCCCTCCAATGCTAAATTTGTGATCCCTCGATGCCTCAAAACATGTCCTACCAACCGATCCCTTTTTATAGTCAAGTTGTGCCACAAACTCCTCTTCTCCCCAATCCTATTCAGTACCTCCTCATTAGTTATGTGATCTACCCATCTTATCTTCAGCATTTTTCTGTAGCACCACATTTCCAAAGCTTCTATTCTCTTCTTGTCCAAACTGGTTATTGTCCATGTTTCAGTTCCATACATGGCTACACTGAAAGGTGGCTACACTGTGCCACTGCGCCAGAGATTGCGCCAAAGAGTACTATTAAGCCGCCTCCACAGTGGTTGTCGAGAGTTCATAGCAGTCAGTGCTTGTTGAGAGTTCGTAGCAGTGTGCTAGTAGAGAGCTCGTGGAAGTCAGTGCCTGTCGAGAGCTCGTAGAGGACAGTGTGTGTTAAGAACTCATAGCAGTCAGTGCGTGTTAGGAGTTCGTGGCAGTCAGTGCTAGTAGAGAGCTCGTAGAGGTCAGTGCCTGTCGAGAGCTCGTAGAGGACAGTGTGTGTTAAGAGTTCGTGCCGAGATGTGCTAGTGGGCACTGCTTGTCGTGAAGTCGGAGTGAGATGTGGTAGTAAAGAGTGTTGTTCCATGTTTTATGCAGTTATTTGATGGAGAGATAGCAGATGTTATTGTAATGAGTGCATTTCGTCAATATATATGAAGGTAAAATCCACAATGTTCTTTTATTAATTGTGTATCTGAAATAATGCATCACTACAGGTTCAGTCAACAAAGCATCTGGTTTGTGTTCTTGCATTAGAGTGTAATTCTGGTTTTCTTGCGTAATTATAGTTTTTCTAATTTTCTTTTGTCACCTCAGTATAGTTGGTATTTAAAAATTCTTGTCTTGTTGGAAAGAACCGTGCCAGATGTGGACGTTGAGTCACACTCCCACATACAGAACAGTTACATTTGTGCTTGGATTTTGTAGGTTTTATAGTTGCTGGGGACTTAATTAATTAACTGTGTTTACGAAAATTTTCTTACATTGTTTGTTGCAGTCAGATAGCGTAAAAATACTAGTAAGGGCCAACCGATTACGAGTCACAGCGTAATCGGACATACAGCTATAAAAATCATTTTCAATCTTGCATTTAATAAAGCCCCCATGCAACACTCCATACCAATACTTTCAGAAACGACTTCCTGACACTTAAATCTATACTCGATGTTAACAAATTTCTCTTCTTCAGAAACGATTTCCTTGCCATTGCCAGTCTACATTTTATATCCTCTCTACTTCGACCATCATCAGTTATTTTGCTCCCCAGATAGCAACACTCCTTTACTGCTTTTAGTGTCTCATTTCCTAATCTAATTCCCTCAGCATCACCCGACTTAATTCGACTACATTCCATTATCCTTGTTTTGCTTTTGTTAATGTTCATATTATATCCTCCCTTCAAGACACTGTCCATTCCGTTCAACTGCTCTTCCAAGTCCTTTGCTGTCTCCGACAAAATTACAATGTCATCGGCGAACCTTAAAGTTTTTATTTCTTCTCCACGGATTTTAATACCTACTCCGAATTTTTCTTTTGTTTCCTTTACTGCTTGCTCAATATACAGATTGAGTAACATCGGGGATAGGCTACAACCCTGTCTCACTCCCTTCCCAACCACTGTTTCCCTTTCATGTCCCTCGACTCTTATAACTGCCATCTGGTTTCTGTACAAATTGTAAATAGCCTTTCGCTCCCTGTATTTTACCCCTGCCACCTTCAGAATTTGAAAGATTATTCCAGTCAACATTGTCAAAATCTTTCTCCAAGTCTAAAAATGCTAGAAACGTAGGTTTGCCTTTTCTTAATCTAGCTTCTAAGATAAGTCGTAGGGTCAGTATTGCCTCACGTGTTCCCATATTTCTACGGAATTCAAACTGATCTTCCCCGAGGTCGGCTTCTACCACTTTTTCCATTCGTCTGTACAGAATTCGCGTTAGTATTTTGCAGCCGTGACTTATTAAACTGACAGTTCGGTAATTTTCGCAACTGTCAACGCCTGCTTTCTTTGGGATTGGAATTATTAAATTCTTCTTGAAGTCTGAGGGTATTTCTCCTGTCTCATACATTTTGCTCACCAGATGGTAGAGTTTAGTCAGGACTGGCTCTCCCAAGGCTGTCAGTAGTTCTAATGGAATGTTGTCTACTCCCGGGGCCTTGTTTCGACTTAGGTCTTTCAGTGCTCTATCAAATTCTTCACGCAGTATCATATCTCCCATTTCATCTTCACCTGCATTCTCTTCCATTTCCATAATATTGTCCTCAAGAACATCGCCCTTGTATAGTCCCTCTATATACTCCTTCCACCTTTCTGCTTTCCCTTCTCTGCTTAGAACTGGGTTTCCATCTGAGCCCTTGATATTCATACAAGTGGTTCTCTTTTCTCTAAAGGTCTCTTTAATTTTCCTATAGGCAGTATCTATCTTACCCCTAGTGAGGTAAGCCTCTACATCCTTACATTTGTCCTCTAGCCATCCCTGCTTAGCCATTTTGCACTTCCTGTCAATCTCATTTTTGAGACGTTTTTATTCCTTTTTGCCTGCTTCATTTACTGCATTTTCATATTTTCTCCTTTCATCAGTTAAATTCAGTATTTCTTCTGTCACCCAAGGATTTCTACTAGCCCTCGTCTTTTTACCTACTTGATCCTCTGCTGCCTTCACTACTTCATCCCTCAAAGCTATCCATTCTTCTTCTACTGTATTTCTTTCCCCCATTCTTGTCAATTGTTCCTTTATGCTCTTCCTGAAACTCTCTAAAACCTCTGGTTCCTTCAGTTTATCCAGGTCCTATCTCCTCAAATTCCCACCTTTTTGCAGTTTCTTCAGTTTTAATCTACAGTTCATAACCAATAGATTGTGGCCAGAGTCCACATTTGCCCCTGGAAATGTCTTACAATTTAAAACCTGGTTCCTAAATCTCTGTCTTACCATTATATAATCTATCTGATACCTTTTAGTATCTCCAGGGTTCTTCCATGTATACAACCTTCTTTCATGATTCTTAAACCAAGTGTTAGCTATGATTAAGTTATGCTCTGCGCAAAATTCTACCAGGCGGCTTCCTCTTTCATTTCTTATCCCCAATCCATATTCACCTACTATGTTTCCTTCTCTCCCTTTTCCTACTCTCGAATTCCAATCACCCATGACTATTAAATTTTCGTCTCCCTTCACTACCTGAATAATTTCTTTTATCTTATCATTTTTTTTTTGTCATCAGTCTACTGACTGGTTTGATGCGGCCCGCCACGAATTCCTTTCCTATGCTAACCTCTTTATCTCAGAGTAGCACTTGCAACCTACGTCCTCAATTATTTGCTTGACGTATTCCAATCTCTGTCTTCCTCTACAGTTTATGCCCTCTACAGCTCCCTCTAGTACCATGGAAGTCATTCCCTCATGTCTTAGCAGATGTCCTATCATCCTGTCCCTTCTCCTTATCAGTGTTTTTCACATATTCCTTTCCTCTCCGATTCTGCGTAGAACCTCCTCATTCCTTACCTTATCAGTCCACCAAATTTTCAACATTCGTCTATAGCACCACATCTCAAATGCTTCGATTCTCTTCTGTTCCGGTTTTCCCACAGAGTATGTTTCACTACCATACAATGCTGTACTCCAAGACGTACATCCTCAGAAATTTCTTCCTCAAATAAAGGCCGGTATTTGATATTAGCAGACTTCTCTTGGCCAGAAATGCTTTTTTTGCCATAGCGAGTTTGCTTTTGATGTCCTCCTTGCTCCGTCCGTCATTGGTTATTTTACTGCCTAGGTAGCAGAATTCCTTAACTTCACTGACTTCGTGACCATCAATCCTGATGTTAAGTTTCTCGCTGTTCTCATTTCTACTACTTCTCATTACCTTCGTCTTTCTCCGATTTACTCTCAAACCGTACTGTGTACTCATTAGACTGTTCATTCCGTTCAGCAGATCATTTAATTCTTCTCCACTTTCACTCAGGATAGCAATGTCATCAGCGAATCGTATCATTGATATCCTTTCACCTTGTATTTTAATTCCACTCCTGAACCTTTCATTTATTTCCATCATTGCTTCCTCGATATACGGGAAGAGTAGGGGCGAAAGGCTACAGCCTTGTCTTACACCCTACTTAATACGAGCACTTCGTTCTTGATCGTCCACTCTTATTATTCCCTCTTGGTTGTTGTACATATTGTATATGACCCGTCTCTCCCTATAGCTTACCCCTACTTTTTTCAGAACCTCGAACAGCTTGAACCATTTCATATTGTCGGACGCTTTTTCCAGGTCGACAAATCCTATGAAAGTGTCTTGATTTTTCTTTAGCCTTGCTTCCATTATTAGCCGTAACGTCAGAATTGCCTCTCTCGTCCCTTTACTTTTCCTAAAGCCAAACTGATCGTCACCTAGCGCATTCTCAATTTTCTTTTCCATTCTTCTGTATATTATTCTTGTAAGCAGCTTCGATGCATGAGCTGTTAAGCTGATTGTGCGATAATTCTCGCACTTGTCAGCTCTTGCCGTCTTCGGAATTGTGTGGATGATGCTTTTCCGAAAGTCAGATGGTATATCGCCAGACTCATATATTCTAAACATCAACGTGAATAGTCGTTTTGTTGCCACTTCCCTCAATGATTTTAGAAATTCTGATGAAATGTTATCTATCCCTTCTGCCTTATTTGAACGTAAGTCCTCCAAACTCTTTTAAATTCCGATTCTAATACTGGATCGCCTATCTCTTCTAAATCGACTCCTGTTTCTTCTTATATCACATCAGACAAATCTTCACCCTCATAGAGGCTTTCAACGTATTCTTTCCACCTATCTGCTCTCTCCTCTGCATTTAACAGTGGAATTCCCGTTGCACTCTTAATGTTACCACCGTTGCTTTTAATGTCACCAAAGGTTGTTTTGGCTTTCCTGTATGCTGAGTCTGTCCTTCCGACAATCATATCTTTGTCGATGTCTTCACATTTTTCCTGCAGCCATTTCGTCTTTGCTTCCCTGCACTTCCTATTTATTTCATTCCTCAGCGACTTGTATTTCTGTATTCCTGATTTTCCCGGAACATGTTTGTACTTCCTCCTTTCATCAATCAACTGAAGTATTTCTTCTGTTATCCATGGTTTCTTCGCAGCTACCTTCTTTCTACCTATGTTTTCCTGCCCAACTTCTGTGATGGCCCTTTTTAGAGATGTCCATTCCTCTTCAACTTTACTGCCTACTGCGCTATTCCTTATTGCTGTATCTATAGCGTTAGAGAACTTCAAACGTATCTCGTCATTCCTTAGTACTTCCGTATCCCACTGCTTTGCGTATTGATTCTTCCTGACTAATGTCTGAACTTCAGCCTACTCTTCATCACAACTATATTGTGATCTGAGTCTATATCTGCTCCTGGGTATGCCTTACAATCCAGTATCTGATTTCGGAATCTCTGTCTGACCATGATGTAATCTAATTGAAATCTTCCCGTATCTCCCGGCCTTTTCGAAGTATACCTTCTCCTCTTGTGTTTCTTGAACAGGGTATTCGCTATTACTAGCTGAAACTTGTTACAGAACTCAATTAGTCTGTCTCCTCTTTCATTCCTTTCCCAAGCCCATATTCTCCTGTAACCTTTTCTTCTACTCCTTCCCCTCATCATACATTTCATCAATTTCTTCGTCATCTGTAGAGCTAGTTGGCATATAAACCTGTACTACTGTTGTAGGCGTGGGTTTCGTGTCTATCTTGGCCACAATAATGCGTTCACTATGTTGTTTGTAGTAGCTTACCCGAAGTCCTATTTTTTTATTCATTATTAAACCTACTCCTGCATTACGCCTATTTGATTTTGTATTTATAACCCTGTATTCACCTGACGAAATGTCTTGTTCCTCCTGCCACCGAACTTCGCTAATTCCCACTATATCTAACTTTAACCTATCCATTTCCCTTTTTAAATTTTCTAATCTATCTGCCCGATTAAGGGATCTGACATTCCACGCTCCGATTCGTAGAACCCCAGTTCTCTTCCTCCTGATAACGACGTCCTCCTGAGTCAATACAGACTCGGTAACGCCTCGAAACTGAGTATATGTCAACGTAATTGTTAGATATTTTCTGAATAGATATGAAGTTTTAAAATACGTTTGCAGCACTCTTCGAAAAATTTTTACCCATACAAATGTATACATAAGCAGGATAATATTCTCTGCTAACTTATCGTTGGTAATATTGGTATATAATTTGCTTGTCATTTCGGCAGGTCGAACATTGTGCATTTCAGTCTACACTTGTGAATGGCTAAAAAGTCGAAATCATGATTATGAGAAGTAAATAAATAGTAATTTAAAGTTTAATGGCGGAAATCTCATTCAGAACGGTTGTGTACGTAGCGGGAATGCTGCGAGTCAAGGCGGTTATACTCGTGAACTCGTGTACTCGCTCTCCTTTCTGAGCAAGTCAACTGCAGTAGCGCCCGGCAACAGACTCTGATGACGGTTGGGCTGCAGCGGAGACTCACGGGTCTGTGTCTGCGGGCACATGGTGACGGCGAGATCGAAGATGGCGACACAGCACTCGTTGGCGAGTGTAAAGCGAGTGTACAGATCTTAGGACAAGTATTCGCAGTTGCGGATATAAAGCGCCTTCATCCTATGTTAGAATGGCGATAGTGAAAATTTGCGCCGGATTGGGACTCGAACCCGGATTTTCTGCGTTACGTGTGCGGTTGCCTTAACTGCTTCGGCTATCCGTGCACGAATTACAACCATACCCAAACTTCCATATGTCGTTGTCGTCCATGTGTCACAATCTGCACTCCTATGTTGTGTATATTCCCGCATATTTATTGAGAGTGGAGAACATGGTATTGGCGAATAAATGCTAAGTAGTAATGCCTGTCTTATTTAACAAGTACAATGCAATGTTAAATCGGACATGCAGGCATACAAGTCCGAAGGAATATTGGATCGTAATTCTTAAAAAGACAGGCAGTACTATTTCGCGTACGGAGCTCATTTCTCATGACAACTACGCAAGAATACTGAAGACTGGGTGGATGAATCGAAGAAAGAAAGAAAGATTAGGGTTTAATGTCCTGTCGCCAATGAAGTGATTAGATACAGAGCACTAGCTCGGATTACGGAAGAGTGGGGAAGGAAACTGGTCGCCATCCCGGAAATTGCCTAGAGTGATTTAGGCAAATCACGGAAAACCTAAATCTCGATTGCTGGATACGAATATGAACCGGCGTCCTCCCGAATGCAAGTCCAGTTTGCTAACCAGTGCACCACCTCGCTCGGTGGGTGGATCGAATAACTGATTAAGACTTACTGAATTGAAGTGAAAAAAAAAAAAAAAAAACAAGAAACAATTTTGTGCCACAGCTTGAAGGGAAAGGCACATCCTGAGGCTTCAAGGAATTGTCAGTTTCGTAGTGGAGGGAAGTGTAGGTATTACAAATTGTAAAGGGACACCAAGGATTGAGTACAGTATGAGAGTTCAGCTGGGTGTAGGTTGCAGTAGTTACATAGAAATGAGGTGGCTTGCACGGGATAGAGTAGCTTGGAGAGCTACATGAAACCAGTGTTCGGACTGAAGATCACAACTACTTTGGTCTTCTGTTATGAGGTAATGTTTGCCATGTCTACCTCCTCGTCTTCGTAGAAGTAGTCGCCGTCCCCGTGAGAGGCAGCACCGGCGCCAGTGGCGGTGACGGCGCGCGTGCCGAAGTCGAGGGAGCCGGTGAGCGGGTCGCGCTCCGCGAAGAAGGGCCGCCCGCCGTTGAAGCCGAAGAGGCCGGGCATGCGGTAGCCCTGGTGCGCCGCGCCCTCCGCCACCAGAGGCGCTGCCGTAGGCGCATGCGCAGCTGCAGCAACCTCTTGGTCGCCGTCGTCCGCCGCGCTCGCACTGGAGCCAGTCTGCGGATTCGCAGCTGCCGACGACAAGGCAAAGAGTACGGCAGCCGCCGACAGCAGCGCCTTTGCGGGCTTCGCCCACCTCATCTTCTACCTGCAAACAAATACACATTAGCGCTGCAGCACACGAGTTTTAACCCACCAGCATGTTTAAAAATAGCGCACACTTCCGCTGTAGAGTGGAAAACTCTTCTGGAATTACGTAACGTGTCTTTTAGTTGCATACTTTCATATTACACTCACGAGAAGAACACGGCAAGTACCATCAACCCATTTCCCAGGAACTACGCTCAATGGAAGAGGAGTCAAAATAAGCGAAAGCTTGTTTCGGCTTATCGGTAGATACTCTACCGTTTCTGAAGAAACGACGGTCAAAGTTTCAGAGGTATTTTCGATGTACTTTATGTGTCTTTTACGTCGCGATAGCCGGCCGTTGTGGCAGAGCGGTTCTAGGCGCTTCAGTCCGGAACCGCGCTGCTGCTACGGTCGCAGGTTCGAATCCTGCCTCGGGCATGGAAGTGTGTTAGGTCCTTAGGTTAGTTAGGTTTAAGTAGTTCTAAGTCTATGGGACTGCTGACCTCAGATGTTAAGTCCCATAGTGTTAGAGCCATTTGAACCATTTTTGAACGAGGCGGTATTTTAGACGAAATGATGGTTCGGTGGTTTGTGTCGCGGCTTCTTAGTTTTTCGCACCATGTTTGAAAGCCGATATTGTTTTTATATATTATATTTTATTTTACTTTTATTCTTTTCATTTATCCATTCATGTCCGTAGAACGTTACTACACCAGTCTTTCTTATGAAACAAGGGGATACAAGGATGTTACATTAATTGTGAAAATACAACTGAATTTCGTGTATTTATTATATAATACACAGTAGGTGTGTACGTTATGTTGATGAGTTACAATCTTTTTAAATTCTCATATCAGTTCCTATATTTCATTCATATATTTTTTCATCAGGAAGACTTGTGCATTCACTTGGATGATCCCGATCGTAGAAACATTCGAAACAGATATTCCGAACACCGTGAGCATCTCACGAAGGTAGGTTTCCACAGTGACATTTCTTCGAATGAATCTGACTCGGGCAAGAAACGTCGTTAACGTTGCTGAAGATTTCGCATGTTGACAATTATTTCGCAGCAAACCTTGTATAGCGGATCACTTCACCGTAAACTAGCGCTTGCAGTTAATTCTGAATCATGATATATTACAGAAATTTCCCCGTATAGAATTTCAAATAATTTTACCATTCTTTTCTTTTTTAATTTATTCACCTGCCATGCAATTAATAGACGAATAAGGGCAACGTTGTATAAATATACGCAGGAAAACATCCGTGTGTTCTTCAGTCATGGGTATATATATGAAAAACAACACGGGGCGCAAAATTAAAAAACCGCGACACTAACCACAGTGCATCCATTTCGTCTGATGTTGTTGTCCGGTGAAAGGCACATAAACTACCCGGGATCTACCTCGAAAACTTTGATCGTCGTTTTTTCAAAAACGGCCGAAAGTCTACGGATTAGCCGAGACACGTATTCGCATACTGTGACTCGTCTTCCATTGAGCGAAGTTTCTGGGAAATCGGGTTATGTTACTTGCCGTGTTCTCCTCATCAGTTCTTTGCTATGGAATTCTGTTCTAGGGAACAAAAGCACAGAGTAGGATCAGAGTTTTCAATCTACAGAAAAGACCAGTAGAATAATAACCAAAAACATTACTCTTGCTCATCAAGGCACTGCATTTTTTAATTGCACCATGTGAATACATTAGCAATCAGTTATGCACATAAAAAATAGAATTAATAATGATTGCACAAACTGCTCTGCCCATGACCGGAAACAAGATTCAGACTGAACTTACATTTACCAAGAAAGAATAAACATAAAAACTCAAATCAGCGTTTTCTATAGGGAAATAAAACTGCACAATAAATTGCCCAAGAGGATTAAATGGATTACTGAAACAACGATATTTAAAAAGGTAGTTAAAAAGTACGAAAAGTACCCGTTAAGCAGTAGATTCCGTACAGCAAAGGATTAGTTGGATAACACAGGAGTTTTGTTAATAAAACTCGAGTAAATAATAATAATGATAATAATAAAAAACTTATATAATTTCACATAACACTTTCACACTACTTTTTTTTCTAGAATACCTTACCCCCAAAGGTCTGCAATACATAATCTAACAATATTCTTTCTGAGCTCAAAATTTTACTCACTACGGACTGACTCAAATTTTTCTAGCTAGTAAATGGGAATTTGTGGCACACTGAATGGAAACAAAATATCATCGCTTTGATCCCCTAATCACCTGATACTGTATCTAGTATTAGATTCTGGTATAACGTGTTTATAGTGTGTGTAGCGTCTGCAGTAACTGATGGTGAGAAATGAATAAACAGATTAGCACTAGTGTTTTACAATTTTAAACAATATCTTTGCATAACAGTGTTGTACGGTAGGTGTAAACCGAATGAAATAGCACTTCTAAACACAGTGGCCTTATATTCGAGTGGATAGAGGCTCCAGTCTTCACCGGTCATCTTCATTTAGATTTTTCTTTTTTTCTTCAAATTACTTCAGGCTCATGCCAGGATGGGTCTTAAAAGGGAACCTCCCCATCGCACCCCCCCTCAGATTTAGTTATAAGTTGACACAGTGGATAGGCCTTGAAAAACTGAACACAAATCAATCGAGAAAACAGGAAGAAGTTGAGTGGAACTATGAAAAAATAAGCAAAATATAAAAACTGAGTAGTCCATGCGCAAGATATGCAACATCAAGGAGAATGTGAGTTCAGAAGCACCGTGGTCCCGTGGTTAGCGTAACAAGCTGCGGAACGAGAGGTCCTTGGTTCAAGTCTTCTCTCGAGTGAATAGTTTAATTTTTTATTTCCAGACAATTATCAAAGTTCAGGCACTCACAAATAATCAACTTCGTTCTCTAAAATTCCAGGACATGTTCCGATTTGCTTGGACATATGCAGGATTTGACGGTCTACACACGGAAAAATTTGAAAACGTTAAAAACATATGTTTTGACAGAGCACAGGGAAAACTGTGCGACAGTGAAACTGTTCCATTCATTTGTTGCAGTTTATGTGACAAACTCTTATGTTTTCATCACTTTTTTGGGACTGATTATCACATCCACAAGAAAACCTAAATCGGGCAAGGTAGAAGAATCTTTTTACCCATTCTCCAAGTGTACAAGTTAGGTGGGTCGACAACATACTCCTGTCATGTGACGCACATACCGTCACCAGTGTCGCATAGAATATATCAGACGTGTTTTCCTGTGGAGGAATCGATTGACCTATGACCTTGCGATCAAATGTTTTCGGTTCCCATTGGAGAGGCACGTCCTTTCGTCTACTAATCGCACGGTTTTGTGGTGCGGTCGCAAAACACAGACACTAAACTTATTACAGTGAACAGAGGCGTCAATGAACGAACGGACAGATCATAACTTTGCGAAAATAAAGAAAGTAAACTTTTCACTCGATGGAGGACTTGAACCAAGGACCTCTCGTTCCGCCGTTGCTCACGCTAACCACGGAACCACGGCGCTCCTGAGCTTAACACTATCCTTGATGTTGCCTGTCTTGCGCATGGACTACTCAGTTTGTATATTTTGCTTATTTTTTTCATAGTTCCACACAACTTCTTCCTGTTTTCTCGATTGATCTGTGTTCAGTTTTTCAAGGCCTATCCACTGTGCCAACTTATAACTAAATCTGAGGAGGGTGCGATGGGGAGGTTCCCTTGTTAGTATGAGGTATGGCCGACCACCTATCCCATCCCTGTCAAACTGGACATGTAAGTATGTATTAATTAATTCCGTATTTTTGTTGTTCTTAAACTGTTATAGCATGACATGTTCAGTACCTTTGTAAAAGTGATCGACGGTTGAATAAAACTTCTGCTACTACTGCTGCTGCTATCAATACTCCGAGTACTTTTCAAGGATAGTTATTCTCAATGTTTCTGGGACTGCAGCACCTGAACGAGATTAGATCGTAGCCAGTACTCCCTCAAAGGTTAACACATAACCAATTTCAGACTCAACAAAAATTAACACTCCTGCTGTTAAAAGAGTAGAGCTTAATGAAACATAGCTTTCACTGATCTACAGCAGTAGTTCCCAATGTTTATAAGAACGTTACCCATCAACAAGATCAGATACCAGCCGATACTGCAAACAAAGTTCCATACCTAACTAATGTTTAGTTTTTAAAAAATTAACATTTCTAGTTTTAAATAGATAAATCATAAACAATAATTCTTAGTTAACGTGCAAACACATAAAACAATTATGAGATTTTTGTCTCCGACTGCAATTAACTAGTCTTCATTTTATTGTACATCGACGTGTGGTATGTACGTAATAGAATATGTTTGTCTCGGTATTAAGACGTATTGGTGCTTCCGTATCTGCCAGCCCAATGCGTTGGATTTGGTGTTTTTAGAGTTACCTTGGAAATACAAACGGAACAAATTTTTAACTCCTACTGCTGTAGCATGCCGCGACCAAAAAATTTGTAGATGTCTTCAACTGTTTCGAAATACACCGATGTTTCTTGACTAGCCGCTTAGACTCTAAAAGACTAAGTATTCAGTTTAAATTGTGACTTGATTTAATTTTGTACACCATTGTATATGTCACTCATGACGGATGCTCAGTCATAGTTTTGACCGAAATAATTGCTCGCATTTAATCCCTTTCGTACTGCACACTCATATAATTTACGTTCGTATCCTAATGTAAATTGACCTTTGACCTGGGCGGAGGAGGCAGTTATTCGCGTAATTTTACGTCAGAATGATTTTGAAAACAATTTTTATTGCTTCTACATAATAGAAGACATCTCTTTACTGGTCGATTTTACTAAATTTTTCACTTTCCCTACCCATTCCATTTTTCCCCCAACCTAGTTAGTACCTGCTATCCTCGCTGGATAGTTTCCTTAGTTGTAAGGCTATTATTTTCCGTATACACTCTTGGCGGAAACAACATACCGCGACGTGACGTCATTACTAACAATGCAAGGGTCCCTGCAGCGACTCACGCTGTTGCTTAGCACCAGTCTGAGGCAAAGCGACTGATTAGCAACACGAATCTGTCCGTCCCCAATCAGCAAAATCCTAAGGAAATCATGAAATGCAGCAAGGGCACGGAGCAACTGTAACAGTCAGAAGGTAAGTCAACAACAGACCTATGAGTTCTGTCAATCCGTGGCATCCAAGACGCTGGCGCCAAATCAGCTGTACACTCTTCCGACGCATAACGTAAATTCTCACAGGCGTGTATGTTTAATGAATATGAAGATGTTAGACACGCCGTTTCATTCTGGATAATTTGATTTTGCAAACTAGTCGTCTAGACGGCTTATCAAGATTTATCTGTAGCAGTTTGTGTTTGAAGTAGCATTAATTTTACAACTCTTGTAATTAGAGTAAAATCGGAATACTACAGACATTCTCCTACAAAGTTTCCGTGCTAAGTGATCTCTGTAATCGCTCTACGAGTCGAATATGTTACCGCAGTGTCTTGAAAGACACGTTTGCCAAGCACGTGTCGTAACATAACATATTTATAAGAATTTCTGACGATTATAGACGAATTTCAAACATCATGCTATATTTTTGTCAGGAAATTAGTTTGCCTTTTCGGTCATAAGTGTTTTATAAACCTGAATGATATAAGATTTGAAATCGTTGTTTCAGTTTACGTATTATTAAACAACATGGGTAAGCTATCGTTTGTGTGCCGGCAGCAATACGTACCTTCAATTGCAGTGCAGTCCGCTCGCATTTTCTTGGATTTTCAGCTCTCTAGTACTGAATCGGTAGAGGTCGATGGCATTCAAGCTGCTAATACACCGTACAAGTGGGGGGGGGGGGGGGGGGGGGAAGGGGCGACACACTACGAAAAAATGATCACAAACGGACGGAAATCAGTAGATGTGATGTACGAGGGGCGTTTGAAAAGTCCATGCAAAGTTCGAGAGATGGCACCACCGGCGCATATCGAGGTCATGTTTAGTTAGTAGCATCTTTGGAAAGAACGCACATCAAGTTTCAGCCATATTGGTCTATTTCTTTGTGTTTGGCATTCGTGTGAATTAAGGAAGTCGAGTGATTGTGGTGATTAAACATTACTTTATGAAAGGCAAAAGGCCCCAGGAGACTAAAGAGAAGCTTCATAAACATTATGGTGACTCTGCACCTTCGATTAGTTTATAAGTGGTTTCAAAATTTTCGGAGTGGCCACATGTGCACAAGTGATGCTGAACGTTCTGTATGGACTGTGGAGGTTATGACTCCAGAAATCATTGATAAAAATCCATGATATGGTGATGGATGACAGAAGAGTTAAGGTGCGTGAGATTGCTAGTGCTGGAATGAACAGTACATAATATTTTGCGTAAACATTTGGACATGAGAAAGCTATCCGCAAGATGGGTTCCGCGATTGCTGACGCTTGACCAAAACCGGAATAGTGTGAAATGTTGCAAGGATGGTTTGCAGCTGTTCAGGAAGAATCCGCAGGACTTTAAGCGTCGTTTCGTCACTGTGGAGGTAACATGGATACATTATTATACTCCTGAGACCAAACAACAATCTAAACCATGAGTTACCAAGGGAGAATCTGCACAAAAAAGGCAAAGACCATTCCTTCGGCCGGAAAGGTTATGGCGACTGTCTTTTGGGATTCGCAAGGGATAATCCTCATCGACTATCTGGAAAAGGGTAAAATTATTACAGGTGAATATTATTCATCGTCATTGGACCGTTTGAAAACCGAGGTTAAAGAAAAATGCTGGCGATTGGACCGCAAAAAAGTCCTTTTCTATCACGACAATGCACCAGTACACACCTCAGCAGTTGTGGTCGCAAAATTAATGTAAATAGGATTCCAACTCGTTTCACATCCCCCCTGTTCTCCAGACTTGGCTCCCTCGGACTACTATTTGTTCCCCAGTTTGAAGAAATGGCTGACGGGACAAAGAATTTATTCAAATGAGGAGGTGATTGTAGCAACTAATAGCTATTTTGCAGACTTGGACAATTTCTATTATTCGGACGGTATCAACTAATTAGAACAGCGTTGGACGAAGTGTATAAGTCTAAAAGGAGACTATGTCGAAAAATAAAAAAGGTGTACCCAAACATGTAAGTAGTTTTTATTTTTGCACGGACTTTTCAAATGTCCCTCGTACATGTACAGACAAACAGATGATTACAATTTCAGAACAAATGGATGATTTATTCAAGAGAAAGAGCTTCACAAATTGAGCAAGCAGTTGTTCGGCTTGGCATTGATTGACAATCATTGGACGTGCTCCTGAGGAATATCGTGCGAAATTCTGTCCAAATGGTGTGTTAGCTCGTCAAAATCCCGGGAAGGTTGGAGGGCCCGGCCCGTAATGCTGCAAACGTTCTCAATTGGGGAGATGTCCGGCTACTTCTGGCCAAGTTAGACTTTACCTAGCACGAAGACAAGCAGTAGAAGATAGTCTTGCCCTTTGCGAGCGGGCCTTATTTTGCTGAAATGTAAGCTCACGATGGTTTGCCATGAAGGACAACAAAATGGGGCGCAGAACGTTATCGACGTACCGCTGTGCCGAAAGGGTGCCGCGGATGACAATGAAAAAAGATCTGCCATGAAAAGAAATGGCACCCCAGACCACCACTCCTGGATGTCGAGCAGTATGGAGGGAGACTGTCGTGTTGGTATTCCACCGCTGTCCGGAGCATCTCCAGATACGCCTACACTGGCCGTCGGCGCTCAGTTTGGAGCAGGAGTCGAAACTGAAGACAATTGTACTCCAGACAATGAGGTTCCAGACAATACGTGTCTGGAGATGCCCCTGACAGCGGCGTGACACTAATCTCTCTCTCTCTCTCTACACGGCCCTACATCCAGGAGCGATGGTCTGGGGTGCCATTTCTTTTCATAGCAGGATCCTTTTGGTTGCCAATCGTAGCATCCTTATAGCACTGCCGTACGTCGACAATATTCCACGCCCCGTTTTGTTGTCCTTCATGGCAAGCGATTCTGGGCTTAGTTTCAGCAAGATAATGCCAGCTCGCAAACGGCGAGAATTTTTACTGCTAGTCTTCGTGCTTGCCAATGCCTACCTTGCCCAGAAGTCGTCGGAGCTCTCCCCAATCGAGAACGTTTGGGCCATCCCGAGATTTTGACCATCTAACGCATCAGTTGAACAGAATTTGCCATGACATCCCTCAGGACGACATCCAATCACTCTATCAATCAATACGAAACCGAATAACTGCTTGCATAAGGGCCAGAGGTGGGCCGACGCGTTATTGACTTGCTCAACTTGTGAAGCTCTTTCTCTTAAATAAGTCATCCAATTGTTCTGAAATTGTAATCATTTCTTTCTCTTTACATGTACGTCACATCTACCACTTTCTATCCCATTCGCATAATTCCTTCATGGTGTGTCTTTTTTCTTTTTGTCTTAGAGTGTATTTGGTTCTTCTCGTAACGACGATCAAATGATACTGTACACAGTAGGCATACCACCACTGTAGTCGTCATTGTCTAATGCTGTGTAACAGTATCATTCGTACACGAAGCCATTTCATACTCCTTATCTGATACAGCAAATAATCAGAATACCCTCAGAGCAGATGCTTATACAGGCCGACATCACAGCTTTTTTTAAGACAGCTACTTTTTTTTCAAACAGTTCGAACTGGCCAAGTCGAGTGAGCGTGAGATTATTGTTTTGGTTCAAAATGGCTCTGAGCACTATGAGACTCAACTGCTGAGGTCATTAGTCCCCTAGAACTTAGAACTAGTTAAACCTAACTAACCTAAGGACATCACAAACATCCATGCCCGAGGCAAGATTCGAACCTGCGACCGTAGCGGTCTTGCGGTTCCAGACTGCAGCGCCTTTAACCGCACGGCCACTTCGGCCGGCCTTATTGTTTTGCTTATTTATTTGCTTGTGAATGAGATCGGTTTTCACACATACAGGATTCTTTTCATTTTCACGTAAGTGATGTCGCTTTGAGCTCAGTAGCACATTTAGGTTATAAGTTCACATTCCCAGGTTTGTATCTGCGATAACACACACACACACACACACACACACACACACACAGGCGCGCGCGCGCGGACACACACACAAGTAAAAGCTGCTCACTTACAGCTGTGTATGAAGCACGGCTCTGTAGGGAGACGAAACGTCGGCAGTAGGAGAGTCAGAAATGAAACGGTTAGAAGCTTTGTAATGTAACGTTACTGGAGACAATTGGGGATCAGACAGATTGATGGAGTAAAGAATGAAAACGACGTGCAACGAGGCTAAGAGAAGAAATACGTAAATAAGGACACAATGAATAAAAGAGATAGAATGACTGCGTTCAAATTACATTAGTCGACGCTGAAAGCTGTAGTTGAAAGGATGGTGGGAGGAACAAATCGCAGAGGTAAGCCTAGTTACGAGAATATAATGCAGATCGTCAATGATGAATGACGCAGTAGTTATACTGGAATGAGGAGGCTCTCCGGCAAGCGGCAGGAACTGCATCAAAGGAACTTTAGCGTTGCTGACCGAAACAACAACCGGGGGCCCCACATGGTTTTATCCGGCACTACATGTGACAAGTCCATTCAAGTATTTAGAAGAACGTCCTATCTTTTGTAGATTGTTACAGCTGCTCTTGTTCTGTAAATTTTATTCTTGTAACTAATTTCCTCGGACACTGGGTTGCATAAGAAGCTGTTGACGAGCATGATACAAATAAACAAATAAATCACTTATTTCCTCAAGCTGCCAACTTTCTTCCAGCACGTCCGAGGTCTGCTGCTTGAGGGAAGTGCCTGGCATCTAAAATATCTTTCATAGTGAGACCAGGCGCTGTGCATAGCTTTGGTTTGGCTAGTATGCTCAGTTGGAGGGATGCGTTACGGCCGTTCTCTTAATGTGCTCCTATCTCTCAGAGGGTTATGTCGAACCGGATTTTAGAGGGAGAGGGTCCCTTAACTGCAAAAGTCGATATCACTGGTGTCGCTCGTCTCAGAAACACAACACTCGAGACACTTGCTGTTCCGAAGAAGCTGGCCACGCTTGTAATTTAGCACTAATGGAGCGAACGATAGGGCAAGATGAGGAATGTTGTGTAGGTCGAAAAAAGAATGTGAACTGATAGAAACTAAAAGCTTTTCCATGGAAACGCAACAGACAGGATAGGGAAAGAGAGGACATAGAGACAGAACAGCTTCCGGATAGATGTGGTACACGATTATTTTCTGAAGTGTTGCTAACGGAAGTGTTCTCAGTTGAAAGTGAAAACTGAAATGACAAAAGAAATTTCTAAACACCTTAGCACCGTCTAAAAAGGAACGACTTGAATGTGAGGTCGCAAAAGGCCAGTGAAGTTTACAGCTTTCGATCTCCCACATATTGTCTGCCATGCAACCACAATATTGGTTACTAAATGACAACAAGGGGCGGGGCTGAAGGTATCCAGTGGCGAGAACAAAATGTGGAAATTAGTTGAACTGCTTAGTCGACGAGTAACTCACAACGACGCTACAGTGTTAATGGTGTTGATAAAAAGCAGAGCAATGGCAACCATAAACAAAGCAAACGTTGCATTATATTTAGAATAATAGTTACCGAAGTTGACATTTCGTCAGAAAGGAACCCAAGGAATTTCGCAGAGTGAGCAGGAAGTGTCAGATGGAATATTAGCGTTTCTGCAAGATGAGTCAGTGGAATGTGTGGCGTCATATACGCTCGACTGCGCGGACATTGTACATGAGGAGTACAGTGATGATGATACGTGCTTAACTAGTGAAAATGATATTGAAGCAGGTGTCGAGCCATGCAGTTCATCATCCTTGTCGCACAGGGAAACATAAATACCATCTCCATTGTAACGTAATAAGGACAATCGTTGTCCAAGGAGCAGGGGGTACTAAACATAAGTACGTACAAGAAAGATCATCCTCAGTGACGGCTGCTGGCGCTCGTGTAAGACTTGCAGTGCCACGTGTTGTGACGTACTCGCCATGGCCTGTCTCTCTTGTGGGCGACTTACAAAGGGACCGGCTACAGGCCATCATCTCAGTTTGTGTGAGACCGTGATGTGGGAGATTTGAAGGTGTTCCGATCTTCAAACGTATTTTATATTCAAACGGTACATATACAGACATCGGTTCGTTATCACACCTTAACCTACTAAGTCTCTTCTACAACCCCTAGAAGTGTGTAATAATTATTGTTAAACGCCTTGTTTATGATTCGAAGATGAGAAATGTTTGATACTGTTATGTAACTGTACACACTAATACTATGTTTTCAAATTAATAATGAAAGCAGTGACATAGAAAATCCTCCAGTGACCATCCTAAATGTTGTATTCTCTTTTGCCGCTTTTATGTCGTCTCGTTCTCTCTGTGGGAAGCTAGGAGAGGATGTTGGGTGGTCGCCGGTATCCTCGTTCTGTAACACAGCTGCACGCAATTAATAAATGGGTTCTTTATTCATAAACAAATGCCTACTTAAGTTTCCATGTGCTGTGGTACAAGTTCTCTTCTGTATAGTCCACGTAGCCTCAATCCTGTTAAGGATGAAGTCCGCTGTGTTCACTATAATGTTGCTACGTGCTGCCTGTCTCTGTGCGAGAGGTTGTCTGCGGCTCCGTCTCGGTGACACGCTGGATCTCACACGGCGTACAACCTCGAACTAACTGGCGTAACAGGCTCGAACTAACTGGCTAAACTGGCCCTCCGGGCTGCTGTGGCGATCCTAAATACTGGCGTCTCAGGGGCGTTGGCGGCACGTTTCCAGCGAGTCTTGTCATTGGCCTCGATCGGTCTCTCGTAACCTTTATGCCGCATGGTGTGCTGGCGCCATTGTACGCTAGCACACTAAAACCTAAATACTAAGACTATTCGTCATAACTGTTTTATGTGCATGTTCAGAAATTATTCACAGCTAGGATATTTTTTTCTATTTTTGTTCACACACTCCTTTGAAAATTGAAACGTGGGTTGCTTTTTTCTTGTAGCACTCGATAAGTTCAACCATTATTTCTTCCTTTATTTTATAGAACTGAACAATGAAGCACGAACAAAAACACAGACGAATTGAAAACATAAACAGGGACTGTAGCTGGTTTATGAAGCTCTGTCAGCATCTTAATGGCGAATAATTTTAGACCATTAACACTCGACATCACACGCTCAGTATGAATTCATAATACTAAGCTGGCCGGAGTGGCCGTGCGGTTCTAGGCGCTACAGTATGGAGCCGAGCGATCACTACTGTCACAGGTTCGAATCCTGTCTCGGGGATGGATGTGTGTGATGTCCTTAGGTTAGTTAGGTTTAATTAGTTGTAAGTTCTAGGCGATTGATGACCTCAGAAGTTAAGTCGCATAGTGCTCAGAGCCATTTGAACCATTTGATAATACTAAGATTATTTCGGGAGCCATCAACACTGCTCGTCAGCATTTTCAGTACTGACTGTACGTCAATACACACCCTCACATAGTCATATGGTTCAAATGGCTCTGAGCACTATGAGACTCAACATCTGAGGTCATCGGTCCCCTAGAACTTAGAACTACTTTAACCTAACTAACCTAAGGACGGCACACACATCCATGCCCAAGGCGGGATTCGAACCTGCGACCGTAGCGGTCGCGCGGTTCTAAACTGAAGCGCCTAGAACCGCTCGGTCACACCGGCCGGCCATAGTCAATATATCGAAGGCTCAAATCATGAACGCCCGTATTGGGATTCGTCAGCACTATGGAGTGTTAAGTAAAACGACTATAGTAATCGCCAAAAGAAAACAAATCGATACGATCAATTATTGTCGAAATATGTAGTGACATGTATTCGTAACTAGTTCAATTAGTAAAAAAATAAATTCATTGCAGACAAATTACAGACAGTAACAGAAAGCAATTACGAATCATCGAAAAGCGGAGTTGGCACTGGCGAACTATGGTAGCTCGACGCCATCAACTTTTTGCAAGGGGAATAAATTTCTTTGCACAATGTATATAAAAATGTTTATACTACAAAATTACAGCAAATGAACGTGCGACCATGCTCAGAAAGTCTCGATATTCATGTGTTCCGCTTATCCTCAAGTCACTTAGTAAATTTTCGTTTATCTCCCTCCGTCTCTTGTTATAGCACTCCTTCATCTATCCATCTGCGCTTCGGCTTTTCCATACACGATCGGAAAGCCACTAAGCCAGCCTTAGAACGTCCCAGGCTTGACACTAAAGGACCTCCGCACACGAAGTGACTTAAATGAAACCCCATTCCGACTTGTGTAGGTAACCGGTCGCTTGCGAATCACTTCCCGTTTAGTTATGGTAAACAGGTCTCCGCAGACAGTGCGATTGCAGAGTGACTCACCAGTAAATCGCTTCCACCGCGTTGTCAACCAGTTGCCAGCAACTCGGCGTCCGCGTTGCCAAGCGACCTGAGGTGCGGTTTACCCTCGAACACAGCTCTGTATTGGTTTAACTGGAAGATGAACGATGAGGTTGTGGTCATAAGCTTTGTACGGGAAGTGGAAATAATCCCATTTCGTACACCAACAAGCTCCCAGGCTACTGCAGGAGGGATTTGACAGGTAAAGCGTTATGTGAAGTGGGAAAAGTATGTCATATGACATGTACATAGTGTACCGTACATTAGTTGCTTAAAATAAAGTTGCCATTACGTCAGTGGAAGCAAAAGTACAAAAAATGTAAATTATACCGAGAGTTTTTTTTTCGTTTTTGAGTGACTAGCAGCTTGTGTCTTTCGTGGTGCATTGTCGAGTAGAAACGAACAGTGAAAACGGCGGGAAATCAATACAAAAGCTACAAATTTACGATACGTGTAAAAATAATGGCGTTCACGTACAAATGATTTAACGAACACAAATCACCATTACATTTCCGTGAATATGAACCTCAAGATATCTGTGTTTTCATAGTGAAAGTAAAGATGTATTATGGAGGAAGAAATCAACTGTGCTAAATTACTGTATCACTGTTTAGTCGTCCCATAAGAAGCTATGAACTTCGAATCTGTCGCAGCTCCTTGGTTGCTACATACGGTGCAGTTTATGCTAATTCTGATGTATGGATGTATCCAAAAATGTCTTCGTTCTCTCACTCGTGTGTAATAATAATAGAGAATCGTATCTTTCTCTGATCTTGAATCAGTTCTCGACATGCGAAGTGTAACCAAAAGATGCTCGGGTGCGACAAACAGTGATCCCTCCCCTCTACGCTCACACACGGCAAGTGCTTTCTGATTTCAGAGTTGCACCGTGAGCCGAACTGCATTACCGGTTAGTCGGCAACCAGTTGCCGATGTAGATCTGTTCCCCGTTGCATTCCCTTTCAGTCTCCCCGTGTACGGACGGCTAGGTTCGATGCATACGAGCGATTTATTACTGCGAGCCCGCAGCGTCCTTTTCTCGCGCGTTTCAGCGGTGCATGTGAAACAATAGAACGGCGCACATTAAGCCATGCTCGCCAACCACTGCTGCATCCCAGCGATCTCGCCGACTGCTGCGAGATGTTTAAATATAATTTTTCTTGCTGTGGCACTTTTCCAGCACTGTCCTTAAAATAATCAGCGAAATAATTTCTATACTCTACGTGAAGTTCCTCGTTGGCTTGACGGGACTTCACTGTCCATGTGTTGTAGCGTCCTTTATCACATCCACTGGCTTTCTTCGGTCGCCTTTCTTTTGTGAGTTTCGGTATGCACTCTTTTTGCAAGACGTCTCACACAGATTTACAAACTTTACTTACTATTTTACACCGTAGGTTTGTTTATAAATAAATAAATCTTCTGCTACCAGTCACGATTTTTCTTTATTTTACTTTTCGCACGACGCGTTTCGAGAAGTAATTCCCATTTTCAAGTGCGTTTTTTGCGCGAATTAGGCCATTTCTTTTGATGTTGTGAGTGTGTGTGAGTCTGCTTAATTTCGTTGACTTTTTAATTTTCTAGTGGTCCATTTGTGCAGCATCAAAAAAAAATTGTCTTAATACACACAAAAAACGCACTTCTTGAAAATGGGAATTACTTCTCGAAACGCGTCGTGCGAAAAGTAAAATACAGAAAAATCGTGACTGGTAGCAGAAGATTTATTTATTTATAAACAAACCTATTGTTTCTACAGTCGCAGGTTTTCAAAAATTGATCAAATTTTACACCGTGATATGTGGGCGATTCTGTATTGATAATGCAGATCAGTTACTACAGCGTAGCTGCTACTCGGATATCTGGGAAAGTTGTACAGTGTTGTTTTACCGTTGATCATCAAACGACTGCACATGCATTCGAAAATAAAGAATTCACTTTCATCTTCTCTTAAATCCATAAACACTGTCACGAACGCTCCTTTCGGCAGCTGTGAACTAATCATTGCATGACTGCAAAAACTTCTTTCGTCTTTCTTAATGTATTCATTAACGAAATAAGCAAAAACTGCCCACTTTCTTCTGCCTACGTCCATGTCGCATGGATTCCAGTCTAATGCTACTCTGCGAATATCACTGCGATGCCGCTGAAACGACTTGTGACCCTGCGTCTCGCCACCCAGGGTGCATCGATCTTAAGTTGCCAAATATCGATTAGCTGCCTGGAGCCAACTGTCAATATATTGCAGGAGATTATTGCTCAGTATTATCGATAGTCTAGAAGCCGCCTTAGAAATGAACTTAAACACCGCACTATAGCTGGAGTCACTAACAATGGCGCTCGAGTTTAGGCTTGTTCTGCGCAGCTACGCCACGCGTTCTCCGAAAGCCAATGAGCGTTCAGTCGCATTGTGAGCGCTCTGCTGTTAATGCCGTAGCTAATGCGAACATTAAACGTGACCGTAGCGAGTTTAGTGAATTTCTACTCCGTTTGCTGTGAGTTGTCATCGCTGATGATGGTGGTAAGTGATAAATTCTGCAGACACAAGCCAGGAATATAGTTTACCGGATATACACTTTCTTCAAGCGGAAAGCAGGCGCATCGTCAATGATGCAATCCCTGTCTGTGCATCGACATTAACGAACCGTCATCGTTCGTGGATCGGACTATAGTCGACACAGCTCGAGGTCATTCGGTGAGTCTATGGTGGGCGTATAGTTGGCGCCTTCAAGCAGACTTCTTCGGCAGTGGGTCCGCGCGGTAATTTTACATCCGTGCTGCATACCTTAGCGGCGCGCCGGGCGCAGCTGACTTCGGCGTGGCCACTGCAGGAATGTGGGGCAGCAGCGGGACAAAGGTGCGCCCCACTAAGCGCGGGTCGGGTTCAAGGTCAGCCGCCGTCGGCGCCGGACGTCAACCCTACCGTTACGTCGCGTTCCACCGCCGCCCAGACCCATCCGGGACACTTTTGCTGCGATGCAGCCCAGCACATGCCGGTCCCCACATGCGGGTGTAGGGCTGCTGTCGTGTCCGATCACTGCGTTTATCTAGGCTTGCAAATGAGGTTTTCCGTAAATCGGTTTGGCTGATCATATAAACACTCCAGTATCGATTTCGGAAATGCGGGTTTGGCTGCTGAAACGTGTCTGAGTAGAGGTTCGGTTCCAGGCAGTTACTACTTGCTGTTTAAAAATTTGATTATTGTGATCGAAGTGGAGTGAAGGAAAAGAAAGGGGATGTGGCGGGGGCGGAAGGAGGTGCCAATTCATGTCAGTTTCGATGTGAAAAATGGAACAGTTCTAAGGTTTATGTATTTATTTCTTACTAGGCTTGGGAAGTTGGACCGATTCCTTTCCTCGTCCCTCGCTGGGTATGCCCCTTGCGTTTGACTGACCAGGAAGTCTTCTGTGTTTCTTCAGGCTTTCCCGGCGATAAGTTGACGTGTTGAATAATCGGGTCTTCAGAAAAATCGATTATTCAACATGTCAGGAAGTTTTCTGTTTCCTTTAATTGACTGAAGAGAAGCGTGTTTTGTATTTATTAGATCGAAAGAGATACTTTGGGGTGGTGCACATGCTGATTTATGAAAATAAATCGCATAGTAACAATATTTTATCCGGTTTAGTTACACCCTATCTGTCTTCCAACATTAAATGCTCTCGTTCAAAATCAGTGACTTCTGGAAAAAAAGAACAGTTGCTAAGTCTGCGCACAGAAATATTAATGCGACTGTACTCACTAACTGGTTTTCTAGCCGTTCCAAGTCTCCAAAGCCTTGCAGTCGTACAATCTTCGACCAAAGCCTAGTTCACACTGTTTTCCACAACGCGCCAATTTTTGTGTGGATTAGTAAAACAGTTTTGATTAGACTACTCGGCTTCAGTAAGATTTTTAAACATCTTTCTTTAACAACCTCTTCCTCCTCCTCCTCAAGATTCCTTGTTACTTCGGTAAATAAATAGTACACTACTCCCTCTTTATTAAAAATATTTCGAAAGAACTGATAACATAGCTTCATCGCGCATAGTTGATTTACAGAGAAAATTCGTGTAAAACGACGAACGTCAGGAGCACCGATATTCGACTGAGCGATGTCAACAAGACAGCGAAAATCGGTTTCCAGAGTTCGATTTTCGTGTTCCACATGCTCCATCGGTCACGAAACAATGTGACAGTCACTACGTTTACATGGGCCTCTCAAATCCAGTTTCCCATAAATCTGTTTTCCAATGCCGTTTTTGATTGATCACGTAAACACCCAATATCTGGAAATGTGGGTTCGCTCCATGTTGAAGTGTTACTGGGAGGGGGAGTGTGGGGGTAGATAAACTTTCGTTATTCTGGTAGTCGATACCGGTGTTTATAAAAACTCTCGATATTAACTTATGTCTCAATTATGCGAAACATGTGATCGCATATAAGTAATTATTGCGTTCAATAATTGTTGTAACTAATGAAATTTATTTGTTTTGAGTTACACATAACACGTATGTTTAACGAATATTTGCCATCACATCATTTATTTTAAAACAAAGGAAATAATTAAAAACAAATCGGGGAACTTATGATCCAAAGAACACTTGATATTTCCTTTATAATATCTATTAAATTCGTAATGCGTAATCAGTACAGAAGTAGTCGAAATGTTATCAAAGATTTTATCAAAGATTAAACAAAACTATTCACTATTTAGTTATCAGACACCGGAATGTAATACTGCAGTTTATTTTATTAAGGAAATTTTATTTACAAATTTACTATACGATGACGATACAAATTTTTTCACAAGTGAAAGGTTATTTGTATTAGCCTTGACATATTTCAATTGAGACCTGCTTTGCTTCGCTTATGAAAGCACAGTTTAAATTCTTCAAAAATAATTACTTTGAAAAGTTATTCATGATAAAAACTTTCGCGTTCTAGAATATTCTCGTGTCAAACTGAAAAATGGTTGAATAACAGTAACAAGGTTTTTAAAAATGTGCACCATTTTCAAAAATAGTCTGGTGATTATAAAATTATTGTAGTTAAAAAGTTTCTGTTTCGTGAAAATTCTTGCGGGAAATGCGAGGTTATAAATATGAGCGTTGTGCCCCAACGTACCGTATAGTTTTCGACCTGTAAAGATACTGTGCTACTCATCTGAAGCTATTATTCGTCATTTGTCTCACTTGTCTGTAAAAGTTCCGTAGTGAACATCTGATGTGATGTTAATAAATTACGAAAAAGGCGAAGAAATGTATTTCAGTCATCTCATAACAAACCCGACTGTAGGCAACGAACAGAAAACAACAGAGAAAGATAAGAAAAAAAAAAGTTTTGATTGCAATTACTTCTTCCCAGTGGTTATTAAACAGATCAAAAAAGGCGAATAATTATACCTAAAATATACTTACATTGTTTAACTTTGTAGTATACTGATTGGTTCAGAACATTACAATGTAAATGCTCTAACTCATTTGAGCTGTGATTGGACTGTCAGGTTGTTATTTGGTGTATAAAATGTTAGTAAATGTGGAAAAAGTGATTTTATGTGGAGTGAAGGAGATGATAAAGTACCCGATTGACCAGGAAATAATTCCGTTCCTATACACTGAGGTGACAAAGAGTGATGGGATAGCGATATATACATATGCAGATGGTGATGGTATCGCGTACTCAAGATATGAAAACGGCAGTGCATTGTCGGAGCTATCATTTGTATTCAAGTGATTATGACCGCATGACGGGAATTAACAGACACTGAAATCGAAATGGTAGTTGGAGCTAATCGCATCCATTTTGGAAACCGTTAGAGAATTCAATATTCCGAGATCCACAGTGTCAAGAGTGAGCCGAGAATAGCAAAGTTCAGGCATTACGTCTCATCAAGGACAACGGGGCGGTCGACTGCCTGCACTTAACGATAGAGAGCATCGGCGTTTGCGTAGCGCTGTCGGTGCTAACAGACAAGCAACACTGCATGGAATAACCACAGAAATCAGTGAAGGACGTACAACGAACGTGTCCGTTAGGACAGAGTACGCAGCTCGTTCGATTCCCGGCCGGGTTGGCGATTTTCTCTGCCCGGGGACTGGGTGTTTGTGTTGTCCTCGTCATTTCATCATTATCAACGTCATTCGTGACAATGGCTATATTCGACTGTGTAAAAAATTGGACTATGTTAAAATTGGACTTTGTACGGACGCTGATGACCGCGCAGTTGAGCGTCCCACGATCCGAACAACATCAACCGTTAGGACAGTGCTGCGAAGTTTGACGTCAATGGGCTATAACCGCAGACGACCAGCGCGAGTGCGTTCGCTAACAGCACGACGCAACGGCTCACCTGGGCTCCTGACCTGGTTGGACCCTAGACGACTGAAAAATCGTGCCCTGGTCAGATGCGTCTCCAATTCAGTTGATAAGAACAGATTGTAGGATTCGAGTGTGGTGCAGACCCCCGAAGCTATGGAACCAAGTTGTCAACAAGGCACTGTGCAAGCTGCCGGTGGCTCCATTATGGTGTGGGCTATATTTATATGGAATGGACTGGATCCTCCGGCCCAGCTGAAACAATCATTGACTGGAAATGGTTATGTTCGGCTACTTGGAGACCATTATCAGCCATTAGTGCAGTTCATGTTCCCAAACAACGACGGAATTTTTATGGATGACAATGCGCCATGTAACCGGGCGACAATTGTTGGCGATTGGTTTGAAGAACATTCTGGCCAATTTGAGAGAATAATTTGCCCATCCAGATCGCAGGACATGAATCCCATCCAACATTTATGGGCACAATCGTGAGGTCAGTTCGTGCACAAAATCCTGCGCCGGAAACACTTTCGCAGTTACGGACGGCTATAGAGGCAGCATGGGTCTATATTTCTGCAGGAGACCTCCAACTTATTGTTGGGTTCATGTCACGCCGAGATGATCCACTACGCTGGGAAAAAGATGGTCCGACGCGATATTAGGACGTAGCCCATGACTATTGTCGCCTCAGTGTATTTAGCTGGAAATTGGTAGGCAGCTGCTGATGCATTTGCTGTATTAATAAAATCTAACCTCTTGGCAGCAACCGTGTGTCCTGTATACCTGGCCAATGCACTCCGCATGCCACCTTGTGGTGTGTGGCGGAAGCTACTTGGGTACCACTGTCACTTGCCCCCATTTCTGTTCCAGTCGCGAATGGTTCGCGGAAGGTACGATAGCTGGGAAGTCTCTGTGCGAGAACGAACACCTCTTCGTCGTCTTTTTGCGAGTTCTGCGTAGGAGGAAGCAATGGAGTTGTCGACTCTTCTTGGAATGGATGCTCCTGGAGTTTTAACGGTAAACCATATCCTTACGCACAGCAACTCTTTTTCTAGCGTCTGCCATCGGCGTTGAGTGATATCTCCGTGACTCTTTCACGCTTACTGAATTATCCTATACGAAAAGCGCTGTTCTTCTTTGGAACTTCTCTGTTTATAAATCCTTTCTGGTTTGGACCCCAGACTAGCGCGCAATATTCAGTAATTGGTCGAAAGAGAGGTTTGTAAGATACGTCTTCCGTGAATGGTCTACACTCTACACTTTATGAGGATTCTTCAAATGGAACTCAGTCTGGCATTTGCCTTGACTGCAGTTACTTTTATATGGTCTTTTCACCTAAAACGGCTCTGTACACATACTCCAAAATATTTAATGGGTGTGGGTGTTGAGTGTTTGTTCAACAATCGTGAAATCATAGAACATGCGTCTTTCTACCTACTTATGCACCATGTTACGTTTGTGTATGCTGAGGGTCAACTGCCAATCCCTGCACCCTGCGTCGATCTGCCCCAGATCTTCCTACAATTCGCTACTCTTTTCTGGTGTTGCAACGTCTCTGTGTATAACAACACCATCTGCGAAAAGCTTCATGGAACTTCTCACGTTATCCAGTATGTCATTTGTATGTATTCCGAAAAGCAACTAAAACGCTCCCTCCGGGTATGCCCCCTGTTACTTTTGTGTGTTTTCTCTCCATGAGTAGTAGTATGGTGTCTTCTATTTAGTAGAAACTCTTCAGTCCAATAACATAGTTGGTATCAAATTCCACAGGCTCAAAGGCTGGCCTGGTATCAAACTGACTGGAGTAGAACTGTCTTCAGTGATGAGTTCCTCTTCATCTGAGCCCAGATCACCAGCGAAGATGTCTCTTGAGACACCCCGGACAGAGTTGGGCGACGAGTCTGTCGCCCGCCATACTGCCCGACAGCCAGGAGTGATGGTCTGGGCTACCATTTCCTTTCATAGTAGGACCCCTTCTGATATTGTCCACAGCACCTTTACAGCATAGCGGTACCTCGACGATATTCTACGCCCCGTTTGTTACCCTTCATGGCAAGCCACCCTGGACTTACATTTCAGCGAGATAATGTCCTCCAGCACACGGCGAGAATTTCTACTGCTTGTGTTCGAGCTTGCTAAACCCAACCTTAGCCAGCAAGGTCACCGAATCTCTCCCCAACTGAGAAGATTTCGAGCACTATGGGCAGGGCCCTCCGACCATCTCGCGATTTCGGCGATCGAACCCACCAATTGGACAGAATTTGGCTCTGTATCCCTCAAGAGGACATCCAAAACTACGAGGGCAGTTCAATAAGTAATGCAACACATTTTTTTTCTCGGCCAATTTTGGTTGAAAAAACCAGACATTTCTTGTGGAATATTTTCAAACATTCCCGCTTCGTCTCGTATTGTTTCATTGACTTCCGACAGGTGGCAGCGCTGTACGGAGCTGTTAAAATGGCGTCTGTAACGGATGTGCGTTGCAAACAACGGGTAGTGATCGAGTTTCTTTTGTCGGAAAACCAGGGCATCTCAGATATTCATAGGCGCTTGCAGAATTTCTACGGTGATCTGGCAGTGGACAAAAGCACGGTGAGTCGTTGGGCAAAGCGTGTGTCATCATCGCCGCAAGGTCAAGCAAGACTGTCTGATCTCCCGCGTGCGGGCCAGCCGTGCACAGCTGTGACTCCTGCAATGGCGGAGCGTGCGAACACACTCGTTCGAGATGATCGACGAATCACCATCAAACAACTCTGTGCTCAACTTGACATCTCTGTTGGTAGTGCTGTCACAATTGTTCACCAGTTGGGATATTCAAAGGTTTGTTCCCGCTGGGTCCCTCGTTGTTTAACCGAACACCATAAAGAGCAAAGGAGAACCATCTGTGCGGAATTGCTTGCTCCTCATGTGGCTGATGGTGACAATTTCTTGTCAAAGATTGTTACAGGCGATGAAACATGGGTTCATCACTTCGAACCTGAAACAAAACGGCAATCAATGGAGTGGCGCCACACCCACTCCCCTACCAAGAAAAAGTTTAAAGCCATACCCTCAGCCGGTAAAGTCATGGTTACAGTCTTCTGGGACGCTGAAGGGGTTATTCTGTTCGATGTCCTTCCCCATGGTCAAACGATCAACTCTGAAGTGTATTGTGCTACTCTTCAGAAATTGAAGAAACGACTTCAGCGTGTTCGTAGGCACAAAAATCTGAACGAACTTCTCCTTCTTCATGAAAACGCAAGACCTCACACAAGTCTTCGCACCCGAGAGAAGCTCACAAAACTTCAGTGGACTGTTCTTCCTCATGCACCCTACAGCCCCGATCTCGCACCGTCGGATTTCCATATGTTTGGCCCAATGAAGGACGCAATCCGTGGGAGGCACTACGCGGATGATGAAGAAGTTATTGATGCAGTACGACGTTGGCTCCGACATCGACCAGTGGAATGGTACCGTGCAGGCATACAGGCCCTCATTTCAAGGTGGCGTAAGGCCGTAGCATTGAATGGAGATAACGTTGAAAAATAGTGTTGTGTAGCTAAAAGATTGGGGAATAACCTGGTGTATTTCAATGCTGAATAAAACAACCCCTGTTTCTGAAAAAAATGTGTTGCATTACTTATTGAACTGCCCTCGTATATCAATCAATACCAAGCCGAATCCATAAGGGCCGTAGTTGGAACAACGCGTTACTGACTTGCTCAATTTGTGAACCCCTTTCTCTTGAATAAATCAGCCGAATTTTCTGAAATTGTAATCATTTGTTTTTCTGTACATGCGATTTCCTTTCCATTCGGACAATTCCTTCGTGGCGCGTCTTTACAGTATTTTTTTTAGCATGCCGAAACCTGCCGCTCTTCTTTGGATCTTCTCTGTACCTTCTATTAATTCTACTTGATAAGCACCCTAAACTATTGAACAATACTCAAAAATCAGTCAAACGAGTGTTTTGCAAGCACTTCTTTCGTGAATAAATTACATGTTCTTAAGATTTTTCGAATGAATCTCTCCTGGCATCTGATTTTACTATTACTTGTGTTATGTGGTCAGTCCTCTTCGTGTTATTCCGGATGGTTACGCCTAGATACTTGCTGCAACTACTGCTTCCATTGGTTTGTAGCCGGTAGTATAATGGAACAGTAGCGGATCTCTTCGGCTGTTTATGCGCCGTAAGTTACATTTATTTATTTTCAGGGCCAACTATCAGAGCGTGCACCAGTCGTTGATCCTCTGCGGGTTTCCTCCAGTTCGCTACAAGTCTTCTGCCCTTGCAACCTTCCTGTAGGTAACAGCGTCGTCTGCGAATAGCCTCACCGAGTGTGCAGCACTACCCAACAAATTACCAACATAAACTAGCGACCCGCCCCGGTTTCATGCGGTTAGCACTAACTATCTACGGCTGGAAGTGTCGTGGCGGTAATAAACTTCCACACGTCGTCAACCATGAGGCTGGCCGTGACTCGTGCTCAGATAGCTTATTCCGGGTTCGAGTCCCAGTCCATCACAAATTTTCATTATCGTCATTCCACTATACATCTTATGGTTGTCCACGTTCGCAATTGCGAATACGTTTCATGTATTTCATAACGGCTGTAGTCGCCGCGTGCCTATTCCTTCCGACATGCAAGCATATTAGAAGGAATATTCCATCGTACTTCTTAGAAACACAGGTACTGCTATATCGTATATACTTCTCGCCGCTACGACTTACACATTTGTCGCAGCTTTGCTTTCCAAACCCTCTACGTTGGTCTACAGGTCGTCGTCTGTGCCAAATACTGCCCCCTAGCCTGCGGTTTATGCGGGCGAAAAGATGAAAATCAGAGGGAGCCAAGTTCGGGATATATGGTGGTTGCTCAAACACTTCTCATCTAAAATAGTGTATCAGTGTCTTTGTTGCAGTATGCGGCCGAGCATTGTCATGTAGAAGGACTTTATCGTCACGCGTGACAGTTAAGATATGTGGACCGCATGAAATTAGGCTGAATCCCTCAGCATGAAGACATCGAATGACGGCAGGCATTACACTCTTGGTGAAAGGCTATTGTTCTAGGCATCTTTCGTGTTCAGAATTGAAAAGCTCGACGTTACGCGGTCGATGGACGTACTAGAGACACTGTGCAACACATCTGTGCAAAGCTGCAGCGGACTTTTGCGGTGGTTTCAATTTCCTCACTGATCGGACCTCGAGAAACTACCCGTCGTATATACATACATCAAAAAAGTGTTGCAACACCCCGGTTCCTAGAACTCCTTAAGATCGACGTTGACTGTGGATATTGTATCAGAGTCACAGTCCCTTTGGCTGTTCATCCCAAAGATGTAAACAATCATGCATGAGCAGCGCCTATTACACGAAGGGGGTCCGACAGCTGATCAGTTCCAGTCATTCCACCACGAAGGAGCTACACGGCTAGTGTTGTCTGTAGTTCAACCATGCCTAGACGGTCAATACCGCGGTGCGATCGCGTCGGCATTTTTGCTCTGTACCAGGAAGGGCTTTCGACAAGGGAAGTGTCCAA
The DNA here is from genome assembly GCF_021461395.2 of Schistocerca americana. Classification (NCBI taxonomy): domain Eukaryota; kingdom Metazoa; phylum Arthropoda; class Insecta; order Orthoptera; family Acrididae; genus Schistocerca; species Schistocerca americana. The sequence continues at coordinate 546,453,949 of NC_060119.1, forward strand.
GCGTCTCGGACTGAACCAAAGCGGTGTTGTTCGACATGGAGGAGATACAGAGAGACAGGAACTGTCGATGACATGCCTCGCTCAGGCCGCCCAAGAGCTACTAAAGCAGTGGATGACCTCTGCCTACGGGTTATGGCTCGGAGGAACCCTGACAGCAACGCCACCATTTTGAATAACGTTTTTCGTGAAGACACAGGACGTCGTTTTACGACTCAAACAGTGCGCAGTAGGCTGCATGATTCCCGACGTCCATGGCGAGGTCCATCTTTGCAACCACGACACCATACAGCACGGTACGGATGGGCCCAACAACATGCCGAACGGACCGCTCAGGACTGGCATCACGTTCTCTTCACCCATGAGTGTCGTATATGCCTTCAACTAGACAATCGCCGGGGACATGTTTGGAGGCAACCCGGTTAGGCTGAACGCCTTAGACACACTGTCCAGCGAGTGCAGCAAGGTGGAGATCCCCTACTGTTTTGGGGTGGCCTTATGTGCGGCCGACGTACGCCGCTAGTGGTCATGGAAGGCGCCGTAACGGCTGTACGATACGTGAATGCCTTCCTCCGACCGACAGTGCAACCATATCGGCAGCATACTGGCGAGGCATTCGTCTTCATGGATGACACTTCTCGCCCCCACCGCGCACGTCTTGTGAATGACTTTCTTCAGGATAACGACATCGCTCGACTTGAGTGGCCAGCATGTTCTCCAGACATGAACCCTGTCGAACATGCCTGGGATAGATTGAAAAGGGCTGTTTATTGGCGACGTGAGCCACCAACCACTCTGAGGAATCTACGCGGAATCGCCGTTGAGGAGTGGGACAATCTGGACCATCAGTGCCTTAATGAACTTTTAGATAGTATGCCACGACGAATTCAGTCATGCATCAACGCAAGAGGACGTGCTACTGGGTATCAGAAGCACCGGTGTGTACAGCAATCTGGACCACCACCACATCTGAAGGTCTCGGTGTATGTTGGTACAACACGCAATGTGTGATTTTCATGAGCAATAAAAAGGGCGGAAATGATGTTCATGTTGATGGCTATACCAGTTTTCTGTAAAGTTTCTGGAAATCTCGGAACTTTTTTTAATGCGTGTGCAAAAAAACCTTCCTCATGAATCATTCTATCTGCTAGTGAAAACCGTCTAAAATTCCCTACAGTAGTTCCCTAGATTAGCCTTCATATACAGGCAGAAAAACGCGGCGGGGGACTTTGATTTAAAATATGTATCGATTGTAAAAAGTAAAGGCCCTATAACATTTCTTTGAGGTACTCCTGAAACTATCTTCACATGTGTCGATCTTTTTTCCCTTAAGAACGGCGTATTGAGTCCTGAACACAGTCACAAATCTGGTCTCTTACTCGATAAGCTCGTATTTTATTCACTAACCGTCAATTTGGAAACGTATCACATGCCTTCCGAAAGCCAAGAATCACGGAGTTAATCTGGGTGTCTTCGCCTATTGCATCTAGAAACGATGTTCGACGGGGCTAGCAAAATCGATTGACTTGTAACATGTAACTATGATCTTCGATTTTATTTTTGCGCAAGTTGCGTTTATCAGATGCTGTGACATGGTCGCGAACTGAACAGTGACCTGAATATAGAATAAATTTCCTTTACTAAACGTCTATGATCACAAATTTTTTGTCACCAGACTACCGGTTTCGGTCTATAATGACCACCTTCAGATCTGTTTCGTAAAAGATGTTCTAATATACTGACGCCTTAATGGCATGTTTTTATAAAACATATCTAAAGATGGTCATTATAGACAGAAACCGGTAGTCTGATCAGAAAAATTTGTGATCATAGACGTGTAGTAAACCGAAAGTTGCGTCTAGTGCAGTCTCGATTTCGTGGACGAGCACTGCGACCTGTGATTCGCAAAGTCTTAATTTACGACATTCATGTTGGTTTTTGTAGAGGAGATTTTCGATATCCAGCAACGTTATAATGCATGACCGTAGATGTAGCTTAATAGTCAGAATCCTTAACAGTTTATTATTTATAATTCTCTTTTGGCCACAACTATTACATGCGGCACAACTTGGGAAACAATAAAATCGATGTTTCTAATCCGATTTTCGGTATTGTATTTACGTTTTAGGGATCAATCGATTTTGCTAGCGCTGTCAAACATCATTTTTCGAGCGTCAGCCGTTTTGCGCGAATGGCGTGTTTAAATCGGGTGCTCCAGGTTCGTCAGCTCCGTGAAGCAAGGTTAACGGCAATTTCATAATTCTCTTAATAAAGAGAATTGTTTATGGACGTGGCTACATTTTTAAAGAGAGGAAGAGGAGCGGAGGAGGAGGAGTTTGTTCAAGAAGGAATGCTAAAATTTTTAGCTGCGTCAATTACTCGCGTTGTGCCAGAAAAGCAACCTACGTTTCTCTGGCGATCCGTCATAAGCTCGTGCTAGAAGAGAAGCAAGTTCTTTCGCATAATTCTGTAGAAATTCAGATGATCTCATCCGGTCCAGTTGCTGTAAAAACTGCCAGACAGACTGTTAATTGGTAGCGGTATTATTGCAGCCCTAAACAGTTCTTCTTTATTTGCATGCTCTTGGCACCTCTTACCACCCCGTTAAGGCCAATATGGGTTACTGTATATGGATTCAGACCCTGGATATACTGACTGGTGAGGACAGCAGTATTCCCAGCTGTAGACGTTTGTCAATGAATGCCACCCTTCCTTCTCAGATTTAGCGTTGTTTTGAACTGTGTAGCCCCAGTGGTACAACTGTTCGGCGCACGGCTTTTGAACTTCCATCTACGGAATATAAACACAGTATAATCAGCAACAAGACGAGCTCTCCTAACAGGGGGTTTTGTGCCCCATGAAGACAGTTTCTTCTTTGGGGGACACACTTAGCAGCGCTTTCTGTCTGAGTGTCTGAAGATTCTTCAGCATGCTGAACGCCTCCGGTGTAGTCAATATCTGATGTTTCCACTTACTATCATCTCCGAACGCTACAAGCAGAGGTTCTCCCAAGGGCTATGTGGGACTAGCACCACTGGGGGATAGAACTGCCGAAGGATCGTGTCTTGCTCGACCAGAAGGGGAATTTAATGAAATCAGTTAGATTCCCACATACCCTGTGAAAAGACCTCTGGTGATTCTGTACGAAAATTATAGGTGAAAGTTCACTGATAATGAAAATTTGAATACATTTTGCGTGGCAGTTTCGGAAGTATACAGTAGCAGGGCAAATCCAGTGCTTGCTCAGCGCCTCTGAACTGTTGGGCGGCGACGCCTGGTTTTCAACCGAGAAGGTTGCCGTTATTCTATCGCTGCATCGGGTCACGGCACGCTCCCACCACTGAAGATGCAAAACGCAGACATCGAATGGTTTTTTGCTGCTACCTCTGTCCCGCAACAAACAGACCGAGTCTCTAGGCAGAACGAAAAGAGACAGAGAGAGAGAGAGAGAGAGAGAGAGAGAGAGAGAGAGAGAGAGAGATGGAGAAGTCAAGTAGCCGCTACTCGTATTTTTATTTCCTCAGTCCCTGTAGAACCGCTATTCGGTGTCACCTATTTGGTGCCTTTCCTGCAGAAACGTTTTGCTCTGGTAACGGAAAAGATGTAGAGTAGGTACAGCAACGTCCAAAAGTATTTGAGTGCATTACAGAACCGTCACCGCATCTCACAAAGCTTTGATGCATTTAGCTTTCGAAAAATGCCATGTTACCGCCTTGAGCTGATGGTACAATGCTTTATTTGTACAACCTTTTTCGATCGACTACCCATCATCAGGTTCGTAAAACTATTCACAGCGTTATGTTGGGCGAAATATAACATCATTGATGTCATATGATAAAACCACGAATTAGACACTGTTATATTGTAATATAAATTACATCGTCAGTCTATACAAACTGCTGTTGATAGCGAACACTAACTGGTACAGATTTTATAGATTGATGATGTAATTTATAGTACGATATAATAACAGTGTCTAATTCATTGTTTTGTCATCTGACTTTGATTATTTTATATTTCACCTAATATGATAGTGTGAATACTATTAGGAACCTGATGACGGTCAGTCGACCGAAACTGGTTATGTAAATCAAGAGTTTTATGAGCAGTTCGAGGCAGTAACACGAATTTTTTCAAATATTTACGAGCTGTGCGGCACAACCCTTTGGAAAATATATTCAGAAGTATAGTTCGGCGACAACTGGCTGCATTCGCGGCTACGGATAGCCCTTCGTCTTGCTAGAACTTGGGAATATGCAAGTGACATGCGATTATTGCTCCCGGAGCTAAAGCGGGAGATTATACCAACTATTACGTTCGTATTCAGAGTACCCATAATGACATAGTCGAAGCGATTGATTCTGTGTGAATAATTTTACTACATAACTTTCTGTAGAGCATTACATTTCCGATAATTCATACGATCAGACTGGTTTCGTCACCTTTATGCCATCTTCACGTAGTGTACAATGAAATGGAATGATTGCGAAGTAGACGACGTGAAGGAATACTGTTACCTTGGAAGCAAAACAACGCGTGACGAACGAAGCAAAGACATAAAAAGCAGACTAGCATAGGCAAGAGGGTATTCACAAACCAAAGAAGTCTACTGGAAGACATAATTGTATGAAAGTAAATCAAAAATTGTGGGAAAATCGGAAAAGAGAATCGAAGTGTTTGAGATGTGGTAATACTGGGAGATTTTGGAAATTAGGTGGATTGGCAATAGAAGAAATGAGAGTGTCTCTGCAGAATCAGCGAGGAGAGGAGCATGGGGAAAATATTGACAAGAAGAAGGAAGATGATTATAGCCGATGTATTATGATTTCAGTGTGTGTGAAGCTAAGAGGCTATAATTGGCGGTTTTTGTATGTGTTACCTGCATATTACGAAAATAAGCAGTTTGAGTGATTCGCCACATTAAAGGCTATTTTTAGTACGGTTTGTTGTGCTAAAGTATCGGGAAATGTACCAGATGAAGAAAAGGAAGCAAATTGATTCCAACTGGGACTCCAAAAGAAGATAAGTCATGGAGCACGTACATACTTACAGCAGAAGTAGATGTGTTTTTGGCTTTTGTTATAATATAAAATGGCGTTGACCAGACACGCTATAGGTCACTTGATCAGAAAAAAAATCGTTGATTTCTGATTGAAATTCTGCTATTTGTATTCGGAATTTTATATGTGTCTTTCGTTTGAAATGTTAAAAATAAATAAAAATTAATGAAACACGTAAAAAAAAATTTCTTGATTTGAGTACTAGTTGCCATTTTCTGTTTCTTTGCGTAAACAAACAGGAATGTTACAGAGACTAGAGTGCCATGTTTCAGATTTTTTGTTTGTAGAGGGCACCTTTATTTCTAATTTTTCCTGATTCCAACTTAATCACTCAAATTTTCATTACATCGATTTCTCAGTTATTCGAACTTTTTGTGATATCCATTGAACAGAGAAATATCGAGAGTCGACTGTAATAGTACGAACAGAAAATATATTGTACGAAATACTCAACCGGTTTTATCTTAAAGGTATATCGTAACTGCTGCAAATAAAATGATTGAAATATATACGAGTACCATGCAACAGTCATAAGAACAATGTCCTGATTCATGGGAGTGCAAATTAAGTCACAGATGATACTTTTAAAATTAAAAATAAACGCATGTGTAAAGTTATTTCTAATAAATTAGTTTCTAATGCTGGTAAATATATAAATGTTGTATTATTATGTACAGAGCGTTATGATAACTATCGAGTGTTTTTTTCAAATATTTTATGTATGATGGTCTGGCTATGTGTTGCTTCCGAGCTATGTGGTGCATTTTACGTTTGATTTCGTATTTTTTAAAAAGAATTTTAATGGATGTCTGGTGCTTCTATATATGAAGAAGAAAAGCATAAAATGCAGCACCTCACTAGCGAATAACACAGAATTAGACGATCATACATAGAAATACGCAAGAACAGACAACTGAAACTGAGAATAAATTCTCGAAAGACGCCACGCGGGGTAGCCGCGCGGTCTAGGGCGCCTTGTCACGGTCCGTGCAGTTCCCCACGTCGGATATGATCTCAGCGGTTTGGTCCCATAAGGCCTTACCACAAACTGCAAAAAAAATAAAAAAAATAAAAAAAATAAAAAAAATAATAAAATAAAAAAAATAAAAAAAAGTCTCGAAAGACGTGGTGAGTATCGAAGTGAAAAACAATCTGTTTCTGCGAAATAACCTTGTGGTTTTAAGTATTAACCATTATTATTCGCTACACCCAAGACAGTCTCTGTTAAATAACATTAGATGAACGTTAAACGTTATGATGATTTATCCTTTAAATATTATACCGTTTAAAGAAATACATCTTTCTGTACTTTCCTTTATACTCAACAGTATTTTATGATCTGTAACATAGAATCTTATATCATTAAATCAGTAAAATCGCTGTTGTGTACTGAGGAGCAGAACTGACGCCATAATATCCAGCGGTTTTCTTTACTCGTTCATTGGCACGTTAACCTTGCGAAGTTACGAGCAGTGCGTGTGTGTGTGTGTGTGTGTGTGTGTGTGTGTGTGTGTGTGTGTGTGTTGGGCGCACCTGTTCAGTGTGAGAGACTGTACGTAAATTAAGTTGTTTATGGCTGAAGCGGGAGAGGGTAGTGTGGGATCCTGTAACAATTACAATAGAGAAGCACCGAGCGTGCCGTTAGGTTTAACGTCCCTTTCTAGACAGACCTCAAACGACGTGTCATATACTTTACTCCGCAAGGTACGCCAGTAAAGACTCTTAACTTAATGCACTGGTGGATACGAGGCGACCCGGAAGTATCCAACTACGTGCATAGCAACCAATAAAATTATACTGTTACAGAGTAATGCATATTACACAAATAATACATTCCACACTAGGTCTATTACAATTTTTATGGGCTAAGACAGAAAAAAAGAGATTTTGTAAAAGTTCAGGGAGAGGAAACAAAAACTTTGCTGTATGAGGATGGAATATTATAGAACCTGGAAGATCAGTTGAACGTAATGGATAATGGTTTGAAAAGAGATTAGAAGATGAACAAATTAAAGCATAATAAGGGCAATGAAATGTACTCTAAGTCACGTGATGTTGGGGGATGAAAACATGCAGAAAAATGCTCCTGGAGCACAAAAAAGGCGTGTATGCAGACTGAGAAGTGGAGTATCAACTTCCTCATTCTGTCTTCCTTAGTACCTTTAAAAATTATCCCAACAATTTTGGCATGCGAACATATTCGCGCTCTTTTTCACAAGCAGCTCAGCTCACATTCCCACAAGCTCCCCTAACTATAACTCGCTCACACCCACTAGTCCATCGCTGTAAGTCGCTCATATCCATCCACTCCCACTCGCCCATTCTCATTCTCTCATTCAGTCCAACTGATGTCGTTGTGTCTCTCTAAATGCCACCATCCCCTGTCACACAGCCAGTCTCCTTCGTCCTGTCCTACTAATACTGTCTTCTCACGCTGTCACTGTCTCCCTCTTCATCTCTTACTGCTACTATCAGTTTCATTCATTCTCTCTGCCACTGTCTCTTCTCACTGTCACTAACTCTCTCTCCCTCCTCGTCGTTGTCACACATTTTGTCTCTCATTATCACTGACTCTCAGCCACTTCCACTTTCTCCTCTTTGTTCCTCTGCTACTGACACTGTGACCTTCAATCTTTTCCTAGCACTGTTATGTCACTGTCCACAACGTTCCTCTGCCACTGTCTCCCTCTCTTTCTTCCACACCACCACTGTCTCCTTCGCTCTTTCTATTCCACTACCACTGCCTACAATCTTTCAGTGTTTACTACTTTTCGGTCGCTCTCCCACTGCCATTGTCCACTTCTCTCTCAGCATCAAAAAGCGCGAATATGTTCGCATGCCAAAGTTTTTGGGAAATTTTTTAAATGTGCTGAGGAAGGCAGAATGACGCAGCTGGTACCCCACTTTACACTCAGTGTTTTAATAAACAGGAGCGTATTCACCGTTTTTGTGTTCCCTTCTTTTGCGTTTTACAGTAGTGCATGTCACTCATTTGCAAAGGACTTTACGGGACAGTAAAGTTTTGATAGTATGCTTATGTTCTATTCAAATATAGCAAAGCTATATAATTTTACATCTCGGACTGAATTATATGGCCACGAAAATTGTGCGCGTGCTTCAATACTACAACAACATGAAATGTCCGGAATCCTTCTGATGATCATGGAGACACTTTACAGCGTATTTCTCGGTGCTACATCACTTTATAAACAACATTTTTGCATCACAAAGAATTTTACGTGTGAAAGCAGGATAACTTTGAACCTCTGTATCTCGGAAACGGATAAAGAAGTCAAGAACATTTTCAAGGTAGTTCGAGATCGGGATCTTAGAAACTTATTGTAAAATTACAGCCTTTTGCTCTGCATAGATGTCTTGGAATACGCGGCTCGGTTGTGGTGTCCAAAAATAATGTTTTCGAGGTGTTTTGAGGTAGCAAATAAAGGTTTTTGAACACGGGAAAACGACACTTCCAAACAAATGCCTAGAGAATATACCGTTAAAATTAAGGCACTATGCTGCGGTTATTTATCATTTATACACAGACGGAAAAAATCACAACACCAAGAAGATGTTGTACGACATAGACGAAAGTTGGTGGGCGTGCTTCTACATGTGAAAGATTATGACTACTCAAATTTTGCTGCAGTCGCATAAGGTGACAAAGATGTCGTTATCAACACTTCACTGAGTTTGAACGAGGTCGTGTAATAGGGCTACGAGAAGTTGGTTGTTCCTTCTGCGATACTGCAAGAAGATTTGGCAGGAGCGTAACCATTGTACATGATTGCTGACAGTGATGGTAAGGAGAAAGTACCGTCACAAGAAGACTGGGCTCCGGACGGCCACGGGCATTACCAAGAGGGAAGACCATCTCGTTTGGAATATAGGTCTGGTACATCGTGTGTGTGTGTGTGTGTGTGTGTGTGTGTGTGTGTGTGTGTGTGTGTGTGTGTGTGTGTTTGCTGAACTGGGGACCAAGAAACAACAGAGAGGCTTCGTCCTGCCGTAGCCCTCAGTAGTCCACAACAGGTCACAGCAGTCCACCCACCCCTCCGCCGCCCCACACCGAACACTGTGGTTAAATTGTTCAAATGGCTCTGACCACTATGGGACTTAACTGCTGAGGTCATGCCGGCCGGAGTGGCCGAGCGGTTCTAGGCGCTTCAGTTCGGAACCGCGCCGCTGCTACGGTCGCAGGTTCGAATCCTGCCTCGGGCATGGATGTGTGTGGTGTCCTTAGGTTAGTTAGGTTTAATTAGTTCTGAGTTCTAGGGGACTGATGACTTCAGATGTTAAGTCCCACAGTGGTCAGAGCGATTTGCTGAGGTCATCAGTCCCCTAGAACTTAGAACTACTTAAACCTAACTAACCTAAGGACATCACGTACATCCATGCCCGAGGCAGAATTCGAACCTGTGACCGTAGCGCACAGAGGTTATTGTGCGGTTTCAATCTCTACATCTCGGAAACGGATAAGGATATTAACAAAATTTTCAATGTTGTTCGAGATCCTTATGTTGGAAATAAGTCGTAAAAATTTTAGGTGATTTATGTGTATTGCCGTCTTGGAATCCACGGCTCGGTTTTGGTATCCAAAAGCCATGTTTTTCGGATTTGCTCAGGACCCGCCCATCAACTAAATGTTGCTTCCATAAGCCCCTTAAAGCACACCGTAGATCACATCTAATGCAAAAAGAACCAACCGATTTTCCATTTGCGTGTGCTGGAGGACGTATATATATTCAAACTTCGATACAAAAAAAAATGTAAATGTCGTGTGACTAGGGCCTCCCGTCGGGTACACTTTTCGCCGGGTGTAAGTCTTTCGATTTGACGCCACTTCGACGACTTGCGCGTCGATGGGGATGAAATGATGATGATTAGGACAACACAACACCCAGTCCCTGAGCAGAGAAAATCTCCGATCCAGCCGGGAATCGAACCCGGGCCCTTAAGATTGACATTCTGTCGCGCTGACCATTTTTTATTTTTTTATTTTCATTTTTGTTCGTTGCTGATCGCTGTGTTTGGTCGTCGCGGACGTCACATGACATCCGTTCGAGTTCGTTTGTTGATCCTTCCACTCAGTTTTTTGTTAAAGAGGCCAACCATCTCTCTGACCGAACACGCTGAGCTACCGTGCCGGCTTTTTTGTTCGCTTTCGTTCTTTGCATGTGCTCGGGGCGGACGTCGTAAGACACCCGTTTAAGTTCGTCGTTGATCGATTAACTCAGTTTTTTATTACAGTGGGCAGCCAACCCTCTGACCGAACAGGCTGAGTTTGTAATAAACAACTGATATCTGTTCTTTCTTTTTCAGTCAGCCTGGAAGTACTGCCGTGGGCCAGAACGCACCATGCTGAGACCTTTTCTAGCGACCTCGGTACGCGGTGAAAAAGGTTGGAGCCGTTGCGTGGGAAGGCACGCAGCACCACGGCTATGCCAAGTGGCCCAGCATCTGCCCGTGGCACAGCGATTCGCCACCCGTTCCGCCTCCAACGGGCCGGGCCGTTGTTTCTCTCGGGAGCAGTTTCCGCCACGACCTCGTTCTCTCTGACGGCAAATAGGAACTCTACGGGCAAGAAGGCCAGCATCACGGCACATCGTGAGACCGCCGGCCGGGACTCTACAAAACGTATCTCAGCCAGTTGCTTCTGTTACCTCACTGATCGAGCTTTTTTTTTTTTTTTTTTTTTTTTTTTAAAAAGAAGAAGAAGATTCAGGTTTAGCGTCTCGTCAACGGTGGAGTCACTGAAGACGAAGCACAAGCTCAGACTGCGGAAAGAAATTCGGTGTCTCCTTTCGAAGAAACTACCACGACATTTTTTGTATTTTTCCACTCAATAATGTCGTACAGAATACTTCTTTGGGGTAGCTCATCACGTACTTATGCCACAAAAACGAGCGGTGAGAATAAATTGTGGTGTTCACCCATAGACATCATGTACGTCCTGCTTCAAGGAGCTAGGCATTTTAATTGCGCCGTCATAATGCACATTTTCACTAGTGAAATTCGTCATAAATAATCCGTCATAATTTGAGAAGCATAGTAATGTACATACCAACAACACTAGAGCGAAAAATGAGCTTTGTTGCCCACTGTTAAAGCTGTCAGTGAGCAGCAATAAAAGCTTTTGATCGTTTGCCCAATAACATAAAATGCCTGACAAGTAGCGAAGTAAGTTTTAAATGTAATTTAAAATCATATCTCCTGGACAACTCCTATTTCATTCACGAATTTCTACTTAAAAACCGGTAGCCAGATGAAACAAATAATAATGCTTGTTTTTAAGTGTAGTCTCATGAGTAGGAATAAAGTAATAGTGTGTTCATTAATGTTAACACTAATCATTTATACATATCCTGCAAACTAACTATTTCCACATCATTTCGGTAAAAGAATCATTCAAATGATCTATGGAACATGTAACTAACTAAGTAACTTTGTATTAAGTGTTGTAGAAAGACTACGAAGAATCTAAGTGTGGACGGTCGTACGGGGATTTGAAACGCCGTTTACGTGAATGCGAGTCCAGTATCTTTTTTGTATTTATTTGTTGGGCTTCCTCTTGGTTTATAATTGATTACTTCTTTGGCTAACTGTCTGCCTTCAGCCATTCTGTTGATACGTTATTTCCATTTCATGCATGTTTGCTCCATTATTAAGCGTTCCGTATCCCAGTCAGTCGGTGAAAAGGTACCCCTTATAGGATCACTTCGTTTGTTGTCACTTGTTTGTCTGTTAAGACCCCTTTCTCACAGGAACGGGTAGCGATATCAAGCTGAAATTTATGTCAAAACTGAAGTATGCGTTCCCTTGGCGGTGTAAAAACTTTAATCTGCTAAGTCAATGCCCTCAAATGAAGCAGCCATTTTTGTAACACATTGCGATACTCGCAAAGTGGTTCATCAAAGCTTATAAGGTACCGGTAAACCCCGTTAACCTATAATCATAAAATTTGGCAAGAAGCAAGGTCTCACAGTACAAGCGAAGAAAAAAATCCGAAAATTGTTAATTTGTAATTACATCATATAAAAATATTTTTGTCATTTGCTGTCCCTCTGTCTGTCTGTTAAGGCTCCTTTTTCACGAACGGGTAGAGGTATGGAGTTGAAATTTATATCAATTAATAAGGTCTACTGTCTATTAGCGGTGTAAGTCAATACAATCAAAAGATACCGCTATTTATGTCACGTTTTTTTATACTTGCTAGCTCACACATCAAATTCGTTTTGTAAATTAAAACTGCCTTCTGTCGCTGCAATGTATTTTATTTCTTCCAGATGCGTTTCGCCTTTTACTTTAACGCATCGTCAGTGGAATCTAGACCGATACACTTTTATTTTAATATGCGATATTTGTAGGTTATAAAACAGTTCACGTCTTGTTTTTTGCGTAGGTAAGTGCGCCTCCACCATGTGACCAGATGAGAGGAAACGCAGATGCCAACCAAAACCGCGAAAAACTGTAAGTAATCATTTGTGTAAAATACATGCAATATGATATGTATCGCATATTAAAACAAAACTGTGTTATTCTAGATTCCACTGAGGATATAAAACATATTGCAGCAATAAAAGGCTGTTTTTATTTACAAAACTAATATTTCTGTTCATGCTGCGCATGATGGCCACACAAACAAACTCGTCACTCAGCAAAACCTATAGATGAACTATATATACGTAATTAAGTTTGTACGGAACCCTCAAAGAGCGATTCTTGATCTCACTTGCCCGGCTTTCTTTCATTTATACAGTATACATCAAGTTCTTCTCTTATAATATTGTTTTTTTATTTTATCTCTGAGTGCACGTCCTTTAAAAGTTTAATTTCAGCCGACAGTATTCTTGTTTTCTGTTTCATAGTTAATGTCCATGATTCGCTTCCATTGATTAGTATTGGTGTACTAAATGCTTTATAAAATTTTAGCATTGAACCCTTCCTTGTTTCGTCACTCAATGTCCTACGTATTGCCACATGTCATCTGAAACTTATTTAACTAATAAGTGATCGTCTATTTCATACTCGGGTGTGAAAAACCACTCGCTCCGTTTCTTGAAGCTTCACAGAGAATGGTGCAAAGAATCGTGACTCGTACCCTTCCGTTTCCAGCATTTTGTCCACGAAACGAGACATTACTGAAGAGTATTTAACGGTTTCACTGTAGTGGGGAACCAATTACGTAGCTGCGAGAAAACTCCGTCAGTGGAAGGAAATGGGGACTGTAAACTGGAACAAAAGCTGAGAAAACGAAGTGCATTACGGGTTGATGCCGGGAAGGCATATTACCTTCATAACCGCAAGAAACAGCAGGGTGTCAATTGTGAGAGGAGAAAGCAGAGCTCGGAAAGAGTGAAGAGCAGGAGATTTCGCGATCCGGGTAACAACCAGCGGAAACAGCCCAGATTCGTTAGTCGCAGTCTGGTACACAAGTGGTACCCAGGAGACGACCAGAGGTACCCGTTTGTTCTCCGGCCATCGTTTAAACTGCCTTCAGGAGCGCCAAATTATAGCGTAGCTGAAGACCTCACCAAGGAGTTAGTTAGTAAGCTAGTTGCACCCTCCATGGATCACAACTGCATCCTCTCGTTATGATGTGAAACGCGTCAGTTTTATGGTTATAGTACACTTTCTCAGCTAAAAATACAGCCACATGGTAACTACTAACATGATTTTTGAGTTACTTTTTCAATGCATATTGTGATTTATACCTAACTATGTTAAATCTCTATTTCCTTCTCTTAATGTTCTTCATTTTTTACGTACCAACGCAGATTTATACATGGCTGAAAAAACGTGAATCACCCAGAAGACTTGGTTGGATGTCAATGTAAATTTGTCACATACTTACCATCGACAGGTATGTAAATGAATAGAGTCACAATTCTTTGTGACAGGCAGACCGGCCACCAGACTGCATTCGAGTTATTCATATGTAACGTTGATACCAAGCCCGGTGGCTAATATAAGGGACGTGAACAGCATCAGATGTTGAGTGGTGACTGTCAAGGACACGGACATGTTGCGTATTTGTATGAGACAGCGTTGTTAGCCCATGACAGAGTTTGAAAAGGGCCTCGAATCGTGCAATATTCAGATGCGTGGGGCATTCACACGTGACAGTGGCCCCACCTTGGACCACATAAGAACGCGAGATCAAGCACACTCATCGTCAAGTTTCCGATCGATCACCCCTGACCATCCTAGGGGCGGATGACCGCATTGTGCAGTAAGTACATTGTCACCTCTTCAAATCCGCCACTGCCGTCCGACAATTCCCTGCAACATTCTGTGTCATCCCCACCACTGGTCAGAGACTAGCAGCGGTCTGACTAGGGAATTTCCGTCCCATGCGTAGGCAGCCGCTAACACCACAACACAAACGGCTGCGTTTGGAATGGTGCACTGAGTTGGAAGCATGGCCTGCTGATGAATGGCATCGCATTGTGTTCAGCAACGAATCGTGATTCTGCGCTACCCCAGAGGTCCATCGTCCGGGAGTATGGCGGCGACCTGGGAAGAGGTCCAACCATTCCAATGTTTCGGAGAGGCACATTCGGGAGGACTATGGTTCAAACCCGGCTCCGGCCATCCTGATTTAGGTTTTCCGTGATTTACCTAAATCGCTTCATGCAAATTCCGGGATGTTTCCTTTCACAAAGGACACGGCCACTTCCCTTCACCATCCTTCCCTAATCCGAGCTTGTGCCCTGCCTCGAATGACCTCGGTGCTGACGGGCCGTTAAACACTAATCTCCTCCCTTTTGGAGAGGCGAAGCGGCGTTATTCCTGGCGTCATAGGGTAAGGGAACTCTGGCGGTATGACGGTTCTTCACAGACATCCTGAGCCCTCATGTGTTTCTCTCACGCGACGATATCGTGGCGTCATTTTCCAAGAGGACAATGCTCATTCACACATGACATGAGTCTCTGAACCTTCTGCATGAGACTCAGGTACTCCCGTGGTCAACAAAATCCCCAGTCTCTCTCCGATAGAGCCCTGACGTCACCTCCAACACGGCACCAGTATCCAGGATATGAAGAACCAATTACAACATATGTGGGCCAGTTTGCCTCAGGAGAGGATACAGCGGCTTCGTGACACCCTTCGCAACCAAATCAGTACATGCATAAAGGGCAGAAAGGGTGCAACGTCTACCCGACAAGTGGGCTCATAATGCCATTTTTTTGAAAACTTGGTTCGATTTTCTAATCGCTGAAATAACATTACGTACCCTCTCAACCTACAAAGTATTATCACTTTTCCTCTCCATCCCCCCCCCCCCCCCCTTTGGATGCTTCAGGCGGTATACTTAACTAAGACACACACACAAACACACACCATTCTCCCACACATTCAGTTATTCGTCTATAGAGTAGAACGCGTTGTCAAGCCGACATGATTTCAGTTCGCGTTTGAAGCTAATTTTACCATCTATTAAATTCCTTACGACACTGGGTAGGTGGTCAAAGATTTTGGTGACTGAATACCTACTTTCTGTGCCACACAAAGACACAGTGATGGGTACTGTACATTACACTGTGACAAAAGTTATGGAATACCTCCTAATATCGTATCGGACCTCCTTTTACCCAGCGTAATGGAGCAACTCCACGTGGCATGGACTTAACAACGCTTTGCAAGTCTCCTGCAGAGATATAGAGCCCGAAAGCGCTGCCGCTGCAGGATTTTGAGCACCAACTGACCTCTCGATTATGTCCCATGAATGTTCGGTGGAACTCATGTCGGGCGATCTGGATGGCCAAATTATTCGCTCGAAGTGTACAGAATGTTCTTCAGACCAATCATGAACAACTGTGCCCCAGTGATACGGAGCATTGTCATCTATAAAAATTCCATCGCTGTCTGGGGACATGAAGTTCATGAATAGATCGAAATGATGTCCAAGAAACCGAACTAATCATTTCCAGTCCATGATCGTTTCAATTTCACCAGAGGACCCATTCCATACGATGTAAACACAGCCCACATCGTTATGGCGCCACCACCAGCTTGCACAGTGTCTTGTTGACAACTTGGGCCCAAGACTTCGTGGGATCTGCGCCACACTCGAACCCTACCATCAGTTCTTATCAACTGAAACTGGAACTCATCTGACCAGGTCACGGTTTTCCAGTCGTTTAGGGTCCAACCCATATGGTGACAGACCAGGAGTGGTGCTGCTGGCTATGTCGTGCTGTAACAGCACTCGCGTCGGTCGTCTGCCGCCATAGCCCATTAACACCAAATTTCGCCACCTCGTCCTAACGGATACGTTCGTCGTACGTCCCACATTGATTACTGTGGTTAATTCACGCAGTGTTGCTTATCTGTTACCACTGACAACACTACTCAAATGCCACTGTTCTTGGTCGTTAAGTGAAGTCCGTCCGCCACTGCGTTGTCCGTGGTGAGAGGTAGCGCCTGAAATTTGGTATACTCTGTACACTCCTGAAACTATCGATCTCGGAATATTGGGTTCACTATCTCCGAAATGAAATGTCGCATACTTCCAGCTGCAGTTACCATTCCGCATTCAAAGTCTGTTAGTCTCCGCTGTGCGGCCATAACACGTCGGAAACCCTTTCGCATGAGTCACCTGAGTTCACATGACAGCTCCGGCAATGAACTACTCTTGTATACCTTGTGTACACGATACTACTGCCATCTGTTTATGTGAATATGGCTATTCCACGACTCTTGTCACCTCAGCGTATTTCTCGTTGTACTGTTATGTCGATGAATGTTACTGTTGTTTCCAAACTGTGACTCTTGACAACAAACTACGTAAGGGACTAAATTTACTGTGAGGCTGTTGTCAGTACTCACAACTGTTTAAAGAGCTACGAGAAGTTCTGGAGTGGACACTACATATTATCCTTATCACACGCTCCTACGCAAGAAACAGTTTTCCTCGATGCTGAGTTACCGCTGATTATGATGGAACAAGACAACAGTGAAGGAAAGCAGGAAAGTTATCCCTCTCAGGGTTTCTGAACAAGGACGCCCGTGCGATAGTTTGTAGGGGTGGGGAGAGGCGGTGAGGAGGGGGGGGGGGGAGGCGGTGGGAGGGGGGGTGGTGAGACGTGTTTATGAAGTATTATTGATATTTTGGAAGACGAAGGCGACTTGTAAGTATCCATAAAAAATTTCCATTTCCGACTCTGTTAAAAACCTGAGTAACACCAACTTTTCAATCATTTTCTTGAAAGGAAAACACGTGGCTACACTATATCTTTTCCCTTTTCCTGAGAGCTAGGGAGGGGCTGCGGCTCCTTGCTCTGAGACGAAAGGTTTTTGTCCCTTCCACTCAGGGAACGACTTCTTCTAAGTCGGGAATGCACTGATATTTTATGTGAACTTCACCCTCATACATAAAACACAATGTGCTCCTTGAGTCGTTGGCTACAGTGACTTATATTGTTTACGTTATGTTTTTGTTACCTATTCCCCTGCTTTGCTGTCGCTGGTAGTCCAACGCGTTTCGCCATATGGTACCAACTCGGACCATCAGATAGAGCAGGCTGTCTGCTCCGTGTAATAAACACACGGGACAAAAAAATTGGTCCATCCGCTGGTGACATCTCGCTGATACCGTGTATCACCATTTATATCCACGATAAGAGCTTCAATTCAGCAAGGAAGAGTGTCCCAAGTTTCTCCAGGTATTCCATACTCGGCAGAAGCCACTCATTGATGATTACATCCCATTCAAGGATAGTGATTGCTACGTTTCACCCACTGTTGGAAATAATCCCAGACATTTTCCGTGGACTAAGATCGGGTGATTTAGGGCGTCAAATGACGTACGATTGGATGACACAGTGTTCGTCAACCAAACTTGTGAGTACGGGTGTTGTCACCTTGAAAGGCAGGATGTAGAAGAAGGGACAACACTTGGTCATCGACAGTGTTGAAATAAATACCCTGGTTCATGTTCATGTTCACGGTAACGTGAATGAATGGGCCCGCGTCATTGTACGAAAAACACACCGGAAACCTCAAAGAATTAACTCCGGTCAGAATTACGCTTTCCACACACGAAGCCTCGTATCATTTGAAACGAAGCAAAATCGCGAGTTGTACCACACTACATGCCCTGCAGTCGACTGCTGTTCATTTTCTACGTTGTTCGACCCACTGAGGACGTGCCGCTTTACACTGATGAGCCAAAATATTATGACCACCTGCTTAATAGATTGCCTGTGCGTCCTTGGAACGAAAGATATAACTGATTCTGCGTATCAGAAATCCCACAGTTTTTTGGTAGATTTCTGAAGGTATGTGGTATTAGATGTCTACGCACAGGTCATGTGACTCGCGTAAATAACGGGCCGCTGATTTGTGTACGCTGTGATGGCGCCCGATAGTGCCCCAGATGGGTTCCACAGGATTTACATCAGGCGAATTTGGTCACCCGCGCGAGTTCACTGTAACGCTCGTCAAACCATCGTAGCACGGTTCTGGCTCCGAAACCAGGACAATTATACTGCTGGAAGATGACATAGCCGTCGGGAAGACGTCAAGCTTAAAGGTATGCAGGTGGTTCGTAGCTGTCAGCGTCTTCGATTATTACCACGGGTCTCACGCAAGCGCAGTAGAATATCACCCGTAGCATAATACTGCTCTCAAAGCATGCGTCCCAGGCGAGCCGCGCGTTTCGAACAGCCGTTCACCTCGATGATGGCGTTTGTGGAGACGACCATCGATCTGGTGTAGCAAAAATGTGTTTCACCCGAAGAGCCGACACGTTTCCATTGATCGATGGTCGAGTCCCTATGGTCCCGTGCCCACTGGAATCATAACTGACGGCGTCGTTCGGTAAACATGTGAACACGTAGGGGTGGTCTGCAGCGAAGCTCCATGTTCAACAACGAACGATGAACGGTATGCTCAGAAACACTTATGCGTGCACCAGCATTGACCTCTTTCAGCAGAGACGGCGCAGATCAACACCTATGCCACTTTACAGAGCAGACAAGCCTATGAAGAGTCATTGACGTCCAACTATTTAACGCCTAGTGGTAGTTTCACTGTCCTATCTCTTTCCTTGGATACTCTTGGCTGTAGCCCGTGAACATTCGACCAGTTTCGCCATTTTCGAGATACTCTTTCATAGGCTCTGCGTAATAACAATCTGCTTTGTCAAAGTCGTTTATCTCAGTGGGTTTCCCCATTTGCAGCCCTTATATTCGCTACGGTGAATGCCATCCGTGTCTACTCCGCTCACATACTTTTGTTACTGCGCTGCGTGTCTGCAACGCCACCAGACGGTATCCAACGTCGCGGTGGGCAGTGGTCATAATGTTCTGGCTGATCAGTTCATGTGCTGCTGTGAGCAATGGCCTTTTGCAAAGTACTTCACTCCAAATGATCATTCCATGCAGTGTCTTCGCAGTACTCTCTTGGGAATTGACTGAGATGGATCTACTTTCGTTGACAGTAGTAATTTCTTTCGTGTTTGAAACCGATAGTCGTTAAGAAGAGGCGCCACTTGTCTCTGGTTAGGACCTTTTTACAACCGCTGTTCTTACTCGACTTTGCACGGCTGTCAGTGTTGCAAGTCGACTCGTGGTTTGGTCGTGGCCCGTAAAAACACGGTAGCTCCTTTCTGTCATTGTCACGCCTCCACATCCATCCATCGTACTGCACCAATTCCATGCAATCGGCTGACACGTACTCACCACTTCACTGCCATTACTTAATCAGCGGTGGAGGGTCAGATGACCCACGGATACCAGTTCTGTTTTGTGGAGTTTATCGAAGGATGTTGTTAGGAGGCACCTGGATCTGGTGCATGAGCGATCTTCCAGCACCTTGGACTCTTTCTGAAAATAGTTAATGAGGTACGCGGCTTTTAATTATTCTTTTGGAGTAATGACAAGTTTAAATCAGTCTTTCGTGTCAAAGTGAAGTAGGAGGCCCTTTTTTCGAAGGCAGAGTAGCCCCATAGTCAGGAAATGAATGTAGGAGACCAGATGCAGGAATTCTGCATCGCTGTTCTAGGCAAGGTGCTGGTGTAGTTGGATTTCCGTTGGTTCTTCGAATTTTTTGTGAAGTGTAAAGCGTGTATCAGCGTCGGGCGGATGACTGTGGTTAGCAGTCGTGCTGTGTTGTATTGGATATGTGTTACTATGGACGAAGGGAAGAGAGAGGGTGAAACTCGGTGCTGGCGCCTAGCCTACTCCTCGCGAATAGCACCAAGGGGGCTGCCAAGCTTAATGCTGCCATCCGACGTACCGATCAGCATCAACAATGTCACGTGCTTTCAGTTCATGAGATACTGCTGAGGTGTCTCAGATTTAATCCAGGACATAGGCGCAAAGACTGGCGATCCTGAACAAAACACCGCCACCTCCTCTACCCTTGCTAGCCAAATACTGGCAGCGAAAATTTGTCTCCACCAAGATTCGAACAGGTTTACCTCCAAGTCAAGCGCCACTGCAATGGCGTGTTTCGCCGACCTAAGCTATGGAAGAGAGCGGCCCTCATTTAATAGTGTGGCAGTGCAGAGGGTTAAGCCGGTCTTTAAAAAAAAGTTTCGTAGTAAATCTACAGAGTAAAGCCCATTTTACACGAAGGACTTTCTTGTCGAAATGGACTACTCGATTTGTGTGCACCTTTCGTATCTGCCTGTAAATCAGACACCAGCCTCGAGTGTGTCTATGACGTCAATGATCTAGAGACTGCGCCGACGGCGGAGTTCCAAATTTCCGAATATGCTGCGCACAGCGGATGTGTAGAAACAAGGGACTGTGGCGGCGTCTGCTAGTATCGGAAGTTAACCTATTCTGGTCGATGTCACCCCTGTTACAGAAATGGTTACTGTGCTTTCGTGTGTCATCTCAATCTTTATTGTATTGTTTCCTTTATTTTCACGGCAGACTGAGAAGTTACACAAGGTCCTGCTATTTTTACCTGCTAATGTTCTTGTACAAGAGAGACGAAGTATATGAAACCAAAAAGATATTTACGTTTTAAAGAGAACAAGCCTATGCATAAGTAAGGACGTAAACAGATAAACGTGTTTTAATGACAATTATTTCAACAGTGAAAAAGTCAGAATTGTTTGAGGAGAAAAATAATCTCCGATGTTATTTGAAACTTGGCAAGAAAATAAGATACAAAGAATAAAGCGCAAGGACGGTATTTACTGGGTCTTAAACGTTGTCTGATACGTTTGCAAGTATACATTTTCTTGAGCAAATGTATATGTTCTGAAATGATTGGACGGCACTCTTGCTATTCTTTCAGTTCTCAAGACTGTAAACAACTTATCACGTGATCTTTGGCAAGCATTTCCAGCATGAATTCCGCTCTGATCATTAACAAGATATTCTGCCTTTGCTTATTCCGACATTTTATAACTGTATTTCGGTTTTCCCATAAAAGTGAGAGTCCCTCGTAACCTCACTTTTACCGTTCAGATGCAAAACTGTTTACCCCACAGTTCTCAAAACACACGTAGTTTTGGTGCTGTCGTGTGAACGAAAATGACCACTTCATACAGAAGAGGCTGAGTAAGGACTAAACTCTAGATGTGCCGCAGTAGACTTTCGACTAGTCAGTTGAGACGAGAAAGTCGATCTTGTAAAAGGGGCTTAATACGAAGGGCATTCAACGAGTTATGCAAGACATGAAAGCAGATTGGTTTTATTCAGGATTCCAATACACCATATTATTGCCCACTTTTCTGGCTACAAAACTCTATTTTTCAACACAATCTCAGTTTAATGCGACGGCCTTAACACCGCCTTAGTGGGAATGCCTATATGCCAGCGCGATACCACTCTGCTGGTCGACGTCGGAGCCAACGTGTTGCTGCATCAGCAACCTCCCCATCATCCACGTACTGCTTCCTGCAGAGTGCGTCCTTCATTGGGCCAAACAGATGGAAGTCGGAAGGTGCGACATCAGGCTGTAGGGTGAATGAGGGAGGACAATCCAGTGAAATTTTGTGAGCTTCTTGCGGGTGCACAGAGTTGTGTGAGCCCTTGCGTTGTCATGGAAAAGGAGAAGTTCGCTACATTTTTTTTCTTTTTTTGTCCGCAGCTCGTGGTCTAGTGACTAGCGTTGCTGCCTCTGAATCATGAGGTCCCGGGTTCGATTCCCGGACATGTTGGGGATTTTCTCTGCCCAGGGACTGGGTGTTTCTGTTGTCCTCATTATTTCATCATCATCCTCATCATTCGTGACAGTGGCTATATTGGACTGTGAAAAAAAATTGGACTGTGAAAAAATTGGGACTTTATTTGGGCGCTGATCACCACGCAGTTGAGCGCCCCACAAACCAAACGTCATCATCATCGCTACGTTTCTGAGGCGACGAACAAGCCGTAGCCGTTTCTTCAATTTCCTGAGCGTAACACAATACACTTCCGAGTTGCACAATGAGGGAGGATATCAAACAGAATAACCCCTTCAGAGTCCCAAAGGACCGTCGCCACGACATTACAGACTGAGGGCGCGGCTTTGAACTTTTTCTTCGGAGGAGAGGAGGTGTGGCGCCGCTCCGTGGATTGCCATTTTGTTTCCGGTTCGAATTGACGTTTCATCGCCTGTGACGATGTTCGACAGAAAATTATCAGGTTAGCAACGTTGCGCGCAAGCAGTTCCGCACAGATGGCCCTTCGTATGTTGTTTGTGGTGTTCTGCTAGGCACCGATGAACCCAGCGGGCACACACCTTTGAGTACCGCAACTGATGGGCGAGTGAGATGCCCAGCTGAGCAGCGAGGTGTTTGATTATGATTGGTCGATCATCTCGAATGAGAACGTCTGTACTTCCCAACGTTGCAGGACTCACAACTGTCTGCGGCCGGCCGGCACGCAGGAGAGCGGGCTACTCTGCGTGACTTTGTTGCGATGATGACGGACGCCTCGCCCAACGACTCACCGTGCTTTTCTTCACTGCCAGACGTTCTGGAAGAGCCTATCAATATCTGCGATCCTCTGGTTTTTCCACCAAAACTCAGTGACAGCTCTCTGCTTAGAAAGAACCGCCGTTACATATGCCATTTTGAAGGCCACGTATAGCGCCGCCACCCATCGAAACTTCACGAAACTATAGGGACTGAAGCAGGAATATTCCACGATGTCCCACAACAAATTCTGCATTTCTTCAATCGAAACTGACCGAGAAAAAGAATGTGTTGCATTAATTATTGAACGTTCTTCGTACGTCTTACACTACTGGCCATTAAAATTCGTACACCGAGAAGAAATGCAGATGATAAATGGGTATTCATTGGACAAATATATTATACTAGAACTGACATGTGATTACATTTTCACGCAGTTTGGCTGCATAGATCTTGAGAAATCGGTACCCAGAACAACCACCTCTGGCCGTAATAACGGCCTTGATACGCCTGGGCATTGAGTCAAACAGAGCTTGGATGGAGTGTACAGGTACAGCTGCCCATGCAGCTTCAACGCGATACCACAGTTCATCAAGAGTAGTGACTGGCTTATTGTGACGAGCCAGTTGCTCGGGCACCATTGACCAGACGTTTTCAATAGGTGAGAGATCTGGAGAATGTGCTGGCCAGGGCAGCAGTCGCACATTTTCTGTATCCAGAAAGGCCCGTACAGGTCCTGCAACATGCGGTCGTGCATTATCCTGCTGAAATGTGGGGTTTCGCAGGGATCGAATGAAGGGTAGAAAATGGTTCAAATGGCTCTGAGCACTATGGGACTCAACTGCTGAGGTCATTAGTCCCCTAGAACTTAGAACTAGTTAAACCTAACTAACCTAAGGACATCACAAACATCCATGCCCGAGGCAGGATTCGAACCTGCGACCGTAGCGGTCTTGCGGTTCCAGACTGCAGCGCCTTTAACCGCACGGCCACTTCGGCCGGCAATGAAGGGTAGAGCCACGGGTCGTAACACATCTGAAATGTAACGTCCACTGTTCAAAGTGCCGTAAATGCGAACAAGAGGTGACCGAGACGTGTAACCAATGGCACCCCATACCATCACGCCGGGTGATACGCCAGTATGGCGATGACGAATACACGCTTCCAATGTGCGTTCACCGCGATGTCGCCAAACACGGATGCGACCATCATGATGCTGTAAACAGAACCTGGATTCATCCGCAGAAATGACGTTTTGCCATTCGTGCACCCAGGTTCGTCGTTGAGTATACCATCGCAGGCGATCCTGTCTGTGATGCAGCGTCAAGGGTAACCGCAACCATGGTCTCCGAGCTGATAGTCCATGCTGCTGCAAACGTCGTCGAACTGTTCGTGCAGATTGTTGTTGTCTTGCAAACGTCCTCATCTGTTGACTCAGGGATCGAGACGTGGCTGCACGATCCGTTACAGCCATGAGGATAAGTTGCCTGTCATCTCGACTGCCAGTGATACGAGGCCGTTGGGATCCAGCACGGCGTTCCGTATTACCCTCACCCTCCTGAACCCACCGATTCCATATTCTGCTAACAGTCATTGGATCTCGACCAACGCGAGCAGCAATGTCGCGATACGATAAACCGCAATCGCGATAAGCTACAATCCGACCTTTATCAAAGTCGGAAACGTGATAGTAGACATTTCTCCACCTTACACGAGGCATTACAACAACGTTTCATCAGGCAACACCGGTCAAATGCTGTTTGTGTATGATAAATCGGTTGGAAACTTTCCTCATGTCAGCACGTTGTAGGTGTCGCCACCGGCGCCAACCTTGTGTGAATGCTCTGAAAAGGTAATCATTTGTATATCACAGCATCTTCTTCCTGTGGGTTAAATTTCGCGTCTGTAGCATGTCATCTTCGTGGTGTAGCAATTGTAATGCCCAGTAGTGCATTAATTCGTCGGGCGCTCCCACCGCCAAGTATGTGAGCCCTCTGGCCGCTGCCCGAGGGAAGAACTTCGCGTGAATTCCGGAAGCTCCGACGACGGACGAAACAACGTTCCGACAGGAATACGAAACGTGACTTCATTTGTACCACCCCGTGTACTTTTCTCCGCGGCTAGCTTACTTTCACGCGCTGCGCCTCGCTATGGGGGACTTATCGTGACGGCTTTCGCGCTCCGGCGTGTGGGCCCTAGTCAATGTCGCCGTGGCAGTGGCAGCGGCGTTTCTCCCTCGTGACTGGCAACTAGGCTACGTGGACCTCTGGCACGACTCCGCACCGGATGTAGGCCCAGCTCCAGAGCAATTGTGCGCTCGTGCTCCACGAGCCGTGCCTCCATTTGCTGTCGGGGAGCTCTCGAATGCACTTAATGATGGTCTACGGTTGTCTTTGTTTCCTGCTTTTGACGTGCCGTTGCCTACCACATTTTAAATGCTCTTCTTCATAGCGGGCACAACTGCAAAAATACTGCTAAAAGAAAGCGGCGTTTTGGACTTCCACTGTCTATACTTTATTGGCACGTGGCTAGTTTCTCCCTTATATGCCATTTTCAAGCGATTCTCTGTAACAGAAAAATGCGCCACATGCATTAAAATGACAGCGTATTTAAATTTATGAGTTCTCTTCGTTTTGGCTCACATACATGCTGCTTTGTTGGTCTCACAGCCTGAAATTTTAATACAGCGTGAAGTACATGTGGCATATTTTTCTGTTGCAGAAAATAACTTGAAAATATAAAATGCAGACACTAGTCACGTGCCAATAACATAAACACAGTAGACGTAGGAAAAGCCATCTCCTTTTATAACTTGGTTATTATTTCCTCCCGTACTTAATACCGAGGTACTCAAACGAAGAGCACGGGAGGGAAAGAATACAACACCACACCAAAGTCTTTTGATTCTCCACACGTGAAAAAGAAAGGAAGGAAAACTGGGTTGAGCTCCCGTCGACATCGAGGTCATTATCATCGGTCTCATCGGATTAGGGAAGGATGTCGGCCGTGCCCTTTGAAGGGAACCATCCCGGCATTTGCCTGGAGCGATTTAGGGAAATCACGGAAAACCTAAATCAGGATGGCCGGACGCGGGATTGAACCGTCGTCCTCCCGAATGCGAGTCCAGTGTCTAACCACTGCGCCACCTCGCTAGGTGAGGTCATTATAGACGGAGCACGAGGGAGAAGAAAATAGGCCGTGCTCTTTCAGAGGAACCATCTCGCCACTTGCCTGGAGCGATTAAGGGAAATCGTGGAAAACCTAAATTTGTGCCACGTCGCTCGGTGCTCCACAGATGTAGCTTATGTTTGTTTACTAAAGTAACAAATGCTTTAGGGTTCAAATCAAATGGCTCTGAGCACTATGGGACTCAACTGCTGAGGTCATTAGTCCCCTAGAACTTAGAACTAGTTAAACCTAACTAACCTAAGGACATCACAAACATCCATGCCCGAGGCAGGATTCGAACCTGCGACCGTAGCGGTCTTGCGGTTCCAGACTGCAGCGCCTTTAACCGCACGGCCACGTCGGCCGGCAATGCTTTAGGGAAGAAAGAGGTTAGTCACAGAAGTAATTACTCTTTCTACATACGAGGGTTAGATCATAAACAGTGGCAACTATTTATTCACAACCGATACAAACGAGTTGCATGCTTGCACCTGTTACTGTCCTTCAGAGTAGTGGAAGGCGTAATATACCGTTAGCAGAGCCAGTTCTGTTGATGGTGCGAATGGAGCGGTGTACTGCCTGTCGAATCTCTGGAACAGTTCTGAAGCGAATGCCATGAAGTGGTTCCTTCATCTTTGGAATCAAATCAAAGTCACAAGGACTTAAGTCCGGGGAGTATGGTCGATGGTTCAGTACTTCCCAGTCCCATCGATCGGAAAAAATCGCCACTGCTTGCGCTGTATGCGCCCGCGCATCGTCGTGCAAAATAATGGGTGGGTTGCGCAGAAAGTGTCGCCGCTTCTTTCGCAAAGTTGGTCGCAGGTGATGCTCCAAAAACGAACAAGTCCTTGTGACTCTGATTTGATTCCGAAGATGAAGGAACTACTTCATAGCATTCGCTTCAGAACTGTTCCAGAGATTCGACAGGCAGTAGACCGCTGCATTCCCACCACCAACAGAACAAGCTCTGTTAACGGTATACTACGCCTTCCACATCGCTGGCAACGGGTTCTACAAAACGCAGGTGACTACTTTGAACGTCAGTAACAGCTGCAAAAATGTAACTCCTTTGTATCGGTTGTGAATAAACAGTTGCCACTATTTAAGTTCCAGCCCTCGTATATAAGTGCAGGGGGGGGGGGGGGGGGGGGAGGGCATCAGCGCCCGTACAGAGTCTCAATTTTACACAGTCCAATTTTTACACAATCCAACCTAGCCACTGTCACGAATGATGATGATGAAATTATCAGGACAACACAAACACCAAGTCTCCAGGTAGAGGAAGTCCCCAAACCTTCCGAGAATCGAACCCGAGACCCCGTGATCCAGAGGCAGCAAGCAGTACCTAATGGAAAAAAGGGGGAACTTTCATAAATATTACACTGTATCACTGTAACAGTGCATCTTATTTTGAATTTTTGGTTGGCCAACCCGCACTTGGCTAAACAGAGAACTTAATTAGTCTTCATTTCTGCCTGAAGCTGTATGCTCAGTTGCGTTGTCTTTGTTATCATTTAAGGAGTAATGTGTTTGTTGCTGCCGTGTTATTATTAGTGCGTCTTAGAAGATTTTCCTTTTATTGAGTGCTAAAGAAGTGAACCACATGGAAGTTAAACCACGCGAAGAGGAGGCTAAGCGAGCAGTCAAGTGTGCAAAGTAAGTTTTGTAGCTGGAAAAATATGGAACCTCCAAAAAGGTCAAAGATAATTAAAGATTTTTAATAATTTGTACCCTCCAAAGGGGCCAATGGCCTTGCCGCAGTGTAACACCGGTTCCCGTCAGATCACCGAAGTTACGCGCTGTCGGGCTGGGCTAGCACTTGGATAGGTGACCATCCGGTGTGCCGGGAGCTGTTGGCAAGCGGGGTGCACTCAGCCCTTGTGAGGCGAACTCAGGAGCTACTTGACTGGGAAGTAACGGCTCCGGTCTCGTAAACTGACATTCGGCCGGGAGAGCGGTGTGCAGACCACATGCCCCTCCGTATCCGCATCCAGGGACGCCTGTAGGCTGAGGATGACACGGCGGCAGGTCAGTACCGTTGGGTCTTCCAAGGCCTGTTCGGACGGAGTCTACCCTCCAAATCCCAAGACTAATTACCCTATCACATGAGTGATTTATTGTCTTCACTATGGCATGATTGATATATTATTACTTTGTCAGTATTAAAAGATGTTAAGCAAGAAGCACTAATGCAAGCACGAAAAACATTCTTTTTTCTGTGCCCCAGAATAAACAAAAAGTGTTTGTTTTTACATGTAATTTCCCCTAGAGCAAATTCATGCCACATTAGTTTCCACCGTTTTTTTATTCATTATAAAAATGCCCATATAACAAATATGTAATGTTATTCGTAGAAGTAAGTACGGCGTGTTCAAAAAGTTCCTCCGCAGTGCCGTATGATTGTTAGCTGCGCGTGCCGTATGATTGTTCGCGTGCCTGGGTTACTTCCCTTCAAATGGACTCTCCCAACATTCCACTGTTTCGTTTATCTCAGTAAAAACGAATATTCTGTAAATTAATAACTTGTATTTCACTGAGTTTCATTTCGATATGTTCACTGCGGCATACGGCACGCGTGGCTAACAATCATACGGCACTGCGGAGAGACTTTTTGAACATAACAATGAAGGAAGATTTCAGGAATAGAATATTCATATGTGAAACATTGTGTTTCATTATTTGAAATTGCTAACCCGTAAAATATATTTACATGGACGCTACCCTTTTCTCCTCTGTAGTCTTTATATACGAAAGAACAGTCGTCAGTATTTCGGAGTCTGCAGGGGAGTGATTTCAAATAAATGGATCCTTTGTGGTCTGGTGTCCTCAGAATTATAACGAGAGTTTAAATAAATATTTAAAGAATGAATCTGAGTTTCAGGGTCGCCTCAGAAGACAAGGCTTACAATAATTCCTGCCCTCCTTTCTTCTGTTTCGGAAAACAGAGAGACATTTCTTCTTGTAATCACTGATATTCACACAAGAGTGGGGCCATATTAAGTACGACTGAATGTGATGTATCCCGGCGGTGCCCTGCGAGCAGGCAACCTGCCTTGCTCCACCTTCTAGTAGACGATTGATTCACCTGACTGTTCACAACAAGGGATGAAGTCCAGGGATCGTGCCATACTATCGCTCTTGCGAAGGCCAGAGAATATGGTTCCTTTTAATCACAACAGTCGTTAAAGTGTTGAAGCTAGGGAGTATCAGGCCGACAGTTCCGGGGTCAATCTAAGTCAATCTAAAGAGGTGTTAGCTTACAAGGGAACCTCCCCATCGCACCCCCCTCAGATTTAGTTATAAGTTGGCACAGTGGACAGGCCTTGAAAAACTGAACACAGATCATTCGAGAAAACAGGAAGAAGTTGTGTGGAACTATGAAAAAATAAGCAAAATATACAAACTGAGTAGTCCATGTGTAACATATGCTACATCAAGGATAGCGTGAGCTCAGAAGTGCCGTGGTCCCGTGGTTAGCGTGAGCAACTGCGGAGTAAGCGGTTCTGGGTTCAAACCTTCCCTCATCTGAAAATTTTTCTTCCTTTATTTTTGCAAAGTTATGATACGTCCATTCTTTCATTGACGTCTCTGTTCACTGTAATAAGTTTAATGTGTATGTTTTGCGACCGCACCGCAAACTTACAGTTCGGAAAAAATTCATTGACCTTGTTATTGAAGTCGCGAGCTATATTTGCTGGATTCATATTGCCCACGGAATACGTCTCACGTATTTAATGCACTCCCGTCCAAAGTAGCGAACAGTCAACTGCCAGCCAGGGAGCCTCGTTAGCAGGAATACTCCTCTTCCGTGCGCTGTTGTCGACTGACGTCGTGTGTTTCGATGTTTGTTTAGGTGTAGTATCCTCATGTTACGGCGCAGTTACCTCGCATCGGACGGACGGACGGACAGATAATAATTGTCTGAAAATAAAAAAATAAACTCTTCACTCGAGGGTAGATTTGAACCAAGGACCTCTTGAACCGCAGCTGCTCACGCTGACCACCGGACCACGACGCTCCTGAGCTCATTTCCTCCTTGATGTTGCATATCTTGCACAGGGACTACTCAGTTTGTATATTTTGCTATTTTTTTCATAGTTCCACACAACTTCTTCCTGTTTTCTCGATTGATCTGTGTTCAGTTTTTCAAGGCCTATCCACTGTGCCAACTTATAACTAAATCTGAGGGGGGTGCAATGGGGAGGTTCCCTTATTAGTATATACATACAACGCGCTGTCTAACGCGCTGCTTCCTGAGCGTGAAGGCGTGCCGGTCCCCGGCACGAATCCGCCCGGCGGTGTGCCAGTGTTCCGGCCGGCCTGTGGATGGTTTTTAAGGCGGTTTTCCATCTGCCTCGGAGAATGCGGGCTGGTTCCCCTTATTCTGCCTCAGTAACACTGTGTCGGTGATTGCTGTGCAAACACCGTTTCCACGTACGCGTACACCATAATTATTCTACCACGCAAACATTAGGGGCTACACTTGTCTGGTATGAGGCGTTCCCGAGGGGGTCCACTGGGGCCCGAACCGCACAATAACCCTGGGTTCGGTATGGGGCGGCGGTGGGATGGGTGGACTGCTGTGGCCTGTTGTGGGGTTGTGAACCACTGAGGGCTACGGCTGGACGAAGCCTCTCCTTCGTTTCTAGGTCCCCAGTTGCTCTCCGTCTTTTCTATCTCCCCGGTTTAATACATACATCCATATAGATACAATACATTACACATATTCAATAAAAGCTTGCAATGAGCTGGGGAAGTACACAACAAATCAGTCTCTTATCTGAGAGCAGTAACAAACATCCATAACGGCTCTTTACTTCGGCCACTGTACTGAAATATTATTTGAGATCATCCCAGTGATTAGCTCTCTATGGCACAAACACTGATGGCCTGTTGTGGGGTTGTCAACCACTGAAGGCTACGGCTGGACGAAGCCTCTCCTTCGTTTCTAGGTCCCCGGTTGCTCTCCGTCGTTTCTAGCTCCCCGGTTTAATACATACATCCATATAAATACAATACATTACATATATTCAATAAAAGCTTGCAATGAGCTGGGGAAGTACACAACAAATCAGTCTCTTATCTGAGAGCAGTAACAAACATCCATAACGGCTCTTTTCTTCGGCCACTGTACTGAAATACTCGTATTATTTGAGATCATCCCAGTGATTAGCTCTCTATAGCACAAACACTGATGGACCAAAACATTATGACCATGCTTAATAGCGTGTCCGCGTACCTTTGAAATTCAGTACAGCAGCGCTTCTGCGTGACATGGATTCGTCAAGTGCTTTGAAGCTTTCTGGAGAGATGTGGCACCAGTTGTCATAGCACAGGAGACGCAATTGCCGCAAAATACGGCCCGGTTGTGTGTGGTCGCAAAACTGGAGCCCAGTGGGGTTTCAGAGGAGTTCCATCGGGTTCACATCCGGCACATTAGGTGGCCAGGACATCTGCCTGAGTTCACTAGCACGCTCGCCAAACCACTATAGCACATTATGGCATTGAGAAGAAATGGACAGCTGTCCTGCTGGAGGTACCATAGCCATCATAGTGATAAATTTATATAGATGGGTCCCAGGAGGAGTGGTCATTACTTTAGAGGTACGATAGGATCGATCATTTGAAGCAAAAAACTTCGTTTAGAAATATGCCCTAGTTCGTATGGTTTCCGGTATAGAACACATTTAATGTACATTGTCACTTATTTTTCTGTGTTATTCAATACACTTCCGGGTTTACACATTTACAACAGTTTCTAAACATTACAAAATGCATTTTACAAAGTATCAATTGAAAAATAAGTATTTTTAACACATGCATCTCTAAGTGTTATTAGGACTTTGCTGCACCACCAACAATGTGTTGAACTAGGTTGTTGAACTACACGTTCTGAAGAATACCTGTTTCAAGCAACTTGTTGAAAATCCTGGTAAATACTCAACGATCAGGAATTCGACTTGTCGGAAAGCGCCGACGGTATTCTTCGACAGCAGCAGGAACACTGTAACCGTAGAAGCCGTAAACATGTACCATAGCTACATGTTCTTCAGTAGTGTAGATGCGTGGCATTTTAGTCAGTGCGTGTACAAACATAACCGATGCTCTACTCTGATACGCTCTGTCCCTTGCTTCCTCACTGAAAGTTTAATGGCAGAAAGACTTCCAGAGCAAAGTAACGAAGTAGATTGGGCTAGAATAAAACTCTAAAGAAGTTGGTTGAGTGAGATATATACGTGCACGGCACTAGCCGAGAAACAAATGTACATTAAAAGTGTTGTCTCGGAAACCATTCGGTTCAAAATGGTTCAAATGGCTCTAAGCAATATGGGACTTAACATCTGAGGTCATCAGTCCCCTAGACTTAGAACTGCTTAAACCTAACTAACCTAAGGACAACACACACGTCCATGCCCGAGGCAGAATTCGAACCTGCGACCGTAGCAGCAGCGCGGTTCCAGACTGAAGCGCCTAGAACCGCTCGGCCACAGCGGCCGGCAAACCATTCGGAATAGGACATATGTGCGTATGAAGTTTTTCGGTTCAGACGAGCATTCCTGTCGTATCCCTGAATGTTGACCATAGCTCGTGTATAACAACTTTAATTATTATTATTATATCACACTGACATTGTGTATAGTAATATAATACAATAATTAAAGTTGTTATATAAACAGTGCCAAATTTATACAACCATTTTAATTTTATTATTATTAATATTATTGTGTGTGTATCAAAATTATCACTTTTATGTTCTTTGCTCTTATTCGTTAGTAAGATGCCATTTTGCTTACTTCAATGTGTACAAAATTTATGTGCTGTGAACACGACAGAAAAAGAGCCACTGGAGAACTTTACATTTACATTTCTGCTCACCCGTGGAATCAAAAACCTCCTCTAAACTTCGAACCATGTACTAAAAGAGTGTTTTCCTTTGTCCATTGTTACTGAAGAAGGAAGATTGGGTGTGACGTTCCGTCACATCTAGGTCATTAGAGACGGACCACAAGCTCGGATTGTGTCAAGGATGGGGAAGAAAATCGGCCGTGCCCTTTCAAAGAAACCATCCCGGCGTTTACCTGGAGCGATTTAGGAAAACTGCGGAAAACCTAAGCCTGGATGGCAGGATGGGGGTTTGGACCGTCGTTCTCCTGCCTGCGACTCTAGTGTGCTACCACTGTTACTAGAGACAGTCACAGATTACGCCAGAGTTGCAGACATGACACATACATGTATTATTAACTGACACAAATTCACCTCGTACTGGATGTTTGAAACTCTGAAAAACGAAGTGCATATGAAACAAATTGCGACTGGAAATTCGGGAGAAAGAGGGGTTTATTATGTGACAAATTAGAAAAGGGTTTGAGGAAAAGGGTTTGTCAGGTGTTTTGTCTGGAGTGAGGCACTCTATGGGGGGGAGAAACATGGACAATGAGACGAGAGGACAAAAAAGGCTAGAAGTATCTAGGATGAGGGTGCGGAGCAGAATGGAGAGCGTAAGCTGAATAGAAAGAGTAACGAAAGAGCGTTGCAAAGGCTTGTGAGAGGAGAAGACTGCTGCAGATTGTAAAAGAAAGGAAGAAGGACTGGAAGCGACATTCGTTGAGACGGGAGTGTCTGCTAGCAGACGCTTTTGAAAGACTAGTTTGTGGGAGGATACTGAGAGGAAGAAGGAGGTACAAGACGTTGGACAGCATAAGAGGGAAGCGGAAAGTAGGCGGACCTGAAGAGGATGGTAGAAGACAGGAGGACATGGAGAATTATCATGGGAAAACCACCTGTGATGTTCTCCGTGAGCAGGTGTATTTAGACAGGACGAAGTGAAAGAGGCTCATTACCAATACCCGGAAAACTGGAACTGTTAAATGATGATGATGAAAACCTGCCTCTGGGCAGAACTCGAATAATGATGACGGTAACAATAAACTGAATGATGACGACGACAGTTAACTTGTACAACTACTAGCCATTAAAATTGCTACTCCAAGAAGAAATGCAGATGATAAACGGGTATTCATTGGACAAATATATTATACTAGAAACTGACATGTGATTACATTTTCACGCAATTTGGGTTTTGGGTGCATAGATCCTGAGAAATCAGTACCCAGAACAACCACCTCCAGCCGTAATAACGGCCTTGATACGCCTGGGCATTGATTCAAACAGAGCTTGGATCCCAGCTGCCCATGCAGCTTCAACGCGATACCACAGATCATCAAGAGTAGTGACTGGCTTATTGTGACGAGCCAGTCGCTCGGCCACCATTGACCAGACGTTTTCAATTGGTCAGAGATCTGGAGAATCAGGGCAGCAGTCGAACATTTTCTGTATCCAGAATGGCCCGCATAGGAACTGCAACATGCGGTCGTGCATTATCCTGCTGAAATGTAGGGTTTTGCAGGGATCGAATGAAGGGTAGAGCCACGGGTCGTAACACATCTGAAATGTAACGTCCACTGTTCAAAGTGCCGTCAATGCAAACAAGAGGTTACCGAGACGTGTAACCAATGGCACCCCATATCATCACGCCGGGTGATACGCCAGTATGGCGATGACGAATAAACGCTTCCACTGTGCGTTCACCGCGATGTCGCCAAACACGGATGCGACCATCATGATGCTGTAAACAGAACCTGGATTCATCCGAAAAAATGACGTTTTGCCATTCGTGCACCCAGATTCGTCGTTGAGTACACCATCGCAGGCGCTCCTGTCTGTGATGCAGCGTCAAGGGTAACCGCAGCCATGGTCTCCGAGCTGATAGTCTATGCTGCTGCAAACGTCGTCGAACTGTTCGTGCAGATGGTTGCTGTCTTGCAAACGTCCCCATCTGTAGACTCAGGGATCGAGACGTGGGTGCACGATCCGTTACAGCCATGCGGATAAGATGCCCGTCATCTCGACTGCTAGTGAGACGAGGCCGTTGGGATCCAGCACGGCGTTCCGTATTACCCTCCTGAACCCACCGATTCCATATTCTGCTAAGTCATTGGATCTCGACCAACGCGAGCAGCATTGTCGCGATACGATAGACCGCAATCGCGATAGGCTACAATCCGACCTTTATCAAAGTCGGAAACGTGATGGTACGCATTTCTCCTCCTTACACGAGGCATCACAGCAACGTTTCACAAGGCAACGCCGGTCAACTGCTGTTTGTGTATGAGAAATCGGTTGGAAACTTTCCTCATGTCAGCACGTTGTAGGTGTCGCCACCGGCGCCAACCTTGTGCGGATGCTCTCAAAAGTTAATCATTTGCATATCACAGCATCTTCTTACTGTCGGTTAAATTTCGCGTCTGTAGCACGTCATCTTCGTGGTGTAGCAATTTTAATGGCCGCTAGTGTAGTTTCAGTTCGTTTCAATTGAAATGCGGTGTATTTATGTGCGACGTTAGTTTTCATTTTCTGCTGTTGTATGATGACGAAGGCAGGGCTGGCGGGAGCCAGCTGACTGTGTCTGCCCTGGTGGGTGTGGAGCGCTCGGCGCCGCGCGGCCTGCAGAAAGCGACAGTCCCGCGGGAACCCGCTCGCGCCGTCACCGGGCGGTCACGTTTTTGCCTCCCGTAACAAAACGAGCGGCCGCCGCTAACGTAATGGTCGGCTGCTTTCGCGCGCCACCACCGAGCGGCATTCCGACCCCCACCACTACACACACACACACACACACACACACACACACACACACACACACACACACACACGCGCACGCACACACACACACACACACACACACACACACACACAGGGTTGCCAATCACCCGGATTCTGCCGCAGAAGCTCGGCAGTTCAGTAAGCTTTCTGGACAAGATCTCAGTCGTCCCCATAAAGGAACACAATGATCACTTTGGAGTGCTTTAGATGGTGTAGGATTGGTTCCAGCATGTTATGTGATCCCTTAGCGGTGTGTGTGTGTGTGTGTGTGTGTGTGTGTGTGTGTGTGTGTGTGTCCAAGTCGCTTGTATTGAATCAGGGCCGTAAGAAAGGTGGAAATGCTACACAACGCACAGAAAGGAGCTATTGTTATTGAACGTGACCATGGCTACATCGTGTATGAAGTTGTTCAATTTGTTGCTGCATCAACGCAGAGTGTAAGAACAATGTTCGTATAAAGATCCTGACCGACAGGGACTGGAGACGAGAATCATGCCTTGTCAACGACAACCTACATCTACATCTACATCCATACTCCGCAAGCCACCTGACGGTGTGTGGCGGAGGGTACTCTGAGTACCTCTATCGGTTCTCCCTTCTATTGCAGTCTCGTATTGTTCGTGGAAAGAAAGATTGTCGGTATGCCTCTGCGTGGGCTCTAATCTCTCTGATTTTATCCTCATGGTCTCTTCGCGAGATATAAGTAGGAGGGAGCAATATACTTGCTGACTCCTCGGTGAAGGTATGTTCTCGAAACTTCAAGGAAAGCCCGTAACGAGCTACTGAGCGTCTCTCTTGCAGAGTCTTCCACTGGAGTTTATCATCTCCGTAACGCTTTCGCGATTACTAAATGATCCTGTAATGAAGCGCGCTGCTCTCCGTTGGATCTTCTCTATCTCCTCTATCAACCCTATCTGGCACGGATCCCATACCGGTGAGCAGTATTCAAGCAGTGGGCGAACAAGTGTACTGTAACCTACTTCCTTTGTTTTCGGATTGCATTCCCTTAGGATTCTTCCAATGACTCTCAGTCTGGCATCTGCTTTACCGACGATTAATTTTATGTGCTCATTCCATTTTAAATCACTCCTAATGCCTACTCCCAGATAATTTATGGAATTAACTCCTTCCAGTTGCTGACCTGCTATATTGTAGCGAAGTGATAAAGGATCTTTCTTTCTATGTATTCGCAGCACATTACACTTGTCTACATTGAGATTCAATTACCATTCCGTGCACCATGCGTCAATTCGTTGCAGATCCTCCTGCATTTGAGTTCAACTTTCCATTGTTACAACCTCTCGATATACTACAGATTCATCCGCAAAAAGCCTCAGGGATAACATCATCCACCCCTTTCAAACCCGACGCTGTCGGTGAATGCAGCTTCAGCTCGTCTAGTTTCGGACAGAACATTGCGAAGTGGCACTTCGAGACAGTTACCTCGAAAATGGCTCTTGCTCTCACCGGCATATAAAGCTTCCTCATTTGACCAAACACAGAAACGGGACAAAGGCTGATTGGAGGCGTGTTGAGTGGCTCGACGGTTCACAGTTTAGCCTCTTTACAAGTGGTGCAAAGTGTCGAGTGTACCGACGGCCCAAAAAAAGAGATTAGCGCGCACTGTTTGGAGGGTGTAGTTCACTCCGGAGATACTTTTGTGACATTTGGGTGGTGAGTTTCGTGCCATGGCTTGGGGTCAGTCATTCAGATTATTGTAAACATGAAAATTTCAATATTTCCTGTGACCAGTTACTATTTCTGCGTCGCCTTCACAATTATATGCTGTTGACACTCCCGTCCTCCAATTTTACAGCTACCCTATTCACAGAGTTGCACGCATGCGTTGTTAGTTTGACAGACACCAAGGCATCCTATCGTACCTCCAGTGGCCTCTAAATCGCCCTAACTTAACCCCGTAGAAAATGTTCAAATGGCTCTGAGCGCTATGGGACTTAACATCTAAGGTCATCAGTCCCCTGGAACTTAGAAGTACTTAAACCTAACTAACCTAAGAACATCACACACATCCATGCCAGAGGCAGGATTCGAACCTGCGACCGTAGCGGTCGCGCGGCTCCAGACTGAAGCGCCTAGAACCGCTTGGCCACTGCGGCCGGCGTAGAAAATGTCTGCGACTTCTTGGACCAGAGGATGAAACGCAGAAATTAGCATCCCTGAAAGTCCATAGCTCTGCGGAATGTAATCATCAGTGAGTGGCTTCAGTTCGATGTGGCATACCTAAAGAAACTTGTGGATTCTCTTTTTCGACAAACAGAGTCTTCAAGCCTAGAGGCGTTCTTACATGGTATCAGCACAATGTTTCCCGTTTTTGTTTTGTTTTTTTATATATTCCTTGCGCAATTAGTTTACATCTGTTCATGTTCGCCGGCAGCGTGGCCAAACGGTTCTAGGCGCTTCAGTCTGGAACCGTGCGACCACTACGGTCGCAGGCTCGAATCCTGCCTCGGGCATGGATGTGTGTGATGTCCTTAGGTTAGTCAGGTTTAAGTAGTTCTAAGTTTTAGGGGAGTGATAACCTCAGATATTAAGTCCCATAGTGCTCAGAGCCATTTGGACCATTTGTTCATGTTCACCAAACTTTTTTTTATTTTTGAATAAATGTCTGGCACTCTCTGATTGTCACGGTTTTGAGAGTGATTCGCAAAACTCCTATTAAAAAATCATATTTGGTTCCTAAATTTCCACAGCTAAGACTTGAGACGGTTGTTATCTATCATTAATCAATACCATTTCACAATGCACTTTCTGTACGGCCATTCCAGATCGTTTCTGAGGGCCCAGCAGCATGATGGACATCTTGTACCAGCTTAAGCTGCGACGATATCACTCAGAAGTCTCTGCTGCAAATAGCTTTTTTCATACAAACCATTTTTGAGACATTATGATACATTGCTGCATAATCTGTGTCCTATGAGTCTTTTGCGGTGAAATACCTCAATAAAATCGCTGTTTTGAAGCAGCATCCCTTCGAATAAAACATTCGAGCTGTCGTTAGTTGTCTCAGCTGTTAGACATCAATTTGCAATAACCATTCACAGAAGGCACGTGGCAGCACTAGCAGCGGAGGGTGTTCACTGATCAGCCAAAACATTATGACCACCTACTTAATAGCGGTATCTCCACCTTTGGCACAGATGACAGCTACGACGCGTCGAGGCATGGAAGCTTCGTAGGTACCTAGGGGAAGTTGGCATCACATCTGCACACACACAGCCGGCCGAAGTGGCCGTGCGGTTAAAGACGCTGGAGTCTGGAACCGCAAGACCGCTACGGTCGCAGGTTCGAATCCTGCCTCGGGCATGGATGTTTGTGATGTCCTTAGGTTAGTTAGGTTTAACTAGTTCTAAGTTCTAGGAGACTAATGACCTCAGCAGTTGAGTCCCATAGTGCTCAGAGCCATTTTTTTGCACACACACAAGCCACCTAATTCCCGTAAATTCCGGGAAGGGAGGCGATGTGCTCTGACGCCATGTTCAACCACATACCACATGTGGGTACAGATCTGGCGAGTTGGGGGACCACCACATGAACTGAAACTCGCCACTGAGTTCCTTGAGCCACTCTATCACACTCCTGGCCTTGTGACATGGCTCATTATCTTTTTGAAAGATTCCGCTGCTGCCGGGAAACATGATAGTCATGAAGGGATGTACGTAGTCGGCAACCAGTGTCCGATACTCTGCGGCCGTCGTGATGCCTTGGACGAGGTCAACTGAACCTATGGACGTCCACGTCAATGTTCTCCGTACATTCATGGAGCCGCCGCCAACTTGTCTCCGTCCCGCAGTACACGTGTCAAGCAGTCGTCCCCTGGAAGACGGATTCGCACCCTCCCATCGACATGATGAAGGAGGTATCACGATTCATCAGACTATCCAACGATCAGCCACCGCGCCAGCGTCCAGTGCCGATGGTCACGAACCCATTTCAGTCACACACTATGTGATCAAAAGTATCCGGACACCTGGCTGAGAATGGCTTACAAGTTCGTGGCGCCCTCCATCGGTAATGCTGGAATTCAGTATGGCGTTGGCCCACCCTTAGCCTTGATGACAGCTTCCAATCTTGCAGGCATACATTCAATCAGGTGGTTCAAATGGTTCAAATGGCTCTGAGCACTATGGGACTTAACTTCTGTGGTCATCAGTCCCCTAGAACTTAGAACTAATTAAACCTAACTAACCTAAGGACATCACACACATCCATGCCCGAGGCAGGATTCGAACCTGCGACCGTAGCAGTCCCGCGGTTCCGGACTGCGCGCCTAGAACCACTAGACCACCGCGGCCGGCCATTCAATCAGGTGCTGGAAGGTTTCTTGGGGAATGGCAGCCCATTCTTCACGGAGTGCTGCACTGAGGAGAGGTATCGGTGTCGCTCGGTGAGGCCTGGCACGTAGTCTGCGTTCAAATCATCCCAAAGGTGTTCTGTAGGATTCAGGTCAGGACTCTGTGCAGAAAAGTCCATTATAGGGATGTTATTGTAGTGTAACCACTCTGCCACAGGCCGTGCATTATGAACAGGTGCTCGATCGTACTGAAAGATGCAATAGCCATCCCGGTATTGCTCTTCCACAGTGGGAATCAGGAAGGTGCTTAAAACATCAATGTAGGTCTCTGCTGTGATAGTGACGCAAGACAACAAGGGGTGCAAGCCCCTCCATGAAAAACACCATAACGCCACCACCTCCGAATTTTACTGTTGGCACTACACACGCTGCTGATGACGTTCACCGGGCATTCGCCATACCCACACCCTGCCATCGTATCGGCACATTGTGTACCGTGATTCGTCACTCCACACAACGTTTTTTCACTTTCCAGTCGTCCCATGTTTACGCTCCTTGCACCAAGCGAGGCGTCGTTTGGCATTATCGGCGTGATGTTTGGTTTATGAGCAGCCGCTCGACCATGAAATGCACTTTTTCTCACCTCCTGCCTAACTGTCATAGTACTTGCAGTGGATCCTGATGGACTTGGGAATTCCTGTGTGATGGTCTGGATTGATGTCTGCCTATTACACATGACGACTCTCTTCAACTGTCGGCGGTCTCTGTCAGTCAACAGACGAAGTCGGTCTGTACACTTTTGTGCTGTAAGTGTCCCTTCACGTTTCCACTTCAGTATCACAATGGACCTAGGGATGTTTAGGAGTGTGGAAACCTCGCGTGCAGACCTATGACACAAGTGACTCCCAATCACCTGACCACGTTCAAAGTCCGTGAATTCCACGGAGCGCCTCATTCTGCTCTCACGATTTCTAATGACTACTGAGGTCGCTGGTATGGAGTATCTGGCAGTGAGTAGCAGGGCGATGTTCCTTATATGAAAGGCATATGTTTTTGGGGCTATCCGGATACTTTTGATCTCATAATGTAGTTGCCGATTCTT
Organism: Schistocerca americana; assembly: GCF_021461395.2. Taxonomy (NCBI): domain Eukaryota; kingdom Metazoa; phylum Arthropoda; class Insecta; order Orthoptera; family Acrididae; genus Schistocerca; species Schistocerca americana. The sequence continues at coordinate 546,495,112 of NC_060119.1, forward strand.
CAGCTGCGGAGGCCCGTTGTTGTGACACGCACCTGTTTCCTGCTCAGCATTAAAGTTTGATGTTAGTTCCGCCACAGTTGGCCGCCTGTCTTGTTTTATCAGTCTGCGCGGCCTACGAAGTCCGACGTATTTAATAAGAGGTGGCCGCCCAACCACACGAGGTCTGGAAATGGTTTCACCATGATTTCGCCACTTGGTGAAGACACTCACCACAGCGCTCCTCTAACACCAAACAAGTCGTGTGGTTTCCAAAATGCTCGTGCCGAGTCTTCGAGCTATCACAATCTGTTCTCGGTCAAACTCATATAGACCATTCTATACATGGACAGCACGCTTACTGGTAGTTACATGCACCGTGCATGTGTCTGACTAGCAGTCATTGCTCGCCAAGTGACGCTGCTATCGCCTGGACAGGTTTATATTGATAGTGGGTCGGTGGTCATAATGCTCAAGATCAGAGTGTAAAGCTTGTCTTGGGGGGGGGGGGGGGGGGGGTGCGGAAACAGTGCAGGTTGTCGTAATGCAGATACAGAGTGATTTATTTGACGTCCAAAAGGGCGTGATCATTGGCTTTCGGACCAAAGGTTGAAGCATTTTCGAAACAGCTAAATCTGTAAACTGTTTGCGTGGAGCCATGGTTAAAGTATACCGTGCATGGAAAAATGGCAGGATCCAAAACCAGCGACGGGTCAACTGAGATGCACCACGGGTAATAAATGATATGGGTGAGCCATGCCTGCAGAGATGTGGACGTGGAGTTGTTGAGCAACTGATCGCCCAGATGAACCAAGGGGCTACCAACAGTGTGTGCTCAAGAACGGTTCAGTGAACGTTGCTGCGTATGGGATCCGCAGCAGGCGCCTGGTTCAGGCACCCATTCATTGGCGACGAAGGCTGGAATTTGCAGCCGGCCGCTGTGGCCGAGCGGTTTTAGGCGCTTCAGTCTGGAACCGCGCTGCCGCTACGGACGCAGGTTCGAATCCTGCCTAGGGCATGGATGTGTGTCATGTCCTTAGGTTAGTTAGGTTTAAGTAGTTCTAAATCTAGGGGACTGATGACCTCAGTGCAGTGCAGTGCAGTGCTTAGAACCATTTGAACCATTTGGAATTTACACGCCGATACTACTACTGGATATCCACTGCTTGGTGACTGGCAGCCTTTTCAGATGGTTCACATTTTATGCTCCATCGGACAGGTGGCTGTTGGCATGTACGAACTTGCAACAATCGTAGGAATGATTCAGGCCGGAGGAGGGGGCGTTATGATGTGGGGAATGTAATCGTGCAATTCCCCGGGTGGTGTCTTCATTCTGGAAGTCACAATGGACCAACAGAAGTTTGAGGAAGCACCAGAATGAGTTTGCCTCACTCCCCTGGCCACCAAACTTCCCAGATTAAAACCCAGTCTAAAATCTACGGGACAACCTCTATGGAGCTGTTCAGGGACCCTCTATCGAGAAACCCAGTGCAGCTCGCTTCGGCACTGGAGTCGGCACGTCTGCACATACCTGTCGGTACCTTTGAGAACCTCACTGACTCTCTTCCTGCAAGTCCATGCTGCAGAAGGAGCTTATTCAGGCTTTTGACAGGTGGTCTCATTAATGTGACAGGACGTGTAGTACGCCTGTATGAAATCACGATTGTGTCAAGAATGGAATCTTCATGATGTTAAAATTGATACGGATCTCTGTGGTACCCAGGATGTAAATGTTCTGACGACACGTATTATTATTATTATTATTATTTGCACTCTTCAATTCTCTCCAGTTGTGGAGGAATGGAGGGGGATGGACTGATCGAATGCTTATTGTCTGCCGTTTTTCAGCCACGGATATTACATCATGGTTTATGTTTTCTTTATTTTTCAGTATTTGCTGCAACTCTACAAAAATGTCTTATTGGGCTTTTCTTTCAAAAATGGTTCAAATGGCTCTGAGCGCTATGGGACTTAACTTCTAAGGTCATCAGTCTCCGATAACTTAGAACTACTTAAACCTAACTAACCTAAGGACATCACACACACATCCATACCCGAGGCAGGATTCTAACCTGCGACCGTAGCGGTCGCGCGGTTCCAGATTGTAGCGCCTAGAACCGCTCGGCCACACCGGCCGGCGCTTTTCTCTCACTGTTCAGTCTAGGAGTGTGGTGTTTTATCTCTGGTCCTTTTGGATATAGAGTAATTTGACAAGAGAACACTGAACGCCTCCTTTTAAACGGGCAGGTCCGCCTCTCATGACATCTAGTGGTCAGTCGCACAGTACACACGAGTATCCGTATACTTTTGATCATGTAGTGTACGCTGCGCTGAGTACTCTTTTCGCGGAAGCTCTGGTGTCTGCCTGGCCGGTTTGTGAATGCGGCCGGAGACGAGAAGCGGCGGATGCTTAGGAGGGCAGCAGACGCGACACGCCAGGCTAGCGCAGCATCGGGTTACACGAGGGGCGCAGCCGCGCCACTAACGGTTCTGTAATGCCGGTCGCCAAGCCGCCTTCCGCCGCCGCCGCCGCCGCCACGGCATTTCGGAGAAACATGCAGAACAGCACCACAGCACAGTTACCGCAGCCACCGGGGCCCTGCATTACGTCCAGAGCAAAACAGTCGCTTCCGGGCTGCCAGTGCACGCACGGCAACAACTGTCAGTCAACCCCCTAGGCAAACAACGCTCGCCGTCAACTAGTCTCTTTGTTCCGGCATGATGACTTCGCACTTGACCGTTTATGCTCACCGATAGAAAAAAAAAATAAGCAGCTGGAAACAATGATCCGATATAGACGCAATTCCATGCGTACAGCGTATTGAACACGTACCCGTGTAACTGAAGCCCGGCTTACACCAGAGCGAACACAAGCGAACGAGCAACACCGAGCGGAAATTGTCTCTGGTGCAAACGGTAGACTAGCGAGAGCGAACTGCTTTCGGTCGTTTTCGGTTGGGTTCGCATTTGCTACTTGTCGGTCTTTCATTGAACCATCAAAGGAAGTTCGCCTTGTTTACACTTCTGCGCTAGCAGTACAGAAAGCCTTCGTTTGCTATCTTGTCTACTTCTACTGTAGACACGAGTTTAGTTTTTCGTTTTTTAATTGGCTTTCGGGAGCTGCCTGTACAGCGATCCCAGTACTAGAAGATACGACAGTGTGATTCGACAATTCAGAACAGTCATTAGGGCCAAGCCGAATCCTCGAACGAAATTACCTAAGCTTAGACTTCTTACATATAATTATTAGTCAATGACATACGTAACTTTACAACTGAAGAGCCCGTAGGTGCAAACCCGTATTCCCGTCGTAAGTAGTACATAGTCTCGATAGCAAGCTGAGGTTGAAGCGATGTTTCCAGGCCGTCTGCTCTTGAAGAAATGAGCTGAGTCTGGAGCGGAGCTCGTGGAGCACAGCACCGGCTAGAGGGCGCTGTCGTCGGTGTCGTAGTTCCAACCTACGCCGAGGCATCGTAGCTATCGATACCACAGAATTTTTATATCCAATGAAAACCGAAATTTTGTGCGTGTTATGTAATTTGAAACAAGAAGGCAAGCATTTTTCATAAAAAATGATGATTACATATGGGGAATCCCTCATTAATTGACAGTTCTGTTCGCATGCAAATCTTGTTTATAATATACTGATCAAACCGGGTTAAAAGAGGGGTGGAAAGGCTAAAAAATGTACAAAAGCAGAAGTCTTCAGACAATCCATACCTATTACAAAAGTGCATGTATGTGCGTATGTATGTTCTAAACCTCCTCCTAAACCACTAGACCGATTTCAATCAAACTTGGACACATATCCCCTATCGCCAGGCAACGATCGCTATGGGAGTAAGAACCAGCTGCCTATTATGGTTCAGGAAATATGACGTCATAAACAATCAGATGCGTGAAAATTTTATTACTTCCGTGTTAGTAACTCTTTTCGCAATAAATTCGCAGACTGTATCCACATACGCCCCTGAATGTACCTACACAAATATATCATTGTAGGACACATGGGTCAAGAGCTATGACGTGATAAACCCTGAAATGCTCGTAAAAATGCCGCATCGTGCATCAAGTTCTAATAGATTTATTCTTCATCACTAATACACTCCTACTGTCGACTCAACTTAAGAAAATCCTATGAGTGCTTGGTGTCTGTTCTTTCACACAAACCCGAAAGAACAGACACACGCACTCATATAATTAATTGGATCTAGCTTGACAACGCATCCACTTTCTACTGTGCGGATGCACAAATACGTCCTGTGGGAAACTCAGTGTAGCGAGCTTGGGTGAAATGCGCAGCGACTGCAGATAGGTGGCGTTGGATGGTAGTGTGGATCGGCCGTGAGGCGTACCGTGGTAGTCCGCGCAGTAGCGATAACGCTGCGTCCGGGATGGCGCAGCGGTTAACGCGATCCCGGGTTCGAATCCTGTTGGGAACACATTTTCACTCGTAGCCGCTGATGCCACGTAATGTCCCGATGCGGCTGACAGCAGTGATTCCTTTCCCTTCCTTTCTCTCACTATCCTGCTTCAATTTACGTGTTAAGAAAATCCGTGACATCGGAAAGCGCTTTTGAAATCTCTGAAATGCGAAGCACAAACAACTGTAGGCGAAAACAATAGCCTTCTCTGGAGCTATGGACAGGCGTTGCGATAGAGACGTTTGCAAAATCGCGTTGTAGACACGCGGAGCACATGCGCCCGGCGTACAGAAACTATCCAGTCAGTGCCGGGTTTGTGAGCTAGTGGCAAAATAAAAACCGAACAGAATGTAACTGTCATGTAAGTCAAATGATTACATTTAGTCACAGGAGCACGAAACAAATTGGATTTTGTCTAGATAAAGTTCTATGTAGGTTAACGTTCTTTTAAGTAATTCACAGTAATCAAAACATCGTCTTCTAAGTGAAAGTAGTTATCAGAATCCACTTGTTTTAACCTCGTGCTTCGATTGAAGTACATCGGTTGCTTCAGAAAGCTTTAAAAAAGTGGCAAAATTCAGATAAGTAGTGATCTCATAGTATTAGTGTATGGGAGCTATCACCCACAAAAGCAGTTATGTCAAAAAAAGCGGCTTAAGTTAGATCAAAACCAAGATTTACTAACTAGAATTTTTGGGCTATAGTTTATGTTCTGGCGTAATGTGTCACCAGCACACCAGCCGACAAAGATGTAGCGCGATCGATAGTAGAATCAAGCGCGCCTATCACGAGAGAGGCCGGAGACACACCGACAAGCAACACTCCGGTAACGCCCTCTCGACATCATCTTCACGCATCAAAAAAATGTTTTGCATCACCCCAGTTCCCAGAAATCCTGAAGACAGACGTTGACTGTGGATATTGTATTACAGACACAGTACCTTTGCTCAGATATGTCACTGAACCCGCCCAAAGATGTAAACAACCATGCATCAGCAGCGCCTATTAGAAGGAGGGGGTCCGAGAGCTGATCAGTTCCAGTCATTCCACCAAGAAGGAGGTACACGGGTCGTGTTGTCTGTGGTTCAACCATGCCTAGAGGGTCAATACCGCGGTTCGATCGTGTCCGCACTGTTACTCTATGCCAGGAAGAGCTCTCAACGAGAGAAGTGTCCAGGCGTCTCGACGTGAACCAAAGCAATGTTGTTCGGACATGGAGGAGATACAGAGAGACAGGAACTGTCGATGACATGCCTCACTCAGGCCGCCCAAGGACTACTACTTCAGTGCATGACCAGTACCTATGGATTATGGCTCGGAGGAACCCTGACGGCAACCTCACCACCTTGAATAATGCTTTTCGCGCAGCCACAGGACGTTGTGTTACGACTCAAACTGTGCAATAGGCTGAATGATGCGCAACTTCACTCCCGACGTGCATGGCGAGGTCATCTTTGCAACCATGGCACCATGCAGCGCGGTACAGATGGGCCCCAACAACATGCCGAATGGACCGCTCAGGATTGGCATCACGTTCTCTTCACTGATGAGTGTCACATATGCCTTGAACCAGACAGACGTGTTTGGAAGCAACCCGGTCAGGCTGAATGCCTTAGACACACTGGCCAGCAAGTGCAGCAAGCTGGAAGGTCCCTTCTGTTTTGAGGTGGCATTATGTGGGGCCGACGCACGTCGCTGTTGGTCACGGAAGGCGCCGTAACGGCTGTACGATACGTGAATGCCATCCTCCGGCCGATAGTGCAACCATATCGGCAGCATATCGGCGAGGCATTCTTCTTCATGGACAACAGTTCGCGGCCCCATCGTGCACATCTTGTGAATGACTTCCTTCAGGATAACGACATCGCTCGACTAGAGTTGCCAGCATGTTCTCCAAACATGAATCCTATCGAACGTGTCTGGGATAGATGGAAAAGGGCTGTTTATGAACGACGTGGCCCACCAGCCACTTTAAAAGATCTACGCCGAATCGCCGTTGAGGCGTGGGACAATCTGGACCAACAGTGCCTTGATGAACTTGTTAATAGTGTGCCACGACGAATACAGGCATCTATCAATGCAAGAGGACTTGCTACTGCGTATTAGAGATACCGGTGTGTACAGCAGTATGGACTACTGGCTCTGAAGGTCTTGTAACAACAACGATACTGTAGTATTGTACATATAACTAATTTTTTTTTCTATCTGATTTTTCGATAAACTAGTGTAATTGATGTTCTGATTTCATTTTTTTGTTTCATGTCATTGTGTTAAGAAAACTGTAAACAAGTTTCAATGTGAATATTAATGTTTATGTCAAATGTCAAGCAATATTGTAATAGAATTGAAATGTAATAGATGTTGAGACTGTTGTAAGATGTTTAAAATTGTAACTGTGCGTCTGGTCCATATGTAGGCAATGTGTTAGGATATGTAGAATGCAAAACCTCGGGTGAATACCCTGTCTGTAAGGGAGCGGTAAAAGGTGGATGGCAGGCGAGCGCGGGGAAATGCGCACGGGCACTGCACGGCGCAGCGGGCTCAGCAGTAGTAGTTGGAGTCTGGCACTGGTTTGAGCAACGCCTTCTGGAGCGAGGAGGCTCTCCTGGAAGACGTAGTTTCACTGAGCCTCGGGTATGCCGTTCCAACGTCCATACAGCGTGGCAAAATTACGTAGGCACTAAATGGAAAAGTATTGCGACGCTAAGAAGAATTAAAGTGCCGATACACCAAGAGCCATAGCTGTGGTTGTATGTGTGCTCTGTGCCTCGCCATCTCGCCGCCCGCCAACCGCCGCATCGATACAAGCAGGTTGAAACTTTTAGTACTGTATTCGTATGGACCATAGAGTGAACTGTTCAATAATAACCTAAATTTTACCAGAACTTTCCCATCATTTAATTATCCTCACAACTCACCTAGACAGGGTCCTTTCCAAATGTTGTGCAATCCGAGTGTCCCGAAATGAAAAATTAAATTTTGTGTTAATAATAATTACTTGCAGACCTAGCTATGTTAGAATGGTGTTTGAAGAACTGGTTTGTTAATGAACCAGTAAATGAATAACGAAGGTCTAACGAAGTTGAAAGATAACTTTAATATTGATATAGAAATGAAGTTTAATTATTTCGAGACAGATATAAAGGTATTTAAATGAGCAGTAAATAAGACGAAAAGAGTAGTAACTTATATACTGGAAATCTTGAACGCATAATAAATGCAGTAATCAATTTTTTAATACAGTTTCATGTCCCCCCCCCCTTTTTATTCATTTGAATTCTGAAGTGTTCCACATTGATTTGACCAGCAAAAGTTAAAGTCAATATAAAAGCCAAAATTTATCAGTGTTTTATCTTTATCAAAATTGACATTTTGTGTGTGTCACGAAAGTGCTATTGCTAGGGTAACCTATGCCCGATTTTAATCAGATTAATAGACAGTGTGAAGTTTTGTAGTATACATTATAGTGTAGTGTTATGTATTCATGGTTTTTCCATATCAGTACAGAATATGAAACTATCAGTTCAATAGATTTTCTGGTTATAAAATTCTACTATATTATGCTGTGTTACTATTTGTTGTTTTGCATGAATATATACCAACTCGTACAGGGAAGAAACTCAGTTAATGCCTAATTAGGCTGGCGACCGTATTATTATTAAATAGGTAGAATCTTCTGGTTTGCTTTTGGTCCATTCTGACGTGTAATTGATTTCGAGCTTACTTGACGGATCATTGTTATTACAGAGTGGGTGTTGCCACCATTCAGGTACACGCGGTCGATATCTATACGAAAATCGTTTCTCATAAGGTGAACCCCGCTCACTTACCATAGTACAGGCTTTAACGAGTATTGTGTGCCCCACGCGCACGTTACAGTTGTATGGTGGTACAACATGCAGTGTGTGGTTTTCATGAGCGATAAAAAGTTTATGTTGATCTCAATTCCAATTTTCTGTATAGATTCCGGAACTCTCGGAACCGAGGTGATGCTAAACTTTGTTTGATGTGCGTATTTTGGCCGCCGCCGCCGACCGGCGGGCGTCACTGACCCACTCATTCTAGTGTGGCGTCTGTCCGTATATTCGCTTAGCGCCCTTGCTTAGTACCAGGCTACGACAGTTCATAGCGCCCAGATTAGTGATTATAGCGAGACTGAAGTTTGTAATAGCAAGATTACCGATGGACTTTACGACAGACTGCAAGAGGACTATTATTGAGGAGCTTGTACCACAACACATGGACTCTATTCTAGTTAAGTATCCTGCTGGTGTAAATAAAGAACGGTATTAATCGACGTCTACATTTGTGTTGTAGAAAGAGGATACAGGCCACCTGTAACAACACCCTCTCCCTTGCTTCCTAAGATACAAGACGCTACAGTTAACAAAGCAGTTTTGGTCTGTAGCGAACGGTTTGAAATAGGTCGAATGGTCGTGATCGATCTTCGATTTATGAAAAGAGCGGCTAGTTGAGTAGGATTTACTATTATGTATGTCACAACATAAACAAGAAATGGCGTGTTTAAGCGCTATAACAGACAGTGGTTACAGTTCATTACCGGTAGTACTGCGACTGAAATGAAAGCCACAAAAACAAATACGTGTTTATTGTTATTGCCAGTCCGTAAGCGAGGCCAGCGGCCGCCCACTGGAATGTGGGCTGGCCCGCCCGCCTCCCTGCGGCACGGCGTCAGGCTGCGCCGGGCGGCGCGCGTCATTGTCGGCACAGTTATCCGGCGGACTGGTTTTGGCGCCTGCTCTTGCTGGGCCCACGCCCCGCGACACGCACGTGGGCGGCGCGGCCACGCAGGCCAGCTTTCTCCGCCAAAAGACAGCCGTGACCTCTGCGTCGAGGAACAGGAATGCAGTCAAGAGCGTCACTCCGGCGTCACTGGCCGCTCACAGTGTCAAGGTTCACGGGACTTCACGGCGCGAGGTGCCCCGTACTGTGCGTCCTGTATCTAGCGGGCAATCTGCCGGGCTGCGGCATCTACAGGGTGGTGAAAAGCAGTCTAAAAAGCTTGTAAGAGCGTTGCGGGATACACTGTACTGACAAATAACTGCTCAGAAAAAAAATCGACACGTTGCGTCGTTTCCGCGTTAATTACCATTACAGGTAGCCAGTCAGTCTGTTGCGCGAGAAGATTCAAGCGGCAAGCCAGAGACTGTGTCGCCAAACGTGTTCTTGATTTCCTAAAACCGAGCAAGAGAACAGTACAAAAATTGGATATGAGACGATAGTAAGGATCTAACTCGAGCCAAAGACTGAGCAGTCTCGTGCACTATCATCTGCCCTAATGAGAACAACTGACAGTAATTGGCCGGCCGGTGTGGCCGAGCGATTCTAGGCGCTTCAGTCTGGAACCGTGCGACCGCTACGGTCGCAGGTTCGAATCCTGCCTCGGGCATGGATGTGTGTGATGTCCTTAGGTTAGTTAGGTTCAAGTAGTTCTAAGTTTTAGGGGACTGATGACCTCGGATCTTAAGTCCCATAGTGCTCAGAGCCATTTGAACCATTTTTGACAGTAATTGTATCTGGCGAGCCGCTTGAATATGCTTGCGCAACGGCCTGATTGCCTAACTTCAATGATGATTAACTTGTACATGACGCAACGCGTCAAATTTTTCTCTTAACAATTATTTCTCAACATAACCTACTCCGCAGCACCCTTACAAGCTTTCCAGACTATTTCTTACCACCTTGCACATCTACATCTATATTCGGCAAGCCACTTCACATTGTGTGGGGGAGGGTATTCCTGGCACCACTACCTTTCCCTCCCTTTTGTTGTGCCACTCACGAATGGCGCGTGTCAAGAACTACTGTCGGTAAAGATCCGTGAGACGTCTAATTTCTCTAATTTTCTCGTCATGATCATTTCGCGAGACATATATGGGAGGAAGTAACACGTTAGCCGACCTTCTTGGAACGTACGATCTTGAAATTTCAACAGTATACGTCTCCATGGCTCACAACGTCTCTCTTGTAGGATCTGCCGCTCGTGTTTGTTGATCAAACGATAACGTGACGAAACGCGCCGCTCTTCTTTGCATCTTGTCCATAATTTCTACTAATCCTACGAGGTAATTGTCGCAGACTGGTGATCAATATACAAGAATCGGTCGAACGAGAACTTTCTTCCGCATTATCTCTATAAAACGTCAAAGGGATGTCCTCCGTTATAATCACTGCACGGATATCCATTTCCACCTAATGACACCTGCGGGTTTTGGACTAGTTTGTGTCCGATCTAACGAGTAGCGACATAAAATTCCACTTCAAAACCTCTTTTGTTTGTAATGAAAAATATACTGAAGTTTTCCATTGACAATGGGCGTCTCGTGAAACGCGTGATATAGCAATGTTTGTTTGGGCTTGCTCCATCTAAACATTACATTAACGAAATAGCAAACACACTGGATGGAGAATTTAAGGACGAAACTTACTTTGCAATGTGACCACTACAAATTAATATAGTTCAATGAATCTTCGAGCATACATAGAAAGAATTGCTACATCATAGAATAGTACAGTACAATACAGAAGATAACTGAAAGAAATACCCAGTGAGACGAACAGAAACGGCACTTTTATTCAAAGACAATAATTACACTGATGTCACCTCGACCATGATGGTCCTCTGGAGATTACAAAAGGTGAGACATGGTTCTTAACAGATGTGTCATCAGCAGGAACGGCATTGCACGATCTGCAACGCGCTCCTATGCTTGCCACAAGCTTGGTAACGAGCTCTTGTGGCAGGGAGTTCCATTCCTCCACCAGCTCCATTCAGAACTGCAGCAAGGTCGTTGGTGCATGCAGAAGTGTTGCTATACGTCTCCCCGACGCATCCTGCACCTTCGATGGGATTTGACTTGGGGAAATCGGCAGGCCAGTCTGGCCACCGAACATCCTCTCGACCGAAGAACTCCTCCATCGGCGCTTTTCGATGCGGTCGCGCGTTGTCATCCACGAAAATGATGTCTGTACCGAATGCGCCCTTGAAAAAACGTACGTGGAAAACAAGTACAGTGTCACAATAAAATTGACAGTTGAGTGTGCGGTGTTCGAAGCTTAGAAGGTCAGTACGTCCATGCAACATTAGGCCTTCCCACACCGTAACACTGAGACCACCAAAACGATTTGTCCGGGATTATTTCTGGGTGCATAACGTGTTTCCATTTCTCGTCATATGAAGGTACGCCCAGAACTGTCGATCATGAATGGCGGTGACGTCAGCGTAATTAATGTAATTGAATTTCTATTCGTTTCCTGCGTATTTCTTTCAAGTACCTTCTGCACTATACTTTAACAGTTCTTTCTACGTATCTTTCAAGTTTCAGTGAGCTTATGTTGTTTGGCAATGATACAACATGCCAAAGCTGCTTTCATCCTTACGTTTCGCATACCAGTGTATTTGCCGAAACACCAGAGAAAACGAGCCTGGCAATACAATGTGCTTCACAAACAAGCGCTGTCTCCGATCGCCATATGGCGCTACGGCCCGTTGTTCAGAATAAAGGGTAGATGGTGTATCGGCTTTATCAGAACTGCACGACTTCGAGGGCTTGGACAGAAATCGGAAAAAGCCCTGCAAGAAGAGAATAGATTCTTTCGTAATGTGGTGCTGCAGAAGAATGATTAAGATTAGTCGGATAGATCGAGTAATTAATAAAGTAGTATTGAACTGAAAAGGAGGAAAGAGAGCTTTGTGGCACAATTTGACTCAAAGAAGTCTTTGGTTGGTGGGATGCACCCTGATGCCTCAGGAAATAAGGAATTTGATAATGAAGGGAAGTGTGTGGGGTTGGACTGTGAGGCGTTCAAGGGGCGCGGTTAAAAATTGTAGGAAGAGACATACTAAACAGGTTCTAACGTATCGTATTTCGGTTGCGGTGGTAACGCACAGATGAAAATACTTGCACGGGAACCAGTGTTCGGATTCTAGACTAAATCAATAACAACGTCGTCTTCACTTCGGTTAACATATGCCTTTGAGAAAACCTTCATGTAAGTAAACAGTATTGTGAAACAACGAGGCCTTCGGCGCTTATTCAACTTTTTTTCTACGTTTGAAAGAAAATCGTATTTCTCTTTTGGTTTAAAGAGGCTGCGGCGGGAAGCGGATTCACCCGAGTGTTCGCGAATGTTTCCATTCGTTACAAACGTTCTGTGGAGAGGTGTTCTCTTGAATAAAACATGTGGCTGCTCTTACAAGCATGCGGAGCCGGCCATGTTTTATTCAGGAGTAAATAGTTGCACACGCGGCTGTACAATGAACAGAGAGAAAGGTAACAAGATCAGTGTTGCGCGATGTCTTCTACGGCTCTTTTCATTTCCCGACGTCACAAACGTTTTTCCACCAACGACGATGCTTTCTTATTTACGAAACACTCGAATCCACCTCACTATGATCGTAAGTCGCCATTATAACCTGCCCTCTCCTCTGGGACAGGACAGAAGTGTGATGAAAGTTTGTCTCGTACTGTAATCTGAAAATCATTCTGTTTTCGTCGATAATTGTTATTGGCTGGTATTAACCATTGATCCTCAACTACTTACTTTTCCGTTTTAGATTTGTAAGAAAGCATATTACTTTTTTGTTTATCTGTTATACACAGTTCTCCAGTAGGAAGGCGGGTTCGTATCCACTGTATTCACGTTCTTCTACCTTTGATTAAAATAATTAAACCACACTTATCCTTTGCAGATGACGTGCTGCAACTGCGATTGAAATTGATTGTCTACTTATGATATGCAACCAGTCGCTTTTTGAATTTTTCTATGATTTATTTCACCGTTAACTAGTCTTCAAATGGTTCAAATGGTTCAAATGGCTCTGAGCACTATGGGACTCAACATCTTAGGTCATAAGTCCCCTAGAACTTAGAACTAGTTAAACCTAACTAACCTAAGGACATCACACACACCCATGCCCGAGGCAGGATTCGAACCTGCGACCGTAGCAGCCTCGCGGTTCCGGACTGCAGCGCCAGAACCGCACGGCCACCGCGGCCGGCTAACTAGTCTTCGAAACACTGCAACAACATCAGGTAGAGGTGTTACAGGAAGATTACTTTGTGAGCCATGTGCAGCTAGGCGCTAGAACCGTGGCGATTGCATTGCATCTTGGTATCGATGACAAATTCATTCCGATAAGGTACATTTTATTCAACTTACGCATAATGCGTACGTTATAGGAATTAAATTGTCATGGATATCAAGATACAATGCAGTCACCACGACACTAGCGTCAACCTGCACATGGTCCACAAAATAATGTTCCTGTAATAAGACATAGCAGCCCCTGTGTTTGTAAGAAGTACAATGCAATGTTTCTTTGGACATGCATGCGGCGACTGTAACCTTTATGAGATACAGGAAATGTATTCACAGCTGCGAATATGGGCATCCTCCAAAGCTAGAACAGAATGACGACACAGAAAATTTGTGTCGGACCAGGACTCGAACGCTGGTTTGCCGCTTTTCACGAGCGATCGCCTTAATAGCTTAGGCTATCCGTACACGCTTCACGGCCAGACTCAAAATTCCATAGGTCGTCGTCCACATGTCATTAACCTGCGCTTGTTCACTTACTGTAATTCGTATGCAGGGGAGACACTGAATCGTGAGTCGCTAGCCTGGTATGCATGAATGTCGGAAAGAACATTGCCACGTACTTCTTACAAACACAGGCATTGCAGTATCGTATTTATTCGCTGATACCAGGCTAGCGACTTTCGATTAAATATCTTTCCTTTACGGGAATTACAGCAAATGTACGAGTGCAGATTAATGACAGATGGACGACAACATATGGAAGTTTGACTCTGGCCGTGAAGTGTGCTTGGGAGCCTAAGTTGTTACGGCGACCGTTTGCGATTAGCGCGATATTCGGCTTCGAGTCTTGCTCCGACACAAATTTTTAATGTCGTCATGTCATTCTAATGTTGGAAGTTGTCCGCATTCGCACCCACGAATACGTTTCCCATATACCTGTAATACCTCCGCATGGTGATGGGCCTGCAGTGGCTCGAAAACTTGTTAATGGTATTGTATCAAATTCAAACCGGAAATTAAAAATACGTTGATGTAAATAAAAATGATGATCTGAAGCTTAATGAGATATCGGCGATGTATAGGGTCTTAAAATTTTTAAGTGTGATGGTACTATAGTGTCTTGGTAACACTTTTTAGGTTAAGGATTCGGAGACAGAGGGGGCTGGAGAAGAATTAGTACGAGAAAGTATGTGGTATGACTACTAGGATGGGCAAGAGGCAGAATTTAGGTGGTAGGAGACGGGTAAGACTGCACTTACGTAGGGAAAATACAGTTGGATAGTTTATTAGGAACAGAAGAGGCAGACCAATTCGGAAGTTTAGGCCTCCATTCTCCATCCGTTGAGCTCCGAAGTCATGCTTTAGCGTTAGACATACTGAGGTATGAACCTTCAGTCTTCGTAGTCAGTGGTTCCCTGCGCTGCAGTCATCTCCTCCAAAGGCCAACGCAGAACTGGTGAAGTATCTATTGTCTCGACGACGCAGGTTTCCGTCGGAAGAAGCGTAAACGTCGCGTATCACGTACCTCGGCGGCACTTTTTTGCGGGGAGAGTGTGGTGAACTTCCTGCATACAATCAGCCTCAATAACAGCACAAAAATTCCATCGTTCACTGAATTTTTATTCCACAGTTCCTTATTACATTTACAATATTTATATTACTGAATTTGTCTCATACAAATATGCTATTCTGGCTCCAAAAATACCATAGTTACATGTAAAAAATAATGCCTGTATCTCGATGATAAATTCAGTTGCGAAATCGCTCCAGTCACTGTTCGCCTGGATGTAAATAGATTACAAATATCTTTAACGAGGCGAAGTTATTTGAGGCGAAAAGGTTCGGCCCTGCATAGTAGGCATTTCCATTAACATTTGACTGTAGGACTCACCGAGCGGAAGAACATCGTGGACTTGGAGCACACCGAATGTAGGTGCTGCTTGTTCTATGACAGCTTATGATTTATTACGAAGTTAGCTAGTCAGGCAAACGGCTCTACGCTCCGGACAGGACCAGTGACCTGTAACACCTTGTCTGTGGGCTAAATACCCAGACATTGTGGTGGCGGACTGTTGGTGAGGGCGGGAATCAGCGCTAGTGGACGTACTCAGAAAGTAATGTGTTGAGTAGAAATGACGTCAATTTTATTTTAAAACGAGCCACTTCATCTTTAATTCACGAGCCAGTTGATTAAATACATTTATGGCTGCATACTCTGCTCTTTTCTGTGCCAGAATAAGCTTAAATTCTGCCAGAGAAAGATATTTTTGTTCCTATTTTTTCGTTTACTTGAATGCTACTATTATTTTAAAATTTTGTGTAACTCTTGACATCTATGTATTGTGTTGCTGTGGTTATTATGTAGAGTTATTTTAAACAATATCCTACATCAGAATAAGGACAGACACCGGTTATCACCCTTACAGCATGTTTTTGTGCCTTGTGTATCAAGTTATTCCACATGATTTTAATGGATAAAAGTATGCGAAGTAAACCTATTTTCTGATGATTTAATACGAAAATCAGTAGTTACACATAGAGGAAATGTTGCTGATCTCAAACATTTGAGAAGACCTGCAACTATAATTCACGATTCAAGTTCTGAACCCTATGCAGATGCAGGAGCAGATAACGCGTACAGTTTTCACGATGAATCTTCTTCTGATTACTGGCACCTTGTTACAGGTTTTCAACACGGTTCAGTATTGAGGGCGCTCTTATTGTTCTTCGCTTGATGATATGATACAAGTATTATAATCAAGCTCAACAGTGGTGAAACAGCATAAAACGACTTTCCATTCTACATTGAGAGAGCAGAAATAGTGCTGTTTGCTTGATGATGCTAATACCACCACCAAATCCTACAGATATGAGACAACAGAAGAAAAAATAAATAAAGTCTTCAAAAAATTGCTTGGTTTTCAGTAAATGGTGCATCAAAACACTTATTCAAATACCGTTTTTGCACAGCAGTGCTATGTGTGGCGACGACCAAATGAAAAGTTAGATGGTCAAAAGAGATGGCTTGCGAAAGGCCGCATATGGCCACCCGGGCGCGTGCTCCACTTGCCTGTGGTAACGGTGAGGGCCCGGAATTCCTCCGCCAGACAAAGGCGTCTCGGCTGACCCGTATGCTCGAAACAATTGGCTCCCCGCGGAGAAGCAGCCACGGCCTGTCAGCGCTCCGGACGCAATGAGGGCGGCCAAAAGGAAGAGCGCATTTCTACACTCCGTGGACCACGTGCCGGAGTCTCTCTAGCGTGGTACACTAACGGAACGAGATGACCCACAGTTCCGGATTCCTATACTGTGCACCAGTGTCCTGAGGTAAAGCCGAAGTTTTGGTGCATTGCCTTCAGACTCAGGCAGTGCGCTGATGGTAACTCGCTAGTGGATGTCAAGAACGTACTCCCTGGAGTAAAGTGATTAGCGAACTATTAAATTATGTGGAAAAATTCTAATAGCCGATTTATTTACAGTGTCCAGTCACATTAGTGTGACCACTTGCCAAAAGCCTGATTAACCACCTTTTGCTGCGTGGACTGCTGTGATAAGTGCAGGAAAGGCTGTGGAAGGTACCGATAGGGATGTTTAGCCATGCCGAATCTTGCGCCATGGCCAGCTGCGGCAGGTTTCTCGGTTGAGGATCCATACCGCAAACAGCCCGATCGAGGTGGTCCCACAGGTTCTCTATTGGGTTTAAATCTGGGGAGTTTCGGTGTCCAGAGGAGCACGGTAAACACATCGTGGAGCTCTTTGAACCAAGCACATACACTGCGAGCTGTGTGACACGTTGCATTGTCCTGCTGGTAGATGCCATCGTACCGAAGAAAAACAAACTGCATGTAGTGGTGGACGTGGTCCTCAAGGATAGATACATACTTGTGTTCGTCCATTGTGCCTTCCAGAATGACGAGATCACCCAGGGGATGCCACGATAACGTTCTCCAGACCGCACGCACCAACGTCCACCTGTCTGATGGAGCAGAAGCCGTGATTCGTCTTAAAAGGCCACCTGTCGCCACCCAGTGAACGTCTAGGTGCAAAATTGGCGTGTAAATTCCAGCCTTCGTCGCCGATGCACAACTGTCAGCATTGGTGCATGAACGAGACGCCTGCTTCGGAGACCCATACGCAGCAGTGTTCGCTGAACGGTCGTTGAGGAGACACTGCTGGTAGTCCCTTGGTTCATCTGCGCAGTCAGTAGCTCAACAGTTATACGCCTGTTCCCCCGTACACATCTCCTCAGCCGTCGCTCACCCCTGTTATCTATGGCCCGTGGTGCACCACAGTTGCCTCGGCACCGGTTTTGGATAG
Source organism: Schistocerca americana (assembly GCF_021461395.2). Taxonomy (NCBI): domain Eukaryota; kingdom Metazoa; phylum Arthropoda; class Insecta; order Orthoptera; family Acrididae; genus Schistocerca; species Schistocerca americana. Next base: position 546,512,892 of record NC_060119.1, read on the forward strand.
CGCCGTTTTGCCACACACGGCATACTTTAAACATAACGGCACGCGAACAGTTTACAAACTTACCCGTTTCAAAAATCTTTCCACACTTGGCCCGAAAGGTAATGATCATGTCCTTTTGGTCGTCAGTTCCGTTTCCGCATTACGACAACGACTACACTATTTTCTGCTTCGGAGAGACTCCTGTTCTTTACGATCAAGCTCGTCGCAGTATAACTGGTCTGAAAACTCTTAACAGCTGAACGGTGACTGCGTTGGTAGTTTGTAATATCCTAGAGACACTAGAATTTTACAGAAGCTACAGCAATATGTAATCCTGAATGAAGAGACAGAGAAAGAACATGGAGAGGTGAGAGTCTGAAGATCAGTTCCAAATCTACCGCTTCTTAGTACACACGCAGCGCCTACTCTGCAGGAGGCATGGGATGGGTAATGTTCCGAGTACTTGTCCCCGGGTCCTCTTCTGCGTGACGAAGGACGCCCTCTTCAAAGTCGAGAGTGCGGCTCGTCTGTGGAGCACCGCAGCCAACGGTCCTAGCTGCGAACATTTCAGTTTTTCGCAGCCGTTGTAATCGGACGAAATGTGATGTCATAATAATTATAACATGGACTGACAACGGCCGCCTCTTCTTCGTTCGTGTACCTACTATGAAGCGGGTTATTTGAAACTGATCTGATCTTCAACTTATTTTATATCCAAACGGAACATTTCCGGACACGGTTTCCTTATCAACACTTCATCTACTAAGTCCTCTTCACAACTCGTAGAAGCTTTGTAATAGGAAACGTGAAATACTCTGTAGATACTCTTATTACACAGTCATGTTCAGAAAAAACACAACACCTTCAACGACTAGAGACAGGACGTACATGTTCACAGGACAAATAAGTTAGTATGTTCTGCAGAAATGATTAGCATTTCAGTCACCTCGATTCAGCGTGTGTCTTGTTGCTTAGTAGCCTCAGGGTCCGCCTTGGTTCCTGATACCTTGTTCCATGCGTGATGGCATCGACGCGTATCAGGCGCGAATGGTGTCCTGTGATATAGCCATCCATGCTGCATTAATCTGGTTCCAAAGTTCATCTGTGGTGGTTGGCATTGGGTCACAGCGCTGCACACGTAGTTTCACCATCTACCTCACATGTTCGATTGGCGAGGAGACTGGTGATCTGGCGGGCCAGGGCAAAAGACTCGCATCCTTTGCCACCAAGAAGGGGCGTTTTGGTGCAGAAACATGTGGTCGTGCGTTGTCTTGCTGAAAATTGGCGTCTGATTTGTTGTGCAGAGAAGTACGGTTACGGGTCTCAGAATGTCATTCACGTACGTCACAACAACCACAACGCCGTGGACACACAGCATCTGTAATTGGTCGTAGTACCCAATAACACCCCACACCATACTGCCTTGAGTTGGTGCTGTATGTCTTGTGCGAATGCAGTGAGTCACTGTGATGCTGCTCTCCCTGTCTGCGCCGAACCGAATGTGGCCGTCCTTTTCAAACAAACAGAACCTGGATACGTTCGAAAACACTACCTGATGCCACTCCTGTCCCCAGTGGCGTCGTTCCATACACCATTGCCGCCTAGCTTTCTCTGTACGTTGGTCGAAGGTAGGCGGAGAAGTGGACGACGCGCACGTAACCCGTGCCGTAATAAACGGCGACGGATTTTCACCTTTAATAGTGTACAATGTGTTACACTGTTCTGTCAGAGCCTGGGTGGTGCGACCTGACCTATCTCGTCATGTTCTAGGGCCTTCCGTGAACCATTACGTACACACTCATTGCAATACCGAAACACTTCGTCCCACACGAGCAGCTGTTTCCCAGATGTATGCATCACATTGTCTCATGCCAATAATGCATCCCCTTTCAAACTCACTGATTGGACGTACGGTTCGCGCATACGTCTACGACTCATCCTGCACGTCTGCTCAAGTTACGCTGATGCATTATCTTCGCTTTATAGTGACAAAGAGATCAACAGACACATTGTACACTTGGGTGGTGTTGCGCTGCGATATCGATGTTGACCCTGAACGCGCGAGCCGACATGGTTCAAATGTTAATCATTTCTGCAGTACATGCTAATGTACATGCCCTGTGAATATCAACGTCCTATTCCTAGTCGTTCAGGGTGTACTGTTTTTTATGATGTGTATGTACAACAGCATATATTGCTTTTTAAAATAAATAAAAACTGAGCTCTAATTTAAATTTTTGGTGTACACCTAAGCATCAGTCGAAGAGGTATAGATTATTTTTAAACTTCATGGATGGAATAAGAGACTAACCACCAGTTTTATTTAAGGAGTAGTACAATCTGTTAACATTCATAAAACAATATCCACTACTGCATCCCTTCATAACAATCTCTGTAAAAGTGCTAAATCCCCGTAACATGTATGTTACTGTGCGTAAACACTGAGTGAGTAAAGCTCGAATGCAGAGCTCTCGAGCTTAATACACAACGCAGATGCGCAGGTCTGCTGGTATGCAACATCAGGTCTAAAAGTGTTTCTTTTTAATGGACCACGAAATAAAGTTCCAACCAAAGACATAAATTTAAAACATTTCTAGAAGTTTTGACATCCTTGCTTTCCTGGGACTAATGTCGCTGAGCTGAAAACCAAAACTGTCAACTAATACAACAAACCTCAGAAACATGTCGTAATTAATAGTTTACTGACTGGTTAAGTCGTGTTTATTTCTGCATATATTCATGGGTACATCATGTTTTAGAAGATCAATCATATACAGAAAGGGAGTAGCAATGAGCTGAGCTGTGAGTTAGAGTTTATATCGTGGAGGGAGACGTACTAGGATAGTCCATGCCGGTGTGGTAGCTGCATCTGCCTAATAAACAGAAGACATCGGTTCGAATTTCAGCGCTGATACAATTTTTAATTGATTGCTTCAGTCTGTATGATTTTAGAGCATTGTCGACATTGGGTGATATACTGTTTGCTTGTTAAGTCTCTACCGGTAATATGTTACCAAAAACATTTCCATTTGAATACTATTCATAGCTTAAAGTTCGTAATCGTATAATAATTAGTAATTAATGAGCTTCCTATTTCGAATTTTTTGGCTCGTGAGTTACCTGCTCTCTAAAGCACTTCAGAGCTCCCAAAAGTAGTTCATACTGGTGCCATTGGTAAAGATTCGTCAAACAAGCTATTCCGCCTTGTATTTGAAGTTTTCGAGTGAGAGTAGTACTTTACAGCTTCTACAGTTACGGCATAGTTGATACTCTAAGCAACCAATACGCGACCACTGCCCACCGCAAGAACAGTGTCACCTGGTGACGCGGTAAGGAAAATATACAAGTGGAGCAAAGATTAACGATGAACTATTTTAGTAATGATACAGACCCAAACGGGGAAATCCACTGACATAAGTGACTTTGATAAAGGGAAGATCTACATTTGCATCTACAAACACACTTCGCAAATCATTGTACGGTGCATCGCGGAGGGTACTTTGTACCACCAGCAGTCATTTCCTCTCCTGTTCCTCTCGTAAACAGAGCGAGGGAAGAACGACTGTCTAAAAGCCTCTGTACGAGTCCTAATTTCTTCCATCTTATCTTTACGGTCGTTACGCGAAACATACGTTGGAGGCAGTAGAATTGGTTTGCAGTCGGCCTCAAATGCCGGTCCTCTAAATTTGCGCAATACTGCCTTGCTGGCCGTAGTGACCGAGTGGTTCTAGGCGCTCCGGTCCGGAACCGTGCTACTGCTACGGTCGCAGGTTCGAATCCTGCCTCGGGCATGGATGTGTGTCATGTTCTTAGGTTAGTTAGGTTTAAGTAGTTCTAAGTCTAGGGGACTGATGACCTCAGATGTTGAGTCCCATAGTGGTTAGAGCCATTTAAACCATTTGAAAACTGCCTTACTGAAAGGGCATCGTCTTCCTTCCAGGAATTCCCATCTCCGTAATACTTGCGTTTTGTTCGAACCAACCGGTAACAGATCTAGCAGCGGACCTCTGAACTGTTTCAATGTCTTCCTTTAATGCGACTTGGTTGGAGCAGATGCAGCGTCGCCCATGGCACGGTCTTAGGGGGTGTGGTTTGCCGTTGCCTTCCTCCGAACTGTCATGAAGTGTCAAGTGTGTATTTGTGTCGTGTGTACATGACGGTGATGAATGCTTGTACAGTGAGTGTTGGGTTTGTGGTGTTATGGATCGAGGGAAGGGAGAGGGTGAAACCCGGTGCCGGCACTTAGCCTTCTCCTCTCGAATAGCACCAAGGGGGCCGCCGAGCGTAATGCCCACATCCCACGGACAGCTCAGGCTCAACTGTGTCACATGCCCTCACTTCATGAGATACTATGGAGAAGCTTGGAGTTTAATTCGGGACATTAGAGCAAAAACAGAACGATCAGAAACTTTGCTCCTCACTTCTCTTCCCATTGCTGATTAAATACTGGCAGTAAAAATTTCATCCGCCTCCAGGATTCGAACCGGCTTGCCTCTGAGTCGAGCGCCACCGCACAGGCGAGCGTTACAGTGCAGTAGGAGGATTCGGTCCGACAGCATTCCGACAGCTCAAGAGCAAACGGGAAAGCTAGCAGTGGAAACGATCGCTTATCTCCCCCACCAAAGAATTCCAAAGCTGTTCACACAAGTTCTGGTAAGGTCACGATGACCTTCGTCTTCGACTGCAGGCGCCCTCTGCTCGTTGAGTTCTTGGAGCGTGGAACCATAATCAACGCCTAGCACTATGAAGACACTTTGCGGAAACTGCGACGCGCCATAAAGTGAGAACGCCCAGGATTGCTGCCGGACGGAATCATTCTGTGGCGTGATAATTCCTTGTCAATCGTATGAAGGCTACGCTGAAGCGATTTGCTTGGGAAAAACTGCAACATCCTTCGTACTGCCTGGATCTTTCACGGTGTGATTTCCACATCTTTGGCGAACTGAATAAAGACATGCGTGAACGTCTGTTTCAGTCGGACGAGGAAATGCAAGAGTCTCGTCTTCCAGTGGGATAAATGTCTTAAAGGGTGTAGTGATTATCTTGAATGGAACCAATCCATGGTCCTGTTGGTGCGGGTGTTCGGTTTTCATTTGAGTGAATGGTATAGCTCTGAACATGTTTTTATGGTTTACTATTTGGAGCTAATCTTCTATTGTTAGGTCATAAAAACGTTTTGGCACTCTAAATATTCTAGGTTTGAAGAAGTTTTTGTCTCAATTACATTTTTTGACCGAACTGTGTTTAGTTATCACGTTCAGTTCAGGATATTCTATTCTCGACATTTCAGTTTATAGACCTACATTTAGCATATGCATTTAGAGCGTTTTTTTCTTAAACCATGGTAGTTGATAATGCCATAGTTAGTAAACACGTACAATAAATGCGTTAAAAAAACACACTTAAGAAAACGCGAGCGTACGTAACTCTCGATCCTACAGGATAGCCAAGCACAACTCTGCCGCGGTACATATGTGCCATACAAAATCATAAGTTTAGTATTTTATCCATCCTCAAGAACTGTAGTTCTAAGTAACAAAATAATAAGCAACCAGTTGCAAGAAAGAAGTTTAATATCTTTACCGGTTTCGGGCACTTCTGAAACCGGTAAGGAAATTAAATTTCTTTTATGCAACTGGTTGCTTATTATTTCGTTACAAAAATTGTAAGTGTGACAAAAAAAACGTTAAAATCTAGAGGAAAACGTGCGCCCAAAAGTTATTTTAAACCTCTCAATGGGACACCAACTCTAAAAGGAAGATATAATACACAAACATCAGAATTATGACACAAAGGAATTAGAGACTTTAGCTGCAAGTAGACATTGATTTATATATTTGTGCCGGATTGGGATTCGAACCGGCGTCTCCAGCTTATTACGCAGGTGCACAGACCACTACTCCATCCGGACACAGCGGTCACCACAACCGCACGGACTACTCTAGCACGCCTCACGACAGACTCAAATTCTCAACTTGTACTGGACGCTTCTTCGGTAGCGCCCTTGCTCATTAACCTCATTACTCGCGGCATCTCTCCGATTCCCGCAAGAGTTCGGGCTTGTTGTGCAGCTGCGTGCTGAAGGTGTTATTGGGCGTCATCGCCTTAATTATATATGTGGTGTCCGTTTCTCACGTATCTGTTGTATAGCCATAGGAAAAAAGGAGCTACTGGAAATTATATAAACAAGCTGTCACTTAGTCGGGAATTAGTCTTATGTACTTAAAAGACCAATTCCCGACTAAGTGACAGCTTGTTTATGTACTTAAAAGGGCAAACCTACATTTCTAGCATTTGTAGACTTAGAGAAAGCTTTTGACTATGTTGACTGGAATACTCTCTTTCAAATTCTGAAGGTGGCAGGGGTAAAATACAGGGAGCGAAAGGCTATTTACAATTTGTACAGAAACCAGATGGCAGTTATAAGAGTCGAGGGGCACGAAAGGGAAGCAATGGTTGGGAAGGGAGTGAGACAGGGTTGTAGCCTATCCCCGATGTTATTCAATCTGTATATTGAGCAAGCAGTGAAGGAAACAAAAGAAAAAATCGGAGTAGGTATTAAAATCCATGGAGAAGAAATAAAAACTTTGAGGTTCGCCGATGACATTGTAGTTCTGTCAGACAGAGCAAAGGACTTGGAAAAGCAGTTGAACGGAATGGACAGTGTCTTGAAAGGAGGATATAAGATGAACATCAACAAAAGCAAAACAAGGATCATGGAATGTAGTCGAATTAAGTCGGGTGATGCTGAGGGAATTAGATTAGGAAATGAGACACTTAAAGTAGTAAAGGAGTTTTGCTATTTGGGGAGCAAAATAACTGATGATGGTCGAAGTAGAGAGGATATAAAATGTAGACTGGCAATGGCAAGGAAAGCGTTTCTGAAGAAGAGAAATTTGTTAACATCGAGTATAGATTTAAATGTCAGGAAGTCGTTCTGAAAGTATTTGTATGGAGTGTAGCCATGTATGGAAGTGAAACATGGACGATAACTAGTTTGGACAAGAAGAGAATAGAAGCTTTCGAAATGTGGTGCTACAGAAGAATGCTGAAGATTAGATGGGTAGATCACATAACTAATGAGGGGTATTGCATAGAATTGGGGAGAAGAGAAGTTTGTGGCACAACTTAACTAGAATAAGGGATCGGTTGGTAGGACATGTTCTGGGGCATCCCTGGGATCACCAATTTAGTACTGGAGGGCAGTGTGGAGGGTAAAAATCGTAGAGGGAGACCAAGAGATGAACACACTAAGCAGATTCAGTAGGATGTAGGTTGCAGTAGGTACTGGGAGGTGAAGAAGCTTGCACAGGATAGAATAGCATGGAGAGCTGCATCAAACCAGTCTCAGGACTGAAGACAACTACAACGTACTTAAAAGGCACTAATAAAAGCTTTGTCGTTTGACAGAAAATTTCACTGCCGTTTAGTGCGGCTTTTCTGTCATTGGGAAACTGTGGTGCGCTTGGGAAGCAAGTGACCCAGGCAGCGTGTCGGTGGTCAGGCAGCGGCCGGTACGTCACGGAACTCTCTGCGGCCAAGGACGACTCGCCGAGCGGCGCGCCGGCCTTGCCGCCACAGGGCCAAGGCTGCTGTCCCTACCGAGCGTTCAACTCTCCGGCTGCAGGCGCTGGTCAGCTAACGGACCTGTGACCGTGCAGCTGCTCGCTCTACCAGAGGGGCAGTCTGGTAGCTTAGCATTAAGGACGTTGGTATAGCTGAACAATTTTTTTGTCAACCGCGTTCTCTCCAGTGTATGGGGAATAAAGTTAATGAATATATGAAAAAGCAAACCGACAGATGAGAAAATAGCCTTGAGGATTTCGCCTCGGTCTTTCCAATAAAACAGTCATGTAATTCGAGAGCCATGTTCAGTATTACACCACGAAATTCCTTCATTTCTTTTTGATGGAAAACTTTCTATGCGTACCACAGTGAACATTTTGTTAGTGGGATCGGCTTATGTATGATCTCTGCTACATAAACATGTGTTATGGTCACAATTTCATGAATAAGGACGCATCTCAAGAGTGTGCAATTCGCTACTCTAGTTCTTTAACTGTGTCAATGCGTGCTGTTCATTCCACTTCTGAGACGACGCAAGGCAGAAAAATCCAGGTGACTGAGAGCGGGTGATATCTGACAGCAAGGCACAGGATCTGCTCCATCAATTCATCTCGAACCACAATGGTGCGTTAGACGTCGTCTTACATCAGCAAAAAAATGTGCCATTGCCTCATCAAGCATCTACCCGAGACTTTTTCGGGCCATCGAAGAAGAATTACCAAATTCCCAAATCATGATTCATGGGTGAAACGCAACCCCAAGGAATTGTGAACATCGAAAATTTTACTGAAGGAAAGACATTTTTAATTGTTGGCACCTAAGCTGCTAATTATTTATTGAGCCGGCCGTGGTGGCCGAGTGGTTCTAGGCGCTTCAGTCCGGAACCACGCGACTGCTACGGTCGCAGGTTCGAATCCTGCCTCGGGCATGGATGTGTGTGATGTCCTTAGGTTAGTTAGGTTTAAGTAGTTCTAAGTTCTAGGGGACTGATGACCTCAGAAGTTAAGTCCCATAGTGCTCAGAGCCATTTGAACCATTTGAATTATTTATTGACTGAGTAGTGTCGGGTCTTGCCCTCTTTCACAATCCACGTATTTTGTTTCTGGGATATAATTAGTGTGGACAGCTCTATTCATATCGTCACACTTTAGATGTAGCTATCATCTTAAAATGGTTCAAATTGCTCTGAGCAGTATGGGACTTAACTTTTGAGGTCATCAGTCCCCTAGAACTTAGAACTACTTAAACCTAACTAAACTGAGGAAATCATACACATCCATGCCGGAGGCAAGATTCGAACCTGCGACCGTAGCGGTCGCGCGGTTCCTGACTGTAGCGCCTAGAACCGCTCGGCCACTCCGGCCGGCAGCTATCATCTTCAGTATCTAGCATGATCTAATTCACATGACAACGATATTTCATACACAATGCAGAATTTGTTGTCGTTGGAGTTCACTGCTGTGTCTCATACTCTCTTACCACTGAACCATCGCGTCCGGTTTCGAACGTGAAAGCTTATGTAAACAACATTATTTCTAAACCACTCTTTGTGCAAGCATGTGGCCTGTACAGAATGAATATATCGAAAAATATGACCCTTAGAAGAAGTAGTTCTGAAAAGGCACTCGGATTTGTTTACGTGCGAGACACGCAGCCACAAGCAACACCATTGGCATTCAGACGGCGGCTCCCATTGCTGCCGGCGAATGAAGCGGATTCTTTCGTCTGCGTCCTCAATAAAGAAACCCCAGTTACGTTAACTGTATAGGCACAAGCTATTTTTCTCTCACTTGTGTTGCAGTGAAAGCAATCTTGATACGTACAAAGTTCTCTACCACGCACTGCACCTCAGACTGACGACATACTCATAAGAACAGAAGGACAAGGATAACTTAATAAAGTTTTAAATGTGTCCGTAAAGGTTTCTGCCATACTCAAAGCGCCGTTTAAGGCGGTGCCATTTCTGGGGATAAGGAATCGGGAGGATTACAGCCAAGAAAGCCGCAGCCAGTTTGCATTATTCATGACCTTCCAGTGAAGGTTCAAAGAACCCGTTCGCTTCGCAACCGAGCCGCCGGCGATCTTGCAGCAAGTGTATGCTGACATCGACGCCGAGCATCGAAAAACAAGACAGCAAATTATGCACTGCGTGTTAGGGAACTTTGCAGCAGGCAACGGAATATATGCAGAGGCTCGAAGCGTGTTTCTAGTGCATAACGTGCATTAGATGACATTAAACTGTCCCAACAGAGGGGAATTTCTGTGTCGGATTCTCTTTTACTATTATTTCATTAATCGCTTCAGGCAGCTGCATTAGCAGAATTTTCAGCTGTGTTTGCTGCGTAAGTTACAAAGCTCCTGTACATAAGGATACAATTTAATACACAACAGCGAGGAGCACTAAAGTTGAATGAATAAATGTTAAGGGATCGTCCGAGTAGACACTGTATATATAGTAGACATTCACTCGGTTCTGTAACCCGTGTTTGGTATGGAGATCTTGCGCTGATCATAGCCACTCCCATCTTTCAGCTGTCTAGCCGTAGAAAGTAATACATTTTCTCTCGGATTAAGGAGATCTATAATGAGAAATATTTGAGAGTTGTGAGGCTGTTTTAGAATTCTTCTCGTTAGATAAGGAGCTTTATTGACGCGGAGGTAAACTAATCGATGCAATTTCGAAATACTTGGACAGGGTGTGAGCAATTTATTTACTTTTATTCTCGAAGAGTGAAACACACATTATCAGAGCCGGATTCTTTCTCAAGTCTTAGTACGTGTGGTGTGTTTGTGTGGGTAAATATACCAACGTCGATTCGAACATGGAAAAGGCTGCAGACTGTTCATTGTACGATCGGCAGTTATAACTCATTACTAAACCTTTTACTGAAACAAAGAGGAGGATTTGATTTGTGGGATAAATCTACGACAAGAAAGTACCTTATCTGCTTATGTCCAACTGTTAGCTAGAACTAGTTCTGCCACATTATTTACCGCCAAAGCAACACAGTTTTTTGCAGAGTTGGATTTTTTGTTGCAGAAAACTTAGGAAATTATACAGACAGAATGATTTAAAGCAGCCCACACCGTTCTTAATGATGGGTCTGCGAATCTTTCCCCCTCGTGTAATTTTAAATGCAGAACGTGTATTAACATTTCGGAAAGTATTGAAGACCGCTAGTATGTTACAGAAGAACGCTATAGGTCCCTGAATAACACTATTTTTGAGAAGCGAAATCGTTTGAGAAAATGAAATTAAAAAAATATCATGAACCGAAAAGAAAGAGGAATGAATAAGGAAACAAATAACTATACGGTGTACGTATTGATTAGCTCATAGCAGGGTTAGGAAATCTGGAAAGAAGGTAGCATAAAGCGATCATTTAGAATGCTACCTAGACATAAAAAAACGACGTTGCTTGCATTATTAAGGAACTATATGACTGTTGTCCGACCGTGAAGCGTGCCCTCAGGCTGTGAGAAGTTTCATCACAATCCATCAGAACAGATGCAGTGAACGAACACGTTGCTGCATACATATTTCTGCTTTCCACCAGAAGACAAAAACGACGGAGCTCCTAATTACATTACTGAGGATACTAGGAAGGAACAAATGTCCTTTTTTGGAGGTTGCTAGCACTAACTGAATATAATTTCTAAGTATAAAATATTTCTTTACGCAGTACAAGAACACGTCTATAGTAAATTGCTCCTCTGTCTCGGTGCTGACGGAGGAAGTTGAAATTTGTCACAGCGAAGCTACACAGTAATTCGGCAACATACATTGTATTCGTTATGTCTAAATTTTGGTAAGACTTGTGATAATATGGAACGGAGAAAAATATTTTCCACTCTTACACAGGGTATACTTCGATTAAATTAATTTTGTTACTGACGTCTCAGCGAGTCGAGTGGCAGAGACCATCCGCAAGCCAATCGTAGTTCTTTCTCAAGCGCCATATGATCGCCGTGCTGCCTATTTTGTAGATACGTGCAGAGTCTTGTAAAGCATGGCTGACTTTACGTCGGCAACTCTACCCCTCTCCTCTCCCGCCCTCCCCCTTTCTGGCCAAAGCAATCTGTCAGTCACAGAGTAATTTCATTCGAGCTGCAATGTCAACTACAGGATTCTCTTCATGCGAAGCACACTGCAGAATGATAAAAAAGTTCAGAATCAGTTCGAAACCAGAACTTCTCTTTACCAACGCTGATATTTAATTTGTATATCGAAAAGGCAATGAGGAGAAAACGCTCTATGGGAGTTATTTGACGCGGACAGAAAATCATCATGATATGTTTCGCAGGCGACAAGGCAGTAATCGCCGGAAACGTACAGCAATTGTATCGAGTGCTTCATTAATTGGTGCGAGAGTTTATTCATGGGTGTAGTACTCACTAAACAGAAAGAAAACTCAGCAGGGGGACATGCTGGACACCTAATGCCAAACTAGGACAACATACTCTTAAACAAGTGGATAATTTTGCTTCGCGAGAATCGAAATATGTGGTGTATTCCGTTTATATTGACCGACCCAAATAACGTTGTGTCCAGAAGCAAGATAAAAAAAGAAAAATGTATCAAGCAAATATTCTTTAGCTACCAGGGGTCATTAACCAACTGCCTTTGTTGTAACATTACTCGTTACGAAGCTGTGAACAGCAGTACGTCTTTTTTAAATAGCACCCTACATCTTTCATTCTGTAATCCATTTCTTCTCGAGACCTGTTCACAAACGTATCACAGAATACCATTAACGTAAAAATTACGCAATTAAAAACGTAAAACAAAAGTGACTTTCATTCCTGTACATTCCAGGTGCACAAACTAAGCTATTTCGTGCACTTGCTGGAGTCGACAGTAAACAAATGGAAATACGGAGAAAATGCACACTGGTAATTCAGTCCCATTTATCTTGAACACCACGAATGAGCTGCATTTCTACCTTCTCTTCATTGATGTACGTTGTATTCACACACATCTTCAACTGAAGGTAGTTGACTGAATGACCAACGTGCATTTTCCTCCTGTTTCTGTTTAAAAAAGACGTACTACTGTTCTGACCCACGCAATGAATAAAGTTACAAGAAAGGAAGTCATGTTGGTTAATGTCCCCCTGGTAGATAAAGAACATTTGTTTGATGTATTTTTTATTTCCTTCTGGGCAATACGTTATTTGGAGTAGTCAAGGTAAATGGGACACTCTGTATAATGAATGAAGATTTATTAACGATATAGCAGCAAAAGCTTTCTATAAAAAGAAACAGCTGATAACACATAAACCTGGAGACCAGAACGTGGATAACGGGGAAAGACAGAAACGGAAGTCTTAGAAAACTTGGAAATGTGGTTTTGCGGAATACTGTTAAAGGTTCGATGAATTGATCGGGTCAGGAATGACGCTTCTTGAGATAAGTCAACGAGGAAACAATATCGAATAAAGAACGTAACGAAACGAAGAGAGAGAATGATTGTGCACATATTAAGACGTAAATCGTTGCTGGAAACCGTTGCTGAGGGGCGGTAGAAGGAAACAATGGTAGGGGCATGCCTAGTTATTATTATTTGATTTGACAAACGATTGGAACGGAGAACTGCGTATAGCCAGCATCGAGGCTGATGAACGAAACAACTAATACACCATGACAAACAGTTATTAAATCAGTCTAGCTGTCTCATTTCTGTTGTGGCTGTGTACTGAGACGAATTACATTTTCTACTTAAAACGACCTAGTCCGCTATGCTGAAAATTGATACGGGAGACAAAGACGACAGAAAGAAAGACAGGAACAAGAGGAATATACAGTATCTTGAGCGATCTGCCGCTGATACGCTGTGTGATACATTACAACTTTTATTTTTTTTTATCGTTTGGAGAGAATTCTGGTGAGCGGGCGGTGGTATTTCCTGCAGACGCGGAATCTCTCGGTAACGGTGGCCTCTGCTTTCTCCGTGACAACTCACGCACGTCCGGCTAGCTGTCAGCTTCTGCGGTGCGAAACGTGCCACTGCTGCCAGCGAGATATTGAGTCTCTGAAAGACTAAGTCGACCCACATACTCCTCGAAACGGTTCTCTACTGCGAAGCGACTAACACAGTCGTGCCACTGATCAGCCACATAAATTAAACAACAATTCGGGTAAAAACTATGGAATTGTGGCAGCTATCAGACTGGAGAAAGTGCTATCGATTTAATCTCAGCAGATTTTCATTCAGTAGAAGTGGAACAACAAAGGATCTTTCAAGAAATGGGCATATAGATAAAAAAAATCGATAATCACGATGCAGAACTTTTCGGAATGTAGGATTTTTTTGCTTTGTCCACAACTCAAATTTTCGCTTGGCCGCTGTGACTCGCTTGATACACGACTCGCTATACTGTGCACGACGTCGTTACTCCTACCAAATTTACCGGTATTTGTTTTAGCATATTTCTCATTCCACCGTGCAGTTTATGATACGCAGGTTGTCCCAGGAGGAATGGTCAATATCCACGGATATAACAGGAACGATCATTCCAAGCAAAGACGCCCAGTAAACATGGGCTATAAAATGCACTTCATCTTCGATGCTGTGAAATCTCTTCTACTGCAAGATCTTTGCTTTCCATATTTTGGAAGGGGGCAGTTAAAATGAAAACAAGAAAAAATGGGCTCTAAAATTCCGACCTTAAGATATATGAGCACCTGTTCAGAAGAAGATATCTGATTCACAGCAGCGAAGATAAACAGGGGCTCATAGCTCTTAATATATGCACTTTAGAGCCCATGTTTACTGGATGCTTTTTTCCTTTTTTTGATCTATACCACCACTTTTCAAAATATGGAAAGGATAGAACCTGCAGTAGAAGAGATATGTTTTACAGTATCGAAAATGAAGTGCTCATAGGTCTTAGGGCATGCATTTTACAGACCATGTTTATTAGACTTTTTTGTTTCGAATGATATTTTCTGTCATATCCCTGAACACTGACCATTCCTCCTGGGACATCATGTATTTTCACCCTTGCCACCTGTATGAGGACGTCTTAACGGTCAGGACGGAATGTCAAACACAGAAACAAAAGCAGTTTCGGACATGCACCAGAAAAGTGTAATAGGTTGACTCATATTCAAATGCTTACAGAGGTCGTTGGGTAAGTGCTACGAGAATATACTCGCATTTGGAAGGACGTCAGTTCATATCCCTGCCCGGTCAACTACACTAACATTTTCTATAGTTTTGCTGGATCACGTAAGAAAAATTCTAGGACTGTTCATCTGGGACGGACATGACCTTTTTGTTTTTCACCCTTCGCCAATACGAGCTTGTGACTCATTCTAAGGAAATCGTCATTGGAACGTTAAACTTCAACCTTCCTTTTTTTCCCTCCCTTATTGTTCATGTTAGGTTTGATTTGTAGTATTTATATCAGTCTTTGACCGCACGATTTTAATTTATTTGATAATCAGTTTCAGTCAGCAATGATTACCTTCAGATCAGTCTGCGCTGATAAAATAGTATTAAAAACGTGATAAAATTTGTACCACGTTTGACGACATCAGATAATTAATTACACGATAAAACTTTAGAACAATCATTGTGCGTGACCTATACAGTTGGGGTCAACGTCTGCGTATTCAGCACTGCCGACCCACAGAATGTTTATCTTGGACACCAGATTTATGTTTTTTACACAATTTTATTAGCACAGACTGATAAGAAGATGGTCATTCCTGACTGCATTGATTATCACATACGATAATAAAAACTCTCGCGATCAAAGACCGATACAAATAATACAATTAGAGCATCTGTATCGCTGTGTCGATGTCACACTTCGTTAATCACATATCGCACCCCGCAAGAAAAACGACAAGTGAAAAAAGGCGTATTCAGTTTATGTCACTGAAAAATACGTGTGAAGTGTCCAACGTGCACGAAAAATATAATGGAATTTACTGCCAACAACACTTACTTGAAATTTAAAGGAAGGTTATACAATTTCAATAGAAATTTTATAGAATTATTTCTGAAGTATTGCAGTTCTGAGTTTTGTCACTGTTCTTGCCGGGGTGCAATGCTTTAAAGTGCGAGAGAATAATACAGGCTACAATTAAAATCTATAGTTTCCTTTTGCAGAGGGTCGCCCATGAGTACTGTTATGCGATAAAAACCTGTAGGAATATCCCTTTCAACGTTAGCATTAAAGCAGCCTGAAGCAGCGACTGGCAGTTAGTCTTTGGGAGAGAAATGTAAAGCTCCGCAGTACAGAAAAAATAAAAAATAAAATTTATTGTTTGGCTGAAATTGCGATCAGTCACGACGTTCAAACATTTGGAATACTCAGGATTATGAATTGGAGCAACCACATAGATCTTAGCTCTAGGTAAATTAAAAGGCAGTCACTGATTTATTGGTAGGATACTTTGAAAGTGCAGTTTGTGTATCAGAGAGGCTCCTTGCAAAATTCATGTGAGTACTGTACTAGAATACAGTAACTGAGTATGGGTTCCGTAACAGGCTGGCCTAATAGTTGCCAACGAGTGACAGCTATTTACATATAAACCATGGACGCCACAGTTCTGTGCATGGCAGAGCGTGTTCTGTACCAATATTAGCAATTTTGTGGCCTATTTCTTTCGCGTATTGAGCGACAAAATATAACTGTCTTTGTGCCTCTGTTTCATTCTCAAGATCTCTGAGCGTGATATCCGCCTGTGGCATCAGAACTGACTCATAGTTTTCCCCTATTACACATTCTCAAAATTTAGCAAAGACGATTTATAAGAACTCCATATACTATGGCAATGCTCCGGAATTAGTCGCTGTAACGTTTGCATGCAGTTTCCTTTAGGGATGCACTTCACTTTCTTGGAACCTTCCCAACAAATATAAGACTTCCATTCGTCACCCCTGATATTGGTTTACGTGTTCGTCTCGTTTCACATCGCTTCTTAGTATTTACATGCGGTTGCGATCTCCAGACGTTCGTCACGTCACTATTGTTAAAATCGGATGCTGAGGAGTTTTTTCTCCTTGTTATAAGCATTATCTTGCATTCATTCACATTTAAAGAGAGTTTATCGTTCATTACACCAAGTGGAAGTTTTAGCGAAGTGTTTGTGCATTATCATACGGTAGTCCGAAGACGATACCTTGCTGTAGGAACGGTATCTCAACAAACAATCGGATACTTCTACTGGCCTTATCTGAGGAAAAGCGATCATATCCGAGCATGACAGGTACAATTACTAACGAAAGAGGGTAAATATAGACAAAAGTATGCAAAATGTATCTCAGCACTGGAACTAGTGAAAATATGCGGAAAGAAAAAGACAGAACACGAAGAGATAGAAATTACAATGCTGGTATTGCAATTTGTCTGCCACTGGTGGCTTCCGCCAGTGAATTTGCCCTTGCTAAGAACATAAATGAAGCATCTGAGGTGGACGGCATAGTTGTGCATGGCTGAGCGTATTCTGTACCTGAAGTTAAGGTTGCTGGTGCTCTTTTCATCGCTACGTAGATGATAGACTTGAGCAGCCAGTCACTGAAACTAGGAAGAGACCTAGGGACCGTGTTCTTAAACATTACACACTGAACCGAAAAGAACCATAGACGTTTGCTGAGGAAGAAACTTATGATGCAAACGACAGCAGCGGAGTGGAAGCAACCAAGTTGGTGATAGTGAAGATGCTGAAGAAGAAGAAGAAGAAGAAGAAGAAGATGATGATCAGAGTGTTCGTCGTCATGATACTGTAGCTCCAGTCTCTAAATGAAAGTAATGCTGATTACTGTGCTAACAAAACGTAAAAGTTACGTAATGAGCCGTCAACAAAAGGCAGTTTGTTATGCTGCTTACCGTGAATATGTCTGTATTACGTTGAAATGTTGTACATTTACTACTAATAAGTTGCTTTTGAAAAATAATCGTCCTATTACGCTTACTTGTGGCATACCCAGTGATTCTTTCGGTACTGTTGAGCAATCGACGTCCAGTATAACGTACTGGGTACTATCAGTGAAACATTCACCAGACAGTCACATACCTGAGAGGATATTGGATGTGATCGTAACTTAATTATTGGACGGCGATTTGTTACAGTATCTGTTTGGAAAAAGAGGAAAACAGAATCTAGCTGTCCACCCGTGTCGTTTCCGTGGTTTTATTTATTTATTGTTCCGTGGGACCACATTAAGGAGAAGTCTCCATGGTCATGGAACGAGTCAATACATGAAATTATAACACGATTGTAGAAACAGATAAAATGAAATATAAGAAACATATCCAGGCGACAAGTCGTAAGTTTAAATAAAGAAAATCAACAATGTAACACTGGAATTCGCTTAATTTTTTAGCTTTTCCAGGAGCTCCTCGACAGAATAGAAGGAGTGAGCCATGAGGAAACTTTTCAGTGTAGACTTAAAAGTGTTTGGGCTACTGCTAAGATTTTTGAGTTCTTGTGGTAGCTTATTGAAAATGGATGCAGCAGAATACTGCACTCCTTTCTACACAAGAGTCAAGGAAGTGCATTCCACATGCAGATTTGATTTCTGCCTAGTATTAACTGAGTGAAAGCTGCTAAATCTTGGGAATAAGCTAATATTGCTAACAACAAACGACATTAAAAAAATATATACTGCGAGGGCAATGGCAAAATTCCCAGACTATTGAATAGGGGTCGACAAGAGGTTTTTGAACTTACACCACACATAACTCGAACAGCCCGTTTTTGAGCCAAAAATACCCTTTTTGAATCAGAAGAATTACCCCAAAAAATAATGCCATATGACATAAGCGTATGAAAATATGCGAAGTAGACTACTTTTCGTGTTGAAATGTCGCTTATTTCAGATACTGTTCTAATGGTAAATAAAGCAGCATTTAGATTCTGAACAAGATCCTGAACATGGGCTTTCCACAACAGCTTACTATCTATCTGAACGCCTAGGAACTTGAACTGTTCCGTCTCGCTTATAATATGCCTATTACGTCTGATCAAAATATCAGTTCTTGTTGAATTGTGAGTTAGAAACTGTAAAAACTGAGTCTTACTGTGATTTAGCATAAAATTATTTTCCAGAAGCCACGAACTTATTTCATGAACTACATTATTTGATACTGTTTCAGTATTACACACAAGATCCTTCACTACCAAGCTGGTGTCATCAGCAAACAGAAATATTTTGAGTCACCTGTAATACTAGGAGGCATATCATTTATATAAATAAGAAACAGCAGTGGCCCCAGCACCGACCCTTGGGGAACGCCCCACTTAAGAGTGCCCTACTGCGACATAACATCACTACCACTCTCAATATTGCGGAGAATTACCTTCTGTTTTCTGTTCTTAAAGTAAGAGGCGAACCAATTTTAAGCTATTCCCCTTACTCCATAATGGTCCAACTTCTGCAGTAATATTTTGTGGTCAACACAGTCAAAAGCCTTCGTTAAATCAAAGAAAACACCTAGCGTTCGCAACCTTTTATTTAATCCTTCCAAAACCTCACAGAGAAAAGAGAATATAGCATTTTCAGTTGTTAAGCCATTTCTAAAACCAAACTGTACATTTGACAGCAAATTATGTGAATTTAAATGCTCCAGCAACCTTGTATATACAACCCTCTCGATAACTTTAGCAAACACCGACGGTATAGAAATAGGTCTATAATTGTCAACATTATCCCTGTCTCCCTTTTTATAAAGAGGCTTCACTACCGAGTACTTTAATCGGTCAGGAAACTGATCGCTCCTATAGGAAAAGTTACAGATATGGCTAAGTACTGGGCTAACATGCGTAGAACAATACTTCAGTATTCTGCTAGATACCCCGTCATATCCATGAGATTTCTTGGTCTTTAGTGATTTAATTATTAACTCAATCTCCCTCTTGTCAATATCATGGAGGAGCATTTCAGGTAACAGTCTCGGTATTGTACATGAAGAAGTGTGTTGTTCTTTTTACACGAGCAGCGTTTCTTCAAAGCGTTCTGTCTGAAAAGACGTCTTGAACGCAGTAGCAAACGTGCCTAAATGTCTGGCACAACAGAATTATCTACAGCCGGCGTTGTCGCAAGTTTTTCAAAAGTCAACAAACAGGGACTGACCCGCCGATGTGTACTCACGGTTACCGAGGCAGCGAGGGAGGAGACGCTGGTCGCTCGGCGTACTTACAGTGTGCTGCGCGCGGCGTGTCGGAGCGTGCTCGGTGTCGCCGTGGCCGTCTCGCTCGCTGCTGCAGAGGCGGTGCGTTGGGCGCTGAGGTGCGGTGCGGGCGCCAGCCTCGGTTGTCCCGGACTGAGCGGCCGGGCCGCGGCAGGTGGCGGCCGCTTACGGTACCGCCAGCGGCGGCAGCGGGCCCGCGCGACCCACTTCGCCCACAGCCAAACTGCGCCCCTCCCCACGGCCAGGGGCAGCGTCGCAACCTGGTCGCCGTCTTCCCTCGCTGCCGCGGATATCCACAAACATCACGACGGCAGCGTGTAGCTCCGACATTGATTAAACGGCACAGGCACAACACGCACTCCACCGGAAAAGTATCGGAGGTTGTTCAGGGACATCTTCTGAGTTTTTCCCGTACAAGGAGCTATTGGCTAGTGACATAGCATTTGCATTTCAAAAGCCTTGAGGCTTTCCCGGACACTTGTTGACCTTTTGCTTGTTGCCTTTTTTGACGTGAAAACGTTCTGTTCGCTCGTCGGTCGAACTTCCTTGTGCGACAAAATACCGTCAGCTTTGAATTGCTATTTGCTGTGAGACTAATACTCTGAGATGACAAAAGTCGTGGGATACTTCGCTAACATTGTGTCGGACCTCCTTTTGCCCGGCGTAGTGCAGAACTCGATGTGGCACGGACTCAACAAGTCGTTGGAATTCTCCTGCAGAAATATTGAGCCATTCTGCCTTTACAGTCATCCAGAATTTCGGAAGTGTTGCCGGTGCAGGATATTCTGCACGAACGCATATCTCGATTATGTCCCATAAATGCTCTATGGGATTCATGTCGGGCTATCTGGGTAGCCAAATCATTCCCTCGAATTGCCCAGAATGTTCTCCAAGCCAATCGCGAACAATTGTGGCCCGGTGACATGACTTTGTTGTTTGGGAATGTGAAGTCCATGAACGACTGCAAATGGTCTCCAAGTAGTCGAACATAACCATTTCTAATCAATGATTAGTTCAGTTGCACCAGAGGATCCACTCCACACCATGTAAACACAGTCCAAACCATTAAGGAACCACCACCAGCTTGCACAGTGCCTTGTTGACAACTTGGGACTACGGCTTAGTGGAGTTTGCGCCACATTCTAACCCTACCATCTGCTCTTACTAACTGATATCGGGATTCGACCTGGTCAGGCCGCGTTTTTCTAGCGCTGTTGACGATGTTGTGCTGTTAGCAATGGCACTCGCGTCGGGTGTCTGCTGCTGTAGGTCGTTAACACCAAATTTCGCACACTGTCATAACGGATACGTTCGTCGTGCGTCCGACATTGCCTTCTGCGGTTTTTTCACGCAATCTACGTCTACATCCATACTCCGCAGGCCACATGACGGGGTGTGGCGGAGGGTCCTTTGAGTACCTCTATCCGTTCTCCCTTCTATTCCAGTCTCGTACTGTTCGTGGAATGAAAGATTGTCGGTGTGCCTCTGTGTGGGCTCTAATCTCTCTGATTTTATCCTCATGTTCTCTTCGCGAGACATACGTAGGAGGGAGCAATATACTGCTTGACTCCTCGGTGAAGGTATGTTCTCGAAACTTCAACAAAAGCCCGTACCGAGCTACTGAGCGTCTCTCCTGCAGAGTCTTCCACTCCGTAAGGCCTTCGCCATTACTAAATGATCCTGTAACGAAGCGCGCTGCTCTCCGTTGGATCCTATCTATCTCTTCTATCAACCCCATCTGGTACGGATCTCTCACTGGTGAGCAATATTCAAACAGTGGGTGAACAAGTGTACTGTAACCTACTTCCTTTGTTTTCGGATTGCATTACCTTACGATTCTTCCAATGAATCTTAGTCTGGAATCTGCTTTACCGACGATTAATTTTATATGATCATTCCATTTTAAATCACTCCTAATGCGTACTCCCAGATAATTTATGGAATTAACTACTTCCAGTTGCTGACCTGCTATATTGTAGCTAAATGATAAAGGATCTTTCTTTCTATGTATTCGCAGCACATTACACTTTTCTACACTGAGATTCAATTGCCATTCCCTGCACCATGCGTCAATTCGTTGTAGATCCTCCTGCATTTCAGTACAATTTTCCATTGTTACAACCTCTCGATATACTACAGCATCATCCGCAAAAAGCCTCAGTGAACTTCCGACGTTATCCACAAGGTCATTTATGTATATTGTGAATAGCAACGGTCCTACGACACTCCCCTGCGGCACATCTGAAATCACTCTTACTTCGGAAGACTTCTCTCCATTGAGAATGACATGCTGCGTTCTGTTAACTAGGAACTCTTCAATCCAATCACACAATTGGTCTGATAGTCCATATGCTCTTACTTTGTGCATTAAACTACTGTGGGGAACTGTATCAAACGCCTTGCGGAAGTCAAGAAACACGGCATCTACCTGAGAACCCGTGTCTATGGCCCTCTGAATCTCGTGGACGAATAGCGCGAGCTATGTTTCACATGATCGTCGTTTTTGAAACCGATGCTGATTTCTACAGAGTATGTTTCTAGTCTCCAGAAAAGTCATTATACTCGAACGTAATACGTGTTCCAAAATTCTACAACTGATCGACGTTAGTGATATAGGTCTATAGTTCTGCACATCTGTTCGACGTCCCTTCTTAAAAACGGGGATGACCTGTGCCCTTTTCCAATCCTTTGGAACGCTACGCTTTTCTAGAGACGTACGGTACACCGCTGCAAGAAGGGGGGCAAGTTCCTTCGCGTACTCTGTGTAAAATCGCACTGGTATCCCATCAGGTCCAGCGGCCTTTCCTCTGCTTGCCTGTTAACACTGGCAAGTCCACGCATATCCCACTGCTTTCGGTTGTCAGGTGAAGGCCATCGGCCACTGCGTTGTCCGTAGTGAGACGTAGTGCCCGAAATTTGGTATTCTCGGCACACTCTTGACACCGTGGATCACGAAACATTGAATTCGCTGACGAATTTCAAAATGGAATGCACGATGCGTTTATCTCCAACTACCATTCCGCGTTCAAAGCCTGTTAATTCCCGTTGTGCGAGCATTATGACGTCGGAAGCCTTTCCACACGAATCACCTGAGTACAAAAGAGAATCACATGAGTACAAAAGACAGCTCTGCAAGTGCACTGCCTTTTATACCTTGTGGAGGCGTTTCTGGCCCCATCTGTACATGTGCATATCGCTATTCTATCACTTTTGTCGCCTCGGTGTAATGCGTGAACAGTGCTTCAGCCACAACGGATGCATCATGCTTGTACGTGTTTGTCGCGCAGTATTTGTTTTGTCTGTGACGTCATCACACCAGACAGATGCGTGCGCAAATTACAAAACAATGAAAGATGTCGTCTCAGACGACTCGCAAATATGTTTGCAATTATAGAAAGCGCAAGTCAGAGGAAAGCCCGCGTCGTAAAGAATCCAAAACGCCAAAAAAGTCCAGAACGAAAGCGAGAGCTACGGCAGCGTCGAAAAAGAAACGAAAAAACGGTGTAAAGCGATTACGTAGCTTGTGCCCCGTGGAGTATACAGGAGCCACCGATTTATCTGTTCTGTAACCATTATACTCCTTCGCGTAGCCACTGTATTAAAGAGACTGATAACTAAACAGTATATTATTACGAAATACTTGTTAAGATTTTATCCTATCGTTAACACGAATAATCTACAGCGCGGACATGAACTGTGAGCACAGGAGCTTTTTTTGGTGAATAATCTTCATTAACAGCAATAACGTTTCCAGTAGAGCATATTCACTCTCATAACTGTAAGTACATGGTTGTATTATTCACTACTTGAACATGAAATAGACAAGAGGAGTTACATACTTTTAATGGCAGATAAAAGTACTACAAACAGATTTGATGGAGGTGATAGCAATACTTGATATGAAAAAAATGAGTGTTATAACGTGTTTTCCTGTTACATCGGTCAGTAATATATTGTTGCGAACTGGGCTGCATGCAGTGTGCCGTAGCGGTTAACGTTGCTGGTTGGAGTGCAGCGGGTCGCCAGTTCAAACCCGACCACCAGCAGTTTTTTAATGTGTACCATACTCAGAAGATTCTCTAAATTTCTAATGTCTGTAATGTTCATATAGTCTAGAATATTCTAAATTTGTATGAGTGGTAGCAATCTTTGACGAACAGTTTGGTTCTTTTCTGGCTATACGTTACCGCTCGTAATAAACGTGCGTCCATTGCTAAGAGCTGTACTTCATCCGCGACCCTACGTTCGGTCTTGACTTTATTCTGATAACATGACAATAAGAAAAAAGATCTTGATCAGCTATGTATTGCCATTAGGACTAAAATCTAGTGGAGACAGTTTGTACACAGACAAGTTTTCTATTATGAATGCCCACGTTTTTTGTCGGTAACTTCGGGCCACGTTTGTTCAATGATTTTTTTTCTGACATTTCGTCAGCGGCAGTAAACAGGTGTCAAAGTTACAACGACTTGTACTTCCCTAGCCATTTGTTCGTTGTGTGCAGCCACCACGTAACTACTGTCACGGAAATGGAAAGCACCAGTCCGATATTCGTAAAACTTTGTGGAGATGTTCATTACATAAAAAGTATTAAACGATTAAACTCTCATTTCATTTTAAACTAGTGTCCATTATCAATATTAGTATGAGGTGTAGCCGCCACGGGCACGGCCTTTTTTAATCGTCGCATGGAAGCAAACAACCTCGGAATGTCGTCTTGAGGAATTTACTATCAAGCCTGAAGTACATGCTGTCTCAATTCACGAAGGTTGCTGGCTGTGGATGACAAATCAAGGGAATTGGAAGTCCAGTATAGAATCCTCACATTCCTCAAGCCGTTTTTAGCATGATTGCAGAGTGGAGTTGTACAATATCTGGTGCAATACGCCGTTTGGTACACTGGTCATGAACTTGACAACAGGTATCACCATTATTACCACATACTTGCGAGCATTCAGCTGCCCTTCAACGATTACCAGTTGTTCTGTTGTCATTTCCAATAGCTCGCCACAGCGTGATTCCAGTTGGAGAGGTCTCGAGAATAGCTGTCTCCTGTGACCTTTCACCAGGAGGTCTACCGTCTTGTTGGCGCCAATCTGACCGCCACAAAAAGGAGACTTATCACAGAAAGTCACAGGATGCTCCCCAATGCCTCAGTTGACTCTGGCTCTAATCCACGCAAATTTCTGTTGTCTGTTGTAAGGTGTCATCGCTAAACGGCGAATTGCAGCTCGAGGTATCAGCCCAGCTTCCAGGAATCTGTTCCCGAGGATTCGTGGTGACACGCTGCCTGTAACCTCTCCCAGATTTCAGCTGTTGTCGTCCGTCTATTCGTCAGAACCAGTCGCTCAGTCACACGATCTTCTCGTGGCGTGGTCCTTATCGCCTACTTTTCTTGCTGCACTGTTCGCCGGACTCCATCTCGTCACCGTTCATTCTGCAGTCATTGCACTACAAGCAGTTGGCTGTGCAGTCTATCGGTATGAAGTTCCTATGTCCCTCGTGTCAATGATTCGGCCTTTCTCAAAGTCCGACAGTAGACAGTTGGCGATCAGCTGCAGGTGCGCGTCCTATGGGCTTGCAATGTTGCGATCATCACCTGAAAAGTTTCAGTAGCTATAAAAACACCCAACAGCCATCATATACCACACCATTCTTCATCTGTAGGAATGGCATTTTTAGTACTGAACACACTGAAAATAAACTCGCGTAAGCATGGCATTTTAAGCAACATATTCCACAGTCACGGAAATGCTGGAGTATCAGTGCGGTAGTGGTCGGTCAAGGAGTTCATTGAGTAATACTTTCCATTTCCATCACTGTATTTTCATTCTCGTGTGAGATGACGTAGTCCAAGACAGGTTGGTTCTCAGTGGTGTTGAACCACAGTAGTGTATATACCGACCAGAGGAAAGAGATTTTATTGCAATCGGACTGAAATTACGTTTTCCAGAAGGAAGTCAGTGCTTGCAGTCTTCTGTACGTCTGTCTGTTAGGTGTTGATTACGCGATGCGGTTGTCATGAGCTGTTACGTGTGACGCAGTTGACGCGACAATGTAAGTAAAAAGCGTTTTATCGTTCCTGCGGATTCAGTTAATCGTTTCGGCGCGTAAATCGGTGTGTGGGGGCAGGGGAGGCGGCGAAGGGGTGGGGCTATGGGGGCTATAGCCCCTCCCCCCATGGAGTATCATATTACACAGGATAAAATGGCTTCAGAAATCAGCGCTTTTATTACTTCAACAGATTCAATCATTTTTTTATAATTATGTAGCAATATAGGTTGCAATGTATTACAAACACATTTTAACAAAAGGATAAGAGCGGCAAAGAGCTTACTGTCTAAAGCAATAAATATCATTTAACTTAAAATGGGCGTCTTATTATTTATTAATATACATTGGATGTATGTTAATAATGTACGAGTACCACTTACAGTAATCAAGAAAGCTCTAAATATGCCAGGTATGCCTACCAACACTTAAATTGCTGAACCCAGACAAAAACTTCGAAATCGCCGGACATCTGGGTCAAATCGTATTATTTTCCTGGGCATACACATTCTGTAGACACGTTTTTATCCTGAACCCCAGAACGGTTACCAAAAACTTCTTTAAGCAACACCAAATTTTACCAGTTTGTTTGGTAGCGGACCCCGACTTTCTTTTTGTTAAGCGATATTCCAGTCGCACAAGCCGCCCCCCTCCCCCCCGGCATTAACGCCCCCCCCCTTGATCGACTTCTAGAAGGCACAGTACATATTTATTCAGTTGTTCGAAGTCCAGACGCGACACAAATAATCAAAGGATTCACATAAAAAATAATACATGCCTGACGATTTACTCATGGAGTAGTAATAACAATGGAATTAGAGTAGAATACTGCACATGTCGCTAGTACCAAACCGGAACTATCACATGACTACTTTAAATCTACTTACTTATATGTTACTCTAAGATCGATGTTGTAATGGAAATGGAAATGAGCGTTTGGCGTCATTGGCCGGGAGGTCCCTTGTGGGGCAGGTCCGGCCGCCTTAGTGCACGTCTTCTTACATTCGACGCCACATTGGGTGGGCTGCGCGCCGGATGGGGATGAAATGATGATGAGGACAGCACAACACCCAGTCCCTGAGCGGAGAAAATCCCTGACCCAGCCGGGAATCGAACCCGAGCAACTAGGACGGCAATCCGTCAGCCTGACCACTCAGATATCGGGACGGACAATGTTCTAATGAAATACGTCAAAAGATCAAAAACTTGTTTTTCATACGTAAGTATCACAAAGGTATAATTATAGTCATCACACTAGTAAGAAGCTACTTACGTGCTGAAAAATATCGAGAGAGCGTAAAAAAGAGTTATATCGTGGGGCTGATTTATGTGACTGCGTGGTCATATATTTACAAGGTAAGTGCGGGATTGTGCTGCCAATCAGTCCGTTGAATGAACTCCCATTCCGAGCAATTTCCACCTTCACAAAACATTTATATACTACCCGACAGAATAGGCACGTGCATTAGCCCGCCGCTTCCAGGATTTGGGGAGACGCTCCGGCCCCGGATCGAATCTGCCAGGCGGATCAATAACGAGGGCCGGAGTGCTGATCACCTGGAAGTGATTTTTAGGCGGTTTCCACATCCGACTAGGTGAATATCGAGCTGGTACGCACAACACACCTCAGTTACACGATTCTCAAACTTTTCAACAATGTTCTCACGCTTTCACATGGGATAACACTAGATGCAAACGGACGGTGTACACAGATTTCGTACCAGGCGGAGGGGGTGGCGACAGGAAGGGTATCTGGCCACCCCCTCCCACTAACACTGCCACATCCAGATTAGCATGCCAGCCCCATCAAGATACAGCATAAAAATATTGGGACAAGGGGAGCACGACCACAATTCTGATATCAAATTGATGTACAAATCAGCCCCCACCCAACATGACGTCATGTGGTTTCCACCACCGCCACGTGGGTCCCCGCCCCCTCCCTCTCTCTTCCCCTTCCGTCCGCCTACGCTATTGGCGCGAATTTCGAATTTTCGCGGGAATTTCTTTGACCCAAGACTGTGCTGATGTCCACCCCCCCCCCCCCCCCCCCCTCCCCCGCCATCACGGAAATTGGCGAAAAGTTACAAATGGTGGAAGCCCTTTCTGGGACTCGGAGCCCAGTCCTTCTTGATGGAAAGCCAGTGTTCACCACCAAATACATGAAAACTGACCAGGTGCAGGAGCAGAAGGTTACGTTATTGTACTTCGTTTATTTTGATCAGGAAACGGAAGTAACGATCGGTCCTAATTATGTAATTAATCATGAAGAACGGTCCTAATCGCATAGCTATATGCATAGCGTCACTCATGGAGCACCTAAAATCACAATACAGCTCACAATTGACGATGTCATGCAACTTCTGTTTTTCTTCTGGGAAAAAAATTTCACAATACAACTCGAAACTAGTTGCAGACATTCTAAAACTCTACCCTTCACCTATAAGTTGTGGTAAAAAGACTGGAGTGGAATGTACTAGTTTTAGTTTTGGTGGGAAATAAGTACAACTGACGAGATGCTAGTGTTCGACAGAGAGGAGTATCATAAGTGTAGTACCTGTAAGCATGCAGATGAGGACTGTGTCTATCTCTATTTGACGCCAGAGATCACTACAGACGTCTCCCGATGCATTGCTCGACAATAGCCTTGTAGACCAGGTAATCGAAATTCAGGAAAGGCAATACATACTACCACAACTGATAGAAACTGGTTCACTGTTCTAATTACGTATCGAAATCGTCGTGAAAAAAACCAGCACTCATAATCAATGGGTCATAGTGCAACATATGTATGGCGATGAGGGAAAATCGCCGTTCCAAAGGATTCACCAGGTAAGAGGGGTGAGAGTCGCACATGTATTCTCATCGATGTGTGGTCATGAATTAACCAACTTAGAGCCACTCTTACTTCCCCTCATTCATCCCTCTCCCCACCATAGGTAGGGATGCAGACTTTTTCAAACAGCCAGCTGCTACCACTTTTGAGCGCCGCCTGTGCTGACTGCAGCCTCCCGCTGTATCTGGGGATAGAGTTCAGTACAATGCGTTCCCGGCGACCACGTGGCTGCATGCTCCAGGCAGTTGCTCAGCGCTAGGCAGTAGGCCGCAATACCCCCTGAACAAAGCGAGATAAATTACTGACACTCCGAGTCCAACTTGTTTATCTAAAATGTAGCCATGCCGCACAACCCCCACGCCGCGCCCAAGCCTGCAGCAGCCCAACCTACAACCGAATACTGTTCTGTAATGGAGACACTTTTATTTAATGTCTCCTACTACTGAGCATCTATTAAAAATAAGAAAACACGGTTGCGATGATACTTAAATGTTCTGGTTCACAAAAATAGGCGCATTCCATTTTCTCGAATTAAATGAGGAAATTCCGTATAGTTTTCACATTCAGCAATTTGCAGCTCTCTTTGATTGACCTCCCATTGTTATGAAACACCCAACGAAGTCAAAAAAAGAAGCTACAGCACTGCTGCCAATTACGGACAACCAAACTGCAAAGGTCGGGCTGCGCATCTGACAGATGTGATAACTTACCTCACATCTCCAAACACATGCATAAAATCGAAAAAAAGCTTCCCCTATTTTGCTTAAAAACTACCGATCACTGCAGAATGTTCTTGCTATTTTGAAACTGTCATTGGGGTAAAGACATAGCGAGAATTTAAACTCCAAAGAAGAAAACATCTGTGTTAAGCAATTTCTTTCACCTTGATGGACTAAAGCACATGGCTTGAGAGCTTCCCTCACATTCGAATCAGTATCTACGAGGGTAAGTCAATTATTATCCGCAAAGTAGTTATAAAATTTTACTTTAATCGAATAGGAAACTTAAAAGAACATCATTTTTCGACATAGTGTCCTTGCTTTTCAACGCACGTGGTCCATCGTTGTACAATCTTCCTGATGCCCTCTTAAAACAAGGTTGAGCTGCGAGCCAGGAATGCACCGCTTCTTTCACTGCTTCGTCCGAGGCGAATCGACGGTGTCCTAATGCCTGTTTGACCAAACAAGTGACAGTCAGAAGGGGCAAGATCGGGACTATATGGAGGATGATCCAGTACTTCAAATTTGAGTTTCTGGAGCGTTTCCGCAGTGTGAGCAGCAGTATGCGGACGGGCATTGTCGTGCAACAACACAACAACTTTTGACAGCAATTCTTGTCGTTTGCTTCGAATTGCACGCTTTAGCCTGGTAATAAGCATCTCACTGTAACGTACACTGTTTATTGTTGTGCCCCTTCCCACATAATGTTCCAGTACTGGACCTTGTGCGTCCTAATACATCTACATCTACATCTACATCTATACTCCGCGAGCCACCTTACGGTGTGTGGCGGAGGGTACTTATTGTACCACTATCTGATCCCCCTTCCCTGTTCCACTCACGAATTGTGCGTGGGAAGAACGACTGCTTGTAAGTCTCCGTATTTGCTCTAATTTCTCGGATCTTTTCGTTGTGATCATTACGCGAGATATATGTGGGCGGTAGTAATATGTTGCCCATCTCTTCCCGGAATGTGCTCTCTCGTAATTTCGATAATAAACCTCTCCGTATTGCGTAACGCCTTTCTTGAAGTGTCCGCCACTGGAGCTTGTTCAGCATCTCCGTAACGCTCTCGCGCTGACTAAATGTCCCCATGACGAATCGCGCTGCTTTTCGCTGGATCATGTCTATCTCTTCTATTAATCCAACCTGGTAAGGGTCCCATACTGATGAGCAATACTCAAGAATCGGACGAACAAGCGTTTTGTAAGCTACTTCTTTCGTCGATGAGTCACATTTTCTTAGAATTCTTCCTATGAATCTCAACCTGGCGCCTGCTTTTCCCACTATTTGTTTTATGTGATCATTCCACTTCAGATCGCTCCGGATAGTAACTCCTAAGTATTTTACGGTCGTTACCGCTTCCAATGATTTACCACCTATGGCATAATCGTACTGGAATGGATTTCTGCCCCTATGTATGCGCATTATATTACATTTATCTAAGTTTAGGGAAAGCTGCCAGCTGTCGCACCATGCATTAATCCTCTGCAGGTCCTCCTGGAGTACGTACGAGTCTTCTGATGTTGCTACTTTCTTGTAGACAACCGTGTCATCTGCAAATAGCCTCACGGAGCTACCGATGTTGTCAACTAAGTCATTTATGTATATTGTAAACAATAAAGGTCCTATCACGCTTCCCTGCGGTACTCCCGAAATTACCTCTACATCTGCAGATTTTGAACCGTTAAGAATGACATGTTGTGTTCTTTCTTCTAGGAAATCCTGAATCCAATCACAAACCTGGTCCGATATTCCGTAAGCTCGTATTTTTTTCACTAAACGTAAGTGCGGAACCGTATCAAATGCCTTCCTGAAGTCCAGGAATACGGCATCAATCTGCTCGCCAGTGTCAACGGCACTGTGAATTTCTTGGGCAAATAGGGCGAGCTGAGTTTCACATGATCTCTGTTTGCGGAATCCATGTTGGTTATGATGAAGGAGATTTGTATTATCTAAGAACGTCATAATACGAGAACACAAAACATGTTCCATTATTCTACAACAGATTGACGTAAGCGAAATAGGCCTATAATTATTCGCATCTGATTTATGACCCTTCTTGAAAATGGGAACGACCTGCGCTTTCTTCCAGTCGCTAGGTACTTTACGTTCTTCCAGCGATCTACGATAAATTGCTGATAGAAAGGGGGCAAGTTCTTTAGCATAATCACTGTAGAATCTTAAGGGTATCTCGTCTGGTCCGGATGCTTTTCCGCTACTAAGTGATAGCAGTTGTTTTTCAATTCCGATATCGTTTATTTCAATATTTTCCATTTTGGCCTCCGTGCGACGGCTGAAGTCAGGGACCGTGTTACGATTTTCCGCAGTGAAACAGTTTCGGAACACTGAATTCAGTATTTCTGCCTTTCTTCGGTCGTCCTCTGTTTCGGTGCCATCGTGGTCAATGAGTGACTGAATAGGGGATTTAGATCCGCTTACCGATTTTACATATGACCAAAACTTTTTAGGGTTCTTGTTTAGATTGTTTGCCAATGTTTTATGTTCGAATTCGTTGAATGCTTCTCTCATTGCTCTCTTTACGCTCTTTTTCGCTTCGTTCAGCTTTTCCTTATCAGCTATGATTCGACTACTCTTAAACCTATGATGAAGCTTTCTTTGTTTCCGTAGTACCTTTCGTACATGATTGTTATACCACGGTGGATCTTTCCCCTCGCTTTGGACCTTAGTCGGTACGAACTTATCTAAGGCGTACTGGACGATGTTTCTGAATTTTTTCCATTTTTGTTCCACATCCCCTTCCTCAGAAATGAACGTTTGATGGTGGTCACTCAGATATTCTGCGATTTGTGCCCTATCACTCTTGTTAAGCAAATATATTTTCCTTCCTTTCTTGGCATTTCTTATTACACTTGTAGTCATTGATGCAAGCACTGACTTATGATCACTGATACCCTCTTCTACATTCACGGAGTCGAAAAGTTCCGGTCTATTTGTTGCTATGAGGTCTAAAACGTTAGCTTCACGAGTTGGTTCTCTAACTATCTGCTCGAAGTAATTCTCGGACAAGGCAGTCAGGATAATGTCACAAGAGTCTCTGTCCCTGGCTCCAGTTCTGATTGTGTGACTATCCCATTCTATACCTGGTAGATTGAAGTCTCCCCCTATTACAATAGTATGATCACGAAACTTCTTCACGACGTTCTGCAGGTTCTCTCTGAGGCGCTCAACTACTACGGTTGCTGATGCAGGTGGTCTATAGAAGCATCCGACTATCATATCTGACCCACCTTTGATACTTAACTTAACCCAGATTATTTCACATTCGCATTCGCTAATAACTTCACTGGATATTATTGAATTCTTTACTGCTATAAATACTCCTCCACCATTGGCGTTTATCCTATCCTTGCGGTATATATTCCATTCTGTGTCTAGGATTTCGTTACTGTTCACTTCCGGTTTTAACCAACTTTCCGTTCCTAATACTATATGCGCACTATTTCCTTCAATAAGAGATACTAATTCAGGAACCTTGCCCTGGATACTCCTGCAGTTTACCAATATTACGTTGACTTTTCCTGTTTTTGGTCTCTGAGGACGGACGTTCTTTATCAACGATGATAATGTCCTCTCTGGTAAGCCGTCAGGTATTTTATCGTTTCGCCCAAGGGGGGGTCCCTCTAACCTAAAAAACCCCCGTGTGCACGCCACACGTACTCTGCTACCCTAGTAGCTGCTTCCGGTGTGTAGCATCACTTTTCCTGCGGACGTTTGGGTCTTGAACTTTTTCTTGCCTGGCGAATTTGGATGTTTCCATCCCACACTATGCCATCTACTCTCCGGCTCGTAATGATGGATCCATGTTTCGTCACCAGTAATGATCCTGCCTAAGAAGTTGTCCCCTTCGTTACCAAAGCATTCCAAATGTTTTTTGCAGATGTCCAAGCGCGTTTGTTTATGCAACTGTGTGAGTTGTTTTGGGATCCATCTTGCACAAACTTCATTAATCCCAAGTCTGTTGTGGATGATTTCGTAGGCAGAACCGTGACTAATTTGCAGACGATGCGCCACTTCGT
The DNA here is from genome assembly GCF_021461395.2 of Schistocerca americana. NCBI lineage: Eukaryota > Metazoa > Arthropoda > Insecta > Orthoptera > Acrididae > Schistocerca > Schistocerca americana. The sequence goes on from NC_060119.1 coordinate 546,546,229, forward strand.
CAACAGTTCGTCGTCTGTGTAAGAGAATCATTTCACGGGGAGGCTCAATGGATTCTTCATTTGTGGCGGTAAACGGTCGTCCGGATCCTTCATCGTGCGTATCACTTGTGCCACCGTTTCGGAATTTTTCAATCCATTCGTAGACACTCCGTTGTGGAAAAACGTTGTTCCCGTACTGTACCGAAAGTCTTCGATGAATTCCTTCCCCTGATACGCCTCTCGACCACAAAAAACGAATCACTGAACGTTGCTCTTCTTTGGTGCAAATATACAGCGGAGCAGCCATGATTAACAGCACTGCAGCAATAACGAAACTAACCTAGCAGCTTGAAAATTGCAAAGATATAACAAAAAATAAACAAAGCATGCGTCATCAACGTAAAACGAAAATATAACTAAATTTCGGATACTAGTTGACTTACACTCGTATAAATAAACTGCTATGCACTTGTGTATTACAAAAACTTCAGACATGTGAAACAACAGTACATGGTCTTTCACACCACTTGGTCACATGCCAGAAAGTACAAATTCATTTTACTTTCGACAACAAGAAGCTATAATTCAAGAGGACAGTTCAGTTTTGCACACTATAGCAGTTTCCATTTTACCATGTGATGCTATGTCGTATTGGCGTTTATGAAACAAATCATGAGAGCATGTCTTGTAATAGAACCTCCTAATATAACCTAGTAGAAAACTCTATAAGATTCCTCCAATATATTAAAAAAAAGTACCATCTGCATGCTTACATTTGACATTTTTGCTTCTGACTTACTTCTACTGACCTGCATGTAAAGTTTCTGTCATCCAGCAGACAATCATCTGTAATAGCAGCAGATTCTTGATTTCTAGTTTCGTAAGCAATTTGATCATCACAGAAAAGCTTGTTTCATGCGATCTAGTCATATGTCCCGAAAAACGCTATCATTTCTAGGTTCCACAGGGAGCTATGATTCAAGTGTTGTCTACATTATAATTAGATAATTAGAGGTTATGAAGTATGAAATTGCAGAGGACTTGCAGTAACACCTATTTTTAAATATGCAATCGAGGCAATAATAATAGAAACAGTCATGGTTCCACGAGAATACACACAGTCGATTTCTTTTAGTTTTATAAGTAACATCAGTGTAGGACGAGAGCAGTCTGCATGTTCAAATTACAAATTGTCATGGACAAGGGCATTACATTCATTTCAGACAAACAAAATACCAAACTGATCAGCATCTATACATTCATTTAGTACATTCAACAGCACTACTCATCGGTATTTTGTAACATCAGGAGTAGGTAAAATACTACAAACTATCTGCATCCAAATTTTAACCAGTCATAGCAATCCTTGTAATAGAGCATCCTGTAAGTTTCTGCAGCATCCATCTCTTCTGATATATCGAAAAGCAAATACTGTCTGCATGTTGACAGTGAGCATATTGCATATACATGTATCGCTCCATTACAGCAGGTGGTCAGTGGTTGCAGTCGTTCCATTCAAAATCAATTTAATGCATTTTTTTCAGCTGTAGGACATCCAAGCAGTGTATGACCAGTTTAGTACACCACCATGCACTTCATTTTTGTACCATGACTTCGATTATGTGTCAGGTGCTAAACCAACATTAACATGTTTCGATCCATTGGCTGTCACAGAAAGCTGAACACTGCACTGTGTAAACTATGCTGCTCCCACAACACACGGGATGGTAGAAATAAAAGCTTCTCATTGACAGAAATGTGGAAAGTATCGCAACACATTGAAATTGGAAAAGTTTGCGGCATTGTAGAGCGTTTAAAAACAGCTATCTGAAGGTGATGACCTACGCTACTGGCCATTAAAATTGCTACACCACGAAGATGACGTGCTACAGACGCGAAATTTAACCGACTTTGCAAGTACCATATACTAGATTGTAAATGCATATATGTGACAGTGCAATACATCCATTCGGCCAAGTATACCAAAGTATACCAGACAGTCTCCTATACAGATGGAGCTAGGTTATCTACTTATTTCTAGCACATTGAACATAGTGCAGAATTTATATTATATCTGGCCAAATTTCCCTGTATGGGTGGGAGTCACAGAGTATTCTCACATTCATAGGATAATGCCAGAGATTGACAGATGCTCCCAACGATGTGCTAGACCACTCCTCCCTGCAACACAGTCGCCACTTGAATCTGCAATTGACCAGAAGTATGAGGGTATAATACACACTACAGTCCACATCTCGAGAAGGAACAGAGTGAGCTGTGTCTGTATTTGCTGTTCAGCAAAGACTGTTCCACACTAGTCATACTCAAAGCACCCATCCAAGTGCACAAGATCTCTTGCGATGTGTGCATGTCAAGGAGGTTAGCACCCCTTATCTGTGTATAGTAGACATGAGAGTGTTCCGGTGATCTAACAGATGGTTAAGAAGAAACGTGTAATTTATACTTGTTGTAGATCCAGATGGATGGAGTTTGAATCATTTTAGGTAAATTAACTGTGCTATCAGTTCTAGAGTACTGGTGCAAGAGAAATGATCACACAGCATAAACATACATTCCTCTAGCTGCATGGTCTGCACCTAAAAATACTATATTGTTAAAGCCGTATGGTTTCCCAAGTACTAGTCATGTGGAATGCAATGCACTTGCTACTCTAATGCATGACATACCTGTCCAACATCAGACATACAACCACGCTGCAAGTTTCCAACCCCCAATCACAATGGTGACAAACTTTAAAATGATGAAACTGCTTCCTTCTACACTGTTTTGGCGTCCTATGAAGCGACCAAGCTTTTCCTCACTATGAAGGCATCATCGGTGTATGTCCGCCACTTGAGCTGCTTATAGACCAACTAGAATCAAGCCAGGAGACTGCTGTTGTGTCTCTTAGGAAATGTATGGATTTTATATATCTTTTTAAGTAGGAAACGTACGTACCTTGAATCGCGCTTCCCGTTTCAGCCGTGCTTATTATTAGTAATAGTGTCAGTTTTTACATACTTGTTATACCTCACTAGGCAACAGTCTTACTGCAGTGGATACACCGGTTCCCATCAGCTCACTGAAGTTAAGCGCTGTCAGGCGTGGCCGGCACTTGGATGGGTGCTCATCCAGGCTACCATGCACTCAGCCTCGTGATGCCAGATGAGGCGTTACTCGACTGAATAGTAGCGGCTCCAATCAAAGAAAACCATCGTAAGGGCCGGGAGAGCGGTGTGCTGACCACAAGCCCCTCCTATCCGCATCCTCAGCTGAGGATCAGATAGTGTTACCGAAAGTACCCTCTGCCCACACCATTAGGTGGCTTGCAGAGTATGTTGTAGATGTAGATGAGGGTGACACGGCGGTCGGATGGTCCCAATGAGCCACTTGTGGCCTGAAGACCTAGTGCTTTATGCCTCACTAAGAAATAGAGTGAGGAAAAAACACTCGAATTTTTTCGATAGTTGAGTCGTAGAGCTAGCACCCATGCCCTGCTGCACTAAAATGCACATGAAGAGGCAGCAACTTCTTTAGAGGGAGTAAGCACCACGATCAAAAGCTAAAGGAGACGTAACAATCTTATTGCTGTTTAAAGTAGAATCACCATGGACCTGGTAGCATTCCTCTTGCACACAGAAGTCCTAGTCTGGCGTTATATAGTTTTGCTCATGTGTAGGATAATATAGCAGTTTTGTCCTAAAACCATGTCTCTAGAGTAAACCCTCCTCACACTATTAACGCTGACATATGTAGCATCAGTCCACTCTCTTACCGAACACACTAGGGAATGGCTTAAATCTGATATACACATTGATTCTTCTGAATACTTAAGGAATAACATTACTTGGTAGAACCTCCCATAATTCGGTACTATCTATATTCGACTTCATGTGTGAGAAAACAGTTCTGGACTGGGATACAAGAGTTGTGCCTGCTTTAATATAGCACCTTTGTATAATACTTATATCGCGTTTGTTGAAGTATGTGTTACGAAAACCCACGTATTTTACGGGGTAGGGGGAGGTTAAAACTGAATGCAGACAGAGCATAATTTTTAAGCTTTTTTCAGTCTTGAGCATCTGGGTTCCCAACCCACATAATTCTCCATATTTCATGGTACTTCAACTCTAATTTTATGTATTCGCAGCCACTTTACGAAATTTTGCATGTTTTTCGCGGTTTTACACATTTTGTCATATTTCCCTCATTCATACGTATTTAAGATCAATTTGTCAGAATTATACTATGTTTTTCTCGATTTTTACCAATTTTTCTCAATTTTTCATATTTTTCGATATTTTTGCGTATGTATGTGGTGCTTTTGTTGGCATAGACATGCGTTGTATGATTTTATACAAGGGTATTTGCCTGTCGTACACACGAGCCTAGTAAAAAACCCTAAGAATTCCCGTCATCCTGATGATCTATACGCATGCATTTTGAATAGGAGGATCATAAAGAGTGTAATAACACTCATATTGTACCTAGATGGGACTCAACAAGTGCCGCAGATTGGAAACTCAAAGTCTGGAAACAGTTCATGTACTGCTACGACACATCAGAGAGCTTATCTACGTACTCATGCCGCAATCCACTTGACAGAAGCACAAAGGCTCGCACAGTTTTACATGTTCATTCATCCTACCATTTAGGGATGTGCAATAGGGAGTTGACATGTGTATAGAGTTGATTTCTGCTAATGCTCTGATATTTTTCCCATAAGTATATGCTCTTGTTGCTTAAAGATGAGCCTCGCTACTTTTGTTTATACCTTCCAATTTTTGTAAGTTCCCGCAACTAGGACATTTACAAATAACAGATTTTTGGTATTTTTTTATATTAGTAATATGTCATTCATTATTTGATAGTATATCGCCTGCACTCAGCATCCTGGAACGTTAGAGATTCCCTTCTCTGTACCTACAGAGTGCTCCTCCCAGGAAGCGTAATTTGTAGAGTAAAATTTAGTAAGTTATTCATTCAACTCGCAACTGGCTGCTGCAGATAGGTCTACACACACACATAAAGTGACTATGCATGCATAGTACCAATCGCGAAGTCTCGATTTCAACCAGTTGTACGATATTTTTGATATTTCTACAGCCCTGCAAATGGCGGTCCTGTAGGGAATGTAAGCACATAAAATTGCTAAAATTATAGTACATGGATGGTGTTTTTTCTATCCAATCTGTCCATTCGTACACTGTTGATTACCACATAATGATTGTCTAACACAACTTGTTTGGGATGGAGGGAACCTTGCCGGTACGGTGGACATCTGCTATTTATCATTGTGCAGAATGGGATTAAATGTAGAGGTCATCACCTTTAAACTATTGTTTAGCAGCATTCCTCAATGCTGCAGACTCGTCCAAATTCCATATGTTGTGATGCCTGCCACGTTTTCTTTTTCTTCGCCAATAAGATAACAGAACCTTTTTTTTTATTTCTACTACCCCATGCATGTAATTAACAGCACCTTCGAGCGATGATGAACTCCAGAAGAATGATCATGTACATGACTGCAAAGTGAGGAAACAATGCTCTTGGTCTCTTCGAAACAGAACACCAGGACATCTGCTATCACATCACTGTGGAAGATGTGATTAACTGTTTAGAAAGCTTTAAAATACAGCAAACTTTACAAGTTTCCATATGTTGCGATGTCTTCCACATTCTTGTCAATGAGAGACATCAAGTCAGTGTTTTATTTCTACCATCCCGTGTATTGTGGGAGCAGCATAGTTTACACAGTGCAGTGTTCAGCTTTCTGTGACAGCCAATGGATCGAAACATGTTAATGTTGGTTTAGCACCTGACACATAATCGAAGTCATGGTACAAAAATGAAGTGCATGGTGGTGTACTAAACTGGTCATACACTGCTTGGATGTCCTACAGTTGCAAAAATAAATGTTTTAAATAGCTTTTGAATGGAACGACTTCAACCACTGGCCACCTGCTATAATGGAGCGATGCATGTATATGCAATATGCTCAAGGTCAACACTCAGACAGTATTTCTTTTTCGACGTATCGGAAGAGAGGGATGCAGTAGAATCTTACAGGATGTTCTATTACAAGGAGTGCTATGACTGGTTAAAATTTGGATGCAGATACTTCAAATTGGCACCAAGGCAGAAGCGACTCTCATCGCTGAAGACGACACGTCTCCATTCGTCCCTCCATTCACGCCTGTCGCGACACCACTGGAGGCGGGCTGTACGATGTTGGGGCGTGAGCGGAAGACGGCCTAACGGTGTGCGGGACCGTAGCCCAGCTTCATGGAGACGGTTGCGAATGGTCCTCGCCGATACCCCAGGAGCAACAGTGTCCCTAATTTGCTGGGAAGTGGCGGTGCGGTCCCCTACGGCACTGCGTAGGATCCTACGGTCTTGGCGTGCATCCGTGCGTCGCTGCGGTCCGGTCCCAGGTCGACGGGCACGTGCACCTTCCGCCGACCACTGGCGACAACATCGATGTACTGTGGAGACCTCACGGCCCACGTGTTGAGCAATTCGGCGGTACGTCCACCCGGCCTCCCGCATGCCCACTATACGCCCTCGCTCAAAGTCCGTCAACTGCACATACGGTTCACGTCCACGCTGTCGCGGCATGCTACCAGTGTTAAAGACTGCGATGGAGCTCCGTATGCCACGGCAAACTGGCTGACACTGACGGCGGCGGTGCACAAATGCTGCGCAGCTAGCGCCATTCGACGGCCAACACCGCGGTTCCTGGTGTGTTCGCTGTGCCGTGCGTGTGATCATTGCTTGTACAGCCCTCTCGCAGTGTCCGGAGCAAGTATGGTGGGTCTGACATACCGGTGTCAATGTGTTCTTTTTTCCATTTCCAGGAGTGTAACTTCAACCTATCCATTTCCCTTTTTAAATTTTCTAATCTACCTGCCCGATTAAGGGATCTGACATTCCACGCTCCGATCCGTAGAACGCCAGTTTTCTTTCTCCTGATAACGACATCCTCCTGAGTAGTCCCCGCCCGGAGATCCGAATGGGGGACTATTTTACCTCCGGAATATTTTACCCAAGAGGACGCCATCATCATTTAATCATACAGTAAAGCTGCATGCCCTCGGGAAAAATTACGGCTGTAGTTTCCCCTTGCTTTCAGCCTTGTTACAAGGCCAGATCAGTCAATCATCCAGACTGTTGCCCTTGCTACTACTGAAAAGGCTGCTGCCCCTCTTCAGGAACCACACGTTTGTCTGGCCTCTCAACAGATACCCCTCCGTTGTGGTTGCACCTACGGTACGGCTATCTGTATCGCTGAGGCACGCAAGCCTCCCCACCAACGGCAAGGTCCATGGTTCATGGGGGGAGCTGACATTAGGAGGTTCTATTACAAATCATGCTTTCAACATTTGTTTCGTAAACGCCTGTGCGATATAGCATCACATGGTAAAACGGGAACTGGTGTAGTGTACAAAACAACAATGTCCTCTTCAATTATAGCTTATTGTTGTCAAACTTAAACTGAATTTTTTCGACATTTCAGCAAATGGCGTGAAAGGCTTCATTCTGTAATGTTATTTCACATGTCTGAAGTGCTTGTAATACGCACATGCATGACAGTTTCTTTATAGACACTAATTTGAGTGTCAGGGATGCTCTCTATCCATGTTTTTTAGTATAAATCAAGCTGAAAGAAATCGCTTAACATAGATATTTTTTCTTCGGAGCTGTAATTCTCGCTGTGTCTTTACTCCAATGACATTATCGTAATAATGAAGACATTCTGCCGTGATCGGTATTTTTAAAGCAAAATAGTGAAAGTGGACATGTATAGGAGATGTGAGATAAGTTAATACATCTCTCAGATGTGTACCTCGATGTTGCAGTTTGGTCATCTGTAATTGGCGACAGTGCAGTAGTTTCAGTTTTTTTTCAGTTTATTGAATGTTACAAAATAGTCCGATGTGAGGGAGAGAGAAATGCAAATTGTACCCTGCAGTCGTACATAAAAGTGTGACTGTATAGATACTATTCTATATTGAAATTTCAACCATCTGAAAAGAATATAATTCTCTTGTGCACAACACTTTATGATATTAACATGATGAATGCTCTCAAACTATGCCAATTTTGCTCATAAAATAAATGTAAGTGGACTGCGCCTGTTTTTGTGGAACCAGGACGTTTATTATCATCGCGATTGTGTTTCCTTTAATACATGCTCGCTTGTAGGAGATGTGTTGACGTTAGTAAAGTATTCTCCATCGCAGACTGGTTTGTGGTTGTGGTTGTGGGTGGGGTGCTGGAGGCGTGGGTGCGGCGTGGATGGGTGGTGCAGCATTTTAGACAAACCATCTGCCCTCGGGGTGGCCGTCATTTATCTCGCTTTGTTCAGGGGGTATTGCGGCCTATTGCGTATGCCAGCATCGTTAGCGCAGACCAACTGCCTGGAGCATGCAGCCACATGGTCGCCGGGACGCATTGTACTGAACTCTACTCCCAGATACAGCGGGAGGCTGCAGTCAGCACAGGCGGTGTGCAAAAGCGGTAGCAGCTGACTGTTTGAAAAAGTCTACATCCCTACCTATGGTGGGGAGAGGAATGAATGAGGGGAAGTAAGAGTGGCTCTAAGTTGGTTAATTCATGACCACACATCGATGAGAATACATGTGCGACTGTCACCCCTCTTACCTGGTGAATCCTTTGGAACGGCGATTTTCCCTCATCGCCATACATATGTTGCACTATGACCCATTGATTATGAGTGCTGGTTTTTTTCACGACGATTTCGATATGTAATTAGAACAGTGAACCAGTTTCTATCAGTTGTAGTGGCATGTATTGCCTCTCCTGAATTTCGATTACCTGGTCTACAAGGCTATTGTCGAACAATGCAGCGGGAGACGTCTGTAGTGATCTCTGGCGTCAAATAGAGATAGACACAGTCCTTAGCTGCATGCTTACAGGTACCACAATTATTAAACTCCTCTCTGTCGAACACCAGCATCTCGTCAGTTGTACTTATTTCCCACCAAAACTGAAACTAGTACATTCCACTCCAGTCTTTTTACCACAAACTTGTAGGTGAAGGGTAGTGTTTAAGAATGTCTGCCCCTAGTTTCGAATGGTATTGTGAATTTTTTCCCAGCAGGGTAATTCCAGTTTTGAGCTGTATTGCGATTTTAGGTGTTCCGTATCTAATGCTATGCATACAGTTGTGTAATTAGGACCGATCTTTATGATTAATTACATAATTAGGACCGATCTTTACTTCAGTTTCCCAACCAAAATAAATAAAATACACGAACCTAACGTTCCTCTCCTGCATCTGGACAGTTGGGTGGCGCACTTGGGTTTTCCATCCAGAAGGACTGGGGTTCGAGTTCCAGAAAAGGCATAGACAATTTTTGATTACCTGCCAATTCCCGTGTGGTGGGTGGGGTGGGGTGTCAGCACAGCCCTGTGACAAAGAGATTCTCGACAGAATTCGAAGTTCTCACCAATAGGCTAGGCGGGAGGAGGGGCGGAGGTAGAGAGGGGGAGAGGGCAGGAGGCCGGGGTCTCACATGTCGGCTGCGGAAAACACTTGACGTCATCTGGGGTCGGGTGTGTGGGTGGTAATTAATTGATCAATTTAATTAGTTTGCATATAAACTTGATATCAAAATGGGGTGGTGCGCCCTTATCCCATTACTGATTAAGACCAGGAGAAGAAGAAGAGATGAAACTTGTGTATAATAGTCTCAGTTGTTATCTTTGTATTGTACAAATCTGAAAACTACTGTACTTATTTTAAAGTAGTCAGAATGGAAAGTGTAGTACTGGTTCCTATGGCGCGGAGAACGAAGGTGTGCAATTAATAGTTACATTCCCCAAGAATGATAGAAGACTGAACGTAGTAGCACGGCAAAGTAAACACTAAGGAACTTCGACGCGAACAATATTTAAAATTGTGACAAATCAGTAATTTGCTGCATGTCTTAGCTGCAAATTCTGAGTTATTCAGAACACTTTCAATTTGCTACATTATGAAGCGATTTCGCAGTGACGTCACAGAGCACCATTTATTAACACAACAAACGATTAAATGCAGTGTAAAACCTAAAAATCAGCGCTGGCTAATCTTACTCTCCCTAAAAGAAATAAAAAAATTAATATCTCAGCTGTGACACTTTCCCCAAAGAATCGAAATGTCCGTGCATCTACCTCTACATCTATTAAACCATTTAATTCCAGACACTTCTGAAGTCCCTTTCCTTCATGGTTCTCGGATAACTCGAAAACCGCAGTCTGCAGCGAAAAATGTATCCCAGTACAAATTTAAACTACGTTTAATTTCTTACGGTACAGGTCCTTTTGTTTCCTAGGACCAATAGTTTGCGTGCAGAGAACGAGAGAAAACTGAAAAACTCTCGCACCCGAGCGTGCAGTGTAGCTTAGGTGGTTTTTGTAGGCCAATTTGTAGTAGTTTCTCGACCTGATGAACCACAAATGACCTGTATAAAATTGTCCGTCTCGCCTTCGTATACATCACTTTTACAAGTTGTATACAATTACCATTCACACCCTGTATACTGCACTGGCCACCTTATGGTGTGCAGCATAGGGTACCTCTGGTACAATTGTAGTTTACCCCAGGTCGTCAGGTAGTGTTCTGTCCGCGACTGATGCCTAGGAGGAGCGGCTGTCGGTAAGAGGAATTAGTAGTCTCCCATCATTTACTTTTTTTTGTATTTCATCTATTAAACCTACCTGTCAAGGTTTCCAGAGTGAGGAGCAATATTCAAGAATACGTGAAACGTGTTTTGTAAGCCACTTCTTTCGTGGATTAATTAAATATCCTCAACATCCAAGTAACACACTGTATGCTATTTATGAAAGTAATGAGTGACAGCTGTTTGATCCAGACTAGTAACGAAATATTTTTACAATCAAGAAAAAAATCAGTCTTTCTGGGGAGTCTCCTATTCAATACAATCTAATCGATAATTTAATCCGTAATGGGTAATAACTGGGAGAGAGATGTTATACAGGAAAATGTTTTAGATAAAGGCCATAGGCTGTAAAGAGGGTCACCCATTGCTATTAACGGCCGTAACCTTAACTTGATTTTCACGGTTATCTGGAGTTTAAAGTGATTTTTTAAGTGGGCACTGTAATATTTGATTGAAGTTTCGAAAAGTGCGGTAAAGTTTACGTATAAAATGATACATTATTTAATATAATGGCGAGATCGATGTAGGTCAAATCAGTGGGTATGTTTTTATTTCTAAGAGAGAGTAACTCGGAATAGAGGAGGGATACAGCAAAATACAATGTTAGATACAAATTGGAAGGGGCATAATGTGTGACGTATCATTACTAATAACCATGGTCTTAAAGGTAATTATCGAAGGTCATTTGGAGATTGGGTTTTGTTTCATGAAAACCCCTATTTGTGACGTCTGATTTGGAAAGAGCGAAGAGAGATCTGAAATGTAAGTTTATGGAAGGAGTTTATTTCCAAAAATAAATATATCACAACGTATAAATGTCATTTTGACATTTGACAGAACAAACATAAATAAAAGGTAAATCATTGATTTAAAAGTCGCTAAGTGAGTCCCCTCGCCTCTCATTTGTCGGGATGCACTTTCCAATTTGTATCTAGCATTGTATTTTGGTGTATCCTTCCTCTATTCCGAGTTAATACCTACTAGAACTAAAAATATATTTGCTTATTTGACCCTCATTGACCCTTGCCATTACATTGAAAAAGTATCATTCTGTATGTAAAATTTGGCGCTCTTTTCAAATCTTAAATCAAATATTAGGGTTCCCACTGAGAAAAATCACTTTAACCGCCAAATCACCATGAAAATCATGTTCAAAAACATTTTGCTTATCTCATCTCTGTTCCGAGTTATTCGCCATTATGGATTAAGATAGCCCTGTGTATGAAATAACGCGATATTCTAACAAACAAATAACTTTTAAATTTGATTTCTAATTTAGAAATCAGCTCCATAATCTTGCCTTATACACTGAATGTACCTCCACTTAGTTTGTGCAGTTGCACTGAAATACATTTGCATTTCCAAGTATGTTACACATTTCTTTATAATTTGAATTTTGTTGCATGCAGGCTTCATAATGTTGCAATTTTAATGGCCAATATTGTGTGTTCTGTGGTGAGAGCGATGAAACCGACCAGGATTTTGGACAAGTCACATTGTTTCTTATCTACCGGCAATCTGGTTGCCTCTCTCTCCTTAAAACGAGCAAATCGTTAATATCCCGATGTATGTGATCACAACGCAGATAATTAGTGTTCCTTACCTTCTTGAAATTGAATTTATTTATTTCAAAATGAGTCAAACGTGGAGAACGAAATGCAGTTTTTTTCTAGAATACACTGGAGGCAAACAAATATAAATTTTCTTATTGTATACGAGGATTCAAAGTTTATAACAGCCCATATCGCAATAGCCAAGTCAGTAAAGCACAATCACTCTGCCTTATAAAAAAATCTTCAAAGTGAAGTTCCTTAAATTTGATTCTGTAAGCAAGTTATTTGCTGATGTTAATAACAGTACTGTCTGACTCCGGTCCTATGGTTACCTTAGCTCATGAACTTTCAAGAGGTTCAGTCTTAAATTTTTTTCCCTAGCACATCGCAGTGACAAATTTGTGAGACACACTTTTCGTAAGCAGATTATGTGCTGTTTTGCATTTATTACACTATCCAACTTGAGACACTAATTTATGTTAAATACAGACATAAACGTTAGTGAACGCTCTAAAGTGGCACATTTGCAACCAGTAACATATAAGCAGATTAGATATGCCAGCTACAGGAATGTAATGGAAGCATATTATAACGGTCAATCTTATAACTTAAATATACATATTTTCGACAACAGCTCAGTTGACTGAGTTATAGTTTCAAAAATTATTCCGACACAGTTAACATGACACACAAAGCTTAAAAATAGTATAATTAACTTCACGTCCACTTTCCTGGGTGTCATTTGCTACAAGACAAACAGAATATTGGTAGGAGGACGTTTACAGTGGTTTATCAGTACATTTGATCTTCGTGCGGTGTGTGGCCATCGTGCTGTTTTCAAGTGGCTGCAGAGACGATTAATCAATATTCCTGAGTGGTGACTGTTTTGTGTTTGCTTCCTAGACCAAACCGAACTTCCAAAGTTAGCACCAACGACTCCATCTGACTGTCTTTGCTTCCACTCATTATCAAAATCTTGAGCGACTTCCCAGCAGACATTGAAGTGCCTCACACCAGGCCTAGCAGCAAAGCGATAACTCTGTTGGAGTATCACTCCGTCTCGTCTCTCTCCTGACTTTCTCGTAAATTCGCCCTGGGCATTTCCTTAAATATAAAGGAATTGCTCAAATACTTTATTCCTCCAATTGAATTATTTATTAGCTGCTTTCTTTGCTGTTATGCAATCATTTACCAAGAGACATTCCAGTATTTCGGAACGCTTAGTTCAGTGATACATCTCGAAATATGCAACCTCGGTGTCCTTTCGTGCTATAAATTTTCACTCCCTCAGGCTCATCCGTTGTGCATCATCGCGCCGAACAACAGGCGAACAAAACAGAGATCCATTCTGCACATGCGGTGACTTGGGAATGGTTCACCCATAGCACCGTCGACCTGTTGGCCGCTTTCTGTACTAGTATCTCTGGACAGCTTGAGACTTCTGTTACAACAACGTCATAATGCTTATATTTTCTTCTATTGATAAATACGAGAAAATCTGCTGCAAAGCAATATTACTTCTTTAATTATGGAAACCAGAACTCAATACTCAAATCATCAAACCGATTCATTATCAAATAAATACGTTGGAACCTACGTAAATACATTTTTAATAAGGTTATTTTTGGGACGAAAATCTAAAGATGTAAACATTAATATGAATGTTGTCTGTATCTTTGATTCTCAAAACTTTTTAATGCTCTTTGACTTATCAAGGGCCGTATGTTTACATTTGTTTGCGCTTTGTTTGATACTTTTCTGTACATATGTGATATTCAGTGGTCCACATGTCTATAGTGCGCGTTTTGATGGAACGTTATGTAATTAGCTTTGTTATCGTTTACATTGTACACCGAAGAGCCAAAGAAACTGGTACACCTGCCTAATATCATGTAGGGCCCCCGCGAGCACGCAGAAGTGCCGCAACACGACGTGGTATGGACTCGACTAATGTCTGAAGTAGTCCTGGAGAGTATTGCCACTATGAAACCTGACAGGTCTGTCCATAACTCCGTAAGAGTAAGAGCGGGTGGATGTCTCTTCTGAACAGTGCATTACAAGGCATTCCAGATATGCTCAATAATGTTTATGTCTGGGGAGTTTGGTGGCCAGCGGAAGTGTTTAAACTCAGAAGAGTGTTCCTCGAGCCATTCAGTAGCAATTATGGACGTGTGGGGTGTCGCGTTGTCCTGCTGGAATTGCCCAAGTTCGTCGGAATGCACAATGGACACGAATGGATGCAGATGATCAGAAAGGTTGCTCACGTACGTGTCAACTGTGAGAGTCATATCTAGACGTACCAGGGGTCCCATATCACTCCAAGTGCACACGCCCCACACCATTATAGAGCCTCCACCAGCTTGAACAGTCCCCTGCTGACATGCAGAGTCCATGAATTCATGAGGCTGTCTCCATATCCGTATACGTCCATCCGCCCGATACAATTTGTAACGAGACTGGTCCGACCAGGCAACAAGTGTCTGGTCATCAGCAGTCCAATGTCGGTGTTGACGGGCCCGGGCGAGGCATAAAGCTTTGTGTGGTGCAGTCATCGAGAGTGCACGGGTGGGGTCCTACGGCTCCGAAAGTCTATGTCGATGATGCTTCTTTGAATAGTTCGCACTCTGACACTTGTTGATGGCCCAGCATTGAAACCTGGAGCAATTTGCGGAACGGTTGCACTTCTGTCACGTTCAACGATTCTCTTCAGTCGTCGTTGGTCCCGTTCTTGCAGGATATTTTGCCGGCCTCAGCGATGTCGGAGATTTGATGTTTTAACGGATTCCTAATATTCACGGCACACTCGTGAAATGGTCGTACGGGAAAATCCCCACTTCATCGCTACCTCGGAGATGCTGTGTCCCATCGATCGTGCACCGACTGTAGCGCCACGTTCAAACCCACACATCTTGGTAACCTGCCATTGTAGCAGCAGCAACCGATCTAACAACTGAGCCAGACACTTACATTGCAGACCGCAGTGCCGTGTTCTGCCTGTTTACGTATCCCTATATTAGAATACGAATGCCTATACCAGTTCCTTTGGCGCTTCAGTGTATCATTTCAGTACCACATTATGATGACAAGAGACACATTTGTAGTGAAATGAAGCGTAAGGCAGGCAGCTGGCTACATCCAGGAAAAGAAAGACTCAGTTACACAGATAGTACGCCTGAAGACGAGGGTATAAGTAGTCGAAATCTGTCCTGGGAGAAATTCAAAGTGACTGACACAGATAATAGCTTTAATTTATCTTTCATAACATAAACGGTCGCATATTCTTAATCACAGCACAACATGGACAAACTGGGATTTCTCAGTTGTCTAACGAAGACACTCGTTTTCGTTTCGCGTGTCAGAAACACCGGAATTTTTCAAATAGGTTACATAATGCTAAGACAGAGATTTCGAAACCAGCTCTTAAGCTGCAAAACATTATCAGAGACAGATGTGGAGTCTGACCATAGTTTGTTAGTTATGAGCTGCAGATGTAACTGAAGTAATTTCAGAAAGGTAAGAAATCAAGGAGATGGGACCTTGACAAGTTGAAAGCATCAGAGGCTGTTGAGAGTTTTACAGGGAGCGTTAAAGCAGCGATTCATTGAAACAGATATAAGGAACACAATAGACGACGAATGGGTAGCCCTGAGAGATGAAATAATGAAAGCAGTAGAGGTTCAAATAGGCTAAAAGGCAATTCCCAATATAAATCGTTGGATAATGCACCAGATTTTGAGTATAAATGAGGAAAGGAGAAAATATAAAAATGCACTACATGGAGCGGCAAAAGGGGATACATACGTTTAAAAATGAGACTGACAGAAACTGAAACTGACAAAGCAGGTATGGCGCGGTGAAAAATGCAAGGCTGTAAGGCACGCATGACTCTGGTGAAGAAACATGCAGCTCATACGAAAATTAAAGGAACCTTTGTAGAGAAGATAATATTAGCACCTCAGTTGGCAATCCCGAATTCAGCAAAGAAGGGAAGGCATAAAGATAGAAGAGATACGTAATGGGTCTGTATAAGTGAAACAAAATTGAAGACAATATTATAGAAAGAGAGGAGGAAGTAAATGAAGATGAGATGGGAGACACGGTGTTGCGATAAGAATTTGACAGAACTCTGAAAGACCTAAGTCAAAACAAGTCATCTGTGGTAAACGATAGTACCTCAGAAATAATGAGGTTCTTGGGAGAGCTACAACAGGACTGTCCCAACTTATAGAATGCTAATGCAGCCTATCCCATCTTTCACGCATGATATATCAAATAGGTGAAATATCCTTAGATCACAAGAAGAGTGTAATAACTCTTATTCCAGAAACGACACTTGTTAATACACTCCTGGAAATGGAAAAAAGAACACATTGACACCGGTGTGTCAGACCCACCATACTTGCTCCGGACACTGCGAGAGGGCTGTACAAGCAATGATCACACGCACGGCACAGCGGACACACCAGGAACCGTGGTGTTGGCCGTCGAATGGCGCTAGCTGCGCAGCATTTGTGCACCGCCGCCGTCAGTGTCAGCCAGTTTGCCGTGGCATACGGAGCTCCATCGCAGTCTTTAACACTGGTAGCATGCCGCGACAGCGTGGACGTGAACCGTATGTGCAGTTGACGGACTTTGAGCGAGGGCGTATAGTGGGCATGCGGGAGGCCGGGTGGACGTACCGCCGAATTGCTCAACACGTGGGGCGTGAGGTCTCCACAGTACATCGATGTTGTCGCCAGTGGTCGGCGGAAGGTGCACGTGCCCGTCGACCTGGGACCGGACCGCAGCGACGCACGGATGCACGCCAAGACCGTAGGATCCTACGCAGTGCCGTAGGAGACCGCACCGCCACTTCCCAGCAAATTAGGGACACTGTTGCTCCTGGGGTATCGGCGAGGACCATTCGCAACCGTCTCCATGAAGCTGGGCTACGGTCCCGCACACCGTTAGGCCGTCTTCCGCTCACGCCCCAACATCGTGCAGCCCGCCTCCAGTGGTGTCGCGACAGGCGTGAATGGAGGGACGAATGGAGACGTGTTGTCTTCAGCGATGAGAGTCGCTTCTGCCTTGGTGCCAATGATGGTCGTATGCGTGTTTGACGCCGTGCAGGTGAGCGCCACAATCAGGACTGCACACGGCCGAGGCACACAGGGCCAACACCCGGCATCATATTGTGGGGAGCGATCACCTACACTGGCCGTACACCACTGGTGATCGTCGAGGGGACACTGAATAGTGCACGGTACATCCAAACCGTCATCGAACCCATCGTTCTACCATTCCTAGACCGGCAAGGGAACTTGCTGTTCCAACAGGACAATGCACGTCCGCATGTATCCCGTGCCACCCAACGTGCTCTAGAAGGTCTAAGTCAACTACCCTGGCCAGCAAGATCTCCGGATCTGTCCCCCATTGAGCATGTTTGGGACTGGATGAAGCGTCGTCTCACGCGGTCTGCACGTCCAGCACGAACGCTGGTCCAACTGAGGCGCCAGGTGGAAATGGCATGGCAAGCCGTTCCACAGGACTACATCCAGCATCTCTACGATCGTCTCCATGGGAGAATAGCAGCCTGCATTGCTGCGAAAGGTGGATATACATTGTACTAGTGCCGACATTGTGCATGCTCTGTTGCCTGTGTCTATGTGCCTGTGGTTCTGTCAGTGTGATCATGTGATGTATCTGACCCCAGGAATGTGTCAATAAAGTTTCCCCTTCCTGGGACAATGAATTCACGGTGTTCTTATTTCAATTTCCAGGAGTGTAGATGCGTATGTTACCGAACTATCAGTTTAACAATTCATGGTTGCAAAATATTGACATGAATTACTTACAGAAACTGGAAAATTTGGTAGAAGCCGACCGTGGGCTTCCAGAGAAATGAAGGGACGCGCAAAACCATGCAGATTCTACGCATTATCGTTGACGATAGACTGAAGAAAGGTAAACCTAAGTTTCTATCATTTGTAGATATAGAGAACGTTTTTGACAATGATGACTGCAATAGCCTCTTTCAATTCTAAAAGTGGCAGGAGTAAAATAGAGGGAGCAAGAGGCTATCTACAAAATGCACAGAAACCAGACTGGAATTATAAGGATCGGTGGACGCGAAAACAAGCAGTTATTGAGAAAGGAGTCAGACAGAGGTATAGCCCTCCTCCTATGTTATTCAGTCTGTACTTTGATCAAACTCTGAAAGAAACCAAGGAGAAATTTTTGAAAGTGAATTAAACTGAGGGAGAAGAAATTTAAAAAAAACTTTGTGGTTTGAAGATGACATTCTAATTTACAGACTGTGAAGGACCTGGAAGAGGGTTTGAATAGAATTGGTCTTGAAAAAAGGTTGCACGATGAATTTCAACAAAAGTACTCGTAAAACAAGAGTAATTGAATATAGTCGAATTAAATCAGGCATGCTGATAGAATCAGTTTAGGAAATTAGACACTAAAAGTAGGAGATGAGTTTTGTTATTTAGGCAGAAAAATAACTCATCATGGCCGAAGCAGAGAGGATATAAGAAGCAGACTAGTAATAGCAGAAAATCGTTCCTGAAGAATAGAATTTTGTTATTTCGAACATAAATTTAATTGTTAGGAAGTCTTTTCTAAAGGTATTTATGCGCAGTGTAGCCTATAAGGAAGTGAAACGTGCGTGATAAGCAGTTCAGGCAAGAAGAGAATAGAAGCTTTTGAAATGTGTTGCTACAGAAGGGTGCTGAAAAGTAGATGACTACATCGATTGCTAATGAGCAGGCATGGAATCCAATTCGGAAGAAAAGAAATTTATGACACAACTGTACTAAAAGGAGGGATCGGTTGATTGGATCATCGTGAAGCCCAATGAATCGTCAGTTAGTCAGTGAGAGAAGTATTGGGGGGGGGGGGCGGGAGGGGGGGGGGCAAAGTAGTAGAGGGAGACCAAGGCTTGAATGCAGTAAGTAGGTTCAAAGAGATTTAGGTTGCATTACGTATGCAGATATGAAGAGATTTGCACAAGACAGACTTGTACTCTTCGGACCGATGATCACAACGATAACATCAAAATACAAACTTCGATAACATTAAAATACGAAGTACCTGATATCTCATACGTTAATTCAGTTGTTTTCTCTTTATATTTTATAGTCGTTTGTTAATCGGCTGAGGATATTCTCATCTAAAAACAGATAAATACAGGTAAATATATTGATTGAGCAGAGAGATACACGAATAGTTCGGTTTCCTCGTCCCAGCTAAGCTTGCGACTGCGACTGCAGTTATCGCTTTCCGCAGTAGGTGTTACCGCACCTCCACTGGGAGTGTCCAATTTTGTTTCTGCACACGTGCAGCAGGGCGCACACCGCTGACCGCACGCGGAGCAATGTGTAACCTCCGGCCACGCCTGGACTCCGTGGCAAGTTCCACAACTGAGGAAGAGTCACAGGGCGAGGAGCTGGCGGGCGATCCACTACAACCTCTTAACTCTTTAGGCAATACAGAGACGCGATAAAGTAAAATGCGTTTAGTGATTCACTAGCAGTTCCGCGTGGTATTCTGATTTTTTATTTTTATTTTCCATTTTTCGATCTCTAAAACTACCTCTCTTCTCTGCCCTGAGAGCAGTACTTCGACTTTTTAGAACATTTATATTTAGTGTCGATAAGGTGGAGTGTGTTTGCTGTCACTAGAAAAAAATGGAGAAGTTTTTCCCTTGCGTTATAAATACCATAATCAGCACTCAGTGAAGTCAAGAAAACGATCTGTGTGTTTTCTAAAAAAATCGTATTATTCCACTCTAGTACGATTAAATTGATTCCCAATGGAATCTTTCACAACGAGAAAGTGGAATGCAAATGTGACAGATTCGATGCCTAGTTGATATGCTTTTTTTTCCTTTTTTGATAATATAACATCTAGTTAACAGTCTGGTGGTTCCAGGAAGGAACAATGTCAGTTTTGCCGGCACTGTAGAGGTAGTGGAGCACTGTCTTGCCTTTATGAACATTGCTTTGTAGTGACATAGCAAAATCTACAAAAATCTGATTAGGGTAACATAACAAACTTTTAAAGCACTTCAGTCATAAATCAGCTGTCCTGATGATGCCTCCGTAAAGAATCTAGTGAATCGGACCTTCCTGCCTGAAAAGCTTTACTCCCATCTGAAATGACCTCGCCGACAATTGGGCGTAAAGCACTTCGTTGAGTGATTAATACATCTCATCCAGTTACTTTCTCTCTTCTTCACTTACTTTTTGTCACTTCTCTTCGTTACATACATCTGAGATCAAGACATCAGTTTTCTGTTTCTTCACGTCTGTCGTTTCCTATGGCTGCAGTATACTTACAGCTCTTAACTGTTTCACATTTTCCTCTATGTAGACATCTTGCACCATTTTATTAAACTTTACATCATTGAATCGTTCTATAACAATTTTTTTTAATCTTATGGGACTTAACTGCTAAGGTCATCAGTCCCTAAGCTTACACACTACTTAATCTAAATTACCCTCAGGACAAACACACACACCCATGCCCGAGGGAGGACTCGAACCTCCGCCGGGACCAGTCGCACAGTCCATGACTGCAGCGCCTTTACCGCTCGGCTAATCCCGCGCGGCTCTATAACAATTACCCGTGAAAACATTTTAATACTAACACTTTCGTTATTTTTGAACATATTTTTTTAATTATTTCGTCGTAGTAGTGCTACGGGCTTCAAAAATGACAAGTTTCAATGTGATGCAGCTTTCACGTTAAGCCATAGGTACTGCTGTAACTGGCTGTGCAAGTCAGTTGATCGGTCGGAGGAGAGAAGCAATGCTACAGCACCAAAAATAGGATCAAGCACAGTAACTGTGTAATGTTGATGGCTGCCAATTTTTTTGCCCAGATTACATGAACAATTGATTCCGCTAAACTCTTTACATTCATTCTACAAACATTTCCCAAGCAATTACGCAAATTCCTGACCTTACTTCTTTGTGTTTCCAGAGCTTCAAGGTATTTATCCTACACTGTTGCTTTTCACATACCGGTATAGACATTATTTATGGCCTTTATATATTGCTCATATTTTTCTTTCAAATATTTGTAGCTTTTTCACATTTGATCAGTAAGATGGCAGTTAGAGCAGTAACCAACAACAGAAACAAAATTCTACAGGCTTCGAAGATTTTTTTAAATGTTTGTATAGTTGAAGAGATGACAGAAAGACGCAGATAATTAATAACGAAAGTAACAACTTCCAAAAGTAATGGCAGATGAACACAGTCGTTAGCAGTTATAAGCACGGCAGTGCCTAATTCGCAGGGTCTTACTGGAGGACATTCCAGACGCAAAGAAAAGAGAATTATCAGGAAACAGTGTTTCAGTAGCAATGATTAAAGGCGGAGACAACATCATAAAATAGAGTTTATAATATATTTGTACACTTTCTGTTCGGAAATTCAGTCTCCCAAAACTGGAAAATGCTTTTATTGTTCTATTTTAGACGAATGGAGACACGCAAATAACAAAGAACGAGTCTAGAGCTACAACCTCCTCTCTGTAATTTTGAAAATATTCACAAAAGTAACACCAATAGCACAGAACTAAAACTGGATGTTAATTAAGTAAAGTAACAAGCCAGCTTTAGAAATCTATGTAGAACAATCGGCCATTTAGAACTCATGACTGTAATCAAACTTCACAACAATGAATATTAGTTTCCAACTTACGGGAACTAGGATCCACACAACTGCTATTTATAAATAGCCAGACTTGTTTCTGTACCATTGTGCAATGATCAGCTCCATAAAATGTAAACTTCTTAAAGTACTAATCGTCCTAAAGAAATTTAGGCCTTAAAAACAATTTGTCTGTTCTACATCTACATCTACATCTACATTTATACTCCGCAAGCCACCCAACGGTGTGTGGCGGAGGGCACTTTACGTGCCACTGTCATTACCTCCCTTTCCTGTTCCAGTCGCGTATGGTTCGCGGGAAGAACGACTGTCTGAAAGCCTCCGTGCGCGCTCTAATCTCTCTAATTTTACATTCGTGATCTCCTCGGGAGGTATAAGTAGGGGGAAGCAATATATTCGATACCTCATCCAGAAACGCACCCTCTGGAAACCTGGCGAGCAAGCTACACCGCGATGCAGAGCGCCTCTCTTGCAGAGTCTGCCACTTGAGTTTGTTAAACATCTCCGTAACGCTATCACGGTTACCAAATAACCCTGTCACGAAACGCGCCGCTCTTCTTTGGATCTTCTCTATCTCCTCCGTCAACCCGATCTGGTACGGATCCCACACTGATGAGCAATACTCAAGTATAGGTCGAACGAGTGTTTTGTAAGCCACCTCCTTTGTTGATGGACTACATTTTCTAAGGACTCTCCCAATGAATCTCACCCTGGTACCCGCCTTACCAACAATTAATTTTATATGATCATTCCACTTCAAATCGTTCCGCACGCATACTCCCAGATATTTTACAGAAGTAACTGCTACCAGTGTTTGGTCCGCTATCATATAATCATACAATAAAGGATCCTTCTTTCTATGTATTCGCAATACATTACATTTGTCTATGTTAAGGGTCAGTTGCGGCTATTACCTTATTTTCTACGTTGCTAGGTCCAGTAGGATCCTCTTTATACACTCTTAAGGAAAGAAAACTGACGAATCACGAAGGAATTGGCCGAATCGGACGGAAATTGGTAGATCTGATGCACATGTGCAGGCGAACAAATGTTTACAGTTTCAGAAAAGTTGGATGATTTATTCAAGAGAAAGAGCTTCACAAATTGAGGAAGTCAGAGACGCGTTGGTCCACCTCTGGTCTTTGCGCAAGCAGTTGTGCGGCTTGGCATTGATTGATAGAGTTGTTGGATGTCCTCCTGCGGGATAACGTGCCAAAGTTTGTCCAATTGGCGGGTTATACAGTCAAAATTCCGAGCTGCCCGCAGGGCTCTGCCCATAATGATCCAAACGTTCTCAGTTGCGGAGAGATCCGACGACCTTGCTGGCAAAGGTATGGTTTGACAAGCGCGAAGACACTCTCGCCTTGTACGGGCAGGCATTATCTTGCTGAGATGTAAACCCAGAATGCTTACCAAGAAGGGCAACAAAACAGGGCCTAAGATATCGTGAACATACCGCTGTGATGTCAGGGTGCCGTGGATGACAATCAAAGGGGTCGTGCTATGAAATGAAGTGACACCCCAGACCATCGCTCCTGGTCGTCGGGGGGCCGCATAGCGGGCAACAGTCACGCTGGTATCATGCCATCTCTGCCGGCCGTTGTGGCCGAGCGGTTCTAGGCGCTTCAGTCTGGAACCACGCGACCACTACGGTCGCAGGTTCGAATCTTGCCTCGGGCATGGATGTGTGTGATGTCCTTAGGTTAGTTAGGTTTAAGTAGTTCTAAGTTCTAGGGGACTGATGACCTCAGATGTTAAGTCCCATAGTGCTCAGAGCCATTTTAGCCATGCCATCTCCAGGGAGTCTCCAATGCCGCCTTCGGCCTGGAATCTAATTGACTAGAGTGGAGTTCACCCGCTTCGAAATGAGCCCCGATCACTAGAGAAGATGTTACTCATTTTTAGGAAACATTTTAAAAGTTTCTCGAACACCAGCTGCGGAGGTCCTCAGCGTACTGACGGCGGCGAATAGGACACGGCAGAGGAAACTTCGGCGTGGCATTACGTGTGGCCTGGCGCAATAGAAGCTCCCTATAAGAACATCAGATAGAAAGAATCTCATAGAAAGTTTGAAGTGGGACTCACTTGCAGGCAGACGGCGCGGTAAACAGAAGGGGCTGCTCACTAAATACCGAAATCCGATCTTCACCGCGGATGTAGAGCATATATTATTACCACCAACTTTCAAATGGCGCAATCATCACGATTCAAAGATAAGGGAAATAAGAGCTCGTACTGAGGCGTTCAGACAGTCGTTTTTCCCTCGCGTGATCCGCGAGTGGAACAGAGGGGGGTGAGGGGGGGGGGGGGGGAGGAATATGACTTTGGGGCTAATTGTGCCCTCTGCCACACACCGCTTGGTGGCGAACGGTGTATATATGTAGATATACATGTAGAAAGAAAAGAAATATAATTCTACAAAAAGATTTTTGAAATGTTTCTTAAAAATAGTTTTAAATCTCCTTCAGTGTTGCTTAAAATTTAATTATTTTAAATTATTTTTGTCACCATGCGTACTTTGGAACATTTTCGGCATGTCAGTCAATTTTCCGCAGACAGAGGTCATTTTTCAGCGCTACAATCGTCCCAGTAACTACGATTCTTGAAAAATGCACTGTAATTCTCAGCATGCGAGTATATTTTTGTTATGACAATGAACTTGCAGCTCTCTTCCAACAGGTTAGTCTAAGTTTGATAAATAGCATGCTTGCTTTGAATCATAATTAGTATCTGAAAATCTGGAGCATTGTAAACGTTAGTTTTGAGCCAATTGTCGTATCATTTTGTTTAACAGAACTAAAGATGGGCAGCTGCCTCGAAACCGCTTATTTAAAAATAAATAAGAGCTATCTAAAGACTGAAATTGGACATATTTGTACTAAATGCAACTATGTTTTGACTTTTGTATCCCGCCTGGATAGGTGGTGCGTGGGTCTGCTCCTGTGAACTGCTTCTGTAATATAGTCCGAGAGTGAAGGAAGCGAGTAGCAGCAGAAGAGGTGAAGCACTTCGGTACTGCATGTAACTTTAACACTTTTAATAGAGTCAAAACCACAAGTAAATATCAAATGCGTACATAACATTGGCTAGGATGAGCACGTGGGTGTGAAGCCGTAGTCCATGTCTAATCCTTTGAAGTTAGGGTGACTGTTCTGTGTAATCTCAAAACTAACAAAGACTCGTTGCTGTCCAAACTTTAACTGAACGTAGCTAATACAAAGTCTCAATAGCAAGCTAGCCCACTCGCTAGTAGGAGCGATATTTCCAGGCCGTCTACTTTTGATGAAATAGGCGGAAATCCAGACGGCCCTCCCTCAGCTTCACAGTGTCGGCCAGAGGGCGCTGTGGTCGGCGGGGTCAGTCTTCTCTCGTTGTGCCAACTTAAGAGAGCGTGCACCAACATTGTGGCATCGTAACTACCGACGCCGCATTGACAATCACGAAAGCTTCTTTACTTTGCGTACTTTTACTCTGTAATATCCTGTGGTATCAGAGTTTCGAACAACTCTGCTCATTCTCAAATAAAAGTCGTAACCGAGCAAAGGACACACAGAACGACCTGCGAGACCATTTCGCAAACTTTGTGCTAGTCATTATCCAAGCGTCTCGGAATTCTGATTCTAGCGTCGCTGCGCATTTAATCTCTGATGGAATTTGTAGTTTAAAGTATGCACTCAATCAGATGGAAGTGTCACAGTCACTCAATGAACACCAGATGTGAAAAACAATCTGAAATTACGTAACACTACTTTAACCAAACTACTCAGAGGTGAACATTATTCTGCAGGTTTCATTTTCGACAGTTTCCCAGCGGAACTGAAAAATTTTAATGATAAACACTGTAGCTTCAAAACGAAGTTGAAAGACTCCATTGTGGCACATTCCTGGTATTCTTTCCTCGCAGCATTTGAGAGCTTTACACTATGACGTATTATTTATTGTACGTATTACTGTAGGCGCTTCTTTTTTCTTTTTATTTCATGCTCTTCTTTCTGGCAGTTGATTTTCGTAATTGCTTTTTCGTGAATCATATAATGACCCATTTCACGATTGGAACAGCATTAGCGCAAATGGTCCCACAGGACATGGTGAATTAAGATTACTTAAATTAAGTGAAAAATTAACTCATTAGACTTGTATGTCGGAGAACTGTGGCTTGTGTACTGATCCAGTTCGTCAGACTTAGGTTCCCCAAGTCTCCTGAATCGATTAACACAAATTATGACACGAATTATGGCATCGTCATTGTCGTCTTAATCCAAGGATTGGGTATATGCCGGTTCCGTCTTCACAAAGTTTATATCCATCGGTTCTTTGGTCGAATTATGCCACTCCTTGCTTCCGGGTTGTGGTTTAGGATTTTGTTGAGTAATCTTTCTTCTTTCGTTGTAGTCACATGTTGGATCCACCTCTCTCCGAATACAGTTATTACCTCATTAACAGAACGCACTCGTATATTCAGTTCATTTCGAACACCTTCGTTCTTAATTACATCTCTTCTTGTGCCGTCCATTGGCTCTTCAAGAATCTAAACTCGGCTACTTGAATTTTGCTCTCATCTTTCCTTTTATTTATCCAACTTTCGCTTCCATACAAGATTAAGGTATCGCCATAATTCTATAAAATTTAAATTTTGTATCTTTCCGGTGTTTCATAGTTAATTGTTCTGTTGATTGTTCCACATAGTTCTTCTGATTTGTGCAGTTCTTCATCTGTGTCATTATCATAATCATAACTCGTGTCGCAGACCAAATATTTAAAATGTGACACATGCTGAACTACTTTGTTGATAACTACTGCTTTCGTCCGTACTGTGTATCCTCGTACGGATATAAAATCACATGCCGGGAGTATCACTCTTGCTACATTGGACAGACGGGGAGGTCAGTCTGTACCAGGCTTGAGGAACACCACAGAAACTGGAGATTGAGGAAGCCTGATTCATCCTTTGCAGAAGATTGCCTGAACAATAATCACAAATACACAATAGATGTATAAGTCCTACACACAAAGGAAAAGGGGGCCACACTCGACAATTAGAAATTTTAGAAATTAAAAAACAGAAGTGTATATCCCGACATCTATTATTAATCGAGAAAACCCAATTTAATTATTCACCTCTTTTAGATGAGATCACAAACCCAGGATAGAAGCAAAACTTTGGGCCCCAGTCCGTCTTACTTAAAAATATCTTAGCTTATGCATAACATTCTCTGGTCATTGTAGTATAATTGGTGAATGTGTAATAATGGATATAATTTGTTAAAAAAATCGTCATTGATGTAAGTGTACATTATGTTATGAATCGATACCTAAGAAGTTGAGATTATCTTTGCCTTGTCATCATGTTTATCAATGTATTATCATCTTTGGGAATCATAAATGTCCTTGAAAATGGGCTTATTACCCGAAACCTAGGTTCTGCAACAACATTAACAAAAAATTGTCAAACAAGGCTAAAAGCAGTGGTTGTTTAGTTAATTTACAATGTTTCACCAAGAATCCACAGTTAATTCAATAAAAATAAGTATGCTTACTTAATTTAATTTATGGATAATTATCTGTTTTCCAGTTCTTGAGGAAAATTTTAATATAAATGCAGGAAAGAGTAGACGACACGGAACACCGCCGTCTGATTCTTAGTTTGATTTTAACTCATTTGTCTTATTCTCTTCTATATTTGTTACTATTTTTGTTTGAAGATGTAAGCTTCTGATTTCCGTTATGCAATGTGATGGCTAGAAACTCATTCACTATTGGCTATAATTTATTTCGAACAACTCGATTGAAAGCTTTTTCAGATTCTGTAAAAGCTATGCGGATTTCAAATCTGATTGTTAGTCCATATTGGAAGAAAACCTTTTTCATACTCAGTCTCCACAAAGCAAAGCTGGATGAATGAATCCAAAGTTGTCCTCCGTCTCTAAGGATCACGAAAAATTGAAGAAAAAATGCTTCTCAGATTTGTCCTGCATTTTATAACTGACCACAGCGGCCGGCTGTGTATAATTTCCTCGCTCCCTATTGAACTGGCGGATGTCGAGTACTCCGACTGAAATTGCGCGGTATCTCCGCCCCCGGAAATATCTCCCCAGCAGCAGCTCTACAGCATGTACTTCGGAGGCGTTTTCTTCGAATCGCAGTGCAAACGCAGATACGAACTACGCAATACCTGGATTAACGGTTGGTTCGAACGGCATTTTTCACTGTGAACAAAGAACGAGGACAGCGACCTGCGAGTGTTACCGCTCTTCTAATGGAAGGCCGTTCTGTGCGTCTTTTTTTGCTGGCGCATCGCAGAGACGTCCTCCGGACAAACAGCTGCGAGCAGAAACGGCCTTGCCTGCGGCAGGCCGCCGCCAAATTATAGTCATTATCGTCCTCTTCTGCGTCGAGTCAACAGCACACAGAAGCGACCGTTACTTGGAACAGCAATACTCTCTATTTAGAAGACAGAGCCGCAGGTGATCCCTGTAATCTGGAGCACCGTTCAGCCGCTTGAGTCGACGGAAATCGTCCGAAGATAGTACCAGGTTGGACTGGCGAAACATGAGGAAGCAGATGTTATTTCTTCTGACAAGAAACCTCTAAACTATAAAAACAAGTGTAACGCCGGAAATGCATATCCTCCTATTTCCACCTATTGTACTATTAATTTTTTCCTTATTTTGTTACCTGAAGATATGACGTTTCTGTGTCTTTGTATATTGTAATTGTTTTACTATATATATATATATATATATATATATATATATATATATATATATATGCATTTATGTCGATGTATAATTGGTTTGTTTTGTAAATATTATTTGTATTTTTACGCTGGGTCTGGCCTAGGGTAAACTATGCTGTCGAACGACTACACCGATAGGTCGTGTGGAGAACCAAAGTGTTTAGGATCTTTGGTAGTGTTAACTCTGCCGCGTGGAGCGCGGGCAGAGCAGAGTCTGGCTGGTGTAGTACGGTTGAGCAGGTGTGTTGCGTGACGCACCCGCGAGTCGCCGCGCTTTCGGGGTTTGGCAGCATGTAATTGCGCTCGACTTGGTATGATAGTTTCTGACACGGTGTCGCGGACGGGAAGCATTAGCTGGCGCACATCAAGAGTCCGTTTCGCCTGGTGACAGTGTCGAGAAGAAGGCATGCCAACATCCAACTTCTGCAACAGCGACGGCCAACAATGAGTGACTGCCGCCACCTCCTCGACCGACGACTAGAAACCTTCAATCAACCAACAAGGAAGACTGGAAGCACGTAAAGTTTTAGAACTGTATGGCAGACCTCAGCTTTTAAAATTGTTGCATCACAAAATTACAGCAACTTAGCATGAACCTTTGTTGCTCATTGTCCCAACTGCATTACCAAGCAGGGTCCCTTCCTTTTCCGAAATGAACCCGAGTGTCGTTGAAATTCAGACGGCAGCATTAAAGTAATATCATTCCATTTCACTGCTTTAATTTCTAAGTTCACTTAAAGTATTCATAGCTGGGTACAATATTTAGATTACACTAGCACAAATTAAGAGTGCGAGTTTTGTTACCATATTTTAGCTTACCTGTGACTGCAGCTCAGCTTGGTACGTACTAAATTTTACCATTGTTAATTGTTCAGAATCATTTAATTCAAGTTCAAAGTTAAATCTCTTATTTCTAAATTGCATAGATTCAAGTAGCTTTTGAAATGATTGTTGAGGTAGCCCAAGACTAACCTTATTTTACTGAATTTCGTAGTGCTTCAGAAACAAATCTCACTATTAATTTCAGTCACTAAATTAACTTTCAATTTTCCGGTTTTATTAATTCTTTTGCTAAATTAAGTCAGAGTGTAGCGGAATTTATTACTTCTGACAAACTTTCAGTTTTCACACAACACGTGTCAACCTACAGTTGCCACTCTTTTAGTGCTAATTATATGTGCAATAACCTTTCGTTTTCAGTTATTATAGTAGTTGTCCATAGGACTGGCGACCGTAATTTTCCCCAAATCTCAAATATCTAATTAACGCCAATTAATTGTTAACATGATGACCGCACATTTACTTTCTTTATTAATTTTACCCTTTTCTCAAAATTAATTTCCACCAATTTCATTTGCATTTTACCTTTCGTTTAGATGTAACCCTTTCCTCCCTCTTTACCGACAAATTAACTTCGGTGACGATTGCTTTTCCCAAATTTCCATTAGGTGCACGCGGTTTAATTTTTCACTGTCATTAAGATCGATAAGTGAGGGGGAGGTTACACAAGCCACAGCGATTTGCCGAAAGATCTGTGGAAGTTTCCATCAGATCCAGACTTGTATTTAAGCACAAACATATGAGCATAGCACCACAGAAGGGCTGCGGGACGACTTGGATCTCCAACCTCCTCTGAGAGGGATGGCCTATGGGAGGACATGGCTCTTGAACCTGTAATTTTAGGATAGTTCGGTGCTTAGTTATTGCAATGGCTGTTAAAGTTGCATACATATGAACAGGTAAAATAAAGGCATTGGTGTACAAATTTTCCTTCTCTCCAAGTCCGCACGTTTGCCTTACGGCAGAGACTTTACTATTCCAGATTATTACGCCTGCGAGAAATATGTAAAAAGTTATGACAGACAATTACGACCGCGACAAATATGTAAATCTGTCGAACACTATCGCCGGGGAGTGGAATAACCAGAAAAAATTGTTCAGGTGCGAGTAGGACCTACCCACTGAGCGTCCCGTACCAAACTTGAAAAAATTGAAATTTGTGGTAAGGTCTTATGGGACCAAACTACTGACGTCATCGGTCCCTGAGCTTACACACTACTTAATCTAACTTAAACTAACTTACGCTAAAGACGACACACACACACACACACACCCACCCATGCCCGAGGGAGGACTCGAACCTCCAACGGGAGAGAGAGGGGGGGGGGGGGGGGGAGCCGCGCTGATCCTGACAAGACGCCATAGACCGCGCGGCTACCCCGTGCGAACCAAACTTGATTATGTATGTAGACAGTTCATCCTTTCCGAGCATTAACGATCTCCACGATTTTTCCTGTTGCCGACGTTGATAATGGCAAGGTATCGGTTCTAGGGATTCCCAGACTTTGGTGAATGTTTTAATTTCAAGTTCGAAGTCGGATAACAAACGACAAAAGAAATCATTTTCGTGTGATATAATTACAAATTAGCAATTTTCTGGTTTCTCTTTACTTGTACTCCGAAATATTTCTTCTTGCCAAAATTCATGGTTTTTTATATATGGCCGTATTTTCTGATTGCATTGACTCAGAAGATAAGCCGGCCGCTGTCCCCGAGCGGTCTAGGCGCTTCAGTCCGGAACAGCGCTGCTGCTACGATCTCAGGTTCGAATCCTGCCTCGGGCATGGATGTGTGTGATGTCCTTAGGGTTAAGTAGTCCTAAGTTCTAGGGGACTGATGACCTCAGATGTTAAGTCTCATAGTGCTCAGAGCCATTTGAACTCAGAAGCTAACGTTTATTATACAGTCAGTGAAACACAGACTTTAATAAGCGACATAAATTTCAACTTTATACGTCTACCAGTTCCAGAGAAAAATATGTCCTAACAGCCGGCCGGCCAGACAGACATTCTGATAACAAAAGGTGAAAAAAAAAATTTCTTGTAACATGATTACGAATTTAAAAATTTGGATTTTTTTCCCTTTGCTTGTACTGTGAAATTTTGTTTCCTGCCAAATTTCAGGACTACATGTTAAAGGGAAGCACCCCGAAGGTTTTAATGAGTGAGTTGTATCAAAACCTGCCGATATAACAGAACACTATACAAAAAGAAATTAAAATTCTGCAATATGTGGCATACAGAACGAATAAAATCCACAAATAATCACAGAGTTATATAACAATTATGGAAAACCCTCTTGACCTACTACATGTAAAGAGATATAGAAAAAAAACAGAAAATTACATATACATCCACCACATTCCTGTCAGTACATGAAACAAAATTAATCCACAACAGAAAAATGCCAGTGTATATTTCCCTTACCATACATCACATAATATAAAAACAAAAAAAGAGTCATGCAACTGGAAACACAGGTATATATAAAATTCACTGCAAGGACTGTGAAAAATTCTACACAGGACAGACAGCTAGAAGCTTCGCCACAAGGCATTGAGAGCATCTTATACAAAGTGACAACAATCCATCCACCTTTTTCCTCCATGTTAAAAATCAAGAACATACAACAAACAGATTCCAGAATGAGATTTTCACTCTGCAGCGGAAGTGCGCTGATATGAAACTTCCTGGCAGATTAAAACTGTGTGCCCGACCGAGACTCGAACACGGGACCTTTGCCTTTCGCGGGCAAGCGCTCTACCAACTGAGCTACCGAAGCACGACTCACGCCCCGTCTCACAGCTTTACTTCTGCCAGTATCTCGTCTCCTACCTTCCAAACTTTACAGAAGCTCTCCTGCTAACCTTGCAGGACTAGCACTCCTGAAAGAAAGGATATTGCGGAGACATGGCTTAGCCACAGCCTGGGGGATGTTTCCAGAATGAGATATTCACTCTGCAGCAGGAGAGCTTCTGTAAAGTTTGGAAGGTAGGAGACGAGGTACTGGCAGAAGTAAAGCTGTGAGACCGGGCGTGAGTCGTGCTTCGGTAGCTCAGGTGGTAGAGCGCTTGCCCGCGAAAGGCAAAGGTCCCGAGTTCGAGTCTCGGTCGGGCACACAGTTTTAATCTGCCAGGAAGTTTCATATCAGCGCACACTCCGCTGCAGAGTGAAAATCTCATTCTGGAAACATCCCCCAGGCTGTGGCTAAGCCATGTCTCCGCAATATCCTTTCTTTCAGGAGTGCTAGTCCTGCAAGGTTAGCAGGAGAGCTTCTGTAAAGTTTGGAAGGTAGGAGACGAGATACTGGCAGAAGTAAAGCTGTGAGACCGGGCGTGAGTCGTGCTTCGGTAGCTCAGTTGGTAGAGCGCTTGCCCGCGAAAGGCAAAGGTCCCGAGTTCGAGTCTCGGTCGGGCACACAGTTTTAATCTGCCAGGAAGTTTCATATCAGCGCACACTCCGCTGCAGAGTGAAAATCTCATTCTGGAAACATCCCCCAGGCTGTGGCTAAGCCATGTCTCCGCAATATCCTTTCTTTCAGGAGTGCTAGTCCTGCAAGGTTAGCAGGAGAGCTTCTGTAAAGTTTGGAAGGTAGGAGACGAGATACTGGCAGAAGTAAAGCTGTGAGACCGGGCGTGAGTCGTGCTTCGGTAGCTCAGTTGGTAGAGCGCTTGCCCGCGAAAGGCAAAGGTCCCGAGTTCGAGTCTCGGTCGGGCACACAGTTTTAATCTGCCAGGAAGTTTCATATCAGCGCACACTCCGCTGCAGAGTGAAAATCTCGTTCTGGAAACATCCCCCAGGCTGTGGCTAAGCCATGTCTCCGCAATATCCTTTCTTTCAGGAGTGCTAGTTCTGCAAGGTTCGCAGGAGAGCTTCTGTAAAGTTTGGAAGGTAGGAGACGAGGTACTGGCAGAAGTAAAGCTGTGAGACCGGGCGTGAGTCGTGCTTCGGTAGCTCAGGTGGTAGAGCGCTTGCCCGCGAAAGGCAAAGGTCCCGAGTTCGAGTCTCGGTCGGGCAGACAGTTTTAATCTGCCAGGAAGTTTCATATCAGCGCACACTCCGCTGCAGAGTGAAAATCTCATTCTGGAAACATCCCCCAGGCTGTGGCTAAGCCATGTCTCCGCAATATCCTTTCTTTCAGGAGTGCTAGTCCTGCAAGGTTAGCAGGAGAGCTTCTGTAAAGTTTGGAAGGTAGGAGACGAGATACTGGCAGAAGTAAAGCTGTGAGACCGGGCGTGAGTCGTGCTTCGGTAGCTCAGTTGGTAGAGCGCTTGCCCGCGAAAGGCAAAGGTCCCGAGTTCGAGTCTCGGTCGGGCACACAGTTTTAATCTGCCAGGAAGTTTCATATCAGCGCACACTCCGCTGCAGAGTGAAAATCTCATTCTGGAAACATCCCCCAGGCTGTGGCTAAGCCATGTCTCCGCAATATCCTTTCTTTCAGGAGTGCTAGTCCTGCAAGGTTAGCAGGAGAGCTTCTGTAAAGTTTGGAAGGTAGGAGACGAGATACTGGCAGAAGTAAAGCTGTGAGACCGGGCGTGAGTCGTGCTTCGGTAGCTCAGTTGGTAGAGCGCTTGCCCGCGAAAGGCAAAGGTCCCGAGTTCGAGTCTCGGTCGGGCACACAGTTTTAATCTGCCAGGAAGTTTCATATCAGCGCACACTCCGCTGCAGAGTGAAAATCTCATTCTGGAAACATCCCCCAGGCTGTGGCTAAGCCATGTCTCCGCAATATCCTTTCTTTCAGGAGTGCTAGTCCTGCAAGGTTAGCAGGAGAGCTTCTGTAAAGTTTGGAAGGTAGGAGACGAGATACTGGCAGAAGTAAAGCTGTGAGACCGGGCGTGAGTCGTGCTTCGGTAGCTCAGATGGTAGAGCGCTT
This sequence comes from Schistocerca americana, assembly GCF_021461395.2. Lineage (NCBI taxonomy): Eukaryota > Metazoa > Arthropoda > Insecta > Orthoptera > Acrididae > Schistocerca > Schistocerca americana. Next base: position 546,580,562 of record NC_060119.1, read on the forward strand.
GCCCGCGCAGGGCAAAGGTCCCGAGTTCGAGTCTCGGTCGGGCACACAGTTTTAATCTGCCAGGAAGTTTCATATCAGCGCACACTCCGCCGCAGAGTGAAAATCTAATTCTGGAAACAGTCGTGCTCCGGCACTCGGCCAGTGCACATCGCGCGGTGACGGGCGGTAGCGCGGGCCAGTGTTTACGTCGCGAGCAGTGCTGCGGTGGCGAGCTGCGTAGCGTGTGCGAGCGCTGTTAACGTTTGTTTCTGTACCACTGTTGTAAGTAAGATGTCGACAATTAACAGAGCGAACAGCGTTCAGTGTGTTTTCGATCGTGCTGCCTTGCGACCGACGGCTTTCGAAATCCATGAGTGGATTTTTGAGGATCTGAAATTGCCGGAAGATGTAGTCGACACGTTCCAGTTGGACTTTGTGCAGTACTCGTTATTTATCAAATTTATTTCGAGTGACACTTATGAGAAATTCGTTGAGGAGCATGCTGGTGTGAGACCATTTCGTCATAATGATGGCAGTATTAGCAATGTCCAAATCGTGCCTTCGGGATACGGAGTGAGAACCGTCAGGGTATTTAATGTGCCACCTGAGTGCCCTAATGACCTGATAGCACGTTCTCTGTCACTGTACGGCGTTGTTTTGTCGGTTACCAATGAAAAATGGTCGAGTGCATATCGCTACCAAGTTAACAGCGGGGTGCGAAGTGTACGTGTGGACTTAAAAAAGCATATACCTTCGTATGTTACCATTGGCGGCTGTCGTGCACAGGTAACTTACATTGGACAACCCCCTACCTGTTCGATCTGCCATTCAACAGAACATCTGCGGATGAACTGTACACGTCGACGTCCATTTCAACTTCCACGGGAACGTCCTGCAGACGGTAGTGAAAAGCTTGTTCCGCTATTGAGTGAGGTAGTCGCGGGGACGGTACCACCACCTCGGCAACCGGAACGTGTTAGCGAGGCGGAGATGCCAGTTCAGGTGGAATGCAGTGCCCAAGACATTTGCGGTAGGACGGACGTCGATCCGGCACCGTCATCCTCACCGGGGCAGTTACCGCTGGATAAGAACGATGCGCCAGCCACCTCTGAAACTAAGCCGTGTGAGATACAGGAGCGGGTGCAGATCAGTTTGCCTGAACCGCCCCTATCGGTAGAGACTGCAGCAGACACGAAGAAAGGCCGCTGAAGGAGAAGCAAAGGGAATAGTAGCAAAGAGGAAAAGTCGGATGATTTGAGACCCGTACACATGTCAGAAAGTGGCAGCGAGACTGAACCTCAATCTTCTTGCCCCGTGCGCTGCGAGGACACCGCGAGGCAAGAACGCATTCGTGAACAGACCAAACACCTGAAGGCACTACTGAGCGCTGAGAGGGAACAGAGCACCGTAACGGCTAAGAGGAAGAGCGAGCAGAGCAGCGAGCAGCTGCAGCAGCGCTCCCGCAGGAACTCGATGACGTCAGTCGCAGCCCCGCGTGGTGGTCAGGCGGATGCGACCACGTTGACAGACTCAGCCGGCGGTGGCGGGCAGGGCGGCGCGCGCACCGCGAAGCACCCCGACAGCAATGAGCCGTGGTGGCAGCAGGACGAGGAGATGCAGCAGTAGCTGCTCTCGCGCATGACCATCGCGCTGCGACATTTCCACTCTCTGAGTACTCCAGACGTTCCCAACGAGTTTGATTCAAAGACGTCGAGAAGGACGATCCACCACAGAGCTCATTGTCCTCTGAACCATCATGTACGATAGCCAAACCTACAACGTTACCACACTTAACGTCAATAGAATTCACAGTGCGGTGAAACTCCGTTCGCTAACTGATTTCTTGTATGGTACCAGCGTTGACATTGCCCTCCTACAGGAGGTAATCACAGTCTTAGAAGTGCCCGGTTACGTTCTCATTGATAACATCAATCTCCAGGATGCTGTAGGCACTGCCATACTTCTGCGCGAAGGTATACCATTTACGGATGTGCAGCGGCTGCCTAGTGGTCGTGGCATTTCTCTTCGAGTGAATGGTGTGCAGATTGTTAACGTGTACGCTCCCTCAGGTAGCACTCATAAGAGAGATCGCTCAACATTTTATAAAAACGAGGTTCCCATTCTTCTTAGCGCTTATCGTGCACATCTCATCCTCGGTGGTGACTTCAATTGTGTGCTTAACGACAGAGACCAAACTCCTCACACGAACAGATGTATCGAACTTGAACATTTAATTCATGGCATGCGTCTTCACGATACATGGCAACAACTGCACGGTGAACGGGTAGCGTACACCTTCGTAACTAGTCATTCTGCCAGTCGGTTGGATAGGATCTATGTGTCCGAGGCCCTCCAGCGACACGCTGTGAACTGTGACATAGCTCCTGTCAACATCTCCGACCATTGTGCGTATCAGTGTTACCTTAACCTACGCCGCCAGCAAATATACCGCGGGAAAGGCTACTGGAAATTGACTGTCAGCCTTCTGCAGGATGCCCAACTTGAAGAGGAGGTGAACATGACGTGGCAACAGCTCCAGCGGCAACGACGTCGTTACGATAGCGCTCTCCAGTGGTGGACTCAGTGTGCTAAGCCTAAATTACGCCTCACCCTCATGAGTTACGCCCGACAAAAAAGCTATTGGCAGAAACAGACTATTGAGTTTTATTATCGCTGTTTGAGAGAACTGTACAGTCGCGCTAACAATCCTTCTGGCGATATCGACATAAAGATCAAACGATATAAAGCGAAAATCACGGCGATACAACGCCAACGAATGCAAGGCATCATCGTGCGAGCCCACCCCAAGGACGTTGCCGCCGAAGAACGGGCCTCTCTGTACCACATCCTGAAAACGACGAAACGGTGTAAAGCCATGTTGATTGAAGCCGTTGTTGATGACGCTGAGAATGCCATCACGAAGCAACGTGACATCATCTCGCACGTCTACGACTATTATAGTCAACTTTACAAGAAGCAAGCCGTTGATGAACACTCGTGCGACGATTTTCTTAGGACCTTGAGCTGTCGCTTGTCGCAACAGGATACTGCAAATCTGGAATCTCTTTTCACAGCGGACGAAATCCGACTGGCGGTCCACAGTGCAAAGAAAGGAAAGTCACCAGGACCCGACGGTCTCAGCGCTGAGTTTTACCAGCGTTACTGGAACCTCCTCGGTCCGACGCTCCTCGAGATCGCGAATGAACTCTGGCACCTGGAAGTTATACCCAAGGCATTTACGGAAGGTATCATCCTGCCCTTACCGAAAAAAGGGAACAGCAGGAAGGTCGAAAACATGCGACCCATCACACTCCTGAATGCCGACTTCAAAATCATCACCAGATCGATTAAGCTAAGGATGCAAACCGTTATGTACAAGGTTTTGGGCAGTTACCAGTACAGTGCAGTGCAAGGCCGAAGTGCAATCTCAGCAGCCTGCGATTTGAGGGACATCATCTGTTCGTATGCTGAAACCAAAGGACAGGGCGCTCTGATCTTTCTAGATTTTGAGAAGGCTTATGACCGTGTACGTCATGACTTCCTCTTTAAAAGCATGAAGAAACTAGGTTTTGGACTTCATCTCATCGAATTAATTCGCAAACTTACTACAAACGCCTCTTCACGGATTCTCATTAATGGCCATTTTACAAAAGAAGTTTCCATTGAGCAATCCGTCCGCCAAAGATGTCCTCTGTCAATGATTTTGTACGCCATTGCAGTGGAGCCGCTACTGAACAACTTGGCGCATAGCGGGATCGGACTTAGCGTCCAGTCTGTCACTATCCCATGCATTGCGTATGCTGACGATGTATGCGTAACTGTGTCATCATCGCAACAACTTCTGTCAGCGGAAACTCTTTTACAAAAATTCACGTTTCTTTCAGGAGCAATACTCAATAGAACTAAAACCACAGCTTTGCAGATCGGTGGCGGTATCGGAGACATATCCCATGTTACCTGGTGCAAGGTCAAGGATTCTCACACAACCCTCGGTGTTACTTTTGAGGCCAAACCAGACAAATTCCTGACGAAGAACTGGTCACACATGCTTAATAAATTACGTGCTGCTTTGATACTTCACTCCGACCGTGACTTGAACATACTACAGAAAGTTAAGACCATCGAGATCGCCATTACGAGCAAGATGACTTATTTGGCGCAAATTCTTCCCATCTCCGACCATCTAGCCAAGAGTATACAACAAGCGTTATGTTGGTTTCTTTTTAGGGGGCACATTTTCAAAGTTCAATTCGATACCTTAACCTTACCTTCGTTCAAAGGTGGCCTTAACCTCATTAAAGTACACAAAAAATGTGTCACCCTGCTCCTAAATCGCATCAGGAAGGAGTTCCGTACCCGGAGGACCAGTATCATCACAAACCTCATTCAGCGGTGGAAGCCTCATAGCCTTGCCCCACCCGTTAATATCGCCGGCATTCCACTTGCTTACCGACATGTGCGACTGTACTACATGGAAATGAGCTACATTCGACACAACATCGTCGATAACGGAAGCCTGACGAACAGGAAGCTTTATGGCCTTCTCACGACAACGAACCACAGGAATCGTCTCGAAGAAAAACATCCACATACACATTGGAGTATAGTATGGCGGAATGTGCACAGCGACGTGTTACCGTCACGCGTCATAGCCGACTGGTATCTAACAGTCAACGATAAAGTAGCAACGAATGAAAAGCTACATAAAATTGGCCTTCATCCAACGCCCAACTGTGACGCATGCGGAAGGGTCGATACGCTTCTTCATAGGTTCACGTGCGGACATGCAGAAGAAATTACTACATTTCTTCGTCAACGATTGTCGGTGATAGACCGTACGACGCCCTGTGGTGTAGATCCTTTAGAGATCATTCAGCCACAAAAACTGAGATATCCACGAGCAAAAAACAACGCTGCAACGTGGATCATGGGCCACACAGCATCGTTTATTATGCAGAATAGGCATGCTACTTTCCTCGACTATTATTCTTACATAGAAATTGAACACTTTAAAATGAGACAACACTGTGACTACAGGAGGATATTTGGAAATATGCTGAACATCATAATTAACGGTTAAATGCTTCAAATACAATCTTTCGGATCGCAGAGGTTGCCAGTGACCTGTATGTATGACTCCCATTTGCTTCCTGGGACTTTAGCACTTGCCGCAATTTTACGATACTATTCCGATGCTCACCAATGCAGAAGGCATTTTTTCTTTCCCATTTTCGCTTTCACATTTCCCTTCTCTCGCGGAGCAACCTTCCTTCAATTATGAAGTGATAGTCTTTTGTGCACCATAACAATTTCTGTTTACTACTTGGAAAAAAAAAAAAAAAAAAAAAATTTCATTTCTTATATTGCGCTACAGCAGCCTAGCAATGATATACACTTTGTTCATTCTTTCTTATGAAAAAAAAAAGTGGAAAAGAACACTTCCTATTTAAACTTCTAAAAAAAAAAGAAAAGAAAAAAAAAGGAAAAAAAAAAAGTTGGTAGAGCGCTTGCCCGCGAAAGGCAAAGGTCCCGAGTTCGAGTCTCGGTCGGGCACACAGTTTTAATCTGCCAGGAAGTTTCATATCAGCGCACACTCCGCTGCAGAGTGAAAATCTCATTCTGGAAACATCCCCCAGGCTGTGGCTACGCCATGTCTCCGCAATATCCTTTCTTTCAGGAGTTCTAGTCCTGCAAGGTTAGCAGGAGAGCTTCTGTAAAGTTTGGAAGGTAGGAGACGAGATACTGGCAGAAGTAAAGCTGTGAGACCGTGCGTGAGTCGTGCTTCGGTAGCTCAGTTGGTAGAGCGTTTGCCCGCGAAAGGCAAAGGTCCCGAGTTCGAGTCTCGGTCGGGCACACAGTTTTAATCTGCCAGGAAGTTTCAACAAACAGATTGGTAAATGCTGTAGATATTTTACAGATAACACCAGAAGGACAGATTATGAATATCGTGGAGGAAATCGAGACATATTTACACACCAGAAACTATCCACATTTAATCCTCAATGAACAAGTTTACCTAAATATAAACATTTCATTGAAGCCTTTATTGACAGTATCCACCAAGATCCTGGATAAATCATGATAAAACCAAAAACAAAAATTAAGTAACACAAGACCACAAATATCCATTCAATATAACCCGATAACATCGCTAATAGGTCCGCCCCGGTAGCTGAGTGGTCAGCGTGACAGACTGTCAATCCTAAAGGCCCGGGTTCGATTCCCAGCTGGGTCGGAAATTTTCTCCGCTCAGGGACTGGGTGTTGTGTTGTCCTAATCATCATCATTTCATCCCCATCGACGCGCAGGTGGCCGAAGTGGCGTCAAATCGAAAGACCTGCACCAGGCGAACGGTCTACCCGACGGGACGCCCTAGCCACACGACATTTCCATTTCCATCGCTAATAGAATTGTCAAGAAGCAGATGTAACGGTAGAATATCGCTGATCATGTGACATAATTGTTGTCAGAAAACTTCATCTGGAAATTAAGTTTATTTCTGGGCATTATTAATGATGTGTCAGAACATACGGGAACACACGGTTGTTTACTATGAAAATAACAGCGAGAAAATAGTCAGTAAACAAATAGACAGCAACAGAATCGACGATACTACATGGAAATTAGCACTTGGAAACGTATGCAAAATCATACTAGCCACAAATAATCGCATGTCACACAACAAAAGTATCAAAATTTATAAAATGTTCTATTACAGATAACCTGATGATGGCTGTATAGCTGAAATATGTCTACAGTTCAAATAAAAAAATAAAAACCTACCTGTCGCACCGTAAACTTTTATCCAAAATTTTCAAGGGTATCTCCTTGAAAGGCATTTATTACGCAGCTGGCCAAGAAGATTACAAACAATTCCATTATGTCCCTGACTACTACGTTGGACCCAAAGATTAAGTGATTACATTTTAAAGAGTCTTTGACCAACAGTAAAATGGTTACGAAATTAAATGAATTCACAAAAAACGCCAATGAAATGAGTAACCTAGCAAGTCTGCTTCTTCCGGCGAGGCAGAAGAAGAAGATGAGACTATCGATACATGGAAGCATAATAAATGGCTGGTTCAAATGGCTCTGAGCACTATGGGACTTAACATCTATGGTCATCAGTCCCCTAGAACTTAGAACTACTTAAACCTAACTGACCTAAGGACATAACACACATCCATGCCCGAGGCAGGATTCGAACCTGCGACCGTAGCAGTCACGCGGTTCCAGACTGAAGCGCCTAGAACCGCACGGCCACACCTGCCGGCGAAGCATAATAAAAATATAGCACATAGCGGCATAAAGTTTAAGCAGTAGTCGTCTGCTGCTACAGTGGAGGTTGAAGTTCAGCTGTATATTGATTCAGCTATTGCCACGATCACTCAGGGAAACCATGAAATCTATTTTCCTGCGACTGTGTAAGTATGCCATGAAATATTTACCAGTTGTAGTCACATCTTTTCCAAGCGAACGGCTTTTTTTTCCAAAACCACTGCGGCAATAATTCAAAAACGTAATCGTTTACGGGGAAACGACTTTAAAAACCGTCGTCTTTGCATTCAGTAACTAAACAGTAGAGTACAACTTCGAGTGCAAAATAAAGAAAAAATACTGATTACAGCCATTGCATTGTTATGTACTGTACTTGCTGAAAGGAGCCTGCAAGGTACATTTGTATGTGGCACCCGAATGTGATAATAATATTAATGCAAACTAAAATGGAGCTGATATAATACAGGGTGGTCGACTGATCGTGACCGGGCCAAATATCTCACGAAATAAGCGTCAAACAAAAAAACTACAAAGAACGAAACTTGTCTAGCTAGAAGGGGGAAACCAGATGGCGCTATGGTTGGCCCACTAGATGCCACTGCCATAGGTGTAACGGATATCAACTGCGTTTTTTAAAAATAGGAACCCACATTTTTTATTACATATTCGTGTAGTACGTAAAGAAATATGAATGTTTTAGTTGGACCACTTTTTTCGCTTTGTGATAGATGGCGCTGTAATAGTCACAAACACATGGCTCACAATTTTAGACGAGCAGTTGGTAACGGGTAGGTTTTTTAAAATTAAAATACAGAACGTAGGTACGTTTGAACATTTTATTTCGGTTGTTCCAATGTACCTTTGTGAACTTATCATTTCTGAGAACGCATGCTGTTACAGCGTGATTACCTGTAAATACCACATTAATGCAATAAATGCTCAAAATGATGTCCGTCAACCTCAATCCATTTGGAAATACGTGTAACGAAATTCCACTCAACTGCGAGTAGTTCGCCTCCGTAATGTTCGCACATGCATTGACAATGCGCTGACGCATGTTGTCAGGCGTTGTCGGTGGATCACGATAGCAAATATCCTTCAACTTTCCCTACAGACAGAAATCCGGGGACGTCAGATCCGGTGAACGTGCGGGCCATGGTATGGTGCTTCGACGACCGATCCACCTGTCATCGTATATGCTATTCAATACCGCTTCAACCGCACGCGAGCTATGTGCCGGACATCCATAATGTTGAAAGTACATCGCCATTCTGTCATGCAGTGAAAAATCTTGTAGTAACATCGGTAGAACATTACATAGGAAATCAGCATACATTGCACCATTTAGATTGTCATCGATAAAATGGGGGCCAATTACGCTTCCTCCCACAATGCCGCACCATACATTAACCCGCCAAGGTCGCTGATGTTCCACTTGTCGCAGTTATCGTGGATTTTCCGTTGCCCAATGGTGCATATTATGCCGGTCTACGTTACCGCTGTTGGTGAATGACGCGTCGTCGCTAAATAGAACCTGTGCAAAACATCTGTCATCGACATGTAATTTCTCTTGTGCCCAGTGGCAGAACTGTACACGACGTTCAAAGTCGTCACCATGCAATACCTGGTGCAAAGAAATATGGTACTGGTGCAATCGATGTTGGTGTAGCATTCTCAACACCGACGTTTTTGAGATTCCCTATTTTCGCGCAATTTGCCTGCTACTGATGTGCGGATTAGCCACGACACCAGCTAAAACGCCTACTTGGGCATCATCATTTGTTGCAGGTCGTGGTTGACGTCTCACATGTGGCTGAACACTTCCCGATTCCTTAAATAACGTAACTATCCGGCAAACGGTCCGGACACTTGGATGATGTCGTCCACGATACCGAGCAGCATACATAGCACACGCCCGCTGGGCATTTTGATCACAATAGCCATACATCAACACGATATCGACCATTTCCGCAATTGGTAAACGGTCCATTTTAACACGGGTAATGTATCACGAATCAAATACCGTCCGCACTGGCGGAATGTTACGTGATACCTCGTACTTACACGTTTGTGACTATTACAGCGCCATCTATCAGAAAGCGAAAAAATTGGTCCAATTAAAACATTCATATTTGTTTACGTACCACACGAATATGTAATAAAAAATGGGGGTTCCGATTTAAAAAAAGAAAACGCAGTTGATATCCGTTTGACGTATGGCAGCGCCATCTAGCGGGCCAACCATAGCGCCATCTGGTTTACCCCTTCAAGCTAGACGAGTTTCGTTCTTTGTAGTTTTTTCGTTTGATGCTTATTTCGTGAGATATTTGGCCCGGTCACTATCAATGGACCACTCTGTATAAAAGATGTATGTCTCTGATAGGCTTTATAATACGGATCGCTGGCTGTGTACGACCACAGAGCCAAAGATACTGTCTCTGGTCCTAGATTGTAGTGCTGGAGTAAAGAGCGCTTGGCTCACAGTAGTAAGTAGCTGTCTGTGAGCGAAAGAGGATGGAGTAGGCAGTTTTTGTGGTGAGCTCTGTGAAGCCACCAAGTGTTAGATTAATGTAGAAATTACGAGAAAATGTAAGCAGAAGTCTTCTCGCAAGCAAGGTAAAGATGTTAAATATTTATGGCTCTCGTTTAGTGTTGATAATTTGTAATTGTTGAGTAACCTCAGAATGTACGTAAATGGATTTGATGAAAAGGCTAGTTAAATATTTCCCTTTTATAATGTATTGTTAACACAGGTGTATGTAATTTGATTATTTGTATTTATGCTTTTTTAGTGAGGTTCGATAATACTTGCTGTATAAATCTCATAGTTTGTGAATCAATTAGTAAAACGCATATAATTTTTCTAAGTAATGTAATTTGAATTGTCAGATGTTATGAAAAGCCAAACTTAACTAGGAATACAATTTTACTAAAAAAAAACTCAGTGGTAGTAATTCAACACAATGAGTACCACTTCCCTGTCCAGGTTATACGTTTTTCAAAGACGTAGAATTTTTCTTAAACGTTTTCATTTATCAGCCAAAACAACTTCCTGTGTATTTCAAAGTGTTACAGCCAGCACTGAAAACCGCTGAGCCTGTTTATTTACTTATTTATTTACATGTCAAGTTCCGTAGGTTCAAAATTGAGGAGCAAAGCTCCAAAGTCATGGAACGTGTCAGTACATCAAATTACAACATAAAAATAATAATGGATAAAAATAAAATGTTTGTGAACCCCACAAAAGTCAAACCATAAGTTTAAGTAAGTGCAATTAACAATGCAATAAGAATCAGCTGAATTTTTCAAGGAATTCCTCGACAGAATAGAAGAGTGACCCATGAGGAAACTCTTCAGTTGCGATTTGAAAGCACGTGGATTACTGATAAGATTTTAAATTCGTGTGGCAGCTTATTGAAAATGGATGAAGCAGTATACTGCACACCTTTCTGCACAAGAGTTAAGGAAGTCCGATCCAAATGCAGGTTCAATTTCTGCCGAGTATCAGCTGGGTGAAAGCTGCTTATTCTTGAGAATATTGTTAACAGGAACTGGCAATAAGGAATATACACATTGAGAGGCCTATGTCAAAATACACAGTCTAGTGAACAGGAGTCGACAAGATTTTGGTGAACCAACACCACTTATTGCCCGAACGGCCTGTTTCTGAACCAAAAATATCCTTTTAGAATGGGAAGAGTTACCCCAAAATATAATACCATACGACATAAGCGAATGAAAATAAGCAAAGTAGACTAATTTTCGTGTCAAACGATCACTAACTTCAGATACCGTTCGATTAGTAAAAATAGCAGCATTAAGTCTTTGAACAAGATCCTGACGTGGGCTTTCCACGACTGTTCACTGTTTATCGAAACACCTAAAAATTTGAACTGTTCAGTTTCACTAATCATATGCCAATTCTCTGAAATTAAAACGTCGGGTTTTGTTGAATTGTGTGTTAGAAACTGTAAAAACTGATTCTTACTGTTAGTTAGTTTATTTTCTACAAGCCATGATCTTATGTCATGGACTGCACTATTTGTAACCGAGCCAGTGTTACACACATCCTTTACTACCAAGCTAGTCTCATCACCAAACAGAAATAGTTTAGAGTTACCCGTAATACTAGAGGGCATATCATTTACATAAATAAGGAGCAGGAGTTGCCCCAACACTGATCCCTGCCCCCACTTGACAGTATCCCACTTAGAACCCACATCACAACCATTCTCAACACTGTGAATAATGATCTTTTGGTGTCTGTTGCTAAAGTAAGAGGTGAACCAATTGTGAGCTACTCCCCGTATTCTCTAATGGTCCAACTTCTGGAGCAAAACTTTGTGATCAACACAATCAAACGCCTTAATTAAATCAATCTCGGAAAGGCATTTGCCAAGAGAGTTATATGATTCCCTGTAGAAGCTAAATTTTTATTCAATTCACTAGCAATGCTCAGAAAATGACTGTTAAATACTGCACATATATGTAATTTATCAGTAACAGAAGTATTTTTACGACAAACTGACTTTATATTGTCGACCTTGTGCTGCTGACCCGACACTTCCTTCACAAGTGACCATATGCTTTTAATTTTATCCTGTGAATTAGCTATTCTATTTGCGTATCTTATTGTATTTATCAATCCTAAATGACTATTGTAACTTTACTGTGTTACTGTTTTTATTTTATAGAAATTGTATCAGTAGAACTGTGTAGCAATAACATCAAAGAAACAGTAAATGTGCACTGCTTAGGCAGGTAATTTGTAAATCTTGGGATGTATCCGGATGCAGTTCAGTTGGAAACCCCTCCGAGATACAGACACGCTACAGATCGGCTCGCGCGCAAAAAGGCGTAGCACGAAACATTTCGTAGTGGCAGGTGCTTTTGGGAAAATATACCTGTTCTGAGAGCTGCGAGCGAGGCAAGAAGAAATCTTAGAAAAAATGTGGCTGTATTCTGCTCATAATAATGGTTATTAGGATTGGAGGATGTTCTGTAATTAGCACAGCCTGTATTCTGCTCATGATAATGATTCTAAGGCTTGGAGGATGTTCTGTAATTAGCACAGCTTTTGAAATATTAACTGCACGCAGAGAGGTATACAAGGAAGAAGAATGTACAAACGGTATCTAAGCTGTACAATAGGAAGAACATGTCTGAGCACCACCGAACTGACTGTAGATCTCACCATCATTGACCTTAAAAGAAAATAATTATTATTTGTTTAAATTTGCTTTTGTACCAGTGTGACGACTAGTGCTTTCTGAAGTTTGACACTATGTCACATAAGCAGTTCAATGTGTTTAAGTGACTGCAAATTATCTTGTTATCCACGTTATCATGTACACTCATGGAAATGGAAAAAAGAACACATTGGCACCGGTGTGTCAGACCCACCATACTTGCTCCGGACACTGCGAGAGGGCTGTACAAACAATGATCACACGCACGGCACAGCGGACACACCAGGAACCGCGGTGTTGGCCGTCGAATGGCGCTAGCTGCGCAGCATTTGTGCACCGCCGCCGTCAGTGTCAGCCAGTTTGCCGTGGCATACGGAGCTCCATCGCAGTCTTTAACACTGGTAGCATGCCGCGACAGCGTGGACGTGAACCGTATGTGCAGTTGACGGACTTTGAGCGAGGGCGTATAGTGGGCATGCGGGAGGCCGGGTGGACGTACCGCCGAATTGCTCAACACGTGGGGCGTGAGGTCTCCACAGTACATCGATGTTGTCGCCAGTGGTCGGCGGAAGGTGCACGTGCCCGTCGACCTGGGACCGGACCGCAGCGACGCACGGATGCACGCCAAGACCGTAGGATCCTACGCAGTGCCGTAGGGGACCGCACCGCCACTTCCCAGCAAATTAGGGACACTGTTGCTCCTGGGGTATCGGCGAGGACCATTCGCAACCGTCTCCATGAAGCTGGGCTACGGTCCCGCACACCGTTAGGCCGTCTTCCGCTCACGCCCCAACATCGTGCAGCCCGCCTCCAGTGGTGTCGCGACAGGCGTGAATGGAGGGACGAATGGAGACGTGTCGTCTTCAGCGATGAGAGTCGCTTCTGCCTTGGTGCCAATGATGGTCGTATGCGTGTTTGGCGCCGTGCAGGTGAGCGCCACAATCAGGACTGCATACGACTGAGGCACACAGGGCCAACACCCGGCATCATGGTGTGGGGAGCGATCTCCTACACTGGCCGTACACCACTGGTGATCGTCGAGGGGACACTGAATAGTGCACGGTACATCCAAACCGTCAGCGAACCCATCGTTCTACCATTCCTAGACCGGCAAGGGAACTTGCTGTTCCAACAGGACAATGCACGTCCGCATGTATCCCGTGCCACCCAACGTGCTCTAGAAGGTGTAAGTCAACTACTCTGGCCAGCAAGATCTCCGGATCTGTCCCCCATTGAGCATGTTTGGGACTGGATGAAGCGTCGTCTCGCGCGGTCTGCACGTCCAGCACGAACGCTGGTCCAACTGAGGCGCCAGGTGGAAATGGCATGGCAAGCCGTTCCACAGGACTACATCCAGCATCTCTACGATCGTCTCCATGGGAGAATAGCAGCCTGCATTGCTGCGAAAGGTGGATATACACTGTACTAGTGCCGACATTGTGCATGCTCTGTTGCCTGTGTCTATGTGCCTGTGGTTCTGTCAGTGTGATCATGTGATGTATCTGACCCCAGGAATGTGTCAATAAAGTTTCCCCTTCCTGGGACAATGAATTCACGGTGTTCGTATTTCAATTTCCAGGAGTGTATATAGTACTGTTCGTGAATAAAGTTCATTAAGCATTTTTTTCATTAAAAGTAGAGGGAAGTGCGTAATTAGCGCCTACTAAGTGCTCTTTCACAGCTGTGACGTACAGTGTGCGTTGCATTTATTGTTCTTATTAATTGAACAAAAAACTAAGGGCCTTCAGCCATATACTACTTTTACACTATTCTTAAATTCACTAAAATATAAGGAACGTGTTCCAGTACATTTGATTAAATATTTACAGTTTATACTGGTAGTACATGAAATGTTTCTGATTGTCCCAAACTGCAATCAAAAAGACGTCATTCAGATTCTAAGTAGCTTTAACTTTTCAATCTAGCATTTCTCCAGGTTTTTTAAAAAATATAAATAACCTCTGTCTTGGTCTGTGTGTACTGCAATGCCACAATGCTGAGGTGATGTTAAAGGATTATGAGCAGGTAAGAGGTAACATGAAAATTTAAATGTTTCATTTTGTCTTCGGATATCCATTGGCTTAGTAGTGAATATGTGACGAATTAGACAATCTGTAACTATTTCATTAGCAAGCTTGTTGTGTACTGTGGTAGTATGATTGCAAGTATATCATTTTATAACTAACGTGAATTGATTCTAGAAATCTTATTAGGCGCCTATGTAAATAAAACAAAATCACCGAAGTAAATCAAAATCACTGCACAGTCCTAATAGGATAGAAAATCTGAATAGTAATCAGAACTCAACTAATTTAAAACAGGGACAGGTCCAAAAGGATGTAAAAAATATTTCTCTGGCCACGATGCAGTGTCTATTGCATTGTTCCCTCAGAGAATCGATACTAAAATGATACTACTGCTTCCTCCACATCGGGTTGTTGTGGTGTTCATGCCTTTCTTTTTAATCTCAATAGTGCTATTTGTCAATGTCCGACAGTTGTACATACCAGTTCAGGATGTTTCTGCGATTATGATACAAACTTTCGTTGATAATGGAACAGTGTAAAACGAAAATGTAAGTTTGATATAAGGGACAATGATCTAGAAACAATAGTAGAATATAGGCGAAGATGAGAACCCACGGATCTTTCTGCAATGTAACAAACTGATGCATTATGTACACAAATGCTAAAATTGTAAGGTAGGCAAACCTGACCAATCTCCAGGTATACATCATGAACGGTGGGTGCTGGATACTGAACTAACTCACTACAGATGGCATGATGTACACTGAAATGATGAGTCTTGATGTAAACATCCTTAAGATTGCAATCTATCTTTACAAGTTGTTGTGTAGAGTCATCAGCGCTAGTGAAGTGAGAACTGTGCTGATTACAAAACTGTGCGGCATGATTTTGGTGTACTGGCCTTGTACATAACTACAGAATTGGGGGACGTGGTTTTCACACATGGGTAAGTAGATGAACACTGCAGGGTAGATTACAGGTTGTACCAGGCCAAGTACTCATGTAGGAGACATAATCACACCATGCTTGCGAAAATCTTACAACTGTTCAAGGAAACAGGGCAAGTGACCACAACAGAATAACTGAGGCGACCACAAGCTTTGTATACTCCCGACTTGGAAGAAGCAGTTCTTGAATATTTAGTAGAGCACCATGCAGTGAGCGCTATATCAGCTGCACGTGAAATCGGTTTCAAGCTGAGTACTGTGTGGAAATTAGCGCGGGTGGTAAGTTCCTATGGGACCAAACTGCTGAGGCTTACACACTACTTAATCTAAGTTAAACTAATTTACGCTAAGAACAACACAAACACGCAAGCCCGAGGGAGGACTCGAACCTCCGACGGGGAGAGCCGCATGAACCGTGGCAAGTCCCCCAAGACCGCGCGGCTATCCCGCGCAGCATTAGTGCGGGGACAGCAACTATTGTATAATCGTACTATGGACATAAGGAAGAAGCCGTAATTCCTGTTGACTGCAGATGTCACACTACGCTGAACCAATGGGCACTGCAAAGTTGTGTGGTGTATCACTACTTTCCTGAGTAAGTACTTCTCTGTTATGAAGCGCGTTTCACCAGAGGTGGAAAGTTCAGTAGCCACAGTAATCACGTATGTTCCATTGGGAATCGCCTCGCTACAGGTCTGAAAAACCATCAACACCGGTTTGAAGTGAAATTGTGAGGGAGCATAGTGATTGACTGGTCAGTATGACAGATAGTTTTTCTGCTAATTGGGAGAGATGCTAATATTACTGTACACTTACAATGGGCAACATGACAAATTGCTGCTTATTATGGATTTGCTGCTCGCTGCTGACAAACACTGTGTTGAGCATGAATTTACCTACTCTTACTGTACATACATTTTTACACACAGACAGGGCGATTCAGATAAGGTGATTTCTCTATAACTTGCAAAAAATGAATGAAAGGAATGTTTATTTAGACAGGTAGACGTAAAAAGACGTTACTCTTTCTGCACATTTATGAAGAGAGTTTATTTAATTAGTAGCTTAGCGCCAGTTGCTTCGCTTGCATAGACTGTACGGTATGCACAGATATTTTTTTTTTCCTTAATCGAATTTTCATGTTGTTCAGAAACTACAACAGCTTCTAAAATTTTCACGCTAATTGAGGCCTTGGAAGCATGGTCTTTTCCGAATGTACTGCTGATCAAATAGCGACTCTGGTAGCTGGAGTCCAAGGTTTTTGTTAATCATGCCGTATGCCTTCTTGTGGTGATATATCCATAGAAAGTTTCATCCCCTAACACATATTTCTTTGTGTCTAACCGGGAAGTGAAACGCCAGTTTTCATAGATTTAGCTTTCAAAATTTTTTGATATAAAACGAAATATTGTCGTAAAATTTCACCCCATTAAGGTTTACGAAAGTTGTGAAACGCGTTTTTTTATTTCTAACAGGGAAGCCAAATACAAAGTTTCATAAACTTGGCTTTGAAAATGGTTTCATAATGAAGTAATTTCATAAAAATTTTCGTGTCCTACTTCACACTATTTGGGGTTGAATTTCCAAATACACTGAAACACATGTTTCTTTCTTGAGTGTGGCCTCTATTACCAGTTTATGAAGATTCATTTTAATCTGTACAAAACTACTGAAACCATCACATTTAATAACCAGTGTAAACATAATGATTTTATGCCAAAGGACATAAATGTAAAGGTCAAAAACAAAATAATCGAAAGCAGCAAAAGTTCCCTGGCTAGCTGCTAAAAATGCTTAGCTGAATCATGAAATTAAATCACCATAAACGAAAAAACAACCACTGTACGAAGAATTATTCGAAATTCACCTTCAGATTGCACAAAAATTAAATAATCGTGTTAGTTTCGCTTCCAACATGGAAAAACTCGAATACTGCAAATGCAGAGCAATGAACAAAATACGACTATAGCATAACAAGAAAATTTCAAACCTCAAATTGTACCACACACACAATCCTATAACAAGAAACACATTCATATTCACCATTTCCATCAACTGTGGTCAAACTTACAGATATAACAATAAATAGAAACGAAGAAAATCTCTTAGAAAAAGGTTTAAAACACAATGCTAACTCACCAGCAAATGAACAACAAATAGAAGATCACATTATATAATCTCAATATATCCTTACTACAGAAAAAAATTAAAAACGTAGCAACACAGATTAAAAAAGCACACAATAAATTCAAAAATAATCATGATGAAACAAAACTTAGAAAACTAAAGAAAAAACTTGCAAGCAGAAAATATCGGTATAACAAAATTTAACAAAGGTAATAATGTTGTCCTCATAAAAAAATGAACACACAGTAAAAAAAAACAAAAAAAAACAGAAGAATTCATCAGCAAAAACAACATAAGTTGAAAGCAAACCCAACCAACAGACTTCCTACATATGTTAAAAACACTCTCAGCAACATATAGTATACCTTACAGACAAGAGAACCAGAGATTTGTATAAAAAAATTAATGGAATCATAATATTAACTGAAGAAAACCTGAACACACAGATGAAACAACACAACTGTTAAAGTTAACAACACAACAAAATTATTTTGAATTCAATCAAGAAGTAAAGTTCAGTCTTGATCACGTCATGTATGTTTTAATGATACAGATGACCGGTTTCGGTTCTTTTTACAAAACCATCATCAGACCCTGGCTCCTTTAGGATGGTAGGCGGAGCTCTCCTCGCTGTTACGCAGTCAACTGCAGTTGACTGCGTAGCAGCGAGGAGAGCTCCGCCTACCATCCTAAAGGAGCCAGGGTCTGATGATGGTTTTGTAAAAAGAACCGAAACCGGTCACCTGTAGCATTAAAACATACATGACGTGATCAAGACTGAACTTTAGTCAAAATATAACAATTTATTGATCACTGCTTTCCAAAAATGTTTACCAAAATTGTCAATCAAGAAGGTTACATACAAGAAGAAAGTTTACTCATGGGTTCACCTATGTTAGTAACATTAGCCAACAGTGTCATTAATTACCTAGAGAAATTAATATTTGAAGACATAATAACAAAGAAAAGCTACAACATCACCTACTAGTACAGGTATATGGATGACATAATATGCATGGTAATAACCTAAAAATAAAATACAGAAATTACACAAAGCTAGCAACACTATACACAAAAAAAGGAAGTTCACAATAAAATAACGAGAACACACTCAATTTTCTAGATGTAATCATAAGAAAGGATAACCGCAAACATATATTTGATGTATACAGAACACCTACAACAAATGTCACTATCTTAAATGCAACCTCAATCTACCTGCAGAATAAGAAACAGGCTGCAATCGGATACATGTTAAACAGACGTAACAGACTGCCCCTAAAACCGTCTGGCTACCAAAAAGATATGGCCATTATAAAAGAAATAGCATTAAAGCGGACACAAAGAAACACTGGTAGATAAACTAATCAGAAAAAAAACACAAAAACTAACTTAACCACATCAACATTTGGAGACCATCTAAAACTGTAAAACTGCAGACCATGCCCTATTTAAAAAGATATGAACATCATAAGAATCAGTACAGACAGACACCTCTTCCCTTTCCAAGAAAATTTCCACATACACAATAAACACAAAATAAACGGTTTCCCAATGAGCAAATCAATATTGGACACTATATAAAATAACCGAAGAAGTCACGTGACAAAGAATAGGGCTTTTCCCGTTCTTCACCCTCTACCATTCAACCCTCTTTCCCTCCTCCGCCTCCCCCAATTTCACTTCATTACATAATTAAATAGAATAAAACACGTACAATTAACTACAGGGAAAAAGAAGAAAGTATAGGTCAAAGACAAACAAGTGGCAATCCTGGCGACACTACAAAGCAAATGCACATTTAGAATTATACAAATAAACAGCGAACAGTGATATACGAAAAAGTATGCTTCCAAAAAGTAAAAAAAAAAAAAAAAATACATTGTTCTGCAAAGCAGCGAAAAATTAGACCACAAGTATCATTGGCTAAGAAAGAAAAAACCAAAGACGTGCTAACAGACGGCATTTCTTGAGCCAAGCGAAAAACCAAGCCGAAATTACCGTATCTAAAAACCAACGAATTGTTAACGAACTGTTTCTCGATCTAAAAAGCAAATCAAACCTTAAATATCTTTAATTAAAGACCACTGATCATTCTTTACTTCACTAAAGCGAAACGCATCTGGTGGGAAAAGCACGCATTTTCTTGTAATTGTAACGACGGAACAAAATACCCTCTGCCACGCATTTTTTTAATTTCTGACCCAGAAGTAAACATCAGTTTTCATAGATGTAGCTTTAAAAATGCTTTAGTAGTTTTCTTTAACGATGATTTATTTTTTTTTTTAATTTTCACCCACCATATACGCCCTTAAGTGGTTGAATTGCCAAAAACAATGAAAAAGGTTTATTTTTTTTCTCGTTGAGAAACTGAATACCAATTTTCGTAGTTCTAGCTTTAAAATTTGCTTAATAGCGACATATTTTTAAAAAGGCTTTCGACTCCTGCTTCACCCCCTTAGATGTGGAATTTCGAACAATCCCTCCTTAAATGACGCCCACAGTATAAGATCCACACCCTCTCCAAGTTTCTGTCCTTAGGGGTTTGGAATGGGCGACGATGAGTCAGTGGATCGGTCTGGCGCTGTTTCGCCCACTCAGCGGTTGAATTTCCAAAAACAGTGAAAACATATTTTTCGTTTTTAACTGAGAAGACAAATATTAATTTCCATATATGTAGCTTTAAAAATACTTTAGCAGTTCTTCAACTATGATTTGTTTTCAAAAAAAACACTTTCACACACTATTTATTTTCCCATAGTTGTTAAATTTCCAAGAAAGTTGAAACACGTATTTCTTTATTTCTGATCGAGAAACCATATACCAATTTTCGTAGGTCTCGCTTCAAAATTGTCTTAAGTGCCATATTTTCAGAAATTTTCCTTGCATTATATCACCCTATTAGGGGTTGCATTTCTGAAACGACGCCTGCAGTATAAGATCAACACCCCCCCACCCCCCCCCCCAAAAAAAAATTCTAGTTTCTGTCCTTAGCGGTTCTGGCTGGGCGATAATGAGTTACGTTTTTTTCAGAGAGATGCAACAACGAATTATAATGTTCTACATATACCATCTATTTTCAATCGTGTCGTTGATTATTTAAACCACATCTGTACAAATCAGTTTATATCAAATATCTATACCAATTTTCGTAGGTCTCGCTTCAAAATTGTCTTAAGTGCCATATTTTCAGAAATTTTCCTTGCATTATATCACCCTATTAGGGGTTGCATTTCTGAAACGACGCCTGCAGTATAAGATCAACACCCCCCCACCCCCCCCCCCCCCCAAAAAAAAAATTCTAGTTTCTGTCCTTAGCGGTTCTGGCTGGGCGATAATGAGTTACGTTTTTTTCAGAGAGATGCAACAACGAATTATAATGTTCTACATATACCATCTATTTTCAATCGTGTCGTTGATTATTTAAACCACATCTGTACAAATCAGTTTATATCAAATATCTATCAGCTTTAGTTAGCGAGCGAGAATCGTTCAGAGTCCTAGGCGTGCAAGCAAAATGCTGGAGGTAACTGGCTTTGTACAGATGGTTGTTCTGGTGGCGGAATATTCAGTTAAGTGTGCTGAACGGGTGTCCATTTTCCTTAAAACACAATCAATCCGTTTTCTGCACAACTCAGTGCGTCTTCTGAACGACCTGTGGACGAGAAGTAAAGTTGCTGGTCTCACGGAGCGTCAAGCATCCACGGTTCGGTTTTTCACTGTTGAGGAAATATTTTCGCAGAAACAAAGGTAATAATGAAATAAACTGAGTAAATAATAATTAGGTTATTACTGTGAAGCGAACCACCGGAGACCACGGGCCTCTTATATCAAAGTACTCTGAAAAAATCCGTCCGCAGCTCGTGGTCGTGCGGTAGCGTTCTCGCTTCCCGCGCCCAGGTTCCCGGGTTCGATTCCCGGCGGGGTCAGGGATTTTCTCTGCCTCGTGATGGCTGGCTGCCCGCCTGGCAACATGTGTGCCGCTCGCTATTGTGCGTCCCAGGTAGCCGAGGATTACCGGCCGCCGAGCCGTCGCCGCCCGACAACCTACCGCGCCGCGCCCGCGCCCGCCGCCTGCCGGTTCCCGCGCCGCGTCAGCCGTAGCTGCTCGTTTCCAACGCACGATCTAACGATTCGGTAAGTGACGATGACCACGTACAACCGCTCGAACACGACGTTGCAATTGCAATTCGATCGAGAATACGTGAGGCCGACGGCCTTTGAAATCGAAGAATGGATGTTCGACGAACTGCGCATAGAGGAGGAGGAACTGGAGGGGCTGATGCTCGATTTTACGTTGTATAGTTTGTTTATCAAGTTGAAAACACTAATACGGTGTGGAACGCTTGTGTCCACACGCGGTGGAACACGAAAATTTAAGCATAGGGATGACGCAGTGAGTGACGTGAAGATCTCCTTCGCCAGATACGGTGTGCGTCATTTGAAGGTGTACAACCTCCCATTTGAAGTGCCTGACGACGAAGTGGGACGTTACTTGCGCCTTTATGGCGAAGTAATATCTGTTAACCGAGAGTTCTGGGGTGCTGGCCACCGGTACAAGGTGGACTCTGGCGTCAGAGCAGTGACGATGGTGCTGAAAAAGCACGTGCCTTCGTTTGTAACGATCGGTGGGCATAGGGGGGTCGTGCAATACAACGGCCAGCCTCAAACGTGCTCAATCTGCAGCTCCACGGAGCACATGAGGGCAACGTGTCCGAGGAGCAGACGTCCGGCGCAATTGCCGCGCACAGAAGCCGCGGAGGCACCGCCAGAAATCGCCACTGCCAGCGGAAGCGGCAGCCTCGTCAGCCGCCGCCACGGAGAGCCCAGCGGCTACCCCACCCCCTGTGCCCGTACCTGCCCCGGCCCCGGCCGTCGCAGGTAGCGCGGGTGAGAAACGCCAGCTGAGCTCCGACTCGGAGGGCGAAAGTACAATGGAGACCGACGCAGCCCTGGCCCCCACCCCCTCCCCCGCCGCCCGGCGGCCGAGGATCGCGGAGGTCAGCGCCCCCGCCCAGCCGACAGCTGCGCCTGTCAACAGCCCTGCCGCCCAGGCCGGGCCCAGCGCCGACGCCGCCACGCCGTACAGCGAGATGCGTGAGCTTGCCATCAAAAAGCAAGTCACGAAACTGGCCCGCATTCTGAAGGAATCAGAAGACGAGCCCAAAGAAAACAACGTGGACGTCCCGGCCGCGGGGAAATTCAAAAAGCGACGGAGCAAGCGGCGAAGTCTCAGCCGTGAAAAAGACGACAAGATGGACGTATCTGAAGCAGAGGAGTCAGACACGGCATCCGCAACCAAAAAGGCTACAACCCCTAAAGCAGAGGACGTAGTACTACGGCCGGAACGGCCACAGCACTCCACAGACCCGCCTCCACAAAGCTATTAAATGCTACAGGGCTCGGGCTCAGTATACAGTGTAATTACGTGTAACGTGAACCGAATGACCGCCGCACTAAAATTAGACGCACTAATTGACTTCCTGCAGCACAAAGCCGCAGACGTGGCTATGTTACAGGAGGTAGTCACGACGGCTATAGAACGGGTACCGGGATACGAAGTCATCTGCAACATCGACGCAGAAACTCGCTGCGGAACTGCCACACTAATCAGGCACAGCCTCGAATTCGGCGATGTGAAAATGATGCCCGACGGACGCGGAATAGCAGTGAAGGTGGAAGACACTGATTTTGTAAACATTTACGCTCCGTCGGGAACGGAAAACAAGCGTGCCAGGAGCAAATTTTACAACGAGGACATCTGCGAGCTACTAGTGCATAGCAACAACGTCGTGCTGGCAGGTGACTTCAACTGCGTAATTTCACCCGAAGACCAGATCCCGGTACCCAACTTGTGCGCCGAACTGCAGGATTTAGTTAGGCGTCTAAAATTAGCAGACACCTGGCGTCTACTACACCAAAACCACAGTGTTCACGTACCTGTATAACCGCGGCAGAAGCAGAATCGATAGAGTGTACGTAAACAGAGAGATGGCCACGTCTGTGACACAAGTAGAAGTATGCCCTGTGATCTTCTCAGATCACTGTGCCTATCAGTGCAAACTCCGTCTACCGAGAAGCAAGCTTCCAGCAGG
The DNA here is from genome assembly GCF_021461395.2 of Schistocerca americana. NCBI lineage: Eukaryota > Metazoa > Arthropoda > Insecta > Orthoptera > Acrididae > Schistocerca > Schistocerca americana. The sequence continues at coordinate 546,604,204 of NC_060119.1, forward strand.
AAGAGGAACGTGGAAGCTAAATACAGGCCACCTCACGGACGGGAAGCTGAAGCAGGAAATTGCCGACACGATCCAGGCATCCAGACAACGGCGAGGCGAGTACAATTCCACTACTGAGTGGTGGGTAGAACACGCCAAACCGCAAGTAAGACGGGAACTGATAAGGCACAGCGCTGAGAAGGCCTTCTGGAAAAAAAACACGGCAGACTTCTACACTAGATGCCTACGAGACGCGATGGACGCCCCTGCGGACGACGAACTGTTTCTGCCGCGGATCAGAAGACTGAAGGCACGTATACTGTGCCTGAAAAGAGACAAAATGAGAGGAGTCATCGCCCGTAGCCAGACAAACGGCGAAATCGAAGAAGAACCTGCCACGCTGCACCACCTGCACAGGGAAAGACAGAGGGCTAATAGCAAACAAATAAGGCAACTCGTCGACAAGGACGGGAACAGGTTAACGACGAAGAAAGACATCATGAGCCACGTCGAAGACCATTTCAACGACCTGTTCCGAGGAGAAGAAAATGACGACGGAGAAATGGCGAGGATCCTGCAAGAAACCCGTCGGATCCTCACCAACGCAGACCGGGCACTACTGAACGAAAACGTCACAGATGATGATGTGAAAGTCGCCATCAAAGACAGCAGAAACGGAAGAGCACCAGGCGCAGACGGAATCCCAACAGAATTCTACACTGCGCTCAGGGGCACAGTCGGCGGAATACTCACCGAAATAGTAAATGAAGTTCTGAACGGGACAGAATTGCCTTCAAAATTCCTGCAAGGGACGGTGATTCTGCTCCCCAAAACGAAGGCAGCCAACAAAATCGAAGACTTTCGGCCAATAACCCTTCTAAATTCAGACTACAAAATAGCAGCAAAGTGCCTGGCTGCAAACATCAAGGTCGCTCTAAAGAAAGCCATTAGCCCATGGCAAACCTGTGCAGTGCTTGGCAGGAACATTTTCGACGCCGTCTGCACATACAGGGACATCATAGCCCACGCAGCAACAACGAGGAGACCCGCAGCGGTAATCTCTGTCGATTTCCACAAGGCTTTCGACAGGATCAGTCACCGGTACCTGCTGAAAACCATCGCACGCCTCGGATTCGGACCAAATTTCGGAAGAACAATCAGGAACGTCATCACAAATGCCACCTCAAAAGTAACAATAAACGGATGGACTTCCAAGTCAATAAGACTGGGAAGATCCGTCAGGCAAGGATGTCCATTATCGATGGCACTCTTCACAATAGCCCTCGACCCCCTACTACGAAAACTAACAGCCGAAATCGGAGGATACACAATGGGTGCAACAAACATCGTATGCACGGCCTATGCCGACGACATGGGCATATTCATCCAAAACGAAGAAGAGCTAGACATAATCCAGCCTATCATGGAATCCTTCGAAAAGGCTTCCTGTGCCAAAACGAATCCGAGGAAGACAGTGCTACTACCAATAGGCAACGGCAGACTGCGACCAGCGAGACAGTGGTAACGAGTGACAAACAACCATAGGGCACTCGGAGTGAAACTACAGCAGTGCCCTCTGAAAATGGCAGCACAAAACTGGCGCAGCGTCTTGAACACAACAAGAGGGCTCGTGAGGACACACGCGAACCGGAAGCTGACGCTGAACCAAAGAGTGCAGTTGGTAAACGAAACGATCCTGTCGTAAGCGTGGTACATGGCCCAAATACTATGTGCTCCGACAGAAATTGCGCGAGCGATAGGAGGCGCGGCGTACTACCTGCTGTGGAGGCGGGAAATCTTCAAGGTCTCCCAGGCGACGTGTTTCCTGTCAAGAGACGAAGGCGGACTCGGTCTGACGGACGTAAAAACAAAATGCGCGGCACTGCTCCTACACCGCGCGATGAAAATGAAGCACCAGAATAACAACAGCATAACGTCCAGCCTGATCAACGAATACAAACCGGAATCTGAAGAGGCTCCTGTAGACACTACCCACATACCATTCAAGTTGCGGAACATAAAACAGATGGCAATCGACAAGAGTTACATCACCGCGGTCGTTGCCAATCCACAACAAAGAACGGCGAGGAAGATCTACAGCGCTCTGAGGGGGAAGGCAAGAAAGTCCAAAATAGAGACGAGACTTCCAGACCACGACTGGCCACAGGTCTGGAAGAACGTCTCGGAACGGACACTTCCTGAGCACGCCAGGGACACGTGGTATAAAATCATCCACCAAACAGTGCCGACAAATGAAAAACTGGCACGCATAAAAATGCGGGAATCCCCAAACTGCGAGCTCTGCAACCAGACCGACACCATCGAACATCGTTTTGGCTGCAGAGAGAGCGGGGAAATATGGGCGGCAGCGAGAAGAATGATCGCCCACATCAACAGAACCGACGAGAGGGCGATACATGTCTCAGCTGTCACTGTTCCGGACGCGAAGCCTTTCCCCAACGCAAAACGCCTGGCCACAATGTGGATCATCGCCATGACGGCACACGCCATCGTCACCAAACGGCAGACCGACAAGGCGCAGTTCCTCACGGACCTGTGGGAGGAACACAGGAGAGCCAAACAACGCTCCAAGTACCGAGAGACCTTCCAGAACTTCCTGCAGGTCCCGCTGGACGCCGCCTTCCGAGACGCCTTCAACACGACGTGACCGACGCCCTCCCACAACACCCACACCCCAGTCGCTGAGGACGTCGCCCACCGATCCCTCCAAAGCCCCGACGTCAAGTGTGGTGCATTGCGAAAGTGTTGCGAAAATGCGCGCAAAGTGAAAGTGGGTACGTGTAGCACTGCCAAAGTGAGAGTTACGTGTGCCATTCGTAGTCAAAAGTGTCCGATAGTCAAATACAGCAGGCAAAAGGAAATAATCAGCCATAAATTTAGTGTAAAACATACAAAGAAATGTTCCAAGAAAACAACAAAATATCAAACAGTGTATATCATGTCATTAATGTGTCCTCTCACTCACATTCTCTCTCTCTCTCGCTCTCTCCACTCAAGGTACGTTTTTCCTTTCTCTTATCTTTTTTTGTGTTTTGATTTCTTGTTTTGTTGTGTTTTATTAATGTGCTGTATGTATGTATATATACATATACAGATATAAGTATACAAATTTCGGTCCATCATGTGCTTAAACGTAGCATGCCTCTTTGCCACTAACAAAATATTAACATTAGACATTCTTTGCACCAAATTACGTGTAAACTGTTGCGTCCACCCTTAGGCAGTACATTAACAATCTCCTGCATTCACGAATTTACCCACATAGATGCTCTGCTGTATATTCCATATTCGCTTTAGCAAACTTGCCAAAATAGGCCCACTTAAATACCATAGATGAATACAACTTTCCTTTTTTTTGTACTCTAAATTTAAGAAAAAAAAACAAATACAAATCAAAAAAATCAAAGTAACGTAAGTTTGTAATTAAAAAGACATAAACAACTGACAGTGAAAATTTAGCTGAAGGACACTCAGTGCAAAGTTTTGTAACTCAACCAAAAGACTACTCAAAGAACAATCAAAACAGAAAACGACAAAATGAAAATAACCGATCAATAATCAAGCACACCACTTCATGTAAAGATCTGTAATTGTTAAAAATTGTAAATAAAAGTTTATATACGTTACAAAAAAAAAGGTGTTGTGTGATGTCCTTAGGTTAGTTAGGTTTAAGTAGTTCTAAGTTCCAGGGGACTGATGACCATAGATGTTAAGTCCCATAGTGCTCAGAGCCATTTGAACCATTTTTTTTTTTAAATCCCTGAATAGATAGAAATTTTGTCGCTGAAGCTCGGGTTCATCTTTTATCTAGTAATACTGACAAGTACTAGCACAGTGTAAACAGTGACTGTGGTCTATAAATTTCTTCTCATCGCTTTCACACCCGGTGTTATAATACCGGATGGTTATAATTGAACTTTTCCTATTTAACACGTTAGAACATGGAAACTAATTACCGTACGAGTACCAAACTTGGTAGTATTAATGTCCAGAGCATGGGGTGCATGATTTCCATGCGTCACAGCGCCACCGTCCAGTTCCAACTACGGCCACCAGGTGCCGTGATCAGTCATTGTTCAAATGGTTCAAATGGCTCTGAGCACTATGGGACTTAACTGCTGTGGTCATCAGTCCCCTAGAACTTAGAACTACTTAAACCTAACTAACCTAAGGACAGCACACACATCCATGCCCGAGGCAGGATTCGAACCTGCGACCGTATCGGTCACGCGGTTCCAGACTGAAGCGCCTAGAACCGCACGGCCACACCGGCCGGCTCAGTCATTGTGATTCTTAGTCTCACACATCTGACCAGACACAGTGCACTTGTTGACATGTCTACATGAGCTTAGGAAAAAGGAGCAGGGCATTATTTGTGAAGCTCTATTATCAAAACAACAGAAATACTGCAGCCGCACTTCGAGAATATCGCCAGCTGAAAGGATTACGGAAGCTTTCTCTCCACCTTCCGTGCAGGGTGTGACGAAGAAGTTCGAATCAACTGGAGAACTGGGCGTCGCTCCGGGAAGAGGCCAAAGACCGGTTGCACCACAGGTGGTCGATGAAATCGCTGTTGCTATGGCAGACAATACTGCGTGCAATTTCCGATCGTCAGGTAGTGCGCGTGCTGTTGAACATCCCCTGGTCCACTGTTCGGAAGGTGCTTCGAACCCTTCTCGAATGGTATCTGTACAAGATTCATATCGTACACCAACTTGCACCACAGACGAACAACAACGTATTGGAGTTGAAGCGGGCTCGCTCTCGACCATCCTATGGAACAGAACTGCGGAGTTTGGGGATCTAAACAAAAAACAAAAAAAAAACAAAAAAAAGTGTGTGGCTATGTTCATCATTGCCCCATACTTTAACAGGTTGGCGCTCAAGGACCAATGACGTGCATTGTGACTGGCCCAGCGTTGTATTGTATGTTAACCGGGGACCTAGAAACGACGGAGAGGCTCTGTCCCCGCTGCAGCCGCAGTGGTCCACAACCCCACGACGACTACGGCAGTCCACTTCACCCCTCCGCCGCCCCACACCGAACCCAGGGTTATTGTGCTGTTCGGCCCCCGGTGGACCCCCCAGGGAACGTCTCACACCAGACGAGTGTAACCCCTATGTTTGTGTTTTAGACTAATGGTGGTGTACGCGTACGTGGAGAACTTGTTTGCGCAGCAAAATTTACATTTGTTGACCTTGTTTCGTTAAGAACGACGTATTAAGTTCTATCTGTAAGGAAGTCCTGTATCCAATCACGAAGCTTTCTTTTTCGCTAAACAACAGTGCCCAACAGTATCAAAAGCTCCTCGAAAGTCGAGGAACATGTATCGACCTGTGCGCCCGTGTCTACGGTATTGTGGATCTCATGTAAGAAAAGAGCGAGCTGAATTTCTCGATATCACTGTCTGCGGAATCTCAGGATTTTTCCAAAGGATATTTTCGTTGCCAATGAAGGTCTCAATGCGTGAACGTAATACATGTTTCATAATTCTACAGCAGACTGACGTCAGCGATATAGCCTCTTAGTTAAGCGCATTTATCCAACGGCGGGAATGGACTGCGGCATTTTTCCGACCTATTGGTACATTTCGTTGCTACAGCGATATACAATGAAAGGGACTAGATCTGAGCAAAGGTCTTGGCCTAGGCTATGGCGGAGCATCCTTCACGAGTAGCGTATACATTGGTGTATAAAAATGAATATGATTTAAATTTACACCTCAGACGTGGCGTAGAGCCCTGTATATCGAAATATATCGATCAAAAGAATTAGGGGAGCATGACATTGGGATTTGCCACACTCCACTGAGCAATAATTGAGGACTGGGTATACCTTTATCTTTCACAAGTTAAGTAAATAAAACACCACTGTATCCTCTTTCATTTACATAACAAGAACTGAAATGTCCGACAGGCGTCGAAAAGAAAGTTGAAACCGTCATTCATTCTATCATCCTGTGTTTTTTCACTGGAATTAGAGAGCTTCAATAACGAGTATTCCCTCCTTCAGCGTTTATCGTTTAGGAGGGAATACTCGTTATTGAAGCTCTCTAATTCCAGTGAAAAAACACAGGATGACAGAATGAATGACGGTTTCCACTTTCTTTTCGACGCCTGTCGGACATTTCAGTTCTTGTTATGTAAATGAAAGAGGATACAGTGGTGTTTTGTTTACTTAACTTGTGAAAGATAAAGGTATACCCAGTCCTCAATTATTGCTCAGTGGAGTGTGGCAAATCCCAATGTCATGCTCCCCTAATTCTTTTGATCGATATATTTCGATATACAGGGCTCTACGCCACGTCTGAGGTGTAAATTTAAATCATATTCATTTTTATACACCAATGTATACGCTACTCGTGAAGGATGCTCCGCCATAGCCTAGGCCAAGACCTTTGCTCAGATCTAGTCCCTTTCATTGTATATCGCTGTAGCAACGAAATGTACCAACAGGTCGGAAAAATGCCGCAGTCCATTCCCGCCGTCGGATAAATGCGCTTAACTAAGAGGCTATATGGCTGACGTCAGTCTGCTGTAGAATTATGAAACATGTATTACGTTCACGCATTGAGACCTTCATTGGCAACGAAAATATCCTTTGGAAAAATCCTGAGATTCCGCAGACAGTGATATCGAGAAATTCAGCTCGCTCTTTTCTTACATAAGATCCACAATACCGTAGACACGGGCGCACAGGTCGATACATGTTCCTCGACTTTCGAGGAGCTATTGATACTGTTGGGCACTGTTGTTTAGCGAAAAAGAAAGCTTCGTGATTGGATACAGGACTTCCTTACAGATAGAACTTAATACGTCGTTCTTAACGGAACAAAGTCAACAAATGTAAATTAAGGGGGAGTTAATTGCGGGTGTACCCTATGGGAGTGTCACAGATCCACTACAAATAGATTGTAAGGTGGCAGAATAAATGGTCAGATTCGCACCTTACATGAGAGCTCTACAAATCGCAATGAGAAGGTGAAGATTACACCTAACGTAAATCGACAGTTATGAGAACATTTTCCTGTCAATATGTAATGCAAAAAGGGATGACAGTCAATCGATGGTAATTAACACACCATTCCTCTACAATGCATGTAAGGGGACTGATGACCATAGATGTCAAGTCCCATAGTGCTCAGAGCCATTTTTTTACAATGCATGTAGAGTGGAAGGTAGAACAGGGAATGCGAGTCGAGTCGCTTTTAGTTTTGAAAAGCCAGCTCCACAACAGCATAGTGAAACCGCTCTGTGGGAGTTACGCCGGCGACCACTTATGGGGGTGGCAGGAAAGAGGACAGCGGCCCCGGGCCAGGTGATTCAAGCTGGAGGGCCGCCTGTAGCGAGGGCATCGGTACAAGGGCAGAGAAGAAGCTTTATAAAACTCCGTTTCGAAATTCCAACGGGATACGAACAAAAGCAAGTGACGCATTTTCGTCCACCGAGTGTGACACATGGAAAGGTCAATGTACTTTAGGCGTCTAGAACAGGCACAAAACGTCCGATTGGCGGAAACTCACTAGGAAGGAGAAAACTACTGAAGTTTCGACGCAGTTTGATAGAAGGGACGTTGCGATTGGTAGAGGGTGTTTCTACAAAATGAGAGGAACGGTCCTATTGGTCGAAAAGAGCCGTGATGTGAAAAAGGAACCCAAGTCGCAGCTGAAGGTAAATACTACGTGCAGAGGCGTAAACTTTGTTCGTTTACCAGCTTGCATCCACTGTAAACTCGAGCGGCCTTGGGTAATCTTGTGCTCAAATTTGTCACTTGACTAACCATCCACCGTAGACTTGATTGTCTTCTTAAATAGTACCGAACTTTGAACCGGAATCGGAAGATTTTCGTAGTACTGACCAACATCATAACGTATGTGTAGGAGCAATTTTGTAAAGAAACGTCCAATTAAACTTTCTTATTATTGTGCTTAGGATTAATGTAAAGAAACTTCCAATTAAACATTCATAATATTGTACTTAAGATTAATGTTCTTTCAGAGAGTTAATATTTAACATTGTTGTGTATAAACTTATTTCACTTTTTGATGTTGGCAAGATGTGTTATCCATTGCGCTGTTTTTATGTTGGCGAATTGAAAACTGTGTAAAAAGCTGTAATGTGGTGAGAATTATTGTGACATTAAACTTGTTATTTCACCTCACACAATGTTCTCAATTCAAGACCAAGCAAGCAAAAACAAATACCATGCAACCTAACAAGATTCATTACTGTTCGATTACACAACTGATGATAAATCATTGCAAACAGCGCCAACGACCGTGCTGAGATGGATACACCGGTTCTCGTCAGTTCACCGAAGTTAAGCACCATTGGGCATGGCTTGTACTTGGATGGGTGAGCGTACGGATACGCCGTGTCCGGGTACACCACATGCTATTGACATTTTTCCCTTTGACTTTACGGTAGAGCGGACAGGATTAAATTTCAGACGTCTCCCCAGTGTTTCATGAAGTGAAAGCATATGAGACTACTGATGGTGATCCGTCCTTCGAATGGGGACGTTTAAGCCCGGCGGTCCTCTTGGTGCTCTTCGAAAGGAACAGCCTATGTGGCGGCGCTGTGTTTCAGCCACTCCTTTCTCTCATCATCTCAAACACAATCATGAGACAACACTACGCAGGCTCCTAAACTTCTACATCTAAATATGCATCATACTCCGCGAGACACCTAATGGTGTGTAGCGGAGAGTACTTTCGGTACAATTATCTGGACCCTTCAACCCTGTTCCACTCGCTAATAGTGCGTGGAAAGAATGATTGTCGGTAAGCCTCTGTATTGGCTCTTAATTTCTCGAATTTTCTCCTCGTGGTCACTAGGCGAGGTGTATCTGGGGTGGGTGGGGGGATGGCGGAGGTAATAAGTTGTCCGACTCCTCCTGAAAAGTGCTGTCCCGAAATTTCAGTAGTAAATCTCTCCGTGATGCACAACGCCTCTCTTGTAACGTCCGCCAGTGGAGATTGTTTAGCATCTCCATAACGCTCTCTCGCCAGCTAAACGATCCCGTGACGAAACTCGCCGCTCTTTGTTGGATCTTCTCTATCTCCTTTATCAGTCAGCAAGTGCTTTCTTTGGGATTGCAATTATTACAGTGTTCTTGAAGTTTGAAGGTATTTCGCCTGTCTCATACATCTTGGACATCAGGTGGAAGAGTTTTGTCCTGGCTGGTTTTCCCAAGGCTATTATTAGATAGGCAATGCAACACGTTTTTTCTCGGTTAGTTTAAGATGAAAAAGATGCGGAGTTTGTTGTGGGCCATGATGGAATATTCTCGCTTCAGTGACTGCAGATTCATGAACTTCCGAAATGTGCCGGCACTAACGTAGCCTTCAAAATGGGGTCTGTAACGAAGGTGCGTTCCAAACAGAGGGCTGTCGTTGAGTTTCTTTTGGCGGAAAACCAGAGCATCGCAGATCGTCACTGGCGCCTGCAGAATGTCTGGGGAGACTTAGTAGAGAACCAAACCACGGCGTGTCGTTGGACGAGACGCCTATTATGATCGCAACAAGGTCGCGCTAATCTAACCGATCGTCCGCATGCTGGCCGGCCGCATACAGCTCTGACTCCTGCAATGTCGCAACGTGCAGACTCCCTCATTCGAGGTGATCGACGGATAACAATCAAACATGTCGCTGTTCAGCTCGACGCCTCTGTCGGTCGTCCACCAGCTGCAATACTCAAAGAAGTGTGCCCGCTGGGTTCCTCGCCACCTAGCAGAAGAAAATAAAGAGGGTTGGGTTGTTTTTGGGGGAGGAGACCAGGCAGCGAGGTAATCGGTCTCATCGGATTAGGGAAGGAAGAGGAAGGAAGTCGGCCGTGCCCTTTCAAAGGAACCATCCCGGCATTTGCCTGGAGCGATTTAGGGAAATTACGGAAAACCTTAATCTGGATGGCCGGACGCGGGATTGAACCGTCGTCCTCCCGAATGCGAGAAAATAAAGAGCAACGAAGGAATTGCTTGTCGGTTACGAGGCTAATCGTAACAGTTTTTCGTAGAACCTCGTTGCAGGCTCTGAAGCATGGGTTCATCACTTGGAACCGGGAATAAAACCACAATGCATAGAGTCTCACGACACCACCTCTCGCCCGAAGAAAAACTTCAAAGCCGCACCCTCAGCTGGTAATTTCATGGCGACGGTATTCTGGAACTCTGAAGGTGTATATTGTTGTACCTGTGTTATTCCGCATTACGTTGCAATGTGCCTTCAGACATGCATACATGTCTGAAGGAACAGTCACTGCGGCGACTACAGCCGTAATTAAACGAATTCGCAGCTGTGGATATGGAGAACCATCAGGTACATATTGGAATGACAACAATGAAAATTTGTCCCGGACTGGGACTCGAATGCGAGTGGTCGCCTTACCATTTGGCTACCCGAGCACGATTCATGGGCAGACCATCCTTGACGACATACGGAATTTAGGTCTGCGTGGAAGTCGTGCTCGGGTAGCCAAATGGTAAGGCGACCACTCGCGATTAGTGGGAAATCCGAGTTCCAACCTCGGTCCGGGACAAATTTTCATCTACATCTACATCATACTCCGCAAGCCACCTAATGGTGTGTGGCGAAGGGTACTTTCGGTGCCACTATCTGATCCCTCTAACCCTGCTCCACTCCCGAATAGTGCGTGGGAACAATGATTGCCGGTAAGCCTCTGTATTGGCTCTAATTTCTCGAATTTTTTCCTCGTGGTCAATACGCGAGATGTATGTGGGAGGAAGTAATATGTTGTCTCACTCCTCCTGAAAATTGCAGTCCCGAAATTTCAGTAGTGAATCTTTCCGAGATGCACAACGTCTCTCTTGTAACGCCTGCCAATGGAGTTTGTTTAGCATTTCCGTAACGCTCTCTCGCCAGCTAAACGATCTCATGACGAAAAGCGCCCCTCTTCGTTGGATCTTCTCTATCTCTCTATCAGTCCTACCTGATAGGAATCCCAGATAGATGAACAATACTCAAGAATCGGGCGAACAAATGCCTTATAAACTACTTCTTTCGTGGATGAATTACATTTCCTTAAGATTCTTTCGATGAATTTGAGTCTTGTGTCTGCTTTTCCCAATATCTGTTTTATGTGATCATTCCACTTAGGGTCGCTCTGGATAGTTACGCCTGGATATTTTACGGCAGACGCTGTCTCCAGCTGTATGTCATCAATAATGTAGCTGTACAGTAGTGGATTTCTTTTCCTACGTATGCGCAATACTTACGTTCAGGGTCAACTCCCAGAGTCTGCACCATTCATCTGTTCTCTTCAGCTCGTTCTGCAAATTCTTACTATCTTCTGGCATTGCTACTCTGGTATAAACAGCTGCATCACCTGCGAATAGCCTTAAAGAGCATCCGACGCTTTCTTGTGAACAGCAAAGGTCCTTTCACACTTCCCTGTGGTACTCCGGATATTACCTTTACATCTGTCGATTTAGTTCCGTTAAGACCGACATGTTGAGTTCTACCTGCAAGAAAGTCTTGAATCTAATCGCAGGTCTGCACCGATACTCCCTAAGCTCGTATTTTTTTAATTAAACGGCAATGCGGGACGGTGTCAAATGTCTTACTGAAATCAAGGAACACGGCGTCAATCTGAGCGCCGTTGTCCACTGCACTGTGGATCTCATGGAGGAACAGAACGAGGTGAGTTTCGCAGGATCTCTATTTACGGAATCCATGTTGATTTTTGTAGAGGAGCTGTTCATTTTCGAAGAACGTCAAAATTCTTGAGCATAAAACATGTTCCATAATTCTGCAACAGATTGACGTCAACGATATAGGTCTATAAATGTGTGGATCTGTCTTACGGCCTTTCTCAAAAACGAGATCGACCTGCGCTTTCTTCCAGTCGTTAGGTACCTTCCGTTGCTCAAGATATCTGCGATAAATTACTGGTAGAAGGGGAGCAAGTTCTTTCGCATAATCTTTATAGAATCTTATAGGTGCCTCATCTGGTCCTGAAGCCTTTCGACTACTAAGCGATTGTAGCTGCTTTTCAATTCCGCTATCAGCTATCTCAATATCTGCCATTTCGACGTTCGTAAGACGATTGAAAGGAGGGACACTGTTCCGATCTTCGGCGGTGAAACAGCTTCGGAAGACCGAATTCAGTATTTCGGCGTTCTCTCTGTTATCTTCCGTTTCAATGCCGGTGTGGTCGCTGAGAGAAAAACGTCTTACTTTCAGAATCACTGAACGCTTTTCTCATTGCTCTCCTTACGCTCATTTTCGCTTCGTTCAGCTTTTGTTTGTCAGCTAGGTTTTTACATCTCTTGAATCTGAGATGGAGTGCTCTTTGTTTACGTAGCGGTTTTCTAACACGGCTATTAAACCATGGTGGATCTTTCCCATCTCTTAAACCCTTACTCGGAACATACTTGTCTGGGGCACATTGAACGATGCCTTTGAATTTTTCCATTTGTTCTCCACATCTTCGTCCTCATCATCGAATATTTGTTGCTGGCTGCTGAGTTATTCTGTCACCCTTGCTGAGCAAATATATCTTCCTACCTTTCTTAACATTCCTTGTAGGATCCGTCCTGATACCTTCCTCCGTTAACTGATTCGATGAGTTCAGATCTGTTTGTTGCCAGGAGATCGAAGACGTTACCCTCAGGAGTTTGTTCTCTAAATATCTGCTCAAGGGAATTTTCGGACAAGACATCCAGAACAATGCCACACGATTCCCTGTCTGTGGCACCAGTTTTGATGGCATGAAACTCCCAATGTATACCTGACAAGTTGAAGTCATCCCCTATTACAACAGCATGATCTGGAAAATTACTAATGATATTCTGCAAGCTCTGTCTGAAGCGCTCTACAACTACAGATCCTGACCCAGGCGGTCTATAAAAGCACCTGATCACCATTTTTGACCGTTCTTTGATATTCAGTTTCACCCAGATTAATTCACATTCGGAATCCATGATAGCCTCGCTAGATTTTATCATTGTAGTCACTCCACTGTACAGCTGACAGCTGTCCATATTCACAACAGCAAATTCATTTCATATATTCTGTTTGATGTCCTCCCTCATGGTGGAACGATTAATTCTGAAGTGAGCTATGCTACCTTCAGGAAATTGAAGAAACGACTTCAGCGTGTTCGTCGCCATGAAAATGCAAACAGTCTTCTCGTTCTCCACGACAGCGCAAGGCTTCATACAAGCTGGTGATGCAGCAAGAATCACTGGAGAACATCACCTTGACATACCCTGGGCCGAAACATTATGATCGCTGCCCACCGCAAGATTGACAGCCTTCTTGAGATGTTGCAGGCACGTGGCACAGTAAGGAAAATATATAAGCAGATCAGAGACGAATGGGGAATCATTCTAGCGATGATACGGACCGCAAATCAGGAGATCCACTGACATAAGCGACTTTGACAAAGGACGAGTGTTATGGCCTGGCGCCTGGAAAGGAGCATTTGGAAAACGGGACAACGGTGCGGGTGTTCGCCTGTTACTGTCGTGAGCATCTATGGAAAGTGCTTGGAGATGGTGATACGACCAGCAGGCGTCAAGGTGTTGGATGCCCACGTCTCACCACAGAACGCGGAGGCCGGAGGCTTTTCCGTTGTCTAAAACAGGACAGGCTGCCATCTGTGGCACAGCTGAACACAGAGTACAATGCAGGTACAGACAGGCACAAGTGTGCTGGAACACACCCTTCAGCACACGTTGTCAATGACGATTGCAGTGGGCCAGGTATCGTGGAAACTGGACTGTGCAGCAATGGAAACGTGTCGCCTGATCGATTGAAACACATTTCTTGTTGGATCAGGTCGATGGCCGTGTCTGGATACGAAGTCATCCATGTGATGCGCTCTTCGAAACGTGCATCGCACCTCGGACGTAAGTCATTGGGGACAGGAGGAGGGAGGGGGGGGGGCATTTATTTGGGTTCCATGATACCTGAGGTGGTAATCAAAGGTAAAAAGACAGCTGTGGCCCACATGAACATTACTGCAGGCCACCTAATCCATTCATGCTTGATGTCTGCTTTGACGGCGATTGCACTTCCGGCAGCATAACAGTCCGTGACTGGAGACCAGAATTGTGCGACTGTGCTTTGAGATGAATGACAGTGAATTCAGCAAATTCGCATGATCTGAAGCCGATGAATACATCTACGGCACTATCGGGCGCCTGCTCTAACACCACAATCCACTGGATCGCAATTTACTGGAATTGCATGGCCAGTTCATGGACTTCTGGTTCCACATTCCTCGGGAAATCTATCAAGGACTTGTCGAATACATAGAATGCAAAATCGCTACAATATTGCATTCCAAAGGTGGACCGACATGCTGTTAAGTATATGCTCAAAATATGTTGGCTTATCAGTGTAGTATACATATGTCCATCACCTTCATTTGACGTCATGGGCTTCGAAGAGATATGGTACCAAAAGACTGACGTAACCGGTCATATTAAGTCTTGGCCATTTCATGAAACACCAATTATTTTCCATCGAGATGCTATTCATAAAGCGATCGCTAGGACAAACACAGTCACACCCTCCCATGTAGGCTTTCACAGCCGGCGTCTTCATCAGTAAACACTTCCGGGCTAAGTTGCCGTGGTCGATCTGTAGAACTTCTTCTCCCTGGCGTTTCGTTCTCAACTACGGAGAACATCTTCCGAGGTGAGTCGACAACTGGCTGCTAGGAGCTGGGGCCGCCGCTTATATGGAGATCGTAGAGGGCGCCACCGCACGTCACGTGGCGTCGATGTGTAGCTATGTCTGGCTATCGTCTGTTCTCTCGATTGCAGGCAATCGATTGTCACGTTATTGACGCAACATCGACCGCCATATCTTGTCCAATTTTAATCCTTCTTCTTTACGGTTAAAATTGTATTGATGTTTGTGGATTTCAATTGCCTCTCTATACATACGTGTATAATAATGCGACGTCCTCGCTAGCACGCTTGTCTCACCAAATTTTATTTCGTGATCTCCATCCTTAAAAACATGTTCCGCTACTGCCGATTTGTCGATATGTCCCAAGCCACAGTTTCTTTTGTGCTCCGTCAACCGTGTATTGATGCTTCTTTTTGTAGTTCCTACGTAAACCCTGCCACAACTACACGGAATTTTATATACCCCTGGGGTGGCTAGGGGGTGACGAACTCTTTTGTTGATCTTAGGCATTCACTAATTTTCTTAGTAGGTCTGAAAATAGTCTCCACCTGAAACTTGGCTAGTACTTTCCCAATGCGATCCGTGATGTTATGGATGAACGGAAGAAATACTTTTCCAGCTGATGGTTGTTGCAGTCTCCTATTTTTAGGCATTTTTCTACTTGGGTGCAGTGCTCGGTTAATCTCGTTTTTCGTATAACCATTTTTCGCAAAAGCCATTCGTAAATGATTTATTTCTTCTTGTAAGTAGCCTGGTTCACAAATATTATTGGCCCTATCCACTAGTGTTTTTATGACCCCCCTCTTTTGCTTAGGGTGGTGGTTTGCGTTCTTATGGAGGTAGCGATCAATATGTGTACCTTTCCTGTAGACCTTATGGCCTTTCTACACTTCATTGAGAAATTGAGGAAAATTACTGCCGGTCCTAATGACATCGTTGTCAGTTTTGATATAGTGTCTTTGTTCACTATGGTTCCAGTTGATGAAGCTCTCTCTCACATAGCCGATATGTTCCCTACTGATGTAGTGGCCTTGTTCCAACACTGTCTATCCTCGACCTATTTTCAGTACAATGGTGAATTTTATGAACAGATTGATGGGGTAGCCATGGGAAACCCCATAAGCCCCGCAATTGCGAATTTATTCATGGAATTTTTTGAACATCAAGCATTGCAGTCGGCTAAAAAAAGCCCCTCGAAGTGGTATCGGTATGTGGATGATACCTTTGTAATATGGAATCATGAGGAAGAAGACTTGAATGATTTCCTGGTGCACTTAAATAGCATCAACCCAAAGATCAAATTTACTATGGAGAAAGAGAAGAATGGACAACTTAACTTTTTGGATGTATCAGTTATCAAACGGGCGGATGGGACCTTAGGCCATAAGGTCTACAGGAAAGGTACACATACTGATCGCTACCTCCATAAGAACTCAAACCACCACCCTAGGCAAAAGAGGGGGGTCATAAAACACTAGTGGATAGGGCCAATAATATTTGTGAACCAGGCTACTTACAAGAAGAAATAAATCATTTACGAATGGCTTTTGCGAAAAATGGTTATACGAAAAACGAGATTAACCGAGCACTTCACCCAAGTAGAAAAATGCCTAAAAGTAGGAGACTGCAACAACCATCAGCTGGAAAAGTATTTCTTCCGTTCATCCATAACATCACGGATCGCATTGGGAAAGTACTAGCCAAGTTTCAGGTGGAGACTATTTTCAGACCTACTAAGAAAATTAGTGAATGCCTAAGATCAACAAAAGAGTTCGTCACCCCCTAGCCACCCCAGGGGTATATAAAATTCCGTGTAGTTGTGGCAGGGTTTACGTAGGAACTACAAAAAGAAGCATCAATACACGGTTGACGGAGCACAAAAGAAACTGTCGCTTGGGACATATCGACAAATCGGCAGTAGCGGAACATGTTTTTAAGGATGGAGATCACGAAATAAAATTTGGTGAGACAAGCGTGCTAGCGAGGACGTCGCATTATTATACACGTATGTATAGAGAGGCAACTGAAATCCACAAACATCAATACAATTTTAACCGTAAAGAAGAAGGATTAAAATTGGACAAGATATGGCGGTCGACGTTGCATCAAACACGTGACAATCGAATGCCTGCAAACGAGAGAACAGACGATAGCCAGAGATAGCTACACATCGACGCCACATGACGTGCGGTGGCGCCCTCTACGATCTCCATATAAGCGGCGGCCCCAGCTCCTAGCAGCTAGTCGTCGACTCACCTCGGAAGATGTTCTCCGTAGTTGAGAACGAAACGTCAAGGACAAGAAGTTCTACAGATCGACCACGGCAACTTAGCCCGGAAGTGTTTACTGATGACAGTCACATCCATCACCCCAGGTGTAACTGTTGTCTTTACACTCTCGGGCAGACTCTTCAAACTTCTTTAATTCCATCTTGTGTATATGGAATGGGACTGCAGTTGGTCGAATACTTGAAGAAAATGGATATCACCAGCCCCAATTTTATTTAGCTACCAGTTTCGTTGCCTCTTTGCGACCATCTTCAGCCCCCTATACGCGAAACGAGACAAGTCATCCAGTCGTTTGTCTTATTTGTAGGCACACTGTATCCAACTGGTTTGTGGTAGTCTAAGCAAACCAGTTGGAATAGTGGTCCCTATAATTCGACAAACTACTGGATGACTTACCTGGTTTCGTGTATAGGGACGTGCTCATGAGGCACCGAAACTGGGAACTAAATAAAATTATGGCTGTTGGTATTTATGTTCTTCAAGACTCTTTAAAGTTTATGTAAGCTGTCTGAATAGCAAATATAAAACGATTAAAGTATCATCTATCTGAATCTCCTTCGATTATCTGTGTGTATGTATTTGATACGCATGGCAATAACGTAATGCACCGTAGAGAGCTGATATTGCACATAGAAATATAAGTAGTCAGTGGCGTAACGGTTTGTCTTCTAATGTTCTTTTCCGTCTAACTATTATTTTGAAAAGCACGTGAGCTGTTGTTTCACCCCATGGACTGTATGTTTGGCGAAACTAACATATATACGTATTGTTTAATATTTATATGAAGGAAGCCACGATGTAACCAGAAGATTACGTGGCACTTTAGCTTCATAACAAGTTAACGAGTATTTCCACTATTCGTTACTCCCCACCCCTTGCAGTAAACTAAAAGAAGTTTGTTAATTGCCAATTACCATGCTGTGTTGTTATGATCTCTTATCAGCTCTTAAGTTACATTTTTTAATCACCAGCTGTACCATTTTAAAAAACACTTCTACCCGAATTTCCTTCAATGACTCCCCAGTGTATGCGTTTGATACGAATGTCGGTCATGCCGTGCGTGGCGGCGAACTTATACTGCACCTGAATCTTTAAGTAAAATCCGCAATGAAATGGTTTTTCTACGTAGTTTTTTGATCGAAATATCATTGTAAAAAAACACGAAGAGCTTCTCTGTCATCACATAGACTAATTGTCTGGCGATAGTGCCATCTCTACATAAAGTTTAACCTTTCCCTTTTGAATACACCGCAAAACCAGGAAATTTTGCAGTAATTTTATTTTAGAACAAATTAGTAATTTTGTACCATTACTAGTTCATTTCCTACATTATTATACAAAGTTGTGTTTATTGTCACTTACATTGATATGTTATTGTGATGTGTTATGTGCATCGGATGTCATTATTGTTTTTTAATCAGCTGCTGTACTAGTTATGCAGCAAAGTACGCTGCATGTACTCTGAAAACCAATAAAAATAAAAACATCTTCTAAAGATTCCCGTGAGGCATGCTTTATGGAGAGTTCTCATGTACTCTAGCTTCTCCGGATTAGCGATCTCATTTCTCGCCCCTCCCTATCAGCACCGCCTCAGAAAAAATACTGGGCTGCGTCCGAGAGAGAAAACCATAAAATGCTGAAAATGCTTGTGTTTATGTTTGCAACATATTTTGCTTTCTGACCATAGCATCTGTAGCAATCAAAATTCAAACTCGTTCCAGCTCCTTGTGCAGTCGCCAGCCTGTCTTTTCCCTAGGCACAGAGCCTGTAATAAAATAAACACGTTTTACGTGTAGAAATTTTTTGTTGCAGGAGTATGGAGCTTCACGTACCACTGACACCTCAAAGGTTGACAGTCAAGGCTCCTTAACAGATGTTGCCGCTGAAGAGACTAGAGCACTGAGGTCCGCAGAAGCCTCGGTATCGCATCGGGGCTGGAGCCTGCTCACAGAGCCCACGCCTGCCGCCGTCCGGACAGCAGAGCAGAACCGCACGCTGCTCCGGGAGGTGTTCGAGATCCTCAAACTCAGCGCCACTGCGTCGACGGACGCCTATGTTACATTCGGACAACATATCGCCAACGAGCTCAGAAAGTACGATCCGACAACCTTAGCCCAAGTGAAGCACGCTATCAATAACGTTATTTACGAAGCCGACATGGAGAGGTACTCTAACGGACGTAGAAGAGCAGAAAGCGCAGCGAGGAATCCAATGTTCGCTCCAACCACAGGCGTGTCGTCGACACCCAGTATGCACCGCGCGAAACAAGAGAATGAGGAAAACGAAGCTCTGGAAGGCGCATCTGTTCAAGACACACTTGTCTATATTTCGTGAAACATTGCCTAAACTTTCAAAAAGATTTCGGGCTTGCAGCCGGTCGTCGTTAGCTTCCATCCACGATATTTCGACTGGACAACTGCCAGCCATCCTCAGGTGAGCCATCGAAGACTGACGAAGGCGCCCTCGCGCCCTCGCTGGTGGAACTGCAGAACTCAGCTGTCTACGGCGTTGTCAATTGCCGCGGCCATCGAAGTACTCTGACGTCTTCGTCTGGAGCAGATCTTCGAGATGACGGGGTTCCACGCATTATCTAGCTGGTAGCCATTGTCACGGTTGATAAGATTGTCTGTCATGCGAATTTCCACTGATTCTTTTATGACGGAATCCCAAAAAGATGTTGCTGTGGCCAAAATTGTTGTCTTGTCATACTCCATTGAGTGTCCAGTGGGAATGCAGTGCTCAGTGCTATATATTACGGAACGGAGGGCGTCTTCGTCAGTCTTCGATGGCTCACCTGAGGATGGCTATCAGTTGTCCAGTCGAAATATCGTGGATGGAAGCTAAAGACGACCGGCTGCAAGGCCGAAATCTTTTTGAATATTCAGTTCGCCAGAAAAATTTTACATTTCACATTGCCTAAACTGTTCATCTGATACTGGAACTGTATTTAACTCTGCGATTATTTATCGACTCCGCTTGGAAAATAAACACGTGTTGTCTATAAATATAATTTTTTGAGTTGAGTTAATACCTCTCTTCAGGTCCGTGAGAATGCCTTCATAAACCTCACAACAACATTGTTTATCTACTTTATTTGAACACAAGTAAAAGGTATCGCAAGTTTCTTCAGGATACCCAAAACGCTGAGAATACCAAATTGATAATCAGTCTTGTATCTTGCAATAACTGCTACACGAATTTGAGATTCATTTTGTTCTCTCTTTCGATTTGTTCGATTCACGGCCGGATTGGAGATTTCCTTGCTCGTGAACTGTGTATTGTGCTGTACTCATCGTCATCTCATCACCACCGACACGCAAGTCGCCGAATGTGGCGTCATCTCAGATAGGACTTGCAAACCGGCGGCCGCTCTAACCCGAAAGGGGCCTCCCGGCCAACAATGCCACACGACCGTTTCATTTTTCTTCATAACATAATAGTAAAGAGTGTAGGTTGTTAAGTAGTACCGGTATGGTTAGAGTACAGTAGAGGGTCGATTACCGGAATACCGAGCTACCGAAACGCGGGTGACCGAAAGCGTCCCTGTCAGCAGATTCAGATTTGCTCTCGCAATGTGGATGTTCCGCTGGCCAGTACGGCGGATTACCCCTCCCTGACAACCGTCATTCTTGTCGTTCTGTCTCCTCAGTCTTAGCTTGCTATAGATCATGACGCTGTTGTGAGTTTCGCAATGACGACTAAACGTAAACTCGTGGTTCGTATGGCGAGCGCCATACTATAGTATAAATTATTCTTGTAGTAACTCTTACTTGTTTAGCTTGGACTTATTTAGTTAATTACTTGCGTAGTAGTACACTCTTTTAGTAACTGTTGGAGAGCTCAATTTCCATCTATTTCTGTAGCTGTAACTAAAGTAATAACGTCTTTTTACCAATTGTGCACATTACTGTCACGTGCAAAATTGTTGCACGCCCACTTTCAGGAGGTATGACGTCAAAAACACGGAGATGCATGAAAAACTGCAGCACCATGCTTGACGTTTAAATTTATTATCACCAATCCGCTCAACCTGTTACGATGAGATTTGGTAAGGGGATAGAATGAACCCTGAGGAACAATATAGGCTACTTTGGAAAGTGTATAGTATAAGATATTTATTTGAAGAATATCACACGAATTACGTAAAAATATTTACTCTTTGAAAAAGCTATCTACTGAAACCTCCTGACAGATTAAAACTGTGTACCAGACCAACCGTCGAACTCGGGACCTTTGCCTTTCGCTGCCAAGTTCTCTACCAACTGAGCTACCCAAGCATGACTCATGACCCGTCCTCACAACTTTAATTCCACAAGTACCTCGTCTCCTACCTTCCAAACTTCACAGAAGCTCTCCTGCGAAGCTTGCAGAACTAGCACTCCTCGAAGAAAGGATATTGCGGAGACATGGCTTAGCCACAGCCTGGGGGATGTTTCCAGAATGAAATTTTCACTCTGCAGCGGAGTGTGCGCTGATATGAAACCTCCTGGCAGATTAAAACAGTGTGCCGGACCTAGACTCGAACTCGGCACCTTTGCCTTTCGCAGGCAAGTGCTCTACCAACTGAGCTACCCAAGCATGACTCGCGATCACTCCTCACAGCTTTAATTCCACTAGTACCTTGTCTCCTACCTTCATTCTGGAAACATCCCCAGTGATACTATTGTGCCCTGGTAACAGCAGTAAACACGAACAACACTAACGCATTCCGGTGCCGTTCTACTTGCAAAAGAAAAATGCAGCTGTAATCATTTACGTATCCACCGAAGTTGTGTACGTGTACGAAATTCCACAGGCATCCGAGCATGTCTTCCGGGTGGTTCTTTTTTTTGCCAGGCATTGTATTGTTAGTGTCATCAACGACCGAGATCCTTGCAGTGACGAGAAGGCGCCTAGGGACAACGGCCGTGCTGGAAAAGGACCAGTTAGTGAGAAAGTGTTGCACTGCCTTGTTGTAAAAGATTAGAAAAAGACGAATGTGATGTTGCCCAGTTGGTGTCTTTAGAACGTTGGCAAGAGCAAGCGGCAAGAAATCGAGTCTCAGCTCTAGAGGAAAAACGAGTTTTGCTTTTCTTTTCCAGAATTTTAGGTTTAATTTAATGTCCGCCGGCCGGTGTGGCCGTGCGGTTAAAGGCGCTTCAGTCTGGAACCGCGTGACCGCAACGGTCGCAGGTTCGAATCCTGCCTCGGGCATGGATGTGTGTGATGTCCTTAGGTTAGTTAGGTTTAATTAGTTCTAAGTTCTAGGCGACTGATGACCTCAGAAGTTAAGTCGCATAGTGCTCAGAGCCATTTGAACCATTTAATGTCCAACCGAAACTTTTCAAACTAGGGTAAATGGTTACAAGGGTCGTTCAAAAAGTAATACAACAATTTTTTACCGGCCAGTTTTAGTTGAAAAAATACGGAATTTGCTGTGGGACATTCGAGAATATTCGCGCTTCAACTCCTACATTTTCATGAAGTTCTTATTAGTGACGGCGGTGTACGTAGTCTTCAAAATGTCGTCTGTAACGGAGGTGCACTCCAACCAGAGAACTGTCTTTCAGTTTCTTTTGGCGCAAAACCAGGTCATTGTAGAATGCCCATGGAGACATGGCAGTGAAGAAAACCACAATTGGGCGAGGCCTCTGCATAATCGCAACAATGTCGCGCAGACCCGTCCGACGTCTCGCGTGTCAGCCGGCCGCATACAGCCGTCTCTCCTGCAATGTTGGAACGTGCGGACACTCTCATTCGAGGTGATCGACGGATCACAGCCAAACGCCTCACTGCTCAACGAGTAATCTCTGTTGATAATGCCCTCATGGTGCAACGATCAACTCTGAAGTGTATTGAGCTACTCTCACGAAATTGAAGAAACGACTTCACCGTGTTCGATACCACAAAAATGGAAACGAACTTCTCCCTCTCCACGCAAAGCAAGGCCTCACACAAGTCTGTGGTCCCGAAAGGAGCTCACAGAACTTCATTGGAGTGTTATTCCCCATCCACCCTGCAGCCTAACTCTCGCAACTTCCTACTTCCATCGGTGTGGTCCAATGAAGGATGCACTGCTGGAAGCAGTACGTAGTTGGTGGGGAGGTTATTGATGCAGCAAGACGTTGGCTCCGACGTCGACCAGTAGAGTGGTACCATGCTGGTATACAGGCCCTTTCAGTAAGGTATAATAAGGTTGTCGCAGTGAATGCAGAGTGGAGAATAATATGGTGTATTCGAATCCTGAATGAAACCGACATGCGTTCAGAAAAAAAGTATGCTGCATAACTTATTGAACGCCCGTCGTCCTTCTCGTTGTTATTTGTGGCGTGTGATAGAAAACATATGTGTATTGTTTTTTGTTTGATTCATTGTTCCATTTTGCTATGAACAATTGCGCAATGTGTTTTCGTAATTGTTGAGTTACCTGAAAAATCAATTATTCGAACGCTCCTCGTCCCCATTAATTTCCGAGAATCGATACTCTGTTGTACTTTTCTTATGTTTTATTTCCTTTAATTTTCTTAACAATTTCCTTTCAAATTTTGAAGGTAGGAGGGAAATAGTATAGGGACCGAAAGATTATTTACGACTTGTTCAGAAATGAGACTACAATTACAAGAGTCGAAGAACATGAACGGGAAGCCATACGTGAGAAGTGAGAGAGAGAGAGGTTGTAGACAATCTCGAACGTTATTCAGTCTGTACACCGAGCACGCTGTCAAGGAAAACAAGGAGAAGTTTTGAAACGGAATTAAAGTTACAGAAAGAAATTTTGCAGTTTGCCAATGACACTGTAATCCTAAGAGGGATGGCTAAGGACTTGGTAGAACAGTTCAACGGATAGGATAATTTCTTCAAGATGGTTATGCGATGAGTATAAATAAACAACAAGGACAGTGGAATGTAGTCGAAGTAAATCAGGAAATGCTGAAGTAATTTAATTAGGAAAAGAGACAATAGAAGTAGTTTGTGAGTTTTGTTATCTGGTCAGCAAAATAACTCATGATGGCCGAGTTAGGGAACATATAATATGCAGACTGTCAATAACAAGAAAAGACTTTCTCAAGAAGAAGAGTCTGTTGACATCGAACATAAATATGTGTGTTCAGAAGTCTTTTCTAAAGATATTTATGTCGAGTGTAGCCTTGCATGGCAGTTAAAGGTGCACAATAAACAGTTCAGACAAGAAGAGTCTAGAAGCTTTTCCAATGTAATACTGGAGAAGAACACTGAAGCTAACATGGGTGAATCGAGTAACCGATGACGGAACCGATCCGGGAACAACGAAATTTGTGGCACAACTTCACTAAAAAAATGATTGGTTGACAAGACACATCCTGAGGCATGTAGGAATATTCAACTCAGAAATGGAGAGAAATGTGAGGAGTAAAATTTGTAGAGGGATACCAATAGATCAGTACAGTAAGCAGGTTCAAGTGGAGGTAGGTTGCAGTAGTTATGCGCTATGAAGAGTCTTACACGCGGTAGGCTAACATGGAGAACTGCGTCAAAACAAAGTTTGGACTGAAGAACACAACAGCTTAATAATATTTTTAGTTAAAATTTTTTTTCTTCCATTTATTAACTTCTATATTAAGTTCTTTTATCTGTATCCTGTTCATGTGTTATTCCCGAAACGCGTAAATAAAAAAGTTTCAGCGACAATTGTACTGTTGTTATTAGCGCCAAAGAGCAATATTAGAGATGTGCTGACTACTCATACACAGTGAGGTTACAAAAGACATGGGATGACGATATGCACATATACAGATGGCGGTAGTATCGCATTCACATGGTATAAAAGAACAATGCAGTGACGGAACTGTCATTTGACTCAGGTGATTCATGTGAAACAATTTCCAATGTGATTATGGCCCATAATAGACTTTGATCTCGGAACGGTAGGTAGAGCTACATTATGTGGTCAAAAGTATCTGGACACCTGCCTGAAAACGAATTAAGAGTTTGTGGCGCCCTCCATTGGTAATGCTGGAATTCAATATGGTGTTGACCCACCCTTAGCCTTTATGACAGTAGTAGGGCAAGGCTGGTGTCACCCCACTCTCCACTGTTGCCAAATTTATTCAAGACTGGGGATCCAAGATGGCGGCGATAGGTATGGCAACGTTGCAATGATGTCATGGTGGGAAGTTCAAATTTTGGCGGGAAGATAGGTCAACTGGGCTACCTCCACTAATCTAAGCCCCTCTCCTCCTCCAACCCTCCCCTCCCCCCTCCCCAAGAAAATGGCGGGAAGTTCAAATTTTGGCATAAAAAGGTCACCTGGGATATGTCCACTAACCTAAGAAAATGGCGGGAATAAAGGTCACTTGGGTTACCTCCACTAACCTAAGTCATCCAACCACCACCTCTTCCTAGGAATTCATGTGACTCAGCCTGTGCTGGGCCGCTGGATAGGATGGACGTAAGACTTTATTTTGCAGGCACTGATCATTTAAACGATCTGAGACAGTAGCTCCATCCAGTGTATTCACCATGAGGTCCAGAGACCAACTGACCTAGTAAACAGCACTGCTACCAGAGGGGGCTATCGTCCTATGGCAGTCCGGGGAAAAATGGCAGGAAAAGGACTCAGCCTCTGCTGGGTTGCTAGAGAGAGGAAGGAGTGTACTTTATTTGTTCGGGCACAATTTGTTTAGGGACAAATTTCACATAGTTTATTTATTACACTGATACAAAACACTCGTGCTGATGTGCTTGGGGTCACAGTAGATAGTCTACGGACCTGCAAACTACTCGTAAATCACCGAAACTATACAGTACACTGATGTACAGACACGAAAACAGCTCGTAAATTGTCAAAATAATGCATGTATAATGCTCTGCAAACATGCTTGCTAATTGTAAACTGTCGAAATTATGCATTGAACAGCCTACAGCCCCGCAAACTATTCGTAAATCACCGAAATAATGCAGTTCACTGATGTGCAGACATGTAAACAACTCGTAAATTGTCAAAATAATGCATGGAAAACGCTCTGCAGGCACGCTCACTAATTATAAACTGTCGAAATAATGCAGTACGCTGATGTGCAGACACACAAACATCTCGGAAGTTACTGAAATAATGCATACCAGAGCCTACAGACCTGTTCGCAAAATAATGTAACATTCACACAAACAACTCTAAATGGTCAAAATAATGCATGTAAAAGTCTCTGTAAACACTCTCACAACGCTTAAACAGCCGAAAATAATGCAGTGCACAAACACTCAGTGCACGTAAAACAAATTTCGAACCATCGTCAACCGCGACTATCAGCGAACTGTTGCAACGTGCGCACATGCCAATACTGCTGACACAGCACAGGCGCTTTGCAGGGCCAGCCAGACACAAGCCAGTGACAGAGAGATGAACCCCATGGCACACGCCATCACTCTCAGGCCGCTGTCGCCTACAGCCAGCAGGTGAAGGTTGCGTCTATTTTCGGGTATACTGTTAGAATTCTTGGAGTGTTATACTGATGTCGCATGTCTGTTTAAATAATTTCCAAGTCACCCGCTGGACGTGAATGTGTTCACCTAACCACCGTGGCTGAGGTATACCCGCCAGTCCAGAGCCGGGAGAAATGTTTGTATAGCGGCTCACCCTTACAGATGCAGGTAGAAGGTTCTCAATGTTATATTGAGGTCCAGGTCACGCTATAGGAATCTGTTACAATGCTTCCCAGAATAGCATAGGGTGCATTGTTCCTAGCGATCCTAATGGGACATGCAAGCTGCATCTAGCCGTGCACATGTTTACCTCCCCAGCGTCTCTGACGCATCACCATGAAATGTTCACATAGCAACTCACCATCGCAGGTGCATGTAAGAGATTCTCAATGTTATACTGACGTCATGCAGCTATGTAACTAAGAGCCAATCTACCTCTCGGAAAGGAGCTTTTGTAATGTCTTAGCTTGTCTGCATGGAAATTCTTGTCCTAACAGAATCTGTTTACGAAAATAGCCCAGAATAACACCGATTTCATTCTTCCTGATGGTCCTAATGTGGCACCCCATCCATCACGTGTTACCCTTCCTGGAAATCGTTAAGTCCTGCTTTCAACAAACGTCTCCGAAACGCAAACGTTCTCCTATAGGTAAGAAAAGGGAGTCGCTACGCTTTCAGCTACCTAGTTTCAACTACTTTTTAATGTCGTCCAACCACTCACTTCCACATCCTAAATACAGGGACATAGATCGATGTATGTAGGAAATGTCTTAGGATTTTCGGTAGGTTAGCGAATGAGACAGGTAAATATCGTCTTACAAAATATTTATTAACTTTTGCCTATGTATTTACACACAGAAAACAACTATTTCCTTATTTTTGTTAGGCATAGCTTTAATAATGTCCAGTTTAATTTTTATAACTTAAATCCACATCTAAATCATCTATTTCTTTCTCCAGCCAGTAATTTGACAAATACGGAGAAGGTATATTCTCAAATTCTGATACATATCTAATTTTCTTCCTGTAAAATACTTGTTTTATGGCTTTAACTATTAGGTCTGTTCCTTCTTGCAGTTCTTCTAGGCGAGAGCATTCGGGGATTTTAATCTTTCCTCACATCTCCTCCATGACGCTATCGTTAAAGCGTTCCACGTCTTCCTGTGTGTATGTCGGCAACTCTTCTGCTCCACATTCTTGCAGGATTTCTATATAGAACTTTAGGTTTACAACTTCTGCAAACGAATGTCCATCAAATGTAGTAATTCCATCACTTTTAAACTCGGGAAATGGCTGTTCTGTTGGTGGGTGGACAACATCCAGCTCGCCACACTTTACACCGATCAAAATGGGAATAGAGCTTAATAAACACATTTTTCGTGTATCCCTTAATATAGTAAACGTTCTCGATTCCACTGATTTCGGCCAGTACTCCAACACGTGACCAGTTTCCATGGCTGTTTACTGTAAATGCCAATATTTTGTATTCCCCTTCGTAGTCAGGTTTTTCCTTACAGAATGTTTAAATCCGTACGTAAACCTGGCCTGCACATCGGCAATAGCTTATTCCTTTTCCAGTTGCAGCTTATACTCTTCCTTTATGGCAGTAGTCTTCTTCGTATAGTCTAATTTCCTTTTCTTTACTTCGAGGTCTTCAGTTTCCAGTTTTCGTTTCTGTACACTTAATACATTAACTGCACTTAAAGGAGTAATTTCTTTAATGGGGAATGCTTTAAGTCTGTTTGATACTTCGGTTCTTTTTCTTAAGACTTGGGGTATAACATTATTTGTAGGAACCAGTCCCAATTCGGCGATATTCCCAATTCGGCGATATCTATATCGGACAGTATTGTGGAGAACAGGGTTCTAGACTGGGAAAAATAAGTTTCTCCTTCTTTTTGTGCTGCAACACATGTTAAATATAGTTACCAACTTTTTAGGAAAGTTGATCCATTTGCTGTAGAGACTTTTTTAAACCTTATCAAGGAACAAGAGTGGCAACATGTTTGTAGTGCTGATACAGTAGACGATAAATATAATGCCTTCCTCAAGACTTTTCTCGTGCTCTTTGAAAGTTGCTTTCTGTTAGAACGTTCAAAACAGAGTACTAGCACAAACAAGCAGCCTGGGTGGCTGACTAAAGAGATAAGAATATCTTGTAGAACAAAGTGGCAATTATATAAAAACGTTAGAAACAGTCACAATCTAAATGCAGCAGCCCATTACAAACAGTATTGTAAGGTGCTTAAAAAAGTTATTAGGAAGGCAAAAAGTATGTGGTATGCAGATAGAATAGCTAAGTCTCAGGATAAAATTAAAACCATATGGTCAGTCGAAAAGGAAGTGGCTGGTCTGCAGAGACAGGTCGAGGATATAGAATCAGTGCGTAGTGGGAATGTCAGTGTTACTGATAAGTCGCATATATGTACACTTTCCGAATATAGCAGGTGAACTAAATAGAAACCTAGTCCCAACAGGGAATCATATAGCGCTCGTAGAAAAAAGTGTTCCGAGACTGTTACCTGAAATGCTCCTCCATGATACTGACAAGAGGGAGATTGAGTTAATAATTAAATCACTAAAGACCAAGAACTCTCATGGATATGACGGGGTATCTAGCAGAATACTGAAGTATTGTTCCATGTACGTTAGCCCAGTACTTAGCCATATCTGTAACTTTTCCTTTAGGAGTGGTCGGTTTCCTGACGTATTAAAGTACTCGGTAGTGAAGCCACTTTATAAAAAGGGAGACAGGGATAATGTTGACATTATAGACCTATTTCTATGCCATCGGTGTTTGCTAAAGTTATCGAGAGGGTTGTGTATACAAGGTTACTGGAGCATTTATATTCACATAATTTGCTGTCAAATGTACAGTTTGGTTTTAGAAATGGCTTAACAACTGAAAATGCTATAGTCTCTTTTCTCTGTGAGATTTTGGACGGATTAAATAAAAGGTTGCGAACGTTAGGTGTTTTCTTTGATTTAACGAAGGCTTTTGATTGTGTTGACCACAAAATATTACTGCAGAAGTTGGACCATTATGGAGTAAGGGGAGTAGCTTACAATTGGTTCGCCTCTTACTTTAAGAACAGAAAACAGAAGGTAATTCTCCACAATATTGAGTGATGTTAAATGGGGCGTTCCCCAAGGGTCGGTGCTGGGGCCACTGCTGTTTCTTATTTATATAAATGGTATGCCTTCAAATATTACAGGCGATTCAAAAATATTTCTGTTTGCTGATGACACCAGCTTGGTAGTGAAGGATCTTGTGTGTAATATTGAATCATTATCAAATAATGTAGTTCATGAAATAAGTTCGTGGCTTGCGGAAAATAATTTGATGCTAAATCACAGTAAGACTCAGTTTTTACAGTTTCTAACTCACAATTCAACAAGAACTGATATTTTAATCAGACAGAACGGGCATATTATAAGCGAGACGGAACAGTTCAAGTTCCTAGGCGTTTGCATAGATAGTAAGCTGTTGTGGAAATCCCATGTTCAGGATCTTGTTCAGAAACTAAATGCCGCTTTATTTATTATTAGAACAGTATCTGAAATAAGTGACACTTCAACACGAAAAGTAGTCTACTTCGCATATTTTCATACGCTTGTGTCATATGGTATTATTTTTTGGGGTAATTCTTCTGATTCAAAAAGGGTAATTTTGGCTCAAAAACGGGCTGTTCGAGCTATGTGTGGTGTAAGTTCGAAAACCTCTTCTCGACCCCTATTCAATAGTCTGGGAATTTTGGCATTGCCCTCACAGTATATATTTTCTTTAATGTCGTTTGTTGTTAGCAATATTAGCTTATTCCCAAGAGTTGGCAGCTTTCACTCAGTTAATACTAGGCAGAAATCAAATCTGCATGTGGAATGCACTTCCTTGACTCTTGTGCAGAAAGAAGTGCAGTATTCTGCTGCATCCATTTTCAGTACGCTACCACAAGAACTCAAAAATCTTAGCAGTAGCCCAAACACTTTTAAGTCTAAACTGAAGAGTTTCCTCATGGCTCACTCCTTCTATTCTGTTGAGGAGCTCCTGGAAGAGCTAAAAAATTAAGAAATTCCAGTGTTACATTCTTGATTTTCTTTATTTAAACTAACGACTTGTCGCCTAAATATGTTTCTTATATTTCATTTTATCTGTTTCTACAATCTACAACTGAATATGTTTCTTATATTTCATTTTATCTGTTTCTACTATCATGTTATAATTTCATGTATTGACTCGTTCCATGACCATGGAGACTTCTCCTTAATGTGGTCCCACGGAACAATAAATGAATAAATAAATAAATAACATAACATAACATTTCTGCATAATACCAATATTGTCTTTGTTTGAGTCTGTGTTAAGAACATCTACGTAGTTTACAGGTAGATAATTAAAACTGTATGCAGACAGAGCATAACTTATAAGCTTTTCTCGTCCGGCAGAATACTTGCACACTAGTCAATTTTCGGGTGTTCTTATTACCCCTGTAGACAAATTGCAGAACGTTGTTAAACACCACACGGCAACAGTTCTGTAAATTATTAGTTAGTTGACATCGCATGGACGCAGTTGGTACAGAGCAAAGTGGAGCACATTGTAAATACTGCCTGTTGATGTCTAATACACTTAAACAGCTTTGCACTGGGTCGAACACACGGTCCGTTCTGTAGTTGTATGTAGTGGCCTCCAGCCCGGTAATGCCATGCTCTTTAGCCAAAGAAGACGTAAAAGTTTCCCGTTATAAAGTCTATAAGATGATTACCGATAACTTTGTTTACTCCTGGACTTCTGATCTGACATGTTGTTGTTGTTGTTGTTGTGGTCTTCAGTTCTGAGACTGGTTTGATGCAGCTCTCCATGCTACTCTATCCTGTGCAAGCTTCTTCATCTCCCAGTACCTACTGCAACCTACATCCTTCTGAATCTGCTTAGTGTATTCATCTCTTGGTCTCCCTTACGATTTTTACCCTCCACGCTGCCCTCCAATACTAAATTTGTGATCCCTTGATGCCTCAGGACATGTCATACCAACCGATCCCTTCTTCTAGTCAAGTTGTGCCACAAACTTCTCTTCTCCCCAATCCTATTCAATACTTCCTCATTAGTTATGTGATCTACCCATCTAATCTTCAGCATTCTTCTGTAGCACCACATTTCAAAAGCTTCTATTCTCTTCTTGTCCAAACTATTTATCGTCCATGTTTCACTTCCATACATGGCTACACTCCATACAAATACTTTCTGAAATGACTTCCTGACATTTAAATCTATACCCGATGTTAACAAATTTTTCTTCTTCAGAAACGCTTTTCTTGCCATTGTCAGTCTACATTTTATATCCTCTCTACTTCGACCATCATCAGTTATTTTGCTTCCCAAATAGCTGAACTCCTTTACTACTTTAAGTGTCTCATTTCCTAATCTAATTCCCTCAGCATCACCTGACGTAATTCGACTACATTCCATTATCCTCGTTTTGCTTTTGTTGATGTTCATCTTATACCCTCCTTTCAAGACACTGTCCATTCCATTCAACTGCTCTTCCAAGTCCTTTGCTGTCTCTGACAGAATTACAATGTCATCGGCGAACCTCAAAGTGTTTATTTCTTCTCCATGACATATAAATTTGCTATATACCTTTACTCTACAACTGGAGCTCATCCACGCTAAACAGTTTATTCCAGCAGTGTTATCATTGTTCACAATCACGTTGCTGCTTCCTTGATGGTCTCCTTCCATGCAGAAGTCGTGGGTTGATATTAGGTAGTCGCACATCTCCAGTGTATTAAAAATTTCGGCGAAGTCTTGCGTTATGACTAAATCCAGAAGGTAATAATCGTCTACAACTAGCTGCTGCAGTTTTCCGGGCAACTCTTCCATTAGAATATCTACTTTAACGTCGGCTAATTACACTTTATATGGTATAGCTACAGGATTTTTTTATTTCTTCAAAATGGTTTCCAGTGCTTCCTTGCCGATTTCATCCAATATTCCTCTTGCTGTCACACTGTCGCTTCAGTGTGGGAGAAATGGTAGCTTCGCCTTGACACCATGTCTTGCAGTGAAGAAATTTGAGAATTTACTACGTAGATAATAGTTACATGAGCCACACATCTCCTTCTTTAACATTACGGGTCGTCCCTTCTCTAACTGCTCCTGACAGCTCCCTTGATCACAGATTTTAATGACCAAAATGTTATCGCAAAGCGGTTCTGTAATAGGAATAAGCACATTTTAATTGTTCTTGCTAAGGAGCGTACCATTTTCGGTGTAATTTATGTTGCCAGTATCAGAAAGAAGACTGTCAAGGTTCTCCAGGAGCAATAAACTAAAGCTTTGGGCAGTTGGTCTCGTACTCCTCCCTAATAGCTGAGGCATGTTCAGCACTTTGGAGGAATCCATGTTGATACTTTCAACCACCACAGAAGACTAATCGGTTGCGTTTTTTTTTCTTTATTGTTATTTTTAAACCTGTTTACAGGCAGGCCGCTCTTTGGCCTCAGAGAAACACAAAATATACAATTGAAGACATTGAGAGAAAAAAAATATGGTGGACAGATAAACGGAGACAAACACTTTTTAAAATACATGGAGCCGTTCATGGGTGTAGAGTCCAAGATAAAATTTGTTCAGACACTTGGACACATACAGAGACGAAAATTGTCACACGTGAACGTAGGTGCACAAAACGAATAACACTGAACCACTTAAGTACAAAACGACGGCACACACAAAAACACGAGGCGTTGATCTCCGGCGCGTGAAAGTTCACTAATCGTGTACGAGTCCAGGGACCTGCCAAGAGATGAGGAGGGGGGTGGGAGAGGGAGAGGGGAGAGCAGATGCCACGGGCAGGGGAGATAGGGGGAAGGGAGGAAGGGGGAGGGGAAGCCCAGGGGAAGAGAGGTGGAGGAAGGGGATGGGGGAAAAGGAAAGAGAAAGGAGGGAGGGTGCCTAAAGGATAGGACACAGGAGGGGGGGGGGTAGGATCAAAATTGATAGGAGGGGTAGATGGAGGGGAGGAGGACATCATCAGGGAGGGGGAGCTGGTGGAAGCCACCTTGGGAGAGGGTAAGGTGGGTGGAGAGATGGAGACCGGGTGGGACATGGGAATACAGGTGTGGCAGCGGGCGTGGGTGGGATGGGCGAGACAAGCGGGTTAGAGGATCGGTTGCAGCTGTCATGCATCCTTTTATACTCTAAATATCCACGATAGCGGCACATCTGGTCACGTGATCTTCTGGCTGAATTGCGGTATTTTGTGTGCAGCCGCCTTTCCTCCCACGGACACCTTGCACACAAGGTAACAGAAATCCGAGAAAACGTCGGCATGAAAGCCAAGGTAACCAGGGAAACAGTCACTTTTTTTTTATCAAGGAAGCATTCTACTGCATGTAATTGAGATAATGGTGATACACGCGAGTTGACTACTGTATTTGACGCTTTTCAGGAAACCAGAGAACCATCTCCCTCTAAACTTACATGCATCTGCGCTGAAGGATAACAGACAGTGGACGGAGATCGATTGAGGTGAAGCTGTAACGAGGTACAATTTAATGGCAGACTGATGATGCATTCTAGAGAAGGAGATGTTGCCGCAGTTCATTTGACCATTTTTTCCGCTGTTCTGTCATGATGTATCAGTCAGATGACATAGCCTGCGCTCGACTCGTATACAACCACGTGTTCTGTATGTGACATAGAGCACTGTCTGCTTGCTATCGTTAACTACTAACCTCTCACTCATCAGAGGACTTCCATCTCATGTGTGATGAAATCTGTGACTATCCTGTTGCGACACATTCCTCTAAACGAACGAAGATTTTTGCGATGTACTCCATTCCACTATTGCAGTTTGGGTATAAAATCGAGACTTCAGTTTCATAACTAAGATAATTCTAAGTTGATAGGTGTTTGTGAGATACTGCAATCCCCGTGTATACATCTACTTGACAGATGTGATGGTTACAGAGTTACTGGCGGCATGACGTGTAATTTCACATGTCGGACACCGCTGCTATGCGTTGATCTGTTTCCTTGTAAGAGGTATTCTCCGTTACTAACAATCATTTTATGTAGGACTGATGTAGCCACAGTATAATTTCTGAACCGTGATCGGATGTGAACAGTGGACGCTATACATCTCTGGAAAGCTATATTGTGCATGTATCACAGAGAGCCGATGTTTTAAGGAAGTAGTTTTTTTGTTTTACGGTTTGTTACCATAGTTTATCGTAGAGAAACCTACAAGAACGATGTATATCATGCGCTGGAAATATATTTCTTACATTGGAATATTAACAGCGCTGCATTCCACACGACTGAAAGGTCGGAAACTCAAACGATCTAATATTATAGCTTGTTTTAAGTACAGAACCATGTATCCTTAGGAGTGTGTGTGTTTATGTTCTCTCTTACCAGTGCCCTCCTGGTACTGATCCCAGATACTAGAATAATACTTTAAAACTGATAGCGTAGTTGATTTACGTAAAACGCTTCATACTTCATCTGTCTGAAGTTCCATAATGCATAAAAATCACCCCTTTCTTGTTCTTCTTCTTAACCGTCTGCTATTGCATCACAACACTTGGAAATCTGTTACTATACACCGATAAGGAGTGCTAACCTCCTCGACATGGGCGCATCTGGAGAAACCTTGTGCACTTGGATGGGCGAGGACTCGGCAAGCTCCACTCACTCACGAGATGTGGAATGTAGCGGTCTGCTTCTGGTCAGCTGCAGATTAACTCGATAATGGTGCTACATGGTGGGCTGGTGAAAAGTTGTTTTACTCTCTAAATTTATACGAACACTGCGGGAATTCTCTGTGACACCCAACCGCATAGAGATACATTGTAAATTAAGTACTATGCTCCATGTGCTAGAAATATGTAGAGTGCCGTCTGGTATACTTTGATGATGTACATGTTCGAGCATTAACAATGAATGGGCGTAGTGCACAGTCATCTATCTACATTCGCAATGATACTCTCAAAGTAGAGATACTGAAATTAGGAAACATGCTGTCACATCATTGGTCAGTGTTGAAAGTACTGTAAAAATTTCTATAATTGTTCGCACTATCAACTGTGATGCTTATTATTACAGTATATCGCGGGTGTCTTTTCCCTTCCATCCGTCCACTGGTATACTGTTGGTTACCATCTAATGATTGGCTGACATCGCTTGTTTAAGGTGGAGAAAGAGTTTTGGTGGAGGGGCAACACCTTCTGGGGATGGCTGCACCGAAGCAGTGATCGCGTACATGACTTCAATATGAGGAATCCGTCGAAACTGAACGCAGAGCCATAAGCTATTCTGTCACTGTGGCAGAAGAGTTTAAATGTAGAGGTCGTCAATCACCTTCAGACAGCAGTTTGGAAATAATCCACAACACCGCAAAACTCTTCCAGTTTCCTTATGTTGTAACTGTCTTTTATTTAAAATCCTACAGTGTGTGTGTGGTGTGTTATGGTAGCAGCAGTAACAAAATGATTTGCACCATGCGATGCCTAGTTTTCTGTGTGAAGCAATGGATCAGAACGTATTACTATCAGTTTAGAACCTGACACAGACTTAAAAGTCGTGGCGGAAAACCCAAAAGGTATGGCAGTGTATGAAACATGTTACGGCACAAAAGACAATGTTTCAAACACCGCCACAGGGTCACAGGGAGGGTCTCCTGCTACTTATAGTATAGTTCGTGGGATACGGTCATCCTCCTGGAGTACACGCAGTGCAATTTTACAATGGTCTGCACAGTAGATCAACTCCTGTATATTTAATAGGATCGCCACTTGTTCTCGGTGCTGGCACACAGACAGTATTTGTTTTTGATGTATGGGAGGAGAGAGATGCAGTAAAAATCTTATCGAGTTCTCTATCGTATGTAGTTAGTGGAGTTTTCATACTTCGTAATTTTTTGTCTGTTGGCTGGTAGAGAATAATGATGAGCGTGTTGGGGTGAAAGACGTGAATGGGCCATGAGGGACGCGGATCTGCTTCAGACTGGAGTACCTGTATATACTTTGGAGACGCACCACAATGCAATAGCAAATTCCTCGTCCTTCTCCCCAGTTCCCATACTGTCTTTTACACTGCCTCATGTTGCAGGAGTGGGCTTTGTTTGGCGCTGACCTTACTCATCGTACGCTGTTGGTGGAGCTATGACAACATGTTTCCATTTCCACCAAATGGTCAAAACACGGACCTGTCGCACTAACTCAAGTCACTCTGTTCCTACACAGGTTGCAGGAGGTGGTTGATATAGCTCTGTGTGACTTCTACTCAATTCAGACTTAAATTAGAATGATCACATGCACAAAGCTGCATAAATGGCAGCAGGTGCAAGAGGCATAGAGACTACCTGAAACCACATTGGAATTTTACTGTAGCAGATAGCTTCGAAAAAAGTGACTCGTTTCGAGATATGAGAGTGCCAGAAACATGATCCACTAGTGGTTGTAATCATTAAAGGACATCTCCATAGGATACATTTCAGGTATGTGATTGGATGAAATTTCTACCAGAAAGAGTAGTACTAGCAATCTGGAAAGCCTCTGTACATTTCTTACGACCTCAATCACCACACCATCTACTGTTTATGATCGTTCTCAATCAACAATTGCCTTTAAACCGGTCGATATATCACTGAAACTCTGACATGGCATTGAGACAGAATGTGTTACAAATACTAGAGAAATATCTATCGGCGGCATGAGGGAGTTGCAAATAACGGTTTCATACCACGTTCCTTAGCCAAATCACTTACTAGATTCGATAATTTTATTACGAGGTTGCACAGTCGGCGACGTGTAACCGCACTGTTGGTCTGATAATATACACTCCGGCGATCACCGTCTACATTCAGTGTCGCGGTATTTGTTTGGAAAACCCACTTCGTTTGGAGGTAATGCCATGTCTCGATTTATAAAACTAGTATAGCTTTTAACATGGATACTTGTGTGCACCTGTAGAACCATGACCGCTTGTGACTGTAACATACAGTAGTTGTTGCGATCGTGTTTTATAACATCTGGCGGTTTGTAAGATGATTACATCTCTCTTTTTAAGAAAAACTCACGAGACATGTCCACCTATCGCTGATTTTTGTTCAGTATGATTTCATATCGCCAGAAATCAGTTATTGGCGGAGTATTAAACGTAGTTGTAGAAGATGCATGACAGGTTCGCCTTGAGCATCAGGCCCATAAAGTATGTGAGCGTGTGTTCCGACATGTGCAAAGGGAATGCATATGTCCAGTCGTAAGGAAGGTATGGATTTGAGGTGGAATACTGTGATAGCAAAGGGGAAAGTATGTCAAGAATGGTACAGATATTTATATTTCCAGAGCCACAGCCGTCACCAGGGTGTATTTCCGATACTTCGCTCATTGTCGAATGTCGTTCAGTTGAGATCGCGATCGTAATATTTAATTCTAAGTATAGTGATCAAATATGTATGTGGCCAGTTCGCTAGGACGACCGCTACGATCGCAGGTTCGAATCCTGCCTCGGGCATGGATGTGTGCGCTGTCCTTAGGTTAGTTAGGTTTAAGTATTTCTAAGTTCTAGCGGACTGATGATCTCAGAAGTTGAGTCCCATACTTCTCAGAGCCAGCTGAACCATTTTTGATAGGACGATTCTGTCTAGGGGTGCATGGCCTGTGGTGGGAATGATTCTCCTTTCCTGCTAACAGCAGGAGCGGTTCGAATGGAAAGGCCTGTTGGGATGCAGGAATGTAACTGACTTAACCATGTCGTCCTCTAGACTGGCGAACAGTGAACTAATACTTAGTATGTGTCGGACACCTTTCGTGACTGCGTGGATATTTGAAAAGATTCAATATGAACATGTGTTTGCTCTGGACCATTATTGCCTCCCATGTAAATTGTCCGATTGACTGCTTCTTCGCATTTCCCGTCTTTATTTAGTTGAGAGAACATTGATTGTGGATTGTGTTGAGTGCATCTAGCAGGCAAAACATGGTTGGAGGACACGTTTGCTGGTTCTCTAGACTTGAGAAAGACCTTAGTTGACTTTGTAAATTATAAGGAGGATTTGGAATCTGTTATATCACCGACATCAGTATTCGTGAGTGGAAATATCAGTTTCCTCTATTTTTTTCGAAGTTTCACGTAAAGGTCTTCGCAGAAGAGATGTTTCTAGTTGCTCAGTGGTTTACAGCACGCTGCACCTCGCTAAAGTTTCAGGTTTCTAGAGAAATAATTTCCAGTCTATATCTTAGAAATTATACTGTGCAAGTGATACTGCTATGCAAGCGATATTGCTATGTGCTTGATATTGAGAAGTATCGCGATAGTGGTATAATATTCTGGCAAACCATGTGAAAATACATGTGTTCTTGTAGTCCCAGAGTCTGGAGACGGGTGTAGAAACCAAGCAAGCAAGCGGGTCAGAGCCAGAAACAGTAACGCCTTTGTGCCAAGGGGAACCGACCCCGACTTTGTACAACAATTCTGAGAGTGACTTCAGTCCACTGAGGGCGCTCTGGTCACGCGTTGACTTGTGACCGACGGCCGCGATCGATGACCACCCGACCTTCCGGGAAATATCTAGTGCTGTGAGGGGCATGTGCTTATGCTATCTGTCTTTGCGGTAAATGTATGAATGTCTGGTGGTTGATAGCTACATGCATGATGCATAAGAGGCGATTTTGTATGGTACATGATACGAATTGTGTGTTTACTACATCGATACAGTATGTGCTGATATATTGCCGGGTTGGAGATCGGTTTCACGCTGAAATATTCAAGCTTCTGTACTCAGTGACAGAACAGTGTAATTGAACAAGAGTCCTTCCATATTTGACGACCTATAGGACACTTTTGCAGAGGTTAACTGTCAGTGCAATATGGCGATGTATACAAAATTGTTTTTCCCCTGAAAGTGTCGTCTGCAGAAAGAAAAATGTGGACAGTGCTTCCACACCGGCAGTATCAGTAGTTTGGAGGATAAATTCAGTAAGAGTCGATCAGAATGCTCCTTTCCTTTGCAAGACATCCTTCATGCTGGGACATACAAGGGTCTACATAGCGGTGAGAATGTTTGTCTTTCGGAGATGTTTGTTGAAGGAAGGACTTAACCATTTCCAGAAAGGGTTACAAGTGATGGATGGGATGGCATGTTAGGACCATCAGGAGCAATGCATTCAGCGTTATTCTGGGCTATATTCGGAAACAGGTCCTGTGAGGACAAGAATTTCCATGCAGACAAGCTGAGACATCACGAAAGCTCCTGCAAAAGCGACAGTTTATGATTTCTGTGAGGTGGACATGGTTGTTATTTACATAGACATGAGACATCAGTACAACATTAAGAACCTTTTACCTGTACCTGCGATGGTGAGTCGATATGTGAACATTTCACAGCCATGCATCAGCCACAGTAAACATGTGAGTGGTCGGAGGCATCTCACATGACCCATTAGGATCACTAGGAAGACTGCAAGCCAACAGCTGTGGCCAAGCGGTTCTAGGCGCTTCAGTCTGGAACCGCACTGCTGCTTCAGGCGCAGGTTCGAATCCTGCCTCGGGCATGGATGTGTGTGATGTCTTTAGGTTAGTTAGGTTTAAGTAGTTCTAAGTCTAGTGGACTGATGACCTCAGATGTTAAGTCCCATAATGCTTAGAGTAATTTGAAACATTTTTTGAAGATTGTACCCTGTGCTGTTCAGGGAAGCACTGCAACAGATTTCTATAGTGTGTATAGAGGGGAGACTTGGCTCTTATTTACATAGACCTGTGATGTCAGTATAACAATGAGAACCTTTTAGCTGTGTCTATGAGGGTGAGTCACTTGGCAATTAGATCTTCACTGGACTGCAGGTTGAGAGGCATCGTGCCAGCAACAGTCAACATGTGCGCGTCCAGGGGGTGACTATGCTCTTATTCACATAGACATGTGACATCAGTATAACACTCAAAGAATTCTATCTATATACTCGAAAATAGATGCAACTTTCACCTGCTGGCTGTAGGTGACAGCGGCCTGAGAGTAATGGTTCATACCCTGGCATTCGGCTGTCCTGTGGTGGCTCATGGTGGCGATGGTGTACGCGCACCT
Source organism: Schistocerca americana (assembly GCF_021461395.2). Lineage (NCBI taxonomy): Eukaryota > Metazoa > Arthropoda > Insecta > Orthoptera > Acrididae > Schistocerca > Schistocerca americana. Next base: position 546,644,677 of record NC_060119.1, read on the forward strand.
TGCAGCCTCTGAAACGCGATTGACGATAATTCGAAAACGTTTTTACAAGCAATGAATGTTTGTGCACTGCATTAGTTTTGGCTGTTTAAGCATTGTGAGCTTGCTTGCAGAGCCTTTTACATGCATTATTTTGACAATTTACGAGTTCAAATTGTTCAAATGGCTCTGAGCACTACGGGACTTAACATCTGAGATCATTAAACCCCTAGAACTTAGAACTACTTAAACCGAACTAACCTAAGGACATCACACACATCCGTGCCTGAGGCAGGATTTGAACCTGCGACTGTAGTGGTCGCGTGGTCCTGACTAAAGTGCCTAGAACCGCTCGGCCACAGTGGCCGGCATTTACGAGTTGTCTTCGTGTCTGCAGATCAGTGTACTGTATTATTTTGGTGATCTATGGGTAGTCTGCAGGTCTGTGGGCTGTGCAATTCATTATTTCGGTAATTTACGAGTTTTTTGCATGTCTGTACATCAGTGTACTGCATTACTTTGATAATTTACAAGTAGTTTGCAAGTCTGTAGGCTGTGTATTGTGAGCCCAAGCACGTCAGAATGAGTGTTTTGTATTAGTATAATAAATATACTATGTCAAATCCATCCCTAAATAAATTGTTGCAAAATAAATAAAGTACAGTCCTTCCTATCCAGCAGCCCAGAACAGGCTGAGTCCTTTTCCTGCCAATTCCAAGGAAGAGGTGGTGGTCGGATGACTTAAGTTATTGGAGGTAGCCCAAGTAAGCTATTTTCCTGCCATTTTCTTAGGTTATTGGAGTGACCCTCTTTTCCGCCAGTATTTGAACTTCCCCCATTTTCTGGGGGAGGGGAGGGGGTTATGTCAGTGGAGGTAGCCCAACTGAGCTATTTTCCAGCCAAAATTTGAACTTCCCACCATGACGTTATTGCAACGTTGCCATATCTACCATAGCCATCTTGGATCTGCCACCTTGTATAAATTTGGCAACAGTGCAGAGTGGCGCCATACAAACTTTGTCCTACTACTGTTGACAGCTTCACCTCACAGGCTTCCATTCAGTCTGGTGCTGCAAGGTTTTTTTTGGGATGGCAGTCCGTTCTTCACGGAGTGCTGCACTGAGGAAAGATATCGATGTCGGTTGGTGAGGCCTGGCATGAAGTCGACGTTCTAAAACATCCCAAAAGTGTTCTATAGGATTCAGGTCTGGATCCTGTGCAGGCCAGTCTATTACAGGGATGTTATTGTCGTGTAACAACTCCGCCACAGGTCGTACATTATGAATAGGTGCTCAATCGTGTTGAAAGATGTAATCACCATCTGTGAATTGCTCTTCAACAGTGGATGCAAGAAGGTGCTTAAAACATCTGTGTAGGCCTGTGCTGTGATAGTGCCATGCAAAACCACAAGGGGTGCAAGGCCCTCCATAGAAAACACGACCACACCATAACACCACCGCCTCCGAATTTTACTGTTGATACTACACATGCTGGCATATGTTTTTCACTGGGTATTCGCCATACCCATACCCTGCCATTGGATCACCATATTATGTACCATGATTAGTCCCTCCACACAACGTTTTTCCACTGTTCGAACGTCCAATGTTTACGCTCCTTACACCAAGCGAGGCGTCGGTTGGAATTTACCAGCGAGATACTTGGTTTATGAGCAACCGCTCGACCATGAAATCCAAGTATTCTCACCTCTCGCCTAACAGTCGTAGTATTTGCAGTGGATTCTGATGCCGTTTGGAATTCCTATGTGATCGTCTGGATAGATGTCTGCTTATTACACATTATGGCCCTCTTCAACTGTCGGCAGTCTCTGTCAGTCAACAGATGAGGTCGGCCTGTTCGATTTTGTGCTGTACATGTCCCTCCACGTCTGCACTTCACTATCACATCGGAAACAGGCGACCTAGGGATGTTTAGGAGTGTGGAAATTTCGTGTGCAGATGTATAACACACATTGATCACATTGTGTAGGTTCAGGAAATTAAATATTTCTAGATCCACAATGTCAACAGTGTGCCAAGAATACCAAACTTTAGGCATTATCTCTCACCACGAACAGCGCAGTGGTGGCGTTCTTCATTTAATGCTCGAGAATAGAGACAGTTATGTAAAGTTTTCAGTGCTAGCAGACAAGCAACACTACGTGAAATAACCGCAGAAATCAACGTGGGACGTACGACGAACGTATCCATTAGGACAGTGCACTGAAATTTATCGTTAATGGACTACTGCAGCAGATGGCCTTTGTTAAATGCAGGACATCGCCTGCAGCTCCTCTCCTGGGCGCGTGACAATATTGGTTGGACTCTAAACGACTGGAAAACCGCGCTCTGGTCATATGAGTCCCGATTTCAGTTGGTAAGAGCTGACGGTAGGGTTCTAGTGTGGCGCAGATCCCACGGCGTCGACAAGGCACTGTGGTGGCCCCATAATGGCGTGGACTGTGCTTACATGGGATGGACTGTGTTCTCTGGTTCAACTGAAACTATCATTGACTGGAAATGGTTATGTTTAGCTACCTGGAGACCATTTGCAGCATTCATGGACTTCATATTCCCAAGCAACAATGGAATTTTTATGGATGCCAATGCACCATGTCACCAGGCCACAACTGTTCGCGGTTGTTTTGAACAACGTTCCAGACACTTTGAGAAGATGATTTGACCACCCAGACCGCTCGACATGACTCCCATCGGACATTTATGGGATCTACTCGAGAGGTCAGTTCATGCACAAAATCATCTAGCGGAAACAATTTCGCAATTATGAATGGCTAAAGGGCAGCATTGCTCAATGTTTTTGCAAGAGACTTTCAACGAATCGATGCTACATCGAGCTGCTGCACTATGCTGAGGAAAGGAGGTACGACACGATATTAGGAGGTATCCCATGAATTCTGTCACGTCAGTGTAGTGGCCTCAGGCCCCTGCGTGACTTCACGTCACAAGTCAAACGATTTTCAGCACACAGATCGCTCAGTTTCTTCATGCGACTGGAGAATAATGAGATAGTGAGTTTTGCTAGCGGCATCCTTACCACAATCACACAAAAAAGTCAGTTGGTGATGAATCAGGAGATATAGGGTCCCATAACCTCATGGGTATGACCTTTCCACAAAGAAACTGATACAAGAAAGTCTTTCTATTGTTGGCTTTAGGATTCATAGCATTTTCCTACTGAAACTGTGAGTATTGTAGGCGTCTCAGGTATAGCACTTACAAATTGTTGTAGTATCCACATACAGTATATAGCACTGACTGCTTGCTATGTCGAGGAAGATTGGCCTAGGTGACACAGCGCACCAGAAAGCCTCCCTCTCTGCCTGCAGGATGGACTCGTGCTTTGATTTTCCGTGGCTCATTTGTGTGTATCCTGTGCATTCACATACCCATCAATTCAGAAACAAATGTCTTGAGTAGTAAAATTCTACCCCATCTGGCGTTACAGGCAACAAAAACCATTGTCAGAAAACTACACGTTTTATAATTATCTTCAGGTAACTACCCGAATACAGCACGGTTTGTGTGCGGACGTAATTTTAAAACTCTATGCAATGCTGTATGAGCAGCACCGATGGAATAGAAAGAGTGATTATACAGGCGTCGCCCAGATACCCTGCGACTCAAAGAAAACGCAGGTTGCACGTCAGCCCACTTTTATTATATCACCACCCTTTGTCGACAATTTCACGCTATATCTGTCACGTTTCCTGTCTTCTGGAACTTCTCGTGCAGCTGCTTGACAGTGTGCATGTTTGGCACATCGTTAATAATAAGCTTCTGATCTTTAAAATTACAACTCGATGAAGAGTAGTGAATAAACGAAATTTATTTACTGTGCATATACAGGGTAGTATGAACAGGACCCTGTCCCGGTTGGGCATAGAATCTAACTGAACATCGATGACATCTTAGGGTACTCATTCCGTGCTGATAATCTTTGTAAACATATTGTGCATAGCAGCGATCATAGTGTACAGTAACAAAATTTTATACAGAACAGTCTTGATCACCTAAAACACTTCTATTCGTAAGTGGCGACTGGTTTCGAACCAATGTGGATCACATTCGAGCCATACTCCAGCGATGACATGTGGAGATGATGACATGGAGCAGGAACTGTGGATACCACCTACTGTGTTTTCTCTGAGGCCTGGAAACAGGTACTAGGAAGCCACTACCAGAAACGGATGTTGCGATAGCACCCTCTGATTACCTACCTATTTGCATTCTTCCTGCACTGCCCAAGGCCTTAGAATATATAGTACACAGCCAGCTCACAATCTACCTAACCACAAACAACCTATTAGATGGATACCAATCAGATTTCCCTGCCTTAATACAGATAAAAGATCACCTGAAGCTTGACATGGATGCACAACAGGCCACCATCAAGCGCTTCTTAGTCTGCAGGAAAGCCTTTTAAAGCGTCGACGAAATCTGTGCAATGGTTTCGGTCATACCTGACGTCTCGCCACGAATGAGTCATGTCCAGCAAGATAATGTTACAATGGAGGCAAGAAGTACCAGGCGTCCCTCAGGGTTCTGTATTAGGTCCTATTATCTTTTCATTGCATGTCAATGGTATGTCATCATTTTTGTCCTAGTGCAAATACCACATATACACTGAGGACCTCCATTTGTATCCAACTGCAAAAGCAGTAAATTTGAAGACAGCTATCAAGAATCTTAATACCGACTTGTGGGTGCTGTCAAGATGGGTGCAGGATATATGGTTAAAACTCAGTGCATAGCAGGTGGTACTGGTTTGTCATTCTAGGCTCATTAGCATGAAATATAGGGAATCCCTACCATCTTAAACACTAAATGGGACAAATATCAACTTGTCTCCCTCAACAAAAGTCTGGGACTAATAATGAATGAAAATTTAAATTAAACTGAGCACGTAACAGTAATACGCAAGAAGGTATCAGCATCTCTCCATGCCATGCGAAAATACGAGTATAAAAAACTCTTCCTTCTTAAATTGGAAAATAAACTTATATAAACACTTATACTTCCAATTATTAATTGCAGTGATGTTATCTTGCAAGGCCTTTCTCAGGAAAGTTAGTGGATCCTGTAACTGGTTATGAATGGCTATGTTCGTTACTCCTTGATGCTTGATGTTAGACTTCCTTATCACACACTCCAAGACAACAACAAAAAGAGCACTACGAAGGAATTTTCCGAATGGAACGAAAACCGGTAGATGTGATGTACACATACAAACGAACGATTATAACTTCCTAAAAATTGGATGATTTATTCAAGAGAAAGAGATTCTTAAACTGAGCATATCAGTAATGCGTAGAATATCTGCGACGTACTGCTGTGCTGTAAGGGTGATGCGGATGAGAACCAAAGTGGTCCTGCTACGAAAAGAAACGGCACCCCAGACATCACTCCTGGTTGTCATACAGTATGGCGGGCGACAGTCAGGTTAGTACGCCACCACTGTCTGGAGCGTCTCCAGACACATCTTCGGCCTGGAATCTCCTACACTAGAGTAGAATTGTCTTCAGAGATGAGTTCTGCTTCGAACTGAGCAGTGATAACCAGCGAAGACTTGTCTAGAGACGTCACAGACGGAATGGGGATACCAACTGGACTGTCGCTCGCCATACTGGCCGACAACCAGGTGTGATGGTCTGGGGTACCATTTCAATTCAAAGCGGGACCCCTTTGGTTGTCATCTGGGGCACACTTACAGCACAGAATTACGTCGACTATATTCTATGCCCCTTTTATTGCACTTTATGTCAAACAATCATGGGCCCACATTTCAGCAAGGCAATGCCCACCCGTACATAGCCAGAGTTAATAACGCTGGTCTTCGTGTTTGCCATACCCCACCTAGGCCAACATGTCTCCGCAATTGAGAACGTTTGAAGCATTGGGCAGAGCCCTTCAACCAGTTCGGGATTTTAACGATCTAACGCGCCAATTGGACCGAATTTGGCACGATATCCCTCAGAAGGACATCCAACAACTCTATCAATCACTGCCAAGCCGAATAACTGCTTGTATAAGGCCCAGTGGTGGACGAACGCGTTATTGACTTGCTCAATTTGTGAAGCTCTTTGTTTTGAAGAAATCATCCAATCTTTCTGAAACTGTAGTCCTTTCTTTGTCTGTACTTGCACATCACACCTACCGATTTACGTCCTATTTGGATAATTCCTTCTTAGTGCACCTTTTTTTGTCGTAGAGTAAATTTCATCATCATATGCACTGCTATTCTGACTGGTTGCAGACATGCGCAGAGATTTCCGTACCCTCTGTCTTCTCTATTGTCTTAATAACGTAAGTTATCCCTCACATCTCCCCTCGACCTTAACGCTCTTGTCTGAACAATATGGCAGAAATATTCGTTCCCACCAGAGAAAATCCTTTCCATCGTTCAGTCACTTTCTCGAAGTCCTTCTCAGTAACAGGAACCCGACTCTGGGATAACCTTTCGCATTATATTAAAGAACTAAATAACATCTGCAGCTTCAGGATACAGCTAATGATGTAACTTCTAGAGCAACAATTATGATTACCATTGTCCCTGTACACACTTGTTCCCCTTGTATATTCCAACCAGATTGTCCTTCTTTTCCAGCGTTATTAGCTGGTGCAGTCTGGTTATATTTCCTTCCCGCAGAACTCACTGTATCAGAAAACATACATCTTGTACATATATAAAATATTTTTACATATACTACGAACATTTTTGCTAATATTCCATTATTATTGTAAGTATTGTTATTATTACTATTGTAGCTATTATCACAATTAGTAGCAGCTGCAGAGGTGGTACAAGTACTGCCAGTACTAACTTTATTAGGTCACAGTCAGTATTATTTACTCTCATTATCACTATATAAATTCAAATCATTTTAAAGTTATTTGTCACATCAAAATTGTTTTTCTTAGGTGACTATGATGTAAACAGGTAGTGTTTTTGTGAAACCCATCTCCTATGTAAGAGAGAGTCAGATGGTCCTAACCAAATCAGGTTAAAAAGTAAATGAAATAAATAAGATTCAGTTCAAAGGAAAGCTGTGGTCTTCGATTAGATCGGGTGGTGGCTGTCCAGGAAGGAGAGATGTAATCTTTTGCTGAGAAACTCCCTGCTCAGTGGCGTAGGTGGTGACAGTCTACAAATCTAAAATGTTTACTATCTTCCTAGCTTCTTAATATATAAATAGTTAATTTTAAGTCTGCAAGTATGTAAAGCTACAACTTTGTCAAAATGCTAGGAAACCTAACTATCTTCATTTTAAGTACAACTATAATTTAATATTTTGGGAACATGACCTCTCCTAGGCACTATGTGACAGATCAAATGTAAATGGTAGGAAACAAAAATAAATTATTGTTAATACTTTCTTCTAGAAGATGTGGAGCGTCTACACAAGTACTGTATATGAAAGGATGTTTCTTCTTTCAGACATGTGTTACGCTTCTTTTTGTTTACGAGGGATCTCCAGCGGCCTGTAATACAGGGCTATTACAAATGATTGAAGCGATTTCATAAATTCACTGTAGCTCCATTCATTGACATATGGTCACGACACACTACAGATACGTAGAAAAACTCATAAAGTTTTGTTCGGCTGAAGCCGCACTTCAGGTTTCTGCGCTCGAGAGCGCTGTGAGACAAAATGGCGACAGGAACCGAGAAAGCGTATGTCGTGCTTGAAATGCACTCACATCAGTCAGTCTTAACAGTGCAACGACACTTCAGGACGAAGTTCAACAAAGATCCACCAACTGCTAACTCCATTCGGCGATGGTATGCGCAGTTTAAAGCTTCTGGATGTCTCTGTAAGGGGAAATCAACGGGTCGGCCTGCAGTGAGCGAAGAAACGGTTGAACGCGTGCGGGAAAGTTTCACGCGTAGCCCGCGGAAGTCGACGAATAAAGCAAGCAGGCAGCTAAACGTACCACAGCCGACGGTTTGGAAAATCTTACGGAAAAGGCTAAAGCAGAAGCCTTACCGTTTACAATTGCTACAAGCCCTGAAACCCAATGACAAAGTCAAATGCTTTGAATTTTCGGCGCGGTTGCAACAGCTCATGGAAGAGGATGCGTTCAGTGCGAAACTTGTTTTCAGTGATGAAGCAACGTTTTTTCTTAATGGTGAAGTGAACAGACACAATGTGCGAATCTGGGCGGTAGAGAATCCTCGCGCATTCGTGCAGAAAATTCGCAATTCGCCAAAAGTTAACGTGTTTTGTGCAATCTCACGGTTTAAAGTTTACGGCCCCTTTTTCTTCTGCGAAAAAAACGTTACAGGACACGTGTATCTGGACATGCTGGAAAACTGGCTCATGCCACAACTGGAGACCGACAGCGCCGACTTCATCTTTCAACAGGATGGTGCTCCACCGCACTTCCATCATGATGTTCGGCATTTCTTAAACAGGAGATTGGAAAACCGATGGCTCGGTCGTGGTGGAGATCATGATCAGCAATTCATGTCATGGCCTCCACGCTCTCCCGACTTAACCCCATGCGATTTCTTTCTGTGGGGTTATGTGAAAGATTCAGTGTTTAAACCTCCTCTACCAAGAAACGTACCAGAACTGCGAGCTCGCATCAACGTTGCTTTCGAACTCATTGATAGGGACATGCTGCGCCGAGTGTGGGAGGAACTTGATTATCGGCTTGATGTCTGCCGAATCACTAAAGGGGCACATATCGAACATTTGTGAATGCCTAAAAAAACTTTTTGAGTTTTTGTATGTGTGTGCAAAGCATTGTGAAAATATCTCAAATAATAAAGTTATTGTAGAGCTGTGAAATCGCTTCAATCATTTGTAATAACCCTGTACAAGCTTGTTGTATGTATACAAAATTGTGTTACATAATGCTTCCACATGCGTTTCCCTATAGATTCTTTTCGTTATTCTTTTATTGTTAGATTATAAACATTTTCTTAGAGCGCAAGTTTCGTAAAACTGCATTATAAATGGTAGCTTTACAACATTTGTGCTCCAAAAAGAGTTCGCTTACTTAATAACAGGAGAATAACGGAAAAAATGTGCAATATAGGAAAATATATGGAAATATTGTCTAACACATTAATTATATACATACAACGAACTTGTGTTACAGGCCTCTGAGGGTGCTTCTTAAGTAAAAGGAAGCGAAACTTGTATGGCACAAAAAGAAACAACTCTTTATTCAGTTGCACAGATGGACCACATTTCGCAGAAGATGATGGTAATAATAACAGTAATAATAATATATAACTGGTATTAGACAAGCAGATGGCTAATCATCTTTTCTGCTTAACTGCATTGTAGAAACGATGACTATCTAGAATTTAGAGGTAAAAAATCAAAAAATTGAATCAATAATTTTTGAAAGGAGTTAAGGTAAACTGCCTGGCTTTTGCAGACGAATTTGCAATATTTCCAGAAAATCTGTCATTGACAGTTACACAAATAAATCTTTGGGGAAAAAAATAGCGAACCGCACTCGTCTTGAAATTTCAGCTGAAAAATTAATATTTATAACGGACATAAAATATGCATCCAAATACTTACAAACACAAGTAGGTGAAATATAGCGAGTTGGTAAATTTAAATATTTTGGAGAAACTATAAAATGGAATGGACTAGAAAATTTTGCCATAGATGCAAGAGTTCGCGAAGTGGAAAGAACACATGGTTTGACAAAATAAAATCTAGAACAAGATATGAGCATCGATAAAAATAAAAATTAAACATTGTAGCACATTGGTAAGACCAGAATCCAAGTGACTGATACACGATGAACTACAAACTGGACAGAGTAGAGGAACTTGAGAGACGGAGTATTAGAAAAGTAACAGATGCAATACAAACTACAGACAGTTTGAAAATGAGAAGTAACGAGGATGAGGATGAGGAGGGGATTAGTGTTGAACCTTCCGTCAACAAGGAGGTCATTAGAGAAGGACACAAGCTCGGATTAGGGAAGGATGAAGAAGGAAAGAGGACATGCCCTTTCGAAGGAACCATCTCAGCATTTTCCTTAAGTGATTTAGGGAAATCACGGAAAACCTACATCAGGGTAGTCGGACGTGGGTTTGAATCCAGTGTGCTAAATACTGCACTACCCCTCTCGGTGAGAAGTAACAATGAGATATACGAAGATATAGAGAAAATATCAGAAATGATGGCAAAGCAAAGATTAATCTTCTTTGGACATCTCTACCAAATAAATTAGAACAGGTTAAAGAAACGAATATTGCTGTGTCTGAAAAAACAAGTCGACGATAGCACAGATTACAAAAATAAGAAAAGAACTAGAAAGAAACAACACCAGAGAGTTGGAAATTGCAGAAAGATTGTTAAAAACAAAATACTAGATTTAGAAGGCTTTCAAGGCAGAAGAAATAAAAAACCGGGAACAACTGTGGGAGAAGACTGAATATTTCAAAATTAGAAAACAACAAAGAAAGAGGAGGAACTGCAGCTATTTTACGCAATGTGAGTTATGTAATATAAAGTTATATAATATAGAGGTGAAAAAATATGGAAGAAACTAAGTAGCGACAGAAAACATAAAAAAATGACGATAAAAATAAGTATCCCAGCATGTTGTACACGTAACACTAAGCTGGTGTATGTTGCACGCCTCTTTCATGATGTTGCACTTTTAATAACCAGCAGTGCACTTTCACATGTAGGCATTCCGAGCCTCGAAGTAACTGGCAAGTCTAATGTACTAGGCGATAAAGAATATTCGCTGCTGTGGTGTGTAACCTATTTATTCTTCAACAAAAAAGAAACCTGCACTGCTTAAGGGTGCATCACATTTGGAACACACAGTAGTGTGTTTTGTTTATTTCATAACAGTGAGGCGGCATTCCAAAAGCCGTCCAGACAGGACGAGGTGGCTAACGTTGAAGTCTCACCAAGTCAGCTATGCTGTGCAGACATGTGCTGAGTTTCGTGGGCCATGGTCTGCTGTGCTAAGGCGTGGTAAGTCGCAGTGCTTCCTGCAGCGTTGCAGAAATTTCTATGCTTGCTGAAATCTGAAATATCATACCGTGACGGCCCACGTCAACAGAAAAGATACTTTGTAATTATCGTTTGATGGTAATTACACCTGACCCAAGCTACATGAAGTCGAAGATTGGTTAGCATACGAAGTGAAACTTGATTCAGAGGCTGGTATTGGAATGCATGTTTCAATAGTGAGCAGAATTGTTTTTGCCAAATTGAAGAGTGCTTAACTTACGTGACAAAGTAGTTGAGTCTTGAGGAGGAATTATGAATTTTAAACATTGCCTCGAAAATGTAGATAAAGTTATCATAGCACATGCAGGATTTCGAATATGGACGATCAAGATATTCGAACTGCCATTCGAAGTACCAGCAGATCAGATAATTGCAGTGATAGCACTGTACGGGAAAGTACTCAGTAATTTTGCTGAAAAGTGGTCCAATGCAACGCAAATCCCAAGTCTTCAACGGAGTGAGACAATTAAAGGACGCCTTGCACAGACATGTACCATCAAACAACAGCATCAGTGGTTGCCGAGGCATCGTTATATACAACGGCCAGCTGAGGACGTGCATGGCGTGCAACTCTCCCGACCACTTCCGCACCAAGTGTTTACAGCGGCGAGTGCCGCAGCTGCCGGCTGGTGAGACCACTGACATTGACTGCGCTGCCAACAACTTACACTATGGCAGTAGTAGGGCAACCTATGTACTGCCCCACTCTCCATTGTTGGCAAATTAATTCAAGATGGCGGATCCAAGATGCGGCGATAGATATATCAATGTCGCAATGATGTCACAGCAGGAAGTTCTGATTTTGGTGGGAAGATAAGTCAATTGGGCTACCTCCACTAACCTAACCCCTTCTCCTCTCCCTCCCCTCCCCTCCCCCAGAAAAAGGCAGGAAGTTCAAATTCCAGCAGGACAATGCAACACACTATGGCTACCTCCATTAACCTAATAAAATGGCTTGAAAAAAAGTCACTTGGGATACCTCCACTAACTTGTCATCCAACTGCCACCTCTTTCTAGGAATTGATGGACTCCGCCTGTCTGGGTAGGATGGACTTAAGCCTTTATTTTGTAGGCAGTCTTTATTTAAACAATTAGAGGAAGTAACTCCATCCAGTGTGTTTACCACGAGGTCCAGAGTCCAACTGACCTAGTACACAGTACCACCACCAGAGGGCGCCATCGGCTCTCCTGTGATGTAATGGAAGATGGCGCTCTGGAGGGGGAAAATAGCAGGAAAATGACTCAGCCTGTGCTGGGCTGCTGGAAAGGCTGGACGTTAGTCTTTGTTTTGCAGACAGCCCAATATTTAAACAATTTGAGGCAGTATCATCGTCCAGTGTGTTCACCACAAGGTCCGGAGTCCAACAGACGTAGTACACAGTACTACCACCAGAGAGCGCCATCGTCCCTCCCGTGACATAATACAAGATGGTGGTCTGGAGGGGAAATTGGCGGGAAAAGGACTCAGCCTGTTGTGGGCTGCTGAGGAGAGGAAGGAGTGTACTTTCTTTATTTCTGGGACAATTTATTTAGGGACAGATTTGACAAAATATATTTATTACACTAATACAAAAGCTCTGACGTGCTTGGGGTCACAATATACAGTTTACAGACCTGCAAACTACTCATAAATAATGCAGTACACTGATGTACAGACCCACGAACAATTCATACATTACCAAAATAACACAGTACACAGCATACAGACCTGCAAACTACACACCGAAATAATGCAGTGCACTGATGTACAGACAGGCAAAAAACTCGTAAATTACCGAAATAATGCAGCACACAGCATACAGACATGCAAGCATGCTGAGCCGCACACAAGTGTCTGTTCAGTTCACCATGCTGGCTAGGTTGGAATACATTTTGTAGAGACTGCATCTTACAAATGTCATTATTTGGTATTTAATATACAATTTGTACCAAAAGGACGCGCTTGACAGGTCACCTTTGCACCATAGCACTGAAGCAGTATACTTTCGTAGCACACAAGATATGAGTGTTGTCGTGGTAATCAGTCCAAAGACTGCGCTGATGCACCTCTATACATTACTCTATCCTGTGCAAGCCTCTTCATCTCCGAGTAACTATCTGTATTCATCTGTTGGTCTCCGTCTACGATTTTTACCCCCACGCCCCCCTCCAGCAATAAATTGGTGATCCATTCTCAGAATGTGACCTGCCAACCGAGCCTTTCTTCTACTCAGGTTGTACTACAAATTTCTCTTCTCCCCAATTCTATTCAGTTCCTCCTCACTGGTTATGTGATTACCCATCTCATCTTCAGCATTCTGTAGCACCACATTTCAAAAGCTTCTGTTCTCTTTTTGTGTAGACTGTTCATTGTCCATGTTTCACTCCCATTTGTGGCTACACTTCATACAAATACTTTCAGAAGGGCTTCCTAACACTTTAATCTACACTCGATGTTATCAAATTTCTCTTCTTCAGAAACGCTTTCCTTGCCATTGTCAGTATACATTTTATATCCGCTCTACTTAGACCATCATCAGTTACAGCAAAACTCATCTAATACTTTAACTGTCTCATTTCCTGATCTAATTCCCTCATCATCACCTGATTTAATTCGACTACATTCCATTATTCTCGTTTTGCTTTTGTTAATGTTCATCTTATATCCTATTTTCAAGACACTGTCCATTCCGTTCAGCTGCTCTTCCAAATTATTTGCTGTCTCTGACAGAATTACAACGTCATCAGCAAACATCAAAGTTCTTATTTCTTGTCCCTGGACTTTAATTCTTACTCCAAATTTTTCTTTTCTTTCTTTTACTGCTCGCTCAGTATACAGATTGAATAACATTGGGGATAGGCTACAACCCTGTCTCACTCCCTTCTCAAACACTGCTTCCCTTTCGTGAGCGTCTCCTCTTATAACTGCCATCTGGTTTCTGTACAAATTGTAAATTCGCTTCCTGTATTTTACTCCTCCCGCCTTTAGAATTTGAAAGAGATTATTCCAGTCAATATTGACAAAAGCTTCCTCTTAGGCCACAAATGCTACAAACGTAGGTTTACGTTTTCTTAACCTATCTTCTACAAGAAATCCTAGGGTCAGTGTTGCCTTGTGTGTTCCTACATTTCACCGGAATCCAAACTAATCTTCCCCAAGAATGGCTTCTACCAATTTTTCCATTCTTCTGTAAAGGATTGGTGTTAGTATTGTGAAACCGTGACTCATTAAACTGATAGTTTGGTAATTTTAACACCTGTCAGCACCTATTTTCTTTGGAATTGGAATTATTATATCGTTCTTGAAGTCTGAGGGTATTTCACCTGTTTCATACATCTTGTTCACCAGATGGAAGAGTTTTGTAAATGCTGTCCCCGCTAAGGCTATCAAAAGCTCTAAAGGAATGTTGTCTACCTGGGGGCCTTGTTTCGACTTAAGTCTTTCAGTACTTCGTCAAGTTCTTCAAGCAGCATCGTATCTCCCTTCTCGTCTTCATCTACATCCTCTTCCATTTCCATAATGTTGCCCTGAAGTACATCTCCCTCATATAGAGCTTCTATTTATCCCTTCCACCTTTCTGCTTTCGCTTCTTTGCTTAGGAATGGTGTTCCATCTAAGCTCTTGATATTCATACAGATGGTTCTCTTTTCTCCAAAGGTCTCTTTAATTTTCCTGTATGCAACATCTACCTTACCACTAGTCATATATGCTTCTACATCCTTACATTTGTCCTGTAGCCATTCCTGTTGAGCCATTTCGCACTTCTTCTCTATCTCATTTTTTAGACGTTTGTATTCCCTTTCACCTATCTCATTTATTGCATTTTCATATTTTCTCCTTTCATCGATTAAATTCAGTATCTCCGATGTTACCCAAGTATTTCTACTAGCCCTCGTCTTTTTACCTACTAAGTCCTCTGCTGCCTTCACTATCTCATCTATCAAAGCTAACCATTCTTCTTCTACTGTATTCCTTTCCCTTGTTCTTGTCTGTTGTTCCCTAATGGTCTCTCTGAAACTCTCTACAACCTCCAGTTCTTTCGGTTTATCCAGGTCCCATCTTCTTAAATTCTTACTTTTGCGTTTTAATCTGCAGTTCATAAACAATAAATTGTGGTCAGCGTCCACATCTGCCCCTGGAAATGGTCTTATAGTTTACAACCTGGTTTCGAAATCTCTGTAAACTTTCTCTCATGATTCTTAAACCAAGTGCTAGTTATGATTAAATTATGTTCTGTGCGAAATTCTACCAGACAGCTTCTCCTTTCGTTCCTTTCTTTCAGTCCATATTCAGTTACTACTTTTCCTTCTCTTCCTTTTCCTACTGTCGAACTTCAGTCCCCCATGACTATTAAATTTTCGTCTCCTTTAACTATCTGAATAATGTTTTTCACCTCATCATTCATTTCCTCAGTCTCCTTCACATCTGCGCAGCTACTTGGCATATAAACTTGTACTCTATGGCGGGTACGGGCTTCGTGTCTTACTTGGTTCAATAATTCGTTCGCTAAGCTGTTCATAGTAGCTTATCAGGCTTTCTATTTTTTTATTCATTATTAAAACTACTCCTGCGTTACACTTATTTCATTCTGCATTTATAGCCCCGTATTCACATGACCAGAAGACCTGTTCCTCCCGCCGCCGAGCTTCACTAATTCCCACTATATCTAAATTTAGCCTATCCATTTCCCTTTTTAAATTTTCTAATCTTCCTGTCCGTTTAAAGGATTTGACATTCCACGCTCCTATCCGTAGAACGCCAATTTTGTTTCTCTTGATGACGGTGTCCTCCTGAGTAGTCTCTGCCCGTAGATCCAAATGGGAGACTATTTTACCTCAGGAATATTTTACCCAAGAAGATGCCATCATCGTACATAGAGCTGCATACCCTCTGGAAAAATTACGGCTGTAGGTTCCTCTTACTTTCAGCCGTTCGCAGTACCAAAACAGAAAGACTGTTTTGGTTGATGTTACAAGGCCGGATCAGTCAATCATCCAGACTGTTGCCCATGCAACTACTGAAAAGCTGCTACTCCTCTTCAGGTACAAATCGTTTGTCTGGCCTCACTACGGATACCGTTGTGTTTGCACCTACGGTACGGCTATCTCTATCGCTGAAGCACGCAAGCCTCCTCACCAACGGCAACGTCTACGGTTCATGGGGGGAGGGAGGGGGAAGGGAAGGGAGGAGGGTCGAAGATGCAAGTATAACACTACAAATGCAGGAATCCTTTGCCTATCGATAGCTTCCAGCCTTTTTGTCATAAAAAATCGTAGCTATAACGACATGATTTCGAGAGATCCTCAATTTGCTGATGCTATGAAACACCTTATATTCACGCCAACCAAATGCGATGTTTAGACTGAAGTGATGGTCATGGCATAGCGATGTACGCGTATGCAGATGACGGTAGTGTCGTGTAGAAAATAATAAAAGGGCAGTGCATTGACGGAGCTGTCATTCGTATTCGTGTGTAAAAGTTTCTGGTGAGATTATACCCTCTCGACGGGAATTAACAGGCTCTGAACGCGGCATGGTAGCTGGAGCTATACTCATGGGACATTCCACTTCTGAAATCGTTACGGAACTCAATATGTCGAGATCCACGTCTGTCAAGAGCGTGTCAAGAATACCAAAATTCAGGCCTTACCTCTCGCCAAGGAGAACGCAGTGGCCACGGCCTTCACTTATCGAGCGAGGGCAGAGGCGTTTTCGTAGAGTTGTCAGTGCCAACAGACAAGCAACACTGCGTGAAATAACCGCACTAATCATCGTGGGACGTGCTACGAATGCATCCATGAGGACAGCGCTGCGAAACTTGGCGTTTATGGGCTATGGCAAAACGCGACCGAAACGAGTGCCTTCGCTAACAGCACAACATCGTCTACAGCTCTTCCCCTAGCCTCGTGACCGTATCAGACGATTGGAAAATCGTGGCCAGGTTAGTTGAACCCCGATTTCAGTTGTTAAGAGCTAACGATGAGATTCGACTGTGGTGCAGACCGCACGATGCCGTGAACTGACGTTGTCAGCAGGGCACTTGGAAGTTGGTGGTGGCTACATAACAGTGTGGCCTGTATTTACATCGAATGGATTGGTTCTCTGGTCAGACTGAACCGAATACATAGAAAGAAGGATCATTTATTGTATGATTATATGATAGCGGAACAAAGACTGGTAGCAGTTACTTCTATAAAATATCTTGGAGTGTGCGTACGGAACGATTTGAAGAGGAATGATCATATAAAATTAATTGTTGGTAAGGCGGGTGCCAGGTTGAGATTCATTGAGAGAATCCTTAGAAAATATAGTCCATCAACGAAGGAGGTGGCTTACAAAACAGCTATACTTAAATATTGCTCATCAGTGTGGGATCCGTACCAAGTCGGGTTGACACAGGAGATAGAGAAGATCCAAAGAAGAGCGGCGCGTTTCGTCAGAGGGTTATTTGGTAAGCTGATAGTGTTACGGAGATGTTTAGCAAACTCAAGTGGCAGACTCTGCAAGAGAGGCGCTCTGCATCACGGTGTAGCTTTCTGTCCGCGTTTCTGGATGAGGTATCGAATATATTGCTTCCCCCTACTTATACCTCCCGAGGAGATCACGAATGTAAAATTAGAGAGATTCGAGCGCGCAAGGAGGCTTTCCGGCAGTCGTTCTTCCCGCGAACCATACACGACTGGAACAGGAAAGGGAGGTAATGACAGTGGCACGTAAACTGCCCTCAGCCACACACCGTTGGGTGGGTTGCGGAGTATAAATGTAAATGTAGATGTAGATGTAGATCATTGACTAGAGATGTATTGGTACATGGAGACCATTTGCAGCAATTCACGGACTTCATGTTCTCGGACAATGATGGAATTTTTGGGGATGACAATGAGGCATGTCACCGGGCCACAAATGTTCGCGATTGGTTTGAAGAACATACTGGTTTGTCCGGCCAGATCACACGACATGAATATTATCGAAAATTTATGGTATGTAATCGAGAGGTCAGTTCGTGCACAAAATCCTGCACCGGCAACACTTTCTCACTTATAGGTGGCTGTGGAGGCAGCCTGGATCAATATTTCTGCAGGGAACTACCAGCTGCCGGCCGGGGTGGCCGAGCGGTTCTAGGCGCTACGGTCTGGAACCGCGCGACCGCTACGGTCGCAGGTTCGAATCCTGCCTCGGGCATGGATGTGTGTGATGTCCTTAGGCTAGTTAGGTTTAAGTAGTTCTAAGTTCTAGGGGACTGATGACCTCAGAAGTTAAGTCCCATAGTGCTCACAGCCATTTGAGCCATTTGAACTACCAACTACTTGTTGAGTACATGCCACGTCGAGCTGGTGCACTACGCCGGAATAAAGATATCCCATGACTTTTGATACCTCAGTGTAACGACATTCAATATGGCGGCTACAATGTTCTGACTGTAACGTAAAATGTTGTCGCACTTCATCTGCCACGTTCCTCTCCAAGAGAGAAAAATCTGACATGCCAGATTCTTTATTTCACGCTCCAGAGTATACTGCTACGTGGATTCCACGCTATGACGTCACCAGCTCCTCGTCCACGTGCGCTTTCACGTCCTCTGAGCGGATGGCTTAAGGCATTCCGGAACCAAGAGAGTGGAGTGCGGACTCTGTAGGGCGTGTTTCGGCACGGCACGGGCCGGGTGACCGGGCCGGAAGCCGGCTCGCTCCGGTGACCCGCCTGCCCTTTTACATAGCGGCTGGTTTCCGCCAGCTTTCGCTGCGGTGTACTGTGCACTGGGCCTTTCCACGAAGCTTCCGCGCGTCGACAGGGAAGCTGCGCCCGCCGCGTCACCAGGAAGGCTCCATCTCCAGCGTAAAGCGCCCCTCCGCCGGCTGACTCAGCGGCCAGTGACGCCGCGTGCCCGGAATTCCTCGGCGTCACCAGTGAAAGTCGCACTCCAGCTTCTTGTGGCCTCCATTAGCTTCTAGGCCAACACCAGTGGTCGTCTGTTGCCACAGCCCATTAACGCCAAATTTCGCCGCACAGTCCTCGCGGTTACGTTCGTAGCACTTCCCACATTGATCTGATGCATACATAGTGCCCATACAGATTACTTCAACAACCTGTGTTTATAACTTTGCACGTAAACAAGCTTTACGGGCTGCTCCCGTGGCGACAGAAGGCACGGATACCGAGCGAGGTGGCGCAGTGGTTAGCACACTGGACTCGCATTCGGGAGGACGACGGTTCAATCCCGTCTCCGTCCATCCTGATTTAGGTTTTCCGTGATTTCCCTAAATCGTTTCAGGCAAATGCCGGGATGGTTCCTTTGAAAGGGCACGGCCGATTTCCTTCCCAATCCTTCCCTAACCCGAGCTTGCGCTCCGTCTCTAATGACCTCGTTGTCGACGGGACGTTAAACACTAACCACCACCACCAGAAGGCACGGAAAATCTACTAATATTGCGTTGGGTCTCCATTTCATCTACATCTACATCTACATTTATACTCCGCAAGCCACCCAACGGTGTGTGGCGGAGGGCACTTTACGTGCCACTGTCATTACCTCCCTTTTTTGTTGCAGTCGCGTATGGTTCGCGGGAAGAACGACTGTCTGAAAGCCTCCGTGCGCGCTCGAATCTCCCTAATTTTGCATTCGTGATCTCCTCGGGAGCTATAAGTAGGGGGACGCAATATATTCGATACCTCATCCAGAAACACACCCTCTCGAAACCTGGCGAGCAAGCTACATCGCGATGCAGAGCGCCTCTCTTGCAGAGTCTGCCACTTGAGTTTGCTAAACATCTCCGTAACGCTATCACGGTTACCAAATAACCCTGTGACGAAACGCACCGCTCTTCTTTGGATCTTGTCTATCTCCCCTGTCAACTCGACCTGATACGGATCCCACACTGATGAGCAATACTCAAGTATAGGTCGAACGAGTGTTTTGTAAGCCACCTCCTTTGTTGATGGACTACATTTTCTAAGGACTCTCCCAATGAATCTCAACCTGGTACCCGCCTTACCAACAATTAATTTTATATGATCATTCCACTTCAAATCGTTCCGCGCGCATACTCCCAGATATTTTACAGAAGTAACTGCTACCAGTGTTTGTTCCGCTATCATATAATCATACAATAAAGGATTCTTCTTTCTATGTATTCGCAATACATTACATTTGTCTATGTTAAGGGTCAGATGCCACTCCCTGCACCAAGTGCCTATCCGCTGCAGATCTTCCTGCATTTCGCTACAATTTTCTAATGCTGCAACTTCTCTGTATACTACAGCATCATCCGCGAAAAGCCGCATGGAACTTCCGACACAATCTACTAGGTCATTTATATATATTGTGAAAAGCAATGGTCCCATAACACTCCCCTGTGGCACGCCAGAGATTACTTTAACGTCTGTAGACGTCTCTCCATTGAAAACAACATGCTGTGTTCTGTTTGCTAAAAACTCTTCAATCCAGCGACACATCTGGTCTGATATTCCGTAGGCTCTTACTTTATCAGGCGACAGTGCGGAACTGTATCGAACGCCTTCCGGAAGTCAAGGTTCAAAAATGGCTCTGAGCACTATGGGACTCAACTGCTGAGGTCATTAGTCCCCTAGAACTTAGAACTAGTTAAAGCTAACTAACCTAAGGACATCACAAACATCCATGCCCGAGGCAGGATTCGAACCTGCGACCGCAGCGGTCTTGCGGTTCCAGACTGCAGCGCCTTTAACCGCACGGCCACTTCGGCCGGCAGAAGTCAAGGAAAATAGCATCTACCTGGGAGCCTGTATCTAATATTTTCTGGGTCTCATGAACAAATAAAGCGAGTTGGGTCTCACACGATCGCTGTTTCCGGAATCCATGTTGATTCCTACAGAGTAGATTCTGGGTTTCCAAAAACGACATGATACGCGAGCCGGCGTAGTGCAGCAACGCGACGTGGCACGTACTCAACAAGTCGTTCGAAGTCCTCTGAAGAAATATTGGCCGGCCGCTGTGGTTGAGCGGTTCTAGGCGCTTCAGTCGGGAACCGCGCTGCTGCTACGGTCGCAGGTTCGAATCCTGCCTCGGACATGGATGTGTGTGATGTCCTTAGATTAGTTAGGTTTAAGTAGATCTAAGTCTAGGGGACTGATGACCTCAGATGTTAAGTCGCATACTGCTTAAAGCCATTTGAACCATTTTTGACGAAATATTGAGCTTTGCTGTTCTGTAGCGATCCACAATAGCGAGAGTGTTGCCGGTGCAGGATTTTGTGCACGAACTGACTTCTTAATTATGTCTCATAAATTTTCGATAGCATTCATATTGGGCTATCTGGGTCTCTCGGGCCGGCCGAAGTGGCCGTGCGGTTAAAGGCGCTGCAGTCTGGAACCGCAAGACCGCTACGGTCGCAGGTTCGAATCCTGCCTCGGGCATGGATGTTTGTGATGTCCTTAGGTTAGTTAGGTTTAACTAGCTCTAAGTTCTAGGGGACTAATGACCTCAGCAGTTGAGTCCCATAGTGCTCAGAGCCATTTGAACCATTTTTGGTCTCTCGAAGTGCCCAGAACGTTCTTCAAACAAATTACGAACAACTGTGGCCTAGTGACATGGCGCGTTGTCATCCATAAAAATTCCATCATTGTTTGGGAGTATGAAGTCAATAAATGGCTGCAAATGGGGTCTAAGTAGCCGAACATAACCATTTACAGCCAGTGATCGGTTCAATTGGACCAAAGAATCCAGTCCATTCCATGTAAACACAGCTTGCACCACTACGGAGCCAGCACCAGCTTGCACAGCGCCTCGTTGGGAATGTGGTCCATGGCTTCGTGGTGTCTGCGCCACGCTCGAACCCTACCGTAATCTCTTACCAACTAAAATCGGTACTCATTTAGCCTCGCCACGGTTTTCCAGTCGTCCAGAATCAAACCGATACGGTCACGAGCCCAGGAGAGGCGCTGCAGGCAATGTCGTGCTGTTAACAAAGCCACTCGCGTAGCTGGTCTGTTGCCACAGCCCATTAACGCCAAATTTCGCCGCATAGTGCTCGCGGACTCGTTCGTAGCACTTCCCACGCTGATTTCACGTAGTGTTGCTTGTTTGTTAGCACTGATATCTCTACGCAAACGCCGCTGCTTTCGGCAGTTAAGTGAAGGCTGTCGGCCACTGTGTTCTCTTCGGTGGAACGAAATGCCTGAAACTTGGTATTATCGACACACTCTTGTCACTGCGGATCTCGGAATGTTGAATTCCCTAACGATTTCCGAAAATGAGTATTCCATGCGTCTAGCTGCAACTAGCAGTCCGCTTTGAAAGTTTGTTAATTGCCGCCGTGCGGCCATAATCACGTCGGAAACCTTTTCACGTGGATCACCCGAGTACAAATGAGACCTCCGCTAATGTACTACCATTTTATACCCTGTGTACGCGATACTACCGTCATGTGTATTGCAAATAATGATATCCCATTTCTTTTGTCACCACAGTGTGCACTGTCTCATCAGAAATATGAGAACTGTCGTATGTAATGACCACTAGATATCACAAGAGGCGGATCCGACAGTATGAAAACTGGAGGTGAGTATTGTCAGTGGAGAAGTACTAACACCAGAATGGGTCGGCCAGGAGAGTTTACTGACTTCGAATCTGGACTTGCCACTGAATATATCATGAGTAACAAAATTATCAGGGACATTTCAACACCTTTCTTCCCAAGTTCCACCTTGGTGATGCGATTATAAAGCGGGAATGTGAAGGAACAACCAGTTAAACCAAGACCAGACAGACCTCAATTACTGACGGACAGGGATCGTCAAGATTGCAGAGGATGGTTGTAAGAAAATCGCATGAAATCAGCGGAAGCAATCACTCGTGAGTTTCAAAGTGCTGCCACTAGTCCAGCCAGCGCAGTGGTTGTGCTTAGGGAGTTAAAAAGAATGAGGTACTGGGGCGAGCAGCTCCTCATAAGCCACACATTTCTGTAGCCATAGCTAAGCGACGCTCCAGCTGTTGCACACAACGACGCCACTGGACAATGGATGATGGTAAGCTAGTGGATTGGAGTGATGAGTCACGCCACACCCTATGCTCTCCGATGGAAGGGCTTGGATCTGGCAGCTGGCTGGAGAACGTTACCTGCCATCAAGTGCAGTGCCAACAGCGAAGTACAGAGGAGGTGGTGTTACAGTATTGGGTGTCTTTCGTGGTGATCTCCCTAGTGCACCTAAGGAAATGCTAAATACGAAACGATGTGAATTCATTTTGCAGCACTGTATACTGCGTGTAGTAGAGGTACAGTTTGAGGACGATGATTGTTTGTAATATTCATTTTCTAATTTGTCTCATTATTTTTTGCAGTGATAACTTGAAGAGTGTAATTCTGTGGTATCACAATACTTCCTCAATTTTTTGGATACAAAAAAGTTACGTACAGTAAGAAACACTTCTAGAATGAGGGTGACATATGATCATAACTCTGGAATCCAAGGAGCCAAATGTTTAAAACAAATTTTAGTTTTTACATATGGAGTAAACCTTACGTGATGGGGAGGAAGGCGTTCCACCGCATCTCACCAAAGCTCACCAAATTTCGCCAAGGGGGGAGGGGGATTCCAAATTTTAAAGAAAACCACTCATGTAATTAATGGACATCTCCTTAGATGCTGTGAACAGTGAACCAAGGGAGTTCTGATGCAATTCTGATATTAAATTAATTAACTACTTACTTAAATTCCTCAATTAATTACATCCCTCCCCAGTTGGAAAAAACCACAGCCCATTTAGCGTTCCTCCTCCTGTGGGCTAGGAGAAAGTCTTCACTGTTGCCAAATTTATTCAAGACAGCAGCAGTAGATGTGGCAATGTCGCACAAATTACATCATCAGATCATGTTATGTGCTTTCCACCTCCCCTCCAAGCAAGGAGAGAGTCTGCACTGTTGCCAAATTATTTCAAGATACTGGCAATAAATGTGGCAGCATCTCATTGATAACATCACCAGATGAATTTATGATTTTCCCTTCCCTCCCCTTCCTTTCCCTTCCCTCCCCTTCCCTTTCCTTCCCTTCCCTTCCTTTCCCTTCCCTTCCCTCCCCACCCCTCCCCTCCCTTCCCTTTCCCACCCTTACCCTCCCCTCCTCTCCCCTACCCACTCCCCTCCACTCCTCTGCCCCTCCCTTCCCCTCCCTCCAATTCCCCTCCCCTTCCCTTCCCTTCTTGTCCCCTCCCCACATGGAAATTGTGGGACACAATCTGTGCTAGGTTGTCAGTTGGGGTGGGGGGTGAGTGTCTTTTTTTTCATGTTGACATATGGAGACTGTCTGACCTAGTTGACAATACCGCCACCAGGGGCTGGGAAATGCGACCTGGGAACACTGCACCCAGTCTCATGTGAGTAAAATTGGCGGAAAAGGCCCTGTGTGTGTTCACCTCACTGTGTGGAGCTGACTGTCCTAGTTCACAATTGTCACCAGAGGACACGCACCCTGGAAAAAGTGGTCATGAGTGGGATGGCTTGAAGATGCATTTGGCAACTGATACAGATGGTTGCTAGCCCTCAAACCAATGACCTTGTTTGAAATGGCCAGTCAATCTACATCTTCCACTGTGCAACAGACGATTGCTACCGACCCAACAGGTAAGTGATATTGTTCTTAGATGCTTCACTGTCTGGAGGGCGAGGGGGGGGGGGGGGGGGGGATCTGACTGATATAATCCGTTCATCATAAGAATAAACCTGATGTAAACAAACGCAATGGTTGGCCACAAGCAGTAGCACACGTACACTAATGTTGTTGCTCTGTTGGAAGTAGGTCCTACTTATGTATTAGATATCTTATAACTAAGTTACGTTAAATGAAACTTTAAGACATTCAAATGTATTAACAGCCATCAACGTTTGTCTTCCGGCCGGAGTGGCTGTGCGGTTCTGGGCGCTACAGTATGGAACCGAGCGACCGCTACGGTCGCAGGTTCGAATCCTGCCTCGGGCATGGATGTGTGTGATGTCCTTAGGTTAGTTAGGTTTAATTATTTCTAAGTTCTAGGAGACTGATGACCTCAGAAGTTAAGTCGCATTGTGCTCAGAGCCATTTGAACCATTTTTGAACGTTTGTCTTAATCACGCTTTAGCTACGTAGTTTTTATTTCAAACATCGTGTACAGTCACAGACTCTGCAGCACTGTGCTCTGATTGTCGCGCTGTTATTGCGCAGTATAAAATGGCTGAGGCTGCTCTCTGTTCCGTAGTGAAACGCGTGCGTGGAACACGGTTTTTTTTTTTTTTTTTTTTTTTTAGTTACTACCCCCAAAAACCTATCGAGCCTAAAAACAAAAACAAAGCTAGTGCCACCGCCACTTTCATCCTGAAGCTAACTAGGACGGCCGTTCGCCGCCACTTCAGGTTCCGCCAACGAACAAAAATTAAATATGCCTCTGAACTTTGTACAAAAAAAATAAAATAAAAGAAGAAAGGAAAGGGTATAATACTTTATTAAATTTTATTTGTTGTTCATTTTGTTCTTATTTTGTTCTTGTGTATTTATTTGGATTTGAAAGCAGGCCTCCCGCCCACGTTTTTTTTTTCTTTTCTTTTTTTTTTTTTTTTTTTTTTTTTTTTTTTTTTTTTTTTTTTTTTTTTTCCAATGTGCCAACAGTCACAGTTAACCAAGCCTGGGAAACTAAAACAGAATGAAGACGACATCGAAGATATGAGACATAAATAGCATGAAAAGAAAGCTACCACGTCGTAGTGAGGCTTCCCAGTGACTGCGCCCACTGATAAGATTGTTCAATATATGGTCGTTTGCAGTTCGTTCTGACCTCATCTGCCACTGCCTGGAACATTCCAGCTACACGGCGGGCTGTGAAAGGCACTCCATAGGTAGTTTGCGAAGCACTGTCGATATCTGGTATGCCCGGAAATAGCATGATGTCTTTCTTGCAAATAGAGCCAGAAGTCAAGCAAATCCTTGTGTCCGTCACGACAGAGGTAATGGACGGCATGTCCACGTATCCAGGTGACAGAGTTGGTTCGAGTCTTGGGGTAAAATGTCTCATCCGGGAACAATAACGTGCGTGCAGATATATGCTCCGGCCTAACTCGCAAGAGATAAGCCAGCATCTGCCGCACTAGGTGCCAAACCGGTTCCCTCTCTCCACAGCTGAGGCGGTGCTCGTCAGAATCTACTGTATTACAACCCACACAATTGGGAGATTCTGTCATGTGGATATTGTAGAGACGTTCTTGCGTCACGAGCTTCCCATTAACGACGACGTACCATTGAGAAACAACATCGGAATCAAGCATGGCATCGTGTACAGTCTTCCACACCACGCGCCACCGTACGTCAGGATATTTTAGTTCGACCACATTTAGGGGGCGGCGTTGCAGCATGTCATGATAGAGGCGTCGAGTTGTGGCCATTTGTGGTGTCGTGAGCGCGACACTGCAATAACTTTGTTCTAAATAGAAACGTCCTATATAAAAGAGGGGCGCTGGGATGTCCTGTAGTGGCACCGGCGCTCTCAGTGAAGCAGGACGTAGCGCCGTCAGAAGCAGACTCGTGAGGCTCGTAGGACAACGGCGCAGCAGACTTAAATGTGAGCTAACATAGAGGGCAATGGCCCTATCATGGACGTTAACTAGGCCGAGACCACCATTTTCCTTGGGGAGGGTAAGAGATACGTATCTGATCTTCAGTAACATACCAGTGGTGACGAAGTATCCCAGCGCTGCCATAATGCTACGAGCCAAGGGCTTCGGAATGGGTAGCGTTTGGGCGACATGCGGTATGCGGGACGCAAGGTATACATTGGCATAATACGCCCGCTGAACGATGTTGAGGGATCGCAAGCGCTGATTTGCAATTCCGGCCCTAATTTGGTTAAGAAGGCGTCGATAATTGAGCGTCGTCGCGCGTCGCATGTCGTTCATGAAATCTAAGCCCAAGCAGCGTACAGTATCACTGAAGCGTAAGGGGGCAATGTGTTCCTGCGGTAGCCCAATCCCGATGCTCAAGGCGACGGACTTGTCAACGTTGATTTGGCTACCAGAAGCTGTACCGTAGGTTGCAATCCAGTCCAAAGCCGCGGCCATATCGTCAGCTCCTCGTATGACGATCATCAAATCATCCGCATATGCGGTGCAGCGATAGATGGAGCCACCGAACTGTATCCCAGTGAGCCTGTCTCGGAGACCACACAACAAGGGTTCTAAGGCCAATGCAAATAACAATGTTGATAATGGACATCCCTGTCGTACTGATCGGCGGATCGGCATGGGTGCCGTCAGTCTTCCATTGACAAGAACTCGAGAAGTTGCACCATGTAGTAGGCGTGTCAGCACTGTGATAAAGGGGTCGGGGTATTCCATGCGCCGTAGAACGGCCGTGAGGAAAGTGTGGCCCACACGGTCAAAAGCCTGCCTAAAGTCGATAGACGCGAGGGCTGCCGGCAAACGTCTCACCCGTGCAAGGGAGATGAGATCTCTGTAACGACATAACGCAGTTCTGATGTTGTTGGGTCCCCCCAAGGACGTCTGATCGCCGGACAAGACGTGCAATAGTGTGCCGCGAATACGTTCTGATAGCAGCCTCGAAAAGATCTTGAAGTCGCTGTTCAATAACGTTAAGGGACGATAGTCGCGGACATGATTCCGTCCCTTCGGCTTATGGATGGGGACAATCAGACCTTCCAAGAATGGTGCAGGCAATGTTATATCCGGGGACATCAATTCCTGGCAAATTTCGATCAAACACGGTAGCAACAGTTGTGTAAAGGCTCGATAGAACTCTAATGGTAACCCATCGATTCCTGGTGATTTATGGGGAGCACCTTTACCAATGGCGTCGAGCACTTCCTCTTCTGTTACTTCTCCCTGTAAATTCGGTACCATGTCTGGTGGAACTGTACCGTGGACATGTGCGGAAACGGTGTCTACCGTCGCCATATCAGGGGGCACTGCTGAATAAAGTTGAGCGTAATGCCCATAGAAGGCTTCTGCTATATCTGCTTGTTCTACCACATGTCGACCGTCGTCGGTTATCATGTCGGTTACCAATGCCCTGCGGCGCCTCCTGCGTTCTATGAGCACGTGGTGCATAGATGGCCTTTCTGATTGTATCATGTCTGGAGCACGCGACCGTATAATAGCGCCTTGTAAATGATGGCGTGCTAAGGAGACGAGCTGCGCTTTCGCGCGATTGACTGTGATCTGCCTGTCAGGTGAGGGCTCCATAGCAAGACATTCCCGTAGGACGGTGTAATAAAAGTTTTCCGTGCTCCTCCTCCATGCCGCTGCTTCCCGGCCGTAAGCCATGAAGGTGCGTCTAAGAGCAGGCTTCGCACATTCAATCCACCAACTGAGGGTCGATCGGTACCGACCACGACGCCGTAAGGACGCGGTCCACGACTCTTCGACAGCACCTTTACATGCCGGCTCGTCCATATGGGCGACGTTCAGTTTCCAGGGGGGCCTACTGCGCCACACACGTGCAGGTTTGAGGGCAATGGTGCAAATATAGGCTGTGTGGTCGGTGAATGCAGTGGGCCAGAGCTCTGCTCCTCTCGTCGCCGTCGAAAGGGTGCTTGTGACGTAAATCCTGTCCAACCGACTTGATGAATGGCTTGTATAATGGGTGTAACCAGGAGCTGGGCCATGGATGTGGCGCCACGTGTCAATCAGGTGGAGGTCACGCACTAGCATTTCCAATTCCGCACACGGGACGTGATGTGGCTGCTGATCAGATGGAGATAATGTACAGTTAAAATCTCCTCCGATCACCATATCGTCTATGTGGCCCATAAATAGACGCGTAATATCTTCCGAAAAAAAGCGGGCCCGATCTCTCCGCCTCCCTGATCCTGAAGGGGCATATACATTGATGAGTCGTACACCGTTGACAGTTACTGCCATGGCTCTTGCACTCGGTAAGTACAGTACGTCCGTAGCCGCCAAACCGTCCCGTAACAGAACAGCCACACCACAATCGGTAGAAGAGGCGTGGGAGACGTGGGCGGTATATCCGCAGAAGTCAGGGAAACTAGCGACACATACTTCCTGTAAGAGGGCCACGTCGATGTCCGCCGCATCAAGCATGCGTTGTAGCATTGTCAGTTTGTGTGGTGCCCTTATCGCGTTGATATTGATTGTGGCAAGGCGAAAGGTGTGCTGCCTAGCCTCTTCACCTAGGGTAGACGCCATGGCAATAAAAGCTAACCGCAAGAGATGCCGGACCCACCAAACCCGTTACAAATTATGAGTCGTTCACGCTAGTAGTGGCATCCCCAATGCCGCCCCCTCCCCTGTCACCCGTGCCCTCTTCAGGAAGTCCCTCAACATCGTCCGACCACAGTGGGTGCAACACGATGCTGTGTGGCTGATCGGCACCTAAATCTCTCTCACGTACGTCGTCTTTGGTAGAGGTAGACGGATCGCCATCCATCGACGCGACCTGCCGCGTTTGTGGTGCAAGAAGTAACTGGGCACTCGTAGTATGGGCAAGTGAACCGTGGACACCACTTAGATCCTCAGCAGGCGCAGCATCCATGCTGTCTGATGAGATGTCACCTTCTTGACCGGCCGTGTGTAGGAGGCAATCGTCAGAAGGGGTCCGCCGACGTCGCTTGCGTCGTCGGGGCGAACGTTGCTTTCGAACGTGGACATCCGTATCCGAATGTGGGAGGCAATCCAGCGTCGTATCACCTTCCGCTAGGAAAGCCGCGGTCGGGACAATGTTCGCGTCCACGTCCATCGCGTTCTGAATGTTATGTTGCGTCTGGAGTCCGTGGGACTGTTGCTGCTGTTGTTGCTGTGGAGGGGGCGACATATGGGTTGGCACCGAGGGTCCTTCCTCGTCCTCCCGTGGTACTTCTGGCGTCGATGGATGTGTCTGATCGCCCGTTTCGTTCTCAACTATGGTGCGCATCGTCGTCTGAGCGTACGTGAGGGGCAGGATTGTCGTCCCCGTCGGGGAAACGGGGTCTTCCACTGGTATCTGCGTAATTCTACGTTGTAAGCAGCTCGATCGAACATGGCCTTCCTGCCCACATCCGGAACAGGTACGCGGTTGACCGTCGTACATGATGATTGCACGACAGCCACCGATGTTCAAATAGGACGGCACATGTTTCTTGAGCTCAAGTTTAATTTGGCGCACACCATTGTAGACCTTATACGTCGAGAAAGTTTGCCACTTTTCTGCAACATGGCTGATAACATTGCCATATGGTCGGAAGGCGTCCTTGACAACTTCCTCTGGGACCTCGAAGGGGAGCTCAAAAACTCTTACAGTCCTTAGGCCCATGCCTGCATGATCCACCGTCACTGCACCGATATGCCCGTCAAAATGTTTAAATCGGAGAGAGTTCGAGTATTTAGAAACCACTGTCGCGCAGACCTCTGCACTGGTCATTTTAACATAAACCACGCTCGCCGTTATAGAAAAATGTATTCCGACGACAGTCGCCGGATCTAAACGTAGATCGTCGCGTATGAACTGTTCTATTTCATAGGCTCGAGGACGCGCGTGATCTGGTTGGAAAGTAATTTTGATCGTATCGTGGCGCCATGTGTGTGCCATAATCGGACTGAACTTGGAACAAATACAACTCGCGCCGCGAGAAGGTAAACACAAGCAAGCGCTCACGGTCGCGCACGGCGAGGCGCAGCGGACGTCCTCGCCCCACCGCAGCCGAAAGCAGACTGAAGTTAGAAAGGGCTGAGAATCAAGCTGTTCTCAATGATTTTCATAAATTTACGGAGCCAATCGGCTTTGAAGTTTTTCCAGCGTTGTAAACAAATTCATATCAATTTTGTAGCGTAGTTGGTAGCGTAATAGAATGTGAAAAATTAACCTGTCGTTAAGTCAGGAATTTTCATTATTCTTGTTTTCAATTACAATAGTGCGTTAACTAAAAACGATAACGTGTTGCGGATACCGTCTAGTCGTCTAAGGAGCGTATTGTGGGGGATTTGCAGTGCATTATGTCATTCTGCTTAAAAATTAAATGACATCCGAAACTGTATTGCTCCTCTGCTCGCCTCTGTTTACGTGAGAACTGCAGCTGGCCACGTCACTGCAAGCTAGCTGTACCAGCTGACCGGTCAGTGCTGTCCAAGTTCAATGAGCTGGTATAGCTGTTGTCTGGTATTATCGCTAAGTCGATGTGCGCATAACGCACAGCATAAAACCTACCCTTATTATCGTACTTGACACTACTCGAAATAGCTTGGCTGCAGTCCCGCGTGAAACGGGAATCCAATGAGGTTCCAGCAAATGTGGAAGAATACATAGTGCAATGTTTACATCAGGTTTATTCTTATGATGAACGGATTATAGTAGCAATATGCTGAACTAATATCGGTTCTCCCACAGCCAAACGGACGGGGTTGCTGCGAGCCATTCTCTTCTGCAGCTCCAAACCGACTGATGCCTGTGCAAGGCCCCACTGTGCAATCTGACAACACCGAAGGTATAAGGCGAGGACAGTATCTCACCATGAAGTATTTTTTTCTGTTGGTTTAGGGTTTTATGTAGCTGGTGACTTGCTCCTTGTGGTTGAAATAGAGTCACAACACTTTATGAGATCTGTCACCCGACATAATAACTGACGCATTTACCTTTTTTTTCTTAAATTATAGCCGTAGTCGATTTCCTCGACCCAGAGGTCCTGCAGATCAGTGACTCTGAAATCCCATATATGGCCAAGGAAAAGCTGGACTTATTTGCGTTCTGCAGCTGTTATTGGAGCAGAAGATAACTTCCAGTTATATCACGAAAAAGCGCATCCACTACTTTCCACTGTGCGGGATAGCTGCACGGTTTCAGGCGCCTTGCCACGGTTCGCGCGGCTCCCCCCGTCGGAGTTTCGAGTCCTCCCTCGGGTATGGGTGTGTGTGTCGTCTTTAGCGTAAGTTAGTTTAAGTTAGGTTAAGTAGTGTGTAAGCCTAGGGACCGATGACCTCAGCAGTTTGGTCTTACAGGAACTTACCATCACTACTACTTCCCTTTTACAAATATATATTTCCTTGAATGGACGTAGAGATTATAAGAGTGTACAGATCATTAGAGTGACTCATCAATTAGAATAGAACATAAATTGTCGTACAACATATGCCTCGAATGCTGAAGATGATATTCAAGATTAAAATATACTATATTTGTCACAAAACCATCTTGTCTTTTGTTTTAATTCTTGGAGAGGGGGGTTGCTCCTTGACAGTCAAGCCACCACTAAGCCACGACGCGAAAACGTAAAATGTATTCCACATATCCTGTTTAAAGTCTGCACATAAGATTACAAACAACCACACACAATACATATTTGGCTACTTACTCTGTACTTAATACACACATCAAAAAAGTTTTTCGTCACCTCGGTTCCGAGTATTCCGGAACCTGCACAAAAAACTGGAATAGAGATCAACATAAACATCATTTCCACACCTCTATTGCTCATGAAAACCACACATAGCATGTTGTACCACCATACAGTGAGACCTTTAGAGGTGGTGGTCCAGTTTGCTGTACACATTGGTACCTCTAATACCCTCAAATACCCAGTAGCACGTCCTCTTGTACCGATGCATACTTGTATTCTTCGTGGCATACTATCTACAAAGTCATCAAGGCACTGTTGGTCCAGATTGTCCCAATCCTCAACGGCGATTCGACGTAGATCCCTCAGAGTGGTTGGTGGGTCGTCCATAAACAGAACTTTTCAATCTATTCCAGACACGTTCGAGAGGGCTCATGTCTGGAGAACATGCTGGCCACTCTAGTCGAGCGATGTCGTTATCTTGAAGGAAGTAATTCACAAGATGTGCACGATGAGGGCATGAATTGTCGTCCATGAAGTCGAATGCCTCGCCAATATGGTGCCGATATGTTTGCACTATCGGTCGGAGGATGACATTCACGTTTCGTACAGCCGTTAGAGCGTCTTCCACGACCACCAGCAGCGTACATCGACCCCACATAATGCCACCCCAAAACAGCAGGGAACCTCCACCTTGCTGCACTCGCTGGATGGTCTGTCTAAGGCGTTCGGCCTGACTGGGTTGCCTCCAAACACATCTCCAACGATTATCTGGTTGAAGGCATATGCGACACACATCGGTGAAGAGAACGTGATGCCAATCCTGAGCGATCCATTAGGCGTGTTGTTGGGCCCATCTGTACCGCACTGCATGATGTCGTGGTTGCAAAGATAGACCTCGCCATAGACGTCGGGAGTGAAGTTGCGCATCATGCAGCCTATTGTGCACACTTTGAATCGTAACACGACGTCCTGTGGCTGCACGAAAAGCATTATTCAACATGGTTGCGTTGTTGTCAGGGTTGCTCCGAGCCATAATCCGTAGGTAGCGTTATCCACTGCAGTAGTAGCCCTTGGACGGCCTTAGCGAGGCATGTCATCGACAGTTCCTGTCTGTCTGTATCTCCTCCGTGTCCGAACAACATCGCTTTGGTTTACTCCAAGACACCCAGACACTTCCCTTGTTGAGAGCCCTTCCTGGTACAAAGTACCAACGCGGACGCGATCGAACCGCGATATTGACTGTCTAGGCATGGCTGAACTACAGACACCACGAGCCGTGTATCTCTTTCCTGGTGGAATGACTGGAACTGATCGGCTGTCGGGTCCCCTCCGTCTAATAGTCGATGCTCATGCATGGTTGTTTACATCTTTGGGCAGGTTAAGTGACATCTCTGAACAGTCAAACGGACTGTCTCTGTGATGCAATATCCACAGTCAACGTGTATCTTCAGGAGTTCTGAGAACTGGGGTGATGCAAAACTGTTTTTGGTGTGTGTGTTATTTTGTCATGGTCGTCTTTTCTTGTACTACACAAGGAGTGTGAAATGTAGTTCTCCTAAGTGGCATGTAAGATTTCTACCAGTTCCAACTGCAGTCAGTGAAAGGACCATGACATTTCAGCACCAGATGAAATCGTCCAACGCCTCCCAGTAGAATAGAAAGAAGTTGGAGAGTAAATACTAGCTGATAAATAATATTACTTCTATATCTATTACGTCTATAGCTGTAATTGCTATTATTATTATCTCATGTAATGGTTCTTCTCCTTCTTCTACCTTTAGTGGCACAAGTTGGACCTGCTGCAGCGGTGTCCTCCAGCTGTCGAGACCTGCAGCAGCACAATAGCCCAGATTATTAGGACCTGCAGCAGCAGCAGCGGCTTCCAGCACGTGGGATCCTATAGTGGAACTGGTCAGCATGTTGGAGCAAGACAGGGATCTGCTATTGTCTATACTGCTTATCGATTTGTGTGATGAAGACACCCAACAGCATTGCATGTATATACCTGTCTACAAGCCACAGAAGTGCACCAGAGGCTTTCAATTTCCATGGCCACAGCCTGTTGAACAGCATCAGCAGTGCACCAAGAGTCTCAAACAGCATGATGCAGGTCAGTAATGGACTCCAACACACACACCACATATTAAACTGTGGAATATTCCAGTGATACTGCAAGGACACAGTACTGATGTAGTGTATGAGAAGATAACAATTGCTCCCACTGCACTGCTACTAGTATTCATCATAATATAATTTAAATGTTAGTGGGTCAAAGCATCCGAATATAGGCATAGAAGCGGCAGTGACTGCCGTGTGAAGATGGAGATTGATAATGTGATGAAGGGTATTAAAGAGTGGTTTACTTAGTCAGAATAGGAGGAGCTATGTCGCGCAATGTTGTACATCAGTGCTGAGCTGATACAGAGTACAACCCATCTCTTTCTCCCTCAGACATTTACTGTTCTGGTCAGGGGCTATATATCACATCAATGCACTATGAAATAGTGCTGAGGGTGAAATCTGGAGATACATCCAGTTACTTACGGCACTCTGCTGTTAAGAAATTATTTGCACTAGGGGTGGTGCTATCTCTCGTGTCAGAGAGACTGAACCGCTGGCTACACTTACTCAACCTGTGTACAATGGATTTATGAACTATCTTCATGTGTATGGTATACATATGAATGATTTAGAACAGTGATTCAGTTCACGTATCCTTGTAACGTCAAATTCAGCTACTTTGCTTCAGTAGCTATGGAAACCATCTGCACTAAACTTATGACTGGAATACCTGAGTTTTGAAATGCTCCTACAGTTTGGGGAAATACGAGCAGATTTTAGGGCATATGAGTAATAGTTGTTCGACAGATACTGAACTGCTGTAAAAAATGAACAAGCTGATTTTGATGTGAAATTTTTAAAGAGCCAAATTGTATCATAAAGAATTGAAACACACCCTATTATTTATGTGCATCTCTGTCTAAGAGCACTGAATGAATTAATTCGTTACCATACATCTTTGTTGTTGTTATTTACAAAAAAATAATATTCCCATTACTTTGTGTGTGTGTGTGTGTGTGTGTGTGTGTGTGTGTGCAAATGGTGTGTGAGACACACATTCATCACATTAGTTTTGAACATGAGTGTATAGGAGGAGAGGAATGAGAAAGGGATGCAGTTTAAGATGGGATGTAACAGTGTAGAATTCTGGTACACTGGTCCAGACTTGAGAAACTGGTATAAGTTCTACGATGTCAGAATCCAAGTTCTGGAATGCTGTCACTGTACATGAAAATGTGCTCTAATAGTTCATTTGACAACATAATCGAAGAGCAGTTATATTCACCATAGATGATCTCTTCATAGCGATCCATACTGCAGAGTACAAGTCCCACAGATTCACCACAGTTGAACACTTAAAGTTACCTGTCAGAGGCGTATATTCCTTCTCCCATTGCTCCATATGCAAGTGGAACAGAAAAAGGGACCAACTAGCAGAGATATAAGATATTCTCCACAATGTGTTGTATGCAGGCTTACTGCCCATCGAGAAACTGCACATCACACCTCTTATTTCTGATGAATTTTACTGGTGTTTGTACAGGAAAATGTGCTATAATAGATCATAGATATGTGTTGGTCGGTTTGGCTCAGTTAGTATAGTACCATACTAGCATTTGTAGTAGTAGACTCCATAGGTTCAAACAGTAGGCCACATGACGAATTCAGATTGCAGTAGGTTGCCAACTAACTGTACAATTCCTAGCCAGCTGTGTCATAGCGACCCAACACTCTTTTGATGGAGGGCAGTATAGCTTTTTTAACTAACACCGATTTTCGCTGTAGACGTATCTTTGTGTGATGGGAATTTGATACTTATGCAGACGATTGTTAAGTTCATCCGTCCTTCTTATAAGCAGATACGATTTCATGTTCGGGCTGGCATTGCATTTTTGAGTGATTTCTCTGATAAATTGTTAGCGTACCACCATTTACATAGGACTTCTAAAATTTCCAGCAGATTTCTATCCACTACTCACCTGTAGCGTCCAGACTTACTACCCATCAAGAATGAAGTCTCCCACTATGAATTTCTAACATATTATTCTCATCTGACCTTCCAACATTGTAAACCACTGAGCAGGAGGACCAAAATTCTCCACAACGTCACCCTGCAGGTACTAACTTGCATGGTTCTAAGTTTACTCATAACATCTTTGGTGCAATGGAACAAGATGTGTGTAACTTAATCACCAAACGAGTGCCAGACTTATTCTGTACAGTGATGCTGTGTTGGTATTCCTCCCATAGTAAACAAACGTTCCATTAAAACCACAGTCTTTGATGTCATATACATACATACAGACACCATCCTGTGGTGCAATGGAAACAGATGTGTGAAGGTTCCAAACGACTGTGAAGGGTATTAAAGTACAGCGATGGTGCGTAGGGTAGTCCTTCTCATCCTTAACAAATGTTACATTAAAACTACAGTCTTCTGCACATATACATACCATACTGATTTCTGAAATGTACATCTGTATCACTAGCACTTTTACAGGATCAAGCTCCAACAGTCCATATCCATAGTTGTAAAACAGAGTTTAAAAACCAGGTTCTTTTTAGTGGAGGAAGGTGTAATCGTTTCTCTCAAACGTTATGCAGTCGCACATATCCATTCTGATTAAAAAAAAAAACTAGCGTTTTGTCCGAATCCATTAGCTAATAGTCATCTATAAAAGGCAGTTGCAATAGTACAGGCTGATGGTCCATTTCAGCATCAACCATTTTTTCTTTAGACAGATTGATTTCATATTCCTGCTACATCCATACCAATTTCTCAAAATATACACCATGCTTGTGGCTATGTAGTATGGTACAATGTCTCTAGAGTGCATAGACTTCCACCTATTAAAGTCTGATGTACAAAATCATCCTCCCATCCAACACATAGTGCATACATTAAGAATACAAGCATCTTCAACCGCCAATTCAGATTACATCTGTTATGCAATGCTTTACAGTAATATGATGCACAGCTGTAGTCAGCACTCAGATCTTCTTTTCCTCACAGCAGTATATCCCAATACAGAAACCAGTCGCTACTAGCTTAGTTGGGTACACATGCCGCAAGGCTCTTGCTCGTGGATCATATGGAAGTCCGTAACAGAGATTTTAACAATAGTACTCTGCTGAGGGTCGAAATGATGTTTTTTAACCCCCTGGAATACTGAATACATTAACAGCACGATGGTATTGTATCTCAATTCCATACTTCGACATTTAAAAAAAAATCACGAGACTTCAATGCAGGCCAGGAGGTGTTAAGATCGCAGCATAATCATAGCAGTCATATTAAGGGCAGACCCAAGTGTGATCGACGTAGGGAAAAAAAAAACAAGAAAAGAACGCATTTTAAGGATAATGCTTTATTCTTCGCAATATGTATTAACAAAGTAAAAAAAATACATCATAAAGTAATAGTATCTGTTACAACATCGTTGCCTTTGTGAAAAATGCTCTTACTGCAGCTAAAACAGGTCTCTGACACACAGCACAGAAAGAAAGGGTAGGTCCATGTTTAAC
Source organism: Schistocerca americana (assembly GCF_021461395.2). Lineage (NCBI taxonomy): Eukaryota > Metazoa > Arthropoda > Insecta > Orthoptera > Acrididae > Schistocerca > Schistocerca americana. Next base: position 546,682,519 of record NC_060119.1, read on the forward strand.
GCAAGCAGCAATATGTGTGCAGAGAAAGAATACTAGTCCCACTTTTTCCTGGAAGCAGAATTTACACATGTGAGTACTGTCAGAAGCTCTCCCAGTCACATGGTATTCTGTTGCTACTTTCAGAAAATTTTGATGGAGGTTTAATATTAGCTGCAACCTTTGCAGTAGTTTCTGCATACCTCTTCTGACAGATATTATCAATAATGTTTAAAGTAGATTTTGCCCAAATTTAATATAATGAACGCTTAATTCCAATCTTCACGAGTTGTAGCGCTAAACTTAAAAGTAACAAATAGAAAACTCTTTTAAAGAGATTCTGGCAGTCTACGAGTGTACGAAACTGGATTATGTTCACAAAGAATCTCGGGATACAATTATTATGAATCCTGTAGAGACTGCAGATGAGACCAATTTTTTTTCGTTAACGGCATGTACTCGGGAGTAGATCTTCTGGAAGAAATGAAGGCGAAAGATGTTTTGCCCATGCCTCATCTTATAATGGAATTTAGAGAGAGATGCCGTAACTTCTTAATTCGTAGATGTAAAGGAATTCAAATGCGGTTTAAATTTAGTGACCATCTTCTAGAATATTTATCTGTATTATCTCCAGGAAGATTCTTGTCTCCTACAGAGAGAGAATTAACACCTACTTTCACAACTCAACTCAGCACCATGAGTTAAAACCACCTGAAATGCAAAAGACTGGATGGTGAATGGCGCTGTTTACGGTTGGAGGTACTACAAGCAGACCTTTTTTCGCCGGCCGGTGTGACCGAGCGGTTCTAGGCGCTTCAGTCTGGAACTGCGCGACCGCTACGGTCGCAGGTTCGAATCCTGCTTCGGGCATGGATGTGTGTGATGTACTTAGGTTAGTTAGGTTTAGGTAGTTCTAAGTTCTAGGGGACTGATGACCTCAGATGTTAAGTCCCATAGTGCTCAGAGCCATTTGATCCTTTTTTCGAGATTTGACCCTGACAGATTTTGGCACAAGATACGTTTAGCTTCTCATAATAATATGCTGTGTATGAACTTTTAAAGTAAATGTAGTTTGAAGGAAAAAGCGTTATGCCATGCTTTAAATCTCTGTGAAAACAGATCTAATTGTAGGACAAGGTACATAATTTTCGGGTTGGACAAATCACATCCGCTGGCGGCGTGCATTTCTATGGTTCTTTAATGGACTTCGCCCAGGCAGTACTGTTACTTCCAAATTCCACATCAGAATGCGAACAAGTGTTCAGTTAAGATAAAAATCATTATTGCCCTGAGACTGTAAGTCATTTATTTGCTACTCTTACCATCCGTATCGTCAACTATTGAGTTTTTCAATTATTTTTTTTTAATCCAACAAGATAATGAAAAAAAAGTTGAGAAACCGACTGTCTACACTTACAATGAATGGAACTCTCGTGGTATCAGAGTGCTTCAAATGCAACGGCGGTTCCTGTACTACATTCCAGACGACCAAGTCTATGATTGAAAGGATAACCACAGCTCATCTTTACTCATCGAAGGACGTAGATGAAGTTGATTGTTTTGATCTATATCAGACGATTATGATGAAATCAGTGACAGTAAATAGATTCATCCAGACCAAGGCAGGCTTTGACATCGTTTATTTTTATTTTGTTAAACAGGTTAAGAGTTTATTTATCTAACCATAGAACGTAGCTCAATTAATACTATCAGCCTAGGCCGGGACTGTGGTGGGTGGGCGGACGTTGGGGGATGGCTGGCATTGCGGGTGGGAGCAGACTGAGAAATAAGAATGTTTGATGTTTCAAGTGGCAGCAACATAATTTTGTAGTCAGTTGTAAAAACTGTATGATGCTTCAAATGGTAGAATCATAATTTTGTGGTCAGTTGCGTGGTACGAATGCAGTTACTTCCGAACATTGTTTCTGCTTACTACCTCACAGCCAGCAATTGTATTCCGTGATATCGTACATCAGTGAAATAGTCTATCAAAGGTTTAGGAAGTGTCTTTATGAAGTCAGTTGTATCGTACGAGTGCAGTTATTCCCGAGCACTTTCTCTGCTTACCAACTCACAGCCGACAAATATCGTACATGAGTGAAATGGCCCTCACAGTCTGTAGGTTCTCTGCTTACTAACTCACAGCCGACAAATATCGTACATGAGTGAAATGGTCTATGTAATTTTTAAAAACTCCCTCACAACCTACAATTGAATTCTGCCATATCGTACATGAGTGAAATCGGCCATCAAAATCATCATAATTCCCTCACAGTCTATATGATTTTTTTTTTTTTAACAATATAGCATCACCGGTCTATTGTGGTCTAACTGTGTTGGTGAGGTAGTAAATTTCCACAGGGCAGTGACTGCGTCACTGCAATTCACTTTGGAGGTGTGGCGGTGGGACATGTAGTCCCGTACCACCCTCTGACAATGACAGTACTATATGAGTCAGGCAGAAAAATTTAGCCTAATATGGGCCATTTATCTTATTGTAATTAATTCTGTATGAGAATAGGTAGCTGATTTTATAAAGAAATGTAAGATAACTAACTGCGAGCGACAGTTTGGCTTATACCAGAGCACACGAATATTTCTATTATTGGTAATCTGTTCACTACTTTTAAAATTTTGCCTCTCAGACTGTTTTCAGTAACCGAATTGAAATGGTCTTTACAGATCTACAGCGTTCGTATAGCTCATCAAGCAGAAATATTTCTACGCTATGTTGTAGCCACTGTGGTATAGACGTGCGACATCTTATTTCGTTTTGAAACCAAAGATCAGAATGTTCTGTACCTTGCGCTGTCGAGAAGATCTCTGGATTCCAACACCGTCGTTCATTACCTCTGGCCGCTAATACAGCGATGTGTCGTCTGGAAAATTAAATAAATTAATTCAAACTTACTGACACTCAAAATACAGCTTCGCAAAACAGCTTGACAATACGAAACGCTCTAAACATTTCAGAGAGGATTTCTGGATAGGATTGCGATACAGGTAATGTCCAAAACACGGCATATAAGTTTATTGATGAGCACTCCCACAAATGATGTATTTAATAAACGACGTGCCCCTTTACTTTAATATTTGCAAAACACTAATGCATGCTATTCCCGAACATGAACATTTCTGACTTAGCAAAAGTTCTGAATTCGTCTGCTTGAAATGAAAGTTCACGTAACAGTCACTTTTCTTCAGATACCGTTAATTAGTCTGCACGGTCCCCCTACACCTTTTTCCGTGGCCCTACCCCATTTTTCTCTCTGACGAATAAGTAACTAATAAAATATTCTCTAAAACTTAAGGACGAGCGCGATAAAATAACATAACGCATTAGTATGGATGAATGTATGTATTGAACTGAGAACCTAGAAACGACGGAGAGGCTTTCTCCCCGCCGTAGCCCTCAATGGTACACAACCCCACAACAGGCTACAGCAATCCACTCACCTCACCGCCGCCCCACACCTAACCCAGGGCTATGGCGCGGTTCGGCATCCAGTGGACCGCGCCGGGAACGTCTCATTCCAGACGAGTGCATCCCCAATGTTTGCTTGTAGAGTAATGCTGGTGTACGCGTACGTGGAGACAGTGTTTGCACACCAATCGCCGACATAGTGTAACTGAGGCGGAAGAAGGGCAACCAGCCCGCATTCGCCGAGGCAGACGGAAAACCGCTTAAAAAACCATCCACAGGCTGGCCGGCACACCGGACCTCGACACTAATCTTCCGGGCGGATTCGTGCCGGGGAAGTGCGTTAGACCACACAGCTAGTCGGGCGGCCACATAACGTATTAACTACTCGGTGAAAATGATTGAAAATGAGGAAGCATGTTGCCAGAGGTCTCCCAGTCGTGCACAGAAAGCTTTACTTCGCATGGCGTGACGTCAGAGTGACCATAGAGCCAAATGTGGCTGGTCCTCCAACACGTAGCAGTCGAAGGAACGGGAAAAGCCAGCGTATGTTAATCAACGAGAAGTTGCGGTGAACTGTGGTGATGCTCTCCATTACAACATGGCCCACGAAGACTTCTGGATGGCTTCACACATGGAATAATCATCGTGACTCGTGTAGCCCAGGAGTTTGGTATTATTCGCATCACTGTTTCGCGTGCGTTTCGAGCTACAGACAAAAAATGGTTCAAATGGCTCTGAGCACTATGGGACTTAACTGCTGAGGTCATCAATCCCCTAGAACTTAGAACTACTTAAACCTAACTAACCTAAGGACATCACACACATCCATACCCGAGGCAGGATTCGAACCTGCGACCGTAGCGGTCGCGCGGTTCCAGTCTGTAGCGCCCTGAACTGCTCGGCCACCCCGGCCGGCGAGCCACAGACACTGCTGCCCGAAGGAGAGGAGCTGTTCGTCCACGATCAAGTAGAGCAGCAGACAGCCGATACATTCTGCAACAGAAAAAAAGAGACCCACATAAGACAGCGGGTGCAGTTGCAACTACATTAAACAGGACTGCAAAGCACGCAACCTGACCCTCCACTGTGGTACGGCGACTGCATTCGCTGTGGTCTCTTTGCCAGATGACAAGTACGTCGGTCCTGTTGATACCTGCAGAACGGCAGCACCGTCTGCGATGCTGCCGAAAGGATAGGGACTGGACCAACGCGAGGAGTGGGGTCGCGCTTTCTTATATGATAAGAACAGATTCGGTCTGAACAGTGATTCCGGACTTACCCTCATAAGGCGAAAGGTGTGAATAAATAATGCGCTCAGGAGCATTGTCAAATATGATTGTTATGATGGTCCAGATGTTACGGCATGGGGAGGCATAAAGATGCATATAATTTATATATATATATATATATAAATATAAATTATATGCATTATATCATATATATATATATATATATATATTTTTTTTTTTTTTTTTTTTTTTTTTTTTTGTGTCATCAGTCTTCTCACTGGTTTGATGCGGCCCGCCACGAATTCCTCTCCTGTGCCAATCTCTTCACCTCAGAGTGGCACTTGCAACCTACGTCCTCAATTATTTGCTGGACGTATTCCAATCTCTGTCTTCCTATACAGTTTTTGCCCTCTACAGCTCCCTCTAGTTGTCTAGTATCATGGATATCATTCCCTTATGTCTTAACAGATGTCCCATCATCCTGTCCCTTCTGCTTATCAGCGTTTCCCACATATTCCTTTCCTCACCGATTCTGCGCAGATCCTTCTCATTCCTTACCTTATCAGTGCACCTAATTTTCAACATTCGACTGTAGCACCACATCTCAAATGCTTCGATTCTCTTCTGTTCCGGTTTTCCCGCAGTCCATGTTTCGCTACCATACAGTGCTGTACTCCAGACGTACATTCTCAGAAATTTCTTCCTCGAATTAAGGCGTATGTTTTCTACTAGTAGACTTCTCTTGGCCAAAAATGCCCTTACTGCCATTGCTAGTCTGCTTTTGATGTCCTTCTTGCTCCGTCCGTCATTGGCTTTTTTACCGCCTAGTTGGGAAGGGAGTGAGACAGGGTTGTAGCCTCTCCCCGATGTTATTCAATCTGTATATTGAGCAAGCAGTAAAGGAAACAAAAGAAAAATTCGGAGTAGGTATTAAAATCCATGGAGAAGAAATAAAAACTTTGAGGTTCGCCGATGACATTGTAATTCTGTCAGAGATAGCAAAGGACCTGGAAGAGCAGCTGAACGGAATGGACAGTGTCTTGAAAGGAAGATATAACATAAACATCAACAAAAGCAAAACGAGGATAATGGAATGTAGTCGAATTAAGTCGGGTGATGCAGAGGGAATTAGATTAGGAAATGAGACACTTAAAGTAGTAAAGGAGTTTTGCTATTTGGGGAGCAAAATAACTGATGATGGTCGAAGTAGAGAGGATATAAAATGTAGACTGGCAATGGCAAGGAAAGCGTTTCTGAAGAATAGAAATTAGTTAACATCGAGTATAGATTTAAGTGTCAGGAAGTCGTTTCTGAAAGTATTTGTATGGAGTGTAGCCATGTATGGAAGTGAAACGTGGACGATAAATAGTTTGTACAAGAAGAGAATAGAAGCTTTCGAAATGTGGTGCTACAGAAGAATGCTGAAGATTAAATGGGTAGATCACATAACTAAGGAAGAGGTATTGAATAGAATTGGGGAGAAGAGGAGTTTGTACAAGAAGAGAATAGAAGCTTTCGAAATGTGGTGCTACAGAAGAATGCTGAAGATTAAATGGGTAGATCACGTAACTAAGGAAAAGGTATTGAATAGAATTGGGGAGAAGAGGAGTTTGTGGCACAACTTGACTAGAAGAAGGGATCGGTTGGTAGGACATGTTCTGAGGCATCAAGGAATCACCAATTTAGTACTGGAAGGCAGCGTGGAGGGTAAAAATCGTAGAGGGATACCAAGAGATGATTACACTAAGCAGATTCAGAAGGATGTAGGCTGCAGTAGATACTGGGAGATGTAGAGGCTTGCACAGGATAGAGTAGCACGGAGAGCTGCATCAAACCAGTCTCAGGACTGAAGACAACAACAACAACAACAACATGGTAGCAGAATTCCTTAACTTCAACAACTTTGTGACCAACAATCCTACTGTAAAGTTTCTCGCTGTTCTCATTTCTGCTCCTTCTCATTACTTTCGACTTACTCACAATCCGTATTCAGTACTCATTAGATTCTTCATTCGATTCACCAGATCATATAATTCTTCTTCACTTTCACTCAGGATAGCAATGTCATCAGCAAAACGTGTCATTGATATCCTTTCACCTTGAATTTTAATTTCGCTCCTGAACCTTTCTTTTATTTCCGTCATTGCTTATCCGATGTACATATTGAACAGTAGGGGCGAAAGACTATGTCCCTGTCTTACACCCCTTTTAAAATGGTTCAGATGGCTCTAAGCATTATGGGACTTAACATCGGAGGTCATCAGTCCACTAGAAGAACTACTTGAACCTAACTAACCTAAGGACTTCACACACATCCATTCCAGAGGCAGGATTCGAACCTGCGACCGTTAGGAGCAGCGCGGTTCCAGACTGAAGCGCCTAGAACTGCTCGGCCACCACGGCAGGCTCGACGTTGTTGTGACACTGTATTTCTTCCCCATTTGCGTCTTTGTAGGAAATTTTGGAAATTTGTGGTAAGTTCCTATGGGACCAAACTGCTCAGATCATCGGTCCCTAGGCTTACACACTACTTAATCTAACTTAAACTAACTTACGCTAAGGATAACACACACACACTGACGCCCATGGGGGGACTCGAACCTCCGACGGGGGGCAGCCGGTCTTTTCAGGGGTGCATTCGGCCGTGACTTCATTTTTCTGGATGACAATGAGCACTCGCGTCGAACTACGCAGGTCGAGGAGCGTTTGGAACGAGAGGATATTCGGCGAATCGACTGACCTACTCGATCTCCCGCCTTAAATCCCATCGATCACATGTAGAATGCGGTGGGAAAACGTATCTACATCTACATCTACATCCATACTCCGCAAGCCACCTGACGGTGTGTGGCGGAGGGTACCTTGAGTACCTCTATAGGTTCTCCCTTCTATTCCAGTCTCGTGTTGTTCGTGGAAAGAAGGATTGTCGGCATGCCTTTGGGTGGGCTCTAATCTCTCTCATTTTATCCTCATGGTCTCTTCGCGAGATATACGTAGGAGGGAGCAATATACTGCTTGACTCCTCGGTGAAGGTATGTTCTCGAAACTTCAACAAAAGCCCGTACCGAGCTATTGAGCGTCTCTCCTGCAGACTCTTCCACTGGAGTTTATTTATCAACTCCGTAACGCTTTCGCGATTACTGAATGATCCTGTAACGAAGCGCACTGCTCTCCGTTGGATCTTCTCTATCTCTTCTATCAACCCTATCTGGTACGGATCCCACACTGCTGAGCAGTATTCAAACCGTGGGCGAACAAGCGTACTGTAACCTACTTCCTTTGATTTCGGATTGCATTTCCTTAGGTTTCTTCCAATGAAACTCAGTATGGCATCTGCTTTACCGACGATCAACTTTATATGATCATTCCATTTTAAATCACTCCTAATGCGTACTCCCAGATAGTTTATGGAATTAACTGCTTCCAGTTGCTGACCTGCTATTTTGTAGCTAAATGATAAGGGATATACCTTTCTATGTATTCGCAGTACATTACACTTGTCTACATTGAGATTCAATTGCCATTCCCTGCGCCATGCGTCAATTCGCTGCAGATCCTCCTGCATTTCAGTACAATTTTCCATTGTTACAAACCCTCGATATACCACGGCATCATCCGCAAAAAGCCTTAGTGAACTTCCGATGTTATTCACAAGGTCATTTATGTATATTGTGAATAGCAACGGTCCTACGACACTCCCCTGCGGCACACCTGAAATCACTCTTACTTCGGAGGACTTCTCTCCATTGAGAATGACATGCTGCGTTCTGTTATCTAGGAACTCTTCAATCCAATCACACAATTGGTCTGATAGTCCATATGCTCTTACTTTGTTCATTAAACGACTGTGGGGAACTGTATCAAACGCGTTGCGGAAGTCAAGAAACACGGCATCTACCTGGGAACCCGTGTCTATGGCCCTCTTAAGTCTCGTGGACGAATAGCGCGAGCTGGGTTTCACACGATCGTCTTTTTCGAAACCCATGATGATTCCTACAGAGTAGGTTTCTAGTCTCCAGAAAAATCATTATACTCTAACATAACACGTGTTCCAAAATTCTATAACTGATCGACATTAGAGATATAGGTCTATAGTTCTGCACATCTGTTCGACGTCCCTTCTTGAAAACAGGGATGACCTGTGCCCTTTTCCAATCCGTTGGAACGCTACGCTCTTCTAGAGACCTACGGTACACCGCTGCAAGAAGGGGGGCAAGTTCCTTCGCGTACTCTGTGTAAAATCGAAGTGGTATCCCATCAGGTCCAGCGGCCTTTCCTCTGTTAAACGATTTTGATTATTTCTCTATCTCTCTGTCGTCTAATTCGGTATCTACCATTTTGTCATCTGTGTGAGAATCTAGAGAAGGAACTATAGTGCAGTCTTCCTCTGTGAAACAGCTTTGGAAAAAGACATTTAGTATTTCGGCCTTTAGTCTGTCATCCTCTGTTTCAGTACCATTTTGGTCACAGAGTGTCTGGACATTTTGTTTTGATCCACCTTCTGCTTTGACGTAAGACCAAAATTTCTTAGGATTTTCTGCCTACCTTTTTTAATATTTCTGTTTACGGCTGAAATCATCGATGCAGTAACCGATTTATGATCGCATATTCCCTGTTCTGCCTTAGCTGTTTCAAATAGTTGGGGTCTGTTAGTCACCAGAAGGTCTAATATGTTATCGCCACGAGTCGGTTCTCTGTTTAACTGCTCAAGGTAGTTTTCAGATAAAGTACTTAAAAAAATTTCACTGGATTCTTTGTCCCTGCCACCCGTTATGAACGTTTGAGTCTCCCAGTCTATATCCGGCAAATTAAAATCTCCACCCAGAGCTATAACATGGTGGGGAAATCTACTCGAAATATTTTCCAAATTATCCTTCAGGTGCTCAGCCACAACAGCTGCTGAGCCAGGGGGCCTACAGAGACATCCAGTTACGTAATGCAGTACGCCCATATGCACCACCGACCATCGAGCAGTTGTCAACAGCGCTGGTGGAGAAACGGAACGCCCTACCACAGGAACTCCTTACATCATTCATGGTGACCGCCGGGAGACTACAGATGATTTGTGTTCCATTATCTCCGTAAAGGAAGTGTAATGACGATTATTGAACATCTGAGGTACTCAAATGTTTGTGCAACTTGGGTACCAAGAATATTAACCGACCAGAATAGCATTTGGAGACTTCCATCTGTTCGGGCTAATAGAAGAAGCTCATCGTAGGATTCACTTTGAAGATGAAGAGGCGTCGATGGTTTCGAAAGCAGGACCGTGCGTTTTACCACACTGCTATACGTGTCCTTGTTAAAAGATGGACCAAAAGTATGGAAATGAGTGTGGAGGTTATACTGAAAAGTCACAAATTAATCGTCAGTTTTGTGGTTTTCAACCTATGTAGTTGCATTTGAAATTCTTGACAAATAAAAGAAAAGAGGCATTACATTTTGACTGGCCCTCGTAGATGTTAGTATTTGAATTGCTGGGCCGTAGCACTTCTTTTACATCAAACACAAAACTAATGTTGATATTACATAAAACATGACAAGAAAACACACATTTTTAAAATTTGTATAAAAATTCTGTAAATAGATTTATTACACCAACCTTATATCCATAGATAATAAGCGAAACGACTCTACCCGAATCGACCTTGCAGTGGAAAAAAGTCTCCGCCACAATACGTTATATGAAGAGTCCACTGACAAGTCGCATCCTTCTACATTAGCGGAAATCAATATGAAGGCATGTTTATTTGCAGGAAAATTTGTGTCGGTCGGAATAGTTGGGCATAGTGTACATGCAGTAGTATGAGGTCCAGTGTACTGGTAAGTGTAGTCAAATGGTATCGTAGTTGATGTCAGTAGTACAGTACATAATATAACATCAATGATTCATGTGGTAGTGGGTGGAACTCGGTATAAAGGCAGTCTGCTCTGTGCTGTGTTAGTTTGTGTGTACCTGCCTTTCCTGCAGATAGAGAAACAGACACCATTAGTGACAGTGGGTATTGTGCACATAAACCATGACTGTGACATTGTCAAAAAAATGGGTCAAATGGCTCTGAGCACTATGGCACTCAACTGCTGAGGTCATGAGTCCCCTAGAACTTAGAACTAGTTAAACCTAACTTACCTAAGGACATCACAAACATCCATCCCCGAGGCAGGATTCGAACCTGCGACCGTAGCGGTCTTGCGGTTCCAGACTGCAGCGCCTTTAACCGCACGGCCACTTCGGCCGGCGTGTGACATAGTCATGCGGAAAATAGTTATCATGTGATGAAAAATCAAAAATCGTTGCGTCTAAGGAAGCGGGACTCCCTAATTGTCAAATCGCCAATAAGTTGAACTGTGGAAATGCAGTGATTATAATTTCGTTAGATTCGGCAAACGATGTGGACGGAACGGGTAATCTGGGCAAAGTAGAAAATTATTTGAGGCGTCGAAACGGTTACTTTTGGGCAAAGCATGGTCCACAAACCCTTATTCTTCTGAGTTTGTTGCTGATTTACAGTTACCAGTAACTGTCAGATACGTACAACAAATTTTAGCAAATGAAAACATCTTGCATTCATGAAATGACTGCAGAAACCTGCTTTAACACGCAAACATAAACATGCCAGATTTGAGTTTGTTGTGAAACGTATGTCATAAAGTTGAGAACGGGATAAAGTGATCTTCAGTGATGAGAAGAAGTTAAATTTAGATGGTCTGGGTGGATTTCAGTATGAGCGTCATGATCAAAGAACAGAGTAGCAGGCAAGAATGAGCAGAAATTTTGGTGGAGTGTTATGATCTGGGCAGCGTTCTGCACCAAAGGGAAATCACGCATTGCTTAGGAGAATACTACAACGAACGCCACAGGTACAAAAAAATGGTTCAAATGGCTCTGAGCACTATGGGACTCAACATCTATGGTCATCAGTCCCCTAGAACTTAGAACTACTTAAACGTAACTAACCTAAGGACATCACACACATCCATGCCCGAGGCAGGATTCGAACCTGCGACCGTAGCAGTCGCGCGGCTCCGGACTGAGCGCCTAGAACCGCTAGACCACCGCGGCCGGCGCCACATGTACACTGAGCTGCTAGAGACACAATGGGGTAGAATGTATGATGACCTAAAGGACAGAAGTCTAATGTTTCAACAAGATAATGCATCAGCCGAGGTATCTGCACAAGAAAAAAGTGTTTTGTACACAAAGATATCTATGTCTTGCCCTGGCCTGCACGTAGCATGGATTCAGCCCGTGAAAAACCTTTGAGGAATACTTGCAAGGAGCGTTAATTGCAACGGAAGGCATTTTGAGGCCGTATGTAAGCTGAAAAGAGCGATACGAGAAGAGTGGGGGACAATTTCACTGTAAGAACTACAAGCCCCAAGAAAATCAATGCCGAAGAGATTTTTTCAGGTAATTCACAAGAACAGAGTTTGGACAAATTACTAACAATGCAGTGAGTGCTGTTCTACCAATTTCCATCGAGGAAATGCAAACGCCTTATTTTGTTAGTCATGTTTTGAAAGAAGCTAAGTAATTGCGTCACGATTGTTTACGTCTTAGTGTATCTATTTGGAATTTGGAGCCGGTCGCTGTGGCCGAGCGGTTCTAGACGCTTCAGTCCGGAACCGCGCTGCTGCTACGGTCGCAGGTTCGAATCCTGCTTCGGGCATGGATGTGTGTGATGTCCGTAGGTAAGTTAGGTTTAAGTAGTTCTAAGTCTAGGGGACTGATGACCTCAGATGTTAAGTCCCATAGTGCTTAGAGACAGTTGAACCAGTTGGAATTTGGAATTTTGTCGTAAGGTCTTATGGGATCAAACTGCTGACGTCATCGGCCCGAAGCTTACCCACGACTTAATTTAACTTAAACTAATATACGCTAAGGACAACACACCCACCCACGCGCGAGGGAGGACTCCAACCTCCGGCGGGGGTGGGGGGGGGGGGGGGGGCACGAGGACCGTGACAAGGCGCCCTTGACCGCGCGGCCACCCCGCGCGGCTCTATCTATTACTTTCACAATTAATTCAAACACTGTATATTACTTTCGCGTTTCTAGAATTTGTAGACTTAGAGAAAGCTTTTGACAACGTTGACTGTAATACTCTCTTTCAAATTCTGAAGGTGGCAGGGGTAAAATACAGGGAGCGAAAGGCTATTTACAATTTGTACAGAAATCAGAAGGCAATTATAAGAGTCGAGGGACATGAAAGGGAAGCAGTGGTTGGGAAGGGAGTGAGACAGGGTTGTAGCCTTTCCCTGATGCTATTCAATCTGTATATTGAGCAAGCAGTAAAGGAAACAAAAGAACAGTTCGTAGTAGGTATTAAAATCCATGGAGAAGAAGTAAAAACTTTGAGGTTCGCCGATGACATTGTAATTCTGTCAGAGACAGCAAAGGACTTGGAAGAGCAGTTGAAGGGAATGGACAGTGTCTTGAAAGGAAGATATAACATAAACATCAACAAAAGCAAAACGAGGATAATGGAATGTAGTCGAATTAAGTCGGGTGATGCAGAGGGAATTAGATTAGGAAATGAGACACTTAAAGTAGTAAAGGAGTTTTGTTATTTGGGGAGCAAAATAACTGATGATGGTCGAAGAAGAGAGGGTATAAAATGTAGACTGGCAATGGCAAGGAAAGCGTTTCTGATGAAGAGAAATTTGTTAACATAGAGTATTGATTTAAGTGTCAGGAAGTTGTTTCTGAAAGTATTTGTATGGAGTGTAGCCATGTATGGAAGTGAAACATGGACGATAAATAGTTTGTACAAGAAGAGAATAGAAGCTTTCGAAATGTGGTGCTACAGAAGAATGCTGAAGATTAGATGGGTAGATCACATAACTAATGATGAAGTATTGAATAGAATTGGGGAGGAGTATGTGGCACAACTTGACAAAAAGAAGGGACCGGTTAGTAGGACATGTTCTGAGGCATCAAGGGATCACAAATTTAGCGCTGGAGGGCAGCGTGGAGGGTAAAAATCGTAGAGGGAGACCAAGAGATGAATACACTAAGCAGATTCAGAAGGATGTAGGCTGCAGTAGGTACTTGGGTATGAAGAAGCTTGCACAGGATAGAGTAGCATGGAGAGCTGCATCGAACCAGTCTCAGGACTGAAGACCACAATAACTACAACATATTACTTTCGTAGGAAACCTGCCTTTATACTGATTTTCATTACTGTATATCTCGTGGGAAGACTATGAAGATAAAATGAGAGAGATTTAAGTTTATACGGAGATTTACGAACAGTCTTCCAGAGCTCAATTCCCGACTGGAGCAGGACAGGGGAAAAGTGGTGGTGTTACACGAAGTATCCCTCGCCACGTTTGCGAAATGTGTTGCAGTCGTAAATGTCGAATATGAGACTGGGATAAATGAGCAACTGGTTAATGCCAGGCACTTGAGGAGTTGTTAAGAATAATGGCTATATTTCCCGGCGCTCCAGATCTGTATGACACTCAATGTTTACGTGCTGCAGTGAATATATTTAGTGTGGCAGTGAATCAAGTCGCAGTGCGCCTGCAGGCACCGTACGAAAGGACGCGCGGCGTTACGTCAGGATGTGTGCCACGTATCCGGGACGCGGTGCAGTCCACCGGAACTGCCCGCACCAAATGACTGGGAGAGTAACAGGTGTCTCGTACTCCTTCACTGTCCGCAAGTCAATGAGCTGCTCGGTGAAAGCTACCGCCTCTAACCGCACGGGGCGCAACGACAAATATTTCTTCTTCCTCGTGGCGATATCTGACGCCAGATGACGTAACCGAATGCGGTCTTCACGACAGTAGTGGTTCTCTCGCAGCGAAGGGTGCTCATATCTGTCCACTAACGCGACAATAAATTCCGGTTTCCAATTACTTACGATTTTCTCAAATCAGTCCTACGCTATTTGATCAAAAGTATCCGGACACCCACATGAAATGTAGAGTTGTCCACTAGATAGCACGAGAGGCGGACGCCCCGGTGTAAACGGAGGAGGGGAGCATTGTGTGGTCAGTAGAGAATTAGTAACAGCAGAATGGCGTCAGCAGAGCTCAATATTTTCGAAAGTGAACTAGTCGTTTAATGTCAGCTGAGTAACAAATGTGTCAACAATCATGTATGGGAGAGGCGGTGATCAGGTATGGGGTGTTTTTCTTTGTTAGGGCCCACTTATTGCTCTGAAGAAAACGCTAAATGCGAATTTTAGAGCACCGTGTGCTGCATCGAGTAGAGGAGCAGTTTGAAGACGATGACTGTACCAGCAGGACACTGCATTCTGTCATGAAGCAGAATCTGTGAGGCAATTGTTTGTGGACACTAAAGTTCCTGAAATGGACTGACCCGCGCAGAGTCCGAATCTAAACTCAACAGAACACCTTCGGAATGTGTCAGGACGTCGACTTCGCTCCAGATCCCAGCGTCCAGCATCACTGCCTACTCAAATCTCGGCTCCTGAGGAAAACCGCGACGCCATTCCTCCGCAGACACTTCATTGAAAATGTCGCCAACAGAATTCAAGCCGTCATAAAGGCAAAGGGTGGACACGTCACAAATTATTGCCCGCTAGTAGATTTCCGGACACTTTTGATCAGACAGTGTGTACAGGGTGGCCCATTGATCGTGACCGGGCCAAACATCTCACGAAATAAGCGTCAAACGAAAAAACTACGAAGAACGAAACTTGTCTAGCTTGAAGGGGGAAACCAGATGGCGCTATGGTTGGCCCGCTATATGGCGCTGCCATAGGTCAAATGGATATAAACTGCGTTTTGTAAAATAGGAACCCCCATTTTATTACGTATTCGCGTAGTACGTATAGAAATATGAACGTTTCAGCTGAACCACTTTTTTCGCTTTCTGATAGATGGCGCTGTTATAGTCACAAACATATGGCTCAAGATTTTGGATGAATAGTTGGTAACAGGTAGGTTTTTTAAATTAAAATACAGAACGTAGGTACGTTTGAACATTTTATTTCGGTTGTTCCAATGTGATACATGTACCATTGTGAACTTATCATTTCTGAGAACGCATGCTGTTACAGCGTGATTACCTGTAAATACCACATTAATGCAATAAATGCTCAAAATTATGTCCGTCAACCTCAATGCATTTGGCAATACATGTAATGACATTCCTCTCAACAACGAGTAGTTCGCCTTCTTTAATGTTCCCACATGCATTGACAATGCGCTGACGCATGTTGTCACGCGTTGTCGGTGGATCACGATAGCAAATATCATTCAACTTTCCCCACAGAAGGAAATCCGGGGACGTCAGATCCGGTGAACGTGCGGGCCATGGTATGGTGCTTCGACGACCAGTCCACCTGCCATGAAATATGCTATTCAATACCGCTCCAACCGCACGCGAGCTATGTGCCGGACATCCATCATGTCGGAAGTATATCGCCATTCTGCCACGCAGTGAAACATCTTGTAGTAACATTGGTAGAACATTGCGTAGGAAATCAGCATACATTGCACCATTTAGATTGCCATCGATAAAATGGGGGCCAATTATCCTTCCTCCCATAATGCTGCACCACACATTAACCCGCCAAGGTCGCAGATGTTCCACTTGTCGCAGAAATTTGGTGCGGGTGCAATCGATGTTGATGTAGCATTCTCAACACCGACGTTTTTGAGATTCACGATTCTCGCGCAGTTTGTCTGCTACTGATGTGCGTATTAGCCGCGACAGCAGCTAAAACTTGGGCATTATCATTTGTTGCAGGCCGTGGTTCACGTTTCACATGTGGCTGAACACTTACTGTTTCCTTAAATAACGTAACCATCCGGCGAACGGTCCGGACACTTGGATGATGTCGTCCAGGATACCGAGCAGCATACATAGCACACACCCGTTGGGCATTTTGGTCAAAATAGCCATACATCAACACGACATCGACCTTTTCCGCAATTGATAAACGGTTATTTTAACACGGGTAATGTATCACGAAGCAAATACCGTCCGTACTGGCGGAATGTTACGTGATACCACGTACTTATACGTTTGTTACTATTACAGCGCCATCTATCGCAAAGCGAAAAAAGTGGTCCAACTAAAACGTTCATATTTCTTTAAGTACTACACGAAAATGTAATAAAAATGGGGGTTCCTATTTTAAAAAAACGCAGTTGATATCCGTTTGACCTATGGCAGTGCCATCTAGCTGGCCAACCAAAGCGCCATCTGGTTTCCCCCTTCAAGCTAGACGAGTTTCGTTCTCTGTAGTTTTTTCGCTTGATGCTTATTTCGTCAGATATTTGGCCCGGTCACTATCAATGGACCACCCTGCATAGAAAGCGATTAGTACTACCACCGAAAGCAAAATTATAGAGGGTAACAGCATGATCCGTGATAACTTTGTTGGGGCATGTAATGGACTAGTGCGTCGTGCGTTCATGCAGCGCGGTCGCTGCACGTAAGACGCCGCCACCTCCTTCTCGAGCACCGTGTCCCAAAGCTCCGGTGGCAGCAGCGCGGCATAATTCTAAGTGCTCACAGTGAGGGCGTCACAAGAGATCAAAGACCTTTTAAAAAATAACTAGACTCACTGATGGCGCTGCAGTCGCGGGATAATTTGGACCTTCGGCTGGACGCCATTATAGTGGTTGTAGTCTGTTGTGTTGTGTAGTATTGTTGTTTATGAAGACCCTGATACAACGTTATATATGGGGCGTACATACAGTATTTGTTACTCGTAATTCTACTGTCTGTACGTTCCAATCAAAAGAAGTACAATGTGAAGAGTTGTGCAGCGATTAATTGTGCAAATAAATTCGAGAAACGAACGAATATTACATTTCACAGGTATGTGGATATTTTAAATTGTTTTGTAAAACTATCAACTACTGTTTGACTACCACTGTGGATGACCTTTCTTTTACCTAGGTAAGTGTGATGTTATCATGCAGTTAAGCAATGAAAATTTTTCATAAGATAAAATTGGATAGCCTTCATAGGGAGGTGGGTATTACTATTCTTCAGGGACAGTAGAAAGTAAATATTGCTTGTGTGCTGTAAGTCTAACCTTCATAGAGGGGAAAATATGTTCATATATAACAGAAAGTGTAAATTACTCAACATGCTGTAACTCTAGATTAGATCAGCGACCTACATTTTCAGAAGTGATACGTTACTGCCTTTACACTTTTGAACAGTAACTGTTATTTTTGACAGTACTTGTGCAAATGTTTGTTTATTTCACATGTTTCATTCTGTGGGGCTATGAAGTTGCTCAGAAAGTGATCAAAAAAGCACACACATAAACTGAAGTGTACATCTTCGAAAGCAAATATTGTGACTAGTGCGATACTGGATGCCTGCCTGAAGTCTTGTTTGTTGTAGCTGGCTGATCGGTAGTGTTTTCATGGTCTAGGTTAGGTTGAAACTTGATAATTTGGTCGTGAGTTACCAAAGCACTATACCATATATAACGCACTCCTGGTCATAAAATCTAAAGCAAGGTAAAGTCATAAAATATCTATTAACACAGTGGGCAAATCTTCGAGTATTTTGATGTATTTTGCGTACATCTATCGTAAATGAACTACGAAAACTGCTAGGGGTCGAGTACATAACTTTTAGCTACGGCAGATTCCATGTAGTACGTAAGATAAATTCATAAACAGTGACTAGTTGCTGTTTGTTCATAAATTAAAAAGTATATTGTAGTAACGTATTTAAATGAGGCATTATGTTTGTGACCTAACTCAAGGGAAGGCATTTTATAACCAAAAGCGATGTATAAACATTCGAACTCCGCGGGTCAGTTTACCACTCTAATGGCCGCCGGCCAGCTATTCATTTTGTCCCCTCTTCACAGTCGACCACTCGTGCGGTTGTGGGGGCCTGCAAGAGACGCAGCAGTCATACCGCTGGAGTCGACGGAGCCAATCAGAATGCACCCCCATGCCGTTAAGTCGCGTCGTCGAGGCCCGGAAGGAGGAGTCGTTGGTGGGCCTCCTAGAGTACGGAATGGGTCTCCTCTCAGTCGCGACGCTGTTACTGTGGTAGTGTTTACGAGGGATGAACTTTGGCTACGGACCTGGACACTAGTGATTACACTTAGTTATGTTTCATCTTGTTCTTGTTAATTCTGACTTTCCATTTGGTCGTTTGTACCTCGGAAACAACACTTGAATCTAGAGGTAAAGTTAGTAGGCATCAGGTCCAATAACTTAGGCGGGTACTCGAGATTACATGGACCTATTATGCAAGTATGTCTATACTCTGAAAAATCGTCTTCTGAAGAATGCTCATAAAGTTTCATCACCCTTTAACATCAAACTGCTATCACGAAACGGTGGTGGTGTCAGTCCTCTTCCATATATTCAGCCTTCGATGCGAAACATCATTGGAGCATTGTTGGCTTTTAAGTGCAGAAGACGGATTACCGCACGATACTTCAATTCATCAGTCGGTTCTACCTACTGGTTTTGGCTCCTCTAGCAGCATGTTTCTACACTGTGGTGCGGTAATTTCAATGTGTACCACGAAAACAGGCATATACAGCAAAAGAAATAAAAATTAATTAAATGACTTTATTTTTTCGAGGTGATAAATGAAAACCATGACAAAACTACTCCACCTGACGTCTAAGATGTAGGAGGCAGATTAAATATCCTCAGATATCATTAATGCGAGACGGCCAGTAATCTCTTCAGTTCAGGTGCACACCAGACACCAACTCTTACGAGAATCGGCGAAATGCCGCGAGTAATGAGGGTAATGGACAAGGGACACTACAGTTGTAGTCTGTGGATAAGTTGAGAATTTGGGTCTGATGGGAGGCATACTAGGTTAGACCGTGCAGTTCCGCTGATCACTCTCTCAGTGGTCAGAGCATCTGTCAAGTAAGCAGGAGACCCGCTTCGAATCCAGGTCCGGCACAAATGTTCATCTTTCCCTACTCAAGTAAATCAATGCCCGCTCGCAGCCAATGTCTCTTATTCCTTTGTGTCTTAAGATGAGATTGGATTCCGAAAAAACGGAGGAGCACGCGAGGTAATAATAACTCTACGACTTATCTTAGAAGATAATTTAAGGAAAGGCAAACCTATGTTTATAGCTTTTGTAGACTCAGTGAAAGCTTTTGGCACTTTTTACTTGAATAAAACTTTGAAATTCTGAAGATAGCAAGGGTAAAATACAGGGAGCGAGAGGCTATTTACAACTTGTACAGAAACCAGACAGCAGTTACAAGAGTCGAGGGGCATGAAAGGTAACCAGTGGCTGAGAAGGAAGGGAAACACGGTTGTAGCCTGTCGCAGATGTTGTTCAATCTGTACACTGACAAGCAGTAAGGGAAACCAAAGAAAAATTTGGAGAGTAGGATTTAAAGTTCAGGGAGAAGAAATAAAAACTTCGAGGTTTGCCGATGACACTGTAATTCTGCCAGAGAAAGTAAAGGGCTTGGAAAAGCAGTTGAACGGAATGGACAGCGGCTTGATAGGAGGATATAAAATGAACATCAGCAAAAGCAAAACAAGGATAATGAAATGTTGTCGAATTCAATCAGCTGATGCTGAGGGTATTAGATTAGGAAACGAGACACCAGAAGCGGTAGAGGAGTTTTGCTATTTGGGCAGTGAAATAACTAATAAGGGCCGAAGTAGAGAGAAATAAAATACAAATTGGCAAAGGCGTTTCTGAAGAAGAGAAATTTTTTAATACTGAGTATATATTTAAGTATGAGGAAGTTTTCTGAAGGTATTGGTTCGGAGTGTGAAACACGTACCGACGATAAATACTTTAAACAAAAAGGAAATAGAGGGTTTGAAATGTGGTGCTATTAAAGAATGCCAAGAATAGGCGGGAAGATCGCGTAGCTAATGAGGAAATACTGAATAGAATCGGGGAGACAAGAAATTTGTGCCACAACTTGACTAAACGAAGGGATCGGCTTACATCAAGGGACCATCAATTTAATATCGGAGGGAAGTGTTGGGAGGTACAAATAGTTGAAGGAAACAAAGAGATGAATACAGTAAGCAGATAAATAAGGATACGTAACGATTTAGGTTGCATCAGTTACTAGGAGATGAAGATTTTTGCACAGGACAGAGTAGCATGGAGAACTGCATCAAACCACTCTTCGGACTGAAGACCATAACAATACCAATTAAAACTTTATGACTACCTCTAGTACTGTGTACGGCGGAGTTACTCTCAGGACCGCAATTATCCTCTGATCCCCCCCTCCCCCCTCCCCTTCCCTGTGTTTTTTCCTACTCCATTCTAGAATGGTCTGGTGTTTAGGAAGAAAGATTGTCTCTAAGCGTGCGTATGAGCTCCAATTCCTCTGATTTTTCTTTCGTGGTCATTCGCGAGATGTGTGTATGAGGAAGTGATACGTTGCTTGAATCTGCTTGGAATGTGCATTCTCGAAATTGTAAATGTAAACATACGCTTGAGGTACTATTCCTGCCTTGCATCATCTACCACTGGGATTGAATGTGCACGTTTGGTAAATTAGTACGTGGCTATTCTTTATCTCCTTCACCGTCTGGTAAGAGTGCCACACTTATGTAATACACAACAATCAGTCTAACGAGTGCTTTATAAGCCACTTATTTCATGGATGATGTACACTTCATAAGGATTCCGCCAAAGAATCACAGCCTGGCTCCTGCTTTTCTTACATCTAGTTTATATTGTTAATCCAAAATAATTTGTCAACCTTTTAACACCAGGCTATCGTAGATCGCTGTAGCAGTGCCCACTATTTCTCAGGAAAATGGGTGTAAGCTACAGGGAAATACCGGTAATGTACTCGAACAATGTGCATAAGAACCAAGAGGATACAATCAGACTGAAAGACCAAGACGAAATGCTCGGATTAAAAATTGTGTAAGATAGAGATGCAGTCCTTTTCCTCTACTGTTCAATCTGTACATGGAAGAAGCAATGACGAAAATAAAATGTAGGAGCAGAAATGCGATTAAAATGCACGGTGAAAGAATATCAACGATAAGATTCGCTGATGACATTGCTATCGTCAATAAAAGCGAGGAGGATTGATAGCTTATACTAAAGGGAAGCAACGGTTTAGTGAGCACATAAAATGGACTGAGAGTAAACTGAACGGAGAAGTTATCAGAAGCAGCATAAATTAGGATAGTAACGAACTTAACATCAGATTTGGGCCCATGAAGTAGAGGAATAGAAGGAATTAAGTGATCTTGGAAACAAAATGACGAATGATGGACGGAGCGTGAAGGACATAAGAAAATAGTACAGGAAAAGAGGGCATTCCTGGCCAAAGAAATCTAATAGTCTCAAACATTAGCCTTAATTTGAGGAAAAGATTTCTGCGATTGGACGTCTGGAGCACAGCATTGTGTAGAAGTGAGTCATGGAATGTGGGAAAGCCCGTAAAAGAAGGGAATCGATAAGTTTGGTATGTGGTGCTATAGAGTGCTACTGAAAATTGAAGGTTGGAAACCATAAAGCTTCTGTGCAGGGTCATCACGTATTCCGCTGGCAGCGATCTTGTAAGACCCGACCCGCTCTGTGCGCTTTTCCCGAGAGAGTCGGTTATGGAGAAAATTGACAGAAGAAACAATAGAGTCCTTTGTGGCAGCACGAATAGCCCGTGACACACAGAAACGGCGTTTGGACTGATATCGCGTTCCTTCACAACCAAAGGCATTCGATACTGTAATGTACTGGGGCCTGGTGTTGTTGTGGTCTTCAGTCCGAAGACGGGTTTGACGCAGCTCTCACACTAGTACATCCTGAGCAAATCTTTTCATTTCTGTATAACTTCCGCAACCCACACCCACTTGAACCCGTTTAATGTGTTCGAGTCTTGATCTCCCTCTGCTATTTTTGCCTCCCTCGCTCTCTATCATAATCAAACTGACGATTTCCTGATGCCTCAGGAAATGTCCTATCAACCAATCGCTTCTTGTATTTAGGTTTTTCCACAAATGTATTTTTCCCCAGTTCGACTCATTACATCCTCATAAGTCATTCGATCCACCCGTCAATCATCAGTACCCATATGTACAGCAGATTTCAAAAGCTTCTATTCTCTTTATATCTGAACAGTTTATCGACCACTTTCACTGGCGCACAAAGCTAGATTCCAGACAGATAAAAACTTTCAGAAAACACTTTCTAACATTTAAATTTACATTCGATGTTACCAAATTTCTGTTTTTCGGAAATGCTTTTCTTCCTATTGCCAGTCCGTGATTTGTGATTTATAGCCCCCTCTATTTCTGGCATCATAATTATTTTGCTACCCGAACAGTTAAAATCGTCTACTACTTTTCGTGTCTCATTTCGTAATCTAGTTCCCACAGCACCACCTGATTTAATTCCACTATAGTCCACCACCACTGTAGTTAGCAAAATACGAATTTACAGAACATCGGACTGGCTGTATGATCGTGCCGAGAACCTCATAGCAGACAAAACTCAGCACGGTGTCCATGTGATCAACAAGTTTAATAATTTCCAGTACGGTAAGAAAACTTTTGTATTCAAATTTGCTGACTGACGTCTTCATAGTCACGAATACTTCTTGAAGATTCACTTTACAAATTAAGGTAACTGAAGTTCAGTAGACGAAACTTTCTATCTGGAGTCTGCTCCGTTAATACATTTATCAATAGCTGAGTACCTGGCGTTTCCCTGGTGTGTATTTATTCCAATCTTCTACCAGTCTCTTTCCCCTCTCTCTGTCCACCTCCACCACCCACTCTCTTTACCCACCTCCTGCACCCCCCACCCCTCTCTTCGTCCATCTGGTCCTCCCCCCCCCCCCACTCTCTGTCCATATCTTACTGCCCTTCTTTTAGTCCATCTCCTTCTCTCCTCTCTCTATCAATCTGCCCCATCCTCTCTGTCAATCTGCTCCTAGATCCTCTGTCCATCTCATCCTACCTTCTCTAATTCCATCTCATCCTCCCCCTCTCTTTCTCAATCTCCTGCCCCCCCTCTCTCTCCCTATCTCCTCCTCCCCTCTCTCTTTCCATCTCCTCCCCTTTCTTTTCTGTGACCATATCTTCCTCCCTGTCTCTCTGTCCATCTCCTACTCCCCCACATCCTATTTATCTTCTCCTTGCTGTCTTCATCTTCTCATCTCTCCCCTCTCTATCTCCACCTTTTTCCATTTACTGCCCCCCTTGTCCTCTCACCTCTTTCTCTCCATTTCCCTCTCCCCTGTCTCTGTCCATCTCCTCCTCCCCCCATCTATGCCTATCTCCTCCTTCCCCTTCGCTGTCTGTCCATCTTCTCGTCCTCCCTTTCTCTTCTCTTTCCACATTGTCACACTCACCCCAATAAGAGTCTGATTCTACTTACCCTTACCCTACAGCATTTCTTTACTGATTCTTACCCCTACAGTATTTCTTTCCTGATTGTAGCTAATATGTATATCAAATGTGGTTGAAATCGTTCCAGAAGCTTAGGATGAGCTTTTTACCGATAGCTTTGCTTGCATACGCAAATGTCAGATATGTTTAACACATATTAACATATTTCATTCACCCTGCAGTTCCATTTTCAAGCAGCTCAATGTTCATGACGTCGTATCTTCTGAACTGTATGCTGTACAATGATATGATTTTACAGGTACAGCCAGTGATATGTGCGTACCGTCTGCAAAATGTGTTGTGAATAGGGTTTGTAGTAAAGAAGTAAGTGGACACTGTCTGCGAAATGTGTTGCGAATAGAAAAAAATGGTTCAAATGGCTCTAAACTCTATGGGACTTAACGTCTGAGGTCATCAGTCCCCTAGACTTAGAACTGCTTAAACTTAACTAACCTAAGGACATCACACACATCCATGCCCTAGGCAGGATTCGAACCTGCGACTGTAGCTGGCGCGCAGTTCCGGGCTGAAGCGCCTAGAAGCGCTTGTTCACAGCGGCCGGCCGTTGCAACACAGTAATAAACGAAAACGTCATGCATGATGCGGTAGCTTTTTGTCGCATCTCAGTATCTGACGTATCTCCTGAACTATGTGCCGCACAACGATATATTTTTGTAGTTACATTCAGCGGATATATGGATACTATCTGCGAAAAATGTTGTGAATGGAGTTTGTGTAAACGAAGTAATAATTTAAATGTCTTGCATGACGCGGTAGTTTTTCACGCATTCAGTGTTTATAACGTCGTATCTCTTGAACCAAGTATCGTAGAACGATGTAATTTTTTTAGTATATTCGATGGTATGTCTCAAAAGTATCGGCATATGAATATAGTTGGTAGTAAAAAAAGCAATAAACTAAAACGTCACGCACCATGTGGCCGTTTTGCTGCATGAACAGCGAAAATATAGTAGCGATAAACTTTTTTTTTTCATCCGTTCGTGGGGGTTGTCAGGCAGAAAAAGTTTTTTAAAGCTTCGAAATTATGAGTTAAATTTGTTTCAGGTCTCTGTGTGCTCTGATTCTCAAATACTAGTTGATTAGAGACATAGGTATCCGCGAGTGTGGGCTAAGCTGCTTTTTCAGATCCACCCCCAGCCCTTTGGTATGTGAGTGGTTCTTACCCTCTTATCCCCACGGTGATTCTTTCCAGACAGTAAATGATACGTGTACCAAGTTTGGTTGCGATAGGTCTAGTGGTTTAGGAGGAAATTGCTTCAAATGGCTCTGAGCACTATGGGACTTAACATCTGAGGTCATCAGTCCCCTAGAACTTAGAACTACCTAAACCTAACTAACCTAAGGACATCACACACATCCATGCCGGAGGCAGGATTCGAACCTGCGACCGTAGGGGTCGCGCGGTTCCAGACTGAAGCGCCTAGAATCGCTCGGCCACACCGGCCGGCGTTTAGGAGGAGATATGGAACATACATACATAAAAATGTACATCAATTTTTATAATTTGTACAGATTTAGCAAGAGGTAATTATATATTTGTGATTGTGGTATGGCCAAAAGAGGAGTTTTTGCTCTATTAATGAGAAGGAATTAACATACGATATGCAGTGATTGATTCCCAGAGAATATAACTGTTACTCTGGATAGGACAAGCACTGCGACCTACAGTTGTGACCCTTTATACGTTTTGTCAAAGGCTGCTACACGTTTGAGTTTTATGAAGGACGCAAACAGCCCTGTATTTCTCTGCATTTAGATGTAATTCACATTATTTGTACTGTGTTGATATGTTCTCCAGATTCATCTGGATATTGTTAAAATATTTTGTGGCGTAAGACTTTCTCACTCTCTGAGATCGCAATTAATAGTTCCTATTGAGCTGTCAAGTGGACGTCCGTTGAGCATTCTTCGTAATTTATATGAACTGCCCCCGTTTACAGTCCTGACAGCTGGTCTGGGCCATAACGTAAAAAGCCTGCTCTTTTAAAATTTGCGGAAGTTTAACGAGTTGGAGTGTAAGAATGCGCTCGGGAGCGTCTTCGGCACCAGCCCCAGACGTGGGGAGGAGGAGGTTCTGACAGCCGACGCAGCAGCAGCCGCTACTGCCAACCGCTTTGGCCTTTGTGGCGCTCCTCGCAGCTGTGCACCACGGCCATCCGCTGCCGCTCTCGTAGGAGTACTTGCACTCAAAAATCGGTCAGAAATCAAAATCGACAAATAATTTTAAAGTACTTTCAAACGTGTTAATCTTCGAACATGACAAACTGGCCGTCTTTCGGCAGCCAGAACCTTTCTCCACGCTCACGCCACCTGTTTGCAAAGTGACTCGTAGACCACACACAGTGGAACATACCCGTGTTCGTACGTGCGCTTTTGTCTGTGAGATTTGTTTCTCTCACTTTCATGGTTAAATTTAGACAAAAACACCTATTGAATATGGAAATTAAAGGTATATACTTATCTTACATTGTACCCTTAATGATTTGTCGTTCAAATTGTACGTTCATAGATAGTATTTCTATGGGCATTTTTGTTACCTCAAAATCTTGAGATTTCAATGCTTTTAGCTGCCTATAAGGGCTTGTCGAGCTATATTTCTTTTACAGATATGAAATTTAAATCTATGACAATTGTTCAGCACAACAACATTGTCCACCATCATCAGGCATTTTGTTTTTTAGTCATTCAAAGTGAAATGTTGAATTAGTTAAACTACTGCAGCATATCAATTTTTTGTTTATTCCGTTATAGAGTCTTTGGTAACAGTCGAGAAATTTACCAGAATTGCATTGTGCGAAATTATGAAGCAACTTAAAGGGGAAAAAATAGAGGACAAGCTTTCGTTTACGGGACAAAAACTTGCAGAAATGTTCAAGTGCTCAGGTGATGAAACAGCTGTTTTACGTCGCGCTTTGAGATATTTCAAAATTTACTTCAAGGAAAAGCTGGCAGCCACTGGTTACAATCACGAAGATCCCTGATAATAAATGAACAGTGGATTAATTCTTCACAAAGTTTTAACGCATAGCGCCGAAGTCAAATTTAAAGCAGTTCTATCGACAGTCAAGTTGTTGGAGGAGGCACCTAAGGCCTACAGCAAGCACATACGACAATACAGAATAAATTTTGCTCGTAAATTTTCAAGTGTCTATTATAACAGAGTAGTGCTACACAGATTTTTACTAAGTTCAGACCCATATTTAAATTGTAGCAGACGAAGGATCTGTCCGCAGCCCGTGGTCTAGTGGCTAGCGTTGCTGCCTCTGAATCACAGGATCAAGGGTTCGATTCCCGGCCGGGTTCGGGATTTTCTCTGCCCGGGGACTGGATGTTTGTGTTATCATCAACAGTCGTGAAAGTGACTAGACTGGACAGTGTAAAGCTTGGAGCTTGGGACTTTGTACTGGCGCTGATGACCGAGCAGTTGAGCGCCCCAGAAACTAAACATCATCATCATCACCAAGAACCGTAAGAAAATTGTCCCATTTTTACAGGAAGCAATCATTCTAATGTCTCAAGAACGCCACTTTACCTCTAGATGAAAATGATAACGACGAAACTATAAAGAAAGGCAAAAATGACGAAGAGGATGGTGACCAACAGTTTGACTCTAAATAAAGATATATTGTAATAGTTCGCATGTCAAGTTTGTGTATTCTATAAGTAACCTTACAATTAGTCAAGAAATGTATTTCATTTGATTCCATTGCGGAAAACAACCTAAACAATTTTGAGCGGTTTTTGAACGCAAATACCCCTACTTGCGGCCTGATCTGCACCGCGTCCTGTCTGACCAGGCCTCAACCTAGCGACGTGTCGCAGTGCTGACACACTGGACTCGCATTCTGGAGGACGGTGGCTCAACTCCCTGTTGAGTCATTCAGATTCAGATATTTAATAGGTTTTCTAAAAAATGGTTCAAATGGCTCTGAGCACTATGGGACTCAACTGCTGAGGTCATTAGTCCCCTAGAACTTAGAACTAGTTAAACCTAACTAACCTAAGGACAACACAAACATCCATGCCCGAGGCAGGATTCGAACCTGCGACCGTAGCGGTCTTGCGGTTCCAGACTGAAGCGCCTTTAACCACACGGCCACTTCGGCCGGCTAGGTTTTCTAAACTGCTTAAGATAACTACTGGGATAGTTCCTTCAAAAACGACGTAACATTTCCTTCATTGTCCTTCCCCTCGTAAGGGAAATGTTAACGTCGGTTCTGACGTTACTCTTAATATTGAAAGTAAGAATCCGTCGATTTACGAGGGCGTGTTGAAAAGTGATACCTCCGAATTTTTTATAAGAAAACACTCAAGGCTTTTTAAATAAAAGAAACTTCATTAACCTTCCACACTTTTATTGTTCAAGTTTACATATTTATTTCTCAACATAGTCACCCAGACGATGAACAAATTTCTCTCAAGGAGAGACCAGTTTGCTGATACCGTTACTGCAGAGTGTTTGACCTTATTGACGGTGTGAAAGCCTCTCCCGTGCTTGCACCGCTGTATCGCTATGAAAGTGAAGTTCTCGAAAATCTTCTTTAAGTTTTGAAGAACATGAAAATCGGATGGGCAGCGACAGTGAACCCAGGGCGTCAGACTTTTGCAGACGTCGCACGCCCGTGTGTGGTCTGGCAATGTGATGCTGAAGAGGAAGGTGCTGCACGTGTGATGGTTAGAAACTCCTTCAAAGCAGGCTGTTTCTCACGCCCAGACGTAGTTAGCTTACGCGCCGCCACCTTACACGCTACAATTCGGAGCCCTCTAGCGGCAGAGGGTTGCAGCTTGCGTCATCAAAGCGGCAAACTCGACCGAGTAATGTGCTCGACATATACACTACTGTCCATTAAAATTGCTACACCACGAAGATGACGTGCTACAGACGCGAAATTTAACCTGCAGGAAGAAGATGCTGTTATATGCAAATGATTATCTTTTCAGAGCATTCACACACGGCTGGCGCCGGTGGCGACACCTACAACGTGCTGACATGAGGAAAGTTTCCAACAGATTTCTCATACACAAACGGCAGTTGACCGGCGTTGCCTGGTGAAACGTTGTTGTGATGCCTCGTGTAAGGAGGGGAATTGCGTACCATCACGTTTCCGACTTTGATAAAGGTCGGATTGAAGCCTATCGCGATTGCGGTTTATCGTATCGCGACATCGCTGCTCGCGTTGGTCGAGATCCAATGACTCTTAGCAGAATATGGAATCGGTGGGTTCAGGAGGGTTATACGGAACGCCGTGCTGGATCCCAACGGCCTCGTATCACTAGCAGTCGAGATGATAGGCATCTTATCCGCATGGCTGTAACGGATCGTGCAGTCACGTCTCGATCCCTGAGTCAACAGATGGGGACGTTTGCAAGACAACAGCCATCTGCACGAACAGTTCGACGACGTTTGCAACAGCATGGACTATCAGCTCGGAGACCATGACTGCGGTTACCCTTGACGCTGCATCACAGACAGGAGCGCCTGCGATGGTGTACTCAACGACGAACCTGGGTGACGAATGACAAAACGTCATTTTTTCGGATGAATCCAGCTTCTGTTTACAGAATCGTGATGTCGCATCCGTGTTTGGCGACATCGCGGTGAATGGACATTGGCGTAACACACGGCGTGATGGTACGGGGTGCCATTGGTTACACGTCTCGGTCACCTCTTGTTCGCATTGACGGCACTTTGAACAGTGGACGTTACATTGCAGATGTGTTACGACCCGTGGTTCTACCCTTCATTAGATCCCTGCGAAACCCTACATTTCAGCAGGATAATGCACGACCGCATGTTGCAGGTCCTGTACGGGCCTTTCTGGATACAGGGAATGTTCGACTGCCGTCCTGGCCAGCTTATGTTCCAGACCTCTCACCAATTGAAAACGTCTGGTCAATGGTGGCCGAGCAACTGGCTCGTCACAATACGCCAGTCACTACTCTTGATGAACTGTGGTATCGTGTTGAAGCTGCATGGGCAGCTGTACCTGTACACGCCATCCAAGCTCTGTTTGACTCAATGCCCAGGCGTATTAAGGCTGTTATGACGACCTGAGGTGGTTGTTCGGGGTACTGATTTCTCAGGATCTATACACCCAAATTGTGGGAAAACCTAATCACATGTCAGTCCTAATATAATATATTTGTCAAATGAATTCCCGTTTATCATCTGCATTTCTTCTTGGTGTAGCAATTTTAATGGCCGGTAATGTAATAACTTAAACGATATTGACAACACAGTAGAAAAGTCGGAGGCAATCATTTTCAGCAGGCCCTGATAGAATCACCATCCGGCACTGTAAAACGGTGTGGTATGTTTGAAATCCTCAGGAAAAGTGGTGTACCCTTGTAACTCTTGGGATTACTCTTTCCATTGCTGTTGCTTGCTTCTTTGGTATCAGACAAGCAGT
Source organism: Schistocerca americana (assembly GCF_021461395.2). Classification (NCBI taxonomy): domain Eukaryota; kingdom Metazoa; phylum Arthropoda; class Insecta; order Orthoptera; family Acrididae; genus Schistocerca; species Schistocerca americana. The sequence continues at coordinate 546,712,899 of NC_060119.1, forward strand.
TTCTTAGCTCCAGAGAAACTGTCCTGCCATAATGATCGTGGTGACAGTGGACATCTCGTCGGCCTTTCTGCCAAAACAACCAGTGTGAATATACTCGGACCGGTGGTACGATTAGAGACAAGAAACAGTCAGGAGAATTTTATTGTAGTGTAGACATATTCATCAGTATGAAGCAGCCTTGGTATCATGGGAGCCCCTAATTTACAACGCCTGATTATCAGTATAAGTAGTCCTGTTCCACACGGTAGAATATCGGACTTCGCTTACTGCAGCCTATATAACGATATAATAGAATTACACGAAGACTGGTCAATGGTGGGCGAGGAACTGGTTCGTCACAATACACCAGTCACTACTCTTGATGAACTGTGGTATCGTATTGAAGCTACATAGGTAGCTGTACCTGTACACGCCATCCAAGCTCTGTTTGACTCAATGCCCAGGCGTTTCAAGGTAATTAGTACGGCCAGAGGTGGTTGTTCTGGGTACTGATTTCTCATGATCTATGCACCCAAATTGCGTGAAAATGTAATCACATGTCTGTTCTAGTATAATATATTTGTCCAATGAATACCCGTTTATCATCTGCATTTCTTCTTGGTGTAGCAATTTTAATGGCCAGTAGTGTAATGCGTGAAAAACGCACAACGCTTGTACTGGTAATGAATGCTGCATTGACTGACTTAGAGAAAGAGTATGGTAATGTAGCCGTTGTTGCACTGCTTGAACTAGAGAAAGCATATTATAATGTAACCGCCGAAAAACTGTACGAAAAGCTGAAAGAGGTAGAGATAGATCAAAGATTACTAAGATTATTATGAAATTATATGAAAATAACACAGTGAGAGAAAGGACTGGGAATAGTTAGACAGAATAATTTGAGATGGATAAGGGTCTCCGGCAAGGATGTGTGCGGTCGCCGACCCTCTTTAAGCTGTATCTAGGAGCAATCCTACAGACTTGACATTGAAAATGACAGATCATGGGACTGACAGTAGACTACAGTAAGATATTTAGCCTGTATTTTGCAGATGACCAAACTGTTCTAGCAGAAGATGTAGATTGTCTGAGCTCTATGATAAGAAAGTTTGAAGAGGAATACAATAAGGTTTGCCTGAAGATGATCATGAAGAAGTCTGAGTATTTGGCTGTTGGAACGGAAGAAGTAAATAATTTGAAGGTAGATGGACAAGTAATTGTAGGTGTGGTAAAGGCAAAATATCTTTGGGTATTAAACAGGGCACAAGCAGTGATGGAATCACTAGCAGGATGAATAAAGAAAAAGCTGTAACGAGGGCAACGCAGTCTGTTCTGTGGAATAAAAATATAAGAACAGCGAAGAAGCGACTGTATAAGGCTATAATCCATAGTGTAGAGTTGCACGGAGCAGACGCCAGGGACTTAGGGGAGAAAAACAGCTTGCCACAGAGATGGATTATTTAGTACGAAGCTCAAACTGTGCTGGGACGGATAGGGTAAGCTATGACGTAGTAATTTGACAAAGGATGAAAATGGATAGGGATATCTGTGACGACATCCAACAAAAACAGGTGATGTAGTTTGGGCTTGTGAATAGCATGAGTGAAGAGAGGATACCAAATAAGATACTGCGATGGATACCATCCCAGTGGAAGAAAAAGGGTCGCCAATGACGCAACTAGCAAAATAATAAGAAGGAGGCAAAGGAAGCGAGGGATATGGTCATTGAGGGAAGACAGAAGATGGCGACCGGGGACAGAGAAGCGGCGCTAGCCGTAGATAATCCTTAAGAAGATGAAGATTAAGGTATAAAGACTGTTAAATAATAATTTCGTGTCATGAGATCACGGTCGAGTTACACACTTACGTATCAAAATTAGATCACCAAGAACAACAAAAACTAAATCACAAAAGAGAATGGTCATAAACACTTTCTTTTTAAATTCTGTTTATGTCATCAAGTGTTCGATATGCCAACTGTCTACTGCAGTACAAGACTGCAGTCACTGGAGCAAGGATTTCTGGATAACTGAAGAGATTTCTGGATAACTGAAGAGATTTCTTCGATATCATTGCACATGCTGTAATGATGCGTTGTTTCAAACCGTTATGTATTGTCGGTAGTTGTGCATTGACTTCACCTTCGAGTTTACTCCACAGGAAAAAGGCCAGTGGCGTTCAGTCATGCGAACGAACAGACCAACTGATGGCGTCATCACGCCGATCCAGAGGCCAGGTAAGAGCTGGGCGAGCGCATTCCTAGCCACAAACAAGTAGTTAGCCGGGCGGCTGTCGTGCTGGTACTAGATTCAGCTACGTCTTTCATGCTGTACTCCTTCAGGAGAGACGGTAGCACTTCGCTAAGAAATTGTACCTTTCGCCCGTTAAGGTTTCTTCAATGAAGTAAGGACCAGTCAAATGGTTGCCAACGATCCCGCACCAAAACGTTCACACTCCACTGCCTCTGATGATCAGTCTGTCTCAGCCAGTGACTATTCTAAGCGGCCCAGTAATACATATTTCTTGCATTCAGGCTTCCGTCATTTGTAAAGGTAGCGTTATTGGCAAATGAATTATTCGAAGAAAGAACCTATTGCCTTGATGTCGCATCAGAACCGAGCGACTGAATTCGACTTATCTTGTGTTCCCACTGGTTAACCTGCCAGCGAAGTGACACATGATACCGATGGAAGTTAATGGAAGTTGTTTGTGTGGAAAATGCGAAGAACAGTGGGTTCACTTGCTCCAGATGCACTCGCAATTTCTCTGGAGCTAACGTGTGGATTACAGCCGCCAGAGCATCTACCCCGGTCGCTCTGCTTGTTCCAGGTTTGCTCCTTACGTTCTGTGTAGTATCCCATCGCCCTTCCAATAATTTCTTGCCCGTTCTCTGAACTGTCATTCGTGTTGGACACCATCTGTCGGGATACCATTCTGCGTAAAATTTAGTTGTTCATGTTTCTTCTGTATTCTCTGTAAAAAAAATAAAAAAAAGTACCTTATCTAGTTAGTTTGGAGGGAATGCCAAGTGGGCTCAGGCGTGCGTGGGAAGTTGTATTGAGAAGGTAGGCGCTCTAGGATAATCCGTGCAGTTATCCAAAGCCAGTGTGTCAGAGTCCCGTAGTGGTTAGCGCATCTGTCTCGTGAGCACGCGCCCCTAGTTCGAATCATGCTGTTGGAACAAATTTTAATTTCTTGCTTCAGTCTGCATATGTACATCATAGACGTTCGAGACTTGAAAAAGTCACTGATACCATGTAATTTCACATGATATCTAGTTCATTTTGGTCTGTCAAACACATTTATTTTTTCAAGCTCATCAGCAATCGACGCACGTGAACGACACAAAATGAAAGCTACACATCCTCTGTGCTCCTTTCATTCCGGCATCGTTGCGGTGCAGTACTCTGTTTCTTCTTCATCCGACGAGACGTATGTCATTATTTGGGAATGAAATCACGAGCTTGGGCGTAGGACAGCAATCGGTTTCTTGTTCAAAACAGATAAATCCGAAGTTCTAAATAGTGTAATCTCTCGAAACTACTAATTGGATTCTGAAGAGCGAAACGTCGTTGAATGCGTATCTTTCATAACTACGACACTAACAGTAGAAATTATTTGTCTTAGTAGACAAATTTGACCCACCGTGCAGAAGAGATGTGTTCCACATTAACAAAGATGTACAAGAGCACAGATAACGTGTTTAGTGGACATTTTCTTATGCATTGCTCCATACTACCACCTCTCATAATATAGAAAGCAAAGAGACTTCATTAGAAGACCATCTGTTTCACAGTATCGAAGACAGAGAAGTGATCATAGCCATTAAGATATGCATTTTAGAGTGCATGTTTACTAGACTTTTGGCGCTTCGAATGATCGCTCCCATCATATCTCTGAATACTGACCATTCCTCCTGTGACACCGTGCATATCAAAAGGTGCTTTATATATTTTTTGCTGTTTAGTGAGCACAAATAGTCAACAGTGCAATATAACGACAAGGGAATTTCGAGGTAAGTAACCTACAACTGAAACAGTTCTACCTTAGATTTATTTACATTGTTTTCATTCGTTATTAGGTACAGTTACAGTTAAACAGGTCGTTTCTCGCATAGCTTTTTTTCTGTTGGATACCACCAGCCCAAGAAACTTTCGCTGGGAGCGGTAAAAATCAGCCAAAGCAACAACTTGGTTCATGGAGGGGGGGGGGAGGGGCTTTAGTAAATACTTGCTCACAATTCATCTGCAAGAGAACAGAATTACGATATTTTAAACGGTTCCGAAACAGCCTGTATATGCAGGATGTCTGAGAAGTCCCCGTACTTGACTTTGTACAATTGAGGAAATAGATAAAGGTTCCGAAACAGCCTGTATATGCAGGATGTCTGAGAAGTCCCCGTACTTGACTTTATACAATTGAGGAAATAGATAGTTGTTAGTTGTTTCATTACAGGGAGATGCAGTCTGCAGTGCTTTGCTGGCAAATGCTTTGTCTCGTTCGGTAGCGAAATTTTCTAGTGAATTTGCGATATATCGATGTCCACACAGGTGGAAAATATTTTTATAGTCTAGGCGAGATACTCATGAGGTGCAAATTTTGGACAAGAACTCGCTTCATGTTATGATATGAGCTGAGATGTCCTCAAGATACCTATTAGGACCATGTTTGTTGAACAGCGCTTGAGTGGACGTTCTTGTCTGGATATGCCGCAAACGTGATTAATACTTAAACTCGATGAAAAAGGCATCAGGATCATATGCAGCCCCAGCACGATTTTGTTGTTCAGGCGTGTAAATTCCTTGATGGAAAATTTCGAGATCGCTGGTGTGGGCATGGTTCGGTAACACCCCAGCCCCATTGAAATGGCCACCTCGAAAGCGCGGAACTCAGCACGTGAGACAACTAATTAAGGGGGATAATCAAACTCCATGTGGATCAATGTCAATACAGCTGTAACGAAGAATTGCGTAAAAGTGTTGGGAAAGCCTCCTGAGGTGTTCTGTAAGATGTGAAAGAGGACGTGGAGTTACATACAGAGTAGGCCACACTAAATTAGGCAGATTTTGATTATTTGTTATTTTTATTGTTAAATGTCTGTAATGGTTACAAAAAGAGGTATCGCACACATGCTTGTAATTGTTATGACATGTTCATCGATTTTCAAGGTAATGGTCGACCGGGTTTCCCTCTATGTCAACACAGGCTTACAAATGCACAGAAACATTTTCATACGCCTTCCTACACATATCCACCGGGACATTGTTGAATTCCTGAACAATCACCTCACATAGATGCTCTCAGTGGTTACACGATAAGCGTACACCTTGTGCTTAATATAAACCAAACGCAAAATTGCCAGTGGAGCGAAGGCGGGAGGTCGGCTGACCACTCCACAAGTCCTCGACGGCCAAACCAAGGCTCAGGGAAACGCTTCATGCAAGAACGGTCAAACAATGCTGCTGAGGAAGCGTGGCAGAGCACCATCTTGCTGTCACCATACTTCACAGTTTCTGCATCTACTCTGCAATTCACAGTTAAGTGTCTGGCAGAGGGGTCTTCTAACCACTTTCAGACTGTTTCTCTACCATTCCACTATCTAAGACCGCATGGGAGAAATTAACACTTAAATCTTTCTGTACAAGATATTATTTCTCTTATTTCATTACATCATTTCTCCCTTTGTAGACTGGTGACAGTACAATATTTTTACATTCAGAGGAGAAAGTTGGTGATGGAAATTTTGTTTTAATGACTGCTACCCCAACTCACTTATCACTCCATCCCGGACTTTCCGTTGTTTGACAGGCTTCATTTTCTAGTTTTAAATTGCACAGATATACATTTTTTGTGAACTGTTTACAGTAAAGCAGGTCTAAGTGAATTTGGATGTCGTCTGATTGTGTTCTGGAATGGCTGTATTTGGTCCCTTGGTAAATATGTTTATGACATTTCAAAACTTTATTTGTGAAGAATCTTTTTAAATAATCGGAAGCTTGGCTGTGTGATTTTCATAGAGGAATGGGCTCAGAACAGCACCTAGTGAGATTTCATAATTTATGGTTCCCCTGTCAAAGTTTAAGTTGTTTTCCTGTAGTGCTGTATGTCAATTTAAACTTTTATGTAAGTAAATTTCTGTGGGATGTCACAACATCTTAATTTCCGAAAGAGAATTTGGTAATCCACATAACTGGGGGGCTTGGGGGTCACAGAACACAATAGGATACTTTTTGTCATTGTGTTTCACCATGACTAGGCCTATATTTTTGACATCTTAAGCCTATATCACTTTCTCTGTAAGTTAGTCTTTACAAAAGTCAGTAATTGTAGGCTGTATTCTCAATGTAACAATGTTTTGCAGCTCAGGCATTATGATAAAATATACTGGGGCAGATATTTAAAATATGTAGCGAAAAATATTGAAACACCATCTTCGTCTTACTGAAATATAAGTGGTTTCATTAACGACTATTTCTTTAAAAATCTTTCACATAAATGTGCGAATAAGATAGTTGTTCCCAACTACGCTAACTCTGAAGCAACAGCATTAATACGGCAGTAAGTGCACCTGGGTTAAGCACTTGGCTATCAACTTATCCAAATTAACATGACTCTCTCCTTATCTTCAACCTATCGTTAGAAATTTCTCTAAAGAGCTAGAGCTGCCATACATAGACAATAACGTCAAATTACAGGGAATATGCGGGGAACATTTATATTTGGAGTGGGTGAGGAAAAGTAATAGGGCTAACTCCACCTATGCGAATGGAGGAAAAGTGAACAATTCAGTCTGCCTTATGGGCATAGAAATAAGTATATCAGTAGGTAATCTAGGTGCGCATCAGTCGTATAGTGAAACCTCAACTTCCCGTTTTACTTTTGAAGATATCAACGCTTATGGACAGAGGGTTGGAATTTTCATGACGTTCGTTGGGACCAGGGCATAGTAATGTTAATACGTTCTGTTGCAATATCTTTTAGTATTTAAGAGCTTTCTGATATTACGAAGAAACGCATGTCATAATACAAGTATTGTCTGCTAACTACATATCTCGACGGTCTCGACTGATGGCGTACTGCACTCAGATTATACTTTAACTAAATACGTCTTCCAAAACAAATATTGATCATCTATGATCAGCATACCAGTTTATAAACCCTTGTTCTTTCTTTCATTTGATAGAAAGTTTGGACAATTCTGAATTTCTGTGAAGACAGTATCTATCACTAACTCATGGTACGTTTTCTCCATGACTCGACCTTCCAGCAAGAACTGGCCAATCAGTACTTCCTATGTCACCCTGCTCTACCCAGTTATTCCTGGGAACTGGAAAACATAGTCAGTGCTGACAACGGGGTTCTCTCCCCTCCAAAACTCGCAGTGGTGTCTGTTCACCGATCCTGATGTGTGGAATTTGGTTCGCTAGTCTCGACGGTATTTCGCATGAGGTCAGGAGCCTCCAGTAACTTGGCGAGTATCACCTCAGCAAACTCAGGTCGCCTGTCGAAGTTGTCCTTGTTAAGCACATAAACAAGATGTGGATGATACGGCGTCAGTTCCAAGTCTCGCAAAACTCTGCGCAAACTTGTTGTTCAACAGGGCCAACAAATGACGGGTAGACTTCGATTTGTCAGGAGTGGGTGCCAGTTCCGAAGAACGCGTGGTTGTGTGTGTGTGTGTGTGTGTGTGTGTGTGGAGAGTTCGTACAGTTCTCGGCTGGGCAGGGTGTTTGGGGGTTACAGCACAGGCACTGGCATCAAAATGCTTGTTTATTCGAGCGATTGTGTCCCTGTGGGCTGCAGGAGGTCCAAATTCTTCCAGCAATCGGAATTGGACTTCGCATAAATTGTTCGAAAGTGAGAAAAAGAACATACATTTTAAGCCCTGATAGATAGACAACGTTCTTCCCGTCACTGTGAGCGCTAGCTGAGAAAAGCAGTGCCCTCGATGCTGCAACCATCGACAACTCAAGATGTTGCCACCTGTCGACAAGGTACATTCCCCTTTTTTTCTGTCAATGACTATATTATTGCCTAACGCGCCTGGCCCAGGCAGCAGGTATCTGTGACACACACACACACACGCACACGCACACACACACTGGATGCATTGTTTAAGTGCATATACAACATCTTCCTTGATTCGAGATGGTGTCCCGTGATTAATGACCTCGTCGCTGGCTGGCTCGCTTAGCCTGTAATCTAGCTTGCTTCCATCCGGGGGAGCTACTAGTGTGGCGTACCGTTAGCGGCTACTCTGCGAGTGTCTGTAACTGGAACTCGTGGGCAGCGCTTTCTTGGCTGGAGACACGCGGAGGCGCCGGTGCGTGCCGCGGCGTGGGTGTCGGCGCCAGCTGCCGCGGTCCAGCTGCCAGGTCAGGCTTCCACTGGAAGTGCGAGCAGCCCTTCGCTACAGCTGTAATTCCGAGGGGGGAAGGGGTTGTGACCCACCCCCTCAACAGATTTTAGTGAAAGCGTTAATTCAGTAATGTCTATAGCTCTTCCCTGACTGATAACACATTCTAAGGCGTAATAAAAAGACTCAGCACCAAGGAATTATCCGAACTGGATGGAAATCGGTAGATGTGATGTACATTTGCCGACATACAAGTGATTCCAATTTCAGAATGAACGGATCATTTATTCAAGAGAATGTGCTCCAGAAGTTGAGCAAGTCAATAATATGGTGATCCATATCTGTCTCTTATGCAAGCACTCATTCGGCTTGGCGTTGATTGATACAGTTGTTGGTTGTCCTCCTGGGGGATATCTAGTCAGATTATGTCCAACTGGTGCGTTAGATCGTCAACTGGGGAGAGACAAGGCGACCTTTCTGGCCAAGACAAGCAGCGGAAACACTCGACATGTGCTGAAAGACATTATTTTGCTGAAATGTAAGTTCAGGATCGCTTTCCATGAAGGGTAACAAAACTGGGCGAAGGAGATCAGTGCGTTGTAAGGGTGCCGCGAATGACAATCAAAGCGGTCCCGCTCATTGGCTCCCAAGACCATCGCGCCTGGTTGTCATGCCGTATGTCGGTGACAGTCAGGTCGGTATTCCACCAGCGCCAGGGCGTCTCCAGAGACGTCGGCACTGTTCGAAGCGCGATTCATCACTGAAAACGGTTCTACTTCAGTCAAGGACATTCGAGGCTGAAGAGGTGATTGGAGACATCCCAAACGGCTGGCGGATACCAACCTTACTGTCGCGCGACATACGGCCCAACAACCAGCAGTGACAGTTTGGGGTGTCATCTCTTTGGTTGTCATTCACGGCACCCTTACAGCACCGCGGTACATCGATGAAAGCACCGTTTTGCTACCCTAAATGACAAGTCATCCTGGGCTAACATTTCATCAAGATGAATGATGATGATGAAGACGACCCAACAATACCCAGTCATCTCGAGGCAGGTGCAAATCCCTGACACCGCCGGGAATCAAACCCGGGACCCCGTGCTCGGGAAGCGAGATCGCTTCCGCGAGGCCACGAGCCAATACCAAGCCGAATAACTGCTTGCATAAGGGCCATAGGTGAACCAAGGCATTACTGACTTCTTGAGTTTCCAAAGCTCTTTCTCTTGAATGAATCATCCAGTTTTTCTGAAATTTTAATTCTTTGTATGTCTATACGTCACACCTACTGATTTCCATCCCATTCAAATAATTCCTTCGAGGTGCGTCGTCTTTTTGTCTAAGATTGTATCCTACAGAAAAAACAAAATGCGTACAATTACTCCACTTCTGTTTGCCGACCAACAGCAACTAGTCAGAAATTACAAAAACCGCTGCACCATCCAAATGTTGGCAAAATCTGTGACAACGTCGAACGGTGGCCTCAAAGGGGTAGATACGATTATCGCACACCAAAGCTACGGCTTGCTCAAAAAATATAAAAGATAATTCCATGCATTTTATTGTGTCAAAAAATAAGCGTACAGACAGTGAGAACGACAGGCACTTGGATAATTAGTTTAAAAATGTCTTAATTAACAATTAAAATTTAACATTGCAACAGTGGTGATTTTTACGTCTTCCATGATTACTCAACATGTAATAAACATTTTCTGTTTTTGTTCATCAGGTTTTATAGGCGTTATACATAGGAGGAACATTCACTAGCATTATCAAGACACTCCTTGTGGAAACTATTTTATAATCTCTAAAGTGAGGAACTTAACCGCTTTTTGCACCATATTTACATCCCTTTAAAACTCATAACTCAATAAGTTTACCGTCTTCAGCTACAATTTTAGTTTATATTTCAGACCATCATAAGTAGAATATCCTTCCAAAATTATGACATGATTCATACATTAGGCAAGATGCTACAACGGAAGCCATTTCGTAAGTATACGAACTGAGAAAATCAACTTCTAAGTTTGATAAATTCTTTACTGTACCTTCGGATGACATGTGTGAGTGAAAATTCCCGGGAGAACAATACAGGTATGTTACATGCTTTTTTTCCTTTATTGCTTGCTTTTGTGATTCCTGTCTCCTTCCTGCTTTTCTTGCTCCACGGTGAATCATTCTACCCGTCTTTAAAAGAGTTTATTTTCTACGTGTCTTTTATTCTTCAAATATTTTATGATTTTTGCCCTGCAGGTACTTTAAGTCTCTGAATAACTTCTAATGTGTCATGCATTCCAATATTAAAAGTAATCTCAGCGTCACAAATTACTATCTGGCTATTCTTCGTCCAAAAAAGGTAGTGTTTAGACATATTTTCCGATTTTGGAACGGAAATGACTCATTAGCAAACACACACACGCACACACACACACACACACACACACACACACACACACAAGCGCGCGCGCGCGAGTGCTTCTTTTCATTTCCTTAAAATTTTAATCTATATTACAAATCACATTCCCGCTGTCTGCTGTAGATGCCATAAAACTGATACAGTTCTTCTCTTGTTTTCATCGAAGACTATGGTGCGTTGGTACGGTTATAAACATAGCCCTGAAAATTACTATGTCTGCTACCATGAAATCATGTTTCTGAGCTTTCTTATCTCTAAATAAAAAGAATCGCCTCAGATACCACACCAAAACAGCTACAGAATGTGGTCAACAGACCCAGTAACACAAATCAATTCAAGCAACGTGCAGTTCTAAAGGTGAACGATTGAACAACTGAACAATGCCTAACAAGTGCGAGAAATTTGCAGTAAAGTTCTACGAGACAGATCGTGGCAGTCTCACAATGAGATATTCACTGGGAAGATTTCTTAAAGGGACGACATTAATTATTAATTAACAGGATATCTGACTCTGCATAACTCAACAGTCGCGACGTGGAGGCAACCCACAATGATGCAACTCACTGAAACTTCTCTTGCTCTAACTGAAACATTACCTTGTTATGGTCCATCATCAGAACGTTTTCTTGTAATTGAGATTGCATCAGGCTAGCGAGCAGGCTGGCCGGCGTCATTGTTCGCAAGCGGAAAGCGATCAGACCCACGCAATTCTCACAATGAAACTTTACGTACAGCAAGGGAAAAAAATGGTGCAAATGGCTCTGAGCACTATGGGACTCAACTGCTGTGGTCATAAGTCCTCTAGAACTTAGAACTACTTAAACCTAACTAACCTAAGGACATCACACACATCCATGCCCGAGGCAGGATTCGAAGCTGCGACCGTAGCAGTCACACGGTTCCGGACTGCGCGAGCAAGGGAAATGATCGAATAAAATATGTCAGGGAGTTCTGGTTTTTCCTTGTAAAGCGTTAAGGAAAGAACATGAACAGCGTTCCGTTGTCTGCCTCCGAACAATCTGCCACCAGCCTCTCTTATTTTTGCTCTGAAACCAATGACGACGTGTGATGTATTTGTAACCATAAGCCTTTTAAAAATTGGTAAAGTAACAGTATTACTGTTGTAGTTGTTATTATAATTGTCATTGCTATTATTATTACGTTATTGTTTACGATTATCCATTACTGCTTCGCATCACGCGCTAGTAATACACTGAATAATGCATACAGTTTATTAAAGAACAAGGACCACCCTCGAAAAGTTTAGACCTACTGAGCGATAATGGATACTCACAAAATACCTTTTATTGTATCTATATGAATAAAGATGATATTAAAAGTTCCGGTACTCGCAGTTTTATTTGTATCTAAGGTCAGCTACGCTGTCCTTGTCGAAAACTTCGGTCATGGAGTCGTAGAATGACACTTGTTGTTTCACGGACTTGAGCAACCGTTTTTCAACGGACCATAAAACAAGATGAAGAAGTCTGGTTTGCAGCTGTGTATTAGGAAGACAAGTTTTGATTCTCTTCGACGCCGAAAATGATCTTTCTGGCGGCACACAGGTTGCAGGAATGGTTAAAATTAAATTAATTAGTTTTGATGCATCAGGTTGCTTCATGTGACCACAGGTGTTGAAGAATACCGGTATGTCTGACTCCATAGTCGACGGATATCAAGATGTCCACCATAGGATACCTTCAAGGAATTAAATGCAGCCTCACCAATAGCATCTGGCATCACGGCTTCCAACGACTCCACAGTGCGGTGTGGGAAGGCGAGAGGAGCCGTGGGAGCGACATCTCAGACGCCCAGGCAGAAGACCACAGCAACAAACAGGTGTTAGGGTGTGCCCCAGGACAAAGCAGAGCACGGAATACACCAGCTGGATTGTAAAATTACTGAATAAGCATGTATTAAAATTGATTCTTCTTTTAATATATCTACCAACACGTCCAGGACCCTACCACCACCACCCTGAACGCAGCAGGGGCATCAGCTGGGCGTTCTGGGCCATACACATCAAATGAATGGGGATGATATAAAAAACCATAGGCAACAACTTTTGTTGGAGGCAAAATGGTCTCTGACAATAAAGGTGAGTAGTGCGACATGCTATGTTCTGTTCCACTCTGCATTGTTGCCAAATATTTTTAAGGTGGCGGCGTTGACGTAATCCAAGATGGCGGCGTGTACACTTGGCAACAGTGCATGACGTCATCCAAGATGATAGATTTTCGCGGGAAAATAGGCCAATTGTGCTACCTCCACTAATCTAACTCCCAGAAAAATGGCGCCAAATTAGAATTTTAGCGCGAAAATAGGTCAATTGGGCTAGGACCACTAACCTAACCCTCCAGAAAAAACTGGCGCGAAATTCAAATTCCAACATGATAACGCGTCACACCACGAAAATGGCGGAAATATAGACCAATTGCACTACATCCACTAACCTAACCCCCCACCCTCTAGAAAATGGCCTGAAGTTCAAACTCTAACAGGATAAAGTCTCGAAAACGGTACTGGCCTTTATTATTATCATTTACTATCATTTATTATTATTTATTAATGTTTATTATTATTTATTATTATTATTTATACCATGCACGTGTGTTCACTACGAGGTCCGGAGTCGAACTGTGTTAATTCCTACCCCTGCCACCAGAGAGTGCCGCCTTGACGTTATTCAAGATGGCGGATTTTGGCAGGGAAAATTGGTCAATTGGGCTATCTCTGCTAACCTAACCCACAGAAAATTGGCGCGAAATTTGAATTTTGGCGGGAAAATAGGTCAATTGTGCTATGTCCACTAACCTAACCATGCAGAAAAAATTGGCGCCAAATTCTATTCCAACAGGATAGTGGCTGTAACACCGTACTTGTCTTTATTATTATTCATTATGATTTATTATCATTTATTATTATTATTATTATTATTGGCCTACCTCCTCTAGAAAATTGTGTCATCACTTGTTCTCCAACAGACTTAGTACACCTCTTCGAGATGGCGACACCCAGTGCACTCGTCACTAGGTCCAGAGTCCATCTGAATTAGTTCAACTCATAGTCAGCAGAGGATGCTACCCCTAGTGCCACCGGTCAGCAGTAGCCTACGTGCACATCAGTGGTCCAGCAGCCGCTTTGACCACACGAGTCCAGTGGCATAAACATATTTTGCTTGTTTGAACCTGCTGATGCTGATGTCACAATGGTAGGTTGTCTGTTCACCATGTATATTCGTCCCTACCCACACGTTTTGCACCATAATAGTTCACCCAAGTGTGGAATCTCCCCCAACATCACACAACGCTCGGTCCGTTGGTCCAGCACGTGGTTGGCAAAAGAATGCCCTGCCACACTTGTGGCGCAAAAATTGTCCTGGACAGGTTCGAACCTGCCGATGTCAACATCACAACGGTCAGTTAGCAATCCACCACATGGTTTTGTGGCAGACAAAGAACATGTTTGGCGCCAAAGTTGTTTGCTGGAGAGTGGAATCTGCCTTGACGTTAAACAACCGCCGGTCCACCACATGGCATGCTTGACAAAGAACACTGTCGCCAAGTTAACTGACTTAAGATTGTCTGCTCTGTCTCTCTCTCTCAGGTGCACATTATACCCAGACACACGCCAAGCTGCCGCCCCATGGGCGTCTGACCGCTTACGTCACACACCATCGGTCCACCTCCACACACATGCCAAACATAGTCTTCTGTAAATATGGTAACACCAACATCATGCATCGAAGCTATCAATTGCCTAAGTACTAAATTGCATTTCAATTTTAATCATATTGAATAATTCAATTTTACAATTTCATGTAAGTATGAAAATGCATTCAACTATCTAATTTCAACTACTTTTCAAGGTCCAGACCGCCTCCTCTACCTAGGAATCAGCGCCGAGTTTGAATTCTATCAGTAAAGAAAGGTCACTTGCACTTTCTCTACCAACCTAAGAAAATTGTTGGAAAGGAAGGACACTTGTACTAATCTCAGCAACCCGACCGCCACTTCCTCTTAGGAACCAGTGCCAAGTTTGAATTCTGTCAGTAAAGAAAGATCACTTGAGCATCTGCCACCAACCTAAGAAAATTGTTGCAAACGAAGCTCATCACCACTAATCTAAGCCTCCAGGATGCAACCTCTTCCGGTAAAAGGACTCAGCCTGCACTAGGCCCATGGATGGACGAACGAATGTACTTAATTTAGGGATGGAGTATATGTATCACAGAATACACACACTGACATGTTCCACACCATACAGACCTGCAGACCACTCCTGCATAACTCATTTTTAATGCTCTACACACATGCTTGCTAATTGTAAACAATTAAAAATAATGTAGGATGTAGGACTATTTTGTACATGTGATCGACTATGGTGCTGGAATTTGAACTTGTGACAGTTTTTTGTTATGGATGTAGGACAAATGGCTTTCTTCCTGCCGAAATTGGAGATCTTGAATAAATAATAAATGATGATAATAATAAATAGAAGTACAGTTTTCGAGACATTATCGTGTTGGAATTTGAATTTGGCGCAATTTTCTAGTGGAGGTAGGCCAATAATAATAATAATAATAATAATAATAAATCATAATGAATAATAAAGACAAGTACAGTTTTGTAGCCATTATCCTGTTGGAATTTGAATTTGGCGCCAATTTCCTTTGGATGGATAGGTTAGTGGACATAGCACAATTGACCTATTTTCCCATCAAAATTCAAATTTCGCGCCAATTTTCTGTGTCTTAGGTTAGCGGAGGTAGCCAAATTGGCCTATTTTCCCCGCCAAAATCCGCCATCTTGAATAATGTCAAGGTGGTGCTCTCTGGTGGCAGAGGTATGAACTAACACACTTGGACTCTGGACCCCATAACGAACACACATGCATGGTATAAATAATAACAATAAATAATAGTAAATGATAATAAATGCTAATAATAAAGGCAAGTACAGTTTTTGAGACATTATCCTGTTGGAGTTTGAACTTTGTGCCATTTTCTAGGGATTGGGGGGGTTGGGTTAGTGGACGTAGCCCAATTGGTCTATTTTCCCATCATTTTCATGGTGTGACATGTTATCATGTTGGAATTTGAATTTCACACCAATTGTTTCTGGAGGGTTAGGTTAGAGGGCATAGCCCAATTGACCTATTTTACAGCCAAAATTCTAATTTGGCGCCATTTTTCTGGGAGTTAGGTCAGTGGTGGTAGCACAATTGGCGTATTTTCCGCCAAATTCCGCCATCTTGGATGTCATGCACTGTTGCCAAATATACACGCCGCCATCTTGTATGACGTCATCGCCACCATCTTGAAGAAACAATGCAGAGTGGAACAGAACATAGCTTGTCCCACTACTAAGGTGGCTTGTCTCTGCACCTTCTGTTTTGACTCTTCAGGCTGTATCTATGCTGAGTTTGGAGGTTTGCAACGTTAATTCTAGAGCACAACAATGCCCCATCGACCAGTATATATTTCTTTTGAACAAATTCAGTTAGCTGAATGGAGTTTCATTGTAGGTCTGCAGGAAACTAGATGGATATATCGACAGATTGCTGTATGTTTTGGCCACAATGTATTGGTGGTGCATGGCTGCTTTTAACAGTGATATGTGAAACATTCACGCACTCGTAGACCAGGTTCTCGATGTCTGTGTTGTACAGATTCACATCAAGGTTGATGCATTGTGGTGGCCAGCCTAATACCACTCAGGGAAGAAATCATGACAGATATTACACCTGCTCTGTCACCAAGAACCATTGGGAATTGTGTGCTTGCAGCAGAACATA
Source organism: Schistocerca americana (assembly GCF_021461395.2). Classification (NCBI taxonomy): domain Eukaryota; kingdom Metazoa; phylum Arthropoda; class Insecta; order Orthoptera; family Acrididae; genus Schistocerca; species Schistocerca americana. Next base: position 546,729,445 of record NC_060119.1, read on the forward strand.
TGCCTATGGCAAGGCTACTGCAAACACTACGACAACGCCAAACAGGGCCACTTCGGTGTCGTGGAAAAGTCTACTCGAGAGAGGAATGGCGCTCTCCTGTTTCAGTGATGAGAATACGTTCAGCATGTACGTGAATGACGCACATACACAAGTATGGCATGGACCTACTGAGCGGCCTGTTCCAGAATATATTCGACCACAACACAGAGGCCTCACTTCAGGCTTTCATGTGCGTGTGTGTGTGTGTGGGGGGGGGGGGGGGGGGGGGGAAGGGGGAGTGGGCATCAGTTACACCTCGCCATCACATTTGGTATTTCCGCAGAGTAAAGCAACCAGTGTCCGCTACCTTATACAAGTTGTTATCCCTGTGCCACTGGAATTTCTTAGGCAGGATGGTGATGAGATTTTTCAGCAGGACAGTGCACGCAATATGTAACTGCCGCTTATATGAAACATGTTCTTCATGGTGCATAAAAACTGCTGTGGCCAGCAAGATAATCAGTTTTCTCGCCAATTGAACACTTGATGATGAAGCTAGAACATACTCTTTCTCCAGGGCCAGCAAGAACCAATCCTGAATTGAAATAAAAGGCACAAGAGCTTGGGACAGTCTTTCGCAGGATGCCATTTGGCACCTTTATGATCGCTTGAATGCAAGAATACACGCCTGCGTTGCTGCCCAAGGGGGGGGGGGGGTACACAGTGTGTATTGAAGCGACTGTTTAGGGACTCTTTATTGTGACATGTGTGTTTTCATTTGGACTGAATGTATAATCACGTACTTCTAAAATGATAAACTGCCTGTCACATCACCAAATGATCTTCTACTTGAGGGTTTTGCATTATTTTTCCCGGCGGTGTATCTTTCTTCACTGAGAGATACTCATTTTCAAGATTTTCTTGTTTAAGATCACTCGCTATTTACTGAATTATATAGTATGCAGATGCAGCAAACCTGGCTAGCAGACCCTGTTGGTTCGACGAAATCTCAACGTTCTAGGGCCGGCGAGTCCAATAAAAAGCTTCGCCGGGAAGCATCAGTGACCAGATCCCCTTGATAAGATCTATCATCCCTGGAAGTTTGTTGCAAAGACTCTGAAGCACCCGTATAAATGTATGAAGGGGAATCAGAAACTAAGGTTACAAAGCTTTCAGTAAAATGTATAACATTTTATTTCATACAACCAACTGATAGTACATTACATCGCCCGGGTTCCCGGGTTCGATTCCCGGCGGGGTCAGGGGTTTCCTCTGCCTCGTGATGGCTGGGTGTTGTGTGCTGTCCTTAGGTTAGTTAGGTTTAAGTAGTTCTAAGTTCTAGGGGACTGATGACCATAGATGTTAAGTCCCATAGTGCTCAGAGCCAGCCACATTACATTAGATATCGGTTTAGTCACTTGCCCTTCGTGGGATGAGTTTGATTATGTCCTCCTGGTAAACATCTTGTCCTTGTGTTTTCAGCCACGTTGTTGCGTGGTGTTTCACCTCCTTGTCTGAAGTGAATCGTCGGCCTACTAGGTGTTGCTTCAAGTGAGGAAAAATATAGAAGTCGCTTGGAGCGAAGTCAGAGCTGTAGGGAGGATCGGATTTATGATGTCTCAGCGAAACTGCGATCCTCAATGGTGGCTTTTCTGCCAGCTGCAGACTTTCGACACTGTTCTGCGACGTGCTGACGAGACATTACAGTATCTCCCTAAACCTCTACCAGCTTCCGGTGAATTTCAGCCGCTGTGACAGGTTTCGCCCACAGAAATCGAATAACTGAGCGGATGTCTTCGCGAGATCAGTTTTCCGAACGAGTCGCCATTTGTGTTTACCTACAACTAGCGCTTTAGGTGGTGGGTTGCTGAAACTCTGCACAGTTGCCAACCGCATGTAGTAGAATTATCGCACACTGCTAATTTCTTTATAACAGACGAAAGTCAAAAATATCGGCCTTGTAACCTTAGTCTCTGATGACACCCTCATAGAAACTCTTCTGCTAGTTCTGACTAGTTCCTGTGTGACTATGAGACATATCGTGAACACCCTGTATTATAGAATAGTGTCCCCGCTGTTGATCAGCGCTACCAGGTTCGTGCGACGTTAAATCTGCCCAGGATGTTTTACTGCAAACTACTCCCTGGGACAGCCTGTTGTTGTATCGGGCTAAGCCCCGTATCGACTGGCCGCGGCATTCGCTGTCGCAGCGCACGAAAAACGAACAGACACGCGCGGCAGCTGCGCGCAGTCGATAAGCGGCTTTAAGCGGCCGCGTTCTCGTCGCTCTGCCGGTCGTCTGCTCTGAGTCAATTGAGAACAGAAGTTTGTTTACGAAAATAAGTTCACTACGTTCCAACTTCCTCTTGTCCCTTAAAAGATAGGTGGTTTCATCTGTTGTGGCCAAGAGAATCCAGCCGTCTCTTCCGTGATCTTCCCATCTCTCTTGTCCCTTTAGCTATGCAGTCAAGAACTTGCTTTGGAAGTTTGTTTTCATATGCTCAGTCAACATGTTCCCAGCATATGGTCATGTTATATCTATATTCTTGTGCACTGAATTACACTACTGGCCATTAAAATTGCTACACCACGAAGATGACATGCTACAGACGCGAAATTTAACCGACTGGAAGAAGATGCTGTGATATGCAAATGATTAGCTTCTCAGAGCATTCACACAAGGTTGGCGCCGGTGGCGGCACCTACAAAGTGCTGATATGAGGAAAGTTTCCAACAGATTTCCCACACACAAACAGCAGTTGACCGGCCTTGCCTGGTGAGACGTTGTTGTGGTGCCTCGTGTAAGGAGGAGAAATGCGTACCATCACGTTTCCGACTTTGATAAAGGTCCGATTGTAGCCTATCGCGATTGCGGTTTATCGTATCGCGACATTGCTGCTCGCGTTGGTCGAGATCCAATGACTCTTAGCAGAATATGGAATCGGTGGGTTCCGGAGGGGAATACGGAACGCCATGCTGCATCCCAACGGGCTTGTATTACTAGCAGTCTAGATGACAGGCATCTTATCCGCATGGCTGTAACGGATCATGCAGTCACGTCTCGATCCCTGAGTCAATAGATGGGGACGTTTGCAAGACAACAACCATCTGCACGAACAGTTCGATGACGTTTGTAGCAGCTCGTAGACCATGTCTGCGGTTACCCTTGACGCTGCATCAGAGACAGGAGCGCCTGCAATGGTGTATATTCAACGACGAACCTGGGTGCACGAATGGCAAAACGTCATTTTTTCGCATGAATCCAGGTGATGGTCGCATCCATGTTTGGCGACATCGCGGTGAACCCACATTGGAAGCGTGTATTCGTCATTGCCATACTGGCGTATCACGCGGCGTGATGGTATGGGGTGCCATTGGTTACACGTCTCGGTCACCTCTTGTTCGCATTGACGGCACTTTGAACAGTGGACGTTACATTTCAGATGTGTTACGACCGGTGGCTCTACCCTTCATTCGATCCCTGCGAAACCCTACATTTCAGCAAGATAATGCACGACCGCATGTTGCAGGTCCTGTACGGGCCTTTCTGGATACAGAAAATGTTAGACTGCTGCCCTGGCCAGCACATTCTTCAGATCTCTCACCAATTGAAAACGTCTGGTCAATTGTGGCCGAGCAACTGGCTCCTCACAATACGCCAGTCACTACTCTTGATGAACTGTGGTATCGTGTTGAAGCTGCATGGGCAGCTGTACCTGTACACGCCATCCAAGCTCTGTTTGACTCAATGCCCAGGTGTATCAAGGCCGTTATTACGGCCAGAGGTGGTTGTTCTGGGTATTGATTTCTGAGGATCTATGCACCCAAATTGCGTGAAAATGTAATGACATGTCAGTTCTAGTATAATATATTTGTCCAATGAATACCCGTTTATCATCTGCATTTCTTCTTGGTGTAGCAATTTTAATGGCCAGTAGTGTAGTTTATAAAATATTTCTAATGTCTCCACCTCTAAAGCAATCTTCTGTGGTGTTCCCTCTAACACTGCGTAGAAATCTTGTTTGTGTAGCCTGGTTCCTGTTCTTATCCTTTTGTGTGGCAAATTATGTATCATTTGTACTGGAGCCATGTTATCCATGGCTATTAGTGCTCTCCTTGTTGAGGTAGGGATACCGCCACTAAGCACCGGAAGGGAAAAAAACTTGCAAATACATGTATCTGGAAGCGAATCTCACAGGAAGAACAGCCTCTAATCAATGACGTAATGAAATGTGGTCAGACACTGAGAAATTTAACTGCTTCTCTGGAAACAGAAGAAAGCCACTGATGATGATAACACTTGAATGCTAGGTCTTGTATGAAAACAAAATACGGAAATACGATCTCTTACAGAATTCCTAGCCCAATTCAGCTACCGAGAAAAAGCTGTAGGTACTAATCTTTGATAATAGCGTACAGTACACAAATTCACCAAATATGAAGATTGACGTCAACATTTTCTCAATACTATTTTTCGTGAATTCGACGAAGAGGTATACGGACAGATGCAAGACCACTGACGGCGATAAAGTAAGACGTGCAATACACAAGCCGACATAAAATTAACAAGCCCTATACTCTCTACCTAAGGAGGCAACAATCTATTCCGCGGGAGACATCGCAGTTAGGGAAGCAATAAAATACGGCAGATCTCGCACACGAAACAGTTTGGTGATATTAACTGATTCCCTACGTATACTAAAGAGCCCGAAAAAACCATAATGGAACAAAAATGTGCAGCCCGTAATTATAGATATTATTAAAGAACTCCCAACAAATAACCAAGCAGGAAAAAAAAAATTTCTTGTGGATCCAGGACACAGTGGTGTCTTTCAAAATGAAAAAGTAGACGCCTTAGCGAAGCGAGCAATTGAAAGTAAGTGAAGTACTAAGCGATAGAATTCCGTATCAAGAAATGCCAAGCTCAATTAATTAACAAGCGAGAAACGACTGTCAGAAGAAATGGGATTCGACCAAGATAACAGAAGGAGCACGATATGGCCGCTGCGCCATAAAATACCGTTCCCCTTGGTTTACTGATTGGAATAGGAGCAGACGATGCATAACAGCCACTACGCACATGCTCTTAAATCATGACAAATTTCCAATTCACCTGATTCGTATAGCATTGAAGGAATCTCCATTACGTGATTTATGCAATGGTTCATCTACCGTTCTCTTGTAGCAGATGCAAGACACGACAAGCGTCCTTTATCACCGCAAGGTTAACGCAAAGATTCCTCTTCCTACATCGGCTGCAATGTTGTTGTCAACCGAAAAGAGTGCATTACTATTGAATGTGATTTTAAACCACTTAAACATGTATGACCTAACTATTTAGAGATATTGTGTACATGATGTGTGGAGTTATGCATGTTATGTATTCTTTTCATATTATTATGATAAAATCACTGTGTGAGTAGGTTGTAGTAGTGAGCTGTATCAATCATTTTTTCATGCCCTCTTTATTTATTGTAAATAGTAGTTCCAAAAATTGCATAGCAGAACAAACGTTAAGAGATGAATTCAGATCCACTCAGCGGAGATTGTACTGCCATGATTTTGTAAAACTTCGTCTGTGCCTCTTTCGTGGCTTCTTTACGTAGTGTGTCTCTAATTATTCCAAAGACTGCATTAGCCTAGATTTTATGATCTTGTTATCAATTTCATTGTCGGAATTTCGTCCTGTGTCACAGCAAAGATACTGAAAGTGGGTTGTCTGTTCCTGTATTACATTATTTAATATAATTTTAGATCTTATAGGCGATTTTCCCTTAAGTGCCATAACTTCTATTTTATTAATAGGATGTTCATATTATATTTAGAAGCCAACTAATTTAGTCGATACATGTCTCTTTGAAAATCATCTTCATTTCCTTGAGTTGTTATCAGATCGTCTGCATATAGCAGAGGATTCTCCCTGTTGATCTTTATGCCGTAGGTGATATTTTGTTTCCAAACCCAGTTTAGGTCATCTACGTAGACGTAAAAGCAGCTTGGATACAGACCGCATCCTTGTTTGATTCCCCGTCTTGTTAACTGTTTAGACAAGTTACCTCCATCTTCCATTACAATTTTCATCTCTTTATAAATAACCTTTACAGTTTTAATTAGACGCGTTGAGAAGCCTTTTCTTCGTGATACGCCGTTGTCGGTGTCTGTTAACTTTATCAAAAGTTTTTTTGTTATCTACAAACGCTATGTGCGTCTCTAAGTTAAATTCTTTCGCTACTACTTGTTCTAACTAAAAATACTTTCAACGCGTGGTCGTCCTTTTCTAAAATTAATCTGCTCTTCGACTGTAAGAAAACTATCAGATATACGGCGCACGTTATGATTTCAGACAGTGCTACGGATTTTATAGCTTCTATTAACGAGGCTAATTCCTCTGTAGTTGTTTGCGCCTTTTCTGTTGCCTTTCTCCAATATAGAGGAAATTTTAGCCAGAATCCACTCCTCAGGTGCCCTGCCCGCAGTCCAGCGTAGGTTAATGAGATATAGCATACGTTCCTTCAGTAAAAGACATCCGATTTTATAGAATTCGACGTTTTTATTCCGTTTGCCCGTGTTGCTTTTCTATCCTTCAATTTTTACAATGCTATCCAAATTCTTTCATTTCGACGAGGTCGATGTTCTTGTCGATGGATAATTTTCACAATATTCCTTCACTGCTGAATCATCAAGCCACATACACTGCCGGAAAAAATTAGTACACCTGGAAAGACGACGTCGATTTTGATCCGATGACGATATATGCCTCCTGGGGAATAGTTATATATATATATATATATATATATATATATATATATATATATATATACAGTGGCGGTCGAAATAATAGAGCCACCTCTATTGACGAGATTAAGAACTAGGATATCTATTAGTTTGCGAAATCGCCACGAGTGCCGTGTTGTCAGTCCCTTGTAGACAACATCAGGGAAGACGTTGCTGCTATCTTTAGTCGTCCGAAAGGAAGCGTTTGAGCTAGACGTGTGAAAAGAGGCATAAAGGTAAGAATCTTATGGGTCAAAATAATAGAGCCGCTTTACACATGTGCCTTTAAATTGATTTTTATGCAGTTGTTTTGTATGTAAATTGACGTGTGGTTTTGTTTACATTCGTCTAGATGGGCAGAGCAAAGCATACCAGTGAAGATGAGCGTATAGTAATGTTCCGGATGTTCAAAAGTGGGATGTCCATGAATAAAATAGCCAATGTCTTGCACGTTTCGCGAAAACGAGTCCAGAACGCCATGAGACGGTCAAAACAAACAAAGCCGCAGGTGGAGAACAGGGGGCGACCTCGTGTAACTACTCCTCGCGTAGACAGACTCATCACTAGGGAAGTGAAGAAAGACCCATTTTTGTCAACACCACGACTGAAAGCCATTTTGTTTAGCGACGAACATGATGTTCAACCATCAACCTCAACGATTCAAAGACGACTGAGATCTGCAAAATTGAATGGGCGCATTGCAAGAAAGAAGCCACATGTTTCACAAGCTAATGTTCGGAAAAGGTTAGCCTTTGCCCGGAGAAATGAACAAAAACCTAATACTTGGTGGAGGAACATCCTTTGGTCCGATGAATCCAAGTTTAATAGGTTTGCCTCAGACGGAAAAGTCTATGTGCGCCGCCCACCAAACCAGGAATTTAATCCCAAGTACACTTTAAAAACTGTGAAATACGGTGGCGGAAGTGTTATGGTATGGGGATGTTTTTCGTGGTACGGCATTGGTCCAATACACCGTATCAACGGCATAATGAACGCAGAAATGTACAAAGACATCTTGGCAAATGTGATGCTGCCTTATGCTGAAGAGGAAATGCCGCTGAAATGGAAATTTCAGCACGATAACGATCCAAAGCATACTGCAAGGATCATAAGGCAGTTTGTTCAAGAGCACAATATCGAAGTATTAGAGTGGCCACCTCAGTCCCCTGACGCATCACCCATTGAGAACTTATGGGAGATCTTAGACAAGAGAATTGACCGCTCAAAAGCTACATCTTCAGAAAAACTGTGGGAAGAAATCCAGAGAGCCTGGTATGCGATCAGTAGTGACGAATGCAGGCGTTTAGTAGACTCTATGGGTAAGAGGTACAGGGCAATCCTCAAAAATAAGGGTTACCCCACGAAGTACTAATGCAGTCCTATGCAAAAAAGACTGTTCCTGTACGTTTCATAAGACTGAGATCAAGTACAATATATTTGTTTCAATTGGCTCTATTTTTTTGACCCTGTGGTCTGGCATTCTTTTGAATATTATTGATTATTACTGATTATTTTGTGTTGTGTTATCGATATAACTGACTATAGTACAATGTGACTCGGTTGTAATGGTTTCCATCATAGTTCAAACATGTCTAGTAATAAATGTGCACTTTATTCCAAACCTTTGCCAGGTGGCTCTATTATTTTGACCGCCACTGTATATATATATATATATATATATATATATATATATATATATATATATATATTGTGTAGAGTGGACTGAAGAGATCATCCTTGATGACTTATCCTTCTAGGATGAGATGTAAGGATAAAAGGAAATTACACGTTCAATTAGGCTCGGGCACGCAATGGGTCCTTTAGCCTGCTGTCTTTGGTGATGTCTATCTCCTGTGGAGGGTGAAATGTGTAGAGGCTGTTATGTGTGACTGCTTCCTCGTGTTATGACAGACTGCCTATGGGGGGTGAAACGTTATTGACTTCGGTACTCGATACGTGTGCCATCTTGCAGGGTTTACCGTTCCTACCGATTCTAATTGTCGAACTTCGAAGGGGCATCGATTTTGTCAAAAACTCGTAGAGCCTTGTCATGGACCTTCTCTTGTATAGTGGTCTCGTGGAGTGCGGTGCGAATGTCGACATTTCTTGTCCACCATGGAGCTCCTGTGATCAATCGATAGCAAATGTTTTGCAGCGCTTGGAGTTTGTTGTAATTCGAGACGCACATAGTTCCCCACGAGGTGGAGCCATAGAACATTGTGGGTTCCACCGTTGCCTTATACAATTGGAGTTTAGTCTTAGGGATGAGATCCTTACTCTTCAGGAACGGAATCAATGACCTGGCCATCTTCTGGCTGACGTCTTCTTGTCGTCAATATGCTGCGTAAAGAGTAATTTTTTGTCAAGGTAGACAACGAGATACTTCACTCCCGGCGACCATGGGATAAATTGATCAGATATTTGGAGTCTGTCGTTCGGAACTGGTTTCCTCCGTGTGAACAGGGAGAATAGTAAATGGAATGATAGCAATTTTAACGTCGTCCGCCAGCAGATAGCGTAGTGGCCGAGCTACCAGAGCGCCATCTGTGCCTATTCTTTAATAGGGAATGCACACAGCCACAAAGCTCAGTGTTGTGCAAATGTGTGAAGCAAGCAGGCAACCATGCCATGAAGACGCACTCGTGCTTCCTACAATCAAGTGAACCATTTTCAAAGTGGCCAAATTGTTGCCTTCCGAATGGCGGGATAGTCCTTTCGGAGAACTGCCTCACAAACTGGACGTGCTGCGTCAGCTGAGCAACAAAGCTGGTATCAGTGGTTATGTCAACATTCTCACACGCGTGGACGAGGTTCTGGATGTCCAAGCAGCACAGACGCCCGCCAGGATCGTCGTATTGTAAGGGCAGCAGTGGGAGATCGTACAGCTACCACGGCACAGATAAGAGAGCTTTTCAGTCAAGACGTGCCAACACGAACTTTTGCGAACCGGTTATTAGCGGCAGGTCTACGGACACGCACACCTCTAGACCGTCTTCCACTGAAGCGACAGCATCGACGTGCACGACTCGACTGGTGACGTCAGAGGATCAGAGGATGACTTAAAGATCGAATGGTACGCCATGGTCTTCAGCGATGAAAGCAGATTCTGCCTGCACGCATATGGTGGCCGTGTGTGCGTACGATGCAGACCTGATGAGCGCTGTCTCGTATAGTGACACACTGGCCCCAACCTTGCCTTATGGTCTGGGGTGCGGTAAGCTACAACTCTCCTTCACCTTTGGTGTTTCTGGAGGGGACGCTAACCAGTGCTCAGTACGTGCAGAATGTTGGTAGACCCGTTATTCTGCCGTTCTTGCAACAGGGAGATGATGTGTTGTTACAACAAAATAATGTTCGCCCACACACTGCCAGTGAAACTCAATGTACTCTGCAAGAGGTGCAACTACTTCCCTGGTCAGCGCGATCTCTGGACCTGTCTTCAAAGGAGCACATGTGATATATGATGGGACGAGAGGTGACTCGTGTGATTGTCAACTAACAACTCTTACAGAACTACGTGAACAGGTCGAATTGGCGTGGAATAACGTATGCCAGAACAGTATTCGTCATCTCTTCGATCTACTGGACGCCAAAATCAGTGCGTGCATTGCCGCCCGTGGAGGCTACACCACTTACTAATATGATTAACTCAGCGTGGGTCGATACATGGTACCATAGAACCACGTGTGCTATTGATCAGTAAGTGTAATCATTTCATGTACTAAATATGCACCGTTGCAACAATTAAACTTGAGTGAATTGGAAACCTCTGAAAGGGTGTACCAATTTTTTTCCGGCAGATTATTTTTATAATGCTGTTCCCACCGACCTAAAGTTATTACATTTATTTCGGCTGTATCTTTTTGTTTTTGTTTCATGTATCTCCTTAATTTTTATGCTATTGATGGATCGTCCAGGAATGTCATTTTCAATTTCATTAATTAAAAGTTTCCATGATTCCTGTTCCTTTTTCCTATTTATATTTATAAGCATATTTCTTTTCCTGCGATATATGAGGAGATATTTTTGGAAGTGTGATTTTAGGTAAATATTATACGCTTCTTCATTCATTTATTGTTCTGTCTCTTAGTTCCAACACTTTCAGCCTTTCTCTCTTCAGTATACTGCATTTTTGCCAAGAACCTCGTTAGATGTTTTCAAAAATACATTCTTAATGGTTTTCCAATCTTCTTCAGTCGTATCTCTTGCACTTAAAATAGTTAATCTGTCTGCTAATCTTGCCTGATAGAGGTATATCTTACAGTTTTATAAATGTTCTAAATTTTCCAGTCAAAATCATAATACTTAGTCGAGAAAGCAACACCACAGAGATCGACAGAACAGTTTTTACTACATGATCAAGGAAGTCAAATAGAATAAACAGTAGAATAACATAGTTTATACTGCCCTTGTGTTGTTATGGCCTTCGGTCCAACAACTGGCATACTATAGCAATCCACTCTAATCTGTTCTGTATTGAGTCAGTTCTCGTCTGCAGAACAATTGCAACCTACATCCATTTGAACCTGCTTACTGAATTCAAACCTCGGTCTTCCCTCCACATTTTTTACTCCCCACATTTCCCTTCGTTACAAACTTGGCGATTCCTTGATCATTCACGACGAGTCCCGTCAGTCGGGTTGTGCATTAATCTCTTTCTTTTCCCCAATTCGACTCTGTATCTACTCGTTACTTATTAGATCTTTCCATCTAATCTCCAGCATTCTTCTGTAGCGTAACACTTCAAAAGCATGCATTCTCTTCTTGTCTGGACTATACATCGTCCATGATTCACTTCTGCACAAAGCTATACTCAACACAAATACCTTCAGAAAAGATTTCCTAAGATGTAAATTTGTATTCGATGTAAACAAATTTTCCTTTTCTATAAATGCTTTTCTTGCTATTGCCGATCTGCATTTTATATTCTCTCTCGTTCGGCCATCATAAGTTATTTTGCTGACCAAATTGTAAAACTCATTTTAGTGTCTCATTTCCTAATCCATTTCCATCAGCATAGCTTGATTTAATTAGTGTACATTTAATTACTCAATTTATATTTTCCTTGAAGTTCATCTTATAACCTATTTTCGACATACCATCCAGTCTGTTCAACTGCTCTTCCAAGTTTTTTGCTGTCTCTAACAGAATAATAGTGTCGTCGGCAAACCTGAAACTTATTTCTGAGCTATAATTCCATTTCTAAATTTATCTTTGGATTCCTTTGCAGTTTCCTCAATCTACAGACTCAATAACATTGGGGGGCAGACCCTCTTCATCTATTGCTTTTCTTTCATGTCCTTCGACTCTTGTAACTGCGGCCTAGTTTCCGTACAAGGGGAATACTATATTTTTTTCTATATTGGAGGTATTATTCAGTTCTCTGATTCCCATTATCCACTCCTGGAAATGGAAAAAAGAACACATTGACACCGGTGTGTCAGACCCACCATACTTGCTCCGGACACTGCGACAGGGCTGTACAAGCAATGATCACACGCACGGCACAGCGGACACACCAGGAACCGCGGTGTTGGCCGTCGAATGGCGCTAGCTGCGCAGCATTTGTGCACCGCCGCCGTCAGTGTCAGCCAGTTTGCCGTGGCATACGGAGCTCCATCGCAGTCTTTAACACTGGTAGCATGCCGCGACAGCGTGGACGTGAACCGTATGTGCAGTTGACGGACTTTGAGCGAGGGCGCATAGTGGGCATGCGGGAGGCCGGGTGGACGTACCGCCGAATTGCTCAACACGTGGGGCGTGAGGTCTCCACAGTACATCGATGTTGTCGCCAGTGGTCGGCGGAAGGTGCACGTGCCCGTCGACCTGGGACCGGACCGCAGCGACGCACGGATGCACGCCGAGACCGTAGGATCCTACGCAGTGCCGTAGGGGACCGCACCGCCACTTCCCAGCAAATTAGGGACACTGTTGCTCCTGGGGTATCGGCGAGAACCATTCGCAACCATATCCATGAAGCTGGGCTACGGTCCCGCACACCGTTAGGCCGTCTTCCGCTCACGCCCCAACATCGTGCAGCCCGCCTCCAGTGGTCTCGCGACAGGCGTGAATGGAGGGACGAATGGAGACGTGTCGTCTTCAGCGATGAGAGTCGCTTCTGCCTTGGTGCCAATGATGGTAGTATGCGTGTTTGGCGCCGTGCAGGTGAGCGCCACAATCAGGACTGCATACGACCGAGGCACACAGGGCCAACACCCGGCATCATGGTGTGGGGAGCGATCTCCTACACTGGCCGTACACCACTGGCGATCGTCGAGGGGACACTGAATAGTGCACGGTACATCCAAACCGTCATCGAACCCATCGTTCTACCATTCATAGACCGGCAAGGGAACTTGCTGTTCCAACAGGACAATGCACGTCCGCATGTATCCCGTGCCACCCAACGTGCTCTAGAAGGTGTAAGTCAACTACCCTGGCCAGCAAGATCTCCGGATCTGTCCCCCATTGAGCATGTTTGGGACTGGATGAAGCGTCGTCTCACGCGGTCTGCACGTCCAGCACGAACGCTGGTCCAACTGAGGCGCCAGGTGGAAATGGCATGGCAAGCCGTTCCACAGGACTACATCCAGCATCTCTACGATCGTCTCCATGGGAGAATAGCAGCCTGCATTGCTGCGAAAGGTGGATATACACTGTACTAGTGACGACATTGTGCATGCTCTGTTGCCTGTGTCTATGTGCCTGTGGTTCTGTCAGTGTGATCATGTGATGTATCTGACCCCAGGAATGTGTCAATAAAGTTTCCCCTTCCTGGGACAATGAATTCACGGTGTTCTTATTTCAATTTCCAGGAGTGTATTTTCAATTTTACATCTGGTACGTGTGTAAAGCTTCAGGGCAAACATGTACCGTAATTTCAGCCATAAAACTGAGTGTGTGCATATGAAGGTCTGCTCGAGTCGGAAACCTTTATCTCATTGAAATTATAATGGAGAACATGACGCGTTCACACATTGTGGGGAATTGTGCACGACTGCGAAAAAATCTAGATTCTGATTGCGACCAATCTAGTTTCTGGTTGCGACCAGCGGTACATAAAGCACCACTGGGTGGACTGCAGAGTATAGACGTAATTAAAAACTATTTCACTTTTCACAGGACAACTGTAATGAACGCACTGCCAACGACACTCTAAACTGGCTCCTGTACAACATCCCAAACCTGCTGAAGATACTCCAGTCTCCTAATTTAAAACTGTTAAAATTTGTGGAACATCTTAGACTCCTGTATTAAAAGCAATTGGAGGAAGCCGCTTCCAGAAGCCTGGGATAAAATGTCGGCGGTGGAGACATCGAAATTGGTAGAATCAATTAATAAATGCTTTCAAAAAGAACTTATGCAGAAGAAACAAGACTTCTGTTTATGTTCGTGCTTAGTCTGATTTAACTTATAGACTGTCCTCTGTTTGTGAGTACTTTTATAAATAAACGTCAAAATGTCGAGTTTTCGGGTTTTTGATGCATGTTCATACTGTTGCAGTAATTCATATGCAACCTACAGCGTTAAACTGCCTCCGTATTTTTAGTTTCTGCGTACATTTAGTCCACGTTAGCACGAAATTTGGCCACAGGAATTGATGTTGCATACCTTGTGTCACCGCGTGTAGGAAGATAGCCCTCTTGCTCACCTTCATAAGTAAATTATACTTCATCCTGAAATTTGGAAATTTGTGGTAAGGACTATGGGACCAAACTGTTGAGGTCATCGGTCCCTAGGCTTACACACTAATTAATCTAATTTAACCTAACTTACGCTAAGGACACCACACACACCCGTGCCCGAGGGAGGACTCGAACCTCCGGTGGGGGAAGCCGCGCGAACCGTGACAAGACGCCATAGATCGAGCGGCTACCCGCGCTGCCTTAATCCTGAATAACCTCCAAAAGTCAATTAGCAAAACCTGCCTGACATGGACACGATCTTGATTTAGCTTTTCCGTGGTTTCCATAAATTACTCCTCGCAAAGCCCAGGATGTTTTCTACTTCAAGGCCACGGCGTGTCCCTCCCTTGTTAAACTTGACCAGTGGGTTTGCAGTGCTGGAATAAATGAATTATGTGCTTTGCTCTTAAATTCTAATAACAATAAGCCCAGTATCATTGTAAAAGTGATCCACGCGGGGAAAGAACTGTTGCTACGTCTACTGTTATTGCTAATTATTACTACTACTTGCATACGTCGAAGCAAGATCCCCACTGTTTCACAGAGAAGAAAACTTGTACCCTCTGATGCTCAGAGACAGTGCTACGAGTATGTGATTCCAGATGTGGAATAAAACACAAAGACGCAGCAATAGACCACTGGCCAATAAAAATGCAGTTATTCAATATTTCACCAATCTTTCTGTGCTGTATCTGTGTACCACTTACCTATATTGCGAAGTTCCCTAGTCATTAAATATACCTTACTAGCAGCTTCATATTCTCGTGGAAACCCAGGTGGCCGAGTAAGTGGCATGATACTACGTAACGCCTCGCTTAGAGCATCTCTTGTCGTACTCAGTACTGCCTTAGTTCAGCTCATCTTTGCCTCACTATCCTGGCATTGGAATTACGTTCTAGAAATGGCCACACTAGCATCTTGCATGCGATTTCCTGTACAGGCGCACATCACTTTGCCAGGACCCTTTGAATTCTTCCTTTAATTCGATTAAGAATACAGTGGAGAAATCTGTAGTTTTAAAAGGAATAATTTTTTTCATTTCTATATATCGCTCATGATTAAATTTAAGAACTAGAGTGAATTGATTACATTGTAAGAAGTCCGAGCAGATGTAATTTCGATGTACTGCTCATGCGCTGCCTGCGATATGCAAGGTCTCTGAGCAGAGAGCAGTGTTGACTGCAGTAGGAACTGTGTAGCTGTAGCAGTAAGTTGTTGCTAGTCTGGAGTCTGCTCTGGTCTGGTCTGGTGTATCGTGTTCGCTGGCCCGGTCGCGGTGCAGCGATGTCGGAGCTTGAGCATTATTGTATAAGGTAAAAAGCAGCCTCACGCATACGTAGTAATGTTATCTCAAGTCGCATGTAAATGTTTTAAAACTGTCGTAATAATAATCTTCCTCATAAAAGGTAACTTTTAACAACCATTCATTTCAATTTAAAGAATTTACTAATATCTCCCATCCATGATCATCCCGATTATTGCAATAGAAAAATCAGTTGCTTCCTTTCGTAAATGACAGATAGGTCGGCCAACATTGCACAGAGCTGCGACGGAAAAATTTATTGTAAGAGCAGATATATCCGGCGACTTCATTGAGGTAAGAATTTTTCCTTTTTTATTCAGAATGATCTTTCAGGGCCATGACGCAGCACTGCTGTCGTCCAAAATTTACCAGGTTAAATTCACAGTGAATTATTGAAAAGTCATAAGTGAGCGACAATGTAATTACATTGTTTTATTACGAGGTTATTGAATTTATTTTTTTATTGGGACGTTACACTGAATGTGAACGACATAATTATAATTTTTACTGTTGAGAGATTTAGGAATTTTTCTGTTTTGAGGTTACGCTAAATGTGAATGAATTTTGAGCTTAGATTAAATCAGAAAGAATTTTGTGTGGAGGTTAATGTGAAAAGAATTTTGTAGGGAGGTTATAAATGTAAATGAATTTTGTGGTGAGGTTACACTGTGAAAGAAATTTTTTTTTAGGTTACACTAAATTAGAATCATTATTCATATTATTTATTTATTTTATATTTTTGTGGGGAGGTTACAACATAAAAATGTAAAATTTCCTGACTGGGTGTTGTGTGATGTCCTTAGGTTAGTTAGGTCTAAGTAGTTCTAAGTTCTAGGGAACTGATGACCATAGCTGTTAAGTCCCATAGTGCTCAGAGCCATTTGAACCATTTTTTGTAAAATTCTCTGTGGGAGAAATTGTGACAATTTGAGGTTTTAATTCTGCAAATACGCACCTAACTATTTTCTCCGCACAATGGAAACATGTGTTTTAGATGCTAAACAGAGCAAGAACTCTGGAGGCCAAATAAGAAAAAGTTATTTCGCTTTCCCTAATACTGATTTTCCATGGTCATTCCATTTCATAACGCTTCCTAATATCGCCCCTAAATTATTAAACGACACGTTTGTCTCCAGAAGTTGCCACTTATCCCTAGTCGGGTGCTATTGGACATTGTTTGTTCGCTGGTTGACGTCGTTTCTTGTCGATGGTGATGTATGAATTCTAAAATCCTTGACGCGACCTCTGCAATATGTGCGGTTATCTGCACTGATTCAGTAGATAAGTCAACACAGTGCATAGCTACCGTTGTGGACTACAGTAGGAATCATTCTGTCCCCTTCACGGAAGCCCACCAATACTCGCGGTGAACGTCGCATTTAGCTTCGTCCAGAAAACTGTAACTACTCACCCATCCTTATCACAGTCCGATCAGTACATACAATGACTTCCTTTTGCTTCCTGCGATGGAGATGAAACACCAAGGTCAGAAGACTGTGTTAAGACGGGCGAGGAGGAAGCAAATTCCGCAGGTCTGAAAGGAGCGGCACCGTTCCTTCGAGACTCGGTTCCAGGAAATGAAAAGTAGTAAAATGAAAGTAGTGCACGAGGACCTGAAGGCGGAATTCCACCGAGGTAGCATTTGGAGTGGGGCTATGACGCATGCTGTATGGAGCAAGGCAACACGACGCATGCGCCACTGTAGGCTGCCACACTAAAGCCCTTTCTATACGAGCAACTTTCTGGTCGAAATCGACTACCCGAAGTGCGTGCACCTTACGTATCTGCGCTTAAATCAGAAGCCAATCACGTCGCGAGTGTGTCTGTGACGTCAACGAGCCATAGACTGTGCGGAATGTGTTCTACATTTCCTAGTGTGCTCCACACTGCGCAGGCGCAGAAACGGGGTACAGTGACATCGGAACTTCAGAAGTTAACCTGTTCTAGCAGAGCTCACTTCTATTATAGAAATAGATTTTGTGCTTTCGTATCTTCTTATTCTTTATTGTATTGTTTGCTTTGTTTTCGTGACACAATGAAAAGGCTGGACGAGGTCCTGGTATTTTTTCTACTCTGTCTACAAGACAGACGAAATATCTGAAAGCAAAAAGATGTTAACTTTTTACGGAGAAAAAGTCTGTACAATGCATGTATAAAAACACAAATAGATAATCATGTTTTATTAAAAATTATTTCATCAGCAACAAAAACAGAATTATTTGTGGAGAAAAATAATTTTTGATGTTATTTGGTACTTAGCAAGAAAACAAAAGATAAGGGATTAGGTAAAACAGGTTCCAGTTACTGCGTTCTAGATATTGTTTGATGTGTTTCTAAACACATGTTGTTTGGACGACACTTTGCCTGGTCTTTCACTTCTCAGCCAAGTAAAGAACTTACCACACGACCATTGACAAGAGCACCAACCATGAATTGTGTTTTGATCATTAACAGACACTGTAGAAATTGCTTCTTCCTACATTTTGTTATTATATTTGGATCTTTTTCGTAAAAATGGTAGTCTTTCGTCACCTCACATTCACCTTTCAGGTGCCGAGCTCTATAGCAGACAGTAGTCACAACGCACGCAGTTTTGGCGCTGAGGTGTAAATAGAAATGTCTACTCCAAACAGACGAAACCCACTACAGAAGTAAAACGCCAGGGGCGTTGCAGTAGACTCGTTTCCCTCCAATAGTCAGTTGACACAAAAAAGTAGATCTTGTAAAAGAGGCTTAAACAAATGCAACTTGTCGAAAGCCGCATGTGCCACCTGTCGACAAGGAACAGCGCGTTGCGTCTAGTCGCCAGCCATCCGTCAGTCAGCAGTTGAATGCAAGACAGTTGTATTAGTGTCCAATTACGCGATAAATGGCGAAAATGTGGTGGACGTTATATATTTTAATTATTAAGGGATAAAACTATGAAGCGATATGAAATGGGATGATCATGTAAAATCAGTATTGGCGAAAGCGAAACGGCGACTTAGCTTTGTTGAAAGGGTACTGGCAAAGACTAGTGCTCCAATACACTAAATCGCACACAAGACAATACCGTAAAACAACTGCGTTTGAAGTAGCGCCGTGACTGGGAAGCAAGGAGTGCTGACGAATGGTGTCGCATTGTGTTCAGCGATGAATTGCGACTCTACTACCCAGGATGATCATCGTCAGCAAGTGGGGAGTGGTCATATTCTTCCAATGTTTTGAGAGGCACAGCAGTGTTAACTCTTGGCATCATGGTGTGGGAAACCATCGGGTATGACTTCAGGTCATTGCTGGTAGGGACTGAGGGAACTCTGACGGCACAATAGTACGTCGTGGACATCCTGCGTCTTCATGTGTTAACTCATAGTACAGTTGTGCCATGCTTCAACAGGACAACGCTCATGCACACATGGCCCACGTCTCCGTCAACTGTCTGCATAATATTGAGGCGCTCTTGTGGCCACAGGATACCTAGATCTGTCCATAGAACACGTGTGAGGCCAAATTACCCATCAACTCCGTTCCAGTGCCAGTAACTGGGATATAAATGATCATTTACGACAGCTGTGTGTCATTTGCTATCAGTGAATGCATGCAGGTGTGAGGATATGCAACGCCATACTGATATCAGAAATATATGTCCGAAAGAACAGACACCATAACCATATAACCGTACTGATACGTCTCACATTGCCTAGTTCTTTGTAAATTGGACTCGACTTTGTAACGACTGGAAGAATATCACCATACCCTCTCAACTGGTGATGTTTCATTTCGTTTACTGCTCCTTTTCTTGGTGCTAACGTTATTGTCAGGTGTGCAATAAAAGGATCAAAGGCCCTGTGCTACATAACAGTCGCTGTATAGATTTTGAACAAAAATATTCATCAGCAATAGTGGTCAAAGAGTTTTGGTATAGGGAATCACCCTGATTCTGCCAACACCCTTGTCAAAGAAGATGGAAGTGTGGATAGAGGTTCAGGGCGCCCCTTGCTCTTCTGTATGTCTGGGCAGAATAATCAATAATTAACAATGACATTAAGATGGAGAAGGCAATATAAACCACGCATTAAAGGCACATAACATGTATTCTCAGAAAATGTGGCGCATAGCCAACTCGTATCAAATCAGCAGGAAACTGATGGTAAAAAAGAAGAAAAAAGACTTGTTATGTCATCAATTTTGGTGGCTACGCACTTTCTCTTTTATTTCTGAAGGACTCTAAAAGCTTCAAAACAAACTTGATGAAAGCTGTTCCTGTAGGGAATTAGAGGTCTTCAGAAGCCTTACCTAATCTGAAACAACTTAAAAATTTTATAAATAGTTTTTCTAATCACAGCCCTGCCAGAAACTACCGGGTGATCAAAAAGTCAGTATAAATTTGAAAACTGAATAAATCACAGAATAATGTAGATAGAGAGGTACAAATTGACACACATGCTTGCAATGACTTGAGGTTTTATTAGAACCAAAAAAATACAAAAGTTCAAATAATGTCCGACAGATGGCGCTTCATCTGATTAGCAATAATTAGCATAACAAAGTAAGACAAAGCAAAGATGATGTTCTTTACAGGAAATGCTCAATACGTCCACCATCATTCCTCAACAATAGCTGTAGCCGAGGAATAATGTTGTGAACAGCACTGTAAAGCATGTCCAGAGTTATGGTGAGGCATTGACGTCGGGTGTTGCCTTTCAGCATCCCTAGCGTTGTCAGTCGATCACGATACACTCGCGACTTCAGGTAACCCCAAAGCCAATAATCGCACAGACTGAGGTCTGGGGACCTGGGAGGACAAGCATGACGAAAGTGGCGGTTGAGCACACGATCATCACCAAACGACGCGCGCAAGAGATCTTTCACGCGTCTGTCGGACATTTTATGAACTTTGTTTTTTTCTGGTTCTAATAAAACCCTAAGTCATTCCAAGCATGTGTGTCAATTTTTACCCCTCTATCTACATTATTCCGTGGTTTATTAAGTTTTCAAATTTATACTGACTTTTTGATCACCTGGTACATTGACGAGACAAAAATATAATGTAATCTCTATTAGTAGTAAAACTGTAAAACTCTCGTGCATATCTGTCTGTCTGTTTGAACACGCTAGTCTCCTAAACTAACAAACGAATTTTCATGGAGTTTTCACATGTAACTTGTGCGTAGCTTGGGGCAGCATATTAGCTTTATTTCCACAAAATCAGATCACAAAAATGTATAGTAATACTGTATAAGGTAACATAGGAAAAAGGTGTTTACTCTCTGAAATTTCAACTGAATCATATTTGTGAAAATACTTTTATTGATTGATATGTTCTACGTAATTCGGTCCACCATAATGACTACAATGGTTCTACAGTCCCAACGTGTTTAATCTGTACTTCCACAGTAATATTACTAACGCAAAAACTCTGTCTGTAAACTGCTGATCAAATTTCAATGAAATTTGATATGGAGATGGCTTCAATGCAGAGGAAGAACCTAGGCTACTTTAGAAAGTAAAAGAAAGAATGGAAACATCGATCCCTAAGAGCGTAAAGCAAAGGATGGAACATTTTTTTCACATCAATGAGTATAAAGCACGTTAAAAATAATTAAATATGTTTTATAATGTTGCATTCATTTTTCTCTAGGATTAACAGGTTGTACAAACATAATTAGAGAATACTGAAAATCCTGGGTGACTTGTACATACTGTACCTTAGGTAGTTCTTGTACACCAATCTGAAGTCGTTTCCCGACTTGGTAGACCAAATTGTTGTTTCTTGACTTCCTCCATAACACTGTGATTCATTGTAAACAGTTGTCGTTTAAATTCTGTATGAAGTGCATTAATGCAGTATTCTGGAGAACTTATCTTCCTTCATTTCCTATTCTTTTCGCATCTGAGAAAAACTACACACATTAGTAAGCCATACAAATCCATACATGCACATGGTCCACAGCGCATTTTTTGCAGCTTTGGAAACGTTCCCTTCAGTATGTGATGTGGGGCACTGTTGGAGCAGCCTGCCACAAAATCCTTGTGCTGCTCACTAGTGTCTCCAGAGAGACATTCCAGATCAGCGGAGCTAATGCTCCTTTTTTCTGAGTCATCGATCACTCACTCCTCAGAAGGATCCAGTTCTCTGAAGCAGTTCAGGATCAGATCGCCCATCTCTAATCCACAGCAGCAGTTGTCAACTGTTTGGTGGAACAATGTAACGCCCTACCACAAAAACTTTTTTGTCCTCTTGCCAGCATAGAGAGTACGTTGCAGAGCATGTATTAGCTTCCCTATTAAGAACCATGGCACAGTTTTTGTAATATTCAGGGGACCATAATAAATCGCGGTGACTTAGGTCTAATTGAGGCATTGACTATAAAAATTGACTTACTTGAAATACAGTATATTGAGGTCAAGATACAGAGCATGAAACGTATCTAAATAGTATTTTATTCATTTCAAACTGTTGTACATGGACTTCATTTCAGACAAATGTAACCGAAATATTGTGGTTTCAGGATATATGACGTGATGGTGTAATGTGTAAGAACGACTGACTCATTTGGGATTCAGTTAAGAGGTTGTTCCAGAAAACGCCTAAATTATTGCCTTTGAATAACAGTGTCACTTCTGTATGTATCACTTTGTATTTCTTTCAGTGTTCTTCTGCACTATACTGTGCTAGTTCTTTATATGTATGGTCCTTATTTCATCGAGCTGTGCTAATTGACAGTTGAAACGTCCCCTTAGAAAAATTATAAATGACTGCTTAAACTGACACACAATATTTTTAGCGCAACGCAATCTGACTTTCAATAATCCCTACAAGAGAATGGCCCTGACTAACAATAACCTATACCTTTCATGAATCACTTACCTCACAAAAATCTTCATTACTCGAACTACTGCAATACAGCGAGCGCCACTACTGCCAGCTAAATAAAAGGTTCTAACTACTGAAGGCACTAACTACTGATAGGCATAGTTAGCAAATGAAAGATTTTGATAGAGAACAAACAATGTATTTACCTTAATAGTGTTCAAAAGCCATAATATATATCAGTTCATGACACCCAGTCTTACAAATTTACCGTCTCTGATGGACACACGTCCAGATCATCCGCTCTCAAAACTCCGCCATCTCTCTCCCCACATCCACCACTGCTGGCGGCTCACCTCCAACTGCGCAACGCTACGCGCTGTTCACATCTAACTGCCCACTACAATAGAGAATTTTTCAACAATGCAAACCAGACACAGACTGCACACAGCACAGCCAGTGATTTTCATACAGAGCGCTACTTGGCGTTACCAACATAAAAACCTAAACAGCCTACTTACATAGCCCCCATGCTCCCCACAAAAAAATTTACAAATTGTTTTGGGCAGTGGCCAATACAGATTTGAAGAAATTTTTCATAATTGCAATAACAAAGAAAGCCAACGCACACACTTATTGATACACTGTTGGTCAAAAGCAAAGATTTTCTCACATTCCATAAAGACAGTCCTGATCATTGACCACAGTATTAATTACAATTTTATGCATGAAGTCTGAACAGTAAAAGAAAATGCACATGGAAGTAGTGGATTTCCATGCTGTCTTGAAGAAGTAGTGTTGTCCTTCCAACGGAAAGACAGTGCTGACTCTTGACATGCAGACAGGTAATGGGCCACAACAGAGCAAACCCACAGCAGAGTCAGTCGAAGTTTTGAAGAATATTGGTAGGTAGGTCATCACAGAGCAGACCCACTGTAGTCCTGGTAGAGATTATGGTATTGGTGGGCCACCAGAGGTGCAGACCCACTGCAGTCCTTGTAGAAATTATGGTATTGGTGGGCCATCAAAGGTGCAGATTCACTTCAGTCCTTGTAGAGACGGCCAGCAGCCATCTGTTGCGACTGTGCAGGTGCACAATCACCATCAAAGAGTCTTGCGGACAATAAACCACCACTTGTGCACTCACAAAGTTTTTGGAATTGTCCTTAGAACCAGCAATGCTGTTAACCAGTCCCTTGCTGAATTATCAACACACGTGCAAACACTAACAGTCTCAACTTCTCACATATTGTGTATATACTATGATCAACAGAAACGTGTGCAGTGAAATGTATGCTTACAAGTTACTTAATTTGATGAACTGGTGTCAATTACAATTTTATAACATGAGAATACAATTATAAAGGTACAGAAAACATCATTAAAAAACATAAAAATTCAGATAACATTTGTAGTAATACAGGCCTTACAAAAGAATCGAAATAACATATACATCAGTGTTACAGGAATTATGTCATAAGTAAATACATAAAAGGTCAGAATAATTTTCAAAACGTCATCTTCACACGTGAGCATAAAAACAAAACAGAATAAATAATGTCTAAACATCTTTACAAAGTAAATAACATATTATAAATGCAAATTATATTTGAGGATAACAGTATTCCTCATCATAGTGAATGTAGCTGAGTATTAGAAAAATTCTACAACATAAGTCTTATCAGATAAACACATAAAGACAGGAAGAACACAAATACACAAGGTACACAGACACATAATAGAATAACACAAAAGAACAGGACAGGGTTTGTTTTCAGTGTGGCATTTGGTACTGCAGTCCAACCCAAAACTTCATTCCATAGATCTTTCCTCTTATTTCAACATTTGTTTCCAACAAAAAAAAATCCTATCCAAGCATGCTTTCTGTATTTACATGTTCATATATTTCTTATCTCATTATTTATTTTCCATTATCTTACCTCATCATTTATTTCCAAGAAAATCGTACCTAAACCTGTTGTCCCTAAACCCTACTTTTTTGTTCATATCCTCTTTCAAAATCCTGTTTTGGCCAAACCATTTTCTTATAGCGTCTCAATGCATTTCTTCCAATTCATCACAACTCGTTCTCTTATATAGCCTACCCCAACTTAAGCTAACTTAAATCTACTGAGCTCAAATGCATAAACTAAGGGACGAGGCAATGCAGCAGCACAAAACAATTAACACAAACAGGAATGACAAAAAATGCAAATTGGCAAAGCTAGCAGCAGTATATCTAAATTAGCAGAGCAAATGCAACATTACAACTAATATGAGCCAATGTGGAGCAACAAGAAATATAAATCGGTAGTAAAACTGGCTTAACAGAGTAATACAAAGTCAAATTCAGTAACACTATGCCTGGCAAATAGCAGCAGCAAATGCGATAACTAATATCTAAACATGACAAAGCTCAAGCAGAACAAATATTACAGTAAAAATGGCCATGTTTAATACCTATGTCACATCTTAACACTAGGGTGATGCATCACGAGAACTTACTCTAGCAGATAAGTTACCAAATCGTAAAAAAATTATTTATGCAATTCCTGTGAAGGGAAATGTCTATTTATGTTCCCTCGTTTTCTTGGAAGTAGATCAAAAAATTATTATTTACTGGATCTTAATAGTGTTCAAAAGTCATAATATATATATCAGTTCATGATATCCAGTCTTACAAATTTACTGTCTCTGTCCAGATCATCCGCTCTCAAAACTCCGCCATCTCACTCCCCACATCCACCACTGCTGGCGGCTCACCGCCAACTGCGCAACGCTACGCGCTGTTAACAGCCAACTGCCCAACGCTACAATGGCGAATATTCCAACAATGCAAACCAGCCACAGACTGCACACAGCACAGTCAGTGATTTTCATATAGAGCACTACATGGCGTTACCAATACAAAAACCTAAACAGCCTACTTACACAGTGACACATAATGCGAAAGTTACTTTCGTCCTTACGTTTCGCACAGCATTGTACATAAACGTAGCAGATATTAATGGGGAATAATTGTAGTGGACCGTAAACAGGGAAATCCATTGACATAAAAGACTTTGATAAACGGTTAATTGTTATAGCCTGTCGGATGGGAACCAGTGCTCGGAAAAGATCATGCCACTTGGCTGTTCGCTGTTACATTCGTGAGCACCTATGGGAAGTAGTTGAAGGACAGTGAGAACAGGAGTGGGCGATAAGATGTTGGACGTCTGCATCTCATCACAGAACGAGGTCGGCGGCTTCCTCATTCTGTAAAGTAGGATGGCGTTGATCTGTGGCAGATCTGAAGACACAGTACGATGCTGGCGCAGGCGTGAGTGTTTTTAGAGCACATTGTTGAGCGCACATCGCTGAACATGAGTCTGCGCAGCAGACGACCCACACGAGTGTCATTTTGACCCAACAACAACGTCAGTTACGATTGCAATGGGCGCAGGATCACTAAGAATGGGCCGTGCATCAGTGGAAACGTGTCGCCTGGTCGGATGAATCATGTTTCTTGTCGCACCATATCGGTGCTCGTGTCCATCCAAACGGAGGGCTTAAAAATATACCATGCGATGGACGTAGACCAGTCTGGGCAATATCATGCTATGGGAGACATTCATCATGTCTTCCATGGGACTTGAGGTAGAAATCGAAGGCACCATTGCAACTGTGGGTAATTTCCAAGGAAAGGTGCACATCGAAGTCGCGGCCGCACTGCGAGCGACGTACACTCGTGTTTAGGAAAAACAGAGATAAGACGTTCATATTCACGGGACATGTACATACTATGTACTGCAGAAATGATTAGCATTTGAAACATGCAGGTTCAAGGTCAACAACGACATCGCGGCGCAACACCACCCACAGGTAAAATGTGACTGTGGCTCTCATTGTCGCTACAAACCGAAGGTAATGATGGATCAGTGTGAGTTGAGCAGAGGTGCAAGATGCCTCGCAGGGGTGTGCGCGAACCTTACCGTCAAATCAGTGAGTTTGAAAGAGGGTGAATTATTGGCATAAGAGATTGTGATGCATCGAACGAGGAAATTGCCGATCGTGTGGGACGAAACGTTTGTGCAGTACAACGGGTGTATGTAGAATGGTTCACGGAAGGCCGTAGAACAGGACGAGATAGGTCAGGTCGCACCAGCCAGACCACTCTCCGAGAAGAGCAACACCTCATCTGAATGTCGTAGCAAGACTGATCTGCGTCCTCTTCGGCTCTGGCGCAAGAGTGGAACAGTGTGACACATCATACACTATTAGGGGCGACAGTCTGTCGCCGTTTATTACTCCATGGGTTACGTGCGCTTCGTCCACTTCTCCACCTACCTAGACGGCAGTGGTGTATGGAACGACGTAGCTGGGGACAGGAATGGCATCAGACAGTGTTTTCGGATGAATCCAGGTTCTGTCTGTTTGAAAATGAGGACCGCATTTTGGTTCGCCGCAGACAGGGGGAGCGACATCACAGTGACTGACTGCATTCTCACAAGACACACATGCAATTGAGGCCTCATGGTGTTGGGTGCTATTGCGCCCACCCACAAATCACAGTTGGTGTGTGTCCAGTGTGACCTACGTTAATGCCATTCTGAGACCTGTAGGCATACCCTTTCTGCGCAACACCCCAGACGCCATTTTTCAGCAAGACAATGCACGACCACATGCTGCTGCACGAACACGTATCTTCTCGGTATCATGGAATTTCAGCCTTCTACACAGGCCCGCCTGATCACCAGACTTGTCCTCAATCGAAAATGTGTGGGGTATGATGAAACGACAGGTGCATCACTGAGACCCAACCGCTACAGATGAGCTTTGGAAGCAGGTGCATGTAGCATGGATGCCTATCCACAGGTCGCCATCGCCTAACACGCGTCAATGCCATCACGCATGGAACAAGTTACCAGAGCCCATGGCGGACCCTGTGCCTACTAGGCAACTGGACACACGCTGAACCGAGGTGAGTGAAATGCTAAACATTTCTGTAGACCGTACTGACGTACATGTCCTGCGAATGTGAACGTCCTACCTCTAGTCGTTCAACGTGTCCTGTTTTTTCTCAACATGAGTGTATATAGAACGCTCGAATCTCGAAGCGTGGAAGTGTGGATATTGTTTTCTGCTTTGACAACGGAACATCGCATGAAAGTAGCAGAAGTCATGGGTGAATATAGTGCAATGTCCATGTCGAATTCTTTCATGTGGAAGCAGTTGATTCCCCGTTTGAGTGATACTGAAAAATACATAGGATTCTGTTGGCACTATGGAATGCTTCCAAATCACGGTGCGAGTAACTGCATTCACTGAGGCTTCGAAAATTCTGTGACGCTGTAGAAGAGGAGAGTGAAAGTTAGTTTTCCTTGTCTTTGGGTCAACATAATGAGAGACGCTTCTAAGGGCATTACACGCCTTTGTGCACCAGGAATGAAGAACACGATTTGGAAGTTCGAATTGAGCGGCTATTAGGAATTGCTTCTGCATAGGCCGACGGCAAATTGCGACCCGATTTGTTGAAGTTACTGCGAATGCTGGACGCAGTGTGCGATCTTCAAGCAGTGCACAAATTGTGTCAGACAGATGAATATTTCGTGGTCCACCGTTTGAAAAGTGTTGCGAACAGTTGGAGAATGGTATCCCTAGTGAGGTTCCAGGCTGTCGTGGTCGCCACAATGAGCAACGTTTGTAATCTGGAACGTAAGCATGGCACGTAGTTCAAAAGTGTTACACTCTCATGTGGAAATTAAAAAATGTGTCTTTTGATGATTTTGTTCGTTATTTCTCTTCTGCATATCCTTAAAAATGTTTCCACAAACTTTCATTGTCCTACGCTCACTCGTTTTTGATTGGGGGCCTCTCAAGTAGCGAAAGTTTAATTACAACCGCCCTGTACACTGGAGAGCCAGAACATTATTACCACTTAATGTCGGGTTGCTCCATCTCCGGAACGCAACTATTTCCATTTTATTCTTGCTTATGGGTCCGTTGATTGATATTCCGACACCAAGCCTGCCTATAAATCACGTAAAGTTGCCTATAAAATAGAGGTCAGGCTTCCGTAGGCAAGCCAATGAAATAAGAGTACGCAAAGGGAATAAAATACTGGTTTTGCATTTGCTTTGTGTGGGTGGGTTCACTTTTATCATACAAGGCGCCTAAACAATTTATATATTTTAAGATTCTCTCGTTCGTAGTCAGGGCCAAAGCTGCTGTATCTAATTTGGATCTAAAGTATTGTAAATACTGACACTTTAATAAAATAAACTCTTTGCTATGCAAGCTATTATTAAATGAAATGCTTTAAACTGGTCTTTGGCTGCTGCTGTGGGAAAAAGACATGAAATATTTTGTGTATTTGAAACTACCGCGTAATGACGACTGATTGTTGCACACCAGCGAATATTCTGTGTCCTGGCGTCGCGGCAACTATAAGTAGCTAGAAAGTGTTTAAATGGTGAAAACATTGACATGAGGGATCGGAAGGTTACTTTCAATCATAACAAGGCTAACAATTCAATCATATGTAAACAATTACAACATACATACCTCCTCAGCGTAAATGACTTTCTCCAAGATCAGCGAAAACAAAAGAAAGGGACAGAAGACGTAGCGGTTGTTACGACGCTTGTTTTAGAGAACAAAAAAAGATGTTATTACCTATAATAGCAATTGTCAGGTATGATAGTTATATTGTTCAGACAATGTCTCTGACGAAAAATAATTACTGTATACTTCAGACATTTTAGTAATAAGTTACAAAAATCATGCAGTCTTTAATGTCCAAATTTGGAGACGGTATACACTGCAGCAGCGATTCTGCGTGACTTGAATGCGGTAAGTACTTCATAGGTTTCTGAATGTGTATGGCAACAGACAGCTGCGCACAGGACAAGAATTCCCA
This sequence comes from Schistocerca americana, assembly GCF_021461395.2. Classification (NCBI taxonomy): domain Eukaryota; kingdom Metazoa; phylum Arthropoda; class Insecta; order Orthoptera; family Acrididae; genus Schistocerca; species Schistocerca americana. Next base: position 546,758,877 of record NC_060119.1, read on the forward strand.
TAAATTACAGGTCGAGAGTTTGCGTGCACAGATATGGCACTCGACAGCGTTCCAGGTGTGTTCCATCAAGTTCAAACCAAACGAATTTGGTGACCAAGACATCAACGTGAGTTCACTGTCACGATCCTCGAACCAACGTAGCACGATTCTCGCCCTGTGACACGGACATTTATCTTGCTGGAAGACGCCATCGCCACTGGGAAAGACCTTAATTGTGAAGGGATACAAGTGGTCCGCAATAAATTCATGTAGTCCAGAGCTGGAGAATTTCCAAGAAGCGGTGAGTACTGAATTCGCAGCCTCATTATGTGCAGGTCGAATCCGCGGCGTCATCGCGGGCAAGAGAGATCGAACGCTTGGGGAAAAAACAGTTCAAATGTGTGTGAATTCCTAAGAGAGCAAACTACTGAGGTCATCGGTCCCTAGATTACACAATACTCTAGCTTACGCTAAGAACAACACACACACACACACACACACACACACACACACACAAGCACAAGCACACACATACACTCGCGCGTCCATGCCCGAGGGAGGACTCGAATGTCCAGTGGGAGGGGCCGTGCAATCTGTGACATGGCACCCAAATCCGCGCGGTCACTCGAGCAGCAAACGCTCTACTCTCGGGATGTTGACAAGAGTGGCGACAAAATACGATCGTATTGAAAACAGCACTTTTTCACTAATGGGAATGTACTAAAGAAATAAGTAATCTCACTTAGCTTACTTATCAGGTCTATCGTCGTTGTGCACAATACCGTGTGAGGCGTAGACAAAGGGGACACTTTTTTACACTTCTCTTAGGAAAATTGGGAGAGTCTCACAGGAGAGAGATTATCCAGATCGTCGTAAGCTGTGGTAGTATAAAAACTGAAATTTGTGTCTCTCTATCCCTGGGCTTCTTCTCCTTCTTACGAGACGATTTAAGTGACTTTCAGAGACGCTCAATGTTCTGTGTGTGCACAGATGGGTCGTTGGACGAAATAAATTCTACTGAATCACAGACGAATTCGTGATCAATTCCCTCGTTTTTTAATGTTTTATGTGATTTCCAACCATCGGTGAACACTTTGTTGCCTGGTAAAATGGAATGTTTAATGAGAGGTACTAACGTTTTCTTTCCCCTGGAACACACGCGTAAAATGAAGCACTTCCTTGATTCCCGCTCTAGTCTCCCAAAAGCACAGGTGTATTCTGTTTCATTTTTAAGTAATCGTCCTTTTCCACACTTGCGGGTAGCAAGTGTGAAATTCATCTACGTCTACAATTTTGTTTCGACCACTAGTGGGGCCGCTGTCATTAGTAACTAAACCATAACACACCTCCATACAAAAAGTGTAACAGTCAGAAACCGTACTCACTGAAACTTCGCACTCAGACACTGTCTCGTCCATTGTAAAACGACGTATCTAGCATGCAACAAGTATGATGCTCTGGGCAATACTTAATTTTGTACTGTCAAACGGCATGTTTTTTGTTGCACTGCTTATGTTCTTATATTTCTCACACATGAGCTGGAGAGGAAAACTAACTTTCACTGTTCTCTTATACAGCGTCACAGAATTTTCGAAATCACATCGAACGCAAGATTATTGGTTTATGTTGCACATTTTCATTCCCTGTTGTCTTATGGAACTACCTTCTGGGACTGTGCACCTAAGCGAGCAGTAAGAATATTGTGCAAAGTGAATAATCGTACATCTTGCAGAAGCCTTTTCGAGAGTGCCTGGGAAGCCTTATACGTACTTCCCAATTTCCTTCTTAATGATTTTTGTTGCTTATAATAAAAACCAGCTTGAGCTGAACACAAAAATAAGTTACGCGTAGACTTTGCCTTCTTGTTCATGGTTCAGAGTGGAGTTATGTCCTCTGATGGTGAGGTATTCAACAGGCTTGCATCTAAAACAGAACAAGGAAATGGGAATCCCTACCAATTCAAAGGAAGTTAAAAAATAGCTCATTAGCCCAGGAATATCAAGGTTCACACTGAAAATTTCTGTTAGTTGCATGGTATGTAGCAGTGTTTGTTATCAAGCTGTACGACAAACAATAATGTAATGTAAATAGGACTCAGTAGTTATGGATGTAAAAACATTATCTCTGAAAAATGCCATTGTCATCAAGAAAAATTAAGCTGCTGACAGCAAATAAATAACCGCTGTATAGTCCTAGGGCTATTCGAAAAGCAAAGTCCTTCCGGGCGACCGAGCGAGGTGGCGCAGTGGTTAGACACTGGACTCGCATTCGGGAGGACGACGGTTCAATCCCGCGTCCGGCCATCCTGATTTAGGTTTTCCGTGATTTCCCTAAATCACTCCAGGCAAATGCCGGGATGGTTCCTCTGAAAGGGCACGGCCGACTTCCTTCCCCATCCTTCCCTAATCCGATGAGACCGATGACCACGCTGTCTGGTCTCCTTCCCCAAACCAACCAACCAACCAACCTTCCGGGCGCGAAATGGAAACCATAGTGAAAATTCGACGAAGTTTTGCATAGATGCGTTGGGCTGTTTCTCTGGTATGCCCGTTGATCGCGTCACGTCACTCTTTTCAGTTTTGAGCGCACAAGGAGCTCGGTAAGACGCCTAGATATATGGGTTGGACAAAAAGTGGTGGCAACACTGCTGTAACATGAAGGATATGTATCGTATGACATGTCCGCTGCCTATAGCTGATAGCACATGGTCAGTTAAAGTAGTGCAGCAAGCGTCAACAATTGTGTTGGCGTCAGTTGCTGTGTGTACTGTCTGAAAGTGCGCGAGGCAGTCCATGAGCCCTAAAAGTATGTTTAGGTAACGCGAACAAAATGTGTGGATCAAGATTGCAGTGGCACGTGGTCGGAGTGTACAACAATGTTTCCTTCTGGGTCTGCATCCCATCATCCTTCACGATTATGCACAACGCTGCACGGCGGACCACGTGTAAAAGCTGCGCGTACGTAGGGTTGGGATATACTGGAACATTCGCCGTGTTTACCGGATATGATTCCATGCGATTACGACCTGTTCGCCAAAAAGAAGAGACCTCTTCGTGGCACGCGCTACAACACAAGAGAAGGCATCATCCGTGCTATAGGGCGGTTCTTGTGAGACATCGACAGAGATGCTTGCGCTGACGGTGTACGATGCTTTCCATCTCTGAGGGAATAGGTGATCCAGATGCGGAGCCATCATATTGAGGACATGTAATACGGTGAACGTTTGTCAATAAAGCCTGGTACGAATTATTCCCGTGTTGCCATTACTTTTTATGCAACCCATGTAAATAGCGTCTCCCGCCAAGTATGAGGACCTGGTGAGAGATTTCACCTGATACAAAGCAGCCCATATATCATAACTGACACATGTTTTCATCTTTGTGACAATTCTCGGCAGCACCCTGCAGAGGCAACGAAGATACTCTTGGAGCGTTTCCGATAGAAAGTGTTTGATCACCCACCAGGTTCCTTCACTGCTCACATGAACCGCTGGCTTTGAAGATAACATTCTGGCACAAATAAAGAGCTGTAGATCAGCGTACAGACCTGGCAGAAAACACAGGCGGTTGCATTCTACGACGAGGGTAGTGGATCGTTGGTACAAGGCTAATACAAATACCTAAGTCAGAACGGCGACTATGTACAGAAGTAGCTGGAAAGTATAGCTAACTGTGGCAAATAAAATATTTTTGATTTTCAAAGTGGTTTCCATTTCGTGACTGATCGGACCTTACTTTTGGAATAACCCTCATGAAACAGAGGAGACAGTAGCTTTTTTGCGAAGTTGCAGGTTTCTTACTAATTTACTCGATTAAATTTAGATGGCGTAAGCGAGAATAGCATTAAACATTACACTGTTAGTTTTTATACAAATCAGTTACTATGGCGTGTTTAACTCATATTAATGAATATCTTGACTCGTTCCACATCCCTGAGATTCTGCTTGATGAGATCTACAGAACGCGATGAACATATGAATGAATGAATGAGCCGTTCACACAGCTGTCGGCTATACTACTCGCTCGTGTTCAACATAGACTTCTTGCAACTGCTTCACTACAGTATTTGCCGACCTCATAGGCCGGCGGTCTGGTGTTGAGGCAAATACACTACAGAATTTTAATGAAAGCTTCTGGTTTTTGATGATTTCTGCCGACTGAGGACTAGGACGAGACCGGACGGTGGAGGAGGCAAGCAGAAAAGGTGGAGGGGATGTGTAACTTACTTACCTCTCCAGCCAGTACATTTGCTGCTCCCAAGTTTCGGTTGGTATGATCTGTTGGGTAAATGAAAAAGATTTCAAGGATAAGTCTTCTGCAGCTGTCTAATAATATTATGGAAGTTGCCATTCCTTGTGCCTGTAGACAGTTATACTCCGTTCATTTAAGCTGAACCGACGTGTAAACAAACACACCGGTATGTTCTGCCGTTGGTCATCAGCTGCAGTGCTCAAGCATCCGTTGTCGTAAGGCCACTGTAAGTTGGCCTTACTTGTTTACATTTAATTTGTTGTTTGCAATATTTTTCATGGATATACACTGCCAGAAAAAAAGTGCACCGTTTTAGAGGTTTCCAATTCACTCAAGTTTTATTGTTGCAACAGTGCATATGGGTAGATGAAATGATGATATTTACAAATCGATAGCACAAGCGGTTTTGAGGTACGAGATATCGACTCTTGCTGAAACACCCATGTTAGTACAAGGTGTATCCTGCACGGGCGGCAATACAGGCACTGACTCTGGCATCCAGTCGGTCTTTCATATGGCGAATACTGTAATGGGATACGTTATTCCACCGCCTGCTCGACCTGTTCACGTAGTTCTGTAAGCGTTGTCGGCTGAAGAGTCGCTCAACCATCAAAAAGAAACACAAAGTATATCTATTTAAAAAAAACTGATAAAAATGCTCCCAACGCCTTTTTAAGACACAGTCTTCACTCCATCCGATCTGATCATGTAAGTGTAGAAAAGTTGTGGAATATTTTCAAAGAGATAGTATCGACAGCAATTGAGAGACATATACCACCTAAATTAAAAAGTGATGGCGCTGATCCCCCATGGTAAACAAAACGGGTCAGATTGTTGTTGCAGAAGCAACGAAAAAAGCATGCCAAATTTAAAAGAACGCAAAATCCCCAAGATTGGCAAAGTTTTACAGAAGTTCGAAACATGGTGCGTACTTCGATGCGAGATGCTTTTAATAATTTCCACAACGAAATTCTGTCTGGAAATCTGGCAGAAAACCCAAAGAGATTCTGGTCGTACGTAAAGCACACCAGTGGCAAGACGCAATCAATATCTTCAGTGCGCGATAACAACGGTGAAGTCACTGATGACAGTGCCACTAAAGCAGAGTTATTAAACACGGTTTTCCGAAACTCCTTCACTAAAGAAGACGAAGTAAATATTCCTGAATTCCAATCAAGAACAACTGCCAAAATGAGAAACATAGAAGTAGATATCCTCGGAGTATCGAAGCAGCTTAAATCACTTAATATAGGCCAGGCCAGCTTGTATATCAGTCAGGTTCCTCTTAGAGTATGCTGATAAAATAGCTCCATATTTAGCAATTATATACAACCACTCGCTCACAGAAAGATCCGTACCTAAAGATTGGAAAATTGCTCAAGTCACACCAATACGCAAAAAGGGAAGTAGGAGTAATCCGCTGAATTACAGGCCTACATCACTAACATCGATTTGCAGTAGGGTTTTGGAACATATACTGTATTCTAACATTATGAAGTACCTCGAAGAAAACGATTTATTGACACATAGTCAGCACGGTTTCAGAAAATATCGTTCTTGTGAAACACAACTAGCTCTTTATACTCATGAAGTAATAAGTGCTTTCGACAGGGGATGTCAAATTGATTCCATATTTTAGATTTCCAGAAGGCTTTCGACACCGTTCCTCACAAACGTATTCTAACCAAACTGCGTGCCTACGGAGTGTCGCTTCAGTTGTCCGACTGGATTCATGATTTCCTGTCAGAAAGGTGACAGTTCGTAGTAATAGACGGAAAGTCATCGAGTAAAACAGAAGTAATATCCGGCGTTCCCCAAGGTAGTGTTATAGGCCCTCTATTGGTCCTGATCTATATTAACGACATAGAAAACAATCTGAGTAGCCGTCTTAGATTATTTGCAGATGATGCTGACCTTTACCGTCTTGTAAAGTCATCAAATGATCAAAACGACTTGCAAAATGATTTAGATAAGGTATCTGTATGGTGCGAAGAGTGTCAATTGACCCTGAATAAGGAAAAGTGTGAAGTTATTCACATGAGTACTAAAAGAAATCAGCTAAATTTCGATTACGCGATAAGTCGTACAGATCTGAAGGCTGTAAATTCAACTAAATACTTAGGGATTGCAATTACAAATAACCTAAACTGGAACGATCACATAGATAATATTGTGGGCAGACCAAACCAAAGACTGCAATTCATTGGCAGAACACTTAGAAGGTGCAAAAGGCCTACTAAAGAGACTGCTTACACCACGCTTGTCAGCCCTATTCTGGAGTATTGCTGTGCGGTGTGGGATCCGCATCAGGTCGGACTGACGGATGACATCGAAAAAGTACAAAGAAGGGCAGCTCGTTTTGTATTATCGCGAAATAGGGGAGATAGTGTCACAGACATGATACCTGAATTGGGGTGGCAATCATTAAAACAAAGGCGTTTTTCGTCGCGACGGGATCTTCTCATGAAATTTCAATCACCCGTTTTCTCCTCCGATTGCGAAAACATTCCGTTGGCACCCACCTACATAGGGAGAAATGATCATCATGATAAAATAAGAGTAATCAGGGCTCGCGCAGAAAAATTTAAGTGCTCGTTTTTCCCGGGAGCCGTTCGAGAGTGGAACGGTAGAGTGACAGCTTGAAGGTGGTTCACTGAACCCTCTGCCAGGCACTTTATTGTGAATAGCAGAGTAATCACGTAGATGTAGATGTAGAAGTCACTTCTCGTCCCGTAATATCACACACATGCTTGACTGGAGACAAATCTAGATATAATGCTGGTTAGGAAAGTTGCTGAACGTCTTGCAGAGCACGTTGAGTTTCACTGGCAGTGTGTGGACGAGCAGTACCCTGCTGGAACATTACATCGTATTCATGTTGCAAGAACGGCAATAAAACGTGTCTAACAACATTCTGCACGTACTGAACGCTGGTCAGCGTCTCCTCCAGAAACACGAAAGGTGAACGAGAGTTGTTGCTTATTGCACCCCAGACTATACGGCCTGGGGTGGGGCCCGCATGTCTTGGACGATTGCATTCTACGAGACAGCGCTCACCAGGTCTACATCGTACGCACAAACGACCATCACTTAAGTGCAGGCCGGACCTGCTTTCATTGCTGACGACTACGGCACGCCATTCCATCTTCCAAGTGATCCTCTTGACAGCGCCAGTCGAGCAGTGCCCGCCGATGCTGTCGAGTGAGGGGAAGATGGGTTAGAGGTGTGCTTGCCTACAGTCCCACAGCTAACAACCGGTTCGCAACAGTTCCTGTTGACATGTCTGGGCTCACAAGCCCTCTTATCTGTGCTGTGGCAGCTGTACGATCTGCCACTACTCCCCTTACAATGTGACGATCCTGGCGGGCGTTTGTGCTGCTTGGACGTTCAAAACCTCTTCTACGGGTCCACGTTGACTACTAATACGAGCATCGTTGCATAACTGACGCAGCATGTTTAACTTCTGTGACAGTTCTCCGAAAGAACCCTCCCTCTACTCGAAAGGCCACAATTTGACCCGTTTCAAACTCGCTCAGTTGGCTGTAAGAAGCACTAGTAAGTCTCCGTTGCGTGGTTGTCTACTTGCTTCACACGTTGCACCACACCCAGCTTTCTGGCTGTGAGCATACCCTATTAGAGGACGGATGTGACGTTGAAATCATCTTCAGTACATCTCCTATGCTTCAGGTGGCATATGCCATCATTGGATCAAAATCGACGTCATCTTCCCAGGTGTACTAATTCTTTTCCAGCTGTGTAATTCATTTAAGAAATATTTTTCAGTAATTCATTTTTTATTAAACTTTTTCACAAAACGATAACATTTACAAAATCCGCATAGGAAAAATTGCGTAAATCTATTTTTACGGTGAGTAGAGGGGGAAGAGGGCCCGGGGGGGGGGGGGGGGGGGGGGGGGGGGGAGCGGAACTTTGGCATTTGGCAGAGACGCAGAATAATTTCCTTACCGCTCTGTTTTTAAGCCCGTTGTTGAAGACATTGTATCTGTAGTTATAATGAAGGCAATAATAAATGGCACATTTTTCATTTTTTTGACATGTCTAAAATATTCACGACGCAGTTCCCTCATTGCTCGAGGTTTCGCTCTGCGCTATTGAAAAAAGCACTGCTTGTATGGATGAAACCTTGACAGTGACCGCAGACTGGGAACTTCCTGTTCGCGGTTTGTGCAGCCTCATACTGTGTTGGCAGTAATCGGAAGTAGAAGCATCATCCTCGCCTTGAGCTTGCTTCGCACGCGGCGGTATGAGTCACGCCGCGCGAGTTCCTTCCACCTACTTGTCACACACTTTCTTCTGCAACGGTGCGCTCTCCCAGGAGGCAAGAGAAACCTCTGTAGTTCGCCACGGACGCGGACATCTCGCCATTTCCCGGGTTTCAGCCACGGGTGAAGAACTCGCCCGTTTGTGAGACACTCGCAGTTTACTTGGCGTTTGCTTTGCTGTCCTTAAAGGAACCATGTACTGCAATATCGGTTACTAGAGTCTGTACCCAAGTTTCGAGAAAGAAACCTTTTTTTCGTTACGACTGTTACATTCATCTCTTTTTTTGATTTCAGAGTATTTCGTGACGACATCCATAAATAAAATTTTCTCGGTGTGCAAACCGCGTCATGTTTGAGTTTAATCTCCAGCTTTTCAAGATATTCTCCAAGTCTTCGTCAGGAGCTGACTGACGGGAATAGTTTGCGTCTCAAATATTACAGTCGAATTCTGATTCTTCGTGAACTCTTTGTTTATATTGGCCGCCAACAAACGCACACACATTATACACACTGTCTCTGTAAATTATATTAACGCGTTAGAATCTCTAACACTGCTTTTATTACACAGTGCTACTAAGACAAAGCGAGAGATATAATCTTTGTATCTCTAAAGGAAAACTTATGTGCCATAGAAGGGCTACATTTGGCTGTCACTGATTTTTACTGTTTACCGGACTTGATAAGCTTATTCAGTACAGGCTCAGACACAGTGTGGGTTGTCACCACTGCTGGCTACAAAATTGCAGCACCATGTTGGCGGCATGCAACAAAAGTCAAATTGGCACAAGGCGCAATACATACAACGGTATGGAAATGATTATTGTTGCACAGCAACCGCCCAAGATAAGTCGCAGGAACGCCATCTACATATTGTACGTAAGTAAAGAGACATTGCAGTTGAGTGTTGGTTGTGAGAATATTGTGTTATGCCATCTGTAAGAAGCAGTCGGGGGGGTCAAGGGGGAAATGCGAAGAAATCGAAAAAGAAGTGGCTATCGGAAGGACGGACTCAGCATACAGAAAAGTGAAATTAAAAGCAAGGGCTGTAGCATTAATTGGGAATTCCACTGTTAAATGCAGAGTAGAGTGCGCATAGGTGGAATGAATACATTGAAGGCCTCTACGAGGGAGAAGACTTGGCTGGTAACGTGATAGAAGAAGAAACAGGAGTAGGAAGGGAAGATTGGTTGGTTGGTTGGTTTGGGGAAGGAGACCAGACAGCGTGGTCATCGGTCAGGAAGGGAAGACATAGGGGTCCAATATTATAACCAGAATATAAAAGAGAGAGCAAGGAGGACATGAAAAGCAGACTAGCACTGGTAAAAAGGGCATTCGTGGCCAAGAGAAGTCTCCTAGTATCAAACATAGATCTTCATTTCCGAGAATGTACATTTGGAGCACAGCATTGTATGGTTCAAATGGCTCTGAGCACTATGGAACTCAACTGCTGAGGTCATTAGTCCCCTAGAACTTAGAACTAGTTAAACCTAACTAACCTAAGGACATCACAAACATCCATGCCCGAAGCAGGATTCGAACCTGCGACCGTAGCGGTCTTGCGGTTCCAGACTGCAGCGCCTTTAACCGCACGGCCACTTCGGCCGGCACAGCATTGTATGGCAGTGAGACATGGACTGTGGGAAAACCGGAACAGAAGAGAATTCAAGCACTTGAGATGCGGTGCGACAGAAGAATGTTGAAAATTAGGTGGAGTGATAAGGTAAGGAATGAGGTGGTTCTCCGCAGACTCGGTGAGGAAAGGAATGTATGGCAAACACTGACAAGAAGAAGGGACGGAATGATAGAACATCTATTAAGACATCAGGGAATAACTTCTGTGATACTAGAGGGAGCTGTAGAAGGTAAAAACTATAGAGGAAGACAGAAAGTGAAATACAACCAGTAAAATAATTGAGATATAGATTGCAATTACTACTCTGAGATGAGGAGAAGGATGGCACAGGAACCGCAACAAATCAGTCAGAAGACTAATGACTCAAAATAAAAAAAGCGAAATTTATAACAGTAAAAGTCGGAATTTGACAGCGGCTGGATCGTGCTCTATCGAGATGGCGGTTTATCGTTCCGCAATATTGTTGCTCGCCTTGGTCCGTATCTTGAGACTATCATGTCAAAATGGAATCGAAGGATTCAGTAAGATCATAATCAACGCTATGCTGGATCTCAACGGCTACATGTGTGTATTGCCTGAGTGGGTAGATATACACCGTCCGTCCAAATAGTTCCGAAACTAGAATGAGATTTTCACTCTGCAGCGGAGTGTGCGCTGATATGAAACTTCCTGGCAGATTAAAACTGTGTGCCCGACCGAGACTCGAACTCGGGACCTTTGCCTTTCGCGGGCAAGTGCTCTACCAACTGAGCTACCGAAGCACGACTCACGCCCGGTACTCACAGCTTTACTTCTGCCAGTACCTCGTCTCCTACCTTCCAAACTTTACAGAAGCTCTCCTGCGAAACTTGCAGAACTAGCACTCCTGAAAGAAAGGATATAGCGGAGACATGGCTTAGCCACAGCCTGGGGGATGTTTCCAGAATTCTGGAAACATCCCCCAGGCTGTGGCTAAGCCATGTCTCCGCTATATCCTTTCTTTCAGGAGTGCTAGTTCTGCAAGTTTCGCAGGAGAGCTTCTGTAAAGTTTGGAAGGTAGGAGACGAGGTACTGGCAGAAGTAAAGCTGTGAGTACCGGGCGTGAGTCGTGCTTCGGTAGCTCAGTTGGTAGAGCACTTGCCCGCGAAAGGCAAAGGTCCCGAGTTCGAGTCTCGGTCGGGCACACAGTTTTAATCTGCCAGGAAGGTTCAGTTCCGAAACTGATTTCATTCCTGGCGTACGACCGACGTCAGCGCAGTGACTATGGTGGCAGTCTGAACAAACAGCTGTAAACAACAAATGTGCATTCGACGAGTCAGTTATGAGGAAGCAGAGTTAAGAAGTGGACGTGCTTCTGTACCATTAGTGCGTCAGCGTTCTTCTGTCTCGAATTGCAAGGGACAACGAACTGAAAATCTCTAAATCAAGTGTCCAAGACACACTTCAGAATGTTTTGAAGAGGAGAAAAGCGTGTGCAATGTTTGACCCGCACTTCATAACTCCCGAACGAAAAATAACGGCGAGTGGACGCTTGCCGCGACTTCACTGAAATAAAAAACACGAATGGGTCTATTTCTGAAAAAAAAATCATCACAGGTGACGAGACTTGCTGTTATCAATACGAATCTGACATAAATTAAAGTGCACAACGAGTCTCTTGTCAGTTCACCAAGATCAAAAATGGAATGACGTGGCTCGCAAATTGAGCAACACCCCAAAGGGTATTTCTGTCAGTTCCACAGCCGTGAGGGGAATGGGAGACTCCTAGAACACCTTAAGCATTTAAAGCACCATCTTAACTTATCTTTATTTTTTATTAATCCAGTCTCTAAACTTTCTGAATTGACAGGGTGTTGTTCGTTTCGCCGCACAGAATCGTGCAGACGCCTCACGTAACTTGCGTCAGACAGTGTCCTTGTTTCCAACAAGACATGCGTCCACACGAACAGTGAGAGGGCGTCTGAAGCACAATGGGGTGTCAGCAGGGCGACCGTAGTTGCGGCTTCGCTTGATGCCGCAACAGAGAGACACGCACTGTAGTGTTACACGCGTTTTGTGCACAAAGGGCTGAATGCAGAATTGTTTCTGGAATGTTCCACTTCCGTGAAACCACAACTGGCGGCTGCTGAGGAAGTTCCGTAGGTATTTACGGTAAATCTTTAGTTACATTAAGGTATAAAGACACTTTTGATGTTGTGCAGGCCAGTGAAATATCCTTCCATAAATCCTTTACCGCCAACTTAATGATAAACACCTACAGTCATCGTATTTAACTGATATTTCCTTTGTCATATCGCACTTTCTCTCCAAGTAATACATTTCACAGGAGTTGAAAAATATATTGAAATACATATCCTTTTGAGCTCTGAAGTAATACGTCTTACATCAACAACACCGAGATGCTACACAAAAATGAAAATCATCCAGTTCAATTATTTTCGCAGATAGTGCCTCCTTTGCATTCGGAGATGTACACTTGACAGAAAAAAAAGTGGGTCACTGCCGAATACAACCAACATAACGTAGCTGTGTTGCAGGTCCTCTATACACCAAAACCCGTGGGGTACAGTCGTTTGACTACACACAATGGGTACTGCAAGAGACTACTAGAGACCAAAGGTCATCATGGCCGTCAGTCTAAGCGTCAACTAATGTCGTCATACAAAACATATTAGAAAACACGTTCTTAGCAAATGAGACACCCCATAACACTCATAAACTAACCTTAATTACAACAAGTGACATTCCAAAAGTTCTGAGAAAACGGATTATTTTACATATATCGTACAGTAATCCTTAGTCAAAATTAAATACTTGAGACAATATATGGAGTTACAAAGCTGTACGGCAATTGGAAAAAAGTTTTTCGCTCTCGAAAAGGTTTTCCATCCACGTGCTGAACGTCGCTCAACGGCGAGTGGCTCTAGAAACTGGATATTGGACGAACCACTAAAAAAAAACGCGATTAACGGCAACAAGCACTCTGCGGAAATCTCAACACTAACAGCGAATCACCAGAAATATCATTGTTCTCGTAACACATCAACAGCTACGTGTACACAAATTTGAAATTTAAATGACATGACCAACGTCGTCGTTCTGGACCTGGATTCAAACCCAGCACCTATAGCCATTGCTGACTAAGCTAAGCTTTGTTTGTGCCTTACTGAGACCAGATCACTAGGCATAAAGAGACGTGAAGTATAGACATTTGCACCAGTATCAGTTATCAATTCAGATCCTGAAAATAAATGACGAAAATGTTTGTACTGAACTGGGAATCCTGTCATAACAGTTACCTTCCTGGGAACTACCCCAACGACGTTTAATATGGTGTCATTCACAAGGAACAAGGTACGCTCATGTTTAAAACTGAAATGCCATCATGTAAAGCTTGTGACAGGGATGCGAACCCAGCACCTAATCGAACTGTTAACGAAGTACGTAAAATCAGAAGTTAAATATCAAATGTTTTCACCAAGAGCGAGATGTTGGAACCTTAAATGACGATAGAATTGTTTTTGCCTGACTGGGATTCGAACCCAGCATCTAGCGCCGTCGTTTTCTAGTCAGGAACAGACGATAAATAGCTATTGTTGGTTCACCAGTAGCAAGATGTGCGCATGTTTAGCTAGACATCAAGCGACGAAAAGTTCTGTGCTGAATGGAATTCAAACCCCACACACGTGGTCTTGGAAACGCTATAACTACCAATTTCTTTTCCAATAATAGCTAGGAGTGGCATGTTTGTACTTTCAATGATGTGATGGAAAATACTCTGCTGGCTAGAAGTTGACTCCACAACATATCGTCGTTGGTGATCACAACGAACACAACGTCAAACCCAAATCCGTTTTCTCCAGTAGGATGGAGAGGAATGTTTGAACTTGAAAAGATGTAAGAAAACGTTTGATCTTGTAATGTGATAAAAAGCTCATCATGTGGATGTGAGTTGAAAGAACACGTTACAGCTGACAACGCACGAAGAGACGTTGAAAATGCAACTATTTTTCACTAGTGGTTCGGAGTGCACATGCTAGGGCTTGAAATGAAATAATGAATATTTTGAGCTGATCAGGATTCGAAACCAGATAGGTGCCTTTCGAGGAGGCCTAGAAGAGTTTGCAGTCTTGGAGAACACAGTGAAATTGAATTCGAATCCCAGTCCAGCACCACAGTTTTCAACGTCTCAGTTTCAAATAAGGTAAGAGCCTTGTGAACTTACATGGCCATTGGTTCATTAAATGAAATACGTTTTCTAGTTTACGACGGATTGCTGGTGACAGAGCCTCTGCCTTCCGTGGTTTCTCCATCTGTCACAGCTCAAACGAATGCCGCTCTGCCCCAGGGATGTTATCTTTACTGCGGATATTGAACTACGGAGCTTACTGGCGTTCTGCACTTGGCGTTACTAAGGGTGAAGGAGAGTTACTTGTGTGTGTTAAAAATCTACGCCTGATGTGAGATGTGAACCTACACGTTTTACACATCAATACAAGATTAATCCACCAGACCACAGAACCCCCTGTCAAGCACACAATTTTGAACTGCAGAGTATTCATTGAAATGTAGATGCAGATGTCAAGGGAGGAGGGCGGGATCTGAGAATGGATAGAAGTGCAGAAGTGCAAAACATAAGCGTGGAATGCTTGCAAAGTATTGCATACTTAGATGTGTGCCACAGTTCGTTTTATCTTAGGACCGAGAGTTAAGGAAGGACTGTTTTCAGAACGAAATGAGGGTGATACGCGATTACAAGAACTCAGCAAGAGAGTTCTCACAGCCTCTGTCACCTCAATTCTCTAACGTCTTACCCATACGTGGTGCCCCTGTTAAGCCGAGCAACTCAGCGGAAGGTTGGGTAACCAATCCCAGCGGGAAACTGATTCGGTGAGCAGATAGGAGTTGGAGGACAGTGGAAGGCAACGGGACACCACCACTGAACTATCCCAAGAAAACCCCATGTCTTCGCTCAGCCCAAAATGTTCCGGAGTTTCAAGTTCCCCGATCGGATTTCCGGGGGGAACCAGGTTGAGAGGAGCTTCACGAAGAGTAAGATGGTGCAAAGAGAAGCACTGCATAGGGACATGGAATGTAAGATCCATGCATCAAGGAAAACTAGACATAGTGAAAAGAGAAATGGAAAAAATTAACATCGACATATTGGGAATAAGTGAAATGAGGTGGACTGGCATGGGAGAATTTGCTTCGGATGGCCATATGGTGTATTATCCTGGGCACGATAACAGCAGAAGTAATGGAGTAACCTTCATAGTTAGTGATAAAGTGAGAAAAGCTGTAATGGGATGCAAATATAAAAATGATAGAATGATGTCCATCAGACTTCAAGGTCAGCCCCTCAACATCACCGTAATTCAAGTTTATGCGCCAACAACCGATGCTGAAAAGGAAATTATTGACCAGTTCTATAAAGATTTACAAGAATTACTACTGTCAACACCAAAAAAGGATATCGTCTTCATAGATGGAGATTGGAATGCAAAAGTGGGAAATCAAGTTGTAGAAGGTATAACAGGGAAATATGGTCTTGGTACAACAAATGAAGCAGGACAGAGACTCCTAGAATTCTGCCAAGAAAATTCATTGATACTTACTTATACACTGTTTCAACTACCAAAATGACGCCTATATACCTGGACTTCGCCAGATGGCCTACACCGGAACCAAATTGAATACATACTTTGTAATCAGAGGTGGAAGAGTGCGGTTCAGTCAGCTACAACAAGACCTGGGGCTGACTGCGGATCAGATCATGAGCTCCCGATTGTAAAATTTCGGCTGAAACTTCAGAATGAAGCAAAAAATATCCCAACTTGCAGATACGACCTTAACTCAATACGCTCCGACTACACTGTAGAGGTGCAAAACAGATTTAATGTATTAGAGCTGGAGGACAAAAGCTCACAAGAGATATGGACAGAAGTAGCTAATACTATCAAGGAGGCCGCAGAGAAACACATTCCCAAGGAAAGGAACAGCAAGAAGGCTAGATGGCTATCAGGTGAGGCATTGCAAATTTTAGAAGAACGAAGGAAAGCAAAAATCAAGGGAGATAGATCAGCTGTGTTTGAATTAAATAAAGCTTTTCAGAAATTAGCTAGAAGAGATAAAAATATATTCTTTAATGAACAGTGCAAGGAACTTGATGACAGTAACGGAATGGGGAAGACAAGAGATCTTTATAAGAAATTTAGAGAAATTAAAGGAAAATTACAGGAAAAAATTGGAATGATAGAATATAGAAACGGGAAAGATCTGAGTGAAGCAGAGGAAGTTAAGGAAAGATGGGCAGAATATTTAGAAGACCTATACAAGAAAGAACTGCATAATGACAGGGCTCCTACTGCTGATGCTAATGTTAATTTAGAACTAGAGCCAGATATTTTGGAGACCGAAATCCAATGGGCCCTTGAAAATATGGCTGATAACAAAACTAGTGGACATGATGAAATGCCAGCAGAATTGTTTAAAGTCACTGGAAAGGATGCAGTGAAAGTGCTGCAATCAATATGTCAAAAAATTTGGATCACACAGCAGTGGCCAGATGACTGGAAGAGATCGGTGTTCATCCCCATTCCTAAGAAGAGAAGTTCTAAAGAATGTTCAGATTACCGACCAATCGCACTTATCTCACATGCTAGCAAAGTCATGTTGAAAATCTTACAAAATAGACTTCACCACAGATCGAGAGCTACCAGAAGAACAAGCTGGATTTAGGAAAGGAAGAGGAACTAGAGATCAAATTGCTAACATTCGGTGGATTATGGAAAAAGCAAGAGAATTGCAAAGAGATGTGTACCTCTGCTTTATTGACCACGCCAAAGTCTTTGACTGCGTCGATCACAAGAAATTATGGAACGTACTGAAAAACATGGGTGTACCAGATCATCTCATTCATCTGATACGCAGTTTATACCTCGACCCAGAAGCCACGGTCAGAACTATGAATGGAACAACGAAATGGATAAAGATTCAGAAAGGGGTCCGGCAAGGCTGCGTACTGTCACCGTACTTATTCAATCTGTATGCAGAACATGTTATGAGGAATGCGAGGCTAGATGAAGGAGAAACAGGAATTAAAATAGCTGGAATAAATGTAAACAACCTCAGGTACGCGGATGATACGATCCTCTTGGCAGAAAGTGAAGAAGAGTTGAGAACAGTCTTGCTGAAGGTGAAAGACGAAAGTGAAAAGGCCGGTCTTAGGCAGAATGTGACGAAAACGAAAATTATGGCAACTACACCTACCAATTCGTGGGATATAGCAGAAGAAACCATGGAGATAGTGACCACATTCAGTTATCTCGGTTCCCAGATCTCTGCTGATGGCGACTGCAGCCATGAAATCCGGAGACGCCTGTTGCTCGGTAGACAGGCGATGTCAAACCTTGACAAGGTTATAAGGTCCAGAGATATAACACTAGCAACAAAGATCCGTACTGTGAGCTATGGTCTTTCCAGTTGTGATGTATGGATGTGAGACCTGGACCATTAGAATGGCTGAACGGCGAAGAATTGACTCCTTCGAATTGCGGTGTTGGAGGAAACTTCTTAGAGTTCAATGGACTGCAAAGAGAACCAACAAATCAATATTGGGGCAAATAAAACCAGATTTCTCCCTGGAAGGTCTAACGTTAAAACAAAAGCTGACCCACTTTGGACACACAATGCGAAGGCATGCCTCGCTGGAAAAAACATTAATGCTGGAGAAGATTGAAGGAACTAGAAGAAGAGGACGTTAGAGGATGAGATGGATCGATGGCATCACAGAAGCAATGTGTTCCAACCTGGAAGGTCTACGGGAGAAAGTCCAAGACAGGAAAAAGTGACGTGATTTGGTTCATGGGGTCACGAAGAGTCGGAACCGACTAAACGAACAGAGAGAGAGAGAGAGAGAGAGAGAGAGAGAGGAATGATAGAGAGTAAAGATAGTAGCAATTAAAAGAGAAAATGTAGCATCAATCTAAGCCACTAGATTGGTTTATACAGTTTTGGGGGAATGGAATAGAAGGGCACTTGCGGCGATAGTGTCAGAGAGAGAAAATGTGACAGAGAATAGAGGAGATATGGAGATATTAACAACGAGTAAACATAATACGAAATCGTTTGCTTATTGTGTGGAGCACGGAGGGTGTATTTATGGATGGAGGGGAAGAGAGAGATGTGTTTGAAATAACAAAAACTGCTGTGACAGAGTCCATCTACGCTGATTAGTTTGTAAGTATCTAGACAGGGTATAAATGAAATTAAAATAGAATATTTAACAAACTGTATATTCAAAAGGAACCCACTTGAATTAAAAAGGCTGCTCAAAGGAAAACTAACCCATATTGTATCTTTCCTGTTGCCACGCGATCTTCCACTAGCTCCCAATGAGGAAAAATGACGAAAAAGAAGACATAAAAAACATTTTAAGGACTCTAATATTTTGTCCAGAATCCTTCATTATTTTGTACTTCTATCATGCGTCTTGGCATAGAATGTATGAGCCGTCGGACGTAACAGCCTGAAGAAGCAACTTCCTCCCAGGCTTCCAGGAGGCAGTCCCAAAGAGTGTCTGCAGTAGATGGTTGGTTTCGTGGCCAGTTCTCTGTTAATGTTCTGGCGACCTCAGCCCACATGTTTTCCATGCGGTTCATATCAGCCGCCCGTGGCGCCCAGTCCATGACGTTGACGCCAATCGTGGAGAGCCGCTGCTGAACAAATGCAGACTTGTGAATGGGAGAATGGTCCTCTAACAGTGTGACGTCCCCTTCTGCTTACAGCATTCGCACTGACGGAAGCATCACATTTTCCAATATGTGGGCATACTGCACGCTGTCCTGAGTTCCTTCTATCCTGTGAAGAATTCCCGCCCCTCTCGCAGAAATCCAACCCTAGCAGGTAACAGATAGCCGGCCACTTCTTCTCGTCGTGGTTACATATTCGCGTCGATGGCGAGTCACTTGCGGCCTGTAAACGATTCGTGGACCGTCGTTACTGGTGGAAAACACCTTCTCATCAATGAAAATGACGTTGCCTCACGACGCCCTCAGATGAAGCTCCGCAAATGCTAGCCGGTATAAAACGTTGTCTTTGCTGAGCTCTTGTTTCACGGCGGATCGTCGTGCATGAAGTCCAGCGTCCCTCAGCCTTCGGCGAATCGTGTCACTGGAGCCGGGGAAGTTGGTCTCCTGCCACAACTGCTTCGCGTTCAGAAAGGGATTTTCTCTGCTCCTAGACACTAGGCCCATGTCTTCCTGCTGTGAGCTCACTCTCTTCCTGCCTGAGCCAGGAGCCCTGTTGGTGGTGCCTCTTTCAAGGCAGATCCTCCACCATCTCGTTGCAGTGATATATGGTACGTCATACAACTGCCAGTTTCTCTGATGGAACTTCCTCCTTCTTCAATGAGAGCGACGACTCTATCTCGAATAGACTTCTCCCAGTGAGCCATTACCGCAGACAGCCTGATGTGTATTTCTGCTTGCCGCTCTTATACTGATGCCAGGAGAGGAGGTAAACAGATTTACGTCAGACGGAGCGGCAAAGTCAGAGGCATGCGGCGCAGCCGTGCTGGCTCGTCACGGGTTGTTGGCCCACCAACGCCACAGCCAGCTCGCTCATTTCCGTCTCGCCTCAGCCAGCCTAGCTGGCCCGTAGCTCGCGAGCCGCCGCTAGTACAGACCCGGGCCGCAAGGCCATGATCACCCCTTGAAGGATCAAAAGTTACACCTAACCTACCCAAGTCTGTAGTATAAACTAACGCAGCTACATGTATTATGCTGTAACATGTGCAGGCACACCTACAGTTGACGATTCATTCAAATATTTGACGATCAATATGTTCAAAAATATATTCATTTTAAACATAGCTACCACAAAATATTTCACCTAGCTAGCAATAGCATGACACAGAACACTATTCTTTCTTGTAAGCGCTCTGCATTAGATGTCGCCTTAAGAAAACGTGTATTCAACCACGACAACTATGCGGAATGCAAATGTAAACAGGTTTGGCAGCAGCTTCTCCAAATAATAGTATATAGGTAGTGTATAATACACGTTTTGTGCACTTATAACATGTACTCAGTGTCTCTGAAACAATACGTGCTGCACGACGGAAATTACTTTCTGCTGAGGCACTTCTTTCACATCTCAATGATACACGACTACTAGAGAACATTGCTCTTTACGGCAGTCAATCCACTCGTAAATTAACACCATGATATCGCAGATATTAGGCAACACGTTACTAGCGTTGAGAAAGGCCTTAAGGTTTGCAACTAAACATGCTACTCCTAGCTACTACTGAATAAGAATTTGATAATTAACGTGTCTTCATAACCAGGTGCGGCGTTCGACTCTCAGTCAGTATAGATGTTTTCGTCGCCTTATTTCTAGTTAAACGTGCGCACATCTCGCTAATGGTGGATCAACATTGGACATTTCTCGTCTGTTCCTGGTTAGACGACGAGGGCGGTAGGTGCTGGGTTCGAATCCCGGTCAGGCAATACAACTTCAGTCGTCATTTAAGGTTCCAACCTCACTACTGGTGACAAACTGTGATATCTACATTCTAATTTTACGTACTTATTCAACAATCCGATTAGGTGCTGGGTTTGCATCCTTGTCACCAGCATTACATGATGGCATTTCAATTTTAAACATGTGCATCCTTCGTTCCTTGACATTGCAACAATATACAAAGTCTTTCGAGGTTAATTACCAAGAAGGTAATTGTCATGTTAGGGTTCCTGGTTTCGTACAAACATTATCGTCATTTACGTTCAAGTTGAGAATTGATAACTGATACTGGTGCAAACGTCAATATTTGACGTCTCTTTCTGCCTAGTGATCGAGTCTCGATAAAGCACAAAGCTTTGCTTGGTTAACAATGGCTTTACGTTCTGGCTTTGCATCCGGATCCAGAACAAAGACATTGGTCATGTCATTTTACTGTACAACTTTGTGTACAAGTAACTGTTGATGAGTAATGTGAACAATGAAATGACTTGTGATTCGCTGTTAATATTGGGATTTCCGTAGAGTGCTTGCCGCCATTAATCACGTTTTCTTTTAACAGATTAGTCTTACATAAAGTTGATGCGAAACCACCCGTTGAACTGTGGAGAGCTGCGACGATGTGCAACACATATATGCTATGTTGGTTGCATACATTCAGGTGCAGCCTACACATTGGAATTCAGACGTGATCCACTTTTTTTGCTGTCGAGTGTACATGCGAATCATTTGAATAAAAAGACAACTACATTCCTTGACATTTAGTGCACGAACAAGTATTCTAAATACAGCACAATTTCCCCCACTGGCTGCTGGAGTCATGAATTTATAAATGAATTACTATAGCAGTCAATAGTATGATATCAGCTGTTTTATAGTGAAGGGCGTCGAACATTCAATGTACAGTCTAAAAAAACAAATGCTTAGTGCTTATACATTCTTCAGTATCGTGATAGAATTTATTGTGCAGAATGCATATCATTCTACAATTCTATAGAATGTCCTTAAAGAAATTTACAGACATGAAAGGTAAGTAAGTAAATCATGGATAAAAGCATTTATATACAGTGCACACCCTTCATAGGCTTAGGGCACAGATTTACATGAATTTGTGTAATAAGCATAATCTTTATTCATGTTTATTTTACAGAGCAGTCAGCGACGGAATTTCATGGCTCTTTGTCTTTACTGTGATGAAGTCACTTTAGTAAATGGCATTGTTCACACTTCATTATGACGTTGGTGTAGATCTATAATGATGCAGTCAGCCGGCATTGTTGCTTAGCATTGTTGTCACGTGAGACATCGTTGACGGTGGTAGCAGGAGTGACAGCAAGTGTAGGAACACTGTTCCATGCCTAACAGTGATTTACCTTGTGCCGTCGAACTCATCTATTTCGTGATTGCGCCGACCCGCGATCTAATAGTGTAGGCAGAAAGACACAGGATGCGAAACACGCTACTTGCTTTTCAGCCGGGTAAGTTGCTACGCATTTTGTCCGCGGAAATCTTCATGACGCGACTGCAATTTGTCTCTCGTCGGTCCCATCACACGCTTTTCGACACACGAAACAAGGTTTGCGTCTCTCACTTAATCCATTGCTGTGCACCGAGTTTATTTTGAATCACTAATGTTTTTATTTATTTCGTTCTGACGTTATTATTGTGGTACCAAACATCCTTTTACGTATAGTTCCTAAATTCCTATTTATTAACACAATGTCTTTGCACTTAAGACAATTTGAACTGCCGATATATAGTTTTACATTTCAATAAAATTATTTTCATGAATACATACTTGATCACAATGTTCCGTTAACACACTTGCTTTAAGAGTCTGGCTCTGCTCGTATTTAGTCTGCTTACTAGCGAGGAAACCGATTTTACACACCAAGTAAATAAAATAAAATATTGGAGCTTCATTATTTACTGTATTTTACAGTGACGAATCGCAATTCACGCTCAATTCACATCACACGCAACACAACATAACCCCACATTACATATTAAGATCCGAGTGGTTGGCAACTAAATCCCACAGTCTTCTATAAGGGAATCTAGACTTTACTCAGTGGATACATTTCAGCTATGTAAATTCAAGCAAGGAGAATATACATCATACATCCTACAAGTGAAGTGAAACATAGCTAATTCTACAACAAAAGATGCATTAAGTTAAATATACATGGAATCTATAGGAAAAGCATGACTCGTCATTATCTCCTCACATAGAACTCATATTTAACTTGTGTCCACTTATCTTTACTGAAGATGTGTTCATGGCAACCAGAGGCAGTGGCAAGTGCGGGGCTATGAGTGCTATAGCCCCCCCCCCCCCCAAATGGAGTATCATATTACACTGGCTAAAATGACTTCAGAAATCAGAGACTATATTACTCCAACAGATTCAATCTATTTTTTTTAATTATATAGCAATATAGAAGAGCGGCAAACAGCTTACCATCTAAACCAATAAATATCATTTAGCTTAATATGGGCGTCTTATTATTTATTAATTCACATTTTTTACCCTGAACTCCAAAACAGATACCAAAAACTACTTTAAGCAAAACAAAATTTTACCAATTTGTCAGTGGAGGACCCCAACTCTCCTTTTGTTAAGCGATATTCCATTTCCCCCCCCCCTCCCCCATTAGCACCCCCTTGACGGACTTCTAGAATCGCCCCTGATATGCAACCACTTTTGTATCCTCCAGAAGTGTATATAATAAATAAATAAATAAAATAAAATAAAATATTAATTATAGAATATGTATTATAGTGATTGGTTGTAATTCATATTTGCTTATCTGGAACGTGGACGTTTAATTATTTGGTATCAGACGCTTGACAATGGCTTTTTCGTAAGTGCAATGTTATTCGTAGTTGACCGTGAAATAAGACACAAATAATCGGACTTCGTATTTAAATCATTTCCAAAGACTGCTGCGGTAGGTGCGGACTCAAAATCTAAATCTCAATATTAGAATAATTTGCCAGCCATGTCAATACGTCGTACAGAGGTGACTGTCTACTAAACATAAAAAAGTTTACACAGTTAGTTAAATCAGATATATTCAACGAATAAGCCTACAGTTAAATAATTCAACTTACTTTCATAAATATAAATTCTTTACAGAATCGAGTGCCTAGTAAGGTTGCATCTCGCAGTGTTCTTATATAACATCAAAAATGGCGGTGTGCCAGTTAATAAAATATACGTGCTTCCAGCCTCAGCTATTCCACAAGACCTTCTCCTTCTTAATGAAACATAAGAGTGTCATAATTGTATTTTGTTTTATCAGCGGCATAGCGCTGCAATTCTGTGCCATAGGCTTTATTTATTTGTCAGAGATTAATTATTTAATTAAGATTTTGCGTTTCCGAGGAAACTCACGCAAATGCAAATGTGCCTTTATATTGCCCCCTGAATTGCAAGGCGAAAGGACACACCTGCAGGCGAGCAATTCACCTAAAGGCACAAGAAAATCTAAGTTATCTACAACTATTTACATGACATACATTATACAGCATATTATATACAAAATTTGAATGACGCGCGTGCGCCGTAAAAGTTGTAATGTTGGCAAAATAGAGTGCGCGCATGCGCAGAAGCGTCTATGTGACTCCGGCACTGCCGTTATATCGTAAATTTACATCATGCGGCACAGTATTACAGTTCATATTGTTCGTGTGCGCGCACGTTTCTTAGTCGTTGAACAAAGAAAATATTCCACCAAGGTTACATATGAAGAGTACATT
This sequence comes from Schistocerca americana, assembly GCF_021461395.2. Classification (NCBI taxonomy): domain Eukaryota; kingdom Metazoa; phylum Arthropoda; class Insecta; order Orthoptera; family Acrididae; genus Schistocerca; species Schistocerca americana. The sequence continues at coordinate 546,783,284 of NC_060119.1, forward strand.
CTATGACAGGTAACTTAATTTTAAAAGTACAATATTTGTTATAATACAATACAACTTTAGATTGTTGAATGTTCTTAGTTACACAGTATTGCATTGAAATGCTTCAAAGAAAAATGTCTTTTTTTTTTCAGGTGCGTTGACCTATACACATTGTGTCGTTATTACAGTTTATATTCATCTGCTGCACAGTAATGTTTCACAGGTTAGTGTCGTCGTGGTAAAGTTTTTTTTTTCACAGTAACATCGTTGTATAACAACGTAATTGATACATAAGCATGTCCATTTCCTATTTCCATTATAGTCGTTGTGATCCAGTTCGTCATGAAAAAAAGCATTGTTTATTACAGATCGGACGTGACCCGTCGAGTAATTGGTCCATACGCAGTTTGTTTTCGATATTCCGTGGAAGCTTGGTTGCAGAACCTTGAACGGCACATAGCTGGCGTAGATCCTTGGACAGACCAGGTAAGTGTGTCCGTCACATTTCGAGAACATTCCATTCCCTGAAGTTCCAACCAAAATTCTTCCACTCGTCGTGTTGTTGTCTGGACAGGCACGTTGTGACCATTTAATCCAGGTAACATCTTGAAGTTAGGTATTGTAGTAATGTCACTAGAAGATGCATCAATTACGCACTTCACATTTTCAGTTTTTCTTTTAAAATATAGCTCACCTAAATGTTCGTAGTTACTTATCAAAGAAATCGTTCATCGCGTTTACAAAGGTACGATGCATGATGAATGTCATTAACAGTTTCTTTCACATAGGTGTCTGCGTAGTTGCAGACTTAGTAATGTACGTTAATGTCCGTGAACAGTGGTTCACTATGCAATTTTTTTAAAAGTTTTTCACATTTTGGCACTCGTTATCGTTCAAATTTTCACATAGTAACAGTTACATTATACATCATTTTTTAAAAAAACATAAGTAATCATACATATACACGTCACATATTTTCTTAGCATAAACATAATACAGTTACACATAAACATGTTTACATCATCGTTACATAGCTACAAATTATTACATTATGTCACATTTGATTACATGAATTGCAGATATTTACGTTCTCTTTAACGGTTTTGCTGGGATTTTATCGATGTTTTTTGTGATGTCATCTGAAATTAAGATAGGTTAGACACAACATTCATTACATCAGTAGGCAAGACCAGGCGTTTTCACTACTCAATAAATATTCAAAATAATAAGAGACGGAAAACTGTTAGATTCCTCGCGTTTTGTGCGTGTGTGTATAGTGTCTGTGTGGCCTTGGCTACTGGTAGATGCTTTTCTTGCTGACAGATGTGCGTCTAATCTATTTCTCGAAGTAAAAGGTCCCTTCACAGATGACGTCTGTCGGTTCATCAGGTGTCATACCAAGTCAGTGGTACCTACAGTCACAAATGTTCCGTGAAAATTTAATATATCATTCACTGCTACGTAATCATAAATTTTACCTTAATATTCAGTTTTCTTGGTAGTGCCGCGGCGTTGAAAGAAAAGTTCTTCTGCCTTCAACTGCGTCACTGGTACAGCTGAAATGAAAATTTCTATACTACTTATTATCTATGTTGTAGCAAACAGAGTTTTGCGAGTTGCTTAGCAATGTTTTCATGGATATGACTTTGACATTATTTAGCATGAAATGCTCTAAGATATCGGTGTGCGTATAGCCCAATAATTTTGTTAGTTCTAGGATGTTGTAACAGATACGCACCAGGATGCGGTATGTTAACAATAATATAAGGTCCTTCATATAGCAGACGCCACTTAGCATTGCGTCGTTTGAGTGCTACAGATTTATGATGAGTACGAAGTAGTACAAGCATTCCTGCCTTGAATTTTTGTTTTCTTTTTATTATGTTTGCGTGATGTTTGTTTCGTATCTGTGCGTGATGTGTCAGTGTAGTCAATACTTCTTTTATTTTCTGTTCAGGTGTGATTTCCTTGTCTGACAACTTAGGTAATGGTTCTATCCATTGATCGTTTTGTTTGCAATTGAACATGATCTCGTTAGGTGTGTAATTTGTATTGTAAATACACTAATGGAAATTGAAATAAGAACACCGTGAATTCATTGTCCCAGGAAGGGGAAACTTTATTGACACATTCCTGGGGTCAGATACATCACATGATCACACTGACAGACCCACAGGCACATAGACACAGGCAACAGAGCATGCACAGTGTCGGCACTAGTACAGTGTATATCCACCTTTCGCAGCAATGCAGGCTGCTATTCTCCCATGGAGACGATCGTAGAGATGCTGGATGTAGTCCTGTGGAACGGCTTGCCATGCCATTTCCACCTGGCGCCTCAGTTGGACCAGCGTTCGTGCTGGACGTGCAGACCGCGTGAGACGACGCTTCATCCAGTCCCAAACATGCTCAATGGGGGACAGATCCGGAGATCTTGCTGGCCAGGGTAGTTGACTTACACCTTCTAGAGCACGTTGGGTGGCACGGGATACATGCGGACGTGCATTGTCCTGTTGGAACAGCAAGTTCCCTTGCCGGTCTAGGAATGGTAGAATAATGGGTTCGATGACGGTTTGGATGTACCGTGCACTATTCAGTGTCCCCTCGACGATCACCAGTGGTGTACGGCCAGTGTAGGAGATCGCTCCCCACACCATGATGCCGGGTGTTGGCCCTGTGTGCCTCGGTCGTATTCAGTCCTGATTGTGGCGCTCACCTGCACGGCGCCAAACACGCATACGACCATCATTGGCACCAAGGTAGAAGCGACTCTCATCGCTGAAGACGACACGTCTCCATTCGTCCCTCCATTCACGCCTGTCGCGACACCACTGGAGGCGGGCTGCACGATGTTGGGGCGTGAGCGGAAGACGGCCTAACGGTGTGCGGGACCGTAGCCCAGCTTCATGGAGACGGTTGCGAATGGTCCTCGCCGATACCCCAGGAGCAACAGTGTCCCTAATTTGCTGGGAAGTGGCGGTGCGGTCCCCTACGGCACTGCGTAGGATCCTACCTACGGTCTTGGCGTGCATCCGTGCGTCGCTGCGGTCCGGTCCCAGGTCGACGGGCACGTGCACCTTCCGCCGACCACTGGCGACAACATCGATGTACTGTGGAGACCTCACGCCCCACGTGTTGAGCAATTCGGCGGTACGTCCACCCGGCCTCCCGCATGCCCACTATACGCCCTCGCTCAAAGTCCGTCAACTGCACATACGGTTCACGTCCACGCTGTCGCGGCATGCTACCAGTGTTAAAGACTGCGATGGAGCTCCGTATGCCACGGCAAACTGGCTGACACTGACGGCGGCGGTGCACAAATGCTGCGCAGCTAGCGCCATTCGACGGCCAACACCGCGGTTCCTGGTGTGTCCGCTGTGCCGTGCGTGTGATCATTGCTTGTACAGCCCTCTCGCAGTGTCCGGAGCAAGTATGGTGGGTCTGACACACCGGTGTCAATGTGTTCTTTTTTCCATTTCCAGGAGTGTATTTAAGTTATTGTGTACGTCTTCGAAAAGACTTAAGTAGGACACCCAATTAGTATGCTTTGATGAAATATAAGTCCTCATGAATCGGTTTAGTTCTCGGAAAAGTCTCTCAGTCGCGTTACATTGTGGACTAAACCTTGAAATAAATATACTTTTAATGTTATTGTCCCTCAAGAAATTTCTCCATTTGTACCCAGAGTAGAATGCTGCATTATCTGACAGAATTGCTTTAGGTTTTCCCACGTGCGTCAGGTAATCACTTGAGAATCTTCGTATTATACCATTTGCAGTTGGGGATTTTAAAGCACAAAGTTTTACATGTTTAGAAAATATATCGTAAAAAGCTAATATATATTTGACGCCTCCAGAGCTTGCTGGATGCGATCCACTGATGTCAGTAAACAGAATTTCCAGGTGTCTACTCGGTATAATAGAATGTAAATCTGTTTTGTGGATAGATTCTGAGGTTTTGATTTTTGACATATGACACACGTTTTCAGTTCCCTGTAAATTTTTCTTCTCATATTGCTAAAATAACAGTATGGGCTGAGCTTTGCCAAACACTTTTTCGTCCCATAATGACCCCAAACTGTGTGTGCCAAATCAAATTACGTTCAGACTCTTTGGGAATGCATACACACCAGTTAGTAGCATTTGGATGTCGGCGATAAAATAACACATCATTGTGTAACTTGTAATACTTAGTCAAAGGATGATTGTGTTTTTCTACCAGTAATGTTATTATCTTATACCAGTGAGGATCAGATTTTTGTAACTTAGCCATGTTTCTGCACATATGAATATAATATTGGTGATACTGCTTGTCTTGCATTAAGAGACTCCAGTAGTCATTTATATTTTCTAACACACTATTGGTTTCATTCATACGTTGTGGAAGTCTAGACAAAGCGTCGGCAATGGTGTTGTCCTTACCTTTTATGTACTTAATTTCAAAAGAGTAGTTCTGAAGAGTAACTGCCCAACTGCCCATCGTGATAATCTAGGATGTACAAGTTTACAAGTTAACAAAAATGTCAGGGCCTTGTGATCGGTATAAATTGCTGTATGTTTGCCAAATAAATAATAATTGAATTTCTTGAATGCCCAGACTATGGAAAGTGTTTCTAACTCAGTAGTGGAGTATGTACGCTCACATTCAGTTAGAGTACGACTTGCAAACCCAATAATTCTTCTCTGTTCCTGTTCTTTATTCTTTACAACTTAAAATAAGCAACAGCCCAGGCCAGAACGTGAAGCGTTACAAGTCACAGAAAAATCTAAATTGAAATCTGGATGGCTTAATATGTTTGCATTCACCAAAGCATGTTTAATTGTATTAAAGTCATTCTGGCACTGTTCCGACCGGATCCAAACTTGATTCTTTCTGAGTATATTTAACAGATGTTTACTGTTCAAAAGTGGTTGTGGTAAAAAACGTCTGAAAAATGAACATAGCCCAAGGAATGATTTTAACTGCTTTTTTGTTCGAGGGCTAGGAAAGTTTCTGATAGCATCTAATTTACTGGGATCAGGACTTATGCCCTGTGAATTAATGATATGTCCTAAATATTTTATCTCACTGCAACCAAATTTTGATTTTCTATGATTGGCTGTGACTCCAGCTTGTGCAATTTTTTCTAAAATTCTTTGAAGTGTGTCAACGTGTTCATTCCAAGACTGTAGCTATCAGTATATCATCTACATAGTGTGTGACTGTCTCAACTAAATCATCGCCAAGCACGGTATCTAGGGCTGTAATGAATACCCCAGGGCTGTAATGAATCCGAAGGGTAGAACACAAAACTGATAGGTTCGCCCCCCGAACATAAATGCAGTGTATTTCGGAGAATCAGGAGTGATACCTACTTGCCAAAATGAATTAGCGAGATCTATTGTGGAAAAATATTTTGCATCTAGAAATTTCTGTAATTGCTCTTCTAAATTTTCGGGTTTGGTGTGAACTGGTAAAATTATTTCATTAATTGCTCATGCGTCTAACACTAGCCTAATGCTACCATTTGGTTTTTTGACAACAAGTAGAGGACTACAGTAAGGTGAGGTGGATGGTTCAATGACCTTCCAGTCTAACATTTGTTTTAATTCTTGCCACACAGCAGGTCGTTGAGATAACGGTACATTATATGTCTTGTGGTAGAAGATCTTGTGAGGCTTAACTTCAATCTTGTACACATACGTGTTGATAACACCTAATCGTTTGGTAAAAACTTGTAAATATTTGGATAACACTTCCTGTAGTTTTATACATTCATGTACACTGAGAGCTGTAGCTTCATTTATCTTATGATCAAGCAATGTTTTCAAGTCCATTAGCTCTGTGTCAGATGAGTGTGTTTGCATGTCTTTAATGTCATTGTCAAGTACTAACTGAACCTTGTACCCTGTACAGTGTTTGTCATGCTTTAGAGTTCTCCTGTCCAAATCAATAATAATTACACTGCCTTTATCATTTAAAATACATTTACCTTTGGAGAAGTCTATAATGCAGTCCTTCTCGCTCATAATATCTAATCCTAATATGCAATTTGTCACAATGTTTTGTGCAACCAGGAATGGCCATTGTACGGTTCCATTACCTATTTTAATGTTTACAAAAACTTGATTCTTAACCCTACAAGACTTATTACCTAGAGCAGTAGTTATTTTACAGTTTTGGGCGGGAAACTCAGGCACAGGCTCCAATTCACACATCTTTTTATAGAAATTAAAAGACAAAACACTCACAACTGCACCTGTATCTAAGATAATAGTAGTTGGAATCCCACCTACTACAATTCTCATTGTGGTTGTATCTTATAAATAAAACAGGTAGTTTTTGTTTAGAATTATTAGGCATATCAATATTTTGTTGTTCAATGGTGGTGTCAAATAATTGATTAACAATGAAGTCGCCCCCCAAGAATTCTTCAGCCACGACCTGGGGCATAGAAGTGACTGTTTCTAGTTTGTTGGATTAGCATTTGTATTAGGTACTGACACAGATTGAGGTTGTATATCAGGTGTCACTTCTATTATATTCACATTCGGATATTGCCTGTTGTGATCTCCAAACTTTTACGGTTGTTGTTGCTGTTGCGCATTATGACTTACCTGTCGGTCGTAAGGTATGCTCCAATTTTGTCCTGGTGGCTGCTGTGGTATAGCAGTGTTTGAATGAAAGTATTGATCGCTAAGAGTCCACCCTTGATGCTGTCTTGGCTTGTAGTTATTATTATTTCTATTTCCGTTTGTGTTTTTGTTGTTATATTTGTATCCGTTGTTGTTGTTACCGCGGTGCCTTTTGTATGGATTGCCGCATGAAGTGTTATTACTGTTGTTTGTATTGGAATACGCGTGTTGATTTTGATTTCCGTATTGAGACGGCATGTGAGTTTGCTGTTTTTGCTGTACCGCGTATCCAACTGTCGGCGCGCCAGAATTGAGTTGGCAAGCCTGCATGTTTTCATACCACTAATATAAACATTGTGGTTGCTGTTTTGCCGCGCGAAGCGCTGATCTTCTAGTAACGTGTCAACCGAATCTAAAGCTGTTAAAAAATAATCTGGATCGTCATCCGGAATATGTAAGAGTTTTTCTTTAAACGCACGGAGTATATCACGTGTTGCGACTGGTTCGTCCAAAAAATGTCCCATGTTCAAGTATTTTTCGAAATATCTGCGTAAGTTACCATTTTTACTGTTAAAAGTTTCAGTTTCTAAAATTTGTCTTCTGAGTCGCTCCTGGACGGATTGCGACCAGAATTTGTTCAGAAAGGCACACTCAAACTCACTGTACGTGGTACATACGTCAGCTTGACTGTATGCCCAGACAGCTGCATCGCCTTGGATGTAACCGACGATATATGAAATCTTTTTCCGGTCACTCCAAGTGCGTGGAAATGCGTTACTAAAAGATTTAAGAAAAATCACCGGATGAATGGTTCGTTTTTCTGGGATAAAAGTCTGAAACTGCCTGTGTTTTATTAAGCTTTCTTCTTCCTTTGCATTATGATATGGATTTGTTCCACTGTAATTACTGTAATGTTCAGATGGCGAGTAATTACGATAATGTTGCTGTGGTTTACCATGATAATAGCTTGTGTTTGTGTTTGCACGTCGAGGTATGTGTTGTTGTCGTGGTGTGTTTTGTTCTTGTGTGTTTGTCGTGTGCGGTATGGGTGCGTCATACTCGTATGTATATTGGTTTCTGAACTGTACATTTTGACTGATATTTTCGTTACATTCAGACTGTGGTTGATCGGTGAATTGTCTCATGGGTGCAGTGACAGATTGTACTGCGTCACTAATCAGCTGTTTGTTATTAGTGATGTACTCCGCTACGGAGTCGTGCACAATTGTTGGTAAATTTTCACGTATGCATCTATCAAAATGTTTGTCTTTGTTCTCTACCCAATCATGAAATTCTTTATTAATATTTTGAAAATGAGCTGTGGCATCAGATTGTAAGATGTCAGTCAGGTGTTGTTCAACATCGTCAAATTTATTCTGCACGTCAGTAATTCGTTTTTCAAGGTTGTCATGTACTGAAGGATATGTTTGAATTTGTTCAGTAAGAGCTTCACACGTGACATTAAGGTTTTTTACTTGTGTCTGTAAAAGTGCTACGTCATTTGTAGTCTTTTCTTGTATCGTATTAAGCTTGGAAAATTTCGTACTGAGTTCAGTCATTTGTTTGGTCAGTGTGGCGTCTATAAGTTCCACACGTTTACATAAAGTGTCATTACCTGTCTTGATTGCTATGAGATCAGATTTAATTTCGTCATTTTGTGTCTTTAACTGTTCATTTTGTGTCTTTAAGGTTGACGTATTTTCTGCGTTTTGTTTCATTAGCATTTGTAACATGTTGGCAATGTTTGCTGTTTACAAGGTATCTGCCCCCGCCGCGTCTTTAGACGTGACGTCATGTATTAACATGGGCTCTGACTGAGACTTTGAAATTTTTGTGGTGGACGGCCTATTGTCAAAATTTACGTTAACACTTGCGTCAATATTTGATGAATCGTCACTACCGGTTGCTGTCGTAAAGTCATTTTCAAACATTTGTCTCTCGTCCGAGTCGGATCGCGTCTGAATAGTATGTCTTTGCTGTTCTATCTTTGCGTATTGTTTTCTAGTTATGGCCATGCCACACGTAAGATATGCTTCGAGAAAATAAAGTTTGACACTGGTTCTAAAATAAAATGCAATTGAACATGAATCGCTCGTAGCAACAATGGCTGTTTGTTAATTTAAAAATGTAAACTGAATATGGGATTATTGTTAATGGCTGCTGGCCATGTTGCAACGTATCGTACAGAAGTCGGCCATATTGTACACTCGTGTATAGGTATTGTTGCAGAAGTTATTGTTTAAGGAAAAGCACTGAGAATGAAATTTATCACTGAAAACTGCTACGCGCGAAAGAAATACTACAGAATCTACTGAAGAGCTAATACACTGAAAATTATGCGTCTGGTCAAGCCTGCCAATGCACAGATGCTGCGTCTACCTTATTTTGCTGGAAGCTTCATTGCGTCTTCCCGCAAAATTTTAGAATTGGAAAATATCTTCAGATTTTTGTTATTTCTCATATATCCAAGTCCAGGTCCAGAAAGTTAATTTTTCGCGTGAAACAAAGAGAACAATGTAATAAATGACAAAATAACAAGTCCGACACGCAGTCGCCAATATAAAATAAATTAATAAATAAAATAAAATAAAAGATCAATTATAGATTATGTATTATAGTGATTGGTTGTAATTAATATTTGCTTATCTGGAACGTGGACGTTTAATTATTGGGTATCAGACGCTTGACAATGGCTCTTTCGTAAGTGCAATGTTATTCGTAGTTGACCGTGAAATAAGACACAAATAATCAGACTTCATATTTAAATCATTTCCAAAGACTGCTGCGGTAGGTGCGGACTCAAAATCTAAATCTCAATATTAGAATAATTTGCCAGCCATGTCAATACGTCGTACAGAGGTGACTGTCTACTAAACATAAAAAAGTTTACACAGTTAGTTATATCAGATATATTCAACGAATAAGCCTACAGTTAAATAATTCAACTTACTTTCATAAATATAAATTCTTTACAGAATCGAGTGCCTAGTAAGGTTGCATCTCGCAGTGTTCTTATAGAACATCAAAAATGGCGGTGTGCCAGTTAATAAAATATACATACTTCCAGCCTCAGCTACTCTACAAGAGCTTCTCCTTCTTAATGAAACATAAGAGTGTCATAATTGTATTTTGTTTTATCAGCGGCATAGCGCTGCAGTTCTGTGCCATAGGCTTTATTTATTTGTCAGAGATTAATTATTTAATTAAGATTTCGCGTTTCCGAGGAAACTCATGCACGGCATGCAAATGTGCCTTTATAAGTGGTCATACAAAATTATTTATTACTTACTTCCTACCTTTGTCACTAAGAATGTGTACATATTTACATACAGAGATTTATCCAGAGTGATATCTGTCATAGATACACCAGATTTGAGCTGGTTCTGTTATTCTTAGTATTTCCACACACACACACACACACACACACACACACAAGTTTATTCCAAAATCTACTATGTACATTCATCATCTATTTAATCAAAATTCCATCCAGCACTGTGTAAAGTTAGAAATCTGGATTAGTCATTTCCAAGAAGAAAATTCGATTCAATCATGTATATTACTGTTTGCCTGGAATAATTTCTCTAGTAATACAGCTAAAAATGTTTACATTACTTTAGTTTTATTCACTTGTGTGCAAAGAAAAATCTTTTAAGTTCTCTTCATATATGTGCATGTGTAGAAGGTAAATACTAATCTTATTAACAGAACATATTCACTGTTTCTCCTCATTTCGTATTACTAATTTCATGTTATGAGTTTCACACTTCAGACTGAGTTATTGTATGAGATCTTGCTTGAATTGTATTTTGCATCATAGTTTCAGATATAATACAAAATTATGCCTCATATAGCAAAATTGTATAGTGTACATCAATGTTTTATGCTGCCATTATTTTACATAAGAATGTAAATAGTCACACCTCCAAGTGTGGGTGAGAGAACCAATCCTCCTCCACACTCAGGTCCTGTACCAGTCAGTTAAAGCATAAACTAATGAGTGGCTCATAGCTCAATGTCTAGGTCATAACTCTTTTTTTGCGCTTACACACCGCCAAGAAGATACAGGTGTGTGACAGTGAAACAGTACTCCATTTACATAGTTCGTCATGACTATTTTGCTAAAGATTTTGTTTTACAGCTTTCCATTGGTGATCAGCATCTTGTGGAAGGCCCATGTTATCACACATCTTTAAATAATATCAACAGAAAGCGCCATTATGTATAAGTAAAATGTGAAAGTCAAATGTTTGCTCAGAGAGCTCCACAATCTCATTAAGACCTCATGGAAGACAAAAATGAGCACCCAAAAATATTGATTTGTTCTCCATTGATACAATTTCACAATTAAACTGTTGAAGAAAAAGAGGCCACCGTGCAAGACCACAGACAATACAGAAATTTTCTAACAGCCCAAACAACTGCAAATGCTTTTAATGCTGTCACTGAGTATGATCGCTCACACTCCATGAGAATTCTGCTCACAAAACTTATTGCACAAATGGTAGATCTTCTGTAAACATCTTCAATTTGATGCAGAAGTGCTCCCACCACATTAAAAGATGCTTATCCATGGCTAAACAAAAATCCTTATTCATGTCCAGGTGGTTCAATAGATTTACATTGATTTAAGACTTCCCTTATTATGTCTTTGTACTGGTTTGATCACAACAAAGTGGAATTCTTAGGCAGCAGATACAGCAAGGTATTGCTGTTTAAAAGCTGGTTTGATACAAATGTAAAAAAAAAAATAAAAAATATGCCAGTCCAAGGAATGCTTTTAGTTGTCTTTCTGTTTGAGGTACAAGAAAATGCTTAATCACTTCAATATTTCCTTTATCCAGAAGTATTCCAGATCAACAAATAACATGTCCTAAAAATTTTATCTCCTTACAGCAGAATTTTGGTTTTTGTAAATTCACAGTAACTTCAAAACTTAGAAATCTATAAAACAATTTGTCCAATAGTTAGAAGTGCCTAACAGTTCCAAGTGTTCCTTCCAGGATGTGGTCACAGTTAAAAGATCATCTACATATACTGTTACTCTGCTTAATTGCTGTGGGCCCAAAACACTATCTAAACTGAGATGAAAACTCGTGCTCCAAGGTTCAAACTGATAACTTCTACCTGAGCAGACAAAGGCTGCATATTTGTGACTGACTGGATGGGAACAACCTGCCAATAAGAAGATCACAGATATGTACTGGCTAGATACATGACTTCATGGAATTTTAGTATTTGTTCAGCTGATATGTCTGGTTTTGTTCAGACTGATACTATAATTCTGTTATCTCCATTCATATCTAAAACTAGGTGAACACTATCATCTGAATTTGCAACTAAAAGTAGTAGACTGCAGATTGTCAAAGTTTCTATTATTTTTTATTTGATCATTCCTTCAATATCTCTTCTAACATCTTCCATTTTATGCTCAAGTTGCAGTATAAGATGAGTGACAAAAGGTCTGGTGATGAAGAACTTTCATCTTGTACACATATTCACAAATAATCTCAGGTCTCTTGTCAAATACTGTCAAATATTGTAATAATAACTCAAATAGTCATCTTTCTATACTGTAATTACACAAGTGGATTCCTTTACTTTCTCTTTTATGGCCTGACTGTCAATTTGTAAATCCACTAATGTGTATGCTCATTGCTCATGGGCAAATAATACTTCCTGGCAAATAAGCTGAAGATTCGCTTTCTGAAAAAACTTACTATGGTTTGGTGTAGTCTTAACCAAATACAAAGAAATTTCTTAGTCATCAACATAGAAATAGAACTTGTCATTATATGAATCTATAATGTCTTGTTGACTTAGCATTGTTTGCATTTATTTAGGTAACAAATTTACATTACCTGGTTCCTCTGGGATGCATCATCCTGCATTGGTAATGCTTGTACTTTGCCCAGTTTCTGATCATCAAACTAACAGGAATATCTTATCTTGTTACTACCTCTTTGGCAAGACCATTTGGAAGAAGAAACAAAATTTTCCAGATAATTTGATGATGCATCACCTGTTTCATGAATAGAAATTTCTCCTGAAACATATGCTTCAAGAGAATTTTGCGCCAAATTTGACTTGTCACTTACCTGTGAAATACTATGACTCTGTCGGAATGTTTATTTATTTAGATTTTTTTACATGGAGTCATCAATATGATGGCTTTTCCAAATATCAGCTACAGTTACAAACATAAAATACGTTTAGATCTTAGCCTTACAGGTGGTAATTGAACAGTAAATTGATGCTTGTCAAAATACATTACGTCTTACACATATTAATACAGCCAATTATTTTTTTTACAATATTTTAAAGCTCATAAACTTAACCATTTAAAATTCTTTGAGTGAATAGAGACACTTTTCAATTAAGAATTGTTTTAGTTTTGATTTGAATTGCTTATTATTACTGTTTTTATGGACTCTGGCAGTTTATTATACCACATCAGTTCATTAGTATATGGGCTCTGGTCCATCACTTTTGCTGCCTGCGACATTTCTCTGATTAATCATTTCATTCATGCTAGCAGATTCGCTTACTGTTCGCCCCACCTCACAATATAGCATTAATATTAGACTTAAAAAAAAAAGGCCTGGACAAGTGGATACAATTGGATGTGAATGTATGCATATAACCACACCATGTGATGCACATACCTCATGTACGCCCACCGTGTATCCATACTGATTCCGAGCATAGTGCAGGCTGTGCCAGTGTGAGTGGAGCAGTGCAAAGATAATGCTGGCACTCACAGTGGAGCAGCAGGTGTTCGACGTGGAAAGTTACTTGACAACAAAGTCTCAGAAACAGTGTGGCTGTTGTTTACTGAGAAGTTTAATGGTGTCATAGAATAACATGAAATGCTTAGTCTAATAATGGTGTCAGACAAGATCTGCTTAGAACAAGTCAAAAATAATGCTGAAAGGTGCCCACACAACAGAAAACGTGACTGCAGTTAATCAGAAAATGCCTCAGAGTCCTACGAAATCAACCTGACACGTGTTGCAAGAGACTAGCATATCACGCCAATCATGTGGACGAGTACTCCACCTGGACCTGCACATGTGTCCCTCCCGAGTGTCCATTGTTCATGCATTAAAACCGGAAGACGCTCCTCAACGCCTCCAGTTTTGTGAGTGGCTGTTCACTGAGATAACAATGAATGGTTTGGACATTGATCTGTTCTTTATGTCTGATGAAGCCTGGTTTCACTTGAGTGGTTATGTCAACTCAGAGAATCACAGGTTCTGTGTAGCAGAGAATCCACATAACATCCTTAAAATACCACTGCATGATCAGAAGGTTGGGGTTTGGTGTGCAGTGTCTGTACACCGCATTATTGGTCCCATCTTCTTTCATTAGATGCTGACTTCGGCGTGTTATGTTGTCAACCTTTTGAATCCATTTGTGACAGCATTAACGGAGGAGGAAAAGACCTACAGTTATTTGCAACAGGATGGAGCAACTGCCCATACAGCTGGCCAAATCTTGGAGCACATTTACACACTCTTCATGCCTGACAGAGTTGTTAGCAGAGCTCAGTCTGGTTGTAGCCCCAGCTGGCCACCCAGGTCGCCTGATCTATCAGTGCGTGATTACTTTGTATGGGGAGCCATGAAGTCTAAGTTGTATCGCAGCACCCCTCATAGTCTTCAAGAACTGCACCAGAACATTTAAGACGAGATTGCAGTAAGTCCAGCAATCCAGATTCAGTATACTCTCAGCAACCGGGGCCCAAATGTGCCAAGAGATGAATGGTGGTCACTATCAATATCTGCAACAGTCAAGTTAGTACTGTATTTCCTTTCCTCCGGTGTGTATCTTTATACCCTGGAACTCTGTTCTCCAGGTCAACTTTATTTTCTCCAAACTGTATAACAATAAGTTTCACTCAAGATTTTAAGAAAATTGAAAGGAAAAGGGTGAATACAAAACAATTCCTAAGCAACAAGCTCTCAATAGTATAAGCACACGCAATAGAACGCCACACAGAGGTGAGAAAATTTTTTAATGATGTTAACTAAACAGGAAAAAAGACATCTTCGGCTGTTAAATCAAGTTACAACTTCTTTTCTCCAAGTGTGTTCCATAAGATGTGAAATAATTAAAAGTCGATTACATTGCCTCATTTGGTGTGTGTCATACATGAAAAGGAGAAATAATAATCATTATAGACGAAATTTTATCTTCATAAATTTAAACATCACACAACAAATTCAATTACCGCTCTCGCGATTGTTCATGTCAGTATCAGCCATTCGTAGTGTTACATGGGGTATGTGTAACGTAACTCTTTATTTTTTTCATTAGAGTAGGACGCTTGCGGAATTTATGGAAAAAAACGTATTTTACTATTTATAATTTATTCAAAAACAAGGGCATGATAATAATGTATTAATTATATATGATTTAAATTAATCAACATTACATTGCAGTTGCAGATGCATTTGTTTTGTATTTGTAAGCGTAGGAAATCAGTTTCAAAATGTCGGGTCTAGTTTTCAAGTAGGAATGGAGTTTATCACATAGTTGATGTTACTCGGAGAGAAAAAACTCTTTCGACAGGTGCTTTACTTCCACACGAACTAAAACGCAGTCAATAATCATACGAAATTTCGTACAGTTCAGATTGTTGAGAAATGTGTGAACAACTCCTCCCAATAGTCCGTGACGCAGATGGAAATAAGCGAAAACTCGTCTCTGCTAAGAAATCCTTTTGTAATCAGCAAATCTGTCGCATTCTGTATTTCTTCCGACGTAGTCACTTTTGTCAAAGTTGCCCATACAAACACTTCTAAGTCTGCATTGAACTGACACCACAGATCCAAGTATTCTTTGCTAGTCTTAAAAATTCAGCCGCAGCAGTTTTTACACCCCGAACAACAGCATCAGTTTCTTGTAATTTTGCTATTAGATTATGGACGGTGTGAGGAAGAAAAAGAGCACTCTCTTTACGAGAAAAGTTACGTGGAGACGCTTAAATTCCTCTGTAGATTCTTCAGCAGACACGCATTGTGCTTCAATTTTTAACACCGTTTGATAGTCGCTGCCTGTGTCCAAAGAGTATAACCATTACAGAGAGGTGGGATTTTCGAAAAAAGGTTTTAAAATATTTGGGCTTTATCGATGTTTAGGAAAATGGTTTTTAATGTCTGACATAATTTAAAAAATCTTTCAAGTGCCGGTATTAGCGCGAGCCATGTGGTTTTGCTGTAGCCCTGCCGTTTCTGATACACTGAGTCACTGGAATCACGGAACTCTTTGAGACGTTCCACTCGAAGTAAATTTTCACGAAGATGCAGTCCAAGTCCACAGGGAAACAGTGTGAAGCTCTTTTGATGGTGTTGTGAACTGTATGGGCTCCGCATCCATTCCTAGTGAGTTGCCGTCCGAGTGACAGGCTCAATTTTGCGTGAACATTATTACTTCCTCTATTCTTTCCTCCAAAACTGCGATTACTATTATCTACACAAAATGCCACCGTTTGCTTACTTAAACCATTTCACGAAAATGTCTCCTTCAAACAATCGACAACTATATCCGATGTTTCACCAGGTTGCTCTCGAAACTCTAAAGTCTAAAACCTTGACTTTCACCCCTTTCATAAGGTAAAAAATATCGAATTAAAACAGGGAATAATTTTACTGAGCCATGATTTTAAGCGTCTGTTAATTAGGACGTGCCGTGGGCTTTACAAAGATGTGCACCCAGTTCATCCATCATCATAGGTGCCAGCACATTTACAAGAGTAGCCTAGCGTTTTGTAAGAGCACATCTAAACTTTTTCTCAAAACGTGTTTGAATTAAGATAGAGGCACAGTCATTTGAGCGAAAGCTGTGGTTTTCTTGAACCGTGTGGTACGCCCATCCACCTTCCGTTGCAGCTACATCCAAATCCTTCGATGTCGGCAAATCGGTTATAAAAAAAGCATTGACGAGCTGGAAGCAGCAGTTTAATCGAAAAGCGTATGTTTTTCAGACTTTAAATATTTCTCAATATCGCTGGTACCACCACGACCAACACTAAAATCGCTTCGACACTTTTCACACGAAACATCTGAAGCACCACTCCTTGTTTTATTAATGGGTACTTCTATTGCAAAGTAATATTAAAGGCACACTTGCTTTGAGGCATTTTGTAATGTTTCAAACACACACACACGGAAACGTTGAATGAGTCGTTTGATTATGCACGTGCGCCCGAACATTCCAATACAAACTAAAACTAAACAATGTTTCCGCAAGTGACGTTCGCTCTCGCGCGAAGAGGTTGTTGGCTGAGTAGAGCGTCAGCATCCGTTTCGCTCTCGCATGTTACTCGCTCTCTCTTCTCTACGCTGCCCGTGCTACCGCCGTCACCCGCGCGTTTCGAATGTACTGAATACAGGCAGGCAGGGAGTACGTATAATCAATTACCGTCTGGTCTATTTGCAAAAGCGGAACAGACAGTCTGAAAGAGGGACTGTCCCGTCCAGAACGGGACATTTGGTCACGTTAGTTATGTGTGGAAAAGGATAAATGCAAAATTGTTTCTGGAATGTTCCACTCCCGAATAACACCACAAGTGACGGCTGCTGGAGAAGTTCCCTAGGTATTTACGATAAATATTTAGTTCCATATAAAGAATAAAGGCATTTTTGATGCTGAGCGTGCCAGTGAAATTTCTTGTCATAGATACATTAACGTCGACTTATACGATTAACACCTACAGTCGTCGTATTTAACAGATACTTCCGTTAATTATAGTTTTCTGTTTTCATATCTGACTTTGTCTCCAAGTAATAGCGACATTTCGTAGAATTGAAAAAATGTATTGTAATAAATATCCTTTTGAACGACAATTCATGTATTTCACAAATTATTCTCAATTCTGAAGAAATACATCTTGCTCTAACGACACAGAGGTAAGAAAAAGGTGCTACAGAAAAATGAAAATCATCCAGTTCACATGTTTTCACAGATCGTGCATCCTTTGCATTCAGAGATGTACATGAGAATTATTTGAATAAAAATAGAAATTATTGCTTGACATTTAATATACGATCAAGAATCCTGCATTCCAACTCGTTTAATGTGCAAGATACAGGACAGTGCTGAACATGGTGCGCCCGTAACAACTCTGGATGCAGGAGGGGCACCACGTCATATCTTCAGACGAGTTCATCATGATGGACATATACTTGTGTGGAGACTACGAGCAGAACGAATTTTATTAAATTGCATTTGTCATCATCACGTGGACCCAGCACTTGGCATGGCGGTATTGCGGCCATTAGGTACCCAACACCATAACCTCTGGTAATTTGGACAGTTACACTCCTAATGTGTTAAGACTCGTGGTTGTGCTATATCTTGAACGTCTCTGTGACATTATCTTTCAGCAAGATAACGTAAAACCGCACACTGCCCGCCCGCGCTGTCGTCATTGAACCATTTGTCGTTACCTGCCCCGATACAGAGGTTGGTCGACTATCGCTCAGACGAGCACTTTCTCCATGATTCTTGTCCACTTATAACATCTGATGCCGTGAGAGACTGGCACATCACATCACCACTGGCTAGCTACTACAATTCATGAACTCTGGTATTACATTAAGGCAGCACGCAATGACGTGGGAGGGGGCCTTTCAATGACTAGTGCAAGACATTACTTTTTCTTTGTCGGCCGATTTTGGTGGAAAGATTCGGAATTTCTTGTGGGACACCGTACAATATTCTCGCTTCAGCCCCTATACTTCTTTATAGGTGGCGGCGCTATATGTACCCTTCAAAACGTCACCTGTAATGGAATTGCGTTCCAAGTTTCTTTTGGCGGAAAACTAGAGCATCGCAGATATTCATAGGCGGTTACAGAATATCTGCAGAGACCTGGCAGTGAACAAAAGCAAGGTGAGACAGTGCGATAGGCGTCTGTCATCATCGCAACAAGGTCGCGCAAATTTGACCGATTTCCAGCATGCTGGCCAGCCGCACACAGCCGATAAACTCATTCAAGGTGATGAATCGCAATCAACCACCTCGCTGCACAACTGGACGTCTCTGTTGATTATGCTGACACACTCGTTCACCAGTTGGGAGTACTCAGTGCGTGGGCCCGGGTTAACGTAAGACCATAACGAGCAGCGAAGGAACATCTGTCCGGAATTGTTTACGCGTTACGAGGCTGATCATGAGAATTTTTGCCGAACATCGTCACAGGCGATGAAACATGGCTTCATTACTCTAACCGGGAACAAACGGCAATCCTTGGAGTGGCGCCAAATCACCTGTCCTTTGAAGAAAAAGTTCAAAGCTGCAGCCTCAGTCGATAAAGTCATGGCGACGGTCTCCTGGGACTATGAAGGGGTTATCCTGTTTGATGCCCTCTTTCATGATGCAACGATCAACACTGAAGCGTATGGTGCTACCCTCAGAAAATTTAAGAAACCACTTCAGTGTGTTCGTCGGCGCAAAAATGCAAACGAACTTCTCCTCCTTTATGACAACGCAAGGCCTCATACACGTCTGCGCACCCGAGAGGTCACAAAACTGCAATGGACTGTTCTTCCACATCCAACCTATAGCCCGAATGCGGCATATTCTGACATCCATCTGTTTGGCCCAATGAAGGATGCACTCGATGGGAAGCAGTGCGTGGGTGATGGGGAGGCTCCGACGTTGACCAGTACAGTGGTCACATGAGGGCATACAGGCCGTCGCATTGCACCTAGATTATATTGAAAAATATGATTTTGAGGCCAAAATAGTGGGGAATAATTTAGTGTGCTGCAATTCTGAATAAAATCAACCCCCTTTCGAAAAAAAAGAAAGAAAGGCCCCTGCACAAATTTCTGTTATCCAAGATAGGTTCGACTGTGCCCGGTCTGGTTACGGCCGTTATTTCTGCCAGAGGTAGCAGCTCTGTGTACTAAATTTCACACGCTATATACCTCTAGAAATTTGATCATGTAGCCTTCCTACAATACCGTATATGCACAATAAGTAAAATTTCGTTATTTGCTATCCTTCCTGATGTTGTAGTTTTAATGGTGAGAGTGTAATTTTCGTCACATTCACATAGCACGCTGTAAACTGGTGTTAATAACGCACCATACGAATTTGGTGAAAATTATGGAGGGCGGAGTGTGCACTCCGTGTCCAAGAATTGCCCTGAACAAATGTCATAGTAAGTTCAGAAACTTATAAGAGACAGCGATAGCAGGCTATAGCCTAAACAAAGGTCATATGATCTTCGTTGAAGAAACAGCTAGAGGCAAACAATAAAAATATTTCAAGAAAGTTATCAAAATATGTTTGATAAAAATCTTTTTTTATAGAACAAATGATTTTATGAGCAGTTCCGTGTGAGACAAATTGCAACGTGATATTGTGTATAAAATATGTAGCTTTCATAATATGCAAAATACGTCCATAAATGAGAGATAACAAACTTTCAAACCAAGCAAAGCTTTAAAGTGGTATAGGCCTAAAACACACGTCGCCCCTGGAGGGATGGTTAATATTCAGGGATACGACAGGAACGATGATTGAAAGGAAAAAAAAAATCTGGTAAATGTGGGCTCCATAATGCACACCTTGAGAACTATGAGCACTTGTTTATCTTCGTTACTGCGAAACACACTTCTTATACTGAACAAGTGCTCATAGCTCTTAAGGTACGAATTTTAGAGCTTACTTTTACTAGACCTTTTTGCTTCGAATGATCTTTCCTGTCATATCCTATTGACCATTCCTTCTTGTATTGATGTATGTAATATTAATTTCCCAATCACTGGTTACTAGACATACATACATTTTTCCGTGCTTCCAAATCTGACTCGATTGGTACAATGTATATTGTGCGCGAATCCAATAACCTTTACGTTAGATTATTTTTCTTCTGCTACTCTGTAACAGAAAAAAGTGCTAGAAATTTTTATGTGCGCTAGCATGTGTAACATAAACTGTAATCTTAGTGTAGCCTGGTGTCAGGCAATAGATGTGGAATGTTCACAAAGAACCAAAATTAAAAACTTGAGATCAAAGGAAGTGAGGGTAGGCGTAACCGAACTGGGGCAACCAGGGCACTAATCAAAACTGGTTTTGGAAATCATTTAGTCAGCTTTAGCTAACGGATAACTCTGTATTCATCAAACCTCGAAGGTCTTCCTGAACGTGGAGAGTCAATAATATCAAATCGATTCTCCTTAAAACGACAAAACCATTATCCTGCCACGTTCTGTCCGGTGGAATTACCCCCAAACACAGCGTCAGTGTTCCTGGCTGCCTCCGCTGCTGTCACCACTCTACTGAACTCAGACAGAATAATATGTCGGAAACATTTCAATTTCTCCATTTGGTACTGCATTTTCTAGCGTACACACCTCCAGCCACTATCTTCAAATGAGAAAATGAAATATATGTAAACTCAATGAACTACAAATGAAAATGAGAATCGATAACCAGCGTGCAAAACAAAAACGCTACGAGCTTATGCATCAACCTAATAATTGAGTATAAACGCCTGGAAGAATTTATGTTGTGTGTTCTAAGAAAGATGGGAGCGATGACGCCTACGTATTGGCGGGACTCAAGATGCTTGTTGACGGGTTACCTTCTGACTGCTGTCGTTCATCCGTTTTCTTGCTGCATTTCTCAGATTTCGTAAGATTTTGCCAATTCGTGATGGGTACCTCCAAGTTGCTCGCCAGTCGTCTCGTCTCTGCTCGCCAGTCGTCTCGTCTCAGACTGGTGCTAAGCAACGGCGTGGGTCACTGTAGACGCTCCTACATTGTTGAGAGCTGGTTCACGTCGCGATATGTTTACTCTAAGAGATTATTTTTGTATCGTCAGTCTTGTGGCTGATTTGATCTGTCCCGCCACGAATTCCTCTTCTCTGCCAACCTGTTCAGCTCAGAGTAGCATTTGCACCCTAGCCTTCAGTTATTTGTTGTATGCATTCCAATCTCTGTCTTCCGTTTTAGTTTTTACCCTGTACAGATCCGTTTAATACCTTGGAAGCTATTATTTGATGTTTTAACACATGTCCTATCATGCTGTTCCTTCTCTTTGTCACTGTTTTCCGTCTGTTCCTTTTTAACCGATTCTGCGGGAAACCTTCTCATTCCTTATCATATCAGTCCCACTAATTTTCAACATACTTCTCTAACACAACGTCTCAAATGCTTCGATTCTCTTCTGTTGCCGTTTACCCACAGGCCATGATTCACTACTATCCAATGCTGTACTCCGGACGTACACACGCGTAAATGTGCATCTACATGTTTTCGCGGCGTAAAGATTGTTCCATAAAACTTCGGACGCGCAGCCACATAAATTCAGCTTCTTCTTCTAATATTTGGACTGTATATCGTCCAGCCATCTTCAGAGTGAGCCGAGGTGACTAACGCTCCAGCACTTGCTCCTTCCTTTTAAACTCAAGGATCGAACCACTGTGTTTGCGGCCAAAGGCACTACAAATTAAATCAACAGTGGGCACAAGAAAAGCGGAAGAAGACACGGAAAGTTTTAAATCCATGGCTTTCCTGCCGTACGTGGGAAGCCTTTCATCAAAAACAGGATGGATCCTCAGGAAACACAAAGTGAAAGTGATTTTTCGCTCTCCACCAAAGATTGCAGCACTCCTGGGTTCCGTTAAAGATGATTTGGTACTTCGGAAGCCTGGGGTTTATAAGATCCTCTGTGAGTGCGGCCGTTCATACATCGGACAGACGACACGTACTGTCCAGGAGAGATGGACAGAGCACCGCAGATACACCCGTCTCTTACAATTTAATAAATTTGCGGTGACGGAGCACTGTATTGCCACTGGGCACTCTATGGTGTACGATAATGTCGAAATTTAAGCCTCGACTTCATCGTTCTAGGACTCAGTAATGGAAGAAGTAATTGAAATTCGGTTGGAAACGAATTTAATAAACAGAGATAGCGGCTTCAGCTTGGACAAATCATGGAAGCCGGCAATTTCTGTAATTAAATCACAAAGACGCCGCGACGGTGCAGCTCTCTGTGACACATCGATGTCACCGTGTGAGTTGACTGCGCAGCCATAGATTTAATTTCCATGCGTATGTTACTCCTCTTTGCCGCATATCACCGTCTCTGGCGTCTTGTGTATCTTTGGGCGCATACGCAATGGTTCGGTTCCCGAGTTGAAAAGGACAGAGCATGTGCTGGAGTGTTAGTCACCTCGGCTAATTCTGAAGATGGCTGGACAGTTTTCAGCGGAAATATTAAAAGAAGATGCCGAATTTATGCGGCTGCACGCCCGAAAGTTTATGGAACATACACGGAAATGTCTGCCTCAGGTTAAGGCCTATGTTTGATACCAACAGACTTACTTTGGCTAGAAATTCCTTTTTTGCCTTGGTAGACTGCTTTTTATATTCTGCTTGCATCGTCCGTCGTGGGTTATTTTGCTTTCAATGTCGCAGAGTTTCTTTACTTCGGCCACTTCGTGGTGAAGAATGTTGATGTTATGTTCATCGCTAATCTCATTTCTGGGGGTCCTCATTACTTTCGTCTTCCTTCTTTTTACTCTCAATTCATAATGTGTACTCATTAGATGCTTTATTCCATTTGACAGGTATTGTAACTCTGTTTCACTTTCTCTGGGGGTAACAATGTCAGCGAATTTTACTATAGACGTTATTCAATCCTGAATTTTAATACCACTCGTGGACCCTCCTTCAAAGTACGTCACTGCTTCTTTGATGTAAAGACTGAACAGTAGGGACGAAAGACTGCATCTCTGTCCTACACCATTTTTAATCTGAACACTCTGTCCTCGGTTTCCGCTCTTACTGTTTCCTTTTGGTTATTGTACAAACCGTATAGCATCCGTATTTCTCTATACGAGCCTTATAGTAACGGTCTTTCTCTATAGCTTACTCCTAATTTTCTCAGTACTTCAAATTCTTGCACCATTCTACACTGTCGAAAGCTTTGTTCTAGGTCTTACTTCTATTATCTGCGCAATGTCAGGACTGCACCTCTGGTGCATTTATCTTTCCTAAAACCAAACTGATCGTCATATAACAAATCCTCAGTTCCCATTATTCTGTATATTATTTTAGTCAGCAAGGCGGATAGTAAGTTGATTATTCCATATTCCCGCAATTATCTGCCCTTTCTCTCTTCAGGATGGTGTGAATGGTATTTTTTCAGAAGTCTGATGGGATGTCTCCATTTTCATAGCTTCTACATGCCAACCTGAATAGTTGTTTGGTTGCCTGTCTCTGCATTTCCTCCTCTTTCTCTCTGCCTTTCCATCTCCTCCTCTGACCTCTCTGTCTGTCCACCTCCTCCGCCACCTCTCTTTGTCCATCTCCACCTCCCCCAGTCTCTGTGGCTCTCCACCTCACCCTCTTTCTGTCCATCCCATCTCCCTCCCATCTGTCTGCCCATTTCCACCTCATTCTCTCCTTGCCTGTCTCGTCGTCTCCCTGTCACTGTCCATCTCCACTTCTCCATCTCTCCATCAATCTCTTCCTCTCCACTACCTCCCTGTCCATTTCCTACATCTCTTTCTCTGCCTGTCCATCTCCTTCCCCTTCTCTCTGTCCCCCTCCCCCACTTTGCCCATCTCAACCTCCCCTGCTCTTCCTCCATCTCCTCCTCCCCTCTCTGATCATGTCCCTCTCCCCACTCTCTCCCTGTCAATCTTCTCCACCTCTTTCTTTGTCGGCCGGCCGGGGTAGCCGAGCGGTTCTAGGCGCTAGAGTCTGGAACTGCGCGACCGCTACGGTCGCAGGTTCGAATCCTGCCTCGGGCATGGATGTGCGTGATGTCCTTAGGTTAGTTAGTTTTAATTAGTTTTAAGTTCTAGGGGACTGATGACCTTAGAAGTTAAGTCCCATAGTGCTCAGAGCCATTTGAACCTTTCTTTGTCTGTCCATCTCCACCTTCCACTCTCACTGTCCATCTCGTCCACATCCTCTCTCTGTCAATTTCCTCCACCACCTTCTGTTTGGCCATCTCCTCCTCCTCCCTCTCTTTTTCCATCTACTCCTGTCCCCTCTGTCTGTCCAACTCCTGCTGTCTCCCCTCTTGGCTCATTTCCTCCTCCCTCCCTCTCTTTCTTTCCATCTCTTCCTCCCCAATTGCTCGCTGTCTGTCTCCTCCACCTCTTCCTCAGGTTGTTCATCTCCTCTGTCTCTCTCATCATTTTCTCCTTCTTTCTGAGTCTGTCCATCTCCACCTCCCACTCCATCTGTTCATCTCTACCTCCCCCTCTCTCTGTCCCTCTCCTCTACACACTCTCTCTGCCCATGTCCTCCTCTCCCTTTGGCTGTCCATTGCCTCCTCCCCATCTCTTTGTCCATCTTATCTCCCTTCTGTTTGTCCATATCCTCCTGCCACCTCTCTCTGCACATATCCTTTTCTCCCCTATCTCCTCTCCTCCTCACCACTTTCTCTTCTCTCCTCACTCAGTCTCTCCACCCATTGCTCCCCACTCTTTTCTTGTCCATCTCCTCCATCTCCTTCTCTAACTGTCCTTCCCCCTCTCTGACCATCTCCTCTCCTCCCCTTTCTCTGTCCATCTCCTCCACCTCCTCTCTGTCCATCTTCACCTCCTCATCTCAGTTCGTCCATTTCCTCCTTCCCCTCCCATTATCCATCTCCATGTCTCCCTTCCTCTGCCCATTTCCTCCTCCCTTCTATATCTGTCCATCTCTTCCTCCCCCGTCTGTCTATGTCCATCACCTATGTCACTTTGTCCACAGTGAAAACTAAGTGGTTCACAGACCCACGGTATTTCATTCTAGACAGTATGTAGTATGTGTACCAAATTTGGTTGAAATCGATCATGAGCTTTAGGAGGAGATGTGGAACATACATACTTACACACACACACACGCACACACACACACACACACACACACACACACACACACACACACACACACACACACACACAAAATTTTTACATAATTATCAGTGACTGGGTTTGAGCCTGAGACGAAGAACATTTTAATTAGTAGTCAAAGACGCTGCTCTTAGAACACAAGTGGAAAGGGCTGGGAATATATGCAGAAAATAATGAGCATACAGTTAAGAAAATTATCCAGTGATGAAAGTAGGGCGTAACTTGGCGGACAATCTTCCTAATGATAATATGCCTCTGGAACTGAACATAAAAAGAAAGAAAAAGGGAGAAAAAATGAAGTGGGAAGAAAATGTGGAAAAGTTAGTAAAATCGATCAGTGAAGGGAAGTCTTTTGCTAGGTACCTTAAATTAATGAAAGATTGTTTTGGAAATCGTTCTCACGTAAAGATGTGCGAATCATTTACCTACCCTAGCCAAGTAAAAGACAAGTCCGCGTTAGGAAACGAACATCAGTTAAATGAATGTAAAGAACGAAAGGGACTAGATGTGAGGAAGTGTTTCGAACAAGACTACAAAGGAGCAACCGTCACAGTAGCGTATATAATGGCGTGCAAAAAAGAATCAAGTCACAATTTAAATTAAGTCCTTAAAGTCATAGTAGAGGCTACGTGGTTAATCAAGAAATAGTCCTCGATTTCGAAACAGCTGAGAACGTCCACGTATTTTTTGATCACAGCATGCTACGGTGACGGCTGGAAAAAATTGTCCAGTGAGGCCTACCCACTTAAATCTCAAGACGCCAAATCCAACGCTTTGGGCATGCAGATAACAAACCATCTCTATACTTGAGGGGAGACTGATTGACGTTCTTAACGCTCTGACAAACATAATACATAAGAGTAAGAAATTTAACGAAATAAATAGCAGTAAGTCTTAAAAACATAATATTACCCTTTTCAGATACAAAATAAACCACTTGAAAGTCTTAATGCAGCACTTAAGGTCTTGCAGCCTGAGAGGATGGACGTTGCAGCTGTACTTGTCTTCTTAGGAACGGCGCTGTCATAAATAAAGATAAAAGGCTGTGGTTTAACGCTCTATCGACCATACATTCATTAGAGACAAAGCACAAACTCTTGTAGGGGAAGGATAGGTAAGAAAATCGCCCGCGTCCTGTTTAAAGGTACCATCCGACATATGCCTCAGGCAAATTGGGAGGAAATAACGGAAGATCTCAGCCTGGATAGGAAGACGTGGATTTGAATCGCCGTCCTCCCAAATGCGAGTCCAATGTCTCTCGCTCGGTTGCTCTCAGAAATAGCTAGCATCGATCATGCGACAAACTACTTGTCAAAATTTTCAACATCTCTGAATGGTGGGCCAATTGGTGTACGTTACCCAATCAGTTGAGAAACACTTCGACGAGTTTTACGAGGACGAGAGCCTCACAGAATCCGAAACTTATCTCAAAGTAATAATCTTGATCGAATGATTCGTAACTAAATACCTGTTTTTAAGGACTGTAGTACGTTGTAGACGCATACGTAGCTACATAACCTTTTTTTCTTGTCTCCCGTTGTGACGAACATCTTAAAAACGTAGTACTTCAGTTTTTCAATGACTTTTCTCGTGATATATCCCTTCAGCTTCCAACACAGCTAACGTTGATTAGAACTTTATTTAAAGCAGTCATGGTGTACCGAACAGAAACAACGACGGTTTGGGAAATCGTTCTCACGTAAAGATGTGCGAATCCTTTACCTACTCTAGCCAATTCTACAATGAGTTAGTAATACTTTGGAAATATCAACAGGAGAAGGATGGCGCGAATGGTCACAGGCTTGTTTGATTTGTGAGAGTGTCTAACAGAAACTTTGAAAGATGTTAATTAGTAGAAATCGAAGTATCTACATCAACATCTGTTGTTGTTGTTGTTTTGGTCTCCAGTCTGAACACTGGTGTGATGCAGCTCTTCACGCTGCTCAACTCTGTGCAACCCTCTTCATCTACAGATAACCACTGCAACTTAACATCCTTCTTAATTTGCTTATAGTATTCATCTCTTTTTAACCTCCCTCCCCCCCCCCCCCCCCAATTCCCTCAAATACTAAACTGGTGATCCCTTGGTATCTCAGAATGTGTTCTATCCAACAATATATTCTTGTAATCTTGTTGTGCCACAAATTTATTTTCTCCCCATTTCTATTCAGTACCTCCTCATCAGTTATGTGATCTACCCACCTCATGTTCAGGATTCTTCTGTAGCACCACATTTTAAAAACTCATATTTTTTCTTCTCTAAAATGTTTATCGTCCATATTTCACTTTCAAATATGGCTACACTCCAGACAAATACCTTCAGAAAAGAGTTCCCACCACTTAAATCTACACTGAAGTGACAAAAAGTCGTGAGCATGGCAGCTGACGACAGATGTAAGTGCCTTTGCTAACAGCACAACATCACCTGCAGCGCCTTTCCTGGGCTCATGACCATATCGGTTGCACTCTAGACGACTGAAAAACCGTGGCCTGGTCAGTTGAATGACGATTTCTGTTGGTAAGAGCTGATGGTAGGATTCAAGAATGGCATGGACCCCATGAAGCCATCGATTCAAGATGTCAACAAGCTGGTGATGACTCCTTAATGCCGTGGGCTGTGTTCAATTGAAATGGACCGAGTCTTCTGGTCCAATTGAACTGATCATTTAATGGTTATGTTCGGCTACTCGGAGACCATTTGCAGCCATTCATGGGCTTCATATTCCCAAAAACGTCAGCAGGTCACAGCTGTTTGTGACTGGTTTGAAGAACTTTCTGAACAAATTGAGCGAATGATTTGACCACCAAGATCGCCTGACATGAATCCCATAGAACACTTATGGGCCAATATCGAAAAGTCGGTTCGTGCACAAAACCCTACACAGGCAACACTTCCGCAGTTACGGGCGGGTTAATATTTCTGCAGGTGACTTGCAACAACTTACAGAATCCAAGCAACGTCGCGTTGCTGCACTACCCCGAGAAAAAGGAGATCAGACACGATATTAGGAGGTATTGCATGGCTTTTGTCACCTCAGTGTACATTCGATGTTAACAAATTTCTCTTCTTCAGAAACGCTTTTCTTCCCAGTACCAGTCTACGCTTGAAGTCATCTCTACTTCGGCTACTATCAGTAATTTTGCTGCCCAAATAGCGAAACTCGTCTACTACTTTGAGTGTCTCGTTTCCTGATCTAATTCTCTCAGCATTACTTGATTTAATTGGCATACATTCCATTATCTTTTTTTCCTTCCTTTCAAGAAGCACATCCATACTCTGGAAACAACTCCGAGGTGTGTAGATGAGTTGCTTCCCATTGCACCAGTTATTAGAGCTTTTTCCCGTTTCATTCACGTATGGAAAGCGGGAAAAATGATTGCTTGAACGCCTCTGCGCACAATGTAATTATCTTCGATAAGGATAGAAACTCAAGCAGTGAATTAAAATTTGTATCAAGGCCGGGACTTGCTAGGTAGATGTGTTGTCCGCTACACCATCTAGGCATTGTGGCTAATGCAGCTGCACGGGTTACCTCAGTACAATGCCCTCCCTAACACAAACTTCAGTTCAACTCTCAGACGATCTTGATTTCCTCTTCTCAAATAGTTATTTTGCGAGGGCTTTCCGATATCGGAATCACTCCCAAGCTTTGTACGTAATGAGAAAATCCTGCCTGTACCTCAGGTACAGGTGATCTGTTGATCTCATGTAATTACATTTTCCTTATCGAAGATAAAGTTGAAACTCAATATGCCTTCAGGAAAACGAGCACTGTGGTTAGTCTTAGCTTGTCTTTGTGATCCCTATGGGAGCAATACACAGAGTGTTGCAATAAAATCCCAGATTCATCACTTAACACACGCAGAACCTCATGTATGACGTCGGGTGGCCGCCGGTGGCCACACTTTCAGGCCTGTCCACTTTAACAAACAATATTTGGAAATCACATAAAATAAAGTTATTTTACTCCATCCTTAGTTATACAAGTTCCTTATGCGTGCAAATTTTTGAAGAAAAAAATCTAGGATCTCTGCAGATACATTTCAGTGCAACATATGAACCCAGTGCGGCATCAGGTTGTCGACTGCTGCAGTTAGTTATCTCACAACGAGAATTAGAAACAAAAACTACACAGTATATGTGGTGTCTGTTCTTTCGCAGATGTCAGTGCGTCTGCCTAGTAAGCCGGAGACCCGGGTTTGAATCCCGATCCAGCACGAATTTTCAACTTTCTCGATTGAATACGTCATGCCCTCTGGTAGCTAATTCCTTTGTGTCTTGTTTCACAGTGACTGCAGGATCAAAATGGTATCCATTCTTTTGGACATGTCTGAAAGAACAGGCACCACATATTGTATAATTAAGATGAGGATGGCCAGTGATCCCTCCAGCACAGAGGGACACCAAGCTCGAACTCTTACGGGAATTGGTGAAATGCTGTGAATAATGCCGATATGGACAAGGTGCACTACATCAGTGCTGTGTGGATAAATCGAGAATTTCGATCTGACGGAAAGCATGGTTGGGTAGTGCGTGCACTTGTGTTGACTACTGTGTCCGGATAGCGTAATGGTCAGCGTATCTTCGTAGTAATTGGGAGATCTGGGTTGAAATCCTGGTTTGGACCAAATTTTCACCTTCCTCCATTGATTTAAATCAATGCTCACTGGTAGCTAAAGTATTGAATTTCTTTGTGTCTTAAAAACTACACTGCTGGGAAAAAATGCAACACCCTCAAGAACCAGGTCAGTTAGTTGGTAGTTGATGTGCCAGATGGTTCGTCACTGTAGGCATACACGATGATAAATTCAGATCAAATGAAAAACACTGGTGAGCCAAAACATTATGACCATCTGCTTAGCCGGCCGGAGTGGCCGAGCGGTTCTAGGCGCTACAGTCTGGAGCCGCGCGACCGTTACGGTCGCAGGTTCGAATCCTGCCTCGGGCATGGATGTTTGTGACGTCCTTAGGTTAGTTAGGTTTAAGTAGTTCTAAGTTCTAGGGGACTGATGACCCCAGAAGTTAAGTTCCATAGTGCTCAGAGCCATTTGAACCATTTTGAACTATCTGCCCAGTTTGTTTGTCCGTCTTCGGAACGAAATACATCACTGATTCTGCGTATTGCAGATATGGCAGTTTGTTGGTAGGTTTGTTGAGATATGTGGCATTGGACGTGTACGCATGGGTCATGTAATTCGCGTTAATAACGGGCTGCTGACTTGCGTATGTGGTGACGGAACCCGATAGCGGCCCTGATGGGTTCCGATAGGATTTACATCAGGCGAATTTGGTCGCCGAGAAATCAACGTGAGTTCACTATAATGCTCCCCCAACCACTGTAGCACGGTTCTGACTCCGAGATACGGACAGTTATACTGCTGAAAGATCACATCGCCGTCCCGGAAGACATCAAGCGTGATGGGATGCAGGTGGTTCGCAACTGCCACTACCACAAGCCCCATGCAAGTGCAGGAGAGTGTCTCCTATAACATAACGGTTCTCTCACCAGCCTGCGTCTGTGGCGCGCTGCACGTTCCGAGCCGCCGTTCACGTCGATGACGGCGCTTGTAGAGACGACTATTGACCAAGAGTAGTAAAGATGTGATTCACCCAAATATCCGACACGTTTCCATTGATCGGTGGTCGGATCCCGATGGTCCCGTGCCCACTGCGGTCGTAGTTGATGAAGTCATTGGGTCAACATGTGAAAGCGTGTGGGTGGTCTGCTGCGGAGCTCCATGTTCAGCAATGTACGATGAACAGTGGCTCGAAAACACTTGTACGTGCACCAGCAGTATGCCCTTCCAGCAGACACGCCACAGATCACCATTTATCCTACTTTACAGATCAGACAAGCCTACGAAAACCAAGTTCTGTAAAGAGTCGTGGTCGTCTAACCATTTAGCACCTGGTGGCAGCGTCACTGTCCTACCTCTTTCCATACATGGTCATAACAGTAGCATGTGAACATTCGACCAGGTTCGCCGTTTTCGAGATACTCGTACACAGGCTTTCTGTAATAATAATCTGTCTTTTGACAAAGTTGCTTATCACAGTGGACTTCCACATTTGCAGCTCATATCTTTGCCAGGGTGATCCCCATCCGTCTCTGCCGCGCTTACTTACTTTCCATAGCACGTCACGTGCTCGCAACACCACAAGGCGGCATCCAACCTCGCCATGGGCTGTGGTCATAATATTTTGGTTTATCAGTGTACGTGTCACATTGAAGGAACCCAATCAGTCGTACGAATACACATTGTACCGCTCTGGCGGCTGTGCGGGCATGAATTCTCACGTGCAACCGATCATAAAAGTGCCAAATGGCATCCAGTGATGGATTGCCCCAAGCATCTTGCGCCTTTTGTAACAATTCGGGAATAGTTCCAGCGGAGCCATGGAGAACGATTAAGTTCCCACATCATCATGTCCCATACATGTTCAACTGGCGAGAGACCTGGTAATTTTTCCGGTCAGGGCAGTAGTAGGACGCCACAAAGAACACAAAGCGTCGCAGTAGCCATATGTAGACGCGCACTATTCTGTTGAAAAAGCACATTCCCTTCCTCTAAAAAAAATTGACAGTAGCAGAGGGATAACGGCCTGTGCAATGTAGTGGGCAAGGCCCTCCGAGTGCAATCTGATCGTCGATGGCCGTGACAAATGAATCAGTAACACTACAACTTCTCAGTATGCACATACTGGCCCTAGTGCCATGGAAAACAGTCCTTGAGGATGCTGCATTGTTTCCGGAACTGTAGAAACGAAAAGAAAGGAAACGAGCACGTTAAAATACATAATTTCTTGAGCAGACAAGTAGAACTGAGGATGGAGGCACAAAGCAATCACTGCATCTATGAAAAACAATGCGGAGAGAGTAATTTGTTGGAAGTTCCACAGAATGTGACTGCATTCTCTAGTCGTTTCGAGGCTTCACACCTTCAGTGAATTTCATAAATCTTCAAGCAACAGTCGTGGTATCTCTTTGGCACTTTAATATTTCTGTTATCTTTTTCTTGTTTAACTGTCAGGTAGCGGCCTTTTATACTCGTATTTCCTGATGTTTGACCACTAGATTGTGACAATGTTTTCTGGCTCCTTTGGGACGCTCACAAGATGTTGTACCTGATTTTCTCTACACCGGTTTCAAGTCAATCAAAAAATGCAAATTAATGCAAAGCACTACGAGAGGTCTACAGCAAGTAGAGCTGTAAGAAGCCGCATTTGCGACCATCGCTGATGTCGCCAACCTAAGATTTCATTTACAGGCCACTTTCATCCACAATGAGAGTTTGGTCAACAATCCGCATGTGATTTTGATGGTAATACGAGGGTACGTCAATTATTATTCACAAAGTAGTTATAAAATTTTATTGTAATCAAATATGAAACTTACAAGAACATCATTTTTCGACATAGACTCCTCGTGTTTCAACGCACTTGGTCCATTCTTGTACAAACTTCCTGATGCCCTCATAAAAGAAGGTTCTTGGTTGAGCTGCGAGCCAGAAATGCATTGGTTCTTTCACTGTTTCGTCTGAGGCAGATTGACGGCCCCTTAATGCCTGTTTGAGTGGACCAAACAAGTGATAGTCAGAAGGGGCAAGATCGGGACTATATGGAGGATGATCCAGCACTTTAAATTTGAGTTTCTGGAGCGCTTCAGCAGTGTGGGCAGCAGCAAGCGGGTGGGCATTGTCGTGCAACAACACAACACCTTTTGATAGCAATACTCGGCGTTTGCTTCGAATTGCAGGGTTTAGCCTGGCAGTAAGCATCTCACTGTAACGTACACTGTTTACTGTTGTCCCGTCCCCCTTTCACCATGTTGTTCCAGTACTGGGCCTTGTGCGTCCCAAAAAACCGTAAGAATCAATTTTCCTGCGGACGGTTGGGTCTCGAACTTTTTCTTGCACGGCGAATTTGGATGTTTCCATTCCATACTCTGCTGTTTACTCTCCAGCTCGTAATGCTGGATCCATGTTTCGTCACTAGTAATGATCCTGTCTAAAAAGTTGTCCCCTTCGTTACCATAGCGATCCAAATGCTTTTTGCAGATGTCCAAGCGCGTTAGTGAGTTGTTTTGGAACCGATCCTACACAAACTTTATGAAACCCATGTCTGCTGTGGATATTTCGTAGGTAGAACCACGACTAATTTGCAGACGATGTGCCACTTTGCCAATAGTTAATAGTCTGTCTAAGAGAATCATTTCACGTGAACGCTCAATGGTTTCATTTGTGGCGGTAAACGGTCGTCCGGCTTCTTCATCATGCTTAACACTTGTGCGACCATTTCGAAATTTTTCAATCCATTCGTAAACACTCTGTTGTGGCAAAACACTGTTCCCGTACTGTATCGAAAGTCTTCGATGAATTTCGGCCCCTGATATGTCTTCTGACCACGAAAAATGGATCACTGAACATTGCTCTTCTTTGGTGCAAATAGACAGCAGAGCAGTCATTCTTACCAGCACGGCAGCGATAACGAAACTAACCTAGCAGCTTGAAAAGTGCAAAGATATAACAACAAATAAACAAAGCATGTGTCATCAACGTAAAACGACAGTACTACCAAAATAAACAAAAATATAACTAAACTGCGGATAATAATTGACTTACCTCGTACAAACACGCCATCCACTGACAGCCATATTACTAAATGGCTGAAACGGTACACGGATTCAGCATCAGGTTGCCTATCCAACGGCTTACAGGAGCAACACAAAATTGATTTCCAGTATTCCACCAAGTCATTGCCCGAATTTAAAGACTTAAACTGCTGACACATTCTGCTCATTAAGAAGTACTATGTATAATCTGATGTTAAAGGTTTAACAAAATAAGTCAAGTATAGAAGTTAGAAACTGTGTACAGGTTTTTAGGCAGCCTAATTCATGGCGCGCAAATCACCCAAATTGTGTCCAACGAGCAGGCAGTGCAGGGTTGCCGCGCGGTCTGAGGCGTCTTGCCACGGTCCGCGCGGCTCCCCCCGACGGAGGTTCGAGTCCTCCCTTGGGCGTGGGTGTTCTCCTTAGCATAAGTTATATTAAGTAGTGTGTAAGCCTAGGGACCAATGACCTCAGCAGTTTGGTCCCATAGGAACTAACC
This sequence comes from Schistocerca americana, assembly GCF_021461395.2. Classification (NCBI taxonomy): domain Eukaryota; kingdom Metazoa; phylum Arthropoda; class Insecta; order Orthoptera; family Acrididae; genus Schistocerca; species Schistocerca americana. The sequence continues at coordinate 546,817,865 of NC_060119.1, forward strand.
ACAAAAGTCCAAACAGTATTTGAGAATGACAGCACTTAGCGACTTCTAATAAACTTTACACACAATTTTTAAACCGTATGTATGCACGATGTCTGTTCTTTCGGACACGTCCATACATTTATGTAATTCATTGGCCTTGACGGACAATGAATCAGCAACCTTCTGTGCGTGTTAACATTTACGTTCGACGTCCAGTGGGAACATAAAATTAGTGAGTGTGAACGACTTGGATGGGAACTGCGGATATGTGGTGCTGGATGGGAATGTGTGTCGGCCAGGGAGCGTGTCGAGATAAACACTGTGGCTTGGTGGCACTGCCTAGTAAGAAGGAGATCCCAGGTTCGAGTCCCAGACTGGCACACATTTTCACTCATCTCTGTTGATTCCACACGAAGTTCTGATGCGTTTGATGTCATTAGTTCCTTCTCTTTCCTTTTTCCCTCTCCCCCTTCAACTTACATAATGATTTTTGAGCCTTTTTCGCAACATTTTGTCACTAACAATTCCTCCTCCCCCCCCAAAAAAAAGTTATTAAAAGAAAAAAGTTTATCACTTTCTACGTTTTTGCTCTTCATGTAGTACAACGAGAATTACGTTTTAATTTATTACGTCTTTACTGTTAACTCTATCCACAAAACATTTTGTAGACAGTTTCTACCTATACCACTGAATGTACGAGCATGAGTCAAATGAAAACCTTAAATATCTTTTTAAATATTATTTATTATGCAGAAGTGGTACAAAGCCGTATCACTTTTCAACATAATCTCCCCCACACTCAATGCGATTCCTCCAGCGCTTACAAAGTGCATAAATTCCTGTAAGAAAAAAATTCTTTTGGTAGTCCGCACAAGCACTCACACACTGCATGGCGTACCTCTTCATCAGAACGGAACTTCTTTCCTCCCATTGTGTCTTTGAGTGGTCCAAACATATGGAAATCACTTGGGGCCAGGTCTGGTGAGTATTGTGGATGAGGAAGACACTCAAAATGCAGGTCTGTGATTGTTGCAACTGTTGTACGGGCAGTGTGGGGCCTTTGTCATGCTGCAAAAGGACACCTTCTGACAGAAATCCAAGTCGCTTTGATTTGATTGCGGGCCACAGACGATTTTTTAGGAGATCTGTGAATATGCACTGGTGACAGTGGTCCCTCTAGGCATGTAATGCTCCAAAATAACGCCTTTTTCGTCCCAAGAGAGAGTCAGCATAACCTTCCCTGTTGATGGTTCTGTTCGAATCTTCTTTGGTTTTGGTGATGAGGAATGGCGCCATTCCTTGCTCACTCTCTTCGTTTCTGGTTGGTGGAAGTGAACCCAGGTTTCGTCCGCAGTAACGATTCTTGCAAGGAAGCCATCATCTTGTCGTTCAAAGCGCCGAAGAGGTTCTTCAGAAGCATCAACACGTCGTTCTCTCATTTCAGGCGCTGCCGTGGCACCCACCTTGCAGACACTTTGTGAAACTGGAGCACATCATGCTCAATGTGGTATGCTGACGCATGACTAATCTGTAAACATGCTGCAACGTCATTCAGTGCCACTCGGCGGTTTTCCTTCACTATGGCTTCAACTGCTGCAATGTTCTATGGAGTCACAACTCGTTGTGCCTGACCTGGACGAGGAACATGTTCCACTGAAGTCACACCCACACCATTTGTGAACTTCCTACTCCATTCGTAGATTTGCTGCTGTGACAAACATGCATCATCGTCCTGAACCTTCATTCGTCGATGAATTTCAATAGGTTTCACACCTTCACTACGCAAAAACCGGATAACAGAACGCTGTTCTTCTCCTGCTGCAAGTCGCAAGTGGGTCGGCCATCTTTATACAGATAAAAAAAAATGGTTCAAATGGCTCTGAGCACTATGGGACTTAACTTCTGGGGTCATCAGTCCCCTAGAACTTAGAACTACTTAAAACTAACTAACCTAAGGACATCACACACATCCAAGCCCGAGACAGGATTCGAACCTGCGACCGTAGCGGTCTCGCGGTTCCAGACTGTAGCGCCTATAACTGCTCGGCCACTCCGGCCAGCCTTTATACTGATACAGCGACGGTACGTGTGCATCTAGAGAGCCTGTATACAGGGTCTCTGGTGTGCATCTGCACTATGCTGCCACCTACAGGCCACTCTGCACACTGTTTGTAGCACGCTTACCAACTTACAGGATAACGGCGCGACATTTCGATTTGTTATTACAAATTTAAGGTTTTCATTTGACTCGCCCTCATACTAGCAGAATTACGTCATTGTACGATGCATAGTTCAGAAGATACTACTATTACACAAGGGAGTTGAGTTCTTCAAAGAATCGTGTGGGCGGTGGGAAGGGGGGGGGGGTACTGTTAAGGTACCGGTACTACCAAACAGAGTTGAGGTTGCAGTCGTCGGCGAGCAAATGACGTCAGCCGTGAGGCTTGACACACACCCACAGCCTCATGGTTGGCAGTCGCCGTTTTCAAATGGTTCAAATGGCTCTGAGCACTATGGGACTTAACGTCTATGGTCATCAGTCCCCTAGAACTTAGAACTACGTTTTAGAGTTGTCTCTAGAGCATAGAATCTCTGTAACCAGTGTTTTGCGGAATAGTTTGTGCTGCACAACTCTCAATAATGTGCTTGGGAAGCTCCAAGTCCCGTCTTGCAGCACAAAAACCACATCAGCCCCTTATGTGTCTACCTGTATAGATCATGAAGATAAAACTATGGACATAAAGGTTGCACAGAGGCACAGAAACATTGTCCCTGTGCTCCAAGCTCTAATGGAACGGATATAGCCTGTACAGATACAGACTTCACTGTATGGTTCAGTAAAAAGTATCCTCTGCCACACAGCTTACAGTGATTCGCATAGTATAACTGAACATGTAGATGTACAAGATATGTAGAAACTAAAAGAGCTCGAAGTATCAATTTTTCTAAACTAACAGACCATTTCCCCATATACAAGTAAGAGAAAAAACTTATTTAAGTATTACAAGAATTTAGGTCACCAAGCAAAAACATTTCATAAGAAATTTACATTTTTACATTGATATTCCAACTTATGTACATACTGGAAATTATATATTCATTCTTGTTCTGTCTTGCACTGTTATTTCATTTTTTGTGACATTACTCAGTTTTTAATTAATTATTTTTTATATCTTTATTCGGAATGTAAGAAGGTTATCTTAAAAGTTTCATAAAGATTCTCATAATAAACATTTCGGTTTTGTATGAAAATAAAACGTACCTAGAGTAGTGTGCAGTATTACATGGAATGATGCAGGGACGAATAGCAGTTTTATGTGTGGATAAATCAGGGAAAAATTTTTAAGATTTTATTCCGCTTCACCAAAGTAGGTCTGCTTAAAAAAAATAGGCTGCATTTCTATTTTTTTTTCACTTATTTCACTTCTTGACCCACATGGCAGAAGAGTAGCTGGGGTAATGGTGTGTGTGTGTGTGTGTGTGTGTGTGTGTGTGTGTGACAGACGTGTAGAAATTCTCCTTCCAGCCTGGGTGCCCCTACCTCCACTGCACCCATTACAGCTGCTCAACCTGCAGCTACGGAGATGCAAGAATACATGTGTAATGAAGCACAATGGTTAAAGGAGACCAACTTGCCTTTCCACGAGCCTGACAAGCTTCACGGGACCCTTTCAGCCTGCTGCACCTGACAACAAGTTGCGCTATCAATCCAACAGACTAGCCAGCTATACTGTATGTCTGCGTAGGTAGTTTCACTGCAGCTCATTTATCATAACAGTGGGAGTAGCAAAATTAACAAACCAAACTTACAGCAGATTGAGGAGAAATTAAGAATTAGGGAATATATACCAGTCACGAAACAGCGCCCCGGCCAAGCGGGGGAAAGGGTGTCACGTGTGTATGAGGCAACTGCAAATAAATCAGTAGCTGTCTCGCAATGCAAATTGTGTATAAAGCTACTTTACACTTATTTGGGAACCTTGAGTATGTATGTTTTGACATGTTTGTGAATTTAACTATCAGTTTTCTCAGTCTATAGCTGTTTTGAAAAAGGACAGAGACTTAGTGGCTGACACGTCTGTGGAAAAGTGTTCTAAGGACTTAAGGTCATTAAGCTTATGTTGAATCTCGGGTGGTCACGACAGTAATTCGTAGACTAGGAGGCAGGAGACAGATCAGGGTAGCTGGGAACGCTACAGAATATCAATAGACAGTGCTATAAATGAGTAATAGAACACATTTACTTATCTTTTGACAAGCAGTCATGTAGAACATACGAGATTTTGTCAGCTCAACAGCTGTGCTGGTTCTCGCAAGCCTAACTACGACGTATGCAGCTGCCGTGCCATGGAGCCGAGCTGCCGAACTGAAGAGAAGATCTGCACTAACGCAATGACACAGAAGCGCAGTCGTCGGCGTCCTTTATGCCAGTTTCGAGAGAGTGCTGGTGCCGTCTAGTCTTCCCGGAGAGCGGAAGTGCGGCGCTGGATTTGAGTATACTACTACGCTGGGCTTTTGACGGCCAGTGCACGAGCAATACCTTACGATGACACCACACAGTATGTAGGCTTTCTAAATTTAGGGCAAAAGTTGACTGAAACAGAAAAAAAATATGGCTCAATGGATATTAAAAACTAAATTCTGGTGGTATGCAATGAAGAAAGCTTAGTATGAAACAAAATCTTCTTCTCTCACACACATATGTTTTAGTCTAACATAATATGGAAAACAAACTTCGTCTTTGCTAAAATACATTTGGGGAATCTAGAATGAAGTATTTTGCCCACTTAGAATGAATTCAATGAACCTGAGCAAATATTCTGGACAAATTAATTAAAATTGGTACAACTGGGGTCATATTTGGCTGGAATGTACTAAAGTTACAGAAACTACATTTCCAAAACCTTACTTTAGTCGACATTGCAGTATAATAGACATCTTAAGGTTCTTAGGTGCAAAGGATCTCGACATTCAGTGATGGCACTGCTTACTACAGAAAACATGTATTAGAGGTGACCTAATGATGGTCGAATTGCGAATAGACAGCGCTAGTTGAAGGAGGGCGAAGTCGTAAAGAAAACTGTTCCTATCAAAATAAATAAATAACCCCAAAATATGCTGAAAAGAATAAAAGGGACAAATAGAATCCACCATTTTCTGACCTACAACGACCCAAAATCAATATATATTTTATTGAGCCTCGTCTGTGATATCTGAGTAAAAAAAAGACTTTTCATCAATTTCTGAACCCTACTCATAACACTGCAATGAAGGCGTACAGAATACGATGCACGGCAGGAAGATGGGCAGGCAAGCAAGAATCCTGTAGCCTGCTGGGGTTGCGCATAGCTTGGCTTGGAAGGGAGTAAGGCAGCCTGCCCTTTCTGCTGATAATGTGCAGCAGCTTGGCTGCCTGGGTAACAAACAATCAGCCTGAGTGTAGTTTTTAGGCAGTTTCCCATTCATTTAGGCAAATGCTGGGCTGGTGTCCTCAAATTCCACCTCAGAGAATGCAATGCACAAACTGTTACAGTTTTATAATATACAGAACCAATTTTGCATGATTCACAGACAAAAGGAGCATAAAACTCCCGTCTCCCAAGTTACCTTGATGACTGTTGTGACAGGAAGGGCATCTTGGACAACATTAAACCTATAACCATATGTACTACATGTGTATAAACATATGTATGTGTGTGAGTATGTTCCATATCTCCTCCTAAACAACTGGGCTGATTTGACAAAACTTGGTACACATAACACATATTGTCTGGAAAGAAGCCCTCTGGGTAAGATACACCTAGTTCCCACAGGAGTGGGAATGGAGCTGAAAAGGGTTGGTAATGCCTGAGATCTTGGCTACCCTGCAGGCCTGGTGTGTTGTGTGGGTAGTACTGGAATGCATTCCAGATGGCATCAGAGTGGATGGACGGGGCTGAGCAGGAGTGTGGCTGGAGGAGGAGATGGATAGTGAGAGGAGGAGGTGGACAGAGAGAGGGAGTGAGCAAGGTTGATAAAGAGAGGCAGTAGAAAGGGATGGTAAAAAAAAGGGTGGGGCAAGGAGATAGATGTAGGGGGAGGAGAAGATGGATAGAAAGAGGGAGAAGTCAATGGACAGTGAGAGGGGAGGAGGTGTTGGGCAGGTAGGACAAGGAAGAAATGGACAGAGAGAGGTGGAGGTTTAGTTGGACAGAGGGATGGTGGAGAAGGAGATGGACAAAGAGAGGGGGAAGAGGACATGAACAGATAAAGAGGGGAGGAGGAGATGAAGAAACAGAAGGGGGATGAGGAGATGGACAGAAAGAGGGGAAGGAGACGATGTACAGGGAGATGAAACAGGAGGAGATTGACAGAGAGAGGCAGGCAGAGGCAATGGGCAGGGAGAGAGGGGAGTACGAGATGGACAGAGAGGAGGAAGGACATTTTGGCAGCACGTAGAAGATGGAGAGGTTTACCGAGCAGCTAAAAAAAAAGAAAAGGGTGTGAAGTGAAATGAAGCAAGTGGAAGAGTGGTGTGACAAATTGAATGGCAAAGGTAGATTAGGTGAGAGATTTAAATTTCACATTATTATTTTGATGAAACGATTTCTGCAAAATTTGGCATGTACATACCTCACTCTTTGTATGAAAGCAGAGTGGGAATAACATACCCAACTACCGCTATGGATGGGATGGTATGTAAAAATGGTCTAAAATATCTATTGGCATTTTTCCCCTATATTTAGCTGACTAATCCTTTAAAAGTATGAAATGAAATTTGTCTCTTATTTGTGCTGTTCAGTATGTCAACTACACAATGTGACTGAGCACTACAGAAATAAAATATTTCTTTTAATCTGTTTTGGGATCAAAGAGCATGCCACACAGCTGAATACCACAGATCAATTTATTTTCATCTCTGGAGTGTTACAGTGTAAAACAGCAGAGATTTAAACATGTATGTGTGCAATAGATGCAACACACATGTACGTTGGTGAAACCACAGGTAAAAAGCTAGTAGTAATAGACAGGAGAAATGTAAGGCAAGTGCAAATGGCAACATTCTTTATTGCTCCTGGGTGGCCATGGACTATTCTTTCATACGTCTTCTGTTAAACATCTTTGGCATGTGATTAAATATTCCTTTCTGTAATCTACAATTCTTCTTTACAAACTAATGTTATTCAGCTACTGCATTGCCACATTTACCAACCTCAGTCTAATGGTGACACCCATATTAGCAGCAACACTTATTTGTGCAGCTTGTGTCTTCCTTTTGCACTTCTGTTTTAATACAATTGCTCACTGTGGAGACCACAGCTTTTTTCATAATAGCAGCTTTCTTTTACTCAATTAAATTCCAATGAAATAAATATTAATAGCATTACGCATTATAGTGCTAGCTTTTTGCTAACTAATTTTTTACCTGTGGATTCACTCCTGTGTGCGTGCAACACATATACTGCACACACATGTACATCTGAATCTCTGCTGTTTTGCACCATACAACTCCACAGAGGATTTTAAATTCATCTGTAGTATACCACCATGTGGCATCATCACTTTGACAAAAATGTTGTCTAGCTGCAGTGTTCCATCTCATGGCCTTGCTGACACACCGGGCAGCACAAAATCTCATGGACTTGCTGACACACTGGGCAGCACAAATAAAAAACAAACTGCTCTTCATACTTTTAAAGGTTCCAGGTCAAATAAATACAGGAAGGAAATACCAGTAGATTATCTTAGACCATTTTTTTTTTTTTGTATCACTCTCTTCTCATCCCCATCTGTAGGGTTAGTAGGGATATATAATACTACCACACTTCTTTCATACAAAAAATGAGTCTTGTACACACCAATTTTTTAAAAATGATTACATCAAAATAATAAGCAAAAATTTGTCACACCACTCTTCCACCTGCTTCATTTCACACTGTACCTCTTCCAGAGTTGCCTTCACACAACCTGACTTCCTGCCCCCCCCCCCCCCCCCCGCCCCCGACCTGCTTCATCCACTTGAGTCCTCACATGCTCTCTTTCTTCTATCTGCCTCCTCACACTCACTTCCTATTGCACTTGCCCACTCACTAACTCCCTTCATCTTCCACATGTCTCCTAGAACTCCCCCCCCCCCCCCTTTTCCCTTTCTCCATCCATCTCCTACTCTGCCATCTCACAATCCATGTCCTTATCCCCCTCTCTCTCTCTCCATTTCCTCCTCCTGCCTGTCTTTGTCCACCTCCTTCTCCTCCCTGACTGCCTGTTTCCTCTAACCCCCTGCCTCCGTCCACCTCCTTCTCCTCCTCCTGCACTCTCTTCCATCTCCTGTTCTCTCTTCATCTTTCTCAATCTCCTTCTCCCCCTTGCTTCTGTCCAGTCCTCTTCATCCCTCCTGTTCAATACTTCTCCTCCCTCCTTCAGTCCATCTCCTTCTTCACCATGCCTCAGCCCATTTCCTGTTCCCCTCTCTTTTTGTTCCTCTCTTCTTTTCCCCTCATGCTGTCAGTCTCCTCCACTCCTCACTCAGTCTATCTCCTCTCCTTCCTCTCTGTGTCTATCTCGTCCTCCCCTCTTTCTGTCCTCCGCCTGTGCCATGTCACTGTCACCCCAACAGCAACTAGGTGGTTCTTACGTCAGTGCTTCTTTCGAGACACTGTGTGTTATGTGTACCAACTTTGGTTTTAGCTGATCAAGATCTTAGCAGTAGATGTGAAACATACACATATACCATCCTTTTACTGACATTTTTCCCAGTGTATGCATATGACACATATACTGTTCATAACTTCTTCTCTTCTCTCTTTCTGTCCATCTTGTCTTTCCTCTCTCTTTCCATTTCCTTCTTCCCTATACCACTGTCCTTCTCTTCCTGCCACTACCTCTTTCCATCTCCTCCTGCTCCTCTTTGTGTCCATCTCCATTTCCCCCACCCTCTTTGTGTCCATCTCCATTTCCCCCATCCTCTTCCCATGTACCTCCCCTCTCTCTGTCCATCTCTTCCACATCCTCTTTGTACTTTGTCCATCTCTTCCTCCCACTCTTTCCATCTCCTCCTCCTTCCTCTGTCCATCTACTCCTCCTCTTCTTTGTGTGTCTATGTCCTCCTCCTCCGTCTCTCTGGGGGTGTCTCAGCACTATGGAATGTGTATTTGTGGGCCATTTGATATTTTTACCATGTGTCTGTCCATCTCCATCCACTTCTTCCTGTCTCTGTCCATTTCCACTTCTACTGTCTTTCAGTCTACACCCTCCTACTCTTAGTTCTGTGACCATCTCTCCCATCAGTGTCCGCCCCATCCTGTCATTGACCATCTCTTCCTCTCCCCTCCCTGTCCATCTCTTCTTACCCCTCTCTCTGTTAATCTTCTCCTTACCCCCCTCTCTGTCCGAATCCTCCACCTGCCACTGTCTCTGTCAATTTCCTCCTCCTCTTTTTTGTTCCTATCCATCTCCTCAGCCTCTCTCCAGTCATCTCCTCCTACCTCATCTCCATCTGTACCCCTTCTTCTCCCCCTCTTTCTGTCCACCTCATCCTCATACCTCTAACTGTTCATCTCCTCCTCCCCACCCTCTCTGTCCCTCCATCTGCTCTGCTCCACTCTCTATGTCCATCACCCCGTCCCCCTCCCTCTGCTCAGCTGTGCCCATCCATGTGTGTAGGCTCTGCAATGCCTACCAATATTATGTGCACAACACACTCCTGGGCAGGACAGTTATGGTTTGAAAAACCTTTTCACCCACCTCTCCACTCCTATTGGAGCTGTGGAGTTCGAACACCTGCAGTGCTTATTTCCAAGTTGAAAGTGGGTCAAATTTGGCTGATAGTTTTACCCATGGCTACATCTGCGTAAGCGCATGTCATATACAGGATGATTACAATTCAAGTTCCAGTTTCAAAACGTTGTAAAAAAACAACAACTGTTGATAATGATATCAAATTTGAAGTTGATGGACTATCTTGCCTCATGCCCACCATCTACTGCCACTGTAAAAGACAATATCATGCAGCACAAAGCGATACTTAGGGCTTTCCTTCAGCGCCATATGCTGAGAAGGGTGGAGCAGATGGAGCGGTGTCCAACAGCAGCGGCCATGAAGCAATTCCACCGGCAATGGTCCATCTCGTGGGTGCAAACGATATGAGGCGAGAAACAGTTGCAATGCTTGAACCCTGGTGTGTGTGGACGAAGTTTGGCCATCTGCTGCTTGAAGGTTCTGACAAAACATCCCACTTCAGCATTTGACTGTGGATGGAATGGTGCACTAGTTAGATTCTGTGTGCCATTGTGTTCACAGAATGTTTCAAATTCATCTGACGTGAACTGAGGTCCGTTGTCTGACAACATTACAACATTACTTCAGGTAAACCTTTGAGGCAAAAAAATAGAGGACAACACCTGAATTGTACTATGTGACGATGTTGAGTTCATTGGCACAGCAAAAGGAAATTTGATATGAGTCAACAACAATTAATCAACGAGTGTTCCAAAAAGGTCCTGCAAAGTCTATGTGCGCACATTGCCATGGTGACTGCAACTTAGGCCAAGCAGGGAATTTTTGTGGAGGAGCGGACTGATTTTTCACACATGCGTGACACTGTGACATCATCTGCGCTATTTAGGCATTCATATCCTACCAAGTACAGTGTCGACGTGCCAACTGTTTCATACGATCAACCCCCCAGTGGCCTTGGTGAAGTGACTGCAACACTTATTTTTGCAAAGCTGTAGGGATTAACACATGGAACTGTCCACTATCATTCTGAACAAGAATCACACCTTTCTGTACAGCGAGGCTATGCCGACAGGCTAAGTATCAGCGCACTACAGGTTTCTGTATGCAAGGAATGAGGCTAAGATGTGCGAATGTATGTTAGCAAAATGTTCAAATCTTGATCAGCTCCTGTGGCCCGTGCAATTTTCTTATAGTTCAACAGAAAAGACTGAAGCAATTTAGAATCCTGAGCATTGATGGGGCAACAAGATACAGCAGAAGCATCAGAGCCTGTATGAGGGCCAATCGGAAGACGTGAAAGAGTGTCCGCATTACCACGCTGAGCTGTGGTACTGCTACCGGTATTGCGACAACAACAAAGCCCTTCTTTGCAACTTTTGGCTGTTCGTACAGGAACCGGTTTCATCAGATGTAACAAGGATTGCAAAGGCTTATGATCTGTTACTAAGTAGAATTTTATGCCATACAAATAGTGGTGGAATTTGGTGACACCATACACAATAGCCAAGGCCTGTTTTTATCTGTGCGAAAGCCCTATACCGATTCCGTAAGAGGAAGCATCAACTTGCAGTGTGACTGGTTTGCCAGGATCAAAGTGAACAAAGCATTGATCACTGAGCAATGCATCTTTAAGTTTTTGAAAAGCTTCTTGGCTCTCATCTGTCCAAACAAGGAAGACATTCTTGCAAAGCAAGAGATGCAATGGAGCTGTGATTTGTGCAGCGTTCAGTATGAATCGAATATAATAGTTCATTTTCCCTAAAACTGAATGCAATTCTGTGACACTGCGAGGAACTGGCAAATCTCATGTGGCTAACAAGTGCGACTGAAGAGAATGTACACTTTGACTGTTTATGACATGACCAAGATACTGCAAATCAGGTTTTAAAAAATCACGCTTGTCAGTCTATACTTTAGTCCTGCATCAGATAACACACGAAACAAAGCACACAGATTTGCAATATGTTCTTCAGGTGTATGACCTGCTACAACAATATTGTCCAAATAGTTTGAACAATTTGGCACTTGTGTAGTTAGCTGTTCCAAATAACATTGGAAAATGGCGGGTGTGGAAGCACTACCAAAAGTCAAACCCAAATATTTAAACAAGCCCAAGTGAGTATTTACTACACTCACTTTTTGAGATTCTTCATCAAGCGGTATTTGAAGATACAAGTCGCGCAAGTCAATTTTTTTAAAAGTAGCATCCAGCACATAATCTGTCCATGAGATCCTCTGGCTGTCGGAATGGATAAGTATCAATCACAGTTTGTGGGTTGACTGTAGACTTAAAGTCAGCACAGAGATGAATGCAACCTGAAGGTTTGGGGAGCAAAACCAGCAGACTTGCCCACTGACTAGCTGACATGGACGCAATAACCCCACTATCTTGCAATTCTTTAAGTTCAGTGGTGACTTTGTCCCATAATGCAATGGGAACAGTTGTGGCCATGCAAAATTTTGGCTGAGCATTGTCTTTCAGAGTAATATGTGCAACAAAATTTTTAGCTTTGTCTAAACATTCAGAGTTCCAGGAATTCTTGTAGCAGGCTAGCTACACTGTCTTTTGCATTGAATGCAAACATTGACAGCACATTGTCGCGAATGTTAAAGCCAAACAAACTGAAAGAATCAAGACCACATATGTTCTCACAATCTCATGATTGTAGCACCGTAAAAGTCACTGTTCGCGTATGCAAGCGATACATGGCAGGCAAAATACATATTCTGAGAATGGGAATATCTTGTCCATTATAAGCCGTCAGTTGTGTGCTAGTTTCGACATGTGTGGGGAGCCTAACAGTTTATATGTGTGACAATTTAGCAGTGCAACAGAGGCACCCATGTCCAACTGAAATTTCACACGTTTTCCACAAAAAAGTAAATGAACAAAAAATTTTTTTTGACTGGTGTGTCGGTGAAGAACTGCACGATTTCTAGTTTTGCTAATGCCTGTGGCAGTCTTTAAATATACTGCATTAATGACACGGGCCTTGTGACTAGAAGTTTGTGAATGGACTGTATTCTTACGTGTGTTCCATTGCAAACATATGGATTGTACACTTCATTTCCTACCACAAGCGTAACACTGAATTTGTTGGGAGGGGCAGTCTTGGCGTTTATGCCATGAATAACACCAAGGGCAAGACTTAATTCTGTTTGCCTGTGTAGTGCCCGTATAAAAAACTGCTTACGCAGCACGGAGCGGTGTTTTCTCGGTGTCACTAGTGCAGGCCTCCCCAGAATGGGCTGATCGCAAGCAAGTGACTCAACCTGACAGATTGCTGGCTGCTCAGATTTAATGGCTGACAGGACACTTCAATCACACTGATCTAGTATTTGCACTACCTGCTGAAATGATGGATTGGACTGTTTCAAAATCTATTCTCTGAGTTTGGCATCAGGTACATTGTACATGATCATATCACGCAACATAACATCTGAACATAAATCACGGCAAGCACATCTGAATTTGCATTTCCTTATCATACCCTGCAAATCTGTTACCCACTCATGTTAAGTTTGTTATGACCGTTTTTTGCAGTTAAGGAATTAAAACCTTGCTGCTACCACATTCACGGGTTGGTCATAAGAGTTAGAGAAGCAAAAGCTTGGTCATAAGACAGTTCACTCAGATTGGCGTTAGGGAATAGTTTGTTGATAAGGCGGAACACTGCACTGCCTATCATGGATAAGAAATAATGGCTTTTCACAGTACCTGGTACATTATGAGCGAGGAGGTGAGCCTTGAACTGGGACAACCATTCGAGCCATTCCGCGTCTCATACACGAAAATGTCGAAAAGGTGGTATAGCAGCTGTATTAGATGGTGCTCATTCCATTGGGTCACACCGTTGCCCAGTAGCTGCTGCACCATGTTGAGTAGAATAAATATCTGGTGTGTCTGGAACTGAAACATCTGCATTAGCTGTGTGGCATCTAGCACTTGCAGCTGTGGTTCCTGAGCAGGGGGTGGGATGCGTGGGGTAGGCATTCTGGAAGATACAAAATCAGAAAACCGACAAGGCAAGCACCTGAAAACACTGATTAGCAAAAATGACAAGAAACTGTTAAATCAAATAGGAAAGACAAGAGAGAATTAAGCCGCCAGCAAACAAAAAAAAATCCATAGCCGTCAGGTGCGGGGTTTGTTTGTAAGTCCTCGTCACCAACGTGTGGTCCTGCCCACTCATCTCTTACAGGGCAACTAAAGGATGTTGCTTTGTTGGATAGCTATACAACAATTTGAGCAAATCACATTAATAGTTTTTATTACAATAAAGAAGATAGACAATACTTAACTTTGTATTACAAGAACATGTCACAAGCAATGGGTGACAGGCAAACAGGCAGTGTCTTTCTCTATATATTATGTCCATACAAGCAATGGATATGGACCACTAATTACTGCTATCATAGTGCTCTCCTAGTGCTGGTCTAGTACTGTGTGGATGAGGCTGGCAGGAGCGGTGCTTATATTCTCTTCTTGTAGAGGCCGCTCCTGTCATGGTGTGGTCCTAGTCAGCAGGCTATTGGTTGATGTTGCCTCACAGCCTTCTCTGCTCTTGTGTTCTTCATTTTCGCACTGGCACTTGTCAATATGCGAGAAAACTACAAATAAAAGATGACTCACAATACAGTGGTTTTGGTGTGATTTGCATATTAAACCAGTTGTACTATAGTTACCTGGGGTAATTGGAGCCTACCTGGGGTAATTGGAGCCCATATGGTGTACAGGTGGTAGAAGGATGGGTTGTGGAGGCTGAAGTGCTGGTCAGGGATGATGAGGAAAACTCTGCTGCAAAATTCAACATATTTTATTCATCCTGGATTACCATGCAGGAGTGCTGTGATGCGTCTGGATTTGCCCTCTGCAGGCATGTGGTCCACCGGTGATGCCAATAACATCAGAAGGCCTTGGCGGTGCAGTGACCATTTTACGTCCATGTTCTGCTTTGCTGAAATTGTTTACCTCACTCAGCAGCATGTGCTATTACATGGTCCTGAGTGACCTGCAATGCGTACATCTGCAGAATTCCCATGGGTGGTCATGGCTATTGGATTAGAACCTCACCATGGTGTGGAAGGACAGTGGTAGTACCTCCCTGGCTATAAACTGCAGCCCTCCAAGACGGAAGTTTGGTGCTGCTGTGTCACCTATGTCTGCGAGGTGGACTTAGAATCATGAGCTGGTCTGGTGGAGCTGGCTGCCCAGACTGGTGTAGGCTGCTGACTGGCCCATAGCATGTTCGATACTGACAAAGATGCAGAAGGTGTTGCCAGACCGCACATAACTGTGCAACAAACAGAGAGTATTCATAGTGATTTGGAGCACCCTTTTTGTGCTGTTACACTGTTTCGAGGCATGTACCACTGTGTACCAATGGTGTGGAAATACACCACAGGTCATCCCATCGTTGCATGGCCTTTCTGTCATGTCATCACAATTGCACGGCTTAACCTGGCCTCCTTGTGGTGTACAAAAAGGTTTGCTTGTGAAATTACATTTAAGCATCAGCACCCCTGTGCCTGCCCACTTGTCTATCACATGGCTGCAATGGAGTTTTTCTTTTAATTCAGTAACCCCCAAAATTTAGGGATGGCATTACATACTTCCTCCCTCTGAAAAGACCTGGAGCCCAGGTCTCAGCTCATGACTGGTCTGCAACAGAAGACTTCACCACAAAGTCACAAAATAGGTTATTTTACAGTTTTTTTCTCTACATCAAGCAAAAAAGCTCCAAAAGTGGGGCACACTCCCCCTACAATTGCCCCATAGGCCCCATTGGCAGTGGCAGTTCATGAGTATACATTCAAGGTGTTCACAAATTGTTAGATTCAGATAAATGTGAGAGTGCAAAATTAATAGCATCTGCTGTGCAACAGTTATGGTTATCAACAATAATACAACTATAGCTGCTGCTAACAATAATAACAACAGTAATAATAACAATAATAATAATAATAATAATAATATGCATAACTTAACCAACCAAAAATTGTTTTTGTGGAATTTTGTTTATGGCAACAGAGAAATAATGCATAAACTTTTGCAACTCTTCATTTTGCCTTTTTGTGTAAGTGGGAATTTTCATGTTTTTTCATTGTTTTGAACAAATGTACAAGATCCCCAACAGATGCATTAGTTCACAAATTTACTTCAGTACCGAAAATCAGATGCTCTTACTCTGCACTCATACAACAACTTGTGCTAATTGTACTCTTTGTTGTTAAACATTTGCTTGTAATCATGCTTATCTGATTTTGTCACTCTCTCAATCAAAGAATTTGTTCTTGGAGGCCCTAGTTCCTTTGTGGCTAATTTTTCCTGACAATTTTCTTTTCTGTTCCCAGTATGAGATTTTGACTCTGCAGTGGAGAGTGCGCTTATATGAAACTTCCTGTCAGATTAAAGCTGTGTGCTGGACCAAGACTTGAACTCAGGTCCTTTAATGGACAAGTGCTCTACTGACTGAGCTACCCAAGCACAATTGACAACCCCTCCTCACAGCTTTATTTTTCTATTAGCATTTAAAATAGATTCAACATAGTTCATGTTTACACTGTACATGAAAGCCAATTCCCACATAGTAAACAAACAATTCCAAATACAGAGTGGAGCTTGTGGAAATGATTAAACTCAAGTAGTAATGTCTATCAACATGGTCACTTGATTAGAATACAAATGAGGCACTGAGATCCATAAGGGCCTAAAGGGCACCGCCATCGATCCCACATTCACATGGATATCAGAGCAACCAGTCACACAGCTCTTTGTGAATGTTCATATATACAATGTGGGCATACAGCACAGATAAACCTGGTTCACCACAAGATCAACCGATTTCAGAAGCATAAATAAATGCTACAATCTCACAATGACAGTGATGTGATTTAGACCCTTATGATTCTCAGTACCTCAAATAGATTACTGTATGATAAAATTCATAACTCAATATACCACAGGCACATAGACACAGACAACAGAGCATGCACAATGTCGGCACTAGTACAGTGTATATCCACCTTTCGCAGCAATGCAGGCTGCTATTCCCCCATGGAGACGATCGTAGAGATGCTGGATGTAGTCCTGTGGAACGGCTTGCCATGCCATTTCCACCTGGCGCCTCAGTTGGACCAGCGTTCGTGCTGGATGTGCAGACCGCGTGAGACGACGCTTCATCCAGTCCCAAACATGCTCAATGGGGGACAGATCCGGAGATCTTGCTGGCCAGGGTAGTTGACTTACACCTTCTAGAGCACGTTGGGTGGCACGGGATACATGCGGACGTGCATTGTCCTGTTGGAACAGCAAGTTCCCTTGCCGGTCAAGGAATGGTAGAATGATGGGTTCGATGACGGTTTGGATGTACCGTGCACTATTCAGTGTCCCCTCGACGATCACCAGTGGTGTACGGCCAGTGTAGGAGATCGCTCCCCACACCATGATGCCGGGTGTTGGCCCTGTGTGCCTCGGTCGTATGCAGTCCTGATTGTGGCGCTCACCTGCACGGCGCCAAACACGCATACGACCATCATTGGCACCAAGGCAGAAGCGACTCTCATCGCTGAAGACGACACGTCTCCATTCGTCCCTCCATTCACGCCTGTCGCGACACCACTGGAGGCGGGCTGCACGATGTTGGGGCGTGAGCGGAAGACGGCCTAACGGTGTGCGGGACCGTAGCCCAGCTTCATGGAGACGGTTGCGAATGGTCCTCGCCGATACCCCAGGAGCAACAGTGTCCCTAATTTGCTGGGAAGTGGCGGTGCGGTCCCCTACGGCACTGCGTAGGATCCTACGGTCTTGGCGTGCATCCGTGCGTCGCTGCGGTCCGGTCCCAGGTCGATGGGCACGTGCACCTTCCGCCGACCACTGGCGACAACATCGATGTACTGTGGAGACCTCACGCCCCACGTGTTGAGCAAATCGGCGGTACGTCCACCCGGCCTCCCGCATGCCCACTATACGCCCTCGCTCAAAGTCCGTCAACTGCACATACGGTTCACGTCCACGCTGTCGCGGCATGCTACCAGTGTTAAAGACTGCGATGGAGCTCCGTATGCCACGGCAAACTGGCTGACACTGACGGCGGCGGTGCACAAATGCTGCGCAGCTAGCGCCATTCGACGGCCAACACCGCGGTTCCTGGTGTGTCCGCTGTGCCGTGCGTGTGATCATTGCTTGTACAGCCCTCTCGCAGTGTCCGGAGCAAGTATGGTGGATCTGACACACCTGTGTCAATGTGTTCTTTTTTCCATTTCCAGGAGTGTATTTGAAACATAAAGCAATTATATTACATGAGTTGCACATGTGCAAAAGCTCCTTAAAATGTGCACAACTGAATGTGTGATCTCGATCCTGACGCCAAGTTTCATGGAGTCAAGAGGAGCAGTAGCATGGTATATTTAAGCGCTGCATTTTTCAATTGCAGCATCGATCTTACGTTTTAACAGCGTTCAATGAAAAATAACCAATAAATCCGCAAGACGTCGAAAGTTAGGATGTTCACATTCTCTTGTACTCCTACACAGCAGACGCCACTGCCCACTGGTCCTTGTGCTACTACATAAAACCTCCATTCCTGTTCTAGCTATCTCTTGACCACTAACCCTTCCAAAATGTTAAACAACTATTTTCATGAATATCCTGTTATCATGGCCTCGTGGCATCTTGTATGGTTAGTAACAGTGCTTGTTTCAACATTACTCAAGGTTTCTTGTCCTTTGTATCACAACTAATTACATCCTACAACATAACTCCCTAATTACTATATTTAGCTTTTGCACCAATCATACCCTTTCATACATGAGCCATTAACCAGTCCAGTGGTGTCTGATGTGCTGGAGAATCATACTGACAAGTGGTCCACCGCCTAAGGTGTATGAAGACTACGCAAAACAGACACAATGCTAAAACAGTGCTTGTGGTTGCAAGGTTTATGGTCTCGATCAGGTGCTGCTGATCCTCCGGGTATTGTTGTACATGTGGTTGAACATTAGGTTAGGATCCAATACAGGGTGTGTAAATAAAGTTTCAAGACTGTTTTTTTCCTGAGTAGTGGTGCTTGCGCAGACTGGTCTCACCACTTGCCCCAGGTGGTGGGGGGTGTTGGCTAAGCAAGCCAAGCATCGGCATTCACCAGCAAAATGCTGGAGTGAAAACATTGTGAATACAAGGGATGTCTGTTTTGAAATGAAATCAGAGAATCTAAAATGCAGCACCTCTTGGAGCAGTGGTGTTCAATCAAATTTTGTGTAAAACTGAACAAGACTGGTATGGAAACATTCAAAATGATTCAAGAGGCCTATAAAGAACACACCATATCACATGCAGTAATTTTCATGTAACACAGGAGGTTCAAATATGGCTGTGAAGACTTGGAGAGCGATGAACCCTCTGGAAGACCTTCAATGGGCAGAACTGTTGAAAATCTGGCCATAGTGCATCACGTTTTAAACAGTGACTGACGTCTCAGCATCAGAATGGATTCAGATGAAATCGGTTTGAATCACCAAACAGGGTTTCAGCATGTGACAGTAGATCTAATAATGAGAAAAGCGTGCATGAAACTTGTCCCTAAAGTGCTCTCGAATGAACAGAAGGAGCGGCCCCTGGCTGTTTCACAGGATATGCTTCAATGTTTACCATCTGAACCTGATTTTTTGGACACAGTGGTCACTGGTGGTGAGACCTGGGTCTTCAAATATGATCCAGAGTCGAAGAGGCAAAGCTTGGAGTGGCACATCTCCACATCACCAATGCTGAAGAAAGCCTACACGAGCAAGTCACATGTAAAAAGCATGCTCATTGCTTTCATTGTTGCAAAAGTAATGATCGACAAAGAGTTTGTGCCTACCAGACAGACTGTCAGTGGTCAGTATTATACTGGAGCAGTCCCCCATTTGAGGGATCAAGTTCACCGAGTCCGCCCAGAGAAGAAAGATGAGTGGGTGCTCCATCATGACAATGCGACTGCTCACACCTACTTCACAGTCACTGAAGTTTTGACCCATTTCAATGTGGCAATGCTGCTGCAGCCTCCCTATAGCCCCAACCTCACCCTCAGTGACTTCTTTTTGTTCCCCCAGATGGAGAGACTTGAAAGGGAAGTGGTTTGACAGTGTCACAGCGGTCCAACAGGCTTTGATGAGGGTTTCGAACAGCATTCCGGTTAAGGAGTTCCAGGGAGCTTACCAGCAGTGGAAATCTCATTGGTAGCAGTGAGTGAATTCTCAAGGCACCTATTTTGAAGAATTTTAGTCCGAGGTATGAAAGTATTCAATAAATTTTGTGTTCTGAGACCAGTTTTGAAACTTTATTTACACACCATATATTTCATTCACGTAGGTCAGGTTTTACTGGAAGGATCACAAGTGGCTTCTCTGGCCAGTACAACTGTGGCTTTATAATATTCAACATTGTTTCCCCCGTAACAGAGACTGACAGATGAAATGTCTATCCTGGTATGTTGCAGGCTGTCCCATTAATAAGTATTCCACTCTGATGCACATCCAAACATTCAGCTCCAGTGAGCTTACCTTGCCTTATAGCAGTTTGCTACTATTATTTCAGAACCATTTACAGAAAAAAACCCAAGAAAATCTGTTAGCTGATGATAGAGTTGCAGTTCCAGTATGTGACGTGGACAATCCTGACCTAGTACTTTACCAAAGTAACACTTCATCTCACATGCACTGGTGGCCATAGGTACCACCTGGGTTGGGCAAATAGTAACCCTCTCCTTCTGATAACATTTGAGTTCAGTAAGTGACATAACCACAAGACTACCACCATCTTCTATGATCAGCAGCACCTCCTGTGTCCTTACTTGGACGAATTTCTCCAAAGTTTAAAGTCAGCTTCAGTGCTCAATGATGGCTTGTGAGTACCACATCATTTTGCCTTGTAAAAAGTACTCTTGTTTCCAATGGTAGTACCCAAAGCAACCCCACTCCACTCCTACTGAAGAGGTGCTATACTGCTAAAGTAAGGACTTCCCTCAGCTTTTACTTCGACCCTCAGCAACCAGGAAATAGGGAACTCCCATCACTCCCTCCATCAAGAAGTCTGCTGTTACATAGACACACAACACTAAAATATCCAATTTACACACAAATTAATATAACAGCATAATCCTGCACATAATATCAACAAAAATGCTTTCTCCTATCCTCCTCCTCTATTGATATGGTAATCCCTTAAGCCTCTAAATAAGACATACACTCCCACTCAAATGTAAACTACTCCCTCCTACTTTCTTGATCTTAATCCGTGTGGAATCTCCTGTGCAGGCCATGCAAAGTTTCCTCTTCTTCCTACTGTCCATATCCCTTCCCTCAACAGATGACAACACCTGTGTCAATTCATCTGGAGCATTTTGAAATGGCTTCAGATGCCCCACATGCACAATAGTTGTACAAGTGAGTAACTTAAGCTTGACATTTACCAGTGATGTTGTCTCAACTACCTGATATGGGCCTTGATAACAAGTTGCAAATTTCTTGGTCTTACACTTTGGTACATGAGGTTTTGATAACATTACCCACTGACTGATTTTACACTGTGATAATCTGTCCATACAATTCAGTTGAGCAGTTTTTCTCTTCAGTTGAAACTTCTGGGCTGAGAGGCTATAGTCAACGTATAAAATTTCCACCTAACATTTCATCTCCATCTGTGGGAGACATTTTCTGAGGTCGTCCAGCTACTACCTCAGAAGATGTCTTCCGCAGATGGAGATGAAAAGTTAGGTGGAACTTTCATACATCGACCATGGCCTCTCAGCCCGGAAGTTTCAACTGAAGACAACACCAGCCATGGAAGCCTACACTGTATGAGTTTTTCTCTGTTCTGTTCAAATGCCTAGAAGCACGTACTTCCAGATGCTCCTTAAGGGGGGTAGGACGTCAAATGGACCAACTTGCAGCAGGAGAGGCACCACAGGACATTTTAATTTCCACTGTCTATACTTTTACAAATAAATTCATAAAGCTTTGTCAGCATGACCAGGAAGGATTCAGAATTTGCACTCATTGCAGTTGAAGTTCGAAAATTTTAACGAAGTAATTTTTTTTACATGTGAAATTTCATCATTTTTTTCACTTACTAATGTCATCATTTGTTGCTATAGGTACACTTTTCTTCTTAAGTAAGAGAGATTCTTCGATGAATTTTGCACAACACACAAACCATACTTAAAGGTGTATGAAACTCTAGAATTTTCCAAATCTATTAAAAACTGTGGTAAAAATTGAGGTAATTAACTATAAAATTTGTGTTTTTTCTAAACATGAAGTTTAAAATATAACAGTTCATTCGTTTTTTCATAAATTAAATCAATTCTAGAGTTTCATACACCTGTGAGTATGGTATGTATACTGTGCAAAATTCATCGAAGAATCTCTCTAACTTATGAAGAAAAGTGTACCTATAGCAACAAATGCAACCATTAATAAGTGAAAAAATGATGAAATTCTGCACGTAAAAAAAATTTATTTTGTTATATTTTCGAACTTCCACTGCAATGGGTGTGAACCCTGAATCCTTCCTGGTGATGCTGACAAAGTTTTATGAATTTATTTGTAAAAGTATAGACACTGGAAATTAAAATGTCTTTCAATGCCTCTCCTGCTCCAAGTCGGCCCGTTTGACTGTTTGACGTCCTACCCCCCTTAACTGAGAAAACATTCAATAGCGAGATTGGAAGTGTCACTTGACAAGATAAACTCTTTTTCATAGCATGTAAAATTTGTACTGGACTTGGTGTCAGTACTCTCTTTAATTCTTAAAACATGTCTCAGCATTCCTTTCTCCATTCAAACTTTACCTCCTTTTTTAACAGTCATGTATCTGCAAATCCTTTTATGAATTTTCTTTAATAATTCACTAAACCCAAAAAGGATTGTAACTCCTTGGTATTACTAGGGACCAGGAATTCCTGTACTGCCTGTATCAACCTTGGATTCATCTTAACCCTCTCACTGCTAATAAGATGCACTAAATGCATAGATTTGACAGAGAGATGGGGGGAGGTGGAGACGGCCAGACAGAGGGGGAGTAGGTGATGGACAGAGATAAGGAAGATGACGGAATTGACAGAAAGAGGCAGCGGATGAGATGGACAGAAAGAGCAGAAGGGAGGAGATGGGAAGAGAGAGAGGAGAGATAGGATGGGGGCGGTGGGTGGGGAGAAGATTAGAGCTCAATGTCCCACTAACATCAATGTCATTAGATACAGAGCGTAAGCTCAGAATATTTAAAGGATGGGAAAGAAAATTGGTCATGTCCTTTCAAAGAGACCATCCTGGTGTTTGCCTAGGGCAATTTAGGGAAATTCCTGGATTCCTGAACACAGCTCTGAACTGTAGCCTTCCCAAATGCGAGTCACTGTGTTAACCACTGTGCTATCTCGTGCAAAGAACTGAGATGGAGATGGAGAGAGGTAATATGGAGGAGGATGAGATGGACAGAAACAGGGGCAAGGAGGGAATGGACAGAGGGAGGAGAGGAAGAGCTGTTTGGTGATAGAGGGTGGGAGGAAATAGTCAGAGAGAAAAAGAGGAAGAGATTAACAGGGATAGGGGGAAGAAGGAGATGGTCAGAATGAGGAGATTGGCAGAGAGATGGGGGAAGAAGGAGAGGCGCCAGAGGCAGGTGGTGGGTGTAGAGGGGGATTGGGCATGTGGAAAAGGAAAAGGGGAGGATGATATGGACAGAGATAGGGGAAGGAAGATATGGTCGACTGATTTCAACCACCCTTGGTAAACACAGCACTTAGTGTCTAGAAATAGAGCTGTGTGTGTGGGGTGGGGGGGGGGGGCAGTGAGAGCCCCCTAGCTCCCTAAAACATATTGCTGCTCAGAATAGTGTCAGATTTGATTGGAATATTATAGAAGGGGAAACATTATATATAAATGTCTCAATTGCGTATCATGCACTGTTGATAAAGCTCTTTTAGAAGAAGTTGTACTGTGCACTAGTAGCTCTTCAGAAGTTCTGGACACTCAGGGGTATGAAAAACAGCATTGGATCAATGTCTGCCAAGGGTCTGGAGAATACAATTACAAAACTCTAAAATACAGGTTTGTTTGAAGTGAAATGTAGCAGAGGGAGGAAAAAAATTGATCTGGCATCGGTAGAAGATGTGGCCACAGTACTGTATCAGTAGTTGGGAAGTGGTGTGAAAACATGCAGTGGGTTGGAAACTACCCAAAGTTTGGATGTGCCTGTGAGCATAGTGCATAAAATTCTATGAAACATCCTGCATTACTATCCATACAAAATTACCCATGTTCAGGAGTAGTTTCATGTTGACCTGCCAGTAAGACAAACATAAACTCTAGAATTTCTTGCTCATGTGGAAGTGGACAATGAGTGGCTATGGAACATTCTGTGGACAAATAAAGCCCATTTCCATCTCCAATGACATTTCAGTACACAGAACTGCAGAATATGCCCTTTGGAAGATCCACTCATATATCAATTGGTACTGCTTCATTCTGCAAAGGTAATTGTATGATGCAGGTTGACAGCATTGTTTATCATAGGGCCATATTTTTTCGAGGAGGTGGGTCCTGCAGGTTCTGTTACCAGTACTGCCACTGGCAAATGCTATGAGAGTCTTTTGCACACCAACATCATTCCAACCCTTCAATAGCGTGGGTGTATGTGTAGGATCATTTTTATGCAAGTTGGTGCTCCTCTGCATACTATATTGCCAGTGAAGCAGCAGCTGCAGAGGCATCCCGGAAATGTCGGAATTATCAGCCATCATTCCCCTATTGCGTGGTCTCCACAGCACCCAATCTTACTCCAAGTGACTTTTGGCTTTGGGGTTATCTGAAAGATGTTGTCTTCACTGCTCTGATTACAAACATAGCTGAACAGAAAGCACACAATGCATGCATTCCAAATGTGACCCCCTGAGACCCACTAATCTGTTGTGTAACATGCTGTTTCTCGATTTCAACTTGTGACCAAAAATGCTGGACAGCATATTGAGCATCTCTTGTGCCAGTCTCATTACACTTAAAAATATAATTTATTGTTGCTTTTTATGCTGCTTTTGGCCTCAGAATAGTTAAAAACTGATTTCATTGTTGCTTTTATGCAGTTTTTGGCCTCGGGACAATTAAAAACCAATGTTATTGGAGCTTTTTATGTTTTTTTGGCTTCACGACAATTAAAGACATTTTTCCATTTCAGTGTGGTATGACCTCACAGTGAGGGATGGGCTTGCTTAAATAACAGTGCCGCAACTCTTGAATGCCAGACTTGGATCGTTTTGCACATTGCACAGTAGTGTAATGCCATCAATGAATTCTAGGCATTATTGAATTAAAGCAATTCCAATGCAGCCATGTGAGAGACAGGCAGGCAGGCACAAGCACCCAGGTTGAGTTGCACAGTCATGGTGACATTATAGAAAGGACATGCAATGATGGGTGCTGCTAATCAGTATAAATGTCCTCTGTTTCTAGTACAGTTGCATGCAGCCTGGCACCACCTTCCACGACATTGCATCTACATCAGTGTCCAACATGCAATGGGCTAGCCAGCAGCTGAAGCCGGTCTGGGCAGCCAGCCCCACCAGACCAGATCATGATTCTAAGTCTGCTCCATGGACATAGGTGACACAATGTGAAGACATCACCCAGGTACCATAGCAGTACTGAATTTTTGCCTTGGAGGGAAGCAATTCGCAACCAGTGTGGTACTGCTACCATCTAGCCCTGGCCACCTATGGGTATTTTTGCAGATGTACATGTCACTGGCAATGCTCATTTGGAGCTACGTAGTGCTGCCTCAGACATGCACAGCTGAGTTTTGGTAAATGGTGTATGCAAAGCGAGATACAGATGTCAAATGGCCATCTCACCACTGCTGTCTTCCAATGCCATTGGCATCACACGTGGACCATGCATCTGCAGAGGGTGAATCCAAGAATATCACATCACTCTGTCATTGTAAACCAAGACAAATAAGATACGTGGTATCTTGAAGCAGAGTTTTCCTACTCACCCCTGGTCAGCACCGTCACATCCACAACCCATCACTCCACCACCATAGCAGCCCTGCTCACACCCAGTTTACTATAGAGTGGTGCCATAAGTACTTGTGAGCCTCGTCTGGCAATTGGTGCCAGCACAATCGATCTCCATGCAGCACTGCTTTGCAACTACAGAACACATTTTCATCAAACAGTGGGGTAAGTGAGCACACTATTGGTTTTTAGGGTTGTTATGTCATGTTTTATGTACAAAGGGCATGGAGACTAAGTGAGTGATGCATAGGGATTTGAGTATTGTGTTTGTACAGCCAGGGGATCCAGCTGATCTTTCGCAGTTCTGTGGTCATACAGAGGAACATTATTAATGACCTGTGATATGTGGTCAGTGTAACTTGTGAGAGCATTCTGCATCATATACAGTTTCAGTGCAAATAATTTGTGTTAACTGTCATCACCTCAAGCGTACAGTTAGTAGTGCACAGCGTCAGAATGGATGATGATGATGAGTTGTAAGACATAAGTGTGAATGGAGTCATATGACCTTTCGTGTGTGAATTTTGTGTCCCTTAGTGTATACTGGAGACTAAGATTCAGCAATAGCAGATTCTCAAGTGCAGGTTATCATTAGTTGGAAGGTTGTTCAAGCATTGGTTAATAGTATGGCAGAGTTGAAAGCATCTAATGTAGACTTGCATAATAGTCTTACAGCTAAGCAGGAAGAACTGGACTTAGGTGAGCAACCTAGTCATTTATTAGACCCAGCCACAGCCAGTTTGATCATGTCCCTCTCTGGAAAGCCGACTGACGTATAATGTCCTTTTCGGATGACCTGCAGTTAGTAGCTAATAGGATGGTGGGAGGTCAGAGGACCAGTTATTACAGGTGCCAAAGTTACAGTTAGTAGGGGAAGCCAAGACATGTCAGATGTACAGAAGGACTAAAAGGAGCCCAGAAATTTGATGAATTGAAAAAATAGAAAAAAGGCCTGCTACAAAGATACGAGAAGTGAAACGTCTGAGGTTTTATCACAATCAGTTGGTAGAATGTGGAAAGTGAATGTGCAGACATATGAATTAGGGGAAAGTGATGAGTGAAATGCAATCATACATTGCGAAGTGGAACAGAGAAGATTGAACAAATTTTTGTGAGGCTTGCTGTCTGATATATCTAGATGGGTGAGAACATGTGCCCCAAAGGATTCATATTCTGTGATCAGATTAGCCATGGAATTTCAAGAAAATTAATGTAGTAAGAGGAGTAAGGGATAAGAGAGAAGTATTTTTCACTGATGTGAGGTGTTACAGATGTGGTAGAACAGATGTGCAGAGGCAATGTTCCCAATCTCATTGTAGTAGGTGTGGTGTGCTTGGATGCCACCAACATGATTGTAGGAATGATAAGGGGAAACAGGGGTCAAATAAGCAGGTATTAAACACAAAAAGGAACCTCAAACCCACCATATGAAGCTATCAATAAATTTTGATCCAATGAATACAGATTCATGGGTTGTAGGGGGGTTGTAGTATAGTGGGAATAGTGAAAGACAGACAGCACAAGTTTTTATTACACACAGGAATGCATGTTACAGTAGCAAGTGTGGACCTTGTGTGTCAGAGGTTATTAAACTCTCCACAGTATAATTTATGTGCAGTTGGAGATAATATGCGGAATTTACAGGTGGGGATGCAGTATTTTAGGCAAAGCATAGAAGTTGTGCTCTGAGTAAGCGATAGTTATTGCATGATCTTAGGACTGGACTTTCTGACAAAACAGCATGCCAAAACTGACCTCAGGTAATATAGAGTTGAACTTAAGGGGACAACATACGAGCTAGGGGAGATGGCCACCTGTAAAGTCTAAACTGCAGTCAGCAGCACAAAGGATTAATTCACATGTGCTGCAAGGTACCAGGAAGTTGCTCTGGGTGAATGCTGAACTGGAATGACCTGTTAATGCATTTTGCTTATACTCTGTCTCTCATGACATTGATGTCAGTGGGACATTGAGCTCTAATCCCCCCATGTCCCTCACCATTATTCCTCCTCTCATCTCTCTCTTCTCATCTCCTCCCCTGCTCTCTCTGCCCATCTCATCCTCTGACCCTCTCTCTGTCCATTCCCTCATCTTCCTTATCTCTGTCATCACCTACTCCCCCTCTGTCTGTCCATCTCCACCTCCCCCCCCCCCCCCCCCCCCCGTCCATCCCCTCCTCTATCCATCTCAACCTTCCCCAAGCTGTGCCCATCCGCACGTGTACCTCCCTGGAAAATGGGTCGATGAAGTAAGCTGTTTCAACTCCTACTACACTCCTGTCATGCAGGGCAACCTAAATGTTTGGAACATGAAAAATGTTTCTTGCACTGCTCTGCATAGCAGGTTGATAAGGCAGGCCAGTCTATCCCAGTACATCATGTCTGTTGTTCAGGGCAGTCATGTCACAAGCTGAGAAACCATTTCTTGCCCCTACTTCCCTTCCTGTGGGACCTGTGAGGTTCTAACCTTGACAGTGCGTTGTGTGAGACAAGCAGTATGTGCACCAAATTCACTGAAAAGAAAATGATGCAACACACTCAAGGACTATGTTCAGTGGCACAGCATATAATATGTGCATATTGAGAAGTTATAGTGTTAGTGTTTCATTTATCTTGATCATTGACTATCAGATGATCCTCAGGAGGGCTGTCTGTGCATCCAGTGTGTGACAGCATTCCCTGCTTTTATCTCTTCATTGATTATACTCTGTGTCGATGTACTGGCTGAAAAAAATAGGAGGTGGAAGTGCAACTACTGACAACTGTAAATGATGTAGCTGACAGATGCAAAGTTACATTTCACAGTCTTTTACTTTCACTGTTCGCAACCCCCCCAATATTACAGTTATATGCCCAGTGCACTATTTTTTAACTTTCAATAAGCCTCATTAATAGGTTGCAGGTGAACATCCACATAGTTTACTGTTGAACATGTACAAGCAGAAAAAAACATAACCACATAGTCAACAGTTCTTTTGGAATAATCAGGTATGTATGGAATAGACACTGTCGTCGTTTTAACACATGGCATAATTGTGTTACACTTATTTCATAGTTAAGTTAATGCATTGTTGTAGTTCTAACCAACAAAGGTTCCTCATCTGAAACTTGGCCACAGACTGACTGTCTCAGGACCAAAAACTGGGCCGTTATATATCCTCACAATAATAGGTACTGGAACTACACATTGTTCGAAGTTAAATTTATAGAAAGTACAATTAAAACTTAGCTCATTAAATTAACTGAATACACTGAAAAATTGGTTCTTTTTAACAGTTTCTTCTACTACAAGAGTTAGACTGAATTATTTGTTTAAATCAAAAAATTAACAAATATCATTACACAAACAATACTTTTCACAAAATTATTAATTACTTTGGAATTAATTAAGGGCTGGCTTTGTTAACATGTTTTTGAATAGAGCCAAATAAATACTTTAAGAATGCTATTAGTTGTTCCTCCAAATGTTTTCCATTAGTACAGAATTTATATTTCTTTCTAAGTCAACAATAGAATTTAAGTTACGAGACAATTATCGATTTCACCCTATAACAAAAGATACTAACTAGGTACAGTTGAAATAAATTAGAAAATCAATTACATACATAAAACTAGGCACAAAATTTGATCTGGTGTTATATTATTTAGAACTGAGGGCCAACCTTTCTCTTTTATGAAAATGCAGATTATACTCGCATCTGTTAATGGTAATTAGTTAGAAGTGAAAAAATGAATTCTAAGGAGGCAGATGGCAAAACAAGGGGGGAAGTAAAAATATCCCAGCTTGCTTCATCACAAGTGTTTTGACTCTGCAGGCAGGAAGTGTGCTAAGCTTAGAGGTGAACAGTGTTTGCAACAACCCTTATAGGGTAACCATGCTCCACCAAGAGTACATGCTCCTGTTGAACGAACAGCTTCAGCCATTTGAATTGGGTCACATTGTGGGCCAGCAGCAAGCAGGCTAGATGTATCAAAGGATAGCCATACATGTTGGGCACAATGTATTGGTGGTGTGTCACTGCTTACAGCAATGGTCTGTGGAACATTACCACACCTGTAGAGCTTGTCCTGGATGTCTGCGTTTTACAGACATACGTCAAGATTGGTGCGTAGTGCTAACAGCAGTGGCTGACCAAACATCATCTGTGGAAGAAATCTGGGGCACATGCTGCACCTGCTGTGTCACCAGGAACCATTGGCAACCATCTACTTGCAGCAGAACTATGCCCATGTGTGCCTCTTCCCACACCAATGCTGACATCACAATACCTCCAAGGAAAGGTACTCTCGTGTTGTGAAAGAGCTGAGTGGAGAATGGAATGACACTCTTTTTGTCTTCAGTGATGAGAGTAAGTACTGTATGTATGCAAGTGGTGGACATACACATATATGGTGTAGACCTGCTGTGCAGCCTATTTCAGAGTGCACTTGCCCGTGACACAGGGGCCCCACCCTAGGCTTCGAAATGTGGAGGCCATCAGTCACATTTGGTGTTTCTATAGGGTGAAGTAACAAGGGCCCACTACAATGCACAGGCTTTTATCTCTGTGCTACTGCCACTTCTTCAACATGAAGGTGATGTGCTTTTTCAGCGTGACAATGCACGTCAACATACAGCTGCCATTACACAAAGTGCTTTCATGGTATACAAGTGCCCTGACCAGCAAGATCACTATATCTCTTGCAACTGAACACATATGGGACATGATGAAGTTGGAACTTACTTGATCTACAGGGCCTGCAAGAATCATTGCCAAATTGAAAAAAAGTGCAAGATTCTCAAGACAGCATTGGACACCTTTATGGTTCTTTGCATGTGAGATTCATGCATGTACTGTGGTCAGAGGGGTACAAACTATGTACCGATGTGACTCACTGGGTGGGCATCCTTTACTGTGATGTGTGTGTCATTTGATCAGAATTTATCATGTACTCCTACAGTTATGAACTACCTGTCACTTGTCAGTAAAATGACATCGCCATTGAAGGTGCTGCATTTTTCCCAGCTGTGTATGTATAGATAGCTAGATAATGCAGATATAGTGTTAGATATACTATATCAAGAGGTATAGTTTCCTGGTCTTTTTTCAGTGTAGACCTTGATTCGTGCCGTGTATCTGAAGGTTCACTTCTTTGATAATTTGTATGGAACATGATGACTGGATGAATGACTGAATTGTCATCTGATTACAGCCATTGTTTCGCAGAACTTCAATAACTTTATATATCGTAACTTTTCCCAATGTTTGTTCATTCCTTTAGTTATTAATTTATTAATCATTTTCTATAGATCCCTTCATGAAGGAGAACCTTTAAAGGTGTGGAACAAACCAAGAATACATTAACAAAAGACAAGCAATTGGTGAAAACTTAATCTGTACAATGTATTAACAAGGAACTATTACATTTTGCATAATACTGTTTTGTGTTTACACCAGCAAAATGTAACCTAGTAAATTGGATTCTATCAAGTCAGCAAAAAGTTTTAATATTCTGGTATAAACACTACCACAAGCAGAACTCGCGTCCCTTGGGAACATAAAATAATTGTAACCTCCTAAGAGATTTTATTTGTGAAACTGTCTCTCAGTGAGATAAATTTAGTGTGCTGCACCAACTCAAGATGCATACCTGATCACTTATTAGTGTGTAGAGTAACAGCTGTTTGCTGGTAAACAAGTTGCAAACTACTCAATTACTAACTGGTAGGCCTGTACGCAGTGTTTCTCACAGTTGTTCAGTGTATTCACACAGCAAATTTCTATGACATCAGTGCATGTGGTGGTGTCAAATAAGTGTAACAGCTTTTGTCATAGTGTTGCATGAAAGATATGTGCAATGCGAAGGAAACACTGTAATGCTCATTTTAGTGTCATCTTTTATGAACACGGAATGAAAGTTTGGAAGATTCCTCTGGGGTTTTGGAGTACCATGAAGCTTGTCTGCTGGATTTGTAATGTGGGTAGCTATCAGTCTTCTCAGACCAAGGCACAGTGTCAGCCTGATGTGTTTTCTACAGAATATTCTAAATACAAGTTTCCAAAAGGACAATGCATCCTACAACTGACGTCTGTCCAGATGCTTTGTAAGCTGAGTGAATGTTTTCTTAACCAGCACAATCACCTTATCTGTCAACAACACAAGCAATCAATGGATGAAACTCATGAAAAAACAAGGATTTAATGTCAATGAGATCGGTTGAGGTACACTCAGCAATCCTTTTATTTCATATATCTCCCAGAATTGGGACCTATTTACCAATGATTTCTTTCTCCAACCACTTAAATATTTTTATTATATTGCAACTAAATTAGCACTTGGTTGCTGTTCTGTATGGCTTGTTTGTGTAGCGTCTGCACATGATTAAATGTCAGTTTGATGAGTAGAATAACGAATTTAGAAAATGCTGTAAACATCTGTTTACTATAGTTTGACTGGTCTTGCAGTAAACGACATTTGAACTGTAACCTTTTTTGAGTGAAAATCATAGCTATGAAATGTATCAGTCAAACACAGATACAGATCCTGATGTGTAAGAATTTTCCATGCATAATTAGCCTCATATAATTTCCAAGCACAAGTTTTGGCCATTATATAATGTTTCAAGTTCAAACAATGGAAACATCGAGATGTGTCTTCTTCATAGTAAGTAACATTGATGCATCAAGCTTATATTGTCTGTTCCCTAGCTTCACTGATAATGCATTTCAGTTTCTCATTATTATTAAATTCTCATCCCACCTGATATATATAGTTTACAAGTTCATTAATACTATGAAGCACTTCTCAAATTTCTCTGTCATAGCTATAGTTTGCATAATACCTGTATAATTACAATGCCCGTGGAATATCTGTTTAGTTTCATAATCAATGTTCCTTCCATTTGATGCACATAATTACTCATTTCCAATGCCCTTGTTCATTATTATTTCTATTTCTGCTCTACCATTGCCTAACCCTGTCTGAAAAATTGTATGATCCCCACTCCAAAAATCTCACTCTCCTGTCCATCATGTCTCTCTTTTTCCTCAAAATCTACCTGCATCCTTTTCATTTCTACCTTTAGGTCTTCTAGTAAAGCAAATTGCTTTAGTATTATAATATTCCATGTACTCAGCCAGCATAGAATTCTTTTGATGTCTAATACCAAAAGGCCTGGTGGTTTAGTGGTAAAGTTCATGCTTGGAAAATGAAAGACCAGTGATGGAATCCTGGTCCGAGTATAGAATATTTCAGCCTGCCTTTAACCAGGAATGTCAGATGATTCAGATTCCACATTGAACTTTATATCCCCTTTCCCTGGTAGGATTTTGAGGTAAGTTAGGGACACAAAAGTCACCAAAGTGATGTCCAGTTGAAGACTTGGATCAGTGAACTGAGCCTCATGGAATAATTGTACGTCTAATAGCTCCATCCAGTAGTACTCCTCATCTGGGGATTCAGATGAGGGAGCATTTTACCTCCAGAACATTTTACCCAGCAGGAGACTGTCAATACATTTTTAGCAGACTGCAAATACTAAGGAAGGTTTCCCATTTCCTTACACACCACAGTACTACAGATAGCATAATAGTTGTTATGCCAGGTGACTTCCATCAACTGTGAGTACTCAAGGAACTACTGTCTTCCTCCAGAATGAAGTTTCTTTCTGTACTGGCCTCAGCACGGAGGATTGCTGCTTCCTCTCTCTCTGAATTATGTTGATAATTTCCTGGCTCCATTAGCTACATAACTGTGAAAAAAAGACAATGAGTGTCCACAAAAATTATCCAACAATCTAAAATTAAACAAGAATCTGAAATTACCTTTTTTGATTAACTGATTAGTGAGTTTGAAAATGTGTCGTGCTCCGAGAAATAAATTCAATGGGCAGTACAAGAATACGTAGAATTTCTCAAATATGACAATGATTGTCTCACTTTTTGAAGATGGATTACTCTGATACCAAAAAGGTACTTCAGTAGTACACAAGAAGTTAATATTTTTATATTGTTAATATGTATTTTCATTTACCAAGCTGATCTTGTATGATTAAATCCACTGTACCCAACAAGCTAGGAAATAAAGTTAGAAAATACTCACAAAATATATTTTACTTGGAATATATCAACTATTTCAGGTTGATTTTGAAAATTAAAATCTTAAATATGGCAAAGAAGTCAGATCAATTAGAAAACTTTGTTGGATACCAACAAAACAATCAGCAAATTGTCACTGACCAACACTCCTCAAATTGAAGATACAAAAAACAAACTTTTAAAAACGCTTATTCAACTTTGGTACCATCTGTAACACCAATTTCACAAACAAAACTTCACATATGATCACATTAATGGATTTATTTCATTGTTTTCATATCTTTTATTTGTTAATGTTAACTTGCATAATAAAAGTTGAACAAAATATTTTGGAAGCTACCTTTTTTGGGGTTCTTGGGTAAAATGTAAGCCTGGGCTAACGTTTTAAGAGTAGATACGCAAAATCTCCCAAAACAATACTCAAGTCAGCCAGCAGAAATAGACCGTTAACAGTCTAGGATGAACCAAGATGGTCCTCATCTCTCCAGTCTGACACACAATCTGTGGCCATGCCAAATAGACTGGAGAATTTGTAACACTGTGACTGCATGTTGCACTATTTGAGACAGTCTACTTTCCTGAAGAGGACATAATTGTGACCTAGAAATTTCACATTTGTTTTTTTCCTTTCTAATCCATAAAATGATATCCTTTCTTTTTTTTCCAGTGAAGTATTTGGGCCAATAAATAAGGTAGTGATATATAACAGTCATGTACATGGTTGTGTTCTTCAGATTCTACTACAATGACTCTGCCTTGTGAAACTCAGTGTAGTTTAAGGAAGCTTTGTCTTCTCTTCATTGCCTCCGCCCCTCCTCCCCCCAAGGCATACACTAAAGCACTGTTGTGACTGAATTATGCAGTAGGCTACTGGATGTCCCTGTGAACTGGGACAAATATCAGGAGTGCCATGTTTACTTTGTGTTGGTTGTTGTAACTGCAGGTCAGTAATGGCTGTACGAGAATGTGACATACAAATATTGGAGACTATTTTAGCAATATTTTGTAAAGCTTCTTAATTTCCATGATAGCAAAACAATGCCAAAAAACAACTGCATCAAGGAAATGGTACAGTGTACAGGACAGCTAGACAACCAAATGAACCTGTCATGCAGTGCTTGCGAAAGACACCATGTTTCCTGCTGCATTCAGCAATGTTAGATCTATAGTTCAGACGATCATTTCCTGAAAAGTATAAGAATTCTGTAATGAATAAAAATACAATAGATTCCAAGAGGGCGCAAGTTCTCCCTCTTCTCCTGCCACCTCACCCCCTTGTTGCAGACATCCATGCATGAGATCCTTACAAGGTACTACCAGACAGACAGGGATGACTTAGGATTTTAAAGGTGTTACACCTTCATCATATCCATTTTATTCTGTCTTGTGACAGGCAGATGCTGGCCTCCCAGAAGCTGAACTGCTTCCTGCTTCATACTGCAAAATGAAATGTCATCTTACTGTACCCGATCTCATTTGCATCAACTTTATTCACTCCAAAATGCTGAAAGCATCCTCTCCTTTCCCATTTGCTTCAGCTGTGGCTGATAATGAGGAACATATGTATCATTATTGATCATACGCACACAACAAAATCAAATCCTGCTCAGTTTGTTTGCTGCTGTCCACGTGACGAGTGGTGTCGAATTCTGTCTTTGTGATCACTTAAAAGTGTATTAAATGTTGTACAGTACAATACAGTAACCAAGATGAGTATTATGAGTAAATACAAATCATTAAGTTTATAAGATAAAATGAGAGTGCTTGATAAAATCCAAGATAGTGCTTCAGAGTTTAGGATTGTTAAGTTCATTGTTACAGTATTAAGAAAAATCATAATAAAGCTTTGGACCTTTTTTGTACAAAAGGCGAATTAGCCAGAAAGCGAGCAAGTGGCTCAAACCTGACCTCTCATAGTTAGTGCTGTGTAAACTTAAGCCATTATCAATAGGTACTGAGAATGAAAATATTGCCATGGCATCGTCATGATGTAGTAGTGCCTCTGCTATGGATCATGGGTCATAGAGCTAGATGACTCCAACAAATAAATGGTAAAATATAAATTTGCAATACAGCGCATGTGCAGTAGTGTATATATCAAGCTTGTTTAACATAATCTTTCAAAGTGTATTGTAACTTTAATTTGTTTGTCCTATTTGTAATTATTATAATATCATTACATTGGTTGCTATTAATTTAAATAAACTATACAGTATTTCTCATAATATTATGGTTCATCTAGTTTTTACTTAACTGCTAATGTATGAAATGTACCAATATATGACTGTTAGAATAAGTATGACATGACACGTTGACCTCAAGTATCAGGCTGCCACATCTAAAGGCTTATAAAATTTTTTGTAACAATCTTATTTCATTTGTCTGGTCTTTTAGAGCTCAATTTATTATACTGATTCATATTCTGACAATTTGTTTTGATCTTAGAAAGCATACAAATATCTATGTGCTGGTTAGACTGTTACTGATCGATAGCTGAACATAAAACATAAACAACTCTCATTTTGAAATTCCTTGATATCTTTTAGAAAAAGTGAAACCAGCTTCTTGTTAGTATTTATGGAATAAACTCATGCAAATGTCAGGAACATTTTCCAACTAATAATCTTCATGATATAAGCGTTGTTACTGAACATATTTTGTGAATTTCAATACCAAAAGTCAAAAGCTGTCTAAAACTTTATGTTGCAATGTGTGATTGGATTTTGGATTTGATCAGTCAGCATACACCAGCTAGTTTTTGATTGTAAGCCATAAATTTTCTGCTTCTAATAATGAATGATGTAAGCAGTGACTGTTCGAAATATATACAAACAGTGGCATATCAATCACTCAGGGTTTCAGTTTTCTGACGGTTTTTTGTGAGCCAGTTTTGTTACAGTTTTATGCAATAAATATGTAATTCTGGAAGAGAGCATCATGTTAACCTGACTTTCTTGAAATTTCTCTCGGCATCTGCAAATCGTTAGCTACATTGCCGAAAATTTAGCAAGTTGCATCTAACTGTTACATCCTGTTATACCTCACATGTTATATACCTTCATTTCATTGCATTTCATTTTATATTTTCATATAAACATTTTGAAAAATATTTGGAGTTTGAATAATTTGGCCTGAAACTCACCTCAATTAGTCCAAATCAGTAATCTTTCACTGTACATGTTTTACTCATTTCCTCTGCTCAGAAATTCCTTTATAGAAGACAAACTGTCACTGATTCACAATACTTAGTTTAATAAAAATATTTGTCACCTGTGCTATATATCTTCTTTACCATTGTTTCCTGACACAGAATTTTGCACCTCTTAATATAATTTCTTCCAAATATAAACATAAATTTCTGCTTTAACACATGATCTTAAACTGAAGTTAAGTTCATTTTCTTACTTAAAATAATTGATTAAATTTTCTGCATAACTTATTTCCCATTTCACCAGGTAGCAGATGATGTAATCACGAACTTGAAGGGGAGATAAAAAGAAGCAAAACAATGTTTCTTGACATGAAAGAATCTTTATTTTAATGAAACCTACAGTTTATAACAATACATACTCAAGACAGTTGATTTACATGATACAGAGGCATACTTCTTTTATTTTCAAATATGCTTTCAGATGTGTTATGAAACATTTATTTTCCAAAACCACCTTTACATGCTGGACTAGACGTCACTTCCTTGCTTGACTCTTCCCACTGCTTCGGAGTTTTTGCCTTAAATGACACAAATTAAAGAGACTTCTTTGAAACTGTCACATATAGGTAAACAAGCATTACAGATTGCACATTCACCTCTTTTTATCAGTTTTACAAGGAGCTACCATCAGCAAGCAGATTAGCAAATAATAAATGAAGTTACAGTAGTCTCTCTTTCATAAAGATCACGGCTATGCACACTTAACAGTATAGAAATTGGCTGACAGAAATCACTTCTAGAAATCGTGTCACGTACAGCACTGACATGAATTAATTGTTTTTTCAGTTTATGTTGGTGACACTCAGAGCAGAAGTATAATTACATGAAAATGGTCCTTTAAGTATTCTAAACATGTTCTAAGATGATACAAAAACTTTGTGGAAATGCAATACAGCTTCATTAGTTGCAGATGTTTAACCCCCCTCCCCCCCCCTTTTTTTTAAGAGTAATGTTCATAATGGTTGTGTGATTAATTCTAAATCTCAGTAGCCCTGAAATGGAAAACACTAAAGAAAATAAGAATCCAAATGCCAATAAAGACAAAAACAAGTTAGGAATATACGAATGATATAAAGTGCACTGATAACTTGATTGCTGTATGTTAATGATTCACTAGCTGCTTTATGCCATTGTGTTTTGGAAAGGCATCTGAGATTATGCAAAAGAACTTGCTCTTCTTCTATCAGGAGTGTACTGAAAGTTTCTAGAGGAATGATGGGTACCAAGTGGTCAGAAAAAGGTGCAGGTCATTACCTTTTTCAAGAAAGATTGTTGCACAGATGCACATAATTATAGGCCTATGTCACTGACATCAATCTGTTATAACATTATGGAACATGTTTTATTCTCAAGTGTTATGGTATTTTTTGAGAATGAAACACCCCACTATAATAATCAACATGGATTTGATAAACCAAGATCTTGTAAAACTCAGGTTTCTCTTTTCAGCCAAAAAATTCAGAGCGTCAAACACAAAGTTGTCCAAGTAGATGCTGTTTTTCTTAATGTCTGGATGGTAGCAGATAAATTTGCACTGTTCTTTAGTGCACAAAAGAAAAGCTTACTGAGTATTGGGACAGATTTGTGACTGGCTCCAGGACTTGTCAGCATGTAGCGCTTTTCTCACATGACATACTGAAAGCTTTGGATCAAGGTAGTCAGATAGATGCAGCATTTCTTGATTTCCAAAAAGCATTTGACTTAGTCCCACATCTTCATTTATTGTCAAACGTATGATCATATGGCGTATCAAGTGAAATTTGTGACTGGACTGAAGGAACTGACCTGGAAGATTCTTGCAGACAGACATAAGCCATCCTGGTCAAGTCTATTAACAAAGTTCCAAGAACTGGCTTTAAATGATGACTCTAGGAATATACTAATTCCCCTATGTACTGGTCACATAGGGATTGTGAGGATAAGATTAAAATAATTACTATGTGCACAGAGGCATTCAGTGAGATGTACACTCTGCCAAGCAACTAATGGTAACTTGCAGAGTGTACAATGATGAGACAAAACATTATGATGACCTTTTTCACAGCTTGTTTGTCCATCTTTGGAACAAGATACACCACAGATTCTGTGTATCAGGGGTCCGACAGTTTCTTGGTAAGTTTGTGGAGGTATGTGGCATTAGATGTCTATGCACAGGTCATGTAATTTGTGTAAATAGCAGGCCACCGATTTATATACAATGTGATGGTGCCTGATAGTGACCCAGATGGGCTGCATAGGATTTACATCAGGTGATTTGGCTGCTGAGACATCAACATGAGTACATTATAATGCTCCTCAAACCACTGCAGCATGGTTCTGGCTCTGAGACATGGACAATCATGCTGCTGAAAGATGACATCGCCGTCGGGGAATACATCTAGCATGAAGGGATGCAGGTGGTTTGCAGCTGTCGGTGTGTCTTTGATTACTGCCACAGGTCCTATGCAAGTGCAGGAGAATGTCTCCCATGGCACAGTACTGCTCCCACCAGCCTGCGGCTATGGCGCACTGCATGATTTGAGCCACCGTTCGCATTGATGACAGCATTTGTGGAGACAACCAGCAACCTAATGTAGCAAAAATGTGATTCACCTGAAGAGCCGACATGTTTCCATTAATTGATAGCTGAATCCTTGATGGTACTGCATCCACTGCAATTGCAACTGGAGAGTCATTGTTGGGTCAACACGTGAACACACAGGAGTGGTCTGCTGTGGAGCTCCATGTTCAACAATGCACAATGAACGGTGTGCTCCGAAACACTTAGGTGTGCACCAGCATTGTGCTCTTTCGGCAGATATGCCATAGGTCACCATCTAAGCACTTCACAGAGCAAATAAGCCTTCAAAACCCCATATTCTGTGAAAAGTCATGGACGTCCTTCCATTTAGTGTTTACTGGTAGTTTCCCTGCCCTTCTATTTCTTTTCATAGATGCTCACAACAGCAGCATGTGAACATTTGACCAGCTTCGCCATTTTCGAGATACTCCTTTACAGGCTCTGTGTAGCAATAATCTGTCCTTTGTCAAAGTCACTTACGTCTATGGATTTCCCCAGTTGAAGTCCATATCTGTGCTATGGTGATCCCTTAGCAGATCCATGCTCCACTAACATACTTTTGTTAGCATGTCACGTGTCGGCAATGCCACCAGGCAGCATCCAATGTCGTGTGAGCATTGGTCATAATGTTTTGCCTTATTAGTATAGATGTAGAGCTCAAAGTGTGGTTCTTAAAGGTTTGAAAATGGCAGATGTAAAGGTAAGTTAGGGAGTACCCCAAGGAAATGGTGTAGTGGATAACGTTGGAAGTACTATGATCCTGTTCACAGACAATGTTGTTTTCTACAGGAAAGTTGCAATTCCAGAATATGGTAGCAAATTACAGCAAAAGCTGTGTTACAGGGCCAGGTAGATGACCTTTAACATTAACAAATGTAGCACAATGGGCATAAATAGTTGAAGGATAATTTACTGTTTGTTTAGCAACTGTAAAGTACCTAGTAGTAATTGTCATGAGTGACCTAAATTGAACTTAAAACTAATGGTAGGAAATGCAGATATCAGGCTGACAGTCATTGAATGAATCATAAGGAAGTCTAATAAATAATTCATGAACAAAAGAAGTAACTTACAAAACATTTTTAAGGTAGAGTCCTGAGTATTGCTCAGCAGTCTGGGACCAACACAAAGGGGAGGGGGAAAAGGTAAAAAAAAGGGGGGGGGGGGGTGGGAAGAGAGGAAAAGAGAGTTAAAAAGATAAAAAATAGGTAGGTAGGTAGAGAGAGAGAGAGAGAGAGAGAGAGAGAGAGAGAGAGAGAGAGTTAAAATTCTGAGAGCATACGTTGTTTCAACAAGAGTAGGCCAATTTATTATTTTTCCACACACATCTCCCACAGTAACAATGATGAGAAAATCAGAGAAATTACAGTTCATGTGGTGGTTTACTCATACTTATTCTTCCCATTTACAAATCGAACATGGAAAAATGGGGGAGGGGGGTATATATTGTTGCCAGATGAACCCTCCAACACACATAAACTATGTGATCAAAAGTAGCCAGACACCCCCCACAAACTCACGTACTTCGAGCGTGGTCAGGTGATTGGGTGTCACCTGTGTCGTACGTATGTACACAAGATTTCCACACTCCTAAAGATCCCTTGGTCCACTGTTTCCAGTGTGATAGTGAAGCGAAAATGTGAAGGGACGTGTACAGCACAAAAGCTTTCAGGCCGACCTCGTCTGTTGACTGACAGAGACCGCTGACAGTTGAAGAAGGTCGTAATATGTAATAGGCAGACAGCTATCCAGACCATCATACAGGAATTCCAAACTGCATCAGGATCCAGTGCAAGTACTATGAAAGTTTGGGGGAAGATGAGGTGAGAAAACTTCGATTTAATGGACGAGCAGCTGTTCATACACCACACATCACACTGGTAAATGCCAATGACACCTCACTTGGTGTAAGGAGTGTAAACATTGGACAATTGAACTTTGAAAAAATATTGTGTGGAGTACACAATGTGGCAATCCAATTACAGGGTGTGCCCAATGAACATCATTTGCAGGCATGTGTAGTGCCAACAGTAACTTTCGGAGGCGCTAGAGTTATGGTATGGTTGTGTTTTCAATGGAGGGAGCTTGCACTCATTGTTATTTTGCATGGCACTATCACAGCACAAGAC
Source organism: Schistocerca americana (assembly GCF_021461395.2). Taxonomy (NCBI): domain Eukaryota; kingdom Metazoa; phylum Arthropoda; class Insecta; order Orthoptera; family Acrididae; genus Schistocerca; species Schistocerca americana. Next base: position 546,859,584 of record NC_060119.1, read on the forward strand.
TACATTGATGTTTTAGGTGCCTTCTTGCTTCCCCATGTTGAAGAGCGATTCGGGGATGGTGACTGCATCTTTCAACACAACTGAGCACTTGTTCATAATGCACAGCCTGTGGCAGAATGGTTACTTGATAACAACATCCCTGTATTGAACTGGCCTGCACAGAGTTCTGACCTGAATCCTATACAACACTTTTGGGATGTTTTGGAACGCTGACTTCATACCAGGCTTCACCTACCGACATCATGCAGCACTCCGTGAAGAATGGGCTGCCATTCCCCAAGAAATCTTCAAGCAACTGATTGAGCATATGCCTGCAAGAGTGGAAGCTGTAATCAAGGCTACGGGTGGGCAACAGCATACTGAATTCTAGCATTACTGATGGAGTGCACCACAAAGTTCTAAGTCATTTTCAGCCAGGAGTTTGGATACTTTTGATCACATAATGCAGCACAATGATGGTGGCTTGGAGAGTATAGATGTGGATGTAGAAGTACAATGTATGAAGTCAAAGAAAGGTGATCTACTTTTATACCATCAAAATACAGCAATTTGCACAACTCACAGAATTAGTAAGTTTTTTAGTCAGGTGAGGTGTTGTTGCAGGGTCATACACATTTTCCAACTGTGACTCTTTATATACTGAAGTCAAGCAGAATTATTCATATGATGTGGATGTAACACCCTACATAAGTGTGCTGAATAGCATTCTTCAAGAGGAGTGTACACAAACAATTGTTCTGAAAAATATTTTCACTTTTTCCTCTGGTTTGGTCAGTCACTCTTCATGAGAGCACACATCTCTTGCACTTTCTTTGGACATATACAGAAAATAATGAATTCAGAACAACTATTGCATGAGTATAATTTTAGGTGGTGTAGCTTACTTTAGGATATTACCTGGTGCTGAAATACGTATTTGGTTGTACTAAAACATGAGCATATGCTCATGGATGCTCCCTCTCTCAAAAGTTCCTAACATATGATGTAGCACAATGTGTCTTAAATGCATTTGCTCTCCCCATTTCTCTACATTCTGGTTGCACAACTTATATGATAGATATAAAGAGAATATTGTACAGCGTACATTATGCCCTGTAGTCAGTACTTGTTCTTATTTTAAGTACACTTACCACAATTGACAAGGCATGAACACCATTTTTCAGTTCATCCTTCAGTATTTCATTTACTATCCGATGCCTCTGAAATAAAATGAAAAATATTAAATACTCACTGCACATAGTGACTAAATTACATGGCAAATTGCTGAAATTATATGTTACTGAAATGTTAACGGACTTGATTAAACACACTATAGATGGTATTAAGGTGTTCGATAGGTGGACAATGCATATAACTGAGAAAATTGCAACTTTTTGTTTAGTGGTGTCTTTCCTTTCATTTTACTAGGTTACATTTAGCTTGTGTAAGCACAAATAGTATTTACCAATGTAGTAATAGTTTATTTTTGTGTACTGGTGTGTCTACATTGGCTCTTCCCACATCCCACAAGGTTCTCAGTCCTTATGGTGTCTACGGTACCCAATGGATTATGAAAATTCAACAGATACTGACACAAATAAAAATCTTACAGAATTAAGAATATATGACAGAAAAATTATAAAACTAAAGCCTTTATCATAAGCTAATGCACAATGACAAAATTTTCAGCATGTAATAATACTAGTTTTCTTTACTAAACAATACCCATATATGTTACTTTTGTAATGTCTGCCTTTGTTAAATTCAGTAACCACAGTTATGCTTTCTACTGCCTTAGTAAGAGCAAATAATGTTTTTGAATTTTAGATGAATAAGTAAAAGTTTAAAAATGTTTGAGCATTTGGAACATTCCCTCCGTTGTTCCAGGCCAACACTAATAACTAATGACTTGGCATCAGTGGTGATTTCATTATGCCTAGTTTCTGGTCATTGATTCTTTTAAGTATATTCAAATCTGCAGAAACGCTTATTGGCCCTACTGAAAAAGAGGATCATGTCAGATACTACCAAATATGGTATGGGCAATCGTGGAAGGCATGAATAATTTAGAATAACAGCGTTTGGCCATTTACACATTAAACGTAGTTCTCAGATCAACTGTACAAAATCATTATTCAGGGGGTGTCAAACACAACGCAACTAAATGTAAAGAATGCACTTGTTTCATGCAGTCACTTGACAGTTCATTCTAACCAAAGATCTGAAAAAAGTACGAAAAACTTTATATTACATATCAACCCACATTTATAAGAGGCAACGTTTCAAATTTTTCTGAAACGACGACGACTTTGAAATGAGTTTCCGAACCACGGGGCACATTATGCATGTATGATTCATTAATAATCTGAATATGGTGTGGCTGCAAATTCTCTGACAGTTTTTGGCGTATTGATGTTTCAATCGGTTTCGCAGCTGGTTCTGAATTAATAGACATTTTATTTAACCCACATCGACCACAGAGTCGTACGTTTTGTACACCTGTAAAGAAAAAGGTTCATCATAAGGAATATGGTTGGAAGGAATTGTAAACAAATTGAAAATTTTGTTCGATGTGGCTAATGAGTTTAATTGACATAAGGAAATATTCTCACTTGTAACCAATTTGACTGATCGAATCATTTGCAGAGTCGTCGACTATTGAAGGAGTCAATCAGCTGTCTAGCATAAACAAACCACAACTGCTTACTACAGCACTGGCAACCCAAACTCGACAAGCTGCGCGCATCTTCCATTTAACGATTTGAATTGTGACGACTTACTAAAAGTGTATTTACTTCTTTTTGGAGAGCAGAAACTTGCGTCATTAAAAAATAAATAAAAAGTACTCATTGGGCTAATGTGTGTGTTTCGGACTATAAGAGGACAGCTGACTTTAGAGTCTGTGATATGAGAGTGGACAACAATACTTGACGAATTTTTGTATTCGCGATGTCACTTTGTAAGCCCAGTGTCTGTAACTAGATGTTATTTATTTTTGCATGTATTTTAAGTACGTTTTACAAACGGATTTCATTTGATGGTTGTATTATTGTAACTCTGTCCATAGCACTTCACTTGACTACCTACAGCTAGCTACATCTTTGGTCAGCAAATTTGAGGAATCTTTGACAATGTTTTGATCAGCTGTGCGTGATTTTCAAATTTGATTGTCGTCGCGCAAGAAATTTTGTGGATGATCTGAAACTACTTGAATCATGGCGTATGAAGTACATGTACTTTACGATGGATTCTCGAAGATGACGGAGAATGGAATGGAAGCTAACTGTAGTTGCACGTTAATTAAAGGACCGAAAAAAATAATAGTCGATACTATGACAGCATGGGACAAGGAACTTATAATCGAAGGTTCTCTAATTTTTTGTTTTGTAACGAGTGACGCTTCTTGCTTTCTTTTTTTAAAAACCTTTTTCATTTTGACGTAAATACAAATATCTAAGACCAAGCATTTGAAAATATTTATTTTCTTAAAACACTTTTCGAGCCCCTTCAGCGTCCTATTCAGATGGGACATGCAATTATCAGTATGTGCATTCAGTTAATACATATCCATATAGCGTACAATATTCATAATAGATAAGCTTAATGTTGAGCTTTGCCGCAGTTTAATTGAAATCACTCCTTCTGCAGGACTAGCACGCCATGGAGTCACCTGCGAAGAAATTGACTATGTGGTTTGTACTCACGGTCATTCAGATCATATAGGGAACAACAACCTTTTTATGAATGCAAAACATATTGTGGGGTTTTCTGTATCCTTCAAGAATACGTATTTTATTCATCCATTCGAAACAGGTAAGTAACTCCATTATCTTTTGGAGTTTGTCAAAAGTAGGATTATAATACATAAACAAAAATTGGCACTTTACAAAGATACAGCGAATAGTAAGTGATATCAGCGGAATGCATTTTCATTGTACAGTGGAATGTGCACTGATAATTGGCCAGTAAGTTTCAGTGAGTGATACTCTTTACAATGTATGGTTATCAGCCATCTGCTTAACTTTTTGCAGAATGGTGTAAACAATTGTTGTTGTAACAGTAAACATAGCCAGTGAGTTTTCTGTGTTGGATGTCATGCTTAGTCACTAGTCAAACATGTCCCAAGCATCCAGCACTGCTCGATATATCGCGATAATTCATGTAGATCCCAGTAAAATGGCAGTTGGCAGATGGCTATATTATCAATGCTAGCAGCCTTAAAATGTCCAATAAGATCTTTTAGTACTGCTCCCAATGTACCGAGAACCACTGGGACCACTTTTATTTGCTTATGCCAATGCTACTGTAGCTCAGTTTTCAAGCCCTCATACATGGAGTGTTTTCAAGTTATTTGCCATCTTATCAATCATTTGGAATAACAGTATCAGTGATCCACACTTTTTCTCCACAACTGTGATGTCTGGTATACTGTTTTACAGCATTCAATCTGTCTGAAATTGAAAATACCACAGTAATTTGCAGTGTTTGTTTTCTTTAACTTTTTCTAGCTGGTGATACCACCAGATCCTTCTCACTGGCAGTTGGTAATTTTGGCTAAGTTCCAGCAGATCATTCGTGCATTGTTGTGCCTCTGCTTGTAATCAGTCTGAGCAATAATTTTGCTGTATCTCAAGATACAGTCAGCTGTTTCATCATTATTTTTGCAGGGTATGTACTTTCAGTTCTTTGCTGATTTCTCGATTCTGGTTGTAATGGCGTTTGTTCTGATTGCTTGTCTCTTTGCAGCAAAAGTTAGTCTTTCAGTTTCTTTAATCAGATTTCTGTTGGTCACTCAAGACCAGGTATTTTCTCAGTCGATTTTACCTTCAGTCTTCTGCAAAAAAAATCTGCCCATGCAACGCTTTTGTAATGGAGTCAGAAAGAGTCGAATGGGCAAGTGGTTGTGTGCTGGAGGCGGGTGGAGGCGTAGGCGATGAAGGCAGCTGCTTGGTGTCACAGTTCTTTATTATCAACCATAAGTGGATACAGTGCAGTATACCTGCAGTAAGCAGACAACAGGTGTCGAACCCTGCAAACAGGAGCACAGGTCTGGATGAGTCACTGTAGGCGGTCTGATAGTGAATGGACTTAACTACCAGTGCATTCCACATGGCAGATGGCTGTTGGTGAGTCAGGGTGGCTTGACACTGCCGGGCTGGGGTGGATGGAGAGAGGGAGGCTGGTGGCCAGTGTAGTGGGAAACAGCAGTGACATCCAGATAAGGAACTCTGGACCAATTGGTGGGGTGCTGCATCTGGTTGTGTTGGGCCCCAGTGGCACAGAGCTGGGAGGACCCCAGTTTATATGTCAGACAATGAGGTGGTGACAGGTTCCCTGGCTGATAGTCTCGTGTAGACAGCGGCAGAGTGAAGTTGGCATGATGGATAGGCCAACAGGCAGCAGTTGTCTACTCACAGCCAGGCTGCATCAATGATAGCTCCATCAATGACAGCTGCTTCACAAGGGTGTCTGTGACCCACAGCAGAGACCAACACGTGGCGGGTGTCGATACATGGCCCAGCCATGCCAATGACCTGCTTGGCCAACCCAGGGGATATATGTGGTTGAGGAGGCTTTTTAATATGGAAGACAAGTACTGCCACATATATTCAGTGCCACTGAATCTTCCTAACACTGGTCATTGCCTGGAGAACTGAGTCGCTATTGAAGAAGCTGTTGATACTGCGAAATGCTATGCTGGCTGGCTGCAATCCATGCCCTGATATGGCATCAGGCTCCTGTCTGGATGTGTATAGCTACATTTACACTCTGTGAGCAATGATTCGACCCACTGAATTTCTGCTTGAGAAACTGGCTGTAACAGAAGTATTTTTCAGTTGTTTACATTTTGTATTCTGCTACTCAAGGCCGGACTGACCACTCTTGAGTGACCAATACCTTTTAGTATTCTTTTTCCTTTCTACATTTGTGCTATGTTCACTGTCTTGACTCCTGTGATGGACAGGAGTGGAGTCTTTAGGTACTGTTTTGCCCTATCCTTCTTTATTTCTTTTGTTTTTAGTCCAGTAAGCAGCTGTCATTCCACCTTGTAGGAAGAGACGCCTATCAATGCATCCCCACAAATTTTTCTTATTTTTGTATTGTCTTCCTTATTGTCACTTGATTCCAAATAGCTAATAAGAAGACATGAGGAACATGTGTGCCCTCTTTTGTCCTTAGTAAAAAGTACTAGGTGCTCATCCGGCACTCAAGACAAGTCCAAGCCTTTGTTGGCTTGTGTGAACTTATCTGTATGCATATTGCCATATAATGCTGTATAACTATGTCTTAACAAATAAGGATCTTTATTTACAAAGTAAAGGTGTCCGTGGTAGCATTGCTATGGTCATATTCTTGGATGTAGTGACTGAGGAAGTATCAAAATTCCATTGTTCTCATATACTGACATTACTACAAAATCACAATTTGGTGATGCCTCTCACTCCAAGAGACTTGTCCAGCAGATTGTGCTGCACGTACTCAACAATGCCACTGACCTGAGGGTCATAGTCACTTTTCAGCTACCCTGTGTGCCCTTAGTCTACCTGTCATTGTTATCATAGATCATAATACTTTGCTGAATACCTCATATATTCTCCTGCAGTTTCGTGTTTTTAGCTGGGACAGATATATCTCAGATGGATTTTTTGTTGTCATGCTCATTGAATCTCAAGGGACATAGTATTTGAATTGATGATGTCACGACCAACGGCTCATCTTGCATCTGTGGTACCTCAGTGCACTGCTGCCTTGAATCAGTGTTGTGTGATGAAAAGACAGGAAACCCTAACCATATGATATTGTTGTGACGTTTGATCTGTGCTTTTCTTTGGCAGTGCTGTACTACTGTTTACATCTACCTTATTAAAACTGAGTAATATTCCTTAATTTTTGCTCTGGTGGTCATCATACTTATCCAATTTCCTATAACACACTGTAACCATTTATAGCACTCACTTTAGTTTATATAGACATATCATATGCTAAATTCCTGCTTCTCTATCTACAACTCATGCTCATAATTTCCTGTTATTTACATTGACCTAAATTTTCTTGGTGCCCATGGCCTTCCTTGTCTTAGCCTTGTGTTTTCTCTGCATTACGTGGTGTAATGCTGTTTTTGTCAGCATGCCGTTGCATACTGTGTCTTGCAATTTGGCACATGAGTTTATATGCCCAGATAAATTACATTGTGTATATGTAGTCTGTGTCATCAGTTCATCCCTTAGCTCCATCCCAGGTACCATAACTGAGACTATCCGTCACATAATGGGAAGAGGACAGCAGGAAGAGGACAAACACCAGGATACAAGGACCCTACGAATGGTATAAGATGTGTACTTGCTGCCACTTACATTTACTGTTATCGGACACATTGAATCACCATTGCAGTCCTCAACTGATCTGCTCTTCAACATCCTACAGACCTTCTGACACCAAGTGTAACAGTATTGGAAATGACACCAGGAAGAATGTAATGAGCAAATGATTCTCTGCTGGAGTTGGATGGAGGCATAGATGATGAAGGTATCCATATGTCATAAAAGTTCTTTATTGTTAACACTAGACAGACATAAAGCAGTGTGCCTCTGATGGATGTTGACTCTGCCTCCAGGCATGCCAGTGTGGACACACCATTGCAAACAGCCCAGTAGTGAGCAGACTTGGCTACTTGCGCATTCCAATATGACAGTGTCCTGGCTCAGGTGGCCAGAATGAGGCAGGCCTGTGACCAGCCTAGTAGGAAATGGTGGTGGTGGTGGTGATGGGGGAACGAATCCTTGACCAGTTAGTGATTCACTGCTGCTGGAACCAGCAGAGATCGCCTCAGTGATACAGAGTGAGAAGACCCTCAGTTTTTACATAGTACCCCATAAACTGCTGTCAGGATCAATGGCTGTCTGTCTAATGGAGATGACAGCAGAGTGAAGGTGACCAGCAGTTGTTGGTTCGCAGCCCAGCTGCATCAATGATAATTAAGTCACAAGATTTTTGGTAATGCCATAGCAGAGATCAACACCTGGTGCCGTGGCAGGTGTTGATGCATAGCCCATCTGTGCTAATGACTTGCTCAGTTGGCGCAAGGGTGTATATAGTTAATGCAGAAGACAAGTGCTGCTTCTTGCCGTGCCGTTGAAACTTCCTGAAGGCTGGTCATTGCTCGGAGATAAAGGTCACTATTGAGGAAGCTGTCAAAAGTCTGCATCAGCTGGCTGCGACTCATGCTCTGAATATGGCACTGGGCTCCTGGCTGTGTCTGTACTGTTACAGTTTATTGCATAGGCTGTCAGTCCGGCTTAGCAGTACAACTTTTCTGTGTGATGAATCTTGGTTTGTTGTGTCTTGAGAAGCTTTCTGTTGTTGACTTCAACCAGCGTTGATTCTTTGCTATCTTTCACACAGTGTGCCAAAGCATTCCTTTCTTCTTCCAGTGTCTGCTTTTGTGGGCAAGTACAGCCTGTTGACGTCACGGAAATACGGAAGCGTCCGATCCCGCCCGTCTGCTTTGACCCATGATGTCACAAATATGGCAGAAACAAAAAAACACACACACACACACACACACACACACACACACACACACTCACACACTTTCCACAAGAAGCCTAATGACATTAACGGGACAAGCGCGGGAAATGGGGTGTTTTGGGTGGGGGCAAACTAAATATAAACAAATTTAGACGCCTTGCTACAACGTGTAAGTGAAGACAGCCATGCATGAATACCCACCCACCTCCCCAGAGGTCGTAACCCCTGCAACCCATAGAAGATAAAGATGCTTCAGTAGCTGATTAGTGTTTTTTGTCTTTAAAAAAAAAAAAAATCTCACGGGATAGAACGAACAGATCAGAAAGATAAATATAATAAACTAAAACAGCAATTGGAGGAAACAAATAATTAAAATAAGTAATAAGTGCTTTTAAATTTTAAAAAAAATCTCACGAGATAGAACGAACAGATCAGAAAAGTAAATAAAATAAGATAAAACAGAACTGGAGACAGCCACACACAAACCAAACTCAGCGCCGTCATGACGTCACACACGACAGCACCCTTACGTCACGGGTCAAAGCCGACGCGTGGGATCGGACGCTTCTGTCGACCCGACATCACTGTCAAGGGTGGATCTTTTGGGTTTACTTTTTACTGACGATATGTTTTACATGCCCATGCTTGATGTAATCCTGCAGCACAATGCCCAGGTTTTTGTAGGCTTGTAGCACGTGATGATTTGTGCATTAGGCATTTCAATGACTCCACTTTCTTAGTTTTGCCCTTCTTTAGTGCCAGTGGGGTCTACTTAATCTAAGCTGAATTCTGTGCTGTTGTCACAACTGAAGATTTAGATTGTATTTGTCAGAGACTGGTTTCAGTTTCAGGTTTTCCATGGAGAATTTCTCGCTGTTTGATAGGCCACATTTGTTTTCTGTGATATCATTGGCAGTGGAATCAAGACAATGACAGAAAGCAGTGGGGACACGAGTGCTTCTGGAAGGTGCCTATCTTGACGTTGACTAGTCCGTAAGTTCAATATCTGACAAATGGTTCTCTATTCCAGTGTATCTACAATTTCTCCGTGAATTCCCTGTTTTTGCTGCTCCTGATGATTTCCAGATGCTTTATGGGCCATCTGTGTGGCAGTGAGTCAAAGGCTTTTTCTATAGTCTAAAGCTTTTTGTAGTCAATCACAGTCATAATACATAGACATGTTTTCTGGCTTTTGCAGTTTTCCAGAACCATTTTGTTGATCAGCAGCTGGTCTTTGTCCTCTTGCTTTTTCACTTGTCACCTTTTTGTCCTACTGGTATGATTATGTATTCTTCCAGAAAGTCTTGAATTCTGATGGTTATGGTGCCTCTCAGAAACTTTAACGAACTGGACAAAGATGCTAGTGACCTGTAATTTCTGGGTATTGTTCATCTTTCTGTTTTAAATAATTTTTTCCAGTTGTTAGCTGTTCATTGATGTTTCCTGTCTGGTTTAAAGCTGAAAATTGTGGTACAATGCTTTGACTTCGACCTGTGAGGTCAACAGATTTCTCATCTTTAGAAGTGCTCTTCGTGCCATTACCATTCTACTTTTATTTCCTCTGTACTTTTGCCATTATCAGTTTTTTTGCTGCCCAAACAGCAAAATTCATCTACTACTTTTAAGTGTCTCATTTTCTAATCTGATTCTCTTTGCATCACCTGATTTAATTTGATTACATTCCATTATTCTCGTTTTGTTTTTGTTGATATTTATCTTATATTCTCTTTTCAAAGCAGTGTCCATTCTGTTCAACTGCTTTTCCAGGTCGTTTGCTGTCTGGCAGAATTAAAATGCCATCGGCAGCCCTTGAATGTTGTATTTCTTCTCCATGAATTTTAATTCCATTATCAGTGTTTAAGGACTGCAACTAAGCTACTGCTTATGGCTGGTATGTAGCTCAGCTGAGAGGAAAGAAAAGTCATTATTGTGGTGTGCTGCCTCTCCCCCCACTCACCATTTATGTATTGGGAGCTACTTGACACCATCCTCATGTCTTATTTTCTCTTTTTGTTTTTGCCAGTAGTTTCACTTTGTATTCACCTTCTCCTTTTTACCGTAATTTACTATACAATTTTATACCGCCTATATATACTCAATAATACGTCACCCACTTCCAAACCATGACCAAATTTATTTATTTATTTAATTTTTTTTTTTTTCCGTATTCAACACTACCGCTGCTATAAAAGCCGCCGTTTCTAGTCCACAAACAGTTCCTTTCACCTATTAAACAACCATTTCGTCTAGTTCTGATAACTTTCGCTTTATTTCCATTTCCGTTTTTCCCACATCACTGATAATTTTTAGCCGCTTCCCACAGGTTTTAACGTCATTATTTCTTGCCAGACAATTGTTAGCCTCATTTTCATAATCTGCCACCACAAAAGCACTCATTTTTATACACTTACACGCCGTTTTTTTGAAATTTTCCCGAATCTCTCCATCCTTTAACGTGTTTTGGCGGCAACACAACCACCTAACCTTCTACATCTACATCTATACTCCGCGAGCCACCTTACGGTGTGTGGCGGAGGGTACTTATTGTACCACTATCTGATCCCCCCTTCCCTGTTCCATTCACGAATTGTGCGTGGGAAGAACGACTGCTTGTAAGTCTCCGTATTTGCTCTAATTTCTCGGATCTTTTCGTTGTGATCATTACGCGAGATATATGTGGGCGGTAGTAATATGTTGCCCATCTCTTCCCGGAATGTGCTCTCTCGTAATTTCGATAATAAACCTCTCCGTATTGCGTAACGCCTTTCTTGAAGTGTGCGCCACTGGAGCTTGTTCAGCATCTCCGTAACGCTCTCGCGCTGACTAAATGTCCCCATGACGAATCGCGCTGCTTTTCGCTGGATCATGTCTATCTCTTCTATTAATCCAACCTGGTAAGGGTCCCATACTGATGAGCAATACTCAAGAATCGGACGAACAAGCGTTTTGTAAGCTACTTCTTTCGTCGATGAGTCACATTTTCTTAGAATTCTTCCTATGAATCTCAACCTGGCGCCTGCTTTTCCCACTATTTGTTTTATGTGATCATTCCACTTCAGATCGCTCCGGATAGTAACTCCTAAGTATTTTACGGTCGTTACCGCTTCCAATGATTTACCACCTATGGCATAATCGTACTGGAATGGATTTCTGCCCCTATGTATGCGCATTATATTACATTTATCTACGTTTAGGGAAAGCTGCCAGCTGTCGCACCATGCATTAATCCTCTGCAGGTCCTCCTGGAGTACGTACGAGTCTTCTGATGTTGCTACTTTCTTGTAGACAACCGTGTCATCTGCAAATAGCCTCACGGAGCTACCGATGTTGTCAACTAAGTCATTTATGTATATTGTAAACAATAAAGGTCCTATCACACTTCCCTGCGGTACTCCCGAAATTACCTCTACATCTGCAGATTTTGAACCGTTAAGAATGACATGTTGTGTTTTGCAGATTTTGAACCGTTAAGAATGACATGTTGTGTTCTTTCTTCTAGGAAATCCTGAATCCAATCACAAACCTGGTCCGATATTCCGTAAGCTCGTATTTTTTTCACTAAACGTAAGTGCGGAACCGTATCAAATGCCTTCCTGAAGTCCAGGAATACGGCATCAATCTGCTCGCCAGTGTCTACGGCACTGTGAATTTCTTGGGCAAATAGGGCGAGCTGAGTTTCACATGATCTCTGTTTGCGGAATCCATGTTGGTTATGATGAAGGAGATTTGTATTATCTAAGAATGTCATAATACGAGAACACAAAACATGTTCCATTATTCTACAACAGATTGACGTAAGCGAAATAGGCCTATAATTATTCGCATCTGATTTATGACCCTTCTTGAAAATGGGAACGACCTGCGCTTTCTTCCAGTCGCTAGGTACTTTACGTTCTTCCAGCGATCTACGATAAATTGCTGATAGAAAGGGGGCAAGTTCTTTAGCATAATCACTGTAGAATCTTAAGGGTATCTCGTCTGGTCCGGATGCTTTTCCGCTACTAAGTGATAGCAGTTGTTTTTCAATTCCGATATCGTTTATTTCAATATTTTCCATTTTGGCGTCCGTGCGACGGCTGAAGTCAGGGACCGTGTTAAGATTTTCCGCAGTGAAACAGTTTCGGAACACTGAATTCAGTATTTCTGCCTTTCTTCGGTCGTCCTCTGTTTCGGTGCCATCGTGGTCAACGAGTGACTGAATAGGGGATTTAGATCCGCTTACCGATTTTACATATGACCAAAACTTTTTAGGGTTCTTGTTTAGATTGTTTGCCAATGTTTTATGTTCGAATTCGTTGAATGCTTCTCTCATTGCTCTCTTTACGCTCTTTTTCGCTTCGTTCGGCTTTTCCTTATCAGCTATGATTCGACTACTCTTAAACCTATGATGAAGCTTTCTTTGTTTCCGTAGTACCTTTCGTACATGATTGTTATACCACGGTGGATCTTTCCCCTCGCTTTGGACCTTAGTCGGTACGAACTTATCTAAGGCGTACTGGACGATGTTTCTGAATTTTTTCCATTTTTGTTCCACATCCTCTTCCTCAGAAATGAACGTTTGATGGTGGTCACTCAGATATTCTGCGATTTGTGCCCTATCACTCTTGTTAAGCAAATATATTTTCCTTCCTTTCTTGGCATTTCTTATTACACTTGTAGTCATTGATGCAACCACTGACTTATGATCACTGATACCCTCTTCTACATTCACGGAGTCGAAAAGTTCCGGTCTATTTGTTGCTATGAGATCTAAAACGTTAGCTTCACGAGTTGGTTCTCTAACTATCTGCTCGAAGTAATTCTCGGACAAGGCAGTCAGGATAATGTCACAAGAGTCTCTGTCCCTGGCTCCAGTTCTGATTGTGTGACTATCCCATTCTATACCTGGTAGATTGAAGTCTCCCCCTATTACAATAGTATGATCACGAAACTTCTTCACGACGTTCTGCAGGTTCTCTCTGAGGCGCTCAACTACTATGGTTGCTGATGCAGGTGGTCTATAGAAGCATCCGACTATCATATCTGACCCACCTTTGATACTTAACTTAACCCAGATTATTTCACATTCGCATTCGCTAATAACTTCACTGGATATTATTGAATTCTTTACTGCTATAAATACTCCTCCACCATTGGCGTTTATCCTATCCTTGCGGTATATATTCCATTCTGTGTCTAGGATTTCGTTACTGTTCACTTCCGGTTTTAACCAACTTTCCGTTCCTAATACTATATGCGCACTATTTCCTTCAATAAGAGATACTAATTCAGGAACCTTGCCCTGGATACTCCTGCAGTTTACCAATATTACGTTAACTTTTCCTGTTTTTGGTCTCTGAGGACGGACGTTCTTTATCAACGATGATAATGTCCTCTCTGGTAAGCCGTCAGGTATTTTATCGTTTCGCCCAAGGGGGGGTCCCTCTAACCTAAAAAACCCCCGTGTGCATGCCACACGTACTCTGCTACCCTAGTAGCTGCTTCCGGTGTGTAGTGCACGCCTGACCTGTCTAGGGGGGCCCTACAGTTCTCCACCCAATAACGGAGGTCGATGAATTTGCAACCATTATAGTCGCAGAGTCGTCTGAGCCTCTGGTTTAGACCCTCCACACGGCTCCAAACCAGAGGACCGCGATCGACTCTGGGCACTATGCTGCAGATATTAAGCTCAGCTTGCACTCCGCGTGCGATGCTGGTTGTCTTCACCAAATCAGCCAGCCGCCGGAAGGAACCAAGGATGGCCTCAGAACCCAAGCGGCAGGCGTCATTCGTTCCGACATGTGCTACTATCTGCAGCCGGTCACACCCAGTGCGTTCAATAGCTGCCGGAAGGGCCTCCTCCACATTACGGACGAGACCCCCCGGCAAGCACACCGAGTGCACACTGGCATTCTTCCCCGACCTACCCGCTATTTTCCTGAGGGGCTCCATAACCCGCCTAACGTTGGAGCTCCCTATAACTAATAGGCCCGCCCTCTGTGACTGTCGGGACCTTGCCGGAGAATCGGCCACTGGCCCAACAGGCGAGGCATCCTGTGGTGGCTCGGAAACGATGTCATCACCATTAGGAAGCACCCCGTACCTGTTGGAAAGGGGTAAGGCAGCTGCCACGCGGCCAGATCCCACCTTCGCCTTTCGGCCAGGCACGCGCGAGCCCACCACTGTCCGCCATTCACCCTGGAGTGATGGCTGACCGGTAAGATGCTCACTGCCGGAAGACGCAGTGGCATCAGGGGTTCCATGCAATTCCAAGGCCACCGAAGTAGGCATAGGTCTCACCACAGTTGCCCCAACGCCACTACGAGCCGACGCCTGCGCCTCGAGCTCGATGAGCCTAACAGACAAAGCCCCCACCTGCCCCCGAAGAGTGGCCAATTCTCCTTGGGTCCGCTCACAACAACCACAGTCCCTACACATGACTATGTTTACCCTACTCTATACGGTGACAAATTCCCAAGATAATCTTCTGATGAGCTACTCTGATAATCAAGAAACACTCACTGAAATACGAGACGCGAAAACTACGCTAGGTTTTCCCAGAAAAACTATTTAAAAGCTAAGCGCAGCAAATAAGTACAAAAACGCTTTATACAAACAGTACTCGCTGCTGCTGGTGCTCTCGCTCTGGCTGTCACAAGACAACTGCTGATTCAAGTGACTAGTGGCTAACGGCCGCGAAACAAACAAAAGACGGTTTTAGGGCGCTTTCTGTTCTAAACGATCAAGAAAACACTAAGAAATCTAACACGAAAACTACGTAAAGTTTTATCAAGAACTGTTAGTTACTATGCAGAGCAGATAAACACAAATAGAATCCCTTCCTTAGTGGAAGGTCGTAAACAAAATGCAAAATAAACGCTTTATACAAACAGTACTCGCTGCTGCTGGTGCTCTCGCTCTGGCTGTCACAAGACAACTGCTGATTCAAGTGACTAGTGGCTAACGGCCGCGAAACAAACAAAAGACGGTTTTAGGGCGCTTTCTGTTCTAAACGATCAAGAAAACACTAAGAAATCTAACACGAAAACTACGTAAAGTTTTATCAAGAACTGTTAGTTACTATGCAGAGCAGATAAACACAAATAGAATCCCTTCCTTAGTGGAAGGTCGTAAACAAAATGCAAAATAAACGCTTTATACAAACAGTACTCGCTGCTGCTGGTGCTCTCGCTCTGGCTGTCACAAGACAACTGCTGATTCAAGTGACTAGTGGCTAACGGCCGCGAAACAAACAAAAGACGGTTTTAGGGCGCTTTCTGTTCTAAACGATCAAGAAAACACTAAGAAATCTAACACGAAAACTACGTAAAGTTTTATCAAGAACTGTTAGTTACTATGCAGAGCAGATAAACACAAATAGAATCCCTTCCTTAGTGGAAGGTCGTAAACAAAATGCAAAATAAACGCTTTATACAAACAGTACTCGCTGCTGCTGGTGCTCTCGCTCTGGCTTTGTGCACATCGTTGTCTACCAACCCAAGTTCACCACAGGATCAACATAGCCCAGCTTTATCCAACACTTTTTCGCCTTTTTTCACAACAGATTTCCAGTTATTTTCATTTTCATTTCAACCTCATGTCACACTTTCCACCTTCTAATACCATGTCACCCTCACGACCCCATTAAGTTTTATTTACATTCCCTCTGCAAACATGCCTTCACCCTAGCCAGATTACGCTCGCATATTTTATTTTCTCAGGCTTGTCTGACATTTGGCATTACCCCCAAAGGTCTCACACTTAAAGTTCCCATCTCTGGCTGCAACCCTTCTTTCCATCAGTCCCTATACCAGTTCCAAACTGAACAATCCATTGCCCTCACCCACCTAATCCTTCACCTACACATCAACTCAGCCAATGAATACACCCGTCAACTCCTATCCTTAATAAAAGTCCTCAATCTTTCCTCTCCCACATCCACACCGGCTGTTCAGAGCATCCTCCTACAGGCCAACCGCAAATTAGAACAGCATGCCACCCTTCACCTCAAAAAACTATCCAATCTCCTGGTTTCTCACCTCCGGAAAGGCAACTCACTCACCCTTCACAACCTTTCCAGCAAACCTCAACCTCCTCTCATTGCACACAAACCCAGTCTCTCCCATCTACTCAACCTCCCACTTCCAGCTCCACTCCCTCCAAAACCTCAAAATTCCAATCAACACAATCTGGAACCACAACACCCTAATTCAGTAGTTAACCTTTCCTCCAAACCTCTCTCCCAATCCGAAACCTCTGTCCTATCCAAAGGCCTCACCTTCAGCCCGACTCCCAGATTCAACCAAACAGCCCTCGTCAAAGATTTACTGTCCTACACTCGTACTCTCTGCTGGAAGTATCACTTTGCCACGAAGAAAAATGATCCTAATCCTACTCCTAATGATCCAACTCTCCAAGACACTATCCAAATTGAACCCTGCCTGGAACAGTTCCGTCCTCCGTCACTGCGGGACCCACCTCCTCTTCCTCAAAATCACCCTCTCCAAACCTACCAGGAATTTCTGACTTCCAGCCTTGCCTCTCAATCCTTCTTAAAAAACCTTAATCCTACTCCCAACATTACCACTGCTGAAGCCCAGGCTCTCTGTGATCTGAAGGCTGACCGGTCCATCGTCATTCTTCCGGCGGACAAGGGTTCCACGACCGTGGTACTTGATCGTCGGGAGTATGTGGCTGAGGGACTGCGTCAGCTTTCAGACAACACCACATACAAAGTTTGCCAAGGTAATCCCATTCCTGATGTCCAGGTGGAGCTTCAAAGAATCCTCAGAACCTTAGGCCCCCTACAAAACCTTTCACCTGACTCCATCAACCTCCTGACCCCACCGACACCCCGCACCCCTACCTTCTACCTTCTTCCTAAAATTCACAAACCCAATCATCCCGGCCGCCCCATTGTAGCTGGTTACCAAGCCCCCACAGAACGTATCTCTGCCTACGTAGATCAACACCTTCAACCGATTACATGCAGTCTCCCATCCTTCATCAAAGACACCAACCACTTTCTCGAACGCCTGGAATCCTTACCCAATCCGTTACCCCCAGAAACCATCCTTGTAACCATTGATGCCACTTCCTTATACACAAATATCCCGCATGTCCAGGGCCTCGCTGCGATGGAGCACTTCCTTTCACGCCGATCACCTGCCACCCTACCTAAAACCTCTTTCCTCATTACCTTAGCCAGCTTCATCCTGACCCACAACTTCTTCACTTTTGAAGGCCAGACATACCAACAATTAAAGGGAACAGCCATGGGTACCAGGATGGCCCCCTCGTACGCCAACCTATTCATGGGTCGCTTAGAGGAAGCCTTCTTGGTTAACCAAGCCTGCGAACCCAGAGTTTGGTACAGATTTATTGATGACATCTTCGTGATCTGGACTCACGGTGAAGAAGAACTCCAGATTTTCCTCTCCAACCTCAACTCCTTTGGTTCCATCAGATTCACCTGGTCCTACTCCAAATCCCATGCCACTTTCCTTGATGTTGACCTCCACCTGTCCAATGGCCAGCTTCACACGTCCGTCCACACCAAACCCACCAACAAGCAACAGTACCTCCATTATGACAGCTGCCACCCATTCCACATCAAACGGTCCCTTCCCTACAGCCTAGGTCTTTGTGGCAAACGAATCTGATCCAGTCCGGAATCCCTGAACCATTACACCAACAACAGCTTTCGCATCCTGCAACTACCCTCCCGACCTGGTACAGAAGCAAATAACCAGAGCCATTTCCTCATCCTCTCAAACCCAGAACCTTCCACAGAAGAAACACAAAAGTGCCCCACTTGTGACAGGATACTTTCCGGGACTGGATCAGAATCTGAATGTGGCTCTCCAGCAGGGATACGACTTCCTCAAATCCTGCCCTGAAATGAGATCCATCCTTCATGAAATCCTCCCCACTCCACCAAGAGTGTCTTTCCGCCGTCCACCTAACCTTCGTAACATCTTAGTTCATCCCTATGAAATCCCCAAACCACCTTCCCTACCCTCTGGCTCCTACCCTTGTAACTGCTCCGGTGTAAAACCTGTCCCATGCACCCTCCCACCACCACCACCTACTCCAGTCCTGTAACCCGGAAGGTGTACACGATCAAAGGCAGAGCCACGTGTGAAAGCACCCACGTGATTTACCAACTGACCTGCCTACACTGTGACGCATTCTATGTGGGAATGACCAGCAACAAACTGTCCATTCGCATGAATGGACACAGGCAGATAGTGTTTGTTGGTAATGAGGATCACCCTGTGGCTAAACATGCCTTGGTGCATGGCCAGCACATCTTGGCACAGTGTTACACCATCCGGGTTATCTGGATACTTCCCACTAACACCAACCTATCCGAACTCCAGAGATGGGAACTTGCTCTTCAATATATCCTCTCTTCCCGTTATCCACCAGGCCTCAATCTCCGCTAATTTCAAGTTGCCGCCACTCATACCTCACCTATCATTCAATAACATCTTTGCCTCTGCACTTCCGCCTCAACTGACATCTCTGCCCAAACTCTTTGCCTCTGTATACGTCTGATTGTGGCTGTATATGTGTGGATGGAGATATGTGTGTGTGTGTGTGTGTGCGTGCACGCGAGTGTATACCCGTCCTTTTTTCCCCCTAAGGTAAGTCTATCCGCTCCTGGGATTGGAATGACTCCTTACCCTCTCTCTTAAAACCCATATCCTTTCGTCTTTCCCTCTCCTTCCCTCTTTCCTGATGAGGCAACAATTTGTTGCGTAAGCTTCAATTTTGTGTGTATGTTTGTGTTCGTTTGTGTGTCTATCGACGTGCCAGCGCTTTCGTTTGGTAAGTCGCATCATCTTTGTTTTTAGATATATTTTTCCCATGTGGAATGTTTCCCTCTATTAATATATATAAAGATGATGTGACTTACCATACGAAAGCGCTGGCAGGTCGATAGAAACACAGACACATACATACACACAAAATATGTCTGCTTGTGTCTGTATATTTGTGGATGGATGTGTGTGTGTGTGTGTGTGTGTGTGTGTGTGTGTGTGTGTGTGTGTGTGTGTGTGCGCGTGCGTGCGTGCTCCTACCCTTGTAACTGCCCCGGTGTAAAACCTGTCCCATGCACCCTCCCACCACCACCACCTACTCCAGTCCTGTAACCCGGAAGGTGTACACGATCAAAGGCAGAGCCACGTGTGAAAGCACCCACGTGATTTACCAACTGACCTGCCTACACTGTGACGCATTCTATGTGGGAATGACCAGCAACAAACTGTCCATTCGCGCGCGCGCGAGTGTATACCCGTCCTTTTTCCCCCCCTAAGGTAAGTTTTTCCGCTCCCAGGATTGGAATGACTCCTTACCCTCTCCCTGAAAACCCACTTCCTTTCGTCTTTCCCCCCTCCTTCCTCTTTCCTGATGAGGCAACAGTTTGTTGCGAAAGCTTGAATTTTGTGTGTATGTATGTGTCTGTTTGTGTTTCTATCGACCTGCCAGTGCTTTCGTATGGTAAGTCACATCATCTTTGTTTTTAAATATTTAAAATGTTTGGGTAGCCACCTTGTCATATCAGTATTAAAAACAAGACACACAAAATCAAAGCTCCAACTATTAACAATAACATGCACTAATAATTACAAATCTGAAAAATGAATCAAGTGCTCTTAACTGCCAACATCAAAATAACTTGCTAACGAAGCATCACAAATTCTTCCTATATTATTCTCACAAACAGCACTCAAGAAGTCCAGTGATCTGCTAAAAACCAAAAAAATCCCACACTAGAAAGTGCCACCACATGCTCTGCAAACATGATTAGTTTCAAATACACTGTGCCACCATGATGTCACACAACAAGTATGTCACAGGTCGAAATAGACAGGTGGTATTGCAAACTTCGGTTGACCCATCTGCAGCGTTGCACTAAGCAGTTGGGCTATTTTTACATGCAGATTGGTTAGATATTTGAATCAGAAGTCATTACCAGGTGGTGTCCAGTTCCTAACTTCCTTCATCCTTTCCTCAACCATTTCATGTTTTATCCACAGCTGGTGCATTCTTTTTTCTAAGTCCTTTGCACACCCAGCACTTTTGTTCTAGTCATTTTCAGTCTCCCAGAGATCTTTCCAGAATGGAGTCGCTGCCTATTTCTCTGTTTTTCAAATTTTGTGTTGACTTGCTGATTCAGGTGCTGGTAGAACTGCCTTTCATTGGATTGGAAACTTCGATTTGGCCTGTACTGGATGATACTGGCCTCATATTTTTCAATTTCCCTGGCTGTTGCAGTTATTTGTTGTTTCACAATTTCCAAAGCTTCTTCAGTTTCTCCTGTGTTCACCAAATACATTTTTAGTCTTCTCGTTATTCAACTCGTGCTCTTTCATGTTCTTAAAGTTGCTTGCACCAGATTCAAGCTTTCCCAATAAATCTTCTGGCAGGCTTTGGTTGCAGTAACCCCGTTTCTTTTGTTACCGTTACTGCTGAACTCAAGCTGGTTCATTTCTTTGTCGTTGTTTGGGCAGCTTTGATGTCCTTAATTAGTGGAGCCAGTTATTTACTGCGGACAGTTTTCAAAGTTGGCAGCCACTTGCTTTTTGCATTAGATGGCCAATGATCCAGAGTTTTCTCTTTAAGATCTTGTTGTCTTTTGAGTCAGTGTATCAGGCATTTCATCAGTGGCCTTCTTTTTCACCTTCTTATTCATCTTGCATCATTTTAAAGGTTTTTTTAAAGTTTGACATTGTTCAGTGACTCCAGTTCTTCCTAGTGCCCAAGCAGGAGGTAGTATTACTTTTGTGCCTACGTTTTCCACTAGACTAAACACTTTGTTCCTTAGGACAAATTGTCTGTAATTGGATAGTCATCATTCTGTTATCTTTGAGTGTGAATATTCTTGTTTCCAGAGTAGGTACATGTGCTTTTGGTAGCCACTCTTATAAAGTTCTGATGGCTAGAAGCATTTGATGACTTTGCAGTTGTCTTACATAGTGTATTTCTGCAGCTTCAGAGTTTTTTCATTTTGTATGGTAGGCCACCAGCCAACGGCTGCCCAGGTTCGTCAGCAGCCACTGTCCTCCTTTTTATCCTGAGTGACACCTGAGCCAGTGTGGCTTCCTGTTTTTGGTTTGTTGCTCCATTTGTTCAAATCGGTTAGGTGTGTTTAGTCCTTCCCCTCAGCTTTGACCTCTTCATTGTGGTTGAAACTGCCAGTAGGTTGCACTATTGCTGGCATGTCTCTCAGCTTTACTGGAGCACTCAAGGCCCTCACCCCCTCCGGACCACATAAAGGTGGCACCTGTTGGAGGGACTATAATTTTTTATTATTATTATTAT
This sequence comes from Schistocerca americana, assembly GCF_021461395.2. Taxonomy (NCBI): domain Eukaryota; kingdom Metazoa; phylum Arthropoda; class Insecta; order Orthoptera; family Acrididae; genus Schistocerca; species Schistocerca americana. The sequence continues at coordinate 546,881,403 of NC_060119.1, forward strand.
TATTGGTGGTGGTGGTGGTCGTAGTAGTAGTAGTAGTAGTAGTAGTAGTAGTATAGTCCGTGAGACGAGTGATTGGTACTGACAGTTCCGGCGGGCAGACGGCGCTGTTGCCGAACGTGGCTCACAGCACGCGGCGCCCTGTCCTCTACACGCATTCTCTAGCAGCAGAAATAAAAGCGAGACAAAATACAAGTCGTATTGGTACGCGTGAATTTATTTAAAGTTGATGCTTGAAATATATTAACTCGAAAACTGATAAGAGCTATTTAGTACAAGTATCTAAGATGCTGAAACATAATAAAGTTATTTGTTAAACTTCACAACTGAAATGAAAACTATTTTCGCAAGTTGTTGAACATTAGCAGTTTTGGTTTCCATTGTTAAGTATTAGCATTATTAATTTGTTCTACTACAAGCTACAGAATAATTGGTCAGTGTATTAAGAGTTATAATCTGAAGAAAGTACTCACAATATGATGATCTGGTTGTAGATCGATAGCAAACTCCCTCCTTACATTCCTGAATATGTTGTAGTTACTGTAATGGAAAAACACCACTCACATCACTGTCAGAATCTGATTTGACATTGCCTTGCTCAGCACTACTCGAACTATCACTGCTCTCTCCCAGATGTATAATTAAATTTTCGATGCATTCTTCCACAACCCCTTCGGTTTTGGCCGCCTCTCTGATGGCACTTGCAGTGCTGTTTACAATTTTAGCCCACGTCTCGCTTGTCACTTTGATAGCTGCTGGAAGGAGAGTTTCCACTTCAGAGATCGTGAATTTTTTATTGTTTGCAGCAATGTAATTTTTTATCTGCGCCCACACTCCTTCAATTGCATTGAAGTGACAGTGGTATGGAGGAAGCCGAACGATTTCATGCCCGTGCATTTTAGCAATCTCGTCAATTACATATGTTGGAAATTGGGGTTTCTTTTGTGCCACAATTTCGAGCAGTTCCGCCTTCCTTAAATCTTCCCTGAAATCTACTTTTTGCTGTTTCAACCACTGAATGATATCGTCTTTTTTTGTTGCCAAGGTTGGTGCCTTATCGTGAACAACGGAATGATAAGGCGCATTGTCCATAACAATCACTGATGGACTTGTCAGATTCGTCATAAGCGATGTCTCGAACCATTCTTGAAATACTACACTGTTCATTTCTTCATGGTAATCTCCCGTCTTTTTTGACCGAAACATTTTCAAGCAGTTTGGCACAAAACCTTTTGATGTTCCTGCATGTAAGACAATAATATGCCCTCCTTTGCCAACAGGCACTGCCATTGCCCCCTCGGGCGTTCCATCATTCCAGCCTCTACGTAAAGAATGGCTGGCATTGACCCAAGTTTCATCTAACCACACTATACTTTTGAATTCCACACCCATGATCCTGCGCAGAAATCTGCACCACCATGCAACTACATCTGTCCTTTCCATTAATATTTTGCGTCCGTTAAACAGTGAATAGCTGAAGCCTATGTCTTTCAACACTGAACGCAATGAAAATTTGCTCCCTTTAAAAAGATCGTCTTTCTGAAGCGACACCTGTAATTTAGATAGAGTGGGATGTTCCCTTCTCTTATAATAGCTGTATATATGACGACGAATAGAGTCTTTCTGAAAATCGTCCAAAGCTGTCACCTGCTTATTTCTCGGTCGCTTCTTTCCTGGTGTGTGCAGGTTTGTTGTGCCACTCTCGTCACAATCTCCACTATACTGTTCTTTCCATATCTTTACAACAGTGTTCTTACTTATTTTCAATGCTGCTGCAGTTCTCTTCACAACCTGAACAACAGGAATTAAGGGCCCACCTTTGTCCTTTTCTTTCTCTAAGTAATCCCTCACAGAGCACACGAATTCACGGGCCTGGGTGTGTAGCACACTTTTCTTCCTCCGTTTCACTTCTTGTGTTGGGCTGGTACTACCCGCTGCACTAGACATTGTTTACAACGAAACATAAACAAAGAAACACTAAAAACAACAAAAACGAAATAAACTGCGAATTCAACTTCAGACAAACAACGAATGACCGCACCGCCTGCACGCGAGACACTGGTAAGTTTCATAAACGCGCGCGACCAGGTTTCAGAGCGGCAACGTGGCCCTTGCTACCCGCTCAAAGTCAGGCCATCATTGGCTGCCTGCCTGCGGTCGCTAGGCAACGGAAAGACGCTACCGAGCTGTCAATACCAAAGACTCGTCTCCCAGACTATAGTAGTAGTAGTAGTAGTAGTAGTAGTAGTATTGTGACAGACTGGGCATTTCTCAGTATATTTATTACAAAAAGTGTTTCAGCTACCCTGGCAACAACCAAGACACAGAATTTACTGTTTTACATGGTGATAAACATATCCATAACCAGAGATGTTGAGTGGCAGAAGAAACTGCAAATGAGCCCAGATATTGAACATAAATACATGAAATTGTGTTTGAGCTGTTGAGCCACACTTTGAAATAAAAATCTTGATTTGGTCAGTTTGGTTAAGTATGTATGTGGTTTAGCAGGAGACAGGGAGGGGATTCAAGGCACCATAGCACTAGGCTGGTTCCTTTATTAAATGTGTGTGCCTTCCATAAAACTGAACTAATCTGTCATACATGAAGATTTTGCAGCGAGGCATTAAAGCCTAGCAAGAAGAGAATACCAGTCTGCAGATTATGTTCTGTCTTACCCCAATATTCTCTAATATGAAGTTTTTATATGATCAGGCATTTGATGTTCAATGGAATAAAGTGAACATTTCAACCATGTGCTCATAGGGACTGTCACAATTTAATCTTTAACTTACTAATACCGGTAACCTATTGCTGTGTTGTGACACTAGTTAGAGTTAGTGTGATAATGCCCCTCCCCACCTGAAATCTTCATTGCTGTGACAAACTAATCTATAAAATTAAGAGAGACTTAAATTAGGTAGGAATGCTACACTTTGGTTATGATTTATTGAAGGCAACAAATGTAAATGTGAAATACATATAATGGTAATGGATTGATATTGATGCAGTTTGATGTCTAAAGTTTTTGCCATATTTAACACATTTTTTGTTATAAGAGTTACATCTACAGATATCTTATATAAACTATGAAAAATTTGGGGGAAGGTACTACATAATTCTTAATGTAGTTAATTCTCAGTGAATGCTTTGTATCTCTCCCTTCATGCACACTTTTACGATTATTAACTTCTATTAACCAGTTGCGGTTTCTCATTACTACTTCATATCTAAGAATTCATCTATTGAGTAGAAGTTGTCATTCAGAAATTCTTTTAATTTGCTCTTATATATATTTTGTTTATCTGTTCCAGGTAAATTTGTGTGCTTTTTATAGTTTTGCAATTCTTTCTTTGTTAGCTTCTTGATTTAGTCCCACTAGTTCAATAATTTCTCCTAGATACTAGAATTTGTCTAGCTGGGGTGTGCCAAAATTACTGAGTAAAAGTTGATCGTTCAGTCTTAATCTGGTCCCTTCCATATAATGTTTTTTCTTATGAAATTTGGTCCCAGTTTTTGCCACCATTTCGTAGATTTTCTCTACAGAAAGGGTTGCTTCCGGTCTGTTATTGGAGAGGATTAGAATGTCAGCAAAAGCTAGGCAATGAAGGCGAGTTTTAGTTTGGAGACTTCTGGCAATATTTATACATTGAGTTTCATTTTGCTATTTCCAGAACTAAATTAAACAGTAATGATAATAATCTATTCTCTTGTTTAATGTGTGTTTGGTTTCAAATGGTTCAGTTTATTATTATTTATTATTTTATTTATTATTATTGACTTTATTTATTTATTTATTTATTTATTATTATTATTTTATTTATTATATTATTTATTATTTTTATTATTATTTATTACTATGTGCCTATTTTTTGTAATTGTACTTTAATAAACACAAGATAACCTTGTCACAGTTTACAGAAAAATTTTATCATCACTTCTGAGATTAAAATGTGGAATTTCACAAACCAACATCCCAAAAATAATAATTGTTACGTGTGATAACAATTTCATTTCTCCTCTTGGTATTAAGAAACCTTTTAACAAAAACCACTTTAATTTCTAGGGGAACCTTATATTATAGATGAAGATGTGAAAGTTATACCAACACCAGGCCACACTCTCAGTGACGTATCTGTAATCGTTAAAACTAAAAGTGATGGCATTTTTGCAATTACAGGTAAAGTTATAAATTTACTTTTCAATCATTTATTATTAAATGTTAGTTTACTTTAATGGAATTTAATGTAGGCAAATAAGTCTTCAGATCTCCCCCCCCCCCCCCCTTTTCCCTCATGTTATGGAGCAATACTGTAATTGAACTGGAACAGAAATAGATGCGTGTCTGCTTCTTGGATGGAATAGTGATAACTCAAAACTTGGCTTTATAAGTGTGGTGCTGCCATGGTTGACAACTTAGCATCATGTAATAAACTAATAACCAAAATTTATTTTGTGGCCCTACAGCTGAGACAGCTTAAAAAGATCACTGACAGCTCATAGTGCTGTTGTCAGCTTCCAACTGTAAGCACTGATGGCTGCAGGAGAAAACAGTAGCCATATACAGAGCTGGGAGAATAACTAGGCATTGCCATAGAGACTTCTATCATGTTACGTTATTAGTTGATGTAGACCCACAAAGCTTCTGCATCCAGCTGACTGCAACTGCAAGGAATCAGCTTATGCCGACTCAGCTATAGCTCCGCATGTTAAGTGGTGACTTTGATTTAAAGTTATAAGTGAGTTACATAACTCACCAAAGCAATGATCACAATTCATCCACACCTTAGGGACCTTTGCTAATCCTGTCTGGTACAAGTTTAGAGAAGCTGAGAACTGGTCAGTACCACTAGTCCTTCATCACCTTAACCTCCAGGCATACTTTAGAGACTTCATTTAAGCATGATGGTGGAAACGATTGTGTTGAGAAACTGGGTATTTAGGTTTATCTGCTGCGGTTTTAAGGATGTTATAAAACTAAAAAGTCCTCGAGGTTTTCTGTATGGTGTCTGTTGAGGTGAAATATCATTAGTGAGCAACATCGAGGGCATTTGGCGCATCTCAGTTCTATGAGGCTTACTCAGTCATGTTGGGCTCTACTTTGACCAACTGTTAACTCCATAGAAATCAATGAAATGAAAGTGGGTGACATTTAAGACATTTCTCACAGTCAAAACCTGTCTGTTGGTGCTTCTGGGTCAGGGCTGGCCACAGTATGCTGAAGTTCATGCATGCAGCATGTGCAGGCTGTGGGCAGTCCAAGGCCCATCCTGTCACTTGACTTTGCTCACTCCTTGTTGGAAGTACCCAGAACAGTGTGATATTTCATTTAGCATTGCAGTGCAGCATCATCCAGTTGGCATAACACGGAGTTCAGCAGAATCATGGGGTCAGTAATGCTTACTCTCTGCTGTTTCTAGAATGAAATTTTCACTCTACAGTGGAGTGTGTTCTGATATGAAACTTCCTGGCAGCTTAAAACTATGTGCCGGACCGAGACTCGAACTCGGGACCTTTGCCTTTCGCGGGTAAGTGCTCTAGGAGACGAGGTACTGGCGGAATTGAAGCTGTGAGGACGGGTCGTGAGTCATGCTTGGGTTGCTCAGTTGGTAGAGTACTTGCCCGCGCAAGACAAAGGTCCCGAGTTCGAGTCTCGGGGTCCGCCACACAGTTTTAATCTGCCAGGAAGTTTCTCTGCTGTTTGTTTGTGATATGAAGGATGTTCACAGGTCCATTGGCTATTTGCACAAGAAGAAGCAGTCTAGAGTGATCATCACAATTCTTTAAAATGAATGGGAATGACGAAAGAGAGGGGTGAGAATTCTCAATTTGCATAAGCGAAGGGTACTACTTATTTGCTATGCAACTACATTAAGCACCATGCAGAAAGAATTTAAGCTTTTAGATGACAATGAAATGGCAAAGAATTACAGTGGTTGACAGGTGTGATTCATAGTACACCAAGAAGTACTTCGTGCTAAATTTGCAACCATGGAGCACTTGAAGAAATTGGTAGTACGAGCAGTAAAATTTCTGAAGTCACATCTGTTATTCTGTTTTTAGTTGCAACAGTTTTCAGTTGAATTGAACGAAGAGCATATGGAGTTCATTTACTACTTCAAAATATGTTGGTTAAGTCAAGGGGCATGCCTGGAATGATTTTTCAATTTAAATCTCACTACTGAATTTATGAAGGAAAAAGGAATGCAAGAATAAAAATTAGATCATCTGGAATTGATCATAGACTTTGCATTTTAAATGGACTTACCTGCACACTGCACACAGTAAGATGCTGAAAGGCAACGTCTTTGTGATTTGATAGGGATGCACTTAAAAAAGTCACTTTGTAGAAGGGACACGTTCTGAAAGACAGGCCAGTTCCCTGGTGCAGTGGCATTAAAAAAAAAGGGTGAGATTTGGAGAATTCATTGTGACCACTAGCCACTTCACATAGACGGCCATCCAAACAGGTGACCAGGAAAACCAAAATGCCTTTCGGCTCTCTCATTGGTTAATGTAATTTGAATTTCTGGGAGGAATTAATTTGATAAACCGAGAGAATGCTGAGAAGCTACACAACATGCAAACATTATGAGTGTATTGATCAGTTGTAATTTTCATAATTGAAGTTTTAGTATTTGTCTTGCAGGTACAAATTAGGTTTTGCATACTTTAATGTTATGAATGTGGTTTAAGAGTTACAAAATAGTTGGAAGTGCAAGAGATCTAACATTTGCAACATAATATTCAGTGGCACATTACATTCGAATATGAACTTGAATCTGTTGTTCACCAGCAGCATAATTAAAATTTAGGTATTTTTCCTTACATCACAACACATTGTTGTAATTCTCAAATTTGTTATGTTATTGTTGGCCTTTTACTTGTAGTGTGTTTGCATTAGGCAATCACAAAATGGAAGGCAATCAAAGACGGACCTTGTATGATGTTATTTTCAATTGTAAAATAATTCTTACTGCTGAAAAATATGGTAACAGGAGGGCTGGACGAGAGGTCAGGCTAGCTGAGAGTAACGTTTGCTTATGGAAGATACAGAAATTGGCAATATTTGCAGTGCCCACCAATAGAAAAAAGTTCACTGGCCCTCACAGACACATCCTGATGTCAATTCTATGAATTTGCCTGTTAAGGTAGTATGGGTAATCTGTGACTAGTGACACCACAAGAAACAAACCAAAGAGGTGGCTGCAGCTCTTAATATACCGAAACAAGAGTTTAAGGCTAGCTGCGGATGGGTTGATCATTTTATGAAACGGGCAGGCTTATCTCTATGATTCTGTACAACAGTATGCTAAAAGCATCTACAAGATTTTGAGAAAAAAGTCAAGATTTTCAGAGACATGTCAACACACACTGAAAAGAGAATACTTTTTTGATGGGCCAAATAGGCAAAGCTAATGTGATAACAATTTGGTTTGATTTGGCACATAATTACACGGTTGATTAGGAGACGAAAGAAGTTGCCATCAAAACAACAGGGTGTGAGAAATAGCACATAACTGTAATGCTGGGAATCACAGCTGGTGGGCGCAGACTTCCCCCTTTCTTAATCTTCATGTGGAAAAATGCTCAAAGACATCTAAAAATGAAAAGTTGTTACCTGTTGACTTTTTGATCAAAACCAAGAGAATAACTGGAACTTAAATGCTTGACTCTCTCCAAAGCGTATGGGAACTAAAACTAACATCAGTGTTTTGTCTTAATGCATTTTGTGATCATCTCACTGATGACATAATAAAGAAGATCCACAGCCTAGGCGGTGATCTTGTTGTTATTGCTGGAGGAGTGACTTCCATATTACAGTCTCTGGATGTTAATATAAATAAACCTTTCAAAGGCTACAGTTAAAAAAGAATGGTTTTGTAAACCAAACTGTGAACTGACTCCAACAGGAAAAATTGTGTTGCACCCCATATTATTGCACAGTGGGTTTTGACTGCCTGGAAAAGCATTGAAACGGCAATGATTGTAAAATCATTCAAGAAATGCTGCATTTCAAATCCCTGGACAGCACTGAAGATGATGTGCCCTGTAACATCACCAAGGATGAAGGGGGAAGACAAAATTAATATATTTCTTATGTAGACTCCTCTGAGGATACCGGTAATGATGACATTAGTGAATAGTGATGAGTAATGCTGGTAATTTACAGTATGTTTGTTTGTTTGTTTGTTTGTATGTATGTATGTATTTCATGTAGGTAGTTACATTAGATGTTCCTTTTTAATAATGACTTTTTCATTTAACAGAGGATCACTTAAAAATTGCCCCCTGCGAGTATGGGGGTTAGAATAGGTCCGAGGTATTCCCGCCTGTCATAAGAGGCGACTAAAAGGAGTCTCACTTTTCGGCCCTATGAGTTCAGGTCCCATTCTATGATTTGCCTGCCACTTTCAAAATTCTCTGTAGAAAAAGTGCAGGCCATATGGGGAAGGACACCTTTCGTGGTGCACGAGTGCCCTTAGATTCAATATCCTGAGTCTCTTGTCGTGGCTTTGCATCTCCACCTGCGTTTCAACTCTTTGGGTGAGGACACTTTCCGGGATATGTCATCTTCCGTTGTCTCCTGTCCTCTTTCACCCTCATGACAATATTGGATTTCTCTGCACCCAGTACCCAGCACGGTAGCCAGTCCATTGTGGTGGGGCCGTAATGTACCCATTTGGTGGTAGCTCTCTGACAACATGGGTCACACTGCTGATGCCTGAGCTGTAAACTCCCCATGTTTGCCAAGGAGTAGATGCCTGTCTTCCTGGGGCATCAGGACTCCTGGCAACGGCCATCGTGCCAGTTGGCCTTTGCTGTGGCTGGGTGGTGCCCATGGGGAGAGACCCCAATCGGAGTGGGTGGCATCAGGGCGGATGACTCGCAATGAAGTGGACTAAGTCGTCTCTGGCTGGTGACCGTACGGCAGCAGCAGTCTCTAAGACGGACAAGATAGAGTACAATGCCGACAGGTGTGACCCTAAATCGTTTCCCTCCCTTGCTACACCATGGGAGGAATGTAGAGCTACAGAATGGAGAGAGCATATTCGCCTCAGTTTTTAGTCTGTAGCAGAACCAAAGACCAATGGGTACTCTTTTCTACCGACAAAGCCTCAATTTTTCATTGGACACCTTGAGGATAAGTTTGGAGAACTGATAGTGCTCTCCAATAGTGCAAAACGACGCAGTCTTGATTCAGACAGCATCCCCAGCCCAATCCCGAGCGTTACTCGCCTGTGACAAGCTGGGTGATATTTCTGTTTCCGTCACTCCCCATAAAAGCCTCAACATTGTCCAGGGGATTATTTTCCATCGTGACCTCCTCTTGCAGTCTGACGATGAGCTCCACGCCAATTTAGAACAGCAGGGTGTTCATTTCATCTGGCGCATTTCCAGGGGACCCAAAGACAACACGGTTGCTACCGGTGCCTTCATCTTGGCCTTTGAGAGCGATTCATTGCCTGAAAAGGTCAAGGTGATGGTTTACCGCTGTGATGTTAAACCATATGTTCCTCCCCCTATGCAGTGCTTTAAGTGCTGGAAGTTCGGGCACATGTCTTCCTGCTGCACTTCCAGTTCTACATGTCGAGACTGCGGACGTCCACTGCACCCAGATACTCCATGTGCACCACCTTCCACTTGCATCAACTGTGAAGAGCACCACTCCACCAGCTCATTAGACTGTTCAGTACTCTGTAGGAGGGGAAAATTATGGAGTACAAGACGGTGGACTGGTTGACTTACACAAAGGCTAAACGTAAATTCAAAAGATTACACTGCATTCGGTTGATGTCAACATGCACTGCAGCTACATCACCATCACCATTGCTGTCCCAAGTGCCAGTGGTTCCTCACTCTATGCCATGAACAGTGGGCCATCCAGGCCACCAGAATACTTCCGCCCCCTTGGTGGTAGGGGGCAAATCTTCCTCCATTGCTCCCAAAGCACCTACTTTGGGAGCAAGAGTCCTCCAAATGCAGGGGACATCCAGTCCCCTCCCCCCTGCCGGAGAAGCAACAGCCTCCTCTCTTCCAAGATCTCCACTAATGCCATGGCAGACACTCGCCAGTGGCTCAAGGAGCCAAATGCTGCTGGACGAAGAGCGTCACAGTCTTCCTCCTTGCCTGAAGCTGCTTCAGAGAAATCTTCCCAGCAAGCCCCCTAAAGAGAAACGAGAGAGCAAGCAAACTAAGAAGAAGTCTGCTAAGAAACAGGACCCAGTGGTGGCTCCAACACCATCCCTCCCTATCATTTCTGCATCTGAGGATGCAGTGGCAATCTTAGCGTCACCTGCAGACCTTGGTCTCACCGATGGCTCATCCACCACAGAAATGGCTACAAATATTCAGTTGGAGGCAGCAGGTGACCCTGAGGCATAACCTGCCTCCTTGCGTGCTTCATGCCTTCCCAGCCTCTCGATTACGTCATCCACCAGTGGAATTGCGGTGGTTTTTTCCACCACCTGGCTGAGTTATGGCAACTGTTAAGCTGTACACCTGCTTTCTGCATTGCCCTCCAGGAAACCTGGTTTCCGGCAATGCTGACCCCTGTCCTCCGTGGCTATAAGGAATATTACAGGAACCGTAGCAACTATAGTAGAATGTCAGGTGGAGTTTGCGTCTGTCCTGAACAAATCAGTATGCAGTGAATCTGTGCCCCTTCAAACCCCTCTTGAAACTGTGGCTGTCAGGATAAGAACGACGCAGGAAATAACTGTCTGCAACATATATCTTCCTCCAGATGGTGCACTGATTGATCAACTTCCTAAACCTTTTCACTTTGGAGAGATTTTAACACTCATAATCCCTTGTGGGGTGGCACAGTTCTTACTGGCTGAGGCAGAGATGTCGAAAATTTACTGCCGCAATTTGACCTCTGCCTCTCAACCCATTTCAGTGTGGCACATGGCACATATTCAGCTATTGATCTCTCAGTTCACAGTCCTGACCTTCTCCCATCTATCCACTGGAGAGCATGTGACAACCTATGTGGTAGTGACCACTTCCCCATCTTCCTGTCACTGCCCCAGCATCAGGCCCACGGACGCTTGCCCTAGAGGAAACTTTCACCTCTGATGTCACTATTGAATCTCCCCCACACGGTAGCATGGATGTGGTCATTGAGCAGATAACTACAATGATCATTTGTGCAGCAGAAAATGCGAATCCTTGTTCTTTAGGGTGCCCCTGGCGAAATACAGTCCCTCAGTGGTTGCCAGAAGTTGTTGGGGCAGTTAAGGAGTGTCGTTGAGCTCGACAGCGGCTTAAGTGGCACACTTCTCTGGAACACCTCATAGCTTTAAAACAGCTCCATGCCCACATTTGCCATATTATCAAAAGGCGGAAACAGGAGTGTTGAGAGAAATACGTGTCGACCGTTGGGTGCCATATGTCACCTTCCGAAGTCTGAGCAAAGATCAACCAAGTTTTTGGGTACCAGACCCCAGCAGGTGTTCCTGGTGTTAGCATAAATGGTGTGTTATCTACCGACATAAACGCAATTGCGGAGCACTTTGCTGAACACTGTGCTTGCACCTCTGTGTCAGAGAATTACCCCCAGCCTTTCGCACTCTCAAACGGTGGATGGAAGAGAAAGTCCTTTCATTCACTACGTGCCTTAGTGAACCCTATAACACCCCATTTACAGAGTGGGAGCTCCTCAGTGCCCTTGCACATTGCCCTGACACAGCTCCTGGGCCCAATCAGAACTACAGTCAGATAATTAAACATATCTCGTCTGACTACAAGCGACATCTCCTTATGATATTCAACTGGATCTGGTGCAATGGCGTCTTTCCGTCACAATGGCAGGAGAGCACCATCATTCCAGTGCCAAAACCCGGTAAGAGTCCACTTGATGTGGATAGCTATCAGCCCATCAGCCTCACCAACATTCTTTGTAAGCTGCTGAAACATATGGTGTGTTGGCAGTTGGGTCAGGTCCTGGAGCACGTGGCCTACTGGTTCCGTGCCAGGGTGGCTTCTGCCTGGGTCGCTATACCACTGATGATCTTGTGTCCCTCAAGTCTGCCATCCAAACAGCCTTTTCCAGACGCCAACACCTTGTTGCCATCTTTTTTGATTTATGAAAAGCGTATGATACCCCCTGGCGACATCATATCCTTGGCACATTATACGAGTGGGGTATCCGAGGCCCGTTCCCAATGTTCATCCAAAATTTCTTGTCGCTTCGTACTTTCTGTGTCCAAGTTGGTGCCTCCGGTAGTTACCCCCAAATCCAGGAGAATGGGGTCCTGCAGGGCTCTGTATTGAGTGTGTCTCTATTTTTAGTGGCCATTAACAGTCAAGCAGTAGCTGTAGGGCCACCCATCTCACCCTCTCTATATGCAGACGACTTCTGCATTTCGTAGTGCTCCACCAGTACTGGTGTTGCTTAGTGGCACTTACAGGGAGCCATCCACAAGGTGCAGTCATGGGCTCTAGCCCACAGCTTTCAATTTTCACCCATAAAGTCGTGTGTTATGCTTTTCTGTCAGCGTCGTAAGGTTCATATTGATTTTTAGGACTGGTTTTCGGTGCTTGATTGACTTGGCTTCTCACCTTCGTCAGCTTAAGTGGAAGTGCTGGTAGTACCTCAATGCCATCTGCTGCCTAAGCAACAGCTACTAGTGACAGGAGCTTTTAGGACGGGTCTGGTGACCAGCATCCTTGCGGAGGCTGGAGTTCCTCCATTGCAGGTCAGGCATGCACAACTGCTCAGCAGTTACATTGCACACATTTGTAGTTATTCTGCGCATCCAAATTACCATCTCCTTTTCCCACTCACGGCAGTTCATCTCCCACATCGGCAGCCCAGGTCAGGACTTACAATTGCAGTTCGCGTCCGATCTCTTCTACCTGAAATGAAGAATTTGCCTTTACCACCCATACTCGAGGTCCAATCGTGTACACCTCCATGGTGTACACGTAGGCCGCAGCTTCCCCTGGACCTTTCACATGGCCCAAATGACTCAGTTCACCTCGCGGCTCTCCGCTGTCACTTCATCTCAATTCTTGACATGTACCGACACCATGAAGTGATTTACATGGACAGGTCGATGTCTGATGGTCATGTCGGCTTCTCGTATGTCCATGGAGGACATATTGAACACTATTCCTTGCCTGATAGCTGCAGGGTTTTCACTGCAGCACTGGTGGCTGTATCTCGGGCTCTTGAGCACATCTGTTCATGCCCTGGGGAGTTGTTTCTTCTGTGTGCTGGCTCCTTGAGCAGCCTACGAGCTATCGACCAATGCTACCCTTGTCATCCTTTGGTAGTGAGCATCCAGGAGTCCATCTAAGCCCTGGAATGGTCCGGTCATTCAGTGGTGTTTGTGCGGACCCCAGGACGTGTCAGAATCCCAGGCAACAGACTTGGTGACAGGCTAGCCCAACAGGCTACATGGGAACCACTTATGGAAAGTGGCATTCCAATATCTTACCTGCATAGTCTCAGTACTCACAACAAACTGCATGCCATTAAGGTAACCATGCATGTGTGGCATTCCTCCATTTGGGCCTCTCACAGGGACTCTGTGGTTTTCTGCCGCCTCTGCATTGGCCACGCTTGGGTGACCCATGGCTACCTCCTGCGCCGTGAAGTCCCGCCTCAGTATCGGTGCGGCGCCCAGTTGACAGTGGCCCATATTCTGGTGCACTGTCCCACTTTGACTGCCCTGCAACGAAATCTTCGGTTACCAGACTCGTTGCCACTAATTTTATCTGACAATGCCTCATTGGCTGATTTAGTTTTATGTTTTGTTCATGAGGGTGGGTTTTATCATTCTATGTAAGTTTTAGTGCATGTCCTTCATCCCTCTGTATCCTCCACCCTAGTGCGTTTAGGGTGGAGGTTTTAATGTGTTGCAGAGTGGCTGGCTTCTCATTTTTATTTGCATGGTCAGCCAGCCATGGTAATCTGTTTTGTTGTTTTAATCTCTTCTACCTGTTTCTTGCTTCTCTCTGTGGTTTCCTTCTCCCCTTTTTTCTATTTAAGTGTTTGTTGCCCTTCCGTCGTTCTTGTGGTTTTTTTCCTTTCTCTCCATTTTGTGTCGTCAGTCTTGCTTGTTTTATTCTCGACCTTGTGGCATTGTTTTATTCAGAACTAGAGACAGATGACCTAGCTGTTTGGTCCCTTTCCCCCTCTTTTGAACAAACCAACCAACCACTTAAAAATTGCTGTTTGTTTAATAGTTCATGTATAAATTCATTGTTCTGTAAAACAAATTTAGTCTACCAGTTACGTGCGAACATACTCTTTCTTATGATTTTAATTTTTGGGGCATGCATAACAGTTTATGGAGCGTTAGATTCAGGTAAATATGGTAATTAATGCAAGCTTTTGCCAATGAGAGCAAAGTTAAATTCTGGCTATCAGCTTGAGCTGTATATTGCTTCCAGCTAATTGACTTAACCCATTAACTCAATCATCTTACCTTTCTGAAAAGTATAGATTTGACTGTTCTCCTGCTTCTAAAGACTGACAGATGAAAAATTAAAGATCTACGTACCACCTCTATAATTAAGCTAACTGTAGTTTTTTAACATATGAGAAATTGCAAATAAATATTCCATGACACATTTCCGATGGAGTATTAGTAAAAAATGAAATTAAATTGGTCTTGTGTAGCTGCAAAATGTAGTTGTTACCAGCTGTACCCAGCACAAATTGCTGTGGCTCAGTACAGTTAAAAGGAAAAGAAAGAAAAGAGAAAGCATGTCCTAATCTCCTCCTGCCCCCCTTCCCTCCCACAATCTCTGTCCATCTCCTCCCACTCTATTTTACTGTTTCCTTTTCCTTCCTTCGCCCTCTCTCTGTCCATCAACTCTTCCCCGATTTCTCTGTCTGTCATCTTCTCTCCTCTCTTCATCTCTTCCTGCCACCTCTGTCCGTCTCCTCCTTTCCAATCTCTGTGTCAATTTACTTCCATCCCTCTGTCCCTCTCCTCTTTCCCTCCTCTTTCTGAACTTGAGCCGTGTTTTTTGTTATTGCAAATCCAAATTCTTTAGTCTGTATGTTTTATAGAATATTGTTTAAAATTTGAAGTAAATCTGTCAAGAACTTTTCAAGACTTTTAAAGAAACAACATTTCATAAAAGCTGTATTTGTCCAAATGTTTGAGTAACATGTAAAAATTGGAAGTAAATTGGTCCAGTACTTTTTGAGATTTTGTGTAACAGTATTTCCACATTATACATTATATAATCATTTTCATGTTACATACATAAAATAGGCGTAGGAAAACATTCAAATTAAACATTGTGTCAAAGTCACTACTTTTTGAGTTTTGCGAGCAACAATGTACAAAAGGCTCAATTTTTATGTAAAACTAGTGATGCAGCCAAGATTCGCATAGGTAGCATTAAGTATCTACGGCCAGACAACTTGACTGGTGTAGTGTGTTTTGTTTGGAGTCACAAATAAAACTCAAATAACAACTTTAAGTACACTTCGTGATCAAAAGTATCCGGACACCACAAAAAACATACATTTTTCAGATTACGTTCATTGTCCTGCCACCTACTGCCAGGTACTCCATATCAGTGACCTCAGCAGTCATTAGACATCATGAGAGAGCAGAATGGGGCACTCTGTGGAACTCACGGACTTTGAACATGGTCAGGTGATTGTCACTTGTGTCATACGTCTGTACGTGAGACTTCCACACTCCTAAACATCCCTAGGTCAACTGTTTGCAATGTGATAGTGAAGTGGAAATGTGAAGGGACGTGTACACCACAAAAGTGTACAAGCCAACATCGTCTGTTGACTGACAGAGAACGCTGGCAGTTGAAGAGGGCCGTAATGTGTAATAGTCAGACATATATCCAGATCATCATACAGGAATTCCAAACTGCATCGGGATCCAGTGCAAGTACTATGAAAGTTAGGGGGAAGGTGAGAAAACTTGGATTTAATGGTTGAGCAGCTGCTCACACACCGCACATCACACTGGTAAATGCCAAATGACACCTTGCTTGGTGTAAGGAGCATAAACATTGGATGATTGAACAGTGGAAAAACATTGTGTGTAGTGATTAACCACAGTACACAATGTGGTGATCCAATGGCAGGGTGTGGGTATGGCGAATGCCCGGTGAACTTTATCTGCCAGTGTGTGTAGTGCCAACAGTAAAATTCGGAGGCGGTGGTGTTATGGTGTGGTTTTGTTTTTCATGGAGGGGGCTTGCACCCTTTGTTGTTTTTGCATGGCACTATCACAGCACAGGCCTACAGTGATGTTTTAAGCACCCTCTTGCTTGCCACTGTTGAAGAGCAATTCGAGGACGGCAATTGCATCTTTCAACATGATCGAGTACCTTTTCGTCATGCACATCCTATCACGGAGTGGTTACACGACAATAACATCCCTGTAATGGACTGGCCTGCACAGTCCTGACCTGAATCCTGTAGAACACCTTTGGGATGTTTTGGTACGCCGACTTCATGTCAGACCTCACCGACTGACATCGATACCTCTCCTCAGTGCAGCACTCCTTGAAGAATGGGCTGCTATTTCCCAAGAAATCTTCCAGCATCTGATTGAATGTATGCCTGCGAGAGTGTAAGCTGTCATCAAGGCTAAGGGTGGGCCAACACTGTATTGAATTCCAGCATAACCAATGGAGGGCACCATGAACTTGTAAATCATTTTCAGCCAGGTGTCAGGATACTTTTGATCACATAGTGTAAGTGGATATCATCACATTCATATAACTTACGTAATGCAAGCAGTGCATGCCAGAAATATTGTGTGTTCCATATTGAATTGGTGTTTGGAGTGATAAGTTTGCAACCATTGTAAATATTGTATGTGAATCATGAGTGGTGTGTGTGTGTGTGTGTGTGTGTGTGTGTGTGTGTGTCAGACAGGAAAAATAAGAAAAAATATGCATGATGTAGATGTTTGGCTCTTGTTATGGCACTACTCCTGTGAACAGAACCTTAGTACACACCATGATGCATTGTTGAGACTCATTTCCACAACTCTTTGTCATTGGCCCTTTATGCAGAGGAGCTGCAGTTGAAGTGGAACCCGGAGCACATTTCATTTCTGGTGGTCCTCCACATCATTGAGAGGTAAATGCTAGGTTTTTGGCAGAGTGAAAAAGTTGATCCAGTTGGCAGTTGATCCTGCAATCTCCTGGTCTTTATTCAAATGCTCTACCACTAGATCATTAAACCAGATGTGAACTTGGTCACACTTTGTTAACTTAAGGCACTGTTGCTCTCTCAAGTTATAGCTGCTGTTTGGTAAGTGATAGTGACATCATTGCCACAATTTAACTTTAATTCTTACAGTTTGGAACATGGCTGTTATTCAGCAAACACAGACTAGTTTAAACATAGGATTAAACAACAGACTGGTTGCACTTAAACCGGTTGGCTGTTTAATCCTATATTGTTACTTTAATTCATGGTAATTAAGATAGTCTGTGTGATGTATGTGTATATCATATACAAAAACCTTCCTCATATGGCAGTTCCTGAGATTAGCCTGCACTTGTAGACAGATGCCAGGAGACAACTTCAGTTTATATGTGTGAAGATGGTGTTGCTTAGTGAAATACATACTTACAAACTATAGCTGTAATTTTTCATGGAATAAGTAATTACTGTAAATAATATTACTCAATGCAGCTTGCTTCACTTTTTATCTTGCCTTTTATAGCACCATTTTTGCTTGTGTAATGATTTTTTTATTCACTTTGTTACATAAATAACATTTTTACTTATTATATGACAGATTTAACATTGGTCACTTTGCAGTTACATCCTGCAGCATAGTTTGCAGAACATACCTCAGAATAAAATTTAAAACAATTTCTGTTGTATTTGACATCAATTTGAAAACCTGAACTAACAAAAAAAGTACTCACTTCGTGAGCTGTAAATTATACAAAAATGACCACATAATTCATTATTGTAATTACATTAATTCTGCAGGTAATTGCATTACAAACATTACTGTCCACAATGCAACTGAAATGACAGTTACTACATAGGTCCTGTGTGTTACTGTTAGTTAAATAAGCAGCTTGACAGGTGCTGAACTGTGATTCACATGTGTTTGACTTGTATTGGCACCATCAAAATATGGTGATTAAGAAAAGGATGCTATTACAGTCCTGTTACACAAATAACAGGACAGATGTTGGCAAATTACTTCTTTTGTCAAAAAGAAATACACACATAAAATGCCATCTGGAAATGTTTGACAACTTGATAGTCAATGTACTTCAAAGACCAGAGATGACTTAACCTACTAAGTTCACTAGATATTTATGTATAATTTTCATGACATGTTCTGAACAATTCTTGCATAATGAGTGACAGTGATCCAGAAAATTAAATTTTTTGACTGCAGGAAGGCTTTTTTAATAGTAAATTACAATTTCTCTCAGCTTATACTTTGTGAGGAATCGGTCTGTTTTTATCTTAGCCACCAATACAGCAGTGCAATAATGTTTACATTATCAGTGCCTCACTAGCTGTGTGCCAGTGTGACAATAGCCCTGGATTGAAATCTCACTGGAAAATTATATTTAAAGTCAGTGTTTTTTCCTACTCTGCTTCACTAATTATTACAATATTTTTTTTAAAGTTCATAGGCACTTTCCTGCCATTTATTTTCGCTATTTTTTGAATGGTGTCACTAAAAGAATGGAAAATCAGATGTCTGCTGAACAGAATATTTATATTTACTTAAGTATTTTTCTTCAAAGAACACAGTCAGAAAAAGTGACAACAAGAAACTGGTAAAGTAGATGTAAATTAGCATCCAGTGTCATTGTCATAATTTATAGACACATTTACTGTGGGTACGCACTCTGATGGGAAGGATGATGTGATAAACTGTAATACTTGTTTATCACCTCCACAACAACATGACAGGCTGCTTGGAAGAAACTAAGTCAATGGTAG
The DNA here is from genome assembly GCF_021461395.2 of Schistocerca americana. Taxonomy (NCBI): domain Eukaryota; kingdom Metazoa; phylum Arthropoda; class Insecta; order Orthoptera; family Acrididae; genus Schistocerca; species Schistocerca americana. The sequence goes on from NC_060119.1 coordinate 546,900,331, forward strand.
AAAGATGCAAACATATGGCATTTTGTTGTGATTAACTGGCAGTTCATCGGTCTGTGTTGTGTGTGGGGTGCTGATGTTACTGTCACACTGTTGAGCAATTCTAAAGCAAGTCTCTCTGTGGATGTTCACTTTCTGCAATCAGTGCTGTGTTCCTCTGTACTGAGGATAGTGCCAATGATTGTATGCGTGAGAAAAACATTTTCTAAGCCAATAATGGTGAAAAGATGTGTTACCTGCTCATAATGTTTACAACATAACCACTGTAGCCACTACAAGATCGTAAATCATGTTTTCAATATCTTTAAGATGGGGAAACAAAAATAACTGTGACAGTGATTGATTTATGATGATTAGTTTGCAGTTGCTGCATCTGAATATTGTTATTAACTACACTCTATCCCCTAAATCTATTTACAGAAATGGGAATAAAATTCCTTGGCATATACTTTCAGCATTCCAGCCCTCAACAGCCACATGTGTGAGGTGCTAGCTGAGCTCAGTTGCGAGCTTGCTCGAGGAACAGGCTTGGCAACAACACAGAATACATTCAGCAAATGTGTGATCATCGAGTTACTTCCTGGGTGCATAGAATTATCCTGCTAAATTCACTAGATGTTTTATGTTTTCCATTGAGTAATTTGAATGATTTTCAGTCGAGATGTGTGATGTATACCATGTAAAAGGTACACAACAAATACCAATGTGATGTATACCATGCAAGAGGTACACAACAAATACCATGAGAGGCCGTCACCACACAGGAACAAACACATGTCTGGCATCTCTCAGTTCCAGGCAACATCCTCCAGGTGGTGCTCACAAAACTCAGACCTGTTCCTGCTTCCTCACCACTTCATCCAGAGAGTTGTACACATCCACTGATAGTTTGGGTAGCCGCCACTGCGAGAATTGTAAATTGCAGACTACGTTGCTTCCACAGACGTGCACGAGAGGCACTAATATGTGCAGCACTGCAAACACTCAGTCAGTTATGAACTAGCAGTTAGGTACTTGGAGTGCCTGCAATCACCTCAGTACAGTACTCTGAAGAGTATTTTTCGACTTAGCATTTGCTATTTATCGAGAACTAGGTTAGTTTACAGAACAACTGCATACTGCTATAAGTTATTGTGACATTATCATAGACTACCAAGAGACAGCAAAGATATTTACATATTACTGTATGAGGTTTCAAACATCAATTGCTGTGCTTCAAATTCTCCAAAGTATGTTTTTTTTTAACATTCTCTTAATAAACATTAGTTGTTTCTTACTGTGTTGCCACATTCTGTTATAGTAAAGTGGCTACCTTTAAGGGACTGTAACAAGGAAACATTTTTCTGCTGCCATGGATGTTTGGGCTGAATTAATAATAGCATTCAATTACTACATTCACAGCAGTGTAACATTGGGTTGACAGTTTATGGTTTTGAGCCCAGGAAGGTCATTTCATGTGGAAATTGCAACTAATTCTGTCTTTTGCATTGCAATTTAGTTTTTCTGGCAATCACTGTGACATTAAGGGAGAGAAGAATTCTGCAGCTCTTGAGTAGCTCTAAGATAATGTGGTCACACTATAAAGTGAAGGCTGGATTGGCTGTTACTTCAAATCTCACTGCAGGTTAGCATTGACTGATGATGTGACAGAGCTACAAGTAGCCAGATAGAAAATCAATAAGGAAATCTTAAAAAAACCTCTCAATCATAAGCCTTCTCATTCCTTCCAGTACCCCATAGTGTAAGGGTGAAGGGCCTATGATACTGCACACTTGATCGTGCCTTTTTCTCCTGCTGACATAATTTTTGTATATACTCAATTTTATGAACTTGTGGCACCGAATAATTTATTAACAGAGTTGTTTATGTATCTACTTCAGTTGTCTCTGTTTCATGCTACTTGGGGATGACATAGGACAATGTGTGAACATAGACCTTCTCGAAGCCCAAAGTGCCTCTGATATGTTATTTATTTGTGCCGATCTGGCATGCACATCACAGATACTTTATTTTACTAAAATAGATTTTTGTCGTAAGGTTATTGCTGTAAGTTCTAATAAATTTGTATCAGTGCAATACGTATTTATAGTGTTTTTGCAGTAGTTTATTGAACACTATAGTCGCCAGGAGAGAGAAATCAGCCATCAGCAATAAGCTCTCTAACATCAACTAAAACAGTCGGACTGTGCTCACTGACTATAGAAACCTAATCTTCAGAATTAAAGATGTCATTGAGCTAGGTTTGAAGTGCATTTTTATCTGGAAAGAAATTTTCTTGGTGGTTGTTTCATAAGGAGCAAGAAAGGTGAACATTTGAGGGCACAAGATCAGAAGAATAAGTCTGTGAGGAATTACTTCTCAAATAAATTTGTGAATAGTTTTGTTTGTGAAATCAGCAGGATGTGTTACCATGTAGTAGCAACACTTGATGTAGTTGAGGTGTTGTTTCTCTTACATTGCGACTGAAAGGTGTCTCAGTTGTTTGTAACAGATTCCAGCTTTGAGGGACACACCTCTTGGGTGCCACCAGATGCAAAATGGTATCTGTTCTCACTACCCTTTGCTTGAGGTGATGAGATGACTTTTGTTAGGGCTTAACCATTAATTTCTTCTTAACAAGTGAAGATATAGGCATCGTAACTCATCACCAATGACAATATTTCATAGGAATGCTCACTGTGTGAACTGATGATGTTCAAATAAAAATTCAGTGTTGCTTTATTGCTTCGAATCAGAGCATACAGTACTCCTAAAACCAACTTTCAAAATGTTGCACTTCATCTCCTGTGTCAGTTATTGATGCTTCCTGATTGTGGAAATTCATTCGTGCCAGAACGATCTATCTTGAAACAGAAAAATCCTTTTCTGAGCTGATTTCTACGATAGTACTCATCCGACACAAGATGCAAATGTTTCACCCAAAGCAGACAAAATTTCACACATGTTAGACCTTTCTGCACTTGCAATTGTTTTATAACTCTTAAACAACATTCATAAGATTAAATTATGAAAACCCAATCTTCAAGTGCAAGACAAATACTAGAATTTCAATTAGAAAATGACAACTTATAAATGCCCACATATTAATCTATGGTTGTGTAAATGCATAATGTTCTCTCAGTTTATCAAATTTATTTCATGCAGAAATTCAAATTACAATAAGAAACAATTTTATGCTTGCCAGTGAGCGAGAATAAATCTGCCTTAGGTATGAGGCACTGCATTCACCTGTTTGGATGGCAGCCTATGTCAAGCGGCTAATGGTGAGGGATCGGTGGCTGCTCTAGAGCGAGGAAACATTTGAGCATAAACCGTTCTGATCTTGAAGCAGCCACAAGCTCTTTTGCTGAAGATTTTTTCATTACTGATGGGTTATAAAGTGAACAAAATTATTTTTTAGGCTTCATCAACCTGATATCTTCAGCATACAACTGAAATATAATAAAAAAGTAAAGGACTAAGTGGACTCCAACTCGCGACTTTACATCTTAATGATGCATCATTTACTGCTAGACCATGAGCAGATACAGCACTGTAACAGATCAGGTGGAATGCAACACTTTATATGGACATATCCCACTTGTATGGTGTTGCCAGGTCATTCAGATGGGCAGATATAGAATTCTGAGGGACAGCCAGTTTTATTGGTCACTTACATGAACTATCAGAATTTGTTTCTGTGACAGATGGCTGGTAGCCATGTTTTATGTGTAAGAGTGTACATTTCCAACAATAAGTTAATCCATAAAGCTGCAGTAAGTAGTGATGTATCATTTTTATCATCTTTTAATTCCACATAAGAAAATATTTATACTGTCACTGATCCATTTTACAAGTGGCCACCTTAAAAATGAAGTATACGATCATGATTTCAAGGAAATTACTGTGTTTCAGGTGACTTGTTTGAAAGAGAAGAAGATATAAAAGATCCACATTTGTGGCAACATGTTGCTGGCAGTGACGAACCTGGTCTGCAGCGGCAGAATAGGAACAGAGTACTACAGTTGGCTGACTGGGTTGTACCTGGCCATGGTCCTAAGTTCCAAGTAACACAGAAGATGAAACAGGATGTCGAAGACATTTTAAACAATTCTGATAATCAGTTTCACTACATCTAAACTATGTAAATGTTCAATAACTTATTAAAAATTTTATTATGAAGTGCTATTCATGTTACTATTTTTTGTTACTGGAACCTTTTACGTTGTCCCTTTTATCCCACTGCATGAGAAACAAACATGTGTCAGTGCTCATATCAATTTTTCCAAAGGAAGATCAGTTGCCTCTAGCATTTTTCCATGTGGGGTGGGGTGAAACTTTAATCTATACATTTTACTTTGATATTTAGCTGCCATTTATATAACCTGGGTTTTGGAATCACACTTCATATGTTTGCAGTTGCTGCTACAGAATAGTTGAAGGGGGAGGGGGGGGGGGGGAGGCTGAGAGAGAAAGGGAGGGGGCAGGAGACACCAGTAACATTAAGTTGGATACAAGTTAATATCATCTAAAGCACCATACAACTGCACTTTTTTAGGAAAATGTAGAATAATTTTGCTTTAGGTTTTTTGTCTAAGGAAGTTTTTTGTCTTGTCTGTAAAATTTATTAAAATTGACTTGTTCCATTTCTGCACTTAACAGTTCATAATTTTCATGAGTCACAAATGCCAGTGCAGCTGCGTAAGCTTTAATTTCTTTTCTTTTCTTTTCTTGTCTTGTCTTGCCTTTACATCATTGTTAGGTTGGGGGTCTATTTTATATTCGTACTAACAGTGATTTAGGAAAACTGTTAGGAAGTTCTGGAGGAGTGGATACAGATACATTCAATGATTAGGCCAGAGCAGTGCAGATGATGTAGATTAAAAAGAATTCCAAGCAAGACCAGTCTGTAGACGTGCCCCAGTAACTAAATCTCTAACATCTGAGGAGCAGTCCTAGAGTAACAAATCTGTACCAAGGATCCATTAAACTATCACAGTGAAAAGATTTGGATGATATTAAAGGTTACTACAGCACTGGCTGAAAATTGCATAGTCAGAAGCCATGAGATACGATGAGAGCGACACTTAAGGCTTAGTCCTGGACCTCACCCTGGTGAGGTTGCAAAAATCTAAATTAAATTTCCATTTACTGCATTTCTGGTGCTTATTGACTGTAAACATTTGTGCTAACTTACTTTGTGTTTTGAAATATCTTTGTGGCTCCATGATATGAAAAGTTTATGCTGTAAAGTCAGCTTAAAAAACTCAAAACAACATTTGCCAAGCCCTATACTAACCAGACATTTATATGCAACAAGCTCTCCTGAAGCTGCTGTTTTTACAAAAACTAGTTTACTGTGAGAAAAGTGTAGATTTGTTTACAGCTGCTTATTGTCATTTTAAACATACAGTGTGTCCAAATATTATATAAATACATAAAATACAGGATTTTGACAACTAAATGTCTTCATTCTGCTGAAGTTGATGCTTGAAGAACCAAGACAGCTGTTTCTTTTGAAGGAACTTTTTGTCCTCCCTCACAGGATCACATTCACTAAAACTGCACTAGAATTCATATTTTACTGTGACAACTTTAGTTCGAAAACAGTTTGGAGCTGATGCATTGAGATACATGTACTTATTGGACAGAGAAGTTCTTTTATAAGACTGCTCTTTGTTAAGCTTTGTTTATTCCCCTATTTTCCCACCGGTTAGATCACAAAATTTCTATACCCATCTGTAAACTCTTGGACACATCAGAAGTATCTGAATACAACCAGTAACAATTTAGCAAACTCAACATAATGAATGACTGGAACTATTCTGAAAAACAGAGTGGTTATGAAAAAACACATTTTTTTACAACAATCTCATCCATTTTCTGATTGATTCCTTATATTGTGACCTACCCCCATGAACCATGGACCTTACCGTTGGTGGGGAGGCTTCCGTACCTCAGCGATACAGATGGCCATACCGTAGGTGCAACCACAACGGAGGGGTATCTGTTGAGAGGCCAGACAAACGTCTGGTTCCTGAAGAGGGGCAGCAGCCTTTTCAGTAGTTGCAGGGGCAACAGTCTGGATGATTGATTGATCTGGCCTTGCAACACTAACCAAAACGGCCTTGCTGTGCTGGTACTGCGAATGGCTGAAAGCAAGGGGAAACTACAGCCGTAATTTTTCACGAGGGTATGCAGCTTTACTGTATGGTTAAATGATGATGGCGTCCTCTTGGGTAAAATATTCCGGAGGTAAAATAGTCCCACTCTCGGATCTCCAGGCGGGGACTACTCAAGAGGATGTCGTTATCAGGAGAAAGAAAACTGGCGTTCTACGAATCAGAGCGTGGAATGTCAGATCCCTTAATCGGGCAGGTAGGTTAGAAAATTTAAGAAGGGAAATGGATAGGTTGAAGTTAGATATAGTGTGAGTTAGTGCAGTTTGGTGGCAGGAGGAACAAGACTTTTGGTCAGGTGAATACAGGGTTATAAATACAAAATCAAATAGGGGTAATGCAGGAGTAGGTTTAATAATGAATAAAAAAAAATAGGAGTGTGGGTAAGCTGCTACCAACAGCATAGTGAACGCATTATTGTGGCCAAGATAGACGTGAAGCCCATGCCTACTACAGTAGTACAAATTTATATGCCAACTAGCTCTGCAGATGATGAAGAAATTGATGAAATGTATGATGAAATAAAAGAGATTATTCAGGTAGTGAAGGGAGACGAAAATTTAATAGTCATGGGTGACTGGAATTCGAGAGTAGGAAAAGGGAGAGAAGGAAACATTGTGGGTGAATATGGTTTGGGGGAGAGAAATGAAAGAGGAAGCCGTCTGGTAGAATTTTGCACAGAGCATAACTTAATCATAGCTAACACTTAGTTCAAGAATCATAAAAGAAGGTTGTATACAAGGAAGAATCATGGAGATACTAGAAGGTAGCAGATAGATTATATAATGGTAAGACAGAGATTTAGGAACCAGGTTTTAAATTGTATGACATATCCCGGGACAGATGTGGACTCTGACCACAATCTATTGATTATGAACTGTAGATTAAAACTGAAGAAACTGCAAAAAGGTGTGAATTTAAGGAGATGGGACTTGGATAAACTGACTAAACCAGAGGTTGTACAGAGTTTCAGGGAGAGCATAAGAGAACAATTGACAGGAATGGGGGAAAGAAATACAGTAGAAGAAGAATGGGTAGCTCTGAGGGATGAAGTAGTGAAGGCAGCGGAGGATCAAGTAGGTAAAAAGATGACGGCTAGTAGAAATCCTTGGGTAACGGATGAAATATTGAATTTAATTGATGAAAGGAGAAAATATAAAAATGCAGCAAATGAAGCAGGCAAAAGGGAATACAAACGTCTCAAAAATGAGATAGACAGGAAGTGCAAAATGGCGAAGCAGGGATGGCTAGAGGACAAATGTAAGGATGTAGAGGCTTATCTCACTAGGGGTAAGATAGATACTGCCTACAGGAAAATTAAAGAGACCTTTGGAGAAAAGAGAGCCACTTGTATGAATATCAAGAGCTCAGATGGAAACCCAGTTCTAAGCAAAGAAGGGAAAGCAGAAAGGTGGAAGGAGTATATAGAGGGTCTATACAAGGGTGATGTACTTGAGGACAATATTATGGAAATGGAAGAGGATGTAGAGGAAGATGAAATGGGAGATAAGATACTGCGTGAAGAGTTTGACAAAGCACTGAAAGACCTGAGTCGAAACAAGGCCCCGGGAGTAGACAACATGCCATTAGAACTACTGATCGCCTTGGGAGAGCCAGTCATGACAAAACTCTACCATCTGGTGAGCAAGATGTATGAGACAGGCGAAATACCCACAGACTTCAAGAAGAATATAATAATTCCAATCCCAAAGAAAGCAGGTGTTGACAGATTTGAAAATTACCGAACTATCAGTTTAATAAGTCACAGCTGCAAAATACTAACGCGAATTCTTTACAGACGAATGGAAAAACTGGTAGAAGCCGACCTCGACGAAGATCAGTTTGGAGTCCACAGAAATGTTGGAACACGTGAGGCAATACTGACCCTACAACTTATCTCAGAAAATAGATTAAGGAAAGGCAAACCTACATTTCTAGCATTTGTGGACTTAGAGAAAGCTTTTGACAATGTTGACTGGAATACTCTCTTTCAAATTCTAAAGGTGGCAGGGGTAAAATACATGGAGCGAAAGGCTATTTACAATTTGTACAGAAACCAGATGGCAGTTATAAGAGTCGAGGGGCATGAAAGGGAAGCAGCGGTTGGGAAGGGAGTGAGACAGGGTTGTAGCCTGTCCCCAATGTTATTCAATCTGTATATTGAGCAAGCAGTAAAGGAAACAAAAGAAAAATTCGGGGTCGGTATTAAAATCCATGGAGAAGAAATAAAAACTTTGAGACTTCCTGGCGGATTAAAACTGTGTGCCCGATCGAGGCTCGAACTGGGGACCTTTGCCTTTTGCGGGCAAGTGCTCTACCAACTGAGCTACTGAAGCACGACTCACGCCCGGTACTCACAGCTTTACTTCTGCCAGCTTTATTTCAGCGCACACTCTGCTGCAGAATGAAAATCTCATTCTAAAAACTTTGAGGTTCGCCGATGACATTGTAACTCTGTCAGACAGAGCAAAGGACTTGGAAAAGCAGTTGAACGGAATGGACAGTGTCTTGAAAGGAGGATATAAGATGAACATCAACAAAAGCAAAACAAGGATCATGGAATGTAGTGGAATTAAGTCGGGTGATGCTGAGGGAATTAGATTAGGAAATGAGGCACTTAAAGTAGTAAAGGAGTTTTGCTATTTGGGGAGCAAAATAACTGATGATGGTCGAAGTAGAGAGGATATAAAATGTAGACTGGCAATGGCAAGGAAAGCGTTTCTGAAGAAAAATTTGTTGACATCGAGTATAGATTTGTCAGGTAGTCGTTTCTGAAAGTATTTGTATGGAGTGTAGCCATGTATGGAAGTGAAACATGGACAATAAATAGTTTGGACAAGAAGAGAATAGAAGCTTTTGAAATGTGGTGCTACAGAAGAATGCTGAAGATTAGATGGGCAGATCACATAACTAATGAGGAGGTATTGAATAGAATTGGGGAGAAGAGAAGTTTGTGGCACAACCTGACAAGAAGAAGGGACCGGTTGGTAGGACATGTTCTGAGGCATCAAGGGATCACACATTTAGCATTGGAGGGCAGCGTGGAGGGTAAAAATCATAGAGGGAGACAGAGAGATGAATACACTAAGCAGATTCAGAAGGATGTAGGTTGCAGTAAGTACTGGGAGATGATGAAGCTTGCACAGGATAGAGTAGCATGGAGAGCTGTATCAAACCAGTCTTAGGACTGAAGACAACAACATCAACAACAACAACATTAAGTGTGAAAACAATGAACCAAATCTCATTGTTCTTCTGTAACTGCCATCATTAATATGTAAATGATTTAACAACTGAGAGGTTATTGCTTATCGTACATTTCAGATATGTGAGGTGTACAACAGAGATCATGCTACATCTTACTATATGTCTACAATGCCGTTGGTTCTTAGGACAAGGAATTATCGTAAAGTAAATGAATCAGAGTCTGTGTCCATATGGGTTAAAGGTTCACTGAATTGTGCAAAGATTAAAGTTGTTGGTGATGTCACGCATTATTGTAGAAACTGAAATAAAGCACCTGTCCTTTCCTTATTTGACCTTGAGAAAAAAATATTACACAACAGCAAAAAAAGAAACCTATTGGGTCATGTAAATGACCCATTCCAAGTCATCCAGATGCTGATTCACCAACAGACACTGACACCTCAGAGGGGGAACCATGCCAATGGGGGGTCTGAGACTCTTTGATTATATATATGAGTAAAGATTCATTTGCTACCAGTTACTACGATATATATCTTTAATATGCTAGTGTACTATGTGCGGCATTCTAGTTACCTTGCGTTGCCCACTGGGCATTCTAGCGCGATGCTGCTAGTATTACTTAACGTCGTGTGCACTAAAAATCCAAGGACAGAAGTTGATAAGCGGGCTGATAACTAGCAGCTATATAAGTGACGGTTCTGATAAGACGGTGTCAGTTGTCGAGCAGCCACATGTGCAGCAGCATCGACACAGACTAGTTATGCTGCATTATTTTAAGAGGAGAAGGCTTTGGACAAAAACTGGTCACTGTGCATCAGCCACCGTATCCTGCGTAAGCTGTGCTATACAGCAATCTTTAAATGCCTATAGCAGTATCTCTAAGAAAAGCGCATTGTAATAAATAAATAATGAATAAGTAAGACATGCAATGCCCATCACATACCATAGTCTTTTGGATCTAGACATTGTGATTAAGTGACATTTACAAATGGAAAGAAGGACCGCATCCTTCTGCCGTCACTCTCTCTTCTTCTTGCCACACTCCTCTAAATAAATGTTTTATGCTTTATCTGTAACTTCTTTCAAGTTTTTCCTGATTCCCCTTCTCTGTGTTGATATTAGTGCCATAATCAATAGATTCTGATATTACGATCATATGGAAAAAGCATATCAAACTTTATTTTGGAGCTGAAGAAACTGACTGGATCACATGAACTATTTATCCAGTTTTGTCGTCTTTCATACTGTTTGGATTCCAATGACTTTACTTATGATTTAACTGTTAGGTTAACTACAATAAATGAAAGTACTTCCAAAACTGCTTTTTTTAGCAATAAATTGTGATCATGGCTTATCAGAAAACGCACCTTCTCTATGTCCGACCATAGCCATTTTTCCATTCTGTGCTATGGACACATTAATAGGCACTGACGAATTATACACTTTTTTAACCAATAAATCATTTATATGTAAATCATTTGCTGTCCTATGATCCACTTTTTAGGAATGCTGCCGAAAATACAATGCTCAGCTGTGTTGATCAATGCAGGTCTTGCACTGCAATTATTGTCTCCGGTGCTGCCCAGTATTATCAGCTAATAAATAAATTATTTCTGTGTGCTACGTTAGCTGTACAGTCAGTGTGGTAGATAGCTAACTGGAGGGGTCTTGTTTGATTCCCAGCAGGATTTGAGATTTTTTCCAGTCGGAAACAGTGTACTGTTGTTCTTACGTTTGTATAGTCAGAAATGACTATACATGGCTGTATAAAGCCAATAAAAAGAAAATTATATCCACTATGAGGATACTCAAATTCCAAAGATTGTGGGACATTCACAAGGTTGCTATTAATATAATAATTGTAGCTTCATGCAACAGATACTTTTCTCATTATATGGGATTTGAACATGTGAAGGAATGAGGAATTATTCGCACGGGAATTTTGTTAGGTGAATGTGTCAGATGTTTCAGTGTTTCTTAAAAAGGCAGTGAAATATTATGAACCTGTAAATATAGCAATATTTTTATCACTTTGTGGCATTTGGATGCAGTTCTAGGATATTCTGGGATAACAAGAAATATTTTTATCTTCTTGACGCATTAAGGTCATATACCTGTATATGTTTAAACTGTCTAACTTCTCACCCTTGGTGAGGAAAGAAGGTTTGATAAAATTGACTGCCAGAATTCTGATACATTTTCTGCTTTCAGGACATAGATATAGGTCTATACCACACATATTTTATTGTACACAACATTTTATCATCATCTGCTGTCATCAAAAATTACATTTAATAAAGTGCGGGAGGGGGAAGGGGAGGGGTTAGGTTAGATTACTAACTTAACCTAACCCTCCTTGCTCATTTCTCCATGCTAGCTACTCTGAGATTCCCACAGGAGGTCGGACATACTCTGTATCGGCACTGAAGAAGGTGGATCCATTCATAAAATTAAGGATATGTTTCTCTGTAATTAGGTAGGAAATGCAACAATGATGCTTGTTTTGCATGTCTGGTTGTACTCCTAACAAGGCACTTAGTGTCTCTTGGTTTAACCTATTACAATGTTTTAGTTTTAATGCCTGTCATCGTGGAGTAAGCCCATTCGACATCTGCAGTAGCATGCGGCAACACTGGTATTATTTGTACTAGCTTGGCAGTATTCGAGAACACGTATTGCTCATCAGAATTTAGTTTATTTCACCTACTGTACTCAAGAATTCGACACTATTCTTTGGGCCTAAAGCCTCTTTCTTCTATATCAAAAGAGTCCACCTTTAGTTTCTTTCACGCCCTGAGGGCTTCATATTTATCAGCCTTCCTTCATGCTTCTCGACAAGTTCTGTTATATCTAGGGCTGGTTTGAGAAAATTTTTCTGCACAAGTGATGTATCAGTTGATGCCTCCCCCACCCCAGTCTGTCATTTTCCCACACAAACAATAATTTATTGCCACCCCCCTCCTCACCCCACGCCAAACCCTGCCTTTCCAACCCCTTCTCATGCACTAGTTACCATTCCCCCTGGGCTCTTCGTAAGACCTTTTTCAAATTAAAATACACTCCTGGAAATGGAAAAAAGAACACATTGACACCGGTGTGTCAGACCCACCATACTTGCTCCGGACACTGCGAGAGGGCTGTACAAGCAATGATCACACGCACGGCACAGCGGACACATCAGGAACTGCGGTGTTGGCCGTCGAATGGCGCTAGCTGCGCAGCATTTGTGCACCGCCGCCGTCAGTGTCAGCCAGTTTGCCGTGGCATACGGAGCTCCATCGCAGTCTTTAATACTGGTAGCATGCCGCGACAGCGTGGACGTGAACCGTATGTGCAGTTGACGGACTTTGAGCGAGGGCGTATAGTGGGCATGCGAGAGGCCGGGTGGACGTACCGCCGAATTGCTCAACACGTGGGGCGTGAGGTCTCCACAGTACATCGATGTTGTCGCCAGTGGTCGGCGGAAGGTGCACGTGCCCGTCGACCTGCGACCGGACCGCAGCGACGCACGGATGCACGCCAAGACCGTAGGATCCTACGCAGTGCCGTAGGGGACCGCACCGCCACTTCCCAGCAAATTAGGGACACTGTTGCTCCTGGGGTATCGGCGAGGACCATTCGCAACCGTCTCCATGAAGCTGGGCTACGGTCCCGCACACCGTTAGGCCGTCTTCCGCTCACGCCCCAACATCGTGCAGCCCGCCTCCAGTGGTGTCGCGACAGGCGTGAATGGAGGGACGAATGGAGACGTGTCGTCTTCAGCGATGAGAGTCGCTTCTGCCTTGGTGCCAATGATGGTCGTATGCGTGTTTGGCGCCGTGCAGGTGAGGGCCACAATCAGGACTGCATACGACCGAGGCACACAGGGCCAACACCCGGCATCATGGTGTGGGGAGCGATCTCCTACACTGGCCGTACACCACTGGTGATCGTCGAGGGGACACTGAATAGTGCACGGTACATCCAAACCGTCATCGAACCCATCGTTCTACCATTCCTTGACCGGCAAGGGAACTTGCTGTTCCAACAGGACAATGCACGTCCGCATGTATCCCGTGCCACCCAACGTGCTCTAGAAGGTGTAAGTCAACTACCCTGGCCAGCAAGATCTCCGGATCTGTCCCCCATTGAGCATGTTTGGGACTGTATGAAGCGTCGTCTCACGCGGTCTGCACGTCCAGCACGAACGCTGGTCCAACTGAGGCGCCAGGTGGAAATGGCATGGCAAGCCGTTCCACAGGACTACATCCAGCATCTCTACGATCGTCTCCATGGGAGAATAGCAGCCTGCATTGCTGCGAAAGGTGGATATACACTGTACTAGTGCCGACATTGTGCATGCTCTGTTGCCTGTGTCTATGTGCCTGTGGTTCTGTCAGTGTGATCATGTGATGTATCTGACCCCAGGAATGTGTCAATAAAGTTTCCCCTTCCTGGGACAATGAATTCACGGTGTTCTTATTTCAATTTCCAGGAGTGTATGTTGAGTGTGGAAATGGGTTGTTTTTTCTACTAATTATGATCCAGCCTGTGTACAAATTTTATCATTTGGGGCACCCTTCTCAGCTTGATGCCCCAAGTGACTGCTTGCGTCACCTGGGCCATAAATTGGCTTTGTCTGTATTGGAGCTAAGGGCAATTTTTGGATTCTCAAATGACATGTTCTTCTATAAATTGTTGTGTACTGGAAACCTCTTTTAGACATCACTATCACACATTTTATCAAATTTCACACAAACTAGGCTCAGCTCTTTGTCCCTCTCACCATGGTCTTTCAGCACTTTCACTATTTTTGCCCCCATATTAACTTCTTCAGTACCAAGCAACACATCAGGGGCATACATTTAAATTGTCTAACCTCTCATCCTTCTATTAAATCTTCTATTCTCTGGGTATAGATCCTGTACAGAGTGTTTCTGTGGCTGAAGCATCACATTGAACTGATTAATTAGTGGCAGTACATGATTCAAAAAATGAAGGTAAGCCTTTATGTAAGGATTTTGAAGTACAGAAAAGATAGTGTTCCATACAGGACTCTTATCCTTGAATGCTGTTTCTCTAAACAGCCAACAAAAACTTTCCATTGTTGCAATACATGATTAACACTGTTCGAAAGTGCTGACCATCTTGCTTTACTGGCACTTAATCTCTCTGATAAGAATGGATGAACTTCTGAAATTCTGCTATAATACACTGGCATTTTGGAGAGTGAAAAAAATACTTGTAAGTACTAATATTCCGTATCAGAGCTTCAACACAGCTAGAGATTTCTTGTAAACTAGCTGTGGTTTAGTCCAGTGACGAAAACAACCATTCATAATTATATCGAATTTTTCTCTTAACAGGTAGGCCACGAATGATTCATTATCACCGTTATAGCCTGGGCATTATTGATGCAAAACCCAGCAGCATTATCAACAGATAACTGGAACATCTCTGTAAATTTTTTGAAAAGTTTGTACAGATCTCTAGCATTGCCTTCATTTTCCATCTAAGGCAATTAGATCAAAAAGTTGTGTTTTGACTGCATAATTGTCTACATATGTCACTAACATATACATTAATTGAACCACTATTGCTGATATCTGAACTATCTGTAACAATGGGAAATGCATTGTTTCTTAGGTCATTAAATTCCTTATTCTAGCTTTAAACTTAAAATTCATAAAATAAACTTCAATAATAATACTACACTAGTAATAACATCCACTGCTATTGTCTAACTCATTTGAATTTAAAAAATATTGTGAAAAAGGAAGTTGCTACTTACCATATAGTGGAAATGCTGATTCGAAGATAGACACAACAAAACAATTCTCACAAATAATAGCTTTTGGTCAGTAAGGCCTTCGTCAGAATTAGGCGAAAAAAAAAAAAAAAAAAAAAAAAAAACCCACCCACCCACACACACACACACACACACACACACACACACACATGCGTACGCGCTTGTGTGTGTATGCGTCTGTCTGCTGTCTAATTCTGATGAAGGTCTTACTGGCTGAAAGCAATTATTTGTGAGAGTCTTTTTGTCGTGCCTATCTGCGACTCAGCATCTCCATTATATTGTGAGTAGCAACTTTCCTTTTCACAATTTTGTTGCATTCCATCCTAGATTTTCCATTGTTTGCATTTTAAAAAAAGACATTTTCTTATGCGAGAAATATTCCTTAGCTTTCACTTTCATCTTATGTGTTTGGCTACTAATGTGATTCCCCAACTCACCTCGTTTTGTTCCCAGCACTTATTACATGCCTTGCATTTTGCTTTCATATTGTCATCACTAACTGGTTGTAACCATGTCTTAAAAAGTCTTCATTCACCTATTTTGCAGAGAATAATTGTTTTCTTGACTTTTTCCTCATTTCACACAATCTCATTTCCGTATTCTCTTTTTCTTCTTTGACGTTAATGAGTCAGCTTTAGCATTCATTATTCAGTAGCATTATGCCGGTACCTTTAAAGTTACTACATACAAATCACATGCATCTGACTCACACAGCTTGCTGTAATGAATAGATTTAATACGAGGGTTGAATGAAAATTAATGCCTCCACCTTCATTAATTGGGTTTGGATGGGAATATTTTAATAAATCAAATGCAGAAATAATGTGTAGAATGTGATCTTTAATTACCAGTATTCACTTTTCCACATAATCACCAACCAATTGGATACATTTTTGCCAACGATGAACAAGTTTTCTGAAGCCGTCATGGAAGAAGTTGACACTCTGTTTCCACAACCACACCCCCACAGTTCTCTCAAAGTCTTCATCAGAAGCATAATGATGTCCCTGCAGACCGTCTTTCATTATTGGGAACAGATGGAAGCCAGACAGTGCTAAATCTGGACTGTATGGAGGATGCTGTACGGTGATGAGATTCACTCTCTGGAGTTCTGCTGTGGTGGCACGTGAAGTGTGTGGTTTGGCACTGTCATGCTGCAGGAAAACATTTCCCTTTTCCTTTCAGACTCTTGTTAGCTGTTGTTTCAGAGTTTTGAAGTCTATGCGCTTTTATTTCAGGAGTCAGCATCCGGGGTACCCATCATGCACAGATCTTCCGATAGCCAAGCAAAGCAATAATGTGACCCACATGTTCTTGTGAAATGCCGATTGTGCTTGCAGTTTCTCTCTGAGTGATACGACAATCATCCTGAATAAATCTGTCAACATTTTGCTTGTGAAACTCGGTGGTTGCTTTCATGGGACGTCTAACTCTTTGTTTGTCACACAGGTCAGATGTTCCCACCTCAACGTCTTTAAACTTACTCACCCAACGAGACACAGTACTCACATCACCACAATCACCATAAACTGCTTTCATTCTCTGATGAATCTCTTCTGCTGTCAAGAATTCAATGACTGCACATTGCTTAAATCGCATTGACTGGTGTTCTGTGCAAGTTTCCATACTTTACACTGTAACAACACAACCGTTCACTGCTAAGGCTTCCCGCCAATTGGAGCTGTAGGGAAAAGGCTATGGAACAAGCCAATACCGGCTGCATACCAATGCTGCCAACTGTTGAATAGTTACAAAGGTGGAGGCATTACTTTTCAGTCAACCCTCGTAATATATTTTTATCATCTCATGTGTCAACTGGTACTTCGTTTATAGTACCAGATGATATCGTTGACTGACAATGTCAGTGGCATTCTTCAGAATATGTGATATGTTAAATACTATCGTTAATATCCAAAAGAATAGGAAAGCATGCAGATTTAACTGTAGGAAAACACAAACAGTAATATTAAATCTATGTTAGTCTGTAAATTACCAATGTTTTAAAGTTCACATAAAGACGGATTCACACTGGCCATTGGATCATGTCACATATGACCTGTCCCATCAAAACATTCTGCAGTGCATTTCAAATGAGTGACATCCACAGTGGCCATCCTGTCACGTCACGTCACCATCAAGGTTTCTCAAGAAGAAAGTTTTGACAGGTGATAACATCTATCTGTTGTTGATCATGTGACACTCTAGCTCATTTCCTCCCGATATATGGCCATGCACAGATCTCCATACCTCATTTCATCATAGTTTTCATGGTTGGTATCATTACTTGCCCTCAATTACATTTATAAAGTGGGTTTTTGTTGAAGCCAGTACCATATTTAATATTTCATAAGGAAGAGAGATGCAATATGACTACAACTTCAAGTGAAGAAAGTACTGTGGGTAGAAATCGATTGATTAGTAAGTGAAATTTATTTGTGTATTGTCAGGCATTTGTAGTGTTTCATAAAGAAATGAACTGAAACCTTCAGACACTGCAAGTTGTTTGTTTAAAAATGTGTTTGTGGCAGGCTTATTTATTGTTAAGCAGCCCTCTGGACTGTGTGTGAAACAGTTTTGCAAGCACCACTGGTCAATATTCATGTGGTTTCACTAATTAACCCCAGTATGAAAAAGACAAACTATTAAAAGCTAAATAAAAGATGTAAAGAAAACCTATAAAATCTTGAAGGGAAAGGTATTAAAGGAGATACGACTGTGCCAAAAATTTGCGCTGGACCAGCTAATTAAACTTAACCTTAAACAAACCAATTTTTTACAGGATGTGATAGCAACTTGTAACATTGTATTCCTTTTAGAAATTCTGAGTGCAGTTTGACAGAACAAATGGAAAAACTAATGCTTTGACTTTCTAAAATATAAAATGCAGGTTCCTCTTCCTGGAGCTCTTTGTATCGTGTGTGAAATTCTCTTTCTGTACCAAATACTGACATTTTTCAGACCCACAATCTTTTTTTGTGTTGTTTTTTCTGCCCTCCTTGTCTAATATACAAACTCTCTCTGGAAATAATTTGAGTCCAATAAATGTCATTTTCATGCTAATGCGGACTTCATTACTTACATACATATTACCATGCTGTCTACATGCATTTCACGCATAAAAACAGTTGAAAATCATGTAGGGGAGATCGCAATTCCTCGGAGAAAAAAAAAAAAAAAACAAATAGTGGAGGACAGCTATGCGAGCTGAGATCATATGATGAACTGACTCGATGTGCCATGACATGATGGACATTATAAAGACACCTTGATATGACGATGCTGTGACAGCTAGTGAGAATTGGCCTTAATACTGAATTAAATATTTTTTGTACTTCCCAGTGGAAATGTACCGAGGTTCTACATTCAACCAGGAAGTTAGATTATACCATGTTTTTAACTATTTTACAATTCTGTCGCTATGTCACGAAAGTCAAAAACCTCTTCTACGTGTAGCGGAATTCTACTATGGTTGGCAACACTTGCACTGCCACATTGTGTCCACGGTAATGTTGCAAATTCTCCTCTTCCACTTGCTACCCCCCTGCGGGTCCAGGGGTTAGAATAGGCCCAAGGTATTCCTGCTTGTCGTAAGAGGTGACTAAAAGGAGTCTCACACATTTTGACCTTTATGTGATGGTCCCCTGTAGGATTTGACCTCGATTCTTCAAAAGTTTCCCGAAGAGCGAGCCAACTGGGGAAGGGCATCTTACATGGTGCATTGTGTCCATCGTGTCCACATCACTCATCAATGTGGATCTGCACTTCCGCTCATTCTCCAGCTGTTGGGCGAGGTCACCCTCCTGGGTGCGTTTTCCTCCATCCACTGTGCAGTATCATTTTCTGCACAGACAATGATCATGGACTTCTTTGCACCTGATATCCAGCGCAGTAGACAGTCTGTAGTGGTGGTGCCGCCATGTACCCTGTTGGGTGTAGCCCCCTGACCACACTGGGATCGCTCTGCTGATGCATGCACCGTTAACTACCCATGTATGCCAAGGAGTAGATGTCTGTCACCCTGGGGCATCAGGACTCCTGGCAATAGCCATCCTGCCAGGTGGCCTTTGCTGTGGCTGGGGAGGGCCCCTGGTCGGAGTGGGTGGCATTAGGGCGGATGGCACACCATGAAGCGTATTACATCATCTCTTGTTGGTTGTCCACCACCAGTAGTCTCTAAGCGGTCAGGGTCTATCTTCAGTGCTAAGAAAAACGACCCCCAAATTGTTCCCCTCCCTGGCCACACCATGGGAGGAACACCAAACTAAGGATGCCAACGAAGGTTATTCGCCCCGGTACCTCATATGTACGAGAGTTGAGGGGGAATCTTTCCTGTCAATGAAGCCTCAGTTTTTTGTGGTGCATTTAGAGGACAAGTTTGGGGAGGTGGAGGGCTTGTCCAAAATGCAGTCAGGGTCAGTCTTGATAAAATCAGCATCCACTGCCCAGTCACGGACATTACTCACTTGTGACAAGCTGGGGGATGTTTCTGTTACCATCACACACCACAAGAGCTTAAATATGGTCCAGGGCATTATATTCCACAGGGACCTTCTTTTGCAGTCTGATGACGAGCTGCACACCAACTTAGAGCGACGAGGTGTCCATTTCATCTGGTGTATCCATCGGGGTCTGAGGGATAATCAGGTTGCCACCGGTGCCTTCATCTTGGCCTTCTAGGGTGCAACATTACCCGAGAAGGTCAAAGTGATGGTCTACCACTGTGATGTCAAGCCGTATCTCCCTCCCCTGATGCGGTGCTTTAAGTGCTGGAAGTTCGGGCATATGTCTTCCCACTGTACTTCCAGCATCATATGTCAAGATTGTGGACATCCATCACATCCCAATACTCCATGTGCCCCGCCTTCCATCTGTGTCAACTGCGGAGAGCACCATTTCCCTTTCTCGCTGGACTGTAGGATTCTACAGAAGGAAAGGAAAATAGTGGAATACAAGACCCTGGACCGACTGACCTACACTGAGGCTAAGAGAAAATATGAGAGGTTACATCCTGTGCGTATGACATCAACTTATGCCACCGCTATGTCAACGGTTCTAGCACCTTCCATTTCGCTGTGTACAGTTGGCTCTCAGAGCTGTCATACTGCACCTGCCCCCTTGATGGTAAGGGTCACTTCTATCCATGCTGCTCCCACACCACCTACTTCGGGAGCAAAGCTCCCCAACCATTGGGGATGTCAGTCCCCTGTTCTCAGCCAGATTAGTGGCCTCGGCTGCTACTTCAGCTACTCTCGCTAGGAAGGGGTCCCTTGGGTCACTCCCTTCCCAGGTTCCTCCCAGTGGCAAAGCAGACACCAACAAAGTAGCTGAAGCACCCAAAAGTAGCTGGTTGTAGGGCTTCATGGTCCTTGCCAGTCCCTGAGACTGAATCAGTGAAGCCCTTCCAGCCAGACAAACCTAAGGAGCAGCCAGAGAAACACAAAAAGAAAAAAGACCCTAAGAATCAAGGCACTGTGGTGGCACCCACACCACCGCTCCCTACAAGCTCTGCATCTGAGGATGAAATGGAGATTCTAGCGTCTGTTGAGGACCTAGATTTTGCTGGGCCCTCAGACACAATGGATGTTTCCAGTTACAATGGATGATGATCACACAGATATCCATCTGGTGGCAGCAGGTGACCCTGAGGCATAGACTGTTTCATTGAGTGTTTCATGCCTTCCCAGTCTCAAGAGCGCGTCATCCTCCAGTTGAATTGTGGTGGTTTTTCCACCACCTGGCTGAGCTATGGCAACTATTAAGCTTTACACCTGCTTTCTGCATCACCATCCAGGAAACCTGGTTCCAGGCAATGCGGACCTCTGCCCTTCACGGCTACAGGGGATATTACAAGAACCATAGTGAATATAATAGAGTGTCAGATGGAGTTTGCATCTATGTTCTGAACTCTGTATCTGGTGAACCTGTACCCCTTCAAACTCCTCTTGAAGCTGTGGCTGTCATGATATAGATGATGCAGGAAATAACTTTCTGCAATGTATATCTCCCTCCAGATGGTGCAGTATCCCTGAATGCATTGGCTACACTGATTGATCAACTCCCTAAACCTTTCCTACGTTTAGGAGATTCTAATGCTCATAACCCCTTGTGGGGTGGCACTGTACTTCCTGGCCAAGGTAGAGATGTCGAAGATTTACTGTCACAATTCGACCTCTGTTTCTTAAATACAGATGTCCCCACACATTTCAGTGTGGTGCATGGCATATATTTGGCCATTGACATCTCTGTTTATAGTCCTGGCCTTTTCTGATCTATCCACTGGAGAGCACATGATAACCAGTGTGGTAGTGACCACTTCCCCATATTCCTGTCACTTCCTCGGTGTAATGCCAATGGATGCCTACCCAGATAGGCTTTCAGCAAGGCATGGTGGGAAGCCTTCACCTCTGCTGTCACTGTTGAATCTCCCCCACATGGTGCCATTGATGTTGTGGTTGAACAGGTCACTACAACGATCATTTTTGCAGTGGAAAACACGATTCCTCGTTCTTTAGGGAGCTCCCGGCAAAAGTCAGTACCTTGGTGGTTACTGGAAGTCGTTGAGGCAATTAAAGAGCATCAGTGAGCTCTACAGCAACATAAGTGGCACCATTCCCTAGAGCACCTAAGAGCCTTTGAACGGCCTGTGTTCACCAGTTTATAAAAAGTGTTGGGAGAGGTATGTCTTGACCATTGGGTGCCACACGTCACCTTCCCAGGTCTGGATGAAGATCAGACGTGTTTTTGGGTATCAGGCCCCAACAGGTGTCCCTGATGTTGCGATTAATGGAGTGTTATCTACCGACACAAACGTGATTGCCGAGCACTTTGCTGAGCACTAGTTTGAGCCTCTGCATCAGAGAATTACCCCCCAGCCTTTTGCACTCTCAAAGGGCAGCTGGAAGGGAAAGTCCTCTAGTTCACTACACACCACAATGAACCCTACGTAAAGCCACATTTACAGAGTAGGAGCTCCTTAGTGCCCTTGCACATTGCCCTGGCACAGCTCCTGGGCCAGATCGGATCCACAGCCAGATGAGTAAACATCTCTCATCTGACTACAAGTGATCTCCTCATCATCTTCAACAGGATCTGGTGTGATGGCATCTTTCCATCACACTGGCAGGAGAGCACCATCATACCAGTGCTCAAACCCGGCAAAAACCTACTTGATATGGATAGCTATTGGCCCATCAACTTCATCAATGTTCTTTGTAAGCTGCTAGAATGTATGGTGTGTCGGCAGTTGGATTGGGTCCTGGAGTCACTTGGCCCACTAGCTCCATGCCAGGGCAGTTTCCACCAGGGTTGCGCTACCACTGATAATCTTGTGTCCCTCGAGTCTGCCATCCAAACAGCCTTTTCCAGATGCCAACACCTTGTGGCCATTCCCTTTGACTTATGAAAAGCTTATGACATGACCTGGTGACATCATAGCCTTGCCACATTGTATGAGTGAGGCCTCTGGGGCCCGCTACCAATTTTTATCAAAAATTTCCTGTCGCCCTGTACTTTCTGTGTCCAGGTTGGTGCCTCCCATAGTATCCCCCATATCCAGGAGAATGTGGTCCAGCAGGGCTCTGTATTGAGGGTCTCTATTTTTAGTGACCTAGCAGCAGCTGTAGGGCCATCTGTCTCACCTTCTCTGTATGCAGACGACTTCTGCATTTCGCACTGCTGCTCCAGTATTGGTGTTGCTGAGCGGTGCCTACAGGGACCCATCCACAAGGCGCAGTCATGGGCTCTAGCCCCCAGTTTTCAGCTGCAATGTCCTGTGTTATGCCCTTCTGTTGCTTCGTACCATTCATCCAGAACCAGAACCAGAACTTTACCTTAATGACAATCCATTCACTGTAGTGGAGACATGTCGATTCTTTGGACTGGTTTTCAACACCCAACTGACTTGGCTTCCTCACCTTCATCAGCTTAAGCAGAAGTGCTGGCAGCACTTCAATGCCCTCCACTGCCTAAGCAACACCAACTGGGGTGTGGATCACTCTACGCTGCTGCAGCTCTACAGAGTCGTCGTTCAATCCCGCCTTGACCATGGGAGTCTGGTTTATGGTTCAGTGGTGTCCTCAGCATTGCGTTTACTCGACCCATTGCACCATTGTGGCGTTCGCCTAGCAACGGGTGCTTTTAGGACGAATCAGGTGACCAGCATCCTGGTGGAGGTGGGAGTCCCTCTATTGAGGGTTAGGCATGCACAAGCCAGTTATGTTTCACACGTTCATAGTTCTCCTGAGCATTCGAATTACCGTATCCTTATCCCATCCACAGCAGTTCATCTCCCTCATCGGCAGCCCAGGTCAGGGCTCACGATTGCAGCTCGCGTCTGATCCCTTCTATCTGAACTGGAGTCCTTTCCTTTATCACCTACCACCCAGGTCCATCCGCATACATCTCCATAGTGTACACCTATGCTGCAGATTCGACTGGACTTATTGCATGACCCTAAGGACTCAGTTACTCCTGCGGATCTCCACTGTTGCTTCCTCTTGATTCTTCACATGTTCCTGGGCTCTGAAGTGGTTTACACTGACGGCTTGATGGCGGATGGTCATGTTGGCTTCACCTGCACCCACAGAGGCAATAACGAACAGCATTCCTTGCCTGATGGCTGCAGAGCTGGTGGCCATATCTCATACACTTCAGTACATCCGTTCACGCACTGGGGAGTCATTTCTTCTGTGTACTGACTCCTTGAGCGGCCTGCAAGCTATCAACCGGTGATACCCTCGTCATCCTTTGGCAGTGACCATCCAGGACTCCATCTATGCCCTGGAATGGTCCAGTCATTCAGTGGTGTTTGTCTGGACCCCGGGACACAACAGAATGTCAAACAACAAAATTGCTGACATGGTGGCCAAACAGGCTACACGGAAACCGCTTCTGGAGATAGGCATCTCTGAATTTTACCTGCGTTCAGTATTACGCTGCCAGGTTTTTTGGCTTTGGGAAATGGAATGGCATAACCTCCCTATGCACAACAAACTGTGTGTCATTAAGGAGTCGACGAATATGTGGAAGTCCTCCATGTGGGCCTCTCGCAGGGGCTCTGGTTCTCTGTCGGCTCTTCATTGGCAATGCTTGGACAACCCATGGCTACCTCCTGTGCTGTGAAGTCCTGCCTCAGTATCGGTTCGGTGTCCAGTTAAAAGTGACCCATATTCTGGTGCACTGTCCCACTTTGACTGCCCTGCAACGAAATCTTCAGTTACCGGACCCGTTGGTGCTAATTTTATGTGACAATGCCTCATTTGCTGATTTAGTTTTACATTTTATTCATGAGGGTTGGTTTTCTGTTAATTTTGTAACAGCGGAAAATGTAGCTAACACTCAAAGTTTAGGAAATATTACAATTTTATTCGCTGATTTTGTATTTTTACTTTCTTAGCTGAAATGTCTCTGGGTGCTTTATATCAGAAATTTGTCTCTACATTGTAATACAGTACACCATAAATCCGAAGCATAGAGACTTATTCCTAAACCTGCATACACAGTGCTTGTGGCTTCTGCGTGCAAAGAAGTTTGCTGACAGTAGACAGCTAAGTGTTCATCACTTCTGTGTGTTGTGCCTACTGATATGTCAATTCACCACTCTTGGACAACATGGATAGTACCCATGCAATGGCTG
Organism: Schistocerca americana; assembly: GCF_021461395.2. NCBI lineage: Eukaryota > Metazoa > Arthropoda > Insecta > Orthoptera > Acrididae > Schistocerca > Schistocerca americana. The sequence goes on from NC_060119.1 coordinate 546,925,115, forward strand.
CATTCATTGTGACATATAATGCGATAAAAAATAGTAATAAGTCAAAACGAAAGGTACATTGCTGGATGAAAGAATTGTTTGTTGACAAATGCAAACTGGAAGACAGACTAATGCGTGATATGGAATTTGAGACAGTGGAAGACACTATCAGAAACTTTACTCAAATGCTGTTATCTGATTCTAACTTTTGACTTCAATGATCAAACCAATTGTAAAAGTAACTCACTTTTGTTTTGACATCTACCTATCTTCACCAATAATTTTTCATGTGTCCTCATGCACACTTGTATTGTGATATTGAAAGTTGTTTTTGTCTCTGTAGCACTTCTTTGCACATTCACAAGAATCAGAGCTACACTCTTTTCAACATTTATCTTATTGTGGAACAAATGGTCAAACGTTTGTTTTGACTTATTTATGTATGGTTTGTCACGCTGTTTCACTGAATTACTAAATAAAGATCTGTTGTAGGTTAGGCCTATATTTGAATTGTCTAACAGTGAAATAAGTTGCTAAATATGTCCTGCCTATGCAGACCCATTACTAGAGGTGCTATTTCACATACTATAATCTGCTTACTTTATTTTTTGTTCTCTGAGGCCAATAGTTCTGCTCATAACTTGCTGACATAATATAGAACATTTTGTTTCTTTTGCAACTCTTGCCAGCATACGTGATCTACCATTGTTCACCACTGCGATGAACAGTCATTCAGTATAAAGTAAGAAGTGTGCACTTGTTTTTTGTTTTTATTGTGTGCTATGAACATGTACCACATGTGAAGATAAATGTCTATATAAATACATGCTTTCATGAAATCTGCCACTGCTGCACATCATTTACACCACTGCAAGCAATCAATATGAAGTCATATCTCAGTAACGGAAAGCAAACTCTAAGCTACAATGGTCAAAAGTCACAGTTACTGAATGTCACTAGAGGTGTACCCCAAGGATCAGTGCTTGGGCCATTACTGTTTATAATATTTATAAATGACCAGCCAAGCAATATGCCATGCAAATCTGTGCTTTACGCTGATGATACAACTTTCATCAATTCAGGGAAGGACATAAATAAACTGAAGGAGCAGAGTAAAGATTTTCTCAGATTATCCAATATGTGGTTCGAAGCCAATGAGTTAGCTATTAACTATGAAAATACTGTAAATATATCCTTCAGCTTATCCAATGCTGATATTGAGTACACTTCTACCAAACTTCTTAGATACGAAATTAACCTGGCAGAGTCACATAGACAACATACACTCCTGGAAATTGAAATAAGAACACCGTGAATTCATTGTCCCAGGAAGGGGAAACTTTATTGACACATTCCTGGGGTCAGATACATCACATGATCACACTGACAGAACCACAGGCACATAGACACAGGCAACAGAGCATGCACAATGTCGGCACTAGTACAGTGTATATCCACCTTTCGCAGCAATGCAGGCTGCTGTTCTCCCATGGAGACGATCGTAGAGATGCTGGATGTAGTCCTGTGGAACGGCTTGCCATGCCATTTCCACCTGGCGTCTCAGTTGGACCAGCGGTCGTGCTGGACGTGCAGACCGCGTGAGACGACGCTTCATCCAGTCCCAAACATGCTCAATGGGGGACAGATCCGGAGATCTTGCTGGCCAGGGTAGTTGACTTACACCTTCTAGAGCACGTTGGGTGGCACGGGATACATGCGGACGTGCATTGTCCTGTTGGAACAGCAAGTTCCCTTGCCGGTCTAGGAATGGTAGAACGATGGGTTCGATGACGGTTTGGATGTACCGTGCACTATTCAGTGTCCCCTCGACGATCACCAGTGGTGTACGGCCAGTGTAGGAGATCGCTCCCCATACCATGATGCCGGGTGTTGGCCCTGTGTGCCTCGGTCGTATGCAGTCCTGATTGTGGCGCTCACCTGCACGGCGCCAAACACGCATACGACCATCATTGGCACCAAGGCAGAAGCGACTCTCATCGCTGAAGACGACACGTCTCCATTCGTCCCTCCATTCACGCCTGTCGCGACACCACTGGAGGCGGGCTGCACGATGTTGGGGCGTGAGCGGAAGACGGCCTAACGGTGTGCGGGACCGTAGCCCAGCTTCATGGAGACGGTTGCGAATGGTCCTCGCCGATACCCCAGGAGTAACAGTGTCCCTAATTTGCTGGGAAGTGGCGGTGCGGTCCCCTACGGCACTGCGTAGGATCCTACGGTCTTGGCGTGCATCCGTGCGTCGCTGCGGTCCGGTCCCAGGTCGACGGGCACGTGCACCTTCCGCCGACCACTGGCGACAGCATCGATGTACTGTGGAGACCTCACGCCCCACGTGTTGAGCAATTCGGCGGTACGTCCACCCGGCCTCCCGCATGCCCACTATACGTCCTCGCTCAAAGTCCGTCAACTGCACATACGGTTCACGTCCACGCTGTCGCGGCATGCTACCAGTGTTAAATACTGCGATGGAGCTCCGTATGCCACGGCAAACTGGCTGACACTGACGGCGGCGGTGCACAAATGCTGCGCAGCTAGCGCCATTCGACGGCCAACACCGCGGTTCCTGGTGTGTCCGCTGTGCCGTGCGTGTGATCATTGCTTGTACAGCCCTCTCACAGTGTCCGGAGCAAGTATGGTGGGTCTGACACACCGGTGTCAATGCGTTCTTTTTTCCATTTCCAGGAGTGTATCTCTAAAGCTTTCGCGAGTTATCTATCTACTGAAAAAATTACGCACCTGTGTTTCTGAAAGCCTGCTGATTAATTCCCATTATGCATTCTTTCATTGCCATATTAGCTATGGTATTCTTCTATGGGGTAATTCTCCATGGTCCAGGAAAATTTTTATTTGGCAGGAGAAAGCCATCAGGAGCATCTCTGGGATTACCAAAAATAACATACCATGTAGGTCATACTTCAAAGAATTACAGATAATGACAGTACCTTCTCTTTTTATATACAGCTGCCTTTTGTACATAAAAGAAAACTTTAACAGTTACAACCTTAGGCAGTCCATTCATGATCATAACACTCGTCAAACATTTAAGATAGACATACCAACAACTCGACTCAAGAAAACACAAGACAGTTATGAATACATGGGAATAAGGATTTTCAACACATTACCTGTGCAGGCACATTGTGTCTCTCTTAATGTATTTAAAAGTAAGACTAAAAAATAGCTGAAAGACAAAGCTTTTTACAGTGTTAAAGAATTTGAAAACTCTTCAAAAATAGACCTGACTTACGAAACAACTTGCAACTCTGTTTGTACCTCTTCCTAAGCTTTTTTTTGCCTCTGTAGTTCCACATTTAACTGTTATACATGTGGAGAAATCCTTATGTATGAAATGTATTATTTTATTATGCACATTCTTTAAAATGCACACTTTAGTCATGTGGGATATCTTTATGTATCAAATGTATTCCTTTATTATGTATGTTCTTTTAAAATGTATACTTTAGCTTTGTGTGATACCTCACAATAGTTATATTTCTTAATATGGAAATTGTACATTACTCATGACGACATCGATTGCACATAAATGCTTAAAGATGGATAAATAAATAAAAAGTGCAAACCATGAGCATTGGAAATACTGTGAGAACTCTACTGCTCATTACTCTCCCTGTGGCAATCATGGTGCTCCTTCCTTTGCACCACACACTCTTCTCTGCTCAGAGGGTGGGAAGAAGTGACCAGATTTCAGCTGTATGAGAAGTATGATGCTTTTCTTAACACACTATTTCATCACTTTCATGTAGTCTTCCCCAAAGTAGCCTATCAGAAAAAGCAAGGTAATAGTAAGAAATGGATTATGAAAGAAGTAATTGAACTCAGGACTAGAGTGAAAGAGCTCAGACAAGCAGGGAACATGGAGACACATAAACAGTATCAGAAGTAGTACAGGCAATTAATAAAAGAAGCAAAAAAGGGGGATATAATCAACAGTGAAAATATAGCCAGAAAGTGTAAAAAACATCAGTTTAATTAAGTCAATGAGTATTGATGACAACATAGTTACAGATGGAACAAAAATTGATAATATACTGAACGACAACTTTATAGATGCTGTAAAAAGTTGAAAGGGGAAACAAATCTGTGGTAGAAGCATGCTAAACACTTGGCCAACCATCCCACTCAATGTTTCTGGAACCAGTTACAAAAACAGACCTCATAAAAATAACCCAAAAAGTCTGTAGGAGATGATGAAGTACCAAATTATTCAATAAAATATGTGAATGAAGAAACAATCAAACCTCTTTTTGGACTTTGCAAACTGCTCATTTGGAGAAGGAGCATTCCCAGAAATATTAAAAGTAAGCAAAGTAGTACCAATATTTCAGAAAAGAAACAAAAAATGATCCAAATAACTACAGATCAGCAATTTTAATCTCTGGTTTCTCAAAAACACTGGAGATGCTCATGCACAACATGGTTTCCAAAAAGGGAAATCTACAGAACCTGCCATCTCAGGCCTCACAGAATTCGTTATAGATGCATTAGACAAAAGAAACTGTGTCTTCTATGTTTCTGGATTTGACACAATCACCCACACAACACTTGGAGAACAGTGTGTATATGATCCAGGGAAGACCCAGGAATTTTTTCATTTGGGAGAAAATTGGGAAAACCTGAGAAGTTTTAAGAATTCCGGGAACTTCTAATTGTTTTAGTTTTCAATTAATTTTTTGTCATTTTGACTGGTAAGAACCGATACTGTAACAATGTCTATTTCTGTATACCGCTACTGCAGAATAATACTGCACCAACAAAACATGAACGAGAGAATAAAACTTAAATTACAAAGGAAGTGAGCCACATAAATACACACAGAGCTAATACAAGCATCTGCCCACAGCAAAATGTGTGAAAGGCTTTAGGAAGACTATGCAGTGCTCCTTAACAACAAATTACCTCTAATGAACATGACGTCACAACTGTTTACATTAGATTCATTTAAGCAGTTACGAGCGGGCTCATGCTCATGCGCAGTTGAGTCGCGTATGAGTAGTCAGTAGTACCTTCTCCCGCTTCTGGCTACAGAAATGTTGCTGTTGGCTGTGTAAGGAGCAAACCGGGGTATCTGAACCAGGTGGGAATTTCTGTGGGGAAGGGGGGCAAATTCATATTCTTAAGGGAAAAAAAAACTTTGTTTCACAAAGGACCTAGTATCTAGTGCCGTTGGTCTATCTATTATTTAGGTGATTTCGAAACGCATCCATATTGGTTTTTGAACACATTCCAAGTTGATTATTGAATGAATTATAAGTTGATATTTGAATGCATGCATAGTGTAAGTGATGTCTCTGCCAGGGGAATCCATCTAGAAATAAACTTTCCTGCAGACAAAAGGTTTCGGGGCTACACGAGCTGAGCGGAATAAAGCTGAACAGATGATTGCCAACTGATGTTTGTTTATGTGATTGATTGTGTATGCGAATGATCAATGTTGCTATAGTTACTAGCGAAGTCTATAGATTAAGACTACCAGAGTGGAAATAAATGACTAACAGAAATAACAGGTAAGAAAGATTACGTATCATCTTCTCGGTATATCCAAGAAAATGAAATTTTGACAGATAATTTTTGCCCAGACCTAGAAAGGGCAAGTAGTACAGTCCCCGGCTAGCAGCCACTTAAGTTCTATTCTAGGAGTAGCGTGGAATACACATTGTACGAACACGTAATAAAGCCTAACCCGAGAATAAATGCGGGGTAACTAAATCGGTGATTCTATCCGAGTTAGTAGAGTTAACCGGAAAATGAGTTTTGTCAGTGGTAGGAATAGTTACAGAATTAGTGATCAAAAGATTGTTTCTTAGAACGAGGAAGGAGAAGAAATGGGGACATCACACAAATTATGGAAGAATATGACTGTTCCAAATTTATTCGGATATTTAGTACTACTACTTTTCGATCTCATGTTTGGGAAACTGGAGGAAATGAATGAAATGTGAAACAATTTCCTAACATAAACCTTTTTGCTTGTAGTAGGCTAAATAGGCATTTCATATTGCTACTCCCGAATTATATTCTGCTGTATTATAAAAATGACCATTGTAACCAAAAAAATCTCACTTATTTAGTGTGTGTTACAATTTCTGCAATATTAGAAAGTCCTATTTTCTTTTATCTAGTAGACAGTGACAAAATAGACGTGATCAGATTGAGAAACCACACCAGTCTTGGGTACTATTTGTATTAACAGCTTTTTCAGTATTAGACAGAGACATTTCGATTTTTCATGCAGCAAAATGTTTGACGAAATTTGATGAGGTAATAGATTCTTTCACAGAAAGGAAAGCGCGCCATGTAAAGCCGTAACAAGATTAGACAGAAAAAAATGCTAGGAGCTAAGGACTGAATAAATGTGTACTGTTTTGCTTGTCTATTGTCTATACTGGTTTTATGTATCCTATATTTAATTTTATGTCACACAGAACAGCAAGTTATTAGCTAATAGGCAATAAAGAGTCCAAATTTACTGAAGAGTTCTTGCTCTTCCGATTACAAATAATCCCATCCAGTATTAATTGCGAGGTGTTTTTTTTTTTTAAAAAAAAGAGGGGCAGGATATCAAATCGGCCGACTGGGAGCAGAAGAGGCATCACAGGAAGTTTTAGTTTCCGCTATCCTGAATATAGTTTGATGGCATCCATTACAAAATATACACATTTGAGTTCCACTTTGCGAAATACAGTCACATACGGTAGAAGAATGCTGTGTAAAGAGGTGTGGCACTGCACTTTGGCACACTTAAAAGACCAGATAACACTTCTTACATTTTCTCGAAGTTATATGTTTTATGCATCAGACTCTTCAGAAAGATGTGCACTACAAAATGAACATATTTTTTAAAAGTCTTTTCTTTTTTTTAATTTTTGACATTCTATCTCAAACGCTCTAGGGAGGCAGGCGGAGGGGGGATGCCCCCATCTATTTATTTATTTATTTTCTTTATTTGTTTAGCCATCCATGGACATTTTAAAATGTACGAGGGTCACTCCAGAAGAAATGCACACTATTTTTTTTAAATCCATCTTTTGTTCTACATGTTTGGAAGTTTTACAGTGTGTAGATACATCCGTAAGCAACAATATTTTCATTTCTCCAAATAATTTCTATTTCTCTCAACTGCCTTATGCCATCTTGGAACCAGTGCCTGTATACCTGCACGGTAAAATTCTGGACCAACCTGTTGGAGCCACTGTTTGGCAGTGCACACATGGGAATCATCATCTTCAAACCTTGTTTCACGAAGAGAGTCTTTCAGTTTCCCAAAGAGATGATAGCCCCATGGAGCCAGATCAGGACCGTAAGGCGGGTGTTTCAGTGTTGTCCATCCAAGTTTTGTGATCGCTTCAATGGTTTTCTGACTGACATGTGGCTGTGCAACAGCAAAACATCCTGCTTTTTCCAATGTGGTCAAACACGACTCAATCAAGCTTGAAATTTTTTCAGTGTCATCACATATGCATCAGAATTTATGGTGGTTACACTTTGCATGATGTCCACAAGCAAGTGTCCTTCAGAATCGAAAAACACCATAGCCATAACTTTTCCAGCAGAAGGTGTGGTTTTGATTTTTTTTTTTCTTTTTTTCTTTGGGTGAATTTGCACAATGCCACTCCATTGATTGCCTCCTTGTCTCTGGTTTAACGCCAACACTTTCAGTATTCCGCAAACACTTCCTTCCCCTATCCCAATGTAGTGTGACAATTCGTTCACTGTGATGCGTCTGTCAGCAGTCACCAATTCGTTAACTCTCTTCACATTGTCTGGAGTGTGTGCAATACGAGGCCTGCCGCTGCGAGGACAATCTTCAATATTGCCGTGCCCGCTTTCATCACGTAACCTGCTTGCCCACCAACTAACTGTACTGCGATCGACAGCAGCATCTCCATACACCTTTTTCAACCTCTTGTGGATGTTTCACACTGTCTCATTTTCACAGCACAGGAATTCTATGACAGCACGTTGCTTCTGATGAACATCAAGTGTAGCAGCCATCTTGAAGACATGCTGTGACAGCGCCATTCGTGGGAACAGGTTGAACTAAGTTTGAAAACAAGCAGGAATGATGTATCTACACACTGTCAAACTTTCACACATGCAGAATGAAAACTGAATTTTTACAAAAATAATGTGCATTTCTTATGGAGTGACCTTCGTATGGATGTTGTCAGTTTGTGTACATTCATATGTTTATACAGTTTGTTGTTACATGTAGTTAAACATTGTGACATGTAAGTTGTTTACAATAATTTTTTCTCCTTATCAAAACGTTACATATGGTTAAATATTGTGAAACAAAAGTTATTTACAATCATTTTGTACTAAGGAATTCACTTATAGTGTAAAAGCAGTGTTCCTGCAAAAACAATTTAAAATTTTTCCTAAAGCAGTACATGTTATCTGTTTCTTTTATTTTCTGTGGCAGTTTATTGTACAGTTTTACACCTTCATACAAGAAGCTATTTTGAGTCTTATGTTTATTCTTCCTATCTAGGTGAAGCTAGTGATTTGTTCTTGTACTGTAGTTACGGAAACTGCTATTTGTTCTATAATTTTCCATATTTTTCTTGATGTACACTATGGTTTGGAATATTAACTCATAAGGAACAGTTAGAATTTCTAACATTTTGAAAAGTTCTCTGCAGTGGGCTCACTTACTGCTTTTTGTTATAATTCTTACTGCTCTCTTTTGTATTTTGAATACTGTTCATAAAGTCTGATCATTGTTTCCTCAGAAAATAATACAATAACTGATAGTATTGGCCCGGTTTGAAATATCATAGATGTATCTACACACTGTTGCGCAGAGCAGTCTGAGTTATAGTGGGGGGAGGGGGATAGTCTCCACGTGATCCATGATACATTTAGTGATATTGCTGTTTCCTCTTCGTTTACTGCTCTCACGTCAATTGAAAAAAAAAAGTGATTTCTGTGGCCAGGAGCTATCAAGTGAGTTAATATACATTCACATACTTACGGAGGGCTAAAATATGTTGTTAGTTTCAGATTTTATTTCCACCTTTCTGTCAATCAAGCATTAATCACCTTGCAGAACAATGAAGTTATTTTTGTCACTTTGCTAAAGAAATTTGACTTTTATTTATATTTTCCGCTGAGGCAGCCAATTTATTTGAAAGAAAGTGTTTAATTCCATGCTATTGGCTAGTTTCAACTGTTTGCTGCATTTCAAGTGCAAGTTTTCATCTTCTAGCATGTATGACATTATGCCATAATAAAGAACCAAACATGAGATAATACAGTACTGGTGCTCCTAGAAAATTTACATCCCAAAAACCACACTGAAAAGCTTAATATCAGGTTGAGGTCTACGTCGTTGGAATCTGGATATTCTATGTGCACTTTAAGGCGAATTATTCATTTCAGTATGGTTCACGAAATTCCTCTGATGTCTTGTTTCTTTTATGTCATAATTTCATATCTTTTAATGTTTTACACATAGGAACATACGGGCTTCTACATCGTTGTAGCTGCGCAAGCACAGTGACGCCTCTTACCTCACGCTCTCTGGCAACTGCTGGAACAAATCTGTTTCTAACAGATCGTGGGAAAATATTGTGAATTGTAGTTTGAAAAGCATAATCTTTGAAGTAAATTTCCTTTTACGCAAGATGAACTATGTGCGAGAATGTATGATGAATTTTTTAAATCACAGAGTGTTTGAATCCCATTTAAAAGTCAACTCTTTGATGACTAGCCACTCAGAAGAATTTCGAGCCCAGGAGATCAGAGATTCATGTCGATATTGAACATTTTACTGGCACATTTGTGTGATGTATCTTAAAGTGTAAAACGTGGAAAAGGATCAACATTATATCTGACAGGTTAGCTTCTTTTGTAGCTTATTAATCTTAGAGACAAATATTATATATGAAAGCATTGCTTTTCTTGTAGCAACACTACGTATATTAATTTAAACCATTAACTTTTTCTGTTCGTGTGTTTGTGCTACTTAACAGTGATGTCGCTATTGACTGACTACATCATGTGTCCTATACTCTGTATATCCGCTGTTATCGGCTGGCGAGATCACGTGACATGAAATAAGACTGGCTAACAAAAGCGCATTGCAATCTCGATTTCAGTGCTTCAGAAAGTAATATGCAGTGTTGGGTGGAATGAGAATTTATACTTTCGTAATACAAAAATATGCAGTGTACATGTTGCTGCACATCAAAGAACATTCCAAAACATGTCTTTTTCCCCTGTATTTTGTTTTCTAAAGTACCGGGAAATTTAAGCCGTTGTATAAAACCATAACCATTCAAGTGATTGACAAATTTTACAGTTCCGAGGGAAAGTATACTGTCACTTAACACGGAAAAGCGTATATTCACCAGGGAGAATGTGTATTTTTAACCTGGATATCCGGGAAAAATCCAGGAATTATTTCTCTTTGTCCACGTATACACCTTGTAGAAAAATTTGAAAGCTATGGTATTTGTGGACATGCAGCAAAGTGGATAAAATCATACTGCAGCAACAGAAAGCACTATGTGGAAACAGAAACTGGATGAAGATCTGAAATCATAAATATTAAGTATGGAGTGCCTCAAGGATCTGTGCTTGGCCCATTTCTGTGCAACCTATAACAGTATAGATGTCAGTGAGAAAGATAAAAACATACTATATGCAGATGACAAATAGAGAAAAGTAAGAACACACAGATATATTCATAGAAGAAACAAATGGAGTCAACATATAGAAAATGTTTGCTGTAAATTAAGCACTGCTCTATTTGTTATGAAACAGCTTGCACATTATGCCAACAAGGAGGCCCTATGTACATGGTACCATGCTCTATTTGAGTCATACATACAACATGGAATTACTGTTTGGGAAAATTCCAGCATCAAATACACTAAAAAGAATATTTACATTCCAAAAAAAAAAAAAAAAAAAAAAAAAAAGCTGTTAGGACAATCGTGAACAAGAAACAAAGAGACTCACGTGGAACATTTTTCCATAGTCTAGAAATACTGACATTTCCATCTCTATACATTTACAAAATAATAATATCATTAATAAAAGGAAATGCAGTACTAGAAAGAAATGCAGACGTTCATACATATGAAACAAGAAATAAAGGCCAGCTGAGAAGTATACAACACTGACTGAGAGTTGCTGAAAAAGGTCCTTGATACTCAGATGTCAATCTCATAAAGTGTTTTCCAAAGAGTTTACAGGTCCATGTGAGCAACAAGACATTCCAAAAACTTTTAAAGGATTATTTAATGGAAAAAGAATTTTCTAATGTAGAAGAGTGTATGTATCAATGAATGAAAAATGCTACTATTACTGTTATGGAGGTACTGTAACTAACTGAACATTTTATGGTATGTAAATAACTTGGGAACATGAATACTAAGAGAAAAATATAAATATGAGTATAATGTAGTATGTAAATTATTTTCAGGACCTAAAAATGGGTGAGAAATGTATGCAACATTGTTATAAGTATTGCCAGTTTGATGCAGTAAATTGTAATAAATAGGTTAAATATTGCAAGAAAATAGGTTTAAGCTGACTTGTCCTATATTACAGGCACACGCTTTGTACAAAATGTAATCAAATAAAAATCAACCAAATCAATCAGCTATATATAAACAAAGATGATGAGACTTACCAAACAAAAGCGCTGGCAGGTCGATAGACACACAAACAAACACAAACATACACACAAAATTCTAGCTTTCGCAACCAACGGTTGCTTCGTCAGGAAAGAGGGAAGGAGAGGGAAAGATGACAGGATGTGGGTTTTAAGGGAGAGGGTAAGGAGTCATCCCAATCCCAGGAGCGGAAAGACTTACCTTAGGGGGAAAAAAGGACGGGTATACACTCGCACACACACACACACACACATATCTATCCGCACAAATGTGTGCGGATATGGATATGTGTGTGTGTGTGTGTGTGTGTGTGTGTGTGTGTGTGTGTGCGCGTGCGCGAGTGTATACCTGTCCTTTTTTCCCCCTAAGGTAAGTCTTTCCGCTCCCGGGATTGGGACGACTCCTTACCCTCTCCCTTAAAACCCACATCCTTTCGTCTTTCCCTCTCCTTCCCTCTTTCCTGACGAAGCAACCGTTGGTTGCAAAAGCTAGAATTTTGTGTGTATGTGTGTGTATCGACCTGCCAGCGCTTTTGTTTGGTAAGTCTCATCATCTTTGTTTTTAGATATATTTTTCCCATGTGGAATGTTTCCCTCTATTATATATATATATATATATATATATATATATATATATATATATATATATAAAAACAAAGATGATGTGACTTACCATACGAAAGTGCTGACAGGTCGATAGAAACACTAACAAACACATACATACACACAAAATTCTAGCTTTCGCAACCATTCAAAATTCTAGCTTTCGCAACCAATGGTTGCTTCGTCAGGAAAGAGGGAAGGAGAGGGAAAGATGAAAGGATGTGGGTTTTAAGGGAGAGGGTAAGGAGTCATTCCAATCCCGGCAGCGGAAAGACTTACCATAGGGGGAAAAAAGGACAGGTATACACTCGCACACACACACATATCCATCCGCACATACACAGACACAAGCAGACATATATATGTGTGTGTGTCTATATATATATATATATATCTTATACCTAAAAACAAAGATGATTTGACTTACCAAATGAAAGTGCTGGCAGGTCGACAGACACACAAACAACCACAAACATACACACAAAATTCAAGCTTTCGCAACAAACTGTTGCCTCATCAGGAAAGAGGGTAGGAGAGGGAAAGACGAAAGGAAGTGGGTTTTAAGGGAGAGGGTAAGGAGTCATTCCAATCCCGGGAGCGGAAAGACTTACCTTAGGGGGAAAAAAGGACGGGTATACACTCGCGCACACACACACACATTACACATGTGTAATGTGTGTGTGTGTGTGCGCGAGTGTATACCCGTCCTTTTTTCCCCCTAAGGTAAGTGTGTAATGTGTGTGTGTGTGTGTGCGAGTGTATACCCGTCCTTTTTTCCCCCTAAGGTAAGTCTTTCCGCTCCCAGGATTGGAATGACTCCTTACCCTCTCCCTTAAAACCCACTTCCTTTCGTCTTTCCCTCTCCTACCCTCTTTCCTGATGAGGCAACAGTTTGTTGCGAAAGCTTGAATTTTGTGTGTATGTTTGTGGTTGTTTGTGTGTCTGTCAACCTGCCAGCACTTTCATTTGGTAAGTCAAATCATCTTTGTTTTTAGATATATTTTTCCTACGTGGTATGTTTCCCTCTATTTTTTTATATATATATATATATATATATATATATATATATATATATATATATATATATATATTTTGGTGTTTTGCCCTTAAAGAGCGCATTTGTACTAAACTACATGGCCAGTTCCTTTTGCTGCCTTCCTTGCTGCCCAAACTTCTCTCATTCGCTCGCTGTGTTTCTGTTTCCGGTCCTCTGTCTATGCTTTTTGTCGGCTTTGTGTCTTCGGCTTCATCTTGATTGCCTTTTTGGTTGCCCATATTTCTTTCATCTTCTGGCTGTGATCTTGCTTGCGTTCTTCGGTCCATTTTATGCCTGTTCATTTGTCACATTGTATCTCATGTAGTTTACTTTTCTTAATGATGTTTCTTAACTTTATTCTGTCGTTTATTGTGTCTGCTGTTATGTTGAGTTGCTTCAGGTCGTTTTCTACCTCTGCCACCCATTTGTTGTTTCTAGTGGTTATCCAGTCAAAGATCTGTTTGTTCAGCCTGTGTGATGGCATTCTGGATAGGTGTCCATAGAATTGTAGTCTGCGTTTTCTAATCTTTTCTGTGATTGTCTCCGTATGTTTGTACAGTTCCTCTGTAGGATTCTTGATCCATATTCCATTGTTGTTAGTTGTGCCAAATATTTTCCTAAGTATTTTCCGTTCCACTTTTTCTAATTGTCTGATACGTGTATGCCCTAGGATTAGTGTGGTCTCTGCTGCATATAGTGCCTCGGGGGGCACCACCGTGTCGTAATGGTGTAATTTTGCTTTTTGTGAGATAGATTTCTTGTTGTAATGATTCCACACTACTTTGTATGCCTTGTCCAGTTTAGTCTTTCTTTCTTCATTTGAGTCTCTGTTATGTCCACTCATTTGTAGTGTTTCACCGAGGTATTTGAAGTTTGCCATTTTGTAAATCGTGCCATACTTTGTGTTCAGAGATGAGAGTTTCTTTGTGCTCATAAACTGTGTCTTTTCGTAAGAGATCTGTAGTCCAGTTTTGGAAGCGATTTCGTGCAGTTTTTCAATAGCGTCTTTTGTTTCCTTTATACCTTTCGTGACAATCGCCAAATCGTCTGCAAAAGCCAGGCATTTAATCTGTAGGTTTCCTAAGGTTATCCCCTGTTGTGATGTTTCCCATTCTTTTATGACCTTATCTAACACCAGATTGAAAAGGAGAGGTGAGAGGCCATCACCTTGTCGGACACCTGTGCGAATTTCAAAGGGCTCTGATAGTTCCCCACAGAACTTTACTTTGGAGGTCGTGTTGGTTAAAGTTTGCTCTATGATAGCCCGTGTTTTGTTGTCTATTTTGTATTCTGCTAGAATTTTGAAGAGAGTTTTCCTGTCGATAGAGTCGTACGCCTTTTTGAAGTCAACAAAGGTAATGATCAGGTTCTGTTTGTGTTGTAAAATCATTTTCAGGTTCCAAATTTGTTCCGCACAAGACCGCCCTTTACGGAAGCCTGCTTGGTATTCCCCAATCAAGTGGTCGGTCTGGCATTCTAGTCTGTTCAGTAAAGCTTTAGAGAGGATCTTGTATGTGACCGGTAGTAGGGATATTCCTCTGTAGTTGTTCGGGTCAGCCTTGTCACCTTTTTTGTGTAGTGGGTGTATCAGGGCAGTTTTCCAGTCGTCAGGAATTATCATGGTCTTCCAGATGTCTTCCAAGATCCTGTGGATGTCTTTGGTGAGTTCTGGGTCTTGTAACTTCCAGATTTCCGCGATGATGCCATCTTCTCCTGGTGCTCTATGATTCTTGAGTGACTTAATTATTTCTTTAACTTCTTCTAGAGTTGGAGGTTCACTATCTGGATTGTATGTGCTCGTTTCTGTCATCATTTCTTCCACAGGGGGGTCCGTGTTGAGCAGTTTTTCAAAGTACTTTGCCAGAATGTCACAATTGTTTTTGGTATTAGTTTCTAGGGTTCCATCTGGCCTTCTGAAGCACAAGTTGGGTGGATGATATCCAGTCATATTTTCTCTGAACGTTCTGTAGAAGTTTCTTGTATTGTTCTTCATGAAGTGCGATTCGATCTCTATCAGTTGCCGTTTGTCATACTGTCGTTTTTCACTGCAAATGATTTTGCTTGATTGCTTCTGTGTTTTCAAGAAGTTCATCCAATTCTCTTGGGATTTATGGCTACTAAATTTTTTCCATGCACTGATTCGTTGGTCAGTAGCTTGGTCACATGTGTGGTTCCACCAACGGTGTTTTCATGTGCGTGGTGCTTTTGCTAGTTTCATGGCCTCTCGGATTCTTCGTGAAAGTTGTGTCCAGTCTGTCGTTTTCTCCATTTTAATTTTGTGTAATATTTGTGTCTGGTTTAAAGTAACATATTCTGGATCTGGTCTAACAATTTTGTTCTTCTGAAGCTTTTTCTTGGGCAAAAGACGAATCCTGATCTGTAGTAGATGGTGGTCTGAGTCGAAGTAGCCTTTAGGGGTGTCTATGTTCAAAATTTCTTTTTGTGAGTCTTTCTGGACTATTACATGGTCGATTTGTAGTTCTTGCTTTCCGCTGGGGAATTTCCATGTGGTAAGTTTTCGTGTTGGTTTCTTGAATTTTGTTGACATAATGGTGAGGTTGTGGCTTTTGCAAAAGTCTATCAGATGTTTTCCGTTTCTGTTGGTGTCCTTGTGTGGAGTATGTTTTCCTGTGATATGTCTGTATATCTTTTCTTTTCTGAGTTTAGCGTTGAAGTCTCCCAGTATTATTTTAACTCTATGTGCAGGAATTTTTCTGATAGTTTCATCCATTGTCGTCCAGAAGTCATCAATTTTGTCCCTGTTTTTCCTGTTGTAGTCATTAGTTGGTGCATGTGCGTTGATTATTGTGTAGGATTTATTGGCTGATTTCACTGTGATGGTGCTGATTCTTTCGTTTGGTGACAAAAAGTCGATTATGCTGTCCGTGATGGACCTGTGTACTGAAAATCCTGTGCCAAAAAGCCTTAGGTTTTTCAGTTGTCTCGATGGTTTTCCTTTGTATATTCTGAAATTCTCCGTGTTGAAATGGTCTTCGTCTGTGAATCGTGTTTCTTGTAGTGCACATATTTTGATTTGAAATTTTTCGAGAGTGTCTGTCAGTTGTTTCATCTTTCCTGTATCCATCAGTGTGTTCACGTTGAGTGTGCCGATGTAGTGTTTGCGTTTGGTCTTGAGGGAGTTTGAGAAGCTCTGATTCTTCTCATGATGTCTGTGAGCCCCCGGAATCCGATGCTCACGACGATCCCAGTCTATTGACTGGGGCCCGGGGTAATGAGATTTTTTTTCTCGTTGTACCATCATGATGTTTAGTAGTTGGATGTATGGCATGCTGCCGACTACAACCTGACTTTCCAGATCAGGAGGTTGGTTGAGGCCGCCACTGACATGTGGAGCAGACGCCTTTTGTAGCCGCCCACTGTGGGAACAGACGCTACTAGTAGTTTCGGTTACAAGGGTAGGAGCCAGAGGGTAGGGAAGGTGGTTTGGGGATTTCATAGGGATGAACTAAGAGGTTACGAAGGTTAGGTGGATGGCGGAAAGACACTCTTGGTGGAGTGGGGAGGATTTCATGAAGGATGGATCTCATTTCAGGGCAGGATTTGAGGAAGTCGTATCCCTGCTGGAGAGCCACATTCAGAGTCTGATCCAGTCCCGGAAAGTATCCTGTCACAAGTGGGGCACTTTTGTGGTTCTTCTCTGGGAGGTTCTGGGTTTGAGGAGATGAGGAAGTTTGAAACTCTTTGCCTTTACAAATGTCTGCTTGTGTCTGTGTATGTGCGGATGGATATGTGTGTGTGTGCGAGTGTATACCTGTCCTTTTTCCCCGCTAAGGTAAGTCTTTCCGCTCCCGGGATTGGAATAACTCCTTACCCTCTCCCTTAAAACCCACATCCTTTCGTCTTTCCCTCTCCTTCCCTCTTTCCTGAAGAAAGCAACCGTTGGTTGCAAAAGCTTGAATTTTGTGTGTATGTTTGTGTGTCTATCAACCTGCCAGCACTTTTGTTTGGTAAGTCACATCATCTTTGTTTTTAGATATATTTTTCCCACGTGAACTTGTCTGCTTGTGTCTGTGTATGTGCGGATGGATATGTGTGTGTGTGCGAGTGTATACCCGTCCTTTTTTCCTCCTAAGGTAAGTCTTTCCGCTTCCGGGATTGGGATGACTCCTTACCCTCTCCCTTAAAACCCACATCCTTTCGTCTTTTCCTCTCCTTCCCTCTTTCCTGACGAAGCAACCGTTGGTTGCAAAAGCTAGAATTTTGTGTGTATGTTTGTGTTTGTTTGTGTGTCTATCGACCTGCCAGGAAAAGCGCTGGCAGGTCGATAGACACACAAACAAACACAAACATACACACAAATTTTTTTTAATTTTTTTGTGTGTATGTTTGTGTTTGTTTGTGTGTCTATCGACCTGCCAGCGCTTTTGTTTGGTAAGTTTCATCATCTTTCTTTTTAGATATATATATTTTTCCCACGTGGAATGTTTCCCTCTATTTTATATATATATATATATATATATATATATATATATATATATATATATATATATATATATATATATATATATATATATATATACTCTGTGAGTGCAATAGCTTAGTTTTGGTTTACAATATTAATTTCAGTTTTATATCTCAAACTCTGCACCATTGTAAACATTTACTTTTGTCTCGCTGCCTGGTGTCCCATATCTAGCTCTGGTCTTAAAGACATATTCATATCAAGAAGACACGTGTTTGGGTGATATGTGAAAATAAGACATCATGGACAATTGACATTATGGAAAAAGTTGACTATGTCTGAAAATGCAAGGAGGGAAGCAACTGAAATTTGTTGTTGGAAGTCCTATTTTCATAATAACCTAATATACATAAGACAGATGTGATGTATATTCAGCACGAAAATGGGACCATCTCTTGATGATATGAATTGCTTCACCAAAAGTTCTGCTTTCTGATTGTAGAGACAGCAAGGGCACTGCTCCCAATTTTTGTAGATTTCACTTCACCTGATGGTCTTTAAAGATATGTGTCAGTTTTGATAAAATCACTAGCCTATTTCATAATTTTGTACTTTTCTCCTCTCTCCCTTGTTTATCTCTGCTGTTATGTACCAGCTGCTGCAAAAAAAGAAAAGAAGAAATTGCAGATACCATCAAAGGTGTACAGTTGTACAGCAATGTTAACATTTTTAAGTGAGAAACTTATTTGGAACTACTGTACTGCAGATCACATTAAATGTGTCTGATGCTACCTTAGAAGATACAGAATAGATAAAACTCATGCTGAATAAATTGTGCAAGAAACAGAAAATAATTTGTAAACATATGAGGAGTCTAATTAATAGTTTTTCGTTTGTTATATACAGGAAACAATGTCAGCTGTGGATCAAGTCAAGGCTGCAAGAGAAAACAACATTGTTAGCTGTAAATTGGCTCCATAAATAGATAAAAACATATAATGAAAGTGAAACATTCCAGTTTTCCAGTGTTTTTTGAGAAAAGGTGTCTCTCTTAAAGTAAGATATTGGATCATTGTGTTTCATAGATCCCATCAAGGTGAACCTTTACAAATGTGAAATAAGTCATTGTAAACATTAACAAAAGAGAATAAAATCTTTGAAATTTATAGTTTACACTATATTAACAATAAGTTTCACTATACTACCTAAAACTGTTTATGCTTATGCCAGCTAAACGTAATCCATTAGTTTTTAGGCTAATTGCTGATGTGAAAAAAGCTGATGCTTTCTCAGTTGCATTAAAATCTTGCTGTTTATTTTATGCAGATAGCTTAGTATTTATTACACTGGTATTTTTTCAAAGAAAATAGTTAACTATATCAGTAACAATAGAGACTTATTTACAACACGCTACTACTGGTGTCATGCAGCTTTATAATGAATTTTGTTACTAACAGAAATTTTCAGTCCTTGAATATAAATAGTGTTATCAAAAGAAAAATTTGCTCTAGGTAAATATAAAATCATGAGACAGAATTGCTAGTCAATACATACCTTCGGCAGTCTTATTCTGTACCATTGGTAATCATAAAAATACACCATTCACAGGTCTGACAGTCCTGCTCATTCCTTTTTCTGTTCCTAACATATCCCTCTCTCCTGCCCAAGGAAGGAACTAATAGTTCTGAAAGCTAGAGTAATAATTTGTGAGGGTGGCCAGTGGGACATATTTTAATTTTTTTTTTGAATTGGCAAAGTGTTGCAGATTCTTGCTTTGAGATGGGAGCTTTTTGAATACATTTGCATTAGAGTATATGACTGCACGCTGAACCATGGAGAAGAATTCAAAATCTACATGAAAAATATTTTCATCTTTCATTATGATTAAGCATACCACACTTCCAGTGAAAGTGATTTTTATCATCAGCAATAAACACTGCAAAGAAGCAAAAGCCTTGAGTTGTGAATGAGGATTCTAGGAAACTAAGAGAGACTTCTGCAAGATGTGGTGTTCTCGGCTTTACGTATTACTCTTACTACTCATTTCTGATGAATATTTACTTTAGAAGTGTTGACACAGAAGATACTTCTATAAAAACAACAGGGACTGAAAGTACACAAAATAAGTAAACACAGTTACCTTTATTAACTCAGTGTAATGAAAGATACACCCAAGGGCAAAACAAGCTGTCCTGAAATCCATGATTATTTATGCTTTTGATCCACTGTCAACAGACAGTTGCACCACAAGGTATTTGAGACACACTATTTCATTTAGTGTATGACCATTAATATCTGCTTCTGGTATTGGTATGTCATTTTTTCCTTGTGTAAAACAGCTTAACGTGAGTCTTTATGAGAGTGCCCTGAACTGTTTACTGTTAGCCAGTTGTATGGTAATATGAGCTTGGATTCTACATGCTTGTCTCATCAGCAATGTAAATTTTTGAACTGTCCTTTAAAGTAATTGGAAGATAATTTCTGTGGCTTAAGAAAGACTCAGTACCAATCCCTGTTCATTCTGTCATACGTCATTTCCAGTAAATTCCGTCTTGATGGAGAGCCTTCAGTTATGTGGAGCAAGTCAAGTGATACATTGACTGGCAGTAGTAGCCACTGTTGATTGATTCTAATATACTAATAACAAATAATCACTAGTGCTAATTTACTCACATTGATTATTAACGGAATCACATCTAAAATACAATGTATATTAGGTGAAAACAGCGATTTTGGAAGGAAAAAAAAATGCCACAGTCACTTTTGCTTTTATTTAACACTTCAAAAGAATCATTTTATTTGTATACAGACAACTATCAGCGGTCTACAAATGCTGAAATGTGGACTTTGTAACAAGGCAAACCTATGTGCTGGGCAAAAACTTGAACATGAAGGCCTAAAGGGACGGACGCCGGTCCAGCAGCGTTTTAACTCACCATAATTTTATGCATCACCTGTTAACTGATTTTTTTTGTTGCTGCAATAATCAGCAGAAGCAAAAATATGGAACGAAGCAGATGAACAATGCAGAGCGACCTAATGTTCCCAGTGTCAGAGCTATCTGGCCATCTCCTTGTGCCAAAGGTTCAAGTTGGCTATTGGCTATCCTGTTTGAAATATCACTTTTGTTTGCCCTTTTTTCCCACCAGAACTCATTTTTTGAGATTTTAATTTGTTTTTAGTTTTCTTTTTCTTAGATTAATTTATTGATTAGTACCACAGGAATGTTTAGCCTGTGGATTTTCTTCTGATCCAAGTAACAATTTTTAGAGGATCTGGCAGTGTGGGCACTATAGTTTTTTTCACATCATCCTGAATGAGGTAGATGGTAGAATTTAGTCGATTTGGAGCCACAGGTGTTTTACATCAACACTGGCGCTCTAACAATACAGTACTCATGTGCGATATAGTCATTATGAAGTGGAAAGTTTTCCGCCACACTGCATGCAGAAAGCACAGCTTGTCACCCCCCCCCCCCCCCCCCCCTCTGCCCCCATACTGCATTGGAGCTGAATTCCTATGCCCCATGAAGCCCTCTGAAAACTTAGGACACTGTCAAAAAACTATATGTATTTTATTTTTTTAAAAAATACACAGTTTGTCTGGTTGTGTTAATATCAGTTCACGTTAGAAGTTAAGTTGTCTTGACAGGTCTCGTTGAAGTCATTCTATCGTCTTGTATTCCTTTTGTGCATATCCTAAGATAATTCACTGATAGAGGAAAAAAAGTGTGTGCGCATGTGGGATCTACTTAGTGGGTAAGTACAGTATGACAAATTTGTGTGGTGTGTCACATGTTTATTACAAAATGTCACACCACAAAATGAAGGATTATGAAACATCACTCCTTGTGGTGAAGAGCTACATACATTAGGGCAGAATTGGGAACTTCAAGGAATCAAGAACACTGTTCTTCAAAACCAAAAGGAATCTAATAAACATGAGAACTTTTATGTGTACAGTCTAGTTGCTAGGGGCACCATGTGATTCAGGACAGATAGATGTACTTGTAAAGTTCTCTGTTCTCGGATGTGTCTGTAGTCTGCTTATGTCAATAATGTGGGATTTCATGTTATCTACTATGCCTGAAAGAAAGCTGTTTAATAAAAATTAAGCAAAACTACAGCTATTCCTAAAATATGTTTCATGCAATTTTAAGGAAACTATTTTTCAACATAAAAAATTGTTTTTTTAAATGTGACCATTTTCAATTAGGCTTGACTGATTGTAAAGAATCTCAACTGAAACACACAAATTGTTGTAATTAGTCACTTTTATTAGTCTTCTCACTATGTGTTTTGGAGGGTTATACCTCCATCGTCAAGTGAACTTATTTCAGTTAATAAAGCACAGATAATTTATATTCTAGGATTGTCCACAAAGTAAGTTCCATTTGGTTATATAAAACAAACGTGTACAGTTACAGAAAAAATAATTATTGTACAAAAATCTACAACTGTTAAACTACTTTTCTACATAGCTCCCGAAATTTTGTAGGCACTTGTCATATCGTGGTGCAAGATTTGTATGCATTCTTCATAGAAGGTTGCTGCCTGTGTATTCAACCATGTGGTAACATGTTCTTTCAGCTCATCATCATCGTTGAAGTGTTGACCACCAAGGAGAGATTTTAGGTGTAAGAAGTGTAAACTTACGGTTGTGCTTAATCTTCTCTTCAATTGTGTGAACCAGTTCATCAGTAAACACAGACGGGCGTCCACTTCGTTCTTCAACGTGCACTTGATCACGTCCTTCATTAAACATCCTCACCGATCTTCTAACCATTGAATCACTCATAGCATTTTGGCCGTAAACCTTGCAGATTTACTGATGAATCTACTTTGGTTGAACTTTCTTTGCATTTAGAAAATGAATCACAAATCTGATTTCACATGCGGCAGCATTTTCAATTATGGCTGACATTATGAAGAAGCACTACAAAGCACACGTCGGCAACAGCAATCTGAAAATGGCGTACATGTGTTCTCCTTGAGTCAGAGTAACTACCGTGCATGCTCGGAACTTCGATCATAGCACTGCCACGGATAGAAATAGAAATGGAACTTACTTTGTGGATGACCCTTCTATATGACTTTTTGTGGGCACTCATTCACATATACTTGCTATAAAAATAATAGAGATTAGGTTGCACATGGGGCCATTTTTCCCTTGCTCAGTACATGAATGGAACAAAAAAGACCCTCTGCCAGGAATTGTACAGTGGCTTGTATATCAAGAGAACCAGCACTCCCAACCTGACCACCTCCAATGTGAATGAAAATTCTCTGATACGTTTCTTATAGGATAAAACTAAGATGTGTAAAATTTGAGCTTAAGATATAAATAATTGATGATTTTGTGAGGCTTTAAGTGGGGTCTCCAAAAATTATGAGCTATTCTGAACAAATTCAGATAGCCTAAAATTGTAGCTGGTCATAAAGTAAATGAGATATTTGGATCAGGTGCACAACTTCTTGCGCTCTTCATATTATAAAAATTTTATGGCAGGTCACTCACCATTTCTTACATGCAAAATGTGAAAACTGAGAGAAAAATCGATTGCATCAGTTCTTCAATGATTTTATGATGACAATTATTTTTGAACAAAAGAAGTAGCTCCACAGACAAGTTACTTGTTATTAATTCTAACAAACTGCTGCAGTTATTTGTGTTTATTCTAGAAGCTGTTAATATCCAAAAAAGCCATCATTATTTTAACTCAGACTTGTAAAGCTTTGGTATTATGTTGCTAAATATTATCACCTATTTTCTTTAATTTTTATTAAACAAGAAAGAGCAGGTGTTTTTGTACTTGTAAAGGTTTGCTTGTTTTGGAGACCTTCTAGTGACTGGTCCTTTAGTAGCCATAAGGTTTGTGTATTCTTCAGTGGGCCATTGTCCTGCTTGTTGGTGAAACATAATTTCTCATAGGTATCTTGGCACATCTTTCCATGTCACAAAGGTGGTACAGATTTCACAAAAGAAGAGAAAAGGGAAAAACCTTCAACCTGAAGGCATGGTACATGTTGATGGGGTGGATAGCAGTTTAGATGAGTGAGCAGCCTCTGGGCAAGATGCTGCAATCCAGTTGTATAACATTAATTTAGCTATGAGATACTCTGTGTAGATCAGGGTTGGCCATGAATTCGGCTCGCAAGCCGTGCCCTGGTATGACTGCCACAGTGCTCAGCCTTACTGCACATTTCCGCTACCACCACACCACTCTCTCTGAGCATGAGGAGGGGGGAGCTGAAAATGCACTGTATTTAAAAGGCAATGCTGTCACATTGTATATGACATATACATTTCACATTTCTGAAAACTGTAGATCATGATCAAAACAACTTTTCAGTATTATTTAATTATTTTTGATAGAATAAAAACATAATATACAGTAATTTTTATTTGGTACAAACTGTCGGCCTATGGACAGTCACTGACAATTTCACAGATTTTTGCACTCAGATTACCATGTAATTGTGACTTCTTTAGTTTCATAATCAAAAAAGATTTTTCCCACAACTATGTTGATTGAAATATTGTAGAAATTTTGCAGCCTTATTATGGAGATGTTGAAACCCTACCTTAAGGAAAGCAATGTAATGTCCTGGACAGTTTTAACATAAAAGGATTTGTCATTAAAATGGGAATTGCCTAGCAGGTCAATCAGTTACATCTGTACATGCATAGGGGTGCTTTCAGGTGAAGCAGCAAACATTCTCAAAAACAGATGTTAGATTGGTAGTGTGCTAAAACATTTAGGAAACTACCCTTGTAATTCTTTGTAAGGCCACAATGAATTCTTCAAATGTCGCATTTTCTTTAACATTATGGAACTGGACTGTGTTTGTTAGAATGTGTCCCATCTATAACGTTATTTTTTTTTATATTCATCCCCATCAAATCAGAAGTTTTCTCACCTTGCAGTGTCTCACTGTGCACAGTGTGCTGCCAAGTCTATTTAAAATGTGGGGTCTGCAATCCATTCCAGATGTTCTAAGTTTTGTTCCTGCACTCCTTTTTCTTCATAAATTCAACAGTAGCAATTTTTAAATTAAAAAAAAAAAAAGGTTCCAGGCATCCACTTGACTTAACCAATGTACTTTGCAGTAACATATAAAATCTCCATATTCTTCATTCAGTTTAATAAAAAAAACTGTTAAAAATGACCATTGAGTAACATGCGTGACTTCAGAAATTTTGCTATTAGTACCACCAATTTCTTCATGAGCTGCATTCCTGCAAATGTAACACAGAATGCTTCTTGACATTCAGAATAATGAATCCCAGCTGTTGATCATTGTGATTTTTTGCTCTTTCATCATTAAGCAAATTTTTAAATTGTTTCTGCATGGCACTGTAACATCATTTCATTGCAGATTTGCTGTAGCCATAGCTTATGCGACTGCATAATATAAATCAAGAATTCTCATCCCTTGCTCCCAATAATTTTTAAAGGATTGCAAGAATAGATCATTAGAGTGCCTATTTTTGCACAAACAGTCACTGGACCTGTAAATGTCCATCACAACATGAACAAATAATGAAGAGTAAACAGCACTGACACCACAGTTTTGCCAAATTGTGCTGACCAAAAAATGCTGCACTGCAATACTTAACAAAATTTTAAACTGTACCGAGTACCTCTGGAAAGGCACAGGCAAAGCCATGATAGGCCAAGCCCTGACCTATACGTGGGCAACATAAAGTCTGGCATGCTGTGGCTGGCCCTGACCTAGACATACTGTAAATCCTTAGTTATTCACAGGATTCAAATGGAGTCCACTGATTAACAATTAAACTTTCTCAGCAACTTGGGTGGGCCCCTTGGCAATGTTAATACCCAGTAAAGCAAACAATGTACAGATAATGCTGCAAGGGTTCTAGAACTGTCCACCAACAGGAAACCACATGTGTGGCCCTCTGAGTTGCAAGCAATTAAGCCTGAAATGTTATTGAAGAGAGAAAAAAGGTCACAGCAGTAGTTCCTGTAAGCCATTCACCATGCCACATCATCTGCAAAAAAAGTGGCCAGTTAAGGGGATCTTAGGCATAGATAAAACATTACATTGCTTGATTTTTTTTCCGGCTTTATTGTCTTCATCAGCGCATGTCTGACAATGTAGATGGACGCATGGCAACTTTGAGTAAACTATTATTGCTGTCTGCAGTTGTTGGATGTAATATTTTTAATAACATTTTAAAGTTGTTCGATGACTTGCTGGTCATGTATATTATAGTACATTTTTTATTTATTTATTTATGCATTTATTTTACCTGGCAAGATTAGGGCCTTCAGGCCCTCTCTTACACCTAACCAGGCATACTCAGATTCAACAAATTTCAGTGTCTACAGAAAATTAGGACATATAACATGTTATACAGTATTAATGTTAAAGAAAAAAAATAGAGATTATAAAAGTAGTACAATGATAATTATAACAATCAAAAAATAATTATAACAATCAAGAATAATAAAAATAATAATAATAATGATAATAATAATAATAATAATGACTATGTATATGAAAGTAAACATATTTTTCTTTTATGAGTGTCAGTCCTATTGCTAGTTGGGAATTTACTCGTTATATTCTTGCAGCTTGTGAGTTATTCTCATCAAGCAGAGACATAAGACGATGGAATGGGGTGAAAGAGATATAGAAGAGGTAGATAGGTTAGAGGAAGAGAAATAGAATGGTAAAATTCGAAGCTATGATGGAGAGGAGAAAGAAAAAGATGAGGGGGGGCACAACAATGGTGGCTATACCGTCCCTAATATGTAAGTCTTAAGTTCCCTCTTGAATGTTGAGTGGTTTTGGATAAGACGCAGATCACAGGGGAGCGCGTTCCATAGTCGTATGGCTGAGATGGAGAATGACACGGAGAAAGATTTTGTGTTATGTAAAGGTACAGCCAAGATGCTAGACGTATCCGATCTGGTATTGCGGTTGTGGAATGATGATAGGTGTTTAATGTGAGAAGATAAGTATTGGGGGCACCAGTGGCTAAGAAATCGATGAAGTAAGCACATCGTGTGGAGATCGCGTGCCTTATGTGGGCGTATCCAACCTAGCCGGGAGTATGAAGGACTGATATGATCATACAACCGTATGTTGCATACGTATCTAACACAAGCATTCATCACTAGCTCGAGGCATCTCGAATTTTCATTATTTGTGCCATGTTGAACTA
The DNA here is from genome assembly GCF_021461395.2 of Schistocerca americana. Lineage (NCBI taxonomy): Eukaryota > Metazoa > Arthropoda > Insecta > Orthoptera > Acrididae > Schistocerca > Schistocerca americana. The sequence continues at coordinate 546,952,013 of NC_060119.1, forward strand.
CATCACAGTAGTAAAGATTAGGCAAGACTAGTGTTTGGACTAATTTTTGTTTAACATGGGTTGGAAATATTTTTCTAAATTTTTGAATTGCATGTAGGGAGGAGAGCGATTTCCGGCAAGCTGTGACTGTTTGTTCTTCCCAGTTTAGGTGTTCATCCAAGATTATTCCAAGGTCTTTTACTGTTTTTTGGTATGGTAGTTGGGTACCATTGAGGAGTATTTGAGGGACTGTTTCGCGAAAGTATCGACTGATTAACTTTGGATGAGATATAAGTATGACCTGGGATTTCTTGGGGTTTAGTTTCAGACCTAGGTTCTGTGCCCATCGAGAAACAGAGCAAAGATCTGCGTTCATACTCGCTACTGCGTCAGCAATGTTCTTGGGGCTTGCACTTATGTACAGTTGGATGTCATCGGCGTATAGATGGTAGTTGCAGGAGTGAATCACTGAAGAAATGTCATTAATGTACAGTGAGAAGAGTAATGGACCAAGGACGGAGCCTTGGGGAACTCCAGAGCGCACGTTTTTCCATGATGACTTTTCCGACCCACAAATGACTTGTTGCCTTCTGTTCTTGAGGTAGCTGTCGAACCAGTGTATTGCGCTGTTTGAGAAATTCAGCTGCTTCATTTTAATTAGTAATATATCAAAGTCAACTGTATCAAAAGCCTTGCTAAAGTCAAGCAGTGTTAGGATGGTAGCTTCACGTCTGTCCATAGCATGTTTAATGTCATCAGTTACTTTGATTAATGCAGTTGCTGTACTATGGTGCTTTCGAAAGCCTGACTGATATTTGTCGTGGATGTTATGAGTTTTGAGGTAATCCGTCAGCTGTTCATGGACGATGTGTTCTAGGGCTTTAGATATTGCAGGAAGTATGCTGATCGGCCTGTAGTCACCTGGCGACTTAGGGTTGTCAGTCTTGGGTATAGGTTGAATTAAGCTTTGCTTCCACTCAGTAGGATATGTACTACTGACAAGAGACAGGTTGAAGATGTCTGTGATAACTGGGGTAATAGTGTTTACGACGTTCTTAATCATGCCAATGCTCACTCCATCATTTCCTACTGCCTCGGAAGAGATTCTCATAATTGCCTTGTGTACTGTGCCGGTAGTGACATGTTTTAGGAAAAACTTGTCTCTCGAGAGATTGATATCTTGGGGCTGGTAATTTGTCGCTGCGTGGCAGTTTACGGCTGTTGAGAAGAAATCGTTTAATTCTTCTGCAGACGCTTGATAAACAGCGTCAGATCTTCGCTTCCCTATACCGAAACTGCGCAGCTTTTTCCACAGTGCAGCAGGTTTTGATATGCCGCATACAACAGAGCGGGCATGTCTGATTTTGGCATTCCTCACGCTTTGCTTGGTTCTATTTCGGAGTTTCCTATAAGCTTCGTACGCCTCGGGAGTTGGGTTACGCTTGAAGGCCCTATGTGCAGCATCACGTTCATTCATTAACTGGCGTAATGCAGTGGTGAGCCAGGGAGCGGGAGCTCTCTTTACCTTCACAGTGCGTTGAGGAGCATGTTTATCATACAGTGCAATAATTTTGCGACATAATTCCCGAATTTTTCCGTCTAAAGTCGGTTCATTGCTTATATCATGCCAAGGGATGTCTGAGCAATCCTTTTGAAGAGCGTCTTTGTTAACATTTTTTAAGTTTCTGTAGGTTACCAGGTGAGATTTTTCTTTGGTAGTATGTACTGAGTAATTTAAGAAAATCACGTCATGAGCAGAGAGTCCTGGAGCGGATGTCTGATTGGCGCGAATTATTTTATCTGGTCGCTTTGTTGCTATTATATCTATGAGTGTATGGCTGTGTGGCGTGTGATGAGTTGGGTCCAGCGGTGTTAAACTCATATCATTGGAGTGGAACAGTCTCCTAAGTTTTTCTGCAGAGGGAGATTTTAACTGTAAGTCGATGTTTGTGTCGCCCATAATGATTATGTGTTCATACAGTGTCACGAGCGAGGACAGGGCAGACTGAAAGGAGGACATAGCACCGACATTTGGAGGTTTATATATTACTCCAATTAGCAGTTTCTGATTTGATGTATTTATTTCGAAAAACAAGAACTCTGCTTCTCCTTCGCCCTTTGCATCCGATGTGCATAGTATAGTAGGTCTCAGATCAGAGCGAATATAGGCACCCACACCACCCCCGCGTCGTGTTTCACGATCTGCCCTTAGGAGAGAGTAACCAGTGATTCGGATAGCGTCGGAAGAAATGTTTGGTTTCAACCAAGTTTCAGAGACGAGGATAATATGGAACAGCGATTGGCAGAACAGGTCACAGAACTCGTCGAAGTGAGCCGTTAGCGACTGAGCGTTCGCGTGGGCCACAAAGAGCCCGCCGCCGGAACCGGTCCGTCCCATTGTGGCCGCCTGTAGGACCGAGCGCGCTCCGTCTACCTGCTGGCCGGAAGAGGGACAAAAGCTGGATTTCGCGGGGGAAGACATATTTACAGGTGTGTCCAAGGTCGTGACTGACTCAAGCGTCTGTGGGCTAAAGGTGAAAAACAAGCTGGAGCTATCGGAGAAGGGAGCGAAAAGAAAGATGGAAAGTGGCAGTAGTGGTTACGAAAAAGATAGTAGTAGTAGTAGTAGTGGTAGTGACGAGGATGAAAATAACAGATATAGAAAGGCGGTTTTAAGGAGATTCCTGTTAATGGAGAATGTTAATTCCCGTTTGACTGACAATATGAATATAAATGAGCACTTATGATAGGCAACTAAAGAAGCAATATTTATGTGAAACAATTGACTGATTTTAAATAGAGTACTTATGGTACATATAGAAGTAACGAAGCAATATTTACGTAAAAAAATGAAAAGAAAGAATAAAAATTAACTTATATTAGAGTAAAATATGAGACTTTGTGTCTCGCGAGATTTCTCTCAGTCTTTCAGTTCGGACATGTTCGTCACCGTTTTCCTCCCTCCTTCCGTCTTGACTACGATCCTGCCATCCTGGGTCCATACATTTTGAAGGCCGAACTGTGTGATCGCAGTGTTCAAAACTTTTAGTCTTTCGCGCGTCAGATCTTCCCTCAGGGTAAACCCACTCTTGGCGAGTTTTCTTTTCTGAGCAAACACTTCAGCTCTTTTCCGGTATGACACAAATTTAATTATTATTGGCCTGGGTTTCATCGCACCTGGTATCCTGCGCCCAACACGGTGGCTTCTGTCAATATCGGCCACGTCGATCTGCACGCCAAGTTTTTCACGCACAAGGCTAATGGCCAGGTCGTCGGTGTTTTCACGATCATTTTCAGCTACCCCGAACAAGCGCAAGCTGTTCCTTCGCTGATACTGCTCAATTTCATCGGTGGCCGCAGACAGTTTAGCTTCTAGGTCGGCGGCTTTTTTCTCTTGTGCGGCCAAGGACTTTTTAAGAGACTGGATTTCGGTGCTGTTTCGCCCGACAGACTCTTGCAGTTTGTCCATGACCGCGGCCGTCACAGAGTCCGTGATGGATTGCACTATTACGTCTAGCGTGTCTTTACTGTGCAGCGCCGCACTCACCTGGGACCGGACGAGCTCCCCGATGTCGGGAAGCGAGGCCTCACCTGCCGCCGGAGAGCGGACGCCCGCGCTGCCTGCGCCCCTGTAGCCTCGCCTGCTGCCGCTTACTCGTGCTCTTCCCATTTTTCACTCACTTATCACTTATCACTTGTGGTAATCTGATACTCAAACAAAATTCAAGTTTGAAGCCAGTTGTTTATTCAAACATAAAGATACAAGTATCTTTGAGTAAACAACTAGCTCAAACTTACACACACAAAAAAAGGGTAGGACAGTTCACCTGACAGGTGTTTGGAACAATGAGGTACACACAAAGACACTAAAGGAGGTAGTCCAAACAGTAAGTCAACACTTCTGCAATATAGTATCTTCTGACCGACAGAGTTTGCATTTTTTTGCAAGCTACCTATGCATGGAAACAAAACTTAATTTTGATTCCACAAATTATAAGAATTACAAATGCCTAATGTCTATGTGCGCTGCAATGACTGCCTCCCATGCTGTTGCTCAAAGTGAGATTATAGCATACTGAATCACCTCTGTTCAGTATCCAAGGAAATCCTTCACATCTATCTTGTTAAAATTTGTCTCAAAAGCAATGATCTAATAACTATGAATGGGAACAAATTTGCATCCTGGTTACTGACAAGACCCAGGTTGATTTCAGATTGGCACAAAGACCTGTTGTGAAGATTACTTTTTATGATACAATTTTACAACATTTTAACTATACAATAGTGTATCCTGGTGGGTTCAGATGGCGACATGATCAACTGCTCCAGAATTTTCTCAACTGTACTCTCACTGCCCACCCAATGAACACACAGTATCTGATGCCAAATTTAATAGAATACTGAGGGTGCCAAAAATACAATAGACAAGGAAACATGTGGTTTTAATAGTAAAACTCAGTATGCCATTTCCTTACATACTATATCATTGTTATGGAGATGTCATGTGCAGGAGGGCAATTGAATGGCAAGAAGGCAACTGGAAGGAATCTGCAGTGTGTCAAATCTACAACAGAGCTGTGGTGGATTTCTCTATGGCCAATGATGTACCTCTTACCATGCTTAGAATAGTGCACTCCCTACTGACACATTAGGCAGTATGCAGGGAGCTGGAAGTGTTAACTCCTTTATCCATTCCTATATCCAGAACACTACACTGTGAATGGTTAGATATATTACCTCTGTATACTACTCCTGTTGTTTGCATCTTACCTGTGTGCAAATTTTAATCCAGTTTTTCACCCTGAAAGTTAATGTAACTGAAGAGAAGCATTAGTCCAATACAATTATGTATCAAGGTTTTAGGCTTCAAGGAATCATATGAAACCATGGATTAAGCTTCAATCTTTATTTCTGCATGCCTCCATCTCTGATTGTTTTCAAGTTACATCTATATATTCAAGTATCACACTGTATCTATAATTTTTTCACATTAATTTCATTTTATACAACATACTCATACAGTATTATGTAGAATCAACATCAAAATATAACTTTTTAAAGTCATGTCAAATTGTTTACCAATAACAACTTTTTTAGAATAATACTGTATATCTGAAATATTGACTTAATTCACTTATATTAGAAAACACACATTGCTTTCATCAGACACTGTCATAATTCAGAAAATGAAAATGAAAATAATAGAGCCTGTGCACTTTGTTTACTGGAAATCTAGGGGTAAAAAGGAAAGAGCCCAAAGAAAAAGCTATGACCATCTTCACATCACGCTGCTCATCTAGCAAGGAAAACTGTAGTGCTTTTTGAAGCCAGGATTTCCTTATGATTCTCTTAATTTTCTAATGGTTTATGCAGAAGCCAAATTCAAATGAAAAACAAGACATTCCGAAGAATTTTAAGGGGGGAGGGGCAGTAGAGGGGGAGGGGGAGATAGATAGATAGAGAGAGAAAGCTGACAAGCCTGACCGGCAGAAAACTGGGGATATAAGAAAAAATAGAAAATTTTACAGTAAATTTAACCAGGAATATACACTTCACAAGCTACAAAGAGATAGCAGTACTGTACAATCTAACATCATTTCTAGTGAATATTTTGTGGAGTGTGAACTGCAAGATACTACTTTAAATATGACAAACTGAAAAATTTACCTTTGGGGTGGACTGAATCAAGATAGTACTGACACAACAATAAAATGATGATACAAAGATGTTGAAACAATGAGCTTGCTGAGGATGACATTCTTTTATATAATTACTACCAAGCTCTTGTACTGAATATTTCTTCTTTGTATGCTGACAGCAACAAGGTACTGCCTTGGCCACAAAGAGAGTGAAATTTTAATACGGGTGGGTCAGATTACCACATATGGTGTTAAAAGTATAAGATGAAATTAGTGGAGAGTTAAAAAGCTAACAGAAGACAATAGTTATAGTACTCATTATCATTACAAGCAGAAATGTGTTCCAGCATTAACATTCCTTTCCTACATTTATTCACTGTAAATGTAGTTAGTCCCTCTAGATCTGACTTAATTGGTCCACAGAGGCCATCTCTTTCACCCTTGTTAAGTTAGTGTAACTTAGTATCCCTGCTGACCTTGTAATTTTCATTTATTGTTTATAAATTCAGCCTCTTTCCAGTTTTCATTTTGTTTTGGCTATGAATACATTATAATTGAAGTGAAGAGGGCATTCAATCACAAAAAATCTTTTATACTGTGTGGAGATTCAAAGTCTTACATGGAGATGATAATGATGATGATGATGATGATGATGATGATAATATGCAAATAATAAAAGTTTAGAGATCATCTAGCACATGTATCTTTTACCAATGACACTTCTGTCTTGTTCAACCATACCACCTAATTCACAGATAGAAGTATTACAGAATCTCCTCTAGTGAACTCTGGAAATTTCTAAATAATTTCTTTTTTGCTTTGATAGGATGTTGATACAAGTGTACATGATGTGTTGCTTTTTTTTGCAATCATGTAAATATGTATATTAATTACATATACCCTGTAATAGTAGTTTCCAGTTGTAGTTGTGAAAAAAAATTAAATACTGATAATAACCAAAAGTTTTAAGTACTCTGTCCAAACAATGAAAAGTTTCTTTCAGTTGCAGTATTTCATATATCTTTTATGAACAATATGTGTTCCTTCTTATAAGTGTCCTCAATATTAAGTTTACATTTACTGTGAATATGTCATATTAATAATTAAATGTTTGATATAAGCTGTTTGCTGATAGTGCTGATTTTACTGGACTTGTTTTGGGAATGCCAATTGTCGGTGGTATCTATACTACAAAAGACAAATACTTCTTTTAACATGTAACTTATATTTAATATATTAGCAAATGCCAATGATGATATTTCATAATAATCATGTGGTAATATGATTATATACAGTTGTTGTTGGCAGTTGCTGTACATGCAAAGAATGTTTGTTGTTATGTATAACAGAATATATATAATTATAATAGAGGGAAACATTCCACGTCGGAAAAATATATCTAAAAACAAAGATGATGTGACTTACCAAACGAAAGTGCTGGCAGGTCGATAGACACACAAACAAACACAAACATACACACAAAATTCAAGCTATCGCAACAAACGGTTGCTTCATCAGGAAAGAGGGAAGGAAAGGGAAAGACGAAAGGATGTGGGTTTTAAGGGAGAGGGTAAGGAGTCATTCCAATCCCGGGAGTGGAAAGACTTACCTTAGGGGAAAAAAAGGACAGGTATACACTCGCACACACACACATATCCATCCGCACATACACAGACACAAGCAGACATTTGTAAAGACAAAGAGTTTGGGTAGAGATGTCAGTCGAGGCGGAAGTACAGAGGCAAAGATATTGTTGAAAGACAGGTGAGGTATGAGCAGCGGCAAATTGAAAATACAAATTAGTGGAGATTGAGGCCTGGCGGATAACGAGAAGAGAGGATATACTGAAGGGCAAGTTCCCATCTCCAGAGTTCTGACAGGTTGGTGTTAGTGGGAAGTATCCATATAACCCGGACGGTGCAACACTGTGCCAACATGTGCTGGCCGTGCACCAAGGCATGTTGAGCCACAGGGTGGACAGTTTGTTGCTGGTCCATTCGCATGAATGGACACAGGCAGACAGTGTTTGTTGGTAATGAGGATCACCCTGTGGCTAAACATGCCTTGGTGCACAGCCAGCACATCTTGGCACAGTGTTACACCGTCCGGGTTATCTGAATACTTCCCACTAACACCAACCTGTCAGAACTCCGGAGATGGGAACTTGCCCTTCAGTATATCCTCTCTTCTCATTATCCGCCAGGCCTCAATCTGCGCTAATTTCTAATTTCAGTTTGCCGCCGCTCATACCTCACCTGTCTTACAAAAAACATCTTTGCCTCTGTACTTCCACCTCGACTGACATCTCTGCCCAAACTCTTTGCCTTTACAAATGCTGCTTGTGTCTGTGTATGTGCAGATGGATATGTGTGTGTGTGCGAGTGTATACCTGTCCTTTTTTCCCCCTAAGGTAAGTCTTTCCGCTCCAGGGATTGGAATGACTCCTTACCCTCTCCCTTAAAACCCACATCCTTTCGTCTTTCCCTCTCCTTCCCTCTTTCCTGATGAAGCAACAGTTTGTTGCGAAAGCTTGAATTTTGTGTGTATGTTTGTGTTTGTTTGTGTGTCTATCGACCTGCCAGCGCTTTTGTTCGGTAAGTCACCTCATCTTTGGTTTTAGAATATATATAATGCTACTTCTAAATTGTGTTATCTCTGTTAGCATAACAAAGAAATATATATACAATACAAACCAGTAGTAGTATTATGTATATCCTATGCTATATATAACTAATCATTGCATTTACAGCACTTGCTAATGACAACTGAGTATATATCCATAAAAGAAACCTTACGCTGATTTCATTTAAGTGCATATAAAGTAGGTAATCATATTATTACATATTATTATTATGAAATAACGTCATTGGCACAGGCTAAAAAATGTTATGTTTAAGGCAAGCCAAATTATAATGATATGAAAAATCACATACATATAATGAAACTAGTCCAATAAAATAAACTACTTCCAACAAGCAGCTTACATCAAACAATTACTTGTTAATACTACATACTTACTTTTTATATAAGTTCCAAAGTACCGAATGTACAATACATTTATTACCTGTGTAAACAAATCTCTAAGTTGAAATATCTTTTAATATTGTAGTAGGTTAAAATATAAACAGACATGTCCTGATTAAAAGTACTGTTGATGTATGTGCCACAGCATGTAATATTGTATTTTAATATAAATGTGAAAGAAACTGAGTTAACCCTTTAAGTGACAATGGCAAATATATGTACACCACTGGTAAATAACTGGAATTACCATGCATAATTTTTTTCTGATTCATTGATGAATATTTTATCACCCCATACACAACAACAGACTTAAAAATACGCAATAAATTGGGCTGGATTATTCACTACTATTCCCAAAGAGTACATACTGACATGTATTTTATTGTCCTTCTGAAGAAAAAAAAACTTTTTGCCACTTAAAGTGCTGATATACAGAAAATAACTTTCATGACTCCTTACATTATATATTTGTAGCACTGAACAAATGGTTATCAAATTATCAAGAATTGTGCAATAATTGTTGCATGATCATATTGTTATATTATTTCCCCTCATATTTTCACATACCAATCATGGAAAACCAACTGCAAGTGATATCTGTAATTAGTGACAATATGGTATTTTCCTGCTACATTAGAGACCTCAATTTAAGGAAAATAAGTTTAATAATTACTGAGTTTAAATTATATTTCCACAATTTTCAATAATTTATAAACCTTACCAAAGCTATTTAAAAAATTACGTAAGATGATAGCCACACTTATCAACTGGTAGATAGCAGAAATAATTGGAATTTTAAAGTATTAATTATAATGCATCTGAAAGACAATACACTGGCATCTTAGTTAAAAAAAATTCTCTTTAAACACTATAGTTCTTGGCACTCATCTTTACACTTATCTATACTATTTTTTTCATCTTATATTGATAAATGTGTGCATAGATGGTTATCTCAAGCATAACAGTTCAGCACTAGTGAGCAGTTACCTGTGTGCTGTGCTTAGTTTTTCCCATTGGAACAGAACTGTATACTAATGTTTCACTTATTTTACTCTCAATTTTATTTCATTATCAAACAGCAAATCAGCACAATTTTACATAAGAAACCAGGTACATTTACAGAAAATCTGTAAAGAGATCCCTATTGTAGTTTTCCAATTGCAGCTGAATAACTATTAGGAATAATTTAATTTTGCTATAGCAGAAGTGTTAAACTGACAACTTGACTTTGAGAAGTAAAAAATTCTGTTAACAGAAGTACAAAGTGTTCAATAAATCTGCAGTGCTAACCTCAAATGAAAAGTTGAAGATATAAACATGCACAGAAACCTGTCTCATCTATGATTATGAATAGTTCAGAGAAACTTATCCTAAATAAAGAATGTAATAGCTCCTGTAAAGGATCAGATTCCAGATGTTCTGTGCATTAAGCTGTGATGGTCCACTCTGAATCCGAAGTCACAAGACAACCTGCCTCTCTGACATTATATTTATTTCTATGTCTACAAGGAATCTATTATTATAAACTGGTTGTATACTGAAATAAACTGTAAACTATACCAATAAAATATTAGTTTTACTAAAGGAGAAAACTGTTTGGTTGCTGCAAATAATTGTCGCACTGCTAAATGGAAGCAGAGGACAATTGAAGAATTTGAATGAAAATTTAAGAGCACTTCTAATGTAAATTAAAACTGCTGGTGATGAAAACTACAGTATGAAAAAAATAAATAAATAAATAAAATAAACTTTGGCATTATTCATCTATTATGACATGAGTGAGCTGCATGCAGCCTCTTTCTGCTAGTACAGTGAAGTATATAAAACATCTCCTCAATGAGAGTAATAGATAAGAAAATTAAATCAGCCTTTAATACTGACTTAAATCCAATTTAGGATTTATATTACACCTTCACAAATGAAAAAAGAAGACTTAATGCAGTATTACAGCCGAAACTATGTTTTTCTATTCCAGCACAACTGTCATATATTTCCAAAGTCATTAAATATTCACGAAGAAACTTCCTGCTACTTTCTTTGCACATACCACACTGCAGATGACAAAACCCCACCAGAATCAATGCTTTAATAAGAATGTATTTTCGAATGACTCAGAGTTTTCTTTCTATTTTGCTGCCTGACATATTTTTCATATTTCCATGTCTGTTATAACAAACATTAGCTGACAACACAGAGTAAAGTATGGTTAATAGATATTTTTAATTATAAGTGATAAAAATGTGTTCACGATAAAGAAGAATATTTTAGTAAAACAAACTTTAACACTTTTGAATTATATTAATTTTGTTTCCAATAAATTGTGTGATAAATGTTTTAGAGTTCTTAAATGATTCTTGTACTGAGCTACATGAGCAACAGTGTGCAAATTCAGTTGCCAAGTATAACAGCATTAACCACAAGCTGCAAGTACGCAAATTTCGCTAACAAATGAGAGTGAGGCAACATTTTACATGCAGTTGTTTACAGAACATGTTATGAAACACTTCTGAACTGATATCAAGCACAGTTGAAGGCAAAATTATAGTGAAGTGAACTGTATCTAACATGTCTGTTTGGTCTTTGCTGATCACGCAGGATACACACATTTTATATTCTAGGAATAATCACAAAACAATACTGTTGTGTTCTTCTTATTTCACAGCCTTCCTGATACTTCCTAATCAGATTAAATGTTATTTCCACCAGGTCCAGGGATTCGAACACGTGTGTCCACTACACGACTGCCAAGGCCTAAATCACCAGATATTGTCACACTGTCACTCTGTTGACAAAGAGATAAGTGACAATAAGGAAAAACAGATTATACAAAATCAAAAATTTTACATCCTCAACAAATAGAATTACAGAAAAAAGTATGTAGTTTTGTTTATCTCTCATGAGCAACAATATCTGAACCAGAATATTAGTATTCTTTCTGGTAAAGGTGGTAATTTTTCAGTGAAGTAAGAGCACATTAAAGACAGATTTAGTGTAATTTTTCCTCCTGCTTTTCAAAACTCTAAATTTAGTAGCGACTTGTAATTTCATCAATAAATTTCTCATCGTACTATTCACTGGTGTGAAAGATGAACAACAGAAAAAGAACAATGATAACTATCTGTTTGACAATTATAACAGGGGAACAAATGACAAATCCATACAGAAATGAAAAAAATAATGTTTCTGTAATCATTAGCATTCAACATTAGGAAGACATTATACTTTGTATGTTGCAAAAGAGTGGTCATTTGGAAAGGATTACTAATACTGCTATATATACTACTCTTATGGTATTTGTATTATCTGGCATACTCTATGGTGAAACAGCAATTCCAATAACTTTGTTGTACATGATTCCATCATATACTTCAGCTTGACTCTTGTCACTTCTCTCAAATGCATATCAGCTGTTACAGATATTTCAAGGCTGCTATTGATACTGAAATGCAGTGTAAATTTGGCTGCAAACAAAACAGCTTACTTGAAATCAATATTGGATACATATTTCTAAATAAACTGATACAGGATGATGATATTGTATAAGCTTTTAACCATCACTGATACTTTCACTGAAGGTGTTTTTTTCCTGAGGCTGCATAATAAACAGCAGAAAAGACTGCTATTTGCTGGAATAGAAACTCCACTCAAAGAGTACGGTTTATGTGCTAGAAAACAGTATATGCAAACAGCTTCAGTGTGGCAAAATCAGTATTTTCAGTGGATTTGTTTTAAGCATTTCTTGCCATTAAGGAAGCATCGTCATAAATGACATCTCTAATTATTTAGTCTCAATGCTAGTTTATATAGTTGTGACTCCAGTAAAGCAGTCGTCTTTCAAGCTTAGCCTAAAGTTTTCATTTATTGTGTTGAAAGTTTAGTCCACTCATTTGTCATAATGTAAAATAAAATTAAGTATGAAATCACATTCTTATACTTTTATACATGTGCTCTGGGCATTATTTGTGTTTCCACCTCCCACACCCTCACCCCAAATAATTCAAAGTATGCTCACAAATTCTGTACATTTCATTAATGGAGAGGTGGGAACTGTGAGAAGATAGTGTACATGAATCTAACATACTTTAGGTAATGTTTTACTGCACCCAACAATCAGCAAAAAAACACAATTTATTTTGAGTGCTGCTAGAGCAATAGTGGGACATAAAGTAAGGCGAGCCCAGACTGGGCCAAATCACTGGCCTGAATTGGCTACTGGTACTGTACATCAAACTTCAGTATGAATAAGCATGATCCCCATTATAAAAGTTCCTCTCTTATGTCCATCCCATCTTGATGATTGCTGAAATATTTATCCCCATCCTTTCCTTTTCTTCCTTTAGATTTTCTAATTTTCCACAGTGCCTTTGTAGCTAACATTCCATGTTTAATTATCATTCTTTTTTGTCTGATTACTTCTCCTGAAGCAGTCCCTGCCTAGAGCTCTGAATAGGTGACTATTTTACCTTGTGACTATTTTACCAAGGATGAAGCATTCCTGATATGGACAGAAAATTGCCAAGATTCAGTTTGATGAAGATGTGAAAGAGTAGTAATTGGTAAAAGTGAACATGAATTGAGGCAGTACTTAATAAAATGCATAAATCTCATAACTGATGGCTATAGGATTAGTTTTCAAGGGTTGGATGAATTTTATCATCTAAGATGTAGAATAGATAAAGAAGGAAGACATGGGAAATACATAGTGGCCAAGAATGCACAAGTCAAAAAGGCATTATTTAGACAGAAAAAGCTGTTAATATTCAAACTGTATGGTTGTGCAACCTAGACAGTGGGGAAGACTGAAATGATTTGATTAGAAACAGTTTAAATTTAGTGTTACAGGAGACTGTGGAAGAGTGGAAGTATCGACAAGCAAGGAATGAAGGTGTCCTCGAGTGAGTTAATATGAAAAATGGCCTAGTAAAAAACATAATGAACCAAAGAAGTTCAAAGGGTGGGCAAATATTGCAATATGAGCTGTTGCTGAAAACTGTGATGGAAGGAGTGGTGCAAGGAAAGAATGGCAGGGGCAGGTCTGGATATGAGTATGCAAGGCAGATCATTGATAGTATGGGATGCAGCAGTTCTGCTGAGATGAAAACGGCAGGTGGCAAACACCAGAAATGAAGAACTGCATCAGATCAATGTTAAGATTGATGAACAAAGCAACATGATACATCAACCATCATGGGTGCGGTTTTTTTACTTACCTTTCACATCTGTTTTGTTTATTTGAGTCCCAACCTCTGCCTCAATAACATAATGCAAAACATAATATGAGTCTATGCAACTTGCAGACAAAATGAAGTTCACAACATTTCTTCCCTCAGACAAGGAGATAAGGTGACAGGACAAGCACCCAGCACAGAAGCAAATGCTGAATTCTTGATGATAAAAGAGTTAGTTATGCACCTGTAATGCAAATGAAGATAGGGAAACACAAATTGAGAGCTTTAACCATGTTGAAGATTTTGAATGCATACATAGTTCATGCTGTTTTTGTTTTGACTAGAAGATTCATTAGATGTGAATTCAGTATTAACTGAAGGATCCAAATATTTCAGAAACACTCAACACGTGGACAAGCATTTGCTTGGTATGTCTCAGAATGATGATGAGGAATGTCAATGTGGATGAATGAAATCAGAGTAAATCTATGGTTACAAGTGCAATGTTTTTATGCTTCATCTCAGTTGGTTGCAGTTGCTTTGATTGCTCTCAAGAAAATACTAAAACATATGACAGATGATTCTATTTCCTACTTCTGAAATGATGGTATATTTAACACAGTAATGGTGTACACTTCCCAAAACTGAAAAATAATACAATTTGTTTATTGGTGAATTTTTTTTGGATTTTTTTAAAAGCAAGACATGCTTAAATAACGTTAAACAACACTGGAAACTTTTCTGCCTCTTTTTTGAGGAACTTGATATAAGTACATTTGGACCACTATTGGAATGTGCACTAAAATAAGTTTCTGAAAAATGTAAATTTCTGTAGCAATGGGCTATAAAAGAGTTAATCAGTTTAAAAAGATAAATTTAATCATAACATTACAAAATATGAGATGTGACAATCAAAGAATCGGACTGGTGCTACAGAACATTTTATTGGCCACCAGTTAAATGACACAGTTTATCATTCTCAATGCACTCTCTGTCCTGATCCCTACAATGTTCAATATGAATTTCCCATTTTTCAAAGTACTGCTGGAAGTCCACTGCTGTCAGCTTGTTGAGAATCTCCATTGCTTCTGCTTTCACCACTTCCAGTTGTCAAATCTGGTCTCCTTAAGGATACAGGACACTTTTCTGGCTCAATATTATGTAAAAATCAACACCTATTTCTTTCAGACACTGTTTATAATGTATATGTTTCACAGATTTTTTTGTTGATATCAGGTAATGCAGCACACTTTATAAACAAATTAGAAGTATTTTGAATATTTTTGAACCTGCTTAGGGTTATTAAAAAAATAACAAAGAAATTGATGCACTTTTTTTCTCAAATGCTTCTTCAAAATGAGGTACCACTTAATCCAATGTTGTACATTTTAAGGAAACCAAATTTTTACCAGATATGCATGACATATTGGCTGAGGTACTAGACCTATTTAATTCCACCTATTATGTGTATTACAAGGATAAAAAATATCACATCTTACATTTTAATTTTTTAAATTTTTTTCCTAATAAAAATGTTATTTTTTCTATAATGTAGTTGATTCTGCAATAAAGCTTAGATCTACTACGTAAGTATGGACTATTGAATGTTACAGGAAAAAATTAGAGTAATTCTTTATAAACTTTAGGAAATATTTGTACCTGAATTCTGAAAAATACAACTTGCAGGAAATTGCGAATGAGAATATGAGTCCAAACAAACTGTGCCTCAGAACATTCCTGAAACATAGTCTTCATCCTGCAGCATTTCATCATCTTCAGGCTTCCACTTGGCATTCCTTTTACCACTTCTCACTTTTTTGGTAACTTGAAGAACAAATCATTCAGCTTCATGCACTCGTTGTCTGTCAAACACAAGCAATTGATCTTCCATATTACAGCCACATTTAATGCTTAAATTTCTCAGGACTTCCAACCTTCCTATCACTCCATCATTGAAACATACCACTGCATCTACTACACCAACTTTTAATGTATTTAGTCCTACAAAAACATTCTTGGGTAATCTTTCCCATATGCAATGGTTGAAACTTTCATTTGTATTCTGAGTGCCCCCATGAAGACATTTACTAAGCAAAACATGGTCACTCAGATCTCTAAAAATTGGTTTTATTTCATTCATAACAGGCTCAGGAAGAGAATGCTTATGGTGGTATATTTGACCATTTTCTTTTGCTAACCACACCAAGAATCTGCTCCTTTGGGGCAAAGTACATGAACAGGGTGGACATCTGTGGACAACTTAGGTCCATACAGCTTTTCTAATTGCTGTAACATCATTCAGAGATGTAGTTCACCTAATGGCCAGTCCATATTTACTCTGAAGAAGATCTATTTCAGTTTCTGTCAACCTGCCTCGGCCATACAGAGATTTTCCATCAGATAGCAACTTTCATTTATCTTTGTAGCTTCCTCAATCTAGCACCCACCCTCTTTTGCACATGTCAACAACATTTCAGCTTTATTACCAATGTATCACCATAAACATTGAACTCATTAATTTTACTAGAAGCTTTACAGTCCCCATCACCAACGTACTTCGTATATCTAACTTTATAAACAGGCAGTGACCTCTGAAATATTTTTAGAGCTCCATCACACTCCATACCTCCACTGTAACCATCATAATTCTTAGAACATTAATGTTCAATACATCCTTCAGTGTTGCCATGGCAGGTGTGGCAGTACTTAGTTAAGCACTCAATATCAACAACTTTTCCATTCTCCAGGGAAGCAGCACTTACAACACCATTCAAGAAACGATGTCCTCATTGTTGCCATGTCCCATCAAGTGCAACAGCAATGTCCCTGGTTCCACTAATATTTACAGTTTCTTCTATTACACATTTCATAGATGCTTTTATGTACTTGCTGAACCTACTGGGAGGACAAGAAAGGTCCATCAAACCACAAAATGTTTGAGCAGCCTTTTTTCCTTTTCCTATTGCACATATTGCATGCACTAACTTCAAATTCACATCGTATGAATTATGCACAATATTTGAAGTCATTTTCAAGGTAGATTTGTTGCAGGATCTACATAGAACAACTAGTTTTGAAACTAAACCCTTCCTGCTACTTTGTTGTTCAGTTATTTACAGACAGCCTACACCATCACATTGTTTACATTTCACCACTTCCTTTACCAAAGAAGATAAGATGTCCACATCAACAACAACAAATCCATTACAAACAGTGTCATTGTTAACACAAAAATTTGAATCACCAGGAGGCGTGCCATGTGGGAGTTTCTTCCCTAAAGAACTGATACATAGGTTACTTTCAACATTGTGGCTTGCCTTGTTTGTCAACTGGTTACCACAGAATTTCCTTTTGTTAAATTTATTGATGCATGGTATAGCTCATATTTATTGCACACTAAAGGATATGTACTTCCACAAGTATATGTAGCACTTGAGCAACAAACATTCAGTAACATATTAACAAACTGTTTTAACAAAACAAAAGTAAATACTAGCAAAGAAAATCATTTACAGACATTAGAAATCTACACTGTTACCAACATATACAATGTATCATATGTATAGTGACCGGAAACAGAGAGTTCACAGTTCTTTTGGAAATAATACTGGTTTCTGTAACAGAAATAAAGAGGGGCCTGGCATACACGACTGTAACTTTAAAATTTCATATATATATATTTGAACCCAACAATTACGTTTGTTATTGTCGCTGTTGCATTTCGAAATCTTTCCTGTCGTCTTATTTTCTCTTTATTTTTTCTCTTTCTGTTTTTACCAGTAGTCTCACTTTGTATTCACCTTCCCCTTTTTACCGTAATACAATTTTAGTCTTTCCGCTCCCGGGATTGGAATGACTCCTTACCCTCTCCCTTAAAACCCACATCCTTTCGCCTTTCCCTCTCCTTCCCTCTTTCCTGATGAGGCAACGGTTTGTTGCGAAAGCTTGAATTTTGTGTGTATGTTTGTGTGTCTGTCGACCTGCCAGCACTTTCATTTGGTAAGTCACATCATCTTTGTTTTTAGATATATATAAGGTCTTTTTCATTTGAAATCCTATAATGTATATATCAAGGTAATCAGGAAAAACTATGGAATTTAGAAAGTCATAAAAAATGTCGATTTTCCACCATTTATAAGTACCCTGTATCCTTAAGTGCCAATTTGATTTTAGGAAATAAAAAAACACAGTAGTCACATCATGTGAATGCACTTTGTGGTTCAATATGGTGGTGCAATATTTCACAAAGAATGCCTTTGCAGACAAGGTGGAATGGGGTGGCACATTGTCTTGGTGAAGCAACCAGGAATTTCTCATTCACAAATCAGATCTGTGTCTTCTCACTCAATCACAAATGGCAGTCAGAACCTTGGCAGACTCTCAGCCAATGACTTTCAGGGACCAGTTTACCAATTTTCTCAGTGTTGTCTATTTTTCATTTTGAGCGTCATCCAGGGCACAGATTGTCTTTGATGGTTTCATGTCTCTCCTTAAAACTTTTGAACCACTCAAAAACTTGTGTTCATGATAAACAATCACTTCCGTACACCATCATCATCATCATCATGATTTACTTCCAGCGAGCCAGGTAGGAACTTTGTGAATGATATGGCTCCATTGGTTTCTGTCCTGGTATAGATTTTCCCTCTTCATTAAATCCCACGTTACTCCTCTCCTCTTGTGATCTTTGTTAACCTGGTCTGTCCATCTCTATCTACTTCCATACACCTCCTTAAAAACAGCATGAGCTTCTGTAGCAGTTTTACTCAGTTTCACAAGAAACTTCAGGTTAACTCAATGCTCCATCTACACACAATGAATGTTTCAATGAGATGCCAGCACAAGAACTTCAATAGGCGACTGCTATAGTGAGATTGAATGATGTGTAACCATGCCTGCTGAGGTCACGGTGGTGGAAGCATCAACCGACACAAACAATGTTCAAAACTGCCTCAGTGCAATCACCATTTGTCAGTAGCAGCACCAGCCCGGTTACTTAATTGCCACTGTCAAAAACTTGTGTTCATGATAACAATCATAACTTCCGTACATCATCATCATCATCATCATCATCATCATCATCATGATTTACTTCCAGCGAGCCAGGTAGGAACTTTGTGAATGATATGGCTCAATTGGTTTCTGTCCTGGTATAGATTTTCCCTCTTCATTAAATCCCACGTTACTCCTCTCCTCTTGTGATCTTTGTTAACCTGGTCTGTCCATCTCTTTCTACTTCCATACACCTCCTTAAAAACAGCAAGAGCTTCTGTAGCAATTTTACTCAGTTTCACAAGAAACTTCAGGTTAACTCAATGCTCCATCTACACACAATGAATGTTTCAATGAGATGCCAGCACAAGAACTTCAATAGGCGACTGCTATAGTGAGATTGAATGATGTGTAACCATGCCTGCTGAGGTCACGGTGGCGGAAGCATCAACCGACACAAACAATGTTCAAAACTGCCTCAGTGCAATCACCATTTGTCAGTAGCAGCACCAGCCCGGTTACTTAATTGCCACTCTTCAAGACTCATAAAATCTATTAACTGGTTCAGCATTTCCCTCCCACCCCTTAGAACATTAACTAAAGAGATGGCAGAAGTCCTGCCAGAGAGCCATTTCTACATTCCACTGTTGGAGAGCCCACAGTTGCACCCATCCCTATTTTTCTTCTAGTGCAATTTTTGATATCCTTTACTCATTTATTCACAGGAGAATGATATCTCCACATCTACTCAACTACCCAGGCTTTTGGCTTGTTTAAAAATAGTTATTGACTAACTAACATCATGAACATGCTGAGGAGCTTCATTCATGATGTGTTAACAAAGTAATGGGATACCATCTTTTTCATTCCCTGTGTCCTGTGCAAATCTCTTCACCTCAGAGTAGCACTTACACTCAATGTGCTCCATTACTTGTTGCATATATCCTCATTTCAGACTTCAGTTACAGATCCCTCTAGTGCCACAGAAGTTGTTCCCTGAAGTCATAACACATTTTTTATCATATTGTGCCTTTACTTTCCTTGCCAATTCTGCAGACAACCTCCTAACACCTTATCTTATCAGTCTATTTAATTTTCAGCATACTGCTGTAACACCACTTCTCAAATGCTTTGATTCTCTTCTGGTTTTCCCACTGTCCACTGAACTTCTTCAGTTTAAAGCTGCACTCCAGACTTAAATTATAAGAAATTCCTTCCACAACTTAAGGCCTGTATCTTATACTAGTAGACTCCCTCTGAAGAGGAATGCTATCTAAGCCATTGCATGTCTGCTTCTTACGTTTGTCCTGCATTATTTTGAGTTCAATGAAGCAAAATTCTTTAACTTTTTCTACTAGGTGGAATATCAGTCCAACGTATATAAAACATGATGGAGCAATGTGGAAAACAGTGTGGTCATTGTCATAATGAGGAAACAGATATCCAAAAGGGCATGACCACTGGCTTTCAGACTAAGGGTGGAAGCATTTCTAAAATGGCTAAGTTTGGAAAACGTCAGTGTGCCGCCATCATTAAAGTAGACATGCACGGCAAAATGATGCTATCTAAAACCAGCACTGAGGCAAATGTAGTGTATCATGGGCCATACATGGCATGGGGGAATGATAGCTGTGGATATATTCATATGCAAATATAAGTGCAATGATGAGCAACTGACTGATAACCAAGGGGCTATCAACAGTGTCTCCTCAATGACCATACAGTGAATGTTGCAGGTTATGGCCCTCTGCAGCAAATGCTTGGTTCATGCACCCATGCTGACTGCTGTTCATCAGTGAAGGCGGGAATCTGTATGCCAATATCACAACTGAACATCCACTGAGCGGTGGTACGTGCCCTTTTCAGATGAATCATGTTTTATGCTCCGTCAGCATGAAACCTCTGAAAAAGAACACCCTGCAACAATCATCGGAAGGGTCCAGGCCAGAGGAGGGATTGTTTTGATCTTGGGAATGCTTTTTTGGCATTCACTGGACACACACACACACACACACACACACACACACACACACACACACACACACACACACACGGAGGACTCGAACGTCCGGCAGGACAAGTATGTATCTATCCTTGGGACCATGTCCACCCATACATGCAGTTTCTTTTTCCTTGGCATGACATCATCTACCAGCTGGACAATGAAAGGTGTCACACCGCTCACCGTGTATGTGTGTGGTTTGAATAGCACCAGGATGAGTTTACTGTACTCTCCTGGCCACCAAGCTGTCTGGATTTAAACCAAATGGAAAAACTGTGGTACCACTTTGATCAAGCTGCTTGCACCATGGATCTTCAACTGAGAAACCTTGCACAGATGGCCACGGCACTGGAGCTGGCGTGTCTCCACACTCCTGTCAGTACCTTCCAGAACCTCACTCCCACTCTTCCTGCATGTCTGGCAGTGATCTGCTCTACAAAATGTGGTTATTGATGCTTTTGACAGGTGGTCCCATTAATGTGAACCTGACAGTGTACTCCTTTCATTGCTCCTTTATATGCAGGCTAAACAGTAGAGGAGAAATGCTGCATCATTGTCTTATGCTCTCTTCAATCAAAGCACTTCTTAGTTTTCCATTTTTATTGCTCTCTTGGTTCTTGTACATATTTTGTGTTACCTGTCTTCTCCTCTAGTTTACATCTGTTTTTGTGAGAATTTCAAATATTTTGTGCCATTTTACATCGTCAAATACTTTTCCTAAATCCTATGAACATGAATGGATTTTTATTAAGTCTTCCTTCCATTATCAAATACAACTTCAGGACTGTCCCCCTGTTGTCTTTACCTTTCCTAAAGTCATACCAGTAGTAATCAGAGATCCTCAGATTTCTTTCTCTAATCTACCTCTACATCTGTACTCTGCAAACCACCGTGAGGTGCATTGAAACTTTGTTAACAGACTTTCTCCTGATAGTTTATGTCTTTCTCCAAGAGCCCACCAGTTCAGTTCCTTCAGTATCTCTTTGACATTCTCCCAAGGATCAAACAAATTTGTGACCATTCATGCCTTCTCTTTATATGTTCAATATCCCCTGCTAGTCCTATCTGGTACAGATCCCACACATACGAGTAATATTCTAGAACTGGCCGCACAAGTGACTTGTAAGCAATCTCCTTCATTGACTGATTGCACTTCCCCAGTGTTACACCTATAAACTGAAGTCTGCCAACTGTTTTACCCATGACTGAATCTACGTGATCATTCCAATTCATATCCCTACAAAGTGTTACACCCAAGTATTTGTGTGACTTGGTCGATTCCAACTGTGACTCATTGATATTATAGTCACATGCTACTACATTTTTTTCATTTTGTGAAGTGCACTGTTTTACATTTCTGAGCACTTACAGCAAGCTGCCAATCTCTGCACCACTTTGAAATATTATTAAGATCTGACTGAAAAGTTATGCAGCTTCTTTCAGAAAGTACTTCAATAGAGATAGCTGCACCATCTGCAAAAAGGCTGATTTTACTATTAATATTATCTGCAAGATCATTCATATACAACATGAACAGCAAAGGTCCCAACACACTTCTACATCTGATGACTCTCCATCCAAGATAACATGCTGCATCTTCCTTACCAAAAAGTCTTCAATCCTATCACAAATTTCACTTGATACTCCACATGATAGCACTTTTCACAATAAGTGTATGAGAGTGGTACTGTTCTTCAGAAATCAAGAAATACAGCATCTACCTGATTCCCTCCATCTGAAAATTTCATCATGTCATGTGAGAAAAGTGCGAGCTGGGTTTCACATGATCAATGTTTTCGAAATCCGTGCTGGTTGGCACTGAGGAGGTCATTCTGTTCGAGATACCTCATTACATTTGAGCTCAGAATACGTTCTAAGATTCTACAAGAAATCAATGTCATGGATATTGGACGGCAGTTTTGTGGAACACTTCTACCACCCACCTTATAGACAGGTGTAACCTGTGCCTTTTTCCAAGAATAGCGCACAGTTTTTTGTTCGAGAGAGCTACAATAGATTATAGTTGGAAGACGGGCTAATTCGGCCACAAATTCAGTATGGATTCTGACAGTGATTCCATCGGGCCCTGGAGTTTTCTTCAATTTTAATGATTTAAGCTGTTTCTCAACACCACTGACACTAATACATATTTCATTCGCCTTTTCAGTGGTATTACGATTAAATTGAGGTAATTATCCTGGGTTTTCCTTTGTAAAGGAACATTTGAAAATGGAGTTACGCATTTCAGCTTTTACTTTGCTACCCTCAATTTCAGTTCCTGTCTCGTTCACTAGGGACTGGACACTGACTTTGGTGCCACTAACAGCCTTTACATATGACTAGAATTTCTTTGGGTTCGGTGAAAGATCATTTGACAATATTCTGCTATGGTAGTTATTGAAGGAATCACACATTGCTCTCTTTACACCCAAACATGTTTCACACAGCATCTCTCTGTCTATAGCCATACACTTTTTTTACATCTGTTATGCAGTAATCTCTGTTTCTTTACAGTGACTGTGTACTATGGAGATTCCCTCCCATGATGAACTGTTCTACTGGGTACATATACATCCAGTTTACTGTCAACTATTCTTTTAAACTTGAGCTGGAGATCCCCTACATGCTCCAGACCTGGGCTGAAAATTTCAAGTTTCTCTTCGAGATACGGTACGACAATAATCATTTTTTTAAATCTAGTTTATTGAACACATATATCTTTCTGCTTGTTTTAACTGTCCTTTGTACTTTGATAACCATTGCTGCCACGACCATGTCATGGTCACTAATACCAGTTTCAATGAAGACATCCTCAAAGAGATCAGGTCTATTTGTTGCCATTAGATCCAATGTATTTCCATCATGAGTGGGGTTCCTAACTATCTGTTCTATGTTCCATTTTCAGAGAAAGCATTTGGTAAAGTTTCACAGGATGTCTTATCACATCCACCACTAACAAAACTGTAATTTCCCCAATTGATTGTTGGATGATTCAGGGTGTACACGAGGACGAGAGAAAAAATCCCGGATGTATACTTTCTCTCGGGCGAAAATACACTTTTTCCGGGTTAAATGACAGTAGACTTTTCCTCGGAAATTTGAATGGTTATGGTTTTATACACAAGCGTAGAATTGCATGGCACTTTGGAAAACGAAACTCCAGAAAAAAAACACGTTTTGGAAAGCCCTTTGATGTGCAGCAACAGTTACACAGCACATTTTCGTATTAGGAAAGTATAAATTTGAATTCCACCAAACACCGCACGTTACTTTCCGAAGCACTGAAATGGAGACTGTGATGTGCTTTTGTAAGCCAGTCATAGCTCATGTCACGTGTTCTCGCCAGCCCATGACAGCGGACATTCAGAGCACAGGACAAGTGATGCAGTCAGCCAATAGCAACATCACTGTTAAGTAACGCGAACACACAAATAAGAAAAATTAATAGTTTAAATTAATGTACATAGTGTTGCTATAAGAAAAGAAAAGTTGTCATATATGATATTGGTCTCGAAGATTAATAAGCTGCACGAGAAGCTAAGCTTTCACATATAATGTTGATCTTTTTTGGCGTGTGACACTTTAAGATACATCACACAACGTGCCAGTAAAATATTTAACAACGACATAAATGTCGGATCTTCTGGGCTAAAAATTTTTCTAAATGATCGTCCTCAAAGAGTTGATTTTTAAACGAGAATCAGACGCTCTATGACTTAAGAAATTCATCGTACATTCACGCACATTGTTCATCTTGCGTAAAAGGAAATTTACTTTGAAAGTAACGCTTTTCAAACATCCATTCGCAATATTTTCGCGTTACCTGTCAGAAATAGGTTCATTTCAGCAGCTGCCAGAGAGCGCCAAATACAGACGTCACCGCGCTTGCGCAACTACGATGAAGCCGGAATCGCCTATGTTCCTACGTGTAAAATATTAAAAGATCTTACATTATATCACAAAAGAAGCAGGACATTAGACCAGGCTGTTCCAGCTCGTCGACTCCGTTGTGAGCCGCAGAGCACTCCCTGCTCCAGGGAGCCCTGTAGCTAGCTGTGACCATTCAAGTTGGTCGGCACGGCACGGCACGGCTGACTGAGGCAGGCGGCAAGGCAAGCGTTTTGATGTGCCAGCTGCGTCTTACAAGATCGACAACCTCATACACTTAGCTGCTAAGACGTGGTGACATGCTACACCAGGAAATACGATGTTCAGGAAATAAATAAGAAACAACTGTTTTACAAGAAATTGCATACTAAATTTATTGGGCCTCTGTAGCAACTCTTTTCATTGCTCAGAAAAGCTGTTCACAACAATACGTAAAACCAAACATGCACATGATCCGAGCGGCATTGTTGTGAAGCTTGGGAATTATTTTTTTGCTGTAATGAACGATACCAGCTTGACAAATCCAACGTGTTGTAGTACCTCTCAACAAAGTTGAATTTTGCAAATCAATAATCTCCAATTGAAGTGACGATAACAAGGAGTGCTGAACGCCTTAAGTTCCATTTCCAAACTAGTGAGGTCTGGGAATCGTGTTTCAAACGACATGATGAGCTGCTTTAACTTTGCTTGGTAATCGCCGGAAGTTGTACCTTCAGGTAGTTTTAAAGAAGCAAGACGATTGAAGAACGTTAAATATCCATTACTCATCTGCCTCTTAAATAAACGTTACTTTGCCATGAACGCTTTGATCTGGTCGTGCATGTCAACGATCAGCTGCCCTTTGCCCTGCAACGACAGGTTAAAATTATTCAGATGCATAGTTATGTCAGCTAGGAACGCCAGGTCTGATAACCATTTTATACCTTTCAGACAACGCTTTTCTTCCCCTTTCATTACGAGAAAAACGGATATTTCCTCACGAATGGCAAAGAAAACATCAAGAACTTTTCCCCGACTCAGCCAACGAACTGTACTGTGGTAAGGTATATCCCCATACTCCTCTTCCATATCTTTTAGGAAGCCACACAAAATTCACACACTTCACGACATCTTTCATTACGCCACCTAGCTCTACTGTTTCAGCACACAGCGCCCCTTGGTGAATAAAACAATGAAGAGTCAAAATGTATTTCCCGAATTCGTCCCTGAGTTTATTTTTCAAACGGGAAGCAAAACGTTGGTGACGCCCGATCATTTGTCGTGCACCGTCTGTCGCTACAGAATGGAGCTTATCCCACGGCAAATCGATATTGTCCACTGATTCACAAACAGCTTCAAAAATTTCACGTACTGTAGCGGTGTAATCGAGTGGTACCATATCCAAGAGTTCTTCAGTTACTTGCAGCTCCATGTCGACACCACGCACAAAGATTGCAAGCTGAGCACAGTCCGATATGTCGCTGCTTTCGTCAAGCGCTAGCGAAAATGCAACAAAGCTCTCCGCCTTTTTCCTGAGCTGTGTGTCTAAATCCGCTGCCATGTCCAGGATTCGACGAGAGATTGTTTGCTTCGACAGGCAAACCCCTTCAATTGCCTGCACCTCCCTTGGAATCAAACATTCTGCAACTGATACCATGCACGATTTTACGAGTGGTCCCACCGAAAACGGCTTGCCACTCGTCGCAATGCCGTGAACGACCCTGCAGCTTGCTCGAATTGCAGATTCAGTAGTTTTCTCCGCTCTCATTCACCTGAAAATTATAAACGCATTACAGAACACGAGCTATGTTGCATGTTTTGATACCCTCCGTATCACGAAACCGTTTTTAAACTTACGTCTCCTGGTATGTCGTTCTTAAGGCTGGCTACCAGTTCTCTGCGTGCAACGTCTCCTACCTGATCGTAGTGCGCTGCGTGAAGACGTGCATAATGTCGTTGTATATTGTACCTCTTCGCAGAATTAAATACTTTATGACATACAAGACACTGCGGACGACCATCCCTCTCAATGAATAGAAAGGTATCCTCCAATAGAGGTACAGGGCTCCCGCGGCTAGTCATAGGTGTCATTGAACACGGATTATTGCGTCAGTTGCGGCCAGGGGGCAGTGAGTTCGCTTTCCAACTCCACGCGGGCTCCGAGCTGCCGCAGTGAGCGCTCCGGCTCCCTGGAGCTCGGTGAGAACAGTCTGCATTAGACGATACTCCAAGAGTATCGGAATTTCGTGAACCATACTACAATGCATAATTCAGATTAAAGTGCACGTTCGTATGTCCAGATTCAGATGTAATTTTTCGCGGAGTACCAGTACTGTATTATCTCATGTTTGGTTCTTTATAATGGCATAATGCAGTAGCCCCCTATGTGCTAGAAGATTCGTTCACTTGAAATGCTGCGAACAGTTGAAACCAGCCAATAGTGTGGAATTAAACACTTTGTTTCATGTAAATTGACTGCCTCCGCGGAAAAGTTCAATAAAAGCCAGATTTCTTTAGCAAACCAACAAAAATAACTTCATTGTTCAGCAAGGCGATTAATGCTTGACTGTCAGAAAGGTGGAAACAAAATAGAATCTGAAACTAATAACATATTTCAGCCTTCCGTAATTATGTGAATATATTTTAATTCACTTCATCGCTCCCGGCCACAGAAATTCGTTTTATTTTCATTTGACATGAGAGCAATAAATGAACACAAGACGTAAACACACGTCACGTGGAGACTATCCACCTCCCCACTACAACCGAGACTGCTCAGTGCGTCAGCCCCGGATTTACGATATTTCTGAACCGGGGCAATACTAGATAGTTCCCCCACCCCGTCGAGCGTTTGAGGTAAGACGCCTAAAATTTAAAAATCGACTTTTCAAAAATATGTTCATTTTGTAGCGCACATCTTTAAGAAGAGTCCAATACATAAAACATGTTTGTTTAAGGAAATGTAAGACATGTTATTTGGTCTTAAATGTGCCAAAGTGCAATGCCACGCCTCTTCACACAGCATTCTTCTATCGTACGTCACTGTATTTCGCTCTGTGGAATTCAAACGTGTAATATTTTCTAATAGATGCCCTCAAACTACATTCAGGACAGTGTAAATTAAAATGTCCTCTGGTGCTTCTCCTGCGCCCAGTCGGCTGGTTTGATATCCCGCCCCTATATTAAAAAAAAAAAAAAACTCACAATTAATACTGGATGGGATTATTTGTAACGGGCAGAACAAGAAGTCTTCAGAAAATTTGCACTCTTTACTGCCTATTAGCTAATAACTTGCTGTTTTGTGTGACATAAAATTAAATGTAGGATATATAAAACCAGTAAAGACAAGAAGAGACAAACAAGACAGTACACATTTCTTCAATCCGTAAGTCCTACCATTTTTTTCTCTCTAATATTGCTAGAGCTTTACATGGCGTGCTTTCCTTTCTAGAAAATAATCTATTACGTCATCAAAGTTCGTCAAACATTTTGCTACATGAAAAAACGAAATATCGTTGTCTAATTATGAAAAAGCTGTTAATACAAAGAGTACCCAAGACTGGTGGGGTTTCTCGGTCTGATTATATGTATTTTGTCACTGTCTGCTAGATAAAACGAAACAGGCCTGCCCAATATTGCAGCAGTTGTAACATACACCAAATAAACGAGACTGTTCTGGCACAAATGGTCATTTCTATAACACGACAGAATATAATTTCCGAAGTACCAAAATCAAATGCCTATTAGGCCTACTAGAAGTAAGATGCAGTGTGTCTGGAAATAGTTTCACATTTCGTTCATACGCTCCAGCTTCGCAAGCCTGAGATCGAAAAGTGGTAATTCGAAATTTTTATATAAATTTGGAATCGTTATATTCTTTCATAATTTGTGTGATGTCCCCGTTTCTTCTCCTTCCTCGGTCTAACAATCAATCTTGTCATCACTGCCCGCATCTCGTGGTCGTGCGGTAGCGTTCTCGCTTCCCACGCCCGGGTTCCCGGGTTCGATTCCCGGCGGGGTCAGGGATTTTCTCTGCCTCGTGATGGCTGGGTGTTGTGTGCTGTCCTTAGGTTAGTTAGGTTTAAGTAGTTCTAAGTTCTAGGGGACTAATGACCACAGCAGTTGAGTCCCATAGTGCTCAGAGCCATTTGAACCATTTTGTCATCACTAATTCTGTAACTATTCCTGTCAGTGTCAAAACTTGCTTTCTGGTTAACTTCACTAACATTGGCAGAATCGCCGGTTTAGTTACCCCGCGTTTATTCTCCGGTTAAGCGTTACTACGTGTTTTCCACATTACTCCCAGAATAGAACTTCAGCGACTGCTAGCCGGGGACTGTACAACTGGCCAAAAATATTTGTCAAAATTTCATTTTCTTGGATACACCGAGAGGATAATACGTAATCTTTCTTATCTGTTGTTCCTGTTAGTAATTTATTTCCCCCCTGGTAGTCTGAATCTATGAATTTCGCAAGTAATTATAACAACACTGACCATTCGCAAACCCAGTGAACCACATAAGCAGCGATGGCAATCCCAATTTCGGCTTTATTCTGCTCAGCTCATCTAGCCCCGTCCCCTTTTGCCTGTAGGAAAGTTCATTTCTAGATGCGACGGGGATTCCCCTGGCAGAGACACCATTTACAATATGCACGCATTCAAAAATCAACTTACGATTCATTCAGAAATCAAGTTGGAAGGTCTTCAAAAACCAACAGTGATGCATTTCAGAATCATATGAATAATCGATAGACCAACGTGCGCTGGATGCTAGGCGCTTTGTGAAACAAGGTTTTTTTCCTCAAGAAATTTCCGCCTGGGGGAGATACCCCGGTTTGCCCACGTCCCCTGGATCCGGGCCTTTTACGTATGCGTTAATCTGGCAGTTTGGGTGCGCCAGTAAAATTTTTCCGGGTAGCATCTGGCCGCTTGCTGCTACTTCTTATACAGCTAACAGCTACGATTCCGTCACCAGGAGCGGGAGAAGGTAATACTCATACGCGACTCAACTGCACAAACGAATCTAATGTAAACAACTGTGACGTCACATTCATCGGAGGCAATTTGTTGTTATGAAGAATTGCATAGTCTTCTCAAAGGCTTTGACATATTCTGCTGTTGGCAGGTGCTTGTATGAGCACTGTATTTTGTGTCGTTTATGGCGCATTTCCTTTGCAACTTCAGTTTCATTTTTGTCCCCCCCCCCCCCCCCCCCCACCACTCGTTCATGTTTTATTGCTGCACTATTATTTTTCAGTAGCGAGATACAGTAATATACGTTATTAGAGTATCAGTTCTTACCAGTCAAAATTACAAAAATTTAACGGAAAACTAAAGCAATGGAAAATTCCCGGAATTCTAAAAAAACTCACTGGATTTTCCTAGTTTTCTGCCAGATGAAAAAATTCTTGGGTTTTTCCCGAATCTCCCTGATGATTAAAGTCTCTACCGATGATTACAGTATGATTGAGGAACTTACGTACAAGTGAACTGAGGTTTTCTCTATAAAGTTTTCGTTTATATAAGAAAAAAAATGGTTCAAATGGCTCTGAGCACTATGGGACTCAACTGCTGTGGTCATCAGTCCCCTAGAACTTAGAACTACTTAAACCTAACTAACCTAGGGACATCACACACACCCATGCCCGAGGCAGGATTCGAACCTGCGACCGTAGCAGCAGCGCGGCTCCGGACTGGAGCGCCTAGAACCGCACAGCCACTGCGGCAGGCGTTTATATAAGAAGATGTGTCTGGTGGGCAAGAGAAGGATCCAATTATCATTTTATGCATAATCCCTGATACTAAGTTTCGCCCAAACAATCTCAATTTCTATCTTGCTGGAGTTGAGTTTCTCGCCTACTGTGACAAATACACCACCTCCATTTCCCATTTCCTATCCTTTCGATATAAACTTCAATTGTCCCCAAGAATCTCACTACTATCAGCTGTCTGTCCACATGAATGGCCACTGACAAACTGTGGCCAAGAAACAAGTGGACCACCCTGTTGCTGAACACACTGCCAAACATGATAGCCTTCATTTCAATGACTGCTTCACAGCCTGTGTCAAATGGATTCTTGCCACCAACACCAGCTTTTCTGAATAGCGCAGGTAGGGACTTTCTCCGCAATACATCCTTCGTTCCCATAACCTCCTGGCCTCAACCTTTGTTAGTCACTGTCTTCACCCATCCAGCCCCCTCCCTGTTCCCATTCCAGCACAACACAGCCATCTTTTCACCACAACACCCAGTCTTTTTATTTTATTTCTTTTTTGTTTCTCTCATTTTCCTCTACTTCCCCCCGCCCCCTTCCGCCTAAACTGCAGCACCTCACTGTGCACCACCCCCACAATACAGCCCTCCCCGGCCCACATTCCTTCTTACCCCACCCAGTCACCACTCTCATCACGCACAGGTGCTGTTGTTCGCGGTGGGGTTTCAGTTGCCTGAGACTGCAGTCATGTGTGTGAATTGGGTTTGTGTGTGTGTAGTATGTGTGTGTGTGGGTGGTATTAACAAAAGCCTTAATGTCCAAAAGCTATATTGTGGGAATCTTTTTGTTATGCCTATCTGAGACTCAGCATCACCGCTATAGTATAGTAGCAACTTTCCTTCTCATAATACTGTTACATTCCGTCCTGGATTTTCAATTGTTTGGTTTTTGCTATCAGTTTCAGATTTCACCCAGCTTACTGTACCTAGTATTATGTGAGCTCCACTGCTTGTCATGAGCGCTTCAAACTCTGGCACCTTGTTGTGAATGCTGCGGCAATTTACCATTAGGATTTTAATACCCTCACCTGCCAGAGGAATTTCTTTCGATCTTACATTGATACTTAAGGGCTTCCTGCAGCTATCATTATCTGGATTGGATAGAGAGTAGTCTAAAAAAAAAAAAAAAAAAAACCCCTTGTGTGCTACCCACACACTGTCAGCTGCCTTGGTAGTAGCAGCCTCTGATGTGTAGTGCACACCTGACCCATTTATGGGGACCCCACAGTTCTCAGCCCTATGGTGCAAGTCCAGGAAGTCACAGCCCAGCTTGTCACAGAACTTCTGAAGTCTCTGGTTCAGTCCTTCCCCTCGACTCAGAATCAAGGACGACAATCAGTTCTGGGGAATTGCTGCGAATTGTGAGCTTTGTTGAAACTCCTTGTGCAAGGCTTGTCTTCTCAACCTTTTCTTGCAGTTGCTGAAATGACCCAAGAATGACCTTGGAGCCCAGATGATAGGTATCATTTGTTACAACATGTACCACAATCTGCAGCTGGTTGCACCCTGTTCCCTCAATGGCTGATGGAATAGCCCCTGCAACATGTTGGTTGAGGCCTTCAGGCATATATAGTGAGTGCACCTGGTGTCCTTTCCTGTCCCTTGCTGCCATTTCGCTAATGGATACCATCATTTGCTGTAAGTCTGAACTGCCTTGCCTTTTGCGTTTGCCGCCTCCTGACATCGGACAAAACAGGTTTCCACACAACAGGTGATGAGGATACCACTGGCTCAGTTTCAATTTCAGTTTCAGTTTCAGTGAAAGACAGCACCACAAATTTGTTGGTTAGGGGGATCAGTACAACACCCTGAGTCGTCCTGGTCTTCGTCCACCCTGTACAGGATGCCTACATCTAAGTCTGACAGACAATTCGCTTTCAAGTGGACAAGCAATAACAGATCTTGTACTTTCTGCGCCAATAGCCTTGCCGTAGTGTTAACTGAAGTTAAGCACTGTTGGGCTAGGCTAGCACTTGGATGGGTGACCATCCAGTCTGCCGAGCGCTGTTGGAAAGTGGGGTGCACTCAGCCCTTGTGAGGCAAACTGATGAGCTACTTGTCTGAGAAGTAGGGGCTCCGGTCTCGGAAACTGACATACGGCCAGGAGAGCGGTGTACTGACCACATGCCCCTCCGTTACCGCATTCAGTGACGCCTATGAGCTGAAGATGACACGGCGGCCGGTCGGTACCATTGAGCCTTCCTGGCCTGTTCGGGAGGAGGAGTACTTTCTGCAGGGAAGAACTATAGTTGTTAGCAAACTCAGAAAAAAAAGAGTTAATTTATGATAAATACAGATAATATATTGGGCTATTCCTCTTTAAGGGAAACTATATGCAACACAATAACGGTACGTTGGTTAGGAAATCTACTACAATAACTAAATCACAAACGTCGATTTGCTACAAACTACTTGTAGATTATACAAAGGACAACGGTAGCTTCCGAAAATTTTCAAGAAACGCGTAGATATGCAATGAAGTTCAGGGGTGATGTATTCTTTGGCATTTTGGCATAACTGTGAACCACAAACGCTGTTTTGCTACAAAATAATTTACGTGTCCAAAACACTCGTACCGGTAACTCATGAAAATATAGTTTTGTAAGCGTCCAAAAATTCTCAGAATAACTTATTTCTCATGTAACTGCATAATGAAATTAAAGAATTATTGTTTTGAGCAAGGACAGATCTATTGATACAACCAAAGAAAGATTACGCAGAAACGACACGAACAGTAAAATTTGAGAATCTAGAACTTTAAATCGGCACACGATCTTGTATACGCGATCCCACGCAATGGACGATTCTTAAGTTGGTTTTCATTCGTAAATAAACGTACGTATTGCACGGATTTTTCACTTAACTCATTCTGTGCTCACTTCTACACTAGCGTGCCGAATAACGCCTGTGCTTACCTCTAGTAAAATCGCTGAAATGTGTAACACCAACAACAGGACTGTATGGATGATATTTTTTCAAAAGTCTGACGGCATGTCTTAGATTCCACACCGCTGCTGAAGGATTCTCTACTATATGGTTGCTACATCTCTCTAACTCTGGTTCCATTATATCTTCCAAATTGACACTCATTTAGACTTTCGTCACATTATCCAGTCGTTACATTAATGGCACTTATTCACAATGGACGGAAATAGAACACACAATTTTGAGCTAAGTTGCCTGCCTGGTTTCCAAAACCTCCTACTGTAAACGGTACAGAAACCCTAATTATCTAATTAAACAACAAGTTTACTGATGTCAGTCACTATTTATTTATTTTATGAAGCGTTTTGGCTGTTCAAACAACCACATTTAGTGAATTCATCAGGCATGTATGTGTTGTTCTGCGACTTCGGAGTAACCTGTGGCATTGTCTTTAGTGGTTACTGGTTCCCTTTCCTATTATGCAACGCCACGTACACCGGCGTACTTTGTATATCCTCTCCTGTTATGCTACACCACGTACATCGGCATACTTTGTATGGGATGTAACGTGACAGGAAGTAGAGACTGTGGTCACTGAAGACTACACCTTCGTTTCGTAAAAAACGGAACGGTCCCCTTTTCTGGCCCAAGTGTCTGGGGGTCCCCGCAATTTTTGTAGGGACGCACAAATGTCCCGTAGATTAAAATTTCGCACATACATTTTACGCCATAAGTTAATAATGCTGATTTATATTACATAAATTGTGTGAATTTTGAAAATACGCATAAAATTACCTTATTTTCTACGTTATCGCTTCATATAGCTTTGTTAGGTTTCTGCTGAAATACCTGCATGCTTTCACACAACACTACAATGATGGACAATCACTTTCCCCTCCTTTCTATATCTCGATAGCACTAAACCATATTATTTACTTAAATTTAACCACATGCCTGTTTCCTTTTTTTTAATATCGACAATTCCAATTAACTTTTTGTGCATTCTTGTGCCGATCTCAGTTCAGCGGTGACTGTTGAATGCTTTAAGAAGTGCGTGTGCACTTGTTCTGTTTAGTGAACAATCATTTCAGTATTGTATTCACATTCAGTATGCAGAGAATCTTTCTCTTCCCTCATGCGATACAACATTTCTTCAAATTTTGCCTAAACGCAAATGCATCTTTTCGTCTAAACTCTGGGACATTCTGGGAAATGTCAAAATAAATTGTGAGGTTTATTGCACCACTTGCCACATGTTTCCATTGCACATGATGGAAGTTCAGACGTTTTACTGCACTAGAAAACTAAGAAACGTAAATTGGGTTCAACAGCCGCTGCAGCATCATCGAAAATGAGCACCTTCTTCCCCAGTACAACGTTAGGTATATTAACACAATACTGTAATCTTATATTTCTGTTATTAACTACTGCAATTTTTTATTTTGTCAGTAAATTTTATAAATTACTTCTGTATCGGGCAATGGAGAATTAAAATTGGCTGCGGTAGAAGGAACATTTGCCTACCACACTGTGAGTTGCAGTCACAGCTATAGTTCTGTGGAGTGCACGTCGAAAATGATTAAGAAACTGGAGGATATCAAGTTTAGTTGTGCAAGGACAAACACAGAATGTTCTGTTAATAATGTATTGGCCCCAGGGTGCAAAGAGCTTCTTATGACGTGAATTTTGTATGTATTTCTACTAATACCAGCAATCATTAATTAACTAAACTACTTACTCTCATTGTCAGATATTGGGGGGAGGGGGGGGGGGGGTGCAAAGGTAAAGGTGTTAGATTTCTGTTCCGTCGAAAAAGAAACATCAGCCATCTTATCACAGCGTGTACAGCATGTTCTAGAGGCCAATAATCTGGAGTCAAAATTTGTGTCTCTCTCAACTGATAATACGAATAGTGCGTTTGGTGGGGTTAAGAGAGTATGCAAAGGAAACATTTTCAGCAAATTAGAAGTTAGCCTCAAAAAGCCCCTTGTAGGGATTGGTTGCATTGTACATATAATTCACAACAGTGTAGAAACATCAGTAGGCAAGTTACCAATCGACGCAGAAAACATTTAGTGTAAAATTTATAAGTATTTCCATATATAATATACAGTGTTTGACCGAGCGAGGTGGCGCAGTGGTTAGCACACTGGACTCGCATTCGGGAGGACGGTTCAATCCCGTCTCCAGCCATCCTGATTTAGGTTTACCGTGATTTCCCTAAATCGTTTCAGGCAAATGCCGGGATGGTTCCTTTGAAAGGGCACGGCCGATTTCCTTCCCAATCCTTCCCTAACCCGAGCATGCACTCCGTCTCTAATGACCTCGTTGTCGAAGGGACGTTAAACACTAACCACCACCACCACTACAGTGTTGGGTGAAACGACTAAAGGAATTCTGTGAATATTGAATATAAGCAAGTACTTGATTGCAGCAGCACAAAGTGAATATTATTGCCTTCACTTGAAATGTTTGTGAAATTGCACCATGCTTTAAAAATCATTTTTCCTGTCAGAATCAAGGTGCTCTGCTGCTT
The DNA here is from genome assembly GCF_021461395.2 of Schistocerca americana. Classification (NCBI taxonomy): domain Eukaryota; kingdom Metazoa; phylum Arthropoda; class Insecta; order Orthoptera; family Acrididae; genus Schistocerca; species Schistocerca americana. The sequence continues at coordinate 546,987,920 of NC_060119.1, forward strand.
TGTACTTGTTTTTTCAATAACAACCAATCAGAGTTATGGTTATGGTCTGTGCACAGTCCGCTAGATATCTTTCAAACAAGCATTCTAGAAATTGAAAGGCAGAATATTTGAGCTACACAGGCGTTAGGTTGTTACGAGCCACTAAAAGCAAAGGTAAAAAAATAGTAGACATAATATGTCATTCTTCAGTTTCTCCCGGCATTTTTTTTGCTTGATCAGTCAACGGGTGTACTGCCGGTCCTAAGGTACATTGTCATGTGCGCTGACGAACTGGGCTCCTAGACTCTAGAGGGTGGGCGGCCGCCTTAAATCCCCTCCCTTTGCGAGCCGTTCTCTCCGCGGTCCGCATCGTCGGTGGTTACTGAGACGCTGGCATCGGCGTCTGTAGTGGCGTCGGTGTAATTGCCTCGTCCGCCCTGGTCGGCCTTTCGTTTTCTTTGCTAAGAGTCTTTTTAATTAGACTCAATGCTGGTTCCCATGCCTTGCTGAGGTTATAGCCGCGATCTCGGTTGATGAGTCCGTCCCTGGTACGAATTTCGATAGCCTCTCTAACGATGCTGTCCCAGTATTTAGATTTTAGATTTAAGACGGCTGCCCGCCCTCAGGAGCTCAGTTCGTCAGCGCGCCTGATGATGACGACATGTCTGATCGCCGAAATATTGTGCCCGTCGGCACACCCACAAGTGAAATCCATGTTATTGTTGTAGTGTGACCGACTAGCTCAAGATAGATTTTATTCATTTGTAAATATGTTACAACACTATAAAATATGGCCGTCTAGTTTCATGGAATCAGAAATTTCCACTGACACCAACTTCTGTTGGTCTATGTTGAAATAAAAACCAACATGGTCTGATTTGTGGGCCAGTATTTCAACAATACGAAACATAGGTAATGTAATCCTTGACAGTTCACTCTTGTTTGATGAATTTTGTGTGGCTAAAAAATTATAGTAGAAAAGTTACGTGATTGGAATGCGGTACAGAATAAGTGGGTGGATATTTTCAAAGTATTCAAGGAGAAAAACAATCCAGTAACAATCCTCCCTAAGGTTATGGAATTTATCCTTTGCCTTCCAAGTTCAAATGCACCTATAGAACACTTTTTTTCCAAGAAATGAATAAATACAGGTTATGTGAAAAGGCCAATATTTTGGTATCTATGATTGCAAATCCTTTAATGCAACAATGTAGTTTCTCCTTCCAATGCACAGAAATGCATGGCAGTTTGTTGAGACTCAGTAATATTTGTCAAAATATTCACTACAGTGTAAAATGTGTTAATAACCACAATGAATGACTGCATGAGGTTTGTGCCATGCATGAAAGATTTGTGACAAATGTTAAATTGTTTTAAATGGGATAGTGTTATTTCTTTTAACTACTTTGTACTTTTTATATAAATTAGAACGGTTTTTTACTGTCTTTGAAATGCAATTTCCTTACATTAATACTGATGATAAAAGTCATTATCATCATCTTAATATTCCAGTGACAAAAAGTCATTGTTGATCTGTTTCGGTTCCATATCAAGAGGATCTGTAAGTCAATTTGGTGGATGTCAAGATCATCTACAACCCCGAGGCCGATACTGGAGTATCTATGAAGGTGTCCTGTATATTTAAAAAATATGTATGGTAGCCTTAGTGAAGACAGTGCCACAAGTTACCCCAAAGTCATAAAACAACACTCACATGCCTTGTTAATTCATGCAAATCCACCTGCTGATGGAGGTTTAAACTACTGAAATGCGCAGTGGAACTAAATAAATAGTGACTGGTAAGAATAAATGTGTTGTTTCATTCAGCATCAGTAACATCTAACCCCATTTTTTTCCATTTAAACCTTAATTATCCGCTGCTAAAGCAATGATCATCTCCAATTATGTGAAACAACATCTAATAGTAACGTACAACCATTAAAAAGGTGACTGAATGCAAGCTTATCAATGGAAAATCTTGTATTAACCTTTTTTTGCTGTGGGCGTGTGTGCATGACCTGTTATGCCTTTCCCAGCTGTTGTGGATGTCTGCTTTTTAACAACTACGCTGTTTGGGTTTCCCTACAGTGCTATGGGCGTCGGAATGCGTCTTGAGCGGCCAACCTCTTACTTTCGTATCCCGGTGGAAAAAAAAAAAACACTTTCAAGTATTTATCAAAAAATATATGTGCCTCATTGCGTGCTATAATTCGTAGAAGCCGGTCACGGTTGTCTAGCGGTTCTAGGCTCTCAGTCCGGAACCGCGGGACTGCTACGGTCGCAGGTTCGAATCCTGCCTTGGGCATGGATGTGTGTGCTGTCCTTAGGTTAGTTAGGTTTAATTAGTTCTAAGTTCTAGGCGACTGATGACCTCAGAAGTTAAGTCGCATAGTGCTCAGAGCCATTTGAACCAATTCGTAGAAAACTTCGTTTTGTTATCTTGAACCATTTGTTATGACCATGATTCGCCATACGTAAGGATATGAATAGGCACACTGTATGCGACCGTCTTTTTGGACATAAAATCTAATAATTCAAGAACGAAATGAGATATCCTTCTGCTCTCAATTTTAAATAAAATGTTCATATCTTATCTACATTTCATTCGCTAAATGCGTAAGATAAAACCAACCACACGCAAAGTATTCGCAATGCTTTTATCCTTGCAAATTCTTCAAAATTTCATGTAAATGTTTTACGCAATTTGCTGCAGCGCAGTGACTATGACATATAATAAAAAGAAATTCAGTCCTTTATCAAGTGAAGATTTCAGAGCTTGGGATGCACAAAAACCAAACTTTTTCACCCGATAGTTTTCTTAAAAACGGACGATACGTATTTCAGCCGGCAAGTTTGCACAGGCGGAACTGGTCACGCCACTCCCAACCATCGAGTGAAGATACCAGACTATAAGATGTGCAAAAATCAAATTTTTCACATAATAGTTTTCGAAAATACAGATGATAAGTATTTCACATTGGCTAGATGCCGTCTCTCAGCGCAGGTGAGCTGTACAGCCATAAAGAAAGCCGCTTCAGTAAGGAATGTAAAAAGTTTGTCTGTGGCAATGAGGGTAAATATAATTTTTTTAAAGTCACTGTTCACTTTTGTTTTTATACAGCAAAATCCATTTTTGATTTTTTTAATACAAATACAGGTCAACCTGCTGTAAACACTTAACTCACTAAACCAGCTTCCTTAGTGCTGTCTTTGCCAATAATACAGGAACACTCCTCAGTATATTCAGTATAAAAATGTAAGTAATCAGTATAATCACTTTACGATACGGTGAAAAACATTAATAGGAGCTGCACATCTCTTTAAATAATAGTAAAATATTATGAATATTTCTCTTTTCTTTTGTTGGGGTTCAACATTTGATTAACACTGGTCGTATTTGCTAAACTGAACAAGCAGAAGGGAGGTGTTTTGCAATAGGCTTGTTGCGGAAAACATGCTGATGAAATGAAGTTTTTCAGGGAAACTGCAAAATGTAAGTCATGATGAACACCACTTTTACACACACACACACTCTCTCTGTCCTGGCACTGCAGTCCAACTGTGCAATGGTTTTCTGATGCGGGTGTAGGATGACAGTGATGACTATTAGAGGTGGTATTCAAGCTGCTACAAATTGTTGGAGAAAATGGACTACAACGTGGCAGACAGAGTGTAGGTAACTAGGATTTCACATTAACAGTATCTTATGGATAGAGAAGAGGTAGTTCAGTGATGTTGAGTGTATCTTTAAAGTTTGTTTTCCTAATAATAAGCTTGTGAAGAACAGGTGCTGGCAGAATCTCAGTACTTGGAAGTCACTGTGAAAGGAGGCGCCAAGAGAATGTAATTTTTATGGTTAGGCCATTAAAGGAGAGTTCATGGATAAGACAGTGTATCAGTAAAAGGACATGTGACTGAGTTTTAGTTAGGGACAGGGATGGTTTTCTGCACTGATTTAGATGGATGGAGCAAGAATCCATTGATAATGAGGTGTAGCAATAAAGAGAGATAAAAGCGATGTAAATTAACATAGTGATAATTTGGGGTAAACAGTGTAGGACACGGGAGATAAACCCCTTATGTAAACACTGCATGAAAAATGAAAAATAAGTGAGAAATAGGAAGACTTGTGAGACAACTACAAAAAGGAAAGAAAAATATGGAAACATATGAATGGATACTGACAGAAACAGAAAACACCTTAGCAACAAATGATGGATGACAACTTAATAGGACAGTGTACCTTACAGTACTGGACGATACCACCAGGTTGTGGTTGATTACCATATATCCTAAGACATTGGCTCTTGTATTTAAAATCTTTTTTAGCTTACATTATTACCATTAATGAATTGATACAGAATGGTAGAATTTCACACAGAGCACAATTTAGTCATGCCTAACATGTCGTTTAAGAACAGTGAAAGAAGTTTGCATACATGGAAGAGATCTGGAGACACTGGAGGTTTCAGATTGATTCTATAATGGTAAGAGAGAGTTTTCAGAACCTTATTTTAAATTGTAAGACATTTCCAAGGACAGATGTGGACTCTAACCACAATCTATTGGTTATGAATGGCAGAAACAGCAAAAGGCATGAATTTAAAACGACGGGACCTGGATAAACTAAAAGAACCAGAGATTGTAGAGTGTTTCAAGGGGACATTAAGCAACAATTGACAAGCGCATGGGAACAGAATACAGTATAAGAGGACTGGGTAGCTTTGAGAGATGAAATAGTGATGTCAGCACAGGATAAGTAGGTAAAAAGATTTGAGCTAGTAGAAATCCTTCGGTAACAAAAGAGCTGCTGAATTTATTTGATGAAAGGAGAAAATATAAAAATGCAGTAAATGAAGCAGGTGAAAGGAAATACAAACATCTAAAAAATGAGACTGACAGGAAGTGCAAAACGGCTAAGCAGGTATGGACAGAAGAGAAATGTAAGGATTTACGAGCATATATCACTAGGAGAAAGATAGATGCTGCCTACAGGAAAATTGTAGAGGTAAAATACAGGGAGTGAAAGGCTATTTACAACATGTACAGAAATCAAATGGCAGTTATAAGAGTTGAGGGGTGTGAAAGGGAAGCAGAGGTTGAGAAGGGAGTTGCAGCCTGTCCCCGGTGTTATTCAGTCTGTATGTTGAGCAAACAGTAAAGGAAACAAAAGAAAAATTTGGAGTAGGAATTAAAGTCTGTGGAGAAGAGATAAAAGCTTTAAGGTTTGATAATGACACTGTAATTCTGTCAGAGACAGCAAAGGACTTGGAAGAGCAGTTGAACAGAATGGACAGTGTCATGAATGGAGGATATATGATGAACATTAACAAAAGCAAAACAAGGACAACAGAATGTAATCGAATTAAATCAGGTGTTGCTGAGAGAATTAGACTGGCTAATGAGATGCTGAAAGTAGTAGATGAGTTTTGCTATTAGGGCAGCAAAATAACTGATGATGGTCGAAGTAGAGAGAATATAAAATGTAGACTGGCAAACGTAAGGAAAGCATTTCTGAAGAAGAAAAATTTGTTAACATTCAATATAGAGTTAAGGGTTAGGAAGTCTTTTCTGATGGTGTTTCTGTGGAGTGTGACCATGTGTGGAAATGAAACATTGACGATAAACAGTTTAGACAAGAAGAGAACATAAGCTTTCAAAATGTGGTGCTACAGAAGAATGCTGATCATGTAACTAATCAGAAGGCACTAATAAAACTGTGGAGGAAAGAAATTTGTGGCACAACCTGACTAGGAGGAGGGATTGGTTGGTAGGACACATTCTGAGACATTAAGGGACACGAATTTAGTAATGGTGGGAAGCATTGGGCGGGAGGGGGGGGGGGGGTAAAAGATCATAGGGGGAGACCAAGAGATGAATACAGTAAACAGATTCAGAAGATTGCAGTAGTTACTAGGAATTGAAGAGGCTTGCACAGGATAGGGTAGCATGGAGAGTTGCATCAACCCAATGGACAGAACACAACAACAACAAGTTACCTGAAAGGCTGTACATTATATAATGTTATATACATACTTTCTTGTCTTCTCTTATATTTTATCCTTTATTTTGAACATATTTTCAAGTAAGTCGTCACTGGCTGATATCATGCAGCATAAACTTGCATTCCCCACTTCTTTTAACCTGTGGCAGCAGTATACGGCCATGGCATCCTGCAACTGTTTTGTGCACTGTTGGCTTCAGCCGTATGGGTAATGCTACATTACTTTAACTTTTGTTAGTTCTGCTGTTCTGCAGTCTGTGTTATTTTCTGATTTCCCTATTTTGGCACTGTTTTATCTGTACAGTGCCGTTGATCTGATAAAGGCCAGCATAAAGGTCAAAACTAGTCAAAATTTTTAAGTAAATTATTATTTTGATCTTAACTATTTCATTAAGTGATATGTCAGAGAGAGAGAGAGAGAGAGAGAGAGAGAGAGAGAGAGAGACCGACCTCTTATACATGCTTAAGTTCTAACAGGGAACATAGACACACCGACCACTACTGACAGACAACAAGAAACTCATGTTACCACCATTAAGTGCTTTTACAGAACACTTTAACACTTTATTGACAACTAGTTTCAGTAGGAAGTACCAATTTCATGTCCACATGCAAATACATTATAATAAAAACAAATAGGAAGGATAAATTAATATGTAAAAGATACTATTCGAGGTGCATTCAAGTTCTAAGGCCTCCGATTTTTTTTCTAATTAACTACTCACCCAAAATCGATGAAACTGGCGTTACTTCTCGACGTAATCGCCCTGCAGACGTATACATTTTTCACAACGCTGACGCCATGATGCCATGGCAGCGGCGAAGGCTTCTTTAGGAGTCTGTTTTGACCACTGGAAAATCGCTGAGGCAATAGCAGCACGGCTGGTGAATGTGCGGCCACGGAGAGTGTCTTTCATTGTTGGAAAAAGCCGAAAGTCACTAGGAGCCAGGTCAGGTGAGTAGGGAGCATGAGGAATCACTTCAAAGTTGTTATCACAAAGAAACTTTTGCGTAATGTTAGCTCGATGTGCGGGTGCGTTGTCTTGGTGAAACAGCACATGCGCAGCCCTTCCCGGACGTTTTTGTTGCAGTGCAGGAAGGAATTTGTTCTTCAAAACATTTTCATAGGATGCACCTGTTACCGTAGTGCCATTTGGAATGCAATGGGTAAGGATTACGCCCTCGCTGTCCCAGAACATGGATACCATCATTTTTTCAGCACTGGCGGTTACCCGAAATTTTTTTGGTGCCGGTGAATCTGTGTGCTTCCATTGAGCTGACTGGCGCTTTGTTTCTGGATTGAAAAATGGCATCCATGTCTCATCCATTGTCACAACCAACGAAAAGAAAGTCCCATTCATGCCGTCGTTGCGCGTCAACATTGCTCGGCAACATGCCACACGGACAGCCATGTGGTCGTCTGTCAGCATTCGTGGCACCCACCTGGATGACACTTTTTGCATTTTCAGGTCGTCATGCAGGATTGTGTGCACAGAACCCACAGAAATGCCAACTCTGGAGACAATCTGTTCAACAGTCATTCGGCAATCCCCCAAAACAATTCTCTCCACTTTCTCGATCATGTCGTCAGACCGGCTTGTGCGAGCCCGAGGTTGTTTCGGTTTGTTGTCACACGATGTTCTGCCTTCATTAAACCGTCGCACCCACGAACGCACTTTCGACACATCCATAACTCCATCACCACATGTCTACTTCAACTGTCGATGAATTTCAATTGGTTTCACACCAAGCAAATTCAGAAAACGAATGATTGCATGCTGTTCAAGTAAGGAAAACATCGCCATTTTAAGTATTTAAAACAGTTCTCATTCTCGCCGCTGGCGGTAAAATTCCATCTGCTGTACGGTGCTGCCACCTCTGGGACGTATTGACAATGAACGCGGCCTCATTTTAAAACAATGCGCATGTTTCTATCTCTTTCCAGTCCGGAGAAAAAAAATCGGAGGCCTTAGAACTTGAATGCACCTCATACAACTTCACAACTGCTTTTGTCAAGAAAATTTACATGAAAACACTGTACTCATACATGCTCCACATTACACATTAACACAGGTCTGTCACAGTTGTATAATGCCAAAGAAACTGGTATAAGCATGCATATTCAAATACAGTTATATGTAAACAATCAGAATATAGCACTGCAGTATCTGATGCAGTTGTTAGATTGGTTACTGATCCCACAATTGCAAGTTATCAAGATTTAAACGATTTTGAACGTGGTGTTTTAGTCAGCGCATGAGCAATGGGACACAGCACCTCCGGGGTAGTGATAAAGTGGGGTTTTTCCCATACAACCATTTGACGAGTGTACCATGCATATCAGTAATCAAGTAAATCATCAAACCTCCATCATCACTGCGGCCAGGAAAAGATCCTGCAAGAATGGGACCAATGACGACTGAAGACAATTATTCAACAAGACAGAAGTGCAACGCTTCTGCAAATTGCTGAACCAGTCAATGAAAATTCACTGATATGGGCTTTCGGAGCAGAAGGCCCACTACTGTACCCTTTATGACTGCATGACACAAAGCTTTATGCCTCACCTGGGCCTGTCAACACTGACATTGGACTGTTGATGACTAGAAACATTCTGCCTAGTTGGATGAGTGTCGTTTCAAAATGTATAGAGTGGATGGATGTGTTTGGGTATGGACTCTGTATGTCAGCACGGGACTGTTCGAGCTGGTGGAGGCTCTGCAATGGTGTGGGGTGTGTGCAATTGGAGTGATGTGGGACCCTTGATACATCTAGATACGACTGACAGGTGACACACATGTAAGCATCCTGTCTGATCACCTGCATCCATTCATGTCCATTGTACATTCTGACGGACTTGGGCAATTCCAGCACGAAAATGTGACACCCCACATGTCCAGAAGTGCTACAGAGTAGCTCCAGGAACACATGTCTGAATTTAAGCACTTCTGATAGCCAACAAACTCCACAGACATGAACATCATTGAGCATATCTGGGATGCCTTGCAACATGCTGTTCAGAAGAGATCTCCACCCCCCCCCCCCCCCCCCCCTCGTACTCTTACAGATTTATGGATAGCCCTGCAGGATTCATGGTGTCTGTTTCCTCCAGCACTACTTCAGGCATTAGTCAACTCCATGCCATTTTATGTTGCTACATTTCTGCATGCATGTGGAGATCCTACACGATGAGGCAGGTGTACCAATTTTTTTGACTCTTTAGTTTATGTCATACAACTGAGGGAGACCAGTATCAACATTTGATGTGGAGAACACATGACAGTGGTACTAAAGGTTCTGATGTAAATTTTCTTGACAAACACTACTGTTAATTTGGCTAATGACCTTTACATGTTAACCTGTCCTACCAAGATATGGTTTACACATCAAATCCTTAACTTCTTAAATTAAACGCTCTTTTGCTAACAAAGATAGGCTACAATGTTCAGATCACAGATTCACTTCAAACTTTGTACATTTTAGTAGTCCATTACAACAACATAACGTAGAAATAGTAAGGCTTAGGCAATTTCAAGAAAATCTCAAGATAAGTTTTACATGTCGAATATATACTGGTACAACGTGACTGAGCAGATGTTGAATTTCCGCTAGCATTTGGCTGTTTATTTATTTTAATTATTACAATTATCAACAAGTAAACACCACATGCCATAAAGTTTTCCTGGCTTGATTTGCAATATCCCTTATCCCCGCAATCAGGTAAGGTACACTTTGACTTGTACACTCAGAGGCAGGACCCATTCTGTGGTTAGTTTTTGCAGTGGTGAGACCTTGCTAATACAGTAAGAACTAATAGAATATGTACAAATTTCTTTGAAAACACAACATTTACTTTTTTACTACAAAAATTGAGGTGACTCACAGTTCTTTGGCTACTGAGAATAATAACTATCATGAAGAGTCAATGCATAATCCAATTGCAAAATATCAGTTAAAAGATGCATTCATGTACTGTAACTGTCTTACCAAGAAGTGGACACTGTTTATACAGAATAATCAGCAACAATTTCTACAGATCTAATGGCGATTGGAGAACTTTATTGGTCTACCATTGATATGTTAGGAGAAAAGATACTTATTATTGATGAGGACCTCATTCGTTGTGAGAAAGCAGATGAAGGTGGTCTACTCCATAAAGCTGAAGATTTTTTTGACAACGAGGATTATGAACCACTCAAAAAGAATGCGAAAGTCAAATACATTCCATGGAGGGAAAAGTAGCGAGACTGGCAAAAGAACACACCCCAAGGAATCTATAAACTCTCCATATATGAGTCTCCAGTTTAAGAGAAAAGGATGATTTGATGAAATCGGAAGAAAAAATTAAAAATTGGAGGAACAGCAATGGATAAACATGCAATAATTGATTTGTTGACCAATGCCCACTTTGTGGAGGCTTGTAAAAATCATCAGCAATGAAGTGTACATTTTTATCAACTTTACTACTATTTTTTGTCTTCAACAGTATATTTGAACAAAAAATTATACTAATGAAATGAACCTTTGATTTTACTTTTCTGGTAATGAGGAACTTGGTTTCTGCAGGGCAATTTCAATTGGAGGACTTGATCTTTAAAGCATCAATTTCATGGGTTAAAAAATTAAAACAACAGCACAGAATTTGGCAGAGGAAGATCATGACATGTGTGAGTAACAAGGAATCTGTGACATGAGAAGAAACACTAGAAGCTGCAAGACAGCTTCAACTGCAGATGAAGACAAGTATGCTAAATTTTGACAATAGATTTATGATTAATACAGTCCTGATGGGTTGCCAGTACTAGTCAACTTATTACAGAACTCACACTGGAAAAAATTCAAAAAATGTATTTGTTAAAATGGCGATATGAACAATGTAACACAATGTGGCACAATATGCAATGATGATTTTTGGTGAAATATTACCACAAGTGTTTGTGTCTCTGCAAGAAGCCAGGGAAAGTTTAGCCCAAGGGTTGAAAAACTGTTCAGAAGTGTAATGAAAGACTTTCGAAATGTTATTGTAACATGTTAAAAACCTGGGGAATTGATCACACAGCTCTAACCTTCATTTTTAACCAGTGTCATGCTTCCTTACGTGGGAAAAGAAAAATTCTCACTAATAATATTCTTAGAAGAAAAAAAGGGGGGGGGGGAAGGTCAAGTGAATCATGGTTTGTACGATGCCATCTCTACAGATGGTTCAGGTCTTGGAACATACATTGTTAAAGTCATACCCCTCCCAATGTACTCTGATTTGCCAACCATGAGACATAGATTCCTGTAGGCAAGCAAACAACTTTATCAAGCACCTTCAAAATTTTTCATTTTTGAAGATGCTATTAAAATATATTCTGTCAGACATCACTATTTATCAGCACCAATATTTTAAAAAACTGTTGCAGTATGCACGGTTTGCATCCAAATTGTTGGAAGAAGGAGAAATTTTCAAAATGTCAATGAGGCCTTTTTTTTCTCCCTTAGAACCTCTGAAGTTACCATGTGCACGTGGGGAAAATTACATTCTTTCGATGTAGTAGATGCTATTTTAATTTATGTTTTCCACGTCTGTATGACCTTATCCGATTGCGGGTATAAGGGATTTATAAATCATTGCCAGTATACATTTTTGAGTCCAGGAATTCCCCAATTATGTAACTTGAATACTAACCAGCTGACCATTGCCATCTCATGGTCAGGGTTGCAACACACTAGTCAATATTCAATGCTTAACATTTCTCTTGCGATTTCCTCAAAATTGTCCAAGTAGTACACATTACTACTTGCAAATGATGATGACCTACTGGACTACTGAAAGTGTACAAAGTTTGAAGTAAATCTCTGATCTGAACGTCATGTCCTCCCCTTGTGAGCAGAAAAGGGATTTCATACAAACAGAAACCAGAAAGGAAAATTATTATGGTTCAGATTCAAACATGACAATTTACCAGTAAACTGACTGGTTACATCTACATACATACTCTGCAGATGATTGTGATGTGCATGGCAGACAGTATGTAGGATAGTTGCACATGTTAGGGTTTCTTCCTGTATACATATGGAGCACGTAAATGCCTCAGTGCATGCTCTGTTCAGATATGGAATGTGAGAAGACTGATTGTATAGCATTGTGTGTACTGTAATCAGGCTAATTTTGTCTTCATAGTCACTACGGGAGCAACAAGTAGGGGGATGAATACTTGTTCTTGAAATATTTTTCCAAACCTTTGACAATTCGTGCTGTCCTTTGTATACTTTCCTTGTCCTAACTGGTATGGGTCGCACACACTTGAGCAATATTCTAAGATGGAAGCAACAAGTGATTTTTAAGCAATCTCCTTTATAGACTGGCTGTATCTTTCAAGTATACCAGCAATGAACTTAAGTCTACTACCTGCCTTTCCTGTGATTGGGCCTATGTGGTCATCCCATTACATTTCCCTACAAATTGTTTTACCTAGATATTTTTACAAGTTGACTGATTTTATTTGATATTTTAATCATATAGTAGTACAGTAGAATGTACAGGTTTGTTTTGTTAAGTGCACTTATTTACACTAATGAACATTTAAGGAAAGTTACCAAGATTTGCACCAATTTGAAGCCCTGTCACGATCTGACTATTTTTTGCAGCTTTTTCTAAACAGTACTTCATTATTGACAAGTGCATCATTGCCAAAAAACTAAAGCTGCTATTAATATGGTCCACCAAGTCATTATTATGCAAGATGAAAAACAAGGGTTCAACACACTATCCACCAGCACATCTTAAATTACTTCTACATCTAACGATGGTGCCTCCATTCAGGATAATGTGTTGCATCCTGCTTACCACGAAATCATCAGCCCAGTCACAAATTGTGTCTGGTACCTCATATTTTGTTAGTAAACGGAGTGTTGTTAAGCCACATGTTTTTCAGAAGGCAAGGAATACCACAGGCTACAGCTCTCGGCTGAGGTACGAGTGCGTCTACAGAGTGGTAAGTTAAGTGTTTATCTTTTTCTGCGCTTTCCACATGGCATATTTATTACATTTCATGCATGTTTCTCTGCTTAAGAGGGTTAATCTTATATTTTTGTAAGTGTAAATTCATTCAGTCTTTAGCACAATAGTTGCTCACTGAACAGCCAGCTACATAGCCCTTTAACATATCAGCGTGCATTGGTGACACATCAGGAGGGAAGCAAGTCGCATATCTAGGGTTGTCTGCTTTTATAGTTCACTTCTTCGGTTAGTCTTGCTAGGCTGGGTACGATGTGTGCATGCTGTGTGCGGACACTGGGGAAACTGGCCACAGCTCGCGAACAGATGAACGTGCTGTTGGCTACCGTCAGTCACTTTCAGGCGGCTGCCTCAGGGTGTAGGACAGCACGAGACACCCCTTGTGTTACCAGTTCTGCCCATGGGCTCTGCTTCCGAGGCACCTCCTAGTGCACATGACACAGTGGATCCGCCCTCATAGCATGGTGAGTGGTAACATGTTCGTATTGCTTGAGGCCAAGGGCCAATGTGGAGAGTGACCGCCTGTCCTTGTCCATTCATCCTGTGACTGGACAGGTGGTCGCTCTTTCAACAGGGTCCAAGCATGCACACAGGGGTAGGGGGAGGGGGTTACTGGTTATTGGGAGCTACAATGTGAGGCACATCGTGGAGCGCCTTAGGCAGATAGCGTTTAGGGCTGGAAAGAAAGTCAATTTTCACCCAGTTTGTATGCTGGGGGCCTCATCCAAGATGTGAAGGTGACCTTGTGAGTGGCTATAGAGTGTGCTGGATGCAATTGTCACCTAGTTGTGGCTCGCGTCATCACCAACGACGCCTGTCTCAGGGGTTATGAGGCGATCCTCAATTTGTATAGGCGGCTAGTGAGGCTGGTGAAGGTCGCTGGCCTTACTCATGGGTTTCAAGGTGAGTTCGCAATTTGCAGCATCATTCCCAGGGTTGATTGGGGTCCTTTGATTTGAAGCCTAGTGGGAGGCCGCAACCAAAGGCTTCGTCGACTCTGTGATGGTCTTGGCTGCAGATTTCTGGACTTGTGTTATTATGTGGGGATTTGTAGGACTCCCCTTGATAGGTCAGGGGTGCACTACACAAAGGAAGCAGCTACTTGGGTAGCAGAGAACTTGTAGTGCACGTAAGGACCTTGTAGGTTAGGCGGTTGTTTGAGGTGCTCTGATGAACACTCACCAGTAGATTCACAGCAAGAAAAGTCAAATGGCATTCAGAATAAAGACATTTCGACTGTCACAATTTTATCGATAAACTGCCAAAGTATGCATAATGAAGTTCCCGAATTTACTGCCCTCCAGGAAAGTTCTCGCACTCAATTTATTCTTGGGGCAGAAAGCTGGCTGAAACCCAAAGTGGAAAGCTCTGATATATTTAGTGAGTTGTGGAGCATACATTGGAAAGACAGATTAGAGGCCATAGGAGGGGAGTTAATTGAAGTTGACAAAAATATTGTCTCTATTGAGGTCGAAGTTGAGTGTGACAGTGAAGTCATCTGGTCATGTATAACAGGAGTAGGTGAAACTATGTTAATTGTTGGATGTTTCTACTGGCCACCCGATTCCCCTGTGGCAGTTCTAGAGCCATTCAAAGAAAGTCTACGGTCAATAGCGAGTAAATACTCAAATCCTGCAATACTAGTTGGAGACATCTTTAACCTGCCAAATATAGACTGGGATGTCTATGGATTCACTGTGAGGGTTACAGACAGTCATGCGAAATATTTTTGAACATATTTTCTGAAAATTGTCTTGAGCAGCTAGCTTGGCAGCGCACATGGAAGAGAAATATCTTGGATCTTGTAGCTACAAATATGCCAGACCTTATCAGCTATGTCAGTAGGGAGATGGGGATCAGTGATCATGATGTCATTATGGCAACTATGATTATGAAAGTTAATAAATCAATCAAGAATGCTAGGAGAATATTTCTGCTAGATAAAGCAGACAAGCAGTTATTAACATCTTACCTAGACAGTGAATTGGCATCACTTGGTACCAGTAAGGTGGATGTAGAGGAATTATGAGCAAAGTTTAAGCAGATTGTAAATCGTGGTCTGGAGAGTTATGTGCCTAGTAAGTGGATAACGGATGGAAAAGACCTACCATGGTGTAATAATAAAATTTATAAGATGCTGAGGAAGCAGACGCTGTTGCACTCTCAGTTAAAAAAGGAACGCACAAAAGACAAGCGAAGATTAGTAGAGATTTGTGCACCTGTGAAAAGATCTGTCCTTGAGGCATACAACTACCAAATCACACCTTAGCAAAAGATCTGAAAGAGAAAACAAGAAAATTCTGGTTGTATGTAAAATCGCTAAGCAGGTCTAAGGCTCCATTCAATCCCTTGTTGACCAGTCTGGTGTGGTAGCTGAAGTTAGCAAAATTAAAGCCAAAGTTTTAAATTCCATATTCAAGATATCGTTCACACAGGAGTACTGTACAGACCCCTGTGTGGACGACATAGAAATAAGCATACCTGGCATAGAGAAGCAACTTAAAAGATTTGAAAACAAAAAATCATCTGGTCCAGATGGAATCCCAGGTTGATTTCACAGAGTACTTTAAGGATACAGGGTACTTATAAATGGTGGACAAATCAAATTTTTTATGACTTTATTAAATTCTATAGTCTTCTCTGATTACATTGAAATATCCATTGCAGGGTTTCAAATGAAAAACGACCTATATACACTCCTGGAAATGGAAAAAAGAACACATTGACACCGGTGTGTCAGACCCACCATACTTGCTCCGGACACTGCGAGAGGGCTGTACAAGCAATGATCACACGCACGGCACAGCGGACACACCAGGAACCGCGGTGTTGGCCGTCGAATGGCGCTAGCTGCGCAGCATTTGTGCACCGCCGCCATCAGTGTCAGCCAGTTTGCCGTGGCATACGGAGCTCCATCGCAGTCTTTAACACTGGTAGCATGCCGCGACAGCGTGGACGTGAACCGTATGTGCAGTTGACGGACTTTGAGCGAGGGCGTATAGTGGGCATGCGGGAGGCCGGGTGGACGTACCGCCGAATTGCTCAACACGTGGGGCGTGAGGTCTCCACAGTACATCGATGTTGTCGCCAGTGGTCGGCGGAAGGTGCACGTGCCCGTCGACCTGGGACCGGACCGCAGCGACGCACGGATGCACGCCAAGAACGTAGGATCCTACGCAGTGCCGTAGGGGACCGCACCGCCACTTCCCAGCAAATTAGGGACACTGTTGCTCCTGGGGTATCGGCGAGGACCATTTGCAACCGTCTCCATGAAGCTGGGCTACGGTCCCGCACACCGTTAGGCCGTCTTCCGCTCACGCCCCAACATCGTGCAGCCCGCCTCCAGTGGTGTCGCGACAGGCGTGAATGGAGGGACGAATGGAGACGTGTCGTCTTCAGCGATGAGAGTCGCTTCTGCCTTGGTGCCAATGATGGTCGTATGCGTGTTTGGCGCCGTGCAGGTGAGCGCCACAATCAGGACTGCATACGACCGAGGCACACAGGGCCAACACCCGGCATCATGGTGTGGGGAGCGATCTCCTACACTGGCCGTACACCACTGGTGATCGTCGAGGGAACACTGAAAAGTGCACGGTACATCCAAACCGTCATCGAACCCATCGTTCTACCATTCCTAGACCGGCAAGGGAACTTGCTGTTCCAACAGGACAATGCACGTCCGCATGTATCCCATGCCACCCATCGTGCTCTAGAAGGTGTAAGTCAACTACCCTGGCCAGCAAGATCTCCGGATCTGTCCCCCATTGAGCATGTTTGGGACTGGATGAAGCGTCATCTCATGCGGTCTGCACGTCCAGCACGAACGCTGGTCCAACTGAGGCGCCAGGTGGAAATGGCATGGCAAGCCGTTCCACAGGACTATATCCAGCATCTCTACGATTGTCTCCATGGGAGAATAGCAGCCTGCATTGCTGCGAAAGGTGGATATACACTGTACTAGTGCCGACATTGTGCATGCTCTGTTGCCTGTGTCTATGTGCCTGTGGTTCTGTCAGTGTGATCATGTGATGTATCTGACCCCAGGAATGTGTCAATAAAGTTTCCCCTTCCTGGGACAATGAATTCACGGTGTTCTTATTTCAATTTCCAGGAGTGTATACCAAATTTTAAAGTTATGGTCATGATGCTGCCACGCCCCCAAGCAAAAGAAAGTAGTCAAATATACCACAATAAGCATTCTCTTCCTGAGCCTGTTAAGAATGAAATAAAACCAAATTTTAGAGACTTGAGTGACCCTGTTTTGCTTAGTAAATATCTTCATGGGGGCACTCAGAATACAAATGAAAGTTTTAAGCATTGCATATGGGAAAGATTATCCAAGAATGTTTTTGTAGGACTAAATACATTAAAAGTTGGTGTACTACATGCAGTGATATGTTTCAATGATGGAGTGATAGGAAGGTTGGAGGTCCTGAGAAATTTAGGCATAAAATGTAGCTCCAATATGGAAGATCAATTGCTTGCATGTGACAAACAAAGGGTGCATGAAGCTGAATGATTTGTTCTTCAAGTTACCAGATAAGCAAGAAGTGCTAAAAAGAATGCCAAGAGGGAGCTTGAAGATGATGAAATGCTGCAGGATGAAGACTATGCTTCAGGAATGTTCTGTGGCACGGTTTAATTGGACTCATATCTTCATTCGCAATTTCCCGCAAGTTCTATTTTTCAGAATTCAGGTACAAATATTTCCTAAAGTTCATAAAGAATTGCTCAGTTTTTTTCCTGTTACTTGCAATAGTCCACACTTACGTAGTAGGCCTATGCTTTATTGCAGAATCAACTAAATTATAGAAAAAATAACATTTTTACTAGGAAAAAATTATAAAAATTAAAATGTAAGATGTGATATTTTTTTTATCCTTGTAATATACATAGTAGGTGGAATTAAATAGGTCTAACATCTCAACCATCATGTCGTGCATATCTGGTAAAAATTTGGTCTTCTTCAAATGCATAACATTGGATTAAATGGTACCTCATTTTGAAGAAAAAAAATTGCATCAATTTCTTTTTAATTTTTTTTAATAACCCTAAGCAGGTTCAAAAAACTTCTAATTTGTTTAGAAAGTGTGCTGCATTACCGGATATCAACAAAACATCTGTAAAACATATACATTATAAACAGTGCCTGAAAGAAATGGGTGTTGATTTTTAAGTAACATTGAGCCAGAAAAGTACCCTGTATCCTTACCAAACTTGCATTTATCGTGACTCTCTCATTCAGCACAAAGTCACAAGCAATTGGAAAAAAGTGCAAGTGACTTCAGTAAATAAGAAAGGTAAAAGAACGGACCCACAAAATTACAGACGAATATCCCTAACTTCTGTTTGCTGCAGAATCCTTAAAACTCAGTTCAAATATAATAAACTTTCTCGAGGCTAAGCAGCTTATGTCCACAAATCGGCATGGTTTTAGAAAGCATCGCTCGTGCGAAACTCAACTTGTCCTTTTCTCACATGACATATTGCGAACTATGGATGAAGGACAACAGGCTGATTCTACAATTCTAGATTTCTGGAAAGCATTCGACAATGTGCTCCATTGCTGGCTGTTAATGAAGGTTGGAGTATGGATGAGAGATTAGAGCCCACACAGAAGCATACCGACAACCCTTCTTTCCACGAACAATACGAGACTGGAATAGAAGGGAGAACCGGTAGAGGTACTCAAGGTACCCTCCGCCACACACCGTCGGGTGGCTTGCGGAGTATGGATGAAGTATGGATGAGAGAGAGAGAGAGAGAGAGAGAGAGAGAGAGACAAGCATATAGAAGAAGTTCACAAATATGTGATTGGTTCAAAGACTTTTTAACTAATAGAAGCCAGTATGTTGTCCTCAACGGCGAGTGTTCAGCAGAGACAAGGGTATTGTCAGGAGTGCCCACGGAAGTGTGATAGGACTGCTGTTGTTCTCTGTATATACAAATGATTTGGCTGACAGGGTGGGCAGCAATCTGCAGTTGTTTGTTGATGATGTTGCGGTGTATGCTTAGGTGTCAAAGTTGAGTGACTGTAGGAAGATACTAGATGACTTAGACAAAATTTCCAGTTTGTGTGATGAATGGCAGCTAGCCCTAAATGTGGAAAAATAAGTTAATGCAGATGAATAGGAACAACAAACCTGTAATGTTCGGATAAAATATTACTAGTATCCAGCTTGACACAGTCAACTTGTTTAAATATCTGAGCATATCACTGCAAAGTGATATGAGGTGGAACGAGCAAGTGGAAACTGTGGGAGGGAAGGCAAATGGTCGACTTCGGCTTATTGGGAGAATTTTAGGAAAGAGCTGTTCACCTGTACAAGAGATCGCATGTAGGATGCTGGTGCAACCTATTTTTGAGTACTGCTAGAGTGTTTAGGATCTATAACAGGACTATTGAAGGAAGACATTGAAGCAATTCAGAGACAGGCTGCTAGATTTGTTACCAGTAGGTTTGAACAAAACTTAAGTGTTACAGAGATGCTTTAGGAACTCAAATGGAAATCCCTGGAGGGAAGGCGGTTTTCTTTTCAGGAAACACTATTGAGAAAATTTAGAGAACTGGCATTTGAAACTGACTACCAAACGAGTCTGCTACTGCCAAACGATTCTGCTCCTGCCAATATATATCGTGCGTAAGGGCCACGAAGGTAAGACCCAAGAAATTAGCACTCTATGTGCAAATGGAACAGGAGGGGAAATGACAAATAATGGTGCAGGGTACCCTCTGCCACACACCTTACAGTGGCTTGTGGAGTATCTATATAGATGTAGATGAAGATCTTCCAGATTTTGTTGAGCCATGTAGTTCAGGATGTTGTCTGAGAAAACGACAAGTTGAGTTGTACATGACCATTGTTTTTGGAATCCCTATTGGTTAGTATTAAGGAGGTCATTCTATTCAAGATCATTCAGAATGTATTCTAGGATTCTAAACAGATGCAACTCAATGATATTGGTACCTTCAAGACCCTTTTTGCATTCTGGCTTTTTCTCCGATCACTGGCTACAGTTCTTGGTTCAAGGGATCTATGGTATATCACAGCTAAAATGGGAGCTAGCGCAGCTGGAAATACTGGAGAGAATCAGACAAAGTTCTATCGGGCCCTGGAGCCTTGTTTAATTTTAGCAATTTAGGTTTCTTCAACACCACAGACACTAGTATATGCATCACTCATCTTTGCAGTGGTGCAAAATGTAAACCGGGGGTAGTAAATCTATATATTCCTTCATAAACATTTGAAAATGAAGCTGAGTATTTCTTACTTTGCTTTGCTACCATCAATTTCAGTTACTGTGTGTGGACACTAACAAAATTTACATACAAACAGAATTTCTTTTGATTTTGTGAGAGACTTTTCAAGAAGATTCTTCTATAGCAGTCACTGAAGGCTTCACACATTGCCCTCTTGACAGCTACATACATTTCATTCAGTATCTTTATAGATCTGTGCACTGTTTACCACCTATTATGCAGAAGTCACTGGAAGGTGTCACCCATCACAAACTCAATGAAAATAATCAATTTTTGAAAATATAATGTAATTGCATCAATACAAAATCTACTCATCAAGCAGTGGCAGGAGAACATATATACATAAGGTATTAAAATCTGCAAGCTTCTGGAGCCAGTGGCTCCTCCTCCTAGCAGAAGTTTTTTAGGATGAGGAAGAGGGGTGAAGGAAAAGGACTGGGGAGGTTTAGGAAAAGGAGTACAGTTCAGCAAAGTTGCCTGGCACTCCCAGTCAGGGGAGAATTACCATCCGGTAAGCCACTGGTTCTGAAAACTTGCAAATTTTAATACTTTTTATATGTGCGTTCTCCTGTCACCAACTAGCCTTCCAAACATCAGCCACAATTTTAATTTATAATTCACAATACAGTACAAATTCTGCACAGCACTTGCAAATATTTGAAAAATGTACAATATGTCACAATATACACAATCAATGAAAGTTTGTGTTAAGAAACAAAGAGCAAAATATTAGAATCTAGAATTTCAAATCAGCTGTATCTGTAATGTCCTCGAACAAGAGATTGAGTAGCTTTCCATTCTTTCAAAAATTTTTACATCTAGCCTTTAAATTTTTCCATTTTGCATCAGATCACCATCTCCTAATCAAGGCACTATCAAACCCACAAGCTTGAGATTTGCTAGCGAGTTTCTTTTTTTTTTAATACTCGTGTGCATTTTTAACCTGGTCTGCTTGTCCTGTTTTCCCTTAATAGTATTAAGGATTCTGAACAAAAAAATTCTCACTTAGACATATGCGCTATTCCAAATGGTTTCCAAAATAGAAGATATTTAACGTACATCATTTATTTTCTGTATTACTCAAACATGGCCATTGTTTGCAATGTATCTCAGCAGTGTAGAGGAGGTTGAGATGAATAAGTTGATACAGGACGCTTGTTGTCTATCAAGTCGGGAAACTAGCACAAATTGAGTTATAAACACTACCTAAGCTACAGCGCACACGTCATGCAATGTGGTCAATATTCTCATGCATGCTTCAAGTGAACTATTAGTCCTAGAGAAAAAATGAATAGGACTTTTTTGTAGGAAATTTAAAGCAGTTTAATTTTGTACTGCAACACATTTTCCCTGAAGAGTTCAGTTTTCCAGTTATTCAACAAAAGTGATATTAAACAAGTTCTATCTCAGAAAGCATTTCAAATAGGACATGTCCGTATGAAGATTTTTTTGTTCAGAATTACTTACATTATCACCCCTCAAAGACATGTTACTTTCCAACTGACTCACCCTCTATTTATTTGAACACAGTAGCAAGGCAAACAAGAACAGAGTACAATGAGACACTATAATAAGCAACAAACTGGTGAATCTAGAATGAGTTTTCCTCACTAGGATACCTGTCAAAAATTGTGATAATTTCTGTAACTTTACATTTCAAGTCAACTTTCAGTATCTTTAAAAGAACATTAATGTAACCATGATAAAGCAGTTTGATGAATTTGTGCATATAAGATGATCTTCGTGTATCATCACCTTGACTACTCAGCCTGGGGTCCGTGTGACCTGTTGTGTCTTGTTAACCCTTCCCAACCTGTCCATGTCTCCTCTCTGAGAAAGCTAGGATTGTGCAGACACGTTTGTATGTGTCTACTAGCATTACTAATATTTTGTCTCATGAAGTTGAAAATAGACAGGGCTTGACAGCCATTAAGATTGTTTGAGTGTGGTTGCGCTCTATCCTGAACTCTTGCCAGGAAACCGGCATGATGCAGTGACCACACATGTAAAGCACTGTTTAAAATTATAATAAGACAGTCTCACAGTACGAATGACACAGATTGTATTATTAATTTAAACAGTGATGTGGCCATTTAAATGATGAACGTTGTGTCTGTGCAAAAGTAATGCTATTATCCGTGCATATTTATTGAGTGACCATACAGGATAGCTCTTGCCATGACAATTTATCACTATCATTAATTTTATCACTCTTTGCAACTAAAACTTATTTTCATCTGGAGTCCGGTGCTCTCTTGAGGCATAAATGTACCTTGCACCAGTAAAAAGTGGCTGTATGTCTTGTAATTCATGCTTTAGGTCTGTATCTTCCTTTGCAAGCAGTGACTCATCATTTAGACAAAGACTAATTGTATCTGGGTAAACATATCGATATAACAAGCAGCTAATTTAAATAAAATATGCATTACAAAAGTGTATTACACTAATTGCTGCTGGTTCCATAGATGTGTTGGCAAATGACTGTACTTACTGATTACACAGTTTCCATGGTTACTAGCTGGCGCCTTGTTAATGGGCATGGCTCTAGGCACTATGGGACTTAACATCGGAGGTCATCAGTCCCCTAGACTTAGAACTACTTAAACCTAAGGACATCACACACACCCACGCCCGAGGCAGGATTCAAACCTGCGACCGTAGCAGCTGCATGGTTACGGACTGAATGTTAATGGGAATCTATAAGATACTAACAAAGAGATAGAGGGGCTGGCCAGTACTTACCTCTATCTCTTTGTTAGTATTTGTTTCACATCTTTATATGAGATTTTCCATTAATCATTTGGAATCTATAAGACCTTTGATTAATGCCAGAATGTATACTGTCTCACTGTTTACCAAACTGGTATCCTACCGACCACTTCATGACGCTACGTCCGAGACAATGGATGAGGCTTCCGCTATTTAACTACCAGCAGTCAAGCCGAATTCAAAAGTGTGCTCAACACCAGCACAGATGGGCCTGCTCCATGCCACAGATCCCTGCTACCAAGGGTATATCATGCTGTGCCTTTTTACCACATTGTTATATATTAATGTCCATTTCAATTTTAACTAAAGTCTATCCCTTTTCACAGAATACAGATCTGATGACCTCTGTAATAGATCAAAACCGCTCATCCACAAATAAAAAGTAACAACTTAAACATGGCCATGACTGTTTGCTAAATAAATTTCATGGATTTGCTTTCTGGTCTTCTTGTCCACATTATTCTCTACAGTGTTTTGGAAGAGTGTTTATCTATCTATGAAGTTGTCAGCCTTCTTGAAATTGACAAATGTTATTGCGGTGTTCCTGGACTTCCTAGTTGCTACATTGTTTTTAGGCACCAGATCTGTTCACTGCGTGATCTTCACTTCCTGAACCCTTCCCGGGTATTCTCCCATGCGTGGATCTGTCTGAATGTCTAGCCAATTTAACAGCATTTGGATAGAATATTGTTTGTGACAGATAGTAGTAAAATTATTCTATAGTTATTGTGGTCCGTTTTGTCTCCTTTTTGTGGAAGGGGCTAACTTCCCTGTTTCCCAGATATTTTCAATGATTCTGTGTGTTTTGGGGGTAATTTTTTCTTGGTCTTAGGTGCTCTCAATGATTTTATTACATTCACAATATGGGGATTTGGAATCCAGGTTAAGTTTTGGTTTTTGTAACTGTAGGCTCTGTGTTGCTTTATTGCAGCTGAGTAGTATGTCAAAAATAGTGTTTTGATATTTCAGGGATATTGTTTGGATATGTCTCAAGTGTTTCATCTTTTCTTTTGAAGCACAAGCTCAACAGTTCATATCCGGTCATGTTTTCTTCGAATATTCTGTGAAAATTTCACGGTTTTTTTTTTTTTTTTTTCTTCCGTCTCCTTCAACCTGTTGTTCCTTAACCTCTTTTTTTTCTCTATGGATTACTTTCAAAGAGGTTTTATGTATATTGTTCAATTCTTCAATTCTTTTTGCACGTTCTGTGGCTGTTAAATTTTTACCAAGTTTGTATTCTGTCTTCTATGGCTCTGTTGCATCTCACAGTCCGCCATGTATTTCCGTTTTCTCGGTGGATGCCCAATTTTATCATTTTTTTAAATTTTTTCGGACAGTTCTGTACAGTAATTACTCTCAATTTTCTTAATTGTTTCTATTATTACTTTCTTGTTTAGTTGTCAAACTTCTGTTGGTTCTTTTGATTTGTCTGTTGCATATAAATTTCACTTTGATTTGGAGTGGGATGACCAGATTTGAAAACTCCTTTCCTACATTCATAGTTTTTCATGGAATTGCTACGTAGTCTATGTGAAATTCTCATGTGTTGTTGGGGGATTTTCAATTACATAGTTTCTTGTTTGGTATCTGGAATTGTGTTGACATGATTTTGAGGTGAAATTTCCATCAGGAATTTATCAGGTACTCTCCATTCTTGTCTGTCTGCTTGTGGACCATGTTTTCCTGTTGTGTGCCTGAATGTTCTTTCCCTGCCTAAATGGGCATTAAAATCTCCTACCACATTTTTATGTCCTTTCTGGGGATGTTTTTTATGGACTCTTCCAGATCTAAGAATTCTTCTATTTGTACGGGCATTTGTGTTGATTAATGTATAGGCTGTTTCCATATCTTGGCATGAGTGATGATACTTTTTCTAGTTTTGAGGTGAAATCTATTGTAAATTCCAGTACCAGTTTGACTACTACAAATCCTGTGCTGAAGAATTTGGGATTTCTTGCTGGAATGATTGTGGCTGGCCTTTTCTTGTATATTTTGTTGTTTCCTGAGTAAAAGTGGTTGTCAGCTGATAATCATGTACACTGTAACAATAGTATTTTGATACAGAATTTAGTCAATTTAAACAGTTTCGTTAGCATGTCATGGTGAGTGTTCCCATGTAAAATATTCTCTTGCTTTTGAGGGTTTTTGTTAAGCTCCATCTCTTCTCTTCATGAAATTCCTGATCCCCCAGAATCTGATGATCAGTTCTATTACCCAATCTTACTGACTGGGGCCCAGGGTAGTGGACTTTTTCCCATTGTTCTGTCATGATTATTGGTTTGTGTTGAGGGTTTGGTGGTGAAAGCCCAAAGGATCTCTCACAATTCTGACTGGTGTTGTGAGTTCCAGAAGATTGAAAAAGCCTGATTATATTTATCTAATAAATCAAGACAGAATTGCTGACCAGTACTTAAAGAAATGAAAGAAATGCTGGCATCGGCCACAACTGGGTCTAAAAATGAATTCAGTGGTGACAAATGAAAATTTATGTTGGACCAGGACTCGATCCTGGATCCTAAGGGTAAACCATGTTGCACCCTTTTACTACATTACTGTATATTAATGTCCATTTCAACTGCAACTAATGTGTTCTATTCCTCTTCTCAGAATATAGATCTGATGATCTCTGTATTAGATCAAAACTGGTCCTTCACAAATAAAAAGTAACAATTTATAAGCGACCATGACTATGTTTACTATCGACATTATAAATTTAGATTGCTGTTTCCCAAAACAATGTTAAAAAAATTTTAATCCATGAAATGTTAACAAATACAACATCCAAAGTGAAGTATGTGGGAGAGATCTTGGAACCATACATAATCAAGATAGAGTGAGACAATGAAATGGCCTGTCACCTATTGTATTTACCTCAGTTTTAGAGAAAATAATCAGGACATGGTACAAAGGAGTCAATGGTATAAAAATAGAACCTGAAATTTGCTTATTATATAGTCATCATAACAGGTAACAGGAAAGAAGGAAGGAAGAAATATTAAACTCTAATGTCTTGTCAGCTGCGTGGTCATCTTAAATGGAGAACAAGCTCAAATTACAGAAGGATGTGGAAGGAAATTGACTGTGCACTTTTCATCCTGGCATTTGCCTGGAGTGAGTTAGGAAAATCACAGAAAACCTAAATCTGCACGGCCAGACGGGGATTTGATCCCCGTTGTCCTGAATGTGAGTCTAGTTTACTAACCTCTGTGCCACCTCACCAGTAACAGAAAAGAAGCCAAAGAAGGTCTGGAGACATTACACAATAATTCAGCCAAAACAGGATCACAAATATCATTTGGGAAAAAAAACCAGTAGATGGACACAAAATCCATAGACACCTACTGGTAAATAAGTATAAAAAGATAGCAAGTAAAAAGTTTCAAATACTTGGAAGAGCTTATGTAGAAAACAGGGTTGAGCTCAACATGCAATGAAGAAATGATCACAAACTACAAAAAGCATACAGACTTACATGGACTCACTATATCAGAAGAAGCAATATATTATGAAAAGGAAGATAGGCACAATGAGAAGACAGTCACAAATAAGCTTATGCCCAGCAAGTCCTTCATCAAAAATAGACCACACACACACACACACACACACACACACACACTCACAGTGTGTGTCATCTATTTTTGATGAAGGCCTTGGTGGCTGAAAGCCTATTTTGACACACTTTTTTTTTTTGGGCCTATCTGCGACTCACAACTCTGCTATACAATGAGTGACGAAACTAAACATCTACACGGAATACATGCCAAAAAGAAACGAAAAGAGAGGAAAAAATCAAACAAATTCAAGCAAAGTACCCCTTCCCCCCCAAAAAGTACTAGACAGAAGTGAGGAAGACGAAACACAGTGTATATATGACAACAAGAATGAGACAGGAAAAAATGCCATAAAAACTGATGGTGTTTTAGTACTCTCCTTAAGGGGGAATTACCTATGATGTTTGATAACAAGGCATTTTATTTTAATAACAACAAATGTGTGTGTACCTAAAACACTTCAGTTGTGTTCATGTTCATTTAGTCAGAAGGTATTTAAATTATCTGCATTATCCCCCACTATAATGGACAGACCATAAGGTGCTACACTGCAAGATAAAATAACTACAGTCTAAATCATACATTTGTGTTTAAAGTCACTGTTTGTTGTTGTTGACTTCAGTCCTGAGACTGGTTTGATGCAGCTCTCCATACTACTCTATCCTGTGCAACCTTCTTCATCTCCCAATACTTACTGCAACCTACATCCTTCTGAATCTGCTTAGGGTATTCATCTCTTGGTCTCCCTCTACGATTTTTACCCTCCACGCTGCCCTCCAATGATAAATTTGTGATCCCTTGATGCCTCGAACATGTCCTACCAACTGGTCCCTTCTTCTTGTCAAGTTATGCCACAAACTACTCTTCTCCCCAATTCTATTCAATACCTCCTCATTAGTTATGTAATCTACCCATCTAATCTTCAGCATTCTTCTGTAGCACCACATTTCAAAAGCTTCTATTCTCTTCTTGTCCAAACTATTTATCGTCCATGTTTCACTTCCATACATGGCTACACTCCATACAAATACTTTCAGAAACGACTTCCTGACACTTAAATCTATACTTGATGTTAAGAAATTTCTCTTCTTCAGAAACGCTTTCCTTGCCATTGCCAGTCTACATATTATATCCTCTCTACTTCGACCATCATGAGTTATTTTGCTCCCCAAATAGCAAAACTCCTTTACTACTTTAAATGTCTCATTTCCTAATCTAATTCCCTCAGCATCACCCAATTTAATTTGACTACATTCCATTATCCTCATTTTGCTTTTGTTGATGTCCATCTTATATCCTCCTTTCAAGACACTGTCCATTCCGCTCAACTGCTCTTCCAGGTCCTTTGCTATCTCTGACAGAATTACAATGTCATCGGCAAACCACAAAGTTTTTTATTCATCTCCATGGATTTTAATTCCTACTCCAAATTTTTCTTTTGTTTCCTTTACTGCTTGCTCAATATACATATTGAATAACATCGGGGAGAGGCTACAACCCTGTCTCACTCCCTTCCCAACCACTGCTTCCCTTTCATGTCCCTCGACTCTTATGACTGCCATTTGGTTTCTGTACAAATTGTAAATAGCCTTTCGCTCCCTGTATTTTACCCCTGCCATCTTTAGAATTTGAAAGAGAGTATTCCAGTCAACATTGTCAAAAGTTTTCTCTAAGTCTACAAATGTTAGAAACGTAGGTTTGCCTTTCCTTAATCTATTTTCTAAGATCCAAACTGATCTTCCCCGAGGTCGGCTTCTACCAGTTTTTCCATTCGTCTGTAAAGAATTCGCGTTAGTATTTTGCAGCTGTGACTTATTAAACTGATAGTTCGGTAATTTTCACATCTGTCAACACCTGCTTTCTTTGGGATTGGAATTATTATATTCTTCTTGAAGTCTGAGGGTATTTCGCCTGTCTCATACATCTTGCTCACCAGATGGTAGAGTTTTGTCAGGACTGGCTCTCCCAAGGCTGTCAGTAGTTCTAATGGAACGTTGTCTACTCCCGGGGCCTTGTTTCGACTCAGGTCTTTCAGTGCTCTGTCAAACTCTTCATGCAGTATCATATCTCCCATTTCATCTTCTTCTACATCTTCTTCCATTTCCATAATATTGTCCTCAAGTACATCGCCCTTGTATAGACCCTCTATATACTCCTTCCACCTTTCTGCTTTCCCTTCTTTGCTTAGAACTGGGTTTCGATCTGAGCTCTTGATATTCATACAAGTGGTTTTCTTTTCTCCAAAGGTCTCTTTAATTTTCCTGTAGGCAGTATCTATCTTACCCCTAGTGAGATAAGCCTCTACATCCTTACATTTGTCCTCTAGTCATCCCTGTAGCCATTTTGCACTGCCTATTGATCTCATTTTTGAGACATTTGTATTCCTTTTTGCCTGCTTCATTTACTGTGTTTTTATATTTTCTCCTTTCATCAATTAAATTCAATATTTCTTCTATTACCCAAGGATTTCTACTAGCCCTTGTCTTTTTACCTACTTGATCTTCTGCTGCCTTCACTACTTCATCCCTCAGAGCTACCCATTCTTTTTCTACTGTATTTCTTTCCCCCATTCCTGTCAATTGTTTCCTAAGTCACTACCACAAATTAATTTATCTTAAATGAAGTCTCATGTTCACACTGTTTACTAAATAAAACCCTCATTCATATGAATTCAGGTTACTAGTACCTCATTTATTAAACATAATAAAATAAAGGACAGGAAAATCATATTTATGAAAAGACAAAGAGAGAAAGAGATTTATTTGAGTACGGGGTGACAAGATGTAACAGAGGAAGGAGAGTGTGGAGAAGAGGGTGTGTTGCAGAATGAGTAATAATAGGGTCATGCAGTAGGGGGGAGGGGAGTGTCTTAGTGGACATTAAGGCCAGTATGATTATGCCATGAAAGAATTTATTGGTAGGACTATCAACAGTATAAGGAAAAGATAGACTGCAACAACTCACCATAAAGATAATACATTGAATTGCAAACAGGCACAACAGGCACAACGAAAAGACAGTTACATATTTCGCTTTTGGCCAATGCCTTCTTCACAACACACACACACACACACACACACACACACACACACACACACACACATTTCTTAACACGAGCAAGCACACCTTATGCACCCATGACCACCATCTCCAACAGCTCAGACCAGAATGCAACTTTCACCTAGAATGGAAGCAGCAACATGTAGGAGGTGGCAGGGAAGAGGAAGGAATAGCAGGATGCAGGATACAGGTGGGTGGGGGTGGAGTGGGGGAGAGAAGAACGCTGTCTGGTGGAATGTGCAGGAACTAGACTACCAACAGGCATAGCACCGCAAGGGGAATGGAGAGTGAAGAAGGAGAGGAACAGGGAAGGGGAAAGATGGTTGGGTGCACTGGCAATGGCAGCACACAAAGATGGTGGGAGCCGAGAGTAGGAAGGAGCTTATCAGACAAAGGAAGTGGAAACGGTTGGGTGGAGGATGTAGTGAAAGTAGGTTACTGTAGGTTGAGGCTCTGATAATTTTGGGAGTGGAGAATGTGTTGTAAGGATGAGTGTGCATTTCAGAATACCTGGTGATGGAGGGGAGCATCCAGATGGCCCAGATTATAAAGCAGCCATCGAAATCAAGCAAGTTATTTTCATCTGCATGTTGTGCCATAGGGTGGTCTACTTTGCTCTTCGCCACTTTGGCAGTGGCCGCACACACAGGTGGACAGCTGGTTGGTAGTCACACCAATATAAATAGGTTTTCGATGATTGCAGCAGAGCTAGTACATGACATTGATGCTTTCACAGGTGGTTTGGCCTCTGATGGGGTAGGATAAGTTTGTGACAGGACAGGAAGTGCTGACTGGATGAATCAGGGAGTTTTGCATCTGAGTCTTCCAGGGTAATATGATCCCTGTGGTAAGGGGTTGGGATTGGGATGGACTAGGGTGTTGTGCAAGTTGGGTGGGCAACCAAACACCACTTTAGGAGGAGTGGGAAGTATCTTGGGTAGGATGTCCCTCATTTCAGGGCATGATGGTAGGTGATCAAAACCCTGATGAAGGATGTAGTTCAGCTGTTCCAGTCTGGGTAGTATTGGCTGACGAAGGGAGCACTCCTTTGTAGCTGATTCTTAGGGTGGGGGGAGGGGGGGGGGGGGGAGGGAGGTATAGTGCCTCTGTGAATGATCTGTGAGACCTTTATCATACTGAGGCAAGAGAGTTCTTCTCACTGTAGATAAACCAGCCCAGTGTGCCCAGACTGTATGGGAGGGATTTTTTGCCAATAAGAGATGACACCCGTTGAAATGCAGGTACTGTTTAATAGGGACCGAGGTGTGGATGGAGCCATCAGAGAGGAGTTGGTCAATGCCCAGGAAGGCAGCACACTGGGTTGAGGAGGACCAGGTGAAGCAGATGGGAGATAAGGTGTTAAGGTTGTGAAGGAGTGAGGACTGGGTGTCTTGGCCCAGAATCCAGATCATGATTATGTCATCAATGAACCCGAACCAGGTTAAAGGTTTGGTGTTCTGGGAGACTAGGAAGGTCTCCTCTAGATGGTCTTTAAACAAGTTGGCATGGGAAGATGCCATGCAGGTGCCCACACTAGTAATGCAGATTTGTTTATATATCTTCCCACAAAGGAGTAGTAGTTTGAGTTACGATAAAGTTAGTAAGGTGAATGTTATAGTGGGTTTGGAGGCTGAAGCACATTGAGAAAGGTAGCGTTCAATAGCAGTATGACCATGTGCATAAGGGATATTGGTGTATAGGGAAGGGGCATCACCAGTGGTGAGCAGGGGTCCAGGTAGTATAGGGGTATGCATGGTGGAGAGTCGGTGAACGAAGTGGTTGGTGCCTTTGAAAAGGGAAATTTGCGAACAACGTGGTTTGTGCCTTTAAAATGGGAGGATAGATGATGGGCAAATGATTGAAGGTGTTGGTCAGAGAAGGCACAATAACTAGCTACAATTGTCATCCAAGATCGTTGGGTTTGTGGATTTTGGGGAGGATATGGAAGGTGGGTGTGCAGGGTGTCATAGGGCAAGGAGGGAAACGGATTCATGGGTGAGGTTCTGGGGTGGCCCTAAGGCTTTAAGATGGGATTGGAGGTTATGTTGGACTTCTGGGAGGGGATAACTCTGGCAGAGTTTATATATGGAGAAGTGATGTAATTGGTAGAGGCCTTCCGCCACGTATAGTCTGGGAGACGAGTCTTTGGTATTGACAGCTCGGTAGCGTCTTTCCGTTGCCTAGCGACCGCAGGCAGGCAGCCAATGACAGCCTGACTTTGAGCGGGTAGCAAGGGCCACGTTGCCCCTCTGAAACCCGGTCGCGCGCGCTTATGAAACTTACCAGTGTCTCGCGTGCAGGCGGTGCGGTCATTCGTCGTTTGTCTGAAGTTGAATTCGCAGTTTATTTCGTTTTTGTTGTTTTTAGTGTTTCTTTGTTTATGTTTCGTTGTAAACAATGTCTAGTGCGGCGGGTAGTACCAGCCCAACACAAGAAGTGAAACGGAGGAAGAAAAGTGTGCTACACACCCAGGCCCGTGAATTCGTGTGCTCTGTGAGGGATTACTTTGAGAAAGAAAAGGACAAAGGTGGGCCCTTAATTCCTGTTGTTCAGGTTGTGAAGAGAACTGCAGCAGCATTGAAAATAAGTAAGAACACTGTTGTAAAGATAGGGAAAGAACAGTATAGTGGAGATTGTGACGAGAGTGGCACAACAAACCTGCACACACCAGGAAAGAAGCGACCGAGAAATAAGCAGGTGACAGCTTTGGACGATTTTCAGAAAGACGCTATTCATCATCATATATACAGCTATTATAAGAGACAGGAACATCCCACTCTATCTAAATTACTGGTGTCGCTTCAGAAAGACGATCATTTTAAAGGGAGCAAATTTTCATTGCGTACAGTGTTGAAAGACATAGGCTTCAGCTATTCACTGTTTAACGGACGCAAAATATTAATGGAAAGGACATATGTAGTTGCATGGCGGTGCACATTTCTGTGCAGGATCGTGGGTGTGGAATTCAAAAGTATAGTGTGGTTAGATGAAACTTGGGTCAATGAATGATGGAACGTCCGAGAGGACAATGGCAGTGCCTGTTGGCAAAGGAGGGCGTATTATTGTCTTACATGCAGGAACATCGAAAGGTTTTGTGCCAAACTGCTTGAAAATGTTTCGGTCAAAAAAGACGGGAGATTACCATGAAGAAATGAACAGTGTAGTATTTCAAGAATGGATCGAGACATCGCTTATGACGAATCTGACAAGTCCATCAGTGATTGTTATGGACAATGCGCCTTATCATTCCGTTGTTCACGATAAGGCACCAACCTTGGCAACAAAAAAAGACGATATCATTCAGTGGTTGAAACAGCAAAAAGTAGATTTCAGGGAAGATTTAAGGAAGGCGGAACTGCTCGAAATTGTGGCACAAAAGAAACCCCAATTTCCAACATATGTAATTGACGAGATTGCTAAAAGGCACGGGCATGAAATCGTTCGGCTTCCTCCATACCACTGTCACTTCAATGCAACTGAAGGAATGTGGGCGCAGATAAAAAATTACATTGCTGCAAACAATAAAGAATTCACGATCTCTGAAGTGGAAAAACTCCTTCCAGCAGCTATCAATAAAGTGACAAACGAGACGTGGGCTAAAATTGTAAACAGCACTGCAAGTGCCATCAGAGAGGCAGCCAAAACCGAAGGGGTTGTGGAAGAATGCATCGAAAATTTAATTATACATCTGGGAGAGAGCAGTGATAGTTCGAGTAGTGCTGAGCAAGGCAATGTCAAATCAGATTCTGACAGTGATGTGAGTGGTGTTTTTCCATTACAGTAACTACAACATATTCAGGAATGTAAGGAGGGAGTTTGCTATCGATCTACAACCAGATCATCATATTGTGAGTACTTTCTTCAGATTATAACTCTTAATACACTGACCAATTATTCTGTACCTTGTAGTAGAACAAATTAATAATGCTAATACTTAACAATGGAAACCAAAACTGCTAATGTTCAACAACTTGCGAAAATAGTTTTCATTTCAGTTGTGAAGTTTAACAAATAACTTTATTATGTTTCAGCATCTTAGATACTTGTACTAAATAGCTCTTATCAGTTTTCGAGTTAATATATTTCAAGCATCAACTTGTTAATAAATTCAATATAATGGAAGGAAACATTCCACGTGGGAAAAATTATATATAAAAACAAAGATGAGGTGACTTACCGAACAAAAGCGCTGGCAGGTCGATAGACACACAAACAAACACAAACATACACACAAAATTCAAGCTTTCGCAACAAACTGTTGCCTCATCAGGAAAGAGGGAAGGAGAGGGGAAGACGAAAGGAAGTGGGTTTTAAAGGAGAGGGTAAGGAGTCATTCCAATCCCGGGAGCGGAAAGACTTACCTTAGGGGGAAAAAAGGACAGGTATACACTCGCACACACGCACATATCCATCCACACATACAGACACAAGCAGATATATCTATCCAAAAAACTATCCAATCTCCTGGTTTCCCACCTCCGGAAAGGCAACTCACTCACCCTTCACAACCTTTCCAGCAAACCTCAACCTCCTCTCATTGCACACAAACCCAGTCTCTCCCATCTACTCAATCTCCCACTTCCAGCTCCACTCCCTCCAAAACCTCAAAATTCCGATCAACACAATCTGGAACCACAACACCCCAATTCAGTAGTTAACCTTTCCTCCAAACCTCTCTCTCAATCCGAAACCTCAGTCCTATCCAAAGGCCTCACCTTCAGCCCCACTCCCAGATTCAACCAAACGGCCCTCGTCAAAGATTTACTGTCCTACACTCGTACTCTCTGCTGGAAGTATCACTTTGCCACAAAGAAAAATGATCCTAATCCTACTCCTAATGATCCGACTCCTCAAGACACCATCCAAATTGAACCCTGCCTGGAACAGTTCCGTCCTCCGTCACAGCGGGACCCACCTCCTCTTCCTCAAAATCACCCTCTCCAAGCCTTCCAGGAATTTCTGACTTCCAGCCTTGCATCTCAATCCTTCTTAAAAAACCTTAATCCTACACCCAACATCACCACTGCTGAAGCCCAGGCTATCCGTGATCTGAAGGCTGACCAATCCATCGTCATTCTTCCGGCGGACAAGGGTTCCACGACCGTGGTACTTGATCGTCGGGAGTATGTGGCTGAGGGACTGCGTCAGCTTTCAGACAACACCACATACAAAGTTTGCCAAGGTAACCCCATTCCCGATGTCCAGGCGGAGCTTCAAGGAATCCTCAGAAACTTAGGCCCCCTGCAAAACCTTTCACCTGACTCCATCAACCTCCTGACCCCACCGACACCCCGCACCCCTACCTTCTACCTTCTTCCTAAAATCCACAAACCCAATCATCCCGGCCGCCCCATTGTAGCTGGTTACCAAGCCCCCACAGAGCGTATCTCTGCCTACGTAGATCAACACCTTCAACCCATTACATGCAGTCTCCCATCCTTCATCAAGGACACCAACCACTTCCTTGAACGCCTGGAATCCTTACCCAATCTGTTACCCCCGGAAACCATCCTTGTAACCATTGATGCCACGTCCTTATACACAAATATTCCGCACGTCCAGGGCCTCGCTGCGATGGAGCATTTCCTTTCACGCCGATCACCTGCCACCCTACCTAAAACCTCTTTCCTCATCACCTTAGCCAGCTTCATCCTGACCCACAACTTCTTCACTTTTGAGGGCCAGACATACCAACAATTAAAGGGAACAGCCATGGGCACCAGGATGGCCCCCTCGTACGCCAACCTATTCATGGGTCGCTTAGAGGAAGCCTGCTTGGTTACCCAAGTCTGCCAACCCAAAGTTTGGTACAGATTTATTGATGACATCTTCATGATCTGGACTCACAGTGAAGAAGAACTCCAGAATTTCCTCTCCAACCTCAACTCCTTTGGTTCCATCAGTTTCACCTGGTCCTGCTCAAATCCCATGCTACTTTCCTTGACGTTGACCTCCACCTGTCCAATGGCCAACTTCACACGTCCGTCCACATCAAACCCACCAACAAGCAACAGTACCTCCATTATGACAGCTGCCACCCATTCCACATCAAACGGTCCCTTCCCTACAGCCTAGGTCTTCGTGGCAAACGAATCTGCTCCAGTCCGGAATCCCTGAATCATTACACCAACAACCTGAAAACAGCTTTCGCATCCCGCAACTACCCTCCCGACCTGGTACAAAAGCAAATAACCAGAGCCACTTCCTCGTCCCCTCAAACCCAGAATCCCCCACAGAAGAACCACAAAAGTGCCCCACTTGTGACAGGATACTTTCCAGGACTGGACCAGACTCTGAATGTGGCTCTCCAGCAGGGATACGACTTCCTCAAATCCTGCCCTGAAATGAGATCCATCCTTCATGAAATCCTCCCCACTCCGCCAAGAGTGTCTTTCCGCCGTCCACCTAACCTTCGTAACCTGTTAGTTCATCCCTACGAAATCCCCAAACCACCTTCCCTACCCTCTGGCTCCTATCCTTGTAACCGCCCCCGATGCAAAACCTGTCCCATGCACCCTCCCACCACCACCTACTCCAGTCCTGTAACCCGGAAGGTGTACACGATCAGAGGCAGAGCCACGTGTGAAAGCACCCACGTGATTTACCAACTGACCTGCCTACACTGTGATGCATTCTATATGGGAATGACCAGCAACAAACTGTCCATTCGCATGAATGGACACAGGCAGACAGTGTTTGTTGGTAATGAGGATCACCCTGTGGCTAAACATGCCTTGGTGCACAGCCAGCACATCTTGGCACAGTGTTACACCGTCCGGGTTATCTGGATACTTCCCACCAACACCAACCTATCCGAACTCCAGAGATGGGAACTTGCCCTTCAGTATATCCTCTCTTCTCGTCATCCGCCAGGCCTCAATCTCCGCTAATTTCAAGTTGCCGCCACTCATACCTCACCTGTCTTTCAACAACTTCTTTGCCTCTACACTTCTACCTCGACTGACATCTCTGCCCAAACTCTTTGTCTTTAAATATGTCTGCTTGTGTCTGTATGTGTGGATGGATATGTGCGTGTGTGCGAGTGTATACCTGTCCTTTTTTCCCCCTAAGGTAAGTCTTTCCGCTCCCGGGATTGGAATGACTCCTTACCCTCTCCCTTAAAACCCACTTCCTTTCGTCTTCCCCTCTCCTTCCCTCTTTCCTGATGAGGCAACAGTTTGTTGCGAAAGCTTGAATTTTGTGTGTATGTTTGTGTTTGTTTGTGTGTCTATCGACCTGCCAGCGCTTTTGTTCGGTAAGTCACCTCATCTTTGTTTTTATATATAAAAATAATATCAGTGATTTGCTTAGCTTTATGGCAAGAGTGGCCAAAGTGCTAACAAAAATAGATCAGTCCAATGCCATCTCCAAGTGCTTCAAAAAGAGCCAATGCGGAAGTTCATCCAGAAGATGATGTTTGTGTGGACAACAGTGGGCACCTTCCAATGGTCACTGACAAAAAAATCTTTGGACAGGTGAAGAAACCAGGTTGCAAAGGCAAAACCAAATTTTATTGTGTAAACTGTAGCATTCACTTACGTCTGGATAGGGAAAAAAAAAAATGTTTCTTTGATTATCATTCTTCACAAGTGTGAAACCATAGTTTATGTATATAATCATTAAGTAGGCTCTGTGTAATTTATGTATTTTGGTGAAATAAAATAAAATACTTTGACTTTTCAACTTATACTGCACCTACTTGAACACAATGTCCTAATTTGAGGGATGCATTGTATCCCACGTTGGGGGGCACCTCGGAATATTTTATACATCTGAAAAATAATTTAATTTGAAGGACTGGATAGCAAAGTCATGATTTTTTTTTTTCAGGAAAAAATAGTTCGTGACTGAAGGTTTAAAAAGAAACAGTATTCATTTTTTTTAATTCATTGAAAGAAAGGAAAATATGGGAAATGGAAGAAAGCATCAGATGAAAAAATATCCTTTCAAATGAAAAAATATCCTTCCAAATGCTGGATCAACAGATCTAAGAAGCAGGAAAGAATTTGCAGAAAACTGTTGTTCCTTGCATTTAAACAAGGGGATAGACAAAATTTTTCTTCTTCTTTCAACACTTGTATGTCTTACTCTGTTTTCTCCATTTTCTGATTTACTTCTTCCTGATAAGCAATTTAAAAAATTCTAAATGTTAAGAGTGCCAACCATGAGTCTAATTTGCGTATCTATCAAAAATGTTTCACTGAACCGCATGGATATTCTTTTGTGATTTCAGTTCTATTACACATTTCTTTTTACTTTCTTATTTAATGGATGTACAGTATTTATGTCAAAATAGTGTGAATAGCTCTTATGATGCTTCTTGATAGATCACAATCAGAAACATGCATGTACAGAATTCCGCAAGGCATGGAATTCATAAATATGCTGACAAACAAGCCATATCTTCAACTTTATCAATTTTATATGAAAAAAGAGGGAACAATAAAACACTGATTTACTGTGTCAATGGTATACCAAAAATATCCCCCTATTAGAAAATTAATAATGTGTTATGCCTCTGTCCTAGTGTGTCAAAATTCTACATGTGCCTCTACATTTTCAAAGTTGCATTTCCTACAATCACAAAAAACAAATTTGGAATATCAATATAATGGAATGTTACCTTTCCAAAGATCGCTAAATTGCAACAATGAAAGTCTGAAACACATATTCTTTTGCTGACTGTCAGAAATATGTACAATTTTTATAGCGAATAATTCCATGAAATGGACATGCATTATACAACATTCAGTCAAATTAAAGTATTGTGGTTATGATCACTCAAAAAATGTGATTGATTGTGTTAGTATATGAATTCTGTAAACAAATGCATGGTAAATGATAAACTTAGTAGTGACCAAAAGATATTCAGTGTATGAGACCTTTGAGTTGTGAAAGATAATTACTTATTGCTTACAATTATGCAATTTATGCAAGTACCATGCATCATCATCTCATAAAACCACCATGCCTACTGAGCCAGCTGTGTCTTTAAGATATTATATAATTTAAATGTCGTAAAACTCAACACAAATTTGTAATTAAGGAAATGCACACCTAATGTATGCCATTTTGATTATCAGGAGCAACAGATAACTCACAATAAAATTTGGACATTCCTGTCAATTCACAGGAGTGAAAAAGAGACGCAGATTTTCATTTTTCAACACAAAGCAAGTATGTTAAACTTCACTGTATTATTCTCTGTACATATCAGTCATGGAAAAATCTTTTTGAATTGTTGGGAATTATTGCCACTATGAAAGATAATATGTTCTAGAAACAGTAAAGTTTTCCAGTGTGAAAATTAGGTAATCTCAAACATGAAGTAATCTCTTCATAGTAACTCCAATTCATCATTACAACAATTAACTATAACAAATTTACACATGCTTAAAAGGAAACAAATTTTGAGGACAAATGGAAGCAGCTCACTGTATCTCTACCCGCATCTGAAGAAAGAAGTTCAATCCACAGCACTAATTACCTCATACAGGAAATACAATGTGTATATCAATTTAAACATAATAATAATAACAATGATTACAACAATGTTTTCCTAAAATAAAATACTACTGTGTGTGTTTACAAAAACATGCAAACATGTCTTTAAAACCAATCTGTGCCACCATTTTCCTTGTACGTGAAAAACAAACATTAACAAAATAAATAAATACATAAATATACAAACATTTTCTATAAAATCTGAGACAAAAAAGGAAAGGAACATATATAAAATTGTTAAAAATCCTGTCACCATTCATAAACAATCAAAAGAACACATACTTGCTGCTCGTGTAGCTGTTTAACGGCAGTGGAGAATGGAATTACAAGCATTATAAAATAGCATTCTAATTTCAGCCTTGATAATACTGTTTCCCTGGGCCATTTTGCAATTTAATGCCTTTTCTCTCACAAAGTTCCCTGTCACCATGAAGCTCCCAATGTGGAACAAGAACACTAAAGAGAATTCCTAACAACAAAAATTTAACAGGGATACAATTTGCTCTCTGATCTTTTCCCTCTGGCCATTACAAGTCTACAGTTATCCAACAATACCTGCTGTTTAATACTGAACACATGTTTTCTGAAAATACTGTGAATGTTTCTGAAATTTCACATTGTTCCATATATAGAATTTAAGTATCTCCTTCAAAATATACATTCTTCTGTAAATATCACGACATATTCTCAACAACAGGATGTATTATTTACACAGAAAGAATAACTACACATTAATTTACTTGAAACTGCTAAAGATCACCTACATTATAAAACAGAATCACAAAGCCCATTTCTGCTTCAGCATAAGAGCACAACAGAACTTCTCAAACTTCACAATTAAAGGCGGTTCCCAGTTTGTTGTGGACTAGATACGTATAAGTTCTGCAATAAACAAGCAAAGCGAACAAAAATCAACATAAAAGCATTCAAAAATGTGCTAAAGTAATTAGTGCAAAATCTAATAATTATTATAAAATAGTGCAATTCATTTTGGCATGCCTGTGCACAAATGCAAATACTATGCAGTTTAAAGATGTTTGACAAAAGTGGTTGAAAAAATTGTGACCCAGTATGAGATCTGTAGCAGGTCAAATATTTATGGTAATTAAAAAGTACTAACTATCAACTTTTTAACTACAGCATCCGTGCACAACTGTGTCAATGTGTTTGGAGGTATTTAAATTAAATTTACATAAATCACTATTTTCCAATATTTGTACACAAGTAGGAATATGCTATGATGTAAACATATTAAAAGCTCAAGATTAAATTTAATTTATAACAAAACAAAGAATACTCTGCAAGAAATGATGAG
Source organism: Schistocerca americana (assembly GCF_021461395.2). Lineage (NCBI taxonomy): Eukaryota > Metazoa > Arthropoda > Insecta > Orthoptera > Acrididae > Schistocerca > Schistocerca americana. Next base: position 547,028,366 of record NC_060119.1, read on the forward strand.
ATCTGATACATGGAATGGAGTACAAGAGACTTAACCCATCAGCTTGTTCACAACGCTTCTTTAATATAGAAGAGTGTATTTATTTTGTTTGTGGACATTACAACTCAAAATCATGATTGCTTTTAAACTAATAACATTTCTAAGTGTCCCGGTTTTCTGGACTGGGCCTAAAATACTTGAAGCAAATTGTGAAATTGATAAAGTTTATCACGTCTAATGAAGGATTTAACAACTGCAGCAAAATGGTCCTCAAACTAGTTATCTACTGACAGACATTCCACAAATCCATCCATAATTCTCTAATGTTGGAAAATATTACGAACTAAAATCATAGATCCAAACTAAATGTCAGAGGTTACACTTTTTCACCAATTTCATCAGTGCTTTTATAAGTACTAACCCATCTAGGCAAAACTGCCAGAATAAAAGACCGGGGAGGACACGAGCCAGAAGAATGAAACATGATAGAATGTATAAATATTAGTGGACAGACTGGTTGATGATAGAAACGACACTGAAATAATTGTTTTGTGAGTGACTATTTATGGTACAGAATTGCCGTAACATGCATAATATGTTCAGCAGTAACACAACTGACTATAGTTTAAATAATTTTATTGGAACTATGTAACATATTGGTTGGACGATAATAGCCCGTGGGTTGCAAATGTACTGAGCATTTGTAAATTAAGATACATCATGCAAATCTAGCATCATGAAAGTGCTGTTGTTCAATGTTCAAAACACGTCTTTGTATTTAATATAAAATAATTTTTTTTTTCAGACGTATGATGAATCAAACAAAAGATGGGAGGAGGAAACAATAATGTTTAACATCTTATAAACAGTGGAGTACTAGCTCAGATAAGGGAAGGAAAATGGTTATTTCATTTTCTGAGGACCTGTGGAAAATGTAAATCTGGATGACCAGAGAAGGAGTTGAACCACCGTCCTTCTGATTGTGAGTCCAGTGTTTGACCACAGCGCCACCTCACTTGGTGATACTATGTTTTGATTAAATTACAAATGTTCAGCACAATTGTGCTTGCATTCCTGAGCTGATTGTTTCTTGTCAAAGACATGCACTGAAATATTGGACCAACAAAAGGTGACCACCCCAAGACCAGTTAAATTTATGACCCTTTGAGAAATAAAATCCTTGCATAAAAATAACAGACAATTTTAATTTTAATAGATGATACAAAATGAGAACGTATTAAAACAGATGCAAGTGTCACAGGGAATCCACTGCCATTGAAATTTTTAACTTGTGTTTAGGCTGATGACTGGAGGACACAGTTCCAAATTCTGATATTATCAGGCATAAGATATAGGACACAACATGTTATCTACAGCTTGTATGAACACCATATAGAAGTTCTAAGTCAAAGGAATGAGAGGGGAGGCAGGGACAACAGTTGAGGAGAGAGTATGATGGAGGGTTGTAGCTTATCTCTCATGTAATTCAAACTGTGCATAGAGCAAATGATAAAGGGAGCTAAGGAGAAATGTTCACCCTGAAGTTATAAAAACTTTTCAACAATAACACTGTAATCTGTCAGAGATGGCAAATTAACTGTAAGATCAGATGGTGTATTGGACAGTATATCGAAAAAGATTATGAAAAAAATAAAATAAAAAAATAAAACTACATTAATGGAATACAGATGTCAAATACGATTGCAGAGGGAATTAGATTAGGAAATGACACATTAATAGTGCAGTTTTTCTATTTGGGTAGTAAAATAACTCACAGTGAAAGAAATAAACAGTATATAAAATGTAGACTGTAAACTGCAAGAAAAGTTTTTCTGGAAAAGAGAAACTTGGTAATATCAAATTTAAATTTACAAGCTAGGAATTCATATTTGAAAGTACTTGTCTCAAATGTAACATTATATGGAAGTGATATGTGGACAATACATAATACAGACCGGCAGAGAATGGGAGGTTTTGAGATTTGGTGCTATAGAAGACTGTTGAAAATTAGCTGGATACATCAAAAACTAAACAAGTGATGCTGAATGGAACTGAGGAGAAAAGAAAGTTATAGCATAACTTAAGTAAAAGTTGGAATAGATTAATAGGACACATACCGAGTCACCAAGGAAAATTTTATTTGGTAAGCTAGGGTACAAGGAGACCAATGCTTGAATACAGTATACTAACTCAACTTACAGTGGTTACACAGCCATGGGAAGATTTGCATGGGATAAACTAATCTGGAGAGGTGCACTGAACCACTCCGCAGACTGATGACCACAACACACAGTATTAAAGGAACAAACATGTTAAGTATTACACAAAGCAAGATTGATGCCATGTTTGCGGAATGGTCATCCATGGTGCATTGGCAGACCACGGAGGGGGGGAGGGGGGGGGGGGGGGTATTCCTGAAATTTTTCTGGATTTCCTGGTTAAAAAAACAGTTTTTCGCATGTGAAAATGCACTTCTTCCATGGTGAAATTCACAATTTTTCCATGATAAATGACAATATACTTTCCCTCAGAGCTGTAAAAATATCACTCCTTTCAATGGCAATAATTTTATACATCAGCATAGAACTTTCCGGGTCTACAGAGAATGAAAAAACTCAGGGTGGGGGTCGGAGGTGGGTATTTTGGAAATATCTTTGATATGCAGCGACATTTACACTGCATATTTTTGTATTCGTATTACAAAAGTATAGTGTCAAATTCTATTAAACACAGCATGCTAGTTTCTGAAGCATTAAAATCGAGATTGAAACACGCTTTTGTAAGCCAATCATAGGTCATGTCACATGATCCCACCAGCCAATGACAGCAAATATTCAGAGCATAGGACACGTGATGTAGTCAGCCACCAATAATATCACTGTTAAGTAGCATCAACACACAAATACATTCATCAAAAAAGTTTTGCATCACCTCAGTTCCGAGAGTTCAGGAACCTGTACAGAAAATTGGAATAGAGATCAACATAAACATCATTTCTGCTCTTTTTATTGGTCATGAAAACCACACAGTGCATGTCGTACCACCATACAGCGAGACCTTCAGAGGTGGTGGTCCAGACTGCTGTACACACTGATAACTCTAATACCTTCTAGCATGTCCTCTTGCATTGATTCATGCCTGCATTCGTTGTGGCATACTATCCACAAGTTTATGAAGGTACTGTTGGTCCAGATTGTGCCACACCTCAACGGCGATTCGGTGTAGATCCCTCAGAGTGGTTGGTGGGTCACATCGTCCATAAACAGCCCTTTTCAATCTACCCCAGACACGTTTGACGGGGTTCATGTCTGGAGAACATGCCGGTCACTCTAGTCAGGCGATGTCATTATCCTGAAGGAATTCATTCAGAACATGGAGACTATGGGGGCGCAAATTGTCATCCATGAAGACGAATGCCTCGCCAATATGCTGCCGATATGGTTGCACTATCGGTCGGAGGATGGTCTTCACATATCGTACAGCTGCTATGGCGCCTTCCATAACCACCAGCGACGTACGTTGACCCCACATAATGCCAAACCAAAACAACAGGGAACCTCCGCCTGGCTGCAATCACTGGAGCATGTGTCTAAGGTATTGAGCCTGACCGGGTTGCCTCCAAACACATCTCCGACGATTGTCTGGTTGAAGGCATATGCAACACTCATCAGTGAAGAGAACATGATACCAATCCTGAGTGGTCCACTCGGTATGTTATTGGGCCCCTCTGTACCATGCTGCATAGTGTCATGGTTGCAAAGATGGACCTCACCATGGACTTTGGGAGTTAAGTTGGGCATCATGCAGCCTATTGCGCACAGTTTGAGTCGTATAACAACATCCTGTGGCTGCACAAAAAGCATTATACAACATGGTGGTGTTGCTGTCAGCTTTCCTCTGAGCCATAATAGGTAGCAGTCACCCACTGCAGTAGTAACCCTTGGGCGGCCTGAGTGAGGCATGTCGTCGACAGTTCCTATCTCTCTGTATCTCCTCCATGTCTGAACAACAGTCTTTGATTCACTCCAAGGCACCTGGGCACTTCCCTTGTTGAGAGCCCTTCCTGGCACAGAGTAACAATGCGGATGCGATCGAACCGCGGTATTAACTGTCTAGGCATGGTTGAACTACAGACAACACAAGCCGTGGATCTCCTTCCTGGTGGAATGATTGGAACTGATCTGCTGTTGGACCCCCTCTGTCTAATAGGTGCTGCTCATGCATGGTTGTTCAGGTCTTTGGGCAGGTTTAGTGACATCTCTCAACAGTCAAAGGGACTGTGTCTGTGATACAATATCCAAGTCAACGTCTATCTTCAGGAGTTCTGGGAACCAGGGTGATGCAAAACTTTTTTTTATGTGTGTAGGAAAAGTTAACAGTTTAAATTAACATACATAGTGTAGCTACAAGAAAAGCTAAGCTTTCACATGTAATATGAATCTTTTTGTGTATGTTACCCTTTAAGATACATCACACGAATGTGCCAGTAAAATTTTAAATATTTACATTAATGTCTGATCTTCTGAGCTCGAAATTCTTCTAAGTGGCTGGTCCTCAATGTACTAAGTTTTAAATGAGAGTCAAACACTCCATGACTTAAGAAATTCATTGCAGCTGACGTAGCCCGTCTGTCTGTTCATATACAAGGGTCGTCTACAAAGTAAGTTCCGTTTCTGTTTCTACCCGCGGCAGCGCTACGATCGCAGTTCCGAGCATGCGTGGCAGTTACTTTGACTCAAAGAGAAGACATGTACGCCATTTTCAGATCGCTGCTGCTGATGTGTGTTTTGTAGTGCTTCTTTATAATGTCAGCCGTAATTGAAAATGCCGTTGTGTGTGGAATCAGATCTGTGATTCGTTTTCTAAATGCAAAGAAAGTTAAACCAAAGGAAATTCATCACCAAATCTGCAAGGTTTACAGACGAAATGCTATGAGTGATTCAATGGTTAGAAGATGGGTCGCACTGTTCAATGAAGGATGTGATCCAGTGCACGATGAAGAATGAAGTGGACACTCATCTGTGTATACTGATGAACTGGTTCACACAATTGAAGAGAAGATTAAGCACAACCGTTAAGTTTACACTTACTGCCCTTGCTATGGAAGTTCTGCAAATCTCACAATCACTAATTCATGAAATTGTTACTGAAAAACCGAAATTTCGAAAACTTTGCTCACGTTGGGTACCCAAAATTCTTGCTGAACAGCACAAAAAACAATGGATGGGCAGTGCACTTCAGTTTTGATATGCTACAATGAAGAAGGCACTGGTTTTCTTTCTTGGATAGTCACAGGGGATGAAACTTGGGTATTGTACGACATCTCTGGAAGGGGGGGAAAAAAAAAAAAAACGGCAATCAATGGCATGGGGGCACAATTCATCCCCAACGAAGGTTAAGCCTCAGCAAATCTTGACACCTTGAAAAGTCATGTGCACCATTTTTTGGGACAGAAAAGGCATTTTGCTGATTGATTTCTTCCCACGAGGCCAAACAGTTAATGCACACGGTTACTGTGAGACCATTACACCTTTGGCTGCTGTGGACATGTTAACTCACCCTGCCTCGCCGTTCCCATGGTGCGCCTGACATGTATAACGTGGCCTTTCCATCGTTAGGGACGGGTTTAGGCGCATTGAGTCACAGCTACCTGAGCGCTACGGACATGTATACACGCAGAGCTGTCTTTCCACCCTGTTCTTCTTGTGGCTGTTCAGTGGTCTGACTGTGTAGTTCGAGAGTGTATATATCTTTGTTGCTGTGTTTGCTCTTTGCAGAATTCGTCTTAGATTCCTGTATTTTTGTCAGTTTTCTTGTTTTCTACATGAGAAATGTCATGTCGTCGTGGTTGCACAGATAAAGAAATCCTGGATATGGTCACTAAGAGCGACAGTGTGTGTGAATTATCTGACATTGCTAACAGTGATGAGTCTTCAACATAATCTCGAAGCTGTAGTCCTCAGCCCTTTACATCAGAGGGGAGAGCAAGAATTACAGTCAGCAGTTCCTCTGAATCCGAGAAACCAGAGAGCGACAGTGAAACGGTTCAGAAAAGAGCACGCATAATTGACACAGTTGACTGGAAAGAAAATGATTTCCAGCCGTTAAACCATTACTTCGATGACTTGAGTTCAGCACACGAATATCAGTTAGATACCGACCCAAGCATTCTTTCATTTTTTGTGATATTTATGTCTCAAGAACTGTTGCAATTTATTGCAGATGGAACAAATCGTTTTTACGTTTACACCAGAGAAAATACTACAGAATCTGTGAATTCTCGACTGTCAAAGTGAAAAGAAACTGGATTCGAGGAAATGTATTGTTTTGTTGCTGTTTGCCTTGTAATGGTGCAAGTTAAGAAGTTAAAATTAAGTGATTATTGGTCCAGAGACACACTTTTGAACACACCAGTTTTCAGTGAAATTATGTCCTGAGGCCGTTTTTGTCTACTTCTGAGAATGTTACACTTCAATGATAACTCTGCAAGTACAGGAGGTGACGGTCTATTTAAAATTTGGAAGATTGTTGACAATGTTCATAAGATGTTTCGTAATTCATTTTACCCACATCACAAGCTTTGTATAGATGAAAGTCTCTTGCTGTTCAAAGGATGATTATCTTTTGAGCAATTTATTCCAACCAAGCGAAGTAGATTCGGAATAAAGACATTTGTACTGTGTGACTGTCAGAGTGGGTACATTATTGAGCCTTGTCACGTCTCAGTTCATTTGATTTACCCGCGAGATTATTTCACTTGTTTTCGCTGCAGCGATAGGGGGCGCGATTGCTGAGCGCTCGTCGAAGCAAGAGTTTTGGAGGATGGCTCGGTCGGGAGATGGGACAGGACGGAAGCAGTGGAGAGTCAACAGGTGCCTGCCAATTAAAGACTGGGATGAGTATGGCTGTTTGCGAGCGTGTGGGGAGGACGAAATGCTCACTTGCTTAGTGTGGTTCTCCATGACCAGCTGTTGTTTGTTGGGCCTAGCACTCGAGTGTAACAGGAAACTGCATTGGTGTGGTTCTCGTCACTTGACTAAGGCTGAAATTTTCATATACTTTTATTATATTTAATGATCATTACTTTGTTATGTGGTTGGTACTTGCAGCCAACATTTTGTGGTTTGAAATACTTCAGAGAATATCATCATGTGCCAGGTGTCTACTGTGAATAATTCTTAATTTGTTTCATAGTATATGGCACGGTATCCACTATCATCGATCATTTTATGAAAGTTCTGTCCAAATTATTATTACATTAGACTTTGTTAAAATTGGTGCATTTAAATTGCAAATTTCTTAATTCTACTAATATTGCTTGGGATCAACCCATCTATTTCTTGACATTGTCATATTTGTGTATTAAGTTGTGTTTCTTCTCGAGACTGACTGAATTGATTCTGGAACACGTGGGGGACGAGTATTTAAATGAAAATTTGCTAGATAACACAACAGTTGTGAAATTGAAAACTTGACAATGTTTATTCATGTCACCAGTTGTTAATGTTATTTCTGTCTTGTAGCTTACTTAACTGATATAAAATAATTTAGAAATTTTGTGTATTTGTCACAACAGGTGAGCTGATGTCACATGAGAGAAAAATAAGTGACATTTGTGTAGGGTTTACGTAAGCTTAAGTGAAATCAGGAGGTTTAAAAAAAAACTGATTATCATTGCCACATTTTTTTTTAAGCAGGCAGTAGGGAATTTGTTGCACTCTTGCCAAATCGGATGTTTTTAAGGTTTGATTTACATATAGTACAAATCACAAGTTCAATATTTTTCTGGTGTAATTGTTAATATTTGTACATGTTGCACTACTGTACGATATAATATACCCTTTACTAACAGTACCTTTATGTAATGTTTCAGATTGGGGCTGGATGTTGATCTAGAGAATTTTTTTTTAATTTATTGCCAAAATTTCCTTTTAAACTGTTAATTGTATTAACTTGGATGTTTAACCAATTATTGTTAAATAATAAACTTGTGTCAACAAGGCTTGGACAAAATAAATGTGCCTACACCTTCCCCATCCTGGCTCTGCTACCGTCTGTACACCACAATTATAGATTTTATTCTATATACAGGCGCAACAACAGAAATTGGATTCCACAATTTGGGAAGAAGTGGTGACATAGTGGCAACTCTATGGACCATATTTGGAACAAGGTCATATTCTATATGTCGATAACTGGTACTCCAGCGCGGACCTGTTCCTCTGGCATCACAACCATGGAACAGCTGCCATGTGGCACTGTTTGTAAGAACAGACACAACATGCCAAAACTGCAGAAGAAATTAAAATAAGGAGAAACTGAGTTTAGGTCCACTGACAAGGTCCTTGCTATCAAGTGGTGCGATAAGAGAAGAGGTGTACATGTTGACCACAAGTCACACGACACAAATGGTTGAAAAAGAGAAGACTGTCAGAAGTACTGGCGAAAAAATAATGAAACCACAATGTATTGAAGATTACAATTTGAGTACAGGCGAGGTTGACCGCAGTGATGTATTACTGAGCTCAGTGGGATCAGTGCTTAAGACTGTGAAATGGTATAAGAAATATTTTTTTCACATTCTGGATTTGTGCATTCTGAATGCCCATGCTCTCCACCAGTCAGTAATAGGGCGAAAAATGGCTCTCACAGAGTTTCTCCTTTCTCTCGTAAGGGAGATTGTAAAAAAATATGCTACAGAACGGAGATAAGCTGGTAGGGGAAGGCGCTACAATGACGAGAATCCTCTGCAATTCACAGAGTGACATTTTCTGGCTGTTATCGTGAGTGAACATTCACAGAAAAGTACGCTAATGTGCAGGTGCGTGGTTTGCATGAAACAGTAAGTGCGCTGGGAAACTAGATACCAATGCCAAACTTGCAACATTCCATTATATGTTGCACCCTGCTTTGAGACTTATCATACAAGGAAGCATTACTTATCATTGGGAACTAAATCTAAGATGATTGAGATGGCGCAATATCTGTACTGTGACAAATGTAACTACGCCGAGTACATTGCGCCAGTATAGCAAAACCCATATGTTAATCTGCATACGATACATTTAAATTATTAACATGTAACATGGACAGTTATATTCTTTTATCCTTAGTAGTACAAATGTAGATCACACTCGGTCTACTTGTACAAAACATGTTTTCCATAACTGATTTAAATGCCTTTGATCAATGAGAAACAACATGCCAAAGTTAAAACTCTTTTCTCAGTGAGATTTTTCTTGCTACTTTGCCTCTGTTGTTAGGCGATATTGAAAATTAAACTCATTGTTCTGGGGAGGGTGGGGGCTTAAAATTTGTTGTTCGAGTGAGACTGGCTTTGAAGTATTAATAGAAAACTGTATTTGAAAAAGGATTATCGAATACACCCTGCTTTCACCTTCTCATAAAAATCAACATCTTTTCTACTAATTTGTAGATTATTGGAAAATAATAGGGGAATAAAAATTTTTATTCTTTATCATAGTGCAGTCAATCTATTGCACTCTAAATTTCATTTTCATCATGTGTTCACACTACTAGATATGCTAACCCGAAGTTTACATTGTTTTCGGTCCTGATTTTCGCTCCCAACTTTCATTCCAGTTTTCCAGCTTGGTATGTTTTATGGAGCATAGTATTTTTAGCAAAATCGGAACAAAAATACCGCATTTTTGATGTTTTTACAGAATCTTCAATTTTGTGCTTAATTCATTCAGTACTGAAAAGTTCTATGGAAATGAAACTTTATATTTAAGAACCTTGTTTTGTTAGGTTACTACACACTAAGTTTCACGTTCATCATAGCATTAGTTCAGGAGATGCAAGAAGCCAAATTTCAAAATTTTTTTGGGTGTCTATTGTTTTGGCTGATTTACCTACAATTTTCTGGCTCAATATGGTTCATAAAATTCTTTTCATTGTTACTCTTAAGTGAATGCATAAAGTTGTACAAGATGGCTAAATTTGATTTCTTTATAAAAACTATTCCCGAGATATTACAGCTCAAAGTTGCCAAAAATTCAAATTGTATCTGCACGAGTCGTATTCAGTCGAGAAATATTCAGCATAGGGCGGGTTGAGCAGTGTGGGCCGATCTGGTCCTAGCAGTGGCTCCAAGAGACAGGCATGCAACGCAGGTGGCGCGCCTTCAGCAGTCAAAGGGTTAAGAAATTGTGCCTCGCAATAGAGAACAAGCACCAAGGATTACTGTCACAAGGTGTTGTTTTTTTCCACGGTAATGCCCGACCTCACACGGCGAATGTGACCAAACAGCTCTTACGGGAATTTCACTGGGACGCGTTTGATCACCATCCATACAGCCCGGACCTCGCTCCTAGTGACTTTCATCTCTTCTTACACCTAAAATCTGTCCTTGGTGGTCAACACTTCAATGATGATGATGAGCTGAAAGAACATGTTACCACATGGTTGAATACACAGGCAGCAACCTTCTATGAAGAAGGCATACAAAAACTTGAACCACACTATGGCAAGTGCCTACAAAATGTCAGAAGGTATGTAGAAAAGTAGTTTAACAGTTGTAGATTTTTTACAAAAGATATTTTTTCTGTATATGTACAGGTTTGTTTTATACAACCAAACAGAACTTACTCTGTGGACATACCTCGCATTATTAAGAGATTTTACATGATGTCATAAAAGAAACAGAACATCAGGGGATGCTGAGCTTCGGAATTTCGTAAACCATATTAAAAGGTATAATTCAGCTTAAAGTGCACATTCATATGTCCATACTGACAATGGAGTAGGCCCAACCTGATATTAAGCTTCTCAGTGTGGTTTTTGGGATGCAAATTTTCTTGGAGTACCAGTACTGTATTATGTTGGTTCTTTATTATCGTGTAATGCCATACGAGCCAAAACATGAAAATGTGCACTTGAAATTCAGTGAATGGTTGAAACTAACCAATAGGTTTAATGAAACATTTTGTGCCTCTGCCGAAAAGATAAATAAAGCCACCTTTATTTAGCAAACCAACAAAAATAACTTTTTTGTTCTGCAAGATGATTAATGTTCTATTGCTAAAAACGTGGGAATAAAATTAAATCAGAAAACTGAGACTAACAACATATTTTAGCCTTTGGTAATTACGTGAATGTATTTTAATTCACTTGACAGCTCTTAGCCACAGAAATCCGTTTTCCTATCATTGACATGAGAACTGTAAATGAGGAGGAAACAACAAAATCACTAAACGTAAAAACAGCTCACGTGGAGACTAACAAATATGGCATTTTGGGTGCGCCAGAAAAAACTTTCCAGGTAGCATATAGTTGCTTGTTACTACTACTGATACAGCTAACAGCCACACTTCAAGTAGCTGGAAGCGGGAAAACGTGCTGGCCATGGCCATACGCAAGTCAACTGCGCATGGCAGCTGCTCAAGTGAACTTAATTAATGCAAATGGTTGTGATATCACGTTCATTGGCACCAGTTTATTGTTATGAAGTATTCCACAGTCTTTGTCCTGAAGCCTTTGACACATTTTGCTATATATCAGTTCTTACCTGTCAAAATTACAAAAATTTAACTGAAGACTAAAACAATGAAAAATTCCCGGAATTCTAAAACATGCCCAGATTTTTCCCAAATTTGCCAGTTGTCCCAGAGTGTATACACTTTGTCATCAAAAATAAATGAGAAAATGAATTCACCAGTAAAGCTTGTTGGACTGTTTTAAAAATAGTCCAACTGGCTTTAATATTTGGTGGGATATTCCCCGGTTTTTCCCAAATTTGCCAGTTGTCCCGGAGCGTATACGTTCTGTCATCAAAAGTACATGAGAAAATGAATTCACCAGTAAAGCTTGTTGGACTGTTTTTAAAACAATCCAACCGGCTTTAATATTTGGTGGGATTTAATATATGGATGATAAGCAAAATAATTACAGCAAGAGATCTTTCATTTAAACAAGGAAAGCACACATGTGGACCATGGAAAGGAGGGGTGGGGGGGTGGGGGGGGTGGGGGGGAGAAACAGATATACAAAATATATTTTCATATACCAATAAAATTATGCCCACTGATTTCTGGAACATAAAAGAGTGTTTTTAAAATTGATCACCTTAAAAATGGGAAACAAATGACTGTTACATATTACACAATTCCTTTGAATCAACTAGTTGGAAAATATCTGAGAAGAAGACTGGACTTGAAACAAGAAAGGAAGGTACTTTGACACAATTGTGAGTAATCAAGTGGGAAACATCAGATCATCACCCATTTCCACCAGAATTGACATTCTACGACTTTCTAGTATACCACACCCCAAGAAATTTATGTTCATTAACGTATCATGAGTGACATTTGGCAGTCATGGATGGTTATTTTGCAGACATTTTCTAAGATGGAATCTACTTACTGGAACAACAGTGAACAATGTATTTTGGCCCAAAAGTGGACTACAACAAGAAAAGAAGTACACTGACAAATGCTGTAATATATTAAATTAGAGTGTCATTGTTGTACATGGGTGGTAATTTGTCTGTGGGTCATTACACAAGACATCAAAGGGAATACTGTAAGCAATGGAAGAAGTTGCACTTTGAAATTCTAAAGTTATCAGTGATAAAATACAGGGATCAAAAGCTGTACTTTATATAGGTAAGTATTTGAAGAAACGCATTTTTAAAGCTATCAACTATACACAAATAACTTTAATCTTTGCAAGTTTCAGTTTTCATAACAATCGTCACTGGAATACTAAACAACATTAAACAGAAAAACACACAAACACTGTCCAGTCACATTAATGTCACCACCTGTCAAAAGCAGTGCAGACCGCTGCACAGTGTGCAACAAAAGAGTCAACAAGATTCTGGAAGGGATGTAGAGCCATGCTGACTCAAGTGCCTTGGCCAACTGTACTAGGTTTCTTGGTTGAAGATCCGTGGTGCGAACAGCCCAATCAAGGTGGTCACACAAGCTCCCAAGTGGGTTTAAACCTTATCTTGGTGCTCTCCAAACCACGCACATACACTGTGAGCTGTGGGACATGATGCACTGTCCTACTGGCAGATGCCATTGTGCCAAGGAACCACAAACTAAATTAGGGTGAATATAGTCCCCTATGGTAGATGCACTCATGTGTTGGTCCACTGCGCCTTCCACAATGACAAGATCACCTAGAGAATGACACAAAAACATTCCCAGAGCATTACACTGCCTCCTATGGCCTGGACCCCTTAGCTTTCAGATGTTTCACACCTTACACATCAATGGCCATCTGTCCGATTGAGCAGAAAACACAGTTTATCTGAAAAGGCCACCCGTCGCCATTCAGTGCATGTCGAGTTGCAGTAATGTTGTGCAATTCCAGCCTCCATCGTTGATGAATAGCATTCAGCATGGCTGTATGAAACAGGCACTTGCTATGGAGGCTAATATGCATGAACATTCGCTGAATGGACATTGTGGAGACACTATTGGTAGCCCGTTGGTTCATTTGGACAGTCATTTGAGTCAGTTACTCAAGAATTGCATGTCTATTTGCCTGTACACATCTCTGCAGCTGTCTTTTCTTTCAGCCCTGTCAACTATGGGCTGTGGTGCACCACAGTTGCCTTGACACCTGTACTGAATAGCACCATTTTGCAACACGTGGTATACTTTAACCACAGCAGCACATGAACAGTTTACAAACATAGCCATTTTGGAAATGCTACCCTTGCCCCAGAAGTTAACTATCAAGCCCTTTTGGATGTCAGATAAATCACACTGTTTCTGTGATAAAACAATGGCTGCACTATTTTCCACATTTCCCAATATGCTTGATATACTCTTCACTGCTAGCACTGTCACTGTCTGTATGTGAGTGATTATCGCATGTTGACGTCACACATAGGCTGTGGTCACATTAAAGTGACTGGACTTCACGAATAATGTACAAAGATAGAAAAAAGAAAAATGTATGAATTATACTTATGTACAACAGATCATAGTCAGTACCTACAAAGCAGTACATCAGATGAACCAGAAATGTATACTTTCCATAAACGACTCATCAGCATACCAAATACAAGCGTAACATTATACGGAGATGAAGTGTGGGCAATACACAGGACAGACAAAAAGAGAGAATCTTTAGAACAATGGTGCTACAAAAGAACGCAGAAGATAAGGTCATATCAGGTAACCAATGGGATATTGAATCAAAAAGGGAAGAAAAGAGGTTTGTGGTATGGTTAAAAGAAGGGACGAATTGACAATAGACATCCTGAAGCACCAAATAATCATCAGTTTGGGAATATATGGGAGTGTGGGGTGTAAAAATTGTAGAGTGAGACCAAGGTTTGATCACAGTAAGCAGGCTGTAACAGGTGTAGAGTGTAGTAGTTATGCAGATACGAAAAGCTGTGTAAAAGATAGATTTGCACGTAGAGCTGCATCGTACAAATCTTTAGACTGATTATTATATCAATCTCACACCGTCAAAGTTTTACTTGCTTGAGACAATGACAAAATTCTGCAGAGGTATTCACTGGCCCCGAAAATTTTCTAAGAGCTAAGTGTCTTTGCTAAAGATGGCTTCTACTTGCATAGTTTAGGTCCAAAAATATTTAGCAATAAGCTGACATATACTTGCCAAGTTATAAAACATTAGGCAAACTTACGAAGTGATGAGGATGATAAAATGTGTTGCAATAAGTAACACAAAAACAAACAATTACTTGGAACTAAATATGCTACAACCTATAAAAAGAAGTCAGAATAAATACATGTTATGCACTGGAATATATGTGGTTTGAGTACTGATACTTTAAACAACAAAGCTGTAAGCTAGATGAATTGGAAAGCTGTAAGAATGTGCAAATATTAGAGTTATTTGTCTGAATGAGCATTGGTTTACTGAGGACAGTTATAATTTTAAATATAATCTGACATTTCAAGATAGCAAAATTATATTAACTATTTAACCGAAGCTTCCAAGTACGCTAGAAGATTTTTGTGGAGAAAAAAAAAAAAAAAAAGGAATAGTGCAGATTTTAGCACTGATATCACAAGTGTAAGCAATTACGGTTGCCGTAGGAAAACGTTTGAAGTATGAAAACCTAAATGGAAAGGAACTCTGCCAATGAAAATTGTTAATAGTTTTCTAGATGTCTTTAATGAAACATTTCCATCTAGAACCTGGTAAATCACGCGACAAAGCAGGTCACCCCAAGGCATAAAAATTTCCAGTGTAAGGAAAGGCAGCTCCATAGAGAAATACTTATTTAATTGACTATGTTCTTCATAAAATTATATATCAGAGAGTTGTCTAGGCAGCAAAACTACTGGCAGAAACAGGATAATTTTAAATCATAAAAGTAAGACAAATGCTGTGCGGATCAGTTATTAAATCTGAATTAGGTGTTAAAGTCTGTTACCAAGAAATTTCGAAAAGTTTTCTGAAGGAAACACTATTGTTAAGACCAAGCCAAATACCAGAGTGCTTCAATGAATTCTTTAAAAATGTCGTACAGTCTGATGTAAATCCTCAACATCTTAAAATTTTTTCAAAAGTTCCAGCGAATGATGTAGAAAATGCGATCTTGGCATTCAAACAGACTGGGATGGAATACCCCCTAAAGTTATTAGAGTAGTAGACAACATAACTGCACACCCACAAACTCAAATAATTAGTATTTTGAAGAGGGCAGCTTCCGAGAGGTACTGAAGCACACTGAAGTTAAAACCATTTTCAAGAATGAATTGAGAGATGTAATGGGACATTATCACCCTATCTCAATTTTCCCAGTTATATCTAAAATATCTGAAAGTTCCTCCTAAAATCCAAAATTTCATTACAAAATACTATTCTAAATAATTAGTTTAGTTTTCAACAATGTAAAAATCCCATGGATGCAGTTCTGCTGAGCAAATAATACTGTTAGACCAGAGAAAGGTGACAGGGATCTTCTACGACCTCACAAATGCTTTTGATTCTGCAAACCCTCTTTATTTACAAACTTGACTAATACAGCGCTGGGGGCAGTGCCTTACAATGGCTGGAATCCTATTTATGAAAAAAAAAAAAAAATCTAAAAGGTAACTTTACTTCAAAAGGGGAAAATTATTATTCTGAATGGACAATAATATCTCAAGGTGTCCCACAAGGCTCTTAGGTTTAAATCTGAATGAAAATTTGACCTGGAGGGCACACATTGATAGCTAGTTAAGGCACTCATGTTCAGAAAAAAACAAAACACCTTGAGTGACGAGAGATAGGACATTCATATTCACAGGATATGCACATTAGTAGGTTCTGCAGAACTGATTAGGGTTCAGTACGTGTCCTGCTGCCTAATAGGCACAAGGTCTGCCATGGGCCCTGATGATTTTTTCCATGCGTGACAGCATCAACAGGTATAAGGTGCAAATTGTGTCCTGCAGTATAGCCATCCAAGCCGCATTCACCTGGTTCCAAAGTTCATCTGTAGTAGATGGCACTGGGTCATAGTGTTGCACCTATCGTTTCACCATATCCCACACATTTCGATTGGCAACAAGTCTGGTGATCTGGCTGGTCAGGACAAAAGGTTGACATCCTGTGACACCAAGAAGGCATGTATTCATGCATCATCATGTGGTCGTGTATAGTGCCGCTGAAAAATGGCATCTGGGAAGTAGTTCAGAAAGTGTGTGGCTATGGGTCGCTGGATGTCATTCACAAAGGTTACACTGGGCATAGTGCACTGGACATGCACTAACTGTGATTTGTGGTTGTACCCAACAGCACCTCGCACTATAATGCCTTGAGCTGGCGCTACATGTCCTGTGTGAATGCAGTCACTGAGATGCTGCTCCCCATGTCTGTGGCGGACAAAAATGCGAACATTGTTTTCAAACAAACAGAACCTGGATTCATCTGGAAACACTATCTGATGCCATTACTGTCCCCAGTGACTTCATTCTATACAACACTGCCGTCTAGCATGTTTCTGTACATTTGTCAAAGGAAGGCAGAGAAGTGGGTGGCATGCATGCAATCCATGTGGTAGCAAAAGGTGACCGACTATCACCCCTGATAGTGTATGATGTGTTACTCTGCTCCACTGTTGTGCCAGAGCTGAGGAGGCTGCAGATCTGTCCTGCAATGCCAGTCTGATGAGATGTCAATCCTCTCCAGACAGATGGCATGGGTGGTGCAACCTGATCTATCTTGTCATGTTGTATGGTTTTCTGTGAACCATTCTGCACACACCCTTTGCATTTTGTCCCACATGAGTAGTGATTTCCCGGATGGATGCATCACATTCTCTCAAGTCAATAATAAGCCCTCTTTAAAACCCACTGATCTGACACTATGGTCCATGCATACATCTGCGAGGCATTCTGTCCGTCTGCTCAAGTCACACTGATCGATTACCTTCGGTTTATAGCGGCAACAAGGGCCGCAGCCACATTGCATTGGTAGGTGGTATGGGGCTGCGATATCGATGTTGACCTGAAAACCGCATGCTGACGTGGTTCTTATATTAATCATTTCTTCAGAGCATACTAATGTACATGTCCTGTGAATATCAATGTTGTATCTATCGTCATTCAAGGTGTTCTGTTTTTTTGTGAATATGAGTGTAAATTGAGCACCTTTGTATTCAAGAAGCACACATCAACAGCAACTGACTTCAAAACACTGAAAGTAGCGTGTACAAGTTAACTTGGAACTATTATTATGTGTGGTGGTAATTTTTTTTTTTGGGAGGGGGCAGGGTTTGGGGGGGGGAGGGGGGGAATAAGTAGTCTGCTAATGTAATGTAGTGACTAAACATACGGGGGGGGGGGGGGGGGGGGATCATTCAGAATAGGTGCACTGCATATCAATTTCGTCTATTGTTCGGAAAACTTCAACAATAACTCTCCAGTCCCTTTATATTTATGAGATTATTATCTTTCTGAATACCAAACAGAAATTTAGAACACAAGAAACAAAGAAAAGTTTCTGTTGCCCACCCACAGCTATAAACTGCAGTATATCCACCCAGATGCCCCGGCAGCTCAGTACACAGGAAAGAACATTTATAATAAATTAAAAGTAAAGGGAACAATGTAATGCAGATGAAGTTAGGCCCACTTAAAAGAAAGTTAAATGAGGCACAGGTACTGAAATGCTATTATCTGGTGGGTGAATTCATGCAGAACAAATTGGTAATTTGTGACTGATACAACTTGTCATATGTCCCACTAAGTGTATTTAAATGTTCACAGAAATATCATTTAAGTATTATATTATTTATATTAATGTAAAAATTATTGTAACTGTTATGTAAATTTCTGACATGTCACCTGTACACAAACCAAATGGATTGTAAATGTATGCTACAAGATGAATAAATCACAACTCACAATTCTGCACTGTTAAGGTTTTAAATCAGCAAACTGGGGCTGGTTTTGGTTTATAAACAGAATTTTATGGACAAGATACAATGAAACTGCTGTTACATTGGAAGTAAAGTACTGCCAGATGGCATAATGTGCTGAAAGAAACTGAATAATATGAATAATACAACAAAATTCATCAAAACAGTACAATGACCCCATTTGGAAATTTTTGTGTGGGAATCACTACTGATAAACACTGTATACATTTAACACACTAATTTGATACTGAAAATGAAACTGCTTTAGGTAAGAGCTAAACTATCAGTGTAATTAATGGGTGAAATCATAAGCAGATTAATCAACAGAGATGTGAATGATTTTGGTTCTTGTGAGTTAATGAGCATTTCACTCATTTAAATATATGGCCGAAAGTCAGCCTACAGGAATTGTGAAATGAACCATGTTGCTCAGGATCATGTGCCACAAAGAGCACAGATTCACCACGGGATGGGGAAACTCACGGGTGTCTATTGTCTATTGAGGCCTAAGTGCTGTAGTGTGTGAGTGAGACAGATGAGAACCTACATCATAGGGAAACCCAGTAGAAGCCATTTGTGGCCAAGGAGACATAGCAGTGTTAAATATGGCAGACCTAAGATTGGCCATAAAGGGAAACATTTATGAAAACTATTTAATTCCATAGTAATGCAGGGAATCAAGCCACAGTAATTTTACTCTGATATCCTCCATAAATTTTCATGGTGATCCCAATAAAACTTGAATATTGATCATATATATAAGTGTTTAGGATTTACTGTTAAAGTGACATTAACAAGTTTTGTAATAAAGACCTGAATGCTAAAATCTGAACACTTCGGTCAATCTTAACAATTGACATTTCATACAGAAGCACATCATTACAATGACAAACCCTGTAAATATCACCTCTGTAACTTTATTTTTTTTAAAAAAGATATAGTAAATTTGAATTATTAGTATTTACAGTTAAGCATCAAATCATCATTTTCTCCACACAAAACATACTGAATGATGACAACATAACGCCTTATTGAATCTTTAGGTAATAGAATATTTGTTGTAAAGATTAGTGCATAATAGTTACTTTTGTTCTTTATTTATTTATCAGAAAGCACATTGGTGCAAGGCTACTGGCCGTGGCATTCAAAGCTAAGAAGGAAACTGTATTAACTTTAAGTAAAAGAATTTAACATTTATTATGTAGTGGATATAGGATGTGAAAGTGGTCAAGCTTTGATTATTTAAATATGTTAAAATGTAAAATAATGTAGAATAAGCTGTAATCAGATGGACAGGTTCAGGAAAGGGAACTGCACTAGTCAGTTGAGCGAGTATGTTCCGCATGTGGGAAATGCAGCTGGGGATGGGCAGAGGGACAGTGCTGAGGCAGATGCGAAAGTGGACAGTTCAGATAGAGACACCAAAGGGTACAGTTCAGATTGAGATGCGAAAGTGGACAGTTTGTCTCTAGGCAGCTAGGAAGTGAAACAACTTAGAAAATTTCGCATTGTGCGGTATCGAGGGACTTAGTCTCTGAGTGGTGAGCAGCCGTGCGCCTTGTGTGTACTCTTAACTTCTCGTGTAGATAACTTTTATTTCGCGACGAGATTGTGAATGATTGAACTGTGTCAAATGGATATGCGCTCGAGAGTAACAGTAACTCTAAATACGACCACTTTCACTATTAGTTTGCTTTCTGAATAAACACTATCCTAACCAAATAGCAACTGTGTGGTCTACATCATTTATGGGTTGTTAATTTAGTTCCCGGTATTATTATTACTGTTGTTACATTTTACATCAACTTTGTATTTTGCAAACTTGCCATCAGCCAGACAATTTATCCAAAGGGTCACAAGTGTGTAATTTAGGGCGTGTAATGCGACACATGAGGTTCAGCCCCTACACAAGTTTGAGCCAAGACATTTCAACAAAGAGGAACTGCATGTGAGCCCGAACATCTTCGGGATGTTAGTTCACGTTCTCTAGGAGTTAAAGGGCATTTCACTGATCAGCAAGTGAGAAAAGGTTATGAAAGAGTACATGAACACATTTTTCAGTCTATTTGTGTAGCAAAATCAAACAGCAATAAACAATTTTTTGGTGGATAAAATTGCAGTAGTTTTTCACAGTTATTTTCTCTAACTTAAAGAAATAAATTTTTGGGGACACGATAAAATATTTGCATCATTACTATTAAAATATCTTGAAATATATTGCATGGTATACTGAAAGATAAAATTGGCTACATGAAAGCCATTATCTATCTATCTTGTAGACTGCCAAGTTTCTTTACTTGCATTAGTCCAGAACTAGATCTTAAGATTTTATTCCCCATTTCGAACCTGTGACAATTTAGTTTTCTGTCATGTCATGGATAAAATAATGAAACAAAAATATATGTTGGCGCACTGAAATTCTTCCTTCTTTCCCCAGTTAGCAATAAGGGATATATATGTTTAAGAAGAGAGATTTCTGCACAGTATGTTAACAGTAAGTTGGCCAAACAGCTCCCTAGCTCTGAGTCTGTAGAAGTCTAAAGGTTTCTGTTTGTGCTCATTCATTTTTGGCTGCAGCCAATGTTACCTAGCTGATAGTACTGTAGCCACTGTTACTTGCTGTGTTACTGTGTTGTACTTCACTATTTCATACTGTTTCATTTGACTTTGATAAATGTATGTAATGTTGCATTACGATCTCTATTAAACATGTCAATACGCAAGATGATTTCAGTTTTGAATACAAACAACATTCAAGCAATTTTTACCTATGCACATCATGTGTTAAAGTGCCTGCACTGCAGGAGGCAGATGGAGCTTGTTCTCCTTGCACTTCTAACCCTGCCATGGTCTCCGTAAGGGCAAGGCTTCTTCTGTTCTCCAAAACCCTTGAGCATTGGCCACCTTATAGTTAACACATTATATGTGTCAAATACAACAGCACTATGTAATGTACTGAACATATATGTGATGTAAGGTCATTTATTGTCTGGACTTTATATAAGCATGTATTGAATATGAGGGGTGTGTGTGTGTGTGTGTGTGTGTGTGTGTGTGTGTGTGTGTGTGTGTGTGTGTGAGATATGTATAGCTTTATTATTTACGTCTTCAACAACTCATAAATGTACAGCAATTAGACCAAAGTTTTTTTGATAATACTCAGAACACAGAAGTAACAGAAAAAAAAGAAGGTTAACAGGCCGGCAACAGTTCTGAATTTCGTACAACAACTTTCGCTTCTACAACGGTATCCAAAATTAAAGCAACAAATGGGTATTTTGTAAGGTTATGTTTCTTTTGCCACAAAATAGTGTAAAGAAGTGATGATAAAGCAGAAACAATGTAAAGAATACAGAATGTAAACAACTGCAACATGCATAATGGTAAACAAAAATGTTCTTAATTTTTTGTAACTTATGGATTTGCACACACATTCTGACCACTGATTAATGCGCTCAGTATGGGGTGTGACCACCTCTAGCAACAATACAGCTCTGACAAAGATGGGGCATGTTATGAATGATGTCATCAACCTTATACTGAGGCAATAACACCCATTCTTCTAGCAGAGCTGCTCACAACTCTCAGAGTGATTGGTGGATGCTGATGTGATACAACTTGTCTCCCCAGTGCATCACAGACATACTCCATGGGATTTAAATAGGGAGAGCAAGCAGACCACATCATGCGTGTAATATCTTCTGTTTCCAAGAAAACATCAACCACCCATTCGCTATGAGGTTGAGTATTAAAGTCCATCAATACAAAGTCTGTGCACACAGTATTTCACAACAACCGCTTTTAATGTCCCAAGATCTTGCTACGATACCTGACAGCAGTTAACCCTTGCCAGTTCTTTTTTACACCCGTACAATTTCATAATGAGGTGTTTGAGTGGTCAACAAAATCCCTGCCCCTCCTCAACAATATAAGTCTCTTTTCCATAATGTTTGGGCGCCGAAATCATGATCCACATTACCTCCAGAAACAAATCCATTGAGAATCACTCTTGAGACCATCTCGGGAATAATCTGTGAGAACAACATCGGGCCACTGTTCGACCATCGACATGGCATGGCGACAAATCCATTCTAGACGTTCCCGTCTACGAAGATGCATCAGAGGTACACATACATTAGGTCTCCAACAATAAAGGTCACTCTGCTGAAGCTTTCTGTACACATTTGCCTTGATATATACCAAGGCGGTGCTGTTGTGGCCGTACAGCCAAATAATGGTCCTCTCTTTCTGATGTGACACGTGGTCGTCCCTCCACTGGTCTTCGGGATAAAGTTTCAGTCTCTGTAAACTGTTGCCACAATTGATAAACAACAGAACGATTCACATTAAGCCATCAAGCCAAATCGGTCTGTGACTGTCCTACTTCCATTCTTCTGAAGACCCTCTACTGCAGAGTCTGGTTGGTGTCTTCTCTGTGCCATACTGCACCCTCTGTGTCTGTGTGCCCAGTGTAAAGTAATCGACCATCGGAACTAAGGTTTATCTAAAGCGAAGAGTATGATACCACACTATACCACGTAAGGTTCTATAAACAATTCTTCAGTTATTTAAGAAACCAGTATAACAACCAGTACAACAGCAATTGTGGATTTGGAACTATCTGGCAAACACTACCCTGTTAGACAGGTGTCATGACATCATCATTGGGGTGGTTGTCAGTTGACTGCAATGCCATCTTCCATGCACAACACATCTGTTGACAGTTTTTATGGTTATATCGTGAATTAAACACACAATGGGGAAATAGTGGTCTGTTGTTTTAATTCTGGACACCAGTGTGTTTGAACATTATCAGTTTCCACATGTTATTGGTCAAGCAGTAAATTTTAGTTTACATATTTCTTCCTTCATAAATAATTTTTTGACATCTAATTCGCAGCTGCTTAAGTATGTAATGAACCCTTCTATAAGACACCATAAATCATTCTGACACACTACGCACCAAAAACTTTTGCATGAAAATACATTAATAGCACAAAAATATTTTGCCCGGTTCAGACCATGTGTGTCCTGTTTTTCTTTTACAATCTCTTTAAGAGTAATGTTTTGGAATGAATTACTTTCATATTTTATGCATTTATGATAGGAGTGTGAGTAAATAATATAAAATGGTAACAGAAGCAAAGTTCTACATGCTTATGATAAAAGGTATATACGACTGAATTTTATTTAAAACTTTATTAAAAATTTGAACAATCATTCTGATACATGTGGCTGGTTTATCACAGAGAACGAATGATTTAACAGCCATTATGAGACATGAAAATAAACCACCCATATCTAACAGTTTAAGCAAAAGTTCAGGCAACATTCAAGTCTCTAACATCCATTCACTGTTTTTTAAATTACATAGTACACAACTATGTAAATTTCTGTTCTCTTTTCTGAACACTATCAAATAACCTAACATTGCTGGTGCACCACAAATCAGCACCTCTTTGTTCCTGTAGTCTGTGGCTTTATATTATTGAGCAGTCAATTATTCTTAGTACTGTATGTGCAATTTCTTTTCATCAGAGTGACCAATAAGGTTCAACATAGCTTTCTAGTAGGTTTCACTTGGTGTAATTTTGTGCTTCCAGAAAATTGATCTCCTTTTCCTGTGCAAGCTTCCTTCTAAGATGTGAAGTGTCAGAATGCAAATAGTATGGCACACTGCATTGTCACATGCCCTTCAGAAGCATTCCTTGACTTCATTGTCAGCTTTATCATTCAAACAGCTTCCTGCACGACCTGGTACCATTTTGACATGCAAACCACAAATCTGAGCATATTCAGCTGACGTCTGAGTAGTGACACAAAGGGGAGAATAATTTAACCTTATCAAAATATTACATCACAAATCAGATGGAGTATGATGGTTCACCAGTGTGTGTGTGTGTGTGTGTGTGTGTGTGTGTGACATGCACTACAGTGCCTGTAGCCAGCTTAATACCCTCCCAGTGGATGTCGTCAAATATTCTTAAACAAGAAAGTTTGCCTAATATGTGACTGCATAATCCCTTTCCTGAACATACCATTGTTTCAGCCACTGTTGCAAGTGTCCTTTGTAAAACATAAAACCCGTATCTTCTGCTCAAATTTCCTGTCTCCATAATATCAGCAACATTTGATGAGAAGAGCTTGAAAGACTGGACCCAGAACAGAAAATCATGCAAATGTCCACGTAATAAGTAACATTCTATGGGTCTCATGTTGATGCTATTCTTTCAATTGCTATAGAAAGAAATCTGACACTTAATACTCTTCCCTGTGAAACACAGTTATTTTGGGAGCATTGGTTCAAAAACACATCAAGAACTCTACATCAAAAGTATTGTTTTCTCAGGAGAGATTGTAATATAATTGAGCAAGGACCACAAAAACCCCAGTCATGTATTTTCCATAGAATAATATGTTTCAATGTAGTATTATACACTATTTTACAGGGTGTCTGGGCTAGAGGTATACAAAAACATTTGTTTTCATTTCAGTACCTATTAAAATTTATAACTTTATTTGTCCAACATGGTGCACAGAAGCTCAAACATTTTTACGCGTGTTGGTACAGTTCAATGGGGGCATCATTTGTAGCTCAACAGAGAGCGAAACAGAACTCCATTTCTCGCCGTATGTCCATAAGCGTGACAGGTATTATGGTCTCTACTGCAGCATAGATCCATTGTCTCAAATGTACATCTTGAACCTTTGTTCAGTAAACAACGCCCTTGATAAAATCCCATGCACTGACATCCAACGAAATCAGACTGGAAGACAGAGAGGGCCAGGCCATGGACTCCCCCTTCCAATCCATCGTTTAGGAAACATCTCCCGGAGAAATGTAGTAACAGCACAGTGATAGTGGGTTGGGGCGCCATCCAGCTGGGAAATGATGTCGAGAGGCATTTTTGGAAATGCATAGTTCACCAAGTCGAAACAGGAGGCCCTGTCATTTCAGACCCCATAAAAAAAATGGACCAATCATAAAATGTTTACGTAATCCCAATTGCACATTAACTTTTGGTGTATCCCTTTTGCATTCAATCACTTCTCCTGGAGTCTCACATCTCCATATTCGAAAGTTACATCAGTTAACTTTGCCTCGGACGTGGAAGGTAGATTCATCAATGAACAGCACTGAGGTAGTTGCCTTTGTCTAAACGATACAACATTTCAACAGAAAAATCACACTGCCTGCAGTATTCCTTAAGCTTAATGTGATGCAAAACTTGGAATCTGTAACCATGCAGCTGGAGATGTTTGTGAACAGTGTCATGCACCATTGGATGAGGGACAGCTAGTTCCTTACTTGCTTTTCTGATAGACTTACATGGGCTTCTGGTGAATGCTTCCTGCACACAACCCACAATCTCTTCATTCACATGAATTTTAGGATGTTTTCCAACATTTGAAATCAAACTTCGCATTTCTCAAAGAGTTCTGTCTCACTGACAAATGGACCTGTGTGTGGGAGAATCCACATTCCATTGACTTCTTGCATGCCACTGAAAAAAGGTTACACATTTTTAACTCTGCTAACCACAGCACACACTGTACCTTTCATTGTGGAGTCCACATGTTGACTGTCATGAGTATGTCTGCCTGCTGCACAAACAGGATTAGTGTGCATGCACCATATGACTCAGTGCTGTTCATGAGATGGTGAGGATCACTTCTTGAAGCCATTGCTGATGATAGCCAACCTTTGCCACTAATCCCCTCCTCATTGACTCCCATGCTTCTGCTGATAGTGTGAAACTCTTAATAGACATTCTGCATCTCTTGGCTTATGTTTGCATTTTCACACTGTATGAATGAAATCAAGTCAAAGTGACATAGGACAACATCAATGTGATAGCTAGAAAGACAAGTGATTAAAGTAACAGAATCAAAAGAATGTGGGATATAAAGAGGGCAGTTATACGAAAGTGACAGAAAGGCATAGTTATGAATTCACTGAACTGGGGCAAGGGGGTGTTAAACAACATTACTGAAATATACTGCATTGTCACTGATCATTTCCTGTTTACTTTGGTAAACTGGATCAAAGTTGTTGCAGAAAACCAGTCACACAGTTTTACTGCATAACTTTTTTGATGAAATATTGGAGTTAGGGTTTAAAGAGATTAATAGAAAAGAAATTGAGGCAATAAGTTTCTGAAGTCTAAGGATTCATATGGTTGTCAGATGCAAAGTACTACAGAAGATTTCTGCGCCATACATTAGCAGCACAATTAATTACTACTGTAAAATATCTTTTAAGCTATGTATTTCCCTATACAGACTTAAAAATTCAGAAGTGAATCCTGCGCACAAAGAAGAAGAAAGAGTTGATGTTTGTAACTGGCCTATCTCTCTCCGACTACTATTTTCAAACATATTCTAAAAGAAAATTTGCTACAGCATAGTTGTCCACTTCCCTGTGCACAACTTGCATATTCACAGTTCAGATTTATAAATAGTTCTTCAGTTGACATTGACAAATATTCCTTCTTGCTTGAAATAGTACAAGACATTGATAAAAAGATGTAGCCATTTTCATGTGTTATAGCTTTTAATAGTACATACCCATGTTGCACTGGTATGTTTTCTCATATCATCTAAACACCTTCTACTAAAAATTTCTTTCTTGTTCTGGGATCTAGTAAAGAATTTCCCTGATCCAATCACCATCCAGTCATGCAGCTATGTTACCTGCCCACCTCCATATCAGTTTCATTACTTCTGATATTTTAATCCAGTTTCTTTCTACAACAATCTTATTTATTTTTCCCATTTCTCCTGATAATTCCCAGCCCTTTGCTCAATGAGCAATCCTTAGTTTTTGTTTAAAATTCACATCTCATCACCAGAACTCCAAATTTATAATGTGCCTTGACTGAAAATTTTGCTCCACACACATGGGAAACTTCAATTTAAAAAGTGATTTAGTTTACTGAAAATAATTCAGGCCATATTTGACTCTTCTGAACATTTCTTTTTTGTTCATCCAGAGAGTGTCTTCAACAGCCCTAAATACAAAAACTTGGCAACCAGTTCTATGGTTTGTTGGTTTGCATTACTTTCTTCCTGATGTGTTTATTCTATACAATTTTAGCTTACTTGAACTGATTCTCAGCCATATTACTGAACTTTATTATTTTAGGTCTTCAATTCTTTACTGAAGTTTACATGCATGAGAAGCGAAGAGGACAATGTAATCTGAAAAAAGTGGTTCAGATGTAGTCCATTAACACACATGCCCTTTGTGTTTTCCTTATTTAAGATTCTGCAATCTTTGTCTAGGGCTACTGGGGACAGATGGATTGATATGGAATCTCCTAGCCTGACTTACATTTCAGTCCTGATTACCTTACTATCCAAATGCAGTTCAATGGAAGCTATTTCATTGATATATATATTCTTCAGCACTGCAGTATATTGCTAAATAAATCTGAACATAACATAAAAATGGGTAAGGTATTCAGAGGTTTTCAGTCTTTGAGAGTTAAGAAGTGGACTATTGCTTTCAATGTTACATGACAAGAAATCAAACAGTATACGACAAGGCTATTGTAAGCTTCCATACTACAGTCACTTCTCTTCTTACTATATACTACCGATTTGTCTTGAATTGCAGCAGGTATCTCTAAAACTGCTTTGCTTCCAGAGGATACAAACAAGACTTGATACAGTTCAGGAACAGAATAATATGACAATTCACAGAGGAACAATTCTTCATTCACATCTCATGTGCTGACTTAATTCCAAAATTGAATAAGGTGACAGTGTGGTTCAGGTATTAGGAACCGCATTCATTTCTTCACTCAGATTTAAGCCTTCTGTGGTTTCTCTAAAACATTTAACACAATTGCTGGGACAGTTCCTTGAAAATGCCAGGACAGACTTTGTCCTCGTTCAAGGAGCACATCCTTCTGCAATCAGATCTCTGAATTGTTTTAACAGCAACAATGTTGATAGTAACATCAAACAGGATGATTTCAGACACTGGAGGGATTTCGAACAGTATGGTTTGTTTGCTTTTTCCTGCTGTATAGCAACAAACTGCCATTCATTTTCACTTCCGCGTGCCTGTGATTTTCAGCGCCAGATTGTATTTATCACGCTCTGCAATTCTTATTTTGGGCTGATTGTTTACCTATGTAAATATCTGATGAACAGTCTCACTGTTGAAAGCTCACACAACATTGCTGAGTAGAAACTTTCCATTGTTGTGACTGGTGGGACAGTATTATAACTTCAATTGTCAACGAGCTCAGTAGCCTACAGCAAGGCGACATTTCCTATACAAGTTTGGCAATTTTTTGTGTAAAGTTATAAAATAAAAACAGGTTTTACAAAATTGTGTATTGTGGGGGGTGGTTTCAGACTGCCGAGGACATATAGAAGCAGGAAAGGTGCTAAAGGATGGTGTAATTATAACCCGGAAGTTTTAGATAAAGCTGTTCACAATATTCTGTGTGGCAATATTCTGTGTAGTTTGTACGAAAAACCTAGGTCAACCTTACAAAATAGAGTGCAGGAAATGCATCAAAAAAATTGGGACTATGATCAGTAGTAAATAAGGAAGAAGAAACACTGAAGCACGGTAACTTGAGGGCTGCACATTACGGATTTCCTTCCATGCGGCCATTTGGGCTGTCTTTCAGCCTTAACAGGGGTGGCTGCCAGGTGTCATGGAGGACTACAAAAGTCAGCAGTTTTCTGTAGTGGATGTCAGTTGGGACTAGCTAACCCATCATTCCAATCAGTTGTGGCTGTGACCTATTGTACCTTCGACTTTGCCATCTCCGAGCTATCTGGGCGATGGGGTAGGTCACAGCATTGTTGCATTATGAGAGGCTCCCAACTGTGACAGTGTGCTCACCCTCTGCTGTCCAAAATTATTGTTATGATATTCAATACTGGACTGCTGCATGGCATGCAAATGCAGGTGCACTATTGTGTTTGCCAGCAGGACCAGATCTGGAATTCTACCGACAGGAGGCTCTTGATTTTGTCTTGGATGGTGCCTTACAGCAGACTTTGCTAGATTTTCTTTTGACAGTCACCTGGCCCGTTTTTCTAAAAAACCATTTTAGCTGTCCAGATGGGTGACCAGAGCATGCTTTTTCAGGAGTGGATTCAGTGTGCCAGAAGATTTTTCTCTTGTGTGATAGACTCAATGCCATACAAGCGGTCCTCTTGCTTGTCATAAAGGAGCAAAGCTGTCAAGTGGTCATCATTCAACATCTTGTATGGGCTTGCGCAACCTACACACAAAACCTGGCTACTGCTGCATCAGTTTCCCCAAAGCCCTCTTTTCCCTGCTCACCGTGGCAGTCTCTGCCCCAAATAAACCAGTGGACCAACCGTCACCCCAGCCTCTGCAATCTTCCACCACTCCAGCAGAGCACGCAGTGTCAACATTGTCTCTTTCAATGATCAATCCACTATCTCGTTTTATGATAGAGGTCACGGCACAAACTGAGCCATTTTCAGGCCCAAGTGATCTATTGAGGATGCAGGCGTTTAGTATTCCCATCAGTGAACAGAAAGATTGATGCAGTGGAGCTGGTGTGGTAATTGCAACGGAATAGTACATGGCGGTGTCACAGAGTGCGTGGGTGAAGCATGGGATGGGCAAAGTCACTGAACCAAGTGTTTAACTGTTAGCAGTCCTAATGCTGATTTCAGTGCCCATGGACCAAGGCTTCACCTCACACAATGCTCTGTTTTCGTGTATTGACTTGTCAGTTGGTAGCACTGGTCATTTGTTGTTTTGCTCCATGCTCGATCTCTATGTAGTGTTTGGACACTCTGCCTTCCCAAAGATTGACTCACATTTCGAGTTTTGTCCCCTATTCTTCCTCAGCAACTGTTGGTTTGTATAGCTTACATTCCTGTTGACAGTGACTGTTCCTGCATTGTCAAGCATTGCATACATACTAAAGAAAGTAAACAGTTCAACATTGCTATCATGTTGCTTGTGATAATGGAAGATTGGCCGCAGTCACAGGACTGAAACAGCTTATACCATATCCTGTCTGGTAGCTGTAAGAGATAGCTATACACAATGCATTAGTGCCTTAAGGGATGCCGACTTGAAATTGACATGTTAGTCAAAATTTGCCAAAAGCTTATTGCAATACAGATGTCACACCAAGAAACAGACAATGACTTCTTTTGGACAAACTGGTATGTCTGTGAGTTAGGAAAATACAATGACAGTGTTCGTTACAGCTTCCCTTTGTCCCAAGTCATCTATTGTCAACAGCCTAACCTACACAGTGGTCTAGACAGTGGAAAGATACCAAATATGATGCAAATGCACATATTACGACATGCTGATACTTAAAAATACACGATTTGGGCATATGAATTAGTGAAGAACATGTCTCAAAGTTTTAAGCAATACACACCTTAGTTAGTATGAGGTACCAATAGTTTGCTTCATACGCACTATTTCAAATTTACGTTGAGTTTAAAGGCCTTCAATCACAAGAGATGTTTTTATTTAAAGGACTATGTATTTAGAATGCAAATTTTTGTTATTTTTACATGGCAATTCCCAAGGGGCTGCTCAAGTTAGCACTTGTAGAGATTTAAATTACTTATAATTTATCTTGTAAAAACATAAATTAGATTTTCTTTCACAAGTTAACATTACTAATAACTGGATGTATGCATTGTTTTAGATATTTATATTTTTTCTAACATACAGGGGGACAAGGAAGGAGCCTTCACGCGTGCACTATCTGAGATAAGAGACCGAGAATCATCTGTCAGATAATGCCGGCATCCCCCGGAAATGTTGCAATAAAAGACAACGGTCAATCCTTCCAACACCGGAAAAGCAAAAAGAATGGGCCCTTCTCAGAGCCAACTCTGACGATTGCAAGCCTAAACGTAGAGGGTATCACCAAAAACAAACAACAAATCATATCACAACTTTGCCGCACACACAAATGGGACATACTGTGTATACAAGAAAGAAGGGGCAATAAGACCAGAAATAGAAGGAATGAAATTAACCGTAGAAAATCCACATCCTAAATATGGCAGCGCTGTCCTCACAAAACCTGAGATGGCCATAATATCAACTAACAGAACTACATACAATAACATAGAATTACTGACTGTCGAGTGTAGCACCTTCACCATAATGTCAGTATACAAGCCGCCTGGAGAGAAGTTCAACTTGACTTTGCCGCCAAACTTCAACAACCAGAAAACACAGTTCATCTTAGGAGACTTCAACTGCCACAGCACATCATGGGGCTACAAACATACAGACGACAAGGGACATAAATTAGAGCAGTGGGCGGAAATAAATACCTTATCCCTGATTCATGATCCCAAGCTACCATGCTCATTCAGCAGCAAAATCTGGAAGCGCGAATACAACCCTGATATTTGTTTTGTAAGCGCAAACGTGGAAGACCGATGCTTAAAACTGCATATGCACCTCTTCCTAAAACACAACACCGACCTATCGGAATCCAAATATACGCTGCTTTGAGAACAACGAAAATACCATTCCGCAGACGCTTCAACTTTAAAAAAGCTAAATGGACAGAATATGCTGTGGAACTGGATGCAGAAATAGAAAACCTACACCCAATTCCAGAAAATTATCAAACTTTCATAGAGACCCTCCAAAAGATTTCTCGAAGACACATACCCAGAGGCTGCAGAGAGCATTTCATCCCAGGTCTCTGACGAATCAAAGAACATCGTGAAGGAGTACGAAATGCTTTACGAACAGGACCCCTTTAGTGAAGAAGTAGTCCAATGTGGAGAAACACTAATGGAAATGATTAGTGAATCAAGACAAAGGAAATGGGTCGAAACTCTGGAAAGAATGGATATGACCCACCTTAGCAAAGTCGCTTGAAACTTAATGACGACTTTGGGACAGCTAAACAATGCTCTTCAGTAACACCCAGTCAAATTGCCCATCAGCTCCTACTAAATGGAAAACCCAACAAGAAACGTCAGAAAATAAAAATAAGCAGAATTCAGAGTCAACAGTCAAGCATGTTCAAAATACCATTTACCATCAAAGATCTTAATCATGGAATGAACTCAATGAAAAACGGGAAAGCAGCGGAAGTCGATGATATATGCGTGGAACAGATCAAACAGCTCGGACCTAGTGCCAAGCAATGGATCCTGCAGCTCTTTAATCATTGCTTAAAAATGTGTAAGATCCCAAAGATGTGGAGGAAATCAAAGGTAGTGGCGCTACTCAAACCTGGGAAAGATGCAGGTCAACCGAAGAACTACCACCCAATAGCACTCCTGTGCCATCTGTACAAACTGTATGAATGAATAATCCTAAACCGCATAGCAAATATCACAGACCAAAAGCTCATTCCCCAAAAGGCTGGATTCAGACCCGGGAAATCATGCACCAGTCAAATCCTAGCACTCACATAACACATAGAGGAAGGGTTTGAAAACAAACAAATAACAGGTGTAGCATTGGTGGACTTGAGTTCTGCATACAACACCGTCAACCACAGAAAGCTCATGGAAAAACTGTACTGTACATTTAAGGATCATCAGTTCACAAAAATCATTGAATCTCTGCTGCAAAACAGACAGTTCTATGTAATGCTGGACGGAAAAAAAAAGCCGATGGCGTCGACAAAAGAACGGTCTCGCCCAGGGCAGTGTGCTGGCCCCCCTACTATTTAACCTATACACCAATGATCAACCAACACCGGAACGTACTACCCATTTCTTGTATGCCGATGATCTGGCCATTACAGCGCAAGGAAATAGCTTCGAGGAAGTAGAAGGGAAATTAGAAAGCTCGCTACACGTAATGTCTGAATACTATAAAGAGAACTCCCTCAAACCAAATCCACCGAAGACACAGGTTAGCGCTTTCCACCTCCGCACAAAACAGGCAAACAGGAAGCTGAACGTCACCTGGAATGGCAACAAACTGGACCATACGGACAAACCAACATACCTTGGTTTCGTGCTGGACAGATCACTGACGTACAGATATCACTGTGAAAAAACCTGCCAAAAAGTTGCTGCCAGGAACAATATTTTAAGAAAACTGACAAATAGTAAATGGGGAGCTAGTCCAACTGTATTACGAACAACTGTTCAAGCACTTTGCTTCTCCATGGCAGAATATGCATGCCCTGTATGGTCTCGATCTACACGTGCCAAAAAAGTCACTACAGTCCTTAATGAAACATGCAGGCTAACAACAGGATGCATGAAACCCACTCCACTTGGGAAAATATACAAAGCAGCTGGATTCTCATCTCCTGAATCCCGAAGAATTGCACATGAACATACAGAAAAATTTAAACAGATTTTCGACGAGCGCCACCCGCTGCATGGTTCTTCATGTGGACGTAGCATACTTAAATCCCGCAAGAGATTTCTTATTAGTGAATTGAACGAGCCTCCGAAGGACTACCCTGCCTCATGAGAAATACAGCAGTACATCAAGCTGGAAGATTTGGAGAACACTGAACCGCATCAGAACAGGCGTAGCACCAGTTAAAGCGAACCTAGTCAAATGGAGCTTCAAGGACAAAGGAGACAACAAATGCGACTGTGGTGAAGTTCAGGATATGGAACACCTTCTACAGTGTTCCATCTGCCCCACAAGATCTACCCCTGACAAACTATGGCTCGAGAAGAGAGAAACATTAGACTTGGCCTGACATTGGGCTGAAGGGTTTTGAAACAAATCTCTGGACACGAAAAAGTAAAGTAAGTCTAACATACACAGGTATTCAAAATGGTATGCTGTGAAAGAAAATCCAGTTAAATGTGCAAAATATGTGATCTGACAAAATAAATTAACTGGAATGCAAGTCTTCACAACTGTTAACAGAGACAGATCATTGGAAAATACCTTCAAAACTAATGACGAAATAATATGTTATTCCTTTCGCTGCTACGCCTGTATTATATTAAGTTGCTTCATGTCAGGTGCTACACTCACATTTACACAAGTAGTTCAATTTTAAATTTCATATGTTATGCTCATTTTAAATTGGTTCTGGTATTGCTATGCCCTGATAAGTACTATTCTCTTAAGTCTGTTTATGTCACTAAGCTTAAAAACTGCATTATTGTACAGTGCCATTTATTGTTGTACAGGTATTGATGTGTACAGAATGGCATCTTCATCTTACATTGGTCTTGGTGAAATAGATGTTTTAGCGTTGAATGAGTTATTTAGCATCTTGGAAAGTGAAGATGAATGCCATAGTTCCAATAATGTAGATGGTGATATAAGTGATAAACAGGCACCAGTAATTTTTCATTATGGTAACGCACATTTGCGTGACAATTCATATGCTGGCAATGCAACCTGTGCCTGTGCGCCATTTATGTACAAAAAAAAAGAACAGTGAATTTCATCTGAAAGTTGATAAGTTTAGTGAAACAAGTTCTGGTTTCAAAGAGACATTCTGTTCTGTGAACAATGAATCTGAAATATTAAAAAATTTTGCATGTTTTGTTGCTCAGGAACTCACAAGTAAAACTGCTTTTAAGATGAATAGATACTTTTAGTATTTGATTTTTCATACAGGTCCAGCATTGTCTAGGGTACAAAAATGAAAAGACACAAATTCTAAAGAAATTTACTTGTTTTTAGCACTAACCTTGCTAATTGCTAGGAATAGAGAACTAAGTGTGAATGACTGTTTGTCTACTGATAAATTGCTGCAAACTCCAGTTTTTAGTGAACAATGCTGAGAGACCACTATTTATTGTTACTTAGATTGCTACACTTCTGTGATAATGATAAGCCCGAACCAAATAACAGACTACAAGATACCATCTTACTTCTGGAGATATTGAAGCAAATATGTTTTTTTGTTTGTTTGTTTGTTTTGGAACCATATACTTTTTATATATAACTGCATTCGATAGTTCTTGAGAAGACAATTACAAGTCATTAATGTTGATGTTGAAATCTGTTGTAAAAAAATTGAGAAATGTCCTAAATTGTGAGACCACGGTGGCTGGAAATGGAATTTGCGGTACAAACACAACCACGCAGGCACCTTGCACCAGGCTCCTTAGCTGTAT
This sequence comes from Schistocerca americana, assembly GCF_021461395.2. Classification (NCBI taxonomy): domain Eukaryota; kingdom Metazoa; phylum Arthropoda; class Insecta; order Orthoptera; family Acrididae; genus Schistocerca; species Schistocerca americana. The sequence continues at coordinate 547,063,767 of NC_060119.1, forward strand.
ACTGTAAGGTAGGCATGCACTATGAGGATGAATCTTTATTTCCCCTTGAACAAACATAGACCTAAATGCATGTTCACCTACGAATGTTGTATATGGGAATACGAGATAGGCTATAATCTAGCGCATCAAAAAGGGCTTAGGAAAACTACTTCACATTTGTGTATCCTCACAGGTTTACACGAGCTGAAACAGAGAAATCAACTCTTCATTATTAAAGGATAAAGAGGTGTTATACACTGCAAAAAGCAACTACTGTATTAAATTCTAAATGTTAGGATGAAGATTTGACCTATCTTTTCCTGTATGTGACTGTGTGCGTCTTGAAGGTAAAATACATGCTGTCGGACAACTGTCTCTACCTAAGCTGCTCTAAATACATCATATGGGATGAATTCATTGAACTAAATATTTTACTCAAAATACTTTCATGACCACCCATACACCGCAAAATAAATATTTTTCTTAACAAAATGATGGTTCACACTCAATGAATGTATGTGCTGACAGTGTTATCAGCTACGTGCCGTGCACGCAGTCAACTTACTTGACATTGTAATGAAATTTCATACACATGTAAATGTAATAAACAATTTACTAACACTGATTCGGTGAACGCTCAAATTACATAACAAATTTTGTCTTAAAAAAAAAAATAAAGAACAAAATTACCTCTACAGGGAGGAAAAGAATAAATAACTTTATTCTTTACTGAAGCACCTGTTCAAACTGTTGATCACGGACTGGAAGGCACATTTACAATCGGCATTCAAAAGAAGAGTGAACAGATACAATTACAGTGGATGATATGGTAGATCATGCACTGGCGATTTGATGAAACATATTGTCTGGCGTAGTTGGAGTTCTGTCATAGACTGCATCTCTAAGTGCTCCCCAAAGAAAGAAAAAACCAAGAGGAGTCAAATCGGGGGACCTCGCAGGCCATTAGACAACAGAATTTCGTCCTACCCAATGTCCAGGAAAGTTCTCATTTAGTATCTGCGGTGCAATATGGGACGAGTGAGCTGGACAACCGTCTTATTGCAGCCATATACACTACCGAATATTCAGCGGTAGCTCTTCTAGAAGGAGCAGCAGAAGGTTCGTCAGAAAACGTGCAGTCTAATGTCCATTTAGAATGCCCGAGATGAAGTAAGATCCCACAATCTAATTTCCTATGACAATGCACCACATGTTTATGCTCCATGCCTGCTGATGTTGCACCTGACGAAGCCAGTGTGGATTTTTAACTGTCCAGCAGAGCGTGTTATGTGAGTTTACATTAGTGTGGGTAGTAAACATTGCTTAATCAGTAAAGAGCACACACTGGAAAAAACAGACAGTTGTCTCTCAGCTGCTGAAGGGCAAACTGACAAAATTCTGTATATAATAGAGTGCCTGATGAGGTAACACATGATAGGGATGGAAATTCTCTCAATGCAGGATGCAAAATACACTCATCTGGCTGATTCCTCATTCCTTGGCAATACATCTTGTACCATAGTGCCGATTCATTAGGGTCATAGCAAGAACAGCTTCTTTGTGTTCTCTGAGAGCTGTAGTCTCCTTTCTTGTCCTCTTTTTGACATTCAAGCAGCCTGTCCGCACTGGCATCTCAATAATTTGTGCAATTGTCTGCCGCATCAGAAATTGGTGATCTGGATAGACAGCCCTATATCACTGTAATGTTTTCTATGGCATTTCTTTGAAATTCACAAAATAAAAGTGGTTTATCTAACTTCTCCTCACTGATGTACACGTTTGCACACAATGAATGCTGAAGCAGAAATGAGCACTCTGTTATGCAGACAAAAAGTAAAGCAGGCAAAAGTGTTGACCTTCTGACACACTGTAGCATGAGAGCTTTATTTGGCGGTGTTTGCACCTCTAATGTCAATTCCGGCAGCCACCGTGCTCTCAAATTATGACATTTCTTGAATTTTTATGACAGATTTCAATGTCAATATTAACAAACGCTAAATCACTGCAATTGTCTTTCTAAGAGCTATTGAATGCAGTTATAAAAAGTACACTGTTCCATCCAGTGCTTTTTTCCTAAAAAAAAAGTTTGAGGGTACTTCGACATTGGATATAATGCAGTGAAAATTACTTATAACTGAAGGATAGGATACCACCCATCTGCTTTTAGCCATGACGTTGATGTAGCGGGAGCGCAGAGACATCTATCGGTAGCTCGGCATTTGAGCGTACGCATATCCGTTTAGCACTACCATCGCCCACTATTAGCGGGCGTGCAAGGGCACTACATGCTTGTTGAACTGGTTGCCAGCGATTCAGCTGTCGAGAACAGTTGCCGCAGCTTTGAAATGCTTGAAACAGTCAATGACGTCACTTTTCCCACCAAAAACTGCACTGGTATCGTTCGTATTGCAATTACCAACACGAAAAAATGAAATAAAAAATTTACGTCCGTGAAATAAATCATTGGCACTCTTCCAAGTTCTCAACACCATAAAAAAATTATTTTGCCGGCGAAAAAGTTTAGGCGTACGCATCCCCCAGCGTTCCCCCAGAAAAACAGCACTGGTTCCATAAAAAAAAGTACTTGTTTCAATATTTTCGTTGATATCAGTGCCAGAAACATTAACACATGTCACTCGACACACTAACATCTGCTGAAAACTGCATTTCGATATTGACCATATTCAGCATATATTAAATTGTAAAAAGTCATGCTGCAGAAAATCCAATATTAATACAGCTTTTTAGTTCTGAGATGAATTCAAATTACTGTATCCATATGAATGAGAGTTTATACGTTCTTTCTAGCCATTTTATTCATTAAAATGTATTTAAGACCGGACGTAACAATCTTTGCACTATATGTAAGCACTTCTTAGTTTCAAACCTTCTTGTAGATCAGCAACTTGTCTATGATTACCCACAAATTGATGCTCCCCACATTCAGTGATGTATTTTTCTAGTCACTTTATGCAATACTTTGTTCATCATATGTTTAACCATAATGTAAACAAACGCATGCTCAGCACGCTCAATGTTTGCTTGTAGGGTGCAGTGTACCTATACCAGATGATGCCACAACACCAGAAATAGGACCTACTTATGAATCAGTTATTTCATTGTAATTTTAGTATGAATGACACCATGAAGCACTTTAAAACATGGAGAGTCTTCACTGTTATTGCCAATCAAAATTTTAATTGTTCAATTTGTGTAGTTTTTGTTTCAAATCTCACTGCATAATCAATTTGTCTGTCCAGTTAGGTGTCCTTATGCAGCCATGTCCTCCGTATATACTATAAAAATTTGTTAATTTCCTTTATATTCTGCAGAGAAAAAGGCATGGAAGGCCATTTTTCACAAAAATCTGTTTCTACTCAGGTTTCTGTGTTGATTGTTTTACGTGCATGGGAAGATAAAAAAGAACACAGGTAAACTATAGATTCTTGAAATCTCAACAGTATGCTCTTACGCAATACTTTCATGGTGTGGATCCTAGCAATGAGAAGGGCAGCACATTTCGAAGTCAAATGCAACACAAAGGTGATGTGCGACCTGCAGTACAAACATATAATAATCTTACGCAACTGTACTCAGCAAGGTGTTATTTATGTTCCACAGGAAAGAGACTCCAATGTGGAGTAATGTTACTTCTGTGATAAACTTATGATGAATGGAGTATAATACTCTTGTGTCTTTGCTATTACAGTATCTACTTCCTCATTTTTTTCACTCCTAATTTGTTTTTATAAGTAAATATTACTATTTTTCACTTTTGCAGTGAGCTACATCTCTTCTTGTCCTTCAAGAAATATATGATAGAATATAAAAACCTTTTTTTAAAAATTGTATTTATAATTTACTGTAAATCTGCTGAGTGAATGGATCAGTCTTTCAGATACAACTTCTCACTATCAGACTTAATTATAAAGTGCACTTGACTCAAGACATATAAATGTTTTATAAATCTTATTTTGTATTACAGATTTAGAAGAATCACAAACAAGACATCACAGTCAGAATAAAGCATACTCATGATATCACATCATCATCATCATCATCATCATCAGACACATATATTTATAAACATGAATATATTTATGCCACTTAGTGGTGACATACATTATGTATTTATCAGAAAATCATACAAAATGTCAAAACATACCAGATGTAAGCACTGGTCAAGTAGTAGTTTTGACTACATGAAATTCTGAGCTTCAACACTTAACTGGCTGTGAATATCTGCTTCCTCCTTCGAGAATGATTGCATGCAACAAGAAAGTTGCAAAAAACTTCATCTGACAGTGAAGAGACAATATAATGTATGATACATTGAAATATTTGGTGATCCTCAAAGTGACCAGAATAAATGCATTCCTTTAAATATTCATATTTCTGAAAGACTGCAGAAGCAAATGTTTCAGGGAAGTAAGCACACTGTGGAGTGAGTACATGCAATGTAATAACTACTGCTTCCTAAGAACTATCACTCACAAGTCATGCAAACTCTGTGTTCCAAACATGGACAAGACCAATACTGTCTTATGTTGGGTGAGTTACACAATGCCTGTTAATTACCCATGCTGTGATACAGGGATAACCAAACTTGTGCAATGATTACAACATTTACATTTATTTTTTATAAAAAGTCAAAGACTGTGTGTGTGTGTGTGTGTGTGTGTGTGTGTGTGTGTGTGTGTGTGTGTGTGTAGAGAGACAAGCGGAAAAATACAGAGCAAATATGATAGTAAAAAATTACAATGTGAAAGGATTCATGCAAAGCAGACAATTTAACAACCAAATTACATGCTCAAAAACTAATGCGGAAAATATCACAGCTCACAGCAGCACTGCTCAGAAACAGAGATACTACAGTCTATTTTTACTATCATCAGATTGAGGGATTAATAATGATGAATAAAAAGGCCCTTCTGATTAACATTGCAACTTCAAGAATGTAGTCAAATACATACATAGTAACTACAGCTTGGTAACATACAGTATTTTGTACAATAACAATACATATGGTATACAAACACAAAAGGAAATAAAATTAGAGCCAAGACATTTTTTTCTAGCAGTGCTGTAACACAAGAGCTACCCAATTTTGCCATTAAATGGAAAGTCTGGTGTAGAACACACATCATCAGTGAAGTATAGATAACTACTCATCACACAGTTGACATGTTCAGTGGGCAACAGGCACATAAACAACATATAAATTTCTGTCAAGCCTTCAGGAAGTGTCTTCCCTCACATCTCTCTCTCTCTCTCTCTCTCTCTCTCTCTCTCTCTCTCTCTCTCTCCCCCCCCTCCCCCCCCCCCCCCCCCACACACACACAAATTAGGTGTGGCAGCCAACTAGCTATCATCCCAAATGAAAACCCACCGACAAACTGTGGCCAAGAGTAAAGTTGACCACCCAGTGGCAACCCACTGAGCACAACATTCTCAATTTCAATGGATGCTTCACAACTCATGTCTCCCACTTCGAGTGCCACCGACAGGATGGGTTCACCTGTGCTACACTTCAACCCTTCCCACTAACCCATCTTTCCCCTTCCCCACTCCTTGTTCTTCTTATCCACTCTGCCAGCAGGTTTGCAAAATAGGGTCAATGTAGCTGGCCAAGACAAGGTAGTTGTGATATTGTGTGTGCTTGCTTTGTCCAACGACATTGTCCGAACACTAGGTAACAATTTGAATCTTGCTCTTGTGCCTAATGACTGCTCAATCCTCCTTTTATTTACCTAATGTGATCTAAAAACAGTTTACAAAAATGTACAAAGTTTATGTTCTCAATTTTTTATTCATTGTAATGAGCCAACTGTCTGTACTGAATAAAAAGTTATGTTTCAGCTGCTGCCGATAGTCAGGATTTCACAAAGACATTATTGTGCCATTGACAGTTTTTGCATTCATACAATTCATGTTGGCTTAAAGGACCAATATCTCAATTTATTTATTTATTTAGTTTTCTGTTGCAGTTGCATATACTCTTCAATGGTAACTAGTTTTAAATGGTTGCATTCACTTTCAAACCATTACCTGCATCTGTGACATTTGACTGTAGTGGAACTCCCAGGGAACATTCAAAAGACTTGTTCATGTACTAGGCCAGTATTTTTCATATTTTAGTTTTGTACCTGCAATATGGTGGCAAGACAACAAAGAGTGTAAAGAGGTTGCTTCAATATGAGTTGGATTCTTGATCATCTTTTTGACTTTGGCAAAAAAGGAGCAATGAGACTTATTGTCATAGTAGCTGAAGTTTGATTTATCCAGCACTATCTGTGTGTTTTGTACAACACCACTAGCATATCTAGTTTGTCGTTTGAGCATTTAGAACATGACTACTCACAATTTAAGGTTGCTTTATAAACCATTTCCAGATTTACAGTGAAAGATGGACAGGAAGTACTGTCCTGAAAAGATATGTTGTATAAAAAGGAAAATTCCATTCCGAAATTTATTAAAATCACAAAGAGACAGTGTTCAGCTGCTGAGTGTGCTCTACAGAATGACTCCACAGACCTGAGTGTCTGGTACACCACATGGGCTGTTTGGATCCTCCCATTCAGTGCTTCATTTACTGACCTATAGAGATAGGAATTCACTCTCCTACATATCATTGCATCCCACCATCTGCTTGGACCTAACCCCCATTTACAATGCCCCCCTTTTTTTCAATGTTACAGTGTAATTATTTATTTAATTCCTTATTTCTAACTTTATCTGGAACCCCTACATTTTTCACTTTACCACCTATTTCATAATTGCACTGTTAAGCCCTTTATTTCCACAGGGGAAAAAAAAAGTTATTGTACCCTATCAGACACACAATCAATATTAATGGTAATAAAACTTTTTCATTATTTTAAATCTGCAAGTTCACTGTTTTCAGTTAAACTGAAGTCTACGAGAAAGCTAAGCGTCCACACATGCATATGCCCATTCTGTAATGCCCTTATCAAAATGTAGATACTTGCACTGCAGGCTTACTTTTGGACATCCAACACTAGACTATTAGCGAAAACAACATTTCGTGAAACAGGATGGTTGACAAGTGCTCAACTTCAATAGGTGAAATATTTAGTACTGCTGTCATCACAACTGGTGGGACCCTCTCAATAAGGGGTCGAGTGACATGCTCTTCTTTTCTAACCTTCCCCAATACACCCCTCTCCCCTCCCTGAAGAAGGAGCTAATAGTTACTGAAGCTAGAACAGAGTGCTTGCTTTTATGTGTGAATTGGCAGTATTAAATATTTACTTCCTGAAGATAAATGCTAGTCACTAATGCTGGCTCACAAAACGTTTTGGCTTTCCCAAGGGAATTTTCCTTGATACACACTATACCATTACTGGGGTGTTAAGACTTCAACATACACAGGATTCAGTCACACATTTGATGAGTATGTCTTCTTTATCTAATACCTAGAAATTATGTTTTATCCTTCTAATGCAGGGACAGTACCACACGCTGTGTCAAAGGTCCATTTGCTTGTGAAAGTGAGGAATGTGTGTATTCAGTGAAGTACACCTGAATCGTAAACAAAAGTCTACGAACTCAATAAAAACAGAGAGCGGGGGGAATCGTGAAAAGCCTCCCTGCAATGGAAAATGCTGAATGAAAGGAACAACTAATCACATTAATCACCTGTTAACACAATATCATTATACAAATCTGAAAATAACAGAGACCATCCAGTTTAAAGAAATGGTAACATAAATTAGAAAATCACTTTTTATAACAGCATTTCAATCAGTTTAAGAAAATATGTACAGAATGGCACAGAAAAAAGTTCAATGTTAAGTTTACTACTGTGATCATTTACTGGATGCTACATTTTCCAAACCCATAACCACTTTGCTCAAACTATACGGGCCAAAACTTAAGAATAAATAGGTTTGTAGTTGGATCTGGAAACAACAGTAATGCTAAGGTGTATTTAGCTGAAAAATACTGCAAAACATGGTTGTAACAATGAGATCTACATTGAACAGGACATGACATTCATACACAGCTGTTACTCAGATTTAAAAATTAACTAGCAATAAAATACTTACTCTCGCACCACTGGATCGACGGTGATTTGTGTAACTGACATCATTGTCATCTATACACAAATCGGAATCAGAATCCATTTGTGATCTGGAACGATTCTCCTGAAAGTTAATTACTGTATTAATTTCAGAACTAGCAATTTGACAGACAAGTACATCATGGCATATGACAAAACAGTCTTTCATACTACTGTCCAATCCACAAACGATGGCGGTTTGCACATGCCGAGGCACGGACAGGGATCACATTGTTGATGATTCCCAGTGACAGCTGCACTACATGCATGCGCGTGCTTTCCGCTTGAAGAAAGCGTGTATCCTGCAAAATTATGTCTCTCGCTTGCTTATGCAGAATTTATCACTTACCACCACCATCAGTGATGCCAACTCTCAACAAATGAAATAGAAATTCACTAAACAACTCACTGTAATCATGTTTAATGCTTGGATTGGCGACAGCATTCACAGCAGAGTGCTCAGAACACTTACGAATGCTCGCTGGCTGTTGGAGAATGCATGATGCACATAAACTTGACCGTCATAGTTCATGACTGTAACTACAGTACAAAGTTGTCACAATATCAATGTTGGTCTAGCCAATGAAATACATGTTAGTATTTTAACATTCTGTTTTAGTCAAAAACACTTCTGAGTGTGACTTCTGCATCAGATTATAACCTGGCAGAAAATAAATGACTTCGTTGCTTTACTACCAGGGCGGGTTTGAGCTGTAAATGACGAGCCACTGCTTAGGGTGAAAGAAATGCCAATTCTGTTTGTCAGATTTAAAAATAAGTATGCAGTGAACTCAACATCTTGCAGACAAGCTGTTTAATATTTATCAATTTATAAATACTTTGAAAAGAGCACTTGTGCTAGTAACTTACCATCATGTCACTAGAGGGCACAGCAGTACTTCCTTGACACATTCTGTGCCTACAACAGTTGCTGAAATGTAAAGAAGTCTTACGCTTCTGTCCTAAGTGAAAACAGGTCACAATAAGTTTCAACTGGATCTTTTGCATGTTCATTGTTGTTAAATATCACTGTTATGGCATTACTATGGTTTTTATGTATTTGTAAAAGTTCCTTGCAGAATACATAGCTATAATTTTTTGTTTTCGGTTATTGGAAGAAAGGATACTCAACCGAGAAAGCAAGGAATGTTGTCAGCCCAAAAAATGCATGTGATTAGGGCAACTGCAAGAAAACTGTTCACTGGCCAAAAAACAGTGGGAAATATTTTTAAAAAGCTGATATATTATAGAAAATCAAGTTTGCAGTGAAGATGTGGATGCAGTTCCCTTACTACATAGGTCAACAATAATGCTAGCACAGAGACATAAAACGAGTTCACATAAAATTGCTTCCAAAATTGATTTTTATTTTAAGGAGAGTATTTCATATCAAACAGTGCTTAGACATCCTTCAGAGATGAATGTTAAGAAGGTAACTCCCAAGAAGAAACCTATGATGACTGATAAACACATCAGAGATAGGATTTGGTTTGTAAACATCTATGAAGAGTGAACTGTGGAAGACTCAGACACGGTAATTTTTTCTGATTTACAGTAGTTTAATGTGCATAGTGGTTATGCTGGCTGGAAACTCTGGATTCAGACAGGAGAGGAACTGAATGATGTGTGTGTTATTCAAACCTAAAAGTTCTCTGAAAGTGTAAAGGTGGGAGATGCCTTTTGTTCCATTGGGGTTGGAAGGATAATAACATATACAGTTGTAGGCAATGGTATGACACAATATACAATCACTGAAAAGGAAGTAATGAAGAAAGCTAAGGACCTTTCGAATGGGGCCAACCCAGTTGCCACTGATGAATGGCTACACAGAAATGTCAGAATGATCTGGGTTTTCATAGGCTGTGGTGGCCAGCAAACTCTCCCAGCATAAATGCTACTGAAAACACTTGGTTACTAACGTCAAAAAATACCTTGCCAATATTACAGTGCGTCTAAAATTGAGCTGACAAAGAAGATAGTTCAGTCTGGTACCACCAAACTAGGCCTACATTGTGTGAATGTTTGGTTATTCAATTCAGATAAATATATAGTCTCTTAAGAAAGTCCATGCAGAGTACATTAAATACTGAAATACTGATTTAGGTAAATTAACCTATATGTTACAGAGCAAGCTATATTCAAAAGAATTCTCATTGTAACAACTGGTGTTGTTTTACAAGTATCCAAGCTCCACATTACTAATCAAAGCTAGGTTAGGGATATTGCTTTGGACTGTGGTGTAGTAGTGGTTGCTTGTTTGTTATTTCCATCTGATACGATTTTAGGGGAAAAGCCAACAATTGTGGAGGTGAAATGATAACTACTGCAGATAGACATAAAAGTAAAACCGACAACACTGCCCTAACTTCTCCAGGAGGAGAGGGGGATAGGTTAAGGAAAGTTAAAAGGGAAGGGTAGATCACTCAGACCTCAGTGCGAGGGGGACCCAGCTGTAGTGAGGCCGAGGACGGACAAAGAACTAATCATTGTGAAAGCAACGATAGTGTTGCCACTTTTGTGTGTGACTAATGGCAGCACTAAACATTTCACCCCCTGAAAGCCCAGGCCAGAAATTTTGCCTATTAAGACTACTTTGCTCAAACGAATTTTCCTTTGATACTAAAACCCGATACTTGTATCAGTCATTTATTTACTTCTAGATTATAAACTGCTGCAGGCTTAATACCAAAAAATACCAATCCAATTACCAATGTGGACCTTTAAAATGTAACTAACTCCTAAGTGCATTTAAACACACGAAATAAGATGTCATAATAGAAAAGGCATACTAATAGGACAAAAACCATAACCTGGAAGGCAGCCTACAAAAAAATTTCTGTTAATAACCGAAGGAATAACAGCACACATTGAAGAACATGGAATTGTCCTGATGAAAAATGTGCCCCTCTCTTTTATATATCAAGATCTTTCACCATAACCGAGTGTAAAGTCTCCACAAACCTAAATAATAGCTAAGATTCACTATGGCATGAATGCACGAGACGTCAGCATCCAATACATCTGCTGAAACACCCACAATTCAGTCAGATTATTTGCAAGACTTTTGTGCATTGTTTCAAATATCTTCAATGGAATTCAAACTGAAGAACTTAAGTGAGTTTGTTTCACTACAGTTCTCATGTCCAGTAATCACAGTTTTAGGCTGATAGATGTATTGTTTTCTTGAAGGAAACTACTATGGTAAGCAATGTTATGGTTCTGGTTAAGCTGATATGCAAAATGAAAATGTATTACTCAGAAGGTTTGCTGTAAGGTATTTTCTACCTCAAAAGCTGGAGCAATTTTCATGTAATTACAATTTAGTGAAACATCATATATGCTTATCCATTCCTTGCACGCACTCATCCTGGAAGATTTTCTGAGGCCTAGGGTGATTTAACATTATTCACTTGCAGTCAACAAAGTGAATTATCTAATGATTAACAAACTGCTGTTCCGATAAGAACACTGGTTCACAAATATGTCTGGTAGGATCAGGAATGACACTTATGACACTTTCTACCTTAGAGAAAAGATTTTTAACAACATACGAAGACACTTATTTGTGGTCCATGTGCGTCTATATTTTCTTTCACTCTTGATTAACGCACGGATACTTTTAGAATGGAATGTCTGCTGCCACACATTAACTTGCTGAAGCACAGTTGGGAGAAGTGATGTTGGCTGTTGCTCTGAAAGGTGATTTGCTGCAGCTTTTGTATCTGAGATGGTTCAGAGATTCTCTGCTTACACAACCATATAACTCGATGAGGAACCATTTACCACACTCCACTACGGCCTCCTTGTCCTTGTTTGGATCTTTAAATATTTAATGTCGTTTTGAAATTTTTTTGTGTATTGATGCATTTCACTTTTCCCTGATTGTAAAGAGTGGACGTAGCGTCACATCCACCGACTGCACGCAAAAACACGATATTCTTTCGAACAGGGAGCCCAATTCCCTGAGGATTTTCCTTCTCCTCACTTTCATCGGTAATACACTACTTTGTTGATTGAGGCCTATTACAATGATGAGCAAATGTAGAGTGATTACAACATGTAGAAAGCTTGTAAAAAAAATTTAAAAAATCTATGAAACTTTCCGCTATTTGGCTTTTCTGAGCACCACTTGATTGGACTATAAGAGTGCGAGAATGGAAGTGCTACCACGGACATCTTTTAACTTGTAAATAGTTTCCATTGCTGTTTAGATCATAATAAGCTAACAGGAAGTATTAATATACAAAAACATCAAGTTTGTCAAGGAATGTCTAGTGTTTGGGTGTCAGCACTAAGAAGCTTGAGATATTGTTTGTTAGATTTGGGATGTGTCTTAATGTGATATACGAGAATTTTCTGGGTTTTTCTTGTGGTTACAAGATGTGTGCAGTGCATGTAATAGGAGGATGCTGGCGATGTGAATTTAAGCATGTAAATATTAAGTGGGAGGATTAGCTGACAAAATGCCTTCCTGGGCCTCATTCCTTCACCATAATGTGAAATGACCTAGTTGCTAGCAAAGGCTAAACGTTACTGGAAGTGAAGGGTGTGTAAATGAGAACAGACAGACTCAGTGGTGAGCCAAGCACTAGTAAAGGATCAAGTGTCACCAAGAATGATGTCAAAAATCTAAAGAGTAAATACTTGTATATGCAATAGTGCTATGTCACAGCAAAATTTGCAAAGCAAATCTGAGAACAGATTTTTTCCTTAGGAGAGACGTGTTGTACAACCTAAACTAAAGACAGTGTCAGTGCCATATTAGGAGCAAAAGTAGCCACGGCGAATGCCCTGCTGACATAAACACCCCCTGCCACATGCCTGCTTCTGTACTGCTGCTTCCACATGACAACAACCTGACACATCAGGAAGCTTCTGCAATTTGACACACTGCTGCTTGACAACAGACAGATGCTGCTCATCAACCCTGTTCCAGACCTTTCCATGGCGACACACAAATGCTGCCCTTCTGCAAAGTCAGCATCGAGCAACTGACTTAAGACCCATACGTAGCAAGCACGATGGATGCGAACAGCTGGGCAATGTAACTACACCCAGACTGTGCCATCTGCAGCCTTGGAGTCATTGCCATAACTAAGTTGTCATCACCACTGCTGCTGCTGCTGGGCTGTGATCCAAGCACGTCTGCCTTATGGCCCAGTACTTGGCACCCAACACACTGCCACCACTGTGCAGCCCATGGTTCATAGTTATACTCCAGGCAGCACTGTGGTACACCACAATAATAGAAGATGCTGCTGGCTGCCTCATGCTGTGCCACTGCAGAGCCATGTGTGGTGCCATGGGTGCCAATGATGACTGTGATGCTACATCGGCGTGAAACCATTCAAGGAGTGCATAATGACCACACAACGTGCCTTTCTTGCCTGCAGTTACAATGTTGGAATATTACAATTGTGAGAAAACACCAGATCATGCCAGAGAACAGGATGCACTCTGAAGACTATCTAAGATGAATAAATTAATAAAGAACTGTCTTATATTCACTGCTGGTTTGTTTGCATCTCTCTCACATGTCACATCTGTCTACCAAACCATTTTATGAACCCTCCAACAGCCCATGAAGTGACATGCAACAACTGTTTATGTTGCACTCTTGTTTCTCCACAGCTACTTCAGACCACTATATTTTGATGCACAACATCTATTATCTTGCTGCTTTTCTGTAAACACACACACACACACACACACACACACACACACACTACTGGCCATTAAAACTACTGCTACACCAGGAAGAAATGAAGATGATAAATGGATATTTATTGGACAAATATATTATACTAGAACTGACATGTGATTACATTTTCACACAATTTGGGTGCATAGATCCTGAGAAATCAGTACCCAGAACAACCACCTCTGGCCGTAATAACGGCCTTGATACATCTGGGCATTGAGTCAAACAGAGCTTGGATGGCGTGTACAGGTACAGCTGCCCATGCAGCTTCAACATGATACCACAGTTAATCAAGAGTAGTGAATGGCATATTGTGATGAGCCAGTTGCTCGGCCACCATTGACCAGACGTTTTCAATTGGTGAGAGATCTGGAGAATGTGCTGGCCAGGGCAGCAGTCGCACATTTTCTGTATCCAGAAAGGCCCGTACAGGACCTGCAACATGCAGTCGTGCATTATCCTGCTGAAATTTAGGGTTTCATGGGGATCAAATGAAGGGTAGAGCCATGGGTCGTAACACATCTGAAATGTAATGTCCACTGTTCAAAGTGCTGTCAATGCGAACAAGAGGTGACTGAGAAGCGTAACAAATGGCACCACATAACATCACACCGGGTGATATGCTAGTATGGCGAAGACGAATACACGCTTACAATGTGCGTTCACCACAATGTCGCCAAACACGGATGCGACTATCATGATGCTGTAAACATAACCTGGATTCATCCGAAAAAATGACGTTTTGCCATTCGTACACCCAGATTCGTCATTGAGGACACCATCACAGGCGCTCCTGTCTGTGACGCAGTGTCAAGGGTAACCGCAGCCATGGTCTCCGAGCTGATAGTCCATACTGCTGCAAACATCGTCGAACTGTTCGTGCAAATGGTTGTTCTCTTGCAAACATCCCCATCTGTTGACTCTGGGATTGAGACGTGGCTGCACGATCCGTTACAGCCATGTGGATAAGATGCCTGTCATCTCGACTGCTAGTGATATGAGCCCATTGGGATTCAGCACGGCTCTGGTAACAGTCATTGGATCTCGACCAACGCGAGCAGCAATGTCGCGATATGATAAACCACAATCGTGATAGGCTACAATCCAACCTTTATCAAAGTCGGAAATGTGATGGTATGCATTTCTCCTCCTTACACGAGGCATCACAACAATGTTTCACCAGGTAACGCCGGTCAACTGCTGTTTGTGTATGAGAAATCGGTTGGAAACTTTCCTCATGTCAGCACGTTGTAGGTGTCGCCATCGGCGCCAACCTTGTGTGAATGCTCTGAATAGCTAATCATTTGTATATCACAGCATCTTCTTCCTGTTGGTTAAATTTCATGTTTGTAGCACGTCATCTTTGTGGTGCAGCAATTTTAATGGCCAGCAGTGTATATATATCCAAACAGTATCCTAATCTTGATTATTAATGATAAATATTTTTAAAAAATCTGCTGTAAATTGCATGTGTTGCCTGTGTCATTTACAAAGTTGTTGTTAAAACTCTAGCGTATATATCACACACACACACACACACACACACACACACACACACACACACACACACACAAACAAACAGTATCCTAATCTTGATTATTAATGATAAATATTATTAAAAAAATCCGCTGTAAATTGCATATGTTACCTGTGTCATTTGCTCAGTTGTTGTCAAAACTCTTGCGAGAGGATTACAGCATACAGGAAGGGTTTCCAATAGTGTGGGACGTGCATGTGTCAACAATGGTTTCATATATCTTACATCAAAGTTCCCCCAAATACGAGCAAGCCAAGCTTTTTCATTGACTTTGTTGCTCTCACGAGGCTGCTCCGATGTGTCCTGTAGAAAGAAAAAGCTGTGATACTACAACTGTTCTAATTTCTTGAGGATCTGTGAAATATTGAGGATTTTAATCTTTTCATTTCATTTATATCACCATGGCCAAATAAGCAAAGTAAAATACTCAATTCAATATTTTCGTCATCCCATTACAAATGTAGCAGAAAAAAACTTAACACTTATTTTTCCAGCTCAATATTGAGCATCTGGTTGTTCCAAAAACTGTTTCATAAAAGAAACACAATAAAAAACATTGTGTAGCAAAAATTAAATTTATTGTGTCTCATCTAATAATTCTCATTTCATTTTGGATTTTTCATGTTCATTCTTCTCCCTCCCCTCTCTACCTCTCACACATACTTTTTCCCCTCCTAGTACTTAACTCCACTATTCATTTCCATTCCTCATAGTGTATCTCTATTTCTTATTCTGTCATCTCTAGACTGAAACTGGCACAAGGCTTACCACTCTACTATTTCTGCTCTCCTACTCTCTGATCCCACCACTTTCATCTTTGTCTACCCTCAACCTCAAGTCAGTGTTTCACTCATGCAAGTTGTAAGTCACCTGCTCTTCCTTTTTTAACCCTCTCCAAATTATCCATCTCTCCTCCCCACAGAAAGAGCTAAGAGTTCCAAAACTAGGATAGTGCTGTGTACTTTTGTGTGTCACGAGGCAGTTCTACATATAACTAACTGAAGGTAAGTCTACCCACCAATGCTATCTCATAATTTAATTGTTTTCCCACTCAAATTTTCCTTCTGATAAAACTAATTATTATAATGTCTATTTGGCCCACCAGACATTACATACAGAAAAAAACACATTATAAATTACTGAATGATAGATTTTGAACCACTTGTTCTCTCGCCTATTTTCTTCATGCCTTTCTTTTAACATACACTGTTTTCTACCCACCTCTTTTTTTCCACAAAGGAATTTGTTCAGACAATATGAACACTAAAATGGAATATGTTTGTCTATTCTTTTTACTAAAACAGACCAACTGAACACAAGCTTAGTATGTTCCGAAAGTCACACATTATGACTGATCTTGTGATTTGATCTACAGTCTGAAAGGAAACGACACATCTAGGTATAAAATCATATGTAACTGCAGAAAAACCTTATGATGCAATAAAATTGGGTTACTACACTATTAACTCAGATTTCTACTGCAATGTATTTGTTTGCTTTTACATTTTATTGTACCTGTTGTTTCTACACCATTAATGATTTCTGCTATCAAAGTAACTGTTAGTACAAGAGTTTTCTGCATGCATACCCTGTTTCTTCTTGCCACAATAATTTCTTTAAATTTTTGTTTCCAGAGAACAGTACAGCTTTTAATTACAAAAGCAATTATTTTTTCTTCCTGACCAATATAAAGAATTATAGGCCAAATAACATTCTGAAATCATTTCACAGATGATGGCAGCACTGCTGCTGCTTCAGTCATACATGCATCATGTGGTCCACTCAGTTGCTGGTGTTCACTCTCAGACTCCTTTTTTCAACTCTTACCATTGCAACGTTTGACTTATATGGACATACAATGCTTTTATTAGAACTACATATTACTCTTTTGGCCTATTGTTAACATCTCATTTTTTTGCTGCATCTAACAAATGCATACTTCTGTTAAATCTATTTCAGTAGACTCGTATGTAATACTCACATGCTCCACATTAAAAACATTAACAGATTTGATGTGCCCCATCTCCAAACTACGGACTAGATCACACAACTGCTGCCTTAATCCATGGTTTGGAACAACTTCTCCTTGCCTCCGACACCTTAAGATCTTTGAATGATTGATGTATTGAGAGATGAAACAGTGAAGGTGGCAGAAGATCAGAGAAGCAAAAAGAAAAGACCAAGATGAAAACCTTAAACAACACAAGAAATATTGAATTTAACTGGTGAAAGGGAAAATACAAAATTTCGCAAAATGAAGCAAATAAAAGGGAATAGATACGTCTAAAAAATTAGATTGGCAAAGTATAAAATGGTAAAGCAGGAACAGCTAAAGGAGAGATGCGAAACTGTAGAAGCATGCATGAGCGTAGGAAAGATAGATGCCATTTGCAGGAAATAAAATGGGGAAGAGGAAGAAAAGCAAGATAGGAGATTTGATACTGTACAAAGAATTTGACAAAGTACTGAAAGACCAAAGTCGAAACAAGGAGTAGACAACATTCCCTCACAATTAGAGAGATCCTTGGGAGAATCGACCAAGTCGAAACTACTCCACCTGGTTCTGCCAACAGCTTGTCATAGATGGTGGAGAAGCAGAAAGAGGTTGGGGGGAGGGGGTCAAGCTCTTGTCTATGGGGTGGGAAACTTCTTGTAAAAGGTAAGAGAATCAGTAATGGTCAAGGGCATGATGAAGCAGAAGGCAGTGGAAATCAATGTATAAAAGACAGAGATGTGTATCCAAAAGACAGGTGGCCAGTCACTGAGAAAGTGTCACGATGGTCCCTCACTCAGCTAAAGGTTCTGTATTGTTCCTCCATTTAGATCTTCAGGGGAGGGGGGACTGCCAGTGGACAGTCCATGGGGGGGAGGGGGGGGGGAGGGGGACGACCTACAAAAGAGTAACATTCTTCGAGTTAGAGTGTGGAGTATCAGAAATCTGAATGTGGTAAGCAAGCTAATAAATAAATAAATGGCAATGCACCAGCTCAAACATGATATAATGAGGCCAGTGAAGCTAAATGAAAGGAGGATGAAGATTTATGGCCCAACAAATATAGGGTGATAGCAACAGCTGCAGCAAACGGTACAGTGGGCAAAGGATTCACAATGAATAGCAAGACTTAAGAAAAATTGAGATATGTTTATAGGATTTGTTGACCTAGAAAATGTATTACCATGTAAAATGACACAAGCTGTTCAAAATTCACAGGAAAATAGGTGTAAACTACAGGAAAAGATGGGTAATATATAATATGAACAACTACCCTGAGTGAAAAACAGAACGGAAGACCAACAACGAAGTGCTTGGATCAGAAAGAGTGTATGACAGAGGTATGGTCTGTTCAATCTATGCACTGAAGAAGCAATGACAGAAATAAAATAATAGTTCATGAGTGGGATTCAAATTTATGGTGAAATGTTATCAGTGGTAAGATTCATAGAGATTCCTGTCCTCTGTGAAAAAGAGTAAGAACTGCATGACCTAATTAAATAGAATGAACAGTCTAATGAGTACGCACTGTGGATCCTGAGAAAGCTGGAGAGATAAATGTAAAAATCTCTAACATCACAATTGGGAACGATGAGGGAATTCTGCTACTTTGGAAACAAAATAACACTGGCCGGACAAAGTCAGTATATAAAATGCAGACTGGCTCAGGCAAAGAGGGCATTCCTGCTCACAAGAAGTCTACTAGTATCAAAGGAAGGAATTTATCAGAACACATGTCTGGAGCACAATACTGTATGGAAGTTAATCAAGGGCTGTAAAAAAAGAGAGAGAATCAAAGCATTTGAGATTTGATGCTCTAAAAGGATGTTGAAAATTAGGTGGACTGACAAGGCATGGAAGGAAAGGTTCTCCACAGAAATGGTGAAGAGAACTACATGTGGAAAATATTGACACGAAGAGACATGTCTGATAATAGAGGGTAATTCCTGTAATACTTGAGGGAGCTGCAGAGGGTAGAAACAGTAGGGGAAGAGGGAGATTGAAATATATACAATGAACATCTGAGGACTTTGGGTGCAACTCTGAGATGAAGAGGTTGGTGCAGGAGAGAAATTTGCAGTGAGCCACAGCAAACCAATTAGTAGACTGATAACCACAGACTTCAAGAAAATGTAATAATTCCCATTTTCAGAAGAAAGCATGTAGAACAGGTGTGTATACACCACAACCACGAGTTCATTAAACCGAGGCTGTGAAATAGATGAATTATTTGCAGAAAAATGGAAAGATTGGTAGAAGCTGCCCTTGGAGAAGGTCAGTTTGTGTTGAGGCAAAAAACAGGAAAACGTGATGCAATATTGACCTTACTTACCTTGGAAGAGACTGAAGGAAGGCAAACTTACTTTTATAGCATTTGTAGATCTAGAGAATGCGTTCGACACTGTTTATTGGAATATATTCTATTTGAAACACTGATGATAAATAGGAGTAAAATACAGGAAGTATAAGGTTATCTATAATTGGACAGAAACCATACAGCAATTATAAGAGCTGAAGGACATATGCTTCTTTGTTGTTCTTTATACAGGACACAGTATCTATAATGCCTCTCCAGACATTTCTTATGGTTTCACTGCTGCTAACGTAAACACTGACTAACTGTACGGTTTCCCTAGACAGTTCCACACATTACTGTTACGCTACAATACAGTGGCTTAATAACATACAATATTAGACAATAGACAAAGATTCAAATGCATCCGATGAACTTTTTTTTTTTTTTTCAAAATTTAGACTGGTAGCATATTATTTTATGGTTTCCTTTTACTAATAACTTTATGCAGTAAGATGGTAGCCATAAATGAATATTGCCACATCTGAAAATGCAGATCTTTCATTCTTTCATTTTTTTGACACTGCCCTTACTGCTGATGAAAGTCCTACAATGCTTAAAAAGTTCTAGAGGGCAAGAACTAGAGAATTAATGGGTTTTTATTAATGAGTTTTTAATTTATGTGTGATAGTTGTGGACCAATTTTTGTTCTGGGAGCTGGTAAAGACATTTTTACATCAACAATCACTTTTTTCTTTTTTTAACAAAGCAGAAGCAATGCAACAACATGTCAGCTGACTGAAAATACCGTATCATCCAAAGAACTGACATTTATCAGCCATTATAAGAGCTTAACTTTTGCTAACATCTTTCCCTATGAAATTCAAATGTAAGGTGCTGCTACTTGCAACAGCTGTTCTCCACAGACCTGTCATCCCGTTTGCGCAGACAGTCAACTGTCGTCCCAGTAGAATGGAGAGTAGATGTTTCAAAAGGCCTCTTTAACCAATGTTCTAGCATTCACATGGATCTAGGGAAGCTGCACGGAACCTAAGTCAGGATGCTTGGATGGGTCCAGTGTCTTTATCATGGCATTTCCTTGCTCAATGGTCATCAGATATTAAATTAGTCATTTGCAGTAAGTTATAGAACATGTTACAAGTTTTATCCTCTTACACATCCACTGAGCAAAGTAGTAATTAAGTCTGAGAACTTTATAGTGTCATAAGAAGCATGAAAACATCTACTGTTACTGTTGGCATGATAATGAAAATCTATTATTTTGAACAGGTGGTGATTTAAAGCCTGTAAAAATTATTAAAAATTATGTTTGCACACAGCTACATTAATAAACTCATTGCACAACCAGTTACAATCAAACAGATCATCTTTGGATACATTGTGGCATTGTAACCAGATGTGTGACAACTCATAATCATTATCAACCATCATGTTACAAACATACATTTCTAATCAACTATAAATCAAGGAACAAAGCGCATACTATGGTGACAGATTTATAGTGGAATGGAGATGTTGGTTTGTTAAATGCTTTAAATGGCTCTGAGACCTATGGGACTTACCTTCTGAGGTCATCAGTCCCCTAGAACATAGAACTACTTAAACCTAACTAACCTAAGGACATCACACACATCCATGCCCGAGGCAGGATTCGAACCTGTGACCGTAGCGATCGCGTGGTTCCAGACCGTAGCGCCTAGAATCGCTCAGCCACCCCGGCCAGCTTGGTTTGTTCCATGACGCTTGATAGTGGTTATGAGTTATCATACGTTTAACTACAATGTCACAATACACCTGACGATGGTCTCTTCATGACCATACCCAGGTACATAATAAATTGATTAATATAGCTGTGTGCAACATGATTTTTCAACAATAATGATAATAGTTGTTTACACTCTAGTTCTACACAAACTTCACAATTTGAAGTGGTATGATATTCAAAGTGCAAACATTTTTAACATCATAAATAAACACTACACCAATGTTTACATTAATTAAGCAAACCTAATGAACTACGGAAATAAAATTATGCTGTTATTCACATTTGAGATACATTATGCCAATGAACATATATGGTGCTGAAACAGCATGCAAGATACTCATTCATTCCTTGTACAATGGAAAGAAGTTAGTTCATGCATCAACACTGGACAACCAAACAAAAAAGCAAGTCATAAATATGAAAATGAGGTACCCTTAGCTTCAACCAAATGAATGACTGTTTTGTAGACCACATGGTAAATTTTCGCATTATTTATATCTTCATGCTCTCTGCACTGGATGACAGTCACTGACAAAAATACCATGGGGAAGCAACTAATTGAGTTTTGATGATCATCTAACTACATTGGCTATAATTTCAATTTTCACATAATTTTTTCTGTGGCACATCATTTTTGAATAGTTAAATAACATAAATGATTACCTTAAAAATGGCATCTGCACTGCTAAATCTCCCAAGGAACAAATTTAGCCAAACAATTTCTGTTGTTTTGGTACTAAACTTACAAACTTACAGTTTATTATAATGTGGAGGAAATTATTTTGAAATTAAAATACAGAAACAGCCCTAATTCAAAACTGTTACATGGATCTTCTGTTTCCCCACCCCCCTGATTCAAGATCTGGAAAAACTTCTTCCTCTTTTCAGCAACTGCAAAACGTAACTTTTATTCGCCTCTTTCCTTTACCCTATAAAAAGAAGTTTATAAAAACCTGATAACTGAAGATAGTTTTGTTTTTAAATTTACGTATTTGTCAGTATTGCTCTAAGCAAACTATATACTGTACTGACACCAACATAAAGCTGAGTCATACATGTCAGCTTGAGAAGTACTATATATTAAAGATTTTGTTGGGGATTCTGAAAAATTCAGAACATAAAGATGCAAGGGTGAAGCTGGGAGAACTGCCTGGACAGTCTGCTACTTGGCCAGTGCCTGAAGCATATTTTCTGTACATTTTCAGTGACAATTTGAAAAGTGAATCAGCTGTACAATTTAATGCTGAATTTACATTATACACAAATGAAATAATGTTTTGAGGTAGCCCACCATTTGCAATTATCAATATAAATTTGGTCTACCAGGTCCTAAGAATAGTGGTGCTTAATAAACAAAAAATATAACCTTCTACATGATTCCATGCTCTGAATGAAAAGAAAAAAAAAAAAAAAACATGATAGGTAAGTCTAAAAGCACTCCACACATGACTACAACAAAGCAAGTGATGGGCAGCAATATGTGAAAGTGGTAGCAGTGCATGAGCGGCACCCTACTATATGCACAGACAATGCATAGCTGAACAACATGCACAATACATGGACAACACAATTTCCAAGCTTATACTGTTTTCCTCTACAGTGTCTGTGTACAGATGATGATTTATGAGAATGCTGTGCCCCATGACTTTACCACTATTTTCTAAAGACAGGTGGTGTAAGCCAGTATATAAACAGGAAAAAAAAATAATTGAACATTGGTACTGGGAAAATAACAGCATAAATATCCCTAACGCAGAATATGCAAAGTGTTAAGAAGAGATACAGAACTTGCTATGCAACTAAATGAACTGAAATGGCCCCTTAACAGGCAAAACACATTTTTGTGTCAAAGAGGTTAGTATAAAAAGCAACATACATAAATGAATTGTGGTAATGATCTGAATTGAAAGAATGAAGTATACAGTACCTCCCTCAATGTTGTCCCCATTGAATTGTATACCTGCAAAGTCAAGCCACAGAGAAGACAAGAGTAGCATCTGATTCTTTGTAAATAAAAAATGGCACATTAATTAAAAAAGACAGCATTAACAGAAATCATGTTAACATGAAATGATATCTGTTACAGACTATTGGAAAACAAGCTAGGAGCACAATGAGGCCAATGCTCATGCAATGACATACTCACAAAATTGTCGTAACACACACTAAATGCACTATTACACATGAGTGTGCTTTACAAATAAGTCAAATACAGCTCAAGGTAACACACACATCCTAACATAACAATGCAAACAAAAATTATCAAATACAACACATTTCCGCATGCTCTCGTGCCTATGACGACAAAATGCACCGTGCAATTGCTGCTGTAATTGTTGAATTATGACCTAAGTATTATTAAGCAACTTCTCACAGGCAATACCAACAAACAAATACTACTTCATTGAAGGAAAAAGGAGGGCAACTGCTTGACCAGTGAGGATATCACAATTATTTTCACACCATCCCATGGCCAACACATCTGACCACCTCACCAAGAAAATGAACATACCTTAAACACACACCCTGACGCTAAATGTAATTCTTCACTCTTTCTTTTATAAAGCAGCTGTTTATGCAGTACTGACAGTCACGAATTTAGATTAAGGGGTAACAAGGTCTGTTTTTGCTCATTTTCCCCTATGCTACCCCCCCCCCTTTTTCATAGCAGCACACATAGCTTTTTTCTTCTTCTTCTTCTTCTTTGGTGTATAGTCTTCTGGTATGTTCCCCTTAATATTTATTTACTTAGTTTATGTATTTTCAAGTGTGTTACAATTACATTGTTAAAAATGGAATTCACTCTGTTTTTGTGTCACACTGTCCACATGTAATATCTTTTCAAAGTTTTCCACCAGTTATCTATACTCTTTGATGACTACAGTCAGGGATTGTCTGATGATGAACTTTAATTAGCACATCAAAAACTCGTTCACAAAATAAACATACTGCAGAACATCCATAGTTTGTATTTTTCATTGATGAATCGAAACCTCAGAATTTAGAGAATTCAGCAGACAATAAATGAGTTGCACCTCTCTCACTTTCAATCTTGTATTTCCCTACGGCAGCTGACTGAAGAGAAGAATGCAAGGTGGTGTTCATATTAAAAAAAGAGAACAGGTAATATCACACAGTATTAAGATTGTGATATGTGACATGAAATCAGACAAACCTGAGAACCACCATGTGCTGAATGCATGAATGCATGTACAAGTATGTATGGTAACCTAAAATAAAATTCAATACTGCATAGGAAGGTAATGACTCCACATTGGAGAATTCACATCGTAAGACAATGTACCCATAATGTTAGCTCATTTGGCCTACTATTCTTAATCAAAGCAGTTTTAATAAAGATTTTTACAGTTGTAAGATGGATGCGAACTAAGCAGATTCCATACAGAGGATAGATCAGACAGCTCTACAAATTTCACTTGGCAGTTTCGGGGACAGCTAGTTGCAATAGACAACATAATTCTTTATTAACGATGTGTCTCCCGGTTGTCTCACAGCAGCCATCCCTTTAGCCCCATCATGAATGCAATGAATGTTTTCAAGTTAAGTAGACACCACATTAAAAACCAACCACTCTAGCAACCTAATACATATGTAGTTTTCTCATGTTATTTAAAAATAAAGTAATAACTGAAACAAAAAATAAAATGAACAAAATTCTACATAAGGTATGTTACAATGATACTTACATTTCTAACTCCTGTATAGGGAAGCATTTCTACTTCTTCTTCCACCCCGACACTGAAAAAGGAATTCATAATTTACATTAATGTACTAAAGCTGTTACAATGAGAGGGAGGGAGGGAAGAAGATTAGAGTTTAACATCCTGTCAACAGTGTGGTCATTACAGAGGGATGGGGAGTGTAGGAATAATAAGAACAATACAAGAAACCAGAAAAATTTATTCAAAATGAAAAAAGGATTAAGAGATTACATGAAGGCAGTGGCTGTCTTCTGGGAAACCCTTATTGAAAGAATGAAAATGGACTAGCCTAAGGAAGTTAAAAATGATCTATGAAAGCCTGACACCTCAATTGGAAGAGTTTTAAACTAAAGACAAAAAGCAAAATATGACTGGATGAGTGAGTGTATGAGCTGTACCAGAAGAACTATGAAGCTGGTCAACAAAAATGTATGGAGTAGTAAAGGCGAAGAAATTTTATAGGAGTAAAATTAATGTAGACGATGATAAGTGATCAATTCACTACAGTAGCATAAAAAATTGTCAAATATGAGAATTATGAATTCCTTCTAACAACTCTATCAAAATAAAAAACAAAAGAAAGGCGAAAATGTAAAGAGTTGATCCGAGCAAGTAAACAAACTCTGAGATAGGCAAGCATGCAAGCCAATCCACAACTAGTACCCTTTTGTGGAAGATGCATAATGTTTGTCAAAAAGAGATGAAAGAGAGGGGAGGGCCAACAAGTACATGGCAAGGGTAAGAAACACAGGGAGGACGTTTAAGTCACATGGGGAACTCAGATTCTGAATGAGCAGTAACAATATTGGAATAAAAAACTATCAATTTTTTTAAACATTGTATCCTGCTTCCTTGCTCTGTTTTGGTGTGAAGAGGAATTTAAAGCTTTTGACATTGGAAAAAAAAAATGTTCAGAAGTTTAGTAACATGCTGTTGAAATGAGTGTGAGTACTTAGAGCATTTTGGTAAAGTTTATAAGTGTTATTCACAAGCAATAAATGTTACAAAATTTAATAGAGGTGACGGCAAATGCCTTGTATGAAGAAATGAGAGTGGCAAAAAACAAAATTCATCCAAGGAGTATGTTGTAAATTACTTCAATTGTTATTCCAGCCAACAGCACAGTTTTCCAAATGAGTGGCGCAGCACCAAGTTTGTGTGTTCAACAGGCAATGAACTTCATTAATACTTTCATTTGTACATATGACACACACAAGCCTAAAATATAAAGAACAGCCCATGTGCACAATTATCAATCATGTTATTTCAATTTTTGGGGGCAACTCATCCATTGTCAATGCACATTACCGTGTACATGCTTCAACATTAACATTAAACAATTGAAAATCCAGGATGGAATAATGACAATATTACAAAACAGATAGATTGCTACTTGCCGTATGGCGGAGATGTTAAGCCACAGACAGGCACAACGAAATGACTGCTAAACAAGTAGACTTTCAACCAAAAGGCCTCCTTCTGGAGTACCTCCTACTCCCGTCTAGTCACAAGCATCACCTATCCCATCAAAGGCAGGGGGGGGGGGGGGGGGGAGGAGAGGGAGGTTACTTGTGAAATCAGTCATGATCTATGGCTAGACCACCAGCTGCCGAGCATGCTGTCTGACAATGTTCTTCACTTCAATGACTGCTTCACAGCCGGTGCCATGTGGATCCTTCCTACTAACACTAACATTTCTGAATGGCACAGGCGGGAATTCTTTCTGCAATATATCCTACATTCCCCTAACCTCCTGGTCTCAATCTTCAAACAATGGAAATCCAGGATGGAATGTAACAATATTGTGAAATGTATAGTTGCTACTCATCATACAGCGGAGATGCCGAGTCGCAGAAAAGCACAACAAAAGAACTGTCGGAAAGTTAGCTTTCGGTCAACAAGGCCTTTGTCAAACAACACACACACACACACACACACACACACACACACACAGTTTGGCTCCAGCTGCCAGAGACCGTGGTCATGTGTGTGCGAGTTGCATTTGCCTCTCTGTGTGTGTGTGTGTGTGTGTGTGTGTGTGTGTGTGTGTGTGTGTGTGTGCACGCGCGCGCTCGCGGAGGGGGAGGGTATCTACTTCATAAGAAGTTTAGCAGTCTTTTTGTTGTGCTTATCTGTGATTCAACATTTCCTTAGCAGTCTTTTTATTGGGCCTGTCTGTGACTCAACATCTCCACTACATGATAACTAGCAATCTACTCTTTTCATAATACATACATTACTGTTAATTTTATGAAAATCGAAGAATGATTAGCTACATCATGAGTGATATCAATAAAGAAAAAACAAACCAAGTGGTACCATATGCAGTTTTACAAGATAAAATTATCTGTTTAGTTTATATCGTGCTACGACAACTTCTGTTAATATCTGGAAAAAGCCACGATCACAAAACACAAGCAATACAGTAAATTCCAGTGCTTTGTTTGTCCAAGAAAAGTCTTTTACACTTGTCCTCTAAAGACAAAACTGAGCCACAGCATCTGCAATTAACATAAAAAATAGAAGCTTTTTTCAAAGTGGAGCTTTATTCAAATTTTCCTGGCGTAAGCACAAAATATATTAAAACAGGAAAGTGATAATGTGTTGTTAATACAGTGTACATATTAAGTTTCTACAGCTTTCTTGTCTTTCGTTAATGTATACCTTGATTCGTCCCACATCCCTGAAGGTTCTCCTTCTTGATGGGATCTAAGGAACATGATGAAAGACTACATGAATTAATGCATGAATGAAAATTGCATTGTGAAACTTATCTTTCAAAACTTCTCAAAGAATACTACTTTCCAAGAGTGTTTTCCTACTTTTTGACAAAGTGCAAATAAATATAAGATTAAATAATTCAAAGAAATAATGCATGTTTATGAAACAGTGCTGCTAAACTACCATAATAATATGACAAAAACTGAAATTGCACATTTCCAATAGCATGTGTATGTTACTTACATAGTAGAGAGAATTAAAAACTTACGGTATCTTGAACCACGTCAACAATTGCATTGTTGCACCACCTTGCACTATTACTGTGATGATAACTATCAGTGAAGTAGTTGTCAACATGGCTTGCCTTGCATCTGACACAGTATTTCGGATGGCCAATGCGAAAGACATAGCTCCCCTCAGACCTACAAATGAAAATAACTCAAATTTTACAAAGCTTTTACATGAAATGGGCATTCATTATTGCTGAATTAATCTCTATAAATTAAACAACAAATGTACTATATCTGGTGCACTGAAACAATGCCACAAACAATGTTCACATATAAATTAGAAACCCATTACATAATTAAAGTAGCCGTTATTGTCCAGGGTTGAACCACTTTTACACGTACTTGCAAAAGTAACACTAAAAACCACTTTTTAAACAAAATATACAGTGTTAACTATGATGGGAGAATTCAAGCTGATATTTCTTTACTTAACCATATGATGGCAGAGCATCAATAATTGTTAGTTATTACAAACAAATTTTATTTCTAGTCATAATCACGTAAAACTAGTTATCCTTATTTCCATTTTATTATTGCAAAATTTGCTTATTTCAGAAGTCTTTTGGAAATTATGCAGCCATTACTCACTTTTACATCCTCATAGTTACGTTCCCTATTTTGTGCTGATATCAGGACACCAGACAGTGGATAGTTATGCACTTTTATCTGGCAAGAGAATGGTGATTTAGATGGCCTTTGAGGCTACAGCTGCGGACAATACACTTAACTGAGAGTTGAAGTCACCAAATTTATAAGGGTGTATACCAGCCTCTGTCAGGAAGATTCTACACTTATCAGCCAGAACACTATGAGCAACTACCTAATGGCTGACATGTCCACCTTTGGCATAGATAACAGCAGCGACACATCATGCAGAGGAACCAACAATGAGGCCTTGGTAGATTGCTGGAGGAAGTTGGCACAACATCTGTGCACACAAATCATCTAATTTCCATAAATTCCAGGGGGGAGAGGGGGGGGGGGGGGGGGGGGAGACAAGCTCCAACACCACATTCTGTCACATGCCAAATGTGTTCAATTGGGTTCAGATCTGGTGAATGGGGAGGGGCGGAGGGGGGGAGGCATCACATCAATTGAAACTTGCCACTATGTTCCACGAACCTCTCCATCACACTCCTGTCCTTGTGACATGGCGCTTTATCATGTTGAAAATTCCCACTGCCATTGGGCAATGCGGTCATCATGAAGGGGGTGTACATGGTCTGCAACCATGTATGAAACTCCTTAGCTGTCATGGTGCCTTGTACAAGCTCCACTGCACCCATGTTTTCCCACATGTATGTTCCTGAGCACAAAGGAGCCACTGCCAGCTTGTCTCCGTCCTGCAGTAAAAGTGTCAAGGAGCTGTTCCCCTGGGAGACGACGGATTTGTGCCCTCCCATTGGCATGATGAAGAGGGTATTGGGATTCATCAGACTACGCAATGCTCTATCACTGCACCAACTGATCATCACATGCCCGTTTCAGTCGTAGTTGCCAATGTTGTGGTGTTAACATTGGCACATTGCATGGGTTGTTGGCTGCAGAGTCCCATCATTGAGAGTGCTCAGCAAATTGTGTGTTCAGACACACGTGTACTCTGCCCAGCATTAAAGTCTGTTGTTAATTCCATCATAGTTCGCCACCTGTCTACTCAGCTTACGGCATCTGACATCCATAATGATAGGTGGTTGCCCAACCCCAGGACATATGAAAGCGGTTTCCCTTGGTTTCTCCATGTGCTGAAGACATTCACCACAGCACTCCTCAAAGCCCCGAGAAGTCATGCAATTCCTGAAATGCTCACGCCAAGCCCTGCCCTTGGTCAAACTCAGATCGATCACATGCCATCCACATTCTATACATGAACAGGAAGCTCACTGATACTATATGGAACATGCATGTGTCTGACCAGCAGCCAATCCTTACGATTTGGTCAAAGCAATGCACAAAAATATTGGTGAAGACCAGCAATCCATAATTTCAAATTTAGTGCTGGAATTTCTAAATGTGGACAGAACAACTTTGCATAAAATTATCTCTGAAAAATTGCAATTTCAGAAATTGTGCACATGTTGGGTCCCAGACTGCTTACTGAGAAACACAAGGTGGAAAGCATGGCTTGTGATCTTGATATTTTGGATCAGTATCATAAGGAAGGTGATCAATTTTTAGAGAAAATTGTCATACAGGACAAGATGTGGCAAGTGTTTGCAACATAAGAAACACTTAAAACTGGTTATCCTCACATGCAGCACCCATCCATGACTTAAGGGAACTAAAGCTTGTAGAACATTATCATAAATGTTTAAACAAATATGGAAACTATATAGAAAAATAGAGGAACATGTAAAGCGGCAAAAAAGCAAAACCAGTTGTTTTGTATTCTGGAAAGATTCGTCATCTGTTCCGGAGCAGACCAAGTGTTGTGCTGCACGTCACCTATTTCTTATATCAATTTTGCTCCTATGGCATAGACAAGGGAGTAAATGCCTTGGACTGGCTCTAATTTCACTGTATTGGTCTTGTCAATGAGACAAGACTGCTGGGACTGTATGGTCATCAGCTTGGGTCTCTTCCAGCTTGGGTCTCTTCACTGTCTGTTATCTTGGTCCACACAGTCCATAAAACCTGGCACAGGTAAACATTGCCTGGGGCCCCTCTTTCCAGATATGACAAACAAATTGCTACGCATTTTTGGTCAGTCGACAGCTCAGTCAACAGCGTGATACCTGCAAGGTCAGTTTCGTGCTACAACCATGCAGGTACTTGATGGCCTCCATTCTCCTCCACTCCCCTCTCTAACCCCCTCCCAAAATAAAACACACACACACACACACACACACACACACACACACACACACACAGGGAAAATCATGCATGCAATTTCAATATATTGTATGAGCAAATTGAGATAACCCTACCAGAAATTGTATATTTTTGTGAATTAAACGGGGAAATTTTTGTACCTGCACTGTCATAGGCTGCAATGCAGTACATATAAAGTTATGCAAAGTTGATACAGTAGAAAAAAAAACTGAAAATAATATCACTTACCTGCAAAAAACAACATATGCTGAAAGTTATATGCGATCTTTGGTTTCCTGCCTAGATTTAAAAGGAATGATAGAGGATAAATGTTTACTGCACGACCCACCATTGCACATAACTGAATCGCGTTAAGTAAAAACATGTCACTGCAGAACAGTATTATTACAAATAAACAGTATTATTACAAATAAAAGCTGTTAGAAAGCCACAGTAAAACTTCATGTAACAACAGCTTTCCAAATTTGTTACATCCCTTCTATTTACTATTCTTAAACCATGTGGACTAAAGTCCCTTTCCCACTCAGTGAATGTACTCTGGATCACTTACGATTATTCATCAATGTAATGCATGTTCTTACAAATAATATGAAAGAGAAACTCATATTTATGCAAATACCATACTTTCAGTAAAAAAAAGGATACAAATCCCACAATGATGAATCCAGGATCAAAATGGTGTTTTGGGAATGTGAACATAGAAACACCTATGTATACAAATATAAAATTTTCAGCAAGAAAGTTGAGCAGTTCAAACAACTTCTTTGTCCTTGTTCGAGAGTCTACGGACAAATTGTTGTAGGTATAATGTGCTTGACAGATTCCACAAAACAGGACAGCCACAATACCTGAAACAGTAACATTCCTCCTACAGACAGTAATAAATGATTATTTTGACATACAACTGAGACAAAGAGACATTTCATACAATTAGAGAATGAATTTTGTTTTCAGTTCAATTATATATCTCACATCCATTGTTCATAAGATATGCTCAAAATGGCTGACCAGTCAAGAACTCTACTTTTCAAGGACTCTTTTTACCAGGTCTAAAAACAATCTGAGGAACACACTGACAGTAATGTTATTAATCTCCCTTGTGTTAATCTTTAGTTTTGCCAGAGTGTGTGGCTTCTTTCTATAGATCAAATCCTTGATTTTTGACTGTTCATGTATCCGGTGAAGTGAATGAAACACAATCCAGCTCTGTGATTTCACGGATGTAACAAATGACCAAAACCATGTACAGTACACTAGACCTCTTTCTTTATCTGGCACCTTAATCCCTGCATACTAGAAACTGCACTGCACTAACTTCTGCACTGCTTTGTGAGCACTACCAAATGAAGTATGAGACGGGACATATATTCTCCAACCTTTTGAAGGTGAATACAGCACCACATTCCTCATGTCAATTTAGTGCCTCCACATCCTCGGAATACAAAGGAATCTCCTTATTGTTGGACTGTTCACCACTACATAATATTTTCCACGGAACATGTCTACAACATGTAACACATGAACGACTGGCAAAATGCTGTATAACAATGAAAACTTGCCACTATTGTGAAAACGACGTGTTTACCAAACAACAAACTGCACAATACTGCATATGTCATATGACCTATACCCCTTCCACTGACACCTTTATTTTCCGCCATTAATACAGGCGGTAATATCTTGCCCTGGTCATCTATTCTCACGTGTGTGACTTTCCAATCACACTATGTAGCACTTTCCTCTTTTTCTCCTCAGTTTTATGTCACTTAGTTGCAGTTTCCTGTACAAGTTCCCCTGACTGACTGAAGAAAGACCAGTACCGATTAAACACAATATAGGTCTCCATAAATGCTTTTATTTTATCCAAATGTGACACTTACCTTATTTAACTCAATTTAATACAGAAACATACCTGTGAGGTCAGATGCCTCTGCGATAAGAAACGTGCTGTATGACATCAGCACAAACAAAGCTGATTCCAGGAGAGGAAAATCCCTCACCCTCGTGAACTTGGTCATGTAAACCAATTAAGGAAAATGTTATAACTTTATACAATTGTTCAGATTCTATTAAAACTGAATATTCAAGTTACAAAAAAAACTTATTGGCAATGAAAAAAAGAAATATCATGATTTCATAACAGACAATGCATCTAGGATGAATCTGTCACTCTGCAGTGAAGTACATGCTATAATAAATTTTCCTGTCGGAATAAGAGTGTATGCTGGACTGGGACTACAGTATAGACCTTTGCCTTCCACAGAACTCACCCTTACATATTCAGTTCTGGAAAATAGGTATATTACAGATATCTACAACAAGATTAAAGGGCAATAAGCAGAAAAATCCAAGCACAGAAACTTAAAATTAACAATAAAAACAGTAAATGTTTAACCAAAATTGAAAACTGCCTCAGAAAATGTAACAATGCAACTGGTTTTCAAACCAATAATAATGTAAGAATGTGGCTACACCATAATATATTGGTCAGAAATGCAATGAAGTTCTGAATTCACATGTGTAAAAATTAACTGTAATGTTTGTGACAGGTACTACATATGACAGACTGGACATGCATCTGATATGAGATACGAAGAGCATACATCTGCAGAACAAGCACATAGTACGGAAATTTTAAATACTGCATCTAAAGGAAGACTACTTCACAAAACAAGGAAAAGATATGAGGGTTGTACTAAAAGCAAGGTTCCCAATAAGCTACAGCCTTAAGGGAAGGTGCTAGGCTAAATCCGACAACAGTGACGTGCGCAGTGGTTCCCCCACTCTCGAGCCCGCCCGTCTACGATTCACTATGTCGCTCAGTGATGGCTCAGAAGCTGCAAGAGATGGAAGTGTTGATCGCCACTCCCGCTAAGTGCGAGGTTCGGGCGGTAATCCGGTTTCTCCACACAAGGAAATTACTGCCCGTGAAGATTCATCAGCAATTGACTGAGGTTTATGGTGAAGAGTGCAAGTCTGTTCAGCACATCCGCAAATGGTGCAGAGCTTTTGCTGAGGGTCGCACGGAAGTTCTTGATGAAGAATAGAGTGGAAGACTGCCTGTTTCGGATGCGATTGTCCAGAAGATCAACAGTGAGCTGCTCAAAGATCGGAGGGTCACAGTCCGTGAACTTGTTAAACGCATTCCTGAAGCTTCCCATGGCACAACTGAAAGAACTTTAACAGAAATGTTGGGTTATCACAAGGTATGAGCTCACTGGGTTCCCTGGATGCTGACTGATAGACAGAAGGAGCAAAGCCTTGACTGTGTTCGCAAGTTTCTTCCACAATGTGAGGGGGGAGGTAACAAGGAGAAGTTGTTGGACTATCATCATGGGAGATGAAACATGGGTGTTTCATTACACAGACAAAGACTATGGGCCAGGGCAATTCTAGTGCACGAAAGATGCAGAAATGTAAGTCTGTATAAAAATTTGTAATAAAAAAAGTTTTAAACTTCAATATCTCTGAACTAAATTTTTTGCAATAAATGATCTGTTTTCTAAAAAAAGTACTGATGGTAAAGACATGAAATTTTCACAGCACACACAGTGTGAGATTCAACACATGAACTAGAATAATTAAAATATCCTGAGTTGTTGTGTTTTTATGTTCATTTATTTACAAAATTCTGTAAAAAAATTGAGTGTTAAAAAAGATAACATGCCAAACAATACAATTTCAGCAATAATTCTAGTTCAGTGTATCTAGAAAGGTGCGTTCAATAATTATGGAAAATTGTAAGTAGGTGTCTTAAAAAGTTTCCACGATAATGGGTTACAAAATTCTATAATTTAACATAGGCAGCATAGGACATACAATGTCCCCTTAATGAACAAAGTGAGAAAATTTTACTTTGACAGCTTTGAAGAGTTTTTCTCAGCAAAGTGTGTGGTGTGAAAATATGTAGTCTGCAGGATGTAGACAGCCACGTTAGCCATTTCCTGCTAGACTGTTCTTGTGATTGGTAGATACGGCAGGTGACTTCCTTGTAGGTTGTCCATGCACTGTTGTGGCAAGATATTGACTGGACTCAATAACAAGTAAACAATGGTCCACATGAAAATTGAGAGCTTTGTACACCAGTAAGCCTACTTATCTTGCCTTTAGTTTTATATGTTGCCTTCTACAGTTCCTTTTGCATATTTTATACTTTTACATATTAAACCTGTTCTGTTCCAAAAATGCATTATGAATAGCATCACGACTTTTTCTGTGATATGATTTTTACCAGCCACACAATTCTCGAGTTAAAACCAAAATCTTTCGGATTTTACAATGTGAATTATATGTGACTTAGATAATGAGTCCTAATGTAATTTCATATGCATGTGAATGTTATATTTATCTGGTTTTATTAACTGATGTAAGTGGGGCTTGAATAGTGCCATCAGCAAATAATTTCATTCTGTTGTTGTAAGTGTGATGCAGAAGCACAGAAGACAATTTGTATTTTGTGACCATTGCTGTGAAACGTTGCTCTTTAGCAAACTAAACTGGTATGTTTTCTCTAATGTATATACATTGTCTAGCAGAATTCTGTCTCCGCAATTCTTTTTCATTTCTGATATTAAGTGACTGGCAGTTGAAACAGGTCAAACTTTTTACCAATTTTTGTGATTTTTTAAGTGAGTGTCAGATTGAGTACTTCACAGACAATGTCTTGTTTCATCAAATCACTTCTTTTTATGAAAGAGAAAGTGAATGATAAACAGTAGTATAAGCCAAAAAAGAATTATGCCACTTACAATATGGAGTTGACATGTAATTAGAGTAACATAATAACTTTAACCAAGTATAAATAACTGACAAGTTATAAATTTATAAATCATACACTAAAAGGATATCAAGGCTGTAATGCATCCCATGACAGTTCCAATCAGGAGAGATAAACTGAAAATCACGAAGAAATCCCCCAATGCTCTAAAGAATGCATCAGTTTCAAAACCTCCTGATCCTGATTGGTACCTTTCTCCATAATTTTGTATAGCTCTGGAAACAAAATAAATTGTTATTTTGTCACAATTATAGAAACTTGAATTGATGTCATGCTGAACGCAACTTTATAGCAACATTCTACTCAGTTATCCAGTATAAACTCACCCGCTTAAAACAATAGCAACTGCATCATTTAGGACACTTTCACCAAAAACAAGTGCATACAAATTGACATCAACATGAAGGTCATTGAAAATGGCTAATATTGTCAAAGGATCTGTTGGAGAAATGAGGGCACCAAAGTATAAAGTATCCAAAAACGTGAAACTTGACTTCAGATAGGGCCGCAACTGGATGAAACCATACATCAAAGCACTGTAACAGTTTGAGAACACTATATTCACATATTGCTTTGTATAACAGCCAAAAGTAATTCTAATTTACATAAAATTCTAATTTTTTAGGCACAAGAAAGGCTGAGAAACATTCTTACCCCACAGCAAACGACGACAGTGTTGTGCCAATCAGTGCGTAAGTCAAAATAGCCCCAAGGTTCCGAAAGAAGTATTTCTGGTTAATAAATAAAAGTATCATGTCAGTGATGTCAGTGATGTAAAGCAGAATGAATAAAACTGATTATTCATAGTAGTTGTAAGTATAAGGAAATTGTATGTGTTCGTAAGACTTGGAGGAATCACTAGAACATTACAGAATCACGTATGAAGTTTAGTCACAAAGGTTACAGCTGAAATTTGTAGCACAATATCTTTATGCTAGTTTTAATCATCCAATATTTACCTTAAATGACACACAAATATTTGAAACCAGCATATAGTTACTCAATCCTGTTATTTTACGTCCTGCAACAACAGAAACTGACTTATTATTACTGAACTTCAAGATTTTCCTAGAATTTTAAGGTGCTATTGTTCCTAATAGCACTATATAAAGTGTGGCCAGTGTTTATTTTCAGCAGATATCTCCCACAATACTGGTACCATCTAATATACTGCCACTGGCTTTTGAGTAATTATCAGCTCTCATAAACAACCCCACTCACATGAACCATGGACCTTGCTGCAGCGCTGGTGTGGAGGCTTATGTGCCTCAGCGATACAGATAACCGTACTGTAGCTGCACCCGTAAGGAGGATACCGTTAACCCTGAGAAACAGAACTGGTGTTCTATGGATCGGAGTGTGGAATGTCAGTTCTTTTAATCGGGTAGTTAGCCTAGAAAATGTAAAAAGGGGAATGGGAGTTACTGAAGTTTGGTTGCAGGAGAAACAGGACTTCTGTCCAGGTGAATACAGAGTTATAAATACAAAATCAAATAGGGGTAATGCAAGAGTAGGTTTACGAATGAATAAGGAAATAGGAACACAGATAAACTACTATGAATAGCACATTGAATGCATTACTGCAGCAAAAATAGACATGAAGCCCACACCCACCACAGTAGTGCAAGTTTATATGCCAATTAGCTCCACAGATGAAGAGACTGAAGACATATATGATCAGACACAACAAATTATTCAGACAGTTACGGGACACAAAAATTTAATTGTGGTGGGGGCTGGAATTCGATAGTAGAAAAAGGAAGAGAAGGAAAAATAGTACATGAATATGGACTAGGGGAAAGGAATGAAAGAGGAACTCGTCTGGTAGAATTTTGCACAGAGCATAATTTAATCTTTGCTAACACATGGGTTAAGAATCATGAAAGAATGCTGTGTATGTGGAAGAGACCTGAAGACACTGGAAGGTTTCAGATTGATTATGTAATGGTACGGCAGAGATTTCGGAATCAGATTTTACGCTGTAAGATATTTCCAGTGGCAGATGTGGACTCTGGCCATAATGTATTGGTTATGCACTGAAGATAAAAACTGAAGAAATTACGATAAGATAGGAACTTAAGGAGATGGGATCTGGATAAACTGAAAGAACCAGAGGTTGAGAGTTTCAGAGGAAGCATTAGGCAACAACTGACAAGAGCATGGGAAAAAATATAGTACAAGAGGAATGGGTAGCTTTGAGAGATGAAATAGTGAAGGCAGCAGAGGATCAAGTACGTAAAGAGATGAGGGCTAGAAGAAATCCTAGGGCAACATAACACACACTGAATTTAACTAATGAAAGGGGGAAATATAAAAATGCAATAAATGAAGCAGACAAATGGGAATAAAAATGCCTAAAAAGAAGGATTTTGAAACATATATCATTAGGGAAAAGATTGACACCCCCTACAGGAAAATTAGAGAGACCTTTGGAAAAAAGAGAATCACCTGTATGAATATCAAGAGGTCACATGGAAAGCCAGACCTAAGCAAAGATAGGAAAACTGAAATGAATATATAGAGGCTCTGTACAAAGGAGATGTGCTTCAGGGCAATATTATGAAAATGGAAGAGGATGAGTATGAAGATGAGATGGGAGATATAATACTACGTGAAGAATTTGAGAGACTACTGAAAGACCTCCGTCAAAATAAGGTCCCGGGAGTAAACAACATTCTGTTAGAGCTACTGATAGCTTTGGGGGAGCCAGCCATGACAAAACTCTTCTATCTGGTAAGCAAGAGGTAGGGGACAGGCAAAATACCCTCAGACTTCAAGAAGAATATAACAACTCCAATTACAAAGACCGTACGTGCTGAAAAGTGTGACAATTATCAAATAATCAGTCTAATAAGTCATGGCTGCAAAATACTAACACGAATTCTGTACAGGAGAATGGAAAAACTGGAGGAAGCCATTCCCCGGGGAAGATCAATTTGGAGTCCAGAGAAATGTAAGAACACGCGAGGCAAACCTGACCTCACGACTTCTCATGGAACATAGGTTAAGGAAAGGCAAACCTATGTTTATAGCATTTGTATACCTGAACAGAACTTTTGATCATGTTTGCTGGATGCTCTCTTTGAACTTACGAGGGTGGCAGAGGTAAAATACAGAGATAAAAAAGCTGTTTACAACATGTACAGAAACCAGATGGCAGTTGTAAGAGTTGAGGGACACGAAAGGGAAGCAGTGACTGAAAAGGCGGTGAGGCAGGGTTGTAGCCTATCCTCAATGTTATTCTATCTGTACATTGAGCAAGCAGTAAAGGACACAGAAATAAATGTCGGTGACATTGTAATTCTGTCAGAGACAGCAAAGAAGTTGGAAGAGTAGCTGAACAGAATGGACAGAGTCTTGAAAGGAGGACATAAGATGAACATCAACAACAGCAAAATGAGGACAACAAAATGCAGCTAAATTAAATCAGGTGATACTGAGGGCATTAAATTAGGATATGAGACACTTAAAGTAGTAGATGAGTTTTGCTATTTGAGCAGCAAAATAACTGATGATGGCTGAGGCAGAGTGGACATAAAATGTAGACTGGCAATGGCAAGAGAATCATTTCTGAAGAAGAGAAATTTATCAATACCGAGTAAAAACTTAAGTGTCAGGAGGAAGTCTTTTCTGAAAGTATTTGTATGAAGTGGTAGCCATATATGGAAGTGAAACTTGGACATTAAGCAGTTTAGATACGAAGAGAATAGAAGCTTTTGAAATGTGGTGCAATAGAAGAATGCTGAAGATTAGATGAGTCTATAACATAACTAATGAAGAAATACCCACTGGAAATGGGGAGCAAAGAAATTTGTGGGACAACCTGACTACAAGAATGGATCATTTGGTAGCACACATTCTGAGATGCCAAGGGCTTGGGTGGGTGGGTGGGTGGGGGGGGGGGGGGGGGGGGGGGGTGTAAAATTGTTGAGGGAGACCAAGAGATGAATACAGTAAGCAGGTTCAGAAGGATGTAGGTTGCAGCAGTTACCCAGAGAGGAAGAAGCCTGCACAGGATAGAGCAGCATGGAGAGCTGCATCAAATCAGTCTTTGGACCGAAGATGATGACGACGACAACATCAAAAATCTAATACAACATTATGGGCGAGTTCACAAATTTCGACATATAGCCAGCACTTCTAATATTGTTTCTTAGCACTTACAGGACCACACATGACACGAAGAGTTCAGTGCAAACATTACAGAGTTGGCAGATGCAATTGCTGCTCTACTT
The DNA here is from genome assembly GCF_021461395.2 of Schistocerca americana. Taxonomy (NCBI): domain Eukaryota; kingdom Metazoa; phylum Arthropoda; class Insecta; order Orthoptera; family Acrididae; genus Schistocerca; species Schistocerca americana. Next base: position 547,103,713 of record NC_060119.1, read on the forward strand.
GCGGCACCCAGAAGCGAGTCTGTCATGAACAATGCATTCCGTGTGTTTCCAAGCCCAGTGATCAGACACTTTTATTAAATCACATCCCTGGGTGGCCACAATGATGGCAGCCATTGAGGGTTGCATCATATACGGCATCACCAGCATGGAAGGCCTGCAATGGGGACAGCAGAACTAACTGCGGCCATGACAATCAGAGGTGTCACAACCAGTTCTTACCCAGCTTGTACATGCACTGGTTTACCAGATGCATTACAACCACTGGTTTATCAGCTGTACACCGCACTAGTATCAGTGACTGGGGAACTAACAACAGGCAAACCTCAGCAGAACTGCCATCTTATAACAGACTGTGCTCGGACTGGGACATGTCAGGCAATGGCAATGTATGCCAGCAAGCAAATGCCACTTACAATATAGGTCCAATTGCACCACAACAGGAGGACATCAATATGGCTAATCCCTCCCACTTCATGCCACTCTTCCAACTTAGTAGACACCACCTGGGTCACTTCCAATCCTACATACCAATGCCAGGGGAGAGGGACCTCAGTTTGGGTGGCAGTATTGATATCTTGTCAGAGATAGTCATACAGCTACAGACAGTTTGTCACCAAAGGGTAGCATATCACTGACCACAGTCAAATAGGTTAGTAGACCCCGTGACATAATGCTGTTAAAAGACAAACCTTTGACCCGAGTACTTCACATGGTTTCAAGACTCATTACTCTGTTCCATCACGTTATCTATTTAAGGGATATACTGAAAACAATTGCCACACTTCCTGTTTTACATGGTTGGATTTCAGCTGGACTGACTGTGACCATGCTGTTAGAACAGCTGGGAACTCGTTTGCAGAACGTGACTTTGGCTGTTAACTGCACTACCACTATTTGTTTATCTGTGTGTTAATGCCTATATTAATCTTCGTCTGTTGAAATAAATCACAGTGCAGATCTTTCCTTTTTCCTTCTCTAGCAATCTTTCTCTATACATTCTGCAGCATAGGATCCTCTTAATCTTCTCCCAATTTTAAGGTTACACAAAATGTAAGTTTGTGCAGAAAATTAGAATGGTTTCACCCACAAATGCTCTGGAATATTCAGTACTTTTTATGACACAGTGTTGGATATATCATCCAAGTTCCACTTCAAAAATACAAGAGACTCAAAATACATATAGCACTGTTAACTCCTGTACTTATTAATAAACATACACCCCCCCCCCCCCCCCTAATACAAAGAAAATCTGGAGAACAGTAATATCAAGTTGCTCACTTTGTTGTGTAGCTTTCAAACACAGCTAAAATTCAGTTCTTTAACAGCAAAGCTATTTGAAAAAACACTATGCAATACAAGAGACTACAATGCCATTTAGAGGTAATGTTACGAAGAAAACAGAACTTACCCTTTTCAAGCTATAACCAGCATGAAAAATGATTGGTGGTAATATAATATTGAAAAATATTTCTGGATCAAATGTAGCCTGAAACAGACAATGCATGGGATTATTTTTTCAAGTGACTAGGAACAATATCTAGATTTGAAGTTGATAAGAAAATTTTATTACTAAAGTGGACGATTAGGTAATTACTAATGGAGCAGTAGCACAGCTGACTATGGAATTTAGCAAATAACAAATCTGGCAGAAAAAATAACATCAAATTTGGCACAGAACTGAATTTTTCAAAAAACACTGAATTTGGCAACGAACAGCATGACACTGACAAAAAATGGCACTGCACATGGAAAAAATAACACAGAATGTGGGGAAAAAAAAGAACAAGGAAGAAAGAATCTGGCAAGGCAAAAAATGACCTCAACTTTGACAAAAAATAATGAATTTAGCGAATAAAACTTCAACAAATTTGGCAAAATAAACAACACTGAAGTGGCAAAGAAACAGCAATGAGTTTGGCCAAAATACGGCATTGAATGTGGCAAAAAAATACGAATTTGGCAAAAATTGCAACTAATCTGGCAAAAAGTAGTACCTAATTTGGCCACAAAATAAAATAATTTCTTCCTATTCCTCTATGTTCCTTATGGAAGATTTTTGGACAGTATAATTCCTGTTGTCCTGGTATATTTCTGCATGACAAGGTCTGTGCATTCAGCATTGAAATTTTGCTGTGAATTACTTACACATCAGTTGCGTTCAAACTTAAACTGATTCCTCCCTGTAACTAATAAACACCACAATATTTTTATTGTTTACTTCTGTGTGCATGACCTGCTGATTTGCATCTCCTTGTCTGATCCCACTGTAGATGATCATTAACTCTGGTCATTCTTATGACCTATAGCAAGCAGATATAATCTACGGGGGATGAAAGCAGTCCTCAAGTGGAGTTTGAGAGAGGAAATGTCCAACAGGAAGTCCTCTACACTGTTGGGACTAGACAGTTAAAGCAGCAGCTGACTGCTACCAGCAGAAGACAATTCCAAATAGCACTTATGACATGAACATCAAATTTGATGTTCCTCATGATTTACATCCTATTACAGATGAATTTTGTTATTTCATACCAAGGCAGTACATTTTCACTGCTAATACTCATTTCTTGGAGAGAGGGGGGGGGGGGAAAAAAAAAAAAAAAAAAAAAAAAAAAAAAAAAAAAAAAAAAAAAAATAATCCTGATGTACAGATTGCAGCTAAAAGATGTGTTGTCTCCTATCAGCACACTTCAACTTGGCAGAATGGCTTTGAGTCATCAAGCACAGATATGAACGGAACTTTAACAGGAATTTTAACCACCTTCGAGTGTCCTGAGGCAATAAATTATAGCTACTCCGGAAATAATAAGAGTTAACTGCACACTGGTTGTAGGTATTGCAATGAGTTTGTGTGCGCCCAGAAATCAAAGTACAATCACAATCTGGATTATATTCAACAAGATAACGTTCCACTATCGAAGGTACGAAAATCTGCTGTCAAAATTTTTATTTACATAACATCTACAAAATTATAGTACATATACTGGCTATTCTGTAGCCAAATGATTATAAAGAAATATTCTGTAACAGTCTCTCTAAAATGTAGAGTGGCAGATACATACCTTAAGTTCAATTTCACTGTCATCAACATCAATTTCTCCTCTGAATGTATAGGCATACGTCTTGTTTGGAACATTTGGTGACCCTCCTTTGTTTGGAAAACGTAGCCATAAGGAATCCGGAGGCAAAGACAGATTATATTTGTCTTTCTCAGGTACAACAGTCATGTGTACAACAGAACTGGCATTTCCAGCATATCGTATAAGAGCTCCCACAATAAGGCCTTGAAAGAAAAAAAGGATGCTTTCAGTTCCAATCAGTATGAGACAGCACTATGTTTTCAATATTTTATTGTATGGAACTGGGGACCTAGAAATTATGGAGAGGCTTCGTCCCTGCCATAGCCCGCAGTGGTTCACAACCCAACAACAGGCTACAGCAGTCCACTCACCCCACTGCCGTCCCTCACCGAACCCAGGGTTACTGTGCGGTTTGGCCCCCAGTGGAGCCCCCGGGAATGTCTCGCACCAGATGAGTGTAACCCCAAATGTTTGTATGGTAGAGTAATTACAATGTACGCGTACATGGAGACAGTGTTTGGGCAGCAATCGCCAACATAGTGTAACTGAGGCGGAATAGGGGGAACCAGCCTGCATTCGCCATGGCAGATGGAAAATTTGCCTTTAAAACCATCCACAGACTGGCTGGCACACCAGACCTCGACACTAACCCGCCAAGCAGATTTGTGCCGGGGATTGGCATGCCTTCCTGCCCGGAAAGTAGTAAATAAGACTGCACGGCTAACCGGTCAGGTATGTTTTCGACACAGTAATTTATATAAATTGCACATGTTGCTGGAGTGTTTTGATATTTGGAAAACAAGAATACTTGTCAGCCGAAATCTATGTTTTAGTATTTTTATTTCCTCCATGAGTGGCTCTGACAGAGTCCAGCTGTCATCTACAGATCTTCTGGAAATAATATTACTGTACATAAATTGCACAACTTAATGCACATCAGTGTCCAGAAGAGTCTTAAAGTGCAGGACTGCATTCTGCAGGGCAGAATGAAGCATGTCTGTAGGTATGCAGGCAACCTCTTATGATATTCTGCACTTCTGACCAGCACATGTGTGAATGTTCCCCTCGTAAACCCTCTCTTCAGGTAGACCCACAACCAGAAATCATGGAGTGAGATCAGGTGATCATGCCTGCGAAGCACTTGGAAATGATCGACTGATAATTCGATCGTTTCCAAATGTGTTTCAGAGAACTAGGTGAACTTCATGAGTGATGTGCGGCGGACCCCATTGTGCTTGACAACTGTTGAGTTCAATGTGTCTCCCTCCTGTAGGGCAGGTATGACATGCTGGCGAAGCGTATTGCAGAAACACTGGCCAGTCACATTGCATTTCTTTGGTCCTTGAGCACTAACCTGTTCAAAAGAGAATGAGCCAATGATGAACATAGCCATGAAGCCACACCACCTGGTGATACGTTCAACATACAGAGGAACTTCATGCACAGTGACTGGAAGTGAAGATCCCCACACTTGGCAATTCTGAGCATTCACCTCACTTGTCAGAGAAAAATGAGCTTAGTCTGTCTATAAGATGGTCCCTTGTCAACTTCAATCCTTGCAAGAAAGTGGACAGCCATGTGTCCTGTGGTGGAAGCTTCTTTACGATACAGATTTGTACTGATACCATTTGAAAATGGATGAAACATGTTCCGTACTGTGGACCAAGGGATGTTCAAGTGTCATGACACAACATGCGCACTGCCTGATGATCAGGAATTGTACACTGTGTTGTCTGCCACAGCAACAGCGATTTCATCAACCACCTGTGGTGCAACCTGTTGTCGGCCTCTTCCTGGAGCAAAGCCCAGTTCTCCAGTCGATTCGAACTATTTCATCATGCTCCACACAGCAGTTACAGAAAGAGGACCCTTCAGTAATCCTTTCAGCCAGTGAAAATCTCGCAGTGCAGCTGCAGCATTATTGTTTTGATAATAGTGCTTCACCAATAATGCCCTGCTCCTTTTGTCCATGCTCATGTTGACACGTCATGTGCACTGTGACTGGTCAGGAGTGAGACACTATATATCACGATGACAGCACCAGGTGGCCATAGTTGGAACTGGACGGTAGCACTGTGATGCATGGAAATCATGCACCCCATACTCTGGGCAATAATGCTACCAAGTTTGGTACTGATATGCGATTAGTTTCCATTTTATAATGTGTTAAACAGGGAAAGTTTAATTATAACCACCCAGTATATACATATATGAGGGCTGGAACTTAAATAGTGGCAACCAGTTATTCACAACCAATGCAAAAAGAGTTACATGTTTGCACCTGTTACTGTCCTTCAAAGTAGTCGGCAGTTTTGTGTAAAACCCGTTGCCAGCGATGTGAAAGGCGCAGTATACCGTTAACAGAGCCTGTTCTATTGATGGTGCGAATGGAGCGGCCTACTGCCTGTTGAATCTCTGGGACAGTTCTGAAGCGAATGCTATGAAGTGGTTCCTTCATCTTCGGAATCAAATCAATGTCACAAGGACTTAAGTCCGGGGCGTGTGTTGATGGTGCAGTACTTTCCAGTCCCATTGACCGAACAGAGCAGCCACAGTTTGCGCTGTATGTGCCTGTGCATTGTCCTGCAAAATGATGGATGTGTTGCGCAGAAAGTGTCGCTGCTTCTTTCCCAAAGCTGGTTGCAGGTGATGCTCCAAAAACGAACATTAATACTGTGCACTGATGGTCTGCCATGGAGGAACATAATGCGTTGGGATAACACCATCACAGTCGTACACGAGAATCACCATAACTCTACACCGCTCCATTCGCACCATCAACAGAACAGGCAATTCTAACAGTATACTATGCCTTCTACATCGCTGGCAATGGGTTCTACACAACGCTTGTGAGTACTTTGAAGGACAGTAACACGAGCGAACATGTAACTCTTTTGTATCGGTTGTGAATAAATAGTTGCCACTGTTTAAGTTCCAACCCTCATATAAAGAAATGTTTACAGGAGACAGGACGTGTGGTTAGTCTTGGTATCATCCTGGCGTTTCCCTGAAATGATTTGGAGAAACTTAATTAGAATGGCCAAACAGAGCATGAACCTTCCAAATCTGAAGCCTGCGTCTTAGCTGTTCAGTCACTGGGAGCATGATGTAGCACATTTCTCATTTACCCAATGCTGATTTCCATATTATTATTCATGGTATTAAAAAGTTAGTTTTAATTTCCATGTCATCACTGATGTATTTTCCAGTAGATCAGCACCGTCCCAACACCATTATCCTTGTCTGATTTGATCCGTAAGTGACTGCTTACACTTGGACAACTAGTACTCCACATGACATGTCCTTGATGTGTACATTATTTTGGAATGATGCTAAGTAACATGACAGTGGTTCCCACAACTATGAGGATGGCAAGGTTGCATGTAACAGAACAACTGTTGCAATCAAATGTTCATTAAATGGAAAAGGAAGATAAACATTATTCTCGCCAGTACATTTCATGAAGAATTCAGGTGAATGTTACAAAAACAATTTTTTTTCTCTTGCACATAAGGTATGTTGACAAGAATGATTGACATCCTGAAAGCTACTAAATGGCATAATCACGACTGCAGGAAATTTTCTCAGATGTTCCACTATATACATGATTATTCTCAACCAATACAGAACTTTTCAGAAGAACAGTTAGAACATAACAATATTCACACTATTTAAAAAAGAAGAAGAAGAAGAAGAAGAAGAAAAGAAAAAAAAAAAAATGAACTGCCACCCAAGAGAATTCAAGTAGGGTGCTGCATAGGAGGACAACCATCTTAATTCCAAGATACTATTCCAGACATGCTGCCAAAATATTTTTTTTTTAAATTAAAAGTGCTGTAAATAGATAATGTATGCTCTAACTAAAGTATAATGAATTCAACAATGAAAAATGGAAACAAGTTGGTATACTGCTGTGTGAAGCTTTAACTAAGTATGTCCACTAGTGTATTATGAAAATGATTCAGATGTCTAGTCTTTTTCATTTTTTGATGATTTTTTCTCTTCACGAGTTCTTTCAACGATTTCCTGGTTGGTGGCTATTTCCATTCATTTTATGCACAACAGTGGTCTCCAGCATCATACATCAAATTGTTCAAGAGATGTCTCTTCAATTTTGTCCACTGTCCACATTTCACAGCCATAAAAAGCATCAAACCATTCTGCCCCACTTTTGCATATCTTAGCTTCTCTAAATCTAAATTGTTACTTCGTTTTCTCAAATTTTATTGTTTATGGCTGTTTTGTGTTAATTTTAATCTTATATTCACCTATAACTATTGGATCAATAAATCCTAAGTGTCTTTGAATTTTCTTGATCTGGGACCCCATCCGCAGACATAAATGCCTGTATTGTTTCTCTATTTGTTTTGGTACAGTATTTCTTGCACTGATGAATTGAATGCCATTAATAATTCTAGAACTTGTTCTTTGTTACTTTTCTTTATTATTTCCGTCTTTTTACTGTATAATTTCATAATTATTCTTGTGTCTCTAAATTATCACTGGAGTATGCTTTACAGAGGTCTTCAAAAGCTATTTAAATTGTTCTAGCATACAGAACACAGCCATATGTTGCCTGTTATTTGAGCTCAGTATGTGTTCTAAAATTCTACATGCAATGGAAGCCAAGGATATTGGACAGCAGTTTTGTAGGTCACTTCTGCTACCATTATTGTAGATGAGTGTGACTTGTGCTTTCTTGTAATTACTGGACATAGTTAAAACTACTACTGAAAGAGGAGCTAACTCAGTGGCTAACTTGGGATCTGGCATGGATTCCACTGTAGGTTCTACTGGAGCTTTCTTCAGTTTTAGCAATTTCAGCTGATTCTCAACACTGCTGACACTAATACCTCTAACACTCATCTTTGCAATGGCACAGGAATTAAACTGGGCAGTACTCCTGGATGTTCCTTTATAAACAAACATTTGAAAACAGAGTTTGGCAGTTCTGTTTTTCCTTTGCTACACTCAGTTTCAGCTCATGTCTCTTTGAACACTTAACTCTGCTAATACTAACAGCCTTTCCACATGAAAAGAGTTTCTTTTGGTTTAGTGGGAGGCTGTTCAATAATATTCTGCTATGCTAGTCGAAGGCTTCATCCATCACCCTCTTGATAGCTAAACAACAGCACTCTGCTTTAAATTAATAGAAGTAGCACAGAGTTGAGGACAGGCGCAGAAAAAAGAGAATGAACACTTGCCAGTTTTAAGAAGAAATCCTATCATGGGCTAGAACACACACACACACACACACACACACACACACACACACACACACACAGCATTTTGTATCTTTGTATCTCCTTTACATTGCCTATAGTCACTTAACACTCTGCCCAAATAATTCATACTACTTTTAGTGTCTTTTTTATTTGATTCCCTTAGAATTTATGTAACTACATTACATTTATTTTACTTTTCTTGTTGTTCATCTTATAGCCTCATCAAGACACTTCCATTCCATTCAGTCGACCTTCCCATAACTTTGCCACCTCTGACAGAATTACAGTATAAGCAAGTTTAAAATTTTTATTTCTTCCCCATGAACACTAATTCCATTTCCAAATTCTTCCTTAATCTTACTGCCTGATGTCTGTACAGATTGAATAATAGGAGGATATGCTACAACCCTGTCTCACTCCCTGCTCAATTACTGTCTCCATTTCACGTCTTTCATTTCTTGTGACTGCAGTGTAATTTTTGCACACTTGTAGTTAACCTTCTGCCAAGATTTTATCCCAAAAACTTTCAAACAGTATGTTCCAGCCAACACATGCTATAAATGTGTTTGCCTTTCTCCATCTGGCTGCCTCTGTAGCCAAGTATCCAGGTTCAATTCCCAGTGCCACATCAGATTTTTTCTGAAAAGGAGAGGTCTCCAGTGATGAGATCAACTTTTTGAAACCATCTATACCGTTACATCCGGAATTTTACGTGGCACTTAAGAAAGTAGTATTTTGTTAGAGCAGTTCTGTGAAGTAGTGCAGAAGGCTGTGGTTCCAAATCTTATCAAGGGCTTTAATTTTTATTTTTATTTTTAATCTTTATCAAAATGACTTTGATCATTATTTTTATTTAGTTTATAATGTTTATGAATGTGTATTTAATTATATTTACCACAATACTTTGAAATTCTGATCTGTCTTTTAAAAATAAAAGACGAAATAATTTACAATTGGGCAATAATGCCTGCAACCGGATGTGGCAATAATGCTGATGTACGTTCTGTAACACAGAGTTCTCCGATTAACAGCGGATGAGACTGTTACATGCTATGGCACCAAGCCGCATTCCCAAAGCCGAATACATGACAGAAACCTATCTCGTTATACCCCCAGCTGGAGTGAGTATATATGAAGGAATTTATGGCATAATGGTGTCAGTCAGATTCTGACAAAAATGAGTTAAATACTATGTTATGTAGTATATGCTGCACTCTTTTGTAGGGCACAGTGAAGCATGTCTTTGTATGCACAATAGCATCACAGCTGGCACCCCAAGTTCTATTGGGAAATGGTTTGTACAATAGAAGTTGTAGCAAAGCGAAGCAGTCTGGCTTGCACCACAGTACCATAAAACAAAATAAGATTTTCTGTTCCACCACTGGGAAGCTTTCCTTTCTTTATCACCACCATCACCACCACACAGAAAAGTTTGTTTTATCATCTTCAAAACTAGTTTGAGGCAATTTTTGTATTATAACACTGTCTAAACTGCTTTCTGGTGAGTTTTGTGTGATAACAGTGACTAGACTGTTTTCAGACAAGATTATATTGTTTTATTGTTGTCTAAGCTGTTAGCATGATTAACTGGCAGTTGTTATTGATGCTTGAGCTTATGTTCATAGTAATATGAATAATGTAGAAAGAGTTAGAGTAATCATGAATGAAGAGGGAGAAATATTGGATTCTGCTTCAGGATGCAATACATCTGAAAGTGAGTCTAATGAAGAAGATGAGCAACAGAAATCATATGGAAGAAAATGACAGAGACAAAAGGAAGACAGGAGATGAAACTGAAAAGGAATCTATGTAAAGGATACAGTACCAGAAAATGTAAAACAGTTCCTGTTAAAATATTTTGTAAAGATTATCACTACAGTAGACTACAATTTGCTTCAAAAATAAGTGAAGAAGAAAAGAATGGAATTTTTTATAGCTATTGAAAAATGATGTCTTCTAACTCTCAAAATGCCTACCTATGTGGACTCAGACAGAATCTCCTGCAGCAAGAGAACCACAAAAAGGATATCGTCCTCCAAAGACTTGTATTAACAAATAATATTTACATGTTCAGAATTACTCAGTTAAAGTCTGTAAGAATATTTCCTGAGAACTTTTCAAATTTCTGATGACAGATGTCTTGATGTACAAAACTAGTGAATTAAAGTGTCCAGTCTCTTGGCTACAAATTCAGTGGTTGCAGCATAAAGGATTTGAACCTACAATGGTACATTACAAGACAACTGTGAATGCTGATATGGAGTTTTTCATCTCGGATATACAAACAGGAAAGAAGGGACATCAGTCCAGCTCGAAAGTATAAAATAGGAAATACAAACAGTCAGTAATCTGAAGAAAAAGGACATGTTACACTTGTTACCATACATTGCTACTGATCACCATGTAACTTCTGAGGCCAAAGACGACAGATATATTTTTATGTTAATTCAAACTGAAATTTATGTAATTTATACAAAATTCTGATGATGCTATTAATATTACTACATTTTATCGTGCTGAAGTATTGGTAGCTCACAGTGATATTGTTAGTTAAAACCGAAACTCACAGAATTTATAATATGTTGTTGTTGTTGTGGTCTTCAGTCCTGAGACTGGTTTGATGCAGGTCTCCATGCTACTCTATCCTGTGCAAGCTTCTTCATCTCCCAGTACCTACTGCAACCTACATCCTTCTGAATCTGCTTAGTGTATTCATCTCTTGGTCTCCCTCTACGATTTTTACCCTCCACGGTGCCCTCAATGCTAAATTTGTGATCCCTTCATGCCTCAAAACATGTCCTACCAACCGATCCCTTCTTCTAGTCAAGTTGTGCCACAAACTTCTCTTCTCCCCAATCCTACTCAATACCTCCTCATTAGTTGCATGATCTACCCACCTTATCTTCAGCATTCTTCTGTAGCACCACATTTCGAAAGCTTCTATTCTCTTCTTGTACAAACTAGTTATCGTCCATGTTTCACTTCCATACATGGCTACACTCCATACAAATACTTTCAGAAACGACTTCCTGACACTTAAATCTATACTCGATGTTAACAAATTTCTCTTCTTGAGAAACGCTTTCCTTGCCATTGCCAGTCTACATTTTATATCCTCTCTACTTCGACCATCATCAGTTATTTTACTCCCTAAATAGCAAAACTCCTTTACTACTTTAAGTGTTTCATTTCCTAATCTAATTCCCTCAGCATCACCCGACTTAATTTGACTACATTCCATTATCCTCGTTTTGCTTTTGTTGATGTTCATCTTATATCCTCCTTTCAAGACACTGTCCATTCCGTTCAACTGCTCTTCCAAGTCCTTTGCTGTCTCTGACAGAATTACAATGCCATCGGCGAACCTCAAAGTTTTTATTTCTTCTCCATGGATTTTAATACCTACTACGAATTTTTCTTTTGTTTCCTTTACTGCTTGCTCAATATACAGATTGAATAACATCGGGGAGAGGCTACAACCCTGTCTCACTCCTTTCCCAACCACTGCTTCCCTTTCATGCCCCTCGACTCTTATAACTGCCATCTGGTTTCTGTACAAATTGTAAATAGCCTTTTGCTCCCTGTATTTTACCCCTGCCACCTTCAGAATTTGAAAGAGTATTCCAGTTAACATTGTCAAAAGCTTTCTCTAAGTCTACAAATGCTAGAAACGTAGGTTTGCCTTTCCTTAATCTTTCTTCTAAGATAAGTCGTAGGGTCAGTATTGCCTCACGTGTTCCAACATTTCTACGGAATTCAAATTGATCTTCCCCGAGGTCGGCTTCTATCAGTTTTTCCATTCGTCTGTAAATAATTCACATTAGTATTTTGCAGCTGTGACTTATTAAACTGATAGTTCGGTAATTTTCACATCTGTCAACACCTGCTTTCTTTGGGATTGGAATTATTATATTCTTCTTGAAGTCTGAGGGTATTTCGCCTGCCTCATACATCGTGCTCACCAGATGGTAGAGTTTTGTCATGACTGGCTCTCCCGAGGCCATCAGTAGTTCTAATGGAATGTTGTCTACTCCCAGGGCCTTGTTTCGACTCAGGTCTTTCAGTGCTCTGTCAAACTCTTCATGCAGTATCATATCTCCCATTTCATCTTCTTCTACATCTTCTTCCATTTCCATAATATTGTCCTCAAGTACATCGCCCTTGTATAGACCCTCTATATACTCCTTCCACCTTTCTGCTTTCCCTTCTTTGCTTAGAACTGGGTTGCCATCTGAGCTCTTGATATTCAGAAAAGTGGTTCTCTTCTCTCCAAAGGTCTCTCTAATTTTCCTGTAGGCAGTATCTATCTTACCCCTAGTGAGACAAGCCTCTACATCCTTACATTTGTCCTCTAGCCATCCCTGCTTAGCCATTTTGCACTTCTTGTCGATATCATTTTTGAGACGTTTGTATTCCTTTTTGCCTACTTCATTTACTGCATTTTTATATTTTCTCCTTTCATCAATTAAATTCAATATTTCTTCTGTTACCCAAGGATTTCTAGTAGCCCTCCTCTTTTTACCTACTTGATCGTCTGCTGCCTTCACTACTTCATCCCTCAGAGCTACCCATTCTTCTTCTACTGTATTTCTTTCCCCCATTCCTGTCAATTGTTCCCTTATGCTCTCCCTGAAACTCTACAACCTCTGGTTCTTTCAGTTTATCCAGGTCCCATCTCCTTAAATTCCCACCTTTTTGCAGTTTCTTCAGTTTCAATCCGCAGTTCATAAGCAATAGATTGTGGTCAGAATCCACATCTGCCCCAGGAAATGTCTTACAATTTAAAACCTGGTTCCTAAATCTCTGTCTTACCATTATATAATCTATCTGATACCTTTTAGTATCTCCAGGATTCTTCCAGGTATACAGCCTTCTTTTATGATTCTTGAACCAAGTGTTAGCTACGATTAAGTTATGCTCTGTGCAAAATTCTACAAGGCGGCTTCCTCTTTCATTCCTTCCCCCCAATCCATATTCACCAACTATGTTTCCTTCTCTCCCTTTTCCTACTGACGAATTCCAGTCACCCATGACTATTAAATTTTCGTCTCCCTTCACTACCTGAATAATTTCTTTTATCTCGTCATACATTTCATCTATTTCTTCATCATCTGCAGAGCTAGTTGGCATATAAACTTGTACTACTGTAATAGGCATGGGCTTTGTGTCTATCTTGGCCACAATAATGCGTTCACTATGCTGTTTGTAGTAGCTAACCCGCACGCCTATTTTTTTATTCATTATTAAACCTACTCCTGCATTACCCCTATTTGATTTTGTATTTATAACCCTGTAATCACCTGACCAAAAGTCTTGTTCCTCCTGCCACCAAACTTCACCAATTCCCACTATATCTAACTTTAACCTATCCATTTCCCTTTTTAAATTTTCTAACCTACCTGCCCGATTAAGGGATCTGACATTCCACGCTCCGATCCGTAGAACACCAGTTTTCTTTCTCCTGATAACAACGTCCTCCTGAGTAGTCCCCGCCCGGAGATCCGAATGGGGGACTATTTTACCTCCGGAATATTTTACCCAAAAGGACGCCATCATCATTTAATCATACAGTAAAGCTGCATGTCCTCGGGAAAAATTACGGCTGTAGTTTCCCCTTGCTTTCAGCCGTTCGCAGTATCAGCACAGCAAGGCCGTTTTGGTTAATGTTACAAGGCCAGATCAGTCAATCATCCAGACTGTTACCCCTGCAACTACTGAAAAGGCTGCTGCCCCTCTTCAGGAACCACATGTTTGTCTGGCCTCTCAACAGATACCCCTCCGTTGTGGTTGCACCTACGGTACGGCCATCTGTATCGCTGAGGCATGCAAGCCTCCCCACCAACGGCAAGGTCCATGGTTCATGGGGCGGGGGGGGTGTTATAATAAGTATGGTGATAATATTTCTACATTTAATTTATCATCCAATATTAATACTATTCCTTATTATACTCAATATACCTGTACATACTCCTATTAAACTTCCCTGATTTTTCTGTACAATGTTTCACGAAAGTTCAATTCTTCAAAATGAGCAAAACTGACTTACACCATTATGCCGTAAACCCCTTTGTATGCTGCTACATCAGCTGCAGTGGGCTTCTGTCGACACTGTGCATTTGACAATCATAGTCTCTGGTCCATTGGTCAGTCAAATTTGTGGCCAAACTGTTATGGTCTTGTCCATCAGCATCATCAATCAGGCGAAGCTGCTGGTCTATGAACCATCAACTAGCCCTGATGGATCTGGCCTTCAACCTGGATCCACAGAGATGAGAACACTCAGTGGGTGCCATCACCTGACATGTCAGCCAGTCTCTGCCTCAGGCCACGTGCAATGTATGCAAGCCCAACCGCAAGGTCTTGCAGCAGAGCTGACATCCAACATGCATCAGCAAGTGTGCCATCAACACCAGCTGCTGTTGCCCCACCACAGCATTCTGCTGCCTCTGTGTACTTCCTCACTACATGCCATCTTCAGCTACTGTGCCACAACCATCCACCTTCTGTATGAAGGCATCAAATAATAAAGGTTGTTGTCATTGTGTACTTAGGTTTGGATTTCACAGTTTCCTGCACACACCACTCTAGAGTTAAAAATGATCTTCCTCCAACACTGGCATCTGACAACTGTGACACTGGTGTCAGGTGTGCCAATACCTGTGAGCAACATCACGGGGTGACAATCTGCAGCAAAACTTCAACTTGTTGAGTGGAAATGATTATTTTGCATATGGTAGAGTTAGACACACAATATTCAACCACCTGAATAGGCAGCCTGGACATTATGCTGGGGAATGTATGGAATGGTCACATTTAGTGGTCAGATGTAACAATTAGGCATGTTCAGTGGCAGGAAATAGGATTGTGGTGTTGATGTGGTTACTTTCCTGTTGTATTTTTCCTTATATTGTGAACGCAGGCTTTGCAACGAACTAACCAGAGGTGGAGAAGGTTATCACCACGCAGGTGATTTGGACCTTATTCAGTCAGACGGTGCAAATGCAGTCAGACAATATGCCACTGTACATGGAGTTGGATGCATTGAGAAAGGGTAGGAGACAGATCAGTTCTTGTCCAGAAAATCAGTATCCATTGAGAATTAGTACTGCTACTCTAGACTCTCCTTTCTCACGCAAGGCAGGGCAGGATGTGTCACAGGCAATCGGCTAACAGCCAAAAGGGTGGGGTATTGGTTGGAGGAACAGCTTATAAATATGTCCATATTAAGTTTGCTGGGAGATGTTGAGGCATGCATAATGGTTTACAAGGAGTTAAGGAATACACTCAAATTTGAAATTCCAAGAGCAGGCTTGGTGCAGCAACACAGGAGACAAAATAAGTGTAGGTGTTACAGGGAACAATAGAACAATGAACAATGTGTCACAAGAACAGGAGCAGTTCATCAAAAACTTTGTGTACAGGATTAGAAAGTTACAGTCAGCAGATACAAGTTGATACAAAATGACAATATCCAAATTCACAACAGAAAGGAAATTTTTACCATGGGATGTGCATGTTACATAAAAGGAGAAACAGGTCACGTATGGCAGGAATACTGTGAACCACAATGTAAGAAATTCAAATGACTTTGGTATCCGGATGGGACTGCAGACAAAAGTCTAACAGGGGCCTGACAAGTGGACACAGGGTAGGACTGTTAACTCACAGTTACAACACCAATGGGGCCACCACACCCACTGTGCAGCACTCCCAGTAAATGTATGCACAGCCAAAACATGTGTAGTGATGGAATTTTGCTTTGGTAACTTAGCTGATGGAAGGCCATAAGTTTTTATTGGAAATGGGTTCGCAGGTGTCTGTGGCAAGTTTGGAAATCATGATGTAGGTTAAGTGCAGTGGAAGGAAACGACGCCATTTCACTTGGTTCATCACTGTTAGGGTTTTAGGTTTGGGCAAAACACTTCCAGGTTGTAGAAAGTTTTGTCTCATACTGACAATGGTTACTTTGCAATCTTAGGGTTAGATTTTTTGCTTAAACATCATGCTAAAGTTGACCTAGAACAGTTCATAGTACAGTTGGATGGTACATTGCTCAATTAGCTACTACTGCCAGGAATACCAAACTGACCATGGCATGCCCCACGTCATGAAAGTCACCTTGACTATACACGATCACTTAGGATCAACCCACAAAATAAAATATCGCTCAATGAAAAGAAACTATTGAGTGTGAGCATAGGAACTAATTTGCCAGTGAATATATTATCTTATTGAGCTGTTAGAGGAATAAGGTAAGGCACAGTATTTTGAATGCAGGAGTGCTGTACGTGTACAGGAGTTTGACAGAAAGCAGGTAGTGTCCATTGTGACTGACAATTTTGGGTTCACGGAACTGTACAAAGGACTGATTATCACAAACTTGCGATTTTGCAGGAAAATAGTTTAGACAGAGCAAAATTCAGACCTGAATATTAAGCAAGTGGCCACTTTACCTGCATTATGGGAGATTGTAGTGCACTTGGGAAACAGAGATAAGACTATGATAGAGCAGTTACTGTTAGAATAAGAGCTTCTGCAAAATCTTCATGGGTCTTTGCTAGCAATCCCAATGACAACATAAAATCCTAAATGAAAATAAGCTTACTATGTATCACAAATAATACCATATACAGCATATCTGCAAGCAATGATGGAAGAATTCATCAACTAACAGCTTTGACACAGAATTATTAAGGAGAGTAAGTCTCATGGCACATCCGCCGTCCTGAAAAACGTTCACATGGGGCAGACTCCCATCACTTTTGTTATGACCACTGGTACCTTAAAAAGAGTATGGTTACAGGTGCTTATCCAGTTCTATATATAACACAAACTTTGGATAATATGAGGCAACACAGATATTTTCTGTCATTTTCACCCGTTAAAGGTTGCACTAGTCTCTCCCACACAGACAGAATGTATGAATCTGTCAGAACATTATCAGTAGGCACCCTACTTATGAATGCTGTTTGGATTGAAAAATGCACCAGTGATATTTCAGTGCCACTTAGATGAACCTCTGGAAGTACTGAAATTTAGGCAATGCATGATGTATTTCAATAAAATAATTCTCTCTGAAAAGAACATAGAAGAGCATGGATAATGGCTAAGGGAACTGTTTAAGCAGTTGGACATGGCTCACCTAGCATTCAGTTTAGAAAAGGGATAGAAGAAGTGCAGTATTTAGCCCAAGGCTTGTAATTAGTTGTGAGGGATTCTGGGCAGATTACAGAATAATAAAAGGCATATAAGATTTTTGGTCTAAGGAGTTGCAGTCTTCCTTAGGTCTGGCAAATTAGCAGAAATAGCACGGCCACTTACTACCTATGAAGAGTGAAGTTTCAATGGTCGGCAGTGATGAGACACATTCAGTCAATTGAAAGAACTATTAATAACTGGACCAATATTAGTTTTCCCAAATTATGAAAAGAAATTTGTATTGCCATGCATCATGAGCAATTATGCTTTCACTGAGTATTAAGTCAGAAAATGGATGGGGAAGAACACTCTGTTGCCTATGGCACACCAAAGGTCAACGAAGCAAACAAGTACTAATCTATGATGGAGACAGAGAGATGCCGAGTCTCAGACACTGATAAGCCAGAACATTATGACCACCTACTATCAATATAAACCTGTCCAGGTGATAGCAGAGTCACCTGGCGAGTGATGACCGCAAGTCAGACACACACACACACACACACACACACACACAGTGCATGTAGTATCAGCGAGGATACTGTCCGTGTGTAGAAAACAGAAGATGCGCAATCCGAGTTTGACTGAGGGCAGATTGAAATGGCCCGGAGCCTTGGCACAAGCATTTCAGAAACTGTACTATATGTCGGGTGTTCAAGGAGTGCTGTGGTGTCTTCAACATGAGATGAAACCACGCCCAGATGTTCTAGGGTTGGGTGGCCACCCCTCATTATAGATGTTGGATGTTGCTGGCTAAGCAGATCGGTAAAATAGGACAGGGACTAACATCTCCCTTTAATGCACTGAACGATGTGCCTCTGCAGTCGACAACCCATACATGTGCCATTGTTAACACCATGACAACAGCAGCTATGACTCCAACAGGCATGTGACTATCGACACTGGGTGTTGCTGCAGTGCCAGAGTGTTGCAGGGCCTGACGAATCCCAATACCTTCTTAATCATGCCGACAGGAGAGCGCGAGTCCTTAGTCTCCCAGGGGAACAGCTCCTTGACACCTGTACTGTGGGATGGAGACAAGCTGGTAGCAGCTCCATTGGGATCTGGGAAACATTCATGTGGGCAACCATGGGTACAGTGGAGCTAGTTCAAGGCATCATGATGGCCAAGGAGTATCATAGACTGGTTGCAGACCACATACACCCTTTCATGACGATCATGTTTCCCAACGGCAGTGAGACTTTTCAACATGATAAGGCACCATGTCACAAGACCAGGAGTGTGATGGAAAGGTTCGTTGAACACAGTGGTAAGTTCCAATGGAGTTAGGTTGACTGATAAGAGAAGATTGTGACTGGAGTATCAGGTACTTATGGTAGACACAAATGCTATGTGATATATCCATAGCCAGTAAAATAATGGACTTCATGAAATTTCTACATATCAGAACAAAGGAGACTCTGCTAGTTACGTCCGACAGAAAGACATTGGCAGTAGCAAAAGAACTGCACTGATGCCAGACAGGGCAGGTTACTGTATGCCCTTCCATGGTGGTTCAAACATTCACAGGGATATGGAAATATGAAAAAACAACTATTTCGGAAGGGTGGGCACACAGCAGATTCAGAGAGAAGGACCTTGCTGGGCATATCCAGAGTACAACTTAGTAATAGTCATCACCACTTGCTACTAGGGCTATTGATAAAATATCACAATATTTTTTCGTAAATATATATGCGACATTTCTTTCACCAATATACTGATAATATTTTTTTTTGATATTTTGAGGGCCGATAATGTTTTTTTTTTAAATATCAATATATTGGATTCCTGATATTTTTTTAAAATATCAGCATTCCCACCTGCTATGAGCAAAGGACACTCAGTAGGAACAAAATTATTTGCAATCAGAGAAATGGGATTCCACTAAATGAGACCAAGTGACATCTCAGAGCAAACTTTATGGCTTCCAGCAACAACAGGAACAATGGCTCTGAGCCCAATGTATCCTCTGCTGTATCTACTCAATTATCCTTTTGAAACCCTACGAATGAAGAACCTAACCTACACGAATACTATCATTGATTTCACCATCCCTATTCCCCATGACAAACTATTAGCAACACAGAATGGGTACATTAGTGCAAAACAGTTGTCGCAGTATATTTAGCAGTACCACAATGCATACCAGCACAGAGTAACTGTAATGACAATTTTGTCTTTGTAATCTTTCTTAATTGCTGTTATCACTGATGTGGACTATGTTCGTAATTGGTGGAGGACCATTTCTCAGTTCATGACCTACCAACCCAATGGATTGACCACAAGGTTCAACTTAAGTGGTGGTACATTCTTGGCGTACCAGATGCCATACACTGTACAAAGCAAAGGGAACAGAAGACGAACAGTCAATGTGTCATGTGTAAATAATAGTGTGGAAAAGAGAGAGAGAGAGCGCACCAGTGGTGAAGTGGGAAGAAATGAAGGCGCTATAAATTATTCTTATATCTGCCGCTATCACTGTTATTAACATCATAATTACTGTCATTATTAGTATAATCTTCACCACCACTAGTGGTGGCAGTAGCTGCAGCTGTACAAGTAATGCCAGTATTAACTCTGTTATCTCATAGTCAGTATCATTTACTCACAGTGCCACTTCAGAGAGGTAATCATATACGCCACAGAAATCTGACACTTCTGCAGCTCACTTTTTGAATCACTGGCAACCCAATGTGCAAACATGCCCAGGGGTGCTCATTTTCCACAACGTGCATTAACACTACACGGAATATAGTTATGAATTACTAACAATATTGACTCAAGAAACGCATAAGGACAGAATCGATGTATATCTCTGCAGATTGTTCTACACTGCTAGAGAGAAACTGGTTCCTAGTCATCCTGTAAAGATGTGAGGAGACAAAATGTCTTTGAACTCATGTTTATATAGTGGTTTTATTCTCTGTTTATTAAGCGAGTCTTTATTTGCAGCTTTCAAGTGAGCTATTACAAAAAATAGCTTCACAGCTGAAGCTGTCAACTGTGTAACACACTGAAGAGCACATCCCGAGCAACATGCTGCCAAAATGTATTCAACAAAGTTGATTTCACAGTCTCCACGATAAATGACTGAAATACGCTTCACAGCAATAGGGGTATCAAATGTATCATCCCAGCCTCATCTCTCCCAACATCTGAATTTGCCCCTATGCAAGAGAAACAGGTCACTTAGTTGTTATGGAAGATCTGATATTTCAATTTAAATCAGGCAATGAATTAAAGATTACTGTTCTAGACTTGAACATCATCAGTCCAAATGTAACAGACATACTGACACCCACTTCACAAGATATACTGTGGATGTGTAGTAAGGTTCCACTCAGCGCAGCCCATTCTACAAGTATCACCAATTTCGAAATGGAAGAGAGTTATACAGTCTACCAGTAAAACAAATGGTTGTGAGAGATGGGCGGTAAATTTCTGGTCACTCATTAGTTCACCACCAAGTTACTACAATATGCTGTCAATGACAGATATCAGCAAGATGCAACATTTACTAATTCAATCACTTCCCTGTCAACACTACACAGATCACTAATGACATCACACTTAAAAATTAAGCACTTCCCAGCTACTGTTTATAGGAATTTATGTTACACAAATGTTTAATTATCAACTGCAATAAATATTAACTTAATAAACTGAAAGTAACTCAACTATATAAATACAAGCTCAGTGAAGTTCTTCTGTCTACTGACACACGGTGTGAAACATAAAACACCCCACTTGGGGGTGTCTGTGCACTGTGCCACCATGTGATACATAAAGTGAGCTGCTGGGTCAGTGGAAGAGTAATCTGCAGTCTATATATCTAAAATAAAATTATCTGTTGTAGTAACTGCTTGCATATTCTAAAACTGGATCTTCAAATTTACATTTTAGAAAAATGGTAACTTTGTTGATTCAATTTCCTTCAACCACATGATCCTAGTCAATGGTGATTTCTTTATGAACTATGTTCAAAGGAGAAACAAACACAGTCTTCTTCCTCAAAAGATAAAAAAGGGTATATTTGATGTACAACTTCTGGATAGGCAGTTGTGGTACCAGTATACCTCATGAAAGGCAAAGAGAACAATGTTTCACAAACATTTTACATATTTAGCAGTGAAATTTCATTAGTGTGACTTTCAGTGTCTGCTAATGGATAGGCATGATGCATTTTACTTGTGCACAGTAAAACATCAGAAAACAGCAACATAGGCTACATTGAAACCGAATCTGTAGCTTTTGTAACATTCTTCCAATGGGGACAAAATACGACGAACATGTAAACACAAGTTAAATTCAGCTTGATTATCTATTTTTTGTTAGGCCTACTCCATGTATTCTGAGACACATGTTCCTCTGTTTAAATTATCTTCAGTGATTGCAGTATTGAAAAGCTCATTTTTAGCCTCAAATTCAGTACATTTCAAATGTTACAGTAATTCTTCAAATGTTAAATCTTACCAAATATTTCTTATTACAGTTACCACTCCCACTCTTCACCTTTCTCCCCATTTAAGCAATATCTGTAGATGTTTCTTTTCTCCTTGAGTGCTCCATGCAGCAAAGAGATCAGAGGTGACTGCACAATAAAGACAATAGTAAAAATTTTGTTTGTCTCAATAAAGGTGCTCCTTTTTCCAGACATTACACACATTTATTAATATATAAAAATAATTATATTGACACTGCAGAGGGAGGGAGGGAGAGAAAATGGCATCGCATTTGTAGAACCCTACAATAAAATGCTACCAACACGAGATCAGTGACAGGCTGGCTACATCAGAAAACATAACACACGGGGTAACAATGATTTGCAGAAACTTAACGGCGTGGCAAAAAAGATTCGAGATGAGATTGGGGTATTTACTATTAACAGCTTATATTTAAGTCAGGATTTAGGGCATCTCTTTGTTTATGGAGATGGAAAACATAAAACGTGCAAAGTGCACGGGGTTTTGAAAACTCCTACGCATGATGGTGGGGGAAGCTTTACTGAAAAATTTGTAATTCTCTAAAAGCAAAGTGAGGGACATTAAGCGACTTCTGTTTATTACGACGGCCACTAGTAACAGCTTAAACAAAAGATTTAAAAAGTAGATACGTTTAAAGGATCTGGCATTTTTTGTCAACACGCGGTAACATTTCAAACAATTTATGTGAATTAGCTGACACCTCAACATGTTACTACTACAATGACTTCAGGTAACGCCGTGTCGGGTATTTCCTCGCCTTTTGAGTGTCGTCATATTACAAATAAACGATTCTGTTAGTTACCAAACACTGGCGAACTGTTAACTAACAATGTCTGACACATCATCTACAAACACTTAAAATGCGCCACAACAAACACTGTTTACTAACAGACTACTGCGCTACAAAAATTTAAGTATTGACTCACCATAAATCACAGCTAGTCCAGTCTCGTGGATAAATCGAAATCTCCTGTGTTTGAACAGCCATATGGTTAACACTGTCAGAGTAAGTAAGAATGTATACAAAAGTAAATTTAAGCTGTCAATCTGATGGTTATGCTGTGCTTTGGCATCTAGTTCAATATCGCTTTTTGCAGATTCGGCAGGACTCGAAAAGGCACATAATAAAATAAATATATAAGCCAGAGGACAAGTAACTACGCTGTACATCATCACAATAACAGGAAAAAAACCATACATCAAATCTCTCTCCTACTTCTGCTGTCTCTGCAGCAGGGCCATTTTGAAATGGGTACCAAAGAACTTTACTCGGGAGATATACTTGCTATTGGTGCCACTTATCGCCACATGATACATGGTCATCTTTTTGTAACTAACAGACTGCAATAGATATTCAGAATTTTGCTGCCACTGAAAGCTTCAATAGCCCTCAAAACTCATGTAGCAAATTTATATCACGTAAGATAATATCGCTAATTTATGAAATAATCACAAATGAATTTGCCATGCTAAGGAAATTATGCCGTAACGCTAATATTCGATTAACAATTCGCTGTTTTAAAATTTGGTTTGTGCTAGTTTACGATAGGCTTTTATGCTTAGTCTGACATGATAGTTTAATAGCTCCTGCTATTGTCCCAGTAATTTCTTAAGAAGAACGAAACGGGTCTTCACTACTCAACAGCGTCAAAACACCGGCCACAAATCAAACTCCACTCAGCGCTACAGTAAATTCGACAACGGATCAGAATTCAAAATGTGTGCCGTTTTACTAAAAAGGGGAGCTAGCGCCTGCTCCCTTCGTTTATAAATACCTGACGATCGTCACCATTGTGCTCCTTCATAACGAATGGGTCAGTCAATGGATCGACTAAAATAACAAGTACTGCTCCCCGAAATGTTTCGTAAGACATCTATATAGAACGGGACTACGTATCAATGAAGTTAGAATAGACGCCAGCCTTCTTGATAAGCCCAAATTCCTGTCCAGAACCAGCACCGTAGTGCAGTTAAAGTGGAAGGGCGCCAATTCTGTATAAACTGGATATCCACATCAACACGGGCCTTCTTGGTCTACAGAAAGCACGAGGTCAAGTTAGCGTATTTCGATGGCTGGCTGTTAGTTACTGAGCAGCGACCAGATAAACTCAGTGAGTGGATTCTTTAATGCCGGTAAAGGAGATCAGATCGTAAGTTCCCATTGTGGTAGAGACTTGAAAGATTGGGAAGAAATGGACGATCCATGGGTTGAAAATACTCTTTGGTTTTCCAAGTGTTTGTGAGGGGTAGAGATTTTGCAGATAATACATGCCAGATCAAAGACGAGATAATCAGTGCAACGAACGCATCCTCCAAATCTTCAGGATGTGGTCGAAGTTGTTATCTCGGAACTAGCAAGTGCAGTGTCATCTGTGCAGAACTTCCGTTCACTATGTTTACACAGGACTGCCAAAACAGTATTTCGTAAATCTCTCCTTCTGAAATTAGGATAATAATGAACTCACTCAAAAGTAAAAAAAATTTATGGAATTCATGGCATTTCCAACAGAGACTAAAAGTTTGTTCCAAACAGATTAGTAGGATTCTCAGCCACTTGTCTAATAGCTCACTGCAATAGTGTAATTTTTCTGCTAGACTGAAATATGCTATTGTTAAACCATTGCATAAAAAGTGGGCTAGGTATGATGCCAACTACCACCACCTGATCTCACTTCTTACAGCTTTATCCAAAATTCTTGAAAAACTAATGTATTCAAGAGTAGCTTCACATGTTTGTAAAAATAAAGCACTAAGAAAATGCGATTTGAGGCTTCTTTGGTGTGTATGACACTTCCTAGGTTCTCAGGCGTATTGCTGCATACAATCGTTGGAGGTCCACGATATTTCAGTGAAAAACCGTTCTGACATCATCAAGTGGTCCTGATGGAATTTCATCATATCCACCTGATGATAGAAGAATAGTTGTTCGATGAAATATTGTGGACCTTTGACGATTGCATCTGGCAGTACACTACTAACAAAACGTCAATATGGTTTTCAGAAAAGCTTTCAATCAGAAAATCCTAAATATGCTTTCATTGACTAAATATTAATGCTTTGAATAACCAAACATCACATACTGCGACTTTTTTGTGATCTCTCAAGTTCTTTTGATGTGCAAATCATGAAATTCTTCAAGATGAGCTTAAGTATTGCGATATGTGTGGGACAAAGCACAAATGGTTTGATTTATATTTAACTGGAAGAATGCAGAAGGCTAAAATAAACAATTCACATAATGTGCAAAAATCAGCAGATGCCTCAAACTGGGGAGTCAAGAATGGGGACTGACAAAAATGGTTCAAATGACTCTGAGCAGTATGGGACTTAACTTCTGAGGTCATCAGTTCCCTAGAACTTAGAACTACTTAAACCTAACTAACCTAAGGACATCACACACATGCATGCCCGAGGCAGGATTCGAACCTGCGACCGTAGTGGTCTTACGGTTCCAGACTGTAGCGCCTAGAACCACTCAGCCACCCCAGCTGGCTGGGGACCAACAGGATTCAGTCTTTAGTGCCTTACTGTTCTTAATATATATTAATGAGTTGCTACTCTATATTCACAAAGATGCATAACTACTTCCTTTTGATGATCACATCCAACAAAAGAAGAATTAGCTAAGGAAATTGTAAACAATGTCTTTCAGAAAATTATTAAGTGGTTGTCCACAAATGGACTCTTATTAAATTTTGATGAACCACTGTAGGTACAGTAAATGGCATAACACCATTAACAAATATAGACTTTGAACAGAAATCTATAGCAAAGACAAGATATTCAAAACTTTTGTGTGTGTGCACTGATAAGACATTTAATAGAAGGAAATGCATTAATATTGTACTGAAATGTTTGAATTCAGCGACTTATACTACTAGGGTTATTGTAAATTTAGGAGAAAAACATACCAGTAAACTACCTTAATGAAACTATTTCATTCACTGCTTTCATATGGCGACAAATTTTGTGCTAATTTATCATCAAGGAAAAAGTATGCATTGCACAAAAGCATCTAATCAGAATAATAGCCGAAACCCACCCAAAACAATTTGTAGACATGTACTTAAGAAACTAGGGATTTTCACATTAGCTTTACAGTATGTATATTCACTCATCAAATTTGTTATTAATAACCCATCCCAGTTCAGAAGCAATAGCAATGTGCATAGCTACAACACTAGGAGAAAGGTTTATATTCTCTATTCTGAGTTAAATCTAGCTTTGGCACAGAAAAGGGTGAATTATAGTGTCATGAATGTCTTTTGTCACTTACCAAATACCATCAAACTCTGACAGACAGCCAACCAGCATTTAAAGGCAAATTAAAATAATTTGTGAATTACAACTGCTTTTGCTCAGTAGATGAATATTTAGATATAAATTAGTAATTTTACAATTATTTAAAAAATTGCATTATGTCATGAAAAAAATATTTTGCCAAACTGACATGTTCTGCAACATTATGAAGTCTCATATTCATGATCTCTAGGAGAAGTACTAATCTAACCCGATTCTCCTACATTGTTTCTGGTTCACCATGTAGACACTCTAAAACCGATTCTGAAAATGTAAATGCTGAACTGTTTTTGAAACGTTGTTGGGTGTTAGATTAAATCATATTTTTAACCTTTTTTGGCTGATATGGACTAACTGACTTTTTGGCAGTGACAGAAAAGTAGAAATATTAGACTGAGCATGAAGCTGTCTGCCTCCAGTATTTAACTGAAGAGAATTAGCGACTGTGCTGACTAAATCAGAAACTGGAACAGCTGTTTTCCAAATGACATATTTTACTGGGCTAGCAAATCCGTTTCAGGCCTTAACATGCAAACATGACAACGAGAAACGGATTTCGATATTCCGTATTCGTCTTCTGTATCACAAATTGCAAACGTTGTATGTTATAACTAGTGAAAGGGGGGATCTCGCTGTATAAAATTTGCTGTTAGAAATAGAAAATGTCTACGCAGACACACTGTTGCTTGGAAAAAACTAGGATGTAATCACGTTGACTGATTGCGAGTTGCTTTGCGATGCTTTTGTGATAATTGCAAGCACTCTCTTCCCATCTAATTGTGCACTGCCTCACATCCTTTAAGAAACTGAAAATATGGTCAGATATTCTCAAACCGTCAAGCAAAACACTAGCGAAAATAATTACACAGATGTATGTAGCTGCATGATCACTTACAAAAAGCAAGGATGAGCTATATATGCAGATAACAGATTAAAAGCATCTATCTAAAATTTTAGGGAACAAGTTGGACATTTCACAAATTGTAAAGATTCTAGCACATTTGTGTCATAATTGGTTAAAATATGGAGGATAACTGTAGGTAAATTAGTGTTGCCCTCTTACTGTGATTTGCACGCCATCAGCTCTACAGATTGGAGGGTCCTCTCGTCAGAGCGAATGCCTTGCATCATAAGGCTGTGAGCTACAAGGAGATGAGTGAGAAAGTGTCCATCTCATCTGTGTGACTAGAAGGAGGTACACCACAACTGTGTTGTTGACTTTACTATTCACAGCTTATTGTCTCATTTCTAGCCACTCTTCTTCCCATCAATGAATGACTGTATATCAACAATGAAATGATAGCATATAGGAAGATGGTACACTGAACTGTGTGATCTTTCTATTGTGGGAGCCTCCTTTACTGGAGCCATTTCGTTTCCTGTTACCTGGCACCCAACAAAACAACATCTCCTTCCCCAGGGTTTGTAGATGAAGAACGACATTTAGGATATTCTGTAATATTTTATCAGGTGGGTAAAAGTGTTATGGAGATTTTAGGGCCTCAAGGAGTCAGAACAGATGACGAATTTTGCAGTTGCAACACGTCTCACCTGCTCTAGTGCTCGTAAGATCGCATATAATTCTGCACTGAACACAGTGAATTCTTGTGGTTTCCAGATCTTGATGAGAACAGCACAGCCATGGTAGGTACACTGTTTAGATGCATCTGTGAATTAATTGACACAGTTTTGGTGGTCAATTAAAATGCTGTATAATACTGTATTAAAAACAGAGGCAGGAGTGTGTCCTCTCTCATAGTGAACTAAGTCTAAAATTACTCTGGGCCTCTGTAGCAATCGAGGTGGCAGTCGGTTTCAACACTATTTGAGTTTGTGATGGTTGTAAGCTTGGGACTATATGGTTTTCCCAGGCAGACTTCATGTTTCATTGTCTCTAGAGCCAAGGCATTGAAATCGTAGTCTAGAATGACATGGTTTGACGAATTACAACTTGCCTTCTTCCATGATCGTCACTTCCTGTTTGGTCTGTTTGGTCGAGGACACTTTGGACGAGCATTCGTGGCAATGGTAGCGGCAATCTCGACCAGCTTACTGAAGTCTGCCTGTTGAAGTGCCAGAAGCTCTACAGTGTCAGCAATCATGGCCTTTTTCTGATGTTTCAGAGAGAGCTATAGGCTTTATAATAACAGCACCATGGCAGCTGCATTTACTGCAAGTAGTGCTATCACTAATAACCTCCGTTTGTGTAGTAACGTCGACTTCCTGAATAGGGTTTTTATGAGCTGAAACAAACGAAGTAGTGCAAGTGGAAGGCTGCATTGCTTTATAGATCTTGTTTCCCTCACCATGTGAATTATGCTTTGTTGTTTTTAGCTCCTGTACTTGCTTTTTCCAAGATAGGCACTTCAGTCTCTACTCGAGACAGGGGGATCCCCAGGGCAATTAACACACTTAAGAGGGTATGCACAAAAGACTCATTCATTGGTGACCTTTACCACATATGCCACAAATGTATCCTTCCTTACATACTAGAGTGGTGTGCCCAAAGCTCTGGCATTTAAAGCAGCACATTTGATTGGGTGTATAAGGTGTCACGTTTAAACGAATGGAACTGGCCTTGATATAGTCTGGAAGCACTGTGCTATTGAACATATGATTAAAGGAATCTGATTTCACCAATTCGCTAACTACCATCCTCATTATATTTTGCATATCAACCACGCTTTCTTGAGACCACTCATCTTTCACTTGTTTGAAAATATCTATAATATCCCTACATGACACCACACCTCTGCTACAGTTCAAGGTGTTGTGCAGCTTTTTTCGATGATATATTCCCCTTGGGATTTAGCTACCTAGAGGTTTGTTGCTTGTTGGGAAATAGATGATTCTACCAACAGTGTCCCATTCCTCAATCGCTTTACAGACTCTGAGGTGCCAGTAATGTCTTGTAATCCATTTTGAATGAAGAAAGGTAAAAATTTCTCAAAGCAGACGTCCTTTTCTTGAAATTCTGTTGAGCAGCTTTTGTTCTGTTAATATAAACTGAAATGTTTGGAATAATTCCTGCATTAGGTGGACTGACTACAGAAGCTCTCTTGTTGGACTGACTGTTCATACCTATCAGTGGTATACTCTATCCACTGAGAGGTGATTTGAAAAAGTCCAGTGGTTCCATCTTGGTCCCATGAGGAGCTAGGGAAAAAAGGGTCCAGTCAACCAGACCCCACTTGCCTGGGTAAGAGTTACAAGTCCGAGATGCAACTGATGTCTCACCCCTGTGGCACATGGTTCTCACTGAAGCATGCCTAGAGCTTACAGCTGCAGAGAACTGGAGGCATGGTTACCAGGCCTCGGCTCAGGGAAGCTAAGGCTGTACTGGGCAAACAAAAGCTGAGGTGCTTGTCATTTAGAACAACCCAGGGGACTTATGTGCTTTTACCGACAATGCTAAGGCTTCAACGAGCATTATCCCCCAACAAAAGTGAGTGTGAAATGTTTTGGCTGCCATAAGAAAGTTAGTTCTGGGATGTAGTGCAGATGGCTCTTTCATGGTATTGCAGAGTCTGTGCACTAGACAGAAAGAAACAGCCGAGCAGGAAGGAAAAATTAGAGCTCTTAAGGCGGAGCTCGTCTGTGCCAGAAAATAAATGGGCAGGTATGGGAGGCAAAGGGGTAACGAGGAGTGGGAAATGGTTACAGGAGAGAGGGTCATAGGAGTAGAACGATATCTGACATCTTTGTCACTGGCAAAAATAGAAGGTATGCCGTGGTATCCCAGTCAGATAAGGAGAGTTTGCAGAGGTTGTAAATGTAGCCAAGGCACAGAAGGTTTTCAACAGGTAGCAAGTGGTTTCAGAAAAGGTTGGAAAGAAGAGGAAAGTTTGCTGTTAGGTAGTAATCGTGGAAGAAGTACAAGCCGCTTATTATAGGAAGAAATAGAAAATGCAGAGGTGGACAAAAATATGTAACCATGGGTCCTGTATGTTTTTCAAGGGAATCTTGTATCTTTCGTCCTGCAAAATAATGGCAATTCAGATAATAATGATGGACGTGGACAGTGATCACGCACCCTTCTCTCTAAAGTAGACTCCAAAGGCTCAGTAATATTGATATATGGTGACTGTGATGGCTATGGGAACTATGACAGTTCAACCTTGTGGTCACAAAACCTATTCTGGATTATGGAAACTGCGAGAATAGAGCCTTCATCGTCTTGGAACACGGAACACCATTGGAGAACAAACATTTTGCCATGTAACATGATCAGCGATAATGGCCCACAATCTTTGCTAATAATGCGATCTTACAGATAACCAACGAGCCTATGGAAGACGAGAGTATGGTTGCTCAGATCATCATTGAAGCCTCGCCATGTTTCAGTCTTGGAAGTGAACTCTGCCAGAAGCTGGAAATAGTGTGAGGCAAGACCCAGTAGACCTATTGACTCTCTTCCATAGCTCCATAGTCCAGGTTTTATGGCTTTGGCTCATGTTTTCGTGTAACAGGCATTTGCATCACTGATGAGTGGTTTTGGAATTTCAGCTCACCTTATAAATCCCTGCTTATCGAGCTCCCTTCATATTGTTTTTATGCTGACAGAGTTCAGGAGGGCGATATTCAGTTCTTCAGTGGTTTCTGTAGCTGTCGTCCTCCTATTACCCCCTACCCCCTCCCCCACCTAAATCCTCTTCAATGACTGTCTGTCCCAGTCACTCAATGGGCAGTTTCATCTGTGTTGTGACTCAGAAGATGTTTTTCCGCTTTCCTATGTGCAGTATAAATCTACAATATGATGACTTTCGAAACACCAAACATTTTGGCTACCTTTGTTACAGAAGCTCCCGCTATAGGAGCACCAACAATTTGCTCACTTTCGAACTCATTAGCTCCAACATAATGCACACACAACTATACATGTTACTATTGTGACCACGTCTGACACTTGCAACATATTGAGGACATTGCAGAAATGTAATTCATAATCAGATACAACAAGGCAATCTGCAGACTTGGCTAGTATCTGTATTTATGTTGAAGTATGCATTTCTCGAAGAGTTTCCATATTTTTGTCCAACCCCTGTCAGTTTCGTCCAGCATGAGAATTTGTAAAGGTGTGTGCTTTGTGGTGTTAGAATCTTAAGTGCTTTAAATTTTGAATTATGTTGTGTGAAATATGTGTCCCATAACATTCATATGCTAATCGTTTGATTAAAGTATAGGAGATATGTCAAAAATAGTTCAAACAACTCCACTGATATAAAACATTAGTTAATAAGGTAGAGCAATATGTAAATTTTAATGTAACCTTTTTGTGAAAAGATATGTATCTTTCCATAACAATACAATTGATAAACTACATCCTGCTCAAATATTCAGTTGATTCTTCATGAAATCTTCAACTGAGTAATAGCATCACTGAAGTAGAGTATCACATAGTATTTTCCCATTGAATCTAAGTTCACACACAGAATGTTCTCGGTTTTTATTTTTTGTAAATTTTTGTTCCCATATATGGGGGAGTCTGAGCATGTAGGTTTAAATGATGAAGAGGAAGCATAAAACTATCTTCATTTCATGCATTATGTGTTACCAAAACAGTTTTTAGTGATTCAGTCTAAATTGTTTTATAACAAGATGGTAATATCACAGATTTATATACAGTGAACTGCTAATAATATTAGGCTTTTAAATAATGAGCAACATGATTACCTTGGATGTACAACACAAATGATTCTTCTAGTGATTCTTTTCTGAAGTTTCAGTATGCAGATTACGCACCACGTCAGATTGAAGGAAGACACTGAAGCAGTTCACAGGCAGGTTGCTAGATTTTTTACTGGTCGGTTTGAACAACACATAAGTGTCATGGAAATGCTTTGGGAACTCAAATGGGAATCCCAGGAGGGAAGGCAATGTTTTTGTCAAGAAACACTATTGAGAAAATTTAGAGCACTGGGATTTGAAACTGACTGCTGAACTATTCTACTGCTGCAATCATACATTGTGCGTAAGGATTACGAAAATAAAATTTGAGCAATTAGGGTTCATAAGGAGGCATGTATATAAACGTTTTTCTCTCGCTCTATTTGCGAGTGGAACAGGAAAGGAAATGACAAGTAGTGGTACAGGGTTCTTCCGCCACACACTGCACAGTGGCTTGTGGAGTATCTATGTAAATGTAGATGGTGCACATGACTAACTGAGAGTACATATATGTATTATGCAGTGTCCTGTAAATATTTTAAATGTTGAATGTTGATAAAAGATCTAAAATAGATAAAATGCAAATTTTTTGTCTGAGTTAAAGTAATTTATTTAAATGAACACTGACATAGTAAAAGTACCGTAAAATCTTAAATAACATTGAAAACTTTGACAGGTACCAGCTTTTGAACAAAAAAATTAGTCAGATGGAAGTACATACATTCTCATTAATTGGATTTAGATTATAATGTAAGATTTGATTTCAGCTGTTTAAGTGAACAGTATATTTTGATTGTTGCTATGTTGAATTAAGGGACATAAACGTTGTTAAAAGGTCGATTTAGAGAATCTGAAAGAATGTTACATCTGAACAATTCCTATATAAGTTTCAGAGTTTGCTACAATCCCTCAGCAAAGAAAAAAATGTAATTGCTGCAGATATGAACATTAATGTCCTGAGCAAAAATAGTGAGGAATCAAAATTCATTTACTTAATAAAAATATGATTTCAAATTACTTTTTTCTAAATCTGCAGGAGGAAATACTGAGTCAGCTACATGTATCTACAATATTTTAATAGTTATGTATTTGAGGATTCATGTAAATTGTTTTTCGACTTAAGAATTTCTGATCATTCAGCATTATTCATTGAGCTGTCAATAGCAAGAAGGTATGTCCCTAGTAAAAGAAGGAACCTGAACTAAGAAAACTTCATTTTATTTCACGAAAAGCTGTATTGGACAGACTGTTGCTTTGCAATATTTAAAGAACTGCAGGTTTTGAAGCATTTTAAATAGTTTTTAGGTGTTTTCAGTGAAATATTTGTATGAAAAACTTATTTTAATGAGGCAGTTAAAACATTAAGTGGATCACTAAAGATACAAATATCTCCAGAACTAAGACAAGACAGCTGCATAAGGAACTATGATGTAATAAAAACATTGACATTGTTGAATATGTTACGTGATACAACACTGTATTTCAGGACATTGTCAAGCCTGGAAAGAAAATGAAAAAAATAATATATTAATTTTTAGATATGAGATTAAACCAAAGGCGACATGTTCAGTTGTGAAATCTGAATTAAGTATTAAAGCCTGTAATCACGAAATTTGCAAAATTAAGCTAGAAGATGAGATCATTGCCAAATCCAGCTCAAATTTCAGGCTGTTTCAGTGAATTCTTCAATAATGTGGTGAAATTAGTTGTCAGTGCTGCAGATTATGAGAACAAAGTATATTCCTTTGGACTAGATCAAATGTCTGAATGACTCTCAATCTTCGAAACAGTTTCAGCAACAGAAGTATAAAATGTTATATTAGTGCTGAAAAACAAACCTTTTGATGGTTCCTGTGAGATCCCCAGAAAGGTTTTTAAATTTGTGTGTACAATAATAGGACAACCACTGCATAAATTCTATGATTGCACTGGCTATAACACTAATGTAATACGACTTGCTCTCAACGTTATTTGGTCCATCCACAGCTATTTCTGCACCAGTTTGACCAAAATATTTAGGCAACTTAGTTAAGTTATTTACCACTTCAGAGAATGGTGCAATTTGCTTTATAATACTTTGCACATTATATGTTTCATAGAGTTCAGAGCTTATCAAATTTTATAAATACTTCCCATGACGTCAGTTTGCCCAAGAATTCTTTTCTTCTCTGTGTAAGATGTTTTGGTTGGTCCTTCAGTGAAGCTGAATATTCTTCAATGTGTGCAAAATTTGCTCTATATGTTTTGTGCTGGTAACCTGGAGATTTCATAACACTGTCATTTTCGATAGCAGCCATCGCAGCATATGACATTTGTGTAATTTTATTTTGTCTTATTTAGGCATTATCATTATTAATATTTGTAACAGGCAAACACTTGGACAGTGCCACTTCACCCATTTTTCGCGTCATTTCACTTTCACTGTTCGAGTTTGCGTCTTGTCTGTCAGATTTTCGTCGGGTGTTGCAATTTAACTTGTAAACAAAAATGGTCTTTTGCTACTTCTAGCTGCAGCAATGTTTCTCTAAATGTCACTGATATACTTTCATAATAATGTTATTTTCACTACCACTTCAGTGATTTCATTGAGAAGAGTATTTATAATGTTTTCTTTTCTTGCTAATTCACTCTGAAAATTTATACCATACTTTAAAATTAGTTATTATGTTTGTTGTAACACTTGTAACATGGTCGTTTCTCGACCTTGCTACAGGACTCATATTTTTTTCACATTCACGAGACACACGAAAGTGATGACACTGGGAATACCTTGAATTTGTTGAACAGAAAATTATCCTAACATATTCTAGTATGTTATGGCTGTAAAGGTAGGTTCCTCAAAAACAATGGTCCCACCAGTTTCTCTACCATAATGCTATACCAAATATGAACCTTGAGGCTGCTTTGTCCATATTCTATGGTGATATGAAGATTCTCTTAACCATATATTCTACAGTTGTATTTATCAGCTATCTGCCAGACACAGAATCGTAGTTCATCACTGAAGCAAATGAATTCAAGAAATTCATGGTCTACTATAAAGAAGAATATCTGTAGCAAATGATCTCTGGAGAAGTTTGTCATGTTGTTGAATCGCCTGGTGTATCTGCAACTTGTAAGCGGAACTCTTCATTTGATATTTAGTAAGAATATGACATAATTACTCAAGATGTTGTATTGTATGGAACTGGGGACCTAGAAATGACGGAGAGGCTTCGTACCGGCTGTAGCCCACAGTGTTACACAACCCCACAACAGTTTACAGCAGTCCAATCACCCCACCGCCGCCCCCAAGAAAACCCAGGGTTGTTGTGTGGTTTGGCTCCCAGTGGACCTCCCCCCCATGAACAACATCTCACACCTGATGAGTGTAACCCCAGTGTTTGCGTGGTAGAGTAACTATGGTGTATGTGTATATGGAGAAAGTGTTTGCGCAACAACCGCCAACATAGTGTAACTGAGGCAGAAAAGGGGAATGAGCCCGCATTTGCCAAGACAGATGGAAAACCGCCTTAAAAACCATCCACAGCGCACTGGGCCTCGGCACTAATCTGTCTGGCAGATTCATGCCGGGGACCAGCACACCTTCCTGCCCAGAAAGCAGTGTGTTAGACTGCACAGCTAACCAGGTGGGCTACTCGAGATGTTACTCGTACTTATGTACATATTACACTTTGTGAATATCATATTCTTAATTTTTACATTTATGTGGTTAATCGAAATGTCAGTTGAAAAAAATGTTAGATTATCTTCTAAAGTGTGTTGAGTGATGTGTAAAACAAATGATTGTGTAAATTTGTTGATGTATCATCAAAACATGATGAGTGATTATTTCCACAGTTTATTCAGTAAAAGGCTTTGGTAGTAAGTATTACTTCTATGCTAACATGCACATACACTCTGCATGTCGTTATACAGTGCACAGCAGCAATATTAAGAACTTCCTGTCATAATCCATTCATGAAGCGTACTGCCGCAGGCTGTGGTGTATGCAGTGTGGTGTAGTGGTTAGCCTCGCTGGATGGTAGGGTGCAGGTCGTGACTTTACAGCCGACCACAAGTAATATGTCTTAGTTAGTATTTATCACTTCTAGAAGGGTCTTTAAATTTCTTATGTTAGTATTGTTTGTATTTTCTGGAATGTCTGATGTTTGGATGTACACGAGTACTCTCCATCCAGCAATTCTGGCTGAATGTTGGTGTCTGTAATAAACGAGCTTCCAATGATATACGTCACTGACGAATCTGCTTTTTGGTTTGAAGTTCATTGTGCTTACGATCTGACCATATATATACTACCTGGCAGATCTGGCATTGCCCAGGTAATCATTTTGCCAATTTTCTATTAGAAATGCAAACAAAAAATGAACTGTAATTATAATGTAAAATCGAAAAAATTCATTTACATGTATTTGTGAAAACACCTTTGAAATTATGAAACAGTCGTACAAAGAAACGTGCTTGAAGTAAAAATGCATAAGTAAAGTTGCTTCGTGTCTACTACCCCAGTTTTGTAGACATCTGTACAGCAATACCTCTTCATAGCTGTAGAGATGGCTATTGTTTCCACTGACAGCTGTTTGTGCTTCACAGTTGAAAGCTGTCAAAAGGTCTGGCAGGTGTCAAGGATTTCCTTGATTTGACTGTAGGAGTGTCTTAGTGGTAAAGAATAAACATATTAAAACTTCATGCATGGTGTGGCATTTTTTACGCTTCTAAGTGTTTATGACGTCATATCTCTTGATCTATGTGTTGTACAATGATGTATTTGTAAAAGTACATTCAGCGGCATGTGTGGACACTGTGAAATATGTTGCAAATAGAGTTAGTAGCAAAGAAGTAATAAATTTCAATGTCATGTCTTGTGTAACAGTTTCTCACTCATCTCAGTGTTTAGGAAGTCATATGTCCTGAACTATGTGTGATACCATCATATAATTTTGTAGGTGCTATTAGCGCCATATGTGGACACAGTCCGCAAAATATATTGCAAATAGAGCTGGTAGCACAGAAGTAATAAATTTAAACATCATGCATGATACCGCAGTTTTTGACGCATCTCATTATTTGTGATGTCATATTCCCTGAACTATGACAGACAGGTGGCTCTCATCCCTAAAGCGTTTGTTACGTGACACAAAGGGATATGTGTACCACGTTTGGCTGATATTAGTCATATGATTTAGGAGAAGATGTGGTACATCCATACATATGCAAACACACACATACATACATACATCCATTTTTATAATCTGTAGGGATATATGTGTGATGACGCTACTTTTGGACTTGATTGTGGTTACGACATGACAATAAAGGGTGTTTCTGTAAGAGCATGAAAAAATTTAACAGGACATAGAGGGTGCTCTACTGAACAATTTGAGGTAGGGAACTTGGGGTCGGAGAAGCCAGCTTAAGAAAATGATAGCTATAAAATCACATTACTGTGTACTTCTTTATTTATGTTAGTTACAGTTTACTGAAAATAACATCATTGACACAATGAACATACTGTTTGTACAGTATCTTAAAAAATGTGCTGCAACTAAGGGCTACTAGCCTCAAATCAAGCATGATGTCGGCAAACAAGATCCTGATCCACCCTGACAAATATCCCTTATGTGTTTTGAATCATATCACAGGCAGCTACAATTCTGGCAACTAATTCCATTTCCATATCCACTGTTTCCTCATACACAAGTGCCAAGAGTGCCCGACAAGCTCAGTGTTTGGAACAGCTGACTGCACAAGTACCGTACTGTTCCAACTATTTGGACAATATTGTAGTAGCAGGTCGTAAACCTGAAGAACATATTGCAAATTTATGTGCTTTGTTTCGTGTGTTATTTGATGCATGACTGAAGTGTAGACTAGACAAGTGTGATTTTTTAAAACCTGAGTTGGGGTGTCTTGGTCATATCATAAATGGTCAAGGTGTGCATCCTATTCAGTCGCATTTGTCAGCCGTGTGAGACTTGCCAGTTTCTCGCAATATCACAGAATTGCAGTCAGTTTTAGGGAAAATGAACTACTATATTCGGTTCGTACCAAATGCTGCACAAATCGCAGCTCCATTTCATCGCTTGCATCGTAATTAAGACTCATTTGTTTGGAAAGATGAGTGCCAAGTAGCTTTTCAAAAACTTAAAGATGCATTACTCAGTGACCGATGCTTAGTTCACTTTGATCCTGACAAACCAGATGTATTGCAAGACGCGTCCTCTTATACAATCAGTGCAGTGCTTTCGCACTGAATTGGTGATAAAGACAGGCCTGCTACTTTCGCATCAAAAATGTTGTCAAAGCTCAGTGTAACTATTCACAAATTGAGAATTGTATGATCTCACCAAATGTCACCACTATTTGTATAGCAGAAAATTCTACTCAGTAACACATCACAAGTCTTTGCAGTCCTTGTTTCATCCGACGAAACCGGTTCCTATACGAACTGCCCAAAAACTGCAGAGATGGGCTTTGTTGTTGTCTCAATCCAGTACGAGATTGTGCATCGTCCGACAGCTCAACATGTTAATGAGGACACGCTTTCACGTCTTCCGACTGGCCCTGATACAGACTTTGACGCTTCTGCTGCATCTTGTTGTCACATCGATGCTCAGGGTTCTGAATTGGTTCAGTCTTTTCCGCTGAACTAGAAGAAAATTACACAGGCCACGGAAGCTGATGCAGATTTGAACATTTTGTTAACATACACTCGCACATCTTGGTGTCGTTCCTTGCATAGCATACAGAACCCTTGTAGTGCGCCAATACTTTGCCCATCGACATAGCCTCACTACACAGAAAGGTGTAATTCTTGTCCAAAAGGACAGTGGACAGTCACGTGTGTTGATCCTTAAAGCTTTGCACAAAGAAGTGCTGCAGTTACTTCACTAAGGACACTGGGGGATTGTTCGTACGAAACAGTTAGCGCAACGACACTGTACTTGCCAGGTTATGGATGCCCAAATACAATAGATGACGTCACAGCGTCACGCATGTGCGGCGAATCAGTCCGCTCCGCCACAAAAATTCTCTGCTTGGCCTAAGTCGCAACCACCATGGCAGTGTGTGCACATAGACTTTGTGGAACCTTTTTGGAACACTCACTGGGCCGGCCGGGGTGGTCGAGCGGTTCTAGGCACTTCAGTCTGGAACCGCACAACCGCTACGGTCGCAGGTTCGAATCCTGCCTGGGGCATGGATGTGTGTGATGTCCTTAGGTTAGTTAGGTTTGAGTAGATCTAAGTTCTAGGGGACTGATGACCTCAGCTGTTAAGACCCATAGTGCTCAGAGCCATTTGAACCATTTTTTTGAACACTCGCTGGTTGATTGTGGTTCACTCGTATAGTAAGTTTCCTTTTGCTGTGCCAATGAACTCGACAATATCACGTAGCACAGTTCAGGTGTTGTCCTCTATTTTCTGCCTAGGGGGTTTACCTGAAGTAATAGTGTCAGACAAAGGACCTCAGTTAATGTAAAATGAATTTGAAACATTTGTGAACGCAATGGCATACAACATGTAACTAGAGCACTATTCCATCCACAACCGGCGAAGCGGAACGTTTTGTAAGAACCTTAAAGCAGCAGATGTTTAAACTTCGCTCCACACACACCAGGGATCAAGCATTGCAATTGTTTCTCGCCTTACATCGTTCGCTCGTTCGCACCCACGAGATGGACCATTGCCGGCGGAAATGCTTCACGGCCGCCGCCATCGGATACTGCCCCACCTGCTCCACCCTCCTCAGCATCCGGCGCCGAAGGAAAGCTGCAAGTATCGCTTCGCGCCGCATGAAATTGTAAAAGCAGGGTTTTTAGCGGCAGCAGACGGTGGGCACGAGGCGAGATAGTTCGTCGAATTGGCTCTTGCATCTATGTTATTTCAGGTCCAGGTGGCCTGCAGCACCGACATCAGAATCAACTCCGGCTCTGTCATGTGCACGATGATCTTGCAGTTTTTCTTCCACCAGATTCACGGGTCCAAAGGAGAGCGCGGCCACAGCAGCCGCCAGAGGATGTCCTCATGACACCGTGGGACGAACCCATGGAGATAAGGCCTTTGCCTCCCCCACCTCCTCTCGTCCCATCGATGGAGCTGGACCCACCCACACTGCAGCAGTCACCGCCTTCTTCATCTGGTTCATGACAGCCGGAAATGAGGTGGACACATTCCCTTCGAGTCGTTTTCCAGGGGGCGTTTCCGCCAGAGCGCAGGCTGGATGGCGGGATACGACCAGAAGCTTGATGTATCCTGCAGCCACAGCTTCCGGTCCCATGAGGCCCCCACCCACCTGACTCCCCCACTTTGGTCACATTCTCTACATGACGATGGTCCGTCACTTTTTGGTGGTGGTGGTGGGGGGGGGGGATAAGAGGAATGTTCCGGCGTATCGACAAGCGCCGAAACGAATATGAAGAACACAAGAGCAGAGAAGGCTGTGAGACGACGTCAGCCAATAGCCCGCTGACTAGGACCGTGCCACGACAGGATCGGCCTCTACAAGAAGAGAATACAAGCGCCTCCCCTGCCAGCATTGGCCGCACAGTACTAGACCAGCAGTAGGAGAGCACTATGATAGCAGTTATTAGTGATCCATATCCATTGCTTGTATGAACATGGTATATAGAAAAAGACACTGCCTGTTTGCCTGTCGGCCATTGCTTGTGACACATTCTTGTAATACAAAGTTAAGTATTGTCTATCTTCTTTATTATAATAAAAACTATTATTGTGATTTTCTTGAACTGTTGTATAGCATTCCAAGAACGCAGCATCCTTCAGGCACCCTATATGAGGGGACAGGGCCCCCCACCAACAGTTGCAGCAATGTGACTGCTACGTGTAGGCTATATACTCATGGCACTTGCAGCTTCAGATTAAATGAAAGTTCGCCTGCTTATTACCTTAAGCAGAAGATTGAAATTCCAATTGTATATAGACACTATCATTTGAAATAGACAAGCATGATTGTGTCACACTGTTGCAGTGAGCAGACACTCTCTGTCATGCGGTAAGGCTGTAACCCAGAGAATTTTGGGAGACGATTAGAGAACGTGCCAAAATCTCATCAGCAGCCCAACTCAGACCCATTACAAAGAGAGAGAGAGAGAGAGAGAGAGAGAGAGAGAGAGAGAGAGTCAAATAAAGTTATAATCATGTTTCCAATCACAGATTCGGTTTAGTTATGAAGTTACGAGTTACATGGTAAAAGGGCACAAGTCGGTGAATCATTTAATTAAAAAAGTCGCTGAACTTAATTTACTTATACACTAGCCTTTTCCCCATGGCTTTGCCTGTGTATGCATTTGACACATATATTGAACACACCTCCACTCCCCCTCTTCATGTTCACATTTCCCTCCCTCTGTCTGTCCACATCATCCTCCCATCTCTATTTCTGTATCTCCTTCCCCCCAATCTCCCTCTCTCTTCACCCCCTCCTCCACCTTCCTTTCTTTATTTCCTGCACCTACTCTCTACCCCATGGGCATGTACTCCTCACCCATTGCCTTTCCATCTCCAGCCCCCTCTTTCCCTTTTGCACCTACCCACTACCCCTCTACAACTTCCACCTGCCTCATGCATCTCTCCCTCTCTCGGTCCACTTCCTCTTCCCCATCACTCTGTCCATCCCCTCCATCTCAACCAGTCCCCAGCCACACTCAACACCATGTGTAGACCCTACAATGAAGTTCAATAAAGTAGTCTAATACTACTCCAACAAAAAGCATGCCATGTAGGGCAGGATATACATTACGGGCAAGAAAAAGATTTATTTGCTACTGACGTACAGGCAGCCTTGCAAAGGAGGTCGATAAAGCAGACTAACACTACTCCAACACAACACACCTCCATGCAGGGCAGCCTACATGTTGGGGCCTGGAAAACCATTTTTCATTACTGACATATAGGATTCCCTTCAAACCAGGTTGATCTGGCAGACCAATACTGTTCTCACACAACATACCTGTCACGCAGGGAAGCCTACATGTCAGGAGCTAGAAAAAACATGTTTTTGTCCCTCTTTCTGCTCCTATTGGAGCTAAGAGGTTATGAACCTCACAGTGCTGATACTCATGAGGCTTGCTGGTTCAAATGGCTCTGAGCACTATGGGACTTAACATCTATGGTCATCAGTCCCCTGAGGCTTGCTGTTACTGTATCAAATTTGGTTGAAATCGATACAGGGGTATGGGAGGAGATCCCAGACTACATTCATACAGACACTCTGCTTTATATACAAAGTGATTCAACTGGGCATACTGATGTCGTTTTATGCAACCAGCAATGTTATATCTGCCCTCCAAAAACCATATGCAAGATTTTTATATTCTCCCTCTAACTCTACACACAAACTACTAGCACTACAGAAAAAAAGAGCTATGTATTTTTGTAGGAAATTTATGTAGTTAAATTTTGTATTGGAAGTCATTTTCGCTGGAGACCATGGCTTTGGAGTTACTCAAGAAAAATGTACAAAAAGGACCTCCAAATGCGTCTCCACCTCCACACCCATCCCTGACCTGTTAGGATTTCTCGTACATTCATTGTGGCACTCTCTCATACCACTGCACAAATGAAATAACATGCTTGTATGGCTTGGTGGCCGGGAGATCCCACCTGGTATAGTTTGGCTGCCGAGTTGCATGTCTTTTCAGGTCGCGTCACACTGGGTGACTTGCGTGTCAATGCTGATGAAATGATGCTGAGGGCAACACAACACCCAGTCCTTGAGCAGAGAAATCTCTAACCTGGCTGGAAATTGAACCTGAGCTCACTCATGGCAGTCAAATGGTCTGACCAGTCAGCTAAGAAGGCGGGCATTGTACAAAAATTTCGGACTACGCGAACTATTTCCGACATTCGATCTTGTCTCGTCTCTATTGATTGGGTTATGGGGGACATGAGAGAAGCCTCCACGAAGGGTGTGTCCTGACAACTAAGCCTTACACATCCGGGCGTCCCCTGGGCGTCTAGGTATACCTAGACGGCTGATTCTCTCACACCAGAAGCAAACAAACATGCGAGTAAATAAACGGTCCTTATCAGAGCCAATTTTAACTATCATATCTATAAATATTGAAGGCATATCATCAGCCAAAGAACATCTGTTATCCAACCTATGCCGTGACAAAAAATGCGACGTCCTGTGTATACAAGAGACGCATAGAGATGAGCGACAGAGACGACCAAAAATACCGGGCATGAAACTAGCTGCAGAAACACCGCACTCTCAGTATGGAAGTGCTATATTTGTAAGACCAGGTCTTCAGATAATCAGTGCTCACTGCACCGTAACATCGAAGTCATCTCAGTGGAGCTGAGTAACTGCGTGGTTACCTCTGTGTATAAGCCCCCTTCGGCTGCATTTTCCTTCACACCACCCAGGAACTTCCATAACAGCAAGACGTCTGTAGTAATCGGTGACTTTAACAGCCATAGTCATTTGTGGGGATACTCTGAAGATGACGAAAATGGGGAGGCAGACCTCTCCTGGGCTGAATCCTGCCAGTTGTCTCTTATACACGACAGCAAGCTACCCCCTTCCTTCAACAGTGGCAGGTGGCAACGTGGATTTAACCCTGACCTCCTCTTTGTGAGTGAAGACATCACACAGCTTTGCTCCAATTCAGTGTGCTCGCCCATACCAAAGACGCAACACAGGCCACTACTGTGTCAAGTTCTTCCAGCAATAAGGCCACAGGGGGTGAATTTCAAACCGAGATACAGTTTCAAGAAAGCTGATTGGAAAAAATTTGCTAAGATGCTGGACAAGGAGATTAAGTCTGTGCGACCTATTCCTGAAGAGTATGACAGCTTTGTTCAAACTGTCAAACATTGCTCCCGGGCATCAATTCCAAGAGGGTGTAGGACAATGTATCTGCCGGGTGTGACACCTGAAACAGCTGCCCTGCTGGACGGATACTATCGACTATACGAAGAAAACCCTTACAGCGAGGAGACTTATCTGGCTGC
This sequence comes from Schistocerca americana, assembly GCF_021461395.2. Lineage (NCBI taxonomy): Eukaryota > Metazoa > Arthropoda > Insecta > Orthoptera > Acrididae > Schistocerca > Schistocerca americana. The sequence continues at coordinate 547,147,644 of NC_060119.1, forward strand.
GCAAAATACTCTCTCCTCAATCTCTGAGGCGAAGAGAGAACAGTGGATTAAACTGATGACAGAATGTAAGATGAGTAGAAGTAGTCAAAAGGCCTGGAGATTGTTACGACACCTTAACAATGATCCCTCCCAACCCAATACGCATACAAATGTGAAGGCAGACCAGATCGCACACCAGCTTTTGAAACATGGTAAACCTGACCATACCAGTAAAATCGGGAGACGAACCCTGGAAAGGGAGCCCGAACAAGAGGGAAACACTCTGTCTCGACCATTCAGTTTGAATGAGCTCGACTCGGCTCTAAATAAGTGCAAAGTCGGATAAGCAGCAGGGGTAGATGACATAAGAAGTGAACAGATCAAGAACTTTGGTCCAGGCGCAAAGTGCTGGCTACTCGAGCTAATGAATAATTGCGTCAAGAGCGGCAAGATACCAAAATCTTGGCGGAAAGCAAAAATTATAGCTATACATAAACCAGGGAAAGACCGGGATGACCCCAAAAGCTATAGGTCAATCTCCCTCCTATGCCACCTGTATAAGGTATTGGAAAGGTTGATCCTCCAAAGAATTACAGATATGATAGAACCATTACTGATCCCTCAACAGGCAGGATTTAGACAAGGGAAGAGCTGCACAGCACAGGTGTTGAATTTGACACAGCATATAGAGGACGGCTTCCAAAGGCGGCAGATAACAGGAGCGGTGTTTATAGATCTTTCAGCCGCCTACGACACTGTCAACCACAGACTCTTGTTGCTGAAGCTATATAACCTCACCAAGGACTGCAAGCTAACCTGTCTAATTAGAAATCTTTTGCAGAACCGAAGATATTTTGTGGAATACCAAGGACAAAGAAGCAGATGGAGGCAGCAGAAAAATGGGCTGCCACAGGGCAGTGTACTGGCACCCACCCTCTTCAATATATACACTAATGACCAGCCGTTACCAGAAGGAACACAAAGCTTCATATATGCAGGTGACCGAGCAATCACAGCACAAGATCACAGCTTTGAGAGGGTGGAGCGGAAGCTAACAGATGCTCTGAAAGAATTAACTGCCTATTACAGGGACAATCAATTGAAACCAAATCCTTCTAAGACCCAGACCTGTGCTTTCCACCTCCGAAACAGACAGGCTAGTAGAACCTTGCAGATAGATTGGGAAGGAACCTCTTTAGAACACTGCAAGACTCCAAAATACCTCGGAGTCACTCTGGACCGTGCTCTTACATATAAGGAACACTGCTTAAAAACAAAGCAAAAAGTGGGTGCCAGGAACAATGTGGTTAGGAAGCTGACTGGAACAACATGGGGAGCACAGCCAGACACAGTGCGCACATCCGCATTAGCCCTCTGCTACTCTGCAGCTGGATACGCTTGCCCAGTATGGTGCAGATCTACACATACAAAGAAAGTTGATGTTGCTCTGAATGAGACATGTCGTATCACTACGGGTTGTCTAAGAGCCACACCTGTGGAAAAACTGTACTGCTTATCCGGCATAGCCCCCCCCCCCCCCCCGGACGTCCGAAGAGATACAGCAGCACGGAGTGAAATGAAGAAGGCATTAACATCCGAAGCCCACCCACTACATGGCCACCAACCGGCACAGCAAAGACTTGTGTCTAGAAAGAGCTTCCTTCACAGTACAGAACCACTCGCTGACACTCCACATCAACACCGGGAGAAGAGATGGCAGGTCAGATGCCAGCACCTGGAGGAGTGGCTGATCCCGCAAGAAGTTCTTCCCCCAGGCCACACGGAGAAATGGTCCACATAGAAATCACTCAACTGCCTGCGCTCTTCTGTCACAAGATCCAAGAGTAATCTGGAGAGGTGGGGCTTCCAGGTGGACTCTCTCCAGTGTGACTGCGGAGCTGCCGTGCAGACATCAACACATCTACTACAATGCACATTACCTCCAACTGTGTGCACCATGGAGGACCTCGTAAACGCTACACAAAGTGCACTGGACGTTGCAAATTTTTGGGCATCCGCTGTATAGATTAAAATTATCTTATGTTTGACAACACAATCTGTGTCTAATCATTTATTTCATTCTTGACTAGTTTAATTTATAAACCATAATGTATGTATGTATGTATGTATGTAGTAATGTATCTAATATTGTTTTTAGTTTGCTTCTGACACGATAAATAAAAACAAATTGGGTTATTACTCCTCCAGCGTAGCTCGGCTATTTCGTTAACATTATTAATTAAACGTGACACTGAGGTAAAATGAAAAAAAAACTAATTACGTTGACAATTCGTTACAAACTTACAACCTTACAAGTACAGCAGTTTCGTAGTCAGAAGGCCTGACACATGCAACGACGTAACTGTATATGTTATGCTGTTAAAATTCATAAAACTACTAGGTAAAATTTACAATTTGTATTGCTTGACTAAGCCGGTGGCGTGATAAGACCAGTCAATGAAGACAAAAAACGGTGGAATATGGGAAGTAATTTGTGCAGTCACAAATTTTTGTACAGTGGTAGGGGGGAAAGCCATGAATAACATACTATAAATCCTAATTGATGAGGGATGAGCGAGGAAGTGTGTGTGTGTGTGTTTGAAGGTCACTTTTGTACGTTTTTCTTGAATAACTAGAAAACTGCGGTCTCTGTTGATAACGCATCTCACTTCATTAAATTTCCTACAAATAGATCCTGTTCATTGTTTTCTGTAAGACTAATAGTTTGCGCACAGTAAGGGAGAGAGTATTCAAATGTCGCTCGTCGTTTCTGAAGGCTAGACATAACATTGCGGGTTGCATGAAACGACATCAGTAGGGGCAGCTGAATCACCCACTGTATATAACACATTAGTAATTTTCCCCAGCCTACTGAAGACACCGCTTGCTTGGTGCAGGCAGAGCAATTTTCATGATCAGCAATCATTTAATTCATAAAATACACAACGTGGCGTAACTCTGTAGGAGTTCCAGGGGTTGTTAATTTGAAATTCAAGCAAAGGTAAGCGATTCGCATAGGGATACTGTCCCTCCTGCAGGCAGAAAACTGGCGGTATACCAAGATCACCAAACTGCATATTGGGTGACCTGAACTGTCCCTCAGCAAAAATCCGTAGTAACTATCTACATTGCCACCCCGCGTCAAGTTTGATACGGGGAACTTCTTCTACTGGATGAAGTATACTGCTATACAGAAACTGAAGAAACAAAATCACTCGTCGTCACTGATTTTGTCCAAATTTGTGGTACTGACCAGAAATGAAAATGATAGACGTGGGAGCTCCAAATGGCCAAGTATTTAGAGAAAATAGCATTTTTGGCGCGAGTCAGGGGAGGCATGAGCTATTTGTGTTAGCACAGTTTCTAAGCAGCGGTTGACACAGTAGAGAGAGCACACAATGGTAATCCGAGGGCAGTGGGGTCAAGTCTCTTGTCACACTGTAAATAAATCTAATAATATTCAGTATATTGTATTTACGAGGGCGTTCAGTAAGTAATGCAACACATTTGTTTGAAAGCAGGGACATTTTATTCAGGATTGCAATACACCGTGTTATTTGCCACTCTTTTGGCTCCATTCAGTACGACGTTCTTACGCTACCTTATTGGGAGAGTCTGCATGCGCACATGGTACCACTCTACTGGCCGAAATTGGAGCCAGTGTCTTGCTGTATTAATGACATCCCCAGGAACGAGGAAGAACAGACCAATAAAGTTTTATGAACTCCTCTCGGATGTGCAGACTTCTGTGGGTTCAAGTGGTTCAAATGGCTCTGAGCACTATGGGACTCAACTTCTGAGGTCATTAGTCCCCTAGAACTTAGAACTAGTTAAACCTAACTAACCTACGGACATCACACACATCCGTCCCCGAGGCAGGATTCGAACCTGCGACCGTAGCGGTCTCGCGGTTCCAGACTGCAGCACCTAGAACCGCACGGCCACTTCGGCCGGCACTTCTGTGGGGCCTTTCGTTGTCGCGAAGAAGTTCATTCGCGTTTTTGTGGCGACGAACATGCTGAAGTCGTTTCTTCAGTTTCCTGAGCCAAGCACAACACACTTCAAAGTTGATCGTTGCGCCATGAGGGAGTTCGTCAAACAGAATGACCTCTTCAGAGTCCCAGAACTGGCTGAGGGTGTGATTTCGAGCTTTTTCGTCAGAGGAGAGGATAGGGGTTTTGTTTCTGGTTCCAAATGATGAACACAAGTTTCGTCGCCTATGACGATTCCGACAAAAAACTGTCTTGACCAGCCTCGTAACGCGCAGGCAGTTCCGCACAGATGGTCTTTCGTTGCTCTTTATTATCTTCTGTTAGTCGGCGAGGAACCCAGGGGGCACACACCGTTGAGTACTCCGACTGGTGGCAGCACTAGCAGTGGAGGATATATAAAGCCTGGTGAGGGGGAGTGGGCATGGGAAACAGTGCAGTCGTTGTTGTAACGTCCAGAGGGGCCTGATTATTGACTTTCGGGCCAAGGGTGGAAGTATTTCCGAATCGGCTAAGTTTGTAAAGTGTTTGTGTGCCGCCATGGAAAAAATATACAATGCATGGCAAAAAGCGCTATCCAAAACCGACGCTGAAGCAAGTATGGTGTTCAAAATGGCCCTGAGCACTATGGGACTTAACATCTGAGGTCATCAGTCCCATATAACTTAGAACTACTTAAACCTAACTAACCTAAGGACATCGCACACATCCATGCCCGAAGCAGGATTCGAACCTGCGACCGTAGCGGTCGCGCTGTTCCAGACTGAAGCACCTAGAACCGCTCGGCCACAGCGGCCGGCCAAGTATGGTGTACCACAAGTCATAGATTAAGGCTGTGGAGACGTTTATGGACGAATAGACCTGTAGGTGTTGAGCAACTGATCACCCAGATGAACCAGGGCTACCTACAGGGGTGTCTCAATTACCATTCTGCGAGTGTTACTGCAAACGAGCCTCCGCAGTAGGCACCTGGTTCATGCACCCATGTTATCCCCATAGGACAGATGGCCATTGGCATGTATGGCGTGAAACGTTGGAAGCAAATACCCAGCATGTGTTATGGTCTGGGGGACGTTTTTGTGGTATTCATTGGGTGATCTCGTCATTCTGGGAGGCACAGAGGATCGATACAAATACACGTAAGAATTTGTTTTGGGGATCATGTCCACATCTGCCTTCTATTTGTTTTTCCTCAGCACTATGGCATCTACCAGCAGGACAATGCAACGTGCCACAAAGTTCGCCTTGCACATGTGGGGTCCGAAGAGCACCAAGATGAGTTTACCGTACCCTCCTGGCCACCAGTCTCCCAGGATTTAAACCTAATCGAGAATCTGTGGGATCACATGTGACTGGACAATGTGTTTGTCCTGTGTTGGCCAATGTATACCATTCTACTATCACTGAAGTTATTCCCTACTGCCTTAAAATCCTTTCCTTTCTTCTGGTTTCAGCGAAACAACTACCTTCGCCAGTTCAGTAGAGATCCTCTGTATTTCTTGTCTTAACATGGCCGCTTAATCTTCAGCATTCTCTTTCATTATAATATCTGATACATTTCACCACTCTTTAATCCTGTTTTCCCACATTCTATGATTAACTTCTGCATAGTGCTGTACATTCTCATAGATTTATTTCTCTATTTGAGCTTTGATACTAAAACTTTTTTTTTTGACAAAGAATAGCCCCTTCATTTCCTAGCCTTCTTTCTATAACCTTACTTCGACCATTAGGGTTACTTTGCTTTCAAGACAGTAGATTTTCTTCACTGCATTTACTATGTTGTCCCTAGTTTTCATGTTAAGTTTGTAGTTAATCTCCGAATACTTTCACCTTTCTTCATTTTGCTCACAATACGCAGTCTGTGGCCAGTAGACTGTTTATTGCATCCAACAGATCCGGCAATTCTTCCTCACCTTCGCAGGTAGCAATGTCATCAACGAATGTTATCGAGCATATCCTAAATTAAAATTTCACAGATGAAGCTTTCTTGTATTTCTGTCGTTGCTTCTCTGATGAACAGCGTGAACAGTAGATGAGAGAGACTGCATCCTTGCCTCATACCCTTTTAACCCTAGCACTCCTTTCTCAGTTTACCAATCTAATTGTCGCTTCCTGGTTTCTGTGCTTACAGTATATTATCAACGTCTTCTTGCAGCTTTTACCTATTTTTCTGAGGATTTCATATACCTTACACCATCTCACGTTTTCAAGCGCTATTTCTCGGCCAACAAATCCTAAGAAGGTGTCCTGGTTGTCCTTAAGTCTTGCTTCCATGACCAATCATAGCTTCAGATCCAGAAGAAGATAAAGGATTAAAGTTTAATTTTCCTTCGTCTTTTAGTTGAGATCAGAACTGCCTCCCTTGCCTTTGCCATTACGAAAACCAAACATGTCGTGGTCTAACAGATATTTCATTTTATTTTCCCCTTTTTGTGTATTATTCTGGTCAGAAACTTGTATGCATTAGCTGCCAGGCTGATTGTGGGATAATTCTCCCATTTATCTGTCCTTTCTATCTTCTAGTATGTGTGGATGACATTCTTTTGAAACACGGCTGGTGTTAAGCTTTTTAGGGATTCCACAACTATTTCATCCACCTCCTTTACCTTGTTTGATAGCAAGTCTCACAAAGATCCCGTGTGGTTCACAGGTACTGTGTGAGGATGTCTCGGAGGGGAGGACCAGGTCCAAGTAAGGGTTGAACATCATTTGTGAGGAAGATATTTATTTACAATGTAGGAAAAGACAGATTGCTACTTCCCATAAAGAAGACACGTCAAGTTGCAGACAGGCACAATTAAAAGGCACTCACATGCAGCTTTCAGCCACAGCCTTCATAAGTTAAGAAAAAGACACACACATAACACACAGACACACACAGACACAGACACAGACACACACACACACACACACACACACACACACACATACACATACGCAGGCAAGCACACCTCACGCACAGACAACCACCAACTCTAGCATCTCAGGACAGAATGCAACATCACATGGGATGCAAGCAGAAGTATGGATGTGGTGGAGAAGGGGAAGGGTTAGCAGTGTACAGGTGCGGAGAGAGATGAACGCTGTCTGGTGGAGTGTGCTCCCGTAATTATCCTGGCCTCAATCTACAGTAACATACTGTCCCCACACCCTACACCCAACAGTTTCCACTGCGTACACCCTATCATCTCCTCCCCATTCTCATCTCCACTCCTGTTTATTTGCAGCCCTCTGCCAGCTCACCTGGCCGTCTTTTCCCGCTCCTCTCCATTTTTGTTCCTTTCTTCCCCCATCTCCCTGCCCTGCAACCTCCTGGCGCTGTGCCCATTGGAATCAGTCCCTGTACACTCCACCAGACAGCGTTCGTCTCTCTCCCCACCTATACACCACTATCCCTTCCCCACACCCTCCAGATTTCTGCTTGCATCCCACATGATGGTGCATCTAGAGTTGGCGGTCGTGTGTGCATGAAGTGTGCTAGCTTTTGTGTGTGTGTGTGTGTGTGTGTGTGTGTGTGTGTGTGTGTGTGTGTGTGTGTGTCTGTGTCTGTGAATGTTGTGTCTGTGTGTGTTTGTGTGTCTCTTTTTACTGACGAAGGCCTTGGCCAAAAGCTACATATGAGTGTCTTTTAACCATGCCTGTCTGCAACTTGACGTGTCTTCTTTATGGCAAGTAGATATCTGTCTTTTCCCACATTGTTGATATTCCTACCTGGAGTTTCCAAAATATTTATTTAACTTTTTATGTTTAACGGATCAATCAAACTAATTAAGAAAATTTTACTTCTAAGCTTCCAACACTTAATAAAAAACACATTAAGATCAACAATAACAGATAATCACAAGAGAATTTCATAAATATGGATCAATGATCCCCCTAATCGTATTTTCTGATAGCCATTTTACTGATTTACAATTTGGTTCTTCCAGAACACCGCTCACCAAAGAAATGAAAACTTACTAAAACAATGACCTTAAAAGTTACATTACTTCCCCAGTTGCGTCAAGTACCTCAGAATCCAACCGACTGCACCCTGGTAGTTACTCAGCTTAGCCGGCCGTGGTGACCGAGCGGTTCTAGGCGCTTCAGTCTGGAAGCGCGCGACCGCTGCGGTCGCAGGTTCGAATCCTGCCTCGGGCATGGATGTGTGTGATGTCCGTAGGTTAGTTAGGTTTAACTTAAGTTCTAAGTTCTAGGGGACTGATGACCTAAGAAGTTTAGTCCCATAGTGCTCAGAGCCATTTGAACCAAGAACCCTTGCTTATAGGCTGCTCGCCGCCGACCGACTCACTTCTGACACTGCCCTTGTTTACGTCAAAATGGCCCGCCCTCCGCTAGAAGCAAAGATGGCATGCAGAAGACATACCGCGACCTATCTGCACGGTGCGGCTCACCGTGGCTCAAATACTGGATCCTCTGTGTGTTCCAAATCGACCCCAGTTTCTTCTTACGTCAAAATTCCTTAGCTTTGTAGAAGTTCTCAACATTCTCTCTCCAACCATTAGCTCTCACTTCTCCGTCTAGCAATGTAATTTCTTTTGCACTCTTAATGTAATCTCCGAAAGAAAGGAATAATTAGGAGATTACCTTTCACATCTGCATCTGCACACTGCAAGCCACTTTCATATGAGATCGAATCTCTCACATTTTACTTTCATGGTGTCTTCGCGAGATATACCGGGTGATCAAAAAGTCAGTATAAATTTGAAAACTTAATAAACCACGGAATAATGTAGATAGAGAGATAAAAATTGACACACATTCTTGGAATGACATGGGGTTTTATTAGAACAAAAAAAAAACAAAGTTCACAGAATGTCCGACAGATGGCGCTGGACAGCAAAACGTCAGTGACTGCACATGACAATCGTGTATAAAAGGAGCTGTAATGAGAGAGAGAATCAGATGCGCCAGCAGTCGCAGCATGTTGACGTTACCTGAAAAGGTGCTTTTATTGAAGCTGTATTATCAGAATGGGGAATGTGCTAGTTCAGCGTTACGATCCTATCGCCATAGGAAGAGGATTCGAACGGGTAAAGGTCCGTTGACAAATGCAGCTGTGGCGAGAATGATTTCGAAGTTCGAAGCCACGGGTTGTTTAGACGATAGACTCCTTAGTGGCCGACCGAGCACAAGGCGTAATACTGCTGAGACAGTTCAGGAAGAAATGGAGACTGTAGCGGGTTCGTCTATGCATGTGGAAGTCAGCGCTCGTGCTGTCGCACGTCGCACCGGCATTCCATACACTGCTGTTTGGTTGGCGCTGAGGCGTACCATCCGATGCTATCTGTACAAAATCCATCGGCATCATGAACTGTTACCTGGCAATTTAGTGCAGCGGAGGGCATTTGCGGTGTGGGCGCTTCAAAAGACGGCAGAAGATGACGATTGGTTGAGTAACGTGTTGTGAACCGACGAAGCTCGTTTCATGCTCCGAGGGTCTGTCAACGTCCACAACTGCAGAATTTGGGCTACCAAAAATCCTAGAACTGTCTTGGAAACTCCATTGCACGACCAGAAAGTCACGGTATGGGTTGGATTTATCACATCTATTGTTATCGGGCCTTTTTTCTTCGAGGAAATGCGTGATTCTGGTTTTTCAATTGCTACCGTGATGACTAAGAGGTACGCCGATATGTTACAGAATCGCATCATCCCCAGCCTGGCTGATAAAAACCTGCTGGAACGTACTATGTTTATGCAGGATGGCGCTCCACCCCATATTGATAGACGCGTGAAAGATCTCTTCCACGCGTTGTTTGGTGATGATCGTGTGCTCAGCCGCCACTTTCGTCATGATTGGCCTCCCAGGTCCCCAGACCTCAGTCCGTGCGATTATTGGCTTTGGGGTTACCTGAAGTCGCAAGTGTATCGTGATCGACCGACATCTCTAGGGATGCTGAAAGACAACATCCGACGCCAATGCCTCACCATAACTCCGGACAAGCTTTACAGTGCTGTTCACAACATTATTCCCCGATTACAGCTATTGTTGAGGAATGATGGTGGACATATTGAGCATTTCCAGTAAAGAACATCATCTTTGTTTTGTCTTACTTTGTTATGCTAATTATTGCTATTCTGATCAGATGAAGCGCCATCTGTCGGACATTTTTTTGGTTATAATAAAACCCCATGTCATTCCAAGCATGTGTGTCAATTTATACCTCTCTATCTACATTATTCCATGATTTATTCAGTTTTCTAATTTATACTGACTTTTTGATCACCCAGTACGAGGGGCACCGTTTATGGAATGCAACACTTTTTTCTCGGCCAATTTCAGCTGAAAAAATGCAGAATTTAATACCGCACATCGTGGTATACTCTGGCGCTCTGGGTAGCCTTAAAATGGCGTCTGTAACGGAGGCGAGTTCCAAGCAAACAGCTGCTATTGAGTTCCTTTGGGCGGAAAGCCACAGCATCGCAGATATTCACAGGTGGTTGCAGAATGTGTACCGAGACCTGGCAGTGAACAGGAGCACGGTAAGTCGTCGGGCGAGGCGCCTGTCATCACCGCAACAAGGTAGAGCAAACCTGTCGTATCTCCCTCGTGAAGGCCGGCCGCACACAGTTGTAATTCCTGCAGTGTTGGTATGTGCGGACACTATCATTCGACTTAATCAACGGATCACAGTCAAACACCTTGCTGAAAAAGTGGACGTCTCTGTTGGTGATGGTGCCACACTCGGTCTACCAGTTGGGGTACTCAAAGGCGAGTGCCAGCTGGATTCCTCGCCGACTAACAGAAGACCACAAATAGCACCGGAGACCATCTGTGTGTGGAATTTCTTGCGCATTACAAGGCTGCTCGTGACACTTTTTGGTCGTACATTGCGATGAAACATGGATTCATCACTTCGCACTAGAAACTAAACGGCAATCTACATATACATCTACATCCATACTCCGCAAGTCACTTGACGGTGTGTGGCGGAGGGTACCCTGAGTACCTCTATCGGATCTCCCTTCTATTCCAGTCTCGTATTGTTCGTGGAAAGGATTGTCGGTATGCTTCTGTGTGGGCTCTAATCTCTCTGATTTTATCCTCATGGTCTCTTCGCGAGATATACGTAGGAGGGAGCAATATACTGCTTGACTCTTCGGTGAAGGTATGTTCTCCAAACTTTAACAAAAGCCCGTACCGAGCTACTAAGCGTCTCTCCTGCAGAGTCTTCCACTGGAGTTTATCCATCATCTCCGTAACGCTTTCGCGATTACTAAATGATCCTGTAACGAAGCGCGCTGCTCTCCGTTGGATCTTCTCTATCTCTTCTATCAACCCTATCTGGTATGGATCCCACACTGCTGAGCAGTATTCAAGCAGTGGGCGAACAAGCGTACTGTAACCTACTTCCTTTGTTTTCGGATTGCATTTCCTTAGGATTCTTCCAATGAATCTCAGTCTGGCATCTGCTTTACCGACGATCAACTTTATGTGATCATTCCATTTTAAATCACTCCTAACGCGTACTCCCAGATAATTTATGGAATTAACTGCTTCCAGTTGCTGACCTGCTATTTTGTAGCTAAATGATAAGGGATCTATCTTTCTATGTATCCGCAGCACATTACACTTGTCTACATTGAGATTCAATTGCCATTCCCTGCACCATGCGTCAATTCGCTGCAGATCCTCCTACATTTCAGTACAATTTTCCATTGTTACAACCTCTCGATACACCACAGCATCATCTGCAAAAAGCCTCAGTGAACTGCCGATGTCATCCACAAGGTCATTTATGTACATGTATAATCTGTGAAGTTGCGCCGTGCATTCTCTCCTCCGAAGAAAAGTTCAAAACCGCACACTCAGCTGGTAAAGTCATGGTGACGGTGCTCTGTTACTCTGAAGGTGTTATTCTGTTTGACGACCTCTCTCATGGCGCAACGATCAACTCTGAAGTGTATTGTACTACCCTCAAGAAACTGGAGACGCGACTTCTGTGCGTTCGTCGCCACAAAAATACCAACGAACTTCTGCTACTCCATGACAATGCAAGACCTCATACAAGTCAGCGCACCAGAGAGGGGCTCACAAAACTTCATGGGGCTGTTCTTCTTCATCCACCCTACAGCCCGGATCTCACACCTTCCATCTGTTTGGCCTAATGAAGTATGCACTCCACGGGAAGCAGTACATGGATGATGGGGAGGTTACTGATGCATCAAGACACTGGCTCCGATGTCGAACAGTAGAGTGGTACCACGTGGGCATATTGGCCCTCTGAGTGAGGTGGCTGAAGGACGTGGCAGAATAAATGAAGGTCAGATTCACACCTTACGTGAGAGCTTTATACATTGCAACGGGAAGGTGAATATGACACCTAACTTAATTTGGTGGTAATGACCAAATTTGCCTATCAGTATGTAACGCAAAATGGGATGATACTGAATCGATGACAATTAACACACCATTCCTATAATGCGTCTTTGAGTGTAAGGTGAAACAACCAGCGAGAGGCGTTTTAGTTTGGAATTCAGAGGGACAATGCAGAGGCAAGGCTGCGCTACAGGGGGTACCATGGGAACCACTTAAAGGGGTGTCCCAGGCAGAAAGTCAACGACCAACCAGGTGACTCAGACAGGGAGAGCGAGTATAATGGCCCATCTGAGGGAGGACAGGAGAGAAAGCTTTTAGAAAACTGCGTTTCGGAATTCCAATTGGATACGAAACAAGACCAGTGACGCATTTTCGATCACATGTCCAGCGAGTGGTACACACGCGAGAGAGTCAATGTACGGATTTCAGCGTCTGGAACGGGTACAAAACGTCCGATTCGTAGAAACGCGCTGGGAAGGAGAAAAGAGCCAAAGTTTCGTCACAATTTAATGGTAGGGACCTTGCGATTGGTAGAGAGAGTTTCCACAAAATAAGAGGAATGCTCCTATTTGTCGAAAAAATCCGTGACGTGAAGAACGAAAGAACCCAGGTGGGAAGGACAGTTCAGCTATGAGTAAGACAAGACGGAAATTTACGCGGACTCTTCTCTGAAGTGGCGTCAAGTGCAGAACGGAGCACATAACGCTCTGTACGATGCAGAGGAGTAATTTCTGTGAACACTGCGTTCACAGCGGCTGATATCCAGCTAGAAATAAGCTGTAGCATCGTTTAGCTCCAATTGTGGAGAAACGAACCAGCCAATTAGTTAATTATTCTTGCGAGAACTGAGAGGGCATTATAATATGCACGCTGCTCCAACCATGTTCGTGTATACCGCTACATTCGAAGACTGGGGATGATTACATGTTCTCTCGTGTAACGAGAAACATAGGGAAAGTTTCTGTTGGAAAATTCAGCAAAGGTGTAATTAGTTTTACAGGAATTTCAGCGAAAGAGAGCGACCTAGCAGACGACAGCTCATCGCAGCTTAAGGTAAGCACCGTGTGCAGAGGCATAAGTTGTTGGTTCACCAGCTTGCGTCCACTGTAAACTCGAGCGACCTTGGTAATCTTTTGCTCAATTTGTCACATAACTAACCATCCACTGTAGACTTGATTGTCATCCTAAAAATAGTACCGAACTTTGAACCAGAATCGGACGATTTTCGTAGTACTGACCAACATCATAAGTGTGGGAACAATTTTGTAAAGAAACTTGTAGGTAAACTTTAATGTTGTCATGTTTAGGATAATTTAACTTTCTGAGAGAAACAATATTTAATACTGTTGTGTTCAGGATTATTTCACTTTTTGATGTTGACGAGATGCGTTACCCCGACAACTGTTTTTTGCTGTCACATTGAAAACTGTGTAAAAGCGTGTATTTTTGTGCTAATATTGCGACATTAAACATGTAATTTCAACTTACACAGTTGTCTTGAATCCTAGAATAAGTAAACCACAAAATATTGCATCTTACACACTGAATGGAGATTAAGTTCTAAAATAGGGTTTTGTAGCCAAAATAGTGGAGAATAATACTGTGTATTGGAATCCTGAATAAAACCTACCTGCTTTCAGAAAAAAAAAACGTGTTGCGTTACTTATTGAATTCCCCTCCTAAGTAGGAGGAAACAATATATTGATATACACTTCAAGAAAAAGCACTCTCACGAAAATTTAGATTCAACTACACAATGATGAAAACGCCTTCGCTTGTAGCGTCTGCCAATGGGGTCGCATGAACATTTCTACGAAGTTTTCGCGCTTTCTAATCGAACCTGTAGTGAAACAAGCTTTTCTATGCACTTCAAGAGATTTGTAAGATACAGACAGGCTATGTATGTAAATACGGCAACGGTACACTGCGTTGCGAAACGACTAAAACATCTTCAGGCACCGGTACTTAACGAAAATAGTTATTAATGTGGGCTCGCCGTATTTTTTTCTGTGGTGCGCTTTCAGCGTATGTAGTATCTTGTTTAATGCACATATCGGTCAGTTATATCGTACGGCTTCCCATCGTGAAAGCGCCTAGCACGTGAGGAAATATCCGCTACTGGTCTCATCGGCGCAGGCACCTCCAGCGGTTGAGTTAGCTAAGCTATTGGCGTCTCGCGGACAGCACAATTACTGGCCTTGGTGCGACGTCATCCGCTTAACGTGGCACCTGTCCCAGTACATAGTCTGTGACGTAACGCACAGCTGACTGACCAACACGGCAGGGGTTTTTCCATCCGCCGCAACGCATCGCTTAAACGAATCACTCTTGCTTTTATTCGGAACACACCGGGTCACATTTTCGCCTAAGTGACATTCTTTACGTTGTAACTGCCGTACTTCACCTTGTTTGATTGCAGTATCAAATAATCTTAATATTAATACGTGAACACCGAAAATTGAAGTATCGATTTTTAATTACACAAGGAGACCAATGAAACTTGTATGATTCGAAAGATACTTTGCACAGACGTGCTTAACAAAACATATGTGCGCACCCGTAAAAAAAGGAAGTGGACATACATACGTGAGGAAAGTTTTCCTTTGTCTCTCGCACTCCTACCAACTTCTCGCGTATCGATCAGGAGTTCTGGTAGAAATGACACACGAGCGTAGCAATGTTTCGTGAAACTGCATTCGCAGAGTAAATGGAACAACCTTTGCGTACATTTGCCGCCATTACTACAAAATTCCAAATTTTTCTCTTTCTTCATATTCAGCTTCCCCTATTATACGGAAACTATGCTTCTTTTAGGCTGTACCTCGAAGAAGGACACTTAAGAGTCAGAGTCAGACTGAAAGGCGAAGAGCTAGAGGGAGACAATTTTCGCGTAGACGAAATAATAGGAATAATGTGGACTCTGATAATGATAAATCTGCTGTTCTTTGAAAAGATACGGTTAAACGTCCACTGAACGTAATTTCAAATAATTTTGAGTGTTAGGGTTGCGGTTTGATGAATTTATAATGCAGATTTCGTAATGAAAAATACTTCGCATCTGAGGTTACTTCATGTGAAACGACATTCTCATGATGTTATGACAAGGGAAAATTTAATTTGCAGCCGTTGACATAAAATTTATTTTTCAACGCATTGTATCAAGGACTCACTTCAAAAAGCCGAACAATTAAAGAGATATCAAAAAATTATTTCAATAAATAGATTTGGTCGAATGTCAGCCACAGGCGATGCTAGCGCACTTAAATTAAACGATGTTATCTGGAAATGGTCGAGATCTTTCATTGTCTTACGAATTTCATAAACGACAGACTTCCCTGGTTCAGTAATGTTTTAGTTTGGAACGACGTATTTGGGTACAATGCTGTCGTCATCAGATTCTCGTCTTATAATTATACGGGCTGAGGGACAAAGAAGGCAAAATGTTCGAGAACCGCATGCTGTATGTACAATAAGCCAATAATCATTGTTGCTCGTAAAGGATCGATTCTGCGGCCCTCGCAGCATTGCCATGGCTGACCCCCCCCCCCCCCCCCCCCAAATCCCTCTCCTACCTTGCCGTCAGCGTAATACTACCAGCCTGCAGATGTTTTTCTACAAAGATTTATCAACTTTTATTTTTTTAAATAATTTTAATAAAAATGAAACCGACTGTCCAGTGGACTGTGTTAAATATTTAACTCAGTATTAGACTCTCAATGCTTCAGCAAGTTTCACAGTTCAGTTTGCGGCAGAATAACAATACGCCCAAGGCCTAATTCAAATACTCACAGGGCAACAAATACTTCCGCCATGCAACCGGTGACGAATGGCAGAGCATAGATTTGTTTACACGATTGTTTAACTTGCATAGATAGAGTACAGCTGTCTGTAGCAGTAGTCGTCAAACTGCGGCCCCCGATCAAGTATTAGAGCGACATTCTACTCTTAAGACGGCTGCATGGGCACGTCCTGAAAGCCAATGGGAAAAAAAAGTATTCGGTGGCCAGCGGTTGTCAGCCGAATTTTATAATAATATGTATCTGGCAACTTACAGCCGAACGCAAAATCGTCAATTGGTGTCAAGAGCTTCTTTAGAGAGTAATTTTACTTCTCGGTAACATACAAAAATACTTGTAGAGAAGTATGTATTGTAACATGTGCCTCTTTTAACTGGCATTGGTGAATTCGGCCGTGAGGCACGTAAAGTTGACCGCTTACTTCAGGAGCAGAGGTGTAACTAGGTTGGCCGCTGCGGTGTTGGAGATGTGAGATGAGGAACATTTTATTGTTTGTCTTACAGTGCTGACAAATGACGGGCGTGCTGTGCTCATACCAATTCGCTCCTATAGTGGTTGGTTGGTTGGTTTGGGATATAAAGGGACCAAAATACAGGGTCATCAGTCTCTTTTTCCTGAAGCAAACAAGGCTCAAGGTAAAACAACACCCAAATTTAATTTGTGGAGGTAAAAGGGGGTAAAAGGAATGGGGAATCACACCGAAAGAGAAAACGAAAGAGAGGAACAAAAAATGGGAAAAATGTACACCACAAGGAAAAGAAGAGGAAGGTATTAAAATTATAGAGCAGATGGTTCAAATGGCTCTGAGCACTATGGGACTCAACTGCTGAGGTCATTAGTCCCCTAGAACTTAGAACTAGTTAAACCTAACTAACCTAAGGACATCACAAACATCCATGCCCGAGGCAGGATTCGAACCTGCGACCGTAGCGGTCTTGCGGTTCCAGACTGCAGCGCCTTTAACCGCACGGCCACTTCGGCCGGCTAAGAGCAGATGGTCTGGGCTGGATGATCACACGAATAAAAGGGGATGAGCCCGCCACTCTGAGACACACGAAAGTGTCCAGCAAAAAGACAAGACGAGATGAACACTCATAGGGAAAAGACGAACAACAAGGCAAACAAAATGCACAGAAATTATGACAGAGTGAAATCGGAGGGAGGGTGGAGGCCTCGGAGAGAAGGTCAGACTCCCATCGTTAAATGGTACGATAAACCCTCCCCCCTCACGAATAAAACGCAAAACTAAATCTGCTGTTGAGGCATTGCCGCCCAACATCGCAGGCAGGGTGCTGGGAAGGTTAAAAGTCCGCCGCAGAGCGGCTAAAATTGGGCAATCCAACAAGATGTGGGCGACAGTTCTAGGGGAGCCACAGCGAAACCTAGGTGTGTCCTCGCAACGGAGGAGGTGAGCATGTGTTAGCCACGTATGGCCGATGCGGTTCAAAATGGCTCTGAGCACTATGCGACTTAACTTCTGAGGTCATCAGTCGCCTAGAACTTAGAATTAATTAAACCTAACTAACCTAAGGACATCACACACATCGCTCGGCTCCAGACTGTAGCGCCTAGAACCGCACGGCCACTCCGGCCGGCGCCGATGCGGAGGCGGCAAAGGACAACAGATTCCCTACGATTGGCTTGGATGACCGCCACACATTTGTTGTCTCCTTGACAACACCGAGTTTATTTGGTGTACTGAAGGTGCGCTATTCAGTAGCCCAGATTGTGAAAACGTTCTGGCGGAAGACCGATCGCAAATCGCAAATTGGCCAGGCGGTCAGCAAGTTCATTGTCCGTTATCCCGACATGTCCATCTTCCAGATAAAAATTACTGAATGTCCGCTGTTCTCGAGGGCATAAAGAGACTCATGGATGGTCATTAGCAAAGGACGTAGAGGGAAGTACTGGTCGAGGGCTTGTAGACTGCTTAAGGAGTCACTATAGATGACGAAGGACTCACTGGCGCAGGAGCAGATATGTTCAAGGGCGCGATAAACAGCTAGCCATCCGGCAGGGAGCGCTGTTAGTATGTCCAACGTGAGTGTAAGCGAAATCAACAAGATTTTAGATCATTGATCCACCGGTGTAGACTATTTGTGAGCCCCGGAAATCACTGAGAAGAGAGAGAAATTGCCGGCAGAGGACCTCAGGTGGATCAGAGCCTATTGAGCCTTGTCATAGGTTCAGGTGAAGCTGTGGCCGAGGTATGGACAATGGAGGTGTACGGAAGTGGACCCGCAGGAAAAGTGGTAGAGGGAAAGCGTCAAGTTCATTAAGAAGCGACCGGACACGAACGGCGAGGGGATTCCCAGTGCTGGGCCGCCGTTGCCGGAGATGGATCCCCGTGTTAGGAAAAAGGAGACGGTAATTTGGATAGCGAGGCGAACTGCGAATGTGGGCAGTATAATTTGCAAGCAATAGTTGCCGCCGGAGCTGCAATGAAGGAATGCCAGCTTCCACAACGAGGCTGTTCACGGGGCTCATTCGGAAGACTCTCACCGCGAGCCGAACTCCACAGTGGTGGATAGGGTCCAGCAGATGCAGTGCGGAGCGCGATGCTGAACCATACACCACATTTCCAAAGTCAATACGGGATTGTATGAGGGCTTTGTACAGCTGCAGCAGTGTACGACGATCAGCACCCCAGCTGGTCTGGCTCAGGCATCGAATCATATTAAGGTGCTGTCAGCACTTGTCCTTAAGCTGACGAAAATGGGGAAGCCAAGTTAAGTGGGCGTCGAATACCAGTCCCAAAAGCAGTAAGTCTCCACTACCTCTAGTAGTTGGTCATCGAGGCAAAGTTCTGGATGGGGATGGACAGTACGCCGACGACAGAAGTGCATGATGCAAGTTTTGGAAGCCGAAAACTGAAAGCCATAAGTAAGGGCCCATGACTGCACCTTCCAGATAGCTCCCTCAGCTGGCATTCAACCACGACAATAGGAGCAGAAGGAAATACAAAAATCGTCAGCATATAGGAGGGGAGAGACTGATGATCCTACTGCTAATGCGAGACCACTGACGGCAATTAAAAAGAGGGGGACACTCAGGACAGAGCCCTGAGGGACCTCATTCTCTTGTATATGGGACGCACTGTGGAAAGCACCAACGAACTCTGAAAGTGCGAAACGAGAAAAAGTTCTGTATAAAGATCAGGAGTGGGCACCGGAGACCCCACTCATGCAGAGTAGTGAGGATGTGGTGCCGTCAAGTGGTATCATAGGCCTTCGTCAGGTCGAAAAAGACGGCAATAAGGTGTCGTCGCCGGGAAACGGCCGATAGAATGGCAGATTCCAGATGCATCAAAGTTGTCGATTGTGGAGCGCCCGTGACAAAACCGCCCTGGGACGGAGACAGAGCCGCGCAGGATTAGCCGAGCTGTCTAAGGCGCTGCAGTCATAGACTGTGCGGCTGGTCCCGGCGGAGGTTCGAGTCCTCCCTCGGGCATGGGTGTGAGTGTTTGTACTTAGCATAATTTAGGTTAAGTAGTGTGTAAGCTTAGGGACTGATGACCTTAGCAGTTAAGTCCCATAAGATTTCACACGCACTTGAACACTTTTGAACGGAGACAGAAGGCCCCGAGACTCAAGAAGCCAACACAACCGCCGTCTCACCATACGTTTGAGTAACTTGCACAGAACGCTGGTTAGGCTGATACGACGATAGCTATCAACATCTAGTGGGTTCTTACCAGGCTTTAGCACTGGAACGATGATACTTTCCCGCCATTGCGGTGGAAATTCGCCATCGCTCCAGATGCGGTTGAAGATGGCAAGGAGGTGGTGCTGGAAATCCGCTGACAGATGTTTCAGCATTTGCGAATGGATGCGGTATGGACCACGGGATGGGTCAGGATAGTCGTCAGCCGGCCGAAGTGGCCGTGCGGTTAAAGGCGCTGCAGTCTGGAACCGCAAGACCGCTACGGTCGCAGGTTCGAATCCTGCCTCGGGCATGGATGTTTGTGATGTCCTTAGGTTAGTTAGGTTTAACTAGTTCTAAGTTCTAGAGGACTAATGACCTCAGCAGTTGAGTCCCATAGTGCTCAGAGCCATTTTTGATAGTCGTCAAGAGCACTGAGAAATTCCCACGCAGTGAAGGGAACATTATATGATTCAGGGTGGCGTGGAGCAAAAGAGAGATGGTGTCGTTCCACCCTCGGTTTGAGGAGAGGTGTCAATTTAAACACGGAAGTAACATGGATTCGTGAATGCGCGTTACAGAGAGGGTCATCTTCCAATGCAGTACATATATGTAGCAAGGAATATGAAATTAAAGTTGTTGTAAGACAACAGAATGGCTTGAAGGAAAATGAAATTCAAAACATTTAGTTAACATTTGTGATCATGTGTCATACTCAATCGTGAATTTAAACATCAGAAGAGTTGCTGTCATTAATCTATTAATCATCCACTCACACAGACAACACAACAAAACGTCGTCACATAGCTACTATGTTTCTGGGGCTGCTTGGGGTGGTAGCAATCTGAAACAGAAAACAGTCGACACGAAGTGTTCCGAATGTTGCCGACTTTTAACGAGCAGTGGTTGGGAGCTGACGGCGGACTTACCGCGCCCTTACTGTGGCTATTTTATTGGGGGCTCGTAACGTATTGATTTATGTAGGTTACCAATTAATAATTTAGATCAGTACATACACGTCACGAGGTACCGCCGCACAGTGTCAGGGTGTCTGCATTGGCTCTTGAGCAAAGAAATTCGACGATCTCTGGCCTTGACTGTGGATTGACCCTGTGTTGCGCATGCGAACAGTGTTGTGAGAGAAAACTTTACTCTTAGTGAAATGCTAAATTTGAAATAATGAAAATGAATCTAATTCAGTCCCAAAGGAAACGAACTGTGTACTCTGTGAAAACTGTTTAACTAACACTCAATACTGAAGTACACTATGAAAGTTACGTAACATGAAGAACAACGTCTGACTTGAAATATCCACGAAATAAGATACTGCTCAACATGGAAAAAAATAACAGTTTAATATTACCTTCATTGTTCACTCCAATTTAATCTGCTTACTTAGTAAGATATCTGAAAATTCTGATAACTTACTGTTTGCCCACAAGAATGCAAAGTGAGATCGTCCTTGAAAGAAAAGTAACTAATCTCTTGCTGAGCGTGCTATTTTGTGTCTGGTGTACTGACTTTCTCGACAGCAATTTAAGTCAGCAAATGTAGTATACAAAGAAAAATAATCTACTCTAAATTTTTCTTTGTTTGTCAGAAATAGTCGGTGGCAGCGTGTTGCGTAAGGTGCAATAAGCACAACAAAGTATTTTAAACTTTACTAAAGAATGACAGAGGAGCGTTTACTTTAAAGAAAAGCGTTCTTGAAGTATTGAAGTCTGATCACTGTCAGAAAAGACTGCACAATATAAGAAGACTAACAATTACGAAATTCTCTCATAACAAAAATTACAGACTTTCAACCAACTGCGTAATTTGCGATGTAATGGAAACAAAGAGCTCAAATTAACACAAATCGTGAATATCATTAACTCTTTGAGGGAGATGGATTTCCTTCAATCGACACTTCTAACAAACAAACATTTCATTCTTGCACGTGCATGGGGTACTTTGAATTCTTCCAAAAATATTGTCCATCAGTACAAACAATAAAATGGCTTTATAAACCAGTTTTCATCTCCAAAATGAAATATTCTATAATTTCGCCCAGATTCACAAATATCTGATCTTCTACAACTCAACTGCTCCCTACTATACCTCTAGCAAAGTACACTAGCGCTGCCCAGCTGACTGGCGACCAAACGCACGCAGATTACATTAAACACAGAGTCCAGGATCTTTATCCACTACTAGTGCAGCGGGCTCATGGATCTTTGTCCCAATACAGTAAGTGTGAATTGTTCACAATAGAAGAAAACATACAAAACCCTTACACAGTCTCTAGTCGGCAGAAACAGGAAAACACCGGAAGCCTCAGGCCAAACAGCACACCTGCTTCACCAGTCGTTATGATCCTACAGTATGTTAGCGACAAAAACTCCACTGCTGAATTCAGCGAACCCTTAGGGGAGTGGTGTGTAAAGCAGGCGCACTTTTGCCACATATAGCATGTTAGTGACAGACATTTCTTCAGCAGTAGTCGTTTCTTAATGTCACTACTTGGTCAAAATGAGGGGGTGGAGGGGGATGAGGGGGGGGGGGGGGAAAGAGCTCACATACCACTCCTGGTTGGTTCGTAAATCTTCATTCTTTCAGTCTTTGTTTTTTTGTCGATTAGTTTTCGCCCCCCTTCTCTGCCTGCGCCATTGGCGGGGGCCCATCTCCACCTCTCTTCCCCTCGTCCCTCAGTACTCCTCTGATCACTTAATACATCAAATTCCTGATTTGTATCAGCCAGCACTGGGAAGATACGGGATGTACAGTACGAGATATCGTACAAGAGTTTGTGAACCAGTCGTTGCTGACGGATGTATAGTCTCATGTCACATCAAGTTGGAGCTGTAAGCAGAATGTGAGTCTGATGGCTTAATGAGTAACGCTGTTCATAACATGGGTACGTTATGGAGTCTTGTCGCTCTTTCCTTCTGGATTATGTAGCCATACAGGAACACTCAAAAGTTCCCTTCACATTTCTCAATTTTACGACGGGCCCATCTGCACTGCCATTTGTCGAAATGAGCATATTTAAAAAAAAATTGTAAAGAACTGTCCCAACACATCACCAACTCAGTGCATGAAAGAGCTTTTAGATAACAGCAGCTGTGTGATGGTTAACAAACACCATCCGAAGAGGCATTGAAGGCCCAATGGTATCGATCGGCCACCGTGCCATCCTCAGCCCTTAGGTGTCACCAGATGCAGATATGGAGGGGCTTGTGGTAAGCACACTGTACCTGCACCCGCTGTCAGTTTTCGTGAGCGGTGCCATTACTTCTCAGTCAAGTAGCTCCTCAATTGGCCTCACAAGGGCTGAGTGCTCCCCACTTGCCAACAGCACTCGGCAGACCCAGACAGTGTGCGGTCCTGCCGGCCGCGGTGGCCGTGTGGTTCTAGGCGCTGCAGTCCGGAACCGTGGGACTGCTACGGTCGCAGGTTCGAATCCTGTCTCGGGCATGGATGTGTGTGATGTTCTTAGGTTAGTTAGGTTTAAGTAGTTCTAAGTTCTAGGGGACTGATGACCTAAGATGTTAAGTCCCATAGTGCTCAGAGCCATTTGAACCATTTTGTCCGGTCCGAGTGCAAGCCAAGCCCAACAGTGCTTAACTTCGGCGAGCTGACTGGAACATGTGTTACCACTGTTGCAAGGCAGTTGGCTGAGATAAGAACATGAGAAAAACAATTTTATGCTTATAGCCCAGTATGTGACACTGTCCATGAAATATTTTACATCATTCATGACTTACCCTGCATGTTATTTCGTCAGCTCGTCGCACTTGCCTGAACGTGACATTTTTGTAATTACTGTGTATGCTAGACAAGATAGATGGCGAAATTCAGCTGGTTGTCTGGTGAGAATATACTTTCAAACTGCTGACGCAAAGAGCACTAAATGAAATGAAAACATTGCTTTGAAGTACATTGAACTTTACAGTAGTTGATAGTTAGAGTACTAAGACCAATAAATGAAAAATGAATAGATGAAAATATAAATTCAGTATTAGATTGTCACAGTCACACCGATTAAATATTTAGACGTAACATCGTAAAATCTAATGAAATGGAACGAGCACGTGAAGTCGGTATTAGGAAAGGCGAATGGTTAGCTTCTGTTTCTTGCGAGAATTCTAGGAAAACCTATCTCATCTGTGAAGGAGACCACTTTTGGAACACTAGTGCGTTTCATTCTTCAGTACTGCTCGAGTATTTGGGATCCGCACCAGGAGAGATTAAACAAAGAGTAATCCTGACGCGGGCCGCTAGATTAGTTACCGGCAGTTTCGATCACCACGCAAGATGCGTCGGGAACTCAAGTGGTAATCCCAGGAGGGAAGACGTCGCTCTTTTCGCAAAACACTATTGAGAAAATTTAGACAACCGGCATTTGCAGCTGATTGCAGAACGATTCTACTGCCATCAACTGGCGAGTGGAACAGAAAAGGGACTAACTAACAGTTCTGCTACTATGGCTAGATTACTTCTCTAACCCCCCCCTCCCCCCCCCCCCCACCTGCATTCCTGTATAAAGGAATATTTTAATTAGCAGAGGGTACGAATGGCAATTAAATATTTTCATGCAAGTACAAAGTACAATACACAGCCGCCGCATAACCTCTGACTAGCTAGAATTTCTCTAAGCACGTCCGACGTAACCTAAATGACACCATTTCATTACGTGGGATTGGAAGAGGAGTCGCAGAAGATGAACTTCATCGCCGGAGGCCTCCCAGGTCTCCAGACCTCACACCTTGTGACTTTTATCTGTGGGGTTACGTAAATGACCACGTTTTTATCCCTCCTATGCCTGACACTCTCGAAAGTCTGTGACATCGAATTGTCGAAACTGCGAATTCGATAACGAGAGATCAACTGCTTAGTGTCTGGCAGGAAATGAGCCAATGTTTTGATATTTTTCGTGTAATACGTGGTGCTCACACTGAATGCATTAAATGTGAACTTTTCTCTTTCCAGGAGCGTTGGAATTGTGGTTGTATCTTTCGAGTAGTTTGGAAGCAATAAACATTTGAAATTTGTTCCTTCTTTTTGAATAGCCCTATATTTATAATGTACAACAACTCTTCTTTAGAGAACTAACAATTATCCAAAAGACCATGCAAGCATAGCACCACCAATGTATGTATATCACTATTACGGAGTGATTTTTGGCGATAGGAACTATGCTATGACGTCGGGCAACAGTATCTGAGTAGAAAATTCCTGGCAGATGAAAACTCTGTACTGATCCGGGACCTGTCCTCGCACTTTTACTTTCCGAGTGAAACGTAAAAACCTGTTTTTCATACAATTTCGAAGCTAATTTGAATCTCCTGATTGAGTGCTATGTCATTAGGTAGGACACATAAATGTAGTTTCCTCCTTTTGAGCTCTGCACTGTGATTTTCAGCTGCTTGATGTTAGTGTATTTCCTTATAGTACGCCCATTCATTGGTAGAAACATGTGACGACGATTCGTTTAGTTGCAAATATCACTATTAGTTTACAAACAACTGGACGACAAAAAATACCAAATATTCTGTATTTTATAATGTTAGAAATCTATAAAAACTCTGTCATACTGTCAACTGCTTATACTATAGTTTATTATAACGACAAGCAATTACTTCGTAATTACAGCAACGAAAAGAAGTTCATAGCAACTTTTTTTTTTTTTTTTTAACAGTCCGAGTCATACCGATCTAACTTCATTAACGATTATTTCAGCTACCTTGTTCAAGATTAATATTTATAATGACTTTTACTTTGATTTGTTTATTTTTGCGACCAATATTATCCCTAGCAAGGTGGTTACACAGCAATGGACAAGTGCTGTATCGACTGAGGTAGCCGTGCGCCTGGTCCCGGCGGAGGTTCGGGTCCTCCCTCGGGCATGGGTGTGTGTGTGTTTGTCCTTAGGATAATTTAGGTTAAGTAGTGTGTAAGCTTAGGGACTGATGACCTTAGCAGTTAAGTCCCATAAGATTTCACACACATTTGAACATATTCTTGACTGAGATAGCTAAGCACAACTCACAACCGGCCCTGAGAACTTTACTTCCCCCATTATGCAGAAGAACTTATGTGAAGTTTTGAAGTTAGGAGGGGAGGTACCAGTACTGGCGGAAGCAAAGCCGTGAGGGAGTGTTGTGAGTTGTGCTTGGATAGGCTCCAGTCGATGGAGCACTTGAATGTGAAAGGCAAGAGCCCTTAGTTTGAGTCCTGGTCTGGCACATAGTTTTAATCTGTCAGGAAGTCTTATATCTGTGCATCTCCACAGCAGTGTGAAAATTCGTTCTAGAGTGTATCTGAACCAGTCAGTCGATGCGCTACTGTCACTTTGCAAGGTCTGAGTATTGGGTTGTGCACAGCTCCATGAGCAGACGCTTCTGACGCAGCAGTCTCAGGTGCTAAATCGCGCAACGATTTCTCGACCGTCTTTCCAAGGCAGTTCCCAATTCGTCTAGCATAGTTGAAAACGATGCGCCACATGTGAGGGTCTGAAGAATCGGCGGGAGCGTATGCTGCAGCGGTAGCCCATCTCCCCTCTACTGATTACCGCTATGGCGGTAAAATGAAAAAGAAAAAAGCGAGACTAAATTAATGCTTGTACACGTCCGCTGTCAGGACACGGTGGTCGATGTGCAGTGACCAGTTTCAGTCCGAAGCACTGGATGAGTCCATTTGTTTATTCAGAGGGAGAGGCCAACAACGTTTGCCCACTTTTGGCCTGTTAGTGACATGCTGCAAAAACAAAATCGAGGCGCACGGTATGCAGTCTTTCTCAAAAGATTTTAAAGAATCCATTTGGTAAAAAAAATTATTTCTGTGTTACTTATAGTTTCATATGTCAGCTTCATTATGACATACCCATTATTTGATTAATGGTCATAGTCGTTGTGATATTTGCAGTTAAGTAAGACACGGCCCGAAATTCGAAAAAGTTTGGAATTAAAGATAGGGGTTACTATGATTTTGCGTTTGGTGCATATTAAATAATATGTTGCTACACACGAAATTTAGTTATTACACTGAATCTTGCTTTGGACTTGGATAGATGTCTCTACCTGTCACCAAACTCAAGGAAGTTGATCTTATATCATAAATAGTCTGAGATATCGAAACGAGATTTTGGCTAAAGCTAGCATGCAAAGAGGAGAGTTTTTTCCCACATGGTTATTATGCAAAACTTCAACCGGCCGCAGTGGCCGAGCGGTGCTAGGCGCTTTGGTCCGGAACCGTGCTGCTGCTACGGTCGCAGATTCGAATCCTGCCTCGGGCATTCATGTGTGTGATGTCCTTAGGTTAGTTAGATCTAAGTAGTTCTAAGTCTAGGGGACTGATGACCTCAGCCTTAGAGCCGTTTGAAATATTTGAACCAAGCAAAACTCCATTATCTACCAAGTTATTCCATTAAATACATACTTTCTAGTGAAAGAGTACAATTTTTAAAGGGCCATCGATAGCGGGTGAAACGAGAAATGCTGTGGATTTTGGAGCAACATAAGTGAAGACATTACGCACTCATTTTTGTGCTGAGGGTGTGTTTTTCATAAGCTGTTGCCCTTACCTGTTCTCGGTTCCTCTCTTAATAAGCTTAAGAAACCACTGTTTCAGAATTCTCTCGCAATTGCATTTACACATAATGTTAGTGAGTTTATATTGTGTAATATCCGCAGCGTTCTGGCAAAAGAAGCAAATTTCAACATGACAACGAGAGAAATATAGGTTTTAGTTGAACTTCGCCACTCACAACACTTGTCTGAAAGCTGCAAA
This sequence comes from Schistocerca americana, assembly GCF_021461395.2. Classification (NCBI taxonomy): domain Eukaryota; kingdom Metazoa; phylum Arthropoda; class Insecta; order Orthoptera; family Acrididae; genus Schistocerca; species Schistocerca americana. The sequence goes on from NC_060119.1 coordinate 547,175,147, forward strand.
TGGTTAAAAAATCAGGAAAAAACAAATCACTGCTTTTGTTGCATTTCAAGTCGAATTCTTTTCGCCTATAAACCAGAACAGAGGTGACAGTAGAGTTTTTTGGATGAGTACCATGCAAGTGTCGGTATGGAAGGCTCTACTAAATTTCTACAAAAATGTGACCCTAGGCTTCATTTTAGACGGCATTTCCAAAATCAAATGGTTCAAATGGCTCTGAACACTATGGGACTCAACTGCTGTGGTCATAAGTCCCCTAGAACTTAGAACTACTTAAACCTAACCAACCTAAGGACATCACACACATCCATGCCCGAGGCAGGATTCGAACCTGCGACCGTGGCGGTCGTGCGGTTCCAGACTGTAGCGCCTTTAACCGCTCGGCCACTCCGGCCGGCACGGCATTTCCACTCCAGCATTCTCTAGAGTGCGTTCGCTGTCGCCGCCCCCCCTCCCCCCACCACACCGCCACCATTGCCGTACTGCCCACGCTTGCCCTGACGACTGCGGATCTATGGGCCACGTTATTCTGCGCGCACTCTTGCAGCCGTATGTGACGACAGCAGTGTCCAGTGCAACAAGTGCTCTGTGTATTCATTCCCTCTTCTGCCACAAATAGCATGTAACTGCTCCCATTTGTACTGGAAATGTGAGGGGCCTATTTGTACTCTGCCAAATCAAATCCACACACTGAAATTCTTTAATAGTCCGCTCAACTGGTTAAATGGGCTACCAATGGCTTTTTTATTTCCTTATCACATATACAGCAACTGAAGCCATAAACTGCTAATAAGATATTTCACAAACATAACCCTTCGAAGTCACACGCAACACATTTCATGTATGAGACACTTATGATCCTGTTACATAAAATACATTGTAGAGAATACATTCAAAGCCTCGTATGCACTCTGCATTGTTTACAGAGTTGCGTCTACTGAAAATCATTCTATACAGCGCACAACTAAGATCTTAGTCATGTGGCCTTTAACCAAAAGTACACAATATGACCTTTCCTTTCCGAGTTGACTCGTCAGCACCAATCACTTCACTTAGGTGCAAATTTTTGGAGAGAGCCAATGATGCACGAAGTACGTTCTTCATCTCGTTATCGTTGTTCTAATGCTACTAAAAGTGATTATTAAAACGGAATACGAAGTGAGCAGGTGAGAGCTTACTATTGAGAGGACACCTAATTTGACTGTCAGTTAAATCTGTGTTAATTAAATAAAACAATTTGGTTTCAGAGTCTTTCAAGTCTCAAGCATCTATATATACTGAAGCGCGAAAGAAACTGGAATAGGTATGCGTATTCAAACACAGAGATATGTAAACAGGCAGAATACAGCGCTGCTCTCGGCAACGCCTGTATAAGACAACAAGGGTGTGGCACAGTTATTGGACCGGTTACTGCCGCTACAATGGCAGGTTATCAAGATTGAAGTGAGTTTGAACGTGGTGTTTCAGTGGCGCAAGTGCGATGGGACACAGCATCTCCGAGGTAGTGATGAAGTGAGGATTTTCCCGTACGACCATTTCACGAGTGTACCGTGAATATTAGGAATCCAGTAAATCATCAACTCTCCATCATTACTGCGGCCGTAAAAATATCCTGCAAGAACGGGATCAACGACGACTGAAGAGAATAGTTCAACGTGACAGAAGTGCAACCGTTCCGTAACTTGCTGCAGATTTAAATGCTGGGCCGTCAACAAGTGTCAGCGTGTGAACCATTCAACGCCTTGCCTGGGTCCGTCAATACCGATACTGGACTGCTGATGACTGGAAACATGTTGCCAGGTCGGACGAGTCTCGTTTCAAATTGTATCGAGTGGGTGGACGTGTATGGGTATGGAGACAACCTCATGAGTACATAGAACCTGCATGTCAGTAGGAGACTGTTCAAGCTGGTGGAGTGATATGGGACCACTGATACTTCTAGATATGACTTTGGCAGGTGACAGGTGCGTAATCATCCTGTCCGGTCACCCGAATCCATTCATGTCCATTCTGCATTCCGACGGACTTCCGACACCCCACACGTCCCGAACTGCTACAGAGTGGCTCCAGGAACACTCTTCTGAGTTTAAACACTTCCGCTGGCCATCCAACTCCCCAGACTTGAACATTATTGAGCGTATCTGGGGTGCCTTCCAATGTGCTGTTTAGAAGAGATCTCCACACCCACTTACCCTTAAGGATTTATGGGCAGTCCTGCGGGATTCATGGTGTCAAATTCCTCCAGCTCTACTTCAGACATTAGTCAAGACTTCTGCGTACTCCCTGGGGCCCTACATGATATTAGGCAGATGTACTAGTTTCTTTGGCTCTTCAGTGTCAATGCAGACTGCAGTGACAAATGAAAATTTTTACCAAGTGGTCTGTGGCACAAATGGGAATTTAGATCGAGGTGAGAGGTGTTCTTAGGTAGTCTGTGCAGCTACGCAACGCCACTGTGTCAGGGGGGCACAGAGGCTGGTGTATTTGCCTGGTGAGCAGGAGACATAGGTGCAAATCCCGACCTTGGTCCAGATTTTCATTCATTGCTTCCATCTGTATACATAAATCTGTTTTACACGTTAAAGATATTAATAGGGAGAGGACAGGTTACTCCATTTTTCGTAAACAGAAAATTATTAAAGGTTTTGTTACAACTCGATGCACCGTGAGAAAGACTCTAGAAAGTTAATGGCCTGAGTAGGCATTGATGGAGTGTGGTAGGGGGCTAAAAGCATGAGGTATTTTTATGGTTCTTAGCTTGTAGAAACGGCATGTTGGGAGTTGGGAGCAATTGGTGACGAGCCCATCGCTCATTAAATCTTGCTGGACAGGCCAACAGCCTTACAGGGCAGACAGATTTGCCCATCGTCTAGACAGGTCTCCAGCAGAACATTGCCGCAATACCTGCATTGGCCCCAGCCGAAGCCTGGGCTGGGGGCGACGGTCTGAAGGGACATGTCTACACAGTGGAGCCATAAACCAGGCATTGTGTGTAGAGCCACGCATAGTAAAAATTCACAAGTGTTTGTGTTCGCCGATACTGCAAATAGACCTGTGAACCATTTCCATCGGCCGCCTTGGTTGTATAAGAAACTCCGGCCTCTGAGAAACGTTTGGAAATAGAATCTTTATTACACCTCATAGCTAGGTCTAACAAGCTCCGAGGCAGAGGCGATTTAGATGAAGATCTTTAAGACTGTATCTGTTCGCTTGTTGGCACAGGAAGGAACATTACTTCGGAGAAAATCATCTTCCCCCTCTGCCAATACTTAAAAAAAGCCAGTAATTGGCGGTTTTTTCCCCCCAGAAACGAAGTTTTCTTAACTTGTACCCTGGTTCGACATGAGTTTGTACTGTCGTGTGGGAGGGGAGATTAGCATCTCTAGAGCGCTGTGATTGGCTCAAGACAGGGTGAAGGCGGAATAGTTCGTGCACTTTGCGGGAAAACGGATTTTTTTTCTGAAGAGGTGCGAAGCATTCGGGTGCTGGACTTTGGTGTGATAAGGAGACTTCTTGTCGAAGCTCTGGCATGTGTTGTTGGTGTTTGGGACCTGACCTGAGACTGACTGCACTTGCGAGTAGTTTGGACTGGGGAGCCTGTGGCGAAGTTCTTACTGTACCAGCAGTGTGACTTCAAACGTGTACTAGTTTGCCGAGGGCACACTTATTCGTTTTTGGTTTACCAGTCTTGACGCTTGGTACCCAATTGCGCTCTCTCGTATAAGTGAGCCGAATTAGTCCTTGGTACGACCAGTGAACGGGTGTGTCACACACCGAAATCAACCGTGATTTCAGGGCTCTGGCAGAGAGTAAATTGCGACCTGTCTGCCTGACAGACCGTGAGATTTTTGCATTTCTTCCCTGGCCGCGATCGATTCACAGGTGCCACCCTACACGTCTCACCTCCACCGCACACATCTCGGCAGCTGCAAGTTACATTGCCGCACGAAGCAAACAGGGTAACGTACTGCTGTCAGGGCGTACAAATCTCAATCGCCACTTGCTCTCAGCTGCACCTATATAGAGAAACTTCTGTAGCGTTGAACAATCAAAGTCTACTCAGCGTCAGATCAATTCAGATTGCGTTATCAACATTTGTAGGGCCAGAGTACTTGACTCACTTCTGCCACCCACGATCCTTGTCCATTGTGGTCTTAAACAACTGTTAGTTGTTTATGGTACTCAATAAAAACTTGTTTAGCATCATTTATGTATTTTTTTTTTTTAATTAATGTTGTTAGAACTCTAAAACTTCTACCTACATTTTCAATCATTTATATAGCCCCCACAGCGTTAACCTTTCATAATAAACGAAAATTAGAGATTTGGTGCACTGGTCGAAGAATAATTCCTACATCTCTGTGGCAGCCAATTAGATTATCTGAGTACTAAATTGGCGCAATCTGTCGTGTTGCCAGCGTTTCACTCCACTTCTTACATCACACATCAGGTAATACAATCTCAATTACAATATGAGGTGAAGCTTGGGATTGAATATTATAGCACCTAAAACCGGAAATGTTACACCTCGTAAGGTAGCTAGTGGCTCGTGAGTGGAACACCGTGTATTTGGTGACGTAGCGTGTTGCGTCAGGAATGCTGGGAGGTGAGTTTGCCTAGCGCCCTTGCTGGACAATCATTCTCGATTTACTTTCTTAGTAGGGACTGCATAAATAATGAATTACTCGTAAATACTGTAGCATCCAGAAAAAAATGTCTTAGTATTTTTCTAATTTGTAATTTACCTTTTAAATTACAACATAGATCAGTAATTTTATTTTATAAGTTTAATATCGTGATTTCAAGTTAAGATAACAAGTACACACAAATCTTAAAAAGCTGTAAGTATTATTTGGTATTAACTCAAATAAGTCGTCGTAAAGATCTTGTCTGTTGTAATGTCTGCACTTGCTGTCAAGTGCTTTTAGGCGAGAGATTATTCCTAGTCAGTTACGATCTTGACAGGCACTGAATAAGCTATTGTCCTGGATGGAGAAGTGTTCTAATTTGTGAACATCCTATAAAGGGTGCCTCTCCTAGGAGTCGTCAGGCGAATTTTCCCCGGTGTTTCGGCAGACATTTGAGATTTCGTTTTTGAATGTGTATCTGGAATCAGTCCAGACAAGTACTACTCAGCACGTCTTCCATGTGACTTCCAGTGGCGACGGAAAGCTCCAGTTACGAACCAATGATTATTAAAACGGAATATTACATACCCACTCGATATAGCGGTTCCAATTTAGTTTTGTGTGGTTTTCGTTTTATCGGTATGTAGTAACAGCAACATTAAAACACGAAGAGTAACCGCTATTCCAGCTGCAACTGTGTCAGCGTCCGCGAAGAGGTGTGTGTTTCAAAGCTACTTGCAAGGATGTTCTCTCAACCGCCGGCGCCCTGATTGGTGGAAAGACGTCCGGATGCGTCAGAGGTGATCACCTTTCTGCCTCACGTCTCAGACAGACAGTTCAAAGAATCTAAGCGGCAAAGATAAGTTACTGAAGGAAAATTACTGAAAAATGGAGAGTGGTGATTTAACAGGCAACTTTCAAGTACTGCTTCAGCGTTTGGAGCCCTTATCAAACAGGCACGACAGGAGATACAGAAAGAATTCAGAGGCACGTTGCTATGATGGTTAACAGAACTGTACAGAGAGTGTGACACAAATGTTAGGGAAAGTTTCGTGGGAATGCTTGGAAGAGAGGCAACACTGCTCTTGTAAAATCATAATCTGTAAATTTAGAGATGTGGTATTCGAGGAAGACTATTCGACACTGTTGCTGAAACTTTCATATGTCTCTGACAGAGATCATGAGAATAAGATAAGACAGATTATAGAGACCGTACAGTACGTGAACGGTATAAGACAGAAAATCGCAAAACTTGGTTCGAGGAGCCTTCAGCCAAGCACTGTCAAATGGTTTGCCAAATATACTGGATGTGACAAAAAGGTATGGCCAAACTTTCAGAAAACATTCCTCACATATAGAGCAATAAAAAGTGTTATATGGACATGGATTCTGAAACGCTTTATTTCCATATTGGAGTTCATTTTCTACTTCTTATGGTAATCAGCGGAATCACACAGAAACAGAATATACCAACATAACATGCAACGTCTTCTTACATGAAGGATTCAAAATGCCCACTTGGTAATGTTTAATTAGAATGTACAGAAAATTGTATTTCTTTGGTTCACCGCCAGTGGTTGTTGCTCCAGTTGAAAGAAGGTAATGTTGACATGCTCTGCTACCGCCAATCACGTAGTGTCAACTGTTTGGTGTTCACCACGGACTTGGTTTCCTGTGCAGTGCATAGTGGAGCTTGTTGTGCGGATTAGCTGATGGTAATGGCCGTGTCGTTCAACGTCCGTATGGAGAGAGATTTCCAGAACGCCATGGACCGACAGGTGTGCGTCTGAAGTAATCGATCGTCGTCTTAAGAGAGCACGAAACGTTTAAGCCTACTACTCAAGACGGGGGGAGACCTAGAGTGACGAAGACACCTCAAGCGGAAGTTCTTCGAGCAGTTGATGACAACCCTAGTGTGAGCGTAAGACAGTTAGGTGCAAAAAGTAAAGCTGACCACACGACCGTCTGCTGTATCCACGCCAAGTACAGCGTGTGCAGGCACTATTAGCAGGGGATTTTTCTGCACAGATATATTTCTGCGAATGGTTCATTCAAGAACGTGTGAACCCTTACTTTAGTGCAAATGTGAACTTGAGGGATGAGGTTTCGCTGCAAAGTAGATGGTTAATGTGTTGAAGAGTTGTAAACGCTGAGCTCTGACATAGAGCGTTTCCGGACGAATATCCACATAACATATTTTCTTCCTCTACGTGTGAGGAATGTTTCTGGAAGTTTAGCCGTATGTTTTTGTTACCTCCTGTATACGTAGAACTCGAGGACACCTTCAATATTATTAATCAGTTTAATAATAACAGATCAAGTATTCATTCAGACCAACTTGGTACTGAGTGTTGTATGTGGGTATGAGATTCATAATGAAAGAGAGTGCTGCACTGATGAATAACGCAAGAGCTGAAACAAATTTGCCGGCCGCTGGTGGCCGAGCGGTTCTGGCGCTACAGTCTGGAACCGCGCGACTGCTACGGTCGCAGGTGCGAATCCTGCCTCGGGCATGGATGTGTGTGTTGTCCTTAGGTTAGTTAGGTTTAAGTAGTTCTAAGTTCTAGGGGACTTATGACCTCAGCAGTTGAGTCCCATAGTGCTCAGAGCCATTTGAACCATTTTGAAACAAATTTCCTTACGGTAGTCAGGAAAGAATCGTTCATTAATGACGTTTCTTAACGCTTTTGTTCTGGGTCTTGCTTAGAGCTACACCTTGAAGAACAGGCTCTGCGTTGGCACTGTGGGTAAACGTATAAGGTTCAGGACGCTCCTCTGTTGGGTTAACGAATATTCTTTCTTTCATTTACTGTCCTAGCAGTGGGCGATGCGGTTATCGACTTATGAGTTTTCCAAGTTGGCTGATGATCCTAGGTAAATCATGAAACAATGATTCAATGTCATGTTAACTAAATGAGTGAAAGGTAGTTCTGTTTATCTGGCTTCATTATTCTGGCTTTATTTATCCATTGGAGATGTTGTAGATGAGAGTAGTGTTTGACGAGGTACTTCTGCAGAGTGGATCCTGCAGTGAGTTTCCTTTGCGTTCAGGGAATGAAGGAGAGATGCGGAGACTGCAGCTATATTAGAGCACGTCAACAGACGAGGACATGACGTGCTTGTTCTTTTCTTTAGCACTTTTCGGTTTTTCCTCTACCCAATATTACCAGGTGCGTTCAATAAGTAACGCAACACATTTATTTTCTCAGCTAATTTCGGTTGAAAAATTGCAGAATGTGTTGTGGTACTGTAGTGTCGGCAGACTTGCCAACACTACGCACACTAATTGAAAGAGGCGGCCAAGATGCACGCGCTAACTCACGCAGGTGGGCGTTAGGTCTGAAACAGGATACGTAATGAATGCTATAAAGAAAAGTACGTAGCTGCTGGAATACTTAACTTTAATCCATCATTTGTATACAGCGTTCTTGATGATACAAGTGAGACTCTCTCTAGATAAATGCAATATAATGCTAATGGCGCCTTGCTAGGTCGTAGCCATGGACTTAGCTGAAGGCTATTCTATCTCTCGGCAAATGAGAGAAAGGCTTCGTCAGTGTAGTCGCTAGCTAAATCGTCCGTACAACTGGGGCGAGTGCTAGTCCGTCTCTCGAGACCTGCCGTGTGGTGGCGCTCGGTCTGCGATCACTGACAGTGGCGACACGCGGGTCCGACATGTACTAATGGACCGCGGCCGATTTAAAGCTACCACCTAGCAAGTGAACGTCCGCCGCTCGTGGTCTCGCGGTTGCGTTCTCGCTTCCCGAGCACGGGGTCCCGGGTTCGATTCCCGGCGGGGTCAGGAATTTTCACCTGCCTCGAGATGACTGGGTGTTTGTGTTGTCCTCATCATTTCATCATCATCCAGGAAAGTGGCGACATTGGGCTGAGCAAAGGTTGGGAAATTGTACGGGCGCTGATAACCGCGCAGTTGAGCGCCCTCCAAACCAAACATCATCACACACCTAGCAAGTGTGATGTCTGGCGGTGACACCACAGGTACATCGTGGAATATTCCAGTTTCAGCCCCTATAAGGTCATGAATTACCAGTAGGTGGCGCTATACGTAGCTTTAGAAATGGCATGTGTAACGGAAATGAGGTCCAAGCTTAGATGGTTCAAATGGCTCTGAGCACTATGCGACTTAACTTCTGAGGTCATCAGTCGCCTAGAACTTAGAACTAATTAAACCTAAGGACATCACACACATCCATGCCCGAGGCAGGATTCGAACCTGCGAACATAGCGGTCGCCCGGTTCCAGACTGTAGCGCCTAGAACCGAACGGCCACCCCGGCCGGCTCCAAGCTTAGAGTTGTCATTAATTTCCTATTCGCGGAAAATCAGAGCACCACAGACATTCATAGGCGCATGCAGAATTTCTGCAGAGGCTTGGCAGCGAACAAAAGGTCGGTGAGCCGTTGGACTAGGCGCAACCAGATCGCGCAAACCTGTTCTATCTTTCGCATGCCAGCCGGCCGTACACAGCTGTCACACACACGCAGTGTTGAAGGCGTGTGGACACTCTAATTCGAGGTAATCGACGGATCACAGTCAGACATCTCCAGGATAAAGGGAGGCCTCATACAATTCTGCACACCCGAGAGGTGCTCACAAATCTTCAACGGATTGTTCTTCCACATCCACCATACAACCCGGATCTCGCGCCTTCCGTCTTCCATCTGTTTGGCCCAATGAAGGATGCACTCTGCCGGAAACAGCACGTGGATGATGGGGAGGTTATTGATGTAACAGTCCACCAGTAGATTGGTACCATGCGGATACAGAGACCCTCCCAGTAAGGTGGCGTAAGACCGTCGCACTGAACAGAGATTCTGTTGAAAAATAAGCTCTAGTGGCCGAAAGAGAGAGGAATAATATGGTGTATTGGAATTCTGAATAAAACCAACCTGTTTTAAAAAAAGTTCCATTTTATTGAACTTCCCTCTACTATCACCTACACTGATGAGACGAAATCTTATGACAACTGCCCAGAATGAAACTGAATGCCGGCTTGGGGCGTTCCGAGCTCGTGACGCAATAAGGAAAGTACAGAAGTGAAGCAGAGACGACTGAGGAATCATTCTAGTGGCAATGCGGACCGTAGACTGAGAAACTTTCTGACATAAGCATCTTTGAGCGATTGGCAGATTTATGGGCAGACGCCTGGGAATGAGCTATCGAAAACCACAAAGCTGATCGGTTGTTCGAATTCTAATGTTATTAGCATCTACTGAAAGTGGTTGGAGGACGGTGAAACTACGAGTAGGCATCAAGACCTTGGGCGTACACGCCTTGTCTGACAACGTGGAAGTTAGCGGCTTGTCGTATGGTAAAACAGGGAAGGCAGGCCCGCATCTCGTGGTCGTGCGGTAGCGTTCTCGCTTCCCACGCCCGGGTTCCCGGGTTCGATTCCCGGCGGGGTCAGGGATTTTCTCTGCCTCGTGATGGCTGGGTGTTGTGTGCTGTCCTTAGGTTAGTTAGGTTTAAGTAGTTCTAAGTTCTAGGGGACTGATGACCATAGATGTTAAGTCCCATAGTGCTCAGAGCCATTTGAACCATTTTTGAGGGAAGGCAGCAATCGGTAGCGGATGTGACGGAAGAGTACATTGCTAGTGCAGGCACAAGTGTTACAAGTACGTCGATCAGCACAAGTTGTTGAAAGTGGGGCTCCGCAGCAAACGACTCATACATGTTCTCATGTTGAACCAACCACGTCATAAATTACGATTGCAGTGGGCGTGGCATCACGGCATCATCGAGACTGGACTGTTGATCAACGGAAATGTGTCGTCTGGTCGAATGAATTACGTTTCTTGGTCGTGTCCGGAATGGCTGTTCGGAACATTCACAGCACCACTGATGCAGGTCGTTGAGGGAAGTACAGGGTGATTCAAATAGAATACCACAACTTTAGGAATTTAAAACTCTGCAACGACAAAAGGCAGAGCTAAGCACTATCTGTCGGCGAATTAAGGGAGCTATAAAGTTTCATTTAGTTGTACATTTGTTCGCTTGAGGCGCTGTTGACTAGGCGTCAGCGTCAGTTGATGCTAAGATGGCGACCGCTCAACAGAAAGCTTTTTGTGTTATTCAGTACGGCAGAAGTGAATCGACGACAGTTGTTCAGCGTGCATTTCGAACGAAGTATGGTGTTAAACCTCCTGATAGGTGGTGTATTAAACGTTGGTATAAACAGTTTACAGAGAATGGGTGTTTGTGCAAAGGGAAAAGTTCTGGACGGCCGAGAACGAGTGATGAAAATGTAGCACGCATCCAGCAAGCATTTGTTCGCAACCCAGAAAAATCGACTCGCAGAGCTAGCAGAGAGCTGCAAATTCCACAATCAACTGTATGGAGAGTCCACATTGGCACTTATCTGTCCGTAACTAACTGAACGTCAACTACCCGAGGCGATGGATCGGCCGCCAGGCAGCCCGTGACAGAGCACTTCATCACTGGCCTCCAAGAAGCCCTGATCTTACCCCCTGGGATTTTTTCTTATGGGGGTATGTTAAGGATATGGTGTTTCGGCCACCTCTCCCAGCCACCATTGATGATTTGAAACGAGAAATTACAGCAGCTATCCAAACTGTTACGCCTGATATGCTACAGAGAGTGTGGAACGAGTTGGAGTATCGGGTTGATATTGCTCGAGTGTCTGGAGGGGGCCATATTGAACATCTCTGAACTTGTTTTTGAGTGAAAAAAACCTTTTTAAATACTCTTTGTAATGATGTATAACAGAAGGTGCTACAGTGGTTTGAGATGCACACATAAACTGACGTTGATGTCTTGGATACCATATTTGGCTTATCTGAACCTGATGGAATACATCTGGGTGCTAGCTCCGGGTTCATAAACCTCCAGCTCCTAATTTCCGGTAATCGCATGAATTATGCGCAGACATCTGACGCGATATATCTCCGGAAGCCTACCATGGACTTGTTGAATGTATACCAGTCAGAATGGTTGCTGTACTGCGTTCATAAGATGGGCCAACACGCTACTAGGCAGGTGGTCATAACATTTTGGCTCATCAATGTATGTGTGTGTGCGTACAATATTCTTTTAAGAAATGTCTTACTGCATTTTTTCATGTGGTTATTTCTTACTCTGAGTGATTTGAGGGAAGTGTCTATAGTAGTAAATTACGGCTTTCTGTGTTATTTCTCTATTATATAAGTAAAAGCCGTTGTTCAACGTTGTTGCCAAAAATTTCGGGAAGTATTTGACAGATTTACTTCAAAATTTTGAGCGGTACTCCAATAAACCTTCAGACGGACGTAGGCTATAACTTTTTAAAATACATTTTATATAAAGATATATATATTTAAAATCTATAGTACTATACAAAGACAAGGCGATGTTTAATGTTGTTACCAAAATCTCGAAATGTTCTGAACAGATTCACTTCAAATTGTTTACACGATACTCTAATAAACGTTCGGACAAAGATATATTACACATTTTTAATATACATAGTTTATAAATACATACACTGACTGAAAAAAGTTACAATACCAGAAAAGAGTTGATGCAGACTATGAAATATCCGGAATACGTTTGTCTAGATAACAAATCGTTCAAATGGCTCTAAGCTCTATGGGACATAACATCTGAGGTCATCAGTCCCGGACTTAGAACTACTTAAAACTAACTAACCTAAGGACATCATACACATCCATGCCTGAGGCAGGATTCGAACCTGCGACCGTAGCAGCCGAGTGGTTCCGGACTGAAGCGTCTAAAACCGCTCGACCACAGCGGCCGGCTGACTAGATAACATATTTAAGTGCTTAACATTGCAAGATCACAGGTTAATGTAAGTGCGAGATACGTCATGGCAAATGTGGAACACATTAATAACTTGTATAGTCGCGAGAATTCTGTATGCAAGCATGGAAATGTGCATGCAGTGTGTTATATAGGTGCCGGATGTCAGTTTGTGGGATGAAGTTCCATGCCTGTTGCTCTTGCACGAAAGGTTAATGCTGACTGTGAGTGCCACTGGTTTTGTCATGCGATGATATGCCATATGCGCTCGATTGGAGACGGATCTGGTGATCGAGCAGGCCACGACAACATGTCGACACTCTGAAGATCATGTTGGATTACAACAGCGGTACGCGGACGAGCGTTATCCTGTTGGAAAACATCCCCTGGAATGCTTTTCATGAATAGCAGCACAACAGGTCAAATCACGAGACAGACGCCCAAATTTGCAGCCACGGTGCGCGGGATAACCACAAGCGTTCTCCTGCTGTCATACGAAATTGTACCTGAGATCGTAACTCCATGTGTAGGTCCAGTATGTCTACCACATAGATAGGTTGGGTGCACATCATGAACTGGCCTCCTTCTGACCAACACACGGCCATTACTGGCACGGAGACAGAGCCAGCTTTCGTCAGGAAAAAACAACACACCCCCACCCTGCCCTCCAATGAGCTCTCACTTGACACCACTGAAACCGCAAATGGTGGTGGTTTGGGGGCGGTGGACTGCACAGGAGAGGCCGTTTGGTTCGAAGCTGTCCCTGAATTAACCGATCTGTAACATTCGTTGTGTCACTGTGGTGAGCTGCCACAGATGCTGTAGAACGCGCCAGAGCCACACGCCGAACACGATGGTGTTCCCTCTCGGTAGTGCCACGTGGTCGTCAGGAGCATGGTCTTCTTGCGACTGTACATTCTCGTGACCACCACTGCCAGCAATCACGTACAGTGGCAACGTTCCTGGAAAGTGTTTCTGCAACATCACAGAAGCAACATTCAGTTTCTCATATCCCTCTTGCAGGATCTCCTTCAAACTCAGTGAAGTATTGATAATTACCTCTTTATCGGCTTAAAGGCATTCTTGACTAACATCAACTCATCACGTCCACTATTAAAGGCAACTATCGCTCATGACCGGTGCAGCGTGTATTAAAGGAAACCTGATTTGCATTGTCATAGTGGCGTTACTAGCACCACTCTTACCGACTAGCGCGAAATTTGAATTGACATCTTCTTTCAAAAGTAGAAAAATGCACAAGTCTTCCATGATATTGCAATTTATTTCCGGCAGTGTGTATCCCATATAAAGGGGAGATGTTACAAAAACCTCGAAAAGTTCTTGAACGATTTACTTCAAATTTTTGTGCACTTCTCGAATAAACGTTCGGACGGATAGAAGATCCATGTTCTTTAATAGATATGGCATATAAAATGCGCAGGAAACTTGATAGCAAAAATCTCGAAAATTCATTACCGTTTTACTTCAGATTTTTACACGATGATCTAATAAACTTTCGGACGGACTTGGGTATCATATTTTTTTTATTTTATACGCTACTGTAAATAGAAACGTAATGATACATTAAGAGAAAGGCGAAATCTCGAAAAGATCTTGACCGACTTACTATAAATTTTCACACGCTTGTCTAGTAAACATTCCGATGTACATCATATATTTTTTGAGAAAAACAACGTACAGGTTTTCTGTTAAACCGACTGCGAGAAAGAAAACGGTGTGCTATGCTGTGCTGTAGAATGCGCAGTTTCGTTATCTTCCTCGCAGTCAGTTTTAACTATAGCCATTAGAGCTTGACAGAAGGCAGGCCCCGGAGACTTAGCACGAGAATTTCGGAAACTGTATGACACGTCGGGTGTTCGAGGAGTGCTGTGGTGCTCTCGACACTTGGTGAAACCAAAATGAAACCACATCCAGAAGTCGTGGGGTTGGGCGGTCACCCCTCATTGCAGATGTCGGACGTCGCAGGCTGGGAAGACTGGTAAAACAGGACAGGCTGCGAAATGTGGCGGAACTAACCTCAGACCTTAGTGCTGGGCAGAGTCCAAGAGTATCTGAACACACAGCGCACCGAACACTCCTAACGATGGACCTCCGCAGCCGATGACCCATGCGTGTGCCAATGTTAACGCCGCGACATCGGCAACTACGACAGAAATGGACACGCAACCATCAGCACTCGACGTTGGCTCTGTGCCTGAACGTTGCATGGTCTGATGAATCCCGATACCTTCTTAATCACGCCGATAGGAGAGCGCGAATGCGTCGTCTTCTAGGGGAACAGCTCCTTGACAACTGTTCCGCGGGACGGAGACAAGCTGGCGGCGGCTCCATTGTGCTCTGGGGAAGATTCTGGTGGGCATGCATGGGTCCAGTGGAACTCGTGCAAGGCACCATAATGGCCAAGAAGTATTGTACACTGATCGCAGACCACGTACATTCCTTCATGACGACCGCGTTTCCCGACAGCCGTGACATTTTTCAACAAGATAGTGCTCCATGTCACAAGGCCCGGAGTGCGATGGAGTGGGTCGAGGAAGAAAGCAACAGCTGATGCGCTGGCCCCCGAGTTCGCCAGATCTAAACCCGATCGAACACATCTGGGATGTGACTAAACGTGGCGTCAGAGCTCACCGTCCCCTCCCCGGAATTTATGAGAATTAGTTGACTTGTGTGTGCACATGCAATGCCAACTCCCTCCAGCGACCTGCCAAGCCACGTTGGTTCCATGCCAGGATGCGACGCCGCTATTATCTATGCTACAACTGGACATACCTTCTATTAGGCAGGTGGTCATAATGTTCTGGCTGATCAGTGTACTTTTCCTCTTTATTTACAGTTTACATATATTCTTCCTCTTTATACACTATTGTAAACAAAAACTGTAGACAGAACTATGTGATGTTTTGTTTTCTTCATCACTGTTGGTTTTTAACAGAAAACACGAAAGTTGTATGTATAGTTTGTCGCCTTATAGCTAGAAGACTACTATAGACCTGTATTGTGTGAAACTTATGTAATCCTACCGTCTGCAGATTAAAACTACGCGAAATACCGTCATTGAAGTTGCTATCCTCAGAGATGCTGCAGCAGGAGATATCTTCCATTCCCACGTACCAGCCGATTTACCCATTTATGTTAAGCGACTTCAGATCCCAATCAAATTTTTGTTGGCTATAACAATAAATAAGGATCAAGATCAGCGAGAGGGGAAGGAAGAAATTGACAGAGGGAGGAGGAAAGAAGGGGTTTTCAGAGAAAGGGGGAGGAGATCATGGACAAAGAGATGGGGGAGGGGATGATGGACAGAGAAAGGGGGGGGGGGGGGAAAGGAGATCGGGACGTATATCCAATTCCCATGCATCTTCAGTAATTGCAAAGCATTGCCGGGTTCGCTAGGCATTCCTTTCATGTGCTAGTCAAGAGTATGGTACTTCGCTGCGATCAATGTTTTGTATTAGCAACGACCTTTCCCTCTTTGTCTACCAACCGATGTATTCCTGGTCTCGACGCATTCTCTAGTTAACAGAACATGTTTTCCTTGTTCCTCAAGGCTGTTACCACGTATTTTGCGCGCTACCTGTGGTCATCATGCCATCGCGTTGTAAGTCTTCCTTGTCAGAAAATACCTTTGACCACTGTGCTTCTCCTCCTTTGCCTTCAGTACTGCTCCAGATATGACTTACAGAAGTGAATAAACTACAGCTGTTTCGTCCACGCTGTTCTTCCCGTTTAAGTGCGTTACGTTTTCGCCTTTAGGAGTAATTTTGGCTTGCAATATCCCTGGTCCATCAATAGTTGTTGAAAGTACACAACGGCATAATGCTTCTTGAACATAAGAGAACATGCTTCGTATGTTCAAAGTGCTGAATATGGTCACCAATTCTTATATTTCACGCGCGAAGAGTCAGTTGTGGTTTTCCCCCAACTATTCATGACTCGTTACCAGACGATACTGGCAGCGAAATTCGAGACGGCCACTTCTGCAGGAAAGTACCAACGCAGACTAAGCAGCCCAAATCAATAAAACATTTATATACACCGAAGCGCCAAAGAAACTTGTACAGGTATGCATATTCAAATACAGAAGAAAAAAGGCAGAATACGGCGCTGCGGTCGACAACGCCTACAATAAGACAAGTATCTGGAGCAGTTGTTAGATCGGTCACTGGTGCCACAATGGCAGGTTATCAAGATTTAATTGAGTTTGAACGTGTTGTTAGTGTCGGCGCACGACCGGTGGGACCCAGCATCTCCGAGGTAACGATGAAGTGGGAATTTTCCCGTGCGACCATTTCGCGAGTGTACCGTGAACATCAGGAATTCGGTAGAACATCAAATCTCTGACATCGCTGCGGCCGGGAAAAGATCCTGCGAGAATGTGACCAACGACGACTGAAGAAAATCGTTCAGTGTGACAGAAGTGCAACCCTTAAGCAAATTGCTGCAGATTTCCGTGCTGGGCCATCGTCAAGTGTCAGCGTGCGAACCAATCAACGAAACATCATCGATATGGGCTTTCGGAGCTGAAAGCCCACTCATGTACCCTTGATGACTGCACGACACAACGCTTTACGCCTCGCCTGGGCCCGTCAACACCGACACTGGACTGTTGATGACTGGAAACATGTTGCCTGGTCGGTCGAGTCTCGTTTCTGATTGTATCGAGCGGATGCACATATCCGGGTATGGAAACAACCCCATGAATCCACAGACCCTGCGTGTCAGCAGGGGACTGTTAAAGCTTGTGCAGGCTCTGTAATGATGTCGGGCGTGTGCATTTGGAGTGATACGGGACCCCTGATACGTCTAGATACGACTCTGACAGGTGACACGTATGTAAGCATCCTGGCGGACCAACCGCACATTGATGTCCATTGTGCATGCCGACGAATTTGGAATTTGAGCAATTGTAGCAGATCAATGCTACACCCCATACATCCAGAATTTCTACAGAGTAGCTCCAGGAAAACTCATAGGAGTCTATGAGTTTAACCACTTTCGCTGGCAACGAAACTCCCCAGACATGAACATTATTGAACATATCTGGGATGCCTTGCAATGTGCTGTGAGAAGAGATCTCCACACCACGTACTCTTACGGATTTGTGGGCAACCCTGTAGGATTCATGGAGTCACTTCCCTCCAGCACTACTTCAGACATTGGTCGAGTCCATGCCACGTCGTGTTGCGGCACTTCTGTGTGCTCCCAGGGCCCTACACGATATTAGGCAGATGTACCTTTTTCTTTGGATCTTCAGTGTAATTTACTCGAAGAAAATGAGCTACTTTTTAGAACTAGTCGTAACTGAGTACCCGAAGTAAATCTTGAAAAATAGTTTTGGGACTTGGTCTTCCTAGACGACATTGCCGTTACCTTCAGTCCGAAGACTGATTTGGTACAGTTCTTCGGACTACTACATCCTGTGGTTCATCTCTCCATAAGTACTACAACCTGAAGTCATTTGAATGTGGTTATTTCGTCTCCTGTATTTACTTCCCCATCCCCTTTTCCTCCTTAGCACTCATTTCCATTAACAAATAAACTGTTTCTATAAAATAATCATCGTTTGGTTTCAAACTGAAGCAAGGTGAACGTTAACAGGTATTAGACATATATTAGCAATATAATTATTGTGATTTGCGAAGTGCAAAAGTGTAACTTTCGAGTGGAGTACCTCAAAAACATGTCTTCCTGTGTGCATTTCCACAACTCAGAAGCATGCAGATAAGCACGGATACTCTAAAGTAGGTGCAAGTAATCGCTAAATATAGCAAGTTAACAAAACTGCGTTTGTAGGTAAAGTGATTTGTTAACTCGCCAACCAAACTCATAGTAACATCATTTAGTAGGAGACAGCAAGCCGCCGGTTTTACAATAATGTAAAGAGTGTCCTGCAGAACCCAACAATGTAGAAATAATAACCACAACAGACATAAACTGTATAGAGGCCTAATTTCGTTAGGATAATGAGTGCTTGAAACATGTTTATTTTACAGAACTGAATAAAAGGACCTATTGATGGTGGCATAAAGGTGCTGAAACATGTTTGGACATTTATATACAATATATAATGAATTCTCATATTCAAATATACCTTCGGACGTGTCGTATCAACCTATACCTTCTTTTAGTCAAGTTGTGCCATAAAGTTCTTTTCTACCCATTTCTTAATACCTCTTCATAATTACACAATTGACCCACCTAACTTTCAGCATCCTTCTCAAAACCGGAATTTAAAATCTGGTATTCTCATCTTGTCTGTCCTGGTTATCATCCCCCTTAACTCTCAGGCAAATGCTTGAAAAAGAACTTTGTACCATTTAAATTAATAATTATGAGTAGGGCGTTTGTTTTACCTTGAGACTACGTATGTTACGAGAAAAATGTTCTAGGTGAAAAGTTAATATATTAGTGAAGGGGATACGTGACAACTGGCCACATCCTAATCACCTCTCCAGCGTGGGTGGGTTCAGCTTTGGACTTTCAATTAGTAATTCGCCTTTTGTATTGCAAATTCGCAAAAGAAAAAAAGAAATACGTGCCGTTTACTCAAACCAATGTTTTCTATTCGTGGTATATGAGGCTGTTATCGAAAAATATCAAGTGTGTCTGGCGGGCCTGTTTTTGGAGTTAAGAACCAACGCATTTGATCCTACATTTCGTTTACGGTGTAAAGGTAAACCTTTGTGTTCTAGGGGTTGATGTCTATGTTAGAAATTTACTTTAGTGCTGCAAATTTGATTGTACAGTACGGTATGGTTAGCCGTTAGAAACTACGTTCATCGCGATCCAGGAACAACGACGTGGACGTAGTACATTCATGTTCATAAATTAAGGGTTATACTGATACATGGTGAAACAACGCTCTGGTGGGCGGTTTGCGAGTTTAAATCACCTTGGGGTATGACCATGCGGTGCATTTGACCTGCGGTCGTCGCACGGTGGCGCTGGCAGCAGTCCACATACGCAGTTGGTGCATGTCAGACTACGGTGCAGCGAGTAAGTGTGCAGACGTTTTCAGACGTGTTAATGGTGACTGTGTGTTGAAAATGGCTCAAAGAACACATATTGATGACGTTATGAGGGGTAGAATACTAGGGCGACTGGAGGCTGGCCATACGCAGCAGGTCGTAGCACGGGCCCTCCATGTGCCACAAAGTGTGACCTTAAGATTACAGCAACTATTGCAGCAGACAGGAAACGTGTCCAGACGCTACAGAACGGGACGTCCACAGTGTACAACACCAAAAGAAGACCGATATCTCACCATCAGTGCCCGCAGACGGCCGCGGAGTATTGCAGGTAGCCTTGCTCGGGACCTTACCACAGCCACTGGTACAGTTGTCTCCAGACACACTGTCTACAGACGACTGAACAGACATGGTTTATTCGCCTGGACCTGCAAGGTGCATTCCATTGCCCCATGGTCACAGGAGAGCCCGTAAAGCCTGGTGTCAAGAACACAGTACATAGTCATTGGAACACTGGTCCCAGGTTATGTTGGCGGACGAGTTCAGGTATAGTCTGAACAGTGATTCTCGCCGGGTTTTCATCTGGCGTGAACCAGGAACCAGTACCAATCCCTTGATGTCCTTGAAAGGGACCTGTGTGTAGGTCGTGGTTTGATGGTGTGGGGTGGGATTATGATTAGTGCACGTACACCCCTGCATGTCTTTGACAGAGGAACTGTAACAGGTGAGGTGTCTCGGGACGTCATTTTGCACCAGTATGTCCCCCTTTTCAGGGGTGCAGTGGGTCCCACCTTCCTCCTAACGGATGATAACGCACACCCCATCGAGCTGCCATCGTGGCGGAGTACCTTGAAACAGAAGATATCAGGAGAATGGAGTGGCCTGCCTGTTCTCCAGACCTAAACCCCATCGAGCACGTGTGGGATACTGTCGGTTGGCGTATCTTCAAACTCCTACGACACTTCAGGAGCTCCGACGGGCACTGGTGCAAGAATG
This sequence comes from Schistocerca americana, assembly GCF_021461395.2. NCBI lineage: Eukaryota > Metazoa > Arthropoda > Insecta > Orthoptera > Acrididae > Schistocerca > Schistocerca americana. Next base: position 547,195,535 of record NC_060119.1, read on the forward strand.
AGAGGCTATACCCCAGCAGCTGCTCGACCACCGGATCCAGAGTTTGCCAACCCGTTGTGCGGCCTGCGTGCGTGTGCATGGTGATCATATACCATATTGAATTCGGGGTACATGCGTTTTGTAGCACATTTTTCGGGACGGTTTTCTCAACTTATCACCAATACCGTAGACTCACAGATCTGTGTTGTGTGTGCTCCTTACGTGCCTATGCTATTAGCGCCAGTTTTGTGTAGTGCGACGTTGTGTGGCACCACATTCTGCAATTATCCTTAATTTATGAGTGAATGTAGTTTCCTGTTTCCATCGGCATACTTCATATAGGTGAGTACCCTTGCCTTTCACCATTGGGGTGCTTGATTTTGGTGAGTCGCCTTGCTTGGGATGCTTGATTTCGAGTGAGTATCCATGGCAGGTGGATCTGTCACTATTGCTTCAAGAACGATTTATTTTTTACAATGGCTGCAGTTTCTATTCCACCTACCCAACAGCCAAACACGTATACTACTTTCAGCATTTTATTCCTTAATGTAATTCCGTCAGCATCACGTGATTTAATTCGAGTGCACTCTATTACCCTTGCTTTACTTTTATTGATGTTTATCTTATAAGAGGCAATAAAAAAGTTTTAGTTCGAAGCCCGTAAGTCCAGAATCTGTATGCGAATCAGGCAAAATCGCCGTGAGCGTTGAGGCAACCATAACACCGACGTACTACGCTGACGATACCCCTTTGGCAAGACAAATTGCTCTGTTGCATAAAGAAGTCCGTAACAGCATGTTGCACATTCGCGTCCGCCAGGGATCGTCGACCCCTCAACGTCTTTTGTAAAGCTCCGAAGCCGTGATAATCGCATGGGGAGAGATCAGGACTACAGCACGAGTGCTTGAGTGTCTCCCATTTGAGTTGTGATAACTTCTGCATCGTGACATTTGCGGTATGGGGACGTGCGTTATCATGAAGACCGGCACGGAATTTGGCTCACCATTTCACAACGGTAGTTTTCGACAGATATGCTGCTCCATTCTTCATTCTCCAAAGGTTGTCTATCGGTGTTTGTTCTTCGGCAGCCAAGAAAATAATAACAGCACGTTGGTCCCGTTTGGACTCATTTGGTAATAGCGTCGTTATAGCTCATGTATCCGCATTTACAGTATCCACGTCGGAAAGATACGAGTGCCACCCACGCTTATCCCTCGCCCAATTCCTCGCTTTCATACCCGCGTCGGAACCGCGCTGCGTTCCTTATACGCTGGAGCAGCGCCCTCAAACAGCATCCCTCTTATGTACGAGGGTTGAATGAAAATTAAAAGCCCTATGAAAAACAGGTGAAGAGGTGTTTCTCTACGATCCAGAAATGGAATGGAAAAGATTGTGGAGTAGGAGCAAAGTCAAGAATAGAAGCCTGATTGATGATCCAAACAAACCAATAGAGGACATTAACCTTTCGAGAAGAATATGGGCTACTCTAGAAGTAAAATTAAAGAAAAATGGCTACTGAGCTTCGCTGAGTATAAACGGCCATAAATGATTTAAACTTTGAAATATTCAATGTCTTCATGAAAAGAAAAATACGCATTCAGAGAGCCTCTGGTTTAAACATCACTTATCATAAGAAATGTCTTATAATAAGTTAAAAATGGCTAGCTTAAAAAGAAAAACCTGCTAGAGATTCAGTAACTATAAGAATTCCAGAACGGCAGCCGCAAGCTGTTAAGCAAAATTTATATGTATTTTGTTAACCACAATTGAAGGAAAAACTGCAATATAATAACCCTTCAGCAGAAACTTAATGAAACGAGTATTCAACCCGCAGCACTATGCGTCATAATGACTCCAAAATTTGGATCAATCTGCACAGTAGCTTCACAGCTAGAGAAACACAAAGACCTTTCTAGGTAGCAAAGTATCCTAATCTGACTGTGTGATGTCAGGAAGCTACACAATACTTAGTGCTACGATTACAAAAAGTCGATAGGTCTTTGCTCTCCAAAATGGTGTAAGAAAATATGTTTCACCTATAATAGGAATTGTTACATATTTTACATTTGTTTTTAAGTTTGATGTAACATTTCACCTCTCTCGTCCTTTCCGTCCATTATATTTACACTCCTGGAAATGGAAAAAAGAACACATTGACACCGGTGTGTCAGACCCACCATACTTGCTCCGGACACTGCGAGAGGGCTGTACAAGCAATGATCACACGCACGGCACAGCGGACACACCAGGAACCGCGGTGTTGGCCGTCGAATGGCGCTAGCTGCGCAGCATTTGTGCACCGCCGCCGTCAGTGTCAGCCAATTTGCCGTGGCATACGGAGCTCCATCGCAGTCTTTAACACTGGTAGCATGCCGCGACAGCGTGGACGTGAACCGTATGTGCAGTTGACGGACTTTGAGCGAGGGCGTATAGTGGGCATGCGGGAGGCCGGGTGGACGTACCGCCGAATTGCTCAACACGTGGGGCGTGAGGTCTCCACAGTACATCGATGTTGTCGCCAGTGGTCGGCGGAAGGTGCACGTGCCCGTCGACGCCAAGACCGTACGTAGGATCCTACGCAGTGTCGTAGGGGACCGCACCGCCACTTCCCAGAAAATTAGGGACACTGTTGCTCCTGGGGTATCGGCGAGGACCATTCGCAACCGTCTCCATGAAGCTGGGCTACGGTCCCGCACACCGTTAGGCCGTCTGCCGCTCACGCCCCAACATCGTGCAGCCCGCCTCCAGTGGTGTCGCGACAGGCGTGAATGGAGGGACGAATGGAGACGTGTCGTCTTCAGCGATGAGAGTCGCTTCTGCCTTGGTGCCAATGATGGTCGTATGCGTGTTTGGCGCCGTGCAGGTGAGCGCCACAATCAGGACTGCATACGACCGAGGCACACAGGGCCAACACCCGGCATCATGGTGTGGGGAGCGATGTCCTACACTGGCCGTACACCACTGGTGATCGTTGAGGGGACACTGAATAGTGCACGGTACATCCAAACCGTCATCGAACCCATCGTTCTACCATTCCTAGAACGGCAAGGGAACTTGCTGTTCCAACAGGGCAATGCACGTCCGCATGTATCCCGTGCCACCCAACGTGCTCTAGAAGGTGTAAGTCAACTACCCTGGCCAGCAAGATCTCCGGATCTGTCCCCCATTGAGCATGTTTGGGACTGGATGAAGCGTCGTCTCACGCGGTCTGCACGTCCAGCACGAACGCTGGTCCAACTGAGGCGCCAGGTGGAAATGGCATGGCAAGCCGTTCCACAGGACTACATCCAGCATTTCTACGATCGTCTCCATGGGAGAATAGCAGCCTGCATTGCTGCGAAAGGTGGATATACACTGTACTAGTGCCGACATTGTGCGTGCTCTGTTGCCTGTGTCTATGTGCCTGTGGTTCTGTCAGTGTGATCATGTGATGTATCTGACCCCAGGAATGTGTCAATAAAGTTTCCCCTTCCTGGGACAATGAATTCACGGTGTTCTTATTTCAATTTCCAGGAGTGTATTTTGTTTTAAAAATGGCTATCAGCATTTAAACAATAGCTTTTATTTGTACATGTAAGACGCACATAACTACAGGAACGGTTCATACAAGCGCTTTAATGTTTTCAATAACTATTTTAAGGTACCTTGCTTTATGATTACAATGTCGTCAACATATATGCATTACTTGTTTTGTATGTCTTGCAGTGGACTGAAGAACACAGTAATGCAATGTCGAAACTGGTCACCTAATTAATATACTTTCTACAAGGAAAGGAAGAGAATGTAAACGTTTGACATTTGATGCTAGAGAGGGACGATGAAAATTAACTGGTTTCATATGCTGAGAAATGGGAGGTTTTCTGTAGAATTGGCGAGTAAAAGCATTTGTGGCAAACATCAACCAGAAGAAAAAGAGAATGAACAGAGAGCAGCGGCACCTTCATGAGTCATCTGCTGACAATAGCAAGCTAATCACATGTCCCATCATCACAGACCGCTTCTTGTAATGCCTTGAAGGCAGCAGGAGGTTAGTTGTGGTTGCTCTAAGACCTAATCCGTGAGTGGTGCTTATGTTTGTGTTTGACAGGACGACAGAACATTTATTAAGGCATCAGGGAAAATCCTCTATGGTACTAAAGGAAGCTGTAGGGGGCAAAAGTTATAGAGGAAGACGGTGACTGGAGTAAGAGGGTTGACTGAAAAGTAATGCCTCCACCTTCGTAACTCTTCAACAGTTGGCAGCATTGGTATGCGGCAGGTACTGGCTTATTTCGTAGCCTCTTCTCTACAGCTCCAGTTGGCGGGAAGTCTTAGCATTGAACGGATGTGTTGCCACAGTGTAAAGTATGGAACCCCGGTCAGACAGTCGGTCAATGCGATCTAAGCTACGCGCAGAGAGTGAATTCTTGACAGCAGAAGGTGTCACTCCAAAGGAGATTCATCAGAGAATGAAAGCAGTTTATGGTGATTCTGTTGATGGCAGTACTGTGCGTCGTTGGGCGAGTAAGTTTAAAGATGTTGAGGAGGGAACATCTGACCTGCGTGCTAAACAAAGAGTTGGACGCCCTGTGACAGCAACCACCGAGTTTTACAAGCAAAATGTTGACAGATTGATTCAGGACGATCATCGTATCACTCAAAGAGAAATTGCAAGCACAATCGGCACTTCACAAGAACGTGTGGGTCACATTATTGCTTTGCCTGGCTATGGGAAGATCTGTGCACGATGGGTACCCCAGATGCTGACTCCTGAAATGAAAGCGCACAGACTTGAAATTTGCCAGGAACTCCTCTCGCGTTACCAGAATGAGGGTGACGCATTTCTCCATTCAGTTATGGGACATCATTATGCTTCTGATGAAGACGTTGAGAGAACTATGCGACTGTGGTTGCGGAAACAGAGTGTCGACTTCTTTCGTGACGGCTTCATAAAACTTGTTTCTCGTAGAAATGTATCCAATTGGCTGGTGATTATGTGGAAAAGTGAGTATTGCTAATTGAAGATCACATTCTAAGGATTATTTCTGCCTTTGATTTATTAAAATATTCCCATCCAAACCCAATTAACGAAGGTGGAGGCATTACTTTTCATTCAACCCTCGTATATCCAGCGAATAACTGAAGACGTCGGGAGTAAGTGCTACTCTGTGATGAAAAGGCAGGCACGAGTGGAAATCGAGGAGGACCACATCAAACGTCAGAAGACTGATGACAAAAAGAAAAAAAGATCTGAAACGTTTTTAAGTTGTAGTAAATAACTAAATCCTTATGATCACCCCCACAGCCAAGGATTTTCATGTCGTCATTTCACTTACAGTAAGCACGCCAACTTAATGAGTGTGGCGGAATGTAATTCGAGTATACATCTTTTCTTCGTGTTCGATGTGTGAATTCCGCAAAACACACCACCATCTGTGGGCAACATTACGGGCAGCACAGATCCAGATACCTGCAGAAGCCTATCACCACTACCCTCAGGCATTTATGGCTAATCCAGTAACTGTATGCCGTGCCAAACTGTATGAGGACTTTCCAGAAGAGTGAATCACTGCTGTGTAGGAATCAACATGTTTTATACAAGTAGTAATCGTGTAAAGCTCGGGAGGTCAGTTTGACAGTAAAATCGGCTGCTCAGTGTAGAATGTCGTGTGGATTTTGTTTCGCTTTGCGTGTCTTCAGTTTCCCCGTCGTAGCTGAGTTGTAGGCTGTATGAGCGGAGCTGACAATGACAGTCTCATTTGCTGGAACACCGAGGTCCGCAGATCCTGCGTTGTCCATGTACAATGGTGTCCAAGATCAAAGCAACATGCTACTGTTTCCCCATCCTGTGTCTAACTCACGATATATTCATACAACTGTCAATAGACGTCGTTACGATCGTGTTCTGCATGGAAGATGGCATTTCGATCAACGGACAACCATGCCACCAATGACATCAGGGCACCTATCAAGCGGGGTATTATTTGCAGGGTAGTCCCATATCCACAATTGCTGTGTACACAGTCACAGACGGTGCAGTATGCCACAGGGAAGATGCCTTCCAGGTTTTCTGCTGTGGAGGGCAACAGGAAGAATGGAAGCTGGAGAATCGCAAACTGTTATGCCCGAAGGCTTAATGTGTTGTTTTTCCTACAGTCTGGAACCGCGCGACCGCTACGGTCGCAGGTTCGAATCCTGCCTCGGGCATGGATGTGTGTGATGTCCTTAGGTTAGTTAGGTTTAAGTAGTTCTAAGTTCTAGGGGACTGATGACCTCAGAAGTTAAGTCCCATAGTTCTCAGAGCCATTTGAACCATTTGTCGTTTTTCGTATGAGGCGAAGTTTAAAGATACCGAAACTGTATCCCGGATACCAGGACAGGGCCGACTTCGTGTGACATCAGGAAGAGTACACCTGTATATGGCTATAAGGACGCGACGGTACCGCCTTACTACTGCACTGCAACTGGGATCTGACCTCGCAGCGTCCCCTGGACGTGATGTATCGACGCAAACGGTGCACAGAAGGCTTCAGCCGAGGAGCCTTTATAGTTGGAGACCTGGTCTGTTTACCTCTGACATCTCTTCACAGGAACGTATAGAGTGGAGCCGTCAACATGCCATATGGACGGTAGAACAGGGGGCCTATGTTCTCTTCACAGATGAGTCCCAATTTGATCTGGACAGTTATTCTCGGCGGATTTGCCTCTGGAGGGGACAGGGAAAGCGATTTCGGGACCCAAACATAGTGTAAAGAGACCGATACCGAGGAGTATGCCTAATGGTGTGGGCAGGGATTATATTGACCACTCGAACACCTCTTCATGAAATCGTACGTGTGAATCAGCAAGATAGGTACCGTCAAGAGATCTTGGGATCTCACGCGCGGTTGTTGCCAGTTGGTGTGGGATCAGGCTACGTACTGATGGACGATAATGCGCGCCACATGGGGCACAAGTGGTTGGTGTTTTTTCGGAAACGGAAGATACTGCACGCATGGCGCGGCCTGCTTGCTCTCCCGATTTGAATCCCATAGATCGTGTCTGGGATGCACTAGGGAGACATGCTGCATCACGTCAGCATCCACCAACCACTCTCCAAGACTTGTGAGCAGCTCTGCAGGAAGAATGGACGTTATTGCCTCAACATGAGATCGAAGACAATCACAGCATGTCCCGTCGTTGTCAGGCCTGTATTGGTGCCAGAGATGGTCACACTCCATACTGAGCACATTAATCAGTTTTCAGACTGTGTGTGCAAATCCGTTAATCTGGAAAAAAACGAAGAACATTTTTGTCTACCTTTATGCATGTTGCAGTTGATTACGTTCTGTATCCTTTACAGCGTTTCTATTTTACTATCTCCCATTTACACTGTTTCCTGACAAAATAAATGCAACCTTGCAAAATACCGTTTATTTTTTTAGTTTTGGACACCAACATACCTAATTGGGTTGGGTTGTTTGGGGGAGGAGACCAGACAGTGAGGTCATCGGTCTCATCGGATTAGGGAAGGACGTGGAAGGAAGTCGACAGTGCCCTTTCAAAGGAACCATCCCTGCATTTGCCTGGAGAGATTTAGGAAAATCACGGAAAACCTAAATCAGGATGGCCGGACATGGGATTGAACCGTCGTCCTCCCGAATGCGAGTCAAGTGTGCTAGCCACTGCCCCACCTCTCTCGGTGTACCGTACCTAGTCTGAACTTACCTTAGGTAGTGACGTATCCTTAAGAAATAGAATAGAAGAGGATGGATGAGACTGTAACGCAGTTTACTACACACCATATGACGGGCTGAGGAGTACAGTGTTAGAAGTAGATGTACAAGGGTTGGACAAAAATGTGGATACACCGCTTGAACATCAACGCAGATGCTAGCCAAGCCTGCAGTTTGCGCTGTTGTATTTGACCGCGAACGGCACGTATGCAGTGTCCTCAATATGTTGTAAGTGTTAGTATTGGTCAGAGCAGTGTTCTGTGTAGTTGAGAGTGCTCTACGTCGGAGCCAAGTGAATTCGATAGTGGGAAAATTGTTGGTGCTCGTATTGTGGGCGATTCCGAATACAGGGTAGTCGAAAGTGTTTGGTGTTTCAAGAGATACCGTATCGAAGATTTATACGAAGGGAAAGTGGAAAAACATTCACTAACTCACAGCGTGAACGAAAGTGTGTATTGAGTAATCGTGACGGATGTTACTGAATAGGAGGGTAACGAAAAATAAGAGAACGGTAGCTGCGAAAGCCACTGCAGAACTGAATGTTGCACTCGAGAACTCTGTTAGTACCCAAACGACACCGAAGGAGCTCCATAAACAGCGCACTGCACGACGATCTGAAATTCCAAAACCACTCATCAGTGATACTAATGCTTTTAAAAGGAAAAAGTGGCGCCGAAGCCATGAAACCTGGACTATCGAGCAATGGAAGAAAGTCATTTGGTCGGGTAAGTCTTGCTTCACACTGTTTCCAACTTCTGGTCGAATGTGCGTCCCGAGAGTGAAACATGGCGGGGATTCGGTGATGATTTGGGCTGCCACATTGTGATATTCCATCGCCCCCAGGGTTACTCTGCAAGGTCGCATTACTGCCAAGGCTTATGTGAACATTTTGGCTGATCAGGTCAGTCCCATTGTACAGTGTTTGTTGCCCAATATTGATGCAGTGTTCCACGACGTCAGGGCTCCTGTTCACACAGCTCGCATCGTCCAAAACTGTGACCGCGAGGATGAATTTTCTGATGTCCCCTGGTCATCACAGCCACCAGATTCTAATGCCACTGAGCCTTTGTGGTCTACTTTGGAGAGAAGGGTGTGTAATTGCTATCCACTTCTATCATCCTTACCTGAACTTGCCACTATTTTGCAAAAAGAGTGATGTAAGATTCCCGTGAAAACCACACAGGACCTGTATTTATCCATTCCTAGACTACGGAAGCTGTTTTGAATGGCAACTATTTTTCTACCCTCTATGATGGATGGTTATGTATTGCGTTTGTGGTGTTTCCGTATTTTGTGCACATCTGTAGATTCCTCTAGATGCTGAAAGGCGATCATAAGAGTGGTTCCTGAAACTGTGCTTCGGCAGGTACCACTATCTCTGGCTTCGTTCACTCCATTTGCAGTCGAGGTAATCTCCACTGTGCTTGTTTTCGAGGGCACTGGCTGCCGTTTGATAGCGCGCCGCTGACGTAACGGTGACCTGGCCCCGTCTTCCACTGTACAGCTGGCCAGTGACCACCGCCACAGGAAGCGGACGTTCCGTTATCGCCGACCAGCTTGCGTAAACCTTTTTCTGTTGTCAGTTCCACATTTCCTGCAACTAGGCAACCATGTATTGCGAAGCTTCTTCAACGGGAAGGATCTAAAACTCACTATCAACTGGTGACTAAAGAGATGAAAACCTAAAAAAAATACTTACTCTATTTTTCATTTTTTCATTCAAAAATGTTTCACGACTTGACATTCTGGGCCAACTCTTCATTGAGGAGGAGGATGTTCGTTGCACAGAAGCGTATCTTAAGAACAGCGTGTGGTATCCACTCTAGAGGCTCTTTAAACAGCCTCACAATACACTTACTCCATTATGAACACGTCTATTGGCGACCATCAACAACAGTCCAAAAACAACAGTTACAATCGCAAGTCTAGTATCAGAATGATAAATGGTATGCGTTACCCAGCACTCAGTGTGCCACGAAAAGGAGCGAGGTTCAAAAATGTTCAAATGTGTGCGAAATCTTAAGGGACTTAACTGCTTACACGCTACTTAACCTAAATTATTCTAAGGACAAACACACACACCCATGCCCGAGGGAGGACTCGAACCTCTGCCAGGACCAGCCGCACAGTCCATGACTGCAGGGCCCATGACCGCTCGGCTAATCCCGCGCAACAAAGGAGCGAGGTATTCGGCTATAAAACTCTTCAGCCATATACACCGTAAAGCAAAGAATCCGATACTGATGATATTAACTAAAAAAATGTGGTTTTCTTGACAACGGCTTCCGCTCCATACAGGAATATCTGAATGTGTGATAATGTCTCTCTCTCCCCTCCCCCCCCCCCCTTTCTCTCTCACTCCCTCTCGCCTCTCTCTCTCTCACTCTCTCTCACACTCTCTCTCTCTCTCTCTCTCTCTCTCTCTGTGTGTGTGTGTGTGTGTGTGTGTGTGTGTGTGTGCGATCGTACATAGAGCTGAGTATAAATCACAATATGCAAAGAAAGGTAGCTTAACTCACTATTAAAGAAAAAGACTGTCTCTGAAATACGATATTAAAGTGCATGCGCTGCAATATCGTATTTATCCGCCGACACTAGGGAAGCGATTTTCAATTAAAATGACTCCCCTGTACAGGAATATACTTAATGAATGTATGAATACAGCTTGTTGAAACATGGTTGACGAGGTTTAGGTACACCCGAGAATCGTGCTCGGGTAGATTAAAAGTAAGGTGACCGCTCGCGATAAGCCGGAAATCCAGGTTCGAGTCCCGTTTCGGGACATAGTTTCATCGTAGTCATTCCATCATACAGCTGATGGTTGTCCATATTCGCAACTGCGAATACATATCAATTAAATGGTCATTCTTTTGCCATATGTTTTAGTGAGGTAAAGAATTTTTTTACTGAGTGAAAGTATTATCAGAATGAAAAGCCCTCCTATCGCAGCAAGATAAAAAAAAAAAAAAAAAAAAAAAATCTGGGCAGAACGTAAAAGGAGGCAAGTAGCTTTTCTACTTACCTGGCAGCTTCAAAGACATTTAAATCAAAACTTTTGACATATTTGCTCTTTTTTACTTGTTGTGCAAAGTTTTAACCGATTCGTACAGGTTTAAAGTATAGAAGTGGCGAGTTTTACAAACCTTCCAGAAAAATGTGTTCTACATATTTAGCTCGACTTTAAACAATCGTATCTCGACAACAGAGAAAGATTATTGGATAAAGAAAAATTCGTTTTGATGGTTCAAATGGCTCTGAGCACTATGGGACTCAACTGCTGTGGTCATCAGTCCCCTAGAACTTAGAACTACTTAGACCTAACTAACCTAAGGACATCACAAACACCCATGCCCGAGGCAGGATTCGAACCTGCGACCGTAGCAGCAGCGCGGCTCCGGACTGGAGCGCCTAGAACCGCACGGCCACGCGGCCGGCTAATTCGTTTTGACTTTATCTATTTATCTACCTTCGCACAAAGTTTGAATTAATACGTGCAAGTTTATAGTATAGAACTTCAAAAACCTTCTAGAAAAACATATTTTTTGCATGTTTTTGCACGTAAAATAAGAACGGTGCACATACGAATAGTGCCATTAGCTGAGCATTAATTTCAGCGCAATTAAAAATTTTTGCAAAAGAAATTAATCGATTCGCACAGTTTGCCTGGGCGCCATCTCCAGTTCATCGCTCAAACTTTACTTAATACACTGTAACGCAGATAGTCCTACTTTCATAGCAAGCACGGACATAAGGAGAAGAACTGCACCACCACAAGATGATTATTAGCGTGGCAGATGTTCGAACGGCTATAGAAATGGCCGTTGCTCCGGGATAAGCCAAAAACTTTTCACCCCACGTTCCTAGCTCAAATAGAAGCTGAGCTCCAAGAGCCCCCACCAAACCACGATGTCATTTCAGAGATATTTTTTACAGCGCGGCCGCTATTCAGGAAATCGAATCCAGCTTCAGTTTGACAAACTAACGGTTTTCCGGGGCAACAAAAATTTAATTTTCAATATTTCGTGTAATTGTTGATACAATTCAAAAATTTAAAATGGTGCCATTGTCTGCTCATTTAGAACAGTGGTCTTATGTTGTTTAACGCAATAAGACAAACCTCACAATCAGAAACTGTGCGGCTTGAGGCAGAATAACTGACGGCGCGCAGACACCCTGACTTAATTCACGCTGTATTTGAGAATGAAAGCACATAGCGACTTCCAGCAAACTTCACACATAACTTCAAAACCTTTACAAAACGTCTTCCCCTGACATCCCACCAAATGATGAAAGGAAAAAAAAAAAAGGTTTAGCGCTTACTACGTTTTCGATGTTCACGCAATCAGATTTCAACACCAGGCATGACGTTTTAATTTATGACTCCTTTACTACTAACTCTGTTCGCAACACAGCTTGCATACAGTGTGTGTATGTATCAGTGAATGTACCTGCACGGTTATATAGTTATGCGACCCATAATTTAGGATACATGAAGTCAGAAACATTGCGTTCCATGAAAACCCAGCTTTTGCCTAAAACTGAGGTCAAATCACCTACATTATACGCAAGTAGTATTTCATAATGAGAGCTCTTTGTGACTTCTAACAAACTTTAAGCATAATTACAAATCTTTCCTAAATCTTTTCTGGCTTACATACTTAAGACATGAACTCATTTGTGAAACCTCAGACGTTTGAAGTTGTTATTTATGTAAGTGTTTTACATGGAAGTTACATTCTTTATGGATCCGGGTTTACTGGTGGTAAATTGGATGACTCGTTCCGCACTACAGCGAGAGTTCGTAATTACGATCCGTGGAGCGCGCAAATAGCTGAACTAACGAAACTAAACCAAACCTGCGTGATGAGTTAATAATCGGTGATGTGACTCACACCCTCTTTCCGTGTGAACAGTACGAGAGAAGCAGTACCGACTATTTAAGGGAGCTCTTGAACATTGGTTCCTGAGCACCGTTTTGCACAAGTACCGTTTTAGGAGATACAGACGGGGCTGGTTATGAACTATCGTAAGTTCATGGAAAATGAGGCCGCATCTCGTGGTCGTGCGGTAGCGTTCTCTCTTCCCACGCCCGGGTTCCCGGGTTCGATTCCCGGCGGGGTCAGGGATTTTCTCTGCCTCGTGATGGGTGGGTGTTGTGTGCTGTCCTTAGGTTAGTTAGGTTTAAGTAGTTCTAAGTTCTAGGGGACTGATGACCATAGATGTTAAGTCCCATAGTGCTCAGAGCCATTTGAACCATTTGAACCATGGGAAATGAGGAAATAACAAGCTAAAAGGGAAGATAGATTGTTATAACCAGGAATAACACAATAAAAATATCACCGTTCTACATTTATTGGCACAACACTGATACAAAATAATTCTGTTGCCAGGCGCCAAGTTGTAGATGATCACTCTACGGAAAATTATGTAAGCTGATGAAGGTTATCTCAACGTCCAGGAAGTGCAAGTGTAATGCAGAATTCCACTAGAAATCATAAATTCCTTTCACACACTGAGCCTTGTGAACATTGAAGTCCAAATTCCAGTATAGCACTCAGATTCTAAGTTCACATCGCAGACAAATCAACATCGAACAACAGGTGCACAGCAGCTCGAATGGCTCTGAGCACTGTGGGACTTAACATCTGAGGTCATCAGTCCCCTAGGAGTTACAACTACTTAAACCAAACTAACCTATGGACATCACACACATCCATGCCCGAGGCAGGATTCGAACCTGCGACTGTAGCGGTCGCGCGGATCCAGACTGTAGCGCCTAGAACCGCTCGGCCACCACGGCCGGCTGCACAGCAGCGTAGCACTTCCTAGTAGTGGGGTAGAACACAGCGCGATGAGAACTGGCTTGTAGACGTCAGTAGCGGCGCTAAGTAAGGCTCCATGGCTAACGGAGCTGGCGGCTGGGATCGCTGTATATTCTGGGCGGGCAGACGCTGAGTGTTACGGGTGGCCAGTCGCTGTGGTTTGAAGCGCGCGCGCGCGAAGGCGGCCTGCGATGCTGGCAAGGGTCCGTGCACAGAGAAGTGCGGCCAACGATGTGTTTCTAGGCCGCGCGTAATAGCGCGCCGCTATGTGGTACGGAGATTAATAGTGGTGGATAACACACCCCTTTCCCGGTGGGGAAGCGGGAAGCATCTGCTGCGAATTAACGCCACATACCTGGGGTTCTCCTCTGAGTCCTCAGCAGCCCTAGTGACTCGGCGAACAGAAGCATACGGACGAAAACGCCGTGTCTGGGGGCTGAGGTTGTGTGGTGTTGACCTCGTCAGCGGAGGAGGTGGAGCAGGAGGAGCCAGCGGCATGTCTTCATCTTCATCCGGAATTACTCGTGGTTGGTGACCGGGCGGCATCTCGTAGGCCACGAAGGGCAGACTGTGGAGTTGGCCGACGTCTGGGTTAAATCACTCTTGTTAGGGAGTGGTGTTGATCAGCAGTCTGTGAGCAAAAGGCATGTATAAGTTGGTGATACACTGGCTGAGTGACTTGGTTTAGGATGGGAACTAGGTGACTGGTAAAGGTAGTGCGGAGAGGGGACAGAAAAAACTGTTCGGAAACTAGGCGGGGACGAAATTGATTGGCATGTCGCAGAACCTCCCAGTCTGGAATCTGCACCCTGAAGACCTTCTGGCTCCATTGCTGCACGATTGTTCCTGAAATCACTGCTGGTTGCCGGCCAAATCCTTTCGCCCACACCAAGGTCCCAGGGCGGAACTATGAAGCAGGCAGTGGTGGTGCTAGCCATGGCGTCAGCATTAGCAGGCTCATGAGGGTCCGGGGCTGCTGTCCGTGGAGAAATTCCACAGGACTTTTGTCTCTGATGGGTGCGGGCCTATAACTGCTCCAAAAAAAAAGTTAGTGATGCATCAGTGGAGTGATCCTGGAGGTATTTCTTCATCTGCGTTTTCAAAGTGCGGACCATTGTCTCGGCTTCTCCATTAGATTGTTGATTAAAGGGTGGCGTTGGAATGTGGCGAATACCATCCTGGGCACAGATGCACGAATCTACTTGCTGTGGAATTGTGGACCATTGTCAGTTACGAGCACTTCTGGCAGACCTTCAATTGCAAAAGTTTTACTAAGGCTGTGATGGTGTTGGTGGTTGACATGGCATTACAGCGGACAGTGTACGGCATTCAAACACTATCAAGAGCATGGCGTTAAACACTGGCCTGGCAAAATCAATGTGTACCCGCTTCCAAGGGCGAGCGCATGGTGGCCAAAAAGCAAATGAATGTCATGGGGCTGACTGTTGGCTTTGGCAGGATGGACATGTTTGGGTGAGTCATTCAATCTCCTGGTTCATGCTCGGCCAGTAAGTGAACCTGCGACCCAGGAATTTAGTTCAGGATACCCGCCAGTAACCTTGATGCAATAGTTGCAGGACGTGCTGATGTAAAGAATAAGGAATGACTACTCGTGGGTGTCCCTCGTCGGAAAGGAGTAGAATTACTCCCTCTATCAACATGAGCCTATGGTGGGCATTAAAGAACTGACAAAAATCCGCGGAAGCCTTAGGAGATTGTCGTTCGGGTCATCCATTAAGCATGTGACTTCGGGCTTGTTGAAGTACCGCGTCGTTACCTGTTGTTTCTACTGCCCAGGAGCTGGTGATGGGAAAAGAATCTGCGGAGGCTTCTGCTTCTTCATCGTTGTCAAAGTACAGAATTTCTTCTTTGTCGAACTCTGGATCTGGATACCATGGAACACGGGAGAGGGCATCAGCGCTGGATGCTCAGTCGTGTTGTGAAAGTGAATCTCATACTGGTAGCCCACCAAAAATAAAGCCCAGCGCTGGAGGCGGTGAGCAGTCCTGTCTGGAATCTCTGCTACTGGACTGAATAAGGAGACGCGCAGTTTATGATCTGTGAAGAAATGAAACTTTGTGCCATAAACAAAAACTGTAATTTCTGTAATGCAAAGATGATGGCCAGAGCTTCTCTTTCTATTTGGGAGTACCTGCGTTGGGTGTCAGTCAGTGTGGTGTCATCGCCAGACACCACACTTGCTAGGTGGTAGCCTTTAAATCGGCCGCGGTCCGTTAGTATACGTCGGACCCGCGTGTCGCCACTATCAGTGATTGCAGACCGAGCGCCGCCACACGGCAGGTCTAGAGAGACTTCCTAGGACTCGCCCCAGATGTACAGCCGACTTTGCTAGCGATGGTTCACTGACAAATTACGTTCTCATTTGCCGAGACGATAGTTAGCATAGCCTTCAGCTACGTCATTTGCTACGACCTAGCAAGGCGCCATTATCATTTGCTATTTATCTTGTGATGCATGTACCGTCAAGAGCTATGTTCACCACTTATGGATTAAAGTTAAGTATTCCAGAAGCTACGTACTTTTTTTACTAGACTCAACTCTTTTAACTGTTCCAGACCTCACGCCAGCCTGCGTGAGCTTAAACGCGTGCCTTTTGGCTATCTCATAGTGGCTTGGCTGTCTTGCCAAGTCACAACAGTTTGACGATGAGGATTTTGCGGTCGTATTGATACCCTGATTTACTTGTCATGGCTTCGCCACCATCTCCAGATGTACTGTCCGAATTTTATCGCTTACAGAATCAGCAGACGCAGGCCTTACTGGATGCCCTTGGACAGCTTGTCCAGGGTCAACGTGCAATGCAAAACGATGCGGCCGCCGCCGCTCCACCGCTCCCACAGCCACAACACGCAGTTGAACCACCTTTTCGTCCTTTTGATGCGGCACTGGAAAGCTGGACGGAGTGGTCACGCCAATTTGGATTCCATCTCGCCGCCTACAGAATTCAAGGTAATGAGCGGCAGCCTTTTCTCCTTTCTTGTGTCGGAGTGTCCACCTTCCGTGTGACAGTGAAATTATTTCCCCGATGCGACGTAGCAACTCTGTCCTACGAAGTAATTTTGTCTGCATTAGATGCATATTTCAAAGAATCAGTCAATGTAGTTGCCAAACGGTATACGTTCTTTCGTACAAAACGTATGGCCGGTCAGACTAATAGGGAGTGGGTTGTAACCTTGCAAGGCCTTACTAGGGATTGTGCTTTTGAGTGTCAATGTGGACTCCCTTATTCAGATACTATGGTACGTGATGCTATTGCACAGAACGTTTCTGATGTTCGTATAAGGGAACAGATTTTAAAACTAGTCAATGCCTCCCTTCAACAAGTGATGGACATATTGGATCGGCAGTACACACTGGACTTTGCTCAGGAATCATTTGAAACTTCGCCACCCATGTGTCAGATTAACCGGCCCGCCGGGCGAGCTGAACGGAACAGTAAACAGCCCTCGCGCCCGTCCGCGCAGCTGCCGCCAAGCTCTCCGCCACGTGTGCCGCGCCAGCAGGCAAATGCAGTGCTCAAATCATGCCCGCGGTGTGCTACTAGACATTCGCATGAGAATTGCCCATCACGCCGAGCTATTTTCTTTTTCTGTAATAAAAAAGGACATGTTCAAAGTGTTTGCCAGAAAAAGCTCCGATCGGACGCTCAAAACCATTCCAGGCCCTTTGCTTCGCGCCGGAATCGAAATCGAACCAAGGATACTCCAGCTCGTGACACTTTGCCTATGGAAATTCATATAGTTCATTCCACTCCGCCCAGTGCCACTCTCTCTAACAGTGACTGTGTTCGTTCCACAAATAGTGTGCGTCGACGTCGCCAGAAATCCCATTAAGTCGCAAGTGATTCTGTATCAGTGTCAGTTCACGTTGCACGAGACAATCGCTCTTGTCGTCAGCAGGACAATAAACTTTTTGTAGATTTGGATATTAATGGCAACGTGATACCATTCCAGCTCGATACCGGAGCTGCAGTTTCCTTGATCAATCAAGACACGTACAAACAGCTGGGCACACCTCCGTTGCATGCCGCAAATGTTAAGTAGTTATTCAGGACAAGTGATCCCTGTGTTAGGACAGTGCAGCCTTCTTGCAACATACAAGGGACAAACAAAACTTGTGTCATTGTGCGTCCTTCGTTCTTCTTCTGCAGTGAACTTGTTTGGTTTCGATTTATTTCAGTTGTTTAACTTGTCTATAGTAAATCAGGTCCTATCAGTGAACCAGACTGTGCCTTCAGCCAGTGTTTCTCGTCTATGTGAAGAATTTGCAGACATTTTTGCACCGGGCCTTGGTTGCGCTAAGAACTATAAAGCACATTTGGAACTGAAAGTAAACGCGCAACCGAAATTTTTCAGAGCGCACAATGTTCCCCACCCATTGCGTGATGAGGTCGCAAGAACATTGCACGATTTGGAATCACAAGGTGTAATTGAACGTGTGCAGGCTTCTCTCTGGGCATCACCCTTAGTAATTTTGCAAAAACCTTCCGGAAAATTGAGACTTTGCGTGGACTTCAAGGCAACAGTGAATCCCCAACTAGTGACTGCAACTTTTCCTTTACCCCGCTCGGAAGATCTTTTTGACAAACTGTGCCCGGGTAAATATTTTTCGAAGTTGGACCTAGCAGATGCGTACTTGCAAATACCGGTGGACGAAGAATCCCAGCGCGTTTTAGTTGTTAACACGCATCTTGGTTGTACCGATTCAAACGACTGCCATTCGGGTGTGCATCCGCCCCTGCATTGTTTCAGCAATATCTACAAACTGTTTGTGCGTCAGTCCCTACTGCAGCAAACTCTCTGGACGATATTGTGATGTCTGGAAAGACGGAAGACGAACATTTAGCCAATCTCAGAACATTATTTCAGGTCTTGCGACAAAATGGTCTTCGGTTGCGGAAGGACAAATGTGTGTTTTTTGCTCGTGACTTACCCTATCTGGGCCTTGTACTCAATGCCCAAGGCATACATCCCCGTCCCGAGCACCTCCGTGCCATACAAGACTTGCCTTCGCCGCAGAATTTGAAGCAGCTACAGAGTGTGCTGGGAAAAATCAATTATTATCATCGCTATGTGCGCCACGCCTCTTCCATTTCAGCTCCGTTTCATCGCTTACGCCGTAAGGGTGTTCCGTTCGTCTGGACGACGGAATGCGAACGCGCTTTTCGCCAGTTGAAATCGGCGTTGCTTTCCCATACTTGCCTTACGCCATTAGATCCCCGGAAGCCCCTTTTATTGATGGTGGATGCATCGGATTTCGGGATCGGTGCTGTGCTTGCGCACAAAGATGGTTCGCACGATCGCCCTATTGCCTTTGCGTCCAAATTGCTCTCGTCTGCGCAAAGACATTATTCACAGATCGAGAAAGAAGCGTTGGCTCTCGTATTTGGTGTTACTAAGTTTCATGATTTCTTGTGTGGTCGTCACCTTACCATCATCACAGACCACAAACCTTTGACATCCCTTTTTCATCCGAACAAGCCAGTACCTCCACGTACAGCGCAGAAATTCATTCGCTGGTCTATTTTCCTCTCGCAGTACCGCTACGATATCTTGTATCGGTCCACTGCTAAGCACGGAAACGCCGATGCGTTGTCCCGTTTGCCTGTTGCTGAGGATAGAGCATTCGATTTCTCCGAACTTGCTTGCATGTTCATTGATTCGGAAACCAATGACGTGGTCGAATCGTTTCCGATTGATTTTCGTCGTGTAGCTACAGCCACAGCTGCCGACCCTGTCCTTGCTACCGTTCTGCGTTTTGTTGCTACGCAATGGCCCTTGTCAAAGTCACGGATCGAGGATCCGTTGGTTCACCGATTTTTTGCTCACAAGGAGAGACTTTTTGTTCGACGGGGTGTTTTGCTGTTGCGTTCTGATAATGATCAGTCCAGGGTCGTGGTCCCACGTTCGTTACAGTCCTCTGTCTTACAGCTTCTCCACCAAGGACATTGGGGTATAATGCGAACGAAACAACTTGCTCGTCAGCACTGTACTTGGTTCGGAATCGATGCTGCGATTACGCATATGTGCTCTTCTTGCATGGCGTGTGCCGAACAACAATCCGCACCACCGCGGAAATTCTTTGCATGGCCAAAAGCCACTTCCCCTTGGCAACGCTTACACATCGATTTTGCTGGTCCCTTCTGGAATGCTCGATGGTTAGTTGTTGTCGATTCATTCAGTAATTTTCCTTTTGTTGTCTGGATGTCTTCCACGACGTCATCTGCCACCATCCAAGCGTTATCCGCTATCTTTTGCGTTGAAGGTCTTCCACAGACTATTGTTTCCGACAATGGCCCACAATTCATGTCCGCAGAATTTCAGTCATTCTGCAAGGCCAATGGTATTCAACATCTGACGTCCGCGCCGTTTTCGCCACAGTCAAACGGTGCCGCTGAACGTTTGGTCAGGACTTTCAAGTCACAGATGTTGAAGTTGAAAGAGTCGCATTCTCGGGAGGACGCGTTATTGCTCCTTTTGTCCTCGTATCGCTCTCAGCCTCGAGATGGTCGCTCGCCGGCTGAGTTGTTGCACGGTCGCCCTCATCGCACCTTGATGTCTTTGCTGCATCCGCCGCATTAGGTTCCTGTGCAGCTGCAGACACCTGCTTTTGCCCCAGGAGACGTTGTATACTATCGCAACTATCGAGGTTCACGGCGTTGGCTCGCAGGGCGCATTCTTCGCTGCCTCGGCCGCGCTGTGTATCTGGTTTTGGGGGCCTCTGGTGAGGTGCGTCGGCATCTCAATCAGCTGCGTCTCTGTCGTCGCACGGGTTCTGCCGCTCCCCGTCTGCTTTCAGCGACGGTGCCGTCCGGTCAGCGCCCTGGGGATCCATCTACTGTCTCGCCTCAGCCCCAGGTGTTACCGACGCTGCCTTCCATTTTGCCCCATGGCGACGCGCCGCCGCCGCCGCCTGTTCTCCCGCCGGCGACGCCCGCAGTGGAAGCGTCGCCTCCCTGGGTCACGCGCAGCCGATCGCATCCCGTGACCCGTTGTCCTCCGCCATGGACTTCTTGCCCGCTCCGGACCACATGGCATCTTCGCCCGTCGGGTGCCCCGACCCGATGGAGGTCGACCCTTCGGCCCCTCCTGTCTCTTTACGGGCGCATACACCGCATGTTGGCGTGCACCCTGCACTAGGTTTTCAGGTGTTTCCTAGCTCCCCTCGGACCGAATGGCAGGGTGCGGGTGGCACAGCCGCGCCTGTTGTTAGGCTCCCCACCTCGTCGCATACGTCAACATGGGGTCCTCCCCACGGCGGGCGGAAGCCTTATAACACAACCGTACGCCGATTTGCGGGGGAGGAATGTGGTGTCACCGCCAGACACCACACTTGCTAGATGGTAGCCTTTAAATCAGCCGCGGTCCGTTAGTATACGTCGGACCCGCGTGTCGCCACTATCAGTGATTGCAGACCGAGCGCCGCCACATGGCAGGTCTAGAGAGACTTCCTAGGACTCGCCCCAGTTGTACAGCCGGCTTTGCTAGCGATGGTTCACTGACAAATTACGTTCTCATTTGCCGAGATGATAGTTAGCATAGCCTTCAGCTACGTCATTTGCTACGACCTAGCAAGGCGCCATTATCATTTGCTATTTATCTTGTGATGCATGTACCGTCAAGAGCTATGTTCACCACTTATGGATTAAAGTTAAGTATTCCAGAAGCTACGTACTTTTTTTACTAGACTCAACTCCTTTAACTGTTCCAGACCTCACGCCAGCCTGCGTGAGTTTAAACGCGTGCCTTTCGGCTATCTCATAGTGACTTGGCTGTCTTGCCAAGTCACAACAGTCAGTGCTTTCGATGCATAAGCCAAGGTTGTTCGCAGCCGTCCGAGTCCCTGTGTGCCACAACCGCTCCTACACCTGTATCAGATGCGTCTGCTGTAATAACTATATACTTTGTTAGATCAAAATGAGCAACGATGCGTTTCTCGGCCGCACGTAATCGAGCAGCGGCGCGCTCGATTACGTGAGCGGAGGCACGGGGTCGTTAGCAACTGTGATTCAACCCATGGAAGGCACGCTCGCAAGCTGGTGTCGACTGCAAAAGCACTCGTTTTTTTGTGTAACTGGGACAAGGAGGCAGTTTCTGTAGTTGATGCGGGTAAGAACTTTCGGTAATACATCTTCCCCAGAAAGAAACTAAGTTGCTTAAGGGTTGTTGGTCTGGGAAGTTTGACTGTGGCTTCGACATGTTTATCCAGAGGATGAATTCCCGAGCTCCGTGCTGGAAATAATGTGACCGAGGTACTCAATCTCAGGTTGGAAAAAACATTTTTCTTTTCTGCATTTTAAGCCAGCCTCCCTTAAGACGCTGAATGAAGATTTCAGATTGCGAAGGTGTTCCTCCGCGGTTCTCCCTGTTACAATGATGTCGTCTAAATAGTTAATCCATCCGTCCACTTTGAGTACTAATTGTTACAAAAACGGTTGAAAAATGGCGGGGGCACTAACTATACCAAACATTAAGCGTTTCAAACGATAGGGTCCGTGCTGCGTGTGAAGTGTAAGAAACTATTGATATTCTGCATCAAGGGGAAGTTGGAGGTATGCAAAGTGGTTCAAATGGCTCTGAGCACTATGGGACTTAATTTCTGAGGCCGTCAGTCCCCTAGAACTTAGAACTACTTAAACCTAACTAACCTCAGGACATCACACACATCCATGCCCGAGGCAGGATTCGAACCTGTGACAGCAGGGATCGCGCGGTTCCAGACTGTAGCGCCTAGAACCGCTCGGCCAAATCGGCCGGCTGGAGGTACGCATCCGCTAGGTCTATTTTAGAGAAGAAGTTTCCACCTTTTAATTTTGACAGTAATTCTTCCGGCTTAGGAATAGGATATGTCTCATTCTCCGACTGGGCGTCGACAGTTACTTTAAAATCGCCGCACAGGCGGATCTTCACCGCTGGATTTCGCACTTTGACTAAATGGGGTAGCCCATTGACTAGAAGGAATAGGTTCTAGAACTCCAGTTGCAGTTAGGAAATCCAATTCTTCCTTTACTTGGTCTCTGAGAAGTAACGGAACGGCGCGGGCTAGTGAGTACTGAGACCGTCCATTATTTTTCGGTGCGACGTGCTCCTCAGAATCCTTTGCGGTGCCGAGTTCCGGGGTGAACAAGTCCCCACAATCATGACAAAGTGTCCCTAGGCCCGAGTACCGAACATCTTCGGCTATCAAATTCACAGAAACGTTTACTGAAAATCCAAATTTGTGAAAAGAGTCAAGTCCAAATAAGTCCTCAGCGGAATCACTGTTAACGACTGAGAAGGTGATGTGGTGGGTGACATTATGATATGTCGTTGGCAATTCGACTTCACCATGTACTGACATGGTATGTTTATTATATGGCAGTATGCGTCTCTTTGTTGCTTGCGAGGGAAGAGCTCCAAGTTTCAAATAGGTACCATGATTCAGAATGCTACCGGCTGCGCCGGTGTCTACTTGTAATTCAGCTGGCTTCTCTGCAACCTGCGCTTCTATGAAAAGCTTATTGGAGGTCTCTTGGTGGTCTGTGGAGGCTACCGGATTAACATCCATCTGTTGGCCAGGATGCTGTCTTGCCTGACGGCATTTACGACATACAGAAGCTAAATTTCCGTTGGCAGAACTGTTTTGGCAACAGGCCCATCTATTAGGACAGTCTTCACGTTAATGTTTCTTTTTTAAACAATCCGGACATGACGGCAATCGTTTCGGTACCCAAGACCGGTTTGATTGGCTCGAGCGCGGTGGAATACGTTGTTGGTTAACAGTACGGCGTCCCGCCTGTACTGTTGCTACGTCCAAGTCGCCACCAGTGTGGCCATTGGCTGCTGGCTTGGATGTGTTTACATTAACGGCTTCTATGTCGATCCATGACTCCAGTTTCTTGCCTGCTGCTCGGGCCGCTTCGAAGCTTTGTGATGAGTCCAAAACTTTGTCTAATGACGGGTCTTCGAGTTGAAGTGCCTCAAGCTGGATATCCCTGTCTAGAGTACCCCGGATGATCACGTCCCTGATCATTTCTTCTACATAGGACTCCTTACGTTTAGAGGCAACAAAATGACATTTTCTATCTAAACCTTGCAACTCTGTAGGCTATTCTCTATGAGTCTGGTTTGGCTGTTTCTTGCATAGGTAAAATGCTACCCCAGAGGAAATAGCATGGGTGTGCCGCTGGTAATATTTAGCTAGTAACGAACGAATATTTGAAAAGGTGAGCTCTGGAGGCCAATTTGTACAGTAGTCGGTAAATCTCAGGATTTGACCAAGAAAAGGACAAAGATTTCATGAGACTGGCGTCATTTACCTTGAACACGTGGAAATGCTACAATAGCTTTGATTCATCGGCTTCCCAGTCCTCAAAAGCCTCATCAAAGGAAGGAAAAGGCGGAATTTGCTATGTTGCTTGCGTCTGTAGTAAACTTTGAAGAAGTGGTTGGAGAGTTTTCAGTAGCAGCTTCTGGCTCTCGTCCTGTCGATGAATAAGTTGAGTCAGTAGAGCTTCCAATATAGATGGTTGCTGGCTCGTTGCATTTCATTGCGTTATAACCAGGAATAACACAATAAATATATCACCGTTCTGCGGTTTATTGACACAATACTTATACAAAATAATTCTGTTCCCAGGCGCCAAGTGTAGATGAACACTTCATGGAAAATTATATAAATTGATGGTGGTTATATCAATGTCCAGGAAGCGCAAGTGAAATGCAGAATTCCGCTGGAAGCCACAAGCCAGTTAACACACTAAGCCTATTGAACGCTGAAGTCCAATTTCTAGTATGCATTCGGATTCTAGGTCCAGAGCGCAGCCAAATCAACATCGAACAGCAGGTCCACCGAGGTTGTGGAATAGAACATAGCACCATGAAAACTGACTTGTAGACTTCAGTAGCAGCGTTAAATAAGGCTTCAGTTGAGTGTTGTGGGTGGCTAATCGATGTGGTTTGAAGAGCGCTCTAGATTTAATAGTGGTGGATACCACATAGATGTTAATTTTATCAAAATAACGGAAATAAGTACGTTTAATGCAAACGGTTGGTTGCAGTTCAATTTATATCTAGCAGTCAAATCTTATGCCTGTAGTAACTGCAACCTGATAACAGGCAGGATATCACATTTGAACAGGATCCTCGATATTGACGAAAACACAAAGTCGGTCATAGGCATCAAGCATCGTTTTCTACGAAAATGGTTTTGAGCGATTAGTTCAGCAACACATACAAAGAGGAAATGGTTGCGATAACAAACTCGAACGCTTAGCGACATGCAATCCTGAGCGAGTAGACAGCAACACGACGGATACAGGAATTATTGACCTTAAGGTCGTTGTAACGAGAATGAATACTGGAACATCGAAATAGGCCAAAAATGAACACATCATATGTCTGTTTAAAAAATCAGATAAGAATCCACTTGACGCCTCTCTATGTGACAGTCTCTATTCCTTTCACAGTAACTATGTAAGCGTCCAGCAGATGAGTCTTAAATTCAAAGAAATAATGTTGACGGCAGTGGGGAATTTTATACCAAGTAAGATAATAAGATAGGAAACAGATCTACCATGGTACACAACGCAGGTCAGGACATTGTTAAAGAAACGACGGAGATAGCATGCCAGATTTAAAAGAACGCAAAATCTCCAAGAATGGGGACGCTTTACAGGAGCTCGCTACTTTATGTGGACCTGAATGTGAGGTACTTTAGTAGTTTCCGCACCGAAAATTTGTCTCGAAATATGGCAGAAAATCCGAAGAGATTCTGGTCGTATGAATACATATCAGTGGCAACATGCAATCAGTACCGTATGGTATCAATGGTAATATTACCAACGACAGCGCCAGTAAAGCGGAATTGATAAACACGGTTAATCAAAATTGTTTCACCAAAGAAGCTGTAATAAATGTTCCAGAATTTGAAACAAGACCAACCGAAAACAAGAGTAATCTGCCGGATGGTAAACGACATCATCACTCCAAAAAATCTGTGAGGGGAACTCAAAATGGCTCCTAAATTGTTAACACAAATTAAGAGCGGCAGAAGAGTTTCAATATTTCTCTGGGGAGCCTCTGATGAAGATGGTGTCTGATGTCGCAATCAAAAAAGGGACTGATGACACCCCTCCCCCCCCCCCGACCCCCTCGTCACGGTTTGTTTGCATACCGTGAAACGGTAGGTTCGAAAGGATTATACCTTCAAATTTATGTTATATCCAAACGGTTATATCCCATTACAACATCCAGGAAGTAGCAAAAAAATGAATATGCGAATCAAAATCACGAAAAAAATGCTAGAAACGAGGCCTTGCTGTAGTTTACAATGGCGTCACTAAACACCCTTACTTTAGCAATAAAGTAGCAGAGTAAGTCCTGGATTGCTATAATTTTAATTTTTATTACTAATATTCGCGTGTGTAAATATTTACTAGATATTTACGGATGATTCTTTCATAATGGTGATTCTTTCCCGGCAGATGTTTAAAATGTTAAATTACTGCTATAACTTTTAATGTTCTTAATCGGAATATAATGTAGTGACCATTACAATTTGTAATAAATAATATTGATTGCTTTTTCTTCCTGACCTGATGAAGTTATTCTCACAAATCAGAAGACTATCTTTGTGGTCTTCCCACTCGGTTGCACCGTCCAACAGTTACAATTGAAATGTTTTATTGTCCCTTGCGTTGACGTATTAACAAGTAGCAGTATCTTTAAAATGCAAATCTTACGCCTTACTTGGCACAGTCATATTTCGTTTCATCGTGGCAGACACCTTCTGCAGGTTTCCAACTATTTACCGGCGGTTTCCGCCAGTGGCAGCGAAAAGACCTAATGCATTACACTTGTTGTTCTGAAGTGCTGTGTTACGAGTAAAAGTTATTACCGTATTTGAGTAGATACAAGCTCTGTCAGCGTAACATACGCTGATGACTCTACAGTAAACTCGGCGTATAGTATCAATCACAAGATGCTTGTCACCGCAAGCATAATACTGCTGAAACAATGTGCGACCAATCAATCGAGCGTGGCCGCAATATGTAGGTACTTTTTTTATATGATGAAATTTCATTCTCCGGTAGACGAGGGCCGGCGGTGATACAGCCATTCCGCTCTCCAGCGTTTTATGTTACAAAATTAAAATTTTGTTTATTAAAGTTTTAAAAAATTTTAAGCGGAAACATAGTGTGACACTTGTAACAGGCCACCTTTGACTATATAACGGCGCGACGTGTTTCACATGTCATCACATGAATAGGATTACTATTTTTAAGTAACGGCAGATATTTTTATCTAACAATGCAATAGCATCTCGCACCACCAGCTATTGGTGAAAAAGAAATGCCGAAATTATGAGAGAAAGTGAGCAGAAACTATCGTACACCGGTTTACTGAATGTATTACGAAGACTGTGCACCAACACACGCCAAGTTTCCTATTATAGTGATGGATTAGAAGGGTTGTGCAACTAAAAAAATCATTTGACTGGTAAACCATATAAATGCTATAGGAACAGAGGCATAATATACAGCATATACAAGAAAACAGAGGGAACAGTAAGAGTGGAAGATCAACTGAGAAGTGCCTGAACTAAAAAATGCGTAAAACATGGGCCCAATCTTTCTCCTGTACTGTTCAAATGGCATACCCAAGAAATATAGAATAAATTACAAGAAAGGTTTAGAAGAGGGATTAAAATTCACGGTGGAAGGGTATCAATGATAAGATTCAGTAATCCATTGTTATTGTCTGTGAAAGTAAGGACGAATTACAGGACCTACTGAATGAAACAGTCAATCTACTAAGCACAGAATATGGATTGAGAGTAAACTAAAGAAATATGAAAGGCCATGTACTCTTCAACAGAACCATGCCTTAACCGACTTTGGGAAACCACAACATTTACACAAGATCACCTGACAAAATATTAGTCACCCACTTATAAGAGCAGTTTGGTCGGTTTGAAGCTCAGTAGGCTGTGTACAGCTGGTATCAGATGGTGTACAACTGGTATCAGGTGGTGTACAACTGGTATCAGCTAGTGTACAGCTGGTATCAGGTGGTGTGCTACTGGTTTTTGGTGATGTAAAAATGGCTTCAGGTGGTGCACAGCTGGTATCAGCTAGCGTACAACTGGTATCAGTTGGTGCAAAACTAGTATCAGCTGGTACCAGGTGGTGTACAACTAGTGTCATGTGGGGAACAACTGGTTCCAGGTGGCGTACAACTGCATCAGGTGGTGTGCCACTGCCATCAGGTGGCGTACAACTGATCTCAAGTTGACATGTGACCTTCCATCACTGGCCTAAGTCATTTCAGTGAAGTGGATGTCTGTGCCAGTCGGTTTTAAGGATTCAGCAAAGTATGATGGATCGACATGGAGAAGCGTGCAGTGGTGGAAATGGTCTACTGTGTAATGTCTAAGACTCAGGGAACAC
Organism: Schistocerca americana; assembly: GCF_021461395.2. NCBI lineage: Eukaryota > Metazoa > Arthropoda > Insecta > Orthoptera > Acrididae > Schistocerca > Schistocerca americana. Next base: position 547,223,479 of record NC_060119.1, read on the forward strand.
CTGAGGAAGACGTTGAGCTACGGCGTCGAAATATCGTGTTGGGAAGACGCCGACTACCGGCAGTACACCTGATCTCAACGAGATGACACATTGTCTGTCACGTTTCAACGTGCCCATCACCACACGGCGAATGCACTAGCCGGACATGTTGGTACCAACACGGAATGTCCAACGTGTGACAGCCATGTAAGGAGGCGTAAGAACAATGTTTGTAAAATGATCCTGACCGACAGGGACCCAACACGAATGTCACGCCTTGTCAGTGCCAATCGGGTTCAAAGCAGCAAGAATTGCAGTTGGCAGTAAATGCAGGCCAATTTCAACCGGTTTTGTGAGTTAACAATGCGAAGGAAAGTGCATGCAGTGGACATTTGGTGTCGGATACCTCGCAAAAGACCACGTCTCACAGTAAAACATAACGCTCGGCGTCTTCAGTAGGCCAAAGAACACAAAAACTGGACCGTAGCTGACTGGAGGCATGGAGTGGTGTCCCACGAGTCTCAATTTTGTCTCTTCTAATGACGCAAGGCATCAAGCGCACTGACATCCCAATGTGATGTTTAACTTGCAGTGAGTGGGGGTTGTGGTTCAGGCTGGAGGTCCTTCTGTCACGTTTTGGTAGTGTTTTTTTGTTATGACCAGGCGATACTACACTATGTGATCAAAAGTATCCGGACACTTGGCTGAAAATGACTTACAATTTCGTGGCACCCTCCATTGGTAATGCTGGGATTCAGTATTATGCTGGACCACCCTTAGCCTTGATGGTAGCTTCCACTCTTCCCAAAGCCGTTCTGTAGGATTCAGGTCACGACTCTGTGCAGGCCAGTCCATTAAAGGGATGTTATTGTCGTGTAACCACTTCGCCACACGCCGTGCATTATGAAAAGATGCTCGATCGTGTTGAAAGATGCAATCGCCATCCCCGTATTGCTCTTCAACAGTGGGAAGCAAGAAGGTGCTCAAAACATCAATGTAGGTCTGTGCTTTGATAGTGCCACGCAAAACAACAAGGTCTTCTAGCCCCTTCGATGAAAAACACGACCACACCATAACACCACCGCCTCCGAATTTTACTATTGGCACTACACACGCTGGCAGGTGACGTTCACTGGGCATTCACCATACCCACACTCTGCCATCGGATCGCCACATTGTGTACCGTGATTCGTCACTCCACACAACGTTTTCCCACTGTTGAATCGTCCAATGTTTACGCTCCTTGCGCCAAGCGAGGTGCCGTTTGGCATTTATCGACGTGATGTGTGGCTTATGAGCAGCCGCTCAACTCCCGCCTAATTGTCATAGTACTTGCAGTGGATCCTGATGCAGTTTGGAATTCCTATGTGGGGGTCTGGATAGGTGTCTACCCATTACACATTACGACCCTCTTCAACTGTCGGCGGTCTCCGTCAGTCAACAGACTAGATCGGCCTGTACGCTTTTGTGCTGTACTTATCCCTTCACGTTTCCACTTCACTATCACATCGGAAACAGTGGACCTAGAGGGATGTTTAGGAGTGTGGAAATCTCGAGTACAGACGTGTGACACAAGTGACATCCAATCACCTGACCACCTTCGAAGCCCGTGAGTTCCGCGGAGCGCCCCATTCTGTTCTCTCCCGATGTCTAATGACTATTGAGGCCGCTGATATGGAGAACCTGGCAGCAGGTGGCAGCACAATGCACCTAATATGAAAAACGTATGTTTTTGGGGGTGTCCGGATACTTTTGATCACAAAGTGTACTTTCATCCGGCCACAACTGTGGGTATTTTGATTGCTCAGTGCGGTGGTATATCAAACTAGAACACATGAAATATTTGTTCGCTTTATCACATAAACGAATAAACCATTTACATTACTTTGACACACGTCTTTGTCACGGGATTACTGGATGGCTCTGAGCACTATGGGACTTAACAGCCATGGTCATCAGTCCCCTAGAACTTAGAACTACTTAAACCTAACTAACCTAAGGACATCACACAACACCCAGTCATCACGAGGCAGAGAAAATCCCTGACCTCGCCGCGGGATTACTGGATAATTTACAACAGTTATGGACTAGTAAAGCATCACTTGATGCACTAATCAACAAACTGTTCTCTTGAGGTATAATGTTCGACATTAACAACAGTACGTGTTCATATGAAACTTTAACTATTCGTTGTTCTTAGACGATGACGTTGACAGCAGTAACTAAGGTCTCGAACTGTGGCAGAGCTCTTGCATGCTTAACACTATACTGCCGTTGCGTGATGGCGCTGTAGTCCTCGGGGACGGGCATGGTCCTCAAGAGTGCGTCCCTTACATCGTTGTGTATTACAGTGAGCCCTCGCTAATGTCTGTGGTATCGATTAGCGTTATCGACTTTGATGTGGCACTGTGACCTTTGGATGACACCACATCTTTCGTACCATGATTGGAACTCGCTCTTTCAGGTTACGGTGACCAAGCGATGTTTCTTCTTCATCATTTGCATAATGAGTATGCTGTTGTAACTTCATCGTTCCAAGTTGACAACAGCTGTGTTCAAAGGGTTGCACACATTTCCTAGTTTAACGAAAACTCAGGTGCCCCTATTGCACTCCAATTGGCTCGGTAATCCACACGGCCTTAATCCAATAAAAAATGTCTTGGATTGCTTGGTGTAGCGAGTGAAACATGTAAATCAACATCCTCGCAATTTGATAGCTCTGCTGGGTCTAATCATCAACGAGTAGCTTCAGCTGGATGTGGCATACATGAAGAAATTTATTAACTTTTTACCCCCGTGAACTGGGACCATATTCGGGGCTAGAGGCGGTGTTTCACGGTGTTGGAGTAATGTCTCCAGAGGGTGGCACATTTTTTGCCCGTTGTGCTTATATACTACTGGAGGCAATGTACAGTGTGTGGTGGAGGGTACTTTTACGCAGTTTTAACGGATTTCTGTTCTATTCCATTCGCATATTAAGTGAAAAGAAAATGGCGGTCTATGTACCTCAGTGGGTGCACTAACCAACCATACGAAGAATATGCAGCGGCCACAGCAAAACTGTTGACCGTGTTTCTTGGAACAGAGCTTTTCTAAATTTAGCCAACAGTATTGCTCGAGTACTGCATCTTCTTCCAAGTACACACATATTTTAAATTTCGCGACCATTTGCGTGATCTTTCGTATAGGCTTTGCCAACCTATTACGAGCGCAGGAGTGCGTCTCTGACTTCGTTAGATGTCTCCGGCGTGTCTGCTTCAGTAGGACTAACAACTCTGAAGCAGTACTCTGGAAGTGACCGCACTAGCGCCTTGGGCGCCGTTTCTTTTGCAAATCCACTACATTTTTCCAGTACTTTTCCATAAAAATCTGAATATTCCATTCGCCTTCCCTAATACTGAACTTTTATCTTCGCCCTATTTAATATCCCTTCTTAATAATAACACCAAAAATTTATACCTGCATCTACGTACATACTCTGCAAGGAACCGTAAGGTGCATAGCTCGCGCGTACAACGGCTAATCATTTCCTTTCCGGTTTCACTCGCAAATAGAGCGAGGGAAAAAAAGACACTCTGTGAGACCTAATTTCTCTTATCTTCGCGGTCCTTACCTGAAATGTGTGTTGGCAATAGTACAGTCTTTATGAGTTAACTTGAAATGCCTGTTCTCTAAATTTTTTCAACAACGTTTCGCGAAAAGAACGTCGCCTTGCCTCTGGCGATTCCCATTTCACTTCATGAAGAACCTCCGTGATACTCACGTATTGATCGAAACCAATGTTGACAAATCTAGCAGCCTGCCTCTGAACTGCATCAATGTCTGTCTTCAATCCGACCTGGCAGTGATGCCAAACACTTGAGCAGTACTCAAGAATGGATCGCACAAGTGTTCTGTATGCAGACTCCTTTACAGATGAACTACACTTTTGTAAACATTGAGAGATTGCAGGGCACTCTCACTTCTGATTCGGTGTTATGCCGCTTCATGTTCTTAGGGAATATGATCTTTATTGTGATTTGACTTCATACATCTTGATGAAATGGTGGGCAGTAGTTAATGCTCTTGCTTGCATGCTCTGGGGAAGGAATGGTAAGCTTTACCTCCATTCAAAGGAATAGGGTGCGGATTTAATGACTGCAGTAGAAGAGCACAGCGACAGTGGGCTGAGGGAAGCGCGTTTTTTCTGCGGAACCTGGGTGGAAACATTTTCAGACAGCCGAGTTCTGCAGTCTCATTGCACAGGCATGTTGATTGGCACTGGTCAGGAGGCAGCTGCGTCCAGGTGGACTGGCTAGCGCTGAGAAGTCGCCGCTGCAATGGCCATCACATTCTAGACCATCAATAAAGCAGAGGATGGGCCCTTGTTAGACAGGAAGCCAACAAAACAACTGTGAGCGTTCTGCGAATTTCTGTGGGACAGGCCACTGGCGCTCAGACGTCCAGACTCTGTTACAAAACATATTTGTGAAAGCACGAGGCTTTTAGTGAGTTTATGGCCATTCTTTGGAAACTATTAAATGGACACAACAGGGGAGATAACAAGCTTTTATGGAGGGGTGTGGTTCCATCCTGGTCATGTTGTTAGCAAAGGACAAGGCGTGAACGCACGGGAAAGAGGCCGCGAAGCTGAATCTTTTTTTTTTTTTCTTTTCTGCCAATTAACTTTAAAGTCTCTGATTGGTCAAATCGGTATATGCAGAGCAAGGGGCGCTCTCCGGGCTTCGAATGCCGCGCTCCAGCTCGTGATTGGCTTGTGCTAAAGTGGGAGAAGTCTAAGATGTAAATGATCTTTTGCTACCGAGCTGAGGAGGAAAGTGGACAGAAAGAGAAAATGACTCTGGTACTGGCGCTTCGTTAGTAAAGAACTGCAGGTCTTTACCTAAACGGTGAGACTTGTGTCCTTTGCCAGTGTGCCACTTAGAGCCTATGCCAGTCACCTTCTGAACCATCAGAAGTACTGCTTCCAGCACCACGCACACAGTAAGTCATACGTGGGTGCACTTATTTGTCTTGAGTCAGCCGTCTAAACATTTGACATATTCCGTCATGCATAGTCATGGCACGGAGTCAAATTAGTTTGGCAGACCAGCAAACGGGTCCACCTGCACACTGGAATCCACCGGGGTTTCAGAGGCTCATAGGAAAGTACCTGCGTTCCGAATGTGTGTGTGTGTGTGTGTGTGTGTGTGTGTCTATTTACATTATGTTTCGATTACGTTTTCTTTTTCCTCATCTTCATCACTGTCAAACTCACACACACACACACACACACACACACACACACACACACACACAGAAGTAATTAATTTCAGGCATAGAAATAACAATTTTCAAATCGTAATTTTGGGTTACACAATTTATCTACTTTAAGGTGTAAGAGGTTGCAAATGACAAACTGTGAAACAAAACAGTCACTGTAGAAACACAATACATCAGTAAAACCACACCATGTGGTAAAAAGGTATGATTTCATAATTTCATAATTTTATGTGTTTTTTCGAATATCTGTAATTACGATTTAAAAATTAGTAGTTAAAGTAAAGAACATTCTTTAACAGTCATAAAATAAAAGCCCACTGAAGATGCTGCAACTGCAGTGAAACATGCTTGGGTTAAAAAAGAAAATTGTGTTTTGCTAAAGGCGGACCCTATCCAAAACATATACATTGTTAAAGTAAACACGGAAAAAAGAGCTCCAACCCCGAGATGATTACCTGCATGAATATTCATTTGTGGCCAATTTTTATAACTGCTTCGTTGTGTCCTTTTTTGTCTTAGATAACTCCTTCGCTCTGTGTCGTTTTCTTTGTCTTAGAGTGTCTATAGAGAATAATAGCGGTCGTATCACACTTCTTTAGGACACTCCTGACGATACCGTTGCCTCTGATAAACGTACTACGTCCTATTACTTACGGAGTCCTGACATACCTGTGAATCTGTTCCGTATGCTCGAACATTCCGTAACAGTCTGCGGTGGGGCGTCATGGCAAAGCTTTTCGTAAGACTTGTAATATTGGCTCTACCTCTTGCCCTTCGTACGTGGTCCACAGATACCTTGCTAGAAAACGGCAGCTTGAGTTCCGCACGAGTTATATTTTCTAAATCCACGCTGATTTGTGGACACAAGCTTCACCGTCTCGAGGACTTTTTTATTTTCGATCTGAGAATATGTTCAAGAATTCTGTAGCAAATCGGTATTAAGGATATCGATCTGTAATTATGCTGGTCCATTCTTTTACCATTCTTATATACAGGAGTCATCTCCGCTTTACTTGGGACATTGCACAGAGCGGAAGATTCGCGATAAATGCAAGGTAAATAAGGGACCAATGTTAAACCGGATTGGGATTCCATCTGCATCTGACGACTTGTTTGTTTTTAACACTTCAAATTGTTTCTCTACGCCAGGGATCCCTTTTACTACTTCTCCCATACGGGAGGCTGAGCGGTAGTCAAACGATGGCATGTTTACACAGTACTCTTGTCTGTATGATTCCTTAAACGCGAGATTTATAGCTTTGGCTTTTCGTTTGCTGTCTTTTGATGGCACACGACGCTGAACAACGAGTGACTGGATAGATGCCTTCGACCCACTTAGTGGTTTTACGTAGGACCATAATTTTCCGGGTACTCGACATGACATTTTGATAAAGTATGACGAAATTAGTAGTTGAATGGTTTGCGCGTCGATGTTTTTACAGATGCACGAATTTCTACTATCCTTTATCTGTCTTCATTTACAAGTTCTTTTTTGAACCGAGAGCTACTTCAGCATTTTCCGGATTTTGTAATTAAATCACGGTGGCTCTTTTTCGTCCTTAATCCATACTCGGCACATAATTTCCAAGGATGCCATCTACAATCCTTATATACTTTGTCCATAATTCCTATACGTCCATCACATTGAAATTAAATAATGCTAATAACTGCCTATCTTTCTAGCAAAAATACTCTCCTAGCCTTTTTGAAGGATTTACTATATGATATTCAGTGCTCCAGATATTCACCGCTTATCTTGTAATAGAGTACTATCAATACATTTCTCTTTCTTACAGGTATAAGCTTGAATTTATTCGTATTCAAAGAGAGTTACAATTCATTTCACCGAATGGAAATTATATCGAGGGCCTTTTACATTTCCTTATGATCGTTGCATGATACTAATTTTCTGTACATGATATCGTCAGCGAACATTCTGATAGTTGCGTTGACCCTAAATCGCTTATCTATGTTGAGGACTTCGCAGGTTCCCTTACGCTTCGTTGGGGCACGCCCGATGTTACTTCCATTTTTGTTGGGCATTCGCCATCCAGTTTACTGTTTTAGTGTCTGGGTTCTTATATCAAACAAATTAACGGGCTGAACGTATATTTTTGACGGTATTTCGTTTGATTATAACTTGGTTGTTAGTCTTATACATTGCACCAGTTGAGCTTAGTGAATATAAAGAGACGATTTACTTAGGTAGTTTCAAAGCAAGCATTCTGCAGCGAAACTCGGAATTCCAAACGTGGAAACAGGAAGGTATCCAAAGCGATAACTTCGAGGTTAATAAACAGGTCTTTTTAGGGCGACGTAAAGCTGACAGGCTGGTTTTTGCTGTTATCAGGAACCGCAGTTCTTCGCTAATTGGTCTTATACCACAAATACGAATGCGTTTTGTCTATTTTAGCCATTCTCACTAACAAAAAACGTATACTAGAGGAGATATTGAACGCACAGCCGTGATTTTCAAGACTATTCACAAAATTAATTTGTCTGTTACAGGAGGCAATTAAAACGTTTTGTACGCTGTCTTACTAACATGGGGCACCGAGGTAGCCCCACATGTCTTATAAACTGAGGAAAGTATGAAAATCACAGTGTATGGGACAGACTCATCAGTTTTTATGCATTCAGTTACTTACATCTAAATGAAGATTAGATAAAATTTATAAATCTAATGCTTTTGTTTCTTGAGAAAAATATATATTGACTGTACTAGTTTTTGTGTGCTTCTTGATTGCAACGCATGGATTTGATTTCTAGCACGACGCCGTCCTCGTTTCGTTAGATTATTACCTCTTCTTCTCTTTCTACCCTTCACCGGCAGACGTTTAAACTTGCGCGGATCCCACAGCTGTGATTAGCTGGGGAACCCCTACATAGCCACATGTATTGATACATTTTTTTAACATATTGTTTTACTTCCATATAAAATTTGAAAGTAACGTATAGTAAAATTTTATTTCACTAATTCAAGCGCTATCTCGTCTTTTGCAAAATAAATATGGTTTCGCATCATAAAACTGGAATAAAATTTGAGATCACTACTTAGCAATTGACCGAGGGACCACGTCGAAAGAATGGGGCAAACATTTATAACACTACCGGCTGCTACTGAACTACCGATACACCGATAATATCACTCGTGTAACAGGATTTTAATTTGATCTTGATCGTGGGTATATTGTTTAAGATATCGAACTATTTTCGTTTCTCTAAGGATTTCTGTTGAAAGGAAGCATTAGAAGAACAAACGGAAATCGAACCAAGGTTCTATTACTAATCAAATAAGCTGTAATTATGTGAAAGGAAATGGTGGCCAGTATAATTAGGCAAAGTTGTACCGAGTACTAGCATGGTTAATAAAGAACTTTACGTGATACTGAAATTATGTTTTGCAAATACGATACCAAGTAGTGGCACAATTTATCAAGCAATGTAACAGTAGTTTAACATGAACAACGCAGAAGGAATATTAACCACTTTTGCAACAACTGGCTCTCAGTAACACTTATTGTCTGTCTATTAGAGTAATGATTATTATAAGTAAATAATTACTAATGGTGCAGCAATACTGATTTTGACAAAAGTTTAATTTTTGTCCTTGAAACAGTTGTCAGGTAATTACGTTCACTATTCCTATTATTATTTGTCTACTAAAGGAGCATTCACTTCCTTATATTAATTAGAACAAATGGAACATGTGGTATCTGGCTCAAGAATAGTTTGAATAGCTGTTGCCAGTTGCTTATTATAGCAAGCACATATAAGATAGCCCGCAAGTGCACTTCATTAATACTGCAATTGTAATATGAAACAAAAATCTGGCGCAACAATTTGCATGGGGACACAGAAAATAATCTGTCAGTAGACTCAGATCAAGGCTGAACATATTAGTCGCAACACAATATGAGAAACACTATTAACTACATAGACATGAAACTACAAACACTTTTACTTCTAGATGTACACGATATTTAATTCTTATGCTGATCCTTGAAAGTCTACTGAACAGTAACTACTATCAGTCATCTCAGTTTCTTCAGATAACTGAAATGTTGTACTCAAATTCCAATAAGAACGATTTTTAAGTTGAATACTTTAAATATTTTCTTGGCAATTTAACTTTGGTGAAACTTTAACTATCCTTTAAGAAAAATACGCGGATCACTTCAAATCTTATACTCATTGAAGAATTATGAAATTTACCACTACACGAACTTTATTAACTGTTGTGAAAATGTACTTAAATGGTTTTTCAGCTCAATAAAATAGAATACTCGGGAATATCATACCACTTAAGGTAGGACCCTGTTTAGGATAAAATGATGCTCAATATAAAGTTTACAGAATGCAAACTTATTATTGAAATCAATATTGTTTAACTGGTGCATGCAGTTATGTAGTGCTCAGATTATAATTTGAGATGAAGCTGATGGCAGCATCGATCTGCTGTGGCTTTAACATTCCCATACTTTTACGGTATATTACTTTTGAAATTACATCCACAGATTATTACAGTTATATAAATCGTCATAAATAGTGAAAAAAAAAACATTTACATACACGTTACATCAATGAGCATGGTTATACCGAAGTCACAGTAAGTAGAAACAGACAAAGAAGTTAGGTAAGACAATTAGAGTTAATATCGATAAAAGTGTTACACACTATTCCAAGATTTTACCACCGATAAAGTTACCGAAACGTTAAACTGACAGTTGCCCACTATTTTACCGCTCACTGGAAAAGGCTGTCTTGAAACTGACCACAGACAAAGTTAAAAAGTAAAATTCGCGTGTTATAAACATATAAGAGACAGTGAAGTGAAAATGAGACAGATGGAGAAATAGTAAGTAAACTGTTTATTATTTCAAAATTAATCGCCATAGCTGTGAACACATTTATCCCACTGTGGGACAAGACGGTCAATGCCTTCATGGAAAAATGTTTCCAGTTGTCTGCGAAACCGACGAATGTCTTTCTTCAGGGCTTCAAAAACATGGAAATCGCATGGAGAAAGATAAGCGTTGTACGGAGGATGTGTAAGGGCTTCCCAACCAAACTCTTGCAGCGTAATCGAAACAATAGGGACACCGGCTACGGGAAAGTCATGATGTTTTTCTTTGACTGCAAGGTCCCGCAGCTCATTGACGTTTTGGAACACGGCGCCAGAATTAACGCACAGTGGTACGTGGGTACCGTTCAAAAGATTGAAGCGCCGCATCAAGTCCAAATGCCCAGGGATGTTAACGGACGGCGTCATTGTGTTGCGTAATAATTCCCGCCTACATATTGTCAAAGGCTATCGTGCAGAAGTTTCGCTAGGCCCTTACACATCCTGTTTATAGACTCCCGATATCTCCCCATGCGATTTCCACACTTTTGGATCCCTGAAGAAAGACATCAGTGGCCGTCGATTTGATTTGCACGAAGAGGTACACGTCTGAGGACAAACATAGTTTCTTGGGCAGCAGCAAACACTTTTCCGTGAAGGCACTGACCATCTTACCCCACAGTGGTATAAATGCAATAACAGTTACGGCGATTACTTTTGAAATATTTAACAGTTTGCTTACTTTTATTTCCATCCGTCTCGTTTTCATTTGACTGCCCTTATACAGGGCTATTACAAATGATTGAAGCGATTTCATAAATTCACTGTAGCTTCATTCATTGACATATGGTCACGACACACTACAGATACGTAGAAAAACTCGTAAAGTTTTGTTCGGCTGAAGCCGCACTTCAGGTTTCTGCCGTCAGAGCGCTCGAGAGCGCAGTGAGACAAAATGGCGACAGGAGCCGAGAAAGCGTATGTCGTGCTTGAAATGCACTCACATCAGTCAGTGCATAACAGTGCAACGACACTTCAGGACGAAGTTCAACAAAGATCCACCAACTGCTAACTCCATTCGGCGATGGTATGCGCAGTTTAAAGCTTCTGGATGCCTCTGTAAGGGGAAATCAACGGGTCGGCCTGCAGTGAGCGAAGAAACGGTTGAACGCGTGCGGGCAAGTTTCACGCGTAGCCCGCGGAAAATTGGCTCATGCCACAACTGGAGACCGACAGCGCCGACTTCATCTTTCAACAAGATGGTGCTCCACCGCACTTCCATCATGATGTTCGGCATTTCTTAAACAGGAGATTGGAAAACCGATGGATCGGTCGTGGTGGAAATCATGATCAGCAATTCATGTCGTGGCCTCCACGCTCTCCCGACTTAACCCCATGCGATTTCTTTCTGTGGGGTTATGTGAAAGATTCAGTGTTTAAACCTCCTCTACCAAGAAACGTGCCAGAACTGCGAGCTCGCATCAACGATGCTTTCGAACTCATTGATGGGGACATGCTGCGCCGAGTGTGGGAGGAACTTGATTATCGGCTTGATGTCTGCCGAATCACTAAAGGGGCACATATCGAACATTTGTGAATGCCTAGAAAAACTTTTTGAGTTTTTGTATGTGTGTGCAAAGCATTGTGAAAATATCTCAAATAATAAAGTTACTGTAGAGCTGTGAAATCGCTTCAATCATTTGTAATAACCCTGTACGAAGTTTAGATCTTTGCAGAAAACACTCAGGAGACACTCCATAGGATTGTGTTGCATAGTAAAACATCGCGAAACACCGGCTGTGACAGCTTGGTCTACCTTGTGCTTGGTGATGGAAACTGAGTAACCGAACGCTGCGACATTCGGAGTATCTGAATAGGCTAATCATTACAGCAAGCACGTAAACTTCATAGAAATCCAATGAGACGCTGTAGACAGTATGTAAGTAGGCTGTTTAGGTTTTTATGTTGGTAACGCCACGTAGCGCTCTGTATGAAAATCACTGACTGTGCTGCGTGCAATCTGTGGCTGGTTGGCATTGTTGGAATATTCACTATTGTAGTGTTGGGCAGTTGGATGTGAACAGCGCGTAGCGTTGTGCAGTTGGAGGTGAGCCGCCAGCAGTGGTGGATGTCGGGAGAGAGATGGCAGAATTTTGAGAGCGGACGATCTGGACGTGCGTCCGTCAGAAAGAGTAAATTTGTAATACTGGATATCATGAACTGATATATATACGATGACTTTTGAACATTATTAAGGTAAATACACTGTTTGTTCTGTATCAAAATCTTTCAGTTACTAACTATGCCTATAACCTAGTGCCTTTAGTAGTTAGAATCTTTTATTTAACTGGCAGTATTGGCGCTCGCAGTATTGTAGTAGTTCGAGTAACAAAGATTTTTGTGCGGTAAGTGATTCATGAAAGGTATAGGTTATTGTTAGTCAGGGCCATTCTTTTGTAGGGATTATTGAAACTGAAACTGCGCTGCGCTAAAAAATATATGTGTGTCAGTTTACTGTTGATCAGAATAAGTATAGAGAGAAATGTCTGAGTACGTTCAGTTTTGCTCAGCTCTTTTGAAAATCAAATAACGTAAGAGGTTTACCAGCACAGTAATTTATAATTTTCCGAAGAGGATGTTTCAAGTACTACTATAAACACACGTCGACTGAACTTAAAATTAGAGAAATAAACGTAAACCACGATCGCAAAAGCAACACTAAGAGATCGAAATTATCACTAATCTGAAGTAAAACGAGTTACGATCGTACGACTACCTTGCACAGCGGCCTTGCATAGTTTATGCGGAGAAATAAGAACAAATGTGTTTTGGGTGAACTCTCTTAACAGCTAAAGTAAAAAATCTCTTTGGACAATGTTGTTACGTAAGTTCGTAGTATGTAAATAAAACAGTTGTGCTAATGTATAATGTGTAGATTGAAGTTCTGTGACGCAACTTTTATGGCGTGCTTATTTGTATTTATTCTTTCTTTTTCTTTGATTAAATTATCGTATTACCTGAAATGTTTGAACTTGTATGTATGTAAACATAGCATAGTTTCTATTTTATCAGTATTAAGCCCAGAGAGATTAATATCTGTGAAAAATCAAACGAACGGACAGTTGAAGGTAGGAGTGACTAGAGCCAGAGAAATGGCGTGGCCGGATTGAGTCACGTTCTTGTTACACCGTGTCGCTGATTTTGTCCGGATATGCCGTCATCCAGGCGTATGGTTGCTCGAAACTTGCACCGCATCACGGGAGCATGCCAGTGGGAACGATATTATGCTAAAGAGGGCTTCCACTGGACCTGTGGTAGTAATCGAAAGCATCACGACAGCTGTGGACTATGTGAACGTTACACTGGACCACCTGAGTCCCCTCATTCTTGATATCTTCCCGATAGCGATGGCACCTTCCAGCGAGACAACAAAGCCAGAACTATGCTGCAGTGGTTTGAGGAGTATGATAGTGGGCTCACGCTGATGTCTTGGTCACTAAATTCACCTCATTTGAGCCCAATGGGACACATCCCGGACGATATCGGGTACCAGTTCTTCGCCCACAAACTACCGGTCACTAATTTCCGGGAATCGAGTGACCTGGTGCCGACATCTGGTTCCACGTATCTCCGGAAATCTACCAACGACTTAAGGAGTCCACGCCACCCAGAATCGCAGCTATAGGGCGTTCCTCTCTGTTAAGCAGGTGATCATAATGCGTTGGCCCATACATATATTTGCAAGTCTTTCACCAGAGTCTCATGCCGCCAGTGTCTTGCTTCTATTGGACAAGTGAAATATTTACACTGAGGCCACCAAAGCCATTGGATAGCGATGTGCACATACACAGATTGCGCTAGTATCGCGTACACCATGTGTAAAAGGGCAGTGAGTTACAGGAGCTGTCGTTTGTATTCAGGTGATTCATGTAAAAGGTTTCCGACGTGTTTATGGTCACACAACGGAAATTAACAGATTTGCAACGCGGTATGGTGCTTGGAGTTGGATGTATGAGACATTTCATATCAGAAACCCTTACAGAATTCAATATTCCAAGATCCACAGGGTCAAGAGTGTCCAGAAAATACCAAAGTTCAGGCCTTACCTCTCACCACGGACAACGCAGTCAGTGACTGAGGGCCTTTGCTTAACGACCGAGAGCAGCCGCGGTTGAGAAGAATTGACAGTGGTAACAGACAAGCAACACTGTATGAGAAAACTGCAGAAATGAAGTTGGGATGTACGACGAACATATCCGTAAGGACAGTGCGGTGAAATTTGGTGTTAATGGGCTGCAGGAGCAGACGACCGACGCGGTGCCTTTGCTAACAGCACGACACCGCCTGCAGCGCCTCTCCTGGGCTCTGAAACAAATCGGTGGGACCCTAGACGACTGGAAAACCGTGGCCTGGTCAGAGGAGTCCCGGTTTCGGTAGGTAAGAACTGAAGGCAGGTTTCGAGTGTGGCTCAGGCCGCACGAAACCATGGCCCCAAGTTGTCGTCAATAAGGCACTGTGCGAGCTGGTGGTGGCTTCATAATAGAGCGGGCTGTGTTTACACGGAATGGACTGGCTCCTTTGGTCCAACTGAAATAATCATTGACCATTTGCAGCCATTCATGGACTTCATGATTCCCAAACAACGATAGAATGTTTTTATGGAAGACAACGCGCCATGTCACCAGGCTATTATTGTTCGCGATTTGAAAGAACATTGTGGGCAGTTCGAGGCAATAATTTGGACACCCAGGTCGCCCGGTATAATGCCATCGAATATTTATTGGACATAATCGAGAGGTCAGTTCGTGCACAAAAACCTAGACCGGAAACGCTTTCGCAATTACGGACGGCTATACAGGCACATGGCTCAGTATTTCTGCAGCGGACTTCTAACGTCTTGTCGAGTTCATGTTACGTTGAGTTGCTGGAATACGACGGACGTAACGAGGACCAACACTTTTGTCGCCTCAATGTGCAGTGGCTGCTATTTAATCAGTTGCTGGCACTGTCAGGCAAATCAGCCAGGCAGTGCGTTGCTTTAGTGAGCATTTTACGTGTCCATTTATAACTCGTCTCCTTTTCCAGCCTCAGACAAATGGAACAAGGAAACGCACAGAAATGTAATTTTAAATGATATGGCAGATACCTTCATAGTTTACAGACTGGGATCACCACGAGCTTACGCGACGTATCTCCGTTATAGGAGAGGATCAGCAGTGCGCTGACGCAGTGGTTGGACAGTGGGCTTGTACTGGGAGGATGGTGATTCAAACCGGTGTCTTGCCATCGTTATTTAGATTTGCGATGTTTTCGCTAAACAGCTTGCGGCAAATACAGGGATGGTTTGTATTCAAGGGAAACGGAGTATTTCCTTTCCTATTCTACCCCTACCGGAGCTTGTGCTATCTCTAATGATCTTGGCGTCGGTGTGACGTTAAAAGTTGCTCCCCCTGCCTTCTTTCAACTGGCTTTCGTCGACAGTCAAAACGAAGACTTGTCAGAACTTTATATAGTGTCTGGACACAGAGAAAATAGGTAGTAAAAGATTTCTGTGTAAGGTAATTGTAGTTTGCCAATAGAGTTTGTTTGATCGGTGCCATCCAGGTTACAGCAATGGTCTCAGTATGGGATAAATGAATAAAGTGGCGGAGGTTTACAGTGGTCAGACACTAGCCTGTGAGCTCGAAGTGGTGGACAGAAATGTCTTTTCCTTTAGTTCTTTGAATACTTGCTGCTGACAAGTCGACGTGTTATCACTCCTGACAGCGGGACTTACCCGCTGTTGCTCATAGATATTAGCTAATCTTATCGATGTGATTTTTTGTGTTCGTTTCACTTTTCTTTGTTTCAGAACAGTCATGGCCGGCACTACAGTGCAGGTGAGCCAGGCACCCGCCTAGAGAGGAGCGGGAATCCAAAAAATTACCAAAAAATAGGGTTTATTTTTATTTGCGTATTTAACCTGTCAGGATTAGGGTCATCGCCCAATCTCTCGCTTCTAACCACTCTTCATATTTTACATTACTGTACAGGACAGTTGTATGTGAGCAGAATGAAAGACGTGGCTATCAGGGGCATAAATACAAAGAAAACGTCATTTATTGCAGTTTAGGGTTTACAGTGGGACCCACGAAGAATCATGAAGTAATACCATTAGGCAGTCGCTTGGGCGTCACGTGGTGGTAAAATTTTCGAAAGCAACAGTGATTTAACGCGGAATAATAGAGACGGTGAGAGGCAGATACAAGTTCAAATGGTTCAAATGGCTCTAAGCACTATGGGACTTAGCATCTGAGGTCATCAGTCCCCTAGACTTTTAGAACTACTTAAACCGAACTAACCTAAGGACATCACACACACCCATGCCCGAGGCAGGATTCGAACCTGCGACCGTAGCAGCAACGCGGTTCTGGACTGAAGAGCCTAGAACCGCTCGGCCATAGCGGCCGGCAGCTGCAAGTTACAAGAGAGACAGGGCCAGATGCAAAATTCAAGAGAGTGGCTTAAATCATGTTCCTCGGAGCAGAGCTAAAGCTCAAGAGAGCGGTGGCAGGTGGCCTCAGCCAACTGCCCCGGAGGAGATGATAAATACAAGAGAGCGTAATTCAGGAGCGCCTCTGTGCAGGCAGACGCTGAAGGGAGACGCGTCGCCTCTCTCCCACGCCTTCTGATTGGTTATTCAAATAATACTGGGCTATACTGCATCTAAATACAGGCTCTGTACAGTCTTTGGGCTTTGGTCCACCAGTCTAGATCGACTCAGTTTGAAAAGTAATCCTCAATTAGAAGCGAAAAGATAGTAAAAAGTATTAATTTGTAGGGCTCTGCGATGCGACTGCTAACTGGGATTGTAAATTACATTCATTACGACAGGCATGTTGTAATTAATACTGAAACCAACATTTGGCCCATACTATGACATAAATAGTCCAGAAGAAACACAGTTTATATTTCTTCATGGCAGTTACAACAATAAATACAAATTACAAGGAGGTAGATTTAAACTGCGGGCGCCAGCAGCAGTGGACATGGAAGAGACTGTGGAGCTGAGACAGGATTTGGGAACACAACTTTAAATGTGATTAATATCATTTGTAAAATAAAAATATGTTTATACCCCTTTTTCCTTTATTCTATTCCCAACATTCACACAATAACATTCTAATTGCGGCGTCTAGAAGTTTAACATTTCAAAACTTAATCTTTTGTAGTTAACATGACTTACATTCGTTTACTGCTGTATTATGGTGCAATGGCGACCATATATCATTTTTGCCTGCCCTTCTCTCTCCAAGAAATGGATGCATATAGTCTTCCTCCACGGAAGGGGAAATGTAAGAAGTTTTGCAGAGATGCGCAGGCTAATCTAAAACTCCGTTAACATTTAAACATGCATTAATTCATGGAATAATGCGGGCAGCGAGGTAAAATTTGACACACGTGCCTAGAAGGATATGTGGTTTTATTAAAACCGATAACGAGGGCAGAAACAGGCGAATAGATGGCGCCGGACAGCGAGGTGCTGCTTTTAAAACTGTCAGCGTGACGAGTGCGGGGTGCGACGGTATGTTACACCATCACATCATCCCTTGCCTGACGATAAACTCCTGTTCGAAGGTTCGACTTTTAAGTGCTAAACGTGTGAAAGATCTCTTGAGCACATCTTTTGATGAGGATCGCGTGCTGAGCCGCCACTTCCGTCGTGCTCCGCCTCTCAGGTCTCCAGACCTCAATCCGTGTGCTTATAGGTTGCGGGGTTACCTGAAGTCGAAAGTCTACCGCGATCGTCCGACCTCCTTAGGGACGTTAAAAGACAACATCTGCCGGCAGTTTCTCACCGGACCTGCTGAAATGCTATACAGTGCTTTTCACGACACTGTCGATCGACTACAGGTGCTGTTGATGTATGACGGCCGACTTGCTGAGCACTTATTATAAAGAACATCATCTTTGCAGAAAGTCAGTTGTTATGTTAACGATTGCTTTAGTATCACACAAAGCGACACCTGTTGGTCAATTTGTGCACTTTTTGTTTAGTTTCAATAAAATCCCATGCCATTTCAAGCATATGTGTTAATTTATACCTCACTACCTGCGTTATTCCGTGAAGTATTGAATGTTAACGGACTTTCGGGTCATCCCGTGCATTTGATCCTTGTCTGTGGGCTCGTTTCCTTGATTTTTGGGTCATCCCGTACATTTGATCCTTATCTGTGGCTGCCTTGTCTCAGATGGAGGTTACTCATTGAATTACTACTTTCTGGAAGGCAGAAAGCATTCGAGATGTTACAAGACGGACGTGACGACAAACAAATAATAAAATTTGATGAAAAGGAAGTGGCGTGACTTATTGACAAACGAAAACAGAAAGAGGTTTAACTCAGAGGAGACGGGGGCATTAGATTTTCTGTTTGGCATGGGAAAACTCACCATGCTCGTTAACGTTAGGGAATAAGCTATGAGAAAGGCAGAAGGAACTGCTTCAGCTTCCTCTTGAAAGGAACAGGGCACTGACTTGTGCGGAGAGTGCAGGGTAGCAACAGAGAATGAGACTACAAATGTTTTTGTTGTATGCGTAGGCATAGCTGGCATAGTAGCGGAGACTTTGTGTTTCGATTTCTGTGAGATGACAGGTACTTAATCCCTGACGCGAGATACTGAGGTGTTTGCGCAGGGGGGGACCGATCAAGCAGGCAAAGCGTGCGGTGGTCACGTAACTTGTCTGACCGCAACCGTCTTACGTAACTGGCCGTACGGGCTGCTGAGGCTGTCAAATACATGTTGCAAACGTTAACTCACACAAGCATTCATGCTTAGTTGCAACCGCCTAGAGTTGTCAGTTTCAGCGGTTTAGCCTCCTCGCCAGTCATTGCAAAAGTATTTTTCTCGGGGCTATGTAAGCATCAAGCAAGTGCAACCCAACTTATTATCCTGGAAGAATGTTTCCTGCAGAACATCAAAATGGACCACGTGCTTATTAAAAGCGTTTTATACATTTATGGAGTACACTCTATTATTTATCCTTTCTAGGCGTTTATCTCAACTCTCATCTCTCAATGGGACAGTTCCCATAACCAGTCCAATTTTCTGCAAGCTAAATTAATAGTTACACTAGCTTAGCACGCGGTGCTTCGTTCGCGTAGACTGTATGGACTCCAGAGACTTTTTGTTTTGTTTTTATTTAATCGAATTTTTATGTTGTTGACAAATTGCAACACCTTCTAAGCTTTTCACGCTACTTAAGGCCATGTAAGCATGGTCTTTTCTGAATGTACTTCTGACAAAAAGCGATTCTAGCACCTTGAGTCCAAAGTTTTGATTGATCATGCCTTTTGCACTCTTGTGGGGATATTTCCGTAGCAACTTTCAGCCCCTAACAAATACTTCTTTATATCAAACCGAGAAGTCAAATACCAGTTCTCGTAAATTTAGCTTCAAAACCTTTCTAATGTTACCAAATATTTTCTTAAAAATTTCCATCCCGTATTACACTCCCTTAGGGGCTAAATACCCAGAAATATGGAAACACATATGTTTTTATTTCTAACCGAGAGGTTAGATACCAACTGTCATAGATGTAACCTTAAAAATCCTTTAGTGGTTCTTTAGTAATTCTTTATTTTCAAAAAAACTTTCACCCACTATATTAGTCCCTTAGTGAATTTCCAAAAATGCTAAAACACCTCTTTTTATTTTCTGAGAAACCTAATACCAGTTTTCTTAGTTATAGCTTCAAAATTCCCTTAATAGCGACATACTTTCAAAAAGGCTTTCACCTCCAATTTTACCCCCTTAGGAGAGCAATTTTGAACAATCTCATCTTAAACGATGCCTACAGTACAAGATCCTCACCCTCTCCAAACTTCAAGTTCCTATCCTTAGCGGTTTGGGCAGGCCATGATGAGTTAGTGAATGAATCTGACCCTGTTTCACCCCCTTAGGAGTTGAATTTCCAAAAACAGATAAATACGTATTTTTTCATCTCCAGCCGAGAAGCCAAACACCAAATTCTAAAGATTTGGCTTCAAAAATGCTTTCGCAATGAATTATTTTCGTAAAATGGTGCTCCCCTTATTTCATCCCCTTAGAGGTCGAATTTATAAAAATAGTTGACATGCGTATGTTTTACTTCTAAAAGAGAAGCCAAATAAAAATTTCATAGATTTAACTTTAAAAATGCTTGCACAATGGAATATTTTTTTAAACAAAAATTTTCATCTTACGTTTCATCCTTAAAGGTGTTTAATTTCCAAGAACAGTGAAACACGTATTTTTTATTTCTAACAGAGAAGCCAAATTTAAATTTTTATATTTTTAGCTTTAAAAACGCTTTCGTAATAAAATATATTCATGAAAAATCTCATCCCCTATATCGGCCCATTAGGGGTTAAATTTCCAAAACCACTGAAACATGTATTCTTTTATTTGTAACAGAGAGGTTAAATAGCAATGTTCATAAATGTAGCTTTAAAAATACTTTAGTAGTTCTTTAATAATGATATATTTTCAAAAAAAGCTTTCACCCACTATTTCACCTCCATAAGGTTAAATCTTCAAAAATGGTTAACAAGTATTTATTTATTTCTGACCGAGAAACCAAATACCAATTTTCGTAGGTCTAGCTACAAAATTTCCTTAACAGCAAAATCTTTCAAAAAAAAAAAAACCTTCATCCTCTATTTCACCTCCTTAGGGTTGGAATTTCGACCACTCGCTTCCGACACGACACGTACAGTATAAGAGCCACATCTTCTCCACATTTCAAGATTCTATCCTTAGCGGCTTGGGCTGGGCAATGATGAGTCAGCCAGTCATTCAGTCATAACATTGCCTTTTATATACAGAGATTATTACTGTTATTATTTACTACCAATTCTGATTGATGAGTAGTTAGAATATTCGTCCACATGTACAGGTATTATGGGTTCAAATTCAGAAGAGATTGTCTCAGAAATCCATCACACACCATGTCGTACAAAAACACAGTAACTAAGTGAACCTTGGAATATCCTTGGTGCACTCCCGGCAAACGTTAAAACTTCACACCTCGCTCCCAGCTAGTGTAAATAAAACTTGAGAGAAACTGACCAAGCGATATCCAAAGACCGTTAATATTTACATTGTGTCTCCTTGTCTTCCCATAATTCTAATACCTTGCTCCACTGTTCTTTTGACATTCATGCCTCACAAATTGTTACGAAAGCAACTTCTAATCCATTATAATTATTGTGTTATCCATATTATTAAAGTATTAAAATTTATTTTTGGGATTGTAAGAATGAAAGAAGGGATGGGGATTTCGTAAGAGAGGGAGCAAATACATTGCACCCCCTTTTTTCTTATTAACTCATCAATCTGTCCAGTGGCTCGATGCTGGTTGCTAACTTCTTTATTTCTATGTATCTATTACGCTCAGCGACCCATGTAATCCCCACCTAGCGCTTCAAAATACCTAGAAGTTCATTTATAAACTGGACGCGTGATATAGTTTACTTTCTACGCAAAATTTTTAAGAAATGCTGACCGTATTTCGTGTTCAAATAGTCTGGTTTGGTAGCAGGCTTTGTACAACTACATGTGAGATTCGCCATATCACTGCTGTAACATACATAATCTACGCCGTGTTTCTGTCTAAAAGTACTGCAGTTCAGCGAAAATATTTGTGTATCATGATTATTTTTGGTAAATTATTATTTTCTTCGTGCTGAGGCTGTATGTGCCGAGGCAGCAGTTGCTCACGTCGTATACGTTATCAGCACCGTCTCTACTGACTTCGATGTCGACGGGATGTTAAACCCAATCTTCCTTCCTTCCTTCAGTTATCAGCTCCTCTGCTGAAAAGTGTTAACAGACTCTGTTTCGAAATGTGTGCTGTCCATACAGAGGTCTAACACTACGTGCATTAGATCTTTGCCCAAATATATTACACGATCGGCATCCAAGCCCATATACTTGGATCCAGTTTATGCTGCGTCTTTGGGCAACGTGATAGAGCGTATATGCCTGAATATATACCGAAATCGGTTGCGCTGATGAAGATTTTCAGTAACGGGTGAAGTGGTGCAACATATCATTCTTGGCCGCCCTCTTGGGCTTATCTTCTGGCTATTGTGCACTCCTGAGCCTGTTTACGAAGTCCAGAAGATGGGGGCTCTTCTCCAGCCTCGAGATCGGGGGCATGTTTTTTTTTTTGTATAATTCGTCTAAGTAGTATCTACTAAGCAGACTTAAGGGCTTGTGGTTTTCCACAACAGTAAATGTTTTCAATGAGCTCTTGGAAAGGAACAACTGAACAGTATTATTAAGAGCAGCACTTTGCGGAATACTGTTGATGGCAGCAAAAAGTGACCAATGAAAATACTGAATTGAAGACATGCGCTGAATAACGGGCTAACCCTCAAACGTAAAAACTTAGAGATAAGTGTTGCAATCTGTTGTTGGGTGCGGGAACTATCAAAACTGACATTGGTCTCACTCCTAAATATCCTAATCGGTTGTGATTAATGTCAGCTTTGATAGTTCCTGTACCCAGTAACAAACGGCAACGCTTAGCTCTGAGTTTTTGCATTTGAGAGTAAGCCCGTTTTTGCGCTCACGTCTTGTAAGTGGACTGCTTCTGTGTTGGCAGCGCTGTGTAGCGCTTTGCATTGGAACTCTAACTGCGCCTTCTTTGTAAGAGACTCTGTGGTTGGTTGACTCGTAGTTGGAAGTTAATCGCCAGTAGTGTTGGGCAGTTGGAAGTTAGTGGCCAGCAGTGATGGAAGTACTGTTGGGCGGTTGGAGGAGAACAGCCAGCAATGATGGATGTTAAATGTGAGAAGTTAGCATTGATGGAGCGTAGAGGTCTGAAGTGTTAGCATAGGCTAACGACCTGGAAGTATCCGACTTGGAATTGAAAATTATTCATGATAATATATATCTTTGTACTGGATGTCAATGAACGATTTAGATTCGTGTCTGAACTGGATGTCACATTATTAACGTAAAAAGTACATTATTTGGTTTGCAACAAAATGTTTCCTTTGCTAACCATATGTCTATTAGTAGTTAGTGCCTTTATTTGTTAGAATCTTTTATTTAGCTGGCAGTATTGAGGCTCGCTGTATTGCAGTGGTTCGCATAATGAAGATTTTTGTGAGGTAAAAGCTTAATGAAATGTATAGGTTATTGTTAAGATTTCTTTTTAGTTAGGGCCATTCTCTTGAATTAATTATTTGAAGCCAGGTTGTAAGTTTTTTGAGCAGTCAGGTTGCGTTGCGCTAGGATATTGTGGGTCTCAGTCATTCAGCAATTTAAGTACAGACTCACACAGTTAAATAAAGAAGTTTCAGTCTTCAATTTTGCTCTTGAGATTGACTGGTTAAAGTACTTTCGTTGAGTGGGTTTTTGAGCTCATGATGTGGGAAGTCGGTGACCGGCGGCCCTCATGAGGTTGGGACGGTATCGTGGGCCGTGTAGGACAGAGCTGAGCTTTTAAAAAAGTGTTTTGTTTATGAAGCCGGGAATGAGGGATCCTGAGTGGTCAATGAAATCAGCCTGCCAGTGCGGAAAGTTTTGAGAGGGTTCACAAATGCGTTCCCCTGAGCGGGCTTGGAATTCTGTTTAAGCTGCTGGTTTTCTACGCGAGTTTTATTGTTTAGTGGGCATAGGGAAGCCCGCACAGTAGGGTGTGAAACCAATAACTGGCTTGTTCTTCACATATGTAAATGATCTGCGGATCGAGTGAGAGCAGTCTGAGGCTGTTCGCTGATGACGCTGTGGTGTATGGAAAGGTGACATCGTTCAGTGACCAGGAGGATGCAGGAAGACTTAGAAAGAAGTTTTATTCGATGTAATGAGTAGCTCGCTCTAAATATAGAAAATGTAAGTTAATGCAAATGACTAGCAAAAACAATGCTCTTATTTTCGAATACACTATTAGTGTATTATTTACTAAACCGAGCACCCAGAAACAACGGAGAGGCTTCGTCCCGCCGTAGTCCTCAGTGGTTCACAACCCCACAACAGGCTACAGCAGTCCACTCACCCCACCGCCGCCCCACACCGAACCCAGGGTTATTGTGCGGGTCGGCCCCCAGTGGTCCTCCCCGTGAACGTCTCATACCGGACGAATGTACCCCAAACGTTCGCGTGATAGAGTAATTATGGTGTCCGCAGACGTGGAGACGGTGTTTGCGCAACAATCGTCGACATAGTGTAACTGAGGCGGAATAAGAGGAACCAGTCCGCATTCGCCGAGACAGATGGAAAACCGCCTTAAAAACTATCCACAGGCTGGCCGGCTCACCGGACCTCGACACTAATCAAAAATGGTTCAAATGGCTCTGAGCACTATGGGGGCGCTAGACCGCGCGCCTAGGCGGGCGGGCACACTATTAGTAGTGAGCTGCTTGGCACAATGACGTCGGTTAAATATCCAACCGTAACGCTGTTAAGTGATACGAAATGGAACGAGCACGTAAGGTTGGTAGTAGGGAGGACGAATGGTCGATTTCGGTTGTTTGGGAGAAATTCAGGAAAGTGTCGTTCATCTGTAAAGCAGGCCGCGTTTAGGCCATTGGTGCGACCAGTTCTTGAGTACTGCTGGAGTGTTTGGGGTCCCTGCCTCTTCGGATTAAAGGGAGACACCGATACAATTTGATAGCAGTAGGTTCGATCAAAACACAATTATTACAGAGATGCTTTGGGAACTCAAATGGAAGTCCCTCGAGGTAAGGCGACGCTCTTTTCGTGGAACAGTACTGAGAACAGTAGGAAACCGGTGTTTGAAGGTGAATGCCAAACGATGCTACTGCCGCTAAGGTACATTTCGCGTAAGGACCACGAAGATGAAAGAAATTAGAGCTCTTACGGAAGTGAATAGACAGTCGTGTTCCCCCTCGTCCCATTTTTGAATGGAGCAGGAAAGGAAATGAGTAGCAGTGGTACAAAGTACCCTCTGCCATGCGATATGGAGGCTTTTGGGGTATGCAAGTAGATATACAGGGTGTTACAAAAACGTACGGCCAAACTTTCAGGAAACATTCCTCACACACAAATAAAGAAAAGATGTTATGTGGACATGTGTCCGGAAACGCTTAATTTCCACGTTAGAGCTCATTTTAGTTTCGTCAGTATGTACTGTACTTCCCGATTCACCGCCATGATTTCATACGGGATACTCTACCTGTGCTGCTAGAACATGTGCCTTTACATGTGGTTCATGCACGATGGAGCTCCTGCACATTTCAGTTGAAGTGTTCGTACGCTTCTCAACAACAGATTCGGTGACCGATGGATTGGTAGAGGCGGACCAATTCCATGGCCTCCACGCTCTCCTGACCTCAACCCTCTTGACTTTCATTTATGGGGCATTTGAAAGTTCTTGTCTACGCAACCCCGGTACCAAATGCAAAGACTCTTCGTGCTCGTATTGTGGACGGCTGTGATACAATACGCCATTCTCCAGGGCTGCACCAGCGCATCAGGGATTCCATGCGACGGAGGGTGGATGCCGGCCGCGGTGGTATAGCGGTTCTAGGCACTCAGTCCGGAACCGCGGGACTGCTACGGTCGCAGGTTCGAATCCTGCCTCGGGCATAGATGTGTGTGATGTCCTTAGGTTAGTTAGGTTTCAGTAGTTCTAAGTTCTAGGGGACTGATGACCACAGATGTTAAGTCCCATAGTGCTCAGAGCCATTTGAACCATTTTTTTTTTTTTTTTTTTGAGGGTGGATGCATGTATCCTCGCTAACGGAGGACATTTTGAACATTTCCTGTAACAAAGTGTTTGAAGTCACGCTGGTACGTTCTGTTGCTGTGGGTTTCCATTCCATGATTAATGTGATTTGAAGAGAAGTAATAAAATGATCTCTAACATGGAAAGTAAGCGTTTCCGGACACATGTCCACATAACATATTTTCTTTCTTTGTGTGTGAGGAATGTTTCCTGAAAGTTTGTCCGTACCTTTTTGTAACACCCTGGAGATTTAGATGAGGTGTTTAACGAACGACGTGATCTCGGCGAGGTCTAATACAATAATTCTGTTTTTTCGAGAGAAAACTTGAAGTGCGCTATCTTTGTCTTTATGCTTCTCCTTCTTCAATTTAGACAATTTTGTGTTAATTGATTGTTCCGTCGGTTCTTGATAGAATATTTTATACATTACGAATGAAACACACACAACAGTGATGTAGTGTTCTACGATATCTATTATTTGTTACACGAACTGGTTTTCGGCTGTTACACCATCATCAGGTACAAAGGTAAATATGTTGTGCAGTGAAATTTTGATGGATCAAAGCTTTTAAACTAGTGCATCTACAGCGTATCTCCATTTACAGAGATGAGGAGTGTTAATGTTAGAATTAGGAATAAAAAAAGATAAAATTATGAACTATAGACCAATTACTACAGATGTACATATAAGAAAATAACTGAACAATAAACTTTGGTGATATATTCCAAAGATGTGACTGAACGAAATAATCTTGTCTTTAATAGGGCCTAAATTACGAAGAACTAAGATATAATAGTGATATTAAGCAGGTATGTGAAGCAGCTGTGCTTATACTGAGAGGCTCCCACATGCCTTGCTCATACTGTGGCATCAAGCAGTCAGGCCTGCAAGATGAGTGGTCTGCCAAGCGAGTGGATTCATTCTTATTTATCAAGTAACATGAGCTCTAGTACTCACAATTAAGTTACAAATTATCCTCCTGTTTGAATATTACGCAACGGAAACGGATAACGCACTTCTGACTATTAGTAATTTACACAACTCTGACTGTTCACTACGCACTGGCAATACCACATTTTCTTTCTTACCCAACGGATTTGATCAAGACGTGGCCAACGCACTGAATATGAATGGCGCACACATTATAAATTCTGGATATCATGACAACATACTATTCGAAGAAAAAGACCACCAATCTTTTTCTTTTCACTATCTTTTTTATTCCAATAAATTCTATAACCTAAACACACCATTACATTTTCTACAACAATTACACATGAGAAACTCCGCCCAATGGGCATGGCTTAACATTGGTGATTCTCTATCTTATGGTCTCGTAATTATCTAACACTACAGTGCACTTTCTGGATAGGATGGTGGATCTTTTGCTATATCTCACACTTCGACTCTCACACCCATCATCACGAAAATTTCCTCCAGAGCGAGCAGTACATAAAGGAACATGCATAGCCCACTGCCTCTGAACCTATGTTGCTACTCTCCCATGCAAACCACACGTACTTAAATTACATGAAATACACCACACTGGCAACATGGAATACAACACAAGGAATAGTCACAACGTTAAAATCACATCACTTTCAGCTTTCCCACTTCAATTAGTATTCATCCCAGTTTCACACGACACTGCCCCACTTCGTAACTTTTCTTTCCTGCTATGAACTCTGGAGGATATATGCACGTCTTCCTGTGCAATGCAAGCCAAGTGGGGTTGCTGGATAGACGGCTGACTCACCTTGCTTCACTCTCAGAGTATTATAGTTTGAATCAAGCGTCACACGGAAACATAACACGCAAAGTAATATTAAGAACATATTCGTCACACACGCGAGTCCTCAACTGATACCATAGACGAGTACTTCTCTTTATCCTTTGTCTCATACACAGATTGAGACTCACACAGTACTCACCACGTGGAAGTACTCGTCTACTCCATTTCTTAAATATTTCCAACTTATAGTACACACGCCAGTAATTCAGCTTAACTTTAGCACTCGGAAGTATTTCAACTTATTTCTACACGTGGTTTCATTGTGGCCGTTGGTCACTTCCGAAGGTTACTACGATCCCCTTAATATTTCCTGCCTGTCATTTAATTCTCCCCGCAAAAGCTCCTGAAACAGAGAAGGATCATCTAACACTTCTGGAGGACGATGTGCTGAAGCAGAACACATTCTTATGCGATACCGTATTTGCTCGTTTTCCTTATAAAATGGAACGAGGCCGTAACACTGAACTTGTTTCCACAAACATTGATTAAAATGATAATTGCAACCAGTAATCTCTGTTGTAGGAAGCAAACTGTTGGCTGCTTGGATGACGGAGACCTCGGAGTCCATCATCAGAGGTGCAGGGTTTCATCCAGGCACGTTAATTTTAATAGTTTAAAAAACGTTAATATGGTTCGTGTTTTTTATTTCGCAACAAAGCGTAAACAATTAAAATGGTGTTTGTTTCTCCCAAGAACAATTTAGGTCGGCGTGGAGTATAAAATAATGTCCGAACTGCTTACTCGAATTCTCGAACGTTCCATTCACAAAGAATGATTCACAGTTTGATAAACACGATTTTCCCTTTTCGCTGACAAACACCAGTACTTTGTCTTTCGTTCCCCTGTCATCACTTGTAAATAAAAAATTGCTACCATAATTCATCACTAGGTATTTTCTTGGAAGAATACACCTCTAGAATCGGTGGGATCTTGTGGTTCTCAGATATTTTCACCTAATTCGATGTAACGATTGTTTCGCACTTCTGGTATGTTGGTAACGATATTACTAAGTCGTAGCCTCTTCTTCTTCAACATAAACTGACGATACTGTAGCGTCTGTTTCCTTTGTTCGCTTCTTTGCGCCGACAAAATGTTTTCAGACTTCATTTGCTGTTTCATCAGGAATACAAACATGGCCGCCTTCCACTAAAACTGTTATTTTTTCTTGAAAGTCTTCCATTCCATTTATTCTTTTTAAAGTTTACACAACGTCAGTGAGTCACTTCTTGTTTGCATGTATAGTTCACTGTATACTGGTGCCCGTTGTAAATCGGTAAATGCTTCCCTTTGGTGATCTCGGTGAACTCCATTAGCTCAGCCACAAAGGACAAAACATTACTTGCCAGTAAGCAGTCCACTGCAGTACTGAATTCTGGGAAAAAGCCGCGCTCATTACAAACTGGTGCGGGGACACGAAAATTTGTGCAGGAAGTGGGCTTTGGTCTTACACAGAATACGTCGCAGGTAGCGGCGAACAGGTCGGTGTATCATACTTCTGGAACACCCTTTCAACTACCTGGACTCCGTGCAAATTTCAACACATTCCCTCTCCGTACAAGTGTCACTCTGTGCAAATGTCACTAACTCACTTTTCCTACATATGAAATCGTGCACAATGTGTAGCGTTCTTGGGGTGGCGGGTCAAGGACAGGGCAAAGAAGAAAGCACACCTGTTGCTTCTGCTTTCCAGTAAGGTAGGACAGTCACTGTTTGATGCTATTTTGACTGAATTTAATTCTGTTTGAAAGTTATCTTCACTCACGAGGATGGATATTAGACGATGAATCATTGAATGGAAGGCAGCATGTTTATGGGTCTGTGGGTGTTGAGAACTGGCCAGTATTACAATATCTGTGGTGCTAGGTTTCGTATAAATCTTGAAAGTATGAATACAGTCACTGATGTCCATGGTTAGATCTAAATGATTTATGCTATTACCCCCAAAACTTTATTGTGAATTTTGTACTTTTGTGTTTAGAATTTAGTTACTTGAGGAGTTTTTAAAGTTGATGATGTGTTGTGCTTAAGGACAGGTACTGCCAGACAAGTTCAAAAATTCCACAAGCAACGTAGTTCTAAACTTTGAAGTATAAAATTAACCATAGAATTTGGGGGTAAAGATCTAACCATTGACATCAGTGAGCATATTCATACTTTCAAGATTTACAGAATTTCGTTCTACAATTTATCCTCCACATTTCATTTTATTACCAAACAGACAATTCCTTGATGCCGCAGGATGTGTTCTATCAGATAATCGATTCGTTTAGTCTGGTTGTACCACAAGTTTCTTTTTTTCCAGTTCAGTTCATTAACTTCTAATTAGCTATCCAATCGCCCATCTAATTTTCAGTAGTCTTCTTTAGCACCACATTTGCAATGTTCCTATTTTTTCTTCTCTGAACTGCATACCATCCACTTTTTCACTCCAATACAAGGTTACAGACCAGACAAATACCTTCAGTAAGGCACCATCGTCACTAATTTTACTACCCAAATAACAGAACTCTTCTATTATTCTCAGTGTCTCATTTCCTAATCTAATTGTATCGGCACCACCTGATTTAATTCACCGACATTTCATTACACTTGTTTCACTTTTGTTGATGCTCACTAAACTTGATGAGTCAAAAAAAAAAAACTTTATAGTTTTGGAATGATATAGAAATTTACTGAGATAACTTACAGAATCGGTACATGTGTCATTTTGTAGCAAATAATCTCAAGTCTGATTCGCGTGGTACATCAGTACCCCATTCCGGCACGAGGAGAACAAGGGGATTGTACAGTTAAATTTTGCTACTCTCACTGGTGCAGAGCGTGCTCGCTGTGTGTATTAGTTTCATGGAACGAACTCTGCAACAAATGTTCGGTGTAAATTTCGCACCTAAACCGCTAAGGAACCTCCAAGCAGGCCCACAATTTACTCTTGGCAGAAGATTTCTGTGATTGCTCAGTTCGACATGGTAAATCACCAAGGCACTCGCGTGTTGTTGATTATATCGAACAGGTTAGGGAGACTTTTCCCCGCAGTGCATAAAAATCTACGCGATGATCATCTCGAGAGATTGGTATTCCACTAAAGACTGCTTGGCGTGTATTGTGTAGACGTTTACACTTGAAACCATGCAGATTCGCAATGGAACAGTATTGCAGATAAGGTTGCTCGTGGAAGATTCGGTGCAGAAATGTTGCATCGAATAGTGGAAGACAAGACATTCCTCAATACAACAATAATCTTCAGCTATGAGTCAACATTTCATTCATTTTAGTGGGATGGTGAACACCCAGTGCTGAAGAATGCGGGGCAGCGAAAATCTACGTGCAGTACTGGAACACATTCGCTGCCAAAGCTAACGTGTGCAGTCCTTCCTCCTTCATGGAGAATATGCTCGAAAACTTTTAATTCCACAGATCGATAAAGATGACCAAGATGGGATGGTTTACTACCAGCAAGACGGTGCATCACCTCATTTCCTCTCGGAAGTTCGAGGTTTCCTCGATAATTCCTTCCTAGGTCGGTGGACTCGCCGTGAAAGGCCAAACGCATAACCACTTCGCTCCGCAGACTTGACACCACTGGATTTCTTTCTCTGGGGCTTCATTAAAGACCGCGTGTATGTTCTTCCTCTACGTTGCAGAAATCTCGATTTGCTGCAAAGAGTGTGGGAAGAAACTGATTACGGGTGGGATGTTTACCGCATGACATATAGTTATCACATCGAACCAAAATGTCACTTGACACTTTTTTGTGAAATTTGAGGTTGTTTGCTACAAAAATCACATCTACCGAATCTGTAAGTCATCTCAGTAAATTTCTATATCATTCCAAAACTGTCACCCTGTATAACCCTTCTTCAAGACACTATTCCATTCAACTGATTTTTCAAGACATTTGCCGTCCGTCAAAGAATTACAATGTCATCGGCAAACCTAAGAGTTTTCATTTGTTCTAAAAACTGAAATACACACTATTGATCTCGTGGAAAATCAGTACTTGGTATTTTAGTTTTCAATATGTCAATGTTCAACCAAGTACTGACGGAATATAATGCTATTGCTTTAATTTCTTCTTCCTGAACTTTAATTCCCATTCCAAATTTTTCCTTCGTTCCCTCACAGCTTGCTCGAGGTACAGATTGAATAACATGTGGAAGAGGCTACAACCCTGTCACAATTACTTCTCAACTACTGCTTATCATCCATAGTCTTCGACTGTCACAACTGCAATCTAACCAGACCAGACTGTTCAAGTTGTAGATAACATTCCGCTCTCTTTAAGTGTGGCTAAGCGAAATACTGGAGGCATAATAGTTATATCAACAACAGCCCGACAGCATCCCACTACAAGGTTATTGGCGAACATGTCGAGAACGTGGCATAGTTTAAGTATTTTGGAGTCGTACTAACAAGGGAACCGCCCCATCGCAACCCCCTCAGATTTAGTGGTAAAATGGCCTAGTGGAGAACCCGTCAAAAACTGAACACAGACCAAGCATGAAAACAGGAAGATGGTTCCTGAACTGTGAAAAAAGAAACAAAATGGAAACAGTGACCGGTGCAAGAGCAAGCTGTGCAACATCGAGCGAACTTCATGAGCCACAACGTGGTCACGGTGTTGTGTTGAAATCTCCATAGTGCTCCAGATGTCCCATTTTCTTTTTTTACAGAATTGTGAACTGTCCGTCCGGTCATTGACATGTCTGCTCGCTGTATTCAAATTTATGTCTGTGTCGTGTTGCAATGTCCGTTTGGAACAGCGAGGTATAAGGACTGGACCTGCAGTCGTATGTGTCTCCTATTTGTTCTACACAAGTACCACAAGTTATGATTCTTGCGTTCCGTTTTGGAAGTTTTGGCTCTTGAAATTCTTTGTTGTGACATAGTCCACACACGTTTATTTGTTGTTTTAATTTCTGTGAGAGGTGTATACGACATGTGGCATGCTCTCAATATTCATCGCGTTTACTTGCGACGGTAATATATTCTTACGACTTGACTCCTCTTCTGTGTGTAACCAATGTATAGTATGACTTGCCAAGATTACAGAAGGAGAACACACACGTCAGTGACCGGACGGAAAGATCATAATTTCGTGAAAAAGAAAGTGGCACGAAGGAGATCTGCATACGGATATCTCCTGGTTTGCAGTCCGACACCGTGACCACACAACCACAACCCCGTGATTCTTGCAATTCGCTTGACGTCGTACATCTTGAGCTTGGACTGTTCACTGTTTCCATTTTGCTTCTGTTTTCATACTTTAGTACGCGTTCTTCCTGTTTTCGTGCTAAATCTGTGTTCAGCTTTTGACGGGCTATCCAATGGGCCACTTTACACTAAATCTGAGAAGGGAGCGGTGGGGAGTTTCCCTTGTAAGAAGCTATGTGAATTTGTGTGATAGAGTGAATTCAGTGTCAATGAAAGTGAATAGAAGACATAGGGCTGTTTTAAGCATTCTGTGAAAATTCATTGTATTTACAAGATGGAAGTGCGGAAAAACCTAAAGAATTTCTCCAGAGGTTGGAGTCCTGCTCAAGTAAAAATGACAGTAGAAATCGAACGAAGTGAGAGACACGCTGGTGAGGTCTAATTGGTTCGGTGACGCCCATACAAAAGACTAACAGACTCAGTCGGGGAACTTAAAATGAATTCTTTGGAAGAAAAGCGATATTGTTCTTACGAAACGCGGTTAGGTAAATTTAGTACAACTGTACTCGAGAAGAATTGTACGATAAATGTGTCGCCACCATGGTTTATCTCGCATAGGGATCGCGAGAGTAAGATAAGGGAGATTAGGGTGTTTACAGGGGTATATAGACAGCCACGTTTCCGCTGTTAAATACGGGACGGAGTACGACAAAAAAACACTAATATTGCTACGACGTTCTACGAACATCACTGCAGAGTAAATTTCGGATTAATGCAGTTAAATTAAATTAAATGTAATTATTATATTAAATAAAATGTAATTACAATTTGTTTGTTAGCTTTACTTCTGTGAAAACACCTTCACAATGAAAAAGTGCGCAGTATGTACTCAACAAAACGTAAAACACTGAACGCGCGTGATGTGACAGCTCTCAAACAGACATAAAACTTAGTGTTATTAATATCTTTTTGGAGCTGCGATACAGCTGTGTAACTGAATGACATGCTGTCTGTTTTTATGTCACACGCGTTTCGGTCTTTTCGTTGCGAGCAATGCTCAGTGGCCCGTAGTACCTGCGTCTTGTGTGCATGTAATAAATGTGTTTCCAACAGATTACATTTTTTAAGTTCCGGTAAAAACGGAACCCCTATAGGATCACTTTGATGTCCACCTGTCTGTCTCTCTATCTGTCTGTTAACATAATTTTTTCTCAGGGACGGGCAAAGACATAAACTTGAAATTTAGGTCAAATACTAGAGCCTACGATCCTTTGGAGGCATAAAAAATTTAAGCTTCTACGTCAGTGCAGGCAAAAGATACGGCCATGTATCAGGTATTTTGACACTTGCAGAGTCACTCATGAAATCCTATACTTTGTACAGAACACTCGTCCGCAGCTCGTGGTCGTGCGGTAGCGTTCTCGCTTCCCGCGCCCGGGTTTCCGGGTTCGATTCCCGGCGGGGTCAGGGATTTTCTCTGCCTCGTGATGACTGGGTGTTGTGTGATGTCCGTAGGTTAGTTAGGTTTAAGTAGTTCTAAGTTCTAGGGGACTGCTGACCACAGATGTTAAGTCCCATAGTGCTCAGAGTCATTTGAACCATTTTGAGGGGAACCCTCAGTGCGCGGTTCGTAGTCGCACTTGACCGGAAATTTGGAGATTTGAGGTAAGTTCCCATGGGACCAAACTGCCGAGGTCGTCGGTCCCTAGGCTTACACACGACTTAATCTAACTTAAACTAACTTACGCTATGGACAACACACACACCCATGCCCGAGGGTGGAATCGAACCTCCGACTGGGACGGTGAGCCGAGTGGACGGTGACAAGCGCTTTAGACCTCGCTGCTACCCCGCGCGGCGCCCAGTTGACCGGTTTTCATTTTTTTACTAGCTGACAAACCGGGAGTTGGCCATATGTTCATTTGGCCAGTATTATATTAGAAACGAAAACAAAAAAATTATCTGTATTTGTAGTGAAATATGCCGGACAGTTTCTATACGTTGAGCGCAGCTGCTTCGCGTATCTACAGCTTGAATTTGTAAACATCTCTATGGCGACGCCTCTTCGTAGCTCTATAGACGGCGATTGCCTTCGCCTTCAGCCGTTTGCGCTTCGCAAATGAAGACTGTCAAAAGCACTATCAGGTGTCAGCGATTTCTTAAAGTTGACTCGTCGGTACGAGTGTCTTAGTAGTAAAGAATAAATCTTTAAAAACGTCATGCGTGATGTGGTACTTTTTACGCATTTCAGTGTTTATGATGTCATACTCTTGAACTATATGTCATTCAATTAGATATTTGTATAAGTACAGTCAACGGCATATGTGGATACTGTCTACAAAATATGTTGTGGATAGAGTTAGTAGCAAAGAAATAATAAATTTAAACGTCAAGCACGATGCTGCAGTTTTTCTTTCAGCGGTAGCGTTCTCGCTTCCCGCGCCCGGGTTCCCGGGTTCGATTCCCGGCGGGGTCAGGGATTTTCTCTGCCTCGTGATGACTGGGTGTTGTGTGATGTCCTTAGGTTAGTTAGGTTTAAGTAGTTCTAAGTTCTAGGGGACTAATGACCATAGATGTTAAGTCCCATAGTGTTCAGAGCCATTTGAACCATTTTTTTCTTTCATCTCAATGTTTATGTCATACTTCCTGAACTACTTGTGGTACCATGATATATTTCTGGAGCTGCATTTAGCAGCACATGTGGATGTTGCTTGCAAAACGTATTGCGAATAGAGTTATTAGAACAGAAGTAATAAATTTAGACGTCATGCATGATGCGGCAGATTTTCACGCATCTCATCAGATATCCCACTGTTTATGACGTCACATCTCCTGAACTATGATAGACAGGTAATTCTTATCCCTCAGCGATTGTTTTCGGACAATAAGGATTAAGTGTACCAAGTTTGGTTTAGGAGGAGATCTGGAAGATTCAAATATACATGCATACATACATCCAGTGGTTTCTCCTATTGTTTGGTTGGAAACAATTGGACCTTTCGAAACTTGCGTTCATACTGTAGGCATATGACAGCAAAATATTAAGAAAACCGTAAGCAGAATCTAAAAGTAATTTAACCTTACGATACCTGTACTCCAATATGTTGTTTCTTACCTAACAATAAGACAGTGACGAGAAAACTATGCTATAGTGATATATCCGGAAACATTCATTGCCGGCCGGAGTGACCGAGCGGTTCTAGGAGCTTCAGTCTGTAACCGCGCGGCCGCTACGGTCGCAGGTTCGAATCCTGCCTCGGGCATGGATGTGTGTGATATCCTTTGGTTAGTTAGGTTTAAGTACTAAGTTCTAGGGGACTGATGACCTCAGAAGTTAAGTCCCATAGTGCTCAGAGCCATTTGAACCATGTGAA
This sequence comes from Schistocerca americana, assembly GCF_021461395.2. NCBI lineage: Eukaryota > Metazoa > Arthropoda > Insecta > Orthoptera > Acrididae > Schistocerca > Schistocerca americana. Next base: position 547,259,599 of record NC_060119.1, read on the forward strand.
CATTCATTATATGCATACAACAAACATGCATTATAGGGTTGTGACGATGCTCACAAATAAAAAGAAATGAAGCGTGTATTACATAAAAGCAAACACCCGATCGCTCAGTTGAATAAAAGGGTCATATCCTGAAGAAGACATTCTCCTTTTACTGACAAGGAACCCCTTGAGTGCGAGGTCGCAAATTCAGTCTTTAGTAAGTCTCATTTGAAAATGTTGTGTTAACAGCTATGACAGAAAAATATTAACTGCTAATGACCCCCCATGAGCATCAGGAGGGCGACAGAAATTTAGTGTCCGGGATTAGACCTATGTATTACACTTCCAAAAAAGGATATCATCGACATTCAAGAAATGTTCAGACCGAACCATTAACTTGCACCATGGACACCGTATGAAAAATGATGCGTCACAGTGATCACAGAGGTTCGCACCATCGAGATCGAAGGCGAACCCCTTGGGAGTAACAAACCACGCAGGACGTTCAGCTAGGTTTTTCACTCTTAAGGACTGCATGTAGAATCATATTGGTGTGACGGGGTGATGAGAACTGATGGAATGTAGGAGTATGCAACCGAATGTGAAACGATCTCTCGTGGAGCGTATCATGGAACTGGCTGTCCTTTGAGACGCAGCTGCAGAGAGTGGGATAATTATTTTATAGGCACGGAAAAAACAAACATCTGGTGGCTTGAATTGCAATGTCATATACATTTCAGGAGGTATAGTTTGCGCTAAGGGTCTACGACTTTTATACATGGGCCAGGAATGAAACAAAAGCAAGTTGTTTTGATCAGCTGTTGGCCAAAAGCAGTGCTCATACCATAGCTGCAGTTCTCTTACGCCAATTTTCCCACCCTTGCTTGTTGTGACGTAAATATTCCCTACTGCCCTTTTAAGATCACGTACACGAGAAAGAAACGTAGGGTGTAGAGTACCTTCAACTTCTCCCTGCACAATAAATAACTTTCCAGCCAATGTGAATCCAGATCAACAGTCGGCATAATTGTATACGAATGTGTTAAGGCCTTTATGTTAAATGATCTTGATATAACTCTCTTGGTACCTCTAACTTCCAGAGTTCTTTTCACATGAATTTCCTTTTTCAAATCCTGATTGGTCGGAGTTGAAAACAAATTCCTTATTAAAGGATGGGGTAAGTTTGTTTATCTCATCTAGAAATTTTCCAGCCGTTTCAACAGTTTGCTGTGCATCGTCAAGTTGACGCTTTATTCGAAATTTGGTCTTCCTACGTGATCCAATTCTGTGCCACTGTTTGAAGTTTTGCAAACATCCACCGCTTCCCTTGAAGTCACTGTAATCTATGTCGCACGCAATCTGATGTGCATAACGTAATAGGTCACTATAATGCACAATCTGAAAATTGTATCGAGAATTCTCGAAACACGCAAACATCAGTTTTTGTAATAAGTGCGCTTTGTCCTCCCTTGAATACACGTAGTTTTTCTTATGCACTATACTGTCGTATTGCTACGGACTTATTCGAAATCTGTCCATAATTTTTTTTTACTATGCTGCAAATGACCTTCCATGTATGTGTTATGAACATTTAGCTATTTTTCGACATAATCACCATTTCTGTCGATGCATTTTTGTAGACGCTGTGGCAGTTTTTGTATGCCCTTGTCATACCAGCTCGCCGCCATGCTGTTTAGAAAGTTATGAACATCTTCCTTCACCTCGTCGTCGGAGCTGAATCGCTTTCTGGCCAAATGTTCTTTTAACCTAGGGAACAGGTGAGAGTCACTGGGCGCCAAGTCAGGACTATGGGGTGGGTGGGTGATTATGTTCCACTGAAACTGTTGCAGGAGAGCAACGGTTTGCCGAGCGATGTGTGGGCGAGCGTCGTCATGGAGAATGTGTACGCCCTTGCTCAACATTCCTCTTCTCCGGTTCTGAATTGCCCGTTTGAGTTTTTGCAGAGTCTCACAGTACCTGTCAGCGTTAATTGTGGTCCCAGAGATTCAGCTCCGACGACGTGGTGTAAGAAGAGGTTCATAACTTTCTAAACATCATGGCGGCGAGCTGTTATGACATGTGCATACAAAAACTGCCACAGCGTCTACAAAAATGCGTAGACAGAAATGGTGATTATGTCGAAAAATAACTAAATGTTCAAGCTGTAAACTGATGTAAACCATTGTAGAAATAAACAGGTCTATGTACTTATAAAACAATAGGAGACCTTACTTTTGGGATTACTCTCGTACGTTTCACTGGAGACGGGATTTATGGATCCCTGTCTGACAAGAATGAATAACTACATGGCTCGACACCTGTTCCAGTATCATTTTCACTTGTTAAGCACGTATCTCATCATTGAACTCCTCGTGTACACTGTCCGCACAGTCGGGCGTATACGACACCACACATTCCACTGGCTCATCTTGCAGAAACGCTAATATTTCATCTGCCACTTCTTTCTCACTCTGTGAAATTGCTTGGGTTCATTTGTGACGAAATGTCAATTTCTGCAACTGTTGCTGTATATATAGTGCGATGTTTTCTTTGTTTGTCGTTGCCATTGCTGTGTTTTGTATCAGCACCTCTAGCACTGTAGCTCTGTTGTGTGTAACTCGTCGACTAAGCAGTTCAATCGCACTCCGTAGCCTCGGGTTGTGGTCGCCATTGTGATACCTCCAGCTCCGCCACAATAGCAACCAATATTGTGGTTGCATGGCAGACAATACATGGGTCGTCGAACGCCGTAAACATCATTGGCCATTTGGGACCTCGTACTCAAGAGGTTCCTTGTTAGCGGTTATTCCGCCTAGTACGCGGTCTCATGTACTCATGGATTTGGAAAATAACGCCGCAGTTACTCAAGGGAAAGAAGCCGTGTCTGCCATCATTTTCTGAGTTGAAAATTGGGGATATGCCAACAATTTGCCTAAACGAGGGTAAGAAACCACCTAAAAACTAACGTGCCACGCAGATTCGATGTCGGTATGGCACTCGCTTCGGTTTCACAAGCTGGCGGGGTACTCGATAGGGTATGAGAGTCGATAGAGGCGGATATTAATTGCAATCATTAGAAGCAACTAATAAACGACAGAAACTATAAAAATGAAGATGTGGTTGCTATCATTAAGGGGCTCCGGAAAGGCTCAAAATCATGAAAAGTTCAATTTTTACTTTTTTGCGTTTTCTGAATCTGCAGACTATTACCTTTTAATAGATATATAATTTATTCAATTCCGAAGACTACAACTATTTTTAAATTTTTTTTGAAATGTGTTCTACATGGGCGTGACCCACTGTGGCGCTGTTAAACTGCTGTCAAATGGTGTTATTATTAACGTCCGTGTTCATCAGGTACATTTTAGTGATGTGAGATAAGGTACGTGTTGTGGCTAACCTGTGATGGTTCAATATATATCGCTGGTGTGATTGTCGATTGTTTCATGTTTATTTACTCTGTCGTTATCTCGAAAATGTTCGTAATTAATTCTGTTTCTTGAGACTCTGTTTTGTTGAAGTATAATAATGAGTAAAAGTAAAGTTATTAGAAATCCTCTGAAGGCTTTTAAGAAAAGGAGAAATGTTGGAAAGCCAAAGGTATGTGTTATTACTGTAAACAATAAAGACGATAACCAAGTGAGTGAACCTAACCTCTCAAGTACACCTGCCCATAGCAGTCAAAGTGGGAAAGAAAATACTTCACAGAAGAAGCTTGGTTCCATGAGTGAAAACTATGAATGTTTTATGGGCGAATCGGATGTGAATGAAATATTTGATATGTCGGTTATCAAAGGAATTTTTTCAAAGTGTGTAAGATGTATTCATTGTAGTGAAGTTGGTCTGGAACTCTCCATAATAAAGAACGTAGGACTTGCTAGTGAAATACAACTGAAATGTGATAAGTGTTCATACATGACCACCTTTTGGAACAGTGTTGCAGTAACTGCAACTGAAGAAAATGGTAGCAAAATCTACGAGCACAACAACGAGCGATGCTTGCTTTAGACAAGGAACGCCTTCGGGCTGCAGACAGGGCTGTAAAGAGTCTAGAAATACAAGCAAGAGTAAACAGGAGGAGGAACAAGAGGAAGCTGGAGGAGGAGTTTGCAGAGGATGAAGATAATCCATCCTATGGACCTGGAATGAACTAAAAAGTTAATCCAATATTTGTCGCTCGATTCCCAAAACTTTTATTTTCTCATACTAATTACATGTTTTCTAAGGATCTTCCAAACATATTTGTTTCAAACTTTCAGTAAATGTTACACAGTACCTTCTGCATAATTTAACACAGCCTTTTTCCAAAAAACTGTATATTTTTGAATATATAAATAAAAAATTGCAAAAAAATGTTGTGAATTTCCATTACAATTGAAAAAAATCATCTTTAATAACTGAACTAAAATTTTGTAAAATCCCTGTGTTAAGTTGTAGCCCATATTCCAATAAATAATCTGTAAAAAGTTCAACTTCCTACCGCAAATACTTTGTAAGGAAAGATGCAATTTATAAGCGTTATTTTAACATTGCAACTATAGGGCGTTCTGGAGCCCCTTAAGTGAACACCTCAACACAGCACTTCCACTGCATTTAGTGAACCCATACACGGGTTGCATATCAGCCAAATCTTCATTAGTGAACTTTTTCAAAATGGATGAGTATAGGCTCCGCCTTTTATGCAAAACACTGTTTTTTCTTGTTACCCAAACATGTTTCAGCTCCTCTGTGCCATCATCAGTAGGTTTTGTGTGTGTGTGTGTGTGTGTGTGTGTGTGTGTGTGTGTGCGCAGTGCCCTCGGAACGAGAAAGAGCAAGGACAGTCGCAACAAAACATGGCAAGCTATCAGTGCAGGACAGCATACACATGGTCCTGCAAAATCATATAACGTAAAATGAAGTTGTCCAATAAACAAAACACACTGATGATTGCGCTTAGGAGAAGGCGGAATCCTTACCAAATAATTTTAACAGTAAACACAGAAGAAATACAAGAGCTGCAAGTCCAAAAGATGAATATTATCCAAAATGCTACGTATTACTGTTAACGTGCTAATAACGCATCTGAAAATATAAACCCGAGACAGAATCGAATGCAAGCTTGAAGTGTTCACTGCACATTACTGCCGTACCACGAGTGAGTGGCAGGTTGGTTGGTTGGTTGTTTTTGGGGGGAAGGAGACCAGACAGCGAGGTCATCGGTCTCATCGGATTAGGGAAGGAAGTCGGCCGTGCCCTTTGAAAGGAACCATCCCGGCATTTGCCTGGAGCGATTTAGGGAAATCACGGAAAACCTAAATCAAGATGGCCGGACGCGGGATTGAACCGTCGTCCTTCCGAATGCGAGTCCAGTGTGCTAACCACTGCGCCACCTCGCTCGGTTGAGTGGCAGGCACAAGCTTGTTTCGAAACAAGATACACAGCGCACATTGTCGACATTTGGTCTGCTTCGTAGATATCTTCAAATGGTTCAAACGGCTCTGAGCACTATGGGACTTAACTTCTGAGGTCATCAGTCCCGTAGAACATAAAACTACTTAAACCTAACTAACCTAAGGACATCACACACATCCATGCCCGAGGCAGGATTCGAACCTGCGACCGCAGCGGCCGTGCGGTTCCAGACTGTAGCGCCTAGAACCGCTCGGCCACTCCGGTCGGCTAGATATCTTCAGATCAGTGAAGATACAAATATAAATTGGGACAAGAAATAAAACGAATTACAATTGCACTATAACGAGCCACCAGAGACCTCTCTTTCCTTATACTGAAGTCCCTTGAACAATTTCCGAAATTTTTTCTGTGGAGTTCATCCTTTAACCAAGATGTATAAAAATATGCGTTAGATACTTTAGCAATTTACTCTTGACATGAAAACATTAGACAAAGTTCATATGAAGAGGCATCCGAAAAATCTTTTGTTAGGGAGGTATGAAAGGATTTCCGTGTAGTCAGTCGTAGTTGTGTAATTTTCCTCATACGTAAATTTTTACTGACTTTCTTGTTTACAGTTTATCTTTGATTTTTTTTTTGTGATTGAAATTTGTGCTGTTTTAGAGCTACTTGCACGTCAACCGATCACAAGGATGTATTCAGTGTCTGAAGTGACGGATATGCACTGTATATACGGTGTAGCAGGTGGGAATGCGGACGCAGCACGTCAACTTTTTGCTCAACTTTATCCTGAGGCAGTTACCTTGCCCAAGGACGTTGTACGACTCCATCAGTGCAGGAGAAAGAAAAACTCATTTAGGGGGAGAGTTGCAGATGGTGGTAGACGACCGATGTACGGAAGCCTGAGCATGAAGAACGGGTTCTTCGCGCTGTGGATGAAACGCCATCAACTAGTACAAGGAGAATTACGAGAAAGGAAGGCGTTAATCATGTGGTGATCTGGATCATTCTGCGAGAAAATCTTCTGTACGAGTATAGCTTTCAGTGGGTGCAAGGATTAAATGAGGTAGACTTTCAGCTGAGAATAACAGTCTCTCAAAGCATGTTAGAGCGTTTTTTTCTGCAATTCTTAGCATGTATTTTTTTCACTGACAAGGCTGGATTTTCAAGTGACGGGATCTGCAGTTACCACAAAATTCACGTCTGGGGTTAAGAAAAGCCTCATGAAGTACGACAAGACTGGCTTCAACACAGATTCAGTCTCAAGGTATGGGGTGGAATCATTAAAGACCATCTCATTAGCCTCTACTTCTCTCCGCTACCGGTTACAGGGTGCACGCCAATTTACGGGTATTTGTTGATGACGCTGTGGTGTATGGGACGTTTAATTAGTGTAAGAGGATACAGGATGACTTTGACAGAATTTCTGTTTGCTTTGATGAATGGCAACTTGTTCTAAACGCAGAAAAACGCAAGTTAATGCAGCTTAGCAGGAAAAACGATCCTGTATCATTTGAATCCAGCGTTGGTAGTGTACTACTTGACGAAATCACATCGATTAAACGTCGCAAAGCAATATGAAGTGTGACGAAAACGGAGGGACGGAAGCAGGGAAGGGGAATGGTCAATTTCGCTTCACTGGGGTAGTTCGAGGGAACTGTAGCTCACCTACGAAGGAGACCACGTACGTAACACTTGTGTGACACATTGTTGAGTATTGCTCGATTATTTGGGATCCCCACCAGGACAGATTAAAGGAAGACATGCAAGCAAATCGGAAGGGCACTGATAGATTTGTTGCCGGTAGGCTCAATAATGGTTCAAATGGCTCTGAGCACTGTGAGTTCCAGACTGAAGCACCTAGAACCACTCGGCCACAGCGGCCGGACTGGTGGGTTCGGTCAGCGCGCAAATATTACGGAGATGCTTCGCGAACTGAAATAGAAATGGCCGGAGGTAAGAGAACGTTCGTTTCTCGAGACAGAGTTGACAACATTTAGAAAAGCGGCATTTAAGGCCGGCTCAGAACGGCTCTACTGCCGCCAACGTACATTTCGCGTAAGGACACGAAGATAAGATAAGAGAAATGATGACTCATACAGAGGCATATAGGCAGTCGTTTCTCCCCCGCTCCATTTGTGAGTGGAACAGGAATGACTAGTAGTGGTACAAGATATCCTGTGCCGTGCATCGTACGGTGGCTTGCAGAAGCCGAATATCTAGATGTAGATGTACGGGACAAACGTACCTACAGTTTCTTAGACAGGAGTTGCTTCATTTATTTGATAATGTAGCTGTGGAAGTCATCCAAATAATGTGGTTCATGCAGAAAAAGCATGATGGTGCTGCACCTTCCTTTACACGAGTAGTTCGTCAGTATCTCGACAGCCAGTTTACGAACAGGTGGATTGGTCAATGGGGATTCATTACATAGCCTGTCAGATTTGAATAATGGAATTTTCCTTTTGGACACATTTAAAATTCTTAGTGTATTAACTCCTGTATCCAGTGTCAATGTTCTGGGGGAGCATATCTAGAATGGATTTGATCACAGATGGAACACGCCGGGGATTTTGGACAACATACGTTAAACTATGGAACGGAGGCTCACAGGATGCTTGGAAGGAGGTGGTGGTCAAATGGTTCAAATGGCTCTGAGCACTATGGGACTCAACATCTGAGGTCATCATTCCCCTACAACTTAGAACTTCTTAAACCTAACTAACCTAAGGACATCACACACATCCATGCCCGAGGCAGGATTCGAACTTGCGAACGTAGCGGTCGCGCGGTTCCAGACTGAAGCTCCTAGAACCGCTCGGCCACAGAGGCCGGCGGAGGTGGTGGTCATTTCGAGCAATTTTTGTAAGTGTAAATGCTTTTAGTAAATGTATAATTTTTTACCATGAATAATAAATCTTTCCACAAGCCCCTAACGATGGATTTTCGGACCGATGTTCATCAGAGCTTTTTGGAATGTTCTGATATCGAGAATAAATCCCTAAAGTTCCTGACTCATCTTTTTAAACATCTGGTATGTAGGGAGTTCGGAAATTGCCGTTACAAATTTCTGAGACATGTAGAGGGGAGCGAGGAGATACTGTTTTGAATTATAATCCATGTCCGGAAACGTACCGCTTCCGTGCTATAACCATTTGAAAACATGTTGGTAACGCAACCACTTTGACAAGTAATCGATTAGGCGTGACCCAGAAAATCACTTGTTTTACATTTCCAGTCGCTAATAGCCAAACCCGTTGATGGGTTTTCTTCAATGTGATGGAGTACGGCGTCTTCTAATTCGGATGTGCGGCGCACTACAGTCACGTCTGCTGGCGTTACGTTACCCTCTCTCTGCGTAACAATAGCGTAAAGGGTGCGCGACGAGTCGAACTTTGTGGAGCACGGTGGTGGTGAGGGCTATGAGCAGCTCTCACACTACCGTGAGCTTCGGCATACAGAAGCATCGTGTCGTCGTATCCCGCAAACGTGTACTCAACCGTGTTGCTCCAGCACTCACAGAAACTTGAATGAGGCTCCAAATAGGTCAGAAAGGTAGGACAGACGTCAAATGGCATCAACCGATCCGACGTAACCATCCCCATCCATGCCTCACTGTTGCAAACCTACCTAGCAAACATGTTTTCAAACGGCTGTAGCACGGAAACGGTGCGTCTACGGACATGGGTTCCCAATCAAAATTTATACACCCACTCCCATTTACAAGCCGCAGAAGTTTGTAACGGGAATTTCCGAACAGCCTATATGTAGATGGAGTCCGGCTTTCCTCTGTATCACCTGGGTCGTACATTGAATGACGCGTCACTTGCATTAGCGTGTTAACGGGCAGACGGCGACCGGACGAGGCGGTGTCCTGATTGGGCCCACTACCAGCGCGTCCGTGACGGAACAGTTGGTTGACAGCCGTCCGCTAACAGATACAGTGAGCCGCGCGAGTTTAGCCGTCTGAGCGGCGGCGGCGGCGGCAGCGGCGTCAACGGCCATATCGACCGCGTCTGCCCCGCTTTTGCTGGTCTGGCTGCTCGGCGGCGTGGCGGGACCGGCTCCGGGATCGATGCCAGGTGCAGCCGAGACGCTGCCTCGCTCCAGACACCATCCCACTACTCTCCCATCAATCTCTGCCCGCACTTGTTCGTCGTAATGATGGAAGCACTTATCTCTCACTTTCTCACCTATGTCCACATCGCCACATTCACGGAAAAAAAGGGACAGATAGATTTCTATACTGCTGGCGGTTAAAAGTGTTAAGCCAGGAAGGATAGCAAATTACAGAATTTTACTTATTGTACCCACGCAGTTGAAAGTTGCGTCCCAGTTTTGAATCAGAGTCGAGGAGCATAAGTGCAATGCCATTTATGAAAGAAATCTTTTGGTGTTACAAAACTACTGAGTACAATTCTCGTTTTTTCTCTACATTTTTAATATTAATTCAGACTGAAGCCACGAATGAAAATGTCTACCATGGCTGGGATTCGAACCAGAGTCTCTCGCTCACTAGCCAGATGCGCTAACCACTACGCATATGCCTAGTGATCAGGAGACACCTGTTCGCATCCTGGCCATGGTACAAATATTCATTGTCCGCTTCAGTCTCCATATCTTTGGAACCATCGCTGGGCCACGCGGGGTAGCCACCCGGTCTGAGGCTCCTTGTCACGGTCCGAACGGCTTCCCCCGTCGGAGATTCGACTCCTCCTTCGGGCATGGGTGTGTGTGTTGTCCTTAGCGTAAGTTAGTTTAAGTTAGATTAAATGGTGTGTAAGCCTAGGGACCGATGACCCCAGCAGTTTGGTCTCATAAGACTTTACCATAAATTTTCAGTTTCCAGGGATCGCTGAGTTTTCTCTTAAGCACAACGTTAACACCGTGACAGCGAGAGCAACAAGCTTAGGTGTGCACCAGGTGCTATTTATTATTCTTGATACTAAGCAAAAACGCAGTATAAGAAGTCGTGGCTATATCTGCACTTGAAGCTTCACTTGTCTCGACCACACAATTTTCTTGGAAGAAAATGACCTTACATATTTCGATACTACATAATTTTCGAAGGCTACAAAGAAGCATATCTACGGCGTCATAAGTAGGTAATGGTTCATAATTGTTACAATGGCACTTCAAAAGTTATTAAGAAATTTTACCAAATTTTAAAAATATAAATAGTCTTCATGCTAAAATACTGTTGACTACCGACATATGGGTACATGCCTCGTCATACGTTGTGTACCACAGCCAATTGCAAACGAATCGTAATGCTACATTGTGTTAATTCACGTCAAGTCACCAGAGGGTGCTAGTGAAGCGATATACCGCCAGTTACCCATAGAGTACAGAAAATTTTAAAATGAAATGATGGTGTAGCATTGTTGGATGGGGGGCTCCATCCGGAGAAGTTGGGCCGCCGAGGTGCAAGTCTTATTTCAGGAGACGCCACATTGGGAAACTTGCGTTACGGTGATGATAATGATAGGATGATGAGAACCACGCAACACCCAGTCTTCGAGAAGAGAAAATCTCCAATCCGGCCGGAATTCGAACCCGGGACCGCTGCATGGTAGGTAAACACGTTACCACTCAGCTAAGCAGGCGGACAGAATATTTTAAAAATATTAAACATAAAACAAGTTAATGAAATAACCTTAAGACTGAGAAATTGGCTTTACATATGTCTAGCAAGTAGTTGCATTATGAAGGAGTAGAGTTACAACGGAAACCAATACAGGGTTTTGCTCATGTAGAAAATTACTAAGTAGAGCTACATCACAAATGAATGGATGGCATCGTTTACGGTGACAAATACTGCATGTGACGTTTAAAATGTTTGCAAGGCGCATGTGTCAGACTACATATGCAAAAAGGGCAATGATGGAGAGAGTAAAATTACTGTAAATCGCTTATTAACTGTTCGCATAGTTCTTCATATGACGTACATGGGTATCATAAAGAGGTGCAGACAGACAGCTGGTGACTTTCCTTATGAGTCACGCACGACCGCAGCCTCATTACAAACATTCAATACAACATGGAGCTTGTCACGAACAGGTTCGACGTTGCATCCAATGTTGGTAATGAGGCTGTGGCAGTGTGTGAAGTTCCAAGTATATATATTATTAGTGATTCATCTAGCCATGAATAAGTTGTAGGATGATGTAAAGGACCTTGGAATCAGTTATGACTGAGGTTAAAAAATACTTATTTACTATAATGACTGACAAAAATCACGATAAAAATTAAGACACATTAAAGTTCTCAAAATATTAAAACAAATTACAAAATGAGGCTAGCTTCTTCACATCAAACACAGTGGTGGGAGACTCAATTCTACTGGGTAAACCAAATTTTGGGGTGAAAGCAACGGAAGTTCCCATGATGATCGGACTGCGTCTCGGTCTCTCGTCTTTTGATGTCCAAACACAACAGGCAAAACTCTCGTGCTCAGCTGTTGTACAGGGATGGCAGTGATTGCACAGAGGCTTCCGATCAGGGCTGGGAGAGCCATCAGCGCTGCTGACAAAAGAATGAAGCAGGTCGCAGCCTTACTTCCGCGAAAACTGCCCAGCACCCAGGGGACCTCCGCCATTCCTAATAAGATTCACTGACTACGTGCTGCCGACAAAGATGACGTGACACCATACCGGGAGAACACCTTCCCAGTGAGAAAAATGAAAAGCTTTAATTCTACCAAATGTGCCCAGTAGACTCTAAATAAAATTAACCATGAAATGGTGGCAAAAATTAATCAGTGTTGCTTAGTGATATGTGGCAGTAATGTCATACAGTGTAGTAGGGAGAGTACACGATTTAAGGTGATTTGGGGGCATACTGGGTAAGAAACGTAGTACACAGATCCACAACCTCTGGCAGCAACTGCGGGTCTAACCCAGCTGGGCACTAAGTCGAACTAAGCAGATGTGGGTTCATCATCCCATACTGCTTCTGCTTTATGCCAAAGAGACAATCGTAGACGTTGGTGAATGGTGGTACGCATCTCACGGCAGCCCGTGAGCAAACGTTTTCTGTGGACGAGAAGCATTGGGAAAATGGTGCCTATGGCTACAGTCCAACACCCTCTTGATAGAGATAGCTCAGGACAGCACGTTTTGTTATTTAAACGTAACGTCACGGACACCTAAAAGGTAGGGCACAGCCAGTAACCTCATCACGTCATAAATGGAACGAATGTTGTCCAGAATATCTGCTAGTGAATCAAAGGTGATTGTGTGGTGTACCTAATGGCATCCCATACCTTCACACTAGATGCTGGATCCATATGACGAAGACGAATGCATTCTGCAAAATTTACTCCTCCCCGAAGCCTCCACAACAGATACGTCCATCGTGATACTCTATGTAGAACCAGGACTCGCCTGAGAAGATGGCGTGGCGCCACTCCTGTGCCCAGTGTTTTGTTGGCCGTACCACTGACTCTACTGTCGCGTCAAGGCAAGCCGCAGCGATGATCTCCATGCTGACTTACGTGGTGCCCCAGACACTGTCGCACTATCCATGTGGATACTTGTCTTGCTGCAGACAAGACAACTTCTTGAGCCAACGGTACGTCACTTGGGTGTACGATCCTGCATGGCCGAGCGCTAGACGCTGAAATCCGGCATGGCCTTCAACATGGCCGTCCTCAAGCTGTTGATTCTGTAGTCGCATGACAGTCGTGGTATCCCGACGGAAGCGATAAACGGTATCGGATAATGAAGATAAATAGCAGTCTCGGTAGGCCACAATCTTGTCACTCCGAATTCCTACATGTATTTCGACACATTTCTCCTTTTCTCAGACTGCGAGTGGCATCATTCTGCCTTCAGAGAGTTCCTGGTCCTTGTTAGTGATCCTTATGAAAAAGAAGTACCTCAAAAGGCATCGATTACCGAAAAATTGAACAATATTATGAAAAAAGATAAAAGAAGATGCGCGTATTCATGAGATCCTAGATTGCTCGAAAGCAGCAAAGTATTTCTCAACTGTGGACAGGCTACCTACCCGTTTTAGTAACTTTAAATATAGTCCTAATTTTCCGTACAGGCGTAAAAATCCATGTACCAAGTCTCACGGGCTGTATCTCCTGGCAGTGCCTGGCGTTATAGCACACTTGGTCCTTCTCGCTGTCCAGGGACCATAAGCGAGCCAGCTCTCTTCCATATTCAGTCCCATCCATTGTCATTTAGGCCTCGCAGTCGTGCAGCGGTCCTGGCGTGGAGGCGCGTCACGTAGACATACAGAGTATAGTATGGTTGAGACTTTTTAAACAGATTACACAATAACCGTGAATAAGTATAACAACGGTAAAGGGGTAGTCCAATTAAGGTTGGCGATGCTCAGGGAATTAGATTATGAATTAAGACGATTAAAGCAGTAGACAAAAAAATTACTGACCATGCCAGAAATAAAGAGAACAGTAAATGCAGACTGGCAATAGCAAGAAAAACTTTTTTGAAAAGGGTTAATATGTTAACATCGAACATAAATTTAAGTTTGGCAGGATTTTTTGTTTAGTACTTGAAGCGTGGCCTTATGCAGACAACAGACAATAAGATAATCGAAGGTTTTGAAATTTGGTGCTACAGGCGAACGCTGAGGATGAAGTAGATAGGTCAAGTAACTGACGAGGAGGTACGGAATGGAATTGGTCTGAATAGAAATTTAAGGCACAAATGGACCAAAATGGCGTATGAGTTGGTACGGCACATCTTGAGACATCAATGAATACTTAAGTTGGTAATGGGGCAAACGCGGAGGACGAAGATTGTAGAGCCACACTAAGCTTTTTACGAAGCAGAAAGCAGCCTCAAAGGGATGTAGGGTTGAGAGTAGCGTGGGGAGTTGCACCAGACCAGTTATCGGTGAATTCAATGATAACAGCAAACCTTTCCTCAGCTGTTACTTTTCGTGCATTAGGCAATGTGGTCTCCTAAAGCATCCATTTGACAGGATGAATGCCCACTCTTCGTTTGCCACGAGACCCATAATTTTCGATTTTTAGAGATAATGTTTCACTGCCCCTTCACACAAGATGCAGATTCCATCTAAAAGATTCGATCTTATCTTTCATTGAGGTTGCAAAGATGAAATTTCTCGCCGCTGCTACGTTCGCAGGCTCGAATCCTGCCTCGGGCATAGATGTGTGTGATGTCCTTAGGTTAGTTTGGTTTAGGTAGTTCTAAGTATAGGGGACTGATGACCTCAGATGTTAAGTCCCATACTGCTTAGAGCCCTTTTGAACCATTTGAAATTCTCTCTTAAAATTTTTCTTTTTATTCTGCCCATTCTCGCATAGTTACACTCTCTTCTAAGAAATCTCATTTCACCTGCTGTACGTTACTTTTTGATTATTCCATGTATTAGCATCGGGGCAGCCATAGTTCTACACAGACTTTCATTGTGTCTTTTTCTGTGCATTGCTTCTTCAGCTCCTGGTAAGTTTTAGTTTATTTTCAGTTACTGTATAGTAAGTTACTTCATATAGCAAATATATGAGGCAATTTGTTTGTTCAGCGGCTTCTTGTCCTGTAACATCATTACTTTTGCTATCTCGGATTAAATTTTTTAGTCGCATTTTGTTGTGTATTTTACTGATTGTGAGTGGGGTACGAGAAATCATGTCAACAAGACTTATGTCCTACTAAACGACACAATGAGAAATGTCACCAGTAAACTAAAATCAATACCCATTAGTTGGATTCCTATCTTACCTTCGATAACAGGCCGTGGACTGAGAACAATGTAAGATGTGGGACGGGCCGGTTCCTAGGTGCTCTCCAATCAACAAAATCCGCTCCTACCTTCCACACACCAGAAAATGAATGAAAGGGATCTCAGTAGCCTGGTCCAGCCTACTCGTTGAGGTTTAGAAAAACACCACACAGCTAACTCATAATTATTTGCTGGACAAGCCTAGGAAATCAGAGTATTCCAACCGTAGTCCATAGATCTGTGCAGATAACAAGGAAAATCTGGGTCCCCTACTACCCCACAGGAATCAGAAAAGTGAGATGCAAAACTTGCCTTCATACATGTGGTATTGCGCACGGCCCAAAACGTGATAGTGGCACAATGGAACAAACAGTAGAACACTTTAATTAGTGAATGTCAGATGAATAGATATCAAGGCATTGGAACAACTTTAGAAATGCAACTCCATAGGTTTCTGAGTGGGTAAGTTCCCTGGACATAGATCTCTGATGAATTAGTAATATTAATGCTTATGTTAACATCCATTTGCGATAAATTTATAATAGTGTGTTAACACAGCCAGCCCAGATCTAATCTTTGCAAGCGAGCACATAGGCCAACAGTGTGTTAAGACAGTTTGCCACCCTGAACCCCATTCTCAACACCGCCCTGTGGTGTGCCAAGTTACTGCAGTATCCCAACCGAGAACCATTCCATTATGCGGAAGATACAACTTCCGTAAGGCTAGCTGGGAGCTTTTTAGTTCCAACCTGGATAAAATTGTAACTGATCTCCAGTCAACACCAGAAAACTACGATAAGTCTGTGGATGGAGTGAAGAAGGTATCACTGCCATCTATGCCACGGGGCTGCACAACACAACACCTCTACGGATTAACAACTCAGTCGGCAGCCCTAATGAAAAACCTGTCGCTGTTTGAACAAGATTCATTCAATGAGCCAACTATCTTGGCTGGTAAAGAACTATTGGCTTCCATAGCAAAAAACAAAAGAGAAAGATGGATTAAACTAATGGAGGAAACAGATCTTTCAATTAGTAGCCAGAAGGCCTGGAAACTGCTGATAAAACTAAATAACGATCCAACCAAACATGCCAATCACGCTAACATTACTCCAAATGAAATTGATACACAGATTCTTGAGAATGCTAAACCAAGACCTCCTATCAAAAAATCTGACTTCAAATTAAAGTTTAAGGAACAATCTCAGAATAACAACCTGACTAGACCATTCAACCTAGGTGAATTAGAAGAAGCCATTCACAAATGCAAATATGGCAAGGCGGCAGGATTAGACGACATTTGTGTAGAGCAAATTAAACATTTTGGCACCGCAACCAAAGACTGGCTCTTAAACCTGTATAACCACTGTCTAGCTTGTTTCAAGATCCCGAAATTATGGCGCAAGGCACGCGTGATTGCGATACTAAAACCTGGAAAGCCACCAACGGGTCCGAAGCACTTCAGGCCACTATCTCTCCTTTGCCATCTCTATACGATCCTACAGAGAATGATTCTTCACCGCTTAACTGCAGTAGTTGATCCACTTCTTATCTCGCAGCAAGCTGGCTTTAGACCAGGCAAGAATTGCACCTCACAAATCCTTTATCTTTCTCATTTCATAGAAGATGGCTTTGATCAAAGAAAGATAACAGGTGTAGCTTTTGTTGACCTTTCGACGGCCTTTGACACCGTAAGCCACAGAATGTTACTGCACAAAATCTACAGCCTGACTAACGACTACGCGCTGACGAGGATAATTGCAACACTCCTACAGAATCGACGTTTTTTCGTCGACTTCCTAGGAAAACACAGCCGACGGAGAACTCAAAATAACGGTCTCCCTCATGGAAGTGTACTGTCACCTATTTTATTTAATGTGTACACTAACGATCAACCACAGCCTCAAGGATGCAAAAGCTTCATATATGCTGATGACCTTGCTCTTGCTGCTCAGGGCAATCGGTTTGAATATGTAGAGATAATGCTTACACACGGTCTACAACAGCTTGGTACTTACTATGAAAAGAATCAACTCACACCCAATCCTAAGAAAACGCGAGTGTGTTCATTCCATCTGAAACATAAACAAGCTGACAGGAAACTTGAAATATTCTGGAATGGAGTTGCACTAGAATATTGTTCCCACACCATGTATTTGGGTGTCACTCTCGACCGTACACTGACCTACAAGGAACACTGTCTGAAGCTGAAGCAGAAAATATTCTCCAGAAACTGCCTTCTTCGGAAACTGGCGGGATCGAACTGGGATACACATCCACAAACATTAAGAACAACATCCATTGCCTTATGCTATTCTGCAGGAGAGTATGCTAGCGTGGTACAATTCAGTGCCGGCAAAGCAGGTTGATGTAGCCTTAAATGACAGCTGTAGGATTGTTACAGGCTGCCTAAGGCCAACCCCGTGGACAAAGTTCAATGTCTCGCTGAGATCGCTCCATTTGACATCAGAAGAGAGGTCGCCGCTAACATCGAAAGGCATAAATCAAACAGTGACCTCACATCCACTCTTTGGACATCAACCTGCGAAGCCAAGGCTGAAGTCCAGGAAGAGTTTCCTAACAACTTCACAGCCCTTAGAAGGATCAGCTGCGGCTACCAGACTCATCAAGTGGAAAGAAAGATGCCAACACCTGTCAAACTGGATGTCACCGCAAGAATCCCTGCCGCCTGGACACATGGAGAAGTGGGTCATCTGGAAGTTCTTATACAGACTACGGACGGAGTCTCAAGATTGAGGGACAATCTCCTTAAATGGAACTTCCAACTGCCAACTGCCAGCACAACACTGTGATGCGGTGAATTGCAGACAACCCGGCATCTCTTCAAACGTAACTCATGCCCAACCAGCTGTAGCATGAAGGACTTAACGTCTGCAGCACCCAATGGTACCAAAGTTGCCCAATTCTGGGCGAATACTGTATACTTTTCTTTGTATGTATTGGACATGTGTTCATTTTAGTGTACCTCTGACACGAATAAAGAAACACAGCCTTATTTTTGCTTTGTCTTATTTCGTAATACACTACTGGCCATTAAAATTGCTACACCACGAAGATGACGTGCTACAGACGCGAAATTTATCCGATAGGAAGTAGATGCTGTGATATGCAAATGGTCAGCTTTTCAGATCATTTACACAAGGTTGTAGCCGGTGGCGACACCTACAACGTGCTGACATGAGGAAAGTTTCCAACCGATTTCTCATACACAAACAGCAGTTGACCGGCGTTGCCTGGTGAAACGTTGTTATGATACCTCGTGTAAGGAGGAGAAATGCGTACCATCACGTTTCCGACTTTGATAAAGGTCGGATTGTAGCCTGTCGCCGCGTGGGATTAGCCGAGCGGTCTCAGGCGCTGCAGTCACGGACTGTGCGGCTGGTCCCGGCGGAGGTTCGAGTCCTCCCTTGGGCATGGGTGTGTGTGTTTGTTCTTAGGATAATTTAGGTTAAGTAGTGTGTAAGCTTAGGGACTGATGACCTTAGCAGTTAAGTCCCATAAGATTTCACACACATTTGAACATTTTTTGTAGCCTATCGCGATTGTGGTTTATCGTATCGCGACATTGCTGCTCGCGTTGGTCGAGATCCAATGACTGTTAGCAGAATATGGAATCGGTGGGTTCAGGAGGGTAATACGGAACACCGTGCTGAAACCCAACGGCCTCGTATCACCACCAGTCGAGATGGCAGGCATCTTATCCGCATGGCTGTAACGGATCGTGCAGCCACGTCTCGATCCCTGAGTCAACAGATGGGGACATTTGCAAGACAACAACCATCTGCACGAACAGTTCGACGACATTTGCAGGAGCATGGACTATCAGCTCGGAGACCATGGCTGCGGTTACCCTTGATGCTGCATCACAGACAGGAGCGCCTGCGATGGTGAACTCAACGACGAACCTGGGTGCACGAATGGCAGAACGACATTTTTTGGGTTCTGTTTACATCATCATGATGGTCGTATCCGAGTTTGGCGACATCGCGGTGAACGCACATTGGAAGCGTGTATTCGTCAACACCATACTGGCGTATCAGCCGGCGGGATGGTATGGTGTGCCATTGGTTACACGTCTCGGTCACCTCTTGTCCGCATTGACAGCATTTTGAACAGTGGACGCTACATTTCAGATGTGTTACGATCCGTGGCTCTACCCTTCATTCGATCCATGCGAAGCCCTACATTTTAGCAGGATAATGCACGACCGCAGGTTGCAGGTCCTGTACGGGCCTTTCTGGATACAGAAAATGTTCGACTGCTGCCCTGGCCAGCACATTCTCCAGATCTTCCACCAATTGAAAACATCTGGTCAATGGTGGCCGAGCAACTGGCTCGTCACAATACTCTTGATGAACTGTGGTATCGTGTTGAAGCTGCATGGGCAGCTGTACCTGTACACGCCATCCAAGCTCTGTTTGACTCAATGCCCAGGCGTATCAAGGCCGTTATTACGACCAGAGGTGGTTGTTCTGGGTACTGATTTCTCAGGATTTATGCACCCAAATTGCGTGAAAATGTAATCACATGTCAGTTGTAGTATGATATATTTGTCCAATGAATACCCGTTTATCATCTGCATTTCTTCTTGGTGTAGTAATTTTAATGGCCAGTAGTGTATTTTCCAATTTTTTCTGTAGTTTTGTCATGTGCTAAATAAAAACAAATCTATTTAAGTCTATCCAAGAACTGGGGGATGGGGGTAACGAAATGAAGAAAACATTGCATTATCTACACAGTCAATTTCTTAACAAACGAAACGGTACTTACACTGCACTGGTGCAACGCCTGAATGTTATCGTGACGACAAACGCAGAGTTTGTTTCTGAGAGCTACTCTCCCGTGTTACTGCCCTGCAGGAAAGAAGAACATTTAACTTCTGAGTACTGCATGAGGGGACGGAGGACCTGTAGGGCTTTGAGCTTTACTAACGGGTGAAACATCAATTATTTAGCATGAACCAGTGACGCCGCTCAAACACTCTCGCTTACAAGCGACTGAAGTGCTGGAAGAAGTAAAATTACGTTTTGGGAGAAAATTAAAAGTCAACCGCCACTCTTTTATTATTGTTTACTTATTTATTCCAATCATTCACACATTAAGCACTGCATATTATAAACACCTTGTCGTCTGTTGTTGCAGAGTATTCTCGGTTTTGACGAAATCCTAGCTGAGTTCAATACGCAGCTTTTCTTGTCCATCAAATAGCATATAATAATCCACTCCACATACACTATTGGACCCTCCTCGTGAGAGCACATGCTAACGCGGCCATCTGAAGATTGGACTATACAAGATGTTTCATATAAGATTGTTATGTCTGCTACTTACAATATAATATTTATCTAGAGAGCTAAACGTAAGAAACATTACTCTTTTTGCAGAGTTGTGAAAATAATTTATTTCGTTATTTTCCAAAAAATATTATAGCAACGAACTAGAATTTTTTAAGTTCAACATTTTTGCTTTAATACGTAGCTATTGTATTCGCACGAAGTGCGTACAAATTGATTTACATGTAATTTCTATCATTTTGAATTAGCATGTCGAAAAGTTCGAAAGAATGGATGCGACGTACTGTATATAATGGGCTGTGTTCAGATGGGTGTTCTGGTGGGGGAATCCACATTTAAGAGAGGCCCTGAAACGAGTGCCCTTTTTTCTGAATGCACTACCCACTGCGCTTCTTAACGTCCTATGACCGAGGCGGAAAGTCGCTAGGTTTATGGAACGACAAGGTTACTCGATGCACTGTTTGAAATCACGTACGTTAGATAGTGGAACGTATCCTTACACAGCCGTATACAAGTCTGGCTGGAATGTACAAACAGATGAGGTTCGGTCTGCAACGGATACTGACGTGGAGTAAGCATGGCATACAAATCCAATGGTTCCGTTTCCATGTTACTGATGCTCGGTGAATCCTGACATGATGCCAATGGAGCAATCATGGCTTGTGCCGTCAGATAAACTGGTCAGCGACTTCTATGAGATAATACACTGTACATTCAGGAAAATGGGCATTTGTTTGAACGCCTCGGTTAAATAAACATTCCGCTTCTGGAACATTCATCTGAACAAAGTCCGCCCCGATAGCTGAGTGGTCAGTGTGACGGATTGGCGTCCTACGGGCCCGGGTTCGATTCCCGGCTGGGTCGCTGATTTTCTCCGCTCAGGGACCGGGTTTTTTTATCATCATTTCATCCCCTCCGGCGCGCAGGTCGCCCAATGTGGCGTCGAATGTAATAATACCTGCACCAATGCGGCCGGACCTGCCCCGTAAGGGGCCTCCCGGCAAATGACGCCAAACGCTCATTTCCATTTCCGTCTGAACAAAGCCAGTTATGTACCGCATGTTGCATCCGCTTCTACGGCCTTGAGTGCTCTAGCTCCCTGACTAAAACTGATATAAATTTGATTTAAATTGATTTGCACACAGTTGGTTTAACTAAAGCAGCTACATGGCAGGAAACAATAGTGTTCTGCTTGAAACAATTATAACTCGTTGCTGTAGCTCTCTAAGAACTATATAAATAAAAATGTAAATGTTCTCTTGTTTAAATGCGTGTGTTTCCGAAAGTTCTTTACCGATTGCTTTGAAATTTTGACACAACGTCACATTTAAATACTAGCGTACTTTTATATACCTAGCGATCACCATAGATTGAATCACCTAAAACTTGCGTCGCAAATATTGCACAGATGGATCGTATTGTCAGCCAGTAAACAGGACGTAATAATACATAGTTTGTGTATTTTTGTGCAAATATACATCTTTTTAAATGGAACAATGTTCACTGACATTAAAAAACTAAAAGTAGGGTAAATTAAAGTGTCAGTCGTGTCTGTTGCAGGGTCCTAGTGCCAGTCGTTTACGAGATATCGTGTTTTGGAAAGTTCCCACATCGCTACTTGTACAATACCTGTGGTAGCACACACTAAAAAACAACATGTACACCAGTTATGTGGATTCTGACCAGTAACGAGACAATAGACCATCACGGGTTGTGTTCAAAATAACCACTGGCAGTGCCAATACACGGCTTATAGTCTGATGTGGAACGACTGCTGCAGATGTGCTAACATTTCAGCGGAGATGTTCGAGCAGGCTGCACTAATGCCTCATTGCATATCATCGTGTGTAGTTGACATGTCCTTCTACGTGGCGTCTTTCAGCTTCCCGACAGAATGAAGCATACAGATGTCAAAATTCGGCGAACGAGCCGGCCACAGTACAGGTCCTCTGCGTCCAGTCCAACGATGTGGAAACAACTCGTGAAGACATGCTGTAGTATTCTGTGCACTATGGACTGGAGAGCTATCATGTTGGTACTAGAGGTTCTTCCTAGACTACAGAGGAACGTCTTCTAGCATTCGTGGAAGATGGTCTGTTAGGAGGCTGCGATACGCGCGCGTTCAGTGTTCCGTCTATGAGAAACGAACCATGTGAGCAGATGGTTCACTATCCCACACCACACGTTTGCACTCCATGGACGCTGGCGTTCCACCTGACGAACCCAAGGGTGATTATTAACAGACCAATAACGCATGTTTCGGCGGCCTGGCCATGACTGGTGAATGTGGCTTCTCAGTAAACAAGATACAGGATATATCTGGAATATACTGTCTTAATGCCCATGGCTCAAAATGGTTCAAATGGCTCTGAGCACTATGGGACTTAACTGCGAAGGTCATCAGTCCCCTAGAACTACTTAAACCTAACTAACCTAAGGACATCACACACAACCATGCCCGACGCAGAGTTCGAACCTGCGACCGTAGCGGTCGCGCGGTTCCAGACTGTAGCGCCTAGAACAGCTCGGCCACCCTGTCCGGCTAATGCCCATGCATAGAAGTTAACACGTATCTCATAATCGTTTCTGTACAGCTCTTGATGGAGAGAGATGTGATAGAGATGGAAACTATGTTGCTGGAGAATGCGTAGGACATTTACCTTACTGAAGCCGCTTCCTCGTGCGATTGTGTGGTAGCTAACGTGCGGATCAACTGCAACAGCAGCAAAAACATTAATTCCCACTCTTCTGTCATCTCTTGTTTCCTTCTCTTACGTTGTATAGGGACTACACAACCACTTTCACGTAACTGGTTGCAGAGACTGATAAATAATTAACGATATTGCTGATGTCTATTGGGATATCTCGCCGCATACAGCATATAAGAACTAACCGCATTCTTCCTGCACTCTCCATACACCATGAACACGTCGGTTTTTTCTGCATTTGTAAGTCACATCGTCCAGTCACGACGTACTGCTTGGACTCTCACTCTCTAACTGACTAACAGGTCGCAATCCACTCAAGGAACACACAAGCACACTGTAAGTAAACACATCAACATCGTACCTAGCAATTACGGGGTTTGAATGGCACAAACAAGTGTCGATGTGGAAACTTTTCAAAACACGGTACCTCGTAAACGACTCACAATAGAATCCTGTAACAACATCACTGACATTCTAATTTATCCTACATTTCATTTGTTAATGTCAATAAATGTATGTATGCATGAAAAATACACTTTCTAAGTATTATTACACTCTGTTTATTGGCTAACGATACGAACCCCTGACTACCAATCCATTCTGTGAAAACCGTACACCAATAGCACTTTCCACTTGCGCAATATTTTCGGTTTAACTTCTAGTTGACCCATCCTGTGTATTAAGTGCTTCAGTGGATTAAAAATAACAGCCGACTAGTTGCAAAATATAGGTTTATTAAACCTAGACCATAGTTTCTTCAGAAACTATTGTGCCTATTAACAAATATTACAACATTGTGTAGAACAAATATGGTATTATCATAAGAACAAACAAAATTACAGGAAATGTTTGCAAATAATTTTAGTGAAGTATACTCAGTAACATCCACATATTATATACATCCGATGTGGAAGTCGTTGACTTTATCTAATACATGAGCGTGTCACCCTCTGACTCACTATTTAAAACACGATTTAAAGGAAATATCTCTGTACTGTAGAGCTTTGTCTTGAAACTTTTTAAGTGCCACACATTTGACGATGGACCCAACAACGTTTAATATGCCACTTATTTATTTCTATAGAACGATCTCTGTTGAAACAAGAATATCTTTTTCTGGCGTATTTCCCCCAAAAGCACTCGCTCCATACACAGTTTAAGTCTTCCGAGCTGCCTCCTCTGCATTTACCCCTCTGTTATACCAAAAGTAAATATTGTGTTACAGATGTTACATCTTTTTCCACTTGCGACCCAATTTTGTAACGCTTAACCGTAGTTCACGATTTTCAAGTGTGCAAAATCCAATGCTTAGCTGCAAGATGATAATTAGAACTTCAAATTCGAAAATAACAGTTGATACATATACTGACATCGTCGCGCCACGTTCCCCTGGACGGCGCCGGATTTCAAGCGGCGGGCGGCGTCTGGCCAGTGGCCGGTGGCCGCTGCAGCGCGAGGAAACGCTCGAGCGTAAGCTGCACCGATCGCGATACAGCCACGAGCTGTCCTGCGAAATTGCTTCTGGAAGTATTTGTTATTGCTAGTGGGTAGAATGTGAAGCAAATTATCTTATATATTCAATCGGACTCATAACTTTAGACGAGGGCCGAAATGTGGTTAAAAAAAATACGGTTGGACACGAAAACGCGATTACAAGCTCAGAATGCACGACGATTACCACCAGACCACGGGCTCGTTCAACACAACGATATCTCGGAAGTAGACAACGCTTCCTCCTGACACTTCGTTGCCAGATTGTGCTGATGGCAGGACTTAGCGTTGTCGGGGGCGGTCGGTTTCACTGGTCATCTTAAGTGAACGACTCGGCCGGCGGTCAGTTTTTATGTCTAAGACTGTACATCCTGTGTATTTATATACCATTGGCGCTCCAGTATACAAAAACACTCACGTATTCGAATGCAACATTGTGTCAAAACTTCGAAGGAGGTGACGTGTATAAATAAAAATGTAAAAGTTCGTTTGACCAAACTCTTAAATTTCTGAATGTTCGTCATGGATTGCTTTGAAATTTTGACACTAAGCTGCATTAGAATATGCACGTATTCGTATATTCTTACTGGAACACTCCATTTTGTATATAAATACATATGTAAAAATTATAGGAGAAATTTATATAAAATGCAGACGTTCGTTTGTTCAGAATGTTAAATCTCCATAAGTTCTTCACCAGTTGCTTTGAAATTTTGACGTAACGTTCCATTCGAATACACCCAGGTTTTCATGTCTTTTTTAAAATTTTTAAACGTATCTAATATAATTATGAATAACTATGTAAGATATAAAGGGGAAATGTTATTACCAAAAATCTCGAAAAGTTCTTGGCCAGTTTACTTCAAATTTTTACTCAATGCTGCGATGAACACTCGGATGGGCATCAGCTATATATTTTAATACATATAATATACTGAAATATATGTAATATACAGGGTGAGTCACCTAACATTACCGCTGGATATATTTCGTAAACCACATAAAATACTGACGAATCGATTCCACAGACCGAACGTGAGGAGGGGGGCTAGGTTAACTGGTTAATACAAACCATAAAAAAATGCACGGAAGTATGTTTTTTAACACAAACCTACGTTTTTTTAAATGGAACCCCGTTAGTTTTGTTAGCACATCTGAACATATAAACAAATACGTAATCAGTGCCGTTTGTTACATTGTAAAATATTAATTACATCCGGAGATATTGTAACCTAAAGTTGACACTTGAGTACCACTCCTCCGCTGTTCGATCGTGTGTATCGGAGAGCACCGAATTACGTAGGGATCCAAAGGGAACGGTGATGGACCTTAGGTACAGAAGAGACTGGAACAGCACATTACGTCCACATGCTAACACCTTTTTATTGGTCTTTTTCACTGACGCACATGTACATTACCATGAGGGGTGAGGTACACGTTCGACGGGCGTTTCATAGGACGTGGAGGACGAATAAATTGGCCAGCCCGTTTCCTGATCTTACACCTCTGGACTTCTTTCTGTGGGTACGTTAAAGGAGAATGTGTACCGTGATGTGCCTACAACCCCAGAGGATATGAAACAACGTATTGTGGCAGCCTGCGGCGACATTACACCAGATGTACTGCGGCGTGTACGACATTCATTACGCCAGAGATTGCAATTGTGTGCAGCAAATGATGGCCACCACATTGAACATCTATTGACCTGACATGTCGGGACACACTCTATTCCACTCCCTAATTGAAAACGGAAACCACGTGTGTACGTGTACCTCACCCCTCATGGTAATGTACATGTGCGTCAGTGAAAAAGACCAATAAAAAGGTGTTAGCATGTGGACGTAATGTGCTGTTCCAGTCTCTTCTGTACCTAAGGTCCATCACCGTTCCCTTTGGATCCCTACGTAATTCGGTGCTCTCCGATACACACGATCGAACAGCGGAGGAGTGGTACTCAAGTGTCAACTTTAGGTTACAATATCTCCGGATGTAATTAACATTTTACAATGTAACAAACGGCACTGATTACGTATTTGTTTATATGTTCAGATGTGCTAGCAAAACTAACGGGGTTCCATTTAAAAAAACGTAGGTTTGTGTTAAAAAACATACTTCCGTGCATTTTTTTATGATTTGTATTAACCAATTACACTAGCCTCTCTCCTCACGTTCGGTCTGTGGAATCGATTCGTCAGTATTTTATGTGGTTTACGAAATATACCCAGCGGTAACGTTAGGTGACTCACCCTGTATAAAGGAGAAACATTTTTACCAAAATTCCCAACAAGTGCTCGACCCATTTATGTGAAATTTTTGCACGTTACTGCAATAAATGTATGGACACATGCAGGCTATGTATTTGGCGAAACATTGTTAGCAGACAGGAAAGTTGTATTTACATCTTACCAGCTCATAATTAGAATACTGCTACAGAATCTGAATTTACAGCAACAGTAAACAAGGTTCAATGTCAGAGAGAGGGGAGGACAGAAAATGGACAGAAGGGTGGGAGCAAATGGTTATATAAAACAGAAAGGAGGCGATAGTCAGAGAGAAGAGCCATGGACAGATGGAGAGAGAGAGAGAGAGGGAAGAGATGATTGACAGAGAGGAGGAGGAGGAGGCAGAGATGGACAAAGAGAGGGGGAGGAGGAGATGCACAGAGACAAGGCGGAGAAGGAGATTGGGACGTATTCCAACTCCCATACATGTTAG
Source organism: Schistocerca americana (assembly GCF_021461395.2). Classification (NCBI taxonomy): domain Eukaryota; kingdom Metazoa; phylum Arthropoda; class Insecta; order Orthoptera; family Acrididae; genus Schistocerca; species Schistocerca americana. The sequence continues at coordinate 547,286,921 of NC_060119.1, forward strand.
AGACGTGAGATTTATCTTTTCTTTCTTTTCCGTTGAACCATACTGAGTCACAGTAGTGCATGGCTGGGGACAGCTAGTAACTAAACAAACATTATTCATAACTCCATAGGAAGAGTAATGTCCCTTACATTGAACAGTTTAAATAAATATTCCTTTCACTACGTATTTTGTAAGTCACAGAGAAAAACATTTTATCTGCAACTCCCTGTGTGTCTAGAACAAGATGTGGTTTAAATAAAGAAGTAAACCTACTTAAAGGAGCGACTGCCGGCTTTTAAATTTCCCCCTATCTGTGATCAGTATAGTCACATAAAGTTCAAAACGATGAACAAAATAATGTCAACAAAGAATAGTCTTCAGCGTCCTGTCTGAGACGATCTCATTAGGGATGGAGCACAGTATCATGTTGGGTAATGATGACGACGGAAATCAACCGTGTTCTTTGTTCTGGCGTAACCACAAGCGCCGGAACGAAGATGCGGAACGCAAGAGCAGAGAATCCGGTGAGGAAACGGCGGCCAATGGTGCGCGGAACTGTGCAGCGCTGTACCAAGGGCGACACCTGGAAGAAGTGAATATAAACGCCGTTCCTGCTAGCCTCGGCCGCTCGGATCTGTCCCGTCTGCAACGGACAATAGTGCTATGCTATCAGATTGTCGCGATCCGTATCAAGTGCTTACTTGAGCTTTGCGTGTAGCAAGAACTTAACTGTTTTGATGTCGCCTCTCGCTAGCGACATTTGCTGTAATTAAAGTTAAGTATTGTCTATATGCTTTCTAGAAATGAAATTAATATTCTTATTTGTTTGAGTTGATGTATAGAATGCCGAGAACGCAATGTCCATTAGGCACCCTATAAGCAATGAGTGGGCAAGACTCCACATTCTTTACGAAGGAACCATCGTAGCATTTACCTTAAGCGATTTTGTGAAACCACGGGAAACCTAAATCTGGTTGGCAGAATGGGAATTGAATTCCCATTGTAATATTAGTATCTGTTTCGATAGCTTAAATAAACTTACATTCGATAATCTAACCATGCCGGCTCATAATAGCCATACAATTTGTGTAAAAATTTCTTAGATGGTCGCTGAGCAGGGACCTCCTGATATTTCAAAGAATACCTTACGCGCCACGGCGCAGAATACGAATTGTTCATAAATTGTATCGATAGCGATATTTTGTGTTTCTTATTTTTTGACAGCTGAAGAATTGTAATCCTCTTCTGTTACCACAGTCCTGATATATTTTTTAAAGACGGCGGACGCGTATGTGGCGCGGCCCGCAATCAATAATTAGTTCAAAAAAATGGTTCAAATGGCTCTGAGCACTACGGGACTTAACATCTGTGGTCATCAGTCCCCTAGAACTCAGAACTACTTAAACCTAACTAACCTAAGGACATCACACACATCCATGCCCGAGGCAGGATTCGAACCTGCGACCGTAGCGGTAACGCGGTTCCAGACTGAAGCGCCTAGAACCGCACGGCCACACCGGCCGGCGCACTAATTAGTTATTATAAAATATTACTATTGTTCAGTGCTATGTAAGAATTTATGTGTGCATCTAAGATGAAATATCGAAGTTAGAACATTAAAACTGTACGGAGCCTATTGTTCCCAATACTGACTAAGGTAATTTAATTGGATATTGTGCTCTTAAATGCTCTAGTGTCTGCTTATTACTTAAAGTATTTCTAATCTATCTATCTCCTATTAATGGCAACAGAAATAACGGTGTTTTTATAGTTTTCATACAGCTACCAGGGACCGACTACATGTCGGCAAACGTCGTAGGCAGAAGGCACATTGCCATTTACCTTGTTTGTGATTTAACTCCAATTTCTTTTAACGTGAGGTGTAGTATAGCAAAGAAAATTTCCAGCTCTGTCTGGTCCCTTAGGTTTCTCTGTTCGTAGTTACTATGTCTCATATCCGGTCGTGATCGAACATGATGACGACACAAAAAAATTAAATGGCAATGCGAACCCTGTTCTTAATCTTGAGAACGCTACGCCTGGTGCAAACGATTTCAGGTGACGTATAAACAACACGTACAGTAACAGTACTTAAGTTTCTGAAAAGTCTTTGCTCTTCCCGCCAAGAAGTGGGCAAAACTCACAACAGTTTTCTGAATCTTCACAAGAGAATAATAATTTAATCAAAATATAAATATTAAAAAAACACACACACACACACACCACACCGTTCTCCCGAAGCGAGCCAAACTGGTTCGGTGAGAATGCAGTGGGAGTTCACGCCATCACTGAATAGCACATTTCCAAGTGCCTTTTGTGCAACGATTAGATATAATAATTATTTTGATTTGCAGGGCAGTCCGTGATTAACTGTTAGAGATAACAAAAGATAACTTTCGTTCCCACAAACAGTGTGCAGAAAGCTTCACTGCTTCTTCTAAAGCATTACTTAGTCCTTAAAACATGCGGCACCTCCGTTTGCGCCTCGCCTATGTTGTGAGTACGCAGCAGCTGTTCACCGTTGTTTGGGCAGGTGTAGGTTCAAAGGAGGGAAGCTGCTGGATAAGCCGTGGCGAGCACGTGACACAGGTACCTGCTGAGACAAACAGTCCTTCAGGCACTCTGAGCTCCCGACTTATTCCACCAGAAGCAGAAATGTTTTAGTATGCGTTCCACGCTGCACAAATGCGTGACTGACTCTAAGAATTTTTGACTTAAATATAGTATGTTGTACGGTGTGTTCAAAAAGTAGCGCAACCTTATGGGAAAAACGTCGAAGTTATCAAAGTTGTGGAATGCGACGTTCATTGTTGGTGAACACACGTTGTAACGTTCGCTGAGAAATTACAGCAATACGGCGTTCAGTCTTTTCCAGCAGTTTGTGAATAGTGTGATGGTGAGTTTGTGAACAGTATTCTGGAGATTTTGCCAAAATAAGAAGTCAGATGGGGTAGATCAGGAAACCGAAGGTATCGCAACACATTGTAAATATACTCAAAGAAAAGCAAATATGTCTAATGTTCATAGAGGCACTTACAAAATGATAGCATTCCCGCCAATACATAACTAACCTATGTGTTTATAAAAATCATTGTATCTACGTCTGCATGTATGTACATATGGACGTTCCACATCTCCTCCTAAACTACTGCATGGATTTCAACGGAACTTGATACACATACCTCATACTATATGGAAAGAAGCACTGTGGGGATAACAACCACGTACCTTCCGTAGGGGTGGGGCTGCGGAAGAAGAGGGAGTAATGTAGCAACATAACTCAAGGACAGTTGAAGTAATTTAAAGCAAATTTGTTATACGCTGTACATAGATCATTATTTAAACAAAAATACTATTGGAATAATAAACCGATACCATGCTTAGTGCTTGGGTTAGGGATGAGAATTCGTGACATAATATATTCCATAACGACTGATACTAGTACCGAATGCATAGTTTAAACGATCGCTAGGCTCATTCCTGACTTTCTGAACCACGTTTAACCCCTAGGTATGAGGAAGAGGGGTACAAAGGCAGTGACATATAGTATCAGCATATCTGTAGCACCTGAAACAACTTCTGCCAACGTAAGCATAGGTTTCTGGTGTTATTTGGAAAAAAAGTACACTCTTAGCACCCCTGAGATCTAGGGTGAGGGTGAAAACGGGTGACACAAAGATGCATAACTCAGAAAAGCCAGGACCAATTTCAACCAAATTTGGTAACACGTGTCTTATTATCTGTATAAAAATACTTTTTTTATATAAGTTTCCTCTATAACCTCTACGGGTGGGGGTGGAGACGAGAAGAAGCAAAGTGTGAAACTGCTTGAAAAGACCTGGTGGTACTTTTTTCTGTATTTAGCTGACACTGGATTCTTGAAAAGTACGAAAGGCAAGCTGTATCTTATTTGAGGTGTTCATTGCGTCTACCAGATCGCGCAAATTAGCATTGCAACGAATCAATAATTTTGTCAGCGTGTTTCGGGGACGAAGATGATGCTAGGCAGATGAATATCACGTTTAAGCACAGTCTAACGTCTACAGTCACGACACTCCTGCTCATTTTTGTCGTGCTCTGCAACACCAGCGCTCCAAGTGATCAGGTAACATAGTTTTTTTGCAATGGAGAGCGTATGTGGTGTAACAAAAATCGACAAAAATATAAAATGAAACCACACTTGGCTTTCTTTAGCTTCCTAAGGACCCTGGGAGATATGAAACTGTACGCTACAGAACAGTTTATTTACGTAATTGTACACATCCACGGCCTCATCATGTCAGTTTTAGACAAAATAGTTTATTTACGATTCCCTTGTGACCTACAGATATTTGTTGAAGAATACTGCTTTCTTTTAAGAAATAAAAATACACTACTGGCCATTAAAATTGCTACAACACAAAGATGACGTGCTACAGACCGAAATTTAACCGACAGGAAGAAGATGCTGTGATATGCAAATGATTAGCTTTTCAGAGCATTCACACAAGGTTGGAGCCGGTGGCGACACCTACAACGTGATGACATGAGGAAAGTTTCCAACCGATTTCCCATACACAAACAGCAGTTGACCGGCGTTGCTTGGTGAAACGTTGTTGTGATGCCTCGTGTAAGGAGGAGAAATGCGTACCATCACGTTTCCGACTTTGATAAAGGTGGAATTGTAGCCTATCGCGATTTTGGTTTATCGTATCACGACATTGCTGCTCACGTTGGTCGAGATCCGATGACTGTTGGCAGAATATAGAATCGGTGGGTTCAGGAGGGTAATACGGAACGCCGTGCTGGTTCCCAATGGCCACGAATCACTAGCAGTTGAGATGACAGGCATCTTATCCGCATGGCTGTAACGGATCGTGCAACCACGTCTCGATACCTGAGTCAACAGATGGGGACGTTTGCAAGACAACAACCATCTGCACGAACAGCTCGACGACGTTTGCAGCAGCATGGACTATCAGCTCGGAGACCATGGCTGCGGTTACCCCTGACGCTGCATCACAGACAGGAGTGCCTGTGATGGTGTACTCAACGACGAACCTGGGTGCACGAATGGCAAAACGACATTTTTTCGGGTTCTGTTTACAGCATCATGATGGTCGCATCCGTGTTTGGCGACATCGCGGTGAACGCACATTGGAAGCGTGTATTCGTTATCGCCATACTGGCGTATCAGCCGGCGGGATGGTATGGTGTGCCATTGGTTACGCGTCTCGGTCACCTCTTGTTCGCAATGACGGCACTTTGAACAGTGGACGTTACATTTCAGATGTGTTACGATCCGTGGCTCTACCCTTCATTCGATCCCTGCGAAACCCTACATTTCAGCAGTATAATGCACGACCGCATGTTGCAAGTCCTGTACGGGCTTTTCTGGATACAGAAAATGTTCGACTGCTGCCCTGGCCAGCGCATTCTCCAGATCTCTCACCAACTGAAAACGTCTGGTCAATGGTGGCCGAGCAACTGGCTCGTCACAATACGCCAGTCACTACTCTTGATGAACTGTGGTATCGTGTTGAAGCTGCATGGGCAGCTGTACCTGTACACGCCATCCAAGTTCTGTTTGACTCAATACCCAGGCGTATTGAGGCCGTTATTACGGCCAGAGGTGCTTGTTCTGGGTACTGATTTCTCAGGATCTATGCACCCAAATTGCGTGATAATGTAATCACTTGTCAGTTCTAGTATAATATATTTGTCCGAATTTTGTATACTAAACTTCCAGTCAAATCAGTGAATGTCAAACGCAGGAAACTTGTATGGAATCCAATTCTTGCATTATGTAATCTACCAAGTAAGCAACCACAACTGTAGCTGAAGGGGAAACCACAGAGGAGTGATAATGAAACGTCAGAAGTCATAAAACTATTTCCTCACAAACAAGAAACCAATTCCACTATTTTCAAAATGGGATTTTCACTCTACACTATGAGTACTATTCGACTTAACTTCTGAGGTCATCAGTCTCCTAGAACTTAGAACTAATTAAACCTAACTAACCTAAGGACATCACACACATCCATGCCCGAAGCAGGATTCGAACCTGCGATCGTAGCGGTTGCTCGGCTCCAGACTGTAGCTCCTAGAACCGCACGGCCACTCCAGCCGGCTGAAAATCTCACTCTGGAAATGAAATGATAGTTAAATGGACACCCTAGCTGCAAACAGGCGTTGATGTACTTCATTGGGGACATGTTGAAAATGTGTGTGCCGACCGGGACTCGAACCCGGGATCTCCTGCTTACATGACAGACGCTCAATCCATCTGAGCCACCGTGGGCACGGAGGATAGTGCGTCTGCAGGGACTTATCCCTTGTACGCTCCCCGTGAGATCCACATTCCCAACATGTCCCCACCATTACATTCGTAGTGCGCCTAATAGATGTTTGCCCATCATATTCATTACTCGTGGCAGATTAATCTACCAAGCCCCGTACGAGTTCAGGCATAGCGTGTGCGTTCGCACAAGAAGGTCAATGGCCGGGAAGCCATATTTTAACTATATATGACGGTAGTATCTGTTCCCGAAAGAACAGTTACCGTGGATGACCATGCAGCTTTGCTAGAAATGAAACGATAGTTAAATGGACACCCTAGCTGCAAACAGGCTGTGGCAAAGCTATATCTCCGCAATATCCTTTCTTCCAGGTGTGCTAGTTGTGAAAGGTTCACAAGAGAGCTTCTGTGAAGCTTGGAAGGTAGGAGATGAAGTACTGGCGGAATTAAAGCTGTGAGGACGGGTCATGAGTCGCTCTTGGGTATCTCAGATGATAGAGCACTTGCCCGGGAAAGGCAAAGGTCCAGAGTTCGAGTCTCGGTCCGACACACAGTTTTAATCTGCGAGGAAGTTTCAGTTCCACTATTGTCGCTACATCTGAGCCATAAATGACAAGAATCTACAACACTTTCGCTTTTGAAGCAAAATACCTCAATTTACAAAAATATTCGTGCGTTTTAGAGTCGAGTGAAGTGGAATAAGGTGCGAATCATTAGCCTCCACACAAAACTGCTAGGTGTTAAGAAAACTACCTATCACAATAAGGATATACAACAACAAAAAAGAAAACTACCTATCATAATAAGAATAGACAACAACAAAAATATATTTTTCTCATGCAGGAAACGTGTATTTATAATCTCTAGATTTCAGCAGTATAAACTGCAGTTATACACATACCCGAAACTATTTCTTCATGAATAGCTTTTGGCATTGAATCAGTGAGACTTGGATGTTTGTATATTTACTTCATGATATTTCACGTCTCACGATAATTTATTAATGCTTCGAAGGCAAAAAATATAATAACTATTTTGTCAGTTGAGCAAAAAAATAATTAAAAAACGTTAATCCTAAAGAATTCTCGCCGCTAGGGGCACTGCTGTCTTTCCAACTGTCAAAAGGTAAAAATTCTCACAGCACTGAGTGTAGCTACTGTATGCGTCAGACTGCGGTTTAACGCCCTCTCTGGATCGCACTGTGTAAAACAGCAGAAAATAAGAGAGTTGCTAGTGACATCCTTTTTATGGAAGTGACAATCGGTTACTGCCAGATTAAGGTGAATATTCTGGACGAAGTACCCTGCACTTATATGCACATGAATCATTATTCGTATAAAAATACTGTGGGACTAAGATATCCGTACTACCCGTAGGAGTGACAACACTTTTATTGTTAGATTAAAGGGATCTTCTTATTCGTAAAAATTTATTCAAAATATACAAATTACGTTTCTTGGTTTTGCCCTTTGTATTAACTGCTACCGTTCGGTAATTAATTTATGTCTTTATATATTCTTAACAAAGATTTTGTGAATTTCATATTGGTATTGGTTAGGCATTTTCTTTTATGTGTGTCTGCTTCTCTCAATAATTTTGTAAGCGTTATAATTATCTCTATTTGTTTCTCAAAATTGTAACTGTCCTTGTGCCCCACCTGTCAACTATAAATTGCAAACCACTGTGGACGAAGGCAAGCATGCCCAGCGATTAGCTTCCTGATGGTTTCATGCGCTAACAGTCATCCTTGACCAACCTTTACGTATTGACACTTTACGATTAGTAACGATGTTGTTGTGACCAACAATATATTAAAGCACTAATTCTGGTGTAAGCATGGAAGCATTTTAGTATTTTTTGTCTTAATATTTTTGTAAAAATGTATGTTTTTTCCTTAATTTTCAGGTTAACTGAAAAAGAATTTTTTTTAATCCCTTGGGCCTGAAAAGGGTTGCTACTCAACCGTAACCGATATTAATCATCAGGTTGTTATTTCACTTTATTGCGATGAATGCCATTAAAATGTATAGCAAATGATATACAGACACATAGATGAAATATGTGTATACATGATGTATAAATATATTTCATCTACACCTTCATGTATGCACATAAATAAACTCTAAAACAAACAAAAAAAAAAAAAAAAAAAAAGACGCACGACGAAGGAATTATCCGAATGGAACAGAAATCAATAGATGTTATGCACACGTACAGACAAATGAAAAAAAGTTTCAGAAAAATTGAATGATTTATTCAAGAGAAAGAACTTCACAAATTGAGCAGATCAGTAATTGGTCCACTTCTGGCCCTTATTCAAGCAGTTATTCGGATTAGTATTGACTGATAGAGTTGTTGGATGTCCTATTGAGGAATATCGTACCAAATTCTGTCCAATTGGAACATTAAATCGTCAAAATGCCGGGATGGTTGGACGGCCCTGTCCATAATACTCTAAACATTCTCTGTTGGGGAGAGATCCGGCGACTTACTGGTCAAGGTACGGTTTGGCAAGCAGTAGAAACTCTCGCCTTGTGATGGCTGTCATTGTAATACTTAAACATAAGCCCAGGGCGGCTTGCCAGGAAGGGCAACAAAATAGGGCGTAGAATATCATCGACGTACCGCTGAGGTGCAAGGGTACCTCGAGTAGCAACCAAAGGGGTCCAAGCTATGAACCATCACTCTACGTCCTCGGGCCACTGTCCGAAACGTCTCCAGGCACGTCTTTACTGGTCATCTGGGCTCACTTCAAAATCGAATCATCGCTGAAAACAATTTCACTGAAGTCAATGAGATTACAGACTGAAGACGTGTAAAGAGACAGTTTGACTTGACCTGACCGAGATGTGTGCTGCACTTAATGAATAGGAGTCGAAACTCGATTTGGCACTGCTAATTAAGCTGAACAAGCATTATCAGATGGGAAATAGAAGACTAGCTTAAGAAAAGACACAGAACAACAAAATCCCGACATGAGCACTGGAGTGTGAGCTATCTTCAACGATCGCTGAAGAGAGAGTTATAATAATAAGCCGTAAGTGGAAGTTACCCAGGAATCTGAGAATAACCAGAGCGTGGGCGTAGTCATAGAGAAGAGCAGCAAGTGACATCAGAGCCGTTACTGAGATCAGATCAGTCAGAAACTCCATAAGGGGAGATGTCCAAGCCGCAGAAGGTAAGAGCCGAAGATCATCCAAGCACATTACAAGAAGGGAAAGTTGATATAATAAGACCAGAAACCAAAGAATCATCTCTCCAGACTCAAGTTCCTCATTTTATTCTCTGTCTCCCCTGTCCTGTGCTGCCAATGCTACAGTGTATCATGTCTCGCCATTGACTGGTGGGTTGTTAGCGTCACCCAATATAAAATTTCTCTTTGTCCTTCTGTTCATCTCAAAGCCGGTTTCTAGGAAGCTGAATTTCCGTTGCTGCGCACGCATCCAGGGATAGCACTCACGGCCCCGCAAGATTCCAGCTCGCGGTGTGTTTGTAAAGAAGTTCAGCTTTGCGGAGAAAACTCGGTTGGTCTCCCATCTGCTGCGGCCCACGAGTCCATTATGCTAGTTTCCGTGGTCAACAGGTGCAGCAAAGCAGTTTGCTTTTCTCGTGCCAAAAGGACCACCCCCCCCCCCCCCCCCCCCCGCCACCCCTCTGCTAACTGTGAGATACAACAAAGGCTAGCGGGATATTCCGTCCTTCGCGGTCGGTCGGCATTGTTCTCGTCCCAGGTTCCGAAGAGGCTGGACGGTGCAAGAAAACATTTCAGCGGTTCCTTTTATGAATGGGGCAGGTGCGTCTTGGGAGGGACATGTACGCTTTCTCTGCAATCTCTATAATTGGAAATGTCCCGACTGATTCAATGACTCATCGTCGCACAGCCCAAACGACTAAGGATAGAAACTTCAAATGTGGAGAAGATGTTGGTCTTATGCTGTAGGTATCGTTTAGGAAGGGATTTTACGAAGTTTCACCTCAAGGAGTTGAAATAGAGGATGAAAGGTTTTTTGAAAATTTATCGTTATTAATGGAATTTTTAAGCTACAAATGCGAACATTGCTATTTGATTTCTCGCTCAGAAACAAAAAGATATGTGTTTCAATACTACTGGAAATTCAATCCATAAGGGGGTGCAACAGTAGGTGAAAGTTAGTTTTTAAAATAAATCATTATTGATGAACCACTAAAGCATTTGTAGTGCTACATCTATGAAAACTTCTCGGTTAGAAATAAGAACAAAAAAATAAGTGTTTCCGTGTATATGGAAATTCAACCCCTAAGAGTGTGAAATAGGTGATGAAAAGTTTTACGAAAATATATCATTACGAAAAAATTTTAAAGTTAAATGTATGAAGATTGGTATTTGACTTCTAGGTCAGAACTAAAGCAATATGTGTTAAGCGGTGAAAGTTTCCATGGAAATATCACCACAAGAATTCAAAAGACAGGATTAACGAAAACAAACAACTCTAGCTGCCAGTAACCCTTTTTGGTCAGAAGTACATTAGGCAAAGACTATGCTTCCATGGCATTAACTAGGGTGAAATATTTAGAGGGTTTGCAATTTGAGACCTAAATCGAAGAGTCACTACAACAAATCGGCTTTTGCAAAACTGCGTAGAAAAAGAAACGGATCTTTAATACACTAATGTTTCAAGTAGTCTTAATAAGTGTTTATAAAATTATTTTCAGTACTCCTAATATATATGTTTGTAACATTTTTATTGTTGTAAATGCTAGGCGAAGTAAACATTATTGATGACAAAACAGAACCACGTTTAAATGCGATTCCATGTACTGGAATATCCGTCTGAGATGAGAGAATTTAGTACCAGGTGTAAGATTGGTGCTAATAACTTTAGAACCAATTAGCCAGTTTGTCTTTTTCTTTTTTTAACTTGCAATAGGAAATTAAATTAAAACCATTGGAACTCTGTATTTATGCAGAGACTGGCAGGCACGTAAAGGGTCATTACCTCTTTTATATAGAATAGGTTCTTTGGCTTGTACAAGATTATGTTTATTGCTTTGTTTCTTGTGTGAGCGGAAAATTTATCGAATTAATAATTCTTTTAACAGTTTGTTTTTGTGTATTTTCCGATTGGATATGGAGATTTTAAATATGAACCGTGCGTGGCTGCCTTACGCCGTTGTAAATATTGTAGGGGATGGAGCCTTCATATTTAGGACACTTTCGTGCATATGGCAATCAGTTGTTAGCTAGGGAAGTTCGTGATCAAATCGTAGATCACGTCGTAAAGAACTGGGAAGAATTTTCTGTCATATCCCATGACGGTGATGGTAATAACTACAGCAAAGCCAATGCCTAATTTGTTGATACATGTCCCTATCTGATACATATAAGTTTCTCGAAATGGAGGCCTTTATGCTTAATTTGTAACGGAAGGTAACCCTATGAAGATTCTACGCTTTATGCTTAACATTTCTAGTGGTCATTTCGATGCGTATGTTTTATCTCAAAATGAAGGATTTGTTATTACAACACATGTTATTCAGCTCGAGTTCTTCACACCCCACTCACAAACTTCATTTTCTACTACATCTGACTCAGCTGTACCTAACTTACGGTCATCACCTTCTAACTATCCTCCCAGCAATGATTCTAGGAAACATCGCGCTAGATTCTGTGACGTTAAAAGGAGATACCAATTGAAGGATCCGTAAAAAAAAAATTACAGAAAATAAGTCAGATGCGTATAGCAGCAGCGATCAGGTACCATAAAAAAGCCAGAAGTGAATAGAGCAGCAACAGTCAGTTACCAGGAATATAAGCCAGATGTACACTGAGCATCAGCGTTAAGGTACCCAGAACTTAGACAAAAAGTGCATAGCGCAGCGAATGTAAGATATAACCTAAACAATTCTGGCAGAAAAGCTTAAGAATGTGCTCACCCCTGGAAAGCCACAGATAACTCCGGCACGACATATAATTCGGAAGTGGTTTATGACGTCAGTGGTAATGAGGCTTTAGGAACTATTAGCTATGAATGCAAGTACCGTGAAGCCCTTAATCGGAAGAGAAATGCTCCCGGAATGTGCTGCAGTGCTTGCAAGGTGGAGCTCCTGTCCTTTGAACCTCTACCGAGCCTCTATATACTTTGTTTGTGGGTGGACACCCAGAGCGTATCTATTTCATAAGTCGCAACCGAAAGTAGAATGGCTGCTTCCAAGTGACGTCTTTTGGTGCCAAGAAAATTACAGAAGAAAGTTCAAGGGTAAGTGTACCATTTGGTAGGAAGTCCGTTACCAGAATTTAAATAAGAAGCACAGTTTCCTTAAATATGTTTTGTGGCCGAGGACGAAAGAGAAGTATGTTCAAGGTGCAGCTGTTTCCCATGCGTGAAACAAACGTTATTGAAACCTCTGCCAAATATGTTACATGATATTAACAACTACATCAAGTATCGAAAAACAGCTGTAGAAAAGGTTCCTTCAACATGTGAGATGTGTGAAGTTGTGATTCGTGCCTCAAGAAAATCTAGTGATGCTCATCCTGGACGGTTTAATGTGTCCACTGCAAACGAGATAGCCCGTCGATTATTGGACACCAATGACAATAACGAAACATCGTCCTGCAGAACCACCTCAATAGATTGCAGCGCATCAGTGAAGTCCATCTGCCGTACGACTCTCTGCAATACTCTATCATATTTTATTGCAGCAAAGATGAGTACTCTAAAAATGTGTCCCAGTCAGACTCTGAGACCAAAGTGACCCTCAAAAAGACAGTTTCCGCCGTAAATTTCTACTCTTACCCTATAATGGTTGGGAAAGGCGATGATAACCGTCTAACGTATTGTAGGTCTTGATTGAGCCAATATTTCGTTGATATGCTCGCTAAAATTTAAACTAAAAGGCTGTACCATATAAGAATCAACCAGGTGTAACTGAGAGTGGATAACCACACACATCTGAAGGGCTTATTTCAGTAGTGGTACAAGTCCATTACCTCCACTTTTCTGCCTATAATTATTCTGAAATTAATGATCCAAGCAAACAGAAAGAAAGGTTCATCTCTAGCAAGAAGCCATATGCTTGAATATTTCTGGTATCTCAACTGCAGACTTTTCAGCGCTCACTTAACTTTAGGACGCTGTATCTCAAAATGAACAACAATGGACTTGTACCACTATTGGAATAAGCCCTTCATCTCAAAGACGCCGTTGGGAGACTGGATGCCGACGCTACTCGGCTTGGTCAGATGGTAATACTGCCATCATCTTTTACTGGTGGCTCACGTTATATGCATAAACGTACTCAGGAGGCTTTAATTTATGTCCGCCATTACGACCATCCTAATTTATCAATAACGTTCATCTGCAGCCTCAATTGAACATATGTCACGACATTATGGCAAGAATATTCCATCTTAAAGTTAAGAAAATGATTTGATGTAAATGATCTCCAAGGGCATAAATTCTCTAACACTGAGCAGCTCTCTGTTTATCGTGAGGTTCTAAATACTACTGAATAACGTTCGAGTCAGTCAATTTTCCTGGATGCTGCCGGAGGTACCGGAAAGACTTTTTTAATAAACTTACTTCGAGCAAGAGTAGAATCATTTTACTAAGATTTGAAACTGCTCTTGACGTCTTTTCCCGTAGTTGTGGTTTAAAGTTTGGGTTGTTTTGAAAACCCTCCTTTTGCAAAAAATACTATTTATTTCTTTTTTATTAACCCAGACATGTTTTGACTCGTATTTGCCATCTTCTGTGGATGGAATTTTTATTTCTGTAAAGTATAATGCAAAGTGTATAATCATTAATCTATTGTAAGCCTAAAAATTGTAACATGTGCATTCTGTTTAGATTGTTTCGACTACTCACCTGAAAATTACATTTCTCGTGAAACTGTGTTGTTATAGATAGGTTTTTGTGCCCTTTTCGGTCGTTTTTGACAGCATGTCATCTTCAAAATGGTCACGAAGAAAATTCTTTGTGCAGTTGATTTGGCGTCGTCAGGCATTGGTACTAGACTTTTGGAAGGCGGTTAAACGGCTCGCCCTGCATTTAAAGTCCCGCTCAAACTCATCCAAGTAGAAATGACCATGTTCAAGCTCTGTAGAGAGAGTAATATTGCTCAAGTTCCCCGGGAGCGTAAATTTGTAGTATGAGATGAGAGAATGATGGCCCACAAAGGCGGACGTGAAGCTCTTGAATATAATTTTGAAAGACGTCAGAGATGACGCTCGTGTTATGGGTGGAGTTACTATGCTGCTGATAGGGTGCTCTTATGGAGATTCTTGTTGTACTTCGGCGAATCCGAGTTGACTAGGTTAGGCAATGCAGAAAATTCTTGCGCCTGTGGCCCTGTTTCGGCAAACTGTGTCCAAAGAAAAATTTGAGAATTGATCCAAGGGCGATATCTCTACTCGAGAGTGTTCTGAACTCGTGCTGAAAATAGGGAACGACATTATCCCGAGTCCAGAGGAAAAGTGTGCGTTTCTGCCCGCCTGGCCACGGCCACAGTAGTCACAACAATATGAGAACTAATAGATATGTTTTATACTGAGATTCTGATCGTAAAGACGAAGTTCATTAACTGGCTGCAAGAACGGGGCTTACTAATATCCAGGAGCAACAGGACTGCCGCTGAAACTTCCTGGCAGATTAAAACTGTGTGCCGGACCGAGACTCGAACACGGGACCTTTGCCTTTCGCAGGCAAGTGCTCTACCCACTGAGCTACCCAAGCACGTCTCACGCCCCGTCCTCACAGCTTTAATCCCGTCAGTACCTCGTCTCCTACCTTCCAAACTTCACAGAAGCTCTCCTGCGAACCTTGCAGAACTAGCACTCCTGGAAGAAAGGATATTGCGGAGAGATGGCTTAGCCACAGCCTGGGGGATGTTTCTAGAATGAAATTCTAGAGGACTGGTGCTGTTAACGGCGTACTACTTAAGGCCTTTGGAGGCTCATAAATGGCATATAGTTCCATCGATTCCGTCTTGCAAACAGATGAAGCAGTTCACTTTCCGGTTGGGTTGACGCACCTGGGCTTCCTTCTCAGACACTTCTCCTGACGGCTGGTACACATTTCATGTTACTGCGTAATCTTGTCTCACCTAAGATTTGTAATGTTACTAGACTACGAGTAACTGCTCTCCACGAAAAATAAAAAGAATATATCGAGGCCACCTTGCTTGCCGGATGTGCTCGGGGTGAGCCGGTATTCCATATATGGGAGAGAGTGTCACAGAAATGATACAGGATTTGCGCTGGACATCATTAAAAGAAAGACGTTTTTCGTTGCGACGGAATCTTCTCACGAAATTCCAATCACCAACTTTCTCGTCCGAATGCGAAAATATTTTGTTGACACCGACCTACATAGGGAGGAACGATCACCACTATAAAATAAGGGAAATCAGAGGTCGTGCAGCAAGTCAGGTATTTATTTGTGCAGGCGAACAAATCATTACAATTTCAGCAAAAAATTGGACGTTCTCTTCAAGAGAAAGAGCTTCAAAAATTGAGCAAGTCAATAACGCAATGGTCCACCTCTGGACCCTATAGAACCAGTTATTCGGATTGGTATTGATTGACAAGGTTGTTGGATGTCCTCGTGAGGTACATTGCACCAAATTCTGTCCAATTGGAACGTTAGATCGCTTAAATTCCGAACTGGTTGGAGAGCTCTGCCCATACTGCCCCAAACGTTCTCTATCGGGGAACCATCCAGCGACCTTGCTGGCAAAGGCGGGGTTTGGCAAATGCGGAGACAAGTAGTAGAAACTCCCTCTATGTGCTGGCAGGCTGAAACATAGGCCATGGACGGCTTGCCATGAAGGGCAACAAACCAGGGCGTAGAATATCGTCGACGTACCGCTGTGCTGTAAAGGTGCTGCGGGTAACAACCAAAGGGTCCTGCTATGAAATGAAATTTCACACCAAACCATCACTTCTGATTGTTGGCCAGCATGGAGGCCGACAGCTAGGTCGGTATCCCACCGCTATCCGGGGCGTCTTCAGACACGTCTTCGCTGGTCATTGGGGCTCACTTAAAACTTCCGGGCTGATAGGCCGTGGTCGAAGTATAAAACTCATTCCTGACGTTTCGTCTCCGACTGCGGGAGACATCCTCGGAGGTAAAGCGGCGAAACTATTTTCAGACCCACCAGGAAAATAAAAGAATTTTTAAGGTCGGCAAAAGATGCACAACACATTTGGCTACACCGGGGTATATAAAATTCCTTGTAGTTGTGGACAGGTTTACATCGGTACCACAAAGAGAAGTGTGAACACCCGTCTTGTTGAACATAAGAGGAATTGCCGCCTGGGTCACACGGATAAATCGGCCGTAGCGAAACATGTTTACCAGGAAGGTGATCATGAAATAAAATTCAGCGATATGAGCGTCATATCAAAAACCTCGCATTACTATGCACGCTTGTATAGAGAGGCCATCGAGATTGATAAACATCGTAATAATTTTAACAGGAAAGACGAAGGTGTTAAACTGGATAAAACGTGGATGTCAGCGTTGCACCGCAAGCGTGACGATCGATTACTTTCAATCAAGAATGTTGGCATTACCAGAGACAATCTCATAGCCGACGTCACGTGATCGACAGTGGCGGCCTCTGTACTGCCTATATAATCAGCGCTTCCTCGAGTTCTCTTCGCAGTTCGCCGCTTTACCTCCGAAGATGTCTCCCGCAGTCGGAGACGAAACGTCAGGAGTGAGTTTTATACTTTGACCACGGCCTATCAGCCCGGAAGTTTTATGTGAAGACAATACCGGCCGTGAAAGTTTACATTGTATGATCATTGGGGCTCGGTTCGAAGCGAGATTCATCACTGAACACATTTCTCCTCTAAAGAACGCATTCCAGATCGAAGACGTGTATGGAGACGCACCGGACTGCGTTGGGATACGATCCTGACTGTCGCCTGCCATAAGCCCAAACAACCAGGAGTGATGGTTTGGGGTGCAATTCATCAGTTTTTGTGAAGACATATAGCTCTGAGTAATGTGGAAAACGGAGTACGAATAGGAAATAACGATTTTAAGGAGTGACTGAGAAGTTAAATTGGAACAGTTCGTCTTTATTCAGTTATAAGAGCTTTCAGTATGCATTCACATTGGTCTGCACGCTAATTCGGCAGTCATTCGCGGTCCCCTTGCAGCACAGCGACATGTCGACGATATTGTACGTCCCGTTTTGTTGCTCTTCATGGCAAGCCATCCTGACCATACATTTCAGCAAGATAATGCCCGCCTGCACATTGCGAAAGTTTCTACTGCTTATCTTAGTGCTTGCCAAACGCTACCTTCGCCAGAATGGTCGCCAGATCTCTCCCAAATTCAGAAGGTTAAGAGCACTACGGTCAGTCTCCTCCAATTAGTTTGAGATTTTGACGCTCTAACGCGCCAACTGGACAGAATTTGGCGCCGTATCTCTCAGGAAGACATCCAACAATTCTATCAATCAATGCTAAGCCAGTCCGCAGCTCGTGGTCGTGCGGTAGCGTTCTCGCTTCCCGCGCCCGGGTTCCCGGGTTCGATTCCCGGCGGGGTCAGGGATTTTCTCTGCCTCGAGATGACTGGGTGTTGTGTGATGTCCTTAGGTTAGTTAGGTTTAAGTAGTTCTATGTTCTAGGGGTCTGATGACCATAGCTGTTAAGTCCCATAGTGCTCAGAGCCAATGCTAAGCCGAATAACTGCTTGAAAAAGTGCCACAGGTAGGCCAGTGCGTTATTGACTGGCTCAATTTGTGAATCTCTTTCCCCTGAATAAATCAAACAATTTTTCGGAAATTGTAATCATTTGTTACTCCGTATATGTACATCAAATCTACCGGGTTCCATCCCATTCGAACAATTCCTTCGTGGTGCGACCCCCCCCCCCCCCCCCATAAACAAACACACACACACACACACACACAAACACACACACATACACACACACACACACACTTAGGTGGGCATCATTAGAAGGTCCCCACTACCACACCACCCATCGTCCGTCCCATTCTCAACTCTTTACAGTTCTCATCATCCTATGATTCTTCTGTTAACCTAACAGTATGTTCAAGCACGGTGAACAGTACAGTTATTAGATGCAATGCAGTGAAGACTTTTATCCAAAGTAGTTACAGAAGAGCCGATGGACAAACGTAAAGTATCGTGTTTCTGAGTTATCTGTGTTTTTGAAGCCATATTCCTCTGAGAAAAGTGGAAAACGAAATATAAATAGGTAACGTTGCTTGTAAGGAGTGACTGAGAAGTGAAATCGGAACAGTTAACCTGTATTGCAAAATAAGAGCTTTCGTTATGAATTCCTATTGATCCATATGCTAATTCGTCAGTCAGCTGAAACTGTTAGAATTCGGCTAGTCATACCGTTCTCGGTTTCTGGATGGTTATCATCCCACATTCAACAAAAAATGTTCACACGTGTGTGAATTCCTAACGGACCTAACTGCTGAGGCCATCGGTCCCTACACTTACACACTGCTTAATTACCTTAACCCAACTTATGCTAGGAACAGCACACGCGCGCATGCCCGAGGGAGGACTCGAACCTCCGGCGGGATGGGCCGTTCAATCCGTGACAGGGCGCCTCAAACCGCACGGCCACTCCGCGCGGCCACATTCAACACATAAAGTTAACTAGGATGGCGGATAATTGATTTCAGAATCTTTGTCCTTGGATACACTGGGGCATACTCGAGACGGCTATTGGGTGGTGGGATCTCCTGGCAATTTCTGTTAAAGATAACGCACCACGCCCCGTGAGAAATATGCCTCCTCTACCACTCAGTATATGTTCTTGCCATCGAGCAACCTAGAAGAGCAGACCGAAAGCCGTTGCCCTTAGAAAATGAAACAAGTCAGCCTCTCATATGACGCGGGAATTCTGTTGGCATCGGGGCACGATGTAGGGGATGGGTTTATACGCCACTCCTCCAGCATCAAATTTATAGCACATTTATAGGAGGAGGAATCTGATTTGAATATCGCTCATTCTCATAAGTCTCTCATGGTTCACATCACCTTATGCATGTACGTACATTCTGCAAGCGTGATTTCAATTTGTGCTAATAATCACTACTGAATATTCAATTTGTGCTAATAATCACTACTGAATATTCAGCTATACAGAGAATGAAAAGTTGACAGAATACTGGACACGAGACTTTAGTGCTCCAAAATTTTAGGAGTACGTTGAAGCTTTCGTCAACATTAAGTGACAATGGTTTACCGATATGGACGGTGTCTTCGGTGACTGCACCCGGGCCGGCCGCTGTGGCCGAGCGGTTCTAGGCGCTTCAGTCCGGAATCGCGCGACTGCTACGGTCGCAGGTTCGACTCCTGCCTCGGGTATGGATGTGTGTGATGTCCTTAGGTTAGTTAGGTTTAAGTAGTTCTAAGTTCTAGGGAACTGATGACCTCACAAGTCCCGTAGTGCTCAGAGCCATTTGAACCATTTTTTTTGACTGCACCCGGTGCACTGTGTACCGCTCACAGCCACGTGGGGACAGGGCACTTTTAAACTTCCTACCAGAATGGTGTCGGCGGGATTGCTCTTCCACCGCTCGCTGTCTCCGATGGTGGGCGCCAAGCATACACGCCACCATCGGACACTGAATTCACGTTGCCTCACGGTTTGCAACTCTGATTGGCTGCCGCATCTTTTTTAAGCAGTTGTAATTTGGAGCTTCGCCCAGAATCAATTACTCTCGAGACCTGTATTACCCTTAGTACTTAAGAAAAATACATCGACGTACCACGACGCTACCAAGCAATAACTATGTGTCAGTGCCTTCTCACATTGCATCAGCATTATTTGTTAATTGTATGCATATAACTCAGCACCACAGACGAATCTACTGCTATACAAAGTCATGTATACCTCTGTCCTCTGAATCTTTCGAGGCGGCGTATCTGTGTAAAATTTTCTGTTTTCAAGCCGCGTCAATTCGAATAAAATATTCGAATTTTCGTTGGCTATCTCCGCCGTCGTCGTCAGGAGTAAAAACCACTGACTGCCGGGGCTGGCGAAGTTTTCCGTTGATATGGGCACTATTGCAGCATGGGACAGGCTTTGGACACCGAAATGAAGCAAAGACGGGTGCTTGACGCCTGTCGGGAGGCGGGAGCGGCCGTTTCAATCGTGGTGCCGACCCCTCGCGCCGCTTGACGTCACTAGGTCCTGCGGCGGGTCGGAGCTACTCGTGTCAGCTGTCCAACTCGCTTTCAGCGCATGTGTCATTTCGGCCCTCTCTGATTGGTGCCAGCTGCTGCAATCGTGCCAATAAAAGCGGAAAACTGTGTCAGCCCCGACAGTCAGTGCTCTTTACTCCTGACGACGACGGCGGAGATAGCCATTGAAAGCTAGAGTATTTTATTCGAATTGGCGTGGCTTGAAAACTGAGAAGATTTTATTATTCATATGTCAGTCATTAAGTGTACATACTGTAAATGAACAAAGTCACGAGTTACCTTTTTGTAGATATCTGGCTGTCTTTTATTGGCCATTACAATTAGTGACACATCAGAGTATCAGACATCAGTTGGCGATGAGTCTGGTGCTAAGTGTGGCAGCTGCCAGAGCCTTGTAAAACTTTTGTGCGAAAAATACTTTGCAGTGTCTTTAATTTGTGTATGCAATGGTATACATACCTATTTACTTTTAGCGCTAACAAACCTCTTCTTTGCTAACGGCTGTTAGCAGATCGATGGACGCACAATAAACCGAGCAAACATCAAAGATGGAAGCACAGAATGACAGCGGCCAGATGCCGCCTCCTCCACCCTACCACTCTTCTTATGTGCACTGCTTGACAATTGCTGAGGAAGAGAGACATTGTTGGACAAGAATGATCACAGGCAATGATGGACAATATGAAACATTGTACACACATAGTAGAGGTGGAGTGGTATATTTATAACTAGAAATAATCATGGGAAATCAGGATAACAGACATAAATAACGTGACTGTTTGATACAGGACGTACTCCTAACCTAAAAGAATATCAGACTAGCAGTAAGGAGTGCGCCCTCCTCAGGCACTAATGCACATTTTGCGCCTGTTATTCACGCTGGCCGCCAAACTGGCAAGGAGTCTTGGGGGAAATTGTACCATTCCTCTCTCAATATGGTTTTCAGTTCTTGCGCGGTTAGAGGGGGGGGGGGGGGGGAGGAGGCAGAGTAGGTTGAGAAAAACATCTGCCAAGAGCATCCCACGCATGCTCTTTAGCGGTTTATGTCCGGAGAGTATGCAAGTCACTCCATACGTTCAATATCTTCACTTTCCAGTGCTTCCAACACCTCAGCGGTCCTCTGTGGGTTGAAGTTAACGTCCATAAACATGAAGTCGGAACCTACCCCTGAGCAGACTGACGTGATCCAGAATAATGTCCCTGCAGCACAAAGATATGCAGCGGTGTTTGGCGATTGTGCATAATGAACGCCCACTCTATAGCGTCTAGGCCAACCGATGACGTTCATGAACATTTTGTGGTGTGTAACGTGTTCTCCTCTCTCTCTCTCTCCACACTAACTGGCGGTCAGAAGCACTTGTCGCAGCGAAGTGAGTTTCGTCAGAGGACATCACTTGCGATCACTGCTGCTGACCTCAACGAACATGTTGCCTACACCAACGAACTCTTTCCCGACTATGGCGTGCTTGAAGCGCGATGCGTTTCACAGGCTTCCGAGCATACACGTCAGCCTGATTTAATCACCGAGAAATGTTTCTCTAGGTCTGCAGCGATGTGCCTAAGAATGAGGTGTCAGTTTCTTTTTCGCCGCTGGGGCTCGTATCGAACCTCTTGTCGTGTGGTGTTCCGTCTACGACCACCGACCGGGAGGCTTTCCCATAGCATTTCCGCCTCAGTGACCTCATTTAATCGCGAGACGGTACTTTTGGTCATACCCATTACAGTTACCGCAATAATGACACTTTCACCGGCTTCGAGCCATCGAACTGTCTTGCAGACATGGTACCGTACCATTCGGAATGTAGCACTAATCGGTTCCACAACAACCTTCGTCAAACACCACACCGCATCAACCGTCGAATGCATATAAAGCGCTTGTGCACCGATTTTGCTGCAGTTAACACGTCCCACCCTCTAGATTTCTTTTTTCTATCATTGGTCGGGTGTTCCGTAGCACCTGTCAGTTCTTCCGTAGTAATCGGCGGCTGTTCCTTAGAAATTGTCAAGCGTTGTACAATATGAGGAATGGACTCAGTACCGTCTGCAGTTAGAGCTGCATTTCACAGCATAAAACATACCAGATGAATCACGACGCTCTTTCTTTTTCCTGTAGCTAGTAATGTATATTTTTAGGTTGTGTAGAAAGATGTTCCCTCAGTTCGAGGCGCAAACAATATCTAACGAAGACATTGTTCGAAAATTTGATGCCGTCACCGAAACTCAGATTCATGTAACTGGGCTAGTTTCAGTTTTTTCGTATGCGTCGTCACAGCAATCAGTCTCACACGTAACGGATTACTGAACTCGAAGGTATGAGTATGAACTCAAATTTAACTGCTCCTCTGGAGCCTTATTTCAACACAAAAATCTTCACGATGCCATTATTCAGAACCCTTCTGATAAAAGAATACATGCTGAGACTACTCTGCAATTCACACTTGAGTGGCTGACGGGGGGTTCATCGAAGCCATTTCACACTATTTCTCTATCGTTCCAGTCTCGAACACCGAGCAGGAAAGACGAACGCTTAAATCATTCTGTGCAAGCTCTGATTTCTATTACTATATTACAATTATCATTTCTCCCTATGTAGGAGAGTGTCAACGAAATATTTTCACATTTGGAGAAGAATGTCTGAGGCTGTAATTTCGTGAAAGATTTCGCCGCAACTAAAGACACCTTTGTTTTAATGATTGCCACACCAACTCGTGTATCATATACGTGACACTCTCTGTCCTAATTCACGGTAATACGAAACGAGATTTCCTTTTTTGAAGTTTTTCGATGTTTTTAATTTAGATATATAGTCATTAATGTGGACTGGACTTGAAATATCCGAAATGTGTAACAATGATGATTTATCATTTCTTGTTGCGTTTCCAGCATTATTTCTACAGCCTAGTACCGTTGTGTATCCTGCGTTATACTTTCGTCTCGTTTACTTGTTTTAGTGTACTCTAATTTTAAATCTTGTTTCATGTCGAATCAGTTCTTCTTTAAACCTTTTTAACTTGGTAGCATGGTGCGACTTCAGTGAATGTCTACCATGAATTGACAAGACAAACTGTAATATAATATTTTCTGTCTTGCAGTGGCTGTACGGGCACGTTATGAAAGCCTATAAATTACAAAAAGAAGAAAAAGAAAGGATCGACGTCCTCTGTCAACCCAATCTGGTAAGGATCTAGTTCTGTACAGTACTCTAGCAGAGGACGGACAAGCGCAGTGTAGGCAGTCTACTTAGCAGATCTGTTGCATCTTCCAAGTGTTCTGCCATGAAAACGCAGTCTGTGGTTTGTCCTCCCTATAACATTATATATGTTATCGATTCAATTTAAGTTGTTTGTTATGTAATTCCCAGGTATTTAGCTGAATTGACAGCCTTTTAGATATATGTGATTTATCATGAAATTAGATCATTTTGCAGTTGGTTTTGATCCTCTGATAACTTTACTAGACCGTAAATGAGAACATCATGTGCAAAAAATCTAAGACGGCTGCTCAGATTGTCTCCTTAGTTGTTTATATATCGCATATTAGGAACAGCAGAGACCCTATGACACTTCCTTAGGTAACGCCGGTTATCACTTCTGTTTCTAAAGCATCATGACCCTGGTTTCGTTGACGTGCCGTAAGTAATCGATGTTCATGAAGAACAAGAGGAAGACAGAGATTGCAAGATACAGGGTGTCCTAGGAATCTCGCAGCAAACTCCGAGGGGTTGTAGAATGTGTCTTTAGGAACAAATCAAGGATAGGAACCTGTGTACGGAAATATCATACAACGACGTTACAGAGCGTCGAAGTTATAGGAGCCGGCACCTGCCATAAGGCCACCCCTTTAGCAACAAATGTGACTTTGTATTTCATAAACAGGAATATGCGGTTAATGTGGGGACTATGGGCATATGGGGACAGTTTTGAAACCACCTAGGTCTGCGTAAAGAGGATCTACAATGATTTATGGCCTCCCCATATAGGCCAATTGCCCTACGTATAAATAGCGATCCAGTATAATTTGTTACCCTGTCGTTCTTATCAGGACGATTTATTGCCCAATTAGAATAATTTATTATCCTGCCGTAATCGATCATCCTCCTGGCTGATAGCTGAATTAATTATTGTAGTCCAAGTGGAGTTCTTGTGTGATAGACCACCCATGTAAGCTGTAGACCTGTCTGAATTCATTGTGGGCCAAGATCCTATGTTCAAAGGGTCATCAAGATGGCGCTCGATGCAGGACCAAAGATTAGATTAGATTAGATTAGCTTTTCATTCCATAGATCTGTGCTGAGGAGATCCTCGTGGATGTGGAACATGTCAATATTTTTTTTAAGATGAAATAACAGTACTAATAGTATGAATATATACAACACATCATTTGTTTCTATTAAAAAATTCATCAATGGAGTAGAAGGAGTTGGCCACTAGTAAGTCTTTCAGGCTCCTTTTAATCTGATCTTTATTTGAAACTAAATTTTTTATGTTTGCTGGTAAATTATTGAAGATGAGTGTTCCTGAGTAGTGGACACCTTTTTGAACTAAAGTAAGTGCTTTTAAGTCCTTGTGTTGAAAATGATGGATTCTTTACTACAGTCAGGTATACCTGATACCCGGTATTTCCACTATGACGTGGATAACAGTGGTGACTCGCCTTGACATGGGAGCAATGAAGTCTTGGTAGGCCGCTGGAGGGAGTCGGCACCACATCTGCACACACAAGCCACCTAATTTCCGTAAATTCCGGGGATGGGGCGACGAGCTCTGATGTAACGTTCAATCACATCCCAGATGTGGGTTCAGATCTCGAGAGCCGTGGGACCAGCACCTCAGCTGGAACTCGCCCCTGTGTTCCTCGAACCACTCCATCACACTCCTGGCCTTGTGACACGCCTCTGCCGTCGGGAGACATGATTGCCATGAAGAGCTGTACTTGGTCTGTGACCAGTGTATGATATTCCTTGGTCATCAAGGTGCCTTGCACGAGCTCCGCTCCACTGGACCCATGGATGCCCACGTGAATGTTCCCCAGATCATAATGGAACTGCCGTCCCGCAGTACAGGTGCCGAGGAGGTGTTCCCCCGGAAGACGGCGAATCCGCGCCCTCCCATCGGCATGATGAAGAAGGTATCGGGATTCATCAGACCATGCAGCGTTCTGCTACTGCGCCAACGTTCAGTGCCGATGGTCACATGACTATTTCACTCGCAGTTGCCGATGTCGTGGTGTTAACATCATCACAGGCATGAGTCGTCGACCGAGGAGGCCCATCGTTAGGAGTATTCGGTGCAGTGTTTGTTCGCCACCTGTCCTGGTTTACCAGTCTATCCAGCCCACGACATCCGACAACTGTAATGAGGGGTGGCCGTCCAACCCCACGACGTCTGGACGTAGTTTCACCTTGTTTCTCCACTTGGTGAAGACACTCAGCGCAGCACTCCTCGAACACCCGGTAAGCCGTGCAGTCTCCGAAGTGCTCGTGCCGAGCCTCCAGCCCATCACAATCTGCCTGCAGTCAAACTCAGATAGGCCGGCACCTTCCCCATTCTAAAACGGACATCACGTATGTCTCTAACAGTCATTCCTCACTAGGTGGCTCTGCTATCGCCTGGACGGGTTTAAATCGAAAGTAGGGCGTCGCTCATGATGTTCTGGTTGATCAGTGTACGAAACATCTGTTTATAAAATTCCATTCCCATTTGGATCAGCTTAAAAAATGCAGGGAATAAAAAGCAAAATTTAAATCCTCAAATGCTTTTGGTTGCTATCAGGCCTAGAGTATTCAGTCTTTGTAGTAGAGTTGTTATGTATTTAAGAGCTCCCGCAGTAAAATGTGGTACTGTTTTACATATAGCAATAAACATAAGTTTACATGCTACTTCAAATACGAAAAACATAGAAGATAAGTAAACATTTAGGACACTCTGCATAATTTATATTGCATTAGAGATACACAGCCACAGAACCTACAATAGAATTAGCAAAATGCGACATAATTATATGTGCCAAAAATCTGTAATTTTTTTAGTTTGCTGCTATCAAGCTTAGTTGCATACTTTTGCAGAATATCAAGGAGGAAATTTTGAGTGTCATATTTATTAAAGAATAGGTAGGTAATGTCACCTACCTTCTATCCAGCGGCATAATATTATTCGACAACACGTATTTAATTCGTTTACACAATCCACGCAATATGTAATTGATGTATAACTTGGAACGTTTCCTCATTTGTCTATTTAAGTGTAGATATGAAGGGCTTATTTCAATAGTGGTACAAGTCCATTTTTGTTCATTTCGAGATACAGAGTCCTAAAGTTAAATGAGCGCTGAAAAATCTGCAGTTGAGATACCAGAAATATTCAAGCATATGGCTTCCTGCTAGAGATGAACCTTTCTTTCTGTTTGTTCGGATTATTAATTTCAGAAGCATTATATGCAAAAAACCGGAGGTAATGGACTTGTACCACTATTGAAATAAGCCCTTTATATGTGGTACCATATCCCTCTTATAAGCAGTGTAATCTTATTAGACAGCTTGTGCTTACATCATTTGTTCAGACCATGCAATAATTGATATGATGTGTAACGTAGAATGTATAATGATATATGGTATATATGGCGTCATCTCCCTCTTATATTGTGGCGTAAACTTGTTTGACAGTATGTGCTTACATTGTTTATTCGACCAATGCACTATGTAATTTGACATATAACTGAGAATGCGTTGTCTTTCCTGTATTAAAGTATATGTATGTGATTTTATCTTCCTCTTACGTCCAGTGATTATATTAAAGCTTATTTTGCAAATTCCGATTACTTCCTCTGTATATTGCTTTCTCTCAAAGTAACCATGAATCAGTATTATACAATCTAAAGTGAGAATTATAAAGAATTCTGACATATGGGTGCAGGCAACGAATTAGAATTGTTATGCTAGAGAGTATTTGTGCAGAAATAGAATCACATACTTTCCATGCTATACATCCCACTGCTGCCTCGACTCAGTACTAGGTTAGTGAAAAACTCTTTGAAATACTTTAATCAGATTCTGAATGATGTACTATTCTCAGAGCCCAAAGCATTTGTTACTAGGCCGTACATAACTGTAAAGTACACGCCTAAATGACTTAACAGTAGTATTCTGCAGGGAATAAAAGGGTGTTTCTTAACCATCTGAAAGACTGTCTACTTCGACGAGTGGTGGCATTGTGCAAACTGTAGTCTGACAATTCCACATTTTTGCTCTAAAAGCACGGTTCCTCAACGTTCGTGAATTTCCGAAGGAGATCACAATGCGATGAAAGCTGCAGTATTAAGACTTGACCCATCTAAGTATTGTGTGACTTGATATACAATGTTGATGTATGGTATCTATTTTGTTGTGATGGCTGTTTTGTTGAAATGAAACACTGCACGTTGTGGGGAGAATCTGTGACTGGTTTTGATGTCAAGAGAGTAGTTTTCCCATGTGGTGTTTGAAATTCTAAGAAAAACAAGCGAATTTTGTGTTGAAATCAATGATTTTGTACCGAAAGCAACGAATTTTGTGTAAAAAACGGTCCAGACAACAGATTCTTTAGGATTTCCGATAGCATTCTTGGTTACAAATAAGCAAACAAAACTGCGACAATTTACTGCACACATCACTATATTACAGCACAATTGTAATATAAACTACTCTGCAGTTCACATCATCACCCTCGAATAGCACGTGGGAAGAAATAAAGTATGTATTAAACACATAAATCTTCTCGTGCGAAGTGATACATCTTTCTGCCAATTTTGTTCGCATATTGGATTTGCATATGCTAGAAGTTGCTTAACCCAGTCACAAAACTGACCGGAAACTCGTTTTTGCATTCACTAAATGACTGAGTGTGATTAAGCAAATCGTTTGCTCGATGGGGTATAGGTCTACGTAGAAAAAAAGAAGACACAAATATTTCACTGTGAGCTCCGATTTCTCTTATTCAAATACGATGGTAATTTCTCCCTCTGTAGGAGAGGATAACCGAAATATTTTCGCTTTCTTTTACTAATTGTCATCCTTTGTCATCCTTTGTATACATGGACGTTATTTTATACATAATCAGATTACGTATTGTAATAAACAAATATTGTTCCACATCTCTAACTATGAATGAAAAAATTTGATCTTGGGTCAAAATAATATCGTCTTTATTATGATTTTGGAAACAAAATGCGTGTTACGCTATTGTTGTGACTCAGTTGTTTTATAGCAATAAAAATACAAATGGATCACATATTGTCAGTATTGACAAAGTCGCATTACGTGATTGATCTGTCACATTATACCTGCGGAGCAGCCGCACCAATAGAAAAGATCCAATGGCCAATGCCAGGAACTCCATGAGCCTGGTCGCAGATAATGTGGTTGTCTACAAGAAGACCGCAGGACCAGAGGACTGTAGCAAACTGCAAAAAGACCTGGTACAGGGAGTGTGAGTTGACACTAAATCTAAGTGTAAGTATGATGTTGCGCACATAAATAGGCCAAGAATTTCGGTACTGTACGGCTTCACTATTGAGGACAAATCACTAGAAACAATAGCAATCGTAAGATACAAAGAAGTAGCCATCCAGAGCGAAGTAAAGTGGAATGATCATATATATAAGGCAGATGCCAATCTCAGATTTATTGAATGTCTCTTAGCAAATGCAATTCATCCACAAAGAAAGTGGCTTATAAAATACCGAGTTTTGTGCTTTGGTCATCAGTTCTGAGCCCTTACCTCATAAATAGAAGAGGTAGACAAGATCCAACACACAGTAGCATCCATGCGATCGTTTAGTGTGTATAGGAGCTTTATCGAGATGCTAAACAAACTACAGTATTAGACATTACAAGGGAGACTTTGTGCACCATTGAGAGGTTTTTTGTTGAAAATACAGGAGAGTGCAACTTAGCCGGTAAAGATACTATTTCCTCCCACATGTCTATTGCAAAATGACCACACCGAGAAAATTCGAGAAGTTAAAGCTGATACAGAGCTTCACTGATAAACGTTCTTTCCATACGCCATTTGGGAAAGGAGCAGGGATGGGGTTTAAATGATGGCGGTGCCAGAAGTTCTCTCCAACACACATTGTAAGGTGGTTTGTGAGTTTTACGCATCTGATATTAGTGCGGACTTTGAATAGACAACAGCATCGTCCGGGAAAACCTTTATGGAGCACACAATGTTACCTATTGTAAGCAATAGAGAAAGCTGAAGCGAGTATTAGGTTAGGATGGGGAGGTAAATCGGTCATCTTGTTCTCTAGACAACCTTCAGTTCATCTGTTAGACTCCATACCACGCAACAGTACTGTAGAAGAGGACTGTCAGGCGTAGAGTTAGGCAGTCTCTTCAGTAGGTTTGTTGCATCTTTTAACGTGACACCGAGTGAGGTGGCGCAGTGGCTAGCACACTGGACTCGCATTCCGGAGGACGACGGTCCAATCCCGTGTCCGGCGATCCTGATTTGGGTTTTCCGTGATTTCCCTAAATCGCTCCAGACAAATGCCGGGATGGTTCCTTCGAAAGGGCACGGCCGACTTCCTTCCCCGGGCTTCCCTAATCCGATGAAATCGATAACCTCGCTCTTTTGGTCTCTTCCCCCACGCAACCCAATCCCTAACGTGACAGCTTAGGGGGAGTAGTGTAAAAATGCAATGCAGGAGCTAACACTAGACAGCTTTCTGCTTATAAGAATGGAGTTTAATGTACCATCTACCTTATATTATTAGAAACATATTCCTAACTCACACTGACGAGGAAATGAAGTGGTATTGGCTTACACTTTGATATTGACGGCATGTTGATTAGGTACATTTCGAGATTCCTCACCTGTCTCCACATGACTACACACATACAAACACAAACTTATCCCCCGTAATTGGAATATTTGCTCTAAGAGTCAAGTGCAACTGTTTGACAAGGGTAGCTGTGTTGGATGTCGAAGCACATCTCTGCAAAACACGGTATCAAGGCAAAAACACCATTTCTCCTATATGAAAGTACAATAGGACAGCGAGAGAAATGCTGGGAAAAAAATCGACAGAGAAGCACCGAAAAGCGTTTCGAGGAGATATAAAAATCCTGTGGGTATACCGTATAAGATGGAATTGGATCAATAAATGTTTTGATGGACTAATTGCCTGAAAAATGGCTGCAGCTCTATGTAGACAACTGTTATTTTATGGTTGTAGATATAACTCAGGATTTTGTTGCATTTTTTTATCAGATCGAGATGTGTAATTATCTAATACGTGCAAGGTTGAAAATTAGATATCACAGTCTTATTTTCGTACCTGTAAAATGATTATATTATGTATCAAGAATATAAAAAAATATTGACACGACTATGCAAATGATAGGTAACATTGATAACTTCTGTATACTGGATAGCAGATTTGCATAATACTCTCCTTGCTACGAATCAGGTAATTGATTTTTTTTGTTTATGCTAGTATGTATAGGGCGAGAAACATTGCAAGTAAAATTCGATCTCTGAATGTGGCATTGAAAGACGGTGAGGCTGTACTCTCGGACTGCTGTGCTCCCCTACCTCGGCACAGGCATGGGGGGCTGCCACCTCCATCCAAGGTGATGGAAGGACTGGGGACACAGAGGGAGGAATCCGCCATGCTACAAGCGAGGACAGGTTACAACCCTGTTTCACACCATTCTCAACTAGTTCTTTCCTTTCTTGTCTCTCAACTCTTATAACTGCAGTCTGATATGTACAAATTATAAATAACCTTTCAGTCCCTATATTTTATACCCGAGACCTACAGAATTTCATTGACTTAAGTCCAGTCAACATTATCAAAACTTTCTCTAAATTTACGAATGTCTACTTTTCTTTAACTTTCTTTTTACTATAAGTCGTAGTCAGTGATCGCCTTACGTGTCCCTAGATTTCTCCGGAACCCAAAATGATGTTTCCCGAGTTAAGCCTGTAGCATTTTTTCTACTTTTCTGTCAATAATTCGTGTATGTGTTTTGCAACCACTTCTTATCAAACTGATAGTTCGGTAATACGCATACATATCAGCACCTGCCTTCTTGGCAGCTGGAGTTATTACCTTGATCTTGAAGTCAGAGGGTATTTCGTTTTTTCATATATGTTACACATCAGGTGGAATAAATTTGTCACGGAGTCTCGTCCAAGGATCTTAATAATTCCTATTCACTTTCTATAATATTGCCTGCATGTTTATTTACCTTTTGTAGCCGCTGCACATATTCCTTCCACATTTCCCTTCGTTGCTTAGCACGGGCTTGACATCAGACCTCTTAATATTCAAAACCCAGCTTCTTTTTCTTTGCAGATCTCTTTAATTTACACTCCTGGAAATGGAAAAAAGAACACATTGACACCGGTGTGTCAGACCCACCATACTTGCTCCGGACACTGCGAGAGGGCTGTACAAGCAATGATCACACGCACGGCACAGCGGACACACCAGGAACCGCGGTGTTGGCCGTCGAATGGCGCTAGCTACGCAGCATTTGTGCACCGCCGCCGTCAGTGTCAGCCAGTTTGCCGTGGCATACGGAGCTCCATCGCAGTCTTTAACACTGGTAGCATGCCGCGACAGCGTGGACGTGAACCGTATGTGCAGCTGACGGACTTTGAGCGAGGGCGTATAGTGGGCATGCGGGAGGCCAGGTGGACGTACCGCCGAATTGCTCAACACGTGGGGCGTGAGGTCTCCACAGTACATCGATGTTGTCGCCAGTGGTCGGCGGAAGGTGCACGTGCCCGTCGCCCTGGGACCGGACCGCAGCGACGCACGGATGCACGCCAAGACCGTAGGATCCTACGCAGTGCCGTAGGGGACCGCACCGCCACTTCCCAGCAAATTAGGGTCACTGTTGCTCCTGGGGTATCGGCGAGGACCATTCGCAACCGTCTCCATGAAGCTGGGCTACGGTCCCGCACACCGTTAGGCCGTCTTCCGCTCACGCCCCAACATCGTGCAGCCCGTCTCCAGTGGTGTCGCGACAGGCGTGAATGGAGGGACGAATGGAGACGTGTCGTCTTCAGCGATGAGAGTCGCTTCTGCCTTGGTGCCAATGATGGTCGTATGCGTGTTTGGCGCCGTGCAGGTGAGCGCCACAATCAGGACTGCGTACGACCGAGGCACACAGGGCCAACACCCGGCATCATGGTGTGGGGAGCTATCTCCTACACTGGCCGTACACCACTGGTGATCGTCGAGGGGACACTGAATAGTGCACGGTACATCCAAACCGTCATCGAACCCATCGTTCTACCATTCCTAGACCGGCAAGGGAACTTGCTGTTCCAACAGGACAATGCACGTCCGCATGTATCCCGTGCCACCCAACGTGCTCTAGAAGGTGTAAGTCAACTACCCTGGCCAGCAAGATCTCCGGATCTGTCCCCCATGGAGCATGTTTGGGACTGGATGAAGCGTCGTCTCACGCGGTCTGCACGTCCAGCACGAACGCTGGTCCAACTGAGGCGCCAGGTGGAAATGGCATGGCAAGCCGTTCCACAGGACTACATCCAGCATCTCTACGATCGTCTCCATGGGAGAATAGCAGCCTGCATTGCTGCGAAAGGTGGATATACACTGTACTAGTGCCGACATTGTGCATGCTCTGTTGCCTGTGTCTATGTGCCTGTGGTTCTGTCAGTGTGATCATGTGATGTATCTGACCCCAGGAATGTGTCAATAAAGTTTCCCCTTCCTGGGACAATGAATTCACGGTGTTCTTATTTCAATTTCCAGGAGTGTATATTAGGCGGCATCTTTCCTTCCTCTAACCGAGCATGCTTCTGCCGCCCCTCATTTGTTCTCTAGCCATACTTGCTTAGCTGTTTTGCTCTTCTGTCGAAAGCGGCCTGTTCCAGCCCCTTTTCATGAAATTATTACTTGTGACGATTGACTTAGTTCAGAGGATTGCTTTTCTGCAAATAGCTCAACATGCAGTAATGCCTGAAAGAATGATTTCATAGGGAACCAACTTTATTAATTTTATTACGTTATTATTTGATGTCAGCATCCTATGTTACACCTTATCCTCATAATCCGAACCACGGATAAGCTCTGTGATGTATGAATGTCTGGATGATTGGAAGTGCGTGCATGATTGAGAGTCCGAATAGCTTTCTTGGTTCTCATTGTAGAGGCGTGGCTTGTGGCAAGACCAGTACGGAGACCACAGTTTACTCGGCTCTTTTTAAAAAGTACATCTTGTGATTAGACAGGCAAACCAACGCGTAAACTGTGGAAACTTCCACTCAACTCTTGTTCAGATTTTGTGTGGTAAACAAGTTCTCTTCAGCAACAGGTAAATGTAAATATTACGGTTGGAAGTTAGAAATTACAACCAATAATGCATGGCCTTGCTGTTCTGGTACTGTGAACGGCTGAAAGCAAGGGGAAGCTACAGCCGTAATTTTTCCCGAGGGCATGCAGCTTTACTGTATGATTAAATGATGATGGCGTCCTCCTGGGTAAAATATTCCGGAGGTAAAATAGTCCCCCATTCGGATCTCCGGGACTACTCAAGAGGACGTTGTTATCAGGAGAAAGAAAACTGGCGTTCTACGGGAATCTGCAATAGCGGGCACTGGCATTTTTAGCGTCCATACTACGGGACGCAGCGCCTGTAGCGGTAGTATCATTTCTTGCCGGTCGGTTGTCCTCCGCCCCATTCAGGAACTTTTATAGGTTCTCTGAGTTAGATAGTCGTAGTCAGGTGGTGGTGAGGAAGTCGTGTTGTTTTTTAGCACACTTAGGGTAAAATATTTTGCTTGGTATTCTTGTTAGCCATTTCGGTTCACACTGTAGGCCATCCCCGCAGTTATTGAATTCTTTATCAAGGGAGTAACATAGCCAAATTTTGCGTATGTCGATTTTATCGATTTTTCCATACAGCTCAACAGAATTTCTTGTCCAGAATGGATGTTCACGTGCTAGTTTTGATGGCAACAGCTTGCAGTTCATAAGAAATATTAGGATTTTCTTTATATGGTGAACTTATCTTCTAGTGACTCTCTTTCCCACCTACAGCAAGTATTTGAGTCTCAGAGCGTCCACAAGATCGTCTGTTTCCCGTCCTTCTGAAGACACGATCCTTGACAATTATGTTAAGAGAGTTGTTAAGAACCCCCGCCCCATAAGGAGCTATAGTATTAAGATGAGTTTACTTCATTAAAAGATTGCTAAAATCGAGGACAGGACACATCACTGATAATACTGTCCATCTTCATGGACTATAAGTCGTTTGTCTTTTGTCCTTTGTCCCATGTCCATTTCTTCACTCCCACCTCCTGTGATTGTTCACAATATCTGTCCTGCTTGAGAAATGTCGCGCTGAAGTCGCTTAGTAAGGTTCCATTGCGCACTATAGATAAATCATTGGGTCAGATTCCATTAATTTCTCATAATGACTTCAGACTACTTTGCACTCGGTGGAACTTGAAAACAGAGAGAGGCATTGCCTGCTCATGATAAGAAGCACTGTGGCTTCATGAGGTCTGTGGTATGTGGTGAAAGACATATCCCGTATTTTGATAAAGTTAAAATTCGGAATGGGACAGTAACCAGACGATAGACCTTATCAGTGGATGATGTAAATAGCATAGAAGGAACAACGGCCATCTTTTACTGTTCATCTTGTTTTCCATGCGACTGTATTTCCTTTTTCTTTATTCATTTGCTGCATTTTTGTATTTTCTCGCTGAAAGTACCAGCGGACTCGTGCGAAACTTTTGTGCGTTTATGGTTGTAATTATGACAGTATTTGGAATGAGTGTAGTTGTTGCGATAAGGATAGCTGTGGGAATGAAGAAAAAGAATCTTTAAAAATGAATTATACGACGTGAAAAAACAAAGGTGAACTTATGATACATCACTCTATATGCATTTCCATGCATTATTGGTTGTAATTTCTAACTTCCAACCGTAACATTTACATTTACCTGTTGCTGAAGAGAACTTTAATGAGAAATACGAATATAAAATACAAAGAAGTAAATAAATGCGAAATGTGTAGGTTAAAAAGTAGTGTTCGCTTCTCACCTGGTGTATAACTAAGGCTGCAGTAACCTCTAACTGTATTTTGCGATTTTAATAGCACTTCGTACTTGATGTAAGCACTTTAAGTCGTAATAGCAATGGGTAAATTATAGTTCAAGGCGACAATAACAAATATGTTTTTTCTTTTCGAAAGTATATTCGTTTAGAGAAGTCAACCTGTACTACGGGCATGCACCGCAGTGGCCACGGTTATTATATATAACAATGCTGTTTTCAATTTATCCAGTTAATAAGTACTTTAAAACAATCAAAATGGTATTTGTAATAAGATGATATGAAATGGGAGTGTCTTATTCGTGATTAGTGAGTTAGCTTCGTAAAATATAGGTGTGAAGCTGGGCATCCATGATGGCCTTTTACCTGCGATAGTTAAAAGTCAGTTTCATATTAAAATTTTTAACAAATAGTAAGTTTCAGTCCAAAATCGGTATGCAGTAGCAGGAAATAATGTATTTCTGCAGTCGAACCTCGTTAGTACTCTTTACTATTTTCTCTAAAAGATTTATTCGTGTAAATGTTTTCTTAGATTTATAGAACTTGAAGACAAAGTTAGAGAGTTAATCTTAATTCCATTTGATTTTCTTACTGTTAGCACTGGTTTGGTTTTGATTCTTATGTGTGCTCAGGTAAAAAGTATATTTACTTTTTCCGCTCGAAAACGTGAAACATTTGTATTATGAGACGGTTGACATAATCGCGATTTGTACGTGCCAGATGTACTTGTGAATATGTTATAGAAAGTAATGGAAGCTTGTTTTATTATGGAACCACCGTTATTCTGGAAGCAAAACTACATCGAATTTGCACGAGTAATATATTACGGAAATCTAGAAATAGGTACTAGGTGCTACCCTTCACAACATTATTCATTTTACAATATTTCTTCTATAATTTATATATATATATATATTCTGCTTTATGTATTATAAAGGTTCTTCGTTTGACCTGTTGGTAAGTTGATAGATAAGCTTTGGTTATCCGATGCGACAATACCAGGTGATAAGTGCGTCGTTCCGGCCATCCCATTAATGTCCTCTGCTCTTGTGGTATTGGCTCATCGATCGACATCATGTGAGGGCGTGGAACTCCAACGGACTGAAAGGAGTCGATGCAATACGATAATTGGTTGGAGTGGCAAGTTTCGCATTGCAATACAGCCTCCCTCCTCACCGCCGTAATGGGCAATTTGTGGCTAGGACAGGGGTATCGACTTCGCGACCACATGTACGACAGTTTGCAACGTTGTTATTCAGACAACAACGATAAACACTTCAAATAAATGGGTTCCCGTCCTCCACATTAACGCTACGACGTACAGCTGGGTGGATCGATACAGCTTCGGTATTCCACAGTATAACACAACTAATAAATACACATCTTTTGTAGGTGAGGCGGTTTTTAAACATCGTGTCATAGAAGCTTAGTTGCAATAATGTCGAATCCGTTATGATAGCTTTAGAATTAGGAGTAAATTTTTACAATGTTGCCTGGAATACAATCTTTAGAATTAATTTCTTATCACGGATAAAATACAAGGGAGAGAACAGTTGTCTGCAAGTTGTGCAGGAACCAGAAGGTAGATCTAAAAGTTGAAGGAAATGAAAAGGAGGTGTTTAATGAGAAGGGCGTGAGACAGGATTATAGCATATCTCTCACGTTATTGAATCTGAACGTTGACCAACCAGTATAGGAAATTAAGGAGAAAATTGAATTAAGTTAAGAGAGAAGAAATTAAACCTTTAAGATTTTGCCAGTAACATAGTAATTCTGTGGGAGACGCAAAGAACCTGGAAGATCAGTGACAAGTAAAGCTTTTCTGGTAAGGAGATGTTAATTCAAAATAAAAATTTTATGTTACGAAACGCTTTTGAAATTACTTGTCTGTACTGTATTGTCATGGAAGTGCAACGTGGCGGAAGATGAGCAGTACAGACAAAAACAAAATAGGTTTGCAAACGTGGCGCTACAGAAGAACGCTAACGGTTACGTGGGTGGATTCAGTAAGTAATGAGGAAGTAGCGAGTCGAATGGAGAAAAATGAAATTTGATCTTGGCAATGATGAGAAGTGTGTGGCCAACAATGGTAATGGAATACCGAGGCCTGAAAACAGAGAAGTCAAGTTCAGTTGGAAAATCACGGCGAAGTGTATGGCAAAATCGCTTTACAGTTTTCCACTTAATGTGGTTCCGAAATTAGAATTATATTAATTCCTTCAGCTACTGATGGGCGCTGATATATATCAACGGGGACAGGTGAAAATGTGTGCCCCGACCGGGCCTCGGACCCGGGATCTCCTGCTTACATGGCAGACTCTCTATCCATCCTTTTTTTTTCATTTTGTTCGGTATTGTTCGCTGCGTTTGGTCTGGGCGGACGTCACAAGACATCCGTTTGAGTTGATCATTGATTCCTCCCTCAGTTTTTTTATTACAGAGGGCGAGGAGCCCTCTGACCGAATACGCTGAGCTACCGTGCCGGCTTCTTTCGGACATGTCCGAAAGAACAGACACCATTTAAGTATGTAGTTCTGGCAATACCGGCCATGACCTTCCTCTTCTGAGCGGATACACACATATTCCCCGAACTCTTACGGGACTTGGTAAGAGCGTCTTCCATGAGTAATGAGTGTGTTGGGGTGGGACACTACGAATGTAGTGTGTGGACATACAAGGTGAGAATGTGGGACTCTCGGGAGGCGTGCACGAGATAGTCCGTGCAGTCGCACTTTCCTCTGTGCCCTCGGTGGCTCAGATGGATAGAGCGTCTGCCATCTAAGCAGGAGATCCCGGATTCGAGTACCGGTCGGGGGCACACATTTTCACCTGTCCCCGTTGATGTGTATTAACGCCCGTTAGCAGCTGAAGGTATTAACGCTATCCTCTATGCCCTCGGTGGCTCAGATGGATACAGCGTCTGCATGTAAGCAGGAAATACCTGGTTCGAGCCCCGGTCAGGGCACACATTTTCACCTGTCGCCGTTGATATATATCAGCGCCTGTCAGAGGCTGAAGGTATTAATATAATTCTAATTTCGTTCTGGATGCCTGCAGGTCATCAGTGCCCGATAGAACAGACACCATATAAGTATATAATGTGGTTCCTTCCCGTTCCACTTCTATGTGGATCTCGGGAAGAATGACAGCTGAAATGCGTCCACGAGCGTTGTTACTGGTCTCATCTGGTCTTCAAGGTCTCTGTAGGAACAATTCGCAGGCGGCTGAGGTATATTCCTAGATTCACCACTTAATAAAGGTTCTCTAAACTTCGTAAGTGGGCTTTCAAGGGGTAGCTGGGGTGAATCTTCAAGTGTCTGTCAGTTCAGTTTTTTTCAGCATTTCCATGACCCTTTCCCGTGCGCCAAACAAATCTATATCCATTTGCGCCGTCCGCGCACATGAGCAGCATTCTAGAATGAGTCGTAAGAGTGTCCTGTAAGAAATCTCTGTTGTGGACTGTCTGTATTTTCCCAGTATCCTATCAGTGAGCTGAAGTTTTCCATCAGATATACCAGCGCTTCCCGAAGTTCGTTACATAATCAAGCCACCTGGCAGTGGCGCGGATGAGCATCAAAACCACAAAGAGTACATAACGTAAGGCAAAACCTGTAACATTTGTAACATTTTACTGCCAGCAGAGTAAATTAGCTACCAATACTGTAAACCCGTAGATTAATTAATATAAAGCCTATATCGTATAATTTTGTAAATTTTCTAAACTTTCGTTAACAATAGATGTGTATGTATGTTTGTAGTGCAGGCAGAATATGTAAGAAAGTTGCAAAAAATATTATGTTAAAAAAGTATTATTACTGATAAATCGAGTTCCACCAGCGTTCAGCCGACAAAATGCGGCTTGGGACGAG
Organism: Schistocerca americana; assembly: GCF_021461395.2. Classification (NCBI taxonomy): domain Eukaryota; kingdom Metazoa; phylum Arthropoda; class Insecta; order Orthoptera; family Acrididae; genus Schistocerca; species Schistocerca americana. The sequence goes on from NC_060119.1 coordinate 547,326,315, forward strand.
AGAAGGCGAGAACGTTTTCAGTTTAATCGAGGCGTGGGACCGAGCGCGGACTTTCATCGTTGTTGGAAAACTCGTCTATTGACCAGGACGTAGAATGGACGTATTTTCTCGAGAGCACTACCCAGTAATGAAACGGGGTTTTTCCGTGCGCCGAAGCTACTGGATAATGTTTCAAGCTGCCGGCTATTCAAGGATACTTTTTCCGAGGTGGACTGGCAACTGATGGCTGCGTTCATACAAACATTCTCAATGCAAAAACTTTAATTTATTTTGTGCTGTGAATATTCATTTTGAAATTACGGCAATGTGTCAGCTTTGGCAATCTGATAAATACTTTCCGTTGCTTAGTAACGTATGCGGACTCACTTTATTTCATTGCTACAATCAATTCACAGTAAAAAGTAGGCTACTGCGTACTGCATTTATGCTGCGTTTGTGTGTTTTCTGATTGATAAATACTCGTGTATTTTGTAATGTTTCAATATGCTTCCACTTTATTTTTCCTACGTGATGCTTGCCAATCATCTGTACTGGTCAGACACGGAAACTAGCATCATTTTTAAGTGACTATCTTAAAGCAAATACTTAACGTAATAATACTAATAGTTGTTGCAGTGACCAGATATAAGCAAAGTTGTTTCCATATGACTTTCAGATATAACGTTTGTTGCAAATATTAAGTATAAAAAATTTCAATGATTAAAATTAATGGCAACTTGAACTGTTTACAATACACGGAAGTTTCTGACAACTTACTGAACATCATTAATGCATGTCATTTGTCACAGTACATAGAGCTTGCGTATTTTTCTATAATTTTTCAAGCGTTTTGTGTTATGTCTGAAAGTAAGTGTAAAAGTGCTGAAAACAATAATGAAAGTTTGTTGCGCGTGATAGGCAGTGTTGATTGAAGATGAAGAACAGCATATCTTGTACGGAAATGATTTTGCCAAATGCTCTATAGATTTAGTGGATCCTGCCTAAAAATCAAAGGCAAGCGACCATACGAAATTAGTTGCAGTTGCCTATCTAACGGCTTTCAGCGGCAACAAAAATTTGATTTTCAATATTTCGCGTAATTATTGGTCGAACTTAAAAATTTAAACTGATGTCATAATCTACTCGTTGAGAGGTATCTCATGTTAATAGTTTAACACAATAAGACAAGTATTAAAGTTAGAAACTGTGAGTGTCTCGAGGTAGAGTAACTGGCGGCGCGTCCAATCCCCGACTTTATTCATCCAATACTTGAGAACAAGAGCACTTAGCAACTTCCAACAAACGTTCCACATAATTTTCACACCATGTTGAAATTTTTCTCGCTGACACTCCCCAAAAAACGATGAAAGGAAAAAAGTTTTTCGTTTCCTTCATTTTTGCTGTTCATGCAGACAACTTTTAATTTATTACTTCCCTACTATGGACTCTATTCGCAACACACTTGGCAGACAATATCCACATACACCATTAAATGTACTTGCAAAATTCTATCATTTCACGATACGTAATTTCGGAGATATGACATTACAACCACAGAAATGCGTGAAAAACTTGATTTTGCTTAAAATAGAGCCCAAATTACGTAGACTATATTCTACATCTACATCTACATGGATACTCTGCAAATCACATTCAAGTGCCTGGCAGAGGGTTCATCGAACCACCTTCACAGTTCCCTATTATTCCAATCTCGTATAGCACGCGGAAAGAATGAACACCTATATCTTTCAGTACGAGCTCTGATTTCCCTTATTTTATCGTGGTGTTCGTTCCTCCCAATGCAGGTCGGTGTCAACAAAATATTTTCGCATTTGGAGGAGAAAACGAAAAACGCCTTACTTTTAATGATTTCCATCCCAAATCCTGTATCATTTCTGTGACACTGTCACCCATATTTCGAGATAGTACAAAACGTGCTGCCTTTCTTTGAACTTTTTCGATATACTCCGTCAGTCCTATCTGGTAAGGATCCCACATCACGCAACAGTATTCTAAAAGAGGATGGACAGGCGTAGTGTAAGCAGTCTCGTTAGTATGTCTATTACATTTTCTAAGTGTCCTTCTAATAAAACGCTGTCTTTGGTTATTCTTCCCTACAACATTTTCTATGTGTTCCTTGGTAAACTGCCACTTTTCGCACCATTCAGTGTTTCACAATGAGAGCGCTTAGCTGCTTCCAACGAACATTAACCATAATTTCAAACCTTTTCTAAACTTTTATGGCTTACATGCTTAACGTCAGACATTTAAGACATTAACCTATTTGCAGCGGCGGCCGGTGGGCTGTAGATTAAGAAGGGCGGCATGTCTGTGCAAACACGCAAAATTTTCTCCTTTCAGGATATCTCGTGAACGGGAAAAAATATAGCATTTAGTATATTAGCAGAACACGTAACTTAAACCTTCGTCTAACACAATTTCTTACTCTGGTATCAAAATGTAAAAATTTACGCATAAATATACAATTCTAATATTTTCTGCAGGTAAGACAGTAATCTAAGAAAGAAAATTAAAACGACGTTCTTAACTAATAGGTTCATAGATTAAGTCCATTCTATTCTCCTTCCCTTCAGTGGTCAATTAAAAGCTTATTAAAATTATGCAAATTCAAAAGTGCTTTTTCTGTACATCACATAGCTAACGCGCTAAATCTCTTTTCTTTCACTGTGTTTCTAGTGAAAGTATTCTTTTCATTGTGGGGAAACACCTGTCACTGGTATTGTACAAATAATTCGAAGAAGTTTCATTGATTTCGGTGAAACAGTTTCTAAAGTATTGGTTCAAATGGCTCTGATCATTATGGGACTTAACATCTATGGTCATCAGTCCCCTAGAACTTAGAACTACTTAAATCTAACTAACCTAAGGACAGCACACAACACCCAGCCATCACGAGGCAGAGAAAATCCCTGACCCCGCCGGGAATCGAACCCGGGTACCCGGGCGTGGGAAGCGAGAACGCTACCGCACGACCACGAGATGCGGGCTTCTAAAGTATTCTCTTAGATACAATTCAGACGTGTTAAAGCTCCATTTGCAGTTTGGAAATCTTTTCTGTTGTATGTGACTGTCAATTCCTGCCGCAGTTTGTTTTCATTTAAGTAGATCAGTTTAACTGTGGTCTGAAATGTTCTGTCAGGGAACAACAGCTTGTGTTTTTAAAACAAACGGGGCTGGAATAATAGAGCTGCTGGCAAGTGATCACTAAATGCGAAACTGTCGCTAGTTTTAGCCATAACAAGACCACAGACTTCCTTTGCAACAGTTTCACAGAGGTCTACAAAATGGAAACGTTTAGGGCTAGCCATCTCTTCATTTCCAACTCCGTTATCCCAATGATGATCGAAACGCTGATTTTAAATGAGAGATTCTTAACAGATTTCACACTATTAATAACTTATTAAACAATATGTCGCAGCGGGGCAGTACTTTAGTGAAAAACAGAAACCAAAAGAGAAACTCTTGGTTGTTGTTGAAAAGTTTCCGAATCCACCTGCTTTCCTGGTTGTTGAATAATGATTGCTATCATCATCCTCAATGATTCTAAGCCACACATCTATTTCATTCTGATACGTAAATCTGGTGTCCACACATCGCGTCTTAAAATTCCGTATTGTGTCACCACTATCTGGAACACGATTCTTCATAACATTATCGAATACTACAGAGCTTTTCACTGACATTGAGAGGAAAGTAGACAACCCCTGTAAATTGCTAAAAGGTATACTAAATGGTTTGTGTTGCACAGTGCTGCTTTCCATCTTGCCTGCACACCATCGTGTCCACCGCTCATAACTGATGCTCCAGTATAGCTCTGAGCCATCCGTTTTTGCTGGAGTGACGTCAGTGTTTAGTTTGTCAAGTTCTTTGAACAGTTCACTACCTATTCCAGCAGCTGTATGGTCTTTGGGTATTATGAAATTTATGAACCTTTCATATACTTTCACTTTTAATTCATGTCGAACAATAAATACGCGTTGACACAAGGTTCCACAGGCAATCGTTTCATCCGTTTCCGTTGCGATGTGATCTGTTTGCGATATTTCTTTACAAATCGACTGGTGACAGACAGCATATATAGAATCCAACAGCTCGCTTTGAAAGTCCGAAAAATACATGATTACTGGTTTTTTCAAAATATTCCAATTCTGCCACCAGATTGACCGGATCCCGAGAAACACTAAGATTCTCTAAAGTAACCGTTTCGTCATGATCCCTTAGTGCAAGTTCAAACCTCCAGCAGAATTTGATACTTGCTAAGAATGTAATGATTCTTAGAAACATTTTCACTAAGCTTCTTAATCCTCATAGTGTAAGCTGTATCCAACTGAGATCTCATATCAACTTTTCCAAACACGGCATACTCGATGTTATTGGTTTATGTGCAGTTCACTCAGTTTATGTTTTTATCTTATCAGCTAAGTGTTTAAAGTCTGTTACTCAATTAGTGGTCCAAGGACATTCCTAAACATTCGTTAGCAGACACATGTAGCAGAAGAAAGCTTTTCTTATTTCATGTGCAAGCAGCCAGTCCGTATGTTTATATAACGTAATTTTCTGGTATAACTGCTTGACCTTTTGCACACCTTTTGAGTTCTGTACAATATCGAAATCAGGTTTTTGTCTTCCTGACCTTTTCAGTTTTAACTTTTTCTCAAATCTAAGATTTTGACTACCTGTAGTTAAAACAATGTTTGCGTGATTCATATTCTATTCGTAAATAGGAAACTAGCACATCAGTTAGTCACTAGGTCGCAGTTTCAAGCAGTCTGACTGACAACAAAATAACGATACTAGTACCATAGGCACAGCCCTATGGAAGCTCTGAAAAATAAGTTTGGCTTGTGTTCCATGCTCATGCATTTCGCCCGCTTCGCACGGACGCCGTGCTAAGCAGCCCTAACATCGGCTCACTGCCCCCGCTAACTCCCAATACCTTCACTCCACATGCGTCCATTGCCTGTCTTTAAACCGCCAGGACAGTAAGTTCGCCGAGAGTCCGACTGTCGACCGATTCTAAAAACATTGGTCATTCCCATACAAACGCTGGTATTCGATCCATTCTAAAAACATTGACTATCCGCTTACACAGGCTAGTAAGAGAGAAAATTAAACGAGTCAGTATGTAATTCACGACTGTTACATACTGCAGCCTTTCGCGTTATTGTATTGATTTACTAGCTTAATTCACGACTGTTACATACTGCAGCCTTTCGCGTTATTGATTTACTAGCAGCGGACTGAATGGAGGAGATTGGTGTTTAACCTCCCGTCGACAACGACGCCATGAGATACGGAGCACGAAATCGGATTACGGAACGATAATCAGGATGACCAGATGTGAGTCTGAACCGTCGTCCTCCCGAGTGCGAGTTCAATGTGCTAACCACTAAGCTACCCTGCTCGGTCTGAAGCGGAATCACACAAAATAGCTTATAGGAAAAGCTGTTGCCAGACTGAGAGTCATAGGACGAATTTTAAGAAAATGCAGTTCATCCACAAAACACACTTTCGACCTATATTAGAGAATTCTCATCAGTCTGGGATCGTTAACAGATTTGATTAATGAAGAAGTGAAAGATCCAACGCATAGCGGTACGTTTTGCCACGGGGTCGTTTGGTTGGAATGAGAATATCACGGAAATGCTGTACAAACTCCACTGACAGACGGTAAAAGAGAGGCGTTGTGGATCACTGAGAGGTTTTCTGTTTATTAGGTTCACTTCGCAACCTACATACCATCATACCATGCGTTTTGCATGTACATTGTCTGATCAAGAGTTTCCGGATACCCTTATGAAATGCTGAATTGACTACCACATTGCAAGAGAGTCGGACCTGCCAATTTAAAAGACAGTAGGGAGTATTGTGTTCCGAGTAGAGAAGCCGTAACAGCAGAACGTATTGGTCACGAGACTTCAGTGACTTTGAACAGCCGGTCGCGGTGGTCTAGCGGTTCAGGCGCTCAGTCCGGAACCGCGGAACTGCTACGGTCGCAGGTTCGAATCCTGCCTCGGGCATGGATGTGTGTGATGTCCTTAGGTTAGTTAGGTTTAAGTAGTTCTAAGTTCTAGGGGACTGATGACCACAGATGTTAAGTCCCATAGTGCTCAGAGCCATTTTTTGACTTTGAACATGGACTGCTCATTGGATGTCACCTGAGTGACATTTCAACCCTTCTACACTCGCTCGACTAATGATGATGTGACTGTGAAACGGAAACTCGAAGGAACGACCACAGTTAAAGCAGCAGCAAGCAAATCTCGTGTACTGACGGGCAGGGACCGCGGAACAACGCGAATGGTGGTTCTACAAAACTGCGTCAAATCAGGTGAATGAATGACGACTGACTTATAAAGTGCTACCAGCAGTCCAACTAGCACAATGACTGTGCGTAAGGAGTGATAGAGAATGGGCTACAACGGTCGAGCAGCTCCTCATAAGCCACCCATTCGTGTAGTCCAGGGCTTCACAACATACGTGCTCGCGGAGCAAGCTGTGAGCAGCAAGGCGCGAGCACGGAGCAGCGCGAGCACGCTACCCCCACTACCGGACCAGAGCGGAGAGTGGGGAGAGTCACGTGGGGCACACAAAAGCTGCCGCCAGTCAATGTAAATCCGCGGCCACCTTCAGGGATATCACTCACGAATTATTACTGTGACAAATGAAATAAATAAAGGATAATGTACACGTGCCACATAATTTTATTAGCTTAGTGTATGCCTCTACATTCGTATTAATTTGTGAACTGTTACACAATAAAAGGTGTCACTGAAGTTTGGGACTCTCGGTTATCTTGTACTTTTTGCCCTTTACAATTGCGTCTATTCGGAGTAATTCTTCTTGTGCACTGTAGGCGCAGCGTGCAGTTTAAATTTGGATCAGACAATGCGTTTCTCAGGCGCGTCTTGTTACATTTCATTGCAGAGAACAGTTGTTCACAAACATACGTGGAACCGAACATTGATATTATTGTAGACGCCAGTTTGTGCAAACGAGGAAATCTATCCTGAGGGAAGTGTCTGTAGAATTCCGAAATGTTTTTCTTGTTCTGAAATTTGTCTCTGTATTCTCTGTCACGCTGCAGGTCAATAATTTCTAGTTGCAGCTCAGGACGAATCTCTTCAATATTCGCTGAATATGGAGAGGAGAACAGATCAAAATCACTGTCTAATGCTGTCAGATCTTGAAAGCGTTGATCAAATTCTTCCTTAAGGGCAACTAAACTATGTGAATAACGTTCAGTCTTTGTGAACATCATGATAATTTAGGAAAATGAGCTAGATTTCCTGTTTCCAGCTGACTCACCCAAAGTGTCAATTTCATTTTAAAAGCTCGTATTCCATCTATGAAATGAGTAATTAGCAGATCATTACCTTGTAGTGAAATGTTCAAAGCATTCAGAAGGCTCTTTCAATTCAGGAACACATATGTTATTTATTTCCATGAACATATTTGTCTCATCTAATAGGCAAAAATATCGATTTAATAATTCGCCACGACTAAGCCAGCAGACCTCGCTGTAATAGGGCAGGCTACCATGCTGGCATTCTACATCCTCAAGAAAGCTTTTAAATTGCCTGTGTTGTAGCCCATGCTTCCTTATATAATTGGTTGTACGAACAACAACAATCATCACATTTTTTAGAGTGATACTCTTTGCCCATAAGTTTTCCTGGTGGATCACACAGTGAACGCCCCTTATTTTTTCGGCACGGTCAGTTTTTGCATTTTCTCCTTCAACAGCGCAACTAAACCTGATTTTTTCCCTGTCATCGCCGGTGCACCGTCTGTAGACACTGAAACTAAAGAATTCCACGACAATCCTATATTTTCAAAACTTTCTTCAACACTACATAAAATATCACCTCCGGTTGTAGTGTTCTTCATGGCTACCACATCGAGGAGCTCCTCCCTCACCTGAAGATCTCTATTAACACCTCTAATAAATATGGCAAGCTGCGCTGTTCCAGTGATATCAACACTTTCGTCAAGAGCTAGAGAATACGCCATAAAATCTTTACAGATATTTGCAAGCTGGCTCTGGAAGTCGTCTGCCATGTCCTGTACGCGACGCATAATGGTCATGTTAGATAATGGCACAATCCGAAACTGTTCAACTTGAGATGGACACAAATGTTCCACTGCAACTACCAAATATTCTTTTATTAAATCGCCATCAGTGAAGGGCCGCAGGGATTTTGCTAAAAGGAAAGCAATTTTGTAACTCACTCTGAGAGCTGCCTCAGTTGATTTTTCTTCGTCGTCCAGATCTTCTTCGAATAGCTTGCTTTTAAGTTTAATAACGTCTTGTGCACGATCTGGTCCATCACATTTTCTACTTCCGTAGTCTTTCGCGTGGTACGACATATAATGTCGCTGCAAATTAAATTTCCTAAAAGAATTCAGCGTTTAGTGACATACTAAACATTTTGCAACACCAACTTTTTCTGTAAACAGATACAATTCCTCCCAATGGGGGTTGAACTGCGAAAGCATGGTTGGGGTTACACAACGGCGACCTGACATGATTCTTAACCAGCGAAGTGACTGTTAGAGCTGATCGTAGTATTTTAAACGTTACACAGTCGGCGCGAATTCAATAGGCACGTTGCGGCCCTATTCAAACGTGCGCGCGCATTTCCCCTCCCTCCCCTCCCTCACTACTCCGCGACCTTGCACCTGCTCGCGAGCACCTGCCTGAGCGGACGCGAGTACTCGCGCTCAAAACCGGCTAGTTGTTAAGCCCTGGTGTAGTCAACGCTGAGCGACGCTCGAGGTATACGCAGTGGCGCCGCCGCATGGTGCGTGACTAGAGGCGAGTGACCTGGAGTGACGAATCGCGCTGTATCCTGTCAGTCCGATGAAAGGGGCTGTCTTTGGCGAATTCTAGGAGAACATTGCATGTCTTCATGCGTAGTGCCAACAGTGAAATATGCGGTTCCAGTACGGGGATGTTCCAGCGTTAGAGTGTGATACACTTATTGCGCTACGAAAGTATATGAAACTTTACAGCATTGTCCATTGTGTACAGTAGAGGAACAGCTCGGAATCGATGGCTGCATCATCATGGGAACGTACCTTATAATATTTCATGGACAAAATAAATGATCACTTATCTCAATTAATCATGTATACACTGATGAGCCAAAACATTATGACCACTGCCTACTGCGAGAGAATGCCGCCTGGTGGTGATGTGGGCGCGTGACGCAGCGACGATGCTACGAGGGTGTTTTGGTAAGTCTGGTAAAATTCCATGCAAGCACGGAGGGTTTTTATTGCGCCTTCATGATTGGTAAGCTCGATTATTCTCAGGATCGTATAAGGAATTTGATGTATAGCGTACAGTTCATTGTTGACAGCAATCAGTGTGTTGACTGCAACTGAAAAAGCGCAGAAACGAGTTTGGTGCTGTTATTCAAAAATGGTTCAAATGGCTCTGAGCACTATGGGACTTAACATCTGAGGTCATCAGTCCTCTATACTTAGAACTACTTAAACCTAACTGACCTAAAGACATCACACACAACCATGCCCGAGGCAAGATTCGAACCTACGACCATAGTAGCAGCACGGTTCCGGACTGAAGCGCCTAGAACCGCTCGGCCACAGCGGCTGGCGGTGCTGTTATTAAACACTTTCATTTTATGGTTTGAACTGTCGCCCAAATCGAAACCGAACTGTGTGAAGCCCACACCGAGTCTGCACCGTCACTGAAGACCATTTACTTTCGGATTAATGAATTTAAACGTGGCCGGACAAGCACCGACGGCGAAAGGCGCTCCGGCCGTCCAGTTGAGATAACCACTAAGGAAACTATGATATGATAACCCAAGACGCCGAATAAAAATTCGAGAGACTGTAGGCATCCCAACTGAGCGAGTGCATAGTATTCTGCCTGAAAAATTGGCTATGAAGAAACTGTGTGCGAGATGTGTGCCGCTATTGCTCACACTCGACCAAAAGCGCATCTGGCACAATTTCAGCCAGTTTGTGACTGTAAATGAAACCCGAACCTTCGGTACACACCAGTGTCAAAACGGCAGTGAAAAAATGGACAAAGGCTGGTGAAGGTCCACCGAAGAAGGCAAAGACCATTTTATCAGCTGCTAAGGTGATGGTTAATTTATATTGGGGTTCCCACGGAATAAACCTCATAGAATACTTAGAAAAAGACAGTACAATATCTCGTTGTTGAATAGTTTGAAACTCCCGGTGGCTGAAGAGAAGAACAAGGTTGGCGTGTGAGGAACTGATCTTTCACCATCATAATGCACCATCCTACACAGCGGCGATAACAATGGCGAAAGGGTGTGAACTGGTCTTTTAAATGGTTCCTCATCCACCATATTCACCAAACTTAGCCCCAAGTAACTTCTTCCTGTTCCCCAACTTGAAACGTAGGCTTGCTGGGAAGAAATTTTCATCAAGTGAGGAAAGGGTAGCTGCAGTCAACGAGTACTTTGCACAACTTGACAGAACCTTTTTGTGATGGCACCAGAAAGCTGGAGTCTCAAAGGAGACTACGTCGATGAGTAAGGTGAGTTGTTTACGAAACAAACACTTTTTTCGTTTTTTTACCAGACTTATCAAACCACCCTCGTATACAAACGGAACAGAGACGAATGGGGTGACATTCTAGCGACGATACGAGTCTAGAATGGGTTAATCATTGGCTTAAGCGGCTTTTGCAAAGGGCCCAGCTCCAGGGAACGAGCACCTCGGATGGTAGCTGGTTGTTCGCATGTTGCTGTTTTGAATTTCTATGGAAAGTGGTTGAATGACGAAAGAACGACGAGTAGGCGACAAAGTGCTGGAAGTCCACTCCTCGTCACAGAGCGCGGAAATCGGAGGACTGCCTACTCTCTAAAGCAGGATAGGCAGCGATCTGTGGCGGATCTGACGTCAGACTACAGCCATAGCCAACTCGCGTAAAATGGGCTATAGTACAGGCCGGAGCGTGCATGTCTGTTGTCACTCCAGGTGGATGGCTCTGAGCACTATGGGACTTAACATCTGAGGTCATCAGTCCCCTAGAACTTAGAACTACTTAAACCTAACTAACCTAAGGACATCACACACATCCATGCCCGAGGCAGGATTCGAACCTGCGACTGTAGCAGTCGCGGGGTTCCGGACTGAAGCGCCTAGAACCGCTCGGCCACAGCTGCCGGCTGCCAGGTGGATGCTCGTGTCCGAATACACAACATCCAGGAAAAAGGCTACTCGATATATGCACTGCGTCACGGAAGCAGGCCGGTGTGGGCCTTGTTATGAATGGAAGGCATTCACAGGAGCTTCCACGGGACCTGTAGTAGTAGTCGAAGGCACCATGAAAGCTGTGGGCTACGTGAACATTGCCGCCGATCACTAACATCCCTTCATGCTTGATGCCTTCCCGACGACGGTAGCAGGATAACTGTCCGCGTCAGAAGCTTTCTGCAGTGGGTTGGGTTAACGAGCACGGTAGTGGATTTACATTGACGTCTTGGCCAAGAGTTTCGCCTGCTCTGAAGCAGGTGGAACATATCCGTAACGCTGTCGGAAATCTGTTTAGGAATTACCGAATCTATGGCATGCAGAACTGCTGCTACATTGCATTCCAAAGGTGGAGCAATACTCTGTTAAGCAGAAGGTCACAGTGTTTAGGTCATCAGTGCGTGTGTTTAGGTACTGTTTTATCGAATATAGAATATTAATTTAGATGGGTAGATCACATAACTAATGAGGAGGTATTGAATAGAATTGGCGACCTGGCACAACTTGACTAGAATAAGGACATGTTCTGAGGCATCAAGGGATCAGCAACTTAGTATTGGAGGGCAGCGTGGAGGGAGAAGAGGAGTTTCTGGCATAACTTGACTAGAATAAGGACATGTTCTGAGGCATCAAGGGATCAGCAATTTAGTACTGGAGGGCAGCGTGGAGGGTAAAAATCGTAGAGGGAGACCAAGAGATGAATACACTAAGCAGATTCAGATGGATGTAGGCTGCAGTACGTACTGGGAGATGAGGCAGCTTGCACAGGATAGAGTAGCATGGAGAGCTGCATCAAACCAGTCTCAGGACTGAAGACCACAACAACAACAACAACAATTTCATTTAGTAACCAATATCGTTCTGCAATTGATTTCGACTTTTGTGGCACTGTAGAACTGTTTTTAACCTCTATATTAATGTAACAAACCAAAACGTTGCATCACAACAAGTGTTCAGCTCCTAGTGCTGTGAAATGTGGGGAAAAACCGCAAATTGGTGTTTATAAGAAGAGGAACAACACCAAATATGGGACAGGAGCGTAATATGTAGTAAATCATCTACGCAACGTGTAAGTACAGTTCAAAAATATTACTACATAATAGCAAAAACCAACCACCAGACCTGTTTATAACCTATAGGTACATTGACCCAAATGTAAACTAAACAGCTAAAGTATGTACATATTCCAGACCACTGAAGATCCCTTGCAGAAAATAAAGGCGAAACGCATACGGCACGAAAATTGTGTTTCATTCAGTTGTAGTCAGACGGTCCATAAAGCAAAAATTATCAATGCACCGTAATATTACATGCAACTGAGGAAGACAGGACAACAAAAGTTGAAGATGTTAATGTATAAATGTTTGTGTATACGGTGGTGTAAGGACTTAAAGACGTACGTATAAAAACTGTACAGTGCCGGTATGTAGGTTCAGTCTGGAATCGCGCGACTCCTACGGTCGCAGGTTCGAATCCTGCCACGGGCATGGACGTGTGATGTCCTTAGGTTAGTTAGGTTTAAGTAGTTCTAAGTTCTAGGGGACTGATGACCTCAAATGTTAAGTCCCATAGTGCGCAGAGCCATTTTGAACCGGTATGTAGATACATATTGAATTTGTTTGTTATTTTGCTCTATGTCAAATCTGAAAGCATGCACTATATATTTTCTAATTGTATGTAAAAGATGCCCCGATTCACTACATTCGCACAGAAGCAGAGTTTCTACAGATTTCACTGGCTCTCACAGCACTGGATGTTTGATTTTTCCACCAGAGCAAAAAATACAAAGCGTTTCTTCCTTCCATTTCAGTGCTTTATAGTGCCTATATTTTTGATCCATCTTCTAAGACGACTAATTTACGATTACCGTAGTCAATTAATGATCAAATGCAATCCCTCCAATCGCCACAACGTTCCACATGTAAAGGTATGACGTCTCTCTGTATGTTGTACAGCGTTTAAATGGTGCCGTAATATAGCAAGTCACAAATTTTCAGCATCCACGGATGTCTCTGTAGCTCTTAACCGCCGCATGGCGTTCTGCATTCAAATTCACGGCGGATCTGCTATCGCTCCGAGTTTTATTGCCTTTGAGTGACAATTGTAACTCGAGCTCTCTCTGATCTAAGCGCTAAATCAGATTTATTTTTCAAGGCATATCGTAATACGATTCTCGGGCTTAACGTCGAATTTTATTGCTGTATCTTCAAAAAAACTCACCAGCTACGCCAGGTGGTGTAGCAGCTCACTATCTTAAACCACGTGCAGAATAACATCGGATTCGCTCTGTCACGGAATTAACACTAATAGCCACCAACCATCTCGCCAGCGTCGTCTGTTTTCCACTCACGTGTACCACATTTACAAGTTTTAATAATGCTCAAACAGATAATAGAACTTTATAAAGTAGCCTATGGTTCTCCTCATGGTTCAAGCCATCTCATACAAATTTCATCGAAATCCGTTCAGCGGCTTGGTCGTGAAAAACCTAACAGACAGAATTACTTTCGCATTTATAATATTGGCGTGGAAGTATGGATTAGCGTGGATTAAACACGCAGATGATTGTACGGGGTGCTCAAAAAGTCTCTCCGCAGTGCCGTGTGACTGTTAGCCGCGCATGCCGTATGCCGCAGTGTATATACCGAAATGAAACTCCGTGAAATACAAGTTATTAAATTATTGAATATTCATTTTTACCTATAAATTTTCACATTAAATGTTGAAAGTGTCCCGCCTGTTGTTGAATACACAATTTAATTCGTCTAATCATGTTTCCAAACACAAGCTGTAACATTTCTTCTGTAACAGAAGCAGTGAAAGTGGATATTGCAGTTTTCAATTCATCGATGGATTTTGGACGGTTTTTATAGACAGCTGCTTTCGCTGCACCCCAGAAGAAAAAGTCAGGTGGTGTTAGGTCAGGCGAACGTGGAGGCCCCAAGTTCCTGTGGAATTATGCGATCACCAAAAACATCAGCAAGCAGTGACACTGAAACGCGAGCTGTAAGCGTGGTTGCACCATCTTGTTGAGAATAACCGTTCAGTATTACACGTAACATAAGTTCTCCTATGAATGGGTACAGAATATCGCTGCAGTACCGTTGTGCGTTTATTGTTTAGTTGAAAAGCCCAGTCAGGCGAACAGTCATACGGCACGAGCGGCTAACAATCATACGGCACTGCGGAGAGACTTTTTGAACACCCCGCACAAGTATTGTATTCGTTACATTGAATCGTATTATGTAAAACATATGAAACAAAAAAAACGCATTTGCACAAATATGATAAAGTTCAAAAGTCAAAGAGTAAAAAGCTTTCTCAAAGAGTAATCATTTTTCCATATTTCGCGTTATATTCTTGCAGTCAGTAAATATATTGTACTACACATTTTCTAAAGTAATTTGTGTTTTGTCTCAGCGTTCAAGCCATGTCCATACCAAATTCCGTCAAAATCTGCACAGCAGTTTAATCGTGAAAGCGTAACAGGCAGAGTTACTTTCGCATTTATGATATAAGTATGGATTATGGTTACGTTTTTTTTCTTATATGTATGCAGCTGCGTGAAAATGACTACCCAACCAAAACGTCATTGTGCTTCTTTCAAGATGTTTATGTCGTCGTTATGGACGCTGTTGCAACTAAATTATCTGTGAAACTACCTTTAGGACAGTGAAAAATCATGTAATGTGCAATTGCCAAAACGTAAAACACAAGATAAAGACTAATGCAGCAACTCTTTCAAGAAGAAGAGCTAAGTGAGCGTGACTGTTTCAACAGCAAGTTGCTCGAGTGAATGGAACGAATTTATTTCCAAACAAGACGTCCAGCGCACACAGTCGACATTTGCTTTATTTTGCAGATCAGAATAAAGAATTTTAGTACCCTCATCCAGAGATGAAACAGTTTAATCAAACAAAACGATTGTATAGCGAACTAAATCACAGAAAAAAACGTATGAACCTTGATTACTGCCTGCCACATTGCGCAATCCCAGTTCTTGAAGTTCAAACAGGGAGTGCATTTGATTGCATAACCAAATCTGTAGCACAAGAGAACATGAACATCTAAAAGGAATGCTAGCCATTGGACTCAATTCACGACCTGAGTTACCTGATTTAATACAAACGAGTGGTTAGCTGTCAACTGTGTTTAGTAAGCTAAATGAATACGTACACTGAAGAGCCAAAGCTGGTACACCTGCCTAATATCGTGTAGGGCCCCCGCGAGCACGCAGAAGTGCCGCAACACGAAGTGGTATGGACTCAACTAACGTCTGAAGTGGTGCTGGAGGCAACTGACACCATGAATCCTGCAGGGCTGTCCATAAATACGTAAGAGTACGAGGGGATAGAGATCTCTTCTGGAGAGCACGTTGCAAGGCATCCCAGATACGCTCAGTAATGTTCCTGTCTGTGGAGCTTGTTGGCCAGCGGAAGTGTTTAAACTCAGAAGAGTTTACTTACACCAGTTTCTTCAGTGAATAATATTTTCAATCTGAAGACTAATTTACAAATGTGTGCACTTAAATGTATGTGTGATGTAGGTCAAATACTACTTCGCTGCATTTTTCAATCTCTTTAAATTATGTTGCCTAAAAAGTATGTGTACTAGAAGAACAATAATAAAGAAGTATAGTACTGATATCTTTGATGGCAAAATACGTCGCCGGTTTTGTAAAGCGCGCTGCCCTGTCTATAACACAATGAGGACGTGCTGATAACCAGCTAAACGCGCAGGTTGCCGAAGGTGGCGTCAAATCGAAAGACCTGCACCAGGCGAACGGTCTACCCGACGGGAGGCCCTAGCCACACGACATTTCCATACCAGCTAAACAGTTAGAGTAAATGCTCCAGAAACAACTACAGAAATTTTATGAGTGCAGATAATAAATTTCAAGTAAGTACTTGGAAACCTAATGCAAAGCTATGAACATGCTCCAAGTCCCATAGCATACAGTATTATCTATTGTATTATTGTGTATTTTACATAAGACCACTGAAGGTGGGCATTTGGCGTGATGTCTTTCATCAAGTGGTGCAGGTATTCTCAATGTAGTACATGTACAGAGTTAAACTGGGGTAAGAGGTCGAACACAGAGCAATTAGTCTACGACGAGCCACTGGGGACCAGAGTTCCCTTGCACCAAAACACTAAGAAAATTTCTCCGAACACCATCCTCAGTTTTGCTGGTGGAATCCCCGTTCGCTCTGTACCGGACTTTTATCAGTCTAAAATATTGTCTCACTCTGCCTACATGCACTCTGTTTCGTTGAAGCAGTAAGTGTGAGTTACCCATAACCGAGGCTGGCGGGCCTAAGGGAAATGCCTCAGCTGGTCTGGCCGGGCGCTAGCCTTGAACCTTCCAGGAACGCAGTGGCTAAACTGGTCTTCATCTCCGTCTGACGCGTGTCGGCAAAGACTCTCGGTTCGTGGAAGACGTGAGGTATTCCTGCTCACAGTGGCATGGCAGATACGTACCAGCTATGAATAACAAGTATTAACAATTAGTCCATCCTCATGTGTCTTCGTCTCAAGCCTAGTCGCTTCCTCACGTTGCGTTTCTCCATGAGTTTATTAGCACGCGCATAGCACACATCATTGAATGACTATATCATTGTAGTTGACACTCGTTTTCTATAATACACTGAGAGCTAAATTCTCGTTGCGTTGTGCGAGTATGTTACTATTCTTGGAATTACACATAAAGTTCAGTTACAAACTTCTATCTGTAGCTTTTGTTCCAGGCAAGGAGCTCTATTTCAAAACTTATCAGTGCATCATACACTGAGGCGCCATAGAAACTGGTATAGGCATGCGTATTCAAATACAGAGGTGTGTAACAGACAGAATACGACGCTGCGGTCGGCAAAGTATATATAAGACAAGTATCTCTCGCAGTTTAGTTACTGCTGCTAAAATGTCAGGTTATCAAGATTTAAGTGAGCTCGAACGTGGTGTTATAGCCGACGCACGTGCAATGGGACACAGTATCTCCGAGGAAGCGATGAAGTGGGGATTTTCCCGTACGACCATTTCACGAGTGTACCGTGAATATCAGGAATTCGATAAAACATCAAATCTCCGACACCGCCGTGGCCAGAAAAAGATCCTGCAAGATTGAAACCAACGACGAATGAAGAGAATCGTTCAGCGCGACAGAAGTGCAATCCTTACCGCAAATTGCTGCACATTTCAATGCTGGACCATCAACAAGTGTCAGCAAGCGAACCATTCAACGAAATAGCGTCGATATGGGCTTTCGGAGTCGAAGGCCCACTCGTGTATCCTTGATGACCACACGACACAAAGCTTTATGGCTCGCCTGGGCTCGTCAACACCGACATAGGACTGTTCATGACTGGAAACATGTTGCCTGGTCGGACGAGTCTCGTTTCATATTATATCGAGTGGACGGAGGTGTGCGGGTATGAAGACAACATAATGAATCCATGGACACTGCATGCCAGCATGGGGCCATTCAAGCCGGTGGAGGCTCTGTAACGGTGTGGGGCGTGTACAGTTGGAGTGATACGGGACCCCTGATACATCTAGATATGACTCTGACAGGTGACACGTACGTAAGCATCCTGACTGATCACCTGCATCCATTCATGTCCATTGTGCATTCAGACGGACTTGGGCAATTCCAGCAGGACAATGCGACACCCCGCACGTCCAGAATTGCTACAGAGTGGCTCCAGGAACTCTTATCTGAGTTTAAAAACTTCCGCTGGCCACCAGACTCCCCAGACATGAACATTGTTGAGCATATCTGGGACGCCTTGCAACGTGCTCTTCAGAAGAGGTCTCCACCCCCTCGTACTCTTACGGAGCTATGGACAGCCGTGCAGGATTCATGGTGTCAGTTCCCTCCAGCACTACTGCAGACTTTAGTCGAGTCCATGTGCCGTCGTGTTGCGGCACTCTGCGTGCTCGCGGGGGCCCCTACACGATATGAGGCAGATGTACCAGTTTCTTTGGCTCTTGAGCGTAGTAACAACTTATTTCTTTTACTTTAACGAAATATTTTCGCGACTATATAAATTCGTCTATAAGTGGTCAACATGCAGCCGTATTTAAGTTCCAGATATGTTAAATATTATATGGACTGACTCGTTCTACAGCGTTGTAATATTTGCTACAAATTGTAAATGGAGCTTTAACTAAACTGCACTTCCGACAACACTCGTATAATTCTGACATACTCTTATTATTGTCATTTTATTGTTTCTATCGTGTTAGAAAATTGCTCTGCGAGCATCAGCGGAAAGCAAATTCGTTGCGATTGGTATATGATAATATTTGTTTTGTTACTGACAGGTCACGTCTGACATCGCACTACATGCCAAATCTTTCAAAAGTTCTGCACGGTGTCTCCTTTAACAACGACACTAATTTTTCCAGTCCCTCCTCAAGCCATGCAGCCAGCTTTTGGGTTAACCCGTAAAACATTCATAACGTGCTTCTTGCCAGTAAAGTAATTATTTGCCGGCACGGTAGCTCAGCGTGTTCTGTCAGAGAACTGGTTGGCCTCAGTAGTAAAAAAACTGAGTGGAAGGATCAACAAACGAACTTTAACGGATGTTATGTAACGACAACAACGACCAAACACAACGATCAAAAAAGAAAAAAAAGGTGGTAGAGCACTTGTCCGCAAAAGCCAAAGGTGCCGAGTTCGAGTCTCGGTCCGGCGCATAGTTCTCATCTGCCAGGAAGTTTCATAACAGTGCACACTCCGCTGCAGAGTGAAAATCTCATGCTAGTACTTAATCATTTCCAACACACACACACACACACACACACACACACACATATATATATATATATATATATATATATATATATATGTCGGAAATGATTAAGTACTGTTATGAAACTTCCTGGCAGATGAGAACTATGCGCCGGACCGAGACTCGAACTCGGCACCTTTGGCTTTTGCGGACAAGTGCTCTACCACCTTTTTTTTCTTTTTTGATCGTTGTGTTTGGTCGTTGTTGACGTCACATAACATCCGTTTAAGTTCGTTTGTTGATCCTTCCACTCAGTTTTTTTACTACTGAGGCCAACCAGTTCTCTGACAGAACACGCTGAGCTACCGTGCCGGCAAATAATTACTTTACTGGCAAGAAGCACGTTATGAATATATATATATATATATATATATATATATATGAGACCATTTCTTTCTGTGTCGTTTGGTCCGATAACACATTTACACATTCAGAGGAGAAACTTGGCGACTGAATTTCCGTGCAAAGATTCGCCGGAGTGCAAAACGCCTATGTTCCAAAGCCGGCCGGAGTGGCCGAGCGGTTAAAGGCGCTACAGTCTGGAGCCGCACGACCGCTACGGTCGCAGGTTCGAATCCTGCCTCGGGCATGGATGTGTGTGATGTCCTTAGGTTAGTTAGGTTTAAGTAGTTCTAAGTTCTAGGGGACTTATGACCACAGCAGTTGAGTCCCATAGTGCTCAGAGCCATTTGAACCATTTTTCTATGTTCCAATAACAGCCACCCCAAATCGCTTATTACATCAGTGGCACTTTCGTCCCTATTTCTCGATAAAACAAAACGAGCTGTCTTTCATTGGACTATCGCGAAGTTGTCCATCAGTCTTATAGGGCAAGGATTCCATACCGCACAGCAGTACTCTAGCGGAGAACGAACAAGCGTAGTGAAAGCAATCCCTTTATTAGAAGTGTTGGATGTTCTAAGTGTTCTGCTGATAATACGCAGTCTTTGGTTTACCTTCCCCACAACATTATCTATATGTTGTTGTTGTTGTGGTCTTCAGTCCTGAGACTGGTTTGATGCAGCTCTCCATGCTACTCTATCCTGTGCAAGCTTTTTCATCTCCCAGTACCTACTGCAACCTACATCCTTCTGAATCTGCTTAGTGTATTCATCTCTTGGTCTCCCTCTACGATTTTTACCCTCCACGCTGCCCTCCAATACTAAATTGGTGATCCCTTGATGCCTCAGAACATGTCCCACCAACCGATCCCTTCTTCTGGTCAAGTTGTGCCACAAACTTCTCTTCTCCCCAATCCTATTCAATACTTCCTCATTAGTTATGTGATCTACCCATCTAATCTTCAGCATTCTTCTGTAGCACCACATTTCTAAAGCTTCTATTCTCTTCTTGTCCAAACTATTTATCGTCCATGTTTCACTTCCATACATGGCTACACTCCATACGAATACTTTCAGAAATGACTTCCTGACACTTAAATCAATACTGGATGTTAACAAATTTCTCTTCTTCAGAAACTCTTTCCTTGCCATTGCCAGCCTACATTTTATATCCTCTCTACTTCGAGCATCATCAGTTATTTTGCTCCCCAAATAGCAAAACTCCTTTACTACTTTAAGTGCCTCATTTCCTAATCTAATTCCCTCAGCATCACCCGACTTAATTAGACTACATTCCATTATCCTTGTTTTGCTTTTGTTGATGTTCATCTTGTATCCTCCTTTCAAGACACTGTCCATTCCATTCAACTGCTCTTCCAAGTCCTTTGCTGTCTCTGACAGAATTACAATGTCATCGGCGAACCTCAAAGTTTTTATTTCTTCTCCATGAATTTTAATACCTACTCCGAATTTTTCTTTTGTTTCCTTTACTGCTTGCTCAATATACAGATTGAACAACATCGGGGAGAGGCTACAACCCTGTCTTACTCCCTTCCCAACCACTGCTTCCCTTTCATGTCCCTCGACTCTTATAACTGCCATCTGGTTTCCGTACAAATTGTAAATAGCCTTTCGCTCCCTGTATTTTACCCCTGCCACCTTTAGAATTTGAAAGAGAGTATTCCAGTCAACATTGTCAAAAGCTTTCTCTAAGTCTACAAATGCTATAAACGTAGGTTTGCCTTTCCTTAATCTTTCTTCTAAGATAAGTCGTAAGGTCAGTATTGCCTCACGTGTTCCAGTGTTTTTACGGAATCCAAACTGATCTTCCCCGAGGTTGGCTTCTACTAGTTTTTCCATTCGTCTGTAAAGAATTCGTGTTAGTATTTTGCAGCTGTGACTTATTAAGCTGATAGTTCGGTAATTTTCACATCTGTCAACACCTGCTTTCTTTGGGATTGGAATTATTATATTCTTCTTGAAGTCTGAGGGTATTTCGCCTGTTTCATACATCTTGCTCACCAGATGGTAGAGTTTTGTCAGGACTGGCTCTCCCACGGCCGTCAGTATTTCCAATGGAATATTGTCTACTCCGGGGGCCTTGTTTCGACTCAGGTCTTTCAGTGCTCTGTCAAACTCTTCACGCAGTATCATATCTCCCATTTCATCTTCATCTACATCCTGTTCCAGTTCCATAATATTGTCCTCAAGTACATCGCCCTTGTATAGACCCTCTATATACTCCTTCCACCTTTCTGCTTTCCCTTCTTTGCTTAGAACTGGGTTTCCATCTGAGCTCTTGATATTCATACAAGTCGTTCTCTTATCTCCAAAGGTCTCTTTAATTTTCCTGTAGGCGGTATCTATCTTACCCCTAGTGAGATAGGCCTCTACATCCTTACATTTGTCCTCTAGCCATCCCTGCTTAGCCATTTTGCACTTCCTGTCGATCTCATTTTTGAGACGTTTGTATTCCTTTTTGCCTGTTTCACTTACTGCATTTTATATTTTCTCCTTTCATCAATTAAATTCAATATTTCTTCTGTTACCCAAGGATTTCTACTAGCCCTCGTCTTTTTACCTACTTGATCCTCTGCTGCCTTCACTATTTCATCCCTCAAAGCTACCCATTCTTCTTCTACTGTATTTATTTCCCCCATTCCTGTCAATTGCTCCCTTATGCTCTCCCTGAATCTCTGTACAACCTCTGGTTCTTTTAGTTTATCCAGGTCCCATCTCCTTAAATTCCTACCTTTTTGCAGTTTCTTCAGTTTTAATCTACAGGTCATAACCAATAGATTGTGGTCAGAGTCCACATCTGCCCCATTATCTATATGATATGTCTAATTTATGTTGTTCGTAATTGTAATTCTTAGGCATTTAGTTGAACTGACAGCCTTTATATTTGTGTGGTTTATCATATAATTGAAATTTGACGAATTTCTTTTCGTACTTACGTGGATGGCCTTACGCTTTTCCTTATTCAGATACAGTTACCTCTTTTAGCATAATACAGATACCGTGTCCAAGTCATTTTGTAATTGGTTTTGATCTTTTGATGGCTCTACTTGACAGTAAATGACAGAATCGTCTGTAAATAATCTAAAATGGCTGTTCAGATTGTCTCGTAAATCGGTTATATAGACGGCCCATAACATTTCCCTGGGTCATCAGACAGATCCTCTCCCTCGTAGAGGCCTTCAGTGCTTACTTTTTCCTCTGCCCTTAGCAGTAAAATTTCCCTTACAAGCTTGATGTTGACGCCTTTACTTTTAAATTTAACGAAGGCTGATTTGATTTTCCTGTGTGCTGAATCAGTTCCTCCGATCACCATTTTGCCTTAGATTCGTGTACTTCCTATCTATTTTATATGTAAGTGTCTCGTATAGTTGTATTCTTTTTTTCATGAGGGTTTTTGTACTGCCTTCTTTCACCTATGAATTTAAGTGTTTGTTCTGCTACTCAAGGTTATCTTACTTGTACCTATATTTGTGTGTCCAGCTTCTGTAATTTCCCTTTTGAGAGATGTCCCGTCCTCTTCAACTGAATTCTCATGTGTAGTGTCCATTATCGGAGTATCTACAGCCTTGGAGAACTTCAAACGCACTTCATTATTACTCAGTATCACAGTACCTTCGTTCCACATTGTTTCTTCCAGACGATTCTTGTAAGCTTCAGAACACTCTTCGTCATTAATTAAGTGCATGTATGTGCTGCGACATTAATATCTTTATTTTTAGCAGACGCCCCGATAACTAACATAATCAGTAAGATATTGTGAAAATAATAACTACGAGTGCTTAAATGAAATTTATTTTATGCTAAATGTGAAAATCAATTATGTCTCCGTTTTGACATATTAAAAAAATGGTTTAAAACTCATTTATAACTTTAATTAGAACAATACACTATAAATAACCTCGAGTAGAGTCTACATAAGATGTTTTAATAATTTATTTAATATGCACTTGTGAATCTGTATTTGCTCTAGAGAGCATAGAACGTGTTTGCATTATTGCTCTTATTTAGTATCACACCATAATTTATGTTTGTGACCATAATTTTATCTTAATACTCTTCCACTGGTCTGTGTTTCCATGATATGACATATAGTAAATAAGTTATTACTAAATTATTCACAGAAACAATATTTGGAAGAAAACACTACACATATAATAATGTTTAACAATGTTCTATAAGTACACTGAAACTCGTTTGTGGGAATAAATAAATAACAAAAGTATTTTGCATCAAGGCGGACCCACGATCCCATATTATATTCTGATAGCGCCTCTACCGTTGTGTGTCCGCAGTTCCTGGTCTCGCGGTCGCGTTCTCGCTTCCCAAGCACGGGGTCCCGGGGTCGATTCCCGGCGGAGTCAGGGATTTTCACCTGCCTCGAGATGACTAGGTGTTTGTGTTGTCCTCATCATTTCATCATCATTCGTGCAAGTGGAGAAAGTGGACTGAGCAGAGGTTGGGAATTTGCACGGGCGCTGATAACCGTGTAATTGAGTGCCCCACAATTCAAACAGCATCATCATCATCTACAGTTGTGCTACCCCGCGCGGCTGAGACGAATAGGAAATCATTCTAGCGTCGATGCGGGCCACAAATGGGGAAATCCACAGACATAAGCGACTTTTACAAAACTCGCTGGGAACGAGCATTTCGGCAAAGGCGAAGCTGATCTACTGTTCGCATGCTATTGTCGTGAGCGTCAATGGAAAGTGGTTGAAGGACGGTGAAACCTTGTGCAAACGACTAGGTATTTCACGTTGTCATAGAACGTGGAGGTTTAAGGCTCGCCCGCTCTTTCAAGCAGGATAGACGGCGACCTGTAGCAGATCTGGCAACAGAGTAGAAAGTTGTTGCCGGCGCAAGTGTTCCGAAGTACACCGCTCAGTGCACATTGCTGAACATGGGGCTCTGGAGTACACGAACCTTACCTGTTCCCAGCTGCGCGGTCTAAAGCGTCTTGTCACGCCCCGCGCGGCTCCCCCCGTCGGAGGTTCGAGTCCTCCCTCGGGCATGGGTGTGTGTGTCGTCCTTAGCGTAAGTTAATTTAAGTTAGATTCAGTAGTACGTAAGCTTAGCGACCGATAGTCTCAGCAGTTTGATCCCACAAGACCTTACCACAAATATCCAATTTTCTTGCTCCCATGTCATCAATATTGGGTGGCGGATCAATGGGAATGTCACTTGGTCGGATGAATCACGTTTATCGTGTCTGAATACGCTGTCATTGAAGCGAAACATGCTCCGTGTGACGGCAAAGTCTAGGCAGAGCAGCATTGTGCTATGGAGAACATTCACCTGGAATTACATATGACCTGTGGAAGTGATCGAAGGCACAGTGACAGCTATGGATTAAGTGAACATTGTTGCGGACCACCTGCATCCCTTCATACCTGATGTCTTCCCTGATGCCGACGGCATCTTCCAGCAAGATAACACTAGCCCAGAATTTTGCTACAGAGGGGCATGATACTAAAGTAACTGATGAACCTGATGAAACACACCTATGACAATATCGGAAACCACAAACCACTAGCCCGCAATTTACGGGAATTTCACGACCTGCCTGGAGCCACATATCTCCAGGAACCTATCGGTAGAATCCATATCACGCAGAATAGCTACTACACAGGGTGCAGGAAAATTGTGTCACAAACTTTTAACCCTGGATAGCTGATGCTAGTAGGAACCGAAATTACTAATGTTGTGTAGGTCGACAGCGCACCATTTTTAAACTACGGAAATTTGGCGGCACGCGCCGTGTTGCCGTTCGTCGATTGACGGGCAGCGCCAAGGTTGTCGGTTCACACACACAAACGTCCCTCGCCCCGTCACTGCCCCAATGTGATTCACACACGTGTCGGATAGGTCTTGCTGTTTGTCTCCACCTCACGTTAGAGGCAGTCACACGCAAGCTTCGCTTCGGAGCACACACACGTCACCGGCAATTTAGTCATACAGTAAGCATGGTGGCACAGTATTCGTTTGAAGAACAACGAGATATGGTTTTTGTTTATGGACTAGCCGACGGTAATGCGTATGAAGCCTGATGCCACCCACAACCGCAAACGTTTACAGCAATAAAAAAAAAGCGTATGGCATTGTTGGCTGGGAGGCCCCATGCGGGGAAGGCGCCGTGTGCAAATCTTATTTTAGTCGACGCCACATTCGGCGACTTGGGCGCTGGTAATGAGGATGAAATGATGAAGAGGACAAGACAACACCCAGTCCCCAAACGGAGAATTCACCGGCGACTTGGCGAAACAGGTTTGTTAGCGGGATATCATGGTGATGCTGGCCGGCCGCGGTGGTCTAGTGGTTCCAGGCGCGCAGTCCGGAACCGCGGGACTGCTACGGTGGCAGGTTCGAATCCTGCCTCGGGCATGGATGTGTGTGATGTCCTTAGGTTAGTTAGGTTTAAGTAGTTCTAAGTTCTAGGGGACTGATGACCACAGATGTTAAGTCCCATAGTGCTCAGAGCCATTTGAACCATTTTTTGGTGATGCTGGAAGACCTCGAACACGATGGGATGGTGCATTTGAAGAGACTGTGTTCAAGCGCTTCGAGGAGGCACCTACAACAAGTACTCGAGTGGTCGGACACAACGTGGGGGGTCACTCATCAGTTAGTCTGTAGTCTGAGAAGTTTCGAGGGATGACGGCCAGCATCCATTTAGTGTCCACCCTGTCCAAGACCTAAATCCTGTGGCGGACTACGAAGACAGGCTTGAGTTCTGCCAGTGGTTTCTGCGACGTGTTGCACGAGATTCCGACTTTCGCACTCGAAACGTTCATTACTGGGAAAAGAGAAATCCTCACGTCACGTACGTCCACGGATGCCGGGAACGATTTCTCTCAACATTTACGCAGGCATTGCGGGAGACAACCTGATTGGGCCGGTCCGTCTACCTCCTCGACTTACTGGGGCAAATTACCTTCACTTTTTGCAAGAAACTCTACCTGGTGTGATGGAAGATGTTCCCCTGGACATACAGCTACGCATTTGGTTGCAGCATGATGGGGCGCCCGCACATAACAGTCGTGCTATGAGCGGAGGTTTGAATGAACACTTCGACGGCTTCGACGGCCGGGTAGTTGGCAGAGGTGCTCGTAGGACACGGCCCCTGTGATCACCAGACCTCGCGCCACCGGACTTTTTCCTGTGGGGATTCTTCTACGTTCTAGTTCACCCACCCAGATGCCAATCACCTTGCAGCGTAGAGGAATTAATGGATCGCTTTCAACGTGCCCAATCACATCAGAGCAATGCCAGGAACCTTTGAAAGAGTTCGGAAAAACACCGTTCGACGTCACCAAGTTTGTGTTGCGTCAGAGGGTCACCAGTTCGAGCACCTGCTTTAAGTAAACAATGTCCTAGCTAAAAGGGCCGACACAATTTGTAAAAGACTTTCTGCACGCGAACTAACAGCTGTAGATGGGTTTGTTCCCGGTACGTCTTATCATGAATCTACAACGGATGTGTCGGGACCCCAGCGGATTTGCCCACAGGTCTCCCCAGAGTGGAAGGCTGGCGCGCTGCCACTGAGCAGTCGGGCCGCCTTGGATAAATCGGGATCTCCAGCAGGCAAAGCATTCGCGGTCAAGCGTTGTCCAGAGCATCCGGCAACAGGGCAACCTCGTAGCCAATCGGAGCGCGTGGCGCCAAGTTTCTGTAGTTTAAAAACTGTGCGTTGTCGACCTACATTACATTAGTAATTTTGGTTCCTACTGGCATCAGCTATCCAGGGTCAAAATTTCGTGACACAGTTTTTCTCCATCTTGTATAGCATTCCAAAAGTGGACTAAGGTCGTATTAAAAATGTGATCATTACTTGAAGGCTCATCAGCGTATGGTTGTTTATGTCACCTTTAGACGAATGGTGCTTTGGACGCTTGACTGTGGGTTGTTTCTGAGCATGTATTCACCTGGGAATTGTCAGGTCGTGATGCCGCCTCTGAAGTTGTGGTGCCTTGGACATATGACTGCAGTGTGTTTTAGAGTATATTCATGGCTGAGATTTGGATGCTGTTATCTGCGTGCTGTTGGTGCCTTAGACAATGGGCTACAGTCCACTTCTGGGCACCTGGTCTACTGAGGACTGGCTGCTGGTGGAGCGGGGACGGCAGAGGTCCGGATACGCGGACCGGGAGCCCATGGCAATTCTCAGCGGGTGCCCCGGACGCTGCAGCTCGGGAGCGCGCCTCCTGGACGCCAAGTAGGGTGAGGCGTCGGCCGCAGAAAGGCTCCTGGCGGGCTGGGGGCTGGTCACCGTCACCGTGGGGCAGCGTGGGCGGGGGCGCCGTGTGCTGGCGTGTCTGTCGAGGAGCCGGTGGCAGCACGCGTGGAGGCCCTCCAGCACCAGCGCGAACACGCCCATTGCGAAGCCCGCACCCAGCAGCAGAAACGTCCCCTGCACGTCGTCCAGCGACAGCTTGTGTTCCGCATCCCTGCGGCTCTTCAGTATAGCGCCGGTCACCGCCTGCAAAGGTGCAATTTCTCCATAGGAACACGACGTATCTTAAATTTTCTTGTTGTAAGTGCAGTATTTAAATAAGAAAACCCTGCAGTTCTATTCTAATTGCTAACCACTATCTAGACTGTTGAGTCACGTTGCTATGGCTACTTGCTCGTGGCTATAGTCACTAAACAGTCTGCAGTACACGTAGTGACTGAAGCGTCTGTCACATCGGAATGTGCCTCTGCAAAGAGAGAGCGACCGGAATTATCTAGAGGAACAGTTGTTCTAGACACCATCCACATTGTATTTCCAAGACTTTTTGGCCACTGTCATTCAAGACGAAAATCATCTGATATTCCAAGGTGACTGAACACCCGGACAGACCAGAAGAGTGATTTCCGTACGACTGGACGTTCAATCAAATACTTGGTAGGGCGAAGTACCAGTGTGATGAAGGGTCTTTTCGATGAGTATCCAGGCACTTTGTATGTACTAGAGAACTAGTACTGAGTGAGTGTGGGAGACAATACTACATATTGGAAAGTGGTTCAGCTGCGCACCATATGTGAAGAAATGTTTGGGGTTTTCATTTGACTGGTCGTCGTATATTTTCTGGAAGTCGCACGTGCACTACGTTTCTAGGCAAGAAATGGTGGCGATTGTGTGCGCAAAAGTACTACAACTTTCGTTAAATTTGTCTGCAGCGAATGAACGCATTCGTCTGTCGTTGTTTTGCTCAGCAATGCTAAACTTCAAATATCTTGAACGCTTCGTGCTCCGGAGCTTTAAGGTATTTACCAAGGGGCGTTCTCTAAACACCGTGAGCTACACTTGAAATGTTAATTTGCCAAACCGGTACCTGGGTGTGTAGCCCATCGTCGGTGGTATACTACGTACCTCTGTGTCAATGGCAACAGAGCAACTGTCGTCTAGCGGTAGCCGCAACGGTAACTCAGCGCGTTCTGACAGAGGGCTGGTTGCCCTCCGTAATCAGAAAAAATAAAGAGTGAAGTAGTCAAGGATGAACTTGAAGATGTATCATATAACATCCGCCCAGACCAAATGGCGAGAATAATGACGAAGAATTGAGAGAAAAAAAATAAAAAAAAAGTAGTAAACGTGGCTGACTCCCGTAGTGAAGCACCGGGTTCGAGTCCCGATCGGGTCGGAGATTCAAAAAGAATGGGTAGCATCTTTGATTAGCAATCAAAACGTCCTGGGTCCCCGGTTAAATCTATCCAAAATCATCAGTCTTATGCCCGACCGAGCGAGGTGGCCCAGTGGGTAGACACTGGACTTGCATTCGGGAGGACGACGGTTCAATCCCGCGTCCGGCCATCCTGATTTAGGTTTTCCGTGATTTCCCTAAATCGCTCCAGGCAAATGCCGGGATGGTTCCTTTCAAAGGGCACGGCCGACTTCCTTCCCCGTCCTTCCCTAATCCGATGAGACCGATGACCTCGCTGTCTGGTCTCTTTCCCCAAAAACAACCGAACCCCAACAACAACAACAATCTTATGCCCGAAGACTTACGGCATAAGAAGTCACCCTCGTTCTGCCAACAGCTTTTTCAAAGAGGGCGAAGAAGCGGACGGAGGTTCAGGACACTCTCGTGCCCTTGGCGAGAAAACCGCCTCTAAAAGGTGGAAGAATAACCAAGGATCACTGGCATGGGGAAGGTGAGGCAATAGAAACCAGTGAATCAAAAAAACATAATGTGTTTCCACAGAACATGTGGCCCGTAATTGAAAAGTGCCATCATGATCTCTGCATTGGTAAAAGATTCCAGCCTAGTCCCCCATTCGGATTTCCGGGAGGCGACTGACAAGATGAAGGTGACCATAAGGAAATGGAGGAAAAGACTGAATAGCCACAGACAGGATAACGTTCTAAGTGCCGGGGAGCAGAATGTCAGAAGTTTAAACACGCAGGGAAGCTATAAAATCTAAAAAGGGAAATACTACTCCATACTCAAGATATAATGGGGTCAGGGGGGAGTGAAATGGAAAGAAGACAGGGATTTCTTGTCAGAGGAGTATACGGTAATATCAACAGCAGCAGAAAATGGTATAACGGGATTAGGATTCTCTATGAATAGGCAGTTAGATCAGAGATTAAGTTACTGTGAACACTACAGTGATGGAGTTGTTCCCATCAGAATCGATAGCAAACCAACGCCGATAATAATAGTTCAGGTATATATTCCGAAGTCGTAAGCAGAATATGAACGGAAAGAAAAGGTATATATGGACATTGAATGGGTAATTCAATATGTAAATGGAGATAAAAATCGAATAGTCATGGCAGTTTCGAATGCGGTTGTAGTGTAAGGACTAGAAGAAAGGATTTCGGCAGAATATGGGCATGGTAGTAAGAATGAGAGAGGAGAAAACCTAACTGAATTCTGCAATAAATTTTAGCTAATAATTGCGAATACTCTGTTCAATATTCACAAAAGGAGGTATTCTTGGGAAAGGCCGGAAGGTACGGGAATATTCCAGTTAGATTACGTCATGATCAGGCAGAGTTTCGGAAAGTAGATACTGGATTGTAAGACGTACCCAGGAGCAGATATAGAGCGAGATCACAACTGACTAATGACGAGACGTCAGCTGAAATTTAAGGACTAGCAAAGAAGTGGGGTACGGCATTACTTAGGAATGAAGAGATGTGCTACAAGTTTTCTGAGGCTATAGATACTGCGGCAATGACTAACTCAGTAGGCAGTTCATTTGAAGAGGAATGGACTTCCGTAAAAAGGGAAATAACAAAATGGTTCAAATGGCTCTGAGCACTATGGGACTTAACATCTGAGGTCATAAGTCCCCTAGAACTTAGAACTACTTAAACCCAACTAACCTAAGGACATCACATACATCCATGTCCGAGGCAGGATTCGAACCTGCGACCGTAGCGATCGCGCGGTTCCAGACTGAAGCTCCTAGAACCGCTCGGGCACTCCGGCCGGCGGGAAATAACAGAGGCTGGAAAGAAAAACATAGTACAAGGAAAGTAGGTGGGAGCAAACCATGGGTAACAGAATAAATACATCATTTTATAGGTGACAGAAGGAAGTACAAAAATGATCAGTAAAATTTAGGAATACAGAAAAACAAGTCACTTAGGAATGAAATCAGTAGGAAGCGCAAATAAGCTAAGGCGAAATAGCAACTAGAAAAATGCGAAGAAATCGAAAACGAAATGATTGTCGGAAGGATTAACTCGGCATATAGAAAAGTGAAAACAACCTTCGGTAAAATTAAAAACAAGGGCAGTTATATTAAGAGTGCAATGGGGGTTCTGCCGTTAAAAGCAGAGAGAGAGAGAGAGAGGATATGTGGAAAGAGTACAGTGGAATCCTCTATGAGGCCTGGCCACCAAGAGCTGTTGGTAGCGATTTGATTCACGAATCCAGTTATATGGCTCCTTTCGTGTATAGCGATTTTACGACTATGACGTGTGGGGTCTGAAGATGGCATCAATGTAATGACGAAACTGGTAGCACATAAGAAGTTCATAAAATAAATGTATACAGCACATACGGCTGTTGGTGAATTATTGCATCAAGAAAGAATGGTGTCTGTTCTTTGGTACGTGTGCGTGAGTGTGTGTGTGTGTGTGCATGTGTGTGTGTGTGTGTGTGTGTGTGTGTGTGTGTGTGTGCGTTTGTGTGTACAGTATCAATAAGATTAGCTACGCTTCGTTATATCGGGACATATCGGTAACCGTCATGTAGACTCTCTTTTGTTTACGAATACCAGCAATCTCAGTGATCTAGTAGCATAGCGACGTCTTGCATTGTGTTGCTTATTTGTAATAGTGAATATGAGCTTGAATCAGTCTACTTGTAATACAACTGACTGAGTAGAGACAAATGACACATAAATCATTTATCAGACACCTAACTCCATGTCCCACGTGACAACGAGGTTTGTTTTCCTATCTCTTCGGAATTGTACGTGATCCAGAAGGGCTAGAAATATCTTCATCGTCATTCATTGCTAAATACTTTATTAATTAATACAGGACACACGTTCACCTAGCAGCTACAATGCAACTGTTTGAAAGTTGTGTTGACAGTAGTTGAAAACATGACGTCATAGTCACGAAGACTACTAACTTGCACCAGTACGTGTCGGGTAGAACTAGGAAGTAAAGGGACACTGCTATGGGGACAGACGATGGTACTGTTGTGTAAATTAAATCTTATGTTTTTATTGTTTTCTTTGTAAGAAATTGTGTTTCAAAAACCTGAGTTCGAGAAGAGTATTTTGTGAAAAATGGTTTCTCATGTTTTCAAAAACCTAAACTTGAGTTTTTATGGCTGGGAGGAGGATGGGGGAAATGGGTTTGTATGGTTGACGAGGTGTGTTTCGGCACCTAAAATTTTAGAAACTAAGCGCTGATGTCAGGCAATATGGGAGGGAGCGTGAATGCTTAGATTTGTTATTCTCTGTGACAGGTAGAAGTGCCACCAGAGTTTACTTGTGCTACTCGTGTTTAGCGTTGTTATCAGACCCGGTAGGATACATAGGGGACGTTAACAGCGTCATGTCGAGTACCTGTTTGAGACAGCGTTATCAGAGTATCAAAGAGTGTGAAAAGTGTCTCGTTGTGGCTCTACATTTGGCCAGTTGGTAGAATTCAGGAATATCTAGGTTTGGAGCGGGGAAAGTTCTGTTCTGATGTGACAGTGGCCCGATATATGACTGCATGGAAATGTGTGAGTAGGTTCCGGTCGACCTCATCTTACAGTTACCAGGTAAAATAAGCATTTTGCACCAAGCACCCGAGAACAAGTAATGGACTTTCTGCAACATTGTGTCATCCCTCATAATTGATCATATACTAGCAGCAGCGAGAGTAGGGACTTATTGTTCCAAGAGCAGGCTGCCATTAACATCATAACACAAATGGCAGCTTTTGAAGAGGTACCATCACTAGAAAACAGTCACGGCTGATGAATGGCGTCGCATTGTGTTCGACGAGAAATCTCGGTTATGCTCTACCCTGGATGACCATCGGTGGCAAGTACTGCGGGGAACTGGGGAGAGGACCATTCTCAAAATGTTTTGGAGGCGCACAGCAGTGTTACTTCTGGTGTTATAGTGTAGGGAGCCACCGGCTATGATTTCAGGCCATCAGTGGTAGTGACAGAGAGAGCTCTGAGAGTGCATCAAGAAAATCCTGCGCCATGTGTTCCTTCTCGTCCGACTGTATCGTGGAATTATTTTTCAACAAGATAACGCTCGTTCACACATGACACATGTCTCTACGGACTGAATGCGTGATGTCGAGGTACTTCCCTGGCCAGCAAGAAGCCCAGATTTCTTCCTGGTAGAACATATATGGGAGCAGCTCGGATGTCAACTCCGACCCAGTACGTGTATCAAGAATATCGAGGACCATATATGCAACAGTTATGGGCCATGTTGCCTCAGGAGAGGACGCGACCGCTGTACACCACATTTTCCAACCGAATAAGTGCATGCATCCACGCCACAGGGAGTACGTCATACCGTCAAGTTCTTTGAAAATTTGACTCGATCTTGTAATCACTGAAATAACACCCCATAGAAGTTTGAGGGCAATATTATGTATATGGAAGAGGACGTAGATGAAGATGAACTGGGAGATATGATACAACGTGAAGAATTTGAATAGCACTGAAAGAGGTAAGTCGAAACAAGGCCTCGGAGTAGGCAACATTCCATTGGAACTACTGATAGCCATGGGAGAGCCATCCATAACAAAACTCTTCCACCTGGTGAGCAGGATGTATGAGACAGGCGAAAAAGGCCTCGGACTTCAAGAAGAATATAATAATTCCAATCCCAAAGAAAGCAAGTGTTGACAAGTGTGAAAATTACCGAACTATCAGTTTAATA
Source organism: Schistocerca americana (assembly GCF_021461395.2). Taxonomy (NCBI): domain Eukaryota; kingdom Metazoa; phylum Arthropoda; class Insecta; order Orthoptera; family Acrididae; genus Schistocerca; species Schistocerca americana. The sequence continues at coordinate 547,360,075 of NC_060119.1, forward strand.
TGTCACGTTTGAAAAATACTATCACGAATTATTTACAGACGAATGGAAAAATTGGTACAAGCCGACTTTGGGGAAGATCAGTTTGGAACACACGAGGCAATACTGACCCTATGACTTATCTTAGACGATAGGTTAAGCAAAGGCAAACCTACGTTTCTAGCATTTGTAGACATAGAGAAAGCTTTTGATAATGTTGACTGGAATACTCTCTTTCAAATTCTGAAGACGAGAGGGGTAAAATACACGGAGCAAAAGACTGTTTGTAATTTGTACTGAAACTAAATGGCAGTTACAAGAGTCGAGGGACATGAAAGGGAAGCAGTTGTTGAGAAGGGAGTGAGACATGGTTGTAGCCTATCCCCGACGCTATTTAGTCTGTGCATTGAACAAGCTGTAAAGGAAACAAAAGAAATATTTGGAGTAAGAATTAAAACCCGGGGAGAAGAAATAAAAGCTTGAGGTTTGCTGACGACATTCTGCAAAGGACATGGAAGAGCAGCTGAACGGAATGGACAGTGTCTTGAAAGCAGGATATAAGATGAACTTCAACAAAAGCAAAACGAGGATAATGGAATGTAGTCGAATTGAAACAGCTGATGCTGAGGGTATTAGAATAGGAAATGAGACACTTAAAGTAGTAGATGAGTTTTACTATTTGGAGAGTAAACTAACTGATGATGGCCGAAGTAGAGAGGATATAAAATGTAGACTGGCTATGGCAAGGAGAGCGTTTCTGAATTTGTTAACATAGAGGATAGATTTAAGTTTCAGGAAGTGTTTCCTGAAAGTATTTGTATGTAGCCATGTATGGAAGTGAAACGAGGACAATAAACAGTTTAGACAAGAAGAGGATAGAAGCTTTCGAACACGTAACTAATGAGGAGGTACTGAATAGAATTGGGGAGAAGAGGAATTTGTGGCACAAATTGACTAGAAGAAGGGATCGATAAGTAGGACACGTTGTGAGGCATCAAGGGATCACTTATTTAGTTCTGGAGGGAAGAGTGGAGAGTAAAAATCGTAGAGGGATACCAAGAGATGGATACACTAAGCAGATTCGGAAGATGTAGGTTACAGTAGTTATTAGAAGATGAAGAGGCTTGCACAGGATAGAGTAGCATGGAGAGCTGCATCAGACGACTCTCTGGACTGAAGACCGCGACAACAGCAGAAGTTTGATTTCTGTTTCTTAACCCCTTCTGGATGCTTCACTTTCTTTGTCAGGCAGTGTAACCGAGTAGGCAAAGTTTCTACAACTGATGTGATACACATTAGTTGCTGAATATACGAGGGTCACTCCAAAAGAAATGCACACTATTTTTGTAAATATACAGTTTTCATTCTGCATGTGTGAAAGTTTTACAGTGTGTAGATACATCCTTCCCGCTTGTTTTCAAACTTAGTTTAACCTGTTCCCGTGAATGGTGCCGTCACAGCATGTCTTCAAGATGGCTGCTACACTTGATGTTCGTCAGAAGCAAGGTGCTGTCATAGAATTCCTGTGCTGTGAAAACCAGAGAGGGGGAAACATCCACAAGAGGTTGAAATAGGTGTATGGAGATGCTGCTGTCGATCGCAGTACAGCTAATCGGTGGGCAAGCAGGTTACGTGATGAAAGCGGGCACGACAATATTGAGGATTGTCCTCGCAGCGGCAGGCCTCGTACTGCACACACTCCACACAATGTGCAGAGAGTTAACGAATTGGTGACTGCTGACAGACGCATCACAGTGAACGAATTGTCATGCTACTTTGGGATAAGGGAAGGAAGTGTTTGCAGAATACTGAACGTGTTGGCGCTAAAAAAGGTTTGTGCCAGATGGGTTCCCAGGATGTTGACAGTCGCTCACAAAGTAACAAAAAAAAACGGTATGCAGCGAACTTTTGGAACAGTATGAGAATGGCGGAGATGAATTTCTTGGGAGAATTGTGATAGGTGATGGAACATGGCTCCATCATGTTTCACCAGAGACGAAGAGGCAATCAATGGAGTGGCATCATGCAAACTCACCCAAGGAAAAAAAAATTCAAAACCGCACCTTCTGCTGGAAAAGTTAAGGCTATGGTGTTTTTCGATTCTGAAGGACTCTTGCTTGTGGACATCATGCCAAGTGGAACCACCATAAATTCTGATGCATATGTGAGGACACTGAGGAAAATTCAAGCTCTACTGAGTCGTGTTCGACCACATCGGCAAAAGCAGGATGTTTTGCTGTTGCACGACAATGCACGGCCACATGTCAGTCAAAAAACCATGGAAGCGATCACAAAACTCGGATGGACAACACTGAAACACGCGCCCTACGGTCCTGACCTGACTCCATGTTACTGTTATCGCTTTGGGAAACTGACAGACTTTCTTCGTGGAACAAGGTTTGAAGATGATGACTTCCTTGTGCACGCTGCCAAACAGTAGCTCCAACAGTTTGGTCCAGAATTTTACCGTGCGGGTATACAGGCGCTGGTTTCAAGATGGCGTAAGGCAGTTGAGAGGGATGGAAATTATGTGGAGAAATGAAAATATTGTTCCTAAACGATGTATCTACACACTGTAAAACTTTCAACCATGTAGAATAAAAGATGGATTAAAAAAAATAGTGTGCATTTCTTTTGGAGTGACACTCGTAAAATTTGAATTTGAAAACTGCTCTAAAAGCAATTTTCGTAATTTAGCTATCACAAAGATTCCCCTGACAGGTCCTGCCCGACAATTTCAACCTAGGGGCTGTAAACCGTGAATGTGGCGCAGGTGAGGACGTGGCTGGGCTACTGTGTATGCGTACGCACGGCGAGCAGGCGCCCGGAGCTGGAGCGCACGTGCTGCCACTCGACGTCGCGGGCTGCGAGCGCGACGAGGCCGCTCTGCTGCGCCCTCAGCAGCAGCTGCACCAGCGCGGGGGCGTACGGCGCCGACCGCGGCAGCGCCAGCGACACGCTGAACGGCACCACGCAGTCCTCGCCCACGTGCAGCAGAGACCGCTTGCTGCAGCACACAACCGACAACAACAAACGCCACTAATACTGTAGTGCAGACACTGTAGTTCCTTTTAAAATTACTCGATAGTTGACGTCTGTCAGTTGGCGCTGCAGTGTTGCCACATCGGCCGCCGGCTACCGCTCGGTTATAGGTAACACACTGTAATTTTTCCTCCTATCTATGTAATTATGTAGTTCTCGATTCGTTCGAGCAATCAATCATTCATAATAGGAAACACAGTCATAGCTCAGTCACTGAAAATGAGTCAGAAATTTTACTTGTTAGAATGAAATCAGGCGATGATTCTTCTTCTCTGCAGGCTCGTGCTTTGCGGCAGTCTGCTAATCTGTACAAACAAAATGCCTCGTATTTTTGGGAGCGTTGTATAATCAGTCGGGAAACCGTTGTATAATCAGCCGGGAAACCTCAGATCAAGCGGATATTTGGCTTTGATGAAGTTTAACCTTCCGAAGAAGTAATGGAGCTCTTGGATTATTAAATGCAGGTTCGTATCGAGTCTTTCGGAAGTTCCCTTCTGTTTAACAACTACGCAATATATCGATGAATATCATTAATTCTCAAATGTCAAATACACACCTTTTGAATGAAGGGCAATATATATATATATATATATATATATATATATATATATATATATATATATATATATTTTGTAGTGTTAGCAGAAGAGCCAACACTGTTTTTCTAGAGGAGGCCGAAATGCACGCGTTTAATTACACGCTGACTGGCGTGAGGTCTGGAACAGGACAATATCTTGAGAATTGCAAATAAAGTACGTAGATGATGTAATACTTAACTTTAATCCACAATTGTAGAACATCGCTCTTGATGATACATGCTTCACATAATAAATATCAATTGAATACGGCGCCTTGCTAGGTCGTAGCAATTGTAGCTGAAGGCTATGCTAACTATCGTCTCGGCAAATGAGAGCGTATTTGTCAGTGAACCTTTGCTATGAACGTCGGCTGTACAACTGGGGCGAGTGCTAGTACATCTCACTAGACCTGCCGTGTGGTGGCGCTCGGTCTGCTATCACTGACAGTGGCGACACGCGGGTCCGGCGTATACTAATGGACCGCGGCCGATTTAAAGGCTACCACCTAGCAAGTGTGGTGTCTGGCGGTGACACCATATATATATATATATATATATATATATATATATATATATATATATATATATATATATATATTTCCCTTTTAATCGTACAATTTCGTATCAGTTATCTTTTGTCATAAATCTCAATATTCAGATTACAATTCTTCAAACAATGCTCAGGCCAATCGGCACGAAGATAATCTCGGAAGCACTTTTTTTTTTTTTAACCACCACCAGAGAGAGTATTACAAAGAATAATTATGCGCTCATGGCATAGCTATTGTATGAAACTACTTTGCGCATGGATTCTGCGAGTATGAAGATAGAAAATTAGTAAACGTCATTCAGGGGTAGAATTGTATCAGAATAATTCATCGAATATAAAGAGATATTACAACACAATCACGACAAGTCACTTCAGAAATGCTCTTAATGTGTAACTCGGAGCAATGTACGAAGTGGTCGCCGCAAGGTACTCTCTGGCAGCGGCTGATTTTAAGTGGCCAGTGACTGAAATGCGACAGGAGACGCACCTGCTCTTTTCCTAAAGCCGTCGGCACACGGACCGTGCATCCTAACGTTGAGCGTTGAGCGTGCCGAGTTTCTGACATCATAGCGTGGAATAGCATGTTCGGGAGTCTTTCCGAACGTGCAGAGCAATATCTGACATGTCAGATATTCTGAGCGTGCGTCTGAGCGTTGACCAATGAGATGGCACAACGCCACCTACGTCACTCGCACGCCGTCACTCTTCAGTACAGAGTTGTGAGGCGTCATATTGGCATTCATTTCAAGCCTATATGTATATATGCCGTTTCTGAGCACCAGCAAATTGAGAATCACTGGAAAACCCGTTGTTTGTTGCGCGATTCGTTCCAATAAAATAATGAGAAACTTAATATTCGTGGCAAAAGAATTCTTGTTACTTGCGTATTACGAGAATAGGCTATTTGAAGACAGCGACACACTGAAGATCCACCCAAAACGCATTTTCTTGGTACAATTTGTTATAATTAAATTTCAATTAGTAACATAATTATCTACGATTAACGTTTATAGCAAGGGGTAACGAAATATGATTAAATGCAACGAGCGTGTTATTGGTTTAGTGTAATGAGTAGCGTCTCTTTCCACTCGTGAGTCTTTGTTGGGGCGGTGGTTCGCGTATTAGCACTTCCATAAAATTTTTCCTAACATTCGCGTTTTTATAAGGTTCGGATACTTTATTATTAGTTTAATATAAGTATATGCTATAATATTTGATGTTATGTAAATATAAATTCACCTTTTTTTGCGGGGTGACTTTATTGGCTTAATCTACAGGACAGCTTGCGCTACTTGTATAAAGATATTTTGCTCCTTTGTCTTTTATTCTCCGCAATTCACATGTTGCAAAGATTCTGCTACTGGGTAGGAACAGTGATCAAGTAAGACTGACCTTGGGGTTTTACTAAAATGTGGAAATGATGAAATAATGTTTATCTCACGCGGAGAGGTATTCCAAATTTGTACTCCGCTGCTTGCAATGGAACTTTTTTAAGTCTGTGTCCTTATTGATTGGACATGGTACTTTCCTTTTTGTGGACGATGGAGGAAATGTGCGTTTTAATAGAGCTAACGTGAGAATTTTATGCGCGCACGTTGAGTAAACAGTGTGATTTACGAACTAGAAACATCCCTCAACTGCCGCTGGAGTGCGTTGCGATCGCGTATACCACGTTGGGGCTCACGTACCGTATGCACAAGTCGCATCGTTCCTGGGCGCTCAGCAGCACGTTGAACTTGTCACGCTCAACGTTAACTTTCGACAGCAAGGTCCGTGTGCCGACGGCTTAAACGACAGCTGTTTTTGTTCCTGCAGGCTGAGTTTTTCCAACTGTTCTTGCGTTTCCTCCGTGTGTTTCCTCTTGGCGCGAGGAGCGTTGAGGCGTTTCTGTTAAACTCACTGCCGAAGCAGGTCGGGCCATCTCGTGGTCGGTTGTCGGTGCAGACTTCAGATGAGCCTACTGCTAGACTGCCGCGATGCTTCATAGAACAGTCAGGCAGTCTGTTTTATGCGATCCCTTATCATGGGGATCCCTGTTTCCTCGTGCAAGGCCCTGGTAGGGTAGTCTCGCGGTAGGTCTAAGCCGAGTCACAGAGCTCTCCCTTGAACCCTTGGAGCCGACGTATGTGTGTATCGGCTGCGTTCCCCCACACTGCAGCCGCGCATTCTAGCAGTGGTCACATCAGTGCCAGATACAGCGTAATTCCCGTAGTGTGGAGGAAGCGTCGATTGTGGTTCAAAAAATGGCTCTGAGCACTATGGGACTTAACATCTGTGGTCATCAGTCCCCTAGAACTTAGAACTACTTAAACCTAACTAACCTAAGGACATCACACACATCCATGCCCGAGGCAGGATTCGAACCTGCGACCGTAGCAGTCGCGCGGCTCCGGACTGAGTGCCTAGAACCGCGAGACCACCGCGGCCGGCGCGTCGATTGTGGGTTGAGTAGGGGATACCGTGCCTTCAAACGACCATTCGCTTTTCAAAAAAAAAATGTTCAAATGTGTGTGAAACCTTATGGGACTTAACTGCTAAGGTCATCAGTCCCTAAGATTACACACTACGTAATTATCCTAAGGACAAACACACACACCCATGCCCGAGGGAGGACTCGAACCTCCGCCAGGACCAGCCGCACGGTCCATGACTGCAGCGCCTTAGACCACTCGGCTAATCCCGCGCGGCCATTCGCGTTTCCCCAGACCTCACGGACGTGCGGTTTCCGGGTAAGGTGCCTATGAAGGGTTGCCCCTAGATATTTAGCCGTGAGAGATTAGGGGATGGGGCCTCCAATTATTCGCAACGGCTGAGGGTCCATGGGCATTCTACGTTTCGTTATTACGACGGCCTGACTTTTAGTGGTATCAAATCTCAGCCTCTTGTAAGCCGCGGCGAACGACAAAGATCCTTAGGGAAACAGCGTAGAGTGCGGTGTCATCCGCGTATAGTGTGAGTGATACTCTCTTGGTGCGTGGCACGTCGGATGTATACCGGAGGTACAGCAGGGGCTCGAGAACCGACCACTGCGGCACTCCCGCTCTTATAGGCCTATTTGTTGCGACGCCGTCTTCGGCACGAACGTGAAACGTCCGGTCACGCAGGTATGACGCGATGGGTCTGACGTGTGGCGTCGGAACCCCCAGTACAAAAAGCTTGTAGAGGAGGCCCTCGTGCCACACGCAGACAAAGGCCTTGGAGACGTCAAGAAATACCTCCCCTGAGTACTCTCGACGCTCCAGGGCTCCAGTTGGTGTTGCGTGCTGTTGCCGTGCCAGAAACCGAACTGCTCTGCGGGAATCAGCCCCTGCCTGTTCACGTGCTCCAAGAGCTTTTTGATATAGAGTCTTTCGAAGACTGTAGATAGAACAGGGAGCAGACTTATCGGCCTACAGTTTTGTGGAACCTTAGCGTCTTTGCCTTGTTTGGGAATGGCAACCATCTCCGCGTGTTTCCACGCAGGGGGGTAGTCGTCAGTCCGCAAAACATAGTTGAAGGCACTTTTGATAGGCTGCAGTGCATCAGGTGGCAGTTGTTTCAGCATAAGAACTTCCACCTGATCACATCCTCAGGCCTTTCTGGTATTTATGAAGCGAAGTTGGGCGTCTACTTCTTCCTCACTGATGGGTTCTGTAGCGTAGCCTGCATCTTCTGCGAGGAAAGTGGGCAGCCGTCGTTGCACAGTTTGTGTGCGCTCTTCATCGACGTTATCCTCTATCGGCGTGAAGTTATCCGCAAAGCTGTCAGCCAAGACATTTGCCTTCGCGTCAGGCTCGCAGATAACCCCTCTGCCGACTTGTAGAGGAGGAAGACGGTGCCCTTTTCTTAAGAACTGCTCGGTTATTCGCCAGGCAGAGCCATCTTCAACGCGAAGCATGGCTTTTCGCCTGCTCAGTAAACTATCCCGAGAAAGTCTACTAACAAAGTTTCAAGAAACGACTTTAAATGATGACTCTAGGAGTATACTACAACCCTCTACGTGTCGCTCACATAGGGCTCTGTGAGGATAAGATTAGAATAATTACTGTACGCACAGAGGCATTCAATCATTTTTCCCGCGTTCCATGCTTGAATGGAACCGGAAGAAACCCTAATAACTGGTATACCCTCTTCCATGCACTTCACGGTGTGTTGCAGAGTGTAGATATAGATGTAGATTTAGGTGCACCGGCGGAGGGGTGGCTTTGGACTTTTTCTTCTGATCAGAGGCGGTGTTGCGCCACTACATGGATTGCTGTTGTGTTTCCGGTGCGAAGTGATGAACCCATGTTCCATCGCCTGTGACAATCATCGACAAAAAAATTTACAACCACTGTCCGCCTTGTACTACGGTCCCTGTTCGTCAGTACCTGAGATCTTCCTGGTCTTGGTTTAACTGTGCCTGTTCCTTCGCATTTCCACTCCACAACCACATCGACAATAGTATACTTTTGTAGTTTTAGAATAGATGAAATGTCACTGATGGAATTGTTACTCACGTGACGTCGAATGAGTAGGAACTTCAAAGTAGCCAGACACATCAACATCGACGCATCAGAGTTGGCATGCCTAGTCTATAAGGTTTTTGTATGCATTGTTGCCGCGCGGTTTGAGACGCCATGTCACGGACTGCGCGGCCCCTGCCGCCGGAAGTTCGAGTCCTCCCTCGGGCATGCGTGTTTGTGTTGTTCTTAGTTATAAGTTAGTTTAACCAGTGCGTAAGTCTAGGGACCGATGAACTCAGTAGTTTGGTCCCTTAGGAATTCACACACATTCAAAGGAAGGGCGGAACTTGTTGCCCTGCATGTCAACATTTCCCGCAGGTGTCGAGGGTCAAGCTTGTTTACGCTTGCGGCCTGCAGTCACGTTAAAGTGTACATCGTGTACTTTTGTAGGGATAGTGTTATGTAGCTGACGGCCCGCGACCACAAACAAAGGAAAGTCCGAACGCTACGGGGACGCTTGAGGTGAAAGGCAATAAGCCCCATCATTCTCTTGAAGGGCTGGCAGCGCACTAGATTGATCCGTGGTCCTGCAAGGGTAGAACTAACATATATGGACGACGGAATCGCCTATTGCTTCTGGTGTTGGGAGAATCGTACTCGACCATCTTAATGGACCAGGACTAGTATCTTCACGTGTTTCAAAACAAGGCGAAAAAATACAAAAAATGAGCACCGACCAATAGAAAGCAAAGCAGAACACACAAAACTTTCGGTAATGCTGTCGCACAATTGTGTTCTGAGGCAGTACAGGCTCTACATCTGCTTCTGTCTTTTGGAGCCATAGTTCAGAACGCCCTCCATCCGAAACTGCCACGGTAAAGTGTCTGGCGCCAATGGCTATGGGTAAAGGAGGAAGGGGGGGGGGGAGATGGGAGAGGCGCGGCTCCTCCCTAGCTCTCAGAGAAAGGAAAAAACATAGTGTATTCATGTGTTTTTCTTACAAGAAAACGATTTAAAGGTCAGTGTTGCACTGGTTTTTAGTAAGGATAGATTTGCCGAAACCTGAGTACAGTGGAGCTCATAATAGACAGGATCAACGGTAGCTAAAAGAAGAAGAAGAGGGTATATTTATATAAATGATTTGAAAAAGATTCTAATATCTAATTGTTATAAGGGTCTGACTACATTAAATAAAACAGAAAAGGATACAATTTATTTGAATAATATGTGTGAAAACTCAGAGGGTTTACTTGACACAGCTAGAGACTTAGGCAAGAGTTTTAAACACAAGGCTGAAAAGAATAGCATGATGTTTACTAATGGAAGAACATGTCAGAAATGAACGACCAACAACTAATGCAGTTTTTATTTTACGACAACTTATTGAAACGCAGAGTGAATTTAACAAAGAGACACATAATGTTTTTATAGATTTTGAGAACGCTTTTAATAATGTGATTAGCGAAAAGTTAGAGAGAATAATGGAGCATAGAGTTTACTCTTTACAGTTTATATAGCTATCAAAAGTCTGTATAGGAAAACACGAGTAGTTAATAGAAGGCGTATATACACAACCGGTACAAATAAAGGGCTGAGATGGGGCTGTAGTTTATCCCCTACGGTGTTCAATATTTACATTGACGATGTAGTTTGGAGACTGGATACTGGGATGAACACGGTAGTACAACTACAGAAAAATTCGATAAAACTAAAATCACTCCTGTATGCTGACGATCTTGAACTGATTTTTCTCAGGGGGGGATGAATAAGAAAAAGGAATGTTTTAACCAAGTGAAATATGTATAGAATATAGTATAAAAATATCTTCCAGTAATTCTTCTAGTAATTCTAATATATTCATTAAGAACTAGGATAGGAATTAATGAAAGAACAGTTAAATAGGTAAAGTATTTTAACTATCTTTGTTATGTAGTACTTCATACACAACGGTACAGAGAGATGGGCTACGGAGTGGTGCAGCAGCTTTCGTTGTAGGGAAGTTGGGCAGGAGCAGAAATGATTAGCGAACACGTAGATGCAGTAAACTGATGTTTTACTTAACTTATAGCGTTCTCCAAACGTTGTGAAGAAATTTAAAAAAAAAAAAAAAGCAATAAAGTCCAGCTACTACAAGAAGCAAACTAAAGAGCACAGTGCAATGTGAAGTTCCTTCTACTAATGCATGAGCGAACTGTCGAAGGCTAAGACTGAAGTCTGTGGAAGCCTGCGACTGAGATGGGCCGTGTAGCAGCCGCCGGCCGTCCTATATCGTGGCGGCAGAGCGCGCTCGTAGTCGGAGCCATTAAGAGGTGTGGCTGGTGGGCGCACATCGTTGGATCCGCCGGATCTCCGTGCGACTGCTGTCGGTGTCTGTCGGAAACGTGCGCTACCGTTGCCAGCTCTGAGACACCGGTGGAGGTTGTATCGATGTGTGATACCACAATCTTGGATGTATAATATCGTACGAATACGAAGAAGATGTACAATTGAATAGATTTGGAAGCATCTGTGGAATAATTAAGAGAAATTTAAAGCGCAAAACACGCATTGGAAGACGACTGAAATTTTATAAAACAGTTGCATTAACAACCCTATTACATGAATATGAATCGTGGGTTTGGAATAAAAGGCAAGAGAAACAAATACAAAACAGGCTATAGAAATCAGATTTCCTAGGGTGGTGAAGGGATGTAAAAGGAAAGATATTCGAAAGGAATTGAAAATTCGGAGTGTGAAAGAAAAGCTGGATGAAAACAAAAGGAAATACAATGAACACCTGCAAAGAACAGATCCAGAGAGACTGCCATGTCAGATAAACAACCTTAAGCCAAAAGTGAAAATAGATTCTGGCAGACCAAGAAAAAGATGGGAACCTTAACAGGTCACAGTTGACGTAATATGGAAATTTCAGAAGAAGAAAATGATTTTAGAAGTCGCCAAATAGTAGATCCTCCATGTAACCTATTATCCTATTACGGTGTATCGGTGTCATTAATGCTCAGATTTTGGTACGCTACAATAGGGCGATGAGCTTAACAGGTTTCAGCAATCGAAATGCGGATTTTTTTACAGAAATCATAAAATACGAATGCTATGGAATGAGCAATATTGCGCTGCAGTTATAAATATGTCTTATACATAAGAAAAGATGGAATTCACGTGATTTAAATTTAGCTTCATATTGAGTTCTACAATGTCATTTACAACTGAAGCGGGGTTTCAGTTTAATCAATATGATCCTCAGTTGGGGTTGTTAATCGAATCACACTTCGTCTACATAAAGAGCTTGTTGCTACGTTTCAACCGACCGACTTTTCGTCGATAATCAATTACGAAATTATGTGATAACATCTACACCTGTATTCTGCAAGCGACTGTAACGCTTGCCTTGGAGAGTACCGATATAATTTTCTTTCTCAATTATTCCCGTCACGTATGGCTGGCGAGAAGAAAATTTGTCGGTACTCTTCTGTATGAAACCGTATTTCTCTAATTCATCGTTGTTGTCGCTACGAAAGATATAAGATACCGAAGTCAATATGCTTCTTGAATTATTTTGAAACGTGGGCTGTTGGAACCTCGTAAGCAACGCCTTTCTTCTAATGTCTCCCTCTGAAGTTTGCTGTACATTTTTCACAGTTTCACGGTGATTGTGTTTAAGGCGTGTCGCAATAGCCGTTATAGACTTCAAGAACTGCAGCAGAACATTTCGGATGAGACTGCCGCAATTCCAGCAGTCCAGCTTCGATCCGCCTTCAACAACTTGCTGACCAGGGCCAAAAAGTGTCAAGAGATCAATGGTGGTCACTTCCAAAGTCTGCTATGGTCAGATTAGTACCGTATTTCCTTTCCTTGCTGCTCGTCTTTGTACCGTGAACTCTGTTCTCCAGGTCACTTTTATTTGCCCCACCATATTTATATTCCCCTCCGCCTTTCAGCCTTCCCTTCCTTGCATACGAAGTATTTTCTTCCCATCTGAGCTGTTGATAGTACACAGCTATATCTCTTTAATCTGCAAGTTTTCCTAAGTCTCATGTATCTTTGTCGTAATCAAGATTACTACTGCAGGCTTTGAGAAACTGAATTACGTGTTTGCTGTCATCTGGTACAGTAGGTCAAGACATTTTGGCATCTCTTCTCATGACGGCGGGGCAGTCGTTTGTGATGCTGTTGTCTTCTTACTATTTGATCAAGTTCTACACATGTTACGTCAGTGAAGTAGTCTTCCAGGAATCTTTGCAATCCTACAGAAAAAGAAAACGGACAAATGCGAGTATGATTCGCGTTCTGAGGCTTCAGTACTAACTTAATTTTGTATAACAGGTAGTTGCACTACGGGTTTTGACGAGTGACTTTGCGAATATCAAATATGTGAACATTTACTTAGCAACTTAATTTTTTCACATAAATTTCAACTTGATGACACTCCACGTTCCTGAGAAAAAATGGATTTTAACAGACGGCCAAGTCATCCTACAAGGGTTTCGTTTTTAGCATTGGAGGCACAGAACCCTAAAGAGTACATAGCTACATTTTTTTAAAAAGGTGGATGTCTCATCTCGACAACAATAAAGTTAAAAATTACTTAGGTGAGTGAGAGAAATTGATTATGGTGTCCACTTTAACTTAGTGTGTTTACACTTTCTGCATGTATTGCAAAAGGTATGTCCCAACTGGCTCGGCCCTTATATGTGTATTAGTCGAGCACACAGTATTACTGCACCTGGGAGTTTGGACGCTTCGGTCGGCTTACCGTGAGTCAGCGCTTAATCGAAGTTGATAGTACAATATATGCACAACTGACCAGAGAACGTTGCCAGTGCGGTGTATTTTCCTTGGTCAGTGTCGTGGTAGAGTAGGAAACACATATTGCAATCAATGGCAAATTCGTTGACACTGACAACCACTATTGGCCATCACTTAATACGTAACGCAAAGCCGTCTCTGAAGCCGAGTTCACCGACAGTCTTCCCTGTTGTATTTCAAATACCGTACTTTTGAAATTAATACTACAAATTTCCATTTTATTAAAATCGTCCAAATATAAACACCGTAGGCATGTTCATCAGGAATTTATACGTTATCTGTAACAACTATGACTGCGAGAAACATATAAATCTATCGAACGTTATTGACGGGGCGTGAAATATTAACCGGAGATTGGTTTCGTTGGTTGCATAAATCATGAAGAATGTGTCGATTCTTTGGGTTAATTTACTTTGTCGAACAAACACTGAACAAATGAAACCAGCCTGCTGGATGACAATAGTTGTGAAATGATTGACAGTTCAATAAAAAACACCTATTTCAACTTGTTGAAGATATGTGAGGCATGCGCATACGCAGAAATTTTCGCAAGACGGCACAGGATTTTAAAATTGCCACTTTTGATGTAACTGATTCGGATAATTTTAAAAAAGTGTCGTTCTTCAGGAACCAAATTTAAAAGAAGTATGTAAAACTTATTGTATCCGAAAGGATCGGAAGTTATCTTCTAGTATGTTGTGCTATATATCCTCGCACCAGACTGGTGTCTATTCCTTTCCGCAATTGCGCGAAGGAGTGACAAGGAAAGCTTGGGGACGCTATTTAGACTCTATCCCGTAAAGATTTGCAACCATTTTGCCTGTAGAAGAACGTCGAAACCGCCGTCAGTCCAATGAATTATCTAAAAATTCCGTTAACAATTTCGTAGCAAAAACTACCAGTGTGTAGCGTTTTCAAGGTCACAGTATTTCTCGTCACGTTCGGCAACGTTGAAATTGCGATTTAGTAGAGTCGCAAGCAATCATTGCTATAAATTCGTGAGAATTCTGTAATAAACAAAAAACATGTCAGTAAATGAATTAAAAGCAGCCAACCATTTGCAACAAAAGGTGGTTTTATTCAACCTTTGACCATGGTTTCGACGGATGTATACCAGTCTTCTTCAGAAGCATATCTAACTAAAATTTCACGTTGGAAAATCACCAGATAACGAGGCGATTTGACGTGCTGTCAGTGCACCTGATTGTTTACATTAGTAAATATGCTGGTCCCTGTGACCAGGGCTTGTCAAGTAAGAATAGTTATGTTTTTACAATGTGAAATTTTAATTACATTTGTTTCTGAAGAAGGCGTGTTTATATCCACCAAAATCACGGTCAAAGGTTGAATAAAACCACCTTTTGTTGCAACTTGTGGGCTGGTTTTGATTCATTTACTGATCTCTAACCGTTGCTTAAGCGCATCCATATTCAACATGTCAGAATGCATGTTCCAAATTTCAAAAATTCCTTCCCTGTTTCCAACGCCCATGGATATGAGGTGTGGCATTTGTTTCATCGTCACATTATGAACTTACTGAGAAGTTTGAAGCAACTTCATTAACTTTTTATTCAAATTCCAATCAACCAAAACATGAAGAGCCAAAACATTTCTGTTTTGACTTACTGGCTTTCGGGACGTGCCCATACTGCCATCTCAGTATAGAATGTCAATTATGACGATGCGAACGTGAGGACAACACCCAGTCCCCATGCGAAAAATATCTCTGACTCGGCTACGTAGCCAAAACATTACGACCACTGCCCATCAAGAGACTGAATTCCGTCTTGGGGTGTTGCGAGCACGTAACGTGGTAAGGGAAGTTTATAAACGGAACAGAGACGAAAATTGTTCAAATGGCTCTAACCACTATGGGACTTCGTCATAAGTCCCCTGGAACTTAGAACTACTTAAACGTAACTAAGCTAAGGACATCACACACATCCATGCCCGAGGCAGGATTCGAACCTGCGACCGTAGCACCAGCGCGGTTCCGAATTGAAGCGCCTACAACCGCTCGGCCAGAACAGAGACGAATGGGGGATCATTTTAGGGACGATACGAGCCGCAAATGAAGAAATCCATTGATATAAGCGACTGTGGGAAAGGGCAGCTGGTTATGGCCCGGCATATGGGAAACGGCGGCGCCAGTCGGCTGTTCGCATGCTACTGTCGTGATCATCCACGGAAAGTGGTTAAAGGACGATGGAAACTCGACCATGTGTCGGACGTCCACGCCTCATCACAGGATGTGCAGCTCGGAGGATTACCCGATCTGTAAAACAGGATACGCGGTGATCTGCGACAGATCTGACCGCAGACTACAGCGCTGGGGCAGGCACATGTGTTTCGACGCACACCGCCCAGCAGATCGGGTTCAGCTGCAGACGACATTCGTGTTCCCATGTTGACGCAACCACAGCGTCAGTTACTATTGCAGTGGACACGGAATCATCGAGACTGGACCGTGGATCAATGAAAACAGTCGCTGATCGGATAAATCAAGGTTGTTGTTACACTAGGCCGTTGTTCAAGCCCGAATAAGCCATCGTCCAGGAGATTTGCTCTCAAAACACGCATCACGTAACGTACGCTGGAAGATGGGTATAGCATGATTTTCTGGAGGACGTTCTCCTGAGATTTCAAGAAACCAATAGTAGAAATCGAAGCCAACATGACAGCTGTGGATTACATGAAAGCCGGCCGCTGTGGTCGAGCGGTTCTAGGCGCATCAGTCCGGAACCGCGCTGCTGCTACGGCCGCGGGTTCGAATCCTGCCTCGGGCATGGATGTGTGTGATGTCCTTAGGTTAGTTAGGTTTAAGTATTTCTAAGTCTAGGGGACTGATGATCTCAGATGTTAAGTCCCAGAGTGCTTAGAGCCATTTGAATCATTTGATTACATGAACATTATTGCAGGCCGTCTGCATCCCTTCATGGTTGATGAGTTCTTCGACGGGAGTGGCATAATCCTTCAGAATAACTACACGTATCACGAAGAGGGTATCGGGCTACGATGGGGAGATCCTGACAGCAAACTGATGTTCAAGTCTTGGCCTGAACTGAATCCGATGGAACATATCGGAACCGCTACTGGGCTCCAGCTCCGCGCCTACAAATAAGCGACCCGTAATTTACGTGAATAGCGTAACATCTGGTGCCACATACCCTCCGAAACGTAGCAAGGATTTATTTAATCCATGCCATGCAGATTCTCAGCTGTATTGCGTGCCAAATGTGGGCATCAAGCTATTAAGCAGCGGTCATAATGTCAGCGTTTGTACTACAGCGGTTTATACATTTTAAAAAACCCGAATAAGTGCGAGTAGGAGTAGCACGCCGAAGATTCCGTACAAACTTAACTGTGTATATACATTGAGGTGACAAAAGTCATGTCGCATCTCATACTGCCCGGCGTACTGCAGCGACTCAACGTGCCAAGTCGTTGGAAGTCCCCTGCAGACATATCAAGTCGTTCATAACTGCGGAACTGTTGCCAGCGCAGGATTTTGTGCACGAACTGATCTCTCGATGTTGTTGTTGTAGTCTTCAGTCCTGAGACTGGTTTGATGCAGCTCTCCATGCTACTCTATCCTGTGCAAGATTCTTCATCTCCCAATACTTACTGCAGCCTACATCCTTCTGAATCTGTTATGCTAAATTTGTGATCCCTTGATGCCTCAGAACATGTCCTACCAACCGATCCCTTCTTCTCGTCTAGTTGTGCCACAAACTCCTCTTCTCCCCAATTCTATTCAATACCTCCTCATTAGTTATGTGATCTATCCATATAATCTTCAGCATTCTTCTGTAGCACCACATTTCGAAAGCTTCTTGTCCAAACAATTTATCGTCCATGTTTCACTTCCATACATGGTTACACTCCATACAAATACTTTCAGAAACGACTTCTTGACACTTAAATATATACTCGGTGTTAACAAATTTCTCTTCTTTAGAAACGCTTTCTTTGCCAATTCCTATCTACATTTTATATCCTCTCTACTTTGACCATCATCACTTATTTTGCTTCCGAAATAGCAAAACTCACTTACTACTTTAAGTGTCTCATTTCCTAATTTAATTCCCTCAGCATCACCCGACTTAATTCGACTACATTCCATTATCCTCGTTTTGCTTTTGTTGATGTTCATCTTATATCCTCCTTTCGAGACACTGTCCATTCCATTCAACTGCCCTTCCAAGTCCTTTGCTGTCCCTGACAGAATTACAATGTCATCGGCGAGCCTCATAGTTTATATTTCTTCTCTCGATAATATTTCATAAATGTTCAAAAATGGTTCAAATGGCTCTGAGCACTATGGGACTTACCTGCGGTGGTCATCAGTCCCCTAGAACTTAGAACTACTTAAACCTAACTAACCTAAGGACATCACACACACCCATGCCCGAGGCAGGATTCGAACCTGCGACCGTAGCGGTCACGCGGTTCCAGACTGTAGCGCCTAGAACCGCATAAATGTTCGATGGGATTCATGTCGAGCGGTCTGTGTGGCCAAATCATTCGCTCAAATTGTCCAGAATGTTTTTCAAACCAATCGCGAACAACTGTGGCCTGGTGACGCGACGCATTGTCATCCATAGAAATTCCATGGTTGTTTGGGAACATGAAGTCCATGAATGACTGCAAATGGTTTCCAAGTAGATGAACACGACCATTTCCAATCAGTAATCGTTCTGTTAGACCACAGGGCCCAGTTTATTCCACGCAAACCCAAAACCCACACAATTATGAAGCCATCGCCAGCTTGCATAGTGCCTTGTTGACAACTTGGGTCCCTGGCTATGTGAGGCCTGTGCCACAATTGGACCTCAAATTCAAATGGTTCAAATGGCTCCAAGCACTGTGGGACTTAACATCTGAGGTCATCAGTCCCCTAGACTTAGAACTACTTAAACCTAACTAACCTATGGACATCACACACTACACACATCTATGCCCGAGGCAGGATTCGAACCTGCGACCGTAGCAGCAGCGCGGTTCCGGACTGAAGTTCATAGAACCGCTCTGCCGCAGCGGACTCTACCATCAAGTGTTACGAACTGAAATCGGGATTCATCTGATCAGATCACGGTTTTCCAGTCATCTAGGATCCAACCGATATGGTCAGGAGCCCAGGAGAGGCACTGCAGGCGTTCTTCTGCTGTTAGCAAAGGCACTCGCATCGGTCGTCTGCTGCCACAGCGCATTAGCGCCCAAGTTTCGCCACTGTCCGAACCGATACATTCATCGTACGTCCTACACAGATTTCTGCTGTCATTTCACGCAGCGTTGCTGGTCTGTTAGAACTGACAATTCTATGCAAACGCCGCTGCTTTCTGCCGTCGGTCACTGCGTTGCATGTTGTGAGACGTAATGCCTGAAATTTGGTATTCTCCGGACATTATTCACACTGTGAATATCGGAATATTGAATTCCCTAACACGAAATGGATTGACCCATGCGTCTAGCTCCAACTACCATTCCGAGTTCAAAGTCCGCTAACTCACGTCGTGCGTCTTGCGGCCATAATCATGTCGGAAACCTTTTCACATGGATAATCTGAGTACAAATAACAATTCAGCCAATGCACTGCCCTTTTATATCTTGCGGACGCGGTACTACCGCCATATGTATATGTGCATGTCGCCATTCTATGATTTTCGTTCAAATGGTTCAAATGGCTCTGAGCACTATGGGACTTAAAATATGAGGTCATCAGTCCCCTACAACTTAGAACTACTTAAACCTAACTAACCTAAGGACATCACACACAGCCATGCCAGAGGCAGGATTCGAGCCTGCGACCGTAGCAGCCGCGCGGTTTCGGACTGAAGCGCCTAGAACCGGTCGGCCACCGCAGCCGGCTATGATTTTCGTCTTCTCAGTGTAGATAGTACAATCATCTCAGGAACAATAATATCACGATTTTTGCCTGCTATCGATATCGATACTGTTAAAATATCGTAATATGAGTCATAAATGACCGTATATTTTCGCTGCATTGAAGTAGAACCTTAAATTTTTTAGACACACCGTCAAGGGGTCGTAGACTCCAGAATGTGACATAAAAATGGTTCAAATGGCTCTAAGCACTATGGGACTTAACAGCTGAGGTCATCAGTCCCCTTAAAGATAGAACTACCTAAACCTGACTAACCTAAGGACATCACACACATCCATGCCCGAGTCAGGATTCGAACCTGGGACCGCAGCAACAGCGCGGTTCCTGACTGAAGCGCCTAGAACTTCTCGGTTACAACGGCCGGGGAGTGTGACAAAAATTTAAGTTAATACGTCTACCCGTTTCTAAGAAAAAGGGGTCTTAACAGACGGACAAACAGACAAATGTTTTTTCATGTCATACGATTGCAAAGTGACAGTTCTGATATTTTACTTTTCTTGTACTGTAATACCTTAACTCTTACCAAATTTCATAATTCTAGGTCAGCGGAAAGTAACCTACAGGTTTTGATGAGTGGGTATCTTTTGAGTGCATTCACTTAGAAGCTTCAATCTTTTACTTCGCCAAGGGACCATAGATCTTAGTATGTGATATGAATCTCAACTTGATACGTCTACCCGGCCCTGACGAAGACAGCACAGACAGCTAGAAGGCCAATGAAGTGATCCTATAAGGGTTCCGTCTTTGCGAATTGATGTACGGAAACCTACAAAATGAGAAAAAAAGTTTGTATGCTTACAACCGTATAATACTTACGTCGGTTATACAACTCAAAACAAACTTTCGCTTGACATATGAGGTAGCTGTACATAAGGCGACAGGTGGATGAGTATGAAGCGGTCTCGGCAGCTGAAAGAAGGAAGAGGTTCCGGCAGAGCAAGGAAAATATGTGGATTTCAGCAAGCAGTAAACGATCTAATATGCGTACGAAGAAGAAGAAGAATTATAGTATCTTATAAATTATACTATACCTAATTTATTATATTATTGTAGCAAATGCTTCATGTAGGAATCCTCTTTATCATTTGTAGAGTTGTTTGACGTTTTCTTTGTCATTCAGTTCTAGTGGCAAGATTTAGTTGTTGATTTCTGGATTGTTGGCAATTTTATCTGACACATAGTACTCAGTAGGACGCATAGTGACTCGACTGAATACCTTATCAGATAATGATACGTTAATAGGCTTTATCTTATCTCAATTTCATCTGATTTCTTTGTGAAAGATGAGGCTATCGCAAAGTGCAAATATCGCACCAAAGTACGCCGACATCTGCTGTAGTTTAGTGTAACGACAATAGTAGTGACGCTGATTTATTCCTGTATCGATACCTCACTCTGAAAGTCACTGCAACGTGCTTGTCCATTTTCTCGTGTAGCATCTCTCAAAATTTGTTTACATTCTACTCGCGGATCAAGCGTAAAAAGAACCATCAATATCAGACAACATAATTCCAGAAGAAGTCCGTTAAAGTACAGGTCTTACAAATATATACTACACAGAACACATGGATAATATACTAATCTGCTATTTCCCTGAGCTCGCATCTCGTTAACATCTTGAGGAATGCTGAATCAGTGTTTCCGACAGACAGACGTGAAAACCGGAAAAACATAATAAAAATGTAGAAGAATCGTCATGATCGTAATATTAGCCGAAAGTGTCTATAGCGTATAGTACGTACGGGGCATGTAATGTATGCAGTGAAGTGTACGTGCCTGCGTGCGTGCAGCGAAAAGTGAACCAAAAAGAATAAATTGTAACCAGAGCGAATCTTTCACTGTGCAGCAGAAAATGAGCAGATTAAACCTGTATGCTGGATCAGGAGTCGAAACTGGAACGCCAGCGGCGGTGACCGAGCGCTTCTAGGTGCTTCAGTCTGGAACCGCGCGACCGCTATGTTTGCAGGTTCGAATCTCGCCTCGGGCATGGACGTGTGTGATGTCCTTAGGTTAGTTAGGTTTAAGTAGTTCTAAGTTCTAGGGGTCTGATGACCTTAGATGTTAAGTCCCATAGTGCTCAGAGCCATTTGAAACTGGAACTTTGTTTTCGCGGACGAATGCTCTCCCGATTGAACTATTCATACCCGACTCACAAGTGGCCCAGACAATTTCAAATCAGCGCACAATCTGCTGCAGAGTGAAGATTCTCTCTCGAAACAGTCCTCTAAGCTGTGGCTAGGCCATTTATTCAGAGTATCCTCTTCTTCAGGAGTTCTAGTCCCGCAAGGTTCTCAGGAAAATCTTGCGAAATTTGGGAAGTACGAGAAGAGTTGCAGGTAGAAGTAAACATATGAGGGCGTCTGGTTAGTCGTTCTCGCTTCTTATTTGTCTTCTCGAGACTGGATAGTCTTGGTCTTGGAATCTCCTTGCCAAAGTGAAGTTCTTGGCGGTACTGGAGTTTCAGCCTGTATCCTCAATGTCGCATCAGCTCAATTACGGTAGCGGACATAATAAATGAACGTCATCTGAAGAAAAACTAAAGTTGCAAACAGTCGGAAAGCAAGGTAATATTCTGGAGTCAATATTTCTTATTCTTTCAAATGACCGCACGCTATTATCTGTACATGCCTATGGGCACAAATCTGTACGCTAACAGTTGCTCGACATCATTACTGCGAGGCCTGTTGTAAGTGAGTAAAACAATTTTTCTTCTGAAAGCAGGTTGGTTTTATTCAGTATTAATTCAACATGTCTTTTGGCTACAAAATTCTGTTTTTCAACATAATCTCCGCTATATGTGGCGGCCTTACATCACCTTACTGGGACGGCGCGATGCCACTCTACTGACCGACGTAGGAGCCAGCGTATGGCTCTAAGCACTATGGGACTTAACATCTGAGATCATCAGTGCCCTAGACTTAGAACTACTTAAACCTAACTAACCTAAGGACATCACACACATCCATGTCCGAGGCAGGATTCGAACCTGCGACCGTAACAGCAGCGCGGTCCGGACTGAAGCGCCTAGAACCGCTCGGCCACAAAGGCCGGCTATTTACTGTTTCCCGCGGAGTGCATCAGTCATTGGGCCAAACAGATGGAAGCCTGAAGGTTTGAGGTCTGGGCTGTAGGGTGGATCTACATCTACATCTACATGGATTCTCTGTAAATCACAGTTAAGTGCCTGGCACTTCGTCGAACCACCTTCACAATTCTCTATCATTCCAATCTCGTATAGCGCGCGGAAAGAATGAACACCTATATCTTTCCGTACGAGCTCTGATTCCCCTTATTTTATCGTGGTGGTCGTTCCTCCCTATGTAAGTTGGTGTCAACAAAATATTTTCGCATCCGGAGGAGAAATTTGGTGATTGTAATTTCGTGAGAAGATTCCGTCGCAACGAAAAACGCCTTTCTTTTAATGATGTCCAGCCCAAATCCTGTATCATTTCTGTGACACTCTCTCCCATATTTCGCGATAATACGAAACGTGCTGCCCTTCTTTGAACTTTTTCAATGTACTCCGTCAGTCCTATGTGGAAAGGATCGCACACTGCGCAGCAGTTTCTAAAAGAGGACGAACAGGCGTAGTGTAGGCAGTCTCCTTAGTAGGTATGTGAAGTTTTCTAAGTGTCCTGCCAATAAAACGCAGTCTTTGGTTAGCCTTCCCCACAACATATTCCATGTGTCCCTTGCAATTTAAGTTGTTCGTAATTGGAATACCTAGGTATTTAGTTGAATTTACGGCTTTTGGATTAGACTGATTTATCGTATAACCGAAGTTTAACGTGTTCCTTTTAGCTTCATGTGGATGACCTCACACTTTTCGTTATTTAGGGTCAAATGGTTCAAATGGCTCTGAGCACTATGGGACATCTGAGGTCATCAGTCCCCTAGAACTTAGAACTACTTAAACCTAACTAACCTAAAGACATCACACACATCCATGCCCGAGGCAGGATTCGAACCTGGGACCGTATCGGTCGCGACGTTCCAGACTGAAGCGCCTAGAACAGCTCCTCCACAACGGCCGGCTTTTAGGGTCAACTGCCACTTTCCGCACCATTCAGATATCTTCTCTAAATCGTTTTGCAGTTTTTGTTTTGATTTTCTGATGACTTTATTAGTCGATAAACGAGAGCGTCGTCTGCACACAACCGAAGACGGTTGCTTAGATTGTCTCCCAAATCGTTTATATAGATAAGGAACACCAAAGGGCCTATAACACTACCTTCAGGAACGCCATAAATCACCTCTGTTTTACTCGATGACTTTCCGTCAATTACTACGAACTGTGACCTCTCTGACAGGAACTCACAAATCCAGTCACTGAGGAAAAAGAGTTCAGTGAAGTTTTGTGAGCTTCTCTCCGGTGCGACGAACTCGCTAAAGTCGTTTCTTCAACTACCTGAAGGTAGCTCAATACATTTAACAGTTGATAGTTGCTCCATGAAGGAGGACGTCGAAAAGAACAACCCCTTCACAGACCCAGAAGACCGTCGCCATCACTTTACCAGGTGAGGGTAGGGTTGTTAACGGGAGGACATGTGGCATGGTGCCACGCTATGGATTGCCGTTTTGTTATGGGTTCGAAGTGATGAATACATGTTTCATCGCCTGTGACGATCTTCGACAAAATGTTGTAGCTATAAGCCTTGTAACGCGCAAGCAATTTCGCACAGATGGTTTGGTTCTTGGTTCCTCTTTATGGTCTTCAGGCGGGCGGCAAGGATGCCATAGGGGCACACGCCTTTGAATAACACAATTGGTGGACGAATGTGTCAGCACTACCAACAGTGATGTCCAGTTGTGCAGCGAGGCGTTTGATTGTAATCCATCGATCACCTCGAATGACAGCGTCCGCACATTCCAACACTGTGGGACACACAGCTCCGTGCGGCCGGCCGTAACGCGGGAGATCGAACAGGTTTGTGTGACCTTGTTGCAATGATGACAGACGCCTGGCCCAACGGTTCACGGAGCTTTTGTTCAATGCCAGGTCTCTGTAGATATTCGGCAAGCGCCTATGAATTTCTGCGAT
Organism: Schistocerca americana; assembly: GCF_021461395.2. NCBI lineage: Eukaryota > Metazoa > Arthropoda > Insecta > Orthoptera > Acrididae > Schistocerca > Schistocerca americana. Next base: position 547,384,396 of record NC_060119.1, read on the forward strand.
CCTCTGGTTTTCCCCCAAACTCCCTGTTTCGAACCCACCCTCATTAGAGACGTCGTTTTGAAGGCTACAGCGCTGCCACTTTCATGAAACTATAGGGGCTGAAGCGGGAATATTCTCCGACCTCCCAAAACAAATTATGTGTTTTTTCAACTCAAGTTGGTCGAGAAAAATTGTGTTCCTCTGTCACTTTCATGAAACTATAGGGTCTGAAACGGGAATATTCTCCGATCTCCCAAAACAAATTCTGTATTTTTTCAACTCAAGTTGGCCGAGATAAAAACTGTGTTCCGCCACTTATTGAAGACCCGTCGTACAGTCTGGGCATGATGGAGACGTTGATCGTATAAAGCTCTTTTTTTCAAATACTTGGCTCAATTTATAATAATTCCGGAAGTTGGAGAGTTACTGAAGATGGAGTTTCGGCCGGCCGAGGTGGCCGTGCGGTTAAAGGCGCTGCAGTCTGGAACCCCAAGACCGCTACGGTCGCAGGTTCGAATCCTGCCTCGGGCATGGATGTTTGTGATGTCCTTAGGTTAGTTAGGTTTAACTAGTTCTAAGTTCTAGGGGACTAATGATCTCAGCAGTTGAGTCCCATAGTGCTCAGAGCCATTTGAACCATTTTTTTTTGGAGTTTTGAAAATCCTCATCAGTTACATCAAGAGTACCTGCATGAATTAGCGAAACATTTGTCGTGTCTTTGAATGTTGCTCAAAATCATGTACAGTAGTTGAGATACTCATACCTTTGTGATGTAAGTTGACCAATGAATGAAATTCCTTCAGACAAGAATCCTCTAGTACTGTTTAAATCCTAAGATTTTAAGTCAAACACTGAATTCATTTTCTGTACATCATTCAAAGGCACGTGAAATGGTTCTCTTGCTTTTATTTCTTACTTGTAGACAATTTGTTTTAAAAATCACTTATCCGTTTATTTATTTATTTTTTAATTTTGTTCAGAAAGCATGAAACACAAGATATTTAAATATCGATCACTATTCTCTTATCAGGAAGAGTACGTAGACGAAGAGAAAGCAGGGCAGTTTTAATTTATGTTGTGATTTGATACAGTTAAACACTTGTTATATGGCCGGTGACAACGTTCGTGAAAATTTTCAATTTTTCCTCTACTTTTAAGCAATTACCCCCTTTTTTTAAAAAAGGATAGACCTCACGGTGGTCAATTGATACCCGGTTTGTCTATTTCTCACTCTTCTTTTTGCTACGAAAATGTGGACAGTCCGTTGTGTAATATCTAGGACGTCTCATGTTCTCTGTATGCAAACGCTTGATCATTAACACCTCAAAGTGAGTTTCATAAAATTTACTAGCTTAGGGCCCGCTGCTTCGCTCGCGTTTGCTTGGTAAATATCAAAAACAACGTTACAAACATATATTAGGTCTACGGAAAAAAACTAATGTATTAATGATGCATTTATTTTTTCATGCAGTTTTGACAAGCTCAATTTGTCGTGGTGACTACTAAATAGCTTTCTTAGGTTTAGTTCACAAATTGTAATAACTTCCAAACTTTTCACACTGATTAAGGCTTCTCAAGCATGGTTTTTTCCGAATGTATTTCTCATCAACGAGCTGGAATCCAAGGTTTTTGTTAATCATGCCTTTTGAATTCTTGTGGTGATGTTTCCAAAGAAACTTTCATCCCCTAACACATATTTCTTTATATCTAACCGAGAAGTGAAATACTAATTTTCACGGATTTAGATTTTTTAATATAACGAAATATTGTCTTAAACATTTTCACGCCCTATTTCATCTGCTTGGTAGCTGAATTTCCAAAATAGTGAAATACGTATTTTTTTATTTGTAACAGAGATGCCAAATATGAAATTTCATAGATTTAGCTTTGAAAAGGCTTTCATAAAGAATGATTTCATAGAACTTTGCATCCACTATTTCGCTCTCTCAGGAGGTTGAATTTCTAAAACCACTGAAAGACGTATTTTTCTTATTTCTGACCGAGATGTCAAACATAATTTTCATATATGAAGCTTTAAAAATGCTTTAGTAGTTCCTTGATAATGATTTATTTTCGGAAAAACTTTCACCCACTAATTTACTCCGTTAGTGGTTGAATTTCCAAAAATACTGAAGAACGTATTTTTTGTTTCTGGTTTCTGTTAGTGGTTGAATTTCCAAAAATACTGATACACGTATTTTTTGTTTCTGGCTGAAAAACCAAATACGAATTTTCGTAGTTCTAGCTTCAGACTTATCTTAATAGCGACGTATTTTCGAAAAGACTCTCATTCCCTATTACACCCCCATAGGAGCGGAAATTGGAACAATCCCTTCTTAAACGATGCCTACAGTATTAAGATCGACAGCCTCTGCACGTTTCAGGTTTGTATCCTTAGCGTTTTGGGCTGGGCGTTAATGAGTCAGTAGGTGAGTCAGCCAGTCGGCACATGGCCTTCTATATGCATAGATTACGAACAGAGAGATCTGAAAATTTCCGACTTCGTAGTACTTTTATGAGCCATCAGCGGTTCCTGACGGCTACGGCCGTGTCATTGATTGGCCCGCAACACCGCAGCGAGGAGGAACCAGGTCAGCATTCTGAGGCCGCGCGCCTGTAAGCCGTGTTGTCAGAATGGTCGGTGAGTCAGCATTACGATAACAGGGCGCAGTCCGTTCGTCAGCCGTAGCGCGGGGGATGTGCTTATCGCAGTAGTCTGGCAGTCGCCAGTACTTGACGCAATCGTCAACTCGGCTGTCTTCACTTCTGATCCACATCCCACAACTACATACTACAGTCGACCAAGATGACAGCTAAGAATTTTATCAGTGTAGGAACAACCGGCTTAAAGACGAAACTCGCGCTACTGCTTACGCTGTTCTCCTCAAACCTCCAAGAAACCTCATCAGGGAGATTACAAAGTGTTAATGAGACACTGAAGATTTTGAATGAAATAATCCACCCTGGCTGTAAAGTAAGAAAAGTCACGACCGGCTTCGCGTCAATTGCAGAAGCATTCTCGAGCTATTTTGACAAAAAATAATAAAGAAAAAGAATTTTTACAAATAATTGTAACAATGGTCTAAAGAATAAATACTTGAAGAGAACTCACAGAAATTCTTTGTATGAAAATAAAAAATTAAAATAAAATAAAAAATCAAATTAGTGTTGTTATTAATTTTTGTACACATCACATAAGAATGCTTCTTCAGTTGATGCAAAAACGGACGTGACTTTTAACAAAATGTATTTTACAGCCAGTGCAGTTTATTCCAATCAAAATGTGGAAATTTGGCTGGGGTTACGCACAATTTAAAATAACATGTCGAAACTCAAGAAGTAACGTAATTTTTGGAAAGAACGTAATTATTACGCTTCCAAAGAAAATAAGTGCAGATAGATGTGAAAATCAGTCTAGTATAACGTTGTTGCTGTTGTTGTTGTTGTTGTTCCCTTCAGTGCGTAGACAGGTGTGATGCAATTCTCTACTCTAGTCTAAACTGCACAAACAGCTTCATCTCTGCGTATTTACAGCAACCTAGAAGTGCGTTCATTTGAACCTGCTTCTGTATTGGCTCTGAGCACTATGGGACTTAACATCTGTGGTCATCAGTCCCCTAGAACTTAGAACTACTTAAACCTAACTAACCTAAGGACATCACACACATCCATGCCCGAGGGAGGATTCGAACCTGCGACCGCAGCAGTCGCGCGGTTCCGGACTGAGCGCCTTAACCGCTAGACCACCGCGGCCGGCTCTTCTGTATTCAAATCTTGGTCTCTCTCTATACTTTTCACGCCCCTTAACAGGCGTTGCGGATACTCTGGGCTTCCAGGCAAGTATGACGTTGTAGTTGCTTTCGTATTTGTGAGCAGGGAGCATGCGCTGTCCAGTAGGTTCCTGTGGTGGGAGACAATGTCGCGTACTCAGGCCACTACAGTCTGTTATCAAGACAAGCATCGTAAATAACGAACTTGAGAGTTGCAGTGACTCCGCGAAGGACGTAGTATAGTATTTTCAGTTTAGTGAATATGGCGCAAGTCCAAAATAAAAGGCAACGCTACAGATTCTAACTTTGAGCAGTGTGTACTAAGACGGACTGAGGAAAGTGATGCTGACCGTTCAGATCAAGGTGGCGTTCCCAAAAGCAACATCGCCATAGAAAACGCTATTCCAAGTGATTACGAAACAGCAAATGAACTTTCTGGCGATGAATTTGATGACGAAGATGATATGCAAGTTTCTGAAAATGATGAAAATTGTGTGTTCAATGAATTGCATATCTACAAGACTTCTAAATATTACAATATTACGTCTTTTTATACGCGTGTTTGGCTCGCAGCCAATAGTTTACAGTTTTGCTATAGAAGTGAATGTATGTTCTTTTCTTATAGTTTAGACTTCACCAAATGTGTATTCGATAAAAAAGTTTTTGGTTATCAGTTTTTTCTTGTAAAATATATAAAACAAAAAAGCTTTGTAATATCTTCAGTTTCCGAATTTTTCGCTTTTGTTTGTTTCTAAATCGGTTGTAAATAGAAAAGCATATTTTCCAGTACATTTTTTATTACGTAAACTCTCCACAGCGACAACAAAATATCATTAGCAGACACAATAACGTTGGTTTTTTGTTTTGCAGTCCCCAGGACTTCCCAACACTTTTATTGTAAAAATATCCGAACATGCCGGTTAAGGGTTACTTTCATTTCCAGAGAGACGCTTCCCTGATGCCTCAGGATGAGTTCTATCAGCCGGTCCCTTCCTTAGGTCAACTTGTTCCATAATTTCTGTTTCCTCCAATTTGACTCAGTACCTTCTCAAAAGTTATATACCCATCAAATATCCAAAATTCTTCTGTTGCAGCTCATTTCAAAAGCTTCTATTCTTCCCCTGCCCGAACTTCTTATCCTTCAGATTTCATTTCCGTACAGGGCTACACCGCAAACACCTTCAGAAAAGACTTCCTATTCGATGTCAACAGCTTTCTCTTTTTCATAACGCTTTAATTGCTATTGCCGATGTACGTTTTTTATCTCCCTACTTTAGCCCTAGTCACTAATTTTGCTGCATTAATAGCAACATTGATTGACTACTGTAGTGTATCATTTTCTTATGTAATTCTCTCCGCATCACATGATTTAATTCGACTGCATTCCATTACCCATGTTTTACTGTTGTTCAAATACATCTTGTGACCTCTATTCAAGACACTGTCCATTCCGTTTACTTGCTTTTTTAAGTCTATTGCTGTCTCTGGCAGAATTACAATTTCATCAGCAAGCCTTAAAGCTTTTATTTCTTCTTCTTGAACTTTTATTCCCCTTCCAAATTTCTCCTTGGCTTGCATTACTGCATGCTTAATATACGGATTTAATAACTTCGGGAATAGGTTACAAAACTCTCTCACATCCTTCTCAAACATCTTTTCCCTTCCATATTCTTCGACTGTTATAGCTGCAGTCTGATTTCCTTACAAGATGGAAATACCCTTCTCTCTCTCTCTCTCTCTCTCTCTCTCTCTTTCCTTTTCTTTTGTCTTGGCTCTTCCGGATGTATTCCAGTCTCTGTCTTCCCCAAAGTTCTTATTCTGTACAGCTCATTCTAGTAATATGGAAGTTATTCCGTCATGCCTTAATAGATAGATGTCCTATCATACTGTTCCTTGTGAGTGTTTTCCCATATATTACTTTCGTCGCCGATTCTGCGAACAATCTCCTCATTGCATACCTTACGATTCTCTTCTGTTCCTGTTTTGTCACAGTCCATGTTTCGCTGCAATATAATGCTGTACTCCAGACGTATATTCTCAGAAATTTCTTCTTCAAATTATATCCTATGTTTGATATTAGTAGTCGGCCGGTTTGGCCGAGCGGTTCTAGGCGCTTCAGTCTGGAACCGCGCGACCGCTATCGTCGCAGGTTCGAATCCTGCCTCGGGCATGGATGTGTATGATGTCCTTATGTTAGTTAGGTTTAAGTAGTTCCAAGTTCAAGGGAACTGATGACTTCCGATGTTAAGACCCATAGCGCTCAGAGCAATTTGAACCATTTGATATTAATAGAATTCTCTTGACCAGGAATGCCCTTTTTTCCTTTGCTAGTCTGCTTTTACGTTCTCCTTGCTCCGTCCTTCATGGGTCATTTTGCTGCATAGGCAGCTGAATTTCTTAAGGTCATATACTTTGTCATCACCAATCCTGATGTTAAGTTTTCTGCTGCTCTCATTTCTGATACTTCTCATTACTTTCGCCTTTCTTCGATTTACTATCAATCCATATTCTGTACTCATTAACTTGTTCATTCCGTTCAGCAGATCATGTAATTCTTGTTCACTGTTAGTGAGGATAGCAATGTCATCAGCGAAAATTATCATTGACATCCTTTCAGCCTGAGTTTAAATCCTGCATTTGAATCTTGTATTACGTTCCGTCAGTTCTTCTTCCCTATATACCTGTAGCTGGAACTGTAGGGGCGAAAGACCATATCCCTGCCTTACACACTTTTTTAATCCGAGCGCTTCGTTCTCTGTCTTCCACTCTTATTGTTCCCCCTTTTGTCTTGTACGTGTTATACATTATCCATCTTCCCCTACAGCTTACCGCTGCTTTTCTCAGACTTTCAAACATCTTACACTGTGGAATGCTTTTTTTCAGGTAGACAAATCCTATGAACGTGTCTTGATTTTCTTCTGCCTACCTTCCATTCTCAACCGTTATGTCTGAACTGCCTCTCTGGTGCCTTCATCTTTCCTAACGTCAAACCGATCATCATCTAACCCATCTTCAATTGTCTTTTATATTTTTCTGTATATTATTCTTGTTAGTTACTTGGATGCATGAGCTTTTAAGCTGACTGTGCGTTAATTCTAGCACATGTCGGCTCTTGCTGTCTTCGGAATGGTGTGAATGATGTTTTTCCGAAAGTCTGGTGGCATATCCCCAGTTTCGTACATTCTACACACAACATGAATAGTTGTTTTGTTGCTACTTCCCCTAGTGATCTTAGAAATTCCGATGGAGTGTTATGTATCTCTTCTATCTTATTTCACCTTAAGTTCTCCAAAGCTCTTGGCTTGATGCCAAACTCTTCCCTATCAACTCCTGTTTCTTCCTGTGTCACGTCATCAGGCAAGTCCTCCCCGTTGAAGAGGCATCCAATGTATTCTTTCCATTTATCCGCCCTCTCCTCTGCATTTAACAGTGGGATTCCAAGGCCACACTTAATCTTACCGCCCTTGCTTTTAATTTACTATATACTGACTCTGTACCTCCGAAAACCATTTCTCTTTCGATGTCTTCACGCTTCTCAAGTAGCCATTTCACCTTAGCTTCCCTTTAATTCCGAGGTGACTCGTATCTCTCTGTTCTTAAATTTCCCAGAACATGTGTGTTCTTCCTTCTTTCGCCGATCAGCTGAAGTATTTCTCCTGTTACCCACGGTTCCCTCGTAGTTACCATCATCGCACCTATATTTTTCTTGCCAACTTCTGTGACTGTCATTTTTAGAGATGTTCATTCCTCTTCGACTGAACTGCCTACTGAGATATTCATTATCGCAATATCTATAGCCTCAGAGAACCTCAAGCGTATCTCTTCATTCGTTACTTATTTGAGCATTATTTCTTCCTGACTAGTCTCATAAACTTCAATCTACTCTTCATCATTACTAAATTGTGAGCTGAGTCTATTTCTGCTCCAGGGTACGCCTTGTAATCCAATATCTGACTTCAGAATCTCTGTCTGACCATGACGTAATCTAACAGAAATCTTCCCGTCTCTCCTGGCCTTTTCCCAACTGTCATCAAAATTTTAAAAAGCGTAGTCCAGTCAACACTGTCAAAAGCTTCCTCTAAATCTACAAATGCTATGAAGTTAGGTGAGCTTTTCGGAAACATATCCCCTTGGATAAGTCGTACAGTCAGTATTCCTTCACATGCTCCTGCTTTCTCAGTAAACCAAAATGATTTTCCTCGAGGACGAATTCTATAATTTATCCATTCGTCTGTAAGCAATTTGTGTCAATAATTGCCAACCATGACTAACGAACCTGATATCTCGGTAGTACGCCGACTTGTACCTTCCTTCTTTGGAATATTAGTTTCTGCATTCTTCTTGGTCTCACGGTATTTCCTCTGTCACACATATCCTGCACACCAGGTGGAACAGTTTTGCCGTGTCTGCCTCTCTTAAGGATCCCAATAATACTGATTGAATTTCGTTTTCTCTAAGGGATTTATTTCGTCTTCCGTCATTCAGAGTTCCGTCAGACTCGTCTCACTGTATTATTTCTTCCAACTCATTTTTATTTACATCCTCTTCTCTTCCTGTAATACTGCCTTCAAGTTCATTTCCCATTTACAGTTCTTCTATAGAGGGTGTCTTAGAAGGAATGGTCAGTGTTCAGGGATATGAAAAGAACGACCTCCTAAGTATAACATGCATACCTTAAGGACTGCGAACACATCATCTTCAAAAAATTGCTCTAAGCACTATGGGACTTATCATCTGAAGTCATCAGTCCCCTATACTTAGAACTACTTAAATCTAACTAATCTAAGGACATCACATACATCCATACCCGAGACAGGATTCGAACCTTCGACCGTAGCAGCAGCGCGGTTCCGGACTGAAGCGCCTAGAACCGCTCGGCCACACATCTTCGTTTCTGTGAAACAAATATCTTCTGCTGCAAGCTCTTTGCCTTCCATATTTTGAGAGCGATAGTATGAACCAAAACAAGAAAAAAAAAATTTCTTGTTTTTGTCCGTACTACCACCTTTCAGAACATGGAAAGCAAAGAGCTTAAAGTAGAAGAAATTTGTTTCACAGTATCCAAGATGAAGCTCTTAAGGTACGCATTTTAGAGCCCATGTTTGCTGGAATTACTATTGAAAAATCCTCCTGGAACAGCTTGTATATTATTTCCGCCATTCAACTTACCTTCTGTGCTTAGGACTGACTTGCCATCCGAGCTCTTGATATCCATACAGCTGCTTCTTTTTTCTCCACAGTTCTCCTTAATTTTCCTGTAGGTGGTATCTATCTTTCCGCCAGTGATGCTTGTTTAAACAATCTTGCAGTTCTGTTGTAGTCATTACTGCTCCGCCATTTTGTATTTCCTGTCAATCTCATGTCTAAAAGTTTTATTCCCTTTTGTCTGCTTCATTTGCAGCATTTTTAGGTTTTCGTCTTTCTACTTCCGTCAAAGATTTCTATTAGGCCTTGTCTTTCCGCCTATTTGATCATTTGCTGCCTTTACTATTTCATCTATCAGAGCTACTCATACGTCTTCTATTGTATTCCTTTCCCCTTTGTCTGCCAATTGTTGCTTTACGATATATTTCGAACTCTCAGCAACCGATGCCTTTTTCAAATTCTCAATATCCCATCTCCTTCTTTTCTTATCTTTCAGGAGATTTTTCATTGTTAATCTGCAGTTCATAACTAATAAACCATGGTTGGAGTCCACACCAGCCCCTGTTAAGCTTGGAGTTTAAAAACGATTTCAAAATCTCTGTCGTGCAGTTATATAATCTGTTTGAAACTTTCCAGCCTCTCCAAATCTGCTGCACGTATATAATCTTCTTTCATGATTTTTGATCCAGGTGCTAGCAATAACTTAATTGCGCGCGATGCAAAATTTTACCTGATGCTTCCCTTTTCATCCTCCATGTTCTTCTAGTAGTTTTCGTTCTCCTCCTTTTCATATTATCGAATTCTAGTCACACATCTTGGAGAGTAGTCGCAAGTCTTGAAATCCGTCTGAGAGGCTACTTTAGCTCACGATTGGTATCTTCTGATACCATCACTATTACTCCTTGCTGTAGAGCTACATTTCCTTGGGCACTATAAAGCTTTCAGCCATTCGCAGTATCAACGTAGCAAGGCCATATCTCTGTACAGCGTGATCACAAACGGAATGGAAAGCTTGTAAAGTTTTGCAGGCTAGATTGTGATGAGAAATGATTGTTCAGAAAAAAATTCGCTACGTTGCACCCTTTCGACTTAATTAGCACTGAAGTTAGTCAATTAGCCGTGTCGCGCGCAAATTCAAGCGGCCGATCAGATACAAGTAGTGTCAGTTGTTCTCATGGCGTAGATGCGTAAGTGGCGCAGGTGGCGCACGAGATTGCTAAGCCTTTGATTGCGTTCGAACTTACTGCAGTCCCATGTCCGTTTTTGTATCGCGCTGTTGTTTGGTGTTAGGAAACCAAACGAAGAACACCTTTGGCGACACTGTCTCTGGTGGGCTGCTTGAATCTGCACGCTCAACGGCCTGATTGGATAATTTCAATGCTAATTAACTCGGAAATAGCACAACGTATACAATTTTTTTTCTCAACAATTATTTCTCAGCACAACCTATGTTTGACAACCCCCTTACATACTTTCCAGAATTTTTTGACCACCATATATATAAAAGGAAATGTCGTGACTAAATCATCGTCGCCCAACCAAAACTGCTAAGGATAGAAACTTGAGTTTTAGACAGGGTGTTGGTCTTATATTGTAGACACCGTTTAAGAAGAGATTTTTCGAAATTCCACCCCTAAGCAGGTGAAATAGGGGATGAAAAGCTCTTTGGAAATATGTCGCTATTAAGGAAATTTTGAAGGTAGAACTACGACAACTGGCATTTGGTTTCTAAGTCGGAAATAAAGAAATACTTGTTTCAGCATTTTTGGAAATTGAACCACTATGGGGTGGAATAGTGGGAGAAAGGTTTATTGGAAATTAATCATTACTAATTGTAAAGCTACATAAATGAAAATTGGTATTGGACGCCTCCGTTAGGAAACATACATGTGTTTCAGTTTTTTGGAAAACTTAGCGCCTAAGGCGGTGAGTTATAGGACGAGAATTTGTAAGGAAATATTTCATTATGAAAGCATTTTTAAAGCTAAATCTATGAAAATTTGTACTTCGCCTCTCGATTAGAAAAAAATGCATGTTTCAGTGTTCTGGAAAATTCAATCGCATTTTTTTTGAGTCATCAGTCTTGACTGGTTTGATGCAGCCCGCCTCGAGCACCTCTCCTGTGCCAAACTTTTCCTTCCAGAGTAGCATACGTAACCTACGTCCTCAGTTATGTGCTGGGTATATCCCAATCTCTGTCTTCCTCTATGGTTTTCATCTCTGCCTTCCTCTATGGTTTTCATCTTCTACAGCTCCCTCGAGTACCATGATCCGTTGCTCCCTGATGTCTTAGACGTCCTGTCTTCCTGCCCCTTCTTCTTGTCAGTGTTTACATACGTTCCTTTCTTCGCCGATTTTGCAGAGAATCACCTCATTGCACACCTTGTCAATCCAACTGATTTTCAACATTATTCTGTAGCACCACGTCTCAGATTTTCTATTCTCTTATGGTCTGGTTTTGGCACAGCCCATGTCTCACTGTCGTACAGTGTTGTGCTGCAAACGTACATTCTCAGAAATTTCTTCCTCAAATTAAAACCTATGTTTGACACTAGTAGGAATGCCCTTTTTGCCAGTGCTAGTCTGCTCTTTGTGTCCTCCTTGCCCCGTCCTTCATGGACTATTTTGCTGCCTAGGTAGCAGAACTTCTTAACTTCATCCACTTCGTCATCACCAATTCTGATGTTAAGTTTCTCACTGTTTCATTTGTGCTACTTCTCATTACTTTCGTCTTTCTTCTATTTACTCTCAGTCCATATTCTGTACTCATTAGACTGTTCATTCCATTCAGTAGATCATGTAATTCTTCTTCACTTCCATTCAGGACAACAATATCATCAGCGAATCTTGTCATTGACATCCTTTCATCTTGAATTTTAATCCCACTCTTGAACGTTTCTTTTATTTCCATCATTGCTCCTTCGACGGACAGATTGAACATCAGGGCCAAAAGACTACATCCGTGTCGTATATTATTTTCAATCCGTGCACTTCTTTCTTGGTCTCCCACTCTTTTTGTCCCCCCGTGGTTTTTGTACATATTATATTTTACCCGTCTTTCCCTGCAGCTTACCCCTATTTTTATCAGGATTTCGAACACCTTGCACAATTTTACATTGTCGAACGCTTTTCCCAGGCCGAGAAATCCTTTGAACATGCCTAGTTTTTTCTGGAATCTTGCTTCCACTGTCAACTGCGACGTCAGAACCGCCTCTCTGGTTCCTTCACCTTTCCTACAGTGATGAAAGAGGGCCTGACTGATTCACTGGCTCATCATTATCCAGTCCAAACTGCTAAGGATGGAAACTAGAAATTTGAAGAGGGCGATGATCTTATACTGTAAACATCGTTTTCTAAGGGATTGCTCGAAATTCCAGCCCTAAGGGAGTGAAGTTGGGATGACAGCTCTTTTTTTTTAGTAATTGGTTATTAAAGTACTAATAAGGCTTTTTAAACCTACATCAATGAAAACTGGTGTTTGACTTCAAGGCTAGAAATGGGAAAAGTATGTTTTCAGTGTTTTTGAAAATTCAGCCCCTAAGGATGTGAAATAGAGGATGAAAATTTTTATGGAAATATTGCAATCCGAAACCATTTTTAAAGTTAAATCTAAGAAAATTTGTATTTGGCTTCTCAGTTAGAAATTTAAAAAAAAATACATGTTCCAACGTTTTTGGGAAATTAACCCTTAAGAAATTAAAGTAGGAGATGAAAATTTCTGTGGAAATATTTCATTACAAAAGCGCTTCTGAAACTAAATTTCTGAACAATTCTATTTTGCTTCTTGGTTAGAAATAAAAGAATACGTGTTTAGCTGTTTTTTTTTGTTTTGGTTTTTTTAATTAACTCCCAAGGGGACAAATAGGGGCTGAAATTTTTAGGAAAATATTTCGTTATATTAAAACATTTTTAAAGCTAAAGCTGTGAAAATAGGTATTTTACTTCTAAAGAAAGATGTTTTAGGAGATGATAGTTTCTATGCAAATATTCAAAACGCAAGATTAACACAGACCTCCGACTCCAGCTACTAAATCGTTTTTTGGTCAGAAGTACATACGAAAATGTCCATGGTTCTATGGCCTTACTTAGTATGAAAAGCTTAGAAGATGTTGCAGTTTGTGAACAAATCAAAATTTCGTTTAAAGAAAAACAAAGAAAATTAAAAATCTGCGCAGACCATACAGTCTATGTGAGTGAAGCAACGGGTTCGAAGTCAGTACTGTATAAATGTGCATGTTTCCGTGACAATTGTGATTGATGATAAAATCTTCTGATTCGTTAGGCCACGTAACATCTCTCTTCAAACTTCTCCAATGCTCGACGACTCGCACCCTCTGCCGTGATCTTGTTGATTCCGCTGGCGTCCCCTGGTGCCTAAACACTCGACTGTAGCCATAACTCTCTTTGTGGATACCACTGTCTTGATATTCTTGTTGGTGTGTGTGTTTGTGTGTGTGTTTGCTGGAGGGGGGTGGTGTCTCCATGCCATGGACCCGTGGGTCATCAAATATGTAGATACAGTGCAGCAATGGAACACCGTACCCCGGGCGAGATAACACCATTCACTTGATTTCATTCTCGTCTGAGAGCTGTTACGGTATCCAGCGAGGACACGTATTCTGGCAGTCCATTGTATTGTGCACGATAACCAGGACACTGCCAGTGAAGGTGTTAATTTCGTGGCCAGTCCGCTACACACAAATACGGCTATCGGCCTGAGTGACTTTCGACACGGCACACGTCATCATCTGAGGTGGTTGTGCGTGTCCGACCTGAGCTTCGCTCGTCTCACACGTTTCTTCTGCCTTCATCAAATTCCTGGCATCAAAACCGTATCTGTTTTCTGGACTTTACACTAGCTCCAGAAACGTCCAGTAGATTGTGATGGATTCTTTAAATGCAAGACTTTATCATATTTCGCCGACCACGTATCCGTCTCGCCTCCATCAGCCCTCTACAACAGTTTTGAAGTAACTTTATACATCTTGAACAGACCCGGGAAACGGCATGAAACTACCATTGAGCTACCACCGGCCGGGGACCTGAACTGTCGTCCTCTCGAATGCAGTGTCTTACTATTGCTCCACCTAGCTCGGTCGGTACATTTCCTCTGGCCACTCGACTTTTTTTTTTAATATTGAACGTACGTCAACACGAATTATGCTCTCTTAGTATCGTTCTCTTTCGTTTGTTTTGACATGACCTGTCACTGAGCTCGTCATACGTGTATTCTTAGACACCCAGTCGCTGGGAGGCAGCGGTGCGGCGCTGCCGTAGGAGGAAGTTGTAAATTGATGCAGATGTCCTCTGGTCCATTAGAGTGTTTGTCAGAATCGCTCGCCGGTCGTTTGTGCCTGTGACGTCACTGAAACGAAGGCAAGTGTTTTGTTACGACACAGCGCGGGCATTGTATCCGGTTTCCGAGGATTCAGAAAGGGCAGTTGATTCTTTGGCATTAGGCAATGTTTTGAAGTTAAAGATGATCCATGTACGCTACATCAGAAAAAAGCCTCTACATGTAATTCGCTTCTCTTAAAAAAAACTATACAAGCCATCTTCTGTGTTGAAGTGTTGCTTGAAACAGGTAAACTAAGAACATGCAGGAGAAGTTCAAAATACTCGATTCAGCGGGCTACTTCGTGATTTCTAAACTGTCTGCTACCGAAGCCGAGGTCATTAACCCACGCCTTTGCGGTGGCACTTGAAGGTAGTCGGTAATAATTTTGGGGAAAAAATATTCACCGCTAGTATTTGGCCGGCAGGAAGGGAGAGGTAGCTGCGTAAAGTATCCTGAGCCCTTTGCGCCTCTCTGTACCATGTCAAGGACTGATGACATGTGGCGCCGTTGACAGTGATCTGTTAGTAGGAGAGGGAAGTTAAGCTTCGCGACGAACTTGTTCAAATGTGTGTGAAATCTTATGGGACTCAACTGCTAAGGTCATCAGTCCCTAACCTTACACACTACTTAACCTAAATTATCCTAAGGACAAACACACACACCCATGCCCAAGGGAGGACTCGAACCTCCGCCGGGACTAGCCGGACAGTCCATGACCGCGACGAGCTTGTGCTATTCAACAGGAGTAGGTAGACTCGTGGCGGCACCCGGTTTAATCTTCAACATTCAGTCTCATTGTAATCAACAACGCCAACACAGCACTAAAACTCCACGCGCGCAGTCGTCTACACTCAAATGATACACTTAATGTGTATGTCGTGAGAACTGAAAATTCACGCCACACCGAGACTCGAACTGCCTTAACCACTGGGATACCTGACTACGCCTGCAGGTCTGATTCAAACATTCTTTGCCACTGACGTTTGCTCATTTGTAATCCGTCACAACGACCGCAACTTTTCTCGTGGGGTATGTGGGAGTGGCACCACACAATTTCGTGTGCCTCAGTGTCCCGGAGCAACTGTTATCTCGCCAGCACTTAATGCGGTGTCAGGCATGCGGTGTTCCATTGCACACCGTGTCAAAATATTTGATGACACATGCGTCCATGGCATGGAGATACCACTCCCTCCTCTCCCCCCCCCCCCCTCCCCCCTCACCAAACAAGAAATTCGAAACAATGGTATCTGCAAAGAGAGTTGTGGCCACAGTCGAGCGTTCAGCCATCAGGTGACACCAGCGGAATCCTCAAGATCACAGCAGAGGGTGCGAATCGTCGAGCATTGGAGAAGTCTGAAGAGAAATGTGACGTGGCCTAACGAACCAGAAGATTATATAATCGCTGACAACTGCCACGAAAACATGCATACTTATACGGCACTCGCTTAGCACCCGTTGCTTCACTCGCGTAAACTGTATGGTCTGCACAGACTTTTTATGTTCGTTTTGTTTTTCTTATAAACCGAATGTTCGATTTGTTCACAAACTGCAATATCTTCTTCCTCGTACAAGTCTTTCTATTGGACTCTATTACGTTCAGCCTTGTCAAATATTCTCTCTCTATGCTCGTCCTCAAATACGTAGAGTCTAGGAATCCTACGTACTCGTTTCGCTAGACAAACAATTCAAACAAATCGTATTCATGAGTTTTAATATAAAGGCAAATGATAATACTTAACTTTGACAACTACACAGATGTGGCGCAAGCAAGCGCGACACACAAGATAAGTAACTTTACAGTACAACAATTCCCAAGCCTTTACAAGCGAAGGAACGAGCGTTGACGCTTCTATCCAAGTCGCTAGTCTTGAAGCTGCAATTCAACTGGGCGTCGCCAATCGGTTGCATAGGGGCCGCTGCTGTCGCGTTGTCGTCATGGAGAGAGGTCGGTCAGCGTGCGATTGGCTGACGTCTTCTCACAGCCATCTCTTCTCTATTGTTCCCGACTGGCATGCTGGCGTTTGACTTTACGCCTTAACAGACTCCACTTCAGCGACTTGCGTGTCCCTAACATACACCAGTTATCTAACTGAGGAAAGGGAAACGTACAGTTTAAGGTGAAATCCGAACCACGTGTAGCTTCTGGCGACTCCTCACATCATTGAGAGCGTACGTTAAAACGGAGATTGAAAAATTCGTGGCCTGGTTTCTAGGCACGCGCTTTACCGCTAGACCACCAGATTGTCTATAGACTTTGATGAGTGAGTATACAGGTATCACAATAAGTGACGTATGGCCGTATCTTTTGACCGCAATGACTTAGCTCAATTTACTTACCCGCCAGGGGACCATAGACCTTAGTATTTGATGTAAATTTGGACTTAAACCTCCACCCTTTCCTGAGAAAAGGGGTCTTAACAAAAGGACGGATAGACAGTCAATGGCAATTTTTTCGTGTGAATATAACCACAAATTAACAATTTCTAGTTTTTTTTCCTTTGCTGGTACTGTGAAACCTTGCTTCTTGTCAAATTTCATGGTTCTAGGTCAACAGTAAGTGTCCTATAGCTTTCCGAGTACCGTACCTAAATTTGTAATGTAAACGGACGTTTCTTTTGATTGGTTTGATATAGAACCTTAAATATTTCACCTCCCCAACAGCAGATCTTAGGTATTTAACAAAAATTTCAACTTCATACCCATACCGGTTTCTGAGAAGGAGTTTTATCAATCGTACCGACACACATCCGGACGGACAACAAAGTGATCCTTCCTAAGGGTTCTTTTTTACCGATTAATGTGAGGAACTATGAACAGGTAACGTCTGCGGACAAGTCACGCCAGTGACTAGCCTATTCGCCTGACTGCAGGTAGAGTACAAAATTTCTTCGCTGCGGCAATAGCAAGGGGGCATGTGTGGTGTAAGCTGTCTCTTTAGCAGACATTTTTTCTTTGTTTTCATGTAGGGAAATTGTCCCAAAAGTTTGTAACAGCATTTCTGAAACACTCTGTATAACAAAGGCAATCATTAAAATATACTCTTGTGCCTTCTATACATTACCATCCGCACTCAGATTTTTGTTTACAGACTTTTAGTCTACTGTACGTAAATTTCTTAATATTCCTCGTCTCAAACCAGAGGAAGAAAGGCTACGTGGCGGTAAAAAAAAATAAAAATCTTGTGAGGGGTAGAATTAAAACACCTATATAGTCAGACGCAAAGAAAGAAGGAATATTATAATATAATATTTTTACTATTTAATGAAGTATCACTCTTGTGATTCTCTCGAAAAGCCCTCTGAAATGTCGCAGGAAAAAAAAATAGTTCGTTTAAAGAGAAAAAGAAAGTCGATGTCTTCATACGGCAGCTATGAAAGTAAAAAGGTACCTATGCGTGTCAAAAATATGGCAATATTATCAGCTATAACTTAACGAAAACCGCTCGTTAATATACATTGACTGGCAAAACAAGTGAAGCAAGTACAAGACGTGGTCGGATGTCAGGGTGACTTTGTGCTCGCACACACCATCGATGGATACGTAAATGATTAGAGTTGCAATTCTCTGGGACAGGTAAAACAGCCACGAGAGGGCGTTAGTGTTGCTCGTGTTTGTTAGTGTTGCTATCATGTATGGTGCGGTATATAAGGTGGGTCAACAGCGTCATATGTTAAGTGATCACTGTGATGAAGACAGAGATGCGGCGTAATCGTGTGAGACAGTGTTATCAGCATCAGTCACACTTTGAAAGGGGTATAATTCTGGATCTCCATATCGCTGGATGGTCGAACCATGCAATATCTACGTTTATGGGGTATTCGTGTGTGACGGTGACCCGGCGTTGGACTGCATGGTAACATGAGGGCAGACATATTTATCGTCAAGATTCCTCTCGACCATGTTTGACCACCCAAGGGAGGATCGTCATAATATGCACACACCAAGTACATCTCCTTCACATCTGCACCTGCTATCCGAGAACAAGTAGTGGACTACTTGAAACATTCTGTGAAATCCTGTACCTTTGGTTCGAGACTAACAGCAGCCATACTATGGAATTACCGCCCAATGTTTAAGCAGCCGTTAACCCGACAACACAGACAGCTGCTTTTGGAGTGGTGCCTTGACCGGGAAGCATGGACTGCTGATCAGTGGCATCTCATTATCTTCAGCGATGAACCGCGATTCTGCCTTACCATGGATGATCTACGTCATCGAGTACAGCGGCGACATGGGTAGCTATCTTACACCTGTGGTCATGGAGTGTGGAGCCATCGGGTGCGACTTCATTCAGGTCATGACTGAGGGAACTCTTACGGCACAACCATATGCCATGGACATCCTGCATCTCCATATATTACCTTTCCCCGCGACAGTATCGTGTTGTCACTTTTTAGCAGCAGATTGAGAACCTACACATGGCAGAAGTCTCTGAGAGCTGTGTGCGTGATGTTGAGTTATTCCCATGGTCAACAACATCCCCTGATCTGTCCTGGATAGAACGTGTGTGGGGCCAGCTCGGACGTCAACTTCGTCCCAGGGCCAATATTGAGAATATCAAGGACCAGTTACAACAGTTTTGGACCAGCTTGCCTCAGGGGAGGGTAGAACGACTTTATAATACCCTTCGTGACAGATTTAGTGCATGCATCCAGGCCAGTGGAAGAGCATAACGTAATACTGGTAAGTGGGCTCATATTGCCTAGCTCTTTGTAAACTTGACTGGACTATGCAATCACCGAAATAACATCACATACCGTCTCAACCCATGAAGTTTCATTTCGTTTCCTCCTCTACTTCTGGGTGCTTCGATTTTTTTCAGGCACTTTATTTACTTGTTCTAAATGTGTCTGTTGCAGAATTTCCTAACTGTGACGAACTGATGACTTGTAAATTATGGATGAGAATTTGTTCTGTACCGTTTCGATATGGGATTTATATTTCTCAATGTGTCTTAATTTCTCAACATCAATGAGTCACCTTGTATATATGTTGGCCAACGGCATTGCAGCAGTGGTAACGCAGGTTCCCGTTAGATAACCCAAGTTCAGTTCAAAAATGGTTCAAATGGCTCTGAGCACTATGGGACTTCACATCTGTGGCCATCAGTCCCCTAGAACTTAGAACTACTTAAACCTAACTAACCTAAGGACATCACACACATCCATGCCCGAGGCAGGATTCGAACCTGCGACCGTAGCAGTCGCGCGGCTCCGGACTGAGCGCCTGAACCGCGAGATCACCGCGGCCGGCCCCAAGTTCAGTGCTGTCGGGCTTGGCTAGCACTTGGATGGGTGACAGCCCGGATCCACCGAGCGCTATTGGATGCACGGGGCACTCAGCCCTTGTGAGGCCAATTGAGGAGCTACTTGACTGAGAAGTTGCGGCTCTGGTCACGAAAACTGACAACGGCGAGGATAGTAGTGTGGTGATCAAGTGTCCCTTGGTATACTCATCCAGTGACGCCTATCGACTGAGGATTGAAAGGTGGTCAGTCGGTACTGTTGGGCCTTCTGAGGCCTATTCGGATGGAGTATATATGTCGCACTGAGTGAATGAGTGCTTTGTACTTGATGGTATGTCTAGTGAAACCGTGATCTCTGTTGGCACCGTGATAGAAAACACCGCCCGTATCACTTTTTATTTTATCAGTGATGACCAGTTTCGATCTGGTCAGCAGATCATCTTCAGATCTAGTGCCGCAAAGTGCAGTTCGTCATTAGTGGTAAAAAAGATATAAAATCATTTTTATGTTACTTCTTACAACTTGCAGCACCAGATCTGAAGATGATCTACTGGTCAGATCTAAACTGGTCATCACTGATATATGACAGTGTTTTTCAGTAATTAAAAGAGCGCTACATGTTCGGCTCAGATGAGAGGATAGTTTGTAGGTGGTCGAGGAGCGGAGCTGACCTGACGCTGTAGTTGGTCCTGATGATGAAGTCGAGCAGCGCCCGCGGCCCCAGGAAGGCGTAGGAGCGGCGCCAGCTGGAGGTGATGTTGAGCAGCGCGGCGTGCACGTCGGGCAGCAGCTCGACGCGCTCCAGCACGCGGTTCATGGCCGCGTCCGACGAGTTGTGGAACCAGCGCTCCCAGCCGCCCTCTGCTGCACCCACATCCCGCCGGTGTACAGCTATAGGTGTGTCCAGATCACGTCGACTACCTACAGCTTTACAAATACGTGTTGATTTCAAATAGTGTATGGGAAAAACGAACATTCGCCACAAGATGATCATGGACTGGTTTCATCCAAACGTAATCACCACTGGGAGACTAGACGATCAATAGCTGTAATTACTGTTTCGTAAAACGCGGTCGGCCACTGACGGATCCACAGCTTCATACGCTCTTGCACTTCCTCATCCAACTGCTGGTTAAGTAAAAATGCGGGTGTGCCATTTAGAAAGTTAGAAAGACGAGTGCAGCGGCGCCAGCTTCAGGCGAGCACAGGTGTTGTGCTTTATGAAATATAACATAACCATCACAATGTTGCGAGACAGGCCAGCCTGTAACTGTTTGGAAATACTTAATGTAGAAACAAGGTGTCACAGGCGTTTCCACTCTGGCGGCTGACAAAGTGTTCAATGTAGAGGCAAAAGGCGGAGCACAGACCAAACGTGCAGCTATGAAGAATACCCTAGCCATTTGCATTAATATCGCTCTTTCAGCACCACAGCCCTACCACCATGGGGGCTGTGCCGCCTGATGAGGACCGCAGCTTGCATGTACCCGAGGGCAGCCTGCCCTAAAGCTGTTCGATCCTGGAGCTGCTGCGAGTAGTGGATCACTGCCCGCTACGTCACCGATCAGCCGTGTACCGGCACCGTGGGAGGCGGGGCGAGAATCGTGCCGTCTCAGCGCGAGGGGCCTTGCATGGGCCGCTGAGCACTGAGCAGCGCAAGCCCGCTCGGCTAGCAGCGCGGTCTAACGCGCTGCTTCCCGAACGGGAAGGCATGCCGGTCCCCAGCACGAATCCGCCTGGAGGATTAGTGTCGAGGTCCGGTGTGCCGGCCAGCCTGTGGATGGTTTATAAGGCGGTTTTCCATCTGCCTCGGCGAATGCGGGCTGGTTCCCCTTATTACGCCTCAGTTACATTATGACAGCGATTGCTGCCCGAACACTGTCTCCACGTACGCGTACACCATAATTACTCTACCACGCAGACATTTGGGATTACACTCGCCTGGTATGAGACGTTCCCGTGGCGAGGAGGGGGGAGGGTGGAGGGCGTCCAGGGGGGCCGAACCGCACAGTAACCCTGGGTTCGTTGAGGGGCGGCTGTGGAGTAAGTGGACTGCTGTAGCCTGTTGCGGGGTTGTGTACCACTGAGGGCTACAGCGGGAACAAAGCCTCTCCGTCCTTTCTATGTTTCCGGTTCAATACACACACATGCACACACACACACACACACACACACACACAGACCCACACACACTGAGAAGTGCAGCTGGCGGAGGAGTCCGTGTCACGAACGTAACGGTCGGCCGATGCTGGGCTCCGCCAGTAGGCCTGGATGTCAACAGTAGCCGAGGCAGTGGGCTTCTTCGGCCAAGTAACCGCCATCCTGTACTGGCCTGCAGCAAGATGCTATCATAAAGAGGAAATTTGTGGTAAGTTCTATGGGGTCATCGGTCATCGGTCGCTAGGCTTACACACTAGTTAATCTAACTTAAACTCACGCTAAGGACAACACGCACACCAATGCCCAAGGGAGGACTCGAGCCTGCGACGGCGGGAGCCGCGCGAACTATGGCATGGCGCCCTAGACCGCACGGCTACCCCACGCGGCTAGTAAAGAGCTTTGAGTATTTGCAGGCTTAAATAACTGGGGTGAAGGAAATGGAAAGGAAACGGAAGGGGAAGAGACGGGAAGGAAATAATGACTTCCAGCTGCACAGAGCATTGTGGCAATGCAATGGCGAGAGCTGACAATTTCTGCTGAACCAGAACTCGATCCTCTGGTTCTCTAGAACGGTTGCCTTAAGCCGGCCGGCCGCGGTGGCCGAGCGGCTCTAGGCGCTTCACTCCGGAACCGCGCGACTGCTACGGTTGCAGGTTCGAATCCTACCTCGGGCATGGATGTGTGTGATGTCCTAAGGTTAGTTCGGTTTAAGTAGTTCTAAGTTCTAGGGGACTGATGACCTCAGATGTTAAGTCCCATAGTGCTCAGAGCTATTTGAACCATTTTACCACCGAGCGAGGTGGCGCAGTGGTTCGACACTGGACTCGCATTCGGGAGGACGACGCTTCAATCCCGCGTCCGGCCATCCTGATTTAGGTTTTCCGTGATTTCCCTAAATCACTCCAGGCAAATGCCGGGATGGTTCCTCTGAAAGGGCACGGCCGACTTCATTTCCCATCCTTCCCTAATCCGATGAGACCGATGACCACGCTGTCTGGTCTCCTTCCCCAAAACCAACCAACCAACCATTGGCCATCCAGACATGCTTTCCGTCAAACCAAAATTCCTAACTTCCCACTCTCCGCACCCTCTCCTCGCAAATTTCTGATTCGGATATTGGTTGTGCATGAGCATTGTAACTTCTTCATCAATGAGCCACCGGGCCCGTAGAATGACAGATATGAGTGATATCTGTTCTACTAGACAAGTTCGACAGAACAGACACCACTCGTATCTATATTTGCTGAGTGTATTCCTGGCAGTGCCTTGCGGCCGCGGAACCACTCCCTACTACCAACGATCCACAAAAGTAATGAACAGAAACACTCGCAAGATTGAGACTTCGGGCATATGTTGATCCTCTTCATGCAAAAACAACTTCTATATTCTATTCACCCTCATGAGTTTTTAATTACCTTTAATTCTACCGTTTTTCTGCAGCACATTATTTCTAGGAGTGCCCCTCTCTATAGCACTTCAATGAAGGTTAAGAATGTCAAGGGTCCCTTATCGTTAACACTAGCTGAAGACGAAAGAACTGTTGAACAGGATTTTACACTTCCTATCCTTAATAGTTTGTTATATAGGATTGGGGGTGGGACGGTAGGGGGAGGGATGCCCCCGCCGCATACTAAGCCCCACCATCACTCCACCATGGGCATCCACATACTGATTTGTAGATATTTCACACTGTTTTACTGGTGTTCGTCACACCGGTGTTAAGTACGTTTTTAGCCTTTAGATTTCCACTGTTACAGTTCTCATCTCCATCCAGTTGGCGTTTCTTATTCCGTTACTGTCTTAACCCTGCATCAGGTTGTCAGAGCGTCAGTCGTGGGGAAGGTGTCTCTCACCGCAGACGAACCCTGAGAGGGGGGGGGGGGGAGGGGGGGGAGGGGAGACGAAGGGCGGACTGCTCTCTGACTTGCAGACCAGCCCGACACATACATTTTTATTTCTCATTTAACTATTTCTCTTTTCTGTTATCAATATTGCTTTTAATGAGTTGATTTTACCACTGCTACATAACAATTACATCAAGTATAGATTTAAGTGTTAGGAAGTCGTTTCTGAAAGTATTTGTATGGAGTGTAGCCATGTATGGAAGTGAAACATGGACGATAACTAGTTTGGACAAGAAGAGAATAGAAGCTTTCGAAATGTGGTGCTACAGAAGAATGCTGAAGATAAGGTGGGTAGATCACGTAACTAATGAGGAGGTATTGAATAGGATTGGGGAGAAGAGAAGTTTGTGGCACAACTTGACTAGAAGAAGGGATCGGTTGGTAGGACACGTTTTGAGGCATCAAGGGATCACAAATTTAGCATTGGAGGGCAGCGTGGAGGGTAAAAATCGTAGAGGGAGACCAAGAGATGAATACACTAAGCAAATTCAGAAGGATTTAGGTTGCAGTAGGTACTGGGAGACGAAGAAGCTTGCAGAGGATAGAGTAGCATGGAGAGCTGCATCAAACCAGCCTCAGGACTGAAGACGACAACAACAACAACACATAACAATTCGATGACATTTCTGGCTTATGTCACTAACTACAGATGGACTATCTCTTCAAAGAGGGACTGATGGCCTCGTTGTTTCTATGTATAGGCCATTTAACCCATCCACCTTCCCACAAAAAAAATCCAAAACTATTAGTATTTAGAATGCAGCAAACAGTTTAAAATTTTCTTAACTTTAACAGTTTAATACATTTTAACGCAAACAGAAGCTACATACCACGTAACAGTATCAAATTCCTTTAGTTCCTAATAGTTACTCAAAGATAGCAAAATATGATCTTTGCCAACGGTTAGCATTCTTTTATAGATCAAGTAAAAGCTGTCAGCGTTGTATGGAATACTATCTTTAGATTTCTGAAGAAAACAGGGATAAAACATAGGAGCGAGAGGGAGGTAGTAGTTAAGGGAAAGTTAAATATGGTTAACGCCTGTCCCAAATGTTTTAAATCTATTCACAGGGCGAGCTGTAAGTGACAGTCAAGATAAATTTCGAAAAGGATTTAAGGCTAGGGAGAGGAAATGAAGACATTGATGTCTGCTCGTGTCACTGAAATTCTGTCACAGACGGAGAAGTATTTGTAAGATTAACTGAATAACACACTGGATTGTGTTTTGGAAATGGTTATAAGACGAATACAAATAAAAGTAAAACAATGGTAATAGAATGTAGTTGTATTACGGGAGCACTGGGGCGCTCTAAGGCAACCAACTGAGAAGGCGTGGGAATTCAGTGCAGATGTCCACATATTATTTCTAGATTTCAAAAAGGTATACGATAGCGTAAACCGCAGACATTCCTAAATATAGCGAAGGAATTTGAAATACCGTCGAAGTTAATCAGATTACTTAGTTTCGGATAAAGACGCCTGTAGCAGAAACTGAAACTTTTAAGGCGTTCACTGGAGTGTGACAAGGTGACGCCATTTCACCTACTTTATTTAACCTCGTTTTAGAGAAGATCGACAGAGAATTGGCTAATACTAACCCACAAGGTATCCTAGTGCAGGAGGTGAATATTACGTCTTGCCTACACAGACGATGAAGCACTAATACGTAGTTCCAAAGCAGAATTAATAATAATGGTCAAAATTATTAGAAAGTCGCTGAGAAAACAGGATTATGTGTTAATGAAGAAAAGAGGGATTATCGGTCACAAGTAAGAAAATCCGAAGTGATGCACAGTTGGTTGTAGACGGATTAACTTTCGAGACAGCTAACAGCTGAGTGTATTTGCAGAGTCTTTTTTAGAAACAATAGAACGAATGTAGAAAGAGATGCCCATCCAGCAGCAACGAACAAAAAAACTTTTGTTTTAGCAAAATCTTAAAGAAAAGAGGCCTTAGTACTAGATCCTTAATTTCCTTGTATTAATGGAGTTCTATACCGTTAAAATTAAACGGATGTGAAGCATTAACATTTAAAAACAAGACACAAAGGAACTAATGGCATTAGGTGCAAGTAGGCATTGATTGAAATCAATGGGGGAAGTAGAAAATTTGTGCCAGAGCAGGTCTCATGCCGACTAAGCAAACGCTCTGACCACTGCGCCACCTGGATACAGTGATCATCGCAACTGCAGGGCTACCCTAACTCACCTCCCGTCAGACCCAAATTCTCGGCTTATCGACACACTGCTGATGTAATAACCCTTGCTCTTATCCTGTGGCCGAGCGGTTCTAGGCGCTTCGTCTGGAACCGCGCGACCGCTACGGTCGCAGGTTCGAATCCTGCCTCGGGCATGGATGTGTGTGATGTCCTTAGGTTAGTTAGGTTTAAGTAGTTCTAAGTTCTACGCGACTGATGACCTCAGATGTTAAGTCCCATAGTGCTCAGAGCCATTTGAGCTCATTATCCTCGTTACTCTCGGCATTTAGCCGATCCCCATAAGAGTTAGATCGTGGTAGGCATCTGATGTGCATCCCCACTGAAGCGATCAATTGGTAGTACTAGCTTTACTTATATATGTTGTGTCTGTTCTTTCGGACATGTCCGAATGAAATATAAAATATTTAGCAAGAAAGATGAAAATAACTGCTAATATTCGAAAGAAAAATACCAAGGAAATTTTTTGGACATGTATATTATAAAATTGAAGTGGAATGGACGATAAGTAAAAATGAAGAATTTCAAGAACTAAGAGAGCTGTACCAACACCATAATATTGTCGATGCGCTAAATAAGCGATGGATGAATTGGACAGGCAATATGTCAAGAATGACGGGGAATAGACTACCTAGAACAGCATTCAATAGATGGAACCAGAAGAAGAGGAAGACCCAGAATTAGATGTCGAGATGACATCTAGGAGGACATTACTAGGATGAACAACACCAAATGGGCAAACAGCGACTCGACAGAAAGAAATGGAAGAGTCTCGTAGAGTAAGCGTATGGTCGATAAGGCCCTTGTCTCACGTAAAGTAAACAATAAAAGTAACACTGAGTGCATTAGATTGGGGTGTAGCCCTATGCGGAAGTAAAACGTGATCAATAAAGAGCACAGACAAATGTAGGATGTGAGAGAATAGGAGCATTTGAAACGTGGTATTACAGAATAGTGCTGAAGTTTAAATGGATATTTACAGTGTCTAACGGAGAGATACTAAATAGAACTGGGGTGGAAAAATCATCATGGCACAATTTGACCAAAAAAAAAAAAAAAAAGGAATAGAAAGAATATACCCTGATTCGCCAAGGAATTATTAATTTGGTAATGGAGGGAAGTGTATGAGAGTTGGAGGGGAAGATTGCCAAAAACAGTAATAGAACATAAAGCAGGTTTAAATGGGTGAAGAATGCAGGAGCTAGGAAGATACGAAATGACTTGCACGAGAGAAGGATTCAGAAGTTAAGAAGATACGAAATAACTTGCAGGAGAGAAACTAGTGTGGAGAGCTGCATCAAAGCAGCCTTTCAGTCTGATAAGTGGAACAACAACAACAGGTTTCTGTTTATTTCCACTAGTCCAGTTTTAGTTCCACTTTAGCTTCTTGTTAACGGTATCGCCAAGTAGTAGAATATGATAAGTGTTCAAGAGCCGGCCGATGTGGCCGAGCGATTCTAGGCGCTCCAGTCTGGAACCGCGCTACCGCTACGGTCGCAGGTTCGAATCCTGCCTCGGGCATGGATGTGTGTGCTGTCCTAGGGGACTGATGACCTCAGATGTTAAGTCCCATACTGCTCAGAGCCATTTGAACCATTTGAAGTGTTCAAGACAATTTTTTTGTGATTGTCAAAGTTGCAATGTGCAAAGACTCGCATTTATGGCCAATTTTTACGTTTGTACTTCTGTGGTATCAATGAGGAGAGCCACTTTCAAAATCTGTCGGAAGTGCAGAAAGTATCAGCACCTCAGAAAGGGTCTGGAAAGTTGCTCTGTGTTTGGCAAGAGGAGTCAATAGACCTGTAGCAAGCGTTTTCCGATGGATTATCGCATTACGAGAATTCCAATTAGAACCAGCGGACATCTCCATGCAGCGAGCAATTTACTCTGTTAGTTATTCTGGCCGTCTCCATTAGGATACGTGTTAGGACTGTTGGCACACTGCTAATGGGTGTGTCAGCGTCTGATAAAGGTGCGACGACACAATGACGTGCGACCATAGGCGTCTGCAAGGTGCGGGCAAGATGGGGCACTTGTCCCCTCCTGGAAACTAGGTACAGGATTTTTATTCGTTACAGAATGCTCACACATTTTTAGCAATGATTATCAAAGACTCTATTGATCTTAAACTAGCGAGTCCGGTGGGAACTCCTGTGACTTAAGCATTCATTATACAGGATATAACGGATATTAGTGCATATGTTTTTACGTGTGGCATCTTAATATGTACACACATCAGTGAGTTGATTATATTTTCACTGTACGAACGGCCTTCCCACAGACATGTTACAAACTTTACGACCTGATATTTTCACCATAGTCGTAACAACACCACTGAATGGACTATGCCTGTCAGTATAGACTAACCATTTTGCGCCCACGCGTCCACACTTCAACAACTGACCTGCTGGCCCGGGGAAAAGAAGCATTAACGGTTTGCTCTTGCCACACATACTTGGAGATACTAACCAACCTAAAAACATACAACTTGTAATAGCTGTTATTATTAGGCTGCAAATGATGCAAATACTGCTGTAACGTAGTTCAGTACACCGTCTTCAATCACCAATACAAATATCTGGAATCAGACTCGTTACACCCAGAATATCTTGGATTCTTTTTAGATGTCACGTTGCTCATGGGAAATTACACCGATTCCTAGATGCGGCGGCGATTTCGGCGCTGTTGTGCAACCAGGATGGAAATGAAATATTTCAGAACCGTACCGAAATAGAGTCCTCAATCTTTGTAACTTCTTCACACAGACCATCTCGAACTGTTGCAGGCCGGGGGGTGGCCGAGCGGTTCTAGGCGCTACAGTCTGGAACCGCGCGACCGCTGCGGTCGCAGGTTCGAATCCTGCCTCGGGTATGGATGTGTGTGATGTCCTTAGATTAGTTAGGTTTACGTAGTTCTAAGTTCTAGGGGACTGATGACCTCAGAATTTAAGTCCCATAGTGCTCAGAGTCATTTGAACCAATTTTTTGAACTGCAGATTGCCAGGCGAGTGGACTGTGGTGACAACTCCCAGAACAAGATAAACATTGCAGCAGTTTAAGTCCCCATCATCTGACCAGTTTCTATAAACACGCCGATCCCTTTGCTGGACAACTGAAACACTAGTTTACTGTTTTCCATGAACAAAGAGAACCCGTGATGGTTTGTAGAATATACGTTCAGTTTTACACGACAAAGTTACTGTAGCGCTCTCTGGAAGACACGGTCATGATGTACTGTAGGTGTGTACCTCTATACCGGGGGGCTTAAGCTTGTAGGGCCGACCTTAGTTGGCTGCCAGGCCACTTGGAGCGCTGCTGTCGTTCTCTGCTTTCGTATTGTAACATGGGCACACTTTTTACATGTTCAGTGTTCTGTACATACATAAATAATAGATTTGTTTCTGGAGAGAGCCTGCCGTGAGTAAAACACAATTTTTACCTTTTCTTTTATTTCCCAGACATGTTTCACTGCAGGTCTAGCATCATGAGTAGGCTCTTGTTATATTTCTGCAAAACAGGAAAAATCCTCTTAGCTGCTTGTACAAATATAATTTTAGATTTTAAGGCAGTATTTACAAATTTGAAGAAACAGGCGAAGATTTGCAATAATACATGCTTCGGTTTTCCTGGGTTTTTATGTATATCATTCCATTTCTTTTCTTTCACAGTTTGTTATCTGCAGCCATATAGGACATAAAGTAGAAAAGATATTTACTTCGAAATCTTACGACTGGAAATATTATGATTATGCCTAACATTACTGAATTCAGCATGGAAGACTTGTGTGTGTGTGTGTGTGTGTGTGTGTGTGTGTGTGTGTGTGTGTGCGTGTGTGTGTGTGTGTGTGTGTGTGTGTGTATTTACAATACGTTTCCCTTTTTCTAGTTTCCCCATTATCTTCACTGTGAAGACCTGCACCAAATACCTTTCACTGTCACTGTTTACAAACAACAAAAACAATACTGCTGAACAGTTGAACGTTTTCTGGGCGGGAGTTTTGGACTTTTGTGAGATTTGTCTGTCATATGTGTGTGTGCGCGCAAAGCTCAATGGGTGTAAGTTTTATTTATTTAATTAATACTTTTTTATTTTATTTATTAATTGTTTATGTTTGTAGAGACATAATATAAGCCCAGTGATGATGTTGGAACTTCAGTGAAGCATGTCTAGGAAATGAAAGAAAAGATAAAAATTATGTTTTGCTCAAGGCAGACCCTCTCGAAAAACAAATCTATTTGTAAGCAAATATGGGCAGAAGAGCTTTAATCTCGAAATGATTATCTGTACGTAATCTTGAGAGGTAAATACGTTAGTATTTTCTGTCATAGAAGAGAGGAAAAAAATGTGAAATTTCAAGGTCGTAAAGATGTCCTCTCCAGTGGTGGGGACTTTCTCAAGTTCTATGGTGTGCAACATAACGCCTAAGGGAGTCCTAGAGCTACAACTTCTGCAGTGCAGGTGGCCTGACTGCACAATAATGTGATAAACTGAGAAGCCGAGAATTGCCTTGATGCAGTCATACTCTGATAAAAATTGGATCTACTCGCCTATTTCATTGCGGTTTTCGGATGTTTCCCACATTCATCTAGCTGTATGCTCGTCCTGAGTTGCGATTTTTCCCGCCAAGTCAAAACAGGAGCTTTAGAAACACATTTTATTTAAGTTTATTTATGTCAGTCAAGATTAAAACTAAAAAGCACGGAAGTAATGCAATAAATCCATTTGCATGATCGAATGCGATGTTTCATAAGCAAGCAAAGTGTTACAGGTGACAACAAAGTTGAAAAATTGTTTTTTGAAGTTTATTCCTGTTTCACCACTTCGTGGAACATTAAAATGGCATTTTTTGTTGGTTATTTTTGTTGACAGAGAACAGGATTTTCTCAATCGTTCTACATTTTTATATATACGGTGGTGTCAAAAGTCATGGGATAGCGATTGGTTCAAATGGCTCTGAGCACTATGGGACTTAACTGCTGTGGTCATCAGTCCCCTAGAACTTAGAACTACTTAAACCTAACGAACCTAAGGACATCACACACATCCATGCCCGAGGCAGGATTCGAACCTGCGACCGTAGCGGTCACGCGGTTCCAGACTGTAGCGCCTAGAACCGCACGGCCATTCCGGCCGGCTGGGTTAGCGATATGCACATATACAGATGGTGGCAGTATGGCGTACACGAGCTATAAAAGGGCAGCGCACTAGCGAAGCAGTCATTTAAACTCAAGTGAATCACGTGAAAAAGTTTTCTGCGTGATTATGGCCACATGACGGGAATTAACAGACTTTAAGGCGGAACATTAGTTGGAGCTAGACGCATGGGACGTTTCTAAGCCCGTTAGGAGATTCGATATTCCGAGCTCCACAGTGTATAGAGTATGCCGGGAATACCAATTTTCAGGCGTTACCTCTCACCACGGACAACGCAGTGACCGGAGGTCTTCACTCAACGACATAGAGCAGTGGCGTTTGCGTAGAGTTGTCAGCGCTAACAGACGAGCAACACTGCGTGAAATGATCTCAGAAATCAATGTGGGATGCACGACGAACGTATCCAGTAGGACAGTGCGGCGAAATGTGGGGTTAATGGGCCATGGCAGCAGACGACCGATGCGAGTGCCTTTCCTAATAGCACGACATCGCCTGCAGCGCCTCTCCTCGGCTCGTGACCATATCGACTGGCCCCCATACGACAGGAAAACCATCTTCTGGTCAGATAAGTCCCATTTTAGTTGGCAAGAGCTGATAGCAGGGTTTGAGTGTGGCGCTGACACAACGAAGCCACAGACCCCTATGTCAACAAGACACTGTGCAAGCTGATGGTGGCTCCATAATAGTGTGGGCTGTGTTCACATAAAATGGGCTGGGTCCTCTGGCCTTTGTCAATCGACCATTGACTGTAAATGGTTCTATTTGGCTACTTGGAGACCATTTGCAGCCATTCATGGACTTCATGCCCCCAAACAATGATGGGATTTTTATGGATAACAATGAGCGGATAATAATTGTTCATGATTGGTTCGAAGAATATTCTGGATAATTCAAGGGAATGATTGGTCCAAGCAGATCGCCTGACATAAGTCTCATCGAACATTTATGGGACGTAATGGGTGGCTATAGTGGCAGCATGACTCAATATTTCTGCAGGAGACTTAAAAGGACTTGTTGTGTCCAGGCCACGTGGAGTTGCTGCTCTATCCCGGATGATATTATTAGGTATCCCATAACTTCTGTCACTTCAGTGAATACAGTCGTTATTTTGTGCTGTTATATCGTAGCTGTTTCACTTATTGCTGTTGTGGTCTTCAGAACGATGGCTGGTTTGATGCAGCTCTTCACTTTAGTCTGTCCTGTGCTGTTCTGTTTATCTCTGCATAGCTGTTGCGACCTACACCTCTTTGAACCTGCTTACTGCATTCAGTTCTTGACGTCTCTCTACAATTTCATCTATCACCTCCTCCTCAACACACACTTCCCTCCATTAAAAAAAAGTCGATAATTGCTTAGTCAAGCTGTGCTACAAATTTATTTTTTTCTCATTAGGATTCAGTGCCTCTTCACTTGCTATCCGATCTACCCACATGATTTTCAGCATTCTTGTGGAGCACCACATTTCAAAGCTACTATCCTCGTCTTGTCCGTACTGCTTATAGTCACTTCCGCGCAAATCTACACCCCAGGCAAAACTCTTTCAGAAAAGACTTTCTAAAACTTCAATTTGTATTAGGTGTTAACATATACATATCTCTTTTTCTGACAGGTATTTGTTTCTATTGCCACTTTGCGTTTTACTTCCTTTCTATTTCATCTGTCTTAATTTATTTTGCTGCTCAAGTAAGAATATTTTTCTACTGCTTCTAGTGTCTCATTTATTGATCTAATCCCCTCAGTATCGTCTAATCTAATTCGACTGCATTCCATCACCCTTGCCATTTCCCTTGTTTTGCTTCTGTTGAACTTATAACCTGTTTTTAAGAAGCTATGCTTTTCGTCCAGTTGATCCTCCAAGTCCTCTGCCATCTCTGAAGTAATTGCAATATCACACGCAAACTGTAAAGTTTTCATTTCTGCTCCATGAACATGAATTTTCTTCCCTTTCCAAATTTCCCTTTGGTTTCTTTAATATAGATGTCGTATATTGGGTTGATGTGTAAATTAGTATCGTTTTTCCATAAGTTTAATAAACACACAGAGACTTTAGCCATCAATAATGTATTCTCCTTCACTATTTACAACAGTGTGCCAACGTTAGGGTAACTTTTCGATTCCGCGACTGTAGAAATCATGCGGTTTTGAGGCGAAGAACTCGTCAAGATATGTTTGGAGCGCTTTTTCATTCGGAAGGGAAGTTGCTTGAAGATTGTTCTATAGGGAAAAAGTGTAAATCTGAAGGTGCAGATCAGGTGAATAAGTTGGGTGTGGAATGACTTCCGAACCCAGCTTCCGTATAGTGTTTGTTGTTATTCTAGCAAAAGGCAGGTAAGGCTTATCGTGGAATAACATCTCTTCAGGCAGTCTTCCCGGTCGTCGTTCTCGGATTGCGTCTGCAAGACGTCTCAGTTGTTGACAATGAATGTCAGCAGTGATGGTTACATCTCGAGGAAGCAATTTGTGGAACACCAAACCGTCGCTGTTCCGTCAGATGCATGTGGATGCGCGCAGGTGTTTTTGTACGAGGAGTTGCTGCTTTGTTTGGGCTTAGCCATACCTTTTTTTCCTTATGTTAGCATCGATGTTGAGCAAGCAGAGATGCACATATGGCCGCTGATTACTGTTATTTTGCTTTAGAGCGTGCGGTGCACATACACCCAACTTTTGAACCTTCCCCACTGCATGCAAATGTCGCACGGTGGTGGAACGATCACAGTTCATCACATCTGCCAATTTTTTGAGTACAATGAATTGGACGATTGCAGATGAACGCGTTTAAACGATCTTCATCAAATCGAGAAGGTCTTGCTGAACGTGGTGAATCACTATTGTCAAAACGATCCTCCTTCGAACGGGTCAACCGTTTTCTTGCTGTACTCTGTACAGTGGGTTTATCCCCATTCACGACGCAAATGTTTCTGGCTGCCACCTCTCTACTGAACTCAGACAGAAGAATATGCGAAAATGCTCTGATTTCTCCACTTGGCATTCCATTTTCTAGCGTCCATCCTCCACTCACTACCTCCAAATGGCAAAATGACAAAATGTAAATTCAAATAGCAACAGTTAACTACAAATAAAAAATGACAATCGATAAATAAACCCATAGCACTCGGAATACCAACACGCAAAACAAGAATGATACTAATTTATGCACCACCCTAACTGTTGAGGATTCTGCCTTGAGCATAATAGTTTTTCTCGTTAGCTATTTTGGTGATACTAGATTAGGTCCTCAGTGGATCTTTCTTTATTTCATTTAGCAACACATTTGTTTGCCAGTGTAGATTCCTTACATCTTTATTACACATCATGGGGAAAAGGTAACTGTATACAGAAATCTGAAGGATTTTCTGTATGTAGACAGAGGAAAGAGAGAGAAAGAGATAGGTGTATGCAGTAGGTCTGTGCACATAGAACTTCCATGCTTCTCGATTGGCTACAGCACACAAACAGTTTGCAAATGCAGATTCCACCAACTATGAAACACGTATAGTAATACGGTTTTAGTAGCCATAAAATATTCGAATTTCTGATAAAAAATAGGAGCAAGCTATAGGCCAGGGAAAGATGGTTAATATACAACATGAACAAGCACCAAAACGGAGTAATAAGACTGGGAGATTAAGGACAAAGTACTCGGATAAAAAGGCTGGAAGACAGGTCTGTAGTCATTTGCGCTGGAGTTCCAGCTCACATCGAAGAAGCAATGACGGAAATAAAAGAAAGGTTCAAGAGTGGATCAAAATTGAGCGTGAAAGGATATCAAATATAAGATTCGCTGATCACCTTAGTATCCTCAGTGAAAGTGAACAAGAATTACAGCACTTGTTGAATGGAATGAACAACCCAATGAGTACAGAATACGAACTGAGAATAAACCGAAGAAAGACGAAGGCAATGAGTAGTAGCAGAAATGATATTTCTAATAAACTTAACATCAAGTAGACGAAGTTAAGGGTTTGCGCTACCTGGGAAGCTAAACAACACACTATGAGGGAAGCACGGACAAAGAAGCAGACAAGGACAGGCAAACGTAATGGATAAATAACAGAGATTATGAGTTTGGAGCACGACATTGTATGACAGTGAATCATGGGCTGGAGAAAAACCGGAAAAGAAGAGGGTCGCAGCGTTTGAGATGTAGAGCTATAGAAGGATGTAGACTGCTAAGGTATGCAATCAGGAGGTTCTCCGCAGAATCAGAGAGGAGAAGAACATGTGAAATATTGAAGAAGGGAGAGGATGATAGAACGTATGAGGAAATAACTTCCATGGTAGCAGAGGGAGCTATAGAGGGTAACAACTGCAAAGGATGGCAGAAATTTGAATACATCCAACAAATAACTGATGACACTCGGTGCAAGCGCATTTTTGAAATGAAGAGGTTGGTGCAAGACATAAATTCGTGCCGGGCCACTTTGACGCAGCAAGAAGACCGATAACTGAAAAAAAAGAAAAAAAATTAAAACCGGTTAATATTCGTCGCGGACTTAGCTCGAATATGGTTGGATGGTGGTAGAATGTGTTTTGCGTCAATGGTAACATTTGTTTAAGATTGAAAGGATGCACGAAGACGTCGTCCGTCTGTAGTCAGGAAGGTACCGAACCGATAGAGAAAATTAGAGGAAGAATGGGAGGAAACCAGCGTATCACGATACCTCAGCTGGTTGATAACTTTCCTCAGATTTCTCGGAGTGTTTTGCAGGAGATCATGACATACTACAAATTCCGTGGTTGTTGCGTCTCAGATACACCTTCTACATCAACATCTTCATAGATATTCCGCAAGTCCGGAGAGTACCATGTACCACTACTAATCATTCCCTCCCCTGTTTCATTAGCAAATGGAGCGAGAGAAGGACGATTACATGCCCCCGTATGAGCCCTAATTCACGAGAAATTCTCAGTCCTTACGCGCGACGTATGTTGGCGGCAAAAGAGTCGCTCAGCAGTCAGCTTCAAATGCCGGTTCTCTAACCACAAAAATTAACCTATTACTGCTTCTCCGGATTCTCTTAATAGCTACGGTGTGGAACTGAACGGAATCTTGACCAATGACGAGATGCTTTCCCTATGCTAATGGGGAAAGAAAACAACAGTCTGTTGTGTAAATTCAAACCGACTTGTCCCACAAACCAAAAAACGCACACCGAACTGCGACAGCCACAAAGGTTATGGCAATCGCTTTATGGTACGCTAAAGGAATCTTGGTTATGAATTTTGTGGAACATAGAAGGATAATGAGTTCTGAAGCCTAATGTGAGACAGTAAGAAAACTGGGAAGAATCATTCAAAACAAGCGACGTTGTTTGTTGTCTACGAGTTTCGTGCTTCTGCTCGACAGTATTTGGCAACAATCTGCTCAGCAAACATACGAGTTGTTACGTGAGACGAAATGGAAAATTTTTGAACATCCGCAGTTCAACCCTGATTTCGCTCCAACTGATTTCCACCTACCCACGAACGTGGTGAACTGGCCTGATTTACAAGGAACTGATTCCGACGAAGTACTTACAGATTCGATTAGGTGCTGGTTGCAATCTCAGGAGGCACAATTTTATGCAGAGACAATCGGTCAACTCGTTAGAGCGGTATGGTAAATGCGTCCATGTGATTCGAGTTTATCTGTAGAAGCATCGGTAATTCGGAGGGATAGTTTAAATATTTTATTAATAACTTTAGTTTAACAGTTTGGAACTTGGTGGAACTGAACACACAAGTATTCAATGTTTGCTGAGTGGTCGAGGATGTGCTTACAATAGAAGACTAACAGAACGAGTCTTTGAAGAATCCCGAGAGTGCAGTAAAACATAACACAGAGTTAAGTGGGTTTTGAGCCTGAGTAAATATGTATGTAACAGTAAGCTAGAAGATTGGAAATGGTTCCTGCTCAGCAGGTATGGAGAGGGTCTACGGACAAAGACAAGATTTAAAAAATGGCTCTGAGCACTATGGGACTTAACTTCTGAGGTCATCAGTCCCCTAGAACTTAGAACTACTTAAACCTAACTAACCTAAGGACATCACACACATCCATACCCGAGGCAGGATTGGAACCTGCGACCGTAGCGGCCGCGCGGTTCCAGACTGTGGCGCCTAGAACCGCTCGGCCACTCAGGCCGGCAAAGACAAGATTAGCTTGAGCGAGCGAATGTAGGCGACCGCAGGATAGCCGCGATGAACTGCAGTTAAAAAATGGTTCAAATGGCTCTGAGCACTATAGGACTTAACATTCGTGGTCATCAGTCCCCTAGAACTTAGAACTACTTAAACCTAACTAACCTAAGGACATCACACAACACCCAGCTATCACGAGGCAGAGAAAATCCCTGACCCCGCCGGGTATCGAACCCGGGAACCCGGGTGTGGGAAGCGAGAACGCTACCGCACGACCACGAGATGCGGGCAACTGCAGTTAGTATACGGCTAACGCCAGACATAGTACACACTTCTTTAATAACATGAAATGAGGCTAGCAAGACTGATACGGTAAGTACAAGACCGTCACCTCAATGAACATAGTGCAATAAATACTAAACTCCCTCCGAACAGGCCTTGGAAGGTCCAACAGTACCGACCGGCCGCAGGCAGTGTCATCCTCAGACCACAGGTGTCACTAGATGCGGATATGAAGGGGCATGTGGTCAGCAAACCGCTCTCCCGAGAACGGAGCCGCTATTTCTCGAACAAGTAGTTCCTCAGTTTGCCCCACATGGGCTGAGTGCGCCCCGCTTGCCAACAGCGCTCGGTGGCCGTGAGGTTCTAGGCGCTACAGTCTGGAACCGAGCGACCGCTACGGTCGCAGGTTCGAATCCTGCCTCGGGCATGGATGCTTGTGATGTCCTTAGGTTAGTTAGGTTTAAGTAGTTCTAAGTTCTAGGGGACTGATGACCTCAGAAGTTAAGTCGCATAGTGCTCAGAGCCATTTGAACCATTTGAACAGCACTCGGCAGACCGGGTGGTCACCCATCCAAGTGCTTAAGTTCAGTGATCTGACGGGAACCGGTGTTACCACTGCAGCAAGGCCGTTGGCTAACATAGTGGAATACATCGTACAAAAAACTGCCAACTGCAATCATAAAAATGTTCATTCCACCACAACTATTTACTCTTACTGAGTGATAAATAATTTTACGAGACGCAATAAACCATGCGACTGGCAATGGCATTGCGCAGTAGCCATCATCGAGACAAACAAGGAATATTAGACTGTTGTTGTTAAATATTCTGTAATATATGTCTGAGTGTGTAGAACCAAATCGTTCTCCAGTATTATGCTAGTAAAATGAAGCAATATGTAGTTATTAATTAATAGATTTATTAATCTATGACCAGTGCTGCAATGATCAATGAATGAGGGTGCGCTAGGAGCACAATTAGGTAAATGTTAATACGACATGTAATTACAAATGATAACACTTGGTGTCACCAGACACGTCATGACATAGCCTGTCGATTAGAATATGTATTTCTGTTACGCAACCGTTTTTGTAGGAAGGGCGGTCCAATTGCATGTATGTCAAAGTGTTGTACGAAAGGAGTAAACTGATGGGCAGTTTCTCCAGCTCCCATTGGCTGAGGTGTTACGGCGTTGGTGGATGTTAGTGGTGGAAGAAATGCGCTTGGGAGCAGGAGAGACGAAGAGAAAGGAGAACAGTTCGGGACATCGATGGAGGAGAGACTCAAGTTCCGTGCCTTCGGAGAGAACGGAAAAGTCGTGTGATTAAATTTACGCATGTAGAGACACTTCGGATCGGTGTGGGATATAAGTTATGGGCATCTAAGAATGTAAGTGAAAAAGCTCGTAGATTGATTATACATCGTGGCTTGATCTGAGTGGGGATTCTGTCGTCTTTCGTGTCACACTAGATACTTCAAGGACCATGATATTTTTCGATAAGTAAATTTATTTACGTGTAAAAATGCTCCAGTACGAGTTTGGACCTTACTAAATAAACCATCTGTTTTTAAAAATTAAACCTGCAGCCTTTCAATGTGTATTACTGATGTTTCCCTGTTTGTTTGTGTTCACTTATATTTAATTCGCATAGCTTGTACGCCCTCAGTTATTCGACCGCAGGACCACCTTTTAATAAAATATTTTGCTAATGCAGCAGCGATCCAAGCTTTATTCAGAGCCGTAAATTTCCCCTCTCTGAAATGAGTACGTTAAGCTTGACGGCTCCCTTGGTTCAACGTGTTTGAGAATGACATGTTTCATGTCGTTAGTTTAAGTTATATGACAGTAACAAACTCCCACATCTTTGACAGCGTCATAGTTCACACCATACAAAATCGAAGTGTGCACTCTGCATTATCAGTATCGCACTTAACAGTACGACTGTGAACAAAAGTCTAACACAGTGGCTACGTAACTATATAAACGAGAGGGATTGTGTTTGTGTCAGTCGTTTCTGCCTATGTTGGGGAAGGCAATTTTTCTATAACTTTTTTCTCCCTGGTGTGTGTGTGTGGGGGGGGGGGCGAGGGATATTTTCTGTCTGTCTTCCTACACTTGTGGCTTTTGGAATTACGAACCGTGTCGGATATGTTGTTGATAACAGGTGCAGTCAGCCTGGAAATATGCGGCTATACCTGGCTAGAATGTTACCGATCACTTCGGCAGTGTCCAGCATTTGCTATATAACTGTAACAGTTGTATAGCACATGGTGGATGCGGCAAGGCTTCGTTATCACGGTGTATATTGATACATAATGTGTAAGAGTAAGTGACGTGGTACCAACTGGCTATCACACTGGAAGCAGACAGATGGATAACAACAAAAACCGCACATACTGCCGCAAGCCAGCACCCAGCATTATGCTTGAAATAGCTATGTAACTTTGGAAAACCATCTGAATTTGAGCCTGGAAAGGTTCGAAAACCAGTTAATGGAATGAATAAATAGCTATTTCTAAAAAGTGACTGGTTGCAGTTTATGTATTTACAGTCAGCTACAAACTGCGGCATTTGACTAACAGTAGTTCACAGTGTACCTGGAGTCGGGCAGTAGTACACATTACAGCAAAACGACCCGCAGCGCCTGAGGATGACAACTATAACGGTCGCCGAAATATTATGCAAAAATGGAAACAACTCAGCTTAAACCTGGAAGTACACCGTTAACCAAATGTGACAAGCAAACTTAAGAGGTTAGACTGACATTGGATGTAGGCGAGGAACAGACAGACCTAGGCCGTCTTGTGACGTAATGCCGACGTGTCGCAGCTTGTGGGCGATGCCTTACCCAGCGTGCCGACGGTGAACCCCCAGTCAGCCGCCTGCTGACACGTGTTCAGCAGGGACGGGTAGACTGGCAGCGTCACGAAGGCGATGATGGAGCCCGTGTAGCACGCCGTGATGATGATGCTGAACACCCAGTACCAGCCTGCAACAGCGGGCAACACGCCCACTAGCATTTTACGAGGGGCGTTTGAAAGGTCCATGCAAAAATAAAAACTACTTACGTGTTTGGGGTAAACCTTTTTTATTTTTCGACACAGTCTCCTTTTAGACTTATACACTTGGTCCAACGCTGTTCTAATTTGTTGATCCCTTCCGAATAATAGGAATTGTCCAAGTCTGCAAAATAGACATTAGTTGCTACAATCACCACCTTGCTTGAATAAAATCTTTGTCCCGCCAGCTATTTCTTCAAATTAGGCAACAAATAGTTGTCCGAGGGAGCCAAGTCTGGAGAATAGGGGGGATGTTGTGACGGTACGTCACATAAATGGACACTTGGAGAAAGGGAAATGAAGTTTTTCTTATGAGACGTGTGAATTATAAAATACTTCAAGACTGTGTACGTGTGCGCGATGTATAACAAATAGTAAAGAACGTAAATTGTTATTATCAAAACACAAATATCTATGTAATTAAAAAACACAGTTTTTTTGTATAACCTCTGTGTAACATAGACCATGAAGATCAGAGACAGTGCTTTGATTGAACTATCTCTCCTGTTTTGTTTCGTATAGCAGTAGGCCGCCATTGTAGTGCTGTCTGATAATTAACGTAAGTTTTATCTGTATTTTTTTGAAAAATATAATAGAAATTGTTATTAGCAAGTGTGTATTATTGACTTAGTTGTCACCAATTAACAAAATTTTTACAGAACTTCGTAGTGCAGGGAGTTCATCTCCCCTAGCAGGATTTAGTCGGCCATTAGGTTGATTGTATTATTTAATTAAAATTTCAGGTCATAATATTAAATGTAAATGCGAGAGGCATCTCAATTTTGATCTTTCATTAATTTCGAAGTCAAAATTAATTTTAGTTACCAAAATTCACAGCACTGAATGAGTTCAGTATGTTTCATTTTGGCCGCCTAACGGCAGACGAGATTCTCTCCAGTTTTGCCTTGCAAATAATGAACAAGAAATATTGAAAAGCATTACATTCCGCAATATCTCAGTTAATCTTTGTGTAATTTGGTACATAAATAACTAGTATCCCCTGAGACCCATATTAATAATTACAGTTTGCGTAAGACTACGCATATGTTCTTTTCTAAATAGCAGCGCTCACGCAAACTATTTATTAGAAGGCGGTGAGTCGCGCGCTGTGTTTAAAAAATGTCATATCGTACGTATTTCGGGGCAGCCGATGTCCGTACGAGTGTTATCGCGGTATAAGTTAATTAAAAGTCTCAAGCTAGCCCATAATATTTAAAGTCACCCCAACCAAAATCATAAAATATACAATTATAAAAATAAAAATATGCACTTATACCATGATAATGTGAAACGAGTTGGAATCCTATTTCCATTAATTTTGCGACCACAACTGCTGAGGTGTGTGCTGGGGCATGGTCGTGATGGAAAAGGACTTTTTTGCGGTCCAATCGCTGGCGTTTTTCTTGCAGCTCGGTTTTCAGACTGTCCAATAACGATGAATAATATTCACCTATAATAATTTTACCCTTTTCCTGATAGTCCATGAGGATTATCCCTTGCGAATCCGCAAAGACAGTCGCCATGAACTATCCGGCCGAACGAATAGTCTTCGCCTTTTTTGGTGCAGATTCTCCCTTGGT
The DNA here is from genome assembly GCF_021461395.2 of Schistocerca americana. Classification (NCBI taxonomy): domain Eukaryota; kingdom Metazoa; phylum Arthropoda; class Insecta; order Orthoptera; family Acrididae; genus Schistocerca; species Schistocerca americana. The sequence continues at coordinate 547,426,347 of NC_060119.1, forward strand.
AACCCATTAATTACATTGTTGTTTGGTCTCAGGAGTATATAGTAATGTATCCATGTTTCATCCACAGTAACAAAACGGCGCTTAAAGTCCTGCGGATTCTTCCTGAACAGCTATAAACCACCCTTGCAACACTTCACACGATTCCATTTTTGGGCAAGTGTGAGCAATCGCAGAACCCATCTTGCGGATAGCTTTCTCATGTCCAAATGTTTATGCAAAATATTACGTACCCGTTCATTCGAAATGCCCACAGCGCTAGCAGTCTCACGCACCTTTACTCTTCAGTCATCCATCACCATATCATGCATTTTATCAATGATTTCTGGAGTCGTAACCTACACAGGGCGTCCAGAACGTTCAGCATCACTTGTGCCCATTGGCCACTCCGAAAATTTTGAAGCCACTTATAAACTGTTCTAATCGAAGGCGCAGAGTCACCATAATGTTTATCAAGCTTCTATTTAGTCTCCTGAGGCGTTTTGCCTTTCATAAAGTAATGTTTAATCACCACACGAGATTCTTTTTCGTACATTTTTTGACAATCACTCGACTTCCTTGATTCACACGAATGCCAAACACAAAGAAATAGACCAATATGGCTGAAACTTGGTGTGCGTTCTTTCCAAAGATGCTACTAACTAAACATGACCTCAATACGCGCCGGTGGTGCCATCTCTCGGATTTTGCAAAGACTTTTCAAACGCCCCTTGTACATTTCCAGCAGTCAAGCATTCTCCGTGCTTCCAGTGTACAGGGTGCAACAAAAACACAAGCACTTCGGCGTAGCGACATACATTGAAGATTAAGTAGCCATATGCTTCTTCTTTCTATTCTCAGTTCTCAAAGTCGCACTCCCAGTCTGAGAGGTTGCCACCTGTCGTCCTTTTGCTCGCATGCAGTACGTCCAATCACGCGCTTGTACGTTTTGCATCCCGTAAAAATCACACACAAACCTGTGAATTAATGAAGTAATTCCCTGTACACCAATCGCCAAGAAATTTTATGAAAGCTTTTAGAACATCAATGCACGATCTCATCAAAAGTATGCGGATACCAAGTAGTGGACATTAACATCGTCTGTGTCCACCCTTCGCCTTCGTGACGGCGTGAACTATGCTGGTGATGCTTTCGATGAGGTGGCTGAATTTCTGTGGAGGAATTGCTGCCCATTTTTCCCCCAGAGCCGAAACCAGGGAAGATAGTGATGTTGGACACTGCGGTCTGGAGCAAAGTCGGTGTTCTACCTCATCCCAGAGGTGTTCCAATGGACTCAGACCGGAGCTTTGAACAGGCCTGTCAGGAATGTTATTTTCCAAAAACCATTGCCTCAGAAGGCTAGTTTATGAAACGGTGTATTTTCATGCTGATACAAGCAATCATCGTCTCTGAACTGTTCCTCTACTGTGTCCGCCTCCTTAGCTGAGTGGCTGCGTGATTGCCTCCGGTGCGGCAAGCCCGGATTCGATTCCCGGCCGGGTAGGGGATTTTCTCCTCTCGTGGACTAGGTGTTGTCCTTCTTATCATTTCATCCTCATCACCGGCAAACGAGTCGCCCAGTGTGGCCTCGACTGCAATAAGACTCGGCGGCTGAAGTTACTCGGATGGGGCCTCCCGGCCGGCAAAGCCGTACGATCATTTCATTTTCCCCCCTCTACTGTACACAGCACACAATGCTGTAAGATGTGTTCCAATCCTTCTGCATTTAGCGTTTTCTTATGCGCAATAAGTAAACCAGATCGCAACCACGAAAAATTCCCCAATACCATAACACAGCCTCCTCTGTTGCCATTACTTATGATGACAGATAACGTTCTGCAGGCATTCGCCAAAATGTCTTTACATCAGATTGTCAAGGGATATAGCGTGATTCGTCACTGCAAATCACTCGTTTCCAGTTGCTCTTTATACCACCTCAGCCGTCGGTTAGCACTGACTACAGAAATGCTTGACCGTTACATTCCATTCTTTTTGTATTCCTACACACAGTAAATGTGCTAACTGGACTGCTGGTAGTACTTTGGAACTCATGAGTCATTCCGTACGCTGATTTCATGCGATTTTTTACAACCACTCTTCGCGGTGCTTCACGATCTTTGTTCGTGAGCACGAGAGGTCTACGTGGTCTTGGTGGAGCTGTGGTTACTGATTTGCATTTCTTCCTCACAATCACGCCAGCGACAGTCGACTTAGGCCTCTTTAAAAGGCTGAAATGTCTCTCACGGACTTTTTTAAGGGTGTCATCCATATTCGAATTCACTGAAAAGTCGTGACCGACCCATTCTGCTTTTAATTTTTTTGTACTGACGACACAGTATTGCTGGCCTCCATTTATAGTCGCTGGGTTGCCTCTCGTGAGATCCAGTGGTGCAATTCCGCATTAAATTTGGATATCCGGATACTTTTGATTAGGTAATGCAGTTAATTATGTTTTTCGTAAATCTATAAATTATGTCATGTTTTCCCTTTCAAACAGTAATTATTATTTTCAGTTCTCTGACATTACTGTTTACATTGTCATGCTGTAAAAGTGAGCGAGTGAGTGAATGGAGCATATATGATATGTATGAATCAGTTTATGCTGAATGAGCGTGTGAGTCAGTAGTGAATGACATACATGGCATGAAATGCTTATTGTAAAATAGCTATTTTAGGTATCCTACGAACAAAATCATTACATCCGTCCTTAAATAAAGATGGGGTTGTTTTGAAATTATTTGGTGTTTGGAAAATACAAATTTTGATATATGATTTTTTGCATAAAGGGTTGAGTATCGGCCTATGAGGTAAAGTATCTTGCCGCCAGACAAGAGCTATGAAGCTAGTTGGATACAGTATGTTACAGCCAGTCAGACAGGAGGAACAGTTGCGCATTCTGGAAGCGGTAGAGATTTGCCCGCGCTCCGTGACTCTTGATTCAGCTTCAGAAGTATTTTCTGGTGTTGTAGTAGTTTGCTAAAAATATTTTAATTTGCTTTTGCTTGGGAATCTGAGTAGTTCGAAAAGTGATGAGATCCATTGCGAATGATGTTTCCAGAAGTTCTGGGACACCATGACTTCCTGCTGTAAGGGCACAGTTCAGTGGCATACTACGTAGAACTTAGATAATTGAATCGTGGTGAATTGTACAGTTCTGGCCGAGCACACTAAACCGATGAACATTCCGTAAAATTTTAACTTTTTATTCACTGGTAAATGTAGAGGTTCTTTGGAGGGCAGACAGCGAGTTCTATGTTTACCTACTGAGAGAATGCGCTTTTCGAATGAACGTTAGTGAGAGAACGCACTTTTCGAATGAACGTTAATGAGGGAATGCGCTATTCGAATGAACGGAATAGCACAAATTTTGATTAAGTATTTTTTTTTACTTCAGAAGGTGGTTGGTTAGTTGATTCGGAGGAGGGAACCAAACAGCGCGGTTATCGGTCCCATCGCATAAGGGAAGGTTGGAGAAGTAAGTCGGCCGTGCCCTTTCAAAGGACTATCTCGGCATACGCCTGAAGCGATTTAGGGAAATCACGGAAAAACCTAAATCAGGATGGCCGGAAGCGCGTTTGAACCCTCGTCCTCTCGTATGCGAGTCCGATGTGCTAACCACTACGCCACCTCACTCGGTCTCAGAAGTTGTTTCTTAGTATGTACTTGGTAACAGTATTTGTATTGGTAAAGACATAATGTGGCATTTTAGCTTTGATGTTGTTTCACGAGGGGTGTTCAAGTAACTCATCACATTTTTTTCTTTGGTCAGTTTCGGTTGACAAAAATCGGAATTTGGGATACCGGGAGATATTCCTGTTTGAGTCACCGTAGTTTCATGTAGCTCCGATAGGTGGCGGTTATGTAGGTAGCCTTCAAAATGGCGTTTGTAACGGAGGTACATTACAAGCAGAGAGCTGTCGTTGAGTGTCTGTTGGCGGAAAACCACAGCATCGCAGATATTATATGGCTTACGCAATATCTACGGAGACCCGACACTGAACAAAAGCACGGTGAGTCGTTGGGCGAGGTGTCTATCATTATTGTAACAAGGTCGCGCAAAGTTGCCCGATCATTCGCCTGCGGGTCGACTGCATACAGCTGTGACTCCTCCTACGTTGGAACGTGCGCACACTCTCATTCAAGGTGATCGACGAATCACAGTCCTTCGCCGCACAGCTGGACATTTCTTGTTAGTGTTGACACACTCGTCCGTCAATTGAGGTACTCAAAGGTGTGTGTCCGCTGGGATCCTCGCCGGCGAACAGAAGACCGTAAAGAACAACGAAGGAATATCTGCGTCGAATTGCTTACGAGTCACGGGGCTGATAGCGACGATTTTTTGTCGGACATCGTCACAGGCGATGAAACGTGGGTTCATCACTTCAAACAGGAGACAAAGCGACACTCCATCGAGTGTCGCCACACAAAATCTCCTCCGGAGGAAAAGGTCAAAGACGCATCCTCAGCCGGTACAGTCATACCGACGATCTTCTGGCACTCTGGAGGGCTATTCTACATCTACAGCTACATCTACGTGATTACTCTGCTATTCACAATAAAGTGCCTGGCAGAGGGTTCAATGAACCGCCTTCATGCTGTCTCTCTACCGTTCCACTCTAGAACGGCACGCGGGAAAAACGAGCACTTAAATTTTTGCGTGCGAGCCCTGATTTCTCTTATTTTATCGTGATGATTATTTCTCCCTATGTAGGTGGGTGCCAACAGAATGTTTTCGCAATCGGAGGAGAAAATTGGTGATTAAAATTTCATGAGAAGATCCCGTCGCAACGAAAAACGCCTTTCTTTTAATGATTGCCACTCCAATTCATAATCATGTCTGTGACACTATCTCCCCTATTTCGCGGTAATACAAAACGAGCTGCCCTTCTTTGTACTTTTTCGATGTCATGCGTCCGTCCCACCTGGTGCGGATCCCACACCGCACAGCAGTACTCCAGAATAGGGCGGAAAGTGTAGTGTAAGCAGTCTCTTTGGTAGACCTGTTGCACCTTCTAAGTGTTCTGCCAATGAATCGCAGTCTTTGGTTTGCTCTATCCACAATATTATCTATGTGATCGTTCCAATTTTGGTTATTTGTAATTGTAATCCCTAAGTATTTAGTTGAATTTACAGCCCTCAGATTTGTGTGACTTACCACGTAATCGAAATTTAGCTGATTTCTTTTAGTACTCATGTGAATAACTTCGCACTTTTCTTTATTGTGTTTGATGTCTTCGTTCATGGTGCAAAAATCAACTCTGAAGTGTACTGTGCTGCCCTCAGGAAACTGAAGAAACGGCTTCGGCGTGTTCGTCGCCCTAAAATGCAAAGGAACTTCTCCTTCACCATGACAACGCAAAGCCTCGCAGCAGGGGCTGACAAAACTTCATTGGACTGTTCTTCCTCGTCCATCCTACAGCCCAGATCTCGCTCCTTCCGACTTGAATCTTTTTGGCCCAATGAAGTATGCACTGTGAAGGAAGCAGCACATGAATAATCATGTCTGTGACACTATCTCCCCTATTTCGCGGTAATACAAAACGAGCTGCCTTTCTTTGTACTTTTTCGATGTCATGCGTCCGTCCCACCTGATGCGGATCCCACACTGCACAACAGTACTCCAGAATAGGGCGGACAAGCGTAGTGTAAGCAGTCTCTTTGGTAGACCTGTTGCACCTTCTAAGTGTTCTGCCAATGGGAAGATTATTGATGCAGCAAGACGTTCGCTCTGACGTCGACCAGTAGAGTGGTACCGTGCGGGCACACAGCCCCCCCTGTAAGGTGGTGTAAGATCGTCGCACTGAACGGGGATTATGTTGAAACGTGGGGTTTTGTAGCCAAAAGAATGGGGAATGATATGGTGCACTGAAATCCTGAATAAAAGCAACCTGCTTTCAGTAAAAAATGTATTGCATTACTTATTGAACGCCTCTCGCACTATTAAAAATTATTTCATTTTTTTCATTATTATTCTATATCTTACATGAATTCGATGTCAGATGATGTAATGAATCACATTCCAGTGTGAACACATAACAAACTCTGTAGCGGCACGTGTGTAACGCACACCCATGTCCGACGAGAGACAGAAACCATTGTCCTCCACTTCACGAGGTAGCAATACCGCCGAGGAGATATTACGAAGGATGGGAATTTCTAGATTCCTTTGTTATTTCTCGAATATGCACCTCACATGGCAAGTGGGACCAACGTCGTAAAAACAAGTACTGATCTATTGTACAATCAGCTACAGTCTCTCTGCTAGTAGACTGTGTGCAGGGTCGGGTGTGCGGATACGTGCTAACTCACTGAAACATCTGTCTTGATCAACGTCACTTACAGTCAACTTCCTGTGGTGAGCAGAGCCTCAGAAGTCATCACGTGTTAACTTGTTGTCCGGTATTGCCACGTCATTTGCTCTGGCGACAAATTCTCGGTCGCCAATCGCAGTATTTTCGGACAAGCGTCGTGTTCCGTAAATTATACTATAAAAACGAATTTTAAAATATGTGAACCGATTAATTTGTATATTAACAAACATAGTTAAATTACACAGCTACGTCAACAGTCGGTATTCCTCACTGTGTCTGACTCCTGTACAAGCAAAACAGGCTACCGCTTTTCCGTTTGTGCGCTAACGCGTAATGGCAAAAGTACATTTAATACCATGCACGAAAAGTCCTCGTTTAAATGGAAGCACTATTTCACAGTTTATCCCGTAATCTACATTGGTGTATAAACGTTACACGCAGAATCAATGAACTGACTAAAGAGAATTATTCAGTAGGTTAATTCTAACATATTCATTCGTTATTGTGTTCCGTAGATACCAACAAGAACAAGGACCTTCACGGATCTGCAACGAGTCAAGGTATATATTACCACAAGAAAATTCATTTATGCTGATGACATTTGTTTGGTGGCCAGAGGTCCTGATGCTGAAACCACTTTATCCATTGACACAGAAGTCCTAACTGTGTGCTTCAAGACATGGTGCCTACACTCCTCCATGGAAATCCTCAGAAAACAGTTAGTTGTATCTGTATTTCATCTACGCAACAGACAGCCAAGTTACAAACCAAAATCAGATTCGCGTGATTTCATCTCAAATCATATAGGTTACGTCAACTCGTGTTCATGAATTTCTTTGGAAAAAATTTATATAGCATAAGTGTTAAGAACAAAGTAGTTCCGTTTTATCTTAATTTTTGTAAATGGTACGGCACTCTGAAGATTGTATATTTTGTAAATAACTCTTAAAATAATAGAGAACAAAAAAACTCAGAGTACTGTAGACCTGGCAGATGTTTTGCGTTAAAGCTCCCTCTTAGCATGTTGAAATTTAGTTGACACCCGCACACTTATGGCCTTCTTTCAACTTACAAGTTTAGGACGAAAATACGGAATTTAAGTTAATTTTTCCACTTAAAAAACTTTTTTCCTAAGTTGGAAAGTCACACAACACTATCGTTCCTGTCACATTACCAGATACTACTGATGTAATTGTAAACAGTATCTTCTCTGCTCCAGGTATCTGTATTAAGTGAATATTTATTACTAAAAATGTAAAAAATTGCATTTTTACGAGTTTTTACGAATTATATACTCGAAAAACCCCATCCGAAAACTTTTGAGAATTACACAAAATATTGGGCTAATATGTTTGTAGTCAGTGCAAACACAATGGCTAATATTTTTCTGTGTAAAGTGTAAAAAATTTTTCAACATTTCGCCTATTTCGTATTACTGAAATCCTAGTTTAAAATATGCATGTTGGCAACACTATTTCCAGCGCTCTTCTGTTTATAACAAACGAGTGAGAACTTGAAGATGAACCATTCAGCATCGAGTTTTGTGTCTGGTTTGAACTTTTTGTTAGATACAATATCTGTGAGGAAATACAAGGTGAAAGAGCGAGTTGTGTGGGTATGAAAAACGCCACAAGAAGGTAGTGTTTAAGGAAAGTGAAAAACACATCACAGTTTTTGGCAATCTGTCAGAAGTATTGCAGAAATATTTTGGTCCTCAAATAACGGTATTAGCATCACATCCATTGTGCAGGAATTGCTCACTCACTACAAGAAGAAATTTAGTGACAACCCACCTGAACGATCACCATTACCTGACTGTGAAACTGAAGAAGGCAGTGCAGATGTTTATATTCCTGGGTGTAAAGTTGTTGATGTGCTGAATGTTAGCATTTCTGCTGTAGCCTCTACTATATCCTCCTCAAACGTCCAGAAAGGTAAGAAGCACAATAAGAAAACAATATGTAAAAAGAAAAGTGGAAGAAATTGAAACAAGTCTTACAAAAGCAACATCTTCAAAACTTTGTGAAGTGTATATAGTAGATTCTCTTGGTGCAGAACCTGAAGATAGTGATACACGAAATGTGACGTGTGGCTTCAAAACCTAAATACTGCTATCTCAGCAGCCACTCACACTGAGACAGTACAGTTACGGACTCTGATACCAGGTAGCCACACTAAGCATCAGATGAAGAAATACATACCCACCTACGCACATAGTTTGATTTCAAAAGCTCGTAAAATAAAGAATGAGAAGGGTATTTGGGCATCTCCAGATTCTTACTGTGGGCATCCGTTTCAAGATGATACGCTTACTGTTTCTCTGGAATATTGCCTAAGTGATGACAAAAATTGCAGCAGGCGAAGTCCTAACCAGACTCATGTTATCTCTGTTAGTGAAAATGGTGAAAAAGGTAAAAAGCTAAAAAGATGTATGACAAGATCAATAAGAGAAACATATCTCCTAATGAAAAAGTAGGAACCGAATTTAAAAACTGGTCTCGCAAAATTCTACTCCTTACGACCAAAATGGATAAAATGTCAGCCAATGAAAGAAGTATGCACATATATTTTCTGCACTAATCGGAAACTTGTATTTCCATCCATAAGCAGTGTCACAGGGAAGAATAACACAGAGATGGACATGATGCTTTTAAGTATATGTCAAGAGCTGCAAGTTAAATGTTGGTTGCAGGAGTGTGCAGTGTGTTCTGGTGCTGAAGTGATGACTGCTGAAGCATTACACATTCAGAATACTGACAATGATGTAATCTATACATTGTGGGAGGAGGAGAGTTGGTGAAGAAGACAGTACAGCCAGAGAAGTTTATTACAGAAATTAGGCACTAGGTCAGGAAAGGAATAGCTCACCATCATATCCGGAGGATTCAGTGACAGGCCATAGCAGAAATAAAATCAGCCACTTCAGAACTGGTCTGTTGCTTTTCAGAACGAAATTCAAAGTTACCATTGGCACACATCACAGGTATCAACATTCACTTGCGTTGCTCACTTCCTTGGAACATCACACTGTTCTGCTATTGTCAGTGATGATCTCATTAATGATAGTGTACATGCTCGCTACGTTGTCAGGACATAGGATCTAGAGGCCATGCATTTCCTAAACATGTGTATGTGACTGACGGTGCAGCATCTCATTTTAAAAACCGCCTTCAGCTTTATGAGCTTGGTCAACACTGTAGCAAGGAATTGAGACAAAAAATGGATATTTTCTGCAACAGATCACGGAAAAGTGCATGTGATGTGATAGGATGTCTCTGTAAACATACTGCAACACGATTTAATCTCCAGCATGAAGTTGTTGATGCTATAAGAGATGCTACTGGATTTGTACACACCATATTAACATTAGCCAGAAACGTGAAAGTCTTAATTCTAAATGAAAGTACATTACGTGTAATCCGTTTAAAAAAGAGAGAAGAGCGGTCTGCCATGAAGCCTGTGGTAGGAATTCAATCAACTCACTACTGAATTGCATTGCGGTGTGGCACATACGTTGCAAGAATGGTTCTCCAGGAAATTCAGCCTGTTACTGAGTGTGAAACGCGGAGACCACAGTACACATTAAAAGGCTTTGTAGAGAGCTACTTCATTTCTTGTACGTATGACAATCAGTAGTGGGTAGGACAGAAAATAAGTGTCTCTGTTGAGCTGCAAGACATAAGCGTTTTCTTCATGACACCTCATGGTCCTGCTAATGCTATCAAATGGCCTTCATCAAACGATCAGTGTACAGTTACCATTTGCCAAGTACTGCTCTTGTTGGATCATCCTTGTCCGTGTGCAAAATAAGTTTGGCTATACAAGTTCAATGAAAAGCAGTTGGAAAAACAAATGTACTCTTTTCATCAGTGCAGTGTTGATTGTTACATTATAGGCAATTTTAATTCATGGAAAGTCATGAAGAAGCAAAATCATAACAGAAGACGATAATAATTTGTGAAAAACATCATAAAAAGAAAAAAGAGTATAAATATTTTATTCATCTCATTTTTGTTATATTTGTTTTCGAACAAAACTATGAAATGTTTTCCCACTCACGTATAATGTTGTAAAGTAATTATTTTGATTCAGAAATACCAGTTTTACATGACATTTACTTAAAATCAGCGATCAATTTAAATATTTAAGTGTCTATGATTTTTTGGCATTGAGAGTAGAGCTAGGTCTACCTAAAAAATTTCTCACATTTTGTACAGACAAGTATTGCCCACTCTGATTGTACATTCGCTAGGTACAATGACTAACTAAGGCATCACAAAATTTTTAGAACATTTAGGATGGGCGGTCTGGAGAAAATATTTTCTAAATAATCAAAAAATTTCAGATTCTTTCATCTTTAAGTACAATTATTTTGACAGTAAGAATTCCATAAATTAATGTCATAGCTGGCAGTCAGCAGTCGTTCCACTTTATCATTTCTCGAGACAGTTAACATCCTGTAACTATTCATACTTTCAAAACATAATTTTGAAATCCGAAAATGTTACAAATTTTCATAATTTATTTTTCAGAAAGAAAATTAAGAAAAAAGCTCATAAGTGTGTATGTATTAAACACGTCTCACAGTATTGGGAAAAAGAATTCGTTGAAAATAAATTCGGACCTCTATCACTGTTGGTCTCATTATTACAATTTTTCAGCTTTCCTTTTCGTTACGGTATTTTCAAAAATACTATCATTTAGAGAGGTCTGCAGCGTTTTAACAAATCATCAGAAAATCAAAATATTGCAGTTTTGGAAAGGTATCATATGGAACTCGAACATTTATTTTCTTCAGCAAACTTAGAAATAGTGATGTGACGCATTCACTCTTGACCTGTATGATTTGATATAAATCTATACAACATAGTCTACGGAGAACAGCGACCTGATGCTCTATTTAAGTTAGAATTTACGAACTTACGGTTGTGTGTATTTATCCGCGAATGTTGTGTATTCATCAAGCGATAATAAATAAGTAGAAGAATGATCTGTATACTGTATTAACAATTAAACATAATATACTGCTTAATGCTATTAATGCTTATGCCATCTAAATTTTATCGAGCAAATCAGTAAGAAAGCTGCTGAAAGAACTATGAAGAAACCTGCTGTTAGCAGCTAAATATTTATTTGACAAGATCATCACCATCATCATCATCATAACAGAAGCTTTCTTTACACAGAAAATAATTGTATTTTTCTTTAAATTTCAACTGTAGACCTTTAATGTATTATGCTTAATACTACATAATTTTAACAGAGGACTCACTAACAATGCTACGAATTCAAAAATTATGCTGAAACGAAGAGAGTGATGTACTGTATAGCTAATGCTGCTGTTAGTATTAATAATGCACACGAGAAGGACGATATAAGCACAAAACATCAGCTAATATAAATGAATCTGATGTACAAAAATGAACTAAAGGTTATTGCGTACTGTCAGATGAAACATAATTGATTTATGAGTCTTTAAGTATGTCACGCAAGTGACCACTTAGGAATGGAAAATATGTTTCATTTCCACGGGGAATAGCGACCACGTAATGGGAGTTCGCCAAGCGATAAGTTTACTTCCCGCAAAACATACTTGCACTGATGTTTATTCAATACGTGTAAAGAAAAAAATGTGGCACAGTTCTAAACTGAAGAGCGCATGGTTTATTTTTTTATTTGAATCAGAAATCAACGGAATTATGTTCACGTTGTTTGAACAAACAACTCGCCCGGAGAAGGAGGAGATGTTGTCATAACATTTACGAGGCAATAAGGAGGGGCGAAACTGCCTGGCAGGCACTACTCTTTATCTCGGCCACTAAAAAAATACATCAGGTTCGCAAGGAGGCCATCACTGTTCTCACAGTCTACCCACGAGATTTCCTTGGAGAGGATAACTCACTCTCCGCCTATTGCAACTAGCTCCGAGCAGCACTGAATGCCGCAAGCTAACAAACGTTTTTGACGCTGCTCAGTTTTGGCATTGGTTCGTTTTAAGTCTGTATGCTTCTGCTATCACGCTCTTCGTAATGGAGTGTTACAGTAGAAGAATTTGTCATTTTCCCGGCTTGTTACAGCGTAGCATGAAAAACAGCTGTAACAATGATCGAAACAACACGAAAGTTGCACATTTACTGTCTGACTGAGATACTTAATAACGTCGAAAGAATAGAGATACTTAATTAATTTTTTGTTTGTTTACAGGTGCATTTCTGTAGTCGTGCTGCACATTCACATACACAAGCTAAAGCGAATCAGAACGCCGTCTTCCCTCTTTTTTTACTGTTATTTGCATCATCAGTCTTCTGAATGGCTTGATGCGACCCGCCACGAATTCCTCTCCTATGCCAACATTTTTCCCTCATCTCGGAGCAGCAATTGGAACCTACGTCCTCAATTATTTGCTGGATGTGTTCCAATCTCTGTTTTCCTCTACAGTTTTCACCCTCTACAGCTCCCTCTAGCACCATGGATGTTATTCCACTATTTCTTAACACATGCCCTACCGTTCTGTCCCTCCTTCTTGCCAGTGTCTTACGTATCTCCATTTCCTCGCCTATTCTGCGGAGAACCTCCTCATTCTTTACCCTATCAGTCAACCCAAGTTTCAATATTCTTCTGTACCACCACATTCCAGATGCTTCGATTCTCTTCTGTTCCGGTTTTCGCACAACCAATGTTCCACTTTTATACAATGCTGTGCTACAAAGGTACATTCTAAGGAATCTCTTCCTCAAATTTAGGTTTATGTTTGACACTAGTGGACTTCTCTTGGCCAGGAATGCCCTTTTTGCTAGTGCTAATCTACTTTTTACGTCCTCCTTGCTCTGTCCGTTATGGGTTTTTTGAAGCTTATCATTCATAGCCCTTCAACTTGAATTTTAACTCCGCTCTTGAATATGTGTTTTAGAATTCCTGCGTGTCATAAGCAACCATAACAAATATCTTATACAAATGCAAGAAAACTTAGACATTCAGAAAGCCATAACTCAAAACAAACATGTGACAAATGAGTTAACACACATCAGTACAGGCTCCCTACTACACTTAATAAAAGAAATGATAAGTTAACAATCGTACCTCTCATATAAGCAATAAAAAAAAAAGAGGGATCTCCCCCTCCCTTCGCCTTCTGGACACACACACACACACACACACACACACACACACACACTCACATGCATACGCAAACAGATCACAGATACTTCAAAAATTACACTCAAAAGTTGGCAATAACATTCGATCTTTGGCAATAACATCCGACAGTCGGCAACACAAACCAAAACATTGCACCAAATCAAGCGTCCAGTTGCTACTGCTGTGAAATGTGGAAAAAAATCCCAAACGGCATTTATAAGAAGAGGAACGGCACCAAAAATGGAACGGAAACGTAATATGTAGAAAATAGTCCACGCAACCTGTAAGTAGAATTTAAAATATTACTGCATCATAGCAAAAACGAACCACCAGAACTGTTTATAACTTATAGGTACATTGCCCCAAAATGTAAACTAAGTAGTAAAAATACGTACATGTTCCAGGCCTCTGAAGACGCCTTGCATAGTATATAGGCGAAACGTGTATTGCACGAAAATAGTGTTTCATTCACTTGTAGTCAGACGGTCCAAAAATTAAAAATTATCAATATACCTTAATACTAGTTCTATGTTTAGAAATTAAGAACACGTTCCCTTTTCACTAACAGTGAAGAAATATTGATGAATTACTCTAAAGTGACATGTTCATTCTAAGTTTAAAAACTTCATTTTACTCTACATACAATTCTTGAGGGCTAAATATTGTACTCACGCTGAAGGCAAACAAAGTCTTTTTACTCCACGATAAAGTCCCAGCTAATTCTTGACACGCAGTCACACAAGCTACTTCTTTTGGCTATTGAATACTGTATCATCCTCCGCATTCTCCTGAGATGTCCCCCAATGACATCCTCCTCTTTCCTCAGGTGAGTGACAGACATTTCCAGAACGAAGCCAAGGTGATTTTCGAGATGCTAAGTCTCCCGAACAGCCAGCATGCTGATATCTACAATAGAGGTATCTGCCAAGTCATCTATCGTTGGGACACATGTTTCGAATTGAAGACTGAATATACAGGACAGGAGTCACACCTTCGGCCATTTGAAGGTCGCTGTTCGAAATTTTACGAGTAACGGGTAAAAGTCCTCCTCATCCTCATGATAATAGTTACGGCTTCAACGAAAGTACTGTTAGGCACCTTTCTGATTGATGACCGCTGCTCCGCTGCCCACGATTCACAGAGAGTGGTACAGCTATGTCCAGACCACATACGTCACCCTCCAGATGTGCCCGACATATCTGCGATCAGGTCACTTAGGGGCCTCAAAAGAGTCCTCATGTCTCTGGAGTGGTTTTCCTAACTCATGAAGACAGACAACGCTCTTGGGGCACTTTGGTTTTCAATTTTATCCTGTGATAATATTGGTGCAGTGTCCAAGACAATAAATAAAAATGTATGTGTGTATGTGTTTCTGTGGGTGTGTTTCTGTGTGTATAGCATCAGTTGAAACGACGTGTTTTCATGATTCATCTAATATCCCACCACTCCAGCGATATGGTGATGACTCAGAGAGTTGCAGCGAAAACATAGGGTTAGTCATAAGTGCTTTGGGGTATTAAAAGACGGCTGCATGACAACTACTACACTTACAGAGAACAGAAAAATATCTGTCGCTAGATCACCTCTTCAAGTTCCGATCGTTATATGCGCAATGGTGTAGTTGCAGAGCACACCATTAGCTGCCGGACGTATCAGAACAGTAAGATATATAATCCATATCAAACTGATTCATGTCTGATATGTGTCTGTTTCACGCATGTCTTATAGTTTTCAGGCAGTCGTCTTCCGAAGCCCGGAGACATTTGTTGATAAACCTGTATTTTTGTGTCACGTGATACAGTTTCAACTGCTGTGATTTCAGCAATCACGACAAACACGTCACATTTGGATGGCTGTTAGCTCTCAACAGGGAATAAGTACCCAGTCCAGCAGATGGACCGGCACTTCATATATCATTAGTGGAGCCTCCACACGCTGATGTTTCAATATTTTCTAGACCTTGACTATGACTTGGATCTCTGTTCATCTCACTATTTTCCCAGTTACTGTCTCCTTTTTATGTCCCTAGTCTTTTAGAATTACAGTCTGGTTTCTGAATAAGTTGCAGCTTATCTTCTGCTTCCTCTGTTTTCCACATAATTACTACAGAACTGACTGTAGTCCTTATGTAGAGTGGAGGGGCCTTTGGTGAACGACTCACCAATGAGCATCCTGGTGGCGTTTTTGGTGGAGTTGCTCCAGCAGCGGCGGCCGGTGAAGGTGAAGGCGTTGGTGAAGGTGCCGAACACGTACCAGAACATGTTCTCCAGCTCCCAGGGGTCCTCCAACAGGTGCCGCAGCGAGTGTGTGTTGGAGAAGGCCAGTGGGAAGATGGCCAGCAGGTAGACCACTGTGAGCGCCAGCCACACGCTCCAGTCGAAGGGGCCTAGGATGGCGCGGTACCTGCCAACCAAAAAGATAGCAATCCTTCCAGGCCTGTTCCAGTCCATATACTCAGCCACATTAGAGCTCTCTCTTTCCCTCGCCTAGTCTTGTACTCTTTACACCTCATAACCATGGTCTGGAGTCAATCCTAGTTACATCTATCCCAAAACCAGTGTTTCCATACCACCCATCCTCTCACTAAAAACTCATCACTAATACCAAACCTCCAGCCCCAGTGAGACCTCCTATCTTACATCACAAGAACTACTCAAGCAGTGCTCTCCCAAATTATCCCTTCCTGAGTGCAGGCCCTTCTCGTTTCGGGGTAGCCCCAAAGTTCTAGTTATCACTTTGAGAAAATAAAGCTACATAATTCATATTTTGTTTGTTTGCAGCTACATGTCTGCAGTTGTGGTGCACATTGAAATGTCCACGCCACAGTACTGCAGCATGGCATCAGAGAAGAAGAAAGAAAGTGGCGCATCATGTCTGCGTCCATTGATAAAGTGAGGATGGGCTGCCACATTTCCTGTTCCACTCACGAATGGCGCGTGGGAAGAATGACTGTCGGTAAGCCTCCGTAACAGCTCCAACTAGTCTTGTTTTCCCGTCGTTATCTTTTCGCGAGATGTTTGAGCGAGGAAACAATGTGCTGCTTTATTTATTTTGGAATGCCCTCCCTCTAAAATTCTAGCAATATACCTCTGCATTATGCACAGCACCTCTCTTGTAGCGTCTCCCACTGGAATTTGATGACCACCCGCTTACTCAACGAATCCGTGACGAAACGTGCCCTCTTCTCAAATCTGCTCTGACTCTGCTGTCAATCCTACCTGGTCAAGATAGCAGACAGTTAAGCAACACTCACGAATTAGGCGATCGGCTGTTTTGTAAACTATTTCAATTATGGATGAACTAAGTTTCTGTGGGATTCTTTCAATGCGGCATCTGCTTTTACTACAGGTCGTTTACATCGTCGTTCCGCTTAAAGTTTCAGAGTATGAATAGCTCTAGCTCCTTTACGGCTGTTACTGTTTCACCGGTTGTTTAGTCGAAAGGAATGACTGTTTCCGCCTATTTATTCCATTTATTTACCTTTAATGTCAACAGTTAATCCCTGATCAAGGGTCGATTGTTCAACAGAAACATCCGCAAACAGCCATTTGGAGTTTCTGCCGTTATCTGCCAAGTCAATTATATGCATGGCGAACCTGGACTCCACGGACAACATTTGGGAAGTTGTTCAAGAATATTTTTTGACAGCAGGTGATTACAATTAAACTGGCGGTATTCCGAGAGCTACACTGTAGGCTGTACACATCGCAGAACGCAGAAACATCATAGGTATGTTATTGCATTCTTTAATCGGTCCGATCGTGGTCTATTCTGAAAAAAATAATAATTCTTATTCTTGTGAACAGCAAAAATATGGCGCTGCAAGCAGTCAAATATGGTGTCGGTGCAGGAATAGGAGAGGAACGATCGAACACATCATAACGGTGATTCTGGCACGAATAATTAGTTTATGGTCACAAGTTATGTTTTCAGTATGGTCTCCCGCCTCAGCAACATGCTCCATCCTTAACGCGACAATATCACCAGTTGCTCGAAGCATATCCGGTGAAACCAGAGCGATATGTGCTCGTATGCTATGCTTCAGGTCAGGAAGAGACTGGATACATCCCTGGTAGACACGATCTTTCAGATATCCCCATGACCAGAAGCCATATAGATTTAGGTCGGGAATCTGGAAGGCCACACTTCCTGAAATTTCCTAGAGGTGATGGGGTCGTTACCGAAGATTTACGTGGCAAATAACATGTGGCGTCGCCCCATCTTGCGTGAAAATGGTGGCGTGGGCGCAGTTGCGTTGCTGCAAAGCTGAAATCAAGTGTTGCCCAAGGAGGTCCTTATAACGAGCAGATGTCACTCTACGCCCAACAGGCTACTGATTGTGAAATAGCGCCACAGAGTCACATACGCTGAGTGCAGTGGAAGTTCCTGCACAACATGTGCCGGAGTAGAGCCCCGTATGCGACAGTTCTGTGCATTCACGGCAACGTGCAGAGTGAAATGTGCTTCGTAAGTCCTAACAATATTATTCGGCCACATGTCATCCATTTTTAGAAAACGAAGAGCGAAGTAAAAAAAAAAAAAAGAAATGGTTCAAATGGCTCTAAGCACTATGGAACTTAACATCTGAGGTCATCAGTCCCCTAGACTTAGAACTACTTAAACCTAACTAAACTAAGGACATCATACACATCCATGCGCGAGGCAGGATTCGAACCTGCGACCGTAGCAGCAGCGCGGTTCCGGACTGAAGCGGGCGTAGTCATGGCGTTGTTGTCTATCTTGGGGCTTCGTGTGGTGCACATTCTGTATCTTGCAAGGAGGTTGCAAAATCTTTTGAACTGTTAACCGGAGGAAAGACAATTCCCGCGACACAACTCGAGCACTGGCTGCAGAATTTGAGGCATGTGCTCCACGATCGGCTATAGCTACAGCAACTTCATGGAAAACTACCATGGGAATGAGCCACTTCCCTCTCCCTGCTGCACCATCTAATTCACTTGTTTCTTCAAATTTATTGATCATATTCTTTAGTCCATTTACTGACATGGGACCTCTTCACAGCTGTCTCTGTCAAAGATATTCCAGCAAAGCAGTGCTGCTGTTCTTACAGATCTGATAAAATAGTTTTACCAGAAGTGCAGTGTCATTCCTCTCAATGGTCACTGCGTTTCGCATGGAAAACGGCAACCGTCTTAACCCTTTACACCAAAAGTCACTTCAGAAAAAAAACCGACGTGCGTTGGCAAGGGACAAATAGCATGCTGACATCAAACCAGGAAACATTTCACATTCTGACTACTTATGGCGCCATTTTTCACCTAGGACGGAATTTGGAACAAGTATTTTTTCAGCATACTCCACGAGCGCACCGATTAGTGAACATACCTAAGATGATTCAGCGTCCTGCGATGTATACGTCCCGCACTGCAGTGTTCAGTACACAGCAAGTTTAATAATAGCCATTCTGTATTTTGGAACAAGGCATATGTCGTCTTTGATGGCTCGTTAGCGAGTAGTAATGTTTTTGTGATTCATTTGTTACCCTAATTACCTTGTTTCTGTGAAAACTGCTTCATAGCAGTGAAAAACCACGAAATTTGAAATCGTCAGAGAGTACAACACACAACACAGCGTAGTGTACCAACACTTAGATGCAAAAGTACTGTCGCTGTGGGAACAGGTCAGCGCAGTGCCACTGCGACGTTTTTCTGTTGCATTCAGTAAACCAATGTACAAGATGCACCTCGGTTAATTCTTCACCAGAAAGGCTAACCATGCTGCTGTATATCGCTTTAACGTACAACTAAGACTTCCAGAAAAACAGACCCGAAACGGAACCGAGTAGCTCTTTATGTATGCTAGACAGCGAAGAGTACAGTGCGCTTTACTGTTGCTTGTCCGAACACAGCGAATACCGTAGACATCTGCAGTGTTGCGCTGATATTTTCAGTGCAGTATAGACAGAAAGATAAAAGGGGGTTTGGTGGGAGGGAGAGATAGAGTTACTCTGTAATCGGTCACAGGAAACCAAGAGCATTTGGTACTAAAATTTTGAGAGACTTGTTCGGTGATTATCGGGTTTCGGCATTGATTTGTATAATGTTGGATTTGCGGAATTTCAAAATTTCGTGGTCAGAGGAATGGTTACTGTAACTCCCAGTGGTGCACAGATGAGCTGCTGCCACCTCAGCAAACACACGTAAACATTGACTTGAAGCTGACTAAGTAGGGAAATTTGGTCAGTAGTTTTGAACTAAATATTTTGTTTCAAATATAATGACAGCTGTAGCAGAATTTTACAAATCAGCCTTCTGTGAAAGTGTTTTTCGATCTCAAGGCACTTGTCTAGTACTCGCTCTAGGCCTGAAGCTATTTCTTAATTTGTGTTTACGTCTTAATTTTATGGAATGCCATTCTATGCTAAATTGTAGACTGGCAGCATACCGTGTTTTATCGTTTTAACTGCCCACATGGCTTCATATTTACTCCTAGAGTAGACCGAGCGAGGTGGCGCAGTGGTTAGCACACTGGACTCGCATTCGGGAGGACGACGGTTCAATCCCGTCGCCAGGCATCCTGATTTAGGTTTTCCGTGATTTCCCTAAATCGTTTCAGGCAAATGCCGGGATGGTTCCTTTGAAAGGGCACGGCCGATTTCCTTCCCAATCCTTCCCTAACCCGAGCTTGCGCTCCGTCTCTAATGACCTCGTTGTCGACGGGACGTTAAACACTAACCACCACCTAGAGTAGAATATAAACTGTCAGTTGTACAGTTTCTTTGCCTCACAGACAACCATGTTATTTTTTTTTTTTTTTTTTTGAAATAGTCATGAAATTTATTGTCCATTATTCCGGTGTAAGCTACACAAGAAACTGTCTCATTTTTTTTGCAAGAAATTTGTATTCCATCCTACTAGCTTTTTGCAGTGTTGTGTAGATGTAAACCTGTTGGAAATGCTACATAACAATATTGCAGAATACGAATTTAAAAAAAAAAAAAAAAAAAAACTGTCAAAGTCACCCCTTAGCAAAATTTTACGGTACTTCGAGCTGTGGAGTCTAATTTTGAAATGATATTTTGCCAAGAACTGCTTCCTTATTTGCATCCTTTATCTGGGTGGGATATGATAAAACAACTGCTCTAAGCACAACTCTGTATGTCCTCTCAACAACATGCCGCAGGGCTGCACATGTTCACATGATGCCGCACCACGCACGAAATTCCACCAGAAATGCCACGAAAAGCGTATGAGCAGAGCAAGCACCATTGCACGGGCTGCCTACGTCATCGTAGCTGCGCATGCGCAGTACAGCCTGTTGTCTGGCGCTGTCTGGTAACTGCTCAAACGAACCTCAAGAGAAGGGGGATGCAGGGTTAGGAGAGGCGGGGGTGGTCGGATGGAGAACGTTACCTGGGCAGGGCGGCTGTGGCGAGCGAGAGGAAGACGGCGCAGTCTACGGAGTGCGGCGTGGTGAAGGCGGCGGCCCTCAGGCGCTCCGGCGTCTGGTACACCCCGGCGGCCCCCACGTGCGCCTCGCCGGCAGACACAGCCGACACCACCGCGTCCCCAGGCGACCCGCTCCTGGGGGAGCAGCATATCTTTCTCCGTCCGCTCCCAAAGACAGCCACAGAGCGTACAATACATTTTTGTTTTCCTTAGTGCCCTTTCACACGTTCCTTTCAGTGCACAATAACAGACCACGGAATTGCACCGACTGCCTAAACTTGGTACCCGCACGCTGTTGCTACAAGTTACAATGAACCGGAGACAAGTCTACACTGCCGGCCGGTGTGGCAGAGCGGTTCTAGGCGCTTCAGTCTGGAACCGCGCGATCGCTACGGTCGCATGTTCGAATCCTGCCTCGGGCATGGATGTGTGTGATGTCCTTAGGTTGGTTAGGTTTAAATAGTTCTATATTCTAGGGGACTAATGACCTCAGATGTTAAGTCCCATAGTCCTCAGAGCCATTTGAACCAAGTCTACACTATCTGATCAGAAGTATACGGATACCTATTAGCACACATTAATATGGAAAGTGTCTACTATTCACTTTTATCACAGCTGGCGACGCTCTCCACTGATAGTCTGTGGAGAAGGGGCAGTAAAGTTTTTCTCGTGGGCCGAAACCAGCGAAGGTCGTGACGTTGGACGCTGGAATTTGGAGCGAAGTCGACTCTCTAATTCATCACAAAGGTGTTCCATGTCGTTCATATCGGGACTTTGGGCGGACTACACGATTTCAGGAACGTGATCGATGAACAATCTTTGTCTCACAGATGCTGCTTTATGACAGGGTGTGCTGTCATGCTCGAACATACAGTGATACTCTCTGAACACTTCCTCCACTGCACGCGGTATGCAGTGCTGCAAAATGCCTTCATACCTTTCCGCAATAAGCGCAGCAAGGGCACTACATTGGAACGCGCAAGACACTGGTATAGGCATGCGTATTCAAATACAGAAATATGTAAACAGGCAGAATACGGCGCTGCCGTCGGCAACGCCTATATAAGACAACAGTGTCTGGTGCAATTGTTCGATCGGTTACTGCTGCTACAGTGACAGGTTATCAAGATTCAAGTGAGTTTGAACGTGGTGTTACACACGGCGCACGAGCTATGGGACACAGCATCTCCCAGGTAGCGATGAAGTGGGGAATTTCCCATGCGACCATTTCACTAGCATTCCGTGAACATCAAGAAATCGGGAAAACATCAAATCTCCGACATTGCTGCGGCCGGAAAAAGATCCTGAAAGAACGGAACGAACGACGACTGAAGAGAAGCGTTCAACGTGACAGAAGTGTAATCCTTCCGCAAACTGCTGCACATTTCAATGCCGAGCCATCAACAAGTGTCAGCGTGCGAACCATTCAACCAAACATCATCGATGTCGGCTTTCGGAGCCGAAGGCCAACTCATGTATCCTTGACGACTGCACGGCGCAAAGCTTTACAGCTTGCCTGGGCCGGTCAACACCGACACTGCACAGTTGATGACTGGAAACATGTTGTTTGGTCAGACGAGTCTCGTTTCAAATTGTAACCAGCAAATAGACATTTGTCGGTATGGACACAGCCTCATGAACCCATGGACTCTGCATGTCAGCAATGGACTGTACAAGCTGTCGGAGGCTTGGTAACTGTACGGGGCATGTGCAGTTGGAGTGATATGGGACACCTGATACGTCTAGATACGACTCTCACAGGTGACACATACGTAAGCATTCTGTTTGGTCACCTGAATCTATTCATGTCCACTGTGCATTCTGACAGATTTGGGCAATTCCAGCAGGACAATGCGACACCCCACACGTCCAGAATTGCTACAGAGTGGCTGCAGGAACACTCTTATGAGTTTAAACTCTTCCGTTGGCCACCAAAATCCCAAGACATGAACATCATTGAGCATATCTGGGATGCCTTGCAACTCTCTGCTCAGAAGAGATCTCCATCCCCTCGTACACTTAGGACTTATGGAAAGCCCTGTAGGATTCATGGTGTCAGTTCCCTCCAGCACTACTTCATACATTAGTCGAGTCCATCACGAAAAACTCCCCCATCCGTATTTCACTGTTGGTATTACACATGGTGGCTGGTTGAGGTCGCGAGCCGTTCGCCAAACCCAAACAGCACCATCGGAGTGCCGCAGGGTATAGCATGATTCATCACTGTAAATCATTCCTTTCTCCTCATACATTGCCCATTGGCGTCGCTCTTTACACCAACTCAAGCGACCATTAGCACTGCATACAGAAATGTGTGGCTTACGAGACGCTGCTCATCCGTTGCGCCTCATTCTCTTTTAATTCGCTACGAATCGACATTGTTCTTGCTGGATTGCTTATAGCACTTTGGAACTCACGAGAGATTCCTTCCGCTGCTTTCACGTGATTATTTACAAACACCATCCACAATAATCGAAAGCTCCTTTCCACCATTGCATGAGGTCTTCCTTCGCGTTTACAATCACAACCACGGCACCAACAGTTGATTTAGGCAGGTTCAGAATGATCGAAATGAATCTGATGTATTTGTTGCTCAAGTGCCACCCAACGACTAGCTCGCGTTCGAAGTAACTCATCTGTCCTGACCTACGCATTCTGCTATTACTGCTGGCCTACTGACAACAGAATACCCCCTCCTCTCTCCGCCCCCTCCCCCCTACTCCATTATATACTGGCGAGTCCGCCTCTCCTGATATTTAGTGGCCAGTTACGCTTTACACGTGGAAGTGCGGATACTTATGGTCAAATAGTGCCTACAGGAAAATTAAAGAGACCTTTGGAGAAAGGAGAACCACTTGCATGAATATCAAGAGCACAGGTGGAAACCCAGTTCTAAGCAAATAAGGAAAAGCAGAAAGGTGGAAGGAGTATATAGAGTGTCTATACAAGGGCGATGTACTTCAGGAAAATATTATGGAAATGGAACAGGATGTAGATGAAGATGAAATGGGAGATAGGATACTGCGTGAAGAGTTTGACAAAGCACTGAAAGACCTAAGTCGAAACAAGGCCCCGGGAGTAGACAATATTCCATTAGGACTATTGACGGTCTTGGGAGAGCCAGTCCTGACAAAACTCTACCATCTGGTGAGCAAGATGTATGAGACAGGCGAAACACCCTCAGGCTTCAAGAAGAATATAATAATTCAAATCCCAAAGAAAGCAGGTGTTGACAGATGTAAAAATTACCGAATGATCAGTTTAATAAGTCACAGCTGCAAAGTACTAACACGAATTCTTTACAGACGAATGGAAAAATTGGTAGAAGCCGACCTCAGGGAAGATCAGTTTGGATTCCGTAGAAATGTTGGAACACGTGAGGCAATACTGACCTTACGACTTATCTTAGAAGAAAGATTAAGGAAAGGCAAACCTACGTTTCTAGCATTTGTAGACTTAGAGAGAGCTTTTGATTATGTTGACTGGAATACTCTCTTTCAAATTCTGAAGGTGGCAGGAGTAAAATACAAGGAGTGAAAAACTATTTACAATTTGTACAGAAACCAGATGGCAGTTATAAGAGTCGAGGGGCATGAAAGGGAAGCAGTGGTTGGGAAGGGAGTGAGACAGGCTTTTAGCCTCTCCCCGATGTTATTCAATCTGTATATTGAGCAAGCAGTAAAGGAAACAAAAGAAAAATTCGTAGTAGGTATTAAAATCCATGGAGAAGAAATAAAAACTTTGAGGTTCGCCGATGACATTGTAATTCTGTCAGAGACAGCAAAGGACTTGGAAGAGCAGTTGAACGGAATGGACAGTGTCTTGAAAGGAGGATATAAGATCAACATCAACAAAAGCAAAACGAGGATAATGGAATGTAGTCGAATTAAGTCCGGTGATGCTGAGGGAATTAGATTAGGAAATGAGACACTTAAAGTAGTAAAGGAGTTTTGCTATTTAGGGAGCAAAATAACTGATGATGGTCGAAGTAAAGAGGATATAAAATGTAGACTGGCAATGGCAAGGAAAGCGTTTCTGAAGAAGAGAAATTTGTTATCATCGAGTATAGGCTTAAGTGTCAGGAAGTCGTTTCTGAAAGTATTTGCATGGAGTGTAGCCATGTATGGAAGTGAAACATGGGCGATAAATAGTTTGGAAAAGAGGAGAACAGAAGCTTCCGAAATGTGGTGCTACAGAAGAATGCTGAAGATTAGCTGGGTAGATCACATAACTAATGAAGAGGAATAGAATTGGGGAGAAGAGGAGCTTGTGGCACAACTTACAAGAAGAAGGGACCGGTTGGTAGGACATGTTTTGAGGCATCACAAATTTAGCACTGGAGGGCAGCGTGGAGGGTAAAAATCGTAGAGGGAGACCAAGAGATGAATACACTAAGCATATTCAGAAGGATGTAGGTTGCAGTAGGTACTGAGAGATGAAGAAGCTTGCACAGGATAGAGTAGCATGGAGAGCTGCATCAAACCAGTCTCAGGAATGAAGACCACAACAACAATTAATAGTTGGATTTAATGATGTTTTAGCTTCATTGAATATGTATAATAACAAGTAAGGAAAATTAGCACAAGTGATAAGATAAGAAACTGAGGAGGTTCTCCGCAGAATCGGAGAGAAGGGGAACCTGTGGGAAAAATTGACAAAGAGAAGAGGCACCGAGGAGAAAGGTGTGCTGACCACACTCCCTTCCATACCGCCATGATGTCATTGATTGGGGATGACGTAGTGGTCGGTCGATCGCGACTGACGCATTTCGGGCCAGAACAGCGAAGCGTTTTTGGGTGCAAATGCTAATCTGAGATGAAGGGCTGTCAGGGGAGGGATTCTTGGAAGGCTGCATCAAAGCAAACTGATGATGCAAAAAGAAGATTATTATTAAAGTATTATTATTATTATTGTGTACTGTACCTGCCGCTGACGTCGACGAACTCCAGGGGGACCCTGAGCGCCTGCGCCATGGTCTGTAGCAGCAACACCTCCACCCCTGTCCATTTGTCCTGGCTGCACACAAGCCACCATTACCAGGAGCACCACTATAGCTAAGCGTTTAATAGCTGAAATCAGAGAGCATTAATGACAAGAAGCTAGCACTCACCACAAAAGACCTCGCCCTGATGCCATCGGCTTCCCATAGCTAGTCGTACTCATTTTGAGATAAGATGACACAGTGGATGAGACACCGAGTGTGCGGAAGTATAGAAGTTCAACAGAGTGTTCGATTTACTATCCTCATTTGTCGCGTCGCATGCACATAAAAATAGTATGTGTGAGAACACTCCCTGTGCATACCAGGTTGCATCGAAACTCAAGTCAACGAATTTCAGACATTACTAAATGGGAGAATCGGGAAGCAGGGCACAATAATTTTTTTTACCCCTGGTACTGCAGCCAGAATGTTGAAATTTCGGACGACATAGTTTGAAGTTTGAGCTACAGAGGATATATATGGTCCCATGATAATAATAATAATTATTATTATTGTTTTATATATTTCATGTGTAGCTCTAGCGAGAGAAGACTGAACTGCGAAACAAACATGGCGCCCGTGTTACTGTCGTCAGCTTGTGACGAGCAGCGAAGTGTAGTTCGATATTTGTGGGCAAAACGGCATAACCCGAGTGGAGTTCACAGAAACATGCGTGGCGTTTATGGGGATGACTGTATGGCCTGTAGCAATGTCTGCAGGTGGTCTACATTCTTCCAAGAGGGCCGTGTGGACCTCAGTGATTGCCGGCCGGGGTGGCCGTGCGGCTCTAGGCGCTACAATCTGGAGCCGTGCGACCGCTACGGTCGGAGGTTCGAGTCCTGCCTCGGGCATGGATGTGTGTGATGTCCTTAGGTTAGTTAGGTTTAATTAGTTCTAAGTTCTAGGCGACTGATGACCTCAGAAGTTAAGTCGCATAGTGCTCAGAGCCACTTGAACGATTTTTTGAACCTCAGTGATTCGCCACGCTCCGGGCGGCCGCTAACAGCTGCAACTCCGCAAAAAGTCGGAGCCATTGAGGCAGCAACTTCGAAAGAGCGGCTTCTGCAATTGCAATCCTTATCTCAGCAGTTCAACATTTCCTATGGTGCAGTGGACGCTACTGTTCATGCCACGTTGAAATTTCGTAAAGTTAGTGCTCGCTAGGTGCCTAAGAATCTGACAGAAAACTACAAGGGCCAGCGAACGATGGGAAGCTTGGATCACTTAACGCATTACGCCGCAGAAGGGCATAGCTTTCTGAAAGGATTGGTCTCTGGTGATAAGTCGTGGGCATACCATCACACGCCCAAAACCATGCAGGCCTCTGTCGAGTGGAAACATGCTGGTTCTGCTTACATAAAAAGTTCCAAATGCCAATCTGTTGGGAAAGTGCTTTTCATGGTGTTCTGGGATATGCATTATGTGTTATTGGTGGGCTTTGGTGAACACGGGACCACTGTGAATGCTGCAGCCCATGTTAAAACGTTGGTTGAATTTCTTCGTGCCCTTCGTGCCAAATGCCACAACATTAATGCCGAGCGTGTCAAACTTCTTCAAGAAAAAGCTGAAAATACCTAGAGTTAGGTGGGAGGTGCTCCAGCATCGATCATACAGTACAGACCTTGCACTGTCAGACTTCCATCTGTTGGGTCCCATGAAGAAATTCCTTTCTGGCCATCGCTTTGCGACAGATACGGAAGTGAAATCAGCAGTCCGCAGATGGCTGTACACCAACCAAACGACCTTCTACGGAAATGGCATTTTGAAACTGATACAACGTTGGGAGAAATGTTTTGAGAGGTTGGGGACTGTGTAGAAAAGGAGGTAAAAGTCGTAATTTCGTATGTTGTTTTTTTGTTACCCATTAAACTTTTTGGTAATAGCAGTATTGTGCTTTACTTTCCGGTCTTCCCTTGTGCATGACTATATCACCTCGAAAAAATTAAAATGCGTAATCATTTTTGTTTGTTTGCTGGTACATGTCTGTGGTACTGATACACACTGCATTCATCATGTCACAGGATCGTGCCATGCTACTTCAGGTGCCGAAGAAAAATGGCGGAACCCACTGGTATTGGAGGATCTTGCGATAATTTCTGAATATGAAGGGGAACAACGTGCAGCAATCCGTGCTGAGTTAGTGGAAGTATGCGGTAACATGCCCCCATCATATGACACTGGGGTTAGGTGGCGTGAGAGCTTCAAGCGTGATCAAAGAAGGTTGAATGGTGAAGAATGAAGTGGTAGAACATTTCTTTGCGAAGAACCGGGGATTACAAGAGAAGTGGAGACCCTGGTGCTCGAAGACCGACATATCACAATAGAGGCGATAATGGAAGAGATGTAAATCAGTTTGCAACATTATGGATGACATTTCGCACATGACAAAGCTCGCCTCTCGCTCCACGACAATGCAACAGCTCATTGTGCACAAGCGCAGGCACCCTTGATGCTTCTATGGGCTACCAAATTTGGCGCAACCCTCCGTATTCTTCTAGCGTGGCAACCAGGGACTTCTTCCTCTTTCTTCGGATGAACAAATCATTTGCAAGCATTTCCAGGGTGACGACGCAACAACTTTCGTGATGGAAAGTTTCCTCAACAACCAAAATATAGACTCCTGCAACCAAGATCATCTATCGTTGGGGAAAGTTTGTGGTTTGAAGGGTAAATACGCAGAGAAGGACTAACACCATCATAATCACCATTAAGTATCATGACTGCAGCTTGATTTATTCGGCAAGGTGATAACTGAACCTCTATGACCAGCCATTCTACATAATTTCACAGTCCTCTCTACAGTGCATAGTAAAGAGTACGTCGTGCCAATATTTGCGATTACCTGTCTGTTATTGCCCGTTTTTCGAGTGAGCGAGGGAAGAATGTCTGTATGCGTTTGTAAGCACCTCAGTCAGTCGTATCTTATTCTCGCGATCTCTGCGAGAAATACACAGTCTTTCTGAAATCCAGGTTATATGCATCTACCCCAGTATGGTCATACAAGAATTACTGTTTCGACCCTAGCAGCGCGTACCTAAATTACTTCGATGTCTACTACCATGCCCACTTTATAAAGATTCCGAACCCTACCACAATTCCCTGTAAGTATTCTTGTAAGTATTTTTCTTTACAGAAGCAGTACACAAAAAAACTTGTTTCCTGTGCGCATTTCTTGTGCATTTGACACGTTTCACGTCATAACGGTTTTTCCGTGCTATTGATCAGTGGAACACGTAGCTAACTAAGTAACTTTCCCAGAACCCCTCCAACAGTTCTAGGTGTTCCATCCGTATTCGATAATACTGATCTTACGTGGTCATCCCATTTCACATACAATTTGTTTTCATATTTTAAGACGAAAAAGTACACTGGTGAGATGCCAGTCCAAAAAACTGATCCCGCACGAAAATTTGGGCCAAACTTGTCACTGTATGCAGTTATGATCTTCGATACGAACTACATTCAAACATCGCCAGCGCCGGCTGTTTGTCACTCGTTCCATTTCATTGCGGCCGCCTAACGCTCGAGTGCAAAGTACTGTAAGTGGAGGAAGTATAGCGGTCCTCACATGCTCAATAATATTGTCAAACTGTCAATATCTTGACGGTCTGAGGGCGCGTATTCACGTATTGTCAATACTAGAAATACTGACGAGCAGTATAGATAGGCCTCAATGTACAGCTTCAGTATTGTCAATACATACTGAACGTATAAGATCAAATAACTGACAGTTTGACAATGTTCCCCTCTGAGATGTTCACAGACTTGAGGAACCAGCCACGCGGCGTTAGCGTGCACTGTTTATTTTTTCAATTCGCTGTTGTGTGTGTCACATCTGTTGCAATTTTTTAGGAGTCTTTTAACACAAAATAATTTTAATTCGCCAGTGCAATGGTAATCATTGTATATGCCACTTAAGAAATGTTAACGGAGAATTCCCTATGACATTCATTATTACATTAATTTGAAAACATAGTATAGATTCATGTATTACATAGCAGTTTGGAAAAACGCTCTCGTTTTGAGAAATACGTCATATATCTGCAATGATTACTAATAAGAGGTCTGCGAAATGCACGTCAATTTAACCAAACTATTACAAAGCGCAGTATATTACCTTTATTGTCCGCACAGATCCTTGCCAGGCAGATATAATTGCTTTACAGATTTCCATAGAATTTTACTACTTGTGCTTGCTGATGTAACAGAACTAAACTTCGACGGTTAGTATGACCTGCCTGTCGCCATCATCTCGAAATTACTCCTAATCTCTCGTCGACTGTGACTACCTCCCTCATTAACGTATTCTGCTTCTCTATTTTACCTCGCATCATCACTGATAACTTGTCGTACGACGCGGGATTCATCGGAAAATAATTTATGAAGTCTTTCGGATCCGTGGTTCTGAGTCCAGTCAGTAAATTATTGTGTGATCAGTCTCTCCTTTTTCCAACTATTCTCCGAACCATGTCCTGTTTTTCTTTGTTTTCTGTTCCGTGCATTTTATAGATAATATAATTGCAGCACACGCATTGTTTTGGGTGTTCGACACCTTAATCTTGTAAAATCGCGTTGTCTATTGACAGTTTTTATCAATGTTATTGAAAGTGTGAGGTCGCTTCAATATGTTGGTTCAAATGGTTCTGAGCGCTGTGGGACTTAACACCTGAGGTCATCAGTCCCCTAGAACTTAGAACTACTTAAACCTAACTAACCTAAGGACATCACACACATCCATGCCTGGGCAGGATTCGAACCTGCGACCGTAGCAGTCGCGCGGTTCCGGACTGAAGCGCCTAGAACCGATCGGCCACCGCGGCCGGCTCAATGTGTTGAAGGTTTGACAAACTAATATTGTCAATAAATATTGAATGTGTTGAGCCCCTTAAGGGATTTGTGCTCAAAGTGTCGGTGAACCAAGAAATCGTAGTACTTTGTTTGTTGTCTGAAATCGTGCCGTTTCCAACCTAAAGGTGATGCCAGAGACCCCTTTGCTTTGAACACTTTTATGTTCCGATTCAGAAATACTGTGTAAATTAATCAGTGCGACGTTAAATAAATAGCGCAGCATTGTTTAATTATTAACATCGACATTGTGCATTTTACTTTATTTTATTGTGATGAAAAGCTGACACTGGTAAGGAAAAGGTTCAGCGTGACTGGCATGATTAAATTCTAAATCGAAAATCTTCAACTTCACTTCACAATAATTCTTCAGTTGCTCATTTTTATTCATTCTGATTTTCAGGAATAATATGACATTGACACATTACGTACTCTTCCCGCCTAAAAAAACGCGTTCTCGAACTAGGTTTCGCCGGCCGGTGTGGCCGTGCGGCTCTAGGCGCTTCAGTCTGGAACCGCGTGACCGCTACTGTCGCAGGTTCGAATTCTAACTCGGGCATGGATGTGTGTGATGTCCTTAGGTTAGTTAGGTTTAAGTAGTTCTAAGTTCTAGGGGACTGATGACCACAGAAGTTAAGTCCCATAGTGCTCAGAGCCATTTGAACAATTTTTTTGAACAAGGTTTCAAAACAAAATTTGCAGACGTCACCTCCTCCTCTCTCATCTTCCCTCGCCATCAACACCCCTTGAATAGGAGGGTCCTGGTTGCCACTCCACTGCACAGTACTTGGCGCTCGGGCGTTAGGTGGTTGCAGAAGGGCGGAGCGAGTGACAAACAACAGGAGCGCAAAGTTTAAAAGCTGTGCTTTCAGAATTTCACAACAGCGCACCATCAGAATTATGGGCGAAATGTTCGCGCGGGATCGACTGCTTGGGCTGATATCTTGCTAGTGTGCTTTTTCTCCCCGTAAAATACGAGTCCAAGTTGGTGGTGTTTCCTTGTTAGTACTACGCCTTTATACGGCTTATGTGATGTGACACCTTAGCGTGGCAACACATGAACACAGCGGCTTGCTATAATGTGGGTAAGATTGCCCAGAGTGGCTTTCCGAAACGTCCTCCATTTCTCGACAAATGCACTCCAAAGGTCAACAGACATCTACGGTGCTAGACTTAACACTTTGCATTGTCCATCCGTGGTCGTTCACATGTAAGTCCGAGGAAAGACATGGTTACTCTAGTAGGGTGAAGGGCACATGGTTGGTTCAAATGGCTCTGAGCACTATGGGACTTAACTGCTGAGGTCACCAGTCCCCTAGAACAGGGGCGGGCAGGAATCCAGCACATGTGCGGTGCACTTGCACGCGTGCGGTTAACAGGTGTTCCGCGTGCACACAGGGGCAAGCTGGCCACCCGCTTATCTCCCATCCCCACCATACCTTCTGACCGCACCTTCCTCTGTAATGCGTTTTGTTTCCTAGCTTGCTTTATTGAGTGTATGAATAAGGTTAGTAGGAGTGCTTGAAAGAAATCATGGTTTGAAAGAGTACCTATTACCTACGATACGTTTTATTTAATTATCACAGGTGGAGTTTACAAAACGTTTAATATCTGGAACAAAATTTCTACATACAGACAAACACAAACAGTTACGTAAATTTTCATCACTGATGTTTGCTCTTAACCGATACTTATTAATTCAGCAAATGGTTTTCCAGCTCTCGCTATATTAAGCGCAGTCTTATAACTTGCGCATACCGCTGGGCTATTATTGTTGTCGTCCTGAAAACTTGAAAACAGTGCTCCATAAAATGTTAGATCAGTTAGATGAGAGACATGACGAGAGAAAGTCGCAGATCTCTCGTGACAACAGCAACTACGACAAATTCAAATGGCTCTGAGCACTATGGGACTTAACTGCTGTGGTCATCAGTCCCCTAGAACTTAGAACTACTTAAACCTAACTAACCTAAGGACATCACACACATCCATGCCCGAGGCAGGATTCGGACCTGCGACCATAGCGGTCGCGTGGTTCCAGACTGTAGTGCCTAGAACCGCTCGGTCACTCCGGCCGGACAACTACGACAGATTCGTCTGGTATCGTCAGATCGCTCTTCTTAAGCTCAGTCAATTCCCCATCCGCTCAGAATCCGACAATAAATTGCACTCGTCCTTGTGAAATTTATTATAATGGCCTTCAATACTAAACTTCCGCTGACCAGCGAGAATACTGCCACATATTAAACATTTCGAATTGTCACGTTTTTGCACAAAGAAAAAATGATTCTCCCATTACTTTTTAAAAGATAGCAAATCTCCACTTCTCCGTTTCTTGAAATACAACGTTCACTGTATAGTGCTCGCTTCACATCAACGTCCGCAGCTTAGCCTGGCACTACACTGCCGCAACCTGCCGGCTGTCGCCACAGCCCCGGTCGACGCCTGCACGCGAGCAGCACACGTGCAGCGCTGTGCGCTCATGAGCCGCGTGCAACGTTTGCCCGCCCCTGCCCTAGAACTTAGAACTACTTAATCCTAACCAACCTAAGACGTCACACACATCCACGCCCCAGGCAGGATTCGAACCTGTTACCGTAGCGGTCGCGCGATTCCAGACTGTAGCGCCTAGAACCGCTCGGCCACCCCGGCCGGCAAGTGCCCATGGCAGATACTCGTCCATTAGTGTGATCATACGAAATCTAGCTCATATACAACACGAAAGAGACGCACATGACATTGCGAGATGTCATACCTATAAAACTCAAGCATCTAAGTGGAAAGCACGTGCTGTGTTGTATGTTCTCCTAAGGCTGTTCTAATGAACTGCCGCTTCAGTGACATGGTAACCGACTAAGGAAGTGTCGGCGTTAGTGTTTGTGTGCAACACATTGTTCCGCTTCAGATGGCTGTTGGTCCACTACAGGAAATAAATAAGTAGCCCTAAGGTTGGTTCCGCAGTTTGTATCTCGCCACTGGAGCCTAAGTTACCCTAATATCCAGTTCTAAGTGTTCTCTCGCTTTCTGGAGCTGACCTCGATCTGGAACTCGGAGTGCATGTGTTGTTGTTTAACAGGTTTTGGCTTTGTGCAACAATACTGATTTGAATTCACGCTATTTGCAGTAGTGAAGTTCCCTCTCTTCTGTGTTTTCGGCCATCGACTTGTCGTCGATCTTGGCATCTATATACTTTGTGGTTCGCGACTGTGAGTCGCCTAATTCGCCTGAGGCTGAGAGTTGACAAGGTCTGACAGTTCCTGCCTTCAGCCAAAGAGATCATCGGTGGAACGGGATTTTTGTTTGGCCAGAGCAGGACGGCGAGAACAAAAGGATGGTAAGGGGGGGGGGGGGTGGAGGGAGGAGGGGTGCATCATGCAGCGGCCTGGAAATTCCAGGAAGGGTTCTGCCCACCACGCCGGCTACGGGAGCGTGGCCGATTGCCAAGATGTCTCCTTCTAGTGACAAAAACATTGCTTGCCAATATTACACAGGAATAGGAAAATACTAAATTTCAACCCAATGGGCCAGCATAAGAAACGAGAATATCTAACAGGTCCTCTCGACACTGTGCGAATTGTAAAACTGTGATGCAGATTTCTATGAAAACAGTAAATGTCTCAAGGATGTCAGAGGAGAATAACACCTGCCCTTAGCGCTAGGATTTCACCCGGAACAAGTCCCACCCATCACCCCCCTCCACGCCTATTCATAGTGTAAGGCCCTCCCCTAAACAGCCGCCAGTTCCACAAACTGGAAGCCTACATCAGAGTTGTTATCGTCACAGTCCAACACATGTTACTCTGTGATGAAATTCAGTAATGATAAGAAATGTAAATTTTCTGGATGGTAATATAATATGAACGAGCATTATTAGAGAAATAAAAATATCTATAGAGAACTGAAAGGATCGCCAGCAATAGAAAACAACAAATAACGTGATGTTATTTAAGGGCAATAACGACAAATTTTCAATAACTAATTCACTTATTATAATACGTTTATTTGAGGGTAACAGCAGAGCAAACATACAATGCGAAAACAATGGTCTTGAATCTGTCATGTCGGTAGTAAAGCCACGAATGCGGTCGAGTAGTTGTCTAAAATCAACGTTATATAGAAATAAGTCAAAGTCGTTTTGTTTATGTAGGCCCTCATAGTAGCTCACGAAAATCAAAGAATATAAGAATGCCATAAAGTAGAAATGCCTAATGAAAACAGTAAGGTATTTTCCTATATGACATATTTCGTTAGGATTTGCCCTTCCATAATCCGATGAGACCGATGACCTCGCTGTTTGGTCTCCTCCCCAAAACAACCCTACCCCTGAGTTCTCGTATTTAAATAATTCAGTGCTAAATTGTTTGCTGTGGAAGTACCTGGCACAGCTGAGGCCAATTGTGTACGTTTTTTGTAACCTGTCTTTTAACTGTCTGGTAAAATTTAAGACCTAGCCAGATATTAATTTAACATTCACTCTAAGTGCAGCCGAACGCGGTAAACCACGTGGGTCAACTGAAACGATGCCCAGGCGCCGAACAAAGACCAGGAAAACCGGGGGTGAGTGGGCGGGACTGGTTTCGGGTGAAATCCTAGCGCTAACGATTCCTCCAAAAAGAACTTTCTGCTGAACAAACACATCAGCTTCCACACTAAGAAAAAAATTGTAAATACGCTTGTATAGAGTGTCCTTATTACGGTTGTGAAACCTGAACGTTAGCAAAAGAAAAAAGCTCACCTCGAAGCTGAGAGGAGAATTACAAGTACTAGCTGAACTAACAGAAAAACGAATTAAATGGAAAAATTTTTGGTGAGTTCAATCGGACCAAACTGCTGAAGCCATCGGTTCCTACACTACTTGATCTAACTTCAACTAACTTACGCTACGGACAACACACACACCCATGCCCGAGGGAGGACTCGAACCTCCAATGGGGGGAGCCGCGCGAACCGTGGCAAGGCGCCACAGAACGCACAGCTACCTCCCGTGCGGCGAATGAAATGGTTGTACAAGAAACAGGAGAAAAGAAAATCTTATTCGACACTTGTTTACACACGATATTCTTTTACAAAGCACTGTCAAAGGTAAGATCTAAGACAACTGCGGAAGAGAGGAAGCTGTGGCTGCAGAAAGAAGACTTAGCCTTTTGAAACGAGAGAAAGAAATATTTTTATTAGCAGTCATGACATCAACACTTTCAGCTACGCTACTGTGAAATCAAAACTACTAAAGTAATAAACAATGCGTCAAACAGGAGCTGAAGTACACCTTAAACATGATATTGTTCATAGATGTTGTTCAACAGCTGCAGAATATTTCAACAAAGATAAAAACTCAGTTGTCAGCTGCACGAGGTAATCTTTATTTGGTCCACTTTACCGATTTCGACGTTTTAAACTGTCATCCCCAGAAGTGAAAGTGGCTCAAATCATTGGAAAGCCAACGTCAAAATAAGAATCGGACGGTAGTGTATACAAAGGATTGAAAAAAGTACATACATAAAGCAAGTATGTTAAAAACAAAGGTAAGACTGAATGGCAGAAGTAAAATGGGTTTGTTAAAACAAATGTAAAGTAATTAAGCATAAGAGCCACAAGATACCTTTGATGCAGAATCGGAAAATAGAGTCACATCGCTAAAAGTATACGTGCGATGAGTACTTAACAATTAACTGTCAAATCTAACAATATACATAGTATATGCGACGACAGTCAGTCAACAGTGTACAACAAACTGAAAGAACTTCTGCGACAGCTGGAGCGCAAGTATGCACCTTATAGAAACCACATAAAGTTAGTAACAAAAGACAATAAACCATGGACCAAGTGTTAACCAAACACACATATAAAAAATAACATCATTACTACGCAAGGCGAAATAAGCAAAGGAAGGTTGTTCAAATTTTATTATCAATTTATGGTGGCGCCATGGGCCGCTGGAACAGCGGCGATAGTGGAACTGTTCAGTATCCAGCAGACGAGACCGTCCGCTGGACGCACGTTACCAGCAAACGCAAGCAAGCGAGTTGCAGGCGGGCTTCGATAGCAGAACTGAACTGCAGCGTTTTCAAATTCAAATGGTTAAAATGGCTCTGAGCACTATGGGACTTAACTTCTGAGGTCATCAGTCCCCTAGAACTTAGAACTAGTTAAACCTAACTAACCTAAGCACATCATACACATCCATGCTC
Organism: Schistocerca americana; assembly: GCF_021461395.2. NCBI lineage: Eukaryota > Metazoa > Arthropoda > Insecta > Orthoptera > Acrididae > Schistocerca > Schistocerca americana. Next base: position 547,463,194 of record NC_060119.1, read on the forward strand.
GAGGCAGGATTCGAACCTGCGACCGTAGCGGTCACTCGGTTCCATACTGAAGCGCCTATAACCGCACGGCCACACCTGCCGGCAGGTTGTAGGTCTCTCATTACGTATAAAAAGCAGATCAGTAACGTTATTAGTGGTGATCGCCACATAGAGGTTGTATTTTCATAATAACTTGCCAATCGGAAATGGCTTGCCCCCATGAAAGACACTGTAAAATATTTTTCCCTAGTGTCACCATCTTTTATCTTAATAAAGATGAATTAGCATGCTTACAAATTTTAGCCTTATATAGTTTTTGCATAAGACTAGCCGGATACCTATTGTTGACAGCGCTGTACTTAAGGTCGTTAAGCTCTGTGTCAACAGCGGAGTAAGAGGGACGTCAGTCATGCGGTCAATCATACCACGAGTTGAAATTGCATCTGGTAGACGCAAAATTAGTTTCTGCATCCATACGAAATCTACTATCACAGATAACATCATCCACGTTTCTTTCAGTCACCCTTTCAGGCACAAATTATCTATTTTTCATGCTGTGGGTGCCCGTATATGTCAGGTTCTTCTTAGTCCCTCTGCTGCCGCCGCAGAGCTCAACAACCGTTAAGTACACTGCTGTCAACAACGGGTATCCGGCTAGTCTTGCGTAAAATCTATGTAAGGCTAAAACTAGTAAGCACACCAATTCTTTTTTATGAAATGATAATTAAATCAAGATCCTAAGATGCCGACAGGCGTTGATATACATCAACGAAGACAGTTTAAAATGTTTGCCCCGACCAGGACTCGAATCCGGGATCTCCTGCTTACATGGCAGATGTTCTACCCATATTTTTTTTTTTCTTTTTCATTCTGGTCGGTAATGTTCGTTGAGTTTGGTTTGTGCGGACGTCACAGGGCATCCGTTCAAGTTGATCGTTGATTCTTTTACTCAGTTTTTTTTTATTTTTATTTTATTTTTTTTATTACAGGGGGCTGAACACGCTAAGGTACCGTGACGGCTCTATCTGAGCCACCGAGGGCACAGAGGATAGTGCGACTGCAGGGATTTATCCCCAGCACGCTCCCCGTGAGACCCACATTCCCAGCGTAATTTCCACTCACTACATTCGTAGTGCCCTGCCTATTACACACATTACTCGCGGCAGACAATTCTACCAAGTCCTGTAAGAGTTCGGGCAACGCGTGTGCATCTAGTACAGAAGAAGAAGGTCAATGGCCGGTTAGCCTTAACTATACAAGGACGGTATCTGCTCCTTCGGACATGTCCGAAAAAACAGATACCATCTTCATGTAATTCTTTTTTACGTAATAAAGATGGTGTCACTGGGAAGAAATATTTTTAAATTCCTTTCATAGGGAACATGCCATATGGGATTGCCAAGCCGGTAAGAAAATATTACCTGAATGTGGCGTTTACTACTAATAGTGTCACTAAACTGGTTTTTATACATAACGAGACTCCTGGAACCGACAAACCTCTCAAATCTGGAATATATAAATTTCAGTGCATTTTGTGCCAGGCTTTGATATAGGACAAACTAGGAGGGCTTTTAAAACCCGTTTTTGCGAATGCTTACTCAACGAAGATGATGAGAATTCTTATATAAGTATACTTTCGCTCAATATCTTCAGATTGAAAAACACTCTGTGGTGGCCCTATCTTGGTGACTTTGCTTCTTTGGACTGCTTTGTTTCAGTGTTATCTTTCGGTGCGTAACATGTTCAACTGCCATATTTGTTATATACGAGTTATTAATAAATGTGTATTGAATACTTAGTGTGTGTTATCTCTGAACTAATCCTACGTGATAACCACAACTCTTATCCCTGCCATCTTTACTCGATGTGGAAATTTTGCATTTAGTCGACACACGATACAAAATTAATCTCTTATAAACATTCCCGCCGTAACTCTAAGGATTTGCTGAATGATCAACTCACACTGAAAAGTAAAATGTTTTTGATTGTTTAGCTTCTCTGTTAAATGATTTTCACCGAGGGCACAGAGGATAGTGCGACTGCAGGGATTTATCCCTTGCACGCTCCCCGTGAGACCCTCATTCCCAACTTAATGTCCACACACTACATTCGTAGTGCCCCTGTCCATTACACTCATTACTTACTTCATAGTCGAACACATGTTGTATCTGATTACACATTCGAAACTGACTTGCTCACAGTGTTAAAGTAATTCTAGTTTTTCATTTCTGTCCCGAATGTATTAATGGCATTCATGTAACAGATTTTTTGTTTATTACTTTTTGGCGGCGTCTTCTAGGTGTGCCACGAGATACTACTCATTTTTAATGTGTTGCTGTCACATGGTGACCTGTTAAAACGCCTACCAAGGTTTATCAACTCCCACTCGCGTTACTTAGCATCTAGATAAGCTACAGGCACAGTACCACAGAGCAAGTCATCTAGTAAACACGCTCTGGGGTCCCTCGCAAGCCTTCGAGTCGGTCAAGGTCCGTAAAAAAAGTCGGTGGCGTCCTCTTCCTGCTATCGGGACCTCACTTGCTTGTGTTTCCTGTTAACGTGCGTCCAGCGGACGGCCTCGTCTCCAGGACACTGAAACAGATTCACGTTTCGCCGCTGTTCCAGCGGCCGTGGTCCCACCATAAATTGATAATAAAATTTGAACTGTTTACTTTCCTTTGCTTATTTCGCTTTAAGTAATAATGATGTTATTTTTTGTACGTGTGTTTGGTCCATGGTTTATTGTCTTTTGTTAATGAATTTGTAACGTTTTTATAAGGTCTACTGCATACTTGCGCTTTAACTGTCGCCGAGTCTATTGCAGTTCATTGTACACTAGCGCTCCCAGTTTATATGTAAGTGTGTTCAACGCCCTTTGTGTCATATGTACGAAGTCTGTTTAAAAAATTCCAGAACATTCATAATATCGCGCCATTGGTGTGTTAGAGCGAAATGCAGTTGGCGTCCCTGCACACGGCTGCATTTAATGTGTAACTGCCGGGAGTTTCATTGTTGTATGTCTGTTGATTATTGTTCAGTGCTTTATTGAGTAGAACGCGTCACACACCTTGCAAATTTCGAGATGGCAGTGTTAGAGCAACAACACATCTGCATTAAATTTTGCCTGAAACTCAAGGAAACCTTTACAGAGACACACTAAATGATGTCGGAAGTTTACGGTGGTAAGTGTTTGAATTTTACTTGTTGTTACAAAAGGTTCGCAAGGATTAAAAATGGCCGACGGAAGTTAAAGATGACCCTTGTTCAGGACGCCCTTCGACGTCTACCGATGATGCTAATGCCAGGAACGTCAACGAAATTGTATGTACCAATCGAAGACTGGCTGCCGAGAGATTGCAGAAGAATGTAGCATTTCAACTGGATCGTATCATGAAATCCTGACACGGCATCTTGGAATGCATAGTGTTGCCGCCAATTCAGTCCCTCGGCTTATGATTCAAGACCAGAAAGACCTTTGCCTCGCGATCTGTGAATAGCTTTTGGACCGTGCAAATGAGAACCAGATGTTCCTCTAAACAATCAAAACTGATGATGAGACGTGTGTCTGCATTTCTGATGTCGAGTCCAGGGTTCAGTCTTCACAATGGGTCGGAGACGTTCTGCAAAACCAAAGAAGTTCGTCAGGTCAGTTAAAATGTCAAGCCATGCTGACAGTTGTCTTTGACTTTGAAGGATTAGTTCACTACGAATTCGTGCCGCAAGGGCGAAGTGTTAATCGACGGTACTATTGGGACGTGTTGTGATGCCTGCGAGGAAATGTGAGAACGAAACTGCCTGAAATGAGACGAGACAATTCAAGGCTCTTGCATCAAATGCATCCGCACATTCATCCCTGTTGGTGAATAACTATTGCACAAAAAATGAACTGTGCTGCCTTATCTTCTGTACTCTCCAGACCTGGCCCCTGCGGACTTTTTATTATTTCCAAAGTTGAAAATTCCGTTGGAAGAGCGAAGATTTGCAACAATAGACGAAATAAAAGAAAATTTGCAGACGGCACTTCGCGCGATCCAGCAAGAGGTGTATCAAGACTGCTCCTGGAAGTGGAAACGGCGTTGGGAGCGGTGTATCAATTGTGGAGTAGAGTATTTGGAAGGAGACCATGCACAATAAACAAAAGGTAAGCGTAGAACAATTTTGTGGACAAAGTTCCGGAATTTTTTGAACAGACCTCGTATGTTGGTTGACTGTCGTCGCACATACTACAGTATGTACGATGTGAGATTTGACAGTTGTTTGATGCTCATTGCACATAATATATATTTTTAGAGAAGTCAGTCTACTTTGTTGATTCTGTAGCAGAGGTATATTGTGGCTCTTAAGCTTAACTATTTTACAGTTGGTTTAACAAATCCATTTTACTTCTGCTGTTCAATCTTTGTACTTTTCTTTTAGCATGCTTGTTTTGTATATGTATCTTTTGCCAGTCCTTTGTAGGACACTACTGCCCGATTACTATTTTGACGTTGGCTTACCAATGATTTGAGAGACTTTCACTTCTGGGGATGACAGTTTAAAGAGTCGAAACCGGTAAAGTTGACCAAATAAAGGTTATCTCGTGCAGCTGATGACTGAGTTTTTGTCTTTGTTGCAATATTCTGCAGTTGCTGAACAACAACTATGAACAAAATCATGTTTACGGTGTACTTCAGCTCATGTTTGATGCGTTGTTTACTATTTTACTTGCTTTGGTTTCACAGTAGCGTAAAGTTTGTTGTAATGACTGCTAATAAAAATCTTTCTTTCTCTTGTTTCAAAAGACTAAGTTTTATTTCTGCAGCCGCAGCTTCCTGTCTTCCGCAGTTGTCTTCAATCTTGTCTTCGACAATGCTTTGCGAAAGAGTATCAATCGTAAATAAGTGTCGAATGACTTTTCTCTCTCCTGTTTCTTGTAAAACATTTAATTCGTTTTTCTGTTAGTTCAGCTAGTACTTGTAATTCTCCTCCAAAACTACCATTTCGCAGCTTCGAGGTGAGCTTTCTCTTGCTTTGCTAATGTTCAGGTTTCGCAATTGTAAAAAGGACACTCCATACAAAGGTATTTACAAATCTTTTCTAAATGTGGAAGCTGATGCATTTGTTCAGGAGAAGGTTCTTCTTATTTTAGAAGACAGTCTTGGCAGGTGTTATTCTTCTCATGACAACCTTTTGACATTTATTGTTTTCATAGAAATCTATATCACAGTTTTACAGTTTTCACAGTGTCAAGAGGACCAGTTAGATACTCTCATTTATTATGTTGGCCCATTAGGTTCAATTTTAGTATTTTCCTGTGTAATATTAGCAAGCAGTATTTTTGTCACTGGAAGAATACATTTTGGCAATCGACCAGGCACCCATAGTCGGCGTGGTCGGTGGAACTCTTCCTGGAAGGAATTTCCAGGCCACTGTGTGCACCCCCCGCCCCCTGCCCATCAACCCCTTTTGCTCTCGCTGTCCTGCTCTGACCAATCTCGAAAAATTCCGAGCTCGTATGTTGGTTGACTGTCGTCGCACATACTACAGTATGTACGATGTGAGATTTGACAGTTGTTTGATGCTCATTACACGTAACATATATTTTTATCGAAGTCGCTGGACTTTGTTGATTCTGTAGCAAAGGTATATTGTGACTCTTAAGCTTAACTATTTTACAGTTGGTTTAGCAAATCCATTTTACTTCTGCTGTTCAATCTTTGTAGTTTTCATCTGACATACTTGTTTTATGTGTGTATTTTTTGCCAATCCTTTGTAGGACACTACTGCCCTATTCTTATTTTGACATTGGCTTACCAACGATTTGAGCCAATTTCACTTTTGAAGACGACGCTTCAAACTATTAAAACTGGTTAACTGAACCAACTAAAAGATTTCTTATGCAGCTGACAACTGACTTTTTATCTTTGTCACTAAAAACATACTGACGCAAATAGACTTAAATGTATCCAAACTATCGATACTTTAATTAAAAGCACGTAATATAATTAACCAGAACCAAAAGTACTCCACACCTGCATGTACCGTGATGTCACTATATGACACCCTGTACCCCTAGACCTTTCCTAAGTGTATTTATGTTTAGATATGTAAGCTACTTCTGTGTCAAATGAAACATTATTCAGTCCAACTGAAGCAGGCGTCAATGAAATCGTCTGTAATTGAATGTTATTGAGTGCTTCATTAAGCGAAGACCACCAGGTAAACCAGCAGGAATATACGCTTTGATCTGTTGCATCACTTTAGACTGCATAAAAATATTTGATTGTCTAACTTAGTGTAAACAGTTGTAAGTGACGGCACCCCATCATGTTTTTAGTAATATTTAGCGTAATTTATATGTGAGAATGTTATATGAGATTGGAAAGTGACCAGCTTGGGGAGGCGCTCATTGCCAATACATAGTATTCAGAAAAATAGTGTAATTTAGTCATTTTACCATAAATTTGTAAGAAGTTGTGAACATGACTGGAGTGGTATGGGTTTCCAAGGTGTTAAATAGGCGACTTCGTGGGCTTATCTTTTCGCAATCTTAATTTTGAGCTGGCTTGCTGCACCGCTTCAGTACTTTGAAATTTTGTAGGTGATACTGCAGTTTGTAGAACCAACACATTATGATGCTGCTTTCAAGTGTTGTATTTTTTTGTGACTGTGTCACTTTAACTTCGCACGAGTGATAGTTGTACCTTGTGATGAAGTTTTTCTGAGTGATGAACATCAGAAATAACGCGTAGTTAGGATTTGGATATTGGTTCTGCTTTCGTGGCAACTTATTCAGTTGCCAGATCTGTCAATTCTTGTTCGCTATTCATGCAATCTAGACAAAACTTAACAACGATTTTATTTCTTGAAATTTAGTTTGGAAACCAATATACATCCAATTTTTTAATGTAAGACCATCAGATCTATTGTTTGTCAATGTGAAGAATATAGATAATTCAAACTTAACGTCGTAATTGCGGTCCGCAGCTCATGGTAGTGCGGTAGCGTTCTCGCTTCCCGCGCCCGGGTTCCCGGGTTCGATTCCCGGCGGGATCAGGGATTTTCTCTGCCTCGTGATGACTGGGTGTTGTGTGATGTCCTTAGGTTAGTTGGGTTTAAGTAGTTCTAAGTTCTAGGGGACTGATGACCATAGATGTTAAGTCCCATAGTGCTCAGAGCCATTTGAACCATTTCGTAACTGCGTTGACTAATTTTTTTATTTGTTTCCGCTAAGTTATCATTCATATTGTTTAGAGCGTTTGTTCGATTATGTTTGCAATGTATGCCAAACTTTACGCGTGTAATTAGAGCTTGCGTGATAAGGCCTATTTTAGACAACTGATGCTGTTGTTAAAGCATATGCGTAGCGGTGGATGACGCAACCCCCAGGACTGCAACGCCACATTTTACCTTCAGGGTCCCCCACTGGCTTGCACCCCAACTAAGTTCTATATTCAGTCCGAGAATACTGACGCTTCTCGTCTTGTAATATTTTCCCAGGAAGCAGGGCCAGCTTACAACGTTAAGATTCAAAAGTGGTGGCGCTCCGCGAGAGAACACTGCCTCTTTCCTTGGTATTGGTGATGCGGTTACCTGTCTCAAGGGGACAGCTGTTGAACAGGCGGCGAGAATCTCGCTCTGTGGTTGCTCGAGTTGGCGCTATGACACAAGTTATCATTGCCAACAGCGAGGTTATACGATAGTGCCACCATTATTGCCATAGTTGATTCACAGACAGTTCATGGGCTCAACAGTAGCGCTACCAGTGTGGGAAAGCACTCCTAGTATACCATCAGATCAAAATATCTGGACACCTATCGGTGGGCATTAATATGGGTACGTCCACCCTTCGCCTATATGGCGACTTGAAATACGTTGGGGGATACTTTCAATGAAGTGTCTGAAGACCTGCAGAGGAATGACAGCCCGTTCTTACTCAAGAGTCGAAACCAGAGCAGGTACTGACGTTGGACGCTGGGTTCTACTGGAGCAAAGTCGACTTCCTAACTCATGCCAAAGGTGTTCCATTGGGTTCAGGTGGGGACTTTTGGCTGGCCAGCCCACTTCACGAATGCTATTGTCCACAAACCATTGCCTCCCATTTGCCTCTTTATGACATGTGCTAATACAATCAATCATCATCTCCGAACTGTTCCTCTACTGCATACACTACACAATACTGTAAAACGTGTTCATATCCTTCAGCTTTAGCGTTCTCTTAAGCGCAATATCGGGACCACACCCTAACTAACCCCAAACCGTGAAAGGTTCATACCATAAGTGAAATGACATTAAATCATAGTTTGCTTGGTATGTTACTACTTGGAGCATCTTTGAATGCAAACACAACGAAAATTGTCAGATTATTAGGAATACTGCTACTTCAGGCATCTTTACACGCTGCAAACCCAATCTCTGGCTTCCAGACCTTACATTATTGAGTAGAATGCGGGAAAGTTAGTAAGTCACAGTACAGCAGAGTCGCCGCCTTGTGCAGTAGGAGTTGTGTCATGGAGAGAAGGTGTATCGTGGCAGATTGGGCATCTTGGACAGCAGATGTACCGCACAGAGATTTCTGTTTTAGATGTACCATGATGTGTACCCTGAGGATGAAGAATGATTTTTAAGATGGTTGTGTAAAGACACAGCACTTCAGAAAAAGGTAATTTACTTTGCGTTTGTTTGCTGCAAACGTGAGGTCAGTAATTATTGCTGTGCATATTTTCACTGTGTCTAATAATATCTACATGTTGGTAATCAGAGAGAAATATCAATCATGTGTTCGGAATTCTAATTAGCCTTCCCCCATTTAGATTAGTTAAATAGTATTGCGTTAGGAATCCAAGAAAACAAATTTGGCAATAGAAATATTTTGTACAACTAGAAAAGATAGTGTATGGCAATGTGGAGAAAGACAATGTTCATCGTTTGTATTAGTCTGAGTTTATTTTTGTGCCATTAATATAATATAATTTCAAAATACTTCCCTCTGTCATTTATAAGTATTTCACAAAGCATATCTCCAGTGTTCAAAGAAAAACTGAGTCTGGTAAAATTTGTACTGTTAAGCCTTGCACTTTTGCGTCAACAATAAATAATAAGTTTGAAAAGAGAATAAAAAAACTAATTTGCTAAAACAGCAGTTTTAAAGAAACAAAAATAAAAAGTCAAACTACAGCCCATTCGTCTATTTCCGCTCATAATCCTTGCAGTGCTGTCAGAGCTGAGTCAAAATATCTGTTGCAATGTAAGAGTTTGTTGTTGGGCCTAAATCAACATTTTAACAGAATATTAACAACAGTCTCCACTCAGTGAAATAGTATGTAAATTCAATAGATAGTTTTCTTTTTTGTAATAGAACACATTTAAGTTACGTAACAGGTTTTTATTCTGAGTGATCTTGTGAATGAGTCAGTCAGGAGAGAGCAGTGAACGATTAATTTATAGACAGTCAGGTGCGTTTCAGAATAATTAAAATCACATTCCTAAAAAGTAAATTGCAAAAATGGGTTCATGTTCAAAAGTAGGGTAGTTACGCTAATTGCACAACAGAATCTGTAATCGCTGTTTAAAAGTCAGACAGTTTTCAGACTGTTACCTTGAAATTCACTTACACATAGTAGCCTACACATAGTTTCATCATACAACTTCCAACATACATAGAAGTTTCAGCCGGCCGCTGGTGGCCGAGCGGTTCTAGGCGCTTCAGTCTGGAACCGCGCGACCGCTACGATCGCAGGTTCGAATCCTGCCTCGGGCATGGATGTGTGTGATGTCCTTAGGTTAGATAGGTTTAAGTAGTTCTAAGTTCTAGGGTACTGAAGACCTCAGATGTTAAGTCCCATAGTGTTCAGAGCTATTTGAACCATTTTTTTGAAATTTAGAAGTTTCAACCGTAACACCACTCCTGCAGACTTAATTGTTGGCACTACACATGATGGCAGGTAAGGTTCTCAACACAGTCGGCAAACCCAAACCTTTCCATCGGACTGTCACAGGGTACATCGTGAATCATCTCTCCAGATAACACGTTCTCAGTCACCCACTGCTACGTGGCGTCATATTTTGCAGCACCTCAAGGGTCGTTTAAAACTGACTGCATAAATATGGGACTTACGGGTAGTTTCTCGATCATTGTGCACATTCTAACTTCCAACACACGATCACTGTGTTAACTGGACTGCTGGCAGAATTTTGGAACTCACGACGATTGCTTCCGCTGAACGTGTCCGTCAGTACATGAGGTCTGTCTGGTCTTGATTTAGCTGTGGTTGTTTCTTCACGTTTGCGCTTCACACTTTACCAACAGTCGACTTCGGCAGCTTTAGAAGGGTCTAAATGGTACTGACTGATTCGATACTCAGGTAGTAGCCAACGACGAGTTCACGTTCGAAGGGACTGATCTCTCCTTGCTGTCCCATTCTGCTGCTACTGCTTCTCACTGGTAACAACAATCCCCCTACCCCCTCCCCCCCTTTGTAACTGTCGAGTCCGACTCTCGTGACATCTAGCGGTCAATAGGGTTGTCCAGATGCTTTTGACGAGGTAGTGTACGAATGCTGTGGGACGTACTTTTAACCACAGTTTTCAAGTGTCCCACAATAAAAAATCCAAGTGATTAAGATCGGAGGCATGAGCAGGTCAACGTACTGGACATCCATTGTCTGTTAAATGTCAGCGTGAGGTTTCTCGAATATTTAAGAGAAAATAGCCTCGTGCTCCACCATTCATGAGCCACATCTCCAACCGTTGTTGAAATGGCATGCCCTCTAGCAGGACAGGTAAGTCGTTTGACAGGAACTGGAGATACTTTACAACACTCAACTTGTATGGTAGTACATAATGTCATACTGTGTCGCTAATAATTCCTGCTCATACTATAACTGAAAATCGTGGCTGATGCCCTGCTTCTTGAACCGCATGTGGCTCTACATCAGCCTTCACATTTGGTTAAGAACATTGACAGTATTGCATCTACCGATAAAGCAGCATCGTCTGTGAACAGTATCTTCACTGCTCATAGTGGATCTTCACCAAATATTTGCAGCATCCATTGGCGGAATTACATTCCAGCAGGCTGGTCTTGTGACGCCTGCACGCACTGTACATCATCCGGTTACAGGAATAGTTCATACAGGATAGACGATGACTATTTACGAGAGCTGCTGAAATTTTACGTACACAAGCACCAGGATTTTCTTCTACTGTTTACAGTACTCTCCTCCGCAACGGGAGTACGTATGGTGCGGGATTAGCCGCGATCCGCCGTTGTTGGCGCTACGGAGCAAGAGTCTGCAAGTTGCTGGAAAATACGGTTGAAAAATTATGCAGATGGTACCCTGTCTTTCGGTATTTTTCAGTATAAAAAACACGGGCTCGACGGTAGCTTTCATTTGTCAGGCCATAAATAAGATCATGTCTGCAGTTTTCCCTGTGGAAAAATAGGTTTCCATCATGCTGGGAAGTGCAAAGATCAAAGTACAATGTAAAAGCATTTTACAAAGTTGTCAAAACACAATTTGGTCCAATAGGACTAGTGTATGCGCTGCAGTTACCCAAAACTGCGAATGCCGTTCACAGTAAAACATTAACAGAAGTCTACTGAATGCTGTATTCATGAGCAATAACAGAGGAACGCGTCGTTATTTGTTTATTGCATTCTGTAGATAGTTCATAACAGAACAGCTAGCAGTAGAAGAGATGCGTTTCACAGTAGCGGATATGACCAAGTGCTCGTGGCTTTCAAGGTATGCACCTTAAGAGCCCATGTTTACTGGACATTCTTGTTTTGTTTAGGTCGATACTACTACCTCTCAAAATCGGGAATACTTTTCTTGACAACCTTCATATAGACCACGGCCACTGATACTAAAAGTTTTGTCAAAAGTAAAAATAGCATTGCAAACTAAATATCCCACAGCGATCTGCAAGGGTTCAGGACACAAAAGGATGTGAGGAGCTTATCAGTTCCATTTTCAGCATCACTAAATACAATACAGTCACAATCACCCGATCTCTCTCACGCTTATACACACACACACACACACACACACACACACACACACACCCGTACGGACACATATACATTCACCTACCTCAGGCATTTACTTACAAATAGCTGCTCATTAAAGCACTTCTGTAAATATACACAGAATGGGTTTTCACTCTACAGTGGATTTTGTGCTATTCTGAAACACCCCTACAGGTCAAAGCTGTATACCGGTCCGAGTTTCGAACCAAGAGCCTCACCTTTTGTGGGCAATACTTTTAATAGCTAAGCTATCCAGGCACGACTCACGTCCCTTCCTCACAGCTTTGCTTCAGCCATTGCCTTTCTCCTCCCTCCCAGTTTCGTGTCCTGCTCCGATAAAAATTTTCGAAACAGCACACAGTAGCAGTGGGAGAGAGTTCCAGCGCTTGCGTTTCTGCAGTCAGTACTTAACACTTTTCTTTCTAAGTGAAAATAATGCGATAATATATTACTCAGGGGAAATATGCAAAATTATTAAGCTGTTAATTTTTTGACAAAACTAGTAATTATACAGAACATTGTTGTAGTTAGTTCTTTGAGTAAAAACTTAACTCCGCCCGATTAGGCCTGAAGGCACAACACCACCGACCGGCCGCCGTGTCATCCTCAGACCACAGGCGTCAGTGGATGCGGATCTGGAGGGGCATGTGGTCAGCACACCGTTCTCCCAGTCGTATATCAGTTTACGAGACCGGAGCCGCTACTTCTCAGTCAAGTAGCTCCTTATTTTACCTCACAAGGGTTGGGTGCACCCCGCTCAGCAAATCGGATGGTCACCCACCAAGTGCTACCCCAGCAAGACAGCGCTTAACTTCGGTGATATGACGATAACCGGTGTTATCACTGCGACGAGACAGTTGGCCCCAATTCTTAGAGTAGTTCAGTAATATGCTTCATTCTCAATGAATCTTTGACTCTACAGCAGAGTGCGATGATGTTCTGAAATTTCCTGGGGAATTAAACTCTGCGCCGGAGCGGGACTCGAACCTTTGCCTTTTGTGGGTAAGTGCTTCAAGAACTGAGCTAGACAAGCACTAATAGACGCACGGTCGACCCTTACAGCTCCAGTGTGAAACATTCATTCTGGAAACACTCCCTCTGTTACTAAGTCATTACTCAGGAATATCCTTTCTTATGGAGTTTGGAGTCACACAAGACAGGCGCGAGAAGTTGTGTTAAGTTTGGAAGGTAGGATAGAGGTACTCCCGGAAGTAAAGCCATGAGGGTAAGTAGTGACGCTGCCCACGCAGGGCAAGATTTCAAGTTTGAATCTCAGTTGAGTGAATAGTTTTAACCTATTAGGAAGTTCCACGAGGATAGAACTACTCGTATATATCAATAACCATTCACAGTTGTAGAATACTCTGCCTGTCTGCCGAAAAAACGAATCACCTAGAAGGGTAGGAGGGGAAGGAATGTAACTTCACAGGTTGAGAGGGTGTGCGATGTCATTCCAGTGATTGCCAAAACAAGCCAAATTTACAAAGAACATGTCGGTATGAGGCTACTTATCACTAAGAAGTTCTACCCATTCTAGCCCGGATGCATCCACTGATTCGGTTGGGAAGTGATTCATAAAGCCATTATATCTTCCCCTAAGGCAAGCTAGTCCACAACTGTTGTATCCCTTCCATGACACCCTGCAAGGGGTCAATGAGACGAAACTGACGTCCGTACTGCTCACGGTTATGCTCTATGAGGGACAGATCTGGGCTATTGCTGGTCGTGGGAGTACCTCAACGTTATGCACACAGTTTAGAGAGACACGAGCCATTTGATAATGAGCTTTGTCCTGTTGAAAAATGGCAATGACACTGTTTCACAAGAGATAGCGCACGGGGACGTAATGTGTCCGTGACACACCGCTGTGACGTGAGAGTTCCCTCAGTCACTACCAGCCGTGACCTGAAATCACATCCTATGACTCCCCATGCGGTGACCTGACGGGGAACTCCGCTGGAAGAACGGGACCTCTCCCCAGGTTGCCGCCATACTACGACGTTCATCCGTAGTGCAGAATCACGATTCAGCTGAACTTAATACGACAACGTTCGTCGGCAGTCCACGCTTCTCAGTCACACCACTCCAAATAGCCGTTTGTGTCGTGAACGGCAGCCACTGCATGGGACGGTAATTCTCTAAACTGGCAACTGGCAGTCTCCTACCACAACTGCGGAATGGTAGAGAATTCTGCAGGAAGTCCATTTCTCACACTCGGAGGGCAGGCGTACATGTGAAGGGGTTACTACCACGACGGAAAAGTCGCAACAGCAAGAAGGAGTTGGTAGGCGTATTTCTACATCTGAAAGATGATGTTTGTTCATATTTCGTGCGTAGTAGCGCCACTATGAGGATCCAATTAGGTTTGCAGAAATCACACGCTGTAACGGTCGTGAGCGTTAGTTACCTTTGAGGCTGGACACGGTGAGTTGATATTCATGAAGGATGCCTTCAAGGCAACAAAGGCGCCATTACCAACACCTCACTGAGCTGAAGAAAGTCATGTAATAGGGTGACTAGATGTTGCAGAAAAACATGGCAGGAATGTAGCCACCATACACGGTTGCCTGCAGCGGTGGTCACGGGAATGTACGCACACCAGGCAGCCACATGGCAACATGGCACTACGAAGAGGGTAGACCATCGCGTTCTCTGTATGGCTCTGGTGCATCGTCCGGCATCTGCAGCAGAAAGCTGAGCAGCGGTTGGTACCATAATGAACTGTTACAAATTGGTTACTCCAAGGACAGCTCCGAGACAGACGGCCTGGAGCGTGCATTCCACTGATCCCACACCACCGCCTTTGCTGCTTCAGTGGTGTCAAGCGAGAGCTCAGTGGAGGGAGGGTTTCCTGGTGAAAACTGGTTCTGCCTCGATGCATGTGATGGCCGGGTGTTGGTTAGAAGGAATCTATCTGAGGGCCTGCAACCAACCTGTCTGCGTCCTACATACACGGGACCCACACCTGGAGTTATGGTCTTAGGTGCGATTTCGTATGACAGCAGGAGCATTCTCGTGGTTACCCTACGCATCCTGGCTGTAAATCTGTACGTCAATCTGGTGATCCGACCTGTTGTGCTGCTGCTCATGAAGAGCACTCCAGGGAGTATTTTCCAACAGGATAACGCTCGCCAACACACCGCTCTTGTGACCAAACACGACTTACAGCCTGTCGACATGTTGCATTGACCTACAGGATCACTGTATATGTCTCCAATCATACACATATACACTCCTGGAAATGGAAAAAAGAACACTTTGACACCGTTGTGTCAGACCCACCATACTTGCTCCGGACACTGCGAGAGGGCTGTACAAGCAATGATCACACGCACGGCACAGCGGACACACCAGGAACCGCGGTGTTGGCCGTCGAATGGCGCTAGCTGCGCAGCATTTGTGCACCGCCGCCGTCAGTGTCAGCCAGTTTGCCGTGGCATACGGAGCTCCATCGCAGTCTTTAACACTGGTAGCATGCCGCGACAGCGTGGACGTGAACCGTATGTGCAGTTGACGGACTTTGAGCGAGGGCGTATAGTGGGCATGCGGGAGGCCGGGTGGACGTACCGCCGAATTGCTCAACACGTGGGGCGTGAGGTCTCCACAGTACATCGATGTTGTCGCCAGTGGTCGGCGGAAGGTGCACGTGCCCGTCGACCTGGGACCGGACCGCAGCGACGCACGGATGCACGCCAAGACCGTAGGATCCTACGCAGTGCCGTAGGGGACCGCACCGCCACTTCCCAGCAAATTAGGGACACTGTTGCTCCTGGGGTATCGGCGAGGACCATTCGCAACCGTCTCCATGAAGCTGGGCTACGGTCCCGCACACCGTTAGGCCGTCTTCCGCTCACGCCCCAACATCGTGCAGCCCGCCTCCAGTGGTGTCGCGACAGGCGTGAATGGAGGGACGAATGGAGACGCGTCGTCTTCAGCGATGAGAGTCGCTTCTGCCTTGGTGCCAATGATGGTCGTATGCGTGTTTGGCGCCGTGCAGGCGAGCGCCACAATCAGGACTGCATACGACCGAGGCACACAGGGCCAACACCCGGCATCATGGT
This sequence comes from Schistocerca americana, assembly GCF_021461395.2. Lineage (NCBI taxonomy): Eukaryota > Metazoa > Arthropoda > Insecta > Orthoptera > Acrididae > Schistocerca > Schistocerca americana. The sequence goes on from NC_060119.1 coordinate 547,479,244, forward strand.
GTGGGAAGCGATCTCCTACACTGGCCGTACACCACTGGTGATCGTCGAGGGGACACTGAATAGTGCACGGTACATCCAAACCGTCATCGAACCCATCGTTCTACCATTCCTAGACCGGCAAGGGAACTTGCTGTTCCAACAGGACAATGCACGTCCGCATGTATCCCGTGCCACCCAACGTGCTCTAGAAGGTGTAAGTCAACTACCCTGGCCAGCAAGGTCTCCGGATCTGTCCCCCATTGAGCATGTTTGGGACTGGATGAAGCGTCGTCTCACGCGGTCTGCACGTCCAGCACGAACGCTGGTCCAACTGAGGCGCCAGGTGGAAATGGCATGGCAAGCAGTTCCACAGGACTACATCCAGCATCTCTACGATCGTCTCCATGGGAGAATAGCAGCCTGAATTGCTGCGAAAGGTGGATATACACTGTACTAGTGCCGACATTGTGCATGCTCTGTTGCCTGTGTCTATGTGCCTGTGGTTCTGTCAGTGTGATCATGTGATGTATCTGACCCCAGGAATGTGTCAATAAAGTTTCCCCTTCCTGGGACAATGAATTCACGGTGTTCTTATTTCAATTTCCAGGAGTGTAGAAGATCATCGGACGACAGCTCCAGCGTCATCCACAACCAGTCAGTGTGTATGCTCGGTGCACAGCAGCGCGACCTTTCATTGTGATGATCAGACATCGTCCACTGGGACACGGAGCAGAGCAGCGCAATGGACACGTATTCGGGAGGACGGCGGTTCAAACCCGCGTCTGGCCATCCTGATTTAGGTTTTCCGTGATTTCCCTAAATCGCTTAAGTCAAATGCCGGAAGGACACGGCCGCCTTCCTTCTCCATCCTCCCCTAATCCGGCCTTGCGCTCTGTCTCCAGTGACCTCGTTGTCGACGGTGTGGTAAACAGTAATCTTCTCCTCCTACTCCTCGACTGGAACCTCGAGGATGAGTATGCCTGCCCTCCATTGCATATGGTCCAGTATCGAGCCACTGTCACACAGAAATACCCCAGAAATCTGTATATTGTGCGATTTGACCAGATGACCCGCTGGCCCACAATGAGGCCTCTTCCATACTCTGTTAGGTACTGATAATGCTGTCCCACAAGAAGTCATAGTTTCTGCGTGTTCTTCACAGTGATCATCCGGCATGTGAACCTGTTCAGGTCTCTTATGTATCCTACCTGAGCTGGTGCGTTTTTGGCGCCAGTTTCCATCGATCGTCGTTTTGCTCTTTGAGTCGACTTTAATGGTTATTTGTCTTCTGATTATCTTTGGCGGCGCTGATATAACGGTAGCGCGTGCGCACTGCTGGGGAGATGTGTCGGGATCGGCGATGAGCGAGAGTCACGTGGGACCGTGTACGTAGGCAGGACGGCAAGAGGACGTGTCGGACAACGAAGGAGCGGGGCCAGCGGCTACGGCGTGTTGAGTTATGAGGGCAGATCCACCGCCCATGGTGATTTGGTTTTCCTAGAGGTCGGAAGGACAAGTTCCTTGGAGTCTGTTATAAGCTACACCGGCGATGGAATTGGAGTCGCCGAGTTGTTTCGGTGGGTTGCGTGCGGCTTAATTGAATGTGCCAGTGTACTAAAAATTCTTTGGAATTGTTTTCGTTGTTTATCACTTACCTCGGTGTCGTGACTAACTATCTTGACGGCAGTTGAGGAAGTGTGGCCAAGCCCAGCCAACCGATATCAAGCGTGGTCAAAGACGTAGCTAGAAGTGCAAAGAGTAGTGAGTAAGTCCGGCTCTGACGTTTCAAGACACGCCAAGATACGTCCTCTATTCTACCTTGTAGTTCATTCGGCAGTTTGGCGTGTAAATGTGCGCCGAGATAATTCTTGTCATCTTAATTTGAGGGCATGGTTTTTAGCGAACTTATTAATCAAAGCTTAAGGGCTGGCACTGGCCAAGTAACTCACGGAGGCTAATTTGTTTCTATTCAGTCGTAATGATCACCCGTTCTCTAGATAAGATTGTGTAGTTTATGTCTCAGAATATTGTCATCCGTTGATGTGTGTTGTGCTACAGATAATTGGCAGCGGTCGATGCGAGCATAGTGGGAGCAGAGCACCACCGGGGCAGAGAGATGTTAAAGGCCCTGTCCTCTCCTTTACATCTTGGGTTATGTTGTCACTGTTGCGTGATTCCATCTTTTCGGTGGAGAATTATAGCATCTGAAGTTCAATTGCAGTGCAAAGTTGGGTACATTTCTATGTCATTTCCTGCCTCGTGGATCTCTCGTATTGATTTGAATCCTTGGTCTGCTCGCGTCTATCGCTAATTCACATGCAATATTGAAGCAACGTCATTTTGGGGGTATTGTCATATGGTCATGTTCTAGTTGTAATCATTCTAAGAATGTTGTTGATTAATCAACTGAGTAAGTAAATTTAAAGATTGGTTTGGTCAAAATTAAAGCACCTCCTTAATTGTTTTAGTCATTTGAATATAGTTTTGTTTAGGAAAGTTGGCTAGCCAAACCTTAAAAGATCCGTGGTCATACCCTTAATCTGTTTCTCAACTGATTGGGAGTAGTGAGAGTTCTGATGAGAATTGTATGGATTTTTGTACTATTTAAGTAAAGCTTTAACGGAGTATATTTACCTAGTCATATTCAAATTTCAAGTTTTACGTGTCTCGTTCCGGTTAAAGAAATTTATTTGTTATTTGCCCAAGTGATCTGGCCTTGAAAGGCAGTCTTCTGTATTATTGTGATTGTGATTTTATAATGCTTTTGATTATAATAAAATATGTAGCGACTACAACGGATTACTATTGTGATTTTGGTGCGTCACTACCATTACACATTTCACTACCTATTTGCTGGCCTGGTAACAACACTATACATGAATAACGGTAAAGTAGGCTAACGGCTGTTTTTACGAGTACATTTTATACAGAATAGCGATTCTTGACAATGTTGACTGGAATACTCTCTTCCAAATTCTAAAGGTGACAGGGGTAAAATACAGGGAGCGAAAGGCTATTTACAATTTGTACAGAAACCAGATGGCAGTTATTAGAGTTGAGGGGCATGAAAGGGAAGCAGTGGTTGGGAAGGGAGTGAGACAGGGTTGTAGCCTCTTCCCGATGTTATTCAATCTGTATATTGAGCAAGCAATAAAGGAAACAAAAGAAAAGTTCAGAGTAGGAATTAAAATCCATGGAGAAGAAATAAAAACTTTGAGGTTCGCTGATGACATTGCAATTCTGTCAGAGACAGCAAGGGACTTGGAAGAGCAGTTGAACGGAATGGACAGTGGCTTGAAAGGAGGGTAGAAGATGAACATCAACAAAAGCAAAACAAGGATAATGGAATGTAGTCGAATTCAGTCGGGTGACGCTGAGGGAATTAGATTAGGAAATGAGACACTTAAAGTAGTAAAGGAGTTTTGCTATTTGGGGAGCAAAATAACCGATGATGGTCGAAGTAGAGAGGATATAAAATGTAGACTGGCAATAGCAAGGAAAGCGTTTCTGAAGAAGAGAAATTTGTTAACATCGGGTATAGATTTAAGTGTGAGGAAGTCGTTTCTGAAAGTATTTGGATGGAGTGTAGCCATGTATGAAAGTGAAACGTGGACAATAAATAGTTTAGTCAAGAAGAGAATAGAAGCTTTCGAAATGTGGTACTACAGAGTAATGCTGCAGATTAGATGGGTAGATCACATAACTAATGAGGAGGTATTGAATAGAATTGGGGAGAAGAGGAGCTTGTGGCACAACTTGACTAGAAGAAGGGATCGGTTGGTAGGACATGTTCTGAGACATCGAGGGATCACCAATTTACTATTGGAGGGCAGCGTGGAGGATAAAAATCGTAGAGGGAGACCAAGAGATGAATACACTAAGCAGATTCAGGAGGACGTAGGCTGCAGTAGGTACATGGAGATGAAGAAGCTTGCACAGGATAGAGTAGCATGGAGAGCTGCATCAAACCAGTCTCAGGACTGAAGACCACAACAACAACAACATGATTTACTTACCCGTCGAATATACGCTTATGTATGAAGTTACATCGACAGTCGATCAAGTCTTCTGGCTGCCTCTCCTATTTTGTCAGACATTATAATTGAAACCTCGACAAGGCATTCTTTATATGCCACGTATATGAGCGGACACGCAGACTGGGAGTGGGCAAGGGATGTGTGAGACACAGTGGAGTAATAGCAAAGTATGTGAATTACAACATTTTTCCATCCCCGTATTTTGTTTCCTTTAATGCAGCTTCCAGGAACTCATCAAATCACATAACCAAGGCCAATTACCAGCCTTTACAATTAGAGATATGCCATGAACTGGGATGGTAGTGAGCTAGCATAGTACTAGGGAGACAGTACCGCACTGTAGCAGCAAATTAAGTGTGGTATCCTCACCTCTTGAAGACGAAGGGCGGTGCGTGGGCGACGGCGGCCCTCAGCGCGCGAGCCTGCAGTGGCCTGCGCCTTCCAGCTGTCACGTAAAATTCCTGTCGGCAGAAAAAGGGGCCGTGGTCACTCAACCACTGCCAGCCTGCTGCGAAGCACCAAGTTCAGTGACAGAAAGTCCGCTCGAGATACGGTAGCAGCCGCCGGAAGCTTGCAGGTATGTTCGACGCAGGTATTCCCCCAGTTCCCGTGGTTTCTGACTGAGTCAAAGCTGTCGGAATGGCGACCAATGGACGGTTGCAGCTAGTTTCGACTGACCAGAAGAAACTCTTCTGACTGGCTCCAAAGCGGATGATAACCCAGCTCCAAAGAGACAATCGCGCAAGGAACTGTGTATCTCAATCTTGTGAAAATTTATTACATTCTAACGTAATTTTACTCCCTTGAGTGACTTTTTGGCAAAAATGTCTTGCGTATATGAAATCTGAAAAGCAAAAGGATCTCACTATCCTCTGTTAGCTTCGGTTTCAAAATGAATAAATTTTCCCTCTTCCACACAAGGATCAAATCACAAGAGCCGATAATTGGGGGTCATATACGATACTCGTTGGCATAAATGACATGCACGCATTAATTTAGTTCACTATAGAGTGTTAGTGGCATAGATACAATCAAAGAGCGAAGGGAAATTAACATAATTGAGGTCGCTTTACAACACGTCTACTTTCTTAAAATATTTTTCAGATAACCTCTCGGAAATTGGTGTTCTAAAATCAATTTGAAATGTTGGCTTACTTTCTTTTTCGTCCATCAAATCTGTTTTTTTTTTTTCAAAAAAGATCTTATCATTTAAAAATTTAAGCAACTGAAGCACAAATATTAAAGTTTTCACCAAGTATTGTTTTTAATAATCATTGTTTTATTTTTTAGGCATATTCTAAAAATACGACAAATAGTTCTCTTAGCTCTGTTACATTTAATTCTTGAACTTTGTATCTTCTGATTTCCTCTCAGAACCTTCACCTTTACTGCCTCTCTACAACACTCAAGAATGGTCGGCCATAATACAGGGCATATCAAAATGAATCATCCAATTTAAAAAAAAAAAAACATAACTATTACGTTGTTTCAGATATTTGAGTGAACAAAGTACCGTTGGAAAGAGCAAAGTCTAGAGTTTTACATGGTACGTCAAAAAGAATCATCCGATTTTAAAAAATCACAACTATTACGTTATTTGAGACAAGTGTATGGTCCATTTTTCTTTGCCGAGAGCACTGTTAGAGGAAATACATATGTATCTCGATATTCTTAACTTTATTTCCCACAGTTGGAGACTGATTCGAATGAATTCATTAACCAACAGGATAGGGCACCGCCTCACTGGCATCTGGAAGTGCGGCAATTTTTAAATCAAAGCATTACTGAACGATGGATCGCACGCACTGAACCAAATGATTCAGTCTCAGATTACTGGCTTCCAAGGTCATCGAACTTGACTATGTGATTGTTTCTTGTGGAGGTCTATAAAAGGCTCTGTTTGTGTGCCTCCGTTATCAACAACAATGAATGAAATGAGACGTCGCATAACAGCAGCTGTGGAAGCTGTAGCTCAAGACATGCTCGCTGCAGTGTGGGAACAATTTGAATACCGCATTGACATATGTCGTGCATCTCAAGGAGAGAATATTGAACAACTACGAAAAGGTACGAAAAATAACTTTTTGAGTTTCCTGTTCATCAAAAAACAAAATTCATTGTATATGTTTATTAGTTTCAGAAATATGGACGTGACAAATCGGATGATTCTTTTTGATACACACTGTACTTTCATTCCATCTTCCCTGGTATCTCTTCTCCGTCTCCTTAATAACCTACTAGAAGCGTTGCCTATGCTCTTCGCTATAATGTCCCAAATTTTTTATAATATGTCAGTATGGCAATGTAGGAAGTGGAGTTTTACACTCACGTTACAACCCAATCTCTTAAGATTGTCCTATATTGTTTTAACAATGTCCTTGTGATTTGAATGTCTTCAAATCCCTAGAAAGTTACTAGTAGCAGACCGGAAGGCAGTCATATATATTTTCCTCCGACATTCGTGTATTCTCAAATTCGTGATGTTTCATCAGTTTTGAATTTAAGAACCAACAAAAAAATTGCTTGAGTTTTTAATTTTCCTGAACTGATGAATTGGAATTTCATACACAAATACTGAAAGTGGGGTCCATCTTGTGGAAGATCCCTTACAAACTGGTTTATCAAGACCCATTTGATATGTAGTGGCGGAAGAAATACCTTTTTATAGTCAGCAAGCGGTTCAAGTCTCAGGCAGAAAAGTATTCGATTTGGCTAGAAATATACACTCCAATGCTGTTGCTGTCTCCAGCCACCGCACTCACATAAAAAGCAGCGAATTTTCCCTTGGCCATCTTCATGTTCTAATAGAATTCCTGTAGCTACAAATAAAACAGTAATAACTAATTTTTTTCCTTTGTTGTATTTCAGTGCTCCATATAGGGTGGGCTGGCAGCAGCATGGGCGCCGCTCTTCAAGCGAAAGGCAGTAAGTACAGAACATGGAGTCATTTAAAACAACATAAAGGAGGAAAATACGGCGAAACAGACATATAAAAGGGGAAACATACTGGAAGATATCGTAAAAAAAGGTGGTGATTATAAAAGTGGGGATAAAAATCTGAAAACTGTACACAAAAAACCACACACTGTGACGATTAAAAGTAACACAAGGCAAAGTAAGGCCAGAGCATAAAAGTAGCGATTGGCGACGTAGCAGATAACAATCACTGACAGCAACATTATGTACAAGTCCAGCACATGATTAAAATCACAAGTCTTGACATCATGGGAGAACGGCACCAAACACATCACTGACGTAGCACACCAAAGATGATGAACAAACTGAAAGGATCTGCCAGGGGGATGGAGACGAGAGAGAAGGAAAGAAAGGGGTAGGGGCGGTGCTAGAAGGGAGGGCGAGAGGGGGGCAGACTTGCGTGGGGCGCGCCGAAGGGGGCCAGGGAGGGAAGGATGTGGGAGGGAAACAGTTGAGGAGGGGGTGCAGAGACTCAGAGGCGGAAGGAGGAAAATCCATTCTGGGAGAAGGAGGGGAGAGGAAAAGGGGGGCCCTGGGGAGGGGAAGGAACAAGGCCAGGCTACAGTTGGTAGGATGGGTAGGTGTCATGACGAAGATCAATGTCCAGGAGGGCAAGGTGCTGGAAATTGCCCTGATAATGTAGATGGAGAATGTGGAGGTGGAGAGAGGGAGGGATACAGCGATAGATGCAATGAAGTGGGTGGGGGTGGAGAGTAAGGAGGAAACCAGGGGCTGGGGGGGGGGGGATCAATCCTATCGACAGTGTAAAGGATGTGGATATGTTGGAGGAAAAGGAGGACGTGGGGGAAGGGGATGAAGTCATACAGGAGTCATGTGGGGGAAGGAAGGCAGAAACAGAAGGCAAGGCAGAGCATGTGGCATTCTAGGATTTGGAGGGCCTTATAAAAGAGAGTGGGGGAGGGGGGGGGCAGGCAGAGATCCAGGAAAGGCTGGCATAATAGAGGATAGGACAGATGAAGGATTTGTAAGTGTGGAGGATGGTGGAAGGATGCAATCCCCATGTCTGGCTAGAGAGGAGTTTTGGGAGGCAGAGGTGGGACTGGGTTTTCTACTGGATGGTCAGGAGATGAGGGGTCCAGGCGAGGTAATGGTAGAGACTGAGGCCAAGGTATCTCAGGGTGGGGGTGAGGTGGATGGCGTGACCGTAAGTGGTTAGATAGAAATCATGGAAGGAGCAGGTGGTGCGACCTATGATGATTGCCAGGGTTTTGGAGGGGTTGGTATGAAGGAACCACTGGTTACACAAGTGGTGAACTGGTTAAGGTGGGTTTGGAGGGTGCATTGGGACCATTGGAGGGTACGATAGAGGCCCAGAAAGAGGGAGTCATGAGCATATTGGAGGAGATGGACAGGTGGGAGTGGCTTGGGCACGTCTGCGGTATACAGGAGATAGAGGAGAGGGGAGAGGACGGAGCTCTGGGGGACACCAGCAGTGGGATAAAAGATACAGGTGTTGGAATCATGGAGGGTGATATAGGAAGGATGGGGTGAGAGGAAGGAAGCAACTAGATGGACAAAATTGATAGGCAGGGGTAGGTTTGGATTTTAAAGAGGAGACCAGGATGCCATATGCAGTCGTAGACATTTTTGAGGTCGAGGGAAACAAAAATGGCGGATCGACGGGGGTTAAGTTGGAGGGAGAGAAGTTGGACGAGGTTAAAGAGTTGGTCTTCAGTGGAGAAGGAGGGTTGGAAGCCTTACTGAAGATGGAGGTGATGCATATGGGACGATAGGAAGAGGCGATGGAAGGAGGTTTGTTGGGTTTGAGGAATAAGAGGACGCATGTCGTCTTCCACAGGTCAGGGTAGAAGCTGGTAGAGAGGATGACGGTGTGTTAATTGGCGAGGACAGGTAGGAAGGAGAAGGGACATTCTCTGCGGTGGCAGTAGGTGACACAGTCGTGACCAAGAGCCATGTTGTGTTTAGACCAGAGGATAAGTTTAATGTCTTGTGCTGCAATTCGAGTGTTTACGTCGGAGGGGAGCAACTGCCCCAAGTACTGGAGACTAGGAGCAAGTGGAGCGACTGAGGTCTGAGCGCGTTCCATGATGGTGGAGAAAAGGGAATAATCAAAGTGGGGATCATCAGGGACAGAGTAGACCTCAGAAAGGTGGAAAGCGAAGTGGTTGGCCTTATTGAGGTTGTCAGGAAGGGGGCGGTCGCTATGGAGAAGGGGGTAATGGGGTGCGGAATGGGAACCAGTAAGGCGATGGAAGACTGACCAGTACTTGGAGGAGTTTATAGGGAGGGCGGCGTTGAGTCGTGTACAGGTCTGGCGCCAGTCCCGGCGTTTCTTTGCTTTAATGAGGGTAACAAAAAATAAAATAGCAGAATTATCAGAAAAACTAAATGATATAAGAAAAATAAGAACAGCATAAAAAAGTTACTGAAGAGACAAATTTCTTTGCAGTCATCTGATATGATGCAGATGGGCGTAATTAAGAACAGTAAAATAGTAACATCTACTTACAATCGAGACGAGGCAGACTGACGTATGGAAGCAGAAAACTGATAATACAGGTGATATGCGAGCAGCATTAAAAGTAAGCAGCGTGGGGGAACAGCCGCCGCGTAACTGGATGGCGCTTCTTGGAAGAGCGCTATGCCAGCAAGACGCGCTGTTTCCTTCCTTCGAGCATGTTACAAGTTTGCTTCCCTGTGCGCCGCTGTATTGTATAGACGGGTTGTTAGACCGTTTTGGTAGCCAAGTAACGAGGATATAACTGGTTGTAATCATAATAACTAACCTTATTTCTTTTTCAGCGTCACTTGTAACATGTCCTGCACTGAAGCAGTGAGGACTCAGCCATGCTGAAGGCAGTGGGTAACACATTCCTCATTTAATTAATTCAGTGTTTTTATTGGAGTGTCAACACTCTTGGCGACTTTTATTTAATAAGATTCAATAAGTACACTCCTGGAAATGGAAAAAAGAACACATTGACACCGGTGTGTCAGACCCACCATACTTGCTCCGGACACTGCGAGAGGGCTGTACAAGCAATGATCACACGCACGGCACAGCGGACACACCAGGAACCGCGGTGTTGGCCGTCGAATGGCGCTAGCTGCGCAGCATTTGTGCACCGCCGCCGTCAGTGTCAGCCAGTTTGCCGTGGCATACGGAGCTCCATCGCAGTCTTTAACACTGGTAGCATGCCGCGACAGCGTGGACGTGAACCGTATGTGCAGTTGACGGACTTTGAGCGAGGGCGTATAGTGGGCATGCGGGAGGCCGGGTGGACGTACCGCCGAATTGCTCAACACGTGGGGCGTGAGGTCTCCACAGTACATCGATGTTGTCGCCAGTGGTCGGCGGAAGGTGCACGTGCCCGTCGACCTGGGGCCGGACCGCAGCGACGCACGGATGCACGCCAAGACCGTAGGATCCTACGCAGTGCCGTGGGGGACCGCACCGCCACTTCCCAGCAAATTAGGGACACTGTTGCTCCTGGGGTATCGGCGAGGACCATTCGCAACCGTCTCCATGAAGCTGGGCTACGGTCCCGCATACCGTTAGGCCGTCTTCCGCTCACGCCCCAACATCGTGCAGCCCGCCTCCAGTGGTGTCGCGACAGGCGTGAATGGAGGGACGAATGGAGACGTGTCGTCTTCAGCGATGAGAGTCGCTTCTGCCTTGGTGCCAATGATGGTCGTATGCGTGTTTGGCGCCGTGCAGGTGAGCGTCACAATCAGGACTGCATACGACCGAGGCACACAGGGCCAACACCCGGCATCATGGTGTGGGGAGCGATCTCCTACACTGGCCGTACACCACTGGTGATCGTCGAGGGGACACTGAATAGTGCACGGTACATCCAAACCGTCATCGAACCCATCGTTCTACCATTCCTAGACCGGCAAGGGAACTTGCTGTTCCAACAGGACAATGCACGTCCGCATGTATCCCGTACCACCCAACGTGCTCTAGAAGGTGTAAGTCAACTACCCTGGCCAGCAAGATCTCCGGATCTGTCCCCCATTGAGCATGTTTGGGACTGGATGAAGCGTCGTCTCACGCGGTCTGCACGTCCAGCACGAACGCTGGTCCAACTGAGGCGCCAGGTGGAAATGGCATGGCAAGCCGTTCCACAGGACTACATCCAGCATCTCTACGATCGTCTCCATGGGAGAATAGCAGCCTGCATTGCTGCGAAAGGTGGATATACACTGTACTAGTGCCGACATTGTGCGTGCTCTGTTGCCTGTGCCTATGTGCCTGTGGTTCTGTCAGTGTGATCATGTGATGTATCTGACCCCAGGAATGTGTCAATAAAGTTTCCCCTTCCTGGGACAATGAATTCATGGTGTTCTTATTTCAATTTCCAGGAGTGTATTTATATGAGCAATACAGTCGTGGTATTTTCAACCGAATCCATCTCGCTGTGACCGAGCGAGGTGGGGCAGTGGCTAGCACACTGGACTCACATTCTGGAGGACCACGATTCAAACTAGCGTCCGGTCATCCAGATTTAGGTTTTCCGTAATTTTCCTAAATCGATCCAGGCAAATGCCGGGATGGTTCCTTTGAAAGGGCACGGCCGATTTTCTCTCTCCTCCTTCCCTAATCCGAGCTTGTGCTCCGTCTCTAATGACCTCGTTGTCGACGGGACGTTAAACACTAATCTCCTCCTTCTCCCTACGCCCATCTCTCTGTGTGGCAACCCATTACCAAACATTCGGACAGACCAGTTGAGGTGATGGAAAAGTACGACACGTAGCTCGTATCTGCCGAGATTACTGAAGTGCTTCTCCAAGTACCCATTTACCTACAATCAAACCGAAGACAGGACGATTATTTGTGCACCATTATTTGCACGATTATTTGTATAAGTTGAGTAGCTCTAACGAAGTACAGGGAAAAGATCTTGGGATATGGTAAAAACGAAGGTAAGTCAGAATGAGTGATACGCTTCGAAAGACAACCGATACCACTAGAAAAAGACTTTTTGGGGGGTTCTTGATACGAGCGAGAGCAAGGTGACAGAAATGGTCCCAACATTGGGAGCTCAAAGGAAGACCTAAACTGTTCATGTTAATGAGTAATAAAGATTTAAAGTTGGTTTCCGTGACAGGGCAAGATGCGCTGGAGGCAAACGTATTAGAGCACACAATTAGTCATTAGAGGATATCAGAAAACTAAGTCAACCCACGTCTCTGGATAAAGAGAAAGAAAAAAAATCCTCATACCTGGAGAGTGAAAGATATCTGAACAAGGATACGGAGATGCTTTTGTAACGACGTGAATATAGTCTACAGAGACTTCAGTAATAAAAACTGTAAAAAGAATTTTAGACCTTATTGCGACTATGATCGTGATAGTAGTTTCAGAACGTTTAAGTGCTTAACAATTAACCCATTTTGTGAGTATAAAAGATTTCATATGTAAATCGTTACGAATCAACCAACGTTACTGTAGCGAAATCTCTCATACCTCTGAGCAACCGTGTGCAAAGAACCGTTACTCCCCGGCAGAAACTAAGCTATGTCAATGTATCGGAAGCAAAATTTTAGTTCACAGACGTGGTGCATCCCGAGCACAAGCATCGATGCGAAAGAGTGAACTTAAATTTATTCAGTTCCTGTTTCTGCATTCTTCCCATTTCTATCGTAGTTCGATCTAGCACTAACAAAGAGACGATTAGAGACGAAGCAGTTGTTCAGAACTAGAAAATTAGAAATTAACATTAGGAGCAGTACAACTCGCATACAAAACCGAAGCAATCTTCATTCTTAGTCAGAGATATTTCGTTCATTTCACATGTTTGCAGCAGGGCATTAAATTACGTAAATAAATTGTCAAAGGAAAATAGAGAGACAACGAAAATACAGATATTTATAAATTGCATTAAAGCATATGTGTCGGCCGCGGTGGTCTAGTGGTTCTAGGCGCGCAGTCCGGAACCGCGGGACTGCTACGGTCGCAGGTTCGAATCCTGCCTCGGGCATGGATGTGTGTGATGTCCTTAGGTTAGTTAGGTTTAAGTAGTTCTAAGTTCTACGGGACTGATGACCACAGAAGTTAAGTCCCATAGTGCTCAGAGCCATTTGAAAGCATATGTGTTAAATAATAAATATTGCACAGTCAAAGATTATATATCAATATGTATAACTTCGTCATTCTACAGGAAACAGTCAAGATATAGTGCACCTTACTACAAAATCTTATGCCCAAAATCACCGACGTATTACGTAATGACCTGCTTCTATATCCCTGAGCTCTGCAGATCGCTCGAAGATGGAGAAATGCTGACTCAAGCTTTCAGACAAACAGGTTAGAAAACATGAAGAGCATAATATAAACGCAGAAGTTACATCGCGGCCCTGATATCAGCTATAAGTTTGCGAAATGTTTTAAGTTTAATGCGTGTACACAGCCTACTACTGTTAAACAAGTTTGGTGGAGGGGAGATGTATTAAGCTCCATCTGTATGAGGCAATACATTCACGGTAGTAGTGGCACTTCTGTTTCGAGCTTTCACTGTAGCATCTATGAAACTCCAAATGACCGACAGAGGAGCAAAAACAGCTTCATACCTCATTCCGCAACGAAACGGTACGTGACGAAAACTCAGTGGTAGCAATAAATTATACAACGGTGGAAATGGAAAGTGGTACACAGTGAACTCCTTGAACAGCCGCCACAAAATTGATGCGCCAGTGTTTCCATGTCTGTGGCGCATTTTTATTAAAACTGCATTCTACTGTCTAACTTTTCAGGTGGACATCTCAACACTGCTTGCCAGGAAGACGTGCAGCTTAGTGCCAACTTTCGGATTTTCAGACGGGTCGAATATTGCCAGGTTAAATAAATAAACAAAATCACTAGCGTGAGTAACATAGGAGCATCGTACCAGTAGACGGCACAGACAGTTGGCTGTAGCGCAATGAGTGCAGGACGAAGAGTGTTAGGGTGGACTCAGCCATAAGAAGCGGGTCTTTCCATAAGGATTAAGCCACGAGATGACGATAGGACTGATCGACTGGCTCATATTAAAAGACGGATGAAAAATCTAGAATTTGGCAGTGTGTCGTCATCAAGAGGTGACCAGTAAATGCATGCGAATTTTTCCATAAGGGTAACACATTAATAAGTTTATTTACAATATGAAGACTTAATAACTGAGCTGCACACGACACTGAATGCTTTAGGTTCTTCTGTGGCACTGAGCTATATACATTGTAAGACGAAAAAAAAGACGCACCACGAAGGAATTATACGAATGGAACGGAAATCGATAGATGTGATGTAGATGTACAGACAAAACTGGCCGATTTATTCAAGAGAAAGGGCTTCACAAATTGGGCAAGTCAATATCTGGCCCTTATGCTAGCAGTTATTCAGCTTGGCATTGATTGTTGTTGGATGTCCTCCCGAGGGATATCGTGCTAAATTCTGTCCAATTGGCGCGTTCGTCAAAATTCCGAGCTGGTTGGAGGGCCTTAAACATAATGCTCCAAACTTTCTCGACTGGGCAGAGATCTGGCGACTTTGTTAGCCAAGGTAGGGGTTGGCAAGCACGAAAACAAGTAGCAGAAACTCTCACCGTGGCATTATCTTGCTGAAATGTTAAGTCTAAGATGGCTTGCCATGAAAGGCAACAAAATGCAGCGTAGAATATCGTCGACGTACTGCTGTACTGTAAGGATGCCGCAGATGACAACCAAAGGGTCGTGCTTTGAAATGAAGTGGTAAATTCACCGAATAAAAGCCTTTAGGAATGTATGGGGTCCTTGACTGGCGTATCCGAGAGAAGAGAAGAATGTAGTCTGGTTGCACAGATTGTTCTGTGACACATCTTAAATGCAAAACCGCGATACAGGTGCTCGATCAGTCTTAGAAAATATTACGTACCTGAACTATCACTGAATTGTGGGGCTCACTCGAGTAATCTTCTTGCTCTGTAGAACAAATTTAAACACGGTTTCTCAGAATAACTCTCAGTCTATAGCAAACGCATAAATCAGTATAAGTTTGAACTACCGGTATTGACCAGAGATGAATTACACGAGTGACCATTACAACCGTAGCACCATGGGACGGTGGATAACAAAAGATAAAGTGGCATCAAGCCTACTGCAAATCATTGTCATTTCACCGCTACCACACAAATCAGGCGTAATGCCATCTACATGCTTGCATAAAGAAAGATTTCGCAGCTGATTTCTCATTCATAAATGGCTTTTGAATGTTGTTTGTGTGTGGGAAGATAGAGTTAAGTCTCGTGTATTAAATGTCTATCAGCACGTTTCGGAATTCGAAAACAGCAGGATCGTGGCCTATCGACATTCCTGTTTATCGTTTTACGATACTGCTGCTCGTTTTGGTCGGGACAGTGAATATGAAATCGACGGGTTCAGGCGACCATACCCAATTGCTAATCAGGATCTCGACGGCCCCACGCGACTAGCGATAGATAGGACAGACGTGTTATTCGCTCGGCTCTGCAGGACCATATAGCCGCGTCACCTGCCTTGAATAATGAAGGGTTTCTTTGCAGTAAGACAAGTGGATAGTGAGACGACGTATGGGGCAGCACAGACTCTCAGTACGGCGACCGTTGCTGCGGCTTCCATTGATGTGGCAGCAGAGGTAAGTGCGCCGATAGTTGTGGACCCAACGACAACATCGGACACTAGAGTGACACCAGGCGATTAATTTTCAGGTGATTTCCATTTGTTCTTACAACATCACGACGGGCGTATCAGTGTGTGGAGGCTTCGAGGAGAGGAATGTAGCCAAATTGCAAACGTCATCATTATACTAACCCAGTACCAGACGTGACTATTTCTGGTGTTATTAGGTACACAAAACGATCATCTCTGGTTCACGTAGCAAGTCGTTTGGGCAAAAGGCGTTACGTATCTGTCAAGGATAGCAACCTCGATACAGGCGGTGAGCAATATTTTCAGATCTCTCAGCAATTGTAAGCGTAAGGCCATGCGTTGCTGAGAGACTGCCACGTCATCAATTGCCAGCAACTATGACATGTACCCTGGCATGGAGCTGAAGCAGTATGGAATGACGAGGCTGCATCTGTCATCCAAGCACAGTTCGACATGATATGTGTTGTTTCTGTCAAAGGTGGCAATTCTGTGTACTAAATATCTCACCTTGTATCCCTCCAAATCATTTGATAATTAAATCATTTATTTTTCATACCAGAGCGTGAATGTCCAATAAGAAAAAATTAATGTAAAACAGTTTTCAACATAAAGTTTCGTTGCTCAGATCTCAATTGATACATATGTTGATTACTAATTTCAGCAACGTTATATCGAAATATTCAGATCATCGAATACTTAAATTATAAAGCCCACGTATGTGATAAACTGAAGATCGCAATAGAACTTTACTGAAATTAGTAATCTGCATATGTGTCAGATGCGATATGGGCAATAAAACTTCTGTGGAGGAATCTTTATTACATTGGTACAGAGATCGTTCTACTTCTGACAATATCAGTTAATTAAAGTAAAAATTTGTTTTTTGCTGTTGTTGCTAGTACTGCAATTTTAATGGCCAGCAGTGTTTTGGCTTCACTGAATAGTCAGGGGGCAGTCTGACACACATGCACGAAGTTTTCTTGCTTAGTAGGAGTAATTTTATTGGTTCCTCCGTATTCACTCTAAATCTTGTGGAAAAATAAAAAATGGAAACGACTTGCCCAAGGTGGGTGGCAATACTATAAACAAGAGCACAAAATTTTTAGAGACGATTTGTCTGGGTCAGTAAAAAGCATCTAGGGGAGGGATTAACAAGTTCATCCCACCAAAAGACATAATCGGCTGTACATATAGGTACGGGCAGCTGGAGTGTTGTCGACTCGATTGTCAATCTCCATCGAGTCAGTTTGTTGCCACATGGTCATTGGTTGACAGCCGGCAGCTTTCATTTTAATATACCGCAGCTTTGGGGTGGTGCTAAGAGTAGCTCAACCTTACTTCCAGCCTAAGCGCCCTTCACGTAAAGCCGCTAGTCCGTGGCTGATGCAGCTGTTCGTCAGCATAGAGGTCAGGAGTGGAGGGCGTTGTAAAATGAAAAGTAATGAAGTGGAATGGACCCAGTTTATTCCTGTAACGATGATACATTGGTGCCTACGTAGGGCGGAGCAGCCCCAAGAGGGGTTGCCGTCTGCTCATCAGAGGGGCAGAGGCTAGAGGAGCGACTACTCGGGGCCGAGGTCAGAAGCTAAGAGAGCGCGGAGCTGTTTCCAAGCCGCCCTCGCCGCTCCCGGCCGCGTCCCCACGTGATCACACGATTAGTCTCTGATTGGAGGATTGATTCCGCCAACGCGCCTTGCTAGTAGCGTACCCCCGTCAGCGCAACCAACCTGTGGGACTTGAGTCTGACCGAGGAGCACGTGGCAGGAATGTGCCGACCATGGTCTTCCGGCCAGCACCTTCCACCACAGTATGCCCAAGCCGGCTACGGCCGAACATTATGCATGGAAAATTTATTTAATAAAATTTTGTCGGCAATGATCCCTCTTGGGGGGTCTCCTCCATGCACAAGCTGTATTATACTGGCCAGAGCAGCCACTCGCCGGTTCTGAATACACATGGGGCTTAGGTTGTTTGCAGTAATTAGACTGCAGCGGCAACATGCATTTTACATTTACTGGTGCAAGGCAGATGACGGAAGCACCACCAGATGTTTAAAGATTCAAATATCGAACCTCAAGGCGGGCCATCGAGCACAGAACAAAAACAGAAGGTGTACGAAAGCGACAACACACCGTATATCAGGATGGATGCAGGGATCAGAATAAAACTATGAAAATTGAATAGGAAATAGGCTGACACGCCGCCAAATCATAAAGACAGAACACTCTATGCAAAATAGCGTACGAATTACCTAGCATGAACCCATTTAAAAATATTCTGAAAAGACCTCGAGTGTGACTCTAGGAACAATCACGGAATGAATCTGCATAAACTCACCATGAACACAGAATAATCTCCAAAGATCTAGCTCCGAATGACTAGAATCGGAATGAAAACAAAATAAAAGCTTATACCACTTGATAATGCATCGAATGGTCTCATTATAATCTTCTAATAATCACAGTCTGCTATGACTCAGCACTTTTGTTTCTCTTCACCCCCCCCCCCCCCCCATTCCTGGCAAGTACTGTTGTCCTTCAGGGTACCTGTCAGTTTCATTGGGTGGTAGGTGGCAAAGAGCATGGGAATTCAGGTAGCGCTTTCATTCTACCTCCTGTTGCGGCACTCACCATTGCTGGTCATTTCCCTAGCCGCTTAGATACCGGATTTACTTGAGAAAATCCAGGTCTTTCTTTATATGCCTGAGCCGACAAGTATCTTTGTAACAGGAAGGCCTTTAAGCTCACATTTAAGTGTCACACGTCCTCAGAACCTGCAGCGTACCTTAGCTGTCAGCTATGACGACCACAGGCTGGCCGTGGGCAAGCCGCTCGCCAACCACAGCCGTGACCCGTCCAACTGTGTGTGGATTCCAATGTGCGATTGGAGAACCATATCACCCAGTGTTGACAGACTGTGGGCTGACGGCAAGTAGTCGGAATACACAGGTATTGACTTGATGGTGGAACCGACGCACCTGAGCCGTGAACAAGATCCCAGACCATTGCCCAGACACAGACGAGTGGACTGGGGCTGATCCACTTGACGAATTTGTCGCTGGACTGGTCAACCACTCGCCAAGTAGGTCAGCCCCAACATGTTCGGCTGTGTGTGGGGAATGGTCTCAAGGCCTGGTCCATGGTTTGGGTAAGTCTAGCCTACTGGCAATCTCCTACCTTGACGACTACTTGCCAGTAATACAGTCTGTAGCAGGACTTCTGCAAGCATCTAAACTGTCGGCAGTAGTCACAGATTAAATAAACAGTGACGAGCTTCATTAGAATTGAATACATATGGTACCAAAGCAAGGTTCGCGATATATGATTCGGTAGCAGTTTGTCATGCCATCAGCCATCGGATGGTCATCATTACGACAGCTCAGTGCAGGATGGTCAAGACTTACAATATTAGTGAGTTTGATGGGGACGTGTAATCATGTGGCACACTTCATTCTTGAGGCTGCGCAGGTCCAGTATTTCCACCAACTACCGTGTCAAGGGTGTACTATGATTATCTTGATTTGAAGGAAACCAGTCCCACAAGGTCAGGTACAGTCAACACCAGTGTGCTGATGACGTCTACTACTGTGAATAGTAAACGTGGATGGACTGGCTAGACGAGTGCAAATCGTTTGCCACTTCACGGCTGGACAGTATTAAGTGATGAGCGGCTGTTATCGACATTTATGCTGGCGAGATATCGGTGCCGGGAATTCCAAGACTTTCGAGGATGTTTTTTGATTTTATAAGGAGCTATCAGAAAGTTCCTGTTTCAGGGAATTGTTGCAGCGTATATCTAACCGGAATATAAGCAAGAGGTTAGCGTCCCATTCGCATCTTTCCGAAGTGCATGTGGGAAATGCGGAAACATGAACTATGGCGATGTCGTTGTCAAATGCGTCCAAACACGACCGATTTGCTGTTATTTTTTTCTTGGATGTCGAACGACAAACGCCAGCAGACATCAATCGGAGAAACAAGAATGTGCAATTCAGGCGTAACGTCCAGGAAAGCTGCGACGAGGGGTGCTGTTGCTTCATGATAACGCACGTCCCGGTATCGCAAAAGTAGTAGCGCACAAGATACGCCCTCTACAGTAGGAGACACTCGAGCAAGTGCCATACAGCCCTGATCTCTTCCCATGCCGTTACCACGGCTTCGGTCCCTTAAAAAAGGCCTTGAAGGATGGACGATTCCTGTTGGCCGAGAATATGCAGCATGGAGTTGCGGATTTCTTATTTCTATATCGTCAAGGGAAAGTATACCTTAGAGTATGGCATAAATTTCAATTTGACACATCTACTCTTTCCTGAGAGAAACGGCTGTAAACAGTCGGACAGACAGACAAATGGACAACAAAGTGACCCTATAAGGGTTCCGTTTTTATCGGTTGTGGTACGGAACCCTAGACACATCTCTTCCCCATCGGGTTCAGAAACCACCGACGCAGACTGTTCATAGCACGTCACATGGCACAGAGTTTACCAAAGGTGTAGGAACACAGGAAGTCATCGACGAAGAATGAGAAAGGATCGCTTGCGCTGATGAGTCGCAGTACACAATGTTGCGTGCTGCTGCTCTTCAGTACTGTCTCTACTTTACTAGTAATCCACGTTCTGTGCTCGCTAATCTATTCATTCTATTCTACAGCTTCTGTAGCTCTTCCTTATTTTCACAGAGGGCATCAGTTCAAAAATGGTTAAAATGGCTCTGAGCACTATGCGACTTAACTTCTGAGGCCATCAATCGCCTAGAACTTAGAACTACTGAAACCTAACTAACCTAAGGACATCACACACATCCATACCCGAGGCAGGATTCGAACCTGCGACCGTAGTGGTCGTTCGGCTCCAGACTGTAGCGCCTAGAACCGCTCGACCTCTCTGGCCGGCTGGCATCAGTTTCATCTGCTACTTCTATCACTGACATCCTTTCATCCTGGACCTTTTTTCTGTTTCCTTAACTGCTTCTGCCGGCCGAAGTGGCCGCGCGGTTCTGGCGCTGCAGTCTGGAACCGCGAGACCGCTACGGTCGCAGGTTCGAATCCTGCCTCGGGCATGGATGTGTGTGATGTCCTTAGGTTAGTTAGGTTTAACTAGTTCTAAGTTCTAGGGGACTAATGACCTCAGCAGTTGAGTCCCATAGTGCTCAGAGCCATTTGAACCATTTCTTAACTGCTTCTGTAACACACAGGTTCTTTTGGAGCACTTCTTTCTTGACTGTCCTGGTTCCTGAACGCATTGTATTACATTCCTTTTTCACTGTAGAGTACAACTGGTTTTCTGAAACTTTCTTACATCTTGCAGAATGTTGTCGAACACTCTTCTAACTCACAAATGGTATGAAGGTGTGTTTATAATCCTTAAGATTTGCTCTGATTATGAAGCACAATGTCAGAACTGCTTCCTAAAGTCTACCAAACCGTCATCTAACAGATCCTTGATTTTTTCCTCAATTTTTTCATTCTTACATACATCAAGAAGATTAATGACAGTTCTCGCGATTACACGCCCCTGGAAACGTACAAGAGGTATAGATCAGATTTAGCAGCTGGGAGGTATGTATCTGTGAACGTTGGCGGGAAGACGGCATAGCCAGCTAGTCGCTTACCGCCGGAGACTCCAGTGGAATGACGAGCCAGAGGCCGGCCTTGGTGTCCAGGAAGGCGTCGACGTCTGCTTGCGAGGCGTCTGTCACGAGCAGACCACTGTGCGCGTCGGAGCCGACATCGACTGCCTGAAAACAAAAACAGAAAAGAAGACGGCGTCATCTGTGCGTGCTAGAAGGCAGGAGCCACTTCGATGCAGGAACTGAATTGAAGGTAATAACGCCATGGATTCATTTAATTGGCTCAAATGTTGAATAGAGATATGCAAAATGTCTGACTGTTAACCTGTTATGCAATGGTACCTCCCTTATGGATCCCTTTGAAAATAATTGGCCTTTATTTACTATTTTTGTTAGATATACACTACCGGCCATTAAGATGCTACACCACGAAGATGACGTGCTACAGACGCGTAATTTAACCGACAGGAAGAAGATGCTGTGATATGCAAATTATTAGCTTTTCAGAGCATTCACACAAGGCTGGCGCCGGTGGCGACACCTACAACGTGCTGACTCGAGGAAAGCTTCCAACCGATTTCTCATACGCAAACAGCAGTTGACCGACGTTGCCTGGTGAAAAGTTGTTGTGATGCCTCGTGTAAGGAGGAGAAATGCGTACCATCACGTTTCCGATTTTGATAAAGGTCGGACTGTAGCCAATCGCGATTGCGGTTTATCGTATCGCGACATTGCTGCTCGCGTTGGTCGAGATCCAATGACTGTTAGCAGAATATGGAATCGGTGGGTTCAGGAGGGTAATACGGAACGCCGTGCTGGATCCCAACGGCCTCGTATCACTAGCAGTTGAGATGACAGGCATCTTATCCAGATGGCTGTAACGTATCGTGCAGCCACGTCTCCATCCTTGAGTCAACAGATGGAGACGTTTGCAAGACAACAACCATCTGCACGAACAGTTCGACGACGTTTGCCAGCAGCATGGACTAGCAGCTCGGAGACTATGGCTGCGGTTACCCCTGACGCTGCATCACAGAAAGGAGCGCCAGCGATGGTGTACTCAACGACGAACCCGGGTGCACGAATGGCAGAATTTCATTTTTCGGATGAATTCAGGTTCTGTTTACAGCATCACGATGGTCGCATCCGTGTTTGGCGACATCGCGGTGAACGCACATTGGAAGCTTGTATTCGTCTTCGCCATACTGGCGTATCAGCCGGCGTGATGGTATGGGGTGCCATTGGTCTCGGTCACCTCTTGTTCGCATTGACGGCACTTTGAACAGTGGACTTTACATTTCAGATGTGTTACGACCCGTGGCTCTCCCGTTCATTCGATCCCTGCGAAACCCTACATTTCAGCAGGATAATGCACGACCGTATGTTGCAGGTCCTGTACGGGCCTTTCTGGATACAAAAAATGTTAGACTACTGCCCTGGCCAGCACATTCTCCAGATTTCTCACCAATTGAAAACGTCTGGTCAATGGTGGCCGAGCAACTGGCTCGTCACAATACGGCAGTCGCTACTCTTGATGAACTGTGGTATCGTGTTGAAGCTGCATGGGCAGCTGTACCTGTACACGCCATCCAAGCTCTATTTGACTCAATGCCCAGGCGTATCAAGGCCGTTATTACGACCAGAGGTGGTTGTTCTGGGTACTGATTTCTCAGGCTCTATGCACCCAATTTGCGTGAAAATGTAATCACTTATCAGTTCTAGTATAATATATTTGTCCAATGAATACCCTTTATCATCTGCATTTCTTCTTCGTGTAGCAATTTTATGGCAATTAATGGCCAGTAGTGTAATTTTTTATGTAGGAAAGGGAAAACTGGTGTTTGTAAGGAGTAGTGAAGGTTCTCTCACATTTATGACACCAAACTTATCATACATTAATCAAAAATGGAAAAAAAAGGAAATTTTTAATCAGTAATGGAAGTGATACATTCAACAATTATGGAAACTATGCAAAATTTAAGCATAATTGAACTTCTAATTTCATCGTTTTCAAGTTCAGCACAGCCCTGACTTTTTTACAGGTCCACTATCACATGCTTCATGATACACATGTTTTAACTATGTGCACTGGATACAATCCTTCTTGCTCCTTTTGTCGTAGAAGAAATCACTGCATTGAAGATCCTTATTACAGGACTTGGAGTGTCCTTTGATTGAGGTCTTCTTGCGAGAACTTGCAAGACCCCATGTTGATGCTGGTGATCAACCAGTATTGAACAACTCTCTATTGAGAAATGTTGCGCGTGTATGTGTGTGTGTCTGGAGCTTATGGGCGCTCAACGGCGAGATATCAGCGCCCATAAATGTTACTTTGGATTACGGCCAAGTTTCCTAACTGACGTCTTCCATTTATCCTTGTTCAGTCAGTCTTGAAGAATGAATATATCCACCAGGATGTTACGTACAGATTCGAATGTATATGAAGGCTCGTTTTATTAGGCAACATCTAAAAATCTTTGAATATCTAAGCATATCTTATTACTTTAGATACAGGTGCTTGACGATAGACAGTAACTCGAGATGGGACTCGGAATGTATGCGGTCTCCACAGGTGGCGAAAATAGGTTTTCAAGCTAAAGACGTCGTTATTGGCTTCCAGCTTGTTGATGCAAACGAATGCACACGAAGTATACCAGAAAATATAAATATGTAGGTGAGAGGAAAGGTTACTACCAACGTGCATTTGTCAGGTGGTAACAACGGTTGATCGTTCCGTAATGGCGAGCCCAGGAAGGTGGGAAAAATTGCTGTAGTCGTGGATGATTTCAGTGTTATCAAAGCGAAAAACCCATGTGGGAGTAATGACAATCCAAAAAGCTGAAAGAGGCAATGGGACACAGATAAAGAGCTACGCAGTACGTTTATTAGTGTGGTAGCAGTGGTTACTTATGACAATAATTAGAAACATATTTAGTCCTAAAAAACTTAAGTGATTACAGTTAAACAAAATAGGGTGCAGCTCTATTGGATGAGCTACTAACACTCCCTTTAAACATGACTGACACCCAGCAAAAATATTCTGCACACTAATTATAAATTAAAGCTCGACTGATTAGATAAACAGTATTCACAAAGGCAGCATGTAACAGAACGCAGGATTAAGTACCTGTCGACATAAAACAGAAGTGTGGTATAAAAATTGAGGATCTGTTAGGTGACAATCAGTTTGGCGTTAGGAAAGGCAAAGGCGCCACAGAGGCAGATCTGACGTTGCGCTCTATAATGGAAACAAAACTGAAGAAACATCAAGACACGCTCATAGGATTTGTCGACCTGGAGAAAGCGTTCGACATTGTAAAATGGTGCAAGATTTTCGAAATTCTGATTAAAATGGGAACAAGCTACATGGAAAGACAGGTAGTATACAATATGTACATAAACGAAAAGGAAACAATAAGACTGGAAGGCCAAGGGCGAAGTGCTCGGATTAAAAAGGGAGTAAGGCAGTGATGCAGTCTTTCGCACCTTCTGTTCAATCTCTGCATCGAAAAAGCACTGAGAGAAAAAAGGTAAGTTTCAAGAGCGTGATTATAATTGAAGGTGAAAGAATATCGATGATAGATTCGCTGATTACATTGCTGTTCTCAGTGAAAGTAAAGAGGAATTACAGGATATGTAGAGAAGAATTACAAGATATGTTCAGTAGACCATGTAATGAGTACGGGATGGAGATTAGGAGTAAATCGGAAAAAGACAAAGGTAATGAGATGTGTCAGATGCGAGATTGCCGAGAAACTTAACGTCAAAATTAGTGATCACGAAGCAGACGAAGTAAAGGAATTCTGCTACCTTGAAAGCAAAATAGCCCATAACGGACAAACCAAGGAGCGTATAAAAAGCGTACTAACATAGACAAAGTGGGCATTCCTCGCAAAGAGAAATCTATTGGTACCATACATAGTCCTTAAGAGGAGGTTTACTATCTTTTGGTTCAAAAACTCAATTTTTTTAAATTGCATTTTTGTATCCATAAAAGTGTTTAGAATCCACCCCTGAAACGGTTTTTCCGAATACGGAACAGAAATGTTTGTTATTCGCGGTTGAACAAAAAAATGCTCCTGCCTGAAATCGGCCTTTTTCAGGCACCAGTTTTTTTTCTTTTGGAGGACGAGTTATTGTACCGGTGCTTGGGAGGAAACACACAAAATTCAAATGAAAGTTTGAACGCGTGTGTTTGGAAGTTAGCCCCTAAGCATTTGCATTCTGGTGCGAAGACTGTGGAGACTGCGACTTTCCTGGCAGTGAGCAGCTTCAACGAAGGGTATTCAGCAATTCTGAAGACCATGACAACGATGGACGTCACCCTGGGACTCTATTCGACGCAGTTCGCCAAGCATTCGGACGACCACCGGATTCAAGCGGCCGAATGCCGCTTGTCACCGGCCGTACGAGCGACTCTGGAGCATCGCGGGATGGCCCAAATGGAACAGAACGCCCTCTATGAGGAAGAGAAAGGACTAGTTTATGGACCCGGAATAGCAGATTGAACGTACGTTGCATAATATTGCATTTATATGTAGCCAAAACTTCAAACGCGTTTTTCTCGAAGTAACTTTTTCTTATCGCGCGGTGTGGTAACTTCAAATCTACTGAACCGATTGGCATGATTTTTTGTTTCTGACGAAGCTAAGTAAATTGTCTAGGAGTTGTACCACTTTTATTCCGATCCATCAACTATAAATAGTTTTACTTGGCCGACAAAGTCGAAAAATCGATGAAAAAACACTATTTTTTTTCAAATGGCCGCCATTTTTGTTTCCTATGGTCCAAATAACTTAAGCGAGCTACAACTCCTAAAGAATCTTATATACTTCGCTAACGTCAACTCAACTTAGATTTCAGACGAGCCGGCTGACCTGTGACATACCACGCGTGGAGGTCTACATAGAAATTTTGTTTCGTTCTGATGGCACTTCCGCCTTTTTTCTTTGACATTTCCGGTCGAAAAAATTTCAGTTTGTAGAGGAAATATCAATAAACATTTCGACCAAATGTGACAATGATATCTGTAACATATCCCGAGAAAAAAAATCTCAAAGAACATGCTTTTTTCGGGCCAAAGATAGTTAACCTCCCCTTAATGTGAGGAAGAATTTCCTGGGAATGTGCGTCTGGAGCACAGCGTTGTATGTTAGCGACAATGAGAAAACCAGAATAGAAGAGCATAAAAGCAAGTGAGACTAGGTACTACGGAAAAACTGAAAGTTAGGTGGACTGATAAGGTGAGTAATGAGGAGCCTCACCGTAGATCTGATGAAGAAAGTAAAAGGAAAACAATGATAAGAACAAGGGTGGAGATGACAGGACATGTGGTAAGACATCTGGGAATAACTTATATGGTACTAGAAGGAGCTGTAGAGGGTAAAAACTGTAGAGGAAGACAGAGATTGGAATACATCCAACAAATAATTGACAGCGTAGAGTGCAAGTACTACTCTGAGTAAATTGCTGCAAGTTGACTGATTATTATTTTCCTTAATGAACCTAATAACCAAACATCCCACAAAAAACTACGGAACATAAAATCTGATGGAAAAACAGTGAAAATTCTTACATGGCACATAAGTTAACAAGTAAACTTTAGTATTGTTTTTATTTGCGAAAAAACGCACAGGTGTCACGGGTAAGTTGAAATTGTTGTTATTGTGGATGAGTTGTTTTGTAAGATCACAGAGGAATCAGCGTTTGCTGGCTCGTCCATTTTTGCAATCTGAGTTAAAATTAAATCAGATAAAACGTAAGAAGGAAGGAAGACTAGAGTTTAACGTCCTGTCGACGGCGCGGTCATTACAGACGGAGCACAAGCTCCGATAGCGAAAGGCTAGGGAGAGAAATCGGCCGTGCCCTTTTGAAAGCAATCATCCCGGCATTTGCCTGGAGCGATTTGGGGATATCGCGCACAAGGTAAATCTGGATAGCCAGACAGGAACATGAACCGTGGTTCTCTCGAATGCGAGGCCAGCTTGCTAACCATTGTGCCACTTCGGTAGATAGATACAATGTTCGGTGTATTGTACGAAGAATGGACTCAGCGTGACAACAGACGCTGCTCGATGACGGACTATAAAGAAGGGAGGCTATTTTGAAACGAGAACAGGAACAAGCAAGATTTAGACAACGTAGATCAACAATGGACCCAATACTAAAAATTTCCAGTAGTATCAGAGAAACACGCAACGGAGGGGAATGTGTGCTGGCACTGTTCCTAGATATTGAAAGAGCCTTTGATAAAGTTTGGCACAGTGGTCTGTTACACAAGCTCAGTGGTCGAGGCTTCTCGCCGCAGATTACGCGGCTATCCAGAAATATAATTTTCGACCTGCGTAAGTTTTCGAGAACACTGACTGCTCATATGTGTTCTGTCCGACGGCAGGGGTTGCAGAAGGGACTGTACTCTTGTACTCTCATGTACGCTACACAGTCTATGCAAAGCGGACATCTTATAGCCATCTAAATGGCACGAGATCATTACTTTACACACAGACGACATAGCTTCCTGATGGTTAGATCTATCTGCAGGAGGAGTAAAAGTCGCCACAACAGAATAGCTTACCCCACTAGAAATCTGGCTACGATGACGGTGGTTTTCGCCTCAGTGCTACAAAAAGCCAAATGGTGCTACTGAATCACAGTAACACCTCTCGAAAGGGAGATTTACAGGCAACAAAACAACCAACCTGTGGTATAAAAACATTGACGGAAGGCGTAAATATAAATATGCATCAAATGAAGCAGGAAAAAGGAATACAGGAGTCCAGCTGTCAATAGGGAAATTAAAGACACCTATGGGGAAAACAAAAGCTGTTTATACGTAGCGACTGACAAAAGACGGAAGCACTCAGGAGACACAGTCGGATGTAACTTCGTACACGTACATAATATCGGCAGGTATATAAATGATTAAAAGCTTAATTCTATGACATGCAGAATGGCCGCCATAATGCATTAGTGTTAAATGTAAGCGTAGGCTTCCGCGGCCGTTGTCTCCGTCAGTAAAATTCTTCTGGGCAGATGACCACATTGTCAGTATATAAAATTGTCAGACGTTTCGGACACTGTTGCAAGTGGCCGAAAAGTCAGACAATTTTATGTACTGATTCAGTCAGCTCAGCCCTGAGGAAGGCCACTTGCAACAGTAGCCGAAACGTGAGAAAATTTTATATATTGATAATGCAGTCAACAACCCAGAAGAATTTTATTGACTCTGCATTAGTGTTGTTACCAGGCCTGATAGGATGCATAAGCGGCGAAACAACGTCAGATGTTGACTGATCACCGTGAAAGGCACAACTGCAGTGTACTCGTATTAGGCAGCGCTATCACCAACTGACATTGTTTGAAATGGTTCGTCATTGTGGATGTTCATTTGACCGACCGGTCGAGTCATGCAATGTCCAGATTTTTGGAGCATTCGGATATGACAGTGCCCCACTGTTTGTCTTTAAGGGAACGTGCGGGCAGGAATACTTGTCGTCAAGGTTCCGGTCGACCACGTGTGACCACCACAAAGAAGGGCCGCCGTCTTGTGCACCAAGCCCCCATTTCACATCTGCGCCTGCCATGCGAGAACAAGTAACGGACTCTCCGCAACGTTGGTCGGAGACTAGCTGCAGCTGGACAGGGAAATTACTGTCCCATACTTAGGCTGTCGTTAACACCTCAACAAAAAACGACTGCGTTTGGAGTCGCGTCGTGACCGGGAGGCATGGCCTTCTGATGATTGGCAGCTTATTGAGTTCAGCAATGAATCGCGTTTCTGCACTACGCCACATACCATCGGCGGCGATTACAGCTGCAAACGGCCGGCCGCGGTGGTCTCGCGGTTAAGGCGCTCAGTCCGGAACCGCGCGACTGCTACGGTCGCAGGTTCGAATCCTGCCTCGGGCATGGATGTGTGTGATGTCCTTAGGTTAGTTAGGTTCAAGTAGTTCTAAGTTCTAGGGGACTGATGACCACAGAAGTTAAGTCCCATAGTACTCAGAGCCATTTAAACCATTTTTACAGCTGCAAACAATTTTGCTTCGGGCGCCATGTTGTCGGAAGCCATTATGTATGACCTCACGTAACGGTCGGTTGTGACTGAAGAAACTCTGACGTCACAATGGTATGTCATGGACATCCTGCGTCCTCGTGGATTACCTGTCATGGAACAGGTCACGATAATGCTCGTCAACAGGACAATGCACGTAAAAACTTGGCATATGTCTGAATTAAATGTCTGTTTTGGTTAGTGTAGCTCAATGTCAGTTAGACCGTCAATGAGAGAGCACCTCGAGTTCCTGCTGCTAATAAGCTGAGTACACTGTTCGTTTGTTACATATTTCTCGAGCTTCAAACCGGAGCTACTTCAGTAATGGATAGGAACTGTGATTGCTGTGTACAGATGCGAGCTGAGTTGGTGACCCTTCTCTCACAGCTCCAGCTGGTGTTGGCTTCCGTCACACAGCTTGAGGCTGCTGCCAAGGGGCATCACAGTGGGGGTCGGACGCGAGGATGCGAGGGACGCCGAGCACGTCCCCCCGTGTCCCTCGACCGGTCCACTGCTGTGGCCGCCCCAGGTACTGCCTGCACTCAGGTTGACTCTTCACCTGTGGTCGAGTGGGAGATCATTCCAAAGTCTGGCAGGCAGCGAAAGACTTTCTGATGGGCCGATCGTAGGGCCTCACTGGTTCGTTTGACGAACAGGTTTCGGCCGTTATCTGTGGCTGACGAAGTCTCTAAGCTAGATGCAGTCGTCCACCCTGTTCCAGAGAAAACTTCTCGGCTCGCATGATCTGGGCATTTACAGAGGGTGGGTTTGCTGGTAGTTGAAAGCTTCAACGTTAGGCGCGTAATGAGGCCCCTTAGGAACATGGCTGTCAAAGAAGGGAGGGAAGCCAGTGTGCACTCCGTGTGCATATCAGGGGGAGTCATTCTGGATGCGGAAAGAGTGCTTCCGGATGCCATGGAGAGTACAGGGAACAGCCAACTACATGTGGTGGCTTATGTCAGTACCAATGACGTAATGACGTGTGTCACTTTGGATCGGAGGAGATTCTCTCTGGTTTTGGGCGGCTAGCGGAAATGGTAAAGACGCCAATCTTGCTTGTGAGATTACGGCGGAGCTCACCATCTGCAGCATCGTCGATAGAACCGACCGTGTCCTTTGATGCAGAGCCGAATGGAGGCTCTGAATCAGAGGCTCAGGCGGTTCTGTGACCGTGTAGGCTGCAGATTCCTTGACTTGCGCCATCGGGTGGTGGGTTTCCGGGTTCCGCTTAATAGGTCAGGAGTCCACTACACACAGAGAGTGGCTACACGGGTTGCAGGAGCTGTGTGGAAGGGACTGGGCGGTTTTTTAGGTTAGAGGGTCTCAGGAAAACATAGTAAGGGCGTCCATCTAAATGGGGACAGGTAAAACATAGTAAGGTAGTTGTAGAAACGATCGATATTGTAGCTGTAAATTGTCGTAGCTGTGTTGGGAATGAACCAGAGCTCCAAGCCCTAATAGAAAGCATTGAAGCTCAAATAGTTACAGATATGGCAAACTGGCTAAAGCTGGAAATAAGTTCAGCCGAAATTTTTTCAAACGACCTAACAGTGCTCAGAGAGGATAGATTAAATACAGTTGGTGGTGGAGTATTTATTGCTGTCAGAAGATTTTACCTTGTAGTGAAATTGAAGTAGATAGTTTCTGTGAAATATTGGGTAGAGGTTATACATGACAATCGGACTAAACTATTAATTGGATCGTTTTACTGGACACCGACTCAGAAGATAGATTTGCTGAACAGTTCAAAGAAAACTTGAGTCTCATTTCAAAGTGGTACCCCACTCAACCAATTATAGTCGGTGGTGACTTCAATCTACCCTCGATAAGCTGGAAAAATTATACCTTTTTAAAGCCGGCGGCAGGCATAAAACGTCATCAGAATTTGTACTGAAGTCTTTCTCAGAAAATTATTTTGAACATATAGTTCATGAGCCCACTCGTAAATGGTTGCGAAAGCATACTTGACCTCTTAGCAACAAATAATCCTGGACAATTAGGGAGTATCTCGACGAATACAGGGATTAGCAACCACAGGCTGCTAAGCTGAATAACGTAGCACCCACAACCATCAAAAAGAAACGCAAAATACATCTATTCAACAAAGCTGATAAAAATGCCGATAACACCTTTTTGAGAGTAAGTCCCCACTCATTCCGATCTGATCATGTAAGCGTAGAAAAGGTGTGGAATGGTTTCAGAGACATAGTATCGACGGCAATTGAAAGATATATACCACATAAATTAATAAGTGGTGGTACTGGTTCCCCATGGTCCACAAAACGGGGCAGATCGCTGTTGCGGAAGGAACGAAAAAAGCACACCAAATTTAAAAGAACGCAAAATCCCCAAGATTGACAAAGTTTTGAAAAAGTTAGAAATACGGCGCGTACTTCAATGCGAGATGCGTTTAGTAATTTCCACAATGAAACTGTCTCGGAATCTGGCACAAAACCCAAAGAGATTGTGATTGTACACGAAGCACACCAGTGACAAGATGCAACCAATACCTTCACTGCCCGATAACACTAAGGCAGAGTTATTAAACACGGTTTTCCGAAACTCCTTCACCAAAGAAGACGAAGTAAATATTCCTGAATTCCAATCAAGAACAACTGCCAAAATGAGAAACATAGAAGTAGATATCTTCGGTGAAGCAAAGCAGCTTAAATCACTTAATAAAGGTGAGGCCCCCGGTCCAAATTGTATACTAGTCAGGTTCCTCTCAGAGTATGCTGATACTGTAGCTCCATATTTAGCAGACAACTGCTCGCTGACAGAAAGATCCGTACCTACAACTGCTCGCTGACAGAAAGATCCGTACCTAAAGACTGGAAAATTGCTCAAGACACACCAATACCCAAAAAGGAAAATAGGAGTAATCCGCTGAATTACAGGCCCATATCACTAACGTCGATTTGCAGTAGGGTTTTGGAACATATACTGTGTTCGAACATTATGAATAATCTCGAAGAAAACGATTTATTGACACACATTCGTCACGGATTCAGAAAACATAGTTCTTGTGAAACACAACTAGCTCTTTATACTCATGAAGTAATGAGTGCTATCGACAGGAGATATTAAATTGGTTCCTTATTCTTAGATTTCCAGAAGGCTTTCGACACCGTTCCTGACAAGCGTCTTCTAACCAAACTGCACGCCTACGGAATATCGCCTCAGTTGTGCGACTGGACTCGTGCTTCCTGTCAGAAAGGTCACAATACTTAGTAATAGACGGAAAGTCATCGATCGAAACAGAAGTAATATCTGGCGTCCCCAAGAAAGTGTTATAGGCCCTCTATTGTTCCTTATCCATATTAACGACATAGGAGACAATCTGAGTAGCCCTCTAAGATTGCTTGCAATGATGCTGTCATTTGCCGTCTTGTAAAGTCATCAGATGACCAAAACGAGTTGCAAAATGATTTAGATAAGGTATCTGTGCAGTGCGAAAAAGGGTAATTAACCCTGAATAAAGAAAACTGCGAAGTTATTCACATGAGTACTAAAAGAAATACGCTAAATTTCGATTCGCGGTAAGTCACACAAATCTGAAGGCTGTATATTCAACTAAATACTTAGGGATTACAATTACAAATAACCTAAATTAGAACAATCACATAAATAATGTTGTGGGTAGAGTAAACCAAAGACTGCGATTCATTGGCAGAACACTTAGAAGGTGCAACAGGTCTACTAAAGAGACTGCCTGATTTGATTTGATTTGATTTTAGCAGTGAAGCTAAAACAACTTTGGTCTAACCCGCCACTGCCTGCACCGAAACCGATTTTATTGTGCGATATTGCTCCCTGTATATCTAGTAAAGCCAACCAGTGCGTTTAAATAGTACGAGGAGTCCCTTTATCAGTTCTTTGTTAGACACAATTTTTTTCAGCTTCAGTTATCCTGAAAATTCTGTGCCCCTTACTCTCCAATACAGTGCATTCGAAGATTAGGTGTGATGCAGTTTCTTCACTCTCCTCACAAATCCTACACTTAGGGTCTTCTTCTGTTATACCCATTGTACGTAGGTGTTTTTTCAAAATTCCCTTGGCCGTTCATCAGTCCAACCATGAGATTAATCTCTTTCCTGTTCAGGCTCAGGATTATAGAGCTTTTAAAACACGGCTGTGGCATCATTACCTTGCCATGTTTTTGTTTATATACCTTGGTCCAGTATTCTATGTGCAGTTTTCTGAGCCAGTTCCGCAGTTCTAGTGTTATCATAGCCTTGGTGATTGTCAGGACAGGTTCCGGTCCAATGAATGGAATCCTTGGCCCCAACCTGGCCAATCTGTCGGCTTGTTCATTGCCATCGATCCCTGAGTGGCCAGGGACCCACACTAGGTTTACCCTATTGCTTCCCCCTAGCTCCACCATCACCCTGTGACATTCTGAAACCATCTTAGATCTTGTTGCAGGAGCTGCCAATGATTTCTGGCCTGCCTGGTTGCCTGAAAAGCTGTAGATGCTACTGCCCTTTAAGTACCTATGCACATTCTCTTCCACACACGCCCTGATTGCAGTGATTTCGGCTTGGAATACCGAGGCCAGTTTTCCTATAGATATGATGCCCTCCAGTCTTGGCTGAACCCCGTACACCCCAGCCACAGCGCCTTGGTCTGATTTCGACCCGTACGGTGTCGAACTGTTTTTTCCAATTACTCCCTGCTTCCAACTATTATACAGTAAGTCTTGTTGAAGCATATGGGAGTTATTATATAGTCGGCCGGCATTTCCCCAACCATTCCTATATTTACCACATTCACTACTTTAGTGTGAGATTCTGGATATCCCAATGAGATCCACTTTGTACCAGTTTTGACTCTGTATGCACCAGCTGCTGCCTCCATCTTGACGCAAAGGTTTAGTGGAGGCATGTCCAGCATGGCTTCCATTCCAGCGGTTGGTGTGTCGCTAATTCCGCCTGTTATGGCTAAGAAGGCCAGTCAAAAGAGACTGCTTACACCACGTTTGTCGGCCCTATTCTGGAGTATTGCAGTGCGGTGTGAGATCTACATCAGGTGGGACTGACGTATGACATCGAAAAAGTTCAAAGAAGGGCAGCTCATTTTGTATTATCGCGAAATAGGGGAGAAAGTGTTACAGACATGATACATGAATTCGAGTAGCAACCATTCAAACAAAGGCGTTTTTCGTTGCGACGGGATCTTCTCACGAAATTTCAATCACCTGTTTTCTCCTCCGATTGCGAGAACATTCTACATAGCGAGAAATGATCATCGCTATAAAATAAGAGAAATCAGGGCTCGCACACAAAAATATAAGTGCTCGTTTTTCCCGCAGGCCGTCCGAGGTTGGAGCGGTAGAGAGACAGCTTAAAGACGGTTCATTGAACTCTCTGCCAGGCACTTTATTGTGAATAGCAGAGTAATCACGCAGATGTAGATGCGTGATGTTGAGGTACTGTTGTGGCCACCAAGATTTCTGGATCTGTCCTCGATAGAACATGCTTGCGATGAATTCGGACAACAGTATACAGGCTACCAAGGGCCAGTTACAATTGTGGACCAACTGCCTCAGGAGAGGCTACGACGCCTTTATAACACTGTTTCCACCTGAATCAGTGCATGCATCCAGGTTAGTGGAGTTGCAACGTCATATTGATAAGCGAGCTCAAGTTGCCAAGTTCGTTGTAAATTACACTCGATTTTGTAATCGCTGCAGTAACATCAGACACTCTCTTGACCCGTGAAGTTTGATTTCTTTTCCTCCTCCAATTCTGGGATACTGTTATCTACCTAAAGGTTGGATTGAATACGATAGTGCTTTACTAGGCCCGATCCTAATAGAGGTGGTATGCTATTGGCAACATCTGGCTTTTGATGTAACCCACCTTACTAGATATAGAACGGGTGTATAGTTCAATGTGGATTTCGAATCACGGTACAACTCGGCATTTTTCACATTAACAGTGGCAGATGTGTAAGAAGTTAAACGTGACAGATGTAAATCCTAGGACTGACCAGTGATCAAACCCGAGACTTTTTGTTCCATTGTCTCGGATTTTGCCACTGAGCAACCGACACATGTTTGTAAAATAACACGCACACAGGTATCCTGATAGTACGCGAGAATTTAAGATGCTGATCATTCTTCCTGGTAACATCTGGTGATATCTAAAAACTTAATTGATCAACGGCATTTGTTGTCGAATTAAGAAACAAAGGAAACCTCGTTCCTTTTTCGTTTAGTGTCAAGCGATTCTTGGCGAGACGCTGTCGGCCAACAACTACATTCAGCTCTTTTAACCGTTTTGTTTATCGAAACAATAGAATTTTTTCGTAAAAACGATTAAAGTCATGAAAAAGGAGATATAAAGCATAATACATTGTAGCAAAGAGTTAAACAACATAAAAACATTTTGATAATAATGTGAGGTTTGATTCTTGATATCATGACGATGATTGGTAATGATTGTTGACATGGCAGCAATATTTTGATGTACCGGGTGATCAAATAGTCAGTATAAATTTGAAAACTGAATAAATCACGGAATAATGTAAATAGAGAGGTAAAAATTGACATACATGCTTGGAATGACATGGGGTTTAATTAGAACCAAAAAATACAAACGTTCAAAAAATATTCGACAGATGGCGCTTCATCTGATCAGAATAGCAATAATTAGCATAACAAAGTAAGACAAAGCAAAGATGATGTTCTTTACAGGAAATGCTGAATATGTCCACCATCATTCCTCAACAATAGATGTAGTCGAGGAATAATGTTGTGAACAGCACTGTAAAGCATGTCCGGAGTTATTGTGAGGCATTGGCGTCGGATGTTGTCTTTCAGCATCCCTAGAGATGTCGATCGATCACGATACACCTGAGCGACTTCAGGTAACCCCAAAGGTAATAATCGCACGGACTGAGGTCTGGGGACCTGGGAGGCCAAGCATGACGAAAGTGGCGGCTGAGCACACGATCATCACCAAACGACGCGCGCAAGAGATCTTTCACGCGTCTAGCAGTGCTTGGTTTTTTTATTTTTGTTCTAATAAAACCCCATGTCATTGCAAGCATGTGTGTCAATTTTTACCTCTCTATCTACATTATTCCGTGGTTTATTAAGTTTTCTAATTTATACTGACTTTTTGATCACCCGGTAGTTATGCGAGTGACCGTGTGTTGTATAGATATCAACGGTAAGCTCCATGTAGTTGTAGATACAGGAAACCGGGTCTTTAACTGTAGAAAGACGGAGATACATATTGTAGAAACATATGTATTGAATGTCTATGCTTCATAAACAGATGTGTAATTTGGACTGTGGGTGTGGTAGGTGAGTATAGGATAATACCGTTTGTTTCATGGAGAGGGTATGGAAGGAATGGATTACATTACATTACAAGAATAGTTGTCAGCTCAGATGCGGTAGGTTACTGAGCGGCTGATGACTTAGGAGACGCCAGTGTCAGCGAAGATAAACTGGCTGTGGGAGAGTTTCTTCCTTCTCAACATCGGCCGCTATGCTATGTGGTGTGTGTCTGTTTAGCGAAGATCTGCATGTAGAACATAACTTTGTGTTCCCGTCATTAATGGTGGAGCAGTACATAGGTCACTTCTCTCGAATATGATGGTTCTTTTGAAAGGGTACGGCCTTCCCTAATCGACAGGACCGATGTCCTCACTGTTTGGTCCCCTCCCCCCAGACCAACCAGCCAACAATCTCTCGAATAGCATCAATGGTGTCGCCGAGCTTGAAGTCCCCGCTCATAGACAGGGAGAAGGCAAGTGAATTTGAGATTCAGTTGGTCGAGTTGCCGACGGATCAACGACTCACAGAAGTATTCTAAAAAATTAAGAAGTTGGAGATGATTGATCAGTTGGGTACTAGCAACTCCGACGGTCTTAATACTTTTGCTAGCTATAGAACATATTGTTTTCAGGACGTTTAATATTGTACTGACTGGCGCTAGTCAGTACGCACCGCAGGGAGTGGTTGCAGGCCAGCCAATAAACGGGGCCATATGGCAGTTAAGCCTGATAAGGTGTGTGTACGAGCGTTCCCAACATTGCTGCGGTAATGATAGCAAACATACGGCGCCTAGTGCTGAATACTAGGTACTGCGCCGGCCGCGGTGGTCTAGTGGTTCTAGGCGCGCAATCCGGAACCGCGCGACTGCTACGGTCGCAGGTTCGAATCCTGCCTCGGGCGTGGATGTGTGTGATGTCCTTAGGTTAGTTAGGTTTAAGTAGTTCTAAGTTCTAGGGGACTGATGACCACAGATGTTAAGTCCCATAGTGCTCAGAGCCATTTCAACCATTTTTTTTAAAACTAGGTATTGCACGTCGCTACGACGATCTGTACACTATTACTATGATAAGTCAGCGTGATTTACAAATTTAGTGTTCCAAAATATTTATTGTCGTTAATTATGGCTAGAAAAACCCGCGTTAGCATGCCATTTCCGGGATTCAGGGAAGTGCGCCGGCGCCGGATCAAATCCTCCCGACGGGTTAACGACGAGGGCCGGTGTGCTGCCCAACTTGGATGTGATGTTTAGGTAGTTTCCGGCACCCGACTAGGTGAATATCATGCTGGAACACACGTCTCGTTCCAGTTGAACGATTTATAAATATTTCGAAAACGTTCTCACACTTTCACATGGGTCAGCAGGCGACAGGAAGGCAATACGGATATTCTATACCATTAACGTTGCCAAATTTAGATTATCATTTCAACCCCGTGAAGATATGAGATAAGGTAAGGAAAAAAGAAGAGAAAGAAGAATTTTGATTAGGAAACAAGAAGTAGAAGAGCATCATTTCACTTAATACGAGGGTGATTCAAATGAAAACCTTAAATTTGCAATAACAAATCGAAATTTCGCGGCATTATCCCGTAATTCGGTAAGCGTGCAGAATGGCCTGTAGGTGGCAGCGTAGTGCAAATGCACACATACCGTCGCAGTATCAGTATAAAGATGGCCGCCCCACTTGCTACTTGCACCAGGAAAGAACAGCGTTCTGTTATTCGGTTTTTGCGTTGTGAAGGTGTGAAACCTATTGAAATTCATCGACGAATGAAGGTTCAGTGGGGTGATGCATGTTTGTCACAGCACCAAGTCACCGTTCGCAAACGGTGTGACTTCAGTGGAAGATGCTCCTCGTCCAGGTCAGGCACAACTCCACAGAACATTGCAGCAGTTGAAGCCATAGTGAAGGAAACCGCCGAGTGACACTGAATGACACTGAAGCATGTTTACAGATTAGTCATGGGTCAGCACACCACATTGTGCATGATGTGCTCCAGTTTCACAAAGTGTCTGCAAGATGGGTGCCACGGCAGCTGACTCCTGAAATGAGAGAACGACATGTTGATGCTTGTGAAGAACTTCTTCGGGGCTTTGAAGGTGATGGCTTGCTTGCAAGAATCGTTACTGGGGACGAAACCTGGGTTCACTTCCACGAACCGGAAACGAAGAGAGCGAGCAAGGAATGGCGCCATTCCTCATCACCAAAACCAAAGAAGTTTCGAACAGACCCATCAGCAGGGAAGGTTATGCTGACTCTCTTTTGGGACGAAAAAGGCGTCATTTTGTAGCATTACATGCCTAGAGGGGCCACTGTCAACAGTGTATCATACATCATCTGCGGCCTGCAATCAAATCATAGCGACGTGGATTGCTGTCAGCAGGTATCCATTTGCAACATGACAATGCAAGGCCCCACACTGCCCGTACAACAGTTGCAACAATCACAGACCTGCATTTTGAATGTCTTCCTCATCCAACATACTCACCAGACCTTGCCCCAAGTGATTTCCATATGTTTGGATCACTCAAAGACGCAATGGGAGGAAAGAAGTTCCGCTCTGATGAAGAGATATGCCACGCGGTGCACGAGTGATTGCGCGGACTACCAAAAGAATATTTTTCTAAAGGAATTTAGGCACTTTGTAAGCGCTGGAGGACTTGCATTGAGCGTGGGGAAGATTATGTTGAAAAGTGATACAGCTTTGTACCACTTCTGCACAATAAATAATATTTTTAAAAAATATTTAAGGTTTTCATTTGACTCACCCTCGTAAATAACTGTCATGAAAGTTATTTTCAAGAGGGACCAAAATAAGGATATATTAAACTGTAGTCAGACCTTACTATATTGGGCAAAAATATGGAGAATAGATAAGTACACAGCGAGAAAGAAAATACTGAAGAAGATGCCTGGATCAATTTGTGAAGGAGGAGAATGGCGAAGAAGAAATAACTAGGAATTGAGGTGGATATGTAAGGAATCAGATGTTGTTGCGGAAGCCAACACGACTATGGCCGTGCCACTACGATATAAAAGAAAGGAGGGATCAAGACTGAGAGAAGTGTCAGACAAGAAACCCGAAGAACGAAGACCATTAGGCGGACCAAAAATACAATGCAGAGACGAGGGGGCTGAGGATATTCAGATACTAGGAGCAAGAGAAGAAGATGCGAAGAACAGAGCGCTGCAAAGCAGGCTACTTGACAAGGCTAAAACCTATTGTGATTTATGGGACCAGGAGAGTAAAAGTAAGTAAGTAACTTTCATTATGAAAAATGACCCTCTCACATTTTAGTGTTAATGCTTGGTGTCTTTCCCGTGATATAATTGTACAGCCACATCACCGTTTGTACAGTGCATGGATGAGAGTGCCTCGTACCGTTATTATAAGGCAGTGACACAAACTTAATTTCGAACAGTGAAACGTCCTTTTCGTCCTTTCCTAGAGTTTCTGACTTCCAGCTGGGGAATTTCAAGCTTCTTCTCCCATATTAAACAGTTTTTAAAAAATATTACAAGCCCATGATTACTCATAGTCATTTCTGGCTTATTTTTATATTCACAGTAACCACCCTTCCTTCGACAATCCGGTTCGAAATACATGAGAACGGTCGCCACTT
The DNA here is from genome assembly GCF_021461395.2 of Schistocerca americana. Lineage (NCBI taxonomy): Eukaryota > Metazoa > Arthropoda > Insecta > Orthoptera > Acrididae > Schistocerca > Schistocerca americana. The sequence continues at coordinate 547,519,391 of NC_060119.1, forward strand.
AATCTAATCTCTTGGTGATGTGAGGCGCGTGAGAGAAATTACGCCACGTACTGCTCCGCATGTGCAACTGGAAACGTTTATGGGCGGATCCGGATTAATTCTTTGGGCTGCTACAGTCTCCAATCCAAATAACGGTCGTCTGCATCGTTTCTGACCCGAGAGCCAAGGTAAAAATTAACGCTACTCCATAGTCAACAATTAAAAGTCCTTTCGCAGTCCAATCAGATTCTAGAAATATTCCAAGATCCGAGCACTGGTGTGGAATATGCTCAGCATTAACAGTTCCATACACCGACTACGACTGTTTAGTAGCAACCCCCGCCGATGATCGTCATAACAACAAAACAGGAATACCGTTCAAATGCAATAGGGAAACAGTGATACCAAAACACCACGCTCAAGTTTTCACAGAAACGAACATAATTAATTTGCTTAAACGTAAACTTCGCCAAATCTGTATCTTTCACTGAACAACAATACCGTCCAACCAGCTACTTCGCTCCACAAAGTACTTTGAGGTCTCTGCCCGTTCAGTGTCTGCTCAGTCGCTAAACGGCAGCGATCGCCTAGAAGACCGGTACAGTTCAACACGAAATCAACGACGGCGTAAGGGAGCGCGCTTTAGGACTCTCTCAACATTCCGTACTACCGGAAATGCGTCTGTTGACTATCAAGGATCATCTTCTCCCGGCTTGTGAGATACAGTACGAAAATACCACCTCTACTCCAAGAGATACATGACTTCTGCACTCCACGAGGGCGGCTGACCCATTAGTCGATTTCGCGAGTCCCAAACCAAGAAATTATTTAAATTGAAGCCTTTCAGCCAGTCAGAATCTGGAGCAGATTTTTGGCGTTTTTGTTGACTGCTTTCTGCTCCCGCTTACAGCTCTTCTGCAAGGTGCTACTTTCTGTAGGGGCTTTCAGAAATTTCTATGCGAAGGGTGATAAACAACAATGGTATATCACCCGGTCTGGAGCCGATCCCTTTAGGATTAGGCAAAGACCTGTTGTACATAACAGTTACAGAAACGAGTAAACGGGCGCGGTCCGGAGATAATACGCTACTGGCCATTAAAATTGCTACACCAAGAAGAAACGCAGATGATAAACGGGTATTCATTGGACACATATATTATACTAGAACTGATATGTGATTACATTTTCACGCAATTTGGGTGCATAAATCCTGAGAAATCAGTGCCCAGAACAACCACCTCTGGCCGTAATAACAGCCTTGATACGTCTGGGCATTGAGTCAAACAGAGCTTGGATGGGGTCTACAGGTACAGCTGCCCATGCAGCCTCAACACGATACCACAGTTCATCAAGAGTAGTGACTGGCGGATTGTGACGAGCCAGTTGTTCGGCCACCATTGACCAGACGTTTTCGGTTGATGAGAGATCTGGGGAATGTGCTGACCAGGGCAGCAGACGAACATTTTCTGTATCCAGAAAGGCCCGTACAGGACCTGCAACATGCGGTCGTGCATTATCTTGCTGAAATGTAGGCTTACGCAGGGATCGAATGACGGGTAGAGCCACGGGTCGTAACACATCTGAAATGTAAAGTCCACTGTTCAAAGTGCCGTCAATGCGAACAAGAGGTGACCGAGACGTGTAACCAATGGCACCCCATACCATCACGCCGGATGATACACCAGTATGGCGATGACGAATACACGCTCACAATGTGCGTTCACCGCAACGTCGCTAAACACGGATGCGACCATCATGATGCTGTAAACAGAACCTGGATTCATCCGAAAAAATGACGTTTTGCCATTCGTCCACCCGCGCTTCTGTCTGTGATGCAGCGTCAAGGGTAACCGCAGCCATGGTCTCCGAGCTGAAAGTCCATGCTGCTGCAAATGTCGTCGAACTGTTCGTGCAGATGGTTGTTGTCTTAAAAACGTCCCCATCTGTTGACTCAGGGATCGAGACGTGGCTGCACGATCCGTTACAGCCATACGGATAAGATGCCTGTCATCTCGACTGGTAGTCATACGAGGCCGTTGGGATCCAGCACGGCGTTCCGTATTACCCTCCTGAGCCCACCGATTCCATATTCTGCTAACAGTCATTGGATCTCGACCAACGCGATCAGCAATGACGCGATACGATTAACCGCAATCGTGCTAGGCTACAATCCGATCTTTATCAAAGGCGGAAACGTGACGGTACGCATTTCTCCTCCTTACACGAGACATCACAACAACGTTTCACAGGCAATGGCGATCAACTGCTGTTTGTGTATAAGAAATCGGTTGGAAATTTTCCTCATGTCAGGACGTTGTAGGTGTCGCCACCGGCGCCAACCATGTGTGAATCCTCTGAAAAGCTAATCATTTGCATATCACAGCATCTTCTTCCTGTCGGTTAAATTTCGCGTCTGTAGCACGTCATCTCCGTGGTGTAGCAATTTTGATGGCCAGTAGTGTATGTTATAAAAGTATAGTAAACATGAAAGTTACAGGTTAGAACTGTCTGACTGGCCCAGACTCGAAATCAGACGCTTTAATTTCGACAGGCAACTCTCCGCCGCACGTGAAAGATTTATTCGGGCAATAGCAAAGATGACCCTGTCATCCTTTTCGGAATGACTGGGTTCTTTTCTGCTTTCGATTATCTTAGAAACGCCATGTATGTGATGCCATGATTAGCTGGGCCAGCTTTTAGTATTACGCCTCCCCTCCCCATCGTGTACGCTAACAAATGGAAACAAATGAAGGTGATGCCATATCGTGTGGCCCTGGAAACATGTTGCTCGGTCTTACTTCCAGGTGTGAAGCAGTCGCTTTGAACACTGATAATCGAACTTAGTCATCGGAGTGTATGTGAACAAGATAAACAGTACCACAATCATAACAATGCGAAGAGCCGATCTTCAACTCCATAACTGTTATATATTCTGCATTCAAGAATTACGAAGCAACAGAAACTGAAACCTGGAGGAAAAAGTTCACTAGTTTGCAATATCAAGTTCACAATAGCATCAGTTAAAATAAACGCTATAAATACATTGTTCAAAACAATTAGGGGAATTCGCGAGTCAACTCCCGGCATTTTAAATCTATTTCAATACAGGCGCTATCTGTGGTCCTATGGTCTTACTGAACAGGTTGAGATCTTCACTTTCAGTTTACGCAGCATTTACACTGTGTCATAAATTACAGTGTCAGGTGACCCTCAGAAGGAAGTGAGTACCGGTCCCAGTGTTTTCTAGTAAGGTACACAGGTGCCAGTTGTACACAACCACGCATATGCAATAAGGCAAGTTGCAAGGGCAGTCTGTCTGAACCAGAACGAACAGACTTTCTGTTGTGTTTCGGGAGACGCCAATGTCTCTCCATCCGGCATTCACAGGTTGTGGAGACGCTACAGGCGAGTTGGACAAGATCAGTGACGCATTACAGCCACACACGAAGACCGATATGTGGCCATCTCTGCCTTGCGGCGTCGCACGAATACCGCCAGAGAACTGAAATACGATCTCAGAAGGGCCACTGGAGCCGCTGTGTCCAGTCAGACGGGTAAACAACATGTTACGAGAAAGCATCGTACGACCCAAGCGTCCTGTTCTAGTGCCCCGCTTGATATGATAGCATCTTGCAGCTCGCCTTCAGCTCTGCCATTCCCGTTTCACTGGCGGAAATGTTATTCACGAACGAGTCCAGACATCTTCTGGCTCAAGGAATGGTCGTGTTCATCTGGGAGACCCGTAATGAGTGTCACCTCCCAAATGTTGCCCAGGAAATCGACAGATTTCTGGGTTTCTGTGATGTTGTTGAGGGGGAGAGGGGCTTCAGTGTTGACCGCCATACGGATCTTCTGATAGTCCATTGATGCCTTATCGCTAGGCAGTACATCGAACAGATCCTGTTGGAATAAGTGGTGTCTGCTGCATAAGGTGTCGGCGGACGTCGGCAGAGATGTCTTATGAAGCCTGGACATTGAAGTAATGGAATAGCTGATAGTGAGTTCCGACCTAAGCCCAATAGTGCATACGTAGGACATCCTTGACAGACGTGTCCGTGGCCGTCCTGATCCACCACAGACTCTCCAAGAATGGGAACAGACACCATTTTTATTGGTAGCATTTAAAATGACTTTCACATCTATACTGACCTTTCTTTGTCCGGTTTTCTGAGCTCAGAGCAGTGCTTACACCCAACGTCCGCAGTGATTGGCAGTGGATATTCCAATCTGTCTTTCCCCAGAATTTTTGCCCTTCATGGCTCCCTCTTCTAGCATTGAAGTAGTTCCCTGGTATCTTAGCACACCACCTATCATCCTGTCTCTTCTTGTACTTGGTGTTTCTTACACCTTACTTTTTTCTTTCCTTGTCTATTATGCAGGGAACCTCCTCATTTCTTGCCAGTCTACATAATTCTCCGCATTCTTCTGTAGCGCCACACCACAACCATTTCGGTTCTTTACTTTTCCACTTTTGCCGCAGTCCATGATCCTCTTCGATACAACGGTGTGTTTCAGGCGTGCATTCTTAGTTTTCTCCTCAGATTAAGTAGGAGAGTTGTTTTCTTGAGGGATATTCTCTTCTTTGACTGTGCGTCTCTGCTTCTTATGTCCTCCTTACTTCATCCGTCATTTTGGTTCGAAGGCAACAGCATCTCTTTATGTACTGCGTGATCACCAATCGTGATATTAAGTTTGTCGTGAATCTCATTCCTGTTGCTACTCTTTTGCTTGCTCGCTCTCAGTACACATTATGAGATCAATATTCAGGTGAGTAAACTCCCTGTTGGCTTCTGTCTAGGGTTCTTCGGCCGACGTTCGTCTGATAATTTTTCTGACAATTCACCAACACGAGTGGCTGGCATTCTCAAAGCTTCAATCTCCGTTGCTGGTAGAGGACTGGAGAGCGGAGCTTTGACAATGCCAGCCACTCTTGCTGGCGAAATGTCAGAAAAATTATCAGACGAGCGTCGGCCGAAAAACCTGAGACAGAAACCTACAGGCAATTTGTCAATAAGTAGCCACGCAAGCCTTCAAAATTTTGTATTCAATAGAGTGTTCATTCAATTTAACAACTCTTTCTCGCTTTTACAGAGGATAGCAATCTCAGCAGCAAATACTATAACTAAGATCTTGTCTCATGAATTTTAATCCCTTCTTCATTTATTTCACTTATTGCTTCATCGATATACTGGTTGACCAGCAGTGGAGGAAGGCTGTATTCTTGCTTTACGTTCTTTTGATTTTGAGCAGTTTTCTCTCGGACTTCAATTCTTATTGTTCCCTCTTGGTTCTTGCGCATGCTACACATTACTCGACTTACTAAGAATTTCAAACTCCCAGCAACACTTTACGATATCGGATGCTTTTTATAGGTCGATGAATCCTATGAAAATGTCCTGATTTTGCTCTAGACTTGCTTCAACATCAAGTGAAACGTCAGAACTGCTTCTCTCATGCCTTCTCGTTTCCTAAAGCTAAAGCGAAGGACATCTAATAGATCCTCAACATTATTTTCCATTATTTTGTATATTATTGTGATAATTAAATTTGTCAGGTGTGTATGAAAATGCCAAATCGCTCTGTGACTCATATTCCACCTTAATCTGAAGGTCTCCCTATACGAGGGTTGGTGAACCGAATCCAATATCTGAGGCAGGCAAAGGCATATTTCCTCTAGCAGGGCCATTCGAATCCCTACTATCGCACTGTAATATTCAGGCCAAACATCGGCGCCATGGCTGCTTTACTTTAGTTGAGGTGATTATCGGACCTCATTTCCGTACAAATGGTGATAACTGATGAAGACAAGTCATTCCACTTGTAGCTTTCGAACTACAATATTGACAGCTGATAATTCGTGGCGTCTTTTGCAATGAGGAGCAAGTGAACTGACACATCACATACATAACAGTAAAATCCATGAATCTTGGCCGACCGTTGTGACCGAACGGTTCTAGGCGCTTCAGTCCGGAACCGCGCTGCTGCTACGGTCGCAGGTTCGAATCCTGTCTCGGGCATGGATGTGTGTGATGTTCTTAGGTTAGTTAGGTTTAAGTAGTTCTAAGTCTAGGGGACTGATGACTTCAGATGTTAAATCCCGCCGGCCGGTGTGGCCGTGCGGTTCTAAGCACTTCAGTCTGGAACCACGTGACCGCTACGGTCGCAGGTTCGGATCCTGCCTCAGGCATGGATGTGTGTGATGTACTTAGGCTAGTTAGGTTTAAGTAGTTCTAAGTTCTACGGGACTAATGACCTCAGATGTTAAGTCTCATAGTGCACAGAGTCATTTGAACCATTTGTTAAGTCCCATAGTGCTTAGAGTTATTTGAACCATGAATCTTGTGTATCGACTGTTTTATAATATTTCATTTGTTTCATGACGATATCTGGACCTGTGTCACTTCACTCATAGCCGGCCGGTGTGGCCGTGCGGTTCTAGCCGCTTCAGTCTGGAACCGCGGGACCGTTACGGTCGCAGGTTCGAATCCTGCCTCGGGCATGGATGTGTGTGATGTCCTTAGGTTAGTTAGGTTTAAGTAGTTCTAAGTTCTAGGGGACTGATGACCACAGATGTTAAGTCCCATAGTGCTCAGAGCCATTTTGAACACCACTTCACTCATATCCCTGCTGGACCTTGATTTCTGCGTTCCACAATCAGGAATATCACCATTGTTCTATGTATTCTTCGTGGTTGCTGTACTCAGAAAATAATGTGGTGATATACTGTGTTGCCTTGTACATCGTAGTTTGAGTTATCCTGTCCGTGCTGGTAAATATTCAGTCACGATACAGACTTGCCGCTTGTGTCTTCTGTATTATGATGGGGATGGAGTTGCATCCACCATCAGGAGGGAAGACTCTTCCGCCTTCTCCGTCGTTGAGACTGGCGTATTCTTACGCCACTGAAGTCGTTGGTTTTTTACACCTGTAAGCCTCGACAGGGATCCCTTACAACGTGTTATCGTCTGAAGCCAGTTGAACCCAGAATTACTGATGAGTTTCAGCTAACAGCCTCCTCCTTTTGCAGCCAGGCTTGGGACTGGCTATAGTGTCTATTCAAAAAAGGAAAATGTAACCTTAGAAATTTTTATTTCGACACTTAAACCTTTTAACAAATATACTGGAAGGAAAAATTTAAGAAAATAACGTCAAGGAGACGCCCAGAAACAAAGTAGTAGCACCAGACTGAATCTTTCACTGTGCAGCAGAATGTCCGCTGTTTTGAAAATTCTTGGGAGATTAAAACTGTTTGCCGGACCGAAATTCGATCTCACAAGCTGTGAAGGGTGTGTTGTGAGTCGCGACTGCATAGCTGAGTCAATAAGAGTACTACCCTCGAAAGAAAAGGTTTGGGTTCGAGTGCCAGTCCTATGGTTGTAGTGGTAAGTTCCTATGGGACCAAACTGCTGAGGTCATCGGTCCCTAGGCTTACACTCTACTTTAACTTAAACTAACGTAGGCTAAGGACATCACACACACCCATGACCGAGGGAGAAGTCGAATCTCCGACGGAGGAAGCCGCACGAACTGTGGCAAGGTCCGACAAACAGTCTTAATCTACCAAGAAATTTCACAGAAGTAAGTGCTCAAGCTTCCCCCATGAACCATGGACCTTGCCGTTGGTGGGGAGGCTTGCGTGCCTCAGCGATACAGATGGCCGTACCGTAGGTGCAACCACAACGGAGGGGTATCTGTTGAGAGGCCAGACAAACATGTGGTTCCTGAAGAGGGGCAGCAGCCTTTTCAGTAGTTGCAAGGGCAACAGTCTGGATGATTGACTGATCTGGCCTTGTAACATTAACCAAAACGGCCTTGCTGTGCTGGTACTGCGAACGGCTGAAAGCAAGGGGAAACTACAGCCGTAATTTTTCCCGAGGACATGCAGCTTTACTGTATGATTACATGATGATGGCGTCCTCTTGGGTAAAATATTCCGGAGGTAAAATAGTCCCCCATTCGGATCTCCGGGCGGGGACTACTCAAGAGGACGTCGTTATCAGGAGAAAGAAAACTGGCATTCTACGGATCGGAGCGTGGAATGTCAGATCCCTTAATCGGGCAGGTCGGTTAGAAAATTTAAAAAGGGAAATGGATAGGTTAAAGTTAGATATAGTGGGAATTAGTGAAGTTCGGTGGCAGGAGGAACAAGACTTTTGGTCAGGTGATTACAGGGTTATCAATACAAAATCAAATAGGGGTAATGCAGGAGTAGGTTTAATAATGAATAAAAAAATAGGAGTGCGGGTTAGCTACTACAAACAGCATAGTGAACGCATTATTGTTGCCAAGATAGACACAAAGCCCATGCCTACTACAATAGTACAAGTTTATATGCCAACTAGCTCTGCAGATGATGAAGAAATTGATGAAATATATGACGAGATAAAAGAAATTATTCAGGTAGTGAAGGGAGACGAAAATTTAATAGTCATGGGTGACTGGAATTCGTCAGTAGGAGAAGGGAGGGAAGGAAACATAGTAGGTGAATATGGATTGGGGGGAAGAAATGAAAGAGGAAGCCGCCTTGTAGAATTTTGCACAGAGCATAACTTAATCATAGCTAACACTTGGTTCAAGAATCATAAAAGAAGGTTGTATACCTGGAAGAATCCTGGAGATACTAATAGGTATCAGATAGATTATATAATGGTAAGACAGAGATTTAGGAACCAGGTTTTAAATTGTAAGACATTTCCAGGGGCAGATGTGGATTCTGACCACAATCTATTGGTTATGAACTGCAGATTGAAACTGAAGAAACTGCAAAAAGGTGGGAATTTAAGGAGATGGGACCTGGATAAACTGAAAGAACCAGAGGTTGTAGAGAGTTTCAGGGAGAGCATAAGGGAACAATTGACAGGAATGGGGGAAAGAAATACAGTAGAAGAAGAATGGGTAGCTCTGAGGGATGAAGTAGTGAAGGCAGCAGAGGATCAAGTAGGTAAAAAGACGAGGGCTAGTAGAAATCCTTGGGTAACAGAAGAAATATTGAATTTAATTGACGAAAGGAGAAACTATAAAAATGCAGTAAATGAAGCAGGCAAAAGGGAATACAAACGTCTCAAAAATGAGATCGACAGAAAGTGCAAAATGGCTAAGCAGGGATGGCTAGAGGACAAATGTAAGGATGTAGAGGCTTGTCTCACTAGGGGTAAGATAGATACTGCCTACAGGAAAATTAAAGAGACCTTTGGAGAGAAGAGAACCACTTGTATGAATATCAAGAGCTCAGATGGCAACCCAGTTCTAAGCAAAGAAGGGAAGGCAGAAAGGTGGAAGGAGTATATAGAGGGTTTATACAAGGGCGATGTACTTGAGGACAATATTATGGAAATGGAAGAGGATGTAGATGAAGATGAAATGGGAGATAAGATACTGCGTGAAGAGTTTGACAGAGCACTGAAAGACCTGAGTCGAAACAAGGCCCCGGGAGTAGACAACATTCCATTAGAACTACTAATGGCCTTTGGAGAGCCAGTCATGACAAAACTCTACCATCTGGTGAGCAAGATGTATGAGACAGGCGAAATACCCACAGACTTCAAGAAGAATATAATAATTCCAATACCAAAGAAAGCAGGTGTTGACAGATGTGAAAATTACCGAACTATCAGTTTAATAAGTAACAGCTGCAAAATACTAACGCGAATTATTTATAGACGAATGGAAAAACTGGTAGAAGCGGACCTCGGGGAAGATCAGTTTGGATTCCGTAGAAATGTTGGAACACGTGAGGCAATACTAACCTTAAGACTTATCTTAGAAGAAAGATTAAGAAAAGGCAAACCTACGTTTCTAGCATTTGTAGACTTAGAGAAAGCTTTTGACAACGTTAACTGGAATACTCTCTTTCAAATTCTGAAGGTGGCAGGGGTAAAATACAGGGAGCGAAAGGCTATTTACAATTTGTACAGAAACCAGATGGCAGTTATAAGAGTCGAGGGGCATGAAAGGGAAGCAGTGGTTGGGAAAGGAGTGAGACAGGGTTGTAGCCTCTCCCCGATGTTATTCAATCTGTATATTGAGCAAGCAGTAAAGGAAACAAAAGAAAAATTCGGAGTAGGTATTAAAATTAATGGAGAAGAAGTAAAAACTTTGAGGTTCGCCGATGACATTGTAATTCTGTCAGAGACAGCAAAGGACTTGGAAGAGCAGTTGAACGGAATGGACAGTGTCCTGAAAGGAGGATATAAGATGAACATCAACAAAAGCAAAACGAGGATAATGGAATGTAGTCAAATTAAATCGGGTGATGCTGAGGGGATTAGATTAGGAAATGAGACACTTAAAGTAGTAAAGGAGTTTTGCTATTTAGGGAGTAAAATAACTGAAGATGGTCGAAGTAGAGAGGATATAAAATGTAGACTGGCAATGGCAAGGAAATCGTTTCTGAAGAAGAGAAATTTGTTAACATCGAGTATAGATTTAAGTGTCAGGAAGTCGTTTCTGAAAGTATTTGTATGGAGTGTAGCCATGTATGGAAGTGAAACATGGACGATAACCAGTTTGGACAAGAAGAGAATAGAAGCTTTCGAAATGTGGTGCTATGCTACAGAAGAATGCTGAAGATAAGGTGGGTAGACCACGTAACTAATGAGGAGGTATTGAATAGGATTGGGGAGAAGAGAAGTTTGTGGCACAACTTGACTAGAAGAAGGGATCGGTTGGTAGGACATGTTTTGAGGCATCAAGGGATCACAAATTTAGCATTGGAGGGCAGCGTGGAGGGTAAAAAACGTAGAGGGAGACCAAGAGATCAATACACTAAGCAGATTCAGAAGGATGTAGGTTGCAGTAGGTACTGGGAGATGAAAAGGCTTGCACAGGATAGAGTAGCATGGAGAGCTGCATCAAACCAGTCTCAGGACTGAAGACCACAACAACAACAAGTGCTCAAGCTACATCCTTCAAACCTCTACGTATCTCAAAACAAAATATTTGTAGTTATCAAAAAATTAATCCTTTTATTTCCTTAGTAGGCTTTATCATTTATGAGATGAACGTCACTGAAGTAGCAACTACGCAAGAGTGGCTGCGACCACTAATACTATAAAGCCCATTAATTTTTATTTTAGGTAACTTCTCAGCACTGAGTGCTATGAAAGTGTACGCAAGGACGCATCTACTTTCATTTCATTTCATTTCATTTCATTTATTATCATCCGTTTCATCATTTACGTGATATAGGAATTGTCATAACACTGTCCAGAATATGTACAGCAGAATATTACAAATATTTATCAAACACACAAAATTAACATTATTTTGAAAGTTAAAACATTGAATTAAAACGCATAAAATTAACATGTTAAAAATTAAAAAAATGAATTAATGTGTTGTTCTTTTACATGCTCTTTTAACATGTACCGTGTGTGATGGATTTATATATATTTAGTACATTTTGGAAAACACATATTACACATAATTTTAGAGTTAAAAGAGTATAAATGAGACATAGAACTGACAATGAGACCAACATGATATTGACAATACAACTATCAGTTAGTGATTTATGGATTTAAAATATTCCTCTATGTTATAAAAACATTTATTTATCATGAACTTTTTTAATTCTGAGCTGGCCGGGGTGGCCGAGCGGGTCTAGGCGCTACAATCTGAAATCGCACGACCGCTACGGTCGCAGGTTCGAATCCTGCCTCGGGCATGGGTGTGTGTGATGTCCTTAGGTTAGTTAGGGTTAAGTAGTTCTAAGTGAACCAAGGACCTTGCTGTTGGTGGGAAGGCTTGCGTGCCTCAGTGATACAGATAGCCGTACCGTAGGCGCAACCACAACGGAGGGGTATCTGTTGAGAGGCCAGACAAACGCGTGGTTCCTGAAGAGGGGCAGCAGCCTTTTCAATAGTTGCAGGGGCAACAGTCTGGATGATTGACTGATCTGGTCTTGTAACACTAACCAAAACGACCTTGCTGTGCTGGTACTGCGAACGGCTGAAAGCAAGGGGAAACTACAGCCGTAATTTTTCCCGGGGGCATGCAGCTTTACTGTATGGTTAAATGATGATGGCGTCCTCTTGGGTAAAATATTCCGGAGGTAAAATAGTCCCCCATTCGGATCTCCGGACGGGGACTACTCAAGAGAACGTCGTTATCAGGAGAAAGAAAACTGGCGTTCTACGGATCGGAGCGTGGAATGTCAGATCCCTTAATCGGGCAGGCAGGTTAGAAAATTTAAAAAGGGAAATGGATAGGTTAAAGTTAGATATAATGGGAATTAGTGAAGTTCGGTGGCAAGAGGAACAAGCCTTTTGGTCAGGCGAATACAGGATCATAAATACAAAATCAAATAGGGGTAATGCAGGAGTAGCTTTAATAATGAATAGGAAAATAGGAGTGCGGGTAAGCTACCACAAACAGCATAGTGAACGCATTATTGTGGCCAAGATAGACACGAAGCCCACGCCTACTACAGTAGTACAAGTTTATATGCCAACTAGCTCTTCAGATGACGAAGAAATTGAAGAACTGTATGATGAAATCAAAGAAATTATTCAGATAGTGAAGGGAGACGAAAATTTAATAGTCATGGGTGACTGGAATTCGGTAGTAGGAAAAGGGAGAGAAGGAAACGTAGTAAGTGAATATGGATTGGGGCTAGGAAATGAAAGAGGAAGCCGCCTGGTAGAATTTTGCACAGAGCACAACTTAATCATAGCTAACACTTGGTTTAAGAATCATAAAAGAAGGCTGTATGCATGGAAGAAGCCTGGAGATACTGACAGGTTTCAGATAGATTATGTAATGGTAAGACAGAGATTTAGGAACCAGGTTTTAAATTGTAAGACATTTAAAGGGGCAGGTGTGGACTCTGACCACAATCTATTGGTTATGAACTGTAGATTAAAACGGAATAAACTGCAAAAAGATTGAAATTTAAGGAGATGAGACCTGGATAAACTGACTAAACCAGAGGTTATACAGAGTTTCAGAGAGAGCATAACGGAACAATTGACAGGAATGGGGGAAAGAAATACAGTAGAAGAAGAATGGGTAGCTTTGAGGGATGAAGGCAGCAGAGGATCAAGTAGGCAAAAAGACAAGGGCTAGTAGAACTCCTTGGGTAACAGAAGATATATTGAATTTAATTGATGAAAGGAGAAAATATAAAAATGTAGTAAATGAAGCAGGCAAAAATGAATACAAACGTCTCAAAAATGAGATTTACAGGAAGTGCAAAATGGCTAAGCAGGGATGGCTAGAGGACAAATGTAAGGATGTAGAGGCTTATCTCACTAGGGGTGAGATAGATACTGCCTACAGGAAAATTAAAGTGACCTTTGGAGAAAAGAGAACCGCTTGTATGAATATCAAGAGCTCAGATTGAAACCCAGTCCTAAGCAAAGAAGGGAAAGCAGAAAGGTGGAAGGAATGTATAGAGGGTCTATACAAGGGCGATGTACTTGAGGACAATATTATGGAAATGAAAGAGGATGTAGATGAAGATGAAATGGGAGATATGATACTGCGTGAAGAGTTTGACAGAGCACTGAAAAATCTAAGTCGAAACAAGGCCCCGGGAGTAGACAACATTCCATTAGAACTACTGACAGGCTTGGGACAGCCAGTCCTGACGATGTATGAGACAGGCGAAATACCCTCAGACTTCAAGAAGAATATAATAATTCCAATCCCAAAGAAAGCAGGTGTTGACAGTTTAATAAGCCACAGCTGCAAAATACTAACCCGAATTCTTTAGAGATGAATGGAAAAACTGGTAGAAGCTGACCTCGGGGAAGATCAGTTTGGATTCCGTAGAAATATTGGAACACGTGAGGCAATACTGACCCTACGACTTATCTTAGAAGCTAGATTAAGGAAAGACAAACCTACATTTCTAGCATTTGTAGACCTAGAAAAAGCTTTTGACAATGTTGACTGGAATACTCTCTTTCAAATTCTAAAGGTGGCAGGGGTAAAATACGGGGAGCGAAAGGCTATTTACAATTTGTACAGAAACCAGATGGCAGTTATAAGAGTCGAGGGGTATGAAAGGGAAGCAGTGGTTGGGAAGGGAGTGAGACAGGGTTGTAGCCTATCCCCGATGTTATTCAATCTCTATATTGAGCAAGCAGTGAAGGAAACAAAAGAAAAATTCGGAGTAGGTGTTAAAATCCATGGAGAAGAAATAAAAACTTTGAGGTTCGCCGATGACATTGTAATTCTGTCAGAGACAGCAAAGGACTTGGAAGAGCAGTTGAACGGAATGGATAGTGTCTTGAAAGGAGGATATAAGATGGACATCAACAGAAGCAAAACGAGGATAATGGAATGTAGTTGAATTAAGTCGGGTGATGCTGATGGAATTAGATTAGGAAATGAGACACTTAAAGTAATATGTGAGTTTTGCTATTTCGGAAGCAAAACAACTGATGATGGTCGAAGTAGAGAAGATATGAAATGTAGACTGGCGATGGCAAGGAAAGCGTTTCTGAAGAAGAGAAATTTGTTAACATCGAGTATAGATTTAAGTGTCAGGACGTCATTTCTGAAAGTATTTGTATGGAATGTGGCCATGTATGGAAGTGAAACATGGAGGACAAATAGTTTGGACAAGAAGAGAATATAAGCTTTCGAAATGTGGTGCTACAGAAGAATGCTGAAGATCAGATGGGTAGATCACATAACTAATGAGGAGGTATTGAATAGAACTGGGGAGAAGAGAAGTTTGTGGCACAACTTGACTAGAAGAAGGGATCGGTTGGTAGGACATGTTCTGAGGCGTCGAGGGATCACCAATTTAGTATTGGAGGGCAGCGTGGAGGGTAAAAATCGTAGAGGGAGACCAAGAGATGAATACACTAAGCCGATTCAAAAGGATGTAGGTTGCAGTAGGTACTGGGAGATGAAAAAGCTTGCACAGGATAGAGTAGCATGGAGAGCTGCATCAAACCAGTCTCAGGACTGAAGACCACAACAACAACAACACGTTCTAGGGGACTGATGACCTCAGAAGTGAAGTCCCATAGTGCTCAGAGCCATTTGAACCAATCATTTAATTCTGACTTAGATTTTCCTTCATCTTCTGTTCCCCTGATGCAGAGCGGCAGAGCATTATAAAGCTTTATTCCATAGTGGCTCACATGTTTTTGAGTTTTTGTTTTTCTTGTTCTTTCTACATGCAGATTCTTGCACATACGTGTATTGTAGTCATGAAGATCTGAATTTACATGTAAACTACGCAAATGTGTTCTTGTATGCAGTATGCTTTTTAATATGTACAAAGATGGTATTGTAAGTATGTTTAGCTGCATGAACAAGGGCTTGCAGTGTGTTTGTGGGGAGCTGTGTGCAATAATTCTAATGGCCTTTTTCTGTAATTTAAAAACCTCTCTCAGTATGTGCAGTACGTGTTGGCAGTCGCACAGTACGCTGTACAACAGGGGAACACAGCAATGCTCCGGGCATAGCGCGCTCAGCAGTGATGCTAAGGAATCCGGACACAGTGGAATGTGTTATGTAAGCCGGTCTGCATGTGACCCCGGAGCGCGAACGCAAGCGGGACAAAGAAAGGTACAGGACACAGAGGACAGTAACGCATCTATTCCCTTGCTCCAGGGATGATATCTGGTAAATACTTTTCGGCCAGATTGGTTCTCGCACATGCAGAATGTGGTACGAAGTACATGAGCAATGTCTCGAAAAATGTGGAGTGACAGATGTCGTTTTAATACCAGTTCACTTACGTTCTACATGTGATTCTATAATACGCAGCATGTGTGATGCACACACACTCGAGGATATTTTTGCACACTTATTGAGATAGACCATTGTTAAGAGCTTTTATTTTGGACTGGAAGCAGGGTAAGTGGGTACCTGAAAAAATCAGAGACCAGAAATATTCATGAAGAACGTAGTTCGGTCTAGCTAATCTTCAGCAAAATAGTCACCCAATTTTGCCTTTCAGTATTACGGCAAGCAATACCTTCATTTCTTCCAATAGAAAGTCGATTCAAGATTGACACGTTGAACATTTGTTGATGGAATCAGCCTTTGTGTTTTTTGTTCTCGCACTGCCGTATCTGTAAAATAGAGCTCGAAATATTCGAGGCCCATTGTTATCCTAATACTACGAGGAAGGGTGAAACCATGTCGTCGTACAGAATACGTGAAGTTGATAAGAATGCCTTCACGATACACCTTCCGTTGCATGAGACAGATTGCACATTATCGTCACATTTTTCTATGCTGGAGGGACTTAATACTACTCCAGAATCTCAGAGAATCTTCTTACTCCCTTTCCTCAATACTCTCCTTCAATCTCAGTATCCTAAAAAAGCCACTTCGCAATATCTTCGTCACTTCCATGCCTTCTGTCTGCCAACTCCATATAACAATAACGGCGTGAAAAGAACACGGCCACTTTCACATGTGTAAGAATCTAGCCTTCTGTTCTATAGAACAGACAGCTTGGCCCTTTACGGTATGTGTAAGTGCTTCAAAATGGAACATACTGTACGGTGTGAAAAGAAATAAAAATAAAAGTAAAAAAAAGTAGCGCGTCGGATGTCATTCGACATTGAAATCAAAGAGAAAAATGAGTATGTCGGGCAATATTTGTGTCTCCACATGGCAGCCATACGATTTCCATCATTCTGAATAACTACCATTGCCCACCGGTGCCATATACATTTGCTGGAAACACTAGCATCAAGAAATCACTTTCACTTCTGCTTTTGCAGCCGGTTGTGGAACAACTTGGCTTGATTCTAGATTGATGTTCATAATTATTTGAGTCATAGCAGCTTTAATCATTAAGTCAGCTTCAGATATTTCACCCTACTAAAACTGATGTGAAAATCAAATTCGGAAGGTATAGGCAGAGACTCTATTCACAGTGCGGGTGGTTATCGATGCTAAGGTACGTAGAACAGAGTGAGAAAAGACGTGCAGTAGTCCGGCGAGGCGTACCGCATTTCCGTATACAAATAGTGCAGCAGGTAATCGGTATTTTGGGCCATAAAACAGCCTACAGCTTAACCATATGAATAATGCTAACAGAGGGAAACGCATGGGAGATAAAGCAAGGTGATCGAGGACGGTACCGCCATAGGTCACTTTCCGCCTATGTAGGTGAGTCAAGTGCGGTATCTCCATGTGAAACAGTGGGGGTTGGTAGTGTAGTTTTAATCATCGCCTCGAAAAAAAAGTTGGGTAATTAAGTTTTTATTTGTTTGCGAGTTATGCCCACTGTACTGGTACACTTTGAAATGCCCGCACCTCAGCATCCCAGCTCTGAGTTAGAAGAAGCAAAACAAGATGACGCACCCCATTGATAAAGTGGAATACCGTGCCGTAATCCATTTCATGCATCTGGAGAACAACAACGCTGCAGCTATCCATGCTGAGTGTTCGATAAAAATGCACCACCACATGACACCGTGATTAGTTGACGCAGACACATCCAGTATAGTCGAACAAGTCTGAAAAACGAAGAACAAAGTGTTTTTTTTCCCCTAGGCCTGAGAATCGTCTTTCCTCGGACGAAGAAACCGCAGACTTCTATAACCTAAGTGTTCGCTAAGTGGTGCAACGTTGCATTGTGTCGCATTGAAGGGTGAACACGCAGAGGAATACTAACACTGACGCATCCTTTTACTTTATTTCACTCTTACAATTTCAAACGAGGGCAATACATCATTTTAAGGTGGCGGACCATCTTATTATTAAACAGGGGACGGTGTCTGACATGGGCAAAGATCGATGGCAACATTGTTTAGAGACGAATGACCGACTCATTCGCATATTTCTTGCAATAAATTAATGCAAGATACATTAAAATGTCCGGCGTTAATCTCAGGGTCGCTGATTGCTGCGAGCAGAGACGAATTAATGACTAAACGTTCGGTCATTACGTATGATCACACTGCCTTCGCTGGATCCTGTCTATTACAAGTAACACAATAGAAAAAAATCATGTAACTGCCACACTGGGAGTGAATAGATTTAAAATAAATACAACAGTTCTACACAAATGTCACATTTTTAATTACTTTAAGCCAAAAAATTAGATTAGGAGATGAGAGGCTTAAAGTAGTAAATGAGTTTTGCTATTTTGGGAGCAAAATAACTGATGATGGTCGAAGTAGAAAGGATATAAAATGTAGTCTGTCAATGGCAAGGAAAGTGTTTCTGAAGAATAGAAATTTGTTAACATCGAGTGTAGATTAAAGTGTCAGGAAGTCGTTTCTGAAAGTATTTGGATGGAGTATAGCCATGTACGAAAGTGAAACGTGGACGATAAATAGTTTAGACAAGAAGAGAATAGAAGCTTTCGAAATGTGGTGCTACAGTAGAATGCTGAAGATTAGATGGATAGATCACATAACTAATGATGAGGTACTGAATGGAATTGGAGAGAAGAGGAGCTTGTGGCACAACTTGACTAGGAGAAGGGATCGCTTGGTGGGGCATATTCTGAGGCATCAAGGGATCAGCAGTTTAGTAGTGGAGGGCAGCATGGAGGGTAAAACTCGGAGAGGGACCCGAGAGATGAATACACTAAACAGATTCAGAAGGATGTAGGTTGCAGTAGGTACTGGGAGATGAAGAAGCTTGCACGGGATAGAGTAGCATGGAGAGCTGCATCAAACCAGTCTCAGGACTGAAGACCACAACAACAAAACAAGCCAAAAAAGTTTTAATTGAAACACAACTTGCGCAGCGTGGTGGCTCGCTACGACAGACAAACAGAGAAAGACAAAAAACAGTGAATGAGCTCGCGCTCTTACACAAAAACAAGAGAAAATATTTCCCCACAGGCCATTTCAATATCACTGATCATCCACAAATCTTCGCTACGGGGTCACAGAATACAACAGTTATTATTATTATATTTCAATGAACAAATGGGCATTGCGTGGAATTTTTCTTCTTCTTTATGCAGCAACTGTTAAAGAGAAAAAACATGTGCACAGGATGTTAGCTCTTTACTAACATTAATGAATATAAATTCTTCCTCCGGTAAGTTACACTTCAACACCATCAGCAAGTTTCAATCCATTTTTTAACGTGGTAATTACAGTTTGGTGACAGCCTCTCGCATAACCCTTTGTTCTGTGTATTATCATGTTTTAACTGTTTGTGTACTGTGTTTGCTGAGGCGAACGTTGGGGCCAACAGAGCATTATATTAATTTGAGTATACAAGTGTCAGTAAGAGCATGAAAGGCACACTCATGGTGGCAGGTGTACCACAACAGCGGTAGTCAATCTGGCGCTTGAATTCGACCTGGGCCTGACTGACGCCCATACATAGGCACCCGTACCCGGGGTCACCGCCAACCCTCCGCTCAGCTCTCAGGGAAAGGAAAAAAATTTAGCATAGTCAGGTGTTTTTCTTTAAATGAAGTTATTTAAAAGTCGGTATTACGCACCTAAAAAGGTGGAACTTTTTTTAACAACTCTTCATTCGTCTTCCAAAATATTAAAAATACTCCATACCTCCAAGACTAGTCCCTTCCCACCCTGTCGCATGGGCGCCGATGTGTCCAATTTTCGTATAGAAGAACGCTGTCGGCTAAACTGTAAATCAGTGGAAGATAACTGTCGTTAGCAAATTTATCCGTTATTAACTTATTTCGCTGGAGCCGTCTAGGAATACATCAAATCTTGTAACACTTGGCTGTGAACATTGCTTTCTTTGAAGCACCGATTTCCTTGATTATTTGTGAGCGGACTAGCTTACGCTCCGCCGTCCTAGAGGCACCGCATCTTGTGTTGGGTTGCTCGTCTCGATGTAGCCCATTCGTCACTACCTTCTTGCGGAAGAGCGCCTTGTCCCAGGTGTCCTCGGCTTTTATTTGTAGGAGCTAGAACCAGGGCGTTGTGGTTTTGGGGTTTGCATAAAAGTGAAAGATCTTCGTGATCAGCCTCTTCTCGTCCATTCTTTTGAGGTGACCATGAAATCGTACACATCTTTTTCGGAATATGTGTGTGATTTTCTCTATTGCTGTAGACGTAATTGTTGGATCGTTCTTGGTAGATGTCATTCTTGAAACTAGATCCATTGATGTGTTTCGAATATGGATAACCATCAACTGTATAATGGAATGACGACAGTGAAAATTTGTGCCGGACCGGGACTCGAAGCCGGAGTGCTCGCTTATAGCGAGCAGTCGCCTTACCATTTCTTAAAAAATGGTTCAAATAGCTATGAGCACTATGGGACTTAACATCTGAGGTCATCAGTTCCCTAGGACTTAGAACTACTTAAACCTTACTAACCTAAGGATATCACACACATCCATGCCCGAGGGAGGATTCGAACCTGCGACCGTAGCGGTCGCGCGGCGCCAAACTGAAGCGCCTAGAACCGCTCGCCCACATGAGCCGGCCATTTTTTTAAAATTGATCTCGTTTTTTGTTCATTATGGTTCGTTGTATCTGTTCAGGGTCGATGCCCAATGACACCTTTCAAGTTCCTCGTTGATCCGTTCACTCAATTTTTTTATTACGGAGGGCAGCTAACCCTCTGACCCAGCACGCTTAGTGACCGTGCCGGCTGCTGTTAGGCTATTCGACCACGACCCACAACCCGAGCCAAACTTCCATGGGTCGTCAACCATGTGTCTGCTGCCTGTACTCGTACATCCACGATGTATATGCCTGTACAGTGGAGACATTTTACTTGAAAGTCGCATGCCCGGTGTCGGCGGGAAAGTACGATATTGCATGCATGTCCGAAGGAACATTGCATCATAATTCGAAATAATACAGGCACTACGGTATCGTATCGCTTGGGATCTCACGATTGTCCTAACGATTCTGCGGCTCTTTTTCCTCCAGTTCTGCGAGGTCCATTATTTTATGTACCATTTTTTTCTTAATGTACACCAAATCACAAAGCCATTCAATTTCGCAAAAAGTTTCATTGCATTTCGTTACTGTTAAAGTCGCATAGTTAATTTGTGGCGTAAACCATGGCGTCCTACGCAAATTACTAGAGAGCTAACGTCGTTGTCGCATAGATATTCTTGTGAGTTAGCAGCAGTGGGCGTTCAGCAAGGTCTGCACGAGGAAGGAGAGGTCTCGCGCAGCCTTCAGGCAAAAGCCAACCACAGCCTCTCAAGCAGCAGTGCGCTAAGGACGTCCACGGCCACTGGCAAGCAGCGCGTGACATCAGCGTCACCTGTCGGCCGGTCGGCGCACCTGCTCACGAGCTCGCCAACAGGGGAGATAAGTGTCGCTAATCCGCAGCATCAGCTGCAGCCGGGAGAGACCGCGTAATACCGCGCGACGCGGTCAGCTATCTGCGAGGCGCGTGGGCGGCAGGTATTCGCTGACAGGTTAAGCGGACCTGCTGCGCGATCACAATCACGAAGCAAATGCGCGCTGTCTCGAATTACACTGAAGAGCCAAAGAAAAATGGTACTCCTGCCCAACACCGAGTAGGGCCCCCGCGGCTACACAGAAGTGCCGCAACAGAACGTGGCATGGACTCGACTGATGTCTGAAGTAGTGCTGGAGGGAATTGACACCATGAATCACGCAGGGCTGTCCATAAATCCGTAAGAGTGCGAAGGGACGGAGATCTCTTCTAAACAGCACGTTGCGAGGTATCTCAGATATGCTCAATAACGTTCATGTCTGGGGAGTTTGGTGGCCGGAGGAAGTGTTTAAACTTAGCAACTCTTGACGTGTGGGGTGTCACATTGTTCTGCTGGAATGCACAATGGACATGAATGGACGCAGGTGATCAGACAGGATGCTTACGTACATGTCAACTGTAAGAGTATATCTAGTCATATTAGGGATCGCATATCACTCGAACTGCACACGCCCCACAGAACCTCCACCTGCTTGAACACTCCCCTGCTGACATGCAGGGTCCATGGATTCATGAGGTTGTCTCCATACCCGTACGTGCCTATCCGCTGGATACAATCTGAAGCCGGCCGGGGTGGCTGAGCGGTTGTAGGCGCTTTAGTCTGGCACCGCGCTATCGCTACGGTCGCGGGTTCGAATCCTGCCTCGGGCATGGATGTGTGTGATGTCCTTAGTAAGTAGTTCTAAGTTGTAGGGGACTGATGACCTCGGAAGTTAAGTCCCATAGTGCTCAGAGCCATTTGAACCATTTTTTTTTTTTTTACAATTTAAAACGAGACTCGTCCGACTAGCAACATGTTTACAGTCAACAACAATCCAATGTTTGAGTTGACGGGACCAGGCTGGGCGTAAAGTTTTGTGTCGTCCAGTCATCAAGAGTGCAGGAGTGGGCCTTCGGCTTCGAAAGCCCATATCGATGATGTTTCGTTGAACGGTTCGCACGCTGTCACTTGTTGATGGCCCAGCATTGAAATCTGCAGCAATCTGCGGAAGGGTTCCATTTCTGTCACGTTGAGCGATTCTCTTCAGTCGTCGCTGGTCCCGTTCTTGCAGGATGTCGGAGATTTGATGTTTTACCGGATTCCTGATATTCACGGTACACTCGTGAAATGGTCGAACGGGAAAATCCCCACTTCATTGCTCGTGCGCCGACTATAACATCACGTTCAAACTCACTAAAATCTTGATAACCTGCCACTGTAGTAGTAGTAGCAGATGTACCAACTGCGCCAGACACTTGTTGTCTTATATAGGCGTTGCTGAATGCAGCGCCGTATTCTGCCTGTTTACATTTCTCTGTATTTGAATACATGTGCCTATACCAGTTTCTTTGGCGCTTCAGTGTAAATTGGTGACGTTTCCAATTGTAAAATCGTTATCTCCTTAGTATTTTCCAGCTGTAAGGTGTGGGTGTTTACATTTATATCTCCTTAATAATTACGTAGCTGTGAGGTGTGAGTGACTGTTTACATTTATAATAACGAATTACTCGCGTCTCCTTAATAACGTGCCATCAGTGAGAGAGGTAACGCACGCTGTGGCGTACAGCGCTTCTCTCAGGACTTCGCGAACACGAACAAGTAATTAATGAACTGTAATAACACAATCTGGTGCTAGTTCTCCGATTGAGGAGACGTGTGTTGTATATTTGTGTAAAGTTAATTTAATGTGTAACTGAAAATTACCCGTCCTGTAAAATAAGGAAATCTAAAAATTTGTTAAAGTCGTAATAAGTTAGATACGAACGATAATAGTGGCTATATCTGAAGAATATTGGAGGGGAAAAGGTAACTACGGTTTTTTATTTCAGGTGATATAGCATATATGAATTCTGAAGTATGGCACATCGGAATAGATGTTCAGAGATTTAGACTTTGATAGCCATTCTGGAGCCTGCGGACTGTCAGAACTTTCCTTAGAGATTTTCTTTTTTTCCCACGAATAGGTGTTTTGCTCCTTTGAAGTATTCTTAAGACGGATAATGCTTATCAGATTCCAGTCTAAAGTCGTGTCATTGCTGGGGCAACTTCCGGACGGTCTACTACGAGCAATCTAATTTCATTCTGAGTTGTAGCCTATGAGGAACTTACCAGCGACGCGCCGGGCGGTAGAGGTGCAGTATCAGAAAGGAGGTGACACTTCCATGAGCATACACATATAACAAATATTACACACGTATTTAGGACATTATCTTCGAAATTTCACTTAAATTCCAGATAACAGATACACCAAACCGATTGTAATAAATTTTTTGTGATACATAAAACTGTGTACGGTTGAGTCTTACACAGTCCACCAGGGCCGCCTCGTATGCATCGTAAGATGTCACAAAAAACTATGGAGGAAAACCCCTTTCACAAATTGTTTCATTGTTTCTCACAATATTTGCTTTTCCAATTTATTCGCTTTTGAATACATTCAAATCATTTTGAACACATTTCTCCACTCTTTTCCAGCTCGAAAACGCGGTTTTGGAGTGCCTCAACTACTTCTTGAGTTGGTGAAAGTCGACATGTATTTTGTCCATAAAATTCTTCCAGGTATCTGACTTCATTCTCAATACGTAAAATTCTCAAACGTTTCGGAAATTTGCAAGGATGGCCGAAACGTTGGAAAACTTGACATGTTTACAATGCGGCTATATACAATATGTTGAAGAATTTTATTGACAGTGACAACGGCTGTGGAAGCATTCACTTACAGATATTTTTTGCTTGAGGTAACAGAACAAAAATAAGCCGTTAGAAGATAATTAGGGTAATACGGGCACTGAGACATTGATTCCACGTTTCCCTCCGTCAAATAATCAATTGTTCGACTCACTGATACGATGACGAATGATGCCAAGTTTTCGGTTTTTTTTTTTTTCTTGATTCCCTCATGACTCGTGAAACAGTTTGTTGTATACTGTTCGCCGTTAACTAGCCTTTGATTCTCTAACTCAATGATCGTCACGTGTGTAGCACTTACATTATCAACAGGATAAGAGGACTGATGGCACCCGATGACTGTTGCAGACTGCTAATCTAACGGTTTCCAGGGGCAACACAAATTTGATTTGCAGTATTTCGCGTGGTTACTGATCGAATTTAAAAATTTAAAATGCAGTCATACTCTATCATTAAGATGTATAATCTTATGTTGAAGGTTTAAGACAGTGAGGCAAGTATCACAGTTAGGAACTGTGCATAGCTATGTCTTAATGCAGCCTAACTCACCGTGCGCAGATATCCAGATTATGTTTATAAAGTATTTCAGAATGAGAGCACTTACCGATTTTCAACAAAACTTGAACATAATTTGAAACCTTTTCTGAACTTGTCCTCCCTTACGTGCTTAACGTGAAATATTTAACTCATTTGTAAAATAATAGGATGTTTCAAGTTTTTTATAAGTGAGTATTCGATTCTTTAAAGAGTTGGGACGTGGTTACTGTGGACCAAAGCAACAATTTTTTTCGGAAGTGCTTCTCTAACAAACAAATCTTGCTGGTTACCGTTTTTCTTGTATCCAAACAGTTTACTGCTGCTCAGTTTCCGTCTAGTGCGAATATATAAAAGTTTCGTCTCTCGTTACGATGCTGTAAATGGAGTTTGCAATTGCACTGTCGAACCTTTTTTTTTTTAATTTTTGCACCAGCTGTGTTTCTGCCAAATTTTACGAAATACTTAGGGATCAGATCCTTTTAGCTTCTGAATGTCAAGCAAATTTGAATGCACACGGTCTTCCATATGCCTAACGACGCCACTGTCCCGCCGATAACATGCCGACTCTCTTCAAACGTCTTGTGCACAGCATCCATGTTTGCTGGAACAATAATCGATTTTGATCGAGGTTCAAGAATTTTCCCGCTGACGGAAGCATGGCCACGACGAAATTCTGTAAACCGTTACTAAACAGTCTTTTCTGAACGTGTCTGATTTTCAAACATTGATCGAAGCGATGAAAGGCATTTTTTATAGTTAGGGTTTTACAAACGTAAAAAAATCATCCGACGAATGAAATTTCCATTTTGTCACAACAATTTTTTTCTTTAAATGCTCGCTGTAAGCAAGGACCTACTTGTGGCACCCAGCAGAGCAGTCTTCTCGTTCGCTTTGACAACCCTCGCTGTAGTGACAGGAGAGGGCCATCTGACTCTTTTAAAGTGCATCTCCTGGCTGTCACAGTATTTTACAGGGAACATACACGTGGACGAAGGAATCATGCAAGTTCGTGGCAGAGACTAATGCAAAACTTGATAACCTTACTATTACGGCAACCAAACAGAAGAAGAACAATGGTCGTTTGTGACTGGTATCGTTTCGTGCAGTAGAGTGGACTCGGTCGCAAGGTCAAGCGATACGAAGCGTCACTACTAGACAACGCAAACAAAAGCTTAACAGTATTAAAAATTAAAAAAGAACGAAATCGGCCGCAGAAGCTGATAGAGTTAACACGTGTCGAGATAAAATACAAGTTTTGGTGGATAGAGTGATGGAACCTCGGTTTAAGTAATCGTAAATAACGAAATAACGAAGTCCTATACAGAAAGCTGGAGCTAGGGAGACACGTCTGACGGCACCATATTACGGTACGGACAGCCTGAGTCTTGGTGTGTTACCTCTTAAGCTACTGTATCGTGGCGCCACTTTTCAACAGGACAATGCTCGTCCACACATGGCACGTGTCTGTATTAAACCTGACCCCCAATAGAACACGTGTGGCACCATTTCGTACATCATCTCCACCCCAGCACCGGTATCTAGAGAATCTAGGACTAGTTAAAATAATTGCGGGCCAGCTTGCTGTGGAGAGAATGGCTTTATGACACCCACACTGGCCGAATCACTGCATGTATCTAGGCCAAAGGGGGTGCAACGCCATAATAATAAGCGGGTTCATACTACTCAGCTCTTTGTTCATTTGACTCGATTTTTCAATCACAAAAATACCCTCACGTAGCCTCTCAACCCGTTGTTTTGTTTCGTTTCTTTCTTTCCTTGTGGGTGCTTCACTTTTTTGTCAGGCAGTCATGAAAATCCATTTCCGTATAGAAAAACCGTAGCACAAGCACTGTGAGCTGTGGTAACCGTGAAGTTCATCCGGCAAGCTATCAAATAGACTTGCATATAATCAACACTCAGAGTAAAGAAAGGCAGCGGACGATCAACATATACAGGTATAATAAGGTGAGCACGAATAGGTGAAAAGACAAATATCGAAGAACATATCGCTTAAACATCAGTGAAATCAATCACAAGCATCGAATGTCTAGTGGTATTCCTGTGGAACGATCATATAAATTTAATCGAGGGGAAGTCAGATGGCAGATTGAGATTCATTGAAAGACTCTGGCCATGAAGGACATAACTGACAAAACCTACAGTAAGCGCTCCTAGATTATTGTTAGTGAATATGGGACACAGTTGTATTAAGCTAAGAGATATTGTAAAGTCCAACTAGGAGGTGCAGCGTTTGTTTAGTGAGTGTCACAAAAATACTCCTAGAATTCGAGACGACTCAAGATACTAGAATCGACGTTAAGTATTTTAGGGGAGACAAGAAAATCGTTAGAGGAAAGGTGAGCAATCAAAATAAACGATTGTCGAGACTTCACCACAAACAGGAATTGTGCTGCTTACATCACCTTCGAACACACACGCTACTGAAAGAAGAAAATCTTGTTTGAACTTCCATTGTCTCTTTGAGAAGTTCGCTAAGTAAACACCCACTTCATCTAATCATGCAATGTCTCAGACAAACGGTAATCATCATGAAGCTGTAACATTACGAAACAGAGCACAACGCATATTCTCTTTCATGCAGATAGTGACTACATGACAACATGATTAGATTTTGTGGTATACATGCAGTGGTAAGTGCCAAACGTTTGATTGTGTTGTGGCTTCTATTCATGTTCCTGTACAGCGTACTTCACTTAAAATGATTCTAAAGCTGAAATAGGTGTGTAAATAGAAGTAAACACTATTTTACGCAAATATACAGTACTGGCAGTTATAGTTCAGTCCTTCAATCAGTTCAAGTGTCCTACACTGTCTTACTCCTCTCTGTCTCCTTCTGAATGCCTTTAATCATACTTTTTTGTGTTGACATCATTCTTCGGAGAAAGTCCTTGTGAAATCTTACACAGTTATCAGTATGCTGTTTTGCCAATGGCTCGATTCCATTTCACACCTATGGGATTCACCATTCACTTTATCACACGCCGGTCGGACATCGGACTTTATCACGGAAACCCTGGATTTTCACTAATCTTATCTGAATGGGGTTATTTCATAACGTCCCGAGACTCGCTACTTTTACATTTGGCATCAACATACATACGAAAAATCAACGCGACACTGAACCGTAAGAGTTGTTAACATTCTTGCATCACTCTGCTCTCTGCTCCTATTGCAAGTGTTTACGAACCGGCTTAGCGTACTGGAGGGAAGCGCAGAAATGAAAATTCCGGAACTGCAAAGGGGGCTATCCGCTGCAGAACACTCCTGTTCTGTTCAGTACAACTCAAGTCATGCTAAGCGGGTGGATGTAGCCCTGATCGACGTATTCAGACTAGAGGTGCGGTTATAACTGTAATCAACGATTTTCGGCTACATCGATTTCTTTGCCTCTGGTTTAATGTGACTGTTAAAACCGCTCAAAATAACCGGTTTCTCAAATAACCGATTTTTAGCTTCTTTACTGCTGTTATTTCTAGCAATAAACCAACGGCCTTGCAGCGGTGCTAACACCGGTTCCCGCCATATGACCGAAATTATGCCCTGACGGGCTTGGCTAGCACAGGGATGGGCAACAGTTCAGGTCTGTTGCCAAGTGGGGCGCACTCAGCCCTTGTGAGGCAAACTGAGGAGCTGCTTGGCTGAGAAGTGGCGGCTCCTGTCTCGTAAACTGACAACAACCAGGAAAGAGGTGTGCTAACAACATGCCCCTCTACGTCCGTATCCAGTGACGCCTATCGACTGAGAATGACACGGCGGTCGGTCGGTGTCGATGGGCCTTCCGGGGCCTATTCAGACGGGGCTTTTTAATTCTAGCAACATGCATAGAGTTCTAACAAGGACTGAAAAATTCTATTGACGATGAAGGAGTAGGAGATCTCGTTCGGTAATGAGATTGAAGCTGTGGCAGAAATCGATCTCAGTGTCTACAGTAAAGATGGTGGTGGTGAAGGAGACGGGTGCGGCGATGGTGAGAGCAAAAGTTCACAAGTTGATTTCCTGCATTGTCACTTTTGGATGGTATCAACCTTCCTCCGTGAAGCAATCACAAAATTAAGAGTTCAGTTGCTATTCCAAGTTCATAGCACTTCAATCAAGTTATTGGCATATAGATTAAGTTACCTCCTCTTGCGAGAGACATTCTCCCTATAATGTGTTGCAAGTTAGTTGTGTCTCCTCCTGTTTTTAATCCTTCAGAGCTAATGGAGGATTGTACTTCAAATGGCTATGAGCACTATGGGACTTAACATCTGAGGTAGTCCCCTCGACTTAGAACTACTTAAACCTAACTAACCTAACGGCATCACATACATCCATGCCCGAGGCTGGATTCGAACTTGCGACCGTAGCAGCTCCGGGGTTCCGGACTGAAGCGCCTAGAACCGCTCGTCCACAGCGGCCGGCTGATTGTACTTCATTGGTACCGCACTTCGTAAAATACTTCCAATCCAAGGATGGTGCCCTTCTGCAAAACAACAGATTTCCGAGGACGACAGTGAGAAACTACCATAAAGACCAGGTTGGGGCAGGTCTTACACACGTGCACCGCCTAAGAGGCAACACCTCACGGCAGTAGGTTCATTATTGTCTCAGCAGTGCTGTACCAATTTTTATGTAACGTGCTTGTTGCTAAATTCTGCCAGCGGTGTTACGAAAACAGTATTGATCGCTTTTGCCATTTTCCATAATAACCCGATGTTTCAAAGCCACGGAAATTTTACGAATAAACATTACCTGTTATTTAGAAAAGTTTGATTTAAAAACCGAAAATTTTAATATTTCTAGCTATGGCAAATTGATACGCCGTTTTTTTTACTCGGTTACTAGTAAAAATCAAAAAAACTCTGATATAACTGAGACCAAACAAATTCCGATAGTTACCGGTTTTTCAGAACTAATATACTGGTACTGGTTTTAAGCGGTTGGTTTTTCCCGTCCCTAATTGCACACTTATAACAGGCAGTTTCAAATCCACTCCAACCGTGTGGAGTTACCACCTGGCAGTAATAGCTCCACCTGATATTCGAAGAGTAACAACTTCGAACTAGGAAAAGAAGAAAATGGAGCAGGCGGTAATTCATCCATTTCACGTACATGGAATTCACGCGCAAAGGCTGTAATCCAGAAAGAGCTTTCTCAGACCGTCAGACGTACTCACAGCCACAGATGAAGTAGCCATTTCAATTGTGAAAAGTCCCGCCTGGTTGGAAAAGAGTATATCAAACTGTAGCATCTGATTGTGAAAAGAGATGTCTGACATGGAAGCCCTTGAATAGACTGAGATCAGGAATTTACAGCTCCATTGTTAATATGGTAAGATGGGGCTATGACAAATAAGAAAATATCAAGTGTGACTGTGGAGAAAATCAGACAGTTAAACATTTAATTTTAATTTTAATAATTAACAGCTCAGTTGCACCGTTTGTCTAGAATTTACCTAGGTTTCAGTCGGGGTAACTCAACCTTCTTCAGAATAACAGTAACTACCGCCTTTCCATAGTGGACATCATCAAGCTAAAACTACAAATCCATAAATTATCGTCAGACTATAAAACTTTATGGATTTTTAGTTTTAGCTTGACGATGTCCACTATGGAAAGACGGTAGTTACTGTTATTCTGAAGAAGGTTGGGTTATCCCGACTGAAACCGTGCAACCGAGGCTGTTAATTATTAAAATTAAAATTAATATTTACACAGTTGCTGACAGGGCCGCGAAATGTTGAAGATATTTAAGTTAAACATTTGCTTGAGCGTCGACTGTGGCCAGATCCTGCACGGATGGTGATTTGTATCAGGCCACCGAGAATGCAGCGGAAATAGACAAGTTTTGCTGAAATACATTCTTCTATATAGAAACAACTTCTTGTTTAACGTTGCTAACAAACATCTAGAAAAGTTCTTAGCCAGTTTAGAAAAAAACGGTTCAAATGGCTCTAAGCATTATGGGACTTAACATCCGAGGTCATCAGTCCCCTAGACTTAAAACTATTTGAACTTAACTAACCTAAGGGCATCACACACATTGATGCCCGAGGCAGGATTCGCACCTGCGACCGTAGCAGCATTGCGGTTCCGGACTTAAGCGCCTATAACCGCTTGGCCACAGCGGCAGGCAGTGATACAGTTATTTCGGTCCTTAAGTGTTGCACACCAATGTATTACGAGAGTGTACATTGCAAGGAGAGTGAAGCAGTATTACTTCCTGCCAATTAAATTGTCTCCCGAAGTGGGAAAATGAGAGACATCAAAGATCATAAAGATGAAGAGTCTGTGGCGCACAGCCTGTGACCCGGCAGCTGACGTGACTGCAGGCGCAGTGCAGCCTTTCTTCTCTGCGGCGCTCGGAGGAACGTGGTGTCGGGCTCGTCGCCCTGACTGCCTTTTACCTAAGGCTCCGGTACCTTAGCTGAACTGTCCGCCATGTTTTCCCCAAAGTATTGGATATTCATACTTGTTTACATATGAGTCGCTATGCGAGTGGAGATTTTTAATTAAATGTGTTGAAGAATTCGTCGTTCAAATGGTTCAAATGGCTCTGAGCACTATGGGACTCAACTGCCGAGGTCATAAGTCCCCTAGAACTTAGAACTACTTAAACCTAACTAACCTAAGGACAACACACACACATCCATGCCCGAGGCAGGATTCGAACCTGCGACCGTAGCGGTCGCGCGGCTCCAGACTGTAGCGCCAGAACCGCTCGGCCATCAGCGGCCGGCAATTCGTCGTAAATGTGGATGACCGCTCAACTGATAACTTCACTAAATATTGCAAACACGGTTTTCACATGTTTAGATTCATAAAGTGACCTCGAACGAAGAAAATAGTGGGCCACAACTTGCCGGAGAGACAATTGGCAACCAGGACCTGGCGCTCAGTTGTGTATTGTAAATATACATTAGTAAAAATCGTTATAAACATGGAGCCAGTTGTGTACAACTGTGTTCCCCCCCCCCCCCCCCCCCCCCCCCAGTCGAAAACAATACTGCAGCAGTTGATCTCAAAATTTGTCGATTTCTGAGACATTTTCGCAACTGGCAAAGAGAAGAGGAATATTTGTGATGCATGATGCATTAATATGTCGTTACCATAAAATACTTACATAAACTGAAAAATATTCAGCCACATTTTTCCCCATTTCTTATATAGATACGGTAGGACGAGTGATAATCAAGATATTTTTATAGCTGTTTGGTCATTTTGAGGAAACCTTCACAAGTAACAAAACCTTCAAATAATAAAATTTTTACTACAACAAACCTATCGTGAACTACAGAAAATGAATAATGTTTGGATGACAGACATAACTATTAATAAAAATTCGTTTCACTGTAACATGAAACTGTGCTTTTTTGCCCTCTCTACAATAAAAATGCCGCATTTGTTAGAGTGCCTACCTCTGATTAAAAAATATACACCACTTTTAAAAGTGCCTATATACGGGCAAGAACTAATAAATAGGCATAGATTGTTATTTCATAATAATCATTTTTGAAGACTTTGCACCGAGTTCTTAACTCATCACATTTATTATTTATAAACTATCACTCAAGTTCCTAGCCTACATTTCTATAGCCGTGTAATATTACATTCGAAATTTTCTGTTATGCGAAAGCGGCATTCTAAATATCTCTCAATTACTGTTGGGTACACTTCATCATGCAATATCAAGTATTTTATAAGAAATATTGTATAAAGTTGTGTGAACAGGTTAACCACCCACAAGGGAAACATTGCCGAAAAGAGAGCAGAAAATGATACATGGAGAAATGGTCACATAGTTATTAGGGAGCTATAACGAAGACAGAAAAAAATCGTTGTGCTTTCTTTCATTCTGTATATCTGTGTCTCTGATAATCAGTTCAATTAATACAATGTACCATATTTCTTGTAGGAGTTCTCTGTTTACTTTCTCACGTTCAGTCTGCTTCTTTAACTTTTTGCCATCTTCGTTCCACTGTTCGTCGATGTATTCACTTTTCCCTCTCGCAGTTCTAGGCGCATTTTAATTCTCCGTTTCCAGCTCATGGTATCTAGTAAAAGCAACATAAAGGAAGAAGAAGAAGAAGGATGAGAAACAAATATTTCACAAATCAGAGTGTCAAAACCAGAAGAGAACAAGGTGAATTAAAGAAGTCATGGTCTGAAGAAAGACAAAATGAGTTACGGAGAAATGAAGAAACCATATTTGATGGAAAAGAGAGCAGAAAATGATACATGGAGAAATGGTCACATAGTTATTAGGGAGCTATAACGAAGACAGAAAAATATCGTTGTGCTTTCTTTCATTCTGTATATCTGTGTCTCTGATAATCAGTTCAATTAATACAATGTACCATATTTCTTGTAGGAGTTCTCTGTTTACTTTCTCACGTTCAATCTGCTTCTTTAACTTTTTGTCCTCTTCGTTCCACTGTTCGTCGATGTATTCACTTTTCCCTCTCGCAGTTCTAGGCGCATTTTAATTCTCCGTTTCCAGATCATGGTATCTTGTAAAAACAACATAGTGCCGCCTTACTTGCGCGACGTGCCTATCAGGCAGTGTACTCGACCTTGCCTCGTGTCAGCCATTGCTGCAGCGGTGTATATACCTGTAAGAACAGCTCATTACACCGGGGATTAGCACACTGTATAAGCTGGGTAAGCAACTGCGACTGTTATTATCCGCAGCTGGTAGTGTGCTGCCGTTGTGAAATGTTTTAATAAGCTAAATTGCTATCTAGGAGACGGGGATTGACGTAGGTTAACACTTTCGAGACGGTTCCGAGTCTCACTAGCGTGACGTTGTAATTTATTACTTTTTTACCACCAACTCTTCTCGCACCAAACTCTGCAGAAATCGCTGTACGACACACAACGCAGGAGATGTGACGTCTGCAGCTATGGGCCAGTGCCAGAGCTAGACACGGCCCCGTGTCGGAGGGTATTAATAATTAGTATGGAATGGAGGGCATGCTAAATAGCAGCAGCTCCCCGTATACGTATAAATGTCTACAGAGTTCATACTGCATAACGGATTTTTCCTTCTTATTACGAGATGAGTGTTAACAATATGCGAATAGTTTACTATCCAGACCATCTTCTTCGTCATTATTATGTATTGTCATCTCACACTGCACCACTATATTGATAAAACATTATAAAATAACAGCAAATGGAACCAGTCTCACAATTTCAGCGGAAAAAACAAAACTGATGACCTATAAAAATTGCCCAAAAATGTACAAGTTTATTCGTAAGTGCCTCTGAGGTTTCAGAAGACGGTTGCAAGCCTGCCGGTTGCGCTGTAGCGTTTGGCCACGGGCGGCACCTGTGCAATGTGCTGTGTGTGTTGCGAGTGTCAGTCGTGGTCAGAACAGTGTTTTGTGTAGTTGAGAGCGTGTTAAGTCGGACCTAAATGACTCTCAAAGTCGGCAAATTATTGTTGCTCGTGTGGTGGGTGCATATAACCGAGGTAGCCGACGTGTTTCGTGTTTCAAGACTCACCACATGAAACGTTTATACCGCATACAGGGAAAGCGGAAAAACATCGTTCGTTAAGTCACAACGCCGACGAAAAAAAAAAACGACGACATGAAGGGAGCTCGCTAAGCTGGGAATTTCAAGGCGAAATGGAATTCCAAAACAACTCATCAGTGATGCAAATGCTCGTAACAGGAAAACGTGGTGCCGAAAGCCTGGAAGAAAGTGATTTGGTCGAACGAGTCTTCTTTCACATTGCTTTCAACTTCCGGCCGAATTTACATGCCAAGACTAAAAACTGGTGGTGGTTTGGTGGTGATTTGGGCAGCCATATCGTGGTATTCCGTAAGCCCCATGGTCACATTGCAAGGTCGCATATAGACAAGGGATCATTGCGGCGTTCGTGTCTCTCCGACGTGCGAAATGCAGAAATGTGAAGTGTGGTCACGTTATTGCTAAATGAACACAAACAGAACCAACGAGATGTTTTTCTTTTCTCAGCTTCCAATGGACAAACACAGGTAGACAGCCATCAGAGAATGAAGAATGTGTATTGGGCACCACGTCTTTCCAAAACCACCGTTGTGAAATGCAGCACCAATTTCTGTTCTGGTCACGATTCGACACCACACGCCGATTGATCTGGGAGGCCAACCTCGTCCATTATGGACAACTCAGGTGGGCGGCACAGCCAGAAGACAATGTGTAATAATTTTGATAGAAGTACTTTGGTTTTACTCTCTTGGCGCGATTCTGCATGCTTGGAACGTTATACTTTGTAGAGTAATTCTGTGTGAAATAAAGGTATAGCAAGATCCACCATACTTCAGATAGCATGCCTACTGTGGTGACCTTGCACAGAACACGGCAGTATACCTTCAGATAACGGCGGCAGCATCAAAAGAGAGGATGGTGGCAACATCAAGCACCCACCAGGTATCACAGCAGCAAATACTACGCCGGAACAACAACCGCAACCACCAGCTAGCACGGCGGCAAATACTACACAAAACAACAACCTCTACAACCAGCCGCGCAACGCGCAAGACATTAAACTACCAGCGTTCTGCATCTCCCCGCGAGAACTTGACTCCTGGACATGGAAAGCGTTTTCAGCCAACACAATGCCGAAGACGACACGCTACGATTCCACTGCGTCGTCGCTCACCTAAATGAGGGTCAAACAATCATAGGATGCCTTTCGCTTCCATAACTTTACAGCACTTAAAGCCTGTCTAATTAAGAATTTTATACAGCCACCAGAATATAGGCTCAGTGGACTAATGGCGGATGAGGAATTAGAAACATGTCCACCACCTAGCTACTATGCGACCAGATCTACTATCGAGCAGTCTCTCCGCATAATGTGGTTCAGCAAGATTCCAGAGAACATGAGCAGCGGATAAAAACGATTCTTCGTTACGGATAGAATACCCCATTTGAAGTTTTTAGTGGACACAGGGTCTTTTACCAAGATCATTGTTCCAAACGGACAGGAAAGGCACCCCTTCCACATCAAAGCGTCTAATAACACATACATTCCGACGTGCGGAGAGAAGAGATTGAGCTTTGACATTGAACTACTCACATAGAATTTATTAATTGCAGACGTGAGACAACCTGTGATTGGGGCAGACATCCTATATCATTACTATTTACTTATGCATGTCCGGGGAGACCTGACACCCCAAGCCGCTGCTGCAAGTGCGTCGGAAGAGAACAAGTTCCAAAGGATCCTGAAAGAGTTTCCTAGCCTCACAGGACCACCAAGTAACAAACTCGAAAGAAGACTAAAAACCAGCACTTTATACCTGCCCGAACTGAGGACAACCAGTAGCTTCGAAAACACGTCGCCTCCTACACGAGAGGTTGATTGCAACTAAAGCAGACGTGGACAGACAGATTAAGGATGGAATCATGCAGCCCTGGGACAGCCAACGGGCCTCGCTCCTACACATGATGTCCAAACGAGACAGGCCTTGGAGACCGTGTGTAGATTACCGGCTACTGAATGACAGAACCATCCCTAGCACGTGCCGCATCCCACACGTAATGCACACGAATAGTGAATTGGCGAGCGCGAGAGTGTTTTAGATTCGTTGACTATGCGCGGTCATACGAACAGGAAACGTGCCGAAAACAGCAATAACAACCCCTTTTAGGTTATATGTGTATTTGTGTACGCCATACGGACTACAAAATGGTGCCCAGACACAGCACCGTTTCCTCCGCCAAGTACTCCGCCGCCTGGATGGCGTATAGTGTTATATGGACGATATGCTCGTTTTTTTTTTCTCATACACCGGCACAGCATGCTAAGCACCTACGACTACTTTTCGTGCTACTCCAGCAAGCAGGGGCTGAGGCGAATGAAAGTAAGTGCACTTTTGGCCAAAGTAGCTTGAAGTTTTTAGTGTTTGAGGTGTCGACATAAGGCGTCCTACCGCTCCCTGAACGAGACTGGGTGATCCAGGAAGTGACACAACCAAGGACATTCAGGGAACGTAGAAGGTTTTTGGGGATGCTAAATTACTACCGTCGCCACCTACGCAAGCAGCGCCACTGCTGGCACCATTGATCAGACTGCTGAAAGGAGAACTCATGGCAGGTAAGAGGAAAGTGGCTTGGAATGAGGACGCAATTGCAGCATTTGAGTCAGCGAAGGTGTATGCTACACGGACCGTACTACTGAAGCATCCGCATAAAACGCGCCTACAGTCATTACGGTAGACGCAAGCGAGGTGGCGGTTGGCGCAGCCTTGATACAGGACACTGAAGGCACGTGGCAGCCCTTGGCATTCTTCTCCTCTCTGTTAGCAGAAAATCAATATATCGGGAGCTGTATGCCATCTACGCAGCT
This sequence comes from Schistocerca americana, assembly GCF_021461395.2. Lineage (NCBI taxonomy): Eukaryota > Metazoa > Arthropoda > Insecta > Orthoptera > Acrididae > Schistocerca > Schistocerca americana. The sequence goes on from NC_060119.1 coordinate 547,556,259, forward strand.
TGGTTCAAATCGCTCTGAGCACTATGCGACTTAACATCTGAGGTCATCAGTCGCCTAGAACTTAGAACTAATTAAACCTAACTAACCTAAGGACATCACACACATCCATGCCCGAGGCAGGATTCGAACCTACGACCGTAGCGCTTGCTCGGTTCCAGACTGTAGCGCCTAGAACCACACGGCCACTCCGGCCGGCTCTACGCAGCTGTGAAGCACCTCCGCCACTGTGTGGAAGGCAGAGAATTCACAATTTTCACGGAGCACGCTCCAATCACAGCACTTTCAAAGAAGGATCGCTTAGTGGCTCGCCCCAACAGACCAGATAGGCGGACTTCATTTGCCAGTTTATCACTGATGTCCGTCACTTGAGCGGCAGCAAGAACACTGTCGCCGAATATTTATCAAGAAGCTGCGCCAAAATTACGGCGGTACGATGCGACCACATTGCAGAAGCACAGGCACTAGACAAGGAATTAGATACGCTACGAGAGCAACAAAGTTCAAGTCTACAATTAAAACGAGTCACATCACCATCGACAAATGTCAGTCTGTGGTGTGCCGTGGCACACGGCAACACTTTTGTGTACATTTCGCACGACTTCTGGAGAACCGTTTCTTCTGCCTTCCATAACTTCGTGCAACCTGGAATACGAGCTTTAGTGGAACTGGTGAAGAGTAAGGTAGTGTGGCCCGGGGTTGATAGAGATTGCCTGAAGTGGGAAAAGCAGGGCAGCAAGTGTCAGCAAGTACAATTGGTCGCCTCACCCTAGGTCTTCAAGAATCGTTCGTCACACCTTCGGCCAGATTTGGACTCGTATATTTGGATCTCGTGAGCCCCCTTCCTTACTCCAGTCAGTTATGTTACCTGGTAACCATAGTGGACCGCTTTACACGATGATCAGTGGCCATCCCTGTTACGGATACCACGGCAGCTACGGTGGCGAAATCCGTTCTAGGTTCTTGGATTGCCTCACACCACCACGACCGCCAAGGGCAGACAGTTTACGGCAACTTTTGTTGCAGGAAACCCCAAGTCTACGAGGCTGTTCCCACATACACACCACCAGCTATCATCTACCCAGCAATGGTAAGATGGAGAAGCTCCGTCGTACCTTGAAGGCGGCGCTGAAGTGTGTTGGCGGTACATGGTCGGATGCGCTACCGCTTGTCCTCATAGGCTTGCGATCAGCAGTTACAGAAGACCTGCAGCATTCTCCGGCACGGCTGGTGTACGGCGAAGAGCTACGCCTACTGGTGGAACTAATTACTGACAAGCCCTCTGGCGTTTCTCCTCCGGCCTTCATCAAAGAGTCCTTCGGGACACAAGAGCTCAAATACGCCCCTCCGTGCCGCAGCCTCACGGTCACTGGAAAGCGTTCGTGCACAAGCACCTATACAACGTGCCCTTCGTCTGACTGTGGGATGACTGCATCAAACCATCCCCTGTACCGCCATATAGCAGTCCATACAATGTCTTACAGTGAGTACCACACGCTTTTAAAATTCGACAGAACGGGAAAGACGAAATCGTTTCTGTGGAACGATTAAGTCGGCACACTGGGATCCGGAGGCGACAAAGGGCACTCGCCGGAACCTCCAACTGCACAACCGACCGCCGCAGACCATATCTGGACCGAGATCACTTTCGTGCCCTCCTTCCACTGGAACAGGCACTGAACACTACAACAACTGGAGGAACAGTAAAGCACCAGTTGCCCGAAATACCTGGTCTCCAATTTTTTTTAAGACATATAAAGTGGGAATGAGGCTGAGGGCTGATGTAACGACACAGATCGATAAGCAATCAACAGCCCAAACACAATCTGTAATAACTTTGACAGAAGTACTATGTTTTATTCTGTTGGTGCGTTTCTGCATGCTTGTAATGTACTTCGCAGAGTGATATTGTGTGAAGTAAAAGTATAGAAAGACCAACCAGTTTACATCACTGTCTCCACCATACTTCAGCAAACATCCCTGCAGCCCAATAGTCCTGATCTCTCCCCATGCGACTACCATGCTTCTGTCCTTTGGAAAAGACCTTGAAGGGTCGACGATTCCTGTCGGACCAGGTCGTGCAGCAGACACGGTGTTTTACCAAACGGGCATCTTCAACCGGGTGCGAAGGTAGCATGATTGCCTCAGGGATCGCGGCGGTTTTGCCTGGTTGGCATATCGATTCTGGACTCTACTGCTTTCGAACAGAAACTTTTTGATCCCCCTTATACGAGTATTTGGTACGAAATCATGGCTGAAGCGTCATAGCTGACTCACATTTCTCCGCTCAGGGACTGGGTGTTGTGTTGTCCTAATCATCATCATTTCATCCCCATCGACACGCAGGTCGCCGAAGTGGCGTCAAATCGAAAGACCTGCACCAGGCGAACGGTCTACCCGACGGGAGGCCCTAGCCACACGACATTTCCATTTCCATTTAGCGAATTCAAGTACACAAAATTCACACATCGCTCCATTATACGACATGTTCTGACACCCCTGCTCTCTTGAGGTGCTCTCTGCAACTGCGCCATAGCGTATATTACGAATCGAAACTTGGTGTGATGGCCCGCCGCTGTGGCCTAGTAGTTCTAGGCGCTTCAGTCTGGAACCGCGTGACCGCTACGGTTGCAGGTTCGAATCCTGCCTCGGGCATGGCTGTGTGTGATGTCCTTAGGTTAGCTAGGTTTAAGTATTTCCAAGTTCTAGGGGACTGGTGACCTCAGATGTTAAATCCCATAGTGCTCAGAGCCATTTGAACCATTTTGGTGTGATGTTCTATCAACCGATGTATTTCATTCTCCTGTACGCCTTGTAGTTCTGGCGCATTCGACTTGTGAAACCATGGAGGTACTTACGAGTAACCTTGTACCCGGTACTACGTTTTCCAAAATTGAGGGACAGCCCATTTCCGGAGAACCACCTTAAAAATTTTTTGCAAAATGTTTTTAATGTCTGACTGTATGTTTACGTAGAGCAGCATCAAAATATAGGCCGTGAGGGAAGCTGAGTACCTGCAGGTCTGCGGCGAACAGAGCGTAGGCGCTGCACGAAGCCGCGAGCGCTCCCCTGACGGCCGGCAGAGACAAGAGCATTCTCGACGCCAGCGCCGCGTACCGGTGGTCGGCGTGAACCACGAGGTGGCACGCATCCGCCAGATGTCGCTCGGCCGCAGCCAGCGCCGGAGACTCGGCGACGGCCTTCCAGTCGGAGAGACGACGCGGCACTCCGGCCCACAAGTCACGCTTCTCGCTGGGCTGCCCGCGGAAGAGCTCGTCTTCTGGCGCTGGAGAGCTTCCTATTGTTATCCACTTCCTGTACCGTGTAGGGGTTCTGCAGTCGGGCACTGTACCCATTTCGTTACCATCGCAGCCGTCATCATCGTCAACGTAGAACGTTGTTGTGGCGTCTTCACCAATAGGCTCGGGTGGGGTGAACCCCGCTTTCCGTCCACAGACGACGTCTTCCTCCCAGTACAAAGACTGCCGCATGAAAGCCGCTATCAAGCCAGTACACTGCACACCCTCATCGTCGACGGAAGCAGAAACGTGGAGGAGCTGTTGGAATATAGTTACAAGTATTAACAGTGTTGTCAAAGATATTGCCATCGCTGTGGATGGAAATGCTTCAATAAGTGCGATGTCTCGCCGATAATCGCGATGAATAACGTTCATTAGTAGCTATTTACGGAAGTACCAAAGTGCCCCAGTACTCCATTGTCCATCTGCTACCCTGTTACACGCCGTTTCGGCTTGCTGTACCGGTTGACATGGGTTGTACAGGTCGCCCAGCTGGTTAATTAGAATTTTCCAGTAATGAACTACTGACAACCACTCACTAGGCTCTCGCTGAGTAGGGACAGTAGGGAAATTGGGGAGGAGTCAGTGGTCTACTGCAGGCCGCCGCCAAACAGCGAAAGTTCAAGGCCTGTAAATCCTCTCTGATACACAGCTAGGTACGACGTGCTTTTCCCGTAATTCATTTGTGCACTTAGGTCCTAAACAGGAACATTTACGTTCCTAGGGCAATCACCTCTTGATCCGCTAAGACTGGCTAGGGTCCTTGCAGTCCATTCTGGGTGTGCGCAGATGTAACTCATTCACGGAATAAAGCACTTATGTTCCATTAAAACTCCTTTTTCTTTTATTTTTAAACGCTGCCTAATGAATTCCACGCCATGCCCCCTCCGCAACTGTAGAGAGCTGCTGAAAACTACCGTCCTGTTTCCTTACGTCTACGTGAAGTTCTCATTCAGAATCAGGTATTTCTCGTCTCTTCAAAAGAATTTGTCAAATGCTGTGATAAGCCTTAGCGCTCTACAGGGCACATTGTTCATGATTTCTGTGGTATCTGTGCATCTCCTCCAAGCTTCCTTATAGTCTTATACCTATCTTCTGTTTCACAACTTGTGAAGTCAAGATTGACTACCGACTTGTATATTAATTCGCGTCAGTTCCTCGTATCTTGTTCCCTGATGCGACACTCCTTCGTAGAACCACTAGATACCAAATGCCATTTCACGGACAGGTTGTTGACAGGAATCGAAACACAGCTTGTCATCAATTAGCAGCTTGGGACGCGTGATTAGCAATAACGCCAGTGCTACATGCCGCAGGTAGCATAGATAGTCGTAGACATTTCCTAGTATGAGGTGCCGTTCGGGAAGAGAAGCGACTGGACGACATTGCAGAGCAGAAACGCAGTGTGCTCTGCCTCGCGTGACTTTGCTCTTGGTTTCCTGCTCCTGTCATATTTAATGGCCATCTGTATGAATGAAAAGCTAACTTTTTTATTACACCCGGTGAAAGGGCCATCAAAAAGGACGAAAGCATATTGGGTGGCTTCTGTCGCCACGCGAAGGAAAGTGCGCACAGTTCACAATGGTTTTCCGTTGACCTTTCTGTAGCTGCCATGTTCCTTTCATAACATATTTTTGGAGTTTATATAGGGCGTATCAAAAAAAGGGTTTTACAATTTTGAAAATGCGTACAAACTTATTCATACAACTTACAGACTTAGTTCAAATGGTTCAAATGGCTCTGGGCACTATGGGACTTAACATCTGAGGTCATCAGTCCCCTAACGACATCACACACATCCATGCCCGAGGCAGGATTCGAACCTGCCACCATAGCAGTAGAACGGTTCCGGACTGAAGAGCCTAGAACCGCTCGGCCACTGCGCCCAGCACTTAGTCTCGGTGTCATCTTTAAGGAAAACAGATCAAATTTTGACCTTTTGGTAAGGCGTCTGGGATTTTATAAATGTTCGCTTCCCACGGAAGTGAATGAGTCGAGGTGCCGCAATTGCGTGGCTCCCACATTCACTGGACCTGAAACCTCTTGACTTTTTCTTTTGAGGAGTCATCCAGGGTTGCTTGTTTCTCAAACCCTTACCGTCTTCTCTACCAGAGCTCAGAGCTAGAATCTACCTCGCAATTAAACAAGTCACTTCTGACATGTTTGGCAAGAAATCGACTTCAGATAGGATGTGTGCCACATAAACAGTGGGAGTCACTTTCAACTAGTTTAGGTATTTGGTAAAAAACTTGATATATTTTGACATAAAATGATACCAAAACCATGTCTATAGGTTAAAAGAATAAATCAACATGGGTTTTGAATGTTCAAAAAAAAAAAAAAAAAAATGGCTCTGAGCACTATGGGACTCAACTGCTGAGGTCATTAGTCCCCTAGAACTTAGAACTAGTTAAACCTAACTAACCTAAGGACATCACAAACATCCATGCCCGAGGCAGGATTCGAACCTGCGACCGTAGCGGTCTTGCGGTTCCAGACTGCAGCGCCTTTAACCGCACAGCCACTTCGGCCGGCGGTTTTGAATGTTGTAAAGTCCTTTTTGAACTATCGGAATGGATACTGATCAAGAAAAGAAATCTAACAACTGCTGCTGTTTTGTTTAAAACGACGTTGGCCACTAAGTGCAGACTGTAAACTTTAGTGAACTTTTTTGCGACCACTCTTCTTTTCCTGTTTGACGCCGTCTTTAATTTTTTCCCGTGTCGTGTTAATCTTTTCATTTCTATATACCTGCTACACCTATCATCACAGACAATCTGTTTCTTGACTCGGTCAGAGGATCCGGTTTACCGGCGTGAAAGTCCGAGTTCTGACTAGTTCCGGTCATCTCCGGTACTCCTGTAACAGTCGACGAGGAATAAGACCCCAGCCGGAGCAAAAGGACCAGAGAATAGCTAGTGTATCCATTAAGCTGGCGAGTGTGTCGCAGTTTCCGGTTACCTACAGTGCTGACATAGGAGGCGATAAGTAAACAGATGACGGATCATTTTACACAAGACTGCGGACAGACATTGACACTGGTGTTCTAATATATTTTTACGTGTCTTACTGGGAAGCAGATATGTGTTGGTTTGTATACATTCGTGGATTTATCTTCCAAAAGTTTCTTGTTTGACAATATTATAATATTTGCAATCGGAACATAAATTTTAGATGTGTCTTATGGAAATCGGATTCGTGGCAACTTTTTGAGAGAGCGCAGGACCAAAAATCAAGCTGTTGTGTGGGGCGATGCAGCGTGTAATCTCTAAAATCATTTAAAACGATTTCGCCAAGATTATTATAAAGATGAAGGGCCAAAAAGTGAGGAAGTCTTCAGGCAGCAAAAGGAAGGCGCGTACATGACAACTTTTGAAGGTGAACTGCATGCAATGTCAATATGATTACGCACACACACACACACACACACACACACACACACACACACACACACACACACACATCCATCCACGCAAATTATACAGTAAAAATGTACGTATGTATGTGTATATGTATATATAGTCCACATCTCCTCCTAAACAACTCTACCGATTTCAACCACATATGGTACACATATCACTTTGGAAACAATCACTGTAGGTATAAGACATGCCCACCTATCAAAGTGATGAGGGTGAGCGTCAAAAAGTATTGCAGCCCGCGACGCACGAATACCCATAATTTGGTCATCCAGTATTCGAGCATGGGAGCACTGAGTGACTTGAAACGGACTTTGCACGTAATTTCAAACTATTACGAAATTTTGCCCGCTGACTACCTCCACAAAATGATGAAAGGAAAAAAGTTTATCGCTTATTATTTTTTCGCTGTTCGTATAGTAAAATTGTCGCAATGGATCATGATTCTTTACTACAAACTGTATTCGTGACACATTTTGCAAGCAGTATTCACATATACCACTGAATGTGGCAGAAAAATTATATAATTTTAAGGCACTTAGTTCAGGAGATATGGTGTCATAAACATTTAGATGCTGCACCATGCAAGACATTTAAACTTATTTGTCATTGCCACTAACCCTATTCACTACACTTTTCTCAAGCGGTGTTCACATCTGCCGCTGAATGTACCTACCAAAATATATCATTCTACGACACAGTTTAGAGGGTGTGACGTCAAATACAGATATGCGCAAAAAACTGCTACATCCGCATGACGTTTTAATATGTTACTTCTTTATTACTAGCTCTACTTGCAACACATGTGGAAGAAAGTATCTACATATGTTGCTGAATGTAACTACAAAAATATAACATTGTACGGCATATAGTTTAGGAGGAGGCGGAGATTAGTTTTCAACGTCCCGTCGGAAACGAGGTCATTGATAACGGATCACAAGGTCGGATTAGGTAAGGATGGAGAAGGAAACCTTCTGGTCCCTTTTGAAGGAACCAACCCGGCATTTGCCTTAAGCGATTTAGGGATATCACCGAAAACCTAAACCAGAATGGTTCAAATGGCTCTAAGCTCTGTGGGACTTAACATCTGAGGTCATCAGTCCCATAGAACTAGAACTACTTAAACCTATCTAACCTAAGGACATCACACACATCCATGCCCGAGACAGGATTCGAACCTGCGACCGTAGCGGTCTCGCGGTGCCAGACTGAAGCGCCTATAACCGCTCGTCCAGAATGGCCAGGTCTGAGTTTGAACCGTCGTCCTCCCGAATACGAGTCCAGTGTGCTAACCACTGCGCTACTATGCTCGGTTATAGTTTAGGAGATACTACTTCAAATACTAAGATGCGTGAAAAGCTACGGCGTCATGTATGGCGTTCTAATTTATTGCATCTTTATAACCAACTCTATTTGCAACACATTTTGCAGACAGTATCCACATATGCTGTTGAATGTGCCAAGCAAAACATGTCATTGTGCGACACACAGTTCAGAGGATATGACGTGATGAACGCTGAGACGCCTGAAAAACTGACGCATCAAGCATGACGTTTTAATTTATTACTTCTTTATTTCTTATTCTATTCACAGCACATTTCGCAGACGGTAGCCGCATATAACACTGGCTGTACCAGCAAAATTATATCATTGTAAAGCACATGGTACAGAAATACGACGTCATAAACAGTGAGGTGCGTAAAAATGAAACTGCAGGGCCAAATTCGCTAGACATACACGTGAAATACGCTACAAATAAGTATGAAATATGTCAAGTATATGTGAAATGCGTATGCGGAAAACCCACTGGCAAAAATCTCATCCTTCAGCACTGGAAAGATTTAAGTTAAATTTGGTACGCCTATTAGTTACGATCTCGAATGAAATACTGTAGGGTAAGCGCCACCAGACTCTTATTGAGATGAGCTTGGTAGAGTGGAGAGAGAAGGAGGGAGAAGGAGATAGGCACAGGTAGGAGGAGGAGGAGATGGACAGATAGGGTGACGAGGCGAGGGAGAAGTGAGTGGACAGAGACAATGGAGAGGAGAAACTGGACAGAGAAAGGGAAGAGGAGGAAGTGGACAGAAAGAGGGGAGAGGAGGAAATGAACACAGAAAGGAAAGGCAAGGAGATGAACAGGGAGAGAGGGAGGAGGAGATGGACAGAGAAAGGGGAGAGGAGGACAAGGGCAGAGAGAGAGTGGGAGGGGGGGGGGAGGAGACTGAAAAAGAGAGGGGGAGGAGAAGATACAGAGGGAGGAGGAGATGGACAGAGAGAGAGAGGAGATGAAGAAAGAGAAGAATGGATAAATACATACCTGGTTATCGGAGTAAACAAATGACAACACGTTGTTCTGGTACTGTGAAATAGTAGAGCTTTTAATGTAATCTGCTTGATGTTACATATGACCTGGACTTTTGAGTCATCATTAAAAGAGGTGGTCAATATGGTGTCCATTCATAGTAAGTCTTGCTTCTGTCCGACATCTTAGGAAATCAGATGGTTCAAATGGCTCTGAACACTATGGGACTTAACTTCTGAGGTCATAAGTCCCCTAGAACTTAGAACTACTTAAACCTATCTAACCTAAGGACATCACACACGTCCATGCCCGAGGCAGGATTCGAACCTGCGAACGTAGTGGTCGCGCGGTTCCAGACTGTAGCGCCTAGAACCGCTCGGCCAATCCGGCCGGCTCTTAGGAAATCACTCACTCTGTGACCAATTTGGTCATGGATGCGCCAGCAGGCATTGCTGACGGGCTTTCGAGAACATACCTTCACCGAAGAGTCAAGCAGTATATTGCTCCCTCCTACGTATATCTCGCGAAGAGACCATGAGGATAAAATCAGAGAGATTAGAGCCCACACAGAAGCATACCGACAATCCTTCTTTCCACGAACAATACGAGACTGGAATGGGAGAACCGATAGAGGTTCTCAAGGGACCCTCCGCCACACACCGTCAGGTGGCTGCGGAGTATGGATGTAGATGTAGATGAATTACTAAGGAATCTTCTTTTAATACGACCAGGTGGGAATCCAAAACCCTCGAGCAGTCTCAAGAATAGGTCGCGCTAGAGTTTTTATAGGCAGTCTCCTTTACATCTTGAACATTTCATGAAAGGAAAGGGGTGCATGTTTCAGCTGATCCACCATGCATACAGAGTGATTCATAAGATTGCGCACAAATTAAAGGAGCTGATAGAAAAGTCACAATACACAAGTTTGGAATAGGAACTTGCCGTGTTTGAAGCAAAACTGTGAACCAGTGAAAGTTTTGGAATGTCAGAAACAACAACGACAGTCAGTGCACACGCTCCTTAAGTTCAGCGTAGATAAAGTACTGTTTCTGTGTACGTGCGTTTGCATGCAACTAGACGGAGCACCTGCACCCTGTTGTGAGCAAGTACGTGGCGTACTCAGCGCCACATATCCCAGGCGTTGTATCGGAAGGTGAGGCCCAACTGCATGGCCACCTCGCTCCTCCGATCTGACGCATCCTGACATTTTTTGTGGGGGCATATAGAAGCCTCGAGTACATGACACCAGTTGCAGACGAAGGAAAACTTCTCTCCAGAACATTTGCAACGTCTACTGAGGCTCGTTTAATGCTTGGAGTACTTGACAAAGTGTCGCAGAATTTTCTACAAACGTGTTACGCCTGTATTGAACGTAGTGGTCGCCATTTTGAATACCATTATTGAGTAAATAGTAGATGATCTTTGCTGAAATTAAGGCGCCTGTGTATTGATTGTCCTTGTTGTCACTGACATTCCAAAGCTTTCACTGACTCACAGTTTTGCTCCCAAGACTGTCCGCTCGTATTTCAGAGTTGATTTATTTCGATCGCTTTATCAGCTCCGTCAGTTTGTACACTAACTTTTGAATCCACCTGTATATGTCTGAGAGTACATAAAAATTTCGTACATTTAGGAGTATATCATGTAGCATTTAAAACGTATTGTGGTAGATAGCATGCTCACCACCAGAAGTTTTATGCTTCTCTCAGCAATAAAATGCTTCGTGGATATAAGAAGTACCCAGCAAATTATGTATTGCCCTTCTGGAGATGTGACTGAAGTACAGTGGACAAAGTGGTCGTAAGTTCCTATGAGACCAAACTGCTGAGGTCATCGGTCCCTAGGCTTACACGCTACTTAATCTAACTTAAACTACAGTAATTTACGCCAAGGACAACGCACACAACCCTGCCCGAGGGAGGACTCGAACCTCCGACGGGGGAAGCCGTGCGAACCACGGCAAGGCGCCTCATTACGGTGGCAAGTACAGTGGAATCAAAGTCTGTGCACATCAAGCATATTCGAACATATGCCGAAAATCATTTAATTTATGTCATCTTGAACAATTTCTTGGTATGCCTGAAACACGTGCTGTATCAGTTCGAGAACACTGCTGGCTTGAGACTGATATGAAAGAATACGTCTTCCCATTGCATGCCAGATACGCGCTATCAGTGACGAATCAGGGTACTGGGCAGGCAAGTCAAGGATTCTTGCTTTCCTCCTGGCGTTTGTGGTGTAACTGTTGTGTGGGGTCTTGAACCATCCTGGTAATCGAAGGTGTGACAACAGGGTTAATCATTTTTTGCATATACTGGCGAGCATTCAGTCTGTTTTCAACAATTACCAAAGCAGTTCTGCTGAACTGTAATATTCCAATAGCTCGTCACACCATGATTCAACGAGTTGAAGAGCTATGTGTTTTGAGGAACTTTCTTTCCTGCGACCTTTCCCTAGGTCACTTACGGACGAGTTGGCATCCATGACCACCACTAACCGAGGCGAGACTCACCATTGAGCACCCCAGAATGCCACGCAGTGTTCCTGTTGAATCTGGCTCACCACTATGCAGTTCTCTGTTGTCTGTGGTATGGTGTCAGCGGCAAACAGTGTAATGAAACCCGCGATCTCAACGCAGCTTCCAGTAGCCTGCTCCTGACAGTTGTGGACACTCTGTCTGTAACCTCAGCCCAGATTTCAGGTATCGTCATTCGTCTATTTGTCAGAGGCAGTCGAACAATCTTACGATCTCCTCGTGGTGTACGACTAGGGGACCGAAAAGTAACGGGAATTGGGCTGCGATGGGGAGGGAGAGGGGGGGGGGGGGGAACTCATTGTTCGACCAGGTGCCCGTTACGGTCACGGTGCCTGAGTCAGCGTGCGAAGTTGTGTCGCTATAAGTGCATCGGTTCGCCCGTGAGGTTTTTTTTAGTAAAACAACTTTTGCCATTTCGGCGAAAACGTGATGGCAGATTGTCGAGAGCAAGGCGCGGCTATGAAATTTTGTTTCCTGTTCGGGAAATCGATCGCGGAAACTATTGTAATGCATAAGACTGCCTATGGGGATGCTGCCCTAAGTAAAACCAGAGTCTATGAGCGGTTTTCCTGTTTTAAAAATGGAGAAATGTCAATTAAAGACCAGCGCTGTTCAGGACGCCACTCAACATCAAGAAGTGACGAAAATGTCAACAAAATCAATGTCCTCATTCTTGAAGACCATTGCCGAACCATTGATCAACTCTGTCAGATGTCTGTAATATCATGGAATTCAATTCAGAGAATTTTATCCGAAGATTTGCACATGAGAAGGGTTGCAGCCAAATTTGTCCTCGCTTTCTAGCACATGAGCAAAGGGAGTATCTACTTCAGGCATGTTTTGAGCTTCAAAATCAGCCCAAAGAGGACACTGAATTTTTTTCCAGTGTGATTACTGGTGATAAATCGGGGTGCTGTGGATACGATCCCAAAACAAAGTACGCCGCGCGGGATTAGCCGAGCGGTCTAAGTCGCTGCAGTCATGGACTGTGTGGCTGATCCCGGTGGAGGTTCGAGTCCTCCCTTCGGGCATGGGTGTGTGTATTTGTCCTTAGGATAATTTAGTATAAGTAGTGTGTAAGCTTAGGGACTGATGACTTTATCAGTTAAGTCCCATAAGGTGTAAAAATACGAAGGAATAAACAGGTTATAACGAATTTTCCGTTTTTTTGGGTCCCCCCTCGTAGCCCTTTCGGAAGGACCCGTGCCTTCTCTCCTCATACCATTGCCCCGACCCTGTCTCGCCACCACTCGTTCTGCATATAACTGTCTGTGCGATCTGTCGGTATGATACTGCCATGCCCCGAATGCCAATGTACCAATCAAGCCAGTGGAAGACAAGTGGCTCTCCTCATCCCAAAAAAGCTCGCCAAGTAAAGTAAAACATCAAGACAATGCTCATTTGTTTCTTCGATTGCAGAGGTGTTGTGCATGAGAAGTTCATTCCCCAGGTCAAACTGTCAACCAGGAGCTCTACTTAAAGGTCTTGAAAAGATTAAGGGACAGTCTCCAGAAGAAAAGGGCAGATCTTTGGTGCACAGGCGGCTGGTTCTTCCATCATGATAATGTGCCAGCCCACAGCCCCCTCTCCGTAACGCAGTTTTCACCAAAAGTGGCATGACACCGATTGTCCACGTCCACCCTCCCACCCTCCCCCCCCCCCTCCCCCCCCCTCCCCCCCCCCCTCCCTACTCACTGGATCTAGCCCCCTGTGATTCTTTTTGTTCCCCAGACTCAAAAGGGACATGAAAGGAAAAGCATTTTGCCACTCTGGAGGAGGTAAAACAAAAATCACTGCAAGGGATAAGGAACATGGCGATAAGTGAATTTAAAATCTGTTTTGAACAATGGAAGGATCGTTTGAAGAACTGCGTTGTGGTCAGGAGAAGGCGATCAAAATTTGGTGTAAAAATACGAAGGAATAAACAGGTTATAACGAATTTTCCGTTTTTTTGGGTCCCCCCTCGTAGCCCTTTCGGAAGGACCCGTGCCTTCTCTCCTCACACCATTGCCCCGACCCTGTCTCGCCACCACTCGTTCTGCATATAACTGTCTGTGCGATCTGTCGGTATGATACTGCCATGCCCCGAATGCCAATGATTCTACCTTTCAGAAAGTCCGAAAGATGGAGATAAGTTGCACGTGCGCATCATGTCACATGCTGTGTTGTGATCCCCACCTAATAGTTCCAGTAACGCTAGGCACACCAAAGAATCGTCATCTACTCCACCATTCTTCACCTGTAGGAATGACTTTTTTCCGTATTTAAAGTACTGAAACTGAGCTCGCATAAGAAACACATTTTAAGTAACACATTCCACATGCATAGAAATATTGGAGTATCAGTTCATTAGCGATCGGTCAGTGTTCGTGGTGCAACACTGTCCATTTGCGTCAACGTAGATAACATAATCTTGCAGTCATGCATGCCGGCAAGTTTCTCTTTCCTGGCAAGATATACCGTATTCATTGTAAAGTAATCTGCATAACAGCTGTCGGGAAAAGGCTAAGTTGCATCTACAGTGAAATAAGAATTTTGAGAAAAAAATGACAGCAAAAATAATTTACGATCTGTTGAAAAACCAAACTAAATGCGGGAAAAGATATTGAATTCACTGGTACAAAATATGGAACTAGGTAAACCTTAAATTTCTCGCTAATGATGTGAAGGTTTCTTGGTGCAAGGTAACCAACGGAATAACCATAATAAAGGAAAAACAAGATAAAAACGTCTACCAAAACACACAAATTAACCAACGAAAGACTTACAACAGCTTGGCACTGCAGATTGTACACAAAGACAACTGATTATGAACACAAAATAAATTAGGACCCGTGTAGCACACACCGCAGGCACATGGGACAAACGCCGAAGGAAAAGAAGATTCTCCCTACGAAAAAGTTTCTTTCAGATTAAATAATAGACGATTTTTTTGTCCTATGACGTTTCCCCCTGCGTCAATAACTTTCGTTTCAAATTTGACATCATTCTGAACAGTGGGTCTCTTTCTACAGCGTTTTTAAAGTAGAACTTTAAATGTGAACACGCTGTATATGTGGACTAATTGGAAAGTAAGGTCCGATTAGTCGCGAAATGGAAACCACTGTGAAAATCAAAAATGTTTTATTTACAACAGTTACCTGCACTGCCCAGCAGCGTGTACTACTCTACATAGTCGCCGCTCCGACTTAAAGGCATTTGCCGTAGCGTTGTACCAACTTTCCAATACCCTCGTCATAGAAGGAAGCCGCATGTGCTTTCCGCCAATTCTCTACTCTGGTGTACAGCTCGTTGTCTGTGTCAAAATGTTTTAAAAGCCAGCGGTTCAGGTGAGCAGAGACGAAAATCAGGGGGAGCCAATTACAGGCTGTATTGTGAGTGGTCAAACATTTACCATCGAAAACGCTGCAGGATCATGTTCACTGCCGTGCAGAGTGCGACCGAGAAATGTCGCATGACAGTTATGTCATGTGGGCTGCTTGAAATGGCGAAATCCCTCAGCAGGCCCCCATACATGGTGGGAGACACTATTTTCTACGCATCTTTACGTGCTCACTGTGCGCTCAGAACCGAAAACAGCGATGTGACGCGATCGATGGACATACTAGAGACACTGCCCAACACATCGGTGCGGATTTTCACTGTAGTTTGCATTTCGCGCCCGATCGGATCTTACTTTCTGTATAGCCCTCGCATAAGTGCTCCTAAAATTTTCAAAATTGATCTTCTCGAAAACGGTTGAGGGTTGCATCTTCTTGTTTACATATATTGAAGTTCTAGTCTTGCCCTGCACGACTTGTCAGTATGAATCAAATAGTTTGTACTGTTCTCTTGTGTGTAGTGTAGACTTAAAGCAACATTTTTACAAGTTTCTTGCTCATTATCTTCAGCCGAAATCCCTAGTATGAACTTGACCTCTTATTAATTTGGGATTCTGTAGCTGAGTGGCCAATGCCACTGACTGCCATGTTGGAGACCCGTATTCGATTCCCAGTACTTCCAGGGATTTTTCCTGGGTGGGAGAGCAGGAATGAAGTGCACTCATCCATGTGAAGCCAATTGAGGAGCTACCTCATTGAGAAGTAGCAGTATCTGGTCTACTATCCCGACAATATCCAGGATTGCGTTGTGCTTGCTTCACACCCATCCATACCGCATCTAGATCACGCCATTGGCTGAAACGGCCATCAATTGGGCCTGATTAATCCGTCAGGGGTGCGAACGACAGTGCTACAAAAACCTGGCCAAATTAATATACTATCTCAGCGTTTCTTAAGTTGTGTTCAGCGATTATCATTGCTTTCACATACTAATTTTCAGTGTGAAACTGACAGTGTATAAGGCTGCACTTATTGGATCTCAAATGGACACCTTTCTGGCAGCAAATTCGACAATGTGGGAATGAATATACAAGGTGTGATTGTAGTTAGTCACTCAAACCACCACCGTCGTTTGTTTCACATATATCAATTATATCAATAGCGGCCCGCACTGTTCAGTCGTTTGCCATCACATAAAGGTGAGCCACATTATTTTATTTATTTATTTAACCTGATCAGGTTAGGGCCTTGAGTCACTCTCTTACATTGGACCAGGGTATCATTCATACAGTACCTTTCTTACATCATAGTTACCTAAGAAATAACAATAATTTTAATATGATAAACAGTAATAAAATGACTTGAGTATCTGTAGAGACAATGTGAATAAACAGTACTGACTATGAGCTAATGAAATTAATACTGGCAGTACCTCTAAGGCTGCTGCTGCCACTAGTAATGATAACAATAATAGTAACAATAATAATGATAGTGGCAGAAATAAAAAGAATTTAGAGGAGTGCAGAATAGATATTTTCTGGCACAGTGAATTCCTTAGAAGGGAAATTTGAGGAAACTGCATCAGCTAAGAGAAGTGGGAGATGAGAAGGCTGAAAATAAGGATGTAAAGTTGTAACAAGTGTGTACATGGACAATGGTAGTCATTATTGTTGCTTCAATATATATGTCATCAACTGTCTTTTGAAGCTGGAGACGTTATTCCATTCTCTAATATTATGAGAAAGGTTGTTCCAGAGTTGGGTTTCTGCTACTGAAAAAGACTTCAAGAATGTGGTTGAGTGATGAAAGGGACAGAAAGGATTTTGCTCTTATGGGAATGGATGTTTCTACTATATTGTTCAGACAAGCAGCATTAAGGTCTAGGAGACACATGAGTGACACTGTACATAGATAATAAAATAGAGTAGACAGTGTATGTGGAATATCTGCACTTATCTGCAAGCAGCCAGGATAACTGTGCATATGGTGGTGAAACATGACAAAAAAGTGGAAATTCACATATATATTAAACACATAGTCAGTTCCACATGCCATTAGTTTTCCTGAGAAAGACCTTGCAGGATAACATTTCTGGTTGAGAGGGAAGAGCTTTTTATTTTTTTGTAGGGCATGGAGAGATGTTGATACCCTCTTGCACATTATGCTTTGTTGCCCTAATATTTTTATATTAAAAAAAGAGAGTCTGTATCTTGTTATAGATACCTGCAGTTATATTCCTAGTCTGATAAAATTTTGTACTCTTAACCTTCAAAGAAATAGAGGAAAGTTATTGTCTATGTAACATTTCAAAATTCCCCCACCACCTTTCTGATTTCCGTCAGCAAAGTATGTAAAGGCAGTGTTTGTTTGTATTAATAAATTTGTGTTAACAGTTTGTCAGAGTTTTTTATATGTTGTTAACATTGTTATCACCTGATATGAGAAGTTGAGGAAACTTAAACTTGGACCAGATAACATCCTGGTCAGCTTTGATGTTCTTTATTTGTCTACAAAACTGCCACTCTATGACTCTTGTGAACACATGAATTCCATTTTCCCAGAGGACATCACCAAGCTGTTTCTTGTGTGATTTACCACACAACACATTATACGGAATGGTGATTTCTATGACCAGCTGGAAGGCATTGTCACGGGTGGTCCACTTATTCCAGTGGTTACTAATTTCTTCATAAAGCATTTTGAAAGACAGGCAGTGGGCTTGGCAACTTGTGGACCTGATTTGTTATACAGATACATAGATAACTCTGTTGTATGGAGCCATGAAAAGGAACAGGTTGGTGACTGCCTAAGACATCTGAAAAGTGACCATGCCAGTCTTTTTCTTCTTCCAAATGGTTTGATGCAGCCTGCCATGGATTCCTCTCCTCTGTCAACCTCTTCATCTCAGAATAGCACTTGCAACCTACTTCCTCAATTATTTGCTGGATATATTCTATTCTCTGTCTTCCTCAACAGTTTTTACCCTCTACAGGTCCCTTGAGTACCAGAGGAGTCATTCCTTCGTGTCTTAACAAATGTCCTGTCATCATGTCCCTTCCTCTTGTCCCTTCTTCTTGTCATTTTTTCCATATATTTCTTTCCTCTTCCATCCTAATAGTCCACCTAATATTCAACATTCTTCTGTAGCACCTTGCTCGCTACATCGTTGGTTATTTTGGAGCCTAGATAGCAGAATTCCTTAACTTCATCTACTACATGACCATCAATCCAGACATTACTTTGGTCTTTCTTCAGTTTACTCTCAACCCATATTCTGTACTCATTAGACTATTCATTCCATTCAGAAGATCCTGTAATTCTTCTTCATTTTCACTAAGGAGAGCAATGTCATCAGCAAATCATGTCAATGATATACTTTCACCTTGAATTTAAATTCCACTTTTAAACCTTTCTTCTATTTCTGTAATTGCTTTTCAATGTATTGATTGAACAATAGTGCTGAAAGGCTACATTCTTGTCACACCCTTTTTAATTGGAACACTTAATTCTTATTCTTCTACTCTCATCATTCCCTCTCGGTTCTTGTACATGCTGTATATTACCAGACTGTCCCTATAGATTACCCCTACTGTCCTCAGAATTTCAAACACCTTGCACCATTTTAAATTATTGAATGCTTTTTCTAGGTCAACAAACCCTATGCACATATTTAGATTTTCCTTTGCCTTACTTCCATTATCAACTGCAATCTCAGAACTGCCTCTCTGGTGCCTTTAATATTCCTAAAGGCAGACTGATCATTATACAGGGTGATTCAAAAAGAATACCACAACTTTGAAAATGTGTATTTAATGAAAGAAACATAATATAACCTTCTGTTATACATCATTACAAAGAGTATTTAAAAAGGTTTTTTTTCACTCAAAAACAAGTTCAGAGATGTTCAATATGGCCCCCTCCAGACACTCGAGCAATATCAACCCGATACTCCAACTCGTTCCACACTCTCTGTAGCATATTAGGCGTAACAGTTTGGATAGCTGCTGTTATTTCTCGTTTCAAATCATCAATGGTGGCTGGGAGAGGTGGCCGAAACACCATATCCTTAACATACCCCCATAAGAAAAAATCGCAGGGGGTAAGATCAGGGCTTCTTGGAGGCCAGTGATGAAGTGCTCTGTCACGGGCTGCCTGGCGGCCGATCCATCGCCTTGGGTAGTTGACGTTCAGGTAGTTACGGACAGATACGTGCCAATGTGGTGGCGCTCCATCCTGCTGAAATATGAATTGTTGTGCTTCTTGTTCGAGCTGAGGGAACAGCCAATTCTCTAACATCTCCAGATACTGTAGTCCAGTTACAGTAGCACCTTCGAAGAAAAAGGGACCAAAAACTTTATTGGCTGAAATGGCACAGAAAACGTTCACCTTAGGCGAGTCACGTTCATACTGAGTTGTTTCCCGCGGATTCTCAGTGCCCCATATACAGACATTCTGAGGGTTGACTTTCCCAGCAAGGATAAAATCACAGAAATCGATTCTTTTAATCTTATCAGCTGCAGACAGTGCTTGAACCAGTTTCAGACGATAAGGTTTCATAACTAACCTTTTTCATATGACTCTCCATACAGTTGATTGTGGAATTTGCAGCTCTCTGCTAGCTCTGCGAGTCGATTTTCCTGGGCTGCGAACAAATGTTTGCTGGATGCGTGCTACATTTTCATCACTCGTTCTCGGCCGTCCAGAACTTTTCCCTTTGGACAAACACCCATTCTCTGTAAACTGTTTATACTAATGTTTAATACACCACCTATCAGGAGGTTTAACACCATACTTCGTTCGAAATGCACGCTGAATAACTGTCGTCGATTCACTTGTGCCGTACTCAATAACACAAAAAGCTTTCTGTTGAGCGGTCGCCATCTTAGCATCAACTGACGCTGACGCCTAGTCAACAGCGCCTCAAGCGAACAAATGTACAACTAAATGAAACTTTATAGCTCCCTTAATTCGCCGACAGATAGTGCTTAGCTCTGCCTTTTGTTGTTGCAGAGTTTTAAATTCCTAAAGTTGTGGTATTCTTTTTGAATCACCCTGTATAACAAATCCTCAATTTTCTGTTCCATTCTTCTGTATATTATTCTTGTCAGTAACTTGGCTGCATGAGCTGTTAAGCTAATTTTGTGATAATTCTTGCACTTATCAGCTCTTGCCATCTTCAGAATTGTGTGGATTATTTTTCTGAAAATCAGACAGTATATTGCCAGACTCATACATTCTACACACCAATGTGAATAGCCATTTTGTTGCCACATCCCCCAATGACTTTAGAAATTGTAGCGGAATATTATCTGTCCCTTATGCCTTACTTGATCTTAAGTCTTCTGAAACTCTTTTAAATTCTGGTTCTATATTGACTCCTGTTCCTTCTTCTATCACGTCAGACAAATCTTCCCTTTCATAGAGGCATTCGGTGTACTCTTTACATCTACCCAGTCTCTCCTTTGCATTTAACAGTGGAATTCCCATTGCACTCTCAGTGATTTTAATTTTGCCAAAGGTTGTTTTGACTTTTCACATTTTTAAAGCTGCCATTCCATCTTGGCTTTCCTGCATTTCCTATTTATTTCACTCCTCAATGACCAGTACTTCTGTATTCCCGAATTTCTCTGAACATTTTTGCACCTGTTTTTTCATTGATCTACTTAAGTATTTATTGTGCTACCTGTGGTTTCTTTGCAGTTATCTTCTTTGCACCTATGTTTTTCTTCCCAACTTGTGTGACTGTCCTTTTTAGAGATGTTCATTCCCCTTCAACTGAATTGGCTACTGAGCTATTCCTTATAGCCGCATCTGTAGTGTTGGAGAACTTCCCACATAGTTCTTCATTCCTTAGTACTTCCATATACCATTTCTTTGTGTGTTGATTTTTCCTGACTAATTTCTTAAACTTCAGCCTGCTCTTCATCACTACTACATTGTGATTTTGGTCCGCCCTGGTAGCTGAGTGGTCAGCGTGACAGACTGTCAATCCTAAGGGCCCGGGTTCAATTCCCGGCTGGGTCGGAGATTTTCTCCGCTCAGGGACTGGGTGTTGTGTTGTCCTAATCATCATCATTTCATCCCCATCGACGCGCAGGTCGCCGAAGTGGCGTCAAATCGAAAGACCTGCACCAGGCGAACGGTCTACCCGACGGGAGGCCCTAGCCACACGACATTTCCATTTCCATTGTGATTTTAGTCTGTATCTGATTCTGGATACAGGCTACAATCTGGTATCTGATTTCGGAATCTCTGTCTAATCATGATGTAATTTAACTGAAATCTTCCCATATCTCCCGCCGTTTATCAAATATACCTCCACCTCCTACCATTCTTGAGCAGAGTATTCGCTATTACTAGCTGAAATGTATTGCAGAACTCAATTGCTCTTTCTCCTCTCTCATTCCTAGTAACAAGCCCATATTCTCCTGTCAATCTCTTCCCTACAACTGCAATCCAGCCCTCCAACCAACTTGGGATCAACTCTATTAATCAGTGTTACCAGTATTTATCCAAATTCCAACCCCTCAACTATGATGCATAAATGTTCTGATGAATGAGTACAAAAAGACAGTCGATAGCAAAAATCTGTCAGTCTACAATGATAATTATGATGCAAACCATTACCACCTCCACTCCACACAGCCACTAATAAAAACAGCTAGGGTTGCTGTGGGTGATGAGTTGAACTTTGCTACTATATGGACTCGACAACAGACTGGACAACAAATTTGATCATTCACATAAACGATGGTCAACATTAAAAAGAATTTGATCCCAACATGTCAGATGTGCACATTTTTTTACACAAATGGGGTAAGCAAACATCTGCATTTTGTGATTATATGCTGAAGTTAAGCCTTTGAATAAGAAAGGATTTATTTATTTATAATAAGGCTTTTTGAAAGATTAAAAATACATAGAATGTAAACAAATCATAATACTGTATATATTATACTGAACCCTACAAATGAACATCTAGGGTATTTATGCAATCTGTTGACTCTGGATTTGCCAAAAGGAAGTTTCCATTGCATGGTCTTGTGAGGGATTTTCTGAGATATGTT
Source organism: Schistocerca americana (assembly GCF_021461395.2). NCBI lineage: Eukaryota > Metazoa > Arthropoda > Insecta > Orthoptera > Acrididae > Schistocerca > Schistocerca americana. Next base: position 547,578,199 of record NC_060119.1, read on the forward strand.
TGATGGTCTGTGATATTTCATGGCAGCATTTATTGAACTTGACAAAGCTATGTTTTCAGTAACAGTTACGAAGTCTTATTAAAGAGTTTTGTAACACTGCACACACCTTTCACCAGCATATCATTTACTTTTAATGTTATCTGATCCTCTTCATTAGAGATAATAGTCTTTCCAGTTTTGGAATTAGGCATTAAGTTAGAGGCTACTGCTATATTTTGTGATCTGTCAAATGGATTTGACTCTGTAAATTACAATTTCCTTTTAAGTTTCAGAATAAAATTCAGTCGTCAGTTGCACAAATATTTTTATTTTTATTTACCAGCTTCAACAAATTAATCAATCCTTTGTCTCTAAGCTCTGGAAAAAAGACCACACTATATACAGTTGAGAACATGTACGAGGTTCTCCCCACCCCATCCCCAGCATAAGTCTGAAATATGACAACAAACAGATAGAGCAAGTTCACAGCGTCTAAGTCTTCAGGTTACAGCTTGACAATAAATTCTACTGGGGAGAGTACACCACAGTACTGCTGCCTTATTTCAACTTCGTGTGAGTCTTAAGTGATATAAAAATAAAAAAGCTGGCAAATTTTGCTTAATTGCATTTTATAATGGTCATTAAGCCAAATTAAAGTTTCCTGAGTCCAGAAATGTGTAATATGAGTTATATGTTGTGTGAACTCATTAAGGAAATGGGAATAGTAATTACTGGTTCTCAATACATTAAATTTGTCATATTAAGTAATATATCTCTTAAATCAAACCAATAGCTCTCTTCATGGAATCAATACTCAGAATAAGAATAGTCTTCACAAAAATTTGAAGTTACTATCTTTGGCCCATAAAAGTCTTCATTATTCAATAACAAACATTTTCAATATGTTACCAGTAGCCATAAAAAGTTTAACTACTAATACAGTTCCATTTAAGAGGAGTCCAAGGAATTCATTGGTGGCCAACTCCTTTTAGTCCATTGATGAATTTCTTAGTAGAACTTGATGATTCTATGTGTTATTAACAATATCAATAAGCAAAATTTGACTTATGTCCATTTTCAATACAGCAGTGTGAGCAATGTAAATAATTGTTGTAAACTGATTCCCTCCATGAAAGTAGACCTTGCCATTGGTGTGATGGCTTGCATGCCTCAGTGATACAGATAACTGTACCATAGGTGCAACTGCAATGGAGGGGTATTTGTTGAGAGGCCCAATAAAATGTGTCATTCCTGAAGAAGGCAACAGCCATTTCAGTAGTTGCAGGGGCAACAGTCTGGATTATTCAATGATTTTGCCTTGTAACATTAACCAAAATGGCCAATTGTGCTGGTACTGCAAACAGCTGAAAGCGAGGGGAAAATTACAGCCATAATTTTTCCTGAGGGCATGCAGCTTAACTGTATGACTGGATAATGATGGCATCCTGTTGGGTAAAATATTCTGGAGGTAAAAGAGTGCTGCATTTGGATTCCTGGTCAAGTGCTACTCATGAAGATGCTGTCATCAGGAGAAACAAAACTGGCATTCTATGATCATTCTATGATCAGAGGGTGGAATGTTAGAGTCCTTAATTGGGCAGATAGGTTAGAAAATTTAAAAAGGGAAGATATAGTGGGAATTAGTGAAGTTCAGTGGCAAGATGAACAGGACTTCCAGTCAGTTGAATACAGGGCTATCAATACAAAATCAAATAGGGCTAATGCAGGAGTATCTTCAATAACACATAAGAAAATAGCAATGTGGGTAATGTAATAAGAACAGTATAGTCAATGCATTATCGTAGCCAAGACAGACATGAAGCCTATACACACACACACACACACACACACACACACACACCACAGTAATACAAGTTTTATGCCAGTTAGCTCCCCAGATGATGACAGATTGAAATAAATTATGATGAGATAAAACAAATTATTCAGATAGTTATGGGAGAGATAAATTTAATTATGATGGGAGACTAGAATTCAGTGGCAGGAAAATGAATAGAAGGAATTAACTTGAACAAGGGGAAGAAATACAGTAGAATGTGAATGACTACCTCTGAGAGATGAATTACTGAAGGCAGCAGAGGATCAAATAGGTTAAAAAAGACAGGGCCTAATGGAAATTCTTGGGCAACACGGGAGATGTTCAGTTTAACTAATCAAAGGAGAAAATATAAAAATGCAGCAAAAGGCAAAAGGGAATACAAACATCTTAAAATGAAGTTGACACAAAATAAAAAATGGCTAAGTAGAAATAGTTAAAAGATGAATGTAAGGAATTAGAGGCATATATCACTAGGGCAAAGATAGCTACTATCTACAGGAAAATTAAAGAGAGTTTTGGAGAAAAGAGAAGCAGCTCACTTGGAAAATGAGTCCTAAGCTAAGAAGGGAAAGTTGTAAAGTGTAAGGAATATGTAGAGGTTCTGAACAAGGGAAAAGAAGTTGAAGGCAATATTGTAGAAATGGAAGAGGACATAGATGAAGATGAGATGGGAGATGTGATGATACTGCAAGATGAATATGACAGAGTAATGGAAGACCTAAGTCAAAAAAAGACCCTGGGAGTAGACCCGATAATCTTGGGAGAGTCAGCCATGACAAAACTCTTCCATCTGGTGCACAAGATGGGTGAGACAGTGAAATACCTTCAGATCTAGAGAAGAATATAATAACTGCAATTCCAAAGAAAGCAGGTGCTGATGGTTGTGAATATGTATTGCATACAGTACTGTATTATTGTTTAATGACATGTCCTGCAGCACCAGGGATCTTCTCGCTATGGATATATGGAATGAAATGTAAATTTAATCTAATCTAACTGACGTTGAAGTTTCTGGGTAGTATCACTGGAAATGTACATCCCTTTATAACACTTTCATGTAAAATTCCCTAATTAAATTAAGCACTGAGTGGCTGACAATTTCATAAACAAGAATGAAAATATTGCTAAGGTTCTGACTGGTTACTTCACAGCTAACTGTAAATGCATACATATACACACTGTGTATGTTTGTGTATGTACACACACACACACACATACACACACACACACACACACACACACACACACACACACACACACACACACAAATAGATATACAGGGTGATTCAAAAAGAATACCACAACTTTAAAAATGTGTATTTAATGAAAGAAACATAATATAACCTTCTGTTATACATCATTACAAAGAGTATTTAAAAAGGTTTTTTTTCACTCAAAAACAAGTTCAGAGATGTTCAATATGGCCCCCTCCAGACACTCGAGCAATATCAACCCGATACTCCAACTCGTTCCACACTCTCTGTAGCATATCAGGCATAACAGTTTGGATAGCTGCTGTTATTTCTCATTTCAAATCATCAATGGTGGCTGGGAGAGGTGGCCGAAACACCATATCCTTAACATACCCCCATAAGAAAAAATCGCAGGGGGTAAGATCAGGGCTTCTTGGAGGCCAGTGATGAAGTGCTCTGTCACGGGCTGCCTGGCGGCCGATCCATCGCCTCGGGTAGTTGACGTTCAGGTAGTTACGGACAGATAAGTGCCAATGTGGTGGCGCTCCATCCTGCTGAAATATGAATTGTTGTGCTTCTTGTTCGAGCTGAGGGAACAGCCAATTCTCTAACATCTCCAGATACTGTAGTCCAGTTACAGTAGCACCTTCGAAGAAAAATGGACCAAAAACTTTATTGGCTGAAATGGCACAGAAAACGTTCACCTTAGGCGAGTCACGTTCATACTGAGTTGTTTCCCGCGGATTCTCAGTGCCCCATATACAGACATTCTGAGGGTTGACTTTCCCAGCAAGGATAAAATCACAGAAATCGATTCTTTTAATCTTATCAGCTGCAGACAGTGCTTGAACCAATTTCAGACGATAAGGTTTCATAACTAACCTTTTTCGTATGACTCTCCATACAGTTGATTGTGGAATTTGCAGCTCTCTGCTAGCTCTGCGAGTCAATTTTCCTGGGCTGCGAACAAATGCTTGCTGGATGCGTGCTACATTTTTATCACTCATTCTCGGCCGTCCAGAACTTTTCCCTTTGGACAAACACCCATTCTCTGTAAACTGTTTATACTAATGTTTAATACACCACCTATCAGGAGGTTTAACACCATACTTCGTTCGAAATGCACGCTGAATAACTGTCGTCGATTCACTTGTGCCGTACTCAATAACACAAAAAGCTTTCTGTTGAGCGGTCGCCATCTTAGCATCAACTGACGCTGACGCCTAGTCAACAGCGCCTCAAGCGAACAAATGTACAACTAAATGAAACTTTATAGCTCCCTTAATTCGCTGACAGATAGTGCTTAGCTCTGCCTTTTGTTGTTGCAGAGTTTTAAATTCCTAAAGTTGTGGTATTCTTTTTGAATCACCCTGTATAATTAATTAGATAGATAAAAAAATCTACTCACCAAGTGGTGGCAGACCGTATACGTGAAAGACGGTTGGAATTGGCAAGCTGTCAGAGCCAGTGGCTCATTATTCAGGCAGAAAGGTTGAAGGGAAAGGAAGAGGGGTGAAGGAAAGGACTTGAGCGGTCTAGGAAAAGGGGTAGACTTCGGAAAAGTCATGCAGAACCATGGGTCAGGGGAGACATACCACACAGGATGAGAAGGAAAGACACTGTTTTAGACAGCATCGGATGGTGTATCTGTTGTGCATGTATGTGTTTATATATGCATTTGCAGTTAGCTATGAAGTAATTGTTCAGAAGCTTAGCAATATTTTCATTATTGTTTATGTAACTGTCAGCCACTCAGTGCTTAACTTTTTTATGTTTCTCAATGTCTCTGTAGAGCTGTACCATGGGAGCATGGAGAGGATGTTGTTTGGTGGCCAGTATCCTCTATCTATAACACAAACTGCTCGCATATATGAACTGGGTTCTTTATTCATAAGAACAGAAAGTTTACTTAACTCCAGATCTCTGTGATAGTCCACATTAGCCTCAACACTGGTGAAGTACAAAGTTCACAGTTATAGTTGTTATGTGCTGCCTGTCTCTTAGTTATCAGTGGAACAGACTGCTACTGCGATTCCCACTGGGCTCCAACTGATGACACTGGAACTTACTCAGTGTGACAGACTCGAACAGACTGGCCCTCCAGTCTGCGGTGGCGATCCTAAATACTAGTGGCCGAGACGGCATTGGTGGTGCATTTCCTGCGAGTCTGTTGTTGGCCTCTGTCTATTGTCTCACAACCTCTTTGCCACATGGTGTGCTGGTGCCAGCTTTTGCCAGCACAAATTTAATCAGTGAATTTTACATGTAAGTGTTATAAAGGGATTTACATTTCCAGTGATACTGCCCAGAAACTTCAATGTAGATTAGATTAGATAAAATGTACTTTTCATTCCATAGATCCATAGTGAGTAGATCCTCAATGCTGCAGAACATGTTATCAAACAATAATATGGTACTTTACACAATACTTACTTACAAAGAAGTAAGAGATATATTAATGTGTCTTCCAGAGATGCCAAGTGATGTGGTTCTGTTTTAATTTAAAAGGTAAAAACAAATTTGGCACAAAACACATAAATGTATGATACACTGTGATGCATATGATAGTGATGAACTATCATAGTCAAATGGCACAAAAGAGATAAATCCATTTGTTTGTTGTTGTCCTCCTCTTCAATCTGAAGACTGATTTGATGCAGCTCACTATGCTACTCTGTCCTTGCAAGCCTCTTCATCTCCAAATAAATACTGTAACTTACATCCTTCATAGTTTATTTATTTTTATAGTTGCAGGAAAACGGCCAGTGGGCTTGAGAGAAGGACATACAAATGGGGTGGCAGAATACTATCTACCACAATCTCAGGCATTATCATGTAAATGTGTGTTGTTTCTGCCATGGATCCAGCTGCACCAAAGATGTACTTGCTACCCTTCACTGCAAGAGTCTGTCCAGATCGTAACTCTTTATCAAATCTTTATCTGGTGACAGATATTTTTCCTCAGTGAGAAACCTGATTTCTTTCTTGAAGTGATAAGCTTTTTGTTGAAGATTGGCATCCTTTTCAACCAATAACTTGCAAACATTGTGGGTTATTTTACAACAGACAATCTTATTCCTAAATTTGAATTTATTTTCCCATGAGCTGAAGCTATGAACTGCAGTGAACTGTGATGATTAATTCTCTTCTTTATTTTCAGTGCCCAAAGTCTCAATGTGCAGTCATATATTATTGCATTTTCCTGTCTGCTACAAAATGCTCACATAATTCATGATTTATTATATCCTGCAGAATTTTTGGGTTTGATGAATGATGTAGATTGAGCCTGTTTTCAAAGTTTTGTAACACAGACTTGCTCTTTATTTTCCTTTTCTGTGCCAATACTATAATAATTTTCAAGTATGGTGTCATACCAATTCCTAACCCAAAGTGACACAGATGGGGAGGATCAACATTTCCATCTTTTACCCCTCCCCCCTTCAAATCATTCTGACTATATCTTGTATGCTTCAGCCAAATATCCCTCCGCAAACTTCGTTCATCTTCTTGGAGGTGATGCCTGATAAGATGAACTGCTGCTTCCCTGGAAATTCACCACTGGTGACATTGCTTCATCCCTCATTACCATGACACTATCATTTTCTTCATCTGAAGCCTCGTCAGCTATTAAAAGTGCAGTAATCTCTGCTATTACAGCATCCTCTTCTGTCAACTGTTGCTTTATTTGTTCATAAATAACATGCTGTTCTCCCATAGGTACATCTTCTGCAATACCAAAGTACTTTACCAACAGTATCACAATAACTGTGTGCCTCATTGTCCATGGTGAAACACTTACAACAATAACACGGTAAACACAATTCCACACCACGAAGGTAACCCAACCTATTCTTAACTGCAGACACAAACCCATGTGACATATTGTGAGCAGTGCGTTGATTATAGAGCAATATATAAATGGAGGGCTTTAGTAGAGAGGGAAGCCTGTTACCACCCATTTATTCCTCCCTCTCCTGTCACCATTGCAGCATAGTGGCTAAAACTTTAAAATGAGTTTTCCCTTCTAGTCAGTAACAAGAAAAATAGTTTTGTTCTATTCTCTGTGACAACTACTGTGACCTTCCTTTGTGAGCTCTAAGGCTATCTGCTCGCTGTTCATTTGTCAACATTACTTGCATTATATTGACTGAAAGGACTGAGAGCTCTCTCCTCATTCCTGTCTTTTATTTGTGAATCATTGTTTTCATATATTTCACATTGTTGTCCTAAACGATGAGAAAAATGCTATTTTTTTTCTTTTCTTGCCCCTCTTTTTTGTGCATAAGGGAGCTAGACAGCAAGGCCATGGAAAACACTGCTTTTTTGTCTTTGCTGTAAATGCATTGCTTTCTCTGTTAGTAGGGCTAGTAATATTGTCAGTAGTTGACTGGGTTACCATAATCACCTTCATTAGTTTTGGTACAGCTGCTTTCATACTATACTTTATGAGCAGGTCTTCAATGTTTTGTTTTGTTTGTGTCTCTTTTGACATACTATTATTAAAATTATGACATATTACTCAATCCTTAATTTTATTTCTTTGTAATAAATCTAACATTTTTTTGATAAATGTATTTGTTCTCCCACATGGTGAATGGTTCACACAGAATACTCCCATGTTATTGCATACTGCCCTTGTAATTTCAAAACCTGGTTATGTACTTGTTGATATACTTTTGTATTTATCATTTCTAGTGCATTACTTGTAACTTAAAATACAAGTTCTGTGTCTGGTGTTGCATGGGAACCAACACTAGAGAGGTAGACTCCAGTTGCTGTGAATGCTCTGGACTGTTTGTGTAACTGTAGCTGATGGTGTATCAGTTTTAGTTGAACCAGATGAGTTGGGAGAAGACTTAAAAAGAAGGCTGAGACAACTGTAGCACTGTGTATGCTTTACAATGATGTGTTGGTAGTATCCACTCACAGAGCTAGATAAACTCAGTCTGAAAACTTGCAATGTGATGACAGAGCATCAACTGATCTGTTCAGATACTGTCACTCAAAATCAGTATTGCAGCTGGCTACTGCAGACTGTGCATAATAAAGAGGTTGATCCTCAAATACTCTTTCTCCTGATGGCACATGGCTGTCCTTATTAGAACAGGTGGACTTGCTGACCAATTGATGTTCAGGTTCTCAAAAATCTGAATCATTTTCATCAAAAGTCTTTGCATGACATGAAAATAGGAGTGTGGTGTACAATTAGTGCAATGCAAATTAATGGAATGATTTTTTCCAACAAGCCATACCTTCTAATAAGCATGTGAACAACAAACTCTAACTCTTTTTCACAGAACCATCAAGCAACTGTCAATGTGTCCATAGCAATGTTTTGATATGCTTTCCACAGTAGGAACCATCCTGATAATACTGTGATAGACACATTGGCAGTGTGCACTCTTACATTGTACTCCATGACATAACTGGAGCTATTTCCATTAGTGGTAAGTTCTCTAAGAAAAGGTTGCAGTATATTGTTTACATATTAGAAGTTATGTTTTGATGAAGAAAGACCAGTTCAATAATTTGTGATGCACTAATTGCACACCACTCTCCTGCTTTCAAAACATTTAGAGGCTCCTATATAAATGATGAATATTTTCAGAATGTCAACATCAAATTGTTCTCTGAGTTCACTTACACCATTGAATACAGCCAGGATCTTGGATCAGCAGCAAATACCATGAAGGAGTAAATATGTCATAATGTGAGTGTCAAAATTCCAAAATTCTTGAAGAAATGTCTGCAAGGTGTGCTGATATACATTTTACACAATGTTTCTAATGGCCCACTTCTGCTGAACAAATACTAAACTATGGTTAACACAATCACTAAGTGAGAAGCAAAAAAAATGTTAAAATGTGCAGCATGAAATTAAATAAAAGTGGCATACACTTAACAAAAAAAGTCGCTATTTGCCAACATTCAATTGACTTTTTAATTCTGTTGTACAATATCTTGATAACATACAAGGAGCTATTAAGGAGAGACAACTTAAATCTGCATTTGAAAATGCTGTTGTTGTCTCTCACCCACGTTATTTGTGTGTAAATAACAAAAAGTTTAATAGATGTGTATTTCACCACCTTCCGTTACAAAGATAAATTCATTAGAGGACTGTACAAATCATTTCATCTTTTAATATCATTTTTGAGTATCTCTATTACTCTCAGACTCAAATTATTTCTGACAACAAATTTCTCCATTGAATAATTGAGCAGCAAGTTTGCAGTGTATTTTCAAAACTTCTTAAAGTAGCCTACATAACATTGAGATGTGACTGACTCAACAAGGGAATATTGAACTCTCTGATACCAAAATAAATTAAATCATTTGGTACCTGTACATATAGGATTGAAAGCACTAATATTTCCCCAAAAAAGAAAATAATGGATTCTTTTGTATCAATTGTTAGAAAACTGATGTATGTGAAGACCATCGGTTTAATTTATGGTGTGTAAAAGAACATGTCTCCTAGCATGCATAGTTAATGATGTTATTCTGACACTGTGTATTTTTTGTTTAATGTGATGTGATGCAATTATGTAATTTTTAATATAAAAATAATGTTATTCAGAAAAACTAAATTGTAAACAGATAAATCTGTTACGTAAGTAACATACAAAAAGTTTAATAGATGTGTATTTCACCACTTTCTGTTACAAAGGTAAATTCACTAAAGGAGTGTACAAATCATTTCATCTTTTAATATCATTTGTGAATGTCTCTATTACTCTCAAACTGAAATTATTTCTGACAACAAATTTCACCATTGAATAATTTACGAGTAAGGCTGCAGTGAATTTTCAAAACTTCTTAAAGTAGCCCACATAAAGTTGAGATGTAACTGACTCAACAAGGGGTGTGCTCGCTCCTGTGCTCTTCAGTGTTTACACTAATGACCATCCCATAACAGAAAATTCCAGGCTTTTCATCTATGCTGATGATACTGCAGTGGCTGCTCAAGGAAAGACGTTTGAAGAAGTAGGGGAACAGTTGACTTCTGTGCTAGATACACTTGGCTCCTACTACAAAGCCAATCATCTAAAGCCAAATCCCAACAAGACTCAGGTGTGCACATTTCACTTGAAGAATAGAGAAGCCCGGTGGGAACTGGATGTTACATGGCAAGTCAAATGACTGGAGCATTGTTCAACACCAGTGTGTCTGGGTGTTACCCTTGACCAAGCTCTGTCCTTCAAGAAACATTGCCAAAGCTAACATCCACCACCTGGGGAGCAAGTCCTCCAGTCCTGAGAATTTTGGCTCTTGCTTTGTGTGTGGCCGCTGCAGACTATGCTTCACCTGTGTGGAGTGCATCCACTTACACCTAACAGGTTGATATTGCAATCAATGAGACTGTCCGAATCTGGTCAGGATGTATGAAGCCAACTCCAGTCGATAAAATCTACCCAATTGTTGGAATAACTCCCCCCACTATTAGAAAGACTGTTGCTGCTGATGTAGAGAGGGCTAAGCAAACTTATGATTCCTGACATCCACTGTATGATCATCAGGCTGTAGTCCACTGTCTGAAGTCGAAAAAGAGCTTCATCGCCAGGACTCAACCACAAGAGGGAACACCAGAGTCTAACCGCATCACCAGGTGGAAGAGCAGGCTAACACCTGATATCCCTGTAAAGGAAGAGCTAGCTCCAGGAAATGACTTGCCCTACCCTATTTGGAGATCGCTCAATCGTCTTAGGGTGGGCGTTCCTCTTTGTAAGTCCAATATGTGAAAATGGAGCATTCTTCCAGCTGATGGAGATAGATCCTGTGAGTGCGTAACAACACAAGGCCCAGCCAACCTGCTAATTTGTCCTCAACTTGAACAACCCTGCACAACACAGGACCTGATTGAGGAAAATAACAAGGCCATCGGAGTTGCTATCTTCTGGAAATGCTGACGGGTCATGGAAATGAATGAATGAATAACAAGCATATGTGGGCAAGTGTTAGAGGAATGTAGAACACAATTAATATAAAAGAACATAATATTTGTAATGACAGATTATAAAGTTTCAGAAAAATTTATAAAATTGTTAATTGTAAATAAAAGTACTGAATAATTTATGATGTAGAGAAGCTGTGCAAAAATGGTTTGATGTAATGAAGTTATACATAATCGCCTTCTTCTTTTTCTTTTCAAGGATTGGCCCAATGTCTATTTTGAAACCACAGACAATGAAGTTAACTGTGTCTAATTTTTGTAATAATGAGAAATATAGAAGTGTTATTATGTTATAGGTACATATGCGGTGGAGGCTGTTTGTTTAGGGCTAGCTTTTGTTAGAGTGACTGGACAAGCAGATAGTTGATTTTGTTCTCTGCATTACTGAAATAAATCAAAAGTTTAAGTTCATCTGTCCAGTTATTTAGCTGAAATGCCTGGACCAGTGGAAGTCAACCTGGTCCCCACTGCCTACTAGTGGGCATTCCAGTTTTCATGGTAGGTGGTAGGTGGTTGGTGGTTGAAGATATTGTCATTAGGTTTTCATACATTTTGACCTAAAGTATTTGGTAAGCAATTATTATTATATGCTTTAGCTTTCTGTGACACTGCTTCAGAAATTTTATAACATAAAAGTGCTCCTCTACTTCATAAGTCACCATTACTGTAAAGCTGATGGTCAGTCAGAAAATTTTACTACCAACAGAGAGAGGAAAATGGGCAGTAGGTAAGAAAGGTTGACTATGCTGATCTGGACCACTGCATCTTGCTGAGGTGATAAGTATAAAAATGGATATACATCTTCACAATTTAACTTCTCTTTCACATTGTTAGCAACTGGTGCTGTGATGTTGGTAAAAGACTGCAGAATTGAACCAGCTTCTTGTATCACAGTTTTGTTACTATCATTTTGGTATATTTAAGTTAGATGGGGCAGTACTGTTAAAACTTATGTAAATGAAAACAAGGCAAACATGTTAACTTACTGATTTATGTGTCCCTAATGTTGGTAGCCATTCTTATGGTGAAAGTAACTGAGCTGTCTTGTTATATTGAGTTACATATTTTCCGTGCTTAGTTTTTCTTCAGCATGAACACTCAATAACTTAGCACTTTCTACCTTATTTTTTACTTCTTATTGGTACAGTACATTTATTGCAGATGGAGCCTTTTTGACAATCCAAAACGAAATCCTTTATTTTTATTCCTTGGCCTAAATTTAGCCTATTTGTTAGTAACCTTAGCAAAACATGATTTGTTATTTTTTGTTGATACTGTTCCAGTTAACTTGATAATAATGTTTTTCTTATCATCAAAAATAACTAATTGCCTCAAGTAATATGGAGCATCATTGAGCAGGAACACAGTACTTCTATGACTGAACCTTGCAGAATACCCGTAGTTGTTTATCAACATGCAAATGAGGTCCCTCTTTAAATTACATGAATAGTCTTATTTAATTTTCTGCACTTTCTTCTCAAAGGAAGATTAAACAAGGCATGTGCTAAACCATATATTCTGTAAAAATTTAACTTCTCTAGAACAGTGTTATGCCTATAAAATAAAACTCCTTTTGTTACGTCCCAATAAATCCCAGGTTGTGATATTTTATCATGTAATACATCTCAGGTTGTGATATTTCATCATCTAGTAAATGTTGTTATGTTCTCAACAAATGTATCATTTAAGTTGTAATCAATAGGAATTTTGAAAATAAGACTAATTTCTAAGTATTCCATCATTATACAGGTGCTAGACAAGTGTGAATTCAATATTTTGTGAAAAATATTTGAAATTATGATTAGAATGACTGACTACTAAGTACATAAATTTGTGTAGGTACATTTTAAACTGTGTAAAACCCTGAATTATGTATCTACACATTATGTCCAGTAAGTCACAAATGAGACAGGAACTAAAACTGAGGGTGTGTAAAATGATTAACTCGATTTTGAAACGTTTCTTTACACAGGAAAACCCAGAAGAAATGCCTCAAATTAATCCTCATACCACTGAAAGGATGAGTTAAATAAGTGTTAGTGGCAGTGGTGCTGAGAAACAGCTGAAATCATTAAAATTGAACAGAGCTCCAAGACCCAATGGAATCCCTATCAGATTCCATACTGAATTTGTGGCTGAGTTATCCCCTCTTCTAACAAAAAACTATCATAGATCCCTACAACAAGAAACTGTGCACAGAAGATGTAAGAAAGCACAGGTCATGCCCATTGGCAAGAAGGATAGTAGAAGTGACCCACAAAAGTACCATCCAGTATCCTAAAGATCAATCTGTTATAGAATTTTAGAACATATAATGACTTCAAACATAATAAGGAATCTCAAACAGAATGACCTCCTCCATGTCAACCAACATGGATTCAGAAAATATCGATCACATGAAATCCAACTCACACTTTTCTCACATAATGTACTGAAAGCTTCAGACCAAGGAAGTCGGGTAGATGTATTTCTTGATTTCCGTAAAGCACTTGACTCAGTACCACACCTACACTTACTATATATCATATGGGTTGTCAAGTGAAATTTGTGAGTGGATTGAAGATTTTTTGGGAGGATGCAGCATGTCTTCTTGGATGGAAAGTCATCATCAGATGTTGAAGTAACCTCAGGTGTGCCTCAGGAAAGTGCGCTGGAACCCATGCTGTTCAAGTTGTACATTAATAAACTTGTGGATACTATTAAGAGTAATCTCAGACTTCCTGCAAATGACACAGTTATCTGCAGTGAAATGCTGTGTGAAAGAATATGCATAGATATTCAGTCAGATCTTGATAATATTTCAAAGTGATGTAAAGATTGGCAACTTGCTTTAAATGTTCAGAAATGTGAAATTTTATACTTCACAAAATAAAAAAAAAGTGTAATATCCTATGACTATAATATCAATGGGTCACAGTTGGAATCGGCCAACTCCCACAATTACCTGGACATAACACTATACAGGAATATGAAATGGAATGATCACATAGGCTCAATTACAGCTAAATCAGGCAGTAGACTTCAGTTTATTGATAGAATACTGGGAAAATGCAATAATTCTGCAAAAGAGATTGCATACAAATCACTCATGCAACCCATTCTGGAATGTTGCTCGAGTATGTGGGATCCATGTGAAATAGGACTGTCAGGGGATATTGAATATAAACAGAGAAGGGCAGCATGAATAGTTATAGGTTCTTTGATCCATGGTAGAGTGTCACATAAATGCTGAAGAAACGGAACTGGCAGACTCTTGAAGATAGACGTAAACTACCCCCAGAAGGCCTACTTACAAAATTCCAAGAACCAGTATTAACTGAGGAATCTAGAGATATTCTTTAGCCTCCTACAAAGTGCTTACATAATGATCATGAGGAGAAGATTATGTTAATTACACTACACACAGAGGCTTTTAAACGATTGTTCTTCCTATGCTCTATATGTGAACTAAACAGGAATAAACCCAAATAATTGGTACAATGGGACCTCCCCTCTGCCATGCTCTTCACAGTAGTTTGCAGAGCATAGACATAGGTACAGATGACTAGGATCTTCTACGTCTAAACCTACATATGTTCTCTGAGTAAAGTGTATGGCAAAAGGTAGTTAGTATGATATGACATGCTAGAGTTTCTTCTCATTACAACTGCATATGGAGTGCAGGAAGAATGACTGGTTAAATGCCTCTGAATGTGCTGTAATTAACCTAATCTTTTGCTCCCGATCATTACAGGAGCACTATGTAGATTGCAGAATATCTCTAGATTCCTCACTTAATATTGGTTGATGAAATGTTGTAAGTTGGCTTTTGTAGGATAATTTGCATATATGTTCAAGAGTCTGACCATTCATTTCAATATTTCCTTGATGCTCTCCCATGAGTCAGACAAACCTATAACCATATGTGCCATCATTCTTTCTACACATTCAGTATTCCCTGTCAGTCATATTGTATGGATTGCACACACTTGAGGTATATTATGAGATGGGACACATAAGTGATTTGCAGTCTGTTTCCTTTTCATGGGTAGACTAAGAACGGGTTGTGTGGGGGAGTTCGGGGGGGAGGGGGGGGGGGAGCTCTGATCCTGTGATGCCTCCATACTTTGGGGAGGCCTTGAGATTTGGAAGCTGCCCCTGGCTCAGACCATTTTTAATCAAATTGTAAACTATGCCAAAATATGTTCGTTAAATATGAGGGAGGATAGGAAAATAATGCACATTAATTTTTTTGTTCCCTAGTATTGCAGCTGGAATGATATTGTTAAAAGTTTTCACTACAGAGGATGATTAGTTTTCATGTGCAGCTCTATTGAGATATAATAACAATAAAATAATAATAATAATAATAATAATAATAATTTTATATCTAAAAACAAAGATGATGTGACTTACCGAACAAAAGCGCTGGCAGGTTGATAGACACACAAACAAACACAAACATACACACAAAATTCAAGCTTTCACAACCAACAGTTGCTTCATCAGGAAAGAGGGAAGGAGAGGGAAAGACGAAAGGATGTGGGTTTTAAGGGAGAGGTTAAGGAGTCATTCCAATCCCGTACTTGTAATAATAATTTTATTGTCATTTGACTATTACAGCAATAGACAATGTCACACATATTATACAATACAATTGATAATTTAAAAGAAACAACAGAATTGTTATTAGTGTTACAACATTATATTACACTTGAAATATTCATTTATGTCATAGAATGGGTGGGTAACTAGTCAGTCATGCAGTATTTGTTTGAATGTTTCTGTGGGTAATTCTTGTACAGATTGTGGAAACTTATTAAATAATTTATGCCCCATGAGTTCATAACTGTTCAGTGATTTTGACAGTTTGTGGTATGGGGTAAAAATGCATCTGTTCCCTCTTGTACTGTAACAATGTACATTTTCTCTGTATTTTGCAGCCTGAACTACAAAATAAACATGGCAAGCATGTTAGTGTCACAAACTTGTGAAGAGCAGAGAAGTATAGTTCAATATTTGTGTACCAAAGAGCACAAACCAAGTGAAATTCACAAGGACTTGCAGTGTGTGTATGGGGATGCTTTTATGTACCATGCCAAAGTTTCCAGGTGGTATGCATTCTTCCAAGAAGGCTGTGTGAACCTTGCTGACTCGCCAGATTCTGGGTGGCTAGTAAAAACTACAACCCCAGAGAATGTCAGAGCAATTGAGGCAGCAAATTTTGAATGACCAGTGTGTGCAACTGCAAACCTTATCACAATGGTTCAACATTTCCTATGGTGTGCTGTAATGTTCATGACATGTGAAATTTCATTATGTTAGTACTTTCTGGGTGCCTAAGAATGTGACAGACAAGCACAAAAGCAAGTGAATGATGACAACCTTGGATCACTACACACTATGGCACAGGAGGGCATGACTTTATGAAAGAAATCATCACTGATGATGAGTTGTGGGCATACCACGATATGCCTGAAACCAAGCAGGCTTCTATGGAGTGGAAACATCCTGGTTCCAAAGAAAAAAAAAAGTAAATATGTCAGAGTGACTCAGTCTGCAAGCAAAGTACTTGTGCTCTGGGATATGCATAGTGTGTTATTGGCGGACTTCGCTGAACATGGGACCACAATGAATGCTGCCGCATACATTAAAACTTTGTTTAAGTTGTATCATGCCCTTTATGACATATGCCACAACATTAATGTTGACAGTGTCAAACTTCTTCATGACAATGCTCACACCCATGTGTTGCTCCTGTTTGTGAGAAAATTGCCAAATGTAGGTGCGAGGTGCTCCAGATATTGCTCGATCACACCTTTATCTGTTTGGTCCCGTAAAAAAAAGTTCCTGTCTAGCCAACGCTTTGTGACATATTCAGAAATGAAATTAGCGGTCTGCAGATGGCTATACTTCAACCAAAAGGACTTCTATGAACTGGTATCACGACAGGGGAAATGTGTTGAGAACATTGGTGACCATGTAGAAAATTAGGTAAAATATGTAAGTCCATTTGTGACTTTTTGTTTTGTTATCTATTAAAGTTTTTACTTGTAAAATTATTGTGTGTTACTTTCTGATTTTCCACAGTTTGGAGTTTGAGGCTCTCTACAAACACAAAATTTAAATGTAGACACCTTCTTACTTGTTATCAGGCCATGGCAATTGTCGGTGTGTTCAGAATTTTTAGAAATGTTTGTAAAATTTTGCATAAAACTTAAAAATTGTGGAGTGATAAACAGTTCTCTGCTAGACACAGCTATTCTGCATGAAATGTTTTTTGATACCTATGCCATCTACATAAGTGTACTAGAACACAGTATAAAAATATACACACAAATGCAGAGAAGAGCTTACCAGTAATTTATTAATTTTTAACTAAGGTATTACATTTGAGCAATTACTTTCTCAAAGTTTATTATTTATAGATATACTATTGGGGGAACAGCTTTCAAATTGTGCGCTCAACTTTGTGCAGATCATGGAAATTATGCCAGGTGTGAGTTCATTGCTTCGTTGTGAGTCCACCATTTCAGTTTGCTACGATGATGGACAAAGGACAGTTGACCATCGCACAAAAGATGAAGACTGTGTTACTGTTCACATTGATGAACAGCGTTGCATTGACACAGAGAAGGTTTCGTGCCCATTTTGGCACATGGTGGGTTCCCAGCACACAGACAATATGCAGATTACATAAAAAATTTGAAGGTACTGGATCTGTTTTGGAATGTCAGATGCCACATGCACATACTGTACGTTCGCCACAAAACATTGAAGCAGTTCAAGTGGCTTTGACTCATAGTCCGTGTAAATCAACAAGAAGAGCCAGAGCCAAGTTGGGAATTTCACGCCGATCTGTACAAAGAATTATTCAATCAGACATTCACTTGTATCCATACAAGATGATTGTGGTGCATAAGTTTACTGTGACAGATAAGGAGTAGAGAATGTAGTTTGCAAGGTGAGCAATCGAGCAAAACCAAGAGGCAATGCTACACAACACACGGTTTTCTGACAAAGCTTATTTTTACGTGAATGGTGTTGTGAACAAACAGAATGTTTGATTCTGGGCACGTGAACCTCCACAAATAATTGACATGAAAGACACCTGCGGGGAGAAAGTATGCGCGTGGGTTGTAAAGTCAAGACGTGGAATCATCGGTCCGTTCTTCTTTGAAATTGCAGTAACCGGTGAACACTATTTACACATGCTGCAAAACCAGTTCTTTCCTCTATTTGTGGCCTCATGTCTGCCATTGCAGACACAATGGTTTGTGCAGGATGGAGCACACCCCCATACTGCCAACATTGAGCTTGATTTCCTACATGAAAGACTTGGACTTAGGGTATTGTCAAACAGATTTCCAGAACGTTATGCAGGAGGAGGATGTGGCCACCCGAGAGTCCGAACAATAACCCATGTGACGTCTTCCTTTGGGGGTTCCTTAAAGAGAAGGAGTACCACAGAAAACCTGAAAATGCAGTGCAACTTACGGCCACCATTATGGAGTTATGCCACGCCATTCCACAAGATTTGTGCCAGAGAGTTGTCACAAATGCATGTGTGTGAATTGAAGAAGTTGTAAACCAACGGCAGTCATACTGAACATGTGATTCATTAGGTTGTATTCCCAAGCTGTATTCTTTACTTCTACATCAATAAATTACAAATCCTGTCAACAACAAATGTGTTATTCATGAAACAAATCAGGTGACTTATCGTGCGCCACCCTGTAGTTTATGAAACTGCAACTAGATGAACTAGACCAGAGTCATCTTTATTTAAGCAATGGATTTTTTAACACTAGTGTCATCTAGACTTTATACGTTGGAACTAACCAATGAGAATTTTTTTTTCTTTTTTTCCTGCTGAACATATCCAATACTGTATAAATCTTTATCTGGTTATAGTCAGAGTTTGATAAGGACCAGGTGCTGCAAGAAATAAAAATGTGTCATAAGCATCTAAGTGCAACCAATATGAGTGTGGATATTGCTGCTAGATGGACAATCCAAAGAAATCCTTCAATTTATAAAGAAATGATACTTCAGTGGATCCTTACCCTGTATGTCAATTATAATTTGTTACTTCTTGACAATTTGTGTGTCATTTTTAATGTGTGAGAAAAGTTTTCTAAGCTAAGACTAATAAAAAATTATCTTCACTCTACAGTGAATCAAGAATGACTAGCCAATCTGTCCATTTTATCAGCTGAAGCAAAAGTTTCAAATGAGAAAGATTTAAATGACCTTATTAAAAATTTCAGTAAAATAAAGGAATGAAAAGATGTACTATAACAATATCAATAATAACTACTATCTCACATTAAGGTTATGAAACTAATTTACAATATAATCATATAATCTTTGTTTCCAGACATATAAAATAAAAGGTAATTTTCTTATTCTATTCTTTATTATTTGTTTGCACCCTACCTGATCATTGCTGTACTAAATGCTGATTCATATTCTAAGTTTCTCACTTTATGTCTTTAAGTATGTATGTCACAATTACTAGACAGTAGAGTGTATACATCATGAATGCTTGATTTCTTTTTGTCAACCATTACATCTTTATTGTTCATTTTTTATGGAACATTTACTGCAAATACATAAATTTCTATGCAGACTGAGGGCCTAATTTTCCTGAGCCTCTGACGGACTTAGTCCACCACTACTCCTTTGTAGACTAAATACATTTCTACAGTAGTATCTAGTGCACAGTTTTACATTCTTTCACATTTAAAGCAAACTGCTGAACCTTGTACCACTCTATAATCTTAGTGAGATTTGACTGAACATTTTTGCAGTTGTTATGTTTGAGTTCAGAATATCTTATATGATTTTACAACAGAGATATGACAATAAGGCTGAATGATAGTTTTGTGGGTTACTTCTGGTACCTTTTTTGTAGAACTGTTTGATCTGTGCTGGGCACTGTTTTTTGTTCAAATGATCTGTGGTATATTATGTTTAAAATGGAAGTTATTTCAGCTGCAAATTCTGTGTAGTATCTGAGAGAGAGCCCAGCAGGCCCTGGAGCCTTGTTACATTTTAATGATTTTAGCTGTTTCTCAGCACCAAAGACTAACATTTATTTCTCTATTCTTTGAACTTTACTGTGACTGTATATCTCAGAGGGTTCCTCTTATCACTGTTCTACTAGGTACATAAGTGTTTAGCAGTTGGTGAACAGTCTTTTTTTTTTTGAACCTGAGCCACAGTTATTCTTTATGCTCCAGCCCAGGGGTAAGTATTTTGAGTAGCTCTTTTGGAACGTGACATGACTGGGTATTTATCTAGCTTGCTACACATGGAAATCTTCCTGTTTATTTGAACAAAGGAGGTGGCTTACAAAACACTCGTTCGACCTATACTTAAGTATTGCTAAAATACACAATGCTCACTAATGACAGTTGCAATACAGACATGCTCAAAGAGATCGGGTCTTTTTGCTGCCGTTAGGTTGTTATATCCCACAAATATAGGGGGTACAATAATCAAATGCTAAATATGAATTGTACTGAAAGTGAGAATACTTTCTTTAGGAAGTGGACATCACATAAATTTATAATTGATACTGTACTATTCATTTTAAAATGACTGCATAATACTCACATTTGTTAGTTTGCCTTCCACAAAACTAGAGTGTCTATCTGCAGATGTTGTTGTTGTGGTCTTCAGTCCTGAGACTGGTTTGATGCAGCTCTCCATGCTACTCTATCCTGTGCAAGCTTTTTCATCTCCCAGTACCTACTGCAACCTACATCCTTCTGAATCTGCTTAGTGTATTCATCTCTTGGTCTCCCTCTACGATTTTTACCCTCCACGCTGCCCTCCAATACTAAATTGGTGATCCCTTGATGCCTCAGAACATGTCCTACCAACCGATCCCTTCTTCTGGTCAAGTTGTGCCACAAACTTCTCTTCTCCCCAATCCTATTCAATATTTCCTCATTAGTTATGTGATCTACCCATCTAATCTTCAGCATTCTTCTGTAGCACCACATTTCGAAAGCTTCTATTCTCTTCTTGTCCAAACTATTTATCGTCCATGTTTCACTTCCATACATGGCTACACTCCATACGAATACTTTCAGAAATGACTTCCTGACACTTAAATCAATACTGGATGTTAACAAATTTCTCTTCTTCAGAAACGCTTTCCTTGCCATTGCCAGCCTACATTTTATATCCTCTCTACTTCGACCATCATCAGTTATTTTTCTCCCCAAATAGCAAAACTCCTTTACTACTTTAAGTGCCTCATTTCCTAATCTAATTCCCTCAGCATCACCCGACTTAATTAGACTACATTCCATTATCCTTGTTTTGCTTTTGTTGATGTTCATCTTATATCCTCCTTTCAAGACACTGTCCATTCCATTCAACTGCTCTTCCAAGTCCTTTGCTGTCTCTGACAGAATTACAATGTCATCGGCGAACCTCAAAGTTTTTATTTCTTCTCCATGAATTTTAATACCTACTCCGAATTTTTCTTTTGTTTCCTTTACTGCTTGCTCAATATACAGATTGAACAACATCGGGGAGAGGCTACAACCCTGTCTTACTCCCTTCCCAACCACTGCTTCCCTTTCATGTCCTTCGACTCTTATAACTGCCATCTGGTTTCTGTACAAATTGTAAATAGCCTTTCGCTCCCTGTATTTTACCCCTGCCACCTTTAGAATTTGAAAGAGAGTATTCCAGTCAACATTGTCAAAAGCTTTCTCTAAGTCTACAAATGTTAGAAACGTAGGTTTGCCTTTCCTTAATCTTTCTTCTAAGATAAGTCATAAGGTCAGTATTGCCTCACGTGTTCCAGTGTTTCTACGGAATCCAAACTGATCTTCCCCGAGGTTGGCTTCTACTAGTTTTTCCATTCGTCTGTAAAGAATTCGTGTTAGTATTTTGCAGCTGTGACTTATTAAGCTGATAGTTCGGTAATTTTCACATCTGTCAACACCTGCTTTCTTTGGGATTGGAATTATTATATTCTTCTTGAAGTCTGAGGGTATTTCGCCTGTTTCATACATCTTGCTCACCAGATGGTAGAGTTTTGTCGGGACTGGCTCTCCCACGGCCGTCAGTAGTTCCAATGGAATATTGTCTACTCCGGGGGCCTTGTTTCGACTCAGGTCTTTCAGTGCTCTGTCAAACTCTTCACGCAGTATCATATCTCCCATTTCATCTTCATCTACATCTTCTTCCATTTCCTTAAAATTGTCCTCAAGTACATTGCCCTTGTATAGACCCTCTATATACTCCTTCCACCTTTCTGCTTTCCCTTCTTTGCTTAGAACTGGGTTTCCATCTGAGCTCTTGATATTCATACAGGTCGTTCTCTTATCTCCAAAGGTCTCTTTAATTTTCCTGTAGGCGGTATCTATCTTACCCCTAGTGAGATAGGCCTCTACATCCTTACATTTATCCTCTAGCCATCCCTGCTTAGCCATTTTGCACTTCCTGTCGATATCATTTTTGAGACGTTTGTATTCCTTTTTGCCTGTTTCACTTACTGCATTTTTATATTTTCTCCTTTCATCAATTAAATTCAATATTTCTTCTGTTACCCAAGGATTTCTACTAGCCCTCGTCTTTTTACCTACTTGATCCTCTGCTGCCTTCACTACTTCATCCCTCAAAGCTACCCATTCTTCTTCTACTGTATTTCTTTTCCCCATTCCTGTCAATTGCTCCCTTATGGTCTCCCTGAATCTCTGTACAACCTCTGGTTCTTTTAGTTTATCCAGGTCCCATCTCCTTAAATTCCCACCTTTTTGCAGTTTCTTCAGTTTTAATCTACAGGTCATAACCAATAGATTGTGGTCAGAGTCCACATCTGCCCCTGGAAATGTCTTACAATTTAAAACCTGGTTCCTAAATCTCTGTCTTACCATTATATAATCTATCTGATACCTTTTAGTATCTCCAGGGTTCTTCCATGTATACAACCTTCTTTCATGATTCTTAAACCAAGTGTTAGTTATGATTATGTTGTGCTCTGTGCAAAATTCTACCAGGCGGCTTCCTCTTTCATTTCTGTCCCCCAATCCATATTCACCTACTATGTTTCCTTCTCTCCCTTTTCCTACACTCGAATTCCAGTCACCCATGACTATTAAATTTTCGTCTCCCTTCACAATCTGAATAATTTCTTTTATTTCATCATACATTTCTTCAATTTCTTCGTCATCTGCAGAGCTAGTTGGCATATAAACTTGTACTACTGTAGTAGATGTGGGCTTCGTATCTATCTTGGCCACAATAATGCGTTCACTATGCTGTTTGTAGTAGCTTACCCACATTCCTATTTTCCTATTCATTATTAAACCTACTCCTGCATTACCCCTATTTGATTTTGTGTTTATAACCCTGTAGATATCTGCAGATAGCTGGTCTAAATAATTCGTAGTGTGAAATGGCAAGATATAATTTTCTGAATGAAATACAAATAACAGACTTTTTCATTTGAATATTTTACATTTAATCAATTTACTAAAATTTTGACATCATAAATTAAAAATAAAACTCACAAATTGCATGATGGAAATTAATGGAAAAACAGAGAAAACTGTTCACATGTTTATACATCAAAAAATATTGCAAAATTGGTGACATTGCAACTCTAGCTTATATGGCCAGCAATAATGGTCTTGAATGACCTGTACTGTTGTATTTATGGAATAAATCCATTTACAATTACAAATTGGTGATTTACATAATCTCATGTGGGTCCATCATCTTGTCACAGACACATTCATATTGTTGACAGATGTTTAGGATGGGTGGTAGGGACAGAGCATCAAGTGACATTATACTGAGTGCAATTAAACAGAGAACTGACTCGTGGAACTACTGATAACAAACAGACCCGAACTTTTCGACTCTGTAAGTGCAGAACAGGGAATCAGTGATCATAAGGCCGTTGCAGCATCCCTGAATATGGAAGTAAATAGGAATATAAAAAAATGGAGGAAGGTTTATCTGTTTAGCAAGAGCAATAGGAGGCAGATTTCAGACTACCTAACAGATCAAAACGAAAATTTCTGTTCTGACTCTGACAATGTTGAGTGTTTATGGAAAAAGTTCAAGGCAATCGTAAAATGCGTTTTAGACAGGTATGTGCCGAGTAGAACTGTGAGGGACGGGAAAAACCCACCATGGTTTAACAACAAACTTAGGAAACTACTGCAAAAGCAAAGAGAGCTTCACTGCAAATTTAAACACAGCCAAAACCTCTCAGACAAACAGAAGCTAAACGAAGTCGAAGTTAGTGTAAGGAGGGCTATGCGTGAAGCATTCAGTGAATTCGAAATTAAAATTCTATGTACCGGCTTGACAGAAAATCCTAGGAAGTTCTGGTCTTATGTTAAATCAGTAAGTGGATCGAAACAGCATATCCAGACACTCTGGGATGATAATGGCATTGAAACAGAGGATGACATGCATAAAGCTGAAATACTAAACACCTTTTTCCAAAGCTGTTTCACAGAGGAAGACCATACTGCAGTTCCTTCTCTAAATCCTCGCACGAACAAAAAATGGCTGACATCGAAATAAGTGTCCAAGGAATAGAAAATCACCTGAAATCACTCAACAGATGAAAGTCCACTGGACCTGATGGGATACCAATTCGATTCTACACAGAGTACGCGAAAGAACTTGCCCCTCTTCTAACAGCCGTGTACCGCAAGTCTCTAGAGGAATGGAAGGTTCCAAATGATTGGAAAAGAGCACAGGTAGTTCCAGTTTTCAGGAAGGGTCGTCAAGCAGATGTGCAAAACTATAGGCCTATATCTCTGACATCGATGTGTTGTAGAATTTTAGAACATGTTTTTGCTCGCGTATCATGTCATTTCTGGAAACCCAGAATCTACTCTGTAAGAATCAACATGGATTCCAGAAACAGCAATCATGTGAGACCCAACTCGCTTCTTTATTTGTTCTTGAGACCCAGAAAATATTAGATACAGGCTCTCACGTAGATGCCATTTTCCTTGACTTCTGGAAGGCGTTTGATACAGTTCCGCACTGTTGCCTGACAAACAAAGTAAGAGCCTATGGAATATCAGACCAGTTGTGTGGCTGGATTGAAGAGTTTTTAGCAAACAGAACACAGCATGTTGTTGTCAATGGAGAGACGTCTACAGATATTAAAGTAACATTTGGCGTGCCACAGGGGAGTGTTATGGGACCATTGCTTTTCACAATATATATAAATGACCTAGTAGATAGTGTTGGAAGTTCCATGCGGCTTTTCGCGGATGATGCTGTAGTATACAGAGAAGTTGCAGCATTAGAAAATTGCAGTGAAATGCAGGAAGGTCTGCAGCGGATAGGCACTTGGTGCAGGGAGTGGCAACTGTCCATTAATGTAGACAAATGTAATGTATTGCGAATACATAGAAAGAAGGATCCTTTATTGTATGATTATATTATAGCGGAACAAACACTGGTAGCAGTTACTTCTGTAAAATATCTGGGAGTATGCGTATGGAATGATTTGAAGTGGAATGATTGTATAATATTAATTGTTGGTGAGGCGGGCGCCAGGTTGAGATTCATTGGGAGAGTCCTTAGAAAATGTAGTCCATCAACAAAGGAGGTGGCTTACAAAACACTCGTTCGACCTATACTTAAGTATTGCTCATCAGTGTGGGATCCATACCAGGTCGAGTTGACAGAGGAGATAGAGAAGATCCAAAGAAGAGCGGCGTGTTTTGTCACAGGGTTATTTGGTAAGCGTGATAGTGTTATGGAGATATTTAGCAAACTCAAGTGGCAGGCTCTGCAAGAGAGGTGCTCTGCATCACGGTGTAGCTTGCTGTCCAGGTTTCAAGAGGGTGTGTTTCTGGATGAGGTATCAAATATATTGCTTCCTCCTACTTATACCTCCCGAGGAGATCATGAATGTAAAATTAGAGAGATTCGAGCATGCATGGAGGCTTTCCGGCAGTTGTTCTTCCCATGAACCATATGCGACTGGAACAGGAAAGGGAGGTAATGGCAGTGGCACGTAAAGTGCCCTCTGCCACACACCGTTGGGTGGCTTGTGGAGTATAAACATAGATGTAGATGTAGATGTTATACTGGGTGTCCCATTTATCTTGACCACCCTAAATAAATGTTTGTCCAGATGCAGATTACAAAATATTTCAAGCAAATTTTATTTAGCCATTGGGGGACATCAATCAGCATGATTGCTTTCATTGTAACTTTGTTTTTTACAAAGATATGAACAGCAGTATGACTTTTTTGAATGGCGTTCTGCATTTTTTATTCCATAATTCATTTCCTCTCCCAAAAACCTATTCAAAAATATATCACAGTGCACCATGCACTGAAATGCAACATTATTAGTTACATAATACAACATTGACTTTAAGCTCAGGATCACCAACTCCCCCACTTGCTGGAGTTCTCAGAAAACAAATGTAAACCAAGTAAAAACTTAAGACAAAATTGACTTTGACTCTCCTGCATCATTGCCCAGGCATAGAACATTCAAAGATGCTCAAAGTGGTGACCCAGGACACCAATACACTGGTGCACTTGTTGAATGAAAGAATTATTTACTGCTTCCAGTGTTGCCCGCTGAAGAGAATTACAAGCAAGCATGATACGTTCCTGCACGTCCTCCGGAGTTGGAATATTGTGATAGACAATGTCTTTAATGCATCCCCAAAGAAAAAAGTCCAGAGGATTTAAATCAGGAGACCTATCAGGCCAAGTAACAGTTCCTTCTCGACCAATCCATCTGGCAGGATACCCTCAGTTCAGAACATGACATGTACGCAAGGCATTATGTGCTGGACATCCATTTTGTTGACACCACATAAGCGTTCTGGTTCTTGGCGGCACTTCGTCCAGAAGAAGAGGAAGAATTTGTCTGAGGAAGTTGGCATACGCTGTGCCATTTAGACTACCATTGATGAAATAAGGGCCAATAATTGTAGTACCAAGCATCCGACACTAGACGTTAACTCTCCATTGACATTGATGTTCCGCCTGTCTACGCCATTGTGGGTTGTCACTGGACCAATAATGCATGTTCCTTGTATTTACCTGTCCTTTGTTTGAGAATGAACATTCATTAGTAAATAGAACATGGGAGAAGAAGTTTGGGTTGGCGAGGATTTGCTGCTGTGCTCACTGACAGAACTGTACACAATTCTGGAAATCATTCCCAGTCAATTCTTGATGTAGGTGTACATGGTATGGATGGAACCAGTGATGTGTAAGAATATGATGTACACTGGTTTTAGGAATGCCAATCTCGTGTTCAAGCCATCATGTGAATTCATAGCAACGGAAGTGAGAACAGTAACTTCGGCAACTTCAGCTGTGCGAGTGCTACGACGATTGTGTTGTCATGGGTTGAAACTTCCTGTTTCCTGAAATGTCACAACAAGACAAGAAAACATCAATTGGGAGGAAGGTTCTTGTCAGGATATCGCTCTCTGTACAGTTCTGCTGCCTGCATAGCATTTCGCTTACCTTCAAGAAGAAGAAGAACAACAACAATAAAAGAAACATTATGTCGATGCAGTTTGTAGGAAGAACAGCCTTTACTCTATGCCTACTTACACAACAGTATTTAAAAGGATTAAACTACTGTACTAAATGTACCCATACATAAGAAAACAGTATTGCAATTACTGTTCCAGTAACTTACATTCCCCGTAGATGAGTTGCATTTCTGCCTTCTCTTCATTGGTGTACATTCTACTCACACAACTCTTCAACTGACGATGGTTGACGGAATGACAGGTGTGCATTCTAATTATGTTTACATTTGTCCTCTGTCAACATCAGCACGTGGATGTGTTCCATTACCCCGAGTACCTGCACTAAGTGCTGGGAGAGTCAACATCAATGTTGTGTTATGTAATTAATAACAATGTATTTCACTGAATGTTACACTGTGACACATTTCTGAATAGGTCCTTAGGAGAGGAAATGAATTACTGAATAAAAAAATACAGGGTGCCATTTAAAAAAGTCATACTGCTGTTCATATCTTCGTAAAAATCAAAGCTACAATGAAGGCAGTTGTGCTGATTGATGTCCCCCTAATGGCTAGAGAACATTTGTAAATTGCATCTGGACAAACAGTTATTTAGGGTGGTCAAGATAAATGGGACACCCCGTATATAAGATTTATTTCTGTTTAATTAGGCTTGTCATGTATATAAAATTGGCTTTTCTTGATGCCAATCAATTTATCTTACAAAAATTTTATTAATTACTTTACTAATTAATATATTTTATTCCTATCAATGACACGGTTTCCTGTTATAAGTTATAAGCAAACTCTATATATAGTTTTCAATGAAACAGTTCATGAGCAATGAAAACACCAGTCCTTACATTTCATTTACAGTGTAACTATAAAGATCTTTCTTACAAATTATGTGCTTTATTTGTAGTTATTATTGATATCATACTGAAAAAATAATCTGCAAAAGGTAATAACATGACTGATGTTTCAAAATATTTTGAAATGTCATGTTGCATTGGTTATAGATGACTCATACCAATATTTCAGTATGTCAAACTTGATCCACCACATTGTAAATTAAAATATATTTATGTCATGAGTAGAATCCCAAATATTATGTATTATGAGCCTTTCAACTTTCTAATTAGACATAATGTCAATTCTTTTGAACATTTTTCCTTATTTCACATGGTTTTGATATTTCTCTTCTGAACTTCTGGCACCAGTCTTCTCACCTAATTGGTAAAGATAACAATTAATTACTGGCTATTTAATGCTACTGTTTCATATAATATATTTTACAGCTCCTTTTTGTGTCTTTCTTTTAATAATATTACACATTAATTGTAGCTATTGTGTCAGTATACATTGTCAGAGTATTTATTGTCTGAGCTATTTCTTTCCTACAAGATGTGCACACTCCTCAACTCTTTTACAACTTTTCTCATTATGATACTGTAAATTTTATTGTAATATGAAAGCTCATTTGGATCATTGTTCATTTTGGCTTTTTTAGAGAGGGAATTTTTCGTGCTGAAGGTACTACGGTATCTAAAGCCACGTCTACATTTACATACATGTTGTACCAACAACTTTGAAGTGTATAGCAATGCATACTTCCCGCTGTACCAAGTATTAGAGTTTCTTATCATTTCATTCAAATGTGAAATGTGCATAGAATGACTGCTTAAACACCTCTGCACAAGAAAGCAGTCATTATCTAAAGCTGGCTTCATAAACCCAGTGGGAGTGATACATCAGAGGCTGTAGTAAATTCACATAAAAATGTTTCTTGAAACTTTGTAAGTAGTATCTCACGGGACAGTAGGTATCTAAATTTAAAAGTCTCCAGATTGAGTTTATCAACATTTCCATGACACTCTGCTATGGATCAAAGAAACATGTGAACATTCATGCTCCCTTTCTGTGTATGTGCTTAATACACCCGATTATAACTGTTCTGTATGGATCCCCCATACTTGAGCAACATTGTAGGATGTGTTTTTTGAGCTGTCTCCTTTCTACTCTGACTGCATTTTCCAAGTAATCTACCTAGTCTGCCACTTGCTTTATCTGTGACTGAGCTGATGTGATCTTTTTATTTCATATCCCCACAAATTGATACAGCCAGGTATCTGATAAGTTTGCAAATCCAGTCATGACACACTGATATTGTAATTACAGGGAAATTTACTATGTTTTTGCATTTTTTGAATTGCACAACTTCACATTTCTGAATATTTAAAGAGAGTCGCAAATTTTTGCACCTCTTTGAAATCTTATCAAGATGTGACTGTATATTTGTATTTTAGATACAAACAGGCCCAACCTAATCATCAGCATCAGTATAGAGACAGGGTTATTGACCATGATGTCATCGTAGTGTCTTTCATTATTAAAGTTAATAAATCAATCAAGAAGGGTAGGAGAGTATTTCTTCTTGAATGAGCAGATAGACAATTGTTAGCATCCCATTTAGACAATGAATTGACATCTTTTAGTTGCAGTACAATCAACACAGAGGAATTATGGGTGAAGTGCAACAGACTGTAAATCATACTCTGGAGAAGTATGTGCTGAGTAAGTGGATTAAGAATGGAAAAGACGCATCTTGGTTTGACAGTGAAATTTGAAAAATGCTGAGGAAGCAAAAACTGTTACACTCTTGGTTGAAAAGAGAATGCACAAATGATGACGGGCAAAAGTTAATGCAAATTTGCGCATCTGTAAAAAGATCAATGCAAAAAGTACCATCAACATACCTTAGCAAAAGATCTTGCTCAGAACCCAAGAAAATTCTGGTCCTATGTGAAATTGCTAAGTGGGTCTAAGGCTTCTATCCACTCACTTGTTGACCAGTCTGGTGTGGCAGTAGAAGATAGCAAAAGTAAATGTGAAAGTTTAAATTTAAGAAATCATTCACACATGAGAATCATACAAACATACCATCACTTGATCATCACCTAGACTCCCATATGGAGGACATAGTAACAAGCATCACTGGTGTAGAGAAACAGCTGACATTGAAAAGAAATATGTCGCCAGTTCCTGATGGAATTCCAGTTCAAATAGTACTCTACGGCATTAGCCCCTAACTTAGCTTGCATTTATTGTGAATCTCTTGCCCAGAATAAAGTTGCAAGTGACTGGAAAAATGTACAGGAGACTCCAGTACATAAGAAGGGTAAAAGAACAGACCCAAAAAATTACAGATCAATATGTTTAACACCTGTTTCCTGCAGATTCTTTGAATGCATTCTCTGTTCAAATATAATAAATTGCCTTTGGGTGGTCAAGAACTATTGTCCACAAATCAGCATAGTTTTAGAAACTCAGCTTGCTCTTTTCTCACATGAGATCCTGCAACCCATGGATGAAGGGCAAGGGGTGGATTTCATATTTCTAGATTCCCATAAAACCTTAGAAACAGTGCCAAAATGCTGACTGTTAATGTAGGTACAAGCATATGGATTAGATTCCCAGGTATATGAGTGGCTCAAAGACTTCTTAAGTAGCAGAAACCAGTATGTTGTCTTAGATGGAGAGGTTCATCAGAGACAAAGGTATTGTCAGGAGTGCCCCAAAGAAGTGTAATAGGACTGCTATTATTTTCTATGTACATAAATGATCTGATGAATACGGTAAGCAGCAGTCTGCAGCTGTTCATCAATGATACTGTGGTGTATGGGAAGGTGTCATTGTTGAGTGACTGCAGGAGGATGCAAGATGACAAAATTTCTTGTTGGTGCAATGAATAACAGCTAGCTCTAAATGTTGAAAAATGTAAGTTAATCTAGATGGCTAGAAAAAATAAACCCTCATTGTTCAAGTACATCATTAGTAGTCTGCTGCTTGACACATTCACATTAATTAGATACCTAGGTGTAGCATTGCAAAGCAACATGAAATGGAATGACCATGTCAGGATTGTAGTGGGGAAAGTTAATGATAAACATTGGTTTATTTGGAGAATTTTGGTAAAATGTTGTTCATCTGTATAGGAGACTGCAAATAAGACACTAGTGTGACTCATTGTTGTATACTGTTAGAGTGTTTGGGATCTACAACAGGTCAGATTAAAGGAAAGCATTGTAGCAATTTAGAGGCAGGCTGCCAAATTTGTTACTGGTAGGTTCAAACAACATGTAAGTATTATGGAAATGCTTCAGGAATTCAACTGGGATCTCTGGAGGGAAGGTGACAGTCTGTTCGAGGAGCACTAATGAGAAAATTTAGAGAACTGGCATTTGAAGCTGACTGCAGAAAGATTCTACTACCACCAATGTATATTTTGCCTAAGGACCTTGAAGATAAGATTAGAGCAATTAGGGCTTGTACAGAGGCATATACTGAAGACAGTCACTTTTTCCTTGCTCTATTTGCAAGTGGAGCTGGAAAGGAAATGACTAATAGTGGTAGAGAATACTCTCTGGACGTGCGCACGTGCACGTTCACACACACCTAACTATGACCCTCCATGGTGCTGGCTAGACAGACAGTGCCAATGCTATGTTTTGGCAGGTGGGCTGGTTATAGTGCGGGTAGTGTTGGGTGGGATGAGTAGAGAGAGAGAGAAGTGGGAGGCAGGGAGGGGGTCTGAGGGTGTGTAGCTAGTGGCTCAGAGGGAGACGACCAGTTTGCTGGCTAGGGAGGGAGGGTGACAGGTATATGGGCTGGCATGATTGTAGCGGCTGGTCAGCTGATGGGAAGCGGCACATGCTTCTATTCTTCATCTGAGTTTATGGAACATTGTAATAAGTAAACCTCATTTATCAAATTTTACTAATTATCAGTTCATAATATAGTTTATGTTGTGATTATCAGTAATAACTGCTATTATCATATGTAGAACCAATGTAGTACACCAAGTTACATTATTATGCATTTTGATTATGTCAACAATGTAGTCAAAATGACTAATGTATTGTAAATTAACTAGATTTACCATTGTCCTATATCACATGTACAAACAATGTACTAAAATGATTCTTGGACAAATAAACAAACAAAAAATAAAAAAACAAACACTGAAAGTGACAAGGGGATGGCCAGCCGGTGTGGCCGAGCGGTTCTAGGCACTTCAGTCTGGCACCGTGCGACCACTACGATTGCAGGTTTGAATGCTGCCTCGGGCATGGATGTGTGTGTTGTCCTTAGGTTAGTTAGGTTTAAGTAGTTCTAAGTTCTAGGGAACTGATGACCTCAGATGTTAAGTCCCATAGTGCTCAGAGCCATTTGAACCATTTTGAACAAGTGGATGTGAACTGGGAGGAGTTGACAGGACAGAGGAAGGAGAAATTCGTATCTGACAGGATACCAAGGAATTTATTCCATGTGCTTTATTTACTGCAGGAGCGTTAATACCTAGTTTCAATGGTAGTACTTAAGTTTTTCTTATTTCAAATCACATAATGTAAGTCGTTGTGAGATGAACACTTAAACTACTGCCTGTGGACCACTTGCAAGCCTGTTCAGCTATTGTATGAGCCATATCTGGATCCTTGATTAGAATGCTCGAGTGATCAACAAATGTTAGTGTTTGAACCATCCTTGAAAGTCAATGGAAGATGGTAGGTATACTTTAACAATCAGTGTTGGTCCAGTACCCAACCAGTCCTCATGGGGCTTGGTATGTTATGTTCCCCCTTTATCAGTTTAGTTTCATGACCCTGACACACTCTGTCAATGAGTTCCTCTACTCTCTTTTGTGAAGATAAAGCTCCATACACACAAGAGGGATGCCGTTAATGCCTTTAACTTAACAAGAATTTTGTCATCCACACAATCAAAGTCTTTGGCAAGGTAAAAAAATATACCAGCATATGCATACCCAATCACACAGAAAGACATATGAATTGAGTATCAGTCTGAAGAAAAGCAGAAAGTGAAATAGATACTGACCGGTAGCAAGTATACCTAGAACAATTTGTTGTGAAATCTTAAAAGTACTGCATGATTCACCATGAAACTAATACAAGCTGCCTTCTTCTCTTACCGTCATATCATTGGTGCACTCTTTTATAATTTGCCTCTCGTAGCCCAATGAGAACTGCATTTCTGAAACCTGTGGAGAATCCTCTATGAAAGCCAAACTGAGATGTAGCTGACAAATTTTGACCAGTGAATTGAGTCAGTATTCTATTCACATGTTACTTTCTCAGACTGGAAAGAGTAAAATAAGTATGTAATTGGAAGTGGTTTGCATATCTCTAATAGGACAGGTGAATGTTTCTATGACATATTCACAACTCTCAGTAAATTTTCCCTAAGTCATTGATTAATTACAAATGTAGTTTAAGGACTTGCAGTAAATCATTTCAAGTCAGCACAAGATTTTTATATTCCACTTCAAACACTATTACAACCAGCAGAATTCCTACCTTTTAGTGACCTAAAGAATTTTGTCATATACTTAAGAGCTGTATTTTTGAAACTAATGTCTGTTGGTGGTGCATGTAGTATCTGCACAGGTAAATTTAATGCCTCTGTATTTGCTTGTTTAACAAAGGATGCAATGTGTGCTCTTATGGTGAGGAAGTCATAATTGAATTTGAGAGCCAGTGATTTGAAAGTGTTACCATTTCTCCTAGAGCTATTTTCTGGGACTTCAATTTTATTATGGGTACTACTTTTATTTGTTTCTTGTTTAATAATATGCCCAGTTATTTCTGTCTTATTCTTGTAGTGTTCACTTGTTCCAACCAGTGGACGTGTTTTGTTTCATTAATAATGGACAAGAGGATTTTGCAGTAGCAGTGATAATGGGCTTTCAACTCCTGACTTCATCTTGACTTCTGAATTAGACAGAGCTTTATCTTGCCAGAAAATGACACTTGAATTCTAGGAGTTATCCATTCTTTATCCTTGCTTCTGGTCAATTTTAGCCTTGTCTGTTTTAAGAAAAAAGGAGACTCATCCCTGCATATTTCTTGCAACCTTTGCTATAGGTTTTACCTTGAAATGTAGAATATCACAATTAATGACCCTGATTTTTTAAACCTAACATTTATCAAATATTTGCTGAGTTACTGGAGGTTTCACTGATGTCATAGTTCATTGCAGTTTATTTCATTTTTCTGCTTCATCACAAGTATTTCCTTTTTCATACATATCTAGCCCAATGAGTTCTAAAGCAGACACATTATGCTGATGTCTTAGTGTCAGTCTCAAAGATTTGTTGTCTCTTGATGACATTATTGTCAATTTCTATTTATCTGGACATTCATATCAGAAACTGATTGAGCGACTATGCCTTGTTCGCTGATGTCCTCAAAATATACACCACTGTCCATCTCTTCAGTGGTTTCTCTAGGTCTTTGTGTTCCATGACTGTCTTGTGCAGTTGATGACTTATTTGCAGGTAGAAAACATGAATTTTGATGTTGGTGTTTCCTGTGTGCTGCTATTTTCCTTAAACAGTATGCTATAAAATTTACATCTCCATGTGTCCCTGGCAATCAAACACAATGGTCTTGAGTGTTTTGGTCATGAAAAATAAACTAATTTTTTCTGTCTTTACACCCCATTGTCATCTCCTTTCTTTTGGAATTGTTCACTGAAAGTTCTGATAATTTTTAAACTTGGTTTCTTCCTTAGAAAGAGGTGCTATTACTTTTTCTCTAGTTGTCCTGGTTCAGATGAGTGACAATGTTGTGTGATATACAATATTGACATTTCAGCTGGCAATCCATTTGCATGCAGGCCAACTTAAGAACATTTGATTTTTTCTTTCAGTTGCTACATTTTGTTGTGACCTGTATGCCACAGTTACCTGCTGCAAAATAACCTGCTGACTATTGTAGCTGGCACTGTTGCTGGCCAGTACAACCACCGACACTACAAATGTGTTCTGTGGGATGTCTACTTACTGGGTTGCAAACACTTCTCTTTTGGAGGCACAGGCTCTCTGTTAAGCTGTGCATGCCCCATTGACAGCATTGCTGCACTCGTAGACCATTTATTCATCCATGGTCAAGTGATGACACTTGTATAAACATTCTCATGTCTACATGTGCTGCAGCACGACCACCAGTCAGCAGATGGGTCCCACTCTGGGCAATTATGCCACCTGCATCTTGTGACACATTAGTCAGAGACACAATGCATGTCTATGGTCTGTTAGCATTGTTACTTCTCTGGCTGCTGGTAGTAATTGAGCAGCACCTCCTGTCAGGCCCCTGAGGCCTGCCACCACCGACCCATCGACTATGCCACATTGTACCCCACTGGCCCATAAGTATTGTCACACCTCGGGCAGCTGACAATGGTCAGCACAACCAGTGTTCCTGGTGTCTTTGTCTGCCACCATCTCCTTCCACTGCTGCTGGCTTGTTGTCTTCACCGACACTGCTCTCATGCCAGGCACCAGCTGCATCCTAGCTGCAGCATCTAATCAGGGGTCAGCTGTGTCCTCACTGCAGTGCCTTGCTGGGTACCAGGACACTCTCATCACCGTGTCTCGCTAGGCACCAGCCATGCTCTCATCACAGCATTCTCACTGGTCACCAGCTGCTCATGTGCCACAACAGTACACTGGGTTCCGGATGTCCTTAGGTGTGGTCAGTCAGCACCCTGCCCACCAATTTCAGTGGAGGATTCTTGATGGTATTGTCAGATGCCATCTGTTGCAACTTGGTGGGGATTGTGCAATAAAATATTGCAGATGCTACCTGGAAACCACTGTTTATTTCATGTATCCTTGCCACCAGACAAGGACACAAAATTTGACAATGAAGCTGTTCTGCCAGTGTTCCCGGTGTCTTTGTCTGATTCATGACATCTGGACACTGCTCTGCCATGTCCTAACCATCCATGACCCGTCCAACCTGGCTGAGTCTGACAGTGCTTGCCAATAACCCACCAGCTGATCAGTGTCTGGCCAAGCCCAATGTCTATCACATCTCTGACTGCTGCCATTGGTTGAGCTCCCCTCCTGTCAGTCACCGATGCCTAGTCAACATTGCACTGATCCATCCGCTTCTGGCTGAGCCTGTTGATGCTCCAACTGACATCCCACCTATCTGTTGGCATTTGGCCAGCCCAACACTGCCTTGATGCATGCCTTGCTTGTGGACCAACATCCTGCTGGCACTTTTGTGTCTTCAGCAGCCACTGACAGTCAGCCCCTCATTAGCCACAGATGCCCTGTGAGCACAGGTGCATCTTCAGCGGTTGCTGTTGTACAAGCTCTACCTCCAATCAGCAGCTGCGGACACCACTGACGCCTGCTTGGCCCATTGGCAATGATATACCTTGGGTGGCTCCTGTTGGTTGAGCTCATGCCACCCATTGGTCGCTGACACTGCCTTACCATTTCCCATTGCTATGGGACAATCATCAGTCCTTCTGGTGCTCTTCTCTGTCATCCACAATGCTTCTATGCCCCAAACACAGTGTTCACCATACTGGACACACTGCATTTTTCCCAGCCCATACCTTCTCCCCTGAGTGTACAGTCTTCCTTTCAGTAATTCATATACTGGTGCTTTCCACCTTCCATGCTCCTCTGCATGCGGCTCATTCAGTAATGCCTTTTCCACAATTTCTACCCTCCCTTGCAACCCTTCATTCCTCTCTGCATGTTTCTCTACACACCTTGCATCCCAGATGCCGATTGTGTCTCAGGTGGGGGCCATTGGAGAAGCTCCTGCCTCCCATCAGCCACTGTTGCCCTTATAGCCCATCCTTTTCTTTCATGAATTTCAGAACTCACAGCATACCCTTTGCCCAGAGCCCTGTCTCTGCCCTACGGGTGTCTCCTTTTCACTTCTTGTCTTTTCCAACCTCTGCTGAGATGGTTTCACCATCTCCTCCTAAAGAGGGGAGGGTTCCTGTACCCAGCCATTCCACCTGGCCAGTACAACAGCCAGCACTACACCCATGTCCTGCAAGTTTTCATACTACTGGGACGCAGGTACTTCTCTTCCGAAGGTGCCAGCTCTCTACTAAGCTGCACATACACCATCAACACCAGTGCTGTGCTTGCAGACCATTTCTTCATTTTCGGTCTTGTGATTACATGTGCATAACCATCTGCCTATATAGGCTGTGGCATGACTGCTAGCATGCAGACAGGTTCTGCCCTTTGCAATTACATGTGCTGCATTGTGCAGCCCATCAGTCAGAGAGTCAATTCACACCTCACTCTGGGAAATTACACTGGCCACATTTCAATGCCTACCAGTCAGATCCACCTCATCCCTGGCCAGTTGGTTGCTATCATCATAGGCAGGGGCTGCCATTCACCAAGTGCCACGTTCTGTCAGCCCTCTGATGCCTGCTGCCAGCGGCTCATTGGATTCACCACATTGTGGCTCAATGGCCCATTGGCATTGTCATGCCTCAGATGGCTAACAGTGGTTGAGTGCCACATCTCAGCAGCCATCGACACCTGATGACATAGCCAATGGCTCATTGGCTTCACTGACACTGCAATAATTCCAGGTGCCAGCCACATCCTTGCCTCAGTATCTCATTGGTGCCAGCCATGGACTTGCTACAGTTCTCGCTTGGTGCAACTGCACTCACGCCACAGCATCTCACCAGGTGCCAGTCGTGCTCTCTCTGGGGCAACCTTATCAGTTGCCAGTTACCCCCCACATCACTGCACTATGCAATGTTCCTGTGAGGCTCACTCCAATGTCATTAGCACTGCACAGTCAGCACCCAGCCTATCAGCTCTGGTGTATAGATGCCAACACTCTGCAAAGCCACAAAACTGTCTGTTTCTTCATTACAGCCGCTAATCTATTAAAAACTAAACTCCTCCCAAATAGGCCATGAAGGCCCAATGGTACTGACTGGCTGCCATGTCATCCTCAGCCCATAGGCATCACTGGTTGTGGATATGGAGGGGCATGTGGTGAGCACACCGCTCTTCTGGCTGTACGTCACCAGCCCATAATGCCATTATTCTTCTGCACAGAAGTTTCTCAGACACATTGAAGTAACTTTTCAAACATTGAGCTGTGCATGATTTATTCTTGAAGTTCATCATTTTCCGGTGAATGTAATCATCTTTTGACATTAAGAAATATCTTGCACCAGTCAATGAAACTTTCTGCATTTTCTCACACAAATATGCATACATAAGTTCACCTATTCACTTTGATTTGGCATAATTGGATGGAAATGGCAGAGGAGAGTATTGTTCCTTGGTACACTTGTAAATCTTTCACCTCTAGCCAACCCTGTAACAGAACTTTAACATATTTTCATATTCCGTTTTTAAACGATAGCATTTCCATTTCATGTACTGTAGTATTTTCCTGAAATGACTAGCACTGCTCTAGAAAATTAAGGTTTTTCCAAACAACTTCATCATGCACCTACAAATATATAGTCTGTAGAAATTTAAAAGTGTTGCAGCTGAGTAAATATCCTCAGTAATGTTTTTAATCATTTGTTATATTTTTACTCCATTACGCACCAATAATCAGTAAATGAAATCAAATTAATCAGAAGTGATACCAAAAACAAGTGACAAGTTAAATACTTTGAAGCTCTTGGAAACTAACTCAAACTTCCATTTTCAAGACAGGTAAAACTGTTAAGATAGTAAAGAAATTCTGTTCATTTGCAAGTATCATGTGTTCCAGGGTAAAAGACTTCCTTCTGTTTCAAGTTACTCAATGGTGCAATACTGACAAAATATGAATAACTGTCTACATGTTACACAAATAGTTCTTAATATGTATAGCACTTTACTTATCATACATTTTGTACCTGAAGCATTAACAAACAGAGGCCACCAGAAAAATGTGTACATACTTTAAGGAACAAAAAGCACTACTTATGTGTTTATTTTAAATTTAATAATTGATCACACATATTGTACAACCTTCAGTTTAACTCATGGTTACTTTAAATATTCAAATGTTCACCATTGGCAGCTATACACATAACCGAATGACGAGCGGTTGCCACAACTACATCAGTCAATGTTACAGTGGAGATTGCTGCACATGTTGCTGTAATCTGCTGCAAAGTTCCTCCAGCATGCATGGCTTATGTTGATAGATGTTATCTTTCACAGTTCCCCACAAGTAAAAGTTCATAGGTGTTAGACCTGGCAACTGTGCAGGGAACTCAATGGGCCCTCTTCATTCAGCCCAGTGCCCAGAAAATTGTAACCCACAAAAGCCCATACAGCTAGGTGGTAATGTGGTGGCACCCCATCCTGCTGGTTGAAGACCTCTTCATCAACTCCATAAAGTGCACATATACCTGGAAAAATTGATGTGTGTAACATTTTCAGGCAGACTTCTCCAGTGACAGTGGTATAAAAGATATAGGGTTCTACTAATCCCCTACATGATACGAGGGTAATCATAACAGTAAGGTCTCCTTTTTTTTATAAGTACATAGATCTGTTTATTTCTACAATGATTTACATCAGTTTACAGCTTGAACATTTAGCTATTTTTTGACATAATCACCATTTCTGTCGATGCATTTTTGTAGACACTGTGGCAGTTTTTGTACGCCCATGACATACCAGCTTGCTGCCATGCTGTTCAGAAAGTTATGAACCTCTTCTTTCACCTCGTTATCGGAGCTGAATCACTGGGACCACAGTTAACAGTGACAGGTAATGTGAGACTCTGAAAAACCTCAAATGGGCAATTCAGAACTGGAGAAGAGGAATGTTGAGCAAGGGTGTACACATTCTCCATGACAACACTCACCCACACATCGCTCAGCAAACCGTTGTTCTTCTGCAACAGTTTCAGCGGAACATAATAACCCACCCACCCTATAGTCCTACTTGGCGCACAGTGACTATCACCTGTGCCCTAGGTTAAAATAACATTTGGCCAGAAAGCGATTCAGCTCTGATGACTGAAAGAAGGGGTTCATAACTTTCTGAACAGCATGGTGGCAAGCTGGTATGACATGGGCATACAAAAAATGCCACAATGTCTACAAAAATGCATCAACAGAAATGGTGATTATGTTGAAAAACAGCTAAATGTTCAAGCTGTAAACTGATGTAAACCATTGTAGAAATAAAAATGTCTGTGTACTTATAAAAAAATAGGAGACTTTACCTTCTGTTTATACTATGGTTGTGAACACACATCTGCTGACTGTGGTTAAGTGAGCATGCATCCAGGGGACTAACGTTTCTTTGAATTGTTTCTTAACAGACATTTTTTGTCTTTCTGTCTTGCCTTACTCGAGTTCCTGTTGTTTGGCAGTTCTGCCAGTGGACACAAAAGCTGTGTATATTTTGTTGTTGGCAGTAGGTATGATCAGTCTGTGAATGGGTACTTGTACCTAGCTGGGATGTCTTCTGATGCCAGTCAGACCGCAAACCCACTGATGTGGGCTAGACCTCAGGAAAGCACTAAAAACAATGTGTGTAAGTATATAAAAGAATACAGTAAAATGTTCTTGGGACTCGTAACATTACAAGCAACTGGTTTGACTGCTGCAGGATTGACTGAATCTGACAGGTTGGCTGTGGGTCAGTGTGAATGTTTTATGGGGCACCCAGCTGACAGATGGACTGTAACAGGCAAGCTGGGCAGAAGCAAAGGTGGCTAGCAAGCCATGAGGCCCAGCACTCATCAGGCAATAAGACGAGTGCATTCCAGCTACATGTCATGAGATGAGCTAAGAAGGAAGGACCTGTGACTTGAAATGTCACTACTAATATGAGTTTAATGAAAACACATAAAACTTGTTACAAGCATGCTAGAGAAAAACCAATGACTACTTCGGAATCACAGCAGTTGAACAAGTTCACTGAACATAAATCCATGTTTGAAGCTTCAATAGTTAAAAAGTTATTGACATTATGACCATTGTTGTTTACAGTAAATGGTAACAACTAATCCGTCCTGGAAGTCTCACTTGTGATACACCAGATGAAAGAGGATAATGCCTGCAATACAGTGAACAGATTATTTTTCTTATTAAATAAATATGAAAATGTTCAAACAATTTAGTTTGTTTATGTAAATAGTGCCAAAACTATGAAATCCTACACATAGACACAAATGATCTTATCAGCATTAGATTCTTGCTATAATATTCCAATAACTGTTGATGTGTATTGAATTGTAGTTGTCTTTGTAAAATAGGTCAAGTTAGTGGTCTTTCTAGAGAACCAATTGTGGCAATTTATGTGTTTGAGATTTGTTTAAAATTGTTGAAATAATATATAAGTGAGTTTATTAAGAGATTACAAAATGACAGTAAAGATTTTGATGTGTTTTAGCATAAGTATTTATATGAAACTATTAAGAAAATTATTAATGGTGATCAGGATGAAAATATCTGCACTGATTAGAGGAGTGGTCATGTGACCAAATCCTTAAATAAGTGTGTGAGACAGAGTTTGTGGTCTTACCCCTGTTGTCTTGTATCTGGAGTGTTGGTGAGGTATTTTGTCTGGAGTCAGTAATGCTATGGGTGGTGTTTATGTTCCAAATGTTATTTTTGGCTACTAAAGACTTGTACACTGTGATTTAGTGCATGCTGCTAGGTACAGATGCTATGCCTGCACAAAGTAATACCAAAATTTGCAATGGTGATAGATACTGAAGAGTTAGTCAGTGAATTATTTGTATGTGGCCACTATTCACATATATAGTGCTTCTCTAAAAAAAAATTAAAAGGGATTTATATCAAAGTTAAAATCAATCTCTTTTGAGCAAAATTATTATCCTTTTGGATTTCAACCAACTGATCCAACCTCAGTACATATTTTATGAAATTATTCACTAATTTCTCATTGCTGATATATGACTTTGGTATTAACATTATTATGTTGTGTTATTGGGCTGAAGAGCAATAGTGTATGGCCACCCCCTATTGATGTTAGTGAGCCATACTCAAAGTTAATTGCTGTACATTGCCCACATCCTGGGGAACAGGTGAAAATGTTGTAATTGGGGGCTCATATGGGATTGGATTGCATTTTCATTCTGTTGTTATTTCAGAATTAGTTGTCGCAGTATACGAGCTATCATTTTGAACAGTTAGAATGGGGGATCGAAAGTTTCTGTACAGTGCAGCAGTAGTAAAAGTGCACTTAGTGCATGCAATGAGTGTAATAGTGCATGTTAATAACAGTAGCAGCACACGACGGCTACATTGTGCATTGCTTGTACAGCAGCCCACATGGGCAATGTCACTGAGCAGCAGAGGAGGCATCTACAGGGCATCACACACAGGCAACATCACATCAGCACCAAGCAGCAGATATGGTGTCAACA
Source organism: Schistocerca americana (assembly GCF_021461395.2). Classification (NCBI taxonomy): domain Eukaryota; kingdom Metazoa; phylum Arthropoda; class Insecta; order Orthoptera; family Acrididae; genus Schistocerca; species Schistocerca americana. The sequence goes on from NC_060119.1 coordinate 547,620,872, forward strand.
TGGGTGGCATTGCATTGGCACTGAGCTGCATAGGTTGTGTTTTCACACGTCACATGCAGGTGACATTTCTTCACATGGTGTCAAATGAGGCAAATGGTTGTCCATGTTGCGGGTGGTATTGCATTGGCATCAGTCGAAATGCAGAGCAACAGAGACTGCACACATTGTTGGGGAAACACAAGTTAAATACAGTCAGCAGTTGCACTGTAAATTTTTCTCATACCCAGCCAGGGCTGATGGAATTAACAATTTGCAACATGATTACTGGTCAGAGAGTATGGGGAAAGATATTAGTAGCAATACCATGCCAGGGAAGAATTAAGCTGGATCCCAGGAAGTGATTTGAAAGAATTTTTTGAAACATTGAGTAAGACATTAGAAAAGATAGATTTACAAATGTGGAGTATAAAATCTGAGGTAGTTGGAGATACAAATTCAAAAATGGAGAATATAATTGGGAGTATAAAAACTGAAATGGTCAGGAATACACATTTAAAATTGGAGGAGATGGAATCAAAGCTTGGTGATAAGAAAAGGGCAGTGAGTGGAAAATTTGATCAGCAAGATATTAAATCCACTAAAATAACAAATAAAATTGAACACTCAGTTAAAATGGTTGAGGGAGTTAATCTCAGAGCTGATGAGGTAGAGAAGGGGTTGGTGGCCAAAGTGGGAACTGTGGAAGATCATCTTGTGAAATGAATTGAGGCACAAGAAAAGAGGTGTACAAATTATGAAATACAGACAAATGCAGAGTTTAAATCAGTGAATGTAGGGATTGCTGATTGTTATAGAAGTATAGGTGAAAAGCTGGAAGGGGACGTTAGCAAGAGAGAGAAACAGATAAATGAACTGAAGAAATCAATAAGTAATGTACCAGTTGGGCAAGGAAATTTAATGATGGGGGCATCACACGAGGCAAGGGCTGTGTACAAAACCATTCAGCAGAGAGGGTAAGTATCATACAGTGGACTTCTAGGTTGCATGTAAAGATAATTTTGTTGCTGTTATGAATGGCTGGTTTAAAATTAAATTTGTAAAGAGACAGTTAGATGGGGGAGTGCAGATGTGGGATAATGAGCAAGTAGAGCAATTTGTTGAGGTCAGGGCTTTTGAAATGATGTTCTTAAATTAATATTGGAAGCAAGCCAAACAAGTAAAAAATGAATTTTTTTACGGGCCAGAATATAAGAATGGTAAACAGAGCATGAGGGGATTTTGCGCAACAGCATTAAATAAATTAATATTTTCAGATAGGACATATGGTGTGCCTACAGAAATCTCTACTTTAAAGACAAGACTTCTGGAAGCACTGAAGTTGGAACTGATCCACAACCTTACTGATTGTGTAGAAGAGTTTCTAGATTTCATAGAAAACATGGATTTGGATCTGTGTTACAGACCAAAATTTGTTGAGCAGTGTGGTGGTAATAGAAATCACGACAGAGGTAATTACAATAATAATTTCAATGGAAATAATAGGAATGGGGGCAGGGATGATACAAGTGGACATAATAATCACAATAGGAATTGAAGAGCCAGACAGCAGGGAGATAATGGGATTAAAATGAAAGAAGGAAGACTTTTGAACAGAGGAGAGAGGAAGTAAGCCAAGGGCCAAGACATGAAAATGCACAGGATGCAAGTTTTCAGGGCAGACAGTCAGAAAACTAACAGGAACCTAGCTCAAGGTCCACAGGGGGACTGATGGATATATAAAGAATAGGACCAGACAAGGTTATGGTAGGGGAAAGAATTGTAGTGAGAAACAAAGAAGAAAAATGGTTATATGCAACATGGATGCAATAATAGGTAATGAAAATATGTGGGAAGGTAACTACAGCAACTGGAATGGAAGGAACAATATTAATAATATATGCAATATTAATAAATATAATGAGGGTGATTCTAGCTGTTATTTTGGGGAATTATTAGCCAGAAATATAATGGTTGAACTTGAAGATAATGAAGAAAATAGAGTGGGTTAAGCTTCAATGGAGATTGCAGAGAATTTTGAAACAGAAGTAGTGGCTCTACCCAACGTAGAAACAGGTGTTGATGTGGGAATGAGGGTCAAATCAAATACTAATGAAATTCTTTGTAATCAGGTTATACAGTATGTGTGGATATGGAGATGAGTAGTGATGGAAGTTCTTCAGATATTAATGAATGTCAGCCTGCTCAAAGTAGAGCATGTGCTGTTAGTGATGATACTGATATTGTGACTGAACCAGTGGGTACACATGGTGAATGTAATGATGTATATGAAAATGTTGAGTTTTGTCTTGAGGAAGAAACTGAGACACATGGTTTTATGGAAGGTAGTCAGATGGTTCTGAATAAGAATAATAGTAGTGATTAGATGGGGAAAGAGGAAGTTGATTATCTTGTTAATGGTTGGGTATCTTATGGTAAGATCCATAAAATGTTAATTCCTGAGGAATTTAAAGTGGCAAGGAAAACTAAAGAAGTAAGGGGTGAATAGGATATAAGGGAAGTGGTTAAGGAGTTGTTTAAGGAAGATGTAGATACAGAATATGGCAGTTTTTCATGGCGGAGTCCATGCATAATAATATCTCAGTTCACTTGCCATATAAAAATTCAGATAAAATTCCAAGCTTTCCATGATACACACCATTGTCTTGATCAGGGACCAAAACCAACTGTGATGGCACATACAGAAGTGGCACACTCGATGTCCATAGATTTTACTTGCACTCTTCGTCTAGCATTGTTTGCTGTGCCACCCATCACATCAGGCAGTGAAATGAGGGAGGTATTCTTCTGTGTTTTTGCCTTGTTAAGTGCATGCTTCCACAAATTGTTAAGAAGATAGCCATTGTCTCTATTGAAGTTGTTTCCACAAAGTCTGATTTCAAAAGCTTCTCTGATCACAGAGTATATATAAGAGTGTCCATGTAATGGATAGAGAGAGTGGGGAAGAAACTGAAGCAGATCTGTCAGAAGACACTCAGTTAAAGAGGGTAATTATTGGAAAAGTTCAATCAGTTGTTAATGCCAAAAACATTGCACTATTAGATTCTGGGTTTAATGTTCAGCTGTATCTGAATGATTCTGTCGAAAGATAAGAAGCTGAGATTTGATGGAGCTGACTGTAACTAGGGGATGTAGCAAGCCAGTAAAGATGGAAATTCTATAAGATTTAAAGATTGGGAGTCAGTCTTGATTTACCGTATTTACTCGAATCCAAGCCACACTTGAATCTAAGCCGCACCTGAAAAATGAGACTCGAAATAAAGGAAAAAAAAAATTTCCCGAATCTAAGCTGCACCTGAAATTTGAGACTCGAAATTCAAGGGGAGAGAAAAGTCGTAGGCCGCACCTCCAAATCGAAACAAAGTAATATGAGACACAATTTAGGTCGAATGAATGACGATACAGCTACAGTAGTTTGCTTCGAGCCATAAGCTTAGCAGTTAAGCTTTACCAGGTAGCCATTGCTATGCATCAGGCGCTCCATCCGTATTTATACGGGTACCCTTCGTTTTTCACGTGCTTCATCTGGTTTGAATTGATTCCTTATTTTTCTTTGATCTGATAAGTGCCGTTCTCTTTGTTATAGGTGTTTACTTCACTCTAAGCTGAAAATGCATTACTGTACTGTGTCATGCACTGTTTGTTGCATTCTGATAATGAGTGTTTACGACCCGTCGCTGCTCGCGGCATGGTTTGCTTTTGTGCGTGCTAACGCCGCTTACAATAAAAAAAAAAAGAAAGGAATTGTCTCAGTTGCAAAACAATGGCAAGAGACTGCTATTTGTTGTTATTTACTCTGCTGCTTGGTTTGATAATGATCAACAACAACCAAATAATAAACTGCGTATGATAGAAGATGTTCTGAACGAAAGTTTCGCGAAAATTTTTCTCCGTTTGAAAATCTTTGCAGACGCCTCTTTAGTACATTACTTTCTGCACAGAAATTAGAGTCATCTTAGATTTAAAAATCTAGTCAATTTCCGTGCTTCATTTCTGACTGTATCTCTATTAGGCATAAGAATAATACGAATATAAACATGACATGATATGTGTATACTCGCGCGTTTGCTGTTCTCACTCTAGTTTCGTAGTTTATTAGGCAGGCAGGATTTAAATGATGTAGCAGCAAACACTAAATAATACATGGCAAAATGTTTATATTCGTATTATTCTTATGGTGAAGAGAATACTGCATGTGATTCACAATTCATAAAAGTTCCCGTTACCAACCATCTCTTCTCACAGGCAGGAAAAAATTCAGAACGTAGAATTGGCCGTACTGACAAACATCGCAGACAGTCTTGCCAGTCGGATTTCCGTAGTACATTGAAAAGCTGCTACATTTGAAGATTAACAATACGGAATTTGTATTTATTTCGTTGGATAATGTATGAAAATGCAGTGGTCGAAATTCGGGGCGGAGAAAAAAAGCTCGTCTTCCAACTTTTTTTAATTTATTTACTGACGCAGAGGTTTTGACGCCAGTATTTATCTTTGTGCCTGCAAATCATGCCTGTGTAGCGCTACATATATTCGATGGCAGAAGTTAGTTGTGGCGGCACCTACCAACATATTTCAGAACTTCCGCTGACTTTGCACTCGATTCTAAGCTGCAGGCGGTTTTTTGGATTACAAAAACCGGAAAAAAAGTGCGGCTTGGATTCGAGTAAATATGGTAGACTGCTTTGTGGTATGGCTCTGAGCACCATGGGACTTAACATCTGAGGTCATCAGTCCCCTAGAACTTAGAACTACTTAAACCTAACCAACCTAAGGACAGCACACACACCCATGCCCGAGGCAGGATTCGAACCTGCGACTGTAAGGGTCGTGCGGTTCCAGGCTCAAGCGCCTAGAACCGCTTGGTCACACCGGCCGGCCTTTGTGGTAAGTAGCTTTGCTATGAATATTACTCTATGGATGAATTTTCTTAGTAAGTGTAGTTGCAGTACTATTCTAAAAACAGAGTTCTGGAATTTCATGATGGAGGTAATGGAAAAAGAGTTAAATTTAAAAAGGAATTGACAAAGGTAAAGTGGTGGCTCACCTGAAAAGGGGGAATGAGTGTAATGGGGAGGCATGTTCTCTAGAGTTTTAAATGATAAAATAAAAGCGATCAAATATTTTTCAAAGGATCAAAACTCTTGGTTCAAGGTACTATTGAGTAAATATAAATAAGTGTTTTCAGAAAAGCCTGGGGAAATAGTTGATTTTAAATGTCATTTAAAGTTAATCCCCATGCAGTAATTAGGGTTAACCTTTCACTATTGCTGTGACAGAGCAAGGAAGCAGCAAGGGCCAGAATAAAGGAAATGCTGATTGGGAAGATTATTGAGTTAGAGATGAGGGAGTATAGTAATCCAATTGTTATAGTCAAAAAGAAAGATGGTTCTGTTAGGATTGTGTTAGATGTGAGCAGATTGAACAAAATAATTGTGAAAGAGAATGACCAACCAGAAAACATGAATGAACTTTTGCAAAATTTTAACATTAAAGCTTTCTGGCAGATGAGTTTAGCTACTTTCTGGCAGATGAGGTTAGCTGAAGACAATAGGAAGTATACAACTGTCTTATTTTAAGGGAGAACATTTATGTTTAGAATGGTTCCATTTGGATTGTGTTTATCAATGGGTATGTTTGTCAGGTCTCAAACCATGTTCTTGGATATGAGTTGTTGAGAAAACTTACTGTGTATGTCGATGACATATTGATAACCAGCAGCTCATGGCAGGAACATTGCCAGATACTGGGGGATATGTTCAAAACTATATGTAAAGAAAGGCTGAATCTTAACCTGAATAAATGTTTGTGCAGATAGAATTGTCATTCTTAGGTCATCTGTTGACTACTGAGGGTATACTATCTAACAAGGAGAAGATAAAGGCTATTATTGATTAGATTAGATTAGATTAGATTAATACTAGTTCCATGGATCATGAATACGATATTTTGTAATGATGTGGAACGAGTCGAATTTTCCAATACATGACATAATTAGGTTAATTTAACAACATACTTAAGTTAATATAACTACTTTTTTTGTTTTTTTTTATTTTTATTTTTTTATTTATTTTTTTTATTTTTTTTTTATTTTTTAAATATTTTTTTTTCTTAATTTATATCTAAAAATTCCTCTATGGAGTAGAAGGAGTTGTCATTCAGAAATTCTTTTAATTTCTTCTTAAATACTTGTTGGTTATCTGTCAGACTTTTGATACTATTTCGTAAGTGACCAAAGACTTTAGTGCCAGTATAATTCACCCCTTTCTGTGCCAAAGTTAGATTTAATCTTGAATAGTGAAGATCGTCCTTTCTCCTAGTATTGTAGTTATGCACACTGCTATTACTTTTGAATTGGGTTTGGTTGTTAATAACAAATTTCATAAGAGAGTATATATACTGAGAAGCTACTGTGAATATCCCTAGATCCTTAAATAAATGTCTGCAGGATGATCTTGGGTGGACTCCAGCTATTATTCTGACTACACGCTTCTGTGCAATAAATACTTTATTCCTCAGTGATGAATTACCCCAAAATATGATGCCATATGAAAGCAATGAGTGAAAATATGCGTAGTAAGCTAATTTACTAAGATGTTTATCAGCAAAATTTGCAATGACCCTTATTGCATAAGTAGCTGAACTCAAACGTTTCAGCAGATCATCAATGTGTTTCTTCCAATTTAATCTCTCATCAATGGACATACCTAAAAATTTGGAATATTCTACCTTAGCTATATGCTTCTGATTAAGGTCTATATTTATTAATGGCGTCATACCATTCACTGTACGGAACTGTATGTACTGTGTCTTATCAAAATTCAGTGAGAGTCCGTTTACAAGGAACCACTTAGTAATTTTCTGAAAGACAGTATTGACAATTTCATCAGTTAATTCTTGTTTCTCAGGTGTGATTACTATACTTGTATCATCAGCAAAGAGAACTAACTTTGCCTCTTCATGAATATAGAATGGCAAGTCATTAATATATAATAAGAACAACAAAGGACCCAAGACTGACCCTTGTGGAACCCCATTCTTAATAGTTCCCCAGTTTGAGGAATGTGCTGATCTTTGCATGTTACGAGAACTACTTATTTCAACTTTCTGCACTCTTCCAGTTAGGTACGAATTAAACCATTTGTGCACTGTCCCACTCATGCCACAATACTTGAGCTTGTCTAGCAGAATTTCATGATTTACACAATCAAAAGCCTTTGAGAGATCACAAAAAATCCCAATGGGAGGTGTTCGGTTATTCAGATCATTCAAAATTTGACTGGTGAAAGCATATATGGCATTTTCTGTTGAAAAACCTTTCTGGAAACCAAACTGACATTTTGTTAGTATTTCATTTTTACAGATATGTGAAGCTACTCTTGAATACATTACTTTCTCAAAAATTTTGGATAAAGCTGTTAGAAGGGAGATTGGACGGTAATTGTTGACATCAGATCTATCCCCCTTTTTATGCAAAGGTATAACAATAGCATATTTCAGTCTATCAGGGAAAATGCCCTGTTCCAGAGAGCTATTACACAGGTGGCTGAGAATCTTACTTATCTGTTGAGAACAAGCTTTTAGTATTTTGCTGGAAATGCCATCAATTCCATGTGAGTTTTTGCTTTTAAGCAAGTTTATTATTTTCCTAATTTCAGAGGGAGAAGTGGGTGAGATTTCAATTGTATCAAATTGCATAGGTATGGCCTCTTCCATTAACAGCCTAGCATCTTCTAATGAACACCTGGATCCTACTATATCCATAACATTTAGAAAATGATTATTAAAAATATTTTCAACTTCTGACTTTTTGTTTGTAAAGTTTTCATTCAATTTGATGGTAATGCTGTCTTCCTCTGCTCTTGGTTGACCTGTTTCTGAGTACAATAGACCAACAAAGGAAGCAACTGAAGTAATTTATTGGGCTAATTACATTTTATCATAAATTTATTAGTGATTGCAATATGGATTCACCCAATCTATGTAAGCTGTTATAAAAGAATGTTACCTGGCATTAGTCTGCTGAGTGTGATAAGGAATTTGAAGCTATCGAGAGGAGGTTAGACAATGTAAGGTATTATAGTATCCAGACATATCATTATCTGATAGTTCAGATTATGGTGTAGGATCAGTCCTGTTCCAGGAGAAAAAGGTAGATGGGAAGCTAGAGGAAATAACTATAACATTTGCAAGCCGGATGATATCTAAACATGGACTAATGCTCTGAATATCAGAAAAGGAGTTATTGGCTACAGTATTTGGTTTCCAAAAGTTTATGATTTATCTGGAAGGTAGGAAGGTTGTCGTCTTTACTGACTATAAAGTTTTGAGCTACTTCCAAGAATGTAAACTGTTAAACAATCGATTAATGTGATGGTCCATCTTTCTGCAGCAATTTAGATATCGTATTGCGTATATAAAAGTGATGGACAGCAATGTGGTAGATGTCTTGTCCTGGCTACCAGTGTGGTTAAGAAATGGAATCTAAGAAAGAGTTCCAAATAATGTATTAGAGGAAAAGAAGAAGATGAAAGCAATATGTGAAGATATGCACAGGCTCCAAAATAGAGATTCAACACAGATTCATTAAAGCTAATTTTGGGTATAAAGGATATGAAAAAATTAAACAGTATTATACAATTTGTAGGTGCCCAGATAAAACTTAGGTGTAAAAGTTTAGACAGAGACAAATGGCAGTTGTGTTTCCCAAATGAACAGGTATAAACATTGGTTATTACATTAATCACAGCCATGGGTGAAGTGGAGTGCAGAAGCATTTAGAAATAGTGCATGAATATGTCATCTTTACCAACATGGTTAGAAGACTAAGGAAACAGCTGGCAGCTTGTGACTGATGTCAAAGGGTGAAGTTTAGCACAGTAGCTATGCAGGAAGAAATGCAGAACAATATCCCCAGTAGAGTTGGTGAGTTACTGGCAATCAGTTTTTTGGATCCCTGCCAGCAGGTCATGGTGGATTGAGATATATACACTACGTGATCAAAAGCATCTGAACACCCCCAAAAACATATGTTTTTCATACCAGGTGCACTGTGCTGTCACCTAAAGCCAGGTACTCCATATCAGTGACCTCAGTAGTCATTAGACATCGTGGGAGAGCAGAATGGGGTGCTCTGTGGAACTCACAGACTTCGAATATGCTCAGGTGATTGGGTGTCACTTGTATCATACATCAGTATGCAATATTTCCACACTCCTAAACATCCCTAGGTCCATTGTTTCTGATGAGATAGTGAAGTGGAAATGTGCAGCGACACATACAGCACAAAAACGTACAGGCTGACCTTGTCTGTTGACTGATAGAAACCGCCAACAGTTGAAGAGGATCATAATGTGTAATAGGCAGACATCTATCCAGACCATCACACAGGAATTAAAAAATGCATCTGGATCCATTGCAAGTACTATGACATTTAGGCAGGAGGTGAGAATATTCGTTTGGTGTAAGGAATGTAAACATTGGAAATTGAAGAGTGGAAAATGTTGTGTGGAGTGAAGAATCATGGTACACAGTGTGGCGATCTGATGGCAGGATGTGGGTATGGCGAATGCCCAGTGAGTGTCATCTGTCACCATGTACAGTGCCAACAGTAAAATTTGGAGATGGTGGTGTTATGGTGTGGTCATGTTTTTCATGGAGGGGGCTTACACCCCTTGTTGTTTTGTATGGCACTATCACAGCACAGGACTACACTGATGTTTTAAGCACCTTCTTGCTTCCCATTGATGCAGAGCAATTCGGGGATGGCAATTGCATCTTTCAACACAATTGAGCACCTGTTCATAACGCACGGCCTGTGGCAGAGTGGTTACACGACACTAACATCCCTGTAATGGACTAGCCTGCACAGAGTCCTAACCTGAATGCTATAGAACACCTTTAGGATGTTTTGGAACGCCGACTTCATGCCAGGCCTCACTGATCGACATCGATACCTCTCCTCAGTGCAGCACTCCATGAAGAATGGGCTGTCATTCCCCAAGAAACCTTCCAGCACCTGATTGAATGTATGCCTGCGAGAGTGGAAGCTGTCATCAAGGCTAAGGATGGGCCACCACTATATTGAATTCCAGTATTACCGATTGAGGGCACCACAAACTTGTAAGTCATTTTCAGTCAGGTGTCCGGATACTTTTGATCACATAGTGTGTCATTAGCAGTAGATGTATTATCTAAATATGTCAAACTGTACCCTTTAAAAAGAGCCACAAATAAGAGTGTAGTTAAGAAACTAGAAAAAGACTACATAGTGAATGTAAAATTGCCTGAAAAGGTCCTATCAGTCTCTGTAGCACAATTTACTTCCATAGTGTGGGACAAATTTGTAGAAACGCTGACATCAGACACATAAAGATATCAGTCTACTACCCAGCAAGCAACACTGCTGAGAGGTCCATGCAGGAATTGAGTAGGTTGTGCAGAACCGACTTCGGGAAAAAGAACATGCTACTTGGCTGGGGCATGTTACTGTATTTGAAGATATTATGAATACAGTTAAAAGTAGTTTTACTGTTTTCTCTCAGTATGAAGTAATGATAGGAATAAAACCCAATAATTTGATACCAGAGAATACTGAGTTTCCATCAGCTAACCTTTTAACCAGACAAGAGAGGGAGAACTAGTTAACCAACATTTGCTAAAGAAGGGTTCTGAAAGAAAGAAGAAACATGATGGAAAATATATAGGCCAGTTAAATTTAAGTGGAGAGATAGAGTCTTAATCAGAACTAAAGAAAAATCCAGTGAAATTGATGGGGAAGTCAAAAAATTATTTGAATAGTATCATGGGCCATTTGAAGTAACATGTGCCGGAGCAACATTCAAACTCAGGAACTTTGCTTTTCATGGGCAAGTGCTCTGCCATCGGAGTTACCCAAGCATGACTCTCAACCCATCCTCACAGCTTCAATTCCACCAGTACCTCATCTCCTACCTTACAAACTTCACAGATGCTCTCCTGTGAACCTTGCAGAACTAGCACTTGTGGAAGAAAGGATATTGCAGAGACATGGCTTAGCCACAGCGTTGGGGATGTTTCCAGAGCAAAATTTTCAATTAGCAGTGGAGCGTGCATTGATGTGAAACTTAATGGGAGATTAAAACTGTGTGCTGGACCGAGACATGAATTGGGGACTATTGCTTTTCACGGGCAAGTGCTCTACCATCAGAGCTACCCAAGCACGACTCACGACCTGTCCTCACAGCTTCAGTTCTACCAGTACATTGTGTCCTACCTTCCAAACTTCAACTGATACTAGGTTTGAGTCTCGGTTTGGCTCACAGTTTCAATCTGGCAGGAAGTTTCATATCAGCACACACTCTGCTGCAGAGTGAAAATTTCATCCTGCCTACAGACTGGTGTGCCTAATACCAAAGAAACCTGGGTCTGAAAAATATAACTGACCTGAGGAGGTATATTGGAAAATGAATGAAGATGATACAGTTGCTCAAGTGCATATATTTGTGGGATGCAAAGGAGTTTTCTCAAAATTTAAAATGATTTGTTCATTAACAATTAATGTATGAGAACATCCAGATGTTTTAATACATATTGAAGCATTTGTATTGTTGCCTTGATAAGTCTCACTTGAGATCCAGACACAGTGGACACATGGTTAACCAGGGGAGGTTTGTATAGCCAGATAATGGGGAGTCTTGATTAAAAAATATTGAGCACTCACTCTTTGGGGCTTTTGTTTGAACATTTTAATAGCATGTGGCTTGACTGGCAATGAGAGGCACAGCACTGCAGGCTGCATACTGATGAGTGTGGAGAGTGTACAGTTGTGCCAAGACTGCCTTGGACATGAGAATCTAGTTGCACCGACCTGATGCAAGTACAGGAACAACCATGAGTAGGTGTGTGAGTAAGTGAGTGAGTGAGTGTGTGTGTGTGTGTGTGTGTGTGTGTGTGTGTGTGTGTGTGTGTAAAAAGTGAAAGTGATAACATATTCTAATCTTGAGTGCTGCATGTACAAAGACTAACATGGGCACTTATTTTATGTAAAATCATTTTGGTTGCTAGCCCATTCAAAGACTTGATTATCAAATTATTAATAGCATGTTTACATAAAAATGCATCAATTATGTAAAAGGTAATATGTGTATGTGCTGACTGAATCACCACTCACCAAATTACTACACAAGTTTTTCCTTGGTTAAATATCTGGAAAAATTGGTATCACTTGACATTATGTGAGTGGCAAGATATGGTGCTACTTCACATACCACTCAACTGATGAGTGATATATGAAGTAGGAGTATGTGACATTACAAGCAGCTGGTTTGACTGTAGCAGAATGAATTGAATCTGACATGTCAGACTGTTTGTGAATGTTTGTTGGGGCAACCACTGTCAGATGGACCGTGACAGGCAGCAGTCATTGGGGTTTTTCCAGGAAGAAAGAGATGTGTGTTCCAGAGACGTGGCCATGGGATGAGCTAATATGGAGGGACCTGGGACTTGAAATGTCATCACTAATATGATTTTGATGAAAATATATATGACTTGTTAAAAGCATGTTGGATAAAAACCAATGAGCTTTGGAACCACGGCATTGGGAAGAGCTAACTGAACATAAATCCATGTCTGAAACTTTAATAGTTAAAAAGTTGTTGACATTACTGTTTATAGTAAATTGTAATGACTGAATTCATCATGAAAGTCACACTTGTGATACACCAGATGAAAGAGGATAATGCCTGCAATACAAGGAACAGATTATTTTTCTAATCAAATAGGTATAAAAGTTATAAAGAATTTAGTTTGTTCACACAAATAATGCCATAACTATGACATCCTACACAGAGGCATAAATGATCCTATCAGCATGAGTTTTCTTCGATAATTTTCCAGTAACTTATGATGTGTACTGAATTGCAGTATTTATAAAATAGGTGAAGTTAGTGTTTTGTCTAGAGTGCCAAATGTGGCAATTTATGTGTCTGAGATTTGTTTAAAATTGGTGAAATAATGTATAGTTGAGTTTGTCAAGAGGATGCAAAATAACTGCAAAGATGTTCATATGTTTCATCATAGGTATTTATATGAAACCATTATGAAAATTATGAATGGTGAGGATGAAAATATCTGCACTGAATCAAGGAGTGGTCAAGTGACCAAATCTTTAAATAAGAGTGTGAACAGAATTTGTGGTCTTACCCCTGTTGTCCTGCATCTGGAGTGTTGGTGAGATATTTTGTCTGGAGCTAGTAATACTATGGCTGGTGTTATTTTTGGGTACTGAGGACTTGACACTGTGATTTAGTGCATGCTGCTGGGTATAGATGCTATATCTGAACAAAGTGATACCAAAATTTGCATTGGTGGTAGGTACTGAACAGTTATTCAGTGAGTTATTTGTATGTGGTCACTATTCACATATATATAGTGCTTCTTTAAATAAAATTAAAAGGGATTTATATCAAAGTTAAAATCAATCTCTTTTGAGCAACATTTTTATCCTTTGGGATTTCAACCAACTGATCCAACCTCAGTACATATTTTACGAAATCATTCACTAATTTCTCACTGCTGATATATGACTTTGGTATTAACATTATTATGTTGTGTTGTTGGGCTGAAAATTGATGGTGTATGGTCACCCCCTGTTGATGTTAGCAAGACATGCTCAAAGTTAATGGCTGTACATTGCCCACACCCTGGGAATTGGTGAAAATGTCTTAAACTTGTATGTTAATAATCCAATCATTTTTTTCTGTAATCATCTTCTGATTAGGTACTGGGGTTGGACAAAAATGTGGAAAAACTGCAAGAAATGCATGCTCCTACATAAGTATAGATGATAGACAAGATTGTTGGTTGTGCAGTTGTATTTGTCCACAAACAACACCTGTGTAATGTCCTTAATATGTTCCAACTGTCACTCATGGTCATAACTGTCTTCTGAGTGCATTACATTAGCTAAGTGAATTTGAAAACGGGTGAATTGTCAGCACTCAAAGGTCAGTGCTTCTGTAAACTAGGTAGCCAAAGTGTTGGGTGTTCCAAGATTCAACATACAAAAGATTTATACCACAAACAGGGTAAGTGGAAAAACATCATATGGTCAGTTAGAACAATGGTAAAAATATGTGTTAAATGATTATGACAGAGGGTCATTGAAGAGGACTGTGATGAAGAATAAGACAGCTGTAAAAATCAATGCAGAACTGAATGTTGCACTCACGAATGCTAACACCAAAACAACATAAAGGAACTCCATAAGCAGGGAACTGCACAGTGAACTTGAACACCAAAACCAGTCATCAGTGATGCTAATGCCCATAACAGAAAAATGTGGTACTGACACCATAAAATCTGAACTGTGGAACAATGGAAGAAAGTAATTTGGTCAGATGATTCTTGCACACCATTTCCAACTTATGGCTGAACTTACATCTCAGGGGTGTAACACAGTGGGAGGTTGGTGATGATTTTGGCAGTCATATCATGGTATCCCATGGGCACCATGGGTAATCTGCAAGGTCTCATTACTGCCATAAATTATTTGACCATTTTGGCTGATGAAGTCCATCCCATGGCACAGTGTATGTTCCACAATCATGATGAGTTCCAAGACAACAGGGCATCTGTTCACTCATTTCACACCATCCAGGACTAGTTTTGTGAGCACAAAGATGAATTGTTGCATCTTCCCTGGCAATCACAGTCACCAGATGTGAATATTATTGAGCCTTTGTGATCTGCTTTTGAGAGAAGGATGCATGATCAGTATCCATCTCTCACATCGTTTCTTGAACTTTCCACTATTTTGTAGGAGGAATGGTATAAAGTTCCATTGGGAACCATGCAGGGGTCGTTATTTATCAAGTGAGATATGACTGGGAGCTATTTTGAATGCCAATGATTTTCCTATGCCACATTAGGCATGCTGTAAAAAGAGCGATGCGCGAAGCATTCAACCACTACCACCGTCATACGGGGTGGTGAAGCAATTGAATAGGTTGAAAATAAATAAATCGCCAGGTCCTGATGGGATTCCAATTTGGTTTTACAGAGAGTACTCTATTGCATTGGCTACTTACTTAGCTTATCTCTTAGCGAATCTCTTGCGCAACATAAAGTCCCGAGTGACTGGAAAAAAGCACAGGTGATGCCTGTATATAAGAAGGGTAGAAGGATGGATCCTCAAAATTACAGACCAATATCCTTAACATCGGTTTGTTGCAGGATTCTCAAACATATTCTCAGTTCGAATATAATGAATTTCCTTGAGACAGAGAAGTTGCTGTCCATGCATCAGCACGGCTTTAGAAAGCATCACTCCTGCGAAACGCAACTCGCCCTTTTTTCACATGATATCTTGCGAACCATGGATGAAGGGTATCAGACGGATGCCATATTCCTTGACTTCCGGAAAGCATTTGACTCGGTGCCCCACTGCAGACTCCTAACTAAGGTACAAGCATATGGGACTGGTTCCCAAATATGTGAGTGGCTCGAAGACTTCTTAAGTAATAGAACCCAGTACGTTGTCCTCAATGGTGAGTGTTCATCGGAGGTGAGGGTATCATCTGGAGTGCCCCAGGGAAGCGTGGTAGGTCCGCTGTTGTTTTCTATCTACATAAATGATCTTTTGGATAGGGTGGATAGCAATGTGCGTCTGTTTGCTAATGATGCTGTGGTGTATGGGAAGGTGTCGTCGTTGAGCGACTGTAGGGAAACTGATGAAAGCTCAAATGTGGGTGGCTGGTGGGGATCCGAACTGTCATCCTTCCAATTATGAGACAAATGTCTTGCTGCTGTGTCATCTGGAATAGTCAGTTGTAGGCCTTTTTAGCTATCAACCTGTTTTGGTACATACACTTAAATTTTTTCCCCCCTCAGGATTATTGATATTAAGCCCATCAAAACTTGACTGTTGGTGCTAATGTGTTATCCACAACCTATACTTAATTGTGCCATTTAGGTTCTATTTGGTTGGCACCTGCTGCTTCATGTGATTTAAAATAAGCAAAGGCCACTCTTTCCAGTTTTAGCTGATCGTAAGTATTAAATACAAGTATATTTTATACTATAAGCTTCATGTCTTAAATACTGCACTCAATCTAAATTCATCACTGAAGGCACATTTAATACTGGAAAATGACACATTTAAATTTGCTGTATCTGTTGAAGTGTTTTCATAACAGGGCAACACTTAATTTGGACTTTCAGAATTAATATTACACAATAAAACACACTTAAGGATACATAAAAACACAATTGGTATATAATCCTTATGGAATTAAATATGCTGTATCATGTAACGTTGACAGACTTTACATATAAAACACTGCTTTGGAGATACCAGCCTAATTATTTTAATTAACTAAAAACATGGAAAAAATCTGGTAACTATGCTATATGTTGTTTTATTTATTTATTTATTTATTTATTTATTATTCCGTGGGACCACATTTAGGAGAAGTCTCCATGGTCATGGAACGAGTCAATACATGAAATTATAACACGATTGTAGAAACAGATAAAATGAAATATAAGAAACATATTCAGGCGACAAGTCGTTAGTTTAAATAAAGAAAATCAAGAATGTAACACTGGAATTTGCTTAATTTTTTAGCTCTTCCAGGAGCTCCTCGACAGAATAGAAGGAGTGAGCCATGAGGAAACTCTTCAGTTTAGACTTAAAAGTGTTTGGGCTACTGCTAAGATTTTTGAGTTCTTGTGGTAGCTTATTGAAAATGGATGTAGCAGAATACTGCACTTCCTTCTGCACAAGAGTCAAGGAAGTGCATTCCACATGCAGATTTGATTTCTGCCTAGTATTAACTGAGTGAAAGCTGCTAACTCTTGGGAATAAGCTAATATTGCTAACAACAAACGACATTAAAGAAAATACATACTGTGAGGGCAATGTCAAAATTCCCAGACTATTGAATAGGGGTCGACAAGAGGTCTTCGAACTTACACCATTCATAGCTCGAACAGCCCGTTTTTGAGCCAAAAATACCCTTTTTGAATCAGAAGAATTACCCCAAAAAATAATACCATATGACATAAGCGTATGAAAATATGCGAAGTATACTACTTTTCTTGTTGAAATGTCACTTATTTCAGATACTGTTCTAATGGTAAATAAAGCGGCATTTAGTTTCTGAACAAGATCCTGAACATGGGCTTTCCACAACAGCTTACTATCTATCCGTACACCTAGGAACTTGAACTGTTCCGTCTCGCTTATAAAATGCCCATTCTGTCTGATTAAAATGTCAGTTCTTGTTGAATTGTGGGTTAGGAACTGTAAAAACTGAGTCTTACTGTGATTTAGCATCAAATTATTTTCCACAAGCCACGAACTTATATCACGAACTACATCATTTGATAATGTTTCAATATTTCACACAAGATCCTTCACTACCAAGGTGGTGTCATCAGCAAACAGAAATATTTTTGAATCACCTGTAATACTAGAAGGCATATCATTTACATAAATAAGAAACAGCAGTGGCCCCAGCACCGACCCTTGGGGAACGCCCCATTTAACAGTGCCCCATTGGGACTGAACATCATTACCACTCTCAATATTGCGGAGGATTACCTTCTGTTTTCTGTTCTTAAAGTAGGAGGCGAACCAATTGTAAGCTACTCCCCTTACTCCATAATGTTCCAACTTCTGCAGTAATATTTTGTGGTCAACACAGTCAAAAGCCTTCGTTAAATCAAAGAAAACACCTAACGTTCGCAACCTTTTATTTAATCCATCCAAAACCTCACAGAGAAAAGAGACTATAGCATTTTCAGTTGTTAAGCCATTTCTAAAACCAAACTGTACATTTGACAGCAAATTATGTGAATTTAAATGCTGCAGTAACCTTGTATATACAACCCTCTCGATAACTTTAGCAAACACCGATGGCATAGAAATAGGTCTATAATTGTCAACAGTATCCCTGTCTCCCTTTTTATAAAGTGGCTTCACTATCGAGTACTTTAATCGGTCAGGAAACTGACCACTCCTAAAGGAAAAGTTACAGATATGGCTAAGTACTGAGCTAACATACGTGGAACAATACTTCAGTATTCTGCTAGATACCCCGTCATATCCATGAGAGTTCTTGGTCTTTAGTGATTTAATTATTAACTCAATCTCCCTCTTGTCAGTATCATGGAGGAGCATTTCGGGTAACAGTCTCGGAACACTTTTTTCTAAGAGCGCTATATGATTCCCTGTTGGGACTAGGTTTCTATTTAGTTCACCTGCTATATTCAGAAAGTGATTATTAAGTACTGTACATATATGCGACTTATCAGTAACACGGACATCCCCACTACGCACTGATTCTATATTCTCGACCTGTCTCTGTAGACCAGCCACTTCCTTTACGACTGACCATATGGTTTTAATTTTATCCTGAGACTTAGCTATTCTATCTGCATACCACATACTTTTTGCCTTCCTAATAACTTTTTTAAGCACCTTACAATACTGTTTGTAATGGGCTGCTGCATTTAGATTTTGACTGTTTCTAACGTTTTGATATAATTGCCACTTTGTTCTACAAGATATTCTTATCCCTTTAGTCAGCCACCCAGGCTGCCTGTTTGTGCAAGTACCCTGTTTTGAGCGTTCTAACGGAAACAACTTTCAAAGAGCACGAGAAAAGTTTTGAGGAAGGCATTATATTTATCGTCTACTGTATCAGCACTATAAACATCTTGCCACTCTTGTTCCTTGATAAGGTTTACAAAAGTCTGTACAGCAACTGGATCAGCTTTCCTAAAAAGTTGGTAACTATATTTAACATGTGTTGCAGCACAAAAATCTTTTAGACTTAAAATTTGTGCATCATGATCTGAAAGGCCATTCACCTTTTTGCTAACAGAATGCCCTTCTAATAATGACGAATGAACAAAAATATTGTCTATGGTTGTTCTACTGTTCCCTTGCACTCTCGTTGGAAAGAATACGGTTTGCATAAGATTATATGAATTAAGGAGGTCTACCAGCATCCTTTTCCTTGCACAATCACTTATACAATTAATATTGAAGTCACCACATATAACTAACTTTTTGTATTTCCTATAAAGTGAACCAAGAACCTCCCCTAGCTTTAGCAAAAATGTTGTGAAATCGGAGCCTGGGGATCTATAAATAACAACAGTAAGAAGTTTAGCTCCACTAAATTTAACCACACCTGCACAACATTCAAACACCTTTTCAGTGCAGTACTTTGAAACATCAATTGACTCAAATGGGATACCGTTTTTCACATACATGGCTACTCCCCCACGCCGCAAAGAGCTCCTAGAAAAGCTGCCAGCCAACCTGTATCCTGGTAAAGGAAGCCTCTGAATTATCTCCTTATTTAAGAAGTGTTCAGATATACCAATAATTTCAGAGTCAACATCTACACTCCTGGAAATTGAAATAAGAACACCATGAATTCATTGTCCCAGGAAGGGGAAACTTTATTGACACATTCCTGGGGTCAGATACATCACATGATCACACTGACAGAACCACAGGCACATAGACACAGGCAACAGAGCACGCACAATTTTGGCACTAGTACAGTGTATATCCACCTTTCGCAGCAATGCAGGCTGCTATTCTCCCATGGAGACGATCGTAGAGATGCTGGATGTAGTCCTGTGGAACGGCTTGCCATGCCATTTCCACCTGGCGCCTCAGTTGGACCAGCATTCGTGCTGGACGTGCATACCGCGTGAGACGACGCTTCATCCAGTCCCAAACATGCTCAATGGGGGACAGATCCGGAGATCTTGCTGGCCAGGGTAGTTGACTTACACCTTCTAGAGCATGTTGGGTGGCACGGGATACATGCGGACGTGCATTGTCCTGTTGGAACAGCAAGTTCCCTTGCCGGTCTAGGAATGGTAGAACGATGGATTTGATGACGGTTTGGATGTACCGTGCACTATTCAGTGTCCCCTCGACGATCACCAGTGGTGTACGGCCAGTGTAGGAGATCGCTCCCCACACCATGATGCCGGGTGTTGGCCCTGTGTGCCTCGGTTGTATGTTGTCCTGATTGTGGCGCTCACCTGCACGACGCCAAACACGCATACGACCATCATTGGCACCAAGGCAGAAGCGACTCTCATCGCTGAAGACGACACGTCTCCATTCGTCCCTCCATTCACGCCTGTCGCGACACCACTGGAGGCGGGCTGCACGATGTTGGGGCGTGAGCGGAAGACGGCCTAACGGTGTGCGGGACCGTAGCCCAGCTTCATGGAGACGGTTGTGAATGGTCCTCGCCGATACCCCAGGAGCAACAGTGTGCCTAATTTGCTGGGAAGTGGCGGTGCGGTCCCCTACGGCACTGCGTAGGATCCTACGGTCTTGGCGTGCATCCGTGCATCGCTGCGGTCCGGTCCCAGGTCGACGGGCACGTGCACCTTCCGCCGACCACTGGCGACAACATCGATGTACTGTGGAGACCTCACGCCCCACGTGTTGAGCAATTCGGCGGTACGTCCACCTGGCCTCCCGCATGCCCACTATACGCCCTCGCTCAAAGTCCGTCAACTGCACATATGGTTCACGTCCACGCTGTCACGGCATGCTACCAGTGTTAAAGACTGCGATGGAGCTCCGTATGCCACGGCAAACTGGCTGACACTGACGGCGGCGGTGCACAAATGCTGCGCAGCTAGCGCCATTCGACGGCCAACACCGCGGTTCCTGGTGTGTCCGCTGTGCCGTGCGTGAGATCATTGCTTGTACAGCCCTCTCGCAGTGTCCGGAGCAAGTATGGTGGGTCTGACACACCGGTGTCAATGTGTTCTTTTTTCCATTTCCAGGAGTGTATAAGCAGTTCACTAACTTTATCTCTAATACCTTGTGTATTTTGATGAAATATACTAATTCCCTCATTAATCGGATACCCAAGCTTTGTAGAAAGTGGTTTCTTTGTTAGAGAGACTTCCCTTAAGCAGGAATATCTATCAGCTGACTTCAATCTAAAAAAGGTACAGCTCTAACACCCACAACTACCGGAATTTTCCCATGAGTGATTCCACCACCCCCACCTATGCTGTCACCTATAAGTTTTGCCAACCTCCCCTTCCCATACCTGTTGGGGTGCAGGCCATGTCTGGTGAAACCCATCCTACTGATAGACTCCACCGACACCATTGAAATGTGACTCATGCCTTCTGTCATCAGTGCACCCCCAAGTCTCATGTTATTACGCCTGACGGCTGTATTAAGATGAGGCCGATCGTGACGCTGAAACAGTTCCACGAAATGCACATCCGTGTTGCCAGTCTGAGTGGCTATCTTTTCCAGGTCACCATCTATGTCATACTCCCCATCCCTATCAATACTATTACCAGCCCCACCCACAATCACTACCTGATCCTCTTTAGTAAAATCCCTACATAACCCCCCTATGTTAAAAGTCACCTGAACCAATCCTGCATTAGGCTTCACAATGCTGGTGACCTGGTACTCAATCCCCAAAACTTCCTGCAACTGCTGGCCTACACCTCTACCATGAGAACTACCTAACAGCAGAACCTTCTTCTTTCTCTTAGACTTTGCAACTGTCCTAGCCACCGTAACTGCTGAGGTCAGCTGCATACTTCCTACATCTACAGCTACTAGAGATTCCTCTCCACTAGACTCTGACAGTTGGTCATATCTATTACAAACACCAATAGTAAAACTATCTGAAAATCTCCTTATCCTAGCAGATCTCTTGCCAACAGCCAGCTCCCATTCCCCAACCCCCTTCTCCCTCCTCATCCTATCTAGCTCCTCCTGTGCGTTTTCCAACTGCACCTGAAGGGCACAGATCTTACGCTCCTGCTCCTCTATCAACTTACTCTTGCTACATAACCTGCAGTTCCAGGAGAGGATCTTACCAGAATGCCCACTGGCTTCCCCACTGCATTCCCCCCAGTGAAAATACTTCGAACAAGTCTCACACCGCAATCCACTACTCACGAACCTACGTTGTGGTCTTCAGTCCAAACACTGGTTTGATGAATCCCTCCATGCTAGTCTATCCTGTACATGTCTGTCTATCTCTGCAAAACTACTGTGGCCTATTTTCATTTAAACCTCATTGTCTTCCTCTGCAGTTTTCACCCCTCATCAACTGATCCCTTCTTTTGGTCAGATTATACCATAAATTCCTTTTTCCATGATTAGATTCAGTACCTCCTCATTAATTTTGCCATCTACCCATCTGATCTTCATTATTCTTCTGAAACACTACATTACAGAAGCTCCTATTCAGTTCTTGTCTGAACTGTCTATTGTCCAAGTTTCAGCTGCATGCAAGGCTACACTATCAAATACCGTCAGAAAATTTTCTGTAACACACAAATTTTTATTAGAAGTTAACAACAAATTTCTTCTTTTCAGAAATATTTTTATTGCTGTTGGCATCCTATATTTTATTTCCTTTCTACTTGGGCCACCATCACTCATTATTTCTGGCTGAATAGCAACTAATTACTATCTTTATGTCTCATTTCCTAATCTAGTTCCCTCACAATCACATGATTTAATTCCACTCCATTCCATTACCCTTGTTTCACTTTTGCTGATGTCCATATTATAATCTCTTTTCAAGAAGTTATGCATCATGTCAAACTGCTCTTCCAAGTACTCCACATTTTGTGATAGAGCTACAGTGTCATCAACAAATGTCAAAGTTTTCTTCTTCCAGAACTTTAATTCAATTTCCAAATTTCTCATTGCTTTCCTTCACAGCTTGATTACTGTAAAGATTAAGCAACATCAGTGATAAGCTACAGGCCTGTCTGACTCTCTTCTTAACTACTGCTTCCCTTTCATGTCCATCCTTTCTTCTGGCTGCAGCCTGGTTTCTGCACAAATTATGCATGTCCTGCTCTTGTATTTTATTCCTGTTACCTCCATAATTTCAAAACATGTAGTCCAGTCAACATCGTCAAAAGCTATCTTTAAATCTACAACTGCTGTAAACAGAGAGTTGCTTGATAGTTCAGTAATATTCACACCTGTCAGCTCCTGCCATTTTTGGAATTGGAATTATTGTATTCATCTTAAAGTTAAAAATGGCTCTGAGCACTATGTGACTTAACTTCAGAGGTCATCAGTTGTCTAGAACTTAGAACTAATTAAACCTAACTAACCTAAGGACATCACACACATCCATGCCCGAGGTAGGATTCGAACCTATGACCGTAGCAGTCGCTCGGCTCCAGACTGCAGCACCTAGAACCGCATGGCTTCTCCAGCCGGACTTCTTAAAAGCCTGAAAGTATTTATTCCATCTCATATATCTTGCAAACTACGTGGAATAGTTTTGTCATGGCTGGCTCTCCCAAGGAGTTCAATACTTCAGAGAAAATGTCATCTACTTCATGAGCCTTGTATTGAATTATGTTATTCAGTGCTGTGGAATAAACTGCTGCTTCTATTTTCTCCAAAGGTTGGTTAGTTGATTTGGGGTATAAAAGGACCAAACTACAGAGTCATCAGCCCCTTTCTCCTGATGCTAACAAAGCTCAAGGTACAAAAACAAAAAATGTCTCTGAGCACTATGGGACTTAACTTCTGAGGTCATCAGTCCCCTAGAACTTAGAACTACTTAAACCTAACTAACCTAAGGACATCACACACATCCATGCCCGAGGCAGGATTCAAACCTACGACCATATCGGTTGTGCAGTGCCAGACTGTAGCACCTAGAACCGCTTGGCCACACCGGATGGCGCTTCTTAAAGCCTGAAAGTATTTATTCCATCTCATATATCTTGCAAAATACGTGGAATAGTTTTGTCATGGCTGGCTCTCCCAAGGAGTTCAATACTTCAGAGAAAATGTCATCTACTTCAAGAGCCTTGTATTGAATTAGGTTATTCAGTGCTGTGCAATAAACTGCTGCTTCTTTTTTCTCCAAAGGCTGGTTGGTTGGTTGATTTGGGATATAAAGGGACCAAACTACAGGGTCATCAGCCCCTTTCTCCTGATGCTAGCAAAGCTCAAGGTACAAAAACACCCAACGTACATTTGAGATAGTAAAAGGGGGAAAAGGAATGGGGAACCACACCTAAAAAGAAAACGAAAGGAATGAACAAAACAGGAAAAGTAGAAAAAGGTATTAAAACCATAGAGCAGATGGTCTGTGCTGGCTGATCACAATAATAAAAGAGGGTGAGCCTGCCACTCTGCAATACATTAAAATGCCCACCCCAAAAAGACAAGGCGGGATGAACACATGTAGGGTAAAGATGACCACCAAGACAAACAAATGCAAAGAAAGTGTGATAGAATTGAAATGGAGGGAGGGGTGGTGGCCTTGGAGGGAAGGCTAATGCCTGCCCTTAGATGGGACGATAAAAAACCCCTCACGAATAAAACATAAAACTAAATCTGCTGTTGAGGCATTGTCGCCCAATGCTGAAGTTAGGATGCTGGGAAGGTTAAAAGTCTGCTGCAGAGGGGCTAAAAGTGGGCAGTCCAGCAAGATGTGGAGGACAGTCATGTGTGAGTCACAGTGACACTGAGATGAGTCCTCATGATAGAAGACATAGCCATGTGTTAGCCACGTATGGCCAATGCAGAGCTGGCAGAGAACCATAGAGTTTCTGCGAGAGGCCCACAAATAAGACTTCACACGTTCATAGTGTCCTTAATGGCATGCAGTTTGTTGTGCATATTGAGATTATGCCATTCCGTCTCCCAAAAATGAAAAACTTTGCAGCATATTAATGATGCAGGTCAGTTACAGGAATGCCGATCTCCAGAAGTGGTTTCCATGTAGCCTGCTTGGCCAGCCTGTCAGCAAGTTCATTTCCTGGGATTCTGACATGGCCTGGGGTCCACACAAACACCACAGAATGACTGGAGCCTTCCAGGGCATAGATGGACTCCTGGATGGTGGAGGTAGCACTGGTTGATAGCTTGTAGGCTGCTCAAAGAGTCAGTACAGGGAACAAACGACTAGCTAGGGCATGAGCAGATGTGCTCAAGAGCACGAGAAATGGCTGCAAGCTCTG
Organism: Schistocerca americana; assembly: GCF_021461395.2. Lineage (NCBI taxonomy): Eukaryota > Metazoa > Arthropoda > Insecta > Orthoptera > Acrididae > Schistocerca > Schistocerca americana. The sequence goes on from NC_060119.1 coordinate 547,645,877, forward strand.
TAGTGAAAACACTGCAGCCATCTGGCAAAGAGTGCTGTTCAATATGCCCTCCACGAACATACCTGAAGCCAACGTCACCATCAGCCATTGGGCCATTGGTGTAACCACTTCATGGTCCCGGTAGATGTCAAGAATCAAGAGGAAGTGACAGTGGAGAGCTGCAAGGTTAACTGAGTCCTTAGGACCATGTGAAAGGTCCAGGCAAAGCTACAGCCTAGGTGTACACCATGGAGGTGTACGTGAATGGACCTCAAGTATAGGTGGTAAAGGCAAGGACTCCATTTAAAACAGAAGAGATCCGACCTAAACCACAATTGTAAGCCCTGACCTGGGCCTTCGATGCGGGAGATAAACTGCCATAGGTGGGAAAAGGAGATGATAATTCGGATACTGAGGAGAACTATGAATGTGTGCAACATAACTGGTGAGCAGTTGTGCATGTCTAACCTTCAATGAAGGGACTCTAGCCTCCATCAGGATGCTGGTCACCAGACTCATCCTTAGAAGCTCCTGTTGCCAGTCGAACGCCACAGTGGTGCACTGGGTCGAGTAAATGAAACGTCAAGGGCGTCGCCAAACCATAAACCAGACTCCCAAAGTCAAGGCGGGATTCAATAAGGGCTCTGTAGAGCTGCAGCAGCGTAGAACAATCTGCACCCCAGTTGGTGTTGCTGAGGCAGCATAGGGAATTGAGGTGCTGCCAACACTTCTGCTTCAGCCAACTAAGATGAGGAAGCCACGTCAATCGGGTGTCGAAAACCGTCCTAAGAATCGATTCCATTCAAAGTTCGACATTTCCCTCAATTGGGGTAATTTTCAACACAAACTATCTTTTTAACAATACACAAGCTTAGAAATATTTTTTACATGTTTACAAAATATTTTACAAATGGTTACAAAATAATTTACACATGTTCAGAAACATTTGACACATCTTTAGAGAAACCTTGAGACACATATTTAGAAAATATTTGAATAATAATGACAATCTACTCAAAGCATAAATCATAAATCTGTTACTGAATAGAAACTTCCACTTTTCTTCTTAGGCATCAGCAATGCTCTAACAGTTCTGTGTCTGTCCACAGTATTATTATCTGGAATCTCAGGAAAATTAAACATAGATTTGCTGACTTGATATGGTCACAGAAATCTGACTTCCACTTGTTTTGCACCCACTTCTATTATGATTTTGACAACTGCCTATTTCACTGTTTCCTACCAATCACACTGATCATTCTCTATGCCTCTCTGCATGACAGTTTTCCTGATTTCATTGCAGCAACTGACGTTTCAAGATTTTAAGGGTCATAACTGCACCTTAGGGTAGCACCAAGCCTCTTTTTATAAGTATGCAGCATTGTTCAGTATTCTAGGCAGTGACTGTGTTACCAGTGGCTTCAGGGAACGCAGAAGCCGACCACAAACAGCAGCAGCAGTAGCAGAAATGGCTTCCATCAATTCCTGAAGGCACTTGTCAGAAGGCTGCCATGGAAAATCACGTGTACAGAAGTGGCACTTTGAAGAAAAGGGCTTATGGCAGGGTATGGTAGAGTTGCAGCAGTGCCCAAACCAAATGTGCTGTCTAGTAGAACAACCAAATGATTGCAAGATATACCTAATGAAAGACACAATGCATCACAACTATTATCTTAAGATTTGTAAAGACATGGGTGCTTTACAAAACGCAGACCCCAGCTGGAAAAAAGTAATTCAGATCATTCAGAATCAGGCTAATCACAAGATAGCAAAATTTTACAAGCTAAACTATAATGTCTTGTTCTGTCATATTAATGCTGAATCCGAATCGTGGGGTCTTTCTATATCTCAAGTCCATGAAGAACAATTGGCGTGGGGGCATGTGGGAGTAGAGGTATGTAAACAAAAAATAGAACTGTATTGTTGTTTCCCAGATCTGCTCGGATGTGTGCAGAAATTGTTGAGGACTTGCCACGTATGTGGCTAGGGCATAACCACCTATGGCAAGCTATCATACATCCACAAGCGACAACATCAGCAAGCCCTTGCTTAACAGCAACATTGACTGGATATGCAGGCTGCTATAAAAGCCGACAAACAGGCTACAGTAGGGAAACCGACAACTTTGCACACTGACACACAAGAGACTGATATATGACCTATCAGTCACAAAACGATGATAAACCTAACTGTTATAGGTATGCTGACACTGACCTAGAGATCAACACCGGCACCCAGTGGCAGCCTCCGAGTAACACCACTGCACAATGACAGTGATATTGACCTGCAAGATACCCACTACTAACAAAGCCTACCCTTGCATGACCTGTTGCTGGCCGCAAGAAGACCGCTACTGCTCTTAAAACTCGACCCAATTACTGCAGAGGTGTTTCTTTCCCTTGGCTCTTGCCTTGGCACTTTTTTTCCTCTGCCCTTCAAAACGCTACCCTTCGTTCAACTTTCAACCCAATGTATCTCCAGATGAGCATGTATTAAAGGTTAACCTTAACAAGACGTATGCAAACATCGCAGTAACCACATCCTGCAAGACCTCACTTTAGTGAAAACTAACCCTTATGCAGAGATGGCAGTAGACCTTCTGTGTTGGCCATCATGCCAGTGTGGTTGTGGAGGGACTCCACCTCTTATTTTAAAAAAAAGTGTGTTAAAGAGATAAGTCAATAAACACATCTACTAGGATACCGCTGCATCCCATTTTGACAACTAAAGCTGGGGAAATAACAGCTATTGACATCACTAGACTATACCCTCAAGGTAAGGGAGGTATTAAGTACTTAGTGGCAGTACTCGATTTGTTTACGAAACACATATGGTTATACACAGAAAAAACCCAAAGCAAAAGCATTGCCAATTGTAAAAAGGTTGAATTTATTTATTTGTCTATATAAATCTCTTTTCCAGTACGTATATCGTACGCAGGATATTGGACAGATAACCTTTTTATCTGTTGGTTTTTCAAACATCAAATGTACATTATTTAAATTTTTATAATAAACTGGATCTATACAGTGAATAATTACAATTTTTGGTATACTGCATATTTTTAATTTATTACTACAATTAAAAATACAAATTACATTTCGTCTTACTTGAGATACTGTGAGACAGAATAGTAGCAGTTTTCAAGAAGGTAGGCTGTCACAGACTTTTTAAAGCTCTGTAGTTCAGGATTTTTTTTTTATGTCTTGATATTTTGTTGTATAATTTTGTTCCTGCATGATATACACATTTTTGGCATAGTATGGTGTAACAATGATTAACATGTATGTCACTGTCTGACCTGGTACTGTAATCTTGGACACTTTTGTTTTGAGGAAAAAGGTTTTCTTTTCTCAGTACACCTTTTTTTACCTGCATGACTACTTCTACATGTACATTTATACTCCGCAAGCCACCCAACAGTGTGTGGCGGAGGGCACTTTACGTGCCACTGTCGTTACCTCCCTTTCCTGTTCCAGTCGCGTATGGTTCGCGGGAAGAACGACTGTCTGAAAGCCTCCGTGCGCGCTCTAATCTCTCTTATTTTACATTTGTGATCTCCTCGGGAGGTATAAGTAGGGGGAAGCAATATATTCGATACCTCATCCAGAAATGCACCCTCTCAAAACCTGGCGAGCAATCTACACCGCGATGCAGAGCGCCTCTCTTGCAGAGTCTGCCACTTGAGTTTATTAAACATCTCCGTAACGCTATCACGGTTACCAAATAACCCTGTGACGAAACGCGCCGCACTTCTTTGGATCTTCTCTATCTCCTCCGTCAAACCGATCTGGTACGGATCCCACACTGATGAGCAATACTCAAGTATAGGTTGAACGAGTGTTTTGTAAGCCACCTCCTTTGTTGATGGACTACATTTTCTAAGCACTCTCCCAATGAATCTCAACCTGGCACCCGCCTTACCAATAATTAATTTTATATGATCATTCCACTTCAAATCGTTCCGCACGCATACTCCCAGATATTTTACAGAAGTAACTGCTACCAGTGTTTGTTCCGCTATCATATAATCATACAATAAAGGATCCTTCTTTCTATGTATTCGCAATAGCTTACATTTGTCTATGTTAAGGGACAGTTGCCACTCCCTGCACCAAGTGCCTATCCGCTGCAGATCTTCCTGCATTTCGCTACAATTTTCTAATGCTGCAACTTCTCTGTATACTACAGCATCATCCGCGAAAAGCCGCATGGAACTTCCAGCATATAAATGCAGGAAAGGGTAAGATCTTTAAAGAAAGGTTTGCATGGTTTTCTGCTGCTCACTTGTTTCATTATTATTATTATTGCCTGTTGTTTCCTGGAAACTGTTATGGCCTGGTGTACATTTCTCCAGAAAATGATACTGTACTTCAGTAGTGAATGTACACGAGCAAAGTCCAGAGCCCTAACTGTTTCTGCACTAGTATTAAGAGAGACTATTTTCCAAGATTCAGAACGCCCAAGACCATTCTGTATGACAATGCCTCAGATTTTACTGGAAAAAGTGGCGAACTTTCTTAATGGAGTATGGAAGCAAACAGATTTTAACATCCATTTGAACAGATCATGAATGTTTTGCCACACCTTTCCACAGATTACACGCCAGATGAGCTCATCTTGGGCAAAAACAAAGTAATGAAAGGGTGGATTCGTTTTCTCAAATACCGACCAACAGTACATCTTTCCAAGAGAAGAACTGTTAGCAATCATTTCCTTAAATGCATGTGCGCAAACAAGAAAGATTGGTTATGACAAGCTGCTAAGCTGGATTGAAAAATACTCTGTAAGAGATTTGATTCTACTTTAAAGTCGTCCCAAATCATATTTGCATAAACGTAAGAACAAGAAATGGCAATTATGAGACAACAGTCCATTCAGAACTGTTAAAATTCTGCATTAGGGATCATACTTGTTAGCATGTCCTAACTCTAACAACATCAAAGGTACGTACCATCACTGAGGTTGAAAAAGATATATCAAGTAAAGTAGTATTTTCCCGAAATAAAGAAATCTATCAATGACAATGTGTCACACCAGCAACAGGCTGAAAAATTTAATATGTAACTCTATATTTTAATATGTTGAGTATTTACAAGAATATAGTGATATCAAGAAGTTGGCTACAAAAGTGAGTATGAATGTAACCTACATTTCAACCCCAGACAAAATATAATCCGTGTTTTGGAAATACGTGAGCCAACCTAACCAAGCCGGCCGAGCGGTTCTAGGTGCTTCAGTCCAGAACCGCGCGACTGCTACGGCCGCAGGTTTGAATCCTGCCTCGGGCATGGGTGTGTGATGTCCTTAGGTTAGTTAGGTTTAAGTAGAGGTGTGGGCCAGCAGTTGCAGGAAGTGTTGGGGAATGAGTACCAGGTCACCAGCATTGTGAAGCCTAGTGCAGGATTGGCTCAGGTGACTGAAAGCATAGGGGAGTTATGTAAGAATTTTACAAAAGAGGATCAGGTAGTGATATTGGGTGGAGCAGGGGACAGTCTCGATAGGGACGGGGAATATGATGTCAGTGGTGACTTCATTAAGATAGCTACTCAAACTGGTGGCACTAATGTGCATTTCGTGCAACTGTTTCAGCGTCATGGTCGGCCTCACATTAATGCGGCTGTTAGGTGCGTTAATGTGGGGCTGGGGAGGGCACTGACGGCGGAGGGCATGGATCACATCTCAGTGGTGCCAGTTGGGTCTATCGGTAGATGGTGTTTCACTAGGCATGGCCTGCACCTCAATAGGTATGGGAAGGGGAGGCTGGCTAAGCTTATAGGTGACAGTGTAGTGGGTGGTGGTGGTGGTGGTGGTAGTGGTATCACTCATGGAAAAATTCCTGTAGTAGTTGGTGTTAGAGCTGCACCTTTTTTTAGACTGCAGTCAGCTGATAGGTATACCTGCTTAGAGGAAGTGCCTCTAACTAAGGGCTCACCTCCAGAGGATGTAATGTTTCCAAGTAGAGAAGGAATTAGCATATTTCATCAAAATATAAGAGGTATTAGAGATAAAATTAGTGAACTGCTGATAGATGTTAACTCTGAAATTATTGGTATATCAGGGCACCACTTAAATAATTTGATAATTCAGAGGCTTCCTTTAGCAGGCTACAGATTAGTTGGCTGTTTCTCAAGGAGTTCCTTGCGGGGTGGGGGAGTGGCTCTGTACATAAAAAACAGTATTTCATTTGAGTACATAGACGTATCACAACACTGCACTGAACAGATATTTGAAAGTTGTGCAGCATTAGTTGAATTTAGTGAAACTAAACTTCTAATTGCTGTTGCTTATAGGTCCCCTAACTCCGACTTCAGAGTATTTTTGCTTAAGCTACAGAGGGTTCTTGATTCACTTTGTAGGAAGTACCAGAAAGTAGTTATATGTGGTGACTTCAATATTAATTTTGTACATGATTGTGCAAGGAAAAGGATGTTGGTAGATCTCCTAAATTCATATGATCTGATGCAAACTGTGTTTTTTTCCAACTAGGGTGCAGGGGAATAGTAGCACAGTCATAGACAATATTTTTATTCATTCTTCATTACTAGATGGGCATTCTGTTAGTAAAAGGGTCAATGGCCTTTCAGACCATGATGCACAAATTTTAACATTAAAAGGTTTTTGTACTCAAACCAACGTCGTATTTAATTACAAACTACGTAGAAAAAAATTAATCCAACAGCAATAGAGAGGAGTTTTTCAAAACTTGTCAAGGAACAAGAGTGGCAAGATGTTTATAGTGCCGATAATATAGATTCCGATAATATAGATGATAAATACAATGCTTTCCATAACACATTTCTCATGCTCTTTGAGAGCTGCTTTCCATTAGAACATTCTAAACGGGGTACTAGCAGTAATGGACAGCCCAGTTGGCTGACTAGTGGGATAAGGATATCATGTAGAACAAAGCAGAAATTATATCAAAATGTTAGAAGTAGTCACAATCAAGCTACTGTCGCCCATTACAAACAGTATTGTAAGGTGCTTAAAAATGTTATTAGCAAGGCAAAAAGTATGTGGTATGCAAACAGAATAGCTAATTCAAAGGATAAAATTAAAGCCATATGGTCAGTTGTGAAGGAAGTGTCTGATCAGCAGCACAAGGTTGATGATATAAAGTCAGTTCACAGTAATAATATTTCTGTTACTGATAAATCAGATATATGTACAGTATTTAACAACCATTTTCTGAGCATTGCTGGTGAATTAAATAAAAATTAGTTTCTGCAGGAAATCATATAAATTTCTTAGCAAATGCCTTTCCGAGATTGACGTCTGAAATACTCCTCTGTGATACAGACAAGAGGGAGATTAAGTCAATAATTAAATCACTGAAGACTAAGGACTCTCGTGGTTATGATGGAGTGTCTAGTGGAATATTAAAGTACTGTGCTGCACATGTTAGCCCTGTATTTTGACATATTTGTAATTTTTCCTTTAGGAATGGTCAGTTTCCTAAGCGATTAAAGTACTCAGTAGTAAAGCCGCTATATAAAAAGGGAGAAAGGGATGATGTAGATAATTTTAGACCTATTTCTATGCCATCAGTGTTTGCAAAAGTTATCGAAAAGGCCGTGTATGTAAGGTTAATTGATCATTTTATATCACACGATTTGCTATCAAATGTACAGTTCGGCTTTACAAGTCGTTTGACAACTGAAAATGCTATATTCTCTTTTCTCTGTGAGGTACTGGATGGGCTAAACAAAAAGTTTCGAACGCTTGGCGTATTTTTTGATTTAACAAAGGCATTTGACTGTGTTGATCTCACAATATTGCTCCAGAAGTTGGATCATTACGGAATAAGGGGAGTAGCTCACAATTGGTTCACCTCTTACTTTAGCAACAGGCAGCAAAAGGTCATTATTCACAATGTTGATAATGGCTGTGATGTGGGGTCTGAGTGGGGTACTGTCAAGTGGGGGGTGCCCCAGGGATCAGTGTTGGGGCCGCTCCTGTTCCTTATTTATATAAATGATATGCCCTCTAGTATTATGGGTAACTCTAAAATATTTCTGTTTGCTGATGACACTAGCTTGGTAGTAAAGGATGTTGTGTGCAACATTGACTCGGTTTCAAGTAGTGCAGTACATGACCTCAGTTCATGGCTTGTAGAAAATAAACTAACATTAAAACATAGTAAGACTCAGTTTTTACAGTTTCTAACACACAATTCAACAAAACCCAACGTTTTAATCTCACAGAACGGGCATATGATTAGTGAAACTGAACAGTTCAAATTCCTAGATGTTCAGATAGATAGTAAGCTGTCGTGGAAAGCCCACATTCAGGATCTTGTTCAAAGACTTAATACTGCCATTTTCACTATTCGAACGGTATCGAAAGCGAGTGATACTTCGACACGTAAATTAGTCTACTTTGCATATTTTCATTCACTTATGTTGTATGGTATTATGTTTTGGGATAACTCTTCCCATTCTAGAAGGATATTTTTGGCTCAGAAACGGGTGGTTCGGGCAATAAGTGGTGTGAGTTCACGAACCTCTTGTCGACCTCTGTTCACGAGTCTGGGTATTTTGACATTGGCCTCTCAATACGTATATCCCTTATTGTCGTTTCTTGTTACCAATATTAGCTTATTTCCAACAATAAGCAGCTGTTCAAAATGGTTCAAATGGCTCTAAGCACTATGGGACTTAACTTCTAAGGTCATCAGTCCCCTAGAACTTAGAACTACTTAAACCTAACTAACCTAAGGACATCACACACATCCATGCCTGAGGCAGGATTCGAACCTGCGACCGTAGTGGTCGCGCGGTTCCAGACTGAAGCGCCTAGAACCGCTCGGCCACCCCGGCCGGCAATAAGCAGCTGTCACTCGATTAATACTCGGCAGATATCAAATCTCCATTTGGGTCGGAGTTCCTTAACTCTTGTGCAAAAAGATGTGCAGTATATTGCTGCATCCATTTTCAATAAGCTGCCACTCGAATTCAAAAATCTTAGCAGTAATCCACGCGCTTTCAAATCGAAACTGAAGAGTTTCCTTATGGGTCACTCCTTCTACTCTGTCGAGGAGTTCCTTGAGAAATTAAGCTGATTCTCATTGTAAGGCTGATAGCGCTTGCTTAAGTTTATGGACTGATTTTCTTTCAGGTTCATGAATATTTATTTTTATCTGTTATTACTTTTATGTTGTAAGTTCATGTACTGACACATTCCATGACCTTGGAGATTTTCTCCTCAATTTGGTCCTACCGAACTTGACATGTAAATAAATAGATAAATAAATAAATAGTTCTAAGTTCTAGGGGACTTATGACCTCCGCTGTTGAGTTCCATAGTGCTCTTAGCCATTTCAACCATTTTTTCGACCTAACCAAAGTAGTGTTACAGAGTAAATGTTTATTTATGTTGTAAATAGTGATGTGGATTTTAAGTTCTCCTTACATGGCAAAAGAACTGTCGTAAAAATAAAGGGTTTTAAAACCCGCAACATGTCAAATGTGACAATTTTCTTAGTGTACAAAGACCTTGTGCTGCATGCTTTACAAAATTAAAAGTTTTCTTCCAAGTACAGATCTGTAAATAAAAAACATGTTCAAATGACAGTGCAAAAATTTTTAACTAACTTTGTGGATTAGTTTGAGTGTCTAACAAAAAGCAAATGATTTTACACGAGACTTGACCGTTTGTATCATTCGGTTTTGCAGACTTTCGTCACTTAGACTTTTCCGTTTTGTAGTGTTAGGGACCTTTTATGACGCTATTGGCGGATCTACAGAACCTGGTGTCCCAATCTTTTCCATATAAATAATTTTAGCATACAAAATATTAGGCCAAAACAAAAGTATCTAACCAAAATGTTCCACATTTGGGGAACTATAAATATGTAAATACAGTGAAGAAAAAAACAAACTGTATCCTATCATTGAACAGGGTGACACAAGGGAGACAGGCAGTTTTTAATGAAATAATACTCAGCCAACTTTAAAATTAATGCATGTTTATTTACACAAAATCAAAGCACATTATTTGCCATTTTAGTTAACAAAGTTATTTCTGAAAAATAATGTCATCAAGGTGATACCCATCATTTCGAATGCAGGACTCAAATGTCTTCTCAAAATCCTCCATCACATGGACTAAAATCTCTGCAGGGATGGCAGCAATTTCTTGAATGATAGCATTCTTCAACTCGTCCAAATTTCGTGGTTTGTGGCTATAGACACAGTTCTTTAAGGTACCCCCACAGAAAAAAGTCACATACTGACAAATCGGGAGACCTAGGAGGCCAAGGAACATTGCCAAAACGTGAGATAATCCGGCCAGGAAACATGCGTCTATGAACTGTCATTGAAGTATTTGTGGTGTGCGATGTTGCCCCAGCAAGGGACTCGTCGTCTTCTTAGTTCTGGTTTCAAGAATGTTTCAAGCATACGAATGTAACGAACCGAATTAACAGTAACTGTGGCCCCGTTCTCTTTAAAAAAAAAAAAAAAAAAAAAAAAGGTCCACCCGTTTAAATGAAAATGAGCTACATTGCTCATCAATAAAATTTCATTTTCATTCAATCGCAAAATCACTGGCATTCTCTAAGCGAAGTCCTCTCGTACAGCCAAATCAGTTTCCTTAAGTTGTTGGACAATGAGAATTGAGTAGGGATGGAATTTTAATTCTTTATGCAAAATTCGTCTAACCGATTCACGATTAATTCGTAACTCACTAGCGTGACGTCTAGCTGACTGTCCTGGGCTTCTGACTGCCGTTTGCCTTACCCTTTCAAAATTTTCAGGTGTCGTTACTCTGCGTCTCAGGCCAGGATGCTTCTTATCCAGTATGTTTCCAGTTGATCTGAAGTTTTCCACCCATCTGAGGATTGTGTTACGGCTCGGAACAGCTCCATGTCGACCGACATTAAACCGCTCACGAAACAATCGCTGCGTAGCAATAATACACTCCTGGAAATTCAAATAAGAACACCGTGAATTCATTGTCCCAGGGAGGGGAAACTTTATTGACACATTCCTGGGGTCAGATACATCACATGATCACACTGACAGAACCACAGGCACATAGACACAGGCAACAGAGCATGCACAATGTCGGCACTAGTACAGTGTATATCCACTTTTCGCAGCAATGCAGGCTGCTATTCTCCCATGGAGACGATCGTAGAGATGCTGGATGTAGTCCTGTGGAACGGCTTGCCATGCCATTTCCACCTGGCGCCTCAGTTGGACCAGCGTTCGTGCTGGACGCACAGACCGCGTGAGACGACGCTTCATCCAGTCCCAAACATGCTCAATGGGGGACAGATCCGGAGATCTTGCTGGCCAGGGTAGTTGACTTACACCTTCTAGAGCACGTTGGGTGGCACGGGATACATGTGGACGTGCATTGTCCTGTTGGAACAGCAAGTTCCCTTGCCGGTCTAGGAATGGTAGAACGATGGGTTCGATGACGGTTTGGATGTACCGTGCACTATTCAGTGTCCCCTCGACGATCACCAGTGGTGTACGGCCAGTGTAGGAGATCGCTCCCCACACCATGATGCCGGGTGTTGGCCCTGTGTGCCTCGGTCGTATGCAATCCTGATTGTGGCGCTCACCTGCACGGCGCCAAACACGCATACGACCATCATTGGCACCAAGGCAGAAGCGACTCTCATCGCTGAAGACGACACGTCTCCATTCGTTCCTCCATTCACGCCTGTCGCGACACCACTGGAGGCGGGCTGCACGATGTTGGGGCGTGAGCGGAAGACGGCCTAACGGTGTGCGGGACCGTAGCCCAGCTTCATGGAGACGGTTGCGAATGGTCCTCGCCGATACCCCAGGAGCAACAGTGTCCCTAATTTGCTGGGAAGTGGCGGTGCGGTCCCCTACGGCACTGCGTAGGATCCTACGGTCTTGGCGTGCATCCGTGCGTCGCTGCGGTCCGGTCCCAGGTCGACGGGCACGTGCACCTTCCGCCGACCACTGGCGACAACATCGATGTACTGTGGAGACCTCACGCCCCACGTGTTGAGCAATTCGGCGGTACGTCCACCCGGCCTCCCGCATGCCCACTATACGCCCTCGCTCAAAGTCCGTCAACTGCACATACGGTTCACGTCCACGCTGTCGCGGCATGCTACCAGTGTTAAAGACTGCGATGGAGCTCCGTATGCCACGGCAAACTGGCTGACACTGACGGCGGCGGTGCACAAATGCTGCGCAGCTAGCGCCATTCGACGGCCAACACCGCGGTTCCTGGTGTGTCCGCTGTGCCGTGCGTGTGATCATTGCTTGTACAGCCCTCTCGCAGTGTCCGGAGCAAGTATGGTGGGTCTGACACACCGGTGTCAATGTGTTCTTTTTTCCATTTCCAGGAGTGTAGACTCACCACTTTTCACAAAACTGTCATAGGCAAACACTCGATGTCGCAAGTCCCACTGCTCCATAGTGACTGAGTAAATGAAATGGCGTCTTGTGTGGATCAGAACTATCCCCAGCACCGCGCCCTCAGTACTATGCAGTTCAAAACCGTCCTTCTCCCATGTGTCACCCTGTGACCGAGGGAGGTGGCGCAGTGGTTAGCACACCGTACTCTCATTCGGCAGAACTATGGTTCAAACCCATGTCCAGCCATCCTGATTCAGGTTTTGCGTGATTTTCCTAGATCACTTCTGGCAAATGCCGGGATGGTTCCTTTGAAAGTGCACGGCCGATTTCCTTCCCCATTCCTCCGTAACTCGAGCTTCTCCGTTTCTAATGACCTTGTTGTCAATGGGACGTTCTACATGGATACTCTGCAATCACATTTAAATTCCTGGCAGTGTGTTCATCGAATGTTAACACTAATCTCCTCCTCCTCTGTACCAGAGACAGAAAATTTGTGTAGTGAATAGCATTCTGCAAATAAAAATCACGATCTGCTCTAATAACAAAAACAGTACTAGCTTCTCACAAAAACGCCTTGGACAACCTAAGCAGGAAACGTACCTTAGGAAACAGAACAGACACCCAAAGACGTTTTAATACGACAAGCTGTTATACCGAACTGAAAGAAATGAGGGCAGTGAAATCAAAAAAGGTGAATGTATACAGTGAAAGTTACTCACCTCCGCCCAGGTATGGTGGTTAGAAATAAATGATGAAGTCGTAAACACAGTATCCGGTGATGTGCTGCAAACAAGGACACAAATACTGCAACGTCCGCACCCATGCACACGTTGTAAACCGTGAGAGATCGGCAATGTAAATTGCCACCAACAACACAGGAACATTGTTAGTGCGTGGCGTTAAGCGCCTGTTTGAATTTCAAACTAGTCTGTACTCGAGTGTCAATATGCATAGGACAAAACACTTGTGTGCACACAGAAATTAGTTTATTTTGAAGTGAAAACCTTAAAATAATGAATGACTGTAGTAGTAAAACGAATTGATTTAGTCTGAATGATGTGGTTTGTGAAGCCACTAACACGAACCAGTATCAACTCTGTGTACAGCATCAGGTCCTGCACCTATAGATCGCGATCATACGAACTAACTGCGAACTCATTTTACCTTCACCTATAGATCGTGATCATACGAACTAACTGCGAACTCATTTTACGCCAATAAACAATTCGTCAGTGCTTGAAGGTTTTTCGTTCTGTCGTTGCAACTACAAAAATGCGCGTGGTGTTTTTTAGTTGCAATGACAGAGCGATCATACACTCAAGAATTGTAAAGCAGCTGCGGACAATATGGCCACACAAATGAAGAATTTAATTCGACTGTTGTATTTGTGTTGGCAGCTTTGCTCTTTGCAACCATTGTCTCCGAACTGTGAATGTGCTGCTCTCACTTCTGTCAGATAGAGGCCTCACAGAACTGATGGGGGTGTCCAATTACTACGGCTCGTAAATGGTAAAATCATCAAGAGCAAATTTTATTCTGAAATCACTACATTTTTTTAGATGTGTATCAGATGCAGTAGGAAGAACGCTTCCTACAATGAAATATTCCATTTGTGAAGGAGAGAGAAATCAAATTAATTTGACAACTTCATTTTTACAAATCTTACTACTTTATTCAAACACCGGAACAAAACGCGTCACAGGTTGCCAGCCGATTTCTATTACCAAGGGCGGGTCGTGGTCTCTCGGAAACTCAAAAGCCAGTAATTCTCCCTAATTCAAGACACAGACTAAATGGCAACACGACTGAATGCTTCGAGCTCCTAAGTTCGATTATTTATATCCTTGTAGCTATGCTTCCTGCGTAATCCTGGTGGCGAGGGACGAATAGATTTGCTTCATATCACTTGTCCTCTCAGCTTTTTGTAGCTCACTCTGCACTGATCACAGGTTGCTAGGCCCGGTTAAACTTTCAATGTTTGAGTGTCTCGGTAGCACCTTCACTCTTGGTCACACTCTATTGTGAAATCTGCGGTACGATGCAACTCGTCCGCGTCCGTTGTAGGAAGTCCGTCTCGCCAGAATGTTTTGACGTAAAATCAACAATACTGGCCAGTGCCTTACTGGATTAGTACATCTGCCGAACTGGCCTCTGCTGTCAGGTCGTGGCTGGATTTGAACTCCAAAAAATTTACAATTCGCATGCCGAACTTTATCGGGGCGCAGCAGTTCAGTCTCCAGAGGAACAGTTGTTAGTGGGCTGGAACGTTTGTAGTATGCAGTACACGACTGTGTGATTGCTGGATGTTTTGTAGGTGATAGGCAGAGAACACAGCAATTATGCTTCTCGAAAAAATTGCGTGACTCATCTACTATTTAAATTTTTGGTGGACATTTCGCTAAGGCAATGAAGTAAGCACTTTTGTGAAGAGATACTTTTTTCCATATTAAAGCATGATACATACAAAGGTCGTTCAAAAAGTTTTGCATATTCGTCTCTAATTTTTTTATTTTTTGCAGGAGGAGAATGAAATTTTTTGTGTACATGCTTGGAATATTTAGCTATACGTTGAGCCTACTCAATGTAGCCTCCATCAGCTGTGACGCATCTGGCCCAACGTTCTTTCCATGATGTAAATGCACTTTGGTAAAATTCTGGGGACTGACTTTTACACCGTCGCTTGATACAGGAAATAAGGTCTTTCTCACTACCAAATGTTTCACCGCGCAGGTGGGCCTTCGACGACCAAGGAGGTAAAAATCATACGGAACCAAGTCAGGACTGTAGGGAGAATGAGGAACAATTTTCCAACCCATTTTCCTGATTTTCTCATGCGTCGTAAGAGCCGTGTGGGGTCTGGCATTGTCATGGTGTAGTCTGATGAGCTGACCCTGAAGCTGTGGTCTGTGGGTCTTGATGGCACGTCGCAGCTTGTCCAGTGACAAACAGTCATGGTCCCGGTTAATTGTGGAGCCAGGTTCCAAAAAGTCCATGAAAATGACACCACACTGATCCCAGAAGAAGGAGGCCATTACCTTTCGGCCTGCTTTTCGTGAAAGTCTTGTTTTCTTCTTCCGAGGGGAACCCATATGACGCCACTCTATGGACTGGGTTTTGCTCTCAGGTTCGGACAAAAACAACCATGTTTCATCCTGGGTAATGACGCCGTTGAAAAACTGTTTCCACTCTTCAGTAAAGGTCTTCGTGAGACCCTCGCACACATTCTTCCTCATCGTTTCCATTTCTCTTGTCAATAATCTAGGCACCCAACGTACACATATTTGTCTGTACCCTAGTGACTGTACCAGTGATACCACACTACCCAATGACAAACGAGTAATTTCAGCAAGCTGTTGTGTCATCACACATCTGTCATTTTGGATGATTTGATCAATGGTCTCCTTATTCACATCACTCACTGCCATCGATGGTCTACCGCATCGTGGATTGTCCAGTAGAGAGGAATCACCTTGTTTAAACCTCTGCAACCACCGCTGGATACTGCTGCGATTCACTGTGTCCTCCCCACAAAGAGGGAGCAACTTCCTGTGAATCGATGTGGCAGAGTCATCGCCGGTCTTGAAGAGGAACTCCATCACCGACCGTTGTCGCAACCTGACATCTACTTCACGGTCCATTATGGCTCAACTGCAAATAAAAGAAAACACTTTTATTTACCAACTTATAGCTAAATGTTCGAAGTATGTTCACAAAAATTTCACTCTCCTCCATCAAAAAATAAAAAAAAATTGGAGACAACTGTGCAAAACTTTTTGAACCGCCTTTGTATTTTATTGTTATTAAAATTTAAGACATATGTGGCGCGTTAAAAGAAACAGTGATGGCAAGCTATACTTGGGGAAAGGAGGACAGTAAAAAAAACTATTACCCTCCCAGGACATAAAACGTAATGGTGTTTTCAATTGCTGCAAACTTCATGTCTGCAGTAATGAATATCCATTTGCTACGCTCGTCTCAGCTCACCGGCAACGATTCTCTATCAACCTGTGTGCTCTAACAGTACGAGATAAAGTTATAGAGCGTTGTTGGCTCCCACTCTGTCTGAATAGAGCAGAATACCTGGCGTTGCTTCGAGATTTGACCTCTTGTTGTCCGTGGGAGGATGTGGTTTCAACGTGATGGTACAGCATCCAACATCGACACTCATGTCCATGAGCAACTGAACAATATGTACCTTCATTGATGGAAGAGGATGTCCCGCCCCTTAGACAACAAGGATATCACGCCTGTGGACTTTTTCCTATAGGAATACGTTAATTTATTGGTATTGGAGACCTCAGTAGAACTTGAAGAGTGTACCTTCCCGTTGGTCTCCATTTGAGATTAATTAAAAACTGATGGCTCATTAGCTACTAAGACCGAATGTGCCTGAGTGGCTTATTGAGATAAACGGGTGATAAACAGTCGCCAGATTAATGTCATCCTACGATCCTCAGCAAGAGTAACCGCTCACATTGATCATAATACTCTCGAATACTGCAGTTTGAGGCTTTCCTGATGTCATAAACAGTTTAATACTTAGGCACCAACGCTCATTTGAACTCTTCCGTCAAGAGGGTGACCTTGGAGTTGGAGTGGCTGCATAGGACGGATATAGGGTCCCATATTGGTTTGGTTCCTGTGGATGCTATCGATAGGTGGGACTACACTAGGCATGGCCTTCACCTCAATAGGAAAGGGCAGGGAAAACTGTCTGTGTTGTTTGCAGAAAACGTAAGGGGGGGCACTGTCACAAGTGGTAAAATACCAGTGGTCACAGGTGGCAGAGGAATGCCTTTTTTAGGATAGGGAAGGGGGAAAGAAAACGAGTTTTAAGAGAGATTGGCAGACACACTCAGTTTGAGAAAACAGATGAACAGGAGTCAGATTTTAGCATACAGATTCCATTTAAATAATGTTTAACAGAAAGTAATCAGAAACTGCCAGTTCATCTTCGCCAAAGCAGTTATAATCCCATTAGTATGCAGTATCAGTTATCTTTATTACACCAGAACATTCCGGGACTCAGAAATAAAATTGATGAACTACTCATTTGTATTGATGAAATGAATTCATCTAACCAAATTGACATAATCTGCGTCTCTGAACATCAAGTGACCAGGATTTAAGCTAGCTTCCTACTTCTGCATAGTAGATATGGATGGAGGAGGGGTTACCACATTTATTAAAAACTGCCATAAATTCAAGAACATTGACATTAATCAATTCTGTTTAGACCAGCATCTAGAAGCATGTGCAACAGAAGTAGAGTTCCATAACAGATCCTATATAATAGTAACTATTTACCGAACACCTGCAGGAAATTATAATCTATTCATAAATCATCTAGAAGCTCTTTTGGGTTATTTAACAGGAAGAAACAAAGAAATTTTGATTGCTGGTGACTTTAATACAGATTTGCTAATGCAATCTTCCAGTAAACATTTACTGCAGTTAGTAATGTTGTCTTTCAATCTAACTCACACTGTAAACTTTCCAACTAGGATCACAAAATCCTCAAGGACAGCCATTGATAACATTTTTATAGACAAATCAAAGGAACAAAATCATATCATAAAACCTGTAATAAATGGACTATCAGATCATGACATGCAGCACCTTGTTTTAGATGTAAATTCTGAGGAGATTATCAAGACTGCTAAGTCTGAGTACAGGAGAGTAGTCAGTCAACCAAAAATTGAGTGTTTTAGAAAACTGCTCAAAGGTATGAACTGGAAAGATGTTTATAGTGCCCATGACATGAATGAAAAATGTAATACATTCTTGAACAATGTCAGTACCATGTTTGAAAACTGTTTTCCTCTAAAAGTTACTCAAATTAAACAGAAGTCTATAATAAAACCATGGATTACACAAGGAATAAAGATTTCCTGCAAGACAAAAAGGAAAATGTATCTGTTGACCAAGAATAGCTCCAATACTGATGACTTAGCTAAATACAAGGAATACTGTAAAATATTAAAAAAAGTAATTCAGACATCTAAACAAATGCACTACGAGAAGAAGATAGCAATGTCAGGGAACAAAATAAAAACAATATGGGATATAGTGAAAGAGGAGACTGGTAGAACCAGAAAGGAACAGGAGCAAATAGCATTGAGGGTAGATGACACATTAGTAACCGATGGGCATAGTGTAGCAAATCTATTTAACAAGTACTTTATATCCGTTACTGATAGAATGGGATTGTCAGGATCAGTAAATAATGCCCTTGAATATCTGAAACTAGCCTTTACAAATAGCTTCACCTACATGAATATGTCACTCGCTTCACCAAAAGAAATAACTTCCATAATAAAATATTTGAAAACAAAGCATTGTAGTGGTTACGATGAAATATCAACAGAGTTAATTAAGGCATGTTCTTGTGAGTTTAGCACAATTCTAAGTTACTTGTGCAACCAGTCAATTATAACTGGGACATTTCCTGACTGGCTAAAATATGCAGATGTTAAGCCTCTATTCAAGAAAGGGGATAAAGAGATACCATCAAACTACAGACCGATTACACTTTTGCCAGCATTCTCAAAAATTTTAGAAAAAGTAATGTACAAGCAGCTTCTCAACCATCTGACCACAAATAACATATTATCAAGAACACAATTTGGATTTCTGAAGGGTTCTGATATCGAGAAGGCTATTTACACCTACAGTGAAAATGTACTTAATTCATTAAATAACAAATTACAAGCAGCAGGTATTTTCTGTGATTTGTCAAAGGCAATTGATTGTGTGAACCACAACATCCTTTTAAATAAATTAGAATTCTATGGTGTCACGGGCAGTGCTGCAAAATGGTTCAAGTCATGCCTAGCTAACAGGAAACAAAGGGTGTCAGTACAAGGGACTAGTGAATTAAGTCAGAATGGGAAGAAATTACATGTGGTGTCCCACAAGGATCCATCTTAGGGACATTGCTTTTTCTTGTGTACATTAATGATCTCTCATCAGTTACACTGCCAGAAGGAGAGTTCGTTATGTTTGCAGATGACACAAGTACTGCAATAAGTAGTATGTCGAGTGTAGTTCTAAAAAGATCTGCTACTGATATTTTCATGGATATTAATAAATGGTTTAAAGCCGACTCATTGACATTAAACTTAGAAAAGACTCACTACATGCAATTCAGAACCTGTAAGAGGTTTCCACCCAGCATATGCACAAAGTATGAAGAAGAGCAGATAGAAGAGGTTGACAGTCTTAAATTCCTGGGATTACAACTTGATAATAAATTCAGTTGGGAGGAGCACACCACAGAACTGCAGAAACGCCTTAACAAATCTGTATTTGCAATTCGAGTGTTAGCAGACAAAGGCGACATAAAAATGAAAAAGCTTGCATACTTTGCCTACTTTCATTCCATAATGTCATATGGTATAATATTTTGGGGTAACTCTTCAAGTCAAACAAAAGTTTTCAGAGTCCAAAAGCGTGTAATACATATTATTTGTGGAGTAAATTCACGGACGTCATGTAGAAACCTCTTCAAAGAACTGGGTATACTAACCACTGCCTCTCGGTATATTTACTCCTTAATGAAATTTGTCCTAAATAATATATCTCTTTTTCTAACAAACAGCTCAGTTCATACATACAATATCAGGAACAAAAATGATCTGCCCAAAGACTTCAAAGCACTTACTTTAGTTCAAAAAGGGGTCCACTATTCAGGAACACTCATCTTCAATAATTTGCCAGCAAACATAAAAATTTTAGTTACAAATAAAGATCAATTTAAAAGGAGCCTGAAAGACTTACTAGTGGCCAACTCCTTCTACTCCATTGACGAATTTTTTAATAGAAACAAATTTATTAGTATTGTTATTTCAGAAAAAAAAGAAAAAAAATTGACATGTTCCACATCCACGAGGATCTCCTCAGCATGGATCTATGGAACGAAAAACTAATCTAATCATCTAATCTAATCTTGCCTTCGTGCATGACCGAGGCCCACTGTTTGCGGTTGGGTTTTCCCCTGCCGCGCATGCGGTTTATGTGGCTTATTTCTCCGGGAGGGATCTTTGGATGTCAACGTCCGAAGTGATGACGTATAGCCACGCCTCCTGGCGTCTGTGCTTTCTAGCGAAGCAGTGTGTACTTTGGCGAGTCTCTACAGCCCCACACAAACGCACCTGGAGGATAACGAGCAGTAGCCATTAAAAAAACTTAGCAGTTTCGGTAATACTATCTCATACAACGCCACAAACCTTTTCAAGCCCTCACTGATATGATCTGGATCTAGGGAACCGCTGTGATTCTATTTGTAGCATTGAACAGCAGTGTTGTGACCGCTGGTCGGTTCCAGGGCTACAAGCTGTGTGGGGCATAGTAAGGCACAAGCTATTATCTGGGCTGGTCATGGAAAAAAAGAACTGAGGAAGCCTCGTAAAATTATATATACATTCAACGTTATTTCTTATGAACAGGCTATGATGGGAAAACAGCAAGTATCCCACTAATTGTGAGATGGATCGCAGGAACACTTGCACCAGGATTTTACTACAAATGGAGAGATTACTTGTATGCTGCAGTAGGGACTGCGGCGGCGGCAGTGGAACAGTGGCGTGTGCACTCCAGAGACGAGTGGGGCGCACGTGTCATACGAGTGACAAAGTGCGAATGGAATTTTCACATATTGTCATGGAAAAACTAGTGATCGATGATTATTACGCGGATTAACTGGAATAATCTCTCAAGTAGAGGCCCATCTTCCATAGAGACTGTCATTAAGAAAAGCATTGGCCTTTCCTCAGCGTTTCGTTTAACAGGGCCTCCTATACTTGGCTTCTCTCAAGTTGCCAACCCAGTGTGGGTTTCTTTAGGTATGCCGTCACCCTCCTTCCCCCTCCCACCGTCCCCCATCCCCCCATTCCACTCATGAGCGACAGAAGAAATTGTCCTCGGTAAGGTTGTCCCGATAAGGTCAATTTTCGCGACCCACATCACCTTCGTCTTCTTGGAAGCGTTTGAAATGTTCATGTCCCAATGTCCCATTGTTCAAAATAGTCCCAATGCGCAACCAAGAGCTAGGCGTCTCCAAATGTGTACCTTCTTGTCTCTATGTCACCTCTCTCTCTCACAGGATGGACTGTCTTAAAACTATAGCTATAAATAAGTAATATTGCCTCATTGAAAGACGCCAGACGATATGATAACGAATCAGTACAAGTGGAAATGGTTGACAGGGTCCTAGCTGTCAGTCGCTCATTGTACAACATACCACCAGGGGCGGTGGCAAGGGAGGAGTATCATATTATACTGGATAAAATGACTTCAGAAATCAGCGAATATATTACTTCAACAGATTCACTCATATTGATAATTATGTAGCAATATAGGTTGCAATGTATTTCATATACATTTTAACAAAAGAACAAGAGCGGCAAATAGCTTACAATCTAAACCAATAAATATAATTTAACTTAAAATGGGCGTCTTATTATTTATTAATATACATTGAATGTATATTAAAGTACGAGTACCACTTAAAATAATCAAGAAAGCTAAATATGCCAGGTATGCCTACCAACACTTAAATTGCTGACCCCAGACAAAAACTTCGAAATCGCTGGGCATCTGGGTCACATCGTATTATTTTCCCGGGCACACACAGTCTGTAGACACGTTTTTACCCTGAACTCCAAAACAGTAACCAAAAACTAAGCAACACCAAATTTTACCAATTTGTCGGTGCAGAACCCCAACTCTCCTTTTGTTAAGCGATATTACATTCCCCCAAATCCCCTCCCCCGCCATTAGCCCCCCCTCCCCCCTTGACCGACTTCTAGAATCGTCCCTGCATACCACAAGGCAATCTGAAAGAACCTGGCAAAATTTTATGCACCATTGTAAAGCTTCCGCTGAGATGGGCTGTCGTTCCAAATGAATTTTCACTCTCCAACGAGCGTGCGGCGATTTGGAACTTCCTAGCAGATCAAAATTGTATGTCGTTCCAAGGGTGTCATCACTTTGTAACGTTCCCACTGAAATGATAATATTATCTTACTCTTCTTCTCATCTTAATTTCCAACCCTAGTCTACTTTTCCCTAGACTATGTATGATTTGCAAGTCTTCAGTTGCTGTGCAACAAGTTGAGTCAATTTTAATAATTCTGTGAGCATTCGTTCAATATCATACGATGATGCGGAAGGGAAAAGTTGCAGGTTCGAACAGTGGATTATGGGTAAGAAACTTCTTATTCAAGAACCAGTAACTGAAAAACGCTCATTGTATGGAAAATGCATATTTGCCACAATGTTCAGTAATTCTTTTACACTGTGACTTTAGATCAATGACAAACATGGCATGAAAGATGAGTTTAAAACCTTTAGCATCCTATCGTAAACAGCTATGAATTCTACGATGTTCTGAGGCTTACACACCAACGCGCCTGTACATGATGAGTGTTGCCGACCAGCTGTATGCAAGGCAAGTATTATGAGGAGTAGTCGTAAAGTTTTAATTATTACCAAAACATAAAAGTCACGAAAATAATTTTTGGTTCGATTGCAGGTACGTGTATGCAGTCCTAATGCACCTTAGAATTCCCGTGCCATAATAACGCCGCACGCTGCTACAGGTGCCAAACCGTGCCACACGCAACTGGAGACGTCGAAACAAAATGATTATTAACCCGCTTAATCAAACGAGGTGTGCCATTTTGTCTTGACTCCTCTACGGCGAGCTGCAGCAATGTAATTTCAACTTGCGCCAGGACTGCAGGAATATAAACTGCAAACAAACAAACAAATATTCTCGTAACTTCATTGTTTCGAAGTGATGTGGTGGTGTAGTGGGCAGATTGCTAGACTCCGGCTCTGTAGGTCCAAGGTTCAATCCCGGCTAGGATAGGGGATATTTCCTGTTTCAAGTCCGTTCAGAACAACCCCATTCAGGCTGTTATCAAATAATCACCGCGGATGTTCCCCGGAGCTGGCTGGGGAGATGGGCTCGCCACGCTCCCCCTTCTAGTGCCGCGCTGAACACCTGCAGTCGCCGCACGGTCTTGGGCGCCTTGCCACGGTTTGCGCGGCTCCCCCTCTCCCCCCGCCCCTCCCCCCGTCGGAGGTCTGAGTCCTCCCTCGGGCATGAAAGTGTGTCTTGTCCTTAGCTTAGGTTGGTTAGATTAAGTAGTGTGTAAGCCGATGACGTCAGCAGTTTGGTCCCATAGGAGCTTGCCACCAATATACCTGCAATGTCAGACCAGAAGCCCGATCACAGCTGCAGACAATCTTATTTTCTCGAAGTGAGAATTAAAGGTTTATGACTACCTCTGGTAAGCTCAACATGCGCGCGGCATGAACAGCACCAAATACTGTCAGCAGGCAAAGATTATTTTTAATAACAAGATTGTAGTTACAGTAGAAACATGCTGCCGCATGACTGCCAATACTCTACTGCTCGATATGCAGCCACATGAAAGAACAACTTTAAGAGAAGTGCCAAATAATACTATGACGTGTGAGGATATAGGATTCTCTCAACAGTTGTTCTGAGTTTAAGTTGTTAGTACAAGCTGTAATTAGTTGACATCAATAAAAATCAAAATATTCTTTTCCGACCATTAGATCCCTTTCTCAAAAGATCCAATTAAAAATCGCCTAACAGCTGTGTGATTTTGTCCCTAAAGGTTAGAGCATCCTGTGTATCAGTTTCAGCTACTCGTTAGGCATCCAGAAATTGTGATGCTGCAGTCAGGAGGATCTTTCCTGTTTTCCTCCTTGACAGTAAGTCATCATAAGCGAGAGGAGAAAGGAAAAGATTAGCTTCGTCTCATTGCTTCGTTATGAGAGGTTCGTTAAGGCTTCAAAATGACCTGTGTGCAGCTTTGCTCAGATCACGATTGCGTTGTAGGAACAGGTTGCGTGCGAAGCGTAATACACACCCAGAGAAATCGACCTCCACATAAACTGCAATGCATGCATACGATGGAGGTGCGGGACTTAACTCTTCTACTCACGCTGTTCGTGCATAATAACGCGATACTGCGTAGGAGTTCAAGGAACTTGTTTCTGAACTGTACTCACTGAAGGTCATATCGTTGCGTTTAAGATACATGACACGAGAGCAGACCATTCATATCTAGGTGAAGTTTGCTGCAGTAATTTCGGAAGTAACCCAAGGGAGTGTTATTCGGTCTCTCTCATTTACAACTTTTCTCTGGATGTCCTGGAAAACTACTGCAGATACACGTCTAGGACATGTTTTATTAGATTCACCAGAACAATAACAACAAAATAAATGGAAATCGTGTTTCACTTTACCTCGTACAGTTTTGCGATGGCTTTATATTAGCGAAGTTGCTAAATTTCAGGCAAAATCTTTCATTATCCGTAACTCCGTAACTACAAATTTGCGGAGCTATGTTTATCTGAACCTTTTTCTTTAGTTTTACTTGTAGAATAACATATTAAAATATTTGCATATCTTCGTGAATCACCCTGTATAAAGGTAATTTCGGAAGTAACCCAAGGGAGTGTTATACGGTCTCTACCATTTACAACTTATTTTAATGATCTAGTGGGTGATGATGGCCGCTGTTTGCGCACCGTGCTGCAAAGAGAAATTCCAACAATGCCAGTCACTCATATCCGAAAATAAATATATAAAGAACATCGGTCAAAGGTCCAGACAGAAACGCCAACAGGCAATATATAATAACTAAAACAAAATTCGATATTTCGTGCATAAAAGCGAGTTTTTTTTTTTTAATACAAGACTACGGTTGGAAACTAAAACTTAAGATTTGGCTTCAGTGTCCCATGGAGCAAAGATTATTATACAAGCAAATTTGTTTACTTTCCATTAAGAATGTCGAAACGTTTATGTCATTGCTGGCAACCGTTAGTGAGTTGTCTCAGTCGTTTCCCAGCCTTGAAACGAGTTAGTTGTCTGTATTGTTCAGTGAAAGAACGTAATAACAACAGAGTATTTAAGTGAAAACACTTAGCAACTGTGATAGTTTGTAGACTATTTATGCCTTTCAAATTTACGATAGAGGAATCCGTACATATGGTGTTTATTTATGGAAAATATGATGGTAATGCTACGGCTGCAGTTAACGAATATCACGTACGTTATCCATCTCGGAGGATTCCGAGTGCACGAACCAATAGTGGAGTATTTCCAAAGTTACGGGAGACAGGTCCTCTACCTAGCGTTCATAATCAGTACGAGCGCTCGATACGTGAAGACGATGATGAGGAATTACGGATGCTGTTCAACGTGGCCCGGGTACCAGTATCTCACAATGATTAGGCATTTTAAAATCTAAGGTATGACTTACACTGAAATACAATAATCTGTATCCTTAGCGCAAAAAGTGCATCATTTACATCTGGGAGTTCCTGCCCTTCGCTTGGAGCTGTGCAACTGGTTAAATACTAATCGGCAGTTACACAAATACATTTTATTTACTGATGAGGCACAGTTTACTCTAGATGGTATAACCAATTTACATAACGAGCACGTATGGTCTGAAGCAAACCCACACGCAACAGTGCAACGAAATTTACAGCAGCGATTTAGCATAAATGTGTGGTGTGGTATAATCCACACACACTTTATTGGACCATTCATTTTCTCACTATGTCTAATTAGCGAGACGTACTTAAAATTCCTTCAGGAAGAAATGCCCAGCTTGCTCGAAGATGTTCCCCTATCTGGAGCAAGCAGTAATGGAAAGCAGAGAGAAATTTAGAAAATGAATTAAAACTCAGGGAGAAGAAAGAAATACTTGAAGACTTACAGATGACACTGTAATTCTGTCAAAGTTGGTTAAGGACTTGGGCAGTGGAGTGCAGTAGAAATAAATCAGGTGATGCTAAGGGAATTAGATTAGTAACAGAGAAACTAAAAATGATAGATGAGTGTGTAACTGGGTAAACTCTTTTGATGCTAGTCAATTGTTAGGATGAGCATTACTGCAAAGGGCATTTCATTCTAAAGCATTATGTCAGGGTGAAAAATACTAAATAAATTACTTTTTCTCTCTTAAGAACATGTGGGCAGGGTGGGTTCTTCCTTGGCTCGGGTATGAGGTAGAATGAAACAGCATTTTTACATAACTTTTATTGGAAGATTTGTACAATGGATTGTTCTGGCTGGGAGAGCGGCAGTTGTGTCGTTTGCGAAGCCTCTTGCTGCGTGAACGGTGGCGTCTGATTACGCCTGGCGGTGTATATCTCGAGTAGCTGTCTCGCCCAATTGACTGGAGATGCGCTTCGTGAGATGGCCCATTTAATTATTGAGAACGAAGTCGTGAATCGGATGGTGATACCCTGGATGTGGCGTCCCAGCGTTTCTCTTCTCTATGCGGCCGCGTGTGTCAGTGTTGTGCGTCGGCCAGTGGAGCGGCGGGGCGGGGGGAAGGCCAGTGTCCCGGACTCTAACAACGGACACCAGCTTGTCAGTCTTTGGCTGTCAGATCTTCATCCCAGCTCACAGGTGACTGCTGATGTGAGGCCATCTCCTTCCCGTCCTCACGAGTCACCCGGGTACGTAAAAATCAGTCTTCAAATACCTTCTAACTTCTGGCGGCGAGGCTGCTGCTTGCTGTTCCATTACAGAGGCGGACTTGGTGCTTCTGTGTACGATGTAGTCTCTTCCTGCATGACGGTCTTCAGCACCGACTGAACTGTACTGGAACTGAAAACTACTCTCTGGCCCACTGCGTCTCACGTATTTATTTACTTCAGTTCACTGGAGGTGAACGACTTCACGGTCATTGCCTCTTCTGTCACGTTGAAAAGCTTCTCGAAGAATTTTCTTAACATCGGTCATTACCACTGCTGCTCTGTCCGCTGTTTGCCAGTGTGTAACTTTTCTAAACTAAACTAAGTTTTTCATTTAGTTTCTAATTTCTACTTCACTTCACATTGATTTCACTAATTTATTTACCTATCTTAATTACCACTCAACAAGTGAGTGTGCAGTGAAATAGGTGATGATGGCTGAGAGCCAACATCCCATAGATGTTCGGGCTCACAAGCGGTTCCACTTCGTCAAAATGTCTTGAATTAAACTCACCTAGGGGTTGAACTGCACGTGTCACATTACACGCCCTTAATTAGACACTTGCGACCTTTTGGTTAAATTATCTAGCTGATGGCAAGTTTTCGAAATACAAAGTTAATATAACATATAATAACAGTAATAATAATATTGGGAACTAAATTAAAGAGCTATAAATGATGTAGGCCACACAGTTCCGATTTGGTTGGAATAATGTTTATTCAGAGAGCAAACTAATAGCGAAAGTGGTCGTACTTAGATTTACTGTTACACTCGAGCGCATATCTATTTGACACAGTTTGATCATTCACAATCTCATCGTGAAACACAAGTCCAACACTCCACCTCGATATTTCCACGATAAATTAGAGTTCACACCAGGCGCGCGGCTGCTCACCGCTCAGAGACTAAGTCCCACGATAGCACACAACGCGAAATTTTCTAAGTTGTTTCACTTCCTAGCTGCCTAAAGACCGACTGTCCGCTTTCGTGTCTCAATCCGAACTGTCCCTCTGTTCGTCCCCGGAAGCGTTTCCCGTGCGCCAAATATCCTCGCTCAACTGACTAAGGCAGTTCCCTTTCCTGAAGCCGTCCATCTGATTGGCAATAGCTTATTCTACATTTTAACATATTTAAATAATCAAAGCTTGACCACTTTCACGTTCTAAATAAAGTAACAATAGTATCCATTACATAATAAACGATAAATCCTTTTACATAAAACCAATACAATTTAATTCTTAGCTTTGAATGCCATGGCCATTAGCCTTGCACCAGTGTGCTTTCTGATCAATAGATAAAGAACAAAATAAATTATTACGCGCTAAAATTTACAACAAATATTGTTTTACCTAATGATTCAATAAGGTGTCATGCTGTCATCGTTCAATGTGTTTTGTGTGGAGGAAATGATGATCTGACGCTTAACCTAAAATACTGATAATTTAAATTTACTATATCCTTTAAACAAATAAATTTACAGAGTTTTTATTTACAATACTTGTTATTTTAATGATCCGCTTTTATATGAAATGTCAATCGTTAACATTGACCATAGCGTTCAGATTTTAGCATTCAAGTCTTTGTTGCAAAACTTGTTAATTTCACTTTAACAGTAAATCCTAAACTATTATAGATACGATCAACATTCAAGTTTTATTGGGATCACCATGAAAATTTATGGAGGTTGGCAGATTATAATTACTGTGGCTTGATCCCCTGAATTACTACAGAATGAAATAGTTTCCATAAATGTTTCCATTTATGGCCGATCTTAGGTCCGCCATATTTAACACTGCTACATCTCCTCGGCCACAAATGGCTTCTACTGGGTTTCCCTATGACATAGGTTCTCATCTGTCTCACTCGCACACTGCAGCTTTTAGGCCTCAATAGACAATAGACGCCTGTGAATTTCCCCATCGCGTGGTGAATCTGCACCCTTTGTGGTATGCGTTCCTGGACCACAGGGTACGTTTCACAATTCCTGTAGGCTGGCTCTTTCGGGAATATATTTAAATGAGAGAGAAATGCTCGTTAACTCACATGGCCAAGTAGAGAAGATACAAAATGCAGAGTAGGAAAAGTAAGAAAGCGTTTTTGAAAAAGAAAAAATTCTTAATATCCAATATAAAGTGAAGAAGAGAATAGAAGCGTCCGAAATGCGGTGTTATGGAAAGCTGTAGAAGATTAGATGGATAGATAGAGTAACTAATAATATATTACTGGACTGAATTGTGGCGAAAAATGATTTATGGTACTACCTGATGAAAGAAATGGGTAGGTTGATAAAACATACCTAGGAGCAACAAGAAATAGTAAATCTGGTAATGGAGAGAAGTATGGGGATAAAAACAATAGAAGGAAACCGAATTTTTACAGCACTAAGCAGATTCAAGTGGGTGTAGTTTACAACAGTTATGTGCAAATGAAAAGGCTTGCTCAGGATAGACTGTTCTGGAGAGCTACAGCAAAGCACTCTTTGGACTAACGATTACAACACATTAGGTCAATGTAAGGGTACATAGCTGATTGATGGACGTATTTTAACAGAAATGACCAACTTACGTCAAAACTAGAAATGGTAGCTCTGCATGATATTACCAAGCCCGATGTGGTAAGAATGAAGCTATCAAAAATGCCTCTTTTATTGTTCTGTCTGAAAGGGAGAAGTTTAACGAACAAAGCATATGCTAATGCTCTTTCGGCGAATGTTTACGTTCTAGAACGTCGAAGAGTTCCGAGAGTAACATTAATACACTATTACACCACTAATACAAGCATATAATAAATAAAGTTGTCTAATTAGATTAACAAAGCTTTATTTACACTTAGTTCTAAGCATCTGAAATTCATTTCATGTATAAAAACGTGATCATCGATTACTAGCAAGCATAGGTGGGGATATGACGACATGAAAAAGGAGACTAAGCGAAATGGCTGAGATAATTATCAGCAGATTCGAGCTATTGTGGTTCCAGAGAGAGATTATCAGACTTACTCGCAAACAGAAAATGCTAATGTTGATTGATGTGTACTAATTACTCATTTCGCGAGGAATGCTTCTTGATTCATTGTTCAGATACCAACCGTTGTAGTAGTATTCTATCACGGTAGTCACGGAGAGCGCGTTTTGCAGTAGAGCTGTACAGTCTGTTTAATGGATCAGATGTGACTATAACATTCTGAATTAGTCAATAATTAAAATGGCTTCAGATTAAATGCTTAATTAGTAACACTTAGATACTTAATACGTTTCCAACGTGTAAGAGTCACTATCAAAGTTTCTGTATAAAGAGATTTTTCTGAATAACTGCACGAATCTGCTTTGAGAGAAGTTGTTTGTGTCTTTGAATGTCTATTTTTCCAATGTAATGCGTTTATGGCGTGGTTCTGGGAGACTACAGGTTCTTCATTAAGAATTTCCTGCCTGATTCCACTAAGTTTGAAACTTCTTGATTTATTTTACTTACTTGGAAATCCCTGAGAAAGTGAAACTTCTACATTTTTTGATTCTGAAATTTCTGAGTGAAATTGACTATACTGTCTGCTGTTTTATCATTTCAACACTGACCCACAATATTCTAGCACAACGCAATCTGACTGCTCAAAAGATAATAACCTGACTTCAAATAATTAATACCAAAGAATGGCCATGAATTAAAAGAAATCCTAACAATAACCCATACGTAACATAAGTCACTTACCTCACAGATAATCTTTATGACACGAACTACAGCGATAAAAGCGCCAATACTGCTAGCTAAATAAGAAATTCTAAATACTGAAGGCTCTAACTACTAATAAACATGTGGTTAGCAAAGGAAAGTTTTTGTTGCACAGCAAACAACGTATTTAGCAGATTTTACCTTAATCAAGCGACAATGTTCAAAAAATTATATAATCATCAGTAATAAATCTCCATGATGGATACACATTCAGACCGTCAGCTCGCACTGATACTGCAAACCTCGAACACTGCTAATTATTAACCTCTAACCTCCATCACTGCTAACTACTCACTCTCAACTTCCATCACTGCTGGCTGTTCACATCCAACTGCTAGTCCGACCAGCCACAGAGTCTCTAACAGAGTGCGCACAGCACTGTCAGAGTTATTTAATGTAGACTGCTACACAGCGCTGCCAACATACAAACACATAAATAGGCTACTCACATAGCCCCCCAGCTCCTCTCAAAACAATTTTACAAAATAGTTTGGGCAGTGGCCAAGACTAATTTCTTAAAATTTTTTTCACATTAACAATATCAAATAGAACAAATGCACACAATTTGTTATATACTGTTGGTCAAAACCAAAAATTGTCCTCACAATCCCTAAAGACACTCCTAATCATTCATCAAAAGAGTAATCTATGAGAGTTTTATGCACAAAGTCTGAGCAGTAAAAGAAAATGCACACACAAGTAGTGGACCTCCATGCATTCTTGAAGAAGTAGAGTTGTCCTTCCAGCGGAAACACAGTGCTGACTCTTGACATAAAGACTGGTAAAGGGCCACAACAGAGCAACGCCAGAGCAGAGTCAGCCGAAGTCTTGATGAATATTGCTAGGTAGGTCACCACAGAGCAGACCCACAGTATGCTTTGTAGAAATTATCATAGTAATGGGCACCAAAGGTGCAAACCCACTGTAGTCCTTATAGAGATTATGGTAGTAGTGGGCCACTGTGATCCTTGTTGAGAAGGCCAGCAGCCATCCGTTGCGACTGAGCAGGTGCACAATCACAATTGAAAAGTCATGCGTATAATATAACAAGTCCATAAACGACCACTTGTGCACTCACCGACTTTTTGCAATATCCTTAGAACCAGCAATGCTGTTAACCAGTCTCTTGCTGAATTATCAACACATGTGCAAGCCTAACACAGTCATATAACCTCTGACAGTGTATATATATACTATAACCAATAGACAAAATGTGTGCAGTTAAATGAATCCCTACTATTTATTTAACCTGAAGAATTGGTGTTTATACAATTTTAATTTTACAGCATACAAATTCAATCACAAATGTAAAGAAAACTTCATTACACTAAACATTTGTAGTAATTCAGGCTTTACAAAAGAATAGAAATAAACACATACATCAGTATTACAGGAATTATGACATAAGTAAATACATGAAAAAATTAGAATATTCTTAGAAACATTAACTTGACTCATGAGCATTAAAAGAAAATAGAACAGAATAAACAATGTCTGAACATCTTTCCAAAGTATAAAGGTTAGATTTGAGGATAACAATATTCCTCATCATAGTGAATGCAGATTAGTATTAGAAGGTAAAAATACTAGCAAATTTATCATGACAGGTATACACACAGAGACAGACACACAAGGGTACACATAAACACATAGCGGAATAACACAAAAGGAAAGGACTGGTTTTGTTTTCAGTGTAACATTTGGTACTGCAGTACTTGTTGTACTTCATTTCCAATCAAAACTTCGTTTGCCCACAGGTCTTTCTTCCTATTTCAACATTTGTTCCCACAAAAAATCCTATTTCTCTGTATTTATACTTTCATATATTTCTTACTTCATCATTTGTTTCCAAGAAAATCCTACCTAAACCTGTTGCCACTATATCCCACTTACATTTTTTCACTTACTCTTTCACAATAATTATTCCTCATTATACAACATTATTCGACCAAACCCTTTTCATATAGCTTCTCAATGCATTTCTTCTCAACTCATAATAACTAATTAAAGCATATCCCCTTTCAAACTAACTCAAATCTACTGAGCTCAGATACATAAACTAGAGAACGTGGCAATGTTGCAGCACAAAATAATAAAAACAAACAGCAATGACAAAAAATGCATATTGGCAAAGCAAGCAGTAGCATATTTAAATTAGCAAAGCAAATCCCACATTACAACTAATATAAGGCAATATGCAGCAAACATGAAAAATAAATTAGTGATAAAATTGGCTTAGCGCAGGAATACAAAGTAAAATTCAGTAGAACAATGCCTGATGAATAGCAAAAGCAAATGCAATAACTTATACCTAAACATCAGAAAGCACAAGCAGAAAAAATATTACAGTAAAGACAGCAATGCAGATAAGGGAAATGTCTATGTCACATCTTAATGTCTATGTCTATGTCACTTCATACTGGAATGGCACACAACAACAAGTTACTCTACCAAAGAAATTATCAAGTCCTTGAAAAGAAAATTATGTATGCAATTCCTGTTATTTGTCTCTTCTCCTTGTTATGCTTCTTTCCTATCCTAGTGCTCCTTTTTAAGAATGTGGATTATAGAATTATTATTTGATAGATCTGTTGACAGAAAGTGTATACATTAGCATATGTATTAAAATTTGATGCTGCAGCGAAGCTAGAAACTAGATATCAAATAAAATAAGCAAATATGCACAAAGCAAAGCATGAAAACATCATTCACCAGCCATATGGCATTTCATGAGTCAGTAAATATTCTCTCAACTTTCATAGAAAGATACTTGTCATAATCAGGTGTGTAGACGTAAGAATGCTTCTCGTCACTTCATAAACATTTCTGTAAGTAGCACGAGGTACAAGCTGCAAAATGTAATCATATGTTTCCAAGTAATAGTGTGTCATGTTTGTGGTGCGTTCTGCAAAGCATTGTGGTACTCACATTAACATATACACTCATCTTTCATAACTCTTAAAGTACGATTCTTGATTTCCAACATTTTTCCCACAAACCAGTGTCCCTAACCACTACTCATTATTCATTGCCTCATTACACACACATATTCATCGATACTTGTTCAATACTTCATCATAATAAACATGTAGCATAAACATATTCCTCATATAGCATCACCTTATCGATCATAACTATATCTCAACATCATAATACACATTGTCATCGTAATAATATCATCACAGTACATCAATCACATCTCAAAATCATCGTAACTTCTTTTAATAATTTCAAAAGCTAAAAAAACAAAAAAGAAGTTTCCGCTCATTTCAATAGTGTCATCTACCTCAAATGTACTTCAAAAATAATGATCCCATACAATATACATCACTCAAATCTCTCATAGTATCACAATGGTTCTGAAAATATATGAACAGTTCACAAAGTACAGACAAAGTAGAATTTCCTAATTTCTCTCATTAAAATGACCAGATAGGTGTGTAATTCAGTGTTAGAGAAATATGTTACCGATGGGTAAAACTGTATAAGCAAATACCATATTAGCTAGCGCTCCTTGTGTTTGCCACATGCATGGTATACAATGTAGGTGTGACCCCATGAGGGATAATGTAATTATACCTCAGATGTTACAGATTAAACTGCGGAATGAAATGTATCACCGAAAACCTTCTCCGTATCATTGTAGTTCAAAAATATTTGTACAAATGTTCCAAGTACAAAAGGTATTCACTCAAATGCGTGTCATATAGCACTAAACCACGGTTCTTGTTGTAAGATAATTTCTGTCATTGCTTAACGGTAAGAACGTGCCAAGTGTCGTAGTTATCGTCGTTAATAAGCAAAAGTCTCCAAAAATCAATGCACTTACCTTTGTCATATACAAAAATAATGTACTATGCGTATAAATGTTGTAGTTATTACGTGCATTGCCGTGACCTTGAAAGCACTGTACTGTAACGTATTGTTGTGTTACGAAAAAGACCTGTCTCATTGTAGCTATGTCACAAAAGTCATTACCAAAACATGTTTTACTTTCCAGAAGAACGTATAAAAACCGTGCAAACATAAAACAGATACAGCGCAGAAGGAATACTGAAGATTGTGTCACTCCTAAGTAGTGTCGTACTACAATCATGCAGCTGTCAAACAAATCGAATACCCTGTCATCTGTGGCCTCTCAGAAAGTGCTTTAAATAAAACTGTATTTTCAAGTAAACCAAAATGTTTTAGTAAAACCCCATTAGCCGTATATGTTTCAAGAATGTGAGTCTTATAGTCGTGACGTAACCACGTAACCAAGTAGCAAAATATACACACAATAAGACTGTGTCATCTTTTCCCCATAAAAGTGGACTCGTAAAATTACTGTCTTAATATGTTCCATAGGTTCTTGACTGGATAGTTGATTTCAAAACATCGCTGCATGCGAAATGCGACAAAGCGTCATAGTAAAGTGAAGTGAATAATTTGGTAGCAATGACTCAGTCAGAAGACAAATTATTTCTCAATAATCGGTTTTACACGAGAAATGTGGTATAATCTTTTGTATTATTTTTTTGTGCTTTAATGACCAAATAGGAGGAAAGCAGTAAGAAAACTGATAAACCCAAGCCAGTGGATGTATATCATTACTAGAATTCTTGAATGTTCTGAATTTACGCGTTGTGATGAAGAGCTTATAGTCAAAATCATCATGACGGCGAGTTGCAAATCGGCCAATGTTACATCATGTCGGCGGTTCCATCTCAAGATTCGGTGCACCTTGTTCACTCCTTTCAAGATCTCCGAAATACCGTGTATAATTGCTTTCAAGCCTTTCCGTATTTCTAAGTACCTCTTCCCATGCCAGAACGCGAGTATCCTCTGAAATATGTGTTTCTTGTATTACGTGAGCCAACTGATCTTGTACTTCTCGCATTTCTCTTTTGTGTTGCATACTGATTTGTTTCTGACTTCATTTGAATTTCCTAATTTCCTTGTACTCCTCTGTGTCAGTGAAGGCTACCGGTCCTGTGTCATTCAGATCATCATCTCCCTTCGTAGGTAAATTCGTTAATTGGTCCGAAAGTTCGGTTACTTTTTCCGCTAATACGTTGATTTCCTCCGTGTGTTTTTCTGAACCAAATTTGAGAGTGTTCATTTGTGTCGAAATCATATCTACTACGTCCTTTAAATTTTTCTGATTTCTTCCAAGTTGTGTAGCCATATCGGTAGATGCAACTGAGTCAATTTTGGCTGGCAAGATGTCGTGATTTTCGTGAACAATACTCTGCAGTCCTTTTGTGTCAGCTTTATGATTCTGTAATGTGTCTTCCTGTCGCAAAAAGATAGGCTGATAACGTTCACAAATTAATGTTTTTACATCTTCAGAAACTTTTTGATGTTTCGATTCGATTTCGGATGTCCCAGGAGTTAAATCTTGACGTGTTTGTTCAAGTGATTGTTCAATTGTGTTAAATTTTTGGAGCCATTGTCCCATTTGATTAGCTTTTTGAATTAATAGCAATAACAATGCATGAGTGACTGAAACATGTCCCAATGCGTTTTTCGGCATTGCTTTCACACTGGCAATACTTATATATTGAAAAACAGAAAGTGTGTCTTGAGTAAATTGAGAAACGGGTGGTGACTCAAAATCTAAATCTATGGAATTTGTAACATTTTGTTTTGTTATTCCGCATTCCTGAAGCGTAGAGGTACTGATTGTTCGATCAACAATATTCTCTGTTATCTGATTTTTTCCATTTCTACACCATTATTTACTGCATGGCCCATGTTCCTATGTACAGTTACCAAAGTTATGTCGAACATTTATCAATTCATTACAAGGTGGTACTAACAAGCTACATTTGTCATCACTGTCATTTCTCAATTTACATTCAGCCTAGTGTTGTGCTTGTCACACACCATGATTGTCACACAAATTTGCACAATAACACAAAAAACACAATTTGAAAAACAAAAACTGGAAGACTCACTAAAATAGTACTGAAAATAATAAATATCTAATTAGTTGCAAAAACGACTGTGAAATACTTAATGCAAATTGAAATGCATGAACAACTGCTTTGCTTATTACAATACAGTACAACAATAAGAAACTGAAACTACAAAGGAGATTCTCCATATACAATTATGCACTGGCAGTAAACAATAACTGATTTCTAATTATGCACTAATTATTCAAACTATGAGAAAATCAGAAGATTCCAGAGAGGTATCCTGGCAGGGTCGCCATGTGAAATTTCTTAATTTATTTTACTTACTTGGAAATCACTGGGAAGGTGAAACTTTTACATTATTT
The DNA here is from genome assembly GCF_021461395.2 of Schistocerca americana. Taxonomy (NCBI): domain Eukaryota; kingdom Metazoa; phylum Arthropoda; class Insecta; order Orthoptera; family Acrididae; genus Schistocerca; species Schistocerca americana. The sequence continues at coordinate 547,682,732 of NC_060119.1, forward strand.
AATTCTGAAACTGCTGAGTGAAACTGACTATACTGTATCTTTGCTATTTTATCATTTCAATACTGACCCACAATATTCTAGTGCAATGCAATCTGATTACTCAAAAAATGATAACCTGACTTCACGTAATTAATACAAAAGAATGCCCTGAATTAGAAGAAATCCAAACAATAACCCATACATAACGTAAGTCACTTTCCTCACAGATAATCTTTATGACATAAACTAGAGCAGTACAAGTGCCAATACTACCAGCTAAATAAGAGATTCTAACTACTGGAGGCTCTAACTACTACTAGGCATGTGGTTAGCAAAGGAAAGATTTTGTTGCAGAGTACCAATGTATTTGGCAGATTTTACCTTAATCAAGTGACAACCAGTTCAAATAAATTATATGATCATCAGTAATAAATCTCCAAGATGGATACACATTCAGACCGGCCACTCATGCTAAAACTGCAAACCTCCAACAATGCTAATTATTGACCTCTAACCTCCATCACTGCTGGTTACTCACTCCCAACTTCCATCACTGCTGGCTGTTCACCTCCAACTGCTAGTCCAACCAGCCACAGTCTCTTACAGAGTGTGCACAGCGCTGTCAGAGCACTACATTGCGCTACCAACATACAAACACATAATCAGGCTATTTACAAGTTCTCCTTCAGATAGTTTCATAAGCCTATAGATGACCGACAGGTCACATTTTCTGCTCGATGAGGGTTGTGGGTGGAATGGGAACAAATCTTTAAATGGCTCTAAGAACATATGAATAGTGAGACAACTGCATTAAAAATCATACAAAAAGACACGTCAAAGGACCAATATTTTTTTGTCTTCTTTATGCTTACCTAAGAGCTATGAATACAATCTTGAGGTTAGGAGAGCAGACAAATGCGAGAACTAAGGCACAAGTAACTTAAATATCTATAACATGACGTTCAGTTTGGCTCTAGGAAAAATAAAGGCATCAGGGACTCTTGATAATGTTACAGATCCTTTCAAAAATCTAAGCTATGCAACTATTGCGCTACAACTAATGTACGATTTTGGAGAAAAATAAAACATGAAAACTGACTTACATTTTTTGGTTTCATTTGCTAGTCTCTTATGTCATCATATTCCGTACTAACTCGTAACTGAGGGAAAAAAAGTGTTTCTTAAGCAGAAGCGTGCATACTAAAGACAATGTGTGGTGTAATGAGCTTCTCGTATACAGATTTATTTATTTATTTATTTTTGAGTCATCAGCCTTGTGACTGCTCTGATGCGGCCCGCCACGAGTTCCTCTCCTGTACTAACCTTTTCAGTGCAGAGTAGCACTTACAACCTACATCCTCAATTATCTGCTGGATGTATTCTAATCTCTGTCTTCCTCAACAGTTTTTACCCTCTACAGCTCCCTCCAGTACCATGGAAGTTATTCCCAGATGTCTTAACAGATGTTCCATTTGTTTTGCATTTGTCCCTTTGCTCGCTGATCCTGCGGCGAATCTTCTCGTTCCTTACCACCTTACCAGTCCACCTGATGTTGAACATTCTTCTACAGCTCCACATCTTTTCTGTTCCAGTTTCCCCTGTGACAATGTTTCCCTACCATATAGTATTGTGCTCTAAACGTACATTTTCAGAAATTTCTTCCTCAAATTAAGCCCTATGATTGATACTAGCAGACATCTCTTGGCCAGGAATGCCATTTTTGTCAGTGGTAGTCCGCTTTTTATGTCCTCCTTGCTCCATCCATCACAGGTTATTTTGCTGCCTAGGTAGCAAAATGCCTTAGCTACATCTATTTTGTGATTCCCAATTTCTGATGTTAAGTTTCTCGCTGTTCTCATTTCTGCTACTTCTCATTACTTTCGTCTTTCTTCAGCTTACTCTCAATCCACATTTTGTGCTCCTTAGTTTGTTTATTCCATTCAATAGATCCTTTAATTCTTCTCGACTTTCAATCTGGATAGTAATGTCATCAGCGAATCTTACCATTGATATCTATTCACCTTGAATTTTAATTCCACTCTTGGACTATTGCTTTGTTTCCGACATTGCTTCTTCGAAGTATTTTTGACAACAGAGAAGAAAAACTACACCAGTGCATTACATCATTTTCAATTCTCACAATACATTTACTTCATTGTAATGTTTGTTATCAACAATCAACCACAATTTGGAGACAACAGTAACACTCATAATACTAGAATGACAAATGATTTACATAGTCCATAACTCAGCACAGTCTCCTAGTGAGGCTCAGAAAGGAGTGAGGTATCGAGCCGTAATAATGTTTGTCGACCTACCCAGTGACGTAAGGAATTTAGTGAATAAAAATAACTACAAACGGAAATTAAATTATATATATTTGTCATTTCCTACTCCAGAGAATAAATTTTGAATATGTAATAGAATGGTTTGTGTGTATATGTGTCGAAGAGAAGAAGAAAGAGACTTCAATAACAGCATGCATGTGAAAAATTATCGAACCATATGAGTCGTCGACATGTTGCCATATTTTCCGCTGAGAAGATGTACTGTTATTGTGAAACTAACTCGTCACATATCATAGCGAGAGGTCGCAATTATGAGGGATGAAACATGGAAACAGCTAGCTGACTAACTAATGGAAGTAAGAATTAAGAAAAATCAAGACTGTTATATAGATTTACTGACCTAGAATAAGTATTCGCCAATGTAAAGCGTTGCAAGATGTTTTCTGTCCTCTGAAAATTATGTGTAGGAAAGACGGCTAATGTACGTACCATATGTACAGCTGCCAAAAGAAAACCACGAAAACGAAAGACCACAAATGACGCGCTCGGGTTAAATAGGGTTATAGGTAAGGATGCACTCCTCCTCTTCTGTGGTTTAAACTGTATGTCGAAGCAATGGAGGAAACTAAATGAAGGTTCAAGAGGGGAATTAAAATTCAGGGTAAAAGGGTATCAATGATGCACTACAGATTTGCTGCCCTCTTTGAAAGTGAGGAAGAATTACAGAACCTGCTACATGTAATGAACTACCTATTGAGTACAGAATATGAACTGACAATAAATCGAAGACAGAATAAAGTACTGAGATTACATAATAGAGAAGCGGGGAATCCAGTTACGTTGCGATCAAAATAATGCATGATAGACAACGTAAGGGTGATATAAAAACCAGACCAGAGGCAAAGGGAGCACTCTTGACAAATAGATATCTACTGATGCCAAACATCGACCACAGCTTCAGGAAGAAATTTCTGAGAATATGAGTCTGGGGGGAGCACTGTATAGAAGTGATCATTGAGTGTGTATCAGTTAGGAAAGAAGAGAATCGAAGGGTTTGCAGAGTGGTGCTACAGAAGAATGCTGAAAATTAAATGGACCAATTAGAAAATAAATGAGTTCTCCACACAATCGGCAAGGAAACGTACATAAGGTAGATGTTGAGTAGAAGAAGGGACAGGATGACGTAAACTAAAACTAAACTCCGTCCGAACAGGCCTTGGAAGGCCCAACCGTCTGCCGTGTCATCCTCAACGCACAGGCGTCACTGGATGCGGATATGGAGGGATATGTGGTCAGCACACCGCTCTCCCGGCCGTATGTCAGTTTCTGAGACCGGAGCCGCTACTTCTCTATCAAGTACCTCCTCAGTTTGCTTCATAAGGGCAGAGTGCACAATAGGATGACGTACCTTGTCATAATTGGGTTCTTTCTTTAATTAGACGTTCCTCTGTTTTCTCAATCAGTGGCTCGTAAAGATGCCAACTGTAGCGGGAGTCTGTTCCTGCGACTGTAGGGGTAGAGCAGCGCTTATAGACGGAGGGTCTGAGATGTGACGAGCGGCCCACTACGTGAGAAAATACCTCGCTCGCTGACACATAGACCAAGGCTGAGACAGAGAATGGGCATCATAACTGTAATTTTGAATATTAACAACAATTTTGACTTTGAAAATGTTAGAGGAAGTCTCTAGGTCATTGGCCATAATGTGTTATTATTAAAATGTCATAAATTTGAAGTATTGCTAAACAAATAACGAGGACACAATCAGCTGAGAATATACGAGAACATATTGACTCGTAGAGATTCACAAATTTTGTCTTGTAGCTCGTCAAGTATGTAGCTAGTACTAGGACGTGATCCATTCGCGTTCTCCACGTTGGCTAGGAGTGCAAACTCTTTTCATTTTCCAGTTAGTAATGTTTATCGATATCAGAAGTCTATCACTGTAATTTTCACGCTATTTAACAAAAATTAAAAGCTCCATTGCGGTGTCACAATTTTCCTTGTAATAGTGGTGCTAATGGTATCAGAAAGCACACTTTTATCAGTTTACGGTATGATAGCGCCACCATTTGCGAGGGACGATATCAGAAGGAATTACAAGGCGGAGCCGGTAGGAGGCTGTTTAAATCAGGGGTGTCCAACCTTTTAGCTTACGGTACCTCCGCCACACAGAAAGAAGACGAGTATTTCTGGGTAGCACATAGTCTGGGCAGCTCGTAGCACATTTTAACAGTAACAGAAAAAAACGGAGGTATATAGTTAATAAATTTAGAATTTATGATTCTTTATTCTAAAAAAGCAAAATGGAATTTATTTGAATTGAAACAAATGAGCCCTCGGTCACTATTATTTTAGTCTTATTGACCAGGTTTCAACACTTCGGAATTTATTTGACATTTAAACATCAGATTTCATAACTAATTACAGATCATAGAATTAATATGACATTTGATTTGAATTTGGGAAAATAATGTATCGATGTTTGTTTAAAACGCTGCCTGTCTTCTTTGACAGTATTACATTGAACATTAACAATATGCAATTATGCTGCAAAACAAACTAGTCCATGGGCTGTCAAATGAAGAAACTGTACTGAAATAAAGCTCACCTCTTTTGCTTGGTTTTGTAGGTGACATTCCTTGATTATTATGGCCAAACTGATGAATACTTGTTATCGTTCTGCTGCTACTTTCAGTGTATGCTGCCACACGCTGTGCCAAAGAGTGCAAAACTCTAATTTCTTTGCTTCATTGTAGCATTTGTCCACATTCAGTATTATTTTACAGACCTTACTTACTTGATGTGAAGTGTCATTCAAATTGTGGATAGCGCCTGACCTTCACCGTAGTCTCTCAGTTTCAGTCACAGTTTAATCAAACACGCTGGTAATAACTCAGCGCTATCTACTGTTAGTTCGCAACGGTTGACGGTGCTTCCAAGACGATGACTCCCGACATCTACCGACAAGAACCGACCAGAGACAGTACTGTTGCGGACAGACAGTCCAGTACAACCACTTTATAAAGAACTTTCTTCACTGTGGGTGGGGTGGGAGGGGAATGAGCTTGATGGCCGCTGCGGGGCGACGGGAGGAAAGGGATGCAGCTTCCGCCATCACGTGCGGTACTAACATATTTTGATTTGTACCGATCATTGGTTAATGTAGAAATTCCATACTACAGTATGAAGATTTCATGGAACCCCATTACGTAGATGTTCATTTCCAAATGCCCTTCTTATTTGTACCAATGGACATTTATCACATTAAACCTGTTATAACAGAATTGCGGTACTGTTAGGTAGCAAACATTGACAGTAATTGCAATCAATTTGAAGACTTCTAACTCCTGGCTTGCGGTGATAAGAATTACTGTGAGAAAGGTTCTTTATCTCAATAACAAGACTCTGGGGATTCAGGTATAGCAAGGGCAGCAATGTTAAGTAAGGGATGGACCAATCAGAGTAGCATCGTGTGAAAACATTCAGTTTATCATAGCTTTACATAAACTGTGTTTCTTGTTTGTGTTTTTCCGTTTCCGTTTTTACCAATCGTGTGATAGATACCCACTTTTTGGACGGCAGTAATGCTTGCTTTGAGCCGCGTGCAACCCGCGGGGCGTGGGTTGGACAACCCTGGTATAAATGCTTGCTCGCCAGACTGCTCATGGCCGAAGTAACCTCATCTTGCCTCCTTCAGTGAAACGGACTTGGCCCGAGTATTTATTCGGATTTGAGTTGACCGATCGCGGATGAAGTGACTGCCTCCACGTATAAGGGGCCAGGCGCGAGAGATGCTTGGGAACAGGACACGTGTTGAGAATGGTTCAAATGGCTCTAAGCACTAGGGGACATAACATCGGAGGTCATCAGTCCCCTAGACTTAGAACTACTTAAACCTAACTAACCTAAGGACATCACACACACCCATGCCCGAGGCAGGATTCGAACCTGCGACCGTAGCAGCAGCGCGGTTCCGGACTGAAGTGCCTAGAACCGCTCGGTCACAACGGCCGGCACGTTTTAAGACACTAGGCACTGAATTTCTTGGTACTAGAGACAGCCGCAGACAACAGCGTACAGAACGTCCACAGTTTATCTTTCTCATTCAAACTTCCATAGACTTAGTTCCTCCAATCCTAGGTGGCATATCCTCCAACGAGCTCGGTTAACTGCCTGATTTTTAGCTACTCCCCGGTTCATGTCTATATATTGAAGATCCTTTGCAAAAGTTCGTTTCCAGGTGTTACGAGGCCTTCCTCTACTTATGTATCCATCTGTTGGTTTCCACAACAGTGCTGTTTTAGGAATTCTTCCATCTTTCATGTGCAGATGTGCAGAACATTCTCCGCAAGCTTTAGTCATCTTACGGTAGGGATTTTGTGTAGGCTACGTAGACCACTTCTTCTTAGCACCTCTTCGTTCAAAAAGCAGTAGCAAAAGCAGATCTTCAAAATTCACCTCAAGGGTAGCTGATGAAGAACATTCAGCTTCTATGCTGATTTTACTGGCATTTTCCAAGTCTCATAGGCATACATGGCCATCGGCAGGACGTTAGAGGAGTCCGGCCGAAGCTTTGTGGACGTACTTACAGAGTCTGATTGCCACATGGATCGCATTCGTTGGAAAACTGCGTAAACTTCTACAGTTCTGCTGGTGATGTCCACATTTGTGCCCCCGTCGTTACAGACAAGACCGACGAGATATGGGAATCGGGTAACATCGTGTAATGCCTGTAGATTGCACTAAATTTGAGTATATACATTCCACTTTTTATGGACAATGTTTTTCTTGTCCCTATTTTTAGCCCTTCAGAACCGGCTATTCCAACCGGCTTGGTAGTCATTAGTTGTAAACTTCGTGGTGTATCTGCCGGAAGAACAATGTCGTTCGTAAAATCCAGCTAGTTTGCTCATTTATACGTATATCCACTTTTTGGACTTGTCCACAATTTTCCTCGTTGTGAAATCTATGACAATATGAAAAGAAATGGTCACAAGATGCATCCTTTTTTGATGGCTGTCAGAATGTTAAACAAAAGGCTGTTCCCATCTTCTGTTCTTATACAGAAACTCGAATGTAGCTACAGGTTTTGAAAACATCAGTGATATGGTCAGGAATTCCGTACACAGGCTCACAATATTCCGCAACGTTTCTCGGTGCATGCTGTCGATGTATTTTCAAAATCAACGAAGTTTAGGTGTAGTGGACAGGTGAATTCTGTACATTGTTCTACTGCGCTTCGCAGAACAAGTATTTGTTCGGAGCATGGGCTCACGCTTCGAAAGTCAGCCTGTTGTTCACGTAGATGACACTTTACTGATTCTTGTAACCTTCTTAGGAGAACGAGGCAAAAGACTTTGCCTGACACTGAGAGAAACTTGATGCCTCTCCAATTTGAACCTTCGGTCACACTCCTCTCTTCAGTAGTTTAACAATGACGTCACGTCAGCTGCCTATTGGAACTGCCTTGTTTGCCAACAGATATTGCACAGTGGCGAATTAACTCCGGATCTTCATATTTCAGAATTTCAGTAGAGATTTCATCTAAACTAACTGTTTTATTGTTTTTAAGTGTTGTGATTGCTGCGGATACCTCTGCTTCTGTAATACAATCTGTTTTTGCCATTAACTTTTGAGCTTTTGGCAAGCATTAAGTGGACTGGGGTGGTTTAAGGTTTCTTTGAAATACTCAAACCATCAGGCACTTGCACCTCACTATATATATATCTTTCAAACGATTCTTGTTTACGTCGGTTTTAAAACTACTTTTGAGTCGGCAGTCTAACTCGGTATATTTTCGTCTGCCTGTTTTAGGCTCTACATGATCTTCAGTTTGACCACGCTGTTGCTTTACCATCTTTCTTTCATCTGTCAGATGTATGTTCGTTCTTGAATCCATCGTCCTTTTCGTGTTTCTCTCCGTTGTCCAATTGTCTCTTTAGCACATGTACTCACAACAGAATCTTTGAATTTAAATCATCGCGTTTCGACGTCATCAGGTAGATATTTAAACGCCTACAATCAATTATTGTGGCTGAATTTTGTAGTTACTGGTCTTTTAGGGCCGTCACATCATAGGTTCGCTTAGGTTGTTGGCTTTGCTGCTATATGAATTTCACTTCAAGTCCACTCGGACCAAGAAGTGGTCCGACCCAACATCCGTAGATGCGTATCTGGCAAAGACGATTTCCATCACCTGTTTATACAAATATAACCATTTTCATTTAGACTGAGTTCATCAGGCAAACACAATGTCTTCCTATATGTCGTTTTGTATCGACAGAAACTATTTCCTATACAGAGCCCGTCGAGGCTACACAATAATCTGAGATGTTCATCGTTACCATTCGTGCTGCAGAAACGGGTCGAAAGCCGTTACGGTCGTTGCTGAGAAATGCATTCATATCACCCATAAGAGGTATAAGATCACGACAGAGTATTTCATCAGATACATCGTGTAACTGCTCAAAAAAAGCATCTTTGTGTTCATCGTTCGAATCTCCTGTTGTTGCACAGACCTGCACAACATAAATGTAAAATTGTTTTATGATTATCCATTAAGATATTTCTTCCGCTACCACAGAGGATGTATTGGTGAGTGTGTCTTCCATTTTTGGAATCACGAACTTGATGAATTCGGATATGATACCGTGAGATACCTACGGGTTATGATGATTAGTGGAGGATCGTTATACACACAAAGTCGTAGCTACGAGACTACCGCAACAAAGCACAGTGGGAAAGGAATGGGTTTTTTTCTTTTGATGAAAGCGCCACTTACATAATGGTACTGGTCCGTCCTTATCGGGAGAACCCAGTGTACCAACTGGTGACACATCTAAGATAGTACAGGAATCAAATGTCTTTTACCTGTAGTTGCGTAAGGAAAGCGTGGGAGGACAACGCTACGGTTTTGACGCATTTGAGTAGCGACTCATAACGCACTTATATAAGACTTACATAAGTGATCTAGACTGTTGTTCGTGCAGACGTTGATGAGCCTTTGCTGAAGAATTTCAGCGAGGCCGGAAGCTATTTTCAAGAACTTTAGAAAACACAGTATCTAGTTGATTTATACTAAATGCCATGACGTGAGATGAGTGTTTGCAACGCCTGAAGAGAGTACCAGTGTATACTAGTCTTGTGCCTATTACGAAGAAAATCAAAGACGCCTTTTATTTAATCACTAGTTGATTACCTGGCATTTAACGTTTACATAAGTAGTCGAAGCAAATATCAAGCATGAAAAGGAATGTAATATGAGTACAGTGTAAGAACAAATGTAATATATTTGCATGTTTTGAAACATAAATACATTATACAAATTATAAAGTACAAGCTTTAACAGATTCATTGTAAAATTAATTTAGCATAAGAGTTGATTCCCCCCCCCCTCCCATGAACCATGGACCTTACCCTTGGTGGGGAGGCTTGCGTGCCTCAACGATACAGATAGCCGTACCGTAGGTGCAACCACAACGGAGGGGTATCTGTTGAGAGGCCAGACAAACGTATGGTTCCTGAAGCGGGGCAGCAGCCTTTTCAGTAGTTGCAAGGGCAAGAGTCTGGATGATTGACTGATCTGGCCTTGTAACACTAACCAAAACGGCCTTGCTATGCTAGTACTGCGAATGGCTGAATGCAAGGGGAAACTACAGCCGTAATTTTTCCCGAGGGCATGCAGCTTTGCTGTATGGTTAAATGATGATGGCGTCCTCTTGGGTAAAATATTCTGGAGGTAAAATAGTCCCTCATTCTGGTCACCGGGCGGGGACTACTCATGAGGACGTCGTTATCAGGAGAAAGAAAACGGGCGTTCTACGGGTCGGAGCGTGGAATGTTAGATCACTTAATCGGGCAGGTAGGTTAGAAAACTTAAAAAGGGAAATCGATAGGTTAAAGTTATAGTGGATATTAGTGAAGTTCGGTGACACGAGGAACAAGACTTCTCGTCAGGTGAATACAGAGCTATAAATACAACATCAATAGGGGTAATGCAGGAGTAGGTTTAATAATGAATAAAAAAAATAGGAATGCGGGTAAGCTACTACAAACAGCATAGTGAACGCATTATTGTGGCCAAGATAGATACGAAGCCCACGCCTACCACAGTAGTACAGGTTTATATGCCAACTAGCTCCGTAGGTGACGAAGAGATTGATGAAATGCATGATGAGATAAAAGAAATTATGCAGATAGTGAAGGGCGACAAAAATTTAATAGTCATGGATGAATGGAATTCGAGAGTAAGAAAAGGAAGGGAAGGAAATGTAGTACATGAATATGGAATGGGGGTAAGGAATGAAAGAGGAAGCCGCCTGATAGAATTTTGCACAGAGTATAACTTAATCGTAGCTAACACTTGGTTCAAGAATCATGAAAGAAGGATGTATACATGGAAGAAGCCTGGAGATACTGGAAGATTTCAGATAGGTTATATAATGGCAAGACAGATATTCAGGTACCAGGCTCTAAATTGTAAGACACTTGCAGGGGCAAAAAATGGTTCAAATGGCTCTGAGCACTATGGGACTTAACTTGTGAGGTCATCCGTCCCCTAGATCTTAGAACTACTTGAACCTAACTAACCTAAGGACATCACACACATCCATTTCCGAGGCAGGATTCGAACCTGCAACCGTAGCGGTCGCTTTCCAGGGTCAGATGTGGACTCCGACCACAATCTATTGGTTGTGAACTGTAGATTAAAACTGAAGAAACTGCAAAAAGGTGGGAATTGAAGGAGATGGGACCTGGACAAACGAGGGAAAGAAATACAGTAGAAGAAGAATGGGTAGCTTTGAGAGATGAAATAGTGAAGGCAGCAGAGGATCAAGTAGGTAAAAAGACGAGGGCTAATAGGAATCCTTGGGTAACAGAAGATATATTGAATTTAACTGATGAAAGGAGAAAGTATAAAAATGCAGTAAATGTAGCAGGCAAAAAGGAATACAAACGTCTCAAAAATGAGATCGACAGGAAGTGCAAAATGGCTAAGCAGGGATGGCTAGAGGATAAGTGCCAGGGTGTAGAGGCGCATATCACTGGGAGTAAGATAGATACTGCCTACAGGAAAATTAAAGAGACTTTTGGAGAAAAGAGAACCACATCCATGAACATCAAGAGCTCAGATGGAAACCCAGTTCTAAGCAAAGAAGGGAAAGCAGAAAGGTGGAAGGAGTATACAGAAGGTCTATACAAGGGCGATGTACTTGAGGACAATATTATGGAAATGGAAGAGGATGTAGATGAAGATGAAATGGGAAATATGATACTGCGTGAAGAGTTCGACAGAGCACTGAAAGACCTAAGTCGAAACAAGGCCCCGGCAGTAGACAACATTCCAGTAGAACTACTGATAGCCTTGGAAGAGCCAGCTCTGACAAAACTCTACCATCTGGTGAGCAAGACGTATGAGACAGGCGAAATAGCCTCAGACTTCAAGAAGAATATAATAATTCCAATCCCAAAGAAAGCAGGTGTTGACAAATGTGAAAATTACCGAACTATCAGGTTAAAAAGCCATGGCTGCAAAATACTAACACGAATTCTTTACAGACGAATGGAAAACTGGTAGAAGATGACCTCGGGGAAGATCAGTTTGGATTCCGTAGAAATATTGGAACACGTGAGGCAATACTGACCCTACGATTTATATTAGAAAATAGATTAAGAAAAGGCAAACCTACATTTCTAACATTTGTAGACTTAGAGAAAGCTTTTGACAATGTTGACTGGAATACGCTCTTTCAAATTGTGGAGGTGGCAGCGGTAAAATACAGGGAGCGAAAGGCTATTTACAATTTGTACAGAAACCAGATGGCAGTTATAAGAGTCGGGGGCCATGAAAGGGAAGCAGTGGTGGGGAAGAGAATGAGACAGGGTTGTAGCCTATACCCGATGTTATTCAATCTCTATATTGAGCAAGCAGTAAAGGAAACAAAATAAAAATTCGGAGTAGGTATTAAAATCCATGGAGAAGAAATAAAAACTTTGAGGTTCGTCGATGACATTGTAATTCTGTGAGAGACAGCAAACGACCTGGAAGAGCAGTTGAACGGAATGGACAGTGTCATGAAAGGAGGATATAAGATGAACATCTACAAAACCAAAATGAGGGTAATGGAATGTAGTCGAATTAAATCGGGTGATGTTGTGGGAATTAGATTAGGAAATGAGACGCTTAAGGTAGTAAAAGAATTTTACTATTTGGGGTTTTGCTATTTAGGAAGTAAAATAACTGATGAAGGTCGAAGTAGAGAGGATTTAAAATGTAGACTGGCAATGGCAAGGAAAGCGTTTCTGAAGAAGAGAAATTTGTTAACATCGAGTATAGATTTAAGTGTCAGGAAGTCGTTTCTGAAAGTATTTGTATGGAGTGTAGCCATGTATGGAAGTGAAACATGGGCGATAAATAGTTTGGACAAGAAGAGAATAGAAGCTTTCGAAATGTGGTGCTACAGAAGAATGCTGAAGATTAGATGGGTAGATCACATAACTAATGAGGAGGTATTGAATAGGATTGGGGAGAAGAGAAATTTGTGGCACAACGTGACTAGAAGAAGGGATCCCTTGGTAGGACATATTTCGAGACATCAAGGGATCACCAATTTAGTATTGGAGGGCAGCGTGGAGGGTAAAAATCATAGACGGAGACCAAGAGATGAATACACTGAACAGATTGAGAAGGATGTAGGTGTCAGTAGGTGCTGGGAGATGAAGCAGCTTGCACAGGATAGAGTAGCATGGAGAGCTGCATCAAATCAGTAATTATTGTAATCGTTTTATTTCTGTTATTTGATCTTAGGTTCGCGTTTCTTAATTGTGCCCGTTCTTTTTCTTCTTTCCTGTGTTTTGATTGCCTTCCAAGTCGCAAACGCCCCGACATAGAGCCACACTATAACAATGTTCTCATTCCCTCACAACACACGGCTACATAACCGCGCTGATTGTTGGGGCTGCATCTGATGCCCTAAATTCGTTTCGCCTATAATTATTATTCATTGCTCACATTTCCTCCCCCATTAAACGAGATACTGGTCAGAACAGCTGGAGACAGCGGTCATTTGTGCCTCAGTTTTATGCGTATGATTGTATGAACGTGTATGGGTGCTGTGCTCCTTTCTAAATAAGGCTTTGCCTGAAAATTTGTGTGAACACTCTTTTTGTCGTACCTGCTTTGTGCTCTGCGTGTGAGTAGCAACCTATCTGTTTCACAGTATGGTTATTTCCACATGAATTTTGTTATAAATAAACCACTGCACTTCACCGGCACCAATCATGTAGATAATTAAAATACCAGAAGAAAAAATGACATTCATTATCAAATGGTTCAAATGGCTCTAAGCACTATGCGACTTAACTTCTGAGGTCATCAGTCGCCTAGAACTTAGAACTAATTAAACTTAACTAACGTAAGGACATCACACACATCCATGCCCGAGGCAGGATTCGAACCTGCGGCCGTAGCGGTCGCTCGGCTCCAGACTGTAGCGCCTAGAACCGCACGGCCACTCCGGCCGGCCATTCATTATCCCACATTAAGTTGTCTGTAGCACAAACGGGGGTTCATACTGCTGCAAACAAAAAATTTGATCACATAACCAATTATATAAAATGCCTGACACAGAACAAAGTAAAATTTGAAACTAAACTGAAAACTTCTTTTCGATAACTCCTGTTCCTCCTGAGATTATCTATTACTGTAATGTGTAAATGGCGACGATTAGGAATTACTGACTAACATTTGTCTCTCTTTAATGTAAAAAAACCGTGAAAATAAATAAATGATCGACATGGAGGCATATTTAAAAAAATGATGTCAATGTATAATGACTCTTTCCTTATCATTACGATTTCTTGTGTAAATGATATATGGAACACGAAAAAAAGTAACTATTGGTATATCCCAAGGCATAGTATAAGATTTATGTACTTTGAAAACCGCAAAATGAAATTCAAAAGTAAAATCAAGACGATGATCAAAGTAGACGTACACTGAAACTGTGCTATATCTGGTTATACCCGATGAACTGAGTTACTGGGAGAAATATTCTGGGAAAAGAAGCAAATAGGCTGTAGTGCCACCTCCTTCCTTTTTTTACCTCCATGCTATAGACTTACGCTGTACGTTGTTTTGAAGCCAGAGTGAGCGGGGCCTGTCTTCATCTTAAATAACCCAAAACATTAGGAGACTACTGTTTACAATTGCTTCTTGTCTTATTTCTGACGTGGGCACGCAATAGAACTTTTAAGTACTAAAAATTACAGTGCCTACATAACAGTGTCAGGAGAGGAATTCCTTGTTTTTCTGTTCATGAATGCTCTAGTAATACATGTTTGGTATCGTTAACGTAAGTTCTTTCAAGTAACCAAGAAGACAAGCTATGATGCGAAAAGGACGCTTTCGTAATACATTCAATTCCATTCTTTTACTGTATCGGTATCAAATGAAGCTGAAACTCTGAAACCAATGCTTGTTTGCTTGCTAGTACTACTTCGTGTTCGTTATATTTTCAATTTTCAACTCATATGCACAATATTTTTAATGTTCACATTTGCAAAAAATGTACCTACGGGCCGGCCGGAGTGGCCGTGCAGTTCTAGGAGCTACAGTCTGGATACGAGCGACCGCTGGGGTCGCAGGTTCGAATCCTGCCTCGGGCATGGATGTGTGTGATGTCCTTAGGTTACTTAGGTTTAATTAGTTCTAAGCTCAGGCGACTGATGACCTCAGAAGTTGTCGCATAGTGCTCAGAGCCATTTGAACCATTTTGTTCCTACGAGTTTTTCATTAGCCCATAGACGTGTGCAATGAGGAAAAAAGGAAGGATTGCTATCACATCTTCTGCACGTCATCGATTTGATCTATTACTGAAATGTCAGTTTTTGATGAAACAACTATGTCTCGACACAAGCAAAGCACAAGACATTACTTGGAATACGACCACGAAAGTCGATAGTTACTCCCAACGGTCGAAACTGGATATGGGGACGTCAGAGTGACGTCACGGGAAATTATCAGAGTGGCAAACTATGGGGGTAAACACATTAAATATCGAAAGTAATAAGCCATACTTGTTGTTTTTGTATTTGTATTTACATATTAAGAAAGTATGTATTTTAAATGATGCATCACATTAAAGATCTTTCCAAAATGGATAATTTTAGTATAATTTGTTGTGGCAAAATGTGGGGAAATATAACGTTGGCAGCTAAACATGTTATGCGTCAGACTTGCCCTGGGGTTCGTTTTCGGTGTTTTTGGTATTGATTATTTTGGTGTTGATTATGACAAGGAAAGGAGATACAGTCTGTTAACATTTTACAGAGCCCTGGCACGGAACGTTTTAACGGTAAACGTCGCAGCCTTGCCCAGTGTGGAAACCATGAACTGCGACTTATGGTTCAAAATGGTTCAAATGGCTCTGAGCGCTATGGGACTCAACTTCTCAGGTCATCAGTCGCCTAGAACTTAGAACTACTTAAACCTAACTAACCTAAGGACATCACACACATCCATGCCCGAGGCAGGATTCGAACCTGCGACCGTAGCGGTCGCGGTAGCGTTCTCGCTTCCCACGCCCGGGTTCCCGGGTTCGATTCCGGGCGGGGTCAGGGATTTTGTCTGCCTCGTGATGGCTGGGTGTTGTGTGCTGTCCTTAGGTTAGTTAGGTTTAAGTAGTTCTAAGTTCTAGGGGACTGATGACCATAGATGTTAAGTCCTATAGTGCTCAGAGCCATTTGAACCATTCGTAGCGGTCGCTCGGCTCCAGACTGTAGCGCCTAGAACCGCACGTCCACTCCGGCCGGCACGCGACTTATGTGGAGCATGTTTGCATCAGTGACAAACACTGACACTAAGGAAGAAGGAAATGAAAAGCTTGCAGGTCCTGGAGATGAAGCGTTGGATGAAAATCGATGTGCATGTGACGGCGTAATGTTAAAAAATGCCGCGGATTTTACGTGCTCATACCTCGATTTCTACTCGTGATAAAAACATAGGGTCAAGTGTTTGGATAGCCCTTGGGATAGGCTTCACTTGTATACCCAACAGAAGGATCGTCTTATGGTCACTATCATATAGTACAGGGTCGAACTAAGAATATTGCACAGTTCCTCCTGCTTAGACAAATGGAGCAAATCGGTCGGTTCTCTTTGCATTTGATATATTCTGCGGTGGGCTTGATAAGACTCATGGAGGAAACATTAATTCTTAGGTGGTTCCTTGGAAAACAGCAAAAAGGTTTTGTTTTTGCTATATTTGCGGCGTCACCAACGAAGCAAACCCAGTCAAGAATTCCAAGATGCCTATGCACTTGTATACGATGTATTCCTAAGATCTCGATCTCGAACAACCCTGAAAATTTTCTTCCCATCTTTATTCGTTTCCGAGATACAAAAGTTCTAAGGAGAGTGAAGAAGATAATGGCAATGTGAGAGAAAGTGTAGGACGCAATGGTACTGGAACGTAGTTGACAGTGACAGAACGGTCTTAGGAAAAAAGTGAAGGAGACAGTGGGGTGGGGTGGGGGGGGGGGGGAGTGTGGAGAGAGTAAAGAGAAAGAGAAAGTGGGTGAGAGCCAGTGATAATGAGACGAAGTGTGTGAGAATGACAACGAAGGCGAGAGAAATAGTGACAGTGAGGAGAGACAGAGGCAGTAGGAAGGAAGGAATGAGGCATTAGCAGTAACAGAGAACAAGAAGGAGACAGTGACTCTGAGACTGTAGTGGTATGACAAACAATGGCTGTAACACAGGATCCAGTGACAAAGAGACACAAAGAGATAATTACAATGAGCTGGACTTAGTGAGTGACTCAGAAAGGGAAACTACGAGTGGATGGGTATGAGTTACTTGCAGCGATGGACTAATGGGTGTGAGTGAATTACAGTTTGAGGTGCACGTGAGAGTTTGAGGTGTGTTACACGTTAAAAAAGCGCGAATATGTTCGCATGCCTTAATTTTTGGGAAAACTTTTAAAGGTGGTGGGGAAGGTACAATGAGGCAGCTGGTACCCTACTTTTGAGTCAGCGTCTTTTAAATAAACAGGAACATATGCGCATTTTTTGTGCTCCGATAGGAGCATTTTTCTGCTGGTACAGAAAATACCGTCGACAGAAAGGGACAGAATTGAAGATGTAGTGAGAACAGGTGGGACAAGGAGCCTAGAAAGAACAATCATATAGAGGAGAAACAACGTGGTTAGGCATAGACTCTGACAACATCACTCCCATATTCAAGGGAATGATGAGGGATGTAATTTCTCATCTTCTGGTCAGGTCGAAAAGGCTTATGTATAAAGGTTACTTCTCTCCTCTTGATAAACTCATTAAATTTCATATGAAGTTGTACAGTAGGTGGTACACAAGGGCATATTATAGCTCTCAATGCGAGTCAGTTGCATTATACTCTCTGGGATCAATAAAATTATTTTATTGCACTTTACAAGTTCGTACTACAGCAAAAGTTATAGTACTTACCTTGTCGTTGAAGACGCTGGCGTCATGAAGCCTAGATATAACTTCAGATCTGTATTTCAATAATAATTCGACCCAAAAATCACACTGAGCATTAAAACCTTTTCGTTCACTTGATGCTATGGCACATCAAAACGGGAAACGTAGTACCCTGTGACTATAATATCAACTAGTCACAACTGGTACCGGTAAACTCAGACAGATACCTGCGTATTACACTTTAGAACCACATGAAATTGGACGATGGTAAAGCAGGTATCAGACTTCGATTTATTGGTAGAGTATTAGAGGAATGCAGTCAGTCTACAAAAGAGACTGCTTATAAACCACTCGTGCGACCCATCCTAGAATATTGCTCAAGTGTGTGGGACCCGTACCAAATAGCAATAACAGGAGACACTGAACGTTACAGAGCAGGGCAGCACGAATGGTCACAGGGTTGTCCGATCATCGGTGTGTCTCACAGAGATACTGAAGAAACCCAATTGCCAGACTCTTTAAGATGACGTAAACTATCCCGAGAAGGCCTACTTACAATGTTTCAAGAACTGGCTTTAAATGATGACTCAAGTAATGTAGAGCAACCCCCTACGTACCGCTCGCATAGGGATTGTGAGGGTAAGATTATATTACTTGTTGCATGCACAGAAGCGTTTATATAATCATGCGAGAATGGGACGGGTAAAAGCCCTAATAGCTGGAACAATGAGACGTACACTCAGCCACGCATTTCACAATGTTTTGCAGAGTGTGGCAGATTTAGATCTGCAATTTTTTGAGAAAATAAATCACCTTTTTTTCATTTTCAACACATTGTTGACAGGGAACCTGCGACTTTTAAAAAAATTGCATACAGCGTTTAGCATTTATTAAGGAATCAGTTAACAGTTGCAGTACATATATTTGGCCCCTACTTTTGAACCAGCTCGTAAATTTTCACGCCTGACATACTGAGGCTGCCTTCAAAGAGATCAAAATGGCCTTTACGTTCTTTATAAAATGTTCCCATAATATCTGACACGTGTACCTCTTAGCGGACTGTGACAATCATTCTGTAGAAATTTTGTAAGCCATATATTGACGTTCTGATGTTTACTGTTAACATCAGGCGCTTTCAGTGCAGCCTGAGTAGGCCAGGCTTGAAGATGAGGCTGTTGGTTCGAAACTAGACGCCAAACATTTGTAGGCGTACTGAAACTGTAGACAGATTCGTTAATAAACGCTTCATCAAATAATTTATCGTATAGTAAAGGTATCACTTTAAGAAATTCGGCCGAAAGAATCAACATCTAAGTAAGTGGGACACTGAAATACTGATCAATGATAAGGTGCGATCGAAATTCTCTGAGGCTGTACATACTGCGATACTGAATACCGAAGTAGGTCCTTCAGCTGAGGACGAATGAACATGACTAAAAAGGATAGTCACAGAAGATGCATAGCCGAATATGTTTATAAGAAAAGTAACCGCGAAAATCTCATGAACAACAGAAGAAATACTTCAACTGACCGAAGAAACAAGAAAATACAAAACTGTACAGGAAAACCTAGAAATATGACAACGTGAGAACTCCAGAAATGAAATCAACGGGAAGTGCAAGGAAGCTAAAGTGAAATAGCTGCATAGAAATCATGAAGAAATTTGAAGGAAAACGATCATCGGAAGGTCGATTTATAGAAAAGTCAAAACAACTTCCGAAGAGTTAAATCCTTAAGCCGCCAACTTTAAGAGTAAAGAAAGGATTTCATTGTTAAACGCAGAGGGGAGAAGGAGCAGTTGTTTAGAAAGACTTCACTGAGGGCGTCTACTAAGGGAAGGAACTGTCTGATAACGTGATAAAAGATGAAATGGTAGCCGCGCGCGCGTGTGCGTGTGTGTGTGTGTGTGTGTGTGTGTGTGTGTGTGTGTGTGTGTATGAGAGAGAGAGAGAGAGAGAGAGAGAGAGAGAGAGAGATTGTTTTTTTAGCGGGGCTAAACGGCGAGGTCATCAGAGCCCAAAAAATGTAGTCGATGTGGATGACATAAATCCATTCCTAAAGTAAGGCTTTGACAGATCTTAGAAAATTTTCGATCAAACGAGGCTGAACGGATGATATATCATCGGACTTTGGCAAAAGCATCATCTGCACAACCTTGAATATAAAGAGGCCACACAAATGTGAGAACGTTTGCATATCCCGCTAAATTGTGAATTTGTTCGACGATCAGTGAGGTTTTAAGAAAGGTAAAGATACCAGAGAGGCAGTTCTGACGTAGCTCTTGATAAGAAAAGCAAGACTTAAGAAAAATCAAGACACTTTCATAGAATTTGTCGACCTAAAAAACCAGCCAATAACATAAAGTGGTGCAAGATGTTTCAAATCATTAAAAAAATAAATACACGCCTCACAATAGTAATAAATATAGTAATAATAGTTCTGTGTTATTCAAACCCCTAGCGCAACTCTTTCAGTTAGACATCACCTCGGCGAATTGCGTGACAAAAATCTACCTCAGTAATGCCGCAAGCTAAAGGAGACCTACGGCTTAACGTGGAATGCAAGTCACATCCTGCCAAATATTCAGGTCATTGAAATGTAAAGCTTAGATTAAAACCAGACTGAAAATTGCATGGCTGGACCGAGATTCGATCTCTGAACTTTTAGATTTCTGTGCGTGTGCTTTACCATTAGAC
This sequence comes from Schistocerca americana, assembly GCF_021461395.2. NCBI lineage: Eukaryota > Metazoa > Arthropoda > Insecta > Orthoptera > Acrididae > Schistocerca > Schistocerca americana. Next base: position 547,703,156 of record NC_060119.1, read on the forward strand.
CACCAGGTTCGACACGTATATAGTATAGGGAAGTCTAGTAATATAGATTACCTACAAGAACCAAGACGAAGCAAGAAGAATTAAAGGTCAAGAGAGAAGGGATGGGGTATGGTAAGGAAGCAAGAAGGAACTCAACCAAATGTTCAAAAAACATGATGTGGAATTATTCTACTGTCTTGGTCGTGAAGTAACGCATGACGGTCGTAGTAAGGAGTACACAGGCAAAGACAGTATTCTTCGCTAAAACAAGTCTACGAGTATTAAAATTGGACCATAACTTGCAAAATAAATTTCTGGAGATATACATCTGTAGCACAGCATCGTATGCAAGTGCATCATGGTCTATGGGAAAACCAGATAAGAAGGAAACTGAAGCGTTTGAAAACAACTGGACTGCTAGAACATGAAATGAAGATGTCCCCCGCATAATTTGCGAGAAATGGAACCTATGGAAAACACTGTTGACATGAGCATCTGACTATGAACATATGTTAAGGCATCAGGCAACAACTCTCATAGTATTAGAAGGAGAAATAAAGGGTAAAACAGTAGGGAAACAAACATTAGAAGGTATAGAGCAAATAACTGAGGACGTTATGCAAAAGGGCTACTATGAGATAATGAGATTGTCGCAAAAGATTAAATTGTGGCGGACCGCATCAAACCAGTCGTAAGAGGGGTTACTCAAAAAACTGTTTCGGGTTGCGGCTGTTGAAGGTGAAGTTTTCGATCTGAATTATTGCCGGTACTTAAATTATCTAAATACAGACATTTGACGCACTTATTTTTCTGCTTTTGTTTGTACGAGCCAAGAGAAGATTATTAGTTATTTGTTACAAAAAAGTCATCACAGTAACTATCTACTTAAATGAAAGTCTAATGTTTTTAAAGCGTAATTTTATTAGTAGTGTATTTTACGAACAGTACGATATATTAGAAGCTTTTATCTTACATAACCCTTTGGCATACGAACACTCAGGAAATCCGTTAAAAGCATATTTTTCATTTATTATTTAGCATGACTCCGTAAGTGTTATACAGGTATGTAAAGATAGCTTCATTAATCCATGCCGTTTCCACCTAATTTTACGCAATACTGAGAGCAAATGTCGATCCGGACAGCTATATCATCAGCGCGCTTTCTGGAGTACAAATTTCCGACGTCCGTCTTATCTCTCTGATAGCGCCCCGAAAACACTGTTTTTATCTATAGTAGGGTCATTGTTCTTCAAGAATACCTCAGTGAAACGTTAACGGTTTCTTGTAAATGTGTATGATACTGGCAATTTGTGAACAAGACCAAAGGCTTTCACAAACAAATGAAAATACTCTTATAGATGATGTAGACGGTTTTCAGAGAGCTTTCTTGAGTAGAAATTTCCGACGTTCGTCTTATCTATCTGATAGCGCCCCGTAAACACTGTTTTTATCAATAGTAGGGTCATTGTTCTTCAAGAATACGTAAGTGAAACGTTAGGGGTTTCTTGTAAAAATGTATGATGGTGGCAGTTTGTGAACAACACCAAAGGTTGTCACAAATAAATGAAAATACCCATATAGATGATGTTCCTCATTATGGTCGGCGGAAGGCAACGGCAAACCACCGCCATTATCACCTTGCCTAGTACGGTTGTGCGGGTCTCCCGCATCGTTCCCCTACGCTCTCTCAAGAAGCGTGGGACTTCATCATCACATAGATGATGTATACGGTTTGCCTCGATGGAGCTAGACTATCTTGAATGTACGATTCCATTGTTCGTTTTCATACAGACGTCACGAAAGCTTATAGTATAACTTTTTTTTACGCTTTCGACTGATTTCATGCTTTCCTACATCTTTTCGTACTTACACCAGTAGATCGCCACACGCAATTTTTAAGGAATGGAAGTCCCATGTATGAAACATATCCCTAGAACTGCGTGTTATACAACGATATAATTTTACAGGTGCATTAAGTGGTACATCTGTATACTGTCTGTAAAATGTGTTGCGAATGGAGTTAGTAGTAATGAAGTAATAAATTAAGAAGTTCTGCCTGACGCTGCAGCATTACTGAGTGTACAGCGAAAATTTAAAAAGCGTTTAACCTTTTTCCTTTTATCATTTAGAGGGGGATATCAGCAAGAAAAAGTTCCATGAAAGTTTGAAATTCTGTGTAAAATGTGCTGGTAGTCGCTAAATGCTCTCATTCTCAAATATTGGACGAATATAGTCCGGGTAATGTGTGCACCGTGAGTTGCGCTTTCTGGCATATACACAGTTCGTAGCTGCAATATTTGACATATTGTGTTAAGTCTTTAACTTAAGATTATAGCTATTAATGAGTATGTTATTACAGCATTTTAAATTTTTAAATTTGGTCAGTAACTGTAGGGAATATTGAAACTAAAATTATTGTTCTCACTGGAAGCCGTTAGATGGGCAACCGTGTCCTGTGTTAGCCGTTTAGCAATACAGTTTTCTTCCTTCGCTACGTAAGTAACGCACCAGGCCCGCTCCACAAACTCTTTTCCATAGTAAACTCTTTGTCTGCCCCTGTTATTCCACAATCTTACCGTTCCCTCCAGGGCAGAGCTAACATTTCCCGGGTGCCAGCCAGAATGGCGACGCTCCACTAACATGTTTATTCTTCTTGTAAGTGTGTGCTTATAGAAGCAAATTCGATCGCAACACCTAACAACAATCTCTTTGAGCCTAACAAAATTTTATATCGCTTGAATTGCGCTTATATCAGAAATTACACACGTTTAACGAAACAGTTTAAATTGTTGGCTGCTTACTAATTCCATTGATACCATACATCTATATCTACATCTGCTTCTACAACATTACTCTGTAACTCACAATTAATTCCCTTGCAGAGGCTTCATCGTACCACCTTTAAGCTACTTCTCTACCGTCCCACTCTCGGATAGCGCGCAAGAGAAGCGAACACTTAATTATCTCCATGCGAGCTCTGATTTATCTTATTACGATGATCGTTTTTTACTATGCAGGTTGGCGCCAACAAAATATTTTCGCATCCTGAGGAGTAAGTTGGTGATTGAAATTTCATAAGAAGATCTTGCTGCAGCGAAATGCACCTTAGTTCTAATGACTGCCAACCCAGTTCGTATACAGGGTGGTCCACTGATAGTGACAGAGCCAAATATCTCACGAAATAAGCATTAAACGAAAAAACTACAAAGAACGAAACTCGTCTAGCTTGAAGGCGGAAACCAGATGGCGCTATGGTTGGCCCGCTAGATGGCTCTCCCATAGGTCAAACGGACATCAACTGCGTTTTTTTAAATAGGAACCCCCATTTTCATTACATATTCGAGTAGTACGTAAAGAAATATGAATGTTTTAGTTGGACCACTTTTTTCGTTTTGTGATAGATGGCGCTGTAATAGTCACAAACGTATAAGTACGTGGTATCACGTTACATTCCGCCAGTGCGGACGGTATTTGCATCGTGATACATAACCCGTGTTAAAATGGACCGTTTACCAATTGCGGAACAGGTCGATATCGTGTTGGTGTATGGCTATTGTGATCAAGATGCCCAACGGGCGTGTGCTATGTATGCTGCTCGGTATCCTGGATGACATCATCCAAGTGTTCGGACCGTTCGCCGGATAGTTACGTTATTTAAGGAAAAGTGTTGAGCTACAAGTGAAACGTCAACCACGACCTGCAACAAATGATGATGCCCAAGTAGGTGTTTTAGCTGTTGTCGCGGCTAATCCGCACATCAGTAGCAGACGAACTGCGCGAGAATCGGGAATCTCAAAAAGTCAGTGTTGAGAATGCTACATCAACATCGATTGCACCAGTACCATGTTCCTATGCACCAAGAATTGCATGGCGACGACTTTGAACGTCGTGTACTGTTCTGCCACTGGGCACAAGAGAAATTACGGGACGATGACAGCTTTTTTGCACGTTCTATTTAGCGACGAAGCGTCATTCACCAACAGCGGCAACGTAAACCGGAACAGTATGCACTATTGGGCAACAGAAAATCGACGATGGATGCGACACGTGGAACATAAGCGACCTTGGTGGGTTAATGTATGGTGTGGCATTATGGGAGGAAGGATAATTGGCCCCCATTTTATAAAAAAAAAAAAAAAAGTTCAAATGGCTCTGAGCACTATGGGACTCAATATCTGAGGTCATCAGTCCCCTAGAACGTAGAACTACTTAAAGCTAACTAACCTAAGGACATCACACACACCCATGTCCGAGGCAGGATACGAACCTGCGACCGTAGCAGTCACGCGGTTCCGGACTGAAGTGCCTAGAACCGCACTGCCACCGCGGCTGGCCCCATTTTATCGATGGCAATCTAACTGGTGCAATGTATGCTGATTTCCTACGTAATGTTCTACCGATGTTACTACAAGATGTTTCACTGCATGACAGAATGGCGATGTACTTCCCAACATGATGGATGTCCGGCACATAGCTCGCTTGCGGTTGAAGCGGTATTGAACAGCATATTTCATGACAGGTGGATTGGCCCCCACCTCCACTGGATCTGACGTCCCCGGATTTCTTTCTGTGTGGAAAGTTGAAGCATATTTGCTATCGTGATCCACCGACAACGCCTGACAACATGCGTCAGCGCATTGTCAACGCATTTGCGAACATTACGGACGGCGAACTACTCGCTGTTGAGAGGAATGTCGTTACACGTATTGCCAAATGCATTGAGGTTGACGGACATCATATTGAGCATTTATTGCATTGATGTGGTATTTACAGGTAATCACGCTGTAACAGCATGCGTTCTCAGAAATGGTAAGTTCACAAAGGTACATGTATCACATTGGAACAACCGAAATAAAACGTTCAAACGTACCTACGTTCTGTATTTTAATTTAAAAAGCCTACCTGTTACCACCTGTTCGTCTAAAATTGTGAGCCATATGTCTGTGACTATTACAGCGCCATCTATCACAAAGCGAAAAATGTGGTCCATCTAAAACATTCATATTTCTTTACGTATTGCACGAATATGTAGTAAAAAATGGGGGTTCCTATTTAAAAAAACACAGTTGATATCCGTTTGACCTATGTCTGCGCCATCTAGCGGGCCAACCATAGCGCCATCTGGTTTCCCCCTTCAAGCTAGACAAGTTTCGTTCTTTGTAGTTTTTTGGTTTGACGCTTATTTCGTGAGATATTTGGCCCGGTCACGATCAATGGACCACCCTGTATAACATCCGTGGCGCTATATCCGTTATTTCGCGATACTACAAAACGAACTACCCTTCTTTTAAATTTTTCAGTCTCCTCCGTCAATCCTATCTGATGCGTATTCCACATCGCACAACAATACCCCGGAAGAGAGCGGACAAGCGTAGTGTCAGCAGTCTCTTTGGTAGACTTGTTACATTTTCTAAGTGTTCTGTCAATAAATCGCAGTCTTTGGTTTGCTCTCCCTACAACTTTATCTATCTGATGGTTCCAATTTAAGTTATTCGTAATTGTAATTCTTAAGCATATAGTTGAATTTCGTCTTTAGGATTGTACGATTTATCGTGTAACTGAAATTTAGCAGATTATTTTCAGTACTCATGTGCTGTTGTGGATGACTTCACATTTTTTTATTACTCAGAGTCATTTGGCACTTTCAGCACCACACAGATGCCTTTTCTAAATCATTTTGCAGTTTATTTTGACCATATGATGATTATTTCGTAAGAGCATAAATGGCAGCATCATCTGGAAACATTCTAAGAGGTCTACTCAAATTGTCTCCTAAATTGTTTACATAGATCAGGAACAGGAGCGGACATACAGCATTTCCTTGGGGAACGCCAAATATTACTTCTGTTTTACTCGATGACTTTCCGTTAGTTGTTTCTGGCAGGAAATTACGAATACGGTCACATAGCTGAGTCGGTATCCCATAGCACGCAATTTAAGTAGAAGTCGCTTACAAGGAACAGTGTTGAACGCCTTCTGTAATTCGAATAATATAATATTTGACGCCCTCTGCCGACAGCACTCATTGCTTCGTGAGAATAAAGAGCTAGCTGTGTTTCGCAAGAACGATATTTTCTGAATCCGTGTGAGCTATTTCGTTTCCTTCCAGGTGATTCATAACGTTAGAGCACTTTATATGTTCCATAATCCTGCTGAAAACCTACATTAGTGACATGGGTCTGTAATTCAGCGGATTACTTCTATTTCCATTCTTGGAAAGTGGTGCGAACTCTGCAACTTTCCAGTCTTTAGGTACAGCTCTTTTGACTAGAAAGCGGTTGTATATGGTTGCTAGGTATGGAGTTATTGTGTCAGCACACTCCGAAAGGAACCTGATTTATATACTGTCTGGACGGAAGCCTTGCCTTTCTTAAGTGTTTGAAGCTGCTTCGCTACATCGAGGGTATCTGTTTCTAAGTTACTCATGTTGGCAGTTATTCTTGATTCGAATTCTGGAATAATTACTTCATCTTTTGTTGCGGAGGAATCTCGGGAAACCGTATTTAGGAAATCTACTTTAGGGGCACTGTCATCAACAAAATCACCACCAATGGACGTATTTATTGCATCTTGCGATCGTTGCACCCACATAAAACCAGAATCTCTTTGGGTTTTCTGCCAGTTTTTGAGACAGAACTCCGTTGTGGAAACTATTAAAAGAATCCTCCCGAAATTGTCTTTTAGGATTATTGTGGGAAATCCATATCTCTAATGTTGGAATCAGTTTAATTCGTGATAGCATACTTTGCTGCCAAGAACTGACGAGCGACAACTAAAGCCTTAGTAGCGAACCACTTTTAGATAATTTCAAAATTGTGTCACATATGAACAAAGGAAGCTGTTTTTGAATATTCAGATTCAATTAAAACATAATTTTGAAAAGTAACGTTTAGTCAGAAGATGCTGGATGACTAAAGATCATGTTTTGTACGTGAGGCTGTAATCCAACAGCATTACCTGAATAAATATTACTGTAATATAAATCATAAAATTAAATCCACCACAGCTTCGGAAACACCAGAGATGTAAAATCCAAGAACAGTTTTAGAAAGCACAATAATACGTTAAGATGAAATATTTTATACATTAATTCTCAGACCATTTAAATTTCGTAAAAATTTCCCTTATTTTATTTTGTTAAGTTAGCTGACAGATTTGAGGGTCTAAGAGTGGACTCAAGTTTGTTTGTTCCCCTCTTAATGTACGTTCAAACAAATTTAATACTGCTTTTATATGCCTAGGTTCTCAACTACTATAAATTTCTTGAGGGAAGTCAGTTTCCTGCATATGCTGTTATTTCATCATAATCTAGCGATCAGCTAACCCTGGGAGTTTTGAAGGTACATCACAACAGAAAAGTGTAATGCAGATAGCACGATGCATTCCGCACGTCTATGCAAGGGAGTTAGAAGAAATTTATGCTACAGACAGCCAAATTCTAAAATTGCCTTTTTTGATTTCAGGAAACTTGACAAATACTTGTCGACTGTTAATAAAAATAACCAGTGAAAATGCCTCTATTAATACTCCTCAAATAGGAGACACAGGGAACACATATTTAACTTATGCCAATTATGAAAACAGTCTGTTTACAAAAGGAATCTGATCATGGTAACGGAATTATTGCATTATTTTCATGTATTCTATTTTCTAACTTCACTGGCATAATTCCGGTTTAATAAATGGGTTTTGAAAGCTGTATTTTTGGGATATTTGGGTGAAGTGTAACCTGTGGCATCATTCGACGAGAGCACTAATGAAAAAACGGCAAAAAAATCACAAACTGCCCGATCGTTCGACTGGCAGCGTAGAACTGAACGAAGGTAAATCTTACCAAACTCTCCCATCACCCCCCCCCCCCCCCCCCCCCTCCCGCAGTTTAACACATTGATGTCCAGGTTTGGCAACTAGACTTCAGAATTCGTAATTCTATGACAGCATGTTGTGCTGTGTTAAGCCGCATGCCGTTTGAGAAGATGCCACTATTTGAATTGGAGGACTTCATTTTTCATACATTTTTTTCTCTCTTCCAGCGTGGAAAATTGTATTTTCTCTTATCTGTTGATGCATTTGGGTCCGTAGATAAGCTATTGATGAACACTGGTACAATAGCAAAACCGTGATCTTCACAGTCTACTACAATGGTTTTGCAGCTGAAACACTAAATATGGCATCAGGTAGCCGTGACGAGGCTTCTTTGACCACAGGAAAAAGGTAAAATACCGTTGTGACTAAGTTCTGCAGTAGGAAGCAGTGGGGGGGTCATGTTTGTGGGGATTGGGAATTGATGTTGTACAAATATACCTGCAGCTATGTTAATTTAATGCTGGTAATAGCCGCAGGAATTCGCGGGCCAGCGTCTTGGAATGACCCGAAGGCTGTACGAGGAAGGCACAGAGCATAGAATAGTTCAGGGACCATACATAGTTTAGCAAAAGGTTATGGCCAAATTTTCAGGAAAAGTTTCCCACAATAGAGGAACGAAATATGCTACATGCACACGTGTCGATAAAGCTTTATTTCCGTGTTAAAGCTCATTTACGACTTCTTTTCATAATCACATTAATCGGGGAAACACACAGAAACGGAACGTACCAGCATTGCACGAAACGTTCGAAATACCCTCTTGGTCCGTATGGAATGTTCAATAAATTGTAATTCTTAGGTTCACCGCCAGCGTTTGTTGTACCATTGGATCGTATGTAATGTTGACACATGGTTCACTTCATTGCTTGTGTTGACATGCGACTAACCTCATTGCCCTACCAGCATCAAGCACGCAGCATCAACCGTTTAGTGTTCATCATGGACTTGGTTTCAGGTACAGCACAGCGGCACAGTAAACAAACGTGCGGTTGGCAGATGCTACGTGCTTGCACGATCTGTGATTGCACTAAACGGCTGATGTTATGTCCTTGATGATAGTAGAGCAATGAAGTAGTAGCATGTCAATACAAACAGTGAAGTGATTCACATGCAAACATTACCTTCGTTCCATTGGAACAACAAACACTGCCAGTGAACCGAAGAATTACAAGTTACAGTACATTCTGCTTCTGCAGCGTAGTCGAAAAAACATTGGCAACATGTGGACGCGTCCACATGCTGCCACGGTTATTTCGAGTACGCGGAAGATGCTCCATTCAGTCCCAATCTTTGTCCATGAGATTTCCATATTTTTGGAGCCCTGAAAAAAAGACATTCGTGGCCATTGATTTTCTTCGGACGAAGAGGTGCACGACTGGGTACAATCTGGTTCTTTAGAGAAACAAACATTTTTCCAGAGAGGCATTGACATGTTGTCTCGCAGTGGGGTAAATGTTTTAACAGTTATGGCGATTACCTTCGAAATAATAAACAGTTTACTAACTTTTTCGATCTGTCTCGTTTTAATTTTACTGCCCCATATATATTACCCCACGAAGAAAGTAGAAGGAATTTTTAAGTGTTGTACAGGGTTCTCTTAGTCCGCGATATAGTATTGTAAGTACCGGTACTCTAATTTTTGTATATCAGTTGCAATTCAGTTTGCAGCAATATGGCCCAGCTTTGAGTAGTTTAGCGCTTTGACTTCCTGTAGCAAATTGCTCTGCATGTTACACGTAACAGTATAACAGTTTCCGCATTCGTGAGCATACTGAAAACATTCTCTCATTACAAGGACGACGTGAGAAGATATCGCATTGGCAGCGTGAGTCTGTATTCTTAACTGAAAAACGCACTCCATTGTCTAAAGGCCGTAAATTCAACAAAACACATAGGAATTACAATTACGAACAACTTAAACTGGAAAGAACACACAGATAATATTGTGGGGAAGACGAACCGAACACTGCGTTTTATTGGCAGAACAGTTAGAAAATGCAACCGATTTACTAAAGAGACAGCCTACATTACGCTTCTCCATTCTCTTTTGGAGTAATGTTGCGCTATGAGGTATCTTTATCAGATATGATTGACGGAATACATGGAAAAAGTTCAAAGAAGAGCAGCACGTTTTGTATTATCGAGAAATAGGGGAGAGACTGTCACTGACATGTTACAAGAATTGGGGCGGACATCATTCAAACAAAGAAGTTCTTCGTCGAGGCGGAATCTTCTCACGAAATTTCAATCACCAACTTTCTCCTTTGAGTGCGAAAATATTTTGTTGTCTCCGATCTACATAGAGAGAAACCATCATCATAATAAAATAAAGGAAGTCACAGCTTGCACGGAAAGATACAGGTGTTCGTTTTTTCTGTGCGCTGATTGAGATTGGATTAATAGAGAATTATTGTGCAGGTGGTTCGATGAACCCTTTGCCGGGAACTTGAATGTCATTTGCAGAGTATGCGTGTAGATATAAATGTTTGATGTAGACCTAATTACCTCAAATATTACCTCAAGTCAAATATCATTCATAGTTATTTTCCACTGAGCTCGTTCCATCACTCAAGTGCGATAATATAAAGAGTGACATAACCTCTTGGTTGGATTCAGAGAGCGTATCAGCCGCCTTTTTTAAATGGGGGCATAAGTGGAACTCTGATGGCAAAGACTGAAGTAGGGAACACATAGTCTTACAGGAAGATTCTCATATTTTGTGAGCCGAGTAAAAAAAAAAAAAAATACTGACGTTCCATCAGTTTTATATTTCTATTCGAACAGCCAAAGAAAAGAAGAGGAAACATTTTGAAAGAGATACGTGAAATGGCGTTCCACTAATGTTTGGGGCGTATCTGATAACTCATGACGGACGAAGCAAGAACAACATAAAAAGCAGACTTGTATTATCAAACATAGGCCTTAATTTGAGAAAGAAATTGCTGAGAAGATACATCTGGAGAACAGCTTTGGACGGAGGTGAATTATGGATAGGGACAAGACCGGAAAAGACGAGAACCAAGTGTTTGAGGTTTGGTGTCACAAAAGGAAAATTAGATGGGTGGATAAGAAATACGGACTTCCTGCCTAGAATTGGCGAGGAAAAGACCATGTCGAAAACGTCAACCAGAGGATGGGAGAGGCCGATAGATCATGTGTAAAACTATGGGAATAACTCGCATGGGCACTAGAGGAAGCCACAGAGCGCAAATATACGTAGAAGGCGAAGTCAGAGATTAGAACATATCGATCAAATGATTGAGGACATTGTGTCTATTGCTCCGATACGGAGTGATTGGTTGAAGGGGGGAATTCGTAGCGGACCCCGATAGACTCGGCAGAATACACTTGGGAAAAAAAAAAGTCTGCAGAGACGTGGTAAGTCTGATTTACAGGAGACCGACCCAGAACTACTACTAAACTACACTAACTCATCAAAAGTATGCGAACACGCCAACGTAATGCAGAACTGACTACTAGACGCCACAAGTGGCGGACCCCCAGGAGGCAGGAAATACTGTAGTGTCAGTGGCAGCAGAGTGGGTCGGTCAGGAAACTTCAGTGGTTTCGGACGTGAACTACTTATTGGATATCACATGAGTAACAAATCCATCAGTGACATGTCAGCCCTTCCAGAGCTGTATTAGTCGACTATTGATGACGCGATACTGAGTTGGAAACGCGAAGCCGCGCGGGATTAGCCGAGCGGTATGGGGCGCTGCAGTCATGGACTGTGCGGCTGGTCCCGGAGGAGGTTCGAGTCCTCCCTCGGACATGGGTGTGTGTGCCTTTGTCCTTAGGATAATTTAGGTTAAGTAGTGTGTAAGCTTAGGGACTGATGACCTTAGCAGTTAAGTTCCATAAGATTTCACACACATTTGATCTTTTTGGAAACGCGAAGGAAGAACCACAACTAAGTCAAATTCAAACAGAAAGTGACCTCCGAGCATTGCTGAAGGAGGCTGCAAAACATCGCATGGAATCAGCGGAAGGAAGCACTCGTAAGTTCCGAAGGGCTGCCAGCAGTCTAGAGAGCACAATGAATGTGCGTAGGGAAGTAAAAAGGATGGGCTACAGTGGTCGAGCAGCTCTGCATGAGTCACACATTTCTGTGGGCAGTGCCAAGCTACGCTTGAGGTGGCGTAAGTAGCGACGCCACAGGACAGTGGAACAGTGGAAACGAATAATTTTAAATGATGAATGACACTGTACTCCGCGGCAATCCGATGGAATTGTTTGGATTTGGCGAATGACTGGGGAAGCTACCTGCCATAAGATCTAGTGCCATCAAAGACGTACGGAGGATGTGGTGTTTGTTACGGAAGTGTTTTCCGTGGCTAGGACGTGGTCCCCTTATTACGCTTAAGCAGACAGTATATACGTAAGTGTATGAACACATTTTATATCATTGTGTTTTGCGTACATTAGAGGAACAGCTCGAAGGCGATGATTGTTTTTATCAGCATGACAGAACCTATGAAGCCATAGTTTGCAGACAATAACGTTCCAGAAAGGTCTGGCCTCCAGTAGCATTCACACTCGAGCAACATTTTTGGAATGCAAAGGAAATTTAGTGATAATTATTTAGGTTATTTCTGTCACCTTTCGTACAAGCAGGTTTGACAACTGCATATTTTAATCTGTCTAGAAAAATTCCTTGCGCCAGCGATGCATTACAAAAGTAGCAAAGGACATTATTTATTAGGTTAGAACTACTTTTCAGAATTCTGTTTGAAATTCCATGAACGCAACATCAGATTTTTTTTGTTTTAAAATTTTTATAATTCTGTTAACTTTAGTGAAGGGTATTGGCGTTACTTTTGGTTGCCTGCAGTTCTGTAAAATGACATGTTTTGTATTTTATTTTTATTCTCAAATGAACCATTTAATCCTATTTTTGCTGCTACATTTACAAAGTGATTTTTAAAAGTACTCGCAACTTGTGAATTAATAGTCACAACATTATCATTTAACTTAAACGTCATGTTAACTTGTACACTCACTGACTGACTGTCCTATCTCCCGTTTCACAGTACCACATACAGTTTTAATCTTATTATCTACATTGTTAATTTCTGTCAGGAAGTGTATACATCTGGCCATGTCAATGACTTTCCTAAAAAATTTACAGAATTTTTTTGCAGTGTGCAAGTAATGTCGTATCGTCAATTATTCTGGTTTTTATATAAATTTCCCTCTTCCTCTTACATGAGGTTTTAATTGCCTCAGTTATCCACGGCTTATTTATTTTTTTAATTAGTGTTTTTAGCTAAGGTACTTTCCAATGCTGACACAAATTTACCATGGAATAAATGGAATTTGACACTAATCCTCTTTGTGCACGTATCTCATCCCCATACCATCTCGTTTAGCCTACTCTCAAAACACTGTATCGTGTTCTCGTTGATAAGCCTCACTCCTTTGTATGAACCTGCCTCAGGGCTACAAGGTACCACCATATTGTTTATTTTCATTAATTGTGCATCATGATCAGACAGCCCCTTAAAAATTGGATACAAATTAATTGTTTCATCCTAAGCACTTTCTATGAATATTTTATCAGTTAGTGCCCTACTATCTTGCTGCACACGACCTTGGAAACGAATTACTGAAATTGAATTTTTACTTTCTGTGACTTTTAAGAAATTCACCCTGAAATCTCCAAAAAGTACGAACTGTTTATTTTTGTTTGACAGGTTGTTTATTAACGCAGCTAGATTTTTCATGAGTAGCTGAAAGTTTCGTATAGCGGATCTGTAGACTGTGACAATTACCAGAGACGTGTTCTGCAGTTACAGTTCACAAGCAAATGCTTGTAGGTTCTGATCTATAAAAAGCTGTTTGTTTCAATATTTTTGGCCTTGTGTCAAACTCTTACATGAAAGCAACACCTACGTTTCCCCTGTTAACTCAACACGAAAATCATGCTAGGCTGTAACCACTGATTTTTAAATTCTCCATCCCTGTGGTTACATTGTGTTCCCAGCAGCACGAAACATCTGCCGCATCAGAATTTTGCAAATCATCTAGACATACAAGAAGCACGTCTATCCTGTGAAGTAAAGACACCAAAAGAATTCAAGCAACTGAGATGAGGTTTGTCCGTAGCGTGATCGATATGACACGGAGAGATAGAATCTTAAATGTGAGAACCTTGAAAAATGCTCAAAATAATCTCGCACCAGCTGAGAAAGTATAGGCATACGCGATGCGTGGATGCTAACAGGCTAACTAGAGTAATGTATGACTTAAAACTTAGAAATAATAGACCAAACATTGCGTACAAAGTTGTGGTGAAATAGGACATCGAGCAGAGAGGACTTACCTGAGACAGCAGCGAAGAGAGAGAGAAGCTTAAGGACCGTAGTTGGTGGACAAGTCTCGTTTGTCGACTCATCGACTAAGATGGAACGATTTAGGATACTGATGCTCTTTGACAAATAGAGTCATACCAACAATTGACAAGAAAAGGAGTCTGTAAACAGGGCAGAACATTACAAATCTTTGGGTGTGAATGTACATATTGATGGCAACGTAAACTGGAAGCATATTACTGAAATTCTCACAAAATTAAGTTCAGCTACTTCCACTCTTCCTATAAGTACTGGTCTTGTAAGCAAACGAATCTTCCTCCTGTCATATTTTGCGTGTTTCCACTCAATACTGTCTTACGGAATAATTTTCTACAGTAACTCATCACTTAGAAAAAAATCATTGATTGCATAAAAGCGAGCAGTAAGAATAATATGTGGCGCTCATCCGGGGGTCTCATCGAGGTTCCTTTTCAAGGAACATACGTTGACTAATGGAATTAGTCATAAATAATCCACTGCAATTTGAGAAGAATAATGATGTCTATACCTACAACACTAGAGGGAAGAAATGGCCTTTATTGTCCATTATTATAGCTGTCAGTGACCCTAAGAGGAGTTGAATATGCAGCAACAAACATTTTTGATCATTTGGCCAGTAATATAAAATGTCTGACAGTAAGTAAAGCAAAGTTTTAAATCCATATGTCTATACCTACAACACTAGAGGAAAGAAATGGCCTTTATTGTCCATTATTATAGCTGTCAGTGACTCTAAGAGGAGTTGAATATGCAGCAACAAACATTTTAATCATTTTTCATGGACAAGTCCTTCTACCTCACTGACGAATTTATATTTAAAAACTGGTAGCCCGTAAGGGAAAAAACTAAAGTGCAGTTGCATAAGCAGGCCTAAAAAATAATCTGTTAATTAATGTTAACACTAATCGTGTATTATTCTGTAAGCTGACTCGTTCCACATCATTTCGATAGAAGAATCGTTCAAATGATCTATGGAACACGTAACTAACTAACTAAGCAGCCCCTTAGCTATTCTCCTGAGGCCAAGTGTAGCCTCTTCCAGGCTTGTCGAACTACTAGGAACGGGACAGAGATCATCCATATGGCAGCCGGACTGCTCATTACCTTCCAGAACAACATGAAAACGGTCTTCTAGGACTCTGAAGAGGTTTTTGTTTGATGTTCTCCTTCACGGTGCAACGATCAACTCGGAAGTGTACTGGCTGCCCTCATGAAATTGAAGAAACAGCTTCAGGGTGCTCGGCGCCACAAAAATGCAAACGAACTTTTCCTTCTCCGTGACAACGCAAGACCTGACACAAGTGTGCCCACCCGAGAGGGGCTCAGGGAACTTCATTGGAATGTTCTTCCTCATCCACCTTGCAGCCCGGATCTCACACCTGCCGACTTCCAACTGTTTGGTCCAATGAACGACGCACTCCGCAGGAGCGGATGATGGGGGAGGCTACAGATGGAGCAAGTCATTGGCTCCGACGTCGCGGTGGAGTGGTACCATGCGGTCATATAGGCGCTCCCAGAAAGGTGGTGAATTCTGCTACCTAGGAAGTAAAATAATCAATGACGGCTGGAGCAAGGAGGACATCAAAAGGAGACTAGCAATGCAAAAAAGGGCATTCCTGGCCAAGAGAAGGCTACTAATATCAAATATCGGCCTTAATTTGAGAAAGAAATTTCTGAGAATGTACGTCTGGAGTACAGCATTGTATGGTAATGAAACATGGACTGTGGGAAAACCGGAACAAAAGAGAATCGAAGTATTTGAGATGTGGTGCTAGAGACGAATGTTGAAAATTAGGTGGACTGATAAGGTAAGGAATGAGGAGGTTCTGCGCAGAATCGGAGAGGAAAGGAATCTGTGGAAAGCACTGATAAGGAGAAGGGACATGACGGAATAACTTTCATGGAACTAGAGGGAGCTGTAGAGGGCAAAAACTGTAGAGGAAGAGAGGGATTGGAATACATCCAGCAAATAATTGAGGAAGTACGAGTAGGTTGCCGTATCAAACCAGTCACCAGCACCAGTCAGAAGACTGATGAAAAAAAAAAGGTTTAGCGAAAGCCTTTACAGTTTTGAGAGGATTGCATTTTTTGAAATTCTGAACTTATCACGGATAAACACGGAGCAAAAGAATGTTTACAGTTTGTGCCGAAACCAGACCTGATTTATAAGAATCGAAGGACATGAGAGGGGTGCAGTAGCTTAGAAGGGACTGAGACAAGGTTGTAGCCTATTTACAATGTTATTCAATCCGTACACTGAGCAAGGAGTAAAGAAAACAAAGGAGAAATTTGGAAAATGAGTCAAATTTTATGGGAAGGAATACAAAGATTAATTTTTATAATCACGTTATAATGCTATGAGAGACGACAAAGAGCTTGGAAGCTCAGTTGAATAGTATGGACAGAGGTTGTAAAATGATCGTCAACAAAACTAAAACAAATCAGTTGAAGCTGAGGGAGTTAGATGAGGAAATGATACACGAAAAGTAGTACAAGAGTTCTTCGGTTTGTGCAGAAAAATAGCGGACGATATTGAAAATAAAGAAAAATATTATCAAATCATTTAGTAAAAGTATTTGTTTGAAATGAAGCTGTATATAGATATAAAATATGCCAGGTAAAGAGTGCAGACAAGAAGCGAATACGTCTTTGAAAGGTCGTCTTACAGAAGAAATCTGAAAATTAGATCAATAGATTGATTAACTAATGAAGAGAGAATTGAGGAGAAACAAACTTTATTGCACAGCTTGACTAAAAAAGTGATAAGTTGATAGGACACATTCTGAGTCATCAAAAAATAGTGAATTTGGTAACGGAGAGTAGTTCGGGGGGAAAATAGCAGAGAGAGAGAGAGAAACCAAGGTTGGAATACAATAAACGAGTTCTAGAGTATGCATGAAAAGAGTTGCACAGGATAGTAAAGCGTGGAGGCTGCATCAAACCTGTCTTCGGGTTCCTCAAAGCAAGAATAAAAGGAAAAAATTTCTTTTGTTTAGTCATTAGGTACTACAGCAACACACATTCGTATGTATATGCTTAGTATTGAATTGGTGGACAAGTCCAGTGCGTTTTTCCATAAGTTTAATAAACACAACATATACATATGACGGAGGCTTTGTTTTTTTTTTTTTTTGAGGTTGAAGATTTCGTCGAGCCTTGTTCGGAGCGCATTTTCATCGGGAAGGGAACTTCCTTGAAGATTGTTCAATAGAGAGGGGAAAAGGTGAAGGCGTAAGATCAAGCAGTCAGTCCGCACCCATCTTATGGTGGGTTGGGAGTGACTGCCCAACCCAACTCCTGTATAGAGTTTTTTGTCAGCCTAGCAGACTGCGAGCGGACGTTATTGTGGAGTAGCATCACTACACGCTGTCAACCTGACCATCGTTTTTTCGGTTGCATCCACAAGACGTCTCAGTTGTTGCCAGTAAATGTCAGCAGTGATGGTTACACCTCGGGGAAGCAATTCGTAGTACATCACAACGTGGCTGTTCCACCACATGGACAACATTGTCTTCTGTGGATACGCGCAGGTCTTTGTGCGGGAAGTTGCTGCTTTCTTTCCTTTACGTTAGCATCAACTCACCGTTCCTCCTCGTCATTACCGATACAGGATAGGAATGATCGGTGTTGTTCAGGAGCCAGTTGATGACGAGCAAGCAGAGATGCACATAAGTGGCCAGCCGTTGAGCTTTGTAATTTTGGCTTAGACCTTGCGGTATCTATACAGCCGATTTCTGAACCTCTCCATTGCATGCAAATGACGCACGATTGTGGAATTAGCACAGTTCATCACATTTGCCAATTATCGAGTACAATGACATGGATCGTTGTGAAATAATGCGTTTAAACGATCTTCATCAAACCCTGAAAGTTTCCTGACGTGGAAAGTCACTAGTGTAGAAACAATTCTCCTTGAAACGAAAAAATCACTTTTGACCTGGAGAGTCACTAATGCAGAAACAATTCTCCTTAGAACGAAAAAACAATTTTCTTACCGTGCTCTGTATCCAATACACGGGGCAAATGTTTCCGGCTGCCTCTGCTCCTGTCACCCCTCTACTGAACTCAATCCTATTTCTCCGCTTGTCACTCCATTTTCTAGCGTTTACAGCCCCACTCTCTATCTCCAAATGACAATATATAAACTCAAATAGCTATAGTGATTACAAATAAAAAATAACAGTCGATAAATAACCCTTAGCAACCAGAATACCAACGTGCAAAACATAAAGGCCACGAACTTATGCGCCAACCTAATAAATGTCCGTATCTGTGATTGTGGCTTACTTTTGTTGTTAAATACAGTGGTTGTGAATTAAAAACCTTCATCTTTTCATCAGTGTATTCGTATCACCATTACTGACCGAATGCAGCAGCCACTCTGCAGATTATTTAGCTGACAACACTCGGTTAAATTTCCATTACATCGCTTTAAGTGCAGCGGTAGATCTTGATAAGACTTTTGCTTGTAGCCGTTCAACATTGTCACTAGTATCAGCCTCAGAAGTACATGCTTTATTGCACTTGGAGATTAGACCATCTTTTTCTTATCGTCAGCTCTTCACAGTTGAAGTAAGCTGTTAATACGTTCCGATCACATGCACTCAGATTAAATGAAACATTAATGTCATTCTACGTCGTGCATACTTGAGTTCAGCTGTACTGAATAAGAAGAAAGCGCCGTAACCACTGCTATACGGTATGCTGAACGGTTCGAATTATCGAAACGTGCCACCCATTTTCCACCTTTAACTTCACTAGCTGGAAAATGCAGAATGAAGCCAAAGTGTGATGTGATCCTGCTTGTTTGATTCATTTAATGTATATAAGCAATATAATGTCGATGATGATGTGGGACCCCTAACTCATGGTACAAGCCGATGTTAACTGATAAACATAGTTAGCACTCGGCGCTGTGGTTGACGTGAGCAACAACGAGGAGATTAGTGTTTAACGTTCCGACGACAACGAGGTCATTAGAGACGGAGCGCAAGCTCGGATTAGGAAAGAATGGCGAAGAAAATCGGCCGTGCGCTTTCAAAGGAACCATCCTGGCACCTCCCTTAAGCGATTTGGGGAAGTCGTGGGAAACCTAAACCAGGATGGCAGGACGTGGGTCTGAATACCAGTCCAGCGTGGTAACAACTGCGCTACCTCGCTCGGAGGCAACCAAGGCATTTCCTGTTTGCAATTGCTGCCATTATCCACTGCACCAAGTGTCAATAGAGATGGGAAAACCGACCGGTTAGAATCGACAGAAGTATTTTAGTTCTGAATAACCTGTATTTTTCGGTATTTGTTTGGTCTCGGTTATAACAGGTGTTTTTAATTTTTTACTAATCACTGAGTAAAAAAACCGAAATATCAGTTATGCATAGCAGTACCGGTAAAATTTTTCGTTCATAAATAAATCTTTTTTTAAAAAGGAAGTAATTTTTATTCGTAAAATTCGCTGTGGTTTGAATGTTGAGTTGTAACAGAAAATGGGAAAAGCGATCAGTGCAGTTTTAATAACAGTGCCAGCATAAACAAGCAACAAACACATGTCATTAGAATTGCTACAGACAATAATAGCCGTGTTGTCGTGTGTCGTGGCATAAGGTACACATGGACGTGCAGTGTGCAAGAGTTGCCTCCACCTGGTCTATACAGTGGTTTCTCACGGCCGTCGCCGCACATTCATTATATTGCAAGAATGCCACAATGCCTAGTCTGGAAACATCCTTACGAAGAGAGGTGGCAATGCAGTACAAAGATTCGTTAGCTTTAAAAGATTGAGGATTTGTCTGCTGTGTCTATGACACAGAAAGGAACAGTAATAAATTAAAAACTTAACAGCAATTCATAGTGTGCTGGCGTAAGCTGGCGCCAGCACACCATGTGGCACACAGATTGAGAGAGTATCGACAGAGGCCCACGACAGACTCGCAGGAAACGCGCCGCCAACGCTCTCTCGGCTGCCAGTATTTTGGATCGCCGCCGCGGACCGGAGGGGCAGTGTGTTCAAGTCTGTTCGGAGTCTGTCGCAGGCTGTCACAACGAGGAAGTTCCAGCGTCATCAGTCTCAGCCCAGTGGGAATCGCAGTAGCAGCTAGCTCCGCCGCTAACTCAGAGTCAGGCAGCACATAGCAAACATAAAAGGGGACATAGCGGACTTCGTATTTCACCAGCAGTGGGGCTAACGTGGACAATACAGAAGAGCTCGTACCACAACGAATATCTTACGTAAACTTTGAATTCTTGTGAATAAAGAACCCAGTTAATCTATGAGTGTAGTTTCTGCTGTAGAAAGAGGATACCAGCCACCAGACAACATCCTCTCCTCGCTTCCCATGGTACAGCTTTACAGAGACAACGAGATGACATAAAACATAGTCTACAATAGAAATAGAAAGTAGCTGATCTGCTGCCTTTGTCTACATAAATTACCTTTGTCTGCTTGTAACCCTTGAAAACGGACAAATTAACAGGAAACATCGACTTCTTCATTCTCAGTTTTGATCCTTTAGCTGCTGACTACTCGTAGTGCCCAAATGGTTGTATGATCCCCGATTATAGTGTAAATTTCTGAGCAGAGTCAGTCGCAGCCCAGAAATTAGGATCAAAGGAAAACAGTGGTGACTTTTTCTAGTATTCAACCACTTATCACTTTTCGAGAAAAGCAACAAACGGTGAAAAGACTACTTCTTCTTTTATTTGACTATTTGATGTAATATTTTGATTCTATTTATCTTGAAACTGAGAGAGTCAGAATTTACCAATCTTTACTCGATTTCTACGTTTATTTCAGGAAATAATAGGATTAAAAAATTGAAAATCGGTTATTTCAGAAACCGTTCATTTTGAGCGTTTTTAACAGTTAAGTTAAACTGGCGTGATATAACCGAAAACCTGTTGTTTCAGAGATAACTGCCATCCCTAGTGTCAATGTGGTTGTGATAAGTGTATAACTGCGCAAAGACCCATGAGGCGCGCGGAGTACCCGCGTGGTCCAGGGCGCCGTGTCACGGAATGCGCGGCCCCTCCTGTCGGAGGTCGAGTCCTTCCTCTGCCATGGGTGTGTGTGTGTTGTTCTTAGTATAAGTTAGTTTACATTAGTTTAAGTAGTGTGTATGTCTAGGGACCGATGACCTCCGTTAGGAATTCACACCCATTTGAACACCCAGACCCATGAAAAACTAACTGTAATTATACGAATGTATCACTTCCACGTAGCGGTAGGTGTTCTTGACCGTTGAATGAATGACTGTGTGTTAAAAACAAACAGGCCGTATCTAAATATCTGATCCGTGACTGCTAAACATAAACTGTTTTAAAATCACAGGCCAGGGTAACCTAATAATATTACTGCCGGAATCGTTATTCACTCTGCTATTTAGCAGCTAAACAAGCTTCTGTGGCGTTCTGTCTGCTTTGAGTGACTGGAACTTATTAAGATAATAAACTGGTACTGTCTCAGTAGTAATTTTGCTTTGGTCCGTCGTAGTGCACTGATTGAAAGCACGAGAAAAAGTTATTTGGTATACGAGTACTATCAGTAGGAAAAACTATTTCCTGCTATCCCCTTTGCCAACTAGTTACTACTATCAGTGGAAAAAAGTGTCCTCCGTTAGCCCCTTTGACTGATAACTGTTTCTTCATTTTCTGCTTTAATCATTTTCTCTGTGCGACAGTTAATTGTATCTGACTAGAAAAAAAAATTTGCTGAACTTCATTATTTTTCCACAGTTATTTTAACAATCGGCTTAGGCTATCTCTCTTCATTTCTTTTGTTGTAAGCGGCGCTATCCTGAACACAATTAGACGAGAATGTACTTTTCAGCGTCCTCTACTTCTTAAAAACATTAACTGAGCGAAAAACGTGATTGAAAAATCGGTTGAAACACTGCCATTTCGCGTTTCAGGAAGGTAAAAAGCGCAAAGTCTTACGTTACAGGTCAGATGACTTCTCCCTGAGGTGACAAAAGTCATGGGTTAATGACATGCACATATAAAGATGGCAGTAGTATCACGTACACGAGGTATAAAAGGGCAGTGCACTGGCGAAGCTGTCATTTGAAGTCTACATCTACATCTACATCTACATTTATACTCCGCAAGCCACCCGACGGTGTGTGGCGGAGGGCACTTTACGTGCCACTGTCATTACCTCCCTTTCCTGTTCCAGTCGCGTATGGTTCGCGGGAAGAACGACTGTCTGAAAGCCTCCGTGCGCGCTCTAATCTCTCTAATTTTACATTCGTGATCTCCTCGGAAGGTATGAGTAGGGGGAAGCAATATATTCGATACCTCATCCAGAAACGCACCCTCTCGAAACCTGGCGAGCAAGCTACACCGCGATGCAGAGCGCCTCTCTTGCAGAGTCTGCCACTTGAGTTTGTTAAACATCTCCGTAACGCTGTCACGGTTACCAAATAACCCTGTGACGAAAGTCAGGTGATTCATGTGATTATTCAGGTGATTATGATAGCACAACGGGGATTAACAGACCTCGATCACGGAGTGGTAGTTGGGGTTAGACGCATGGCACATGCCATTTCGGAAATCGTTAGGGAGTGTGCTGAGAATACCAAATTTCAGGCATTACTTCTCACCACGTAGAGCGCACTTCACTTAACGACCGACAACAACGGCGTTTGCGTGGAACTGTGAGTGTTAATAGACAAGCGACACTGCGCGAAACGACCGCAGAAATTAATGTGGGACGTACGGCGAACGTATCCATTAGGACAGCGCGAGGAAATTTGGCGTTAATGGGCTATGGCAGCAGACGACCGACACGAGTGCCTTTGTTAGCAGCACGACGTCGTCTGCAGCGCCTCTCCTGGCCTCGCGACCATATCGGTTGGACCCTAGACAACTGGAAAACCTTGGCCTGATCAGACGAGTTCCTATTTCAGTTGGTAACAACTGACGATAGGGTTCGAGTGTAGCGCAGAGCCCACGAAGCCATGGAATCAAGTTGTCAACAAGGCACTGAGCAAGCGGTAGTGGTTCCACAATGTAGTGTGCTCTGATTACATGGAATACAATGGGTCACCTGGTCCAACTGAACCGATCATTGACTGGAAATGGTTATGTTCGGCTACTTAGAGACCATTTGCATCCATTCATGGACTTCATGTTCCCAAACAACGATTGCATTTTTTGGATGACAATGAGCGATATCACCAGGCCGCAGCTGTTCGCGACTGGTTTGAGGAACAATCCGGACAGTTCGAGCGGCTGACTTAGTCACCCAGATCGCCCGATATGAATCCCAACGAACATTTATGGTACATAAACGACGGGTCAGCTCTTGCACAAAGTCCTGCTTCGGCAACACTTTGGCAATTATGGCCGGCTATAGAGACAACATGGCCCGTATTTCTGCAGGGGACTTCCAACGACTTTTTGAGTCAATGCCACATCGAACTGCTGTACTACGCTGGGCGAAGGGATGCCCGACACGATTTTACGAGGTATCCCTTGATTTTTGGCACCTCAGAGTACGAGACAAGAATAGAATTAACCAATGGTCTTGTAAGTAGGCTGTTTAGGTTTTAATGTTAGTAACGCCACGTAGCGCTGTATATGAAAATCACTGATTGTTCTGTGTGCAGTCTTTGGCTGCTTTGCATTGTTGGAATAGTCACCATTGTAGTGTTGGGCAGTTGGCTGTTAACAGCGCGTAGCGTTGCGCAGTTGGAGGTGAGCCGCGAGCAGTTGTGGATGTGGGGAGAGAGATGGCGCAGTTTTGAGAGCGGATAATCTGGACGTGTGTCCATCAGACACAGTAAATTTGTAAGAGCGGATGTCATGAACTGATGTATATATATTATGACTTTGGAACATTATTAAGGTAAATACATTGTTTGTTCTCTATCAAAATCTTTCATTTGCTAACTATGCCTGTCAGTAGTTAGTGCCTTCAGTAGTTAGAATCCTTTATTTAGCTGGCAGTATTGGCGCTCGTTGTATTGCAGTAGTTCGAGTAACGAAGATTTTTGTGAGGTAAGTGGTTCATAAAAGGTATAGGTTATTGTTAGTCAGGGCCATTCTTTTGTAGGGATTTTTCAAAATATTGCGCTGGGCTAAAAATATTATGAGTTATTCTAAGCACAGTCATTTATAATTTTTCTAAGGGAACGTTTCAGTCTCTGTACTGTAGGCCTTATGCAGCAAAAGCACTTGAAGTCCAAACTAGCCAACTGCTCTGGTTCAAATGGCTCTGAGCACTATGGAACTTAACATCTTAGGTCATCAGTCCCCTAGAACTTAGAACTACTTAAACCTAACTAACCTAAGCACATCACACACATCCATGCCTGAGGCAGGATTCGAACCTGCGACAGTAACAGTCACGCGGTTCCGGACTGAAGCGCCTAGAACCGCACGGCCACCGCGGCCGGCTGCCAACTGCCCTGTTGACTTCTACCAGCATATTTGAAACTTCCTTAAAAACGAAAGACTTTCTCACTTCTTGTGTTGACAGTATCCTAACGAAGTCCCACATATTCGAAAACAATCAGTTGTTCATTAAATCCAGTTCCAGCCCACCCTACACAGGGCAGCTTCCAAACCTCTAAATCGAGTGAATCTTTCGTTCGCGTTGGAGCAAACACTTAGTCTCCATCCCTAGGGGAGCCCACGAATATCTAAATTATTATTAATTAACAGTGGTGTATTGTTAGCAGTCTCCCTCTCTTTCTCATAAGGGGCCTGTTAGATCCCAACTTGCCGCGTACCGCTCTCATCTCTGTGCTGAATTTAACACCCATGGCGATTAACAGCGTAGCTCACAGATGCCGCTTACCATTAAACGCAAATACCAACCACGCTACAGGCGATCTGCTGTGGTTACCTCTATTTTTTTCTGCGGTCGTAATTAAGATTCTTTTAAGTACATATATAAATATTAAAAAATCTACTCTACAAGCGGGAGTTTTTATTTGCAAAGATATCCGTAAAACTACCGCCACTCTGCGGTAGGCCTTCAAACACCTCCATGACGCTAAAAACCAGAAAATATCATAAAAGATCACCACAGTATTGTGTATGAAAAATTTCTGGTGAAAACTTTTCTTTTTTGTCAGACTATGACCAGGTTGCTTACATGTACAAACACGTCGAGGAGCAAGATGTCTCGATGTCTCTCTCTCTCTCTCTCTCTCTCTCTCTCCTACCGCACAGGCCATGAAGGCTCAAAGGTAGCGACTGGCCGCCGTGTCACCCTCAGCCCACAGTCGTCACTGGATGCTGATATGGAGGGACATGTGGTCAGCATACCGCTCTCCCGGCCGTGTGTCAGTTTCCGAGACCGGAGCCGCTACTTCTCAATCAAGTAGCTCCTCAGTTTGCCTCACAACGGCTGAGTGTATCCTGTTTGTCAAGAGCTCGGCAGACCGGGTGGTCACCCATCCAAGTGCTAGCCCAGCCCGACCGTGCTTAACTTCGGTGATCTAACGGGAACCGGTGTTACCACTGCGACAAGGCCTTTGGCGGAGCAAGACGTGTAATGTAAATAAATTATTGATGATACTCGCTACCTGTAATTGCCGATCCAATACGTACGTGTTATTTGTCCGCAGTGACAGCAGCGTTTCCCGTCAGGTCACCGAAATTAAGCGTTGCCGGGCTGCCGGGCTTGGTTAGCACTTCGATGGGTCAGAGTCCGGTCCGCCGAGTGCTGTTGGCAAGCGGGGTACACTTAGTCCTTGTGTGGCCAATTGAGGAGTTACTTGACTGAGAAGTAGCGGCACCGGTCGTGAAAACTGACAACGGCCTGGAGACCGGTGTGCTAACCACAGCTCCCTCCGTATCGGCATCCGGTGACGCCTCAGGTTTGAGGATCACAAAGTGACTGGTCGGTACCGTTGGGCCTTTAATGCGTGTTGGAGCGGTGTTTATTTACATGTATTAAAATATGTTTTCGTTATGTGACTATAGAAATTTGACGGAAATTAATTTTATCTGAAAGAGGTATTACAAATTTTTATATACGCCAGAGCCTGGAGAGGAGTTTCTGAGTCGTGCGACAAAAGATTACTGAAGTATTCGATGAGAATTGTAAGAGCAAAAAATCTGGTTTATTATTATTGAACAGTGTACAATGATGAGCCAAAATATTGTTGCCACGGCCCACCACGAGGTTGAATGCGCCGTGGTAGTGTTCCGGGCACTTGAGGCAGTAGGGAAAGAATGGAAATGGAAGAGGGGCGAATGGGCAGTCATTACAGGGAAGACAGGGTCCGTAGTTGCGGAAAGCCACTGATATAAGAGGTCTCGAAAAAGGGCACATTGTTGTGGTGCTGCTTCAAGAAACGAGAATCACTGAAATGGCGACGCTGGTCGCCTATTGGCTTACTGCTGTCGTGAGCACCTATGATAAGTGGTTGAAGGATGGTGTAATAACGCGTATGCCGTACGGTACTGGATCTCCACGTCTCATCACGAAACACAGAGGTCGGAGGATCGCCCACTGTGTAGTCCAGGACTGTGTAATCCAGGACAGGCAGCGATAAATGGCGGATCTGTCGACAGAGTACGAGTACAATGCTGGTGGAGGCAGAAGTGTTCCAGAGCACACCGTCCAAAGGCCATTGTTAAACAAGGAGCTCCACATCACTCGACCTCTCCGTGTTCCTGTGTTAACCTAACGACATCGTCAGTTACGATTGCAGTGAACACAGCATTTCTTTCAAAGTGGATCAATAGAAACGTGTCGCATATCGAATGAATCGCAATTCTTGTTACAGCAGGTGAATGGTTGGGTTCTTACATGCCGTCATCCAGGCGAATGGCTTCTTGAAACATGCACTGCGCCACAGATGCAGGTCGGTGAGAGCAGAGTTGTTCTACGGAGTACGTTCAGTTGGGCTTCTGTGTGACCTATGGTAGTATTTGAAGATACCATGACAGCAGTGAACTGGGTGAACTTTATTATGGACCACCTGCATCTCATCATGGTTGAAGTCTTCTCTGATGGTGACGACATCTTTCAGCAGGACAACTCTGCGTGACAAAACGACGGAATCGTGCTGCAGTTGTTTGAGGAGCATGATAGTGAACTCACATTGAAGTCTTAGCTAGCAAATATCCCTGATCTGTATCCACTGAGCCGGCCGCGGTGGACGTGCGGTTAGGGCGCTTCAGTCCGGAACCGCGTGACTACTACGGTCGCAGGTTCGAATCCTGCCTCGGGCATGGATGTGTGTGATGTCCTTAGGTTAGTTAGGTTTAAGTAGTTCTAAGTTCTAGGGGACTGATGACCTCAGCTGTTAAGTCCCGTAGTGCTCAGAGCCAACCATTTTTTTGTATCCACTGGAACATACACCGGACCCCCGATGCATGCCAACAAACCACCTTCCCGTAATTTGCGGGACTCTAGTGACCTGTGAGTAGGCATCTGGCGCCACATACTTCTGGAAACCCATCAAGCACTTGTAGAATTTATGCCAAGCAGACTCGCCGCTGTACTGTGTTAGAAATGTGGATCAACACGCTACAAACAGTTGATCATAATGTTTTGGCTCATCGGTGTATAAAAGTTATGTGCCGTTCAGGGGCGATTTACTGCTTACCATAGACGTCAGTGAGACTCGACATTTATCACACTCGTCGTCCCTGCTCTAATTATGTTTCGACAACGACGATGCAACGCCACACGTAGAAGTTGGGAAATTTAGGTAACATAAATATAATTCTAACATTCTGCGTGGTGTCTGTTTGTTCTAAGTCGTGTCTCCCTACCACTTTCACGCAACGACGCTCTGAGCGTCTTTTTTAGGGAATTGACTAGTTTGAACCTGGGACCTGTTGCTAGTAAGGAGACGCCAGACCACACATGACATGTAAGAGTTCAGAAGAGTTCAGTGAGACTAGCGATGATATAATCAAATACTTAATTATTTCAGCGTCAGCTCCACTGCACTCCCTGCAAAAGAATCTTAATACTAATTAAATTTAGTGGAAGGGGTTCAAGGCTTTCCTATTTTTAGTTAGCTGGTAAAATAACGTCGAAAAAGCAGTTAAGTTGACCATTAGAAATTTTATTCAACTCACAAAACATTGTTTATAAATTGCACTATTGATAAAAGGAAATATTTTAATGCAGGATGATAAAAACCAACTGCGTTCAACAAAAATGTGAACGAATATTCCCTGAATGGGTTTCCAAGTTCTACAATGGATCGAAGGATGACCTATGCCATATCACATCTATAATCTAGATTTAAGTTAAGTTTCATAAAAGAGAAAACTATCAAAATGGTCTACAGTGACCCTCAATTATCTTTAATTACTTATTTAACTTGTCGTAAATTGCAGTGGCGAATGTGGCTTCTCAATAATTATATAACAGAAAAATCATCGCGTTTCAGATTTTTACTTCAAGTAGCAAATGTGAACACCAGGAGATTTAATTGACGATCGACACTGGTATTACGTAATAAGGGGATGTAGCAGATGAGACTTCTGCAGTTCTGAGTGAAGCCTTATGCGCTCAAAAATACGGCATCGCGTGCGTTCCTTACCTTGTCGGTGTTTAGGCAGCGTGAGAAGGCGGCGGGCGGCACAGCTCCACACATCTCTCCGTCTCGGAAGCAACTCTCTCCTAACTTCTCCTTACTACAATTTACCGAAGTTGGTTTAAAAAAAAGCTATCTGGCTGTGTTTTCAACTGACCAATCAGGGTCTCAATGTTAACCTTAAGCTCCGCCTACAAAATTCTGTCTATCCAATGAGAAACGTTATACTTTTCGTGGTGGGGCAATGTTTTTAACGTTTGCAACGTAACAGAGACGCGAAAAAGTCTCACGCTAAAACTTGCAGCTGGTGTGGCCCTTTTAGTGTTATCGTAAGATCTATACTGTTCTTCTGGAGGGCTCTATCTTTTAATATGGGCTGGGGGGCTCAATCTTTTAACATGGGCTGGGGGTGATTTGGCGGTCAGCTGGCGACGTGGGTGTCCGTCCTCTATCGTAGGGCCTCCTAGCCTACACGATTCTGCTCTCGGCTTCTGTTCTCGTTTCTCCCCTCAGAACTGCGTCTGTTTCACGGTGGGAAGGTATGACATGCATTTAGGCGTTCTTGTGTTAGTCTGTGGTATTCCATTTGCTCACTCGTTGATCGTATTACTTTGGTTAATTTAATGTCAGGATTTATTTGAAGCTATGTGACATACTGCCGGATTTGCTATCATGTCAGGGTTTTCATGGAAGGTGTTGGATTTGCCTGACACCTCACATAATGAATGAATATATGCGTTGATTCAGGTATTTAAAATGTTTTTATCAGTGAAAAAAATTTATTGCATATTGAATTTTGTTACACTTCATCTCCTTTGATGACTTCTTGGAGCCAAAAGGGCCATCGCAGCTACTGTGCATCACCAAATCATGGCCTACCACTCGTAGGCGTACTGCACCAATCGATTTTTGAAGGCTGGCCCGCATTACAGAGTCAATGGGCTAATAATAATATTAATAAAGTGTACATGGTTTTGTTTTGTGTATTTACGTTCTAGAGTAAAAAATGCGCAATCGTCGTTGTCGTCGCGCGACCAACGAAAAGTCACTTGAGTTGTCTACGTATTGCCTAAAAACAATAAAGCTAAGTTCTGTTGACTAATGCGCTACAATTCAAGTGTATAGAACGATAACGTTCCATGCAGAATTTCTTGTGAGTTGTTAGAGTTCAGATGTAGATGTGTTTCTACGTCTTCAGTACTGACTGGAACACAATTACCTAGCGCCAAACATCTAAACGTCTTTAGCATAGTGAGAAGAACATACGACAAACAAGAAATAATAACGAGTAACAGCATGGTCACGTTTGTCTTGTACCGCTTCCTTATCGTAGTCTTCTGTGATATTTCAGCTGCACATGGCAATGAACAAGCCTCTATATTAATACAAACACCTTGTACCCTTGGCACGGCAGATACTTTTATCACTGGTATGTTCAGGCTTCTTAACAGTCGATGGGCATCCTTTTGATTGAGCAATGAGATGGTGCGCCCAAGAGAAAAATCACAAGAAATCCATCAAACAGCGTTCCTCAACCCAATATTATACATCACACACTGCTAGGGGAAAAAAATCACCATCCCGCTGCAAGAATGGCAAAAGAACGGGACTAACGATATTCTACAAGCACCGAGCGCTTGTTGGCATTCCCTCCAGAACAACCAAAGGTGAACGAGGGTTGTAGCTCATCGTACCCCAGGCCTGGGGTGCGTCCAGTGTCTCTTTGACAAATGCACTCCATGAGACAGCGCTCAGCAAATCTACGTCGTACTAGCGAACAGCCATTACTTGCCTGTAATCAGAATCTGCTTTCTTCGCTGAAGACTACGGCGCGCCATTCCATTTTCCAAGTGATTCGCTGACGGCACCAGTCGAGCTCTGCACGTCGATGCTGTGGTGTGAGTGGAAGACGAGTTCGCAAGCCCTCTTTACTGTGCTGTGGTAGCTGAACGATCTGCCACTGCTGCCCTTACGATACGTTGATCTTGCGGAGGCGTCTGTGCTGCGTTTACGTCGAAAACCTAGGGTACGGGTGTGAGAATGTTCACTGACCTCTGATACCAACATCGTCGCACAACTGACAAAGCACTTCCAATTTGTGTGGAAATTCTCCGAGAGGACTACTCGGAAGGCCACAATTTGACCGCTCTCAAACTAGCCATTGGCTGTAGGAAGCACCAGTGCGTCTCCGTGGTATGGTTACTTGCTTCCTTCACATATTTGCACTAGACTGAGCCTTCTGGCTGTGAGCATTCCGTATTAGAAGGTAGACACAGATGGCGCTCTGGTAGCTATGCCACTAAGCAATCTCTTGGCGGTCGACGTTGAAATCATTATCGGTACATCTACTATCCTCCAGGCGACATATGCCGTCATCGGATCGAAATCGTCGTCTTTACAGATGTGCTAATTTCTTTTTCGCTGCAGTTATATGCTGATGATACCTCTCTGCCACCAACGGTTAATTTCTTACAGTATATAAACGTTATAGCCCTTTAACCAATGGTCACGTCTCTCCAGTATACCTGCCGAATTCTAGATAGCGCTACTAAATCTGATCAAAAGTATCCGAACTAATATCTATGTAATAAGGAATTGACCTCTAGTTAAGAAGAGGGAAGGAGCCGTCAGCTTAAAAGGAGGCGGGAGTACTGCGTTGTCAGTAAAGAAGCATTGATAATAGAATGGGTCGGTGAGAAGAGCTCAGTGACTTCGAACGAAGACTAATGATTGGATGTCACCTGAGTAGCAAATCCATCAGGGACATTTCAATCCTTCTACAGCTGCCCAAGTCTGCTGTTGGGACTGTAAAGCGGGAACGAGAGGAAACTGCCATAGTTAAACCACGACCAGGCAGACTCCATGTACTGACGGACAGGCATCTTCGAGCACTGCGGAGGATGGTTGTACAAATCGCATGAAATCAGCAGAAGGAAGTGAGTTACAGAGCGCTACCAACAGCCCAGCTAGCACAATGCCTGTGCATCGGGGGTTAAAAAGGATGGGGTACAATGATCGAGCAGCTCCTCATAAGGCATGCATTTGTGAAGTCAGTGCTAAGCGACGCGTGAGGTGGCGTTAACAGCGACGGCATTGGACAGTTGATGGCTGGAAAGAAGTGATTTGGAGTGATGAATGTCTGGAGGACGTTCACTGCCATCGTATGTATTTCCAACACTGGATTACGGGGCTGTTTTCCTCCTTAATTAGTGGGCTTATACTCTGGTGTCCCATTGGTCTTCACACACCTACCCTTTTAACCTGTTCCATCCCCGCGCTACCTATTGTGCTACAGCTTGATATGTGTCAGTTCCTGTTTGGATGCTTTCATCATTTTAAAGACAGGTCAATAGTGTGATACTTCCAGGCAAATACACTACTCGTCATTAAAATTGCTACACCACGAAGATGACGTGCTAGAGACGCGAAGATTAACCGACAGGAAGAAGATGCTGTGATATGCAAACGATTAGCTTTTCAGAGCATTCACACAAGGTTGGCGCCGGTGACGACACCTACGACGTGCAGACACGAGGAAAGTTTCCAACCGATTTCTCATACATAAACAGCAGTTGACAGGCGTTGCCTGGTGAAAAGTTGTTGTGATGCCTCGTGTAAGGAGGAGAAATGCGTACCATCACGTTTCCGACTTTGATAAAGGTCGGGTTGTAGCCTGAGGCGATTGCGGTTTATCGTATCGCGACATTGCTGCTCGCGTTGGTCGAGATCCAATGACCGTTAGCAGAATATGGAATCGGTGGGTTCAGGAGGGTAATACGGAATGCCGTGCTGGATCCCAACGGCCTCGTATCACTAGCAGGCATCTTATCCTCATGGTTGTAACGGATCGTGCAGCCACGTCTCGATCCCTGAGTCAACAGATGGGGACGTTTGCAAGACAACAAGCATCTGCACGAACAGTTCAACGACGTTTGCAGCAGCTTGGACTATCAGCTCGGAGCCCATGGCTGCGGTTACCCTTGACGCTGCATCACAGACAGGAGCGCCTGCGATGGTGTACTCAACGACGAACCTGGGTGCACGAATGGCAAAACGTCATTTTTTCGGATGAATCCAGGTTCTGGTTACAGCATCATGATGGTCGCATCTGTGTTTGGCGATATAACGAAGAACGCACATTGGAAGGGTGTATTCGTCATCACCATACTGGCGTATCACCCGGCCTGATGGTATGGGGTGCCATTGGTTACGCGTATCGGTCACCCCTTGTTCGCAATTTGAACAGTGGACGCTACATTTCAGATGTGTTACGACCCGTGACACTACCCTTCATTCGATCCCTGCGAAACCCTACATTTCAGCAGGATAATGCACGACCGCATGTTGCAGGTCTTGTACGGGCCTTTCTGGATACAGAAGACGTTCTACTGCTGCCCTGGCCAGCACATTCTCCAGATCTCTTACCAATTGAAAACGTCTGGTCAATGGTGGCCGAGCAACTGGCTCGTCACAATACACCAGTCACTACTCTTGATGAACTGTGGTATCGTGTTGAAGCTGCATGGACAGCTGTACCTGTACCCGCCATCCAATCTCTGTTTGACTCAATGCCCAGGCGTATCAAGGCCGTTATTACGGCCAAAGGTGGTTGTTCGGGGTACTGATGTCTCAGGATCTATGCACCCAAATTGCGTCAAAATGTAATCACATGTCAGTTCTCGTATAATATATTTGTCCAATGAATACCCGTTTATCATCTGCATTTCTTCTTGGTGTAGCAATTTTAATGGCCGGTAGTGTAGAAATTTCGATGTGAATTGAGATTTTGGAGGACTCCCCTTAGCTAATATGCATTTGGGGTCCTTGCTTGTTCCGCTCTAAAATTTTCCCGCCTATTAATTGATGTAAGAGACACCAACTCATTTTTTTTATTTTTTGATTTGGTATATAAAATATACCCTCCAAATATTTTACGAGTATTCCTCGCATGTTCTTTGCTTACAGTTATCCATTCAATCTTTTGTCGGCCGTCGGATTTTGCGTCTTGTTGCGTTTTTGATGTTGTGACAACTAATTCTGATATACACTCATCAGCCAGAATATTATGACAACCCTTTCTGCTATGATATAAACTCTTCCAGACGATAGCAGCGTCACCTGACGAGGAATGACTGCTAGTCAGAGACACGCACGGTGCATGTAGTGTCAATGAGCGTGCTATCTGTGTGTAGAATGGAGAAGGCGTGCAATCTATCTGAGTTTCATCGAGGGCAGATCGTGATGGCTCGGAAACTCGGCACGAGTAGTTCGCAAACTGCACGACTTGTCGGGTGTTCGAGGAAGTGCTGCGGTGAGTGTCTTCCATACGTGGCGAAACCAAGGTGAAAACCACGTCCAGGTATAGTGGGGTCGGGCGGCTACCCCTCATTACAGATGTCGGATGTCGTAGACTGAGCGGACCAGTAAAACAGGACAAGCGGCGAACTGTAGCGGAACTAACACCAGACTATAATGCTGGGCTGAGTACAA
This sequence comes from Schistocerca americana, assembly GCF_021461395.2. Classification (NCBI taxonomy): domain Eukaryota; kingdom Metazoa; phylum Arthropoda; class Insecta; order Orthoptera; family Acrididae; genus Schistocerca; species Schistocerca americana. Next base: position 547,737,351 of record NC_060119.1, read on the forward strand.
GTGTGTCTGAACAAACAGTGCACCGAATACTCCTAACGATGGGCCTGTAAGCGGCTGTTAGTAAACAATTACTAAAAGGTGAACTTAGGTATGTCAGCGTTATACACTTGGGGTTGCGGTAGTGTTGTGGAATACAGTTTTAGTGTGCACTGATTGGGCTATTGCTTAGTTATTCGTGTACTCACGTTCGTTGCCATTCACACAGTTGCAGATGAGATTATGTTTGCTGAGAAAAAAAGACAACCAAACAAATACAGACAATATGGCACAAACAGCCACAACAATTCTTAATAAATTACATAGTCTGAAAGTGTCCGCAGAAAACTATATACATGTTACTGCGTTCCTATAACAATGCTATTTTCTGTATGTTTTAAACTTAAAAAAGCCATTGATGATGGCGATATCTGTCGCTGAAACTAGTTTGGGGAATAAATAAGTAAACAAATAAAGTGTTTTGCATCAAGGCGGACTCACAACTCTCACATTGTTTTTCTATGCAAACACAGACCAAATGGAAGAGTTCCAGGATAAAGTTATAATCACAGTGAAGCTACTGTCAGTTACATGCTAAACAGCCTCAATAAGATTCCCTTATACGCCTTTGATTACAAAAAAAGAGCTGGCCACTATAAGACAGGTAGTATTAAAATGAATACAAAGAAATACTAGTAGATAATCTTAACAGAAAAATAAAGACATAAATAATGAAATAAACAAACTAATCCACACCAACACATACAAACAGCACAATTGCAGGAAAATCGCATATAATGACCTAGCACAACAAATTCACATACAAAGTTTGTAGTATATTTAAAAAAAAGAGGGAGGAAACATTACATACAAAACAAATAAATAAGTGAATACATAAGAACATCCATAAGCTAAAATCATAACCAGACAGATACCAAAAATCTGGTATCTACCTGTTCAATTGCAGGAGCCCTGGAAAAATGTACGTTGCGATTAGTGGAAGGACATTTCACACAGGATATAAAGAGCACTTCACGGCATGGAAGTACAGTACAAGCCATTAAACATTTGCGGACCTCCTTAACAGTAATACCGTAGACCAACCACTGCAGAGAAATATATGAACATCGTAAAATTAGTAAAGACATACAATTACTTCTTTTCCAAGGAAACGATCATAGAAATAAAGCACTAACTCACTATAAACAGTTACTTAATGACAAAATAAACATTGGAAGACAGGCAATGCCTAACGTAATGAAAGAAAACACTAGACCAGGGGAAACATTTCTTTTACTTTCCCATCCTTCGTCCTGTCTCACTCTAATAACCCGCCGGCGCACGCGACGAGGCGGCTAACGTTGACGTGCACGCATACGAGGTGTCCAGCGTCGCAAGAGTCAGCTCCATCGACACACTGGACGACATGATTAACGTTATTTTGCGCTCTCAGCGCTCTCCAGCGGAGTTATCGGCTTCATTTGGCTCGCAAATAGTACTGTTTGTTCATGAAACTGGAAGCACGTAAAATTACTACGTTACCTCTATTAAACGCACGTTTCCTGCATTGTCCATACGCTAGTCGTGTTGTTCCGCGTGTGGTATACATAAATGAAAACTTCAGTATGCGTCAACATGTCATAAGACAAAAAGAGAAGATATATGTTCGGGCCCATAAGACAGTAAGGACATCAGCTTACAAAAGTTCACCAAATCGAATAAACTCACTCCTGACAAAGAATGCACTTACATTTGCATAAAATTAAGTATTAGAGAAATTATATTTTTAAAATCGTAAGCAAGTCCCACAAACACTACCAAACGCGAAGATGAAGGGGAAAAGAAATACATATAATAGGACTCGAAACCTATAACGACCTTATCTCTAAACTGTAATATCATTCCCCTACACGCTACACTAGGCTGTAGTTTCGTTACAAGAGACTTTGGATGCTATCTTAGTCTTTTGTAGGCTTTAATCGCCGAACTATTATTAATTTACATTTAATTATTCGAGGGCTATTCGGAAAGTAAGGAACGATAGGTCGCGAAATGGAAACCAAAGTGAAAATCAAAACTGTTTTATTTGCAACAGTTAGCTACAACTTCCAGCTACTTATCTCCACAGTCGCCGACGTTTGTTGTAGCGTTGTACCAACTTTCCAATACCCTCGTTATAGAAGGCAGCCGCCAGTGCATTCCGCCAATTCTCTACGCTGGCCTACAGCTCGTTGCTTGTGTCAAAATGTTGTCTTCATAGCCAGAGATGATACTCAGAGGGAGAAAATTACGGGTTGTATTATGGGTAATCAAACGTTTCCAACTGAAAACGATGCAGGAGCATCTTCATTGCCCCTGCAGAATGCGGCTGAGAATTGTCTTGAAGAAGAAAGCGCACGAAAGTTATGTGATGTTGGCTGCATTGCTTCAGGCGAAGTTTCACACCAGGCCCTCGTACTTGGCGGGAGACACTATTGTTCTAGGTATCTGTGGAGATAAGTAGCTGGAAGTTGTAGCTAACTGTTGCAAATAAAACAGTTTTGATTTTCACTGTGGTTTCCATTTCGCGACCCATCGTTCCTTACTTTCCGAATAGCCCTCGAATAATTAAATGTAAATTAATAATAGTTCGGCGATTAAAGCCTACAGAAGACTAAGATAGCATCCAAAGTCTCTTGTAACGAAACTACAGCCTAGTGTAGTGTGTAGGGGAATGATATTACAGTTTAGAGATAAGGTCGTTATAGGTTTCGAGTCCTATTATATGTATTTCTTTTCCCCTTCATCTTCGCGTTTGGTGGTGTTTGTGGGACTTGCTTACGAATTTAAAAATATAATTTCTCTAATACTTAATTTTATGCAAATTGGATTGGAAACGGGCATAGGCCATCCCCGTTTTAAAGAAGGGACGTCGAACAAATGGTTGAAATGGCTCTGAGCACTATGGGACTTAACAGCTATGGTCATCAGTCCCCTAGAACTTAGAGCTACGTAAACCTAACTAACCTAGGGACGTCACAGAACACCCAGTCACCACGAGGCAGAGAAAATCCCTGACCCCGCCGGGAATCGAACCCGGGCGCGGGAAGCGAGAACGCTACCGCACGACCACGAGCTGCGGACGGACGTCGAAGACATGTGCAGAACTATAGACCTGTATCTCTAACGTCGATCAGTTGTAGAATTTTGGAACACGTATTATGATCGAATATAATGACTTTTCTGGAGACTAGAAATCTACTCTGTAGGAATCAGCATGGGTTTCGAAAAAGACGGTCGTGTGAAACCCAGCTCGCGCTATTCGTCCACGAGACTCAGAGGGCCATAGACACGGGTTCCCAGGTAGATGCCGTGTTTCTTGACTTCCGCAAGGCGTTCGATACCGTTCCCCACAGTTGTTTAATGAACAAAGTAAGAGCATATGGACTATCAGACCAATTGTGTGATTGGATTGAGGAGTTCCTAGATAACAGAACGCAGCATGTCATTCTCAATGGAGAGAAGTCTTCCGAAGTAAGAGTAATTTCAGGTGTGCCGCAGGGGAGTGTCGTAGGACCGTTGATATTCACAATATACATAAATGGCCTCGTGGATGACATCGGAAGTTCAGTGAGGCTTTTTGCGGATGATGCTGTGGTATATCGAGAGGTTGAAACAATGGAAAATTGTACTGAAATGCAGGAGGATCTGCAGCGAATTGTCGCATGGTGCAGAGAATGGCAATTGAATCTCAATGTAGACAAATGTAATGTGCTGCGAATACATAGAAAGAAATATAGCAGGTCAGCAACTGGAAGCAGTTAATTCCATAAATTATCTGGGAGTACGCATTAGGAGTGATTTAAAATGGACTGATGATATAAAGTCGATTGTCGGTAAAGCAGATGCCAGACTGAGGTTCATTGGAAGAATCCTAAGGAAATGCAATCCGAAAACAAAGGAAGTAGGGTACAGTACGCTTGTTCGCCACTGCATGAATACTGCTCAGCAGTGTGGGATCCGTACCAGATAGGGTTGATAGAAGAGATAGAGAAGGTCCAACGGAGAGCAGCGCGCTTCGTTACAGGATCATTTAGTAATCGCGAAAGCGTTACGGAGATGGCAGATAAACTCCAGTGGAAGACTCTGCAGGAGAGACGCTCAGTAGCTCGGTACGGGCTTTTCTTGAAGTTTGGAGAACATACCTTCACCGAGGAGTCAAGTAGTATATTACTCCCTCCTACGTAAGTCTCGCGAAGAGACCACGAAAATAAAATCAGAGAGATTAGAGCCCACACAGAGGCATACCGACAATCCTTCTTTCCACGAACAATACGAGACTGGAATAGAAGGGAGAACAGATAGAGGTACTCAAGGTACTCTCCGCCACACACCGTCAGGTGGCTTGCGGAGCATGGATGTAGATGTAGATGTCGCCCACAGAGGAGTGGAGGCCAGCAGCTCTCTCGCTCCTCGCGTCGATGTAGCTCCAAGGTGTGGCCTGCCCTGCCATGACAATGACGCGTCCGTGCTGTGGTTGTTGGAGGTAGTTTCAGTGGGCCGGTTGGCCGCCAATATCCATCACCAGAGGTCGTCGTTGCTGGCCTGCAACTTAAACAATTGTCATTCTCTCCGGCTCTAGATACGGACAGAATGGCGACACGACTGACTCATTTGAGTCTCCGGGATCGCTTACTTATACGTCTTCTCCCTTCGCCTCTCGCATAGTTCCTCTGGATGGGGCAAGGGGAGGACTCTTTAATAATTACATCGGCTTACCTCAGCATGCTTCGGCCCTTACACACAGGTCACCATCGCTTTTGTAACTGCAACACATGCTTTCTTCACAGCACGTCAGTGCCCTGTGCTGCCCCGATTACTTCGCATTTGTATACGGTGTACGTCGGGCCGTACCTTCTATCCTGCGAGCTGTGTCGTAAACCAGCCTCGCCGAATCGTTTGCTAAATATGGGCCTACCATCCGATGTGACAATCGGTCCTTAACTACTACCTTCCAGCCATAGCTGTGCGAAATTTATAAGAATTCCCCAAATTCACCCCTGTACTTATTCGTGGTGCACCAACATTTTATAACAGAAATTAATAAATAATAAACTCGAAATTATGACTTAATCCCGACGCTCAGCAACTTTTTTCAGCTCATTCTACAATCTTTCTTATTCGTAAGAGAAGTAAAATTGACGTACTAACGGTCGTGTTAGGTAGACTGAAGGTGGAGAGTGCACAAGGGGAATGAAAGGAAACGGACAACTGATGTCATTTGCATCGAGACTTCATGCAGAATCAGCATTGACGAGTGAAAAAGTGTGCTCGACCGCGACTCGGACCCGGAATCTCGTGCTTACTATTTTTTTTCTTTTCATTGGAAAGTAAGCCTTATCTATATGAAGATGTCCGAAAGAAAAGATACCATTGGCGATTTGCAGCTATCTAGAAATGAAATTACAATGAATTCCAGACGTTTAGCTGCCTACAGGCGTTGAAAAATATCAACGTGGACTGTTGAAAATGTGTGCGCCGACCGGGACACGAGCCCGGGATCTCCTGCTTACATGGCAGACGCTCTATCCAAACGAGCCATTTCTTTTTTTTTTTAAGTTGCCCTAACCTATGCTCAAGTTACCTGTGAAAACATCATGAAAATTCGTCCAACAATTTTGGAGATTAGCGTGTTTTTTTACGTTACCCCTTTTTTGTGACAAATCATATAAAGAGTCTCTGCTGTTCTAAAGTAAATGATGGTCTTCTTCATAAAATAAAAAAAAATTTCTTGAAAACGTAAATAAGTATACTTTTTCAACATCAGTCTTTTTTCACATCACGTATCATACCTGAATGAGATTTTCACTCTGCAGCGGAGTGTGCGCTGATATGAAACTTCCTGACAGATTAAAACTGTGTGCCCGACCGAGACTCGAACTCGGGGGCACACAGTTTTAATCTGCCAGGAAGTTTCATATCAGTGCACACTCCGCTGCAGAGTGAAAATCTCATTCTGGAAACATCCCCCAGGCTGTGGCTAAGCCATGTCTCCGCAATATCCTTTCTTTCAGGAGTGCTAGTTCTGCAAGATTCGCAGGAGAGCTTCTGTAAAGTTTGGAAGGTAGGAGACGAGGTACTGGCAGAAGTAAAGCTGTGAGTACCGGGCGTGAGTCGTGCTTCGGTAGCTCAGTTGATAGAGCACTTGCCCGCGAAAGGCAAAGGTCCCGAGTTCGAGTCTCGGTCGGGCACACAGTTTTAATCTGCCAGGAAGTTTCACGTATCATACCTGGTTATTTTTTATTCTTTTTATATTTGTTGAGATCACATAGTCGTTACTGCCATGTCCTGGTCCTCTGCTGCATAGAACTGTTTGTGGTGATCCACAAAGGCGTTTACGATGTCATTCTGCGACGTCAATCGACGACCATCTGGCATGGCGAGGGCTTTGACCAGCTTTCTCCGACACCGCTGCTTCTCTCGGATAATATGATCTCTCGGATAATATGATGCATGGATGGAGGTTGTCCTAGCACACAATCGTGATATCTTGCGCGTACTATTGTGCCTTTAAGGCGATGACGCGTAAGAGAAATTATCTTCGCCTTAATACGCTGAATTTCAACCAGTCGTTGAAATCCGTTGAATTTCAACCTGTCGTTGAACAGAGGGGGCATGGTTTCAGAGTTCCCGGAGAATTGTGAAATAGTGATCCATGGTATGTCGTTGCCACAGCGTTTTTTCGCGACCGTAGTTCATCATCGAACGACGTAAAGCAGGCTTGGTGCAGTCGAGCCACCACCGGAGTGTTGAAGGGTACGCTGGAAGGCGTCTCACACAGTTGTTCCACGTCGCCTCTACGACCTGCCTACATTCCGGATCCTTGAGATGTGCGACATTCAGCTTCCACTGGCCTCGACCCCGCCACACCTGTCTGGGAACGAAACAGTGCAAATGTAGGCGATATTGTCGGAGAAGGCGGTAGGCCATAACTCAGCGTCAAGAGTGGCAGTTACGATTTCTTGGGAAACGCAGACACGGCCAAGACGACTCGCAGAATGGCTGGTGACATACGTATATCCAGGTCGATCACCATGCACGCTGTCCCAACTATCGGTGAGATTCATTTCATTCACGAGAAGCTTGAGTTCCTGGCACGTCGTGAAATGGGAATGTTGGTCCTTCTGTGATAATACACAATTGAAGTCGCCGCCCAAATAAAATGATCGTAGCGGCCTACGAACGAAGGAGCAACCTGTTCTGAGTAGAATCGCGACCGTTGCCGTCGCTTGGCCGTGCCAGTGGGAGCGTAAAAATTGATGATTCGGACACCCTGGAAAGTCGCAGCGCCGGCCGTTGTGGCCGAGCGGTTCTAGGCGCTTCACTCTGGAACCGCGGGACCGCTACTGTTGCAGGTTAGAATCCTGCCTCGGGCATGGATGTGTGTGGTGTCCTTAGGTTAGTTAGGTTTAAGTAGTTCTAAGTTCTTGGGGACTGATGACCTCAGCTGTTAAATCCCATAATGCTCAGAGCCGTTTGAACCAAAGTTGCAGCAAGACCCCTAGCCGATGGTAGGTAAATCACGTCGTCTACCTCAGTGCCTTCCTTTAAAAGAATAGCTGTCCCACTGCCACCGTCAGCACTCGGCTTGAGGTAGGAAACATAGCCATAGATATTAGGAAACGTCTCAAGCGAACTTCTTGCAGAAGGGCAACATCGAGGTCCGACGTCCTCAACATTTCATGGAGCAATTGTAGTTTGACTGGGATGCCAATGGTGTCGACATTGATGAGATCCTGTAAGATTGTCGGGAATTGGGACTACTGGGATGCTCATGGTGGCACGAAGAGCAGTAGAGAACAGGAACATTGTCCCCATCCAGTAACCCTGTCGATTAACGGTCGTGAGTTGGAGCAGCAGCATTCGCTGCTGTCACAACGGTGGGTGTTTCGTCGTCTACATCGCCAGATCACGCAAAGGTACGTGGGTGTTGTGTGTGTCCAGTGGAGTAACTATGGAGTCCGAAGGCGGCGTCTTGTCGGCGGTGGAAGAGTGGTGCTGGCTCAGCTGCTGTTCAGCGTCCATAGGTACAGCGCCTGGTGCATGCGAAGATGGTTGTACCTCCGACGGGGGGCAAATTGGCGCTTCCACTACGGAATCGTCCATCGGGGGAACATCTTGATAGTTGTGATCCTCATCGTCTTGAGACTGCGTCCTGCAGGTGTCAGACGGGGTGATCCGCCGTTTCCGACGTCTCTTCGGCGACCGTTGCTTGTGTACGTGATCTTCAGAGTCGGAAGACGCCTGGGGTTCCGCATGATCAGGCACAAAAGCATCGGTAGGCACAATTATGGAGTCAAAGGCCATCCCCTGAACTAGAGGTCGCTCACCACTGCACATGACGGGAGGAGGAGACAATGGCGTCGGTCCGTCCGCAACAACCTGAGGCATTACCGGAGCCGACGATGTGTCAGTAGTAGGAGCCACTGGTGATCGCGGTAGGGGGTCGTTAATGGAGAACTTCGACAAACGTCAGCTACCGTCTCTGGAGCGGTCGTGGCCTGCAGGTCCCCAGGCGGTAACTGTGTGATTCTGCGTTGCAGGCAGCTGGAACGGAGATGTCCTTCTTTGCCACATCCCGAGCATGTTTTAGACGGACCATCATAAATTATAACTCCATGGCAGCCACCAGTATATAAGTAGGACGGCACATGTTTGGTTATCTCTTTGCGGATCTGTCGTACTCCATTGACAACCTGGTATGTAGTGAACTGTACCCACTTTTCAGCTGTGTGACTTAATTACCTTTCCATTTGGGTGGAATACAGATATCACAACCTTTGAAGGCACCTCGAACGGGAGTCCAAATATACGGATCGTCCGCAGTCCAAGTCCCGCATGTTCCACAGTTACGTCATCGATGTGTCCATCAGAGTGAAGTAACTTAAGAGCACTTCGAGCTGCACTTAGAATTTTGTTCAAAATGGCTCTGAGCACTATGGGACTTAACTTCTGAGGTCATCAGTCCCCTAGACTTAGAACTACTTAAACCTAACTAACCTAAGGGCATCACACATATCCATGACCGAGGCAGGATTCGAACCTGCGACCGTAGCAGCAGCGCGGTTCCGGACTCAAGCGCCTAGAACCGTTCGGCCACCCCGGCCGGCTATAATTTTGTCACATATGTCTTCGTTAACCAATTTCACGTACATGAGACTGAACACAATAGACAGGTGGATGCCAACAACATCGTTGCAATCAGTCTTGACTTCATCACTGATAAACTTTCCCAATTCAAGTGCTTTTGGTCGGGCATATTCCGGTGAAAATTTAATCTTAAGAGTCGATTTTCTGTGGGCATAAGCCATTCTCTTACGAAGGAAATATAGCGCGCTCAGACGGCAGAGTCATGTAAACAACTCCGCGAGCGAGCTGCGCGGCGAGGACGTAAACAAGAAGTCCGTGCCGCTACCGTGCCGAAAGGCGACTGTCGTACTCTCTAGCCTGCGTGTGGTGTCGTAAACCAGCCTCGCCGAATCGTTTGCTAAATACCATCACCCGTGCCTACCATCCGATGTGACAATCGGTCCCATAACTACTACCTTCCAGCCATAGCTGTGCGAAATTTATAGGAATTCCCCAAATTCACCCCTGTGCTTATTCGTGGGGCACCATCATTTTGTAACAGAAATTAATAAATAATAAACCCGAAATTATGGCTTAATCCCGACGCTCAGCAACCTTTTTCAGCTCATTCTCCAATCTTTATTATTCCTAAGAGAAGTAAAATTAACGTACTAACGGTTGTTGCAGGTAGACTGAAGGAGGAGGGTGCACAAGGGAAATGAAAGGAAACGGACAACTGATGTCATTTGCATCGCGAATTCATGCAGAATCAGCAGTGATGAGCGAAAAAGTATGCTGGACCGGGACTCAAACCGGGGATCTCCTGCTTACATGGCAGTTGCGTTAACCACTGCACCACCTTCCTTTTTTCAGCATCGTTTGTTGCGTTTGATCTGGGCGGACGTCACAGGACATCCGAACAAGTTGATCGTAGTTTTTTTTTTACTCAGTTTTTTTATTACAGTGAGCTAGCGCCTCTCTGACCGAACACGCTGAGCTACCGTGCGGACACCAAGATATAGTGTCCATAGCAGTTGCGCCGACTATCTCGGCACGAATCTCAGCTGACCCACACTCGCAACTAGCGCCACCTGTCCGCAGCCCCTATCTATGACTTCCATTCTCGCTACTCCTAAATTCCTGCAGGAAGTCGGAAAGAAGGTCCGAAATGGCAGACACCATGAATTCATTGGTCGTCATAGGAGAACAGTTACACCAGTGACAGCTAGGTCATCTGACATGTCCTGCCTTGGGTTTACGAAATACATCCTCTGACAGCTCGGCGATGGGTGTCACCTTCTGCTGTTAGGAAGCAATTTCTTGAGTATTGTGACAAAGATATCAGCTTTGCAAAACCTTCGCGGCTTTAGTTGTGAGGAACTGGACTTCAAGGCTAACAAGGAAGTTCTGAAAAGAGTTTATTCTGTCCAAGGGGTTTGCGTTTAAAGGCTACTGGAACAAAATAAGTCAGTCTGTGTGTAAATGAGATCAGAGAATTGCAATATCAGCATACTACACGAAGTTATTGAGTAAAATAGAGCATTAGTAGAATTAAAGCGGCCAGTGGCTGAATAGGTGAAAGAGGGGTTCTCATACATTGCCCTGCAAATAAATGTTGTCAAAGTGTGTGAGGATTATTATAAAATAGAAGCGCCAGTCGACATTTAATTGTTGTGCTATGCATGACGCTGGTGCTTAGGTGTGTAGTGCATGCCAAAGATAAACTTGCGAGAACAATGGAGTTTTATTTTGTTATTTATTTATTCATTTACTGCCTTGTAACTTTTACCTTTAATTTAAGAACGGGATACTTTCATTCTTATACAGATTATTACTATCAACAGAGATTTTTCTATATATCGGAAACTAATGATACGGTATGGATTAGACCATTCAACAAAACATTGCTTCCCATTACCATAAATACCGAGCGAGGTGGCGCAGTGGTTAGACACTGGACTCGCATTCGGGAGGACGACGGTTCAATCCCGCGTCCGGCCATCCTGATTTAGGTTTTCCGTGATTTCCCTAAATCGCTCCAGGCAAATGCCGGGATGGTTCCTTTCAAAGGGCACGGCCGACTTCCTTCCCCGTTCTTCCATAATCCGATGAGACTGATGACCTCGCTGTCTGGTCTCCTTCCCCAAAACAACCCAACCCATTACCATAAATACACTGAAACACCAAAGAAACTGGTATAGGCATGCGTATTCAAATACAAAGATATGTAAACAGACAGATTACGTCTGCATAAGACGAGTGTCTGGCGCAGTTGTTACGATCAGTTTCTGCTGTTACAGCAGCAGGTTATCAAGGTTTGAGTTTGACCGTTGTGTTATAGTCGGCGCACGAGTGAAGGGGCACAGCATCTCCGAGGTAGCGATGAAACTGGGATTTTGCGGTACGATCATTTCACGACTGTACCGTCTATAGCAGGAAGCCGGTGAAACATCAAATCTCCAACATCGCTGCAGCCGATAAAAGATCCTGCAAGAACGGGACAACGACGACTGAAGACAATAGTTCAACGTCACAGAAGTGCAAACCTTCCGCAAACTGCTGCAGATTTCAATGCCGGGCCATCAAAAGTGGCAGCGAGCGAACCATTCAATGAAACATCATCGATATGGGCTTTCGGAGCCGAAGTCTCACTCCCATAGCATTCATGACTGCACGACACAATGCTTTACGCCTCGCCAGGAGCCGTCAACATTGGACTGTGGATGACAGGAAACATGTTGCCTCGTCGCAGGAGTCCCGTTTCAAATTGTATCTAGCGGATGGACGTTTACGGGTATGGAGAGAACCCAGCGAATCCAAGGACCCTGCATGTCAGAAGAGTACTGTTCAAGCTGGTGGAGCGTCTGTAATGGTGTGGGGCGTGTGCAGTTGGAGTGATAAGGGACCCCCGATACGTCTAGATACGACTCTGGCAGGTGACACGTACGTAATCATCCTGTCTGATCACCTAGATCCATTCATGGTTTCCGACGGACTTAGCCAATTCCAGCAGGACAACGCGACACACCACACTCCCAGAATTGCTACAGAGTAGTTCCAGGAACACTCCCTAGACATGAACATTTTACTATTAATTTGCTTCCAAATCTAACCATGTCTACCACAATTATTGTCTTACAGTTGGTTCCGTCCCAATATCACTTATATATACCGTAACTAACTGAAACAGATTATGACACCTCTTCTGTTCTGAAACACTCTGCAAGGCCCTCCGACAGTCCCCTCCCCCCCCCCCCTTGCCCCCCATAGGCACATCCTCCCGGTTGCTAGGACGCTGCGAATGGCATTGAGGTTGTATCTGCCTCTTCCGTCGTCTACCGGCTGCCTGGCTGCACCGGACAAATGACTTCACTGTTCCGAGGGAGCAACATTGCGGCCAGTGAGAAATGCAGCAACATTCCGGCTCAAGGCAGCCCCGCTCTATAGTACATCCTAGGGTGGTGAGACACGGACCACGGTTGTTTCTCCGCTCTGGCATGGTTCGGTAGCCGTATGTGCGCGGTTGGGTGTTCATCTGCCGCAACTCTTGACGTCATGAGATGGTACTCATCGTGGAAACAACCGTTTTCGGTGATATCGGTTTGTTGAACGCCAGTTTGACTGGACCATAAAAACCGCACAAAAGAACCAGTTTCTGAAACAACAGATTTACAGTTTGTTATTACTGTTATATCCTGTAATCGGGCATGGATGTGTGTGATGTCCTTTGGTTAGTTAGGTTTAAGTGGTTCTAAGTTCTAGGGGACTGATGACCTCCGATGTTAAGTCCCATAGTGCTCAGAGCCATTTGAACTATATCCTGTAATAAATGTAGAAATCGAAAACATGTTGAAAAATGTCGATTCCTTCAGTTTCAATACACATAGAAACAAAATATTAATTTAAGTAAGCAAATAAAGAAAACTTAATCCGTCCACGATCAGATTCTTTTCTCGAAAAGTAATCAAAAATCATCAGTATTCTCCTACTGATTCAAATTTTTTAAAACTCTGCTCAAAAATCAATTTGTATTCGGGGATCACACCGTTTTCAAGGGCTGTAAGCATATAAAGGCGTGTTAAGTAGTCACAGTCAGGAGATCAGTCGCTTTCTATTTTTATTGTAAGCTATTACATTATATCGCATGTTTGTTGTGGCTCCTGCCGTTTTAAAGCAAGTAGAAAAAATGGTTCAAATGGCTCTGAGCACTATGGGACTTAACATCTATGGTCATCAGTCCCCTAGAACTTAGAACTACTTAAACCTAACTAACCTAAGGACATCACACAACACCCAGTCATCACGAGGCAGAGAAAATCTCTGACCCCGCCGGAAAGCAAGTAGAGCACCGTACTTAATAGATAGCACACTTCCAGGCTAGGAATGGTGCCAATCTGAAAATACAACTGATGTCTGATGATGACCGTCAGAAACTGCCATATACACTAGTTGGGGCAAGTCTTCCTCACTGCGTGTAGACGCGTACCATGTAACAGGCCACGCGGCATGGTAGCAGGTGCACTATTGTCCAGGCAGTGCTGCAGCGATTCTTGTGCAGCGTGTTAGCTGCTCGTCTGTGTCGGCACTGTTATTCAAATAGCTGAATCAGTAGCTGCCACTGGAGTGTACTTTGGTGCCACCTCTCCTTCCCTGTTTCTCGCTTGTAAACAGCACAGTGCTGCCGCTCTGGTCAGGTCTGTAGTTTGCATTGACGGGTGACAACAAAGACAATGTTTACTATACAATAACATGCACAAAAAATACATAGGATGTAGTTAGTAGATACAAAAAATGTGAGATGTACAGGATGTCCATTTCAAACGTCTGACATTTCAAAGGTCAAGGGAAAATAAATTGCAGTATATACGATAATAAAACTGCGCCAAATTCTAGAGCATCCCAAATAATTTATAGCCCGAGGTCAGACATGCCAACTATTGTCGCCAGAGTCAAAATAGTATCTACAAAGCAGCATGGTCAAGAAGTAGTGTGCTTGCAGAAACAAATCGCCGATTAATGAGCAAATAACTGTGGTAGATTGTATGGATGTGATTCACCTGATATGAAAACAATTAAAGAATAGTATCGTATGTTTCTAGCAACTGAAGTTTCCTAAGCATTCTGGCAGTGAATGTCTTAGTGCTTCGGAACAGACAATGGTGTACATCAGACAAGCGTTTCTCGGCAGCCGACGTAAGTCAATTAGTCAGGCGTCTAGGCAACTCTATGTACTCCGGGCAACATTGCATCGTGTAATCGTCTCCGTTTGTATGCTTACAAATTGCAACTTCTGCAACATCTGTTGCCAAACGACAAACGTTGTCCAAAACAATTTGCTACAGATATACTGCAGCGTATTGACATGACTTCCAGTTTCCTGGAAAAGATTTGTACTCAGAGATGAGGCAAACTATGATGTATCAGGAACAATAAATCGACATAATATTCGGATTTGGGTCTCGCAACATCCGCACGCTATCATTCAACGTGGTCGTGATAACTCTAAACTGAATGGCTGATGTGGGCTAATGCACGACACGATTGTACGACCGTTACCTTTTTTTTTTTCTCTTCAGAAAACACCATCGATGGATATGTTGGAGCAGTTTGTATACCTTCCGGTTCAAGACTTGCAACCCAACTTCATTTTTCAACAAGATGGAGCTGCGCTGCAATGGTCAACGACTATTCGCAAGTAGCTGGATACGAAATTCCCCAGTCGCTGCATCGGGGACGGAGGATCCACTGCCTGTTCACCTCGTTGCCCAGATATTACCCTCTGGATTTCTTGTTTTGAGGATTCATGAAGCACCGCGTGTATGCGACCAAAGTGGACGATATTGCTATGTTCAGACGTCTAATCAGTGATGCGTCTGCAACAGGGACTAAGTCTCATTAAGAACCCAACATTATGTTTCAACAAGATGGAACTGCACCGCATTCGTCACTGGGTGTTCACAAGTTTTTGGATACGACATTTCTCAGTCGCTGGATCGGACGCGGAGGATCCACTCTCTGACTACCTAGTTCCTCCGCTGGATTTCTTGTTTTGATGATTCGTAAAGGACAGCATGCGTGGGACCAAAGTGAACGATATTGCTATTTTAAGACGCCGTATCAATCATGCGGTTGCAACAGACACAAATTCTTTCAGATGCTCTAACATCTAGTGCACTTTCAATATCATATCTATTGCATTTTTTGTTTTGTTTTTTTAGGCTTTCAAATGTGGGAGGTTTGTTGGAAGGGTCGTACTGTATATTTCTGTGTAGTGTTGTTACATTCGTTGGATAACAGCTTCACATTTAGATTAAAAAATAATGCTTCCTAGTAATTTACACGTTCTTAATTGGAATAGACTTTATAAAGTTATGTCTTAGCCGTTTACCACGGTATAGCATAATCACCCTACGTCTTGTGACTGGATATTTCAGCGAAATATCGTGAGCCTGGCCGCTGCTCGAGGTCAAGGCCAAGAGTTGGGCAGATTCTCACGGTCGACGCGTCGGGCTCGGCTGCACACTGCAATTACGCAAATGAGGCGACGGCGGAAGTGAAGTATGTAAAAGGGCGGTCGGGCCACGCGATTAATTGGAGTCGGGCGTCCACGCCCGCGCCAATAAGGCTGAAAGCCTCGCACGAGCCGTCGCCTCGCCGCGGCTCGTGTTGACGTTAATGGCTCGCTGCGCTGACGTCCGAGCAGAGCAGCGCCGCGGCCCGCCCGGCTGCATGCGCCTCTGTGCCACTGGTCCAAGTGGCCGGCCTGTTTGTCGCTGCCGTGCTTGGGCCGGCGACAAACAGCCACAACGGAGCGCCGAAGGGAGGATTATACTTTCTGTTGTCACCTAGATGTGTCAATCAAAAATTAATTACACTAGAGCACTCCACGGGTAGTTCCTGTTTTCGGGAGACTGATCACTCATGCGGGCAGCGACGTATGCCTGAAATTAAAATAAATAAATAAAAGGAAACATCAAGGACGAAATAGACCCTTTTATAAGCAAATTGTTCAGAAACTTTAAAAGTGATTTCAAACAATGTTTGCATGTCCCATTTCTGCTCTCGACGTCAGAATAAACTATACAGGGTGGTCCATTTATCGTGACAGGGCCAAATATCTCACGAAATAAGCGTCAAACGAAAAAAAACTACAAAGAACGAAACTTGTCTACCTTGAAGGGGGAAACCAGATGGCACTATGGTTGACCACATAGATGGCGCTGCCAAAGGTCAAGCGGAACGGATATCAACTGCGTTTTTTAAAATAGGAACCCCCATTTTTTATTACATATTCGTGTAGTACGTAGAGAAATATGAATGTTTTAGTTGGACCACTTTTTTTCCTTTGTGACAGATGGTGCTGTAATAGTCACAAACATATAGCTCACAACTTTAGACGAACACTTGGTAACAGGTAGGCTTTTTAAATTAAAATACAGAACGTAGGTACTCTTGAACATTTTATTTAGTGAACTTATCATTTCTGAAACGCATGCTGTTACAGCGTGATTGCCTATAAATACCACATTAATGCAATAAATGCTCAAAATGATGTCAGTCAACCTGAAAGCAGTTGGCAATACGTGTAACGACATTCCTCTCAACAGCGAGTAGTTCGCCTTCCGTAATGTTCGCACATGCATTGACAATGCGCTGTCGCATGTTGACAGGCGTTGCCGGTGGATCACGATAGCAAATATCCTTCAACTTTTTCCACAGGAAGAAATCCGGAGGCGTCAGATCCGGTGAACGTGCGGGCCACGGTATGGTGCTTCGACGACCAATCCACCTGTCGTGAAATATGCTATTCAATACCGCTTCAACCGCAAGCGATCTATGTGCTGGACATCCATCATGTTGGAAGTACGTCGCCATTCTGTCATGGAGTGAAACATGTTGTAGTAACATCGCTAGAACATTACGTGGGAAATCAGCATACTTTGCACCATTCAGATTGCAATCGATAAAATGGGAGCCAGTTATTCTTCCTCCCATAATGCCGCACCATACATTAACACGCCATGTTCGCTGATGTTCCACTTGTCGCTACCATCGTGGATTTTCCGTTGCCCAATAGTGTATATTATCCCGGTTTACGCTACCGCTGTTGGTGAATGACGCTTCGTCGCTAAATAGAACGCGTGCAAAAAATCTGTCACTGTCCCGTAATTTCTCTTGTGCCCAGTGTCAGAACTGTACACGACGTTCAAAGTCGTCATCATGCAATTCTTGGTGCATAGAAATATGGTACGGATGCAATCGATGTTGATGTAGCATTCTCAACACCGACGTTTTTGAGATTCCCGATTCTCACGCAATTTGTCTGCTACTGATGTGCGGATTAGCCGTGACAGCAGATGAAACACCTACTTCGGCATCATCATTTGTTGCAGGTTCTGGGTGACGTTTCACATGTGGCTGAACACTTCCTGTTTCCTTAAATAACGTAACTATCCAGCCAACGGTCCGGACATTTGAATGATGTCGTCCAGGATACCGAGCAGCATACATAGCACACGCCCGTTGGGCATTTTGATCACAATAGCCATACATCAACACGATATCGACCTTTTCCGCAATTGGTAAACGGTCCATTTTAACACGGGTAATGTATCACGAAGCAAATACCGTCCGCACTGGCGGAATGTTACGTGATACCACGTACTTATACGTTTGTGACTATTACTGCCACAAAGCGCAAAAAGTGGTCCAACTACAACATTCATATTTCTTTACATACTACACGAATGTGTAATAAAAACTGGGGGTTCCTATTTAAAAAAAAAAAAAAACGCAGTTTATATCCGTTTGATCTATGGCAGCGCCATCTAGTGGGCCAACCATGGCACCATCTGGTTTCCCCCTTCAAGCTAGACTAGTTTCGTCCTTTGTACTTTTTTCGTTTGATGCTTATTTCCTGAGATATTTGGCCCGGTCACTATCAATGGACCACCGTGTACATGGCTATCAATGGAAATAGATAGAAAATATTGGCTAACAGCGTGTCTGTATGGTCTGATGCTTGACGTTGCAATGGCTCAAGTCGGGACTGGTTCTTATTTCTAACGTGTTTGCATCACTTTTCATTGTCTGGGCACAAGATCACAAAACTGTTGCATGAAGGGGAGTTCTCAGTATGATCGTTGGTGCCGAACACTCAGGTCTTTAAGAAGCTCCCTGGCAGGTCAAAACTGTGTGCCAGACCGGAGCTCGCACCTGCGACCTTGGTCTTTTGTCAGCAAGTGCTCTGTCTACTGAGCCGTCCAAGCAAGACTCACGAGCCGCCCTCGCAACTCTACTTCTGACAGTACGCTTCACACAGGTTCTCTCACATACCTCCGTCCTAGCACTCCTGGAACATAGGATATTGCGGAGAAACGGCTTAGCCAGAGCCTCGTGGCTCGTTTACGGAATGAATTTCCACACGTCAGTAGACTGTACGCTGATCTGAAACAACCTGGCCGATTAAAAGTGTATTCTCGACTGGGATTCTAACCTGGGACCTTTGCGCTTCGCGGAAGTAAAGGTGTGACGGCGAGTCGTGACTTCTGCCTGGACTACCCAGTCAGTGGAGCATTTGCTGGTGAGCGGCAAATATCCCAGGTTCAAGTTCCAGTCCGGAATATAGTTTCAATCTGCCAGGAATTTCCATGATTACCATTAAGCATAAATAGTGTTTCTTTAATGTTGTACTCTGTACGAATGTTTACCAATAACAATGAACAGTAGGTTATAAATTGTTGCACCATTTCGGAATATAAGGATATGAGCTATCAGCAAACACTGGAACGGGTAGTGAAACGGCAATACGTATCTTTAAATCTGATTCGCAAAGACTAATGGCGGATCGGCATTACATTTGGTCGCCGTAGAAGAAAGTTCAGAATTGTACAATCCGCAGGAAGATTGATAACCTACATTACTTGAGATGATGGCGTGATGGCGGTGGAGTGTTTCAAAAAGGAGCGTCATTACCGTCTAGATTTTTCGCCAACAGATTACCACTAGTACGGACCGTTAATGGAAGCTCATAATGATAATCGCTTTTAAGATACTACGACTATTAGATATTATGCACAATTGGCTGAAAGAAAGAAACAATGAGTTTCTTATCATGGACAGATGTATGTCTTTGTTCAAAAGTGAACATAATCTGTTGAAAATAACAGAGTTTTGAAAAGCGAACATAAAATGTCGAGAGGAGCGGTAGCAGCCTTTTTAAATTTCGCTTCAGTCTATCGGTAATGATAATCGCGAAACTTCATATCAGATTGAAACTGTGTTCAGAACTTGGAACTCGAACCTACAACCTTCGTATTTCCGGGGCAGTTCTCTATAGATTGAGATATGCAAACACGGCACCCACAGGTTCACTTTTGACAGTATTCCATCGCCTACCTTCCAAACTTCACAGACCACTTCTGAAAGAGAGGATACTGTGGAACGGCTAAGCCACGGCCTAGGGGATTGTTTCCAGAACTAATTTTCACTCTGCAGCAGAGTGTGCACTGGTTTGAGACTTTCTGGCAGACAAAAACTGAGTTATCCCAGTTCAACTCACCGTCAGAGATTCACTAGATAGCTCAGTCGATAGACCTCTTGCCCGCGAAAAGCAAAAGTGACTGGTTTGCGCCCCGGTCCGGTACACGGGTTTGGTGTATCAGGAAGTTTCAGACCAACGCGCACCCTGCAGCAGAGTGAAAATTCGTTCTGGACTCAACGTTTTGTCTGTGCACTGTGATGCGGTAGGTCTTTTGGGTAGTGTGAGATAGAACGTAGACATGAGGGAGCCCAGACTGATTTTAGGCGCCCATGCATGAATTTTTCACGTTGTTATTTCTATTTTTAGAGGGTCGTGTTTTATGCTTACACGGTTTCTTAGAGACAGGTTATGGCTTTATAGGGGCGATGCTCTAATATACTGTAGAGTGATTCCCTTTTCGGTTAACAAAATGTCGTCTTTGAATCTGCTGATTTGTGTTACAGCTCGTAGTCGCATAAGTAATCTAGAAGGATTGATACATGTGAAAAATGAGCTAAAAGAACTCATATCTGCGTTATTATTTATAAAGAAATTTTTTAATAAAAATTCCAATACTCATCTAGTTTACAGAATAGTGCAGGTGATACACTAGCTTGAAAATTAATGTAAAAAACTGTGATGCTATGAAACATTACGGAAACACTGGAAACGAAATTTCCATACTGATCTCGATTTTGGTTGATTTAGGGTTAATTCTTAACATGTCATAATTAGTAAAAGCCGAATGGCCTACGTGTCTGGATTAGCGTGTGAAAATATGACAAAATTCCAGCAAACATCTTCCTTTGCAGCATTAAGATAAATTGTAGAATGAAGGGGAAGCTGTGTTAAAACAGTCAAACCGAATTAAAACCAGAGTTAACAGTGGCGTCGTACCTGTTGTCGTCAGCAGTCGTCCGTGCCTTGGGAAGAGTAAGTGTAACCGAAATTTCACCCGGCTACACTTCAGCCATCGGATTTCCCACCAGCACAATTTCTGCCATCGTAGGGGTCCTACCCCTAATTTTGCTTGTGGCTTGATGCAAAATGGTGAACTCTACTTATACACAGCTACACTGAAGAGCCAAAGAAACTGGTACACCTGCCTAACATCGTGTAAGGCCCCCTCGAGCACAGACAAGTGCCGCAGCAAGACGTGGCATGGACTCGACTAATGTCTGAAGTAGTGCTGGAAGGAACTGATACCATGAATCCTGCAGGACCGTCCATAAATCAGTAAGGGTACGAGGGGGTGGATATCTCTTCTGAAAAGCACGTTGCAAGGCATCCCATATATGCTCAATAATGTTCATGTCTGGAGAGTTTGGTGGTCAGCGGAAGTGTTTAAATTCAGAAGAGTGTTCCTGGAGCCATTCTGTAGCAATTCTTGACGTGTGGGGTGTTGCATTGCCCAAGTCCATCGGAATACACAATGGACATGATTGGAAGCAGGTGATCAGGTAGGATGCTTACGTATGTGTCACCGGTCAGAGTCGTATCTAGACGTGTCAGGGGTCCCATATCACTTCAACTGATCACGTCCCACACCATTACAGGGCAGAGCCGCCATCAGCTTCAACAGCCTCTGCTGACATGCAGGGTTGATGGATTCATGAGGTTGTCTCCACACACGTACGCGTCCATCCTCTCGATGCAATTTGAAGCGAGACTCGTCCGACCAGGCAACATGTTTCCAGTCACCAACAGTCCAATGTCGTTGACGGCCCCAGGCGAGGCATAAAGCTTTGTGTCGTGCAGTCATCAAGGGTATTTGAGTGGGCCTTCGGCTCCGAAAGCCCATATCGATGATGTTTCGTTGAATGGTTCACACGCTGACACTTGTCGATGGACCAGCATTGAAACCTGCAGCTTCAGTCGTCTTTGGTCCCGTTCTTGCAGGATCTTTTTCGGCCCCAGCGATGTTGGAGATTTGATGTTATACCTGATTCGTAATATTCATGGTACACACGTGGTATGGTCGTATGGGAAAATCCCCACTTCATTGCTACCTCGGAGATGCTGTGACCCATCGCACGTGTGCCGACTGTAACACCACGTTCGAACTCCCTTGTATCTTGATAACCTGCCATTGTAGCAGCAGTAGCCGATCAACAACTGCGCCAGAGACTTGTCTTATATTGGCGTTGCCGACCGCAGCGTTGTATTCTGCCTGTTTACATATCTCTGTATTTGAATATGCATGCCTATACCAGTTTCTGTGGCGCTTCAGTGTGTAATAGGTTGCTTAAAGACAACAGATCACAGGGTTGCTAAAAATTATATTTGACGCGTTTCGGGTGCAGCCCGCCCGCAGAACATCAAACAGAATACCTTCCTTCACACATGTCTTTTGGCGTCAGATGAGTACGTTTGCAACATGGCTGCTGAGCCAGCTAATATGTGCGAAAGCATTTTGTTTCATGGTCTGAGAATGGGTTTCTCCCAAAACGTGTCTACTTTTAAGTTTTAACGGCACGGGATCTATTTTTCAGCGACTTATATAGCAGTGCATAAGTAGTACTCACAGTTCACCTAATAGTCGTAGGCTTCTTGCACGACTTTTCATTGCAACTAAAGGTGACTGAAGATTTTAATCATCTCTTTCCTTGGAAGCCCAGTGCATCACTAGCACATTACGGACCTGTTACTGAAACGTATGACACTGTCTTACGCTATCCCCGGAAGTGTCAAGACTTACGAATAGTTACTTAGTTGTATATATAAGTTCTTAGTATAAAGACGTGTAGCTGTGTGATAAAGTCCATTACGTCTCAAGAACCAATTTTACTACTGTATTACCCTTTTATTAATTTATAATCTGCGGGACGTGTTGTAATTGCGGATTGGTATATATTTATGTACGTGTATGTTTGAGGTGGTTAAATGGATTACGTGTCCAAAATTAAATCGAAATGAAATTAAAAAGGATAAATGCAATGTTATTTATATACTGCCGTACATTCTTAGACACACCACTTAGTAATGAAAAAGAGTCGTCTTCACACAATGGCCCAAGTTTACTTCATATTACTAATATCTTGCCGGCCGTTGTGGCCGAGCGGTTCTAGGCGCTTCAGTCTGGAACCACGCGACCGCTACGGTGGCAGGTTCGAATCCTGCCTCGAGCATGGATGTGTGTGATATTCTTAGGTTAGTTAAGTTTAAGTAGTTCTAAGTTCTAGGGGACTGATGACCTCAGATGTTAAGTTCCATAGTGTTCAGAGCCATTTGAACCATTTGAACTAATATCTTAAAAATGATTTACAGTATGTAAATTACAGATAAGCAAAACATAGGCTACTAAAATGTACACAGATATAATAACAAAGACAGAGAAATTAATAGGATTTTAAATACTATTTAACTGTTACTAGATAGATTAATTCGACTCGGTACTTTTCCAACTATAAATGTGGAAGAAATCCTAGACTTATAGTTGGGCAAATACCATAATGATACAGATTATTCTGGTTTTAAAAATGTCAGTAAATGTAAACATTATTAGTTAAAAAGCCAAAAGTAAAAATAAAAGCACCATGTTGAATACAAGATTTTCAGAAAAGCAAAAATAGGTGTGTATTGTTTAAAAAATGTTTCAGACAGACGTTCACTTCCATTGAGGCCAAATGGAAAATATGTGATGAATTTTCTCATTTTGAGAGGACTGATGGTCCGATGTGTATAACTCGCCAAAAAGCGCTCAACAGTCTAGTTTGCATAAAATATTCCTTTATTGAAGACAATCGATTTAGACAGTCGTTGCTGTCATCTTCAGGCCTGTAACAAAGTGCATGTACTTGGAATATATCTCAAAACATGAGTTAAGACGTAATATCCGAAAATTTTAGTTTGGCATGACAAAAACGAGATGTGGGACTATACATTTGCATACCTTAAAAATCTTTTGTACTGAAAGCGTGTTCACGTGTTCATTCTACGCTGAACTTCACGCCAAGTTGTCATGTGGATAGAAATCAGCACATGATTTTTGAACATAGTAGTTAGCGTTACTAGCTTAAATTTGTTGCAGAACTCAATTAGTCTTTCTCCTCTCTCATTGCCACAACCAAGCCCATATTTCCACGTAATCCTTTCTTCTACTCCTTCCCCTACAACCGCATTCCAATGCTCCATGAGTATTAGATTTTCATCTCCGTGCTGATTACCTGTTCATCACCCTCATAGACTATCTCTGTGTCACATCATCTTCTGCTTGCGACGTCGGCATGTATATCTGAACTATTGTAGACGGTGTTGGTTTGCTGTCGATTCTGATGAGAACGATCTTATCACTGAACTATTCACAATAATTCACTGCCCTACATTCCTATTCATAACGCATCCTACTCCCGTTATGCCATGTTCTGTTGCTGTTGACATTATCCTAGATTCATCTGACCGGAAATCGTCTTCTTTCGAATTCACTTCACTGACCCCCATTGTATCTAGACTGAGCCTTAGCATTCCCCCTTTTCAGATTTTCTAGTTTCCCTAACACCTTCAAACTTCTGACATTCCACGCTCCGACTCACAGACCGTTATCCTTTCGTTGGTTATTCAATATTTTGTCATGGTCACCTTCCCCTCGGCACTCCTCTCCCGCAGATCGGAACGGGGGGCTATTCCAGAATCTTTTGCCAATGGAAAGATTATCATGGTACTTTTTCAATATTATGTGTCTTTAATTCAGTGGTTTCAATTGCCCTCAGTATGCTCATGCCGTTGATCACTTCTGATTCTTCCACCTTTAGCGGCATTTTCTCGCCCTAAGGGCAAGTGAATGCTCTGAGCCTCTGTTCGCTCCTCCGCCTTCTTTGACAAGGCCATTGGCAGACTTCTTATGCCAGTCGTCTGCGGCCGCCATTGCTGATGATTTTCATTAAAATTTAAGCGGTGGCGGCGTTCGAACCCGAGACCGAGAACATTTTGATCACAGATCAAAGACTGTAACCCTAGACGACGAGTGCCCCACATCAACTATTAGCAGTTGAAATCGGGACGTACCTGACAAGGCCTCGTTTATTTTTTCAGTCATCTAGGGTCCAACTGTTACGACCATGAAACCAGGAGAGGTGTTGCACACGATGTTGTGCTGTTAGAAAAGGCACTGGCATCGGTTGTCTTCTGCCATAGCCCACTAACACCAAATTTCGCCGCACTGTCCTAAGGCATACATTCGTCGTACGTCCCACATTGATCTCTGCGGTAAAAGACGTCAATTCTAGACGACGGGTGAAGGGCTGACTGTTTGATCTGAATGTCAAGTTATTTTCCAAATAATATTCTTATTTGTAGTACACTATCATATCCAAAGTATCCAGAGATGACCACTAGATTTCACGAGAGCATTGCCGCTCAGTATAAAAGACGGTGAGAGTATTGTTGGTAGAGAGGCAGTATCAACAGAATGGGTTGAGCAGGAGAGCTCGGTGACTTCGAACGTGGACTAGTCATTGGAAGTCCCCGAGTAACAAATCGACTAGGGACCCTTCAACCTTTCTAAAGCTGTCCAAATCGACTGTTGGTGGTGTGATTGCGAAGTGGAAACGAGAAGAATCAAACACAGCTAAACCACGACCAGGCACAGCTCATGTACTGACGAACTGGGACCGTCGAGCACGGCGAAGACTGATTGTAAGAAATAGCAGGAAATCAGCGGAAGGAGTCTATCGTCCGTTACAAAGTGCTACCAGCAGTCCAGTTAACACGATGACTGTGTGTCGGGAACGAGAAAAAACGGGATATAGTGGTCGAGCAGCTACTGGTAAGACATACATTTCTGCAGTCAGAGCTAAGCCACGCTTCAGGTTGCGTAAAGAGAGACGTTACTGTACAGTGGGTGACTAAATAGAAACAAGTAAATGGAATGATGGATCATGCTACATCCAGTGACAATCTGATGAAAGGGTTTTTGGGTTGACGAATGCCTAGAGACCGTTACCTGCAACGTGTTTTGCCAACAGTGAAGTACAGAGTAGGCGATGTTACAGTATGGGAGTGTTTTTCGTGGTTAAGATGTGGTGTCCTTATTGCGCATAAGAATATGTTAAATGCGTACACTAGCATTCGTAAAATGGACTGGTGTGCCTAGAGTCCCGATCTGAACCCAACTGAACACCTTTGGTATGAATTAGAAAGTTGTCAGCACTCCAGGTCGCAGCGTCCAACATCATTTCTTTCTCTGGTTTCGGCCTGAGCCGTGGTAAAAATTGCTGTTTTGAAGAGCGCGCCGCAGCGCGTAGTGTGAAGCAGTCGCCATCCGTTTCTGGCGGTGGCGCCGCTGTCGCAATCGCAGCTTTGGTGTCTCCCTCTGCTGGGAAAGGCGTTGCTTGTTCATGTGCATTTAAGGGGCGCTAGGAGCTCGCCTGTCAGTCAGTCTGGGTCAGTCTGGGGTCAGTCTCTCGTCCCCAGCTTGCTAGTCTGTCTCTCGTCCGCGTTTGTTAGGAAGTAAGAGGACTCAGCGAGTGATCGCCAGGTCGGGGCCTAGTTCCTGCATCTGAGTCTGCGCGTTAGGGTGCCAGTCTGCTCGAGTTTGCTCAGGCAATGGTCATTGGCGGTTGGATCGATCGGTTGGTCGGTCGCGCACTGAGACACAAGATGACTTGTCCGCCTTGAGCGTCGGCGCATGTGGGGTCACCACGTGAGTCCAGTGGGCCGCCGCGTGTAGCGAAGGGTAGTGACTTCGCGGTCGACACGAGGGCAACAGGAGTCAACCCACAACATCAGTCTGGCCGGTGCGAGCTGCGACGCCGTGAGACGGGAGATCGGCGCGCCTTCCTGCGTCCCTTAAAGAGGCTGGCAGCGGACGGTTCGGGAGAGCGATTTGGAGGTGCTGCGCCATGTCTTCTCGAGAAATCGCAGTTTATTAGAAATTAAGTAATTGGTGATATATTGTTTGATTTACTCTTGTTAAATTCTACTAGTTTTCTTGGTGAGGTCACCAGCAGTTTTGCTTTGGGGTCGTCCCACCATTCTTCTCCGTTTGCCCACCTGCGGGAAGGTGGTTGTTTATAAATCGGGTGGTCCGTTTTTCCCTTGTGGAGTAGGGGCGGGTTAGAGCAACCTGCGTTTCGGGTTGTTCCGTAATCTCACTATCAATCTACCGTACGTTAGTAGCTGCCTCTGTCATGATTGTCGGATTTGGTGTGTTAACGCATTTATCGCTTGGAGTGTAACGGCCTAATACCTGAAGTATGTTTTGATCTTTGGAAACTTTGATATTATTGCCTATGATCTTGAGAGGCGGTATCTGTGTATTGTAGAGCATCTTAACTATTGCTTGGGCAACCTTGTAGAACTATATAAGATTGAATTTCATGGGCTTTTATTTAAATGATCATTTTAGTATATAAAGTTACCACCCTTTCACCATCTTTTCTTAGAATTTAAAATCAAGTTGCACCTTCGGTGGCAAGGTTAATATTTTAATTCTTAGTGTTTTGTACCATTTGCATCCCTCCTACAGGGAGGGGGGGGGGGGGTAGTTTGTGTGCTTCTGTAAATTGCTAAAACTTTTAGTTTAAAGTAATCTGGTGTGTTGTAGAGATGCACCAGTGTAGTCTTTCAGAGGCTGTTGTGAGCGGTCGTAACTACGGCCGTGTCAAAAGGGAGCGCCAAGGTTCTCTGCCCAAAAGCTCATACAGTCAAAACTTGTTTCTTTCTGCCTCTGAATAAATTGTAACTTTGATATTTAGAGGGTGCTTTCTGATTATAATTTTAATTCTGTTTCTTTTAAAAAATGCTTTTAGGCACTATTAAAGTGAATAAAATTCCCATTTGTTAAAAGGAATTTGGTTATGATTTCATCAATTACTCCCTGGCAACTACTTCCATGGTTACATAGTGTGATTAAATGTGGTAATGTTCTTGATGAATCGCTAGTAAATAAAATAAATTCTTAAGAATATTCTTTGAGAATAAATCATGGTTCACGGCCCTTGAACAGTAGTGGGTTCCTGTTTCTCCACGGACGTTCGGACACCTCACTGAAAGTTTCGCTAGCAGGCGAAAGCTGGGCAGTCTCCATATTAATGTCCACTAATTTCCGGATACTTTTGATCAGATAGTGTAAGTGAATTATGTGGAGGAGACGGCGTACAAGGAAACGCACTTACTGAGAGTAATCATATTGTCAATAAAGATAATCTGCTCCTGTTATGAGTGGGAGTGTGTGATATGTGTATTTTCAGGAGACAGCGTACAGGGAAACGACGCCCGACGATTTATCGTATTGTCAACAAAGATAAGTACTCTCCTCGAAGAAAAACAAACTGATAACACGAGAACATCTGTTGTGCAGCCTAATGTCTTAATGCCAGTACATACTGATGTCCCACTTATTTCACAAGTCAAGCAGCAGCGAAAATAGTACCAGGAATTGACGACCTACGCACGACTTCCTTGCGCCTTTGATTATGCTGAGCAACAGTCATACAATAAAGTTGACATGGCTGCTTGGTTCAGTGACCGTTTCTAAATTAAAATTGAAACAAATGAGCTCTCGGTCACTATTATTTTTAGTGTTATTGACCAGGTGTCAACACTTCTAAGAGTGCTTTCATCAGAATTAAAACAATTACATTGCCCTATAACATAGTTACAAGTTTATAGGGAAAGACTTTTTTATATAAAAAGTGTAAGTACTGACTAACAAAAAAAGACAGAGGCAGTACTTACAAGTCACATATAAAATAATTAACAGACCAGAAGGGCTTTGGTCACAAAATATATAAAAATAAATCCGTGAAAGCGAGCCACTTATTCTGCTCGCACCTGCTCGTACCTGTACAGCCACAGGTTCCATCGTATTGCATCTGCAGCAGCAATATGAACAGTAGTTGGCACCACAGTGACACAACGAACTGTTAAATATCGGTTACTTCAAGGACTACTCTGTGCCAGACATCTTGTAGTGAGCATTCCACCGACATCAAACCATCGCCATCTCCTACTTCAGTGGTGTCAAGCGAGAGCTCATTGGAAAGCAGGGTGGAGACCTGTTGTGGTTTCTGACGAAAGCTAGTTTGTCTCGGTGCGAGTATTGGCGGTGTGTTGGTTAGAAGGAGGTCAGCTGAGGGCCTGCAACCAACTTGTTTGTGTACAAGACACCCTAGACGTACACATGGAGTTATGGTCAGGGGTACGATTTCCTATGACAGCAGGAGCACTTTCATGCTTATCCCTTGCACCCAGACTGCAAATTTGTGCGCCGATCTGGTAATTTGACCTGTTGTGTTGCCATACACGAACAGCACACCTGGTGTTGTTTTCCAACAGGATCACGCTCGACCATATACCGCTGCTATAACCGAACATGCTCTTCAGAGTGTCGACATGTTGCCTTGGTCTGCCCGATCACCAGATCTGTCTCCACGCGAGCGCATATGGGCCATCATCGGACAACAGTTCCAGCGTTATTCACAAACAGCATTAACCGTCCCTGTATTGAACGACCGAGTGCAACAGACATGGAACTTCATTCAACAAACTCACGACCGGCAGCTGAACAGCACAATTCACGTGCGTTTGCACGATTGCATCGAACATGCTGGTGGTTACACTGATTATTGATGTACCAGCATGTCGTTTCTTCAATGGCATATCTCACGCTTACGTTAACCTGTGGTCTTGCAATGTTAATCTCTCGAACATGTTACCTAGACAAATGTAGTCCAGAGTTTTTTTTGCTATACATGAATTATTTCTTAAGTTGCGATTTTTTCCCGTTGGCGCGTTTCTGATATTGTCGATTCTATGAGGCCTTAAGCAGCTGTGACGCCCATACGCTTGGACTGCAATGGCTGTGATGCTACATCGAATGTTTCTGCCGGCCGGGGTGGCCGAGCGGTTCTAGGCGCTACAGTCTGGAAGCGCGCGACCGCTACGGTGGCAGGTTCGAATCCTGCCTCTGGCATGGAAGTGTCTGATGTCCTTAGGTTAGTTAGGTTTAAGTAGTTCTAAGTTCTAGGGGACTGATGACGTCAGATGTTAAGGTCCCATAGTGCTCACAGCCATCTGAACCATTTTTTTGGAAACATATACTTAACTGGAATAGAGCCCATGTTCTGTGGTACAAGCTCATCAGTGATAGTCCCGTTCTAGTCACTAATCTGGTCCCTATGTACTGTCGTAGCCTGTGATGAACTAAATCCGCTCTGCGAGTATAGTGACAGGCGCCATGCTCGATAAGTGAGTCAGTGAGTGAGGCCCTCCGGTCAGCGGCGGCGGCCTACATACGTGCTGTCGAGAGGGCGTTGGCGGCGTGTTGCTTGAGGCAGTGTGTCTGGTCTTTTTCGTGATAGTAGCGCTTGATCCTGCGCCTACTTCTCGCCCTTCGCTCTTCATCTTTGCCAACCAATGTGCTGGCGACAGCTTACGGCACCACATCATCACTCGATGGAAGTCCAGGTGCGGTACTAGTGTGCAAAATCCAGCCTTTGTCATTAATGAAAAGCAGTCAGCATGGGTTCATGGATCAAGAGCCTGTTGCGTTCACTGGCCGGTCGTGGAGGAGACGCTGTTGGTAAGCCCCTTGGTTCATTTAGGTGGTCAGTTGGTCAATAACTGCACGTCTGTTCTCTCGGACACATCTCCACAGTCGTCGTTAATTACTTTCACCTGTGGCCCATGATGCACTACAGTTAGCTCGACTATCGCAAATCACCGGTTGTATTTGCCTTCTTGAACAACTAAACAGACAGATGCATCTTATCATGACCTCATAGACCGAAACTGGAGATAAAATAAGGGAGAAAAACTTTTGCCATCAAAGTTTCATCGTTTGGTCGATGTATACTTCAATGTGATTATCTCACACTTTATCATTGAGGTTCTAGTTGATTACGGGACTCAAAGCGTTGAGGAGTTGGGTTTTGTTTCTGAACCTGGTTTTTGAATGGATTTTAGGCTGTGAATTAGTATCTTTAGGAACAGGGAAAATGTACCAGATAAAGGGTGCATCATTATTAATAGCGGTAACCGACACAAATGAAAACATATGATAACAAAAGCAAATACGTTTCAATAACCGTGGCTCCGTAAAAGAGCAGTTTCCTAGATAATTCGGTTTTTTTGGTTAAGCGCTACTCCTAATTAGTACAAACGTATTTGAAATGTAAACCTTTCGATTAAGTGCCCACGTAATTGCGCTCATATTTCACTTACAGCCTAAGCTAGCAAGGGATACAATACTACTTTAGCACGTTACATGTTACAATTCACTGTACGCTTGTACCTGTTGAAGGACGTGTTCCACGTGTCGCCTTCGCATTTGGATACGATACTGCACTCGTATCTGCGGTGACTTACGAATTCTTTCAAACACGTCCGGATCATTTGGCTAATATAGACAAAGCTGCGCAATTCATTGATCCAGTTCTTCAATTTTATCAACGGATATGCCATATATTTCAATTTTGAGATGACCGGAGAAAAAAATCCAATAGACTGACGTCACAGGATTTTGGAGAGGTACAGACGTCCTTACAAGTGAACCGCGAATGCTCGCCGCCACCGATTTCTTCCAAAATTTGTGATACATGTAAGGCGTCGCCAGAAATGACCGTCACACAAGAGGGGGCTCCAGACGGAAGACGAATAAAAAAAATGTCTTTGGCGCGGGTTCAGCAAGACATGAACCATTTATACTGAGGTGACAAAAGTCATGAGATACCTCCTAATATAGTGTCGGACCTCCCTTTTCCCGGCGGTGCAGTAACTCGAAATGACATGGACTCAACAACTCCCCTGCAGAAAAATTAAGCCACGTTGCCTTATTGCCACCCATAATTGTGGAACTGTTGCCGGTGCAGGATTTTATGCACGAAGTGACCTCTCGATTCTGTTCAATAAATGTTCGATAGGATTCATCTGGTTGACCAAATCATTTGCCTGAATTGTCCGGAATGTTCTTCAAACCAATTCCGAACAATTGTGGCCCGGTGCCAGGGCGCATTGCTATCTATAAAAATTCCGTCGTTGTTTGGGAACATGAAGTCCATGAATGGCTGCGAATAGTCTCCAAGTAGCCGAACATAACCACTTCCAGTCAGTGACCCAGTCCATTCCATGTAAACACGGCACTGACAGGTATGGAGCCACCACTAGCTTTCACAGTGCCTTGTTACCTGTCTGGCTCAATGGCTTCGTGGTGTACGCGCCACTGTCGAACCCTACTATAATTTTTTATTTTTATTTTATTTTTGAGTCATCAGCCTTCTGACTGGTTTCATGTGGTTCCCCAAGAATTCCTTTCCTGTGCCAACTTCTTCATCTCAGACTAGCATTTTAAACCTACATCCTCAATTATTTGCTGGATGTAATCCAGTCTCTGTCTTCCTTCACAGTTTTTACCCTCTACATTTCCCTCTAGTGCCACAGATGTTAGTCCCTCATGCCTTAACAGGTGTCCTATCTTCCCAGATGTTAGTCCCTCATGCCTTAACAGGTGTCCTATCTTCCTGTTCCTTCTTGTTGCCGAGCGAGGTGGCGCAGTGGTTAGCACACTGGACTCGCATTCGGGAGGACGACGGTTCAATCCCGTCTCCGGCCATCCTGATTTAGGTTTTCCGTGATTTCCCTAAATCGCTTCAGGCAAATGCCGGGATGGTTCCTTTGAAAGGGCACGGCCGATTTCCTTCCCCATCCTTCCCTCACCCGAGCTTGCGCTCCGTCTCTAATGACCTCGTTGTCGACGGGACGTTAAACACTAATCTCCTCCTCCTCCTCCTTCTTGTTGTCAATGTTTTTCAGATATGCCTTTCCTCTCCGATTCTGTGTAGAATTCCCTAATTGCTTACCGTATCACCACCTGATTCTGTAAAACCACATCTCAAATGCTTCGATTATCTTCTGTTCCGGGTTTCCCGCAATCCATGTTTCACTACCTTACAATGCTGTGCTCCAAACATACATTCTCAGAAATTTCTTCCTCACGTTAAGGCCTACGTTCGATGCAAGTCGTCTCCTCTTGGGCAGGAATGCCCTTTTTGCCAGTCTTAGTCTTCTTTAGATGTCCTCCTTGCTCCGTCCGTCATTGGTTATTTTGCTGCCTGGGTAGTAGAATTCCTTAACTTCGTCTACTTCGTGTCCATTAATTCTAATGTTAAGTTTCTCGCTATTCCCGTTTCTGCTACTTCTCATTATTTTCCTCTTTCTTCGATTCACTCTGAATCCATATTCTGTACTCATTAGACTGTTTATTCCATTCAGTAGGTCATGTAATTCTTCTTTATTTTCACTGAGGATAGCATTGATATCAGCGAATCATATCATTGATATCCTTTCAGCCTTGAATTTTAATTTCACTCCTGAACATTTATTATATTTCAATAATTGCTTCTTCGATGTACAGATTGAACAGTAGTGGCGAAAAACTACATCGCTGTCTTACACCCTTTTCAATCCGAGCACTTCGTCGTTGGTCTTCCACGCTCGTTATTCCCTCTTGGTTCTTGTACATGTTGTACGAGTATATGACCCGTCTCTTCCTATAGCTTACCCCTATTGTTCTCTGAATTTCGAACATCTTGCACCATTTTAAGTTGTCTAACGCTTTTTCCAGGTCAACAAATCCTATGAAAGTGCCTTGATTTTTCTTAAGTTTTGCTTCCATTATCAACCGCAACTTCAGAATTGCCTCTCAGGT
Source organism: Schistocerca americana (assembly GCF_021461395.2). Taxonomy (NCBI): domain Eukaryota; kingdom Metazoa; phylum Arthropoda; class Insecta; order Orthoptera; family Acrididae; genus Schistocerca; species Schistocerca americana. The sequence continues at coordinate 547,770,602 of NC_060119.1, forward strand.
GCCTTCACCTTTACTAAAGCCAAACTGATGGCCACCTGACACATCCTCAATTTTCTTTTTCATTCTTCTGTATATTATTCTTGTCAGCAACTTGGATGCATGAGCCGTTAAGCTGATTGTGCGATAATTCTCGCACTTGTTGGCTCTTGTAGTCTTCGGAATTGTTTGGATGGTATTCTACACACCAACGTGAAAAGGCGTTTTATTGCCACTTCCCCCAATGATTTTAGAAATTCTGATGGAATGTTATCCATCCCTTCTGCCTTGTTTGGTCTTAAGTCATCCAAAGCTCTCTTAAATTCTGATTCTAATACTGGATCCTCTGTCTCTTATAAATCGATTCCTGTTTCTTCTTCTATCACATACGACAGTTCTTCCCCTTGCAGAGACCTTCAATATACCCTTTCCGCCTATCCGCTCTCTTTTCTGCGCTCTTAATGTTACCACCTTGCTTTTAATTTCACCGAAGGTTATTTTGACTCTTCCATATGCGACAATTATTTCTTTTTCGGTTTCTTCACATTTTTCCTGCAGCCATTTCGTCTTAGCCTGCCTGCACTTCCTATGCATTTCATTCCTCAGCTACTTGTATTCCTGTATTTCTGAATTCCGTGAATATATTTGTACTTCCTTCTTTCATCGATCAATTGATGTGTTTCTGATATCCATGTTTTCTTGGCAGTTAGCTTCTTTGTACCTGTGTTCAGCTACTAGTAGCTGAAATTTATTATAGAAGCCAATTAATCTTTCTCCTATCCTATTCGTAGTACCAAGCTGATATTCTCCTGAAACCGTTTCTTCTACTTCTTCCCTTACAATACAACCGCATTTCAGTCCCACATGACTATTAGATCATCATCTCCCTTTATGTACTGAATTACCATTTCAATATTCTCATATACTTTCTCTCTCTCTTTGTCTTCAGCTTGTGACGTCGGCATGTATACCTGAACTGTTGTTGTCGGTGTTCGTTTGCTGTCGATCTAATGAGAAAATCCTATCACTGAAGTGTTCACAGTAACAAATTCTCTGCGCTGTCTTCCTATTCATAACGACTGCTACTCACGTTATACTATTTTCTGCTGCTGTTGATATTACCGTATATCCATCTGACCAGAAATCCTTGTCTTCCTTCTAATTCACTTCACTGAGCCCCATTATAGCTGGATGGAGCCTTTGCATTTCTCTTTTCAGATTATCTAGCTTCCCTAACACGTTCAAACATCTGACATCCACGCCCGACTCGTAAATCGTAATCCTTTCATTGGTTATTCAATCTTTTTCTCAAGGTCACCTCCCCCTCGGCAGTCCCCTGCCGGAGATCCGAATGGGGAATGTTTGCCAATGGAGAGATCATCTTGATACTTTTTCAATTACAGGCCACACGTCCTGTGGATACACATTTTTAATGCAGTGGTTTGCATTGCCTTCTACATCCTCATGCCGTTGAGTATTGCTGATTCTTCCTCACTTAGGTGCAGTTTCCCACCACAAGGGCAATAAAATAAAAGTGATGTTGTTATTCAGTGGAAGAGTTGGAATTTGAGATTTCGTTTACTGTTTTATCAATCACAATTGGTGTAAGAATCATGTATTGACCATTGTCATAAGCTATTGCATTATAAAATGTGAATAGTCTTTACTTGCAGTTTCGCGTGGCTTGAGGCAGTGACAGCTAGCGTGCCATTGATTAAGAAATTGCATTATCGTCTTTCTAATTACTTCATGATCGTGGATACGATCATACCCGGTTGTGAAGTTATTGTTATGACAAAACAGTTTCCTAAGGGACCAGAAAGTTCTTAAGGGCGCAAAAACAACTGTAACATCACACAAAAGGGGAATTCAATATTATAGCTGATGCAAGAAGTAGATAAAACAGTTTTCTTTTTGTCAATGTAACACGCGCATTGGACTGCTGATCTTGGTGTCTGTAATCTTAGCAAAATGCATAATTAAAATGAAAATAATACTGAGGAGATGATAGGAATGACCACTGCAAAATGATTCATTATTTCCAGAACAAATATTTATTATAACTAAAACGTATATCGTACCTTATGCTTAGTACAACAATGACGGTAGATTTTTATGTCCGTTTCATGTCCATTGAGCGCTCTTTTATATAGCCATTGTCCTCTTGAGTCGCCCATGCGTCGTCAGGATAGGTTATAACAGTTCTTCTTTTTTCCACTTCACTCAAACTTAGACGGAACACGTTTTTATACATTCAGTAAAAATTAGATCAGACCGCCACAGATCTGCGTCCGTATTAAGAGAAACAGTACAAGTGTTTAGCGCTCAAGGCTTCATTTGTGCTCCAGCGAACAAAATAGTGAAGGATCACATATCGATCCGTATTCTTCTCAGTTCTTATTGCCGCTCAAAGACGACGAATTACATTATGTAGGAAATTCCACCGTCGCTATGCGACGCCTTATTATACATTAATCATTCTTTATAAATAAGTATTCGTCTTCAGGCTGAAAGTGTAAACTGTTTGCTGTTTTAATGAAGCCAAAAATAGCGAGTATCACAAACCCTAGACGACGGGGCTTATGTGAGATGGCCATGGTTTTCTAGTCTTCTAGGGTCCAACCGATAGGATTAGGAAACCAGGAGACTGCGTACGGCATCGTGCTGTTAGCAAAGGCACCCGCGCCCGTCTTCTGCTCCATACCCCATTAATGGCAAATTTCGGCGCTCCGTCCGCTTGCTTAACTGGGTGGTAACGTGCTCGCTTCACATGCAACCTGGCTCGGGTTCGATTACCGGCCGGGTTGGAGATACTCTTCGCTCGGGGACTGGGTGTTGTGTTGTCCTCCTCACCATTTCATCCTCATCACCGGCGCGCAAGTCGCCCAACGTGGCGTCGACTGCAATAAGATTTGATCTTGGCGGCGGAACGTCCCCGGATGGGGCCTCTCAGCCAACGATGCCACACGTTCATTTCCACTTTTTTTTCGCCGCGCCTTCGTAACGCAGACATTCGTCGTACGTCCCACTTTGATTTCTGCGACTATTTCACGCAATGTTGCTTGTCTGCTACCACTGACAACTCTACGCAAACGTGGCTACTCTCGGATGTTGGCCGGCCGCGGTGGCCGTTCGGTTCTAGGTGCTGCAGTCGGGAACCGCGGGACTGCTACGGTCGCAGGTTCGAATCCTGCCTCGGGCATGGACCTGTGTGATGTCCTTAGGTTAGTTGGGTTTAAGTAGTTCTAAGTTCTAGGGGACTGAAGACCTAAGATGTTAAGTCCCATAGTGCTCAGAGCCATTTGAACCATTTCTCGGATGCTGAGTGGAGGTTGTCAGCCACTGGACTGTTCGTGGTGAGATGTAATGCCTAAAATCTGATACACTCGGTACATTCTAGACACTGTGCACTCGGAATATTGAGTTTTCCTAACGATTTCCGAAATAGAATGTCCCATGCGTTTACCTCCAACTACCATTCCTTGATCAAAGTCTGTTAATCTTCTTTTCATGTGAATCTCCTGAGTACAAATAACATCTCCGGCAATGCACTGCTCTTTTATACCTTGTGCACGCGATACTACCGCCATATATATATGTGCATTCCGCTATCCAGTGACTTTCATCATCTCATTGTATGTCAGCGTAGTTTCCAGCCAGCGGTTGGCGCAGTGGAAAGAGTACAGAACGGTAATCTGAGGTTATGGGTGTCGAGTTCCGATGCGGAAACTTTTTCCTACTTATTATTTTCAATTTTTAGATTACATGTACAGCAAATAAACCGAAATAATGTTCACTATATTGTATTTATTCAGATTTTCATAAAAGGCACGAACAGGAAAGGCAAACAAAATCTGTAAATAAGTTTCCAGGCAGAGATTGTAAGGCGTACAAGAGAACTAAATAAAATTACATTCTTAATTGTTTTACTGTTGCTTACTTACATATCTTCTGTTGATATTCATTAAAAGCGTAATGAAGCTTGTATTTGTGTGAGAGGAGGATATTTCGAGCATCTTTTTTAACAGGAATAAGACATACCAAGGACTCTTGACACATATTAATGTAATTATTAAAATAATTGGATGAACAAAATAAAGTGTATAAGATGAAAAATATGTTAATTGAGACTGGCATTCAAAGGAAAGAGAAACTCCCCTTTCTGGAATTATGTATGTAACTCAAAAACTATGACAAATATAGAAAAATTGTATTAACATTTTTGTTGCAAAGCAGGTCGTCCTTCATCTCCTCGGGGATTGATCTTACCTTTGGATACACGCTGTATAGATTAGGGACAACAGAGGGCCTAAAACACTTCCTTGGACAACGCCAGACGTGATTTCTGTTTTACTCAATGAGAATCCGTCAGTTACTGCGAACTGTGACCATTCTGACAGGCAATCACGAATCCGGTCAAACGACTGAGACAATACTCCACAGGTATGCAATTTGATTAGAAGCCGATTGTGAGGAACGGTATCAAAATCCTTCTGAAAAGCTAGAAATATGGCATTGATTTGAGACCCCTGTCTATAATCCTCATCACTTCATGGAAATAAAGAGGTAGTTGTGTTGCACAAGAACGATATTCTTTGAATCGTGCCGCTACCTTTTCATATCCTTCGCCTATTATAACTGCTGTCTGGTTTTTCTACAAGCTGTGAATAATCTTTCTCTGCCTGTATTTTGCCCTGATACCTTCAGAATTTTACATACTCATTCCAGGCAACATTGTGAAAAGGATTCTGTAAGTCTGTGAATGATATAAATGTAATTTTGCTTTTTTCAGTCAGTCTTATGAGTCGTGGGGTTAGTATTACTCCGATATTCTTACATTTCTCCGGAATCCAAACTTATCTTCATTGGTTCAAATGGCTCTGAGGACTATGGGACTTAACTTCTGAGGTCATCAGTCCCCTAGAACTTAGAACTACTTAAACCTAACTAACCTAAGGAGATCACACACATCCATGCCCGAGGCAGGATTCGAACCTGCGACCTAGGGGTCGCGCGGTTCCAAACTGAAGCGCTTAGAACCGCACGGCCTAAAAAAAAATGGCTCTGAGCACTATGCGACTTAACTTCTGGGGTCATCAGTCGCCTAGAACTTAGAACTAATTAAATCTAACTAACCTAAGGACATCACACACAGCCATGCCCGAGGCAGGATTCGAACCTGCGACCGTAGCGGTCACGCGGTTCCCCGCACGGCCTCACCGGCCGGCAAACTTATCTTCCCCGAGGTCTGCTTGTACCAGTCTTAAATAATTCTTGTCAGTATTTTGCAAACATGGCCTATTAACTGACGGGTAGATAATATAATCACAATTGCCTTCTTTGGAACTGCCACTATTAAAAGTGGTTCAAATGGCTCTGAGCACTATGGGACTTAACTGCTTAGGTCATCAGTCCCCTAGGAACTACTTAGACCTAACTAACCTAAGGACATCACACACATCCATGCCCGAGGCAGGATTCGAACCTGCGACCGTAGCAGTCTCATACAATTTGTATGTCAGATGGAGTGATTCTTTCATAGTTAGTTTTCGGACATTATGTTGACTCTTTTACTGTGAGCGTTAGGAAGCACCGAGCAAGGTGGCGCAGTTTTTTGCACTGTAGACTCGCATTTGGAACCAATGGGGTTCAAAACTCCGTCCGACTGTCCAGATTTACATATCCCACTGTTCCCGTAAATCTATTAATGTCAATGCTGGGACGGTTACTTTTAAAAGGACGCGGCCAGTTGCGTTCTCTATCTTTCCGCTGTCCGACTATGCGTTCTGCCTCTAACGGCCTCGACACTGACGGGACGTTAACTGTGGTCATCTTCCCATCTTCGTATTAGGACACTGTAAGCGTGTGTCCACGAACAAGTAACTTTGCCCATCTGTCTTTGTGCCATTCTCTGTTCAGAGTTTTTGGTACTGATACTGAACAGACAAAGTTTGCTGTAAGTTTGAGAGAAACTTCCAGCAAATGGCAACTTCGGCAATTATTTGCAGCAGGATGCAAGACACTGTTACTTCTGCAAGTTGATGGAAGTTGCAAGCGACTTGCTGAAGTCTGCTTGTTAGTGGACAGTCGCCTTAAGGACAGGTAGTGGGCGTGTGGTGCGCCAGTCTAGTCATTCGCCGTGTGTGGCAACGATATCGGCCCTAGTGCAACCGTCTGATTCATATCTCAGCCAGGATTCTCTGCCGCATCCAACTTCAGTCGAGATATCCTATCGTATCTCGTTTATTACCCCTAGACCAGGTCTAATTATCAGTGTTTTTCGGGAAACTGGAAATGCGCAACCTGATTGTGGGCACGTAGGAGGGCTTTCATAATCTCGTATGACGGGTGAAGGGAATGTGTATTGCAAGCCATGTGTTCCAGGAATAGTGTTTTTAAATACGAGTTGTACCAGGAAAAAATTTTATCTAGTAGAAAGTGTAGAGAGTGATAAGAATTTTAGGGATATTTTAATTTAATTTTTTTGTATTGATCTGACTGGCCACGTTCGATCTTCAATTCCTCTGTCATTTTATATTTGTATTGTGTACTTTCTTGTTGTTTCTGTTTTGTCACTTGCTTTCTCCGATTATGTTTTTCCAACTTCGTTGCTTCGCCTTACGTGTAATCCTAAGGATGCTATATTTTTGTCGTGAATGTGTTCCTGCATAATATTTCAGACTACCTGATTCGTGGTCGGCATGAAGCAGGTACTACACAAGGGAACTGCAGTTCATCTGCATAAACGGCTGCCTACGTAACAGCAGCACGGTGATTGTCGGGATACACCTGGTTTGAGTATTATTCTTTTCGGCAGTGGACACGTAGTCGATATCGAAATATTAAGTACCTGTTTCCTGCCATAAATCTGGGGATATGTGCATATACAGATGCTATTGCAACACCATTAAAGAAATGCACAAAATAAGGGAAGTAGAAGGAGCTAACAGTGGATTAATGGTAATGTTCAATTCTAAGGATATAAGAACACCACATGAGTATAAATACTGTATTTTAAAGTTGTCAGCTGTTTCTGTTATCTAGGCGTCCTCTTCACAAGCGATGCGTTAGAGAAAGTATACAAGCAGGAAATAGGGCCTGTTAGGCAGGCTTATAGATATTTAAGAAAACAAAAACAAAAAAGTTAAGCGCATATTATTCCTTTGTACGATCAGTTGTTATAAGCGGATCAGAAATGTGGACGATGACAGACGCAGGTATAAACAATCTAAGTGTATCTGAAAATAAAGTGTGAAGAATTAGCCAACCTGTGACAGAGGCAGAGCGTAGGAGAGTAAGGTAGAACCATGAAACACAACAACTTATACCAAGGGGCTTCAGAACGCGAGTTGCACATGTAGTCCTACGCTAAGGCCATTGCGCAACTAGAGTGATGCATTGTCGGAAGAGTTCATGTTCCATGTTCTACCGCTGTAGGGATAGCAGATGCGTCATAGTGTGGGAGCGAAATGGCGCGGCAATTGGAAATATACTTCAAGGCTGAAGTACGTGGGACAGTGCGATTCTTGTTGATAAAAGGTCTAAATCACACAGAGGTTCACCGTGAAATTTTGGTTTTATACGGACAAAACACAGTGTCACGTCCAATCGTACTGAAATCGTGCCAACAATTCGACCAAGTTCGCATAGAAGTGGGTGATGCTGATCGATAAGTCCAGACCTCGCACCTGTAATAATGAGGACGTTCACACGTCGCTTCTTGAAAGGCTCCGTGGCCGAGGAGCGGATTTGTATCGTCGAGGAACTGAATGATTGATAGAACGTCCCGACCGCTCTTCACAGAGACTTGGTGAGTATGTTGAAAACAGCGTAATATTTTTTTGTCACTTTCATGTGTAGTACAGCATTCAACAAAAGTTACTTGTCCTGCCATAGTAATGTGTAACTCACTTTTTGAAGTCCCTTCGTGCAAGGAAATATAGGGTACAATTTATTAATCTCAGAGAATCCGTTGGTTATACGCGGTGATGATAGCAAATGACAGGGTGCCCCAACTAATAATGAAGACAGATTGTATTCCTCCGGAAGGAAGGGCCTACCAAGAGCAAGAAGGCTGGTCAATGTGTTGGCTGACCATATCAAGATGGAGATACGAGGACGGAAGAAAAAGCCACATAGGACCGAAAACGGTCAGCTTTTGCTGCGATGTCCGTCGCAAAACCGGATAGGGTGCAAGATTTACCGGCAGCAAGTCTATCACCCAATTAGGTGATGACAGAAGGTTGCAGAGGGTGAGGTAATGGCTAACCGCTGGTCCTCTCGCATCGGCGTGGGTGCGGACTCATCACACGAATGAGTGGGAAAAGGAGGAGGTAGGTTCCAAGTTCATGGATTCTACATCGCGGGCAGCAAGAGCGATCGCCTCCAGAGCCCAATCCGCAGGCGAAACGAGGACGGGACAGGCCACGGTAGGGCTGGCAACGGGTGTGCACAGTGGTGCAGTTCGAAGCCTCCTACCGGGAAAATGCGGTGACTGACCTCATCGCCCAGCTGGTGAAGAGATGGTGGCTTCTCGGGGCCAACGGGTTATAGACCCAACTGACTGGAATGATGGGCCAACTGTTACCGACCGAGATCCCCCACAAACAAATGGCGAACTTTGTGACCCACCACGACACTCGGAAGCCATTCCTGGTGCCGGCCGAAAGACTGGTCGCATGTGGCAGCCCCACGAGGAAAAGGCTGTGAACTACATCGTTCTGTGGTATGTCACTTGGGATATAACAAAACAGTGAGGCCCTGTAACAGGCATACACGGACTGCACCTATTGGCTCAAATGGCTCTGAGCACTATGGGACTCAACTGCTGTGGTCATAAGTCCCCTAGAACTTAGAACTACTTAAACCTAACTAACCTAAGGACAGCACACAACACCCAGCCATCACGAGGCAGAGAAAATCCCTGACCCCGCCGGGAATCGAACCCGGGAACCCGGGCGTGGGAAGCGAGAACGCTACCGCACGACCACGAGATGCGGGCACTGCACCTATTAATCAGCGTCACACTATACATAGCTAGAAAGCTTGACAGCGCAGCATCGTGGGACGAGACAGACAAGGACTTCATCTTTTGGACCTTCACAGTTTACATGAAGCTCTGAATTAGAACCCGGATGACGTGTCGCTGTTGTCAGATGATAGATACCGCTTCACACTCCCGCAACAGAAATTGTCAACCGTTATTGGAATGAGGGTCCAGGGGAGCCCTCAACAGCAGAAGTGCTGTCCACGTCATGGAGGATATTTTAGCGATATACTGGAAGTTGGACAATCCATCCACAACCAACAACCACATTATTCACGAAAAAGGGCCTGAGAAATCGACGAGCCAAGAGGGAAAACTGACGCAGCATTGCATTGATCACCAGTCAGTAGACGTGTCACCATTCCAAAGTCTTCATACGGGACATACCCTACTGCAGCGCATGGAGCTTTCAGCCGGACGGCCACTCGAAAGCATTGTTCCGCAGTAGCTACCATGAGAATGTCCTAAAGAACAATGAGATAACTTCGTAGCAAGACGAATATACGTCCTGCCGAATTCGCTCGCAAAGGAGTGCTCTTGCTCTCAGGCCATTCCATCTGGCTGCTGAGATGATTTTCCAGATAGTGGATTGGAGGGTGTGGCGACTGGGCCTCCTGCACCATCGAAGGAAAAACCAGCAATGTCTGTCGCAAGTTATAGTCCGATGTGAAAATCAGAGCCTCCTGCAGATCGAACTCTGGATCAGGTTCCACTACCAACTGCGACATCTCCATCAACGCTCTGTGCAGCAGACTGATAACGAGTGTCGTAGTGATAATTACTTAGGAAGAGATCCGTCTCTGCAATCGGTGGACAGTCCTGCCTGGTATCTCGGAATGAGGGCCGAATATAAACACCTATGGCTTGTGATGGATGATGAGAATGTACTTTTCAGCATGAAAATATGAGAGTTTTTAATGCTAAAAATGATAGGTAGCGTCTTCGTTTCCACTTGTAAATACATACTTTACGTCGATATGAAAGCAACGGGTTGTTTGATGCCAACTGGGTTCTGATTCAGCAGTGCCATATTGGGACGCATCACAAGCCAAGGTTTACAGCTTACCCAGCGTAAAAGGAGGGTGCACAGCACAAACACTGCTTGAGAGAATGAAAGTCCACTGACTGTCCACAGAACATACAAATCTGACATATTTTTGGTGAAGCTGGTTAAGAGGATGGCAAATGTGCGTGGTCTTTGGAATAAACTTAGAATAATAAGAAATCTTGCATAAATAGGGCCAAAGATCCTTCAGGTTCTTGGGGACTGAGAAGTTGTTGATTCCTTATCCGTAGGGAAGAGACCATCTTTGCTAGGCACATGTCTTAAAAATGCATCCTTTGAACAAACAACAAGTGTACTATTTGCAACGAAGGCTATTCTCCAGAAGGAGTCGGAAAATCGCCTGCAGATATCGAAATGGTTCTCTCGCATGGACTCTGCGACCCAGGTGTCATTGAAGTAGTTGACATAATTAAATACTCTTGTAAAAATCTTTGATAAATTCCTGCGGCTGACGAAATTCTAAAAGGTAAACAATTAACGTAGTAAAGTCCAAAGGTGGTGTTGATTACTAATAAATGCTGAGGCGTGGTATCCAGCGGCAACTGCAAGTATGCGTCATGCAAGTCGATGAGGGAAAAATACTGCTCCCTGACAATTTCGCCAGCAGCGCCTCCAGACGCAGAATTGGATACGAGTCGATGACACGCGAAGCGTTGACTGCCTGATTCAAATCGTCACAATGGCGCACAGTACCTTCCGGCTTCTGAATCACCACAGAAGTTTGGCCCATTGACTGGATGAAACAGAAAAAAAATGTAACTCCATCTTGGGCTCGGAGCGCGGGACAGCGGCTGGTCGATGAAATGTAATAATACTGTACCAACAGCCGTTACTTTGACATTATTTTATTAGGCCATCAGTTTCGACGTTTCAATTACGTCATTTTCAGGCCTGTTGCGTTAATGTTTCGGCGTTTCAATCACGTCATCTTCAGGCCTCTCGCGGTAATGACACCAAGTACCTCTCGTGCATATATGAGACAAGGCACCAATATGGGTAACTGGTTTCATAGATATCCGAACTTCATGGGCAATGCTGAGCCACTACAACATTCAATGAGACAATGTACTTCCCCATCTTTTCCGAATCGATTCATAATTACATGACGAACCCTCTTCAAGCATGGGCGTGCCCGTGCGATTCGAAGTTCACCTGACTTCAAACGTAGTCAGCACACCTGGCACTATCGAGCGAAACGTGCGCGTCTTGGATCCAAGTCTAACCATCTCTGAGTTGTGGGCCCAGCGATCGAGCGGTCATGGATGAGGATATCTCCTCAATGCTTTCGGTATATCACATGCCCACGCCACGACCATTAACTGCAGCCATTTGGGCGAAAGGCGGCACGAGATAAGTGTCTAATTTAGCTCTTTTGAACGATTGCTTATAAGATTATTTACTTTATCGTATAATATAGCGCTGAGCATTAAATTGCAACACCATCAAGACGACAGGCAACAAATGTCAGCACAGCCTTACAAAGTACATATGATTAATTCCGTCTGCGTTCTCTAAACAGAGTGTCTCAAACCTTTTGGGTCAAACTGAAACAAGTGATAGGGAACCAATGACCGGAAATGCCTATTTATTGTGTTGTGGACATACACAGCGTACACCGAATAACAACAATACACCGAATAACAACAACGTAGCTCGTAGTAACTCTCCGAAGCGACGACCACCAGCCTCCATGCATGTATTGCAACGGCGCATGCAGTTTTGCCGCACTCTCGCTAAGATCCCGGGTGTCTGTTGTACACTGGATGATAAATAGCGTACGTCCCTGACCACCAAACACATATACTACAAAAAACGTACCCCGCCGCACGTGTGTCATGTGACGACGGAATTCACCGTACCGGCGCATTAACTTGTGCCGCACGCACACCATTATCCCTGGAGTCAGTTGTCCATTGCATCAGATACCTTGTGATGTTGTAGCCATGGTGAGGTGCGTTCTTGTGTACAGTGCTTGCCGCATAGTCAAAGATGGAACGTTACTTGTTGCGAGAGTTGGAAGTCATGCATTTAACCTACGGTGTGGGAGAATGTAGTGCACGTGAAGCAGCATAGATGTACAGAGAACTCTTCCCAAGAGGTGTAATTCTAACTGAAAGAAGTTTATCTACGTAGATACCAACTTACAGGAGACGGGATCGTTCATGCCATTGAGATTCACGCCAAGGTTCCCACTAAAGAAATGCCCGAACACCAATCTTTGAGGAGATGGTGTTGGATCGTGTGGCCGACCACCCAGCAATAAGCCCCCTTCAACTTGCCCGTAGAACGCATTCTTCGAAAGACGCTGTATGGAGATTATTGGTGGTAAGTGTTTTACACCCCTGTCACAAAGAACGTGTGCAAGCATTGGGACCAACGGATTTTGAGCTCCGCTTTCACTTCTGTCGATAGGTTATCCACCACATTGCTATATTGCCAAACTTCGTACAGTTTGTTCACGGACGAGGGTTCATTCATCTGTGATGGTGTTTTCAACAGCTGCAGCAGCCATCTCTGGAGTGAGGACAATCACCACACTACCCACGTTGGTGGCCACCAGGAACGATTCTCTACGTATGGGCGGGCATTCTTCAAGATCGCCTAACAGGACCTTAGTGGCTGTCTCCCTGTTTGACTGGTGCACGTTACCTGGTTTTCCTACGAGACATGCTGCTACAGTTCTTGGAGACTGTATCCTTTGTTCGCCAAAGGGTATGGTTTCAACACGACGGTGCACCAACTCACTTCGATGTCAGTGTACGCGAGCACCTGAAAAATACGTACCCTCATCGTTGGATTGGATAGGGAAGGTCGTGTCCCATGGCCAGCGCGCTCATAGTATCTCTCATCTATCGACTTATTCCTCTGGGGTTACGTCAAGACGTTTGAAGCCCCCCTATTAAGGGGATGAAGACCTGATTGTTAGGGTCCAAGTTGCCTGTCTCTTAGTACAACAGACACCAGGGATCTTTGAGAGAGTGTGGGAGAACATCATGCGCCGTTGCCATGCGTGAATTGAGACTGGCGGTCGTCACGTTGAACCAGTACCCGTTGTTATTATGCGGTGTATAATGTCTGTGCCCATAACAAATAAATACACATTCCCTGTCTAAATATAAGCGGTTGTGGACCCTCTTTCATCTGTTTCAATTTGACACAAAAAGTCTGGAACGCGCTATATAAAGGAACGCTACACAGCGGGTTCCTCATCCAGAAATCTTATTTAAATGTTGGTTTGATACTGTAGTTTATCTACATTTGCATCTACATCTGGCAGAGAGTTCATCGAACAACCTTCAAGCTATTTCTCTACCGTTCCACTGTCGAATAGCGCGTGGGAAAAAGGAACACTTAAATCTTTCCTAGCGAACTCTGATTTCTCTTATATTATTATAATAATTTCTCCCAATGTATATGGCGTTAATGAAATGTTTTCACGCTCTCAGGAGAAACCTGGTGATTGAAATTTCATGAGAAGGTCCCGTCGGAGCGAAAAACGTCTTTGTTTTAATGACCATCACCCCAATTCGTGTATCATATCCTTGGCACTCTTTCCCTTACTTCGCTATAATACAAAACGAGTGCCCTTCTTTGAACTTTTGCGATGTCCTCCGTCAATCGTATCTGAGGCGGATACCATACGGCACACCAGTACTCAAAACAGGGCTGCAAGCTTAATGTAAGCAGTCTTTTTAGTAGACCTATTACATTTTCTATGTGTTTTGCCAATAAATCGCAGTCTTTGGTGTGCTTTCACCACAACATTATCTATGTGATCGTTCCAATTTAATTTATTCGTAATTATGATCCCTAAGCAATTATTGAATTTAAAACATTTAGATTTGTGTGATTTATCGTGTAACTGAAATTTAATGGATTCCTTTTAGTACACTTGTCATTTTTAGAGCCAATTACCACTATTTGCACATTATATATACCTTGTATAAATCATTTGGAATTCGTTTAGATCATCTGATGACGTTAAAAGACGGTAAATAACAGCATTATCTGCAGACAATCTAAGAGGGCTGCTCAGATTGTTTCCAGAATCGTTTATGTAGATTAGGAACAACAGAGAGCCTATAGCACTTCCTCAGGGAACGCCAGATATTACTTCTGTTTTACTCGATGGCTTTCCGTCAGCTGTTACAAATGGAGACCTTTCTGACAGTAAATCACGGTTCAAATGGCTCTGAGCACTATGCGACTTAACTTCAGAGGTCATCAGTCGCCTAGAACTTAGAACTACTTAAATCTAACTAACCTAAGGACATCACACACATCCATGCCCGAGGCAGGATTCGAACCTGCGACCGTAGCGGTCGCTCGGTTCCAGACTGTAGCGCCTAGAACCGCTCGGCCACTCCGGCCGGCAGTAAATCACGAACATAATAAAACAACTGAGACGATACTCCACAGCAACGCAATTAAATTAAAGTTTAAAGTCGGTGGCAAGCATAGAACGTCGTCCGAAATCGTACAGAATGTCTTCTCAGTAAATTAGTTTGAACATCTAGTCCAGGAGCCACCTCGAAGTGTGTTTGTCAAAACATACTTGACCTCTTAACAACATATGATTCTGACCAAATAAGCTAGATCATGAATGATACAGGGATTAGTGACCGCAAGGCTATTGTAGCTAGACTGAATACCACAACATCCAAAACTAACAATAATAAAAGCAAACGACATCTATTTAAGAAAGGAAATAAAAATTCGCTTGACACCTTCCTAAGAGACACTCTTCACTCCTTCCCATCCGACTATGAAAGTCTAGACCAGATGCGGGTGAGTTTCAAAGAAATAGTATCAACGGCAATTGAGAGATATATACCAATTAAATTAACAAGAGATTCTACTGATCCATCATGGTACACAAAACAGGTAAGAACACTATCTTTGAATCTCAGCCATATCTGGTCTACGCTTTCAGTCAGATTGGAAGGAGTGGAGACCCTCTCTTAGGAACGTGTCAAGCGTATTTTATCTGTTTTTTTGAATAGATGTATTTTGCATTTATTTTTGGCGGGACTGGATGTTATGGTATTCAGTCTAGCTACAGCAACCTTGGGGTCACTAATCCCTATATATCACGTGGAAATCTGTTCAAGAAACTGGTTATTCTAACCGCTGCTTCTCAGTATGTTTATTCCTTAATGAAATTTGTTGCAAATAATATGTCCCTATTTCCAACCAATAGCCAATTCATAATGCCCATACTGGGAACAAGCAACCATTAAAAACTTGGTTTCATATAAAGCACAGTTTAAACGGAGTTTGAAATACCTTTTGGTAGGCATCTCCTTATACTCTTTAGATGAATATCTTAACAGAGACTGTTAGACCAGTTTAAGTGAAAATGTCTTTTAAGTATCAGTTTTGAGAGCACTTGGTCACGACAGTCAAGATTAGGTATTTTGTGTATGATAAATTTATTAAAAATGCGTAACTATGTGTCAAATGGTTCAAAGCACTATGGGACTTAACATCTATGGTCATCAGTCCCCTAGAACTTAGAACTACTTAAACCTAACTAATCTAAGGACATCACACAACACCCAGTCATCACGAGGCAGAGAAAATCCCTGACCTCACCGGGAATCGAACCCGAGAACCCGGGCGTGGGAAGCGAGAACGCTACCGCACGACCACGAGCTGCGGACTAACTATGTGTCATTCTGACATTGTATTAACTCTGTAAATATTAGCAGTTCCAGTTTACTGTAATGTATTCACATATTTTGACGATCTTCTGGCAAATGATCAGGGAGGTGAGTATTATAGTCAAGTGTTCTGTGTTTTTCTAGAATTACAAAACAGCTCGTCAGTGAATCAAATGCCCGTAACAGGGAAGCATGGTGCCGTAGCCGAAAAACCCGGCCTATGGAACAACGGAAGGTCATTTGGTCGGATGAATCTTGTTTCATACCGTTTCCAACTTCTGGCCGAGTTTATGTCCCAAGAATGAAACATGGCGGGGGTCGGATTTTGACTTGCTTAGCCACATTGTGGCCTCATAGTTACGGTGAAATTATTGCAAATACTACCAAGTACTATATAACCATTTAGGCTGATCAGGTACATCCCATGGGAGAACACTTGTTCCGCAATGGTGATGCTGTGGTCCGACATGACAGAGCCCGTTCACACAGATCGTATCGTCCAGGACTCGTTTTCTGAGAACGAGGATGAAATGCCGAATCTCCCCTGGCAATCAACGATACCAGAACTCAATATTTCTCAGTCTTTGTAGGCTACTTGGAGACATGAGTGCATGGTCGCTTCCACCTGTATCATCGTTATTTTATAAGAAGACTAGTATAAGATTACACTGAAAATCGTACAGGACCTGGAATCTAGTTTGAATGCTAACGGTTTTCTTGCACCGTATTAGGTTTGGTAAGGTGCTGTGTTTCTGCTATTCCCCTATTTTTATCCACTCATATATATCATATATCCAAAGCCTGACATATGTAATCAATGTACCTTGAGCGTGTGGTAATATTGCACTGTAAGAGAGCGCACCAGAGATTACTTCAGTCTCTATCCAAGATAACAATCTGCGTCCTGCTTGTCAGGAATATTGCGATCCAGTCGCAAACCCTGTTAGATATCTCATTATAACGTATTTTATTTAGGAAATGCCTATGTTGCATTGAACAAATCTTTTCGAAAGTCTGCAAACAAGGAATGAACCTGGCTTCCTTAGTCCATTGTGTTGATGTCTTCACGTGTGAGATGCACCTGCATTTCAGATGATCGATATTTTTGCAACTTATAGTGATTGAGGTTATTTCGTTCCAGGCACATTGAAGTAACAAGTGAGGTGGCGAGGAATAGGGAAAATCACCCGGAGAATTGACGATGGAACCATCCCAGAATTCAGTAATGCGACGCAAAGAAACAGCCATTACGTAAGGTAGTGTGGAACCAATTTTATGCCGTGTACGAGTCCCGTCCTGTCACCTAAATGATATTGTTCATTTTACTTGGTTTTTTCGTTGGCCAGGTACGAATGGTTTTAATACTGTGAGATATGGAAGTACGAATTATTATTTAATACCTCCGAGAAAGTCTAGCTTCTTCAAGGTATGGTTATAAAGTCAACAAGAATTAAAGATCGTAAAAAAGGTGAAACTTAATTTTTACTTTATCAGCATAATTCCCCCGGTTTTGTAATATTCGGAAACAATTTTGTCGAAAAATCTTTGCAACACCTCCATAAGTTGCATAATTTTTGTTTTTTCGACGTGAAACCTCTTCTTAGAAATATTTTGGTCACCGAAAACAGCTGCTTAGAGCCATCTACGTAACGGAGTAAAAAGTAAACCTCCATTATCAGAGCAGTTTGGTAGATTGTAAATGGGATAACGGAGCCCCAGCGCACCGTCGGCGGCGAAGATGGTGGACGAGGGGACACCTGTAATGGAAATTAGCTTGTTGACGTCATAATCTCTTCGCCGAAGAGCGCAGGATTTGTAGGACGCTCGATGACTGTCGGAAAAGGGTATGGATGTGGCCGACAACGAAGCTCGTCCCACAAATTCAGTTCACGCGTTGAGCAGGAGTGGACGTTCAATAAGAAACGCAACATATACATGGTGGTCCATTGATAGTGACCGGACCAAATATCTCACGAAATAAACATCAAACGCAAAAACTACGAAGAACGAAACTCGTCTAGCTTTAAGGGGGAAACCAGACGGGGCTATGGTTGGCCCGCTAGATGGCGCTGCCATTGGTCAAACGGATATCAGCTGCGTTTATAAAATAGGAACCCCCATTTTTATTACATATTCGTATAGTACGTAAAGAAATATGAATGTTTTAGTTGGACCACTTTTTTCGCTGTGTGATAGATATCGCTGTAATAGTCAGAAAGGTATAAGTAGGTGGTATTACGTAACATCCCGCCAGTGTGGACGGTATTTGCTTCGTGATACATTACCCGTGCTAAAATGGACCGTTTACCAACTGCGGAAAAGGTCGACATCGTGTTGATGTATGGCTATTGTGATCAAAATGCCCAACGGGCGTATGATATGTATGCTGCTCGGTATCCTGGACGACATCATCCAAGCGTCCGGACTGTTCGCCGGATAGTTACGTTATTTAAGAAAACAGGAAACGTTCAGCCACATGTGAAACGTCACCCAGAACCTGCAACAAATGATGATGCCCAAGTAGGTGTTTTAGCTGCTGTCGCGGCTAATCCGCACATCATTAGCAGACAAATTGCACGAGAATCGGGAATCTCAGAAACGTCGGTGTTGAGAATGCTATATCAACATCGACTGCAACCGTACCATATTTCTGTGCACCAGGAATTGCATGGCGACGACTATGAACGTGTCGCGTACAGTTCTGCCACTGGGCACAAGAGAGATTACGGGACGATGACAGATATTTTGCACGCGTTCTATTTAGCGACGAAACGTAATTCACCAACAGCGGCACGTAGACCGGCATAATATACACTATTGGGCAACCGAAAATCCACGATGGCTGCGACAAGTGGAACATCAGCGACCTTGGAGGGTTAATGTATGGTGCGGCATTATGGGAGGAAGGATAATTGACCCCCATTTTATCGATGGCAGTCTATATGGTGGAATGTATGCTGATTTCCTACATAATGTTCTACCGATGTTACTACAAGATGTTTCACTGCATGACAGAATGGCGACCTACTTCCAACACGATGGATGTCCGGCACATAGCTCGCGTGCGGTTGAAGCGGTATTGAATAGCAAATTTCATGACATGTGGACTGGTCGTCGAAGCACCATACCATTGACCGCACGTTCACCGGATCTGACGTCCCCGGATTTCTTTCTGTGGGGAAAGTTGACAACGCCTGACAACATGCGTCAGCGCATTGTCAATGCATGTGCGAACATTACGGAAGGCGAACTACTCGCTGTTGAGAGGAATATCGTTACACGTACTGCCGAATGCATTGAGGTTGACGGACATCATTTTGAGCATTTATTGCATTAATGTGATATTTACAGGTAATCACGCGGTAACAGCATGCGATCCCAAAAATGATAAGTTCACAAAGGTACATGTATCACATTGGAACAACCGAAATAAAATGTTCAAACGTACCTACGTTCTGTATTTTAATTTAAAAGACCTACCTGTTACCAACTGTTCGCACTAAAATTGTGAGCCATATGTTTGTGACTATTACAGAGCCATATATCACAAAGCGAAAACAGTGATCCAACTAAAACATTTATATTTCTTTACGTACTACACGAATATGTAATAAAAATGGGGGTTCCTATTTTAAAAAACACAGTTGATATCCGTTTGACCTATGGCAGCGCCATATAGCGGGCCAACCATAGCGCCATCTGGTTTCCCCCTTCAAGCTAGACAAGTTTCGTCCTTTGTAGTTTTTTCGTTTGACGTTTATTTCGTGAGATATTTGGCCCAGTCACGATCAGTGGACCAACCTGTATTGTTCTCTGCTAATTTCGGTTGAAAAATGCAGAATTTCCTGTGGGACATCGTGGATATTCCCCTTCAGCACCTACAGTTTCATGAAGTTCCGATAGATGGAGGCGCTATACGTAGCCTTCAAAATGATGTTTGTAAGGGAGGCGCATTTCAAGCAGAGAACTATTTTTGAATTTATTATGGCAGCAAACCAGAACATCACAGATATTCATAGACGCTAGCAGAATGTTTACGGAGACATGGCAGTAAACAAAAGCACGATGAGTCGTTGGCGGGGTTTCTGTCATCATCGCAACAAGGTCGCGCAAACCCTCGTGCCGATCGGTCGTACACAGCTGTGACTCCTGCAATATTGCAACGTGTGGGCACTCTCATTCGGGGTGATGGACGGATCGCAGTCAAACAGCTCGCTTCACAACTGGGCGCCTCTGTTGATGGTGCTCATAAAACTTCATTGGTCTGTTCCTCCTCATCCAGCCTACAGCCCGGATCTCGCACCTTCCGATTTCCATGTGTTTGGGCCAATGAAAGAGCGCTCTGCAGGAAGCAGTCCGTGGAAGATGGGGAGGTTATTGACGCAGCAAGAAACTGCCTCTGACGTCCACCACTATTGTGGCATCATGCTGGCATACATGTCCTCCCGGTATGTTTAACGGAGATTACGCTGAATGTGAGTGATTTATAGCGAAAAGAGTGAGGCATAATTTGGTGTACTGGAATCCTGAATAAAACAACCTACTTTCAGAAAAAATGTGTTGAATTACTTTTTGAACGCCCTTCGTATTTTGGACAGTGTCGTAATCGGATGTCGGATTCCTCTTATCACAATTGTGGTTTAACGGAACATCGGAAGCTGCCACGCTGCTGTTCTTACCATCTTGGAGTATACAAGTGAGAAGACTACGCAGTTAAATTGATTGTGTGTAAAGGCAATTGATTCAATTTTTATATACATAACTTGTGTACTATTACAACTATTTACTGTATGAATGTGTGTTGTTTTTGTTTGTTTCGTGTGGAGACCAATGGACACGCAATACGCCGACGGTAGAGTCTTTGCAGCTGTGGCCAGAGAAGCTTGAGGGGTTGGCCATCTTTGAACTCGTGAAAAATAGGTGTTCTCCGTGACTTTTTAAAAGTAGAATTGAAAGGCAAGTCTAGTGGGACTGTCTAAATGATTTAGAATGTTGACATAATTTTAGTGTTCTAACAACATTCATTTTCCCAAAACAGAACTAAATTATGCTTAACAAGTTATTGATTGAATACCGTAAAAAACTAACAGGTGATTTAAGACTACACCGGACAAGGATTCTGGGTGGCAGAGACAGTTTAACTAGTGGAGTGAGTCAAGTACTCTGGCCATAAAAATGTGGATAACGCAATCTGAATTGATCTGACGCTGAGCAGACTTTGATTGTTCAAATCTACTGAAGTTTCTCTACATAAGTGCAGCTGAGAGAAAGTGGCGATTGAGATCTGTACGTCCTGACAATGTCGGAGCGGCGGTACGTTATCCTGTTTGCTTCATGCGCCGATGTAACTTGCAGCTGGCGAGATGTGTGCGGTGGAGCCCTGAAATCACGGTAGATTTCAGTGTGTGACACACCCGTCCGCTGGTCGTACCAAGGACCAATGTGGTTCACTCACACGACGGAGCGCACAAGGACACCAAACGTCAAAAATGGTAAACCAAAAACGAATAAGTGTGCCCTCGGCAAAGGCAGAGTTTCGACCAGAAGTGCTTCCAGACCAAAGTCTTGCACCTGAGTGTTTTGCTCCTCTCCAGAAAAAAAATTCCGTTTTCCAGCAAAGTACAGGAACGGCACCGCCTTCACGCCATCTTGAACCAATCACAGGGCTCCAGAGGTGCTACATCTCCTCTCCAACACGACAGCACAAACTCATGTCGAACCAGGGCAAGAATTAAGAAACCTGCATCTCTGAAGAAAAAGGAAATCGCCAAGTGCTGGCTTTTTTAGGTTTTCGCAGAGGCAGAAGGGATGATTTTTTTCCGGAGTCATGTCTCTTCCCACGGCAACAAACGAACACATACAATCTCAAAGATCTTTATCTAAATCGCCTGTGCATTGCGGCTTGTGAGTCCCAGCTATGAGGTGTAATAAAGGTTCTGTCTCCAAACCTTTCTTAGACGCCTTATTTTTCTTATACAACCGAGGCGGCCAGGGGGAAGTGGTTCAGATGGTTCAAATGGCTCTGAGCACTGTGGGAATTAACTTCTAAGGTCATCAGTCCCCTAGAACTTAGATCTACTTAAACCTAACTAACCTAAAGACATCACACACATCCATGCCCGAGGCAGGATTCCTACCTGCGACCGTAGCGGTCACGCGGTTCCAGATTGCAGCGCCTAGAGCTGCACGGCCACCCCAGCCGGCTGAAGTGGTTCACTGGCCACTTTGCGCTATCGGCAAAAACGAAAACTTGTGAATTTTTATTACGCGTAGCTCTGCGCACAATGCGCGGTTTACGACTCCACTGTGTAGACACATTCCTTTAGGCCACTCCCAAGCCCAGGCTTCCACTGGCGCCATGGCAGGTAGTGCAGCATTGTTCTGCTGGAGTCCTGTCTCGATGAGGCACTGCCCTGTCTGCCCTGTACGGCAAGATTTACTAACGGATGGGCTCGCCGCCAATTGCTTTCAACTCCCAACAAGCCATGTCTATGACCTAAGAATCATAAAAATACCTCATGCTTTTAACGCCCTACCAAGCTCCATCAACGTCTGCTGAGGCTGTTAACTTTCTAGAATCTTGCTCATGGTATGTCAGGTTTGAATGAATTCTTTAGTAATTTTCCATATGCGAAAAATAGGTGAGAAGAGTAACTTGCCCTCTCTCTAAAAATAAAAAGTAGTGCTAAATATGATGATGTAATTTCATTTCTTGCACAATTATCTTTAAGAAATCATTCTTTTTTCGATCACACAGGACGATTCCTGTAATCGGTGCACCAGATGGAAGGACCCCTTGCGGCCGGAACGCTGGGCATCGGCGGGAATGCTCGAAGTCCTCCAGTTAGACCTCCAACAAAATAATTTTGCGTAAGTCATTTTCGGCGAATCAGCGTACACAGGGTAATTGAAAAATATTAAGTTCCAACAAAATGGTGATGTGTTGAAACAAATGTCATTTTCTTAGTGCACAAAATCGAGAGGAAAGCGCCACCAAAACCAGACTTTTGAAGATATGCGGTGATGGCTACTTGCGATGACAAGGAATTCAATTTAGAATTCCGATTAAAATTGTGTGTACCTTTCTCAATTTATGTTTCCTGCCAATTTGAAAAATACGGTTTCGAGAAAAACACGTTTAATTTTTTTTATATTTTCTGTACCTAAATTAAACGTATCTTGTTAGCGATCGCAGGACCATGTAATAATCATTTCAGATAAAAAACGAGGTCCGCCTCCATCTTCTTCATGATCCATGGTAGTCCTGTGGGCCTCTGTACCAGCCTCTGTCGTCTGTTGCTCTGCTCGCTGGGTCGGTACACTTTTCGCCCGTTTCTGTGCAGAAGTTGTAACAGGCTGGTCCGATCTCCAGTTCGAGCACGTTCGTAATTTCCATAAGGCCTGTCAGGCCGGTACTGATATCACGTGGCGATCATTTTTGTCCCGCTGTGGACAGTTTTCGGCGACATTTCTTCACAAATCGCCTTGCAACTCGATAACGGGATTTCTGGCGAACTTGGGATGAACACTGCGATAAAATAGACATCCCATAGACTATTTTAAGCTAAAAAAATCGATTTTTTGAAATTTTCAATAAGTACTACTCTCTTAAAAGTCCACCGTCACAACTGAGGCGGCGAAGAGAGGCAGCAATAAGATCCTGAAAGCGACCATTGTGACTCTGTTTACAGTAGGCATCAATCGACGCTAATGTAATTAGAAGAAATCAAGAAAATCCAAGTGTAACTGTTAAGAAGTTGTATTGATGTAGTAGTGAGTCTGCGGTTGTCTGCTATTTATAACATACGTCTATAATTAGAAGGCAATAAACTTGTGCAGAACTGGAAGTTATTTTTACGCCATAATTACTTATGAAGTGAAGACGTTAATTTACTTAACAAGGAAATGTTAAACAATAGTTTTGCGCCGTTTGTATATTCAAGTAGTTGAATTTTTTCAGCTGTACAAATAAGCTGAGATTACCATCGCAGTCAGAGATAATTAAATTTTGCTACGAACCTCACCAATATATAGCATCTTTGCTTCGTTATCGATTGAAATGTAGTTTACAGAGAACATGCAAAGTTTTTTCCTATGAAGTCTCATTCTGATACAAAGGATAAGCAAGTTTAACAAATAAATATTTCATCTTTCTACTTTAAGAATTTGATGCGACTTACGCCCTGGTTACATGATATCCGAGAATGGACGAATTGATTAATTAATAATCAACCAGTCTAATCTCCATTCCTCGGGACAGAAGCGTAACGCTGCCCTATCGATTGTAATTTGAGGTCTGTGCAGTTTCGGGTTGGTTGCTCCAAACCTTTGCCCAGCTGCACACTCGTCACTTCGGCAATGGGCTCGTCTTTGAAGACCATGATGCTTGGTTAGCACGCTCGCACCTGATGAATACAGTACTGCACGAGACTTGAGTCAGGAATGAAGCGAATGGAACTGCTGACGTGAACCCGACTGGGCATTCTTGGGTAGTGTTTTATAAACCCTCGTCGCCAGTTTTGTGGAGGCCGAGTTTCCACTGTTGTTACGGTAGGCCGAGTTTCTGAGTTCGTGAAATGGCTTCTGGTGCAGTACACCTCTAAGACGATTTCCCTCTGCCACTGTTACATAGCTATCCCCCAGGGTCAAGTGAAAAGACAGGAGAACGAAGGTTCTACAACACTCCAACAAACTAGTCACAAACACAAATGAGTTGGAAAGGTTTACTTATCTTCGTGACTTGTTGAATGATTAAGTATGCAACACTGCTTGTAATATAACACAAAGGACCCTCAATTTTTAAGTGCATATAATCGTAGATAAACTTCACAGTACATAGAAATTGCAATTTACAACTGTTCTGTTCACTTCTAAGAGGTCACTAAACGACGTTCCGTGTATAAGTCAGCCCTGGACGTTGATCTATAACCACGTGGGCGAGATCTGCTCTTCTGTCTTCCGAGTAGGCTTCTGTCTGTTGCCGTCCGGTCATTGGCGGATTGTGCTCGGTCGGCAATTGGCCGAGGCGACGTCGATATCTTCATCGTCAGCGCCACCCACGGCGTTGATGGAACTCGCGCAAGTGGAGAGTCTCTATGGCACTGGCGCCAGCTCGCATCTTTGCGCCCGTGGTGCTTTTGCCCTGCGTCGCTGTTGGAGCCTTCCTGTTACACTGGCTACTCCCACTAGAAATGCCAGTCAAGAATTGACCACTTTACTCATATGGTCCCAAGGACGAAAAACTGTCTTTATTTTAAAATTTTTTGTTTCTTTTTGTATTTCAAACTAATGCTATTTTTTCAGTTGCATAGGAACATATTTTATCCTTACCTTCTTGAATCTAGCCCAGTACTCATTCACTGATATGCACGTGGAGGAAAATTTATTTTGAACAATTTTGAATACAACATCCCAGATTAACGATTTACAAGAAACCAGAGGTTTTTCTTTCATGTAAAGTGAGACTGACATCTTACGTAACTGTGGCAGTTCATAGAGTCGCTGATCAGATAGTAATGGAAAAGTTTTAATGTTCTCAAGATAAAAATTTACGTAACACAGACGTCGAAACAACAGCGTGATCCCAGTCTTCCTTCGTTGTAAAACGTCAGTTTACGGATTAGTCAGTCATTTCGTGGTAGTTCCGAAGTACTTTTAACGTTTCACAACGCTGTAATCTTATCGTTGCCGGCTAACGCGAGACTGAATTAAGAATCCAGGTTGCAACTTTCAGGTTGAAGGCGACGTACAGAATACTTAAGGCGAAACAGTATTTGACGAATAACTGTCTCTAAGATAGACTATAGTGATGTAGCAAATTAATGAAATACCTATCGCAACTAGCTTACTTCCACCAAAGGTGTCTCTCATGAGTCTTGGGCAGCTTGCTCCCAGGATGGGAAAAATGCTTTTTCAAGAGCAGGGAGTTTTGTTGTGAAGATTCGAGGAAGATCCGAGAACCCACTGTACAATTCTCTCTCACGCTGCTTCAGTGAAAGTGGTGTAGTGTAATACGTTACTGCGTTGGTTGCTACTCAATTCCATGTTTCGTAAAACGAATTTGCTATAAACGTAATTTTGTGTAACGTGTCAATCCATAAAATATTTCAGAGACAGTGATAAAAACCAATTATTCTCCTAGCTACGTGCTGGTCATTTACAGGTTTGTAGCTGGCTACTTATTTCTCTTCAAGGGTTCCTTTATGTTATAGTAATGGTTATTAATGAGAAAATTTCAAATTACATTGAAAACCTTTTCTGTTGTCTGTCAGATATTTATTTCCATGGGCAAATTGTCAAAGACGTTTGCAGCTGTTTATTTGATTCCTTCCTGTGCCAAAGTTGGATTCACTAGAGGGAAGGGCAGATCATTAAAATTCTTGTGTATTATTTCGACATCTCTGCTACTTACGAGTTGGAGCGGATTATTGACAACACACCTTTTCTCACATCTTTCATTCCCTACTCATGAAAGTTGGTTGAACTGTTGTCGACCTTTATTTGTTTTGCCCACATAAGTCAGTAGGTTGGGAGTGGGGCGGAAGGGGCCCCAATTGGGGACATTAGGAGTGGTGTTTCCAGTTCCGTCATTCGCCTGGTCATCAAAGAAAACATCATGCAAACCTTGATCGGAGCTAGGGGAATGGACTTATTGTCAGTTCATTTCTAGGGCAATGATGTGTACTGTCTAAGAAAAGAGACAAAAATCGCTCTGTCTGTCTGTCTGTCTGTCTGTCTGTCTCTCTCTCTCTCTCTCTCTCTCTCTCTCTCTCTCTCTCTGTGTGTGTGTGTGTGTGTGTGTGTATGTGTGAGATTTCCACATGCGTAATTTTGATTACAGCTTCTTGTGCAATTATTACTTTTCCCCCTAAAGCGAGCAGTTATCCCAGAATATTATCCCATAGGACTTCAGTGAATGCAAATAAGCAAAATATATCGATTTACTGACTTATACGTTGCTGAAGTTCGTAATTACTCTTATGGCAAAAGTAGGTGAGCCTAAACGTTTTACTAGGTGTTATACGACACGCAGCGAGAACATTGCGTCCATTAACATGCTCGGAATGAGCGCGGAGTACCACTATGCATGGCGCTGCGATAAACACCTGGTGTCAACCTAAACGGCTAGCACAGAGTCCGAAATCATGGTTAGGGAATTGGCTCTGTACTCTGCGTCGAACAACTCCTCGTCTGACAAGTCTGTCTGGTGGTGAAACCAAATCCCTCCTCCCCCTTAAGAGACACATCGGGCCGAAAATGCCCAGGCATTTGTCGGAGTCGCTGAGTCAAGGGACGTAGTGCGTTGGGGATTTCTAACAGGCTCTCTACCGGGACGTCTTGGGCGATGCTACGGGTAATGATTGGCTGATATCCACCCGAAGCTGGTGGTCGAAGACTGATGGAGATTGGGGGGCAAGCCCTGCTGAGTACTCTATTTCTATCAGATACACTCTGGCAGAGAGTTCTCCAGGTGTCGGGTTCCTCTAGGCAAAGGTGTAAATTGTACAGCTAGAAGTGAATATCGTCTATCTGAGTTGTGGCGTCTGTCGCTCAGTTTAATGTAGGCGTGGCTGGTTAGGTTCAAATGGTTCAAATGGCTCTGAGCACTATGGGACTCAACTGCTGTGGTCATAAGTCCCCTAGAACTTAGAACTACTTAAACCTAACTAACCTAAGGACACCACACACATCCATGCCCGAGGCAGGATTCGAACCTGCGACCGTAGCGGTCGTGCGGTTCCAGACTGCAGCGCCTTTAACCGCTCGCCCACTCCGGCCGGCGGCTGGTTAGGATGATGTATCAGGCGCTGCTGTCCAACTGCAACAATATCAAGTTGCTGTCCCTTATTTCCGACCACAGTGTTTCGCGTGCACCATGATGTTCACTCAAATGTGCGCCCCCAAATCTTCGGAACCTTCATCAAACCGTGGGGCAGCCATCGGGCTAGGGTCATGCAGTGCTGGACGCAATATGTCGAAAAGTCTGCAAAGCTGGTAGCTGCCCAGCACCTCAGACTGCGCCAGTTGATTGAAATAGCTCAGCAAGACGCCATAAGCTGTACAGAACAGCTTCTCGAGGGACCTCCGACTATTTCCTTCAGTTCCAATTTGAACATTTTGGCCTACTGCTCGACCTCTGCATTTGATGCCAGATGGTATCGTGCAATCTGTCCCTGAAATGGTATTAAGCAAAAATGGCAGACAAGGTCAGAATTGTAGCGTTCTGCATAGTGGAGGACAAGCTAGTAGCATAGGGAAAATCAGACAAGGGTCTACCACTATAAGCCACGTACAGGCAAGCAAAATCCGTATTCACTCTGTCCCATCGGTAATGTGGAGTGAGCATGGAGAAAATTGTTGTGGCGTGGCTATCTGGTTGTCAGCATATGCTGAACAGGCGTGCACCGCTTACCTGATGTCAATTAATTGCTGGACAACAGTTGTGTCGCCCAGCCAGTGCTTTCAATCGTGACATCCCCCAGTGAGATGCACGTAATATCTGCAAAATACGTTGTCACAATGATGGTGGAATAACGAAGTAGCATTTCTGATATTCTGAAGCTAGCAGTTGGACACTATCAACAACGCTGAGCCTGTTTCAAAGTTTGAAAGAAGTTTGAAGTGGTGGGTCCGACACCTCAGGAAAATGCTCCTGTTATCCCTACTGGGTCAGTGAAATGATTCTGAGCAGAAGAAGATCCTCGCTCATAGCTACTGCCACTTCCTGCACTGTCAACGGAAATTCGCTAAGGATATCCTGAAGGTTCTAGAACAGGCAAAACAGATTGTCTACTATTTGTAGAAGTCGGTGTCAACGTCTGGACTCAACAGTAACCGTGACAAAGCATCCACATTCGCATGCTGGGAGATGGGGTGGAAGTCAATATCTTAAGAATAATTACTTAGAAACAAGGCACAGTGTTGTAAACCTTGGTGCTATGTCTGGGAGCTTGGACTGTTGACAACTACATGGGTGGCTTATGGTTTCTAAGGAGGTGGAACTTAGTGCCATAAAAGAACACATGGAAATTTTTATTGTTATGTATGATCGTGAGTGCTTGCGTCTCAGTCCGGACATAGCTTCTCAGTGCTGTCAACAAAATCATTGAGACAAACTAAATAGGCTACTTTGAGCCAATGCCATATTGGGATGCATCAGCGGCCAGAGTCAAAAGCTTACTGGGTGTGAATGTGGCCTGTTGGAATGTCAACTGACTTATCCCTGACCGCTGAGACTTCTTATGAAGCTGATTCAATAGATGACAAAGGTGAGCAGCCTATGGAATGAATTTTGCATACTAATTCAGCTCACCAAAGAAGAGTGCAACTCTCTTATACTTTAAGGAACTGGCAGTTTGTCGATTGCTGCAACATGCTTTGCTGATAGTACTATAGCTTCCTCATTTAACATATGCTCTAATTAGTGCACTCTATGATCCAAAATGCTATATTTGTAAAACTTGCAGTGCAGCCCATTTTCTAACAATCGCTGAAAAACTGCCACCTAATTTTGCAAATGCTTTTCTCTCATGGAACGAATAACCCAAATGTCGACCAAATAGTTGATATAGCACGGAATATCTTTGCTAAGTTGCTCGAGAAATTGCTGGAATATTCCTGGAGGTGAAGCTACTCCAAATGGCAACCAGGTAGACTGGTACATTCCAAAAGGGGTGTTTAATACTAAAGCCGCCAAGATGCAGTGTCCAACAGCAACTGACAGTAGGCGTCTGTGAGGTCAATTTTGGAGAAATAGTTAGTGGTGGCCAATTAGCCAACAGCTACTCAGAATGTGTTATGGGATAATCATCTATTTCACTTTGTGCATTTGTTGTGTGCTTGACATAGTCATAAAGTCTAACATCGCCATTAGGTTTCTGTGTCACGAACGACAATGGATGTGTCCCACGGGCTCGATGAAATTGGCGACACAACCCCCAAGAGTCTCTCATCTGTTGAGTTCAAAGTTCACTTTATCAGATGGCACATGGTGGGCTTGACAGTATTTAGGAATCGCTAACGGTTTCAGTGTAATGTGGACCCCAAAACTGGTGGCACTACCCAGATCCTTACCAAAAAGTTGGTTGAACTACTGCAACAGTGCCTCCAAGTTCTGAAATCGCGCTATCTGAAAGACCAGGTCAGCTTTATCGACTACTTAAAATCCAAAAATAGTGAAAGCATTAGGTCCGAAATCATTTTCTGCCAACTGTGAATTTACATCCAAAAGCATGAACTTGTGTTGCATATTTTTGTATTTGGACACGACTAGCAGATGTCTCCATAAGGAAATCTACTGGCCGCTAAATGATACTATGTGGCGCTAAGAGTGCTGTAAGGGGGTGCATCTTAGCCAGTGATAAGTAACCAAATTGATTAAACTGGCTGAGGTCCCTGTGTCTAATTGAAAAATTGTGCAGCATCCAACTTTCTCCAAGTACACCCAAAACAGTGTGGCTGTACACCTTCTGACATGATTGTAGACTCAATTGCAAACATGGGGACGTAGTCCCGCAGGGCAGTTTGCTGAAGTTTTCTGATTACAACTGCTAGGTATTATTGCATATGGTAGGTTCAACATGTTGCAAAGAAATAGGAGCATTGTCTCCACTCGTGTCATGACCAGCAATGCGGACAAGACAGCCGCGCCAGTGGGGGCGAACCCAGTGCTGTGCGGGTACAGCGATCTGCACCTGCTGTGAACTCAGTAGAAGACAAGCGGCAGAGACCGAGAGTGGTCCGGTGCAGCGCGCATCTTTGTAACAGACCTACAGCAGGACGCCAGAGAGCCCATCCTGGCACTATACACGCCTTGACAATGAATAACTTCTGATGGACATCGGTCCAACTGGCCTGGGTCGTCAAGTTTTGCCACCTGCTATAGTCCGAAAACACCGTTTGTGTTGCAGCAATCGACACCTCAAACTCTGCGATATGTGACACTTCGCGTAACTTTGGATTCGAATATGCCAACACTTCAATCTGTGCAGCCCTTTCTGGCGCCAGTCGCGCCACTGTATTGTGAATTAGGGAATCCACGTAGGACGTGTCACAATGTTTACACCCAAAATTACACCTGTGTGGAAACTCGCTATGTTGGTTATCCATGCTGCATATGACTACTCAGAATGTTTACGATGTTGAATAAACTGTGCGACTATATCTAACGATTGCTGCTGGGTAGTTGATCTTCTAAACAGCGGTCCATATAAGCAAACGAGTTGCATGTTTACCTGCAGTTACTAGTGCTTTACGCACGTGCCCTATGCCTGGCACTGTATAGAATAGTTTGACGTAGTCATGGGTTCGAGATGCAAACGTCTGCTTTGACACCCTGCAGCTAATTCGCTGCAGACAATAATTGTAGCTGTGATCCTGCAGTCAAAAAGCCTATGCACTGGCTAGAACTGCGAGTTAACAAAATATACAGATATGCGAAATAAAGTTAAATGAATGATTTAATAAAAAGGCTTCTATTCTAATGCCTGTAATTCATGTGGGCGTTGGAGACTTACGTTGAATAATGTTTATTCAAGAAAGGACATTCCAAATAAACGAGAAGTGGTTCTACAGACAGAAAAATCCCCTATCAAATGCAGTGAAGTAGCGCTGAGCGCGTTACGAGAATGATAGCAAAAGCCTCAGACTGAACAGTAACCAAAGACGGGTGAAAACTAAGTCCATTTCGTAATCACAGCACAAGGAATATTCACTAGCTCAAACAGTTCAGAGTTCAACATGCACTCCGTCATCAGGCCACAAGTGGCCCATCGGGACCATCCGAACGCCGTGTCATCCTCAGCTGAGGATGGGGATAGGAGGGGCGTGTGATCAGCATACCGTGTAATGCTGTTGTAAATATAATACTACCATTAATGTGTATATTTTAAAAACTTTTTTGTTCCTTAATAATTTTGGAAAATTAAGCAAATATTATAACGAGAGTAAGCTTTTGTTAAGTGTAGTTTATCTGTTTAAAATAACCTCTTTGACGTAGGTGAAATAAATGTATTAAAACATATTTTGTAAATAATTATGTAATATTTCAAGTACAAGTGTAATTAATTATGTCAATTTTGTATGTATAAGCTGTCATGCAATTGTAGATGGTTCATACTTAGGGTTTTTGTAAGCAGAAGTGTAAATTGAAAAGGTGTATGGATCATAGGTAGAACGAAACTCCGTTCTATGGTGGAATGGAAAAGGTGGTGGGGCGCCCAAGTGGCTCATATAGTCGGCAGCTGCCCTGCAAGTGGCGAACACGCATTACGTTGGTCAAGCACTAGAGGCCCCGAATTTACCTGCAAGACTGGGTTTTTGGACTCGGGCGTGCTCTCCATGATTGGTGCAGTACGGCATTAATTAATAGCTAAGAAATTTGCAATTTTATCGTCGCCACCAAGAGGCAGACAGACTGCATAGAATAGTTTGACGTAGTCATGGGTTCGAGATGCAAACGTCTGCTTTGACACCCTGCAGCGTACCTGCGCAATTTTACTACGCAGCACCGCTTCACGCCACCGTCGACATCAGTAACAGGCAAAGTACTTTATTTAGAAGTATATCACAATATGAACCATCCTTCTTCAATCAGTGGAATAAAAGTGTTAAATGTACCTTTGTGTTTAACCGTCATTTTCCTATGTCATTTACCTCAGTAGGGTTCTTACCTAAACGAATTTATTCCGAATATCATGATGTTTATTGAAGCTCGAATAACAGTAAATTACTGGTAAGAGTACTGTTTTGGTAGTAAATTCTGAAAATCATTATTAAATACTAATGTTTGCACGTATCAGTTTAAGGGCCACCGCTTTGCGTGGTCATGAGGATAAGTTTTCAATAGTATTTCCGAAAGTAAAGTAACATAATAGTTTAACTGCAACAATGTTAACAGTAATTGTTCGTGTTGCTTCTCCATGTCAAAGAAAACCAGACAAATATTGGTGTTAGTAAAACGTTAACAAGTAACAGTCCTAAAGAAATGAAATTTAGTCGTGTTAAATAATGGTTTTGGTCATATGAATGATAGCTATAAGTTTAATATTTTTTGTATCCTTGTTGAAACATATGTGTGTCTTCTTTAAATAATTACTGAAGTATAGTAATAAATTCCATAAGTAACACAAAGTGGAATTAATAGTACTTACTGCCAAGTGACCGTAGTAAATGGAAATTAAGATAGCAGTCAGTGAAAGTAGTTATTTCTTCATTGTCGAAAATTGACTTCATCCTTTTGTGTAGACACTGTGCCCGATTTGTGCTGGCGGCCGTTTTATTAAGCGAAACAGTTTATTGTTACAACAGGCTTTGTCTGATAAAAGGTTTCCAATAGTAATTATTCTCACTGCTTTTCCCCCAAACTGTATGATTCGGAGAAAAATAGTTCGATACTTTACAATTGGGCTGACCACGGTTAAAATCTCTCTCCGAGAGTCGATGGTTTGGAGTGTTAGTGGTGCATGATTTTGTGGTGGTGTTCCTGCCGCTACTTACTACACAGTTCTGACATTCCGAATTGCGGATCTTCCGTCTTTACAGTGGTAGACCTTAAACGATCTGGTACCGTATTGACGAGAACGCGAAAGTACCATTGCAACCGCTCTCCAGAGATCAACATGATGATTTACAAATTAACAACAAGTGAGACAAAAATAGTAACTCACATTTTGCCTGTCCTCTTTTCCGTAATTATTCAAGCGGAAAAAATTAAAATCTTACTCTGGTGCACTCAGGTGTCTTATGAGTTAGAGTTACTTCAAAAGTCAGGAATTGTAGCGGCTGTTCACTACCCATAATCAATCACCTACACGAACGAATCACGCACATTACTTCAGGTAGGCCTGTCTTCTTCAAGAGCTCGAAATAAAGTTTGCAGAATCGCTCCTTTGAGCTCTTCACTCGAAAAGTCCCAGTCTCTACTTGACTGCGTTAATGTTCTGCTACTGCCTGCTTTTCCATTCGCTGAAGGCCATCCCCACCAAAAGCACATCCTTCTTAAGCTCTATACAGACACGATTTAACTCAAGATGACTACTTCCCCACACTGAACTAATAGATTAAAACCAAATTGAAATAAAAGACATGTTATGAAGATTTGGACATACTCAGACCACATACAATGACTACAAATAACGGCTTGTTCAGAAATAAATAAGTTAGTAATCTTGTGCGAGTGTGCTCATGTGAAAAGACGACGGATAATAGCAAAATTTTGTGTAGAAGATTATTTATGCCTTCTTGACAGAGGCACCTTTTGGCATTCTTTTCAATTGTGGTATCCGCTAACACATGCGGCTGACCACTTTTAAATTACTACAATTTTTAACTGCACTTGTAGTCGACATCTAAATTAAGTTACTGCATCAAATAAAGACACAAGTACGACAAAACGTGAGGTATTTTTGCAGTATTCATTTGCTGTGTAATTGTGGTGGATACGAGTACAGTGTTTTGACAAACATTTGCGTAATGAAAGAGCTATAGAAGATGTAAATAAATAAATAAAAAAGCTAGGGATGAGTGGCTTCATGGAATGACAGCTATTGTGTAATGCTAGCATCTGAGACATCGTTTGTTGAAATGGCATGAAGCATTTAAAAGTTATTAATTCAGAGTTTCATTGTGAAAACGTTTATTAACTTTGCAAAATTAATTTCTATGATTTTCAAATGTGTGTGAATTCCTAAGGGATCAAACTGCTGAGGTCATCGGTCCTAGATTTACACACTACTTAAACTAACTTTTGCTAAGAACAACATACACACACCCATGCCCGAGGGAGGATTCGAACTTCCGGCGGGAGGGCCCGCGCAATCCGTGATATGGCGCCTCTAACCGCGCGGCCACTCCGCGCGGCTCTATGGTTTTCAAGGTATTGAGATACTGTTGTCATTGGATGCACCTCATTTTTTTGAGATCGCAGATGTATTCAGATTTACTTTAATATTTAACTGTATATTATTATAGATGCTCGAAGATCTGTGAGAAGCGATCTTGAAGATTCTCTGACACTCCGCCATATTCGGTGCCTTTCCTGCACAAAGGCCACCGAGTAGCCGCCGTCAAATTCCCATCTTTCGGATTTAGCCAGTTCTGTCGATGCTGCTTGTCTTTGTACTCGGACTTGCATGTGCCGGTGACCTAGCCGGAACTGCTGCAGGGCCCCCTGAGCCCTGGGCCCGTTAGCGTTCAGCCCTATAACAAATGGCTCTGAGCCCTATGGGACTCAACTGCTGAGGTCATAAGTCCCCTAGAACTTAGAACTACTTAAACCTAACTAACCTAAGGACTTTACACACATCCCTGCCCGAGGCAGGATTCGAACCTGCGACCGCAGCGGTCGAGCGGTTCCAGACTGTAGCGCCTAGAACCGCTTGGTCACTCCAGCCAGCGCCCCATAACAATTTCACCTTACCTGGTGCCAATACTGGGAGGCCGGTTAGCTCACCTACATGCATTTTTTTTGGTTTGATGCGGCCCGCCACGAATTCCTTTCCTGTGCTAACCTCTTCATCTCAGAGTAGCACTTGCAACCTACGTCCTCAATTATTTGATTGACGTATTCCAATCTCTGTCTTCCTATACAGTTTTTGTCCTCTACAGCTCCCTCTAGTACCATGGAAGTCATTCCCTCATGTCTTAGCAGATGTCCTATCATCCTGTCTCTTCTCCTTATCAGTGTTTTCCACATATTCCTTTCCTCTCCGATTCTGCGTAGAACCTCCTCATTCCTTACCTTATCAGTCCACCTAATTTTCAACATTCGTCTATAGCACAACATCTCAAATGCTTCGATCCTCTTCTGTTCCGGTTTTCCCACAGTCCATGTTTCACTACCATACAATGCTGTACTTCAGACGTACATCCTCAGAAATTTCTTCCTCAAATTAAGGCTGGTATTTGATATTAATAGACTTCTATTGGCCAGAAATGCCTTTTTTGCCATAGCGAGTCTGCTGTTGATGTCCTCCTTGCTCCGTCCGTCATTGGTTATTTTACTGCCTAGGTAGCAGAATTCCTTAACTTCATTGACTTCGTGACCATCAATTCTGATGTTAAGTTTCTCGCTGTTCTCATTTCTATTACTTCTCATTACCTTCGTCTTTCTCCGATGTACTCTCAAACCATACTGTGTACTCATTAGACTGTTCATTCCGTTCAGCAGATCATTTAATTCTTCTTCACTTTCACTCAGGATAGCAATGTCACCAGCGAATCGTATCATTGATATCCTTTCACCTTGTATTTTAATTCCACTCCTGAACCTTTCTTTTATTTCCATCATTGCTTCCTCGATGTACAGATTAATGAGTAGGGGCGAAAGGCTACAGCCTTGTCTTACACCCTTCTTATACGAGAACTTCGTTCTTGATCGTCCACTCTTATTATTCCCTCTTGGTTGTTGTACATATTGTATATGACCCGTCTCTCCCTATAGCTTATCCCTACTTTTTTCAGAATCTCGAACAGCTTGCACCATTTTATATTGTCGAACGCTTTTTCCAGGTCGACAAATCCTATGAAAGTGTCTTGATTTTTCTTTAGCCTTGCTTCCATTATTAGCCGTAACGTCAGAATTGCCTCTCTCGTCCCTTTACTTTTCCTAAAGCCAAACTGATCGTCACCTAGTGCATTCTCAATTTTCTTTTCCATTCTTCTGTATATTATTCTTGTAAGCAGCTTCGATGCATGAGCTCTTAAGCTGATTGTGCGATAATTCTCGCACTTGTCAGCTCTTTCCGTCTTCGGAATTGTGTGGATGATGCTTTTCCGAAAGTCAGATGGTATATCGCCAGACTCATATATTCTACACACCAACGTGAATAGTCGTTTTGTTGCCACATCCCCCAATGATTTTAGAAATTCTGATGGAATGTTATCTATCCCTTTTGCCTTATTTGACCGTAAGTCCTCCAAAGTTCTTCTAAATTCCGATTCTAATACTGGATCCCCTATCTCTTCTAAATCAACTCCTGTTTCTTCTTCTATCACATCAGACAAATCTTCACCCTCATAGAGGCTTTCAATGTATTCTTTCCACCTATCTGCTCTCTCCTCTGCATTTAACAGTGGAATTCCCGTTGCACTCTTAATGTTACCACCGTTGCTTTTAATGTCACCAAAGGTTGTTTTGACTTTCCTGTATGCTGAGTCTGTCCTTCCGACAATCATATCTTTTTCGATGTCTTCACATTTTTCCTGTAGCCATTTCGTCTTAGCTTCCCTGCACTTCCTATTTACTTTATTTCTCAGCGACTTGTATTTCTGTATTCCTGATTTTCCCGGAACATGTTTGTACTTCCTCCTTTCATCAATCAACTACCTTCTTTGTACCTATGTTTTCCTTCCCAACTTCTGTGATGGCCGTTTTTAGAGATGTCCATTCCTCTTCAACTGTACTGCCTACTGCGCTATTCCATATTGCTGTATCTATAGCGTTAGAGAACTTCAAACGTATCTCGTCATTCCTTAGTACTTCCGTATCCCACTTCTTTGCGTATTGATTCTTCCTGACTAATGTCTTGAAATTCAGCCTACTCTTCATCACTACTATATTGTGATCTGAGTCTATATCTGCTCCTGGGTATGCCTTACAATCCAGTATCTGAATTCGGAATCTCTGTCTGACCATGATGTAATCTAATTGAAATCTTCCCGTATCTCCCGGCCTTTTCCAAGTATACCTCCTCCTCTTGTGATTCTTGAACAGGGTATTCGCTATTACTAGCTGAAACTTGTTACAGAACTCAATTAGTCTTTCTCCTCTTTCATTCCTTGTCCCTAGGCCATATTCTCCTGTAACCTTTTCTTCTACTCCTTCCCCTACAACTGCATTCCAGTCGCCCATGACTATTAGATTTTCGTCCCCCTTTACATACTGCATTACCCTTTCAATATCCTCATACACTTTCTCTATCTGTTCATCTTCAGCTTGCGACGTCGGCATGTATACCTGAACTATCGTTGTCGGTGTTGGTCTGCTGTCGATTCTGATTAGAACAACCCGGTCACTGAACTGTTCACAGTAACACACCCTCTGCCCTACCTTCCTATTCATAACGAATCCTACACCTGTTATACCATTTTCTGCTGCTGTTGATGTTACCCGATACTCATCTGACCAGAAATCCTTGTCTTCCTTCCACTTCATTTCACTGACCCCTACTATATCTAGATTGAGCCTTTGCATTTCCCTTTTCAGATTTTCTAGTTTCCCTACCACGTTCAAGCTTCTGACGTTATCCTTTCGTAGATTATTCAAACTTTTTCTCATGGTAACCTCCCCCTTGGCAGTCCCCTCCCGGAGATCCGAATGGGGGACTATTCCGGAATCTTTTGCCAATGGAGAGATCATCATGACACTTCTTCAATTACCGGCCACATGTCCTGTGGATACACGCTACGTGTCTTTAATGCAGTGGTTTCCATTGCCTTCTGCATCCTCATGTCGTTGATTATTGCTGATCCTTCCGCCTTTAGGGTCAATTTCCCACCCCTAGGACAAGGCCGTTGGCAGAATGAGGCTGACTTCTTATGCCGGAAATCTTCGGCCGCCAATGCTGATTATTTATCAAAATTCGAACCCGGGACCGAGGACGTTTTGATTATGAATCAAAGACGCTACCCCTAGACCACGGGTACCACGTAACGTTACATGCATGTAACGTTACAACTACAAGTGGGCATATACAACGTGCGTTTGCTGACCATCGTGGTGCATTGGCAACTTTTGTACCTCTTCTGGGTCCATAAGAGGCAGCAATTTCTGTACTACCTCATTCAAACAACTACCACTCAACGAAAAGAAAGCGCTCTGCTGTACAGACTCGGTGATGTGTCTTACATAGCAGTGCAGCACTGAAGTGAGTAAATAATTTTCCCACCTTTCTGTGGTCTTATCAAAACCTGCAATTGGGGCCGACGGTGGCTGCGTCGCCTTCGCTCACGTGGCTGGCTGCGTGTTCAGCAAACAGAAGAGCGCCTGCATATGTTGCTGTTGGTGTTGTTGCACACTTTGTTGCCACTGGTGCAACTGGCGATGTTGTTGTTGCTGCTGATCAGCTGTACCTCCTGCAACTGCATTTGTTGCGCCTAACACTCGTAAAACGCTGCATTCATTATGGGGAAGATGTACACGCTGACGAGACACGAACATGCAAGTGAGAGCAAGTTCTCGTCACCAACTGTAATACTCTGTGTAGCGCGAAGGTAGCGTCTATTAACGCGCTCGAAACGAGCGCGGCGTAGCACTGTGCGTACTTCCGCCATAAACATCGAGCGTCATCTTAACCGGCAGGCAAAGAGACCGAAAGCGCGGCTAGAGACAAAGATAGAACTAAGACACAGCGTGGAGGATTAATAACGCAAATATAAGCCAGCGTAGACCGAGTAATAATAATAATAATAATAGTAATGGCGTGTGACGAGGGCCTCCAGTCGGGTAGACCGCTCGCCTGATGCAAGTCTTTCATTTTGACGCCACTTCGGCGACTTGCGCGTCGATGGGGATGAAATGATGATGATTGGGACAACACAACAGCCAGTCCCTGAGCGGAGGAAATCTCCGACTCAGCCGGGAATCGAACCCGGTCCCTTAGGATTGACAGTCTGTCGCGCTGACCCCTTTTTTTTATTTTTTTTTATTTTTTTTTAATCTCATTTTGTTCGTTTTAGTTCGTTGCAATTGTTCGTGGCGGACGTCCCCTGACGCCCATTGAAGTTCATTATTGATCCATTCACTCAGTTTTTTTTATTACAGAGGACAGCTAGCCCTCTGACCGAACACGCTGAGCTACCGTGCTGGCTATCCATTCAGCTACCGGGGGCGGACCTTAGACCGAGCAAATATGAATGAAGCTAGCGCTAACATGCGACTGGCTCCGGACTTTTCGTGGCCGAACCAGAAAAGTTAATATTCGAGAGGCACTGCCCAATGTATGCGACACTTATACGATGCTTACTATGGAGTCGCAGATTATTCTGACTCTCAACCTCGAATAATTCCTCGTCTGGCATGCTAGAGTCTGATGGGGATACAAAAGCCAATCTACTAAGCCGGCCGCTGTGGCCGAGCGGTTCTAAGCGCTTCAGTCTGGAACCGCGCCGCTGCTACCGTCACAGGTTCGAATACTGCCTCGGACATGGATGTGTGTGATGTCTTTAGGTTAATTAGGTTTAAGCAGTTCTAAGTCTATGGGACTGATGACCTCAGATGTTAAGTCTTATAGTGCTTAGAGCCATTTTTCGATCTACTTAATGTATTTTCTACCTTATGGTTTCATCAGTAGACGCAAATGTGAATTGGAACTTTTTGCCCTTTTGCTATATTTTTCGGCACTATATGTTGATAGGAGTTAAGATATTTTTGGTAGTGCAAAAGCAGATGAACTGTGTTTTTCCAAAGACAGAAGCGAGTTCATTTGTGCAAAACCAATAAATAACTAAGAAATAAATCATTTACAGTTTTTCAACAGCGAGACGTTCCACTTAGTTTTCTGTTGTTTTAAGTTCGGCAACTTGTTAATAAGGGAAAGAAATATTCTTAAGAGCGGATTTCCTTCTTAAGAAGAAAGTTATTGTAAATGAAAAGAACAAAATTGTGGATATCCCATTTATGTAGTTAACAGTTTTCCGCTTAAAAGACCATTATCAGACAACTATCAATTGTCACACATACACCATTGTGAACAACACTGCAAAAGATATTGTACAAGGAGTGATAGATACACCATTGTGAACAACATTGCAAAGGATATTATACAAGGAGTGATAGATACAAAAACGGATTAATACGAAACACCATTAGCGAAATATATTAATACTATGAACATGGACAACTTTGTGCTTTTCGTTTGTAATTATGCAGCAGTTGTACCAAGAAGAGATGGAAGAATCAGTTAACAAGAACAAAACTGATTACAAGACCTGTTTTCATCAATTTGCTCATAGTGCCGATAAAGTATTTCTTTTGAAGAGAGGTCCACAACAGATTTCGTTTGTGATAAACAGAGATACCAGGGGAAATGGATAAATGGAAGAACAGCCTTGAGGAGGTTAGTACACCATTGGACATTAGTCCGAAAAAAAAAGAAACAAGATTTTCCTGGGAGTGTCTATGAGAAAAGTTAAACCTTTTCGTCTGAGGGGATATAAAACTACGTTCGCACAAAAAACGGTGAGGTTGATTTCACTATGAGAACGTATTTTTATCGCTGTTTTCTCAGGCCTTTGCGGAATAGTTATGCAAATCCGTTTATGACGGGCGAGGCGATTTTTCCACTCGTTCGTGTTGACAATACACGGTTGATACGCACCAGGAACAATGTGCCACATTCGCCCAACGACAG
This sequence comes from Schistocerca americana, assembly GCF_021461395.2. NCBI lineage: Eukaryota > Metazoa > Arthropoda > Insecta > Orthoptera > Acrididae > Schistocerca > Schistocerca americana. Next base: position 547,811,702 of record NC_060119.1, read on the forward strand.
TCGCTGAGTAACGATGTCAGACACAGGCGGAAGAAAGTGTGGTGTTTCCAAATTTACGATTCTCCTTCGCCAACAAAACTTTTCGAGAATTGCGTGACCAGTGTGCTTTGTCTAGACGAAACTGCTCCACGCCTTGGTTCGTGTGAAAAAAATGTTACAACACTTCTTAATTCTTTCTTGATGGTCTCTGTACATTGTTTGATTTTCCGTAATGTGAGTAGCCTCTGTGTTCACATGGAACATTTTTATATATATTTATTTTCTATTCATTTGTTTACTTATGTTTTCAAGTCATAACTCCTCATAACTAATCAATATCGACCTTCAAACCAGTGGAAAAAGAGATAAACGTGTCGGGAACACTACTGTAGATGCATTGTTGCATCACTTAAGTTAGTTTTATTGTGTGTGTGTGTGCGCGCGCGCGCGCGCGCGCGTGTGTGTGTGTGTGTGTGTGTGTGTGTGTGTGTGCTCGTGTGAAAAGAGCGTCGTTCCTCGACATTCGAAGAGCATGGACTAATTATGTGTATTATTCGTGGATAATTTCAGTCGACGATTTTCTGAGGAACATCTTGGTGAAAAATGTGTAAAGCTTAAAGACGCACGTATAACGGAAGGAAATGCATTTGTTTACCGAAATTATAGGCAAAGATTCTGTTTGAATGTTCGGACAAAAGTCGTAAACGTAGTAGACTGTTACTTGTGATGAGTTTAGCGTAACATATTTTACGATGTTAAATAATGACTACGTACGCCTCTGCGGCCAGAATCGGTTGACACAGAAGTTTTCTGAGTATGGTATCGCGTCATTTTGTAAAAAAAACCAGTTACTGATAAAATCAATGTTTCGGCCACCAGTAGAGCCAGGAGAAGGCCACTAAGACCGTGGCCAAACCGTTTCGGCCACCAGTAGATTCAGAAGAAGGCCACTGTAACCGTGGTCGAAACGTTGGTTTCACCAGTAATGGTTCTATACGGTATGATACTGTACCACACCCAGAAAACTTTTATGTCAACTGATTCCGGCCGCGGAAGCCTATGCAATTACAGTTACAGTCAGATAATCGTGAGATATGTCAAGGATTTCACGCTTGTAGGAACCTTCTCGTTCGTAATTAACGATGCTCTCAAACCAGGTACGGCCCAGCTATTAATTTCATCTTATTAACATAAAGACATTATAACTTCTCACGCATTACTCCTGCATCTGCCTTTTGAACCTTGCCCGTTGAATGAAGGTGTGTTACCGCACGGTGTTAACTGGGTTTATAGAAGTTATTTCAAGCGGAAAATCGAGGTACACAGGTCAATATTATGCTCGCCAAAGTAAACGGAGAAACGAGCCCGTGGTGTGTCGTTTCGCCATCACCATGAGCGGGCGCTGGCTGGCGTTAGGTAGGCAGCAGCCAGTGGCTGGTGGTTGGTGGCTGCCGAGTGCCAAGGAAATTCTTGAGCATAAATTGTCCTGATCTAGATGGGGCCATGAGCCCTTCGACTTAAATGTTCTGGAAGTATTTACTATTACAGATGAAGTAAATTACTTTTGAGGTTGCATTGGAGAGATATTTTTTGCACACGAACCAGTATAAGGAATTGAACGAAGGACTCGACTCGAACTCGTCACGATGGGGCTGGTGTGCGCTGTGTTTACCATTAGACCAGAAGCATTACAACAGCTGGAGCGAAAGGCAACACTTGCTTCAGAAACTCTCACATACTGCAATACTGTCAGATCTCACAGATGGATGGACTTACGAGTTCTGGGAGACGGCCAGTTTTATTGCCGCCTTAAGTGACTTTGCCTGTTTGGCAGCCGGTTGGCGGCCAGGTTTTATTTCAAAGTTGAATAAAATAAGCAAATGAGACGATAGTAGATGAATATAATTCTTAATTTTTCCACTCATTCAGCTATGAAAATAAAATACACAAATTGTGATATGGACAGTACCTGAAGTAGTGTCAGTTCTTTATAAGAGCACTCATATTGAGAGGTTTCTCTCTCTCTCTGTCTCTGTCTGTCTCTCTCTCTCTCTCTCTCTCTCTCTCTCTTTCTCTCTGTCTCTCTCTCTGTCTCTCTCTCTCTCTCTGTGTGTGTCTCTCTCTCTCTCTCTTTCTCTCTCTCTCTCTCTCTCTCTATCTCTGTCTGTCTGTCTGTCTCTCTCTCTCTCTCTCTCTCTGTCTCTGTCTCTCTCTCTCTCTCTCTCTCTGTCTCTCCGATCATGATAATATCCAGTAGCTATATACACCAAGCTGTATATCGCGCCGGACATTTTTTTTTTGCCCAGTGTAGTGTAGTTACTCGACGTGGCATGTGCTCAACAAGTCGTTGGAAGTACTCCTGCAGAAATATTGAGTCATGGTGCCCTTATAGCCGTCCACAATTGCGAAAATGTTGCCAGCGTAGGATTTTATACGTGAACTGACCTTTCGATTACGTCCCATAAATGGGTGACCAAATTATTCACACGAACTATCCAGATTGTTCTTGAACAATTGCGGCCCAGTGACATGATGCTTTGTCATGCATAAAAATTCTATCATTCCTTGCGAACATTAAGTCCATTTATAGCTTCAAATGGTCTCCGAGCAGCCGAACATAATCATTTCCAGTCAACGATCGGGTCAGTTAAACCAGAGGACACAATCCATTTCATGTACACATATGGAGCCACAACCAGTTTCCACAATGCCTTGTTGGTAACTTGAATCCATGGCTTCGTGAGGTCTGCGCCACACTCTAACCCTAGCATCAGCTTTCACCAACTGAATTGGGGAATCATCTGACCCGGCCACGGTTTTTCAGCTGCCTGGGATCCAACCCATACGGCCACGAGCTCAGTACAGGCGCTGCAGACGACGTCGTGCTGTTAGCAAAGGCACTCACGTCAGTCGTCAGCTCCCATAGCTCATTAACGCCGAACTTCGCTGCACTGACCTAACGGATACGTTCGTCGTACGTCCCACATTGATCTCTGCGGTTATTTCACACAGTGTTGCTTATCTGTTAGCACTAACAATTCTACGGAAACGACGCTGCTCTTCGTCTTTGAGCGAAGGCCGTTGGTCATTGCGTTGTCCATGGTGAGAGGTAATTCCCGAAATTTGGTATTCCATGCACACTCTTGACACTGTGGAACCTGCGATATTGCATTCCTTAACGTTTTCCGAAATGGGATGTCTCATGTGCCTTGCTCCAACTACTATTCAGCATTCAAAGTCTGTTAATTCACATCGTGCCGCCTTAACCACGTTAGAAACCTTTTTACATGAATCACATGAATACAAATGACAGCTCCGCCAAAGAAATGCCCTTTTATACCTTGTGTACACAATGCTATCTCCATCTGTATATATGAATATCGCTATGCCATGACTTTTGTCACATATATACAGAGCAACATGTTTGTATGTAAGTCTCGGATCATCTATTAAAGCCATGGATCGATTTCAACCAAATTTGGCACTTAAACAGCAAACTTCATGTGTATCAGCACCCTAGTATGTCTACTTCCAGTGGGAATGGAGATATAGCCAGAAATGGGTTTCATCTACCCCTGCCATTGACAGACACGTTATGCAGGCATAGTATCGGCATGTCTTATCTACTGTCTTTGCAGTGCAAACTGTATGTCAGGGGTAAGAAATGGTTTTTCTGCCTCTGACTTGCGTTGGTGTAGAATCGACCTGCTACATCGACCTGTCCTGCATGGAAGCCCACACATCATGGGCAAAAAAAAGAAAAAGAATGATTTCCAAACCACTGATATGTTGGCTGCGCTGTACAGCAGGCATATAGTGGGAGTAGAAAAAAAATGGCTCTGAGCACTATGGGACTTAACATCTTAGGTCATCAGTCCCCTAGAACTTAGAACTACTTAAACCTAACTAACCTACGGACATCACACAACACCCAGCCATCACGAGGCAGAGAAAATCCCTGACCCCGCCGGGAATCGAACCCGGGAACCCGGGCGTGGGAAGCGAGAACGCTACCGCACGACCACGAGATGCGGGCTGGGAGTAGATCAGCCTGCTTTATCGACTTGTTTTGCAGGTGTTACACATGCTGCTGGGCATGGATGAGGAAAGGATAGAAGTGATGGAGAGAATGAGGGGGCATAAGGTGATGTGCAGAGAGCGAGGGGACAGGAGAGGATGAACAGAGACAGCAGGAGGAGAAGCTGGATAGTGAGGTGGCTCAAGGAGATAGACATAGAGAGGGGGAGGATGAGGTAGACAGGGAGAGAATGGGAGGAGGAGGTGTGCAGAGGAAGATGAGGAAGGAGGAGATGGAGAGAAAGAGGGGGAGGAAGAAATAGGCACAGAGGAGAGGGAGGAGATGCAAGAGACAGGAGGAATATGTAGAGGGGTACTAGCAGGTGGAAAAGGAAGAGGGGGAGAGAGAAGATAGATACAGAAGAGAGAGGAAGGAGAATATAAACAGAGCAAGATGGAAGAAAGATGCAGAAAGCCAATCAGCTGGAACGTATATTATAAGAAGCCTCTCACCAAATTACCTGTCTTGGATGCTCTGTGGGCAATACAGAGGATGAAATCGCCAACAGCTATTTCCTTAGCGGCAGCTAGCATCAGCGTGTCACTAGCTCTGTCTATTAAACCGTGGCGGAATAAAATGCCAAATTTAATCAAGCTATAGACGTAGTTTGAGAGTGAGCATGCAAAATAATCAGTGCAAATTTAAGATTTCAGATAACTCATTCGGTGAAGGAAGCTTGTGTGTAATAGTGAATGGTGATAACACGGGATAGGGCATTATCAAAGCAGTACTTTCTAAACTCCCTAAACAAACTCGCTAATCACAAGAGCAGGGACATTATATAAGCCACACAAAACAGATGAATGTATCTACAGGAATAAGTACACATCTTTCACCACTTTTGGCACGATTAAGAGGGCCCATTTAATCTACAGAAACCTTTTCCGTGGGCTTCACTTCACGATTTGTATGAAGAAAGCCATGATTGGTATTATGATCAGGCTTAGCGACCTTACAACCCTGACAGTCCTATATCCAGGATTAGCGAAATTTTCAGTTTTATATCGTAATGGGTGAGAAGACAAAGGCGCCCTTTTGTAAGTTAGTAGTAATTTAACTGTGTACCCCCGAGGTGCCGAGACGCCTCTGTTTAATAATGCCTATTTGTGGACCCTGACCTTGCTTCTCCCTTAAATTATCGAACAGCGAAGGTATTTAGGATAACATCGTCGAAACCATGCCTCACGTTTGTTACTCTGAAACTCCTCCAGATCAGCTTCATCGATCTCGAATGACTCAAGGTATCCGTGATCTGATTATCTGATCCTCTTATACGCTTTACTGAAAAGCGAAAGCCTACATGAGCACAGCCCAACGACAATCCTACCAACTTTCCAACATTTCGGAGTCTCGCAGGCATCTAGCTTAAGGCCTAGTTGTCAGTTTCCAATAGAAATTACTGATATTCGAGATGAAACTTAATTTTCTCCAAAGCGAAAAGTCTGCTAGCACCTCTAACTAGTAGACACAATATTTTAATTCATCCACAGACAACGCTCTACAGGCGTACGCATCTGGTCTTCTGGCGCCGTCGTGCTTCTGGAGGCGTATAAATGCAGTCCCACCACTGGAGACGTCGATTTTTCGTATGAATGGACATTCAAAATCTGTAGTAGTCAAAACAGAAGCTTTGTGTCAAAACAGAAGCTGTGTAAGCTTAAGCGCATCAGAGATTGATCCACTGAAAAACTTCCCCTTTACAGCGCAACTTATTCAAAGGAGCACATAACTGGGAAAAGTTAAGCATGAATTTTCTTATTCTTAGGTGGAGGAAAATTCTGAATAGATTTGGTGCAGTGCTGTCAGGCGTTTTGGATTCTTCCACTAAGGACAATGGTAATCATGACTGGCACCCACTGACCTATAGCTTGCGCCATTCCGCTTGGATATCAGAAAGTAGGGTGAAATACAGGACTTAATGACACCATCAGTCAGCAGCTTATCAATAATATGGTGTAACTCTTTCATTTTAGGAGGATACAAGCGGTATGGTGCCTGACGCAAGGACAACTGAATCTGTATTGAGTCTTATCAGTAACCCACAGCTATGGCTCAATAGATCCTGAAAATGGATGAGAATCTTTAAAATTCGTTCGACTACCTCTTCTTTCAAGTGAGCAAAATCAAATTTAACACAAATTCCTTGAACTTTGTTAATTTGCCTACAGTTACATTTATATAATCTATACACGTTGTTAGTCAGAAAGTTAACTTAGGATTCCTTCCCAGCATGATCAGGGACCAAGATAATCCTCCTGATTAAGTCACAACCTAGCGAAACACTGGTGGACAAACGTCTTGCAACAACAAAATTGAGTGGCTATGACCAACTCTGAATGCTCACGCCACTGCACATCTGGCGGGTCAATGACAATGCTTGTCCGTTCACAGAGCGACGCTGTTAAGTAAATGATTGCGATAGAGAGAATTTCATATATACCAATACTTAAGATACCTTTCATACTACAGGATGGAAATAGTGCTGCTCGAGTGCAACAAGGCGCACATTGGTTCATGATGAATAGCTGTGCACACAAACGGAAGAGTGGCAGCCTCCACAAACTCGGCCAGTGCTCCTGTGGCGTCAGCTTTACTGAAATCTCTCATGTCAGAATGGACAAATGGTTCAAATGGCTCTGAGCACTATGGGACTTAACATCTGAGGTCATCAGTCCCCTAGAACTTCGAACTACTTAAACCTAACTAAGCTAAGGACATCACACACATCCATGCCCGAGGCAGGATTCGAACCTGCCACCGTAGCGGTCGCGCGGTTCCAGACTGAAGCGCCTAGAACCGCTCGGCCGCCCCGGTCGGCTCAGAATGGACAATCTTGAACAAAATGTTTTGGTTTAATACTTGCACAATGATAAAAATTCCTATTAGGTCGAGTCGCACCTCCCTCTTGTTTGTGAACTCAATGAGTTTTAAAAGGCAGACTGGTAGACCTGATCCCTAGTATCGTGTTTTTGATTGCTTAAGCGAATGCTCTCTATACTTGCAGCAATTCTGTCAAGGTCAGAAAAGGTACAAAGTTTATCGATAAACTATATCGTGAACAATTCACAAATCATACTCCCTCCAAAATATTATTTAAAGCTTCTGCTTCAATAACCTATCAGTACAACGCAGAGGTAGCGGTTCTAATCTGCTTGATGTAGTGGGTAAGTGTTTCATCGCCGTCCTGTACACGGCATAAATGTCGACAGGCAAACTCGTTCCTAAGCCTGCTGTATAAAATTCCTTGAACAACCTCAACTCGTCAGTCTTTCAGTGTAACCCCCCCCCCCCCCCTTTACATTACTCAAAACCACAGCACTCACTCTACGCAAGCTAGCCTAAGTTAAGGGATATATTACTTGAAGAAACTGAAGAGGAAATTTGAACTGCACTGGCATAGTGCTCCAATCAAGTGGAAAACTACAAGTGCTTAATAATTTCTTGAGCTATGTGAATAGTGAAACTACCAATGCTCTGAATCTTGGGAAATAAGGTTAGGTAATTTAGTAAATTAGACAGGTCTGTACCACCCCATCCACCAATCCATCCGCCGATCTTGACTTACACGTCACTGAGGAGCAAAATTCAATCTTAATGTTGTGGACTGGCAAGACAGCCAATCCACAATGACGGGTAGCCGAAAGGCACGCGTTTAAGCTCACGCAGGATGACGTGAGGTCTGGAAAATGACAAGGTCTTTATAGTAGCAAAAATAGTACGTAGCTTCTGGAATACTTAACTTTAATCCATAATTGGTGAACATCGGTCTGACGGTACATGCATCACAAGATAAATAGCAGTTGATAATGGCGCCTTGCTAGGTCGTAGCAAATGACGTAGCTGAAGGCTATGCTAACTATCGTCTCGGCAAATGAGAGCGTAATTTGTCAGTGAACCATTGCTAGCAAAGTCGGCTGTACAACTGGAGCGAGTGCTAGGATGTCTCTCTCGACCTGCCGTGTGGCGGCGCTCGGTCTGCAATCACTGACAGTGGCGACACGCGGGTCCGACGTATACTAACGGACCGCGGCCGATTTAAAGGCTGCCACCTAGCAAGTGTGGTGTCTGGCGGTGACACCACACTTAACATCGAAAAATACCCTATGCCACTGTAATACATTAATTCTAATTTGCAGTTACATGATCATGTTTTTGTAATTCACCAGTTACCAGGACTTGTTCCTCATCAGTATTCCACAAATTTAAGTCGTGGTCTCAGTTACACAGATACATAATCTGAACCTGCACTCGGTAAATTTGAGTTTGAGACAGACTACTACACCCTAAGAAATCGATGTTTTCCTGCACCTTGTCCTGCAAGACAGGACAAATACCCAGAGCGGTACTTACCTCACCAACGCTGGCAGTGGTGACCGGTAAAGGGCGTAGCTCTCTCATTCTATTCTCCGCTGATTGACCACGGATATCTAATTCATACCATATTTCTTTCTTTTTTATAAATGATGTCCCCGGTATACCTCTCAGTTCCATACCTGGTGACAAGAGTACCTAGAATAATAAACTCAGAAGTAGACACTGTGTTAAACAAACCACAAAAGGTACAAATGTTTTCTCTTACCAGACACAAAATCTAATTTTTTAACAATGTTTTTGGCAGCACTCGGAGAACCACTGCTCTGCTACCACTGAAAGCCTGGGAGTGAGTAGCTGGGAGTGGTAGCTGCGACGCCAAGAAAATATTTATTCCAAAGAAACAAATTATTTTATTTTATGAAGTCAGTACTGCACCAAGCCAATAAAAACTGCTACAAATTCGTCGGGCAATAGACCGCGCCGCTCGAACTGTCAACACAACTGGCACTGCTAAGAGTATCCTACGACTTCCACATCGCTGGCAACGGGTTATACACAATGCTGGTGACTACTATTAAGGTCAGTAAAACTTTGAAACACGTATCAATTTTTTACGAGCTGTAAATAATAGTTGCCACTATTAAAGTTCCAACCTTCGTATTTTGAAAACGTCCCACACCGCTACTTTTTTAATTCCCGTGGTAGCACAGCGCATGCCCTAGTTATATGGATTATGACCAGTAACGAGACAATTAATCATCACAGGTTGTGTTCAAAATGACCACAGCAGTAGCACTGCGCACTTCCAGTGGGTGTGGAACGACTACTACACACGTGCTAGCATTTTAGCGGAGATGTCCGACCAGGCTGCCGGTAATACGTCATTGCATTTATCGGATGTATTTGGTATGTCCTTGAAGGCAGCGTTTTTTAGCTTACCTCACAGAAAAAAGTCTACAGGCGTCAAATGCGGGGAACGGACCGGCTAAGGTACAGGTTCAAGAAATGTTCAAAAGTGTGGGAATTCCTAAGGGACCAAACTGCTGAGGTCATCGGTCCCTAGACTTATACACTACTTAGACTAACTTAAGCTAAGAACAACACACACACGCACATATGCCCGAGTGAGGACTCGAACCTCCGGCGGGACGGGCCGCGCAATCCATGACATGACGCCCTAAACCGCGCGGCCACTCCGCGCGGCTAAGGTGCAGGTCCTCTGCGTCCAGTCCAACGATTCGGAAACTATTCGTGAAGACGTGCTGTAGTACTTCGTGCAGTATGGGCTGAATAGCCATCATGTTGGTACCAAAGGTCTCCTCCTAGGCTGCAGACGAACGTCCTCTAGCATCCATACCGAGCGAGGTGGCGCAGTGGTTAGCACACTGGACTCGCATTCGGGAGGACGGCGGTTCAATCCCGTCTCCGGCCACCCTGATTTAGGTTTTCCGTGATTTCCCTAAATCACTTCAGGAAAATGCCGGGATAGTTCCTTTGAAAGGGCACGGCCGATTTCCTTCCCCATCCTTCCCTTAACCGAGCTTGCGCTCCGTCTCTAATGACCTCGTTGTCGACGGGACGTTAAACACTAATCTCCTCTCCTCCTCTAGCATCCATGGAAGATGGTATGTTAGGAGGCTGCGGTAATTGTGTGCGTTCAGTGTTCCTTCTATCAAAACCGGTCCTGTGAGCTGAAGGTTGACTATCCCAGTCCACACGTTTACACTCCATGAACGCTGACGTTCCAACTGACGAAGTCAAGTCGGCCGCGTTGGCCAAGCGGTTCTAGGCGCTTCAGTCCGGAACCGCGCGCCTGCTACGGTCGCAGGTTCGAATCCTGCCTCGGGCTTGGATGTGTGTGATGTCATAAAGTTAGTTAGGTTTAAGTAGTTCTAAGTTCTAGGGGACTGATGACCTCTGATGTTACGTCCCATAGTGCTCAGAGCCATTTGAACAATTCGACGAAGTCAACAGGGATTGTCAACAAACCAGTAAGGCATGTTTTGGCGGTTTATCTGGCCATGGTTGGTAAATGTGGCTTCGTCACTGAACAAGATATATGATACATCTGGAATGTTCTGTCTTAATGCCCACGTACAATACTTTTCATAATCGTTTCCGTGGCGGTCTTGATGGAAAGAGATGTAATGGGGATGGAACCTATGTCGATAGAGAATGCGTAGGGCACTTGTCCAAAGCAAGCCACTCCCCGCGCGATTGAGCGGCAGCTAACATGCGGATCAACTGCGACAGATGCAAGAACATTAATTTCCCCCTCTTTTGTCGCCACTTGTTTCCTTCTGTTACGTTATTGTAGGTGCTACATTACCACTTTCACGTAACTGGCTGAAGAGTTTGATAAATAATTGCCGAGATGGTTGACGTCTATTGGGATATCTTGCCGCATACACCGTACACCAACAAACTGCAGTCTTCCGACACTCTCCATACACCACGAGTATGGCGGCTTTTTCTGCATTCGTAAGTCCCATCATCCATTCACGACCTACTGTTTGGACTGTCACACACTAACTGACTAGCAAGTCGCAATGCACTCAGTGAACACACGAGGACACCGTAGGGAAACAAAACTTATTATACTAAGATGGTATCCGTTCTTTCGGACATGTCCGAAAGAACAGATACCATCTTAGTATATATATAGTTAAGGCTCACCGGCCACTTGACCATCTTCTTCTTCTGTGCGAATGCACAAACAGTGCCCGAACTCTTACGGGAATCGCCAACGCGCCGCGGGTAATGAGTATAATGGGCGGAGGCACTACCGATGTAGTGCGGGACAATACGTTGAGAATGTGGGTTTCGCGGGAGGCGTGCTAGAGATAAAGCCCTGCAGTCGCGCTATCCTCTGTGTCCTCGGTGGCTCAGATGGATAGAGCGTCTGCCCTGTAAGCAGGAGATCCCGGGTTCGAGTCCCGGTCGGGGCACACATTTTCATCTGTCCCCGTTGACGTATGTCAACGCCTGTAAGCAGCTAAGAGTGTTCATTTCATTGTAAATTCATTCTAACGAGCTGCATGGTCCTTGACAGAGCGTAGGGGACGATGCGGGAGACCCGCACCGCTGTACTAGGCAAGTTCCTAGAGGAGGTGGTTTGCCATTGCCTTCCTCCGACCGTAATGGGGATGAATGATGATGATGAAGACGACACAACAACAGCCAGTGGTCTCGAGGCAGGTGAAAATCCCTGAACCCGCCGGGAATCGAAACCGGGACCCCGGGCTCGGGAAACGAGAACACTACCGCGAGACCACGAGCAGCGGACTGGCCTGCATAGGAGAGGCTTTAAAAAAGGGGTGAAATGTCGGTAAGAGGGGTTGCGACAGCCTTCCCATCATGTGACACGTTCCACGGTGGCGTTGTGTAGAATTGCCGGCCGGAGTGGCAGAGCGATTCTAGGCGCTCCAGTCTGGAACCGCGCGACCACTACGGTCGCAGGTTCGAATGCTGCCTCGGGCATGGATGTGTGTGATGTCCTTACGTTAGTTAGGTTTAAGTAGTTCTAAGTTCTAGTGGACTTATGACCTGAGATGTTAAGTCCCATGGTGCTCAGAGCCATTTGCACTGTTTTCAGAGAAACCAAACTCTGAAATGAGCCGCTGGAAAGGTGACTTCACTATAATAAAATACTGAAAGTGTGTATCCGAACGACCTCTGAAAGTTTTTCGCTGGATTTCTGGTTCACCATGTACACGGGGTGTCACAGGAGGAATGCTCAGTATTCAGGGATATGACGGGAATGACCGTTCGAAGCTAAAAAGTCCAGTAAATATGGGCTCTAAAATGCATACCTTAAGGGCTATCTTGTTGAATAGAAGAGATGTGCTTCTCAATAGCTCACAGCTTTCAAGCTATGCACCTCGCAGACCACGTTATTGGAAATATTTTTCTTGTTTTGGTCCACAGTATTATCTCGCAAAAGCTTGAAGCAGAAGAGATTTGTTTCACAATATCGAAGATGGAGAAATGCTCGTAGCTCGGGGATATGCATTTTAGAGCCCTCTTCTACTAGATTCTTTTACTTAGATCAACAGTTTCTGTCATGTCCGTGAATACTGACCATTCCTCCGGGTACACGCTGTACATGAATTTAGTTCCTTTCACACTGGACTCGCTTTCGGGAGGACGACGGTTCAAATCCGCGCCTGACCATCCAGATTTAGGTTTTCCGTGATTTCCCTAAATCGCAGCAGGAAAATATCGGGATGGTTCCTTCGAAAGGGTATGGCCGGTTTCGTTCCCCATCCTTCAAACTTTCCGAGCTTGTGCTCCGTCTCTAATGAACCCGACGACGACGGGACGTTAAACCATAATCTTCTTTTGTTCGTTTTCATTGTTTTATAATTCATTCTTTACAAGATGCATATTGTCCAAAGTTGTATTTGGTTTCCCTATTCCTGACAGAAGATTTGACGACTATTTCTTTCTGCTCATTGACTGGAATTAATGGCATTTTAAAATCTTGATTTTATGCGATGTATTATTTGATAAATATATCGTACTGCGGTGGACGGCTTCCGTCTGTATTTTACTATACGTCTTGCTACCGGCCGAGGTGGCCGAGCAGTTCTAGGCGCTTCAGTCTGGAACCGCGTGACAGCTACGTTCGCAGACTCGAATCATGCCTCGGGCATGGATGTGTGTGATGTCCTTAGGTTAGTTAGGTTTAAGTAGGTCGAAGTTCTAGGGGACTGATGACCTCAGATGTTAAGCCCCGCAGCGCTCAGAGCAATTTTTATACGTCTTGCTGTCCAAAGTAGGATATTATTAGACGCCAGCGTGATAAAGAGCTAAAATCCAACTAAAAGATAACCATCAAAATGTCCCATATAGACAGTCAAGTGCATCGAACGAGATACCAAGTCTGCTATTGCTGAACTTTGAATCTCCACCGGCCATTCAACGACGTATGGTAAATCAACAGGTTTGGGACTCCCTTATTAAAGAATCCTTAGAAGTACACATGGCGGAAAATATGATGAACTGTAACAGCGGTTACTTGTTGAATAATGCGTGATACGCATCAGTTCCACGATTTGCTCTAATCGAAGATGACAGACAAAGCACGTCGATGGCCGGCAGGCAGCGCAGAGAACAGCTGAGTTCCGCAAATCCATCAGCGACTACCCTGTTCGCAGGGTAGTGTTGTCAGTCTTGTCACCGCGATGTTGACGCAATGGCAGAATACACGCAGCGCGCTAGTAAATTGCAGTACGTGTGAAGGCCTTGTCAGTCTTCTAATGTGTTCTAATGTGTGTGAAATCTTATGGGACTTAACTGCTAAGGTCATCAGTCCCTAAGCTTACACACTACTTAACCTAAATTATCCTAAGGACAAACACACACACCCATGCCCAAGGGAGGACTCGAACCTCCGCCGGGACCAGCCGCACAGCCCATGACTGTAGCGCCTGAGACCGCTCGGCTAAACCCGCGCGGCTGTCAGTCTTCGATGGCTCACTTGAAGATGACTGGCAGGTGCCTATTCGAGATATCCTGGAGTATAGTTAAGGGCTACGGCCTGCAAGCCCGAAATTTCTTGGCACAAGTTATTACTAGATAATCAGTATTACATCTGTGACTAGCGTGATCACTGAAGTACAGCTGTACACGAAAAAGTGCGCACAGTTTCGTACATGCATTACAGGAACTGTGAAACATCGCTACACCCGTAAGTACTAAGTAGTGAGACTACAACGTAAATAGCAGCTCCGTTTCGCTTAAGTAAATGACTTTTTGTGGTAGATAAAGCATTGCTTCGGGGGCAAGTGGTTAATTTCCAGGTGTAGTAGAGCACATAATTTTGTCTTCTTAAACCTTGACTTTCCCGCCTTGTGACATAGACATACGTCGGCACTTAATCTCATAACTGTCTTCCGCCGCTTTTCATAAAATGAACCAGAAGTATGTGCAAAAGGTAGGCTCACTAATCGATGAAATGGTTCAAATGACTCTGAGCACTATGGGACTTAACATCTGTGGTCATCAGTCCCCTAGAACTTAGAACTACTTAAACCTAACTAACCTAAGGACATCACACACACCCATGCCCGAAGCAGGATTCGAACCTGCGACCGTAGCGGTCGCGCGGTTCCGGACTGAGCGCCTAGAACCGCTAGACCACCGCGGCCGGCACTAACCGATGACTATCTGCTAGTGTAAGAGATGATTTCCGTCTGCACACACTTTTACTGATCAGGAAATATCGATGAGAGGGATTTCGATTTCCTGTTATCTCTGACGCGTTCCCTCTCATACACTCTCCAAGTGTGACCCATGCGTAACGATGACGCCCTAAGGCGCCCACCTTATCTGCGATAATCTGCGCCTTCAAATAGCCGCCTGTAACCCGTATCCGCTATCACTGCCCGCTGATCGCCACTGCGCGCAACCACCACCCACCTCCGTCTACAGGTAAGCTGTGTAACGCTCTCGCTGCTCTGTCCGTTACGTTTTTTGCCGACCTAGTCGACAACAGCCACTCTGAAAATCAAGTTTTTTTCTCCACTTACGTTCTCCAAAGTAGATGTGTACAAATTATTTTCCAGCGGCAAATCCTCTCACACTACTTTGTGATGCGTTTTTAGTACGAGTCTTTTCTATTTTATGCGTAGCCGCCACCATTTCCAAGGAGACTGTATAACTGAACGGATTTTTTTAAAGCGCTATAGGCTGATTTCGGCTCTACAGCCATTTTCAAGTGAACTAAAAAAAAAAAAGAATAAATAAATAACACGCATTGAACATAAACTAGCTTTCTTCAGTCCAAATAACCGTTAGGAATTTCAAAATTAGATAGGTGCGAGTAGGACTCGAGCACCGACGTATTCGTACAAACTTAATTGTGTATACAGACAGTTCATCCATTACGGGAACAGAGAATTTCTACCATTTGTTCCTGTTATCGACATTGACACTGGCAAGATATCTGTCCCACGGATCCCATGATTTCCGAGCATGTTTTAATTTCAGTATCACAAATGTGATGCAGCAGACAGAAGACCATTATTATTATAATCAGTAATTCTGCATTCATGCTGACTGGGTCGCAATAGTAAAAGTGAAAGATCGGGCAAGGAATGACTTTATTGATCATATGACACGTTTAGGAATTTATCCATCATCAGACTCCCAGTAGCCAGCATTGCACGTAGATATGACGTTTGTTACACATAAAAATTGAAACGCTATATATACTTGCAGCAAGTATTCCTGGAAATCTGGTGATGGAGAAACTCCGAAATGCGTCATATGAGCGATAAAGTCATTCCTTTCCCGATGTTTGACTTCTACTATTGCGACCCAGTCAACCTGAATGCAGAACCACTGATTGTTTTAATTTCAAGTTCGATGTCGAATAGCAACCGACAAAAAATTGCCGGCCGGGGTGGCCGTGCGGTTCTAGGCACTACAGTCTGGAACCGCGTGACCGCTACGGTCGCAGGTTTGAATCCTGCCTTGGGCATGGATGTGTGTGATGTCCTTAGGTTAGTTAGGTATAAGTAGTTCTAAGTTCTAGGGGACTGATGACCTCAGAAGTTAAGTCCCATAGTGCTCAGAGCCATTTGAACCATTTTTTTTGACAAAAAAATTTTGTTCATGTAGTATAATTACAGATAACATTATTTGACTATGAAACGTGGCTTCTTGCCAAATTTCATGGTTCCAGGTCGTCGGGAGGTACACTACACGTTTTGATCATTGCGTTTGCGAGTATCAAAACATGTGACATAAATGGACGTATCTATTGGTTGTAAGCCTATTAGGGTTCGATTTTTACCGACTGAGCTACGGAACACTGAAAATTGAAAAGTTACTTGATTTATAAGGCGATGTATACGGCGTGAACCAGAATTCACGTATTCTGACGCCACAGCGCTATTCCAGCCATACAAACAGTATAAAAAGTATAATAAAATTTCATCGCATGCATATTATCGGTATAAAACGGTCCTTAAAGGAAAGCAATTTGGCAACAGTGTAATCACATACTGAATGAATTTTCACTCTGCAAAGGAGTGTGCACTGATTTGAATCTTCCCGGCAAATTAAAACTTTGTGCCGGACTGAGAATCGAACTCGGCACCTTTGCCTTTCTCGGGCAAGTGCTTTACCGACTGAGCTATCACAGGAGGTCTCGTCGTTAAGGTATACTTCCGCCAACACCTCATCTCCTTCCTTGCAAACTTCACGGAAGATCCTTTGCATCCCGTAGAGGACTATGACTCCTCGAAGGTAGCTCAGTCATTGGTGGGGCAGTTATCCACAAAAGGCAAAAGTCTCAGGTTCGAATCCCGGTCTGGCACTCAGTTTTAATCTGCCAGAAAGTTTCAGATCAGCGCACACTGCGGTGCAGAGTGAAAACTCATTATGGAAACAGTCATTCAGGCTGTGGCTGTATCATTTCTCCGCAACATACTATCTTCCAAAAGTGCAAGATACGGACGAGAACTTCTGTGAAGTTTCGAGGTTACGAAATGAGGTGCTGCTGGAGGTGAAGCAGTGAGGGGGAACTGAAGAGATGGGGGTCGTGAGTCGTGCTTGGACAGCTCAGTCAGTAGATCACTTGTCCGCGAAAGACGAAGTTCTCAAATTCGAGTCGCAGTCTGTTATACAGTTTTAATTCGCCAGGAAGATTCAAAAGTGGAATCACATGCACGACTAGTATCTCGAGACAATTTTGTGTAACTGTGCTACCTAATACTGCAGTGAATGACGCTTAGAATTAGAATGGTCTAGTTCGTGGGTTCGGTACAAGCTCTAGGTGTAAGTTTTTTTTTCTACTTTTAGGATATGTGATATGGTAACTGGCTGCTTATTTGTTATACAAAAGTTACAGCAAGTATTATACAAAACGCTTGAAATTATTTAACAGAATCACAGAAATCAGAGTACATTCATTTTTATTATTCCATTCTGAAAGTCGTATTTTGTCTTTAAACGTTTACTATGTTCTCTTCCATGCTTTTCACCCCACCAAGCATTTCTGTCAACTGGCATCTTTGCCTCTCTTTTTTCGGTCATAGCTCTTCCCCCAAAATTACAAAAACGTCCTGGTCTGTCCCTATTCCTTTCTATCCTAGGTAGTTTTCCTGCAATCATGCAAACCATATAGTCATATCGCCTAGATGTAGTATTTCGCATAACTTCAAGAAAAATGAATTCGAACCAAGTTTCTAGTATGTCCTCCTGTACTTGATTTTATCGACTACCAGCCACTACCATGTTGATCTCTTTTATGTCCGTTACATTTCTTTACGACATTACATCACCAGTAGTTTAAGCAACCCACTTCACTGATAATTACCAAACTCTCTTATTCCATTCCGCCGCTGAATGTGTGGAAGAAGCAGTACCGAGGTTCCATGCTGCTCTTGTAACTAACTGTGCATGCTCTTATGTTGCGAAGAATTCAGAGGAAAGTCATGCAGCGAGTAGCTGTTTGGACATGCAAGGAGATCGCATTGAGAATACGTCCTGAAGACTGTATATTTTGTAAAAGACATGCTGACACTGATTTAAAATATGACAACTGGCTCGCATTTCACGAATATAGTATTCATGTATAACGCCTTCACAATTATAAGTTTTGTAGGTACTTACTGTATTTACAGCCTATGGTAGGTAATTTATTTTTTACTTATTATTATTCTTCATGAACATTTCCGCTATGTCATCCCAGCAACTCTGTTACTTCCAAAACTGACAAACTGTCGTTGTAGGATGTTTGTCGTTCAAGAGAAATTGCACATTTCAGCAATATTGGATTAATCAAAATTAGAAAATAAAGAAATTACACCCAGACCCAAAACGCAAGACTTTATCCCATGCACTAGATATGCGGTACAGTTACACAATATTGACTCAAGATACTAGTCGCACGTGATACTACATTGCTGCCAAATTTCGTTCCAGTTTCTAGTGAACAGAAGTTCAAGGAACGAAATTCTGTTATGAGACACGTTTGTACTACTAGTATGCAAGGAATCGTGGTGTGGCGTCCGAGAGCGCGAATTATTGTTCACACTGTGTATGAGACAGAAGTAAGCGTCGACGACTGTCCCGCGGAGAATTCATGTTTATTTCCCAGTACTGCCAGAGATTTTTGCTTGATGGGAAGGACTGCAACCCGCCTCAAAGAACTTCACAACCGATAACGGCCTGAAGCGCGGCTTGTTAATCTCATGTCTCTCCATAACGCATCCACATGATTCTTTTGTCTCACATGGTGATCGATTCCAATCGTCTCGTTTGTGGACAGAGCGGCGGAGTTTTTCTTTGCTTTTTTTATGTACGTCACATGACATCCAAGCACTACACTGGGCGTCTAATATAACGACGCATCTGCATTGAAGCACACGACATAGTCGTTGCAATGTGCTCAATACAGGACAAAGCCAAATTGCACCGATCAAACTTTGAATTTTGCTCAGAGATATTTTCCGAGCATCTTGGTATAAGGGGCCCTTGATCTACTATGGCTTGTACATGAGTAAAATTCTGACAAGGTTCCAGGCAGACGGCTTGGATGATTACAAGAGCGGACACTGGAGAATGGGGTAGTCTCAAAGAAATCAAATTGGAATACATAAATCGATAAACTTTAGCAGTGGAACCTCTATTTCAGTAACTACTTCGTCAGTTGCGGACACGCAAATAGAATTCTCCTTTGGATATAGTGGAGAAAATCATGAAACAGAGCAGTAAAGTAATTTAGATTGATCCCAGCTTTTTACCCCAGTTACATTTCTTTCTGTGAAAATGCCTCCGCAAGAGTGCAAAGCCTGAAATATACAGTCACCTAAATGGACAACACAAAACTCAGATTATTGCAACTATACTCAGGCCATGCAGAAGTACTATAATGACGTGACAAAAAGTCATAGGCTTGCGACGTACACGTATACAGATGGCGGTAGTATCGCACACACAAGAGCACTGCATTGACAGAGCCGTCGCCTGCACTCAGGTGATTATGACCGTACGACGGGAATTAACCGGCTTTCGCGAAATAGTAGCTGGAGCTAGACGCATGGGAGATTCCATTTCGGAAATAGTTAGGGAATTCAATATTCCGAAATCCACAGTGTGTCGAGACTACCAATTGTCAGGCATTACCTCTCACCACGGAAAACGCAGTAACTGGCTGCCTTCACTTAACGACCGAGGGCAGCGGCGTTTACGTAATGTTGTCAGTGCTAACAGACGAGCAACAATGCGTGAAGTAACCCCAGAAATCAAGATGGGAGCACGACGAACGTATACGTTAAGACAGCACGGCGAAATTTGTCGATAATGATCTACAGCAGCAGACGAGAGTGCCTCTGCTAATAGCACGACATCGCCTGCAGCGCCTCTACTGGCCCGCTGACCATATCGGTTGGACCCTAGACGACTGGAAAACCGTTACTTGGTCAAATCCGTCTCGATTTCAGTCGGTAAGACCTGATGATAATTTTCGAGTGTGGCGCAGACCCCACGACGTCATGCGCCCAAGTTGTCAGCAAGACACTCTGCAAGCTGGTGCTGGCTCCATAATGGTGTGAACTGAGTTATCTTGGAACGGACTGTGTCCTCGGTTGTGTTCGGTTACTTGGAGACCATTTTCAGCCATTCATGAACTTCATGTTTCCAAAAAATGTTCACATCAGTCCCTAAGCTTACACACTACTTAACCTAAATTGTCCTAAGGACAAACACACGCACCTATGCCCAAGGGAGGACTCGAACCTCCGCCCGACCAGCTGCACAGTCCATGACTGCAGCGCGTGAGACCGCTCGGCTAATTCCGCCCTCTTGTTTCCAAACAACGACTGAATTTTTATGGATGACAATGCTCCATGTCAGCACACCACACTTGTTCGCGATTGGTTTGAAGAACAGTCTCGAGAATGCGAGCGAATGATTTGTACACCCAGGTCGCCCGAGATGAATCCAATCGAACATTTATGGGGTATAATCGAGAGGTCAGTTCGTGCACAAAATCCTGCACCAGCTACACATTCGCAATTATGAAACGGCCATAGAGATAGCGAGGCTCATCATTTCTGCATGGGACTTGCAACGACCTGTTGAATCATTGCCACGTGGAGTTGCTGCACCACGCCGATCAAAGCGAGGGCGGACACGATATTAGGAGGTATCCCATTGTTACGTCACTGTATGATGTGGTTGCCGTCGCTGCGGGAACAGATCAGCGTAGCGTCGTTGTTACGCTCTCTTATTGCAATTAGTGAACCCGTGCATGAGCTGCATAACCGCCAACACGTCGTAAGTAAACCTGTCAGTGCTACAATGTATCATTCGTAATGTACAACTAACACTCTCGGAAATGCCGAAAGGTACTGAACTCAGGCTTGAGGGCGAAGAATGATGGGGACATCAGTGTTGTCAAACAGCAAGTACCGTGGATGAATAGAACAAGTTCGCTTACAAACGAGGTACCCAGCGCTCACTGTCGACGTGTGTAACGTTTTGCAGATATTTTCAGTACAATGCGGGTACGAACCTGAGATCCGTAGGCGCATTTCGATTGTGAGGAATGCTACCATCTGGAAGGACACGTCCCTCACTGCCAAGACAAATCTCACCCTCGCCCTAACTGTAATCTTCCCTACCGCGAGTATGTAGCAGAAATTTGGACGATGAAGACAGCGGATCGTCGTAGGATTGATGCTCTGGAAATGTCGTGCTACAGAAGGGTACTCCGAATGCGATGGGTAGCATATCGAACCAATGAATCGATTCTGAGGCAGCTCGGCATCAGAACAAAACTGTTGACTCTTATCAACCAAAATAAGTTAACCTACACTGACAAATATAATTAATGTAAAGTAATTAAATTCTGGGTATCTACTTGTCTATGTAACGTATTTAAGTCATTAATATTGCAAGATCACAAGTTAATGTAAGTGTGAGATAAGCCACTGCAAACGTGAAATTCTCGTACATTAATTACCTCCACAACGTTGAATGCAAACGTGCATACCTTGTACAGGTGCGGGATGTAAGATTGTGAGATGGAGTTCCATGCCGGTTGCACTTGGTTGGTCAATACAGGGACGATTAATACCAGGTTGTGGATGGCGTTGGAGTTGCGGTGCGATGATGTCCCATATGTGCTCGATAGAAGACAGATCTGGTCGTCGAGCAGCCACGGAAACAGGTCAACACTCTGTAGAGCATGTTGGGTAACAACAGTGGCTTTCAGGCGAGCGTACTGAGTACAAATTTGCAGTCAGCGTTTTTGGGAAACCTACGACAGTGCTCCTGCTGTCATACAAAATCACACCCCGGACCAAACTCCAGATCCAGTGTGTCTAGCACGCAGACAGTCTGATTGCATGCCCTCAATTGGTCTTCTTCTGACCAACACAAGGCCATCAACGGTATCGAGGCAGAACCAGCTTTCATCAGTAAACGCGACAGATCTCCAACCTGCCCTCCAATGAACTCTCGCTTCACACCAATCGCAAATGGCAGTGATTTGGGGTCAGTGGAAAGCAGGCTACGAGGCCACTGGCTCGGAGGTGTCCTTGAAGTAACCGATCTGAAACAATTCACTGCGTCATTATGGTGCCAACTGCTGCTCATATTGCTGCTGGATAAGCAGTACGAAGCCCCATAGGCGTACGCCGAACACGAAAGTCTCTTCTGGTAGTTTCACATGGCCTTCCGGAGCCCGGTCTTCTCATGACTGTACATCCTCGTGACCACCGGTGCCGGCGGTTATGTACAGAGTCTATACTCCTGCCCAGTCTTTCTGCAGTATCGCAGAAGGAACATGCAGTTGCTCTTAGCCTTATTACACTACCTCGTTCAAACTCAGTGAAGTGTTGATAATGGCGTCTTTGTCGACTTAAAAGCAACTCACCACGTCCAGTCTCAAAGGTAACTAACGCTCACGACGTTACATCGTGTATTTAAAGCAAACCTGTTTTGCATCCTCATACTGGCACTAACAGCGCTACTCGTATGTGACTGGGCGAAATTCGAATAGACATGGTCTTTCGGATGTAGAAACACAACACGCCTACAAATTTTCGTTTATGTCACGTAACTCCCCCCTTGGCGTTGTGATTTTCTTTCCATCAATGTATTTTGGTCACATTGCCAGAAAGCAAGAAGCAGTGGAAAGAAGAATGATGGAGGAAAAAGTCGGCAGCCGAATACCTAGAGGACGTGCACAATTACGATGGATAGACGAAACTAATATCTTGACCGGGACAGGTTTGCAGCAAGTAAGCTACCATGCCCAAGACAGAACTCCGTGGAAACAGGTCGTCGAAGGGCTTACCACCACCACTACAATCTTGCGCAGGGATATATATGAAAATAATAGGATAAGAGGGGATAAGTAATCGAACCCAACGGATACCATGGGTTGGACGAGTATAATGTTCTTTCACTTGTAGCGATTACGTCTTGTAGTTACATAAAGATTTGTATTTCACGATTAGTTCTTCTTAGCGCTGTTTGGACATCATATGATGGCGACATACCACATCATCAGTAAACCATTCGTACACTATCGGAAGGTATTTTGGACAACCAAAGCTAAGTAAAATCTGATCGACTCGACAGGCATCTGCATTCCAGTATTTCACAAGGTGACTACAATGATTGTAACCACTTTTAACACTCGCGATTCTTGATTGCCGAAACTGTTTCTTCGGCGTAAGCAGTCTAATATTAGTTTGTGACCATGCCTCACGGATAAAGATAATGGGCTTAGCAATGGAAGTGTTAGACAGATGTTATGCGTGCATCCTAGTATTTGAAATAATTTTACGTTTCATAGTAGCTAAAGTCGTCGTTGAGTTTACGATATAGAGACAAATGTATTCGTCTTACTCAAAATAGGAGACATTCTCCCCTTCGGCGTAAAAATTATCCACGGTTAATCTCGACACAGGTCAAACGAATTGATGATAGCCACAGGACTAACAGTTCGTTCAGTCAACAATGCAATCCAATAGCGGCTGGCGCGGTTGACATGGGCGTTGTAACTTCCATTTGCATTTTGTTCACAGAAATCTCTTTTATATTCACCTTTAACAGAAAATTTACTTTCTCACTAATTAATCTAATGCTGGCTCTTCCGTGAAGGTCCGGCCGTCGCGAGGATGACACACTCCAACGCGACATCAACTAATGCCGCTGACTGCCACACAGCGACTTCAATAACCGGGTAACGTCACTCAGACAGCGCTCTCGACGTTTCGACCTCGATAATCGATATTTATATGCATCCGCCGCCTGTGTGAGTACGCAATTTCTAACGCTGAGTAAGGAGTCGCGGGTCTCTTAAACATTGCGTCACGTTCTTCGCCTACGGGACGTTCTTCTCAGACGAGTAATTCCAGTTTTTACTAACACTTTTGTAGAGTAGATCTCTTAGGAGGTAGAACTCGCGGGACCGCCTACTGGTTGTAGGCTCACTGAAATCTTTCGCCAGTACGTTTTTATGGCGTTGTTTCATTGCATATAACGCGTGGCTGTATAATGGAAATAGCTCGTATACGCGTACATACTCCTTAAAATTAATTTCATTAATTATTCTTTTCTTCTCGTCCCCAGTTATGTGTAATATTGTGTTGATACTTATTACTATAGTTGCATCTAATCACAAGTGAATAAAACAGTTTTCTCTTGCCATACGCGTATTGCCTTCATTATTTGCAGATCATCTTTCTACTTATAAATTTCGTAGATGCTGGTCTACAAGTGTTCTGTTTCCTGTTTTGCTGTTGTTCTTCATCTGCTTTCTACTATACGAAATTTCGTTTTCACAGCAGTAGGACATGTTATGTTTTCGATGGTGTTGCCAAATGTTAAATAGTATTACCAGCTATTGAATGTGCCTTTGTGACGCCAGTGATCTACCCCTGTGTGTGTGTTGTTTTTTTTTTTTTTTTTTTTTTCACTATGCTTGGGTTGGGGATTTTCTCTGCCCGGGGACTGGATGTCTGTGTTGTACTCATCATTTCATCAGCATCATCGTCATTTGTGACAGTGACTACATTGGATTGTGAAAAGAAAATTGGACTGAGTAAAAATTGAGACTTTGTACGGGCGCTGATGACCATGCAATTGGGCGCCCCAGAAACCTATCACCATAACATTCACTATGCTTAGGTGATAACTTTTCGATGATGGTTTCAGCAACTTACAACAAGATATGAAAATCACTAGGACAAGGAATCACAACAGTTGCTAAGAAATACATACGACCATGTTAAAACACACAGACATGCAAACACAAACACACAAACACACACGCACGCACACACACACACACACACACACACACACACATACGGATGGAATACTAATATCACAAAGGCACATTCAACGGTTGGTAATAAAAATCAACATTTGGTAATACCATTCAAAACATAAAAATCAAGTAAATAAACCTCCATTTTCTAGTATTCTGAAACCTAAATTTCATATGGCAGAAAGCAGAAGAAGAACAGCTTTACAAGAGGAAATATAGTACATGTAGATCAACATTTTAGGCATTTGAAAGTAGGAATTTATACTATTACTAAATCCAAAATACAAAATGTAAACCAAAATAGTTTAAACACAAATATGTATATATTCCAGGCCATTGAAGATCCCTTGCAAATACGAGTAGTAAAGTCGAAACGCATGTGGTACGAAAAATTTGTTTTATATGAGTTGTGATTAGACAGCTCTAAAGAAGTAATTATCGTCATAACAATTTTTAAAATTGCGTGTGGCAAAGTCTTTTTCGATAAGGATGAACAACGCAGCCTAGTTCTGTGACAACAGACAAAGCGAGGTGTCCGTTTGTAAGACACAATCCGGCGGGCGTGTCACAATCAGCGACAGATGGCCCTCTTACGACTCGTATCTGTGGCGGAAGCCGAGTGGGAGGGGAGGGGAGGGGAGCTCCAAAGCTCAACCTGGAGCTATCCGTTTCGCAACCTTCTGGCAGACGACAGCTATTACCGACTGACTTTGACCCGCTAACGCTCGGGTCTGAATCCAGCGAAGTGTCTTTAGAATCTCTACATCTGTTCCCTTTCAAAATTTATAAATTCACATTGAATCCGTTTTGGATTGCTTAGATCCCATCCTGAGGCACCTTCTAGTGATCCCCCTGTGATCGGTTCCATGGACACAGGCCCAGGGGAGAACTGAGGTTTATAGGAGTCCAAAACAGTGATAACCAGCTACCAATAAACCAACCGGCAGTTGTCGCAATATTGCAACATCATTTGACTTGAGGTCTCGATTGGCATCTTCCTTGAGGGTTTGATTATTGCCGACATCGAGATGGTGCCTGAGGATGGAATTTAAGTACGCCAGATCCGATTCCATGTGACTTCATAAACTTTCAGAGAAAACAGCTGAATGGGCAAGCGAACAGAATAAACAGAAGTCAAGTTATGCACATGTGGTGCACGTAGCGCTGAGTCAAATTCAGTTTGATTGCGACATCAGACACCCGACTGATAATGTGACAATATATTTTCAAAAATATCTGTGAATCTGAAACGAAAATTAAAACACATGGAGCCGCCTCTTTTGCATTTGATTTGTTTACTAAAACAGGTTGCCTAAATACAGCAAATGCAAAAGAGATGGATGCAGGCCTTTTAATATTCATTTCATTGTTGAACAGCCGACGTCCATATTGCCTTCTATTGCAAGGATAGAAATACAAAGATTATCTGTTAATCAGTTTTGAAACAACCCATTTTGTCACATATTAACAGTTTTTGGTGAATAGAAGCTTTTATGCGAGAAAATATTTACAAAATCTACATTTACATCTACAGTGTGAAAACCATAGTGAACTGCTTGGCTGAGGATACTTGCCATTGCTCCAATTTTTAGGACCTTTTACCAATCCATTCGTGTATGGATTGATGTAAAAGTTATGGATTAAACGCCGGTGTGTGCAATCCCCACGGAATTTATATGCAGGGAGTTGTAGTATATTCCTAAAGTAGCTGACTTGACTACCTGGCGTTGCCTGCGTATGTCTTAATTCCCCTCTTCTATTAGTCCATCTCCTCCTTCCCCCTCTCTCCCCCACATCTCTGTCCATGTCCTTCTTCCCTCTCTATCTCTCCTCCTCCCCCCCCCCCCCCCCCCCACCCATTTCCCGCTCATAGTTACCATCTCCACTCATATAGGAGCTCAGTGATTCTTCTCCTACACTATTTCCAGGTAGTAAGTGGTATGCGTACAAAGTTTGGTTGAAATTGGGTTAATAGTTTAAGAGGACGTGTGGAGCATATATACATACATGGTGTAATGAGTACAAGTGCAGATATTTATACATGTGGTGCCTTGGAATGTAAACACATCAGTGTGTTGGTTTTTTTTCTGTGTGTTGAACAGGCTTCCCACAAACGTGTCGCATAATTTACTACCTGATTTTTTTCTCTACAGTCATAATTGCATTACTAAACGTACTGTGCCTGTCAGGATAGGCTAACCGTTTCGCGCTCACATGTCCCCACTTCCAACACCTGACCTTCTCCCCAGCGGAAAATAAGCCTTAATGGCTTTCTCTTGTTACACATACTCTGAGGTACTAACCAATCTAAAAACATGCTACCTCTTAAACTAAACTAAACTCCGTCCGAACAGGCCTTGGAAGGCCCAATGGTACCGACCGGTCGCCGCGTCATCCTCAGTCCACAGGCGTCACTGGATGCGGATATGGAGGGGCATGTTGTCAGCACACCGCTCTCCCGGCTATAAGTTTACGAGACCGGAGCCGCTACTTCTCAATCAAGTAGCTCCTCGGTTTGCCTCACAAGGGCTGAGTGCACCCTGCTTGCCAACAGCGCTAGGCAGACCGGATGGTCACCCATCCAAGTGCTAGCCATGTCCGACAGCGCTTAACTTCGGTACCACTGCGACAAGGCCGTAGGCATGCTACTTCTAACAGGTATAATTTTTAGTCTGCAAATGAAGTAAAATCTGATGTAAAGTTATTCAGAACACAGTTTGCAGTCACCAATAGAAATATATGCATGTTATACCCTGTACATATATCCGTATTTGTAATATTTATGGACAGAGATCTTAAAAGCGGTTCTTGTAAGGGGCAACTTGTGTCTGTCTTCAAGCGTCTGCCAGTTCAGCTCTTTCAGCACTTCCTACGGCTAACAAACCTTTTACCTTCTGTGTTACCCATCTTTGCATATGTTCAATATCCCTTGTTAGTCATACGTGATTACAGGTCCCACATTTGAGCAAAGTTCTCGGATAGCCAGCCTGAGTGTTTTGTAAGCCGTCTTGTTACTAGACTGATGGCTTCTCCACAGTACTCTAGCGACGAAACGAAATCTGATACTATGTGTCATTCCGTTTAAATCCCTACAAATCGTTACACGCACGTACTGCTTCCAATTGTGATTCATAGAAAGTGTGGTCTTAGTATGCTACGTTTTTGTTTGCTGAAGTGTGTCATTTTACATGTTGCCAATCTTCGCACCTTTTGAAATGTGATCGACCTCGGAATGAATATTTGTGCAGCTTTTCCCATAGAGTACTTCATCATAGATAACTGCATCATCTGTGATAAGTCTGAGGTTACTATTAGCATTGTCTGCAAGGTAATTAATATTTATTATGTAGAGAAAGAGTCCAAACACGCTTTCCTGGGGCGCACCCGAAGTTACTTCCACGTTCGTCTTTGACGTTCCATATAAGATAACATGTCGAGTCCTCCACACCAAGCAATCCTTAAACGAGTAATAAATTTCGTTTGCAGTCACTGCATGATCGTGCCGTCGCTAATAAGCCTTGGTACTGAACTACAGTGGCAATTAACAAAAATTTGTTTTGTATAAATGGAAAACAAAACACAGTGCTACCAGTTTCGATTTTGCAAAATTCATTTTCAGACGACTTACATGCTTTTACTTTCAAAACACATGGTACGTTGCTTTATAGCTTTGTTATCCTACAATAAGCACAAATGTACTGTTTTGTAATGTATGAAACTGACGGGAAAATCGAGGTTGCGTTACAAAACTCAGAATATAACGTATCTGAGATGTTCGACTGTATTCTAGTTTTCGACGTATTTCGCCAGCAATTAACGTACATGTTATGCTTGACGTATAAAAGTCACACGCCGTTGTCCTCCCCATTAGCTACGTTTCTTGGGCAGAAACGTTGGTTGTAAAAATCCACCAAATCTGTCAATCCACGGTTCGTTCACGAGCAGTCACTTTTATAGAATCTCTGTTTGACTCTCTGTCTCTGTTGTATTGATTTGCCTTTAACTTGCTGTTAACTCTGCTATCGCATAGAGTACACGTTGTTGAGTTAGACAGTGATACTCTCAATGCTATCTGCTAATAATAATCTGATGTATTGCTTGTCATGTTTAGCAACCCACAGGAAGTGATAAGTACTCGTCAGCACGATTACCTGTCGGATACTTAGTTTCCTTATTGTTTCCACAGCTCATTTATCCGTCGTTTCTCCCACTTAACATAGCTTTTAAACTGTCGAAATATAATCTCAAGCGAATGGCGCTGATATCTGTGCAGCCCAGTTCATTAATGGTGTAGTGCATTACAGCGCACATCAGCTATTATAGAAGCAAGTGCCTCGATTTTTGTGGTTTTCGTGACATCGAACGAATGTTTTAAGGATATGTTTATCTGGTGAGATGGGGAGTCAGCCGCATACATCTGTCAGCATCATCATCTGGTCAGCATCTCCTTCAAGGCTCGTTACATATTATAAGGAAACATTATAAACTTGACCTTACATTTCAAGCAGTGAAAACCGCATTAATAAGATATCAACCCCAGCAATCTGTCCTGCGGGAAAAGTTTGGCTATAATTCTGATAGCACACACTTAAGACCTTTTTTAAAGGCAGAGCTCTTAATCTTTCTCGTGCAGTTTTTTTTTTTTTTTTTTGACATTCGCTCCGACCCACTGCAGTCGCTCAGTACTGTACAGTGGAGTGAGTAAGAGGGCTGTTGAAATACTATTTTGGTAATTTGCTTTGTGTGTTGTGTCACCTGTAGCTGGTGCCAAAGATCTCTTTCTTTACATTATTTTTCTGTTTCGATTCACAAATACAGTGTAAATGAAGGAAACGAATGAGTGTGTCGTCAAAGCAACTGTGTAGCGCTATTTAATTATTTACGTCACCGTTGTGTATTTTCTTTGTATGTTAAAGCTGACACTGTGAAAGTGAAGTACATTTGCAGGAGATGCGGCATTCGTCAACGTCAACTGCATGAGTAAATTGTCAATAAAAAACGATTAACTTAACTTTAGAATAATTCTTCAGTTCCTTAGTTTTATTCATTTTGTTTTTGAGGCGTATTTATAGCTCCAGAATATCAGTTCGAGAGTATTGTTGAAATATACTGGACGTGTATGTGCATGAAGTTGACACATAACGTACTCCCTTTACTTACTATTTTTCGCCTAAAATAACATGTGTTATGGAACAAAATTTCAAAACACGTTGGGTAGACGTGTCCATCTCCCGCTTCTCTTCCCTAACCTTCAGCATCATGTCGAATAGGAAGGCTCTGGTTGTCTGTCCGCTGCACAATAACTCGCAACTGGGCTTTAGGCGGCTGCAGCGGGGTAGAACGAGTGGAAAACAACCGGTAGGCGCCGAAGTTTAAAGGCTGTTTCAATTTTTTAAAATATTTTTACAATTTTCCTTGCTCTAACATCCAGTTAGGTTATATTAAATGTAAAAACAAGCTGTGGAAAATTTGGCTTCAGTGGGACGTGAGGCCCCTAGTTCTTAAAAACCGCTAAATCCATAAAAAAAATGGCCAACTTCTGCGTGGCAAATTCATCCGTTACCCAAGGCAGATAGTTCGTTTTACTTCAATCTCATTAACTGATTGCGTTCTCATGTTAGTGATCGGACTGACTGGGTGACATGACAGATCCAATGACCCGAAGGCAGGTAGAGAGAAGGCAGAGTAAGACGAGTCCTCCCCTTTTGCGACCCAAGCCAGACCACGTTAATAGTTTTTCACTTTCAGTAGTAGCGAGGCGCTGAACTGTGATACCTCCATATCAATGGTTTCTGTGAATGCTATTTTTGAGCACATACAATATTTAGTTGCAGTTTTTCTGTTTTAAATCGCAGTTCACAAATTCGCATCTTGTATCCCTTTGCAATCTGCCGACGTTAAAACGCGACTGATAAGACTTTGGAACGTTCTGCGGCTGTACGATTTATCGCCGTAGAATCAGGGTCTTCCAAACTGTGATCTGCGGAACTCTGGCGTTCCACGGGAAGTGAATAAAAGTTCCGCGAACAAATGTTAATAATTTTGATTTCTGTGTTATTAGTTGTGATTTAAAATGGAATTAATCGCTCAATAGAACAAGCTTTTCTCATTTTTTTTAAAAAAATTATCAACCTTCAAAATATGCAAGATGTTCCATCAAAGTACCACGATTCACAAAGTGCTCCGCCAGAGGAAAAATTTATGAACCCTGTCCGTAGATGTTACATTGTGATTAGCCTTAACTAGCAACTGAAAGGTACTGGAAAGTGTATGTGCTAACTGGTATATATATGGCTAGGTGAACTGTGTCAGTGCCTAGGAAGTGATATGCTCTCGCCGTAAAGTATGCAAACTGAGTTTTTCAGCAGTGTATCACTGAAATCGTTACGCGATTAGAAAGAGATAAGTAAGTATGAAATACACTTGCGTGAATAATGACGATTCCATTCTCCTCTTGTTAAAGTCGTCACCTAAACTTTATGTCACGTGTTTGCTGATAAAGACTTTGTTATGTGTTTTAAGGTTGATGGTATGCAAGTGAAAAGACTGCGCAGTACAGAACTTTCAATGAAAAGTTGACATCGACATTAACTGAAGTGCAGTACTGGAGCCGGCCGGTGTGGCCGTGCGGTTCTAGGCGCTTCAGTCTGAAACTGCGTGACCGCTACGGTCGCAGGTTCGAATCCTGCCCCGGGCATGGATGTGTGTGATGTGCTTAGGTTAGTTAGGTTTAAGTAGTTCTAAGTTCTAGGGGACTGATGACCACAGATGTTAAGTCCCATAGTGTTCAGAGCCATTTGAACCATTTTTTGCAGTACTGGAAGATCACACGAAAATTTACGTGTGTATTGCAATGTAGTAAAAAATATACATAAGTTATTTAGTGGAGTGTCCCATACCCCTCCTTCAATTTCTCGTAGACAGTGTACGATATGCGTGTGTAATACGCATGAAAATACTCGTTGGTCCCTTGTCTATTACAAGTTCTGTTTTCAGTGTATTTCAGCATGGCGTGAACGTAAACAGTAGGTTACACTAAAGGTCACTTTCTTACCAAAACCTCTATTTGGGGTTCACATTCGTTGGCTTCACCGATTCTCAACCGAGGTATCACCTTGGAACCTAACCTGTTCCTTGGGCTACGCTACACAACAAAGATGACACGGGGTAAGGGGCGGAGGGCCAGTATCACTCTTTAGCCAAACATATCATAGCTGTTGCTAGGTAAAACAACAAGTGTAAAATATTTCTCAGAGAAAATTAATTTCTTGGTTCATTTCTTCGACCACAGTTCGGTTATACTTCCATAGCGTGAGACACGAGTTTCTTCGTACGAAGAGCGAATGTAGATCAACAGATGGAAAACAGCGTTGAATGTTAACTACTATTTTTGGTTACTATTTGGTACTTGTGACTTCTATTTGTGACTGAAACCGAAGCCAGATACTGCAGAGCTGTTATCGTGAAAACTGCGACTTCTCAATCTCCGTGATTTATAATAGATGCGTGATTTCTTGTACACTCCTACTCGAGAGAAGCTACCAGTCGTAGCTAGAACCATTCTTCTCTGTCAGTTCGCTTACGGAAGAAAGTTCAAATACTCTGGAACTCCACCGATGAAATAACTGGAAGTAAATGCTCTCTGCCAAATAAACGATAAAAGTACCGTATTATTCTACAATTTTCGGGTGTGTATATTAACTATGCGCCAAAGTGCCAAGTAAATGTGCAAGGAGTGATGATTTATTGAAACAAAAAAACGAATTCCTCCACTGGAGCTGACGAACTGAGTACCAAAATTGAAAAATTCGTATCATCAATGGTGACAACTATAAAAAGTTGCTGGAAGCTCGTCGGACGTTTAGGAGTGAAAAGAAACAGATTTTCTTAAAAATGCGATACACAGTCAGCTGTGTTAAACATCAATGACACTGAAGAAGGAAGCAGTTTTTCTTAAAATAACAGTTGAAAGGATGATCATCGTCTATGCATGGAACAAGTTGCCAGCTACTTTGAGAAACGGAGAGGAGTATCTGAGCTAACAGAGGCAGCTGGGAAGAGGCGAGGATATGAAATTCAAGAAATCGGTAAACAACTTATTTATGCAATCATAATATAAATCTTAAACAAGAAGAAAACGCGCTACTCATTCAATGCTGTTAATTTTCTTGTACCTCGGTCGTTTACTTTGCTATCCTTCAGATTTTTCTTACCGTTTTTCTCTCTCCGACACATCTCATAGGGAAAAAAAAAAAAAAAAAAAAAAAAAAAAATAAATAAATAAATAAATAAATAAATCCGTGTTCCATAGAATAATAGTACATTGCGGACGGCGAAAGCGGTTTAATGCTTGGAAACATTTGTGTTCCTTGATGAACATGAATTATCACGACAAGAAGAGAAGGCAGTTTATGATATCTGTATTTGCCTTGCGGGTGTATATGTCAAACTGTGGCGCTCCGACCCTACTATAGCCAAAGCACCTGATGTACAAGGACGGGAAAAAAATCGCAACACCAAGTAGTTGTCGGACGTAAACGAAAGTTGGTAGGCATGTTCATACATCTGAAAGATGACGTCTATTCAAATTTCGCGCCAGTCACATAACAGTGGCGGTGGTAGCGCCACTATGAGGATTCAAATCAGGTTTGCTTTAAATACATTCTGTAACAGTCGTGAGAGTTTGTTATATTTGAGACTGGACGCAGTGAGCTGATGTTAGTCAAGAATGCCTTTAAGGCAACGAAGACGCCATTATCAACACCTCACTGAGTTTGAACGAGGTTGTGCAATAGTTCTACGAGAAGCTGGGTGATCCTTCTGTGATACTGCAGAGACTTGGCAGGAATGTAGCCACTGCACATGACGGCTGGGAGCGGAGCTCACGGGAATGTACGGTCGCAAGGAGACCGTGTTCCGGATTGCCGCGTGGCACTACCGAGAGGGAAGACCATCGTTTTTGGGGCATGGCTCTGGCGTATCGTACTCCATTTGCAACACAACTTGAGTAGCAGTTGGCACCACAGTGACACGAAGAAGTGTTACAAATCCGTCAATTTAGGAACAGCTCCGAGCCAGACGTCCCGTACCGTGCATTTCAGTGACTCCAAATCACAATCATTTGCCATGTCAGTAATGTCAAGTGAGAGCTCATTGAAGCCGGTTGGTGTGGCTGAGCGGTTCTAGGCGCTTCAGTCTGGAACCGCGCTACCGCTACGGTCGCAGGTTCGAATCCTGCCTCGGGCATGGGTGTGTGTGATGTCTTTAGGTTAGTTAGGTTTAAGTAGTTCTAAGTTCAGGGGACTGATGACCTCAGATGTTAAGTCCCATAGTGCTCAGAGCCAGTAGAACCAGCTCATTGGAGGGCAGGGTGGAGGTTTGTTGTGTTTTCCTATGAAAGCTGAATCTGCCTCGGTGCCAGTGATGGCCGTGTGTTGCTTAGAAGGAGGTTAGTTGAGAGCCATCAACCAACCTTTCTGCGTGCTAGACAAATTGGGCCTGGAGTTATGGTCTGGGGTGTGATTTTGTACGATAGAATGAGCGCTCTAGAGGTTTTCCTACGCACGCTGACTGCAAGTTTGCACGTCAGTCTGATGATTCGGTCTGTTGGTCTGCTATTCATGAACAGCATTCCAGGGGTGTTTTCCAACAGGATAACTCTCGCCCACATACCGCTGTTGTAACGCAACATGGTCAGCAGAGTATCAACATGTTGCCATGGCCTGTTCCATCACCAGATCTGTCGTCAATATAGCACATACGGGAGATCATCGGACGATAACTCCAGCATGATCCACAGTCTGCTACTAATCGTCCCTGTATGGAACTCCACAAACATCATGCGGTATCTCTACAACGCAATGCATGCACGTTTCCATGCTTGCAGTCAACATTCTGGCAGTTATACAGGTTATTAATGTTCTAGCATTTCAAATTTGCAATGGCTTATCTTGCGCTTATATTAACCTATGATCTTGCAATGTTAAGCAGTTAAATATGTTACCTAAACAGACATATTCCAGAAATTTCGTTACTCTACATTAATTTTTCTTTGGTGTTGCGAGTTTTTCTCCGTCAGTGTAGAG
This sequence comes from Schistocerca americana, assembly GCF_021461395.2. NCBI lineage: Eukaryota > Metazoa > Arthropoda > Insecta > Orthoptera > Acrididae > Schistocerca > Schistocerca americana. The sequence goes on from NC_060119.1 coordinate 547,846,458, forward strand.
TTCAGCATTATTTCGAAGCTTTATAAATATTAGGTTGTCGATGTGATATTTCTCATTTTACCCAAAATGAAAAATCACGTATGGTACACGTGTCGTTTGAATTTTTTGATCCTCATATGTCTTCTGATTCGAAAATGGAAATTCTCAGTGTACTTAATCATAAAGTGGAAGCAAGGGATGGAAACATTAAACGGTTTCAAGCAGATATGTGTCAAATCCCAGCAATCCTCATTAATGGGGTTGAGTAGTTCGTTTCGAACTAAAGAAAACTATTTTTTACCAGATCAGACTTGAGTGCCATATTCTTTCTACATCAGCATCTACATACAGGGTGTTTCAAAAATGACCGGTATATTTGAAACGGCAATAAAAACTAAACGAGCAGCGATAGAAATACACCGTTTGTTGCAATATGCTTGGGACAACAGTACATTTTCAGGCAGACAAACTTTCGAAATTACAGTAGTTACAATTTTCAACAACAGATGGCGCTGCGGTCTGGGAAACTCTATAGTACGATATTTTCCACATATCCACCATGCGTAGCAATAATATGGCGTAGTCTCTGAATGAAATTACCCGAAACCTTTGACAACGTGTCTGGCGGAATGGCTTCACATGCAGATGAGATGTACTGCTTCAGCTGTTCAATTGTTTCTGGATTCTGGCGGTACACCTGGTCTTTCAAGTGTCCCCACAGAAAGAAGTCACAGGGGTTCATGTCTGGCGAATAGGGAGGCCAATCCACGCCGCCTCCTGTATGTTTCGGATAGCCCAAAGCATCACACGATCATCGAAATATTCATTCAGGAAATTAAAGACGTCGGCCGTGCGATGTGGCCGGGCACCATCTTGCATAAACCACGAGGTGTTCGCAGTGTCGTCTAAGGCAGTTTGTACCGCCAAAAATTCACGAAGAATGTCCAGATAGCGTGATGCAGTAATCGCTTCGGATCTGAAAAACGGGCCAGTGATTCCTTTGGAAGAAATGGCGGCCCAGACCAGTACTTTTTGAGGATGCAGGGACGATGGGACTGCAACATGGGGCTTTTCGGTTCCCCATATGCGCCAGTTCTGTTTATTGACGAAGTCGTCCAGGTAAAAATAAGCTTCGTCAGTAAACCAAATGCTGCCCACATGCATATCGCCGTCATCAATCCTGTGCACTATATCGTTAGCGAATGTCTCTCGTGCAGCAATGGTAGCGGCGCTGAGGGGTTGCCGCGTTTGAATTTTGTATGGATAGAGGTGTGAACTCTAGCGCATGAGACGATACGTGGACGTTGGCGTCATTTGGACCGCAGCTGCAACACGGCGAACGGAAACCCGAGGCCGCTGTTGGATCACCTGCTGCACTAGCTGCGCGTTGCCCTCTGTGGTTGCCGTACGCGGTCGCCCTACCTTTCCAGCACGTTCATCCGTCACGTTCCCAGTCCGTTGAAATTTTTCAAACAGATCCTTTATTGTATCGCTTTTCGGTCCTTTGGTTACATTAAACCTCCGTTGGAAACTTCGTCTTGTTGCAACAACACTGTGTTCTAGGCGGTGGAATTCCAACACCAGAAAAATCCTCTGTTCTAAGGAATAAACCACGTTGTCCACAGCACACTTGCACGTTGTGAACAGCACACGCTTACAGCAGAAAGACGACGTACAGAATGGCGCACCCACAGACTGCGTTGTCGTCTATATCTTTCACATCACTTGCAGCGCCATCTGTTGTTGAAAATTGTAGCTACTGTAATTTCGAACGTTTGTCCGCCTGAAAATGTACTGTTGTCCCAAGCATATTGCAACAAACGGTGTATTTCTATCGCTGCTCGTTTCGTTTTCATTGCCGTTTCAAATATACCGGTCATTTTTGAAACACCCTGTATATACTCCGCTAGCCACCAAGGATTGTGTGGCGGTGGGCACAATTCGCGCCACAGTCATATTCCCCCCTCCCCTCTGCTCCACTAGCGGATCGCGCGAGGGAAAACGACTCTCTGAACGCCTCAGTACGAGCTCTAATTTCCCTTATCTTTGAATGGTGATCATTGCGCGATTTGAAAGTTGGTGGTAATAATATATGCTCTACATCCTCGGCGAAGATCGGATTTCGGAATGTAGTGAGCAGCCCCTTCCGTTTAGGGCGCCGTCTATCTGCAAGTGTGTCCCACTTCAAACTTCCTATGAGATCTGTAACGCTCTCTCGATGGCTAAATGTACCAGTCACGAACCTTGCCGCTCTTCTTTGGACCTTCTCAACTGGCAAGAGTCCCACACAGATGAACAATATTCCAAGACTGGACGAACTAACGTATTGTAAGCTCTTTCATTTGTTGAAGGACTGCATCGCTTCAGGATTCTACCAATAAACCGCAATCTAGAATTCGCCTTGCCTCGCTATGACCTGGGCGTTCTTCCAGTCCCATGGAACTTTCAGCTGCTCCAATGATCTCTGATAAATGATGGATAAGAATGGTGCCATGTTTGTAGCATAGTCAACATATAATCTTACGGGGTACCGTCTGGGCCAGATGCCTTCCTAGCGTCTAAGGATCTTAACTGATTTACCATCCGAGATACACTAAACATTATGTCAGCCATCCTTGCCTTTGTTCGATAGTTGAAAGGGGGAATGGTGCTGCAGACCTCTGCCGTAAACGGGTTCTTGAAAGCTAGGTTTAGAATTTCGGCCTTCTGTTTATCATCACCAGTTACATTACCCGTACGGTTACCAAGAGAATGTATTGAATTATTTGTAGCGTTCATAGATTTTACGTACGACCAAAATTTTTTGGGGTTATTTTTAGAATCTGCAGATAAAACATTGCTTTCAAATTCGTTGAAAGACTCTCTCATTGTCCTTCTGACAGCTGCTTTAATTTCGCATAATTTCTGTTTGTCAGCGGGGCAGTGACTACGTCTAAAACGACTGTGCAAAGTTCTCTGCTTTCTCAGCAACTTCCTAATATGTTTGTTGTACCAAGGTGGATCCCCTCCCTCCCCTATATTTTTGCTAGGCACAAACGTCTCTTGCACATAGTGGACAATACCTTTAAATTACGACCAAAGATGCTCAGTATCTCTGTGTCCCGCGGTGAGTGCTTGGAGCTGAATATGAAGATATTCATTTTTTTTATGATCACGTCTGTTTGTCGCCAAGATATCTAATGTGTTCCCATCTCGAGTTGGTTTTCTAACCAATTGCTGAAGGTTGTATGTTGAGAGCGCTCATAGAATAACTTCATACGAATCTTAGCTTCTGCCCCCTGTGATAAACGTGTCAATGGATGTCAGATTAAAGTCTCCACCTATAACTAATGGATAATTTGGATATTTATTTCCTATGTACTCAAGACTTTCCCTGAAACGTTCTGCGACGTTTGTTGCGAATGCTGATGGTCTGTAAAAACATCCTAATACAATGGTCAATCCTTGTCTTTAAGACAGATCCTGCACAGTAGCATGAACAGAAAATTTCATCAACGGTCTAGAACTAGTGGGTTGGGTGGGTCGTTTGGGGAAGGAGACCAGACAGCGAGGTCATCGGTCTCATTGGATTAGGGAAGGATGGGGAAGGAATTCGGCCGTGCCCTTTCAAAGGAACCATCCCGGCATTTGCCTGGAGCGATTTAGGTAAATCACGGAAAACCTAAATCAGGATGGCCGGACGCGGGATTGAACCGTCGTCCACCCGAATGCGAGTCCAGTGTCTAACCACTGCACCACTTCGCTCGGTAGAACTAGTGAATAAACTGAAAGTTGAAAATGGTGCTACAGAAAGAGGTGTCAAGCTCATGGACGTAGTAACACAACCGTTCTGGCCAGAGACGTGCCATTCAGGTCGGCCAGAGCAAGTGTCGTTCTCAGCCGACAAGACAGCCTCATCAAGAATTAGTATGCAGGGGCGTGGCACCAGGCCACCGCTCTACCGACCGTTGTGCCGGTGAAGAGTCTTCATCAGTTTCCTTTAACATCCTGCCAGTTGTGGGTACTCATACACGAGCAGGTAATGCTGGCTCTCAAAAATTACGTAGCCTGATGCTCCCTCGCATCTTGTCGAGAATGCACTCCGTGTGTTCAAAATTATTGTGTCGCAATGAATATTACATTTCTCGTTTTTTTTTACGAAAGTTTCTTTTTTATGTTTCTCTATATGTTGATAGGGGTAGTGAAAAAACTGTACCCAAGCTAATGTAAAAGGAAAATATTAGTATTTTTTTTATTTTTCTACTTTATTTTGCCTTATAGGTATAACAAAAATTACAGAAACTCGAAACCAGTGATTGTAAGGACACTGTGGTCGGACTATATGGGTTATCACAAGAGCTGAAACCTCAAAGACTGACTCATGAGGACTAATAAATACTTAATTATTCGTATCAGTAGAGCTCACAGTCACTCGTATTGACAAGCAAGAGCGCACCTTACCGAATGAACGCAACAGAAACCTTTGTGCCAGGAAGTGGCGTCATTTTGAAAGTAGACTCAGAAATAAACCGACACCAATTCACGTTCAAGTTAAAACACTATGGGCTCGATCATATTTGCAGTAATCTTCATTTGCTAGGGTCACAGTGTCCGAACTAGATGGTCACACATTACCACGTGAACTGTCCGTGTGCTGTATCCGACTCTCTAGAGCAAGCGCTGTAGTCGTTATGGTCCATGAAAGATAGGGAAATCAAAGATGATACCCACAAGCAGCCAGTACCATGCGACATTTTTCCTGATCAGCAAATCCAGGGGACAAAGTATGATTATGACTATGAGTTCATCACTGGGGGAAGTTCAAAATACCCCAGTAAACTTAACTGGAATGTTCATGTGCATTCTCTTCGCCGCCGTGGAGGGGCGTACCTGCCATTTTCAGAAAGTGTGACAGCGAATCGGCTGCATTTGACCTTACACATTGGAAAACTCGGCATTCAGGTAAAACGTACAGTAGCAACTAGGACATCCCCAGACATAAGCCACTAGGGTTAACGTCCTCTAAAGCTGTATATAACCACTTTCAACAGTTTCACATACACTCATTCCATGAAGTTGTATTGAAATGTTTCAGAGCTATTTTGAGGCATTAGCACATAGTCTGGCGTTTAGGAAATGTCCACAGCTACATACCTTAACGGTATCGTGAATTTTCTGGCGTAGTTAAACGCATTCGGATGTATACTAAGCTCCAGGAAAGTACGTCAGATCCGTGAAAACTAGAGGGAAAAGCTGCCATTGTCTTCGGCAGAGTATCTCAGGTGTTGCTAAGCGGCACTCGTGATTAAAACGGCCGTTTAACTATCCATCAGTTCACGGGGATACAGAGCCCTTCGCTATCACACGTTTTCCGATAAGATCAAAACTTCAGACGCACGTCTTATCGCTGGGATTCGATCGTTCAGCGTGATCGGCGGTGATACCATTTCCTGTTACACAACACACATTACGTAAACCACGCACTTTCAACAGTTCCACACACCTTCATTTCACGAAATTCTGCTGATGTGTTTCAGAGCTATTTTGGGGCATTAGCTCACAGGACAAGACTCAAAAGTCAAGCACGACATAGACGAGATAGGTAGAGTATCATAACATGTTAACTACTCGGTGGAAATGAACCTAAGAGCGGGAGTATGCTGCCACAGGTTTCCCAGTCGTGCACAGAAAGTTGGATGTCATGCGCCGTGAGAGCAGCGTGAGTGTAGCACCAAGTGGGGTCGGCCCTGCAACAGGAGCAGCTGAAGGAACGGGAAAGTATAGTGTGTGTCAATCAGCGAGCAGTTATGGTGTTCTGTGGCGGTGTTCGTAACTATGGTTCAAATGGCTCTGAGCACTATGGGAATTATTATCTGAGCTCATCAGTCCTCTAGAACTTAGAACTACTTAACCTAACTAACTAAGGACATCACACACGTCCACGCCCGAGGCAGGATTCGATCCTGCCACCGTGGCGGTCGTGCGGTTCCAGACTGAAGCGCCTAGAACCGCTCGGCCACATCGGCCGGCTTGTTCGTAATTAAAACACGGCCCGGAGACAAAATATGAGTGACTTCACAACGGAAAGATTCGTCAGCACACTGCAAGGACGAGGTGTGACGACTGTAGCCCAGGAGTTCGGTATTACTCACAGCATTGTTTTACGTGCATTGGGAGCGTCCCATATCACAGGCATTGCTGCCTGAAGGAGAGGATGCGGTCGACCACGGTCAACTGCAGTAGCAGATCACCGCTACATTGTGCAACAGGCAAGAAGGGTCCCCCGTCAAACAGCGGATGCAGTTGCAACCACATGTGACAGAATTGCAAGACTAGCAATCTCACCCTCCACAATGGCGCGGAGGACTGCTTGGGAGTGGTCTCTTTGTGTGAGGATCAGTATGTCGCTGTGTTCGTTTCACACCAGGACATGGGGGCAGAACCGTTTGCGATGATGCCAAGAGGATAGGGTCGGATGATATTAGATTCAGTCTGAGTAGAGATTCAGGACGTACTGTCGTATGACTAGAGGTGCGAACACATAATACGCCCAGGATCACTGTCGAACGTGATCGTTTTGATGGCTCAGGTGTTGTGGTGTGAGGAGGCATAACGTTGCATGGGTGTACTGGCCTCTGAATCTTTGAATACGGTACAGTTACCTGTCAACGTTTTTGTGACACTGTACTCCTTCACCACGCACTTCTTTTCAGGAGTGCATTCAGCACTGACTTCGCATATGACAATGAGCGACCGCACCGAGCAGCGCCAAGTGGAGGTGCTCTTGGAACGAGAAGATAATCGGCGAATCGCCTGGCCTGTCCGTTCTCCCGATTTAAATCCCATCGAGCACGTGTGGGGCGCGTTGGGAAGACGTACTGCAGCACGTCCACATGCACGACGACAATCCACCAGTTATCAACCGCACTGGAGGAGCAATCAAACGCCCCACCACAAAGACTCCTTACCAACACGGGTGCGCGTTTCAGACCATGCATTGCCATTGGTGGTCATCACATAGCCTATTAAGAACCGTTTTCCGTATTTTGTAATGTCCAGGGGAGCATATACAGGGTGATCCATTGATCGTGACCGGGCCAAATATCTCACGAAATAAGCGTCAAATGAAAAAACTACAAAGAACGAAACTTGCCTAGCTTGAACGGGGAAACCAGATGGCGCTATGGTTGGTCCACTACATGGCGCTGCTATCGGTCAAACGGATATCAACTGCGTTTTTTAAAATAGGAACCCCGATTTTATATTACATATTCGTGTAGTACGTAAAGAAATATGAATGTATTAGTTGGACCACTTTTTTCGCTTTGTGGTAGATCGCAATGTAATATCACAAACATATGACTCACAATTTTAGGCGAACAGTTGGTAACAGGTAGGTTTTTTAAATTAAAATACAGAACGTAGGTACGTTTGAACACTTTATTTCGGTTGTTCCAATGTCATACATGTACCTTTGTGAACTTATCATTTCTGAGAACGCATGCTGTTAGTGTGATTACCTGTAATACCCACATTAATGCAATAAATGCTCAGATGATGTCTGTCAACCCCAATGCATTTGGCAATACGTGTAACGACATTCCTCTCAACAGCGAGTAGTTCGCCTTCCGTAATGTTCGCACATGCATTGACAGTGCGCTGATGCATGTTGTCAGGCGTTGTCGGTGGATCACGATAGCAAATATCCTTCAACTTTCCCCACAGAAAGAAATCCGAGGACCTCAGATCCGGTGAACGTGAGGGCCATGGTATGGTGCTTCGACGACCAATCCACCTGTCATGAAATATACTATTCAATACCGCTTCAACCGCACGCGAGCTATCTGCCGGACATCCATCGTGTTGGAAGTACATCGCCATTCTGTCATGCAGTGAAACATCTTGTAGTAACATCGGTAGAACATTACGTAGGAAATCAGCATACATTGCACCATTTAGATTGCCATCGATAAAATGGGGGCCAATTATCCTTCTTCCCATAACGCCGCACCATACATTAACCCTCCAAGGTCGCTGATGTTCCACTTGTCGCAGCCATCGTGGATTTTCGGTTGCCCAATAGTGTATATTATGCCGGTCTACGTTACCGCTGTTGGTGAATTACGCTTCGTCGCTAAATAGAACGCTTGCAAAATATCTGTCATCGTCCCTTAGTTTCTCTTGTGCCCAGTGTCAGAACTGTACACGACGTTCAAAGTCGTCGCCATGCAATTCCTGGTGCATAGAAATATGGTACGGGTGCAATCGATGTTGATGTAGCATTCTTGACACCGACGTTTTGGAGACTCCCGATTCTCGCGCAATTTGTCTGCTACTGATGTGCGGATTAGCCGCGACAGCAGCTAAAACACCTACTTGGGCATCATCATTTGTTGCATGTCGTGGTTGACGTTGCACGTGTCGCTGAACACTTCCTGTTTCCTTAAACAACGTTAACTATCCGGCGAACGGTCCGGACACTTGAATGCTGTCGTCCAGGATACCGAGCAGCATACATAGCACACACCCGTTGGGCATTTTGATCACAATAGCCATACATCAACACGATATCGACTTTTACCGCAATTGGTAAACGGTCCATTTTATCACGGGTAATGTGAAGTGTCATTTCTGTTCGCCCCATAGCGTAGTTCTGTCAGTTCCCTTCTGTACTACACTGTAGCAGTTGTTTCTACGAGCCATACCGTCCACGTTTCATCGAGCTATGTTACTTGGCAGTGATATATCGTGCAAAAGTTACTTTCGTCCCTAAGTTTTGCACACCAGTGTACCTTTGTGTCTATATTCAGTATGGTTCATGTAGCAAGACCGGTAAAGCACACTGTTTTTGCGATTCTAGATTCGGACGAGTTTTAATTTGAATTCTGGCGGTAGTAGAAAACCGACTTGTAGCTTCCATACTGATGTAAAACATGGGAACATAGTAACATGAGCAGTTAACGTTGACGGAGTAAACGTCTCCGTGTGCGCTGTAATATAAATTTGGCCCCGCGATCACTAGTGAAGCAATACATACAGGGCTGTAGTATATTACTAGACTGCTCACTTAAAACTGGCTGTTGGTTCGTTGGCTGATTAGAGGAAGCGGACCAAACAGCTAGGTCATGGGTCCCATCAGCTTAGGGAAGCATGGGGAAAGAAATCGGCCGTGCCCTTTCAAAGGAACCATCCCCGCATTTGCCTGCAGCGATTTAGGGAAATCACTGAAAACCTAAATTAGGATGGCCGAATACGAGTGCAGTGTGCTCATCACTGGGCCATCTCGCTCGGTAAATTCTTGAAACCGTATGAGTAATTTGTCAGTGGGACGTTTGCATCCATCAATCAGTTTAAGCTTCAGTGGCAGACACTACGAGACAGGCGTTGTGGAGTTTAATGTTGACAATTCGAGAGCGTGCGTTCCAAGAAGAGTCGTGAACCATATTACTTTCTTCTAAGAACGCCTCACGAAATGACCGGTACGAGGAATTAGGCGTCATACGGAGCCTTCCCATGTGCCATTCGTGATTGGAACAGGGAAGGATACAGTTTAACATTCCTGAACATCTAAAGCAAGTTACTATCTTCGCACCAGTTTGAAATTTTAGAAGACCTGACTGAATTTGTGCAGTTTTTCATCATATCATTTGCGAAAAGCCTGCGGTTACTGTTAACCGATTAGTACCCGAAGCAATGTATTGTTAATTTTTTTTTACATGTATTGCCTTTTGCTCGTTTGTTACATTCAAAAAGAAACATTTAAATCAAAAAGCAATTTTTACCTTTCCATTTTTAATATACCACACCACATATGTAACATTAAGCACTGTTGAGATAAAAACATAAATAAACATGGAAAGAATATGTTGTGACTTGGCAAGACAGCCAAGCCACTAGGAGATAGCCGAAAGGCACGCGTTTAAGCTCACGCAGGCTGGCGTGAGGTCTGGAACAGTTGAAGGATTTGAGTCTTGCAAATAAAGTACGTAGCTGTTGGGATACTTAACTTTAATCCATAATTGGTGAACATCGGTCTGACGGTACATGCATCACAAGATAAATAGCAAATGATAATGGCGCCTTGCTAGGTCGTAGCAAATGACGTAGCTGAAGGCTATGCTAACTATCGTCTCGGCAAATGAGAGCGTAATTTGTCAGTGAACCATCGCTAGCAAAGTCGGCTGTACAACTGGGGCGAGTGCTAGGAAGTCTCTCTAGACCTGCCGTGTGGCGGCGCTCGGTCTGCAATCACTGACAGTGGCGACACGCGGGTCCGACGTATACTAACGGACCGCGGCCGATTTAAAGGCTACCACCTAGCAAGTGTGGTGTCTGGCGGTGACACCACAGAATACACAGGAAATTCCAAATCAAAAACGGAAACACCAAATTAATTAGTATCATAAATAGCTAATCATTCAACTCATAGCCGCACATAACATTTCTCGCGCTTGGTAATTGCTGATGTCTTAACAGTTTATTCAAGCACAACGTCTTCTTTTGAGTTCCGGCATTTCCAGAATCAGGTGCTTCATTCCTTCAAACCGGAGTTCAACTGATACAATACTGGAATGCTGGTATATTGTTATTTTTACTGTATTTTATAGTTTTATAGACGAAATTAGGGTGTATTCTTGGTTTTCAAACGGTGTACTGAAATGTACATTGAAACTAAACTCACCTTATGTGCATGTGTTTTGTCGTGTGGTAATAAGTTGGTAAAGAGCTGTAACAGATTTCTTGCTGCGTGCTCTTGAGTCAGTTAAAAGCCGCCGTGTTTATTCGCAGGTTCGTTCGCCAATCTCTCCAGCGTCTCTTTAACTCCACGTCGACGTAGTGTAGCTGAAACCTTCTATAGTAATTAGGATGACTAGAAAGAGTAATACTTACGTTCGAGTGTCGTCTAATTATATATCAGAGATGATCACTCGTTTATTTCTTCTTTGAATACAACTTTTGCTCTTACTATCGAGCTGTAATATGTAATATTCACAATTATAAGCTCCCTTCGTCTTTATCATAGCAAGAACGAAATCGGAGTCATTAACATTACATTCAACAACAGAGATAATAAAAATCAGAGATAATGCAATGATAATGTACGCTCTTCTTATGCTAGGACTAACATCTTTGGTTCCTACACACAGCACAATATGTGATATCGTTATTCCCGTAATAAAATGTGATATTACAGAGGGTTTGTCCAGGTCCATTCCGTGGCGTCGCATTCCTCCTCAAGTACACCTGCACAGTTTCTCTTTGAAAATCTGCATGCGAGATTGTATTCCAATTTTTGCGTTAGGAAACAACTGTACAGAGAGCAGTACCATTTCAAATTATGGACTTTTACCCTGTGTTGATTCTCATGTTGATTCTTTCGATCAGTCCTACTCAAGTACTTGTTGCATACTGTTAGGATGGAGAGTCGAGGACTTCAGTGTGTTTCCTTGACTGCTGAGAATATCTTTTAACACCAGCTACCGGATTCACACCAGTTGTGTTTTGTGCTGTAGAAACAACGGAGCTGGATGCCATTTTCACAGAAACAAACAGGTTTGTTTTTGTATGTAAGAATTCCTTCTTTCTCGGCAAAGAACAACTTTCGGGGATACAATTTTCTACAAAATCTTATCTCTCAGAAAAATTAGGAAATTAAAACTTGTAAACAATTTCTCAAAATAGAAGTGAAATGGAAGCGATTTCATTTATGGAGTGCATCTGCATCTACCTACATACTCCGCAAGCGACCGTACGGTGCATGGCGGAGGGTCAGCTGTACCGCTACTAATCATTTGCTTTCCTGTTCCCGAGCGAGGGAAGAATAGCATGTCTATATACCTCCGTATGAGCCCTGCTTTGTCGTATCTTTTCTTCGCGGCCCTTGAGAGAAATTTATGTTGGCGGCAGTACGATCGTAGTGTTCAGCTTCAAATGCCGGTTCTCTGAATTTTCTCAATAGTATTCCTCGAAAAGAACGTCGCCTTCCCTCTAGGGATTCCCATTCGAGTTCGAGAAGCACCCCAGTATCACTTGCGTGTTGATCGAACCTACCGGTAATAAATCTAACTGCCCCTTCTGCATTGCTTCGATGTCTTTCTTTAATCCGAACTGGTGCGGATCCAGACACTTGAGCAGAACTTGAACATAGGTCGATTACTAGTGTTCTATTTGCGGTCTCCTTTACAGATGAACCACACTTTACTAAAATTCTCCCAATAAACCGAAGTCAACCATTCGCCTTCCCTACCACAATCCTCACATGTCCGTTCCATTTCGTATCGCTTCGCAACGTTACGTCCAGATATATAAATGGCGTGACTGTGCCAAGCAGCACACTACTAATGGTGTATCCGAACGTTACGGTTTTTTTTCCCTACTCATCCGCATTAAGTTATATTTTTCTGCATTTACAACCAGCTGCCATTAATCACACCGACATCCTACAATCACTCAAGGGCGACACTTTCCCGTATACCAAAGCATCATCAGCAGACAACCGCAGACTGTTGCGCACCCTGTCCGCCAGATCATTTATATATACAGGGTGTTACGAAAATAAAAGACGTTATGTGGACATGTGTCCGGAAAGGCTTAATATCCATGTTAGAGCTCATTTTAGTTTCGTCAGTATGTACTGCACTTCCTCGATTCACCGCCAGATGTCCCAATTGAAGGAAGGTAATGTTGACTTCGGTGCTTGTGTTGACATGCGACTCATTGCTCTACAGTACTAGCATCAAGCACATCAGTACGTAGCATCAACAGGTTAGTGTTCATCACGAACGTGGTTTTACAGTAAGTGCAATGTTTACAAATGCGGAGTTGGCAGATGCCCATTTGATGTATGGATTAGCACGGTGCAATAGCCGGGGCCGTGTACGTTTGCATCGAGACAGATTTCCAGAACGTAGGTGTCCCGACAGGAAGACGTTCGAAGCAATTGATCGGCGTCTTAGGGAGCACGGAACATTCCAGCCTATGACTCGCGACTGGGGAAGACCTAGAACGACGAGGACACCTGCAATGGACGAGGCAATTCTTCGTGCACTTGATGATAACCCTAATGTCAGCGTCAGAGAAATTGCTGCTGTAGAAGGTAACGTTGACCACGTCACTGTATGGAGAGTGCTACGGGAGAACCAGTTGTTTCCGTACCATGTACAGCGTGTGCAGGCACTATCAGCAGCTGATTGGCCTCCACGGGTACACTTCTGCGAATGGTTCATCCAACAATGTGTCAATCCTCATTTCAGTGCAAATGTTCTCTTTACGGATGAGCCTTCATTCCAACGTGATCAAATTGTAACTTTTCACAATCAACATGTGTGGGCTGACAAGAATCCGCACGCAATTGTGCAATCAATCATCAACACAGATTTTCTGGGAACGTTTGGGCAGGCATTGTTGGTGATGTCTTGATTGGGCCCCATGTTCTTCCACCTAAGCTCATTGGAGCACGTTATCATGATTTCATACGGGATACTCTACCTGTGCTGCTAGAACATGTGCCGTTACAAGTACGACACAACATGTGGTTCATGCACGATGGAGTTCCTGCACATTTCAGTCGAAGTGTTCGTACGCTTCTCAACAACAGATTCGGTGACCGATGGATTGGTAGAGGCGGACCAATTCCATGGCCTCCACGCTCTCCTGACCTCAACCCTCTTGACTTTCATTTATGGGGGCATTTGAAAGCTCTTGTCTACGCAACCCCGGTACCAAATGTAGAGACTCTTCGTGCTCGTATTATGGTCGGCTGTGTTACAATACGCCATTCTCCAGGGCTGCATCTGCGCATCAGGGATTCCATGCGACGGAGGGTGGATGCATGTATCCTCGCTAACGGAGAACATTTTGAACATTTCCTGTAACAAAGTGTTGAAGTCACGCTGGTACGTTCTGTTGCTGTGTGTTTCCATTCCATGATTAATGTGATTTGAAGAGAAGTAATAAAATGAGCTCTAACATGGAAAGTAAGCGTTTCCGGACACATGTCCACATAACATATTTTCTTTCTTTGTGTGTGAGGAATGTAAGTTTGGCCGTAACTTTTTGTAACACCCTGCATAGAAAAATTCAGAGTATGTTCTAGAATCCTGAAGGAAAGAGATGTTAAGGATACTGGTCTGTAATTTTGTGGGAGCATTCTTTTGCCCTTCTTATATGCAGGATTGACATGCGCTTTTTTCCAGTCGTTGGGAACTTGCGCTGGGCGAGAGTTTCGCGATAAATGCTAGCTATGTAAGGGGGAAATGCGCTAGCACTCTTTGAAAAACCGAGTTGGGATTCCATCCGAACTTGGCGACTTGTTCAACTGTTTCAGTTGTTTCTCCACGCTAGGGGTACTTATTACTACGTTGTCTATACGGGACTCTGTGGGAGGTCAAACTACGGTAAGCTTGCACAGTTGTCCTGCGTGAACGATTTCTTAAACGCGAAATTTATCACTTCGGTTTTAGAGTTAGATCTTCAGTCAGTTTTATGAGAGGTACAGTTACTTTGCCGTAAACCTTCTCTTTCTTGGGACCCTGAACAATTTAATGGCCTTTCAATGTCCACTGGGTAACCTCAAGGTGCATTCAGTGATCAGACCTTTGCATCGGACGCGGACTGGCTTACTCGAAAAAATTGTTCCAGGCAATGCCTCCGTGCTTTCATCGCAGGACAATTTTTTTCAGATCAAAATATTTTCAAAATTTCTGTTACGATAAAAAAGAACAGGGAGAATTTTCCACATGTTATCACTATTACTAAATTATAGACCGAACGGGACGCAAATCTAAATGAGTTTCTGTGGCGATGGAGACTGCTTTATTGAATTTTAACTGGTTTCAGGACATTTTATACCCATCACTGTTTAAGCTCCATTGATACAAGGCTTTCTAAAATTATAAATTCGTAAAACCTGGTTGGCTTTCCGCTTTAGAAATAAAGAATTTTTATAACTGTAGCAGCTTTTGTCATTGGTGATGAATAATTGTTTGCATCGAAGTCATCATTACCGTAAAAATACTTAACCAAAGGATCATTTAAAGTCTATTTCTACTCATTGCATTATACACTAACTTATTATGCCTGCACTCGATGACCCCAATTCATTCTCTTTGTTAGCAATTAATTATACCCACTAAGGACTAGAACTACTAACAAACATATGATTTACTCAGACAAGGGATAGGGTGATAGATAAAGCACATCTGTTCGTTTCCTTGGTAATGGCACCTATATCTCGAAAAATTGCTGAAATGACTCAGCTACTCTTCTGGTATCTTGTCGCTGGAAAGTAGAAGCACCAAACTGTTAACAGTTTGTTTCGAAGTATCCATCCATTGCCTGTTTTCCCAGTAGCGCTTCCCACAACCAGCAACACACCAATGAAAGACTATATGGTCAATAATGGTTAAATAAGCATTACGAGATCATAGTAGTTCATTCTTGCGCAAAAAGCAATAAAAGTCCAGTCCTGTCAAGTGCATCATTAAGGTAAAGCTGGACACTAATCCAAGAGAGTCCATACGATGGTTTGTAAGGGGGCGGGGGGAAGGGGAGAGGCATGATCAGAGGGTACGTAAAATTTTTAGTATTCTGAAAGACGAATGTCGACTTGTAAGTAGCCATAAAAAGCTCCATCCCGATTCTGTTATAATCCTACGTGTAACGATTTTTAAATCATTTTCTTGAAAGAAAAGTGCCTGACTACGGTAAATACTTTCCTTTCCCTAAGAGCAAAGGGAAGAGTCCCTACTTGCACCCGGTTATGGGCGCTCTTGAACTAATGA
Source organism: Schistocerca americana (assembly GCF_021461395.2). Classification (NCBI taxonomy): domain Eukaryota; kingdom Metazoa; phylum Arthropoda; class Insecta; order Orthoptera; family Acrididae; genus Schistocerca; species Schistocerca americana. The sequence goes on from NC_060119.1 coordinate 547,862,198, forward strand.
GTTGCTTGTCAGGTCATAAAGAAACTTAGCTAATAGAGATGGTCAGCAGAATTCAGAATATTCGTTGTTTATTCTTGATGACGTTATTTTCTGAACAGGGGGTGGCTTGCGGGCAGAGAAAATACCTCACAAAAAGTCGGGATACTATCACAGCATTTAGAATGATGATATAATGGCCTTGATTACAGTCTGACAAGGTAATGTACAATATAAGAAAATAAAGAAAAGTTCGAATTTGATCATGATTCGTAGCTCGAAAGCAATCACTTCACGGTGGCAGGAATAAGTACTTTGGTGTTGATGGACTAGCTTCAGAGCGCAGATTCTTACGTTAAGAATGTTGCTCCCATGAGACCACTGCATTGTTGTAATTTCTGTAACACTTCTTGCTTATAACGTTGTAGGAAAATTACGAAATAAAAGGTGAAGCATTCAAAGGAGGTATTCCCTGGTGTATTTGTCAAGGGACGTTTCCACTTGTCACAGAAATTTAATACAATCATTCTGGCAGCCAATACCAGGTACATTCCAACAGTGTAGGTTGATTCACGCTAGTCCAATAATTTAATCGAATCGCGGCTGGCTGGCCGGAGTGGCCGTGCGATTCTAGGCGCTACAGTCTGGAACCGAGCGACCACTACGATCGCAGGTTCGAATTCTGCCTCGGGTATGGATGTGTGTGATGTCCTTAGGTTAGTTAGATTTAAGTAGTTCTAAGTTCTAGGGGACTGATGACCTTAGATGTTAAGCCGCATAGTGCTCAGAGCCATTTGAACCATTTGAATCAATTGCGGCTGATTTGGTGATTACACGTGGTTGAACAAATTTTTTTAGCTGAAGAGTTACTAAAATTATTTACAGAAGTTGATCAGTCGAAGGGGATATTAAATGGGTCCCCTAACCCACTCGATAAACAGTCGCGCCCCACAGAACAACGTCTAACAAACCGTCTGTGTTGTGGGTATCATGAGTAGTTCACTGTCAAAATGCGATCTCACACACACACGCACACACACACACACACACACTCTTATCAGTCGGTTCTGATTCTTGTAGATTTGCACATGGCTCATTGGAGTGATGATACAACTGCCAAACTTGTTACTATTTGCAAGAGACAGAAGTGCATGTGAAATGTGTAACGAGAAGCGAACAAGAAAGATATAAACAAAGAGGCAGCTAGGTGGCTTCAGTGTAACGCATGACACGTACTGTTACAGGAACGACCGACCGGTTCATCGCCACCATGCGACTTTCAGGGCCGACGCTGCTGCTCCTAGCGGTGGCCGGCGTAGTCCTCTTGGTTGGTGACGGCGACGCTGCTGGATGCGACAAAGCAGCTGTAAAGTCTTTCAACGCTTCTGAGGTACATGTGTCGACCTTGGCTATTATTTTGTACGCATGTTACTTTGTCCTACACAAACATACAGTAATCAGGTATTAACAACAGTTGTGTAAGTTTAAAATAGGCTGTGAGCAACGAAGTTAAACTGACAGTCATACTCTCAGGATCGACAACAATTAACCGTTCACAGTTCTGAATTGAAAATAGTAATAACAAATAAAAAATTACAAAATTGGAGATGCCCTACAATATGAATTTATTTCGTTAGCTGGTTACCTGCTTACAACGCCATCATAAGATTACCCTAACACGACTCCGACCATCTTACTGTTCCCATTCTTAACTCGTACCAATACTACAGAGGCTCTCCAACACTGAAAAATCACCTTAGCATTGAACGAAATGGGGATAATCCTGCCTGCACCTTAGGAGCAGGTGATAAATTAATCACATGAAATTACATGTTCCAGAGACATATTAAGTCTCAAATTTATCCATGATAATGAATATAGGCTGAAGCAATGAATTAAAATGTGTCGGAATGACAGGATTCGAACCTGCGTTTTATGCCAAGTAGGCAGATGCGCTAGCCACTTAAAAAAATAATATATTTTGATCGTTATTGTTCGTTGCATTTGTTCGGGGCGGACGTCTCATGACGCCCATACTAGTTCATCGGTGATCCATTCACTCAGGTTTTTATTTATTTTTAATTTTTTTAATCACGGAGGGCAGCTAACCCTCCGACCGTACATGCTGAGCTACCGTGCCGGCAACCACTGAACCACTTTGACACTGTGGTTAATTCACCTCTGTTGGCTTGTGGCAGTATGTAGCGTTAGATGTCAATGCACAGTCTGGAACCGCGCGACCGCTATGGTCGCAGGTTCGAATCCTGCCTCGGGCATGGATGTGTGTGATGTCCTTAGGTTAGTTAGGTTTAAGTAGTTCTAAGTTCTAGGGGACTGATGACCTTAGAAGTTAAGGCCCATAGTGCTCAGAGCCATTTGTCAATGCACAGTCATTTAATTTGCGTAAATAACGACTCGTTGATTTGTGTACGCGGTGATGGCACCCGATAGTGTCCCAGATCGGTTCCACGGGATTTAGATCAGGCGAATTTGGTCGCCAAGACATCGACGTGAGTTCGGTATAACGCTCCTCAAATTAGTGTAGCACGGTTCTGGCTCCGAGACAGGAAGAACTATACTGCTGAAAGACATCGCTGTTGGATAAGACATCAAGCATGTAGGGACGCTGGTGGTTCACAGCTGTCAGCGTATCTTCGATTACTACCACAGGTCTCATGCAAGCGCAGGAGAATATCTTCCGTAGTATAATACTGCTCCCAGCAGCCTGCGTCCGTGTCGCGCTGCACGTTTCGAATTCCGTTCACCTCAGTGACAGCGTTTGTTGAGACGACCATTGACCTAGTGTACCAAAAATGTGCTTCACCCGAAGAACCGAAACGTTTCCATTCATGGACGGTCGAATGCTGATGATCCCGTGCCCACTGCAATCGTAACTGACCATGTCGTTGGGTGAACGTGTGAACATGTACGGGTGGTCTGCTGCGGAGCTACATGTTCAGATATGTGTACTGAACGGTGTGCTCCGAAATACTTGGTCGTGCGCCAGCATTGTGCTCTTTCGCCAGAGATGCCAAAGAACACCATCTATCCTACTTTTCGAAGAAGACAAGCCTCTGAACCCCACATCCTGTAAAGAGTCGTGGACGTCCAACCATTTAACGGTGTTAGTTTCATTGTTCTTCCACCTCTTTCTGTAGATGCTCACGACAGTAGCACGTGAGCATTCGACCAGCTTCGTGTTTTCGAGATACTCGTTCACAGGTTTTGCGTAATAATAATCTGTCCTCTGACAAAGTTGCTTATCTCAATGGATTTCACCGCTGCGCTCACATACTTTTCATAGCGCGTCACCAACCGGTGTCCAACTTCGCGGAGGGCAGTGGCCATAATGTTTTGGGTTATCAGTGTATAATTACGTCGAATATAGTCTTGAAACATTCGAAACTACACACATTTCCATGTGATCTGTTATTTTCAGTGCTTTAAAAATACTGCGCGATAATGCGCACATAATCCCAAACAGTGTTATTATATTCAGTTTAAAAATATTAACAATTAATATTTAAAAAACGAAAAAATGCGTGGTGCGGATGCGTTGTCTCTGACAGCTAAGGACCTGCATAATGTGCTGTATCGATGGATAAACAGCGTCTAGCTATGTTGTCGAGCTACCCGAGTTAGATTAGGTACGGAGAGAAAATCACAGACTTTCTCGCAGGACCACTGTGACGGCTTGTGTGGCCGAGCGGTTCTAGGCGCTTCAGTGTGGAACAGCGCGACCGCTACGATCGCAGGTTCAAATCCTGCGTCGGGCATGGATGTGTGTGGTGTCCTTGGGTTAGTTAGATTTAAGTAGTTCTAAGTTCTAGGGGACTGATGACCTTAGATGTTAAGGCCCATAGCGTTGAGAGCCCTTTCTGAACAGCTACTGTCCGACTAACCCCTCCAGAGATGCACCAGACAGCCCGGCTTTGTTTGCGCCCACTGTGTCGCCACTTCTACTGTGTAAAACATTTTGCCAGTGATTTCGTAAGAATTAAATATTTCCGGTCGCGGAAATTGTGCTTATTTCAAGAAAGAAAACTATTAAATCAAGATTAGTTTCCTGACATGCTTAGAGACACTAGTGAGATGTATATAACATGTGAATTTCATAGATTTTTACATGATTTTTGTAGGATGTAGAGACTTAAAACTTCATATTTTTTAAATGTTAATTATTAAGAAAATAGTGAAAAAAGCTGTTTTTCGAAGTTTATACGCAGCAAATCTAAAGTGTTCCACAACTTTGGAAAGCTCAGTTATCGAGTGCCGCAGTTTGGTAATCAAAACAAAAGAAATTGTTTCAGTGAGTTCAGTTGCTTACGCGATATCACGTGATAAGTTTGCGACCGAGAAAATTTCACCCGGTTCAAAAAATTAACGTAACTCTAGCCCTAATTAAAACTAAGAACAAAATTTCAGCGTACGTAGGTGGATACCATAAGTGAACTTCAAGTTTTCTTTCATGCGATACTTGAAGGCGATTTTTCACCGCTGCAGAGAGCAGAACACTGGTGCGATTGCCTGTAGACAGTATTTGCCGCGACAGCGCTGCGACATTCGACCTCAGACGTCAGATGACAACCAATTTAAATAAATCTATAAAACCTTGTCACTCTATATTTAGGAGACATATTTCCAAGAAGAGTATTACTTAGTATCCATTCTGTGTACTGTAGAGGTGGGGAGGATGCATCAGCCAGCAAAACACTATTCCGTGTCGCTCATAGTGCTGCAGCATCTAGCAATGTCCAGGCCAGTTTAAAATCAATATAGCGATTACAAATGGCTGTAACTATTTAATGCGTAGTGATACACCGATAAGAATAACAGAGAGTGTAAAAATTTTTATGTACTTTTCAGGAGTTCTGTATCACACCGCTTAGTCACAACGGACGACGTATCAGCAATAATCCATTTCAGACCATACAATCTGAAGCAGATATAGAGGCACAGCGAGAGCTATCAAAAAGGCGCATTTTCAAATCTTGAATTGTTTTTGGCAAAAGAGGTAATACATAATGTCTTTCACCTGACCTCATAAAAAGAAATCCACGGGATGTAGGTAGACAAAAGCAGAAGACAATGTCGTTATGTTCACTACGACCGAGCCAACAGTTTGGAAGATCTTGATTTAAAAATGTACGAACGCCCATGCCTTATTGTACAGGAGACCCATCTCGCTGGGAGCTATAATCGGTATGCACCTGAGGCATCAAGCATGCCAACACTTTGCTCAATCAAGAAAAATCCACTGTACAGTTTTTGTGCTGAAATCGCACAGAACGCATTAACTGTCGACGAGTTTTGTTGATATGCAATTACTTACTAGGTGTGCCGGATAACCTTGTCACTTATGTTGGAGGTTGGGTCATCGCGAAAAATGCGACGTGTAGTAAATGTTTCTCGCTCTGTCGCTTCCATCATTGCAATAGCACAATTGAGCTTCCGATACACTAAGCCTACGAAACGATTGAAATTTTGAACTTTCTTTTATATTCTCTACAATACTTATTGATTGATCGCTACGGATTAAATACAGCATTAAAAATTCTGTATAATGTTGACCTGTGATGATGTTACGAACTTTCAGGGATGGTGGACAGGCGTAAGTGTATCAATTCGAGTTAAGCGACTCTGGTCCCGAAACGGCCGAGTCGAAAGTTATAAACGGAATTCGTTCTAATACCTCTGGCAGTGGAATGTATGTACCGGTACTGTTGTTGTTAAGACTAAGTTTCTTCAACGCATCCCAGTTGTTAATCGTCAACGGATGTGCTTCCAACGCGATGGACCCCCACGTGACTTTAAACTGAGGGTTCGTGAATGCCTGGATAAGAGATTTCATGAAAAGTGGATAGACAGAGGAGGTTCTCTTTCGTGGCCATCAGAGTAACGTTATCTTATTCATCTTGATTACTTCTTGTAGGGCTGTGTGAAAAGTCTTGTGTACGAGACGCCTGTAGAGACTGAAGAGAATCTTCTGGCAAGAATTCCCGTTGCCTGCAACTCTGTTCAAACGACACTGGGGTTATTAGAAAGGATGCGACAGAACTTTGTGCTAGGGTGCCATATCTGCAGTTAGGCCGTGGAATACTGTTTTGAACAACTGTTGCAGATGTAGGAGCTTGCGAATTTTGAACAAGGTAAATGGAACTCATTACTACTGTCCCATAGACTTAGGATTTTCGATCTGTATAATGTCAAGTTAAGTGCGCCGCTACTAGTCCACCAACAGGGGAATTAGCGGAGGGTGTTGGAGAGTATTGAGCGGGAATTACATACGTCATGATAAGGTTTCGGAAGCTGGGGACTGTAGTGTGAGAGCTGCGCGAGCCTAAAATGGAACGTGAGAAGATTTACGTTTATACCTTTCGACTCGGTAGTTAAAAGGCTGGGGTCCCTTACCTCAGAATGTCCCTGTTTCATTTTGAATTGCCATTTATTTATTAGACTAAAGCAATGTTGTTCAACGAAGGCTACATAACACAAAGACACACCGCACGAAAAGAAAAAAAAAAAAAAAAAAAAAAAAACAGGGCGTTGTGGCAGTCCGCACGTGCGAAGAGCCCATTATGACTGTATTTTAAGCTTCTAGGTTAACTCTTGATGTAGTTAAAGTAGTTTCAGCTGTAAGCTTGTGGCTGCCGAACTGCTACTGACCATCGTGTATCCTGTCTGTGTGCAGTACCTGGGCGTGTGGTACGAGATCGCCAGGTTCGGACTGGCTCCCTTCGAGGCAGGCGCCCAGTGTGTCACGGCGGAGTACTCACTGGCTGGAGACAACAACGTGACCGTACACAACAGGATGTACAACACGTCTGCAGGGGCCTTCAACGACATCATCGGCTGGGCCGCGTTTGATGACCCTAATTCCGGAGAGGCCAAACTCACGGTGCACTTCCCAGGTGTACCAGGTGAGTATGGGGAATTTGGCACAACAGAAAGTATTCGCTTTTAATGTAGTTGCTTAGTCTGATGCAACTACACAACATCAAGTAAATGAAGTACTATACACGATGCAGTACTCCTTTTACGGATGAGATTTTGTTTTAAAACGTGATTTTGTAGGTTCTTTTCAGTGCTGTAAGAGATACGTTGAGTAGTGACGTTAAAAATATGTCATTGATTTCACTCTTACAGTGAGACAAACAAATAACTGTAACTGACAGTAAATAGACAGCCCATATTTTTTCTTTTCACCGGAGAAATAACATTCAAAATTATGAGTAGTGACAAGGCTACTTCCGCGTTTCGGTGTTCACAGAGTTTGGTTTGTTTATGTTGACAGTGACAGCTCCCTACTGGGTCCTGGACACAGACTACAAGAGCTACGCAATCGTCTGGGCGTGCAGGGAGCCTGCAAACGAAACCTCCAACATTACCGGTATGTGCACTGCTCACCATAAATATTGCAACACCAGCCAAGAAACCAAGGAATGGAAATTTTTGTTATTGGTCACATAGAAAACATTAGTAGAAACAAACGATTAAATTTGTGGATATTTTGGGTACGAAGGGGTGTCTGAAATTTAATGTGTAGCTAGTTACCAGCTTAGGTCGCAACAAAGACTCCTGCCTGTGATAGGGTTGAACTGGGCTCTGATGATTGATGAGTTAATGTCATTAAATATTGCTTCAACTGTTTTTGTGAATCATAAACCATTATCGCCAAATAACGGTGAACGTGCTGATCTCGGCAGTACTCATACAGCGTTCATATTATTTCAGATTTAGTGTCAATAGCTGTATGCTGTACATACACAAAACTGGTGTGCGTCATTGATAGGTCCACTCAAGTAATTAAACCTAATATAGTTTAACCGGTAGAAGAAATAACCCAAACTGTAGATGCTGAAGTTCCGTTTCATTCTGGGGAATGGCAATGAAGAACCTATGAAGGAATTGTGACTGGAAACTGACGCGTTTCAATAGCATAAATTGTTACTGGCACATTTCAGGAATTTATAAAGAACTTGGAGAAGTTAGTCACAGCATCAATTTCTAATAAGAATTTTTACAGATACATTGGCCCATTATTTCACCACGAGACACAATTACCAAAATTAGGAATGGTTACATTCACAAAATTTAAAAAAAGTATCGTTGAGTCATTAATAAGTCAGCCCATCATCCTCATGTCATCGTTGCTGTCACTCCACATGTTCCTGCCATCGTGTCAGCACCAACATACAAGGTTTCACCGTTCATGCAAAAAAATGACATTCATCAAACATTTTCGTTGATTTATACTTACAATTTCGGTCACTGCAGTATAATGTGGCCTATCTTTTGATTTTTTACGAAATATACACTGAAGAGCCAAAGAATCTGGTACACCTGTCTAATATCACGTAGAGCCCACGCGATCACACAGTAGTGCCGCAACGTGACGTGTCATCGAGCCGACTACTGTCGGAAGTAGAGATGGAGGGAATTCACACCATGAATCTTGCAGAGGTGTCCATAAATGCGTAAGAGTACGAGGGGGGTGGAGATCTCTTCTGAACAGAACATTGCAAGGCATCCCAGATACGTTCCATAATGTTCGTGTCTGGGGAGTTGGGTGGCCAGCGGAAGTGTTTCAACTCAGAAGCGTGCTCCTGGAGCCACTCTGCAGCAATTCTGGACGTGTGGGGGGTCACACTGTCCTGCTGGAATTGCTCAAGTCCGCCGGAATGCACAATGAACATGAATGAATGCAGGTGATCAGTCAGGATGCCTACGTACGTGTCACCTGTCGGAGTCGTATCTAGACGTATCAGAGGTCCCATATCACTCCGACTTCTCACGCTCCACACCATTACATAGCCTCCACCAGTTTGGACAATCCCGTGCTGACATGCATGGTCAACGGATTCATGAGGTTATCTCCATCCGCTAGGTAGAATTTGTAACGAGACTCGTGCGGAGGATGAGGAAAAGTGGGCACATCGTGGCAGAGGGTCTTTGGGACAAAGCGAATTACATCATTCTGATTATGGGATATATATATGATTTGCAGATATAGGACGTCGATATGGTCGTGCAGTTGGAGTGGGAAAACTCGATGGGGGGGGGGGGGGGGGGTATGAGGATAGTAAGACTAGTAACGAGTGGGAGCTTGTGGACATTCAGGCAATGCTGGCAGTGGCTAGTAAGGGTTCCATTACGCCTTAGCAGGTGTGAAGCAAGGTAATAGGATGTAATTCACATGTAGAGCACATTTCTCGTTTTGGAAATTTTTCATCTACTATGAATAATTTGTACATGCTTGTTAGTGATGGACATCTGATTGCGTGGTGGTCGACGGATAGTCTAATGACTTTTAATGAATTACATGTATAGACAGAACATTTGTCGATGGTAAATTGCAAGTATTAGAGATGGAACTGACTAGTAATATGTCTTATGATTATCGCCTATGTGGATTGATTTTGAGGTACCACTGGTTTGTACAGGAGATGAAGTGATTTGAATCTGTATTTGAGAAGCTGAGAGGGTTTATGGATGGCATGGGAAGCAGTGTCGTAGACATATTACATATTACAACTAATTGCTGAGGACTGGTGGGTGGGGCACATAAGCGACGTAGCGCAGGTAAAAGAGAAGGAATGTGATGGAAACTTATGATAATACTGTATGTATTTGAGTGATATGGGACAGAGTATGGTCGATGGTTATAAAACAGGAGGGATGTCCGATAAAAATGGATTTACGCGGTCCACACACACTAATGTGACAACCGCCTATGTTCGACGTCACGCGCAGTAGTCACTCAGATAGGGAAGGAGGAAGCGCTAGCAGTGTATGCTACATCAAGCTGGTTGGGGTACACGAAAAACATTGAAGTTATTGTTGTATTTATTTATTGTTCCGTGGGACCAAATTAAGGAGAAGTCTCCATGGTCATGGAACGAGTCAATACATGAAATTATAACACGATAGTAGAAACAGATAAAATGAAATATAAGAAACATATTCAGGCGACAATTCGTAAGTTTAAATAAAGAAAATCAACAATGTAACACTGGAATTTGCTTAATTTTTCAGCTCTTCCTGGAGCTCCTCGACAGAATGGCTTGGTTCAAATGGCTCTGAGCAATATGCGACTTTACTTCTGAGGTCATCAGTCCCCTAGAACTTAGAACTAATTAAATCTAACGAACCTAAGGACATCACACACATACATGCCCGAGGCAGGATTCGAACCTGCGACCGTAGCGGTCGCTCGGCTACAGACTGTAGCGCCTAGAACCGCACGGCCACTCTGGCTGGCTCGAAAGAATAGAATGAGTGATCCATGAGAAAACTCTTCAGTTTAGACTTAAAAGTGTTTGGGCTACTGTTAAGATTTTTGAGTTCTTGTGATATCTTATTGAAAATGGATGCAGCAGAATACTGCACTCCTTTCTGCACAAGAGTCAAGGAAGTGCATTCCACATGCAGATTTGATTTCTGCCTAGTATTAACTGGTGAAAGCTGCTAACTCTTGGGAATAAGCAAATATTGCTAACAACAAACGACATTAAAGAAAATATATACTGTGAGGGCAATGTCAGAATTCCCAGACTATTGAATAGGGGTCGACAAGAGGTTCTCGAACTTACACCGCACATAGCTCGAACAGCCCGTTTTTGAGCCAAAAATACCCTTTTTGAATCAGAAGATCTACCCCAAAAAATAATACCATATGACATAAGCGTATGAAAATATGCGAAGTAGACTGCTTTTCGTGTTGAACTGTCACTTATTTCAGATACTGTTCTAATGGTAAATAAAACAGCATTTAGTTTCTGAACAAGATCCTGATAATGGGCTTTCCACAACAGCTTACTATATATCTGAACGCCTAGGAACTTGAACTGTTCCGTCTCGCTTATAATATGCCCATTCTGTCTGATCAAAGTATCAGTTTTTGTTGAATTGTGAGTTAGAAACTGTAAAAACTGAGTCTTACTGTGATTTAGCATGAAATTATTTTCCACAAGCCATGAACTTATTTCATGAACTACATTATTTAATACTGCTTCAATATTACACACAACATCCTTCACTACCAAGCTGGTGTCATCAGCAAACAGAAGTATTTTTGAATCACCTGTAATACTAGAAGGTATATCATTTATATAAATAAGAAACAGCAGTGGACCCAGCACCGACCCTTGGGGAACGCCCCATTTAACAGTGCCCCATTGGGACTGAACATCACACCACTCTCAATATTGCGGAGAATTACCTTCTGCTTTCGGTTCTTAAAGTAAGAGGCGAACCAATTGTAAGCTACCTCCCTTACTCCATAATGATCCAACCTCTGCAGTAGTATTTTGTGGTCAACACAGTCAAAAGCATTCGTTAAATCAAAGAAAACACCTAGCGTTCGCAACCTTTTATTTAATCCGTCCAAAACCTCACAGAGAAAAGAGAATATAGCAATTTCAGTTGTTAAACCATTTCTAAAACCAAACTAATATACATAGAACAGTACTTCAGTATTCTGCTAGATACCCTGTCATATCCATGAGAGTTCTTGGTCTTTAGTGATTTAATTATTAACTCAATCTCCCTCTTGTAAGTATCATGGAGGAACATTTCAGGTAACAGTCTCGGATCACTTTCTTCTACGAGCGCTATGATTCCCTGTTGGGACTAGGTTTCTATTTAGTTCACCTGCAACATTCAGAAAATGATTATTAAATACTGTACAGATAAGCGACTTTTCAGTAACATGGACATTCCCACTACGTACTGATTCTATATCCTCGACCTCTCTCTGCAGACCAGCCACTTCCTTTACGACTAACCATATGGTTTTAATTTTATCCTGAGACTTAGCTATTCTATCTGCATATCACATACTGTTTGCCTTCCTAATAACTTTTTTAAGCACCTTACAATACTGTTTGTAATGGGCTGCTGCATTTAGATTTTGATTGTTTCTCACGTTTTGATACAATTTCCACTTTGTTCTACAGGATATTCTTATCCCTCTAGTTAGCCACCCAGGCTGCCTGTTTGTTCTAGTACCCTATTTTGAAAGTTCTAACGGAAAGCAACTTTCAAAGAGCACGAGAAAAGTCTTGAGGAAAGCATTATATTTATCGTCTACTGCATCAGCACTATAAACATCTTGCCCCTCTTAAACCTTGATAAGGTTTACAACGGTCTCTACAACAACTGGATCAGCTTTCCTAAAAAGTTGATAACTATACTTAACATGTGTTGCAGCACAAAAATCTTTTAGAGTTAAAATTTGTGCATCATGATCTGAAAGGCCATTCACCTTTTTGCTAACGGAATGCCTTTCTAGGAATGAGGAATGAACAAAAATGTTGTCTATGGTTGTTCTACTGTTCCCTTGCACTCTCGTTGGAAAGAATACGGTTTGCATAAGATTATATGAATTAAGGAGGTCTACCAGCATCCTTTTCCTTGCACAATCACTTATACAATTAATACTGAAGTCACCACATATAACTGACTTTTTGTATTTCCTATAAAGTGAACCAAGAACCTCCTCTACTTTAGCAAAAATGTTGTGAAATCGGAGTCTGGGGATCTATAAATAACAACAATTAGAAGTTTAGCTCCACTACATTTAACCACACCTGCACAACATTCAAACACCTTTTCAGTGCAGTACTTTGAAACATCAATTGACTGAAATGGGATACCGTTTTTCACATACATGGCTACTCCCCCACACCGCAAAGAGCTCCTAGAAAAGCTGCCAGCCAACCTGTATCCTGATAAACGAAGCCTCTGAATTATCTCCTTCTTTAAGAAGTGTTCAGATATATCAATAATTTCAGAGTCGACATCTATAAGCAGTTCACTACCTTGTATATTTTGATGAAATATACTAATTCCCTCATTAATCGGATACCTAAGGTTTGTCGAAAGTGGTTCCCTTGTTAGAGAGACTTCCCTTAAGCAGGAATACCTATCAGCTGACTTCAATCTAAAAAAGGTACAGCTCTAACACACACTACTACAGGAATTTTCCCTTGAGTGATCCCACCACCCCCACCTATGATGTCACCTATAACCTCTGCCAACCTCCCCTTCCCATACCTGTTGAGGTGCAGGCCATGTCTAGTGTAAGGCAGAATTAGAGCGATTAACCTGATGTTCAAAAGGTCATGATCTTTAGATTTTGGACCAAGGGTGGAAGCATTTCCGAAACGCCAAGTTTCGTGAACCGTTCACATGTTGCCATATTTACATATACCATGCATGGAAATCCAAAAACCGGCACCGAGAGAACTGCGGTGCTGCACGGGCTTTACACTACATGTGTGTATGATCGATGCAGAGAAGGGTTCGTGTGAAGAAAGTGCAATTATTGAGCGACTGACGGCTCAAATGAACCAAAAGGCTACCAATGGTGTCTCCTCAACGACTGTTCAGCGAATATTGTTGCCTGTGGGTCTCCAGAGCAGGTACTTGTTTCATGCAGCCATTCTAATTGCTGTTCATTGGCGAAGAAGGCTGGAATTTCCATGTCAGTACAACAACTACACATCCACTGAGATGCAACAGGTGGACGTTTCAAAGGACTCACGTTTTACGCTCTTGGACAGATGGTTGTCTGCGTGTACTCGGTGGAACTCCTGAAACAAACACGCTGACACAGTTTTCGGTAGTGTCCACGTCAGAGATCATTCCCTGGGTGATTTCTTCCTTCCAGTAGGAACAATGGACCAACAGAACTATGTATCTAATCTTATGTACCATGTCCACCCCAAGTTGCTAGCCATAGTTAAATTTGGTGGAAGGATTAGATTTCCCTGGATGGTTTGTGAGGGTGGGTAGTGGAAGTATGTTGGAAGCCTTCGATAGATAGTTAGTAACTAGTGTGGGGGACGGCAATAAACACAGCTGCTAGGGCTTTTAGAAAGGAGAAAAGTCTTTCACTAGGGTGGCGACAGGACTTGGTTTCACCACTGGACGCTGTATTTAGTTTTCTGGGGAGTGTTATTGTAGTGTCTTCTGCACCAGTTGGTGTATTCATTTTTGATGAAGTGTCAAAATCTAGCAGCGTGCATTTGGATAAAGATATTGGTAAGCAGGATGACTTCGGAGGACAAGGGTGACTGATATTCGTATCACTGAGATTCGCGCCCTGTGCTACATGGTTCGTTTCAAACAATGGCCACTTTTCTTAATGACAAGCTCTTTGTATGTATGCACGCGAATATAAAGTATTATGTCCGGTTCCGACTGCGCAGTGGTTCAGAAATAATGGTTAAGGTTAAAAAAATCATTGCTTTTGCAACAGGTATCAAGATGATTACTTATATTGTGAAAAACGGAAAATATTATACACAACGGCAATCGTCTGCATATTTTCAGACAGGAGGTAGCGGCAATAACTGGACATCAGGCATATCGATCCAGAAAATGTCCTATAGATGTAATAACAGCAAAGCCCAATGATTATACTATGTAACGAATTATAAGAAAAACGCAACCACAGATATTTAGCAGAATTGTTACATTTTAGTCACTGTACTGGAATCAAAGAAGAAATGTTTTAATCTTTGCTCCAGAGTTTTTTTTATTCACTTCTTCCGCAGTCTGACTGTTACACAGGAATGAATTAGATTATGCTTTCACTTATTACTCTGACTGTTTTTCTCCACATCAGTCCTTGCAACCTTTATCACTAAAAGCTAACCCTCCTCTCTGATTTTTGCACGCACCTTATAACCCTATTAGGTTTCTACTGTTCTATTACCTAACGTCATCTTTTCCTACTGCTTTTAGTGCCAGATTCAGTGTATATGTATATTCACTGACAATGGATGACACACATTTCATGATCCACTCTTTTTACGCCGGCTGATTCTTTGTAAACGACCAGAGAAAGTAACTCTTATTTCCTTCGCAAAATATCTCCGAATAATTCGCTTAAACCATATAATTGTTAAAACTTTTATGTTATTTTGTGTCGATTTACAAATGTTATTGAGATGTAGAGGATAAGTTTCTATTTGAAAGAGCCCGTTAGTACCACATGCGAACACGGAGGATCAAAAGAAAAACAGAAAATGAATTTATTTCCAAAACTTGTTTTTAATTTAATTTGAAACTGTTGTGATCGTGTCGGACAATAAATTATTTTCAAAACAATGTGTCTCTATAACTTATATATTTTTGCAAACTGGTTGCATGGAGACTTGCACGTAATTGAAACTTACTTGTACGCCATCGAGACCGAAAGTTGCGAAAATGAAAGGTGTCAAATTTGACCATGGTTATGCTATGACAGCAGGACTGAAGCTATTTGGGCAACAGATTCTATCCATCTGTTCTCCTTTGTTAAACCTCATTCTAAACTGAGAAAACGAAGAGTACGAATTTCGGGGAAAGGCCATAGGTCTGGATGAGCTGCACTTGTTATGTACACAGATAAAAATTTTGCTCTAGGTGCGATGATGTGCTATCATCCATAAGTTCACAAGATGTGACAGTGTAATACATGGCGCAGTTCACAGTTGTATTCAAAGGCAAATGATCGACTAATAGTTGAAATAACATTAGACTTAACTATCTTAAGGTAATCGTAGCATGAGAACATGTTATGACGAGAGGCTGATATTGCCTATTCTACCTTTCTCAAGGCAGAATAAAGTGTAGCATACGGTGCAGAGTGTTGAGTGGTACGCTGGATAGGTAGTGTCCCTATTTTCTGAGGTGAAACTTTTACATACAGAGAAAGGTGGTGAACGAATATGTTGAGGTAGGAAATATAATTTGAGAAAATACAGCATAAGTAACCGAAGGACCCAGCTACATACCATCACTACGGACGTGGGAAGGAACAATACAAGCACTGCACATACCAAGCAATACATGGACTTCTAATCCTATTGTTCTGTACCACTGATCATTCTAACATTTCGTTACTTGTAAGAAACTCCTCAAGAAGGAATAAATAATAGTAACTCTCGACAGTTCCGAATTCGTTAATAGAAATCATCATTAGGATTTTGCTAACAGAGCCATATGGTGCATTTTCAGAGACCTCATGGATCCTGTCACGGAGTGCCCAGCTGACAGATGAGCTGGAGCAGCAGGTGAATGGCAAGCTGGAGGCCCTGGGTCTGCCTCGGAGCCGCTACACAGACACCCCACAGGACCCACAACAGTGCACTGTCAGAGTCAGCACGTGCGACAAGCCTGCAGTCTCCCAGTTTAACGCCTCTGAGGTAACACTCAACGTAGTAAACTCCATTTCAACAGCGAACTTGTGACTTTTGACCAGCTGCTGACCATCGTGTATCCTGTCTGTGTGCAGTACCTGGGCGTGTGGTACGAGATCGCCAGGTTCGGACTGGCTCCCTTCGAGGCAGGCGCCCAGTGTGTCACGGCGGAGTACTCACTGGCTGGAGAGAACAACGTGACCGTACACAACAGGATGTACAACACGTCTGCAGGGGCCTTCAACGACATCACTGGCTGGGCCGAGTTTGATGACCCCAACTCTGGAGAGGCCAAACTTACAGTGCACTTCCCAAACGTACCAGGTCAGTAAGGAGAAGTTCATGCAAGGATTTTTATTTTCTTAACTAGTATGTCAGTTAGCCTGCTGCAACTAGACTACATCAAGTAAATGAAGTAGTAAACACGATGTAGTACTCCTTCTAGGGACGGGATTTTATTTTAAAACGTGATTATGTAGCTTCTTTCAGAGTTGTAAGAGACATGTTTAGTGGTGACCTTAATAATGTTAATACTGATTGCTGGCTTAGACTATTTGACCTTGGCGTGCAATGTATGTCATCAGTCTTCTGATTGTATTATGGGGGCCACCAAGAATTCCTCTCCTGTGGCAATCTTTTCATCTCAGAGTAGCAATTGCAGTCTATACGCTCAGTTATCTGCCATATGTATTCCAGTCTCTGCTTCCCTCTACAGTTCCTATCCTCTACTACTCCCTCTAGTGATATGCAAGTTATTCTCTGATTGCTAAATATCTATCCTACGATCTTGTCCCTACAGCCTGATTCCTCTCTGTGCCAGTGAGTAACTCTTCATTTCTTACCTATTCAGGACATCTGATCTTCAACAGTCCTCCATAGTACGACATCTCAAATGCTTCGATTCTCGCCTGTTCCGGTTTTCCCACAGTCAACCTTTCACTACCAAACATGGTCTGCTCTATACGTCCACTCTCAAAAATTTTTTCTTCAAATTTTGGCCAATGTTTGATACGAGTAGACTTCTCGTGGCCAGGAATGCCCGTTTTACTACTGCTAGTCTACTTTACATGTCCGCCTTGATCCGTCCATTATAGCTTATTTAGTTACCTAGGTTGCCGAATTCCTCACCTTCGTCTACTTCCTGATCCCCGGTTTCAATGTTAAGTGTGTTCTCGTTTTGCTACTTCCCATTACTTTCGGCTTTCCCCATTTTACTCTCAGTCCACATTTTGCAATCTCTAACTGTCCTTTCTATTCAGCAGATGCATGAAATATGCTTCACTTCCACTCAGCATAGCAATGTCATCAACGAATCATGACACAGATATCCTTTCACCTTTAATTTTAATCCCACTAGTGAAACTTACTTTCGTTTCCCGTCGTTGCTTCTTCGATATAGTGATTGAAGAGTAGAGGAAAAGACTACATCCATGTCGTATTCCCTTTTTAATCCGAGCACTTTCTTCGACTCGTGGTCAAACAGTTGCGCCTTGGTTCCCGTATGTATTGTATATTACCTGTCTTTTCCAAACGCTTACACGTATTTCCCTTAGAATTTCGAACATCTTACACCATTTTACATTGTCGGACGCTTTTTCCAGTTCGACAAATTTATGAATGTATCTTGATTTTTCTTTACAGTTGGCTGCATTTTCAACAGCAACGTCAGAACATCCTCTCTGGTGTCTTTACCTTTTCTGCAGTCAAACTGAGCGCCATCTAACACATCCTTAATATTCTTCCCCATTCTGCTATGTATTACTCTTGTCACCAATCTGTATGCATGAGCTATTAAGCTGACTGTGTGAGAACTCGCAGACTTGTCGGCACTTGTGATCTTGGGAATTGTAGTGTTGATGCTTCTTCCGAAAGTCTGTTGGTGTACCTCTCGTCTCATGTCTCTTTTTTCCTAATGCTGACTTCCCTATCTGTTAGGTGTCGACACCTGTTCGTTATTCCATCACGACATCAGGGAAGTCCTCTTCTGATAGAGGCGTTCGTTGTGGTGTTTCCAGCTATCTGCTGCGTTCTTTGCGTTTAACAGTGGAATTCCCATTGCACTCTTAATTTACCACCCTTGCTTGGAATTCTGCTGAAGGTTGTTTTGACTTGTCTGTATACTGAGTCAATCCTTTTGAAAATCATATCGTTTTCAATTTCTTCATCTTTGTGATGCAGCAATTTTCACCTTAACTTCCCTACACTTCCTCTCTATTTTTTCGTAAATGACTTGTATCTCTGTTTTCCAGAATCTCCCTGAACAGTGGATCAGCTGAGGTTTTTGATCCTGTTACTCATAGGCTCTTCGCCGTTACCTTCCTTGTACGTATCTTTTTCTCTCCAACTTCTCTGATCGCCTTTTTTAAAGATTCATTGCACTTCAGCTGAACTGCCTACTAACACATTCATTATCAGAGTATCTATAGCCTCCATGACTTCAAGTTTATCTCTTCACTACTTAGTATCTCCGTGTCTCAATTCTTTGTGCATTGATGTTCCTGACCAGTCTCTTAAACTTCAGCCTACTCTTGGACATTACTAAATTATGATCTGATTCTGTATATGCTGCTGGGAACGCCTTATAATCCAATATCTGTTTTCAGGATCTTTGCCTGAAGAAAATGCACTCTAACTGGACTCTTCGTGTATTTCCCGGCCTTTTCCTAGTATGCCTCCTCCTCTTGTCATTCTGGAACGGAGTGTTCACTATTATTAACTGAAATTCATTGAGTGTTTCTCCTTGTCATTCCTCCTACCAATCTCATATTCTCCTGTAACCCTCTCCTTAAGTGCATTCTGGTCCCCCATGACAATAACATTTCATCCCCCTTTACGTAATGAATTACTCATTCAACATCATAATATACTTTCGCTTTATCTTTTGCTTGCGTTGTTTGCATGTAAACCTGCACTATTGTTGTCGGTGTTAGTCTGCTATCGATTTTTATCAGAACAACTAAAGTGCTGCACTTATCACAGTGGCTCGATCTCTATCTTACCCTCCCATTCATTACGAATCTTATCTCATTATACAATTTTCTGTTGCTGTTGATATTACCCCCTACTCGTATGACAATGAACTCTTGTCTGCCTTCCATGTCACCTCACTGACTCCCACTATATTTAGATTGGTCCTTATCATTTTCAATTTCTGATTTCCCGGCTTTTCTACCACATTTTAAATTCTGAAACTTCCCGTCCCGATACGTAGAACGTTGCACTTTCGTTCAATATTTTTCTTTCGATCGCTGCTCCTTGGCAGTCTCTTCCTGGAGTTCTGAACGTTAGAATAATCGGCAGTTTTCTATCATTAGATAGATCACCATACACTTTTAAGTCAAAAGAACTGTGACAGACGGTCAATAAGAAGCCATCAGTTTTCGTACATACCAAAGAAATAACTTTTAAAACTACAAGTAGCAGCTAAGCTGCGTATATCTCTAGAAGCTCACTCAGTTCTGTTCCTTTGTGTTGACAGTGGCAGCTCCGTACTGGGTCTTGGACACAGACTACAAGAGCTACTCAATTGTCTGGGCCTGCAGGGAACCTACAGATGAAACTTCCAACATTACGGGTATGTACGCTGCAGCCGATAATATAGCATCACCAGCCAAGGTAGCAATAAAATAAATTTTAGTTACTGGTAAAACACAGTATAGTAATAAGTGTATATGAAGGATGGTGGAAGGATGTAATTCACATGTGAAATCGACTTTTATTTCAAGTAAGTTTACTCTGCTGTGGACTTTCTTTGAATATTTAGGAGATGAAGGCGCCTGCTTATTTTGTGATTGAGGGTTAGTCCAATGTTTTTTAATGTGTTAGGTGAAATGATAGAATATTTGTGGATGGTAAGGTTGTGAGATTTTAGTTATCATAAGTTAATAGATATCATAGGTTACAACATTAGTCGAAGAGATTGCAGTATATCCGAACATGTAATGGAGGAGCTTGGTGCGTGGGAGGAGTCCGTGGAAAGCAGTGTCACCGATATATTAGGGCTGGTGGGTGGGGCCAGGTGGCTGGGCATATACACTGAGCAGCCAGAACATTGTGACCACCCGTTAAATAGCCGGTATGTCCACCTTTAGCACGGATGAGGCGGCGACACGACCAGGCATGGAAGCAATGAGGCCTTGGTAGGTCGCTGGAGGGAGTTGGCACCACAAGTCTCGGACAGAAAGTGTTCTGTTTATTTGCAGTGGGTATGTACTGTTGTAAATGTTTGTGGATGTGTTGAGCTGGGTTGAATTCTAGTACCTAGCCGAAATTAAATCTATTGGCAGATTAGGTTTCACTGAGTTGTTTTTAGGGGCTAGATTATTTCGGATGTCTCCCGTGAACGGGCATAGAAGCTAGCGCGTTAGATGAGAAAGTTCTGTGTTGCTAGGGTTCTTAGGAAGAAGACGAAAGTTTCATTAGGGTTCGGAAAGGTCATGGTGCAATGTCCATGCATGTATTTGAGTTTCATGAACAGTTTTGTTGTAGTGTCGTCTACTATAATAGGCGTATTTTATTGGGCAGTTAATTTTCGAGTAGGTAGCAAAAGCCAGGAGCAACTAGTGGGATAATTATATTGGCACGTAGGTGGCTTAGGAATACAAGGTGCGATTGAAGGTCTGTACCGTTGAGATGTGCGCTCATTGGCGATTGTTTCAATTCAAACTACGGCCTAATTTCTAACTCACACTGTCCTTCTCTGAATCCTCGTGTGTATAAATCGCTACTCTCTGTTCCGTCTTTATCTTGGATTCTGTATAAAGAGTAAGTTCAAAAAAAATCGTTACTTTCGACACAAGTACCAATATGATTACATTTTATTTCAAAATTACAAATTGTTTATATATTTCCTTACAGGAATTTGCAGTAACTGGGCATGAGATATAACTTTGTGTTTCGACTTTGTAATGGGTTGTTAATAACAATTCAGGTTAAAAAGGCGTTGCTTTGGTTACAAGTGCGAAAAAGACTACACATCATATAAAAACTGCAAGTACACTCCTGGAAATTGAAATAAGAACACCGTGAATTCATTGTCCCAGGAAGGGGAAACTTTATTGACACATTCCTGGGGTCAGATACATCACATGTTCACACTGACAGAACCACAGGCACATAGACACAGGTAACAGAGCATGCACAATGTCGGCACTAGTACAGTGTATATCCACCTTTCGCAGCAATGCAGGCTGCTATTCTCCCATGGAGACGATCGTAGAGATGCTGGATGTAGTCCTGTGGAACGGCTTGCCATGCCATTTCCACCTGGCGCCTCAGTTGGACCAGCGTTCGTGCTGGACGTGCAGACCGCGTGAGACGACGCTTCATCCAGTCCCAAACATGCTCAATGGGGGACAGATCCGGAGATCTTGCTGGCCAGGGTAGTTGACTTACACCTTCTAGAGCACGTTGGGTGGCACGGGATACATGCGGACGTGCATTGTCCTGTTGGAACAGCAAGTTCCCTTGCCGGTCTAGGAATGGTAGAACGATGGGTTCGATGATGGTTTGGATGTACCGTGCACTATTCAGTGTCCCCTCGACGATCACCAGTGGTGTACGGCCAGTGTAGGAGATCGCTCCCCACACCATGATGCCGGGTGTTGGCCCTGTGTGCCTCGGTCGTATGCAGTCCTGATTGTGGCGCTCACCTGCACGGCGCCAAACACGCATACGATCATCATTGGCACCAAGGCAGAAGCGACTCTCATCGCTGAAGACGACACGTCTCCATTCGTCCCTCCATTCACGCCTGTCGCGACACCACTGGAGGCGGGCCGCACGATGTTGGGGCGTGAGCGGAAGACGGCCTAACGGTGTGCGGGACCGTAGCCCAGCTTCATGGAGACGGTTGCGAATGGTCCTCGCCGATACCCCATGGGCAACAGTGTCCCTAATTTGCTGGGAAGTGGCGGTGCGGTCCCCTACGGCACTGCGTAGGATCCTACGGTCTTGGCGTGCATCCGTGCGTCGCTGCGGTCCGGTCCCACGTCGACGGGCACGTGCACCTTCCGCCGACCACTGGCGACAACATCGATGTACTGTGGAGACCTCACGCCCCACGTGTTGAGCAATTCGGCGGTACGTCCACCCGGCCTCCCGCATGCCCACTATACGCCCTCGCTCAAAGTCCGTCAACTGCACATACGGTTCACGTCCACGCTGTCGCGTCATGCTACCAGTGTTAAAGACTGCGATGGAGCTCCGTATGCCACGGCAAACTGGCTGACACTGACGGCGGCGGTGCATAAATGCTGCGCAGCTAGCACCATTCGACGGCCAACACCGCGGTTCCTGGCGTGTCCGCTGTGCCGTGCGCGTGATCATTGCTTGTACAGCCCTCTCGCAGTGTCCGGAGCAAGTATGGTGGGTCTGACACACCGGTGTCAATGTGTTCTTTTTTCCATTTCCAGGAGTGTAAATTGCACATTTTTTTGTAGGAGTGAGCAATAACTGGACGTGAGATACATCGGCACAGAAAACTAATACAGACTGAGGATAGCACTATATAAGGAATTAAAAGGAAAAAATAATCACAATTGTTTAGCACCATCGTTGCAGTTTCGTTACTGTCTTAAAGCCACTTAAGGAATATTATTAAAACATTGCTACAGAGTTTCCCTGATTTACTGTTTCTACTGTCGGACTATAACTTACAAACAAATCATTTCTACTTATGTTGACTACTCTGACTCCCCCTCACCACTCCTGGCAATCTTCCTCAATACACCAGAAATTCTCTCCCCTCCGAGTTTTACACACACATTACTCAATAACCGCAGAAAGTTTTTACTCTTCCATCACCTAAGTCCATCTATTCCCAATGCACGTAACATCACTTTCAGTGTATCTGAATGTAATCACAGAAATTGGGAAGCCATAAATTTCATGAATCACTATTTCTACGCTAGATATGACTTAAATAACGGTGAATGAAACCTACAGTTATTATTTATCTTAAAGTCACTCGCTTATATCGTATAAATGTTTCACCTTTTATGTTATTTTGTGCCGATTTTTGTGTAATAAAAGATATTAAAGCGAAGAGCGAAATATTGCTACTGCTAAGAGCCCATTTGCCACGTATAGGAGCTAGGAGGGTGAAAGCATTGTAAAGAAAAGGAAATAATTGTAAATCTTGTTAATTTAATTTTAAATCCGTGTGATAGCGCCGGACTATAATTTTTTTTTCCAAAACAAAAGATCAATGTAGCTCCGAAATCTGTTCAGTATAATTTGTTTTAGTGGCTTCCATGTAAGAGAAACCTATGTATGAACCACCCAAACTGAAAGCAGGGAATGTGAAACCTGTTGTTAAGTATCATACACTTGTCCTGTGATTAATCCCTATTTATTCTTTGACGAGACACATGGAATGATATGAGCAATCAGATTATATCTTACACGTATTTTACAGATGTGTTCTTATTTGTTAAACTGCACTCTGAAGGTAGGAAACAAAGAGGTCGTATTTCGGCTAAGACCCAAAGCCTGCAGCTGCTACACTAGTTATCTATGGAAGCAGAATTTTTGTTCTCAGTGAGATGATGTGCTGGTGTAAATAAACATACATGATTTGGCAATGTACGAGAGGGCTAAAATAGAAATCAGCAGTAGTGATTCGCATTGAAGAAGAGATATCGTATCTTCGCAGAGACCTCATGGATCCTGTCACGGAATTCCGAGCTGACAGCAGAGCAGGAGCAGCAGGTGAATGACAAGCTGGAGGCCCTGGGTCTGCCTCGGAGCCGCTACACAGACACCCCACAGGACCCACAACAGTGCACTGTCAGAGTCAGCACGTGCGACAAGCCTGCAGTCTCCCAGTTTAACGCCTCTGAGGTAACACTCAACGTAGTAAACTCCATTTCAACAGCGAACTTGTGACTTTTGACCAGCTGCTGACCATCGTGTATCCTGTCTGTGTGCAGTACCTGGGCGTGTGGTACGAGATCGCCAGGTTCGGACTGGCTCCCTTCGAGGCAGGCGCCCAGTGTGTCACGGCGGAGTACTCACTGGCTGGAGAGAACAACGTGACCGTACACAACAGGATGTACAACACGTCTGCAGGGGCCTTCAACGACATCACTGGCTGGGCCGAGTTTGATGACCCCAACTCTGGAGAGGCCAAACTTACAGTGCACTTCCCAAACGTACCAGGTCAGTAAGGAGAAGTTCATGCAAGGATTTTTATTTTCTTAACTAGTATGTCAGTTAGCCTGCTGCAACTAGACTACATCAAGTAAATGAAGTAGTAAACACGATGTAGTACTCCTTCTAGGGACGGGATTTTATTTTAAAACGTGATTATGTAGCTTCTTTCAGAGTTGTAAGAGACATGTTTAGTGGTGACCTTAATAATGTTAATACTGATTGCTGGCTTAGACTATTTGACCTTGGCGTGCAATGTATGTCATCAGTCTTCTGATTGTATTATGGGGGCCACCAAGAATTCCCCTCCTGTGGCAATCTTTTCATCTCAGAGTAGCAATTGCAGTCTATACGCTCAGTTATCTGCCATATGTATTCCAGTCTCTGCTTCCCTCTACAGTTCCTATCCTCTACTACTCCCTCTAGTGATATGCAAGTTATTCTCTGATTGCTAAATATCTATCCTACGATCTTGTCCCTACAGCCTGATTCCTCTCTGTGCCAGTGAGTAACTCTTCATTTCTTACCTATTCAGGACATCTGATCTTCAACAGTCCTCCATAGTACGACATCTCAAATGCTTCGATTCTCGCCTGTTCCGGTTTTCCCACAGTCAACCTTTCACTACCAAACATGGTCTGCTCTATACGTCCACTCTCAAAAATTTTTTCTTCAAATTTTGGCCAATGTTTGATACGAGTAGACTTCTCGTGGCCAGGAATGCCCGTTTTACTACTGCTAGTCTACTTTACATGTCCGCCTTGATCCGTCCATTATAGCTTATTTAGTTACCTAGGTTGCCGAATTCCTCACCTTCGTCTACTTCCTGATCCCCGGTTTCAATGTTAAGTGTGTTCTCGTTTTGCTACTTCCCATTACTTTCGGCTTTCCCCATTTTACTCTCAGTCCACATTTTGCAATCTCTAACTGTCCTTTCTATTCAGCAGATGCATGAAATATGCTTCACTTCCACTCAGCATAGCAATGTCATCAACGAATCATGACACAGATATCCTTTCACCTTTAATTTTAATCCCACTAGTGAAACTTACTTTCGTTTCCCGTCGTTGCTTCTTCGATATAGTGATTGAAGAGTAGAGGAAAAGACTACATCCATGTCGTATTCCCTTTTTAATCCGAGCACTTTCTTCGACTCGTGGTCAAACAGTTGCGCCTTGGTTCCCGTATGTATTGTATATTACCCGTCTTTTCCAAACGCTTACACGTATTTCTCTTAGAATTTCGAACGTCTTACACCAGTTTACATTGTCGGACGCTTTTTCCAGTTCGACAAATTTATGAATGTATCTTGATTTTTCTTTACAGTTGGCTGCATTTTCAACAGCAACGTCAGAACATCCTCTCTGGTGTCATTACCTTTTCTGCAGTCAAACTGAGCGCCATCTAACACATCCTTAATATTCTTCCCCATTCTGCTATGTATTACTCTTGTCACCAATCTGTATGCATGAGCTATTAAGCTGACTGTGTGAGAACTCGCAGACTTGTCGGCACTTGTGATCTTGGGAATTGTAGTGTTGATGCTTCTTCCGAAAGTCTGTTGGTGTACCTCTCGTCTCATGTCTCTTTTTTCCTAATGCTGACTTCCCTATCTGTTAGGTGTCGACACCTGTTCGTTATTCCATCACGACATCAGGGAAGTCCTCTTCTGATAGAGGCGTTCGTTGTGGTGTTTCCAGCTATCTGCTGCGTTCTTTGCGTTTAACAGTGGAATTCCCATTGCACTCTTAATTTACCACCCTTGCTTGGAATTCTGCTGAAGGTTGTTTTGACTTGTCTGTATACTGAGTCAATCCTTTTGAAAATCATATCGTTTACAATTTCTTCATATTTGTGATGCAGCAATTTTCACCTTAACTTCCCTACACTTCCTCTGTATTTTTTCGTAAATGACTTGTATCTCTTTTTTCCAGAATCTCCCTGAACAGTGGATCAACTGAGGTTTTTGATCCTGTTACTCATAGGCTCTTCGCCGTTACCTTCCTTGTACGTATCTTTTTCTCTCCAACTTCAGTGATTGCCTTTTTTAAAGATTAATTGCACTTCAGCTGAACTGCCTACTAACACATTCATTGTCAGAGTATCTATAGCCTCCATGACTTCAAGTTTATCTCTTCACTACTTAGTATCTACGTGTCTCAATTCTTTGTGCATTGATGTTCCTGACCAGTCTCTTAAACTTCAGCCTACTCTTGGACATTACTAAATTGTGATCTGATTCTGTATATGCTGCTGGGAACGCCTTATAATCCAATATCTGTTTTCAGGATCTTTGCCTGAAGAAAATGCACTCTAACTGGACTCTTCGTGTATTTCCCGGCCTTTTCCTAGTATGCCTCCTCCTCTTGTCATTCTGGAACGGAGTGTTCACTATTATTAACTGAAATTCATTGAGTGTTTCTCCTTGTCATTCCTCCTACCAATCTCATATTCTCCTGTAACCCTCTCCTTAAGTGCATTCCGGTCCCCCATGACAATAACATTTCATCCCCCTTTACGTAATGAATTACTCATTCAACATCATAATATACTTTCTCTTTATCTTTTGCTTGCGTTGTTTGCATGTAAACCTGAACTATTGTTGTCGGTGTTAGTCTGCTATCGATTTTTATCAGAACAACTAAAGCGCTGCACTTATCACAGTGGCCTGATCTCTATCTTACCCTCCCATTCATTACGAATCATATCTCATTATACAATTTTCTGTTGCTGTTGATATTACCCCATAATCGTATGACAATGAACTCTTGTCTGCCTTCCATGTCACCTCACTGACTCCCACTATATTTAGATTGGTCCTTATCATTTTCAATTTCTGATTTCCCGGCTTTTCTACCACATTTTAAATTCTGAAACTTCCCGTCCCGATACGTAGAACGTTGCACTTTCGTTCAATATTTTTCTTTCGATCGCTGCTCCTTGGCAGTCTCTTCCTGGAGTTCTGAACGTTAGAATAATCGGCAGTTTTCTATCATTAGATAGATCACCATACACTTTTAAGTCAAAAGAACTGTGACAGACGGTCAATAAGAAGCCATCAGTTTTCGTACATACCAAAGAAATAACTTTTAAAACTACAAGTAGCAGCTAAGCTGCGTATATCTCTAGAAGCTCACTCAGTTCTGTTCCTTTGTGTTGACAGTGGCAGCTCCGTACTGGGTCTTGGACACAGACTACAAGAGCTACTCAATTGTCTGGGCCTGCAGGGAACCTACAGATGAAACTTCCAACATTACGGGTATGTACGCTGCAGCCGATAATATAGCATCACCAGCCAAGGTAGCAATAAAATAAATTTTAGTTACTGGTAAAACACAGTATAGTAATAAGTGTATATGAAGGATGGTGGAAGGATGTAATTCACATGTGAAATCGACTTTTATTTCAAGTAAGTTTACTCTGCTGTGGACTTTCTTTGAATATTTAGGAGATGAAGGCGCCTGCTTATTTTGTGATTGAGGGTTAGTCCAATGTTTTTTTAATGTGTTAGGTGAAATGATAGAATATTTGTGGATGGTAAGGTTGTGAGATTTTAGTTATCATAAGTTAATAGATATCATAGGTTACAACATTAGTCGAAGAGATTGCAGTATATCCGAACATGTAATGGAGGAGCTTGGTGCGTGGGAGGAGTCCGTGGAAAGCAGTGTCACCGATATATTAGGGCTGGTGGGTGGGGCCAGGTGGCTGGGCATATACACTGAGCAGCCAGAACATTGTGACCACCCGTTAAATAGCCGGTATGTCCACCTTTAGCACGGATGAGGCGGCGACACGACCAGGCATGGAAGCAATGAGGCCTTGGTAGGTCGCTGGAGGGAGTTGGCACCACAAGTCTCGGACAGAAAGTGTTCTGTTTATTTGCAGTGGGTATGTACTGTTGTAAATGTTTGTGGATGTGTTGAGCTGGGTTGAATTCTAGTACCTAGCCGAAATTAAATCTATTGGCAGATTAGGTTTCACTGAGTTGTTTTTAGGGGCTAGATTATTTCGGATGTCTCCCGTGAACGGGCATAGAAGCTAGCGCGTTAGATGAGAAAGTTCTGTGTTGCTAGGGTTCTTAGGAAGAAGACGAAAGTTTCATTAGGGTTCGGAAAGGTCATGGTGCAATGTCCATGCATGTATTTGAGTTTCATGAACAGTTTTGTTGTAGTGTCGTCTGCTATAATAGGCGTGTTTTATTGGGCAGTTAATTTTCGAGTAGGTAGCAAAAACCAGGAGCAAGTAGTGGGATAATTGTATTGGCACGTAGGTACAAAGAACGATTGAAAGTCTGTACCGTTGAGATGTGCGCTCATTGGCGTCTGTTTCATTTCAAACTTTGGCCTAATTTCTAACAGTCACTGTCCTACTCTAAATCCTCGTGTGTATAAATCGCCACTCTCTGTTCCGTCTTTATTTTGGATTCTGTATAACGAGTAAGGTCAAAAAAAATCATTACTTTTGACACAAGTGCCAATATGATTACATTTTATTTCAAAATTACAAATTGTTTACATATTTTCTTACAGGAATTTGCAGTAACTGGGCATGAAATTTGTGTTTCGACTTTGTAATGGGTTGTGAATAACAATTCAGGTTAAAAAGGCGTTGCTTTGGTTTCAACTGCGAAAAAGACTACACATCATATAAAAACTGCAAATAAATTGCACATTTTTTTGTAGGAGTGAGCAATAACTGGACGTGAGATACATCGGCACAGAAAACTAATACAGACTGAGGATAGCACTATATAAGGAATTAAAAGGAAAAAATAATCACAATTGTTTAGCACCATCGTTGCAGTTTCGTTACTGTCTTAAAGCCACTTAAGGAATATTATTAAAACATTGCTACAGAGTTTCCCTGATTTACTGTTTCTACTGTCGGACTATAACTTACAAACAAATCATTTCTACTTATGTTGACTACTCTGACTCCCCCTCACCACTCCTGGCAATCTTCCTCAATACACCAGAAATTCTCTCCCCTCCGAGTTTTACACACACATTACTCAATAACCGCAGAAAGTTTTTACTCTTCCATCACCTAAGTCCATCTATTCCCAATGCACGTTACATCACTTTCAGTGTATCTGAATGTAATCACAGAAATTGGGAAGCCGTAAATTTCATGAATCACTATTTCTACGCTAGATATGACTTAAATAACGGTGAATGAAACCTACAGTTATTATTTATCTTAAAGTCACTCGCTTATATCGTATAAATGTTTCAAATTTTATGTTATTTTTTGCCGATTTTTGTGTAATAAAAGGTATTAAAGCGAAGAGCGAAATATTGCTACTGCTAAGAGCCCATTTGCCACGTATAGGAGCTAGGAGGGTGAAAGCATTGTAAAGAAAAGGAAATAATTGTAAATCTTGTTAATTTAATTTTAAATCCGTGTGATAGCGCCGGACTATAATTTTTTTTTCCAAAACAAAAGATCAATGTAGCTCCGAAATCTGT
Source organism: Schistocerca americana (assembly GCF_021461395.2). NCBI lineage: Eukaryota > Metazoa > Arthropoda > Insecta > Orthoptera > Acrididae > Schistocerca > Schistocerca americana. The sequence continues at coordinate 547,891,986 of NC_060119.1, forward strand.
TCAGTATAATTTGTTTTAGTGGCTTCCATGTAAGAGAAACCTATGTATGAACCACCCAAACTGAAAGCAGGGAATGTGAAACCTGTTGTTAAGTATCATACACTTGTCCTGTGATTAATCCCTATTTATTCTTTGACGAGACACATGGAATGATATGAGCAATCAGATTATATCTTACACGTATTTTACAGATGTGTTCTTATTTGTTAAACTGCACTCTGAAGGTAGGAAACAAAGAGGTCGTATTTCGGCTAAGACCCAAAGCCTGCAGCTGCTACACTAGTTATCTATGGAAGCAGAATTTTTGTTCTCAGTGAGATGATGTGCTGGTGTAAATAAACATACATGATTTGGCAATGTACGAGAGGGCTAAAATAGAAATCAGCAGTAGTGATTCGCATTGAAGAAGAGATATCGTATCTTCGCAGAGACCTCATGGATCCTGTCACGGAATTCCGAGCTGACAGCAGAGCAGGAGCAGCAGGTGAATGACAAGCTGGAGGCCCTGGGTCTGCCTCGGAGCCGCTACACAGACACCCCACAGGACCCACAACAGTGCACTGTCAGAGTCAGCACGTGCGACAAGCCTGCAGTCTCCCAGTTTAACGCCTCTGAGGTAACACTCAACGTAGTAAACTCCATTTCAACAGCGAACTTGTGACTTGACCAGCTGCTGACCATCGTGTATCCTGTCTGTGTGCAGTACCTGGGCGTGTGGTACGAGATCGCCAGGTTCGGACTGGCTCCCTTCGAGGCAGGCGCCCAGTGTGTCACGGCGGAGTACTCACTGGCTGGAGACAACAACGTGACCGTACACAACAGGATGTACAACACGTCTGCAGGGGCCTTCAACGACATCACTGGCTGGGCCGAGTTTGATGACCCCAACTCTGGAGAGGCCAAACTTACAGTGCACTTCCCAAACGTACCAGGTCAGTAAGGAGAAGTTCATGCAAGGATTTTTATTTTCTTAACTAGTATGTCAGTTAGCCTGCTGCAACTAGACTACATCAAGTAAATGAAGTAGTAAACACGATGTAGTACTCCTTCTAGGGACGGGATTTTATTTTAAAACGTGATTATGTAGCTTCTTTCAGAGTTGTAAGAGACATGTTTAGTGGTGACCTTAATAATGTTAATACTGATTGCTGGCTTAGACTATTTGACCTTGGCGTGCAATGTATGTCATCAGTCTTCTGATTGTATTATGGGGGCCACCAAGAATTCCTCTCCTGTGGCAATCTTTTCATCTCAGGGTAGCAGTTGTAGTCTATACCCTCAGTTATCTGCCATATGTATTCCAGTCTCTGCTTCCGTCTACATTTCTTATCCTCTACAACTCCCTCTAGTGATATGCAAGTCATTCTCTGATTGCTAAATATCTATCCTACGATCTCGTCCCTACAGCCTGATTTCTTTCTGTGCCGAGTCCAGTGAGTAACTCTTCATTTCTTACCTATTCAGGACATCTGATCTTCAACAGTCCTCCATAGTACGACATCTCAAATGCTTCGATTCTCGCCTGTTCCGGTTTTCCCACAGTCAACCTTTCACTACCAAACATGGTCTGCTCTATACGTCCACTCTCAGAAATTTTTTCTTCAAATTTTGGCCAATGTTTGATACAAGTAGACTTCTCGTGGCCAGGAATGCCCATTTTGCAACTGCTAGTTTACTTTTCATGTCCTCCTGGATCCGTCCATTATAGCTTATTTAGTTACCTAGGTTGCCGAGTTCCTTATCTTCGTCTACTTCCTGAACCCCGGTTTCAATGTTAAGTGTTCTCTCTTTTTACTACTTCCCCTCACTTTCGGCATTCCCCACCTTACTCTCAGTCCACATTTTGCACTCTCTAACTGTCCTTTCTATTCAGCAGATGCATGAAATATGCTTCACTTCCGCTCAGCATAGGAATGTCATCAACGAATCATGACACAGATATCCTTTCACCTTTAATTTTAATCCCACTAGTGAAACTTACTTTCGTTTCCCTTCGTTGCTTCTTCGATATAGTGATTGAAGAGTAGAGGAAAAGACTACATCCATGTCGATTTCCCTTTTTAAACCGAGCACTTTCTTCGTCTCGTGGTCAAACTGATGCGCCTTGGTTCCCGAAAGTATTGTATATTACCCGTCTTTTCCAAAGGCTTACACGTATTTCCCTTAGAATTTCGAACGTCTTACACCATTTTACACTCTCGGACGCATTTTCCAGTTCGACAAATTTATGAATGTATCTTGATTTTTCTTTACAGTTGGCTGCATTTTCAACAGCAACGTCAGAACTTCCTCTCTGGTGTCTTTACCTTTTCTGCAGTCAAACTGAGCGCCATCTAACACATTCTTAATATTCTTCCCCATTCGTCTATGTATTACTCTTGTCACCAATCTGTATGCATGAGCTATTAAGCTGACTGTGTGAGAACTCGCACACTTGTCGGCACTTGTGATCTTGGGAATTGTAGGGTTGATGCTTCTTCCGAAAGTCTGTTGGTGTACCTCTCGTCTCATGTCTCTTTTTTCCTAATGCTGACTTCCCTATCTGTTAGGTGTCGACACCCGTTCGTTATTCCATCACGACATCAGGGAAGTCCTCTTCTGATAGAAGCGTTCGTTGTGGTGTTTCCAGCTATCTGCTGTGTTCTTTGCGTTTAACAGTGGAATTCCCATTGCATTCTTAATTTACCACCCTTGCTTGGAATTCTGCTGAAGGTTGTTTTTACTTTTCTGTATGCTGAGTCAATCCTTTTGAAAATCATATCGTTTTCAATTTCTTCATATTTGTGATGCAGCAATTTTCACCTTAACTTCCCTACACTTCCTCTCTATTTTTTCGTAAATGACTTGTATCTCTGTTTTCCAGAATCTCCCTGAACAGTGGATCAACTGAGGTTTTTGATCCTGTTACTCATAGGCTCTTCGCCGTTACCTTCCTTGTACGTATCTTTTTCTCTCCAACTTCAGTGATTGCCTTTTTTAAAGATTAATTGCACTTCAGCTGAACTGCCTACTAACACATTCATTGTCAGAGTATCTATAGCCTCCATGACTTCAAGTTTATCTCTTCACTACTTAGTATCTACGTGTCTCAATTCTTTGTGCATTGATGTTCCTGACCAGTCTCTTAAACTTCAGCCTACTCTTGGACATTACTAAATTATGATCTGATTCTGTATATGCTGCTGGGAACGCCTTATAATCCAATATCTGTTTTCAGGATCTTTGCCTGAAGAAGATGCACTCTAACTGGACTCTTCGTGTATCTCCCGGACTTCTCCTAGTATACCTCCTCCTCTTGTGATTCTTGAACATAGTTTTCAGTATTACTAGCTGAAATTCATTGAGTGTTTCTCCTTGTCATTCCTTCTACCAATCTCATATTCTCCTGTACCCCTCTCCTTAACTGCATTCCGGTCCCCAATGACAATAACATTTCAAGCCCCTTTACGTAATGAATTACTCATTCAACATCATAATATACTTTATCTTTTGCTTGCGTTGTTTGCATGTAAACCTGAACTATTGTTGTCGGTGTTAGTCTGCTATCGATTTTTATCAGAACAACTAAAGCGCTGCACTTATCACAGTGGCTCGATCTCTATCTTACCCTCCCATTCATTACGAATCATATCTCATTATACAATTTTCTGTTGCTGTTGATATTACCCCGTACTCGTATGACAATGAACTCTTGTCTGCCTTCCATGTCACCTCACTGACTCCCACTATATTTAGACTGATCCTTATCATTTTCATTTTCCGATTTCCCCGCTTTTCTAACACATTTTAAATTCTGAAACTTCCCGTCCCGATACGTAGAACGTTGCACTTTCGTTCAATATATTTCTTTCGATCGCTGCTCCTTGGCAGTCTCTTCCTGGAGTTCTGAACGTTAGAATAATAGGCAGTTTTCTATCATTAGATAGATCACCATGACACTTTTAAGTCAAAAGAGCTGTGACAGACGGTCAATAAGAAGCCATCAGTTTTCGTACATACCAAAGAAATAACTTTTAAAACTACAAGTAGCAGCTAAGCTGCGTATATCTCTAGAAGCTCACTCAGTTCTGTTCCTTTGTGTTGACAGTGGCAGCTCCGTACTGGGTCTTGGACACAGACTACAAGAGCTACTCAATTGTCTGGGCCTGCAGGGAACCTACAGATGAAACTTCCAACATTACGGGTATGTACGCTGCAGCCGATAATATAGCATCACCAGCCAAGGTAGCAATAAAATAAATTTTAGTTACTGGTAAAACACAGTATAGTAATAAGTGTATATGAAGGATGGTGGAAGGATGTAATTCACATGTGAAATCGACTTTTATTTCAAGTAAGTTTACTCTGCTGTGGACTTTCTTTGAATATTTAGGAGATGAAGGCGCCTGCTTATTTTGTGATTGAGGGTTAGTCCAATGTTTTTTTAATGTGTTAGGTGAAATGATAGAATATTTGTGGATGGTAAGGTTGTGAGATTTTAGTTATCATAAGTTAATAGATATCATAGGTTACAACATTAGTCGAAGAGATTGCAGTATATCCGAACATGTAATGGAGGAGCTTGGTGCGTGGGAGGAGTCCGTGGAAAGCAGTGTCACCGATATATTAGGGCTGGTGGGTGGGGCCAGGTGGCTGGGCATATACACTGAGCAGCCAGAACATTGTGACCACCTGTTAAATAGCCGGTATGTCCACCTTTAGCACGGATGAGGCGGCGACACGACCAGGCATGGAAGCAATGAGGCCTTGGTAGGTCGCTGGAGGGAGTTGGCACCACAAGTCTCGGACAGAAAGTGTTCTGTTTATTTGCAGTGGGTATGTACTGTTGTAAATGTTTGTGGATGTGTTGAGCTGAGTTGAATTCTAGTACCTAGCCGAAATTAAATCTATTGGCAGATTAGGTTTCGCTGAGTTGTTTTTAGGGGCTAGATTATTTCGGATGTCTCCCGTGAACGGGCATAGAAGCTAGCGCGTTAGATGAGAAAGTTCTGTGTTGCTAGGGTTCTTAGGAAGAAGACGAAAGTTTCATTAGGGTTCGGAAAGGTCATGGTGCAATGTCCATGCATGTATTTGAGTTTCATGAACAGTTTTGTTGTAGTGTCGTCTGCTATAATAGGCGTGTTTTATTGGGCAGTTAATTTTCGAGTAGGTAGCAAAAACCAGGAGCAAGTAGTGGGATAATTGTATTGGCACGTAGGTACAAAGAACGATTGAAAGTCTCTACCGTTGAGATGTGCGCTCATTGGTGTCTGTTTCATTTCAAACTTTGGCCTAATTTCTAACAGTCACTGTCCTACTCTAAATCCTCGCGTGTATAAATCGCCACTCTCTGTTCCGTCTTTATTTTGGATTCTGTATAACGAGTAAGGTAAAAAAAAAATCATTACTTTTGACACAAGTACCAATATGATTACATTTTATTTCAAAATTACAAATTGTTTACATATTTTCTTACAGGAATTTGCAGTAACTGGGCATGAAATTTGTGTTTCGACTTTGTAATGGGTTGTGAATAACAATTCAGGTTAAAAAGGCGTTGCTTTGGTTTCAAGTGCGAAAAAGACTACACATCATATAAAAACTGCAAATAAATTGCACATTTTTTTGTAGGAGTGAGCAATAACTGGACGTGAGATACATCGGCACAGAAAACTAATACAGACTGAGGATAGCACTATATAAGGAATTAAAAGGAAAAAATAATCACAATTGTTTAGCACCATCGTTGCAGTTTCGTTACTGTCTTAAAGCCACTTAAGGAATATTATTAAAACATTGCTACAGAGTTTCCCTGATTTACTGTTTCTACTGTCGGACTATAACTTACAAACAAATCATTTCTACTTATGTTGACTACTCTGACTCCCCCTCACCACTCCTGGCAATCTTCCTCAATACACCAGAAATTCTCTCCCCTCCGAGTTTTACACACACATTACTCAATAACCGCAGAAAGTTTGTACCCTTCCATCACCTAAGTCCATCTATTCCCAATGCACGTAACATCACTTTCAGTGTATCTGAATGTAATCACAGAAATTGGGAAGCCGTAAATTTCATGAATCACTATTGCTACGCTAGATATGACTTAAATAGCGGTGAATGAAACCTACAGTTATTATTTATCTTAAAGTCACTCGCTTATATCGTATAAATGTTTCACCTTTTATGTTATTTTTTGCCGATTTTTGTGTAATAAAAGGTATTAAAGCGAAGAGCGAAATATTGCTACTGCTAAGAGCCCATTTGCCACGTATAGGAGCTAGGAGGGTGAAAGCATTGTAAAGAAAAGGAAATAATTGTAAATCTTGTTAATTTAATTTTAAATCCGTGTGATAGCGCCGGACTATAATTTTTTTTTCAAAACAAAAGATCAATGTAGCTCCGAAATCTGTTCAGTATAATTTGTTTTAGTGGCTTCCATGTAAGAGAAACCTATGTATGAACCACCCAAACTGAAAGCAGGGAATGTGAAACCTGTTGTTAAGTATCATACACTTGTCCTGTGATTAATCCCTATTTATTCTTTGACGAGACACATGGAATGATATGAGCAATCAGATTATATCTTACACGTATTTTACAGATGTGTTCTTATTTGTTAAACTGCACTCTGAAGGTAGGAAACAAAGAGGTCGTATTTCGGCTAAGACCCAAAGCCTGCAGCTGCTACACTAGTTATCTATGGAAGCAGAATTTTTGTTCTCAGTGAGATGATGTGCTGGTGTAAATAAACATACATGATTTGGCAATGTACGAGAGGGCTAAAATAGAAATCAGCAGTAGTGATTCGCATTGAAGAAGAGATATCGTATCTTCGCAGAGACCTCATGGATCCTGTCACGGAATTCCGAGCTGACAGCAGAGCAGGAGCAGCAGGTGAATGACAAGCTGGAGGCCCTGGGTCTGCCTCGGAGCCGCTACACAGACACCCCACAGGACCCACAACAGTGCACTGTCAGAGTCAGCACGTGCGACAAGCCTGCAGTCTCCCAGTTTAACGCCTCTGAGGTAACACTCAACGTAGTAAACTCCATTTCAACAGCGAACTTGTGACTTGACCAGCTGCTGACCATCGTGTATCCTGTCTGTGTGCAGTACCTGGGCGTGTGGTACGAGATCGCCAGGTTCGGACTGGCTCCCTTCGAGGCAGGCGCCCAGTGTGTCACGGCGGAGTACTCACTGGCTGGAGACAACAACGTGACCGTACACAACAGGATGTACAACACGTCTGCAGGGGCCTTCAACGACATCACTGGCTGGGCCGAGTTTGATGACCCCAACTCTGGAGAGGCCAAACTTACAGTGCACTTCCCAAACGTACCAGGTCAGTAAGGAGAAGTTCATGCAAGGATTTTTATTTTCTTAACTAGTATGTCAGTTAGCCTGCTGCAACTAGACTACATCAAGTAAATGAAGTAGTAAACACGATGTAGTACTCCTTCTAGGGACGGGATTTTATTTTAAAACGTGATTATGTAGCTTCTTTCAGAGTTGTAAGAGACATGTTTAGTGGTGACCTTAATAATGTTAATACTGATTGCTGGCTTAGACTATTTGACCTTGGCGTGCAATGTATGTCATCAGTCTTCTGATTGTATTATGGGGGCCACCAAGAATTCCCCTCCTGTGGCAATCTTTTCATCTCAGAGTAGCAATTGCAGTCTATACGCTCAGTTATCTGCCATATGTATTCCAGTCTCTGCTTCCCTCTACAGTTCCTATCCTCTACTACTCCCTCTAGTGATATGCAAGTTATTCTCTGATTGCTAAATATCTATCCTACGATCTTGTCCCTACAGCCTGATTCCTCTCTGTGCCAGTGAGTAACTCTTCATTTCTTACCTATTCAGGACATCTGATCTTCAACAGTCCTCCATAGTACGACATCTCAAATGCTTCGATTCTCGCCTGTTCCGGTTTTCCCACAGTCAACCTTTCACTACCAAACATGGTCTGCTCTATACGGCCACTCTCAGAAATTTTTTCTTCAAATTTTGGCCAATGTTTGATACAAGTAGACTTCTCGTGGCCAGGAATGCCCATTTTGCAACTGCTAGTTTACTTTTCATGTCCTCCTGGATCCGTCCATTATAGCTTATTTAGTTACCTAGGTTGCCGAGTTCCTTATCTTCGTCTACTTCCTGAACCCCGGTTTCAATGTTAAGTGTGCTCTCTTTTTACTACTTCCCCTCACTTTCGGCATTCCCCACCTTACTCTCAGTCCACATTTTGCACTCTCTAACTGTCCTTTCTATTCAGCAGATGCATGAAATATGCTTCACTTCCGCTCAGCATAGGAATGTCATCAACGAATCATGACACAGATATCCTTTCACCTTCAATTTTAATCCCACTAGTGAAACTTACTTTCGTTTCCCTTCGTTGCTTCTTCGATATAGTGATTGAAGAGTAGAGGAAAAGACTACATCCATGTCGATTTCCCTTTTTAAACCGAGCACTTTCTTCGTCTCGTGGTCAAACTGATGCGCCTTGGTTCCCGAAAGTATTGTATATTACCCGTCTTTTCCAAAGGCTTACACGTATTTCCCTTAGAATTTCGAACGTCTTACACCATTTTACACTCTCGGACGCATTTTCCAGTTCGACAAATTTATGAATGTATCTTGATTTTTCTTTACAGTTGGCTGCATTTTCAACAGCAACGTCAGAACTTCCTCTCTGGTGTCTTTACCTTTTCTGCAGTCAAACTGAGCGCCATCTAACACATTCTTAATATTCTTCCCCATTCGTCTATGTATTACTCTTGTCACCAATCTGTATGCATGAGCTATTAAGCTGACTGTGTGAGAACTCGCACACTTGTCGGCACTTGTGATCTTGGGAATTGTAGGGTTGATGCTTCTTCCGAAAGTCTGTTGGTGTACCTCTCGTCTCATGTCTCTTTTTTCCTAATGCTGACTTCCCTATCTGTTAGGTGTCGACACCCGTTCGTTATTCCATCACGACATCAGGGAAGTCCTCTTCTGATAGAAGCGTTCGTTGTGGTGTTTCCAGCTATCTGCTGTGTTCTTTGCGTTTAACAGTGGAATTCCCATTGCATTCTTAATTTACCACCCTTGCTTGGAATTCTGCTGAAGGTTGTTTTTACTTTTCTGTATGCTGAGTCAATCCTTTTGAAAATCATATCGTTTTCAATTTCTTCATATTTGTGATGCAGCAATTTTCACCTTAACTTCCCTACACTTCCTCTCTATTTTTTCGTAAATGACTTGTATCTCTGTTTTCCAGAATCTCCCTGAACAGTGGATCAACTGAGGTTTTTGATCCTGTTACTCATAGGCTCTTCGCCGTTACCTTCCTTGTACGTATCTTTTTCTCTCCAACTTCAGTGATTGCCTTTTTTAAAGATTAATTGCACTTCAGCTGAACTGCCTACTAACACATTCATTGTCAGAGTATCTATAGCCTCCATGACTTCAAGTTTATCTCTTCACTACTTAGTATCTACGTGTCTCAATTCTTTGTGCATTGATGTTCCTGACCAGTCTCTTAAACTTCAGCCTACTCTTGGACATTACTAAATTATGATCTGATTCTGTATATGCTGCTGGGAACGCCTTATAATCCAATATCTGTTTTCAGGATCTTTGCCTGAAGAAGATGCACTCTAACTGGACTCTTCGTGTATCTCCCGGACTTCTCCTAGTGTACCTCCTCCTCTTGTGATTCTTGAACATAGTTTTCAGTATTACTAGCTGAAATTCATTGAGTGTTTCTCCTTGTCATTCCTTCTACCAATCTCATATTCTCCTGTACCCCTCTCCTTAACTGCATTCCGGTCCCCAATGACAATAACATTTCAAGCCCCTTTACGTAATGAATTACTCATTCAACATCATAATATACTTTATCTTTTGCTTGCGTTGTTTGCATGTAAACCTGAACTATTGTTGTCGGTGTTAGTCTGCTATCGATTTTTATCAGAACAACTAAAGCGCTGCACTTATCACAGTGGCTCGATCTCTATCTTACCCTCCCATTCATTACGAATCATATCTCATTATACAATTTTCTGTTGCTGTTGATATTACCCCGTACTCGTATGACAATGAACTCTTGTCTGCCTTCCATGTCACCTCACTGACTCCCACTATATTTAGACTGATCCTTATCATTTTCATTTTCCGATTTCCCCGCTTTTCTAACACATTTTAAATTCTGAAACTTCCCGTCCCGATACGTAGAACGTTGCACTTTCGTTCAATATATTTCTTTCGATCGCTGCTCCTTGGCAGTCTCTTCCTGGAGTTCTGAACGTTAGAATAATCGGCAGTTTTCTATCATTAGATAGATCACCATACACTTTTAAGTCAAAAGAACTGTGACAGACGGTCAATAAGAAGCCATCAGTTTTCGTACATACCAAAGAAATAACTTTTAAAACTACAAGTAGCAGCTAAGCTGCGTATATCTCTAGAAGCTCACTCAGTTCTGTTCCTTTGTGTTGACAGTGGCAGCTCCGTACTGGGTCTTGGACACAGACTACAAGAGCTACTCAATTGTCTGGGCCTGCAGGGAACCTACAGATGAAACTTCCAACATTACGGGTATGTACGCTGCAGCCGATAATATAGCATCACCAGCCAAGGTAGCAATAAAATAAATTTTAGTTACTGGTAAAACACAGTATAGTAATAAGTGTATATGAAGGATGGTGGAAGGATGTAATTCACATGTGAAATCGACTTTTATTTCAAGTAAGTTTACTCTGCTGTGGACTTTCTTTGAATATTTAGGAGATGAAGGCGCCTGCTTATTTTGTGATTGAGGGTTAGTCCAATGTTTTTTTAATGTGTTAGGTGAAATGATAGAATATTTGTGGATGGTAAGGTTGTGAGATTTTAGTTATCATAAGTTAATAGGTATCATAGGTTACAACATTAGTCGAAGAGATTGCAGTATATCCGAACAAGTAATGGAGGAGCTTGGTGCGTGGGAGGAGTCCGTGGAAAGCAGTGTCACCGATATATTAGGGCTGGTGGGTGGGGCCAGGTGGCTGGGCGTATACACTGAGCAGCCAGAACATTGTGACCACCTGTTAAATAGCCGGTATGTCCACCTTTAGCACGGATGAGGCGGCGACACGACCAGGCATGGAAGCAATGAGGCCTTGGCAGGTCGCTGGAGGGAGTTGGCACCACAAGTCTCGGACAGAAAGTGTTCTGTTTATTTGCAGTGGGTATGTACTGTTGTAAATGTTTGTGGATGTGTTGAGCTGGGTTGAATTCTAGTACCTAGCCGAAATTAAATCTATTGGCAGATTAGGTTTCACTGAGTTGTTTTTAGGGGCTAGATTATTTCGGATGTCTCCCGTGAACGGGCATAGAAGCTAGCGCGTTAGATGAGAAAGTTCTGTGTTGCTAGGGTTCTTAGGAAGAAGACGAAAGTTTCATTAGGGTTCGGAAAGGTCATGGTGCAATGTCCATGCATGTATTTGAGTTTCATGAACAGTTTTGTTGTAGTGTCGTCTGCTATAATAGGCGTGTTTTATTGGGCAGTTAATTTTCGAGTAGGTAGCAAAAACCAGGAGCAAGTAGTGGGATAATTGTATTGGCACGTAGGTACAAAGAACGATTGAAAGTCTGTACCGTTGAGATGTGCGCTCATTGGCGTCTGTTTCATTTCAAACTTTGGCCTAATTTCCAACAGTCACTGTCCTACTCTAAATCCTCGTGTGTATAAATCGCCACTCTCTGTTCCGTCTTTATTTTGGATTCTGTATAACGAGTAAGGTCAAAAAAAATCATTACTTTTGACACAAGTACCAATATGATTACATTTTATTTCAAAATTACAAATTGTTTACATATTTTCTTACAGGAATTTGCAGTAACTGGGCATGAAATTTGTGTTTCGACTTTGTAATGGGTTGTGAATAACAATTCAGGTTAAAAAGGCGTTGCTTTGGTTTCAAGTGCGAAAAAGACTACACATCATATAAAAACTGCAAATAAATTGCACATTTTTTTGTAGGAGTGAGCAATAACTGGACGTGAGATACATCGGCACAGAAAACTAATACAGACTGAGGATAGCACTATATAAGGAATTAAAAGGAAAAAATAATCACAATTGTTTAGCACCATCGTTGCAGTTTCGTTACTGTCTTAAAGCCACTTAAGGAATATTATTAAAACATTGCTACAGAGTTTCCCTGATTTACTGTTTCTACTGTCGGACTATAACTTACAAACAAATCATTTCTACTTATGTTGACTACTCTGACTCCCCCTCACCACTCCTGGCAATCTTCCTCAATACACCAGAAATTCTCTCCCCTCCGAGTTTTACACACACATTACTCAATAACCGCAGAAAGTTTGTACTCTTCCATCACCTAAGTCCATCTATTCCCAATGCACGTTACATCACTTTCAGTGTATCTGAATGTAATCACAGAAATTGGGAAGCCGTAAATTTCATGAATCACTATTGCTACGCTAGATATGACTTAAATAGCGGTGAATGAAACCTACAGTTATTATTTATCTTAAAGTCACTCGCTTATATCGTATAAATGTTTCACCTTTTATGTTATTTTGTGCCGATTTTTGTGTAATAAAAGATATTAAAGCGAAGAGCGAATTATCTCTACTGCTAAGACCCCATTTGCCACGTATAGGAGCTGGGAGGGTGAAGGCATTGTAAAGAAAAGGAAATAATTGTAAATCTTGTTAATTTCATTTTAAATCCGTGTGATAGCGCCGGACTATAATTTTTTTTCAAAACAAAGGATCAATGTAGCTCCGAAATCTGTTCAGTATAATTTGTTTTAGTGGCTTCCATGTAAGAGAAACTTATGTATGAGCCACCCAAACGGAAAGCAGGGAATATGAAACCTGTTGTTATCATACACTTGTCCTGTGATTAATCCCTATTTATTCTTTGACGAGACACATGGAATGATATGAGCAATCAGATTATATCTTACACGTACTTTACAGATGTGTTCTTATTTGTTAAACTGCACTCTGAAGGTAGGAAACAAAGAGGTCGTATTTCGGCTAAGACCCAAAGCCTGCAGCTGCTACACTAGTTATCTATGGAAGCAGAATTTTTGTTCTCAGTGAGATGATGTGCTGGTGTAAATAAACATACATGATTTGGCAATGTACGAGAGGGCTAAAATAGAAATCAGCAGTAGTGATTCGCATTGAAGAAGAGATATCGTATCTTCGCAGAGACCTCATGGATCCTGTCACGGAATTCCGAGCTGACAGCAGAGCAGGAGCAGCAGGTGAATGACAAGCTGGAGGCCCTGGGTCTGCCTCGGAGCCGCTACACAGACACCCCACAGGACCCACAACAGTGCACTGTCAGAGTCAGCACGTGCGACAAGCCTGCAGTCTCCCAGTTTAACGCCTCTGAGGTAACACTCAACGTAGTAAACTCCATTTCAACAGCGAACTTGTGACTTGACCAGCTGCTGACCATCGTGTATCCTGTCTGTGTGCAGTACCTGGGCGTGTGGTACGAGATCGCCAGGTTCGGACTGGCTCCCTTCGAGGCAGGCGCCCAGTGTGTCACGGCGGAATACTCACTGGCTGGAGACAACAACGTGACCGTACACAACAGGATGTACAACACGTCTGCGGGGGCCTTCAACGACATCATCGGCTGGGCCGAGTTTGATGACCCCAACTCTGGAGAGGCCAAACTTACAGTGCACTTCCCAGGCGTACCAGGTCAGTATGAATTTCATGCAATGGTTACTATTCGCTTAAATAGTATCGCAGTTATCCTGCTGCAGCTAGACAATAGCAATTATATGAAGTAATTAACTGGACGCATTACTCCTTTTGTGAAAGACATTTCATTTTAGAATGTCACTGTGTTGAAACTTTTAGTGGAACAATAGCCATGTTCGGTATTGACCTTAGCAATGTAATATTGATTCCACTATTGAACTATATGATATTTAGCTAGCCATACAAGACAAAAATGTAGCTACAATAGACAATAAGCAAGAATCCCACACTTTCTATTGACACCAAAGAATTATGTTTAAATATTTGAAGTAGCAGTAAATCTGCATATGTGTTTCGGTGTTCACACAGTTTCGTTTGTTTGTGTTGGTAGTGGAAGCACCATACTGGGTCCTGGACACAGACTACGAGAGCTACTCAATCGTCTGGGCATGCAGGGAGCCTACAGACGAAACCTCTAACATTACCGGTACGTACACAAATTTTACATATTGTTCTTTTACATATATGCTTAGAAATATACATGGAGAATGAATGATGGCCGTAGCCCACACGGAGAAACGATTTATTAATTTTATGCATTCTATTCTACTGTGAGTCTTTTTTAAGTGCTTACTAGATGGGAACATCTGGCTATTTTGTGGTCATCTTTTAGTCCAGTGTTCTTTAGTGTGTTAGGTGGATGGAGAGAATGCTTACGAATGGTAAGGTGAAGTGGAAGCGGCCAAACCTACTGGTAATATGTCCTCTGATTATCCTCTCGGTTTTTATGTAGGTTGATTTTGAGGTACCAAGGGTACTTCCATGAGATCTAATTCAATATTCATACTAATAACAGAAGTGTAATACTGTTTTGCGTCTGTCTGCTTGTCTGTATGTAAGTTACCGGCCAAACCTTATTTTAGGATGAACTAGTTTCACCTGTTACCTATAGGATAAAACAGTTTAGTCTAGGTCGAATCTGGTACGTCCTAGTTCGGAACTAATTTTGCGTAGTCGGAGCGCATGTCGCTAACAGTACGAACGGGGAATCCCCGAATCCTCTCTGGCTCGTCCCTCGCGCCTTTCAACCGCTCTTCGCGCGCACTGTTCTTTGTTTTGAACGGTATTTTGCATCGACGAGTGAGGGTGTTAAGTTGCTGGTTGCGTTTAAAAGATTTTATTATAATGCTAGTATAATTATTGTGAGGCATTTGCTCATGGATGAGAGCCTTCGTGTATTAGACAAGCCAATCAAAAGCTGTGGAGAGAAAAGTTTGTGGAGGAAATTTTGCATAGTGACAACAAAAAGTCTTCTCATTATAATGTGTTATCAGTAGACAAATATGCGGATTGAGTTAAACATGTAGAATACGCGGAAAAGTTGGAAAAAAGAACATCATTACAAAAAAAGAAGACTGAAACGATTTGCTGTTTTGAAAATTGGTGATGTGAATAATCTCATTGTACGGTGTGAAGGGAATACAAAATACTTTGTTCTAGCTGGTGAATTTTATGATGTGATTGACGGATCTCATGTAGCTGTGGGTCATGGTGGTCGCGATAGGATGTTAGCCGAAAAAAAAAAAAAGTCGTGCTACTTTCAAAGCCAGTTCTCCATTCGGAAGCGAATAACAGATTTCAAGTTGATTTGATAAATTTCCAAACACAACCAGAAGGGAATTTAAAATTCATTAAAGTTTACCAAGACCATCTCACAAAATTTGTTCTCCTTCGTGCGTTAACATCAAAGAGGGCTGAAGAAGTGGCAAGTCATTTGAATGACATATTCCCAACTGTAGGGGCGCCGTGCATTCTTCAATCTGATAGTGGCAGAGAATTTGTCAGTAATGTTATTAGTGAACTCGCAAATCTTTTTCCAGAACTGAAAATTGTGCATGGAAAACAAAGGCACAGCCAAAGTCAGGGTTCTGTTGAACGTGCCAACCAAGACATTGAAAATGTGATAAGTTTTTGGTTTAAGAACAATTCGACGACGTGGTCGGAAGGATTGAGGTACGTCAAATTCATGAAAAATTGAGCTTAGCACTCTGGCATAAAACAATCACCTTACGAAGTACTATTGGGAATCGAACCTAGAGTAGGACTTTCCACTTCCTCGTGGCCTCAAGAAATCATAAATGATATTCAGGATGAAAATGACCTAAAGAAGGCAAACTAAGATGACAGCGATACTGAAAAGTACGAAGACAGTGATGATAATAACACTGTGAAAATTTACACAAACGACATTAAAAATGCTACAAATATTGCGAAAGAAAATTGTTAAAAAACGAGCTATAAGTACGAAAGCTTCCTCCGACAAATCCCATCCACCAGCTGATATCGGAGACAGCGTAACCATACCTATTCGAGATGTAGATAAAGGCAGAGGTGACCTTCGAAACATAGTCGGAGTAATACTTCAAAAGACTGATGAGGGCCTTTACAAAGTTCGCACCAAACATGGCGTACTTCAAAAACATTATTGCAGGTATAATTTTATTAAAATTTTCCATAATTTCTTGTAATAAAATACTGAAAAATATTTGTTTTAAATTCTTTTTTATTTTTTAGAACTGATTTCGACGACTGCATTCAGATGTTTTTTGATGTGGGAGATATTAACCAGGAAATTGAAATATTTGAAAGAACTGCAGTCACAAGACATTCTGTTGGATTAGGGCAAGGTTTCGTGAAATGCAGTTGCATGAAAAACTGTACAACAAACAAATGCAACTGTAAGAAAAACGAAGTACTATGCAATTTTAAGTGCCACCAAAGAAAACCTTGCAAAAATAAGTAAATAAGCAAACTGTAGATAAATTGATTTCTGTGGACGGATATATGTGAGTTGATCTAGTGATAGATGTGAAATTACTGATTAGTTCAAAAATAATTAATGAATCAGACTGACTATTTTATTTCTATTCCTTTATTCAGTTTACTTTGCAAAGGTTATAGAAGATAGAAAGTAGGTGAAAGTAGTTCAGACTAGGACGTACCAGTTTACCCTGAAGCATATAAATTCAAACTAGGATAAAACGATTCGACATTATCGTATAGGAAACTGGATGGACGAGTTTGACCTAGGCGAAACTAGTTCATCCTAAAATCGTATTTGGCCAGTAACATATACACGCAATTCTCCATAACTACCAGATGAATCTCTTGGGATTTTTGCAGGTAACTTGAGCGTAGCTTGAGGGAACGAATAGGCTATATTTCATGGAAATCGGATAGCGGAAGAGAAATTTATCGTGATTTAAAATTTTATCTGAAGCCATCACGTCCGTCTGTTAGTTTGAACAAGCTAATCTCCAATATTACTAGTAGAATTTTCATGTGATTTTCACATATAACTTAAGCGTAGGTTGGGGCAACGTATCGGCCTTACTTCATCAAATCAGATCACGAAAAAAAAGATATCGTAATTGAAATTGTATCTATAATCATTTTTTCAGCGCAGTACTTCAGATATCTTATTAGCATTACATATTACACCAAAGAACCAATAGATGGTGCTGGTAGCGTTTTGTTATATCTCAGTAACAGATGTGCAAACGATTCCGTCTCAGAGTAACAACTGCGAACTATGTCATCAATTATTTGCTTGATATATTCCAATCTTTGTCTTCTTCTACAATTTTTACGCTCTACAGCTCCCTCAAGTACCATGGAAGCTAATCCCTGATGTCTTAACAGACGTCCTGTCATACTGACCTTTCTTCTTGTTAGCGTTCTCTGTATATTCCTTTCGTCGCTGATTCTTCGGCGAACCTCTTCGTTTCTTACCTTATGATTCAACCTAACTTTCAACTTTCTTCTGTAGTACCACATCTGAAATGCTTCGATTCTCGAGTATTCCGGTTTTCCCACAGTCCATGTTTCGCTACTATACACTGGTGTTCTCTAAGCGCAGTTTCTCAGAGATTATTTCCTCAAATTAAGTCCTATGTTCGACACTAGTAGACTTCTCTTGGCCTGGAGTGACCAGTTTTCCGGTTCTAGACGGCTTGAACTTTTCTTCTCCTGCGTCTACTGAATATATGATAATTCTCCGAAGGGTCTTTTAATTGATACTGAATGTTGCGCAATCCATTACTTTCGTAATATGCGATAGAATTATACAGGTGAACTGGATCCTCATGGAAAATATTATCACACTAAGGTCTATTTACATATCTTCAAATCATGGTTTCGAAATGTTGAATAACGCGTAAAAGTGCTTTCAACATATGGAATGTGGATTTCTTATAGGAATCCTAATACACATTTTCAGAAGGATTCTATGTTATTAATGGAATCAGCAAGCAATCAGCGGTGTTATGCTGTTGTTACAGATATGTGTTACGTATGACAAAAAAAATGGAACTTACTGGGATACAAAGTTACGTTAGAGTCAGAGAGTTTGGTGTTAGGCGGTGCAATCGATTTTGAATCGATAATCAAAAATAGATTACGAAATTATGTCACACATTTAATTATCATCGTTTTCTGAATTTAAAGGTGAGGTGGTCGTTCACGGGGAGAGTTAATTTAAATTTAATTTGTTTAGCTTGTGACTTAGTCTCTCAATTTTACATTTTAAGCCACTCAGTTCACTGTTCTTTCAATTAGGCTAATGTTATCGTTAGTTGCTCACAAATTTTATATTTTTTGGGACATGTTTTTTGAGACTTCTAAAAACAATGGTAGAATGAAATTTTCTTTCTAACAAAATGTAAATATTGCTTCCACCTGCTTCCACCTGTGGTATAGTACTTCGATTCCTAAACTGCAATATAATTACCCACATCCTCTGTTCCGATGACATCCTACAAACGAATAATTAAAAAAATTATGCCAGTGAGTTTCCTGTGTAGTATAGTACAAAAATTCTATATATTGCACTCAAGCGCGATCTTGCTACTCTGTCCCCATCTTGGAGCTACAAAACTCTCCTCTACAAATTCATTAACTGAAGTTGACTTGGAGGTGGTGGAAAATTTTTGCTCGGAATTTGGCGGCAGTGGAGGATCGTGCAAGAGCTCACATACAATAGATTGTAGTGGGCGAGGTGTGTGTGTGTTGGTGGCCATACCGGGTGGGGTGGGGGGTATGAAGTATTATGGAAGATCTAAGGTGACTTGTACCAGTACCAAAAAGAAGCTCGCTCTGCTGCAACTCCTGAAACTACGCTCAGATTCAGCGACGTGGCGGCCATGCCCATCACGTGTGCTGGTTTCGACCTGGCAGGGCTTGACGTGTGCATCCCTGAAGGTTGCAGTCTGGCAGTGGCATGCCTCCCAGTTAGCCTACGGTCATACTGGCACCAGTATCCGTCTACTCCGCCGACCTCCGACAGCGGCCGATGAACGCCGACCTCTTCAAATCAGTACGCCACTACGTGTGTGGTCAGGATGTAGCCGATCTCATAGCCCTAACGAACTTATTTCGGACGACAGTCGGTGAAAATGACATCACTTCTTTTCATAATGGCCTGCACGACACGACACAAACATGCACTTTGAGAAACTGCTAAGTTCAGCCAAAGGAGGAGTTTATGGCAACCTGAGGATGAAAAATACCACAATCGGGATATACGAAGTGTGAACAAAAAGTAACGGGAATATTTTAAATTTCGCAGGTTTTATACATACAATTGTAATTTTTTATCTTGTTCGCACACCTGTTCCTGTTGCATGCTTGCATTTATGGCTGTTTTCAATATTTAGTAGCTGTTGTTGTAAGACAGAAATGGAGCAATTTACCTGATGTTCAAAATGGCATGATTGTTAGATTTTGGGCCAAGGGTGGAAGCATTTCCGAAACGCCAAAGTTCGTTAACTGTTCACGTGTTGCCATATTTAAAATATACCACAGACGGCAAATCCAAAAACCCAGCACGGAGAGAACTATGGTGCTGCATGGGCCATACAGGACATATGTGTATGACCGCTGCAGAGGAGTGTTCGTGAGAGGACATGTGCCATTATTGAGCAAGTGACCACTCAAAAGAACCAGGAGTGTACAAATAGTGTCTCCTCAAAGACTGTTCAGCGAACATTGCTGCGTAAGGGTCTCCGCAGCAGGTGCCTATTTCATGCACTCACCCTGACTGTTCTTCATTGGCGACGAAGGCTGGACATCCACTGAGGTGCGACTTGTGGACGTTTCAAATGACTCACTTGCTCCATTGGATGGATGGGTGTCCCCGTGTACTCAGTGGAACTTCTGAAAACAAAAACGCTGCAACAGTTGTCGGTAGTGTCCACGCCAGAGACCTTTCTTTGCGTGATCTCGCCCTTCCAGTAGGTACAATGGACCAACACAACTATGTATCTATCCTTATGGACCATGTCCACCCCATGTACCTAGCTATAGTTCAATGTGATGGCAGGATTAGATTTCACTGGAGGGTTTGTAAGGGTGAGGAGTAGAAGTATGTTGGAAGCCTTCTGTAGAGCTGCTAGGGCTTGTAGGAAGGAGAAAAATCTTTCACTAGGGCGGCGAAAGGTTCAAATGACTCTGAGCACTATGGGACTCAACTTCTAAGGTCATCAGTCCCCTAGAACTTAGAACTACTTAAACCTAACTAACCTAAGGTCATCACACACATCCATGCCCGAGGCAGGATTCGAACCTGCGACCGTAGCGGTCGCGCGGTTCCAGACTGCAGCGCCTTGAACCGCTCGGCCACCTCGGCCGGCGGCGGCGAAAGGTCTTGGTGTAACGATCAGGCGCTGTATTTAGTTTTCTGAGGAGAGTTATTGTAGTCTCTTCCGCTCCAGTTGGTGTGTTCATTTTTGCTGAAGTATCAAATTCTAGGATCGAGTAGAGGGGTAACTATATTGGCACGCAAGCGGACTTCAGAGTTCAAGGAGTGATTAATACTCCTATCATTGCGATTCGTGCTCCGTGCTGCATGGATTATTTCAAACAATGGTCACTGTCCAAAACGACAAGCCCTTTCTCTGATCCCTCGCGAATATAAAGTATTATGTTCGGTTCCGACATTGCAGTGGTTTCAGAATAGTGATAAAGGTTAAAAGGTCATTGCTTTTGTTACAAATAACAAAATGATTACATATAATGTGAAAAACGGAAAATGTTATACACAACTACAGTTGTTTAAATATTTTCGGACTGGTGTTAGCAGAAACAACTGGACATCAGATGTATCGACCCAGAAAATGTGTGATAGATGTAATAATAGAACGGGCCAAGGATATTACTATGTAACGAATTATGACAATAAATAACCTCAGATATTTAGCAAAATTGTTACATTTTAGTCACTGTACTCGAATCAAAGAAAGAATGCTATGAACATTGCTCCAGAGTTTGTCTTATTCACTTTTTCAGCTGTGTCATTGTTACACAGAAATGAAATAGATCCTGCTTTCACTTACTACTCTGACTGACTGCTTTTCCCCCACATCAGTGCTGGAAACATTTATCCCTAAAAGGAAACTCTCCTTTACTCTCTGATTTTTGCATGCACCTTATAACCCTATTAAGTCTCTTCTGTTCGGTTGCCTACCGCCATCCTTTCCTACTGCTTGTTGTGCCAGTTTCAGTGTGTATGTACATTCATTCACATTGGATAACGCAATTTTCGTGATTCACCTGCTCTACGCCAGCTGTTCCTTTCAAAACGGTCAAAGAAACAAACACATTTTTATATGATTTTGTGTCGATTTACAAATGTTATTAAAATGTAGAGGAAAAGTTTCTATTTGAAGAGCGTTTTAGCACCAGATGGGAACTAGGGGGATAAAAAAGGCAGACAAAATGAATTTACTAAAAAATTTGTTTTTAATTTCGTTTGAAATTAGTGTGTTCATGTCGGACAATCTCTACAATTTCTATAGCTTTGCAAACTGTTTGCTTTACAGGCTTCCAAGTAATTGAAACTTACTTGTAAGCCATCGAGACATAAATTTTTGAAAATGAAATCTTTCGTTAAGTTTCATACGGAAGGCCTCAAATTCGACCATAGTTATTCTGTGATGGCAGGACTGAAACGATTCTATCTTGCGTGCATTGAATCCTTGCGTTCTCCTTATTTAAACCTCACTCTGAACTGAGAAAATGAAGAGTACAAACTTCGGCAAAGGTCATAGGGGTGGAGGGTTACACTTTTTATGTACATGAGTAAAAGTTTTGCTCTAGGTGAGATGATGTGCTGTCATCCATAAACATGGGTGATGTGGCAGTGCAACACAGGGCAAAGTACAGAGTTGTATTCAAAGGCATTGTGGTGGTTCTTTCTCTTTATGTATGTGTATTGTTGGCACTACTTTCTTATGAATTGAGTTAGTACTAGTGTTGTCAAGAAAGTAAGTTCCGATTGGTCGCTACATCTACATCTACATCTACATCCACATCCATACTCCGCAAGCAACCTGACGGTGTGTGGCGGAGGGTACCCTGAGTACCTCTATCGGTTCTCCCTTCTATTCCAGTCTCGTATTGCTCGTGGAAAGAAGGATTGTCGGTATGCTTCTGTATGGGCTCTAATCTCTCTGATTTTATCTTCATGGTCTCTTCGCGAGATATACGTAGGAGGGAGAATTATACTGCTTAAGTCTTCGGTGAAGGTATGTTCTCGAAACTTTAACAAAAGCCCGTACCGAGCTACTGAGCGTCTCTCCTGCAGAGTCTTCCACTGGAGTTTATCTATCATCTCCGTAACGCTTTCGCGATTACTAAATGATCCTGTAACGAAGCGCGCTGCTCTCCGTTGGATCTTCTCTGTCTCTTCTATCAACCCTATCTGGTACGGATCCCACACTGGTGAGCAGTATTCAAGCAGTGGGCGAACAAGCGTACTGTAGCCTACTTCCTTTGTTTTCGGATTGCATTTCCTTAGGATTCTTCCAATGAATCTCAGTCTGGCATCTGCTTTACCGACGATCAACTTTATATGACCATTCCATTTTAAATCACTCCTAATGCGTACTCCCAGATAAATTATGGAATTAACTGCTTCCAGTTGCTGACCTGCTATTTTGTAGCTAAATGATAAGGGATCTATCTTTCTGTGTATTCGCAGCACATTACACTTCTGTACATTGAGATTCAATTGCCATTCCCTGCACCATGCGTCAATTCGCTGCAGATCCTCCTGCATTTCAGTACAATTTTCCATTGTTACAACCTCTCGATACACCACAGCATCATCTGCAAAAAGCCTCAGTGAACTTCCGATGTCATCCACCAGGTCATTAATCTATATTGTGAATAACAACGGTCCTATGACACTCCCCTGCGGCACACCTGAAATCACTCTTACTTCGGAAGACTTCTCTCCATTGAGAATGACATGCTGCGTTCTGTTATCTAGGAACTCCTCAATCCAATAACACAATTGTTCTGATAGTCCATATGCTCTTACTTTGTTCATTAAACGACTGTGGGTAACTGTATCGAACGCCTTGCGGAGGTCAAGAAACACGGCATCTACCTAGGAACCCGTGTCTATGGCCCTCTGAGTCTCGTGGACGAATAGCGCGAGCTGGGTTTCACACGACCGTCTTTTTCGAAACCCATGCTGATTCCTACAGAGTAGATTTCTAGTCTCCAGAAAAGTAATTATACTCGAACATAATACGTGTTCCAAAATTCTACAACTGATCGACGTTAGAGATATAGGTCTATAGTTCTGCACATCTGTTCGACGTCCCTTCTTGAAAACGGGGATGACCTGTGCCCTTTTCCAATCCTTTGGAACGCTACGCTCTTCTAGAGACCTACGGTACACCGCTGCAAGAAGGGGGGAAAGTTTCTTCACGTACTCTGTGTAAAATCGAACTGGTATCCCATCAGGTCCAGCGGCGATTCCTCTTTTGAGCGATTTTAATTCTCTATCCCTCTGTCATCTATTTCGATATCTACCACTTTGTCATCTGTGCGACAATCTAGAGAAGGAACTACAGTGCAGTCTTCCTCTGTGAAACAGCTTTGGAAAAAGACATTTAGTATTTCGGCCTTTAGTCTGTCATCCTCTGTTTCAGTACCATTTTGGTCACAGAGTGTCTGGACATTTTGTTTTGATTCACCTACCGCTTTGACATAAGACCAAAATTTCTTAGGGTTTTCTGCCAAGTCAGTACATAGAACTTTACTTTCGAATTCATTGAACGCCTCTCGCATAGCCCTCCTCACACTACATTTCGCTTCGCGTAATTTTTGTTTGTCTGCAAGGCTTTGGCTATGTTTATGTTTGCTGTGAAGTTCCCTTTGCTTCCGCAGCAGTTTTCCAACTCGGTTGTTGTACCACGGTGGCTCTTTTCCATCTCTTACGATCTTGCTTGGCACATACTCATCTAACGCACATTGTACGATGGTTTTGAACTTTGTCCACTGATCCTCAGCGCTATCTGTACTTGAGACAAAACTTTTGTGTTGAGCCGTCAGGTACTCTGTAATCTGCTTTTTGTCACTAAATGGAAACCACAGTGAAAATCAGAAACATTTTATTTGCAAGAGTCAGCTACATTTTCCAGACACTTCTCTAAGTAGTCGCCGCTTCGACTTAAACATCGGGCCCTCCCAATTGGCGGGAGACATCATTGTTCTAGGCACCTTTACTCGCTCACAGTGCGCTCACGACTGAAAAGAACGTCTTGATGCGATCGACGGCCATACTAGAAACACTACCTAACACATCTCTGCAAAGCTTCATCGGGTTTTCACTGTGGTGTCCATTTCGCGGCCGATAGGCACTTACTTTTTGGATAACCCTCGTATTATTCTGGCTGCTTCACAACTGGAAAATTATTTACGTCAGTGGCTCAGTTGTGGTAATTCTCGCAGTTAGTTTTCCCGACACGCTGTTTTTATGTTAAAAGACACAACCAACGTGAATTATACCAGATATACGGCTGAGTAATTAATTAATGGTTTTATTATTGTGAAATTGCAATGTTGAGGATATTCTTGCAATTTCTATTGAGTGGAGATCAAACAAATTTACTGAAATTACTTTATATGAATATAGTTCAATATTAGAAAAATTGACTAGTATAGCTGCTTCAAAAGTACTGCCAATCAAGAGAAAACTCCTACATTTAGATTTATTTTTATGATTTGTCAAAACTAGCAAATATTAAAATATTTATTACGACTCTGGTCCGTTATCATTTAGAACAATGGCGTTGAACTCTGCAGTGGTGTTCGCCTATAAAATCTGAATAAATTATTTAAGTCACTCACTTCATGAGTTACAGTAAAACATTAGCAACACTTTTAAGTAATATTTGATTATATTTAGACTAAATGTCACATGAAACTTACACGTTTTCGTGCTTCATCTCAAAATGACTTCTTACACAATCCAGAATCAAAAGGGACATATGTGCGATCCTTTATCAAAAGGAACAGAGATTACAATAACAATCAAAGATCATATTAATTGAATAATAGTCTTTTCGATTTTTCGGCTATAATATTTATTTCGTTACGACATCAGTTTTGTTAAATTTGCGCAATTCTTCAATATTATTTTTTGACATTATGTGGCATACCGCCACAGAAGATGATTGACGAGTTATGGAAGTAACACTGGACGTAATCGTATTAAGGATATTGTAGCACGACGATATGGTCTGATAATATGTCGCCTACACTTTTCACAGCAGAGTAATGTGTAGCGTGTGGTGCAGAGTGTAGAGTGGTATGGACAGGTATTGTGCCTATTTTCTGAGATGAAACTATTACTTCCAGAAAAAGGTGGTGAACGACAATGCTGAGGTAGGAAATATCCTTTGAGAAAATACAGTATAGGTAACCAAAGGACCCAGCTGCATACCATCATTACAGGCGCGGGAAAGAACAATACAAGCACCTCACATACTGAACGATACGTAGTTACAAAGACATCTAATGCTATTGTTCTCTACCCAGAGCATTCCATCATCTCTTCAGTTGTAAGACATTCCCGCAGAAGGAATAAATAATAATAATTGTTGAGAATTCCGAATTAGCTAATAGAAATTAGCAGCAGGACTCGTATTAACAGAGACATATGGCGCTTTTTCAGAGACCTCATGGATCCTATCAAGGAATTCCGAGCTGACAGCAGAGCAGGAACAGCAGGTGAATGACAAGCTGGAGGCCCTGGGTCTGCCTCGGAGCCGCTACACAAACACCCCACAGGACCCACAACAGTGCACTGTCAGAGTCAGTACGTGCGACAAGCCTGCAGTCTCCCAGTTTAACGCCTCTGAGGTAACACTCAACGTAGTAAACTCCATTTCAACAGCGAACTTGTGACTTTTGACCAGCTGCTGACCATCGTGTATCCTGTCTGTGTGCAGTACCTGGGCGTGTGGTACGAGATCGCCAGGTTCGGACTGGCTCCCTTCGAGGCAGGCGCCCAGTGCGTAACAGCGGAGTACTCACTGGCTGGAGACAACAACGTGACCGTACACAACAGGATGTACAACACGTCTGCAGGGGCCTTCGACGACATCATCGGCTGGGCCGAGTTTGATGACCCCAACTCCGGAGAGGCCAAACTTACAGTGCACTTCCCAGACGTACCAGGTCAGTATGGAGAATTTCATACAATGGTTAATATTCGCTTCACTAGTAGGGCAATTAGCCTGCTGCAGCTAGACATTATCAAGTATATGAAGTAATTAACTGGACGCAGTACCTCTCTTGTGACAGACATTTCATTTTAGAATGTGACTGTGTTGAAACTTTTAGTGCAACAATAGCCATGTTCGGTATTGACCTTTGGAATGTAATATTGATTGCACTCTTGGACTACATGACCTTTAGGTAGCCATATAAGACAAACATGTAGCTCCAATAGACAGTAAACAAGAAGCCCACACTTTCTATAGACACCAAAGAAATTAATTTTAAAAATTAGTAGTAGCAGTAAAACTGCATATGTGTTTCGGTGTTCACAAAATTTTATTTCTTTGTGTTGACAGTGGCAGCACCCTACTGGGTCCTGGACACAGACTACAAGAGCTACTCAATCGTATGGGCGTGCAGGGAGCCTACAAGTGAAACATCTAACATTACTGGTATGTACACTCCTCACCATAAACATTGCAACACCAGCCAAGGAACAGAAGAATGGAAATTTTTATTATTGGTCATATAGAATATAATAGTAGAAATAAACGATTAAATTTTAGGATTATTTTTTTACCGGCCGTTGTGGCCGAACGGTTCTAGGCGCTAAAGTCCGGAACCGCGCTGCTGCTACGGCCGCACATTCGAATCCTGCCTTGGCGATGTTTGTGTCTGAAGTCCTTAGGTTAGTTAGGTTTAAGTAGTTCTAAGTCTAGGGGACTGATGACCTCAGGTGCTAAGTCCCATAGTGTTTAGAGCCATTTGAAACATTTTCTTGAGGATTTTTTGGGTACAAAGGGGTGTGTGATATTTAATATGTAGCTAGCTACCAACTCAGATCACAACAAAGACTCCCGCCTGTGACAGAGATGAACTGGGATCTGATGATTGATGAGTTTATGTCATTAAATATTGCTTCAACTGTGTGTGTGAGAATTCATTAGTCATTATCGCCTGTGAGCGGTTGCGTGCCTGTTCTTGGCAACATTTGATGAGATATTTGTAGTGGGTGAGAGTTTTGGTGTACGTCCTGATCTCGGCAGCCCTCGTACAGCTTTCATTTTATTTCAGATTTAGCGTCAATTGCTGTGTGCTGTACATACATGAATCTGCTGTACGTTCACTCATAGGGGCACTCAAGTAATTACGCCTAATACAGTTTAAACATTGGAAGGAATGAATCAGATTTCAAATGCTGAAGTTCTGTTTTATTCTACACAATGGCAATGAAATACCCGTGAAGGGAGTCTGACTGGAATCTGACATGTTTCAATAACGGTAAAAAATAAATAAATTGTTACTGGCACTACCGAGTAATTTAAAAGAACTTGGCGCAGTTGGGCACAGTACTAATTTCTTATAAGGATCTTTACATAATCAATGGTCCATTACTTCAACACAAGACGCAGTTACCAAAATTAAGAAGGGTTACAATCACCAAATATTGAAAAAGGATTGGTGGGTTTTAATTAAGTGAGCCCATGGGGCTCGTGTCTTCGTTGCTTTGTGTCTGTCACTCCACACGTTTCTACCATTGTATCAGCACCAACGTACAAAACTCCTTGTTCACCTTTCATTCAGAACGGTGATATTACTCAAACTGTTTCGTCTGACTTATAATTTGGACCACTGCAATAAAATGTAACCACTTTTTGATTTTGTAAGAAGTATATACACTGTGTGATCAAAAGTATCTGGATACCTGGCTGCAAGCGACTTACAAGTTCGTGGCGCTACCATCGGTAATGCTGGAATTCAATATGGTGTTGTCCCACCCTTAGCCTTGATGACAGCTTCCACTCTCGCAGGCATAACCTACGTTTAATCAGGTGCTGGAAGCTTTCTTTGGGAATTGCAACCCATTCTTCACGGGGTGCTGCACTGAGGGTAGGCATCGATGTCGGTAGGTGAGGTCTGGCATGAAGTCGGCGTTTCAAAACATCCCAAAGGTTTTCTATAGAATTCAGGTCAGGACTGAGCATGTTAATCCATTACAAGGACGTTATTGTCGTGTAACCAGCCCCCACTGGCCGGTCATTATTAACAAGTGATCGATCGGGTTGCAGGACGCAGTCACCATCCCCGAATTTCTCTCCAACAGTGGGAAGCAAGAAGGTGCTTAAAACATCAGTGTGGGCCTGTGCTGTGATAGTGCCACGCACAAAAAGACAAGGGGTGCAAGCCCCCTCATGATAAACACGACCACACCATAACACCACCGGCTTTGAATTTTACTGTTGGCACTACACACGCTGACAGATGACATTCTCCAGGCATTCGCCATAGCCACATCCTGCCACGGGATTGCCACATTGTGTACCGTGATTCGTCACTTCACACAACGTTTTTCCACTGCTCAATCGTCCAGTGGTTACGCTCCTTACACCAAGCTAGGCGACATTCGGTATTTACTGGCGTAATGTGTGGCTTATGAGCAGCCGCTTGACCATGAAATCCATGTTTTCTCACCTCCCGCCTAACTGTCGCAGTACTTGCAGGGGATCATGATGCAGTTTGTAATTCCTGTATGATGGTCTGGGTAGATGTCTGTCTATTACACATTACGACCCTCTTCAACTGTCAGCGGAGCCGGCCGAAGTTGCCGTGCGGTTAAAGGCGCTGCAGTCTGGAACCGCAAGACCGCTGCGGTCGCAGGTTCGAATTCTGCCTCGGGCATGGATGTTTGTGATGTCCTTAGGTTAGTTAGGTTTAACTAGTTCTAAGTTCTAGGGGACTAATGACCTTAGCAGTTGAGTCCCATAGTGCTCAGAGCCACCATTTGAACTGTCAGCGGTCTCTGTCAGTCAACAGACCGGCCTGTATCCTTTTGTACTGTACGTGTCCCTTCACGTTTCCACTTCAATATCACATCGGAAACAGTGGACCTGGGAGTGTTTAGGAGTGTGGAAATGTTGCTTTCAGACGTGTGTCTTAAGTGACACCGAATCACCTGGCAACGTTCGAAGTCCACAAGTTGCGTTAAGTGCCCCATTCTCCTCTCTCACGATGTCTAATGACTACTGAGGTCGTTGACATGGAGTATCTGGCAGTAGGTGGCAGCACAATGGACCTAATATGAGAAACATATGTTTTTGGGGGTGTCCGGATACTTTTGATCACATATTGTATATGCGTTCAATATAGAGTTAGCAGTTATTTGTTCACCTGTTGTTCATTACAGATACCCAGGAATTACTGTAACAAATGCTGCGAATTATTCTGAAATCAGTTGAACATTCTAATGCTGCATAGAAATGGAGCAATTAATTCGAGTAACGTACGCTGAGTAGCCATGTTTCAGTTCATCATTGGTATATTGCATCAGGAACAATAACATTTTGGGCATCTGAGTGGTGGAAGTATTGACTACTTAGACGTCATTTGCTTACCGAGTGCTGAGTGGTGTTAGTCACCTGTCTCTATCAGCTTACATTGCGTGTGCAGAAACCACTACTGTGCCAAATAACCACTGAATTGATCAGCTGATCCAGCATGATACTAATCCCACTGCTATTGAAACAATGGCGTTCTCGGTAAAGCATTCAGTAGATTGTTGGAATTTAAACGCAGATTATTTTCTTTGTTGTTCATTCAATTCCCTCACTTCCTAGGGATTGTAAACTGACAACAGTCATATTTACACTTTCAACCAAATGTTACAAAAGGATATTAACAGACACGCAGATTTGTGCTATTAAGAGATTAAAGTGTCATACAAATCATTTGTCTAATGGTGTCTATGAAAATACAGATGACATCTGTACGAGTAGCGCTGTTGATGATGCCTTGTTATATCTGTTGTCGTTATGCTTGAATGTGTTGGCAGTGTAATTATATAAGTCGAAGTGTGAGTATAAGTAGAAGCTGGATCAGGATAGATTGAGGGAAGTTCATGATACTGAGAGAGACACTGCAGCTTTGATCTAAGGAGAAGTGGCGGACGCTTAGGCTCTAGCTGATACGATAGATATGGAGCAGGACTTATTTTGGGTTCATGGTGCCTGTTGCACGTTTCTTGGGATCAGATAGGTTTCTATAGTGTGGAAGATGAGCAAATGTGGGACATACCATGGCAGAGGATCGTTGGGTTAAAGGGAATTACATCATTGTGATTATGGGGTATACATGATTTGCAGATATGCCTAAGGCTTTTAACTAAACGGCGCATTTTATTAGCTGGCATAGGACGTGCATATTGTGGTGTAGCGAGAGAGGAAAGGCAGAATGAAACTGTATGAAGATTCTAAAATAGTACCGAGTGGGAACTTCTGGAGTGTGAACATTCAGCAGTGCTGGAAATGGC
This sequence comes from Schistocerca americana, assembly GCF_021461395.2. Taxonomy (NCBI): domain Eukaryota; kingdom Metazoa; phylum Arthropoda; class Insecta; order Orthoptera; family Acrididae; genus Schistocerca; species Schistocerca americana. The sequence continues at coordinate 547,922,577 of NC_060119.1, forward strand.
GAGTGTGGGTCACGTTACGGTTGAGTTGGTGTGAAGGATGGTAAAGGATGTAGTCCTAAGCCCACTTTTTATTTTCGAAATTTTCATCTACTATGAATAATTTGTAAGTCCTTGTAATGAGATTTTCACTCTGCAGCGGAGTGTGATCTGATATGAAACTTCCTGGCAGATTAAAACTTGTTGCCGGACCAAGACTCGAACTCGGGACCTTTGCCTCTCGTGGGCAAGTGCTCTACCATCTGAGCTACCTAAGTAGGACCCACGTCTCGCCCTCACAGCTTTACTTTTGCCAGTATCTCGTCTCCTACCTTCCAACTTCACAGAAGCTCACCAGCGAACCTTGCAGAGCCAGCACTCCTGGAAGAAAGGATGTTGCGGAGAGATGGCTTAGCCACAGCCTGAGCGATGTTTCCAGAATGAGATTTTCACTCTGCAGTGGAGTGAGTGCTGATATGAAACTTCCTGGCAGATTAAAACTTGTTGCCGGACCGAGACTCGAACTCGCGGACATGTGCTCTACCATCGGAGCTACCCAAGCACGACTCATGCCCCGAGTTCGAGACTCGGCCTGCCACACAGTTTTCATCTGCCAGGAAGTTTCATATCAGCGCACTATCCACTGAAGAGTGAAAAATCTCATTCTGGAAACATACCCCAGGTTGTGGCTAAGCCAAGTCTCCGCAATATCCTTTCTTCCAGGAGTGCTAGTTCTGAAAGGTTAGCAGGAGAGCTTCTGTGAAGTTTGGAAGGTAGGAGACGAGGTACTTAAGTCCTTCTTATTTTGTGGTCAAGGGACAAATCCACTGTCTTTTAATGAGTTATGTAAATAGACAGAGTATTCGTCGACGGTAAGCTGCAAGTACAAGAGCGGAACTGACGGGTAATATGTCTTACTATTACCGCCTGGAGTTTATATGGATTGCTTTTGGTGTACCAGTGGTTTGTGCAGGAGATGAAGTGAATTTGAATATGTAATTGAGAAGCTGGGTAGTTTGATAGATTGAATAGAAAGCAGCGTCGCAGGCATATTACAACTAATTGCTGAGGACTGGTGGCTGGGGCATATAAGTGGTGTAGAGTAGAAAAATGAGACGAAATGTGACCGATACTTGTGATAAAACTGTATGTAGAATGGTGATACGGAACTTTGTATGGTCAATGGTTATAAAACAGGAGCATTGTCTGATAGAAATAAGTTATGTGGTCCAGTAAACTAATGTGAACTATAGATGTAATAACAGCAAAAGCCAATGATTATACTACATAAAGAATTATAAGGAAAACGCAACCACAGATATTTAGCAGAACTGTTACATTTTAGTCACTGTACTGCAATCAAAGTAGGAATGTTTAGATCTATGCTCCAGAGTTTGTTTTATTCACTTCTTCCGCAGTCTGACTGTTACACACGAATGAATTAGATTCTGCTTTCACTTATTACTCTGACTGCTTTTTCTTCACATCAGTCCCGCCAACCTTTATCACTAAAAGCTAACACTCCTCTCTGATTTTTGCACGCACGTTATAACCCTATTAGGTTTCTACTGTTCGATTACCTAACGCCATTTTTTCCTACTGCTTTTAGTGCCAGATTTAGTGTATATGTATATTCACTGGCATTGAATGACCTACATTCCATGACCCACTGTTTCTACGACAGCTGTTCCTTTCAAAACGATAAAAGGAGCCAACACGTTTATTCCCTTAGCGAAATATCTCCGAATAATTCGCTTAAATCACGTAGTTTTTTAACATTTTATAATATTTTGTGTCGATTTACAAATATTAATAAAACGCAGAGGAAAAGTTTTACTTGAAAGAGACCCTTAGTGCCACATGGGAACTAGGAGGATCAAAAGAAAAACAGAAAATGACTTTATTTGCAAAATTTGTTTTCAGTTTAGTTTGAAACTAGTGTTATCGTGTCGGACAGTAAATTACTGTCAAAACAGTGTCTCTATAATTTCTGTATCCCCTCAGACTGGCTGCTTTAGACGCTTCCAAATAACTGAAATTAATTTGTAAGCCATCGAGACCGAAAGCTGTGAAAGTGAAACCCTTTGTTGAGTGTCATATGCAAGGTCTCGAATTTGACCATAGTTATTCTATGATAACAGGACTGAAACGATTTGAGCAACTGATTCTATCTTGCATGTATTGAGTCCTTGCGTTTTCCATTATTGAACATCATGCACGACTGAGAAAACGAAGAGCACGAATTTCGGCAAAGGCCATACGCCTGGAAGAGCTACACTTGTTATATACATAAGTAGAAATTTTGCTGACATGACGTGCTTGCATCCACAAATATGTGTAATGTTTCACTGTAACAGAGGGCGGAGTTCCGAGTTGTATTCAAAGGCAGATGACCGACGAATTACGTAAGTAACATTGGATGTAAACGTATTAAGATTATTGTAGCACGATGATGTGGTATGATATTTCAGAGCAGAATAGTGTATAGCAAGTGGCGCAGAGTGTAGCGTGGTACGATGGATAGGTGTTGAGACTCTTTCCTGAGGGGAAACTGTTACATGCAGAGAAAGGCGGCGAACAGAATTATTGAGGTAGTAAATATACATTGAGAAAATACAGTATAGGTAACCAAAGGACCCAGTTGCGTACCATCATTACAGGTGTGCGAAAGAACAATACAAGCACCACACATACTTAACGTTACATAGTGACAAAGTCGTCTCAACGTATTGTTCTGTACCCTGATCATTCCATAATCTCATCAGTTGTAAGACATTCCTCCAGAAAGAGTAAATAATAGTGACTGTTTAGAATTCTGAATTAGTTAATAGAAATCAGCATTAGGACTTGTGCTAACAGAGCCATATGGTGCTTTTTCAGAGACCTCATGGATCCTGTCACGGAATTCCGAGCTGACAGCAGAGCAGGAGCAGCAGGTGAATGACAAGCTGGAGGCCCTGGGTCTGCCGAGGAGCCGCTACACAGACACCCCACAGGATCCACAACAGTGCGGTGTTGCAGTCAACCAATGCGACAAGCCTGCAGTCTCCCAGTTTAACGCCTCTGAGGTAACACTCAACGTAGTTAACCCCATTTCAACCGTGGGCTTGCGACTGTTGAGCAGATACTGACCATCGTGTATCCTGTCTGTGTGCAGTACCTGGGCGTGTGGTACGAGATCGCCAGGTTCGGACTGGCTCCCTTCGAGGCAGGAGCCCAGTGTGTCACGGCGGAGTACTCACTGGCTGGAGACAACAACGTGACCGTACACAACAGGATGTACAACACGTCTGCAGGAGCCTTCAACGACATCATCGGCTGGGCCGAATTTGATGACCCTAATTCTGGAGAGGCCAAACTCACAGTGCACTTCCCAGACGTACCAGGTCAGTATGGAAAAGTTGATGCAAGGATTATTATTTGCTTAAGTAGTAGGGCAGTTAGTCTGCTGCAGCTAGACAACATCAAGTAAATGAGGTAATTAACAGGACGCAGTACTTTTTTGTGAAAGACATTTCATTTAAAAAAAGTTACTATAGTTTCTTTTAGTGCAACAATTATTGCATTCTTGGGCTACATGATCTTTAGCTAGCCCTGTAAGAGAAACAGGTAGCGAAAATAGACGGTAAAAAAGAAGCCCACACTTTCTATAGACACCAAAGAAATTAGGTTTAGAAATTAGTGTTAGCCGTGAAACTCCATATGTGTTTCGGTGTTCACAAAGATTCGTTTGTTTGTGTTGGTAGTGGAAGCACCCTACTGGGTCCTGGACACAGACTACAAGAGCTACTCAATCGTCTGGGCGTGCAGAGAGCCTACAGACGAAACCTCTAACATTACCGGTATGTACACAAATTTTACATATTGTTCTTGTACATATATGGTTGTAAATATACATGGAGGCAGATGTTGGGCCGTAACCCACATGTGGAAACGATTTATTAATTTTATGCATTTTATTCTACTATGAGTTTTTGTTAAGTGCTTACTAGATGGAGACATGTGATTATTTTATGGTGATGGGGTAGTCCAATGTTTTTTAGTGTGTTAGGTGGATGGACAGAATTCTTACGAATAGTAAAGTGAAAAGGCTGAACCTACCTCTAATATGTCCCCTGATTCACCTCTCGGTTTTGATGTAGATTGATGTTGAGGTAGCAAGCGTACTTCCAGGAGATCTAAATCTATATGCATACTAATAACAAAATTGTAATACTGTTTTGCGTCTGTCTGCTTATCTGTTTATACACGCTGTTCTCCAAAACTACTAGATGAATTCTCATGGGATTTTTAAAGTTAACTTGAGTGTAGCTTGGGGGAAGGTATCGAAATCGGATGACGGAAGAAAAAATTATCGTGATTTTAAATTTTATCTGAAGCCTTCAAGTCCGTCTGCTTGTTTTAACATGCTAACCTCCAAGACTACTAGTAGAATTTTCGTGATTTTCACATATAACTTAAGCGGAACACAAAAAAAAGATATCGTGATTAAAATTGTAGTTCAAATCTCTAATCACAACTACGAAGTACACTAAAGAACCAATAGATAGTGCTGTTAGGTCTTTTTATTTATATCTGACTAACACATGTGCCAACGCTTCCGTCTCAGAGTAGCAACTGCAATCTACGTCTTCCATTATTTATTTGATATATCCCAATCTCTGCCTCCTCTATAATTTTTACGCTCTACAGCTCCCTAGTACCAAGGAAGCTAATCCCTGATGTCTTAACACATGTCCTATCATCCTGCCATGTCTTATTGTTAGTGCTTTCTGTATATTCCTTTGCTCACCGTTTCTGCAGTGAACCTCCTAGTTTCTTACGTTATTATTCAACCTAATTTTCAACTTTCTTGTGTAGCACCACATCTCAAATGTTTCGATTCTCTTCTGTTCCGGATTTCCCACAGTCCATGTGGAAAAACTAACAATGGTGTGCTCCAAACGTACATTCTCAGAAATTCCTTCCTCAAATTAAGCCCTATGTTTCATACCAGGAGACTTCTCTAGGCCACGGGTACCCTTTTTGCCAGTTCTAGATGGCTTGCACTTTTCTTCTCCAGTCCACTGAGTTCAGAAGAGTCTTTTAATTGAGTCTGGATGTTACGCAACATATTCCTTTCGTAATATGGGATACATTTACAGAATTATACGAATGAGCTGGATCCTCTTGAAAATTTCTGTCACACTATGGTCTACACTCCTTATCGACCTTCAACTCATGGTTTCGAAATGTTGAATAACGCGTTAAAGTGCCTCCAATATATGGAATGCGGATATCTTATAAGAATCCTAATACACATTTTCAGAATGATTCTAAGTTATTAATGGAATCAGCAAGCAATCAACGGTGTTGTGCTGTTGTCATAAATATGTGTTACGTATAGGAAAAAAAAGTGCAATTTACTGAGACACAAATTTTTCTTAAAGTGACAGTGTTTAGTGTTAGGTGCTGCGGTCGACTTTGATTCGGTAATGAGTAATCGATTACGAAATTATGTCACACACCTAATTAACATAGTTTTCTGATTTTAAAATTGAGCTTTCTTCTTTTGGTGTTTCCTTTAGCTCAGTGGTCGCTCGTGGGGAGAATTAATTTCAATACTAGTTGCTTAGCTTGTGACTTAGTCTCTCAATTTTACCTTTTAAGCGATTCAATTCACTATTGTTTCAATTAGATTAAAGTTATTAGTAATTGCTTACAAATTTTAGGTTTTTTGAGACTTCTAAATACAATGGTAAAATGAAATTTTCTTTCCAACAAAACGTATGATTTTTTGTAAATATCACTTACACTTGTGGTACAGTACTTCGATGTCTAATCTGGAATATTCATTCTCGGCGCCGATGATACCCTACAGAAGACTAATTAAAAAAATTATTCCAATGGGCCTCCTTTGTGGTATAGTACAAGAATTCTATACAATCCACTCCAGTGCGATATGGATACTCTGTTTCCATCTCGGAGATACAAAACTCTTCTCTAGATATTCATTAACTGAAACTGACCTGGAGGTGGCGGGCGATTTCTGCTCGGGATTTGGCGGCAGCGAAAGGTCGGCAAGAGCGCCCATACGATAGTCTGTAGGGGGTGAGGGGGGGGGGGGGGGGTTGGTGGCCAAACCGAGTGGTGGTGGAGGTGGGGTATGAAGTATTTTTAATATTTTGGAAGTCGAAAAGCGACTTGTAAGTAGCCATAACAAAGGCGACTTGTAAGTAGCCATAACAAAGTTCCGGTTCGCACCCTGCTAGAAACCTGCACAATAACGACTTTTCAATCATTTTTTGAAAGAAGAACACCTGATTTCACTACATTTTTTTCCTTTCCCTGAAAGCTAGCAGGGGGGGGGGGGGGAGGGGTTGCTCCAGGTATTGGTTCCCTTGGGTCGTGGCTAGGATGCACCGCTTAAAACAGTACCAAAAAGACGCTCACTTTACCGCAACTCATGAAGCTACACTCAGATTCAGAGACGTGGCGGCCATGCCAATTCCGTGTGCTGGTTTCGACTGGCAGGGCTTGACGTGTGCATCCCAGAGCGCTGACGGTCGCATTCGGTCATTGGCATGCCTCCCAGTTAGCCTGCGGTCACAGTGGCAGCAGTATCGGTCGATTCCGCCAACTTCCGACAGCGGCCGATGAAGACCGACGTTTTGAAATCAGTAGGCCCGAAAGTACTGATTTCGGAAGACAATCGGTGAAATTCACATACATTTTTTTCGGTCATAATGGCCGACACGACACAAACAAGCACTGTGAGAAACTGATGAGTTTAGTCAAAGGAGGAGTTTGTGGCACCCTGAGGATGAAAATATCACAATCGGGATATACGAGGTGTGCCAAAAAGTAACGGTAATATTTTAATATCGCATGTTTTATACATACGATTTTAATTTTTTATATCTTGTTTGTACAATCGTTCCTGATGCATGTTTGAATTTACGGCTGTTTTGAATATGTAGCGTATTATTTACAATCGAAAAGGTCAAACGTGTTTTCGAGGGCTCGGCGAATTTTCACTTTCGAAAAAGATAGATCAAAGAGTATGCATTATATTTTGTTCAAAAAAATGGAATAAAATGCAGCATTGCATTCTAAATGTTGATTGTGGCCTTTAGTGAATCTATTATGAGTAAGAAAAGAGTTTACGAGTAGTATAAACGTTTAAAAAAGGCTCGAGAAGATGTTGATGAGGATGACCAACTGGAACCCCTAGTACATCACTTACTGAGGACAATGTGAAAGAAGGAAAGAAACTGGTTCTGGAACATCGCCGGATCACCATCAGAGAGGTTGCTGATTCTTTTCTGGGGAAGTTTTGGGCATGAAACATGTAGCAACAAAGTCTTTTCCGAAATTGTTGAACTTCACCCAAAATCGATGTCGAGTACAAAATTGCTCACGAATTACTGAATGAGGCCGACAAAGAAAGTTAGAAGAGGTGACGGAACACAAGTACACGGGTAAGACGTCGAAAATAAGGCCCAATCGTCCCAATGAAAACTACCAAAAAAAGATCAAGTTCGATCAAATGTAACGTTTCTTCTTACTAGAATGAGATTTTCACTCTGCAGCGGAGTGTGCGCCCATATGAAACTTCCTGGCAGTTCTTCTTACTGTTTTCTTCGATTAATGTGGGATGGTGCATCATGAGTTGCGAAGTTATGCACCGTCTGCATGGAGCAATCCCAAGAAAACGACCAGAATTGTGGCAAAACTACTCGTGCTAGTTCGTGATTTTTTGGCAAAAAACAAAACCATTTTGTTGCCTCAGCCACTTCTTCCATCCCCGAGGCTGAAGAGAACCATGAAAGGACAACGTTTTGACACCATTGATGATATAAAAACAGAATAGCTGGAGGAGATGACCTCCATAACGAAAAGTGAGTTCGGAATCTATAGACTAAAATCCCATCTTTATTGGAAACCACAAGTAAGCGAAATCTCTATCAAGGTGTAGATTATAACCTCGAAAAATAATATGTTCAAGTGACAAGGATGGCACATCTTATGCTTAAAGTTACTGTAGTGGATCGTTTACGGTTGTGGTAGATGGACATTACCTGTCTACAAATTATTATTAATGCTCACTGGTGTTTTTATGCCAGTAGGGTGGTGTTTCTGTTACATAATGTGGTTTGCAAGTATGGTGTACGTAGCTGTACCCACTTTTCATTGCTTTAGGTATTCAGAGTATCTTGTTCCAAACTTTATGTTCGTCTTTCACACGTGTGTTCAATGATAGTCACTGAATGTTACTCGATGTATGTATGCACAACTTCGAACACTTGTAGAGATGTGATTCGATCTCCATTAAAAATCCGATACATTAAAGATGCAGTTCTGGCTAAGTAAAACTGGAAGTGAAGATTTGATATTGGACATCTGACGATTACATATGTCCCATAATTAGGCCTGTATCACTTTCTGAAAAGTATAGTTTCAAAGTTTTTGTGTGATATGTTGGATGATATTAACGGTGCCCTAAAAACTAAGTTAAAAGCGAATACTTTCACTCTTACTTACAAATACTACGAAATTTCTAATTTATTCTATTCTGAATTGTGGAACTATGCTTTGTGCAAATGCTGTAAAAGCTGCACTCAGTCTGAAATAATAATGCTGCCAGAAATCTTGTTACTTCCTTTCTGAAATCCATTGGGAAGTGTTTAAAGAGAAATGTAGTTTCCAGTAGTACAGTAGTAGAACCTGATTATCCGAATATATTACCTGTATTTCATTAACTTTCAAAATTTGTTGAATAATGTGAGTTGCTGTAAAACCAAAAATCTGACTTATTAATAAAACACCTACTTTCACCGTGTTAATTAACCATAATGTACTCATAACTTCATTGGAAAACTTTTGTGCTCGTCCTGCCATTGCAGCATAATAATCCATGCCCTGAATAACGTGTTTTGGAGATCTGTATAACTGAAACTATATATTTTCGCGATACACACTTATAAATAAGTAAACCATCAGTTAAAGCGTGTTGGTTTCAAAGGTGGTGTCGCCTTCTGACGCTGATCGGCGGAGAGAGAAGGAAAGTGGTGTCACAAAGTTAAAGCGTTTTTAACTTTTGAGGCATGGCTTTTTTTCCTGAGATATTTGTAAAACTTGTCTCGTAATTCCAGTAACTGAAGACCGTGTGTGCAGTACTCGCCACGCTCTTTTAAAGACAGAATGAAACATTTCCCCCCAGTATCTAGATGAGAGCCAGATGAGGCGTTACTGAAAGGGGCCGAAAGAATTTAATGGTGTACAAATGGAGCAATTTAGAACAATAGAACAGTCGCGACATGGACGGAACCTTCATTGAGGGTGGGTAATTTTACTAAAGAGTGGATTGGTGCACCATACAAATCACTCCACCCTCTTGATTTTTATTTGCAGATATGAGTGGTATTAGGCCATTGAGTAGGTTGGCAGACTTCACTGTTCGGAAACGAGAAGCGGTCAGACCCGCGCAGCTTTAATTGCAAATTATTACGTACCACCGAGAACTGATCTAAATAAATATCTCAGGTGGATTCTGGCCCTTTATTGAAAAATAACGAAAGGACACTAATTATGTCCGATCGTTCGTGTCCGGACAATCAGCCGCCTACCTCGCCTATTTTTGCTGTAGCATGTGAAGAAAACATCATAAATGATTAAAACACAACGCAATGGCTTGAATTAATAAGGGAGCCGCCGAAACGGGTAGATTCAAACAACCTTTATCGAACAAATGTTGTTACAACTATGACACTTAGATCCTGTCAGCTCAAGCTCCACACGAGAAAAGTTGACACTAACAGAAGAAGATAAAAGAACAGCGCTCTTTCAAATATTTTCAGTGGCTTTGCATTCGCCACTTTTAAAACTTTTGGAAATTTCGTCATGTTAAATGCAATCTTTGAATATACAGGGTGTTAAAAAAAGGTACGGCCAAACTTTCAGGAAACATTCCTCACACAGAATGAAAGAAAATATGTTATGTGGACATGTGTCCGGAAACGCTTACTTTCCATGTTAGAGCTCATTTTATTACTTCTCTTCAAATCACATTAATCATGGAATAGAAACACACAGCAACAGAACGTACCAGCGTGACTTCAAACACTTCCTTACAGGAAATGTTCAAAATGTCCTCCGTTAGCGAGGATACATGCATCCACCCTCCGTCGCATGGAATCCCTGATGCGATGATGCAGCCCTGGAGAATGGCGTATTGTATCACAGCCGCCCACAAAACGACCACGAAGAGTCTCTACATTTGGTACCGGGGTGGCGTAGACAAGAGCTTTCAAATGCCCCCATAAATGAAAGTCAAGAGGGTTGAGGTCAGGAGAGCGTGGAGGCCATGGAATTGGTCCGCCTCTACCAATCCATCGCTCACCGAATCTGCTGTTGAGAAACGTACGAACACTTCGAATGAAATGTGCAGAAGCTCCATCGTGCATGAACCACATGTTGTGTCGTACTTGTAAAGGCACATGTTCTAGCAGCACAGGTAGAGTATCACGTATGAAATCATGATAACGTGCTCCAATGAGCGTAGGTGGAAGAACATGGGGCCCAATCAAGACATCACCAACAATGCCTGCCCAAAAGTTAACAGAAAATCTGTGTTGATGATTGATTGCACAATTGCGTGCGGATTCTCGTCAGCCCACACATGTTGATTGTGAAAATTTACAATTTGATCACGTTGGAATGAAGGCTCATCCGTAAAGAGAACATTTGCACTGAAATGAGGATTGACACATTGTTGGATGAACTATTATCAGAAGTGTACCCGTGGAGGCCAATCAGCCTCTGATAGTGCCTGCACACACTGTACATGGTACGGAAACAACTGGTTCTCCCGTAGCACTCTCCATACAGTGACGTGTTCAACGTTACCTTGTACAGCAGCAATTTCTCTGACGCTGACATTAGGGTTATCGTCAACTGCACGAAGAATTGCCTCGTCCATTGCAGGTGTCCTCGTCGTTCTAGGTCTTCCCCAGTAGTGAGTCATAGGCTGGAATGTTCCGTGCTCCCTAAGACGCCGATCAATTGCTTCGAACGTCTTCCTGTCGGGACACCTTCGTTCTGGAAATATGTCTCGATACAAAGGTACCGCGCCACGGCTGTTGCCCCGTGCTAATCCATACATGAAATGGGCATCTGCCAACTACCGAGCGAGGTGGCGCAGTGGTTAGACACTGGACTCGCATTCGGGAGGACGACGGTTCAACCCCCGTCCGGCCATCCTGATTTAGGTTTTCCGTGATTTACCTAAATCGCTCCAGGCAAATGCCGGGATGGTTCCTTTCAAAGGGCACGGCCGAGTTCCTTCCCCGTCCTTCCCTAACCGGATGAGACCGATGACCTCGCTGTCTGGTCTCCTTCCTCAAAGCCAACCAACCAACCATCTGCCAACTCCGCATTTGTAAACATTGCACTGACTGCAAAACCACGTTCGTGATGAACACTAACCTGTTGATGCTACGTACCGATGTGCTTGATGCTAGTACTGTAGAGCAATGAGTCGCATGTCAGCACAAGCACCGAAGTCAACATTACCTTCCTTCAATTGGGCCAACTGGCGGTGAATCGAGGAAGTACAGTACATACTGACGAAACTAAAATGAGCTCTAACATGGAAATTAAGCGTTTCCGGACACATGTCCACGTAACATCTTTTCTTTATTTGAGTGTGAGGAATGTTTCCTGAAAGTTTGGCCGTACCTTTTTGTAACACATAGTTTTCTTGTGGTTTACACGTCGTTACATTATCAGTTATCAGAATACAAATTTGGTAAAAAAGAATTATGAAACCTTTTAAGACGTAGCTCATTTACTTGTATTAGGCGTCTATTTAACAGCAAATGTCCCACTGCAGCGCTCATCTCCAAGCACAGAGGCGTCAGGGTATCCATACCACAATTGCAGGCTAAAATTTAGGCTACTTCGAATATAGATTCTAAATTAATCTAACAAAACCTTCTCGAACCCGTCAAAAACTGACGAATGGGGTCGGACGCACCGCGACGAAGCTGCCGATCGATGTAATCGCGCGACCTCTGGCGAGACGTTTGACGAACGTTGCCAGTGCCACTGGGGGACAGTCTTAAGCCCGCCTCTCCCGGAGTAAGATTCGCTGCAAGTTTACTTGCCGGCTCCTGTGGCGGCTACCTTGCGGGCTTTCTTTTCTGCTAGCCGCCTGTCCTGCAGGGAGATGTGCACGTTTCCCGCGGTACCTCCGGTGATATTTTCCTTGTGAGGCCTGGTAAGGCACGATGAATGCCACCAGCGCTCACCAGTCGAGAGTCCTGTTTGGCGTCTGCCGACACAGGCTACAAGGCGGGAACTCTCAGACATCAGTTAATCTTCGTGACCAACGAGAACATCGCGCGCCCGCCAGCCGGTCTGAGATCTTTCTCAAACGGTTGTAGCGAAACAATTCGACAAGATAAAATTAATTCTGCCGCTTCTTACACTGACGAGCGAAAACATTATGACCACCTGCTTAACAGCTTGTCTGTTCGACTTTGGAACAAAATGCATTACTAATTCTTCTATCAAGGATCAGACAGTTTGTTCGTAGGTTTGTGGGGGTGTGAGTTATTAGAGCAGGGAATTGTCACATAGAAAAGTGTCTATAGTTTGCTTAAATACTCACACCACTCTTCACCGAGTAGTGTACCAGCCTTGTGAGAGCTTCAGGAGGGAACTTCTCTGTAGCAACTCTAGGAACGAATTGCGATCATCCTGCATAAGTTGGTCGATGGGAAAGACCATTACTTCAGCAATATTCAATCATTGTGTCAGTAAGCGTGTTGAAGAAGATCAACAGTTCTGTTTTGGGGCTCAACTATAAAAATTTGGTAGATATAACACTGCGCTCACTAATCAAAACGGGTGTTAACAGAGTACCTCTATCTACACAATTAGTCACTTATTTAAAATATAATATAGACATCAGAAATTACGTCACAATTGTACAGGTTACGGTTTTGCTGATATTACGGTAACGTTTCTCAATAACAGCGTTTAATCTTTCTGAAATTGAGTGGACAGCGTCCGAGTTATGAAGCACTGCCGCTATTTCTCGGTGATTTTTTGGAAACATGGCAGTACAGCACTGCAGAAATCACAGTCAGCCGGCGGAATGGGATGTTGGTATGCCGCTTGCAGCAACGGGCCTGTTTAGGCATCGCAAGGAAGACCAGGCCGACACCGAGAACCTGCCAGCGCAGCGGTAAGGCAAGGATTTAACAGAACTAGCAGCGGAAATGTGGTCAGGAACAGGACTAAAAGCGTTGGCTCTCCATAAGAAATGAGCAATATCATTATACGTAGAAGGCAGTGTCCCGATTGAGTGACCGATTGAATCAATGACGCACCATTGCCCAGCCCAAACCACCAAGAAAAGAAACGTGAAATTTGATTTTTTTGAATTCAATCCATAAGGAGGTTAGATAGGAGATGAAAGGTTTTTTAAAAATATATCGCTATTAAGATAATTTTTAAGATGAACCTACGAAAATTGGTGTTTGGTTTCTGTCATAAATAAAAAAAGTCCGTGTTTCAGCTTTTTTGCAAATTCAACAACTATGGGGGTAAGATAGTGGGTGAAATTTTTTTGAAAATAGATCATTATTAAAGAACAACTAAAGCATTTTTAAAACTTCGTATATGAAAATTGTTAATTTTCTTCTCGGTTAAAAATAACAAAAAAATATCTCTTTCAGTGTTTTTGGAAATTCAACCTCGTAAGGGAGAAATAACTGATTATCGTGTGCTCTGTGTTTACTTCCCAAGCCGAAAATTTAACTGAGTTGCCACTGTAGCGGGAGCAGTGTTAATGCAGGTAATTGAGGTAGTGAATCCCACTGCTAACAAGGAGAAAGGGCGCCCCAAGGTAACTTTCAGCAGCACTAAGCTTTTGACCGCAAAGACCTATTGGATGGTTGAACAACGAGCCAGAATCTGAGTGAGAACGTAGTAGGTAAGTTACGACAAAGAAGAATGTGACAGGCAAGTTGCAAATGCTGCAAAAACTACGGTATGTTGCAAAGACAAACTATGGATCCAAGAACGCCAGATCACAAACGCTTCGTTGTGTGCACCGGAGACGGCTGCCTTCGGTATGAGACGGTGAGGCGGGGGAAGCAAATATTTAGAGAGACATCAAGCACGATAAAGCAAGGTGACGTCTGGAGCAAGTTAGGAATTTTATAAGGGTATAGTACCAGTGTCAAATATGACACGGAGAAAAGAGTGAGATTTGTCTGGCAGATCACGAGGGTGGACGACAACATATTGACGAAGAAAGTATGGAACACAACTTGCTTAACAGGAAACAATGGGATTCAGGAAGTCAGGAATGATTTGAAAACAATTGGAATAAGGCAAAAAATTGAGTACTCAGCAGTGCAGGGTAGGTCCAGGTATGTGAATATGTTGGAAGGTCATGACTAATTCCAGGATCTAAATTGAGATGACAGAAGTAGAGAGAACCACACCGAGCGATTGAATGAAAAGATATTGGGAAGACGAAAGACATTTTGAACAAGTCGCTAGTGGTTGTAAAGGGTCGAAACGAAACAAATAAATAATCAAGAAGAAACTTTAAAAAAATGGCTCTAAGCACTATGCGACTTAACATCTGAGGTCATCAGTCCCCTAGACTTAGAACTACTTAAACCTAACTAACCTAAGGACATCACACACATCCATGCCCGTGGCAGGATTCGAATGTGCGACCGTAGCAGCAGCGCAGTTCCAGACTGAAGCGCCTAGAATCGCTCGGCCACAGCGGCCGGCTGAAGAAAGTTTGCTCAGTTTCTTTTTACTGCAGTAGTCACTAATGCAGTCAATTCCTTTTGATGTACAGGGAAATACCGAAGGTAAGGTTACGTAAGTCCATGGTATTCCAAGTCCCACAAGCTTTAAGCTATAACTCAGACCGGAAAACAAAACTACTCAACAAGTTAATGCCTTCAGATACTTGAGCTGTGCATACCATATCTTGGCGAAGTTGATATTGAAAAACAGACTGAAAGATTCAAAATGATATGTGGCACCATTAAAACAACGCCCTGTGGAAACACACGTAAGGGCACAATGATAAAATTTTATAAAGTTATGGCAATTCCCTGCGGACTACATGGAAGTGTAAATTGAATTATGAATTGCAGATCACATAATAGACTCCAAACAGCCGAGATGAGATTTTTGAGGACAGTTGAGGGAGTAACAAGGAGAGACAGATAATAAAATGACAGCATGCGGAAGAACGTAGGCAGTTACAACTTCAATGAAAAGATTATGGAATACAGAAAAGAATGATTAGAATATACAGAAAGAATGGGCGATGAACGTATTCCGAAACAACTGCTACAGAATATCCCTAAAGAAAAAGGGAATATTGGTGGATGGTTAAAAAAATCGCAATGCATCATTGAGGCAGAAGAAAACCAATGCTAAGATTCGCGAGCGACATAACCTTTCCGGTCTGGTGTAAAGAAGACTTGTTGAAAGAAATGGATAGTATACTTGGCACACAATACACCATAAAGATAACAGAACGGGAATGAATGTGATGAAAAATAAGAGCAAAGAGAATACCGATTTACTTAACATCAAAATTGAAAATGGAACAATAATGGAGGGAGTGAAAGAACTGACAGGTTTAGGAAGCAGGATTACAAGGGATGATCGGCGAAGAAAATGTTCTTCAGTTAAAAAAACTCTGCTGATATCAAGTGAAGAAATACCTGGATGTATATTTGGTTCAGCGCATTGTATGGAAATTAAATGGAGATTAAGAATCTGGAAGCTTTTGAGATGCAAGGCTATCGAAGAACCTTGAACATTAAGTCGGTAGATAGGCTACAGTACGGAATGAGGAAGCAATGAACAGAATATATCGTGAAATATAGTATGGAAGATGCTTACTAGTAAAAGGGATAGGTTAGTGGTCTACTTGGGTCGGCGTTTGGGAATAATTAATTTGGCTCTGAAGGAGCACTGGAAGAGAAAAACAGTAGAGGCGACCAAAGGGCAGAATATGCAATACATCTTGCAGACGATGTTTGGTGTAACAGTTATGTAAAGACAGAATGATTAGATCACGATAGAAAAAGTTGCAGGACAGAATACAACCATCTGAAACGCTGTCGACTTACAACAGTGTGGTAGATTGTCCAATATGAAATAGTAAACGTTGGAACCCAAAACCTCGTTCAGTACGACGTCAGATAAAGCACCCTGCACTACACTTTAAGAGAAATCTCTTCTGTCGGAGCTGACAATAGGCTACAACTGATGGATTATCTGTAGCTCCACAGCAGATCACTGTCTATAAATAATAAAAAGGGAGTCATACTCCTGTGGAGGAGCCTAGAAGCGCAGCGAACTGCTTAAGAGACCTTCAGAATTACTCTATGATGTAGATAACGGCTTACGATAGACATGCAGACCAAAAAATAACGTCAAAACGTAATATCAGGTCAGACGAAATGTAGTGACAAGCACGACTGGCGAGAGAAAATTGCATATGCTCAAGTAATAGCAGTGACAATTTCTTTCAGTCTCTAACTAAGTAGTCACTCTAATGTGCCATACCAAGTCTTGTAGATAGTACATACCACTCTAGGAATGAGGGTGCCCCATTTATTCATCCATGTGTCTTATTGAGTATGTGTACTGTACATATTACTCTCAGTTTGTGGGCCCTGCTTCATCAACTGACATGCCTTAGTGATTTTTACAGAATGTAGTGCCGCTCTCGGCATAGATGTCATCAGTTTCTCCATCTCGTTTGTCCTGCTGAGGTTTATATACGGTATGTACCACTATCACTATGGGCTCCCCCCTTGCATCATCTCATATGTATTTTTGAGCTTATACTGTGAGTTATGGGTACCACTCTCGGCATAGGGTACCCTATTGGTGAGTCTTAATGAGGTTTGTAGTTTTTACATATCAGTCTTAGTATGTGCTGCCATTCACCTCTCTCCCCACCCCTCTTTCTATTATCTGGTGTATCTTAATGACGTTTGTAGACTGTGCATACAACTCTCAGCATGGAGGTTCCCCATTGTTCCATCTAGTGTGCCTTAATGAGGTTTATAATCTATACATTCCACTATCAGTATGTCATTCTGCTTCATTAACTGGTGTACCTTTATGGGGCACTGGCTGTACTTACCACTTTTGGGATGGGGGTTCCCCATTACTCCAACTGGTGTGCCCTTAGAGATATTTACAGATTGTTCATGCCACTGTCAGTGTGGGGCTCCCATTTTACTAACTGCCACGCCTTACACAGATTCATAGACCACCCGTGGCAGAGGTCCTCTACTGCTCCATCTGGTGTGACTTAGTGGGCTTACCCTCAACATACTACTTTCATTATGTTTGAGGATCCTCACAGCTCTCTCTCTAATGTGCCTTACTGACCATATACACTGTACTTACCAATGTTTACATGCCGTGATTCACTGGGCTTTTTCATAGAGTAGAAATATCTCTGGAGTGAGCATTCAGAAGCGCAGAATTGATTTTGTGTTGTCAACATACGTTGCCACAATGGTCACGTGATCTCGGGACGTCGTAGATTTGTCCGACATCTGTCCTATAAATTTTGAATGTTGTCATATCGCTAGTAAAGACAGATTCCCTTCGTAAGTGCTGTGGATTTAGTATAGACGTTTTGCAGGCACTATAGCAGTTTACGTCTGATATTTGAAATAAATTGGACTCTTAGCTTTGAAGAGCAAAATGAACGAGCATGACGTCACAGAAGCTTCACGTCAGCATGTGTTTAGAATTTCGTTCATGTCACATCTCGTCAAGTCGCTTAACACAGTACTGAACGGCGAAATTGGGGTTTTGAGTCACCATCCCTAATATGCATAAAATGTTAGAGTATGTATCAGAACTGAGGAGCTAACAACGACAAAATTTGTCAATGGCCGAAGCAAACTTTATAACCTATGTTCTTGATCAATTATGTTTGGTAAATTACTGAGAAGTGAGACAACGTTTCAAAACATCGACAATTATTTGCTAGGGAAAATATGTACATTCGTACACATCAAAGAAAGCTTCAAACAAATTAATGAAGCCTGTTAAACTTATCCATTATGTTTTTTCTTACGTAATTAATATCGTCATAAACAACTGTGTTGTACTCCTTCATTAAAGCTGACTTTTTTGCTTAAAATGTCATATGGTGGAATTTGCTTCGACTACTTATGTTCTTGTCCGCCCCTCGTGGTCTCGCGGTAGCGTTCTCGCTTCCCGAACACAGGGTCCCGGGCTCGATTCCCGGCGGGGTCAGGAATTTTTCCTGCCTCGAGATGACTGGGTGTTGTTGTGTCGTCTTCATCATCATCATTCATTCCCATTACGGTCGGAGGAAGGCAACGGCAAACCACCTCCATTAGGACCTTGCCTAGTAAGGCGGTGCGGGTCTCCCGCATCGTTCCCCTACGTTCTGTAAAGAAGCATGGGACTTCATTTCCATTTCACTTATGTTCTTATACATATACATTGTGGGCGTCAGCGCCGTTGTGTTATCGTAAAACCTAAATAACTTTTCGCCTTGAGATATACAACCTCGGTTGTGCAAGAAAGTGGAAAAAATATTCCAGTCGTCATGTAACATCTCCAATTTGTCACTAAAACAAAGCGCTATTATAAAATAAACATTTATGAAGATACAACAGTACAAAATACACTATTATAAGGAGAATGAGCGCGGCGGAAATAGGTTAACTTAAGATATTAACAGACTGGTACCGTTAAAATTTTCTTCCCGAGAAACCTTGACGTACCGTGAAATGACGCGACGTTCCGTTGACGACCTGTGCGAATGCCTCCATTCGAAAGGTATTGTAGAATGTTTTGGTGTTATGTCCCTAGATCACGTGACAATTCCACTTTAATGTTGACAACATGCGCAGGACGCAATGCTCACTCCAGAGATATTTCTACTCTATGGGCTTTTTATATAGTACATACCACTCGCTCCATAAGGGTACCCCAATTCTCCATTGTGTGTTTGTCACTGACAAGATGACGGCACGTCCGTGGGGGGTCGGGGATTTGTCCGAAATTGTGTGTGGTGAAAGAGGACCCCTAGCACCTCACGTGGTGAAAATATTAGGACGCACTACCCGGAAAATCCCGGGAAAAATCGATCCAAAGTTTCTTAGGTGCTTTATGAGTATAAAATGTTAGTCCATTGCCGAGCGCCGTCTGACGTAGATGTTTAGGCCTCGGAGTCTTACGCCAGAGGTCTCGGGTTCGATTCCTCCTCTGGCACTTTTTTTTCATCTCTTTCATTTTCTTTTGATATTCCACCAATGATTCAGAAAGTTTTGCATACCTACATTATCTTTGACAAATTAGTTACATTATTGAATAAAAATTATTTTCTTTTTGTCCAACAACACAATTCATGGCGGTGGGTTTTCCATTTTTAATTGTAAATTATATGAGCGGAAACATTGGGTTTTTAATCAGAATAACAAAGTCGATTGGGAAACATTTAGTTTTTATTTCACGATTCTTCTGTAACAATGCGCTGCAATTTTGCAAGCAACAGAAGAAAAAAAAAGTGACGCAGGAGGAATCGAACCCAAGACCTCTGGCGTAAGGGTACAAGTGCTAACCATGTAGGCCAGACGACGGGTCGACAATGCATTAACATTTTATACTCTTAAGGCACCTAAGAAACGTTGGATCGATTGTTCCCAGTATTTTCCAAGTAGTGCGTCCTAATATTTTAACCACTTGAGGTGTTAGGGGTCCTCTTTCACCACACAAAATTTCGGACAAATCCCCGACCCCACGGTCGTGCCGTCTCCTTGTGAGATATATAGACAATACACACCATTCTCTGCATGGTTGGTATAAGGGAACTACGCTTCTTTGTCCATAGGTAGCACAGTTAAGCCACGACTCTACCACTGTGAATTATATACATCAGATGAACAACATTTTTAAACTTTTCGCTTTTGCAGAGACCTCGTGGGTGCTCTCACGGACAAGCGAGATGTCCGGGGAGCTGGTGCAGCAGGTGAACGCCAAGCTGGAGGAACTGGGCCTGCCCCGCGACAGGTACACAGACACGCCTCAGGACCCTGCGGGCTGCAAAGTCGACAATGGCAGCAACGGCGACGGTGGCGCTGCTGCGCTGGGGCCTGCGATCGCACTCATGTTGGCCGCCGCCATCGCACTGCTCTTCTCCCTGTGATGACCACTGCTGGCGGACTGCTCTCGCCAACACACTGTGCGCCCGGCGCAGAACGAGCCAACTTCTCATTTGTTAGATCGTTCCACACACCATGGACCAATGGTGGTTGGCTCCGTTATTCTCATTCACTATTTATTTAAGATACAATGAAAATATTCCTTTATTAACTTGTACAGATGTTTTGTATATATAAATTTTGAATAATATTTGTGAAGCTTTATTGCACCTGTTGCGCTCGTAAGTACGCAGACCAGTTCCACGTTACTCTTCACACTGTTACTGTGTATGCTGTGTAACTCTTTTCAAAGGTTCAAATGGCTCTGAGCACTATGGGGCGTAACTTCTGAGGTCATCAGTCCCCTAGAACTTAGAACTACTTAAACTTAACTAACCTAAGGACATCACACACACCCATGCCCGGGGCAGGATTCGAACCTGCGACCGTAGCGGTCACGCGGTTGCAGACTGTAGCGCCTAGAACCGCTCGGCCACCCCGGCCAGCGTAAGTCTTTTCATATCTGTTATAATTACGGCACGTTGCAACTGCGTGAACCTGCTTCCTGTACTCTGGTCTTGATTTCTCTCTACTACTTCTTTATATTTTGGGATATGTACTCTCAGTTTATCCGTACATTTAGTCATGATCCGCCATTAAAGTATTATCTCCCCAATTCGCTCCAGTTCATAAACATAAATTACTCAGTCTACACATCTAACCTTCAAGGTTCATCTGTAATATCACATTTCGAGCGTTTCTTTTCAATTGTACTCTGCGCCGTTTTCGGCTCATGTTTCATTTCCTTATGTTCAAATGTGTGTGAAATCTTATGGGACTTAACTGCTAAGGTCATCAGTCCCTAAGCTTACACATTACTTAAGCTATATTATCCTATGGACAAACACACACACCCATGCCCGAGGGAGGACTCGAACCTCCGCCGGGACCAGCTGCACAGTCCATGACTGCAGCGCCTTAGACCGCTCGGCTAATCCGCATTTCCTCATAAGGTTACATACACTACACATGGGAACTTTCAGAAAAGAGTAACCATCACTAATACGTATTCAGGGAGGAGAAAAACAGCCGTGTAATACGGTCAGATCATGTTCAGGAACTCGCCATCGTTGAGCTATGGCCATGAAACGATAGCCAATCAGAGACGAGTGGGTGAAAGTCTGTCCGCTCAGCGATCGCTTTTGGATGTGTGTAGCAGTGTAGCTGTGTCCAATTAGACTGCTGTCGTGTTAGAGAAGGTACACCAATTAATTATTCGACGATCTCAACTTTGTAGTGATATTGGTGCCAGGAATTTCGAGCATGTAACATGGAAAACGTGATTCGACAAAAAAAAAAAGAGTGTCTGAAATTTAATTTATGTTTTCTTTTTGATCTTGTCTGAGTCTACTATCATCTACTATACTTGTTACAATAATGTTTTTTCATGCTTTCTGCATATTAGCATACATTGAAACTTATGTTTAGGATCTCACAGAGGTTCGGATTCCCAGCCCAGCTCAAGTATCCATATGAAGGAAAGATGAGAGTTACTTAGACCTCATACCTGCAGATTTCGCTATTCTCTTAAGCCTCAACACACGCCACTGATAGTAGAGTGACTGATCTTGGATCTGTTTCCTTTTTTCGATTCGGATCGCTCCCTGGACTGTTTGTGCACACTTACGTCGACTTTCGCTACGAGCTGGATTTTGCTTCTGGCGAGCCCTCCACTTTGTAAAATTCGACATCATCGAAAGGAACATCCTGTTTGTTCCACCAGTCTCCGTGTCATCGTTAGTCCGAATGAACATAAACTGTGTTCTATCTGCACCAAACAGGGTAGAAAATGTGGCCTTTATATTTTACTATTAATGACATTGCACCTTTCTGTGCCACGTTTCGACTATCTTACTGCAGTTTTCTTCATGCAGTACAGCTTAACATCTTGCCAAATCAATAGCATTACGGTACTTTTAGCATGGCTTGTTCAACAGTCACCTCTTACCCAGTAAACATCTAATACAATTCTCGTCTAATGTAACAAGCCTACTCCTGACTCTTGAGCTGAACCATTATCTTCAGATAATAGGATTAGTAACTGCGCTGTTTAGCATAACAGTTACAGACTGAGATCAAATATTTTAAATGCACATTCTCCTTCACATTTGTCTCTCATAGGCTATCCACAACGGTGCATTTCCGACCTATGATTACCTGAAAAATTTTACTAGATTTGTCATCCCACACCCTGTTCTGACCTCATTATAAAGTTCCTCGCTGCATCTTGTACACGATGTTGACATATTTCCCTTTTTCGGAAAAAACTGGACTTGTGATTCCTGATGCATTCCTGGCAGTGTGAGTATTCCATGAAGTTTCGGGATTGAAGCCGGATGTCGCCGACAATCATTCACCCGTCTTTATTTGAAAGATTTCACTTAAGACGGTCAAGCTTCAGTCTACAAATCAGCACGGATGTAGAAAGCATTGCTCGTGCGAAACTCGGGTTGCCCTTTTTTCAAACTATATCCTGCAAACCACAGTGAAGAGCAACAGGCAGCTTCCATACTCCTAGATTTCCAGAAAGCGTTTGACATAGTATCCCACTTCAGACAGTGAAGGTCCGAGAATACGTATTAGGTTCCCAGATATATGAATGGCTCAAAGACGACCCAGTACGTTGTCCTCAACAATGAGTGTACATCAGAGATAAAGGTAGCTTCAAGTGTGCCCCAGGGAATGCTGTTATTTTCTACAGACATAAATGATCCGAAAGAACAGGGTGAATATCAGTCTACAGTTGTTTGCTGACAATGCTGCGGCGTACAGGAAGATGTCATCGTTGAGTGATTGTAGGAGAATACATGATTTAGACAAAATTTCTAGTAGGTGAGACGAGTAGCAGTTTCCCCTAAATGTAGAGAAATGTAAGTTAATGCAGATGTGTAGGAAAATCAATCCCATAATGTTAGAATACAGCACATGTAGTGCACTCCTTGACAGAGTGACTTCAATTAAATATTTGGGTGTAGTGTTACTAAGCAGTTTGAAACGGAACTAGCACATAAGGGCACTGGTGGCGAAAGCGAATGTTCAGTTTCATTTTATCTGGAGAATTTTAGGAAAGTGTAGCTCATCCATAAAGGAGTCCAGTTGTAGAACACCAGTGTGAGCTATTCTTGAGTGCTGCTCGATTTTTTGGGGTCCCCAACAGGTCGGGCTAAAGGAAGAAATCACAGCAATCTTGAAGCGGGCTGCTATATTTGTTACCGTCAAGTTCGATCAACACTTAAGTACTGTGGAGATAATACGTGAACTCATATGGGAATTCCTGGCCAGAAGCGACATTTCTTTCACGAAACACTACTGAAAAACATTACGGAACCAGAATTTGAAGCTGACTGCAAAAAGATTATACTGCCTCCTACGTACATCTAGCATAAGGCCGACGAAGGTAAAACAGAGGAATTAGGACTCATACATACAGTCGTTTTTCCATCGCTCCATTTGCGAATGGAACTGGAAAAGAAATGAATATAGCGGCTGTCACGAAAATAGGCGCCTCAAGGTCATCTCACTATCTTACAGCATTGCCAGTTGTTGAAAATTTCGAATATTAGTAAAAATTCAGCAAAAAATATTAATCATCTGTATTTTTAGTTTAGAATTTGATGGCGTACTTTCCAAAAGAAAACTCTTGTCAGCTGTTATGAAAAAAATAACATAAGAAGAAATTTCGAAGGAAAACATTTTTTTTTTTACTTTGAACTGTGGAAAAAACAAAACCTCCGACATATTTGGTATAAAATGAATATACGAACATTTTCAAGGTGTATGGTAGCATGTGATATAAATTTTGTTGTGGAAACATAAAAGTAATCCGAGATAAAAACACTATCGTAAGAGATGTCAAACTATTCCGATTGCGTGACGAAAAATGTCACTGGTGAATTTTTGTTTTGCTGGATATTGTAGAAACGTCAAGCAAGAAAACTAGAAAATTTATTTTGGTAACATGTGAGACATCATTACTGTATCGTGTCAGATATGAATGCATTTTATTTACGAAAGACTCCATGCACAACTGAGCGCGAGTACTTGCATGCCACCGCGACGGCTCCCCATAACACGAGCGATGATGTTCCCTACTTCTCTATAATTTTTATTAGCAGTTTTTGCTGACCTTTCGTCACTGTACTCACCAACAAAATCAGGCCAATATTTGCGCTGAAGTCGAGCAAAATGTATTTGTGCGTATGGTTTTGCGAAATCTAAGTTTTTTATGAATATATTGCAATAATATTGTCCTCGGCAAGCAGTAAGTGCATTGCATACAGAACTTCGTTCTTGCTGTTGCAATGTCTCCGAATTCATTAAAAATTTTCATCAGTCATTACACTTTATGAATCAAGAAACAGTGCATGGAGAAGACAAAGAAGGGAAGTCTGTCAGCCAGAATAATTACTTGATTAACGGAGATCACCCTGCGTTTATCTAGCCATCAGATACTCTTCTCTGTCGCAGTAACTAAGTACAGTTATATGCACTAACTTCTTGGCAAAATTGTCAAATTCCATAGGTTTCTGTTTTCATTCATATTGTTTTCTTGGAGAATCAAAATATGTGCTCACGTCTAGAGATTCTGGCGATGCTACTGCGCTGTTAATACGGAACACGGTCGATTCGGAAATACCGCAAGGCTTTGTTGTCGTTTTACGAACTTGCACAAAATTTGTATTGTTCGTGGCTTCTCCACTGTTGGCCAAAGCAGTAAAAAGCTTCAGCACATTCGGTACGACAAATTTGGATTGTTTTCGACTGTCTTTTCGTCCTTCATGTACACCATCTGGAGTAGCAATATATGTAGGCCCTCGTTTCTGCATTTCACTCACTACCAAACACACGTCAATGCACCGTTCCACAGAAGACTCAAAACACACGATAACACGATATCACATGGAAACTCTGAACATTCAGCTGGCGTTGGCTTATTGCACTGTTAACAGTATGTATGTGGCAGCAAAGCTTTGAGACGGGCAAATCACAGTGCTTCGCGCATGAGACCGAAAGGCAGCTGGTGTACCCTTCGTGACGACAACTCTGGTTGTGGTACAAGATACCTTCCGCCATGTACCATATGGTGGCTTGCGGAGTATTTATATACACAGAGTATGCGAAGGAACTTGCCCCCGCCCCCTTTCTTGCAGCGGTGTACCGTAGGTCTCTAGAAGAGCGTAGCGTTCCAAAAGATTGGAAAAGGGCACAGGTTATCCCCGTTTTTAAGAAGGGACGTCGAATAGATGTGCAGAACTATAGACCTATATCTGTAATGTAGATCAGTTGCAGAATTTTGGAATACGTATTATGTTCGAGTATAATGACGTTAGAAACCTAAATCTACTCTGTAGCAATCAGCATGGGTTTCGAAAAAGACGATTGTGTGAAACGCAGCTCGCGCTATTCGTCCACGAGACTCAGAGGGCCATAGACATGGGTTCCCAGGTAGATGCCGTGTTTCTTGACTTCCGCAAGGAGTTCGATACAGTTTCCCACAGTCGTTTGATGAACAAAGTAAGAGCATATGGACTATCAGACCAATTGTGTGATTGGATAACAGAACGCAGCACGTCATTCTCAGTGGAGAGAAGTCCTCCGAAGTAAGAGTGATTTCAGGTGTGCCGCAGGGGAGTGTCGTAGGACCGTTGCTATTCACAATATATATGACCTTGTGGATAGCATCGGAAGTTCACTGAGGCTTTTTGCGTATGATGATGATGCTGTAGTACATCGAGAGATTGTAACAATGGAAAATTATACTGAAATGCAGGAGGATCTGCAACGAATTGACGCATGGTGCAGGGCATGGCTATTGAATCTCAATGTAGACAAGTGTAATGTGCTGCGAATACACAGAAAGAAAGATCCTTTATCATTTAGCTACAATATAGCAGGGCAGCAAATGGAAGCAGTTAATTCCATAAATTATCTGGGAGTAGGCATTACGAGTGATTTAAAATGGACTGATCATATAAAATTAATCGTCGGAAAAGCAGATGCCAGACTGAGATTCATTGGAAGAATCCTCAGAAAATGGAGTCCGAAAACAAAGGAAGTAGGTTACAGTACACTTGTTCGCCCACTGCTTGAATACTGTTCACCAGTGTGGGATCCGTACCAGATAGGGTTGATAGAAGAGATAGAGAAGATCCAACGGAGAGCAGCGCGCTTCGTTGCAGGATCATTTAGTAATCGCGAAAGCGTTACAGAGATGATAAACTCCAGTGGAAGATTCTGCAGGAGAGACGCTCAGTAGCTCGGTACGGGCTTTTGTTGAAGTTTCGAGAACATACCTTCAGCGAGGAGGCAAGCAGTATATTGCTCCTTCCTACGTACATCTCGTGAAGAGACCATGAGGATAAAATCAGAGAGATTAGAGCCCACAAGGTTGCAGTAGGTATTGGGAGATGAAAAAGCTTGCACAGGACAGAGTAGCATGGAGAGCTGCATCAAACCAGTCTCAGGACTGAAGACCACAACAACAACAACAGAGGCATACCGACAATCTTTCTTTCCACGAATAATACGAGACTGGAATAAAAGGGAGAACTGATAAACGTACTCAATGTACCCTCCGCGACACACCGTTAGGTGGCTTGCGCAGTATTGATGTATATGTAGAGGTAGGTGTACGCTGGGGTGTGCTGGTGGACATTGGTGAGGTTATACTAAAAATAGTCGCGTCGACACATGCGCTATACGAACGCCCTATCAAGTTTAGCGCCATCTTCGAATATTGCTCCATCTATGGCGCGCAGACGCTTGTGTAATCGTGATACTTCATGTTATCTCTGTGGCGGAATTCCAGCCCTTGGCGTGAAAATTCATATCTCAAATTAATGAAGTTAAATCTCGTTAGACGCGTTATGAGGCATAAAACGTTATCTTTCTGAAAATACTAGTTGTACCCAAAGCTGCACTCACGTGTCTGCAGTTTCGTTATGATGACTGATGGGGAGTAAGTAAGCTATCGTATGTGCAATAAGATCAGTTGCGCTCAGGTGTCTGCCTGTTCGGATAAGCATAAGTGACGATATTGGACCGTCTGACAGCAACAGAATAAAACACAATTTTAGTGCCATACGCGTTTCGCCTACATTTTCTTTCCGAAAATCAGATATTTGAAAAGATAACCACAAATGAAAGTTTCAAAATCATATATTGCTACAGATACGTGGATGACATTATTTGTCTGGTAGATGAGCCAAGTGAAAAAATAGATGAACTCCATTCAGATATAAACAAAGGTCATCAGAACATAAAATTCACACTTGAAGAGAAAAAGAAAATCAAATAAATTTTCTTGACATTACAATTAAAAAAGAAAATGGCAAACATGCATTTAACATCTTTAGAAAACCAACAGCCACAGACACAATAATACATACCACATCCAACCACCCCCACAGCCAGAAACTTGAAGCACTAAGACACATGTTACATAGATTAAACAGAATCCCACTCAGCAAGAGAAACTATGAACAAGAAATGGCTACAATCATACAAATAGCTAGGAACAACGGGTATGACACACATGTGGTACATGTGGTGTCACCGCCAGACACCACACTTGCTAGGTGGTAGCCTTTAAATCGGCCGCGGTCCGTTAGTATACGTCGGACCCGCGTGTCGCCACTATCAGTGATTGCAGACCGAGCGCCACCACACGGCAGGTCTAGAGACACTTCCTAGCACTCACCCCAGTTGGACAACCGACTTTGCTAGCGATGGTTCACTGACAAATTACGCTCTCATTTGCCGAGACGATAGTTAGCATAGCCTTCAGCTACGTCATTTGCTACGACCTAGCAAGGCGCCATTACCAGTTACTATTGATACTGAGTCATGTACAGTCAAGAGCGACGCTCATCATTAATGGATTAAAGTTAAGTATTCCACCAGCTACGTCCGTTTTTCTAAAGTCTAATTTCCTTGTCCTGTTCCAGACGTCACGCCAGCCTGCGTGAGCTAAAACGCGTGCCTTTCGGGTTCCTCTAATAATACGGTGTTGGTTCTCCTGCCAACCCACAACAGTACACAGGCTCAATCAAAAAATAAAAACACAAATACAAAACAAACACCACATTTCCAGAATACAAAAGAACTCACAAGCTGAAAACTTACAAACACACTCAACAAACACACACAATGACACCACCACACAGAAAAGAACCAGATGGTACACCATGACCTACACACATAAACTAACACACAGAGTTGCAAACATCCTAAAGAGACAGGGCAAACCCTCCAATCACACCTAAGCCAGCCGCTACCAAAAGGGACAAATTCCAACAATCAGGAATATATAAACTTGAATGTCAAAGTTGTGATGCAGTATACATAGGCATGACATGCAGGAATTTTGAAACAAGATACAAAGAACATATCAGATGTTGGAAGTATGAAACAAACCATTCCACATTTGCAGAGCATTTAAAACACTATAACCATCATCCTACGAACATGGAACAAGAAATAAAAATAATGAGAATAAGCAACCATGACAAACATCTTATACAAGCGCAAGAAAACTTCCACATCCAGAAAGCTATAGCAGAAAACAAACATGTGATAAATGAACAAACACACATCAGCACAAGCTCCCTACTACACGCAATAAAGGAAATGATAACATACAACAAAAAAACTCTTCCCCACACCATCTGGACACACACACACACACACACACACACACACACACACACACACACACACAGCCCACAGAAAAAATTATACCACACCAAAATACAGACACACACACACACACACACACACACACACACACACACACACACACAGCACAAAAAAATTAATATCACACCAAAACATACACACACACACACACACACACACACACACACACACACACACACACGCAAACACAAACGCACACACAAATGCTTACACGAACAGACCACAGATACTTCAATAATTACACTCATAAGTTTGTCAATAACATTCGATCTTTGGCAAAAACATTTGACAGTCAGCAACAGAAACCCAAACATTGCATTAAAACAAGCGTTCAGTCCATAGTGCTGCGGAATGTGAGGAAAAAACCGCAAATTGGCGTTCATAAGAAGAAGAACAACACCAACAATGCAACAGGAGTGTAATATGTAAGAAATTGTGCACGCAACCTGTAAGTACAGTTCGAAACATTACTACTTAATAGGAAATACCAACCACCAGAACTGTTTATAACCTATAGGCACAGTGACAAAAATGTAAATTAAGTAGCTAACATATGTACATATTCCAGGCCACTGACGATGCCTTGCAGGAAATAAAGGCGAACCCGTATGGCACTAAAATTGTATTTTATTCAGTTGCTGTCAGACGGTCCATAAGTAAAAATTATCGATGTACCGTAATATTACACGCAACTGAGGAAGACAGGACTACAAAAGTTGAAGATAAGTGACGATGTGTGCCCCGCCCCCAACTGCCTCAGTGTACGACAATACGGCATGCGCACCGTTATCGCTGAACAGTTCGTGCAGAGGGGAGTGGGCATTTATATATTACAGAACATATACATTAGGCAAGAAATATGTGTTCAGAAAGAAATTCCGATCTCTTCTACATTCGGAAAGTGAAAGAATTCATTGACGACAAATGAAGATTTGTACCAAGGCCAGCATTCAAACTGGGCTCTCCTGCTTACTAGGCAGACGCGTTAACCATCTACACTACCATGGCACAGTGGTCAGACACAACTGCAAGGCCTACCCAGGCATGCCACCCCCTCAGTCGAAATTCCCATCTGCCGCACACAACCAATGTAGCGTCCCCTAGCCTTGTTACTCTTTTTGCTCGTCGCATCAAGCGAAGTCTCGCGCAAAGTCGGGCGAAAAGTGCTCTGCAGTGAATGATCATATTAGCCTTGACTCATGCAAATACAATAATTTTTGTCATGGTTTATGTTCGATGATGTAAAAAAAAAAGATGTTTCCTTTTCCTGAAGTGGACTGTGTTCTTCCTTACGATTGATTTTCATACCACATTTCATCATCTACATCCACATCTGCATGGATACTCTGAAAATCACATTTAAGTGCCTGGCAGAGGCTTCATCGAACCACCTTCGGAATCGGTTCAGCGGTTTAGTCGTAAAATTGTAATCTACAACGTTACTTCCGCATTCAGTGATATAGTATGGAAGTATGGATTCAACACGTTGAGGATTGTATAACCACTGTATGCTACCGTTACCCACAGCTTCCTTCACAGATCAGTAGCATGAAATGAAATGTGCCTATGGCTTTATTGGCTAAGAGACGCTGTTTGGGATGTTCGGTCACTTGGTGCAAACTTGTTGTTTGACATCACTTCGGCGACGTTAGTGGCGATAATGATAAAATGATGATGAGACCAATACACACTCCCAGGTCCAATCAAGCTGGGAATCAAACCCAGGCCCTGGTCATTGAGGGTCAGCATCGCTAACAACATGACAGCGGGTTGTTGAAGCATATCGGTACTTTTCTTATGATGAGTGATGGTGACGGTACGAAAATAAAATGTAGACTTTCTAAAATTATTTTAAAAACTCTAAACGAGCGATGAAAGTAAACAAATAATTTGTATTTCGGTGCAGTGCAAATTTTATGATATTTGTACGTGCAACAAGGTCAGCTGCTACTTGCGACTGCACTCGCATATCATAATCAAATGCGGCCACACTAAAAGCCTCTCATGTTCTACATGAAAAGCACGACGGGCAGAACACCAGATTATAAGAAGCGCAAGGCCTGTGTTACGATAGCGAAAACAAAGAATGACAGTAGCGCTCCTACTGGCCTGGCAGTGAAGTTCGAATACAGGAAAAATTTGGCGCGAAAATCCATACTTTTGTTTTGCGAAATAGAAGTATTAGAGGATAACATTTTTCCTTTGTACTTCATGGATGGGCTTCGCTGTCTGCAGGCAGATGTGCTCTTGAAAATGTTTTTGTGACCTTCAAAAATAATGTATTCGAGAAATGTTAATCAAAAACAGAGATTAACTCCTAGTACCTGGGGTTCACGGTCATGTAAAATTCTGTGAATGATATCGTTGTCACCTTTTGACTGTAAAATTATTCATTTGCAAAAACTAACATTGCAATTTCGATTGTGTGGTCATTATAATGTGGGCATATTGCCCCTTTGGACGTGTCAAAACATAAAAATCATCTAACAAGACATATCACGGAAGTCGGTTTCATCGAACTGTGTTCTTCATAATGAGTTCTTGTGCCTATTACACTCTTTGAATTGCAGGGCCAATACATTGTTTGTACTCTCCTTTATTTTTGCATGCATCTTTAGTATTGTCTGGAGCAAAGATTCCATATTTGTTTTTGTTTCGTATAAGACAGAAGCTGGTTTCGTCACATAACGTTTTGCGGACATTCTTTCCTGCCTACGAATCCGTGTATGAGCTACTCAGTTTAAATGTGTTCTAAGTATATTATTCGCATTCCACTTTATTTTATTTCACTTCCGTCGTTCGTAGTTCTCTCACTTGATGAAGATGTTAGCAGATTTTGACAGAATTTATATTCAACTTTATTTCATCTTGGGGTGAAATGAGTATATATTTCTGCTTTGAATGGTGTTGCTCCTTGCTACTGAGTATGCTCCGTAGTCTTAGTAATTAAGGCTTTATTGCTTGCAAATTCTAAAACTGTAACAGTAGTTAGACAAATGTGTTCATACCTTATTAAGAAGTACTCCAAACAACATATTTTAGCAGAAATCAGTTTTCTACAATTGTCCTCCCACTACAATCAAAATTTGAAAGCAAATACCACACGTCCTCATGCTTACATCATTGGCTCTACTAATGAATTATGTATAACAAGAGTTTACTAAACGCAGTAGCACTAAGTACGGTAGAACAACAATCACACTAAACCCCACGATCTCATGTCTAAATATACAAATGGTTCAAATGGCTCTGAGCACTATGGGACTCAACTGCTGAGGTCATTAGTCCCCTAGAACTTAGAACTAGTTAAACCTAACTAACCTAAGGACATCACAAACATCCATGCCCGAGGCAGGATTCGAACCTGCGACCGTAGCGGTCTTGCGGTTCCAGACTGCAGCGCCTTTAACCGCACGGCCACTTCGGCCGGCTGTCTAAATATACATTTCAGTGTAAAAAAGTGTGATGCAGGATAATACTTGGCACAATAATTACGTATTCTGTCACCAATATTACAAAGCATCCTCATTGGCAAGAAGCAGCACCATTCATCATAGATATACATACTTATTCCGTGACAACATGTACACACATCATAAAAAGTTTTGCATCACCCCAGTTCTAGGAACTCCTGAAAATAAGCGTTGACTGCGGATATTGTATCACAGACATAGTCCCTTTGACTGTTCAGAGATGTCACTAAACCCGCCCAAAGATGTAAACAACCATGCATGAGCAGCGCCTACTAGACGGAGGGGGTCCGACAGCCGATCAATTCTAGTCATCCCACCAGGAAGGAAGTACACGGCTCGTGTTGTCTGTATTTCAACCATGCCTAGTCGGTTAATACCGCGGTTCGATCGCGTCCGCATTGTTACTTTGTGCCAGGAGGAAGGGCTCTCAACAAGTGATGTGTCCAGGCGTCTCGGAGTGAACCAAAGCGATGTTCGAACATGGAGGAGATACAGAGGGACAGGAACTGTCGATGACATGCCTCGCTCAGGCCTCCCGAGGGCTACTACTGCAGTGGATGACCACTATCTGCGGATTATGGCTCGGAGAAACCCTTACGGCAACGCCACCATCTCGAATAATGCTTATCTTGCAGCCACAGGATGTCGTGTTACGGCTCGAACTGTGCGCAATAAGCTGCATGATGCGCAACTTAGCTCCCGACGTCCATGGCGAGGTCCATCTTTGACTCAACAACATGCAGAAAGGACCTCTCAGGATTGGCGTCACATTTTCTTCACCGATGTGAGTCGCATATGCCTTCAACCAGACAATCGTCGGAAATGTGTTTGGAGGCAACCCGGTCAGGCTGCACTGTCCAGCGAATGCAGTAAGGTGGATGTTCCCTGCAGTTTTGGGGTGGCGTTATGTGGGGCCGACGTACGCCGCTTGTGGTCGTGGAAGGCGGCTTAACGGCTGTGCGATACGTGAATGCCATTCTCTGACCGTCAGTGCAACCATATGGGCAGCATATTGGCGATAACAACATGTTCTCTAGACACGGGCCCTATTGAATATGCCTGGGACAGATGGAAAAGGGCTCTTTATGGACGACATGATCCACCAACCACTACACCGAATCGCCGTTGAGGAGTGGGACAATCTGGACAAACAGTGCCTTGATGAACTTGTGGGTAGTATGCCACGACAAATATAGGCATGCATCAATGCAAGAGGACGTGCTACTGGGTATTGGATGTACTGGTGTGTACAGCAATCTGTACCACCACCTCTGAAGGTCTCGCTGTATGGTGGTACAACATGCAATGTGTGGTTTTCATGAGCAATAAAAAGAGCGGAAATGATGTTTATGTTGATCTCTGTTCCAATTTTTTGTACTCTCGGAACAGAGGTGATGCAAAACTTCTTTTGATGTGTACAATAAATCAAAATCCCAATTATTCTAAAAAGTAGTACTCCATTAACTGAGAGAAAGTACGAAAAACGGATGCGAGCCAAAATAAAGTAGAATACAGACAATATACGTACTACGCATTTAAATCGAGCAGTTCACACATGGGCTCATAGGTGGGAAAAAATGTCCACAGAATACTATGCTATGAAACCAGCTTCTGTTTTATATGAAACAGTAACAAATACGGGATCGTTTATTCGACACAACATTACGGATGAAGTAAAAAAACAAGCAGTTTCGAGGAATATAAGTACAATGCAAATCAAGAAGTGCAAAACACACACACCAAATCGTAATTAGGGAGACAATGCTATGAAACCAGATTCTGTTTTTAAGAAAACCAAAAGAGATATGGAAGACTTTAAATCACCCAATAAGAAACTGAGATGATGAAGAATTGGTAAACTTGCAGCGCTGCTAGTGGAATGGCAGCGAACCAAGGTCGTGTCACCTACCGGAAGTCCCAGTAGAAGTTCCGGTAATTTCCAAGAAGCGTTGTATATCGAAATCGCGGCCTGCTTTCGAACGATATACATCGAACGTGCAACTTTCGAGGCGGCAAATATGGATACTGTTCACAGCGTTAACAAGAGAACGACTTATGACGAGCCTTTTGTAACTTAAAGTTGTTTATGGAGGAAACTTGTAAGTAAACACTACTTTACTCGTCAGCCACATCTTTAGGATGGACAATTCCGCGGGTGGTATAGGCAGCCGGAAGCAATTCTTTTTTTTTCCCATTGCCAGGATATACTCTTGGTATGTCTCTCACAAATAACGGCAGTGCCTCACAATGAACCGTTTCGCCAGACAACCGTAAATTGTGGCAGTAAAGATACTGGAGAATATGTACTTCGTCTCGATCTTTTGGTAGTCCCCTTCTGTTAGTTGAGGATTCCAAAGATGTCCACGGCCACTCAGTATTCCGGGTGTTGACCGATGGGTCGTCGGAAGGCACAAATTCAACGGAATGCTTCAAAATTCGTGATGTTGCCTTCTTTTTTCAAAGTTTTATGAGACTCCAGACGTCTGTTACAATTTTCTTGCTTGGAAAAATGGAGTGCTTTATAAGAGGCACTAATGTTTTCTTTTCCCGTAAGTGTCCGTTTCAGTGCTTCCAAAAAACCCATATATGTTCTGTTTCGTTTTTTAAAAGATGACCTCTCCCGTATTTGCGACTAGCGATATGAGTTTCACCAGCTTCTACAAGCTTGTTCCCACCACCGACAGCGACACTTCTATTCGTGACGATAATGTAGCACATCTCACGACAGAAACCGTAGCAGCTTCAAATAGTATTCACCGACACGTGTAAGTTTACGACGGAGATGCTTCTAACGTGTGTTCTTTTCCTCAGCACAACACTATAATGACACTCTTCTCGATGTTCGGTTTGGAGATATCAAACCATGCGTTCTTCCTGATGGAAGTCCTTTGCTAGAATTTTGTGCAATACTATCTACATCGGCTGACTTTATAGAGAACGTCACACACGTCTTCCGATAACAACTGAAGCAGTTCCTCATATCGTGGTTTAGCAACAACCCATACTCCCAACAAACATGTAAACAATTGTATAAACTACATAATCGCAGGATTAACTTCTGCCACGTGAGATTATTTGAACTCGATACTACACCGGAGTGAGTTTTCACTATAGACAACGTTATACGACGTTCCGTTGTCAGCGTAGAAAGCAATATCCAGATTTGCCGTCTCGAATGTCGCGCGTTCGATGTATATCGGTTGGAGGCAGCCCGTGGCTTCTGTATGTAATGCTTGCGGGGGCAAGTCTACTGTCCGATTCCACGCGTCGGCTCTAAACAATGACATACTCGTAAACAATCGAATGCAGCATACGATAAAGTTCTAGTCACAGTCCACGTGATTTATTACTTAGGCACGAACTATATCAAAAAGAACTGACAGTAACGAAAACAAATAAAAACAGAAAAAGAGAAATGTACATGTCTGAAAGAAATTACTATCGTAATTTATGCGAATAAGAAAAGCGCAGGGAACTTTTAAATCCATTACAGCATAGCGCATGATGAAGTCATAATATTGCGAAATAGCGTTAATTTTTTTATTATAATTATTGAATGTACCTGACCCACCACGGGAAAGCGGGGGATCAAACTATTCCATGGTTCATTATTTAGATTGTTATTGCAACATGTGTGTGCATTGAAATGTAATAGGATTGCTGCACTTCTAATTGTTCTCTGAACGGTTGCGAAAAGCAACGAATATTGGAATCGGTAACTAGAACTAAATTATATACACCAGTCCTAGTTGTCGATTGCAATATTTGTTACTTTCTGTGAATGTTTGTTATTTGTGCAGTAGCTTTTTTTTAGGATTTCTGTGTTGGGTTATCTATATTTCATGTTACTATTTCATATAGATTATTACTTATTTCACTTTTTCGTTATTGTGTTACATTTTAGTTTCTTCCCATCCCGACCCCACACATCCCTGCGGTATTTCCGTTAGATTCAATAATAGTTAGTATAGATTAACGCTTTTTTATAATCTTTCGATTTTACCACACGCTATACTGTTTCGGAATTCAATGGTTGTCTGTGCTTTTTTTACTCGCATAAATTACGACGATAATTTGTTTCACACGGGGGTACTTCACTATTATATTGTTCTTATTTATTTGAGTTATCCTCAATTTGTTTCGATATAATTCGTGGCAAAATAAATAATCGCATGAATTGTGTTTCTAATTTTATCACATGCTACCTTCATTTGGTTAGGAATATTATCCACAGCTTTCAAAGACTGCCCCTATGAGCGTCCTTGCCTTTGGTACGTCGTCATTGCCCAAAACTGACAAGCGTAAGCGGAGACTAGAATTTATCCCAACGCTTTTTGGAAATTAGCTGAGTTCCATCCCGTCGTAGTACAGCATTTAAATGACGCCGTTGCTGTGAGTCTTCAAGCGTTTCAGAAGCTATAACAGACGCGTAGCGCTCAGTGCCTAAAATGAGACGGGCCAATGACTGATACTAGTATGAAAGTGTGGACTAAACATGCTGAGGATAGTATAACCATTGTATCCATTACGCTGAATCGTATTATGTAGAACATATCAAACAATAAAGTATTTTCTCAAATAAGTTTAAGAGTCAACAAGCAAACAGCTTTTTCAAAGATCAAGTTATTTTCTTCAAAAGTAGCCTCAGTTCTTTTTCATCGTTCAGGCTATCACCATACCACATTTCATCAAAATCGGAACAGCTGTTTAGTCATGAAGGCCTAACAGAGAACAGACAGAGCTACTTTCGCATTTAAAATATTAGTATGAATTAAAGAAATCACCGAATTCCTCGCCTTATCCATTTCAAAAGCCGTCCTCGCGATGAAGAAGGTCATCCGCTAAATGTATTTCCACAGTTCCTTAATAGCTCAATCCAAGAAGGATCTCATGGAGCCAAGATTTCCGTGACAGACTAGTCACAAGATGTCATGTGGAGATATAATGCTCGGCTATGGCTGACTTACGGGCTACGAAAGGCGAGTGTGGCAATCATGTTCAACGCACGTTTCACGTACTGTGCGTGTTGACTAACCAATGTAGACTCCGCCACACTGGCGAAATGGGTCAAATGGCTCTGAGCACTATGGGACTTAACATCTATGATCATCAGTCCCCTAGAACTTAGAACTACTTAAACCTAACTAACCTAAGGACATCACACAACACCCAGCCATCACGAGGCAGAGAAAATCCCTGACCCCGCCGGGAATCGAACCCGGGAACCCGGGCGTGGGAAGCGAGAACGCTACCGCACGACCACGAGATGCGGGCACACACTGGCGAGATATTCTGGAGACTCCAGCCTTCCGCAATACGAGATCGTCCTTTACCGAAGCGAAAATAGCACAAGTCTTTCTAGATGGGCAGAAGACAACTTTAAGATAATGTTTACTTGGGATTGTGCATAATTTCGACGAAATATTGCCGATGTATGGAAGGAACACATTGTACTTGAACAGCTCCTTCTCCTCTTGATCTTGCAAGTGGTCACGTTCCTTACTCCTTAAAGTTATACTAATTTGACGCGGAGAACGTCCATTGTCTTTGAACACAGGCAGTAGGAGTTCCAGATCTTTTGCGGGGTTGTCTTTATCAGACTCAAGAAGTGACATTGTGTCAGAGTTCGAAGTACGTCCATAGCTTGTGAAGGGGGGTGACAGCAGAAAATCTGGGTCCATATGGGTGGGATTATGGTAAACGTAATGCTTCAATGATCCATCCACTTTCCGACTGACCTGGACGTCGAGATACGACAAGCAGTCGCCCTTCTCGCAAGTTACATGTTTTAACGGACTGAATTCAGATTCCGTAAAACATCATGACAATTCTTTTTCACAGTGCGGCCACCCGACAGAAGTATGATGTACATATCGCCAAAAGACTTTTGGTTTAAGTTCTGCCGATATAGCACCCTGTCCTCAAAGTCTTCCATAAAAAATTATGCTGATGGGAGAGAGGACTAGCATGCAACACCGCCAGTTTGCCCCAAATATTCACTGCTGAATAAAAAGCAGTTTGATTAACGATAACGAACACAGGTCTGGAAACCAATGGTTTCCCCAATAGGACGTACGCAAAAATGCAGGCATTCCAATGTTACAATATTCTTAAGGTATAAGGCGATGTTTACTCCAAAACACGAGAAATGAGGAATAATTTACAAAGTGATACACTGTCTTCGTTTGATTTTATCGTCATTCCGAGTTCCTAAGCACTGGAAAACCGTATTTCGACAACAGGCGCATCGGTCGTGCCTCGCCAACACCGAGGCGTATGGGGTCCCCCGACTTGAAACCTTTGTTATTTTCTTGTGTAGCGATATTTAAAAGCTTTAGTGTGTTCCAACCCGGTTGATAGGTCGATGAACTCCTGGATGCATTATGGGTGGTCGTCAATGCAGTTCAAACACGCCTGGGATTTTTGAACGAGTACACGCATCAATGAGGAGGCATACTGAAGCCTGCCTTCGTACGCCATGAGGAACTCTTGTTGTAATGTTTTTGTCCTCTAGTGCATACCTACAGTTTGGATCCAAGATATTCATATTCCCAATCGTAATACGTCTTGTCGGGAAAATCAGTGGTTCCCGCACCAAAGTTTATTAGGATGATTGTTTCATTGCCTTCTACTCTCCCATTTCGTTTGTATCCACATTAGTCAAGCACACTGTATATTTGGTAGCAACATGGACAGAAAGAGAGCTTCAACCACAAGACAATATGGAACACTTGCCAACTGGAAGGAAAATTGTTGTGCTTTGAGAGACAGATTCCACATTACATACGAAGAGCCATGTGGGTCTTGAATATCTCGCTACGAGGAGGAACAGTCTGGTCATGCTTAGTTCTCAAGGATGATTACAGAAATGAGAAAATGCCATCGATTGGGATCTCTCAGTGTACTACCAATTATCCTTGCCGTATAGCTGCCTTCATCTCATCTTCATCCACTTCCTCTTGTCTTTTCATTTATCGTGGCGTGCCATCTGAGCGCTTCTCTTTTCTCCGATGGTTCCTCTCATTTTCCTGTATGCAGTATCTTCTTTTCCTTCTCTACGGCTTTGCATTTTGCGTCTTCAGACAAACTCTTTTCTTACGCGTTGAAATTTGTCTGTTCCTTCTTTTCTTCCTTCTTCTACCAGTAACCAGTTGATCATGTGCACGGTGCATGTGTGTACTCAGATCTGAGCTCACTATCACATGCAACGTGTATGTATACACTTTATCGTGTTTTCTGGTTCACTCACACCATTCTGTATAATCAAAATCATTCCTATGAATAAGGGGTGAAAGCCAATAGTAAACTGTAATAAATCAAATATATATGCCTTAGAGATCAGTTGAGTCTAGCATCTCCCTTTTAGTATGGACACATTTTATACAAACCTGAAAGTTATTTTCTGCCCAACTAAAATGTTGGTTCTGTCCAATAATCTAATAGAAAAATTCATTTTATCCAATGAAACAACCAGGATATTATGACTGTTAAGTGGCTTGTAACAATAAACTTGTTGTTTCATCTGAGGGAAATTCATGTGAATGAGGTATTGTTTTGATTACATTAAATCAAATGGTTGCCCAACAAGTCTATCTTCGACTCTGTTCAGCGATAGCTGCATCACCATGTTGTGATTTACCTACCTGATAACTGAATATACATCTTCAAATGAAAAAAAGGTGATGAAATAAGAAAAATAGGGAAACAGTAATATGTGGCTAACGCTGTAAACGCAAACACAGCAATAGAAGTTTTGCATCACCCAGCTTCCGACAGTTCCGCAACCTGTACAGAAAATTGGAACAGAGATCAACATAAATATCGTTTCTGCCCTTTTTATTGCTCATGAAAACCATACATTACATGTACAGCGAGACCTTCAGAAGCGGTGTTACAGACAGCTGTACACACCGGCCCCTCAAATACCCAGTAGCACGTCCTCTTGCATTGGTGCACGCCTGTATTCGTCGTGGCGTACTATCCACCAGTTCATCAAGGCACTGTTGGTCCAGATTGTCCCACTCCTCAACGGTGATTCGGCGTAGCTCCCTCAGAGTGGTTGGTGGGTCACGTTATCCGTAAACAGCCCTTTTGCAATCTATCCCAGGCATGTCTGATAAGGTTCATGTCTGTAGAACATGCTGGCCACTCTAGTCGAGCGATATCGTTGTCCTGAAATAAGTCATTCACAAGATGTGGACGATGGAGGAGCAAATTGTCGTCAATGAAGACCAATGCCTCGCCAATATGCTGCACATATGGTTGCACTATTGATCAGAGGATGGCATTCACGTATCGTACAGCCGTTACGGCGCCTTCCATGACCACCACCGGCGTATGTCAGCCCCACATAATGGCATCCCAGAACGGCAGGGAAACTCCACCTCGCTGAAACTCGCTGCACAGTGTCTCTAAGGCGTTCAGCTTGACCGGTGTGCCTCCAACCACGTCTCCGACAATTGTCTGGTTGAAGGCGTATGCGACACTTATCGGTGAAGAGAACTTGATGCCAGTCCTGTGCGGTCCATTGGGCATGCTGTTGGGTCCATCTGTACTGCGCTGCATGGTGTCGTGGTTGGAAAGATGGACCTCGCCATGGACGTCGGGAGCGAAGTTGAGCAACATGCAGCCTATTGCACACAATTTGAGTCGTAACACGACGCCCTGTGGCTGCACGGAAAGTACTATTCAACATGGTGGCGTTACTGTCAGGGTTTCTTCGAGCCATAATCAGTAGGTAGCAGTCATCCTCTGCATTAGTAGCCCTTGGGCGCCCTGAGCGAGGCATATCATCGACAGTTCCTGTCTCTCTCTATCTCCTCCATATCCGTACTACATTGCTCTGGTTCACTCCGAGACGCCTGGACACTTCCCTTGGTGAGATCCCTTCCTGGCACAAAGTAACAATACGGACGCGATCGAACCGCGGAATTGACCGTCTAGGCATGGTTAAACTACAGACAACACGAGCCGTATACCTCCTTCCTGGTGGAATGACTGGAACTGATCGGCTGTCGGATCCCCTCCGTCTAATATGCCCTGATCATGCATGGTGTTTACATCATTGGGCGGGTTTCGTGACATCTCTGAGGAGCCAAAGGGACGGTGTCTGCGATACAATACCCACAGTCAACGTATAACTTCAAGAGTTCTGGGAACCGGCGTGACGCAAAACATTTTTTTATGTGTGTATATTCAAAGAAAATTATGGACATACTGGAAAATCCAACTAAAATGTATATAACAAAATTCATGCATATGCAGTCATTAGCTGACGGATCAAATTAATCAAACACATTCGTGTTTGTTGTCCTTTTTCGACAACTGCATGAAGTGAAGATTCATACTCAGTAGCGTATTAGAAAAAGCGAGTGAAATCACGCACGTAATCACGTGACGTGGGTTTAAAAATTGTAGATTATAATAAAACTGCAGAAAATCGGGAAGTGAAATCAGTTCAGGTGCGAAATGAGTTGAACACTGTTCAAAGAATTGCATAGTGAATCTGAATGGCGAAGATTGTCAATCATTCGACATGC
This sequence comes from Schistocerca americana, assembly GCF_021461395.2. Taxonomy (NCBI): domain Eukaryota; kingdom Metazoa; phylum Arthropoda; class Insecta; order Orthoptera; family Acrididae; genus Schistocerca; species Schistocerca americana. The sequence goes on from NC_060119.1 coordinate 547,964,559, forward strand.
GTTGGTGACTGCATACACCTGTACCGTAAAAGCGCTTTCTACTCAACCATGTAACCAGTGTGGAAGTCCTCTGACATTCCGTCATGTGACGCGTACTGAACTTTTTCACAATCTCATCTATCCCATTGTTCCGACCAAGGATGCTTGAAGCCCCGTTTATGACCAGTTATCGAAGATTTAGGATTACTCTTTAAGGATATTTTAAGACATGTAATTTAAGTACAGTGAAGCGCGATGTAGTGATTGGAGAGCTGAACAATTATACAGAGAAAATTTTCTCAATAGGTATCATCCTAACAATAAGAAGTTTACCGCCATTGATTGGAAGTTTCAAGAAACAGGGTCATTCAAGCCGCAGAGAGCACAGCCCAAGATTCTCGATGAAACAGTCCTCAGGGGGGAATTTGAGTACATGCCGTTGTGTCATGTGGGCGAAAACTCCTCTATACGCGCCCGTCAACTTGCCTATGTCAGCGCGGCGGATTTCTAACCAAAGGGGCCTGAGTTCCATTTGCGGCTAAGTCGGATATTTTCTACTGACGGAGAATGTTGTTGGGCTGTCCTTATTTGTATCATCGTAAAGGAATACGTCCTAATGGATGGACACTTTTGAACATGTACACTATTCCACCAAAACTGTTAGACACACTTTGGTAATGCGAAACTGCCCCAGATTAAAGGAGGGGCAGGGGAGTTTTGTATTGTCTGTACAGAATAAATAGCAGTGGAGCGAAATAGAACGGTCAGTAGAGCTGAGTTATCCCCAACGTGGAGGGTTGGTTGGGTTGAGTCTGGGGAAGAGACCAAACAGCGAGGTCATCGGTCTGTTCGGATTTGGGAAGGATGGGGATGGAAGTCAGCCGTGCCCTTTCAAAGGAACCATCCCAGCATTTGCCTGAAGCGATTTAGGGAAATCACGGAAAACACAAATCAGGATGGCCGGACGCGGGATTGAACAGTCGTTCTCCCGAATGCGAGTCCAGAGTGTTCACCACTGCGCCACCTCTCTCGTTCCCAACGTGGAGTATTCACTGGATGCTACCTCAGTAACTAATCCATCAGGAGTATTTCAGCCTTTCTAAGGCTGCCCGCCGGCCGTTGTGGCCGAGTGATTCTAGGCACTTCAGTCTGGAACCGCGAGACCGCTACGGTCGCAGGTTCGAATTCTGCCTCGGGCATAGATGTGTGTGATGTCCTTAGGTTAGTTAGGTTTAAGTAGTTCTAAGTTCTAGGGGACTGATGACGTCAGATGTTAAGTCCTATGGTGCTCAGAGCCATTTGAACCATTTGAGGCTGTCCAAGTCGCCCGGTGGTGATGCGACTGTGAAGTGGAAACGCGAGGGTTCAACCACAGTTAAACCAAGACTGGACAGACCTGATGTACAGATGGTCCGTCGAGCATAGCGGAGGGTAATTGTAAAATGTAGCGCGAAATCAGTGAGAGGAATCACTCGTGGTTAAAAAGTGCTACCAACAGACCAGCCAGCGCAATGACGATGGGTAGCGAATTCTAAAGAATGGGGCGAAATGGTCGAGCCGGTCCTCATAGGCCACACGTCTCAAATAGTCAGTGCTGAGCGACGCCTGAGTTGGTGTAAAGATCGAGGCCTCTGGACCGTGGATGACTGGAAATGTGTGATTTAAAGCGATAAAGTGACCTATATCCTGTGGCAGTTCTGCGGAAGGGTTTGTGTTTGGTGAATACTTCGATAAAATTACCTGCACTCATGTGTAGTGCCAACCGTGGCGTACAGAGGAGATGGTGTTATGGTATGGGGAGTTCTTCGTGACTAGGAAGAAACGCCAAATACGAAAGGATATGGACACATTTGACAGCATTGTGTTCTATGCACAGTAGAAGAGCAATACGGAGACGATGACTGTATTAGCATGACAATGCACCGTGTCATAAAGCAGCGCATATGGACTGGTGTGCCCAGAATTACGCCGGAATCCAAGGGAACGCTTTTGGGATTGGTTGGAACGTCGACTTCGCTCCAAATCCTAGCGTTCAACACTACTACCTTCTGGTTTCGACTCGTAAGGAAGAATAGCTGCTATTCCTCCACATTAAATTCAGACACCTCATTGAATGTGTCCTCAGCAGAAGCCAAGGTGTCGTAGAGGCGAAGGGGGGACCAACGCCATATTAATACCCACTTAATACGTGTCCATTAATGTTCACTAGTAGCTGTCCGGATACTTTTGATCAGATAGCGTAATGTGACAACTTTTGCTACAACATAAATTAGAGAAGATTTCAAGCTACATGAAACCATTTGTAATAAAGCGTGTTTCCGAAATACCATTTTCAGAAAATACCTAATTAAAATTTCTAAACATTCATTGATCGGATAGTTATTTATTTTACTTATATTTGTTTTATGTTTTAAATTATTATTTTACATTTTTCAATTTTTTTAGGTTTACCATTTTACACACGCATGTTTTCTTAGCTGAAAATGGTAAGTAACTCATTATTATGACACTAAATAATTACAATAATGATATATGGTTCTTTCACATTGACAACCATAACAACGTAACAATAACACTGATTTTTCTCCACCACTGGGAAAGAAACCATCTTTCACATGTATTTGGACCTGGTCGGACATTTGTTTACCAGATTTCGATGCTGTCACAAGGACATTTGGGTCTTCAAAATGAGATTCTTGCATTCTCGGTACACAACTACCATCAGTTTATTCAAAATTACGAAAATGTGGATTATTAGTGTAGAAATATCGTTTTGGTCACCACACCTGGGGGTAAGAAATTGTTGATCTGGTGATCCCAGAGGACTCAATGGTAAAGGTACACACGTGTTATATATACGGCTTTCGATGTTGGAAGAACTTTGTGAGAAGATTTTCAGATACAGTTCTGTTGATGGTTGGTTCAAATGGCTCTGAGCACTATGGGACTTAACTTCTGAGGTTATCAGTCCCCTAGAACTACTTAAACCTAACTAACCTAAGGACATCATACACATCCATGCCCGAGGCAGGATTCGAACCCGCGACCGTAGCGGTCGCGCGATTCCAGACTGTAGCGCCTAGAACCGCTCGGCCACTCCGGCCGGCCCTAGTTCTGTTGATCTTGATGTCAATCTCCTCTTGAGAAACAATACAATTAACCTGCTGTCATAAGTATATAATCAATTCTTTTCCTAATGGTGTACCAACGTACTGAAATATGCCTGATACAAATCAAGATATTTCGAGGACCATTCATGACAATCTAAAAGCTTGCTGAATTACGTTTCATATTGCGTTCTTTGTTCTGTACATTATGCGGAAAAAATTCGTTCATTTTATTGGCATGATGTAAGAAAACGTTATGTTTTAAACATTTATTTACAGACTGTCATTTTTCTAAAGATTTTGTATAAGAATGATGAGTTACTTATTATTTTCAATTAACAAAATACATATATGTGAAACAGTAAATTAAAAAAAATCAATGCAAAAATTACACAGTTTTCAAGAACGTTAATTACGTATCAACTTTTATATGAGAAACTTTTTCATATATCATCGTTTCGAAGATATACACTCCAAACCTAACATGCCAAATTACGTTTCGGGGCGTGTTTCACGCCTTGAAACTGAGATAAGGCACAAACAAAAAATACGTATTGCATTCTTTTGCTCCCTCTTCGCACCCGCCAAGTTTCATTAACATTGTTCGCTTGTAAGGACTCTTCCCTTGTAAGTAAAAGTAGTTATAGCCTTAGTGTTTGCATGTTCGTTCTATCCACGTGTCCGCTGTTATGTAGGACAACGGCAGAGGTTTTTATCGGCACGTCTGTTGATTGAGTAGGTGTCGCAACAGCCTGTCAGCCTAGTTTCCTGAGCGGGCAACGTTTTTTCGATTAGCTGAGTGCCCCACTCACGTCGACGTGAGCTACCGTTGTCGCTTTAACACCCTGCGAAGACGTAAGCCTCTAATTAAATTACGCTCGACAAGGCAGCAACTGAAGCATTACAGCGTAAATATTTTTCGCCAATAGCCGTAAGAATTGCGAAGCGTGTTTTTACGATATTGTTCCTTCGCGTCTGAAATTTTCCAGCGGGAAAGTCTCAGACAATGCAGGTCCTCGTGAAAAAATAAGTTTATTTTTGTCACCTGGCAATATTCTGATTTGAGAGAAAGCGGTGAACAGAAAAAAACCTTCTAGACTTTTGCGGGAAGTTTCTGATTAAGAAATTAGTGGGAGTTGGCTTACTACTCGTATATTTCCAAGATGCAAGAGAGAGGTTATTTGTGTATATTCTACAATGCGTAAGTAGATTATATGATAGCTGCATAAGTGTAACAAACAAATTTTAAAAAATGACGCCAGTAGCCTTTACGTTGGTAAGCTCATTCGTAACAATATAAAAGATGCTCTCTAGATAGCATTTTACTGCAGGTGCAGAACTTGCATCATATATCAAATGGATAGTAAATAGTGACTTTATGTGGAAACCACTATCTAGATCAGCTGGATTTGGAGCTAGGAATTTATTGAACAGCTATTTTGCGAAAGTAACAAGTTTTGGTTTCTCTTCCACTCTCGTGTTATTTTCTGTAGAGACGAATAAGGTTGATCTCTTCCGAGATCAACAAGAGTTAGCAACATAAACGTATTTTATTCTGTCACGTCGCAATATCCGTGCTTCATTGTGACACATTTCTCCTGGCGATGGATGACTTGGCAGAGAACGTGTTTGTAGAAACGTGAATAATTGCCGTTCAGGAAATGTTCCACCACGGATATTACCTTGTTGTGTTCTGAAAACGCCTGCCAAGCAATTGTTTCTTTATCGAAGGAAAGAGGAGAAAGTCATCGGGTAAAATACCCAAGAATAGAAGCTAAGTTACAGTTGATAGCCGAAAAGATCATCATGTTTGACTGTGTAATGAGGACAATCAACTTAGGCGTTGTCGTTGGGGGAAGCACCTCATTGAACAAAAGGTTCAAATGGCCCTGGGCACTATGGGACTTAACATCTGAGGTCATCAGTCCCCTAGAACTTAGAACTACTTAAACCTAACTAACCTAAGGTCATCACACACATCCATGCCCGAGGCAGGATTCGAACCTGCGACCGTAGCGGTCGCGTGGTTCCAGACTGAAGCGCCTAGAACCGCTCGGCCACATCGGCCGGCCCTCATTGAACAACTTACCGCGACACTTCGTCGTATCATCAATACATAACCTCCTCACGAGACTTCTTAATTTATCAATCTACTTTACTTTCAGCATTCTTCTATAGTTCCACATCATAAGAGCTTCGGTTCCCTTCTTTTTCGGTTTTCCGCTTTACACGATACACTTCCAAAAAATGATTCGCTTCAAAAGTACATTCTCAGAAATTTCTCCATCGATTTAAGAGCGATGTTTAATACTAATAAATAGCTTGCGGCCAGGAATGTCGTTTTATGTGTGTTAGCTTTCTTTTCATGTTATTCTTACTTCATCCATCATATCTTATTTTGCTTTCAAAGTATCAGAATTCCCTCACTACGTCTACTTTGTCTTACCCAATTTTAATGTTAAGTTTATCACTCATTTCTGCTACTGGTATTGATTTCATCTTTCTTCGGTTTACTCTCAGTCCACACTCTGTTCTCATTAGACTGTTCATTCCATTCAACAGGTCCTGTAGTGCTTCGTCACTTTCAATGAGGATAGCAACATCATTAACGAATTTCATCATTGACATTCCTTCATCCTAAATTTTAATATCTCTTCTGAACATTTCTTTCTATAATCAGAGTACCTCTTTCTTGGTGTCTCATTTTCCCTCACAGTTTTTGTGCATATCGTATATTATCCTTTTTCTCTGTAGTTTACATTTACTTTCCGGAGAATTTCGAACATTTTGCATTATTTTAAATTGACGAATTTTTTCTAGGTCGACAAATCCTATGAACGCGTCTTGAATTTTCTTAAGCCTTGCGTCCATTGTCAAGCCTACCTCTCTTGTCCCTTCACCTTTCCTGACGCCAAAATGATCGTCATCTGATAGATCCTCAACTTCTGTCTCCATTCTCTTGCATACGCTTATTGTCACCAGCTTGTATCTTCGGGATTGTACGGATAATATTTTTTCTGGAAGTCTCATAGTCTGTTTCCAGTCTCATAGATTCTACCCTCAGACTTCAAGAATAATACAATAATTCCAATCCCAAAGAACGCAGGTGTCGACAGGTGTGAAAATTACCGAACTATCATTTTAACAAGTCATGGCTGCAAAATACTGACACGAATTCTTTACAGACGAATGGAAAAACTGGTAGAAGCCGAACTCTGGGAAGATCAGTTTGGATTTCGTAGAAATGTTGGAATACGCAAGGCAATTCTGGCGCTGCAGTCCGGAACCGCGGGACTGCTACGGTCGCAGGTTTGAATCCTGCCTCGGGCATGGGTGTGTGTGGTGTCCTTAGGTTAGTTAGGTTTAAGTAGTTCTAAGTTCTATGGGACTTATGACCTAAGATGTTGAGTCCCATAGTGCTCAGAGCCATTTTTTGAACGCAAGGCAATACTGACCCTACGACTTATTTTAGAAGATAGAGGAAAGACAAACCTACATTAACCTACTTGGAGAAAGATTTTGACAACGTTGACTGGAATATCCGGTCGCTGTGGCCGAGTGATTCTAGGCGCTTCAGTCCGGAACTGCGCGCCTGCTACGGCCGCAGGTTCGAATCCTGCCTCGGGCATGGATGTGTGTGATGTCCTTAGGGTAGTTAGGTTTAAGTAGTTCTAAGTTCTAGGGGACTGATGACCTCAGATGTTAAATTGTACGTCTTTCAACTCAAGTTGAAAATAATGCGGTACATCAGTTGTACAATTTCTTGGTATCTCTTTGAGAAATCATGATGAAATGCTTCATTTACTGAAACGTAATCAGTCATGTTAGGTCCACAAATTACTGCTTTGAGTTCCAGGAGATGTTCCATGTCACTAACTTTAAAGCTGATTTTTCCGTAAGATTAATTTTTGTTTGATATCACCGATCTTGTCCATCAAACTGCAACCAAATGATTCTCCCCTGTCATAAGACATTTTATGAATTCAAATAAATGGTGATGTCGACCATAAAAGATTTTTGTCTCCACTCTACTTACTCTTAACTAAATCTTTTCCTTAACTACCACCTTCAGTTCAGTCAGCATTCACTGTCGATTTTCTAGATAACAAGTGCATCATATCGTCTTTGTGTCTGGTATGTAATGACGTTCCAGTATCTCTCCAGTTCCTAATAGTGTGATGATATATTAAGGGAAGATTCTGTTCCACACCTATGAAAACATGTATTTTCTCCATAATGTGTTTCACTGATGTATGTAAATTATGTCTGCGAAAGAATGTTTTGATTGTGAAAGTATTTTACAAGCTACAGCGTGTTGAATGGAACTGTGTGCCGACCAAAATCTGTAGGCGCTCGATGAATTGTTCAAGAAAAGATTCGACCACTATACGATTTTCTGTCCAATGAAGATTTCCTTAAAAGATGAATCGGATCAAAAGGCAAATTTATAACGAGGGCTTCAATGGGTACTTTTGGAAACGTCTGCATTTTGGAACAAAAACTGTTGAAATAGCAGCATATAGCTGTAGGGATATTCAAGGAAGGTTATTCATATGTTCTCAAAACCGTGAACATGTTATGAATCGTCGAAGGGACGAACAGCAAAAACTTCGAGGAGTTATCTAACAGAAAGGCGCGGCTGCCGCACAGCAAGGAACATTTCAGTTTGTTAAAAGAGCCTGGACAGAAAAATACAGCACCTAATTCAAAACCACAGCATGTTTGAGAAAGAGGAAGGATGCCTTCATGGTCCTGGGATCGCAGATTAACCGTTAGTTTTGAAACAACTTTTTTTTGTTGCTCCACACTTCAAACGCTTTTTTCTCGAAACCTTTTTTAGCACGCGACCTTCTAGAGCCTCGACGGATTAACCGATTTGTTTAACTTCATTAAAGGAAAGATAATTAAATTTAGGGGGCCTTAGTAAAAGCCCCTTCTTGCAAACCAGGAAGCGCCTTGATGGCCATACTTTGCCAGGGACTGGAGCCGCCATTTTCATTCTAAAGAAAAATGAAGGTTGAATAAGATAAAAAATGAATTTACTTAATGATAATTTTTTAATTGCAAAAACTGTCAGAATATTTGTTCTAAAGGTCTAAGAAACGTTTCGTAAGAGGAGAGGGGACCTCTCATCAGTAGTCTGAACTACGAGGAGAGTGCCACGAAAACCTTATCTAAAATCTGGCAACTTGAATGAAATGCATTTACGACCACTAAACTTGTGCTGCGTGATGTGTTTGCATTGGGCATATGCTTATAATAGGCCAAGGCATGGACATTCCCTATCCAGATTTGATACTCTATTTGGTTACCATACCAATACCACAAACTGCGTTGAAGCCTCTGTAAAAACGGTTCAAATGCGTCGATATCGAAGGCATCACAATACATTAACTGAGTGTGTTTTTTAAGTTATTGCTGACGCAGAAAATTTGAAACTTCACCGAACATTAAAACTGCACTCGGGACCGAAACTCGAACACGAAACTTACGATTTTTATTCTGAAAGAGATAATTTATGTGAAGTTTGTAGGGTGCGGGAGCGGTACTGGCGGAAGTAAGGATGTAAGGGTACCTCGTGTGTCAGGCCTGCATAACCAAGTACGAGGGTAAGTCAATTATTATGACGCATGCTTTGTTTATTTGTTGTTCTACCTTTGCAATTTTCAAGCTGCTAGGTTAGTTTCGTTATCGCTGCCGTGCTGTTAATCATGGCTGCTCCGCTGTCCATTTGCACCAAAGAAGAGCAACGTTCAGTATTCCGTTTTCTGTGATCGGAAGTTGCATCAGGGTCCGAAATTCATCGAAGACTTTCGGTACAGCAGGGGAACAGTGTTTTGGCACAACGGAGTGTCTACAAATGGACTGAAAAATTCCGAAATGGTCGCACAAGTGTTAAGCACGATGAAGGAGCCGGACGACCGTTTACGGCCACAAATGAAGAAACCATTGAACGTTCACGTGAAACGATTCTCTTAGACAGACAATTAACTATTGACGAAGTGGCACATGGCATCTGCAAATTAATCATGGTTCTGCCTACGAAATCATCCACAACAGACTTGTGTTTCGTAAAGTTTGTGCAAGATGGATCTCAAAACAACTCACACAGTTGCATAAACAAACACCCTTGGACGTCTGCAAAAAACATTTGGGTCGCTATGGTAACGAAGCGGAAAACTTCTTAGACAGGATCATTACTGGTGACGGAACATGGATCCATCATAACGAGCCGGAGAGTAAACGGTAGAGTAGGGAATGGAAACATCCAAATTAACCGTGCAAGAAAAATTTCAAGACCCAACCGTCCGCAGGAAAACTGATGCTTACGGTTTTTTGGGACGCACAAGGTCCAGTACTGGAACATTATGGGGAGAGGACCACAACAATAAACAGTGCACCTTACAGTGAGATGCTTACTGCCAGGCTAAAGCCTGCAATTCGAAGCAAACGCCGAGTATTGCTCTCAAAAGGTGTTGTGCTGTTGCACGACAATGCCCGTCCTCATACTGCTGCCCACACTGCTGAAACGCTCTAGAAACTCAAATCTGAAGTACTGGATCATCCTCCATATAGTCCCGATCTTGTCTCTTCTGACTATCACTTGTTTGGTCCAATCAAACAGGCATTTAGGGGCCGTCGATTTGCCTCGGACGAAGCAGTGAAAGAAGCGGTGCATTCCTGGCTCGCATCTCAACCGAGAACCTCCTTTATGAGGGCACCAGGAAGCTTGTACAACGATGGACCAAGTGCATTGAAACGCAAGGAGACAATGTCGAAAAATGATGTTCTTATAAGTTTCCTATTTGATTACAATAAAATTTTATAACTACTTTGCGGATAATAATTGACTTACCCTCGTAATTAAAGCATTTGCCCAGAGGAGGCAGAGGTTCTGGGGTCCTTACACTGCTCTGCCACAATGTCTTAACCTGTCAGGAAGTAGCAGATGATTGTATATTCCGATGCAGAGTGAAAATTCATTCTGGATACAAATGAATTTATTTAAAATACAACAAGATATGGAAATTTTGCTATGGTTTCTGAAGCGTCTTGAGTATACAATGAAACATGGACATTTCAATAGCAAACAAAATATGGACATGGACACATGTTTTTACTACCAGTATGTGCCATTATTACAGTACATCAATAAAACAAAGACGGTCATTTACAACAGTCCCTTTTAAGGTGAAACCTATCTTTTTGAATACTGGGCAAAATACGAGAACTGTGCAAGGTTTGCACGAAGCAACTTGGATATGCTGACGATGACTGATATCTTCGTTGTAAATTGTGCATGAAATGGAATGAAAGATGAAGTCGCCTTGTAGAATTTTGCACAGAATGACTTAATCATCGCTAACACTTGGTTTAACAATCATGAAAGAAGGTTGTATAATGGGAGAGACCTGGAGACACTGGAAGGTTTCGGATAGATTATATAATGGTAAGACAGATTTAGGAACCAGGTTTTAAATTGTAAGATATTTCCAGAGGCAGATGTGGACTCTGATCGCAATTTATTGGTTATGAAGTGTAGAATATAGCCGAAGAAACTGCGAAAAGGTAGGAATTTAAGGAGATGGGACCTGGATAAACTGAAAGAACTACAGGCTGTAGAGAGTTTCAGAGTGAGCGTTAAGGAAAGATTGATAAGAACAGGGGAAAGGAATAAAGTAGAAGATGATTGGGAGGGATGAAATAGTGAAGGTAGGAGAGAATCATGTAGGTGAAAAGACGAGGGGCAGTAGAAATCCTTGGGTAACACAAGAGATATTGAATTTAATCGATGAAAGGAGAAACTATAAAAATGCAGTAAATGAAGCAGACGAAAAGGAATACAAACGTCTCAAAAATGAGATAGAATGGAAGAGCAAAATGGCTAAGCAGGACTGGCTGGAGGACAAATGTAAGGATGTAGAAGCATATGTCACTAGAGGTAAGATAGATGCCACCTACAGAAGAATCAAAGAGACCTTTGGGGAAAAGAGAACCACGTGTACGAATATCGAATATCAAGAGCTCAGATGGTAAACCAGTCCTAAGCAAAAAAGGGGAAGTCAAAAGGTGGAAGGACTATATTGAGGGTCTACAAAAGGGCGATGTACTTGACGCAATATTGCGGAAATGGAAGAGAACGTAGATAAAGATGAGACGGGAGATATGATACTGCGTAAAGAATCTGACAGAGCACTGAAAGACCTAAGTAGAAACAAGGCCCCGGGAGTAGACACATTCCATTAGAACTACTGATAGCCTTGGGAGAGCCAGCCATGACCAAACTTTTCGCTCTGGAGGGCAAGATGTATGAGACCGGCGAAATACCCTCTGAATTCAAGAAGAATAGCCGGCCGCGGTGGCCTAGCGGTTCTAGGCGCTTCAGTTCGGAACCGCGCGACTCCTACGGTCGCAGGTTTGAATCCTGCCTCGGGCATGGATGTGTGTGATGTCCTTAGGTTAGTTAGGTTTAAGTAGTTCTAAGTTCTAGGGGACTGATGACCTCAGATGTTAAGTCCCATAGTGCTCAGAGCCATTTGAACCATTTTTTTTTTTTCAAGAAGGATATAATCATTTTAGTTCCAAAGAAAGTAGGCGCTGACATGTGCGAAAATTACCGAACTATCAGTTTAATAAGTCACGCTTGCAAAATGCCAACACAAATTGCTTAAAGACGAATAGAAAAACTGATAGAAGTGATCTCTGGGAAGATCAAATTGGATTTCGTAGAAAAGTTGGAACACGCAAGGCCGTACTGACCCTACGATTTATCTTAGAAGCTAGGTTAAGGAAAGGCAAATCTACGTTGGTAACATTTGTAGACTTAAAGAATATTTTGAGAATGTTGACTGTAATACTCTCTTTCAAATTCTGAGGGAGGCAGGGGTAAAACACACGAAGCTAAAAGCTATTTACAATTTGTAGAGAAACCAGAAGGCAGTTATAAGAGCTGAGGGGCACGAAAGGGAAGCAATGGTTGAGAGGTGAGTGAGACAGGGTTGTAGCCTATTTCCGATATTATTCAGTTTGTACTTTGAAACAGCAGTAAAGGAAAGAAAAATTTGGAGTAGGAATTAAAATCCAGGGAGAAGAAAAAAGAACTTTGGGGTTTGCCGCTGGCATTGTAATTCTGTCAGATACAGCAAAGGACTTGGAAGAACAGTTGAACCAAATGGACAGTGTCTTGAAAGGAGGATATAAGATGAACATCGATAAAAGGAAAACGAGGATAATGGAATGTAGTCGAATTAAAACAGATGATTCTGAGGGAATTAGATTAGGAAATGAGACACTTAAAGTAGTAGATGAGTTTTGCTATCTGGGAAGCAAAATAACTGATGATGGTGGAAGTAGAGAGGATATGAAATGACGACTGGCTATGGCAAGCAAGGCGTTTCTGAAGAAGAGGAATTTGTTAACATCGAGTATAAATTTAAGTGTCAGGAAGCCTTTTCTGAAAGTATTTGTATGGAGTGTAGCCATGTGTGGAAGTGAAACATGAACGATAAACAGATTAGACAAGAAGAGAATAGAAGCTTTTGAAATGTGGTGCTAGAGAAGAATGCAGATGATTAGATGGGTAGATCACATAACTAATGAGGAGGTACTGAAAAGAATTGGGGAGAAGAGGAATTTGTGGCACAACGTGACTAGAAGAAGGGACCGGTTGGTAGGACATGTTCTGAGGCATCAAGGGATCACAAATTTAGTACTGGAGGGAAGCATGGGGGTTTAAGTCGTAAAGGGATACCAAGAGATGAATACAGTAAGCAGATTCAGACGGATGTAGGTTGCATTAGTTACTCAGGGATGAAGAGGATAGAGTAGCATGGAGAGCTGCATCAAACCAGTCTTTGAACTAAAGACCACAGCAACAACAACAACAGATTGTGCACAGTATGTAATTTTCACTACATGACTTGTATGTCCTGTATACTGCACTGACAACGCATACATTATAATTATCTTAAAACTAGTGAAGGAAGTCAGTGAATTATATGAATTATATATATAGTATAAAATTATACTACGAGTCCACTATTATATAGGGGGCAGTCAAATTAAAACGAATGGTAAAAGTAAATACATTGTTTTTTATTCCAAAATTAGTCGCCATAACAGCTAATACATTTATTCCGCTTTGAGACAAATTAGTCGATGCCATCATGGCAAGATGTTTGCGGTTGCCTACCATGATTCTATTCAGGAGTGCACCTCTTCGTCCGAAAATATCGACAGCCAAGAATCTCAGGGCGTCGAAACACGAAAATCGCATGGGGAGGGATTGAGACTGTATGGAGAGTGTGTAAAGGCACCGTAGGGAAATTTCTGCAGCGTTGCCGAACCAACTTGACAACAAAACGCCCCCTCACATGTTGCCAAGGTTGTTTCTACTGCGCTGGAGAAGTTTCTCTGGGAAGCCCTTAGACATCCTCGATACGGCGCCGATCTCTCCCCATACGATTTCCATATTGCTAGAGACCTCAAGGAAGACCTTCGTGGCCGTCGATTTGCTTCGGGGGAAGAGGAGCACGCCCTGGTTTCAATCATGGTTCCGTAGGCAACCGCAGACATTTTTCGATGAAGTATTTCAACTTGTCTCACATTGGGATAAATGTATTAAGAGTTCTGGCGATTATTGTTGATGTAATAAACAATTTACTACTCTTTTCTATCCGTCTCGTTTTCATTCGAGTGCCCCTTATAGTAGCAGCACCTGTTAACATGATGTTCCACCTTCGATCATTTGTTATTTGGGCAGTGTGTACAACTTTAACGCACCAGTTTATGGCCAGTTCTCGACTCGACTACCACGCTGACAGGAAAAGACGGAACAATACACTCTTCAGGTGAGACGCGTGTTCCCGTACTTGCTTCCCGACTTGGCGGGCGGCTTCGAACAGTTCCGTGTTACCCTCCTTGCTTCCTGACTTAGCAAGCGACTTTGTAATGCGTAAGTATTCAATTCGCCGCTGCTGCAGGAGCACCCACTCTCCCACACAGCAGACGAGGAACCGTGCTACAAACTTTACAAAGATATTTAGGTGTATGCCATTACATTATTAAGTTTATGCGATGGATCTTTAAGACAGTGACAGACAGTTTGCACAATTTCCCATCATCTCTACCTCTGCCAGCAAGTGGTAAGCGAGAAGAGCGGTACTGCAGATATACGTCAAGCACTCTCAGTCCAAGTATGTCTACGTGACATCCATCAGCTTCGATTCTTTCGCGAGTGTTTAGATCGCGGCATGCACTGTAGAGGAGTGAGCAATCGGACTTGATAGCCTCTTCTCGAGAAGGCTGGAATTTACGTGCAGCAAGGGCATCAGGCGGGCAAGAGGGCATTTTTGCTTTTTCGGTCTGAAAGTACCTACAGGACAGCCTTTTATTGGAGATAAGCTGTCGTCCGCTTCACAAGTGTACTGTTGAAAATGTAATGGCAACTAGACTATAATGATGAACGAATTACTTTCTTATTATAGTTGTTTACTATTGCTTAAGTTAGAACACGTAATTGATCAGTCTCATATGCTCATATGCAGCACGAAAACTAAAACACCATTCCAGACTAATGCAACGTTCACGTTCGTTACATCTATCACACCACAAATGCACACACAGCATTTCTGTTTTTGCCGGCTGTCCGCGTTTTACCTAAATTTTCCATTTCTACCTCACTTTTTTTTAATGCAGAAATAACATGAAGCCGGATCTGAGACGTCATTCTCACAAAATCCACGCCTGTCTTGATTTGTTCAATGAAAGGAGGAAAAAAATAACAGAAGTAAGCTGAAACTGGGAATTGTGGTGCCGGTACTCGAAAATGGAGTTCATCTGGGAAAATCTTGGAACATGGTAGTAAAAGTAATTAAACGGTTTATCGGCTGTTCAGAGAACTGTCCATCCACCACTATGACTCACATGGTTAGTGCTTATTGTGGTCGGAAACCTCTTTCTCGGTACTCTATTGATCATAGGGAACCGATACGTAGAACCGTCTGTTTAATTAAGCCTCCATTCTAAGAGCAGTTTAGTTGAACGCACTGTGTTTCTAGATCTGAATGAGACAATGAATCTGGTTTATGTTGCCTGCCAAATTGCCTCAAAGGACCATTTTAAGCTTCGACCGTTCGCACATTATCACTTTGTGGCCTGAAGAAATCTCAACAGGGGAAACTTGCACTCAATTTTGCTTCCACAAAATGAAAGTCATTCATACATTCAGTCTCCATCGTCACACACAATACGTCGAAGATCTGCTCGTGTTAGTCGTCCGCATTTAACACCAGTTGAGGGTTGCTATTATGGCTTGTACACACATAGCCGGTGGAGAATGCAACATAGCTTAGCGCTATTTCTTAGAGGCAACTGGGAAAGCTGTGTCGGCCCATAAAGTACGCGAACGTCTCCACGTGAAAATTATGCCCATATGCGTCGAGTACCAATAAGAGTATCAAGTGGCTAACACCCTCGTACGCGGATAACGTGACCAAGGGATGAACTAGAATGACAGTTGGATTAGTGGCGTCGTGTTCTGCTCATCGACGAGTGCAGGACTTTGCTGCCAGATGATCGTCGTAGAAGAATGAGATGACGAGGCACCAAGGCAAGTTTGACGCATGTCATTCCACTGTGAGCAGGGAGGTGGGGCAGTTGAGTTTAGGCCCCGGAGTGTCCTTAATTTGAGTTCCGACGAAAATCGTGGCACACAGTAGACTACTGTGTGTGGTGTGTAGCGTAGTCTTTTTACGTTAATTGTTTTTTAAAATTATTCAACAGAGCTTTTATGAACCAATATCTTCTTAAGCCATGCCGATAAAAAGAAAGAAATATCAATGATGAAAGGACAAAAATGATTGATAACTAAAGCTAACGGTTAGTAATATAAATTCAAATAAGAAATCAAAGTCAATTGCAAACTTGAACATTAGTTAAAGGATACCTTATAAATTGATGTTACGAGAGAAAATAATAATAGGACAGCAGTACCTTACAATAAGGGTCGAAAAATCTCCGTGCTTCATCCTACAGAAAGGGTGTGGTTTCCAATAAATGCCTGTGTGTGTGTGTGTGTGTGTGTGTGTGTGTGTGTGTTGGTTTGGAGCTGTAGGCTGTATTCTGTTTTCAAACGATGGACCAACATTTCAGGTAATTTACCACTTGTTTCATCAGGGTGCATGTTATACATCTGACAGCTAATCCTGCGCGTGAGAAGCGGCGACCATACATTAGTCATTACGTTCGTCATGTAACATTTGAAAAAGAATCCGCCTTTCTATAATAGTACAGTGCATATTGCTGTACTTTTCGTGGACGCTAAACGTGAAATTTTTGATGGTCAGATAAACATTTTTGTGCCCTATAAGGTCTCCTGGCCTTAGTTATTGCGAGTTTTCCTATGTGAAAATTTACTGGGTGAAGTATACCAAAATAATCTATAGAAGAAATGAAAGATGGAATAAGATCAGAAATTAATTTATATGCTAGTAATTTTTTTAGTTGTAGAAACTATCGGAAAATTTGTTCAATCGATATGTGATATGTCTGATAGAAGGGACGTGATATTTGATGTAGTCTACATCTACATTTACATTTATACTCCGCAAGCCACCCAACAGTGTGTCGCGGAGGGCACTTTACGTGCCACTGTCATTACCTCCCTTTCCTGTTCCAGTAGCGTATGGTTCACGGGAAGAACGACTGCCGGAAAGCCTCCGTGCGCGCTCGAATCTCTCTAATTTTACATTCGTGATCTCTTCGGGATGTATAAGTAGGAGGAAGCAATATATTCGATACCTCATCCAGAAATGCAAACTCTCGAAACCTGGACAGCAAGCTACACCGCGATGCAGAGCGCCCCTCTTGCAGAGTCTGCCACTTGAGTTTTATAAACATCTCCGTAACGATACCACGCTTACCAAATAACCCTGTGACGAAACGCGCCGCTCTTCTTTGGATCTTCTCTATCTCCTCTGTCAACCCAACCTGGTACGGATCCCACACGACTGTGTTTTGAAGCTGCTCGCTCTTGACACAAAAGAATGTGAATCTTCACGGCAGATGGAAACTGTGTGCTGGACTGGGATTCTCGAACACCAACCTTCGCCTTTTATCCTGAGTAAGAGAACGTACGTGATGTTTCGAGGGTGGAAGAGAGATACTGGAGAAAACGGAAGGGCGTGTTGTGAATCGCACTAGGATAGTTCAGTCGACAAAGCATTTGCCCATGAAGACGAAGGATCAGTGATTTAGCTATATCCCACTTACAGTTTTAATGTGTCAGGAAATTGCAAAACAGCGTACATTCTGCTGCAAAGTGAAAATTCAGTCTGGAAACAAAACGATTTATTTAAAATATGCAAGATGTTTTTACGAAGCACCTTGAGAATAAAATCAAAATCGCACATAATGAGTAAAGGTTAAATCAATCAAATTGCAAACAAAATGTAGACGTTTTGCTACCCATACGTGCAATTATTAAGAGCATGATTACAGACTTTTCTTTGAGGCAAATGAATTCACATAGAACAATCCATTCTTGAGGTAGAAATACTTATTTTGATACTCGGCAGGACAGAGAATGAAAACACACATAACAGTGCTGCAATATTCTACACAATTATGTCAGTGTTGTCTGTGGTTTCATTCATAATGTATAAAATAATCTATCAAGAACCGACGGAACACTCAATCAATGGAATTATGCTGTGTTTACATGAAGCAACTTGGATACAACATTAATATTCTATATTACTGGCATTTGCTGATGATATTTGATTTGTTGATTATAGTTATGATTAGTTATGATTTTTACTACATTAATTTTGTGTTCTGTATACTATACAGATACTGCATACATTGTAATTACACTAACACCGGAAGTCAATAAATAGCCCAGTCAACGAAGACCGAAAAATGCCGACTGGGGGAAAAATTCGTGGTGTCTAAAATTTGTGAACAATAATAGGGGAGAGTGTCATGAACAATACACTAAAAATCCTGAGTGGTGGGGTGTGAGCTGTAATATAATTAAAAAAATTTAACAGTTTAAAGAAGGAATGAAGGAAATTGATTGGTAATTGTTCTTTCGCTTGCAATGAAGAGAGAATATTAGTACAGTCGCATTATTATGAAATGTTCTGCGGGTACGAAATTGTGCTATTGTTCATTCACTTTCCCTTGCGTCGTTTCTTTTCTATGTCTATATATATATTAATTATAATTCTCGTCTTCTGAAAGCTTCTCCTTCTGTTAATTTTGCGAAAATATGACCGTGGACTTCTTTTCCTCCATTTCAATTGTAGACGCAGGCAGCCGACTCCAGGGAACACCAGTGACTCCCAAGATGATGCAAAATATGAAGGAAGTTTTCTTGACTTGGTTCTATTTCATCTATTTCACTTTAATAAAAATGCTTAACACTGTCTTTAAGTCTTCTGTTATTTGGGAAACATATATGATAAAAAAGACTCGTAGCCCGTCATACTCCGAGCAGTACAGTGTAACAAAACTTCTACATACCAGAGAGCCTAATTGAGACTGTCTAAAAAACAAAATCATATACAAATAATCGAATGAAAGTCCCTTCATTTGTCAGCGCCTCACCGCACATTCACAATTAACGTCTTTGCCAATGCTTAAGATCGATCGGTGTTTCAATTTTTTTAAAATAAACATTAACTTTACGGTATCCTGGGGGTCCTTCATCATGTACCTACACAAAGCGTGTGATTGGGGAGGAGGGGAAGGGGGTGGGAGTGGTAAAGACCTCCTTTTTAGCTTTTTCTTTAATGTCTTCAAAGCAGCGGCATTTTTTCCGATTCAGAATAAAACGACATAAAATTTCCTACAAGGAACGCTTTACTCATGTTTTCCTCTTGGCTTAATAGATTCTACGTTGTCGAGTATGGATGAATGGCAGATTATCAAAAATAATGTTTCCGTGTGATAATACTAATGTTTATTGTTGGATGAAGCGGTTTAAGAACAAACAGTAAATGTGTGTATCACAACTAAATGAAGTGGGGCCAAATTAAGGGATGAATTGTGTTCGACGGGTGAAACCAGATGGAAAGACTTGGGTGGATGGTAGAAGCTCTAGGGAAAGTAGCTCTCCAGATTGTGATTATATACTGGAAAATGAAGAGCGAGCAGGCAGTTCCCTATTCTCTGTGCCGTACAACGTCATATAAAGCAACTAAAGGGTATTTCTCAAAATTATACTGACACTCCCGCAGCTCGCCTTATGACTCACTGGCAACACAGTGGGCAGACACTTACGCAAAGCGGGGGTGTTTATTTTCCACAAAGTGTGTTAACATTGCATTGAATGCAGATATGAGTTGCTAATGGTACAATCGCAAGGAAAGCATATCGACCGATTCTACGTTAATCTCTGCACGCTGTTCAGTACTGCTACGGGGGAAACTGAGTCTTAATCATACTGTACAGCACTTGCAGCGTTCTTGTGGGAAAGACGACTTCCTCCACAACGAGCGCTGCTCGCTTTTAGTTTACAGACA
This sequence comes from Schistocerca americana, assembly GCF_021461395.2. Taxonomy (NCBI): domain Eukaryota; kingdom Metazoa; phylum Arthropoda; class Insecta; order Orthoptera; family Acrididae; genus Schistocerca; species Schistocerca americana. Next base: position 547,984,171 of record NC_060119.1, read on the forward strand.
GACTGTTACCTCCCCATTCTGCCCAGCATTTTCTTTCCAAATCTCTCATCTACGTAGACAAAACAGTTTCAGTGGGCTCGTGTTTATTAGTGGAGTTTTGCTCAGTTATTAAGTGAGTTGTGAAGTGAGCTTTAATGTAAAACATGTTACCATAAACTATGGTTGAGAAGTGCTTAATTTGTAAGTTTGATACGGTCAGTAATCTATGAAGTGTTGGTGGGAAATGAATTGGATTCATAAATGTGGCATCATGATGCTGTCTGTCGATGACAGCTTATTGTAAAGCCCTGTAACCGTGATGTAGTCACTTAGTGATGAGTTAATGAATGACCAAAACACTATTGAACTTCTGTCATCATTAGTTGTGTTAATGGTGGTCTGCATAAATCTCTTCCGTTATAACTGCTGGCACTTATATAGTGAGCCGCACTGAGTCAAGCCACTTACCACACATCCACAGTACATTTTGTAAGGTGGGTGCCAGTATTTCTGATGCAATAGAACTGATCATGTTTAAATCTAGAACAGTAATCCTGCTGTAATGGATTGCTTGACTTGTGTTGAAATGCCTGAAGTTCTGTAGCACATAGGTTAGCTACTTCCGTCACAGAAGCAGCCAGTTCAAGCCTCTGGGCCTCTTGAGATGTTGGGAAAGTTGATGCTGGAGAGACGATTTTTATACCCTTAAGACACGAAAAGTATTCCTGCAATTGACAGTGGAGGCAATGAAATCGACACTGTCGAGTATACACTATCCAGTCTCACTAATGGGACGGTACCCACGTTCGACATCGATATGAAAAAACCACTCACAGACTGAACAAGGCAGCACTGGCAGTGATGGGTATATGGAGCGTGACGGGGGGACGTGCAAATGAAGTACAGTCGTTGTTGGAATGCAAAAAAAATAGGATGTGGCCCCTCCACGCCCAAATCAAACCAAACGTTCTACTGTGACCTCCGTATAACATGTTAGTTTTCAAATTGGGAGTCACAGGATGGGGGCTGTGATGTTGTCCATGCGTCTGGGTAGGATTACTCATTCACATGGTCCATCAGGACACAGAAAGTGGACGAAAGCGATCGAAGGGTAGCAGTTTGTAAGGGCAGAGGGGAAAAAAAGTGCCAAGGCAAGCGCCAAGGGAAAAAAACCTCTGCGACAGTAGGAAGGGTAGTAAGGGCAGTAGCGGCTTGCTAGCTGCGACAGTGCATGCCAAGTGTGGTTATGTTAGTGCGAGGTATCGTGCATCGTTATCTTCGTCGTTGCGGGTGCTCGTTGTAGGGCCTGCTGCAGCTGCTGCGTCCTTGTAACAGTTCAAGGTCGTCGTCCATTAGTGGGCGATCGGTCATAGATCAGCTCACAGTGTAGCGGGTGTGTGTGGCTGGTTTGTGTGCTGTGTAGAGTACGGTTTCCCTGTGATTGCCTGTTTTTCGGCGGGTCGAGCATCTGGGGTTGCCAGTAGCAGCTGTGTTGCAGGGGCTCGCCAGTACTGTCGTGTTAGCGCGCTATGGACCATAGATGTTTAGTTTCTTGCTGATAGTGTCTTTGGTCTATTATGTTTCCATCTATGGTTGTGGTCGTAGTTACCCAGAGAAAGGATGAACGGGTTACGTGAGTGTCTCGTGTTTCCGTACAGTCGTCTGGAGAGTTTTTGGAATACCTGCTAGATGGTATCTAGCCGATATTCCCGGTAAAGACCTGCGGTGCGTACGTAGCGCGGAGCGTTGCTTATGGTTTTGAGTACTTTGTTCTGTATGAGCTGCAGACGGCGCAGGCGTGTGGGCGCAGGATATCCCCAGACAGGGGCTGCGTACGTCATCAGGGGTCGGATAAGTGTCATGTACATGGACCTAGACAGCCCCCTATTCAGTGTGCTACGCCTGTTAAGCATAGGGTAGCGTTGCGTTTGCTTTAGTTTCCGGTCCAGCCAGACACCGACGTATTTGACCTTCTTACTGAAACGCGTATTGGGCGTGCATGTAGCGTTATTGGGTTGCACTGTTGATGTTTGCGCAGTTGTTTCGGTCTTCTAGTGAACAGAACGGCTTCGTACTTGTCGACGTTACTCTAACAAACCATTTCACCAGCCAAGGCTCTGCCACTCTGAGTGCAGTCTGTAGTCGTGAGTTAATGATAGACGGCTACCAATCTTGCGCGAGGATGGCAGTGTCATACGGGTAGATTGCCACCGTCGTGTTCGTGCAGCTGGGAGGTCGTTAATATAGAGGTTAAACAGTAAGGGCCCTAGGATGCTTCCTTGGGGTACTCCTGCCTGGATACCATGTCGTGTTGATTGTTTGCCCTGCACGTCGGTGTTGAAACTCCTGTCCGTGAGATATGAGTGTATGAGACGTACGAGGTCGTCGGGGAACCCTGCGGCGCTGAGTTTGCGTATGAGGCCGTGTTGGAATGCAGAAACGGGGCGATTTATCTGACATGCAAAAGGGCATGATCATTGGCTCGCATTTCCAAAATGGATAGGATTTGTAAACTGTAAGCGCGGCCGTCATGGTTAAAGTATAGCGTGCAGGGCAAAATGGCGCTATTCAAAACTGGCGCTGAGGCAACTTTGGTGTACAATGGGCCGTAGATGACAGAGGTGTGTACGGGGTAATAGACGGGCAAACGTTGTGCAATTGCCCGACCGGACACACCAAAGAGCTACCAACAGTGTGTCCTCAACGATTGTTCAGCCAAAGTTGTTGCGTATGGACCTGCGCAGCACGCGCCTGGTTAATGCGCCCATGCGACCTATGGAGACGAACGCAACTGGACGTCCACTAAATGGCGACGGATGGCCTTTTCAGATAAATCACGCTTTATGTTCTATCGGACAGATAGCCTTTGATATGTACTGCGTTAAGTGTCTGAAAATAAGCACCCTGCTACAATCGTCGGAAGGGTCCAGGTTGGAAGGGGGGGGGGGCATTGTGGTCGGGGAAATGTTTTCATGGCATTCCTTTGGCGATCTCGTCGTTCTGGAAGGCACAACTGTTCGACACAAGCTTGTACCCATCCTTGGGGACCCCGTCCACTCCTTCATGGAGTTTGTTTCCTTCGCACGGTGGCGTCTACCAGCAGGACAAGACAACGTGCTTCACAGCTCGTAGTATACGTGCGTGGCCCAAATAGCACCAGGATGAGTTTAATCCCCTGGCGACCAAACTCCCCGCATTCAAAACCAATTGAGAATCTGTGCGGCGACCTCGATAGTGCTGTTCGTGTGGCGGATCCTCAACACAGAACCCTACCGTAACTGGCCACGGCAGTGGAGTCAGCGTGGCTCCACATGTCTGTTCGTGCTTTCCAGAACCTCACGTTGCCTCGTGGCAGCCCACGGTGTAAAACGTGGTTATTCAGGCTTTTTGACAGGTGGTCACATTAATGCGAGTGGACGGTCTATGTCAGGGTCGGGCAGGAATCCTGCACATGTGCGGCGTTCCGTGTGCACACAGGGGCAAGCTGGCCACCCGTTTATCTCCCATCCCCACCATACCTTCTGTCCGCTCCTTCCTGTGTAATGCGTTTTGTTTCCTAGCTTGCTTTATTGAGTGTATGAATAAGGTTAGTAGGAGTGCTTGAAAGAAATCATGGTTTGAAAGAGTACCTATTACCTACGATACGTTTTATTTAATTATCACAGGTGGAGTTTACAAAACGTTTAATATCTGGAACAAAATTTCTACATACAGACAAACACAAACAGTTACGTAATTTTTTATCACTGATGTTTGCTCTTAACCGAGACTTATTAATTCAGCAAATGGTTTTCCAGCTCTCGCTATATTAAGCGCAGTCTTACAACTTGCACATACCGCTGGGCTATTATTGTTGTCGTCCTAAAAACTTGAAAACAGTGCTCCATAAAATGTTAGATCAGTTAGATGAGAGACATGACGAGAGAAAGTCGCAGATCTCTCGTGACAACAGCAACTACGACAAATTCAAACGGCTCTGAGCACTATGGGACTTAACTGCTGTGGTCATCAGTCCCCTAGAACTTAGAACTACTTAAACCTAACTAACCTAAGGACATCACACACATCCATGCCCGAGGCAGGATTCGAACCTGCGACCATAGCGGTCGCGTGGTTCCAGACTGTAGTGCCTAGAACCGCTCGGTCACTCCAGCCGGCCAACTACGACAGATTCATCTGGTATCGCCAGATCGCTCTTCTTAAGCTCAGTCAATTCCCCATCCGCTCAGAATCCGACAATAAATTGTACTCGTCCTTGTGAAATTTATTACAATGGCCTTCAATACTAAACTTCCGTTGACCAGCGAGAATACTGCCACATATTAAACATTTCGAATTTTCACGTTTTTGCACAAAGAAAAAATGATTCTCCCATTACTTTTTAAAAGATAGCAAATCTCCACTTCTCCGTTTCTTGAAATACAACGTTCACTACATAGTGCTCGCTTCGCATCAACGTCCGCAGCTTAGCCTGGCACTACACTGCCGCAACCTGCCGGCTGTCGCTACAGCCCCGGTCGACGCCTCCACGCGAGCAGCACACGTGCAGCGCTGTGCGCTCATGGGCCGCGTGCAACGTTTGCCCGCCCCTGGTCTATGTTGACAGTATGTCACATGCGGGGCAGGTTCTTTAGGAGCTCCAGTAGTTGAGCTTTTTTACACACTGGCTCATTTAACAACTGCAACTGAGGACTCACTTAATAAATTGAAAGTAACTCCAGTATATAAACACGAGTTCAGTGTAATTATTTTGGCTATTCACATAACAGAACTGGTCAAGTAATGCTGGGAAGCTATAGTCAGTCGGCAAACTGAAAAGCGAGCAGCATACGTGGTGGCAGAAGTTTCCTTTCTAAAAAAAAAAAAAAAGCTACAGCTGTCGTACAGGACGACTAAGAATTATATTGGGTACTAATAATCGCTTCAGCCGTATTTTGGTCCTTTTTTACTTCTGAATACTCACGGCTGTGGTTGCCCCACATACAAGATTGCCGACTAACAATTAGTATCTCCTGTAGCATTGCAAACAGTGTACAAAAATTTATATAGATTCTGTCCTTGTGCGTTGCTTGCTTTATTATTGTTATTAGTAATTTATCTCTGTATTCCATGTAGTATTAACGTACTTTGTGGAAAATAAACTTTCCTGGACCTGTCTGCACACTGCAACACCACTGATACATGAGGTGAACTGTGGATGAGTCATTATAGGTTTGCCGGCCGGTGTGGCCGTGCGGTTGTAGGTGCGTCAGTCTGGAACCGCGTGACCTCCACGGCCGCAGGTTCGAATCCTGCCTCGGGCATGGATGTGTGTGATGTCCTTAGGTTAGTTAGGTTTAAGTAGTTCGAAGTTCTAGGAGACTGATGACCACATATGTTAAGTCCCATAGTGCTCAGAGCCTTTTGAACCCATTATAGGTTTGTGAAACACCCCGTAGTTGCTGGATTCACATTTGTATTCGTTTCCGAGATAGAAAGTTCGAAGTCGAGTGAAGAAGATAATGGGAATGTGAGAGACAATGTCTGTAACGGAGCGTGCAGCCACGTCTCGATCCCTGAGTCAACAGATGGGGATGTTTGCAAGACAACAACCATCTGCACGAACAGTTCGACGACGTTTACAGCAGCATGGACTATCAGCTCGGAGACCATGGCTGCGGTTACCATTGACGCTGAATCACAGATGGGAGCGCCTGCGATGGTGTACTCAACGACGAACCTGGGTGCACCAAAGGCAAAACTTCATTTTTTAGGATGAATCCAGGTTCTGTTTACAGCATCATGATGGGCGCATCCGTGTTTGGCGACATCGCGGTGAACGCACATTGGAAGCCGTATTCGTCATCGCCATACTGGCATATCACCCAGCGTGGTGGTATGGGGTACCATTGGTTACACGTCTCGGTCACCTCTTGTTCGCATTGACGGCACTTTGAACAGTGGACATTACATTTCAGATGTGTTACGACCCGTGGCTCTACCCTACATTCAATCCCTGCGAAACCCTACATTTCAGCAGGATAATGCACTACCGCATGTTGCAGATCCTGTACGGGCCTTTCTGGAGACAGAAAATATTCGATTGCTGCCCTGGCCAGCACATTCTCCAGATCTCTCACCAATTGAAAACGTCTGGTCAATGGTGGCCGAGCAACTGGCTCCTCACAATACGCCAGACACTACTCTTGATGAACGGTGGTATCGTGTTGAAGCTGCATGGGCAGCTGTACCTGTACACGCCATCTAAGGTCTGTTTGACTCAATGCCTAGGCGTATCAAGGCCGTTATTACGGCCAGAGGTGGTTGTTCAGGGTACTGATTTCTCAGAATCTATGCACCCAAATTGCGTGAAAATGTAATCACATGTCAGTTCTAGTATAATATATTTGTCCAATGAATACCCGTTTATCATCTTCATTTCTTCTTGGTGTAGCGATTTTAATGACCAGTAGTGTAGGTGTCCAGATACTTTTGATCAGATAGTGTTCACCTTAAATGCATCAGACGTACCGTCACTCCTGGACTGGACTGCCCTGCTGACAAGTTAGAACAAGGCGGAACGATACCTCAGGTCATGTAACGCGCCGAACTCTTTGGTTCACCGCAGCGACAGGATGGCCTACTCTCCAATAGAGTGGGTAGAACACTATACTACACACGTCAAAAGGGTATTTATATGTTTGCCATTACTTTGTTAACCACAACTAAGCGAGAAGAGCAGTACTGCAGACATAAATGAAGCACTTTGAGTCCAAGCGTGTCTACGTGACATCCACCAGCTTCAGTTCTTCCTCATGTGTCTTGACGACGCCACGCACTAGAAGTAAGTGCGTCATCGGACTTGGTACCCTCTTCTGAAGAAGGCTGGTATTTACGTGCAATTGGCAACCACGAACCACGTTTCTTTCTTCTATCTGAAAGTACCTGAATGACAGCAGACTCTAATTGGAGATAAGTCGTTGCTTTATTTCGTAAGTATATAGCTGAAAAGATAATGACAATTAGACCATAGCATTGAGCGGGTCACTTCTTTATTAGCAGCTCTAATTTTTTATCTCAAGTTAAGGTGGAATACGCTAGTGATGAGTCTCATATGCAGCACGCTAACTAATCTTGTTTAATTTAGCAATAAATACGAAATGGATAAAATTTAATGCAGTAGTAAGTGTGGATATATGAATTTATGTTGAATTTCATCTGAGACATTCTCAGAGACTTAATGACTGTGTCGTTTTGTTTAATGATAGATGTGAAAGAGTAGTAGAAGTAAGCCGAAAAAGAGAAATCCAGTACTCGAAAATGGCGGTCACCAACGAGTCCCGTAAGACGTAGTAACGGGGAAAATATAGTGACTCGAGACGGTTTAGCTGCATAAGTTGTTCAGAAAACGTTTCCATCCACCGTCACGACTCACATAGTTCGTTCTTGTTTCGATCGGCAGTCTCTCTCTCGATACTCTTTTGACCACTGGATATCGCCAGTTAAGCGTGCAATCTCAGAGCACTCAGCAGAACACAATGTCTTTCCAAACTTGAACGACGCAGTGCGACTGCAGTTTGTTGCCTATGCCTCGGAAGATCATTTTAAACTTCGACCGTTTGCGCGACATCATTTTGTGATCTTCAGAACTGTCGACGTGGAACTAAGTCCTCAGATTACGCTTGCTGCATCCTTGGGACACTCGACTGCACCCGCCCACTAGCGACTAGATTATTTCTATCCTACTGAAGTATGTTTTCGGCTCTTCCACTTTTATTAGCTCCACTAGAAGAAATTATAGAAATTATTTATTGTGTTAGTGTGTTACACAGCGTCGAGTAGGCGGGGGGCAGACTTGAGGGAGGTGCCTCACGCCTCAATTGGTCCCTGAAAGAAGGGATAGTAGGCTCGTTCTGCTCTCTGGATTCTACAGCGGCCCGTTCCTGTAATCTTTAATCTCTCATGTAATTATTTCCCGTGATCCGAGACTCCTTTGGGTACGAGCAGCATTTGGAAAATTTCACCTGACCGTCTTAGGGGAACTGTGCAAGTATAATTGGATAGTGGAGCTACCACTTTGTGGCCTTTCAACCTGCCTGAGTTTGTTTTAAGTGTCTGCTCCCACAGGGAGACTGGCGTCCCTACGCCTAACAGCCTTCCCTACGCTTTACTTCTAACTGGAGAAGACAGGGACGTGGGAAGGATAGGCTTAGGATAGGAGAAAGGAACCATAGGCCATTGTGGGACACACTTCGTCTGGCTCCTCCCCTCCGGCCTGTCCGTCTTGGGTGACCGTTCTGGCAGCTGAACTTCCAACTGCAGAGCTATCCGGATCTAGAGCAATCGAGGACAGTGCTGCCACATAAGTAGACTTAAGCCAGTTGTGAGAAGAAGTCAAGGATTGGTACCGTAACGAGCAAAACAAAGAAAAGGCCTATTGCCTGAAGTAAAGATAATGATGATGACGTAATTATTTCCCATCTATGGCATAAATATTGCTTTCCCGATCTCGATTTTACCACTCCTACATACCATCACAATTTGATTAAATTTCTGTCAGATGGTACTAATTCCAAGCGGACCATCTCAGGGACGAGGGACTTATGATCTCGCTGTTTAGGCCCTTAACTCCCGCCCCCCTCCAATCAATCACCCCAAGTCCAAGAATGATGCTGCCAAAATCCATTATCTACAATGATCACAACCAAAGAACGTAAGAACCCTCGAACATGTTGCCATTGTAAATCCAATCTCACTTAAAATAGTAACTTGGCGTATAGTCGCCAATATAATACCTATAGCGTAACCCACTCGACCTGTTCCGAGAAGTGCAAAACAAAACTCTCACCCAAAATCGGAACTAAGTATCGCCATCCACAGGATAGCACACCGCCTCATCCTAACCACTCCTAAAGTTCCACCTCCACCACTGTAGATATAAATAGTTTTCCAGAACTGCACTTCAAAATATCGAATGCTCTCCCGGGTAACATTTATTGCATCATATTATATTAGTCACTCGTTCCACATTTCACTTGAATGCCACCGTAACGTACTCCCAGAATCACTCCAATTTCACCTTTTTTGGTCTAGACACGCTTGTTTGATAACTCTCCTGCTCTAGTACGTACATCATCCTCAATGCCATTTCACCAAGTTTCCAATCACATGCAGAAGACATCGTTTTCCATCAGCCCAAGTCTCGCAGTGCAGCCTGACAGTTTCTCTTTCCCAGCACTCTCATCAGTTCTCCCTGCACGTCCTACTTACGTTTCTTCACTTTTGAGTCCACTTCATGCCATTCATCTAACTAGAGCTGATAGGCAAGCATACAATTAATATTCTCCACCTGTCACAGAGAAGCAGTGTCATCACAGTTTAATTCCAACTGGACACTACAGCATTCAAAATAATCGCCGTTACATCAAGATAAATATGTTTTAGTCAGTGTTAGATAAGATAATAATACATATATGAAGATAGTAACTGTTCTCGAAAGAACAGATACCATTGATGACCGTGCAGCTTCTCTAGAATAAATGTTAATTAATTGAAACCCTCAGCTGCCGACAGATGTTGTTTATATACCTTGATAGGGACAGCTGAAAATGTGTGGCCCGACCGGGACTCGAACCCGGGATCCCCTGCTTACATGGCAGACGATCTATCCATCTTAGCCACCGAGGACACAGATGAATAGCGCAACTGCAGGGACTTATCCCTTACACGCTTCTCGTGAGACCCACATTCCCAACTGTCCACAATTCTACATATGTAATGTGCCTAATAGATATTTGCCCATCCACTCATTACTCGCGCACACTTTGGCGATTCCCGTAACAGTATCTATTAGGTACATTACATATGTAGAATTGTGGACAGTTGAGAATGTGGGTCCCATGGGAAGCGTGCAAGGGATAAGTCCCTGTAGTCGCGCTGTTCATCTGTGTCCTTGGCGTCTCAGATGGAGCCGGCACGGTAGCTCAGCGTGTTCGGTCAGAGGGCTGAAACTGGTGTCTTTCGACGTCCCCCCAGAGCAGATACAACGAAGAAAAACCAACATAATGAGATTAAAAAAAAAAAAAAGAGATGGATAGAGTGTCTGCCATGTAAGCAGGAGATCCCGTGTTCGAGTCCCGGTCGGGGCACACATTTTCAGCTGTCCCTATCAAGGTATATCAACAACATCTGTCGGTAGCTGAGGGTTTCAATTAATTATCACTTAAGATAATAATATTTTTAAACCACATTAGCTTTTAAATACCTGTACGATTGAAGAGCAGTTATATTCTGCTACCAGTAGACCCTTACTTTAGGAAAGTAAAGAAAAAATTTTAAAAGTAAGCAAATGATACACGTTGGTTCCCAAATTGCGTGAGAGCGGTGCAATGAATCTGTTGCAGGTACGTTGCAAGTTGTTTCAAATAGGAGATTAGCTAACCTACATCGTATTCAGATTCAGGACGCTGGACGCGTGGAGCAGAATGGCTGATCATTTTTCAACTTGCTTTCACCAATCTCAGTGAGAGATGGGCTTCTGCTGAGTTATCCCATTAAGTATGGCACCACGAGACATTTGTTGTCGAATGCGTACCATTTGCCACGGAAATTCACCAACGTCATCAAGATAGAGGGACATACTATCTCCTAAGTGTGCTTCTGATTCAACTGCACATCATTTTATGTTTAATTGTGAGATTCTCCTGCGTTTCATCACTTTATTTTCAGGTATCATTGTGAATATCGAGATGGGCGAAAATGACCAAGGAAGTACGAGACGTATGGTGTTGTTGGTTGAGAGATCCCGCGTGTAGACACCGCGTGTTTGCTGAGCTGCTCAGTCGAAAATGCTTTTCTTCTTTTGTGCGGTATGACCCCTTTCCACGTGATTTACGATAGTTGTGTCTTAAGTTGCTTAGTGAGTGCGGTGACTAATGTGTGTGTGTGTGTGTGTGTGTGTGTGTGTGTGTGTGTGTGTAATGTTTCTGTTTTATAATTACGAGGACAGGGAGAGAGTGATATCCGTTGCAAGGATGTAGCCTGCTCTCCGAGAACAACACGAAAGAGGCCGACGTGATCATTCGTCGGATGGATCACTAACAGTGGCACATTCCCTCACTACGCGAGCCATTGTGGGGGAATATGGAATGAAATCCGAGGTAATGGCGGAAATTATGATAATGAGGAACTACGTGACACCGACTCGCCTGTCAGTGGCGGCCGAATACAACTGGCGAAACTTTCACCCCCCGTCAGAATTCGGACCGACTATATTCTAGTCGAGCACCACCGGGCAGGAGAACGTTGGTGACGTCGGCTGCGGAGGCGAGCGAAATGAATAGAAACTGCTCATGACTCGATGCAAAAACAACACTTTGAATGAAACAGCTTACGTGTTAAACGTCACGCTAGACTCCGATACCAACGGGAAACCACGCCAGCGTGAACATCGGTCCTTATGCCTGAATTGTTATGCAGCTCCGAAACAGGAGAGTTACAAATGGTCCCGTCTACCAAAAGATACGGCTGTGAAGATTTGTGCTGAATACTGCTGGTAGTTCATAACATCCCATCTGCAATCGCGCCAGTCTCTAAAACGTGCGCCACTCAAAAACAAATTCGTAGGTGATTACAGATCTGTGTTAACGAAGGTGCCAGTTCGAGGAAGCCCTTGCACGACGGTACTTGGCATCGCCTGAATTTTCCGAATGGAATGGTCCCGTCACCTTGGGTTAGACATTTTCATGGTCAGCGTCCAGAATACAAGAGACCCAGCATTAATTCAACTGAAGAAAGTGGACGAGGGCTATTGGCGCTGCATTGCTTTACGGACGACGAATAGCAGTTTTAACCCCAGTACTATTGAATTCGACACCATTAGCATAAAGACTTTGTCTCCGGACGCTTTCGTTTTACGATTTTCCATGATAAACCACATTTGTTCCAAGTGTGGCCGTTTTTTAACACGACATATATATAAAGATTGTAAAATTGTTTTTGGATGCTTCGGTTAGGAACGTACCGGGAACGAAAAATAACGATAAGAATCGAAGACTGAAGAGACAAGTGCTCGAATTATTAAGATGCAAAAAGGACGGACACATTCTTTCTTTTCTACTTTTCGGTCTTTATACCGAAAAAGCAATGAAGGACGTAAAATAATGTTTCCAAAACGGGATTTAGATTCAGGATGAAGAGATTTCAGTAATCAGATTCGTTTCTGACATTGCTATTGTCTAAGTGAAACAGAATTACAGGACTTGTCGAATGGAGTCAGTCTACTGATCACATAATATGGACTGACGAGAGTATTGAGTGGCAGCAAAGATGAAATTAGCGAAAAAATTTATAACAAAATTGGGTATCACGTAATGGACAAAGCGAAGGAGTATTGTTACTTTGGAATCGTGTAAAGAAACAACGCCCGGGCGAAGCAAGAATGGCATAAAGAGCAGACCAACTCAGCAGAGAGATCATTCATCATCCAAAGATGCCTACTAGTATCAAAGATAGGCTTTAAATTGAGAAAGAAATTTTTGAGAATGTGTGTGGAACACAGCATTCCACGGAAGTGAATAATGAACAATGGAAAAATCGGGGAAGAACAGAACTGATCCGTTTGTAATGTGAAAGGACGCTGAAAATTAAGCATAATAATAAGAAATGAGGTTCTCTGAGTATTCATAACGGAAAAGGAAATTTGAAAAACGGTGGTTGGAAAAAAGAACATAATGCCAGGACAAGCTTAAACCTCCACTGTATTAGAGGAAGTCATGAATATGAAAATTCTAGGAGATGACAGAAGAAAAGAGAACGCATCGCGAAGAAGTTATACACATTGTTCACAAATACACATTCACACAGTTATCGACGGAAAATTCAAAATGGTAAACTTTGGTGGACGACAGATGAATGCATAACAGTGTAGTACAATTTCTCTGCGCATCTGACAATAATAGTAAACAGGGAACATGTCGATACCAGGGCATAAAGTCTTTGCGAGTTTCATTCCGGTTACTCTTTTCTTTTCAGACAGGAGCGTGAGAAATATACGCAGATGCCAGGGTTTGAGACAGGACTCTCAAAGAAGCCGCAAATCGCTAAACATTTGAATAGGAGCAATGTCACAATCTGACGATGTTGGCAGGATTGGATGAAACATGGCTGAAGATAGTGTCTAGTAGTTAGCGGTAGACCTGGAGAACGTGTGAACGAGAGAAACGAGAGGTCGTCAGGGAGGCACTCAGAGCCCTAGATTCATCCAATGTGCGACTGATAGGCGGCTCACAGAAAGAGGGCTGAGCTCACGGCGCAGCTTGCGCCCACTACCTTTCACCTCTGTACACCAACAAGCCATTTTGTAGTAGTGTCGAGCTCATTCGGCCTGGAATCTCTTTGACTGAGCCACGTTGACCAGACAACACGTGTCTGTAGACGTACCGTACAGCGGTGGGTTACCAACCTGATTGTCGCCCGCCATACGGCGCGATAACCAGCAGTGGTGGTCTTGGGTGCCATTTCTTTTTACAGCTCTACATCGACAACATTCTACGCCCAGTTCTGCTGCCCTTCACGGCACGCCATCCTGGTCTTACATTTCAGCAACATAGTGCCCGACCGCACACGGCGAGAGTTTCTGCTGCTAGTCTTCGTGTTTCCAAACCCTAACTTGACCAGCAAGGTCGCCGGATTACTCCATAATTGAAAACGTTCGGAGCACTGTGGGCAGAGCCCTTCAACCAGGCGGGATTTGACGATCTAACACGTCGAATGGACATAATTTGGCTCTATATCCCTGAGGCGGATATCCAACAACTACCAGTCAATGGCAAGCCGAATAACTGCTTGCATATTGGCCAGAGGCTCGATTAGTAAAACTCTTGCTCTCGAATAAATCAGTCGGCTTTTCTGAAATTGTAAACATATGTATTTCTGTAAGTACGTGTGCGTCACATCTACAGGTTTCCGTCGTTCTTGAATATTCCTCAATTACTTCGATGCGCATCCCTTATTTTTTTTCCTTTTTTTCTTTATAGAGTTTATAGACTCAAGTGCCAAAGAAATTGGTATAGGCATGCGTATACAAATACAGAGATATGTAAACAGGCAGAACACGACGCTGCGGTAGGTAACGCCTATATAAGACAACAAGTGTCTGGAGCAGTTGTTAGGTCGGTTACTGCTGTTACAGTGGCAGGTTATCAAGAGTTAAGTGAGTTTGAACTTGGTTTTATAGTCGGCGCACGAGCGATGGGGCACAGTATCTGCGAGGTAGCGATGAAGTGGGGATATTCCCGTACGACCATTTCACTGGTGTACTCTGAATATCGGGAATACGGTAAAACATCAAATCTCCGACATTGCTGCGGCCGGGAAAAGATCTTGCAAGAATGGGATCCACGACGACTGAAGAGAGCCGTTCAACTTGACAGGAGTCCAACCCTTCGGCAAATTACTGCATATTTCAATGTTGGGTTATCAGAAAGTGTCAGCGTGCGAACTATTCAACGAAACATCATCGATATGGGCTTTCGGAGCCGAAGGCCCATTCGTGTAGCCTTTAAGACTGCACGACACAAAGCTGTACGCCTCGCCTGGTCCTGTCAACACCGACAGTGGACTGTTGATAACTGGGAACATGTTGCCTGGTCGGACGAGTCTCGTTTCACATTGTATCGAGCGGATGGACGCGTACGGGTATGGAGACAACCTCATAAATCCATGGACCCTGCATGTCAGCAGGGGACTGTTCAAGGTGGTGGAGGCTCTGGAATGGTGTGGGGAGTGTGCAGTTGGAGTGATATGAAACCGCTGATACGTCTAGATACGACTCTGACGGGTGACACGTTCGTAAGCATCCGGTCTGATAGCCTGTATCCATTCATGTCCATTGTGGATTCCGACGTCCTTGGGCAACTTCAGCAGGACAATGCGACGTCCCACATTTCCATAATTGCTACAGAGTGTCTCCAGGAACACTCTTCTGAGTTTACACACTGCCGCTGGACACCAAGCTCCCCAGACATGATCAATATTGAGGATGAAATGATAATTGCCCATCATATGATGGTACTACCTTCATATATAGATAAAAAATATGGCTTCCAGGCCATTGACCTTCATGTGCAAACGCACACGCTATGCCCGGACTCGTACGGGACTTGGTAGATTAATCTGCCACGACTAATGAGTATGATGGGCAAAAATCAATTAGGCGCACTACGAATGTGGACATGTTGGGAAAGTGGATCTCATGGGCAGCGTGCAAGGAATAAGTCCCTGCAGGCGCACTATTCTCTGTGCCCTCGGTGGCTCAGATGGATAGAGCGTCTACCATGTAAGCAGGAGATCCCGTGATCGAGTCCCGGCGGGACACACATTTTCAACATATCCCCAATGAAGTATATAAACGCCTGTTTGCAGCTAGGGTGTCCGTTTAATTATCATTTCATTCTAGCGAAGCTGCATGGTCATCAACCGTAACTGTTCTTTCGGGGACAGATACTACTTTCATATATAATATTGAGGATATGTTGGATGCCTTGCAACATACTGTTCAGAAGAGATCTCCACCCCCTCGTACTCTTCCGGATTTATGGACAGCCGGGCAGGATTCATGGTGTCAGTTCCCTATAGCACTACTTCAGACATTAGTCGAATCCATGTCACGTCGTGTTGCGTGATTTCTGAGCGCTCGCAGCGGCCCTACACGATATTAGGCAGATGTACCAGTTTCTTTGGCTCTTCAATGTAGAACAAATACTTGAGGTCGTTCTATGTGAAATCCACGCTGAGATGAAGAGATTGGTACAGAAGAAGAAACTGTGACGATCTGCCAAACCAGTCAGAAAGAAGGGAACAGAAAAAAGGAATCTAGGATGCAGTCTAATATAACTAAGATTCCCTACTCATGACGACAGAGACAGCGTACGTAGGACTTCGGTCCTTTCATCGAAATCGTGGGAAGTTAGGAGTAGGGCAAAGAAGATTACAGTTGTCAATGTTCGCGAGGATTCTTTTAGTTCCAGAATTCACCAGACAACGAAGAAGAAGCTCCTCAAAACCATGGCTGAAACTGGAGAATTGGACTTCCAGAGCAATGTACTCCATTGTCTAGGCCAAATATTGATTGTGTATGTATACGTTTTATTGTATGATCGCAGCCTCATTTACTTTTTGCTTAATTTTATTTTTGTACAGTATATTCTCTGCCCAGAAGGAGAGAGTGGGCTGTTGTTTCTCGAGCAAATAAATAAATTATTTTCTCAAAATTGTCAGCCAACGAGCTGAGGCTGTAGTTAAAACAGGTCTGAAATCTTCTCTCAGCGGACCTGATTTGGGCTCTCTGCGCTTTCGTTAAGTCATTAAGGCAGGATACCGGGATGCTTACTTCAGAATTCCACAGGCACCATCTCCTATCTTGCTTAACTTAGCTATAATCCAATAGGCAATGTGTTTCCTGAGTGAGCTCGGAAGTATGTAGTATATATAGCTTACGTCTCAAAGACACGGTCACTGAGAGCCAGAATACTGAAAGTATAAACTAGCGAGTATAATTCCAGTTCCTGTAAATAGGCTTAGGCATTAGAGCGTTGTTACCAATTTTACCTAGATGCAACAAGTGAAGACTAAAGACCACAAAGCAATAACTAAATTTCCTTTACTTTACGTCTATGGTCACAAACTTTCTGTCAACAGATTTCCGGTTTCGGTCTATAAAGGCTATCTTCAGGTCTGTTTTATAAAAACATAGTGGCAGCAGTACATTAGGACATTGTTTTTATAAAACAGACCTGAAGATAGCCTTTATAGACCGAAACCGGTAATTTGTTGACAAAAAGTTCGTGACCATAGACGTAATGTAAAAGAAATTTATTCTATATTCGGATCATTGTTTTATTCCCAACAATGTCGCAGCTTGTGAAATCAATAATTGTTATAATTATTTTTGTTTCCCTATCTTAAGCATATCGCAAATTCGAAAGCTCATTCACCAGAGACGATTCACAAGCATCTTCAGTGGTTATACTGTAAATATTATGAATAGGAAACAAATATTTCGATCAATATAGACCTTTAAAGTTTTATTTAGATCGCTGTCATCAGCACTACTCCCCAAAACAGATGAATGCAAATGGAAAGTCAGCGACATAGCATTTACTGCAAAGTGTGGACATACACAGAACAATTTCGTAAACTGTGAATAGCATACAGATATGAAACTAAAAAGCAATAGTGTGCAACGAAATCATATGTAACGACGGAAAAAGCGTTCTCAAAAAGCCATGTGAAAATGAATCGCGTGATCCCAGCTTCTGTTACCGTCAAAGGCAAAGAGTGTCTTCAAGAGAATGAGCATCTTGCAGTAACAACATCACAGTTAAAATTTATCTAAAAATTGGCTCGTGTGTAAGTTCTTCACGATTATGTTGTCTTAGTATGTGTGTATTTACCAACTGCTCTTCTTCATTTTAAGTTTTAAACTTTTTCTTGATGCTACATATTGCATTTTGCATATATGTATCTTACGAACGTTGTATATAATAAAGTCTCAGGTGGAAAAAGACTAACATTTGCGATATACTGTTCGCCTTTGGTTTAATAGAGGGGTGAAGGCACTGTGGACAATTCGAAACATTTGTACAATGTGTGGGGCATTTGCCAAAGGGAAAATTGGGGCAGAGAATAGTTTTCTAGTTTCAGGAAGGATAGTTCTGACTTGAAAGATTTTTTAAGTTCAGAAACACCTAAGGGCTTTAATGAAGACCTTTTAGACACTTTAAACAACAATGGCCCAAGTCACTGTGCCCAATAACAGGCAAATGTTATGAACTTTGATCATTTGACCTTCGTCCGATATTTTAATTCAGTGAGCAAGATTCATATGCCGGGTGTAGGCATACTACACGCTCCAGTTTTAAAGTGACAAGACTTTTTGCTTGAATATCAACAATTCGTTCATCGACCATTCCTGTGCAATATCGTTTCTCGTGACGAGTTATGGTGCCTTTACGTATATTAGCTTCATAAAAAGTAAGTAATACACCGTTCTAATGTAAACATCTCAAGCAATCCGCAGTGTTTGTCCTCGAAAAATAATACATTGTCTCTAACGACGCAGAGGAGATGTTGTGTACTACATAGCGCTCCGTAGGACTGTATTAATCGAAGATGACATTTGTTGCTAACAATTGAGAAGCTTCTTGGGGGACTATGATAAATATGATCTAGAATAATCCACCTCGTTACTGCGTGGTAACACTGATCTGCACACTTCTGATTCAAAAAAAGAAGCTGCACAATATCTTAATTGAGATGTTAGCCCACACCGCATGTTTTCCTTTGACTTTGTGATATCGAATATTTGCGTTTGTCGCTCCTTCTCGGAAATTCCATCAAGGAAATTCCCTTACAGGCGAGAATTCGCTTCACATTAGGTTTGACATCTTTATTTCAAAACCAGTATATTTCTACAGTCATGGAATCGAAAAACTGTCAAAAGGTTTGTCAGACTATTGGTAGGGAATATTTTGTTGGTGACTAATTATCCTCTTACGTTTATCTGTTATATTCAATAAACTAAAGAAAATCGCTTTAAAGACATCTTCTGTTCTGTACAGGACAGCCTCACGAGGAAAGTCTACTTTAATGAAATAAAAATTATTTATAATATGAGCCTACCCAAAACTTCACCTGTTAGCAAGATATTATACACGTCTCATCTAAATGTGGTATGTTGTCTACATGAGGTCGTCAAGTGTCATTCCAGAAATACCAATAAAGTATCGAAGACTAGCAGTAATAATAGACACATCAAGGAATTAAGTTGAATTATTCAATGCCACACATTATGCAGTCAGATACTTTGTTCATAAAAAATTAAACGTTATGTTGGCCGAAGCAGAAGAGCGCCAATTTTGACGTTTCATAATTTTTTAAATCTTCAGATCTATGGGATAATGAGTCGAGGATGCGACAAGATTTACGTTGGTGAAGAATTAAGATTACCATTGATGTGGCCGGACGGGGTGGCCGAGCGGTTCTAGGCGCTACAGTCTGGAACCGCTCGACCGCTACGGTCGCAGGTTCAAATCCTGCCAAGGGCATGGATCTGTGTTATGTCCTTAGGTTAGTTAGGTTTAAGTAGTTCTAAGTTCTAGGGGATTGATGATCTCAGCAGTTAAGTCCCATAGTGCTCAGAGCCATTTGAACCCATTGATGTTTTGCTGATTTTTGATCTGGGAACCTGTAACTCAGTCAGAGATTAGGTGAAAAACTGCTATAAATATCGAGGACTCTATTGAGGCTGGAACCGGCACCTTCCACTTCTCAAATCGATATTGTTGCCACTGCTGCATTCATTCCTCTCCCTTTGTCATAGTGGTTAATAACACAGTGTGACAATCTTGACGTAGTTTACAGATTTCACACTTGTATAAACCTACAGGTTCGGAATTACTGAAGTCGTTAAGCCAGGTTCGAAATGAATTTTGTCCGGAAAGGAATTTTCTTGACAGCTACCTTTTGTGAAATCAGCCGAGGGCAGGTAGGCATTGTCTTGCAGCAAAACCCAGAATAATTTATCTTGGTCGTTTTTATTACACTGCGACTGAAGGGCGCCTCAGTTATTGGAAACAAACGCTAGCTGTGATGGAAACACACTTGGGTCATAGTTCGTAACATACAAAACCCTTTTTGTGCCAAGAGGTGTAAAATCCAGAGTGACCGGGTGAAACATATGATAATATAAAATGTAATAACTTAAGTAATTGAGATATTTATTGACGGTATGTTTCTGCAAGTGTGTTAACTCAAGATGTTTTTTTACGCTCGTAATACAACTCGATATCCGCACCGTTAATGCGCGAGAGACATCGAAGCTGTGTTCTATTTCTCGCCAAGTGTTTTGCAGCACTGCAGGTGCGATAGCTGCACAATTACGATAGCGCAAATCTGGTAAAATTGACTCTTGGTAAACCCCGCTGGAAGAATGTACGGAATAATTCAGCAGTAGCTTGTGGAACTGATGCTTGGCCTGGTGACCCGACATCGAAAGCAGACTCCCAAATTCCCGAAGCAGCTTGTCTCATTTCTTGATTATTACGAAGTGGATCATCCTCATTTGGCCGCAGTCCATACTTACGCCGTAAACGAAGTGAGAGAACCCTCGCACGCAGTACATCTTGTGGTCTCGAGTCCTCATGTTTACTGACGCGTGTTCACGAGATCAAAGAAGTTGTGCGCTTGTTTTCACGGTACTGAGTGCCGCAAGCAAGCACAGAAAATATTTTCAGTTCCCATACTTATTGAAGCAAACCAACAATAAACATCTCAATTATGTCTCAAGTTATTACATCTTATATTATTAAATGTTTAACATAGACACTCTGTATTATCTGTTCACGGCGGGCTTTGTTTGAGGAGATGTCTTTCGTTAGAGATCAGCCATAATTTCTTCTTATGAGAAGATATAGGCGTTATAACTTGGCACCAGTAACAGTAATGCAGAGGAGTGCTCGATGAGCGAGTTCAGGACGTTCAATCAAAAATGGAGGTGTAGTCACAGTACTGAGTTTTGTTGCTTTGAATTAGTGTGTAGTACGTTTACACCAGAATTTTGAAAAAATGGTTCAAATGGCTGTAAGCACCATGGAACTTAACATGTAAGGTCATCAGTCCCCTAGACATAGAACTACTTAAACCTAACTAACCTAAGGACATCACACATCGCCATGCCCGAGGCACGATTCGAATCTGTGACCGTAGCAGCAGCGCGGTTCCGGACTGAAGCGCCTAGGACCGCTCGTTCACAGCAGCCGGTCCCGAATTCTAAAACTTGTACATTCAGTGGAAATGTGTTACTGCGCTGAGTTCACAGACTTATCGATGTTGATTAGCGCACAAGAGCAAACTACAGTAATAAACAATTCTATGCATGATAATCGAGAGCGGAAAGCTTCGCCGCCACTTTTGAGCGGACGCCAGCTGGCGTCGGGCGGTTAATGGCGGGTGGCGTGTAGCCGCTACGTAGGGACGAAAGTCATGAGCTGAAATGATTGTTCTGGTCTTGACACAGCCACGCTAACTTTCGCGTGAATGTTTCTAGAATGTTTTGCTACTACGGATGTGTTACGAAGTGATTTTTTATCAGGCAAACGAAATGCGATTTAAAAAGTTAAAGGAACGAGTAGACTTAAACTCTAATTTTGCATCTTCAGTGCATGACGGGTTCCACTAGACCACTAGCAGATACAAAACTGCAGCAGCTCGAGCGGAAGATAACAGTTCCTCTAGAAACTCCTGCATCCCACAATGTTGCCGGATCGTGCAGATGGACGAACTTAGATTTGTGAAAGATGGCTAGTTTTATTGGCACCTTAAGTGTATATTGTCTGCAGCAGCTGGCTGGCGACCCGGTTTTATGTCAAAGACTGTAGATTGATGAGAATAGTACGAGTTCATGACTGACAAGACGGTAGATGAGCTTAATTATTAAATTTTCCTTTCATTGGGCAGTGAATGTGCTGCACAAAAGTTATAATTTGAACGATACCAGAAGCACTATCAATCCTTTGTTCTACCACAGTTGTTGGGAACTATTCTACACAATAATTTATATTAAGGCATATACATGGCGGGGCAAATAAAGAGGCCTGGAGAACAGAGCTCCAGGGTAGAAAAAAACACAGCAGAGGAAAGGAAATACAGTACAAACCTGTCCATAGCAGATGTTGAAAATGACCACTATTAATCTCTTGGAACTTTTGGGCCCTGGTCAGGAAGTTGCTGAGAGCGGATCGAAGCTGGACTGCTGGAATTGCTACGGTCTCATCCGAAATATTTTGCTGCAGTTCTTGAGGACTATGAGGGTTGTTGCGATACACCTTAGACTTGAGGGATTTCCACACATAGTAGTCGTACACTGAGAGATCAGGAGACCTGGCTGACCAGCTATGGCCACCACCAGACTGACCTTTGCTAACAACTCTGTCAGGAAAGCAGACTCCCAGCTTCCTAAAGCCGTTTGTCTCATTTCTTGATTGTTACAAAGTGGGAACATCGTCAGTTGCTTGTCCACACTGAAGCAGAAAGCGAAGAGAGAGAAAGCAAGCAGTATATCTTGTGCTGTGGAGTCCTCATGATTACTGAAGTGCGTTTACGTCAACAAAGAAGTTATTCGCATGTTTTCACGGTACCAACAGCCACAAGCAAACACAGAAAACATTTTAAGTTAACATACTTGCAGAAACAAATCGCCAATAAATGTGTAAACGTACTCCAAGGTTCGGCCGGCTGTATGGAGAGTTGCTGCATCCTGTTGGAAGCAACTATAGGTTCTTTCCTCGTCCCTTAACGATGCCACAAATTCATGTCCAACCGTATCCACTCGCCCGAGCCACTTTTATTTGCCCCATCCTGCATTCGGGTGCTGTTAATACAGGAATACAGATTATGAACTAATGTTAGATTTACATGTTAATATTAGAATTAGATTAATGTTAAGCTATGCAGTTCTATCTCTCTTTCGTTCTCTCTCTCTCTCTCTCTCCTTCTCTTTCTCTCTGTCCGTAACGATATTCTGTAGCACTATGTGATTCATTGAATGTGGACGAATGCTTTAGTATTTATTTTTAATATATGCACAGAATAATGTCACAGTTGTTATTGGAGAACTATCCTTCTTACAAAATCTTTTTTGTTACAGTCGCGCTGTCAACAATCTCTCACGCCACCCGCTGGACTATCATCACCGACCAGTGGTCATTACCTTTGTCATTCTTACTTTTTGACGTATGATGGACGAGCGCGATTGGTCAACTGAGAGAGAAGACGTGGTAATTGTGGTTGTCTGAGAATAAGAGCAGTTACTCGAGAGAAGTGACAGCCATATTGATATACACAGTTGGTCAACTGAGAGAGAAGATGTGATAATTGGGGCTGTCTGAGAAGGAGCGAAGTTACTCGAAAGAAGCGTCTGCTATATTGATATACATAGTCCGTACATCACAATGGGTACAGAGCATGGCGTAGTTTATAATCTGCCATTGGTAGCTATTCCCCATCCTTTGACACTCGAAAACAGAGCGAGGGAGAAATGATCTCCTGCATGCCTCTGCATGACTCTTAAGTTCCCTTATTTTGTTCTTATAGTTCTTACATGACATAAAATTGAAGGCAATACAACTGCTCTGCAGTCACTCACAAATGCTGCTTCCCTAAATTTCTTGAATAAAGTTTCGCAGAAAGATCCTCTCATTCCATCCAAGGAATTCCACCTACGCACACGGAGTATTTTCATTACACTCGTATACCCATCGAATACACAGGTAACAAATATAGCAGTAAGCCTCTGTTTTGTTTCGTCCGCAACTCGTGGTCTTGTGGCTGCCTCTGGATCAGGGGGTCCCGGATTCGATTCTCGGCCGGATTGTGAATTTTCTCCGCCCGAGGACTGGGTGTTTTGTGTTGTCATCACTTCATCATCATCATTCGTGACAGTGGCTAGATTGGACTGTGCAGAAAAACTGGACTGTACAATAATCGGAAATTTGTACGGGTGCTGATGACCGCGCAGTTGAGCGCCCCACAAACCAAACATCATCATCATCTGTTTTGTTTCGATGTCTTCATTTAATCTGTCCGGGCGGGATTTCAAATTCTTGAGAATTCCTCAAGAATGCGTCACACAAGCGTTTTGTTTGCGTTCTCCTTTAATAACTATGGTCTGCACTCACAATAAACCGTAGACGGTCGTTTGTTTTCTTTACAACTGACATCATGTGTTCGATGTTCTTCGCACTGTTTGCGACATTGCCTGTCTGTATTTAATCAACCTAACTGAATGAAGCAGCATATCATTAATACTGTATGCAGACATTCAAGGACTACTTCTACTACCTGTCTTCATTAACTTACATTTGACCACATAGCCACATTCAAAGGAAGCCAATATTCATCGCACCAAACAGGTATTCTGCCAAAATCGTTCTAAATACTCTTACAGCCACAACCAACGACGCGTTCCCATGCCATGCGAAAGTATATTGAAAGTATGATTGTTAAATAAACTTTACGGAGCATTGTGACAATTGTAGTTAGTGTAGAAAGACTTTTTTCTTTTGTCAGCTGTGTGTGAAATCTTACGGGACTTAACTGCTGAGGTCATTAGTCCCTAAGCTTACACACTACTTAACTTAAACTATCCTAAGGACAAACACACACACCCATGCCCGAGGGAGGACTCGAACCTCCGCCGGGACCAGCCGCATAGTCCATGACTGCAGTGCCTTAGACCGCTCGGCTAATCCTGCGCGGCTTTCTTTTGTCCCTGAAGACACTTAATCTTTGCTCCGCTGGCTATCAGAGCACCTACAGCTAACAAGAGTTCGGCACTCAGTGCCAAATTGCCCATTGAAGATTTCAAAACGTGTTTTGTAATCACAGTGTCTCTGTCTACCTGAGTAGAGTTACGTAAGTGTTGCCAGTCGCGTCTGCTGAAGCTAATCGCTTTGCAAAGCTGTAAATACTTCAGCACAACTCTCGAACACCTGCTGCAATTTCAGCCAAACTTCGTACAATAGTCACTCACTACGTGGAGAAAAGTGCTGTGAGACAAAGAAACCCCAAACGATGGACTGGAATATGGAAGAGAAGCGGGCGCTATGGTAGCTTAAGTCTGGAACGCCTAGAGAAATTTCAAACAAACTTAACAAACTTAGTACTCGTATTTTACTTCCTCAAAAAAAAATATTGTGGGGCTAAGGCTCCTCTAGTACCGTTAGTGGTGCAGTGTGGGATTGAAAGAAGATAGCGTGTAACAACAATAAAAAAGGAAAGGCATTTGTGCCAAATGTATAGCTTTTGGTGTTGCTGTTAAGATTCAGTCTCAACAAGATACCACCTCTTGGAGAGTCGGCTGCGGTAAAAAGGTGATGTGCAGAAATAAAATAACTGACACTGGTGTTAAAGCCACAGAAGTAATTCTGTGCGAAGTTCTTTTAAACTTTTAGAGACTGCAGTTTCCATTTAGACTTGCGATCTCGACCAGGGTAGTCAATATGCGGTGGATAAAAGAGATCGCCATGTTTCTCTCACAGGCAGCTTTATTCGGCTTGTTCAAGGTTGTATTCACACAAGCGCGTGCCAATTTATGGCACATGGAAGGCAAACTAAATATATTACATATAATCAAAATTGTCCTAAATCAATCTTATAATGAATTTGTAAAAGACTTTACTGTATAATTTGCATACTGCAATTGTATTCTTAAACACGTTTAAATAGAATAAGTCTGTTTCTTGAACTAAAAGCAGCTCCCGCTCTTTTTTTTTTAACCTAAGACGAGATTGTCACATACAACAGGGCAACTGTCAACTGATAAAGGATTCGAATTCCTGGAAGCATAAGAAAACCATTTTGTTTGTGTCCTTGTATGTGTTGTACTGTGCCAACATATTCTCCTAATACTTGAATAATCCGAATGTCAATCATGAACTCAGCTCGTCTGTCTCAGTAGCTGAAAACTCTTGCTGCAGTTCCGTGTTGAAATGAGTGTCTGTTCTGACTCTCGCGAGGTGAAGAGCGTAATCCACCTTCTTCTTATAACCGGAAACATATCATTTCAATTTCTAAAGGAAATCAAAATTTTTTATTGGGATGGTGTGATAAACCATAATATTCTATTCAAATGTTATCGTAAGATGAATGCTGGAGCATGAGGGTTCACAATAAACAGAGAGCGGGCGTCCCACAACACTGATTGGTGAGGTGGGGAAGAAATGATTCGTGACAATCCTAGATTGATTTCGGACTAGATGATTGCAATGTTTTCACAAATTTACATGTGTCCTCTGGATGAAATCATTACTGAAACCCGTGGTTTTCAATAATTCTGTGCGAGGTGGGTTCAAAATAGCTCACAGAGCAGCACACGGTCAACAGAATCGAAACTTCATGAGAATTTCTGGAGCGCCTCGAACTGAAGGTGAACAATCCCTTTATTTTGAGTGCCATGAGGCGTGAGAAGGACGGAAGAGTGAGGAGTGGAATCGTTCAAGGCCATACGCTAATTTCCCTAACCTACTTTCATTATTAGGCAATTGTCCTAGGTCGAAAAAACAACCCAAGGTCACAAACAGCCCAAGCGTCCTGAAACAAATCGTAGTTATATAATCCATAGTTATATAAGGTTGCGTGATTACCCAACTGCCGAAACATCTATTTAGTCTGAAGGTCCTTGTTTCGATCTCAAGCATGTGTAATTTTCTTAAATTTTATCTGATTTAAGTCAAATTTCGTAATGCAAATACTTACTTACACTTAAGTATTACACCACTTTCACGTCCATCAAATTGTCCTAACACCCCTATCGTCACAGAGTTCAGGGCTTCACTCCAGTAATGTGTAATTTTCCTAAAGAAAATTATTTTCAGCGCAGTTACTGTTTAAACTTTTACAAAACGACCCCACTTAAATCCAATCAATTACCCCAACAGACGTCTGGGTTCAAGTTCCTCCGTGTTCAATTTTGTTAAATATCAACCAATTTAAGTGAAATTTAGTAATGGAAATAGTGCAATACTTGCATAGACCTGAAAGGAACCGAGCAGTCGATCCTGTGATCCCCCTCTTCCCCTGCACACTCCCAAGCTCCCACCGCCCCAAAGGCATCACCATCCCCTCACAAAACCCTGGCTTTGCACAGCACCCAAAACCGAACGGTATCAGGCTATTACCCTCACCATTTTGACTGAACACAGATTTTATGGGCTATAAAGTTCACTGACCAACATCAGAACATTATTTGAAATCAAACATTTCATTCACTTTGCTGTGTACGGTGTAAACTCAAATTTAAATACAGACGGAGATCTACATCTACATCTACATGATTACTCTGCAATTCACATTTAAGTGCTTGGCAGAGGGTTCATCGAACCACAATCATACTATCTCTCTACCATTCCATCCCAGAACAGCCCGCGGGAAAAACGAACACCTAAACCTTTCTGTTTGAGCTCTGATTTCTCTTATTTTATTTTGATGATCATTCCTACCTAGGTAGGTTGGGCTCAACAAAATATTTTCGCATTCGGAAGAGAAAGTTGGTGACTGAAATTTCGTAAATAGATCTCGCCGCGACGAAAAACGTCTTTGCTTTAATGACTTCCATCCCAACTCGCGTATCAAATCTGCCACACTCTCTCCCCTATTACGTGAAAATGCAAAACGAGCTGCCCTTTTTTGCACTCTTTCGATGTCCTCCGTCAATCCCACCTGATAAGGATCCCACACCGCGCAGCAATATTCTAACAGAGGACGAACGAGTGTAGTGTAAGCTGTCTCTTTAGTGGACTTGTTGCATCTTCTAAGCGTCCTGCCAACGAAACGCAACCTTTGGCTCGCCTTCCCCACAATATTATCTATGTGGTCTTTCCAACTGAAGTTGTTCGTAATTTTAGCACCCAGGTACTTAGTTGAATTGACAGCCTTGAGAATTGTACTATTTATCGAGTAATCGAATTCCAACGGATTTCTTTTGGAACTCACGTGGATCAGCTCTTACTTTTCGTTATTTAGCGTCAACTGCCACCTGCCACACCATACAGCAATCTTTTCTAAATCGCTTTGCAACTGATACTGGTTTTCGGATGACCTTACTAGACTATAGCTGTTCTTTATTAAATATACAACAGGAAGGAGACTAGTTTGGAGGAGGTATTAATAGATACCCAATGTATGTAGGTATAATGCACGGAAAAGTGATACATTTTTTTAACAAAATTTATTTTCACGAAATTTCTTCCACATATGAGGCCTATGACGTTCATCCCGTACACGATACAAAACTTTCCCAGTTCTCTGATATGTCCACGGATTTGTCTAAGATCATGAGCTACTTGTTCCCATGCAGCAATGTACACTCCTGGAAATTGAAATAAGAACACCGTGAATTCATTGTCCCAGGAAGGGGAAACTTTATTGACACATTCCTGGGGTCAGATACATCACATGATCACACTGACAGAACCACAGGCACATAGACACAGGCAACAGAGCATGCACAATGTCGGCACTAGTACAGTGTATATCCACCTTTCGCAGCAATGCAGGCTGCTATTCTCCCATGGAGACGATCGTAGAGATGCTGGATGTAGTCCTGTGGAATGGCTTGCCATGCCATTTCCACCTGGCGCCTCAGTTGGACCAGCGTTCGTGCTGGACGTGCAGACCGCGTGAGACGACGCTTCATCCAGTCCCAAACATGCTCAATGGGGGACAGATCCGGAGATCTTGCTGGCCAGGGTAGTTGACGTACACCTTCTAGAGCACGTTGGGTGGCACGGGATACATGCGGACGTGCATTGTCCTGTTGGAACAGCAAGTTCCCTTGCCGGTCTAGGAATGGTAGAACGATGGGTTCGATGACGGTTTGGATGTACCGTGCACTATTCAGTGTCCCCTCGACGATCACCAGTGGTGTACGGCCAGTGTAGGAGATCGCTCCCCACACCATGATGCCGGGTGTTGGCCCTGTGTGCCTCGGTCGTATGCAGTCCTGATTGTGGCGCTCACCTGCACGGCGCCAAACACGCATACGACCATCATTGGCACCAAGGCAGAAGCGACGCTCATCGCTGAAGACGACACGTCTCCATTCGTCCCTCCATTCACGCCTGTCGCGACACCACTGGAGGCGGGCTGCACGATGTTGGGGCGTGAGCGGAAGACGGCCAAACGGTGTGCGGGACCGTAGCCCAGCTTCATGGAGACGGTTGCGAATGGTCCTCGCCGATACCCCAGGAGCAACAGTGTCCCTAATTTGCTGGGAAGTGGCGGTGCGGTCCCCTACGGCACTGCGTAGGATCCTACGGTCTTGGCGTGCATCCGTGCATCGCTGCGGTCCGGTCCCAGGTCGACGGGCACGTGCACCTTCCGCCGACCACTGGCGACAACATCGATGTACTGTGGAGACCTCACGCCCCACGTGTTGAGCAATTCGGCGGTACGTCCACCCGGCCTCCCGCATGCCCACTATACGCCCTCGCTCAAAGTCCGTCAACTGCACATACGGTTCACGTCCACGCTGTCGCGGCATGCTACCAGTGTTAAAGACTGCGATGGAGCTCCGTATGCCACGGCAAACTGGCTGACACTGACGGCGGCGGTGCACAAATGCTGCGCAGCTAGCGCCATTCGACGGCCAACACCGCGGTTCCTGGTGTGTCCGCTGTGCCGTGCGTGTGATCATTGCTCGTACAGCCCTCTCGCCGTCCCCGGAGCAAGTATGGTGGGTCTGACACACTGGTGTCAATGTGTTCTTTTTTCCATTTCCAGGAGTGTATGTGGAAAGACAAGCAAAATACCATGCTGTTATTTAATGAACTTACTGAAATATCTTTTCTCGAAATCGCACATTCTTTCTATACACAGCAAAATGTATAGTTATGGTTTAAACCTTCTTATTTACACTAAGTACTTCTCGTGGCCTATGGGACATATACAGACATACTTGACATGTGCCCCGTGTGTTTGGAGGTGACATATGACAATTCCATGCGACAAGGCGCTCGAGGGCCACCTCCCACGATTTTAACTCTGTGGTGGTTCAAGGTGTCAGCACGTGTTGCCCTGAAATATTAAACATCATTCAATTTCCTATAAGGGAGACAAGTCCATCTTATGAATGCATTGACATGTGTTTGTCAAAAAATACATGAAAATTGGATGGCTCCTTAGCAATTAAAATTTGAATGCGTTTCCATCCATTACAGAACCACTTGGTTTTGGGCTCCCCTGACATTGCCGTAAAGAAGCATGACGATTTTGCTACAACATGATGATGTATGGAGCAATATGTGAAGTTCAGGATGTCTGTAAATGTGACATTCTGATGCTGCAGACATGTAAATATAACCTGACCGACATCTGTAGAACAGTTCCAATGAAAACCTGTATTACATTGTATTTTGCCGTAACGTGGGACAATATCTTACAACTTTAGTGTAAAATGGGGCAATTTATTGTAATATTTGCTATAACATGGGGAAATTGGTTACAGTTTTCCTGCAACTAGGGTAATGTGTTACACCTTTTGCTGTAACATGGTATAACATATCAGCTACGATTTTGCAGTTGCTGCTGTTGTTTATTTCTGCTTTGTAGTTGTGTGCTCCAAAGTAGCTATATGCAGAGAGGTTTAGGGAGTTTGGCTGTAATTCTTAGCTCCTCTCTGGTTTAGTAAATTGATAAAACAGACCATAGAAGCTGAAAAAGATAATTTCTCGTTGCTCATTGTGCATTGCTATTTGCTAGTCTTATTACTGGTATGATTATGATTCTTAATACTACTTCTTGGTTGTGGATTCAGAGTTAACTGCTTGTCTTATCAAGTTATTGTAACCGTTAAGTAAAAATAAAAATACAAGCGAAAGATGTTTCCTGATATTTGCGTATGTGATTTACCAAGGCATCATAGCGATATTTAAGTCAGAGCACTTAATGCTTTTTACCTTGATGAAATCAAAGGAAGTTTAAATAATTAAGTTTATAGTATATGACGCATTAAGTTTCTGTCTCATTTAACTCAGTTTTTTACAAAATTTAATGAACATTTTGTGTAAGCGACATAGCACCTGCGCTTTGGAAAGGAAATTTTTCCAAAGATTAACTTTAACTCTACCTATACTGGTTACAAACAACAGATTTATTGAAAATTATTCAAACCCGATAGGACAACAGCGTATGCTAGTATAGAATAGGTTTGATTAACGGAACACCGTATTATATGGGGTAATTTGTTACAATCTTGTATGATGCTTACATTTAACCAGATATAAAATGATGATGAATGGAGCAGTTTGTTACATAGTGTTAAAATTTTTTACTGTGTAGCAGCTAGTCACTGTCATTTGAAGTTTATTATTATGTATTTTTCATTATGAAGGCAACATGAGAAACTACAAAAAGAAGAAAAATAAATGTATAACGCCAAATAAAACATATGGTAAAGTGTCAAAGAAATAATGGATGGTACTTTGCTGAAGTGACCACCAATAACTATGGAATAAATTTCATGAGACGACAGTGAATCTGTCGAAAAATGTCTAATGATCCCGTCAGTGACCCTAATCAGTCTGTGCCCAGTGTTGGATATGAAACAACTCGCTATGTTTTGTCAGAGCAAACAACCCAAAAAAAGATAGATTGGGACAATGACGTTAAAGCCAAAGAAAACAATATATTTATGAAAGCGGGATGTGGCAATATAGGAGGAGGATCGTGTGCGATGAGCGCACAAGGCTATCTGGAAAAAAACTGTACATGTTGGAGTACACATTCTGTAAGTTTAACCAAGCTTGCGATAAAGGTTAGGGATGATGAATTTAAATGAACGTTAGTTTTAGTGACACCAGTGTTTTTAAATACTCCAAACCGCGACCAGTATTTACTGTAACGTATAGAAATATGTGGTCACATATTATGAATGAATGAGTTATATAAGAGAATCAGTGGGGGCATAAAAAGCCCGAACGTAAGAAATACGAAACACTGTTAAACCAACATTAGCTGATACACATCATAGCAGTGCTAGTCTTTACTTTCAGTGTAAGAAAATTAATAATCTATCAACACAATAGACAGGATGACGAAAAAGTGATACACTTGGAGGTGAAATACAGTTCCTCATCCGGAATCAAGACAAAAGTTCATGTAGCAAAATCAGATCAGGTGCATTTATTGCATTGTGGAAACACATGTATGAAAATGAGGGCTGGGAACACTGACACACATGCAGCACATCGGAATGTACAGAGGAAT
Organism: Schistocerca americana; assembly: GCF_021461395.2. NCBI lineage: Eukaryota > Metazoa > Arthropoda > Insecta > Orthoptera > Acrididae > Schistocerca > Schistocerca americana. The sequence continues at coordinate 548,015,950 of NC_060119.1, forward strand.
GTGTATCATTCCGCATTACCATACCAGCCACCGTAACTCCCTGAGTAGACTGCTGTGACATCAAAACCACATCCACCATGGATCTATGGTTCGAATCCTCGTCAGGTTCCCTTTTTATTTTTTAGACGTCCGTACCTTAGTTCATGTCGTTTATAAGCGGAAGATCATTTCGTCACGTGAAAATGGCCTATCACATGAATATGGGCAACTGCATTCATGTGTCTACTAACTGCACAGTGCACAACCATAACTGACCCTGTCAACTTCATGTAAAACTATGAATACGTCGATATGCTGCGTGCATCCAATAAGCAAGCTTCTGATACTGCTCGTGCGTATGCTGCACAGAACCCTCGAAGATGCCATCCCAGTAAGAGTGTTTTTCATGGAATGGAGCAACGACTTCGGGGGACCGGTAATCTTCATCCACAAGTAATGGGCAGAGATCGTCCAAGGACTAGACATGCTGCACAAACAGGGGACGCTACTCTTGATACCGTTCAGCTATCACCTTGGTAATGTAACGGTGATATTGCAAGGCAGTTCCAGGTTTCTCAAAGACTGGTTGTTGAAGCGTTGCACGATGAAGAACTACATGTCTATCATTACACGTCGTTTCGCCTCTGGCTTTTGCACCAATTGGCAGATAAATAAGATTGTATGGACTGACGAATCTAGTTTCACTAGTGCAGGTACTTTCAGCCTCCATAACAGCCATTGTTCGTCGGAATGCAAGCGACATGTCACCTATGAACGTGGCTTTCAAGGCACACTTTGGCATAAACCTGTGGGTTGAAATCGTGGGAAGAGTACTTTTGAGCTCTTACCTTTTGCCGAACAAGTGGAATGGACCCTTTCATCTTATGTTTCTTTGCAATATTTTGCCTGACACATTAGAAAACCTTCCGCTTGGTGTTCAGCGACAGCTATGGTTTCACCATGATGGTGCACAACCATACTTCGGAATTAATGTGCGTAACTGTTTAAATGAGGCGTTTCCAGAGAAATGGATTGATCATGGAGTTCAGTGTTGGCGTACACGTTCGCTGGACCCTAATCAACTAGATTTTTATTTTTGGGGAGACTTGAAGTGACACTCGTCTCACTGAGCAGGTGGGATAGCTCTGGCACAGCCTAGAGCTCATGCTACCTGTTCTCGGCCTCAAGCACGCAGTTACAGCTTTGCCAGAGCCTAGTTTCTTAAATAGCATTTCTAGTAAATCTATTAACAGGACTATGTTTTGCTAGATACGCTTTTGTCTTGAATTGGTTTGAGGAATTGCATGTTGACCGCCAAGACTGGCATTTTTTCCTCACACTTCATATGCAAGGTAATTATAATTAAAGTTTCGGTTAAAAAAAAAGCTGTAAGAAGTACTACTTCTCAGAATAATGTCAAATTTGAACTGAATATTATTGAAGAAGGAGAACACATTAGGGGATAAAATATTACGAAAATACACATATCAATAAAAGTTTTGCATCACCTCGGTTCCGAGAGTTTCGGAACCTGTACAGAAAATAAGAAGAGAGATCAACATAAACACCATTTCCACCCTTTTTATTGCTCATGAAACCCACACATTGCATGTTGTACCACCACACAGCGAGACCTTGAGAGGTGATGGTTCAGATAGCTGTACACACTGGTACCTATAATACCCAGTAGCGCGTGCTCTTGCATTCATGCTTGCCTGTATTCGTCGTGGCATACTATTCACAAGTTCATCAAGCCACTCTTGGTCCAGATTGTCCCACTCAACGGCGATTCGGCGTATATCCCTCAGAGTGGTTGGTGGGTCACGTCGTCCATGAACACCAATTTTCAATCCATCCCAGGCATGTTGATAGCGTTCATGTCTGGAGAACATGCTGGTCACTCTATTTGAGCGATGTCGTTATCCTGAAGAAAGTCATTCACAAGATGAGCACGATGGGGAGGCGAATTGTCGCCCATGAAGAAGAATGCCTCGCTAATACGCTGCTTATGTGGTTGTACTATCGGCCGGAGGATGGCATTCACGTATTTTACAGCCGTTACGGCGCCTTCCATGACCACCAGCGGAGTACGTCGACACCACATAATGCAACCCCAAAACAACAGGGCACCTCTATCTTGCTGCGTTCGCTGGACAGTGTGCTTCATGTGTTCAGCCTGACCGGGTTGCCTCCAAACACGTCTCCGACGATAATCTGATTGAAGGCATATGCGACATTCATCGGTGAAGAGAACGCGATCCCAATTCTGAGCGGTCCATTCGGTATATTGTTGGGTTCATCTGTACCGCGTTGCATGCTGTCGTGGTTGCAAAGATGGACCTCGCCATGGACGTCGGGAGTGAAGTTGCGCATCTTGCACCCTGTTGTGCACAGTTTAAGACGTAACAAGTCGTCCTGTGGCTGCACGAAAAGCACTAATCGACATGGTGGCGTTGTTGTCAGGGTTCCTCCGAGCCATAATCCGTAGGTAGTGGCCATCCACTGCAATGGGAGGCCTTGGGCAGCTTGAGCGAGGCATGTCATCGGCCGTTCCTGTCTCTCTGTATCTCCTCTGTGTCCGAGCAACATAGCTTTCGTTCACTGCCGAGACACCTGGACACTTCCCTTGTTGAGAGCGCTTCCTAGGACAAAGTAACAATGCGGACGCGATCGAACCGCGGTATTGACCGTCTAGGCATGGTTGAACTACAGACAACACGAGCCTTGTTCCTCGTTCCTGGTGGAATGACTGGAACGGATCGGCTGTCGGTCTCCCTCCGTCTAATATGTCCTGCTCATGCATGTTGTTTATATCTTTGGGCGGGTTTAATGACATCTCTGAACAGTCAAAGGGACTGTGTCTGTGGTACAATACCCGCAGTCAACGTCTATCTTCAGGAGTTCTGGGAACCGGGGTGATGCATAACTTCTTTGATGTGTGTATTAAAACTAGATGACGCTGTAAGTTGCAGAATATGCAAAATAAAAGACGTGTGCTACACAGCCGATTGTCAGTTTGTATCTGAGATGCTCGCATCACTGTCTCAAAGCAGAATCACGCGCTGCTGGAAAGAATCTTTTACAAGAGCGGTGATTGTGTGCCAGTAGCTCTGCAGATGTTATAGATACTTAGGGGCGCGAAAAAAGGCGTTGGTCCGATGTCTGCCAAGAATTTGGAGAATATGATTACAAAGTTCGAAAAGACAGGTTCTTTTGAAGTGCAGTCTGGCAGAGGGCGGAAAACAATTGATCCGACGTCATTAGAAGAAGTGACCTGCTGGAGGGGTCGAGTGATGCTGTGCAAACAGCTAGTGCATGGGGTGGGGGGGGGGGCAAGTGCCCACACTTTGGACATTCCTGTGAGCACGGTGCATAAAATTCTACGAAAGAGCCAATCGTATCCATACAAAACTAACCAAGTTCAGGAGTTGTTTCATGTTGACCTGCCAGCAAGATAAGCGTTTGCTCTGGAATTGGTTGCTTGAAAGTGGAAAATGAATGGCCATGGAACATTCCGCAAAAAGACGAAGCTCATATCCATCTCCAAAGATTTGTCAATATACAGAATTGCAAACTATGGGCAACGGAAAATGCGATCACACATCAACCATTACAGTTTCATTCTGCAAAGGTAACTGTAAGGTGCTGGTTGACGGAATCGTTCATCATAGGCCCATACGTTCTAGAGGAGATGAGTCATGCGTATCCTTTTACTGTACCATCACTGGTAAACACTGTTATTGTTGTTGTCTTCAGTCCAAAGACTGGTCTGATACAGCTCTCCATGCTACTGTATCCTGTGCAAGCCTCTCCATCTCCGAGTAACTACTGCAACCTACACCCTTCTGAATCTCCTTACTGTATTCACCTCTTGGTCTCACTCTACGATTTTACCCCTCACGCTTCCTTCCAGCACTAAACGGGTGATCCCTTGATGCCACAGAATGTGTCCTACAAACCGCTCCCTTCTTCTTGTCAGGTTATGCCACAAACATCTCCTTTCCCAATTCTATTCCGTACCTCCCCATTAGTCACATTATCTACCCATGTAAACTTCAGCTTTCTTCTGTAGCACCACATTTTAAAAGATTCTATTCTTTTCTCGTCTAAACTCTTTATCATCCAAGTTTCACTTCCATACATGACGACACTCCATACAAATACTTTCAGGGAAGACTTCTTGGCACTTAAATCCGCATATTTTACCTCTGCCACCTTTACACTATGAGAGTCTTTTACACACCAACGTCATGCTGACCCTTCAACAGAGTGGATGTGTGGTATGATCTATTTTATGCAAGGTGGCCCTCCTCCTCACATTGCACAGCCAGTGAAACGGCTGCTGCAGAGGCATGTCGAAAACGCTAGAATTATCAGCCGTCATTTTCCTGCAGCCTGACCGTCCAGATCACCTGATCCTAATCTGTGTGACTTCTGGCTGTAGCGATATAAGATGCGTTCAGTGGTCCAGTTTAAAATGTAGCTAAATTGAAGGCAAGCACTGCGCAATGCGTTTTGAACGTGACTCTGTGAGTCTCCGATCTGTTATGAAACGTGCTGTTCCCAGATTTCAGCCTGTGGTAGAAACCGATGGACAACATACCGAATATGTCTTGCATCAGTCTCACGACAGTTAAAAATCGATTTCATTATTGCTTTTTGGGCGGTTTGGAACAGTTAAAAACCGATGTCGTTATTTCTTTTTATGCGGTTTTTGTCCTCAGAACAATTAAAAACAGATTTTTTTTCATCCGATATGGTATGATCTTGCCATGGTGGATGGACTGAATTGAATAACTGTGCCACAACTGTTGGATGCCAAAATTGTGCAGCACGGCTGGCTTAATGTGCATCTCACATTATAGATGTCGTATGAATCTGTCATTTATAGCCAATCAAATTTCCATTATGAGACTTACAGTGCCATCTAGTGGGACAATTTTAGTCAAATTTTTTATTGCCCCATCATCCCATCGTCGAATATATTCTCTTGAAATTTGATGTCAGTCTGAGTAGTGGTTCTTTGTTTACAGCATTTTTGTAACTGGTACTTTAAATATCCCAACCAAACAAGATTGTAGACCATTTACCGCTATTGATTCCCCTGGGAAAGCGTTGAGAATACAGCTCACACAAATGTGATAGTTTCATGCTATTTTGTCAAAAACTGACATATTGAGCCCGTGGCGGTGTACAAAATATAGGTTGACTCTTACACAGAAGATTACAGCAACCAGCCACTTTTTACATTGCTATTTATTTATTTAATCAGCGCCGTTACCGGTTTCGAACCGATAGGTTCACCTTCATACGGCTAGTTCGCGTTTTACATTACATTTCGTGTTTTGTTTCCCCACCTGACGAAACTTCCTTGTGGTGGCGATGCCCTACAACCAAAACAGGATGTGATACAACGTCTTTTTAATTGTAATTATGCCTCACGACGATTTTAAGTGATGAAAACAAATTATTATTATTATTAAGTAGAAGATGTTTCGGTTACTTACAATGAAGAACCCGCGCCATTATGTACGAGTGTAGGTTGCTTATCATCTTGCAACCTCCAAAACTGTATTATGCACATTTTTGTGTATATATATTCACACACACACACACACACGCACACACACACGGAGATATTTCATTTTTTTCGTGTATGTGACAGTAGAAATTTACAAGTTGCTAATGTTACGTTATTTACAATTTACACTGAAAGAGCACTGATTAAAATTAAGATAAACAAATAAAGCAGTCAGTTATAAAGGGTTACTACTGTGATATTACGTAAAATTATGGTATACATTGGAACAAAAGTAAATAAGTTTCAACAACTTCAGAGTTTCGAGAAAAAAAAACTATAGAATTATGCAGAGGACTCCTTTCCAGTAGTAGTACTCACAGTTGTCAGTTCATCTTCAAATTACGTGCTGGAAGCGTCATCACGGCTTTAACATGCTTTGTTCTTCCACTTCAGAGCATGATTGCATATCAAGGACATGAAAACATGGAAAAATTTAAACTATATGTACGGGCTATCTCCCCTTGAACTAAGGACCTTGACGTGGTAGGGTGGTTTGCGTGGCTAAACGATACAAACAGCCATACCATAGGTGCAACCAAAACAGAGGGGTATGTTTTGAGAGGCCAGAGAAACGTATGGTTCCTGAAGATGATGTTTTCAGTAGCTGCACCAGCTGGATGACTGACTGATCTGGCCTCGTAACATCAACCAACATGGACATGTGTGCTGGCACTGCAAATGCCTGAAAAGCAGGGGAAACTACACCCGTTACTTTTCCCGGGAACAGCAGCTCTACTGTATGGTTAAATGATGATGACATCCTCCTGGGTAAAATCGTCCCCCATTTGGATCTCCAGGTGGGGACTTCCTGGAAGGTGTCGTCATCAGGCAAACAAAACTAGTTGGCTACGGGTCCTTTAACCGGAAAGGTACGTTAAGGTTGAAGTTAGATATAGTGGGGCTTAGTGAAGTTCGGTAACAGGATGACCAGGACTTCTGGAAAGATGTGTGCTGGGTTATAAATACAAAATAAAATAGGAGTAATGTAGGAGTAGTTCTATTAATGAATAAGAAAACAGTAATGTGAGTAAGCTACCACTAACAGCTAAGTGACTGCATTGTCACAGCCAAGATAGACACGAAGGCCACAAGCGCCATAGTAGTACAAGTTAATATGCCAAGTAGCACCGCAGACGATGAAATGGTTGGTGATGGGACACTGGTATTAGATAATAGGAAAAGGAAGGGAAGGAAGGTGAATATGGACTGGTGGAAGAAATGAAAGAGATAGCCGCCTAACAGAATTTTACACAGAGCATAGTTTAATCATAGCTTTAAGAATCACGAAACATGACTGTAAACGTAGAAGAGACCTGGAGACATCGGAAAGATTCAGATTGATTGTATAACAGAACGTCAGAGATTTCAGAACCAGACATTAAACTGTATGGCGTTTCCTGGGGAAGATGTGGACTCTGGCTACAGCTTATTGGTTATGGATGGACTGCAGAGTAACACTGAAGAAACAGCAAAAAGGTGGAAAATTAAGGTGACGGGATCTGGATCAGATAAATAACACAGATTGTTGGTATATTCAAAGACAGCTCGAAGCCAGTGAGACTTTACGAACCTAGCGTGACGTTAGTGGAACTACGACTGCTATTGAATATTAATAACCAGGACTAGTGAAATACAGAGAGAGAGAGAGAGAGAGAGAGGGAGAGAGAGAGAGAGAGAGAGGGAGAGACCGACTGCAGAGAGACTACACGATACAAAATTATGTATGCTCCATATCGAATATATTGTAAATAAATACAGTCATGGTTTAATCATACTATAGTGTTTGATGTGTTCTGGAGTGTTCATCTACCTCGTTACAACCAAGGACACAGCAGCTAACCACTCATAAAGCCCTACCAAACGCTATATAGTGTGGATACGTTCGGCTTATGCCCAAACATGGTGCAATAAGGATGTTTCATTGTGGCTGAAGTTACCGAATTTTAACTCGAAACTTTTTTCATTGAAATACTTCATCAAATCAACGTCACAACGTCGTTCAAGGACACAGTCTGCGGGAACGTAAGAAAATTAGGTAAAGTGTCGATATTATGTGATACATAAAATCTACAGTTGTTACATGAATATAGTTGCTGCATATTCTACCACAGCAACCAGCAGTCCTGACACAGCGTCCAAATTTACATTTATGACCCTATATATTACTCAAGAACAGATCCAGATTTCATCTATTAACGGAGCGATTGAACTATACGATTATTTGCACACTGATCTATCATTGAAGGGATTCCTGTGCAACAGCAAAGGAATGGCCTGCTAAGAGCAAAAATGATTAACAAGAATACTGAATATAGCTACTACATCGTTCTCAAATTGATGACAAATAATATAAAGCGCATGGATTCTCAGCACTCGTGAAATGAATCGAAGTTGTAGTAAAAATCACGAAATTAACTAATATTAATTCAGAATATTCTCAAGAAAATATTCGGACCCATACACAAAGATGGCATATGGATGAAAACACCTACCAATGAGTTATACCAACAGACTGACAGACTCACAGACATGATCAGAAAACGCAGATTAAATTTCTACGGACACATACAGAGAATGGACAACACCAGACTTACAAAGAGAATCTTTGATGTAGTAAAACATTCAAGCCTTAAAACAAATTGGTATCATGAAATAGAGGAAGAAATAAGGTTGATTGGTTGGTTTGGGGAAGGAGACCAGACAGCGTGGTCATCGGTCTCATCGGATTAGGGAAGGATGGGGAAGGAAGTCGGCCGTGCCCTTTCAGAGGAACCATCCCGGCATTTGCCTGGAGTGATTTAGGGAAATCACGGAAAACCTAAATCAGGATGGCCGGACGCGGGATTGAACCGTCGTCCTTCCGAATGCGAGTCCAGTGTCTAACCACTGCGCCACCTCGCTCGGTGAAGAAATAAGGCAGCTGGGGATCAAAAAACAATTGATAAAAGACAGAAAGGAATTCAGAAACAAAATTAGGCACGCAAACTTTATGGTAAATGAGAAGAGGAAGACGGGAGCTCACAAATGGCTCTGAGCACTATGGGACTTAACATCTTAGGTCATCAGTCTCCTATAACTTAGAACTACTTAAACCTAACTAAGCTAAGGACATCACATACATCCATGCCCGAGGCAGGATTCGAACCAGCGACCGCTCGGCCACACGGCCGGCGAAGACGGTAGCATTATGAACGGAACAAAGGAAACAAGTGCACAGTCAAAGGATGAAGAGATTTTGGGAAGAGAAAAGAAAGAAAGGAAAGATGTGAAAATTGTGTCATCATGAGATATTAGAGTTCAAACACTGTCCATGAGGGCAAAAATGATATGAATGAATGAATGAAAGAATAGGATCACACGAATGAGTGTATAAAATAATAAAATAACTCTTCTCGAACAGGCCTTGAAGGCCCAACCGCACCGACCGGCCGCCTAGTCGTCGTCAACCCACGGGGGTCCTTATATACGGATATGGAGGTGCACGTGATCAGCACGTCGCATTCCCGGCTGCATGTCAGTTTATGGGACCGGAGCCGCTACTTCTCAAACAAGTAATTCCTCAGTTTGCCTCACAAGGGCTGTATAAAACAATGGAGAGAATGAATACGACTCGATTCCGTAATCAGCTTCCAGCTCAAGAAAAACGAGCGAACTCTGAGAGCACTATAAAACAATAATGTTGCCTTTAGCGATACAAAACAAATAAAGAGACAGCTTTACGAATGCACCACACGTGAAGAGCATCTAGAATTTCTCGGCCTGATCACATAAGACATGAGGAAATAAAGGGACGCCCCCATTACACTATTGTAGGCTGATAGAAGTATGGAACATGCTTTGTACTCAAGAATTATGACGTTTATGGAGAATGAAAATCTTCTTTATAAAAATCAACATGGATTCCATAAACAGAGATTCTGCGAAACTCAGCTCTTTCCTTCCTCCATGAGATCCACAGCACTGTAGACAACGGCGCTTAGGACGATGCGATGTTCCTTGACTTCAGGAAGGTATCTGACACCGTCCCGCACTGCCATATAATGAAAAAAAAAGAGCGTGTTGAGTATCGGACCAGATTTGCGACTGGATTCAAGACTTCTTTCCATATAAGATTGAACACGTCGCTCTTAACGGAACAAAATCTGCAGATGCAAGGTAATTTGCCTAGTTCCCCAAAGAAGTGTGACAGGCCCTTTATTATTTACGATGTATGCAAATGATCTAGCAGAGAGCGTCGGATGCTCTTTAAGATTGTTCACAGATGATGCGGTTATCTGTAACAAAATAGCAACGCCAGAAGAAAGTATCGATTTACACAATGACTTGCACAGGATTGATGAATAGCGCTGGCTCTGGCAGTTGGCCCTCAACTTAACTAAAGTAACCTATTGCCCATACACAGGAAAAGAAAGCCACTTTACTTCCGTAGAACCCCAATGTTGATGGACACTGCTGTAAGCAGCATCTGAAGTAGAATATCCAGGAGTAACTATCCGGAGCGACCTTACATGGAATGACCACAGAAGACAAATAGCAGGAGAAGCAAATGCCAAACTGAGATTCTTAGAAAGAATCATAAGAAAATGTGTTTCATCCACGAAGGAAGTGATTATAAGGTGCTTGTTCGACCGATTATTGAGTATTATTCATCAATATGGAATCCTTACTATGTAGGACTGATATAAGAGATAGAGAAGATCCAACGAAGAGCGACGCGTTTCGTCAAGGGATTGTTTAGTTGGCGCGAGAGCGTTACAGTAATGCTCAACAAATTCCAGTCGGAATTTTTAGAAGAGAGGCGTTGTGCATCACTGATAGATTTGATACTGAAGTTTCGAGTGGGTGCTTTCCAGGAAGAGTTGGCCAACGTATTACTTCCTACCACATACATCTCGCGTGATGACTACGAAGAGAAAATAAGAGAAATTAGAACCAATACAAAGGTTAGCCGGCAGTCATTCTTCCCACGCGACACTGGCGAATGGAACAGGGTAGGGGCGATCAGTTAGTGATACTCGAACTACCCTCCACCACACACCACTAGATGGCTTGCTGAGTGTGATGTTTTACGGACAGGATAGAAGGAAGACAGTTTGGATAGGTAGGGGATGCCAACAGAATGGAAGAAAATAATGGCTAAAGAAAGCACTTTTATGGCAACCTCCTGGAAGCGAAGAGGAAGACCACGAAAAGGATGGTTAAGGGTAATCCAAGAAGCGAATTAGTAGTGAAGGGGATGTGGAAGAATGATGAGATCGAGTCGTTTGACGACAGACATGCGGGATGCGGCGACCGCTGTAGGATCCCAGCGACAAGAAGAAGCAACGATTTTTGGGATTCCATTGTTAACGAATCCATGAAAACCGTGATAGCGATTACCAGTTGCATAATCATTTCCACGATTTGCTCCAATCGAGTAAACCTGGACAAAACATGCAATACCATAGGAATGGAAGATGGCTGTGATGTGCCCCATAACCAAAAACAAAGATAAATTGAAGGACTTATTTCAATAATGGTACAAATCCATTTTTGTTCATTCTGAGATACAGAGTCCTAAAGTTAAAAGAGCGCTGAAAAATCTGCAGTTGAGATACCAGAAATATTCAAGTATATATACTTGAATATGGAATGAACAAAATTGGATTTGTACCACTATTGAAATAAGCCCTTCAATTAATGTGACAGCTATAAGGGCTACTCAACATCTGCTACAAGATGTTCTCCAACTATCTACTAGAACGAGTCAAATCCTTGGCAACAGAAATAATTGGAGGGTACAAGTAATTCTCAAAAAAGGATAATCAACCACTCACCAGAGCTTTGTCTTAAAAAAAAGGTACGTGAGAAAATGTACGAATACTGCAGAGAATTACATCTTCTCTTCGTACACTTGAAGATGGCTTGTGATAGTATCCACAGACAGTCTGATTAAAGCCATCACAGAATTTGGCATACCAAAGACATTGGTGAAACTTGTAGAGACACACGGAGGTTAGATATCTTGTGATAGCAATTGTACATACACAGATGGCGGTATCGCTTATATAAGGTATAAAAGGGCAGTGTATGGCGGAGCTGTCATTTGTACTCAAACAATTGTGGTCGCACGACGGGAATTAACAGACTTTGAACGTAGAATGGTAGTTGGAGCTAGAGCATGGTACAGTCCATTTCGGAAGTCGTGGGGGAATTCAGTTCCGGAATATACAACGTCAAGAGTGTGCAGAGAATACCACACCAGGCATTATCTTTCGGGCAACACAGTGGCCGACGGCCTTCACTTAACGATCTAGAGCAGCGGCGTTTGCGTAGAGTTATTAGGGCTAGCAGACAACCAACACTGCGTGAAATAACCGCAGAAATCAATGTGGAACGTACGGCGAACGTATCCTTTAGAACAGTGCTGCAAACTTTGTTGTTTATGGGCTATTTATATTATTTAATGGGTTATTTATATAAATGATATGCCCTCTAGTATTATGGGTAACTCTAAAATATTTCTCTTTGCTGATGACACTAGCTTGGTAGTAAAGGATGTTGTGTGCAACACTGATTCGGTTTCAAATAGTGCAGTACATGACCTCAGTTCATGGCTTGTAGAAAATAAACTAACGTCAAATCACAGTAAGACTCAGTTTTTACGGTTTCTAACACACAATTCAACAAAACCTGACGTTCTAATCTCACATAACGGGCATATGATTAGTGAAACTGAACAGTTCAAATTACTAGGTGTTCAGATAGATAAATGCTGTCGTGGAAAGCCCACGTTCAGGATCTTGTTCAAAGACTTAATACTGCCACTTTTACTATTCGAACGGTATCAAAAGTGAGTGATACTTCGACACGTAAATTAGTCTACTTTGCTTATTTTCATTCACTTATGTCGTATGCTATTATGTTTTGGGCTAACTCTTCCCATTCTAGAATGATATTTTTGGCTCAGAAACGGGCGGTTCGGGCAATAAGTGGTATGAGTTCACGAACCTCTTGTCGACCTCTGTTCACGAGTCTGGGTATTTTGACATTGGCCTCTCAATATGTATATTCCTTATTGTCTTTTTTGTTACCAATATTAGTTTATTCCCAAGAATAAGCAGCTTTCACTCGGTTAATACTCGGCAGAAATCAAACCTCCATTTGGATCGGACTTCCTTAACTCTAGTGCAAAAAGGTGTGCAGTATACTGCTGCATCCATTTTCAATAAACTGCCACTCGAATTCAAAAATCTTAGCAGTAATCCACGCGCTTTCAAATCCAAACTGAAGAATTTCCTCATGAGTCACTCCTTTTATTCTGTCGAGGAGTTTCTTGAAAAATTAAGCTGATTCTTATTGTATTGCTGATAGCGTTTACTTAAACTTATGAACAGCCTTTTTTTCAGGTTCATGAACATTTATTTTTATGTCTTATTACTTCTACGTTGTAAGTTCATGTACTGACACGTTCCATGACCTTGGAGATTTGCTCCTCAATTTGGTCCTACGGAACTTGACGTGTAAATAAATAAATAAATAAAACGACCGACGCGAATGCCCTGGCTAACAGCACGATACTGCCTGTAGTGCCTCTCCTTTGCTCGTGACCATATATAGGTTGGACCCTAGGCGACTGGAAAACCGTAGTCTGGTCACATAAGTCCCGATTTCAGTTGGTAAGTGCTGATGGTAGGTTTCGAATGTGGCACAGACCCAACGAAACCCAAATTGTCAACACAAGGCACTTTGCAAGCTAGTGGTGGCCTATAATGGTTGGGGGGGGGGGGGGGAGGGAGGGAGGGGTGTATTTACATGGAATGTACTGCGCTCTCTGGTCCAGCTGAGCATATCATTGACTATAAATGGTTATGGTCGGCTACTTGGACATTATTTTCAGCTATTCATGGACTTCATGTTCTCAAACAAAGATGGAATTTTTATGTTCGAGAACGCTCCACGTCACCGGGTCGGAACTATTAACGGTTTGATTGCAGAACATTCTGGACAATGCGAGCGAATGATTTGGGCACCCAGATCGCCCGACATGAATCCCGTCGATCATCTATGGGACATAATCGAGAGGTCACTTTGGCACAAAATCTTGCATCGGCAACACTTTCCCAGTTATGGGAGCTATAGATGTATAATGGCTCATTATTTCTGCAGGGGACTTCCGACGATTTGTTGAGTTCATGCCACGTTCAGTTGCTGCACTAGACTGGGCAAAAGAAGGTCCGACACGATATTAGGAGGTATCCAATGACTCTCTTCATCTCAATCTATGCTTAAACGACGCGAAAGCTAAGGTTAAAGTAGGCTATAAAATGACAAAGCTGGCTAGTGGATATAAGATTAAGACAAGGAGATGGATTATCACAAGTTCTTTTCAGTTTTGCACTCGAAAAGTTAATGCAAGTGTTCAACAGAGAGAACTATCAGAGTATTCAAACCAAAAACGAATAGATTACCTATCTGGCCCATGCAGATGCAAGCACACAAGAAGAACTAAAAAGAAGTATTCAGCCGCTGGAATCAGTGGTAGCGATGTTTGTACCTGAAGGATGAGTACATGATGATAGTAAGAAATCTCCATAACTCCCAAGTTTGCAAGTGTACCAGTTACAGACGTGTGAAAGAATCCATGCATCATGGAACGATTTTTACTGCAGCAACACCAACTGAATGAGAGAGTAAGACAAGACTGCAGGATGGAAACAGAAGCTATTAATCGCTAAATGCGGTGTTAAAACGCAGAAGCATATCACAACAACTGAAATTGAGACTATGCTGGAGCACACGAAAAGAAGACCTCAACCGACTGCTTACATATGAAGGCCTCACAGTACAAGTGGTACAACTGATATTTCACAATAAAAAGATCTAAGTGCATATTGTTTAAACTATAAGCCAATCCATGGACTGCATTTAGAATACAACAGGTATAAATGAAAGGGCGGACATGATGAGAATTGTTGATATCTTGAGTGAAGGATAGACTACTATGCACATATTTAAGAGCACTGATGTAATGTGTAATCCATGTTTAAATAGATCATGTTTTGGAACAGCTTTGGTATATCTTCAGGCAAAATCCATATATTGGCAGAATACATAATAGGATTTTTGAACCTAGCCATACAAATAAACACTTCAAACATGTATTTGTTCCCCAAGGCAGAATGGAAGCTGTGAAGCGGGTCAGATGAACGTTTTCCGTAGTGGAGATGAAAACAGAAAACTTTCTTTCAGATAAAGTAATGCATGCCATAACAAAGAATAAACTTACTAAATACACGTAAGGAAACAAAATACAACGGAGGAATGCCAGGTGGATCTAAATCAGTAAAGAAAACCCTTTGACAAAGCAGTTGAAGTATTCACTAAACCGTGATCTTGAGTTTATAGAAGCGGATTTTAGGGGACCCAATATCTGTCCCGCACCAACACCTCTTCTGCAACCTTTGCATCAAGATGAGTTTGAAATAAAATGTGAGAAATGGAAAAATCTCCAGGAAATGAAGACCTGCATCCCTTCACTTTATCATGAGATATGTAACAATATATCCCATTCCCAAACGGCAGTTACTCTGTGTATAAGAAGAGGGAGTGGAGAAAGAAGAGGATTTGGTCAAGGGACGAGGAAAACAGAAGAATGTACAAAACATCGAGAAAGATGCACAACAACGAGTATTGCCCAGGAAGGACATTCTTCAAAAGATACTACACAAGGAAATGATTATGATTCATAGACATTAACTGTGCAGGGGTTATGGGAAGTGACTATGAATAATCTCTCATAGTGTTGGACCAACACCAATATATTTTCGTTTTAGTATTTTAATTTTATTTGCTATTTGTCGCTTTTTTCAGCTTGTTGTCTTAACTTCACTTTAATTGCTCACATATCCTTGTTTTATAATGAACATTACTGTACTTTGTACGTCATATGTGTTGCACCAGAAAATCTCCAAAATAGAGCACAGTAAATAAAATGTTTTTGCATTTTCACCTATTTTACTCTAAATAGGTGTAGGCTCAAGACTATAAGTATATTTAATATACAGGGTGTATCAAAAAGAAGCATCCGATTTGGCACGTCTATATTTCTGAAACTAATAAACATATAGGCCTACGATAAATTTTGTTTTTTGGTGAACGGGATATTCAAAAAGTTTGTTTCATACATTTTCATATGTGTTTAATATGCCCCCCCCCCCCCTTCTGAGATGCATGGCAGATGTCAATGCGGTATTTAAATTGTTCCCATAATGCAGTGAGCGTGCCTTGAGTTACAGCTTCCATTACTGTTGTTATGCGATTTCTTAGTTCATTCATTATTATTGGTTATGGACGCACATAAACAGAGTCTTTTATAAACTATTAGAGGAAATAATCACGCACAGTCAGGTCCGGTGACCTTGGAGGCCAGTAATGTAAGGTTGAATGATTTCGTCCAGCGAGACCGATCCATCGTTCAGTAATTCTTTGACTTAAAAATTCCCGCACTTCCAGACGGCAGTGTGGCGGTGCCCCATCCTATTGGTAAATGAAGTCTTTCGAATTAGTCTCCAACTGTGGGAAAATAAAGTTCTCAGGCGGATCGAGATATGTGCATCCTGTAACAGTGTTCTCGGAAAAGGAAAATGGACCATATACCTTTCCCAGTGAAACTGCACAAAACATATTAAATTTTGGAGAGACCCTCTCATGTTGTACCATGTAAAACTCGAGAATTTTCTCTTTCCAATAGTAAGTTGTTCACGCACATATCTCAAATAACATAATAGTTGTGATTTTTTAAAATCAGATGATTCTTTTTGATGCACCCCGTATTATAAAAAATAATGCTTTGGCATTATAATCTTCAACCGTAGCTACAAACACAGGATAAGTGACAATTAGGAAAGAGTATCTAATGTTTCGACAGTTAATCGTATAAGTAATAAATAGCCATTTAATTTTGGCAGTCATTTGCTCTGTTTGTTTCAGCAAGTGCTTATGTCAATTGTACTCTCAGCCATTCATTTCAAGGAAAGATCCTCAAGAAAATATTTGGACCGGTCTAGAACCCAACTACTGGAGAATGGAAAAGGCACTGCAATACAGAAATAGAAGAACTATGTAACGAGCCTAACATAGTTGGAGTGATAAAAACCAAAAAGATTACAATGGCTGGACACGGAATGAGAAAGGGAGAGACGAGATGGCCCAAAATTGCAATGTGCTGGGTCCCATCAGGCAGCAGACCAGTGGGAAGACCTAGGAAGAGATGTACGGATGGGCTAAGACAAGACTTGGTGCAGCTGGAAGACTTGGAGAACTGGAGACAAGCAGCAGAAGACAAAAGCAGGCAGAGAGAGCCCTAATTGTTTCGTCACGCAGTCCTCTGGGTCTGTTGGCGCTAAGGAAGATCTAGACAACAGAGCACGTCCATGGCCGGAAACCCAGAGGATTGTTGAGTTCCGTAATCCCACAGTATAGTGTGGTCAGTCTGTCATCAAGTAAACTGCGGAACACGAGAAGTTTCTGTCAGACTTCGATGACTCACCTGAAGATGATTGGCACTTGCCCGGTCGAAGTACAAGGACGACCGCCTGCAAGCTCCAATTTTTTTTTTTTTTTTTTTTTTTTTTTTTTTTTTTTTTTTTTTTTGGGTAAGGTAATTATACACAATCAGTATTACACGGATCAGAGGTGTGGTCACTGAAGAGCAGTTGTCCACAAGAAATTACCCACAGTTTTATAGATGCATTAAGTGGATTCTGAAAAATCGTTACACCAGAAATTAGCCAGCCAACAATGTAAATAGTAGCTCTTTTTTGCGTATGTGCATGACTTTCTTCTGATAGATAAACACTGTTTCGATAGACAGGTGATTTAATTTTCTGGTCTAGTAGAGCATATAATTTTGACTTGTCTTCTGCTCCATATCCTCTAGAGATTCTCCGGCACTTAATCTCACATTTGTCTGCCATGAAACGTAGCGCCGATTTTCATAAAATGAGAAAGACGCGTGGTGCAGTAGCTGAGCTCATTAGTATGTCTATTTGATAGTGTGCTGTACGTTTGGAAAAAGGTGATTTCCATCTGCACGTACTTTAACAATGAACTGAGGAGGGAATACCGATGGGTGAGATATGAATTTCCTGTTATCTGCGACGGGTTCCCTCTCATACACCCTCCAAGTGTGAACCATGCGTAATGTTGAGGCTGAGAGGCGTCGGGCTTATCTGCGATAATGGCGCCTTCATATAGCCGTTCTAACCAGCACCCGCTATCATTGTCCGCGGATCGCCATTGCGTGGTACCACCCCCGCTTCCGTCTAAAGGTAAGTCAAAGAACGCCACACTGCTCTAACCGTTATGTTACTGTTGACCTAATCGAGGGCAGCCATTCTGAAAACTACGTTTTTCAGTTATGTTTCTCAAACTAGATGTGCGCAAATCGAATCCAGCGGCAAACCGACTCACGCCATATATAAAGGAACGTTCCCAGCCGTAAAAAGAAACGATCTTGATGAAATTTGGCAGGTATATAGACTGGTCAAAACAATGCTACGCATGTTTTTTGTTTTTCTTTTTTTGCTCAGTTTCATTTCTAAGCGGAAAAGCACATCCCGAAAGACAATTTGGCATATTAAGCTTAGAGGGAATTCTTCGAAACGATGATATATAAGTCATGTGTTTCATATAAAAGTTAAAATGTAATTAACTTTCTTGAAAACTATATAATCAATTTCTCGATAAATTTGAAATTTTGCAAAAATGTTTTTGAAAAATGAAAACTGTTCTGTTAGAACGTAAAGATGTTCCCAAACCAATCCATCCATGAGTAATATTGCTATTTCCTGAAATACCATTTTAGGTAAATAAGCTGTACACAATGTGGTCGGAGTAGTTTCAGCAGACCTAATTAAAATATCTTAAAGTTCATTATTATTCTCATTACTTGTTGTTCTTAGTCTTGCATTCCCGTCAGACTACCGAAGTGAAACGCTTTCGGGCTTGGCTAGCACTTGGATGGGTCACCGTCTGGGTCTGCCGAGTGCTATTGGCAAGTGGGGTGCACTCAGCCCTTAGGAGGCGAATTAAGGAGCTACTTGACAGAAGTAGTGACACCGATCACGAAAACTGGCAACGGCCAGGAGAGCGTTGTGCTGACCACATGCCCCTCCGTATACGCAAGGGGTGACACCTAAGGTCTGACGATGACACGGCGGCCGGTCGGTACCGTTGGGGCTTCAAGGTCTGTTCGGACGGTGTTATTGTTACTTAGTTTTGCATAATGTGGGCGTGTGAAGAAACTGTTTTGAGCGTCGCACCTAAGTACAAGGAGTTTGTTCATCTGATGGTCCCAAAAGGCTGAAAGCGATTGGTACATCCGTCGGAAGTACTGGGTTTCAGTGTTAGAAGAACTTTATGAGAAGACTTTCAGGAATAATAGCGAATGATTAGATAATTTAAATAGGTATATTGAAAATACTCTAACAGCACAATGCGTACAGGTTACTTTCCAAAAATGGTATTTCAAAAACCAGGATTATTACACATACTTGGACGTGGCGTTAAAGCTTCTTTACGTTGTAAGGAAAGTTTTTAACTGTCTAAGTTAATGGTGGTTGGGTATTCTGAAAAATTAAAAAGTATTGCAAAAATTTATTACACAGTTTTTAAAAAAGTAAATTACATTTCAACTTTTATATGAAACATATTTGTACATCACAGTTCCGAAGATATTCCCTGTAAACTTAATATGGCAAATTACTTTCAGGGGTGCGTTTTGCCCATTACAATTGAAATTGGGCAATAACGTAGAAATACGTAATGCGTTATTTTACTTCTATACATACCCGACAGGTTTGAAGTTCGTCTATTTACACCTGGGAATAGTCCCTTGTTATTGATTCGCTATTTTTGCGAGTCTTTTGTAATTTCTTCATAGACGTCATCATTTCCACCAAGATTGTGTAATTGAAAGAATATTTTTAAAGCACTGTTGATTGATTTCGACAGTATAGCCATTTTCAAGTTAATATTTCGTCTAGAAAGGACGCCATCATGAGGGATGCGGCTCTTGATAAACACAAATAAAACCGTTTTCCACGTCAGTCGCGTATTCATTTTACCTCTATGTGTTTCGATGGTTCACGTCATCATCTTCTGTCGGATAACTGCTCAGTTACAAGGCTGGCATTAGTGAACAGCACATACACCTTTCCATAGCAACAGACCAAGTACAAGACAAGCTACGTTGCGTCTTTTGAAGTGAAGTAGAGACGAAAACAGACTGCATGCCGCTGCCTGTTGCGTATACTCTCTACCGTACATTAAGCTTACATCGTAACTTCAAAGACATTTAAGGTTATTTTAATAGACAAAACACAACCTTCGTTGCACTTGGTCTGCTGCTGTGAAAGGAGTCTGTGTTCTTCCCTGACGCAAGTTATGTAGCCAAACAATTATCCACCCAAAGATGTTGTTATGAATCAGCGAAACGCGCAGTGGCAAAATAAATAAGTGACTGACACAAGAAACTGTTTGATTTCCGTTTTCAAATGACGCTGAAAACATCGTATGGAGTATAAATCAGTTTTTTCATTGAAACTTCCTGGCAGATTCAAACTGTGTGTCGGACCGAGACTCGAACTCGGGACCTTTGCCTTTCGCGGGCAAGTGCTCTACCGACACATATATAATTTTTTTTTTACGGTCGCATGTTCGAATCCTGCCTCGGGCATGGATTTCCCGCTTAGCACCAGCGGTCGCCTTACCATTCTTTTTTTAAATATAGAAATAAAAATATTAGAACCTAGATAAGTATTGAACTCACGACCCTGATAGCAACAGTCCAATATGATAACAACAATACCACAGTTTTTTTTTGTTTCTTTTTTTTTTGTTAAGACTGAGCTACCCAAGCACGACTCACGCCCCGTCCTCACAGCTTTAATTCCACCAGTAGCTCGTCTCCTACCTTCCAAACTTCACAGAAGCTCTCCTTGCCCGCGAAAGGCAAAGGTCCTGAGTTCGAGTCTCGGTTCGGCACACAGTTTTAATCTGCCAGGAAGTTTCATATCAGGGCACACTCCGCTGTAGAGTGAAAATTACATTCTAGTTTTTTCATTGCTTTATAGTCGTCAGGAATTTAAAAGTTAAAAGAAAATTACTTGAATTATAAATCAACGTCAGTTTCTAGGAACTTGTCACTCAAGTCGGATATGGTAAAATATAGTCTTGTTTTATACGAAACGGACTGCTCAGTCCCATTATCATGATTTCTGGAATTTGATGGATTTCTTCTTTAAACCTTTTAGTGTTTTCGTCTAATGGTTCCATCTTATGATTCAGTTCACTTACCATTGTCATTTTCTAATCAAATGAATCAGAAACAAAAATCGCAAAGGGACATATTCATGAGACAAGTACCATATCTTTTTTTTAATTTGTGCAAAGTAACGATGAATACAACATTCGATAGCCTAATATTTATGAAGGTTGGGAAGAATGCTGAAATCCATATCGGGTGCTTTGTCTGCATAAGGGGCAGAGAACCACACTTGGAGATGTACGTATATTGACTGGGTAAAAACGAATATCACAGATCGCTTTATCTTCTTGTGGTGATAATTTAAGTTCATCACGAAGCACAAACATTTGGAAGCGTAAATTTATTTTGCCATTCACACTGGGAGCTCAATAGCCCCCAAAAACACGAAAAGATACTTGGGAGTCATTGACGCTAGACGGCGTCTCTTTATTTTGATAGTGACGAAGGAATTTTTGAGACAGTGCTACGAACTGATGTTGTTCGAAATAAAGTAACTGCCATTCAGCACTACTTGAACTTGATGTCACTATTTCGGGAACACGGTCTGAGAAAAGTGATAGGAAATATCTGAACGGCAGCAACATAAACTATCGAAATGTAAGTAAAATTAATAGCACTGAATGAGTATTGGGTTTATCTTTTCTTTCATTTTCAAATGTTTCATGTAACATTTATGTTATGAATGTTTGCCGGGATTTTGGGTTTCATATCTTCGCCTTTTCCCAGCTACTTCTGCTCGTCTGGATATTCTTCTCTGGTAATCGGGTCCATGTTACCCACGCTGATCGTCCTTTCAGCCATTACCTAGTCAAAAATTTTTAATCTTCTTCAGCAGCAATGATACTTAGCACATTAACTTGTTCTGTGTCAAAAATGTCATCACATTTTTGAAAGAAATCTATTTCTTCTCGTTTATGGACGTCAGACGAAAATCCAGTAAGTTTTTGTTGTTGCTTCGATTGTTCATGGGGAAACTTTTAATTTTGGTACGCAATTTCTCAGTTCCTGTGCCGGAATTCATCCATTCTTCCCAGTACATCATTTATTCCTGGATATTGTAGGCGCCCTGGTGGTCCCGGTCGCCTACGGTGAACTGGATGGCCGAGCGGTGACCTCTCCAGTTGTCAGGATGCTAGGAAATGGCTGTAGAAGCGTCAGAAACGCCAAAGAAACATTATTAATTCATAACACCTTTATTCCTGCCGAGTACAATGTGGCTTGGTGATATCAACGACCTTCCCCGAGTCCTCGCTGACTCGTAGCGATGACACCAAATCCGGGCCGCACCAGTCTTGCTAGCGCAGCGCCGTATGCTGTGACGTAGCGGAGGGAATGTCCATACTTCGGCCGCGCGTGGATGGCGGCGTCCGGCTGGCCGGTCGGCTCGGCGGCGGACGGCAAGAGGCTCCGGGTTTGAGTCCCGACGCTGTAGGCACGAGAAGCGTTCTCGTAGTGCGGAGTGTACTCTATCCCACCCCGTCTTCTTCCCTGCTCCTCCTGGTGGCTCATCCGCGGTGGAAGGGCGGAACGGGCTGCAGTCCCCGAGCGTCGTCGGCTCACCCGGTTGTGACGGCGGATGCACAGGGCCTAGGCCCCGCACGATCTCGACAATGGCTCACTGATGTGGTT
Source organism: Schistocerca americana (assembly GCF_021461395.2). Lineage (NCBI taxonomy): Eukaryota > Metazoa > Arthropoda > Insecta > Orthoptera > Acrididae > Schistocerca > Schistocerca americana. The sequence goes on from NC_060119.1 coordinate 548,038,449, forward strand.
AGCATTGGCTGCGAACGAGTCTGCCGCGATGTCTGCTAATCCTAGGTTGATGATTGACAGCGGCAGCAGAAAGGACCAGATCTGGTACTGTCCCCTCAGGTCTGCTGCTGGATGGGCCGCCCTTACCGCAACATCTCATCAATAAAGATTAACATGTCGATCACCGAGCTGAGCGCTACGCAGCTCCCCAGTACACATCTAACTGCAAGTCTATCTGCGAGTGCGAGTGCCTTGTTGCTATCAAAGCTGGCGTATTTAAAGGAAGCACGAGCGACGTCCTGACGTCATGCTCGTTTGTAATGAACGCATTTGTGCCACTTATACTGCTGACTTATCTGTCGTACTCGCCCCTTAGGTGTTCTTGCGACAGAGTTAAGTGTTGTTACGACAGACTTACGCGAAGTCTGCAGTACAGCTGACGCTATACCTCTGTCTTGCACTCTACGAAAGTCTCCGTCTAACACAAACCCGCGTGCTAAGCAAATCTCTCTCGCCTGCTGTGTGTAACCAGGCCATTGCCCCTGCGTGACGACACATTCCGATATATGTGCAATCCTCTTAGCTCTTGGCTAACCTACTGCCTCTGGCTCTCGGCATAGGCAACGAAACATTGACAATATTCCACGTTTCCAACTCTTTACTATTCCGCGACACTAAAATATTCACAGGGCGGTTTGAAGCACAGTTAACAAACATGCCCACAAACTGTAAAAGAATATCTGTAACGTTTGTTTTTCAGATGACATGTTGCTTGAACTTACTTCATGGGAGTAACACCCTAGTACATGAATTTTATTGACTCATACTGCCACAGGAGGAAGCAACAAGTTCACCGGCGCCATGCGATCCTCAGGGTCGACGATGCTGCTCCTGGTGGCGGTCGGCACACTCCTCTTGGTTGGTGGCGGCAGTGCCGCCGGATGCGACAGAGCAGCCGTGCAGTCTTTCGACGCTAATAAGGTGAGTGCGCCGACCTTGCTTACCGTTTCGTAAGGTTCGTACTTTTACACAATATTCTACACTAACATACATTTTAATAGAAATATCAAATATGGTCACAGTACTGTAGGTTTAAAACATATTGCGAGGAATGAAGTTAAACTAAGCCATGCCCTCAGGATCTATATCTGGTCTTGAGATTCATAAGAACGAAAACACAAAACTTATTGCAAGCTGCGACACTGTAGCGAATAAAACTGTGACCCGTTTATAGAACAAATTTCCTTTAATTTACGTCTATGGTCACAAACTTTTTGTCCATTGATTACCTCGGTACTGATTTGCTGCTCTACTTTGTGAGACTAGTTCCATGCCTGGCCTACGACAGAGTCAAAAGGCTCTGTAACGTGAAGCAGCAAATCAGTACCGAGATAATCTGTGAACAAAAAGTTTGTGACCATAGACGTAAATTAAAGGAAATTTATTCTATAATACGGTTCACTGTTTTATTCGCGACAATGTCGCAGCTTCTGAAAAATTAAACTTTAGTAGTTTCAAACTGATAATAATAATTATAAACGAAAAATTCAAAATTGTGCAAGCTCTACAGTAGTACTTTATTTCTTTAAGTGGTTATCGGCTTGCATCGCCATCATCAGACTTTAGTTGGCTGTAATTGTTGAAGGGGTTGCAGGACTGGTAAACAACACTGCAAAAGATATTACACACGAAGAGGTACAGACCCAGATTAAATATCATTTTTGCGAGTGCGATAGTAACTTAATTCTAAACGTTAAACAAGAAATAAATATGTAGTAAAAAACGAGAAAGAACATTTTGTGAAAAGCTATGTACGCATGTATTTATGTGAGTGAGTGAGTGACTGACTAAGTGAATGAGTGTATGTGTGTGAAGACGTGCCTTTACAGAGAAAAACCTCGAAGTAGTGATAAGCGCCTGAAGGAAGGCAACTGGCACTGTTGGTGTACCAAGTGGTTGCGTACGTACAGGCATCCAGCACTACTTCTAAGGTTTTCTTTGTAAAGGCACATTCTTAAAATTCTCAATAAATGGAAGATGGTGCCACTGAGGTTATTGCCAAACTCGAAGGTCTTTGAGGGGCTCTTTGCTGTTTTATTCACGCACATGACAATGTAGCACTCCCTCCTCCCCCTCCCCCCCCCCCCACACTGCACCCCCTTCCTCCCCCCCTCTTCCCCCCCGTGATCACGCCACAGGAGGAGGCGAACAGAAGCGCTGAAAAACCTCCCTGGTGCTTTGGATCACGTTCATATTTCATCCAATTGTTTTGAACGGTATGTAGAGGTACAAGCCGGAGCAAAAATTGCAGTCACACAATCGTTCGAAGGGATTACGTTCAATGCAGTTGCTGCCTCATGTTGTCCTTAGAGTAGAGTTGAAACGCCTAGGAAGTGGCAGCAGCGTCTATAGTTGTCAAGTACGTCATCCCGTTGCACATCGCATCGCACTACCAAATGTGTGGGAATCAACGTCTCAGTGGAAGAAGTCGTTTCATTGACACTCTTTATGCCACTCCAGAGGCCTCTTCGTGCGATTATGATCGGAGATGCGTCCCGCGTGACTTCAATGCTGGGAGTCGCTGTTCTGACCTCCATCGCAGAGCCGTCAAACGAAAGGGGTAAATAAAATGTGGTTAAGAGGGGGCTGAGACGACCTTCCGATCGTGTGACACGACCACGGTGGCATTGGGCAGAACTGTGGTGATATTTGGTGCCGATGGGACATCATTAACCCACTTTACACGTCACATGAACTTCTGAGCTCTGGCCTTTTTTCCGGATGTGTCGACACCCAAGACCTTGCTGCTTAAAGCGTCGTCGAGCCTGATGGTGACGTCGAAGGGCGCCACACTATTGCACAGAGGAAGGCACACGTTTGGCCAAAATTCAAACTTCTCTTTCGCAGTGGTCCTTTCTAATGGACAAACCGATGGACATATAATGCGTGTGAAATACCGGCCCTACTTTGCCAACTACTCAGCTATCTAGGTTTGTTGTTCAGGAACATTCCGGCTGGCTGGCGTGTTCCAGGTAACAGTAGCGGTAGATGACGATATTCCACGATTCAAGATTCATCTCATCTTGTGTACTCATACGAGAAGACGACCTGGGAAATCTGCATCGTCAGTTGCTGGAAGCTTTCTTTTACCTAGTTAGTATGGTCTTTACAATAATAAAAGAATGGACAGTACACTAGACTCCAGCCCTGCAGGTCACAGATTCAATTGTAGGTAGATATGGGTATTTTTCTGTTTTAGATCTCCATCACGGTCCCAAGCCCACTCAGCCTGCTGTCAAATAAGTACTGGGGACTTTTACGTGGGGTTAAAAAGGTGACTGTAGCAATTGTTTCACCATCCTCCCACTCCTAGTGCCACGTGGAAGAAAGGCTGTACTCTTCTCATAGTCAGGCATGTTGCCCGGCCACGGGTTGTGCGCGACAGATTATTTTTCACAAGAAGAAAGGATACCATGTAGCGCCACCATGTTAAACTGACCTTTCCTCAGGAAGCGTAAACAGAAGAAAACTGAAATTTTTTTCACAGACACTTGCAAACTAGCAGATTTTTTTTTTCAGAGTAAAATTTGAAAAATATTTTATAACGACCCTTTTTCGGGTAAATTTCTACCATAAAAAGGGTCGCGTCGTCCACCATAATGTAGCTAGAAAGCTAAAAAAATGTACTTCATGCACGTGTAATAACACAACTGACTTACAATTTCAATGCTCTGGTGTAAATTTTTTCAGAGGAAAGGTACATCAGTCAGTCTAGAAAAACAAAAGTGCCGGGACATTGAGTTTATAGCGTTATTGTACTTACAGTGTTTGTAACGCTTTTGAAACGAAAGTCGAGTCTCACAAACACAACATTTTAATTTACTGCTTCTTTATTACCAGCTCTATACGCAACATATTTTGCAGACAGTATTCACATACACTACTGAATGTAACTGCAAAATTATTATCATTGTGTGAAACGTAGATCGGGAGATACGACGTCCACGGCTACCTGCCAGTCCCCGAGAGCAACTCGAGGCCGACTCGAAAGGGTTAATACGCTCCTGCTATATCCTCACTCTTTTCATCTCCATACTTCGCTTCTCGCCTCTAGAGATCTGTTTATCCTTCTTGTAGAGATCATCTGCCTCCAAATCAGACTTCACGATGCAGTACCGGTCCATTTCTCTGAAAATTTACAGCGTGTTACTTCCTTGATGAATTCCTAGACCTTTCATTCTGGAAGCATGTCAGCATGCATTCCTGCATTCCTGCCGATGTCTGTTGTAACTTTGGGACATCCTCAGTTTGCGTTCCATGTTGGATAGTCTTCATGTGGATCCCACGCTTGAATGAACACTGCCAGAAAAAAAAAAATAGTACACCCGTTTAGAGGTTTCCAATTCACTCAAGATTTATTGTTGCAACAGGAAGTACATGAAATGATTACACTTACAGAACAATAGCACAAGCGGTTCTGAGATACCAGGTGTCGATCCATTCCGAAGCTCACATATTAGTACGTGGTGTAGCCTCCAAGGATGGCAATGAAAGCGCTGACTCTAACACCCAGTCGATCATACAGCTAGCAGATTGCACTGCGATACGTTATGCCAAGTCTGCTCGACCTGTTTAGGTAGATCTGTAAGAGTTGATGGTTGATGAGTGGCACGAGTCCCTTCTCATCCATCACATCCCACACGCGCTCGATTGGAGAAAAGTCTGGAGACCGTGCTGGCCAGGGAAGTTGCTGCACATCTTTCAGAGCACTTTGATGGTTCAAATGGCTCTGAGCACTATGGGACTTAACTTCTGCGGTTATCAGTCCCCTAGAACTTAGAACTACTTAAACCTAACTAACCTAAGGACAGCACACACATCCACGCCCGAGGCAGGATTCGAACCCGCCACCGTAGCAGCAGAGCGGGTCCGGACTGAAGCGCCTAGCGGCCACAGCGGTCGGCTCCGAGCACGGTGAATTTCGCTGACAGTGTGTGGGCGAGAATTATCCTGTTAGAACAACGCATCACCTACTTGTTGCAAGAACGGCAAGAGAACGTGTCTAACAACATTATGCATGCACCGAGTGCTGGTTATCGTCTCCTCCAGAAACACCAAAGGTGAACGAGAATTGTAGCTTATCGCATCCCAGACCACAAAGGCTTGGGGTGGGCCAGTGTGTCTTGGACGAATCCTGATATATCCGCCGTCCGCGGATAGGAAAATCTCAGAGTGTGAGTTATAGCGGTTTTATTTAAACTAAAGTCTTTCTTCAAAATTTACAAAACAATATTCGTGAGGTAGGACTGATCCTCAAAGCCTACCAATAACTAAATCAGAGATTCTTCCAAACATAAACTGTCTGTAGTAACCATAAAACTTCACGAAACCAAGCCCCGGGCGTCTCGTGAAGAGCGGTGCAGAGTCCACGTTGCCGTCACCTGAGTCAGAAGACGAGTAGGGGCCCTGCGAGGATGGCTCCGGTACGCTGGCGGCGGTGGACGATGACGCGGCGGCTACGATGACACCAGTGGGCTCGCTCGATGCGAACTGCCTCTCCAGGCTCCTGCGCCAGCCTAAATACTGCTTGGTATGGATATGGCTGGCTCTATTTGTAGTCACGTGTCGAGCGGAAGGAAAGAGGTCCGCGGCTGTAGCGACCTCTTGCGGCGCCGTGGACGCCTCCTGGTGGTCTCTGGGAAGCGTCTGTGCTTCCGGGACGACCGGTCAGGCTGACCCCTACTTGGTCCGGGGCCCGCTGTACCGGTCTGCTTCGCGGGAAGCGAGAGTTGCAGGCGCTTAGTCTGGACACAGTCAATCCACTCTTCATTGCTGTAGACCACGTGCACCATTATAAGTGATACTCTGACGGCACAAATCGATCCGTGATACGTCCACGATGTGGCGTGAGTGGAGCACGGGCTACACACGTGCGTGCCCGTAGCCCTACTGTCCCACTGTTAATTACCGGTTCGCAACAGTTCGTGTTGACATGCGTGGGCCCATATGCCCTCTTATCTGTGCTGTGGTTGCTGTACGATGTACCACTGGTGCCCGTACAATATGACTATCGTGGCGGGCGCCTGTGCTGCGTGGATCTCGTCTACAGTTGTTAGAATGTTCACTTGACACGTGATACCAGCACGGTTGCACAACCGACACAGCACGTCAAACTTATGTGGCAGTTCTCCGAAAGGACCATTCTGTCACTCGGAAGGCCACAATTTTTCCCTTTCAAACAGGCTCAGTTGGCTGTAGGAAGCACGAGTGGGTCTCCATGGCATGGTTGCCTGCTCGCTTCTCACGTTGGATCACACTGAGCATTTTGGCTGTGAGCATTCTCTAATAAAGGGTAGACACAGATGGCGCTTTGGTAGCTCTACGAGTTGGCGGACGACGCTGAAACCATTATCAGTACACTTACTATCCTACGGGTGGCATACGCCACCATCGGATCAAAATCGACGTCGTCTATCCAGGTATGCTGATTTTTTTTCCAGCAGTAAGTAAGCTTCCCGCTGTGTTCCCGCTATATGACCTCCATTTCCACTTATAACTTGACGTCACATCTCTAGTCTAATTACTACAGACAACACACTCCGACTGCGCTTTGGAAGCCACCGAGCGGATGCTACTGTGCTTGGTGGACCGCCAGAGGTGGTTCTACCTGGAGACAAAGTACGCAGGAAGCGATGAACGAAATACACATTAAGTTACTCTGAGTGTGGAATGCAAAGCCATGGATACATGGAAACGTAGAGAAAAATTTACTAGCTATGAATCGAAGGTCACACAACACCAAACACAAGCGCCTAGGGACCAACTCATTTGTTGATCTCAACATTTCTTTGCTCAGAAATAAAAACGCACGTGGTACGTTACGTTATTGCTATTGGAAACAACGGAATGGAAGGCAAGGAACAGTGTACCCAACAGCTCTGAGCAACGGAAAAATGTCTCTAGCCTTATGAATTCAAATATCATAACAAGAGAAGTCAGGGAGCAAAAGGGGACCATACCTCACTCTGCAAACTGCCATTAAAAGTGACATTAAGAAACTTCAAATATGGATTTGCTCTAAAATTCCTTCATATTCGCACAAAACAGACTTCAAATCATCATAATATCCAATAAAAAATTCATATTTTCATCGCTTTCAAGGTACATTCTGCTCCAGCTTAGGGCATGTAATCACTATCGATAACATTGGGTACAATATCGTAATAATTCGCAGTTGATCACAGTGGAAGGGAACAACAAAATAAAGCTCCTGTGCAAGCGTGTAATACATAAACTTTGGTTTCATGAAATGTGTTTACGGCGAATGTATTCTCGAAACGTTCGAAATTACACGCGATTCTATGTTGGCTATTGTTTCTAATGCTTGAAAAACACTGTACAATATTGTACACAAAATCCTGAACAGTGTTATTATTTTCATTTTAAAACTGTTAACGGTTAATTTTCACCAGAAAAAATAGGCACCGCAACGTGGAGTCCCTCATTAGACAGGGCCTTTGTCATGGGCTACATGTGCTGTACAGATAAACAGTCTCCGGCTGTGTTATCAAGTAACTCGAGCAATACTAGGTACAGAGGGAAAATTCCAACCTTGCTGGTATAGTCAGATTTAAAGTATTTGGTATTTGACTGCTCCCGTCAGAAATTCCCCAATGGGAGTTGTATGGCATTGTCAACTCCCACAGTGTTGCCACTTCTGTTGCTCCAAATACTGTGCCTGCCAGTTTGCAAGTAGGAAACATTTCCAAAACCGAAAATTTCCCATATTTCAAGAAAAAAACGGAACATCAGCCCCAATTAAAATTGAAAACAGCTTTTGACACGCTCTGAGACACTAGTGAGACCTGTACCATATGTGAACATCAGAGATTATTTAGCGACTTTTGTAGGATGCAGAGACTGAGCTGTTTTCCGAAGCTTATATATACAACCAAAATGCGTTATACTACTTTTCCAATGCGTTAAACCACTTCCGAAAGATCGATTGTCGATCGGAGTAGCTTGGTAATTAACACAAAAGAAATTGTTTCAGTGAGTTCAGTTGTCTTCGAGATATGCCATGAGAAGCTTTTGGCAGAGAACATATCACCTGTTTCAAAAAATAACATAGCTCTAGTTCTAATTAAAACTATGAACACAGCTTTAGCATGTTTAGTTGGATGCCACACGTTTATTTATGTGATTCTGGAAGCGATTTTCTACTGATGCATAGAGCGGAGCACTCTGGTGGCTGTTTGCAGCTAGTACTTACTGTGGCAACGCCGCAACATTGAACCTTAAACGTCAAATCCAAAGTCATTTAAATCAGACAGTAAGGCTTTAACCACGCTTTATTTAAGACGCACTTTTCGAAGACCAGTATTACGTCGTCTCCATTGTGCGTATAGTGGAGGAGGAATGGATGCAGACGACGCGGCCCTCGGATGCCATAGCAAACGTAGAAAAAAAAATGGCTCTGAGCACTATGGGACTTAACTTCTGAGGTCATCAGTCCCCTAGAACTTAGAACTACTTAAACTTAACTAACCCAAGGACATCACACACATCCATGCCCGAGGCAGGATTCGAACCTGCGACCGTAGCGGTCACGTGGTTCCAGACTGTAGCGCCTAGAACCGCTCGGCCACCACGGCCGGCCAAACGTAGAAAACTACGTAGAGTAAAAAACACTCAAGGAAAAAGAAAAGAGTAAGAAAAAGCATATGGCTCTAAAACATCGTATTACATCTACAGCACCAATATGAGCAGTACTTGGTACCACAGTGACACAATGAACTGTTTCAAATTGGGTACTTCAAGGACAGCCCTGAGCTAGATGCCCTGTAGTGTGCATACCACTGCCTCCAAACCACCGCCATTTGCAACTTCAGTGGTGTGCTTATTAAGGGAAAGATGGAAGTCTGTTATGTTTTCTAATGAAAGCTGGTTTCTTTCTGCCTCGACGCCAGTGTTGCCCACGTGTTGGTTGTAAGGATGCCAGTTGAGTGCCTGCAACCAGCCTCTCTGCGTGCTAGACACGCTGGATCTACACCTGGAGTTATGGTCTGGGCTGCGGTTTCGTATGTCAGTAAGAGCACTCTCGTGGTTGTCCTACGCAGCCTGACTACAAATCCGCACATCGATCTGACAATTCGACCTGTTGTGCTGCCATTCATGAACAGTGTTTCACAACAGTATAACGCTCGCTCACATACCGCTGTTATAACTCAACATGCTTTACGGAATGTCGACACGTTGCCTAGACCTTCTCGATCACCAGATCTGTCTCCAATTTGAACGTCATCGGATGACAACTTCAGCGACGTCAACGAACAGCATTAAACGCCCCTGCATTGGCAACAGGCATGGAACTCCATCCCACAAACTGACATCCGGCACCTGTACAACACAGTGCATGCACGTTTGCATGCTTGCATTCAACATTCTGGCAGTTACACCGATTATTAATGTACCAGCATTTAACATTTGTAATGGCTTATCTCGTGCTTACATTAACCTGCCATATTACAATGTTAATCACTTAAGTATATTACCTAGACAAATGTATTTTCGAAATTTCGTTACTCTACAGTAATTATTTTTTGGTGTGCAGCGTTTCTCCGTTAGTGTATATCAGAGCTAAACATAGTATAGCAGATTACAAAATTAAAATTATTCATAGGTCAGAAAATGGGAATCCACATCTCTTATGATACTATAGCATCTACGAATAACTAGGGCAACTGAAAATGATTATAGAGATTAGAAACGGCTGCTGCCTTGTTAAAGTATGTAAATTTGAAAAAAATGTTTACTTACTTTACAGGTGTTCTGTTTGATTACCATTAGTCACAAGGAGACCACCTAATCGATAATCATTTTATTATCATACATACCAAAGCATACTTGGAGTCACTGCTGCGAACATCTTTAGAAATGCGCATTTTCAGTTCTGGAATATTTTTCGACAAAGTAGGCACATACACTAAACTCGACATAAAATCTGTCTATGGGTGTCAGGCCCAGAGCTCTCGGTGGCCAAGAACAGAATACAGAGTCGTTCAGAACGATCGATCAAGCGATTTGAAAGATGTTAATTAGAAATGTACCATCTCAGTGTGCGGGTTCTCCATCTTATTGAAAGATGTAAGCCTAATGAAGCTCGGGCATGAGCCATTGCTAAGACATGTCTGGATAAATTTTTGTTCAGACAATTAATGAAAAAAAATGGACTGTTCACTTTTTGTGGTCACATTGCACAGAACACATTAACTTTCGGTGATTCTCACCCCGATTCAGCTCCATAGGAAGTACCTTCTATTTTTAAGTTGTGCCGATAATCCCTGTCACTTGGCGCATCACTAAAGAAGAGAGGTGCAGCAAAGTTTCTCTCCATATGGGTTCCAGCATTACCGTAGCGTAATTCAGTTTTCCTATATCTGCGAGTCACCGGATACCGTTGCACAAGTCAGTGAACAGACGAAGAACGATGACGGCGCAAAGCGGGAACACCACCTGCGGTCTCAAGTCCAGGCCGGAGTCGAGCAACAGGGGAGACGAACGCAGACGCTAAACAACAGGAGCGAGGCAATCTAGGGTACAAAGAAGTGCGACGGACCTTCGACACAACGCTGTCAACAGATCAAGTACAACCACAATCCAAAACGAGACCAGAGAGAAAACCAAATCAAAGCGAAGTCGTCGGCGGGTAGTCAGTAGCACTATGGAGATAGAAAGTGAACGTTATCGGACGAAGTATTTTTTTTTTTTTTTTTTTTTTGTGGGGCGCTCAACTGCACGGTCATCAGCGCACGTACAAAGTCCCAACTTGTACACAGTCCAATTTTTACACACTCCAATCTAGCCAGTGTCACGAATGAGGATGATGATGACGATGAAGTGATGAGGACAACACAAACACCAAGACCCAAGGTAGAGAAAATACCCATCCCTGACGGAAATCGAACGCGGAACCCCGTGATCCAATAGGACGAAATGCACGACTGACTAAGCAATCGGGACACGGCGGTGTTTATGCCGGCCGCGAGCAGCAGCACCTAGACTACAGGCCTGCGCGCATAATTGTGACGTCACATACTGATGGCAGGGTCTGTATCGGAACGCTCCTGTTAAGCACTCTGCAGCTATACGAACTTTACAAGTTTCAGAGCTGAGACCACATAGCAATTCTCGTGCTTTCCTCTTCTACATGTCCTTGTAATGAATGTATGGAAATTTATATAATTGCGTAAAGTAACTGAACAAAACCGCCCTATGTTGTGTCAAGATGTAAAATTATTTTGACGATTTGTCTTAAATACGTGTTTCTAGGCTTGAATACAAACTGCACTTTTAAATTTTGTCTTTTACCTCAGGAGCTACGCTTTCTTGCAGTAAAAAATCGGCAATATGCAACAACAAGCAGACGTTTTCGGTTTTAAATAAAGCAGCTGGAGCTCCTACAGAATTTCAGAATTTATTTCCTTCGTTACTTTCGTAAATTTTCCTCTCCACTTCAAAATTTGCTGACCTCACACGAAACTCAAATCATTCGACGAAATGGGGTTCCTCCTGACATAATGTTTAATAAATAAAAAAAAGGAAAAAATATTTTATTTCCCTGTTTCTCCAGAACTTGAGAACCTTAAACATGAAAAGATTGTTTCTCCTATATCCTTGATTGAAATTCGTGTCAGAGACTGCTGTTAATTTAATCATAATGCACTTACCTCGAAATTCTGCTTTCTTTACTGCTTAATCTGTCGAACGCTGAATTCATTTAAGCAATTTTCTAAGGTAGTTTACTCAAATTGAAATTATTTCCGAATAGTTGTATATGTAAATGGCTCAAAATGGCTCTGAGCACTATGGGACTTAACATCTGAGGTCATCAGTCCCCTGGAACTTAGAACTAATTAAACCAAACTAACCTAAGGACATCACACACATCCATGCCCGAGGCAGGATTCGAACCTGCGACCGTAGCAGTCGCGCGGTTCCGGACTGAAGCGCTTAGAACCGCTTGGCCACAACGGTCGGCTGTATATGTAAAACTGAACAAAATCATTCTGTAGCTCTTCCAAATAAAAGTACTGGAAACTCAATAATCTGGTAGGAATGATAAGGAATACTAAACATTTTCGAGTCACACTAATTAATATAACTGTTCTGTGTGACAATAGCTGCAAATATGAGAGACATTTCACAGCCAGCTTGGTATTAACCTCGCAGCAATGGTCCAGAATTAAGAAACAAATGATACCGATACATGATACATAACTGCTTTTAAAAACAACTGGCAAATGTGGTGCAATGGAAACCAATAACACGCTACAATTTTTTTGTTATTTACTTACCCTTGAATGATGCGTAGACACAGATTCCTGTCTGGGAATAGCTGCAATACAGCGATTTCTCAACTTCACACATTTTGGAAATCGAAACACGTGCACTTTCATGCCTTTTTGGGATTTATAATTTCCCTGGCAAAAGGGAACGCAGCACTTGTATCCCATACTTCGCAGAACTGTAGGCGAATACTGTATGAAAAATATATCACTTTCACGCGTCCCACACTTCCAACAAAACATACACGCCAACAGGACTGCCGACCGAAGATAAGATGGCCAACAGTTTGTGACGTCACGTGCCAATATGGCCGCTGTGCGTAGGCCTTGTATCTAGAAGGCTTGGCCGCGATGGACACTCATGCCCGGTGTATTCGCGTGGCGAGACGGTAGTGCAGTCTCTAGCCGGGTGTAGCGCTGCGATGGCACTGCCCTCTATCGCCCATCGAGATCCATTTGTTCCGGCGGGCATTCAACTTTTGTGTGGCCCGAAATGAGAAGTTTTCGATTCACTCGTCATGAGTAATGTCGAAATTACGAACTTTCTCTAGCACTCTCTGTAATTATTATCGATGTATCGCTAAGCGAAAAAGATACAGTTATTTTTAATCACTATATTCATTTTGATTCGTCCTGTATTTTCAACGCAATACTAACCACAGACACCCCTCAGGATCAACAACAGTGCGTTTGCGTAGTCCACAGATGAGATAAGCCTGCTGTGACCGATTTTGACGCTTGTAACACCGATGTAGTTAAGGCAGTTGCGGCCGTGGGATTGTGGCTGCTGAGCTGCTACTGACCATTATACCTCCTGTGCGTCTGTACAGTATCAGGGCGTGTGGTACGAGATCGCCAGGTTGGGAGAGGCTCCGTTCGAGGAGGGGGGCCAGTGCATCACGGCGGAGTACACAGTGGCTGGCGACAACAACGTGACCGTACACAACAGACTGTTCAGCACGGCTGCGGGGGCCTTCAACGACATCATCGGATGGGCCGAGTGGGACGACCCTGAATCCGGAGAGGCCAAATTCACGGTGCACTTCCCAGGCGTAACAGGTCAGTAGGGCGACTTTTACTCTAAAGACACGACAATATGCAACGACATCAAATAAATGAAGTAATGAAGAAGATGAAATACTTCTTTGTAGAAGACATTTATAATTACAGTTATGATTTGATGTCTTTTTTGAAGTGTCAATGGCTATGTTAATTAGGAACTTTAAGAAATTATTAATGCCGCTATTTGGTGTGTTGCAGGAGAGACTATGAGCACATAATACTGTATATACGATGAAATAACTTAATAGATATTACTTCCAATAACCCTTCAATTTAAATTGGCGCCAATGAAGTTTATTTCAGTATTGTAAGTTGTAGGAAAAATATGTACCATTCAGTATTCACACGTGCTTGGTTCTTTGTTTGTTGACAGGAACGGGTCCGTATTGGGTCCTGGATACTGACTACGAAAGCTATTCAATTGTCTGGGCTTGCAGAGAGCCTGCAGACGGATCCTCTGACATTACGGGTAAGAAGATGCTTTGATACATTTCGCCGTTCAGTAAAGCGCTATCTGACCCTCATCGACGCTTCGAGGTTACGTATTTTCTAACATTAGAGACTGCACAGTTTACGAGATCATATCAGGAGCGGGATTCAATTGCACATACAACCGCCCTTGTATGGGATGTCCGTTAGCTCCTTAAATATTTTCAGAGAGGTATGCAAATAGTTCCTGATGCCGCACACCGCAGCTTATTTCCCCAGTAATGTCGAAATGTGTTACTGAGTCCATAATAAGCAACTTCAATGCTTTCCCTTTAAACTGTTGTAGGTGAGTAACCCTGCTCTTTTTCGGACATGAGTGCCACAGCGAAGTGCCCTGTGAATATAAACAAGCTGGGAGATGGGGTCAGCACCTGTTTCCAACTGTTTGCATGTGAGCGACCGTAGAATGGTGAAGAATTACTGTGAAACAATTTCTATTTTGCGCGCTGAATTGCTGCTTGCTCTAAAGGTGACATATGCACTGCCGGAAAAAAATTAGTACATCTGGAAAGAGTCGATTTCGATCGGATGACAGCATATGCCACCTGGGGGTTAGTAGACGTACTGATAATGGTTTCACCGTCGTCCCCCAACAGGTAGTTCAAATGGTTCAAATGGCTCTGAGCACTATGGGACTTAACATCTGTGGTCATCAGTCCCCTAGACTTAGAACTACTTAAACCTAACTAACCTAAGGACATCACACACATCCATGCCCGAGGCAGGATTCGAACCTGCGACCGTGGCAGCTGCAAGGTTCCGGACTGAGGCGCCTAGAACCGCTCGGCCACAGCGACCGGCCCAACAGGTAGCGTAGCGGCATAGCTACCAGAGTGCCATCTCTGTCAACCTTTTGATAGGGGAAGCTCACAGCCAGAAGGCCAGTGTGGTGCAAACGTGTGAAGCAAACAGGCAACTATGCTACAGAGTCGCTCTCGTGCTTCCTACGGCGAACTAAGTGAGTTTGAAAGGGGTGGGATGGTCCTTCCGGAGAACTGCCACACAAACTGGATGTGTTGCATCATTTGTGCAACGATACTGTTATCTACATCTATATCCATAGTCTGCAAGCCACCTGACGGTGTGTATCGGAGGGCACTTTGAGTACCTCTATCGGTTCTCCCTTCTATACCAGTCTCGTATTGTTCGAGGAAAGAAAGATTGTCGGTATCCCTCTGTGTGGGATCTAATCTCTCTGATTTTATCCTCATGGTCTCTTCGCGAGATATACGTAGGAGGGAGCAATATACTGCTTGATTCCTCGGTGAAGGTATGTTCTCGAAACTTCAACAAAAGCCCGTAGCGAGCTACTGAGCGTCTCTCCTGCAGAGTCTTCCACTGGAGTTTATCTGTCATCTCCGTAACGCAATCAGGATTACTAAATGATCCTGTAACGAAGCGCGCTGCTTTCCGTTGGATCTTCTCCATCTCTTCTACCAACCCTATCTGGTACGGATCCCACACTGGTGAGCGATATTCAAGCAGTGAGCGAACAAGTGTACTGTAACCTACTTTCATTGTTTTTGGATTGAATTTCCTTAGGATTCTTCCAATGAATTTCAGTCTGGCATCTGCTTTACCGACGATCAACTTTATATGATCATTCCATTTTAAATCACTCCTAATGTGTACTCCCAGATAATTTATGGAATCAACTGCTTCAAATTGCTGACCTGCTATATTGTAGCTAAATGATAAAGGATCTTTCTTTCTATGTATTCGAAGCACATTACACTTGTCTACATTGAGATTCAATTGCCATTCCCTGCACCATGCGTCAATTCGTTGCAGATCCTCCCGAATTTCAGTACAATTTTCCATTGTTACCTCGATATCATGTGCAAAAAGCCTCAGTGAACTTCCGATGTTATCCACAATGTCATTTATGTATATTGTGAATAGCAACGGTCCTACGACACTCCCCTGCGGCACACCTGAAATCAGTTATCAATTGTCAGTGGACATGTAAAAATTCTCACACCTGTATACACGATTATGGAAGTCCAAGAAGCACAGATCCCCGCCAGGATCGTCGTATTGTAATGGCAGCAGTGGCAGATCGTACAGATACCACATCACAGATCAGAAAGGTTGTGAGCCCAGACGTACCAACACAAATTGTTGCCAACCAGTTATTAGTAGTGGGGCTACGGGTATGCTCACCTCTAGTCCGTATTCCACTCACACCACATCATCGACGTGCACGGCCCTACTGGTGCCAAGATAGGATCACTTAGAAGATGGAATGGTGCGCCTTGGTCTTCAGCGATAAAAGCAGATTCTGGGGTGCGATAAGTTATAATTCTCGCTCATCTTTCCGGAGGGGACGATAAATTGAACGCGCTCTGCAAGACTTGCAGCAACTTCCCTGGCCAGCACGACCTGCAATCCAGCGCATGTGGGATATAATGGAACGAGGTGTGAATCTTGTGACTCGTCAGGCACCAACTCTTACAGAAGTACGTGAACAGGTGGAGCAGGCGTGGCATAACGTACCCCAGGACAATATTTACTATCTGTGCGAACGCTGGCTATCAGAGGCAGCGCCTGCATTGCTGTCCACCGAGGCAAAACCACTTACTAATACAGGTATTTCAACATGCTTCGATACCTAGTACCGCAGAACCGCTTGTGCTATTGATCTGCAAATATAATCATTTCATGCACTCCATATGCACTGTTGCAACAATAAATTTTGAGTGAATTGGAAACCTCTAAAAGGGAGTACCAACGTTTTTTCCCGGCAGAGTATAATTTAAGCCAGATGAATAAGAAAAGCAATCCCGTACTGTTCGAATACAGTATTAGTGGGTGCTGCTTGACTCAGTAATGTCGATTACATATTTAGGTGCAATGTTACAAAGCGACTTGCAATGTAACCGTGTTTCAGTTGGGAACTGTAAAGAACACTTTGTGGAGGACAATTGTGCAAATATTCTTGAGCACTGTGCGGGATTTGTGGGTCCCCAGTGGATCTGATCAAAGGAAAACTTTCGAGATATTCAAGGCCTTGTTGCTAGGTTTGTTACTAGTTCGATCGATCGACACCCAAGTGTTATGGAAATGCCCCGTGAACTCAAATAGGAACTGCTGAAAATCAGAAGACGTTCCTCTCTCAAAACACTATCAGCATGGACGCGGTTTGGCATGAAGCACCTCCGCAGGACAGTAGTGTATAGGTCATTCAAATGTTGCAGCTAAGAAAATATCTCCTAAATCTTTGAGGTCTTGAGTATAAGATTTGTTTTCTCTCCATTTCACCTTGTTATTGTTTTATAATAGGCTAAATTCTGGCTGCCACTTTTAGTATAAAATGAGTGACAGATTACAAATAACAATGATTTATTGTAAGCGTACCAATATCTGCTGGGGGCGTTTCATTGCTGAAAAGGCGACTTTTTGATTCTGACGTTCGTGTGCCTTTCGAATCAGGGGAGGTGAATGAAATTTAGCGAAACGAAGCTGTATTAAGGACTAGTGAACATTGGAAGTGAGACGAACGCCGAAGAGAGCGAAGAAGTTGATCTCGGCTAAAAGAAAGCATTTTGATTAAATAAATCAGGGAAAAAGAGAATTTTACCAAATAACTAAAAAAGTTTCGCTTGGATTTATTGTGTCAAGTACATAAGTTTAACAGTCACATGGTTTTGATGAACAACAGCAATTATTGTGCAGCGTCTTAACTTTGTTAATTTCTATAGCTCTGATATAATTAATTTTCTTTGAGACGTATGATCCTTAACTTTATTACCATATTGATGACAACTAAAGAAAAGAATTTAAATGTCGTATTCATGATCTATGGAACAAGGATTAATGTATATATGTACGTAATGAGTGCCATGGGAGGACTTGAATCCATGTCTCCTTGCTTACTAGGCAGGTATTCTAGCCATTACACCACCATAGCAGTATATATTACACAGCTCCACGGACTACCCTACTCCAGTGTCTTTCCTTACATAAACTTCAATTCATGACTTCAGCTTATTTTCCCTTTCTCAAGGAAAATTAATTATATCAGACCTATAGGTCACCTACGCCTGAAGTACGGGCAGGATTTCCCCATTACGTCCAAAGCTGGAGTGCTACTCCGACACGAGAGAACTTCGGCAATTGTGACGGTTTAAGAAGGGGATAATAAGCTGAAGACATGAGTTGAAGTTTGTGTAGAGGAAGGCATTGGACTAGGGTAGAAAATGCAAATCCGTTACCTACACTGCTATGGTAAAAAATGAAATTCGTGTGGCTAAGGCCTCCCGTCGGGTAGACCGTTCACCTGGTGCAGGTCTTTCGATTTGACGCCACTTTGGCGACCTGCGCGTCGATGGGAATGAAATGATGATGATTAGGACGACACAACACCCAGTCCCTAAGCGGAGAAAATCTACGACCCAGCCGGGAATCGAACCCGGGACCTTAAGATTGACATTCCATCACGCTGACCACGCAGCTACCGCGGCCGGACAACTGCTATGGTGGTGTAATGGCAAACACACCGGCCTAGTAAGCAAGGAGCCCCGGCCATGACAAAAATTTTAATTCATTCCTTTGGCTTCCATTATTTGTTAATTTTGTGGTAAGATTTCTAGAATGGCACCAACTAAATGAAACAGTATTGTAAGGGTAATGACGAGTGTGAGCAAGCATTGTTAGGTTGAAATTACTGTACAATAAAAGGTGACCACAACTACAAGTGTGCTTCTTCAAAGGGCATCCCCCCAAATCCAGCTGTTTTAAAACTGAAACAGAGATGCAGGATTGGTGCCAGACACACTGCCTCAGTTCCTTTGTTTATGTGAGTATGAGTTCTTTACTCCCACCTACATAATATCCGACTCTTTAGTTAAATTTGAGTCCACTGTTACCGTCATAATATAGCGAAACCGGGTTCAGGCTCACATTAACGCAGTACTGATCACTACTTGAGTATTGCTCGTCAACCTGGGATCCGTACTAAATAGGACTGAATGAAGAGCAGCATCTTTCGTTACAGGCCTACTCAGTAAGCGCGAAAGCGTCATGGACATGAAAAGTGGCAAACGCTACAAAAAAGTTGTTGTGCACCACCGTGTAGTTTACTGTTAACATTCCGAGAGCGCACTTTTCCAGTACAGTCAGTAACTACGTAGCTTCCTTCTACGTATATATCGCAAGATTAATAAGAGAGTAAAATCAGAGATATTAGACTTCACACACAATCTTATCAGCAATTGTTCTTTCCTCGCGCCATTCGCGCTGTTTCAATAGAAACAATAATCCGTCCCTCCGTTAATTCCAGCATTCATTGTGGAGATAGACAGTGGAGAACTGGGGACTGTTGGGTTCCACCTTCTTTTCGCGCAGTGACGATCCAATTCCCAGCGTTTCCTAAGCTCAGTGGGCCTACTACGACACACCAGTGTAAGCTGATAGCAAAATACCGCTACTGCACCAGTATTACTCTGAGAACTAACAGAGATAAACTTAAGGTGACCAGTAGTGGTCGTTATCGACTTAGCTAGTATTGTACAAATTTTTTGCAAATCAGACATTTTCTGGCCTATGCGAGAACGACAATACGGAGCCGACTGGCAGCCGAATTACTACGTTCATATTTCAGAATGTTAAACCACAATTCTAAACTTGACTTTCGTTTTTACATGTTTTCATTCTCATAAACACAAAAGAGTCTAAAAATAATGTCTCTGGGGTACATGTACTAAAATTGGAACGATACAGAGAAGATTAGCATCGCCCTGCGCAAGGACGACACGCAAAATCGTGACGTGAAAATTGGGACTTTGTACGGGCGCTGATGACTGCGCAGTTGAGCGCCCGACAAACCAAATATCATCATCATAATCTGACTCAATTTAGAAAATGAAAATTATCATGAATAATTTCCACATTGAAAGATAAAATTAATTATGCGGCTTAATAGATTTTAATTTGTGATTGCATCACTGTCAATAATTCTGACTGCAGATGTCCTTACTTTACGTTCATCTAGACACAAACTAAACTCTTGTAGTTTTATCTCTGCTTTTGTTCGCATCTGACTGGCATTTAGAAAAATTAAAAGTCTTGCGTGTCTACGAGACGTCATCACCTTCTCTCATCAAAAATGGTTCAAATGGCTCTGAGCACTATGGGACTCAACTGCTGTGGTCATCAGTCCCCTAGAACTTAGAACTACTTAAACCTAACTAACCTAAGGACATCACACACATCCATGCGCGAGGCAGGATTCGAACCTGCGACCGTAGCAGTCGCACGGTTCCGGACTGCGCGCCTAGAACCGCGAGACCACCGCGGCCGGCCACTTCTCTCATCCCTTGACGTTTGGTGCCTCTCCAAAATGTGTTTCAAGACTTTCATCTCGCTACCAGTTTAACGGATGTGATGTCGCAATACGAAGTACGAGGGCCCTTAGATAAGTAATGCCCCATATTTTTTTTAAAAAAGGACATTAACATACAGAGGCAATAGTACTTGTTGGTGCTTCACATTTGATGTTTGTTCTCTGCGCCTGTGAACTTTCGAACCGTTCTAGCAGGTGGCAGAGTCGTAGTAAAGCGCCAAAATGGCGTCTACATACGACTCACGTTACAAGGAGCGTGATATCATTGAATTCTTGCGTGCAGAAAAAGAAATCGTGTTGAACATCCACAAACGTTTGTGTCCAGTGTGTAGCGATGATGCAGTTGATAGGAGTACAGTTGCACGACGGGTAAAGAAAGTTACAGCCTCAGGAAATGCAAAAGCAGAGCTCCACGATCAGCCACGCTCGGGACGTCCAGTCACAGCCACTGCTCCGGACATGCTGAATGGTGCGGGTGCTATTATTCGTGTCCACCGGCGCATCCCAACCCGACAATTAGCTCTACAGTTGTCGGTCAGCATTAGAAGTGCGTCTGCAACGATCGAGACTCTCGGATGATCAAGGAGGTGCTCACGATTAGGTCCATGGATACTCACAGGGGGGGATTCAAAGAAAGGCCATTTCACCTGAATTATTGGAGCGTTTTTGAGACCGACGGAGAGGCCTTTCTGTGATGCGGGGGACGAAAGCTGGGTGCACCACTTTGCGCCGCAAACAAAAGTCAGTCCATGGAGTGGCATTATCCTCATTTACCACAAAAGAAGAAATTCAAAACAACCCACTCTGCCAAAAACGTCATGGTGACAGTCTTCTGGGAATAAGATGGCGTCATTCTCGTGTATGTGATGCCAAGAGGGTCAACCATCACTTCAGAGGCATACCTGAAGAGTCTGAATAAACTCAAGAACCGTTTCCGACGTGTTAGATCGGACAAGAATCCAGCAGAAATCTTTCTCCACCATGATAATGCACGCCCACACCCAAGTCTGAGAACCCAGGAACAAGTCGCCAAATTGGGTTGGACATCATTGCCTCAAAAAAATGGTTCAAATGGCTCTGAACACTATGGGACAACATCTGATGTCATTAGTCCCCTAGAACCTACAACTACTGAAACATAACTAACCTAAGGACATCACACACATCCATTCCCTAGGCAGGATTCGAGCCTGCGACCATAGCGGTCGCGCGGTTCCAGACTGAAGCGCCTAGAACCGCTCGTTCACACCGGCCGGCATCATTGCCTCATCCGCCCTACAGTCCAGACCTGGCACTCTCCGACTTCCATGTATTTGTGCCACTTAAAGATTCTCTGCAGGGAACACACTTTGAAGATGATGAGAGTGTCAGTCATGCAGTGAAAACATGGCTACGCCTACAGGACAAGAGCTTTTATCAGCAGCGAATACATGCTCTTCCGCAACGATGGCGTACAGCCATAGAAAGTGACAGAGGCTACGTAGAAAAATAGGACATGGACAAGACATGTTAATGTATATTGTCTCCAAATTCTGGCTCTTAGCAACAGATATGTTCAGAGAAAAAAATTGGGGCATTACTTATTAAATGACCCTCGTACAGACATAATGAGCTGCCTGAAAGCTAGTGCCGTTTTCATTTATATTACTACTAACTTAAACAGTCTTTCTGTTGCACACTAAACTTTTTTGAATATATATTAATGCTTGAGAGCACAAATCTGTATTCCATCTTAGTTAAATAAAATAATTGAAATTTGTGAGAAATCTAAAACGACTGACAGGTTATGTGTAATGTTCTCATTTTAAAGGAATTTTCGTATTGATTCCAAAACTTGTCTTAGATTTTGCGAATATGTTGTATTTCTGAAGTTGTTAAGAATTTACTATTACGATTTATATATTAGTAATATTAATTCAGTGGCTGCATTTCGGTTCTAATAGTATGTTTAAAAAGTAAACGTAAAGCATTTGGCTCTGAACTCGCGAACAGGAGTCAGGTCTGGCTAAGGATTAAGTGCAACTTTTCAGCTGCCACGACACTAGGAGGGGGAAGCGGAAAGTTGGCGATTCATCGCCCCGTCCCACTTGTAGCCCGGGAAACATACCCAGTACCTACTCAGTTAGATAGCGGGCTAACTGGACCTGGGACCATCCTGAAAGGACTGGAACGAAGGTAAATCCTATCTCCTATCCAGGAATTGAAACCGGGACCTCCAGTTTCTAAGTGTAGCCCTCTACCTGCCAGTAAAACATGAAGTTTTCTCATTCAGCACCCCCTGAGTACGTGTTAGTTTTCGAAACACTATTTCAATTCCATTCAAATGTTTCACAACATCTTCGTTTGTTCAGATGTGATACAATTTCTGAATTTACAACGTGAGCTGTATTATCCAACTAAAGTCTGATTGATTTTCAGTTCATGATAGAAAAATGTGGGATAAGGTACTGAAGTGGTTTCAACATAAGAAATATGTATTTTTACAGGATTACTAAAACAAAGTTTCAGAGGAATTAGATGGTATCAACTGAAACAGTGAGTGATCAGCAATGTTAGGCTTTTGTCATAAATGTGTGTTATGTGTAATAAAAAAATGGAATTCACTTGATGAGAATTTTGGTTATGACCAAAGATTTCAGGTACTGCGATCGTCTTAGCTTTAATAATCGATTATGAAGTTATTGAACACAGTCTAGTTTTTTTTCTGAAGTTAAAGTTGTGGTTTTTTCTTTAATTTTTTTCTTCTGCTCAACAATCTTTCGTGGGGATAATTAATTTGCATGTGACATGTTAAGTTTATGACGTATTCTCTCGAAGTACCATTTTAAATCATTGAGCTCATTTATGTTCAAAATGGCATGTGTGTTTCAAAATCACAGACTACTCCCAATAAGTAATGATTGTTAAGCACTGATACTGACAAGCAGAATGAATTATTCTAAAAAAAAATTATATATAAAACAATCACACATACCACACTTTCATAACTTCAGGAAAACAGAAGGACCTGAGGGCCTGGATATCTAGACGTTGCTGGTAGTACATGAATGGATTACTTCGTAAGTGATATTGAACACTTTGAGCTTGTGTTACCCTTTCGCTTGTAGGGTCTAGCTGTGCAATGGGGTAGTGCCCACAGCCGTGTGTACATAAATGTGGAATACAGAAAATAGTTAATTACTGTAGGCAAAAAATCCTTTAACAAAAGTCTACCTCCCCGATGCACTTATTACTGTAACAAATCAGCGAGGCAGCACAACAACAAGTATCGTAAGAACGCCCAGCATTAAATCACACGAAACCATACTACTCTCGGTTCCTGTAACATTAAATAACATGCATACAGTTTCTGTTTTCTACTATTGTGCCTCATGCATAGCGTAGTAGCCATAGAGTTAGCTATCACAGTGACGGTGACTACCACTGTTAGTTTACATAAGAGAAAACATAATTAGAGCCAACCAGCATCGCATGTTCCAATGGACGGGATACAAATAATTATATGGTTCTCGATAAAATTGAATGGTGAGAAATGTGTTTAATCAGCTTACATTTTCAACCCTTTAGAACCTGTAAGGATATTTCAACCTACAATTGCAGCTGTTGCTTTGACAATCACATGTGAGATAATTAATAAAATACCCAATTCTAACTCTTTAGGATAATTACCTCTACGCTTCTGAGGAGGGTAGCATCTTCCAATTTACCACACCAGGAAATGAATAAAGTAATATATAATGCTATCACAAGCTTCCAAGCAATCCTTAATTGGCAAAGCATCTGCACCTATTGAAGTAGCGAAAATACGCGATCGAATACCTACGCGCGGAACCACACCAAAAAGCCTTACCAAGTTAACCCCACCCGCAAAGTTAAACATCGTCATTGAACATAATTCGGGTTGATCTTACTTGAGTCCTTGTACACGATAATGTTTGATGAGCGGCTAGTATCTCCAACAGATAAAGGCCTTCTCAGTACTGCGTAGCCACGAATGTAATTCAGAACTGCAACCAAACTAGAATAGTTAACACTCTTAAACACAGAAAACCTTATGGCCTGCAATCTGCGAACGACTGCTATTGGTCGAGGGCAAACCGACTTTACAAAGAGCTAAAGTGATACCGTGACTTTGCCAAGGGGTTGCTAAAGGGCTTGTATCGATATATTGAAACTGGTTTAGAGCAACAACACACAGAAAATAGTAAAATATGTATCGCAATTCAAAAAGAGAAAGAATATACTGTAAATGCTGGGTAACAGACTCTCATCAATATTTCAAATATAATCATAATATCGTTAACTGCTCACGAACCACATGTTTTTTGGGGGCCTTGTAGTTTCAATGGCAGCACGAGATATTCGCTGGAAAAAAAAGTGAAATATAGAAGTAAAAACTTCAGTAACCGAGATCGATAATTACAATTTTAGTTTCGATTACCTGTTTCGGCAATTCTAAATTACTATCATCGGATCTTTAAAGCATATAGATCGCAAATTACAACATAACCATATCAGATACGATAAGGTGGGGCGCATATTTTCATAAAATTGATGTATGCTACATACCTCATACAAATACCTCTCAATATATTCCATCATATGTACAATATATCGTGTCAAGTCATGGCACGACATTCTACGAACATGCAGAAAGTGATGCATGGGCATGTAAATAATAATACAAGATTTACATTAAATATTAGGCATGTTGAGGTTTCAATTTCTGCATGTCCCTGTAATGACGTGTCATTGCCTGACAAGATATATTGTATATATGATGGAGTTGTATTGAGATGTATTTGCATAAGGCATGTAGTATACATCCATTTTGGGAGAATATGTATGATCCAATTATGGCAACTTAGAATTGCCGAAACTGGTAATCAAAAATAAAATTATAATTGGTGAACTTGGCTGTTAACGTTTTTACTTCTATTTTACATATTACTGTAAATAACCTCCACACTTGAACGATGTATAATTTATTGTAAATATCGCTTACACCTGTGGCATAGTCTCCGAGGTTCTAAATTGGAATACAATTACCTGCAACCTGTACATCGATGATTACCTTGAAAAGAATAATTAAAAGAACTCTATATGAACGGATTCTTTTGTCCTGTAGGACAAAAATTACGTTTAGTCCATTGCAGGTACGACCTGGCTGCTCTACTCCTTCTCCAGGCTACAGAACTCTTCTCTGCAGATAAATAACTCAGGCGCTATCTAGTCATCTTACGGGAAAAAGAACAGTTATTTTCGAAATTTTACTACAATAGAAACAAAATGGTGACTTGCATGTCCATGAAGTAATTTCAGATGTGTATATTCTATAGAAAATGTGAATAAGGGTCTGATTCGAAGATATTCCGCTAACACTCTGTTTGATTAGGGAGAACAGTGTTGCGTCGACCGAAGTTTTATGGAAAAACCACAAGGCAGAACTGATGCTCATCCTCAAGGGGCTTACAAGTGATTTTGATAAAACGGATAAAATATTGCTGTACGAACTGTTCTCTCATCGACCAACTGATGCAACATGCTCGCAATTCGGCTCTGGATTCGATACAAATAAGTTCCCTTCTAAAGATCTCATAAGACTGCCATACTACTCGTTGCAGAATTGCACGAGTCTCATCACACAAATCAAATACACGGTCCAGTAACCGTCGCCTATGTTCGAACTCAACGTGCAACAACCAAAGACAGGCGATAGGTGCCAGCATTATCTGTGATGGATATATAAAGTGTGTCAGCTGGGAGGGGGGAGCGGCAGAGGGGGGGGGGGGGGGGGCCTACTGTAAACAGTTCACGGGCCGCCATGGTGAATGTATACAGAGCATGGCAATATGGTGTTATCCAAAACCAGAACAGAGGCAACTGTGGTGCATCACTTGCCACAGATGACGAGAGTGAACTACGGCTCCGGAGATATGTACGAACGTATAAACGTGTAACTGTTGAACAACTAACCGCCCAGGTGAACCAGCCGACTACTAACAGTGTCTACTCAAAGATAGTGCGCAGAACGTTGCTGCGTGTGGGACTCCACAACAGGCGCCTGGTACCCTCTCTCATCAGCGACGAAGGCTGGAATCCGCACGCCCATATCGCAACTGGACGTCTATTGCGTCGTTGCAGTTGGCCTTTTCAGACGAATCACGTTTCATGTTCGATCGGGAAGATGGCAAACACCCTGCACCAACCATCGAAGGAAGGCGTCATGTCCAGAGGAGGGAGTGTTATGGTCTGGGGAACGTTTTCGTGGTGTACCCTGGAAGGTAAAATGGAACAATACAAGTATGCATCTGCCCTTGGGAACGATGTCCACCAGTACATGTATTGCGTTCTTCCTCGGTACGATACCATCCACCAGCAGGACAATGCAACGTGTCACACGGCCTGCAGTGTACGTCTGTGGTTTACTGTAGTCCTCTGCCACCAAACTCTCAGGATTTAAACCCAGCAAAAGATCTGTGGGACCACCTCTATGGAACAGTTCGCATCGTGGATCCTCAACCGAGAAACATAGTGCAGCTGGCGGCGGTTCTGCAGTCGGTTTATCTGCACCTCTCTCTTGGTACCTTCCACAACTCTAATGAAACTTCCTGCATGACTCACAGCAGTCTACTCTGCAAAATCTGCTCATTCCGGCTTTTGAGAGGTTGTCACGTTAACAATACATTAGACTATGTTTTAACTGAGTGGGTTAACAAAAAAATGATAGTATGCAAATATCCGATCATAAAATTCATTTTAACATGACGAACCAAGATAGTATTTCTGCCACATGTAGAATGGGTGTAATGCTAATTTCATTCCGGTCGTAAGATGAGTGAACCGAGCGTGCTAGAGCAATGTACTATTCGTCGTCTATTTAGCTGTAAGTCGCTCCTCCAGAACGAACGGATAGTAGAAATTGGCCATCTACATTTTCGATTCTGAACTGGAAATTTGCAAAAATGGCAAAATGCAAACATAGCCATATCGTTTGTTTTGTAGAGAACTCATGGATCCTGTCACGGAGTGCCCCGCTGACAGCAGAGCAGGAGCAGCAGGTGAATGACAAGCTGGAGGTCCTGGGTCTGACACGGAGTCGCTACACAGACACCCCACAGGACCCACAACAGTGCACTGTCAGAGTCAGCACATGCGACAAGGCCACTGTCACCGAATTTGACACTTCTAAGGTAACACCTAATGTAGTTACGGCAGCTGCAGGAGTGAACTTCTGATTGTAGAGCTGCTTCTGACCATCGTGTAAATGTGTGTGTGTAGTACCAGGGCGTGTGGTACGAGATCGCCAGGTTCGGAGAAGCTCCCTTCGAGGAAGGCGGGCAATGTACCACAGCGGAGTACACAGTGGCTGGTGACAACAACGTGACTGTACACAACAGACTGTTCAGCGCGGCTTCTGGGGCCTTCAACGACATCATCGGCTGGGCCGAATTTGATGACCCTGACTCCGGAGAGGCCAAACTCACGGTGCATTTCCCAGGCGTGCCAGGTCAGTGTGGCATATGTGCGTGTCACAATGGATATGTAGGTTAGGGACCTCAACAAAGTATTTATTCCATTATAGGATGTGTAACAGAAGTTACTATGAGTATATAATATTACATTAGTGATAAAATATCTTAAAATGCATTATTTATAAGGAACTCTCTACTTAGGTGTAATTCAAGAAATGTTTTTTTGGATTTTAAATTGTAGGAAACTTATATGTACATTTCAGTGCTCACACTAGCTTGTTTCTTTGTGTGTTGCCAGTGACGGGTCCCTATTGGGTCCTGGATACTGACTACGACAGCTACTCAATTGTCTGGGCCTGCAGGGAGCCTACAGATGAAACCTCCAACATTACAGGTAAGAGTTTCTCCTGTAGCATCTGTTGTTATGTGTCTGTGCGAGAACTTGTTCCTCTTCTGTTATCAGTGTATCGTAGGTCGCTGGACACAAGAAGCATTCCCAATGTTGGGGAAAAAATTCAGGTTCGTCATTCTGATCGATAAAAGTATTAAACTATTGGCCTGTATTCCTATGTCGGTCTGTTGTAGAATTTTGAATTTTTCTTGCTGTTGTACTCTGATATCTATAGTGACTGACAATCGCCTTTGTAGTGATCAACACGGAGTGCTGCAACAGTGATCGTGTAAAACCAATTCATTCTGTTTGTCCAAGAGATGTAGGAAGCAGTAGATACTGGAACCCTGGCTGTTCCGTGTTCCTGGAAGTACATAATGGTTTCGGTAGAGTTATTCACTGCCACCAAAACGTGAGAGATGCAAATATCAGACTAGCTGTATGATTGTACTGAAGATTTCCTAATTCACAGAACGTAACTTGAGATTGTTAATGGACAAAAATTTGTAGGCATAACAGCAACTTGAAGTGTATCACAAGTGAGCGTTATACCATCATTAATTTCACTGTGTATATATATACCATACGTTACACTGTTTCACCGTTACGCCACAGTTTAGGAGTACGCAGATCTGTCCTGCAATGCCATTCGGATGCATCGATCTTCTCAGTGGGTGGTGTTGGTGGTGCGACCTGACTACCTCTTCGTGTTCTACGCGGCCTTCCGCGAACCATTCTGCACACACCGGCTGCACTGCCGACACATTTCGTCCCACACGAGCAGCAGTTTCCCGGATCGATGCATCACTTTTTTCTCATGCCAATATTGCTCAGTCTTTCAAAGCCACTGGTTGGACAGTACAGTTCGTGCATACGTCTGCGAGGCATCCTGTGCGTCTTCTAACATTCCCACTGATCCATTACCTTCGGTTCATAACGACAAAGCCATGATATCAGTGTTGACCTTGAGCCCGAGAGCCGGCATGGTTCAGATGCTAATCATTTCTGCAAAACATACTAATGTACATTTCCTGTGAATATGAACGTCCTATCTCAAGTCGTTCATGGAGTTCTCTTTTTTTATGGACACACACACAACATATATAAGATCGACACTTGGTGCTGGAATTGGCCGTTGACTCTCAGCAGAAACAGTTGCAACGCATTATGCATGAATATGGAGAAAGAGCTATCTTGGTCAGATAAATCGATTCCAGAACAACCACCAGATGCAGCCGCATTCATAAAATGCTAGCGGCCTGCCCCGACTTCGGGGGGAAACCACTGAGTATCTACAGCCGGAACGCTTTTCTAGCACAGTGGTAACTACGTATCTATGGCCTGACGACTTGTCTGGTGTCACTGCAAAGCGTTGTGATTAAAGTATAGATAACATAGTTAAGTAACTGAAAATTAACTCCAGATTATAGTATACCTTAAGCGACTGATGAAGCACACGTCAGAAGAGTTCCCATGAGGCACAACTTGATCGATAAAGGTCAATAAATTAAAACATCTGCACGAAATATTGATGTTTATGTTTACGATATGTAGGCAGATATAAGATAGAATCAGTGGAGGAATTCACTTGTTTTGTAATCCATTCACAAAGGAGGTAACTTATGAAACTACCCTTCGATAAGCATTTCCATACTCGTCGCGAGTCTGGGACTTGTACCAAACAGGATTCATAGAGTACCAAACAGGAGCCGTATGTTCCGTTTCTGCAGTAAATGTGAAAGCGTCATAGAGATGCGAAGCCAACTACAGGTGCAGACGGTACAACAGAGGCGCTGTGCGTCGCAGAGTTGTTAAATGTTAAAATTCCGAGAGCGTGCGTTGTATTGTATTGTACTGTATGGAACTAGAGACCTAGAAACGACGGAGAGGATTCGTCCCCACTGTAGCCCTCAGTGGTTCACAACACCACAACAGACTACAGCAGTCCACTCACCCCACCGCCGCCCCACACCGAACCCAGGGTTCTTGTGCGGTTCGGCCCACAGTGGACCCCCCGGGAACGTCTCACACCAGACGAGTGTAACCACAATGTTTACGTGCTAAAGTAATTATGGTTCACGCGTACGTAGAGCAATCGCCGACATAGTGTAACTGAGGCGGAATTCGCCGAGGCAGATGGAAAACCGCCTTAAAAGCCATCCACAGACTGGCCGGCACACCGGACCTGGACACTAATCCGCCGGGCGGATTCGTGCGGGGGACCGGCACGCCTTCCCACCCGGAAAGTATTGCTTTTGACCGAACGGCTAACGGGGCGGGCGGCGTACGTTACTAGAAGAGTCAACCAATACATTGCAGTCTCGCAAAAAAAACCATGGACGTAAAATTAGAGAGATTCTAGTTCACAAGGAGGCTTACTAACAACCATTGTTCTTCCCGCACAATCATTCGCGCCTGAAACGGGAAAAGCGGTAAGCGATAGTACACAAAGAAACTTTTGCCACTCACTATCACGTGGCTTGCGGAGTACAATTTAGGAAGTAGTCCTTATTCATGCACGGAAGTGTTTGTTGTACGTACATACAAAGCTCCATTCAATTAATTCTTGTATTCGCCTTTTGCAGTTATAAGGGAAAAAACCAATCTGTACTTGGGTGAATTATACAACACAGTGGTGAAAGGCAGTGGGTAACGAGCGACTATTCGCTCCCACCTCCTTTTTGCGCAGTGACAATCCAACATAACAAAATACCGCTAAAGCACCAATATTACTCGCTGGGTTAACCATGGTAGGCTCAAAGTGAACAGTGTTAGTGATTGGTAATTTTACTTCTAGAGTTCTTCGTAGTTGTCGTAGCCAATAGGTATAAATTTGTTACGAAAGCCGACATTTCCGGCGTGCTTGCAAACGAGAACACTGAGCGTACTGGGAACGAAGTTACTACACCCCATACATTCCAGCAGACACCAAGAATACGCATCAGTTGTAATATAATACAGTATCAGTATGTCCTGACCGTACAGCGCCGAGCGGCCTGGGTCATTCGGTTATTGTTGACCGCCTTCGGTCACGTCTGCACGTAAACGAGGTTTGGTTCCGTGTTCTGCCATCGGCAATTGTAAAATAAACAGGTACTATGCAGTTCGTAAATCCAATGAATGTTCTCTAATTTATAATAAACATCAGATTATAATCTTAAATTTTTAAAACTAATATGAATAAATAAACAAACTCACTAGTCAGCAAAGTTTGCGTCTGGCTGTGACGGCAGGAAACTCGTTGATCATATCTTCATAGCTCAGACGGTTATCAGTTAGGAGGTCGGCTTCGATGTGAAGAATGGACAAGGCGTTCAATCTCTCCTCAGACAACGTAGAACGCAGGTACGATTTCAGTCTTTTAAGAACCGTAAACGAGCGTTCTGCTGAACAATTTGTAAGTGCCATACATAAAAATATCCTAAGAGCAATGTAAAAATTCGGAAACACAGATTGTAACATCTCATTTCGTAAAAATTTACTCATTTAGACTGGTATATCATTAATCCCAGAGGATTTAAGAAGTTCCGCGAAATGTACACATTCACTAGGGAAGGAAGGCTCTAAATGTGTGTCGAATGACACTTGGAGTTTTGCTGCACGTTCAGCAATGTCGTCAGGTGAACTGTTCTTAAGGTTACTGAAAACTGTGAAGGAGTCCAACAGTGTTCTATAGCTTTCCTTCCTCCTCACTAATTCGGCGTACAAGTTGTGGTGTATTGGGAGAAATGTTTCGACTCTAAATTTTTCTCTTCTAGTTAAAAAAACTTCTTCAGAGTCTTCTTCTTCATCATCAAGAAGTTTGCGTTTTCGTGATCTTTTATAGGTGCATTCATACTCTATATTACTCACAATCTCCATGAATTTATTTTCATAATAGTCGAACATGCCACGAATAGATGTAATAAATCCTACAAGTGATTCATATAATTCATGTACTATTTTAGTATCAATACTTACACTTCGCAATTTCAGATTTATACTATTAAATCTCTGGAGTATGTCCTTCCAAACTGTCATCATGAATACTGTTTCTAGTCTGCTGAGTTGATTCAATAAAGCTGAAGCCCCACTTCGCACAAGTGGTTTTTCAAACGTATTATTGGCAAAATGTGTGAGGGCATTGATAATGTCCTCCCAGTTTTCAAATAGTCTTACACACGCTTCCTCTCTTGCTGAACAACGTGTTTATGATAAACTTTCCACCGTTTTGCTCCTTGGTTTCATGAAAGAAAGAAGTTCATCCCAGCACCGTGTCGAAGCAGAGAAAAAATTATTAAGGTTTTGCACTACACTAAAAAATGAACTTGCTTCCCGACAACAGCTTGCAGCACTAGTGCTGCACAAGGCACATAATGCGTTTTCGGATTTCGTTCCTTAACGCGTGCCTACAAACCACTGTAGGTTCCTGAATATTGCTTGCATTGTCATACAGAGTGTTTCAAAAATGACCGGTATATTTGAAACGGCAATAAAAACTAAACGAGCAGCGATAGAATTACACCGTTTGTTGCAATATGCTTGGGACAACAGTACATTTTCAGGCGGACAAACGTTCGAAATTACAGTAGTTACAATTTTCAACAACAGATGGCGCTGCGAGTGATGTGAAAGATATAGAAGACAACGCAGTCTGTGGGTGCGCCATTCTGTACGTCGTCTTTCTGCTGTAAGCGTGTGCTGTTCACAACGTGCACGTGTGCTGTGGACAACATAGTTTATTCCTTAGAACAGAGGACTTTTCTGGTGTTGGAATTCCACCGCCTTGAACACAGTGTTGTTGCAACAAGACGAAGTTTTCAACGGAGGTTTAATGTAACCAAAGGACCGAAAAGCGATACAATAAAGGATCTGTTTGAAAAATTTCAACGGACTGGGAACGTGACGGATGAACGTGCTGGAAAGGTAGGGCGACCGTGTACGGCAACCACAGAGGGCAACGCGCAGCTAGTGCAGCAGGTGATCCAACAGCGGCCTCGGGTTTCCGTTCGCCGTGTTGCAGCTGCGGTCCAAATGACGCCAACGTCCACGTATCGTCTCATGCGCCAGAGTTTACACCTCTATCCATACAAAATTCAAACGCGGCAACCCCTCAGCGCCGCTACCATTGCTGCACGAGAGACATTCGCTAACGATATAGTGCACAGGATTGATGACGGCGATATGCATGTGGGCAGCATTTGGTTTACTGACGAAGCTTATTTTTACCTGGACGGCTTCGTCAATAAGCAGAACTGGCGCATATGGGGAACCGAAAAGCCCCATGTTGCAGTCCCATCGTCCCTGCATCCTCAAAAAGTACTGGTCTGGGCCGCCATTTCTTCCAAAGGAATCATTGGCCCATTTTTCAGATCCGAAACGATTACTGCATCACGCTATCTGGACATTCTTCGTGAATTTGTGGCGGTACAAACTGACTCAGACGACACTGCGAACACCTCGTGGTTTATGCAAGATGGTGCCCGGCCACATCGCACGGCCGACGTCTTTAATTTCCTGAATGAATATTTCGATGATCGTGTGATTGCTTTGGGCTATCCGAAACATACAGGAGGCGGCGTGGATTGGCCTCCCTATTCGCCAGACATGAACCCCTGTGACTTCCTTCTGTGGGGACACTTGAAAGACCAGGTGTACCGCCAGAATCCAGAAACAATTGAACAGCTGAAGCAGTACATCTCATCTGCATGTGAAGCCATTCCGCCAGACACGTTGTCAAAGGTTTCGGGTAATTTCATTCAGAGACTACGCCATATTATTGCTACGCATGGTGGATATGTGGAAAATATCGTACTATAGAGTTTCCCAGACCGCCGCGCCATCTGTTGTTGAAAATTGTAACTACTGTAATTTCGAAAGTTTGTCTGCCTGAAAATGTACTGTTGTCCCAAGCATATTGCAACAAACGGTGTATTTCTATCGCTGCTCGTTTAGTTTTTATTGCTGTTTCAAATATACCGGTCATTTTTGAAACACCCTGTATGACTAGCCTCTACAGTCACTAATATCAATGAAATTTGTAGACAGGACTTTTGGTACGACCTCAGAAAAGTTTTCGTACTTGTGGCCCGGGTTCGGTAAAAACAAATGGAAACATTCAACAGGTTCACCATTCTCGTTCACATACCTTTATATGAAAGATAATTGATCAATATGTGAAATATCCGCAGTAGAACCTACTATTACAGAGAAATACTTGGCCTGTTTTATTTCACTTATGATAATTCTTTTTATTCATTAAGAAAGAAGCCCCATTACTTCATCACAGATTGTTGAAGAAAGATAACATCATTCATGAAATGACGACCTCAGCTGTAACAAAATGGTAAGGGTCAAGTAGGGTGTTTTGAGAAATAGCGCAGTAAAATTTCAATAAAATCTCATAAAGAAGATATTTTAGTAAATGCAATATGATTTTTTATTCAGATGGGAATTGTTTTCTGATACTCCCAGAGTAATGACACGTTTTTAAAATCGTAAATTCTACCCAAAATTTGATTGTTACAAATACCCCATTCTTTACTTAACATCGTTTACCTGCAAACTCTGTCCACTTAACATCACTTACCATTTATTTACCACTGTTTATGCGCTGGGAGAATTAATGGAATGTTGCTATGAAGCCGTTCAGAAATGCAGATTTAAAAAATCTGAACTGTTCAGTTTATGATACTAAAACTTGAACATGCGATATTTTGAAACATTTAAGCATATCAACCTCAAAAGTTAATCTATGGTACAGTACAATATAAAATCAGTTTTGTTGTCGCCACGTAAACAGAGCTAAGGATGTTCATTAACATTTCTACCATCTCACTGCTACGATCACTCATGTAAGCAACGGTGATGGACACGCCTTACTTGCTTAAAAAATTCCTCATATTTACTTGATTAGCAACAACCTTTGACTCTTATTTGCGTTCAGGTACTTGTTTAAGAATTTTATCTAAATCATAGTTACCTACATCAACCATAGATTTGTGCAAATCATTCCTGAGAAGCATTTTCTTTGCCTGAACATCGCACATGTTACTGCTACTACCAGCCGTGTTTTTGGCACTCTCTACTCTTTACATGCACATTTCGTGATAAAGTTACCATTAGTGAGAATCTGAAATTAGAGCCAGTTCAGCGATATCTCACTTTATCGTGGAACTATCAACTAACGTGAGTAACGCTCACCAACTACCATGTTTTATAAGTAGCAGTCAAAGGAAAACCGAACACCCACCACAAAGGGACCATCGAATTGTTCTAAGCAAAAGTAATCACTATACGCGTGAAGACATTTGTGTGACCGGGAGACAAGACGATCAGTTCCTGTTTATGACACGATCGGCCGCGGACTCCTTCACTTCCACGTCCGACTGAAACCGGCGTCTACGAATACCTATGTTTATGTCGCCATGATGTGCAATTTCACACGGTGAAAGATTCGGGCGGTATAGAGGATCTTGCAGTGTTTCCCAACCAAATCGCCGAATCGTAGCCATCGTCCGATTGGCAGTATGGGGACGGGCGTTATCGTCCAAGAGGGTGTCTGAGTGTCTGTGTTGTCCTCATCATTTCATTATCATTCATGAAAGTGGCGTGATTGGATTGAGCAAAGGTTGGGAATTTGTCCGGCGCTGATAATCACGCAGTTGAGCTTCCCACAAACCAAACATCATCATCATCATTATCATCATCATCGTCACCCTCTTCGCATAGAGTTCCTCGAGCATGGAACCACTATCAATGCACAGCGATATCAATACACTTTGTAGAAACTGCGACGCACCATTAAGTCGAAACGCCCAGGAACGCTGTCGGACGGAATCATCCTGTTGCATGATAACGTACATCCGTTCACTTTCAGTCGGACGAAGGCTAAGCGACATCGTCTATGGAGCCGGATCTTTCACCGTACGTATTCACATCTTAGGCGACCTGATGAAAGACATGCCTTGACGTAAATTTCAATATGACGAGGAAGTGCAAGAGTATAGCTACTAATGCATCAGCGGACGACCGCCTTCTACGACACGGGAACGGATCGTCTAATCTCCCAGTAGTATAAATGTCCTAACGCATGTGGTGATTGCTTTTGAATGGTACCGTTTCATGGTCCCATTCTGGCGGGCCTTGGTTTTCACTTGACTATCTCTCATATATGCAATAGATTACCTTCCCAACCAGTGCCCCTTACCATTGCTTACAGCCGAGGACTTCAAACTTGCAATTATAATTGTTCAAGGAAATAAACCTACACATTTCAGAAGCGGGGTCACGTCTTTCAATTTATCATACCAGGAAGTGAATAAAGTAATATATCTTGCTATCACCATCTTCCAGACTACACTGAATTAGCAGCTTATCGGCACCCATTTAAATGCGCGGAAACACGTAACCGAATACCTGAGCGTGGAATCATACCAATAAACATTCCCAAGCTAATCTCGCCTGAAAAATTAAACTTGGTCACCGAACATAAGTTGGACTGATCTTACATGATTCCATTTACGTGATAATTTCTGCTTAACAGCACGTATCTCCAACACATGAAAGACATCTCAACATTGCCTAGTCTTGAATGTAACTCAGAACTGGAACGTACTAGAAACGCTAATACTTTTCAAAAATAGAGATCCACATGGTTTGTAACCAACGAACAATCACTGTTTGTCTAGAAAAAACCAACTCTTCAAAGAGTTCAGAATGACATAGTGGCTTAGCAAAGGGATTGCATAAAAGCTTTTATCGATATACGAGAACAGGTTTAGAGCAACAACTCCCAGTATAAAGTGAAATATGCATCGCAATTCATAAAAGAAAGAATTACTATCAAGTACTGCGTAACAGGCAACTACCAATATTTCAAGTGCAACACGGATATCGAAAATTGCTCATAAACTTTATGCTTTTTGGGGACTTCTGTCGAAATAAGGATTTTCTTTCAAAAAATGTGTAAGTTACTCTACATATCGCTTAGATCTATAGCATAGTAACCAAGGCTGTGAGTCGGAATGTTATTAAATCAAGTCGATGATTCCCTTCAAAACAATAATTAAAACAAATCTATCTGAATGCGTTTCTTTTTTCCCGCAAAAAAATAAAAATTGTCTGTAATCTGTTCCAGGCGCGACATGGCTACTCTGTTCCCATACCGAAGCTACACCACTCTACAAATTAAATAAATTAGATACTATATATTCAAATTACAGAAGGAAAAGAGCTGTTAAGAGATTTTCCTGCAATACAATCAAAATAATAGATTATATAAGCATGAAGAAATTACCGATGTGAATGCGGTACTGAAAAAGTGACAAAGAGCGTAATACGATATATTCCGGTAATAGTGCATTCGATTAGTGAGAACAGTGTTGCGACAAACTACAAGGCGAAACCGACGACCATCTACAACAGGCGTACAAGACGTCTTGACAAAATGTTACTGATCATAATCACTGTCCAAACGACCAACCAAAGCAGCAATGTCGTAATTTCGCTCTGGATTGGATAAAAATCTTCCTTCCTACAGCTATCACATTGTTGCTGCACTTCTCGGTGCAGAACGGCGTGGGTCAGTATCCATACTATGGCCACTATTCAATCTGGCAATTTCCCACTGTAAACCATCAAACAAACATACAACTAGATGTAAGTATCATAGCAGGGAAATAACCAATTATAAAATTAAATTTATCATGACGAACCATTTCCATATTTCGTCCACATGTGAAAAAGGTGCAGTGCAGTAACTATATACAGATGAGTGAACCAAATGTGCTGTAGCGCTGTAGAACTCAACGTGTCATCAGTTATATGTCGTTCCCATAGGAAGAATCGACGGTCGAGAGTGAATCACTGAATTCTGGACTAGAAAGTAGCAAAAATGGCAAATGCAAACACGGCCTTATCTTTTGTTTTTCAGAGAACTCATGGATCCTATCACGGAGTGCCCAGCTGACAGCAGAGCAGAAGCAGCAGGTGAATGACAAGCTGGAGGCCCTGGGTCTGCCTCGGAGCCGCTACACAGACACCCCACAGGACCCACAACAGTGCACTGTCAGAGTCAGCACATGCGACAAGGCCGTTGTCACCGAATTTGATGCTTCTCAGGTAACACTCGAAGTAGTTACGGCAGTTGCGATTGTGGCTGTGAACAGCTACTGACCATTATACCACCTGTGCGTCTGTACAGTATCAGGGCGTGTGGCACGAGATCGCCAGGTTGGGAGAGGCTCCCTTCGAGGAGGGCGGGCAGTGCATCACGGCAGAGTACACAGTGGCTGGCGAGAACAACGTCACCATACACAACAGACTGTTCAGCACGGCTGCGGGGGCCTTCAACGATATCATCGGATGGGCCGAGTGGGACGACCCTGACTCTGGAGAGGCCAAATTCACGGTGCATCTCCCAGGCGTACCAGGTCAGCAAGGAGTAATTTGCGTGTGACCTCAAGAAAGTATTGGCCCCACTATTTCATGTGTCAAATAACTGAATGCGAGCGTATATAATATTTAATAATCAACGAAATATCCTAAAGGATTTTATATCTAAGGCCCATTCTACATAAATATACTCCAAATACACAAAAAAAGGTTTGCATCACCGAGAGTTCCGGAACCTGTAAAGAAAATTGGACTATAGATCAAGATAAACTTCATTTTCGCCCTTTCCATTGCTCTTGAAAACCACACATTGCATGTCGTACCACCATACAGCGAAACCTTCAGAGGTGGTGGTCCACACTGCTGTACACACCGGTACCTCTAATACCCAGTAGCATGTAATCTTGCACTGATGCATGCACATCAAGGCACCGTTGGTCCAGATTCTCCCACTCCTCAACGGCGATTCGGCGTAGATCCCTCAGAGTGGTTGGTGGGTCACGTCATCCGTATACAGCCCTTTTAAATCCATCCTAGGCATGTTCGGTAGGGTTCATGTCAGGAGAACATGCTGACACTCTACTCGAACGATGTCGTTATCCTGAAGGAAGTCTTTCACAAGATGTACACCATGGGGGCGCGAATTGTCGTCCATGAAGAAGAATGCCTCGCCAATATCCTGCCAATATGTTTGCACTCTCGGTCGGAGGATGGCATTCACGTATCGTACAGCCGTTAAGGCGCTTTCCATGACCACCAACGGCGTACGCCCGCCTCACATAATGCCACCCCAAAACATCAGGGAACCTCCAACTTGCTGCACTCACTGGACAGCATGTCTAAGGCGTTCAGCCTCACCAGCTTGCCTCCAAACACGTTTTCGACGTTTGTCTGGTTGAAGGCATATCCGACACTCATCGGTGAAGAGAACGTCATGTCAATCCTGAGCGGTCCATTCGGCATGTTGTTTTGCTCATCTGTACCGCGCTGCGTGGTGTTGTGGTTGCAAAGATGGACCTCGCCTTGGACGTCGGGAGTGAAGTTGCTCAACATGCAGCCTATTGCACACAGTCTGAGTTGTAGAACGACGTCCTGTGGCTGCACGAAAAACATTATTCGACATGGTGGCGTTGCTGTCAGGGTTCCTCCGAGCCATGATCCGTAGGTAGCGGTCATCCACTGCAGTTGCAGCCCTTGGGAGGCCTGAGCGAGGCATGTCATAGGCAGTTCCTGTCTCCATGTATCTCTTCCATGTCCGGACAACACTGGAACTGATCAGACTCCTCTGTCTAATAGGTGCTGCTCATGCATGGTTGTTTACATGTTTGGGCGGGTTTAGTGACATCTCTGAACAGTCAAATGGACTGTGTCTGTGATACAATATCCATAGTCAACGTCTATCTTCAGGCATTCTGGTAACTGGGGTGATGCAAAACCTTTATTGATGTGTGTATATTTCTTTTGGTTTGTAAGTTGTAGGAAACTTACAAGTACATTTCCGTGTTGAAATATGCTTGTTTCTTTGTATGTTGACAGTGACGGGTCCGTATTGGGTCTTGGACACTGACTACGACAGCTACTCAATTGTCTGGGCCTGCAGGGAGCCTACAGATGAAACCTCCAACATTACGGGTAAATATTTCTATTTTAGCGTCCATTGCTGCATGTTTGTGAAACATCTTGCTCCTCTTCTAGCGTTATTGTACCGCAGGCCGCTAAAGATACAAAGCATTCCCAGGGATTCGGGAGAGGTTGAGATCTCTCCCGTTTACAACAAGGGTCGTCGGTTTGAAGCCTATGCATGTGTCGTTGAACTGTAGTAGAATTTTGGAAATTTCGATTTGGTGAATTATATCATTTCTAACGACCGATAGTCTCCTCTGTAGAGATCGATATGGATTCCGAAAACAGACAGTGTGAAAACATTTTGCGCTGCTTCTCCACGAGGTAGAGAAAGCAGTAGATGCTGGCACGCAGGTATACGTAATGTTCCTTGACGTCCAGAAAGCATTGCGTGATTATATTGAAAATACAGCATGTCATTCTTAAGGGAGAGCGAACTTTAGTGGTATAAGTAACGTCGTAACTTATAAGTAATGTAGTGTACTGTATTAGCTGCGCGGATCTCTCTCTGTCTCTTTTTTTCTTTGGCCGTATTTGTATGTATTTACGGAATTTCCGTCGGTTGTTGGAGGAACATAGACATCTTAATATTTTGAATACACGCTGTTGATGTTCCAAAGTTGTTGATACACCCACTGCTCATGTGAAAATCTACACAGGGTCCAAACAGTGTATCTAGTCTATGCAAACTAACTTGCACACAGGGTTTTTAAATTTAATAAAGCAAATTTTCGTATAACATTTCGACACATTTTTTAAGGTTTTAACTGATGTAGGGAGAATCACCTAAAACATGCACCGCAAATATTGCGGAAATGGGAAGTGCTATTGATGTATCGTTTTCACAGAATGGATTGGTAGTCAGGGGCTCGCATTGTCAGCGAATAAACAGTTGTAATAACAGTTTTAAAGTGTATTTTTTGTGCAACATAGACTTTTTAAAATGGTTAATGCCTATGAACATTAACAAATTAAAATTAGTGTAAATAAGTAGTCAGTAGTATTTGTTGCAGGATTCTAGTGCGAGTCGGTCACGAGATATCGTGTTATGAAGAGCTCCCACATCGACATTTGTTTGTGCCATTCAAGCTCCACAGTTGCTAGGTACGATGTTCTTATGTTTGCGAGTGGACGATAGAATTTACCAGTGTAGAAAAAGCCGACATGCTCATAGTGTATGGAGACTATAGGCAGAATGCAGTTCGTTCTTGAACGGTGTATGCGCATGATA
This sequence comes from Schistocerca americana, assembly GCF_021461395.2. NCBI lineage: Eukaryota > Metazoa > Arthropoda > Insecta > Orthoptera > Acrididae > Schistocerca > Schistocerca americana. The sequence goes on from NC_060119.1 coordinate 548,079,763, forward strand.
TCCCAATAGACGTCAACCACCACTGCAGTTATTTATCAAACTCTTTAACCAGTTACGTGAAGATGGTAGTGTAACACGTAGACAACGTAACAGAAGGAAATAAGTGACGAGAGAAGAGGAGGAAATTAATGTCCTTTCTGCTGCTGCAGTTGCTCCGCACGTTAGCTGCCGCGCAATCGCACAAGGAAGTGTCACGAGTCAGGCAAGTGTCCTACGCATTCTCCATCGACATAGGTTCCATCCCTGTCACATCTCTCTCCATCAAGAGGTGCATGGGAACGCCTATGAGAACTTCTGTACGTCTGCTTCTACATCATACTCCGCAAGACACCTAATGGTGTGTGGCGGAGGGTACTTTTTCTACTGCTAAACGATCTCTCCAATCCTGTTCCACCCGTGAACAACCCATGGGAAGAAAACCTGTCGTTAAGCCTCTGTATTGATTCTAATTTCTCGAGACGTATGCAGAGGGAATTAATATGTTGTCCGACTCTTCCCGGAAAGTGCTCTCTAGAATCCAATACTAAATCTTTCCATGATGCACAATGCCTCTCTTGTAATGTCTGCCACTGGAATTTGGTGAGCACCACCGTAACGGTCTCGTGCCGACTAAACGACCCCGTGACGAAATGTGCCACTCTTCATTGGATGTTCTCCATCACTTCTACATCTACATCTACATCCATACTCCGCAAGCCACCTGACGGTGTGTGGGGGAGGGTACTTTGAGTACCTCTATCGGTTCTCCCTTCTATTCCAGTATCGTATTGTTCGTGGAAAGAAAGATTCTCGGTATGCCTCTGTGTGGGCCCTAATCTCTCTGATTTTATCCTCATAGTCTCTTCGCGAGATATGCGTAGGAGGGAGCAATATACTGCTTGACTCCCCGGTGAAGGTATGTTCTCGAAACTTGAACAAAAGCCCGTACCGAGCTACTGAGCGTCTCTCTTGCAGAGTCTTCCACTGGAGTTTATATATCATCTCGGTAACGCTATCGCGATTACTAAATGATCCCGTAACGAAACGCGCTCCTCTCCGTTGGATCTTCTCTGTCTCTTCTATCAACCCTATCTGGTATCGATCCCACACCGGTCAGCAGTATTCAAGCAATAGACGAACAAGTGATCTGTAACCTTCTTCCTTTGTTTTCGGATTGCATTCCTTAGAATTCTTCCAATGAATCTCAGTCTGGCATCTGCTTTACCGACGATTAATTTTATATGGTCATTCCATTTAAAATCACTCGTAATGCGTACTCCCAGACAATTTATCGAATTAACTGCTTCCTGTTGCTGACCTGCCATATTGTAGCTAAATGATAAAGGATCTTTTTTTCTATGTTTTCGCAGCACGTTACACTTGTCTACATTGAGATTCAATTGCCATTCCCTGCACCATGCGTCAATTCGTTGCAGATCCTCCTGCATTTTAGTAAAATTTTCCATATTTACAACCTCTCGATATACTACACCATCATACGCAAATATCCTCAGTGAACTTACGATGTTATCCACAAGGTTATTTATATATACACTACTGGCCATTAAAATTTCTACATCAAGAAGAAATGCAGATGATAAACGGGTGTTAATTGGACAAATATATTATACTACAACTGACATGTGATTACATTTTCATGCAATTTGGGTGCATAGATCCTGAGAAATCAGTACCCAGGACAACCACCTCTGGCCGTAATAAGGGCCTTGATACGCCTGGGCATTCAGTCAAACAGAACTTGGAAGGCGTGTACAGGTACAGTTGCCCATGCAGCTTCAACACGATACCACAGTTCATCAAGAGTAGTGACTGGCGTATTGAGACGATCCAGTAGCTCGGCCACCATTGACCAGACCTTTTCATTTGGTGAGAGATCTGGAGAATGTGCTGGCCAGGGCAGCAGTCAAACATTTTCTGTATCCAGGAAGGCCCGTACAGGACCTGCAACATGCGGCCGTGCATTATCCTGCTGAAACGTAGGGTTTCGCAGGGATAGAATGAAGGGTAGAGCCACGGGTCGTAACACATCTGAAATGTAACTCCCACTGTTCAAAGTGCCGTCAATGCGAACAAGAGGTGACCGAGACGTGTAACCAATAGCACCGCATACCATCACGCTGGGTGATACGCCAGTACGGCGATGACGAATACACGCTTCCAATGTGCGTTCACCGCGATGTTGCCAAACACGGATGCGACCATCATGATGCTGTAAAGAGAACCTTGATTCATCCGAAAAAATGACGTTTTGCCATTCGTGCACCCAGGTTCGTCGTTGAGTACACCATCGCAGGCGCTCCTGTCTGTGATGCAGAGTCAAGGGTAACCGCAACCATGGTCTCCGAGCTGATAGTCCATGCTGCTGCAAACGTCGTCGAACTGTTCGTGCAGGTGGTTGTTGTCTTGCAAACGTCGCCATCTGTTGACTCAGGGATCGAGATGTGGCTGCACGATCCGTTACAGCCATGCGGATACGATGCCTATCATCTCGACTTCTAGTGATACGAGGCCGTTGGGATTCAGCACGACGTTCCTGAACCCACCGATTCCACATTCTACTAACAGTAATAGGATGTCGACCAACGTGAACAGCAATGTCGCGATACGATAAACCGCAATCGCGATAGGCTACAATCCGACCTTTATCAAAGTCGGAAACGTGATGATACGCATTTCTCCTCCTTACACGAGGCGTCACAACGTTTCACGTGTGTAGCACGTCACCTTCATGGTGTAGCAATTTTAATGCCCACTAGTGTATTTTGAATAGCAACGGTCCTACGACACTCCCCTGCGGCACGTCTGAAATCAGTCTTACTTCGGAAGACTTCTCTCCATTGAGAATGACATTCTGCGTTCTGTTATCTAGGAACTCTTCAATCCAATCACACAATTGGTCTGAGAGTCCATATGGTCCATATGCTTTTACTTTGTTCATTAAACTACTGTGGGGAACTGTATCAAATGCCTTGCGGCAGTCAAGAAACACGGCATTTACCTGGGACCCCGTGTCTATGGCCCTCTGAGTCTCGTGGACGAATAGCGCCAGCTGGGTTTTACACGATCGTCTTTTTCGAATCAGTGTCACGCACCACACATTTACACTCCATGGACGCTGACATTTCACCTAAGAAAGAGGTCCCTTCTGGAACGGCTCCCAAGCAGATGAACAATACTCAAAAATGGGTCGAACAAGCGCCTTGTAAGCCATTTCCTTCGTGGGTGAGTTACGTTTCCTTAAGATTCTTCCTAGGAATCTTCGTCTTGCACCTGCTTTTCTCATTATTTGTTTTATATTATCATCCAATTTACGGTCGCTCCGGATACTTACTCCCACATATTTTACGAAAAATACTGTTTCCAGAGTTTTGTCATCAATAGTGTAGCTGTACAGAAGTGGATTTCTTTTCCTATGTATACGAAATATGTTACATTATTTACGTTCAGGGTCAACTGCCAGAGCCAGTACCATTCATCATTTCTCTGGGGGTCATACTGCAAATAGTTACTATCTTCTGTCGTTGCTAATTTGGTATAGACAACCACATCATCATCTTAGAGAGCATCCGACACTTTCTACTAGACAATTTACATATAATGTAAACAGTAGCGGTCATATCACATTACCTTGGGGTACACCGTAAATTAACATCTGTCGATTTTGTTCCATTAAGAGCGACGTGTTGAATTCTGCCCCCCGGTAAGTCTTGAATCCAGTCGCAGATATGCTCCGATACTCTATAAGCTCGTATTTTTTTTCACTAAATGGCAGTGGGGTTTCCTGAAGTCAAGAAACATGGCATCAACCTAAGCGCCATTGTCTACGGAGAAACAGAGCGAGCTGTTTCGCAGGATCTCTGTCTGCGGAATCCATGTTGATTTTCACAGAGGAGATTTTCCTTCTCCAAAAACGTCATAATTCTTGAGTAGAAAATATGTTCCATAATTCTACAACAGATTGACGTCAACAGTATAGGTCTATAATTGTGTGCATCTGCCCTACGGCCCTTCTTAAAAACGGGAATGATATGCGCCTTCTTCCAGTCGCTAGGTAACCTTCGTTGCTCAAGCGTTCTTCAGTAAATTACTGCTATAGAGGGAACAAGTTCTTTCGAGTAATCTTTATAAAATTTTATAAGTATCTCATCTGGCCCTGACACCTTCCCACTACTAAGCGATTGTAGTGGGCGTTAAGACAATACTCCAGATGTATCATGTCTTTTGTTTAGTGATTGAACCACCTTTACCAAGCACGGGTAGGTAAACCACCGAAACATGTTCTATTGATCGTAGACAATCACCATTTGCTTTGTTAGGCGAAATGTCAGCGTCCATGGACTGTAAATGTGTGGTGCGTGACAATGAACCATCAGCTCATAGGCCCGTCTTTCATAGTTGCAACACTGAACACGCAGAGATATTGCAGCCTCGTAACAGGCTATCTTCCATGGATGCTAGAAGACATTCCTCTGCATACTAGGAGGAACCTGTGATATCAACATGATGGCTGCCCTGCTCATAGCGCACGAAATCCTACAGCTTGTGTTCATGAATCGTTTCCAAATCGGCGGACTGGACGCGGAAGATTTCTACCTTGGCGGCTCGTTCCCGTATCCGATGGCTGTAGACTTTTTTCTGTGGGGAAAGCTGACAGACGCTGTCTACAATGACACATCAACTGCATTAGATTATATGTAACGACGTATTACTATAGCCTACTCGGACATCTCCGCTTAAAAGTTTGCACGTGTGCAGTAGTCATTCCATACCAGACTGGAAGCGCGTGTTACCGCTGCCGGTGGTCATTTTGAACCCAATTGGTGCAAGCACTTCCCTTGTTCTTTAGTGTGCGCTACCAAAGCTGTAGTACAAGTGCAGGAACTTTTCAAAATGCGATATCTCGTAAACGACTCGCACTAGAATCCTGCAATAAACACCACTGACGTTCTAATTTACCCTACTTTTAGTTTGTTACTGTCAATAGGCATCGTTCCATTTAAAAAACCATATGTCTGAACAAAATATATAATTTTTGAATATCATTATAATCTGCTTATTGGCTAACAATACGAGCCCCTGACTACCAATCCGTTCTGTGGAAACTGCACTTCAGTAGCACTTACCGTTCGTGCAATAGCTGTGGCGCAAGTTTTAGGTGATTCACCTTGTATATTCTTACACACATTGATCACGTACATATGAACAATATAGAAACAGTGTACCTTGTCGTCTCAAAAGGATATGGAATCACATTTAAACGTGGTATCTATTTTATCATCAGTATTGATTGGTTTGCGTAGTAATCACAACAAAATTATTTTATTAACGCATATTATGCCTAGTAAATACTACTATATTTAAGATCCGTTTCTTTTTCCATGTACTTCTGACAAAGCATGGAATGTCAGATCCCTTAACTCAGTAGGTAGGTTAGAAATTTTAACAAGGGAAATGGATCGGTTAAAGTTATGTATAATGGGAATTAGTGAAGTTCGGTATCAAGAGGAACAAGACTTCTGGTCAGGTGAATACAGAGTTATAAATCCAAAATCAAATATGGGTAATGCAGGAGTAGGTTTAATAATGAATAAAAAAATAGGAGCAAGGGTAAGCTACTACAAACATCATAGTGAACGCATTATTGTCAGCTGTGCTGCGTTTTGGCCCTGGAAGATCATTCTCAATAAATTGAATATTCTTACCTCATTGAAGTCGCCGGATAACGCGTATATATCTGCTCCTATAAGAAATTTTTCTGGCACATCCCAGTGCAATGCTGGCCGCTAGATTTGTCATGTATAAAAAGAAACAAGTGATTTTTCTTTATGATAATCGGGATGACCATGGATTGCAGAAATTAGTAAATTCTTTAAATTCAGATGAATGATTGTCAAAAAGTTAATTTTGTAAAAAAGATTATTATTAAAAGATTTTTTAAAACACTTACATGGGACTTGATGTAACAATAGTACAAATTTAGTTGTAACAAATTAGATATGCGCGCGTCTGTTTTTACTTTATACTACATCTCTCAGGCACGACGGCCCAACCGCCCGACTGGGAGCTAACACCACTACTGCCGACACTGCTCTTACTGCAGCCGACACTGCTCTCGGGTCTGAGATTCTCTTATAGCTTAGATATCGCAGGCATCGCGTGAACAATCCATCGAAATTACATCTGCTCGAGTGCGCTAGCAATAAATTCCTTAGTCATGGACCTCTTACAGTATGAATATCAAGAGCTCAAATGGAAAACCAGTTCTATGCAAAGAAGGGATAGCAGAAAGGTGGAAGGAATATATAGAGGGTCTATACAAGGGCGATGTACTTGAGGGCAATATTAAGGAAATGGAAGAGGACGTAGATGAAGATGAAATAGGAAATACGATACTGCGTGAAGAATTTGGCACAGCACAGAAAGACCTAAGTCGAAACAAGGCCCCGGGAGTGCATAACATTCCATTAAAACTACTGATAGCCTTAGGAGAGCCAACCCTGACAAAATTCTATCATCTGGTGACCAAGATGTATGAGACAGGTGAAATACCCTCAGACTTCAAGAATATAATAATCCCAAAGAACACAGGTGTTGACAGGTGTGAAAATTACCAAACTATCAGTTTAATAAGTCACGGTTGCAAAATGCTAACACGAATTCTTTACAGACGAATGGGAAAACTGGCAGAAGTCGACCTCGGGAAGATCAGTTTGGATTCCGTAGAAATGTTGGAACACGTGAGGCAATACTGACCTCAGGAATTATTTTAGAAGATAGGTTAAGGAACGGCAAACCTACGTTTCTAGCATTTGTAGACTTAGAGAAAGCTTTTGAGAATGTTGATTGTAATATTCTCTTTCAAATTCTGAAGGTGGCAGGGACCAAGTACAGGGAGCGAAGGTTATTTACAATTTGTACAGAAACTAAGTGACAGTTATAAGAGTCGAGGGGCATGAAAGGGAAGCAGTGGTTGGGAAGGGAGTGAGACAGCGTTGTTGCCTATCCCCGATGATATTCAATCTGTATATTGAGCAAGTAGTAAGGGAAACAAAAGAGGAATTTTAAGTAGGAATTAAAATCCATGGAGACGAAATAAAAACTTTGAAGTTTGCCGTTGACACTGTTATTTTGTCGGAGACAGCAAAGGACCTGGAAGAGCAGTTGAACGGAATGGACAGTGTCTTGAAAGGAGGATATAAGATGAACATCAAAACGTGGATAATGGAATGTAGTCAAATTCCATTAGGTGATGCTGAGGGAATTAGATTAGGAAATGAGTCACTTAAAGCAGTAAATGAGTTTTGCTATTTGGGAAGCAAAATAACTGGTGATAGTCGAAGTAGAGAGGATATAAACTGTAGACTGGCGATGGCAAGGAAAGCTTTTCTGTAGAAGAGGAATTTGTTAACATCGAGTATTGATTTTAAATCTTTTCTGAAAGTATTTGTATGGAGTGCACCCATGTACGGAAGTGAAACATGGTCGATAAATAGTTTAGGCAAGAGGAGAATAGAAGCTTTCGAAATGTAGTGCTACAGAAGAATGCTGAAGATTATATGTGTAGATCATGTAACTAATGAGGAGATACTGAACAGAATTGGGGAGAAGAGGATTTTGTGGCGCAACTTGACTAGAAGAAGGGGTCGGTTGATAGGACATGATCTGAGGCATCAAGGGATCACAAATTTAGAACTCGAGGGCATCGTGATGGGTAAAAATGGTAGAGAGAGACCAAGAGATGAATACACTTAGCAGATTTAGAAGGATGTAGGTCGAAGTAGTTACCTGGAGATGAAGAAACTTCCACAGGATATAGTAGCATGGAGAGCTGCATCAAACCAGCCTCTGGACTGAAGGCCACAACAACAACAACAACAACAGCATTGGTTGAATTCCCGAAAATATTGAGAGAAGTATTTTTTTTATTGCTAACGGTGACGTATGGAAGTGAAACATGGACGATAAATACACTCCTGGAAATTGAAATAAGAACACCGTGAATTCATTGTCCCAGGAAGGGGAAACTTTATTGACACATTCCTGGGGTCAGATACATCACATGATCACACTGACAGAACCACAGGCACATAGACACAGGCAACAGAGCATGCACAATGTCGGCACTAGTACAGTGTATATCCACCTTTCGCAGCAATGCAGGCTGCTATTCTCCCATGGAGACGATCGTAGAGATGCTGGATGTAGTCCTGTGGAACGGCTTGCCATGCCATTTCCACCTGACGCCTCAGTTGGACCAGCGTTCGTGCTGGACGTGCAGACCGCGTGAGACGACGCTTCATCCAGTCCCAAACATGCTCCATGGGGGACAGATCCGGAGATCTTGCTGGCCAGGGTAGTTGACTTACACCTTCTAGAGCACGTTGGGTGGCACGGGATACATGCGGACGTGCATTGTCCTGTTGGAACACCACGTTCCCTTGCCGGTCTAGGAATGGTAGAACGATGGGTTCGATGACGGTTTGGATGTACCGTGCACTATTCAGTGGCCCCTCTACGATCACCAGTGGTGTACGGCCAGTATAGGAGATCGCTCCCCACACCATGATGCCGGGTGTTGGCCCTGTGTGCCTCGGTCGTATGCACTCCTGATTGTGGCGCTCACCTGCACGGTGCCAAACACGCATACGACCATCATTGGCACCAAGGCAGAAGCGACTCTCATCGCTGAAGACGACACGTCTCCATTCGTCCCTCCATTCACGCCTGTCGCGACACCACTGGAGGCGGGCTGCACGATGTTGGGGCGTGAGCGGAAGACGGCCTAACGGTGTGCGGGACCGTAGCGCAGCTTCATGGAGACGGTTGCGAATGGTCCTCGCCGATACCCCAGGAGCAACAGTGTCCCTAATTTGCTGGGAAGTGGCGGTGCGGTCCCCTACGGCACTGTGTAGGATCCTACGGTCTTGGCGTGCATCCGTGCGTCGCTGCGGTCCGGTCCCAGGTCGACGGGCACGTGCACCTTCCGCCGACCACTGGCGACAACATCGATGTACTGTGGAGACCTCACGCCCCACGTGTTGAGCAATTCGGCGGTACGTCCACCCGGCCTCCCGCATGCCCACTATACGCCCTCGCTCAAAGTCCGTCAACTGCACATACGGTTCACGTCCACGCTGTCGCGGCATGCTACCAGTGTTAAAGACTGCGACGGAGCTCCGTATGCCACGGCAAACTGGCTGACACTGACGGCGGCGGTGCACAAATGCTGCGCAGCTAGCGCCATTCGACGGCCAACACCGCGGTTCCTGGTGTGTCCGCTGTGCCGTGCGTGTGATCATTGCTTGTACAGCCCTCTCGCAGTGTCCGGAGCAAGTATGGTGGGTCTGACACACCGGTGTCAATGTGTTCTTTTTTCCATTTCCAGGAGTGTAGTTTGGACAAGAAGAGAATAGAAGCTTTCGAAATGTGGTGCTACAGAAGAATGCTGAATATTAGATGGGTAGATCACATAACTAATGAGGAGGTATTGAATAGAATTGGGGAGAAGAGGAGTCTGTGGCACAACTTGACAAGAAGAAGGGACCGGTTGGTAGGACATGTTCTGAGGCATTAGGGGATCACGAATTTAGCATTGGAGGGCCGTGTGGAGGGTAAAAATCGAAGAGGGAGACCAAGAGATGAATACACTAAGCAGATTCAGAAGGATGTAGGTTGCAGTAAGTACTGGGAGATGAAGAAGTTTGCACAGGATGAAGTAGCATGGAGAGCTGCATCAAACCAGTCTCAGGACTGAAGACAACAACAAACAACAGTGACGCCAAATACAAGTTTTGATGGATTTAGCTTTAAAAATTCTTTCGTAATAAAATATTTTCATAAAACGTTTCAGTACCTATTTCTCCCCCTTAGGGGTTGAATTTCCAAAAACAGTGAACATGTTTTTTTTGTTTCCCACCTAGAACTCAAATACCAATTTTCATAGATACGGCTTAAAATGCACTAGTAGTTCTTTAATAATAATTTTTTTTATAAAAGCTTTCTCCCACTGTCTCCAATTTACAATAACGCTGAAACATTTATTTTTTTATGTCTGATGGAGAAACCAAATACCAATCATCATTGTTCTAGTTTCGAAATTGCCTTAACAGTGACATTCTTTCAAAAAACGTTTCATCCCCTATTTGACAAGCTAAGTAGTCGAATTTCGAAAAATCCCCTCTTAAACGATGACAAGATCAACACCCTCTCCAGATTTCAAGTTTCCACCCTTAGCGGTTTTTTCTGGTCGATGATGAGTGTCTGAATCTGCCAGGACAGTTTTTTTTTATATATATAAGTGACCTGGTGGATCACGTTGGAAGTTCCATGAGACTCTTCACAGATGGTGCTGTTGTCTACAGAGAAGTCACAAAGCTGGAAAACTGTATGGAAATACAGGAAGACATGCGAACGATCGACGCTTGGTGCAGGAACTTGCAGTTCACTCTTAACATAAAAAATGTTATGTATTATGAGCGAATGGGGAAAAGGAGGCATTATTTTATGATTACACGATTCCAGAACAATCGTTACACGCATTCACTTTAATAAAACACAGGCGGCTTACTACGGCTTCACAGGCGAGGCAGTAAGTATCTATGGTTGGAGGTCTTCTCTGGCAATTTTGTTTACGAGTCACTGCATAGCGTTATGGTTCAGAGACGAACGTTGAGTAACTGATTATCCTAGCATAACTTTAATGATTGAAACAGTGCAGGACACGAAAGTTCTCAGGGGACATGACTTCATCAACAAACGTTAACATACTGTACGTGGACTATTGGTAAAGTCTGTCAGCAGGTGGTGTCGCTTTGTCATCACCACTGGTCTTCTCTTCATGTGAATAAGTTCCAGGGAGTTAAACCTCTTCCCCTGGCTTGGCTGACCTCCTCTTGGCCCTCTCGCCGCGAGGAGATCCTTTCAGCTAGGCTACGTATTGGCTACTGTCTTTTAGGCATTGCCGTTTGTTAAGTGGTGATCCCTCACTACTTTGTTCTCATTGTCATCAACCTTTGACGGTTCGCCATTTACTGACCATATGCCCCTTTCTTAACCACTTGCCGTCTGAGTTATCGGCCCTTTTAGCGAACGACACGCGGGCTGTTGACGGAGTTTTATATTTCATCCGTCGTAGCAATATGGTGAAGGAGATCTTAGTCTTTAGTTCAGGACCTCCATTGTCTCTACTGCGTATTTTGAGGACTTTTCTCCAAGAGGAAGTCTTAATTTTTACGTGTTTTTCCTTCCATCTATCGGGATTAAAGGGTAGCCACTTTTAATTCCTTTTTTGTCTTCGTGTTATAAGGTTCTGACATGAGCGCATATGATCTTAGTTTCTTCAGCGCCATAAAAAGCCCTTCAGCTACTTCTCTACGTAGTAGCCGCTCCGACTTATACGTTTGTCGTAGCTTTGCGCCAACTTTCCAGACCCTCGTCATAGAAGGCCACGGCATGTACTTTCCGCCAATTCTTTACGCTGGTCTACAACTCGTTGTCCGTGTCAGAATGTTGTATTCATAGGCAGTGGCTCATTAGCGCAGACATGAAACACAGGGGAGCCAATTACCGGCTGTATTGTGGGTGATCAAACACTTCGCATCAAAAACGCTGAAGGAGCATCTTCATTGCCCCTGCAGAGCGCGGCCGAGAAGTCTAATGAAGAAGGAAACGCATGGCAGTTGTGTTATGTGGGCTGCATGACAGCAGGCGAAATCTCTCACCACCTCCTCATACTTGGCGGGAGGGTATATTTATCCAGGCATCTTCAAGTGCTCACTGTGCGCCCAGAACTGAAAAGAGCAACTAGACACGATCGATGGGCCTACAAGAGACACTGTCCAACAGATCTGTGCAAGTCTTCATTGGATTTTCACTGTGGTTTCCATTTCGCGGCAAATCAGGCCCTACTTTGCGATGAGGCGTAGTAGTTCAGCCATTTTGTTTATAAAATATATACACAAACCTTCCTCATCACCCTTTACACACAAACAGAAAATTACAACATATTTACAACATGTGTCTGCCCCTGTAGCGGAGGCCACATTGCAGCTGACTGGCGTCCGGAAGACACAGGTTCGATTCCTCCAACTGTCAGGGATTTTTCCTTGGTGAAAGGCTTGAACGGGTTGTACTTAGGCTTCCAATGCCAATTGTGGAGGTAGTTAAGCAAGTAGTTGCGGCTCCAGGTCACGAGAACTGACAATGGACAGGTGAGTGGTGTGCTGACCCCACAGCCCTTCACACCGCATCTAATGACGCCATTGGCAAAGGATGACACGATAATCAGTCGGTACCGACGCGCCCGCCAAGGCCTGCGCACGGTATTTATATTTACAAGTCTGGAAATTTGCGTACGATATGATTTAATATGATACGACCACATATAACTTATGGAAGGTAAGGCAGATGCGAGATTGAGAGAATTGTCAGCACATGTAGTCCATCCATGGAGGAGGCAGCTTAGAAAACTCTCGTTGGACCAGTATTGTAATACTGCTCACCAGTCTGGAAGCGCACTTTGTGGAGACAGGATTGACTGGTTAATCAGAGAAGGTCCAAAGAACAGCAGAATGTTTCGTTACAGGGTTACTGTTCAGTCTTTCAATGTTTACGCTCCTTACACGAAGCGAGACGTCGTTTGGCATTTACCGGCGTGATGTGTGGCTTATGAGCAGCCGCTCGACCCTGTTTAATCTACTCCAGAGCCAGAAGCTGCAAGAGAGGCTTTTTGAATCATGGTGCAGTTTACGCTTAAAATTCGGAGAGCATACATTCCTAGAGGAGTCATCCAATGTATTGCCTCCTCCTATGTACAACACATAGCCCATGAAGGTAAAATTAGGGGGAATCGAAGGAAAGAAGATACGGTTCAATGTGCTGTCAACGTCAACGCTGGTAGAGACGGTGCAGAAGTTGGAATTGCTTTGTTTGAGACTGGGGGAGGGATGTCGTCCGTGCCCCTTCCAAGGAACCATCCGTACATTTGCCTGGAGCGGTGTAGCGAAATCGTGAAAAACTTAAATCTGGATATTTGGAAATTGATTTAAACTGCCGTCCTAAAGAATGCGAGTCAAGTGTGTTAGCCACTGCGCCACCAGAGAGATATGAGTCCACACTGAGGCTTACCACCAATAGTTCCTCGCCACGCGGAGTGGCCGCGCGGTTTGAGGCGCCATGTACGGATGGCGCGTCCCCTTCCGCCGGAGGTTCGAGTCCTCCCTCGGACATGGGTGTGTATGTTGTTCTTATCATAAGTTAGTTTAAGTTAGTTTAAGCAGTGTGTAAGTCTAGAGACCGATGACCTCAGCAGTTTGGTCCCTCAGGAATTCACACACATTTGAACATTTGGACAATAGTTCTTCCCGTGGACCATTCGCGGCTAGAAAAGCAAAGGGGGAAGTGACAGCGATGCAAAAAGTATGCTTTGCCACAGACCACGAAATAGCTTGCGGAGTATAGACATAGATGTAGTTGTTGTTCATCCACGAAAGTGTTGTATGCACATTTAAAGCTCTAATCAATATTTTCACCTTTTTAATTTTAGCAGTTGCAAGAGAAAAACCTGATTTGTACTTCCGTAAATTAAGTTTAATTGTGGTGAAAGGCAATGAAGAACTGGCAGCTGTTGGGTCACATCTTCTTGAGCAAAGACAATTCAACAAGCCGCGTTTCCTAAGCTCAGTAAGCTTAGTGAGAGAGACAGATTATCGGAAAATACTGCCAATACACGTAGACTGAGGTGACAAAAGCCATGGGATTGCACACATGCAGATGGCGGAGGTGTCGCGCACACAAGGTATAAAAGGGAAGTGCACAGGCGGAGATGTATTTTGTACTCAGGCGATTTGTGTGAAAAGGCTTTCGACGTCATTATGGCCGCACGACAGGAATCAAAAGATCTTGAACGCGGGATGGTTAGAATGGCTGTGAGCACTATGGGACTTAACATCTGAGGTCATCAGTCACCTAGAACTTCGAACTACTCAAACCTAACTAACCTAAGAACATTACACACATCCATGCCCGAGACAGGATTCGAACCTGCGACCGTGGCGATCGCGTGTTTCAAGACTGAAGCCCCTAGAACCGCTCGGTCACAGCGGCCGGCTACGAAATGGTAGTTGGAGCTAGAAGCATAGGATATTCCATTTCAGAAATCGTCAGGGAATGCAATATTCTGAGATTCACGGTGTCAATAGTGTGCCGAGAATACCACATTTCAGGCATTACCTCTCATCAAGGACAACGCAGTGGCCGAAGGGCTTCACTTAACGACCGAGAGCAGCGGCGTTTACGTGAAGTTGTCATTGTTAATAGCATAGAAACACTGCGTGAAATAACCGCAGAAGCCGATTTGGGACGTACGACGAATGTATCCGCTAAGACAGTGCGGCGAAATGTGACGTTAGCGGGCTATGGCGGCAGATGACCGACGGGAGTGTCTTTGCTAACAGCACGACATCGCTTGCAGCGCCTCTCCTTGGCTCGTCACCATGTCGGTTGGACGCTAGACGACTGGTTAGCCGTGACCTGGTCAAATGAGTCACGATTTCAGTTGGTAAGAGCTGATGGGAGCGCGCGGGTGTGGCGCTCATCCACGAAGCCATGGACCCAAGTTCTCAACAAGGCACTGTGCAAACTGGTGGTGGCTCCATAATAGTGTGCACTGTCTTTACTTGGATTAGAATGGGTCCTCTGGTTCAACTGAAACGACCATTGACTGGAAACAGTCATGTTAGGCTGCTTGGAAAACATTTCATGTCCTCCTTGCTCCGTCCGTCATTGGTTATCTTGCCGCCTAGGTTGCACGAATTCCTTAACTTCATTTGCTTTGTGATAATCAGTCTTGATGTTAAGTTGCTCGCTGTTCTAATTTCTGCTAGTTATCGTTACTTTCGTCTTTCTTCCTCTCAATCCATATTCTTTAGTCATTAGACTGTTCATTCCATTCAGCAGATCATATAATTCTTCTTCACTTTCACTCGGGATAGCAATGTCGTCAGCGAATCGTGTCACTGATATCCTTTCACTTTGAATTTTAATTCCACTCCTGAACATTACTTTTATTTCCATGATTGCTTCTTCGATGCACAGATTGAACAGCAGGGGTGAAAGACTGTATCCTCGTCTTACAACGTTTTTAATCTGGGCACCTCGTTCTTGATCGTCCACTCTTATTATTCCCTCTTGGCACTTTTAAATATTGTACATTACCCGCCTCCCCCTATAACTTATCCCTATTTTTCTCAGAATTTCGAACATATTTTACACTGTCGTACTCTTTTCCAGGTCGACAAATCCTATGAACGTGTCTTCATTTTCCTCTAGTCTTGCTTCCATTATCAACCGCATCGTCATAATTGCCTCTCTGGTGCCTGTACCTTTCCTAGAGCCAAATTGATCGTCATCTAATACGTCCTCAATTTTCTTTTCCATTCTTCCTGTCCGTAACTTGGGTGCATGAGGTGTTAAGCTGATTGTGCGATAACTCTCGCACTTGTCAGCTCTCGCAGTCTTTGGAATTGTGTGAATGTTATTTTTCCGAAAGTCAGATGATATGTCGCCAGAGCCATACATTCTACAACAAAGTGAATAGTCTTTTTGTTGCCACTTCCCCAATAATTTTAGAAATTATGATGGAATTTTATCCATCCCTTCTGCCTTATTTGATCTTAACTCCTTCAAAGCTCTCTTAAATTCTGATTCCAATACTGGATCCCTTATCTCCTCTAAATCGACCCCTGCTTCTTCTTCTATCACTCAGACAAACCTTTACCCTCATAGAGGCCTTCAGTGTTATCTTTCCACCTACTCGCTCTCTCCTCTGCATTTAACAGTGGAATTCCCACTGCACTATTAATGTTACCGCCCTTGCTTTTAATTTCACGAAAGTTGTTTTGACTCCCCTGTACGTTGAGTCAGTTCTTCCGACCATCATTTCTTTATCGATTACTTCACTTTTCATGCAGCCATTTCGGTCTTAGCTTCCTTGCTCTTCCTATTTATTTTATTCATCACCGACTTTTATTTCTATATACCTGAATTTCCCTGAACATTTTTGTACTTCCTTCTTTCACTGATCAGCTGAAATATTTCTTCTGTTGCCCATGGCTTCATCGCATTATCATCTTTGTACCAATGTTTTTCTTCGCAACTTCTGTGATTATCCGTTTTAGAAATATCCATTCATCTTGAACTGTAGTGCCTACTGAGCTATTCCTTATTGCTGCATCTATAGCCTTAGAGAACTTCAAGTGCATCTCGTCATTCCATAGTACTTCCACGTCGTACCTCTTTGCGTACTGATTCTTCCTGACTAATCTCTTAAACTTCAGCCTACTCTTCGTGCTACTACATTGTGATCTGTCCACATCTGCTCCTCGGTACACCTTACATTAAAGTATCTTTTGCAATCTCTGTCTGATCATAATGTAATCTAACTGAGATCCTCGCGCATCAGCCAGCCTTGTCCAAGTACGCCTCCTCCTCTTGTGATTCTTGAACAGAATGTTCGCTGAAATTTATTACAACACTCAATTAGTTTTTCTCCTCTCTCATTCCTTGTCCCAAGCTCATACTCTCCTGTAATCTTTTCTTGTACTCCTTCCCCTTAAACTGCATTCCAGTTCCCCATGTCTGTTAGATTTTCATCTCAGTTTACATACTGTATGTCTCTTTCAATATCCTCATATAATTTCTCTATCTCATCTTCAGCTTACGACGTCGGCATGTATATCTGAACTATTGTTGTCGTCGTTAGGTTGCTGTCGATTTGATAAGAATAACCCTGTCATTGATCTGTTCACAGTAGTACACTCTCTGCCCTACCTTTTTATTCATAACGAATCCTACTCCAGTTATACCATTTTCTGGAACTGTTGTTATTACTATTGACTCATCTGACCAGAAATTTTTGTCTTTTTTCCATCTCAGGTCGATGATCCCTACCATATCTAAATCGAGCCTTTTTATTTCCCTTTTCAGATTTTCTAGCTTCCATACCACGCTCAAACTTCTGACATTGCACGCCCCACCTCATAAAACGTTATTCTTTCGTTGGTTATTCAATCTTTTTCTTATGGTCACCCACCTTTTGGCATCCCCTTCCCAGAGATCCGAATGCGGGAATATTCCGGAATCTTTTGCAATGGAGGGATAATCACGACAGTTTTTCACTTGCAGACTACATGTCCTGTGGATACACGTTATATGACTTTAATGCGGTGCTTTCCGTTGCCTTTTACATCCTGATGCCGCAGATCATTGCTGACGCAGGCAGATATCATCATTAAATTTAACTTGATGGATAATCTTCGGTTTTTCTTACACACGTAAAACAGGCGTACTGCAATAACAATGTATACAGGTGGGCGAACCAAGTGTGTTAGAGCACTGTAGACTTCACCATGTCATTCCTCCAGAAAGAAAAGACAGTCTAAGGTGGCCATAGAAATTTCCGAATTTTGACCTAGCTGCTACCAAAGATTTCAAATTCTAACACAGCCATATCGAACGTTTTGCAGAGAACTCGTGGATCCTGTCGCGGAGTGCCCAGCTGACAACAGAGCAGGAGCAGCAGGTGAATGACAAGCTGGAGGCCCTGGGTCTGCCGAGGAGCCGCTACACAGACACCCCACAGGATCCACAACAGTGCACTGTCAGAGTCAGCACATGCGACAAGCCGGCTGCCAAGGAATTTGACATTTCTAAGGTTAACACCCAATGTAGTTATGGCAGCTGCAGCCGTGAACTTCTGACTGTTGAGCTACTGCTGACCACTGTGCCTCCTGTATGTTTGTGCAGTATCAGGGCGTGTGGTACGAGATCGCCAAGTTGGGAGAGGCTCCGTTCGAGGAGGGCGGCCAGTGCATCACGGCGGAGTACACAGTGGCTGGCGACAACAACGTGACCGTACACAACAGACTGTTCAGCACATCTACTGGGACCTTTAACGACATCATCGGCTGGGCCGAGTTGGACGACCCTGACTCCGGAGAGGCCAAATTCACAGTGCACTTCCCAGGCGTACCAGGTCGGTATCGTGTATACTGACTACATCCGTTAACTACCTCAACGAAGTATTGAATCCATTATTGGATGTGTAACAGAAGTAATTAAGAGCATATAATATTAATGATGAAATAGCTTAAAATACAATAATTCTAAGAATGTTTCTACTTACAAGGGAAACTTCCCATCCTAGGCCCCTCAGATTTACTCATAAAGTTGCCCAGTGGTTGGCCCATCAAGAACTGGGCATAGATCATGCATGAAAACAAGAAGGAAGTGTACTGAGTTTTGAAGAAAGAAACAAAATAGGAACAGTGAACAGTCCAAGCTCAAGATGTATAACTTCGAGCAAATTGCGAGAACCGCGGCTTCGTGGTTGTGTGGTCCTGGTGTTGGACTGCAAAGCGAGAGATCCGCGTTCAAATCACATGCATGCCCTTTTCTTCCACAAAAATTAGTACTCTCTGTTCAGTCATTGACGTATCTGTTCTCCTCCTACACTCTTGGCAGTTGTCATATACTGGTTATAAAAAACGAGTCATGTGGTAATAATTTTTTGCATCGCAGGTGAGTATGATGAATAGTGACAGCAGGCGAGACATCGCATAGACCTCCCACAGAAGTGGAAACAACAAATAAACGGTTGTGAACTGTGTTATAAGAAAGAACGTCAAGAGTCAAAACTTCCAAAACGGAACACATGGGTCATAACATACGATACTTGTGTAGAACAAATAGGAGAAACGGACGACTGCCGGTTCCTACCTTGTATTTCGCTTTTCCAAACGGGTGTGACACCACAGCACAGACACAAATTTGAATATAGCGAAATGACCGGGCGGAAAATTCATAATTTTCTGACAAAAAGCAAACATGTGGCAGGAGGGAGATTCGAACACAGAATCCCGTTCTAGTTCAGGACCATGACCACAGGACCACGACACTGAACCGCGCGGGGTAACCGCGCGGTCTAGGGCGCTTGCCACGAGTTGCGCGGCCTCCCCTTTTGGGGGTTCGAGTCCTCCTTCGGGCATGGATGTGTGTGTTGTCCTTAGGGTAAGTTAGTTTAATTTAGATTAAGTAGTGTGTAAGCCTAGGGACGGATGACCTCTGTAGTTTGGTCCCATAGGAACTTACCACAAATTTCCAAATTTTTCCACGACGCCGTGGCTACCGAAGTTAGCTCGATGTTGCGCATCCTGAACGTGGATCGTTCATTGTTTCTATTTTGCTTCTTCTTTCACAGTTCAGTACGCCTTCTTCCTGTTTTCATGTGTGATCTGTGTTCAGTTTTAGACGGGCTATCCAGTGGACCATCTTACCACTAAATATGATGGGGTTATGGTGTGGAGTTTCCCTATTTTGCTTCATCTTTCACAGTTCAGTACGCCTTCTTCCTGTTTTCATGTGTGATCTGTGTTCAGTTTTAGACGGGCTATTCAATGGACCATCTTACCACTAAATATGATGGGGCTGTGGTGTGGAGTTCCCCTTGTTAGATGTAATTCAAGATATGACTTTTTGGGTTGTAAGTTGTAGAAAACTGATATGCCTATTTCCGTGTTCACACATGACTGTTTCTTCGTGTGTTGACAGTGACGGGCCCCTATTGGGTCCTGGATACAGACTACGAGACCTATTCGGTTGTCTGGGCCTGCAGGGAGCCTACAGATGAAACCTCCAACATTACGGGTACGTATTTCCTCTTTAGTGTCCATTGCTGCATGTATCCGAAACAACTTGTTCCTCTTCTAACAGTATTGTATCATCGGTCGCTTGTGACATAAAGTACTTGGGAAACATTGAGATCTCTCAAGTTTTCAAGAAAGGTAGTCGATTTGATGCGCAAAACACTAGACTTACTGACCCGACGATGGATATTTGGATATTTCATGGTGATGTATTATAGCGTTTCTGAAGATCGATAGTCTCATCTGTAGCGATCTACATTGATTCCGAAAACAGTGACATATGAAAAAATTTCGCTCCGTCTATCCAAGAGATCGAAAAAGCAGCAGATCATGGTCTGTTCCCGGACCTCCGCAAAGCATTCGTTACAGTTCCGAACTGTGGCCTAATGAACAAAATGTAAAACTGTGTTATTAGATTGAAAATTTTCTATGAAACAAAATACAGCATGTCATTCTTTAGGGACAGAAATCTTTAGAGACGTAAGTAATTTCGTATACGAAGAACCGCTATATACACTATGTGATCGAATGTATCAGGACACCTGGCTAAAAATGGCTTACAAGTTCGTGGCGCCCTCCATCAGTAATGCTGGAATTCAATCTGGTGTTGGCCCACCCTTAGCCTTGCTTCCACACTCGCAGGCGTGCGTTCAAACAGGTGCTGGAAGGTTCCTTGGGGAATGGCAGCCCATTCTTCACGGAGTGTTGCACTGAGGAGAGGTATCGATGTCGGTCGGTGAGGCCTGGCACGAAGTCGGCGTTCTAAAACATCCCAAAGGTGTTCTATAGGACTCAGGTCAGGACTCTGTGCAGGCCAGTCCATTACAGGGACGATATTGTCGTGTAACCACTCAGCCATAGACCGGTCATTATGAACAGGTTATCGATCGTGTTGCAGGATACAGTCGCCATCTCCGAATTTCTCTTCAACAGTGGGAAGCAAGAAGGTGCTTAAAACATCAATGTAGGCCTGTGCTGTGATAGTGCCACGCAAAAAAACAAGGGGTGCAAGCCCCCTCCATGATAAACTACACACGCTGGCAGATGAAGTTCACCGGGAATTCGCCATAACCACACCCTGCCATGGGGTCGCCCACATTGTGTACCGTGATTCGTCACTCCACACAACGTTTTTCCATTGTTCAATCGTCCAATGCTTACGCTCCTTACACCAAGCGAAGTGTCGTTTGGCATTACCCAGCGTGATGTGTGGCTTATGAGCAGCCGCTCGACTATGAAATCCAAGTTTTCTCACCTCCCGCCTAAGTGTCATATTGCTTGCGGCGGATCCTGATGGATGTTATGGTCTGGATTGAACTGCCCATTACACATTACGACCCTCTTCAACTGTCGGCGGTCTCTGTCAGTCAACAGACTAGATTGGCCTGTACGCTTTTATGGTGTACTTGTCCCTTCACGTGTCTATTTCACTATGACATCGGAAACAGTGGACCTAGGAATGTTTACGAGTTGGAAACCCCGCATACAAAAGTGTAAATAAGTGACACCCAATCACCTGACGACGTTCGAAGTCTGTGAGTTCCGCCGAGAGCCACCTAATATGAAAAACGAATGTCTTTGGGAGTGTCAGGATACTTTTTATCACATAGTGTAATTAAATTTCACTACATATAAAAATCAGCTTAATGCCTGCTGCTTCGCTCGCGTAGATTGTGTGGACTCCACAGATTTATGTCGTTTTTCCTTAATCGAAATTGTGTATTGTTATATCCACAGATCACGTGTAAATCTACACACTGTGAAAACGATATATCTTGTCTGCGCAAACTAAGTTGCAGACAAAGTTTTTAGATTTAAGAAAGCATTTTTTCATACGAGATTTGCACTTTTTTGAAAATTTAATTGAATTTATATACTCTTATGCTTATTGTTTATGGCGAAATCGACAACCTAGGAACAGTGTGCCTAGTTAACTCAAAAGGATATTCCTTATCATTTAATTGCATTTAATTGTCGTATCTATTTCATTATCAGTGACGATTAGTTTCCGTAGTAATCACAGAAAAGTTATTTGATGAACATATATTAGGCCTACTGGAAACTTAATGTGTTAAAGATCCAATTCTTTTTTTATGGAATTCTGACAGCGCCCATTTGTCTTGGTGCCTTTTACATAGCTTTCTTTGATTTAGTTCACAAGTCGTAACACCTTCTAAACTTATTACGCTAATTAAGACCATAGGAGCATGGTCTTTTCCAAATGTATTTCTCACCAAAAGCGCTTCTGGCAGCCGGAGTCGAAGGTTTTTACTAATCCTGCCTGTTTCATTCTCGCGATGATATTTCCACAGAAACTATCATCTCCTAACACATTTCCTTATTTCTAACCGAGAAGTCAAATAGCAATTTTCATAGATTTAGATTCAAAATGTTTTAATGAAACACTTTCACAAAAATTTTCATCCTCCATTTCAGACCATTAGGGGTGGAATTTTCAAAACACTGAAACACGTATTTTTTTCTAATCGAGGAGCCAGATACAAATTTTAATAGATTTACGTTCAAAGAAGCATTCTTAGTGAAATATTTCCATAAAAACCTAATTGCTAGTTCACCATTGCTACGTGTCTGTGTAAAAGATAATCTTTCATCTTCCAGCATCTGCTAAATGCATGTTAATTTGCAAAACAGTCTCTTAGTTCAATATGAAATTGAAGCAACATCTATCTTTGTTCAATTTCAATAAAATTTTGGAAACCGCCAAATGAGTATGTCTCCCATGAAATCTATTATACCACTAATGTCTGCAGTAGTAACCAATCGTCATTCCATGATAACAAAATATGCCATATCATGTTATAGTGATATTAAGATATGAATATGGGTTGTTTACATTCATCGTATAGTACAATTTGAGAAGGTCTGGACAGTATCAATGTAATCAATGAGCGATTAGCTGTTTTGTTCTATTCTCATAATGGCGCCTTATGTATAACAAAAATATGGACTCTCTTAATGTAAATTTTGGTTGGGATTAACGTGTTTGGTGCTAGGCGTCCTAAAACAGTCGGTTTTGATAATCGATTAGAAAATTATATCACGCATTTGAGTAATATAGGGGTGGTTTCTTCATTTAGTCATTCATTCTGCTCAGTATTCATACATGGAGATAATAAATTTAACTACCACTTGTTTAGTTTATGAAAGTCTCTGGATAAAACATCTTAAAACATTCAACTCATTAATTGTTCAGACAGGTCCAGGATGTCGTCAAAAATCCACACATTTTATATTTTGTTGGGGGGGGGGGCTTCTAACTGCAATACCATCACGAGATTTGCTTCCAAAATATATATAACATTTTGTACTATCTGTTATACCTATGGCATAGTGTCAAAAGTACTAAGTTAGAAAATAATTACCTGCAACCTTTTTATCGATGGTTCCCTAACACACAATAATCAAAATAAATTTCATGAAATGCATTGCAGGCGCCACATCACTACATTAACCCATCTCAAAGCTACGCAACTCTTCTCTGTAAATTAAACATGTTTGACGCTACCCACTTAACTTAAAGAAAAAGGAGTGCTCTTATTCACGAAATTTGACCGCAGTACAAAAAACTCATAACCTCTGTAAGCATGAAGTAATTTCTGATGAGCATATTGTATTAAGAAAACTGTGTAAGTGCGTAATTCGGAGACACGTCACGAACAGTTCACTTGATTAGCGGGATCAGGGTTCAATAGATCTAATTTTTATAGCTTAACTACAAGGCGGCAACGATGATCATTTTCAGAAGATTTATATTGCAGCTTGATAAAACATTACCGCAAAGATTATCTGTCCCATCAACCAATTGATACAGCGAAGTCTTAATTCGGCTCTGGATTCCGTAAAAAATGTGTTCCCTCTTAAAGCTCTAACAAAACTGGTACGCTACTCAAAGCATAATGGCGAGAGATTTTATTCAAAATACAGCCACTATCCTATCTGAGAAGTATCTGTAAATTTAGTATACTGTATTGCAACTGAAGAGGTCTAGACGTAAATACGACCATTAAGTTTAACGTGATTAGCAATCTACGTATTTATTCTACACGTAAAAAAGAGTAATGCAGTAGCTGTTTATACAGATGAGTGAACCAGCGTGCTAGAGCAGTGTAGAATACTTCACGTCATCAGCTTTACGTCATTCCTTCAGAAAGAACGGAAAGCCTAAGGTGGCCGTCGAAATTTCCGAATTATGAACTAGGTGATATCAAAGATAGCAAACGCTAACGCAGCCATATTGAACGTTTTTCAGAGAACTCGTGGATTCTGTCGCGGAGTGCCCAGCTGACAACAGAGCAGGAGCAGCAGGTGAATGAAAGGCTGGAGGCCCTGGGTCTACCACGGAGCCGCTACACGGACACCCCACAGGACTCACAACAGTGCAATGTTACAGTCAGCACATGCGACAAGCCGGCTGTCACAGAATTTGACACTTCTAAGGTAAGACTCGGTGTGGCTACGGCAGCTGCAGCGAACTTCTGACTGTTGAGCTGCTGCTGACCATGATGTATGTGCGTCTGTGCAGTATCAGGGCGTGTGGTACGAGATCGCCAGGTTGGGAGAGGCTCCGTTCGAGGAGGGCGGCCAGTGCATCACGGCGGAGTACACAGTGGCTGGCGACAACAACGTGACCGTACACAACAGACTGTTCAGCACAGCTGCGGGGGCCTTCAACGACATCATCGGCTGGGCCGAGTTGGACGACCCTGACTCTGGAGAGGCCAAATTGACAGTGCACTTCCCAGGTGTACCAGGTCAGTATCGTGTATTTTGTACGTGTCAATGGCTACATACATCAACGATATCAACAAGGTATTTTTTGAAACCTAACGGAAGTGACTGTCAGCACAGGATCTTGGATAAGCGATGAAAAAACATAATCCACATTATTTCTGAGAATCTTTCTGTTGAAATATACACCAGAGAAACTGCATTTTACATTACATGTTGCAGGAAACCCATATGTTCATTTTAGTGTCACACATGCTTGTTTTTGTGTGTGTTGACAGTGACGGGTCCTTATTGGGTCCTGGATACTGACTACGACAGCTACTCAATTGTCTGGGCCTGCAGGGAGCCTACAGATCAAACCTCCAACATTACTGGCAAGTATTTCTCTTTTAGTGTCCATTGCTGAATGTGTGAGGAACAATTTACTGACATCTTCAGACGCGAAAGTAACTTAGAGCATAAAGAAAAGGAGAGTTTCTCTATTTACGTGTCCTAATGGATAACGTCGGAAGTTGAATTATATTTTCGCAGATGATGCTGAGGTGTATAGTGAAGTCACAATGCGAGAAAATTCCAGCGAAATGGAGGTTGATGTACGCAAGATCCACACTTGGTGTAGGCATTGGCAGCTGTCTCGAAGTATCCAAAGTTAATAGATTGCTCATGAATATGCAGAAAGAGCCGTTATTTTATGATTACAGGACTTCGTAGGCACATTTATGGAGTACCAGTGGTCTGCCTGCATTTGCACCGGCAGTACTACGTAGTCATAGCCGGAAAACTTGCATCGAATAACGGTAATTTTGTTTACGGGTTACTGTGTTGAGTTTGATTAAAATTCAGAGAAGAACCGTAAGTAATTGCATACTAACTCCAAATTCTCAGGAGGCACAATGATATCGACAAAGATCATAGAAATTCCGCCAAGTTGCACGGGATATTGATAAATTATAAGCACAAACCTTCCACGTAAATCAGCCTACCTATCACTGAAAACTGTATAATAAGCCTAAACTAGTACCTGTGGTTGAACTTACATAGAGGCAGAACATCATTACATATTTACAATCCAATACAGTATGTTGTGATCTAAGACTGTTTAGACAGATCAATCTAATGTGAGACGAGCACATAAAATTATCTCAGGTAAGGCCTATGAGAGACTGCGATTTCGTGAGAGAATTTTCGGGATGTGTTATCCATCAGCAAAGGAGGTAGTTTACAAAACCTCCTTCTATCAATGCTTAAATATAGCTCTTGAGCCTGAAACCCAAACTGGGGCCGGCCGCGGTGGTCTCGCGGTTAAGGCGCTCAGTCCGGAGCCGCGCGACTGCTACGGTCGCAGGTTCGAATCCTGCCTCGGGCATGGATGTGTGTGATGTCCTTAGGTTAGTTAGGTTTAAGTAGTTCTAAGTTCTAGGGGACTGATGACCACAGAAGTTAAGTCCCATAGTGCTCAGAGCCATTTGAACCATTTTGAACCAAACTGGGCAGGTTAGAGTAAACACGGAAGATACAAAGAAGAGCAGCATGGTTCAAATGGCTCTGAGCACTATGGGACTTAACATCTGTGGTCATCAGTCCCCTAGAACTTAGAACTACTTAAACCTAACTAACCTAAGGACATCACACACATCCATGCCCGAGGCAGGATTCGAACCTGCGACTGTAGCAGTCTCGCGGTTCCGGACTGCGCGCCTAGAACCGCTAGACCACCGCGGCCGGCTTGCAGCATGTGTTGTCATAAATTTATTCAGTAAATGTGAAAGGCCTCGAAGATGCGAAGCCAACTTCAGTGGCACACGCTGTAAGATAATCGTTGTGCACCGTGGTGTACTTTGCTATTAAATTTCCGAGAGCTTATGTTTCTGGGAGCGTCACCCAACATCTTGTTTCCTCTTATGTATTTTTTGAAAAAAGTCATGAAGATAAAACTAGACACATTGGAATTTACACGGACGCTTATCAACAAGTGTTCTTTCTGCATACCTTTCGCAACTGTAACAGGAAGACTTAGTTGTAATGGTTGTTCATCCGTGGATGAGTTGTGTCTACATTAAAGTTCTACTCAAATAATTACACTATTTTACTTTAGCAGTTACACGAAAAAAAACTAATACGGACTTGTGGAAGTTCAATTTCCGCAGTGATGATCCTAAGCTCAGGGGGTTTATTACGACATACCTATCTATGTAACCTAATAACAAAATACCGCTACTGCACCAATATTATCTTCCTTGTTAGCAGTTATAGACTCAAAGTAACCAGTATTTGTCATAAATTATTTTGGCTTCTACATTTCTTGACAGTCGTCGTAGCTAGTACAGCATAAATTTGTTACGAACCAGAATTCATCTGGCGAGCGGACAAACGAGAATTATTAAGCGGACTGGGATCAAATTGCTACACGCTACATACGTGTTTCAGAATGTTAAATCAGCAATCCCAAACCTGACTCTCCCTTTTTCGTGTACATATTTTCATAAACCCGAAAGAGTCTAAAAACAATGCATGTGACTGAATTTCGAGAATGAAAATTATCATGCAAACTTCCTGCTAAGGAAAACAAAAGTGTTTCTGGTAGAGTGCGTTACGTGGGGATACAAAAATAAAAGAAAAAAATTCGGAATAACATTGCCGTGGGAGAGCTTGTGTAGTGCGCATTTCTGACGCTAGGCGGGAGTACCGTAACTCATTGCCAGTTGAGAGCCGGCTGTGTTGTCGACTTGGCTTGTTCTGTTCATCTGCAATGATTGTTTTTGCTAGGGCTGTTTTGTTCTTGTTTCGTTTTTCATGACGGTAAGTTTAAGTGAACAACGTGCTGCTGTGAAGTTTTGTTTTCTATTCGTTAAAAATGCTGCTGATACTGTTTTAATGTTGAAAACAGCTTACCAAGATGACGCTATGGAAGAAACTCAAGTGTCCAAGTGTTTTGCTCGATTTAAAAGTGGCGACATGTAGATTGCTGACAAACATCATTCAGGACGTTCAGCAACTGCCCGAATCGACGAAAACATTGAAAAAATTTGAGAGCTTGTGCTCACAGACCAATGACAGACAACAACTGTCATACCAGAATGAGATTTTCACTCTGCAGCGGAGTGTGCGCTGATATGAAACTTCCTGGCAGATTAAAACTGTGTGCCCGACCGAGACTCGAACTCGGGACCTTTGCCTTTCGTGGGCAAGTGCTCTACCATCTGAGCTACCGAAGCACGACTCACGCCTGGTACTCACAGCTTTACTTCTGCCAGTATCTCGTCTCCTACCTTCCAAACTTTACAGAAGCTCTCCTGCGCAGGAGGCCAAATGGTTTGGTGTTAGGTGTCGTGAACGACGCTGCTTAGATAATCTGTTATGAAATTGCATCATACACTCAAATAACATATTTTTTCTGAATTTGAGGGGTGGTTTCTTTTTTTATTCTTTTCTCCTGCTCCTCATTTAATTTTCTTATTCATTCCTAGGAATAATTAATTTACATATCCTTTTTTAGCTAATGAAAACTGTCATTTAACCATTTTAAACCATTCAACTGACAATTTATTCAAATAGACCAAGAATTTCGTCAGTTGCTCACATATTTTGTTTTCTGGGGGTTTTATAACTAGAAATGGCAAAAAAATGTACGATTTATTGTAATACAGGCCCATTAAAAAATAAGGAACAGACTTCAAACATTTATTGCTTCCAAATTACAAAAGATAGAAACACAATTCCAACGTTCCTGGAAAGAGAAAAGTTATTATTTATGCATTCAATGTGAGCACCATGTGTTACACGACATATATCAAAACAGTGGCTCATTTCCTGACACACACCAAGCAGCTTCAACAATGCGAGGTCGCAAACTTTAAAGAGCGTCAGGCATGGGGGGGGGGGGGGGGGGGTAAATATGGGTTCGTCTACGTAACGCCACACACAAAAGTCACAAGGTGTGAGCTCTGGAGACATGGGGGGCGATGGGAGGCGGCCGGCGATGAAGTTCATTTTCTGCTCCTCCTCCTCCTCCAGTCTAAAGTTCCGGAAATATGTCATTCAGGTAACGTCGGACGCGCTTAGAGAAATGAAGCGCAGCACCATCTAGTATGAAAATGAAGTCATCTGAATCGTCTTTAAGTGAGGAAATAATCAGTTTTGAAGTGTGCCTAATAGGTTAGTTCTGTCACAGTTTTCTCCATGAAGACGAAAACGACAGCGCCAATGCGGCCAACACTGGAACGTCTACCAGCACTGTCCCAATTTTAAACAGTTATCTGTCCAGGAACATTGGAATTATGGTGCTACCTTTTGTAATTTGGAAGATTTAAATGTTTGAAATCTGTTCCCTCTTTTTGAATAGCCTGTATTTCTTACACATCTGGCACAGTCTCCGAGAATCTAAATTCGAATACAATTTCCTGCAACCTTTATGTCGATAATTTTAATTGGATGAATTTCATTTGGTATGTTTCAGTCGCGACCTGAGTACGCTAATCTATTTCTAAGCTACGCATCCCTTCTCAACAAATAACTCACGCGCTGTCCACTCAACTTAAGGAAGAAAAAGCGCCGTTATTCTAGAAATTTTTCCGCAGTAACAGCACTATCATAACAGTGAGAAACATGAAGTAATTAATGATGCATACATTGTTCTGAAGAAGAGTGAGCGAGTCCTTGAAGCTGAGATACTCCTATAACAGTCCATTTGACTAGCGAGAGAGAATAGCTTTACACCTATAAAATTTGTATAGCGGAATCACAAGGAGAAACCACTGATCTTCAACAGCTTCACAAAATATCTTGATAAAATGTTACAGCGCAAACAGTCCAACTGATGCTGCAAGGTTGTAATTCAGCTCTGGATTCGGAACAAAGGTGTTCAGTCCTAAAGCTCCCACAGGTATGGTATACTAATAACGGAGAGTGGTGAGGTTCGAGTCCTCCCTCGGGCATGGGTGTGTGTGTTTGTCCTTAGGATAATTTACCTTAAGTAGTGTGTAAGCTTAGGGACTGATGACCTTAGCAGTTAAGTCCCATAAGATTTCACACATATTTGAACATTTTGAGAATGTTGACACACTTTATTCAAACTATAGTCACCATACGACAAATCCCATTTGTAGCCATCACAAAAATTGCTGTATCGTCCGAACAAGACACAGCCAGAGAAATAGCATCACAGGTGCAGAGATGAGAGCTGGCGCCAGTGCCATAGAGACTCGCCACTTGCGCGAGTTCCACCAGCGCCAAGGGCGGCGCTAACAATGAAGATATCGACTTCGCCTCGGTCAATTGCCAGCCGAGTACAATGCGCCAACGACCGGACCGCAACGGACAGAAGCATACTCGTAAGATAGACGAGTAGCTCTCGCCCACTTGGTTATGGATCATCGTCCAGAGGTGACTGAGACTGGGAACGTGGTTTAGTGAACTGTTAGAAGTGAACAGACAGTTGTTGTAAATTGAAGTCTGCCTACGATTATTTGCACTAAAGCACTGAGAGCATTTATTTTGTTATATTACAAGCAGTGTTACAGACTTCATATTTCAACCAGTCACAAAAATAAGTAAACCTTCTAACTCATTTCTGTGACTTTGTTACTGATTGGTTGGAGTGTTGTAGAACCTTCGTTCTCCTATCCTGTTACCTGACCCTGGGACATAGGTGTGTAATAGTGGCAGAGAGAAATTGTCTTAGCTGTGTACTGAACCAGAAGCCGTTCAACGAACTCACAAACTCGACCTCCACAGCAGTAGCGACGAGGCCTTTACAAAACTGGCGATGAGAGCTTACAAACAGAAATATATTGCAACTGAGGGAACTAGATGTAAATATCATTGCAGGGTAATATCGATCACAAAATTAAATGTAACATGACGAACCGTTTTCGTATTTTTTCCATATGCGAAATGGGAGTAATGGAAAAACTTTACCTTCAGAATTTCATTCAGCTCGACAAACGAGCGAACCAAATGGGCTAGAACACTCTGGTATTCATCATGTCGTCAGATATATATCCTTCCACGAGAAAGAACAGATAGTCGATAGTGGCCGTCAAAATCTCCAAATTCTGAATTAGAAAGTAGCAAAATTGGCAAACGTTAACACAGCCCTTTCGTACGTTTTGCAGAGAACTCGTGGATCCTGTCACGGAGTGCCCAGCTGACAGATGAGTTGGAGCAGCAGGTGAATGACAAGCTGGAGGCACTGGGTCTGACACGGAGCCGCTACACAGACACCACACAGGACCCACAACAGTGCAGTGTCAGAGTCAGCACGTGCGACAAGGCTGTAGTCACCGAATTTGATACTTCTCAGGTAACACCGGATGTAGTTATGGCAGTTGTGATTGTGGCTGTGAACAGCTACAGACCATTATACCTCCTGTGCGTCTGTACAGTATCAGGGCGTGTGGTACGAGATCGCCAGGTTGGGAGAGGCTCCGTTCGAGGAGGGCGGCCAGTGCATCACGGCGGAGTACACAGTGGCTGGCGAGAACAACGTGACCGTACACAACAGACTGTTCAGCACGGCTGCGGGGGCCTTCAACGACATCATCGGCTGGGCCGAGTGGGACGACCCTGAATCCGGAGAGGCCAAATTCACTGTGCACTTCCCAGGCGTACCAGGTCAGTATGGCGTGGTTTTTAAGTTACAATGGCTACATCCATTAACCACCTGAACAAGCTATTGATTCCACTACTAGATCTGTAACAGAAGTAACTGTGAGCATATTGTATTGAATAACGCTGATAGGATCTAACATACATTATTTCTGAGGATCACTCTATTTAAATGTAAAGAACGAAATTAATTTTTTTTGTACAGTTACTTATATGCTCATTTCAGTGCTCAAAAATCGTTGCTTCTTCGTGTGTTGTCAGTGACGGGTCCATATTGGGTTCTGGATACTGATTACGAGAGCTACTCAATTGTCTGGGCCTGCAGGGAGCCTACAGATGAAACCTCAAACATTACGGGTAAGTATTTCTCTTTTGGTGTCCATTGCTATATGTAGGCGAAATAACTTACTCCTCTTCTAGCAGAAGTGTAGCTTTGGTCGCAGGAAACCTGCAGCATTCCTAGTGATAAGAAAAAAGTTCAGGCCAGTCCTTGCTTCAAGGATTTTTAGATTTGACAAAGAAAACCAAGCCTATTGAAGAATTTTTGAAGTTTCATGCTCGAGTAATATGGCACTTCTGCGGATCGATAATCTGCTCTGTAGGGATCAGTACGGATTCCGAAAACAGATCTATTTCTCCATGAGATCGAGAAAGCACTAAGTACTGCCGCCCAAATAGATTCCGTGATCCTGAAGTTAAATATTGCTCTTCCTTCCGAAATCCGTACTAGACCGAACTGATACACAAACTAAGAAAGATCTAAAGAAGAGCAGCGTGTGTCGTTACAAGTTTATTCAGTAAATACGAAGATTTCACGGAGATGCGGAGCCAACTTTAGAGGCAGACGCTAAAAGTAGGCGCTGTGCACTTTTCTATCAAATTTTCGAGAGATAATGTTATTGCAAGCGTAAATCAACATCTTGGATCGTCCTACGTTTTTCTAGGAAAGGGTTATGAATATGAAATTAGAAACGTTCTAGATCACACGGAAGGTGACCAACAAAATTTCTTTCCGCACACCATTCGCGACTGGAACGGGAAGTGTTGCAATTGTTTGTGGTGCACAAAGTACCCTCCATAAAGTGGCTTGCGGAGTACGTATGTAGATGTTCACTGAACCGCCAAAGAAACTGGTATAGGGATGTGCATTCAAATACAGAGATGTACAAACAGGCAGAATACGGCACTGTGGTCGGCAACGCCTATATACACTATGTGATAAAAATTATCCGGACACCCCCAAAAAACATACGTTTTTCATATTAGGTGCCTGGTGCTGCCACCTACTGCCAGGTACTCCGTATCAGCGACCTCAGTAGTCATTAGACATCGTGAGAGCAGAATGGGACGCTCCGCGGAACTAACAGACTTCGAACTTGGACAGGTGATCGGGTGTCACTTGTGTCATACGTCTGTACGCGAGATTTCCACACTCCTCAACATCCTTAGGCCGACTATTTCCGATGTGATAGTGAAGTGGAAACGTGAAGGGACACGTACAGCACAAAAGCGTACAGGCCGATCTCGTCTGTTGACTGACAGAGACCGCCGACAGTTGAAGAGGGTCGTGATGTCTAATAGGCAGACATCTATCCAGACTATCAAAAAGGAGTTCCAAACTGCACTAGGATCCACTGCAAGTACTATGACAGTTAGGCGGGAGGTGAGAAAATTTGGATTTCGTGGTCGAGTGGCTGCTCATAAGCCACACTTCACGCCGATAAGTGCCAAACGACGCCTCGCTTGGTGTAAGGAAAGTAAACATTGGACGATTGAACTGCGGAAAAGGGTTGGGTGGAGTGAAGAATCACGGTACACAATGTGGCGATCCGATCATAGGGTGTGTGTATGCCGAATGCCCTGTGAACGTCATCTGCCAGCGCGTGCAGTGTCAACAGTAAAATTCGGAGGCGATGGTGTTATGGTGTGGTCGTGTCTTTCATGAAGGGGGCTTGCACTCCTTGTTTCCCATCGCATAGTCTCAGCACAGGAGCAGTGCGGGGTAGCCGAGCGGTATTAGGCCCCTTGCCACTGTCCGCGCGGCTCACCCGTCGGAGGTTCGTGTGTGTGTTGTCCTTAGCGTAAGTTAGTTTACGTTATATTAAGTGGTTTGTAAGCTCAGGGACCGATGACCTCAGCAGTTTTGTCCCATAAGACCTTACCACAAATTTCCAAAAAAATTTCCACCACAGGCCTACATTGAGTTTTACTTAACTTCTTGCTTCCCACTGTTGAAGAGCAATTGGGGGATGGCGACTGCATCTTTCAACACGATAGAGCTGTTGTTCATAATGCACGTCAGTGGCGGAATGATTACACGACAATAGCATCCCTGTAATGGATTGGCCCGCACAGAGTCCTGACCTGAATCCCTGAATCCTATAGAACATCTTTGGAATGTTTTGGAACGCCGACTTGGTGCCAGGCCTCACCGACCGACATCGATACTTCTCGTCAGTGCAGCACTCTGTGAAGAATGGGCTGCCATTCTCCAACAAACCTTCCTGCACCTGATTGAACGTATGCCTGCGAGAGTGGAAGCTGTCATCAAGGCTAAGGGTGGGCCAAAACCATATTGAATTCCAGCATTACCGATGGAGGGCGCCACTTCACCACTTCCACTGGCTACCAAACTCCCCAGACATGGACATTATTGAGCATATCTGGGATGCCTTGCAACGTGCTCTTCAGAAGGGGTCTCCACCTCCTGGTACTCTTACGGATTTATCGACAGCCCTGCAGGATTCATGGTGTCAGTTCCCTCGAGCACTACTTCAGACATTACTTGAGTCCATGCCACGTCTTGTTGTGGCACTCGCGGGGGCCCTATATGATACTAGGCTGGCGTACCACTTTCTTTGGCTCTTCAGCGTAGTTGTTCAAGCAGGGAATGATTGTACGCACAATTGAAGTTCTTTTCAAATAATTCCACTATTTCACTTTAGGAGTTACATGTCTGCACTTGTGTAAGTTCAGTTTCATTGTGGTGAAAGACTGTGCAGAACATTTCGCGCAGTGACACTTCAACACGCCGCGTTTCCTAAGCTCAGCGGTCTTACTGTGATAGATTAATATAAACTGATAAGAAAATATCGTTACTGCACCAATATTCACTTCTGAGTTAAAAGTGACACGCTGTAGATCCCCATTGCTGATCATTAATGATTTTGCCTTTTAGGCTTCTTGACAGTCGTCGTAGCTAATAAAGTTACGTCCTTGTTTCAGAATGTTAAACCAATGTTCCTTAACTTGGCTTTTACGCATATTTATTTTCACAAACCCAAAAGAGTAAGAAATAACGCATTTGCTTTTTCAAGTCACTCCTGATGTCCCTGTATAATGTTTTTACAGAGATTCACCTCCCTACTACTTTAAGATATTTGATGTCAGAAAACACAATACAAACATTTATTTACCAATACAATTAAGGAGCCTAAGGGCTGCGACTATTTGAATTTACACTGAAGGGCCAAAGAAACTGGTACACTTGCCTAATCGTGTAGGGCCCCAGCGAACGTGCAGAAGTGCCGCAACACGCCGTGACATGGACTCGAACAATGTCTGAAGTAGTGTTTGAGGGATTGACACCACGAATCCTGAAAGGCTCCCCATAAATCCGGAGGCGACGAGGGGTTGGAGATCACTTCTGAACAGCACGTTGCAATGCATCGCAGATATGCTTTAATGTTCATGTCTGGGAAATTTGATGGTCATCGGAAGCATTTAAACTCAGAAGAATGTTGCTGCAGCCAGTCTGTAGCAATTCTGGACGTGTGGGGTTTCGCATTATTCTGCTGGAATTGTCCAAGTCCTTCGAAATGAACAATGGAGTTGAATGGATGCAGGTGATCAGACAGGATGCTTATGTACGTGTCACCTGCCAGAGCCGTATCTCGACGTATCAGGTGTCCCATATCATACCAACTGCACACGCCCTACGTCATTACAGAGCCTCCACTAGCTTGAACAGTTCCCTCATGACATGCAGGGTCCATGGATTCATGAGGTTGTGCAGAAATCTGCACAAATAAGGCTACACACAAAAATACCTGAGGTGCAGAAAATTTGAAATAATCGCACAAGCGACTACCGATACAAGTTTACCTCTCCTTAAAATTACTATTATTCAGAAGTGAAAATACCAGCGCCTGCTGATGCAATAACTCAAGCATACTCATCTACAATGGTTGCTTTGCCTCCCACACAGATTATGTTATAATGCAATTCCATCTGTGGACCTTATAACAGGGAACACTCATACACTTGCATGGCATATAGCCCGGAACACAAATTGCAATCAGTAACACTCACCAATGATCATGCACTCAGTCACTCATAGTTGTGTTTACATAACTGATCCAGTTCTACATAACACAGAATGAAATGATAATTAAATCAAGACCCTAAGCTGTCGACAGGCGTTGATATACATGAATGGGGGCTCTAATGGCTCTGAGCACTATGGGACTTAACATCTATGGTCATCAGTCCCCTAGAACTTAGAACTACTTAAACCTAGCTAACCTAAGGACATCACACAACACCCAGTCATCACGAGGCAGAGAAAATCCCTGACCCCGCCGGGAATCGAACCCGGGAACCCGGGCGTGGGAAGCGAGAACGCTACCGCACGACCACGAGCTGCGGACATACGTGAATGGGAACAGTTGGAAATGTGTACCCTGACCGGGAATCGACCCCAGGACCTCCTGCTTACATGGCGGATGCTCTATCAGTCTGAATCACCGAGGGTACAAAGGATAGTGCGACTGCAGGGATTTATCCCTTGCACGCTCCACGTGAAACCCACATTCCAACTTAATGTCCACACACTATATTCGTAGTGCCCCTGCCCATTACACTCATTACTCAAGGCAGACAATTTTACCGAGTCTCGTAAGAGTTCGGGCAATGTGTGTGCATCCAGCACAGAAGGAGAAGGTCAATGGCCTGTTAGCCTTAACTATATATGAAGAAGGTATCTGTTTCTTTCGAACATGTCCAAAAGAACAGATACCATCTTCATACATAACACAGACGTGGCCTTACAATATCAACTACTCAGAAATAAGAAAACAACACTTAACTTCACTCATGTTCGAAGGAGCCGTGACTTGGCAAGCGTCCAGCCAGGGTGTTATTGCCTCCAATAGGTACAGGTGGTCGTCGAGGTGCCATAACATTTGAGCTTGCAGAGTATGCCTGGAACTTACTGAACAGCTTGCGTGTGACGTCCGTAGGTCTTGCTACAGCTCACCGCTACCAATCCTCAAGCGGTCCGGCATGGCTTGTCCCTGACCAATTTAACCATTCGCCGCTTCCAAACACGTGCCCTTCAGCCAACTCCCTCTCCAGGCCCCACCAAACCAACAACATACACACTTCGACCAAAGACCTTAGCTCGCGGCACACGATCAAATCGACATTGGCAACCAAAGTCGTTAGTGGCGCCAGTGAAATTGCATGCCGCCAAGATAGAAATAGCCACGGCTCAGCTGTATGTGCATCTCTGCTTTCTCGTCCTCAGTTGGCTTGTGAACAATACCTGCCATTCCTATCCTGTTTCGTTACTGGTGACGAGGCGTGGTGTCTTTACGCCAACAGAAGGAAAAGAAAGGAATCGATGAGCCCAAGCAAAGCAGAAATTCCACTTACAAAGACCTTCGCACATCCACAAAAGATAACATGGAACGGCGACGGTGTGTTGTACTACGAATTGCTTCCCCGAGATGTAGCCATCGCTGCTGATACGTACTGTCAACCATTGAGACGTCTTGCAGACTCAGTCAAAGAACAATGACCAGGAAGCCTGCGTAAAGTCATGGTACTCCATGATAATGCCCACTTGCATTCTGCTAGACTGTCAAGAAAGACACTATACTGAAACTGCGTTGGGAAGTCGTTCCGCACCCACCTTATTCACCTAATCTTGCGCCATCAGATTTTCATCTTTTCCGCTCTTTGTCGAACAACCTCCAACGAACATCATGCCAGATGAAAATATGCTCCGAACATGACTGGATGAGTTCTTTGCCTGAAAACCACGTGATTCCTACGGTCGCGGAATCGAAGAGTTACCCTAGCGTTGACAAACTGTTGTAAATACTGAAGAAAAATAGATTATTCATGACCAGAGTACCTTTTTATTCGTATCTGTTGTGAACTTTTGGGAAAACGCAACGAATATACACACCAACCTGATAGAACGGTAACATGGGATTTTATTTTGAAGAAGTACAATTTATTGCTAACTCGCTTATGCCCTTTGCATACAGTCTGAGGATTTAGGTCGGAACATAAATATTGCAGCATTTATGTCAAGGACTCCCTACAAACGAATAATTGATATAAATCTATTAGAATGCCTGTTCTTGCTTGTCCTAGCAAATAAAAATTGTATGCAATCTATTTCAGACGCGACTTGACTACGCTATTACCATCTATATGCTATAGAATTCTTTTACACAAATTAAATAACTCAGGTAATATCCAGTCAACATACGTAAAAAGCGCTGTTATCAGCGAAATTTTTGCGCAGTACAAGAAAAATGATAACTTGTTTAAGCATTAAATAGCTTCTGACGCGTATATTTTATTTAAAAAAGTGAATAACTGCGTGATTTGGAGATACTTTGATAACACTTCTATTGATTAACGAGAATAGTGTTGGATCGACCAATTTCTACAGCAGAATCACAAGGCGGCACCGATCGTTAACGTCAACAGGGTTACAATATATATTGATAAAATATTACTACAATGACTGACCGTCACAACGACAGACTGATGGAGCACTGTCGTGATTCTGCACGGGATTCAGTACAAACGTGTTCCTCCTAAAGCTCTCACGAGACTGCTACACTACTCGGTGAGGAATGGCGAGAGCCTTTATCGAAGCTATATCCACATTTATATGTGCAAACCATGACTGTAAATCATCACACATTGTAATGTATTGCACTATGTTTCAACTGAAGGGGGCTGGACGTAAATATCATAGTAGGGAAATGTCCACTCAAGAAATTTATTTTCACTTAACGAACCATTTCGTACATCGTCCATATGTGAATCAAGTGTAATGCAATAACTATGTTTATTGAATTTCTCTCAGGGCCAGATGAGTGAACAAAATATGCTAGAGCACACAGTAGTCATCAATTAGTCAGCTATATGTCGTTCGTCAAGAAAGAATAGACAGTCGAAAGTGACTGTCGAAATCTGCGAATCTGAATTTGAAAGTAGCAAAATTGGCAAATGCTAACAAACCATACGGTATGTTTTGCAGAGAACTCCTGGATCCTGTCACGGAGAGCCCAGCTGACAGAAGAGCAGGAGCAGCAGGTGAATGACAGGCTGGAGGCGCTGGATCTGCCACGGAGCCGCTACACAGACACCCCACAGGATCCACAACAGTGCACTGTCAGAGTCAGCACATGCGACAAGCCGGCTGCCAAGGAATTTGACATTTCTAAGGTTAACACCCAATGTAGTTATGGCGGTTGCAGCTGTGAACTTCTGACTACTGACATGCTACTGACCACTTTGCCTCCTATATGTTTGCGCAGTATCAGGGTGTGTGGTACGAGATCGCCAGGTTGGGAGAGGCTCCGTTCGAGGAGGGCGGCCAGTGCATCACTGCGGAGTACACAGTGGCTGGCGAGAACAACGTGACCGTACACAACAGGCTGTTCAGCGCATCTACTGGGACCTTTAACGACATCATCGGCTGGGCCGAGTTGGACGACCCTGACTCCGGAGAGGCCAAATTCACGGTGCACTTCCCAGGTGTGACAGGTCAGTATCATGTAATTTGCATGTGACGTCTGCTACATACACCAGCAACCTCAAGAAGGTATTGATTCCACTAGTGGATGTATAACGGAAGTGGCAGTGAGCATATAATATTGTTTAAAAGATGAAATGGTGCACTATTTCTAAATACCATTCGATTAAAGTGTACATCAAAGAAATTTCTTTTTACACTGGAAGATGTAGAAAACTTACATGTTACAAAAAGGTGCGGCCAAACTTTCAGGAAACATTCCTCACACACAAAGAAAGAAAATATGTTATGTGGACATGTGTCCAGAAGCGCTTACTTTCCATGTTAGAGCTCATTTATTACTTCTCTTCAAACCACATTAATCATGGAATGGAACACACAGCAACAGAACGTACCAGAGTGACTTCAAACACTTTGTTACAGGAAATGTTCAAAATGTCCTCCGTTAGCGAGGATACATGCATCCACCCTCCGTCGCATGGAATCCTTGATGCGCTGATGCAGCCCTGGAGAATGGCGAAGTGTGTCACAGCCGTCCACAATACGAGCACGAACAGTCTCTACATTTGGTACCGAGGTTGCGTAGACAAGAGCTTACAAATGCCCCCCATAAATGAAAGTCAAGAGGGTTGAGGTCAGGAGAGCGTGGAGGCCATGGAAATGTGCAGGAGCTCCATCGTGCGTGAACCACATGTAACGGCACATGTTATAGCAGCACAGGTAGAGTATCCCGTATGAAATCATGATAACGTGCTCCATTGAGCGTAGGTGGAAGAATATGGGGCCCAATCAAGACATCACCTACAATGCCTGCCCAAACGTTCACAGAAAATCTGT
This sequence comes from Schistocerca americana, assembly GCF_021461395.2. Classification (NCBI taxonomy): domain Eukaryota; kingdom Metazoa; phylum Arthropoda; class Insecta; order Orthoptera; family Acrididae; genus Schistocerca; species Schistocerca americana. The sequence continues at coordinate 548,119,438 of NC_060119.1, forward strand.
GTTGATGACGTGATTGCACAATTGCGTGAGTATTCTCGTCAGCCCACACATGTTGATTGTGAAAATTTACAATTTGATCACATTGGAATGAAGCCTCATCCGTAAAGAGAACATTTGCACTGAAATGAGGATTGACACATTGTTGGATGAACCACTCGCAGAAGTGTACCCGCGGAGGCCAATCAGCTGCTGATAGTGCCTGCACACACTCTACATGGTACGGAAAGAACTGGTTCTCCCGTAGCACTCTCCATACAGTGACGTGGTCAGTGTTACCTTGTACAGCAGCAACTTCTCTGACGCTGACATCAGGGTTATCGTCAACTGCACGAAGAATTGCCTCGTCCATTTCAGGTGTCCTCGTCGTTCTAGGGCTTCCCCAGTCGCGAGTCATAGGCTGGAATGTTCCGGGCTCCCTAAGACGCCGATCAATTGCTTCGAACGTCTTCCTGTCGGGACACCTTCGTTCTGGAAATATGTCTCGATACAAACGTACCGCGCCACGGCTATTGCCCCGTGCTAATCCATACATCAAATGGGCATCTGCCAACTCCGCATTTGTAAACATTGCACTGACTACTAAACCACGTTCGTGATGAACACTAACCTGTTGATGCTACGTACTGATGTGCTTGATGCTGGTACTGTAGAGCAATGAGTCGCATGTCAGCACAAGCACCGAAGTCAACATTACCTTCCTTCAATTGGGCCAACTGGCGGTGAATCGAGGAAGTACAGCACATACTGACGAAACTAAAATGAGCTCTAACATGGAAATTAAGGATTTCCGGACACATGTCCACATAACATCTTTTCTTTATTTGTGTGTGAGGAATGTTTCCTGAAAGTTTGGTAGTACCTTTTTGTAACACCCTGTATTTTTGTGTCCAGACTTGCTTATTTCATGTGTGTTGACAGTGACAGGTCCGTATTGGGTACTGGATACTGACTACGACAGCTACTCAATTGTCTGGGCCTGCAGGGAGTCTACAGATGAAACATCCAACATAACGGGTAAGTGTTTATCCTTTATTATCCAGTGCTGTTTACATATGAAACAAATTGCTTCTCTTCTAGCAGTAGTGTCGAGTAGATCGCTGGAGACCCAAAGCATTCTCTGTGATAGGAAAAACAAATCAGTCCCGTTTTCAAGGATGGTGGTTGACTTCACGCCTACTGCTCTGACGTCGTTCTGCAGTAGAGTTTCGGATGTTTCATGCTGTTGTTTTATGACTTTTCTGAACACTGACTGTCTCCCCTGAAGGGATGAACATGCTTTCCGAAAACAGCGATAGTGTGAAATCAGATTGCCGTGTTTGTCTTCATGTTCCTGAAAACAGTATATACCGATGCTCTGGGAGATATCATGTCCCCGGAGTTTAATACAGTTGCGCATTGCTGCCAAATGAACAAAGTGCTAGCGCATCAAACTAGCTACGTGACTGCACTGATGACTTCATAGAAAACAGAGCAGAGTATGTCATTCTTAACGGATAGAAATCTTTAGACATAAAACTAACGTAGAGTATAACGCAACGGAATGTTAGAGGGTAGTTAATTTTCACAATATTGATATTCATGTTCCAGTCACATAAATAAGACCACCTGTAAAAAGCCTGAATAACCATATTTTGCAGTGCAGTTGAGCACAAAGAGAGTCAGTAAAGTTCTGGAAGGTATCGCTATGGATGTGGAGCCATGCCGACTCCAGCGCTGTGGCCAACTGCGATAGGTTTCTCGGTTCAGATAAGAAGCAGGAACAGCCCAATCGAGGTGGTCCCAAAGATTCTCCATTCGGTTTAAATCCGGGGAGTTTGGTGGTCATGGGAGTATACTAAATTCATCCCGGTGCTCTTAGACTCAAGTACGTACACTGCGAGCTGTGCAACATGCTACATTGTCCTGCTGGTCGATGCCATCATGCCGAGGACAAATCAAACTGCATGTACTGAATAGACGTGGTCCCCAAAGATAGATACATACTTATGTTGACCCACTGTGCCTTCCTGAATGACCAGATCATGCAGGGAATGCCATGGAAACGTTCCCCAGACCAGAATGCTCCCTCCTCTGGTCTGGACACTTCCGACGATTGTTACAGGGCCGTGTACACCAACGACTGACTATCTGTCTGATGAGCATAAAATGTGAATCATACGGAAAGGTCACCTGTGGCCACTCAGTGGCCGTCCATTTTCAGTACTGACGTACAAATTCCAGTCCTTGTCGCTGATGAACAGCAGTCAGTGTGGTTGCATGATCCCCTACAGTAAGGAGACCCATGCACAGTAATGTTCGCTGTACGGTCGTTGAGGAGACACTGTTGGTAGCCCATAGGTTCATCTGGGATTGCCCAACAGTTAACATCTATTCACTCTTACACATTTCTGCAGCCATTAGTCACCACTGTTATCTATTACCCGTGGCCCACCACAGTTGCCTCAGCGCCAGCTCTGGGTAGCACCATTTTGTCATGCAAGATATACCTTAATCATGGCGGCACACGAATAGTTTACTAACTTTTCCGCTTCCAAAACGATTCGACCCTTCGCCTCAAGGCCAATAACCATGCCCTTTTGGACGTCAGAGAAATGGCTCCATTTCCGCATTACGATAACTAATGCAGTGTTTTCTGCGTCCTTCCGACATTCCTTATATAGCCTCCACTGCTGTCACTGTCACATGTGTCTGTGATACCTTATTCCACGTTGACGTTAGGCTGTAGTCGCACTAATGTGACTGGATCGTGTATACACTAGCTGTATGCAGCCACGTGTTACTGTGACCCAGTCTAGCTTAATGGAAAATAAATAAAAGAGAAAATACGGGCTTCTAATATATATGAAAATTGTATATACATCCTGATCTCCTTCTCCGTCCTGTCTCTGTCTCCTCCTCCCTCTCTCTATGCTTGTCTCCTCCTTCTTCTTCCTCTCTCTCCATCATCTCCTCCTCATCTCTTTGATCATCTTCTCCAACCCCCTGCCCTCCCCCCCCCCTCTCTCTCTATCTCTTCAGGTCTTCAGGTCCATCTCCTTCTTTCCCCTCTCTATGTCCATTTCCTCCCACCCCTCTGTCGATCTGCTATACTCCCTCTTGGCCCTGAGTGGAGTTTATTTTTATTGTAAATTCATCTGTAGTAATAGTCTAATCACAAGCCAGAGACACAACTTTCCTGGACGGGATGGCATGACTTCAGAAACGTTAAAAGTAGGAGGACGTGACCTTATAAGAAGAATTTATGCACTCTTAAAAGAAATATGGAAAACTGAAACGATTGCAAAGGACTGGAAGGAAGCTATTATACATCCGTTTTATAAAAGAGGTGATAGGGCAGACACCAACAAGAGGCCTATCTCCTCTACCATTTAAGTAAAGGATTTTATCCAAAGCTCTCTGTAACATGGTTGAACAGCAAGCAGATAATTTGATTGGTGAATACCGAGCAAATTTCAGTGAAGGTAGATGGTGTGCTGAGCAGATTTGGTATCTGAAGACAATGTTATGGATATGTGGAAGTGCGACACGTTTGTCACCTTTGTGGGCTTTAAGAAGGCATATGGCTCTGTTGACGGACAAACCATTCTGCACACTTCAGAATAACTCAGAGTAGGCAGCAAGACTAGGCGAATGATGTGACGGACTCTCATGCACGCATCATCTCAAGTGAAGTTCCTTGGTGAAATACTTGAGGCTTTTGAAGTACGCACAAAAGTTCGACAAGAAGATTCCCTCTCACCACTTCTGTTTAATATAGTTTTAAATAAAGACATCAAAGAATGGGAGAAAGGAATTGGGAGCTTAGGACAGAGAATCAAAGTAAAGTGCCTAGCTTCTGCAGACGATCTCGCTATCTTCACTCAGACCAGTGAAAAGAAAATAACAAGAATTCCATGGAGAAGTTACTTGCGATAGCATCAAATGAGAACACTAGAACATGCCCTGTACTGATGTTAGTATATGCAATTTATAAATCACCCCAGGCTCACCAGATGGAGCAATGTTGAAGCCCCATTCTGAGAGTATGCACATCCTACAAAGCTCATTAAGGCACATTAGAAGGAGCACTTGATGATCCTCATGCCTAGATTGGTATTCACATTCCACCGTGTACATGCCCAATAACACACATGAGGTGGAGCCCTAGGCAGCCCATACGGACAGCATACAGTCTATAAATCTCAGTAAGGCACAGGGAACGCCATCCTAAGTGAAGTACGCACAGTGTACAAGCTCAGTAGCGGACATGGGTTATAGCAATGTGGGTGTCCATTCCGAGACTCGTACATACAGTCTATAAACATTAATAAGGTACATAATATGATGAAATGGTGTCTGCATGCTTGGAGTAGTGGGTATGCTCAGTAAGGCATACAGTTGAATGAATGAGTGACCACCATGCCAAGAGTAGTATGTAATGTGCATGAAAGGTGGTATGGGACAGTTTCACTAGTAGGCACCGCGCGACTGCTACGGTCGCAGGTTCGAATCCTGCCTCGGGCATGGATGTGTGTGATGTCCTTAGGTTAGGTGGGTTTAAGTAGTTCTAAGTTCTAGGGGACTAATGACCACAGATGTTAAGTCCCATAGTGTTCACCATTTTTGAACCACTAGTAGGCCTTGATGCTATGCAGTTTTCGGCCTTCAGGTGTGCCACGACAGTTCATCTGACCTGATACTACTTTTTGAGGCTATTTTTCGGAGTGCATCTCTGTCTTTAGTCGTTATTTACAACACATCAACACATAGTATTCCCCAAGACCTATTAGGCAGTAGGCCACGTCTCTAGCCTCCTCAAAAGCATGGTGATGCACTCTTTTTCATTTCTAGAAAGTGACCTGCTGTGAAGGTATAGGCAATCCATGAACTGTAGCCTGTTTGCTACATGTCCGCTAAGAGAGAAGGGAATTCACTGAAACCAGTGAACAGATATCATTCCTCTACGACTGGGCGTTATTTCTGAAGTAATTCAGGTTGAGCTTTTGAGTCCCCACAAAACTCATTTCCTGGCATGACTTACTGAGGTTCATAATCCACTCTCGACGTGGTAGGCCTCCATTGATTTATCTGGTGTATGTTGATGTGCTAGCCCTCTACATAACACGCTGAGTATGTATGAGGATCCCTGATTGCTCCCTTTAATGTGCCTCCTTATTAAGACTATGCACTGTGCTTACCACTGTTGGCTTAATGTAATTTACTGACCTTTCCGATCAATCCATGCTACTCTTGGGATGGACAGCCCCTATGTCTCCATTTAGTGTGCCTTACTCAGCCCCTGTGTATACCATTCTCACTATGGGCGCCCTCATTCCTCCATCTCAAATGTGTCACTAAGATTTCTGGATTGCGGATACCACTATCAGCATGAGGCTCCCCCATTGCTCCAACTGATGTGCCTTACTGAGGTTTCTAGACTGTACATACCAATGTCATCAACATGGAGTCCCCATTTCATTACCTAGTGTCTCTTAGTGACCCTTCTCTCCATGCACTGCTATGAATACAGGTATGTATGAAGGTTTCACATTACTCCCCATGATGTGCCTAACAGGACTTATACATTGCTCTTACCATAATTGGAATACGGCGATTTACTGTTCTTTTTAGACATCACAGACCAATTTCAGCGTTGGGGTACCCTGTTTCTCTGTCATTAGTGACTTATTGAGGTTTATAAACAGTACACACTATTCTGAGCATTATAGGCTTGGGAACCCCACACCCCCTTGCACAGCCCCTTACACAGGTTACTTCACAGCTATGCCACTGGTAATTACACACCTGATATGCTAAAGTTTTCAAGTGATTGTCGTAACGCCACCTCGTACACTTTTTCAGAAAACTCGTGGCTGCTCTCACGGACGAGTGACATGTCTGAGGAGCTGACGCAGCAAGTGGATGCGAAGCTGGAGGAACTAGGACTCCCTCGCAGCCGGTACACAGACACGCCTCAGGACTCCAACGGCTGCCAAGTTGAAGAGGACAGCGACGATGGCGCCGCTGCACTGGGCCCTGCGGTCGCACTCATGCTGGCCACCACCGTCGCACTGTTCTTCTCCCTGTGACGATCGTTCGTGACGGACTCCTGCTTGCCAACACGCTGTGTTCCCTGCACAGAACGAGCCAACTCCCCATGTATTACAAGGTTCCATACACCAGAGATTAAAAGTGGTCAGAGACGTTTTTCTGATCCTTATTTATTTAAGATACAATGAAAATATGCCTTTAATTAATTTGTACAGTTTCTTTAAACAAATAAAAATTTTGAATAAAATTCGTAAGTTTTTATTAACTTGTTGTCAAAGTCATCAGTCCGAAAGTCAGATTGATGCTCACCATACAAGTATATTCTGTGTAACCTTTCCCATGTCTATCATAACTACGATTCCCTGCAACCGTTGGAACCTACTTACTGTTTCCATACCTTGATTTCTCCCTTCTACTTCTTTATGTATTGGGATGTGTGCTGTCACTCTATCCCTTCTTTCAGTCACATTGCGCCATTAACCTCATATCTCCCCAGTGCGATTCGGTACATCCACGTTAATTACTCAGTTTACTCGTCTAATCTTCAGCTCTCTTCTCTAGTTGTCAAATTTTGAAACTATCTTTTCTCTCCTTGTCTGTATTGTTTATCTTTCACATTTCACTTTCTTATGAAACTGCGTTACACAAAGATACTTTCAGGAAAGGTTTCCTGTCACTAATATACCGGGTGGAGAAAAAAAACTACTAAGATAGGCTACGTTCGGAAATTCATCGCTGTGCAGCTGTAGCTGTAAAATGATGGCCAATCAGAGACGAGTGGGTGGAAGTTTGTATCGTCAGTGAACGTGTTTGGATGTGTCCAGGAGAGTGGTTTGTCCAGTTAATGTACTGCTGTGTTCGACAAAGTACTCCAGTCATTTCTTCCACGACGTCAACTTTGTAGCGATGATGGAGCAGGGGATTTCAAGTATCGCAGTAAAAAAATTGAGAGTTGAGAAACAATTTCTTTTTTTCACCATTGTCTTACTCCACACTGATTTAATATACTTGTTAGAATAAGAGTTCATTCGTGCTCTTCGTACATTGTGTTGTTGTTATTGTGATCTTCAGTCTGAAGACTTTCCTGATGCAGCTCTCAATACTACTGTATCTTCTGCAAGCCTCTCCATATCCGAAAAACCTACATCCTTCTGAATCTACTTAATGTATTCATCTCTTAGTCTTCCTCTATGATTTATATCCTCCACACTTTCCTTCAGTATTAAACTGGTGATCCCTCAATGTCTTAGAATGCATTCTATCAACCGATTCTACTCAGGTTGTGCCATAAATTTCTTTTCTCCCCATTTCTGTTCAGTTTCTCCTCGTTAGTTACATGATCTACCCATCTAATGTTCACCATTCTTATGTAGCACCACATTTCAAAAGTTTCTATTCTCTTTGTGTCTAAACCGTTTATAGTCCAAGTTGCATTCTCATTTTCATGCCTGGCCTCACTCCAGGCAAATACTTCCTAATACTTACATCTACATTCGATCGTCTTCAGAAACACTTCAGAAACTTTTCTTGCCATTGCTAGTTTACACTTCATATCCTTTCTACTTCGGCCATCAGTTATTTTGCTGCCCAAATAGCAAAACCCATAAACCACTTTACATGTGTCATTTTCTAATATAATCCCTTCAGTATCACTTTATTTAATTCGCCTACGTTCCATTATTCTTGATTTGTTTTTGTGATCTCTTTTTCTTTTATCTCACAGTAGCACTTGCAAACTATGTACTCAGTTATTTTCCGGATGTATACCAATCTCTGTCTTTCTCTACGTTTTGTACTCTCTATCTGCCGCTCTGATTCAATGGCTGTTATTTCCTGATGTCTTAACAGATACCCGATCTTCCTCTCACTTCTTATTGTCAGTGTTTTCCTATATTCCTTTTCTCTCCGATTCTACAGCGAACTTCCTCATTACTTACCTTATTAGCTCACACAATTATCAACATTTTTCTGTAGCACTACATCTAAAACTCTTCTATTCTCCTCTGTTCCAGTTTCCTCAAAGTCCATGTCTCCTTACCATACAATTCCGTGCACCAGATGTACATTCTCAGAAATTTCTTCCTCACAGTGAGGCCTACGTATGACACCAGTAGACTTCTCTTGGCCAGGAATGCGCTTTCTCCCAGTGTTAGTTTGCTATTCATATCCGCTTTGCTCCGTCCGTCATGGCTTATTTTGTTGCCTAGATAATAAAATTCCTTAACTTCATTTACTTCGTCATCACCGATGTTAAGATTCTCACTGTCGTTTTCCATTCTCCTTGCGTATTACTCTTGGCAGCAACTTGGATGGAAGAATTATTGAGTGATTCTGCCATAATTCTTGCAGTTGTTGGCTGTTGCTATCTTGGAAATTGTGTGGTTGTTTTTTTTCCGGAAGTCTGTTAGTATATCCCCAGAGTCGTATGAAGACGTGAGAGGAAAACGGGCTAAACTTGAAATATAAGAACTTAGAGGTAAGTATTGCCATCTGTTGCAGGATGTTGGAACTATCAAAATTGACGTTGGTCTCATCCCTAAATGATATTTTGGGGTGAGACCAACGTCAATTTTGATAGTTACCGTACCGACTAACAGCTGGAAACACTTATCTCTAAGCTTTTACATTAGCTCATTTTTCCGCGCATGTCTTCATTTATTCCACACGCCAACGCGGATAATCGTTCGTTTGCCACTTCCCCTGATGATATTCCGATGGAAAATTATCTATCCCTATTGTTTTATTTGATTTTAAGTCTTCCAAAGCTCTTCTAAATTTTGATTCTAATACTGAATTCCCTAGAACTTCCCTATCAAGTCTTGTTTCTTCTTTTATCACTTCATCAGCTAAGTGATCTCCTTCATACAGGCCCTCGTTGAATTCCATAACGCTCGTAATGTTACTGTTATGTTATGTTATGTTAACCGGGTACCTAGAAACGACGGAGAGGCTCCTACCCCGCCGCAGCCACAGTGGACCACAACCCCATGACGACTACCGCAATCCACTTCACCCCTGCATCGCCCCACAACGAACCCAGGGTTATTGTGCGGTTCGGCCCCCTGTGGACCACCCAGGGAACGTCTCACACCAGATGAGTGTAACCCCTATGTTTGGTTGGTACAGTAATGGTGGTGTGCCCGTACTTAGAGAACTTTGCACAGAAATCGCCGACGTAGTGTAGCTGAGGCGGAATAAGGGGAACCAGTCCGCATTCGCCGAGGCAGGTGGTAAACCGCCTAAAAACCATCCACAGACTGGCCAGCTCACTGGACCCCCACACAAATCCACCGGGGAGCGGCGCTTCCTCCCACCTGGATAATGTTACTGTCATTGCTTTTAAGTTCACTGAAGTCTGTGTTGACTGTCTATATGCTGAGACAGTGCTTCCGACAATCATTTCATTTTCATATTAACAGAATCTTCCGTCGGTTCTTGGTTGAACAACATTATAATAAATGAAAAGCACCAGTTTGCTTTTGTTCTACAATATTACTTTTATTGCTAACCGGTTTTCGGCTTACAAGGCCATCTTCAGACATTTACGTGTCTGAAGATGGCCTTGTAAGCCGAAAACCGGTTAGCAATAAAAGTAATATTGTAGAACAAAAGCAAACTGGTGCTTTTCATTTATCATTTCATTTTCGATTTTTTCACATTTTTCATGTAGCCATTTCGCCTCAGCTTCGCTGCACTTCTTTCCTAAGTAATTTGTATTTCTGTATTTCTAAATTTTCCTGAACTTTTTTGTACTTCTTTCTTTCGTCGATCAGCTGAAGTATTTCTTCTGTTACCCATGGGTTCTCCGCAATTACCTTCCTTGTACCTGTCTTTCTCTCCAACTGCAGAGACTTTTTTTTAGAGATATTCATCCCTCTTCAACTGCACTGCCTCTTCAACTGAAGGGCCTACTGAGTTACTTTTTATCTCAGTAACTTCATTCCCTAGTACTTCCATATCCCACTTTTTTGCATAGTGATTCTTCATGAGTCGTCCCTTAACTTTCAGCGTAATCTTCATCATTACCAAATTGTAATCCGAGTCAATATCTGCACCTGGGTACGCCTTACAATTCAATATCTAATTTCGGAATCTCTTTCTGACCATGTAGTAAGCTAACTGAAATCTTCCTGTCTCTCCCTGCCTTTTCCAAATATACCTCTTCCTCTTGTGATTCTTCGGCAGAGTATTTGCTATTACCATCTGAAATTTACCGCAGAACTCAATTAGTCTTTTTCCTCCCGCATTCCTACTACAGAGCCCTTACTCTCCTGTACCATTTCTCCTACTCTTTCACCTACAACCGCATTCCAGTTCCCCCATGACTATCAAATTTCCATCTCCCTTTAGTTACTGAAATACCCGTTCAACATCCTCATATGCTTTCTCTGTCTCTTCATTTTCTGCTTGAGACGACAGCATGTGTACATGAACTTCTGTTGTCATTGCTGTTTAACTGTCAATTTGGTGGAAACAAGGCAAACCCTGAACTGTTCACAGTAACTCACCCACTCTCTGTCCTACCTCCCTATTTACAACAGATCCTATTCCCTTTACAGCATTTTATACTGCTTCTGATATTACCCCATACTCGTCTGATCAGAAATCCTTTCACTTCACTGACGCCCACTGTACCTAGCGCGAGTCATAGCATGTCCCTTTCCAGAAGTTTTATCTTCCCTACAACGTTCAAACTTCTGACATTCCACGCCCTAACTCATAGAACTTGTACAGACTGAATAGCATTGGAGATAGGCTACAACCCTGTCTCACCCTCTTCTCAACTACTGCTTCCCTTTCCTGACCATCAACTGTTACAATCAGCATCTGATTACTTTACAACTTGTAAATAGCCTTTCGAGTCCTGTATTTTACCCTAGGTACCTATAGAATACCAAGGAGAATCTTTCATTTAACATCAACAAAAGCTTTCTCTAAGTCTACGAAGTCTACAAAGGGAGGTTTTCTTTTCTTTAGCCTATCTTCTAAGATTAGTATTAGGGATAGTATTGCCTTCAGTGTCTGTCCATTTCTCCGGAGCCCAAATTGACCTCCTTCAAAGGTCACCTTCTACAGGGTTTTCCATTCCTCTGTACAGAATTTCTGTTAGTGTTTCACATCAATGACTTGTTAAACCGATAGTTCGGTAGTATTCACATCTATCAGTACCTTTTTTCTTTGGAATTATAATTATTAGATTCTTCGTGAAGTCTGAGGGTATTTCGCCTGTCTCATACATCTCGCACACCAGATGAAAGAGTTTTGTCATGGCTGGTTGCACCATGATTATCAACAGTTCTAACGGAGTGTTATCTACTCCAGGGGTCTTGATTCGACTTAGGTCTTTTAGTACTCTGTCAAATTCTTCTCGCATTACCATATCTCCCTTATCACCTTCATCTACGTCCTCTTCTATATCTATAATGTTGACTTCGACTTCCTGTCCCGTGAATTGACCCTTATATAGAATGAATCACCTAAAACTTGCTCTGCGAATATTGTGAAATGGGGAAGTGCTATTTTGAAAAGTTCCCGCACTGATCCTTGTACAATATCTGTGGTAACACACAGTAAAGAACAACACAAGTACATACACAAGTTATGTGGATTCTGACTAGTAGTGAGACAAACTGACCATCACAGTTTGTATTCAAAATAACCACCAATAGCGGCAGTACGTGCTTCCATTCCGGTATGGAACGACTGCCGCAAATGTGGTAGTATTTCAGTGGAGATGTCCGAGCAGGCTGCAGTAACATGTCTTTGCATATCATCGAGCGTAATTGGTGTATGATTGTAGCCAGCGTCTTTCAGCTTTCCTCACAGGAAAAAGTCCACAGGTGTCCAATCCGGGGAACGAGCTGGCCAAGGTTGTACCTTCTGCAACCAATCCAACAATTTTGAAAAATTTCGGGAAGACATGCTATAATATTTCGTGCACTATGGGCTGGGCAGCCATCAAGTTGGTACCACAGGTTCCTCCTATTCTGCAGAGGCACGTCTTCTAGGATCTGTGGTAGATGGTCTGTTAGAACGGTGTGATACTTCCGCGTGTTCAGTGTTCCGTCTGCGTAAAATGGGCCTATGAGCTGATGCTTCGAAATCCCACACGACACGTTTAAGCTCCACGGATGCTGATGTTCCACCTGGCGAAGCCAAAGAGGATTGTCAACAGATCAGCAGTGTATGTTTCGGTGGTTTACTTGGTCATGGTTGGTAAATGTGGGTTGATCACTAAACAAGATATATGATCCATCTGGAGTATGCTGTCTTCATGCCCATGTACAGAAGCTAATACGATTTTCCAAACGGTTTGCATGTAGAGTTTGATGGAGAGAGATGTGATAGGGATATAACCTACGTCGATGGAGAGTGTGTACGTCGCTTGCCTGGCTCATGCGAGTTAACGTGCAGATCAACTGCAACAGCAGAAAGAGCATTAATTGCCCCCTCTTCTGTCGTCTCTTGTTTCCTTATGTTATATTGTCTAGGCATTACACTACCACTCTCACGCAACTTGCAGAAGAGGCTGATAAATAACTGCCGAGATAACTGCCGAGATGGTTGACGTCTGTTGGGATATCTCACCACTTACTCCACATTCTATGGAACTGTATTCGTCCTACACTCTCCATCCACCATGAGCATGGCGGCTTTTTCTGCGTTGGTAAATCCCATCGTCCATTCACGACTTACTGTTTGGACTGTCACATACTAAACTGACTACCAACTCGCAGTGCACTCAACGAACACACAAGCATACTGTAAGCAAATATAACAACAATGGCCAGCAATACAAGCCCCTGACTACCATTTCATTCTATGAAAACCTCAGGGGATCAATAATCCCTTACATTTCCGCAACATTTATGAGAAGATAAAATATCTAGGTTCTAGGTCCTGCTGATTTTATATGCTGTCGTAAAAATTTCATGTCTAACCCACTTATTTTCATTGAAAAACGCATATTTTATTATAAATACATACAAAATTAATAGTAATGAATGATTTTTCTTATTACGTTCACTTATTATAAAAAAAACATTTCCTGTTGAACACCTTCCACTATTTCCAAGTTTCAGGCCTCTAACCCAGTGTACACGACGTGTCACGAAGACTAAGTTCAGAATTAACTGAACCACTTCATTTTGTAGGTAGTTATCAAGTACACATGTGCGGATAGATAACACTTTGTCAAATGGCGAGCTCTTATCACATTTGAAGCACTTATGATTTCATCTGATCTATGATCACCGTCCTTCAGTCTAAGTAGTCCTGCAGAGTTCGACAGAACACATAGGTCAGTAATTTGTATGTATAGTTGGTATTCGGGCAATAAAGTCGACTCTAATTCACCCATTTTCATCTGTTTATTTCACATTTAAAATAAATTATTTTCTTCACAATATTACATTTATTTGGAGAGACGAGTTGTGAACAACACAAAAATATCAATGACAACAAATAATTTGTTATTCAAAGAGAATAACTTACGTTTCAAAGCGAAGTATGTTCCCATATTAAAGTCAATGGAACTTACATCAGAGCGATCTGTTATTCATTAAAGAAATGACACATGAGAGAGAGAGAGAGAGAGAGAGAGAGAGAGAGAGAAGAGAGAGATACATTTGTGTTCGCATGAGAGAGATGGAGTAAACAGGAAACTATGGTTTGATGAAGTACTGTAGAAAGAACTCACATTGAGCTCGGTCAACTCGCACTGTGCTTAGTATATCGTCAGTCTTTGTAGAAGCAGAGCTACTATCTTGCCTCACACAGCCTTGGCCTTGAGCCAACAGATGGGTTTTAACATCCTTTACTGCTCATGCTGAGGAAACTGCTAATTCATGCAATAACTAACTAACCGATTTTAAAAATTCAAAATGCTGTCATAAACTATTAAAAACTCTCAGTTAAAATTCTGTTCTTTACATCATAAATCAAATTATTTTCACAATACAGTACTATGTATGCAAGTGTATCATCGGAATTTAATCATTAAAAGGTGTATACATTACTATATATAGCCGGCCGATGTGGCCGAGCGGTTCTAGGCGCTTCAGTCTGGAACCGCGCGACCACTGCGGTCGCAGTCTCGAATCCAGCCTTGGGCATGGTTGTGTGTGATGTCCTTAGGTTAGTTAGGTTTAAGTAGTTCTATGTTCTAGGGGACTGATGACCTCAGATGTTAAGTCCCATAGTGCTCAGAGCCATTTGAACCATTTTTTTTACTATATATACAAGTGTGTCATTCGGAATTTTGTCATTAAAAGTTGTAAAATTTTCATAATTGTCTTCTGAGCTGTAACAACATTTTTATATGAGTCATGTTATGATATAGAATAGTTCGTTATGAAATTATGTGGAATTATGTCTGTATCTGCTTTAAGTAATGTAACTCATTTATAATCTGGAAATGCATCATAAGCTTTCAGAAAGTTATTTGGACGATTAGTATTACACATTTCCTATGGGAAAATTTCGTTTATTCCATTTTCAGGTATATATTCTGTAACTTAATCTGATTGAATAATGAAGAGTCAAGTGACTGATTATTTTTACAATTTATCTGAAATTTAGCAAATATGAAATATCAAAATCTGTAGAGTTACAGAAATTTGTATCTAACTCAATAATCTTCTTACCACTTAATCCTGCAGCTTTTACAGTTTGAAGTTCATAACAAGATATTAGAATTTCGGATTTTTCAGTATATTTTCTCGTTTTTCAATTCAGCTTGGTTGAAATCAGACCTTCGTAAAATAGCATTTCCAGCACTTGAACTCCAAATAAAAAATACAATCAAATCACCTTCCTACATAATTCCATTATAATCCTTAAAAAATCCTCAAGTATTCCAAGTGGATAAAGTATTTCATTTTTCTTACTATGTATTTTCCCATTACTAAGAATATCACCTACCATACTTATCAGTGACAATTGAAGTCAAATTCAAGAGAACTATGAAGAAATAAAATTATGTTCAATTCTAGATAAAATATAATTTCCTTTCTGTATGGTTATAATATAAGTTTTGCCATATGATTATCGATTAATTTTTATTGGATTTTTCAATGTTGGTCGATAATCTGTACCACTAACACCAGTAATACCGAAACTCATGTGTAACGTAACTGTGCATGGTGAGGATGTAACGTCCTATCACCTATATTTACATTAATTTCTGTATTCTTGTTGGTTATGTTGAAATTAATTTTACTTTTCTCATTCACAGGGAATGAGTGAAACTGATAACTCTCGATTTTGTTCATGATTTGTTAAGGAAATTAATATTAAAATTAATGATTTCTACATTTATTCTAAAAGTTTAGATCAACCAAAATGCTGAGAATTTATAAAAAATGTTTGAAAAGCTGAAGATAAATCTAACCAAAAATTGCTACTTTTATCAGAAACAATGAAGAAATTATTCTTGAGATAAGTGTCAAAATAATTCAGTTGTAGTTTTTGATGACTTCCTTCTATTTTTCTAGAGATAACTATAAAGCAATAGATTGTTTTTACTTAGCTCAACCCCATTCTAAAATACCAAACCAATTAATTTGAAAAAATCTTAATTTTTAAAATATTTTCAGACGAGGTGACACAAATTTAAATCATATTCATTGTGAGATTGTTGGTGGAGTATAATAGAAGTTAGACAAATTTAAAAAAAATATGTAGTAAATGCTGGAATGATCAGTTTGGATATTTTACAACAGGTATGACCAGGAAACCAAATGAAAGCAACTTCAGAAATAAAATACGACATTTCAAAAATATTGAACAAGAAGGTTAAAAGTAACATAAACGTTAAACAAGAATGGCAAACATTTAAAAATAATTTATTAATGCATAGTTATTGTTTACAAACTATGACCCAGAGGTTTTTGAAAAAGCCAGATGAAATAGAAGAGTAAAAGAACAATTAAAAGAAGAGTATAAAAAATGGAAAAAACAGCCAAGAACAGAATATGAAAAATATAAAGAAATAGGTCAACATGTTATCATTGCAATCGAACAAGAAATCAAAGGTTTAGGAGATAATATTCTGAAAGCTATTGAAGAACATAGAGAAGCTGATAAATAGATGATTTCCTGTTGTCATCATACACAAGATTTTGGAGGTTTATCACCAATCAAACAACTGTGCAATTGGTCTGAAGATGATATTGGTAAGTATGACTATAGATTAACTGAATCAGGAATACAAGATGCATTGAATAAGTATGAAGAAGAAAGAAAAAAGATGTACCAAACTCAGGATGCAGTGAAAAAATAAAGGAGAGTGATGTTTGGAAAATAAAGGATGATGATTATTCTAAAAGGATAAATATACACAAGATACTGTTATAATCTATCAACATTTCTGAAGATACAACTTTTGGATTAAGACTTGTTGACCAGTTTAAATCTGTTAGTAGTTTACTACTTTAATGGTAAATGGTAAAATAACTATTGGCCATAAATAACCTGAAGCTATAGATGGATTAATGAATGTTTTAACTAAAAAACATATTACTATGGACGATGCGGATGGAAAATTTGATGGTGCTGATTTACGTAAGTATGCAGATATTTTGTACAATGAGGAGCATTACATTCTGATAATAATTCTAATAAAGTAAAATCAAGTAGAGGTAAAAAAGTATAAAGATTTGATGAAAGGAAAATGTTTGATAAAATAAGAAATAATTCTTGATTTGTTGATGATAATATATGAAAAGCACAGTAAATTATTTATGAAAAAGGACTTATATTAGAACATTGAAAGCTACAAAATATCAACTAATTTATTTGTGGTCCTTTATGTTTATTTGTTTTATAACTGTTGTCCAATAAATCGAATGTTAATGATATTTTAAGTTTAAGAATTGGAGGTTCTTGGAAATAAACTACATCTGTCTAAACTTAGAAAACATAAAAAAGTAATTAGAAGAAAAAATTGATCCCAAAATAAACAGGTTCATAAGAAATTATGTAACTTCTTTAAACTAACTGAGGGATGTATTTATTTTAAATGTAGAAGATTAGTAGATCTATAAGATCCTATAAGTGGTTATGATGCAGTTACAGGAAATCAGATGACCAACCTTTTTACAAAACCTGAATACATAAGTAATCTAACATTTCTCAGTAACTATTTCAGTACATTACATTTTATTGAAAATATTAATCAGCTTAATATAACTAATCCAACTAAATACTTTACAAAAAAGGAGGTAGCTAAAGCTTTTTCATATTACTTCTGATAGGGAGAATAACCCAAACATCATTTGAACAATCTTCAGAAAAGAATGAATCTATACCAAAATCTATACTAGAATCTACACCAAAAGAAATTTTTCTCACCAGTTTATGTAATTCATTAATTATTTCTTTATAACCTTTACCTTTAAAATTATTTTAGTTAACTTGCTTTTTTAAATTTTACATTTGTACAAAGAACTTCGATTCTTTGTCTTCGATTTTTTGTTTCTACTCTGTGATGATTGTGTGTTTATGAAACTTTTTACCCTTCAAACAGTAGATAAGATTTTCCATTTATATAGATAAAAATTTGCATTCCATCACTCCTAACAAAATGAAGTTCCAGTTTTTGTTTGTCACATATTTTAAACCAAGTGCCTAAAGTTAATTAATACTACTTTTTCTGAATAAATTCAAAAATATTGACACAGTCTGAAGGCTGCTGAAGTGGATTTTGGTGCAACTGAGCAACTGTCATATTATAATTGTTAAATGAACAAACCACCATTTTACTGTATTGTTCTTTATTTAATTATAATCCAGGTTTCAGACTTTTATGCCATTTTCAAGTGATTGAATTTAAGTAATTAAATAAACAACAAAACAGTCAAATAGCAGTGTGTTCATTCAAAAAGGCTGCTGAAGCAGTCGCTTCATCAAAGGAGATTCAGCATTAGATGTACTTAAAATAGCCTTCATTTAAAGAAAATAATGTTTATTAGATTTTTTTAACTTAATTTAATTTTATAAAACTAGGTGTCAGTGATTGAACACATCATAATTTGCTGTATATTTTTATATCCTGTTTTACTATTTAATATACAGTCAGCTTGAAACTCGGTTTACACAGATTTTTGAATTTTCATTTTTTACAAATCTAATAAAAAATATTTGTAATAAATAGTTTGAAAGTAAACAAATTAAAATTTGGAGCAAAAGAATAAGGGCGTAAAGGCTATTTGAAACTAAGAAAACAACAACTTATTGATCTTATTGATAACCATAATATTAGCAAAGAAGTGATCAATAAGATTAACAAAAAAGTTAACAATAATATTAATGATGAACTGAGTGAATTAAAAACTAAACAACGACAAATTATTCAAATGATTCGTCTTATGTATAAAAAGTAAAGTTTTAATCAATTATATGATTTGTATTTAATGAAACATACAATGAAATTGTTCTTGATTATATAATAAAGGAAAATCTATTTGTTGAATATGAATGGAAACATTTAATTTCAATATATTATAATATATCTGACAAAATTATGAGTTTACTTCGTGATAAATTAAATTGGCAATATGTACTAAAAAGTCGTGAAATATCTAAAGATTTTATAGGTGAATTTCAGCATCCATTAACTTAGAATAATACATCAAGGTATCAAAAAATTATCTCAAGATGTTATGAGAGAATTCCAGGATAATGTAAACTGGTATTATATGTCTGTGTTCCAAAAATTATCTGAGGATTTTATAAGAGAATATAAGTATAAAGCAAGCTTGTATAGAATACCACATAGATAAAAATTGTCTGAAAATTTTAAAAAAGAATTCATCATCATCATCATCATCATTTAAGACTGATTATGCCTTTCAGCGTTCAGTCTGGAACATAGCCCCCCTTATACAGTTCCTCCATGATCCCCTATTCAGTGCTAACATTGGTGCCTCTTCTGATGTTAAATCTATTACTTCAAAATCATTCTTAACCGAATCCAGGTACCTTCTCCTCGGTCTGCCCCGACTCCTCCTACCCTCTACTGCTGAATCCATGAGTCTCTTGGGTAACCTTGCTTCTCCCATGCGTGTAACATGACCCCACCATCTAAGCCTGTTCGCCCTGACTGCTACATCTATAGAGTTCTTTCCCAATTTTTCTTTGATTTCCTCATTGTGGACACCCTCCTGCCATTGTTCCCATCTACTAGTACCTGCAATCATCCTAGCTACTTTCATATCTGTAATCTCAACCTTGTTGATAAGGTAACCTGAATCCACCCAGCTTTCGCTCCCATACAACAAAGTTGGTCGAAAGATTGAATGGTGCACAGATAACTTAGTCTTGGTACTGACTTCCTTCTTGCAGAAGAGAGTAGATCGTAGCTGAGCGCTCACTGCATTAGCTTTGCTACACCTCGCTTCCAGTTCTTTCACTATGTTTCCATCCTGTGAGAATATGCATCCTAAGTACTTGAAACCATCCTCCTGTTCTAACTTTGTTCCTCCTATTTGGCACTCAATCCGTTTATATTTCTTTCCCACTGACATTACTTTCGTTTTGGAGATGCTAATCTTCATACCATAGTCCTTACATTTCTGATCTAGCTCTGAAATATTACTCTGCAAACGTTCAATCGAATCTCCCATCAAATATTACTCTGCAAACGTTCAATCGAATCTCCCATCACAACTAAGTCATCCGCATATGCAAGACTGCTTATTTTGTGTTCACATATCTTAATCTCACCCAGCCAGTCTATTGTTTTCAACATATGATCCATAAATAATATGAACAACAGTGAAGACAGGTTGCAGCATTGTCTTACCCCTGAAACTACTCTGAACCATGAACTCAACTTACCGTCAACTCTAACTGCTGCCTGACTATCCATGTAAAGAACTTTAATTGCTTGCAAAAGTTTGCCTCCTATTCCATAATCTTGTAGAACAGACAATAACTTCCTCCTAGGAACCCGGTCATATGCCTTTTATAGATCTATAAAACATAGATACAATTCCCTGTTCCACTCACAACACTTCTCCATTATTTGCCATAAGCTAAAGATCTGGTCCTGACAACCTCTAAGAGGCCTAAACCCACACTGATTTTCATCCAATTGGTCCTCAACTAACACTCGCACTTTCCTTTCAACAATACCTGAGAAGATTTTACCCACAATGCTGATTAAAGAGATACCTCTGTAGTTGTTACAATCTTTTCTGTTTTTAAAGATTGGTGTGATTACTGCTTTTGTCCAGTCTGATGGATGAGTTCTGACTTAATTTCTTCCACCCCAGACGCTTTATTGCACTGCAATCTATTGACCATTTTTTCCACTTCCTCAAATGTGATCCTATTTCCATCATCATTCCTATCCCATTCTACCTCGAAATCTGAAACATTACTGATCGCATTTTCACCTACATTGAGCAACTCTTCAAAGTATTCCCTCCATCTGCCCAAGGCATCCACAGGATTCACCAGCAGTTTTCCTGACCTGTCCAAAATACTTGTCATTTCCTTCTTACCTCCCTTTCGAAGACTGCTAATTACACTCCAGAATGGTTCTCCAGCAGCTTGACCCATAGTCTCCAACCTGTTTCCAAAGTCTTCCCACGATTTCTTCTTGGATGCTGCAATTATCTGTTTGGCTTTGTTTCTTTCTTCAACATAATTTTCTCTGTCTACCTGGGTTCTGGTATGTAGCCATTTTTGATACGCCTTCTTTTTCCTTTTACAGGCTGCCTTGACTGTATCATTCCACCAAGCTGTTTGCTTCATCCTACTTTTACACACTACTGTTCCAAGACATTCTTTATCCACTTCTAGTACTGTGTCCCTGTACCTTGTCCATTCCTTTTCCAATGACTGTAATTGACTACATTCAACTAACTGGTACCTTTTTGAGATCGCTGTTATGTACTTGTGCCTGATTTCCTTATCCTGAAGTTTCTCCACTCTTATCCTCCTACATATGGACCTGACCTCCTGCACTTTCAGCCTCACAATCCCAATTTCACTGCAGATTAAATAATGATCAGTGTCATCAAAGAATCCCCTGAATACCCGTGTGTCCCTCACAGCCTTCCTGAATTCCTGATCTGTTATTATATAGTCAATGACAGATCTGGTTCCCCTGCCTTCCCAAGTATACCGGTGAATGGTTCAAATGGTTCTGAGCACTATGGGACTCAACTGCTGAGGTCATTAGTCCCCTAGAACTTAGAACTAGTTAAACCTAACTAACCTAAGGACATCACAAACATCCATGCCCGAGGCAGGATTCGAACCTGCGACCATAGCAGTCATGCGGTTCCAGACTGCAGCGCCTTTAACCGCACGGCCACTTCGGCCGGCATACCGGTGAATGTTCTTATGTTTAAAAAAGGAGTTTGTGATCACTAAGCCCATACTGGCACAGAAATCCAAGAGTTGTTTCCCGCTCCTGTTGGCCTCCATATCCTCTCCAAATTTACCCATAACATTTTCATACCCTTCTGTTCGATTTCCAATCCTGGCGTTAAAATCACCTATGAGCAGAACACTGTCCGTGTCCTTTACTCTAACAACTACATCACTGAGTGCCCCATAAAAACTATCCATCTTATCTTGATCTGTCCCTTCACAATGCGAATATACTGACACAATCCTAATTTTCTTGCTAGACACTGTCAATCTACCCACATCAGTCGTTCGTTTACATACCTTATTGCAACTACACTGGGTTCCATTTCTTTCCTGATGTAAAGCCCTACACCCCATTGAGCTATTCCTGCTTTGACTCCTGACAGGTAGACCTTGAATTCTCCCACTTCCTCTTCTTTCTCACCCCTTACCCGAATGTCACTAACAGCTAAAACGTCCAGCCCCATCTTACTTGCAGCCTCTGTCAGCTCTACCTTCTTCCCAGAGTAGCCCCCATTGACATTAATAACTCCCCATCTCTTTACCATTTGTTTGCCAAGTCGTATCTTAGGAGTCCCTGGTTTGTCAGTTAGAGGTGGGACTCCGTCACCTCCAAAGGTCCGAGGCATTTTGCTCTGATTGTTGCCAGCATCATATTTAAAGTACCGGGGAAGCAGGTTGCTAGCCTTACTTGCCCTGAGTCCCATTGGGCTTTACCCCTAATGGCTGAGGGACTAACTGGTGGATTTGGTAGTCTTTGCCGAATGAGCACAAAGGTGACCACGACTCAGAATATGTCCGAGATGCCCAGCCTTATTCCAAAGTAACTGGTATCCCGACTGTCGGGAGCACTTACTTGGCCGCTCATACGTTGCCTGTGGTTCATGAACTAGGACATGACTACAGGAACCCACACCATGACATGACTACAGGAACCCACACCATGAATCACTAAAAAAGAATTTCGAGACAAAATAGATTTCGAAGAAATATCAAGTTATCAAGAATTGACTGAATATATTATACGAGAATTTCGAGATAAAGTAGATTGGGATGGAATATCAAGTGATTAAGAATTGTCTGAATATTTTCTTAGAGAATTCAAAGATAATTAAATTGTGATCTTATTTCAATCTGTCTGAAATTATCTGAGGTTTTTATAAAAGAATTTGAAGATAAAGTTAGTTGGGATGGAATATCTAGTAATCAAAACTTATCCGAAGAATTTATTGGAGAATTTAAAAATAAAGTTCATTGGGAATGTATTTTAAGTTGTCAAAGTTTATCAGAATCCTTCATACAAGATGTAATGACATCTAATAGATCCCTCAGAATGTATTGGATGTTGTTCTATGTGTTTAAACAACGAAAATCATCAATTTATAAAAATGAAACGTAATCACTTTTTTCAAAGAGAATGTGTTGATGAATGGTTAGAGGAAAATAATGAAATATAAACTCAATTTTGGTGAAGAGTTATTACAGCATTAATCAATTGTTCTTGCATACAGTCATTTAAAATATTTAAATAATCATGCCAACAAATAATTCTTGAAGTTTCCTGCTTTCTTTTGTATAAATTTACTGTTTTAGAAATGTAATTAAGTCTTAACATTTCTTCACAAATTGGATCTCTATCTTCATTCTGTATAACTGTTTCTGTAAATTTTTTCTTTGTACCCTGAAACTTAGACTATGGACCAATGGAAAAAAATTGTTTGGTCAGATAAGTCTTGTTGCACACTGTTTCCAACTTCTGGCCGAGTTTACATCTCAAGAGTGAAACGTGGCAGGGGTTCAGTGATGATTTGGGCAGCCACATCATGGTATTCCTTGGATCCCATGGCTGCATTGTATGGTCGAGTTACTTTCAATATTATGTGACTATTTTGGCTATCAGGTCCATCTCATGGTACCACGTTTGCTCCCCAATGGTGATGCTGTGTTCTAAGACAACAGCGCCCCTGTTCACACAGCTCGCATCAGCCAGGCCTGCTTTTTGTGAGCATGAGGATGAATTGTCACATCTCCCCTTGGCACTGCAAACAGCACATCAGGATACTGTTGAACCTCAGTGGTCTACTTTCGAGAAAAGTGTGTGTGATAGCTGTCCAGGTAGAGTTGCACTCTACAAAAGCTGCGGTTCGGAAATTTTGGTTCGAGACATAAACGATTGGTAGAGAAAGAAACAGAAATCAATGTGTGAGAAAAACTTGGAGCTGGAGACTTCTATTAGAACTTCTTTTTTTTTGCTTTCTATGTTCTATATCCGCACAAAACTGAAATTGCATGTTATAACCAATGACAATTAGCTGATCATATAACTTCTGTGCTCTTATGTAATCAAAGAAATTAATTTCGATGCACATACAGTTTACATGGGCAGTTTATTGTTGTTGTCCTTAGAAAGTTCTTGATGATGACTGAAGGCAAGAGTTTCCAGTTATTACTGATGAGTGCAAAACTTGTTTATGAACATGAGAAACCTCTTTTATACAAAATGTTTTTATGTAAGCCCGACAAAGTACTGAAAAGGTGTTTGATTTTTTTATATTTCATGCTTTTTTGAGGTAATTGCATTTTCTAGCACTTTGTGACAAATCTGTTTTGGTTTTTTATTTGTGGTACAGCATTCTTGTCTTTCACATTGCAAGTTAATAACTTTCGAATAAAAGCTGAATTAAATATTGATAGTTTCAATTTTACTATAAACACTGTTCGTTTTTAAGCAACAGACAGGAGGATGACTATGTAGAACAAATATGGTCTGTTGGTTAAGCGGTGCTTCAAATACCTTCGCTCAGTTGCTAGACTGTTCACCGCTTCCGGTTTCTAGGGGAACCTAGTTAGACACTTAACCTAACCTAACCCAAACAGCGATGGAAATGATGTACCGCATAATAGGTATGCAACAAACCTAATGTACAGGTAATACGGTTATGATCTTAACTGACCAGATCTATTAGGGAAACTGCTGTAGTCTACGCTTACTTGTGATAATCTACGGTAGCCTACGGTATTTTTACAGGTCTATATTCAATTCAATCATCGTTACCTGAACTTCACAATATTTTGCGAAAGAATCGAATAAGATTCCCTCGAAAATCATACCGGATCTGTATTTATCCATTCTGAGACGACTGGAAATTGTTTTGAATGTCAACAGCTTGGGTACACCATGTTTCCATATTTTTGTCCAACGCATTTGCAGCTAAAGTCAGCTACCAAGAAAAGTTATTGATAACCTTTCGCTCCTATGTATTTTCGCAATTATAACTTCATAATTACAAATAATCCACTTTCGATATGTCAAATGCTTAGTGTGCTAAACACTTGACAGTTTTATTCTTTTTATTTTAAAGAGATTGTTTTGCACGAAATGTTCAAGTAAAGGCATCTACATAGACACGCAAGCACACGCGTTACAATAATCCCATCATCGTTACCAGGTGACTGCGTGTTACCGCTTCACACAACCAAGGTGCTGAAAGGCAGTAAATTACAGAAAAGTTTTACATTTAGAGTGTTACAATGTCAGTATAATACGGAACTTCCTTCAAAACAGCGTGCTTCAAAAAGATCCATACAATTTCATGAAACTATATGTTCTACATGAACGAAGATAGAAACTCGTCAAAAGTACAAGCTTAGATTAGCACCAGTTGTAACTTCTTGTTGCCGACAGGTGTCTGCCTGATGCACATAAGGTGCTCACTCGTTCATTATACGAAGTACGCGAATTCAGATGGCGATAACTCACCAACGTAATATGTTTTGGAATCTCCGTTTCAACAAATCCAATTCTTTTACAATTGTACTCGGTGATTTTCGGCTGGAATATGGCCCTGCGCTTACCACAGCTCAAAGCATTCGACGATGGCATCGGCGGTGTCAAGGCACTGGTTGTCTATATCGTGTGCTCTTTCAAGATGCAGGAGCGCATTCAACATCGTTTTGTGAGTAGTCCTCAGAAATAAACTGGTCGTGTCAGAAGAGAGATAGCTGTTCCTCATACGTCAGTCTCCCTTGTTGTGCAACGCCGTTTCTATCTCAAACCACACAGGGTTCAAACGCTGAAAGCCCTTTGTGAAGCCCTTTCTGTTGAATATTCATCCAATTTTTCTGAAACTGTAATCATTTGTTTGTCCGTATATATACATCACATCATTCCGACCTACGTGGTGCATATTTTTTTTCTTAGACTTGTGATATTATTGGATTTCAGACATTTTGCATATGAGAAAAGGACAGCCACCGAGCTGTAGTTTGTAGTGATACTAAGCATGACAACACGAGAGTAAAGAAACGAAATCTGTTTATAACGTGCGCCTACACCAAGACGCGCGGCCAGCGTTTAAAAGGTACTTTTAAACACTATGACTCGCTGGGCGCAGATATTCAAAATCATTGCCGCAGCGCTTGATAGCAAGAAGCTGCGAAACAGAAGAAAGAACAATTTATCATTTGTTAGGAAAATTCTAGAGTCTTTATAGTGAGTTGTACTTCTGGTCGCCGATATGTTAACATGTACTTCATTACCTTTGATGTTCGGTCGCCGACTTGTTAAGACGTGTTGTGTAGCACCGCTACAAGTTATATTTCATTTAGTGTGAAAAACCACGTTATCATCAAGAAAGAAAACGCTCTTGTAAACCTTGTGACGATAAAAAATACTTACGCGCACGCCAGGACATTTAATTTTTACAAAATATCACACATACAAAAGCAGCGATTGTTGGGCTGCTCCATGTATGAGAAAAACATAAAAAAGTAAGTTTTGTATTCATTGTAAATTTGTTAATGTTTGTAGTTTAAAGCCTTTGTTCTTTGAGAACATATTGATGCTTCACTGTACAGAAAATCTATGCTTATTCTTTTCTTTAAATTAACCACAAATAATGTTTATGTTTAAATGAACTTTGTTACAGGTTCGCTCTTTATCGCGGTGTCTCGATTGTATTTGGGAGACCATTAATGTGTTCAGTTTCCGATCTGACAACTTTTTTTTACAAAATTTCACTGTATTGCATTTTTTTTTTTATTATTCAAATAGGTCCCTTAGGTAATTTCATTGAAGAGTCTGATTGCGCGAAAGCAATCCGGGTTAAGAGGTCATTTGAGAAACTATTTTCACGCAGTCAATCTGTACGTCTCCTGAACACAATCGAGAACCGACGCATCGTCGATCATTCATTAATTTTTCTCTCTTTCCAAGTCGTACAAAAAAAAAACGGCCAAGGAGAACTGCCGTGAGTACGCAATCTACTGTTAAAAGGTTGCATTCTTTATCTTGTCGGCAAACATTGCCATAAATTATCATCATCAATGTTATATTTGGTTAAATACGAAAAGCCAAAAAACCTTTTAACGCTAGATGTGGCGCCCGAACAGGGACCTAACTAAAAAAACTAATTTGTTCTTTTTATTTTCATGCTACCATCTGGAGAAAATTGGAAGCCAAAACCAGGGATTAAAAAAAAAAAAAAGGGACGCATATGCAGAAAATCGCAGTAAGAATCCACAACAGCAATAAATAGCAGCGCGCAAGACAACTAATGTGAGTACGATTTTTCATTACGTTTGAAGCTTTGCGTACCGAGCATTCAGTCGGCTCGTGACATTCACTCTCTACGCTTTTTTTCCTTTTCCTCAAGCAATTTAATTTCCAAATTTCTGTTTCCTTTTGCTATTAGATCCGCCTCTATCTCATCATTTCGCTTACAATAGTTAGAAATAGTTAGCAAGAATTTCCATTGTTGTGCATTTTAGTGAATCACAATGGCCGCTATCTGTGCCAGTTTCAGTGCTCTATAAGTGTTTTTCATTTATTTTATCACTCCCGTTCAACTGTTTATTACGCGCAAGCAATATCTGTGAAATCAGGACGCGAAATCCTTGGCGCACCTGACAAGTGAAAATCGTAATGTAAAAAAAAAAAATTATCTTTTCTAGCTCGTGCAGTGTAACTACTTTAAATTTACGATGGCTCATGAGCAACCAAGGCAACTTAGACCGCGCGCGGGTATAAACAAACCTGAATCTCGTAGTGAGGGAACAACAGACGACGAAGCGACACGTGAGCTGTCGGCGCCACAGACCGCGTCGCAGTCACGTGACTGCTCGCTGTCAGATATACTAAAATTGTTTGCTGATATGAAAACCAGTTTTGAAGCAAACACGGCACAGTTAACAAACCAAAGTGACAATATTGAAACGCAAATCAGTCAGTTAACAAACAAAGTGACAATATTGAAACGCAAATCAGTCAGTTAGCAAATCAAAGTGACAGCAGGTTCAACAGTTTAGAATCAAAGATAGAGGACACTCAAGTGCGAATGAACAATATAAATTCTGTTATTACCGACATCCAAGCACAAATCAAAAATTCGAATGACACCATGGAGGAAAAAATTAAAGCCATTACCACTGCTTACGCAAGCGAGCTAAACTTAAGCGTACACGCAAATATTGATAGTGTTCTTTCGATGGTGGAATCCGCTGAGACCAATATTGGTAGCAAGTTCATAGATATGCAGGCCCAAATAGATGTGTGTAAATCAACTGCGAGTGACTCTTTGAAACATTACAGTGATGTTTCAAAGAGAGTAAGCCAATTGACAGAAAGTGTCAACCACGTTGGCGAGCGAGTCGAAGACCTTGCTCAGCAAATATCCGATGTCAATATTGACAAAAAGATCGCAGATGTCAACACCGGTATAAGCAATACACTTAGTAGGGAATTTGAAGAGTGGATGAAATCCAAAGAACAGTACATTGTCAGCAAGGTACACGCTGAACTAAAGGGTACGGTTAAATCTGCTACAGCAGAAATCTTAACCGCTCCCGGTACTTCTGGTGACACTTTAACCAGTGAATTAGGTGAAATCAGACGAGCATTTAGCCACGATCTTCCGGAATGGAAACGTCAGCTAAGCAATGATATACACTCCTGGAAATTGAAAAAAGAACACCGTGAATTCATTGTCCCAGGAAGGGGAAACTTTATTGACACATTCCTGGGGTCAGATACATCACATGATCACACTGACAGAACCACAGGCACATAGACACAGGCAACAGAGCATGCACAATGTCGGCACTAGTACAGTGTATATCCACCTTTCGCAGCAATGCAGGCTGCTATTCTCCCATGGAGACGATCGTAGAGATGCTGGATGTAGTCCTGTGGAACGGCTTGCCATGCCATTTCCACCTGGCGCCTCAGTTGGACCAGCGTTCGTGCTGGACGTGCAGACCGCGTGAGACGACGCTTCATCCAGTCCCAAACATGCTCAATGGGGGACAGATCCGGAGATCTTGCTGGCCAGGGTAGTTGACTTACACCTTCTAGAGCACGTTGGGTGGCACGGGATACATGCGGACGTGCATTGTCCTGTTGGAACAGCAAGTTCCCTTGCCGGTCTAGGAATGGTAGAACGATGGGTTCGATGACGGTTTGGATGTACCGTGCACTATTCAGTGTCCCCTCGACGATCACCAGTGTAGGAGATCGCTCCCCACACCATGATGCCGGGTGTTGGCCCTGTGTGCCTCGGTCGTATGCAGTCCTGATTGTGGCGTTCACCTGCACGGCGCCAAACACGCATACGACCATCATTGGCACCAAGGCAGAAGCGACTCTCATCGCTGAAGACGACACGTCTCCATTCGTCCCTCCATTCACGCCTGTCGCGACACCACTGGAGGCGGGCTGCACGATGTTGGGGCGTGAGCGGAAGACGGCCTAACGGTGTGCGGGACCGTAGCCCAGCTTCATGGAGACGGTTGCGAATGGTCCTCGCCGATACCCCAGGAGCAACAGTGTCCCTAATTTGCTGGGAAGTGGCGGTGCGGTCCCCTACGGCACTGCGTAGGATCCTACGGTCTTGGCGTGCATCCGTGCGTCGCTGCGGTCCGGTCCCAGGTCGACGGGCACGTGCACCTTCCGCCGACCACTGGCGACAACATCGATGTACTGTGGAGACCTCACGCCCCACGTGTTGAGCAATTCGGCGGTACGTCCACCCGGCCTCCCGCATGCCCACTATATGCCCTCGCTCAAAGTACGTCAACTGCACATACGGTTCACGTCCACGCTGTCGCGGCATGCTACCAGTGTTAAAGACTGCGATGGAGCTCCGTATGCCACGGCAAACTGGCTGACACTGACGGCGGCGGTGCACAAATGCTGCGCAGCTAGCGCCATTCGACGGCCAACACCGCGGTTCCTGGTGTGTCCGCTGTGCCGTGCGTGTGATCATTGCTTGTACAGCCCTCTCGCAGTGTCCGGAGCAAGTATGGTGGGTCTGACACACCGGTGTCAATGTGTTCTTTTTTCCATTTCCAGGAGTGTAGATCAACTGAAACGACAAGTTACGGAATTGCAAGGTGACAATCAAAGTGAGTATTCGCTACCGCCAGAACACGATAATCGTCAATATCCCGAGTGTCAGGTACAATTCTCACCAACAGTAAACAATACGCGTGGCGAAACTTCTACGTCACGTAGTCATGCCGATCAACTAACACTCGTTGAACTAATGCAAGACGAGAGTGTGCTAAAATACAGAGCTTTTCAAACTTTTATACCTGAAAAACGAAATATATATCCCATGGTATTTCTAAAATCATCCACAGGTGCTTTTCCAGAATCATGGAACGACAGGCAGCGGATACAGTTCATCTTAGGCTATGTACACGGTGAAGGATCAATTTGGGGTACAGAAATAATAGACAAATGTCACACCTATGCAGATTTTGAAAAGCATTTTTTGAATATATTCTGGAGTTCAGGTATACAACAAAGACTCCGAAAGGAGGTTTACAACGCCGAAACTTTCAACACCGAAGGAGGAGGTTTGAGACGTTATTTTGAAAAATATCTACGTAAAATTCAGTATTGGGACACGCCCATTTCAACCAAAGATGTAATTATGATCTTAAAGTCAAAACTTCCTGTGTCAATAAGAGAAAAACTAGTTATTGTGAGTGAAGAAGACCTAGAAGCCTTTCTTTCTGTTCTTGACAATTTGGATATGATCTATGAGGATGTGCGTGCGAGCGCGCGGAATAATTATAATAATGGACCGCCCGCTCCGCAGCAGTACATAACAAATTGCGTCAATGGAATGTCGTACCAACATAACACGGGACAACTAAACGCTCAGCCGTACGGCAATCATAACAGTTTCAACCGCCGTAGTGGAAAACAATATAACAAATATCCACACCAGAATATATACAATCCGATTTATCAAAACACACAGCAACAATACGGTAATTCACCGATAAATCACAACGGTAATTACCAGTACCAGAACAACAAGACGAATAATGGAAATCGTCACAAGGGAAAGAAATGGAACAATTATAACAGACCACAACAGTACAGTCAGCCGAGTCACTTCACTCCCTCTCAGCAAATAAATTTTTCACAGCCGAAAAATGCGACATTTTCTCACCAACCCAACCAACAGTTCAGGAACAATAGTCAGGGCAATTCGTCGGATGCTTTTCCTGACACCACCGGTCATAATAGCCAAGGAAATCCGACTATTTTCTACACACAGGCGAACCAAGCACCAAACACGATGTCAAACAACACGATATCAAGAGATGCACAAGTCGTACGGGACACGAACGCAAATTTTCGACCTGGTATGTCGCAAAATACTAGTCAAGTAAAAATATCTGACATTTCAGCTCCACCCCAGTCGGAAAACCATTAGCAGCTTATTTAGGCCTCCACGGGGAAGCTGAGGAACCGATAAGCTCTCATATCTTTAACCACTCATGCCAACCTAAGAAAAAAGGCGCATGACAAACACATTAGTAAAGTCTTATCGTATCGTATAAATGAACGAGTGCTATTAAAGACCCACTTCAAACCATCTTTGATTCATCATAAGAATCGCAAGTGGCAGCACTTGTATGAAGGACCATATACTATATTAAGAAAGCCGCACATTGGTTGCTATCTATTAGCTGACCCTGTATCTGGACGAATAAAAGGATTGTTTCATCACGCAGACTTGAAGAAATACAGAGTCAACCATTGAAAATATCTGTTAAGTTAAGCTACTAAAATAAAATATACACACACTGTAAGTTGCCATACTATGTGTGTAGTACCAACGTATGTAAGAGTAATGCACAGGACTAACACCCTGTTGACCTGCCACAGCAAGATAAGTAATTTATATGAGCACCTTAAGTAAAACACATTTATTGTAGGAGAGCAAGATTTGCCTTAGATGTAAGTTAGTTTTAAGTTAATTGAGCCATGAACGGCCACAGCCGAAAGAGCTGACAAATATTATAGTAGGGACGTGCTAAGTGTCACCTGCTATCACTAGTTTTAAGTATAGCAAAGCTCTCTCCTCTTGAATGAAATAAATTAAAATGATCATTCAGACCAGAATGATTGCTCGTAGGTTAAAAAAAAATATTTATTAAGGTCGCTTACTCTAATGAGGTAAATGTTATGTTATGCATAAGGAGTGTGTGACAACAAATTTTATGAGACCACCTATGAAACGCAGCAGGCAAAAAGCAGCAGCTTAGCATATAAGAATCAAGTAAGTCAATAACGATCCAGGTAGCAGGAATGAAGTGCGCAACTCAATTATTTTATTATAACACGGAGAAAACCGTATACTCTCATAACAATTTTACGGCACAGTGCAGCTGAAATACTTACAAAAATCATTTATAAATAAACTAATTTAGTACTAGAAATATCTATTTCAGGTCCTCGAGATACGATTTTTTTTTTAGAAAACCAATTTTACGATACATGGAACAGAAGATAGTTAACAGACACGGTTCACTGCTAATGCATGGTTTAAGTAATTTTAGAAATGCATAGAAAATTGTTTAGAGAGCTGGATCAGACGACACTGAAACTACTGTATCGATTTAATTATACTATTTGTTATGAAAAACTAAGGTGATAATAATTTATGTTAAGCTCATTATATCATACGTCATTAACACTGTGTCTTCAAATCTCTTCACTCCATAAAAGTCTTTTGTGTTTTCCTCTAACCAGTATCCTTACCATCCTACCTTATCCAGTAGAGAAGTGAATTTTACGGGCTGGTTGCATGATTGATACATACAGGCTATACGAATGGATAGTCGTGACACATTGGTTGTCGACGGGCTATGGTTATTCTCCGCAAATTACGAGTTCAGTTATGATTTGTTATGTGCAATTGCACGACAGGGAACACCAAGCTTCCCAGTTTCCCTAATGGTAGTTTGAACACGAACTGTTCATCACGTAAACGAAGCCACATTGACTATGTCTTCAAACTAACGACGTAATAGAGAGAAAATAAAAGAGCTGAACTTGAGAAAAGAGTAACTATTCTAAAAAGAAAAGAATAACAAGATTTCGAACAAAGTGTAATCCTAAAGTGCCTAGGAAGCACAAACTACGAACAAGAGACACGCTTTTCGTCAGGCCTTGTAGTCACAGAGACTAAATATTTCTTTGTAAATAATTTTTAGACATGATATATATACTAAATGTTAATTGTACTTTGTAGTAATAATGCAGTCAGTAGTAAATGGACACGTATATGCTGCTGCGTGTGAACCGACTATAGACAAGTAATTAATGGACACGTATAAAAGTGGTGCGTGTGAACCTTAACATGACGACCAAACAAATGTGAACACGAATTAACAATAACGTGTGAACTGAAAAGGTGATAACTCCAAGGACACGTGTGAAATACCGCGTGTGAAGTAAAGTTATAAGTACTTGTACCACGAAACCGCGATGTAGAAAGCCGAAGAGTGAAAGTGAATAAGTGTTGTACTTACCACAAACGGTACTGTACGCCTTTCCACGGACACATTCTTCGAAACAGCTGCGGGAGTCGCCGCATCTGGCTGCTTCCGTAATCCAGAGTCGACGAAAAACTGTGTAAAAACTGACACCACGGCTAGTACACACCAAACGCTCTGCTTCTCGCAGAATACTGCTGCTAGCGTTGTGGGACTGTCAAGTTATTATCACGTGATTGTGACCAACGGACGTAACACTGTGTACGCTGAGCGCTCAACAATCAATTTTTCTTTGCACAACGAGCGCGGATGCTAAATGTGTTTGAAATGCATTCAAAATAAAATATGATATAGCAATGAATTAAGCACTCATATACCTTGTGAAATTATAAAGACACTAATCGAATGAGTCTTAAGCTCGATTTTGACAATTGCTACCGAATTTACCGACCAGGCTGAGTAATGACGAAAACGTGTCGAACCAAATAAAACCAGAAAAATAGATAAATGTGAGAATTAAGCATTCCTAAGAGAATGAGACCTTATGTACATAAACAATTGTTATCCTTACCTAATCCAATTTTCTTATAGACTAAGTTATTAGTAAGTAAGCACATTCTAATACAGATTTTTTTCTGTATTTTTCATGTACGAAAACATAAATGGAAGCACGGACATGTGTCAAGTGAAATAGAGACCGCCACCATACGGCTCAACATGTTGCAGAACCAATCTTCCAGTTCCTGACCCACGACGTATTTCCAACGCAACATCACACCCCGACAACTACTCCAACTTCCACAGTGAAAGTGATGCCCTACTTTTCCTCCACTGTGAAAGTGTAATCAATTTCCCCACTCAAGTACAGTGCTATCATTTATACCCGAAGTTCTACCACTCCCAGTGCAACTCATACCGACCCAAGTGTAGTGAAACATTTTTTTTGCAGGTCATGAAAGCCACAAATAAGTAAAGTGCTACGTATTTACTGCAAGAAATCTTCGACGAAAAAACGACAAAAATATTCCTGTAATATGTCATTGAAAAACAAGAATGTCAATTTTTTGTAACATTTTTTCCATGAGTGCACACGGCACCCAGACTTCCTGCGAAGTCAAGTAATTTATTTCTTTGTTATTTTTTAATTTTATTATGCCATGTATAATGTATCTATGCATGTGTATCTTCATCTTAATTTCATTATCTTTTACCGAGAAATGAACATTTGTTATCCTTGTACAATACATTAGAAAGAGCACAGTTCAATTGTCATGTAGTTACTCTATGAACAAATTACTATCAATTTCAGTCGTACGAATATATTTACCTGATACTCTGTATGTTAACCACTTTGCCTGATGTAGTGTGTAAAATCTATTGTAAACAATTTTTGCAAGTAATACTAACTTGTTTCACGAAAGCAATATCACGACTACACGTGAGTCGCGATGATCCTGACGGAGTCATCGCTCCTCACGCGGGAAGCAATGTGATATTATTGGATTTCAGACATTTTGCATATGAGAAAAGGACAGCCACCGAGCTGTAGTTTGTAGTGATACTAAGCATGACAACACGAGAGTAAAGAAACGAAATCTGTTTATAACGTGCGCCTACACCAAGACGCGCGGCCAGCGTTTAAAAGGTACTTTTAAACACTATGACTCGCTGGGCGCAGATATTCAACATCATTGCCGCAGCGCTTGATAGCAAGAAGCTGCGAAACAGAAGAAAGAACAATTTATCATTTGTTAGGAAAATTCTAGAGTCTTTATAGTGAGTTGTACTTCTGGTCGCCGATATATTAACATGTACTTCATTACCTTTGATGTTTGGTCGCCGACTTGTTAAGACGTGTTGTGTAGCACCGCTACAAGTTATATTTCATTTAGTGTGAAAAACCACGTTATCATCAAGAAAGAAAACGCTCTTGTAAACCTTGTGACGATAAAAAATACTTACGCGCACGCCAGGACATTTAATTTTTACAAAATATCACACATACAAAAGCAGCGATTGTTGGACTGCTCCATGTATGAGGAAAACATAAAAAAGTAAGTTTTGTATTCATTGTAAATTTGTTAATGTTTATAGTTTAAAGTCTTTGTTCTTTGAGAATATATTGATGCTTCACTGTACAGAAAATCTATGCTTATTCTTTTCTTTAAATTAACCACAAATAATGTTTATGTTTAAATGAACTTTGTTACAGGTTCGCTCTTTATCGCGGTGTCTCGATTGTATTTGGGAGACCATTAATGTGTTTAGTTTCCGATCTGACAACTTTTTTTACAAAATTTCACTGTATTGCATTTTTTTTATTATTGAAATAGGTCCCTTAGGTAATTTCATTGAAGAGTCTGATTGCGTGAAAGCAATCAGGGTTAAGAGGTCATTTGAGAAACTATTTTCACGCAGTCAATCTGTACGTCTCCTGAACACAATCGGGAACCGACGCATCGTCGATCATTCATTAATTTTTCTCTCTTTCCAAGTCGTACCAAAAAAAAAAAACGGCCAAGGAGAACTGCCGTGAGTACGCAGTCTAGTGTTAAAAGGTTGCATTCTTTATCTTGTCGGCAAATATTGCCATAAATTATCATCATCAATGTTATATTTGGTTAAATACGAAAAGCCAAAAAACCTTTTAACGCTAGAGACTGTATTACTCAGTGAATATATAGAAAAAAAATATTTTTCAGTCCTGCTATCCTGGAACACACCTGTAATTCGCGCTTCCTGCTCGGTCCTGATTTATCCATTCTAGGTTTAATTTTAGACCCTCTCGAAGGGGCGGTAGTAAATCTCCGCAAAGGAGCCTATGAAGAGAGAAACAAAAATGTTCGTACCCAAACCTAAGTTACTGCAGAAAATTTTCTTATATGTTGTTGATCGATGATTGTGAAGTAAATGCTGTTTAACAGAGATACATGAAACTGTTTCTTACCTTCGTCGCAGAAAGTTCAACACACAAATTTGTAGGCTGATAAACTCACTGACGTAGGTTATGCACTGCAGAACACACAAAGCACTGACAACTATCAATATTGTTTCCTGCAGGCTGACACCCGGCTCTGGTTGCCGCGAGTGCATTATTGAGCAAGTGTGCAAGATCAAAAATAACGTGCCGTGACACAAGTTATTATTCCGCATTGGAATCACGCTACCCCAGTGCCCCAGTTATACTCGCGTGGGACGAAAGAACTAAGCTCTTCAAGGGAACGCCATCTCCTTTCCGGGAGGAAATGAAAAGACGAGCAAAAAAGAAAAAAAGGCGGCCCGCTATGAGATCAATGGCGTGACGCGGTCTTTGCATCCCTGATTTAGAAGATAGACCATCCGTTCAAAAAGTTGTGAGAATGCTTTTACTTTTCGCATACAAGCGACGTCAGCGCAAGTAATTACGTTGGCAGCTTGGACTAACAACTGTAGCCAACATATGTCCATTCGACCATTCACTTCTAAGGAGGCATTGCTAAGTAGTGGACTTGCTTTAAATGCAAAGCGCGCACATTTCTTTCCTTAAAAAAAATCGTTACGAGTGACTGTTGTCAATACCGACCTACCACAAAACGAGGGAGTGCTGCATCCACATAAATGGTCAAAGCTTTGACGTCGTAGCCCAAACTTAAACCAATGTGACGTACGAGTTGAACAGTACCCAGAAGGAGGACTTTGGAGCACTTTTCAGACGATTCTGAACGTTCTGTGCGTTATACTGAACTTAGGGGTGACTATGTTGAACACATGAAGCATTAAATACACCATCTTAACGTTTCTCTCTCTCTCTCTCTCTCTCTCTCTGTCTGTCTCTCTCTCTCTCTCTTTTTTAATTTTTTAAATTTTTTTTTTAAATCCAGTTTCAAAGCTGTTGGACTGAAGGGCTATAGTCTTACCGTACTGGATGAGTCGTTTTGAGTCACCGTATATTATCGCAGCCTCTACGTTCTAAGTAAGCTCCCACTAAGTTCATATAGAGGTCTCTTGTTATTTTCGACACTTCCTCCAGCAACTTAGATAGTCCTTTTGATGGTGGGACTGGCAGTCACACAGTACTACTGAAACACATATGAGTGATTGAGTGGCATTCTTTTTCGCAACGTATTACTTAACGTGCTTTGGAATGGCCCAGTGGCAGCCTCTGAGCTAAATGGAGATTTTCCTGCGTGTTGAGAAGTGACTGTGAAGCATTTGGTTGCTAATATGCCGTAACATGTAATGCACCTGTAATCAGTACTGTAGGTAACACAACACATCATTAATAAAAATTAGGAGGTCACAAATGATGGCGCGTAAGTTCTTCCCAACGATAGCGTGGACTATGGGATAGTCATCACACCCCCTCTTACCCACATTTCATCCTTTCTTTCGCCGCCTCTACGATGGAGATCAGAACTGTGACACGCAGCACTGAAATCACGAGGTTTTCTTGTGGGTATCCGAGGAAAACATTTCGGACTCACCGATGCTCAGAATCGACACGAAAGTGCCTAGTGGTGTGGCATAAATGGAGTAAATGAAACCACCCCTTCACTTGGTGTGTTGATTCCCACGCAATTCGTGGTGGAAAACGACTGTTCGCAGTGCGATGAGCAACAGAACAACGTTCTTGAAGACATATTGGGTATTAATAACCGCTTCAACTGTATTTTGGTCCTTTATTACTTACCACTACCGTTTTCGAGGCGTTAAAGCCACTTCTTCTGATGTTATATGATCAAAACATTAGGGCGGAATAGCTAGGAATCTTTTTTCCCAACATTCGTTGCCCATCAAATACAAGACACCGCTAAAAGACGGTATGTCATGGATTAAAAAGTGCCAAATTCCAATGTTTTAATCATATGTCACCTGAAGACGTGGCTTTAACGCCACGAAACCACTAGTGTTACGGTAATAAAAGACCAAAATACAGCTGGACCGGTTATTAATACTCAAGATGAATACTCATAGCTGTGGTTGCCCCCTCTACAAGGTTCTTGACGACGTTCGGGACTGCAGCCATCCCCTGGGTATGGGTATTTCAGCCTTACTCTAAGAACAACGTAGTGTAAGAACAGCACAGGGTTTCAAAGCCATTAAAAGTGATCTGACCCTTTGGGAGGGTTGTGCGACCGCAATCTTTGCTCTTGTATTCATGGTGGGAAAACTATGAGACGTTCAAAAGGATTCGACGAAAGGTATTGTGTCTTTTTAAGCGCTTCTTTTTCGCGCCCTCATGTGTTATGATCACGGGAAGGGGGAGGGGGGAAGTTGCAACGTTAACATGTGGGTGCATAAAACTGCAAATGAAGGGCAGAGATCCTTCTAAGACTCCCCACTTCACCAATAACCTAGGCAGTACCCGTCCCCATTTATTGAGATTGGGGCTGCGCAATGTAGTAAACAAACTTAGCATACTTAGCATATTTTTTTCAACTGTTCCTTCTGCCCAGATTTTTACAACAAATTCTTAGTCGTCAGCATCAAAACAGGAACGGGTTAATACCCAATAAGCAGTGACATAGTGCATGTTAGGTGGTACTTCTTGCACGAAAAAATGGAGGCAACGAAAAAAACAAACTGTAGCAAAATATGAGCTGTACTGCAAATGACAGGCTGACACATAAACATCGATATGTGGTACTAAGAAAATAAATGATCTCACTGTTATAAACTCTGCCGGCCGGTGTGGCCGTGCGGTTCTAGGCGCTTCAGTCAGGAACCGCGTGACCGCTACGGTCGCAGGTTCGAATCCTACCTCGGGCATGGATGTGTGTGATGTCCTTAGGTTAGTTAGGTTTAAGTAGTTCTAAGTTCTAGGGGACTGACGACCACAGATGTTAAGTCCCATAGTGCTCAGACCCATTTTGAACCATTTGTTATAAACTCTACCGAAATTTGTTTAGAAGTTGTTTGCTCAAAGTAGAACCGTATTTCGGGAACTATACATTTGAGAGCGAACACAGACTAAAAGTGAGCTTCAACCATAAGCAATACACAAGACTTACCAATTGGAAAGGAAAGTGAATCACTTTGGAAATGTTGACTATAAGACAGCAGCATGTACCTATAAAACGTAAGGTGCATTCATAAAGAAACGAGCCGGAGCCTGTAAAATTAAAACCGTTAAAGGGACCTTAATCCCATTGTCTACGAAAGAAGATGTGGTCCCTACAAAAGCGCTGAGGTAGCGAACTCGCCGCTAGAGAGACACGGGCGTACACCCACGTGACGACAGAGGGAGCACGTGGACATCTAGACCGTCCACTGCACTGCACGTGCTGAAAACAGAGAAATGGAGACTTCAGAAGAAGTGGAAAGGGATGTAGTGCATTTGCTTACAACCGAAGGAGTGCTGATAACGGAAATCCATCGAAGAATGGCACAAGTGTGCGGTGCGGAGAGCAGTGCATGTCCGTTGCAAGTCAGTGCGACCCATGGCTCACATTGTATCCCACCATTATTGAAGGCATCCACCTGTGGGACAATGATGTTGGTAATGCGGTGTGGTGCTCCAGATCGTGCATCATTATTAACGGCATCCGTCCTTCATTGAATCGCTTGTACCACGCCTTGGCCCCTAGCAACGGACACGAGTGCTCTTTGTACAGTTGTGTCAGTCTTTGATGAATTTCCGTTCCCAACACTTTTACGGCTCACTGGAAACCAACTACACCCGTTGGATCTTCTTCCGAAGCCCTCATTTTTCTGTTTCCAGCGCGACTGAGTGTAGTGGACTGTCGACGTGTGCAGGTGCTCACTCTGTGACCACGTGGGCGTGCGATCGTGGCCCTCTAGTGGTGAGTTTGGGGCCTCAACACTCTTACGGAACCCACATATTCTTCCATAGGCAATGGCGTTACGATCCCTTCACAGGTTTTCTTTTTCAATATGATACAAACAGCCACCTAAGTCTCGTGAACGCCTCTACCAGGAGCAGGAGGAATAGGTTGGTCATGTTTAGTTCTCCCAAGGACCATTATAATTCTGAGGCAATGTCGTCAACTTAGGTCTTTCACTGTTCTGAAATACATCTCAAAGTGTCGCATCCATTACCCCTCTTCATACACATCCTCTTCTCTAGTCGTTTATGGTGCCTTGCCAAAAATGGTTCAAATGGCTCTGAGCACTATGGGACTCAACTTCTGAGGTCATTAGTCCCCTAGAACTTAGAACTAGTTAAACCTAACCAACCTAAGGACATCACACACACCCATGCCCGAAGCAGGATTCGAACCTGCGACCGTAGCGGTCTCGCGGTTCCAGACTGCAGCGCCTAGAACCGCACGGCCACTTCGGCCGGCGGTGCCTTGCCACCTGAGCTCTTGATATTTGCGTAGCTGCCTCACTTTTATCCAAAGGTTCTTTAATTTTCTTAAATGTAGCAGCTTCCTTTCCTATACTCAAGCATGTTTTATGGCTTTTCATTTCACCTCTAGCCCTAGTCACTTTTCCCTTTTGCACTTTCTGTCAGTTTCGTTGCTTACACACTGATATTCGTCTATTACCTCTTTTCTTACTTCTTCTACTAATAATCGGGTGGTGATGTGCACGGTGATTGTGTGCACTCAACCCTGAGCTCATTATCATGTGCAATATGCATGTGTGTGATTAATGATGAACACTCGTTCACCCATACCAGTCTACTATCATCAAAATTACCTCTATGGATTAAGGATGAAGCACATACTAAGTTACACGAAATGTATGTATTAGAGTGAAACAGAATGTTTGGGTCTAGAATCTCACTTTTAGCATGGACAACTATTGTACATACCTGAAATTGAGCACCATTCATTTGTGACCAACAGTAAAATTTCTCCTGCCTAATACACTAACACAAAATGTCACGTGAATGATGTTTTGCCTAGATCATTTTAAATCAAATAGTTGCGTAACGGATCCATCTGCGAATCTATTCAGAGACATGTGCCTATCTGATAGCTGAGTATATATGAATCTTCAAATAAAAGAAAGGAGATGAAATAAGAGAAGTAGTTACTTTGGGAACCTGGAAGCACAGTAATCTCTGGTTAATGTTATACCAAAATCTGGCACTTTCTTTTAATAAGCGTATATTCAAAGAAAATCTTAGTGTACCGAGATATCCAACTAAAATGCATAAGACAAAATCCAAGTATGTGTAGTCAGCAGCTGACGACTCACATCAAACACAACGTGTTGGGGCCCTAAATCGACAACTAAATCAACTGAAAGTTCACTCGTTCAATCCCATAAACACATAAAACAAATATTAAACGTTTAAGAAATAGAAATGAAATTGTTACCAATGTAGGCAAAGCTGTTTGCGTCGCATGGGTTCTAACGCAAGATCGCTGTGACTCGGAGACTGCGGGTATTTCATCCAGATTACACAGTTCACAGCAACATAATCACAAGAAATATAAGGGGCAGTCAAACGAAAACGAAGACAGAACCTTGACGAATGTAGATGGGCATTACCCTCAAAAGAATTATGCCGTGCGTAAACATTCTTTCGGTTTAGACTTGATGGCTCCCTTCAATTCTTGCACGATTTCTACTTGCCGCTGTCCATAAACTGTGTCGCCGTGTTCCAGAAATTCAAAGAAAACGTCTTCCTGGAGCTGGCGTGCCTGTTGTTTCGACTAGGCTGCAGAAGTTTCGCTGGGAAGCCTTACACATCCTCCGCACAGTTTCCGACCTCTGCCCATGCGGTTTCCATATTCTTAGAGTCTCTAAGAGAGACATTTATGACCGTAGATTTGCTTTGAACGAAGAGGTGCACACCTGGATACAATCATGGTTCCGTAAGTACCGGTAAACATTTTTCCGTGAACATTTATCCCATAGTGGGATAAATGTATTGGCAGTTTTGAAATAATAAATAGTTTACTTGCTTTTTTTCATCCGTACTACTTTCATCTGATTGTCCCTTATACTATGAGTTGCAAGAATTATCGAACTTGCAAGTGGATACAGGCGATGGCATTTGACCAAATGTTGCTACTTTTAAGAAACACATCGCACGAGAAACCGTGTAAGGACAACCAACGCAATGAACTCGCGCACGTCGTGAGATGGCGTGGGTGTGAAAATCGCAATTTCTAGTCAAACTGCAACAAATGAAATCACCCCAATCAAGTGTGAAATGAGTTGAACTTAGTTCAAAGAGTTACATAGCTGAAACTGAGCGACGAAGATTACCGATCCAGCGACATGTGTTGTTTACTTCACACGACTGTCTGCAACTGGATCCGACAGAAGCTCACGCTAGAGTGGCCTGTATAAACGCTTTCTATTCATCCCTGTACGAAAAGTGGAAGTCCTCTGACGTAACGTCATGAGACGCACAGCGAAGCAAAGATGTTGTACTGAAGTGTATTACAGTACCAACGCTCCCTTTGTTTCAACCGAGGATGCATAAAACTCAGTTCATTACAGATTCTCGAAGATTTAGAATTATTATTTACGGATACTTGAAGACGTTTAATTGATGTATAGTGCAGCACGATGTTGTAGCTGGGGAGCTGAAAAATACAGAGAAAAGTTTCGAGACAGATATCACCTATGCAGAAAAAAAATATCATCGTGAATAGAAAGTTACTAGAAACTCGGTGTTTCAAGCCACAGACGTAAGACTAATATTCTCGATGAAACTGTTCACACAGAGGGATTCGAGGAGAAAATGTGGGGCGTGTGGTCGAAGATTCGTCAGTACGTATCCGTCAAATTCTCTACGGAGTGCATACTTCAAAGAATATTCGATGTCTGATCAAAAATATCCAGAACCCTTATGTAATGCGGAACTACTCACCAGAAGTCAAGAGAGGCGCACACATCAAACTCCCGGTTCCCGCCTGTGAGAGGCAGGCAAAGTCAGACATGTTCAGTATGGCCTATCGCTGCAGTGGGAGTAACATGCGAGGAACAATATGCGGCTTTGAAGTTCTGCTTTCGTCTCAACCAGTCTTCAGCTGAGGCCTATACAATGTTACAGGAGGCCTATGGAGAGTCTGTTCTGCCCTACAGCACAGCTCTAAGGTGGTTTAAAAAGTTTAAAGAGGGGAGACAACCAATTTCAAAGGAAGGTGGACCCGGTGCTCCAGTTACAACTCTTACGGAAGGAAACATCAACGCTGCTCCTGTCATTGTGAGG
Source organism: Schistocerca americana (assembly GCF_021461395.2). Lineage (NCBI taxonomy): Eukaryota > Metazoa > Arthropoda > Insecta > Orthoptera > Acrididae > Schistocerca > Schistocerca americana. The sequence continues at coordinate 548,162,768 of NC_060119.1, forward strand.
GAGGATTGACGAATTACCTTAAGATCACTTCCTGAAATACTGAACATTTCACTGGGTGCCAACCATACGTTGGTGAAGAAAAATTACACATGAACGTGTTTCTGCAGGATGGGTTCCAAGACTGTTGATTTCCGAACAAAAGGACATTCGCGTCCAGGTCTGCATGCAGTTTAAGTTGATGTTAGAGGAAGGTCTGGCGTTTCTTTCAAATTTAATCACTGCTGATGAAACTTGGCTACATCATTTTGATCCTGAGAGAAAACAGCAAAACTCAGTGTGGAAATCCCCTTCATCACCAACCCCCAAAACTGCAAAAGTGGTTGCTTCTGCTGGGAAAGTTATGGTTATCTCATTCTCTGATAGTCATGGAATGGTTCATCAGCATGTTGTACCTGGAGACACATCAGTAACTGGAAAATACTACAGGGATGTCCTGAAAGCATTGCAAGTCCATATCAGGCGCAAAAGACCACATTTCCGTGAAGCAAGCTGGATGCTGTACCACGATAATGCGCTGCCGCATATTGCCAATGTTGCCGCTGAATATCTTGCAAAAATAAACGTGAAGTGCATCCCTCACCATCCCTATAGTCCGGATTTAGCCCCATGTAACTTTTTTATATTCCCTAACACGAAGAAACACCTTTGTGGGAGGCATTATCAATCATCAGAAGCAGCGGTGATGGCTACGCAGGCGATTTTGAAGGACCTCTGAAAAAAATGGTTTCCAGCATATATTTGAAGACTGGCAGAAACGCTGGGACAAGTGCATCGCATTCATGGGAGACTACTTTGAGAAGGACCATCAAAATTATGAGGATGAGTAATGTTGTCAAAAAAATTATGATCATTCTTTATTGAACATCCCTCGTAAAGGGAGGCAGGGAGTATCGTGTTGTCTGTCGAGAAGCAGTGAAAGCAGAAAGGGTCTCTCAGGAGAGCTCAGGGATTTCGAACGTGGACTACTCATTGGAAGTCACCTGAGCACAAATCTAACAAATCAATGAGGGACATTTCAAAACTTCTACAGCTCTCTAAGTTCAATTTTTGCGATATGGTTGTGAAGTGAAAACCGGGAGGAACGATCACAATTAAGATCAGACCAAGAAGATCTCATGTACCGTTAGACAGGGACCGTCGAGCATGAAATCATCTGAAGGAACTGAGTTCCAAAGCGCTGCCAATAGATCAGCTAGCACGATAACTACGTCTAGGGAGTTCAAAATAATGGGGAACAATGGTTGAGCAGCTCGTCATAAGAAACATGTTTCTGTTTTTGTATGTCCATCCTTTTGACTGGAGGCCTGGGGCACCACGGCCATTCACTGTTGTAAGAAAATGAAACGCCTACAGCCGTCGTTATGATCTTGTTTACTGCGCAGCTACCAGATTCAGGGCTTCAATGCGTCATCTTCAGGCCTTAGTTCATGCTGAAGGGGCTATCACAACCCATATATGCGATGCACAAGCGACCAATATAACTGTTTACGCAGACTATCTGTAACTGAGATGTCGTCTCTCCAGCCATCAACTGTTGGTCAGTGATGCTTCATATTATGGCTCGTGATAACCCCTTCAACATCAAATAAAGCCTGAAAATGGTGCGTTGAAGCACTGAAACTGGTAGCTGCGCAATAAATAAGAGCATAAGGACGGCTATAGACGTTTTATTTTCTGTTGTCAGTGCTGAGCGACGTTTCAGGTGGTGCAAAGAGTGACGCCAGTGGCCAGTGGTTGAATTCAAACGAGTGGTTTGGAGTGAGCAATTACGCTGTACCCTGTGGCAACTGGATGGAAGGATCTGGGTTTGGCGGATGCCTCCAGAACGTTACCTGCTGTCATATGTAGTGCCAACAGTGAAGAGGATATTGTTATGGTGTCGGGATGTTTTTCATGGTTGGGCTGTGGTCATCTTATTGCTCCGGAGAAAACGCTAAATGTGAAAGGATATGAACACGTTCTATAGCATTGTGTACAGTCCAGACATGATGATAGTCGGTATCAGCTCTGCAGTGCACCTTATCATGAAGCAACATCTGTGAGGCAATGCTTTGTAGACAGTAGCATTCCTGTGAGATGGACTGGCCTCTCCATAGTCCACACTGAATCCACTTTTATGATGAGATAGAACACCGATTTCGCACCAGTCTTCTGCGCCTAACATCACTAACGTCTCTGGTTTTGGCTTTTGAGGAATAATAGGCTGCCATGCTCAGGCATATCACTGAAAGTGCCCCAGCAGAATTCAAGCTGACAGAGAGGAGAAGGGTAGATGCACTGCATATTAATGTCCACAAATAGTTGTCCGGATACTTTTGACCAGATAGTCTAATGTGGAGGTAAGTGGTGCAGCTGCAGTGACAGCTGTGACATCTACATCTACATCTACTTTCACATCTACATCTACATGGATACTCTGCAAATCACATTTAGGTGCCTGGCAGAGGGTTCATCGAACCACCGTCACAATTCTCTATTATTACAATATAGCACGCGAAAAGAATGAACACCTATATCTATCCGTAGGAGCTCTGATTTCCCTTATTTAATCGTGGTGATCGTTCCTCCCTATGTAGGTCGGTGTCAACAAAATATTTTCGCATTCGGAGGAGAAAGTTGGTGATTGGAATTTCGTGAGAAGATTCCGTCGCAAAGAAAAACGCCTTTCATTTAATTATGTCCAGCCCAAATCCTGTACCATTTCTGTGACATTCTCTCCCATATTTCGCGATAATACAAAACGTGTTGCCTTTCTTTAAACTTTTTCGATGTACTCCGTCAGTCCTATCTGGTGAGGAACCCACACCGCGCAGCAGTATTCTAAATGAGGACGGACAAGTGTATTGTAGGCAATCTCCTTAGTAGGACTGTTACATTTTCTAAGTGTTCTGCTTATAAAACGCAGTCTTTGGTTAGCCTTCCCCACAACATTTTCTATGTGTTCCTTCCAATTTAACTTGTTCGTAATTGTAATACCTAGGTGTTCAGCTGAATTTACGGCTTTTAGTTAGACTGATTTATCGTCTAACCGAAGTTTAACGAGTTCCTTTTAGCAATCATGTGGATGACCTCACAATTTTCGTTATTTAGGGTCAACTGTCACTTTTCGCACCATTCAGATATCTTTTCTAAATCGTTTTGCAGTTTGTTATGATCTGATGGCTTTATTAGTCGATAAACGACAGCGTCATCTGCAAACAACTGAGGACGGCTGCTCAGATTGTCTCCCAAATCGTTTATATAGATAAGGAACACTACCTCGGGGAACGACAGAAATCACTTCTAGAATGAGATTTTCACTCTGCAGCGGAGTGTGCGCTGATATGAAACTTCCTGGCAGATTAAAACTATGTGCCGGACCGAGACTCGAACTCGGGACCTTCGCCTTTCGCGGGCAAGTGCTCTAGCAACTGAGCTACCCAAGCACGACTCACGCCCCGTCCTCACAGCTTTACTTCTGCCAGTACCTCGTCTCCTACCTTACAAACTTTCTAGCACTCCTGAAAGAAAGGATATTGCGGAGACATGGCTTAGCCACAGCCTGGGGGATGTTTACAGAATGAGATTTTCACTCTGCAGCGGAGTGTGCGCTGATATGAAACTTCCTGGCAGATTAAAACTGTGTGCCGGACCGAGACTCGAACTCGGGACCTTGCCTTTGGCGGGCAAGTGCTCTACCATCGAGTCTCGATCCGGCACACAGTTTTAATCTGCCAGGAAGTTTCAGAAATCACTTCTGTTTTACTCGATGACTTTCCATCAATTACTACGAACTGTGACCTCTCTGACAGGAAATCACAAATCCAGTCACATAACTGAGACGATATTTCATAAGCACGCAATTTCACTACGAGCGGCTTGTTTGGTAAAATGTCAGAAGACTTCCGGAAATCCAGAAATACGGAATCTATTTGAAATCCTTTGTCAATAGCACTCAACACTTCATGTGAATAAAGAGCTAGTTGTGTTTTACAGAAACGATGTTTTCTGAACCCATGTTGACTGTGTGTCAATAGACCGTTTTCTTCGATGGAATTCATAATGTTCGAACACAATAAATCCTGCTGCATATCAACGTTAACAATATGGGCCTGTAATTTAGTGGATTACTACTACTACCTTTCTTGAATATTGATGTGACCTGTGCAACTTTCCAGACTTTGGGTACGGATATTTCGTCGAACGAACGGTTGTATATGATTCTTAAGTATGGAGCTAATGCATCACCATACTCCGAATGTTGTGCAAGCAAACGGGGCGAATGATTTTGAACGCATAATTTATTTCTGCCGATGGATAACGACTTCACTGAGAGGGGAGGTGGTCAATTTGAATAGTTTCTATGTATTCAAGTGGTTGTTACAAGGTGTAACTTATTTATGTCAATAAATCTTGTAGTACTCAGTTCAGGGTTCTAACCACTTGCATAGTTTTGAATCTAAAGCATAGAATATTCAGTGTTAGCAGGCGGCTTGTGTGAGACACTCTTTCACCATGTCAAAGTAATTGTGGCCTTAGTGTCCTGGTGCTCGACGTATCAGCGTTCCGGTTGTTATGTAGGGCAACGGTAGAGCTGTTTATCGGCACTTCTATTGATTGAGTAGGTGTCACAACAGCCCGACAGCCTAGTTTCCTGGGCGGGCAACATTTTTTTCAATTAGCTGAGTGCCCCACTCACGTTGACGTGAGCGACTGTTGTCGCTTGAACTCGCAGCGAAGACGTAAGCCTCTAATTAATTTGCGTTCGACAGCACTGTAGCTTAGGAATAACAGGGAAATATATTTCACCAAGAGAAGTAAGAACGCCATTTTTTTTATTGTTCCATCGAAACTGCAACTTTCAACGGGCGATATTCTAACGTCAGAGAAGGTGGCGAACAGAAAGTACCTCCTACACTTTTACGCGAACTTTCTGGTTAAGAAACTAGTGGTAGTATGCATACTACTTTAAGAGGGACATTGCTTGTGTATTTTTCTGATATAAAAGTGAAACAAATGGTAGTTGCAAATTTGTAAAAAAAAATGAAAAATATAACGCAAGTAGCACTTACGTTGGCGAGTACATTGGTAATAATTTATTAGAGTCTCGCTAGGTGTCGGTATAGTGCAGTATAGCATCAAACATCAAACGGACAGTCAATGATGACATTATATAGAAACGAACATCTCGATCAACTGATGAGTGAATTACAGTTGCATTTTCATTATGTAATAAATCTTAAATTTAGTTTGTAGCAGTGTTTTCAGCCAATATGTTTTACGTACTAACTAATTCTTGGGAAGCGGTAGCTTTAACGTAAAAAAAAGAACAGATCCACATCTAAGGTTATGCTAAAAATACAGTTTTTTAAAACATGTTTCGAATGAAGTTACTAAACATTAGCCGGAAACTAAAGAGTGGGAGCATTATCGAGAGTATGTGAATGTATTTTTATTTATTTAAGAGTATTTCTTTCCTTATAAATGGTACTAATATATCAAAATGATCATTATTGGTCGGTCTCACAAAAATACGTGAGGAAAATTGGTAAATGATAGTCACGTTCAGCTTAGTTTTATTTTCGCATAACCCTTTAGGAGTGTACGATAAATCAACATTGTTTTTGCTTCTTTGTACTCAACTACGTACTCCTTTGCGGCCACACTTCGTCATTCTTCGAGATTTTTGCTTCTTCTCTTCTCGTGTCCACTTTCTTCCCGTTCTTCATTTTATTCTGTCCAGGAAACCAGGCTTTTCTATTGCTTCTTTAAAAAGTACTCTTTCTCTATTACGTATAAGTTGACTCTTACATTATCGATATCTCTCCCAATTTCTCTCAGCCTTGTAACTTTGTATTTCTAATAGTCATTACTCTTTCTGCTTGTGTGTCCATAGTATTTGAATCGCCTGTTTCTCATTGCCATTGTTACCTTTTTAATTGTAAGATATAGTTCTCTATTAGATATTAACAAGCATCCCGATCCAGTGCTGCTTTTTGGCAGTTCTTAGGATTTTCTTTCTTTTTTTTCTAATTTTTTCGAGCTCTCCGTTCGAAGTCAATTTAAGAGTTTCTACTGTGAAAAGTATTTCTGATCTGACCACTGTTTCACTGTGTTTTAGTTTCGTGTTCCAGGATAAAGCCTTTTTAGTACGGATTTCTCTTGTTATTTGAATGGCCCTCTCCATTTAACGTGCTGTTTTTCATTGCTGTGTTTTTCTTCATGTTGTTCAAGTTGTCGTTTTATTTTTTCATGTCCACAGTACGAACTTTGTAACTACTTGTTACATAACTATCAATAACAGGATAGTCATAAATTATTGTCATTTGTCACTATAAATCTGGGTTTTTGCGTCAGTTCTTCTCTACGTATCCACGCTTTCTTTCGACGCACTTTTACTAGTGATGAATGACTTTTTAGAGATCTTTGATGAAGAAGTGTGAATAATGGCTGTCCTACAAACGCTCCACCTCGAAAAACAGCTCCTCATTGCCTGCCACACACTGTTTTCTTCATGGGCGAAAAGTCGGGAAGTCACTGGGGGTAATACCAGAAGGCTCTCACGTAACCTCATCAGGAGATTTCTTAACTTATCAGTCCACTTAAGTTTCAGCTTACTTCCATGGCAACACATCGCAAACGCTTCATTTCAAACGGTCTTCTCCAGTCATACGTTCTCAAAAATTTAATCCTCAGTCGAAGGCCGATGTTAAATACCAATAGTCTCCTCTTTACCTCCGTTAGTCTGCGTTTTTTATGTCCTCCTTGCTTTGACTGCCATACACTAAGTGATCTAAAGTATCTAGACACCTGGCTGAAAATGAGTTACAAGTTCGTGGCGCCCACCATCGGTAATACTGGAATTCAGTATGGTGTTGGCCCACCCTTAGCCTTGATGACATCATCCACTGTCGCAGGCATACGTTCAATTAGCTGCTGGAAGGTTTCTTGGGGAATTGCAGCCCATTCTTCACGGAGTGCTGCACTGAGGCGAGATATCAATGTCGGTCGGTGATGCCTGCCACGAAGTCGGTTTTCGAAAACATTCCAACGCTGTTCTGTAGGATTCAGGTCAGGACTTTGTGCAGGCAAATCCATTACAGGGATGTTATTCTCGTGTAACCACTCCGCCACAGGGCGTGCATTATGAACAGGTGTTCCATCGCGTTGAAAGATGCAATCACCATCCCCGAATAGTGGAAAGCAAGAAGGTGCTTAAAACAACAATGTAGGCCTGTGCTGTGATAGTGTGCCACGCAAAACAACAAAGGGTGCAAGCCCCTTCCATGAAAAACGCGCCCACATCATAACACCACCGCCTCTGAATTTTACTGTTTGCACTACACACGCTGGGAGATGACGTTCGCTGGGCTTTCACCATATGCACACCCTGCCATCGGATCAGCACATTGTGTACCGTGTTTCGTCACTGTTCAATCGTCCATTTTTTATGCTCCTTACACCAAGCGAGGAGTCGTTTGGCATTTACTGGCGTAATGTGTGGCTTATGAGCAACCGCTCGACCGCAAGATCCAAGTTTTCTCACCTCCCGCATAACTGTTATAGTACTAGCAGTGGATTCTGATGCAGTTTGGAACTCGTGTGTGATGGTCTGGATAGATGTCTGCCTATTACACATTACGAACCTCTTCAACCGTCGGTGGTCTCTGTCAGTAAACAGACGATGTCGGCCTGCACACTTTTGTGCTATACGTGTCCCTTCACATTTCCACTTCTATATCACATCGGAAACAGTGGACCTAGGGATGTTTAGGAGTGTGAAAATCTCGAGAACCGACGTATGTCACAAGTGACACCCAATCACCTGACCACGTTCGAAGTCCGTGGGTTCTGCGGAGTGCCCCATTCTGCAGTCTAATGACTACTGAGGTCGCTCGTAGGGAGTACCTGGCAGCTGGTGAAAGCACAGCGCAACCCAATATGAAAAACGTACGTTTCTGGGGGTGTCCGGATACTTTTGATCACATATTGTGTGCCACTTTGCTCCCAAGGTAGCAGAATTCCTTCACTCATTTTAACTTGTTGTCTATAATTTTCAAGTTCATTTTATCACTAGTCATATGCTATGCAGTCACATTAATGTGACCATCTCCTATGTTCGATTTCAACTTTCAATGAACACACACAGTCGACAGGTGGCAGCACTAGCAGTGGAGGGTGCATAAAGCATGCTGGGGGACGTGGGAAATGGTGCAGTCATTGTGTAAGACGTTGTGGTCTCCTGACCTTCATTGCTTACATATTCCGCCCTCACAATTATATTCCGCACATCAAGACTCTTCATTCGAACCCAAACTCGATAAGATGAAGTCAATGTTGTATGAATTCATGTAAACGATGTGCAAATAACAAGTAAATCGCAAGTGCGCACCGAGATTGAAATACTTGAGGCTAGCATACACACACACACTCAAGACATGACGGTCACAAAAGCTTTTAGTTTGGGAGAGGCAAACCACACACCAGGAGGCCAGTCCCTTCAGAGGACGAGTCAACCTATCTACATCAGACAGCGACCGCCCGTAGAGCAGACAGTGTTTGCCTGAGTGAAAGGGAGAACGACCCTGGGTTCAGCTTAAAAGCAAATTCCGCTACATTGTGTGGGAGCGGCCAGCCTACACATTCTTTACAAACATAGCACGCCCTTTCAGAGGTTTTCACAGGGAGACAGCAAATTCCAAACGCCGATGCTACAGATTTCCAGATTGGTCGCCTTAAACGAAACGTCATTCTCCCGTTTTAGAAGAGCAATGCTGATTGGCAGACGATATTACTGACGCCTTGAGCTGAAGGAGTAATGAAAGAGACCAAAAGATATACCCCTTAACGTCTAGCGTGGAGAGGGGCCATTCCATTGTCGCTCTTGGAGCGAGAACACGTAACGAGAGTGTGTGCACTCATACGTGTACTCAAAGAGCGAGGAACAAGTCTCTCCTCAGTACTACACTGGGAGAGCACCTCTGTCGAGAGCGAATCGGAGTGCGACTCTATATTGAATCCTTGCAATTAAGCGTTGTTCACTGTGTTGGCCACCACACTTATTGTGCAGTGTGAATGGACAGAGTTATAGTTAAACGCCTGCGAGCGAATTTTTGAGTGGCATCGCGGTGGACTGATTATATGACCGGTGTACCACGCCAATAGTTAGACTAGGGGCGAATAGGAGTCCTTGATTTCATCAAGGCGTAGAGAGAGTTTGATTGGAGATGGTCATTCCAGATAGAACGAGAGTTATCTTATTTGTGAGCAGCGAGCGGCGCAGACAGCAGTCATCGCAGCTTACGGTATTGTGTCCTACAGCTGTTGCAAGCCCCATGTTTCCTCCACAACAGTACACTTCACTGCATTTCACACATGACAGCTTCGACCGTACCTAGCAACATTCTAACGGATGATTATTCAAGTTGAGTATGCGCGGCTCTCAGCCATTCTGCGAAGTCAATAACAATCTTAAACATTGTATAGAAATTTCATTAACGAATCCTATCCTTAGGAGGTAACTTCACATTCCGAAAAGAACCCAGAAATAACTTGTTCAATTCATAACTAAAAGTGCCATTGTGATTTCTCGGAATTTTTACAAAAAAATAATAATTTTCGTTAGTTTCATGTTTTTCTTACACTAACTAGCACTACTCCAGTACCCAAGTATTCCACTAGTTACGGAAGAAAATTTGTGAATTATTTTGTCATTTCCTTACAGTGGATGACTGCAGAAGATATTTATTGCTGAAAGTTTTTCAGGGATTTCTCTTTAGAAAGTTAGGAGCGTCTGTCTGACTTCTGTAGTAGTGTGGGGGTGGAAACTGCATCTTGCAGGAGCCATGGGGTAAAGGGTACATCTCAGATTAATCCGTTGCGCAGAATGACAGAATAGCACCCACACGCTCACAGAAAATGGCGACCCTGCCAACATAGGTAAAATAGGTAAGCTAGCAGGATAGGAAAGTGTCAGGATAGTTAGGTACGGCAGTTCACAGCAGTAGCACTTTGAAGAACTTTCTTTCATGTATTAAATACATATTTGCAAGGATTGGGATCAGAATAGATACAGGTAGTGAAGAAAGCAGAATTGTAGGCAATTGGGCGTGTGTTGTTGTGTTGGAAAATTTTGCAAATTTTTTTTTTTACGATTTTTGTGTAGCTGTTAGGGCATAGGATTTTCAGGTGATAGGCCAGACGCAGAGTCACGCAGAGACGCAGTGTGACGCAGCATCATATAGATTAGAATTAAGAAATAACATTTTGCTCCCTTTGCAAGCACACAGGTGGAGACTGGAGACTGTAGCAGAGCAGACAGAACATCAGCCAGGAAGTCACGACGTTGTTGTTGTTGTATTTTTTTGTTCAACCAACTGGTAAGTGGTCGTACAGTTTTGTAGATAGGGTTGTGGTGTGTTGAAAGTGTGACGCAGCATCATACAAGTTAGAATTAAGAAATAACATTTTTCTCCCTTTGCAAGCGCACAGGTGGAGATTGGAGACTGTAGCAGAACAGACAGAACATTAGCCGAGAAGTCACGACGTTGTTGTTGTTTTTGTTGTTGTTTTTGGTTCAACCAACTGGTAAGTGGTCGTACAGTTTTGTAGATAGGGTTGTGGTGTGTTGAAAGAATTTCGATGTTAACGAGAGCACAAGCCATAAAGTTACGTGAGAGACAGCAAGTAGACAAGATGGGGCAGACTCAACCAGATAGACAGTAAGTAAACGAACTTATTGAGAATAGGGCAGAAGGTGAACCTGAGGATAGGACAAACGGAGAATCAGAGAATAGGACAGTCGGGGAGCTGCAGAATCAGCAGGCTCAGTTAGACTGGGATAAAATTGAGACAGATCAGACAGATGGATATCGAAGGGACGATAACATCAAATTTCCAGAATATGAAATTCCAGATAGGGCACATTCTGGACTAGAAATAGACAGCCCACGTAGGAAATGGCAAAGATTAGAAGCGAAACGAGCACAGGAAACGCGTTTGTTTGCCGCATATTCACGGACTGAATACGCGTCAGTACAGTCAATGAACCGGCAGTTAGCTAACGTTCAAAGAGAAGTAGACAGTGAGGAAGAGGGGGAACATTTAGAATACGTCGAACCTATCGTACACATTCTAAATATGCCCCAACAACAGATATAGAATTTTGCAGAGTTACGAGCGCCACGAAAACGTTCCGTAACAGACGCAACTGTACCTGCAAACACAAGACATACACAACAGAGAGGGCAGAATGCGGAGTTGTTTGCGCCACTTAATGGTTCAATGACAAACGCAAGTAGTCCTCAACACAGACAGCACGGGTTATTGCAGTTATCAAACTTAGAAACGCCACAGCATAGCCCAGTAACCGACATAACTGACCGAGTAGAAAACAATAGATCGAGAATACATAGTTCAGCAGAAGGTAATGTTACAAGACAGGACGCGATCATGGAGATGTTACAAAAAATGAACGCTAGTATGACGAAACAGAATCAGGATATTATTACACAGATAACGAAACAGAATACACAGATGACAAAACAGTATCAGGAAATGAAACAGGATAATCAGGCTATTAAGACACAGCTCCACCAGGTTAAAATCCAGATGGAAGAAGGGATCGCCAGAATTGATAGATTACTCAGATAAACAAAGACGCGAAATAATCTAGAGAAAGAATTCAGGTACTAACATAAGGTCAACAGCAATTACGCACTGACGTGGACAAGGTCCAATTGGACATCGTAAACGTTGACAAAAAGGTGGAACGTGTTACGAAAAAAGCCATTCGAACAGCAATACAAATTTCGGAAGAACAAGCAATTCAAAGCAAGGTCGCAAAGGTTGCACTGAAAAAATATGATCAGATGCTCAATAAAATAGAACTTAAAAACAAATATCAGTTTGAAAAGCTTTGAACAGAGTTGATACAAAGTATCGAAGAAAAGATCGAGACCGATTACACCTGTAGCGAAACAACTGACACGTCAAGCGCCGTCTAAGAAAGTTCAAGTAGAACCAAGGCCAGACGTAACACTCGCGCAGAAATCGAAACAGGAAACCCCGATTAAAGTTATACATGACATGCCACAGGACCAGGCACAGTATCTAGTATAACGGAACACATACATTCAGCCGATACCAAACGAAAGACAGGCAACTGAACCAGTAAATCCAATGACACAACATGATAGCAGCAAAGGAACTATACCGCGAACGACGGGAATAGAAACACACGAACAACACTTTTGTTCACCAGTGATACGATATGACGCGGATATGAGTCAGGAAATTGAGAATAGGCAGACAGGCAGTAGATTACCAGAGAATAAACACGACGACACAAGCAGTGGCAGATTATTTGAGTCCATGAATCAGCCACAAACCGGATTTATGAGTAGATATGATACAGACCACTTCCTTACAGTTAAAAAATTTCACCATTTCAAGGAAGAAGGCGGCAGCTTGCATGCACGCACATTCATCGATCAGTTTCAAGTAGGCTTACCAAACCACTGGAGCGTAGCTCACGAACTTGGCTTCATTTGTGCACACATGTCAGGGACAGTAGCAGAGGTGATGCAAAAGATCGCAGCTACCTGTACGTCTTACCTACTGTTCAGAACAGCATTTCTCGAAAGATATTGGTCTAAGGAGGCGCCAAACTAAACTTCAGATGACACCATATGAAAACTCAGGAGAAAAAGCGTGGTAAAGTTCTTTGATACAATGGACAAAAAGAATCAATGCCTAGACAAACCATACAGTAACGGAGAGCTGATACGTCTATGTAGAATGAAATTATCGGTAAAGTATCAACAGGCGACAATAGGGAAAAATGAAAATACCGAAGAATTCAAAGAGGTTTTAAGGGAGCTGGAATTTATGTTTAAAGAAGACGAGGTGAAAGAAAAAAGAAAGGAAAGGGAACAGCAAAAGGAGAGGACTAGGAACGATTATTCCAATAATAATAATCGTAATCCTCACACCAATAATTTCAGGCAATTTAACAGACAAGGACAGTGGCACAATGGAGACAATTGGCATAGAAACGATAACCAGAATAATTGGTACCGAAATACGAACGGTAATGGACACTCATACAGTGGCGGATACGGATTTAGGAATAAAATGCCAACGGTCAAGGGTACTTTGAAAGAGGTCACGATGTTAGAAACAGTAACTGGCGAGATCAGGGCGCGAATAATTACCGAGGAAATTATGGTCCACAGAGACAAGAACAACACAGCAAAGGGAAACCAGAAGTAGAAATTAGGCCACCAAATCCTGAAAAACGTAAAGATTCACGGGAAAATCCGGAAGAGGTTAGGCAAACTGACGTCCATTCATTAAAACAACCAAAAAAGGACATTCATGTTATGGAAGTAGCTAGATCAAAATTAGAAAAAACTGAAAATAGCGAAAACTCAGACAAACAGGGACTTACGAAAATTTCCGATAAAGAGTCAGTTCCAGATACACTTCCATTGCGCTACATAGCCTGGGAAAACAGCGTAGAATGGGAAAATTCTGAAAGCGAGAATGAACTGCCTCCACTTCCTTGTATCAAAGAGTTAAGCGATGAAGGATTGTTAACCGGACTTAGCAATGTATTTGACGAGAAGCAAGTAAATGAATGCGATAAAACAGAGTAGAGTATCCTAGATAAAAACAAAACACAGACGCCACGAACACAAAAGACGTATAATGTATACAACATGGGTGACTATGAGGAGATAGAGTACATTCGGGAATGTTTGGAAATGAAGGAAAAGGAGTGACAGGAGCTCGAAAACAGACGAAAAGAGGTAGATAGGTCGCAACGGTTTTGCTCACGGAGTTAACACAAAAGCAAACACAAACACAAAGGGAAGGTACAGTTATCCACAGATGAAGCTATGAATCTATAGCAGGAGATTTGATGCAAGAAAAGGAAATCGTAACATCCACAATTATACAACCCATATTAAAGATAAACATTGGTGAAATCACGACACAAACAATCATAGATAGTGCGAGTCAAGTGACGCCTATATCAGAAAGCCTATTTGAAAGGTGCAATAGACAGAAAGAATTACCGATTTTAAGGACAAAAAGGATAAGAATTTTTGGAGCCTTAGGAAAAAATGCAACAGAGGTGAAATACGAAACACGTCTTTCATTCAATTGCCAAGGTACGAGTTTGAAAACAATTTAATAATCGTACCAAAACTTACGGCTGATATGATAATCGGTGTAGATTTCGTTAATGAGCGTAAGGTTCACATTTGCATACCACAAGGCTTCGTAACAACAACTGATGTAATACTATATTGTATTCAAACTTTGAACGATGAAAAAGAATAGGGAAAAGAAAACAATTGCATTTAAGTCAAAAAGGGAATGAAATAGAGGAGGAGAGAGACCCAAGATATAAGTTTGAGGAAAACCTTGACCCACTCCCACCAGAAAAAATTAAAGAAATCATTAAATTTCCAGTTATTCCCCGAAAGCAACATAGACAGATCGTCGCTTCTGTCCTAAAAAACATTCGCTCAGCAGCAATAAGACGTAAGATCACTCAAGATAAGTTGAAAGGTGGCTACACTGAGCCACTGCGCCAGAGATTGCGCCAAAGAGTATTATTAAGCCGCCTCCACAGTGCTTGGGCAGATCTCGCAGTAGTCAGTGCCTGTCGAGGACTCATGTCAGTCAGTGCTTGTTAAGAACTCGTAGCAGAGAGTGTTTGTTGAGATGTGCTAGTAGGCAGTGCTTGCTGAGATGTGATACTGAAGAGTCTTGTTGAGATGTGGTAGTAGAGAGTCGGTGTGCAGATATATTGTAAGGATTAGAGTGATTTTCATCAATATAAATGAGGTAACAAACTCCGTTTCTTTTTTTCTCATTATTTCAATGTCCTGAATAATGCGTCATTACAGGTTCAGTCAACAAAGCATCTGGCTTGTGTTCTTGTATTAGAGTGTAATTCTGGTTTTCTTACGCAATTATAGTATTTCTATTTTTTAATTACTTCAGTATAAATGATATTTAAAATTTCTTGTTTTGTTGAAGAAGAACCGTGCCAGATGTGTACGTTGAGTCACACTCCCACACACAGAACAATTACACTTGTGCTTTGGGTTCGTAGGTTTTATAGTTGCTGGGGACATAATTAATTAATTGTGTTAACGAAAATTTTCATTTCATTCTTTGTTGTTGTTCTATGCAGTCAGATTGCGTAATAATACTAGTCAGGGCCAACCGTTTACGAGACACAGCGTAACTGGACATACAGCTACAAAAAATACTAAAAATATTTGCATTTTATTTAATTAAGCCCCCATGCACGTGGCGACCCTGCCAGGATCGTCCCTTGGAATTCTTCTGATTGTAAAACTAGTAGACAGTAGTATTGTTGCAGTAATTTGTAGTTTAGTAATTTGTAGTTTATTTTGCATGTGTAGATTTGGTAATTGGCATTCTTCTAATGGTATTTTTCAAAATTTAAATTTGTTGTCTTGTCTACGGGTTTGACAATTTAGTGCAATTATTTCAATTGTTCGTTAATCGTGTTTGAAGGAAACATTTCGTGTGAATGGTATTGTTGGTGATAACGTGTTATATTCTCCGTAATTTTCGTACAGTGACGAGTTTTGTATGTTTTGTAAATGATTATGCGGTCAATGAAACAGGCAAAAATGATGGATAGTGAGAATGACGAAATTGTTAACATGGCGAACTCGCCAACACAGGAGAACAGTGTGATGAATAATGAAGTGGAAAACAATGTAATAAGTTGGGAAAATAGTCCCGAACCATTTCAAAATTTTTCTCAATCAGAAAATTCACAGAATACGAGATTAACGATAGAAGATTCTGAAATAGTATCGAACACAGATAGCTTTATGGCTATGCAGAAGGAAGTTAGTTTTGCGGGAAATGTTATGGGCGAAAAGCATTTCGAACCAGCTAACATGGTTCAAATGGCTCTGAGCACTATGGGACTCAACTGCTGTGGTCATAAGTCCCCTAGAACTTAGAACTAGTTAAACCTAACTAACCTAAGGACATCACACACATCCATGCCCGAGGCAGGATTCGAACCTGCGACCGTAGCGGTCATGCGGTTCCAGACTGTAGCGCCTTTAACCGCTCGGCCACTCCGGCTGGCCCAGCTAACATGGAGCACTTGATGGGTGTAATATTAAATTTGGGATCAGAATTAAAAACACGGTTAGACTCACAAATAGGAACAATTAAAACTGAGATGGGAACTTTGAGATCTGAATTAAAAACAGATAGGGGAACGATGGAGCAGTTTCGATCTGAATTTAAAATAGAGATAGGAACTTTACGATCTGAATTAAAAACTGATATGGGAACAATGGAAACACGGTTTGGATCTGAATTAGAAACAGAGATGGGAACTTTGGAAACACGGTTAGTTTCACGAATAGGGACATGTTTCAAAAATATGAAAGACGAATTAAAGAAAGAAATCAGAGAAGAAGTACAACCGATTTTGAATTCTCACAATAATAGATTAATTGCAGTAGAGATTAGACAAATGGAACAGGATAGAGAACAGGAGGAAAGAGATCGCGTGATAGTACAGAAATTTTCAGAGTTAAATTTACAACGTGCACAAGATAAGAAAGAAATATTTGAGAGAATCGAGGAATCCGTACCAAATGACAGAATAAATAACCTAACACAACAATATGAACAGTTAACTACCAAATGTGTTAATACTGAAACCCGAGTCGCGACACTTACGGAAGACGTAAATAAACAGAGAGAACAAATAGGTGATTTATCGGAAAGAGTTGAGGAGATTTCAGATAAACTGACAAGTCTTAGTTTAAGTGGGGACAGAGATTCAGATGATACAGCACCATTGCCATTTGCAGAAACCGAAGAGTATCAGAACATAAATAAACATGTTGAAAATCAGGGAAAATTTAATGAACGCGTTAAAAGGGAAGTTGAGGCTTTACGAAAGCAAGTCAAACAAAGCGAAGGCGAAATTGTAGGAAAAGACAGTAGAAGAAATTTAGAATCACAGATAGCAGAGGGGTTTGAAGAAAATAATTTGTTTCATTTACGGGATGCAACAAGAGAGCGCCAGGCGCGTGAACTTGACAATAATCGACATTGGGACTGGGACAGATGGGGTAGGTCTTTGTCGCCACGAGGCGAAAACTTTGACTATAAACACTTTTTGACTGTTCGTAAATTTAAGATTTTCCGCAATTCTAAGAATGACATACATCCATGTTCATGGTTAGATCAATTTATGTACGCACTCCCACCAAATTGGCAACTAAGTCACAAACTGGAATTTATGTGTGGATATTTAGAAAACGAACCGGCGACGCGGATGCGCGCACTCATTAGAGATTGTAATAATCTGAATGATTTTTATCATGCATTTCTATCGGCATATTGGTCCGAAAGCACGCAAGACAGAGTCAAACACAGTCTTATTATGCAGCGTAATTTCAAATAGTCTGAGTTCCGCACGCCAGCGGAATATTTTGAAGACATGATTTGAAAGAATCAGTTCCTTTCCAACCCTTATAGCCCGACTGAATTAATTAGCATTTGTTTAACTAAGCTGCCACAATCCATAAGACAAATTGCTTTAGCCGGAAGATGTAAAGACGACATCGAGACTTTTAAGACTTTGTTGCAAGAACTTGAGTATGACAACGACGACGGGACTTCTTGTAACTTTTTCAGTAACAGTATTTACAATAGATTTTCAGAGAAAAGAGATAGTGATTGGAACGGGCGTTATATGGGTAACTTTGAGAATGACAGACGTAACAGACAGGACAATAGATACCAGCCTTATGACAATAACAGACGTTCTAACAGAAATTACACAGACAATTATAATAACGGTAATTCGTACCGGAATGATCAATCATACGGAAACAGTAATCGGTATCATCAAGACAGAAATTATTCAAACAGTAATAGAAATTCTTACTACAGAAATAATCAGGGTAGTAGATACAACAATAATTTCAGAAGTGACAGTCGAAATTATACAAGAAGTAGTTATGCAGACAGACAGGAAAACAAATTTTAATAACAGACACAACCAAGAATTTGCATCTAACAGACATGAATCTCCACGTGACAGAACTTCAGAGAGACAAGTGCAAATCGTAGAAATTGATCCGCGAAATGACGCGAATACTCAAAGACGTGACGCAAACAATCGACAATGACTTGTAGCTTCGGCTTCTGGCAGCAATATAGACGGTTCAGAAAGTAATGATACTACGACTTTACACTACGCACGCCTGGAAGATATGAGAGACATTTTGTTAGACGAAAAGGAAAATAATGTAGACGCATTTTTACATCCAGTTATTGAAGTATGTGTGGGTAAGAATAAGTTCACTGCAGTTTTAGATTCTGGGAGCCCATTGAATGTCATTAGTGAACCAGTTTTTCGAATATGTGAAAGAACTATTGCCAGTCCTGTGTTACCTGTTTTTAAAACTACAATTCGAGGCGCTATTTCTGGAAAAAGTGTGGAAGTTAAACAACAGACTAACTTAAATTTCATTTGTCAAGGATACGAATTTTCTGCTAATTTTATTATTGTTCCATTACTCAGTACACAAATTATATTAGGTATGGAGTTTCTTAACGCACATACGGCAATTTTGAACTTTAAAGAAGGAAGTGTGAATCTGACAGTTGCCGGAATGCCGATATGTTTGAAATTTTTCGAGTGTTTAGTAAGATCTGAATCAGATACAAAATGTTTAAGGTTTCTTACTTCTGATGTTTTCGTTGAGCATTATGACGACAGTGTGTTTATTCATGACAATAACAATAGATACAGAGACGCGATGGATGATATAGTTAATAGCGAAGAATTAATTAATGAAAAGGTTAAGAAAGCTGAAGTGCCAGATGACGTTGCAAGAGAAGAGCTGCACCACATTTTGACTCCATATGCGACAGTATTTAGTCATCACACCGGAACTATACAAGGCTTACAATATTTATTTAAAGTAAAAGAACACACACCATTTCGGGGGAAAACGTACGCAATTCCTTTGGCTTACAGAGACAAGGTTAAGAATGAACTTCAATACATGTTAGATCAGGGCATTACTGAGCCTGCAGTCAGTCCTTATACTAGCCCATTACACGTTGTTCTTAAAAAGGATGGGTCAATTCGTTTGGTTCTGGATTCCAGACAGATAAATAATATCATCATTCCTGAAACTGACCGCCCACAAAATTTAGATGAACTTCTTCAACATTTCCATGGAATTAAAGTTTTATCCACGATTGATATGCGCGCAAGTTTTTGGCAAATAGAACTCCACCCTGATTGTAGAAAATACACTGCCTTTTTTAGCCTTTGGTAACTGTTACCAGTTTCGGAAATTACCGTTTGGACTTACTGTATCTTCAGCAGCATTCATTCGTAGCTTAAATGAAATTTTACCTGTTTATCTTCGTGACAATATTACTTCATATGTTGACGATATTCTTATTGCTAAACATTCTTGGAGTGAGCATAACAAAATTTTGGATTCATTATTACGTATTTTTGCAAGAGTTGGCATTACAGTGAACTTAGAAAAATCTGAATTTGGTCGTTCTCAGGTGAAATTTCTCGGTCACATTATTTCTACAGAAGGTATTCTTCCTGATCCAGAGAAATTAGACGCTATTCGTAACTATGCTGTTCCTACCACAAAACGTGATGTTCGTAGTTTCCTTGGTGCCTGTAATTTTCTTCGACGCTTTGTTAGATTGGACGATTTGGCCACACCTCGTTTATGTGAACTATCTGGAAAGAATTGTAATTGGTGTTGGGATGAGGAAGCTCAGTCAGAATTTGAACAACTTCGTGATGCTTTAGTTGCTGCTCCACTTCTTTCACATCCGGATTTATCTAAAGATTTTTGTTTGGCGACGGACTCATCATACAAAGGCCTAGGTGCACATTTATTTCAAGAGATAGAAGAAAACGGCGTTGTAGTACAGAAAACTATTGCATTTGGAAGTCGTGTTCTCTCTAAATCCGAAAAGAATTATTCGATAACGGAACTTGAAGCTTTGGCGGTTGTTTGGGCTTTCACAAAATTTCGCACATTTTTGTTTGGCAGACATACTAAGGTTTACACCGATCATCGAGCTCTGGAGTTTCTTATGTCGACAAAATTAACTCATGGCAGATTGTCACGATGGGCGTTGTACCTACAGGAATTTGATTTTAGTATTGTTTACATACAGGGTTCTTCAAATATTGTTGCTGATGCTTTATCACGTGCACCTGTGGGTTTGAAACAAAGTGCTGAAGAGGACTGCAAGGAAAACAATTATTGTTTGATGTATATTCAAGGTGTTGCGTTTGAGAACTTTATTTCGTCTTCGCTCCAGGACATCGCTAAGGAGCAAAATAAGGATCCAATCTGGAAGGACATTAAGGAGAAGTGGAGGAGAAAGGAAAGCGTAGCGATTAGACAGCATTATTTAGTTCGCAATGACATTCTTTTTAAACGAAAATCGGTCGACAACTCTGTTTGGTTAGTTTGTATTCCTGATGAGTGGGTTAATAAGCTGATTTGGTATACGCATTTCAGTTGTGCACACTTTGGTCCCAGAAAATGCTTTCATAAATTACGGGAAAATTGCTACTTCAGTAATATGGAAAAACGTATTCGATCTGTTCTTGCCAAATGCAAATTATGCCAAAAGGCTAAGCCGCCAACAATTTCTCACAGAGCACCGTTGTTTCCTATCATTCCAGCGAAATTAAAGGACATGGCTGCAGTTGATTTGTTTTGTCCAGTGGTTCGATCTACTAATGGTTTTGCGTACATTTTCGTAGCAGTGGAGTTGACATCAAAATATGTGTGTTTTACACCTTTACGCAAAGCAACAGCTCGTTCAGTATCTAACGCTTTCATCAAAAATTTTCTTAAAGAAGTTGGTCATGTTGATAAGGTTATATCAGATAATGGATCACAGTTTCGTTCTAAAATTTGGCTTCGTACTCTACGGCGTCGTAAAATTAAACCAATTTTCATTTCACATTTTCACTCTCAATCTAACGCTTCAGAGAGATGGATGAAGGAAATCAATAAGTTGTGTCGTCTTTATTGTCATCAGAATCACAGAACTTGGGATCAGTATCTTCATATTTTTCAAAACATCCTGAATGAACTTCCTAATGGCTCAACTTCTTTTCCGCCTGTACTGGTTTTAAAAAATAAAGCACCGACAAATCGCATTTCTGAAATCGTTCCTTTTCCGCCTTCACGGAAACTGCGGCATTCTGAAGTTGTCAACCTGGCTCTACGAAATATTGAATCTGCGGCTGCTAGAAGAGAGAAATCAGCTAAACGTCCTGGTCGTTTAAAAATCTTGTCAGTTGGTCAGAAAGTGTTAATTAAGTCTCACCGTTTGTCGCACAAAGGAAAGGGCTTGTGTCGCAAATTTTTTCTGCTTTATAACGGTCCATATAGAGTTCGCAAAATTATTCGTGATAACACTGTTGAAGTAGAAACTCTTAAATCTCGACGCTCTAAGGGAATACATCACATATCTAAAGTTAAAATTTTTGTGGAATGATATACTTTTGAAAAATTTTTGTGGAATGACATACTTGCGAGAAACTAACAGCTACATGTAAACACGCAGAGAGTACAAGGATACCGCGCTGTGTTTTGGCGGCGGCATGTACTCAAAGCAACAGTCAAGTCTGCGCGCCGCACAAGGCAGTCGTTGACCGCAAACAATTGCTTCCTACGTCACGCGCCTACAGCTGATCGAGCGCTCAGTGCGAATGCACTGACAGCCGTAAACAAATACACAGTTTAATTTCTCCGATTAAATTCAGTATAAAGCTATAGTGACTTGATGAATTCTGTTATTAACATTCAGTATTTTTCAGGATACGGTTCTATAAAATATTTAAGAACTTCAGGTAAATTCTGTGCGTGTCCGACGTTAAGACGACTTGCTATCGAGAAAATTTCAGGAAAAATGTTATTTCGAAGAAGAAAGTAATAAACTAAAAAGGTAATTATTAATTGAGTTTATTTTTCAGGTAACATATTTCCACTTAGGTACATACTTTAGACGCAGTTTGCTGCTCGCGATTACGTGATTCATACTTTGTGCTAATTTCATGTTCTATGAATTTACTTGTGAAGCGACGTGCTTGCGTACGTTAACTGATTTTGACAATGATTATTAATGAACTGGGTTGTAACTTGTGTATATTATGCATCGCTTGGCTGCACTGCTTTTTCACTGATGTCATATTTTTTAATTATGTGCCTGCTGTGCTTATTTATTTAAATTATAATTGTCACCTGATTTATTGTGCTGATGTGGTTAGGTATGTAAGTTATAATTTGTGATTTATCTGCTTGCGCCTTCATGTTTACTTATTAAGATTACATATGAACATTTATTTGCTTATGCTGATATGATGCTAATGACCTGTTTGCTGCTATGCGTATGGATTGCATATTTACACATTTCTGTTTGTTGTCATAACTACTCTTTAATTTGGTGTATAGAAATGCTGATATACTGTGTACAAACATAGAGTTTAGGTCACACTATTGTATTAATTATAGATTGTTCGCTTGGCAGAGCCTCGTTGTAAGAATTGTGCTGCATCCACTTGTTGACATTCTGCTCTCTACTGGTATATTTACTCGCTATTGCTTGTTTTGCTTACGCTCAGTGCCTTATATTTTTAAGATAAGAAAATGAACTGCTATAATTCGACGAACGACATTAGTACAACAAACTTCATAGAAGTCACATGAGCTGAGGTTTTATGGAAGCTGTATAAATTTATGCTAATAGGAAGGAAGCTAACGACATGACATACCAAAACTAGGTTTAGACCATTAACAATTATTACACTGCATTCTTCGTGAGCAATTGAAATAGGAAGTGACACTTGACACAAGAGATACTCCACATGTTTGCTTCTGTTTGCCATAATTCTTGAAGTGGTGTACACACTGTGAAATATTATGATCATTCACACTCCGTAATCGTACTTAATTACTGAGAGTTATTCGAACTAAGTCTGTTAGAGGTCATGTATGCATTTCTTTTGTTTATAATTCATAATGAGTAGAAGATTTAGGTTAGATGGATTACACAGAGGTTGTGTGTTGACAGTGTGTCTTCGGATTGTATAGGATGATGAAGTTTGCATAAGTATTTATCTGTACTTGTTCGAGGAGACCGACTAGAGGAAAGAGTTGTTATGGAAGTGAAATGATATTGGTAATAAGGTTTATATGTATCGACGTATTGAAGAGGTATTATTGAGGTATTATTGAGATTATGTGATGCTGATGATTATTGGAGTTTTGGTGGACAAGAGGTAAGGTAAATGCTATTAATGATAAGGTTTATATGTATCGACGTAAGAGGTATTATTGAAGTATTGAGATTATGTGATGCTGATGATTATTGGAGTTTTGGTGTATAAGAGGTAAAGTAAGTGGGGAGCATATTTTTTTGTTGGTCTATATGGAACAAGGAGGATGAAGATAGCAGACTAGAACACTAAAGTGGAAGGGAGATTGTCTACACACACTTTGTTAAATCACTAAGCAGTATTATTTTCTGAAGAGAGGAAGTATTTGCATATCTTGGCACACTGACAGTTGTTCAGCAACAGTACATTTTGATCTGGCTTGGCAAACATTGGTCTTGACATGATGACTATGACGTTGACTAACTATTATTGACTGCTATACATTGCTGCCACTACTACTTGATACACATGATGAACATCAAATTTTGACAGAATTGCATTTACACAGTTAACACTATTCAGTTACACAGTAGTACTTAATGTGGATGAAAGATGAGTGAGTGTGTTTTGTGTGTTTTCCTTTCCTAATCCTACCCACCTATCTCCTAAATATTATTTTATTTGTTTGTAGTGGCTTGCACTGACACCCATAAATATTATAGGTTTACTGATATTTGAGTATCTGTAATAGTTAATATGACAATTATCTGATATCATTTGTGTGTTTATTAGAATTTATATGTTTAGAGTGTAAAAGCATTTGTATGTGCATTCAAACTATTGTTTATGCCTGAACTGTCTGATTAGTGATGGTGAATATTATGGACTGTTACTTGTACTTTTTCTACATGATTGGTGCCACTAGGACATGTTTAATTTGTGCTTATAAACTCTGATGAGCAGTGTGATCAGTGATAGTGAATATTATGGACTGTTACTCGTACTTTTTCTACATGATTGGTGCCACTAGGACATGTTTAATTTGTGCTTATAAACTCTGATGAGCAGTGTGATCAGTGATAGTGAATATTATGGACTGTTACTTGTACTTTTTCTACATGATTGGTGCCACTAGGACATGTTTAATTTGTGCTTATAAACTCTGATGAACAGTGTGATCAGTGATAGTGAATATTGTGGACTGCTCTCTGGACCTACTCAACTTGTTGGGTGCCAAAGATGGAACTGCTTCCACTGAAATAATGTCACTTGTTGGTGTCTGCACCTGCTCAACATTACTGGGTGCCACTGATGAACTGCTTCTACTGAAATGAAGTCACTTGTTGGTGTCTGCACCTGCTCAACATTGCTGGGTGCCACTGATAGACTGCTTCTACTGAAATAATGTCACTTGTTGCTGTGTGTACCTCTTCAACATTGCTGGGTGCCACAGATGGAACTGCTTCTACTGAAATAATGTCACTTGTTGCTGTCTGCACCTGCTCAACATTGCTGGGTGCCACTAATGGACTGATCCTACTGGAATAACGTCACTTGTTGGTGTCTGCACTTATTCAACACTACTGGGTGCCACTGTTAGAACTGTTTCTACTGAAATGATGTTACTTCTTGCTGTCTGCACCTACTCAACATTGCTGGGTGCCACTGATGGATTGCTTCTACTGAAAAGATGTCACCTGTTGGTGTTTTTTTTTTGTATAAACAGATTTTTTGTGTATTGTGTGAACTCTTATGTAAAGTCACATGTATGAAAAGAAGTTGTATTGCTTACTGTATTTCATATATTAGGTTATTGAAAGGTCAGTGCAAAGCCAAAATTTTAACTAATTATGTGATATTTAGGTATTAATATTATCTTTTATTTTTGTCTTTATTTTTGTGGACGAATTTGGTGGTATTTTCACCACCAATGCTGGCAAAAATACTATCAAACTCTGGCCTGTGGAGGAGGGGCATATGAAAGGTGGCTACACTGAGCCACTGCGCCAGAGATTGCGCCAAAGAGTATTATTAAGCCGCCTCCACAGTGCTTGGGCAGAGCTCGTAGTATTCAGTGCCTGTCGAGGACTCATGTCAGTCAGTGCTTGTTAAGAACTCGTAGCAGAGAGTGTTTGTTGAGATGTGCTAGTAGGCAGTGCTTGCTGAGATGTGATACTGAAGAGTCTTGTTGAGATGTGGTAGTAGAGAGTCGGTGTGCAGATATATTGTAAGGATTAGAGTGATTTTCATCAATATAAATGAGGTAACAAACTCCGTTTCTTTTTTTCTCATTATTTCAATGTCCTGAATAATGCGTCATTACAGGTTCAGTCAACAAAGCATCTGGCTTGTGTTCTTGTATTAGAGTGTAATTCTGGTTTTCTTACGCAATTATAGTATTTCTATTTTTTAATTACTTCAGTATAAATGATATTTAAAATTTCTTGTTTTGTTGAAGAAGAACCGTGCCAGATGTGTACGTTGAGTCACACTCCCACACACAGAACAATTACACTTGTGCTTTGGGTTTGTAGGTTTTATAGTTCCTGGGGACTTAATTAATTAATTGTGTTAACGAAAATTTTCATTTCATTCTTTGTTGTTGTTCTATGCAGTCAGATTGCGTAATAATACTAGTCAGGGCCAACCGTTTACGAGACACAGCGTAATTGGACATACAGCTACAAAAAATACTAAAAATATTTGCATTTTATTTAATTAAGCCCCCATGCAAAGTCTGCCACAAAGAAACGCTTCAGGCTGGGCCAAAAGGGATTCGTAAAAGCTCATTACCTTTCACATAAGAGTCAAAATAAATGCAGAAAATTGTTTGCGATCTATAAAGGGCCAATGATAATTTCCAGGATCGCTCACTAAAATACCGTAGTGCTAACGAACCCAAAAACAGGTAAAAGTATTGACATCTACCACGTGAGCCACCTAAAACAATGTGAATGATAGAAATGATAAAAGAGAAGAATACTGCTCAGCAGTGTGGGATCCGTACCAGATGGGGTTGATGGAGGAGATAGAGAAGATCCAACGGAGAGCAGCGCGCTTCGTTACAGGATCATTTAGTAATCGCGAAAGCGTTACGGAGATGATAGATAAACTCCAGTGTAAGACTCTGCAGGAGAGACGCTCAGAAGTTTGGTACGGGCTTTTGTTGAAGTTTCGAGAACATACCTTCACCGAGGAGTCAAGCAGTATATTGCTCCTTCCTACGTATGTCTCGCGAAGGGACCCTGAGGATAAAATCAGAGAGATTAGAGCCCGCACAGAGGCGGACCGACAATCTTCCTTTCCACGAGCAATACGAGACTGGAATAGAAGGGAGAACCGATAGAGGTACTCAAGGTACCCTCCGCCACACACCGTCAGGTGGCTTGCGGAGTATGGATTTAGATGTAGATGTAGATGTTGAGGGGCAATCGCAAAATCGTGTACTGACCACAAATCAAAAAATAAATTAACAATCAACAAAATAACACATTAATTAAAAGAAAAAGAGACACAATACACACTAACAATCTCTTGTAGTATCAAGTACAATACAGCATGCACACAAACAATAAATGGTACACAACAATTAAAAGAATGAAAAAGTGGTAGGCTATAAAAATGATAGATATATGCTTTAATTAAATTGTTGTTGTTGTTGTTGTTGTGGTCTTCAGTCCTGAGACTGGTTTGATGCAGCTCTCCATGCTACTCTATCCTGTGCAAGCTTCCTCATCTCCCAGTACCTACTGCAACCTACATCCTTTTGAATCTGCTTAGTGTATTCATCTCTTGGTGTCCCCCTATGATTTTTACCCTCCACGCTGCCCTCCAATACTAAATTGGTGATCCCTTGATGCCTCAGAACATGTCCTACCAACCGATCCCTTCTTCTGGTCAAGTTGTGCCACAAACTTCTCTTCTCCCCAATCCTATTCAATGCTTCCTCATTAGTCATGTGATCTACCCATCTAATCTTCAGCATTCTTCTGTAGCACCACATTTCAAAAGCTTCTATTCTCTTCTTGTCCAAACTATTTACCGTCCATGTTTCACTTCCATACATGGCTACACTCCATACAAATACTTCCAGAAATAACTTCCTGACACTTAAATCTTTAATTAAATTATCATATGAGAAATAAATAATAATTTTCTTCATTTTTATAAACATTGCATTGTATAGAGTCAAAATCTCTTGTCGTTTGTATAAAACAAAACATTGTAAAAAATTTCTCTACACGAAAAAAGGGACATCGCCACCAACACCAATCACCAGCTCCCTTAACACCAGATGCTTGGAGATAGCAACAGAGAGGGTACAGACATGTTGAGAAAGCACTTAAGGCAATAACAACAACATGAAGACCAATGCCACACTGGAAATGCAGGTTGCAACCAGGCTGGACTTCAGGAGGACAACGCACAGCACGGACATTTCATATGTAACGACACTGCTACATAATGGAAGAGCGTGGGGAGAATCATAATACGACGAGACGACAATGAAGATACCAAAAATTAGTAAGATCTACAAACTCATCAAGTAACAGTTGGAAAGGCAGTCAGATCCTACAAATCCTATATCACTCCTACACTAAAATTCACATATTCCTAGCCCAAGAAGAACAGAAGAATGCAAGAAAGAAGAGAAGAACAGAAGATGCAAGATGAAGAAGGGCAGTAGACAGCAAGATACCTTTCTCTTCTATCCTACAACGCAAATTGCTACAAACGTCTTTCCATGAACTTTGAGGCATGGCAGCTACTACAACCACCTCTCCAAAAATAAACCTTGAATCGTCAAAAAAATACAAGCAAACGGCAAACGGAATATTAAGTAGTACCAGCCAACATTATCTAGAAACAGACTCAGCAAAATGAACAGTATTCTCCCTACCACATGATCAAATCACCATACCGAACAAGGTGTGAAGTACCAAGACGTCACAGCACAATATTGGGTGACGATCGTCAGCAGTCAACTATAGTCATCGAACTGCCATACCGTCCCAGGTGTGACAGCAAAGGAGTACCAAGACATCACTGTTTATGCAGTAAACCACAGTCATCATCATCGGTTAAAAGTACCACTCCATGGTGACAATGTCTACAAGTAAGACCCGGCATTGCATGCTAGAGTGCTTCTCTCATGATTTGTGACACCTATACAAATGAGTAGACGCCTTCCAGTATTTCAATGGGGATCATCAAGCACAAAAACTGGCGCAGCACAAAACGAAAAAAACTGATAAAATACGAATGTAGAGTTAAGAAAATGATATATTTGTAAAAATATTTTTTCCTTTTTTGTAAAGGCAATTATTTTATCATATATGTAAAGCCCATAATGTGATAGAGACCTTAAAATATTATGCAAAGAAAATTATTTAGTATAAGTAGATAATCTCAAAAATCCCTGTAAAGCCTAGTTAGTTTTTTTTATATAAAAAAGGTTTTGATTAATCATAGGTTGAAAGAGGATAGAATAAAGAAAAAAATACTTCTTCACTCTTAAAACAGTGACACAAAAAAAGAAAAATAATGCCTAAATAAATAAAACAAAGCCACACAACAGAGCTTTTGCAAACATTCACGCGAAGCTTAACTAAAGAAAAGATATAACCACACTAAAACATGATACACTGTACACTAACGAGTTTAGAAAAATCAATATTGTAAAAACAATTTTTGGAAATGAAAAAGAAAAACAGAGACACGTACTGGCAATGACAAAGAATAACAACCTTTATAAAGTCTATATTTACCTAACAACAAAACATAAATTGTAGAATTAAAAAAATAGAAACAATAGCTATAAAGAAATCATTAGAAAAAATTGTTAAGAATGGCTGAGAAAAGTTTATTGGAACATCTAAAAGAACAATTTCTTCCTGACTTTGTCAATGTTTTCCCCGGCATTGGCAATCCCCAGACAAAAATTTTGTCAGAAGGAGGGAGGTATGTAAGATGTCGTGGTTTCCTGCCTTCATTGCTTACATATTCTGCCCTCACAATCATATTCCACAAATTAAGACGCTTCATTCGAACCCAAACTCGATAAGATAAAGTCAATGTTGTATGAATTCATGTAAACAATATGCAAATAACAAGTAAATCGTAAGTGCGCACTGAGGTTGAAATACTCGAGGTTGACATACACACACACATTCAAGACATGACCGTCACGAAAGCTGTTAGTTCGGGAGAGGCAAACCACACGCCAGCAGGCCGGTCCCTTCAGAGGACGAGTCAACCTATCTACGTCAGCCGGCGACTGCCCGTAGAGCAGACAACGTTTGCCCCAGTGAAAGGGAGAAGAATCCCGTGTTTGGCCTAAAAGCAAATCTCACTACATTGTGTCGGAGCGCCCAGCCTACGCAATCTTTACAAACATAACACGCCGTTTCAGAGGTTTTCACAGGGAGACAGCAAACGCCAAACGCTGATGCTACAGATTTCCAGATTGGTCGCCTTAAACGAAACGTCATTCTCCCGTTTTAGAAGAGTAATGTTGATTGGCAGACGATATTACTGACGCCTTGAGCTGAAGGAGTAATGAAAGAGACCAAAAGATATACCCCTTCACGTATGGCGTGGAGAGGGGCCGTTCCGTTGTTGCTCTTGGAGCGAGAACACGTAACGAGAGTGTGTGCACTCAT
The DNA here is from genome assembly GCF_021461395.2 of Schistocerca americana. Taxonomy (NCBI): domain Eukaryota; kingdom Metazoa; phylum Arthropoda; class Insecta; order Orthoptera; family Acrididae; genus Schistocerca; species Schistocerca americana. The sequence continues at coordinate 548,192,666 of NC_060119.1, forward strand.
ACGTGTACTCAAAGAGCGAGGAACAAGTCTCTCCTCAGTACTACACTGGGAGAGCACCTCTGTCGAAAGCGAATCGGAGTGCGACTCTATATTGAATCCTTGCAATTAAGCGTTGTTCACTGTGTTGGCCACCACACTTATTGTGCAGTGTGAATGGACAGAGTTATAGTTAAACGCCTGCGAGCGAATTTATGAGTGGCATCGTGGTGGACTGGTTATCTGACCGGTGTACCACGCCAATAGTTAGACTAGGGGCGAATAGGAGTCCTTGACTTCATCAAGGCGTAGGGAGAGTTTGATGTGCGATGGTCATTCCAGATAGAACGAGAGTTATCTTATTTGTGAGCAGCGAGCGGCACAGACAGCAGTCATCGCAGTTTACGGTATTGTGTCCTACAGCTGTTGCAAGCCCCATGTTTCCTCCACAACAGTACACTTCACTGCATTTCACACATGACAGCTTCGACCGTACCTAGCAACATTCTAACGGATGATTATTCAAGTTGAGTATGCGTGGCTCTCAGCCATTCTGCGAAGTCAATAACAATCTTAAACATTGTATAGAAATGTCATTAACGAATCCTATCCTTAGGAGGTAACTTCACATTCTGAAAAGAACCCAGAAATAACTTGTTCAATTCATAACTAAAAGTGCCATTGTGATTTCTCGGAATTTTTGCAAAAAAATAATAATTTTCGTTAGTTTCATGTTTTTCTTACACTAACTAGCACTACTCCAGTACCCAAGTATTCCACTAGTTACAGGAGAAAATTTGTGAATTTTTTTGTCATTTCCTTACAGCGGATGACTCCAGAAGATATTTATTGCTGAAAGTGTTTCAGGCAATTCTCCTTAGAACGTTAGGAGCGTCTGTCTGACTTCTGTAGTAGTGTGGGGGTGGAAACTGCATCTTGCAGGAGCCACAGGGTAAAGGGTACATCTCAGATTAATCCGTTGCGCAGAATGACAGAATTGCACCCACACGTCGATCACAATTGTCATAATGCAGATTATCTGACGCACAAAATGGCATTATCATTGCCTTTCGGGCCATGGGTGGAATCATTTCCGAAACGGCAAAGTTTGCAAACAATTCGTGTGCTGTCGTGGTTAAATTATACCGTGGCTGGCACAATTGCGCTATCCAAAATAGGCACCTGGGCAGCCGAGGCGCATCACGGGTCATAGATGACATGGGTGACCGGCGACTGGCCGGACAGGCACGCAGCAGCTGAGCCACTGACCGCCCAGAGGTAACAAGGGGCTACCGACTGCGTCTCCTCAACGACCATTGATTAAACTTTGCTGCCTATGGGCTTCGCAGCAGGCGCCTGGTGCATGCACCCCTGTTGACTGCTGCCACCAAGTGGCGACACGTCACCTTTTTTAGATGAATCACGTTTTATGCTCGATCGGCGTGAATCGTCTGGAAGAAAACAGCGTGCAACAATATTCGGAAGGGTCTGGGCCTGAGGAGGGAGCGTTATGACCTTGGGAATGTTTTCATGGCATTCCCTTGGTGATCTCATAATTCTGAAAGACACAATGAATCGTGACAACTACCATTGGGGATCATGTCCACAGCTACTTGCAGTCTGTTTTTCCTCGGATGGTATCTATCAGCAGGACAGCGTGACGTGTCAGACAGCTCGCTATGTGCAGGCCTCTGTGTAGTTCGATGAGCGACAGGATGAGGTTACCGCAGGCCGCTGGCCACCAAATGTCACAAGCGGCCGCTTGTATCCTTTGGGCCTTAAACCGACCCTGCCTACTTCTGTGAGTTCCATGTTGAAAGATGTTCAGTGTTCTTCAACTGAAATTTTTAAGGCTTGAGGAAGCCCAAATTATTTTTTATTACTTTGTTTTATTCATTATGTTTAGCTACAAATTCAATGTATTCCGTATTACAAGAACTTAAATATTTCACCGTATCTGTATGCAGAATGCTTCTTATTAACGTTTAAGAACCTCTGAAGAGACATGGATAATGCTGAGACATGTAACTTAATGTAAGACACACGGGGCATCAAATGCTCGGAAGTACCCAGGAAGTGGATGTCAAGTGTTGAACGCGACCACAAAATGTACAGGCCCTGCAACAACCTTGTGACGTCACTCTAGTCGTCTTGTCCGCTAAACTTCGCGAACCGTCGGTTCCGTGTAGCGCCCACGGGAAATCAATGTGTAATTGAAATGGTATCCTCTAAACGTCTCAACATTGTCGTGTGCTATCGAGAGCTTGTACACATTTAAACGCGCAGTCAACAATTATTAAACTCATGTGAAACAGTTACTCACTGCGCCTCGACGTGACTTTCTCGTGGGCCTCGTTCAGCAGGGGACACTGCAGGTCTTATGAGTGCCAGCAGTCGTCTCCGGCGGGGAGTGAGTAACTGTTTCAGATGAGTTAAATAATTTTTGACTGCGAGTTTAAATGTGTACAAGCTCTCAATAGCACACGACAAAATTAAGACTTTTCGTAGATACCCTTTCAATTAAATACTGATTTCCCGTGAGCCCTGCACGGACCCTAGCGTTCCCGAAATGTGGCGGAAAAGCCTATTAGTGTGGCGTCACAAGATCGTTGCAGGGCCCGTATACCTCGGTGGCTCTGCTGTTGAACAATTGACGTCACCAGATGGCTTATCTCGCAGCGCATGCAGCGGTTGAGCCTATTAGTCTGTCGCACCTGATAATCCCAACCAAAGTCAAGTATTCACGTCGCTGTGGCTCCGCGCCTTCAGGACAGGGGGTGGGGGCTCCGCGTTCGAGTATGTGTCCAGCGTGAGACAATTATGTGTTTACATCGAGCTATTAATGTATTTACTGTCTCGCGATCTCCGCTGGATTATTGCAGTATAGTTCAACAAAAACCTACCGTATTGCGTCACAAGTACATGAGTATAAGCCATCGAATGGCTTCGTAACCAGTCAATGACTTCCGCTTTCTTTACTTCATAATGTAGGTAAACCAAAAAGAAGGGAGAAAAGGAAAGAAAGAAATTAAGAAAAGCTATTGCTTCGTTGCAGCGAGGGCAGTAATTTTGTAACTTCTACTATTACAACAGATCACGTTTACAAAAGGTGTTCGAAAATTGCACTGTTTGCTTGAATGAAAGTATTGCATCGCTGAATCATCTCTTCGCAAACAGGATCGAAAAATCTCTTCGTATTTTGGATCCGATGTCAGATGCTCAACATTTGTGATTCACTTTTGGAGTATTTCCATACTTTTGCCACACCACGTGTTTTGTATTGAATTACTTGTCTCAGGGTCATCTACGTCACTATGTGGTTTTTTAAATGTTAATAAGAAACACCCTGTATATTTATGAAGTGAGACAGCCTTTGTTCGATTATTAGGACTGAATAACCGAGTGGTAGAGCGATGACACGGAAAATGCTGATTGTTGGCTTTGTCGTTGATGATGTGTTGGTTTTCTACTACATCTCCACAGATAATTTGCAAATCACATGCGTGTGAGAAAGAATAAAACATTTAAATCAGTATGTGCAGTGTTCAGTGGCCTGCAGAAAGACAGTCATTAATGTTCAGTAAACTGTGAGTTGTGCTCTCTGCTTTATGCGTGGATTAACTAAACAGCTTATGTGTGTGCAACGAACGCAAATCGGTGGGTGACTGGTGAACAACGCATGTATATATCAGGTTTGAACATTTGGAGGTCGGGCTGATGAAGACAGGTGCGACAGTACAGCAGTCCTATCATTACCTACGATAAATATGTAACGGATCTTTAAACATTATTTAATCGAAGAATCGCCAAATTTCTGAATCGAGTGTCCCTGCAGTCACATTATATTGGCATCCTGCAACGAGGCGACGTGTAGACAACACAAAACCCACCGATAAAGATTGTGAAATCGGATCACTCTCTGTTTAAAAAATAGTGTAGTATCTGATTTCTCTTTAAAATGTTGTTCTAGACATAATATTGTAATCTGCCGATCTACGACGACGTTGTCGTCATTGTCAATGCCAGGATATGTAGTATATGTATAGTATCACACACGGAGTGTTAGCGGTGTAGGTGCTGCTATTTTAATTGCTGACTGAGGACAGTGTAGTGAACAACTTTACATCAGTATGTTCTGCATTTACAGACAAATAATTATACCTATTAGGAGTAGTATGTTTTTAGATTGGTTAGTACCTCCAAGTACATGTGGTTAGAGCAAGCCATTAATGGTTATTTTCCCCTGGGCAACAGGTCAGCTGCTGAAGTGTGGACGTGTGGATGCAAAACGGGTAGTCTATTCTTGTAGGGGTAGTCCAATTAATGGTGCAGATAGGATCATGAAGGAAACATCACGTAGTGAATTATGGGAAGACTACTAGACACAGAAAAAAACAACTAACACAATGAATTGGTTACATATTACAGTACCAATGGCCACAATATCTGCACTTAAACCCCTCATACCCTCTATAGTGCACATGCAGGGTGGTCAGAAACGGTCCGAAAAGCTTGAAAGCACGTAAGGGTGTTGCAGGGTAGGTTGTGCTGAAAAATAGTTGCTAAAAAATTCGGTATATAGCCCTGCGTCAGCATTGAAATTAGCCAATCAGGCCGCTGACCGTGCACATTCAAATGGCACGCCAGATTCAATAATTAGTGTCACTTTTTCTCATAGCGTAGATGATAGTGTACGAGACCATCCAGCCTTTGGCTCGAGTTCGAATCTTACTACAGTCCCCCACCATGTTTTGTATCGCTCTCTCTTGTTCGGTTCTAGGAAACCAAACGAAGGACACGTTTGACGACACCGTCTCTGGCTGGCCGCTTGAATATGCGCGCACAACGGTCTGATTGACTAACTTCAGTGCTAATTAACCTGGAAATGGAGCAACGTATCGAATTTTTCCTTAACAATTACTTTTCAGCACAACCTACTCTGCAACCCCTTACAAGCTTTCAAGCTTTTCAGACTGTCTCTGACCGCTCTTATATCAACATACAGTGTGCTCCAGTATAATACCCCCAGTAAGCATTTTGACTCTATTTTAACATATGTTAAATTCGTTAAATAATTATTGACGTTTCTTGCTTCAGCACTTGATGTCATCTGCTTTAGATTAGCATATATATGAACTTTTGAAGTAATCTCTGTTCATGCCAGCTAATGCCTGGGTTGTTACTAAGCAAATGCTGTATGGTACATATCCATAAAAAAGGCAGTTTTTTATTTCGTATGACGAAAATGGAGATGGAATTTACATCATTTAGTTACAATAATCGGTGCTAAATGGCACTTACACTCCATCATATGTCTCTAGTTTGTCTTCCCTTCTCTGTTGTGTCAGTTGTTGTTTGCTATGAAGAATTGTTTGCATTTTATGAAGAATGGTGTGAAAAAATAATTCATTAAGTATTCAGACAGTTTTTATATTTGTCTTATGTGCTTTAAAAGCAAACGTAGCACTGATTTCGTGTTTCCAGACTTAATTACACAAATATGTGGCATTAAAAGCTGTGGGAAAGAGAAACGACATTTCTCCAAGGAAGCAGGGCGTTATTTTTGGGACTCAAAGGTGAAGGAGTCTCGAACAGGGAAGCTGTTAGGAAATTATTAACTGATCATAGAACTGTGAACGTGTATTGAAAAAACAAGCTAATACTGGAAATTGAAGTTTGAGGTACAAGGAAGGAAGTCAGCAGGCCTAGATTGTACAGGTCAATGAAAATGATTGCAAAACAAGACAGAAAACTGATTTGAAGGCAGATTACTTTTAAGATTAACCAGGAGTTTGTGATATCAGATTCTCATCAAACAGGATTAATACACCTTTCCGATCTCATCCTTAAGAAGAAAAGACCTGCGAAGAAAGCCCACTTAACAAATAAGGATGTGGAAGAAAGAAAGAGGTTTCTCGATCTGTATCAACACTGGACATCCAAGAACTGGAAGAAAGTGTTTTTCCAGATGAGAATAAATTTACCGTTCATGCCAGTGACAATAGTTTGAAACTGAGGACGGTACCTGGAGATGAACTGAAGAAAGACTGTATTATGGAAAAGAATAAGTCCAGTGGAAGTGTAATGCCGTGGGAGCAATGTGTACGAAAGGAGTGGGAAGATTTAAGGTTTGCGTAGGTTCAATCACAGCGTCATAATATCGTGATATCCTTAAAATACCGCATGGTATCATTTCAGTGGATAAAACGGTGGACCATTTATTTTCCAAGATGACAATGCTAGTAGTCACCATTGCCAGAAATGTCCAGGAGTGTTGCGCAGGTGTGGGTATTGAGACGTTGTGGGCAACTATGTGAAAAGAAGTACGTATATATTGTTGTACCAATAGAATGGAGTTAATTGACAAAATTGTTCATATCTAGTAATATGAAACTGTACCTGGTACACTCGAAAACTTATCGAGTCAATGTCAGTTCGAGTTCAAGCCCATAAAAAGACACGATGCGGACACACATAATATTAACTTTTGTTGATATATGTTCTGTACAACTCAGTCTTACTTTAAACAAAAAAACCAATGAAATACAGCCTCTTTGTTTTATTGTTTTGACACACATTAAGTAAAAATTTCAGTCGGTGTTCAAGTGCATGGCGTTTGTTTGCTTGCAGCAAAACGCGAGTCGCATGGGTTGAGCGCGTCAGTGAATTTCGAGTAACTAAGAGATAAACTGATATAGAAAAAAACTGTGTATTTTTACAAAGTTTGCCTTTTACTTCTTCTCAACATAATCCTCACGAATATTATTAGACTCGTCGCAGTGATGAACTAGTTCTTTTTATGCCTGATACAAAGTAGACCTTGACTTGACGTTTGAGCCACTTTACCACGAATTCTTTGACCTCCTCGTCGTTGCTGAAGCTTTTTCCACGTAGTGCCGTAATGCCTTCTTGAGTCCACCAAACAAATGAAATTCCGAAGGAGCCAAATCTGGATTGCAGGGAAGATGAGGTAGTGTCTCCCAATACTTTTTCAATCGTTTATTGGGTCAGCTGGGCGTTGTGAGGGCGAGCATGGTCGTGTAGCAATATCACGCCTTTTCTCTGAGATGCAATACTTTTTCCCTTGTGGCTTGCTTTACCATGTTAATCAGCACGTCTCAGTAGTAGGCACTGTTTGTTGTACGCTCATCTTCCAAATAATCGCTAAAGACGACACGTTGTGCATCCCAAAAGATGGGCAGCATGACTTCTCGTGCTCATGCTTGCGATCTGGATTTCTTTCGGACAGGTGAACTGGTGTGCTTCCGTTCCATGCCTTGTCATTTGACTCTGATTCAAAATGGCGAACCCATGTTTCATCATTCGTTTGAAATCTTGTTCAGAAAAACCTCACCTTCCATATCATAGCGGTTTTTTTTTTCTTTTTTTTTCAAATCTGTGCACACATTGAATGTTGTTTCTCTGTTGGTGCCTTAACTCTTTCGGGACCCATTTGCATTTGTTTGGCTGTACTTGAACTTGTTGGTGAAAATGTTATGAACTGCGCTAACACTTACTGCAACTGTGTGTGTTATATATTCAACTGTAACACGTCGGTCTTCAGCAATAACGTCGTCAGCGTGGTTTTCAAGTGAAGGAATTGATACTTCAACTGGCCGGCGAGGACATTGTTCATCAGTTACTGAGGTTCAGTCGTTTTTAAATTCTAACCACGTATAAGCATTTATGCACAACTCTCACCATACTGTAAAATCGTTCGAGAAAAGAAAAAACGAACGTATCAATGACTAATATGGAAATTTATCGAACACCCAATATTAAAGTTACAAACAAAACGATTTTTATCCGTCAGCTGTTCTCAGCTAATCGTTATGCCAACCTAAGGTCGTGAGAGAACAAAACTCCTCCTACAAACTGTTTCATTCCTAGATCAATTTGTCTCTTTAATTATTGAACATCCCTCGTATTATTCAACAACATTGGTACTATATACTTTTGGAATCTGTATTTAATGCCAGAAAATGACTTTTATCTAATTTTCTTCGGGCTTAGACTATCACACGTGGAATTAACCACTAACATGTGTAAGTTCATTCATTGCAGCATAACGAGATTAGGTCACCACTTGATTACACGTTCATTTACACAATTTAAACTGAAAGCTGTCATTTCCATTGGGCTATAAACTGGCTAGTGTGGTATTCAGTTCCACAGTACTTACAGCATCAGAGAACTTCAAACGCATCTCGTCTTCCCTCAGTACATCAGTATCCCGCTTCTCTGCACTGTGATTCTTCAGCATGAATCTCTTTAACTTACGCTTATTTTTCATCAGTATTAAATTCTAATCGGATTCCTTATTGCTCCTGAGAAAGGCTTCAAATTCAATATCCGATTTCGGATTCTTCGTCTTCCTACAATCGAATCCAGCTGGAATCTTCCCATTTCTGCAGGCTCCAAACATACCTCCTCCTCTTGTGAATTTTGAGCACTGTATTCGCTCTTACTAACTGAAATTTATTGCAGAATTCACTTTGTTTTCCAGTTAGTTTTTCTCTTTTCGCATTCCTATTAGGAAGCCAATGTTTTCTCGTAACTCTTTCTCTACTCCTTCCTCTGCTACCACATACCAATCGCCAATGCTTATTAGATTATCATCTCCTTTTACGTTGAATATCCTCATCTACTTTCTCTATCTCTTCGTCTTCTGCTTGTGATGTCGGCATGTATACCTGAACTACTATTGTTGGCCTTACATTGCCGTCAATTATGACAAGAATAATCGGGTCTCCAAGCTGTTCACAGCAAGGCACTCGTTGTCCAACCTTTCTATTCATAAGGAATTCTACGTCCATTCCACTGTTTTCCGCTGCTCTTCGTATTACCCTATATTCGTCTGACCAGAAATCCGTATCTTCTTTCAGTCTGACTCTACTGATCCCCACGAAATCTAAGCTGAACCTATGCACTCTTGTTTTCAGATTTTTAGACCCCGTACCACACTCATATTTCTGACATTCCACTCTCCGACTCTTCGTTTTCTTTTTATGGGTTATTTAATAGTTTCCTCCTTGTCACCTCCCCATTGGCAATCTTTTATCTTTGGAGGAGTACGATAACACTCTTGCAGTTACAGGCTGACCACAAATTCTATCGATGCACAGTATGTACCGTTAATGCAGTGGTTTCCACTGTCTATTGCATCCTCTTGACGATCATTGACGATTTTTCCTCCTTTGAGCGACAGTTTTCCACTCAAAGGGCGAGAGATAGCCATAAAACTCTGTTCACTCCTCCAGCCTCTTTGACAAGACCGTTGGCAGAATGATAGTGACTCCCTGTTCGGGAAGCGTTGCTCATGATTTTTACTCAAAATTTAGGCGGTGCCTCTTACGTGCATAATGTGTTGGCACAAAAAAGAAAAACTTGAGTCTCAGCTTGTCTGGTGGAAGTTGGAATCATCGCCTTTTTCAGCGTTGATGAACGCAGGCACTTCCACTGCTTGCTTTGCTCCTTCACCTCGGGGCCTAGTGATACGCTGGGCACTCAGCTACGATTAAGAGAATTAAGAAGTAATGTGGATTAGCCTCATACAGCTACAACGTTTCCGCTGGTGTCTTTGTTCGGAGGAGCTTTCCGGAAGCGTGTGAGCGGTGGTGGAACTCAGCAGGTGAGATTTTCAAATTGTCGGGCATCATGTTTAAAAGTTACCCTTGACTGATAGCTCTTTTTCCGCTATCGGCTTGATCTTGATACGCCTTTTTTCGAGCATCAGAAGCTCCAATTTGTGATTGCCGTCTCTTCGCAGAGAGATAGTTGGAAACTTAATCTTCGTCATTCAGACTCGTTCGGCCACGCATGAAGTTTCTGCGTCACCTAATCCCTCTATTACCTAACCCCTCTATCATATGTTGGTGCACTGTTACTTTACACTTCGACCAACTAAACATGGACTGTTGCAGTATTATTCCTCCTCAAATTCACAAAATAAATTACTGCACTCCATTTCATCCATGGGTAGTGTCATTTTATTTTGCCTCCTCTAGCGGTGTGGTATGGTGCCGTGGCGCTGGGATTTCCATGAATACCACCACAGCAGACATGTACCTGCAAAAATATAAATAAATGAAATATTCAAAAATGTTATTAATTGGTTCTCAGTAAACTATCTGTCACGTAAGTGAGAAAAAATCTCAATGCTTACATCATTTTCAAGAATAGTACAACACTGGACAAAGGAAATACAGGGTGCCCATGATCGAAGTTCCGGTTTCAGAATGCTGTAGAAAGAGAATCATTGCTCAGAATGGCGCCAAACTTGAACAGTATATTACGGATGCAGGGAGGAACGTCATGGAACAGAAAACAAAAAAAAAATAATGAAAATTTGGTCTGTAAGCTTGAGAATATGCACACCAACAGAGGCGCGGCATACCTTTGTTCCTCAGTTTGCGTCCGAGACGCCCAACATGATCGCCTTCTTAAAGGATCGCGCGCTGCTGGTGAAGCTCTTTTTACGAGAACGGTGACTGTGCGCTAGTAGCCCTGTAAAAGTTTCGGAGACTCAAGGGTATGAAAAACGGCATTGATGCGATGTCTGCCAAGAGTCTACATCTACATCTACATCTATACTCCGCGAGCCACCTTACGGTGTGTGGCGGAGGGTACTTATTGTACCACTATCTGATCCCCCCTTCCCTGTTCCATTCACGAATTGTGCGTGGGAAGAACGACTGCTTGTAAGTCTCCGTATTTGCTCTAATTTCTCGGATCTTTTCGTTGTGATCATTACGCGAGATATATGTGGGCGGTAGTAATATGTTGCCCATCTCTTCCCGGAATGTGCTCTCTCGTAATTTCGATAATAAACCTCTCCGTATTGCGTAACGCCTTTCTTGAAGTGTCCGCCACTGGAGCTTGTTCAGCATCTCCGTAACGCTCTCGCGCTGACTAAATGTCCCCATGACGAATCGCGCTGCTTTTCGCTGGATCATGTCTATCTCTTCTATTAATCCAACCTGGTAAGGGTCCCATACTGATGAGCAATACTCAAGAATCGGACGAACAAGCGTTTTGTAAGCTACTTCTTTCGTCGATGAGTCACATTTTCTTAGAATTCTTCCTATGAATCTCAACCTGGCGCCTGCTTTTCCCACTATTTGTTTTATGTGATCATTCCACTTCAGATCGCTCCGGATAGTAACTCCTAAGTATTTTACGGTCGTTACCGCTTCCAATGATTTACCACCTATGGCATAATCGTACTGGAATGGATTTCTGCCCCTATGTAAGCGCATTATATTACATTTATCTACGTTTAGGGAAAGCTGACAGCTGTCGCACCATGCATTAATCCTCTGCAGGTCCTCCTGGAGTACGTACGAGTCTTCTGATGTTGCTACTTTCTTGTAGACAACCGTGTCATCTGCAAATAGCCTCACGGAGCTACCGATGTTGTCAACTAAGTCATTTATGTCTGGAGAAAATAATTACAAAATTCGAACAGACAGGTTCTACTGAATTGCAATATGGCACAGGGTGGAAAGCAGTTGATCCGACGTCTATAGAAGATGTGCCCACAGCACTGCAGAAGCGGCCAAGCAAACATGTAGTGGCAGGCGAATTTCCATAAAGTTGGGCATGCCTGCGAGCAGGGCGTATAAAATGCTACGATACTTCCTGCATTGCTATCCGTACAATATCACCCATGTTCAGGAGTTACTTCGTGCTGACCTCCTACCAAGACAAACGTTCGCCTTGGAATTTCTTGCTCTCACGGATGTGGACAATGAAAGGACATGGAGCATCCTCAGAGACACGTCAATACGCATACTTTGAGAATATTGACAACAGCAAATCCTCACGTGTGTCAATCTGCACCACTTCACTCTGCAAAGGTGACCGTGTGGTGCGGGTTGACAGCATCATTTATCGTAGGGATGTGTTTTTTTCAAGGAGATGAGTCCTGCGAGTCCTGTTGTTTTTACCGTCACTCGTATACGCGATGAGAATCTTTTGCGCACCAACGCTATTCCAATCTTTCAACAGCACTGATGTTTCGGTAGGGTCATTTTTATGCAAGATGGCGCTCCTCCGCATATTGTACAGCTAGTGACGCTGCTGTGGAGGCATTTTGGAAATACTAAAATTATTAGACATCATTTCCCTTGGCCGTCCAAATCACCCGATCTTAATCCGTGAGGCTCCTGGCTGTGGGTTTATCTGAAAGATGTTGTATTCAGTACTCCAATTACGATCGTAGCTGAACTGAAGGCACGCATTGCGCAACGCATTCTGAACGTCACCCCAGAGGCACTCCCATCTGTTGTGGAGCACGCTGTTTCCCGATCTCAACTAGCGACACAAAACGGTGGACTGCATACTGAACACGTCTTGCTCCAGGCTCATGAAGTTACAGACCGATGTCATTTTGATTTTTAAACAGGACAATTAAAAACTGACGTCTTTTTGCCTTTTTTGCAGTTTTTTGCCCCAGAACAATAACAAATCTGTCTTTCCCATCCGATCTGGTACGAACTTGCCGTGGTGGATGGGTTGAAATGGTTCAAATGGCTCTGAGCATTATGGAACTTGCCGTGGTGGATGGGTTGAAATGGTTCAAATGGCTCTGAGCATTATGGGACTTAACATCTGTGGTCATCTGTGGTCATCAGTCCCCTAGAACTTAGAACTACTTAAACCTAACTAACCTAAGGACATCACACACATCCATGTCCGAGGCAGGATTCAAACCTGCGACCGTAGGTGGTGGATGGGCTTACCTAACTAACAGTGCCACAACTGTTGACTGACGAACGTGTGCAGTTATGCACTTTGAACGGTACGGATGGTCAATTGTGCAACTTAAGTCATGGGTGTCCAAAGCGATTGATCTGTCGTTTATAGCCGACCCCATTTACGTTAAGACTCTTACAGCACCATCTATTGGTAAAACCTTTGTTAATTTTTTTCCATGACGTTTCCCCCTGCGTCAACAATATGCTGTTCAAATTTGACACCATTCCGAGCAGTAGTTATCCTTCTACGGTGTTTTGAAACTAGAACCGTAATTATGGGCACCCTGTATGTAAAACTGATCGTTAAATATTTATGAGTGTGCATATTAAAAAATGTAAATGTCACGTGACTAGGGCCTCCCGTCGGGTAGACCGTTCGCCAGGTGCAAGTCTTTCGATTTGACGCCACTTCGACGACTTGCGCGTCGATGGGGATGAAATGATGTTGATTAGGACAACTCAACACCTAGTCCATGAGCGGAGAAAATCTCCGACCCAGCCGCGAATCGAACCCGGGCCCTTAGGATTGACATTCTGCAGCGCTGACCACTCAGGCATATGGATAGAACTTTAATTGGATATCACGTTAATGACCTTCTCAAGGGCTTCATTTCAAAAACATTTGAGCTACATGTAAATGCGGATTTTGGTAATCTGCTTTGGCTTTCTTTGCAGACTTACTTTCATTCGTCTATATGGCATTTTCTGTAGTTACACTCATAGGCGTAGAGTTCTTATTGCACGGAAACGTGTTGTAAGAAACAAAATCTGCTGACCGTCCTCGAAATTCATGTAGGCTACTATTCACAAAAGTAGTCACACAAATACCAAATTCACAGTACATATTTTCTCTTATGAAGTTCGCTGTGAAGAAAAACTAAAAATAATAGTAGCATTCACGAATATATTATGGAGTATGAAAATAATCTCCGTTATGCACGACTTAACTTTATTCTTGCCAGAAAGGAACAAAATACGAAGCCATAACGATGTTTGACCACCTCCCTTATGAATTAAACGTGCTGACAAATAATAGTTTTAAAAACCAATTTAAAACATTTCAACTTGACAGCTCTTTCTACTCCATAAAAAATTTCTGACTACATACTATGTATTCATTTCCAAATTTTTCTTGTATATTAAGACTTTTAAAAAGTCGATTTATATAGCCATGTTACCACATCAAAGTGAGTTGTCGTGAATTTGATCCACAGACCAATCAAAAAACTAAACTAAATGACCAATCGTATGATCACATGGGGTATCATACATAATGTACGACTAGACTCAGGATTCCTTGATTGAGAGGACGTAGCACGATATCTTGGACAGAAAATCGTGGAAAGATTTGGAAGTAACTTCAAGAGTGTCCCAGATGAGTATTTTTCAAATGAAGTCATCTTGATTTCAGATCTTACTGTTTAATTTTACGATTTCAGTTTCGGCGTTATGCCATTTTCAGGCTTCTGCAAAACATAATACGTATAACGTAATGCAAAGTGGGATTAACAGTATGTAAAACCAATCTTGTAGTTTGTTTATATTCGTATACTGATAAGATTTTGACATACAGGTTTACGTTTTGAGAGATAACAACGTAATATCTAAATCAGAGAACTAGTAGTCAGTGATACTAGTCAATATTTCATTTCATGTACTACAGCCAGTTACGATTTATTAGAGTAAATGTCTAGAACAATCAAGAAATTTTTTATTTAGTAGGTCTGTTTGTTCATTCAGAACTTATTGTGCTCGTTCTTTGAAGGCACTATAAATTTCAATTTCTTCTAGAGCGTCCATTAATCTGCCCTTTTCTACACTATGCAGTATCTTTAAAGATTCCTTGATGCTGCTGGTGTTGTGATTGCTGTTTCGTAGACGTGCACTAACTGAAAATTTAGAGTTCTGGATTATGTTTTCGCGCCTTCAGGTCTGTTTGCCCCATATATAAATTTCCACATTCACTGCATTTGATTTTGTAAATTCCTTTTTCTGTAAATCGTTTTGTTTTGTGGCTGGTGTGTCTGACAACCGTTCATACTTTGTTCTTCGCGCGAAATCCTATTCGTACGGTAGTTTTACGAAAATTATCAACTAATCTGTCAGACACGGTGCCATATTAAGGTAAAGCAATCTATTTCGTTTTCTTCTGGTTCTAATTCATGTTCTTTCTTTATCTATACTGTTGCTTCTGCCCCATGAAGCATGGACCTTGCCGTTGGTTCAAGAATCATGGAAGAAGGTTGTATACATGGAAGAAGCCTGGAGATACTGGAAGGTTTCAGATAGATTATATAATGGTAAGACAGAGATACAGATAGCCGTACCGTCGGTGCAACCACAACGGAGGGGTATCTGTTGAGAGGCCAGACAAACGTGTAGTTCATCAAGAGGGGCAGCAGCCTTTTCAGTGGTTGCAGGGGCAACAGTCTGGATGGTTGACTTATCTGGCCTTGTAACACTAACCAAAACGGCCTTCCTGTGCTGGTACTGCGAACGGCTGAAAGCAAGGGGAAACTACAGCTGTAATTTTTCCCGAGGGCATTAGCTTTACTATATGGTTAAATGATGACAGCGTCCTCTTGGGTAAAATATTCCGGAGGTAAAATAGTCCCCCATACTTATCTCCGGGCGGGGACTACTCAGGAGGACGTTGTTATCCGGAGAAAGAAAACTGACGTTCTACGGACCGGAGCGTGGAATGTTAGACCCCTTAGTCGGGCAGGTAGGTTAGAAAATTTAAAAAGGGAAATGGATAGGTTAAAGCTGGATATAGCGAGAATTAGTGAAGTTCGGTGGCAGGAGGAACAAGACTTATGGTCAGGTGACTTCAGGGTTATAAACACAAAATCAAATAGGGGTAATGCAGGAGTAGGTTTAATAGTGAATAGCAAAATAGGAATGCGGGTAAGCTACTACAAATAGCATAGTGAACGCATTATTGTGGCCAAGATAGACACGAAGCCCACGCCTACCACAGTAGTACAAATGGTTCAAATGGCTCTGAGCACTATGGGACTCAACTGCTAAGGTCATTAGTCCCCTAGAACTTAGAACTAGTTAAACCTAACTAACCTAAGGACATCACAAACATCCATGCCCGAGGCGGGATTCGAGCCTGCGACCGTAGCGGTCTTGCGGTTCCAGACTGCAGCGCCTTTAACCGCACGGTCACTTCGACCGGCAGTGATACAAGTTTATATGCCAACTAGCTCTTCAGATGACGAAGAGATTGGTGAAATGTGTGATGAGATAAAAGATATTATTCAGATAATGAAGGGAGACAAAAATTTAATTGTCATGGGTGACTGGAACTTGACAGAAGGAAAAGGAAGAGAAGGAAACGTAGTAGGTGAATATGGAATGGGATTAAGGAATGAAAGACGAAGCCGCCTGGTAGAATTTTGCACAGAACATAACTTAATCATAGCTAACACTTGGTTCAAGAATCATGAAAGAAGGTTGTATACATGGAAGAAGCCTGGAGATACTGGAAGGTTTCAGATGGGTTATATAATGGTAAGACAGAGATTTAGGAACCATATTTTAAATTTTAAGACATTTACAGGGGTGGATGTGGACTCTGACCACAATCTATTGTTTATGAACTGTAGATTAGAACTGAAGAAACTGCAAAAAGGATGGAATTTAAGGAGATGGGACCTGGATAAACTGATATAACCAGAGGTTGTAGAGAGTTTCAGAGAGAGCATTAGGGAACGATTGACAGAAATGGGAGAAAGAAATACAGTAGAAGAAGAGTGGATAGCTTTGAGAGATGAAATAGTGAAGGTGGCAGAGGATCAAGTAGATAAAAAGACGAGGGCTAGTAGAAATCCTTGGGTAACAGAAGAGATATTGAATTTAATTGATGAAAGGAAAAAATATAAAAACGCAGTAAATGAAGCAGGCAAAAAGGAATACAAACGTCTCAAAAATGAGATCGACAGGAAGTTCAAAATGGCTAAGCAGGGATGGCAAGAGGACAAATGTAAGGATGTAGAGGCTTATCTCACTAGGAGTAAGATAGATACTACCTACAGGAAAATTAAAGAGACCTTTGGAGAAAAGAGAACCACTTGCATGAATATCAAGAGCTCAGATGGAAAACCAGTTCTAAGCAAAGAAGGGAAAGCAGAAAGGTGGAAGGAGTATATAGAGGGTCTATACAAGGGCGATGTACTTGCGGACAATATTATGGATATGCAAGAGGATGTAGATGAAGATCAAATGGGAGATATGATACTGCGTGAAGAGTTTGACAGAGCACTGAAAGACCTAAGTCGAAACAGGGCCCCGGGAGCAGACAACATTCCATTAGAACTACTGACAGCCGTGGGAAAGAAGGGCCTAACAAAACTCTACCATCTAGTGAGCAAGATGTGTGAGACAGGCAAGATACCCTCAGACTTCAAGAAGAATATAATAATTCCAATCCCAAAGAAAGCAGGTGTTGACAGATGTGAAAATTACCGAACTATTAGTTTAATAAGCCACGGCTGCGAAATACTAACACGAATTCTTTACAGACGAATAAAAAAACTGGTAGAAGCCGACCTCGGGGAAGATCTGTTTGGATTCCGTAGAAATATTGGAACACGTGATGCAATACTGACCCTACGAGCTATCTTAGAAAATAGATTGAGGAAAGGCAAACCTACGTTTCTAGCATTTGTAGACTTAGAGAAAGCTTTTGACAATATTGACTGGTATACTCTCTTTCAAATTCTGTAGGTGGCAGGGGTAAAATAAAGGGAGCGAAAGGCTATTTACAATCTGTACGGAAACCAGATGGCAGTTAGAAGAGTCGAGGGGCATGAAAGGGAAGCAGTGGTTGGGAAGGTAGTGAGAAAGGGTTGTAACCTATCACCGATGTTATTCAATCTGTATATTGAGCAAGCAGTAAAGGAAACAAAAGAAAAGCTCGGAGTAGGTATTAAAATCCATGGAGAAGAAATAGAAACTTTGAGGTTCGCCGATGACATTGCAATTCTGTCACAGACAGCAAAGTACCTGAAGGGCAGCTGAGCGGAATGGACAGTGTCTTGAAAGGAGGATATAAGAGAAACATCAACAAAAGCAAAACGAGGATAATGGAATGTTGTCGAATTAAGTCGGGTGATGCTGAGGGAATTAGATTAGGAAATGAGAGGCTTAAAGTAGTAAATGAGTTTTGCTATCTGGGGAGCAAAATAACTGACGATGGTCGAAGTAGAGAGGATATAAAATGTAGACTGGCAATGGTAAGGAAACCTTTTCTGAAGAAGAGAAATTTGTTAACATCGAGTATAGATTTAAGTGTGAGGAAGTCGTTTCTGAAAGTATTTGTATGGAGTGTAGCCATGTATGTAAGTGAAACGTGGACGATAACTAGTTTAGACGAGATGAGAATAGAAGCTTTCGAAATGTGGTGCTACAGAAGAATGCTGAAGATTAGATGGGTAGATCACATAACTAATGTGGAGGTGTTGAATAGAATTGGGGAGAAGAGAAATTTGTGGCACAACTTGACCAGGAGAAGGGATCGGTTGGTGGGGCATATTCTGAGGCATCAAGGGATCACCAATTTAGTACTGGAGGGCACTGTGGAGGGTGGAAATCGTAGAGGGAGACCAAGAGATGAATACATTAAACAGATTCAGAAGGATGAATTTTGTGGTAGGTACTGGGAGGTGAAGAAGCTTGCACAGGATAGAGTAGCATGGAGAGCTGCATCGATCCAGTCTCAGGGCTGTAGACCACAACAACAACAACTGTTGCTTTTGTTATACAGATTTATAGTACACATTTTGACTTCCATATCAGCATTGTAGCTGCTATTTGTTGCTGTATGTCTCAAAATACACAATTCTTCAGTAACCTTTTTCTTTTCTAATTGGCGCTTAATGATACGGTTGGAGATGCACTGAAAATAGGCTTTCTTAAATATTTCTGGGTGTCACGAGCTGTTGTGGATTATGCTGTCAGTACAAGCTCGTTACCGAAATATTCTGACTTTGTGGCCGCCACAGTCATTCTTTATGACCAAATCTAAAAAAAAAAAAATGAACCGTTGTTTTTATAGTACCACAGTAAAAACAGTTTTTGGATATAAACTGTTAAATTGTGAAGCATACTTTCGATTCCAGCAACTGCGTCATTGAAGAGAACAAAAGTATCGTCCACAGAACTTCTGTAATATAAAATATTACTAGTCGTTAAGCAAATTTTTCAAAGAAATGGTTTTCTATCATTTATGAAAACATCTGTCTGTGTGCTAGCAACACAACTGCCCAAGTTGATAGTTTTCGTGACTGCTGTCAGCCGGAACGTTTAAACAATTGTATTGTAGCTGCTCAGTGAATACATGTTCAGTATTAATGAATAAAGGATTTAACTACGAATGACGGTGAAGATATTTTTGGTCCATCGGGATACGTACAATTCAGACTTCCATTGACTGAATGAATTACGAATTGAGATCGCCGAAGGGCCCTTTGCATGCATCTTCTACAAACTTAAGCACTAAAACAACTAGTTCAAATGGTTCAAATGGCTCTAAGCGCTATTGGACTTAACATCTGAGGTCATCAGTCACCAAGACTTAGAACTACAACCTAACTAACCTAAGGACATCACACACATCCATGCCCGAGGCAGGAATCGAACCTGCGACCTTCAGCAGCAGCGCGGTTCAGGACTGAAGCGCCTAGAACCTCTAGGCCACAGCGGTCGGCTTCAACTAGTGGATGTGAGCGAGCGGCCGTCACCGCCATAGAATGGAAGTACTACACTGTCCAGTCATACCAATGTGACCTCGTGTCAAAAGCCTGAATAACCACTTTGCACAGCGCAGACTGCAGCGAGACGTGCAGTGGACAGCTGGGCTAGGCTTCTCGACTGAGGATCCTTGGCGCGAGCCCAATCGAGGTGGTCCCATAGCTTCTCGATTTGGTTCGGTAGTCAGTGTAGTACAGTAAACTCATGCTGGTGCTCTTCTCGCCACGCACGAACAATGCGAGCTGTGTGACACGTTGCAGTGTCCTGCTGACAAATGCCATCGTGCCGAGGAAAAATTAATTGCATGCAGAGATGGACATATACCCAAGGATAGATGCATATTTGTGTTGACCCACTCTGCCTTTCAGAGTGACGAGATCGCCCAGGTAGTGCCACGGAGACATTCCCCAGACCATAACGCTCCCTCTTCCGGCATGGACCCTTCCCTTGATTACTGCATGGTATCTGTTTTCTGTCCGATGGAGCATAAAACGTGATTCATCGCAAAATACCATCTGTTGTCACTCATTGGATGTCCAGTTGCGCTACTGGAGTGCAAAGTGCAGCCTTCGTCGTCGATGAACAGGAAATCAGTATCGGTACTTGAACCAGGAGCCTGCTGTGGAGGTCCATACGCAGCAGCGTTCGCTGAACGATCTTTGGGGGGACATTGTTGGTAGCCCCTCGGTTCATCTAAGTGGTCATCCTCCCGTACACATCTCCTCAGTCGTCGTTCATCCTTGTCATGTATGGCCCATGGAACACCACAGTTGCCTGGACACTGGTGTTTGATAGTACGGTATACGTTAATCACAGCGGCACGTGAACCGTGTACAAACTTAGCCGTTTCAAAAATCCTTCCACTCCTGACCGAAAGGCAATGATCATGCCCTTTTAGACGTCAGATAAATCACCCCGCTTACACATTAGAACAATGACTGCACTCTTTTCCGCGTCTCCCCGACAAGCTTCAAATATCCTACACCAGGGCTTCCCAACCTTTTCAGCTGGCGGACCCCTTCTTCAGTCGAAACTCCATGGCGGACCCCTAGTCAGTCAAGAGCACATCCAGACACTTACTAGTGGATTTACTCCCTTTGTTCAACACACTGTACCCTGATTAAAATTACTTGGTAATTGAAATTTCACACGATGGAGCTGTGTTCCTCCAAGAGCAATCAACGTCACGTCCAAACTGTTCGCTGTTGACAAGCTGCCGCTTATGGTCTGTTCACTTCCACTATTTGGCTACTGTTGTGTAAGGAGCATGCATATTTCGTAACAGTCGTGTGTGTGTGTGATTTTTCGTGAAATCCGAAGAAAAATGTTCAAATCTATGTAAAGTCTTCCTTTGGTCGTCCTCCCTCCTCATTCATTTCAACTGGAAACTTCCCTTGTTGTGAAGGCGATGGAGAAACTGCACCCTTCTTCAATGATCCTGTCTTCAGCCACCGATCCATGTTAGAAGTAATAAACTGGTCAAAAATCGACTTATGAAACAGGTAGTGCACTGACAAAGCAAGTTCAGCATTTAATGATGCCTGGGGTCGCATACGTGTCAGCGAGCGCTGTGATTGGTCGACAAAGCTCGCTCCGCGCATACGCAAAAGGTTTCAGCGCATCTAGCGCCGTGAGCCGGCGCACAAACGACCCCCGTGTTGTTGCGAAACAGTCGATCAGAGAAGCCGCATTCTCCGGCACTAAACTGTGTACACGTTCTCACATAGGAACCGCAAAAGCTGCTTGGGGATACGAACTGAAGTAAAAGTACACATGTTTTTTTCACACGAAAAAAAATAGTGATGAATTTGATTTTCACATATTTATTCAATAATTTTACTCATTATTTTACACGATTTGGTGAATGGTGGCCGCTGACCCCCTAGAAATAGCCAGCGGACCCCTTAAGGGGTCCGCGGACCACAGGTTGGGCAGCCTTGCCCTACACTACTATTGCAGCTACCGGCCATCTGCAAGTGGTTACTGCACGTTAACGTGGAACATAGGCAGTGATTACACTAATATGATTAGACAGTGCCATTGTCGCGGCGAGAGATGTCGAGGCCAGTCAATGAGTAGGTGGTGGAGGAACGCGGAGGGGGAAACAGGAAGGCGGGTGGGGCGGGGAGAGCGGCAGCAGTTGAAACACTACTCAGGAAGCAGCGGCATGGAGGTATTAATACAACAGTGGAAGCCACACGCTTACTGTTTTCGAAACGTACAGCTCGAGCATGCGCTTAGGCACCCCTTCCATTCACCGGCTCGTCACGACCTCCGGCTGACTACATTCTAACTTCCTTGGTTACCGCCATAGACGCGTTCAGAAACTGATTTCGGAACGTTCGTGTACTCGATCATTTTTCAAGTGAATACATATCACGTTTCCAATTGTTAGCAGTGTGAAAACTGAGGACATTGGGCGTCCCACTTGTGACTTTCGCAGGACGGGTCAAGACACTCCTAAAAGTCTGAACACCCTGCTAAAATCGGTACATTTGGCAGGGTAATGGGAAGAGTAATCCTTTTTGAAGGGAGTCGAGGTAAACCAGTGTTTGACGTCAAACAGACTGCCACACTAACAAGGCAGTAATCAGAAACGCCATTACACTTACAACAGTGGGTGAACACTTTCCTGTTCGTTCTCAGTTAAGGCAACTAAATTAGCATAATTTACATGTCTACGAAGGAAGCAGCTTCAACAACCGAAGTAGGCTTCTTATTGATCCTTTCTATTGTATAAGCAAAGAAATCCCACGCAGAGGAGGAATTTTTAAAAAGAATATTGCACGAGTTCATTCATCTAAATAACGAACTAAAGTAACTGATGAACAGTGAAGTGAACTAGTGCGTAGTGTGCTTAACAGATTTCAAACAGGTCACATTGAAGACGAACCAAGTGCACTGCAAAATTCCAGGGGACCGACAAAAGTATGGAAACACCACGAAAACAACATATTACCACTTCTAATACGACGTAGGAAAATCTTTGCCATTCGAAACAGTTTCCAGTCGTCTCGGAACGGATAAATAAACGTCCTCCATGGCTTTCCAGGAAAGCTTACACCATTCTTACAGCAGAGTAGTGGCTAGTTCAGGTAATGATGATAGCGTTGGACTGCGATCACACAGTCTTCTCTCCGAAGTAGACCACAAAGGTGGGGACGCAGATCCTGCCAGAAAAATGGTTCAAATGGCTCTGAGCACTATGGGACTCAACAGCTGAGGTCATCAGTCCCCTAGAACTTAGAACTACTTAAACCTAACTAACCTAAAGACAACACACACACCCATGCCCGAGGCAGGATTCGAACCTGCGACTGTAGCAGTCACGCGGTTCTGGACTGAAGTGCCTAGAACCGCACGGCCACCGCGGCCGGCTATTCCGCCAGAAGTTGGAAACATTGTGAAACAAGATTCATCCGACGCAATTACTTTCTTCCATTGCTATGCAGTCCAGATTTTGTGGCTTCGTCTCCACGTTTTCCTATTACGGACATCTGAATCACTGACTAGTGGTTTTGGAATTTCTGGTCGCCCTGTAATTCCCAATTTATGGAGCTCACTTCGTGTAGTTTTTGTGCTGACGAGTGCAACGTTCAGTTCTGCAGCGACTTTTGCGGCTGTCGTCCCCTTATGCTTCGCCAAAATCCTCTTCATTGACCGTCTGTGACGAAAATTCAGCATACAAAAAAATGTGTGTGAAATCTTATGGGACTTAACTGCTAAGGCCATCAGTCCCTAAACTTACACACTACTTAACCTAAATTATCCTAAGGACAAACACACACACCCATGCCCGAGGGAGGACCCGAACCTCCGCCGCGACCAGCTGCAGAGTCCATGACTGCAGCGCTTTAGACCACTCGGCTAATCCCGCTCGGAATTCAGCATACAGTTTCGTCTACGTTGTGACTTAGATGATGAAGTTTTTCTGTTTTCTCCGTACGCGGTAACAATCTTCAATACGGTGCCTCTTGAAACACGAAGCACTTCGGCTGTCTTGATTCCACCCACCATACCGCCATCAACTCCACTACGTCCGAATCCACTTAGCCCCGATGTTATGTCCTCACAACTACATAGAACACCATTCATACCACGACTGACACCTGCAACGTAATGAGGACACTGCACAGATGCCGTTCGTGCTGAAATGCAACATCACAGGCTTGGCTAGCGCCTGCATTTATTTTCAACCCTTCATTTCTCTCGGTGTTTCCATATTTTTGTCCAACCCCTGTAACTTCTTATTTCTTGTTGTGGGATAAAATTTAGTTTCGTGACGTTAGTTAAAGAAAAATAATATGTGGCCACCTTTGAATCAGTTCCATAAGTTCGCTGCTGTCCAAGGTAAGGTTGGTAGGCAGCACTGCTATGTAAGATCTGATCTTGGTACTAGTCAGGTAGTAACTGACGACGGCCATTTGTAAAATTGCGCAACACTTTCATCTGTAAAACAACATGACAGCACGTTCATATTATCTAGAAAACTTTTAATACAGAAAAAACAGCTGCAGCAACTTCCATCCGATATGTTAACACCACATATTTGCAAAGCAGCATGCAAAATGCAGTAAGAAAACGCTGCTTTCTCAGTAAGCAGTATTCCTGACCATTCTACATCTACATCTACATCTACATCCATACTCCGCAAGCCACCTGACGGTGTGTGGCGGAGGGTACCTTGAGTACCTCTATCGGTTCTCCCTTCTATTCCAGTCTCGTATTGTTCGTGGAAAGAAGGATTGTCGGTATGCCTCTGTGAGGGCTCTAATCTCTCTGATTTTATCCTCATGATCTCTTCGCGAGGTATACGTAGGAGGGAGCAATATACTGCTTGACTCTTCGGTGAAGTTATGTTCTCGAAACTTTGACAAATGCCCGTACCGAACTACTGAGCGTCTCTCCTGCAGAGTCTTCCACTGGAGTTTATCTATGATCTCCGTAACGCTTTCGCGATTACTAAATGATCCTGTAACGAAGCGCGCTGCTCTCCGTTGGATCTTCTCTATATCTTCTATCAACCCTATCTGGTACGGATCCCACACTGCTGAGCAGTATTCAAGCAGTGGGCGAACAAGCGTACTGTAACCTACTTCCTTTGTTTTCGGATTGCATTTCCTTAGGATTCTTCCAATGAATCTCAGTCTGGCATCTGCTTTACCGACGATCAACATTATATGATCATTCCATTTTAAATCACTCCTAATGCGTACTCCCAGATAATTTATGGTATTAACTGCTTCCAGTTGCTGACCTGCTATTTTGTAGCTAAATGATAAAGGATCTATCTTTCTGTGTATTCGCAGCACATTACACTTGTCTACATTGAGATTCAATTGCCATTCCCTGCACCATGCGTCAATTCGCTGCAGATCCTCCTGCATTTCAGTACAATTTTCCATTGTTACAACCTCTCGATACACCACAGCATCATCTGCAAAAAGCCTCAGTGAACTTCCGATGTCATCCACCAGGTCATTAATGTATATTGTGAATAACAACGGTCCTATGACACTCCCCTGCGGCACACCTGAAATCACTCTTACTTCGGAAGACTTCTCTCCATTGAGAATGACATGCTGCGTTCTGTTATCTAGGAACTCCTCAATCCAATAACACAATTGTTCTGATAGTCCATATGCTCTTACTTTGTTCATTAAACGACTGTGGGGAACTGTATCGAACGCCTTGCGGAAGTCAAGAAACACGGCATCTACCTGTGAACCCGTGTCTATGGCCCTCTGAGTCTCGTGGACGAATAGCGCGAGCTGGGTTTCACATGACCGTCTTTTTCGAAACCCATGCTGATTCCTACAGAGTAGATTTCTAGTCTCCAGAAAAGTCATTATACTCGAATACAATACGTGTTCCAAAATTCTACAACTGATCGACGTTAGAGATATAGGTCTATAGTTCTGCACATCTGCTCGACGTCCCTTCTTGAAAACGGGGATGACCTGTGCCCTTTTCCAATCCTTTGGAACGCTACGCTCTTCTAGAGACCTACGGTACACCGCTGCAAGAAGGGGGGCAAGTTCCTTCGCGTACTCTGTGTAAAATTGAACTGGTATCCCATCAGGTCCAGAGGCCTTTCCTCTTTTGAGCGATTTTAATTGTTTCTCTATCCCTCTGTCGTCTATTTCGATATCTACCATTTTGTCATCTGTGCGACAATCTAGAGAAGGAACTACAGTGCAGTCTTCCTCTGTGAAACAACTTTGGAAAAAGACATTTAGTATTTCGGCCTTTAGTCTGTCATCCTCTGTTTCAGTACCATTTTGGTCACAGAGTGTCTGGACATTTTGTTTTGATCCACCTACCGCTTTGACATAAGACCAAAATTTCTTAGGATTTTCTGCCAAGTCAGTACATAGAACTTTACTTTCGAATTCATTGAACGCCTCTCGCATAGCCCTCCTCACACTAAATTTCGCTTCGCGTAATTTTTGTTCGTCTGCAAGGCTTTGGCTATGTTTATGTTTGCTGTGAAGTTCCCTTTGCTTCCGCAGCAGTTTTCTAACTCGGTTGTTGTACCACGGTGGCTCTTTTCCATCTCTTACGATCTTGCTTGGCATATAGTCATCTAACGCATTATGTACGACGGTTTTGAACTTTGTCCACTGATCCTCAACACTATCTGTACTTGAGACAAAACTTTTGTGTTGAGCCAACAGGTACTCTGAAATCTGCTTTTTGTCACTTTTTCTAAACAGAAAAATCTTCCTACCCTTTTTAATATTCCTATTTACGGCTGAAATCATCGATGCCGTGACCGCTTTATGATCGCTGATTCCCTGTTCTGCGCTAACTTTTTCAAATAGTTCAGGTTTGTTTGTCACTAGAAGGTCTAATATGTTATCGCCACGAGTCGGTTCTCTGTTTAACTGCTCAAGGTAGTTTTCAGATAAAGCACTTAAACAAATTTCACTGGGTTCTTTGTCCCTGCCACCCGTTATGAACGTCTGAGTCTCCCAGTCTATATCCGGCAAATTAAAATCTCCACCCAGAACTATAACATGGTGGGGAAATCTACTCGAAATATTTTCCAAATTATCCTTCAGGTGCTCAGCCACAACAGCTGCTGAGCCAGGGGGCCTGTAGAGACATCCAATTACCATTTCTGAGCCTGCTTTAACCGTGACCTTCACCCAAATCATTTCACATTTCGGATCTCCGTCAATTTCCTTCGATACTATTGCACTTCTTATCGCTATAAACACGCCTCCCCCTTCACTGTCCAGCCTGTCTCTGCGGTATACATTCCAATCTGAGTTTAGGATTTCATTACTATTTACGTCTGGTTTCAGCCAACTTTCTGTCCCTAGTACTATACGAGCGTTGTGACCGTTTATTAATGAGAGCAGTTCTGGGACGTTTCTGTAGACGCTCCTGCAGTTTACTATTAGCACATTAATATTATTATTCCCTGTTGCATTTTGCCTACTCCTACCTTGCTGCGTCTCAGGAGGCGTCTTGTCGGGCCTAGGGAGGGGATTCTCTAACCTAAAAAACCCCCATTAAAGCCGGAATCACTTTCTTTCCTGGTGGAAAGACGTAGGAGGCCCGCATAACCGTGTACACTCTGTATGGACTGACATCTTGGTTATCTGGGCCACTGAGTGTTCTGGAAACGTTACCAACCGACAACCAGATCCACATTTGTAATTAAATACAAGTGCCCTATATGTCATATCACTAGTTTTTATTGCCACCTTCGTGACCTACGAAACACGGTGTTAGTTCCATGGTACCCACGTCAACTGCCACTAACTAAAAGGAAAGACTCGTAGCCGAGGGCAGTCGTAGTCAAATCTCCGTCCGGTGATTCTGATTTACGTTGCGTGTTGTTGCTCCAAGTCCAGTACGGTACAACGATGGTTATCGTGTACGATCGTCATACGGTGGACCCCAGTTGTATCCAGAAAACGTCAAAAAGATGTTGTTTGCTCATTTTCCTAGGCGGATCACGTGGCCCACAGTTAAAAGTTTATTTCCTTAAATCCATTTAGGCGACTACTACAGTCTTTCACTATTCAAGGCTTCATTTGATTTTCTTTCTGTACTTATGCAAATCACTTAATGCTTCCTTTCTGATGTCATAGAGATCAGTAGGCGGTCTAACATCACTTCCTTCTACTCCATAGTATTCCCTTTTGTTGATACTATGGAACACCTATATTCAGACTGTTCACTTGCAGGCCTCTAGTTCCTGCGTTCGTCCACTTAAGTTCTGAGCGTATAGGGCGACACGACTTATTGCCGTTCCCTTATATTCACTCAAATAAAGAAACAGAAAATATGGTATTTACCACATAAATCGCTTTTTCTCTAACTAATGGCAAGATAAACAGTGCGTTCTGCTCACTGTGGAGCTAGCTGTGCTGAGACATGCTTCCGTTCGCTACTGAGTCTCGAAACTACCTGCCCACCTCGAACAATTGGACAGGTAGCAGCTCACAAATACGGCTCCCGACAGGCAGTAGGTTGTGGTGGGCAGACTGACGTGTCCAGTTCCAAAGACTACGTTAAGTGCTACAACAAGTAGAAAATGAGACCGAGGCAACTCAATAGCTGTAGGTTGCACAAAAGACAGTTACTCCACAAATTGAAAGACTTTTACCGTTACCGGCAGTTGTGTTTCTTGATGACGCCATGAAATATCATCTTACCTTGCACTAATTTTGATTATATGCTTCCACAGTCTTACATCTGCCCTTTACCAAACGTTTTATATCGTGTGAAGCAGTAAAAGAATATACCTAGGAGCAATTGCAACTTCTCGGAAACCTGACAAATGCACTAGATACATCATTGTCCTTATTGCAAAAAACTTCCACATTCATGTAATTCTAATATTTTTCTTCAGAATATGAGCTGTAGCTTTTTTCTTTTCCACATTTTAACTCCTACATTCTTCAAATGTGTCCTTTTTAGAACTTCACCATCGTATTTCTCGAGACGGTAGGACAGCGGTATACCTTAACTTACAGTTAAGCACAAATTTGATAACATGATTTTAAAAGGGCGTTAACACGAGACCATTGACATATTACTTGAATTTTTTCCGCGTAACAGAGTCCATTAGATGTTCCAGCTTGATATAAGTGTTTACAGCATTTTCACAAATTTAAAAAAGGAATATTACAAGATGAGATCATCGTAAGTATAAAATAAGAGGCGGGAAAGTTTTTCTACAGATAAATTTTTCTACGGTAACTTCGTAAACTTTCCCGGATCTTCAGCTCAAGTTGATACAATATTTAGACGGTTGTCCGGCCAACAGCATATGTTCGGTAAAGCTCAGCGCAGTATTGTCTTTGCTAAAGATGATGGCCACGTCGGCCGTCGAAACTGTGTGTCAACCTGACTTGAAGACGCACTTGCAAACTCGAGAAGAGTACCACAATTTTTAACAAAAAAAAAATTACCGGAATTAAACAAACACTGAAGAAGTGTCAACGTTAAAAATCATCATTAAAAAGAACTAGACCTTACAACATATCTAAGAAAACTTCATACAGCGGCCACTTGTACAATAATGTAACGCAGCTGTAATAAATTTCAGTGGGTAATAACAAGTAAGAGGATGTTGGTTACAAGCAATAGAGCTCTCAGTCTCAAAAGTACGCAACGGGGCTGACACATTCTCTTCAAGAAAAATCACTACAAGTTAAACAAACCGGCAACAGCTTTTATCGTACTAACGTACCCAGACGTCACACTGTAGTAAGATGAAATCTGATGAGGACTTCAGTATTCATCCTTTCTCTACCCTGCTATCGTTGGCCACAAGCAGCAAAATCGACTATGGTATCCATGGAGTAATTGACTTGGTGTTACTTGCACTTTTAACCTGGAGGAAACGCTTCAGGTATTTCTAGCTTGCTCTCCAGGCATGGTACATGACTCGATAGCTGCACTGTGCCTCTGCCGCCAATCGGGCATCCGTCTTCGGTCCCCTTCCAGGCCACGGTCTGCAGCGCTTCTTTGTGGGACACTAGATAATCAAGACATTTCCATAGGAGTGTCTCAATTTTGAGTGGAGAATTGCTGAAAACGACATCAGAATCGGAGAACTGCCACCTACTGGTATGGATAGAGAAATAATTCGTACTCGCTCCGGAAGGGAGCGGGTGACCTGACGAGAGAGCCGTAGGTTTCGTTGAATTTACTGTCTGTTTTTTCTCTTTTCTGCTTTTGATGTTTTCGTTTGATTTTAGTTTTGAGGGCAAAAGGTTTGATCCCGGCAGTCACATTACAGGTGAGGAAAGTCCCCCTAAAGTCCGGATACACGCAACTAAGTCTCATTATTGAAGTGTTCAAGCGGGTTCTGTTCGATTGTTCAGTAGGTTGTCTACAATGAAATAGTTAAGGATCGCACTTCGTGAACACCGCTGGATGACTTCGATACCCTCAGGCACTAGACAGGGCGTTGCATTAACAGTCAGCGCCTTAGTGACAGGCAGCCCGCAAAACTGTGGAGTATCAGCAGCGGCCTGAAACTCAGGCTTGTCTGGATAACGTCGACTGTCTCTATGAACACATACTAAATTCCGTCACGTCGTCCAATTTTACATAAGAGGTTCACAGTTACGTTTATTTACTCGAACTGTAGCCCGAGTAGCGAAACATAATCGTTAATCGAATGTAAAAAGAACGTTAAAAAAGAACGGTGACTGAAAAAAAGTCTTGACTTGTCTTTTCCATCAAACTTCTGCATGGGACCCGTCCAGTTACCTCCCCTGTGATTTATATTAAACGTCTGTCTTGCCGTACATATTTTTCACTTTACGGTTCACTCTAATAGCTTCCCAGTAATTCTCTGACATAAGACATGTCCTTTTTCTAGTTCGTGTTTTACCATAGTCCTTTCCCCGTCGATTCTATAGAGATCCTCCACATTTCTTACATTATGAGCTCACTTAGTTTTCAGCATCTTCTTACACCACATCATAAACGCTGAGATACTTCTTTTTTCATAGTCCATGTTTTGCTTCCATACAGCGCTGTGCTCCAGACGTAGTATCAGAAATTTCGTTTTCAAATTAAGGCTTGTATTTGAGACAAGGAGAACTCTTTTGAAGAGAAGTGATCCCTTTCTCTTTGGGAAACTGTTTCTTACGCTCTTCTGGCTGTACAGATAATATGGGATGTATTCCGTTTCTGTGACTGCAATGAAAATCTTATTTAAACTAGATCCGTTTCGATTTGTTTTAAAGCATCTTCAATAGTGACTACAACAACTGTGATTTTTTTAATATTTGTTTGTCGAGATTATAAACTATTCTAATGTTTTAAATTACTAGTATAAAACGGTTCTCATATCTTAAATTACTGTTATTAGTCAGGGCTTTCTTTTGCGGCTCCTGTTTCATTTCCTAACGCTCTCTTACACAGGTGTTCGATTTATATGACACAGTGCGTCGCTGACATATGTAATACAGGGTGGTTCAAAATGAATATAGAGGTTTTAATACTTTGTAGCATTTATTACATTCAACTTATAGTCCAAATAATACATCAAATGAAAGAGGAATTCAAACAGTTTATCTTACAAGTGTTCAGTATGAGCACCATTTGTCAACAAATACTGAGTCGATAGGCAAGATCTGGAGTCTGGAGTAATTGCTGAAACAACCGCTTCAGTCCTGTTTCTTAAATGGGTAGATCAGCTGGTAGCGGAGCACAGGATACTTTATGAACTCCCAATCGCAAAAACTGCGTAGAGCTAGGTCGGATGAACGTGAAGGCCATGCGAATCAAGCTCTGTCATCCGGTCCCTTGCGGCCAGTCGAGCGGTCTGGTACAACGTCGTTTAACCAACCGCGTACCGAGTTATGCCAGTGAGGCGTCACACTATCTCGCTGCCAAGTAAAGTTCTATGGTTCAACTTTTTCCAATTGAGGAAAGAGCCACAGGTCCAGCGCAGCAAAATAAGTAACACCAGTTACAGTTGCTTCGCCGGAAAGAACGGCCCATAAACTTTCCGCTAACACGTGACGCAAAAAAATTGAATATAGGGGAATGTCACTGTAATTATACCATCTGAGGGGATTTTATGGATCCAGATGCTCACATTATGTGTATTCAAAATTTCACTTAAGTGAAATGGCGATACATCACAGAACATGTCATTGTCCAGAAAATTTCGTTTACAAAGTTGGCACGTAGACCGTAACCTATAGACTTCAGAGCTTGTAACACCCGTAAATGATAAGGACGAAGTCGTAAACATCTTCTTAAAAGTCTTTACTCAGACTTCACTGGAACTGCTAATTCACGACTAGCCTTCTGAAATGATCTCTTGGGGCGACAGGTGAAAGATCCTCTCGCTCTTATAAGACGTTCTTCCGTCAGTCTTGTGACGAATAGTGCTCAAATTGAACGCTTATAAGAAAATCTGTTTGAGCTGCTCTTTCATTTGATGCGTTATTTATGGGGGAGAGGCCTGTGGCTTGAGCCGGCATGTTCCTTGAGCCAATAATATATCTCTGGTCTTGTTCTCTGACTCCATTCTTTTTCACACCAAAGGTTGGTTGCACTGATGTGAGTAAAGCCAATAACAAGGAGTAACAGTTTCAGTTTCCTACAAAAATCACCATTTTGTCATCTAAAAGTAAGTTTTCTGTTCTTAATTCAATGTTATTTTGTACTATGTATGTAGAAATAAATGGAAACTTAAATGGTTAACATTTGTGACAGATATCTATCGTAATAACCATGCTGCAATATTCCTCTCATCTTATTATTGTACGTTATGTAAACCATTTATTAAAGTGGGAGGAAACTTTTACCTCCTGCCAATCGGTTGAACTGTACCTTGAGCAAGGGGCGAGGTACAATGTATTGTTAGGCTGATAAAAGAATGTGTTATAGAAACTGCAGTATTAATTTTGATAGATGCCTAGGAGCAAGACCACCACCGTCTCTGAAAACTCTGAAAGAAGCTGCACCTGTTGTGGAGGCTGAACTATCAGTGAGAAAAGCAGCGAAATATTTTCGTGTTTGAAGAGCTACTCTGCAGAGATATTCACAAAATTCTAAATATTCGTTCTTCAGAAATCGTGCAGTCTAACAGGTATTTACTCCAGCGGGAGAAAATGAGTTGTTTGATTACCTCATAGCTCCCTCCAAAATGCACTATGGACTGTCCCGAATAGCATTACGAAAATTGACGTTCCAGTTTGGTACAATGCAGAATAAAAACATACCTCCATCTTGGGACAAAAACGGGAAGCTGGTAAACAATAGTACATAGACTTCATGAAACTCTATGAACGGCTAAGCTTAAGAAAGGCTGAAGCGACGAGCGTGGCTCGTTCGACAAGTTTTAATAGGCACAATGTTGCATCGTTCTTCAAAAACTTACGATCAGTAATGGACAAAGTAATATTAACACCAGAATGAATATTTATTGTTGATGAGAATGATAACTCCACTGCGCATGTGCTAGGAAAAATATGAGCGGCTAAAGGATGCTGAGCGTGGCAGTAACGTTACAATGATTGCATGCATTAATGCATTAGGTAACAGTGTGCCACCCATGTTCATATTTCCAGTGTGAACTTTAAGGAACATATGTTGAAGGTTGCACAACGTGGATCTATAGGTTGTGCACATACAAGTAGTTGGTACAATGGCAGTGGTTTTCGGAAATACTTCGAATACTTCATTTCCCATGTGAAGCCAAATGAAAATGGGAAAATGCTGCTAATGCTAGACAACCACGAAAATCGTATCATTGTGGCCAGTATCACACTTCTAACACACTACTAACAATGGTACAATCTTACTTAACGTTGTCACCACATAGTAGTCACAAGCTGCAGCCTCTAGATAAAACTGTCTTTGGTCCATACAAAACTTTGTACAACACTGCATGTGCAGAATGGCTGCAGTCAGATTGTGGAAAACTTATAACCATTTACAATATTGTATAAATTTCAGGTCGAGCATATCCATCAGCATCCACACCTGTGAATATTCAAACTGGATTTCGAGCAACTTGGATATGGCCTGTAAATGGGAACAGATTCCAAGATGATGACTTCCTCACATAGGATGTGACAGGTAGGTCGCAACCTACTTTGAATCGTCCCCTATAAGTCACTACGGCCATTACCGAAAGCACTTAAACGAAACAGTGGGCGTACTGAAAGGAAACGAAAGCGTAGGGCATCAAGAGTGTTGACTGGCACTCCTGAAAAGCGAAACACAGCGTACCGCACGAGGAGAAAGAAAGAAGGAGTCGTCAGCTAGTTAAAGAAAACTATTTAAGTCAAATGCAGAAGGAGGGAATACTACGAAGAAAATTATAGATGACTCAACGTCAGAGAGTGACTCCGGTCGAAGTTATCTGTGTGAGGATAGTGACAGTAACATGAGTCTGAATGCCTTCTCATTGCCAAGGCACGCAGACGAAAATGAAGCAGACGACGTTTTATTTGATGTAGGCACAGAGGTACTTGAAGCACTATATTCAGACGATGCGTTTTGGTGAAATCTGAAAAAAAAATTAAATAAGAAAACATTTCGTGGGAAGGATTGTTTACGTAAAATATGGAGACTCGACTCCTAAATTTCTACGAAAAGGAAGATGTAAGTGGAATTTCGTATGCCCTTTAGTAGATGATGGTGAAATTTCGCAAGAACATGTTGTCAGATTACTTTCAGAACCAGTATTAGGAAGGCGTGGGGCTCTGAGATTCCCTCTTCATTTTCATTGCTACAGCTCAAATGAATCAGAAATGAATTAAACTTTCTAATAGACATTAACAATATGCTTTTATAGTTTAACAGTAAAAACAGTAAAAGTTGCTTTCGTTTTTTAACTGTTTTTAACATGCAGATAGAGTACTATTGCGCGTGTTCATTTGGATTTTCCGTTTAGTAACCTTGTGTTTTTGTTAAGTAAATTCAGTTCATAATAAATGTCTTGTCAATTTGTTTTCAACTGTGGCTCATGGTACATGATCACGTTGTACATTGAGCCAAATGCAACATTTTGTAAAAATGTATCCATTATGTGTTGTTATTCGTTTGATAGGAAATAAGTCAAGTAATAAAATGGGTAAATAAGCATATCGGAAACCTTATTACTACGTCTGCTAAGACGATCCAAACTGTGACATAGTGCTGCTTTATTTTGATCACGCTGAGTGTGATCGTCACTGTGTCTGCGGAAGAGAGACGTAAAAGACATGTCTGCTGTCTACGTCCGTTATGCGTTATTTTGCTTCCAACCAAGATAGCAGCATACTGTCACTGCTTCTACTTCGTAGACTCCAATGTTGATGCTAAATTCGTCGGCAATCTCTGTCGGGCTATTACTTTAGTTCCATTTACTCTCGGTACATATTATGTGCTCAGCGTGCCGTAGAACGGATCGAAGCTACGCTCGTAAATGGTAAATGAGAATGAGAATGGTTTTCCATGTGTGAGCCGTAAACATTTTTCTCTCGGAATAAAACGTGTGGAGAGTCTTGGTAAAGACGCGTTCCACATTAGAGAAAGTAAACCAGATGAAAAGATATATTACCCACCTCCTTAAATGATAACACTGGTCGCTTTCGAGTGCAGTTTACGTAGTTACCGTCCACCGCCGACGTAAATCATGTCAGTGAAGTATGTATCAGCTGGTTCTATGGAATCAGCGTTGCAAGACTGGTCGTCATGGAGAGCTGAAAGGACGACAGAAAGGAGTTATTGTGGTTGGACGAGTCCATGACTATACGGTGAGTGAAATTCGCCGATTCAACTCGAACTGCCAAATGTTTAATAATTTTTTCATAATGCGGGGCCACAGTCACAATATATTTCTTTAAAGTCAGTGCCGCCATTAGACTGTTGTTTATTTACAGTATTAAATTTACACTTACAGAATCATGATTTCGGCTTCAAAGTGCCATTATGAAGTGTTTTAAGTGTTATAACTTGCCTAAGAAGGATTATAACTCTTAAAAACTTGATAATGGCACTTTGAAGCTGAAATCATGATTGTGTAACTGTAAATTTGTGAGTAAACAACAGTTTAATGCGCAATGTTTGTACAAGGAATGGTGTACTACCTGCACCCATATAAAATAGCGTATAAACAGTGGTAGCAAAAAGATACTGTACGACAAGGAACAGGGACGAGTGAGATGTCTTCCCAATAATAATCGGTTTCTAATGACCGGGAATTGCTGTCATCAACGAATTCGGGTCCGTTTCAACCATTCCTACGTAAAGCGGAATTGTCCACTAGATGCCCGATAGTATAAAAGGAAGCCGGGAGTGTTGTGTTGTTTGTAGAGAATCAGTAACAGCAGAGTGGATAGACGAGGAGGGCTCAATGACTTCGAACGTTGACAAGGCATTGTAAGTCGCCTGATAAAAAAATTTCAACCTTTTAAAGAAACCAAGGCGACAGTTGGCGATGTAAGTGTGAAATGGAAAGGCGAAGGAACAACCGCAGCTAAAGCAAGAGTAGTGAGACCTCATATGCTGATGGATAGGGAGCGTTGAGCATTTCTGAGGGTGGCTGCAAAAAATCGCATGAAATAGCAAAAGGAATCATTTGAGAGTTTCGAAGTGCTACCAGAAATTCATATAGCACAATGTGCGTAGGGAGTTGAATAGACTGGAATACAACGATCGAGCACATCTTCGCAAGCCGGACATTTCTATATTCAGTGCTGAGAGGCGCTTGATATGTTGTAAAGAGTGACACCACTTTACAGAGTTTGTCTGTAAACGAGTAATTCAGAGACATGACGCAAGTTATACTCTTTGCTAACCCGATGGAAGAGAGAGAGAATTTGGCGAATGCCTAAAGAATGTTATCCGCCATCATGTGAAGTGCCAATTGTGAAATACAAAGATGATGTTGTTACAATATGAGGGTGTTATTCGTGTCTAACGGGTGGACCCCCTATTGCACTTAAAAAGACGCTAAATGCGGAAGGATATAAAGTGGTATTAAAGTATTGTGTACTGCGTACAGCAGACAGACAATTCGGTGACAATAGTGTATCAGCATGAGAAGGTGCTCTATCGTACAGCAGCATTTGTGAGGCAATGTTTTGTGGACAGTAACATTTCGGAAATTGACTACCCAGCCCAGAGTCCAGACCTCTGCCGAATGGAAAAACTTTTTGTGTAGGTTAGAATGTCGACTTCGCTTCAGACACCAGCGTACAAAATCACTACACCTCTGTTTTCGGCTCTTGAGGGAGGATGTGCTGTTATTTCTCCACAGACGTTCCACACACCTCATTGAAAGAGATCCCAGAAGATTTCAAGCCGATATAAAGGCGAAGGCTGGACACGCCCCACATTATTTCATTAATAGGCATCCGGGTACTTTGGATCAGATAGTGACCACAAGTTCCCACGAGACTCGCAGATCCATTCTGAAAACCGAACACCCACCACAACGGAAACATGGAATGGTTTCACAATCGTTACGACCTTTATCCCATTGGGAGACGAAATGATCAATTCTTGTTTCATACAACGCCGCCCGCCGCTGACCGTTGAAACGTCCCCTTAGAAAAATTTAAAAATGACAGTGCTGGAAAACCTCTTACGTTATTTGACTTTCAAACAGCTGAGCAAAACTGAAAGTATCCAGACATTACTCTCTTTACTTATTCTGATCATCACTAAACTGACACACAATAATCCCTACAAATAATGGCCCTGACTAAAAATAACCTATACCTTTCATGAATCACCTACCTCACCAAAATCTTCGTTACTCGAACTATTGCAATGCAGCGAGCGCCAATACTGCCAGCGAAATAAAAGATTCTAACTACTGAAGGTATTAACTACTGATAGGCATAGTCAGCAAATGAAAGATTTTGATATAGATCAAACACTGTATTTACCTTAATAATGTTCCAAAGTCATCATACATGTATATATCAATTCATGATATCCAATATTACAAATTTACTCTTTCTGATGGACACACGTCCAGATCGTCCGCTCTCAAAATTCTGCCATTTCTCTCCCCACATCCACCACTGCTGGCAGCTCACCTCCAACTGCACAGCGCTACGCGCTGTTCACATCCAACTGCCCAACACTAAAATAGCAAATTCCAACAATGCAAACCAGCCACAGACTGCACACGGCACAGTCAGTCATGGCGCTACCAACATAAAAACCTAAACAGCCTACTTACACCATTCGACTGAAACCGACGTCCAAGCTTGTCTTTCTTCAGGTCGCCAAAGATGTGACAGTCACACGGTGAAATATCCGCGCTGTACGGAGAATCTTGTAGTGTCTGGGAACCAATTCGCGCAACAATAGCCTTCGTACGATTGGGAGTGTGGGGGCGGGTATTATCGTGGTACTGGATGATGCCGTCCGGCAACATCACTGGACGTTTTGACTATATGGTGTCTCGCAGTTTCTGCAAAGTGTCTTCAAAGTGCAGAGCATTGATTGTGGTTACACGTTCGAGGAACTTGACGAACAAAGGAAGCATCCTGATGCTGCCAAGCTGACGAAGGCTAAGCTTCAGCTGTTTCGTTGAGAAGCACTGCAATAATCCTCCGTGCAGCCCGGACTTTCAAATCTTTCGTGACGAGGAAGGGCAGAGTGAGGTTGTGGATCCGTCAGCGACCGATCGTGTTCTACGAATAAGTGACGTCTCGCCTCCGACTGGGATAAATGTCTTAAAGCGTGTGTGATGACTTTTGAATGGAACCATTAAATGGTCTCGTTGTGTTGGGCGTTCAGTTTTCATTTGACTGCCCCTTACAGCTGTTGAAGCGGCAGGCCAGCGCCGCTCTCTCACAGCAACATTTCGCCGCCGCAGTGTGCTCGCGTGTAGGCGTCAGGCAGCCAAATGGCGTTCCCGAAATACCAGCGGCCGGCGAACCTGTTGCGGGTCGTGGCCGGCACACGCGAGCAGCGTCTGGCGTCACTCCACAGGCCGGCGCAAGAGGGTTCGACGGCTGAGCCGGTATACCACAACTTTCACTCTCTGTTCCAGCCAGTCCAGCCGTTATTCCCAGTATTTATCCTTTTAAAACACATTGCTGATCGCTAAAGCTGCAACACAAAGTGGGATATCAAGAAACTACACCGAAGAGTCAAAAAAACTGGTACACCTGCCTAATATCGCGTAGGGCCACCGCGAGCAAGCAGAAGTGCCGCAACATGACATGACGTGACTCGACTAATGTCTGAAGTAGTGTTGAAGGGAACTGACTCGGTGAATCCTATAGGGCTGTCCATAAATCCGTAAGAGTACAAGGGGGTGGAGATCTCTTCTGAAGAGCACGTTGCAAGGCATCCCAGATATGTTCAATAATGTTCATGTCTGGAGAGTTTGGTGGCCAGCGGATGTGTTTAAACGCAGAAGAGTGTTCCTGGAGCCACTCTGTAGCAATTTTGGACTTCTAAGGTGTCGCATTGCCCTGCTGGAATTGTCCAAGTTCGTCGGAATGCACAATGGACATGAATGGATGCAGGTGACCAGACAGGATACTTACGTACATGTCACCTTTCAGATCCGTATCTAGGCGTCTCAGGGGTCCCATGACACTCCAAATTCACACGCTCCGCACCATTACAGAGTCTCCGCCACCTTGAACAATCCCCTGCTCACATGCAGGATCAATGGATTCATGAGGTTGTCTCCATTCCCGTACACGTCCATCCACTAAGTACAATTTGAAACAAGACTCGTCCGGCCATACAACATGTTTCCAGTCATTCACAGTCCAATGTCAGCGCTGACGGGTGTAGATGAGGCGTAAACTTTGTGTCATACAGTCATCAAGGATACAAGAGTGGGCCCTCAGCTCCGGAAGTCCATATCGATGATGTTTCGTTGAATGGTTCGCACGCTGACCTTATTGATGGCCTAGCATTGAAATCTGCAGCAGCTAATGGAAGGGTTACACTTCTGCCACGTTAAACGATTCTCTTTAGTCATCGTGGGTCCCGTTCTTGCAGGATCTATTTCCGGCAGGGATGTCGGGGATTTGATGTTTTACCGGATTCCTGATATACACGGTACACTGGTGAAATGGTCGTACGAGAAAACCCCCACTTCATCGCTACCTCGGAGACGCTGTGTCCCATCGCTCATGCGCCGAGTATGACAACATGTTCAAACTCACTTAAATCTTGATAACCTGGCGTTGTAGCAACAATAACCGATCTAAAAACTGCGCCAGATACTTGTATTATATAGGCGTTGCCGATCGCAGGGCCGTATTCTGCTTGTTTAGTTATCTCTGTATTTGAATGCGCATGCCTGTACCAGTTTCTTTGGCGCTTCATAGTATATACACACTAAGGGGAAAATAAACGACGCACCACGAAGGAATTATCAAAATTGAATGGAAATTGGTAGACGTGATGTATGTATACAGACAAACAAACATTTACAATTTCAGAATAAATTCAAAAGAAAGAGCTTCACAATTTGAGCGAGTAATGAAGTGTTGGTCAGCGTTTCGCTTTCATGCAAGCAATTATTCGGCTTGGAGTTGATTCATAGAGTTTTTGGATGTCTTCATAAGGGACATCGTGACAAATTCTGTCGAGTTGGCGCGTTGGCTCAGTTGTCGTCAAACACGCGGTCTCGGATCGAGTTCTCGTGCGGCCTGTGGTTCTCAGCCGTATTTTGTAGCAGTACGCGTCTAGCAACTGACAGCCGAACCCAAATCGTCACCGAACGTTAAGAGCTTCCTAAGAGTCTAGATTTCCTCATCACAAACAGAAGGACTTACAGAGACAGTAACATTTTAAGATGTGCTTAATTTCAATGGACGCTGCGAATTTCACTGTGATCTTAGTAACGTTGGGAGCTTATCTCAGGAGCAAAGGGGTAATTAGTGTGTCAGATGCAGACTTAGAGGCCGTGAGAGAGAGAATATTTTATCGTTGTCCTCCAGTACTGACAACTCGCTGGAGTTTACGACTGGTACTGATCAGCTGCCATGGAATAAATTTTGACAAGGATTTCTGGATCCGCGTTATAGAGGTGGTCTTCTTCAGATATAGTACTTATTTGTAGCAAGGAATGTGAAATTAAATTAAACTGTTGTAATACAATGCAATGAGTATAAGAAAAATGGCATACAAAACTATTAATAAACATCGTCTCATATTGCTTAATGAATTTAAACGTAAGTACAATTACTGTTATGGATCAATTAACCATCCCCTCACACAGACACCATAACACTTCGTCAGGCAATAATTGTGCCAGAACTTCTGGGTCACCGATGGTGACAGCAGTCCGAAACATAGAATAGACAGCACGATGTGTTCCGAATGGTGCCGGCTTTAACCAACATTTCACGTATATACATGACATCTTGGCGGCCAGTGGCCAGCATGTGGCCCGATGTGGTTGTCACACATTGCCAGTACTGAGTTTTGAGCCAAAAAGTTGTACCACCGCGGTAGATCGTCAAAATCCCGAGCTGGGTGGATGGCCCTGCCAGTAATTCTCCAAACGTTCTCAACTAGGGAGAGATCCGGAGAACTCAGTGGGCAAGGTAGGGTTGGAAACCACGGAGACAAGCAGTAGAAACTCTCGCCGTGTGCGGGTGGTCCTTATTTTGCTGATACGTAAATCCGGGATGGCTTGCTATGAAGGGCAACGAAACAGGTCGGATAATATCGTCGACGCACCGCAGTGCTGCGGATGGCATGATGACATCTAAAAGCGTTCTGCTATGAAAAGAAATGGCTTCCCAAACCATGACTTGACGCGCTGTCAGTTAATTCATTTTACTGGTCGAAGTGAAGGCAGAAGGAATTTCCAGTCCACTGTGGTAACTACCTACACTTCGAAGCTGGCATCTTCGTGTGAAGTTTGAACATTTGTCGTAGAGGCAGGTACGAAGTAGAAAGTAGATATGATTAGGATAGGTGAAGAAGACATTCGTCATACATTCGTTTCACAAGCTGTAACTTCCACTACATTGCGCCACATATTAATGCCAGTATTTGAGAGAAAATGTAATTATTGCTAACTTATGTAATCAATAGTACAGTATTACAAAATAGTAGCCAAATTTGAAAAAAATAATTTAGTTTCATGATCAGAACATCGTCTAACTTTTTTGGTTTTACACCCTGCCAGGAAATTTTATTTTACCACTATGGTGCAAATTACCTGCATGTGGGGAATCACTCCCCTAACATGTAGCATACTTCATGATTATTTCAAGTTAGTTGAATTCCTACTTCATCATTTTGCAGTTTTAATTGGCTGTAGTGTATTATTTTGCATTGTTCAGTATAATTCACTACCTGTTAACCTGCAGCCGTGCTTGCGTGGCAGTGGTTTTGTTAAGGTGAGTGTTTATGAGTAATTAAGCTATTGCATGAGCAATAACATCAGCAACCCTCGCGTGTCTGCATGTCTGGGTAGGCATACTTCATGATGTGGGCTCCCCTGCCGCCTTTCAACTGCCCCTATGCACGACAAAGCAGCACGAGCATCATTAATGCCGATTTCTGCATCCGGATACGTGTGGGCAGGAGCTCACATTATGCATCATGCTACTGAAGGAGCTATAGATTTTTGCAACATGCACATTTTTCAGCATATTTAATAATTTTTCAGGATGGTTAATGTTCTCTTACGTGAAAACAGATGTACCAGTCGCTAATTCATACACTTACTGCTCGATATTTTTTTTCTTTTCTTTCCTTTATTGATTTATTTATTTAAAGTATCCTATGCTCTCTCTCAGCGCTCAAGCTGTTCTGTCGAAATATGTTCAACAGTTAAGCCTTGGAAAAGTGACAAACACACTTTCGCACACAAAATATTAATATGGATATGGTTATGCCCTACATGCAAAGCAACGTAGTTGCCTAAGAAAGGTGCCAACAGGGCACGAGGGGGAGGAACCTCCTGGCTGGCTGCCACTGAAGAACGTCGGCTCAATCCGAAACTTCTTTCTTTCACCGGCACTCATGTTGGATGTTTCTCCTTGCTGACTTCTTTGTGGACCTAGTTTCGAGATGGGGAGACTCACATTACTCCAGTGATCACCTCTTGGCCCCGCCAGGACCGGGCTGGCGGCCTTGCTAACCTTCCTGGGCGTATCCAACTGTAATCAGTACAACAAGTAAACTGCTTACGGCCCATGTAAAACACTAAACACTCTAAACATCCCCACACCTTGTCCATCCTCGTCAGGCAGAAGCTGCACCTGCTCGCTTACTTAGTGAACAAACCATTTGGAGAAGGGTTAACTTTTTTGTCCTTTTTGATACCATTATGAACGGGACGTTAAATCAATGGAGAGCTTCTGCAATGCTTGTCGAGTATAGCAAGAATACCAAGTGAGCTGAGGCGTGAATGGAATTCGAATTCTGGAGTGGGGCCGAGCTAGGACAGTTCGTGGAGATTAGCGAAACTACTGGGCCGGGACAATATAGTGGTTAGCGCGTTCGCCTAGTAAGCAGAAAACTTGGATTCGAATCCCACCTTCACGTACATTTTCATTCATCGCTTCATTCTGCATATCAAGTTAGAAGGCGAGACGGAGACAGAAAAATATCCAGAAAGACAGAAATTATACCAAGTTATTCGTTAGACAAGGAAGGATTGTATGGCTATTTTGATTTTGCAGCAGATTTTATATTGTGGTCATCCACGGATGTGCATTCAACCATGATGAATAAGACCGCTTGGGCTGTACGACAAATCTTTAAATCTGATCCAACTAATTTCGCGACGTAAGAGCCACATCTTCAGGAACACAACTGTATGTGAATAACAGTAAAAACTCATAAAAATCCTGTTCTGGTTAAGATATAACTGTACTATGCACAAAGCTATAAAGGAAAAATTATTTACTCATATTTATATTTTATTCAAAACGATAACCACTAGGTGACCCGACGTTATTTCTCCCATTTTGATGAAACTGTTTAACCGCCAAGAGATCAGTAGCCCTGTTTCTGTTTTATTTTGATTTAACTCGTCTCACTGTATGGTGATGAATTTTCATCAAGATGACGGTGAGCGTTATCTAGGTTCCTTTGTATGGAAGAGGATGTCTTGAACACATGGTGAGTACTCGGTCGTTAGGTCCAGCCAAGTAACGAAAACCTAACAGATCTGTAGGTTTCCATTATAGCTCACTTGTAAAAGCGACATGCTTCGTATAAGAAACCTTCTTTTAGGGTGGCAACAGAAAGTAGTAAGCCGTATGTAACCTTCCGCCTATTTACAAATTGTGCAATGGTTTCTACAACTTGTGTAAAGATACAAACACAACTCGTCTGTACCGAAGTGGTCTCTATAGAACTGGCTATCAGAGCTGCGGGTATGCATAATAAATATGTGACTTGCGCTCACCTGTTTTCTTGGACGAGTCTGGGAGCTGTAACCGAACCTGCCTACCTTTCACCGCAGGCGTTCCTCCGCCGTTGCGTTCGTTCGCTTAACACGTGTATCCTTTAAATTAAATAATGAGGCAGAGA
Source organism: Schistocerca americana (assembly GCF_021461395.2). Classification (NCBI taxonomy): domain Eukaryota; kingdom Metazoa; phylum Arthropoda; class Insecta; order Orthoptera; family Acrididae; genus Schistocerca; species Schistocerca americana. The sequence goes on from NC_060119.1 coordinate 548,236,627, forward strand.
AACGATTGGTTGGCAAGTAAATAAGTACCAAACGCGTCTGGTGAAACCAGTATATTTTGTTGATGCCCAGCGTCCTCTAATTATGTTGGAGCACTTACTCGTAAGTACAATATTTCGATCAAAGCTATGTGTGTGCAACACCAGAATTCAAGGAGCCTTCACGGGAGCCACCAGTTTCGAATAACTGTCTTTCCGATGCACTTTCCACGAATTCGTGAAACGCAAGGGAAATTAAAAACAGATCCGAGCATTAATCACACACATGTAACGAAGCCTGGTAAAATATTTCTCCACGCGGGGCATATTAGACGCCTGGATATTGAAATACCACTTGGCCTCGTTCTCCTCTTGTGTCAACGAGTATCTACCACGCACTGAAAAACTCGCTCTGGCTAGCATAGCCGTACTCAGCTTCACAGCAGCGAACGAACAATGACGCTGTGCTCCGTTTAGGGCGCGTTCGTTATTACCTACTCGCGTGTAAGCCTGGATTTATTGTTACCATAAACGTCAAACATTTATTCACTATTCAATTCCAATGCGATTCTGAGTATTTCCGTTCGCAGCATCAATTAAACAACTATATCTACATAAGTCGCCAATAAGGTTCGATCGTCATCAGCGACATGGTCTCCACTGGCATGGTCTACACCCAGTCAACCCTTGTCGCAAGCTTTAGACCAAGGAGCTCTTCCTTGTCTGCGACTTCATATGCGTCAATTTTCTTAGGTAACATAGACAGAATTGTTAACAAAACCGTGACGAATGCTTATTCTCACTTCGATAAACTATGATGAGAATTTTATTGACTGTATTTGTGCAGTACACTAACCGCTTCGAAAGTTATTTTGTAATCTTCCGACGAGGAAGGTGGCGAGACGAGTCGCACTGGCAACAGACCCGTGTTTGTGTCGGGAAACGCCTTGTCCGGACCTGGAGTGATAAAGCGGCCTTTTAAGTGGCTCTGAGCACTATGGGACTTAACTTCTAAGGTCATCAGTCCCCTAGAACTTAGAACTACTTAAACCTAACTAACCTAAGGTCATCACACACATCCATGCCCGAGGCAGGATTCGAACCTGCGACCGTAGCGGTCGCGCGGTTCCAGACTGTAGCGCCTTTAACGATAGCGCGGCCTCATTGAGGTTAGGGGCCGTTTGTTTGAAAAGGACCAACTCTTCAGGATTCAAGCGTTCAGTGTTTGAGCTGCACTGGAGTTCGTCGATGTGTTGACGATGAACGGTGTCTACGCTTTCGTATCCTGTATCCGTTGTCCGGAAGAGATTGTCTGTCAAAGCAAAGTTGGAAGGACTTCAAAGCCTTCACTAAATTGTCGCTACAACCTGGTTGCATTTATGGACGAGTACTTGTTCACACCATTAACTCCATTCGGTAGCTGATTTTAGATGTATTGCAGTACAAGAGAGATTGCACTCCTGCCACCGTTTTTAATGCAGCATTTTCTGCCATTTTATCTGAGCACCACGACTATGTAGCTGTTTTTACGGATGGGTCGAAACAAGGGGGTTACGTTGGTTGCTCTGTTGTTTTTCCGGATCGTGTCCTCAAGGTCTGACTGCCTCAGACTTTTACTATCTTTGATGCAGAATTGTCTGCGATCTTGCGGGCACTGGAGCAGATGAGACATTCTTCCTGTCCTAAATTTCTTGTCTGTTCCGATTCACTAAGTGCCCTTCACTCATTGCAACGTTTGTATGCGGCAGACAAAATAGTCCAGACCATCCAGGATGCCCTCCTCCGACTACAGCGACTGGGGAAGGTTGTAGCTTTCTGCTGGGTTCCGGGGCATGTCGGCATTGGTGGGAATGAAAGGGCAGATCTCGCAGCCAAGGAGGCGTGTCTCGATCCACAAGTATCTCAGTCTGCTATCCCCTTGCACACACTCACCTCGCTGTTGAGCTCACGAGTCATGCGTCGGTGGGAGGATGAGTGGCTGGAAGTGACTGACAATCAGCTCCGTATAGTCAAGCCCACAACGCGTGTGTGGTGTACTTCCTTTCAGCCCCATCGACGGGACGAGGTTCTCCTCACTCGGCTTCGCATAGGCCACAGCCCTATGACGCATGGCTTCCTGCTCCGGCGAGAGGACCCTCCAATGTGTGGTGCTTGCGGCGTCCAGGTCACTGTGCGCCACGTTTTATTGGATTGCGTTTTATTTTCTGATCAGCAGGCCGCGGCTGACTTGCCAGCGGACCTGCCATCTCTTTTAGGCAACACTCGGACGAATGTGGTTAAAGTTTTAAAGTTCTGTGCCATGTCAAATGTTTTTACAAAGATTTTAGGGAGAGGATTTTAATTTGCTCACTGTGTGACAAGCTCGCCCATATTTTATGTAGGTGGCCAGCCAATGACAATTTCCTGTGACATTCTTGTTGCTATGTTTTCCCTTTCCTTCGGTTTTACTTTCTTATGTAGCATTTTCCTTCTTTTTCTGCTTTCTTTGAGTGTGTGCTTCACTTTTATTTGGTCTGTCCACATTCGTTCCTTTTAATGTGTGTCAGGGCGCTGATGACCTCGATGTTGAGCGCCCATAAGCCCCAACACACACACACACACACACACACACACACACACACACACACACCTAGTGCCATTTCATCTGTTCATGCTAAAGAGGTTGTAATCGAGTCTGTCCTTGCATTGTGTGCATGTGTTGGACAGGTGGTAACTGTTTTATGTTTCAGGTTTCATCATATCAATTTAATGCTGTGTATAATGTACACCAATAAGTGTACGCAGACTGAAGCGTGAAATAAAATATGGTTGCGAGCTTGCGTCACTGTACAGCCATTGCGGCAATTGTGGATGAATTTTAATGCTTCAGATCAATCTTTCAGTTAAATAATCACTTTCTGTAAGTGAACAATTCGCGTCTCCTTATTTGGCGTTTATCTGAAGGCGCTCTAGCCGGCCGGGGTGGCCGAGAGGTTCTAGGCGCTACAGTCTGGAACCGCGCGACCGCTACGATCGCAGATTCGAATCCTGCCTCGGGCATGGATGTGTTTGATGTCTTTAGATTAATTAGGTTTCAGCAGTTCTACGTTCTAGGGGACTGATGACCTCAGAAGTTAAGTCCCATAGTGCTCAGAGCCATTTGAACCATTAGGTTCGAATCCTGCCTCTGGCATGGATGTGTGTGATGTCCTTAGGTTAGTCAGGTTTAAGTAGTTCTAAGTGTAGGGGACTGATGACCTCAGATGTTAAGTCACATAGTGCTTAGAGCCATTTGAACAATTTTTTTGAAGGCGCTCTTCACATAAGCTTGTTTTGAAATTGTCTGGTACTTCCGTACATCTTAAATTGCGGAAAAATTGAGAGTACGGGTCCTTCTTAATTGTTATTGTGTATTTTAAGTTCTGTTGTTAAACTGATTTTATCTAAAGATAGTTTTCAAATTTGAATAATGTCAATTTATCGTATTAATTTTGTTTAAGTTTTTAATATATTCATTTCAAGATGGGTTTGGGAATTTAAATTTTAATATCAAGTAGTTATCTAGTTTCAAAAGAAACTTTAATTGATGTCGTTGTATTTGTCTTGTGTTTAAATTTGACATAGTTGTATCACCGCTATTTGCCATTAATATTGGATTAGGGTTCCTATTTAATCAAGGGTGTTATAATGGTTCGATTTTTTAAAAAAAAGAGGGGTTGGGCACCATGTGCTTTTTGTGAAAGTTGAGTAAGAATTTTCGTTACTAAATTTGTTTTAAAAATTTTGCCGAATTGATGGTAGCCTGGCATCTTACCACTTTCTACAGCTTCTAATATACCAATATTTATCTTCCAAACAGTTCAGTATTACTGATGCACTATTTTGTGTCTCCCTCACTTTAGCGACAGGAACTAGGGCATTCCTCCGGAAAAAAGGTGTGTCCTTTTACTCAGAATGCATGTCACTTTTTTTTTTCACCGTAAATGTACCTACATGCCACTCTTCTAGATGGTTCGAGAGGCCACATTGGCGCCTCCAAATGAAACAGCTTCCGCACACAACAGCGTCGCCGCTGCTCTCCAGACGGCACTCTGAAACGACAACAAACATGGCTGTATCGTCCGACCTTGCATTCTGCCGCTCCGCTTTATTCAAAACAGCACAGAAATTCAAGCGGTAGATGCAGTTATCTGAGCACAAAAAGTGCAGTTTCCAAAACTCGACGCCAAAAATACTTCGTTCTTTTAGCTTTATATACAATGAAGTACAAAACTCATCGTTTCAGACCGCCTTTTTCCCAGCGTAGTGAATAGTCTCGACGTGGCATGGACTCAGCAAGTCGTTTGAAGTACCCTGCAGAAGTATTGAGCCATGTTGCCTCTATAGCCGCTCGTAATTCCGAAAGTATTGCTGATACAAGATTTTTTGTATGAACTGACCTTTCGATTTTGTCCGATAAATGTTCGATGGGATTCATGTAGGGCGATCTGGATGGCCAAATAATTTGCTCGAATTGTCCAGAATGTTCTTCAAATCAATCGCGAACAATTGTGGCTCCGTGACACGGCGCATGGTTATCCATAAAGCTTCCTTCGTTGTTCGGGAACACGAAGCCCATAAATGGCTGCAGATGGTCACCAAGTAGTCGAACATACCCATTTCCAATTATTGCTCAGGTCTGTTGGACCAGAGGACCCAGCCCATTTCACGTAAACACAGCTCACACCTTTATGGAGCCACTATTGGCTTGCACTGTGCCTTGTTGACAAATTGGGTCCACGGCTTCGTGGTGTCTGCGCCACACTCGAACCGTACCATCAGTTGCTACCAACTCAAGTCGGAACTCATCTGACTAGACCACGGTTTTCCTGTCGTCTATGATCCAACTGACATATCACGAGCCCAGGAAAAGAGCTGCAGGTGAAGTCGTGCTGTTAGCAAATAAACTCGCGTCGGTCGTTTCTGCCGTAGCCCGTAAAAGCCAACTTTCGTTACAATGTCCTACAGGATACGTTCGTCGTTCTGTGCTTATTTCATAATGTGTTACTTACCTGTTAGCACTGACAATTCTACGCAGACGTTGCTGTTCTCGGTCGTGAAGTGAAGGCCGTCAGCCACTGCATTGTCAGCAAATTTGTTATTCTCTGCACACTCTTGACACTGTGGACCTCGGAACACTGAATTCCTTAACTATTTCCGAAACTGAATGTCCCATGCCTCTAGTTCCAACTACCACAGCGCGTTCAAATTCTATTAATGCCTGTCGTGTGGTCATCATCACGATGGAAAAGTTTCTGGATGACACAAAGGAATTAATGCCATTATCTGCCAATGAGCATTGATTAAATCAATGGGGAAAGTTGAGAATTTGTGCCGGCCTGAGATTTGAAGCCGGTCTTCTGTCAGAAGGCACTATTTGAGGAAGTACCACAAGTTAAAGTCACATGCACTAAGGTTAAGAGAGCAGGGCAACCAGTCAACACCTCCTCTGTTGGATATTACTTTCTCCAGAAACTACTTCCTTACTTCGGCCATACACACGTTGGAAGTGTAAACTGTCGTACCGTACTCCTGAAACCAAACATTTCGATGATTTATGCTATCGCAATGAAGTACCGGGACGAGAGATTCACACAAAAATTTCAAATAACGTTCAGAGTTTGTGTGAAGGCTCTTGCATTTTCTTCGAAGAAATAAGGCCTCATGACATCATATTTACCTAACACAGCCCACACTGTAACTCTATCACACTGAAATGGGCGCAGGTGCAATTGGTATGGGATGTTATTAACATTGCCGTTTAGGAAAAAGTGGGTTTCATCTGACATTAAAATTATAATCCCTGGTTCTTCCTCCAACATCTCTCTCATTACTTCACCAAAATTTCCCCTTTTCACAAAATCTTCAGGCTACAACACCTGAACAATCGGAGTTTTGTAGCGATTAAATTTTAGACTGCGTAAAATGCGTCGGACAGACGAATTTCATAACCCAATAGACTGAACGTGTCGTCTTGCTGATCGGCTGGGACTTTGTTGAATTGCATTACGTGAGTTCTTCACTCATATCAGAATGGTATTGCGAGTTGGAATTTCAGCATACCGTGGAACGTTGAATTGGAAATGGAAATTCCTTTGAGTTGTAGACACAGATCTACGACGAACTCAAGCTGTTGCGTTGTTCACCTCTCCGATGTAGCTAAACTGCTGTTATACGAGAAAACAATGAGCCCAAGTGCGTACCTCCGCTACCCCGATTGACGTGTTACTACTCGAGTCAAAAACTTCCCTTACAATGTACCAATTGCTACGTACTTCTACTACGAACTAACACTCATCAGATAAAGTATATCTAATCTACCGTAGTCCACCACGTTCGCCATTTGCGAGGTGCGAGACATCTTCGTGATTTATGCCATCACTGTATGCCCCGCCATGTTCACTGTCGTTTTCCATGTCTTACACATCTTTGTCCCACTTCTCTTACTCCTATAAATTTCATTTTTGTAGTTTCTTAAAATGTTTAATTGAGCAGCGAAAAACCCCATGATTAACACTAAAGCAGTCGTTTTTCTCAGATTCCACAGCAGCGAGGCACATTTCATAAATAATGCACATGTTGGTACCATTGTGGGGTGTTTGATGCAACAACAATGAACATTACGTCAGATGTAGCAGGGACCTTAAGGAAAAAGCATGTGTTTTTGTTTTTTCACTGTGATTCAAACATGAAATTGGATAAATGTAGAAATGGGTCTCGAGTACTGCGACCGTTGAAGACCAGAGGTCGTACATCAAGATCAGATCCCGACAGAAGCCCACAGTGCTTTAACTGAAGTTTGTAGTGTGTTCACAGTGGACCATAGAACATTTTCACGTTGGGTTTAATCGTTTTCGTGGTGGTTGTATGACCATAGATGACAATCAGAGACTCGGAAGACTCAAAAGGTCAACAGATGAATGAAGTGCGAAACTTGTGTCAGATACTCTTGAAGAAGATCGCAGTGTGGCTTGGGAGGAACTCTCTGACGCCATGGGAATTCCCCCAACATCATTCTCACGAATGATTTGAAGAAGACGCAAAATTCTTCAAGATTGGTCATACAGTGTTTGACTGCTGAAGAGAAACGGGAACGCCTGGACATGGCAAGCTTGCTGAAACAACGATTCGACCGCGAAGGTCAGAATTCTTGAGTCGAATTGTCGCTACTGATTAAACCTGGATTAGAAACTTTGAACCGGAGTTGAAATCACAGTCCAATGAGTAGAGAGATTCATTTTCTCCACGTCAAAAAAAAAAAAAAAAAAAAAAAAAAAAAAAAAAAAAAAAAAAAAAAAAAAAAAAAAAAAAGGTTCAATGTTCTCAATCAAATCTGTAGCAAAAAATTATGATTTTCGCTTATGACCACCAAGCAATCATCATGAGAGAAGACTGGTGAGTCACATTTGGAACAAGTGTCACAGGAGTTTGTTATTGCAAATTCATGCAAAACCTGCGCAGAAAATGCACAAAAACCGACCTCATTTACTCGAGGCCGGGCCAATGGTTCTCCAAGAAAACGCTTGCCCCCCTATCGACAGTGTTGTAGCCCCAAAACTGCACCAATATGGATGGAAAGTGTTGCTGCATCCTCCCTACAGCCCGGACATGAGTCCACCAGACTTCGATTTGTCCCCAAAGTTGAACAAAAAAGTATGCGTGGACGTCATTATCTCCATCTGGAAGAGCTTTCTACCACCGTTACCCAAGCCATTCAACTGATGAAAAGAAGTGGCGTCCTAGATGTGTATCTGTCGGTCCACGCTGTACTTCAGTAATCGTATCAGATTATGGTCGCGTAGGGGCGTTCCTGTTCACCTACATCATCATGATTAACCTTGATTAATCAGTATACCATGTGACTGGTCGATTCGTGGTTGTATGTAGAGTCTAGTACGATGCTTCCGATATCACACGTAAAGAAATCTCTTTCCTTGAGTTCCATTTGTCAGAGGAACTTGTGGGCAGCTAAGATTGGCAGCAACAACATCTCGCCTGCATTACAGTGACCTCGTCGACAATAGTGACAGTGATGGCGACTTTCTTATTGATTTACTCTGCGGTTCATGATGTCGTAGCTTGGGTGGCTTGCCTGTCAGTTGTGTGTAACTGTTTCTTGTATCTAACTGTGGTGTGTGTGTGTGTTGAGTTTAGTGTGAAGTTTGTGTTGTTGTTGTTGTTGATGATGATGATGATGATGATTATGATGATGATGATGAGAGGAGGAGGTGAAACCCAGGGGTAGCAGATAGCCGGGTACTCTTGAACCTCACAGGGGTACCATTGTGATGAGCGTTTCGGCTAGAACATGTTTTTTTAAAGTGATGTTTTATTAACCAGTGAAATATGGTGAACATCTTTAGTGTGCTCTTTTCCTCCGATTTCAATGCAAAATTTCTTCCTCAAATACAAGCATATCTTTGGAGCACAAAAAATCTCACTTATCTAGTCGCATTTGGTCTCTTCTTTCGTTTGTTGCATGATCCTTCCTGCTCGCCTACTTCATCAACAAACCATATTACTGCTTGATAGACGCCCTTAAGTAGGTTCGTCCCTTCTTGGATCGAAAACTAACATGACAGCTCCGGGCTAAACAAAAGGCCATTACAAAACTGTCTCACAAGTCTTAGCCTCAAAACTGCTACATTTTTTCAAGGAATAAAAATAATGGCATACAGAAATTAACCGAACGCCTTTTCAGGCAATCAGCGGGAAGAAGGACAAAATAAAGGATAACTGACACGCAAATAGACTCTGTAGGGCTCACTGTATCAGCTGAATACATTATAAACACATTAATTTTTTTTAAAAAAAGAATATCAATATGTTCAGGGTTTTTAAGGACTTTTTAAATGCATACTTACAGAAGTATGAACATTTCCTTGATTTTGTTCAAAAAAGTTATTTTACTAGGGATCACTTACGTTTCGGATCACAAGTAAACTTTCTAACGTTAACCTGTTGTAATGTGAAACAAAGAACCTATAACAAATTAACCCTGCTGTTTTGTTCACTTTTACTATACAACATGTATTTTTCGTACAGTTGTAATCTATCAACATTGTTGTTATATTAAAGTACGTTTTAATGATCATAGCGATAATAATGATAACAATAATAATAATAATACACAGAACTTCACTAAAGAAAATCTATTATTTTAATATTCATGTAGGGTATATCAGGAACAACAAACATTTCCACCAAAAATTCATTCTCAACAACCATCAGACCAACTGCCTGTATCACATTCTTTCCATCTTTCTCACTGCAGTTTGAACAAAAGTAGGTGACGTGTGTTTTGCACACATGTTTATTAAACTTTCACGCAACATGCCTGTTTTATTGTCATTGCTTGAAGGACAGAACTTACAATGTGCACGTTTAGTAGACTTTCTTGTTGTTACTGATTTAGCCACATCTGCCATTCCTTCAGGGCCTTTGATGCTCCTGACCATTCTCAAAGAATCTTTTGCACTTGGAAAATACTTTTTTTTGTGCAATGTGACTTTCCAAGTTGCTGCAAGAATATTCTTCTGCTAGTCAATTTTATTGCATTCCAGTTAGGGTCAATCGAAGTCCACAAGACATACGCATTATAAGCAGCAACATCAAGAATATTGTAGAAAACTATCATGCGCCATCTATTGGCTATTTGTTTGCATGTATACCTGTTTGCAGATACCTGTCAGCTGATGGACTGTGTCTACAGCCCGTTTGGTTGAACTGTAAACTATAATCATTTTTGGCTTCTTTTCAGCCCTGTCACTTATTTCCCCACCTTGGTGGAGAATGTTCGTTAGTACAACATTCTTATTTCTCTAACATAATTGATCACCGTAGTGTCATTTGTGAAGTAAAATGAGGATCTATGAATTTCTTGTTGGTCATACTTTGTGGAAGCTCTGGCTTATTTTTACGTATGTTTCCTGACATTGCCAGTTTCCTTTTCATGAGCAGCTGTCCCAAATTGTATGACGTAAAAAAAATTGTCACATGTTACATTCTGATCTCGCAAATCGGAGTGACTACTCTCATTCCTTGATTTTTTTCTGGGGCCGCTCCACTCTCCTTTTCTGTATAAATCTGGGATTTCAGCACACACATAGGTTTGCTGCCACACAGAATCGGTATCTTGATCCCCAATTTTGCCGGTTTGCGTGGGATGTACTGCGTGAGTGGACAGTGGCCTGTAAATGCTACCAGCTACTCGTCGACGATCACATTTTCTCCTGAATTGTACAGTTTAGGAAGGACTTCTAACCACTTCTCCCAGATACTGTGAATTGCTGCGAGTTTATCAGTACGTCGTCTTTCCTCTCTTGTGAATTTCTTATGAAATCGCAAGACGTGTGATATTTTACAGAATGTTTCTAGGGACATGATTGCCCGAAATACGTTCCGCCTAGTATCCTTATCCTACAAACTTTCTATAGATTCCCCATGTGAGCGATGTACACCCGCAAGGAATAGGAGTCCTAAGTATGCGTGAAAAAGAGAATAATCAGTGTTTGTTTGTCCACTTTTTACCATAAACTCTTTGCCCCGCAATATTTAATATCTCTATTATTTCATTCTGAAATGCTGTAGAAAACAATACTTCAAATGAACTTTTTACGTCACTTCTTCTGCTGCTTGCATACCTGGTTACTCCGGGGTACTCATGATGACGTTCGAAGCAGGTAGGCTGGTGTCTGCAGCTGCCAGTCCATGTTCCCGTTTTTAGAAACAGAAGTCTGTACACTACTTTTAACAGGCTGTGGACTGTTGTCAATGGAGTCAGAACACTCGCTTTCTGACGCATTACTGACATGATCTTGAACTTTGAAAGTTATCCCTCGTCTGTTGACCCGTTTACTAATTCTTCCAACTCAGCGGCAGTCAGTGATGTAATCACCATGATGTCTCAATTCAGACTGATCACAAACGATAGAGAACACGAACTGAACGGAAACAGTGGATAATTAGAACACTTGAAAAGTCGTAATAGCAAGACCATCGTTGTAAACGCAGTGTCTTTGTTGACTTGTTGAATGTTGAGGGTAAATATGAACAATGAAAATCATGACTACTATAAAATATGGGACAACCAGGAAGTATATGACTTTAATCATATTAATGTCGGGTCACATTGACCTGAAAAATACATATGGAACTCTTAAGGTTTATGAACAGATGACTTAAAAAATATTTTAAAACTTTTTTAACCACGTACTGATGTTGCATTTTCCGTCGAAGTCACCACATTTCATAAACTTATTTTCATATTTAATTAATAAGATACGAAATTTATAATCATTTCGGGTCACATAGAGCCGAACGGAACAGCAGGTGTTAAGTGGAAATTCAAAATACGTCAAGATTCATCACCATTTAATTTTTTTCTTACATATCACAAGGTTATGATGCATCTAAAATAACCGATTTCTTGGATTATTCTAGATCCTGTGTTTCAGAGTACAGCAGAAGATATTAGTAACATTTTTGAAACAGTAGCATAAGAAGCTTGGCTTGTAATCTGCAAAGTGGGCCGTTTTAAATAGAATATTGTGTGATGTGATTACTTACACTGTTCTTCCAAAAATCGTCAGTCAAGTCAGTTCAAATGTGGGAGTATATTCAGTGAGGGACGTAGAAGGCAGCATAACGAAAGACTGAAAATGAAGGTAAATAATGACAACCGAAAAAGAAGTTGTGGACAAATATTTTTGCTTGGTTGAGAGTTCGCCAGATTTCGAAGTAGAAATAAAATAAAAGTAACAAGACAGCGCGCAAGTTGTAACAGGTTGACTTGCATAAATCTATATAAGGTCGCACAGAGGACATTTAAGACACACTACGAATGTTTTTCCGCTAGTCGCATATCACAAGCAAAGGGGACGCAAAAAACCAGCATTGTTTGCTGCTATCGGGTTTCGCCTCGTGACAGTCAGGTTGTTATCTGGCACTGCTATGAAGCGACACACGCCGCAGGACTTCCCGAGAACTTTTTACAGTTGATACCTTGCCAATGTAAATATCTACTGGAATGTCAGAAGAATAATTGCCTCGTGCAAGATATCCCACGAACAATGCAGGAACAGGGACAAGTTTCCGTGCCGCTCGGAAGCGATTATTAAGATGGATAGTTATCTGCGCTAAATGAAGCGCCTAGCGTTGTAGAAAACTGGGTGCAAATGACAATTGAAAAAAAAAGTTGTTAACTAGTCAGTCATGTTTTTTCTTAATTTCATGCTAAGTGTGCTAGTATTATATACTACATCTGCTAGATAACGCTAAAATGGGAAGCAAAAATCTTTAAAGAAGGCTTTCATTGCAAATAAACTCTTTATTTGACTGATAGGAATTAGCTATTTTCGTCTCCTTTGTCATTATCAAAGTACTTCACATCAGTAGCTATGTTATACTTACAGCTTGCTATGAACCACACAGCAGTGTGGAAAATACATCTGTTAGCGTCACTAAACAGAAAGCACAGTAGGTAATGGCAAAACTGGCACAGATGCGATGTTCCTATGTCGGGAGAGTGCAGATTATATTCAGGTTTTGTCACCGTACTAGCAGAAATAAAGTAGATCAGTCTTGAACTGGAAACATAAACTGCGCAATAAACATCTCAAAACCAAGTGTATGTAAAAATTAACTTGTTTCAAACTATAATCCAGTTAAAATAAACACTAATTCGAAAACGGTATCACGTGCGAAAATATTTTGTAAGCTTAAATGGATTAAAGACTAGAAATGCATTGGTTATACAAATAAATCGTTATGTTTATTTGACAATTACGTCGATGATTAGGTCTCTGGCACAACGACTATGACATAGTGTTGTAGCTGGGTCCAACATTATGCACACCTCATAGGTGAGAAGGTCAGATCGACTCATAACCGAAAGTTCTTCTTCTTCTTCCTCTTCTTCCTCTTCTTCCTCTTCTTCTCATCACAGGTGCCGACTCCATGGGGCCAGAGGGGGCCTGAGCCCCCTTAAAAATTCGTCTGAGTAGGTGGAGCCCCCTCAATAATTTAAGAAAATTAGTAGTTATATTATGCTTTGTAAAATCACAAAATTATGTTGGAATTTTTATTTTCCTTGTTTGACGATAGTTACCTTTTAAAATACATTCAGTAATGAATTAAAACAAATAATTACTATGGTAGTAAGCAGGTTAATAGAAAACGAATGGTTTCAATCATGATAATATTACGGTGCTGCTGGCACACTTGGAATTTGTCCTATTGAGCGAACCTTATGGTAAAGAATGGCGCCGGAGGGCCAGCGCTGCGGACTGGAGCAGAAGCGCCTGGAACCCTCCGCCTCGCATCGCCCTGACGCTTCAAGACATCACGACGCTGCGGCTACATAAAGCCCACCCTGCTGTCACAGTCATTCAGTGTGGATAGTTTCGTTTAGTGCATGCTGCAGACGTCTTTAGTGTTCTGACTTTAGTGTCTAGTGGACTATTTTATATGACTATGTTTTATTTACTTCAGTCTCTTCATGTATTGTGAATTAAGATTGAAATGGATAAATTTGTTACCAAAAAGGCACGCTTGGAAGTTGATAGTTGATGGTAATGCAAGTAAACCTCCAACAACTGTGTCGTCAATTGCCTCTATCGTCTTCAGGCGAGAACCGTTCACAGCCGAAACCTGGTCAATCCGGTAAGGGAAGATCATTTCAGAAGTCTTCGTTGATCAAATGTACATGGCTAGAATATCAAGCATCTACCGAAAAAGTTTTTTTCAGAACCTTCAAAGAGGCAGATGCTAAAAATCTATTACAATTTTCTTCAAAAAAAGAAGATGCATTTACTTCCGTATTGATTTCTTACTGGAAAAAGGCTTTGGAAAAATTCTGTCTTCATGAAAATACGTTTACAAATAAAGAAGGTGTTCTGAAACTAAATTCTATCCCCAACCGAAGTGTGGCCACCCAATTGGATGAACAGTTACATCGTGATATGAAGAAAGGCTGCTTAGCTCTTGAGACAATTTTTACTACCGTGCAATTTCTATTTCGACAAGGACTAGCAATTAGAGGACACGAAGATGAAAACTCAAATTTTTTTCAGTTGTTGGAACTCCGAAAGAATGACATACCTGAGTTTAAAGATTGGTTAGGGCATTCGGGGTATAAGTTGACGTCCCACGATATTCAAAATGAGATTATTGATCTACTAGGAAAGTCTGTGTTGAGAAAGGTATTCGCTTCAATCAAGAAGACTGAACATTTTTCTATTTTTTCTATTTTTTTCGATTATGGTTGACGAAACAAGTGATTCTTCGATTCACAAACTGCCGGTGATTCCTCAATCATTAATCAAGACTTTGTTGGCCTATACGAGACCCTCATCACAGAATCACAAACTCTGTTTAGTAATTTAAAAGACGTTTTTGCTCGTCTTGATTTGTCAATGGATAACTTAAGAGGACGATGCAATGGTGGAGAGGTTAGTTCAAAGGACTAAAACAGCTAGTTTTGGATATACAATCAAAAGCACGTTATGTGCACTGCACTGCTCACAGTTTAGACTTGACAGTTGTAGACAGTCTCCGCTATGTTACGTCTATGAGGGATATTATGGCTTTAGCTACGAACTTAACAAACACCGTAAGGGAAGACAACAAAAGGATGGGACTTTTCAGAAGCATACGCTGTGACAATGCCAACGACCAAGATGTTCTACGACCCCTTTGCCCGACTTGATGGACTATGCGAGCTTCTAGTATCTTGAGAATATTGAAAAACTTTGAAGAGCTTCTAGAGTTTTTTGAAACATTTTCTGCAGAGGAAAAAACAGAGGCAGGTTACAAATATACAGGCTACCTTGAGTTAATGTCACAATTCAATACTTTTTTCTTTTTACATCTTTATTGCCATGCAATGAACCCAGTAGAGGATGTCAATGAAAAAATTCAAAGCCTTCATCTATGTGTTGCGGATCTGGAAAAAAATATATGAAGGATTGATTTGTGTATTTAATGTAACGCGTGATAGTTTTCAACACTTTCGGGAAATGTGTTTAAAAGAAAAAACTTTCACAAGTTGATGATCTTTCGCTTCCCCGGAATCGAACTATACCAAAGAAGTATGAAAATAATGAAGCCAGCTCACCGCACACTTTCAAAACCCCAAAGGAATACTACAAAGATATTTACATTGAAGTTTGTGAAACGGTGCAATCTTACATTACTGAGCGGTTTGCTTCAACTGGACCATACAGGTCATTGCAGTTGAACAAGAGTGCTTGATTTTAGTAAACAGAGGTGAAAAAAATTTGGAAAAATCAACTGAGTTTTTCAAAAATGACCTAGACATTGAGAGACTGCGCTTACACTTGAATATGTTAGCCGATATCGTTAAAAAAACACCTAGTCTTAAAAAACATGCGTGATGTAAGAAAGTACACTACACAAGAGCCCGCAGTTGGAGAGATGTTATGTGAAGTAGTGAAATGCATTAAGCTTCTCCAAGTAGTTACGATCACGACAGCAACAGCAGAACGGTCATTTAGCGCCCTTAGACGTCTGAATTTATATCTCCGATCAACAATGGGACAGAAGCGATTGAACAACTTGCTGTTCTTCACACCCACCGAGATGTTATGGATGAATTGGGTATCCGACCAGTCATCAACGATTTCATATTCAGTAATCCAGTGAGACGGCCGACATTTGCACCTTTCTAAAGACACTCTAGCCCAAATAAAGGCATTAAGAGCAATATTAAAAGTTTTTATAAAATAGAGAATTAAATACATAAATAATGTTAAATTTTCAGTTTCTAAATATTAGTACCACTTTAGTACTGTATTACTATATTACTATAGTACTGTATTAGTTATTTTCAAATACTTAAATAGTTTTAGGGTGTAAGAGCCAATTAAAACCCGCTATTCACATACTTTTCGACTGAAAGTATTAGGCATACTGTATTAACTTTATTAATTGTATTAAAGCATTAACTTTGAGATATTTTTTTTTTTATTTAATGAACCCTGAGCCTTATTCAAAGTAAGCTTAAATTAGCTATTTCACTTATTAATCAAAGAGCTATTACTGTGCGACAGCAATATTCTATGTTTTATTCTTTAAATGATGAGTAGAACTACTGACAGCCTTGGGAAAGCCAGTCCTGACAAAACTCTACCATCTGGTGAGCAAGATGTATGAGACAGACGAAATATCCTCAGACTTCAAGAAGAATATAATAATTCCAATACCAAAGAAAGCAGGTGTTGACAGATGTGAAAAAGACCGAACTACCAGTTTAATAAGTCACAGCTGCAAAATATTAACGCGAATTCCTTACAAACGAATGGAAAAACTGGTAGAAACCGACCTCGGGGAAGATCAGTTTGGAACACGTGAGGCAATACTGACCCTATGACTTATTTTAGAAGAAAGATTAAGGAAAGGCAAACCTACGTTTCTAGCATTTGTAAACTTAGAGAAAGCTTTTGACAATATTGACTGGAATACTCTCTTCCAAATTCTACAGGTGGCAGGGGTAAAATACAGGGAGCGAAAGGCTATTTACAATTTGTACAGAAACCAGATGGCAGTTATAAGAGTCGAGGGACATGAAAGGGAAGCAGCGGTTGGGAAGGGAGTGAGACACGGTTGTAGCCTGTCCCCGATGTTATTCAAGCTGTATATTGAGCAAGCAATAAAGCAAACAAAAGAAAAGTTCGGAGTAGGTATTAAAATCCATGGAGAAGAAATAAAAACTTTGAGGTTCGACGGTGACATTGTAATTCTGTCAGAGACAGCAAAGGACTTGGAAGAGCAGTGGAACGGAATGGACAGTGTCTTGAAAGGAGGGTATAAGATGAACATCAACAACAGCAAAACGAGGATAATGGAATGTTGTCGAATTAAGTCGGGTGATGCTGAGGAAATTAGATTAAGAGATGAGACACTTAAAGTAGTAAAGGAGTTTTGCTATTTGGGGAGCAAAATAACTGATGATGGTCGAAGTAGAGAGAATATAAAATGTAGACTGGCAATGGCAAGGAAAGCGTTTCCGAAGAAGAAAAATTTGTGTACATCGAGTATAGATTTAAGTGTCAGGAAGGCCTTTCTGAAAGTATTTGTGTGGAATGTAGCCATGTATGGAAGTGAAACATAGAAGATAAATAGTTTGGACAAGAAGAGAATAGAAGCTTTCGAAATGTGGTGCTACAGAAGAACGTTGAAGATTACATAGGTAGATCACATAAGTAATGAGGAGGTATTGAATAGAATTGGGGAGAAGAGGAGAGTGTGGCACAACTTGACTAGAAGAAGGGATCGGTTGGTAGGACATGTTCTGAGGCATCAAGAGATGACCAATTTAGTATTGGAGGGCAGCGTGGGGGGTAAAAATCGTAGAGGGAGACCAAGAGATGAATACACTAAGCAGATTCAGAAGGATGTAGGTTGCAGTAGGTACTGAGAGACGAAGAAGCTTGCACAGGATAGAGTAGCATGGAGAGCTGCATCAAACCAGTCTCAGGACTAAAGACCACGACAACAACAGCTTATGATTAATTTCAAAATAATTTCAGTCTTTTCTGAGCTATGTATTCCCTAATATTATGACTCTAAAAATCTTAAAAAAACTTTAAAACTCACTATTTTTCATCTAAAATTTAGAAAATATCGTGGGGCAAGACCCCCTTCCCCGCCCCCCCGCCCCCTCATTATTTTTTATATATCGGCGCCCCTGCTTGTCATCCTCCTAACCACATATGTGCGGGGTATGGGCTGCCAGCAGTACAATATCCCGCTCTTCAGACAATAGTCCCTTACATTATAAATAAGACATGACATCGAGAAATTAAATATCCAAGTTAAATAGGATTTAAATTCAGTGAGAAGATGGTTTTATTATGCTGTTTATGTAAAACAAGTACAAAGTTGTTTGCCCTCGTTTCAAATTAAAATCAGGTAAGAGTAACAGGTGAAGATAAGAAAAAAACAGGTACTTAAAACGCATTGAAAAAATGTCGCGGACGTTCATTAAAAAGCAGCACTGCACTTTCATTATAAAGCTCAAGGAGCTGCACTGGGTGAAAAGAAACGTCGGAGAGAAGAAAATGTGTTCTACAGCACGGAAGTGTGTGAGTAAATGTACGGGGTCCATTGCACATGAGACAAAGGAGATGAAGGTAGCTGTTGTGGTGGACAGTGGGAAGACAGAAGGTGGAGTCTAGTGGGTGAGCAGGGTCTTGGTGTAGGAAGTAGAAGGGTCGCAGAGAGATGGACAGGGAAGTGTTGTAGGTAGAGATGAGTTATAGTTGGTAGGATGCACTTCTGTACCTATTAAATTAATGTGGCCCACTGCGTTCTTTCGTCTGTATGTGAAACCTAGTATCAGGAACGATTGTACGGATTTTGATACGATTTTTACTAATAGATGGGCTATTTGTAATAATGGTAATGATGAATATGTAGTAAATTTAATTACAATTCCATTTTTAACTGGCGTTTTCAGTGACATCTCGAGGATATGCTGGGTTTTAGAAGCTCGCCAGTTACACAGGAGACTGTATCTGGCGGGAAGAGCAGTAAAGTAAACAGCTGCTGCAACTGGAAAGAGAGTAGCGAAGCTTGATGAGAATCTGTACATATGTAAATATTTCCTATCTTTACATACTGTAAAGTCACTCCCATTTCGTTTCTCTGTCTCTATCTGAAGGCTAATCTGAATGCTAACTACTGTAGGGATCTTGATACAGTTTTCTCTAAAATATAGAGTAATTCACGAGGCAGCTCTGTGTATATAATTTATCCTCGCTACGCCATACAGTTCGTCCAGCCGTAGATACTTACGAGGAGAACATGACAGGCGCCATTATTCGATTTCCGAGGACCTTTGCACAGTGGAAGAGGAGTCAAAATAAGCGAACACGTGTCTCTGTTTATCCACAGATACTCGACCGTTTCTGAGAAGACAGCAGTCACGGTTTTCGAGTATTTTCGCGGTGTTTTATGTGCCTTTCACCGAACAGAACACTCGGACGTGTTGGTGGCTCAGTGTGTCCTGTTTTCAAAACTCGATCATTGTTTTTATTTATTTTATTTTTGTTGTTTTCATTGATCTACCCATGTCAGTCGGACGTTTCTACACGGAAGTTTCTTATCAAAGTACGGGATACAAGGGCGTTACCTTAATTGTAAAATTTTCATTGGATTTCACAATAAGTATTATTACAAAATATATGTGTGTATGGTACGTTGAGCGGCTACAACCTTCTTAAATTCTCATATTATGATCTTTCATTCTCATATCAATACTTATATTTTATTCATATATTTATTCTTCAGGAAGATTTGGAGCATTCCCATGGATGATACTGATCGAAACACAGATCTTCTGAACACAACGAGCACCGCGCGAAGACAGCTTTGCCACAGTGACATTTCTTTGCGTGAGTCTGACTCGGGAAAGACAGGTCGTTAACAATGGTGAAGATATATAGCGTCGGCAACAATTTCGCAGCAAACCGTGTGTAACGTATCATTTTCTCAAAAACGGCATTTGTAATTGATTATGACTCAAAATACACTACAGGAATTTCACAGAAAACAATTTCAAATACTTCTCTCGTTTTTTCTTCTTCTTTTTTTAATCCAGTCGTCTGGCATACGATTAGTAAACGGCTAAGGATAACGTTATATAAATATATACTGGAAAACAATGATGTAGTGAAGTTCTACAGAAATGGATATGTAAATGGAAAACAAAAATAAAAGTAACAAATTAAGAAGCCGCGACGCAAACCACTGTACCACCATTTCGTCTGACGATATTTTGAAGCAAAAGGCACATAAATAGGACGTGGAATTCCGCAGTATACAAGACACCTTTTCTGTTTTGTTTTAACCAGACATGTTTTAGCACTTTCTGTGCTATCTTCAGTGGGTTATTGTTTATTTTCTTACTGTGAAATTGTTATTAAATATTAACATTTAGCGAAACTTTTGGTACATAATATTTGCAATTGTGAATGAATAATTGTTGTAAAATATTATACATCGTTTGTTCATAGTTCACAGTTGAGATATGTATTAACGAGTTGATGCACTGTGTGTTGTTTATAACATTATGTCTATGGATGTAGGTATGGCTTAACTGGCAAAAGAGTGGACGTATGCATTAGTTGAGATACCTTAAATGATGCTATTGGACATTTGAGTTCGTAGCTACTCTACTACACAATCTCCAACTTCTCAACTGCAAGCAGCAAAAAGTATTTTTTTCGGTTTATTACGCATTTACAAACGGAAATGAGGACATATCATGTTTTTGTGCGTAACTCACGGCTTTGACGTTGTAGGCTGATTTCGTGACCTATGGTCGCTTGACACTGTACTTAGTCCGATTTTTTAAAACATAGGCAGAGTTTTCGGCGCCATTACGTGTTGTTGTGGCTGCGTAGCATTCATTTGCTTCGTAGCGTGTTTGGCTGGGTGAGGCGCGCAAGTTTGAAGTGTATTTGGTGTGTGTGTGTGTGTGTGTGTGTGTGTGTGTGTGTGCTCACGAGTGGCGTAGAGGGGAGGGAGAGAGAGAGAGAGAGAGAGAGAGAGAGAGAGAGAGAGAGAGAGAAGGAATGCATGGTTTTTCTTCCCCATGAGTAGTTTTGGTGTGGGTGTTATTTGGATAGTTCTTCAATTGTGGCAAAGAGGGTTCTATTGCACAGTGATGTGTATTCATTTAATACTTTTATTTCTTTCGGCTATTGATTTTTGGATGTGATAGTTTTCTTTTGTTTTAATTTTTGGTATAAGCTGCTACTGGTTTTAAGGATGTGTAAGTCAGTTTCAATGTTTGTTGGGTGGTGATTGTGTGCTATCAGATGGTCTGCTAATGTCGAGTGTGAGCTGTTGCCTTTCAGTGCTCTGAAGTGTTCTGTATACCTGGTTCTGAAACTCCTGCACACCGTGTTATGCTTGTGAGTCTTACGAGGACGAAGCCGGGCCCGGTCGTTAGTTGTACCACTAAGTGTGGGCATGACACGTATGTTAAGGGAGCGGAAACCTAATTGTTCTAATTTTAATTTTTTAAAACGTGTATAAAACCTGACACTGTGTTTTTTTCTCAGGCTGAGACTACCGTACTCAAAAGAATAAATTTAGTACGGAACCTAGATTCAAGACCACTGCAACAGACGTAGAAAATATTTGATTTTAAGATGTTGATCACGCTGTTTGTGTTTCCAGTTCAAGATCTACGCTGATTTATTTTACTCTGATATGGAGACGAAACTCGCATAAATATGGGCTGCTCTCGCTTTACACATAAACTTCATGTTATGGTGGTTTTGACTGTACTTATCCTCGATGCATTAAATTCTCATTACGGATGCCATCATGTTTATTTCTCATACTGCTGCGTGAATCTTAGCAAGTTATTTGTTCGGCAGCAATGAAATAAGTGTTTATTTCAAAACAAAAAAACAGACTAGGAAGATAAACAAATAATGTTAAGGATTTAGCGACTGTTGCAAAAAAGGCTGTTGACAGCACTAACAGTTTCCAAAGGATGTCACTCAGTTAGAACAAAGAGTGAAATCTAGGTCCAACCATTAGAACAGCTGAAAAAACTAGAACATAAAAAATAAGTTACAAAACGTACTGAGTGAGCCGTCTAACTTGTTCAGCTCAAATAACTTTTGACTCGTTAACGATGTTTATAATCTCTTCATCTAGACAAAAAAGTGACCAGAGACTCATGAAAGAAACACGTTTTCGCAATTTATTAATCATTTAGTTGTCCTAGCAGAAATTATGGTGTTATGACAGATCTGTAACAGAAAAAAGACTCTTAATATAGCTCTTCTCTGCGCCTGACAGCAAATTACAGACAAAAATATACTGAACGCGATACACTCCACTGTCCGTCGAGATTCGGTGTAAGCATCATGTATCAACGGCCACGGCGGCACATCATGTATACCGAACCCTGAGTCAAGATGCATATACTCTGTGTGGGCATTTTCTGGGAATCTGGTCGGTTAATTCGTGTATCAATGCAAACAAATGCCATTTTCAACACTTGATGTAAGAAAGGTTTTCGTACGGTACGCTGGTATTTTCTGTTTCTGTGCACTTTCCATGATTAATGTACAATGGAGTGCCATAGAGAAGACTTCTAAGACTGGAGTAAAGCGTTCTCAGACCGAAATCCATATACACTGAGAGCCATTGAAACAAGTACACCAGGAAGGATAGCAAAAACTGTAATATTACTTATACAGTAAGGTAGCAAAATGGCTGAATTTGTAGGTGATTTGGGGATCAAAAGGGTGTGACTTTTAGCAAACTGTCACCTGTGATAGCAAACACTGTCATGCATCATCTGGGAATCAAGTCGAACTGAGCTTGGCCTACTGATATGGGAACGTGTAACGACACAGTTAAAACTAGACAGTAACCATCACTTAAAGATACTAAGTTACTAAACATAAAGACTCAGCATATATTCATTCGTGTGTTTGTAACTTTCAGTCAGTAATCCAATTAAAATATTTTGAAATATACGCTAATGGTCTGTAAATATACCAGGTAAAAATGGTTCAAATGGCTCTGAGCACTATGGGAATTAACTTCCGAGGTCATCAGTCCCCTAGAACGTAGAACTACTTAAACCTAACTAACCTAAGGACATCACACACATCCATGCCCGAGGCAGGACTCGAACCTGCGATTGTAGCGATCGCGCGGTTCCAGACTGCAGTGTAACAAGTAACATCTGTTGCTCCCATGAAGAATTATTTCCATATATGTTGTCATATTTCTTCCTGAGCAAACTAGTAACTGTAGACATTATTTTTGCTATCTATTTTCTAAAACAAACAACACAGAAGCATTAGAACGTGTATAAAAAATGTGTAAAACATTTTATCATGCTGTAAGCTGAATTGCCCCCTCTGTTTATTGATTGGATAGCCACTGAATTGCTATTTATTTATTTAATGGGATAATAATAATTATTAAAAGGTGGCAATTTTATTTAAGCACCGCTTTTACTCTTTCGATTGTTGCGAGTCAGCGATAGTGCAATGCTGCTCGCTTTGAAGAATACACATTTTATAAGAATTATTTGGTCCAGGAAACACTTTTGCGATCACGGTTGCGATTTAGACGGTATTCGTGTAATTGTACTGATTAAACGTTATCGTTTCCGAAAGACGCAGGTTCGATTAAAGCTGTGTGCACTTTTGCGCGTATAATGGAAATATTCATAAAACGTCGCGGAACAACAAGAAACATGCGAATCACACCGTCATCAAACGAAGAAAATATATGATAACATAAATGTTCTTCGCTGTTATTCAGGACAGGCTCAGATTAGACCTTGCAATTTTTAGTTATAGGAAATCACAAGGCGTTGCTCCTTCGAGATATTTGTTTTGAATAAATTGTATTTACCTTCTCTCTCTCTCCTCTTTACAGCCTTTATACTTTCACATCGATTAAGGAACTTTTCCTTCTCTACTGACCAGTACGAGAACAAAATTCAGACTCAACAAAATGTCTTACATCGAATTATTACATGCTTAACCCTTAACAATCATAATAGTTTCGTAGTACAAACAATGCTAATTTATTCCGTGCACTAGAAAGTCTTTGATACACGGAGCACAAAAATGAAAATAATAAAATTATAATTACGTTTTTAATATCATGAATACTTCTTTAAATCATGAAAATAAGATTTTACATCATCGTAATATTAATTTTCATCGTTGTAGCACTACATTGCCCCCTTTGGATGTACAGTCACACTTTTTTGACTGGACATCCAAGCAGGCTTATTTTCCTTGTTTGTTCTGTTTAAAGTTCACTGTGTTCTTTCACTTGGAAGCATGTGCTTTGTTTATTTTTAAGTCTCAGGGATTTTGAGTTACGCTGCCCCATTCGGGCAAAGGCCAATGGGAAAAACCCCGGAAAAAAACCACGGCGGAGCGAGCACATCTTCCACACCTTCTTTTTTAATTTTCAACATTTGAATATTCACTTCTTATGATATTTAATAATGGTACAATTTCGTGATAGTGCTGCTGGTGACGCCGGCTGGCGACTTGGTGTACTGCTACACCGATGTCTCGCCCCGTCAGGTAAGTCTCCGATGGACTGCGATGACGTGGCAGGGTGCGGCAAGGGATGACGGATGATGTCGCTGCAGTATGCTGCCCTCACCGACACGTGTGCTCAGCATCCCAGCATACAGTCACATGAAATTCAAACAGCAATATCAGTTCCTTAAATCAACATTTAAATTACATCATATTTCACGCACTCTTTCACTCAACAAGAAGAACGTGTTGATTCTTTATTGTGAAGTGTTCGACAGTTTGTGAGTTTCTTTATCATGATGCAAGTCTATTCGTCCTTCCGACGTAACTGAGTATCTGCAATTAAAGGTTCATGTAATTACGTCCCAACATTGATACAGTTCTGCAACGACTTTAATGATATAGTCAGTAGCAGTTCCCAACACTGTTACGACTCACCACTGTTGCTGACTGATCGATAAAAACACTTGCTCTTGAGTTTTAGTTTGCCTGGAATGTTACGTCCACGCATGTGGTCCCAATAACACTCTGAATACTTGGCATTACTAAACACTCGTAGCACAAAATTTGAAAACGAAATCATGGTAACACAACGCACTCATTGAGCGTCCACTTTTGTGTTAAATTCCACTCTTCCGCTAGTGAAATAAAGCTCGTACGCGTAGAGGATAATGTTCACAGGAAGTCTTTGTTCATAGGTCATCTGTGACATGTTCACTCCACCACA
Organism: Schistocerca americana; assembly: GCF_021461395.2. NCBI lineage: Eukaryota > Metazoa > Arthropoda > Insecta > Orthoptera > Acrididae > Schistocerca > Schistocerca americana. The sequence goes on from NC_060119.1 coordinate 548,261,413, forward strand.
TAGTCACTTGATCGCAGTTATCGAGTCTGACAAGGTAAAGTCCTTGTGCTACCCATAAGAATGTCTTTACACAGTCTAGTTGTATAATGATAAATAGCTGAATGATTGTACATATCAAATGAAGTACATAATTGTAGTCATTTACAATATAAAAGCAAATCCTAAGTCATATATTTTCTCGAAAAGGTGCTCCTGGACTTACAAAGAATTGTGCAGTGATAAACACAAGTCTGTATATGTTTGTCTGTGTAATGATCTGTTCAGTCATGGACAACATCTTGTTCGACCTGGTTTATAGCTCATGCAAATCCGAGCACTAACTTACGGTGGAAAATCTGTTAAACCTATACGCAACTCGCGTAAACTTTACATGTTGTAAGTGTATCCTGTACACAGTCTGAAAGAAAAAAAAGAACATAACCTGCTCACCCTAGTGAGTTCAAAATAGTTAACAATGTACAAAATGAAACTTTTATTTTGTAAAGTCACTATATCCCGCTGTTGTGTGAAATATGCAGTTCTGTTCAGTGTTCGTAGTTTCACACGCATCAGTTCCTGAAAGTTTACTAAATCTCAACAAGTTTGTATTATGTTTGATTAAGTGTCTTAAGGTGGAATCATTTTGAAGCAATTCTTCTTCTCCTTGCTGCAGCTCGGCGTCCTCTTCTCCGTCGAACTGGAGCTGAAATTTTCTTACAACTAATTGGTATTCTGAGAGTCTCTTCGATAACGAGGTATCAATAATTCCCCATTCCAGCATTCGTCTAATTTCTTTTGTTACTGCTTCCCTTTTCGCGCCGGGTATTGAGTACGTTTGATGACAGTAAATTTCATGGGGAAACACTTGCATGTCGTACACGTAACCTTTAATTAGTCCAGGTTTTTTCAAAAATACTTTACGATAATTAGTAAGTGTGTCTAATAATTGTTTTTGCTGCAGACTGTCAAGACCAGAGGATTGTTGTACTTTTTCTACTATTTCAGAGAGGTGGATATTCTCCTCGTCCTTCGCATCTTCCATGACCGGGAATATACTGCAATTGAAGCTATCTTGAAGCCACCATAAATGTGCGCGAATCGGTTCTATCTTTAAAATTTAACAATATTTGCCATTAAATTCTTTGGTCTTTACCAAATCTAACCTGACTCTCGTGTCACCGAAACACCTGCTGCATTCACCCTTTGCGAGATCGATTATAGTTTCCGTCTCTCGCAAAATATCTAATCCGAGGAGACAGTTCACGGCTAAATTCTTTACAATAAGGAAGGTGCACTCTTTGGCTCCCATTCCAAAATTAATACAAATCCGTGTCTGTTCCCGAACTAGTTGGGCTTTCTGACTAATGGCTCCTGTAACTCGACAATTAGTGACTGGAAAAACCGGAATCTTTCTAATCTTCTTTAAGTGAAGAAAGAACGATTCATTCAGCACAGAAACAGATGCTCCAGTATCTAGAATACCATAAATATCACAAACTATAGCTGCTTGTACAACTTACCGTTCAAACAAATTACACTTCTTCCGAAAATCTTGACATAAGTCCTCTCGTATATCGACTACCTCATTATATCTTAACATCTGCATAGTTGAACTACGTTGCTGAGCAACATCAACAGAATTATTCCTACACACTGCATCTTTTGCGCCGTTCGCCCCGATCGCTGCTGATTCTATGCGACACACACTATCATTGTTACTACAGCTGGTTGTCTGCACGCTTGGTTGCTCGTTATTACTAACATCATTCATGCAAGTGCCCCCTAGACACCCTGTGACTGACACACGGGAGCAGAATGTCGTCGCATCTAGTTTGACTGACTGGTGCTGGTTGATGGTTGCGGTTCACTTACCTCAATGATCTTGATATTTTGATTCGGTGGTTGCCATGGCTGCACATTCATATGCTGCTGCATGTTATTTGACATATTTGTATTGTACGCGGGTTGTACATGATTGTTGTTGTGGTATTGCGGTGGCCTAGGCTGCTGCCATTGCTGTTGTGCATAATTCTTTGTTGACTAGTTATGTGGTGGTTGCATGTTTTGCTGATTATTTGAAAAATTACCGTTATTGTAATTGGCGTTAGCTCTAAAATCTCGTTTCCATTTCTTTGAAAAGTTTCCGTTATTGTTTTGCCCACTATTGTTCTGTGGATGATAAGTGTGATTCGGTGCATTACCGTACTGTCCATTTGTGTTCATATCGTGGTTCTGCCATCCTGAATAATTCGGACTATTCCAATGATTTTGATTCCCATAGTAGGTGTTTCTATAACTATTGTTCTTGTGGTTTCGCCCATTGCCATTACCATTACCACTATTCGACGAATTATTCCCATAATGGTGTCTGTCCTCTTCGATAACCAAATCTAAAGAGTCTAGTACAGATAGAAAATGTTCCACATTGTCTTCAGGAATGTGAAACATTTTCTCCTTTATATCACGCGGTAACTTCTCCTTTAATATCTTTAAAACATCACACTCAGGAATTGGTGTGGATAAATATTTCACTTTGTCCAGATACTTTTCGAAATATTTCCGCAAAGTACCGTCTTTTCTATTAAATGGCCCAGGACTATAAACTTCTTTTCTTAATCGTACTTGTACCCCACGCGACCAATACTTGTTTAGAAAAGCTTGTTCAAATTCATCGAAGGAGCTGCATTGTTCAGCTTTCTGTGTCGCGAACAACGCTGGCTCACCTTGAATATGGGTAATGGTAAAGACAATTTTCTCCCTTTCGTTCCAACTTTTTGGCATTATTCCGCGGATCCCTTTGATAAACACAATTGGATGGGGTCCGTGCTTATCATTGGTAAACTTCTGAAAATGTGAATTCTTCACTAAAGCATCCTGAGTCACCAATGATTGTGTATGGTCCTGATAAACGGATGTTACTCCACGTGTTGGATTGAAATTATTGCCCGTCTGCCCCCTACTTTCAGTTAAAGGCGTTTCATAATGATCAGGGTGTGTTTCTGTGATACTAACACACTCCAGTGAACTGTTATGAGATGTTTGCATACGTGTTTCATTAAGCACTTTCTGCGCGTTTTGTAAATCAGTCTGGAGTTCATGAATCTTTGTATTGTTTTCATGTATCAGTTGTGTTCCTGCTCGTTGTAACATCACAGGTAGTTCCTTATGTATAACAGTACTAATTTGTTTGTCTATGTCATTTAGCCATGTGTTGAATGTGGTCACAACGCGTTCTTCTTGTTCTTTGCATTTGTGTTCTATTAAGTTTTGATTATCAACCGTAAGGTTTTCTATACGTGTGCTTATGTTGCGTATTTCTGCTTCCAAAGAAGTGTGTGTTTATTGTAATTTGTCCACATCCTGGGTTACTTGCTTTACATTCTGTGGTAAGTCATGGTATGTTTGTTGCATACTTGAAATGTTGTTCTGTATAGCAGGCAACTGGGCATCTATTTGCTGTCGCAGCTGGCGATCGTGTTCTTTTAACCGGTTTTCAAGCTTTTGATCTATCTCTTTTGTGAACTGTGAAAAGCTTAACTGCGTACGCTCGTCTAATTGACTGATGCGTTCATCCAAGGTCCTAATCTGTTTATCTACTCTGCTAATACGTTTATCTAAATTATTATTAATCTCAGTTGCAAGCTGTTTAGCAGTTTCTTGTTCGCGCTGTATCTGTGATTGTTCCTGTATTTTAAACATTTGTTCCATTTTCATCATTAAGAGAGAAAATTGATCCATTACTGTTTGTGTTGGCTCTACCGGTGGAAAATCGACTGTAACTGGTGTTTCTTGTGGTTCTGCTTCAGTATACACTTGAACTACCGTCTGTATTCGGCCTGAGTGTTCTACAGCAGATGGATCACTGACTTTAATATTAGTGTCCTGTTCTATATCCTCTGTCTGATCTGAAAAAAATATTATCAGTTTCTACATCACTAGTTATTCCTTCCTCCTCTGAACGTTCTACAGTAACTTCCTACTGTATAGCTTTTCTTACACGCCGCCCTGTTTTCACCATGTTTGCAAATGTTTGGGTGCAACTCTAACCGGCAAAACGTCACACGCAACACATCAATTATTCCGTCACACAAAACATAAAATAATTATTACACTGCACCAGATTGGAATCAGTACTATAAATGTTCACTTTCGTTTGATTAAAATACAGTTCCAATCTCGTTCAGTTAACCTCTACTGAAAACACTTGATGCTGTATTTTACTGATCCTTCTCGCAGTTATTTAAATATCATTGACTTTTATAGCTTCCCAAGAGGTCACACTCTCAAACTGCCAAAATTCTTATTGTTTCTGTTTCTTTAGTAAGATTCGGCACCAGGTAGGAGAAGATGTTGTGCCTATCTTATGCAGTCCTTTGCTCTGCTGCCGCTGGGATGGAATGGTACAGCATAATTATCGTGCTTAGGTCGTCGCAGATTTCCGCTCATTGCAGTATGAAACAAATAAGATAAACACACATTAGCGCACACGCATAAGCTAGTCCTGTCAATAGGTTGCCAGTGAATTGCCCCCTCTGTTTATTGATTGGATAGCCACTGAATTGCTATTTATTTATTTAATGGGATAGTAATAATTATTAAAGGGTGGCAATTTTATTTTAGCACCGCTTTTACTTTTTCGATTGTTGTGAGTCAGCGATAGTGCAATGCTGCTCGCTTTGAAGAATACACATTTTATAAGAATTATTTGGTCCAGGAAACACTTTTGCGATCACGGTTGCGATTTAGACGGTATTCGTGTAATTGTACTGATTAAACGTTATCGTTTCCGAAAGACGCAGGTTCGATTAAAGCTGTGTGCACTTTTGCGCGTATAATGGAAATATTCATAAAACGTCGCGGAACAAAAAGAAACATGCGAATCACACCGTCATCAAACGAAGAAAATATATGATAACATAAATGTTCTTCGCTGTTATTCAGGACAGGCTCAGATTAGACCTTGCAATTTTTAGTTATAGGAAATCACAAGGCGTTGCTCCTTCGAGATATTTGTTTTGAATAAATTGTATTTACCTTCTCTCTCTCTCCTCTTTACAGCCTTTATACTTTCACATCGATTAAGGAACTTTTCCTTCTCTACTGACCAGTACGAGAACAAAATTCAGACTCAACAAAATGTCTTACATCGAATTATTACATGCTTAACCCTTAACAATCATATATAGTTTCGTAGTACAAACAATGCTGATTTATTCCGTGCACTAGAAAGTCTTTGATACACGGAGCACAAAAATGAAAATAATAAAATTATAATTACATTTTTAATATCATGAATACTTCTTTAAATCATGAAAATAAGGTTTGACATCGTCGTAATATTAATTTTCATCGTTGTAGCACTACAAAGACAACTGCAATAGTTAGTCAGAGACTATATCGGTCGTAACAGTAGTCCGTGGCAGGATGCCGTTATTGTGATGTTAGCTCTAATTACGGCTGCGTGTGTTTGTGGGAATCGAGGAAAAGCATATGCAAATGGTTCAAATGGCTCTGAGAACTATGGGACTTAACTGCTGTGGTCATCAGTCCCCTAGAACTTAGAACTACTTAAACCTAACTAACCTAAGGACGTCACACACATCCATGCCCGAGGCAGGATTCGAACCTGCGACCGTAGCGGTCACGCGGTTCCAGTCTCTAGCGCCTAGAACCGCACGGCCACTCAGGCCGGCAAAAGCATATGCAGAAATACTTATAAAGTGGCTGTGTGTGGGTACGCTACAAGAAGAGGTTGGTCACTATGAAATACACTCCTGGAAATTGAAATAAGAACACCGTGAATTCATTGTCCCAGGAAGGGGAAACTTTATTGACACATTCCTGGGGTCAGATACATCACATGATCACACTGACAGAACCACAGGCACATAGACACAGGCAACAGAGCATGCACAATGTCGGCACTAGTACAGTGTATATCCACCTTTCGCAGCAATGCAGGCTGCTATTCTCCCATGGAGACGATCGTAGAGATGCTGGATGTAGTCCTGTGGAACGGCATGCCATGCCATTTCCACCTGGCGCCTCAGTTGGACCAGCGTTCGTGCTGGACGTGCAGACCGCGTGAGACGACGCTTCATCCAGTACCAAACATGCTCAATGGGGGACAGATCCGGAGATCTTGCTGGCCAGGGTAGTTGACTTACACCTTCTAGAGCACGTTGGGTGGCACGGGATACATGCGGACGTGCATTGTCCTGTTGGAACAGCAAGTTCCCTTGCCGGTCTAGGAATGGTAGAACGATGGGTTTGATGACGGTTTGGATGTACCGTGCACTATTCAGTGTCCCCTCGACGATCACCAGTGGTGTACGGCCAGTGTAGGAGATCGCTCCCCACACCATGATGCCGGGTGTTGGCCCTGTGTGCCTCGGTCGTATGCAGTCCTGATTGTGGCGCTCACCTGCACGGCGCCAAACACGCCTACGACCATCATTGGCACCAAGGCAGAAGCGACTCTCATCGCTGAAGACGACACGTCTCCATTCGTCCCTCCATTCACGCCTGTCGCGACACCACTGGAGGCGGGCTGCACGATGTTGGGGCGTGAGCGGAAGACGGCCTAACGGTGTGCGGGACCGTAGCCCAGCTTCATGGAGACGGTTGCGAATGGTCTTCGCCGATACCCCAGGAGCAACAGTGTCCCTAATTTGCTGGGAAGTGGCGGTGCGGTCCCCTACGGCACTGCGTAGGATCCTACGGTCTTGGCGTGCATCCGTGCGTCGTGCGGTCCGGTCCCAGGTCGACGGGCACGTGCACCTTCCGCCGACCACTGGCGACAACATCGATGTACTGTGGAGACCTCACGCCCCACGTGTTGAGCAATTCGGCGGTACGTCCACCCGGCCTCCCGCATGCCCACTATACGCCCTCGCTCAAAGTCCGTCAACTGCACATACGGTTCACGTCCACGCTGTCGCGGCATGCTACCAGTGTTAAAGACTGCGATGGAGCTCCGTATGCCACGGCAAACTGGCTGACACTGACGGCGGCGGTGCACAAATGCTGCGCAGCTAGCGCCATTCGACGGCCAACACCGCGGTTCCTGGTGTGTCCGCTGTGCCGTGCGTGTGATCATTGCTTGTACAGCCCTCTCGCAGTGTCCGCAGCAAGTATGGTGGTTCTGACACACCGGTGTCAATGTGTTCTTTTTTCCATTTCCAGGAGTGTAGTTAACATAACAGTGTAGTAGAAGGAACCACGGAGGACATGGAAATTGTTCATCTGCCACTGAACCACGACGTCTACAGCAACAATCCAGCAAAGTTCTACTTATTTGTGAAGAGCAGTTTCTCGCTAACTCTGTCCGATCACGTCCTGCAGTTAACTACGATGGAGACAATTTGGTTCTTTTATTGACTATTGTTTTACAGCCCATCATAATAAAAAAAAATATTGTTAATAGGAGATTGGCACTATGAAGTTCTTAACGAACTTATGTCTTCGCCATTGCAGTAAATTAATAGACTTATTAATTGCACAGTATCTTTTGTATAGATATTTATGCTCATTAGTCCCTGATTAGCAACACGCTTCGCATATATAATTGTTTGAGTGATTACGATATTCATTATGATGGCAAGTATTTATATGATTCAGTGACACAATATATTGCGTGATTAGCAAATGTAAGCAAGCCTTCCAATTGTCGTGAATGTTTTATTTCTTTCTAATTTCAAATTATCAGTAAGCCTTCCAACTGGCGTGAATGTTTTATGTCTTTCTACTTCCAAATTATCAGTACGTTCACGTAAAAATAAAGTATTAGATCGAATTACTGCGTGTACTTGAAATTTTGTTATAACTCAGCGCTGGGTAGTCCGATGCGTTCACGGTCATAATTTTAATAAATCAGAATAATTAAATAGTAAGTTCCAACGGCCACCTTATGCTCACTATTGCGTGCTAAATAAAATGTAAATGTCGTGTGACTAGGGCCTCCCGTCGCGTAGACCGTTGGCTGGGAGCAAGTCTTTCGATTTGACCCCACTTCGGCGTCTTGCGCGTCGATGAGGATGAAAATGATGATGATTAGGACAACACAACAACCCAGTTTCTGAGCGGAGAAAATCACCGACCCAGCCGGTAATCGAACCCGGGCCCTTAGGATTGACATTATGTCGCGCTGACCACTTTTTTTTCTTTTTATTCGTTATAGTTCGTTGAGTTTGGTCTGGGCGGACGTCACAAGACATCCGTTCAAGTTGATTGTTGATTCCTTGACTCAGTTTCTTTATTACAGAGAGCACGCAGCTCTCTGACCGAATACGCTGAGCTACTGTGCCAGCACCACTCAGCTACCGGGGGCGGACTATTGCGTGCTGCCTCAGTAAGTGAGAGTTCATCATTCGTAGTGGTTGGCGAGTGACAAGACTCCCGACAAATCATGACCAAATGCTTTCACTGGGCGATAGATCAAGAAACAACGCTGGCCAGGACAACGGCTAACTCACTTTAATCAAGGTAGGTCAGGAAGGCACAGGAAACATGCAGTCTTGTGTCAGCTTGGTGAAGGGTAACACGTAGACCTCGAAGATAGAGCACTAATACTAGCTTACAACGATTTAAGTATAAAGCAGAGGTGGCCGTGATGTGTATCCAGTGTCACACCGTAACGTCCCGTCACGCACTGAACCCGTCTGACGATGATTAATGCGATCTTGCAACGTTCGTCATCCTCGGCGCTTCCACACAGGGATACGCCTCTCGTGAATCGAGACTGAAGGCCGAGGTGGCCGAGCAGTTCAAGGCGCTACAGCAAAGACCTTGTAAAAAATAACTAGACTCACTGATGGCGCTGCAGTCGCGGGATAATTTGAACCTTCGGCTGGACGCCATTATAGTGGTTGTAGTCTGATGTGTTGTGTAGTATTGTTGTTTATGAAGACCCTGATTCAACGTTGTATATTTGTTGGGGCGTACATACAGTATTCGTTACTCGTAATTCTACTGTCTGTACGTTCCAATCAAAAGAAGTACAATGGTGAAGAGTTGTGCAGCGATTAATTGTACAAATAAATTCGAGAAAGGAACGAATATTACATTTCACAGGTATGTGAATATTTTAAGCTGTTTTGTATGTCAGTGCACTTGCTTAATAAATGTTGTTGTAACACGGTATTAGCATAATGTCTGTGCATCTATTTGCAGGTTTCCTTTCTCAAAACCACAGCTGTTACAAAAATGGTTATACGCTGTCAGCAGGCAAGATTTCCGACCGACAGAATACCATTTTATATGTTCTGATCATTTTGAAGAAAGTTGGCTGATCGGTAGTGTTTTCATGGTCTAGGTTAGGCTGACACTTGATAATTTGGTCTTGAGTTGCCAAAGCACTATGCCATATATAACGCACTTCTCGCCATAAAATCTAAAGCAAGGTAGAGTCAGAAAATATCTACTAATATAATGGGTAAATCTTCGAGTATTTTGATGCATTTTGCATCAAATGAACTACGAAAACTGCTAGGGGTCCAGTACATAACTTTAGCTACGGCAGATTCCATGTAGTACGTAAGATAAATTCATAAACAGTGACTAGTTGCTTCCAGAATGAGATTTTCACTCTGCAGCGGAGTGTGCGCTGATATGAAACTTCCTGGCAGATTAAAACTGTGTGTCCGACCGAGACTCGAACTCGGGACCTTTGCCTTTCGCGGGCAAGTGCTCTACCAACTGAGCTACCGAAGCACGACTCACGCCAGCTACTCACAGATTTACTTCTGCCAGTGACTAGTTGCTGTTTGTTCATAAATTAAAAAGTATATTGTAGTAACGTATTTAAATGAGGCATTATGTTTGCGACCTAACTCAAGGGAAGGCATTTTATAACCAAAAGCGATGTATAAACATTCGAACTCCGCGCGTCAGTTTACCACTCTAATGGCCGCCGGCCAGCTATTCAATTTGTCCGCTCTTCACAGTCGACCACTCTTGCGGTTGTGGGGGCCTGCGCTACAGTCTGGAACCGCGCGACCGCTACGGTCGCAGGTTCGAATCCTGCCTCGGGTATGGATGTGTGTGATGTCCTTAGATTAGTTAGGTTCAAGTAGTTCTAAGTTCTAGGGGACTGATGACCTCAGATGTTGAGTCCCATAGTGATCAGAACCATTTGAACCATTCTTTTGAACAGTGAGTCGGCTTGAAAGACGGCACTGTTCTCCGTATGTCTGCAGTGTTATAGTTGATCATACAACCACTGTCATCGTACGTGTTTCCACCACCGATTCGAGGGAAGCTGCAAAATTGTTCAGTCCATGGTGATTCATTCCTTGTTCCAGCACCCATGAACATACGTCTAACAATACAGTACCTGTTCAGTAGTGTCGGCACATTTGTCAGTGGATGTTAATATTGGCTGTGTTCACCCTTTGCCTTTATAACGCGGACCCTTTCAGTGAGGTGTCTGAATGTCTGTGGAGCAACGGCAGCCCATTCTGTCAGAAGTGCCAACATCTGGGACCCAGTCGACATTCTAGCTCATTCTAAAAGTGATCCACTGCGTTCAGATCGGAACTCTGGGCAAGCCAGTGTATTTCAGGCATCTTACTGTACACAGACCGTTAACTCGCACATTCTGCTTTATGGCAGTGTGCTTTGTCACCCCGATACAAATACTCATCGTCTCCGAAACTTTGTTCTACCGTACGCAGAATACAAATTTGCAGAATGTGTTCATACCCCTCTGCATTTAGAGTTTCTTTAGATGCAAAAAGGCGACCACACCATAACCGTGAAGAACATTCCCATACGGTAACATCAACTGTACTTTCCTGTTGGCACCATACGTGATGACAGGTATCGTTCCCCAGGCATTAGTCAAACCCGAAAACTTCCATCGAATTACCATAGGGTGTAGGGTCATTCGTCACTCCAAATCACTCGTTTGCTGTCATCCATTGTCAGTGGCGTCGCTCTCTACACCGCCTCATGTGTCACTTAGCACTCACTACAGAAATGGGTGGCTTATGATGAGCTGTTCGACCATTGCACCCCATGCGCTTTAACTCCTTACGCACAGTCATTGTGTTGGCTGCACTGCTGGTAGCGCTTTGGAGATTCCTTCCACTGCTCTCATGCGATTTTTTAAAACTACCCTCCGCAACGCTCGACGTTTCCCGGCCGTCAGTACATGACGTCCCTCTGGTCTCGATGAGGCTGGAGTTATTCCTTCACATTTCGACTTCACAGTCACGTTACTAGCAGTCGACTTGGGCAGCTTTACTTGAATTGTAATGTCCCTGCTGGATTTCTGACACAGGAGGCATCCAACATCCACGTTCGAAGTCACTAAGCTCTCTTGACCGACCCATTCTGCTGTTAGTGCTGCCCTGCTCACAGCACGGTACCCCCTGCCTCCTTTTATAACGACGGGTCCGCCTCCCTTCACATCTAGTGGTCAATATTGCATTCGTAGGGTTGTCCGGATACTTTTGATAACATACGTCTGTCTAAGCGGGCTCTGTTCGTAGGGCCACTGACCCTGGTTGACGTTGAGTATCACCCTACTGAACCCAGAAATACGATATTCACGTGACAGCGCGAGCAGCAGTATCGCGAAACGGTAACGTGTAGTCACTATACTCCATGACACCGCCGATGTCGAACCTATACACTCACTGGCATACGTTTCTCCTTACACGTGGCAACGCATGACGTCATCAGAAACAACTTTCTATTGCGCAGTGCGTGTCGTAGGTGGGCAACGGCAGCCGACGCTAATCGGGAAGAGTGGTAGGGATATTTTGCCGCTGGCTTCGTGACGTGTAACTTCACAGTCGGCAAATGCATTTGTTTAGGCAACCGCTCATCAGCCGATAGTAGTGCGTCAGCGTGTTAATGACTGCACGTGTGGTGTCTGAGTCACGGTAATCGGCAACACGCGGTTCAGCCGGTACCGACGTCGGCAGCGGAAGCTGTTTGCAGCGGTTCTGCACAACCGTTCCAAACCCGTCTAATACGCAGTTGTTTTTTACGAGACGCAATAAGAAATTGGTTGCTGTCGTCGTCTTCAGTCCAAACAGTAGTTTGTTCCAATTCTTCACATTAGTCCATCTAGTGCATATCTTTTCATATCTCTTTAATTATTACCTCACTTGCTGAAAAGACCGGAAATACCGGGGTATTCATTTTGCCAACCTTCTATCGGAAACGAAACCTTTTATTTCTCTTGCAGCAGATTCGCTGTGAGCTGATCCAGTACAGTTTTTCTATCCTGAACGCATCCGCTTCTCGTGTCTACAACGCAATTTTGTAAACGGCTCTATGGCAATGCCTCTTCATAGCTCTATAGAAGGCTATTGTCTTCGCCTACAGCTGTTAGCGCTTTGCAGGTGAAAGCTGTCAGAATTGTTGCCAAGTGCCAGGAATTCTCTCTAGTTGGCTAGACTGTAGGAGTATATTAGTAGAAAATAATAAATATATTAAAACTTCATGCATGATGCGGAATTTTTCCAATATCTCAGTGTTGTGACGTCATATCTCCTGATCTACACTATGTGATCAAAAGTATCCGGACATCCCGAAGAACATACGTTTTTCTTTTTAGATGGATTGTGGTGCCACCTACTGCCAAGTACACCATACCAGCAACCTCAGTAGTCACTAGACATCGTGAGAGAGCATAACGGGGCGCTCTGAGGAACCCACGGACTTCGAACGTGGTCAGGTGAATGAGTGTCACTTGTGTCATATGTCTGTACGCGAGATTTTCGCACTCCTAAACATCCCTTGGTCCACTGTTTCCGACGTGATAGTGATGTGGAAACGTGAAGCGACACATACAGCTCAAAAGCGTACACGCCGACCTCGTCTGTTCACTGACACAGACCACCGACAGTAGAAGAGGGTTGTAATTTGTAATAGGCAGACATCTATACAGACCATCACACAGGAATTCCAAACTGCATCAGGATCCACTGCAAGTACTATGACAATTAAGCAGGAGGTACGAAAACTTGGATTTCATAGTTGAGCGGCTGCTCTTAAGCCACACATCACTCCGGTATATTCCCAACGAGTCCTCACTTGGTGTAAGGAGCGTAAACACTGGACGACTGAACAGTGGTGACGAATCACGGTACACAATGTGGTGATCCGATGGCAGGGTGTGGGTATGGCGAATGCCCGGAGAACGTCATCTGCCAGTGTGTGTGGTGCAAACAGTAAAATTCGGAGGCAGTGGTGTTATGATGTGGTCATGTTTTTCATGGAGGGGGCTTCCACCCTTTGTTGATTTGCGTGGCACTACCGCAGCACAGGTCTAAATTGTTGTTTTAAGCACCTTCTTGCGTCCCACTGTTGAAGAGCAAGTCGGAGATGGCGATTGTATCTTTCAACGCTATCGAGCACCTGTTCATAATGCACGGCCTGTGGCGGAGTGGTTACACGACAATAACATCCCTGTAATGGACTGGCCTGCACAGGGTCTTGACCTGAATCCTATAGAACAGCTTTGGGATGTTTTGGAACGCCGACTTCGTGCCAGGCCTCACCGACTGACATCGACACCTTTCCTCAGTGCAGCACTCCGTGAAGAAGGGGCTGCCATTCCCCAAGAAATCTTTCAGCACCTGTTTGAACATATGCCTGCGAGAGTGGAAGCTGTCATCAAGGCTACGGGTGGGCCAACATCATACTGAATTCCAGCATTACCGATGGAGGGCGCCACGAACTTGTAAGTCATTTTCAGCCAGGTGTCCGGATACTTTTGATCACATAACGGATGTGTCATACTGTCTGTGTAATGCGCTGCGTATAGTTAATGGTAAATACATAATAAATTTAAACGTCACACACAATGCGGCAGTTTTCGCGCATCTCAATATTTATGACATTATATCTCATGAACTACGGGCGGTATCATGATATAACTTTGTAGGTGGAGTTAGTGGAATATGTGGGTACTCTATGAATTTTATTGTTACTAGCACGAAGTAATAAATTTAAACGCCATGCATGATGTGGCCTCATAGTTTACGACATCATCTCTCCTGAACTATAAGAGTTAGGTGGTTCTTTCCCAATAGCGGCTATTGTCTGTCAGTAAGGGATATGTGTACCGAGTTTGGTTGAAATCGGTCCAGTGGTTTAGGAGGAGATATAGAACATACATGCATATAAAGACACTTACACAAATACGTCCATTTTTATAATATATATGGATGTAGGTAACTTTCTGCAGCTCAGCTCTTAAATATTTGAGGAAAAGCGTGGTATAGCCATCAACTGAACCCTTTCAATTTTATTCAGTGTTTGTAACAATGATCACTTGAAGAAAAACGGTACATCAGATGCATCAAAAGTGTTCGTTTTTGATTCATCTGATATACTGATTTTCTTCCAATGATTAAGGTAACAAAAAACCAAACTGGTAACGAATAAAGTTGAATTTTACAGGTGATGGCTATAAAATGCTTTTCTTCAGTTATATGCATGGCTATTGCACCCTGAATCCACTTGATTCTGATTACTCTGTTCTTCAAGCCTTGGTTCCTCTCTACAATTTTCAGCCCACACACACTACTCTATTACCAAGTCAAATATTCCTTGACACCTCAGGATGTGTCTTATCGATGTATACCCCTTCTTTTCGTCAAGTTGTTCCCAGTCGGATGAAATACCTCCCAATTATTTATCGATCTCCCCATATAATTTTCAGCAATTTGTAGCACCACAGTAGATTGTGTAGTGACGGTATAGAGAGCGTACATGACTTACTGTGCGCAACAACGATTCATAGGGAACGGGGAGAAGTATTAAGACAGTGAATGGTAATTTCGTAAATAGTGATGCAATGAGGTAGGAAAACAAGTTTGTTTGCGCGGTTTCTCTGTTTCATGCATGGTGTGGCAAGTAACGCACTGTGGACGGCGTTCTTCGCCCGTCGCTGTAGTACAGCAACTAACGGGCGTTGCCGGCAGCTTTCGCCTACTGGCTGAAGGCTGATGAAGGAAGAAGACACAGAGAACTGTACTTTTCTTGCCGAGTCAGTGTTAAATTTTTTTAAAGAAAAGAGTAACATTGAGAATAAAATGTGATGTGTAGTATTGTACATTGTAAAAGGAAGTTCATGTTGATATCTAGTTACGTAAAGATCGATGTATTGTATTGTGCCAGTTATTGCCGATGAAAGTTAATATGATCACAAATCTGCAAATGATTTTTGAAGGGCTTGAAGATGTATATTATCTGTAAAGAACGAAACTGTTGAAACGTGTTGCAATTAGCTTGTCCGTTGCTACTGACGCCTTGTCATAACAGTCACAAGAGTTAAACCTTTTAGCGGTCATTTCGTGAGATATATGTGGGAAGGAGTAATGCGTCTCCCAACTCTTCCCAGAACGTTCTCTCTTGGAATTTCAACAGTAAACCTGTCCGTGATGCAATGCACCCATCTTGTAGCGTCTGCCGCTGGACTTCGATAAGCACCTCCGTATCGATCTCGAGCCAACTAAATGATCACGTGACGAACTCGCTGCTTTTCTTTGGAGCTTGTCTATTTCCTCTATTAATCCAACGTGGTAATTGTCGCAGACTGATGAGCAATACATAGGAATCGATGAAAGAAGTTCTTTTATAAGCCACTTCTTTTGAAAACGAATTACATTTCCTTACCATTGTTCCTATGAATCTCTGTGTGCTGTCTGCTTTTCTCACAATTTGTTTCATGTGGTCATTCTACTTATGGTCGCTACGGATGCTTCCTCTTAAGTATTTTGTGGCTGTTATCGTTTCTAGCGAATTGTCATGAATAATTTATTCTAATCCTATGTACCCTATGAGCTTATATGTTACTTTTCTTTACCTTCAGGACCAACAGTCAGTCCTTGCACGATTCATCAATCATCTGCAGGTCTTCCTGTGGTTCGCTATAGTCTGATGACGCCTTCTTACAGACAAACGGAGATCTAAAACTAGCATAGTATAAGTGTTTCGTATCCTTCCTGGAAGGTTGGTTCAAATGGCTCTGAGCACTATGCGACTTAACTGCTGAGGTCATCAGTCGCCTAGAACTTAGAACTAATTAAACCTAACTAACCTAAGGACATCACACACATCCATGCCCGAGGCAGGATTCGAACCTGCGACCGTAGCGGTCACGCGGTTCCAAACTGAAGCGCTAGAACCGCAAGGCCACACCGGCCGGCTTCCTGGAAGGCTGCGAGTGGCTCTGCTTCTGTAATTTGGAGGGTAGGCCGAATGTAGGAAGCTAGGTGGAGCAAGTGAGGTAGTAATACGTCGGTACTGCAAGTAACGTAAAAGATGTTTACTCGGGTAAGACAAGTAATAAAATATGGTTACATAACTTTGGCTATGATGAGCACATAGGTGCAAAGTAGGATGTATTAAAGCTAACAGAAGTTACACAAGCAGAATATGCAGTGGCTCGGCCACTATGAAAGTGAAACAATATTGGTCGGTCGTCTGCTCGTGACCAAGTGGGCTGAATCTGGAGGGGCGCTCGTCGAGCTGCACAGCGCCGGTTAGAGGGCGCTGTTGTCAGTGTGGATCGCCTGCTCTCGTAGTGCCAACCTAAGAACTTGTACCTACGCCGTGGCATCGTAGCTGTCGATACCACAACAAGAGAGAAGTAGCTATAATGAAGAGACCTTGAAAATGTCGTCCCTCCAAGTACGTCAGCCAGCGGGTGCTAGGAGCTTGTGAAGATACATTGCTCAACAAAATTAAAGGATCACTTTTTGTCAGTCCATCACTGTCTCCAGTAACGACGCAGAAGTTTCAACTTAAGCACCAAGACGCCTACGTTCTTCATATTTACCGGTGCAAAAGCGTGACGCTCTGCCATTCGGCGACGCCTCAAACGGTGTCGATAGGTGGGATTAAAGGGCCAGAGTTCAGATGCTCATGTGAGCTGTAACGTGGGCTACTGATGGCTATTGACAAGCATTTCCACCAACGCAACTGTGGACGTGTCAGGCGATGGGGACGTCGTCATACCGCGTCTTTTATACATTTCACCCCTTCGTTCGACGCTTCTGCTGGGAAGGTCAGAACCGCGTCGCCCAGTATTGTAATCATTCAGGTTTTTAATAGGTGGCCGAGGAAAACATTTTGGCCGAGCCGACGCTCAAAATTGACACGAAGAGGCCGCAGAAGGTAGCATAGAGGGCATCAACGAAATCACCCCTTCCCAGGGGCGATCTTTTTCATACATTTCGTGCTCAAAAAAGATAGTTTCCAGTGCGATGTACAACAGGACGAAGTTATCGACAAATTTCGCCTCAGGTGACACTCCCAGGAAGACATGGACATTGCAGGCCTGCGAGCTCGAACGTAATCTGCCCCCTTTGGAACGTAGTGTGACCGCAAGTTTTGCTTTGGTATACAGTTTGCAATCACTAGAGACAGTTCGAAACCAGTGACGGGAAGGGGGGGGGGGGGGAGGAGGGGAGGGGAGGTCTTGTAATTTACCCCCTCCTTCTTTGTTGGATCTATTGTTCACGATAAGCACAAGAAAATTCTTTTCTGAAGATTCGATGGGAGTAAGATTACAATAAACTTTTTAGTTTACTTACCTTTTCTTGCAGAGTTGGCTCCAGTTCTTCATGTCCACAGGACCGATTATTGAAGCTGAAATTCTCATATCTTAGGTCCTCAAGGTTGAATCAATCTAAATAATTTTGAAGAGTGTCGTTGCAGAATTTTTGTTTCTACGTTAATTTATTTTGTCACATTTTACTATGTCACACAATCTATTGACTTTTCACATTAACAACGCCGACCGAGCGGTCTAGGGCGCTGCAGTTACGGACTGTGTGGCTGGTCCCGGCGGAGGTTCGAGTCCTCCCTCGGGCATGGGTGTGTGTGTTTGTCCTTGGGATAATTTAGGTTAAGTAGTGTGTAAGCTCAGGGACTGATGACCTTAGCAGTTAAGTCCCGTAAGATTTCACATACATTTGAACATTTTTTGAACAACGCCGAAAGTACATTGTTCGCTCAAAATACCAAAAATACGTCCAATCACATGAGCAGTACGCTTACTGCTCTTTCACTCTGCAGTAATAACAATTTTTCAAAGGGTTTACAATTTTTCTTGAAATAAATTTGTATTAGTCTCGATTATTATTTCATAAATGAATCCAGAAACAAACATAATAAACAGTAATGGATAGCGTAATTAACAGAAATTTTAAGTGTGGAAAATGAAACTTCCTAACAGATTAAAACTGTGTGCCCGACCGAGACTCGAACTCGGGACCTTTGCCTTTCGCGGGCAAGTGCTCTACCATCTGAGCTACCGAAGCACGACTGACGCCCGGTACTCACAGCTTTATTTCTGCCAGTATCTCGTCTCCTACCTTCAAAACTTGCCCGCGAAAGGCAAAGGTCCCCACTTCGAGTCTCGGTCGGGCATACAGTTTTAATCTGCTAGGAAGTTTCATATCAGCGCACACTCCGCTGCAGAGTGAAAATCTCATTCTGGAAACCTCCCCCAGGCTGTGGCTAAGCCATGTCCCCGCAGTATCCTTCCTTTCAGGAGTGCTAGTTCTGCAAGGTTCGCAGGAGAGCTTCTGGAATGTTTGGAAGGTAGGAGACGAGATACTGGCAGAAATAAAGCTGTGAGTACCGTGCGTGAGTCGTGCTTCGGTAGCTCAGATGGTAGAGCACTTGCCCGCGAAAGGCAAAGGTCCCAAGTTCGAGTCTCGGTCGGACACACAGCTTTAATCTGCCAGGAAGTTTCATATCAGCGCACACTCCGCTGCAGAGTGAAAATCTCATTCTGGAGTGTGGAAAATAATTGGTAATTTCAAATGTTTCTAAAAAACTAATTTTAAAACTACATTCAGAGGAAGTACATATCGATTGTAATACCGAAAATAAAGTAATTCCTTTCCACAAATTTTAACTTGAAATATAGTATACTGTGTATAAAATTATATGAAATTTTTCAGAAAAACAGCCGAGATAATACTGACCAGTCCAAAATACGAAAAATGTTACTGGTATCGACTAGTAATGTTGAGGAAAATTAATTCCAGAGGAGGATGTCCCGTTGCAATCTGAAACGCTTTCCTCTGCCATGCATAAGAATCCTTCATGATTTCAATGCTAAGCGTTGCGGTTCTGACCTCCATCGCAGAGGCTTCGAACGAAGGAATGAAATGTGGGTAACAGGGGGTTAAGGAGGAGTGTGATACCTCCCCACCGTATGACACGTCCGTGGTGGCGTTGGGCAGAATTGCTGTGAAATTTGATGCTAATGTTACGTCATTAACCGACCTCACAGCTTACATGAGCCTCTGAGCTGTGACCTTTCTTCGCATTTGTCGACTCCTTCTTACGTGAAGCATCTCTGAGCCCGAGGGTGCCGACGCAGGGTGCTCTGCCTTTGCACCGGTACAAAGCACCTTTAAGTTAAATTTCAAACGTTTCCGTCGCAATGGGAGACAATTACGGGATTGCAAAAAAGCGACCCTTTAATTGTGTCGTGCAGAGTAGGTTTGAGTGGAGCATGGTTCAAATGGCTCTGAGCACTATGCGACTTAACTTCTGAGGTCATCAGTCGCCTAGAACTTAGAACTAATTAAACCTAACTAACCTAAGGACATCACACACATCCATGCCCAAGGCAGGATTCGAACCTGCGACCGTAGCGGTCGGCTCCAGACTGTAGCGCCTAGACCGCACGCCACTCGGCCGGCAGTGGAGCATGGTTCACCACAGTTTAATATAGTTTTGATCAAAGATATCAAATTAATATACTAACATTCTGCTTGTATCTTCTCCATTGATTTAATTTCCTGCCCTCTAAGAGTTATTTTAATCAAGTTCCCTTTGACTTTCAGTTAGCTTGATCCATTGCTACTGGGTTTGCCATATTTCTTATCACTAGCTGTTTTATTTCGCCTGCCGGTTAATATGGTTCTAATTTCATTATAGCAGACTTCTGTTCATAGAGCTTAGTGCCGATATTCTGGAACACCGTCAGTTCCTCTTGATTATTAATGACAACGTTGACGTTATCTGTGTGGTCCTGTACTACTATGTGTAAATTGCGAAAATTGAAACCCAGTAATTTGGAATTCTGGTGTGAGGAAAGGGCTACCGATGCAATGGCATATGACGAGGCAGACAACGGGTACCTCCATCTTGGTCCTCTGTGTAGGTGGATTGAGCTGGTTAAGGCGCGGTTAATTTGAATTCTGAGTGCGGTGTCCCAGAAGAAGCTTTCGATGGTCGTCATAACCGCACTAGGATATCCGACTTCTCGAATTGGAGTTGACGAATAATTATTTTGCATCGTTTTACATGCGCTAACGAAATTTAAAAATACAAGGCTGACCTCACATAGTGAGTCCAAAGTTAAATGTACTACATCCCAGTGAATTCCAAAAACTTCATGCAGCCGATGTCCTAGTACTGTAGAATATTTACGAGACTCTAAAAACCTATTCGTTGTCCGTCTTAATCTGCTGCTGAAGAGACGAGTATGTACTTTGAAGTCCACATTGCAGAAAGTCACAGGTTTGTAGTTCTTTACTGCGGCCAGTTTACCCACTTTAGGAACTAAATCTGTCGATCTCTTAGTGAACTTAGAGTTAGTTGCTTACCGTTTAATAAGTCGTTCAAAATTTCCACCAGAATATCCCCGAGTACGTGCCAAAACCGTTGGTAGCACTGGACGGGGAATCCATCCATACCGGGGGCTCTGCATTTGGGAGACATTATGATTTGCTTAATGTCCTCCTTGTTGAAAGGTTCCGTGCCTCATTTCGGTGACGTCAACTACGGATGCGAGTTATATCTCCGAAAACCTGTGAAACTTGCACACAGTTTGGAAAGCGTTCAAACAATTTCATGCGTGTTTTGAAGATAGCGACTAGTACTTTGCCCGCATCTCGTGGTCGTGCGGTAGCGTTCTCGCTTCCCACGCCCGGGTTCCCGGGTTCGATTCCCGGCGGGGTCAGGGATTTTCTCTGCCTCGTGATGGCTGGGTGATGTGTGCTGTCCTTAGGTTAGTTAGGTTTAAGTAGTTCTAAGTTCTAGGGGACTGACGACCATAGATGTTAAGTCCCATAGTGCTCAGAGCCATTTGAACCATTTTTTGACTAGTACTTTGGACATTTTCTAAGAGATGTAATGAGCTGACAACAATGTGAACAATGACTCGGATCTTAGAATTTGCCGACAGACGATTTGCTGTTATACAAGTCTCTTTCATCAACAACAATAAAGGACGCATTTTGTACGTATACATGGTTTGAACAAAAATATGGAAACACCGAGAAACGCGTGTTTGAATACAGATGCCAGCCAAGCCTGCAGGTGGCGCTGTTGTATCTGACTACGAACGGCAGGTGTCCGATTCCTTCAGTAGGACGCAAGTGTCAGTCGTGGTCAGAAGAGTGTGTTATGTAGTTGTGAGTGCATTATGTTGGAGCTAAATGAGTACGAACGTGGGCAAATTGGTGGCACCCCTATGGTGGATGCTTCAGTATTCGAGGTAGACAAAGTGTTTGGTGTTTCAAGAGGAACCACGTCGAAGATTTATACCGCATGCAGGGAAAATGGAAAAACATCATCCGCTAAGTCACAACACCGATGAAAGTGTGTGTTGAAGGATGGTGACAGACGGTCACTGAGGAGGATTGCAACGAAAACTGAGGGGACGACAGTTGCAAGGGTCACGGCAGAGCTGAATGTCGCACATGCGAACACTTTGGCCACCAAACCAACACGAATGACTCTCCATAAAAAGGGAACTGAAGGACGAGCTGGAATTCCGAAACCACATTTAGTGATGCAAATGGCCGTAACAGAAAACCTTAGCGCCGAAGCCATAAAATCTGGAGTATGGAGCAATCAAAGAAACTGATCTTGTCGGATAAGTCTTGTATCACATTGTTTCCAAATTCTCGCTGTGTCTACGCTCCGAGATAAGGCTGTTGATAAAATATCGATATATCGTCATTTTGATATTTTTCCCTAAAGTTCGATGAAATTGTTGATATTTTTACTTTCGATATATCGATATCAAATGGACTATTTAGAGTGCCGATATTTCTGTTATGTTGCATTTTTTTTTCGTATTCTCGGAAAATACTTGAAGCTATTCTTTAGAAATTGTATTGGAACATGAATTTACTCTCACTGTAAGAAGGAGTCTTACTACTTTTTCAGCTCCAATCGTGTCCAGTCTTTCTCTACGACTGTGTGAAGCAAGTATATGTGGCACAAAAGAAGAACTGTAATTGTACTGGCGGGAGTGGGTGGGGGGGGGGGGGATGGGGGGCGGGGGAGGGGGGCGTCGTGCA
Organism: Schistocerca americana; assembly: GCF_021461395.2. Taxonomy (NCBI): domain Eukaryota; kingdom Metazoa; phylum Arthropoda; class Insecta; order Orthoptera; family Acrididae; genus Schistocerca; species Schistocerca americana. Next base: position 548,283,690 of record NC_060119.1, read on the forward strand.
AAACCAGCACACTAGTTCCATTAAAAAAAGAATTTATAAAGCAATTAGTGTGCCACTTCTTCACATCTACATTCTTCAAAAACAGTTGCTGAAAATGATGAACAAAAATCTAAATGAAAAGATTGGTCGTTGCGATGGGCGGAGACCTGTGAGGGGAAATGCTGACGTAATCGGCGCTACCAACGGAGACTGCAAAGTTTAGCTTCACCACACAGTTTTGAGACTACAATCACTAGGTCGCTGGCGTTCGTAGAATTGAAAAAGAAAACAGGGAAGTCGACATGAAGTGTTCCGGACAAACCCGAGTGTGGCGAAACTGATCGATGGACCCATCAGACACCTTTCATTGTGCCACTTACATGCAGTTAACATTGTTAGCAAAGTGGTTATCGCCAAGTGCTAACGCGCATCGTTTTCAATTCTTGCTCTAAAGGAGATGAGCTGGCTGCTAGCTTGTTGATGTACAGAATATCTAATAATAAAACAATATTTCAATATACAGTTCTAGAACTGGCAGTATATTTACAATGTGCAGCTGATATTCTATAGGCAGGTTGGTCGATATTTTTTCCGCTCTTATATCGATACATTTCGACGTACCTAGAGCGGATAACGATTTCTTTTAAACATCGATATATCAGACTCCCGACATTTTTAAAAATACCGGCAGTCCTATCTCAAGAGTGAAGGATGGCGGGGATTGCGTGGTGATAAATTTGGCAGCCATACCGTGATATCCCATGGGCCTCATAGTTAATCTGCATGGTCGCATTATTGTCAAGGATTATGTAACTTGTCAGGAGTGATTTCCTACTCTTGCTCACAAAAGCAATGCTAGACGATGCGAGCTGCGTAAATAGGTCACCAGACCTCAATATTATTGACCCTTTGTGGTTTACTTAGGACGGAAGGATGCGTAATTGCCAACAGCCTCCATGATCGTCACGTGAACTTGCAACTACTTTGCAGGAAGAACAGTATAAGATTCCCTTGAAAACCATACAGGACCTCTATTTCCAGACGACTGGTAGCTGTTCTGAAAGGCAACGGTTTTCCTACACTGTATTAGGCTTGGTTATGTGTGGTGTTTGTGGTGTTTCCGTGTGTTTGTCCACTCCCTGAGCGTAAGGCTTACTACAGGATCCTGCACTGAAATTTTGTTCAAGTGCCTTTGATAACTCTGATACATTGCTCGTCGTTCGTCCCATTTGGTTCGTGTATAAGCTGTACATAATTGTCTGAGAACAGGAAGTACGTTGTACTCCGGCGAACTATGTATCCTTAGAATGACACATTTTCCAGCGCAGTACTCACGGCGCCCTTGCTGGGAAGTTTTTGCTGCCGTGACTCAAGCAGGGCGTACGCACTGCGGTTCCTGGAAGAGTCGTTAACTGGTCGCCGCGACCGACAGTCACAAGTGAACCGGAGGGAAAAGCTGTGTGTGTGTGTGTGTGTGTGTGTGTGTGTGCCCACTGAGGCTGCCCCCTCTCATAGGCTTCCGCGAGTGACTCACTCTCCTTTGTCATGGTTGCACGCCAGGCGCCAACCAGGCGTGAAGGAGGGACCATCACTCTCCTAGCTCGTAAGTTTCGCAGCCGCTGTAGGACAACATAACATTAATGGATGTAGTAAAAAACTGTGGAAACTCGACAGGAAGAATGTGCTCACTGGCTCGTAAACTGTAAATGCTCACATATGTGTTTTCTAGCTCCACATGGTCGAGCAAGTCGCTTAGGTGTGGAACGTGTCAGTACGTAGAATATAAAAACACTGGTGTGGTAAATTTAAAGACGAAAGTAACATATGCATGATGCGTCATTGCCAAGTACCGTAACTTCTGTAATATAAAGCAGTAGTTTGTTCTACGTACGGTCCAAGTTTCATCAGCTGTGATACTTGGCAGTGACACATTGTGCGAAAGTTATTTTGTCCATAAATTTCGCGAACTAGTGCAGTTATGACCACACCACGCTGTTTAATGTACTACACTAGTTAGGAGTGGACAAGAAAACAACTAACTTAATCAAGGAGTCTCTAAATAACAAATCCTCAAAAATAAAATCTCTGAGCGAAATCCACATCTTTTGTCAAGGCGTATCTAGACGTATCAGGGGTCCCATACCGCTCCAAATGCACACGCTCCACACCATTACAGAGCCTCCGTCAGCTTGAACAGTCCCCTGGTGACATGCAGGGTCCATGGATTCATGATGTTGTCTCCATACTTGTCCACGTCCATCCGCTCGATACAATTTGAAACGAGTCTCGTCAGACCAGGCAACATGTTTCCAGGCATCAATAGTCCAACGTCGGTGTTGACGGGCTCAGGAGAGGCTTAAAGCTTTGTGTCGTGCTGTCATCAATGGTACACCAGTGGGCCTTCGGCTCCGAGAGCCCTTATCGATGATATTTCATTGAATGGTTCGCACGCTGACACTTGTTGATGTCCCAGCATTGAAGTCTGCAGAAGTTTGGGGAAGGGTGCAACTGTGTTGTTGAACGATTCTCCTCAGTCGTCATTCCTGATATTCATGGTTCTCTTGTGAAATCGTCATAAGGATGAATCCCCACTTGATCGTTATCTCGGAGATGCTGTGTCCCATCGCTCATGCGACGACTGTAACACCACGCTCAAACTCATTTCAATCTTGATAACCTGCCATTGTAGCAGCAGTAACCGATCTAGTAACTGCGCCAGAGACTTGTCTTATATAGGCGTAGCTGACCACAGTGCCGTACTGCCTGTTTACATATCTCTGTAATTGAATATGCATGCCTATACCAGTTTCTTTGGCGCTTGAGTGTAAATTCCAATTGTATTCTAACCCTGTATCAACAAAACTAAAAAAATCAATCTAATTACAGTACAAAAGTTGTATAATGTACCATATTCCATAATTAGCGAGTAACCTGTCCTAACGGAACAGTCAGTTGACTGTCGTTTACTAAGCCATAGTTGCATGCTGTCACTTTGTATCATAATTTTAAAACAAATTTGATTGGTGCAAAACGGCAAATTCTTTCCATAAAATGTAGATGTGGCACGTCGGAATGAAGGGTAAATGGTGCACAGATGAAGACATAAAACCAAGCATGGCAAAAAGAGAAAAAATAAAATAATTCCGGCGTGTACAAGATTAAATGTGTAGAGTTTGATAGGTCATACTGGGCGAAACTCTCAGATCCAGTATAAGGAATATTGTGGGTACAATAATACAACAGCGTTTGTTGCGCTCTGTTCCTCGACCTTTATCTCTTTGCACGTAATGTGGCACTTATGTCTAGCATTCCACAGTTTCTTGATTCGTTTCAGTCAACCATCCTGGGGCTCTCTAGGGACAGGACACATTCTCGTTTAGATATTTCATTGTCTTTTGATGTGATTTCAGATTAATTTCTTGTCATCTCGCAAGGCGGCTTCCCGGGAAGTCACTCAGAATTGTGGATGTATGCCACAGAACACCGTCACAGGCTACCTCGAATATTTTTTGGCTTCCTGTAATATATAGGCCTCTTCATATGTAATCGCATTTATTTACTATCGTTTATCTGTAGCTTTTCCACTGTCCCATTTTCTTTAAATTAAGCCAATAACTAGTAGCCGCTCGCTATAGCCAGGTGGTATAGGGCGCCTTGTCATGGTTATGGGTGTGTGTTGTCCTTAGCGCAAGTTAAGTTAGAATAAGTGGTGTGTAAGCCTAGGGACCGATGACCTCAGCAGTTTGATCCCATAGGAACTTACCACAAAAAATAACTAGGTGATGAAACATCTACAAGAAGAAGAAGCCCGACGTCTTCACTGCCCTGGTACAATAGGTTATCAGATGAATAGCGCTACCTGCCTGATTGGGGAACGGTGATAAGCAGTGATTCCCCTAGTTTTATTCATCCCATATATCTGCTACAGACCAGTCTCTACAATGTCTATGCTAAGATTGACAGATGACGTTGCTGTCCTAAGCGAAAGTCAAGAAGAAGATAGCACCTTTTGAATGGAATGAACAGTCTAACGAAAGTAGAATACGGATTGAGAATAAATCGAAAAAGACGTAAATAATTGGGAGTAAGAGAAATGAGATAAGCGGTGGAAGAAGGGTGCGTGTAAAGGTCACTTTTTTAGGTTTTTCTGGGCCATATCTAAAATCACGGCTTCTAGAGAAAAGGTTTCCCAGAGCAAAATTAAACTAAATGAATTTCCTACAAAATAGATCCTATTCATTTTTTTCTGTAGGACTAATTGTTTCCGCGTTGCAGGGGATGAAGGAATCGCAGATTATTAAAAATAGTGTTTTCATGGTATAAAACTTAATGTTTAGTCGTTAAGTGAAGTGGGTTAAGAATAAATAATACATGTGTGTACCACATCTAAGTGTAGTAGAACCGTATAAGAGGTAAATAGTGTTCGGGGCTTGTAACAGTGTGGAAATGCGTGGGCTGGAGGTTAAAAATGTGATGGGAGGTAGGTTGTTAGATTGTCGTCATACACTTCCCTCCTTCGTAGGTCTGCAAAATAAAGGCAGTTCCCCACTGCAGGCAATTCCCCTTTCTCTCTATCGTACTACGTCACAAAAAGCAACGACAGTGTCTTTCACAAAGTTAAACCGACCCTTCCGAAGCTCGCCTTATGAATCATCAGACGATCACTTCCATTTACAAAATGATATAGAGAGAATTTCTGTATGGTGCGGAAAGTGGCAATTGGCACTAAACAAAGAAAAATGCGTGGTCATCCACATGGGTACTAAAAGAAATCCGATAAATTTTGAGTATATGATAAATAGCACAAATCTAAGGGCTGTCACTTCGACTAATTACCTAGGAATTACAATTACGAGCAACTTAAATAGGAAAGACCACGTCGATAATATTGTGGGGAAGGCGAAACAAACACTGCGCTTTGTTGGCAGAACACTTAGAAGATGCGACAAACCCACTAAAGAGACAGCCTACATTACACTTGTCCGTGCTCTGCTGGAATATTGCTGCGCGGTGTGGAATCCTTACCAGGTAGGATTGACGGAGGACATCGAAAGGGTGCAAAGAGGGGCAGCCCGTTTCGTGTTATCGCGAAATAGGAGTGAGAGCGTCACTGATATGACACGCGAGTTGGGGCGGCAGTCACTGAAACAAAGGCGGTTTTCTTTGCGGCGAGATCTATTTACGAAATTTCAATCACCAACTTTCTTTTCCGAATGCGAAAATATTTTGTTGACACCCACCTACGTAGGGAGAAATGATCATCAAAATAAAATAAGAGAAATCAGAGCCCGAACGGAAAGATTTAGGTGTTCCTTTTTCCCACGCGCCATTCGAGAGTGGAATGGTGGAGAATTAGTATGAAAATGGTTCGATGAACCCTCTGCCAAGCACTTAAGTGTGAACTGCATAGTAACCATGTAGATGTAGATGTAGATGACGCAGTGTGCAGACTCCCGGGACGAGGCATTAATTTTCCATATAGAGCGTTAACACTACATTGTACACAAATATGAGCTGCTAAGCATACGAACGCAAGAAAAGCACATGGACGGATTGTACGTAAATCCCTGCACACTGTTCAACACTGCTAGAAGGGAAATTGATTGATAGTTATTATCCTGTGCGGAAGTAGCAGCGTTCTTCCAGGAATGGTGACTTCTTCCACCACGAGTGCTGCTCGCTTTTCAGTTTAGAGACAAACTGTATCTTCCCAGCATTTCCTGTCCAGTTCTCTTATAGAACTAGACAAAATAACCACCCTGAGCTCTTTTTTTATGAAGTGGAGCTATTTTCAATCTCTGAGCTCTTTTTTATAGAGTTGAGCTATTTTCAATCTATTGGACGAGTACTTACTTACAATTGTTAAGTGAACTTTCGTGTAAAATACGTGTATATAAACCAGGGACTGCCAAACTTTTTCTCTGATGGATCAATTTGGGAATCCTGGTACTTTTATGAAACACCTTGTTTATTTTGAAGATTATTAATAGTTTAAAAATTAACAAAAATTTGTTTTTTCCAGTGCTTACATCAATTTTAAGTCATTACACAATGGCTGATAAGTGTTCCATTTGTTAGTGTTATGTTGTCAGTGACCTATGTAGTGTTGATGGCAATGGAATTGGACTAGTAAATGTGGCATCTCGTTGCTTTCTGTAGTTGGCTGCAAATTGTAGATCTATGTAACGATGCTGTAGTCACTTGGTGGTGAATTTTAATGAATCAGTATAAAACCATTGCACTTCTCGCATAATTGACTGTGTCACTGGTACACTGCATATATCTCTTCCATTTAGAATTGCTGGCATTTGTAGAGCGGGCTGCACCGAGTGGAACCACTTACCCCGCGTCCACAGTACACCTTGCAAGACGGGTGTCAATACGTCTGATGGAGTAGAACTGATCATGTTTAAATCTGCTGAAATGCATTTCTTGACTTGTGTTGAAGTATCTGAAGTTTCATAACATCTAGGCGACACATTTATCTTACAGACGAAGCCAGTTTAACACCGTGTGCCTCATCAGACGTTGACAGAGCCGAGGATATGGTGCTGCATTCGGTACCCTCAAGATGCAGAAAGTATTCCAGCCATTGATAATGGACACTGACACTGTCGAATACTTATTGACAACATGGTAGCGGCAGCCGCCGAGCCGAGAGACGCGCAGCAGAGCAGCAGCAGCCCTTGTGTGATAAACTGTAAATTAATTTAGTCTTGGTTTTTTTGTTCACGGGCTTCTGCAAAGAAGTGAACTGTACGTGTGTATTTTACTGTGCAGACTAGCGGTTAGAAAATTAATCGAAGTTTTTGTTTTTTGCGTCTGTCTTGCGAATATGCTTGTGTAGGGCGGCTTTCTAGTGTAAATTTTCCGTGTAGAGAAATTTATTTCTGTTTAATAGCTTACGGTCTCAGAGTTCAGTGAGAAATCTGCACACCAACTTTTAGTGTTGCTTCTCCTTTGGTATATTTTCAAACTCAGTAGGGGGGTTCAAAGGGCTCTGAGCACTATGGGACTCAACTGCTGTGGTCATCAGTCCCCTAGAACTTAGAACTACTTAAACCTAACTAACCTAAGGACATCACACACATCCATGCCCGAGGCAGGATTCGAACCTGCGACCGTAGCAGTCGCACGGTTCCGGACTGCGCGCCTAGAACCGCGAGACCACCGCGGCCGGCTAAACTCAGTAGTGCCATTTGAGACCTTATACCTATTTTACACACAGTGGCTAGGGACTGTGCTTGTTGTGAGCGGACACAAGGAGAGTTGGCCGCTGTCCATAAACAGCTGGAAGCTGCTTTGGCTGCCGGAGACAAGCTTCTAGCTAATGCTCGAAGTTGCCGTGACGTCGGGTCGCCAGTGACGAGACGTGCGACACCTTTGGTGTCACTGGAATCCCCTGGGACCCGGACGTCACCGCGGCTTCCGATACGCAACATGTGAAGGTCCGTCCTCACTCCAGAGTGGGTGGCAGACAGTGGTGGGTTCGCGAGTCACTGGGTGGAAGGCGAAAGAGGGAGCAGGCAGTGCGGCTGGTTGCCTACGTCTTTGTAACAGGTACGAGGTGCTTCCCAGTGTTGATGACCACTCTGAGCCAGCACGGGATGCCTCTCCGGTTCGGCCAGCGGTCGATTTTCCTGCCTAGTCCGGACAAGTACAGAGGGTGGGTCTGCCAGTCATTGGGAGCTCCAATGTTAGGCGGGTGATGGAACCCCTCAGGGAGATAGCAGGCAAGACGAGAAAGAATTCCAGTGTGCGCTCGGTACGTTTGCCGGAAGGTCTCATCCGTGAGGTGGAGGAGGCCCTGCCGGCGGCCATCGAGCGCGCTGGGTGCAACCTGATGCATGTAGTGGCACATGTCGGCACGAATAACGCCTGCCGCTTGGGTTCTGAGGCCATCCTCGGCTCCTTTAGGTGGCTGGCTGATTCGGTGAACGCAACTAGCAAGGCACGCGGCGTGCAGGCTAAGCTGTCTATTTGTAGCACCGTACCCAGCGTTAATCGCGGTCCTCTGGTTTGGGGCCGGCCGCGGTGGTCTAGCGGTTCAGGCGCTCAGTCCGGAACCGCGGGACTGCTACGGTCGCAGGTTCGAATCCTGTCTCGGGCATGGATGTGTGTGATGTCCTTAGGTTAGTTAGGTTTAAGTAGTTCTAAGTTCTAGGAGACTGATGACCACAGATGTTAAGCCCCATAGTGCTCAGAGCCATTTGAACCTCTGGTTTGGAGCAGAGTGGAAGGTCTAAACCAGAGGCCCAGACGACTCTGCGACGGTATTGGATGCGAATTTCTCGACCTCCGCTATCGGGGGCAGAATTGTAGGGTTCCCCTTAATAGGTCAGGAGTGCACTACAATCAGGAAGAGGCTAATAGCGTAGCGGGGTGCGTGTGGCGTGCGCATGGGATCAAAGACGATTTGCCTGTTAAATAAGCCACAGCGACCTCAGAGAATCTTGGTCCTCCAAGATCCGAGATAGAAAAGATTAATATGATTTTAGTAAATTGTAGGAGCATCCAAGGAAAGGTCCCGGAATTAGTATCGCTAACTGAAGGTTATAATGCACATATTGTATAGGGAACAGAAAGCTGGTGGAAACCAAACATCAATGACAACGAAATCCTAAGTTAGTCGCCAATGGTGGCGGCGTGTTTATTGCAGTAAAAAGATCGATAAAATCTAACGAGGTGATCACGGATTCCGAATGTGAATTAATCTGGTTGAAACTCAGTATCAAAAAACCATCAAAGATGGTGATCGGGTGCTTTTATAGACCATCTGGGTCTGGATCTGTAGTTGTAGAGCGCTTCAGATAGAGCTTGCAGAATGTCATTAGTAATTTTCCTGATCAAGTCGTTGTAATAGGGTGTGACTTCAACTTGCCAGGTATAGATTGGGAGTGTTAGGCCATCAAAACTGGTGACAGAGACAGGGAATCCTGTGGAATGGCTCTGGATGTCTTGTCCGAAAATTGCCTTGAGGAGACAATTAGAGAACCAACCCGTGAGGGTAACGTCTTAGACTTCCTGGCAACAAACAGACCTGAACTTATCTAATCAGTTAATGTAGAGCGCCGGCCGCGGTGGCCGTGCGGTTCTAGGCGCTGCAGTCCGGAACCGCGGGACTGCTGCGGTCGCAGGTTCGAATCCTGCCTCGGGCATGGATGTGTGTGATGTCCTTAGGTTAGTTAGGTTTAATTAGTTCTACGTTCTAGGGGACTGATGACCTCAGATGTTAAGTCCCATAGTGCTCAGAGCCATTTGAACCATTTAGTTAAGGTAGATAAAGGTATCAGTGATCATAAGGCTATGACAGCATCTATGCCGACGGGTCCCACAAGGAATGTTAAGAGAGGTAGGAAGATATATTTGCTCAGCAATGGTGACAGGATACAAATTTCAGAATATCTCACCAGTCAGCATTAAATATTCAGTGATGAGGACGAAGATGTGGAAAACAAATGGAAACAATTCAAAGGCATCGTTCAATATTCCCTAGACAAGTATGTTGCGAGTAAGGTTTTAAGGGATGGGAAAGATCCACCATGGTTCAATAGCTGTATCAGAAAAGCGCTACTTAAACAAAGAGCACTTCATCTCAGATTCAAGATAAGTAAGAAGCTAGCTGACAAACAAAAGCTGAACGAAGCGAAACTGAGTGAAAGGAAGACGTTGTCAACCGACCTGAGTAAAAACCCTAAGACATTTTGGTCGTATGTAAAATCAGTAAGAGGATCGAAAACATCTATTCATTCTCTCAGCGACCGCACCGGCACCGAAACTGAAGATAACAGAGAGAAGGCAGATATACTGAATTCGGTCTTCTGAAGCTGTTTCACCGCGGAAAATCATAACACTGTCCCTCCTTTCAACATTCGTGCGAACGTCGAAATGGCAGATACTGAGATAACCGATCGCGGAATTGAAAAGCAGCTACAATCTCTTAGTAGTGGAAAGGCTTCGGGACCAGATGAGATACCTATAAGATTCTATAAAGATTGTGCGAAAGAACTTGCTTCCTTTCTAGCTGTAATTTATCGTAGACCGCTTGGGCAACGAAAGAGACCTAACGGCTGGAAGAAAGCGCCGCTCATTCCCTTTTTAAGAAAGGTCGTAAGACAGATTCACGCAATTATAGACCTATATCGTTAACGTCGATTTGTTGTAGAATTATGGAACACGTTTTATGCTCAAGAATTATGAAGCTTTTGGAAAATGAACAGCTTCTCTATAAAAATCAACACGGATTCCGCAAACAGAAATCCTGCGAAACTCAGCTCGCTCTGTTCCTCTATGAGATCCACAGCGCAGTGGACAACGGCTCTCAGGTTGATGCCGTGCTCCTTGGTTTCAGTAAGGCATTTGACACCGTCCCGCATTGCCGTTTAATGAAAAAAAAATACGAGATTGCGGAGTATCGGAAAAGACCTGCGATTGGATTCGAGATTTTCTTGCAGATATAACTCAACACGTCGCTCTTAACGGAACTAAATCGACGGACGTAAAGGTAATATTCGGAGTACCACAGGGAAGTGAAGTTGCTGTTCACTATAGATATAAACGATCTAGTAGAAAGCGTCGGGTGCTCTTTAAGACTATTCGCAAATGATGCAGTTGTCTATACCAAAGTAGCAACGCCAGAAGATACTAAGACTTTGCAGAACGACCTACAGAAAATAAATGAATGGAGCATACTCTGGCAGTTGACCCTGAACGTAAATAAATGTAACATATTGCGCACGCATAGGAAAAGAAATCCACTACTGTACAGCTACACTATTGATGACACACAGCTGGAGACAGCATCTGCCGTAAAATATCTAGGCGTAACTATCCAGAGCGACCTTAAGTGAAATGACCATATAAAATAGATAGTGGGAAAAGCAGACGCAAGACTCAGATTCATCGGAAGAATCTTAATGAAATGTAACTCATCCACGAAAGAAGTGGCTTATAAGGCGCTTGTCCGCCCGACTCTTGAGTATTGTTCATCTATCTGGGATCCCTATCAGGTAGGACTGATAGAGGAGATAGAGAAGATCCAACGAAAAGCGGCGCGTTTCGTCACGGGATCGTTTAGCTGGCGAGAGAGCGTTACGGAGATGCTAAACATACTCCACTGGCAGACGTTACAAGAGACAGGTTGTGCATCACGGAGAGATTTACTAATGAAATTTCGGGAGAGCACTTTTCAGGAGAAGTCAGACAACATATTACTTCCCCCCACATACATCTCGCCTATTGATCACAAGGGGAAAATTCGAGAAATTAGAGCCAATTCGGAGGCTTACCGACAAACATTTTTCCCACGCACTATTCGCGAGTGGAACAGGATTGGAGGGATCAGATAGTGGTACCGAAAGTACCCTCCGCCACACACCATTAGGTGGCTCGAGGAGTATGATGTAGATGTAGATGTTACACTTGGGGCAGCCTCCTCAGTGTGGTAGACAGGTGATAGCTCCAACTGTTGAGCTTTATTACATAATAGCCCTTGTAACAACTGTAAATGAATACTCACTCAAAAATGGCTCTGAGCACTATGGGACTTAATTTCTGAGGTCATCAGCCCCATAGAACTTAGAACTACTTAAACCTAACTAACCTAAGGACATCACACACATCGATGCCAGAGGCAGGATTCGAACTTGTGACCGTGGCAGTCGCGCGGATCCGGCCTGAAGTGCCTAGAACCGCTCGGCTACCGCTGCCGGCGTCTTACCTTAGATTGCAAACATATGTGTATAGCATTCGTAGATTTAAGAAAAAGCTTTTTATAATGTTGACTACAATACGCTCTGAAATTCCGAAGGTATCAGAGGTAAAATACAGGGAGCGCAAGTTTATTTACAACTTGGTAAGGAACCAGACGGCAATTGTAGGAGTCGAAGGACATGAACGAGAAGCTGTGGTTTTGAAGGGAGTGAGACAGGATTTTAGTCAACCCCCAAAGTAATTCAATCTGTATGTTTATCAGTCAATAAAGAAAAACCACGGAACAATATGGAAAGAGAATTAAAAGTTCATGGAGAAGAAATAAAACTTTGAGGTTGCCTATTAAATTGCTATACCGTCAGAGTCGGCGAAAGACTTGAAGAGCAATTGAACGGAGTGGATAGCATCTTGGGAAGACGATGTGAGACGAATATCAACAAAAGCGAAACAAGGGTAATGGGCGATAATCGGTGATACTGATAGAATTAGACTAGCACAGGAGACACTAAAAGTAGTAGATGACTTTTGCTATTTAGGCTGCGAAATAACTGACGATGGCCGAAGCAGAGAGGACATAATATGCAGTATAGCTTTAGCAAGAGAACCATTCGTGAAATTTCTGAACATCGAGTGAAAATTTAAGTGGTGGAAAGTAATTTATGAAGGTATTTCTACGGAGTTTAGCCTTGTGCGAAAATGAAACTTGGGCAGTAAGAATTTCAGACAAAAGGTGTTTAGAAATCTTTGAGATGTGTAGAAGACTGTTGAAAGCTACATGAGTAGATCGCATAACTATTAAGGAGGTACTGAGTGTAAATGGAAAAAAAGAATTTGAAGCATAACTTGACTAAAGGAAGGGATAAAATGTAAATGTCGTGTGACTGGGGCTTCCCGTCGGGTAGACCATTCTCCGGCTGCAAGTCTTTCGATTTGACGCCAGTTCAGCGACTTGCGCTTCGATGGGGATGAAATGATGATGATTAGGACAACACAACTCCCAGTCCCTGAGCGGAGAAATTATCCGACCCAGCCGGGAATCGAACACGGGCCCTTTGGATTGACATTCTGTAGTACTGACCACTCAGCTACCGGGGGCTGACAAATGAAGGGATCAGTTGATAGGACACATGCTAAGGCCTGAATGGGTCGTCAGTTTGGTAATGGAAGTAAGTCTGGGGGTAAAAACTGTAGAGTGAGATGAAGGCTTGAATTCAGTAAGCAAGTTCAAACAGCTATGGGATGTGGTAGTGATGCAGAGACAGAGAGGCTTGCACAGGGTAGACTAGCGTGGAGCCTGCATCAAACCACTCTTCGGACTGAAAACCACAACAAAAACTGTGAATATCGTTAGTACACTTTATTGAAGGATAGAGGACAATACTTGCTGATCTGTGAAACATTCAGCATAGCGAACTCGGTATCGCGTTTTTTGCACAAAAATGTTCGATCACCCGGTACCGGCCAAGAATAAGAATCGTCGCATCAATTCAAACGAAACTTATACTAATAAACAAGAAGATGACACAACCTGAGGTTTCTTATTGGTTTTCTGTCACAAAGTATGTGAATACAGAGGTGTGGCAACATCAGCACGGCTTAACAGTCTGCTCGAATGTGATTCAAGAAATCATTCCAAATCTAAGTGCCAGCGAAATTATAACCCTTTCTATGCCCGTAAACGAGTAAATCTCAAAGTCAAAATCAGCCAGTCATCCTCTTCTGAATCGAGATAATGTCATCAGAAAAGTAAATTTTCTACTGCACCGCCTGTCGTATACCGCATCCTATACCTTGTCTCAGACAACCTAACAATGGTCACGGGAAATTTACGTCCTTGAGTCATACCAGCTGACAAACGTTGTAGATTCATCTCACACTCGTCACGAGGAAAGACGTTTGCTTTACACGACAACAAAACAGAAGGGTTGATAGTGTGCGCACGTCCTGAGGTGGACTTTTTCCTTGTGCCTTTAATGTACCGCCGCCTTCACGTAAAACTTTACCACTATCTTTCGCAACACGGTACACTGGCGAGAAAGTGCGTAAATGCTTTTGCAACCGTCTGAATAGCACATACTCTGCACCTACATTGTGGAGAAGGAACTCACAAGAGGGCGAATGAATAAAAATAAATGTCCATTTTTGGTAATTGGCTGGCTGAGATAGTATTTGGGCTCGAACAAACACATTTACACCACAGTTTTGTGAGGGATCATTTAAAGATCCCTTATTGCACCGGTGATATTCGTTTATCTGCAAACCTCTGCAGTCGTCCATTAGAGACTACAAGGTATGCCATGCCGAATTCGACCTTTGCCTGCCGCTACGTCAGTCGAAACCAGTAGGGACGGTGCAGTGTGTGTGCGTGTGACGCTGCATTTTGTGAAGTTATTTGTGTAGTGATGTGTCAGATGGGTCGTCGATTGGTAATCTAGCCTGCTGGTATAATGCGACTGGCTGAGATAAAGTTACGACGAACTGTTCTTGGTGATGTGTTATTGGTGTAGACGATGAATCGTTTTCATTTTTCCTGGTATCTATTATAGTCAAAAAATATTATCACCGGTTAGAAAAGGATACTGTTGTAACACTAATACATAGTTATGATGCTAGTGATGATAATAACTAAGCGATAGTGATGTGGAAAGTTCGAGAAGAGGATATGAAAGCTGTGAAAGCGAATTCTAACCTCGTGATAAGATGGCAAGACACTAGAGAACGTACACTGAATGATGAAAGTCTTAGCATACCGGTACCTCCTTAATGTCGTGTCGAATCTCCTTTTTCCCGGCATAGTGCAGCAGCTCGACGTGGTATGGATTCAACAAGTCGCTTGAAGAATGAAATTTTCACTCCGCAGTGGAGTGTGCGCTGATATGAAACATCGTGGCAGATTGAAACTGTGTGTCGGAGCGACACTCGAACTCTTTCGCGGGCAAGTGCTACTCAAGCACGACTCACGATCCCTCCTCACAGCTTTAACTCCCCCTGTACTTCACAGAAACGCTGCTGCAGACCTTGTAGAACTAACATTTCTTTCTTCCAGGAGTGCTAGTTCTGCAAGGTCTGCAGGAGCGTTTCTGTGAAGTTTGGAAAGTAGGAAACGAGGTACTGGCAGATTTAAAGCCGTAAGGATCGTGAGTGGTGCTTGGGTAGTTCAGATGGTAGAGCAATTGTCCGCGAAAGGCAAGGGACCCGAGTCCGAGTCTCGGTCCGGCACACTGTTTTAATCTGCCAGGAAGTTTCAAGTCCCTGGAAGTCCCTTGCATAAATATTTAGTCATGCTGCGTCTATGGCCGTCCATAATGGCGGAAGTGTTGCCGGTGCAGGATAGTGTGCACGAAATGGCCTCTCAATTATGTCCCACAAATGTACAGTGATATTCATATCGCGCATCTGTGTAGCCAAATCATTCGCTCCAATTGTCCGGAATGCTCTTCAAACCAATCGCGAACAATTGTGGCCTATTGACATGGCGCATTGTCATCTACACAAAGTCCATGATTGTTTGAAACCGTGAAGTCCATGAATGGCTGCAGATGGTCTCCAAGAGGCTGAGCATAGCAATTTCCAGTTAATGATCGGTTAAGTTCGACCAGTGTATCCAGTCCAGTCCAGGTAAACACAGCCCACATCATTCTGGATGTATCACCGGTTTGTACGGTGCCCTGTTGACAACTTGGCTTCGTGGGGTCTACACCATACCAACTGAAATCGGAACTCGTCCGACCAGGCCATGGTTTTCCAATTATCTGGGGTCCAACCGATGTGACCATAAGCCCAGGAGAGGCGCTGTAGACGATGCTGTGCCGTTAGCAAAATCACTCACATGGGTCGTCTGTTGTCATCCGAACGGATACGTTCGTAGTACGTCCCACATTGATTTGTACAGTTATTTCACGTAGTGCTGCTTGTCTGTTAGCACAACTTTACCAAGCGTCGTGAAGTGAAGGCCGTCGGCTATTGCGTTGTTCGTGATGAGAGCTAATGCCTGAAATTCCTGGCGCTGTGGATTTCGGAATATTGAATTCCCTTACGATTTCGTCTAGTTCCAACTACCATTCAGCATTCAAAGTCTATTAATTCCCGCCGAGCGGCCTTAATCACGTTGGAAAGCTTTTCACATGAATTACCTGAGTACAAACGACAACTTCGCCAATGCACTTCCCTTTTATACCTTGCGTGCACGATACTGCCACCCCCTGTATTTGGGTATATGACTATTGTACAACTTTTGTCTATTCGGTTTATAGGTTATCACATCAGAGGTTTCAACAGCCGGCTAGTGTGGCCGAGCGGTTCTTGGCGCTTCAGTCTAGAACCGCGCGACCGCTACGGTCGCACGTTCGAATCCTGCCTCGGGCATGGATGTCTGTGATGTCCTTAGGTTAGTTAGGTTTAAGTAGTTCTAAGTTCTAGGGGACTGATGACCTCCGATGTTAAGTCCCATAATACAGTTTTCAAAGGAAGTCGTACACTGCAGATCAATATCATCAGGCAGCGTGTAATGGCGAAGTTTGATGAATCGCGAGAATGCTGTTCTTCCGTTCATTATTGGCATTTCGACATCGGGCATTGGACGTAGGCAGAAATCTCGGGTGCACAAACCTTACAACGACACCGGGATTTTATCACTGATTTGAAAGAGTATCGGATAACATCATGCCGCATAACTATGCCCCAAGCAAAAAAAGATAGGGACGACGAAGAATACATAATTCAAAGAGCTCAAACTTTTATTGCTGAATTCAATGCACATATCACGAGAGCAAATAACGAAAGCGGTCCTATATGGAACTGTGATGAGAGTCAGTACAAATATCAGCTTTCTTCCGAAAGAACGCTGTCTATAAAAGGGGAAAGTCACACAGTCTTGACATTGCAATCGGTTAACAGTGCAACACCCGGCTACGCGATCGATGTTGCAACATCAATGGACAGACGACTGGCATACAGACTCTATATATGGTTCCAAGAACCAAATGAGACGTATGGACCTCGCGTGTCGAGGAAGGAAGAGTGCTACTGGGAGCCACTGGAGGGAAAGATGTAGTTTTAAAAATCAGTCTACCTAAAATTACATCTGAACGTGTATTTATTCAGGCAACGTAAAATATATGCCAACAGAATGTAAGACTTTCTTAAACTGCGTTCGAGGAACATGTAGCTAAAACTGCATGACGGATTCTTTCTCATGAAAATGCATTCTGTCACAATAAATTATCTGCGGAAGTGTACAGACCAACGCTTCTTCACGCGTGGTAGAACGCTGGCTGCGGTACTGGTGAACCTTTCGACAACTTCAAAAGTGTCAGTGACGTGGCGCTCAGCGCTAGTATTAAAGAATGTGCAGTTTTCACCTGTGATCAACTTGCATTTCTTCAATGTGCGTTTTGTGGTTATTCATATCGCTTTGAGAATTTTATTCAAAGTCCTCACTTGCGTTAACTATTAAGATATCCTCATTGCGTTTGGCTTCTACAATGACATCTGCAGTGACATCTAGAGCACTTCTGCAGAGTCTTACAGAAAAACGTGTTTCGCGACGCGACTCGACTCTACAATACTCACGAGTATGTTCACCATGGCGTTAAAGATTACTGGAATGCATGTCCTTCGTTTCTCAGAAACTGATTCAACGATAGAAATCAACTTTCCTAATAATTTATTCAACGTTCTTTTTCGTACAGGAAATTAAATCCATACAGAATCACAGATTTTCGCAACTGTTATTACCAATACTTCTAAATGCTCCAGTCACCTTAAGTATTTTGACTACAACATTTGTGAAATATAGAACGTTCTCCATCGTTGCGTAAATTCTTATGTACGGATCTGCAATTTTTTTGGTCTCTGTGAATCAACCGCGTCCTTTGAAAACACGGTAGTTCACAAGTGTATTTACAAATTTAGTTATTTCCGTTCAGTGTTTTACACCCAAACAAGACGTTATATATGAGTATATGTTCTTCTCCGCGGCAAAATTAGTTTGGCATTTCCCCTTTGTGTATTTATAACAAATGTATCGTATAGTATCTGCGGCGTTTCTGAAACATTTTAGTTCTTATGTACGATGGCTGTTACAGGATCTCTAGATAAACGTGTCTCTAGTGAAGTTCAATGTTTTTCTATATGGACATTTCATCGACATACAATACTGTATCGCCTGAGACAAATCCTCATTAGTATTTTGGGATAGAAGGATTACGTGTAAATAAATCTGTATCTGGATCTCCAGATCAAAGTTTGACAGTGTTATTCGAAAACCATCTGAGATATTAGGTATAAAGCCTGCTTACTGTATCCCATCTACGAGATCCGTCACTAGTCTTTTTCTGTCTTGTAAATGTATGCAGTCCATCCAGATTGTTCGCACATAAAATTATTGAAAAAACTATTTTATCTCGGTTGTGCTGTGGAGCTTGTCGGATATGTTGTCTTCTGCAAATAATCCTTTCTTCTCCCAAATCAGTGCTCTGAATTTATCTTCTGTAAGAAAACTATTCCTTTCTTTTTCTCAGTCGTTTGTTTTTCAGTCCTCCTTTCTCAGTCTTGAGCGGTTTCATTCCTGAACACGACTCACTATATTTTATGATAAAGAGAGTAGCATCTTGAGCAAGTGAAAACTTTATTGCATAATGCTGAGTGTTAAGAATGGGCACTTCAATTATTTCGTGGAGATGTACACCGTGTTTACAACTAAATGAAAGGCAGTTTGTTTTCTGGCGTACGAGTTTCGGGTCTTTTATTTGTGAAGCACCTTCAGTGGGTTACAATATATGCTCGTTTCACTTTTATAATAAACGCGTTATTCAGCAGTTACAAATATTTTACTATAATAAGTTTTCTCTTGCTGTTCTCTTATGTTTAAATTAGAAACAAATTTTAAAGCACAAGTTTCGTTAGGTTAAATTATATCATTTGGTGTTAGGCTTTCTGATGTTGTGAATCCATGTATATCGTCCTCGAGATGTATGTCGTCGGTCCTTATTGTCCATATAGTTGATTTTCGCCGTTTTTTCGACCACATTTATCTCAACGCTTCACTTTCACTTTTCTTTGTGTATTGACAATGTTTTTATGTTCCCAGCTGTAGTTTTATCCTTCATCTTATGTTTGTGTTGTGTTGTCTATGTCCAGTGTAGTATTGTTTCATTTGTTATGTATGTGCGTGTGTTATGTGGTGTGTGTGTGTGTGTGTGTGTGTGTGTGTGTGTGTGTGTGTGTGTGTGTGTGTGTGAGTGAGAGAGAGAGAGAGAGAGAGAGAGAGAGAGAGAGATTTTACATCTCTCTTCTCTACTGTTTTAGTGGCTAACATGGTCAGTACGTTATTGCTTGTAATGACTTAGTCAAGTCTTCTTCATTGCCAGTGCTCCTTCTGTATGAAAGATTTCCTGTAATGTCGGGAATTTTTTGTTGTCAATTGTTGACTAGTAACTTTCATGTCCAGTTCCATGTTAGATGGTTCATGTCCCTGCTTCATCAGGCGTATTCCAAAGGTGCAATGGCTATTTTCGTAAATCCATCTTCTTATATGTTCTTTAAATCTAGTTTCGAAATTTCTGACTTTCATTACCAAGTACACTGATTTGCATTATTGACATTCTAGCTGCTGTATACCAGCTATTTTGTATTTATATTGTATCTCTACTGCAGTTAATAAATGTGACTGGAGTAGATTTCTTGTTCTGTAAGCAATATATAATCCTTGTTTCTTTAGTATAGATGCTATTGTGAGTGTTGATTTGTGTTTATATGTTAAAGTGTAACATTTTTTCTGCTAGTTATGTCACGAGTGTTACTGTTTTGTGTTTCTGTGCGTACTGCACTGTCGGTATTGTTTGTGGTTCTTTTTGTGTCTGTGTTCTCTGCTCGTTACCATTCTTGATTTTGTAGTTGAGCTGTGAAATATTTTGGTGTTATTATAACTTTATTATTGCTTCCAATAATTTTTCATAGTTTTTGTCGCTGAGTGGAATATTATTCAGTCTAAGTAACATGAACTGTAGGGCTGCTATTTTTGATTTTGTGGAATGCTTGATGTGGTATGCCTAATTGTATCTGTTGCTGTTGACTTTCTGAATATTTCAAATATTTGCTTATAGCTATCTCTCTTCATTGTTGCATCCAAGAAATGTATTTGCTTTTGCGTTTCTTTTTCCACGGTGAATTGAATGTGTAGCGTATAGTGTTACATCTGTACCAATTTTATCTACTTTCCCTGTTGGTTCATCTACCACAAGGATTATATCACATGCAAATCTGCACGAGTAAACAATTTTGAACTCTTTCTTTGTGATGATTGTATCAAAGATAGTATTTTCTGTGCGGTTAA
Organism: Schistocerca americana; assembly: GCF_021461395.2. Taxonomy (NCBI): domain Eukaryota; kingdom Metazoa; phylum Arthropoda; class Insecta; order Orthoptera; family Acrididae; genus Schistocerca; species Schistocerca americana. Next base: position 548,303,716 of record NC_060119.1, read on the forward strand.
CGAATATTTTACCAATGTTCCTGATACTGGGTATCCTATTGGAAGGTTATCTTTTGTAAGTAAAACTCGTTTCCAACCTGGAAGAAATCTTGAGATGTGGTTACTATAAGGCTTTCAGCTATTTCTCTGATAATACCTGCAGGTAATTTCTTGTATGTGAGTAGGTTTTCTTCAATTAGTTTCATTGTCCCAGTGATGGCTATCGAGATGTACGTGTTCTCTATGAAAAAAAATCACTGGGGCTGTTTGTGGTATGTGTAAGTCCTTTATTTGCGTTACAAAGTTCATTTGTGTTTCAGGCTGTTCATTCCACAGTGTTGCACATGATCTAGTTCATATGTTGCCTCACTGGAAAGTGTGATTTGTGAATTTTAGGTTGGCTTCTGAGTGTTGGTGCTTTTGGGTTCTTGTGTGTGATGCGATGCATTTGTTTGTCTAGGAGTAGATGTTGATGTCCTTTAGGTTGTTGTTTACACTTGCCTGGAAATGTGCCACAGGATCATATTTCACTTTTGTGATATTGTTAAAGATGAAGCCTTTGGTCATTTTCTATATATTATTCTTTATTGATCAGCACTGTGGTGTTCCCTTTATCAGCTCTGGTGAGTGTCGTTTTTTTTTTACTTTCTTAATAGTATTGTTTTCTATTTGAACGTTCATGCCTTGCTCTTTTTTAATATGTTGTTTATTTTCTTCTTCAGTAGTTATCATTGAAGCCCAACATTTACAGTGTTATTTTCTTGTTTCTCTTCATCTGTCAGGAAGCTTTCTGCTTTTACAATCAGGTTTTGTTTATAGCCATTGTCTAAGTTCGAATTGATGTTGTGTTCGAGAGATTTCTTCTAATAGCTGTGTTTATTTCTTTTTTAATTGCTATCTGTAGGGGTGTATTAATTTTAGATGGAATTTATGGTGATAGGTGTGCTGTGCTCTGTTGTGTTTTTCTTTCTGGTTGTGGTTTTTGTACGGTGTATATTTTAGTGTTCTTTTTGTGATGTATTCAGGATTCTGTATTTTGCTTATTACTGTTACGTTGTTAATAAATGCAGATAACTAAAGATGTACACCATCTAACATTCTATTAAGCATGAATTTCTTGCTATAAAGCGACTTGCCGACCGTTGTGGCCAAGCGGTTCTAGGCCCTTCAGTCTGGAACCGCGCGACCGCTACGCTCGCAGGTTCGAATCCTGCCTTGGGCGTGGATATGTGTGATGTCCTTAGGATAGTTAGGTTTAAGTAGTTCTAAGTTCTAGGGGACTGATGACTTTAGATGTTAAGTCCCATAGTGCTCAGAGCCATTTGAACCATTTTTATAAAGCGTCTTGATTTCGTTTTTAATTATTTATAGCACTTTGCTCTTTTGAAGACAGTATATGGATTAACAGGAAACAAAGAAAAGTATTACTGAAAAGGTGAAATGGCATTAACGACAGTACTAATTGGCCTAATTGGCTTGGAAGTAAAATAGTTCATGAGGACAAACCAAGGAAAATACACTCCTGGAAATTGAAATAAGAACACCGTGAATTCATTGTCCCAGGAAGGGGAAACTTTATTGACACATTCCTGGGGTCAGATACATCACATGATCACACTGACAGAACCACAGGCACATAGACACAGGCAACAGAGCATGCGCAATGTCGGCACTATTACAGTGCATATCCACCTTTCGCAGCAATGCAGGCTGCTATTCTCCCATGGAGACGACCGTAGAGATGCTGGATGTAGTCCTGTGGAACGGCTTGCCATGCCATTTCCACCTGGCGCCTCAGTTGGACCAGCGTTCGTGCTGGACGTGCAGACCGCATGAGACGACGCTTCATCCAGTCCCAAACATGCTCAATGGGGGACAGATCCGGAGATCTTGCTGGCCAGTGTAGTTGACTTACACCTTCTAGAGCACGTTGGGTGGCACGGGATACATGCGGACGTGCATTGTCCTGTTGGAACAGCAAGTTCCCTTGCCGGTCTAGGAATGGTAGAACGATGGGTTCGATGACGGTTTGGATGTACCGTGCACTATTCAGTGTCCCCTCGACGATCAGCAGTGGTGTACGGCCAGTGTAGGAGATCGCTCCCCACACCATGATGCCGGGTGTTGGCCCTGTGTGCCTCGGTCGTATGCGGTCCTGATTGTGGCGCTCACCTGCACGGCGCCAAACACGCATACGACCATCATTGGCACCAAGGCAGAAGCGACTCTCATCGCTGAAGACGACACGTCTCCATTCGTCCCTCCATTCACGCCTGTCGCGACACCACTGGAGGCGGGCTGCACGATGTTGGGGCGTGAGCGGAAGACGGCCTAACGGTGTGCGGGACCGTAGCCCAGCTTCATGGAGACGGTTGCGAATGGTCCTCGCCGATACCCCAGGAGCAACAGTGTCCCTAATTTGCTGGGAAGTGGCGTTGTAGTCCCCTACGGCACTGCGTAGGATCCTACGGTCTTGGCGTGCATCCGTGCGTCGCTGCGGTCCGGTCCCAGGTCGACGGGCACGTGCACCTTCCGCCGACCACTGGCGACAACATCGATGTACTGTGGAGACCTCACGCCCCACGTGTTGAGCAATTCGGCGGTACGTCCACCCGGCCTCTCGCATGCCCACTATACGCCCTCGCTCAAAGTCCGTCCACTGCACATACGGTTCACGTCCACGCTGTCGCGGCATGCTACCAGTGTTAAAGACTGCGATGGAGCTCCGTATGCCACGGCAAACTGGCTGACACTGACGGCGGCGGTGCACAAATGCTGCGCAGCTAGCGCCATTCGACGGCCAACACCGCGGTTCCTGGTGTGTCCGCTGTGCCGTGCGTGTGATCATTGCTTGTACAGCCCTCTCGCAGTGTCCGGAGCAAGTATGGTGGGTCTGACACACCGGTGTCAATGTGTTCTTTTTTCCATTTCCAGGAGTGTATAGGTAGCAGACTAGGGAAAAATTAGGTAGAGTGGTGAGATAAGAACCGAGGAGATTCTTGTCAGCGAGGAAAGGAGCATATGCAACAAGAAGAAGTGGTAGGATGGTAAGAGTTGCGTCAACACGTAGGAAATAGCTTCCATGGTACTAGACAGAGCCGTTGAGGGTAAATCCATAGAATATATAGAGCAAATAATCTAGTACTTTAGCTGTAACTGCTGCTCCCAGATGAAGAGACCGGCACTAGAGGGAAAGTCGTGACGAGACACATCGGACGAGTCGCAAAACTCACATCTTCTGCGAAACTACCCTCGCAAACTGCTATGCATTATCAAGTATTACTGGTTGCTCCTTCTTAAGCTTAAAGAAGTTAATTAAAGATAATTTTACACCAGATGCTTTCCACTTTTATGTGTACAGCATCCTCTGAGGTTGTTCTGGAAATATGAATACATAAGATAAGGAGGAACGAAACTTCTGGTCAGGTGAATACAGGGTTATTAATACAAAATCAAATAGGGGTAATGCAGGAGTAGGTTTAATAATGAATAAAAAAAATAGGAGTGCGGGTAAGCTATTACAAAGAGCATAGTGAATGCATTATTGTGGCCAAGATAGATACGAAGCCCACGCCTAACACAGTAGTAAAAGTTTATATGCCAACTAGGGTGAAATGTATGATGAGATAAAAAAAATTATTCAGATTGTGAAGGCAAACGAAAATTTAATACCAATGGGTGACCGCAGTTCGATAGTAGGAAAAGAAAGAGAAGGAAACGTAGTAGGTGAAATGGGGCTAAGGAATGAAAGAGGAAGCCGCCTGGTAGAATTTTTCACAGAGCGTAACTTAATCATCGCTAATACTTGGTTAAAGACTCATGAAAGAAGGTTGTATACACGGAAGAGGCCTGGAAAACTGGAAGGTTTCAGACAGATTATATATTGGTAAGACAGAGGTTTAGGAACTAGGTTTTAAATTGTAAGGCACTTGCAGGGGCAGATGTGGACTCTGACCACAATCTATTGGTTATGAACTGTAGATTATAACTGAAGAAACTGCAAAAAGGTGGGAATTTAAGGAGATGGGACCTGGATAAACTGACAGGACGAGAGGTGGTAGAGAGTTTCAGGGAGAGCATTAGGGAACAATTGGCAGGAATGGGGGAAAGAAATACAGTAGAAGAAGAATGGGTATCTTTGAGAGATGAAGTGGTGAAGGCAGCAGAGCATCAAGTAGGTAAAAAGACGAGGGCTAGTAGAAATCCTAGGGTAACAGAAGAAATATTGAATTTAATTGATGAAAGGAGAAAATATGAAAATACAGTAAATGAAGCAGGCAAAAAGGAATACAAACGTCTCAAAAATGAGATCGACAGGAAGCGCAAAATGGCAAAGCAGGGATGGTTAGAGGACAAATGTAAGTATATGGAGGCATATGTCTCTAGGGGTAAGATAGATACTGCCTACAGGAAAATTAAAAAGACCTTTGGAGAAAAGAGAACCACTTACATGAATATCAAGAGCTCAGATGGAAACCCAGTTCTAAGCAAAGAAGGGAGAGCAGAAAGGTGGAAGGAGTATATAGAGGGTCTACAAAAGGGCGATGTACTTGAGGACAATATTATGGAAATGCAGGAGGATGTAGATGAAGATGAAATAGGAGATATGATTCTGCGTGAAGAATCTGACAGAACACTGAAATACCTAAGTGGAAACAAGGCCCTGGGAGTAGATAACATTCCATCAGAACTACTGATAGCCTTGGGAAAGCCAGTCCTGACGAAACTCTACCATCTGGTGAGAAAGATGTATGAGACAGCCGAAATAGCCTCAGAGATCAAGAATACAATAATGCCAATTCTAAAGAAAGCAGGTGTTGACAAATGTGAAAATTACCGTACTGTCAGTTTAATAAGTCACGGCTGCAAAATACTATCACGAATTCTTTACAAACGAATGGAAAAACTGGTAGAAAGCGACTTTGGGGAAGATCAGTTTGGATTCCGTAGAAATGTTGGAACACGTGAGGAAATACTGACCGATTAAGGAAAGGTAAACCTACGTTTCTAGCATCTGTAGACTTAGAGAAAGCTTTTGACAATGTCGACTGTAATACTCTCTTTCAAATTCTTTAGGTGGCAGGGATAAAATACAGGGAGCGAAAGGCTGTTTACAATTTGTACAGAAACCAGATAGCAGTTATAAGAGTCGAGAGGCATGAAAGGGAAGCAGTGGTTGGGAAGGTAGTGAGAAAGGGTTGTAACCTATCCCCGATGTTATTCAATCTGTATATTGAGCAAGCAGTAAAGGAAGCAAAAGAAGAATTCGGAGTAGGAATTAAAATCCATGGAGAGGAAATAAAAACTTTGAGGTTTGCCGATGACATTGTAATTCTGTCAGAGACAGAAAAGGACCTGGAAGAGCAGTTGAAAGGAATGGACAGTTTTTGAAAGGAGGATATAAGATGAACATCAACAAAAGTAAAACGTGGAGTAGTCGAATTAAGTCGGGTGATGCTGAGGGAATTAGATTAGGAAATGAGACACTTAAAGTGATAGATGAGTTTTTTTGGATAGCAAAATAACTGATGATGGCCGAAGTAGAGAGGATATTAAATTTAGACTGGCAATGGCAAGGGAAGCGTTCCCGAAGAAGAGAAATTTGTTATCATCGAGTATAGATTTAAGTGTCAGGAAGTCGTTTCTTAAATTATTTGTATGGAGTGTAGCCATGTATGGAAGTGAAACGTGGACGATAAATAGTTTAGACAAGAAGAGAATAGAAGCTTTAGAAATGTGGTGCTACAGAAGAACGCTGAAGATTAGATGGGTAGATCACATAACTAATGAGAAGGTATTGAATAGAATTGGGGAGAAGAGGAGCTTGAGGCACAACTTGACTAGAAGAAGGGATCGGTTGGTAGGACATGTTCTGAGACATCGAGGGATCACCAATTTAGTATTGGAGGGCAGCGTGGAGGGTAAAAATAGTAGAGGGAGACCAAGAGATTAATACACTAAGCAGATTCAGAAGGATGTAGGATGCAGTGGGTACTGGGAGATGAAGAATCTTGCACAGGATAGAGTAGCATTGAGAGCTGCATCAAACCGTTCTCTGGACTGAAGACCACAACAACAAGATATTTGTACATTTTGGTTGTCATAGATTAAAAACATTATTTCTGTATAAAGTAGGCGTGTGTTTTTCTTACGCTGTTTTTGTCTCTTGGTCGCATATTCTGAAAATCACTGCTATTTCCTTCGATGTTAGCGGAGGGTGAAGTTGAAATAAACTGCATTCACACTTGGTAAATATCAACCCTTTATGGAAGCTCTTTTTCTCACCAGTTTTTGGCGTTATTTCCAATTTACCTCACTTTGCAAATAGAAATGTAGTTACACGTGTTGTGCCTGCGTGCAGGCTGTGGGTGTTGGCACCCTGTAAGACTATTTTTGTATCCTTGTGTGTGTGTGTGTGTGTGTGTGTGTGTAGGGTGAGGGAGGATGGATGTATGGAGAGAGAGAGAGAGAGAGAGAGAGAGAGAGAGAGAGGGAGAGAGAGAGAGAGAGAGAGGGGGAGAGAGAGAGAGAGAGAGAAAGAGAGAGAGGGTGTGTGTAAGTGAGTGTAAATGAATATGGAGAAACCAATAATAATGTTATAACAGCTGCTTCGGAAGAGGGGCTTGCAAACAAATATGCCATTCATTAACTTGATTTACACCCAAATTTACGTCTTACTTTGCATTCACATCAACAAGAAGAATATGCGTATTTGAAAAAAAAGCAAGCTACCGAAAAAATTTTGGAGATAAATTACTTGCATACAATTACATAATTTTTAATTAAATCAAATTTGTGTTCACTAATGGACGGACGGTTAGGTTGGAAAATATTGCAGTCCATCCGGTGACTGAGGCTTTTGAGTTTCCTAACTGAATCCCCACTACAATTTTTAACATAGTCGATCAACTTACATATATGTTTTATCACTGCACGACCTCCACGAACTAGTGCAAATCACTATTCTTCATTCCCAAAAGAAAATTAGCAAAATTTTTGAAAAATTACTTTCCCAAAAGTAAAAAATGAAATTGGTTAGAGAAGCATTTAACCTGCCTTTGAATGATGCTAGAACTCATTATAAACATGAAAGGTATCTGTTACGTATTTCATTCGTTTCTTTTAGGCATGTAATTTCATAAAACACCAGGCGGTATTTTTTTAGATTTTTATTTTGTTCAGAAAGTATGAAATATAATATATGTAAATATCGATCGGTATTGAATTATTAGTAATTTGCAAAGGAAAGCCGTTAAATTTCAATGTGTTGTAATTTAACATTAATGTTATTTTTCAACCCGAAAGAAATAATTTCGGTATTTCAGCACAAATGTAAGCTTTTATGCGCAAAATGGTCTTAACCATCTAAAATTTTTGACAATTCATAAACATAACTAGAAGCAGCTGATCATGAAAAATTCTGACTTTACCTCAAATCACTAATTAAGTATTTGTTAATACCATGATTACTTTCAAGCAGTTACTTTTTTCCCAAACTACTCACGCTGGTCAATTTGAAACTCCATTTTTGCATTTGCCTTTCTTCTTTGGCTATGAAAATTCCGACAAAAATCCATCTCGTAATTTCTATGGGGCCTACATTTGTTCCACTCAAACCTTTTATACTGAATGTAGTCGTTGTCGTAGCATCGGATTATTATGGATCTAATTACTTTCTACAGCTATGTTTCTCTCGTTGTTGTTAATAAGGACTCATGATTTAACCAGTTACATGCCTCCTGGTAAGTGTAAAGAGCTTCATCACTTGTCTCTTACTTACCACACTTCCTCGTGTATTCGTGCAGTCTTTTGATTGTTTCAAACCTAGTTCTCCAAAGACGAGAAGATGCAGTCACGGAAAGCTGACTTGTTGATCTGTACACTGAGTTCATTTTGATAAGCCAATGTTTTAGAAAGCAGTTTCAGGTCATTATCTGTGGAGCAGCCACTATTAGGGTTTATATCAGTGACCACAGAGGATTTGGAAACAGCGCCACAACGGTCTTCACAAAAAGCATGCCTCACGCATTAATTCGGGAGATCTTAAAAACCTGAGGTTAAATGTTAGTTTATCAACAGGAAGTACTAAAAGCTACGAACTGTTTGGAAGTTTAAAATATTCTAAGAAGAATGCAGTAACTGATTCCACTTTGTTTATATGCTTACATAAATCGCGAGAAATGTTAAAAAGGCCTAGACCGAGACGACTAAAAATCAAACAGGGATCTGTCCCAACATGGATCGTTAAAATATACTGGATTGCCATTCTAGATACTTTTCCTTAGCGAGAGACGGCGGACGTCATCCTCTATAGCATACCGCCAGTAGATGTGCTATGCACCTTATCTTGTGCGTAAGTCTTGCTTGAGAAAACAAAGCTTAGAATTATGATCTTGTTTTTGCTGAGATCCTTGCTATGTAACAAACAGTGCTCAGCCAAAGAGCAACCTTGCACGGCTATAAACTTTCATTTCTGATGCTTCCAGAAAGTGCAACGAAGGCTAATGCGTGACTATGCAAGACTTACGAAGTGTTTCTTGAGAAGGCCACCCTCTTTCACTCTCATTTTCAATTCCACAGCTGTCAGTAACGATATTAATCGTAATATTATGTGCGTTTGTTTCTCAAGTTAGAAAAACATAGCCTTAGCATCGCCAGGTCAAATTTGAGTTGTGGAAGATGATTGGCAGTATGTAAGGAACACATGCTGTTCACTATAATTTTGCATTAAATTCTATTTTGTGTTTCTTTGTTTTACAAATTGCAGACAGTATTCTGTGGGTTGGTTGTCGCGATGTTTTCAATCTCACGAAGATACCACGTACTGAATAACAACGAAAATGTGCTATGAGATACATTCTCTATGGAACAAATAACCTCAAATGAACTTATCTACTGAATTTCATGTTATGTGGTGTACACTGTGTGCGTCCGTAACACAATAAATATGCTTTCCGACCATTTGTTCAGTACCTCAATCCAATCGGCTCTGGGCCTACTATCACCTGGCTCAGTTTGACCCAAAACGTTTGAGACACCCTGTACGCCACGCAACCGTTTGCTATTGTTTTCTCTTGTTGGCAACAATACAGGCATTTGTAATGACTATTGTTATACGTCTCTCAGGTAAGAACGCTGTATTAATTATATTTAGACGAGTTTTCTGGCCGTAGTAAGCAGGGAGAGGTCAGTGTCGGAGGACTTCAGTTATGGAAGATAAAAGCGGTGGCGCGTTTTATTTTACAGGTTACTATCCGTCTGTGTAGGGGCTGTAATTTTTTATATTCTTTTTTTTTTTTTTTTAAACCAGCAAGGTAAAACAGAGGCCACTACTTCCACCACATCAAGTGGATTTAGTGCTCACGTACTCACACTGAGCGTGAACACTTCCCAGTTTACCAATGGGGGATAATTGAAAATTATTATTACTATTATCGGTGCCATTCGTGCAATGGTCGTGCCAGGCGCGCGATATTGAATCTCGATCCTATCATTAATAGCGCGAGACCTGGACGACCTTGTAGCAACCGTTATAGTTCTTCATTATTCTACTGTGACACTAAGGATGGTTTCACGCAATGAAAGGGAGAATGTACAGATTAAAGGACTCATTTATTTAACAGTTGAATACTGAACAATTATACAATCAAATGGGGGTGGGGGGAGAAAGAATTGAGTTCAGCAGCTTGCCCCAACGCTCGTTCATAATAAGCCACGATAGCAGGAGACAAGGAATTTTAGGGACGATCGCCGTATTATCAAATGGGGTCCAATTCACTAAAGGAAGGGGTCGCAGGCATGCAACGACGACCACCATGAATCAGCCAAAGACTAAGAAAGATGCTACTGTGGGTGAATCGCTAGGTAGCCTCCTGTACTAAAGGAATACAACCAGCAAGACGCGAAACTATTCATATAACTTTGGCTCGCGGTCCGACTACGTTAACGAAACATGAAGGGGCGCCAGACACTCACCACGTGGCGTAGGACAAAGGGCACAAGTTTTCGAGCTAGGAAGACATAAATTCTGAGTCGAATTTTACACAGGAGAACTGAAAGAGCTACTGTCGGACGAAGTGGAACAGTGAGCATGAATGTATGCACTTTAGTGCCGTACTGCAAGCTTCTGTGACTAACCAACACGTCTCGCACATTATGCCCGACTGTATAAGGAAAACCCTACAGCCTGATAACACGGAAAACATTTCATAAACCGTAATTCAAGGAGCGCACATCAGTACAATGACCTATAAGGTTCCCTCTGGGCCGCAGGGCGCGAATCTACAGAGCACGTCGGCGCTCATGCTTACCGAACTTCATCTCCTGGAAGCAGCGCCTCCGGCCTCAGGCACGGTCACACTAGAACTGACTACTGCCCCTTTGTCCACTATCCATCTGCGGAGGGCGGTTGGCGTCCGCCCGCGAAAAACGGGCGCGCACCTGAACTGGCCAATCATAGGGCCGGAATTTCACAGGGAGGCGACCTCGCGACGTTAAAGTTGAGAAGAAATATCAGTTACAAGGTTGGTAAGGCAGGTTGGGGAACTGAGAGCAGGAGAAACTTTGGCCACTACTGAACTTTCAAACGCCACCACGTGCTACCCTGGCGATCGGAAAAGGATAGGAAACGGGGAGCCATCATGGCTGCTAGGAAGACTGCTGCCCTCGCCCATAAATAAAGAAAATTCCTGGGGCCAAACTCCTCTCACAGATCAGTGTGAGACAAGCTGTAAAAATCGTCAAATAAATCGGGCAACCCATAGAAATTATTAATATTACCTGAATTATTAGTTTACCGAATACCAGAATGTGTGGATTAGAAATATGAAATGGGAGCACTGAATGGTGAATGAAGTGCGCGTCTTTCAAAGACTTTATCTGATAAGGTCATGTTTAGGAATAAGAAGTAAGCCTTAGTTTCTGTCTAAATATAGGATAACAATTTTGCAACTTTTGCTTGATTATAATGTTAAAAGTGTTACTAATTTATCATATACATCAGCCACAACATGCAATTCATTGTTTTGGTTCTTAATCCAGTTATTAACTGTATCTTGCATATGTGTTACGTTTGACAGAACAGTCAATATATTCTTTTTCAGAGCCCCGTCTGTGAATGGAATCCTGTTTATTCTTGAGGAGAAGGAGGAAGATGCAACAGAGGCACAAGAGTGAAAATTAATTGAGGCAGAAATGGGTTAAGCCGGGGACTGTCTGTGACCACAGCTGAAATGTTATGGATATGTTTTATTAATAGTGTTCTGTGTTCAACCACAATATATATAATTAGTGTGCAATGTGTTTCGAAGCTACAACTCGTTTCCAAGGACATGCATGACGGAGGATAATACTGACCTTCCCTGGCGAAGGTACGCCATCTATAAACAGCCGTGTAGCAACGTGCAGTTAACACCCAGGAGAATGACTTTGACTTTACTACCAAGTAAGATGGGGTAAGTCACATACACTCACGTTTACACACGTACATACACACATACAACCAATTGTGAAACAAAGCAATATGGCTACATGGTTAATAGGGTGTAGCTCCAACTATGGTATGCAACACAGCAGAAAATATGGATGGCATGGGATCGACAAGATCATAGTAAATTTTCGGAGGTATGTGGCAACAGATGTCTAAGCACAGGTCATGCAACTCTCGTACTGCTTAGTCTTGATATAGGCAAAGCAATAGCTAGAGCTGTTTCCATTATTCCAGCCGATGAACTCAATCGGTACTTTGCATTACCTACAACCACAACTGAATCTCAAACGAACAGAGACTCATTGATTACTTCATGGGGGAAAACGACTGCAGCCACCAAAAATTCTATACAATGCATGTAACTTGCAGTAGCGTCAAAAAAGCCATCATGCATATTGGATCATCATCTACTGCTAACGATGGCATCACGGTCAAAATGTGAAACTTGTTATTGACCCAGTAGTGCTCATTATAACAGACACTTCAACCACTCCTTAACCAGGAGTGTTTTCCCTGGGGCCTAGAAACAAAGACTAATTAAGTCATAAACTAACAATGATGTTGCCGCAGCACTCTCTGATTACCGATCTATTCCTGTTCTGTCCAAGGCCTTAGAATATATAGTCCACGATCAGCTAACAAACTACCTAACTATAAACAGCCTCCTAGACGAATAATCAGGCTTCACTAAACATCGCGGTACGTCTGCCTCAATAAATGTAACAGATGGCCTGAAGCTTGCCATGAACGTACAAGGGGCAACTATAATATGCTTCTTAGACTTCAGGAAAGCGTCTGACTATGTCGACTACGACATTTTACGTGCCAAACTTAGCAGCCTAACTTTCTCGACAAGTGCAGTGCAATGGTTTCTGTCATGCCTGACTTCTCACCAGCAATGCGTCATATCCGGCACCATAAAGTCACCATGGAGATAAGCAGTGCCAGGCACCGTCGAGGGTTCGGCATTATGTTCGACACTCTTTTCATTGTACGTAAATGATGTGTGATAAGATTCGCCCTCCTGCAAATACCACACGTACGCTGATGACCTCTGTTTTGGATTGGCAAGAGAGCCAACCCACTATGAGAGGAAGCCGAAAGGCACGCGTTTTAGCTCACGCAGGCTGGCGTGAGGTCTGGAAGAGTCAAGGAAATTAGACTAGAAAAAAACGTACGTAGCTGCTGGAATACTTAACTTTAATCCATAATTGATGAACATCGCTCTTGACGGTACATGTTTTACAGCATCAATAGTAACTGGTAATGGCGCCTTGCTAGGTCGTAGCAAATGACATAGCTGAAGGCTATGCTAACTATCGTCTCGGCAAATGAGAGCGTATTTTGTCAGTGAACCATCGCTAGCAAAGTCGGCTGTCCAACTGGGGCGAGTGCTAGGAAGTCTCTCTAGACCTGCCGTGTGGCGGCGCTCGGTCTGCAATCACTGACAGTGGCGACACGCGGGTCCGACGTATACTAACGGACCGCGGCCGATTTAAAGGCTACCACCTAGCAAGTGTTGTGTCTGGCGGTGACACCACAACCTCCAGCTGTATCTAAGTGCAAAGCCAATAAACCTGAAGACAGGTATCGAGAATCTCAGTACCGACCTCTTTGCGCTATCAAAATGGGTGCAGGCTATAAGGTTAAAGCTCAGTCCATCTGAAACCCAAGCGGTACTGGTTGGTCATTTTTGGCTCATTAGTCAAAAATACAGGAGTCCCTTCCATCTTTAACACTCAATGGGACAAATATCAGCTTCCCTCCTTCAGTCTTAGAGTAATAAGAGATGAAAATCTAATTTGGACTGAGCATGTAACTGTAATGTGCCAGAAGGCATCAGCATCTCTCCATGACCTACAAAAATATAAAATGCTCTTCCTTCTTGCAATGAAAAAGAAATTTGTAGAAACACTTACACTTCGAGTTACTGATTACAGCGATGTTATCCTGCGAGGTCTTTCTCAGGAATCTCACGGTGCTTGAAACTGGTTGTGAATGCCAATGTTCGTTATATCGCTGATGTTCGATGTTTTGATCACATTTCACCCCCATAATGCAGAGCTATCCTGGTCGAGTGTCTTCTCTACTGTCACCCATGAACACTGTGTTTCATGTCTCTCCTCGACCTTAATGCCTTTGTCTGAACAACGTGGCTGAAACACATTTACGCATCAGAGCAAAATCCTTTCTGTGCCACTCGATCGTTCAGCCACTTTCCTGAAGCTACTCTCAGCAGCAGGAAACCGACGCTGCATTGACTTCCCGCATTATATTAGAGAACTGAATAACATCTTCAGCTTCAGCAGACAGTTAATGATCTATCTACTAAAGCAACAATATGCACTCCTTACCCTTGTACCTGTACATCCCTCTTTCCAACCTGATCTTCCTCGCTTTCCAATATTCCTAGCCGATACAGTCCCCTTAAATTTCCCTTCTCCAGAACTCGCAATATCATAAAATATCTAGAGGTGTTTCGTACATCTATAAATTATTCTTATATCTGCCACTATCACTGTTGCTATAATTCTAAATATTATTGCGATTATTGTTGTTACTACTATTGCTGTTGCTGTTATCACTATTAGTGGCAGCAGCTGCAGTAGTACAGGTACAGCCATGTATTAACTTTTTTAATTCATAGTCAGTATAGTTAATTCACTCTGGCAATTTAGACACTCAAATAATTTTAATATTAGTTGTCATGTAAAAATTGTTATTTCTAAGTAACTATGGTGTACAGAAGCTACTGTACGTGTGAAGCCCTGCTCCGGTGTAAGAGAAGGCCTGATGGCCGTAATCAAATCAGGTTAACTAAACAAACAAAAACAGTAAACAAATAAGCTACACCCCGACAGTTTGCGGTTGCGATGCTGCCGTCGATAGCGTCCCATATGCGTTCCATTGGGATTTGGCCAGGCGAACTTTGTGGCCAAGACATCGAGGTGAGTTTATTATACGTTTCTCAAATTACTGTGGCACGATTGTAGCCTCGTTACGCTTACAGTTATGGTGCTGGAAGATGTCATCGCTTTCGGGAAAAAAATCAAGGATGAGGGGATACAGAGGTTTCACAGTAACAACCACGTAGTTCACAGTCGCTATGGCGCTTTCTATTACTACCACGGGTCCCCCCCTCCTCCCGTGCGTCATAATGCCTCCATTGGCCGACGACGTGGCGTGGGTCATGTTGCGAACAGCCGTTAGTTACAGTCGTGTAACAAGAAACAAAATTCATAGAGTAGTTGACGGTTTCCACTAATCGACGGGCCAATCTATTCCGTCCCTACTGCAGTCGTGATTGACGACGACAACGTCGGATCAACACGGGAACACATAGTGAAACGTCCCCTTAGAAACATTTATGAATGACTGTGCTGATAAACCCCTTACGTTATTTGATTTTCAAACATCTGAGCAGAACTGAACGTACTCAGACATTTCTCTCGTTACTTATTCTGATCAACACTAAACTGATGCACAACATTTTTAGCGCAACGCAATCTGACTTTGAATAATCCCTACAAAAGAATGGCCCAGACTAACATTAACCTATACCTTTCACGATTCACTTACATCACAAAAACCTTCGTTACTCGAACTACTGCAATGCAGCGAGCGCCAATATTGCCAGCTAAATAAAATATTCTAACTACTGAAGTCGCTAACTACTGATAGGCGTAGTTAGTAAGTGAAAGACTTTGATAGAGAACAAACAATGTATTTACCTTAATAGTGGTCAAAAGTCATATATATATATATATATATATATATATATATATATATATATATAATCAGTCCATGATAACCAATATTACAAATTTACTCTTTCTGATGCACACACGTCCAGATCGTCCGCTCTCAAATCTCCGCCATCTCTTCCCCACATCCACCACTGCTGGCGGCTCGCCTCCAACTGCAGAACGCTACGCGCTGTTAACATCCAGCTGCCCAACACTAGAATAGCAAACAACAATGCAAACCAGCCACAGACTGCACACAGCACAGCCAGTGATTTTCATACAGAGCGCTAAGTGGCGTTACCAACATAAAAACCTAAACAGCCTACTTACATAGCCCCCATGCTCCCCACAAAAATATTTTACAAATTGATTTGGGCAGTGGCCAATAATGATTTGAAAAAATTTTTCACAATTACAATAACTAAGATATCAAATGCACACACTTATTGATACAATGTTGGTCAAAAGTTTAAAATTTTCTAACAGTCCAAAAAAGACAGTCCTGATCATTCATCACACTATTAATTACAATTTTATGCACAAAGTCTGAGCAGTAAAAGAAAATGCACACGGAAGTAGTGGATTTCCATGCAGTCTTGAAGAAGTAATGTTGTCCTTCAGACAGAAAGATATTGCTGACTCTTGACGTGCGCCCGCATCTCGTGGTCGTGTGGTAGCGTTCTCGCTTCCCACGCCCGGGTTCCCGGGTTCGATTCCCGGCGGGGTCAGGGATTTTCTCTGCCTCGTGATGGCTGGGTGTTGTGTGCTGTCCTTAGGTTAGTTAGGTTTAAAGTAGTTCTAAGTTCTAGGGGACTGATGACCATAGATGTTAAGTCCCATAGTGCTCAGAGCCTTGTCTTGACATGCAGACAGGTAATGGTCCACAACAGAGCAAACCCACAGCAAAGTCAGTCAAGTTGAAGAATATTGGCCGGTTGGTCATCACAGAGTAGACCCACTGTAGTCCTGGTAGAGATTATGGTATTGGTGGGCCACCAGAGGTGCAGACCCACTGCAGTCCTTGTAGAAATAATGGTATTGGTGAGCCATAAATGGTGCAGACCCACTATAGTCCTTGTAGAGACGGCTAGCAGCCATCTGTTGCGACTGTGCAGCTGCACAATCACCATCGAAGAGTCTTGCAGACAATATAGCAAGTCCATAAACCACCACTTGTGCACTCACAAAGTTTTTGGAATTGTCCTTAGAACCAGAAATGCTGTTAACCAGTCCCTTGCTGAATTATTAACAAATGTGCAAACACTAACAGTTCCAACTTCTCACATATTGTGCAATTACTAAGACCAACAGAAATGTGTGAAGTGAAATGTAACTTAATTTGAAGAAATGGTGTCTATACAATTATAAATTTACAATATAAGAATACAATTACAAAGGTACAAAATACATAATTAAAGAACATAACAATACAGATAACATTTGTAGTAATAGGGGCTTTACAAAAGAATAGAAATAAACATATACATCAGTGTTACAGGAATTCTGACATAAGTAAATACATAAAAGGTCTGAATAACTTTCGAAACATCAACTTCACATGTGAGCATTAAAACAAAACAGAATAAATAATGTCTAAACATCTTTACAAAGTAAATAACATATTATAAATGCGAATTGTATTCCTCATCATAGTGAATGTAGCTGAGTATTAGAAAAATCCTACAACATAAGTCTTATCAGATAAACACATAAAGACAGGAAGAACACAAATGCACAAGGTACACAGACACATAGTGGAATAACACGAAGGACAGGTCAGGGTTTGTTTTCAGTGTGGGATTTGGTACTGCAGTCCAACCCAAAACTTCATTTCATAGATGTTTCCTCTTATTTCACTTTTTTTTATACCTTGTCCATGCATTTCTTCCAATTCATCACAACTCATTCTCTTATATAGCCTACCCCCTCTTAAGCTAACTTAAATCTACTGAGCTCAGATGCTAAACTAAGGGACGAGGCAATGCAGCAGTACAAAACAATTAATAAAAGCAGCACTGACAAAAAAATGCAAATTGGCAAAGCAAGCAGCAGTATATCTAAATTAGCAAAGCAAATGCAACATTACAACTAATATAAGGCAATGTGCAGCAAATAAGAAAAATAAATCAGTAGTAAAACTGGCTTAACAGAGTAATACAAAGTGAAATTCAGTAGCACTATACGTGGCAAACAGCAGCAGCAAATGCAATACCTTACAGCTAAACATGACAAACCCACAAGCAGAAAAAATAGTACACTAAAGACAACAATGCAGATAAGGGAAATGTATATGCACATCTTAATGTCTATGTAGTTAAAGTGGTGCACCGCAGCTTATTGTACAAAAAAAAATTACCAAGTACTTGAAAAGAAAATTATGTATGCAGTTACTGTTATTAGTCCCTTCGCCGGCCGGGGTGGCCGAGCGGTTCTAGGCGCTACGGTCGCAGGTTCGAATCCTGCCTCGGGCATGGATGTGTGTGATGTCCTTAGGTTAGTTAGGTTTAAGCAGTTCTAAGTTCTAGGGGACTGATGATCTCAGATGTTAAGTCCCATAGTGCTCAGAGCCATTTGAACCATTTTATTAGTCCCTTCTTATTGTTCTTTCCTTTCCTTTCGTTATTGGGATTAGGAGAACTAACTTCTACAAATTCACCTTGTCGAGAGGGCCCTGCCCTGTTTGAATCCCGCCAGTTCTGATGAAATTCAGGTCTGTCGTTATGATTATATTGTCTGTCGTCACGTCGGTGATTTGTGTAATTAATTTCTTGTCGGTCGCGTAGTAGAGATCTTCTCCCTGAGTCGTAACTGCGCGGAGGACCGTTGTGTCTGAAGTTATTCTGTCTCCCTTGATAATAATTGTTTTGGTTCCCATATTGTCTGTTTCTCTGATTGTCTCTGTGATAGCCATTACCGCAGAGAGGTGATCTATCCCTGTAATTATTACTACTCTGCCATAGGGGTGGTGTCTGTTTTGGTCACGATTTACGTTGTAAGAATAGCCTTGTCGTGTCCAGTTAATGTTTCTGTCATCACGGAATTGTGACGGATGTGACTTGTAATGATTGTTTTCCTGTTTTCGCGTCCTGCGATTGTCAGTGTCAATTTCCAACTCTTGTAAGAGTCCCTGAAAATGTCGTCTTTGCAACGTCCTGCCAAAATAATATGTCGTAAATATTCAGGCAATTTGATTAAGCAAATGTGGATGAGTTCTGAGGGGCTGTATGGGTTTGACAAGTACTGATTCTTGTGCAACATGTCTTCAAAATATTTCACAAGACTGGAAAATTCAGATTGATCGAAATGTTTCATCATTATAATGCTATGTTTTACTCTGTCATGTGTAGCTTGAGACCAATATGCTGAGAGGAAGGCATGATAAAATTCTCCTTCACTGTGACAATCGTGAATGACTGATCGCATTCTTACAGCTGGTTCATTCTCTAAGTAGCCACACATAAATTCTAACCTGTGCTCTAATGACCAGTTGGGAGGAAAACAATGATAGAAGTGATGAAGCCATGCTTGTGGATGAATGTCAATGCCGGAATTCTTAAATGTTTTGAGTTTACGTGTAGTAGTGAACAACTTATGGTCAAAATCATCATGTCGGCGAGTCGCATATCGGTCATTGTTACTTCGTTTCGGCGGTACAATCTCAAAATTCAGTGCGCCTTGCCAATATATTTCATAATTTCCGAAATGCCCTGTGTTATTATTTTGTGACTTTTCCGTATTTCTAAGTCCCTCTTCCCGTGTTGGAGGGCGAGTCTCCTCTGAAATATGTAATTCTTGTATTACCTGTGTCAACTGATCTTGTACTTCCCGGATTTCTCTTTTGTACTGTGTATTGATTTGATTTTGATTTTGTTTGAATTTTCTAATTTGTTCATACTCTTCTGTGTCAGTGAAGGCTATGGGTCTTGTGTCATTCAGATCATCATCTAGCTTTGTGGATAAGTTGGTGAACTCATCCGAAAGTTCGGCTACTTGCTCCGATAGAGAACTTATTTCCTCAGTGTGTTTTTCTGAACCAAGTTCCAGAGTGTCCATTTGTGTTGAAATCGTGTCTACTGTGTCCTTTAAGTTTTCCTGAGTTTTTGCAAGTTGCGTAACCGAATCGGTAGATGCAACTGAGTCAATTTTAGCTTGCAAGGTGTCGTGATTTTCATGAACAATAGTTTGCAGTTCTTTTATGGCTGCTTCGTGATTCTCTAATGCATTTTCATGACGCGAAAAAATAGGTTGTAAATGCTCACAAATTTGTGTTTTTGCGTCATTACAGACTTTTTGA
This sequence comes from Schistocerca americana, assembly GCF_021461395.2. Lineage (NCBI taxonomy): Eukaryota > Metazoa > Arthropoda > Insecta > Orthoptera > Acrididae > Schistocerca > Schistocerca americana. The sequence continues at coordinate 548,323,223 of NC_060119.1, forward strand.
CATTTCGATTCGATTTTAAGTAACTCAGCAGTTAAACCTTCACGTGTTTGTTCAAGCGTGGTGTCTAACTTTTGAAGCTGTTGCTGTAACTGTTTTTGATTTTGTTCCATTGCGTCTAACTGTTGCTGTGTTTGTCTCTGGTGTTGTTCCATTGTGTCTAACTGTTGCTGTGTTTGTCTCTGATTTTGTTTCGTTTGTTGCATTAATTGCAATAATAATGTATTAGTGTCTGGAATCTGTTCCTCTATGCTTTTCGGCAGTGCATTTGCACCGGCAACATTCATATTTTGAAGAGCAGAAAATGTGTCTTGACTTACTTGAGAAAACGGTGAGGACGCAAAACCTGAATCTGAGGTGAACTGTTGCCGACCGATCGATCGATAATGCTTCCCTGTTCACTAATTGTTTCACTGTCTACACCATTATTTGCAGCCCGCTCCATTTCCCTATGTATAATTACCAAATTACTACTTTGAACACTAGTTAATTCATTACTCGGCGGCGCTGGTACATTGTTATCGTCTTCACTGTCATTTCTCAGTTTACTTTGGAGCCTAGTATTACGTTTTTCACACACCATAATTGTCACAATATTTCACACGATAACACAGAAAAGCACAATTTGAAGAGCAAAATAAAAAAACAGATTAACATAGCACTGAAAATAATATCTCGTTAATTGCTAGTGCAGCTGCAAAATACTTGGTGCAAATCTACATGCATGCCACAACTGTTTTACTGTACAACAATGAAAACTTACAACTACAAAGAAGATTCTCTCTACAATTACGCGCTAGCAATAAACAATAGCTACACTAATTACACAAACTACAAGAAAAAATCAGAAGATTCCAGTGAGGTATCCTCGGCTAAGGGTCGACATATGAAACGTCCCCTTTGAAAAATTTATGAATGACTGTGCTGATAAACCTCTTACGTTATTTGATTTTCAAACATCTGAGCAGAACTGAACGTACTCAGACATTTCTCTCTTTACTTATTCTGATCAACACTAAACTGACGCACAATATTTTTAGCGGAACGCAATCTGACTTTCAATAATCCCTACAAAAGAATGGCCCTGACTGACATTAACCTATACCTTTCACGATTCACCTACATCACAAAAACCTTAGTTACTCGCACTACTGCAATACAGCGAGCGCCGATACTGCCAGCTTAATAGAATATTCTAACTATTGAAGTCACTAACTACTGATAGGCATAGTTAGCAAATGAAAGATTTTGATAGAGAACAAACAATGTATTTACCTTAATAGTGTTCAAAAGTCATAATATATATATCAGTCCATGATATCCAGTATTACAAATTTACTCTTTCTGATGGACACACGTCCAGATCGTCCGCTCTCAAAACTCCGCCATCTCTCTCCCCACATCCACCACTGCTGGCGGCTCACCTCCAACTGCGCAACGCTACGCGCTGTTAACATCCAATAGGTCGTATGCTGCGGAGCGCCGTATTGGTTCAAATGGCTCTGAGCACTATGGGACTTAACATCTATGGCCATCAGTCCCCTAGAACTTAGAACTACTTACACCTAACTAACCTAAGGACATCACACAACACCCAGTCATCACGAGGCAGAGAAAATCCCCGACCCCTCCGGGAATCGAACCCGGGAACCCGGGCGCGGGAAGCGAGAACGCTACCGCACGACCAAGAGCTGCGGACAGCGCCGTATTCGTCAGTGTACACCGAAACACTTGCGCCTGCACCAGTATTGTATTCTGTTATTAGGTCCGTCACATATCGCCGCCTGTCCAGCTTAATAAAGTGAGCAACCCTCCAACCGCCACGTTCTGGGATGACACGTGGACCGTCAGCACCCTGCCGTGTATTTATGGTTTCATAGTCTGTCAGTCACGACATTCAAGTCCACTGATCTCTTCCATATCACCCTCGTACTGTTTCAACTGCTTAGATTTCTTCCTGGAATCCGTCTGGGTGGGGATTCCACTCACTCGAACAGCACTCAAGAAAGGGTCATATAATAGTTCCCTTTGTAATTCCCTTTGTAGGTGACTGTGCTACCTCAGAATTGCCCCAGTAAGCTAAAATCGGTCCTTCGCCTTCCCTACAGCTAAACGTATGTTCTCGTTCCATTTCGCAATTTTGTGGCCAGAAATTTGATCAATAGGTCACCGTATGCCTGTAACCCCTGTTTAGCATCAAATGTTACGCAAGTTGGTAGCTATGTCACTTCTTGTGAGTTGTTGTAATCAATTGTTGGAATTAATGTTTACATGTTTTTGCAGTCGCAGTCAAGTTTTAATTTGTAGCCATGGCAGATGAGAGCGGTCATAGTTACACTACTGAGGAGCGCTTAGTGACAAGTGTATGGGTGCCAACCATAACATACAGGACAGACAATGAGATAGATTATAGGAGCATTCCAGTAAAGATTCAATAAGGCTCCACCACGAAAGGCAACACTTCTGGTTTAAAAAAGTCGTGCTTTTGCTTTTGGCAGGGTTCAAGACAGGCCGCGGGGAGGAAGGAAAAAGACACGAGAAGAAACATGTGTCGGAGTCTCTGTTTCGATTGTACGATCTTCCATGAAGTCGACACGCAAACGTGCTTCAGAATTCGGTATACCGAGGACAAAACTGCGAGATCGCATGAAAACATACCTTGGTCAGACTCATTCGACCGATGATCGTAAACGAGTTATCGGATACAGATCGGAATGAGCGGGTTTTAGCATGCCTTGCTTTGTTAACTCAGTTTCGAAATGCAATGAACTGTGCCAAGGAAATTTTTTCAGTTGAATGTGTCATTTATCGTAGCTAGCGTGCAATAAATATTATCTTTTGGGCCAAAGAGAATCCTCATTACACAGTCGAGTTTGACAGGGACCGCCTCACGTAATGATATGGGCAGCGATAGCATCAAAACGTCTGCTTGGACAGTACTTTTTGAAGGGACTGTGAAATGCGCAGATTATTTACACATGTTACAAACAGGGTTAATACCTCAGTTTTAGGAAAGCGTCCTTACAGAACGCATATGGTTGCAGCAAGACGGAGATCCTGCTCACTACGCTCTTGCAGTGCGTCAGTTCCTAAATGTTTTCCAGGACGGTTGATTAATTGAAGTTCCTCAGCAATACCTTGAAATGGTCACCAAGAAGTCCTGACCTCACCACACCATAGTAATGGGAAGTCATTAAGGCGCATGCATCTGCACGTCGTTATACTACAAACGAAGAATTGCGCATTGCCGTTGAGGATGCATTTTGCACTATAACACCGGACTTGTTCTGAAATATGTCAAGAAGAACATGGAGATGTATGGAAATCTGTTTACAGCGCAAAGGGAACATACCGATTTACTGGGCACTTAATACATAAGTAAGCAGGTATTTGTGCTAAAATAATTCAAATCAATCAGCATTCGATACCATATAGTGCGGGGACTTCTCGCCCACCTTGTAAATGACTGGTAAACAAGAAACACCAACCGAACATCACATGACTGATTATTATAGGCAGGCAACTGTGTGGAAAATTGTCCATGACTGCTGCTACTACTCTGTCATCACAACATGTTATAGCATGCCCTCGTTGTCACAGTTCCTTTATGCTGTTCCTACTCACACTACTATCCAACAGTCGTAGCGAGCCCATATTATTTTCTCTATTCCAACTCCTCTAACCTCGTAATTTCATACACAGTGGCTGAGACAGACAATTTTATACCATGAGCAGCTCGACCGAACGTTACCGATCAATACTCCACTATTTCCGTGCTTGTAGGAGACGTTGATCAAATTTATGCGAGCTTATTTTCAGTACAGGGAAGACCTTTTCGTATAGATGAAGAATGATGTGAATACACGATGGCTTTTAGCTGTATCTAAGGCTACTGGAACTTTTTATGTGGAGGTCACAACACAGCATGTCCCGAGGATGTGTACGTGCAGTTTATCGTCGTCTCAACATAAGTTGAATCGGCATGGGCGACACGGCAGCATCATAGCGACAGATCGCACAAACTGTTAAGAGTAGTGCAAAGGTTGCAGAAAGACTGGCGATGAGGTAGACTCGGAACAACAGTGTGACAACAAGTGTTGGCACCCATTCTTCTGGGAGGCTACACTATGACTAGGTCGTAGGCCTTTTCAGTTGTTTGTGATGATTAGACGGGTGACGACAGCTGAAGTATAGGGAGAGGCTACAGACAGAGTGCATCAGCACGAACTATCGGGAACAGCTAGATTGAGATCTCTAATGATCATGTGTCACTTACCTCTGACACCATACTACAGATGACAGACACGCATGGGACATTGAGACATTCTGTGGAGTCTGGCAATATGTATCGCTTCTGTTTGTAGTAGTTTATCGTTTAAGAAGACGACCTGGTAAAAGGTCACAGGAAGCAGTGACTCTCCAGACCAGTATCTACCCAACTCTTCGAATCACGGTGTGAGGGACTCTTGGATATGACAAAACGAATGATCTTGTAATTGTTGGAGCGGTGATGAATGGTAGTCAGTTTGTGGCAAGATTAATAAATCCTGTTGTCTTACGCTTCATAACCAGGGTGGCAAATCGTACATTTCAGCAGTATAATGCAAGGCCCAACACTACAGTTCACACCACATACGTCATGAGGAATATACGGATGCTTGACTGGCCTGCCCACCTGATTTGCAACCCAAAGAGTATGTCTGGGATACCATATAAAGGCACATACTTTACTACCAGATTCCAACTAGCAGTCTTCATGAACTGACGTTGCATGTTTCACAGGTGTGGCAAGAAATTCCTAACGGTGACAGGTGGAGACTGTTTGTTTCAATGAGCAAACGAATAGAAGAGTGTCAAGTGCAAATTCAAATTGCTATAACAAATTTAACAGTTTTCACTACACGTTTTGCAAGATTATACGTTCATCACCAGGTGGATTTATGACAGTTTATTCATCCAAGAATCATCTCGCTATGATATAGATGTTGTTATCATAATACAATGAAAACAGATAATTCATAATATAAGTAAACAAAGAACACACAGGGTGCCTAAAAAAAAGAGAAGTGCTAGTGACAGGGTCTTCACACAAAAACAAGAAATAAATGCCTAGTAAAATTTGTTTCTAAACCACATATCTTAAGAGCTATGAGCGCTTGTTCATTTTCGGTTCTATGAAATACGTATCTTCTACTGCAAGCTCTTTACTTTCCATATTTTAAGAGGAGATAGTGTGTGCCTAAACAAGAAAAAAAAGTCAAGTAAATATGGACTGTGAAACGCATACCTCAAGAGCTACGAGCACTTGTTCTGTAGAAGAGATGTGTTTCACACTATTGGAGATGAACAAGTGCTCGTAGCTGTTGAGGTATGCGTTTCACAGTTCATATTTACTTGACTTTTTTTCTTGCTTCGGTGTAAGGAATCGGTCCCTAAAGCTTGTCGGTGATTTTTGGGACACACTATGAAGTATGTTTTTATGAGCGTAGGTAAGGTCGAACTTGCTGAGCAATTTTTTTCTTTTTCTTGAGCATGTTTTTACGTCAGTGCAGGATCGCCATAAATATTTCTGAATGCTCATGTTTAATTTAATTGGTGATCTGATCCTTTCTCCTCATCACCCCACACTCAAGATGGAATATGCATGTCGTGTTAGTCATGTGGAAATGAGCGGAAGTTTCTAAACGTTTGCAACTTTTGTAACTGAGGCGAGACTTTGGTACCAGCCCAATATTCACAAATTGAGATGTGAGAAACCGCCTAAAAACCACATCGAGGCTGGCCAGTACATCCACCCTCGTCGTTAATCCGCTGGGCGGAGTCATCCTGGGCCGGCGCTCCTGCCCGTTCTGGAAGCGGCGCTTGAACACTCACTGCTATACGAGCAGATAAAATCAGAAACCGTGAAATAAAATGAAATATCGTAGCAACGATTGTCGTCGTATGATAACAGTGTTAAACCCAGCCTAGTAGTGAATTATGGGGTATCTAGGAAATCTGCTTTCTCGGATCGCTAGACAGCATTCAAACAAATGGTATTAATAACTTTTATTGCAAAAGGAAAAGATTGCAATACTTAGCTTTGCAATCACACAGATGTGTCGCAAGCGAAGGGCGACATACTAAATAAGCAAGTTTCTTCAGTATAGACAATCCTAAGTCACTGCTATACAAAAGCCTAATCTTGAAACTTCTGTTCAACTGATCGCGACCAGTTAGGCGCGGCACTTACGTCCTCTTCACATAGAGGTGGCCGAGCGGTTCTAGGCGCTTCAGTCTGGAACCGCACGACCGCTACCGTCGCAGGTTCGTATCCTGCCTCGGGCATGGATGCGTGTGGTGTCCTTAGGTTAGTTGGCTTTAAGTAGTTCTAAGTTCTAGGGGACTGATGACCTTAGATGTTAAGTCCCATAGTGCTCAGAGACATTTGAACCATTTTTGCTAGCACATTGTCGTCCTGGAGAGGGGTCGGTCATCGTGCGATTGGCTGATGTCTTCTCACAGCCATCTCTTCTCTATCGTTCCCGACTGGCGTGGCTGCTCTTGACTTTATGCCATAACAAATAGCAGAAGATGTACATAGTACCATGAGAGAGCCGATGGTGCTATTTTTCCTTCATTTCATCACCACTACGCATATGGCTATAGGGGGGGGGGGAGTTGGGGGGGGGGGGGGTGATGCCAGCGGTAAATACAATCCGCTCTAAGCCAAATATTTAACAGCTCTAACAAGTTACCTATTCAAAGTAATGCTTTTCATTATACTCTCCTTATCTCACATAACCTAAAATAAAATATAGTTTATCACAGTACACAATGAACATCCTCTAGAGACTCCTGGATCAAGAACATGTTGCTATGCCCCCTGCACTGCCTCCAGTCTGTTCAGAAATAATACTGTGCTTCCCCATGTATGTATTCATTTCCTCCCTTCAGTCTGTTTCAAAAACTGAGTCAGTATATCCCTGTGACAAGTGAGATGTTGAGTTCAAGAAAACGACTAGACATTACTATCACTCTCAATAGTATTGGCACTTGATTTTCTTGTAAAAGCATTGTATTGTGATCATATTTTACAAGTGAGAGTGTGTACTAGTTTTAGTCTATCATTACTAAGCACTACTTTGAGTCTTTTAAGTAATCCTTAATTATGTTGTATGCATTATATACAAAATATGTTTTGATACCTTTTTAATCAGATGAATAATAGTAATCTTTTTCATTTCAATGGGCAGTTTTTTATTTCCAGATAGAAAATGCTGTTCTGGGTTGCTTTTTGCTTTTCCTTGGTACATGTAAATCCAGACCGGCTCTTATTCTATGATTATGTGTAAAACAGTTGGTAAGTAATGTTTTCGATACTATGCACAACAGATCAATAAATGTAATTACTTGGTGAAGTAAGGACACTCAGTTTCTAAAACAGTTCTTTAGAATAAGTCTGACTACCACTTTTAGTTATTATTCTTACTGCCAGTTTCTGCAATCTATTTGGTTTGTAACGATTTGTATCTTTGATCCACAGAAAAAACATCTCACAGCCAAGAACTGAGTCTATGTAGGAACAGTATGTTACCATAAGACTTTGGTTGTTGCAGACTGATGATAGAATCCTAAAGGCATAAGATGTCGCTGTCAACCTGTTGCTGCCGTGACTGAGCGCTCATCCCCAGTTAATGGATGTTCAATATTCATCCCCAGAAGCTTTGTATTTGTTCAATAGTCTGTGCGTAATGTAACAGAGTTGCTTTCTTCATGCTGAAGTGCAAGCTGTTAATTCTTTTATGTTCAGCATTAACTAAGCAGAAATTTCCCAGTTGTAAAAATCCAAGAAAATGTCATTTGCTTTCTCTAATATCAATTTCAATGTTTTTATTAGTGACTATGATATTGCTGTCATCAGTAAAGAGAATTTTTTCTCCCTATGATATACAGCCTGGAAAGTCTCGCTTCACTGAGCCACGCCTAAGTGTGTACGAGAGCTATTCAGAAAGTGAGGTGCAATAGGTCGTGAAATAGAAACAACAGTGAAAATCCAATGAAGCTTTGCACAGGTGCATTGGGTAGTGTCTCTAGTATGTATCTCAGCCTCATACCATCCCTCTTCTCGGTTCTGATCACACAATGAGCACGTAAAGATGCCTAGAACAATAGTATCTCCGACCAAGTATGGGTGCCTGCTGCGAGGTTTCGTTTGATTTCATGCAACCCCACATAACGTATCTGTCATGCATTTCCTTCTTCACGACAATTCTCGGTCGCACTACGGAGGCAACTGCAGCGTTTTCGATGGGAAGTGTTTGATCACTCACCGTACTGCCCGGACTTGGCCCCTTTGATGTTCATCTATGTTCACGTGGAGCGCCAGTTATGAAGACAACATATTCTAAAAGACAACAAACTGTGTACCAGTGTGGAGAAGTTGTATAAAGCACAAGTGGCTGCTTGTATGACGAGGGTACTGGAAAGCTGATACAATACTAAGACGAATGTCTAAGGTGGAGCAGCGTCTATATAGAGAAGGAGCTGGAAGGTGTAGCAAGCCGCTGCCTATAGAACATTTTCCATTTCGCCACCGATTGTACCTTGTTTTCGGACTAGCTCTCATATGTTTCTTGTCTAATATTGTTTTACTAAGAATTTATCCTTAGCACTCATGTCAACTATATCTACCTCTTGCACCCTGCTTTCCAGCTAAGACTGGGACAAGTCGTTTGCTGTTCCTCTTACATCAAGCGCTTCTTGCATGAATGTACTGAATGTACGAGTACAACTTTCGGGTAGCCTATGGCACAGTCTGGCACTAGAAAAAAAAAATCACCATTTTAGTGCAACGTTCAATGTTCTGTGGACTGAACAGTAATAAAACCGTAAATATCTTTTAGTGGCTCCCGGCTCCTTTTTAGTTCGTAAAAAACGTGAAAGAGCCAGAAGACATGGTCGGACGTCAATGTATCTTCGTAGATGTATACACCATCGGCGGATATGCAAACGTATCAATTACAATTCTCTGTCACAGGTAGAACAGCCACCACAGTGCGTTATCGTTATTAGTGTTTAGTGTTGTTACCAGGCCGGGTATACATATGAGGGTGCGTTCTATGCATAGTGTACGTTTAACAGCACAATACAAGCGGCTGCAGTTGAAGCGGTGCCGTAACCGGGAAGCATTCTGTTTAGTGACGAAATGCAGGTCCGAACTACACCAGATGACCACAGTCAGTGTGCTTGGTGACGACCTGAGGAGACATCACATTCTTCCAGTGATTTGGAGAAGCACAGTGTTGTTACTCCTGGCGTCATGGTATGGGAAGCCATTGGGTATGACATCAGGTCACGCGTGGTACTGATTGAGAGAAATCTGACGACGCAGTGGTATGTTACAGACATCTGCATTCTCATGTGTTATCACCTATGTGACAGTATCATCATGTACTTTCTTCAATAGGACAATGCTCGTCTCTATGAAATGTCTACGTGATGTTCAGGTAGTTCCGTGGAGAGCGAAATCGCGAGACCAGCTCCCGACAGAGCATGTGTGGGATCAGGTCGGGCGTCAACTCTGTCCTAATGACAGTATGCAGGATGCCAAGGAGCAGTTACAACAGTTGTGGGCCAGCTTGAATCGGGAGAGCATTCCCAAACAATTCAGTGCATGGATCTAGGCCATAGGAGGTGCACATCCTACGGATAAGTCAGTTTGGACTGCCAAGCTCTTTGAAAGATTGACTCGATTTTGTGACTACGCACATCAATAGAAGTTTTGCAAGATTGGAACAGAGATCAACATAAACATTATTTCCACCCTTTTTATTGCTCATGAAAACCACACATTGCATGTTGTACCACCATACAGCGAGACCTTCAGAGGTGGTGGACTAGACTGCTGTACACACCGGTACGTTTAATACCCAGTAGCAAGTCCTCTTGCCTTGACGCATGCCTGTATTCGTCGTGGCATACTATCCACAAGTTCATCAAGGCACTGTTGGTCCAGATTGTCCCACTACTCAACGGCGATTCGGCGTAGATCCCTCAGAGCGAGTGGTGGTTCACGTCGTCCATAAACAGCCCTTTTCAATCTATTCCAGGCATGTTTGATAGGATTCATGTCTGGAGATAATGCTGGCCAATCTAGTCGAGCGATGTCGTTATCCTGAAGGAAGTCATTCAGAAAATGTGCGCGATAGGGGCGCGAACTGTCGTCCATATAAGACCAATACGTCGCCAATACGCTGTCGATATGGTTGCGCTATCGGTCGGAGGATGGCATTCACGTATCCTACAGCCGTTGCGGCGTCTTCCGTGACCACCAGCAGCGTACGTTTGCCCCACATAATGTCACCCCAAAACATCAGGGAACCTCCACCTTGCTGCAGTCACTGCACAGTGTCTCTAAGGCGTTCAGCACGACCGGTTTGCCTTCAGACACGTCTCCGACGATTGACTGATTGAAAGCATATGTGACATTCATCGGTAAAGAGAACGTGATGCCAATCCTGAGCGGTCCATTCGACATGTTTTTGAGCCCATCTGTACCGCGCTGCATGGTGTCGTGGTGGCAAAGTTGGACTTCGCCATGGACGTCGAGAGTGAAGTTGCGCATCATGCAGCCTATTGCGCACAGTTTGAGTGGTGACACAACGTCCTGTGGCTGCACGAAAAGCATTATTCAACATGGGGGTGCCGGCCAGAGTGGCCGAGCGGTTCTAGGCGCTTCAGTCTGGAACCGCGCGACCGCTACGGTCGCAGGTTCGAATCCTGCCTCGGGCACGGATGTGTGTGATGTCCTTAGGTTAGTTAGGTTTAAGTAGTTCTAAGTTCTAGGGGACTGATGACCTTAGAAGTTAAGTCCCATAGTGCTCAGAGTCATTTGAGCCATTTGAACATGGTAGCGTTGCTGCCAGGGTTCCTCCGAGCCATAATCCGTAGGTAGCGGTCATCCACTGCAGTAGTATCCCTTGGGAGCCCTGAGCGAGGAATGTTATCGACAGTTCCTGTCTCTCTGTATCTCCTCCATGTCCGAACAACATCGCTTTGGTTCACTCCGAGACGCCTGAATACTTCCCTTGTTGAGATCCCTTCCTGGCACAAAGTAACAATGCTTTTTTTTATTAAAAATGAAATTCCTACAGCTGTACTTAAGATATTTTATTTACTTCGCTACTAGTTTCCACGTTGCGTCAACGCTATCTTCTGGCCCGTCCATTTTGATGAAATCAGTTGTGTGTGGCTCAGTCTATAAGTCCGTGATGAGACAAACATGTGCTCCACATGGATGGTGGGCAGTAACTAGTTACTGATTTCATCAAAATGTACGGGCCTGAAGATGGCGTTGACGCAAGGTCGAAACTAGTAGCGAAGTAAATAAAAAATCTTAAGTACAGCTGGAGGAATTTTTAATAAAAATTATACCAGCTGTGTCCCACCTTCATCCGGTTTAAATATGGATGTACGAAGAAGTAACAATGCGGTCGCAATCGAACCGCGGTACTGACGTCTAGGCATGTTTGAACTACAACATGAGACGTGTACCTCCTTTCTGATGGAATGACTGGAACTGACCGGCTGTCGGATTCCCTCCGTCTAATAGGCGCTGCTCATGCATTGTTGTTTACATCTTTGGGTGGGCTTAGTGATATCTCTGAACAGTCAAAGGGACTGTGTCTGTGATACAATGTCCACAGTCAACGTCTGTCTTCGGGAGTTCTGGGAAGCGGGGTGATGCAAAACTTCTTTCGGTGAGTGTAGAATAACGTAACACACCCTCTCAACAAGTGAAATTGCATTTAGTTTCCTCCTCCACTTCCGGGTGCCCTTTTTGTCAGGTAATGTACTTCATATACTATGCACTGGACTACGCACATGTGGCATACTGAGCACTGTAGGTGCAATGAAGTATAAAAATAATAATGATGTCAACCGTAGGTATTATATAACATATTTAATTTACTGCTTTATTAAATGTCACCATATATTTGTGTTTTTGTGTGTACATATTTGTGCATATATGGACGGAAAGACCTGTTATTGTATGATTACACGACTGCCGAACGGTCACCTGAAGCAAACACGTTCTTTAAATCCATGTGTACAGAGATTCGACCATAAAAAACGGGTCACAAGTAAGGCAGATGCCAGACTGAGATTCATTGGAAGAATACTCAGTAAGCCGTAGTGCAGCCACGAAACAGCTAATTTACAAAACTCTCGTTCGGCCCCTGCGTGAGTGCTTCTCATCGGTCTGGGACGCTTGCCAGACAGGAAACAGAGAAGATTCAAAGAAGACATGTGTGTTTTGGACGGCTTCGTTTAGTAAAGATGAAAGCTTCATGGAGATCAGTATCAGTAGTAGACGTACACAGAGGAGTTGCACGTCATTACACGATTTACTATAAAAACTTTGAGTGGGTACATTTCTAGAAGAGTTAGTCATGATGTTGGTTTGTCCTGTTTATATTTCAAGGAGAGACCATGAAGGTAAATCAAAGAGGTTCGAGCCCACACGGTGGCTTCTCCCTCACAATTCGTGACTGTAACAGGACAGCGGAGAGGAGAGGGGGGGGGGGGGGGGGGGGTGGTAACAGTTGTGTACAAAATACCCCGCGCTGCTCGCCATAAGGTGGCTTGCGGAGTATATATGCACTTGTAGATAACGGTCATGGTCAGGCGTAATCTAACATGTTCGTATTTGAAGAACACAGTTCCTAATGAAATGTAGGTCTAATGAAACAACATCCATTATGTGATGAATATCTCCACAAAATTTGATAAATATTTGACTGGTACTTCATGGTTTGACATTTTCTTTTTCCGTAAGTATGTTATGCAGTTGTCTCTAAAATGAAGGAAGTGAGTCATTATATAAATAATAAATTGAAGCAGATTCTTCCTCGCAATTGTAACAAACTTAACAAACACAACAACTGGGTGTTTACATGCCTAGACTGTCCACCAGTTTACATAGGTCGGACAAGCAGATCGTTTGTTGTTCTACAATTACGCAATGAACACCTCTATGCTTAAGTGCACATCTTAAATCCGCAGTGGCAATTGACATTTCAGACATCAATAAACATCCTACAGTCTTACTAGACAATTCTCAAGCACAAAAATCAGTATACTAGACGCACTATAAATACATACACAACCCATTTTCCAACCACATGCTAAATGAACAAACAGATAATGAATATAACAGACTAGTAGTGACTGTCTCTTGTTACAGTATCCTCACAAGAAGTAGTGAACACAGTTCCTTACCCCTACCTCAAATATAAATACACTTAATCATCACTATCTTATTCTATCTATCCTGGTGTGTCTTTCTCTCTTTCTCTCTCTTTGTTCACCCCCCTCCCTCCTTCCCACTAATCCCCAGACCGTACTCCGAGTCACTTTTCACGCGGGTTCATGGCATTTCTATGCGTGACTATCTAACGTGTGTGAGACTGGTTCTGATCTATCTTCCTCCCACAGTTGCGCAAGGACACTCTGTGAGTTTTTTAGGTAGGTAGACACCATCTGACGCATGCAGAGTTCAGAAGAGTGCAGCATCATGGACAGTGATGCAATCAGACAATGATCTCAATGTCGGTTCCACTACACCCCCTGTAAAGGAAACGTTATTGCTAACATAAATTAGTGTACGGGTTCAGGTGTAACTAAACTATATGTTAGCAAAAATCTGAAAATCTTAGATTTTCCTTAATAATATTTATTTTTACTCTAAGTATGACATAATAATCATAATTATACTACGTACAGGATGGTAAAAATATTGATATTGGGTGTTCATAACTGTGAAGCGAAATTCCTAACTATTCTCAGGTTCTTTAATAGTAACGTGGTTGATGTCCATGTCTGGGGGTCGATAAAATACAAAGAATTAGTAAAATAATACGAAGCTATTAGCATGCTACAATCTCAACAGGTATAAATAACACACTTAGAAATGGTAGGAGTAAACTGACCTGGTATTTTGAGTCTCTCAGTGTGTTAATAAACCTGTCAAATGCGTTAAATATGAAAGAATGTAAAGTTGAGTTTGTTAACTTCCACTCCACTAAGCCATTTTTAAAAAGTTTTCTATTTTATTTCGTCACCTATTTAAACAGATATACGAATTTCATTACACCATTACATCACTGTAACATAGGTTAAGTGTGCGAGATTTGAGTCATGCATTACTTTCTTTAACATGTTAAATAGTTCAACACGTAAGTACAAATACAGAACGTAGTTAATATGTTACAGCGCTTCATTTGTCTAGCATTTCTCTCGCTAAGCTGATCTGACACAGTTATTCTCGTTTACTCTTACAAGTGTGTCGTTCTGTTACTGTTACGTCAAAAACTGAAGCAAATGTGACGCCCATTATGTCTCTACAGTCCTTGAAAACAGCGCTGTAGCTTCTAAACATTTTGCACACTAATTAGAAAAAAAATATTGTGACTGAACACAGAACACTATTAATAAAACATACCCATAAGATTGCAACTATGGCCACGGACAGTGCACGACTTAACCCATTTCTGCCTCAATTAATTTTCACTCTTGTGCTTCTGTTGCATCTTCCTCCTTCTCCTCAAGAATAACCTGGATTACCTGCATAGACAGGGCTCTGAAAATGAATATATTGACTGTTCTGTCTAACATAACACATATGCAAGATACAATTAATAACTGGATTAGGGAACCAAAACAATGAATTGCATTTTGTGGCTGATGTATATGATATATTAGTTACACTTTTAACATTATAATCAAGCAAAAGTTGCAAAATTGTTATCATATATTTAGACAGAAACAAAGACTTACTTCTTGTTCCTAAACATAACCTTATCAGACGAAGTCTTCCCTAATTGAAGTCCTCCGACACTGACCTCTCCCTGGTTACTATGGCCAGATAACTCGTCTAAATATCATTAATAGAGCGTTCTTACCTAAGAGACGTAGAACAATAGGCATTCCAAATGCATGTATTGTTGCCAACAAGAGGAAACAATGGCAAACGGTTATATGGCGTACAGGGTGTCTCAAACGTTTTGTGTCAAACTGAAACAGGCGACAGCGGGTCCAGAACCGATGGTACTGAGATAGGAACAAATGGTCGGAAAGCATATTTATTGTGTCACGGACATACGCAGTGTAAGTCACATAACAACAGCGTAGCTCATAGTAATTGTTCAAAGCTAGGACCGCCTGTCTGCGCATGTATTGCAACGGTGCATGAAGGTCTGCCGAACTCTCATAAGGATCCCGAGTGTCTGTTGTACACTGGAACAGGCAGCGTGTGATAAACACTGAGTGTACACCACGGACCACCAAACAGACATACTCTACACAACTTATCTCATAGCACGTGCGTCGTTTGACAGCTGCATGAATCGCTCCAGCGCATTAATCTGTGCTGCACGCACACAACTACCCCCGCTGTCACTTGTCCATTGCATCAGACAGCTTGTGATGTGTCCATGGTGAGGTGCGTGCTGTGTACAGTGAATGATGTGTAGTTTTTTTTTTTTTTAATCTTATGGGACTTAACTGCTAAGGTCATCAGTCCCAGTCCCAAAGCTTACACACTACTTAACCTAAATTATGCTAAGGACAAACACACATACCCATGCCCGAGGGAGGACTCGGAACCTCCGCCGGGACGAGCCTTACAGTCCATGACTGCAGCGCCCCAGACCGCTCGTCTGATCCCACGCGGCGATGTGTAGTCAAAGATGGAATATTACTCGTCACGAGAGTCGGCAGACATGCATTTACTGTATGACGCAGCAGGATATAGTGCCAGTAAAGCAGTTCGAATGTGCAGAGAACGCTTTTCCAACAGGCGTCATCCTAGCTGGATGGAATTTATCTCAGTGGATATCAACTTACAAGGGACGGGGTCATTCGCACCACAGACAGCCGGCCAGTGTTCCCGCCAAAGGCGTCTCTGAACACTACTTTGAGGAGATGTGTTGGATCGTGTGGCTGGCCAACCGGCAACAAGCACCCCTATCATACAGAACGTATGCAAGTACTGGGACCAACGGATTTTGAGCTCCTTGATCACCTCTGTCAATAGGTTATCCACTGCAGTGCTGCAGTGCCAAAGTTCGTACAGTGTGAACTGTTCACAGATGAGGCCTCATTCATCTGTGCTGGACTGATGGCGTTCTCAACAGCTGCAGCAGCCGTGTTTGGAGTGAGGAAAATCCCCACGCCATCCTCATCGGTGGCCATCAGGAACGATTCTCTGTGAACATAAGGCTGGGCTTTGTCCAAGGTCACCTAATAGGACGTTACTTTCAGCTTCCCCATTTGACTGGTTCGCGTTACCTGGTGTTCCTGCGGGATATGCTGCGACAGTTCTTGGAGACGGCATCCCTTGTTGTGCGTGAAAGGACGTGGTTTCGACTCAATGATGCACCAGGCCACTTCGATGTTAACGTCTGCAGGCACCTGAACAACATGTGCCCTCATCACTGGAATGGAAGGGAATGACCTGTACCATGGCCGGCGCGATCGTCGGGTCTCAAACTTCTGAACTTTCTCCTCTGGGGTTACATGAAGATGTTTGTGAATGAAGCCCCCCAAAGAAAGTGTGAATATTTGCTTGCTAGGGTCCAAGCTGCCTGTCTCCTGGTACAAGAGACATTAGATAACTTTTGAGAGAGTACGGCAGAACTTCATGCGGCATTGGGATGTATGCATTGGGACTTTGAACAATTACTACGAGCTTCGTTGTTGTTATGCAATGAATATGTCCATCAATAAATATGCATTTTCGACCATTGGTCCTCTATCTTGTAATGGTACTTGAATTACGCAACCATTACGGCACCTCACCTCAACCTCTCGATACCAGCAATATTCTACAGTGTTTCTGTAAAATAGTTAACATATTTGTGTGACAACATTCAGATTTGATTTACTTCGATACATCGATATGTATATATTGCAATGATATTATTCTTATGTGTATTCTTTCTTTTGTCGCTATGTTCTTTGACGTGCTTGTAACTCTGATTTTTGGGCGTGTAAGCGGCTGTTAGAGAGTCAAGCTTTGGTCGTCATGTTAAAAAGACGCAAATTGTAGTCAGTTTATGAAATGTGAACTTTAGCAGTGAGGAAGATATTTTCAAGTATGTTTTATATTGTGAAGTGATGTTTTGGAACGAGTTACGTGATATTGCAACAAAAGTAATAAAAAAGAAGTGTAACTTAAGTTCGGAGTGCTGATTACATTTTTACATCACCATTGTCCTAACTTGCAAAAGTTTAATCTTCAAGAAAGGTTTATGAAACACATCTATAAAAATTTTGAATATCGCAGAATAACACCTAGGTCTCTCTGCATCCGAGCTTGGAATCATCACTACCTAGATTTTCGACGATTGAGCCACGAGTTCACAGCGAGACCAGCGTGGGAAACACGAAAAGATGAGTGCCTAGTTTATCCATTATTTCATGAAATGACTTTATTAACTGTGCTCTAATGACACCTGCCACATAATATAACTTTGTTGTTGCCCGAAAATGCAGTATTTAGCAGTGTGAGCAACACCACAATCATAATTACAATACTGGCCATTGAAATTGCTACACCAAGAAGAAATGCAGACGATAAACGGCTATTCATTGGACAAATATATTATACTAGAACTGACATGTGATTACATTTTCACGCAATTTAGGTGCATAGATCCTGAGAAATCAGTACCCAGTACAACCACCTCTGGCCGTAATAACAGCCTTCATACGTGTGGACACTGAATCAAACAGAGCTTGGATGGCGTGTACAGGTATAGCTGCCCATGCAGTTTCTACGCAATACCACAGATCATCAAGAGTAGTGACTGGCGTATTGTGACGTGCCAGTTGCTCGGCCACCATTGACCAGACGTTTTCAATTGGTGAGAGATCTGGAGAATGTGCTGGCCAGGGCAGCAGTCGAACATTTTCTGTATCCAGAAAGGCGCGTACAGGACCTGCAACATGCGGTCGTGCATTATTCTGCTGAAATGTAGGATTTCGCAGGGATCGAATGAAGGGTAGAGCCACGGGTCGTAACACATTTGAAATGTAACGTCCACTGTTCAAAGTGCCGCCAATGCGAACAAGAGGTGACCGAGACGTGTTACCAATAGCACTCCATACCATCACGCCGGGTGTTACGCCAGTATGGCGATGACGAATACACGTTTCCAATGTGGGTTCACCGCGATGTCGCCTAACACTGATGCGACCATCATGGTGCTGTAAACAGAACCTGGAATCATCCGGAAAAATTACGTTTTGCCATTCGTGCACCCAGGTTCGTCGTTGAGTACACCATCGTAGGCGCTCCTGTCTGCGATGCAGCGTCAATGGTAACCGCAGTCATGGTCTCCGAGCTGATTGTCCATGCTGCTGCAAACGTCGTCGAACAGTTCGTGCAGATGGTTGTTGTCTTGTAAACGCCCCCATCTGTTGACTCAGGGATCGAGACGTGGCTGCACGATCCGTTACAGCCATGCGGATAAGATGCCTGTCATCTCGACTGCTTGTGATACGAGGCCGTTGGGATCCAGCACGGCGTTCCGTATTACCCTCCTGAACCCACTGATTCCATATTCTGCTAACACTCATTGGATCTCGACGAACCCGAGCAGCAATGTCGTGATACGATAAACCGCAATCGCGATACGCTACAATCCGACCTTTATCCAAGTCGGAAACGTGATGGTACGCATTTCTCCTCCTTACACGAGGCATCACAACAACGTTTCACCAGCAACGCCGGTCAACTGCTGTTTGTGTATGAGAAATCTGTTGGAAACTTTCCTCATGTCAGCACGTTGTAGGTGTCGCTCACCGGCGCCAACCTTGTGTGAATGCTCTGAAAAGCTAATCATTTGCATACCACATCATCTTCTTCCTGTCGGTTAAATTTGGCGTCTGTAGTACGTCATCTTCGTGGTGTAGCAATTTTAATGGCCAGTAGTGTAATTTTTGACCTTTGTTGTGATAGGGTTATTAGAATCTCAGTATAATCGGTTGTGGACCCACTGTCGCAGTTTCAATTTGAGCAAAAAGGTTTGAGACATCCTGCTAGGAGAAATCGTTTAGTGCCTCTTAATAACTGTAGATGTTAATTGAAGTGTTCACCTTCTGGAGCTACAAAAGTGAGTGCTGGCAGTTTCAACTCTGCAAGCCGGCCACAGTGGAGGCCGCACGAGACGCGTGCCGGCTGTTGCTTCCGCCGGCGCCGCGTGGCGCGTGTCCGGTCTTGTTTTGTGTGTGTGCGTGTGTATGTTTACGTGCGTGCCGCTGTGTACGCCTGGGCGCTGGCTGGAAGACCAGCCTAGCGTCAGCCGCTTTAAGTCGCGCGTCACTCCCACACGCTGTCTGGGATCGATTAACGCGGCGAGGACAAAGAGCCGCAGAAGACCGGCGCTCAGCGCTCGTGGCATTTGGGGGCCAAGGGTCACGGGCCGCGCGCTCGCAGCGTGCGTCACGCGGGGACGGCTTCTGGGTCGCAGGTGCAGCCAGCCACTGTGCAGCACGCTGCGGCATCAGAACTGTGTGCGGGCATTTGCCAAGGCGGACGCTTGCCACGGTTTTACCTGCTCTGAAGGGTTGCGTCCCTTGTGTCCCCCTCCCCCTCCTCCTTCTCCTTCTCCTCCTCACTTGCCGCCCGACTCGCAGTAAAGGTACTTACTGAGCCTTTCCGCTCCTTTTCTTAACATAGGACCAGAATCTCTATGGATTTTTCGCCACATTTCTAGAGAGAGTTTCTTTGTGGAAACTATTAAATGCACTCGCATTGAAATCCGCACCAAATTTCGAGCCATAGTAAAACTTCGCCAATCTTGGAGATTTTGCGCTCGTCTAAATTATACGTGCCTTTTTCGGTGCTCCTGCAGCAGCTTTCTGTCGTGTTTTGTGTACCATGGGGGATCAGTTCAATCTGATATTAATTTATTTGGTATGAATCTCTCGAGTGCTGTTGATACTATTTCTTTGAGCTTAAGCCACATATGGTCTTCACTTACATAGTTTAGAAGGATTGGAGACTGTCTCTTAGAAAGACGTCAACCGAAGTTTTAGTTGCTTTTATAAATACACTCCTGAAAATTGAAATAAGAACACCGTGAATTCATTGTCCCAGGAAGGGGAAACTTTATTGACACATTCCTGGGGTCAGATACATCACATGATCACACTGACAGAACCACAGGCACATAGGCAACAGAGCATGCACAATGTCGGCACTAGTACAGTGTATATCCACCTTTCACAGCAATGCAGGCTGCTATTCTCCCATGGAGACGATCGTAGAGATGCTGGATGTAGTCCTGTGGAACGGCTTGCCATGCCATTTCCACCTGGCGCCTCAGTTGGACCAGCGTTCGTGCTGGACGTGCAGACCGCGTGAGACGACGCTTCATCCAGTCCCAAACATGCTCAATGGGGGCAGATCCGGAGATCTTGCTGGCCAGGGTAGTTGACTTACACCTTCTAGAGCACGTTGGGTGGCACGGGATACATGCGGACGTGCATTGTCCTGTTGGAACAGCAAGTTCCCTAGCCGGTCTAGGAATGGTAGAACGATGGGTTCGATGACGGTTTGGATGTACCGTGCACTATTCAGTGTCCCCTCGACGATCGCCAGTGGTGTACGGCCAGTGTAGGAGATCGCTCCCCACACCATGATGCCGGGTGTTGGCCCTGTGTGCCTCGGTCGTATGCAGTCCTGATTGTGGCGCTCACCTGCACGGCGCCAAACACGCATACGACCATCATTGGCACCAAGGCAGAAGCGACTCTCATCGCTGAAGACGACACGTCTCCATTCGTCCCTCCATTCACGCCTGTCGCGACACCACTGGAGGTGGGCTGCACGATGTTGGGGCGTGAGCGGAAGACGGCCTAACGGTGTGCGGGACCGTAGCCCAGCTTCATGGAGACGGTTGCGAATGGTCGTCGCCGATACCCCAGGAGCAACAGTGTCCCTAATTTGCTGGGAAGTGGCGGTGCGGTCCCCTACGGCACTGCGTAGGATCCTACGGTCTTGGCGTGCATCCGTGCGTCGCTGCGGTCCGGTCCCAGGTCGACGGTCACGTGCACCTTCCGCCGACCACTGGCGACAACATCGATGTACTGTGGAGACCTCACGCCCCACGTGTTGAGCAATTCGGCGGTACGTCCACCCGGCCTCCCGCATGCCCACTATACGCCCTCGCTCAAAGTCCGTCAACTGCACATACGGTTCACGTCCACGCTGTCGCGGCATGCTACCAGTGTTAAAGACTGCGATGGAGCTCCGTATGCCACGGCAAACTGGCTGACACTGACGGCGGCGGTGCACAAATGCTGCGCAGCTAGCGCCATTCGACGGCCAACACCGCGGTTCCTGGTGTGTCCGCTGTGCCGTGCGTGTGATCATTGCTTGTACAGCCCTCTCGCAGTGTCCGGAGCAAGTATGGTGGGTCTGACACACCGGTGTCAATGTGTTCTTTTTTCCATTTTCAGGAGTGTATATGTATTTCGCGTTTAGTTTTGGTGAATTTCTTTGTTACGGAATTGAGCCTCGCTACGACTGTGTGTTCACTAATTCCTCTACCCGTCATGATGCTCAGGATTATTTGTGGCTAAGAGGTCAAGTGTGTTTTCGTAACCATTTACAATTTGAATGGCCTCGTGAACTAATTGTTCAAAATAATTTCACAGAAAGCATTTAGAACAATTATGGAAGTTGTTTTCTATCTACAGTAGGGTCTGAAAATAAATTTTTGTCAACATACGGAATGTAGATTGAAGTCACTACCAACTATAATTGTATGAGTAGGGTGCCTATTTGTGATGAGACTCAAGTTTTCTTTGAACTGTTCAGAAACTGTCTCATCTGAAACCGGGGGTCGGTAAAAGGAGCCAGTTATTAATTTATTCCGGTTGTCGAATATAACCTCTGTCCATACTAAGTCACAGGAACTAACTGTTCAATGTCGCTTGTGAGCTGGAACACACATTACATTATTTTTCCTTAAGTTGTGCTTCTTGTTTCTGTTGTAGTGGAGACCATTACAGTTACGACTTTTCCCTCCAAAACCTAGGATGCTTACTCTGTGACCCTGTAAATACCAGAGCTAAACAATTTAGAACAACAACGTACGGTACAAGCATTGCATTCTGTATTACTTCATTTCCTTATTTCTAACACTTTAAAATTGTACGTCGACTCTAGATGACATGTTTATGAACGTATTTTCAGTCATGTTTTGAACATTGTCCCGGTACGCTTTATTAACTAATGTTTCGCAGCAAGGGACATCGGATTTTAGAGTAAATTAATATGAAGTATGTCGTCCTTCTTTTCAAACATTCACATACCCAATTCTTCTTTCCTTATTGTCTTTCGGGCATGCAGTTGTAGCAATTAAAGTAGGCACAAATGCAGCGATAAAGTCGGCCGGAGTGGCCGAGCGGTTCTAGGCGCTACAGTCAGGAACCGCTCGACCGCTACGGTCGCAGGTTCGAATCCTGCATCGGGCATGGATGTGTGTGATGTCCTTAGGTTAGTTAGTTTTAATTAGTTCTAAGTTCTCGGGGACTTATGACCTCAGCAGTTGAGTCCCATAGTGCTCAGAGCCATTTGAACCATTTGAGCAGCGATCAAAAAGAAATGTTTAGCGCACATTCGCATTCTGTTTACAGCGTTCCTTTCTTGTTGCTCCCATGGCGATGGACTGTTTCTATCGCAATCAGTAAGCGTGAAAGGAAGCTACCGTACAAACAGAGTGATCTATATTTATACTTGGCAGAACTAATTACATACTGACATAATCGTCGGATTTGCTTTCGTTTCCCAAAAGATACAAATATTTCGAGTTCGGAAAAGAAGCTCTGTATTTGGCCAAGATGTCGAAGAAGAAGGTCCCTTACGTACTGGTTGTGTCGAGTAAGATGTGGAGACGGCGGTTTGAAAGCGGGCAGAAGAAGTATAAGGAAGGGCGTCCCTTACCTGAGGGATCGCTACCTGGCGAAGGGGCAAGTGTGGCGAATGTCCGGCATGGTAAATATACGGCATTCACATTCATCAGAACGGGCCGCGAGTTATTAAGCGCGGAAAGAGCGGTACAGCAAGTAAGAGCCAAGTGGGGCGGGGAAGATCAGTAGTGAGCCAGGACAAATGTAGGAACGCGCGAAGCAATCCCGACCCTATCGCTTATCTTACAAGACCGAAGTGAGGGAAAAGCCACATTTATAGATTTAGCGAAAGCGCCTTAAAGTGTCGACTAGAATAAACACACAAAATGTATGGAAGTCAGACTGCCGTTAGAACAGTCATACGACGTGAAAGGGAAGCAGTAGTTGAGAAGTGAGAGTTGCAATGTTATTGTCTGTATCCCATGTTATTCACTCTGCATACAGGTCAAGCAACAGAGGAAACCAATGAGAAATTTGGTAAGGAAATCAAAGTTCAGCAACGTGAAACAAATACCGTAAGGTTTCACGATGACTTTATAAATTGCGGCAGATTCAACACATAAATAGAAAGAAAGAATGGATAGTGCCTTGAAAAGAAATTATAAAATGCACATAAAAGTAGTGGGTTTGTGTATAGCTAAACCAAGCGATCTTGAGGGAATAAGATGAGGGAACGATGTACTAAAAGTACTATTTTTCCTGACAAGCGGCAGGGCTTCCCTTGGCCTGTGTGTCTTCATTTTTTCTTCCTGGTATGCAAATCCAGTTAATACTTAGACGAATTACGTTCAGATCAATTGAATCTTTGCTGGTTTGAAATAACGCTTGCAAGCGATACGTATCGAAGGTGCGACTGTCCTGGATTGTGAGAATTGACACCTAATATGCGGTGAAGCCAGCGACTTTTCCAATACCACATTTACAATGTTGGAGGTATTTTTATTACTTCCACAAAGTACAGCGGCGTAATTAACTGCGAAAGATAAGCTCATTACGCCTGTAATAAGTTCCTATACTCCATACAACAATGAACACCATGAGGCTGTCGTGCCAAGCAGTATCCATTGCAAATGATCACTATTTCAAATGATTAGTTGTGTTAGTTTTTTTAATTAAATGTAGATGTATGGCTCAAGGTAAGTCAATCAGTTTTCTTTTGTCGAAAGTAATAACGCATTCGGAGGAAAAGCAAGATTATAAGTATGATTACTGCTCGCTTCAATCGCAGCAATTGCAGCGGTGCTATTAATTTCCTGCCTAGCTGCAGCCTTGAAAATGTATTTCTGCGACTGAATCCAGCAGTAATCATATTTACAGTCTTGCTTCTCCTCTGAATGTATTATTACTTTTAACAATAAAACCTAACTGATCCTCTTACATTCATCCATCCGCCCACCTACCTCCATGGTTTAATTTTTTTTAAATCATTTGAAGCATTGTGTAAGTAGGCTGTTTAGGTTTTTATATTGGTAACGCCACGTAGCGCTCTGTATGAAAATCACTGGCTGTGCTGTGTGCAGTCTGTGGCTGGTTTGCATTGTTGTTGGCCATTGTAGTGTTGGGCAGCTGAATGTGAACAGCGCATAGCGTTGCGCAGTTGGAGGTAAGCCGCCAGCAGTGGTGGATGTGGGGAGAGAAATGGAGGAGTTTTTAAATTTGTAAGACTGGATGTCATGAACTGCTATATATATTATGACTTTTGATGACTATTAAGGTAAATACATTGTTTGTTCTCTATTAAAATCTTTCATTTGCTAACTATGGCTATCAATAGTTAGTGCCTTCCGTAGTTTGAATCCTTTATTTAGCTGGCAGTAGTGGCGTTCACTGTATTGCAGTAGTTCGAGTAACCAAGATTTTTGTGAGGTAAGTGATTTGCGAAACGTATAGGTTAACGTTAGTCAGGGTCATTCTTTTGTAGGGATTTTTGAAAGTCAGATTGCGTTGCGCTAAAAATATTGTGTGTCAGTTTAAGCACAGTCATGTACAATTTTTTTAAGGGGACGTTTCAATTGGTCATATTAAATGGAGATTGCTTGGAAGGCTATATACAAAACCCATATCATTCATCTTTTATTGCTGTAAACAAAATCGATATCTGTATCCCTAAGAGTCGAACCTTTGATACATACTGATCAGCCAGAACGTTATGACCTCCTACCCAATAGCCGGTGTGTCCACCTTCGGCACGGATCATCACGCATCACGTATCATGGCATGGAAGGAATGAGGTCTTGGGAGGGCGCTGGAGGGATCTGCACACACAAGTCACCTAATTCCAGTAAATTCCGGGGAGAGGGGGGATGAGCTCTGGCGCCACGTTCAATCACATCCCAGATGTGTGCGATCAGGTTCAAATCTGGTGAGTTGGGGGGGGGGGGCAAGAACATCAACTGTAACTCACCTCTGTGTTCCTCAGACCACTCCATCACACTGCTGGCCTGTGACAGGGCGCATTATCCTGCTGAAAAATGCCACTGCCGTGGGGAAACATGATCGTCATTAAGGTGTGTAAGTTGTCTGCTACATTGATAGCGCCTTGCACAAGCCCCGCTGGCCCAACAGATGCCCATCTGGATATACCTTAGAGCATAATGGAGCCACCGCCAGCTTCTCTCCGTCCCACAGTGCAACTGTAAAGAGCTATTCCCATGGAACACGAATTCTCGCCTTCCCATGGGCATGATGAAGAATGTATCGAGATTCATCAGGCCATGCAACGCTCTGGCACATCACCAACGCCCAGCGCCGATGGTCACGTGCCCATTTCAGTCGTAGTTGTCGATGTCGTGGTGTTAACAATAGCACATATATGGTTAGTCGGCTGTGGAGGCCCATCGTTATGAGTATTCGGTGCACTGTGTGTTCAGACACACCTGTATTCTGTCTATCATTAAAGTCTGATGTTAGTTCCCCCACAGTCCGCCGCCTGTTCTGTTTTACCGGTATGCCCAGTCTACAACGTCCGACATCAATAATGAGGGGTGCCCGCCCAACCCCACGGCGTCTGGACGTGGTTTCGCCACTTGCTGAAGCTACTCGCCACACCGCACTCCTCAAACAGCCGACAAGTCGTGCAGTTTCCAAAATGCTCATACCGAGCTTCCGTGCCATCATAGTCTGCCCTCGTTCAAACTCAGACAGATCGTGCCCCTTCCGCATTCTACACACCGACATCACGCCCGCTGATACTACACACACCCTGCGTGTGTTTGACAAAGGAAACTCACCATCGCAATTCCCTGAGATTTAGTGGTAATATGGCCGAGTGGATAGCCCGTCAAAAACTGAACAGAGATCAGGCATGAAAACAGGAAGTAGGTGGACTGAACAGTGAGAAAAAGCAAAACAAAAACAGTGAACGGTCCACGCCTAACAAGTGCAATTGTGGTTAAGTAGTCACGGTCTTAGATTAACAACTGGTCGAGTTGTGTTCATAACTCTCTTGTGCAATTTATTTTTTTATTTCACAACGTTATGCACTGTCCGTCCGGTCATTGAAATGTTTGTTCTCTTTCTGTAATCTTGTCAGTTGTCATAAACTAATAAACTATACATTGGTTATATAATATGAATCATGTGGTAAGAATACGTTACTGCCACATGTAAATGCGATGAATAGTGAGAGCAGGCGAGATACCAAATAAACGTCTGACAGACATGGGCGATTCTAGAAGTCGGTCAAGGGGGGCGTAAAGTGGGGGGGGGGGGGGGGGAGGGGGTTTGGATGAATGGAATATTGCTTAACAAAAGGAGAGTTTGGGTCCTCTGCCGACAAACTGGTAAAATTTAATGCTGCTTAAACTAGTTTTTGGTAACTGTTTTGGAGTTCAGGGTAAAAAATGTGTATCAATAAATAATAAGGCGCCGATTTTAAGTTAAATGATATTTATTGGTTTAGGGAGTAAGATATTTTCCACTCTTATTCTTTTGTTAAAATGTGTTGAAATACATTGTAACCTACATTGCTAAATGATTGAATCTGTTGGAGTAATATATTCGCTGATGCCTGAAGTCATTTAATCCAGTGTATTATGATACTCCAGGGTGGTGGGGGGTATAGCCCCCATAGCCCTCCCCCCCTTGCCACCGCCCCTGCTCACTGAAACGAAAACAACAAATAAACGGGTGTGAACTATGTTAAACAAAGGAATTCAACAGTCAAAACTTCCAAAATGGAGCGCAACTTCAAAAACGGTAGTTGCGTTTGTGACAAACTATTATGTTTTCATCTTTTCCTTGGGAGTGATCACATTCTCATTCATACGAATACCTAAATCGGGCAAGGAGCCATACTCACTCACTTACCAGGGGTACAAAAAAATGTTCAAATGTGTGTGAAATCTTACGGGACTTAACTGCTAACGTCATCAGCCCCTAAGCTTACACACTACTTAACCTAAATTATCCTAAGGGCAAACACACACACCCATACCCGAGGGAGGACTCGAACCTCCTCTGGAACCAGCCTCACAGTCCATGACTGCAGCGCCTAAGACCGCTCGGCTAATCCCGCGCGGCACCGCGGGTACAAATTAGGTGCATCGGTAAGAGATACCTATCATATGACACACATCCTGCCACTAATGACGTGTATGACACATCAGACGTGTTTTCCGGTTGACATGACGCCTTGTCATCAAACGTTTGCGATTCCCATTGGAAAGCCACCTCCTTTTGGATGCTAGTACAGTAGTCATGCAGAATCAACTGTCATTATAGGTCCCTACCTTACACCTCGCTGTTGTAAACGGACTTGCACCACGACACAGACACAAGTTTGAATACAGCGAACAGCGTGGAAAAAAAAAAGAAAAAGAAATTTGCACCGTGACGATTCATCCACGATGCCGCCGCCGCTATTGCAGCTCTTGTCCTTGTATCGTTCACCGTTTCTACTTTACTTTTTTTGCACAGTTCAGTATGTCTTCTTCCTGTTTTCATGCTTGATCTGTGTCCACTGGCCCTCTTACCACTCAATCTGAGGGGCTGCTGTGGAGAGTTTCCTTTGTGAGTAGCAGTCAGTCTTCGCCAAGCGACGTTACTATCGTCTGGACTCGTTTGTATCGATAGTAGATCGGTGGTCACAATGATCTGCCTGATGAGTGTATATCGCTTGCAAGTGTCTTTCGAAATTACTGACTCTTTCTCGCATTTAATAGGTGAGTAATAACAGTGATTGTAATGTCACATCGCCTTCTTCTTCCGTACTTAAAAATATGGGATTACGTAGAGGTTCAATTTTGCTTGTGAAACACCGTTTTTGGTGAGTGATGGGAGCAGGGGTACGAATAGCGCTACAGTCGACCACTGGCCCGTGTGCACCGAGTGCGGACGTGCGCTCTTAAAACACAGCGGCCAGGCACGGCAAATGCTTTCAGGTGTGGCGTCATCGTACCGTGAAGCTCAGATTTTGGCAGCTAAGGGATAATATTAGTAGACTGGCCCTCCAGTAAAACGAAAATGTAGTGCGTCTTCCCAGCAAAGGAGCGACCTATTTTTTCTGCGCAACCCTTCTACGAAAACGCGGTGTGCTTTTTAAGCTCCGGGGGTGTTCGACGAATTCGCGAAAGGCGGGAATGAGAGGACCATTTCTGTAGATGCCTATCTTTTTTCTGGTCTGAAAGCAAGTAAAGCGTTCCGAAGGACGTTCTTTTGGTCGTTTCCTAGCACCCGGTGCAGATGCTGCTGGCTGGCGCCAAAACAATGAAATGGAAGGAATTTCACCATCCACAGGCAGAAAGAAGCGTCCTGAGAACTCGTGAAACTTCCAGTATTATTTCATGCATGACTAAAACATATACATTCATGACGGAGGTCCTATGCCCAGAATTATCGGTACAGAGCAGGCCATCGTATACCAGACTGTATGCTACGTTTTTTGCAATCCGCGATGGAAATAAAACTAAAAATACTGTTGGCAGAAGGTGGCAAAAAATCTTATAATTGGAAGGCAAAGTTTTTTAGCGCGAAATGACGCACATACTAGACGTTGGGAACACATCGCCTTTACTCCAGTCACCCCCTCAGACTTCACGTACGAGGAGTACAGACGGTTGTGGACTTAAAGATGGAGAGAAGTGAAACGATATCTGCATCTTGATTGGTAGCAATTGGAATTCTAGCGATCTCCACCTACAGGTTTGCAGTCGTCACGTTTGCTCACAGTTATGGTAAGAAGACACATAAGATTCGGCATCTCCAGCCCTCCCCTCCTCACCTCTGTGAGTGGGAAATTAAGAAAACGGGTCAATTCAAATTTTCGTGTTAATTTCGAATTTTCGTGGTGAATTAAAATGTTAATTGCAATGCAGAGGACATAATAGTAACAATAATGAATAATATATTCTTTATTTTCAACAGTCCATTTTGCATGATGCTAATTGCATTGCAAAGGACATAATAATAATAATAATAAATATATTCTTTATTTTTAACAATCCATTTTGCATATCGCTGCTGTGGAACGTTGAAGGGCACTCTCTCTACTTCATCGTTTTTGGTGTACTGATGCAGCCTGACTGCAATGTCACAGTCCAAAATGGGCGAACCAGGATACCAGTGTAGTCTAACTCCACCTCTCCTATTGGCTGGAAATCCAAAAATTCGCAGGATAATCCAATTTTTTTCCTCTGGCTGTGAAGCAAGGGAATTGGGAACGGGTAGTTGTCATTGATCGGGCACTAGCTCGAGGCTTTCTCGTCAATAACTGCAGGATGCAGAGCAGATATTTTCGCTATTACTCTAGCGCTAGAGAGTTGCTCCAGCCGCTCTAGCCAGTAGCTCTATGTGGGAAAGACTGGCAATAATAATAGGACAGGAAACTATCACTGAACGGCAGGGGAGTTTCCTCCTGCCAGTCTACAAGTGAATGGCTGCTGGGAGGACATAAGGATGGCTAATAAGAATAGGACAGACATCCACTTCTCCAGTGCTGCCACTGTTTTTCCTTTATGTTTATTTAATCCCTCGCGCCCTATATGGGTGGGGCTTGGGCTGTCTGTGGTACAATTCTCTGCTCTTCAGCCAAGCGAATTAAAATAAAATTCCAATGAGAAATATAAACAAAATTTGTTCTGTTTTTTATTTTAAATTAAAAACTAAAGATAAACGTTTAAAAAATTGAAATACATACATTTTAAAAATACATCGCAAGAAAGTGAAATTCTTCTGATGAAAACACTGAGGCACTGCAGTATCATTTAAAAGGTTGAGAGGTATTGCCTGAGGAAAGACTATGTTCTGTAGAATTGAGAGGTGTGGGTAGAAAGATAGAGGTTTTTTAGATAGGAAAAACTATGGAGATGAGAGGTAGGAGTTTAGGTGGATAGTTGGAACTGCAGTTGGTGAGTGAGTAGTTAATTTTGTGATTAGGGCAGTGGTTGCAGGAGGAAAGGGATGGGGACAGATGGAAAGAACAGAGAATCCCTGATATGGAATGGGATAGGTGGGGAAGAGTTAAAGTAGGTAGGACAGATAAATATCAAGGTGTATCTCATTTTCTGGGAGAGGAAGATGGTTGAAGACGCGTTTGGAAAAGAAAAGGAGTGTATTTAGGCTTAGGGACGGAAGAATGTGCCTGTGAAGCCGTGGCAGCATACCACAGTTGGTGATCAGAGGGGAAACAACGGGGTGATTGGAATCTAGTTTGCGCACAGTATAGAGGAAGCAGAGGTGTTCGGCGTGGGTGAGGAGGGGTGGGAATTTAATGAGATGGTAGAGGATCCAGGTGGATGGCGAAAGCGAGGGCATGGTATTCGAGGATCTGAAGAGCCTTATGGAGCTTTGGTGGGGCGGGCGATATGCATACAGGATGGGTCAGATCACGTTTCGTAGTTAGAAAGAATAGTGGAGGGATATAATCCCCAAGTCCGGCCTGAAGTTTTAGTAATTTTAGTCTGCTGTTATATGATGAGTAGATGAGATTGTCAGTCGAGGGTTAGTCCACCAATTTTTAATGTTTTAGTTAGCTGTATAGAACAATTATAAATGATAAGGTAAAAGTCAAGGAAGCGGAAGATGTGAGCACTTCGTCTATAATTATTGCCTGGGTTTTGGAGGGATTGATCTTGAGGAGACATTGATTACACCAGGAGGTAAACTGATATGGAAGCGGAGGGATCGATGGGATTTCTGGAATATAGAGTAGAGGGCAAGGAAAGCGGTGTCATCATCATAATCAAGAATGTGGGTTGGTGGATGTGATCCCATTCCATATCAGGGATTCTCTGTTCTTTCCATCTGTCCCAATCCCTTTCCTCCTGCAACCACTGCCCTAATCACACAATTCACTACTCACTCACCAACTGCAGTTCCAACTATCCACCTAAACTCCTACCTCTCATCTCCATAGTTTTTCCTATCTAAAAAACCTCTATCTTTCTACCCACACCTCTCAATTCTACAGAACATACTCTTTCCTCAGGCAATACCTCTGGTCTTTCTGGGACAGACCTGGGGATCCTGCTGGCCACATGAATGCCTCAGCGTCATACAGACACTTCATAGAGACAAGTGCCATGTTTGGACGAGCATTGTCCTGTTGAAAATGGCACCACGATACTGTCGCGTCAGACATAGCACGATAAGATGGAAGGTATGGGAATCATATTGGTAATAGTGACAAAGGATGGTCCATTAGATAGGATAAGCTCCTTAGCGAAAATAATCAGTGACATCCTTTCACTGTGAATTTAGATCCCACAAATTTCCTTTCTATTATTTTTTTCATTGTTTTTTAATGTACAAGCCTGACGGTAGAGAAGAAAGACTGCATCCCTTCTTTACGTCCTTATAGTCTGAGCACTTCACACTTTCTCTCTCTGTCTTCGTCTTCCATTCTCACTATTCATTCATGGATGCTAAAAGCGCAGACACGCGGGGACAGCCAAGAGCGTTAAATCGCCAATTCTGTGGTTTGGGGAGGGTAGCGTACTCCCGATCCAATCTCCTCGCGGATTAGCGACGAGGGCTGGTGACCCAGCCAATCCGAATGTGGTTTTTAGGCAGTTTCTCACATCCATCTAGGTAAACACCAGGCTGGCATCCTCGTTCCGCCTTAGATAAGCTATACAAACATTTAGAAAACGATCTCACGCTTGACCATGAGAAGTTGTCCCGTGGGGAGTGGTGGTGACGGAAAGGACAACTGTCACTAGCATTTGAAAATCCCACACAACATTGCTGAGAAACTGGAAAGACAAGGCAGCCAAAGAAGGTAGATGCTGAAAGTACTGTTAATTAACCATCTTTCCCTACAGCGTATGCCAATTTTCCTGAGGATTTAAACATAACGCACCTCGTTACGTTGTGGAACGCTTTTTCTAGCAGCTTTAGCTGCGCTTGAGTAAGGTATCTAAGCACTCAGTCCCGATAACTGCCACGTATGCAGTGACTTATCGCCGTATGTCGGAAGTGCTGCATGTTTCGTGTTAAGCAGGTCCGTCGCAAGTTGCCAACACTACCGTAAACCAAACTGTTTAAGTGTGCAAGGAGGGAAACCTTATGTCTTTGTATACTGTAGGTAAATAACTAAATAAAAAAGAAAAATACTCTAACTGATTTCAAAGTTGCGGATTGCAACCTTGTTGATGTACTACTTCTTCCAAAATATTTCGAGAATATCTCTATTTATCTACGTGAAGAGTCAAGCGCAGATTTCGTTGCTCGCTGTTTGCACTCCATCCCAATGTTGTTCAGAAGACTACGCCCCGCCTTAGCCTTTGTGTTCCATTGCCGTTAAACAAAAAAACAGCTTCATAGAAACTGAAGAACAACAGAAAACCTACGGCAAATGGTGGGCAATGCACGATATAGACTGTTAGCTGGGTTTGCTTAAGATGAGTCGTGCACCGGCGTGTTTATCAAAGAACTGACCCTTAAATTATTATGATTTACTGGGAGGTCGAAGGAAGTCATAAGTGAGTAAAATGAAGGGTTATATCTCGTAGGAATATTAATACTTTCGAAAAAGGCTGACTGCCATTTAAATCAAATAACTATATGTACTGAAAATAAGTCACATTTCCGAATGGTGACGTTACACATTTTCATATTAAAATGAAAACAGAGTTGAATAATAATTAATGTAGTGCAGCAGAGCAACGTAAACAGAACACGTGCGTGCAACGTTTATTTAACAAGCTATTAGTCACAAAATTCATAAGTAAACATTTAGTACAAAAGCACGGTTTTTCACTGTTAGTCGTGAGATAATACTAAAGTTAATTATCCTAAATAATTACTGTAAAAAAAAGCAAACCAATTCGCCGCACGTCAGTCTGAATCTTAACTGCAGGAAAATAGTTAAAGTTCTCAATTGCCTCACATGTCGGAAAAAAGTTGCATATGGGCGATCAAACTCAATCACCGAAACCTCTGTCAAATATTCTAAGTCCAGTGAAATGTTAGCCTCGATTCTATAGGATTATTCTAAGACACGAGCGGCATCCGAACAAAGTTAGCGTGTTTAAATAGAGCTTGTTCGCTGCGAGTACTATTACAACTGCTACCAAGCAAACTCACTGGTAAATACCACCAAAAAAAAAAAAAAAGTGTTGGTTGATCGAACATTACAGGACTGTTTCCCTGCCCATCCGCTTCAATACACTTTCTTTTATTGAGTCATCAGTCTCCTGACTAGTCTGATGCTGCCCGCCACGAATTCCTCTCCTGTGCCAACGTCTTCCCCTCAGAGTAGCACTTGCAACATACGTCTTCAGTTATTTGGTGGATGTACTCCAGTCTCTGTCTTCCTCTACAATTTTTGTCGTCTGTAGCTCCCTCTAGTACAATGGGAATCATTCTCTGATATCTTAACAGATGTCCTATCACCCTGCTCCTTCTCCTTGTCAATGTTTTCCACATATTCTGCAAAGAACCTCAAAAAGCACATTTATTCACATTTAAAGCAAGGTCGCATTCGTCGCACGAAATTAGTGTCCTTTCCAAGTCAACTGCATTCACTCTACACTTACATAACGACGACATTTTCCTGAACACAGTAGCGTCGTTAGCTAACAGTCCCAGTTTGTTGCCTACCCTAGTCGACAAATAGTTTATATCCACTGCCCGAGAAAAAAATGAAGCATCCAGAAAGGAAAGAGGAAACGAAATCACGGATTGATAGGATACGTGATAGTATATCAGCGATTACCAAGTCGAGTCAAACTTATGAAGAACTTGGCGGTATGAGTCCACCGTTGAGTACGGCGTTGCACTCCCTCTGATCTGGATGTATCCATTGATTCTATTCGGAAGACTGTCATAAAGTCATTATATCTTCTCCTGAAGCGAACTGGCCCACAACTGTTGTAATTGGTCCTTGATATCCTCAATACTGGTTCTGGGACGGAGTTGACATCCTAGCTGATCCCATACATGTTCTTTCTGGGACAGACCTGGGGATCCTGCTGGCCA
Source organism: Schistocerca americana (assembly GCF_021461395.2). NCBI lineage: Eukaryota > Metazoa > Arthropoda > Insecta > Orthoptera > Acrididae > Schistocerca > Schistocerca americana. The sequence goes on from NC_060119.1 coordinate 548,357,603, forward strand.
CAAGAATGCCTCAGCGTCATACAGACACTTCATAGAGACAAGTGCCATGTTTGGACGAGCATTGTCCTGTTGAAAATGGCACCACGATACTGTCGCGTCAGACATAGCACATGAGGAAGGTGGAACTCTGTGAGGCACCGATGCACCATCAGATTTCCATCAGTCACCACTACCAGCTGTGACCTGAAGTTGTACCCTACGACACTATTCACGATGACGCCAGGAATAATAACACTGTGCCTCCACAAAACACTGGAAAGATGTGACCTCTCCTCAGGTCGCCACCATACCCTCCAACAATGGTCAGCTGGGGCAGTGCAGAACTGTGGTCCATTGCTGAACAGAGTGAGATGCCATTCATCTCATCAGCAGTCCATGCTTCCCAGTCACGGTACCACTCTAAGCACAGCTGTTTGTGTTGTGGTGTCATAGGCATCCTGCCGATCAGTGGTGCAGTGTGGATGGGTTACGGTGTGCTTGGCGCACAATAAGGCGATCCCTCACTTTAGGCGACCAGATGTGATCGACGTAACCTTGGCGGGTAAGCGTGCCCTCACTTTGCCATGGAGACCAACATCGGGGCACTATCACATTCGAATGCCCAACCAATCTGGACGTTTCCCCATTCGACCAGCTGGCGAAATGGAGACCCACAATAAGGCTCCTTTAAAACTCTCTCAGATATTGATAACTTTACCTCACAAGAGTACGCGGCATCCTCGTTACCTTCACAGTGATCATGCAACATCCGACGCTCTTCACACATCTTGTATGCCCTACCACGCCTGGTAACTACACTGAACATGAACAACATGATAGACGAGATGTAAGTGCTCTATTGTTGTGTTACGGAGTAAAAAGAAAAAAGAAAAAGATTTCTCTCATACTATTCTTACAGCTCGAATTCCTTCAGCTCCAAGAGTGTCTATGCACAGATCCGAAGTAAAAGCCATATTGGGTTCCACATGTTTCTATCGTCATCCAGAAGCATTAATGCAATGGCCGAAGTCCGTATTTCAACTTTTTCCTTGCTTTTTACGTACTGCCACAAAGCGCTGATTTCAAGAAGCCGTGAAGTGCTATCAGTCTTCAGTAAATTTCAGATGGAGCACTACTTCTACTGTTAGCAACTGGATCACAGCGCATTGCGGCATCGCCTGCAGGTGTGTGATGAGTCTTTTCGAGCCTTTCCTATATGTTACATCCTCCTGGAATAATTATTTATCATTTCCTTAACTAATGGTCGCATCAATCGGGAATTTTATCGAAGTGCACTTCTATGTGTTATCTAATTACTCTTCTTGGACAGAAAAAAGCTCCGTTCGAACAGTCCTCGGTAGGCCCACCGGTACGGCCTACCACTGTCTCATCCTCAAATGTCTTGTGTCATCAGATGGGGACACGACGGGCGTGCGGTCACTATACTGCTCTCCCGACCGCTGTGTTATCGTGACGTGAAGCTGCTAATGCTTGGTCAAGTAATTCCTCAATTGGCATCACGACGATGAGTGCACCTGATAGATCAAAAACACATGGCTATAAAATACAAATGAAGTGGCGTCTGACGAGGGCCTCCCGTCACCTGTTGAAAGTCTTTCGATTTGGGGATGAAATGATGATGATGAGGGCAACACAACACCCAGTCCCTGAGCGGAGAAAATCTCGGAACCAGGCGGGAATCGAACCCGGGCACTTAGGATTGACAGTCTGTCGCGCTGACCACTTTTTTTTTTTCGCTGACCACTTTTTTTTTAATTCCACAAAAACAGTAACAAAAATGGCTACAATTAAATGACATAAATAAGGTGACAGTTAATTGCAGTCATCAATCACACCATTCAAAGAATGAGTCTTTAGTAGTAGCACTGTCACCTTCAACTGGTGGCAGTTCAGCATGCACATTTTATTCTTCTGCAGCCGGTTCCTCATCATCATTTCCCAGACCCAAATTAATCGTTCAGTAAATACTTGATGTGTGTTGCTTCCAGGGTAAATGACGTGGACAGAAGAGCAGTCCCGAACAGCGACATCGCAAAATACTTCTCTGCCTTGTTATTTTTGTTAGTTCCAGCCTTCTAAACGCATCCATAGGGAGTTCAAGATCTTCTTTTATATCAGACACCAGATGTTTGTCGCCATATTCTTGTATCTGCTGTACTACTGATTTATTTTTCATGTGTGACTTGGAGGTGAGGTTAGGGTCGGGAACGTGACCCAACCCATTCCCTCTCTACTAGGAATCCAGTTCCTAACCTATATCCATTTTATTGAAGATAATTCGGAGCATGTTACCATATTTCTTATTATGATTCTGATATTAAAGTATTTTCTCGAATTCATTTTCCATATACATCTTGTATTCAATATGTTCATCGCTCTCAATATTGTTAAAAACATAACTTGTATATTTGCCCATTAGACAAATCACTGCGTTATTTTTTGCCTGAGGGTAGTAACTTTCCTCTGGTCTGAAGAAAATGTTAGTCGGTACATTGTTTGCTGAAGTTCTTGTTATTTGAGCAATTTTCTCCCTGGTCCACCTCCAGCTGATAATCCAATCTCCACATGTGTAACGATGAGGCACACTATTAACGAGGTTGGATTTGCTGCAGAGGTTAACGCTCATTAGTGCTGATGATGTTATTGACTACCTTGTACCACGCTGTTCTCACGTAGACGAAAGAACATCACTCAGCTACCGGGGGCGGACATGGCTATAAAATGATAAAGATGTACCAAATTTCAACGAAATTAATGTATTACTAGTTCAGAAACCGCTTCTTCGCTGGCGTAGGCGGTATGGCCTGCACAGATTTTTTTTTTCTTTTTTCACATATACCAATACCATCTAAACTTTTCACGCTGTTTTTCGAATGTGCTTCTGACCAAAAAGCAAATCTGATACCTGAAGTACAAGTTTTTTGTTAATCGTGCCTTTTGCGTTCTTATGGTGATATTTCCATAGAAACTTTCATCTCCCAACACATATTTCTTTATACCTAACTGGGAAGTGAAATACTAAAACAATACACTCACATTACTGCTTTAATCAATTGTGTTTCAGATCGAAATTCCGCGCCATATGACTCTGTTTGGGTAGAATGAAATTAGGACGGTAGCGGCAGCTGACGTAATCGCTGTGATAAAGTTCCCGCGTTTGGTGCTGCGTCGAGACCGTGGCTCCGAATAAAAGAGGAGTAACTTCCTGAAGAAAACTTCTCGCTGCTGCCTTAGACTGCGCTATTTCTGCGCGTAACAGGTTCTTCAAGGAGATAGGCCGGCCTCCCCAGCAACTTTTCCAGTAAAGCGATGCAGGATTCCAGCGCTCTGGTGCGCATTACATACAGCACCTGCGACCCGTATGTTTCTTGGCATTCTCTCGAACATAAATATATGTGAAGCTTTGAAAACGTAGGCTCATTACATTTTTTCGAGAGACTAGGCCTGTAAGCATGATTCGACACGTGACGAGGACAGAACTTGCATTTAAAAATTTACTTTTCTGCCAAATACATCTCGATTTCTCAAACATAATTAGTATTAATTGCAGCAGAGATTTGTTTAGAACGCTGCTAAGACATGAACTTGAAGTAACTACTTGGAAAGATGACTCAGTTGTGTGTTACCATACATGTCCATTCATTCATTCATTCACACATCGTATTCCACAAATATTCTCACGAAAGCGAGTATTCAGGGATGCGAAACGGCTCCACCAGTTGGCCAAAGTAAGCGCTGTAGACTACTTACAATAAGTAAGCCAACAACCAATTACAGCTAGCGTCAACCTACTCACATTGCAAATGATGTGAAAAAAGTTACAAGTCTTCCTCTTACGCTACGATATCCATATAATACTTCGAACCATGCACGTATGTAAATTTGCACAGAAAGCTGTAATTTTCTGTATATTCGTAATATTGGCATTAGCTTTAGCCGAAATTTACATCTCCACGTTCTGGTATTCTGGTAAATTGAAGTACTGGCCAATAAGGTACTCTTTTATTTCAGTTTTAAACATCTTCAGATTGCCAGTTAGATGTCTGATATCTGCCGGCCACCAACTAAAGACTGTTGCACCAGAGAATAGAACTGCATTACCGAGCGAGGTGGCGCAGTGGTTAGCACACTAGACTCGCATTGGGGATGACGACGGTTCAATCCCGTCTCCGGCCATCCTGATTTAGGTTTTCCGTGATTTCCCTAAAATCGTTTCAGGCAAATGCCGGGATGGTTCCTTTGAAAGGGCACGGCCGATTTCCTTCCCAATCCTTCTCTAAACCGAGCTTGCGCTCCGTCTCTCATGACCTCGTTGTCGACGGGACGTTAAACACTAACCACCACCACCACCACCAGAACTGCATTCTCTACATATGTTATATGCAAGTTAGTTTTACTTCTAGTGTTGTGACAGTAAATTTCACAGTTCATCCTAAATTCATTCTTATTGTCTGTTGTTCAGAACCACAGAACACATAATAGAGTAAATATACAGGCACATAAGTAAAATAATCTTAAGGCTGCTAAACAGGGTCCTGTAAAATGTTCGGTTATCAACTTCACATAATATACTTAATGTTTCTTTTCGTAAAATAATTTTTTTTTTACCTCGGCTGTATTGCCCCAGGAGGCTACGCTAGGTCTATTAGCAATTCGGAGTAGTGAGAGAGGTTTCTAAATGTAAAGCAGGCAGAACTGTGGTTTCTGGTTAAAATTATCCGTGTGTGCTGATGCCGCCTCAGTTATCTGTCTAGATACCTAGAAATGTCACACACGTAGTTTCATGCAGTGTGTTAATCCACAAATAATGCGTGCGTCGTTAACACGTGGCAGGTGAATACATCAAAGACTAACGCGACAGTTCATACATATTGCATGCAGATGAGCAGGGGTACATGTTAAATGTTTCAGGGTTGTCAATTCATAATCAGATTATCTTCGTTGCAACCCGGTCTGTTCTTTTGTAAGTTATAGTGTGCATGATAAAGCGCGCACATGCATACACATAGACAGAAGCACTTTCCTGACTATGTAACCAAGTTTATTGTAAAATGTTACTCATGAGTCGTTCAAAACCCGTAATCGGTGTTAGTGAAATCCTTAAATTAATTAAACTGAGATGCAAACTTCATGCGCTACGTCAATCCAAAAATTTCTGAGACTGGATTAATAAATTTGATCATTTAATAACATAGAAAAGTTAAGATGGTGGTTTTAATCTTTCAAGTGTTCTATACAGTCTCCCTCCACTCGAATACAACGCACAGGACGTTCACAACAAAAGTGAAACTGTCATGGAAGCCCTTCTTAGGGATGTTGCCCGACTCGCGCGTCAAACTGGCTTTAATGTCGATTATGTCATCAAAGCGTTGACTCTTCACGTGAATTTCCACACTTTTTCAGTTTGTGTTACGTTCGTTTTCGTAACACTCAATCCCTTCCACCGTGATGATGTTTTTCAGGAAAGAGTTGTCCGCGTTTTGCCTTTCAGTCAAGTCGTGGCAAGTTTCCATGAGTAGCGTTCGTTTAGTAGTCGAGGAGAGCTGGATAAACTTCTTGGAAACATTCTGGGGAATGTCTGGAACGCTTGGTTTTAGAGATGCTGCTTCGTTGCGACATGTACTACACACTACTGCCGCACGTACACTGCTTAACACTAACAGCTCACAACTAACAGGCCGAATGCACGGCTGTTGTTTGCAATTGTTGGCTCAGACTGCTATCGTATTGCTGCACTGACTTCGAATATGCCCCAAGAAAAAACTCAATCTCGCAGCCTTTTGTTACGGGCTGTGTGAGTATGCAAGATATAGAAAGGAAAATGTTTTCTGAGGGTTTCAAACGCCGATGAATGTGCAATTAAGAAATGAACATTAGGATATAAACAAACATGTAGCCAACAAAAAGTCAATGTGGGGACTACAGCACCCTCCCTCACCAGCCACACATTCAATGTGGGTTGCTGCTTTTCAATTCCTTAAGCGAGATGTGCACTTGTAGGCCACTGGAATCACGTTCTGGACGGTGATTTTTAAAGAGCCCCCTGTCCATCCAGATTTACGACAGGCAGCCTCAAGAGAAATTACAGGTAACAACCGTGATGGCTTGTTATAAAGTTTTAATTATCACCTCTAAAACAAATTGATAAAGTCGATATGGGCTGCGCCATTTTGTTTTGACCAGTCTAGCGGCGTCCTGCGGTGCTATAACGCAGACATTTCAGTGTGTCCCATGACTGCCGAAGTGTACCTGGAAACAAGCAAAAAATTAATTACGTGACTTTATTTTTCCGAGGTGATGATTAAAAGTTTATGACAAGCAAACGGGAGTTTCCCCGTAGTATCGCTTAAGGCGACGAAGGGCATCGAAAAAGTTCAAAGAAAGTTAGCCCGCTTAGTACTATTGCGAAATGGAGGTGAGAGAGATTCACGGATATGATACACGAATTGGGGTTGCAACCATACAAAGGCGAGAACTTTTCACGGAATTTCAACACGTAACTTTCTCAACCGAATGCAAAAATATTATACTGATGCCCAACTACATAGGGAGAAATGATCATCGTCATAAAATAAGAGAAATAATATCTCACACGGAAAGATTTAAATTTTGGTCTTTCCCGCGCGCTGCTTGAGAGTGAAGCGGTAGAGAAATAGATTGAAAGTGGGTCGGTCAATGCGCTGTCAGGCATTTAAATGCGAATTTCATAGTAGTCATGTAAATGTAGATGTGTATGTTAGCTCTTTGAAAAGAGCACGACCGACTTGCATCTTACAAATTCTTTAGAATTTTATAATCCTGGGCTCGACATATTTTCGCTCTGCGTGTTTGTCATAAGCGTGGCAAAAAAGGTTTCTTGAGTAGTGTCCGCTAATTCTCACTGGTAACGTCGAGGTCATACAGTAAGTCGGAAAAGAGATGGCTGATTGCCTGGCAAATACGCAGACTATAGTTTTACTGTGGTCAACAGACAGTCTATCGCTTAAAGCCGGAAAATGACGCGTTGGTAAAAGATAGTACGAAGGAGGCTGGAAAAAATTTGATGTCCCGTAAATGATCATGAGAGACGCAGTATAAGTTCAGATCGGGAATAGACGGGGATGTAATTCATCCGCGTTCTTTTCGTAGGAATTATCCCGACAGTAACATATAAGACGTCTGGGAATCAATATTGATTCTCAGTTGATGTGGTGTGAAGATAAAAGATAGTTACAAACAGCATATCATCAGAATGTTACGTCCTTAGGGCCTAGCCGTCATTGTGTAATAGTCAATGCCTTGTAGCTAAACACTATCCATATCTACACGTAATTCTTAGGTTCGTAGTTCATCTTGGGGAACAAATGCACAGTTTTCAAACTACAGAAAATGTTCGCAAGAATAGTAACCGAAAAAAGCACGCGGGCTCATCATAAAGATCTTTTCAAGTCATCGGGATTTTACCGTATCCTGTGAACACACTTACTATTCAGTTATGCTCATAAATAATAGCTTCCGTAGGACTAGCCGCTCGGTCTAAGGCGCTGCAGTCATGGACTGTGCGGCTGATCCCGGCGGAGGTTCGAGTCCTCCCTCGGGCATGGATGTGTGTGTTTGTCCATAGGATAATTTAGTTTAAGTGGTGTGTAAGCTTAGGGACTGGTGACCTTAGCAATTAAGTCTCATAAGATTTCACACACATTTGAACACAATAGCTTCCATAATTAACGCACAAGTATTTCTGTCCATAATCATGCAACAAGATTTAAACTAAACCTATGTTTACCAACTAGAAAAACATAAAAGTCAAAACAGCATTTTCTACCAAGGAAGAAAATTGGACAATTAAAACAGATAGTTAAAAATATCTGATAAGAAATGCGTAATTCATAGTGAAGAATTACTGAGATAACGAAGTTTAGAAGTTTGATGAAAACGTTGCACAAGTTATTAACAGCCGAAATCTCTGTTATTTCACAATACTCTTTTGCACCACAGCATTTTTTTTTCTTTTCTGGAAAACTTCATACCAAAGCTACTTATCTTTTCTGTAAAGTAAATGAGAAGTTACGGTACACAGTATGGATTAAAACATCACCGTTGTGATCCTGGTACCAGCTGACTATGAAATAGTGTACATGTAGTGTATTTAGTCCTTGCAGTGATCGGTATAGAGAAATGAATGATCAGTGTCCATTAGCCATTTACGCTATTAATTAACTTCTGAACAAAAATGTATAACCAGAACAGCACTGTAACTGTCTTACTCAAACCGACCTTATGTTAGGGAGGGTGGAGGGTGGGGGCTCCAATCTTCCTCTGGCCATCCTGATGTAGGTTCTCAGTGGTTTCCTTCAAGTTCTTCAGTCAAATGCCGGGTTAGTTCTTATTACAAGGCGCTGCTGATTGCCTGTTCCATCCTTGTCAGTTTAGACCTGTAAGTGTATAAATATCTGTGTACATAAATCATGTTTTATTCTCAGACAATAACACCACGACATAAATATCCATGTGCTAATGACCCACAAATGCATAAAAATGCCGCATCTCACTGCTATGAAGGCGCGTATCTATAAGACGTTACACATTGGTTAAACGGAGACAAACATGACAAGGAAAAATTTTTGTTTGTACGTCATTAACATATATAAGAGCAGACACAACTAATTATTTACTCGTATCAGAAGCCTACCTTTACAGTATACAGGATGATTCAGAAATGGTTCAAATGGCTCTGAGCACTATGGGACTTAACTGCTGTGGTCATCAGTCCCCTAGAACTTCGAACTACTTAAACCAAACTAGCCTAAGGACATCACACACACCCATGCCCGAGGCAGGATTCGAACCTGCGACCATAGCAGTTGCGCGGTTCCAGACTGTAGCGCTTAGAACCGCTCGGCCACTCCGGCCGGCGATGATTCAGAAGGAAAGGTACTTGCTTTGAGGGATGACAGTGATTCTGAACAAAAAATGTCATATGGAAGTATGTCCTATTCCAAATGGTTTCCGAGATAGAACACATTTAATGTACGTTGTTATCTATTTTCTGTATTATTCAAACATTGTCATTGTTTACAACGTGCCACAATAGTGCAGAGGCAATTGGACAGGCGTCCATCGAATCGGGAAACTACCACAGACTAGCCTAGAAAAACTACGTAAGCTATAGCGCATGCACGTCGCGCAAGATTTTTAATATTCTCGAGCTCTCTTTGCGCAAACAGTTAGCCGCAGAGACAAAATCCTGTACATACATTTACAAAAAGGAACATTGAGAAATATGATCGACGAAATTCTCAAATCAGATGACCTTTGTCCAGAATTGAGTCACGTCTAGAGACTATCGTTTGCAAGAATGAGGTCCTCCACTGAACAGGTAAACGGACAAAGAGGACACTGGCACACGTGTTCCTCAGTTCATTCTTCTCCACACACCGGTTGCTGCAGACCGATGTGAAGACTATACAGGTTATGGGAAGGATTTCACTCTACCGGACCCAGTTCCTAAGCGGTTAAGGGACCTCCTGACACCCAGTTCAACGTTGTGGACTGCCTGAGGATGTTCTCGCGGCTTCATCCAATCTTCCTCGGATTTCCATCCAAAAAGCCTTGCTTTGGCTGGAGAAAGTGTCAAAGATTCTGTTGTCCGAAGAAAGCTTTTACTTGATTTTTTCGTGATTACACGTTACAATGAGCATTGCCATTAAGTTGCCGAGGCCACACACATGTATCACTTCCTGTATTTTGAAACATGTTTCCCGTGGTTCCCTAGAATAACTTCGTTTGAATAATATGCCTTCTACTGCCACCTCGCTGCTCCGTTCTGCCTCCTTCCACCCACCCACCCCCGTAACTCTTAACAACACCATGAAATGTTCATTTTCTTCCCCTATTTGCGAGATATCTTGAGCTCTATACTGAATGGCCCCGAACTCTACACTGGACTCACATTTGGGAGGACGATTATTCACATCCCGTTTACGTTTTCCGTAATTCCCCTAATACACTCTGACTACTCGCCGATGTGGCTCTTTTGGAAGAAAAACCCCTGATTTCCTACATAAAAAAATCTATATGACTCTTAGTGCTGGTAAGGACAGCTCGTTCAGAGCAATCTTTCTAGTACCTGTAATATTCGATGGTAATATATGTTCGGTGTACATGTGACACTGCATGGAAGGCTTTCCGTTATATATTCTGCTGTAAAATTTCTTCTAATACGAGGTATCACGATTAATTCCCGGTAAATTTTACTTGACACTTGCACGAACCCCCCCCCCCCCCCCCACACTCGTACTAAACCTCCAAAAATGTCTCAGTTTAGCCGGTGAGTCCGTAGATGCGCGTACAGTATAGTTGGTCACGCTTTCCCACCCAAGTTTTGCGATAATTAAGCCAGTTCGTCCTCGAGCCAACTTAGTGAGCCGCCTAGGAAATGTTCCTACCTATTACGTGAAGACAGTCTCGTAGTTTTATGTCCCACTGCAGAGCACTGTCGGTTTCTGAAAGTGAAATACTGCTGTCTGTCTCTCACATAATGAAGCGGGAAGAAGATTTTTTGCGCAAATAATTCTTACACAGGATGCCATTACGGTGTATTTATTTAAGAAACATCGTAAAATGAACCTATTCACACTAATTATAAGCGAACGAGAGCATGGTCTACCGTGTGACTAGATCGAAAGGCATTCTATCGACGACTGCCGACTATATGCCACAGTCTGTAACTTGAACTTACAATTGGTATAGTTCGTACAAGACTTTACCTGTTAGGTTACGGCAAAGTTATTAATTTATTTGCTAATATCAGTGTGTCCTGGCATTGTAAAGTTACTGAAAGGTAGTGTTATGAGCCGTAGACTCCTCCTAATTTCTGAGTGTCAAGAGGCAATTTTTGTTAGCAAATATTTATTAATAACAATTACTTGATCAGCGCCAAATAAATGCATTTTCCCTACGTATCTCTCTGCTGATGTCAAAAGCGATTTCTGCTTCGGCATCTCATCCCACTGGCTCTGAAAACGTCAGATGACCAACCGCCTCGCTAGCCAGTGTGGGAACCTATCGATCGCTCCTTATGGCCCCCGTAAACGTTTGACAAAGTCGCTCTTATCTAGCCACGAACTTTCCAAGCAAGTCCGTACACGTTCAAACTATGTTTAATTTCACTTTGAGGCAGACGCTATTCGTATTCGCGTGTACTCTGAGAATAGTGACAACGGTCAGAAATGCGGATAAGGCAGTCCTGGCATTGACTTTGGTACTGTGTTCAAAGAAGAAGAAAACAGGACTCTGGTCCAGGAAATGGCGTAAAATGAGAGATTTACCTATGAGGATACGCGTAAGGCTCAAATGGCTCTGAGCACTATGGGACTTAACATCTGAGGTCAGCAGTCCCCTAGGACGTAGAACTACTTAAACCTAACTAACCTAAGGACATCACACACATCCATGCCCGAGGCAGGATTCGAACCTGCGACCGTAGCGGTCGCGCGGTTCCAAACTGAAGCGCCTACAACCGCTCGGCCACACCGGCCGGCTACGCTTAAGAAAATATCCTTCACAGAACCCGTTGATTACATGAACTTTCTTCGAATGGACAGTGAAACTTTTAAAATCTTATCAAGTCCTTCGTAAGAAAGCAAACTTGCCTGTCTAGTTCGCCCTTATCTAGCCACGGATGTGTCAAACAAGATTGTACACGTACTAAGAAAGCTTGTCAATTAACCTTACTTTTGACCAGACACTTCTGGTATTTGGAGACTAGTGAGAATGGCTAAAAATGCAGACAAAGCATTTCTAACTTTACCTCTGGCACTGTGTTTAAAGAAGAAGGGAATGGTTTAAAATGAGAAATATACAACTGGAAACCTGTTAATGGAAATGTTTCACTTAGAACCTGATAATTACAGCAACTTTCTGCGCATGCACAATGATGCGTTTAATAACTTGTTTAGCGTTACTTCATCCCCGCATTGAAAAAGAAGACACAAGTAAGAGAGAATTTATTCTCTTTTACTTGGTCCTCTAACGACATGTCAGCGTGGGTATATATAGCCCACATCGTCCTTGGAAGAACCGGAGGTCTTCGATTTCCTTTATTTCATTTCACTCCCCTTGTATGTCTCTGTCTCAGATTTTATTCATAACCACTTCATGCGTAATATATGGCGGTAAGGGTGTGGTAGCTCAATCATTTTTAGAATTGTAATGCTACTTTGTTTTTATACTTGATCTTAGTTTTCATAGTAGTGGAAACTCGAGATGTTGGGCGAAACGTCGACGCAAACAACGTCCGCCTTCTTGTCAAACTTTCCGTCAGTCAAAATTTCTCGCAATTACGTCTAACACGATCTTTGCTTGACAAACACGTCAAATTGCACCGTAGACGGTCAAATATTTGGCAAGCGTAGTTAGGTTTGACAAAATGTTTGATGGTTTAGGGGGATCTTTACTCCGTACGTACTGCAGCAGTGAAACATTCACTTCACGTACGTGACATAGCAAAGTTGGAAATAAAGTAAAATATGCTCTTATCTGCAAATAATTGGTGCCTTCCGCACTCCACATACACTATCTAACAAAACTAGTGAAGCACCCAGAGGATGTGGTGGACGTCAATGTAACTTCGTACACGAACGCTATCGGCAAGTAGAAGTTATCAGAGTTGCAGTTCTCTGTAACAGGTAAAATGGCAATCAAAAGTGCATTAGTGTCTGTGGTGTCACCGCCAGACACCACACTTGCTAGGTGGTAGTCTTTAAATCGGTCGCGGTCCGTTAGTATACGTCGGACCCGCGTGTCGCCACTATCAGTGATTCCAGACCGAGCGCCGCCACACGGCAGGTCTAGAGACTTCCTAGCACTCGCCCCAGTTAGACAGCCGACTTTGCTAGCGATGGTTCACAAATTACGCTCTCATTTGCCAAGACGATAGTTAACATAGCCTTCAGCTACGTCATTTGCTACGACCTAGCAAGGCGCCATTACCAGTTACTATTGATGCTGTAAAACATGTACCGTCAAGAGCGATGTTCACCAATTATGAATTAAAGTTAAGTATTCCAGTAGTTACGTACGTTCTTTGCTACTATAAATTCCTTGTCCTGTTCCAGACCCCACGCCAGCCTGCGTGAGCTTAAACGCGTGCCTTTCGGCTTCCTGTAATAGTGGATCGGCTGTCTTGCCAGTCCACAACAGTGTCTATCCACATCTACATATATACTCCGCTAGCCACCATGCGGTCTGTGGCGGAGGGCACAATTCGTGCCAAAGTCATGTTTCCCCCTTTCTGTTCCACTCGCGGATCGAGCGAGGGGAAAACGACTATCTGAACGCCTCAGTACGAGCTGTAATTTCCCTTATCTATGAATGGTGATCATTGCGCGATTTGGAAGTTGGTGGTAATAATATATGCTCTACATCCTCGGCGAAGATCGGATTTTGGAATTTAGTGAGCAGCCCCTTCCGTTTAGCGCGTCGTGTAGCTGCAAGTGTCTCCCACTTCAAACTTTATATGAGATTTGTAAAGCTCTCGCGATGGCTAAATATACCAGTCACGGATCTTACCGCTCTTCGTTGGACCTTCTCAATCTCTTGAATCAGACCCAACTGGTAAGGGTCCCATACAGACGAACAATAATCTAAAGCTATTTCCTTTGTTGAAGAGCTACATCGCTTCAGGATTCTACCAATAAACCGCAATCTAGAGTTTGCCTTACCCGTCACTTGTGTAATCTGTTCGTTCCATTTGAGATCATTTCGAATAGTCACACCCAGATACTTGACAGACGTTCCGCTTCCAAAGACTAGGCATTTATTTTGTACATTAATGGAGATTTTCGCCTTGTTATACGCGGTAGCCTACACTTACTAATATTGAGAGATGACTGCCAGTCATTACACCACGCATTTATTTTCTGCAAATCCTCATTGATTTGTTCACAACTTTCGTATGATACTACTTTCCTGTAGACTACAGCATAATCAGCAAACAGTCTAATGCCGCTCTCAATACCATCATCCAGATCGTTTATGAAAATCGTAAAAAGCAGCGGACCTATTACGCTGCCCTGGGGCACACTTGTTGTAACGCTTGTTTCTGTTGAAGTCTCCCCATTCAGGACAACATACTACTCTCTGTCTGTTAGAAAACTTTCTATCCAACCGCATGTGTCATCGGATAGACCGTAAGCGTGTACTTTTTGGAGCAAGTGGTGGTGGTGGTGGTTAGTGTTTAACGTCCCGTCGACAACGAGATCATTAGAGACGGAGCGCAAGCTCGGGTTAGGGAAGGATTGGGAAGGAAATCGGCCGTGCCCTTTCAAAGGAACCATCCCGGCATTTGCCTGAAACGATTTAGGGAAATCACGGAAAACCTAAATCAGGATGGCCGGAGACGGGATTGAACCGTCGTCCTCCCGAATGCGAGTCCAGTGTGCTAACCACTGCGCCACCTCGCTCGGTTTTTGGAGCAAGAGACAGCGCGGAACTGAGTCGAACGCCTTTCTAAAGTCGAGGAATATGGTATCAACCTGGGAGCCGGTATCCAGAGCCTGTTGTATATCATGCACAAAGAGGTCCAGCTGTGTCTCGCATGACCGCTGTTTCCTATAACCATGCTGATTTCTGCAGATGAGCTGCTCAGAGTCTAGAAAGGTCATTATGCCTGAACACAAATCAAATGTTTGTGAAATCTTATGGGACTTAACTGCTAAGGTCATCAGTCCCTAACCTTACACACTACTTAACCTAAACTATCCTAAGGACAAACACGAACACCCATGCCCGAGAGAGGACTCGAACCTCCGCCGGGACCAGCCGCACAGTCCATGACTGCAGCGCCTGAGGCCGCTCGGCTAATCTCGCGCGGCGTCTGAACACAAAATATGTTCCATTATTCTACAACAAATCGCTATCAGTGAAATTGGCTGGTAATTATGTGCATCCGAGTTTCTACCCTTTTTATAGATTGCTATGACCTGGGCCTTCTTCCAGTCCCGTGGAAGTTTCCGCTGTTCCAATGCTCTCTGATAGATGATGGTGCTATATTTGTAGCATAGTAAACATAAAATCTTACGGGGATACCCTCTTGGACCAGATGCCTTCCTGGCTTCTAAGGGTTTTAACTGTTTTACAATCCCAGATACACTAAACACTATGTCAGACATCCTTGCGTTTATTCGATAATTGAAAGGGGGAATGGTGCTGCAGTCCTCTACCGTAAAAGAGGTTTTGAAAGTTAGGTTTAGAATTTCGGCCTTCTGTTTATTATCATCCGTTACATTACCCGTACTGTCAGCAAGAGAAGGTATTGAATTATTCGTAGCGTTTATAGATTTTACGTACGACCAAAATTTTTTGGGATTGTATTTAGAATCTACAGATAAAATAAAAGAATCTCTTATGGATCTTTTGACAGCTGCTTTCACTTCGCATAATTTCTGTTTGTCATCGGGACAGTGGCTACGTTTAAAACAACTGTGCAAAATTCTCTGCTTTCTCAGCGACTTCCTAAGATTCTGCAGGCTTTCGTGGCCGTTGTCACTGAAGTTAAAATCTTCTGGGTTATTAGGCCGCGTCATATTTCTACTAAAATGATCGACGTTTCGACCCCTGTGTTGGGATCTTCCTCAGAATCTTATAGTGTCCACTAGTGCTAGAACACTATCAGAGACGAGTCTTTCGTCCTTTTATAAAGGGGAGTTTTTACGCGTTAGTGCTGGAGAAGTGATAATATTGGTTAAAATAAAATTCATATGGCTACCATTGGTGGGCCATAGTCATAGGCTAATATTCCCGCTCTGATGCAGAAGAAGGGGCGCTATTGGCTAGTCTCCTGTGGATAACATTGGCGGCCCATCGTCATGGGATAGAAAGACACCATTCCACACTTATACTGGAAAAGGGGTATTGGTTGAAATTCCTGCTACTGCTATTGGTTGGTCGTCACCATTGGCTAGAATCGAAACGGACAGAGCAAGAGAAGGGGAATGTTTACTCAAAATATTATTGTCTGCCGAGGTGACGTGCAACGCGTTGTTTACGTCGCTCGCACATCGCGGCAGCGTATTCACGTCCTTGATGGCGGGGAGCCACGATGCCGGAAACCTATAGCCGTCCTCTCTATTGAAATTACATGCATTCTTGGGAATTCCAACCGCTTCTCGGACTTTCCTTCTATAATTGCTTGTTTCTTTAGCCAGTACACGTACGTTATTAAAATCGATGTCAGAGCCACAGTTTTCATGGTGTTCCACTGCTACCGATTTTGCGCTTTGTTTTAGCTGCATGTGCCGTTCGTGTTCCTTAATGCGTTCCTTAACAGTTCTTCCCGTTTCACCTACATACACTTTGCCGCAGCCACATGTCACTTGATAGACGCCTGCATTGTGGAGGCAATCAGGTGCATCCTTTTTCCTTGGGAGAAAATGTTTTATTTTGTTTTCACTAAAGAAAAATGTCTGAATACCATTTTTCTTTAGAATTCTGCTTATGTGGCCAGTGACCCCAGACACGAACGGTAACCTAACGGAGTGAGAAGGTGGTTACTCGTCATTCTTATTAGCGTTATAAATATTTCGCCTGAACACCCTGTCGATTGAATAACTGTCATACCCATTTGCCTTCAATGTCTTCCTTAAAAAATTCGTATTCGATTCCAAGTTGTCGTCATCGCTTATACGGAAAGCACGTGAAGACAGAGTGTTGAGTACTGCTCGCTTCTGGGTTGGGTGTTGGTGCGAAGTGGCATCTAAATATCTGTTTGTGTTAGTCGGCTTACTGCACACCCTGTGATCAAGAGTGTTATCAGAGCTTCTGTATACCAACACATCTAGGAACGGCAGACCGACCTCTCAGCCTCCAAGGTAAATTTGATTTTGGGGTGAATTCCATTTAAGAAATTGTGGAACTCTTGAAGTTCTTCTTCGCTGTGTGGCCAGATAACAAAAGTATCGTCCACATAGCGGAGCCAACAAGAAGGCTTCAAAGGAGCACTACTTAATGCCTGTTGCTCAACATGTATATGTGATTTAACCAATACTATCACTTCTCCAGCACGAACGCGAAAAAACTCCCCTTTATAAGAGGACGCGACACTCGTCTCTGACAGTGTTCTAGCAGTAGTGGACACCATAAGATCCTGAGGAAGATCCCAGCAGAGGGATCGAAACGTCGATCATTTTAGTAGAAATATAACGCGGCCTAATAACCCAGAAGATTTTAACTTCAACTTCCTAATATGTTTGTTGTATCAAGGTGAATCCTTTCCCTCCCCTATAGTTTTGCTAGGCACATGTTTCTGTAGCATTTTGTCTACAATACCCTTAAATTCCGACCAAAGATGCCCAATATCTTTGTGTCCTGCGGTGAATGTTTGGAGCTGACTATGAAGATATTCATTAATGACACTTTTATTTGCTTTCCCAAACTAGAAAACCCTACGCTGGTTTTTTTTCCAACTTCCACTGACATAGAAGCCAAAACGACATTATCGTCGCTAATATCTTCTTCTAGATAAACTTTCTCAAAAAGATCAGGTCTGTTTGTCGCAAAGATATCTAATATGTTCCCATCTCGAGTTGGTTTCCTAACGATTTGCTCAAGGTTGTATGCTGAGGGCGCTCCTAGAATAACTTCACACGAGTCTTTGCTTCTGTCCTCTGTGATAAACGTGTAATTTTCCCAGTCAGAAGACGCCAGATTAAAGTATCCACCTATAACTAATGGATAATCTGGACACTTATTTGTCGGCCGCGGTGGCCGAGCTGTTCTAGGCTCTTCAGTCCGGAACTGCGCGACTGCAACGGTCGTAGGTTCGAATCCTGCCTCGGGCATGGATGAGTGTGATGTCTTTAGGTTAGTTAGGTTTAAGTAGTTCTAAGTTCTAGGGGGACTGATGACCTCAGATGTTAAGTCCCATAGTGCACAGAGCCATTTTTGATACTTATTTCCTATGTACTCAAGACTTTCCCTGAAACGTTCTGCGGCGTTTGTTGCGGATGCTGGTGGTCTATAAAAAAATTCCTAATACAATGCTCACTCTTTGTCTGATTGACACCTGTATCTAGACTATTTCACAGTCCGACCCTCTATCGATCTCAACTGCGTTTAAACAGCTTTCAACTGCAATGAACACACCACCTCCCATAGCATCATTCTTATTCTTTCTAAACGTTGTCCAATCCGAGTTCAAAATTTCACTGCTATTTATGTCTGGTTTCAACGAGCTTTGGGTACCTAATACAATAATGGCATTACTACTGTTTATTTCGGAGAACAACTCGGGGATCTTGCTACAGTCACTTCGACTATTTGCTAACATGTCATTTAGCATATTTAAATCCTTTGGAATGACCTGTTTAGGCGAACTAACAATTTTTGCAGTTGGCACACCCACTTCAGTGACATGAACTGGTAATTTTTCAGGCCAAAGGTTTGTTTCCCGTGGGGAGGAACCTAATCTAAAAAAAAAAAAAAAAAAAAAAAAAGAAAACCATGTGTGCACGCCACAATTACTGTGCTACCCATTTAACTGCTTCCTGTATGTAGTGCACCCCTGATCTTTGGAGGGGAGTCCTACAACCTTCCACCCCATAGCATAGGTCGAGAAATCTACAACCACTTTCGTCACAGAGTAGACGTAGCCTCTGGTTTAGATTCTCCCCTCGACTCGAAACCAGAGGACCCCAGTCCACCCTGGGTATGATGCTGCAAATCGTTAGCTTGGTTTCCACTCCTCGAGAGATGGAGGCCGCCTTCGCCAGTTTAGCCAGCCTTCGAAAGGATTTACTCGGAACGCCGACGACTGGCATCGTTGGTGCCGACATGTGCGACAATCTGCAGCTGGCTGCACCCCGCACACTCGATAGCCGCTGGAAGAGCCTCTTCCACATCCCGGACAAGGCCACCCGGCAAACACACCGAGTGAAAGTTGGCCTTCTTCCCCGCCCTAGCCGCTATGTTCCTGAGTGGGTCCATGACCCGCCTAACATTGGTGCTCCCAATAACTAACAAATCCCTATCCTCACGTGCCTGTCCGGACCTTGCTGAAGGAGCGGCCACTATCCTGGCAGAAGGACATTCTGATCTGGCTCAGCCTTCCCCTCCCTCGCCCCCCCTTTCAGCATCACACTGAATCTATTAGCGAAGTGCATGGGATTTGGCAGGAGCCTGCTTCCCCCATGCAGCCTTCGCCTTGAGGCTCAAGACCTCGACACAGTCCGCCATCCACACTGAGGTGAGAGTGGGCCGGCCGGCTCGGTCGCACCTGAGGTCGGCTCAGTGACAGAGAGCTGTGACGTCCCCCCTCCCCCCCCCCCCTCCCCGCTGCACATCTAGTACAGCGGAGGCTGCCCCAGGCAACCCATCCCCACCGCACCTCAAGGTGGCACTCTGGAGCCTGTTGACTGTGGCTAACAAAGCTACCAGCTGCGTTTGGACTGTGGCCAACTCCTCCTGCATCCGCACACAACACAGTCCCTACCCATCTAGCTAATATGCGATTTACTATAAGAAACTTAAGGAAACCTTCTGTCACACAAGGTTAACAGCTACACTCTAGTTGGCAGAAAGGACACTCAACAATGAAAAACAATAAAAATGTATGGTAGAAGCAAGATCTGGTGCTTATTTTCCTGCTAGGGGCTATCTAGTGATGGAAAAAAAAGAGTGACCTACAGTAAACTGCAAGGTTCAATCTAGTGAATATTATTAACGAATTAAAAATTAAGCAGTAACCTACGGTAAGCTACACCTACTGATTATCCCTCGTATTTATAATGTAAACAAACGTTTACGTACACGAGAAAATGACCTAGTAAAACTATAAAAACTGCTACCTTCACTGTATAGAGTCTAAATGACGCTAATAAACGTAAATACTGAGTACTGTGCACTGGTAGATGCAGGTAAAAAACAAAACCTTTAGCTAACAATAAGAGTTCAGAATGTGAAGCACAAATACGAACTCTGCTTTATAGGAACCGACGGGCTTACAGTACACGATCACTAAAGCTCACAACAAGCTAAGGAATTTAAGCAGACGGTGAGGTGAGTTTTAGCTTTCTGCTAACTAAACCGTATGTAAGAAGGGCTCAGAAGTTGTATTATAATACTGAATTACTCAGATATTGTAGTGTAACACTAATTTACCACGTATTTTACGTTTGCTTAACTGTTAACGCTCGCAGGTTGCGCTAGTCAAACGTATACAAATGAGGTTGGAATTCACTGTCAGTATTACTTTTCCTAATAAAACGTATGAAAACTGCTATCTTCAATGTATCGAGTCTATATGACACTAATAAACGTGAATACTGAGTACGGTACACTAACTTAAACTGATTAATCCTCGTATTTATAATGTCAACAAACGTTTACGTTCACTTTAAAAATGACCTAATAAAACGTATAAAAACTGCTACCTTCAATGTATCGAGTCTAAAAGACACTAATAAACGTAAATACTGAGTATTGTACACTGACTTTCAGGCCGGTGTGGCCGAGCGGTATTAGGCGCATCAGTCCGGAACGCGCGACCGCTGCTGTCGCAGGTTCGAATCCTGCCTCGGGCATGGATGTGTGTGATGTCCTTAGGTTAGTTAGGTTTAAGTAGTTCTAAGTTCTAGAGGACTGATGACCTCAGATTTTAAGTCCCATAGTGCTCAGAGCCATTTGAACCACTTTTTGTACACCGACTTAATTGATAATCCCTCGTATTTAACGGCAGTTAAGAATGTAAACAAACGTTTACGTGCACGCGAAACTGTCTAAACAGAAACTTCGCTTTTCCTATTCAGAAGTAAATAAAAACTGAAACCTTCAATTTATCAAGTCTATCTGACACTAATGCACGTAAATAATATAGAATACACATCAAAAACAATTAATACTAGCTAAATTACTTATCTCGTAACACAGCAAGCGAAAAGCGCTCGTAGTCGGCGCAAGGGCTGGTGTTGTTCGTGTTAACTGTTGTTACGAGGCCTCGTAGGTTATGTAAGGGGAGCGACCAGCGACAGATGTTGGGTTACCACTGAGGAACACGGAGGTGATGTGTACTCACTAATAGAGCGTAATGAGCCCCTGGCAGAGTTTGAAAGTGTCTCATTGTGGGTCTCCAGTTGACTAAATGGCCCAATCGTCCAGTATTCAGATTTCTGTGGGATTCGGACCAGACAATAGCCCAAATTTGGGCCTGCCAGCTGAGAACAAATAATACTCTGTCATTAACGGCAGATCATTAACGGCTGCGTTTGGAATGTTACCCTGATCGAGAAGAAGGACTGCTGATGAATGGTGTCGCGTTGTTTTCAGTGATGAAACGTGATGCTCGTCTACTCCGAATGACCATCGTCGGCTAGTACGGCGGCGCCCTGGGTAGAGGTCCCAGTCTTCCAATGTTTTGCAGAGACATAATTTTGTTATTCCTGGAGTAATGGCGTGGGGAGCCATTGGTTACGACGGGTGGTAGTTACTGAGGGAACCCTGACAGCACAATGGCAACAGGACAATGCTCGTTCACACATGAAACTAGCCTCTATGAATTGGCCGCATGGAGTTGACGCACTCTGGTGTCCAGCAACATCCCCAAATCGGTCAGCTAAAGAACGTTGTTGGGTCCAGTTCAGGCGTCAGGTCCTCCCAGTTTCACTGCCCAGGATATGAATGAGCATTTACAACAACTGCAGGCCAGTTTGACGCAGGTGAGGATACAATGGCTTTACGACTCTCTTCCCACCAGACTTCCAACAAAATCAGAACATGTATCCTGGCCAGAAGGGAGGCTACGTCATACTTATAAGCGGACCAATTTCTTTGTAAATTTGACTCGAATTTCTAATCATTGAGATAACAGTACATCCCTTCTCAATCAGAGAAGTTTCATTTCATTTAGCCCTCCACTTCTGGTGCTTCACGTTTTTCACTAGACAGTACAGTTTCCCAGCATTGAAACATTCCATTTTACATTACTCCTTAATTTACTCCACAAACGCATTTATAAAGTATGTTGTTTAGTTGTAAAAAACAAGCACAAGCTGTAAATAAGAGATTTAGAAGCCTTGTTTGATGCAGCTCCCCAAGCTCAGTGTATCGAATACAAGTATCTCCACCTCTCCATGACTTCTGCAGCCTATCTATCCTAACCTTCCTGCTATATTTAAGCCTTCGTCTACCTCTACAGTTTTCACCCCCATACCCTACCTCCATTACCGATGTAATCGTTTGTCACACGGCTATTTTCTCCCCTGTTTGATTCAGTCTGTCTTCTTCGATCTACATCCTCACGTTTCATCTGAAACAACACAGTTCAAAAGCCTGATTTTTTTTCTGTACTATTCATCGTTCATGTTTCGCTTCCACATAAGGCACAGACAAATACTTTCAGATAAAGACTTCGTCATACTTATTTTTTGTATTAAGCGGGTACATTCTCCTCTTTTTCAGGGAAAATTTGTTATTAAAGTGAGTCTACATTTTATATCCTCTTTTCATCGTCAGTAATTTTTTTTGCCCCTGTACCAAAAGACGTCTACCTCTTTCAGCATCTCATTTCCTAATCTAGTTACCTAAGCGTTACAGGATATCTCTAATGCCTGTTCTTTATTTACTATTTGGAATGTCATTTTCTGCAGGTTCTGACTCGTATAACTGTAGTCTGAATTAACAGCTGTTTGGTTCTGGCCTTTTGGTGTACTCTTCTGGCCGCCAGTTACTCGTCTGCTGCTCGCAGATCACGTCCTGTATATCTACACCAGCAGGTAAGTATTTTTTTATTAGTTTAACTTTGATGACTCCTTCTCCGAGAATTAATTTTATACTGTAAACATTTCAACGTTGTACAATCTTCGTAGCCAGCTGGCCTTCCACTGCGAGTGCCTTTGCACGCCTGTTCAGTTGACGAGTTACTGCTTCACATATTTAAGTGTGTGTAATTGTACGTATAAGTTAATTTGATTTTTACGTTAACTCACTCATATTTTATCATCTCCATTTTACATCTTTTTAATAGATTATCTTATGAAGGCTTGTTAATAAGTTGAAACCGAAAATGTTACCATTTGTTTGACTTGAATCTGAAATAAATAAATAGTGATAATAAATACTTCAAATCCTTTGTTGCTTTTAAAATCTTAAAATTTTAATTTTTTAAGATTCTCTGGTTCTGAGAAGAAGCCTTATTTTGGATACAGGACGACGAAATTAACTTCCAGAGAGTCATCGTGGAAACGGTGAAAGTAATAGATTGCGAAATGCAGGAAATCCGGATTTGAGACCCAGTGTGGAACAAATATTGTATTGTATTGTATTGTCACAAAATATTAATAAAACTTTTTATGATACTGTCTTCTGATAATTTTATAAAGATCTTGCTTCCAGTTATGGTTAACAACACTAATTTAAATGGTCTATTCCTTGGATAAGTTAGAGGATATCAACCAGTTTCTCGGGGTAACTGTTGCTGTTTAACTAAATGTGCTGATGTTTTAGCAATGTGTGACGCCAATTGCGTTGCCGTCAGAACTGATGCCAGTTGGCTGCAATAACGGACAATATTGCTCGATGGCTGGGCAATATTGTCGATGGGTCGGTCTGTTGCAGGTAGTTGCCTTCAGATTGCAGAGCGGCTGCCGGTGTTATATTTCGTATTGTAGGGCAATACTTTTCTCTGTACTTGTTTGCAAATTGTTCCCTCTCAGCCTTGCTTCCTCTTTGTTACTCCGAAATTGCTCCAGTGCCAAGTCACGTATCCTGAGCAGTCAGACAATACTGTTTCACTTCACTTGAAAGGCTGACGCTCATACGTAGAGGCTCTCGATGTGCTTGTTGCCTACAGTAATGCAGAAGCGTGCGAACGAGACAACCATGATTTCCATAAATTTGATACGCGTGCCTACGGCCGGTTCTATGAAACACTGAAAGTAATATACAGAGTGATTCCGTCATGCTGTTACAAACTTTCATAGATGATGCTGAAGGGTAAATGGTTCAAATGGCTCTGAGCACTATGGGACTTAACTTCTGAGGTCATCAGTCCCCTAAAACTTAGAACTACTTAAACCTAACTAACCTAAGGACATCACACACATCCATTCCCGAGGCAGGATTCGAACCTGCGACCTTAGCGGTCGCGCGGTTCCAGAATGTAGCGCCTAGAACCTCTCGGCCAATCCGGCCGGCCTGCTGGAGGGTAAATGCATCAATTTTAGGTAGAATACCCTGGTCCGGAAACGTCCTAGTTGAAAGTTATAAGTAAAAATCTCTCTGATATATCTGATAGTGCACCTCTTTTACTGCAAGCTCTTTGCTTCCCATATTTTGGGAGGAGTTAGTAAGGACAAAAACAAGAAAATGTAAATGTTGGCTCTAAAGTGGTTAAGAGCTTTGAGCACTGGTTCGTCTTTGGTTCAGTGAAGTATATCTTTTCTACTGAGCAAACACTCATAGCTCTAAAAGTATGCATTTTAGAGCGCGAAGTATGGAAAGCAAAGAGCTTGTAGTAGTTCAGGTCAACCGTCAGACGTATCATAACGATTTTCGATTATAATTTTTGACTCGGTCGTTTCCGAACTAGGGTCCATTACGTCAAACTGATACATTTACCCTTCTCCGTCATCACTGAAAGTCTGTAACGTCATCACGGAATTTCTCTGTATACGAGGACCGGTTCAAATGGCACTGAGCACTATGGGACATCTGAGGTGATCAGTCCCCTGGAACTTAGAACTACTTAAACCTAACTAAACTAAGGACAACACACACATCTATTCCCGAGGCAGGATTCGAACCTCCGACCGTAGCGGTCACGCGGTTCGAGACTGAAGCGCCTAGAACCGCTCGGCCACACCGGCCGGCACAAGAACCGGAATCTGAAGGACCATTTTCCCACTGCTACCATCGTAGTAGATCTGCAGTAGTTAGCCATAATTTTGTTTTACATTGATTCTTAAGACTTGTAAAGTTTTCTGAAGCTTCATCATGTGTGTCTCCGTGTTCAAGGGAAGCGGTTTGTCAATCGTAATTTTTTATTAGGGCCTGTGTATACATTATTCTAGTGGGAGGTGTAACACATTTATATAATTCTGTCATTGTTCTGCTGAACAACAATAAAATATTACCATAAACATTTGATTGTTATTTTAAATCGGTTTAATCATTTCCTTGAGACCTTCGCCGAAGTGTTGCAAACGCTTGGTACCAAGAAACTTATCAAGTGGAGGTACATCAAACTTTGGTTATGACTCACCCGTAGCCAAAACTGAAATCTCGCCAGTCTGCTTGTAACTGGTACACGTTCTTCGATATTCGTATTGGTCTTAGTAGTTCTCGGATGAATTGCTGCTAAACGATAGAATCAAAGCCGTGTTTCAGCATTCTAGAAACTGTGAATCCACCGTGAGTTCACGAGTTCAAGTTTGATAAGCAGTTCGCTTACTTAAAAAAAAAGAACGCATCGATAACGCCCTATTTCTCTCCTTCATGCTAACTTTCTTTCTGCGTGGAATACAAATGCAGGAGAACCGTACTCATTCACAGTTGATCGCTTTCGTAGATTTCGCGGTCACGTGAAGTCCGGCCCGGAAACATTATGCCGCTAACGATGCCGGTGATAGTGGGTGACAATTTGGCAAACCATGTCGTCCGCAATATTGCCAGGCAACATTGTCGATCTACATTGTCAGCAACATGATTTTTTTTTTGCTATGTTAATAGGAGGGTGGTTCAACAAATAGTGCAAAACATTTTTTTCTGAAAGCAGATGGTTTTTGTTCATGATTCCAATACACCATATTATTCCACACTGTTTTGGCTACAAAACCTTGTTTTTCAATATAATCTCCATTCAACGCGACTGCCTTACGCCACCTTACTAGGAGGGCCTGTTTGCCAGCTTGATACCACTCTGCTGGTCGACGTCGGATCCAACGTCTTGCTGCATCAGTATCCTCCCCATCATCCACATGTGGCTTCCCGCGGAGTGCAAACAGATGGAAGTCAGAAGTGCGAATTCTGGGCTGTATGGTGGATGAGGAAGAACAGTCCAGCGAAGTATTGTGAGCTACTCTCGGATGCACAGACTCGTGTTGAGAGGCACCCACTTGCCTTTCTCATACTGTGGCATCAAGCAGTCAGGCCTGCAAGATGAGTGGTTTGCCAAGCGAGTGGAATCTTCCTTAATTTATCGAGCAACATGAATTCTCGTATCTTACTATTTAGTTACAAATTATCCACCTGTATGTATAATACGCAACGGAAACACGCATCTGACTATCAGTGATTTATAGAACTCTGACTGTACACTACGCACTGGCAATACCACATTTACCTTTTGTCTTTGATTTAACGGCTTTTATATAAATTCGGGACATTACGATAACATACAATTTAATGAAAAAGGCCACCAATCTCTTTCTTTTCACTATTTGATTTATTCCTAAACACACAAATTCTACAACCTACAACAGAATCACATGAGAAATTCCGCCCAGTGGGCATGGCTTTACGTTAGTGAATCTCTATACTATGGTCTCGTAATCTATTTACCGCAACAGTGCACTCCCTGGATCGGATGGTGGATCTTTTATTATACCTCACACTTCGCCTCTCACAATAATCCTCACGAAACTTTCCTCCAGATCGAGCGATACAGAAGGAACAGGCATACCCACAAATCTTTCGAAACTACCTTGCTACTCCCATGCAAAACACACATACCCAAATTACAAGACATACACAACACAACAATATGAAATATTACACAAAGAACGGTTACAACTTCATCACTTTCCGCTTTCCCACTTCAATCAATATTTATCCCAGTTTCACACGACACTGCCCCACTTTGTAATTCTACTTTCCTACTGTGAACTCTGGAGATAAACGCACGTCTTCCTGTGCAATGCAAGCCAAGTGGCGTTGCTGGAAAAACGGCCGACTCACCTTGATTCTCTCTCAGAGTTTAAATTCAGCGTCACACGGAATGATATTTCTTAAATACTTCAACTTATGATACACACGCTATTTCTTAAATATTTCAGCTTATTGTACACACGCTATTAATTCTTAAATATTTCAGCTTATTGTACACACGCTATTAATTCTTAAATATTTCAGCTTAAGCTCACGGAAGTATCTCAACTTATAACTACACGTGGGCTCTTTGTGACCGTTGGTTTACTACAATCCCCTTAAAATTACCTGCCTCACTTTGTAATTTTCCCCACAAAAGGTCCTGTGAAAGAGAAATTATTAATTCTAACTACTCTTAAATATTCCACATCCATACCATGCCTCCACTCTTTCATTCCGGAGCACAACAAAAAAACAGGTCTTTACAGCAGAAGGTTCAGCGGCAGAGTGCCTGAAACATGGCCGTATTCCGATTCTCTCGCACCTCTCTCGAAGTGGGAGAAGCACCCTGCTACCTTATTGGTCAGCCACATTTCAGACGCTCAAAGCTCTGGTAACTTCCATCTCTTTGGTCTCACCAAGGTAGCCAAAGGATCGACTCAAAGATGATCATATATTCCGATTCACTATCTGTGGTTAGCAGACGACCATACATTCATTCCTTTCACAGATCTCACCAAACTGGATGTAGGGATTTATTTTGAGGGAGTGCACATGTGATCAATTAAATAAATAAATTGTCATTCTTTCCCACACTGGTATCCGGCTTCGCTGTATTAATTGAAATTCAGTTACTTTTACACAAAAAAATGTGTTGTTCTGACAAGAATTTCGTACCTATTTTCAATGTTGGGCGGTACTGTACCCTTTCAGTGTGACTAGCAGCTGAGCAGCGAGGTGTCTGGTTGTGATCCATCGATCACCTCGAATTCTGTTCGCACATTCCAACACTGCATGAGTCACAGCTGCATGCTGCTGGGGCGACCTTGTTGCGATGATGACAGACGCCTCGCTCAACGACTTACCGTGCTTTTGTTCACTGACAGGTCTCTGTAGATATTCTGCAAGCGCCTATGAATATCTGCAATGCTGTGGTTTTCCGCTAAGAGAAACTCAATTACAGCTCTCTGCTTGCAACGCACCTTCGTTACAGACGCCATTTTGAAGGCTACGTAGAACGCCGCTACCTATCGGAACTTTGTAAAACAATAGAGGCTGCAGCGTGAATGATCCAAAATGTCCCACAACAAATTTCACAATTTTCAGCCGAAACTGGCCGAGAACAAAAAAGTGTTGCAGTATTTATTGAACGCACTTTCGTGGCTAGGAAAGTGCACATCCACGCTAATGTTGTCGCTTTGTTTAGGCTGACGAGCAGCTGCGAATGAAATACTTTTGCCTCAGTCTATGGTAGACGTCACTGCAAACCGTTACTGCTAATTTATGAGGGGCGCTGCGGTAGCGGAGGGGTTAGCAGAGAGATAGCAGGGAAGCAGCGGTGAGTCAACCCAGCCGCGGGAGGTGCGTGTCGGCTCAGCACAGCTGCTAGGCTAATAGCCCGCAGGTGGCGCCCACCCGCTCGTGGCACGGTCACGCGATCTGCCCAGGGCGCGAAGGGGTAGCCGCTCGCCGGCAGCAGGCCCGCACACTACACGAAGGGGAGTCCGTCATGTTCAACATGAAGAACAGACTGATGCAGCTCCTAATGCTACGTCTTCTGGAACTCTTTCCATTTCCGCGTAACCTATTATCCCCGCGTCAGGAGGAAATACGGTAGCTAGTACGCAGTTCAGCTGTAGAGATCAGGAACAGAGCGAATACTCATATAATGTTGAGAGCTGCACACATGAGAAATCATGGCGCCTCTTTTACGTCAGGCCTATACTGGCTTCCATCCTTCCCGCTATTGTTTCCCCCGTCGGGGGTTCGAGTTCTCCCTCGGGCTTAGGGTCCGATGACTTCAGCAGTTTGATCCCATAAGACCTTACTCCAACTTACCAAAATTGCTATAGCTTCGCGACTATGGTCAGTCTGAGAACGGTGGCGCTACGGTTGCTTCCTACTCGTCCCATCTTACTAAAGCGTTCAAAGGTGTGTGAAATCTTATGGGACTTAACTGCTAAGGTCATCAGTCCCTAAGCTTACACACTACTTAACCTAAATTATCGTAAGGACAAACACACACATCCATGCCCGAGGAAGGACTCGAACATCCGCCGGGACCAGCCGCACAGTCCATGACTGCAGCGCCTAAGACCGCTCGGCTAATCCCGCGCGGCTTACTAAAGCGTGCAGAAGTATGAGCCTAGTTGTGATGCGGTGCAGACGTTGAGTAGCACGATCTTGCTTTGTAAAGAACCACTGGCTGGACGAAAATGACCGATTGTCTTTAGCAAAGCTGTGTATTCTGAGACTTTGCATAGAGTACGATGAAAATCAACCAATGCAGTGCGCACAATTGCAAATCTGCCTTATAAGAGGAAGAATGATGTCTACAAAAAGTTTGATCCTATAGTCCACCCTCAGACGAAAAACATACAAAGTTCGTGAAACGAATGCAGTATGGTTGTACTCTAGTTTATTCCGCTTCAGCTACGAAAAATGTATGTGCTGCCTCTATCGAAAATGGGGGAACAGAGCAACGTCACCAGTGTTATGTCCCTATGACCTTATGCATTATTTTGGTCATGGCAACTTGAATTTATGACCTAGTGACGGATTATACAGTGTATCATTCACTTCTGTAACTTTTTTTCTGCAAATTTATTTTAAAATTAACCACCATTTAAAGAATATGTTTCATCCTCAGTTCCTGTTTTCTTATACTGTCGTCACAGCCCCGGTAACGTGTCGAAAGTGCGTGTCAACGTAACTGTTATGCATTCTCTTTCTCTTACAGAGCGACGTGCCGCAGTGGTTAGTGCAGTAGATTCATACTCGATTGGATTGGATTGTTCGGGGGAAGAGACCAAACAGCGAGGTCATCGGTCTCATCGGATTAGGGAAGGATGGGGAAGGAAGTCGGCCGTGCCCTTTCAAAGGAACCATCCCGGCATTTGCCTGGAGTGATTTATGGAAATCACGGAAAACCTAAATCAGGATGGCCGGACGCGAGATTGAACCGTCGTCCTCCCGAATGCGAGTCCAGTGTGCTAACCACTGTGACACCTCGCTCGGTCATACTCGAGAAGACGACGATTCAAATCCGCGTCCGACTATTCGAATTTAGGTTTTCCGTGATTTCCCTGTATCTCTCCAAGCGAACGCTGTGATTGTTTCTTTGAAAGGACATGGTCGATTTGCTTCCCACGCTTGTTCTACGTCTCCAACGACCTCGTTGTCGACAGGACTTTAAACCACAATCTTCCTTCCGCCTTTTTTTCTGGGTAGACATTAAATCTTGAAATAAGCTTACAGCAGTCTTCGAAAACGCTTTGTAGATATACATACATTTAAAGTATATACATATGCATACAAATATACATATACAATATAGATATGTTCATGTACACACGTAATTGTTTATATAGACGTTCGTATATTCATACATACATATACATTAATATATTTACCGTACATTCATACATATATACATATACGTATGGATTTACGTATGTGACATATACTTCTGTGTAAATGAATGTACACTCCTGGAAATTGAAATAAGAACACCATGAATTCATTGTCCCAGGAAGGGGAAACTTTATTGACACATTCCTGGGGTCAGATACATCACATGATCACACTGACAGAACCACAGGCACATAGACACAGGCAACAGAGCATGCACAATGTCGGCACTAGTACAGTGTATATCCACCTTTCGCAGCAATGCAGGCTGCTATTCTCCCATGGAGACGATCGTAGAGATGCTGGATGCAGTCATGTGGAACGGCTTGCCATGCCATTTCCACCTGGCGCCTCAGTTGGACCAGCGTTCGTGCTGGACGTGCAGACCGCGTGAGACGACACTTCATCCAGTCCCAAACATGCTCAATGGGGGACAGATCCGGAGATCTTGCAGGCCAGGGTAGTTGACTTACACCTTCTAGAGCACGTTGGGTGGCACGGGATACATGCGGACGTGCATTGTCCTGTTGGAACAGCAAGTTCCCTTGCCGGTCTAGGAATGGTAGAACGATGGGTTCGATGACGGTTTGGATGTACCGTGCACTATTCAGTGTCCCCTCGATGATCACCAGTGGTGTACGGCCAGTGTAGTAGATCGCTCCCCACACCATGATGCCGGGTGTTGGCCCTGTGTGCCTCGGTCGTATGCAGCCCTGATTGTGGCGCTCACCTGCACGGCGCCAAACACGCATACGACCATCATTGGCACCAAGGCAGAAGCGACTCTCATCGCTGAAGACGACACGTCTCCATTCGTCCCTCCATTCACGCCTGTCGCGACACCACTGGAGGCGGACTGCACGATGTTGGGGCGTGACCGGAAGACGGCCTAACGGTGTGCGGGACCGTAGCCCAGCTTCATGGAGACGGTTGCGAATGGTCCTCGCCGATACCCCAGGAGCAACAGTGTCCCTAATTTGCTGGGAAGTGGCGGTGCGGTCCCCTACGGCACTGCGTAGGATCCTACGGTCTTGGCGTGCATCCGTGCGTCGCTGCGGTCCGGTCCCAGGTCGACGGGCACGTGCACCTTCCGCCGACCACTGGCGACAACATCGATGTACTGTGGAGACCTCACGCCCCACGTATTGAGCAATTCGGCGGTACGTCCACCCGGCCTCCCGCATGCCCACTATACGCCCTCGCTCAATGTCCTTCAACTGCACATACGGTTCACGTCCACGCTGTCGCGACATTCTACCAGTGTTAAAGACTGCGATGGAGCTCCGTATGCCACGGCAAACTGGCTGACACTGACGGCGGCGGTGCACAAATGCTGCGCAGCTAGCGCCATTCGACGGCCAACATCGTGGTTCCTGGTGTGTCCGCTGTGCCGTGCGTGTGATCATTGCTTGCACAGCCCTCTCGCAGTGTGCGGAGCAAGTATGGTGGGTCTGACACACCGGTGTCAATGTGTTCTTTTTTCCATTTCCAGGAGTGTATAAACAGAACAATATTCGTTGCTACCGATCAGTAATTGTATAGTAATAGCAATAACAATTATAATAATAAGCAGCAGCATCATCTACATCAAGAATTGCACCATTTGGCCTTTCCGGTCGTCTTCAAAACTGGCCAACCCATCTCTTCATTAGTCTTCGTAAAGATCTTTTGCCACTTAAGAGTGTATTTTTTGTGGCTTTAGTGATTCTTTCATCTGGCATGCGGTCTATATTTCTTTCCACCTTAACTGGTATGGTTTTATTACGTCGACTATTTTTGCATATTCAGTTCAGCTCAGATGTCATCATTTCTCACTTTATCCATCAAAGTGTATCTAGCCACGTATTTAACGAAATTCATTTCACTTAGTTCTACTCTCTTTTCACCTTTCTTCTTAAGAGTCAAGTTTTCGCATCCATAAAGTAGTGCTGGTATAGCCACAACCTTATAGAACTTCAGTAATCAATGTGGACTTTCTCTCCCAATGTTCTGCGTACAGATCCACAGAAATAGCAATACAGGTCTAACTTATTTTGTATCTCGTTGTTTGTCCTGCACCCTAAATATTTAAATGTATTAACTTGTTCTATGATCTGCTCGTCAATTTCAATCTTACCTCGCATGGGCTGCTGTCCTAAAAATGCCGTTGATTTCGTCTTTGTGACTGAGATGTTGAGATTGTATCTTCTAAGTGTTATATTTAAATTAAAGACAGCTTCTTGTAAGCTATTTTCATTCTAACTAACAATTAAAACGTCTGCAAGAAGTAGTATACTAACATCCACAACATTTTAAAATGTTTTATTGCCTGTAACAAAGTTCGAGTTACGTCATCGATATACATATCAAAAAGAGTGGGTGAGTGGGAACATCTTTGTCTAACTCCTTGATTTATTTCAGCCATATTATGTTTGCTGCCTGCTGTTTTTATTTGCATTTTGTTATTGATACATGAATCTTATGTACCTCTTATAAGATTAGATGGGTTCCTTCTGTTTCTTAAAATTGTTCATAGTTTGTTTCGATTTACTTTATCAAGCGCATTTTCGCAGTCAATGAAGGCAAGAAAAGTTGATAAATTGAATTCACGATGTTTTTTTTTAGTTTTGTTACGGTGGAGATAAAGTGCGAGCATGATCTGCTTTTTCGAAAACCATATTGGGTATCAGATAATACAGTTTCAGCGATTGGCCATTGTAGTTCTCTCAAAATTCTGGCATAGAATGTATAAAATGAATTCGGTAGTTTAATACCTCTATAGTTCTTACACTAACGTCCGCTTCCTTTCTTATAAATTGGGTATATTTGGGCTATACTCGACTTTTCATGTATATAACCACTTTTCCAGCACTTACTTATAAAATCGAATATTCTTATTTCTGCAATATTTGGTGCATGTATTATCTGTTAAGACATGAGGGAACGACTTCCATAGTACTAGAGGGAGTTGCAGTGGGGGAAAAACTGTAGAGGAAGACAGAGATTGGAATACATCCAGCAAATAATTGATGACGTAGGTTGCAAGTGCTGCTCTGGGATGAGGAATTCGTGGCTGGCCGCATCAAAGCAGTCAGAAGACTGATGACCCCCACCCTAAAAAAAAAAAAAAATAAATAAATAAAAAATATCTGTCCAATATTGATTTTGTCACACCCTGAAGTCTACCCGTCCTTGCGAGACTTTATTGCATCCTGTAAGTCTACGTTCCTATCTGTTTCAGACAGAGCCACCTGTGTACCTAGCACATCCGGCACGAGTGTTGTAACCAATTAGATTCAGATATTGCATTTACCTGCAGGTTTTCCTTATCTTCTTTGTTTAAATGTTTCATTATTTTGTCTGATTTGCCTTGTTGTCCTCTTACATCATGTTCAATATCTGTAACCTATGTTTCCCAACTAAGGTTTTTAACTTTTCTGGCTTTCCTTTTGACTAGAGCTGACTTCGTTTTATAATCTAGTCTCAGGTCTTGATCGTCTGAGGAATTCAACATTTTTTAGTATACATGTTTCTTATCTTCAACTAGAGTACGTGGTTCATCATCCCAGTATCGCAGGCTCCTTTCGAAAGAACTTTTCTTTCTTATGTCAGCTGCTTCTATTTATGCTTTAAGTAGTGTTTCCTTTATATTATTCCATTCCTGGTTAATGTTATCCGTTTTTGTATTTAAACTTATGTATTCTTCAAGCCTTTTATGATATATCAACCTGATACTTTCTTCTTGAAGTAAATGTACTTTAAATTTTACGTCCCCATTATTTTATTCCTGTTAGGAAGCTATCTTCCATCTTTTAAGAAGTTTTATTTTTGAGAACAACAAGAAAGTATCTGAACAGACATCTGGACCTCTGGAGACCCTTGGTCCAGCACTAAAGACCAAACCTTCTTACTTGCAATAACGTAGTCTATAATTATGGCCGAGATTCTAGCCGACCCGTAATTTTTAAGGATCTGTTTATGCCTGAAGACTGTGTTCGTTATTCTTAGCTCACTATTTAATGACAACGCCTTCAATCTATGTCAATTTATTTCATTTTCTAGTTCTACTTCTTCATGTGTTATACTGTGGGTATTCGAGGTAGCCAATCTGAGTTCACCGTTTATTCTAAGTCGTGTGTTCCTGTTGTATGCCAAAGTTGTCTTAAATTTATCCGCGGGGCTTGCTTTTTCTGGAGATTCCGAGTAACAGTACGATTTACCCGTTACAGGGTACTGGTTTGTAGTCAGGGTAGCTGTTATTATCATTATTATTTTTATTATCATTATCAACACCGTTATTTCTCCCTTAAGGAAAGCACTAAAACACAATCAGTTAACATAGCATCCTTTTCTGTCTATTTTTTTTTCTTTCCAAAAACATCTCATGTATTCACTGTATTCCTTCTTCCGTTCTTCTGTCCACTTGTTTCCTGTTTTCTTCTGTTTGGGCGTTTGCTGAAATTTCTGTTTCCTGACTTTTCCGCTGTATTTTTTCCGTTCTATCATGTTATCTGTGGAGATATTTAACTTCTAGAGGTATTCCATGGTTTCCTTTAGCCAGTTGGTTTTCACAGTGCTAGTTGTCACTGTGTTAAAAGTCTTCCAAGTCACACTGATTTCGTTCATCCTATGAACATGTCCTCAGAACTTTGCCCTTCTTATCTTGATGTTATTTGTAATCCTAATTGTGTGTTCGTACAGGTTTTATCTATATCTCTCTACCCATATCACCTCTTCTGAACCGCACCACAGACCTTTTTCAGTATTTACCTCCCCTGTTTTTCCATCTCTTTGATTTTCGTTCTTCCCTGGATTCCCCAGTGTTGTTTCTAAAGCGTACGAAGGCCCTGTTAAGACGATTGTATTATAGTGTCTTGACTTGAAAACGATGGAAATTCTTCTTTTCTTGTAATGGTTCCATGAACGACGGTATGCATTTCGTAGTTTTGTGATCCTTTCTTCAATGGATGTCGAGTTCAGTCCTGTTTTCTGTGTAATGTCTCCCAGGTATTTGAAACTTTCTACTTGTTTTGTATTCTCATAGTTTCTTTCAGAAGGTGTCTGTTCATGGATTTTGTGTTTATATATTGAGATTTTTGTACGAGTCTTGTAGTCCTATTTTGGCTGAGATTTCGTGTGGTGTCTCTGGGGCTTCTTTCGCGTCTTTTCTGTTATTTGTTATGATGATTATTTCATCAGCAAAGGCCAGACATCGTATGTTGACAGTTCTATCCTTGTGT
The DNA here is from genome assembly GCF_021461395.2 of Schistocerca americana. Lineage (NCBI taxonomy): Eukaryota > Metazoa > Arthropoda > Insecta > Orthoptera > Acrididae > Schistocerca > Schistocerca americana. The sequence goes on from NC_060119.1 coordinate 548,393,287, forward strand.
CTCCCCGCATTGTGTCCTTTGTCCCACGTACTGATTATTTTCTACAGAACAACATTAAATAGACATTAAATAGAATCTCCCCATCTCACCCCTGTCTTGATTTCGAATGGTTCCGAGACCTCTCCCACGAGCTTCCGAAATTCATTGTATTAGTATATAAAAACTGTCGTGCCCAACAGTTTCGTATGTAGCGGAAGCGCGCCAGTCATCGGTACTGGTGCACAGGCTCTCCTACCTACGCTGGTGTGGCACACTTGCAACTTGTGCCCACGATCGTCGGTTCGAGAACATTTTTTTTCCCCCGCACCCCGCCTCCTTTTCCCTCATAGAGTTTCATCCGTGTCAGTTTTCGCTACTAATCGTAATGCCCACGGTGCGCAAATTATGTACTTGAACGCCACTGACGCCCCTCTCACGCTAGCGCCTCATGTGGAAGCTATTGATTGTGATATGTTCTTCTTCTTCTTCTTCTTCTTCTTCCGTCATGCATTAGGTTTTCCCTCAGCCTGTTGCAGCTACACCTGTTCCTTCCATTGCTTTGCAGGTCTTCCAATACACCTTTTGCCTTGCGGACTATATCGCCAAAAATGTAGTGGTAATCTTGATTTGTCCATTCGTAACAGATGGGATATACATTTTTGTCCTATTCGTCAACCTTACTCTTTACATGGAAAGTATTTAATTCCTTCCTGATATCTGTATTTCTTTTATAGTCTAGCTTGGTGTATCCTGCTATGTACCTGAAGAATTTCATTTCATTAGCTTGTATCTTATTTTATGATTCTTTTTCATTACCCAAGATTCACTTACATATAGTAATGTTGGCACTGACATAACTTATAAAATTTTAGATATATTTCTGTTCTTACTTTACGTTGGAGGGCTCTTTTGAGAGTGCCATATAGTAGTTAAATTTCTCAATTTTGGCTTTTTGATCTAGGTCTCGCCTGTACGGCATCACAGTTCATAGAAATTTCGATCTATCAACTTCCTCTATAATCTTTTTGTCTATAATTACTTTTGTTCTTACTGGATTTTTTCCACAGAAAGCCACGGATTTTGTTTTTTGTATCGATATTGACATATTAAACAGGGGGGGTCCATTGATCGTGACCGGGCCAAATATCTCACGAAATAAGCGTCAATCGAAAAAACTACAAAGAACGAAACTTGTCTAGCTTGAAGGGAGAAACCAGATGGCGCTATGGTTGGCCCGCTAGATGGCGCTGCCATAGGTCAACCGGATTTCAACTGCGTTTTTTAGATAGGAACCCTCAATTTTTTCTACATAAGTTTAGTAGGTGAAGAAATATCAATGTTTTAGTTGGACCACTTTTTTCGCTTTGTGATAGATGGCGCTGTAATAGTCACAAACGTATAAAAACGTGATATCAAGTAACATTCCTCCAGTGCGGACGGTATTTGCTTCGTGATACATTACCCGTGTTAAAATGGACCGTTTACCAATTGCAGAAAACGTCGATATCGTGTTGATGTATGACTATTGTGATCAAAATGCCCAACGGGCGTGTGCTATGTATGCTGCACGGCATCCTGGACGACATCATCCAAGTGTCCGGACCGTTCGCCGCATAGTTACGTTATTTAAGGAAATAGGAAGCGTTCAGCCACATGTGAAACGTCAACCACGACCTTCAACAAATGATGTTGCCCAAACAGGTGTCTTAGCTGCTGTCGCGGCTAATCCGCACATCAGTAGCACACAAATTACGCGAGAATCGTGTATCTCAAAAACGTCGGTGTTGAGAATGCGATTGCACCCGTACCATATTTCAATGCACCAGGAATTGCATAGCGACGACTTTGAACATCGTGTACAGTTCTGACACTAGTCACAAGAGAAATTACGGGACGATGGCAGATTTTTTGCACACGTTCTATTTGGTGACGAAGCGTCATTCATCAACAGCGGCAACATAATCCGGCATAATATGCACTATTGGGCAGCGAAAAATCCACGATGGCTGCGACAAGGGGAACATCAACGACTTTGACGAGTTAATGTATGGTGCGGCATTATGGGAGGAATGATAATTGGCCCCCATTTTATCGATGGCAATCTAAATGGTTCATATTATTTATGGATCATATGTTGAAAACAATAGACTGGCTGGGTGAGATTAAGATATGTGAACACAAAATAAGCAGTCTTGCATATGCGGATGACTTAGTTGTGATGGCAGATTCGATTGAAAGTTTGCAAAGTAATGTTTCAGAGCTAGATCAGAAATGTAAGGACTATGGTATGAAGATTAGTATCTCGAAAACGAAAGTTATGTCGGTGGGAAAGAGATATAAACTGATTGAGTGCCAAATAGGAGAAACAAAGTTAGAACAGGTGGACAGTTTCAAGTACTTAGGATGCATATTCTCACAGAATGGCAAGTGGAAGCGAGGTGTAGCAAAGCTAATGCAGTGAGTGCTCAGTTACGATCTGCTCTCTTCTGCAAGAAGGAAGTCAGTACCAAGACTAAGTTATCTGTGCACCGTTCAATCTTTCGACCAACTTTGTTGTATGGGAGCGAAAGCTGGGTGGATTCAGGTTACCTTATCAATAAGGTTGAGGTTACGGATATGAAAGTAGCTAGGATGATTGCAGGTACTAGTAGATGGGAACAATGGCAGGAGGGTGTACACAATGAGGAAATGAAAGAAAAACTGGGAATGAACTCTATAGATGTAGCAGTCAGGGCGAACAGGCTTAGATGGTGGGGTCATGTTACACGCATGGGAGAAGCAAGGCTACCCAAGAGACTCATGGATTCAGCAGTAGAGGGTAGGAGGAGTCGGGGCAGACCAAGGAGAAGGTACCTGGATTCGGTAAAGAATGATTTTGACGTAATAGACTTAACATCAGAGGTGGAACCAGTGTTAGCACTGAATAGGGGATCATGGAGGAATTTTATAAGGGGGAGTATGCTCCAGATTGAACGCTGAAAGGCATAATCAGTCTTAAATGATGATGATGATGATCTAAATGGTTCAATGTATGCTGATTTCCTACGTAATGTTCTACCGATGTTACAACGACATGTGTCACTGCATGACATAATGGCGATGTACTTCCAACATGATGGATGTGCTGCACATAGCTGGCGTGCGGTGGAAGCGGTATTGAATAGCATATTTCATGACAGGTGGATTGGTCGTCGAAGCGACATACCATGGCCCGTACGTTCACCGGATCTGACGTCCCCGGATATCTTTCTGTGCAGAATGTTGAAGGATATTTGCTATCGTGATCCACCGACAACGCCTGACAACATGCGTCAGCGCATTGTCAATGCGTGTGCGAACGTTACAGAAGGCGATCAACTCGCTGTTTAGAGGAATGTCGTTAAAGGTATTGCCAAATGCACTGAGGTTGACGGACATCATTCTGAGCATTTATTGCATTAATGTGGTATTTACAGGTAATCACGCTGTAACAGCATGCGTTCTCAGAAATGATAAGCTCACAAGGTACATGAATCACATTAGAACAACAGAAATAAAATGTTCAAAGGTACCTACGTTCTGAGTTTTAATTTAAAAAGACCTACATGTTACCAACTGTTCGTCTAAAATTGTGAGCCGTACGTTTGTGACTATTACAGCGCCATCTATCACAAAGCGGAAAAAGTGGACCAACTAAAACATTCACATTTTTTTACGTACTGCACGAATATATAATTAAAAATGGAGGTTTCTATCTTAAAAAACGCAGTTGAAATCCGTTAGACGAGTTTCGTTCTTTGTAGTTTTTGCGTTTGACGCTTATTTCGTGAGATATTTGGCCCGATCACTATCAATGGACCACCCTGTATATCCTGGCATGTTTGGTGTAGTTCGTAGGCAGCTCTCTGCAGTCCATCTTCATTATTCGAAATTAACACTTGGTCATCGGCGAATAACGAATTCATAATGTAATCTTTTTGGTTGAAGCTATATGTATAGTTCTTCAGTTTCATTCTCCATTGCCGTTTAATGTCGACAGTGTATATATCAAAAAGCAGTGGAGAGAGGCTGCAACCTTGTCGAACTCCTAAATTAATAACCTTTGTTGTTTCTTCAGTATCCCCAATTATTTGGATTCTTGTATTAGCATAGATCTTTTGAACTACCTGTACAATGTGTATTGGTATACCTATTCTTATTAAAATTTCCCATAACAGCTGTCTCTTTCCTTCATCAAAAGCCTTTACATAATCGACGAAAATGATATGTGTTTCTTTATTGAATTCCTATTGTTTTCCTATAATTTGCTATAGCATAACTATGTTGTCTGTACAGCTTCTCCCGTTCTGAATTCATTTTGTTCTTCTAACAGCAGGCACTCCATTATGGGTTTTAATCTATCGGTTATTATTCTAGCCATAGATCGTATACGCTGTATTTAATAATTACATGCCTCTATAATTTTCGGGTTTTGATCTGCCCCCTTTTTGAAATATTCATTTCATAAGTGGTATCTTCCATTCCCAGCATTGTGATAGGTTCTGAACGGAAATATTGCAGTTAAGGCGCCTCTCTCGGCATGGCGCCTCAAACAGCTGCTTGTGTCGCTTGGGCCTTAAACCGGCCCTGCTTGTATCCGACAACAGACTCAAGTGACCATTTTTAAGTTAAACGTCCAGTGGCTCAAAGTGCGAGCCGAGTCTCCGGGCTTACGGTGTCGGCGTGGTCAGAGATGAGATGAAAGAGGGTCCCAATGCCGAGTTCAAAGGAGTATTCATAGCTTATTCCTCACCTCTAGTTAGCTGACGTCGACGTTACCACTGTGAACTACTAACATTGGCCTACTAACCATCCTAACAGTGGGACGGTTCATCTACATCTACATCCATACTCTGCAAGCCACCTGACGGTGTGTGGCGGAGGGTACCTTGAGTACCTCTTTCGGTTCTCCCTTCTATTCCAGTCTCCTATTGCTCGTGGAAAGGAAGATTGTCGGTACGCCTCTGTGCGGGCTCTAATCTCTCTGATTTTATCCTCATGGTCTCTTCGTGAGATATACGTAGGAGGGAGCAATATACTGCTTGACTTCTCGGTGAAGGTATGTTCTCGGAACTTCAACAAAATCCCGTACCGAACTACTGAGCGTCTCTCTTGCGAAGTCTACCACTGGAGTTTATCTATAATCTCCGTAACGCTTTAGCGATTACTAAATGATCCTGTAACGAATCGCGCTGCTCCCCGTTGAATCTTCTCTATCTCATCTATCAACCCTATCTGGTACGGATCCCACACCGGTGAACAGTATTCAAGCAGCGGGCGAACAAGTGTACTGTAATCTACTTCCTTTGTTTTCGCACTGCATGTCCTTAGGATTCTTCCAATGAATCTCAGTCTGGCATCTGTTTACCGACGATTAATTTTATATGGTCATTCCACTTTAAATCACTCATAAAGACGTTTGTTGATAGAATTTAACTACTCGTGGTGCGTATGCGCTCAGGAAACTTTGGTATTATTCTGTCCCTCGCCTCTCCGACAGCGGACATCTCATTGCGCGACCGAATGGCGAATGTACCTAACTCAGAACAACAAAGTGATCGGCAGTTCAGCATGGAAAGAGGAGTGGACGTTGTCGTTTCGCAGTTAGGCGTAAGTACAATACGGCTCCATTAGCAACATCAGAGTGCGTTCATACGTTCCTCGTTAACGCGCAGTACTAACTTCGCTTTACAGGAATGTAATGGTGCTTATACTTTCCAAAGCAATCAGCTTAACATATTCCGTAAAAAAAAGAAAAAAAAACGTATAGCACAAGAGCAGATCATAACAATTATGTTAGAGACGACAATTGTAGTCCGTAGCCGGAATCTAAGGTGACACAACGATACGACAACAATTCACGAGACAGAAGATGTGAAAGAACTCGTACCCCTATGAAACTTCTTGGCAGATCAAAACTGTCTGCCAGTAGAGCACTTGCTCCCGGAAGGCAAAGTCCTGGAGTTCGAGTCTCGGTGCGACGCACAGTTTTAATCTGCCAGGATGATTCATACCAACGCATATTCCGCTGCAGAGTGAAAATTTCATTCTGGAACTCGTTTTTCTGACATGTTGTTGCCATATATAGCTGTCCTGTAAACAACTAGAAGTCAGTCACTTTGTTGTTCTGATCCAGAATACAGATGTATATTAGGGTCCATCATTATTGATTTTTTGGAAGCCTAAAGTTAAGATTCGCAACCCATCTCTAGTTGTTCAACATGTGCCCAAACGCTCAAACCTTTCTATTTTCCGCCACATCACTTACAAAACTGAAAGTCACTGTTGCTTGTCATCTGGCATCTAGGTTATTGAACATGGTCTCAAGCACATACTTCGTGAGCTAAGCATACACAGAAGAGGAAGACTGACACTTTATGACGATTTGACATTTCATTGTTCCTGAGTGTGTCTGACAACCTGTGCACTTTCTTGTATTGCACGAGGTGGACAAAAATATGGAAGCATTAAGAACATATAACCATGCCCAATACGGTGTAGGAAAATCTTTGGCAGGACATTTTCCAGTCGTCTCCGAATGGATAAATACGGGTTAGGTATGGCTTTCGAGGGAATCTTATACTATTCTTCTTGCAAAATGGTGGTAACGTTGATAGAGGTGGATAGCGATCGCGCACACTTGTATCGGAAGTTGACCACAAAGGCGCAATAACAGTGAGCTCTGGTGCCTGTGTGACCGTGCGGTTTGAGGCGCCATGTCACGGACTGCGTGTCTCCTCCCGCAGCAGGTACGAGTCCTGCCTCGCGTGTGTGTGTGTGTTGTTCTTTTGTTCTTAGCATAAGTTAGTTTAAGTAGTGTGCAAGCCTAGGGACTGATTACCTCAGCAGTTCGGTCCTTTAGGAATACACACACATTTATTTTGAACATATCTAATGTTGTTGGAAAACACGAGAGCAGGCTGAAAGGTAATGCCTCCGAGGTTTTTATTCTGTTGTCAATATCAGTTGAGGTGTTACATGAAATGATTACTGCGCGGTCGGCTTTCCTGCTGAGGCCTAGTTGCAATTTTCGCAAATCCTCTGCCTACTGTTTGGTTCCAATAAATTAACCAGATGCAAGTGAAGCTGGGCTACACTGCAGACTTTTCCGTACTACTTCTTCACGGCAGGGGTGGCAGTTATTGCTGCTGGAATGTTCTCCATGTAGGCTTCTACAGTTCCGTAGGAACCGTTCACACTTTTTGTCAACTATGCGTACACTTAGTCTTGGTTTGAGAGAATTCTTTTTTCGCGAAGATGCATCTTCTGCCGCGTAACTGGTCGTATCACTCCTTACGTGATACCACAGGAGGAACGCACCGTCAAAACGTCCTTTACTGGGACTATTACGGAGTTCTTTATTGTCTTACAAATTCCGCCAGCATTGATGCAATATTAATACCTACGGTACTTGCGTCATATTTCCGAAACATCTGCTGCGTCATTACACATTATTCCCTTATTCCTCATCAAAATCCAAATGCGGAGTTTAGTGAAGTTAGTGAATAGAACAAGGTGCACATACGGGACGAAATGCTACATTATTCTCGGTGTGAACGCACTTCAGTAATCGAATATCACGTAATCCAGAGCTCCGTCACGATATTACATTAAACAATAACAAAGGCTAGCCCTTAGCTCCCGACACCCTATCACTTTTCTTATTTAAATTGTTGTTGTTGTTGTTGTGGTCTTCAGTCCTGAGACTGGTTTGATGCAGCTCTCCATGCTACTCTATCCTGTGCAAGTTTCTTCATCTCCCAGTACTTACTGCAGCCTACATCCTTCTGAATCTGCTTAGTGTATTCATCTCTTGGTCTCCCTCTACGATTTTTACCCCCCACGCTGCCCTTCAATACTAAATTGGTGATCCCTTGATGCCTCAGAATATGTCCTACCAAGCGATCCCTTCTTCTAGTCAAGTTGTGGCACAAATTTCTCTTCTACCCATTTCTAGTCAATACCTCCTCATTTGTTATGTGATCTATCCATCTAATCTTCAGCATTCTTCTATAGCACCACATTTCGAAACCTTCTATTCTCTTCTTGTCCATACTATATATCTACCATGTTTCACTTCCATACATGGCTACACTCCATACGAATAATTTCAGAAACGACTTCCTGGCACTTAAATCTATACTCGATGATAACCATTTTCTCTTCTTCAGAAACGCTTTCCTTGCCATTGCCAGTCTACATTTTATATCCTCTCTACTTCGACCATCATCAGTTATTTTGCTCCCCAAATGGCAAAACTCATTTACTACTTTAAGCGTCTCATTTCCTAATCTAATTCCCGCAGCATCACACGATTTAATTCGACTTCATTCCATTATCCTCGTTTTGCGTTTTTGATGTTCATCTTATATCCTCCTTTCAAGACACTGTCCATTCCGTTCAGCTGCTCTTCCAGGTCCTTTGCTGTCTCTGACAGAATTACAATGTCATCGGCGAACCTCAAAGTTTTTATTTCTTCTCCATGCATTTTAATCCCTACTCCGAATTTTTCTTTTGTTTCCTTTACTGCTTGCTCAAGATACAGATTGAATAACATCGGGGATAAGCTACACCCCTATCTCACTCCCTTCCCAGCCACTGCTTCACTTTCATGCTCCTCGACTCTTATAACTGCCATCTGGTTTCTGTACAAATTGTAAATAGCCCTTCGCTCCCTATATTTTACTCCTGCCACCTTCAGAATTTGAAAGAGAGTATTCTAGTCAACATTGTCAAAAGCTTTCTCTAAGTCTACAAATGCTAGAAATGTAGGTTTGCCTTTCCTTAATCTATTTTCTAAGATAAGTCTTAGGGTCAGTATTGACTCACGTGTTCCAACATTTCTACGGAATCCAAACTGATCTTCCCCGAGGTCGGCTTCTACCAGTTTTTATATTCGTCTGTAAAGAATTCGCGTTAGTATCTTGCAGCCGTGGCTTATTAAACTAACAGTTCGGTAATTTTCACATCTGTCAACACCTGCTTTCTTTGGGATTGGAATTATTATATTCTTCTTGAAGTCTGAGGGTATTTCGCCTGTCTCATACATCTTGTTCACTAGATGGTGCCGGCCGCGGTGGTCTCGCGGTTCTAGGCGCGCAGTCCAGAACCGTGTGACTGCTACGGTCGCAGGTTCGAATCCTGCCTCGGGCATGGATGTGTGTGATGTCCTTAGGTTAGTTAGGTTTAAGTAGTTCTAAGTTCTAGGGGACTGATGACCACAGCAGTTGAGTCCCATAGTGCTCAGAGCCATTTGAACCATTTGAACCACTAGATGGTAGTGTTTTGTTAGGCCTGGCTCTCCCAAGGCCGTCAGTAGTTCTAATGCAATGTTGTCTACTCCCGGGGCCTTGTTTCGACTTAGGTCTTTCAGTGTTCTTATTTTAATTATATTTTCTTTTTCCATTATTCTTCTGTGTAGTTTGATGCGGCCTGCCACAAATTCCACTGCAGTACCAGTCTCTTCATCTCAGCCCTTTGTGGCTTCCTCTATTATCATAGCAGTTATTCTATGACAGCTGAACTTTTGACCCGTGATCTTTATCTTATGGTTAGTGATATTTACATACAAGCTTACCGAACGAAACATTGGACGCCCTAAGCGAAATCATTACAGCCATCTTTAATACGGTGTAATTCCGCTCCTGGGCTTGATAAACCCCTGGATTCGGCAGTTGTGCAAGGGCGTCGTATCCAGGTTAAGCCACTCGCTGAGGATTTCATCTGGCAGTTCCACCAAATTGCGGGGATGCTATGTCAACGTTTTATCCGTTGTTCGAACATGTCCCATAGATTTTCTACGGAGTCAAGTCAGGTGAGTTTGCAGGGTATTCAAGATGTAACATGGTTGAGGAGTGTTCAGAAAACCAGTCACATATTCTTTCATCCCAACGGACTTTGCTGTTGTCATTATGTGCCTGTGGGAGTAATGGTCTCTTGAGAGGTGACCGGCTCTATATGTCCATTGCATCCAGTTCCCGCCGAATGTTCACTCAATAACAAGTTGGGATGGACGTTGATTCATGCCTGCAGCAATTCCTGTCGGGTTTGAAAGCAATTTCGATTAACAAGCCGTGAAACTGTCTCACTCACGGTCTTTCTCTGACCACAATTCTGATGTCGTGTTTCGTGGCCACGTGTAGTACACTGCTGCCTGTAGACACGCTGAACATTCGGTTCATAAATACCAACAAATCCAGCAGCTTCACACACCGTATGGCCAGCGGAGCGGCCAAACACGATGGTCCCTTTTTGCCACTCTGTCACGTCCTTACATTTACTCATATTTAAGAGCAATATCCGCTTAAAACATAAATGTCTCACGGTTCGCTAAAGCTTTTTGCTCACATAGAGGCAGTGCGCGCGCAGTATAGCCCGTGACTCGATCGCTGCGTCATCTGTAAAGGTTTAACGATTCAACTGTGCGGGCACACTGCGGTGACAACTCCTTTTTCGGTGAGCTTACCTTTTCCTACCAATTCTTTGCAGTATCTCCTCGTTTCTTAACAGTCTACTTAGTTTTTCAGCATACTTCTGTAAGACCTTATCTGAAATGTTTCGATTCTCTTGCGTTCCGATTGTCTCTCAGTTCACGAATCAATTGCGTCCAGTATTATGCTGCAGCAGGGGGTGCGGTCCGCACTGAGCACCAGCTCCGTGGTGGTGACAAAGCTTGCTGGGTCCTGTGGCAAGAGTTTTGTCGTTTCATTCCTCACACTTAGACTATAAGACGCAGCTTACAGGAAATGTGATATAATATTTATTCATGTGTACTACCTAAATAAATGGACTTATTCGTCGATATTTTTCGTATATGCTTTTATCTACTCTGTCGTTATGATGGTTGCAAGGGATTTCTTTTATCTTTATGGAAAATCCTTGAAAATTCTCTGCGACGATGATGAAAAATATGAGACGTTTCTCTGAAACTGAACGTGTGTTTCAGTGGCATCAATCCAAGTAATTAAGAACCATCCTAGGTCCTATATGAATAAAGCACGACTCTTTAGTATGCCTATTTATGCCTATTTTGTAAATCGAATTTGTGTAGCTAATGATATCGATTTTGATGATGCAGTTTCAAAATTTACAGCAGGAATAGTTAGAAGGAAGAGATTCTAATTTGCATATGTTAAACTCACCCATTGCTAGGAATATCTTTGGTCATTTGTTACGTGTGTCATTCATAAAAATTTATTTTCTTATTGGTTAACATTAATAGCGAACATTCTACTTTGCTTGCTAAACCAAATGTATCAGAGCATTACTTTCCGAAAAAAAAGAATTATTTTATGCTTGTATGGGGCTGGTGGGAGAAAGAGGGGGGGGGGGGCTGGTGACAAGTTAAAGCTCAGCACCACCTGGTGCTGAGACTTAACTACGAAGCTGCCTAGCTACGCCACTGCGCTGCAGACCTATTCCGTATTTTGAGAAATTTCTTTCTCAATTTAGGGCGTATGTAGGAAGCGAGTAGACTTCTTTTAACGACGAATGCCCTCTTTGGCTATGCTAGTCTGCCTCTTACGTTTTCAGTACTTCGTCCGTCATGTATTACTTTGTCTCCAATGTTCCTGAATTCCTTCACTTCGTCCATTACTTGATTTCTCAGTTTCGACAATATGTTTATAACTAACCTCATTTCTGCTGTTATTGCGTTCGTGTACACTGATGAAGCAAAACATTATGACCACTGCCCATCACGAGACTGTGTGCTGCCTGGCGGCGCCAAGTGACCGTTACGCGGTAAGAGATTACCGAACAACCAGAAACGCAGGTTGCTCTAACCCGCCCCTACTCCACAAGGGAAAAACGGACCACCAAATTTATAGACAACCATCTTCCCGCGCGTGGGCAAACGGAGAAGAATGGTGGGACGACCCCAAAGCAAAACGGCTGGTGACCTCACCAAGAAAACAAGTAGAATTTAACAAGAGTAAATCAAACAAGATATCACCAATCACTTAACTTCTAATAAACTGCGATTTCTCGAGAAGACATGGCGCAGCACCCCCAAATCGCTCTCCCGAACCGCCCACTGCCAGCCTCTTCAAGGGACGCAGGAAGGCGCGCCGATCTCCCGTCTCACGGCGTCGCAGCTCGCACCGCCCAGACTCATGTGGGTTGACTCCTGTTGCTCTCGTGTCGAGCGCGAAGTCGCTACCCCTCGCTATACGCCGCAGCCCACGACTCACGTGGCGACCTCACATGCACCGACGCTCAAGACGGACAAGTCATCTTGTGTCTCAGTGCGCGACCGACCAACCGATCGATCCAACCGCCAATGACCATTGCCTGAGCAATCTCGAGCAGACTGGCGGCCTAACGCGCAGACTCAGATGCAGGAACCAAACCCCGACCGGGCGACCACTCGCTGAGTTCTCTTACTGGCCGAGTGGAAAGACTCTCATTTTGCCGGCTTTATAAGGTTGATCCGAACGACAGACATACTAGCACTCAGAACGACAGACAGACACTAACTGCCTAACAAATGCGGACGAGAGACAGACTAGCAAGCTGGGGACGAAGACTGACCCAGACTGACCGACTGGCGAGCTCATAGCGCCCCTTAAATGCACGTGAACAGGCAACCTTTTCCCTTTCTCACCAGAGGGAGACACCAAAGCTGCGATTGCCACAGCGGCGCCACTGCCAGAAACGGAGGGCGGCTGCTTCACACTACGCGCTGAGGCGCGCTCTTCAAAACAGCAATTTTTACCACGGCTCAGCCAGATTGCTGTGACCCAGTGCTTGGGAGAGAGCGTAAAGGAAACGGCGACGCTGTTCGGCTGTTCGCGTGCCACTGTCGTGAGAATCTATGGAAAGCGGTAGGCGACAAGAAGTTGGAGGTCCATACCTCATCACAGAATATAGAAATCGGAGGCTTGCCCACTCTCTAAAGCAGGATAGGTGGCGATCTGTGGCAGATCTGACCACAGAGCACAGTGCTGGCGGAGGTACAAGTGTTTTGGAGCACACCGTTTAGCAAAAAGTGTTGAACATGGTGTTCTGCAGCAGAGGACCCCTACGTGTTAGCATGAAGAGCAGACAACATCGTCAACTATTATTACGGTGGGCGCGGAATCATCGAGATTGGACACCGGATGAATGGAATCGAGTCACCTGATCGGAAGGATCCCGTTTATTGTTAAACCATATGGGTGATCGTGTCCAGGTACGCCGTCATGCAGGCGAATGGCCGCTCGAAACACACAGCGCGCCAGGCCAGTGGAATCAGTATTACGTTACGGTGGACATTCACCTGGGTTTCCACGGGACCTGCGGTAGAAATCGAAGGCACCAAGACAGCTGTGGACTACGTGGACGTTATTAGGGACCACCTGAAACCCTTTATACTTGATGTCTTCCTCAACAGCGATGGCATCTTCCAGCAGGACACTGTCCTTGTCATAAGACCAGAATCGTGCTGCAATGGTTGGAGGATCATGATAGTAACCACACGAAGATTTCTTGGCCATCAAATTCGGCATATATGAATCCGATGAAATCCAACTGGGAGCCAATCGGACGCCAGCTCCGTGTCCAAAAACCAACTACCCGTAAATTAGGGGAAGCGTGTGCGTAGATGAGTTATGCCACAAATTCTGGAAACCTGTCAAGTACTTGTCGAAGCCATGGCACGCACAATCACTGCTGAACTGCGTTCCCAAAGTGGATCAACTCTCTTTCAAGTAGGTGGTTATAATGATTTGGCTCATCAGTGTAGGAGGATTATTCCATACGTCATGGCAACTGTTGTATATCTTGAGATAATGCGATGACATAAGAATTCCACGATGTGCTCTGAACGAGTATGGCAGTGTGTCTCTGAATGCCAACATAAAATAGGGTTCCAATACATGAGGTCAAGGTAAAGGTTGAAATGAAACGCACGCAATGGAACTCTATGTAAATTTATTGCACACGAGTAAGAATGGAACAATAATGAATCAAAATCAACTACTGTGCATAGAAATAGTCCACCAATGCGTACAAGCAACGCTGCCAACAATGGGGAAGGTGATGAATACCATTGGCATTGCCATCAGTGTCTGCCACCTGTCGCCAAAATGCCGCGAGGACATTCCTCCTGTTTGCAAAGGCCCCCACACACAATGGTATGCTCAGTTGTGGAATGAGGTCAAAATCGCATGGACTGAAGGGTGAGTGGGGGAGGATCCATCTTGTATATGGTCAACGTCACATCGAATATGTCAGTCGCTGGTGGCGAGCCATCCTCGGATGCCGTAGCAATCTCTCGGCTAATTTTGGTAATGTTTGTAGCGGGCTTTCGAATATATTTACTGCAATTATGATGATACCACACGTTCACTCGATGTACCATAGCTGCCATGACTTATTTAGTGACCTTCTTATATGTGTCTACTTTCTGCACTCAGTAGTTTATTCATTCCATTCAACAAGTCCGGTAGTTCTTTCTCACTTTCACAGAGAAACAGCGTGTAGCAGCGAATTTTACCAATGATATTGTTTCACTTTGAATTGTAATCTCTCTTGTGAATCTTTATTTTATTTCCTTCGCTGAACAGTGAATATGATGACACACCTGTCTTGCACCTTGTTTTAATGCGAGCGCTCCTCTCGTGGTCTTCTGTTTTCTTCGTTACCTCTTGGTTTTTATCGGTACAATGTCTCACTCGTCTCCTCCTACAGAGTAAAACAATCTTTCTGGGAACGCAAACATATTTCTCCTTCGATAACTTGTCCATAAGTATTAAGAATTAGTTCTCGATTTTGTCTGTAGCCATAACGCCTTGACAAACGTCAATCAACGCCTTAGGGTCTAACATATTCAGTCTCCAAGAAACCAATCATCGCTTGTAGTTAACAGGATAAGACAGTTGTAGCCGCCGCTCGTATTGACTCAGCTCGTTTCGTTCTGGCGGTGAAATGAGCGGCAGTACGAGCGGTACTGGGTAATCTTACATCTTACTGAGCAGCCACAACGAATGACCCACTGTCACGACAGAGCGACCCAAGGTCTATGCGCAAACGTTCTTCTGCGAATGACGCCCGTAAATCCACCTCGTCGCCTGTAAACTGTCCGCCTTAGTATCCCGGAATCGCTAACGCACGCTACTTCTTTGGTGCTTAAGATTGTGTGCTAGAATCTCGGTTTCATACCTTACGGCACCCTTATTTGTCCCTCAATGGGGAGAGACCACTGGAACAAGCGTTAATGTCATAATTTAACTTACAAATTGCTTTTCGATTCCCATGAATTGGGTTCGTGACGTATCACATGCAACTGTGCATCAGAATGAGAAGCGTTGTGCTGTCTTCGTCACCATATCACCCTCATCGACACGCAAGTCGCCGAAGCGGTGTCAATTAAAAAGACTTGCACCAGGTGACCGGTCTACTCCACGGGAGGCCCTAGCCACACGACATTGCATTTCATTTACCCTCTCAAAGACGCCTTTTCCAGAACACAACGCTCGCGAATTACCTACGCTTGGGTAGAGGGTTACAGCGACTGGAGCGCTGTTAATGATGTTTAAGCTCACAGGACAAAATATCACCCCCTTCAAAAGGCAGACTGGTCGCACTGGAGTGCTGGAGATGGTGTAGAACTAGACTTGCGATCTACCAAAACTACGGTTCAGTAATTTTGATACACCACATAAATTACGTACTAAACGGTAATGGCAGCTTTGGCAGGGAAATAAACAAAAATGATTGTGTAAGAGAGAAATTCGGAGCCGACGACTTCTCTTGAAGTTTTTGTTTGTTTGGGTGTTTGTTTTGCACGTAATTAGAACCGCGTGTCATTCAGTGTTAGTCCATTGTGTAGTTTATGACCTTATAAGACATAAATTAAAACATAAATTCCGTCTTTTCGATAATAAAAATTAGCTGATCACGTAACTTCCGAGCTTTTATGTAAGCAAAGCAATTACTTTTGATGCAAGTACAGTTTACATGCGCAAACATAAAAAATTATATATATATATATATATATATATATATATATATATATATATATATGTATAAAATTATTGTTATTTTGTACTCGACTGAGAATCCAACATGATAAATGAGAAAATTGTCTAATAATAATAGAAACATGTTTGATATAAATTCGATGAAGTATTGAAGCGATGTCTGATATAGGTTGAAACGGTACAATAGTTTCCGCTCCATAAGCAGCAGGTTTCGCTGCTCGCTCGCAAGCGGGAAATACAAACGGAGGCGGCTCCGCCGCAAATTGTACTGCACGACGCGGCCGGCGACGGGTGCAACAGAACCCATGTGGACGGGTGGAAAGAAATGTGTCAGGCTTCATAATACATATTTATATGTGTCGTGTATTATGCATTTGTTGCACGTGAATGTGAATCTGCTCATGAACTTTCCTAATCCTCCACACACCTTTCCATAAAGAGTGGCCAAATCGTAGTTGGGAAGTAGTTCTGTAATATAGCAGTGCCAACCTTACTCCTGGGTAGGGCATCAGAGATACAGCAGACGCAGGTAAAAGTCAAAGAAGTTCCAGTGTCACAAGATTTGGGATGGAGAGGTTGCTCACGGCCAAGTGGTTTGACAATCTCCTCCACCGGGGCCGAGGAAGACCTCCGGGTGCCTGCGATATTCTGGCAGTGTTACAGAAGACGGGTTAGTGAGCAGACATGCCCTCAGTGCGTCTGTCTCGATGTTCATGCGTGGAAGAGAGGTATTGGAATATTTGCACTAATTCTTTTATTTCCAGCTTCAGATTGTGTAAGGAAATGAATGTTCTCGTTTAATTTCGGAAATTTGACCCCCCCCCCCTGTGTTAATGTATCTGGTCTTCAGTTTGTCCGTTATCCTCCTCACATAGTGGATGTCCCATGTAAAATATTGGGAGACTTCGGTGGTATACATTTGGCCAACTCAATTCCGTCTTGCCCGTAGAAATGTGCGTGCAGATTAGTATATAATATACCCGAGCTATAAGTTGTAAAATTGTAATATCTGTAAAATGGAACAATTGCTGCAGTCGCTGTAAAGTCGAGAGATAATGTTTAAAATTAATACGTAATCAATTGTCATCAGTCTTTAACACACCCTAAAAATCACAAAGGAATCAAGTTAAAGGAATTCATTTAAAATAAAAGATATAGAATTCAGGGACCCACACATCAGCGTGTGAGCCCTCCAGCCCCTTGCCTAGTATCGTACAGAAAGGACACGCTCTCTAGGTGGCGCTCTCAAGCTCCCCTCCCCAGTTATCCGTTGCGCAATTTTCATTCAGGGCTTGACGACATCAACGTTCATTTAGCGTCCCTAGGCAAGGAGGTTTGACAGTAATCTTTCAAGGTTTGTTTTGCATTTTTTTAATTTTACCTTTTTGTTGAGGAACTTGCGTTTTCTAGCGCCATATAATAAGTCTATATTATTGTCTTCATTTTTCCTGCAACATCCTTCTGTTTCATTAAAAATCAACAATTTTAGAATAATACCTGAATTAAACACTGACAGTTTCAATTTTGTTATAAATACTGTTTGGTTGTAAGTAAGAGACAGGAGGATAACTATTAGATAAAAACATTTCCGTAGGTTACACGGCTCTTTATATATCCTCTCAGTTTCTAAATGGTTCACAGCATTCGGTTTATAGGAGGAATCTGGCAAGATACTGAGCGCGTACGTAAAGAACGCGATCGTTATGAAGTAACGCCCGATAGGTATGCAGCACACCTAATGTACAGGTAACACGGACACAAGCTTAACCGACCAAAGCTGTTAGGAAAACTGTCGTAGTCTACCATTACTTACGATAGCCTATAATAGCCTACAGTAGTTTTAAAACTCTACGTATAACTGATACCAGGTGTTCATGCGATGTTTCACCGCTGACATAAGTTATGGCAGGGCAATATTGTGTATGTGCCAATCAGTTGCATGGATTAAGCAGAAGATTGGTCGGCGTGAATACAGAAAATTTTTTTTCGAAATTTGTGGTAAGTTCCTACGGGACCAAAATGCTGAGGTCATCGGTCCCTAGACTTACACACTACTTAAGACAACTTACGCTAAGGACACGCAACCATACCGGAGGGAGGATCCGAACCTCCGACGGTCCGACGAGGGGGAGGGTGGGGGGGGGGGGGGGGGGGGAGAGGCACCTGAGACGGCGCAGCTGTCACACGTTATCATGGTCAGAAGTTGAACGAAGTTGCACTATTTCCTGGTGTGTCACCGATTACCGTGTAACAAGTCTCCAAGGAATGGTGTACCAATAGCAGCCACGTAACACAGTGCGAACAGAGGAAGTAAATAGAGCCTAGCCAACAATACATGGTACTTCCCTTGTTAACATATTGCCTAATGTATAATCAGATATTTTCCTGGATTTTATAATTTTGATGCAGTTCCTGAATAACGCTGACCTACATAAAAATTATCATGTCTGGACGCTTGGCATGTAGTTAATGCCGTTTTTAGTACCTGAGAGTAGTAAGTAGCTTGTCCAAAGCTTACGATTTTATAAAATATTTAAACGTTGTAAATTAACATTAAAGATCCCTTTTACGCTTATGAAGCGTATGTCTACAAGAAAGTGGCAACGCCAGGAGGCTGTAGCAGTTGGTAAAAGGACCTGCAGAGGATTGGTGAATGTTGCAGGGATAGCAATTGATCCTGAATGTTAATAAGTGTAACTGACTGAGCCATCGAGGGCACAGAGTATAGTGCTACTGCAGGGACTTATCTCTGGCACGCTCCCCGTGAGACCCACGTTTCCAACTCACTGCTCGCGTACTACATTTGTAGTGCCCCAGCCCACTATACTGATTAACGCGGCAGTCAATCTACCGATTCCCGTAAGAGTTTCAGCAACGTGAGTGCATCCGCACTGAAGAAGATCATTGGCCGGTAAGCCTTCTCTATACGAAGATGGTGTCTGTTCTTTCGGACACGTGGTGATCTTGCAGCGTGCGATTGGCTGACGTCTTCTCACAGCCGTCTCTTCTCTGCCGTTCCCGACTGGCGTGCTGGCGCTTGACTTTATGCCGTAACACTGACTACACGACTTTATTCAGAACATCCCCCAAGACCTACTAGAAGATGTGCCCCTGCAAACAATAAGAAACATGTAATTTATGCGTAACGCAGCTCTATAACATTTCAGTCTCAACGTACGAGATACACCGGCTGGTATCTAGCTTTACAGTTGGATTGTAGAGGACGACCAGCTCCACTGCCTGCAAGTTTTCTCCACCTCAGTTTTTCGGACTGTTATCTCTGGGGCACCTAAAGCAATTGGTCCATACAGCAAACCATCCGGATGCAGAAACTTTCATCGGCGTGCCATGAAATCCCGCGAAACCAGTCGAAACCGTCACAGAGTATTTGAAAGGGTGGAACAGCCCATGAGTCGACAAGTGCATGAGTATATGTCAAGAAGACATTTAGAGCGTTTATTATGAGTTTGTGTGTTCATGACTTCCAGTAACCTAAATTTCAGACTTTCGTTAACAAATCGGAAACGAAAGATTTTCGAAAATATGTTTCTGTGAACTTTTTTTCTTGTTTTGTTGGAAGAAATGTAAAAGTGTTTTCGAAATACCCTGTACAGGTCATCATGAATCGTCACAGATTTGTACAACTAACTGGAGAGCATCGCGGAGCTATTGAAAAAACTGAACTTGTAAACACTTCAAGATCGACGCAAACAGCCCCCTGACATTATTTAGAACTGCGGACAACAGCAGCCAAATGTCCACACTTTCATAAGAAGGCCAAAAAAACTCCGCTCTAGCTGTAGAAAGTTTTTTTAAAAACCACCACCCGTTTCAAGCCAATTTAGGTGCATCCTCAGGTGATCTAAACAGGGTTTAGAAAGGAACTATTTTACAATCTTTCGTTTTACACTGGCTTAGTAAATATTCCTGTATGGAATAGCATAGTCCTGTGCATTAGGTACTTACACAAATTGTGTCTACAACATTATTTTACACGATGTCCTGAAGCCTCTCCCCGTACTTCATGCCACTGACAAAATTAAAACTCGCTGGAAGCGTTTGTCAAACTGATAAAAAGGGAGTTCCCTAAAAAAGACAATATTTGGTCGGAGAGAATAAAATAGTCCTACAAAGCGATCGAAAATGTACATAAGCACAATTAATAACACACCATATTATCGGTTATCGGCGATGCGGACACGGAGATATTTTTGATTGACTAGGCGAATGCTTGGTTTCAGAAAACATACTCGTAATTCTGGCTTATGATATTCCTATGAACAACGGCTAAAAATGTAAACATGTGGAAAGTATGCTTCGAGATAGGTTTAAGTTATCGGGTGTCTACTACATCTCATTTCAGCAACGTGACGCCAAATATATAGGCCAAGGCAATAGAAGTTTTTCAATTCAGCTTACGGAGCATTCCAAGGGCGCGAATTCAGCATCAGCAACAAGTGCGCATTTACGCGGTCCATGACGTCAGATCACCGATATACTCGACAGTATGCAAATCATATTTTTAGATAATAAAGGTAACAACGTTAATATATTATATTATTACAAAAACCTCCTGAGCTCATCTTGAACACTCACAGATAACTGAGATACAGAAGTAATTTAGGAAATTTTGATTACTTAAACAGACAGCCCATTGTTCTTGTTTTTGACAACGTATTTTACTGCACATACGAGGTATAAGCTTTTACTGTTTATAAATTCTTTGCTGTTTTTCAAATTGTGTGGTATAACGTCCATTATAAACCTCAGTAGTCTGCATCACACGGGAATTACGGTATTAACGCTCTGTCCACATATCGTCTATGTTTTACATCACTTGCTGATTTAAATTGTAATTTATTTTTACAGAACCTCCCCCTCTTCCATGCTTCACTGTTCGGTGCACTAGTCCCACATTCTCTAGCGCAATCTCGCCGGGTTTTCGGATACCCCAGCCAATGCAATTGACCACATGGCTGCTTGCAATGTTCTGTTCCTTATGGCAGTGCCCGCATTACTCTGAGCCGATAAAATGTGTGTTCTTATTGGTGCTCATAAACAATTTCGTACGCTTTGTAGGGCTTATTTTATTTTCTCTTCACAAAATACTCGTTTTTTAAGGACAGCCACTTTTTATCAATTTGACAAACGCTTCTACAGGATTTTAACTTATAAATGATGGATAGGATGGGGAGAGGCTTCAGGGCAGCGTAAAATAATGTTGTATACACAATTTGTGTAAGTAACTACTACACAGGTCTAGTTTACTACATATTTAACAATATTTACTGAGCCAGTAGAAAAAGAAATATTGTAAAATAGTTCCTTTCTAATCCCCGTTTAAATCACGTGAGAATGCGCACAAATTGGCGTGAAACCGAACGTGGTTTTAATAAATAAAACTTTCTACATTCAGAGCGGAGGTTTTTGCCTTCTTATGAAAATATCTCGTGAAAGCCCACTTACAAATTTTAAAGAACGGGGGGAATGTGGAACTTACTTCGCCTCGCTAAGACAAAGGTGGACTAATTACCACAGAGATGTTTAAGAAATCATTCAGCCCACGCTCCATGTTGTAGTAGCTCTGAAGTGGCGCGGTATCACAATGAGAGCTTGCCGCCTACACGATGCACGTGATACTGTAGGTAATTAAACTAAAGAGTTTATTACATCAATATTATACAGTGTTTGTTTGCTTTTACTTGTTGCTAGTATTTTGTGGAGGTCGGCGAACGCTGAAGCCTGTATTTAGGGCAGCACAGGTTTATCACGTCGACGGCCTTTCACCACAAAAAGTAGCCTGAAGCTACACCACAGCTCCCACGGCGATTACGATCAGTCAGCGAAATAAAAGAATGAAACTTGATTGTAAGGTATGTCTGGAAGAATGTATTCAGTCTCTCACAGTAG
The DNA here is from genome assembly GCF_021461395.2 of Schistocerca americana. Taxonomy (NCBI): domain Eukaryota; kingdom Metazoa; phylum Arthropoda; class Insecta; order Orthoptera; family Acrididae; genus Schistocerca; species Schistocerca americana. The sequence continues at coordinate 548,415,156 of NC_060119.1, forward strand.
TAGTAATAGTAGTAGAGGGGTTTTTTGGGCGCACGACAGCAAGGTCTTCAGCGCCCGTTCAGTAACATAGAGAGACAGGTGTCAAGAAAAATCCCAGAACAGGAATATAAAACGGAACATAAAACACGGGTAACAATCGTTGAAAAATATGTGCTCATTCACACCGAAGCGTGGGATGAAGCAGGGTGTCAACAGTAAAACATGGACAACACAGGAAGAAAATGATAGAGGGAGCTAAAACAATGTAGCAGATGCAAGTGGCTGGCTGACCACAAAGAAAAAAGGGAGGAGCAGCCACTCTGCAATACACTAAAACCTCCAGCCTAAAAATTGAGGCCAGAGTCCAGACACGTCACAAAACTTAAAAACCCTAGACACACACGACTCATCATTAGCTAAAACAGAAGGCAGATCCCCATCAACTTGTGCTTCTGCCCGTGCATCACGGTATAAAATGCAGTCTGTTAAAATGTGCCGGACAGAGATGTGCACACCACAAGCATCACAAAACGGAGGGTTCTCCCGCCGTAATAAAAAGCTATGTGTGAGAGGGCCCTTTTTTTCAGTCTCTCACAGGCTTCTCCAGAATAAAGTTCATTTTTTAGGGAATGAGTTCAGGTTTAGTATTACGTAGCCTACCATTGTATATCGTTGGTGAAAATAAACCCTATTTATGAAAAATAACTACTATTCGTTGAATTATGCATACCACCTTATGTATCCTAGAGGCAGATTATTGCAGTTGTGGTTAATATGGAATTTTATATAAGAAAATGTTATTTAATTTTGAGAAATGATAAAAGTCAGTAGTATGGCTTTGGTTATACAATACTTCGACGATGTTATTTACAAAAAAAAAAAAAAATATTTTTGTGTTAAAAGGACATAAGAGATACCAGCTGAATTCTGATGAAAAGTCAAACACCTGCGAAATAATCCCATGGTACATTAATTTTTGAAATGTTTGGAAACAGTGCAGAAACCGATTCACTAATCTTGTAAAGTGCCTGTTTAAGCTGCATCACACACTCTCTGCACGGCGGAGAAAATCAATGACTGAATTTTACGGAAGTTTCTGGAAGTGACCAAAAAACTAAACTAAACTCCGTCCGAACAGGCCATGAAGGCCCAACGGTACCGACCGGGCGCCGTGTCATCCTCAGCCGACGGGCGTCACTGGATGCGGAGATAGAGGGGCATGTGGTCAGCGCACCGCTCTCCCGGTCCTACGTCAGTTTACGAGACCGGAGCCGCTACTTCTCAATGAAGTAGCTCCTCAGTTTGCCTCACAAAGGCTGAGTGCACCGCGCTTGCCAACAGCGCTCGGCATACCGGATGGTCACCCATCCAAGTGCCAGTCCTGACGGGAACCGGTGTTACTACTGCGGCAAGGCCGTCGGCTCTGGAAGTGACCGTAGAAAAGAATATTCCTTTCCTCGCCATATTCTTCCTCAAACGAGACGAACCCGCAAATAATCATGAAATCAACGATATACAGTCAAATTGTATGTACCAAATTATGCTGGTAACTAGACAACACACACTCAGAAAATCACGAACTATACGATTTACTAGCTTCACACAGGTAGCACGAAGTATCCAGGGCTGGATCACCTCTATATAATATGTAGTGAGGAGCAAGATAACGCATGACAATCTCGATCACAGTTACGTTACACCTCACTTTTGGAAGGAGTTTCCAAAGAGCCAAGCCTGATGTTCTAGAGCTGTAGCAAGTCTCGCCTCATGAACTTCGCTGGATTCTTGTGGCCGCGCAGTCCTCAGTCTTTTCAGGCAATGTAGGGCACTGAGGAGGACTCGACTGTTTTCTAGGCAGACTTATTCCTAAACAAAATTAAATCAAAATGTAATAAGTAGCCATCCATTTTTTTATTGTTATTTTGAAACCTGTGTACAGGCAGGCCAGCAGCAGCATACTACGCCGCTCTTGGGCCTCAGAGAAACACAAAAGATACAAATGAAGACATTTAGAGAAAAAAATACGGTGGACACACAAACGGAGACAAACACTTCTTAAAATACATGGAGCCGCTCACGGTCGTAGAGTCCAAGATAAAATTTGTTCAGACACTTCGACACAAACATAGACGAAAATTGGCACACGTGAACGTAGGTGCACAAAACGAATAACACTGAATCACTTAAGCACAAAACGACGGCACATACAGAACACGAGGCGTTGATCTCCGGCGCGAATGTTCACTAACCGTGTACGAGTCCGGGGACCTGCCAAGAGAGGAGGAGGGGGGTGGGAGAGGGAGAATGGAGAGCAGATGCCACGGGCAGGGGAGATAGGGGGAAGGGAGGAAGGGAGAGGGGAAGCCCGGGGGAAGAGGGGTGGAGGGATGGGACTGGGGAAAAGGAAAGAGAAGGGAGGGAGGGTGCCTAAAGGAAATGACACAGGAAGTGGGGGGGGGGGGAGGAGGATCAAAGTTGATAGGAGGGGTAGATGGAAGTAGCCATCCAAACCAGAAATCAAAGTCAATTAATTCGTTTTTTTTTCTAGCTGAGAGGTCAAATATAAATAAAATTTATCCAAAGTATCAAAGCAATTTTGTGAAGTCTTTAACATACAATGTGAAATCAGGAAATATGTATTTCCTAGCAGGTAGATTCAGTGTTAGTTTGTATTTGTATATGTAAGATTGCTCCGCTTAATTCTCTTACTGAAGCAGAGTACCGAAAATAGTTGTCACTGAGGTAAAAAAACTAACAGCGCCATCTATTGGTTGTTTAGAGTACTACGAAACTAAAGGTGTCATCTATTGGTTTTTTAGAGTACTACGAAAGTAACAGCATCATCTATTGATTCTTTGGTGTGCTACGACTTGACGATTGTGTCAATGAGGTGAACGTTCGAACTACTAACAAGGGGAGGCCACGACGTTGGGATCACAGATTTACTTCAAACTTTGTGCACCTTTAGTAGGCCACTAAAACAGTATAATATGCGCACTATTCTGGCAATTCCGAGAAAATCTCAAAAGAAATTTTACTCGTCTGTTGTGTAACTGATGTACCTGTGAGCAGATGCTGGACGTTAAGAGTCCCTGGTGGTCAAGCCGGCACGGTAGCTCAGTATGTTCGATCAGAGAGCTGTCTCATCTCTGTAATAAAAAAAGCTGAGTGAACGGATCAAGAACGAACTTCAAACGGATGTCATTTGATGCCCGCTATGACCTAATATACCGAACAATAACGAACAAAATGTAAAAAAAAGGCACATTCGGTCAGAGGGTTAGCTGCCCTCTGCAATAAAAAAAATTGAGTGAATGGATTGACGACGTACTTGAACGGATGTCAAGGGACATCCGCCCCGAATTTTTAAGAAAGAAGTTGTTAATGTTCGCGCTACGTAGTACGAGGCGATGGTTGGACTCTTGCTCAGGCTTAGTTTTTAATCTAAACTTTTTTCAGCACTGGTCATATTATTTAATTTATATGACAATTGAGAGCTAATATAATTTAAAAAAACACCTGCATTTGCTTGAAGTTTTAGTGAATTTTCGAAATTTGATTGCTTACTATTTTTAATTAAATTTCATTATTAGAAAAAACATTCACAAGTATCGACAAGTAAATGAAGAAACGTGTAGAGTTTTCCTGAAAATGTATACCTGTCATACTCTGCTGCAGACACAGAGGCTGCCCCATTTTAGATGATACCCTGCCTAACGGTGAGACGTTGTTAATGTAGCAAGAACCAACGGTGTAGGTGCAAAAATTTTGAATATCACAGAATTTACACTTGTTCTACAAAAACGAAGGTTTGAGTGGGAGTCGAACCGTCTGAAGGAACTCGAACACCAACCAGCATTAAAAAAAAAAAAAATCTCATTTTGTTCGTTATTGCTCGAACACGCTGAGCTACTGTGCTGGCTATTAACCACTTGAACGCCATAGCTCTAACGTCCTGCCCCTGTGCACGGCTACATCAGCTACAATATAAGCGCGTAAAACATCTCTTGCAAATTTTCTCGGTGTTGCCAGAGTAGTGCACTACATGAACGCTGTGTTGTTGTTTTTTTTTTTAGCCGGCCGCGGTGGTCTCGTGGTTCTAGGCGCGCAGTCCGGAACCGCGCGACTGCTACAGTCGCAGGTTCTAATCCTGCCTCGGGCATGGATGTGTGTGATGTCCTTAGGTTTGTTAGGTTTAAGTAGTTCTAAGTTCTAGGGGACTGATGACCACAGCTGTTAAGTCCCATAGTGCTCAGAGCCATTTGAACCATTTTGTTGTTTTAGTGGCCTACTAAAGGTGTATAGAGTCTGAAGTAAATCCGTGATTCCAACGTCGTGGCCTCCACCCGTAAGCTTTTAGTTTTTAATTAAGATATCTTTTTCTCCGTGATCCGATTTTGATCAAATAAAGTCTGTATGTCGTCCCAAGCTACCAAGCTATATTCAAGTAACCTGTGAAAACCCCATGAAAATTCGTCTAGTGGTTTTGCAGATTTTTTTTAAAATAGTCTTATTGTATTGTGTTACTCTCTGGGCATCATCTACTATCAGTTTTTGACAAATATTTTTAATGTATACACATGACAGTTTCACAGTTTTATTACTAGCATGGATATATAAATCAACGTTTGATATTCAAAAGGGGTCAATTTCACCTTCAGCTCTTCCAGTTCCCAGATACTTCCGTATCCCACTTCTCTGCGTATTCATTCTTCCTGACTAACGTCTTAAACTTCAACCTACTCTTCATCACTACTATATTGTGATCTGAGTCTATATCTGCTCCAGTATCTCATTTCGGAATCTCTGTCTGATCATGATGTAATGTAACTGAAATCGTAGGATCACCCGGACTTTTCCAAATATACCTCCTCCTCTTGCGATTCTTGAATAGATTATTCGCTATTACTAGCTCAAATGTGTTGCAGAACTCTCATTCCTTGTCCCAAGCCCGCATTATGATGTAACTTTTTCTTGTACTGCTTCCCCTACAACTTCATTCAAATCCCCCATGATTATTAGATTTTCATGTCCATTTATGGACTGCGTTACCCTTTCAATATCCTCATATACCTTCTCTGTCTCTTCATCTTCATCATGCTACGTCGGCATGTATACCTGAACTGTCTGAGCTGAAGAAGATCTGAAGATAAGTGGAAGAGCTGAAGATAAGTGGTACACTGAGAAGTACCGTCTATCATGCACTTTGCAGTGGTTTGAAAAATATGGATGCAGCAAATGGGATCAAAATACAATAAAAATGATTTCTTTTGACGATTGTTTTTATCAAAACGCGGATGACGAGGGTATGGCAGGTGCTAAGACGACGATGATGATGTTTCTGGCAAATACGGCGATGTCAGTTCCCAGTAAATCGTGTGTAGCTGGAAAGTAAGTGTAGAGGCGTGTTTCGTAGTTGTAAAAGTATATAACAAGAAGCTATTTAAGAAATGAGCAGCGATATTGACATTTAAACAGTCGAAGTTTCATCTATCCGTTAGGTTTAGAGCCGCCCGCGAACTGCACAACCTGTGAATCTAGCTTTGAGTGTCCCGTCGACAGTGATTCTTCGACCATTTGAAACTCCGTCGAGTAGTTGATAGTTTAAGTTTTCTGTTATCGGCATATCCGACGAGGAAAGTAAAAAGCACGTGACGCGCAGTCATCCGGACTACGCACTTAGTGTCAAGACTTGGCGCCTGGTCGATGACAGGCGCCAGTCGACCAGACTTCCGACCCGAGCCGGCTCGATCCGACGCGACCCGACCTGCGCCGACGGTCGCACCTCGGCCTGCGCGCCCCTCAGTCGCGCCCCGGAAGCCACAGGTGCAGCACGTGCTGTGCAACTGGTGCCACCTCAGCGCAACCGCCGACCGCCACGCCCGCCCGCAGGAACGCTGCTAAAGCGCACAGGCCACCGACCGACTTCAGACCGCTCTGCCACCGTAAGTTTCGGAAGACTGGGCTACTTTAGCCAGTGACTAATGCAAGCTTACGTTCTGTCTGTAATAGCTTATGGTTAAAATTTTGTCTGTGCCGTTCCGGTCATTACACAGTACGTGGAAGAAACTATTTTTTATTATAAAATATGTTAGCCTTTATTTTCCTTCCATTCAGGAATGGAAGGTCTTAAGACTGCGTGCCTACGTACTTTGCTATTAACGTAATTTGGACACATTTATAGTATGCAAACCACTGTGAAGTGCATGATTGAGGGTATTTCACACCGTACAACTCATTAGGGCTTTTCCCAGTTGCATTCACGTATAGAGCTCGGGTAGAAAGACAGTTTAAATATTTCTGTGTGTGTATTATATTGCTTTAGCGATCCCTAAGGGAGCGATGTTTATAGGAATGCAATATATTCCTACATTGCTCATTTAAAGTAGGTTCTAGAAATTCCTTAAGTAGGCCGTCACGGCATATCTTACGTCTATCTTCAAGCGTCTGCCAGTTGAGCTCTCTCAGCATCTTCGTGACACTTTACCGTGCGTGAAACAAACGCGTGATCATTCGTACTGCCCTTCTCTGTATCCTTTCAGTATACCCGGTTAGTCCTATTTGCTACGGGTCTCACACACTTGAGCAATATACTGCGACAGCTCGCACGAATGTTTCGTATGCGTTCTCCTTCTTAGATTGATTGCATTTCCCTATTAATGAATGAACCGCAGCCTGACCCCTGCTTTGACTACAACTGAGCGTATGAGAGCTTTCCATTTCGTATCCATACAAATTGTTAGCCCAAGTATTTGTATGAGTTGACATATATCAGTTGTGACTCGTTGATATTCTAGTCAAAGGATACTACTTTTTTCCGTTTCGTGAAGCGTTTAGAACGAGTTGCGAATCTTTGCTCCACTTTGAATATTTATCAAGTCTCATCGATTATTTGTGATGCTTCTTTTAGACAGGGCATCATTATAGATAACTGCATCATTTGACCGAAAGTGAGAGGTTACTGGTCATTAATACAGAACACGAACAATAAGGGTTCCAGCACACTTCCCTGCTGGACACAGTTCTACATCTGTCGATGAGTCTCCATCCAAGATAACTTACTGCCTCCTACCTACCAAAAACTCCTCAGTTTAGCCACAAATTTCACTTGATACCTCATACAACTGTACTTTTGTTCAAAAACTTGGATCTCATGTTGACTGATATTCTTTTCGGAAACCGAGGAATACTGAAATACTGAATCTGACTGCCTGGTCCATGACTTTGTGTGTCATGTGAGAAAAATTCGAGGTAGGTTTCACATGATCTGTGCTTTCCGAATCCATGAAGGTTGGCATGGAGGAAGTCCTTCCCTACGTGATACCTCATTATGTTTGAGCTCAGGGTATGTCCTAAGATTCTACTACGGATGGATGTCAAGGATATTGAACGGTAGTTTTGTGAGTCACTTGTGCTACCGTTCTTTTACACGGACGTGACTTGTGCTTTCTTCCAGCTATTGGGCATGGTTTTTATATTCGAGGGATGTAAGTAATAGTTGAAAGAGGGGCTAACAAAGCAGCAATTTGAGTACAGAATCTCATAGGCATACCATCACGCACTAGAGATTTGTTTAGTTTTCGAGAACTGCCGTAACAGCATGTAAAGAACGCTGCATGGCTTATTTGAAAAATATCAAGTAACAGGATCTCTTTACCGGGGGGAAAATTTCGAACAAAACTCCATTTTGAAACTTCTTATCAGATTAAAACTGAGTACCGGACCGAGACTCGAACTGAGGACCTTTGCCTTTCGCGGGAAAGTGCTCTACCACCTGCGGTCTGCAAGCACGACCCACGCCCGGTCCTCACAGCTTTACGTCTGCCAGTTCCTCGTCTCCTAGCTTCCAAACTTCACAGAAGCTCTTCTGCGAAACATGCAGAACTGCCAGACGAGGTACTGGTGGGAATAAAGCTGTGAGGACGGGGCGTGGGTCGCGCTTGCAGACCGCAGGTGGTAGAGCACTTTCCCGCGAAAGGCAAAGGTCCCGAGTTCAAGTCTCGGTCCGGCACACAGTTTTAATTAGCCAGGAAGTTTCCTATCAGGGCACACTTCGCTGCAGAGTGAAAACTTCATTCTGAAAACTGCATTTTGCTTGTAATTTTTCATAAGATAAAATTTCTCTCAAGTGGTTCGCTTACTGTAAGATGAATGGTAATTAACTTTGCAATTTTAATTTGTGCTGTATTTTTTATTTTTTGCGAGTTCGCTGGCTGTAGCACCTAGAGATGGCGCCATGAGAAGACACTGACTCACATTCGAGCGGACATTGGTTCAAACCACTCCGAGGCACCCACATTTGGTTTTTTTTTTGTTTCTTTTTTGTTTTCCTAAAATCGTCAAAGACAGAAGCCGTGATGATTCGTCTGAGAAAGTTACGACGAATTTCTTTCCGTTTCTAATGATCCTAGCGTTGACAGAAGGATAAACTAATTTTCGTTATTGTGGTAGTGAAGAAAATGCTAGACTCGCATTTCATAGCTGGGTTCAAATTTGTGGCTGGCTATTCGGGCATAGTTTCTGGCTGGTTTCGTTGAATGCCTTGCGGGGAGTTTGAGGCAGTTTGTCTTCGTCCGCGGTCGATTTCTTCCAGTTGCAATATTTCCCAATTTAGATCACGTTCCATCTCCAATGAAATATCTCCGGAGATGCTGAGCTCTCAATTTCATAAATTCCTTTCGTCCTTATGAGCCGCTTCCTGCAGACACTGGGAGCGCGCAACTTTATTACCCTTTGTTTGGTTGCGTACCTGTTATATAAAAAGAGAAGATATATTGACGAAGCCATTATGAGAAGTAAACCATATGTTAGAATGTGTTCTCCGCGAAATATTTTGCTGGTGTCATTAGAAACATGTAGCGTAAGCCCACATGTGCATAAAGTGTATCTCCCATTCGTCGGTCGGACCAGCGCATCGTTGCGAATGACGTCACAGGATGTTCTGTGTGCACTGCTCAGGAAGTAGTTCACGGTTCCCGACAACAGGCTGTTGCAACTCCGGTGGAGTACTGACTAGTCATCTAACTTCCCGTTTGGAATAAACGTACCAACCGTCCGCAACTGCACGTTTACCGAGAGAGATGGCATAATGGATAGCACACTGGACTCTTATTCGGGAGGACGACGGTTTAAATTCGCGTCTGATCACCCCGATTTAGGAATTCCGTAATTTCCCTAAATCACTCCACCAAAATGCGGGAACGATTCTTTTGAAAAGGTACGACCAGTTTTCTTCCCCATCCTTGCAACAATGAGAGTTTCTGTGCAGACTCTAATGACCTCGATGTTGCGGGACTGTAAATCCTAATCTTAGTTACGTTCTGTAAGAGGTACCTGTGATGTTCTATAGAGACGATGTGAAAGAACTTGCTTATCTTCTAGCATCAGTTTATCGTATGTTACTGGAGCAGCGAAGGGTATCTAGCGACTGAAAATAAGCGCAACTCCTTCCCGTCTTCAAGAAAGATTGTCTAGCAGACGCGCATAATTATAAGTCTACGTCGCTGACGTTTTTAGACCTACGGAACGCGTTTTATGCGCACGGGTTATGACGTTCTTGCAGAACGAAAATCTCCCCCAAAACTTGGCCAGGTACGAGCAGGACTCGCTTACTGAGGGTTTCTTACAAACCTGATTATGTATCTAGACATTCCATCCATTCCAGGAATCGAGAATCGTGACGATTTTTGCCTATTATCGACACTGATGCTGACAAGATATCGGTCCTAGGGATCTCAAGTCTTTCGAGAATGTTTTACTTCGATGTTGGACTACAAATAACAAAAGAAGTACTTTTTTGTGCGACATAATTACAAATTAACAACTCTCAGATGCTTTCCCTTTACTTGTACTGAGAAACCTTTCTTCTTGCCAAATTTTATGATTCTACGTCAAGGGGAAGTGCCCTATACGTTTTAATGAGTGAGTTTGCAAGCATCAAAATATATTGTATAAATGAACTAATCTTTTGACTGCATCAACTTCGACACTTAAAATTTTTTTGCTCCTAGAGCACTACAGGCCTCAGTATGTGACATGAATTTAAACTTGATACGTCTACTCACTCCTGAGAGAAATGGTGTTAAAGATGGAGGAACAGAGAGTCGGATAACAAATGACAAATAATTTTTTTCCGTGTGATGTAATTAAAAGGTAACAGTTTCGGATTTTGCTCTTTACTTGTGCTGTGTAGCCTTCCTTCTTGACAAATTTCGTGATTCTAGACGAACGGGGAGTAACTGTAGGTTTTGATGATTGAGTTCGCGAAAATAAAACTATGACATAAATAGCCGTGTCTCTTAACTGTATTGACCCAGAAGATACAGTTATTTCGCAAGGTACATAGACCTTACTACGTGATACAAATTTCAACATGATATGTCTAACTATTCCAGAGAAAAAGGCGTCTTAACAGAGGGACGGCAGGCAGTCAAATAACAAACGTCGGTTCTTTTTCGCGTGATTTAAATAAAAATTAACAATTTTCGGATATTTTCCTTTGGTTTTAGTGTGAAATTCTTCGTAAATTTCATGGTTCTAGGTCAACGGAAAGTACGCTATATGCTTTGATGACTGAGTTTGTCTTATCTTTTGATTGCACTGACTTAGAAGGTTCACTTCTTTACATCACCAAGGAATCGTAGACATCAAGATGTGACGCAATTTTGAACTTCATGCGTTACCTGAGGAAAAGGGTTCTGAACAGTCGGGCAGGCAGGCAGGCAGGCGTACGGATAGACAACGAAGTGGTTCTTAACGGCTACGTTTTCACCGATAGAAGTACGGATCCCTAAAAATCAACATCTTACGAAAATGAGTTAGCTCTCTTCGTTCATGGGATCCAGAGAAACGTAGACGGAAGGACTTAGTTTCATGCCGTGTTTCTTGAGTTCGGTCAGCCATTCCACAGTTCCCACACCATCGTTTAACGAAAAGAATACGAGTATACCGAGTATCGGACCAGAGTTGTGACTGCAAACAGGACTTGTTGCAGATAGAACTCAACATGTCGTACTTAACGGAACAAAACCGATGGATGTAACGGTAATTTCGGGAGTACCCCTAGGGATGGCTGTACGGCTCTACAAACTACCACTTATATTCAGAATGAGATTTCCACTCTGCAGCGGAGTGTGCACTGATGTGAAACTTCCTGGCAGATTAAAACTGTGTGCCGGACCGAGACTCGAACTCGGGACCCTTGCCTTTCGCGGGCAAGTGCTCTACCAACTGAGCTACCCAAGCACAACTCACGCCCCGTCCTCACAGCTTTACTTCCGCCAGTACCTCGTCTCTGGAAGGTAGGAGACGAGGTACTAGCGGAAGTAAAGCTGTGAGGACGGGGCTTGAGTCATGCTTGGGTATCTCAGTTGGTAGAGCACTTGCCCGCGAAAGGCAAAGGTCCCGCGTTCGAGTCTCGGTCCGGCACACAGTTTTAATCTGCCAGGAAGTTTCATACCACTTATATTAATAATGTAATAACCCAGTGGATAAAGTTGGAATCTCCGTGTGGCTATTCGCGAACGAATTTTGTATAAGAAGGTTGCAACGCATGCAGAGTAAGGAAATGCAGGAAGCGGTCCAGAGGATTGACGGACGATAGGTGGCAGTTGACTCTGAACGAAACTAAATGCGACGTTTTGCACATAAATAGGCGAAGGGATCCACTACTGTACGATTACACTGTTGGCTACAAATCAGTGGAAACAATAACTACCGCAAAACCTAACCTAAAGTGGAATAACCAATTAAAACAAATTGTACGAATAGCAGATGCCAGCCTGCGATTCATTGGGAGAATCTTAAAGAAGTGTAATTCATCCACGAAATAAGTGACTTAATCTGGGTGCCCTTACCAAGGTGGACTAATGGACGAGTGGACAGATCGAACGAAGAGCGGTGCGTTTCGTCACGCCATCGTTTAGTCGGTGCGAGTGCGTTACGGAGATACTCAACCCACCCCAGCGGCAGACACAACGAGCGAGACGTTGTGCAACGTGGAGTTGACTGTTGAAATTTCTTCAAGAGCGTACGTCCCAACAAGAGTCGAGCACCATATTACGTCTTCCTATACACGCCTCGCAAAATTATCACGAAGAGCAAATCGGGAATTTAATGTCGTACGGAACTTTCGGCATTCGTCCCACGCGTCATTCGCGAATGGAACAGGAAAGTGGTGAACCAATAGCGGTACCAGAAGTACACTCCACGACACACCATAAGCTAGCTTTCGGAGTAAATGTAAAAGTGTAAGAAACAAAGAGGAACGGTTAATTCGCAGTAACATTAGCTACATACAATGTCATGTTGAAACATTCAAATAGTCAGAAAATGAGGAATAGCCTAATCATGTCTGCGACTTTTAATATCATTTCGTGGTTCCCGTGGGCCTACATACGCTGCAGACTCGTTCCTGGTGAAAATTTTAACGTATCTGTTACTGACTAGTTATGCGGGTTTATACAGTAACTTCCGCTCGCCCGCGTAGTTTACAACAGTAGGGTTGCCAGATCTCCCTTATTTTACGGGCCCTCCCGCATTTTATCCACGTTTTTGTCCTGTTTCCCATTTTTTCGACGTGTCTCCCATATTTTATTGGTTTTTCCTTATTTCACCCATCTAACGTATTTCACGTTTTCCCTCGTGCTTCATACAGTTTTGTTTATTTGTGCTAAATTTTCCGTACGTATGATATATTGCGTAGCTGTGATTCTAAGAAAGTTGTTGTAATAAACTAATTTTAAGGACCATGTACAGAGACGAATTCTTGCCAATTTTCAGTATGTTCTGTAAAAGGTGTTTCAAATGTTCAGATGTGTGTAAAATCTTATGGAACTTAACCCCGTGCTAAGGTCATCAGTCCCTAAGCTTACACACTACTTAACCTAAATTATGTTAGGGACAAACACACACACCCATGCCCGAGGTAGGACTCGAACCTCCACCGGGACCAGCCGCACAGTCCATGACTGCAGCGCCTGAGACCGCTCGGCTAATCGCGCGCGGCAAAAGATGTTTCAATGTGTAATAGTTTCTGGGAACAGTCATTATTCGTGTACATTTTATGTACAGTTGCAGATAACTGCCTCCTAAAGCTAGAAAATGCCGATAATGCCACAATCGGCCTATTCCAATACGTCCCGTATTTTTAGCTTGAAAACCTGGCATCCCTTTTTTATGCTGTAATGAAAGTTCTTTGTTCTTTGAGAAGCAAAAATAATATGTAACTTTGTCGCACTTTATTCAACGAATGAACCATAAGAAAGCGTTTAGATTGTAGCATTTAAAAGAATCAAAACGTTCTGGAGACAGAAAAGGAATCAATTCCAAAAATATTTTATACAGTTTCCGCTTCAGTTTCCAAATGTCAGAGGAATGACGAAATAGGTTTAATAGCTAGTGCACTTCATGCCAGAGACATAGAAAGAAAAAGAAAACCAGTCATATCTTTAGCCGCATTACAGATCCCGCTTTAAACTATGAAGCTCATGTCAGAAGCACCTGAAAAGGATCAGTTGCAATTTTTTCGATCTCTTCATCTGTCCTGCCGCTTTTGTGGCTTGGTGAATCCACGTACGGTTTTTGTGGCTTAGTGTATCCGCAGTGAGACGTTAAGTTTTGACGACGAATAGGTTAAGAGTTTCTAAGAAGTGGGAGAGCAAAAATATTTTCCTCGGTGAAGCGTCGTTGCGAAGTCCACATGCCAAGAATCATCCGCTACGTCGTGAGTTACGTTTTAGAGTATCCGTGCTAACGTGCAAATCATGTTCAGCTATTCAGCCTTGAGCAATTCCATGTCAGTATCTAGCGAGGTAGAAGACACGTCTTCAGATACAAGAAATGTGGTTCTCCTAACATGTGGTCATACGCCACGACTCTTTGTTTCCAATGCCTGGTCCTCTTGTTTTTGGCGTGGTACATTACAACATAGTATGCAAAACATCTACAGGAAACTGAGGCTCTTGTCTTTGAACCACATAAGCGCTATCGTCTGTTTACGAAGACAGCACTGGCGTAAACTGGTACTGTAGGAAGGGAACAGAAAGAACGTAGTTTTTAATTGCCTTAATTGTCGCATGAATCTCTTAATATACACTGATGTCCAAAATCAAAGCAGCAGACCACTATTTCCCCGTCCTATGCCTAATTCACAATATAATCATACAAGCTGTTCACAGATATCCGTACGATCTTGTTCTGGACGGAAAATGACATTCCCGTCAAGGGGAAACCATGCCAGCGATGACGTCAGGGCACCTATCAAATCTACATCTACATCCACACTCCGCAAGTCACCTGACTGTGTGTGGCGGAGGGTACCTTGAGTACCTCTATTGGTTCTCCCTTCTATTCCAGTCTCGTATTGTTCGTTGAAAGAAAGATTGTCGGTATGCCTTTGTGTGGGGGTCTAATCTCTCTGATTTTATCCTCGTGGTCTCTTCGCGAGATATACGTAGGATGGAGAAATATACTGCTTGACTCCTCGGTGAAGGTATGTTCTCGAAACTTCAACAAAATCCCGTACCGAACTACTGAGCGTCTCTCCTGCAGAGTCTTCCATTGGAGTTTATCTATCATCTCCGTAACGCTTTCGCGATTACTAAATGACCCTGTAACTAAGCGCGCTGCTCTCCGTTGGATTTCCTCTATCTTTTTTATCAATCCTATCTGGCACGGATCCCACACCGGTGAGCAGTATTCAGCAGTGAGCGAACAAGTGTGCTGTCACCTACTTCCTTTGTTTTCGGACTGCGTTTCCTTAGGGTTCTTCCAATGAATCTCAGTCTGGCATCTGCTTTACCGACGATTAATTTTATGTGGTCATTCCATTTTAAATCACTCCTAATGCCTACTCACAGATAATTAATGGAATTAACTGCTTCCAGTTGCTGACCTGCTAAATTGTGGCTAAATGATAAAGTATCTTTCTTTCAATGTATTCGCAGCACATTACACTTGTCTACATTGAGATTCAATTGCCATTCCCTGCACCATGCGTCAATTCGTTGCAGATCCTCCTTCATTTCAGTACAATTTTCCATTGGTACAACCTCTCGATATACTACAGCATCATCCGCAAAAAGTTTCAGTGAATTTCCGATGTTATCCACAAGGTTATTTATGTTTATTGTGGGGTAGAGTTGTCGGGTAGTCTCACATCCAGAATCGCTGTGTGCAGTACGGCACAGAAGAGACACCTACCAGGGTGGGGCCATAGGAAACATGGAAGCTGGACAGTCGCAAACTGATGTGGCTCCATGGTTTAATTTGAATCGTTCTGTTGTTTCTCGGATGTGGCGACAGTTTATAGAGAACAAAAGCATAACCCGAAGACCAGGGTAGGGCTGACCACTTGTGACCTCAGAGAGATAGGATTGTTGTTTGGCTGTAAAGGCATAGCGCTACCGACTTCGTACTGCTCGGCAACTGGCATCTGACCTTGCAGCATCCACTGGACGTGTTGTATAGAGACAATCGGTGTACAGAATGCTTCGGGAGAGTGACCTTTATTGTCAGAGACCTGCTGTATGTGTACCTTAAACGCGTCTTCACAGAATGAATCGTCTAGAGTGGAGTCGTCAACAAGCCGCGTGGACGGTCGCCACAATGGGCCAATTTTCTTTTCACAAATGAATCCCGATTTGCTCTGGAGAGTGATTTTCTGTGGATTTGAATCTAGAGAGAACTTATGACACGATTTCGGGTCCAAATATTGTGGAAAGGGACCGATATCGAGGAAGATTCCTATCGGTGTGAACAGGGATTACGCTGACTACTCGAACACCTCTTCATGAAATTGTACTGGTGAATCGGCAGAGTTTAACTGCTGTCAAGTATCTTGAAGAGACCTTGGGACCTCGTGTGGTTGCTACGAGTAGCTGTGGACCCAGGTTTTATATTAATGGATGACAATGCTTGACCTCATAGAGCACGGGAGCTTGATGTTTTCTTGGAAACACAAGATATCGCACACATGGCGTGACCTGATCGCTCTCCAGATTTTAACCCCATAGAGCATGTCTGGGATGCACTAGGGAGAAGGGTTGCATCACGTCAACATCCACCCACCACTCTACAAGAAGCTCTACAAGAAGAACGGGCGTTATTGCCTCAACATGAGATTGATGACATCATTCGCAGCATGGCCCGTCTATGCTACTAGAGGTGGTCACACCCCATGCTGAGTACATTAACCAGCTGTCGGAATGAGTGTGAAAATCCGTTGGAAAAAACGAACAACATTTTTGTCTACCGTTATGCATGTTGCAGTTGTCTATTCTTTATTTTTTACGTTGTTTCTAATTTACTGTTACCTATTTATACTGTTTTGTGGTAAAATAAGCACAACCTTGCAAAATTTCCGTTTGTTGCCTTAATTTTGGAAACCAGTGTATGTGGCGGTAAGTATTGGGACCTGCATGGTTCCATACAGTCACTGGACTGTCACATCCGACAAATGTCGAATCAACTTTAGGTGTAAAAAGAATACAAAGCTCGTTGTGCGAAAGGTAATTTCAGACCAGATTCAATGAAAGAGTCGCCACTTGCCAAATTCGACTGACCAAGGTGAATGTGTCTAAGTAGACTGTACTGCAATATACGCACACGATTCTTCGCAAAACCTCAAGTGAAAGGAATCGAAAAAGTATGTTCGATTTTCAACGCAAACCAAAATTTAGAGCCATCGCTACTTTTCCATCCCTCAGAAGCACGTCAGTACATAAAGCAGCTTTGATCATACGTAAAGTGATCACAATCTGCAGATTTTATGGGAGAGCTAAATCTCAACGAAGCACATGGCACGCAGAAGGCACTAAATGAAAGAGGGTTGTAACTCTGCAAACATGGTAATTCGTCCGGATTTTGCCAGCAGGATTACAATAGTGACATCAGTTTGCTGTCACAGGCGTACTTGGAAAACGTAAAGAGGATCTGGCATGTTGTCCGTTGTATGTATCTGCAGCGTATTGCCAACACGTACCGGGAAGTTTCAATGTGATTCTGTGCTCTGTTTCCAGAGATCGTTTGCATAAAAAGCAAACCATTGGTCAAACAGAACAAATACGAATAAGAAATGTTTATCTGTAGATTCTGTACTTTTTAGAAGCGATATTCCAAAAAAACTACATGGTGACTTTTTGACGCTTACACAAACGCACGTGCGAGGGTGTGCTTTGTGTGTGTGTGTGTGTGTGTGTGTGTGTGTGTGTGTGTGTGTTTGTGTGTGTGTGTGTGTGTGTTTAATGGTAAAATAAGAGAGACTGAGCGGTTCCTTGTGTCTCTACTCTAATAGCAAACCGTTGGTTAATGTCCTCAGAATGGGGATGTGACCACCTCTGGCAACAGTACAGGTCTGACAATGACAGACCATTCTGCAAATGATGTCATCAACGTCCTGTTCAGACAATAACGCCCATTCTCCTTGCAGAGCTGCTCGAAAGTCTTGTAGAGTGGTTGGTGGATGCGGACGTAGTGCAACCCGTCTCCCTAGTGCATCCCAGACATGCTCTATGGGATTAAAATCGGGAGAGGGGTCAGGTCACGCCATGAGTACAATATCTTCTGTTTACAAGAAAACATCAAGCACCCGTGCTCTATGTGGTCGAGCATTGTCGTCCATGAATACGAGATCTGGGTCCACAGCACCTATAAATTGTCACGCCGAAAAGAACGTTCAATGCAGCGTCTGATGACCATTACTATTTACTAATGTAAAGCAATTGCAAAAGAAGTTGCCAGTGTACCGGCGATAACACAGCTGTCAGTGAAGGGGAAGGTACGGTGACTGTTCGGTGTTCCGTAATATGTAGTCGCCGAAGATCGTTGTGACAGTGCTGAAGTTAATTTTCTCTGCGAAGGCTGTAGCTTGTAAAACTCTTACTCGATTCTAAGTCATGAGAGATTCTCTACGAAAACAAGCAGATATAGAACAACTGCTTGATTAATGAAAGCTATGAATATTCACTACTGGTGTGTGGAGCTCACTAAAATGTAGTCAGGTCTGAATTATTGCTATAAACATTTAGAGAACCTGCTCAGTAGAATCTAAGAACCATGTACGTAAAACGGAGAGGCCATAGTATGTAAAGAGTAGCACAGCGCATTCAGATGGAAGAAAGACTTAAAGTTAAACGTCCTTTTGAAAGGAGATAGTTCAGCGTTTTCCTTAAGCGTTTTGGGGTTGGTCGGACCACTTCCCGAAGACGGGTCCCAGAGTAGAATTAGTGCCTCTTTACGCTAGGTTTTCTTAAGAATCGCGAATGGAAGGGATTAATACTGGTGGAAGGTGCCAACTGAGTACACCACGGATTTCTTGCAGAACCTGAATGTACTAACAAATCTGCTTCAGTTCCACAGCAAAAGTGGTATACATTACATAATATGGGCACCACCCTTTCGTTCGAGTTTATTTCTTATGTGCTGGGTATTCGCTGCCTGGTTGCTGAACACACATTATCAAAGAACTATGAAAACTCAAAGTGAGTCGGTCTGGAACTTTGTAACAATTCTACAAATGCAGCGTTGGAGAGAAAAAAATGCCACGCTATCAGACAAGTGATTAGGTACGTGGGAGTAGCTTAAAATAGCACCGTTAGTCACAGGCTTGAGTCAGAACAAGTGAGTCGGATACGCAGGCTTAGCAGCGGCAGAGGGGGGAGCTAAAGGGGTTGCACGTCACAAAGAGGATTAGTCATCAAATTAACACACACGTTTACGAGGAATATTCGTTGAAGTCATCACAATGCTTCGATTCAGTCCATCTCCCAAGTCCTATTTGTAAAATTGAATTCTGTCTGCCCGATAACATCTTATAGTGCAGCTGTGTTTAAATAAACTCATAGGCCAGAAAATAGCGGTGAGAACGATCTGCTGTGGCAGCTGTTGAAGTGTCTCTGAATTTTAATGCTTGTAATCTGTATCTATATGTCATGGGATTTGTGGTTAGTAGCGTGGACTCGTTTGAAAGGAATTCCAGCGTTCGCTCAGTGAACGAGAAAGGAAATCCAATAGCGTTTTATAACAATTCCTTAAGCACTATATGGGCAAGCATTCTGCTCTACCGACATCAGTGGTTAACGTTACATTTAGGATTTAGTCAAAGCTTCCTTGAGGCTCGCTTCTTGTATTCCGTAAAAGAGTCAACCGTGTGTTACGTCCAACTACAAAATACGGTTTTCACTTGAGGTTTTATTAACTGTTTCAAGTAAACACCTTCATTAATAAAACCAGGAGCGTTCGTTTTTCATTCTTGTCGCTGTGCTACATGTTTAGTTTCTAATAAGTTACCATTCAAATCTTTTACTCTGTCTGATAAGTGAAACACTCAGAAAGGGAGGAGAAGACGAAATGGAGCGCCACGGCTTGATAGGGATAGGTTACTGCAGTGATTACAAAATCGAGTCACATTCACAAATAACTTGGCAGTATGAGTCCACTCATAAGAATGACGTTGCACTCCCTCTGCTGCGTGCTCGCTTAAAGCTGTTGCGTCCTCCTCTGAGGCGAGCCTGCCCACAACCGTTGTAACTGCCCCTTGATATTCTGGATAGAGTCCTTGGAACGGAGTTGACGTCCGACCCAGCCCCACACATGTCCTACCGGGGACAAGTCTGGAGTTCTTGCTGGCCACCAGAGTACTTCGCCATCACGCAGTCATGTTATAGCGACACGTCCCATGTGCGGACGAGAATAATCGTATTGAAAACTGGTACCAGAGTACTTCAGTACGAGAGGTAACGCTTGAGGACGTACCTTTGTGCTGTGACAGTTCCTTCAGTCGCTACCAGCGGAGGCCTGAAGTCACACACCGCTCCCCAATAAAACTGGTAGTTTTGGTACACTTCATAAATGACGTAGTGAACGGTAGTATTAACGGTAGAATTGGTAGTATTGGTTGGGAAAGAATGATAAATGAATGTGTAAGAGAGAAACTGGAATCTACTCTTTGCTTTTCCTTTGGTTTTATTATTTTGCACATGACTGGAACCGTACATCATTCAGTGTTAGTTCAGTGTGTTTTATATCCTTACAGAATATACTGAATTTTATAAGTAGTAAACATTAGTCGATCGCACAACTTCTGCGCTTTTATGCAGCCAAAGCAATTACTTTTGATACAAGTACTGTTACGTGCATAACTATAACACGTAAAGCGGCGCTTATCACTGTAGATAATGGTACTCCAGTCAATGAGATTCCAGGCCGAAGACGTGTCTAGAGACCCTCCGGACAATAATGGGATACCAACGCGGTCGTCGCCCACTATATGGCCCGACAGCCAGGTGTGATGGTGTGGTGCGATTTCTTTCCTTAGAGGGTCCCCTGTGGCTGTCATCCGCGACACACTTACAGCACAGCGGTACGTCGAAGATATACTACGCCCCGTTTTATTGCCCTCCATGGGCAGGCCATCCTGGGCTTACATTTCAGCGAGATAATACTCGTCAGCAGACGTCGAGAGTTTCTCCTGCTTGTCCTTGTGTTTGTTTGTCAAACACTGCGGTGGCCAGCGAGGTCGTCGGATCTCTCTAGAATTGAGAACGTTTGGAACATTATGGGCAGGGCCCTCCAACATCCCGCAGTTTTGACGATCTAACGCGCCAATTGGACAGAATTTGGCACGGTATCCCTCAGGACATTCAACAACGCTGTTAATCAATGCTAGCTCGTATAATTGCTTCCATAAGGGCCAGAGGTGGACCAACGTGTTATTGACTTGCTCAGTTTGTGAAGTTCTTCCTCTTTAACTATTGATCCTATTTTTATGAAATTATCATATGTGTGTCTGTACATGAACATCACATCTACACATCGCCCCATTCGGATAATTCCTTCGAGATACGTCTTTTTTTTATATTAATACCTTGAGGTACGTCATACGCTAACTTCGTTTTTTTTTGCGATTATTCTCCTTTAATAACGACGTACTGATTGCTGCAAACTCGGAGGTCTTAGACTGTTGCCCTTTTACAATACGGACATAGACATTTTAATGTAGCTCTACATGACTTTCAGCGCGTATATACATTTATCACGCTAAATCTATGCATCTGTTTGTGGTATTGGGATGGTAATTCTCGGTCATTGACCACACTTATTTGCCGAACTGAAGCACTTTTGCCGGCCGAAGTGGCCAAGCTGTTCTAGGCGCTATAGACCGGAACCGCGCGAACGCTACGGTCGCAGGTTCGAATCCTGCCTCGGGCATGGATGTTTGTGTGATGTCCTTAGGTTAGTTCGGTTTAAGTAGTTCTAAGTTCTAGGGGACTGATGACCTCAGAAGTTAAGTTCCATAGTGCTCAGAGCCATTTGAACCATTTGAAGCACTTTTGTAAACACAATTCCACGTTTTCTCATTGAAAAGGCGTGGAATACTAGAGAAGGAAGTATTGCAGTAGACCTCTGAGGTCGGTTTCCGCTTCGTATGTGAATGCGGTCGCTAAAGTTACGTAAAGTGGCCAGGCGTTTTACCGGATTTTCCTCCTGCCGTGCGCGTCTGACGGCCGCGTGTTTCCTTTGTATCGGCTCGGCGCAATGTTACTTCTGTTAGCAGCTGCTTACCTAACCTAGTCACGGCCTGACCTGAATTGTTTTCCCAAAGTCTCAAGTATCGAGTGCCCGTCAGCCTGCTTGTTTCTCCATAGTCCTGTCTGTAAGACTTTTGGCTCTTTGCTCTGCAACGCAAACGAATTTTGGTAATCACCTCTGGGAGCCTATGACTGAGAAAGCCGGTAAGTGACTGTGCTAGCCCTATTTGGCTTTGAAATCAATTAGGTAGCTTGCGTGTTGCATCATCATTTGCCACAGCTGCTTCTCATTTGATCTCACGCGGTTGTTATTCGTCTTTCGGCTCTCATAATCGCACAAAACTCTAAGGAAGTCTACTGGCCTCGATCACAGAAATTGAGTTGTTGGCTAGCGTCCCTAACCAGTTTTCTGTATGTATGTCACTGAAAATGTGGTTCTTCGATACGGTATGTTCAAATACATCACAATATTTCAGTTCACTGAAATAAGTAACAATTAGTGACAATGCATAAAGAACAAAAGAGCGGATGCTGTAAATTATAGACCAATACTGGCAGTAAACATATTTCATAAGTGAGTGTTAACAGACGGGAAATAATTAATGAAATGTATATTGGACCATCAGCTGTTTTATTGAAACACTTCAGCATGAACCGGTTGGTGCGTTTGATCATCGTCAAGGTATAGAAGGTTAAAAACAGTTTCAGTAAATACAGCTCTTTGACAGTGGATACATAAATGTGTTCTATGTGATGAATTTCAGTATAGTAAGTTCTTCACAGGACATTTATGGTGCACTCAGTAGTGATATCAGATTATATCAGTTAACAGGACAGTATATACACTAATGAGAAGGCTAGAAAAGTAAGTACTATCATGGTAAATCACTGAACTGTGTTTGGGGACCTCTCCCCTAGTGTTCTAAATGTTTCAGTACAAAAATCATATTGAAGGCCTAAAATATGCGATCTGAAGGCGTTTCGGTGACCCAGTTTTCTACGGCAATTAAGTTTCGCCGCTCCGGGCATGAAACTTTCACAAGCAGCAGTCCGTCACAATCAAGGAAAAATTCATAATTAAAAAGAATGTTCAGACATGCATTGAATTGAAAACAAATTTCACGTAATCATTCATAAGCTTAATGTATGTAAAAAAAAAAATAAAATAAAAACTTTGAACGGCAGAACACAAATATTCTTCTCTATATATAAAAGGCAATGTCCCGAACGACTAACTCACTCACTGCCGCATCATCTGACAGCCCAAACCACTACGGATAGAAACTTGAAATTTGCCGAGGATGTTGATTTTATACTGTAGGCGCCGTTTAAGAAAGGATTTTTCAATACTCCATCCCAAAGGGGGTGAAACAGAAGATGAAAGATTTTTTGACATATTTGTTGCTATAAAGGCAATTTTAAGCTCGACCTACGAAGATTTTTACCTGGTTTCTCTGTCAGAAATAAAGAAATAAGTTTTTCAGCATTTTTGGAAACTTCACTCATGTAGGGTGAAAGTTTGTTTTGAAGAGCTCCTTGGGTATTTTTAAAGCTACATCTATGAAATTTGGCATTTGACTTCTGAATTGCAAATAAAAAAATACGTGTTTCAGTGTTTTTCGAAATTCAGCGACTAGGAGGGTAAAATAGTATGTGAAACTTATTTGACAGTAAACCATTATTAAAGAATTTCCAAAGCATTTTTAAAGCTACATCTTTGGAAATTGGTATTTGAGGTCTTGGTTAGAAATGAAAAAAAAAAGTTTCAGTGTTTTTGGAAATTTAGCCCCCAAAGGGAGAGAGATTGGGAATGAGAAGTTTTATAAAATTATTTCATTATCAGAGCATTTCCAACGCTATATCTATGAAAATGTACATTAGGCTTCTCTGCTGGAAATAAAAAAAAATACATGTTTCATTGTTTTTGGAAAATCAACCCCAAGGGGGTGAAATAGGGGACGGAAATTTGTAAGAAAATATTTCGTTTTCAAAAAAAAATTGAAGCTAAATTATAAGAAATTGTATTTCACTTTTCAATTAGATCTAAAGAAATGCGTGTTAGGGCATGAAAATTTCTAAATATCACCATAAGAGCGCAAAAGGCATGACTAACAAAAACTGTGGACTCCAGCTACCTTTTTGGTCAGAATTACACCCGGAGAAGACCATTCTTCTACGGCCTTAATTAGCGTAAAAAGTGTAGAAGATGTTGCTATGTGTGGACAATATAAAAATTCGAGTAAAGAAAAACAGAAATATCTGTGCAGACCATACATTGTACCCGAGTGAAGCGGCGGGCTCTAAGCTAGTTTGCGTATATTCTGCAAAAATATTTACAGTCACCGAGCCTCGTAATATTCGATCGCTATTTGGACTTCAAGTGAAATCATGTAACATTATTAGTAATAATTCTGTCACTGGGCAAATGAAATAATACCTCAGTCAGGAATGTATACGGGACAAAAGCTTAAAGACTTGTGTGCGCATAAGTTTGAGGTCAAGATTGTGCAGACCGCAAACCTTTGGTGGCCCGACGCTCGTCGTCGATCGTAAGGGCGAAACAGTCAAGAGATTTGGAAAACGGCAATGTGGACACCCCCAGCAGCAGCTGTGTGCCAAATCCGATATTTGGTCTTGTGGCACGACAACAGCGTCTGCAGGCACCGCGCTGTCCGCCTCCTTGGCGCTCGCCTACCCCGCTGACGCATCCTCCGTCTAGGCACGACGGGCAAATGGCTCTGAGCACTATGGGACTTAACATCTATTGTCATCAGTCCCCTAGAACTTAGAACTACTTAAACCTAACTAACCTAAGGTCATCACACAACACCCAGCCATCACGAGGCACAGGAAATCCCTGACCCCGCCGGGAATCGAACCCGGGAACCCGGGCGTGGGAAGCGAGAACGCTACCGCACGACCACGAGATGCGGGCGCACGACAGTCCCTGGAGTCTACATCTGCGTAACGTCTGGAACCTTCACAACATGTAACAAATTCTCCAAAAACAGAGAATTTTCTCCCGCATGTCGTTCTCATCGCACCACTCAACAAACGTTTCCAATACAGCATTCCACTTTTACGTTTAGGTGAGGGTAAGAATTCGAATGTAATCGGACCTTTATGCGCCTAAGTTCATTTACCGTTGTAACCAGGTCTGTGCAAAGAGAAACATTGTGCAATATTGTCAGACAAGTCGATGTGTCTGAAAATTTCTCATCTGTCATGTGGCAACGACACGAAAAGAAGCAAAACGAGTGTTTTATTTCTTCTATTGCATTTTCAATGAATCAGTCTTTGATTTATACGCGATCCACTACCACAGATGCCCAGTGTCGGAAACCACCTAGTTAACCTTTGATGTTGAATCGTACAGATAAAATAACAGATAATATACAGTCAGATAACTGCACGCAGAAAGGATGTTATTACACTCCTGGAAATTGAAATAAGAACACCGTGAATTCATTGTCCCAGGAAGGGGAAACTTTATTGACACATTCCTGGGGTCAGATACATCACATGATCACACTGACAGAACCACAGGCACATAGACACAGGCAACAGAGCATGCACAATGTCGGCACTAGTACAGTGTATATCCACGTTTCGCAGCAATGCCGGCTGCTATTCTCCCATGGAGACGATCGTAGAGATGCTGGATATAGTCGTGTGGAACGGCTTGCCATGCCATTTCCACCTGGCGCCTCAGTTGGACCAGCGTTCGTGCTGGACGTGCAGACCGCGTGAGACGACGCTTCATCCAGTCCCAAACATGCTCAATGGGGGACAGATCCGGAGATCTTGCTGGCCAGGGTAGTTGACTTACACCTTCTAGAGCACGTTGGGTGGCACGGGATACATGCGGACGTGCATTGTCCTGTTGGAACAGCAAGTTCCCTTGCCGGTCTAGGAATGGTAGAAAGATGGGTTCGATGACGGTTTGGATGTACCGTGCACTATTCAGTGTCCCCTCGACGATCACCAGTGGTGTATGGCCAGTGTAGGAGATCGCTCCCCACTCCATGATGCCGGGTGTTGGCCCTGTGTGCCTCGGTCGTATGCAGTCCTGATTGTGGCGCTCACCTGCACGGCGCCAAACACGCATACGACCATCATTGGCACCAAGGCAGAAGCGACTCTCATTGCTGAAGACGTCACGTCTCCATTCGTCCCTCCATTCACGCCTGTCGCGACACCACTCGAGGCGGGCTGCACGATGTTGGGGCGTGAGCGGAAGACGGCCTAACGGTGTGCGGGACCGTAGCCCAGCTTCATGGAGACGGTTGCGAATGGTCCTCGCCGATACCCCAGGAGCAACAGTGTCCCTAATTTGCTGGGAAGTGGCGGTGCGGTCCCCTACGGCACTGCGTAGGATCCTACGGTCTTGGCGTGCATTCGTGCGTCGCTGCGGTCCGGTCCCAGGTCGACGGGCACGTGCACCTTCCGCCGACCACTGGCGACAACATCGATGTACTGTGGAGACCTCACGCCCCACGTGTTGAGCAATTCGGCGGTACGTCCACCCGGCCTCCCGCATGCCCCCTATACGCCCTCGCTCAAAGTCTGTCAACTGCACATACGGTTCACGTCCACGCTGTCGCGGCATGCTACCAGTGTTAAAGACTGCGATGGAGCTCCGTATGCCACGGCAAACTGGCTGACACTGACGGCGGCGGTGCACAAATGCTGCGCAGCTAGCGCCATTCGACGGCCAACACCGCGGTTCCTGGTGTGTCCGCTGTGCCGTGCGTGTGATCATTGCTTGTACAGCCCTCTCGCAGTGTCCGGAGCAAGTATGGTGGGTCTGACACACCGGTGTCAATGTGTTCTTTTTTCCATTTCCAGGAGTGTATTTACGAAAAAGGAAACAAATTGTGCTAACTTTTAACGTACTGTAATGTCAACACCTTATTTTTCTCTTTTTTTCGAAACAGATGACTAAGCTGTTCCTCTGATGTTCTGGCTAAGACATTTCTGGTCTACGTACTTCAAACATCGACTGTGTGAAGTAGTTAACTTTCCTCCTGTACAATGAAATACCGATCTCACGAGATGCTGTGTGTCTACTTTTGGGAGAATTTATTTTTTATGGTACATGTTACCTTTGTTTATAATGTCCAGTAGGTCGAGACAGCAAATTTCGAGTTCAGTTTTGAACAGCCGGTCGGAGTGGCCGAGCGGTTCTAGGCGCTACAGTCTGGAACCGTGCGACCGCTGCGGTCGCAGGTTAGAATCCTGCCTCGGGCATTGATGTGTGTGATGTCCTTAGGTTAGTTAGGTTTAAGTAGTTCTAAGTTCTAGGGGACTGATGACCTCAGAAGTTAAGTCCCATAGTGCTCAGAGCCATTTTTTTGAACATATTTGTCCCTTATTTCCTTTCGTTACTGTTTTGACATAGTTCAGCATCGCACTACCGCTAACAAGGAGTACAGTCATTATGACGTAATAAAATCAAGTGTGTTTTAAGCTTTGGAGTTTTGGGTGAGGACATTCCTGTTAACATCTTCCAGCTTAAATTGAAAATAACAAACCACAGTGGAAAAATAGAAGTTTGCATCTGGTACGTAAATATAACAATGGAATGCACAGTGTAAAAGGACATATTTGTAGATTTTGCTAATTCACAATCAACCTATGATCTCTCAAACTAACTTATACTTTGGACTGCGTTAAATAACATGTACCATAATTTAAATTACATATAATTTTTTGTCCACGACCCGTCATGGTAGCCGAGAGAGCTAATGCGCTGCTTCCTGGACTCGGGTAGGCGCGCTGGCCACAGATCGAATTTACGACGAGGCCCGGTATGCCGGCCAGCCTGGATATGGTTTTAGGCGGTTTTACACATCCCACTAGGTGAATACTGGTCTGGTCCCCACGTTCCGCATCAGTTACAGGACTCACAGACATTTGAAAAACGTGCGCACTATTCCATGGCTTACACTAGATGCAGACAGCTAGGGTACACTAATTCCGTCTGGGTGGGGAGGGGGGGGGGGTTCGGGGTGGCGGCAGGAAGGGCATCTAGCCATTCTCTGCAACTAACACTGCCAAATCAATAGTAACACGGCCGACTCCGCGTTGAAGCGGGACAAAGGCCCCAAGAAAGAAAGAAAGAAAATAATTTTTGGTGCACCAGACTCTTTGATTATTTTGTATCATGTCGATATGCTTCCGCAATAGTTTTGCAGTATTTCACGAAATCTCTTGATTAACAAATCTGTAGTACATTCCGATGTTGCTGCCTCCATGTCGTAGGGTCACTGTAGGTCGCGCAGTCCGTGACATGGCGCCTCAAACTGCGCGGCCACTCCGCGCGGCTCGTAAGAGTTGACGAATTACCACTGTAGAAATTCTCTTCTGCCTCGGGCATGGATGTGTGTCATGTCCTTAGGTTAGTTAGGTTTAAGTAGTTCGAAGTTCTAGGGGACTGATGACCTCAGATGTTAAGTCCCATAGTGCTCAGAGCCATTTGAACCATTTTTATGAGGTCATCAGTCCCCTAGAACTTAGAACTAATTAAACTTAACTAACCTAAGAACATCACACACATCCATTCCCGAGGCAGGATTCGAACCTGCGACCGTAGCGGTCGCGTGGCTCCAGATTGAAGCGCCTAGAACCACTCGGTCACAGCGGCCGACATTCTCAAAGAGTAAGGGCAGCTACTGGAAGTGATCTACGTACAGTATGTACTTACCAGAGCGGCCCTTGTTTATTTGAAGTTCGAACACATCATGCGTTGTGCGGCCCCATTTTTATGGCTTATTTGGCCCCTCTTCCTGATTATACGTACTTTCTGCACCATTTTATGAGAAGATGTTGACCTGCACCCTGTTTGCATCGTAGTGAGTTGCGCAGAAATCACATAGCTGAGTGCTATGCGACAGAAGATGACGCATGTACACTACACGTTACCTACTCTACAAGCGAAATGACGCTTCGAGGGTCATTGGCAATTGTGCCCCCGTGCGTGTGACGCTCTTATTGGAGTGATTAAGTTCCAAGGTGTGAAGTGTCCGCTAACGAGTAAATTTAATCTGAGACGCTGATAACCTCTCTTGCTCAGCGCAGTAAGGCGTAAACAAGCAAATATAGGTGAAGTCTCTGTAAGGGTAATACTAAACTAGGCAGTCAGAATACGTGTTGTTATTCGGAGGAAGATAACCGCCCGCATTAGTTTAATCCTTTGGACTACACCTGTTTCTGTTGGGTCTAGTATGGGTCTGACACTCTGAATCTCTGAGTCCATAAGCCTTGCCAGTGTTTAATGCCATCCGTTCCCAGCGGTATGTACCGTCCTGCAGCGCCTTTTCTATACACGATTGTTGTAGTGAGATAAGAGAGACAGCGCTGTAAAAATGTAGTGACGGACTTTCCATATTAATAACGACTGTGTCCTTGAAACCTATATCCGAACTTGGTGCTTCATTGGATTGGGGCTTTCGTCCTCAATAGACACGTATTAAGGTCGAACCCAAATAATTGGGACCTTTACAGTACCTGCCTGTTCAGAATTCGCTGTACCTCTCGGCAAAAGCGATCAGGTACAGCACAGCTCAAAACTGTGCTGAGATACCCCATTTCTAGCCAAGCTGTACTCTAGACACTATTGTGAGACAGGGCTGCAAAAAATGTACTTTTTCTTCACCGCCGGCCGGAGTGGCCGTGCGGTGCTAGGCGCTACAGTCTGGAACCGAGCGACCGCTACGGTCACAGGTTCGAATCCTGCCTCGGGCATGCATGTGTGTGATGTCCTTAGGTTAGTTAGGTTTAATTAGTTCTAAGTTCTAGGCGACTGATGACCTCAGAAGTTAAGTCAAATAGTGCTCAGAGCCATTTTTTCCTCACCGAGTATGTCCTCTTCCCTTGCGTGCTTCGAATGGCCACACCTCTAGAGCGTAAATCCGACAGAAGCCATTTAAAGACTTCGATTTGCCTTACGTGACACTATGCAATACCTAGAGGTCTGGAAAAACGCACAGCGCAAATTCCAGATTTTCGCCGTACGAGTACTACTACTGTTTCTGCGTGGGCTCTCAACTTAGTGCCGTATCAAAAATGTCTTACAATCTAAGAAGCACCTCGTTTGGTCGTGTGACTAGGGCCTCCCGTCGTATAGACCGTTCGCCGGGTGCAAGTCTTTCGTTTTGGCGCCACTTCGGCGACTTGCGCGTCGATGGGGATGAAATTATGATGGTTAGGACAACACAACACCGAGTCCCCGAGCGGAGAAAAACTCCGACCCAGCCGAGAATCGAACCCGGGCCCTTAGGATTGACATTCTGTCGTGCTGACCACTCAGTTGCCGGAGGCGGACACCTCGTTTGGTTATACTTCTCCTCAGTAGCCCCTATACAACCTTCGGTATCTCTTCTACGATGTAGTTCTTACTCTATTAAACTGTTTACGTCTCTGACATAAACATCATATTTCTGAGCGCCGAATCGCAGGCAAAACCACCAGAAACCTCCAGCTTTGTACAGAGATTTGTGTAGCAATAGTGTACTATTCGCATATGCATAGCGGGCTGCCTACATCGCGATAGTTACGGATCGGAACGTACCTCATGTATCCTACTAAGCCGACTTTCGTATCTTGGCACTATACACAAATCAGTGCGTGTCTGCACTTTATATCTCACCTGTTTTTTTATACTATGCATTGTATTTCAATGTCAACCGTGTAGCACTGTTAGGTTTTCGACCAGGAGTAGTCAGTCAGTTCCATAGTACTTGTGGTTGCCTGGGGATACGAGCTTCAGAGTGCGACATTTTGCGCTTACAGAGTGTTTCAAAAATGACCGGTATATTTGAAACGGCAATAAAAACTAAACGAGCAGTGATAGAAATACACCGTTTGTTGCAATATGCTTGGGACAACAGTACATTTTCAGGCAGACAAACTTTCGAAATTACAGTAGTTACAATTTTCGACAACAGATGGCGCTGCGGTCTGGGAAACTCTACAGTACGATATTTTCCACATATCCACCATGCGTAGCAATAATATGGCGTAGTCTCTGAATGAAATTACCCGAAACCTTTGACAACGTGTCTGGCGGAATGGCTTCACATGCAGATGAGATGTACTGCTTCAGCTGCTCAATTGTTTCTGGATTCTGGCGGTACACCTGGTCTTTCAAGTGTCCCCACAGAAAGAAGTCACAGGGGTTCATGTCTGGCGAATAGGGAGGCCAATCCACGCCGCCTCCTGTATGTTTTGGATAGCCCAAAGCAATCACACGATCATCGAAATATTCATTCAGGAAATTAAAGACGTCGGCCGTGCGATGTGGCCGGGCACCATCTTGCATAAACCACGAGGTGTTCGCAGTGTCGTCTAAGGCACTTTGTACCGCCACAAATTCACGAAGAATGTCCAGATAGCGTGATGCAGTAATCGTTTCGGATCTGAAAAATGGGCCAATGATTCCTTTGGAAGAAATGGCGGCCCAGACCAGCACTTTTTGAGGATGCAGGGACGATGGGACTGCAACATGGGGCTTTTCGGTTCCCCATATGCGCCAGTTCTGTTTATTGACGAAGCCGTCCAGGTAAAAATAAGCTTCGTCAGTAAACCAAATGCTGCCCACATGCATATCGCCGTCATCAATCCTGTGCACTATATCGTTAGCAAATGTCTCTCGTGCAGCAATGGTAGCGGCGCTGAGGGGTTGCCGCGTTTGAATTTTGTATGGATAGAGGTGTAAACTCTGGCGCATGAGACGATACGTGGACGTTGGCGTCATTTGGACCGCAGCTGCAACACGGCGAACGGAAACCCGAGGCCGCTGTTGGATCACCTGCTGCACTAGCTGCACGTTGCCCTCTGTGGTTGCCGTACGCGGTTGCCCTACCTTTCCAGCACGTTCATCCGTCACGTTCCCAGTCCGTTGAAATTTTTCAAACAGATCCTTTATTGTATCGCTTTTCGGTCCTTTGGTTACATTAAACCTCCGTTGAAAACTTCATCTTGTTGCAACAACACTGTGTTCTAGGCGGTGGAATTCCAACACCAGAAAAATCCTCTGTTCTAAGGAATAAACCATGTTGTCTACAGCACACTTGCACGTTGTGAACAGCACACGCTTACAGCAGAAAGACGACGTACAGAATGGCGCACCCACAGACTGCGTTGTCTTCTATATCTTTCACATCACTTGCAGCGCCATCTGTTGTTGAAAATTGTAACTACTGTAATTTCGAAAGTTTGTCCACCTGAAAATGTACTGTTGTCCCAAGCATATTGCAACAAACGGTGTATTTCTATCGCTGCTCGTTTAGTTTTTATTGCCGTTTCAAATATACCGGTCATTTTTGAAACACCCTGTACGTCCTGCACAGTCTTTAAGGTTTCCATTCATCAGACGGAAGGTTTAGAAAGGCGCTCCACAACACATTATGGGGAATTTGGATTTCTTCAAGTGGACTCATAATAAATACTCTCTGCAGTACCAACGCTGAAAAGAGTGTGGTAAAGCACTAAGTGGGAGAGACGGAATGATACTACATTTTGGAAATACAAAGTGGAAGAGACGGGATGATACTACATTTTTAATAGAAATAGTTAAAAATTATATCAGAAACACATAATGTAGGACGTTCAGTGTAATTGCTGCGGTAAGATCAAGAGATTGCCATAGTATAGGAAATGGTGGCGACAACGCCAAGCCAGTCATAAGATTAACGACACAAAAGCGTATTTATCCGCCTGGTGACCAGGAACTTCGTCATAACTTCATCGTCCTCCGCTAACCAAATGATAGTAAATTACTCCACCGTGATGTAGATTATCTTGGAGTCATGCGCATTAACGATATTGGTTTGGAAGACAGGTCTCAAATTTACGTAGTGATACTTGTCACCCTTCCTGTGTCCAAACGTTTGTCGTGCACTATTGCACTGTAGCCTAATGGCTTATTGCAGTAAGCGCAACCAATAAGTGCGGATAGTGGAAAATATGGTAAATGTTAAGTGTTACGCGTTCTAGCGTCTGCACGGGTCAGTAGTAAAACATTGTCAGATTTTACATCACAGTGGGTTTTCACTGTTTTGCACTACTTCTGTATTTAAATTTTGTTCTCTTTGCTCGTGTAAATAAATTCCGTAATATTCAGAATTCTTTTCAGTAGTCTCTCCTTCGCTCTCCTATTCTGTTACAGTGTAACACCCATTGCTGCGTATGTGATACACCTCTAAAGGGTCTAAATGCGTGAGAATTCCTAAGGGACCAAACTGCTTCCGTCATCGGTCCCTAGACTTACACACTACT
The DNA here is from genome assembly GCF_021461395.2 of Schistocerca americana. Classification (NCBI taxonomy): domain Eukaryota; kingdom Metazoa; phylum Arthropoda; class Insecta; order Orthoptera; family Acrididae; genus Schistocerca; species Schistocerca americana. Next base: position 548,447,942 of record NC_060119.1, read on the forward strand.
TAAACTAACCTATGCTAAGAACAACACACACACCCATGCCCGATGGAGGACTCGAGCCTCCGGCGGGAGTGGTCACGCAGTCCGTGACATTACGCCTCAAACCGCACGGCTACTCCGCGCGGCTAAAGGGTGTAATTTCGACTTATAGCCGAGAGACCGCGAGATTCTATAATGTATGACCTGGTTAATTTCTTACGAGGGTCTTTACTTATTATCCACTAGCATATTACCTCTGGTTGACTGGTATTTACACCTGTTATTTCACATGAGATAAGAGAAGGAAAGGAAATCTGTAAATAGTACGGACACATGAGTAAATACGGTATATAAATTATGAAATTAAATGTTAGAAGTTAATTGTAATATTAATGTAACAACAAACATTCGACTCTACATAATTTTTCGGTTTTCCCTCAAAGTTCAAGAATAAATATATCTTGTGCGAATCCATTTTTGAGCAAGCAAGACGCAATACTATGCATTAGAGAATAATATTGTATATATTCGATTATTCTTATTATTCTTACGTGTTGGTTGCACTTCGCCTATAGAGTGTGCAAGAGGTGCCTTGCCCAAAGAGCGTGTATTTACAGGTAATATATACGTATACGTACCAAGTTTAGTTAAACTTACTTGAGTTCCATAGCTATGCTGGAACACGGAATCTAAGGAACCCATGGTCAGAAATTTACCGTTTGGATGTAAAACATGTTTGAGAATCAGAATCTCCCACTCCGCTGAGCACACACAAACTGAGAAGAGAGCGCCGTCTGTAAATCCCTGTTGTAATTAAGACATCACGTACCGATTTCGTCCGACAACGCCGGCAGTGAGAAATGGGTACGTTTGCAACGAGGATGGTTGATTGGCGATCCATGGGCGCACCCCACTCTGAAGTGGGCGACGACAAGGACTCGAAACATTGCCCATTCCCTGTATGAAGTTGCGCCTAAAGCACATTAGTCACCAGCTACTTGCAATACGCCTTCATTGGTTATCCAAACTACACAACTTGCCTGTGCGTACTTGCATACCTACTTGTCTTCACAAGAGCACTTGTTCGACACGTGTGGGCAATGAAAAATAGGTGGACACACAGAAGTAGTTAACATAGTGCATGGGCGGCCTGTAGTTATCTTCGGTAGTCAGCTATAGGAATTTGCGTTTTTCAGCTGGTTCGCATCGCTCGCGCTTATTTATTCACCTCAACCTGATGTGGCCCTCGGGTTACGGTTTTGTGCCAACCGTCATCAAAATAGCGTTGGCATTTCAAAGTCATTACGAATTATTTCAACAGACGCTCAATAGCACTACTTACATAGTGTAATAAAACGACACTGACACACTAAGAGAGGTTGTAGGGGGTGTCTTGAGGCGCAAATTGAAACCATGTCCGGCCATCGACGTGCGCTACAGAGAGTCGACGTCTTTTGACCAACATTCCGAGGGCAAATATGAATCTGCGCACTGCCAGCAGCCAGCGGAACTCTTCGAATGGTCTGACAGCATTCAAGGTTGGATGGTGTCCTATCGCGTCCACTCCTGTCACACTACGATTTAGAGTGTGCAAACTCAAGTTTCTGACGAAGGGATGGTCCAGTAACAGCTGATGCTGCTTATATGGTGCAGGAGACGGTGGAAGTGGGCGTATATCCTTAAGAATCGATGTAAATATAATGTTCGTTTGTTCAAAATCGTCCATCTCCGAAAGTTCTTCACCCATTTCTTTGAAACTTTGACACAACGTTGCATTCGAATACGGGCCTGAATTTATATATCTACTGGGCCACCGTACGCTATGTAAATAAATATGTAGATTAATAAAAAGGATACGTTGTTAGCAAAAGAGTTCATGTCGTTTGTACAAAATCATAAACCTCCGAATGTTCTTCACCGTTCCCTTGGAAACGTTGACACAATGTTTCATTCGAATACGCACATGTTTTATATACCTGTATTTAAACATATAATATATATGAATACGTATGTTGAGTGTAAAGGGGGAAAGTTATTCCTAAAAATCTCTAAAACTTCTCTACCAATTTACTTCAAATTTTTATACAGTACTCTAATGAACATTCGGACGGATTTAGGATATATATTTTTAATATACACAATACATAAATACATATGTAATATGTGAAAGGAACACGTTGTTACCAAAAATCTCGAATAGTACTCTACCAGTTTAATTCAAATGTTTGCATGTTTGTTTAAACGTTTTGCTAAATATAGGTCATAATTTTTTTATACAATCGAGAAATGTTGTTAGCAAACAGGAAAGTGGTATTTATGGTTTATTAGCTTACGATTGGGATACTACAACAGAATTTGCCATAATAATAAACAACGGTCAGGTTCAGACAGTGGGAGTAAGAGGAGACGGAGAGAGGGATGGGCCAAAATGGACGTAGAAAGCGGAAAGGAGGTGATCAATAGGTAGGGGACAGGAGGAGATGGAGAGAGCGGTCGGAGGAGAAGATGGAGATGACTCGGAGGAGGTGATGGACAGAGCGAGAGGAAGAGACAGGGGCAGGAGGAGGTGTAGAAACATGTGTTTTCCACTTTTCTTTCTCTTCCATTCTAGCAGATTGAGACACAGTAATGCGTGAACGGTAATAGCTGGGTTTTAAATGTATTAGTTGATCAAATTTAATAATTCCGAGCCCATAAACAAGATGAACTTAAATAAGGAATTCAGCACTCAAATTATCGAAATGCAAAAGTTACTATCCACACGTCAGAGCTCACGGCAAGATCAACTTTTATCCTGACAGCGGTACCCTCTGCTGTCGTACACGACCTGCCGTGTCCAGCAAAGTAAAAGATGCGCGTAACCCCTCCCACAGCAGGAGTGCTTAACCAGCAGTGAAGACAACTGCTAGGCTGTGCAGAAATGTAACTGTGCCACGAGTTGCAATTACACCGCACACATATTATGTCGACGGCATCGAGCGTCGCTGGAAAAAAGTTCCCACCCTGAATTTTTTCTTCTCCAGAATTAACTGGCATAAACCTACAGTACTCCATATTTAGTGTTACACAATTTTACAGGAACTACATTTGTAATTCATAAAATATTAACTGAAATATTAGGGGTATACATGCTACAGGGGCACTTAATTTATCACAAGAATAGAATCATTAGTCACATACCCCTGCAAAGACCTTTTTGTTTCTTCCTCAGTGCTGCAACTGTACTTTACTGCTTTTCGTACTGCACACATTGCCTGTTAACGGTTTCGATTGCTATTGATTTCCGTTACCTGAACCAACCAATCGAGTGATAAGACGATACACCAAAAATTGTCAGTCAGAGAGGGATTCAATAGTTCCTTCATGATCTATACAGCTTTGATTAAAACTTATCTTCATGCTTTATATAGGTTTTCCCAAATTACTGAGAACTGTGTTGACGCGGTTGGTTTGCCGGCAGGAGGAACCATGATTCGCCGGAGCCTTCTTTCTGTGACCGCTGCATTGGTGCTGCTGTCTGTAAGCTGCTCGGCGCAGGAAACCATGGGGTGCGCCGACAGGAGCGCCATTAATGACTTCAACGCCACGCTGGTAAGGCTGATCGCACACAACTCGCAAAGAATGCATCGCCACGTAACTTAACTCTACCAAAAATCCCCCCTTCCACATAGATACACACAGAATTTGAATTTAATGATAACAACCTTCGGCGTGATGTCTTAACTGGTATTCTTAAATGATTCCAGTCGAACTTCATGACTGTGGATTATTTGGTCCTGTACTTCCGATCATACTGTAAGTTCTTTCAACCATAGCAAAAAAAGAAGAAATACAGAATGCTAACATTAGGAATATCTCGGAATTATCTGCTAAGTACTTTCATATAAATTAAAGTGTGAAAGTTAAAAAAGGCTCAAGCTTTTCAGATGTGGGAGCGAACCGTTCGATCTGTGTCACTTCCAATAGACCCCATCACAACCTGAATAGCCTCGTTTAGTGTCGCAGCTCATCATTATCTCCCTCTCTCTCCCCCTCACTCCCCCTCTCTCCCCCTCTCTCCCTCCCCCCTCTCTCCCTCGACCCTCTTTCTCTCCCCCCTCTCTCTTTCACCCCCCTCTCTCTTTCTCTCCCCCCTCTCTCTTTCACCCCCCTCTCTCTTTCTCTCCCCCCTCTCTCTCTGTCTCTCCCCCTCTCTCTCTCTGTCTCTCCCCCCTCTCTCTGTCTCTCCCCCCTCTCTCTCTGTCTCTCCCCCCTCTCTCTCTGTCTCTCCCCCATCTCTCTCTGTCTCTCCCCCATCCCTCTCTGTCTTTCCCCCCTCTCTCTCTGTCTCTCCTCCCTCTCGCTCTGTCTCTCCCCCTCTCTCTCTGCCTCCCCCCCTCTCTCTCTGCCTCCCCCTCTCTCTCTGCCTCCCCCTCTCTCTCTGTCTCTCCCCCCTCTCTCTATCTCTCCCCCCTCTCTCTCTGTCTCTCCCCCCTCTCTCTCTGTCTCTCCACCCCTCTCTCTGTCTCTCCTCCCTCTCTCTGTCTCTCCCCCCTCTCTCTCTGTTTCTCCCCCCTCTCTCTCTGTCTCTACCCCCTCTCTCTCTGTCTCTCCCCCCTCTCTCTCTGCCTCTCCCCCCTCTCTCTCTGTCTCTGCCCCCCCTCTCTCTCTCTGCCCCCCCTCTCTCTGTCTCTCCCCCTCTCTCTGTCTCTGCCCCCTTTCTCTCTGTCTCTGCCCCCTCTCTCTCTGTCTCTGCCCCCTCTCTCTCTGTCTCTGCCCCCTCTCTCTCTGTCTCTGCCCCCCCTCTCTCTGCCCCCCCTCTTTCTGTCTCTGCCCCCCCTCTCCCTGCCTCTGCCGCCTGTCTCTCTATCTCTGCCGCCTCCCTCTCTGTCTCTGACCCCTCTCTCTCTGTCTCTGCCCCCCCTCTCTCTGTCTCTGCCCCCCCTCTCTCTGTCTCTGCCCCCCTCTGTCTCTGCCCCCCTCTCTCTCTGTCACTGCCCCCTCCCTCTCTGTCTCTGCCCCCCCTCTCTCTCTGTCTCTCCCCCCTCTCTCTGTCTCTCACCCCTCTCTGTTTCTCCCCCCTCTCTCTCTGTCTCTGCCCCCCCTCTCTCTCTCTGTCTCTGTCCCCCCTCTCTCTGTCTCTGCCCCCCCTCTCTCTGTCTCTGCCCCCTCTCTCTGTCTCTGCCTCCCTCTCTCTCTGTCTCTGCCCCCCTCTCTGTCTCTGCCCCCCTCTCTGTCTCTGCCCCCCTCTCTGTCTCTGCCCCCCTCTCTGTCTCTGCCCCCCTCTCTGTCTCTGCCTCCCTCTCTGTCTCCCCCCTCTCTGTCTCTAACCCCCTCTCTGTCTCTGCCCCCTGTCTCCCCCCTCTCTGTCTCCCACCTCTCTGTCTCCCACCTCTCTGTCTCCCCCCTCTCTGTCTCCCCCCTCTCTGTCTCCCCCCTCTCTGTCTCCCCCCTCTCTGTCTCCCCCCTCTTTCCCCCCTCTTTCCCCCCTTCTTTCCCCCCTCTTTCCCCCCTCTTTCCCTCTCTCTCCCCCTCTCTCCCACTCTTTCCCCCTCTCTATATCTCTCTCTTTGTCTCTCTATCTCTCCTTCTCTCTATCTATGTCTCTCTCTCTCTCTCTCTCTCTCTCTCTCTAACTACCTCTCTCTGTGTGTGTGTGTGTGTGTGTGTGTGTGTGTGTGTGTGTGCTCCTGTCTCTTCTTCAGGTTAGCGTCTTCTGCACAGTCTTTCCCTCCTCTCCTCTCCCCCCCTCCCCCTTCCTGGACCAAAAGGGCTGGTGATTCTTTTGTGTACTATGCACGAAGACTGCCGTGCCATGACATGCAGTAAAGAGAGGGCTGGAAGTGTCCTGGTCGGCTGGCGATAGCCAACTGAGACCGCCACCTCTTCGGAACGAAAAGGTGGATTCGCCCAGTGCCAAGGACAAGAAACTTAATTTTAACGAGCTGTACCACCCATTACGTTTACGACTTGAGTAGTTGGTACAGCTTCCAGTCTGACGCCATAGCCCAGCAAAAGTTCTAAGGATTTATACGGATGGGCTTCTCTTGTGCACTCTGCCAAGGCTTCCTAGTTTGTCGCGCTCAAACACGAGCCATACACGTCGTTGCACCACGGTTCAACCAGAGCTGTTGAGGTAGTCATACAGTCAAGTTGTTTCGGGTTTCCTCTTCGACAGTGAACAGACAGTTGCCCTGTATCCGTCAGCTCAAAAACGATTACTTGGGGAAAGTTTGAAGCCCTTAGCAGTTTTAGACATACTTCTTGGGGTGCAAATTGCTCGTACAGGTTATCCGTTACTAGTCTTCTCATGGAAAGCAACAGGTACCAAGTATATGGTTCCTAGCACTGTCATCTTCAGGGCTGTTAGCCACAGTTCGTCATTTTGGGGCCTCTCACATGACTCGCATTGAGCATTCTCGTGAAAACCAGGATACTACATCTGCTATTTCGACGGCACCATTTGGTACTAAATTACGCAATTACCATCCAGCAATTTCCTAGCAATTCAAATTACCATTATTTTTCAACTCTGAGAATGGTTACAGCATGCCCCTCCCCGTCTCCCCGACAATCGCCACGGAGTACACGCCTAAATGACTACTGATGGAACATCAAGTGGACAAGCCTCCAAGCCTCACGTTTTCTCAGAGAGTGCCTTTTATACTAGCTTCAACGATGCGATCATAGGTTGGTTAGGAGTGGCATAGTCGTGAAACTGATTGCCGCATATTGATGTTGAGCCTTGAAAGGGGGGGGGTCGGAGGGAGAGGGAGAGCTTGGCTATTTGTGGCCCACTTACGCCTCGCCCTACTTCTAGCGACCTAATTATTTCAGGGACAGATAGGGTGGACAGGTTGAAATACACGAAGAAAACATTTAAAATTTCGAATATTGAAAATGAGAACCTTACACATTGCTCCTAGCAGCCCCCACAACCTATAGTTACTGCAACGAAATGGCGGCAGAAAATGTCATGCAAAACATTGGTACACACGGGGGGAAGGGGGTGGGGAGGCATTATTTGTGAGCTTCTAAACAGGAGGTAGCAACAAAGCGGCAGGCAACGTGCCGTTACACTAGAGTTCTACCTCTGCACTGGTAATACTATGCAGGAAAGATTTAGAGATAAATAGCAGGTCGGAGAATTGAACACACGATAAAGCAGGCTCGGTGACAAAGAGAGAGGGTGAGGAGGAGCCAAAGTCTTCTTGGTGAAGCTGATGGTGGTTTGCAGCAGTCGATACCCAGCAGGCTGCAACAACGCTCCTGCGCGAAGTTGCCCTCTCAGAGTCAAGTGGCGCTTTACTGTGGGCGTCATTAATGTCTGTGACTGACGTAATGAACGGCGGTGCCATAACGAGGCTCTAGGCGGCAAGCGCCAGGAGCCGATCGCACCAGGTACGTGCGACGGCATAGATCCGAAGAGAAAATGGGCTGAGGCGGCCATACTTCTCGCTTTTATGACCTCAGAATTACCAGTCCCTAGAACTTTTTCTTTTTAAAGGACATTTCTTTTTAAAGGACATCATATTCGCCATTGAATGTACGAATTATTTATTTCACTATAGGATTGCAATTTCGGCCTGAAGATCATTACCAAGTGGTACCGCAAAAGATTTTGTTACAGCAAATGTAAAAACTTTATAATACATACCTACATGCCATCATCAGCGGATATTGTAGGATTATAAAGTTTGATATGTGCAGAAGCAAAATGTTTATCAATACCACTTGATACTTGCCGTAAGGCCGAAATTCCAACGGCGAAATAAATAGTTTCCACAGTCAATGGCAAATGTGATGTCCTTTAAATAGTTCTGCATGACTCGGAACCCCAACCGTGAGGAGTTATTGACATCTGAGTGACCTTCTGATCCCAAAAAACAGCTCTCCTGCCAACTGCCGAAAGCGGCAGCGACATTGTTCAATCAGTTCAGATACAGAAATCAGGTCTCGATGTCAACCGACACCATGCCAGACTTTTTTTCATAACAAAGCATCTCTTTGAAGGAGAAAGGGTCCGTTCAGAATTTTAGACTATTTTAACGGCTGTCGTACGTATAAAACACGATCTTTCGTTTTCCAGCATGAGTCGAATAAAAGTTGCTTCTCAGAACATTCTTTTATTTGACTCTGAATAACACGATGTATCTTCCTTTGTATGATATGATGAACAATTTTGACTATGGTAGCAGTTACATGGTGCAGGGTAGCGGTAGGTACTGGTTCCCGTGGAGTAAAGTTTTAAATACAATAACTACATTTTATTTTCCAACGGTCTCCACAAAAGAAATTTAGCACAGCCATTTAAAAGACACATTTCAGGTAGTTAAACACAGAGTGAACAGAACACTCTGAACTAGCCAAAGTATAATTAAATAAGAAGAACTTTATTGTTGAAGCCAGCAATCAATTAAAATTAATAAAAATAATTTTAAAAATACTGCCCACTGAGGTTACAATCCCAAGTAAGCAATTACGAGTACAATTAACAAAACTTTTAAAACAAAAAAAGAACAAAGTAACACACTTCAATTACAACTTTAGTGATCTGATTATTAACAAGATTGATAGACGGGCAAGTGTCAAATGAAATACCTCATTCGCGAATCCTCTGTAGTAAGGGAACACATAAAATAAACTTGTCTTGGTACAGGTGGTGTGCGTGTGTTACAAGTTGCAGACACCACTAGCAGCAATGGGCAATTTGACTACAATATACAGAAATCAAAGTTACACAGAAGCCATACACTTAAGTGTATATAAATATAACCACAGTAAAATATGAAATGAACGCCGAGAATAATTACTGATTAAGCTGAGCTTGGCTGTACACTGATCGCGGTAAGTCACAAGCGCACAACTATCAGTGCCTGGTCTGTTTTTACTTTAAGTTAACGAGATTCTGGTAACCAACCAGAATATAAACTGGTTCCACAAGAAGAACATGCTCTTAATAAAATGTTCAACAGAAATAAATCCCTTATCATCAAAGCACTGCCAGGGACAGGGAACTGAAAAGGAGTCTCCCACAGAAAAAGATGCACTGGCTCAAATTAACAAATAAGTGCTCACCAAATTGAACACAATCCTCCCTCACAGATGGGGAGCCCATAAATCATCAGTGCATATGGCTCAGCAAGCTGCAGCCAAATTTAAACCTTGCCTGGTAGAAAACTTCAATGCAAGCCACGCAACATGCTGCCGTACGACATTGTTCGACAACATCGTTCCACGCGGTGCATCACACCATCTCTGCACTTTTCCATGCCGAGCGGCGTACGAAAAAAACGCTGCAGCAACACGGTCTTTGACTGCTCTCGTCAGGTATCGAAAGAAGCCGAGCCGACGCACGGCTCAGTTTATTTCTCATAAAATTTTCGAGCTACTCAAATTGGTCCCTCACGAAATCTATTATCCGATTATGGTCTTTGGCGGTTATCAATCTTCAGCTTTGGTAGCAAAATTAGGGATAATTTGTTAATGTGGTTTCAAAATTCGTAACCGGATTTGTTACATGGATCTCAAAAGAGTCTTAGAATCAGCGTCAACGTTTTACTGTTGCCATAAATGTTTGTGTGTAAGAAAAAAAAACTGAATTGAATTTAAATTTTGGTTAGGGTCAAAACGTTTGTTGTTTGGCGTCACAGTCTACTTTGGTTCGATAATCGATCATGTTGTTGCATCTCAGTGGTTCCCAGTTGTCATAAGTTTGACACTAATCTCTTTTCTGCTGCTTTGCTACGCTTGCGTCTTTCTTACTCCCAATCGATATTTTGTGCTCACCAAACTGTTCACTTTCTTTAACATCTAGTTAACAATTCCTATAATTCTGCCTTCCGTAAACATTAGCAATGTGACCAGTTAATCCTATTATTTATATTGTTCCACCATGAAATGTCCGCCCGATAGCTGAGTGGTTAGTACGGCGGTCTGTCACGCCAGGGACCTGGGTTCAATTCCCGGCTGGGTTGGAGATTTTCTCCGCACAGGGACTGGGTGTTGTATTGTCCTCCTTATCATTTCATTATCATCAGTGGAAGGCAACCTGACACCACCAATGGAATCACTTCCCTAGACGGTCATGCGGTGGATCACTCTGACGCGGCTTCCCCCATGACAAGACCTATAAGGCAGAACACAAAAATTTTTTTTTACCATGAAATTTGATTCTGTTTCTAAACTTTTCTTTTATTTGTTTAATTGCTTCTCCGGTATACGGACTGAACAGTAGGCACATTTACTCCAGCCCTTACGTCCTTTTTAATCTGAGATCGGTTACCATGGTGAAAACCTACTGGAACAAGACACAGACTACATAGTCAATGACCGTGAAGGTGTCATGTACGTTACTTCCATCTCTGTACTGTCCTTCAGAAGGTGTTGCCATGCCACAGAGACAGTGGAGTTGTATGTTGTTTCCCTGATGCACTGGGTTCTGACTACTTTCGTGGATAACATTGTGCTTCCTCAAAGTATCTAGTATTTTGCCCAACATGGCGGAAATAGGGTATCTGCAACTGTACTTGTCAATGGCATTTGATAAAGTACCCTACATTGCCTAGATAATGAAGAGTGAATTGCGTAGTATGTTCGTGAAGCTCTTTAGACTTGTTGCCTATGTTACCATCGTCTTTGCGACAATCCTTTGGCTTTATAGTTACGGTACGTAAACTGATGTAGGTACATAAACTGAAATGGCTCTGAGCACTATGGGACTTAACATCTGTCGTCATCAGTCCCCTAGAACTTAGAACTACTTAAACCTAACTAACCTAAGGACATCACACACATCCATGCCCGAGGCAGGATTCGAACCTGCGACCGCAGCAGTCGCGCGGTTCCGGACTGAGCGCCTAGAACCGCGAGACCACCACGGCCGGCTACATAAACTGAACACATGAAACGTATTCGCAGTTGCGAATATGGACAACTATCAGCTGTATAACGGAATGACAATGAAAATTTGTGTCGCACCAGTACTCGAACCAGGATTTCCCGCTTAGCGCCAGCGGTCGTCATACAGTATGCCATCAGAGTGCATGACTCACGGCCAGACAAAAACGTCCATATGTCGTCAACAATGTGTCAACAAACTGTTTTCGTATTTGCATCATATTTCTGAACAACGTAGGCGCTGCACTATCGCAAATGTCATATAAACTGCCTGCCGGAGTGGCCAAGCGGTTCTAGGCGCTACAGTCTGGAACCGCGCGACCGCTACGCTCGCAGGTTCGAATCCTGCCTCGGGCATGGATGTGTGTGATGTCCTTGGGTTAGTTAGGTTTAAGTAGTTCTAAGTTCTAGGGGACTGATGACCTCAGGAGTTAAGTCCGATAGTGCTCAGAGCCATTTGAACCATTTCATATAAACTGCTCGTGGAGTACGTCTCAAATGTAAATGGTGCACTACGACCCCTTTGGAAATGCACTGATGAGTCAAACCATTTTGACTACTTGCATAATTGCTTGCTTGTCCGTCTTCACAACGAAATGTACCATTGATTCTGCGTATCAGGGATCCGATAGTTTGTTGGTAGATTTGTGGAGATAAGTAGCGTTAGATTTCTACGCATACTTCATGTAACTCACGTAAATAACGAACCGCTGATTTTTATACGCGGTGATGGTCACCCGTAGCGATCCAGGTAGTTCCATAGGATTAACATCAGGCGAATATGGTCACCAAGACACCAACGTAAGTTCACTATAATGCTCCTCAAACCACTGTTAATACCGTTCTGGCTCCGAGGTACGGACAATTATACTGCTGAAAGATGACATCGCCGTCTGATAAGACAGCAACCATGAAGGGAAATACAAAGAGTACTCTACGGCATTGGCCACTGTATTTATCGCGAATCTCTCGCCCAGCACAAATTCCCAAGCGACTGCAAAAAAGGCGCTGCTGACTCCAGTATACATCAAGGGTAAGAACACGAACCCCCAAAATTAGACTAATATCCCTGTAACGTCCGTTAAAAATATATTATCCTTGTTACAAGTGTAATGTTCTTTAAAAATAACTTTGTGCTATTCATATTTACTGTGTGACGTGTTGTTGAGCAAATGGTGTGCTTAATAACTTTTACTGTAATCCAAAGAAAAATTAAACAACTTAATCTGGAAAGCCAATATGTAACGCCTATAATCAGATCAGTTCTTCTGAAATTTCCTGAGTCTCGCGGGCACCGAGTTCTACGGCCCTGTCCAGTAAACTGATAAAATTCCCTGTGTAAATAAACAATGAAATGCATTTTTCTTAGCTCCTGAGTCGCAACGGATGTAATCTTGGTATTCTGTTCTCTCCACAGTAGGCATACAAAATATTCAATCTTGTCTCAGAGAAGTGCAATGACGGCCGTAAAACAGCTTCTTACAAAGAATGTCACACGAGATGGTAGAGGATGAGGTACTGATAACAGGATATGCTACGATCTAATTCTTCAGTTCGAAAATTGTATTCAAAATAAAGTTCCTCCTTCACAAAATTTAATATGAAACATTTTACATTAACTTCAAAACCAGTGAACTTTCCAATTTTTCTACAATTCTCACTTATTGACGAAATTAAAGATACTTAGATGGTTACACGACAGAAAGTCTAACAACGTTTAACAAAATAGATTCCAAACTTTAACTTGTCTGTATTAGGATTACAAAACACTCAAAATATTACAAATCGGGTATACCTAATCAACCCACACATTAAATCTAATGGCAAATACTGGTTCCTACATTCAAGGGTCAGTACTGTTAGAAATAGTAAAATCTACATTGCATTGCTGCATACTTAAAACTAAATATACAAAATTTCATTACCTTACAAAACTGTATTATGCTGCGTCCATAGGCCAACAGTTAAATTCTCACAGCTAGCCACTAGCTTAAAGTCTTGCATCCTACCTTTAACAGAGTGCAACAGCGACTGCTACTGCGCTTCGCACGCCCCTGCTTACGATCGATGCTGCCACTCAGGCAGCATCTTTGATTCAGTGGTGTCAAAGATACAATCTCTTCCCCATGTGATAGCCATTTCATGTCATTTTTCATGAAATATATTGCAAAGTCGGGCCCCACGTACAAGTGGACCCCTCACATCCCTAAATTCTGTTTGTTGCAGAATCCTTGAACATTTTCGCATTTCGAATACAATAAACTCGGGGCTGAACTCCACAATAACACTGGGTTCGGTATGGGGCGGCGGTGAGGTGGGTGGACTGCTGTGGCCTGTTGTGGTGTTGTGAACCACTGAGGGCTACGGCGGGACGAAGCCTCTTCGTCGTTTCTAGGTCCCCAGTTCAGTACACAATACACACAATCCTTGTAGGTGCAGTGGCCAAATTAGATTAAAATATTCACTGACAGGTTGAAAAAACTGATCAACCATACATGGCTAGGTCTGTCGTGACATCGAAATAGAACCAATCATTCCCAGTTTTAGAACATGTCATAGCTTACCGCAGAAGCGGTGGCCATCGCGCAACCTCACCGTTTTGGCACGGCTCTTGATTACATCTAACTCGTTAAGTATGCTATCAGCTATCAACGTCTGACACTACGGAGAAATCTCAACATACACTTTACGAAAACAATCCAAAAGGCGGCTGATGTGCAGCGGAATGCAATTGCGCTGAACATTTTCTGTATTCTAACACACCAGAGGTTCCATCAAAATGTAGGGACTTCATAAAGTAATTTATACATACCACCTTATGCTAAGCCCTTTGTGCAACAAGAATGGAGCATTGTCACAAGAGAGTACATGTTCTGGGTTCCCTGCGGACACAGTTCCTCAGAGCTACTGCTAGTCATTTCATCACAGTGTGCAAGTGAGATGGTGCGGCAACTGGAAACGTTCCCAAAAATTGATGTATGTGGCACAGCAAGATTTTTTTTTTTTAAGAATCGTCTAAATTGCACGTAGATTCACCGTGAAACTTTGATGGTCTACGGAGAGCCCCTGGAGGAATGATCAATATTCAGGGGTATGACAGGAAGATCATTCGTAGCACCCTAAAATGCATACCCTAAGAGCTATGTGAACTTCGCTACTGTGAAACGCGTCTTCTACTTAATGCGTTAGATGAGTATGTGCCAAGCAATATCGTAAGAGATGGAAAAGAGTCACCGTGGTACAACAACCGAGTTAGAAAACTGCTGCGGAAGCAAAGGGAACTTCACAGCAAACATAAACAAAAAATGGTTCAAATGGCTCTGAGCACTATGGGACTTAACATCTGTGGTCATCAGTCCCCTAGAACTTAGAACTACTTAAACCTAACTAATCTAAGGACATCACACACATCCATGCCCGAGGCAGGATTCGAACCTGCGACCGTAGCAGTCGCGCGGTTCCGGACTGAGCGCCTCGAGCCGCTAGACCACCGCGGCCGGCAAACATCAACATAGCCAAAGCCTTGCAGACAAACAAAAATTACGCGAAGAGAAATGTAGTGTGAGGAGGGATATGCGAGAGGCGTTCAATGAATTCTAAATTAAAGTTCTATGTACTGACTTGGCAGAAAATCCTAAGAAACTTTGGTCTTATGTCAAAGCGGTAGGTGGATCAAAACAAAATGCCCAGACACTCTGTGACCAAAATGGTACTGAAGCAGAGGATGACAGACTGAAGGCCGAAATACTAAATGTCTTTTTTCAAAGCTGTTTCACAGAGGAAGACTACACTGTAGTTCCTTCTCTAGATTGTAGCACAGATGACAAAATGGTAGATATCGAAATAGACGACAGAGGGATAGAGAAACAATTAAAATCGTTCAAAAGAGGAAAGGCCGCTGGACCTGATGGGATAACCGTTCGATTTTACACAGAGTACGCGAAGGAACTTGCCCCCCCTTCTTGCAGCGGTGTACCATAGGGCTCTAGAAGAGCGTAGCGATCTAAAGGATTGGAAAAGGGCACAGGTCATCCCCGTTTTCAAGAAGGGACGTCGAACATATGTGCAGAACTATAGACCTATATCTCTAACGTCAATCAGTTGTAGAATTTTGGAACACGTATTATGTTCGAGTATAATGACTTTTCTGGAGTCTAGAAATCTACTCTGTAGGAATCCGCATGGGTTTCGAAAAGGACGGTCGTGTGAAACCCAGCTCGCGCTATTTGTCCACGAGACTCAGAGGGCCATAGACACGGGTTCACAGGTAGATGCCGCGTTTCTTGACCTCCCCAAGGCGTTCGATACAGTTCCCCACAGTCGTTTAATGAACAAAGTAAGAGACCAATTGTGTAATTGAATTGAAGAATTCCTAGATAACAGAATGCAGCATGTCATTCTCAATGGAGAGAAGTCTTCCGAACTAAGAGTGATTTCAGGTGTGCCGCAGGGGAGTGTCGGAGGACCGTTGTTATTCATAATATACATAAATGTCCTTGTGGATGACATCGGAAGTTCACTGAGGCTGTTTGCGGATGATGCTGTGGTATATCGAGAGGTTGTAACATTGGGAAATTGTACTGAAATGCAGGAGGATCTGCAGCGAATTGACGGATGGTTCAGGGAATGGCAATTGAATCTCAATGTAAATAAGTGTAATGTGCTGCGAATACATAGAAAGAAACATCCCATATTATTTAGCTACAATATAGCAAGTCAGCAACTGGAAGCAGTTAATTCCATAAATTATCTGGGAGTACGCATTAGGAGTGATTTAAAATGGAGTGATCATATAAAGTTGATCGTCGGTAAAGCAGATGCCAGACTGAGACTCATTGGAAGAATCCTAAGGAAATGCAATCCGAAAACAAAGGAAGTAGGTTACAGTACGCTTGTTCGCCCACTGCTTGAATGCTGCTCAGCAGTGTGGGATGCGTACCAGATAGGGTTGATAGAAGAGATAGAGAAGATACAACGGAGAGCAGCGCGCTTCGTTACAGGATCATTTAGTAATCGCGAAAGCGTTACGGAGATGATAGATAAACTCCAGTGGAAGACTCTGCAGGAGAGACGCTCAATAGCTCGGTACTGGCTTTTGTTGAAGTTTCGACAACATACCTTCACCGAAGAGTCAAGCAGTATATTGCTCCCTCCTACGTATATCTCGCGAAGAGACCATGAGGATAAAATCAGAGAGATTAGAGCCCACACAGAGGCATGCCGGCAATCCTTCTTTCCACGAACAATACGAGACTGGAACAGAGGGGAGAACCGATAGAGGTACTCAAGGTACCCTCCGCCACACACCGTCAGGTGGCTTGCGGAGTATGGATGTAGATGTAGATGTAGCTCTTAAGATACACTTACATATTTAATGGACGTTTTTCTTGCTTTGGTCCATACCACTACTCCCAAAATAAGGAATCCGGAGAGCCTGCAGTAGAAGAGATGTTTTTCTCAGTATCGATGATGAAGCGCTCTTAGCTCTTAAGGCACACATGTTACAGCCCACATTTACTAGAGTCTCGAATGATCGTTCCTGTCATATCCTTGTATATTGCCCATTCCTCCTGGGATATCCTGTATGTACCACATACAATATCGCATCCAGCCATAACGAAATGATGCCTATAGTTTCAGCGTGGCTGCACAGATGTCAGTGGATGCTGATCGCTGCACAGTCCAGATCTTGCTCCACGCGGTTTCAATCTTTTAGGCACATTGGAAGAACATCTATTTTGCTATGACGACAACGACGACGACGACGACGATCACGCAGTGGCTCTTGAATGTTCAAATGGTTCAAATGGCTCTGAGCACTATGGGACTTAACATCTGAGGTCATCAGTCCCCTAGAACTTAGAACTACTTAAACGTAACTAACCTAAGGACATCACACACATCAATGCCCGAGTCATGATTCGAACCTGCGACCGTAGCGGTCGCGCGGTTCCAGACTGTAGCGCCTAGAACCGCTCGGCCACCCTGGCCGGCGTTCTTGACTGTCTCCGTGACCAAGAGGCGTATTTTTGTCATTGAGGAATGGAACGAGTGGTAGAAAGTTCAGACTTCTCAACACAGATTTAATGACTGTTTGGAAGGCAGAGTCTCGCAATTGTTACACTTCGTAGTGCAGCATTCAATAAAGCTACCTTTATCTGCCATAGTATTGTGTAACTTACTTTCCAGGTCGGTTCATACCTCCTCACAATGGATGAGACGCACACTACAGCTACTTGTACCAAATGACAATTAACAGGTCGAAAGAAGAATGAGGTGTGCAGCCTCCTTCCCCCCCCCCCCCCCCCTTTTCGCGTCTCCCCTTTTACGTCGCCCCCTTCGGGTCGCCCCTTTCACCTCAAAGACAGTGGTTTAAAAGCTAAACATGTGACACTGTACCTAAAGTTCATATGAATGTGTTTCCATCATGGGAAGTTTGCAACCATCTACACAGGACAGCAATCGGACTCACAAGCTCGTTCGCGCCACTCGCTATGTGAGGGTAATTCAGATCAATCTTTTTTCGTGGTAGCGTCGTTTTGTGCAAGATATTAAACGAACTAAAACAGCAACTCCCCTCTTGTATCAACGCTATCTTACATCGAAAAATGCAACGTACAAAATAATCACCCACTTTTCAAAAAAAAAATAAAAAAAAATGGCTCTGAGCACTGTGGAACTTAACATCTATGGTCATCAGTCCCCTAGAACTTAAGCCTAACTAACCTAAGGACATCACACAACACCCAGTCATAACGAGGCAGAGAAAATCCCTGACCCCGCCGGGAATCGAACCTGGGAACCCGGGCGCGGGAAGCGAGAACGCTACCACACGAGCACGAGCTGCGGACCCCACTTTTCAAGTCACTGCTTGATGTACAAACAAAGTCTGTTCCCACTGACTGTGAGAGCTTCTGGACATTACCGTATGTACGCCAGGTGCCATATCTGTGTGTTCCTTAATTTTTACTTTGCAGTAACCTGTGTAAAAACAGAAGATAATGACCCAATATCACATCAGGTCAATTGTGCTTGTACTTCTACGTACATTTTTTCTTAAATCTGAAGTAAGTGTTTAGCATTTTAATACCACCTAATATGTACACTGTTTGAGCATGGATAAATTTGGTTTAGTAATCGCATGTATTACTTTTCTAATTTCGTTCTGGCTGTCTGATATGTAAACTAAATGATAAAAATAAAAGTAAAATAGTCCAGACATTGTTATGGGTGGGCCCTGTTCTAATGTCTGTGTTTGCTCCTTAACAATTGCAAAGCAATGTCAAAATTGTAATATGTAAATGGAGTACTTCGTACTTTAATTTTTTGTGCAATAAGTACAAGGAACACAAACTATTTTTACAGCCATGCAGCTATTGTAACTCTGGATATTTATTTGTCAGACATTACATTCCAGTTCTCAGCAACCATCTTCAAATTATGAGGGAAAACTATGCGGACTTCGTGTTGTGAGGCATCATTAAAGGAACTGATACTTGTAATCAAAGGTGCGGATGTAGTAATAAATGAATATATAGACGGTAGTCAATCACGGCGTATTTTTCGCTGACTCGAAGTCAGATTTGGAACCTTTTTCTGGTGTCATTCTTTAACAAATAATAGTTGCAACTTATAGTTTAAGTTCGCTTTTTGCGTTAGGCATAGGACAACAGCGAGCACACTTTATTATTAAAATTTATTAAAAATTTAATTACTATTTGAAATCATATAGATAGTACTTTCTTTGTGGACTTCGACTTGTGTCATTTTGCATGGGCTACTGACCGTCACTGTTAAGTCGAAAGTAAGTAATAGTAAGTATATATATATATATATATATATATATATATATATATATATATATATATATATATATATAATGATGTTTCAAGATACTAAACCATACTAATGAGTCTACTGTACGAGGTACGGAAATTCCATTGAAGGTTGTCGAACACACATATTTTTCGTACCAAAACTGAGAAAGGATGTTCCGGACCAATTTAAACTTACATTTTGGAACAACTGCGCTTGCACCTGCAGTGTCGTGATGCGATACTACCCAAGTATTGAGTAAAAACTGGAGTAGTTTTGCTTTATGACACAGTAATCAGCTCCGACTGTGTCACAAGTAACAAAGTTCTTATTGAAGCATTCGGAGTAACGAAAATCACTTGGTTATCGTGACACTCGCTCAAAATAACATTAAAATTGGAAGGACGTCCACAAAATCTTCCACTGAATCTTTATCATCCCATTGCGCCCTGAAGGTCTTTAAGTATTACTAATAAGTTAGCTTACACAGGGTCATTCAGCTGCCCCTATTTTTGCTTTTAAGCAATCCATAAAGTCTTCACATGCAACATTTTCTTATTCTTTCGCACGCTATGTGTGAACTGATAGTCTTACAGAAAATTGAACACGGCCGTTTTGTAGGAAATTTAGTGTAGTTAAATTTTGTACTGGGATAAGTTTTCGTTGGAGACCATAGTTCTCGAGTTATTCAAGAAAATCGCACTTAAAGATCGCTTTTGTAGGTTTTTTCTTGAGTAATTCGAAAACTACAGCATTTAGCGAAAACTTATCCCAGTACATAATTCAACTACATTACATTTCCTGCAAAAAGGTTCTTCTCATTTTTTCTGTAGGACTAATAGTTTGCAGATAGCGAGCGAGAGAATAGGAAAATCTTCTACGTTGTATTTGAAGACGTCGCAGCAGCATAACACCCAGCAGTAGGGGCAGCTGAATCAGCCTGTTCATGAATAAATATTGTGTGGTT
Source organism: Schistocerca americana (assembly GCF_021461395.2). Taxonomy (NCBI): domain Eukaryota; kingdom Metazoa; phylum Arthropoda; class Insecta; order Orthoptera; family Acrididae; genus Schistocerca; species Schistocerca americana. Next base: position 548,467,578 of record NC_060119.1, read on the forward strand.
AAAGATGGTGTTTGTGGTTGATTTCGTAGTACATGGGGAAGTGGTACGAGTACGCCAAGATGGGCAGCATGCCCTACGAGGAGGGTGGCGTTTGTGTAACGGCAGAGTACTCCATGTCGAGTAACAACATCACAGTCGTCAACTCCATGAAGGACAACACGACGCACGAGGTGAACACCACCACGGGCTGGGCAGAGTTCGCGAGCGAGCTGCACACCGACGGGAAGCTCAGCGTACACTTCCCGAACTCTCCCAGTGTTGGTGAGTTTACCCTTCCCTCCACACTGTAAACTGTCTCAAGCAAAATATGAAATTATTTTTTTAATGTTTGATACTTTAGTGTTAAAATACGCAATGCTCCCATAAATTCGGTATGGCTACTTGTACAGGTTTCGACGAGCTACTTCACCAAGCGATAGTCACTCCACGATCTGTGTAGTCGGCAAAACGATCGGGAGAGCGGTGTGTTGGCCACGATGACCCTGCGTACCGCATCCGCATGACGCCGCAGGGCAGAGAATGACACAACGACCGGTAGACATTTTGGGCCTTTACGGCTTGGCGAGAAGATCCTTATTTCTACATTTCAGGGCGGAAAACAAATCAATGCATAGTCCGAATGGGTCTCATCTGTCACTCCTGTGGCAGACAAATAACGCAATGGTGAAGGCATTCTGTTCGCATTCAGGAGAACCGCTGTTCCAATCATTGCCCCGCTATCCATATTTGGATCTTCCCTTGTGTCCCTAAGTCCATTAAGGCACAGGCGTTGGCCAGTTTCCCTCTCCATTCTTGAGCCGTTACAGCTATGTTCCATTCTTACCACTGAATCAACATAGGATTGTTTTGGATCGATCTCTACAACAGCAGTCGAAAAATGAGAATACAAACTGTGCCAAACTTCGTTGGTACGTCAGTCATAACGTAATATATTTAACTGAAATTAATATTTGCTGATTACTTACGTCCCACATTACCACTGCAGAGTTCTGAGTTTCAATCCCAGACTAGTACCAATTTCCTAAGGCAATCGATTTCACCTCTGGCATTGCTTCGTTTGAGGCCTAGTTCCATTGAGGTTTAAATTCCGCGTGAAACTAGACCTGACTAAATATGACTGTACGTCCTATTATCAGATAGGATCCACGCAGGCATAAACCAATTTCTATACGACTATGTATATTAAAGCACCATCATGGCCAAAGAAACTCAAGCTTACTTTGTGTGACACTGAGTTCTTGTAAGTTTCTCCGAAGGTAACCACGTCGAATTCCTAAAACAGCAGGATGTAACATGACTGAAATATGCGTTGTTAAAATATGTAATTTGTATTAAGTATAAAATTGTTTCTACAACGAATAAATGTCTTGAACAAATGACGGCGACAATTTGTCAATTTAGTACTTGGCTGCATTCTTGGGTATGTCGTTACAGGTATTCTGTCGTGAGTGGAAATAATTGTTAAATATCGAGTCTTAGTTAGCGACTCTATGACTACTGAAGCCCTTTTTTAAGATACAATTTTAACGAATCGGTTGACAGCAGAATTGCTTCGGCATTACATGACTCATGTCTGGCTGGTGGAGAACGAAGACATCTAAATGTGCACTTGATGAACTGTTACTTCAGCTTCACATCTTGTGGCCTGTCTAAGTCTTCCAGGAGTCTCCTAAATTCACTTGATCCCAGTGACATACCACTGTTAACGTATGACGACACTTTTTCCAGAAAACGCCATTTGCGGTACACACTCTTAGAAATAAAGCCACAAATTATTTTATGCTAGCAATCATTTAAGAGATGTAAACGCTTCCCAATATGCAGGTCACGTAACTACCCCCCTATTTCGATGATTGCCTCATTTGAGCAAAATATTTTTCCTGGAGAGCCGTTTTTTTATGTTTGGGAATAGAAATTACTAAGAGGCAGGCGGGGCGAACACGGGAGTGGTGCAAAAAATTTCCCGATGATCGTGCTGGTGCACTGTCGTGATGGAGCAGCACTTAAGTCTTTAATAAAGCGGACTGTGTTTTCTCAAGTTTCTTGCAAAAGTGGTGCAGTATGTCAAAGCAGTAGTCTATTGTCAAGTGATCGTTCTTTCTCCCCTTCTTTAAGACTTGAGTATGGACATGACGTTCTCTATTCGCAAGTCGCAGCAACTGAAATAAATTTCTCGAGCTTTCTACGGCTGTCACCGCTATCGTCCTCAAGAATTTAAACTTCTGTCGGGAAAAGCGAGTCGACCGCCTCATATTCCTGAGGCGGCTACGAATGTAGTGCGGGACAATACGTTGAGAATGTGGATTTCGCGGGAGGCGTGCCAGAGATAAATCCCTGCAGTCGCGCTATCCTCTGTGTCCTCGGTGGCTCAGATGGATAAAGCGTCTGCCATCTAAGCAGGAGATCCCGGGTTCGAGTCCCAGTCGGGGCACACATTTTCATCTGTCCCCCGTTGACGTATGTCAACGCCTGTTAACAGCTAAGGGTGTTCATTTCATTGTAATTTCAAATGTTAGGTGTTGAGCGTGCCGAGTGTCTGACGTCATAGCGTGGAGAAAACACGGGGCATCTGTCCGAACGCGCAGGGCAGTATCTGGCATGTCAGATATTCTGAACGTGCTTTTGAACGTCACCCAGTGAGATGGAAGAACGCCACCTACGTCACATGATGAAGTCCATATATAGCGTCTAGTCACCAGTAACTTGAGGATCTCTCAAAAACCCCTCGTTAATGAGGTGATTAATTGTGTTGTAGTAAAATTACGGGAAACGCCGCATTCGTGGTTAAAGAATTATTGTAAATTGCATATTACAAAAGTATGCCGTTTCAAGGCAACAGCTCATTGAGCATTCCACAAAGAGCATTGTTTTTGTTACAGTTTGTTATAATTCCTTAATAACACATTTACGGTTAAAGCGTTCAAGAGATGTTAAGATGCAAAATATGGTCGTTATACATTCATGGTCGGTGTAGCGCAGTGAGTAGAGAGGCAGAATTGTAGGGTAACAGGTGACATGTTACTGATTCGCGTCTCAGTGGCTCAAAATATTGTTGTACTGACCAATGCATTTTCAAATAGGTTGTGATTCCTTATTAGCTTGACAGAAGTATATAATTCGATGTTACGCAAATATAAGTGCTCTCTTTCTGAGGAGCGAGTTTGTTAGACTGGCTTTATGTACAAGACACCTTGCACTACTTGCAGTAAGATATTTTGCACTTCCTTGTTTGAAGTTTTGTATTTCACATATAAAGATTCTGCTACTGAATAGGAACAGTGATCAAGTAAGTATGACCTTAGGGTTTTGCTAAAAAGAGAGAAAGATGAAATAATTTTTATCTTACGCGGAGAACTATTTGCAATGGAACTTCCATAAGCTGATGTTCTTATTGACTGCACATGATACTGTTCCTTTCGCCTTATATCATGTTCATGAATAACGAAGTAGTTTTATATTTACGTATACTTCAGACTGAACAACATAACAGCATAGGTAAAGGTAGATTACTACTTACCGTAAAGAAGACACGTAAAATTGTAGGCAGCCTCAGTTAAGATACTTACACAAAGCTTTCGGACACACCCCTCATCAGCAAAAGAGAAACACCCGCTATTCATTCACTCAAGCAAACACAGCTCACACACACACATGATAATTCCAGCAGCTCAGGCCAGAATGCAACTGGAGTGGGATGACAGGAAAGGGGGGGGGGGGGAGCAAACTGTTGGGTGGAGGGTGTGGGAACAGTATATTACCATAGGATGAGGCCGGGATAATTAAGGGAGGGGAGAATTACTATAAGTAACAATAATTTATCTGTTCCTACATTGTTCATATTCCTACGTTGGAGTTTCTATTGTTTAATTTTGGCCAACAGCTTTTCTTCCATCCCATGACACTGTGATTTTTTCCTTTGGTACTCTTCTCTATAGTATTACTCTTCTCGTTATCCGATCTTTTTCTTCTTTCCTGTTTTTATGCACCGCCTTCCAAACCTCATGTACTTCCGAGCGACACTGTATCAACGATCGTCAGCGCACGACACAGGCTTCGTGACTGCACGGATTGTTGATACAGCTTCTGATGCCCCAAATCTTTCCTTCTGATAGTTATAATAATATTTACTCCTACTGACCCCATTTCATCCCTCATCTTATTTTCCGCACCTGCCAATGCCACAAGAAATTGTGATCCTCGACCTAACCCATACCTCCCTCCCCCTCTCTTCACTTATTGCAAGGTTTATACTCCCATATACCACCTGTTCCTTTTCGCCCGCGTTTCTGTACGTTTTAACGTATTTGTGCGTATTTTTACGTGGTTTCACGCAATTTCGCGCATTTGTCGTATTTTCACGTATTTTTCGTATTTGTGCGTATTTTTGCATGTCTGTGCGTATTTTTGCGTATCTATATGTGTTTCTGTGTGTCTTTACGTATTTCGTACGCGTCTTTTCTCTTATCCAGCTCCTCTCACAACCATTAACACCTATTTTGCCCATTTCCGTGTCATTCCCGGTTTTTTACTCCGTTCCTTCACAATGGACCCCTGCTCTATCTTTCTGCACCAGTTAAGAAAAGTATCCCATTCTCTGGCTAAAACCCAGCCCCACATTCTATTTCTCAAATGCTGCCTAAACCATGGAACACTCTCGCCCCCATGGCGTAACCATAAAAATTCCTTCCTCTGAATCCCGCCCTTCCTTTAAAAACGACCTTAAACTACTCAGATTCTGGCAGTCCCTGGCCCTCACAAACCTTGTACGGCAAAAACGCATCTCCACGGTACAGGCATCCCAGAACCACTTCCGCTCCCTCTGCAAGACACTATTACTGTGCAATTCCCACTCCATACACCACATCTGTGAAATTTAGTTTCTTTCTGTCCTGGATCTGGAGGAGCATTTCAGACACCACCGCCACAAGTTATCTAACCTGCTGGCATCCTACTGCCACCTCAGGACACCACTATCCAGCCCATATCCTTCCCACAATGTTCCCCCTTGTCCACTCCTCGTAACACCTAAACTGTGTCACCTTTTCAACTTGAAGTATCCCCCAAAACTCCCATCAAATCCAGAGCCGAAACGTTCCCACAACATTGTTGGTAATCTTTCTACCAAAACCCTCAGCTCCACAGAAGTTTTTCCTATCCAAAGGCCTCACCTTTAGCCCTTCACCCAAATTAAATCATGAGGTTCCGCCACTGTTGTTATAAAACACGGTGACTACCTGTAAGAAGATGTCCACTAGTTGTCTGGTTCCTCGACCTATAAACTCTACCAGAGTGATCTAATCCCAGAAGTTTCTGCTTAAAGCCTTAGGCCCTTCCCAGAACCTCTCCCCTGAATCACTCTCCCTCCTCACCCCTACGACACCCACACACCAACTCTCTATATGCTCCCCAAAATCCACAAACCCAACAATCCTGGAGCCCCCGTTATGGTTAGTTATTTTGCCCCCACTGAAAGAATTTTGGCCCTCATTGACACATCCAACCAATTGCCTGTAATCTAGCCTCCCACATCAAAGATAACGACTTCCTTCATCAACTACCCATCACCCCCACCCCTTTGCCTTCTAGATCCCTACATGTCATTGATAGTGCCACCTCCCTATATACCAGCACCCTTCATGCCCATGGTCTTACCGCTACTGAACATTATTACCTCTCCCATTGTCCGTCAGACCCCAAAACCTGCAGCCTCATTCCTCATACACCTTACTAACTTTATCCTAATCCATGAGTAATTCTTCTCTGATGGGAAGGTAGACAAACAAGTCAACTACAGAGCCATGGACACTGTCACAGCGCCCTTCTATGCCAATCTGTTCATTGGCTATATAGAGGAGATTCAATGATGGTATCTTCATGGTTTGGACTCAGGGCCAAGACACCATATCTTTGTTCCTTCACAATCTTAATGCCTTCTAACCATCCGCTTCACCTGGTCCTCTTCAACCCAGCATGCCACCATCATAGACATTGACCTCCTCCTCTGATGGCTCAATCTGCGCCTTCACAGACAGGCAATACCCCTCAGACCTAGTCTGCAAACAGGTCTCCTATACCATTTCCCCTCACATCCCCATCCTCCTGCCACACCCAAGGACTGGCCTCAGAAGATGCTCCGTTTGTTACCCAGTACCAGCTTGGACTGGAACAACTGAACCATATCCTTCGCCAGAGCTTTGATTACCAATCATCATGCCATGACACAAGGGATATTCTATACAAGATCCTTACACCCCTCCTAAATTTATGTTCCATCGCCCAGCCAACCTCCACAACATCCTAGTCCATCCCTAGGCCACTCACAACCCCAATCCCATGCCGCCAGGATAATATGCCTGTGGAAGACCAGGTGAAAGACCTGCCCAATCCACCCACCCAGCGCTTCCGTTACTGTCACAGCTTTATTCTATCCCATCAGGGGCCAGGTCACCTGTGAAAGCAGCCATGTCATTATGAGCGCTGCTGCAACCATTGTACAGCCTTTTATATTTGTATGACCACCAATCAGCTGCCCACCAGGATGAATGGGCACCACCAATCTGTGGGCAAGAGAAAAGTAGACCACCCACTGGCACAACATGCAACTGAGCGTGACATGCTTGATTTCAATGGCTACTTCACTACCCAAGCTATCTTGATCCTCTCCTCCACCACCAGCTTTTCTGAACTGCGCAGATTGAAGTTACGTTTACAACGAATTCTCTGATCCCGTAATTATACAGGCCTCAACCTTTGGTATTATATTATCTCCAAACCCTTCACCTAACAGTTTCCAACCCTTCTGTCTATCATGTCCTCCATATTCTCATCTCCCAGCCTCTTTGTTTGCCGCCGTCTGCCAACGCACCCGCCCGTTTTTCCCTGTTCCTCTTTCTTTCACTCCTTTTTTCCCCAACCTACCTGCCCCACCATCTCTTGATACTGCGCCTATTTGCATTCTAGTCCCTGAACCCTTTGCCAGACAGTGTTCATCTCTCTCCCCATCCATATCCTACTATTCATTCCCTTTTCCCGCCCCCTCCATATTTCTATTGCCATCCCACATGGTAGAAGCATTGTAGACTGAGCTGTTGGAGTTGGTGTCATGTGTGTATGAAGTGTGTTTGTATGAATGATGTTGGTTTCCTTTTTGCTGATGAAGGCCCTGGCTGAAAGATTTGTGTAATTGTGTTTTAATCGCGCCTCTCTGCAACTTAACAAGTCTTCTTTATCGCACATAGCTGTCCATCTTTTCCTAAATTGTTGAAATTCCTACATGGAGTTTACATTGTTCAACATAATACATGGAAAATGGGGGAAATGTGCGTTTTAATAAAGGAATTTTATGCCCGTCCATTTCATAGTGTGATTTACGAGCCAGATGGCTGATAAATGCCACTGGAGCGTGCTGCGATCGGCTATACCACGTTGGTACGCGCGTACCTTACGCAAAGTCGTATCGTTTCTGGGTCTTCAGCAGCACGTTGAACTCGCCACGCTCAACGTTAATGTTCAAAAGCATGGTTCGTATGCCGATGGATTTAGGCTCATCTCTCGAACGTTCTGGACGCTGCTGCTTGCCTAAGAGATATCTTTGCTAATTCTTGAGGACGACTGCCGTGGAGACTGTCGAAAGCTCGAATGTTTTATCTCGCTAGGCGTGGCATAAGAAAAGGACACTTTATTTAATAATGCCCTTTAGTATGATATCCGTACTATTCCTGGCTGATTGGAACATTTTTATTTCCTTGGAGCAGGTTCACCAGAAGCAACCTTTAGCTTTGATTGTAACTTGGTTTCGGGATATAATGTCCAGTGACGGTGACTACTCACTGCAAAGTGTCCTTTGTATCTCACTTAAATGTCTCCAAGCACGTATTTGGACTTGAAAGCCACACTCAATTATTCATTTGTACTCACGTCATCTGTAGAGCCGAAAATTTTTTCATTGCCAACCCATTGTGTAAAATACTGTCGTTCCCGTCGATACACATGTCTGCTTCTATTTGCACTTATGTTAAACGATCAGTGACACTCATGTCGTGGACTTGATGATTCCATCGGTAACCAGATATGCCGATCATCATCAGAAAAGGACTGGCGACCACCTTTAACATCGTTGAAGCAATATCTGTCATAGATGGCGAAGGTCCACCGTGTACAGCACCCAATTTAGATTTTAGCTCGTCATAAGTTTCCATCCAAAAGCGAATGGTTTCACTTACTCAGTGAAACAGACTGCAGATTAAGATTCTTTGGAAACTATATAACAAAATTTGAAATGGCCGTTTAAATTCAAAGTGTCTTATTAAATTGTGCCTTTTTTGTGTTAGTAAAAAATGGAGACACACACTATTAACCTCCACTTGGCTTAATAGCGACATCTGTCACCAAACAGGGGTATGTGCTGAACCAACCTCGTGCATATGGGGTGAACATTAAGGGGGACAAACCTCATGAGAATTCCTGACGGGAAAATGAATATGAATGTTGAGGCTCTATTACAATATACACTACTGGCCATTAGAATTGCTACACCACGAAGATGACGTGGTACAGACGCGAAATTTATCCTACAGGAAGAAGATGCTGTGATATGCAAATGATTAGCTTTTCAGAGCATTCATACAAGGTTGGCTTCGGTGGCGACACCTACAACGTGCTGACATGAGGAAAGTTTCCAACTGATTTCTCATACACAGACAGCAGTTGACCGGCGTTGCCTGGTGAAACGTTGTGATGCCTCGTGTAAGGAGGAGAAATGCGTTCCATCACGTTTCCGACTTTGATAAAGGTCGGATTGTAGACTGCCGCGATTGCGGTTTATCGTATCGCGATATTGCTGCTCGCGTTGGTCGAGATCCAATGACTGTTAGCAGAATATGTAATCGGTGGGTTCAGGAGGGTAATACGGAACGCCGTGCTGGATCCCAACGGCCTTGTATCACTGGCAGTCGAGATGGCAGGCATCTTATCCGCATGGCTGTAACGGATTGTGCATCCTCGTCTCGATCTCTGAGTCAACAGATGGGGACGTTTGCAAGACAACAACCATCTGTACGAACAGTTCGACGACGTTTGCAGCAGCATGGACTATCAGCTCGTAGACCATGGCTGCAGTTACCCTTGACGCTGCATCAGAGACAGGAGCGCCTGCGACGGTGTACTCAACGACGAACCTGGTTGCACGAATGGCAAAACCTCATTTTCTCGGATGAATCCAGGTTCTGTTTACAGCATCATGATGGTCGCACCCGTGTTTGGCGACATCGCGGTGAACGCATGTTGGAAGCGTGTATTCGTTATCGCCATACTGGCGTATCACCCGGCGCGATGGTATGGGGTGCCACTTGTTACACGTCTCGGTCACCTCTTGTTCGCATTGACGGCACTTTGAACAGTGAATGTTACATTTCAGATCTGTTACGATCCGTGGCTCTACCCTTCATTCGACCCCTGCGAAACCCTACATTTCAGCAGGATAATGCACGACAGCATGTTGCAGGTCCTGTACGGGCCTTTCTGGATACAGAAAATGTTCGACTGCTGCCCTGGCCAGCACATTCTCCAGATCTCTCACCAATTGAAAACGTCTGGTCAGTGGTGGCCGAGCAACTGGGTCGTCACAATACGCCAGTCACTACTCTTGATGAACTGTGGTATCGTGTTGAAGCTGCATGGGTAGCTAGCTGTACATATACATGTACAGCGATGCCCAGGCGTATCAAGGCCGTTATTACGGCCAGAGGTGGTTGTTCTGTGTACTGATTCCTCAGGATCTATGCACCTAAAATGCATGAAAATGTAATCACATGTCAGTTCTAGTATAATATATTTGTCCAATGAATACCCGTTTATCATCTACATTTCTTCTTGGTGTAGCAATTTTAATGACCAGTGGTGTATATGTGTATATACTGTGTATCCAGTACTCTTCAGACGACGCTACCTGTGGTAGAGCTGGTATCATACACCAGCTCAGTACTCTGTTCGTTACAGTAATTCTGGAGGATGGTTCAATCGTGACATCAGGAATTATTTAATTTCAGTGTTCAGGTAGGAATTTTGGCTTCCCTACACTTCGATCGTTTGCTTTGTTTGCCATAACGCCATAAAGGAAATAAGTATAAGGTCACCTCGATCATCAGACTTAAAGCTCCCCAGTTTTTACTGTGAGGGCATCTGAAAAGCGTAGTGTAAGCTGAACCAGTTGCAGGCCCTTGAACTGTGGTATAGCTTGTGACACTATTCGGTTACAGCCTGGAACATTCGAAAGCGGCAATCCATTATGTGGCATGTGAAAGCTTGCACTGCCTGCCATGGAGATCACTTTCAAGATCTTTTCTAACAGTAAAGAAATTCCTGCTATTTTATTTACTGGTATTGTTAACTGCTTTATTGAGACTCGACATCCGTTTCTGGAGAGACGCCGATATCAACTTTTTGTTCCTTTTTCTGTGCGGAACAATCTTCTTCGCTTTACTTTTATTCATTCCCGTATATGCAAAGGCATAGCTGCTTATTTCCGTGATTATCAATAGGCTTGTTTTTTTTATTGTAATTGCCATAATTTTGAGTGGACTCGAAACTCTAATCTTCCTTCTTTCAAGCTAGAAAGTAAGACCACCAGTGGAGTTTTTAGGCAAATACTACCAAGCAATAAGGACAAATACTGGTGGGATATCTGTCTATCTGAGTAGTGACATTATGTATGGCAAGGTGGTATACTATTCATGAAGTTGTCACTGTTGACTACAGGAGGTAATGGTAATGTTGCAGGTAACTACTGGATTCTGAGTACAGACTACGACAACTACTCCATTGTGTGGTCCTGCGTTAAGCGCCCGGACAGTGCAGCTTCTACAGGTCAGTCAGTTAGCTTTATTGTTGTTCAGCACAGTCATGTTTCTTTCTCCATGAATCTCCTGATATAGTTCGTTTATTAAATGAAGTCATTTTTCCAGTATTAGTCATCCTCGTTTACAACTGCACATACACAAACCACCATTCTTGTTAAGACACACACACACACACACACACACACACTTTAACTGAATTAATGCCATTCTCGAGTGGATTGTCATTGTTAAAAATCACATTTTCTGTTTACATTGTGTGGTCTTCTGATACTGTGCACTACTGTGACTTACCACTTCATGTGAGTAATGCTGGGAGTGGAGTAACAGGCACAACTTCTGAGACACTCTCAACAGTTCTTTCACAAAGTGTAAAACTACATTACATATATTGCACATTCAATTATGCAATGTAAACAGTCTGATGGGTTATTCAAGAAGCTTTAATAATCATCTCGAAAAAATTTTATTTTTATGGATGCAGGTATATGCGTGCAGTTTTGGTACATGTTGAAATCACTGAACCATAGTATCGTGTCATTCTGCTACAACTGTCCTAAACAAAATGGCACAGCCCATCTCCATTTAATAATTTATTTTGCCTCCTTAAGTGGTGTGCTATGGTACTGTGGCCAGGGGATTTCACTTGGTACCAGGATGCAAACAGAACAAAGAACTGTATTATGTACCATCATCTCGAAATATTTAAACTGAAGTTATGAATTTATAAGTTATCTTGCATTACTTATATACTGTAGCAGCTCACATACAACACACATTATGTTTGAGATTTGCTAGCACAAGAAAGTTGGAGTAATTTCTTCAAAAGAGTTCTATGTGTAAATGACAGCCTCATATGTTTGTGCTAAAAACAAAAACAAGACTTTTTTGTTCTGTTACTCGTGAATCAAACCCCTTCTTTCTCTGTGCAGAAATCTCATGGATCCTATTACGATCACGGAACTCTTCGAACATGACGCTGGAGAGAGTGGAGGATGAGCTGAAGAATCTGCAGCTAGACTTGAACAAGTACACGAAAACGGAACAAAGTGCAAAGTATTGCGCTGGCGCAGAGCACGTGGTGGGGGCAATGCTCAGCGTTGCGATTGCGTCGCTGTTCGCGCTCCTGCACTAGAGCCAGTATGGTCAGCGAGTCATGACTCAGGTCAGCGATGCTGGCTCATCGCTCCTGGACAAATACTGCACACGTCAAAGATAAACTACTGTGCAGCACAGAGTTACAATCTCCACTCTTCATGGTCTAAGGCTGCGACACATTCTGCATTCCAAAGCTCATATTGTTTTCCAGGTGAACATCACTGCACTCTTGTGAGATTTTCGATCCACATTACCTGGGATACAACAGCAGGGACCATAAAGTGTATCAGACCATCAAACTTGTGATTTGAAGGAGTGGTCCGTGGGTTTTCTCACTTTATTGTCCACATTGTTTCAGAAATGAACATACACTGATAACATTTTCATTAAATAAAACACACAGTTACTTCACTGTAATGTAGCACCATTCAACACAAATATTTGATGACTTTTTTCTTGTTTTTGCTACAGAATGTGTCAAACTGATGTTTCCTCTTCTTAATGATAAAGCTTTGTGAAAGGTTCCAGTTTATTGTCTACTTACAGAAAATGTTTAGAAACAGGTTATGAGTTATGTAATCAACAAGGTGACATTGACCTGAAAATGTTCATGCATACTGTTGTCAATAAGTGTAATATCTAGTCCTTAGTATTGTATATTGCTCTTGCTTTCCTTCTCAAGATGCCCTACTATTTCCAATGAAATATGTTTCTCGTTTTCTTTTTACAATGTTTGGCTGTGGGTGAATATTTGTTCTGGCAGATTTGTAATTCAAATTAATTTTCTGGGGCAGGTATCGAATCTAGTACTCGTCAACATCTTATCAAATGTGACATCACAGACGTTAATAACTGAATAGCACAGCTCCTTACTTAAATAACAGGTGGCAGTCTGCCCTACTGTGGAGAACTCTTGATGTACTGAACAATCAGGCTTTCATAGATGGTATGATTCACTTGGCAAATTTTCTAACTTTAAACCTTATAAATGTTATCTGCAGTGTAAATAATATACTCCTTTTCTGAAAAATTTCTTTAATTTAAGGGTTACATTCTACATAATCTTGTACTGTGCAAGAAGCTTATGAGGGTAATTTTTCATTTGGGAAGAATCGTCCAAATACGAACCTCAAGGGTGATGGTGCTTTGTAGGCACATTTAGTATTTCTCGTTTCCAAATTGATTCAACGACATTGCTCATGCTTCATAATCTCAAATATACTTACTGTTAACTTGAGTGCTTTCTGGAGGCCTTTCTTAGTCTCTTGAATTTCGCGACCTTTAGAGGATTTGGAAATTATGATCAAAACTTACATGCTATAGTATTACTGATTTTCTACCGTCCTGTTTTGCTGTAATATGCTTCTAAAAGAATTGTGTGGTTAACAGTTTACATCACAAAACCAAAGAAAGTAAATGGGATCATGTAAATGTATAATGGAAATTCAGGCACATTGAGTGATTACACAGCTATTTGACTGCTATCATTTTCATGATGTGAGTCTAGAGTTATCTGGCTACACTCAAACTAGATATAATATCTTTAGAGAAGGGACCAAAAAGAAGGCACGTTAATCCATAATGTGGCTTTCATTTTAATGTAAAGCTATCAACCCCACAATAGAACCAGAGCTTCAAAAGAGGATATGACTAAATTGTTAGAAGAGAACTGTGGCAGTCAAGAACCTGTGCAATCGCAGGAGAAAAATCGTTCTTTGATTCTTCTAATTTCTAGTATCCCATCGACTATTACTTTCCGGGAAAAACTAAAAATAGTAGCTTTTTATTCGGGGTACTTAAAAGAAATGATCATCTGGATGGCGATAGTTCTGTGAATTACATTCTCTTGCATCTATGGTTGCAGCCACGTATAAATTGTCATGGAAATAATTGAAATTGACTGAAAGACTTAAAACCATTTTCTGTTCTATCTTTTTTAAATGCACAAATTACAATGTTTAAACAGTTAAATATTTCAACACTATATTAATAATTATTTATTATGTGTAGGATTGTAAGGTTATCTTCAACAAACAGCTGCAGATGCTACATTTTTTTTTTGTTAAAAATGTGAATATTTCTTTATCTTCAAGGTTCTTGTCGATTCCTTGTGTTTATAGTTGTGCAGTAGCAAGTGTTCTTCAGCTAATGTAGGTGTAATCGAATTTGTCTATATAGATTCTATTATTTTATTCAGTCGTTTCAGTCCACATGTGATTACAGTGTATTTTGCACAAAGAGGAGAAACATATTGCGTTAATTTATCTTTCGTGTACAGAAATATAATAAAGTTTAATGTGTAGTTCACTAAAATTTCTTCTACAAAAAAATTATTGCTTTTTCATATGGTACATCCAGAACCCGTACATGCATCATCTTTCATTTGCATGAAGGTACAAAAAATCTCGAAATCTTGAGAGAGAGAGAGAATTAAGAAGATTTTAAAAACTTAAGAACAATTCATTATAACTGTTATTTACAGGTTTACATACAAGTTCTACACAAATGTATGTAATTCATCAAACTATTATTAAAGTTAAGTAATCAGCAATCCAAAGTCTTGTTTGTCACGGTATCACAATGTGCTCAGCTTCTTGAAATAAAACTGTTCGGCATTGTCACCTAGGAATAGAAAGATAAAGTGCATGTCTCGAGATGCTTGGTACATTTCTAGTAAATAATGAATCAAAAGATCAAGAAATATAAGCACGCTTCTATCGTCAGTTTTCCGCGGCCCTCTGACAGTCAAAGGGTAATAATAGATTCAGATGTCGTACTGTATGGACCAGTAGGCTGAGTCATAAACAGAGGTGTGGTTTCCAGTCACAGCGGAAAACATACATGTGATACTGTAGCTTCACAAGTTCAAACACACGAGGAATATTGGTTCACTTCATTTGGTCTGTGTCATTCGTCTGGGGTGAGTAGGTAAGAGATGTTTAAATTCAGTACTTGTAGTGCGTACTGAAGAAAATGGAGAGGAAATGTGCCTCGCGGAGTGGCCCGCGCGGTTTGAGGCGCCATGTCACGGTTTAACCGCGATATTTAATGTTATTTGTAATCCGTCTTGATTGCAAAATGTTTATTCACATGACCGGTTTCGGTTCCTCTAGAACCATCCTCAGATCTGCAATTTCGGTTACAGGAGTAACCCGTCCACACAGAGCAACTTTCACATACAGCGACGCAGCACGTGTGAATAAACATTTTGCAATCAAGACGGATTATAAGTAACATTGTATAACCAGTTATTGCGGTATCTCATCAGACATTATGTCTGTTTTTGCAAATGTGCGATATTTCTTGATGGCACGGTGAGCACCGAACAGTACATGAAGGTTTTGGAAGATGATTTCATCCCCATTATCCAAAGTTAACCCGATTTCTACAACGTGTGGTTCATGCAAGACGTATCTCGACCCAATAGAATCAGGAGAATGTTTGATGTCCTGGAGGAGCTCTTTGGGGATCGCATTCTGGCTCTGGGATACCCAGATACTGGCATGGGCCTCTATTGGCCATCGTATTCTCCGGTTCTGAACACATGCAACTCCTTTTTAATGGGGATATATTAAAGAAAAGATGTACAGGAATAACCCCAAAACCACTGCTGAGCTGAAAACAGCCATTCAGGAAGTCATCGACAGCATCGATGTCCCGAGACTTCATCGGGTCATACAGAATCTCGCTATTCGTCAGTGCCATATCATCGCCAGTGATGGCAGGCATATCGAACGTGTCATAACCTAAATCCGAATATCTGTAGTGACATTTACATGTTGAATAAAGTAATTAATTTACTTTTTTCATATAGTTGAATAAATGTCACCCTGTGTCAGCATGACAGGGCACCCTGCCATAAAGCAGCGTCTGTGAGGTAATGGTTTGTGGACAGTAACGTTCCTGTAATGGGCTGGTCTGCCCGCTGTCCAGATCTTAGCCCGGTGGAATCTTTTGAGTACTGAGTCGGAATGTCGTCTTGGCTCCATACACCAACGTCCAGCCTGTCTTCTCTGTATTCGGCAATGAACTGCCATTCATCAACAAACATTCAGACACTTGAAGGGAAGCGTTCCCAGCAGAGTACAAGCATTCATGAAGCCTCCGTAACTCCACTAATAGGTCTCTGGATACCTTTGATCAGATAGTCATTACATTGTCAAATCATTTGGAATGCTCAGACGGTAAAATTTTGGTATGGAGGCAAAGTGAGCTTCCACATACGACTCTTTCCTCGCGTAGGTCAACACAGAAAACACTTTGATCCTTCGCATATACGCAGTGAACGGAAATAACACACACCAAAGAAGTATGCTCGATCACACTGCGAACAAGGAATGACATACACAGACACACGCCCCCCCCCCCCCCCCCACACACACACACATTTAAGCGACACACCACCGGCCTCCTTGTCCGAACGACGGGGCACAACTCCATGCAGTGATTTTCAAGGTACTCTCTCCCGCGCAATGCCATATCAGTGCTTGCGCCTTACGGCAGTTATCTGTAGATTAGTACTAACTGTAGTCACGTCACGCTTTGCACACAGTATCCACTTAAACAACTCAATGTCCCTGCAAAATCACATCATTGCAGGAAACATAGTCCAGGACAAAAAAGTTCAAATGGCTTCGAGCACCATGGGACTTAACTTCTGAGGTCATCAGTCCCCTAGACGTAGAACTACTAAAACCTAACTAACCTAAGGACATCACACACATCCATGCCCGAGGCAGGATTCGAACCTGCGACCGTAGCAGCAGCACGGTTCCGGACTGAAGGGCCTAGAAACGCTCGGCCACCACGGCCGGCATAGTCCAGGACATATGACATCATAAACATGTTTGAAAAACAAGCGTTTACTAAAACGGAGTGCAAATTTGCCAGCCTATAGTAACAGCACTTAACGATTTCCAGAAAATTTTAAACATGATTTCAAACCTTTTCCAAACTTTTCCTACGTTACATGCTTAACATCACGTATTTATCAGATTAACTCATCTGCAAAGCAACCAAATGTTTCCAGTTGTTTTCAACATGGAAGTTCGATGCATCAAAGAGCAGGAAACTGGATCGAGAAACGAGACATAAGAAGAATAACGGAGGTCTTTGACGTTGATGAGCGGACTGCGAGACTGAGGTGCCACGGAGCAGGACACGAGGCCAGGAGCAACTTCAAATGGTCCAAACACTCACTCAGTGGCCTCCACGGGACTCTAAGCGAAGCGTCGGAGTCCTCTGGTGACATGGGGGATACGACAACCAACAACATGCAGAAAAAAACTGGATCCATACCGCCCAGCAAAGATCAAAATGGAAATCTTTGTAAGAAGCCTACGTCCAGGAATCGATATCTAGAGACTGAAGAAGAAAAAGAGTAAATAGAAAGAGTTTCGCACTAAGTGCAGCACTTCAGTACCGTATTACCTCAACATAAAAAAGTGTGTGTGTCAGACCAAAATTCTAAAAGTTTAGGTTTCAATCTCCAGTCGGTCCTAGGAAGTTTTTGGTATTGGTTCTTCCTTTCACCTGTGGCAACGATACAATAATCTGAAAAATGAGAAGTTACACATTGGTTCAGAGACCCCTTTAAACTTTGTAACCTTGTAATCGGTTGGGTAAGTCAGTTATGTCGAAGAAAGACAAAGGCATACCACTGTGCGTAGGAAAGCAATGTGGTGTTCAAGGTAATCTCAGATAAGAAGACAGCTTTAGTTGTTCACTGCATCATATGGGAGTTCAAGAAAACGAGCATGCAGATGAAGCCGTTGAGAATGCCTGCATGAGACACAGTGATCAGCAATGTCCTCCCTTCCCACTACATTTTGTCATCTCACGACTGAGGCGTGGGACCATAACTCGACTGAAGGGAGAGTGGAACTGAGCGACGACACACCAGAATTAGTTAAATCAATGAGTTGACCACTGATCTCTTGTTAAGTGAAAAACTTTTATGTAGTTTTAACACTCCTCCAGAGGCACTATGACACGTAAGTTACATGTCGGGCAGGACGAAAACCCGTTACTGTGAGTTTGCATATTCCACGTTATAACACATTCTGACTACCAGCAGAACAACCTGTAACTCAGCTGACAATGAAGCGAATACGATTTTTTTAAATATGACATCTTCTACAGTTCTTCTACCAGTTTGTAAGATAGGAAACGTTAAAGTATTTTGGTTCTTTCTTTTTGTGTTTGATGGACACCCGATGAGTAACAAAACATGTGAGAACGTACGTAGCTGACAACGGATCGTAGCAATACGTAATGGTAACCGACAAATAATGCAATTCTTACAGACTTTTGAGAGAGAATAGGTAAACAAAGGTGTAGATAGAAGAGCTGCAGTAAAATTGCAAAAGAATCTCCTAATTGGATTATGGCTTCCACAAGGTAAGCATTAAGCAATTGATGTTGTTATTATCATACGTATCAATTATAACAAATCCAATAGACATTAAAACAAAAATACACATATGTAATTATTTACGCTACATAAATATCAAACGGCCCAGACGACACATCTCCGTCGGAAGACTGAATCCAGTGTAGCGTCTCTCTGGATGCTTCGTGTGGACTCTTGATGCTACCAGGGAATTGTCTGCTAGGACACTCATTTACGATGTAGTTTATTGTCTGAATGTCACCACAGTCACACGTACCGTCAGTGCAAAAACCCCACTTGGGCCTGTTGTATTTGCGCTTACCTTCTTCAGTCAGGCACCTACTAAGCTCTATCCACACCTCTCTCGGAAGATGAAAGTCAGGAACCTTAACAGTTGGTTTGTCAATAAGTTCGTGGTTCTGGATTTCCCTGGTTGCTACTCACTTTTCCAAGCAGCATTGGGTTGAATCCAGTGAAGAGCATTTGGACTCCTTCTTCATAGGCTGGTCTTCTAAATTTGAAGCGTTTTCTAGGCAGCGAGAATAAACCTTTCTGAAGAGCGACTGGTTCATTTTTATAAACTTGTTGGCAAAGATTGTACAGAGCCATCTTTCGACGAAGACGAGCTGGACAGATGTTCGATAGTATTGGCTGCCAGCATGTAGGTGTAGATGTGACTTTGCCACTAATGGTTCTTATAGCTCCGTTCAAATAAACCTCAGCTTTCTTCACACGAGCGTTGCGGAGCGAAACTGGTGCGCAAATTTTCTGCTTCCGAGTGTATCGATACAGGAAATGCTCCACGAATAACTGATATATTTGCTCTGCAAGTGCCACCTGCCACCTTTCTCACCATGTTCATTTGTGTTTGTTCCTTCTTAACTGTGTTGGGAGGCTATTCATGATGCGTCATCCTCAGGCAATATATCGGGGCGTAACCATCATCTGTCCAGCAGCCCTTTGGAGAGTACAGAAGTTCTCTTTTGGGATTTACAACCCATGATGATTCTGTGAGACGTATCTTGTGCATGGACAGTGGTAACAGTATTGGCAAATTTTTGTTTCAACTTGCGGAGTCTTCTTCTTAGAGTAACTTACTGGTCGTGGTTCCTTTCACACGAAAAAATGGACACTTTGGATCACCCAATAATGTTCACCCACACGATCGAGTTGGGAAGTCTCCGACGCTTGTTCTGAAGGGGTGACAGGTGAAGTACTTCTGACGTATGCGCATTGTGTATGTTATCAACCAGCCAAATTGTCGTGAACTGTTCTTTTAACATCTGTTGTGTCGTGATGTTTTAACACACTCATTTAAGACAAAGATTACATTTATGTCTTAGTTTCATATGTTTGGTGGTAGACCAATGCACAAACGTGAGAGAGACTAGGAGAGAAGTTGCGGGTTTTTAACAGTTGTAATAATGCTCGCGTCTTCTACTTATATTGTCAGAAGATGCAGATTTCGTCCTTTTTCAAATGATAAAAGTATAGGAATAAACAGTTTGACCAGGTTCTTCACTGGAGAGAAAGGATATCACAAAAAAATAGTTCGAGATAAACGGGGTATCATTAAATATTGTCAAGGGTCAGTAGGTTATTTTACGATTCAAAACGCGCCATTAAACTCCACTAGCTATGAAACAGTCTACTCAGGCAATGACATAAAGACTTAAAAGGCGTTACGGTTTCAGCACTTAGAATTTCCCCTTGGTTGAAATTGTTTCCGCCTTTCCTTTTGATAACAAAACACTTCTTACCCCTTCCCATGACTTGATTTGGTTACGTTATCGATTTGAGAATCTGAATGTCATATAAATGGAATGACAATACATTATGAAGACAAGTCTAAATGGTTCTCGTAAGTCACCTCATTATCTATTTCTCCACAATTATCTCATAAATGTTACACTGATTATTTTAAATGCTCACAGTGGCGTCGGACTTCTTGTTAGTTCGACACTAACCCGAGAGTAGTTCAATTCTCTCATTGATTTCAAATCTTATTCCTGACAAATGAAAGGAAAGTGAGCTGGTAGTAGATGAACAGATGCTCAAGTGATTTTCTAACTGACAGCGAAGTATAGCAAGACAAAAACACCTAAACACAACTGTCAATCACAAAACTATACAGATTAATTTCCACTACAGCCAGGGGAGGTGTAATATGACAAGGCCCCGGCTGTGTTATAAATCAGTCCAGTTACACTTTCGTCCTCACATAATAGTGTATTTGTTTGCTTTCTAATTTCTTTGTTTAACAGAATTAAATTCGTCCCTTAAAATTTGTCTGTCGAACAGCAATATTCCTTATTGATCTTTCAATACACAATATCAATAGCAACTCTTTAATGAAAACACAGTAAAAAACGTAATAGCGATTCTCAACCTCAATTAATTATGGTAAACGTGTGAAGAATGTGTGGAAATAATTTTTAGATATTGCCAATGTTTTATAATTGCAGTCATCATTCTTTTTAAAATATTGAAAGGAATAGAGATGTAATACTACAAGAAATATAACAATTTAATTCACACAATTTTTCATTAATTTTCATATGTCAGAATATTTTTTGCAGTGAATTACGACGACTTCAGTGTCTCTTTCCTCCCAACATTTACCACTGCTAGCGACATGAAAGACACCTCCAGAAACTGTATCGCAGGATGTCATGTATCTGAGGAGATTATCTGAACTTACAGTCTTGTACACATTTTAATCGTGGACAATTACAGATCCTATGAATACATACTAAAGAAGTGAAAGAAAAACAAAGGAAATTACTTTTAAAAAATTTTGGGACTACAAGACAACTAAGATAACAACTGGACAAAGAGGCGAAATGAAGATCTATACAGAAACATAGAAACAGAAACCACAGCCTAGGAGAGTGAAGTCAACTGAGCAAAGGCAGGCCATCAGCCAACGCACGATGTAGTTCTAGGGAGGTAAGAAAAACTGTGGCAAATTCTGTCTACAATTGGCCAAATTCCGTAATTAAAAAATAATCATAAAGCATTAATGACACTCTTTTCTTCGTGTCATGAAGTAAAAATTCTCTTGTCATCATAGTTCATCATCCAAGGAAATTTACACAAATTGGAACTATCACATTAAATGATGAGGATGCTTTCATGAGAGATAAAATATCGACTTAGACACACAGCCTACCTCATTCGTGCTAGAAGGATAGTCAGAACAAAACACGCTTCCAGAACATAAACAAAATTCCTAGGCACCTTTAGTGAAACACACTCCATTTGTATGTCGAGTGCACAGTTCGGTCGTCTATCATTTGTCGCCATTAGTGCCGCCGAGTGGATTATGCTGGTTTGAATATCACGTCGCACTAGCAGTTGTAGGGGAAATAACGAAAAATTTGTCAAAAATGATGAATTTTTTTGACACCATATAGCTCCGCAGCAAGTTAAAACATTGTCTGCAATTTTGAGAGTTTAATACGTGCTACATGTGATGTAAAAGCCACCTTGTTTCAATCAATGCGCAGTGCCACACCCCACTTTTCTGCACAACTCCGTCCTTTTTTGCGATATTTTATCATTTCCTGCCATCAAAGAATACATCTGTAGAGTATAAAAGGCTGGGAGACCATTTATAATGCGATTAATTACGATTTTTTTAAAGAAATGCAGACTTGGTTGAACACAACATCTGAACGAAAGCTTCAATAACCTCATTTATAAAATACGACCAAAGACAATATTTCATCCAATTACTATTATTAAAATTTCATCACACGATGCTTGTATGATGTTCAATGGTGGTAACAGTGGAATATTAAGGACCCTTACGACAGGTATTTGATGGAGGTGGCTACTCTGAAATCTTATTGTTACTAGTTCTGAATTGTCACTGAAACACATTGAGAAAAGGACAAACGAGAAGGAACAGACTAGAAGAAAAGAGCTAATGCAGAGAAAAAAAAAAAAAAACAAAAAAAAACGTATGCTCATGGTCAACATTAAGGTACTTGCCTCTAGCATAAATATTAATAAAATCTTTTTCCTGCCTGTCCCACAACTTTCATTTTTCACCGTGTAAGGAACATTTTCTGCTGAAGTATTGCAGATAAAAAGGTGAAAGTTGCCACAGACTTTGTCATTACAAACTTCCTGTGTTTATAAGACAGGTTCAAATTTTTCAGAATGTATTACTGTCTACTTATTTAAACTTTGTGAAAGATAAATAGCTACATATCATACACGTAAATTTAAAACACTGTTAAGAGAGTTCTAAGAGTGGTATTGAGAAACTAGTACACAGATTTGTTTATCTAATTACTAAGAACAACTTTTCACATTAAGATAGTGATGTAATGCATCCTGCAAGTATCTAGCAACGTCCTGAACAAATCATTTGACAGAAAAAATTGAAAACATTGCAGATTATAGCCAATAACTTAATGACAATATGTACAGAATTCGGTTCCTTTACCTCTCAAACAGTAAAAGTTACACGTAACCGTGTATTTTCTCATACGTCGCCCCTTAAGACGCAAGGCCCACTAGAAAAACTGGCCGCGGGGCGTACGTCTCGGTGGTAGGCCTGAGCTCGCTCGCTCAACTCAGCAGACAAAATGCGTTTCGAAACCCGTTAACTCGCAAGTGGGTGTATACGTACTAACGAGAATAGCATCTTCTACTGGAATCTGGTATTATGAAGTCTTACTGATTACTAATCGTACAACAAAATTTAACATCATTTTTCTAAATAAATCGTATAAAGGCTTCTTTGTAGCATTTAGTCTCTTCTGCTTAACAGTTCTCATTTCACACAAGATGTGATGTAATGACAATCATTTTGTCATGATTTTAATTTTATTGTACCCCAGTACAGCCGTAACAATTGTACCCTATTACAGCCGTAACAAATTATTAGTAGGCCTATGCACTTCCTATCGTTGTAGGACTAATAATAGTAGCATTCCGTAATAATGGATTCCAGTAGAAGATGGAATTCTAGTTTGTACGTACACATCCAGTTACGAGTTAACGGGTGTAGAAACACAGTTTATCTGCTGAGCTGAGCGAGTGAGAGAGCGAGCGAACTCGGCCTACCATCGTGAGGTACGCGCCGTGGGCTGTCTTTCTCGTAGGCCTCGTTAAGACAGCGCCACCATAGAATTCGCCTTGTACAGTAGTTTGTACAGGCGTGTGCGCCTACTCGACATAAACGTTTTCGTCCAAATTTATGTTACATGCAGAGCTTGACCGGAAATGAAAGTAACAGAAATAAGAGCTGCAGATGGCCAAGTGTTTTTGAAAAAAGAAAAATAGCATACCTGGCGTGGGCTGGGCACGGCTTTTAGCCCTGCATGTTAGCGCAGCGGTTGGCCCGGCAGAAAGAGTACTGAACGGTACTACAAGGGTCATGAGAATGTATCTCTAGGCAGATTTTATTTTCAATTTTTATGTTACTTCTACTGCAAATAAACTGAAATAATACTCAATAGTTTACATTATTAACATTTTCCTAAACGGGATATAACGGAATCGACGGAATGAGTCGTAGCTAACTTTGTCCCCAGCGGCCGACGGGCCTATTTTACCTTCACCGGAAAGCTACTGTTCGTGTGCAGATGCCGAGGGCTGCTCGAAGGTCGAAATGAAACTAACAGAATACGAAGTCCTCCTATACGCTTTAGTTAAATCCCTTCTTGGAAACTTATTTGCGGAATTCTCGTGGACGCTGTAAGTGTCCTTGGAAATTTATTTGTAATCCCCAATTATCCTTTGCCTTTCCTTTCCCTGCCTTTTATGAAAATATTAATAAATACAATACATTTAGCATTATTTCGAGATGCAATGCGTATTCCGAAAATTAGTTCTGATCGGTTGTGAAATGGAAACCACGGTGAAAATAAAAAGTGTTTTATTTGCAACAGTTATCTATAGCTTCCAGCAACGTCTCTACATAGTCGCCGCTCCGTCTGAGACATTCGTCGTAGCGTTGTACCAGCTTTAGAATATCCTCGTCATAGAAGGCAGCCGCCTGCACTTTTCGCCAGTTGTCTACGCTGATCTGCAGTTCATAGTCTGTGCCAAAACGTCGACTTCATAGCCAGCGGTTTATGTCAGCAGAAATGAAAATCAGAGGGTCAAAGTCCGGGCTGTACGGAGGGCAATCAAACACTTCCCATCGAAAACGCTGCAGGGGTGTCTCATTGCCCCTGCAGAGTGTGGCCTAGAACTCTCTTGGAGGAGGAAATGCACGAAAGTTGTGTTGCGTGGGCTGCATCTAATCAGGCGATATCTCTCACGGGCACTCATACTTGGCGGGAGAGAGAGTTTTCTAGCCATATTCATGTGCTCACTATGCGCTCAGAACTGAAAAGACAGACGTGACGCAATCAACGGACATACTAGAGACTGTCCAACACACCTATGCAAAGATTTATCGGATTTTCCCTGTGGTTTTCATTTCACCACCGATCGGACCTTACTTTCGGAATATCCCTCGTATTTGCAGTAAAAAGTAACGTAATAAATGAAAATAAATAAAGATCGGCAGTGGGATTCGCCCCATGATCCTCGGATTACTGTTGTGTACTCGTTTCGCTGCGCCAGCCGCTGCCTGGAAATTAAGCTAACTAAATGCCTCATGCCTCCCCCGGCCCGCACCAAAAATGGTTGATTGGTTGATGTGGAGGGGGGGACCAAACAGCGAGGTCATCGGTCCCATCGAATTAGGCAAGGTTGGGAAAGGGAGTCAGCCGTGTCCTTGCCTGAATCGATTTAAGGAAATCACGGAAAACCTAAATCAGGATGGTCGAGGGCGGTTTTGAACCGCCGTCATCCCGAATGCGACTCCAGTGTGCTAACTACTGAGCCACTTCCCTTTGTCGCTAAAATGCTTTTTTTCTGATCACTTGGTCATCTGCAGCTCTCGCTTCAGTTACATTCGTTTCTGGTGAAGCTCTGCACGTACAATAAACTTGGAGGAAGTCATTGACGATCAGCAGTTGCGATCCCCTTGCCAGTTTAACAACATTCAGTCTGCTGCAGTTCAACTGTTCACTGCATAGCTATTACGTGTGGTGCTGTGTTTGTCGTCGTTTAATATACAGCATTACTGCTTTGCGTGCGAAACTACTGGCCTTCGCTAGGACAGCGTCGTCAGTGTGCTGCAACATTCTGCTCCGTGTGCACCTTATTTCACTGCTGTTCACACAGGTAAGTACTTTGCACTGCACTGCTATATGAATGATCTTGCAATTGTTCACTGCGAATCAGCGATTAATCGTTCTGCAAAAATCATTCATCACCAACTCCTCAGTAGTAACAGCAGAACACAAATACTTGATTAGATGTCTTTAAATTTATAGCAGAATTTAATTTCGCTTCTTAAACCAAATACTGCGTTTGTAAAGCAAAACAACTGAAATAGTAATTTTCTGACTTTAAGCGTCTTCTGCTACATACAATCAAATTTTAGATCCATCTCATAGTTGATTTTTACATTGCTAACTATACTTGAACATCCTTAGTCAATCTCAAAATTACCATTGGCACTTCCAATCTATCTCAGGAAATCATAATAGCAGAACTAAAAGACGTCTCCTTTATGCTTCCAATTGTACCACAAATATTCCCTAAGAAAAGTCTTAAATAAAATTCCAGTCAGTCACATGAGCTATGTACACATTGCAAAGGAAAACAAATTACCTATGTATGATAGCATATATTTCCATCAACCTTAAAAGAAACGCATTGTGGAACACTTATACTTTAATCCTTTGCAGTCCGACGCTTTAGACGAAATGGTTGCAGTCATGTCCCGCCTGAATACTGTGACACTTTCCCGAAAGCCACAGAAGATGGAGAGGTTTTGAATTCTGACTCGGTCTGAAAGGGTTATCTTATTTAAAGTCTGACTGCTCAAGGACGACGCCGAGTTATTAGGTCCTGAGACGAACTGGAGTGTAAAGGCCTTCCAGCAGTGAACAAATGGGATTGTGTTAAGCTGCCGTCTTCTTTGTGGCTCTAGCGGCGTTCACAATGTTTTTTCAAATAAATGTGACATTTCAACTGCCAGGAAACCAGCCATAAACACTAGTAGTTGCCGCAGCGGTAGACAGCCTGAGAACGTCGCTTGAATTCTCGCGATACACGGTAGGCGCCGTCCAGGGCTATCAAAATTGGAAAGGTTGTCATCTTGTACCGTTTCAGAGAGGACATGGTACACACGCCCATCATTCACTGGATGACGAAGAATTTGAGTACACTAGTGATAAGACAATGTAATAAAGAATTCAGCACCCTTAAGGACAGATTGGGGAAAAAATTGCCAAGTAGGTGCAGTTTGAGGTCTTTCAAAGCAGATTGAGAAGTCGTTTGGAGGCCATTCATAGTTCACAGTTTGGTCATTTGGGGTTCATTGTGAGTTCACACTCCGAGTCTTAGTGAAGAACATTCTAACTGGAAAAGTATTCTGAGGCGTTTGGGAATTCATTCACTACTGGTTCAACAGTCGCACAGCGGGACCTTCCCAAAGATTTTCAAGCGTCATGCTAAGTGGTTCAAATGCTTTTTCGCAAAGAGCATTCTAACTTCGTCTTCTGGAGGTATGTCAGCCTTTTTTCTACTCAGTTTCAGGGTTTGCCTTTGATCCCTGCGTTCATTCTCATGTCTGCTATCACTTGTGTCGTTCTCATTTTCCATTCCCTCTTGGATGGCCTTCCTGCAGCTTCTATGCTTGAGTAAATATGTGACTGTATTCCCACGATCGAATCCGAAATTCCTTGGACACTGCTTCTGAAGTGTGATTACTGCAGACAGTAGACGTTGCACGTGTAATGGGAACTGGCGAGTGACTGCCCTGGAGAGTAGAATAGAGCTGCATCGACAGCTTGGTTGCGCAATAATTTATCCATTCCACTGGCTGTTGGGTTCCGTGGCTGCGCATTGTGTTATTGTAATAAATACAGCAAACAGCTACTCGCTTCTCGTTGTCAGTCAACAGCCAAACGAGACCGCAAGGGATTCGCTAGGTGACTGACATGTCATATCAACATCACACTAGCACTCCATTTCTGGACGTCATCTGATGAGATACGTGTCCCGTCAGATTGATCCCTGCGGTGATGGGAGGAACGGCTAATGGCAAATCAGCACGGAGAGCCGTCTCCCCATCTAGATGTAGGTTGCGGGTGTGGTGGTGGCTGGAATGGTACAGCGAACTGTCAGCACAACATCCCTGGTTATAACAGTTCTTTATTCATGTGACTTACATGGACTGAGACGTAGTCAGGGAGAAGGTTATTGGCCTCGATGACGCACAGGGCCGC
This sequence comes from Schistocerca americana, assembly GCF_021461395.2. Taxonomy (NCBI): domain Eukaryota; kingdom Metazoa; phylum Arthropoda; class Insecta; order Orthoptera; family Acrididae; genus Schistocerca; species Schistocerca americana. Next base: position 548,495,228 of record NC_060119.1, read on the forward strand.
GAACGTGCAGTTTGTTGGTGTCGGCATTTCGCTTGCCCTGCAGGCAACACGTGCAGGGGGGCGCAGCTGCTGATATCATGCGACAGGGGAGAAACCTGGCGTAAGCGCCGCACCGACCGCTCTGGTTTACTGTGGGCGCTGCTCGTGGTTCGGCCACAGTGACGACAAAGTGAGGTAAATGGTGTTAACCCTAGTGTTCAGCATCATCAAAGATGTCAGTTTGAGCCCACCCTGGGAAATGGTCAGCAACAATGTAAGCTCATAGAGGTTGCATGATAGCGATAGCGTAGCTGGGCAGGCTTGGACTTACGACCCACTAGAGAAGAACCTGACAACGGAAACTAGTCACTCAGCTGGTAAACCAGCGGAGTGGAGGCACCAAGTTGACTGCATGCAACCCACAGCTTAGGCAGCAGCCAGCAGCTGTGCTGGCGTCAGAGTCCACGGATTGGAGGTGGCTGAACCATTTTATGCCGCAAGTGGTCTCTGTTTGTTAGTTTTTAAGTTGCACAGACTGCATCACTCACCTGAATACCCTGGATATATCAAACATCTGAGAAAGCCTAAAATTCGCGAACTCGGAATTCGCCGCGCGATTCCTCGCATACTGGTAATACAAAAATGTCTCCACAACATTTCGTCCTGCGCATATTGCGGGCGGTAAATGGATGTTAAAGACTGGCAATCTGACAACACTGTAATCACGTGTAGAGTAAGTACCTCTGTCAAGATATATCACCATATGCACAGCAGTGCGCTTTTTACTGACATAGTTATCGTACACTTGATTACAGTGTTGCCAGATTGCCAATCTTTAACGTCCGTTGACTGGCCGAAATTTTGTGACAGACATTTTTGCAGTGAGAAATCGCACTACGAAGGCCGAGAGCGCGAATTTTTCTTCACCCTGTATAGGGTGGCCAACTTAAACGTTTCAGCAAACAGTTATACATATTGAAAACCGATTTTCACAGTTATGAATGTAGGGCAGCGGCTCATGGAAGTAAATACTATGCGACATTCTAAAATACAAACAAATATTATTTTTAACACAAACTTACGTTTTCCTTAATGGACACACCATAATATTTCTTATGCAATCAACAACATCAAACACCACAAAAAGTGGCGTTGGTTTTATAGCAATACATCAATCACATATCGACAGACTGCAAAGCGAAGTTGAAGCTTCAAATAATCGAGACGCGTCACTGTTGCACATCCTGAGACGCAAGCACGAACCCCAAGTTGCTCGCAATCGCGATGTGATTGACCTACTACGATGCAACAAACGTTGTATTTATTGCTGTTTACACTGTTATTCTGTGGATTGGGAACAATACTTACATCCACTTACACAGAATGAAAAATGAGGAAAAAGTTTCCTCATTCGTTATTGATCTTTACTATAGTACTACAATGGACATAACGGTAACGAATATCCGAATATCACCGGCTAGGGTAAACGTAAGTAATGGCTCACCAAGGATATAACAGAGGGGTAAATGGTAGTTATATGAAGTTGTGTGACTGGACATCTGCACTGATTCCAGTCAAATGAATAAGATTGTAAACGAAACTTCCTGGCAGATTAAAACTGTGTGCCCGACCGAGACTCGAACTCGGGACCTTTGCCTTTGGCGGGCAAGTGCTCTACCATCTGAGCTACCGAAGCACGACTCACGCCCGGTACTCACAGCCTTACTTCTGCCAGTATCTCGTCTCCTACCTTCCAAACTTTACAGAAGCTCTCAGGAGAGCTTCTGTAAAGTTTGGAAGGTAGGAGACGAGATACTGGCAGAAGTAAGGCTGTGAGTACCGGGCGTGAGTCGTGCTTCGGTAGCTCAGATGGTAGAGCACTTGCCCGCGAAAGGCAAAGGTCCCGAGTTCGAGTCTCGGTCGGGCACACTGTTTTAATCTGCCAGGAAGTTTCATATCAGCGCACACTCCGCTGCAGAGTGAAAATCTCATTCTGGAAACATCCCCCAGGCTGTGGCTAAGCCATGTCTCTGCTATATCCTTTCTTTCAGGAGTGCTAGTTCTGCTAGGTTCGCAGGAGAGCTTCTGTAAAGTTTGGAAGGTAGGAGACGAGATACTGGCAGAAGTAAGGCTGTGAGTACCGGGCGTGAGTCGTGCTTCGGTAGCTCAGATGGTAGAGCACTTGCCCGCGAAAGGCAAAGGTCCCGAGTTCGAGTCTCGGTCGGGCACACAGTTTTAATCTGCCAGGAAGTTTCATATCAGCGCACACTCCGCTGCAGAGTGAAAATCTCATTCTGGAAGATTGTAAACAGCAGTAAGTACAGCGTTAGTTGCATCGTAGTATGTCAATCACATCGCGATTAAGGGCAACGTGGGGTCAACACTTGCATCTCGGGATGTGCTATAGTGGCACGTTTCGTTTATTTCAAGAGCCAATTTCGCTTATCAGTTTCTCGGCGTATAATTGACGTATTGCGATGCAACCAACGCCTTTCTTTTTGTGATTTTTCATGGTACAGATTGCGCAGGAGGTAATACGGGGTGTCCATTTACAAAACACGTAAGTTTGCGTTGAAAACAATATTTGCTTACATTTTAGAATGGCTCATAATACTTATTTTCATGAGATCCTGCCTTACATTCTTACCCATGAAAGCCGTTTTTCAGTGTCTATTGTTGTTGCAGAGATATTTGCGCTGAAAGATTTAAGACTACCACCCAGTATTTCCCTGAATAGCAGCACTCATAGCAGGCTGGAGCGTACAGGTGTCACCAATGGGAGGCAATGACTTCATTTGTCCCAGTTTTCTTGTTACATCACCTCCTCCAGAAGTCCTGCCCTATCTGTAATATACCAGAACCTCCCCTTTCATAGGGGCTATCTGGTATCTTTCGTTTTGTCAGGGTACTGAATGAGTGATCTTGCATTCTCAACTCATATTCTAGCTCAATGGTGCTCGGTCTTCAGATTGATGGCCACTTCTCCCTCTCTGACGTAGTCATACTGACCGACACACAAACAGTTCATCAGCACAATGTATGTGACCTCTCCTAGAAAGCCCTATAGAATTTAAACTAAACCTATAGCAGATGTGTAAATGTGAAGTGTAAAGAAAGCACTAAACTGAGTATGTTTCTGTCGATAAAAACTGTAGCTAATACGACAGATTGGTATAAAACCCACAGCTCCTTAATATGATTTTTTTGTGTTAAAAATAACAATAAAATATGTATTTTAGCATCAGAGAGTAACTATACAATGTAAAGACATTCTTTGTAACCACGGACATCCTATCTCGTTAAGGTTATAAAAAGACTTGATTCAAAGATGAAATTCTACTTTTTGTCTCTGCTGTTGAAGAAATAAATCGCTTAGCTGTTCTGACGCACTAAGTATTTGATGTACGTATTTTCTGTTACAATATACGGTAAAACGTGAATTTCTCCTGTTCTTATTCAAAACCGCCCCCACTCTGTGGAAACATTTAAGTGAAAAATAATTATTTAAAGTGAGTTGTGTAGAAGATTTACTCATCTGGCTTTCTTTTGTCGTAATGGCGCACAGGCGGCCATTAACTGGAATGTAATTAAATATTAAATACTGGGCTTCACCCTCAAGTTAACATAATAAATACTTTGAATATTGCTAATAATTTTCAAGCATTAATATTTGCAAAGTTCAATTCATCAGAATTTTTACGGAATTGCATCGATATCTTTAGTTACAAGAGTCAACAAGGCTTAGGTTTACTTCACGATACCTTTGAGTTTGCAATTAAATTTATTTCTGTCAAGGAAATGCGTAATCTAGTTTGATATCAATGAAATTATTTATCTTGCGTAAAAACTCTTACGTTACGTAGGGGGTTATATCGCTTCTCTCTTCGCAGCAGTTAATTTAACGGCCACTAACAGTAATAGTTTCATGCTACTTCTGATTGTCCGTGAGCCATCCGCGAGTTTAGGTAACGTAATTAAACCATTACAAGCAAAACCTTGATTATCGTCGGCGAATGTGTAAGCCGCATTTACGAGCGCGCAGAATATACGCGACGCCAATAGTTTATTAAATATCCTTTACCTTTTCCCCAACAGTCACGAACACATCTTATATTAACATCAAAACCATTTAGTTCCAAAAAAGAGGGAGGGACGATAAAGTGGTGCCCTAACGCGCGGCTCTAATCTACGCAAAACACAAAGTTAAATAGAAACCATTATTTTATTATATTGTATTTTTCTTGTATCTGTAATTAATTGATTAATGTTTCCTGATTCGAAAATTAAAATTTCAAAACCTTCCTTGCATTGAGAGGAAATTATAACAACAAGGAATTTACATACCTGGACAAGGATGCATAAGGTACAACCTGGACCTACCGCTGAATTAACTAATGTAAGGCCATTTGTCAGTGTATCCGGTCATTTACATCAAAAGTTTTTGGCACGTCCTGCTCAAGGTTTCGACCGAGTGCCAAAAAAAGTTTATGACTTCACATATTATAGGCGAAGCCGCACTTTTGGCAGCGGACAGCTATCAAACACTCGAAGAATTTGAGAAAATTTCCTTAGCAAAATATTGGAGTACTTGTACGCAAGAACGTCTAAGACAAGAGGTGCACAATCCTACTGTGTACAAAACGAACTTAGGTAGCGCGGGAAAATACATAGAGAGTTATATTAGTAAAACTCGTTATTGGGGCGAACCCATGAAAACGATAGAGATGTTAAGAATATTAAAACCGAAATTACCTATTCCAGTCAGAGAGTAGTTAATTAACGTCCATGAAGCTTACTTGGCAAGAGTGCTGGATATTGTGCATTCACTAGATCTGATCCATGAAGATAGAAGAAAGGTTAGCTCCAGTAACGGCAATCACCCTCCGCAGAACGGCGGAATTAATAATAATAAAAACGGCAGTAGTAACGGAATCAGAAAAACGAACGATTACCATACCAACAGTGATCATAGCAACGGTGATTGCAGGCAACTACAACAGAATGCAACGTACACGAACTCAAATAGGAACGGGTACGTCAATAATCAGCAAGAAAATAATAAGAAGAGACCCGGAGACATCATGGGGGACAACTACCCAAATTCCAACATCCTAAAAGTAGTCGATATAAGACCGACACGTGGGGTGGGCTAACCAAAAGGCGGTTCAAGCGAGTCAAAATTGGGGCCCACCTGACGGAAAAATTCAACACAGAAATAATTCCGAGCACAATAATGTGCAGGAACGAAACAGTCGCTTGATGCAGCAGCATCACGATGAACGAGTTGGAATAATAGGGATTGTGGACGAAAGTCAACCTGGCCCGTGCCTCCCGGTAGTGGCCAAGGAGAAAAGTGAAGACACCTCTATAAACTCTGCTAACATGTTGCGTTACAACAACTGCGTAGCAACCGTAATTAACGTCGGCGTATGTGTAAGCCGTATTTACGAGCGTGCAGAATATACGTGACGTCAACAGTGTATTAAATGTCCTTTACCTTTTTCCCAAAAATCCCGGCTACACGTTACAATAAAATCAAAATATTTTAGTACTAAAGAAGAGAGTGACGATATCGAATATCGGTGCAACAGCCCTGTGATTGTTCTATTGACGATTGTGCATAATCATGATAAATGAAAATGTTTCCATGCTTTTTCGTATTGAATTTGTTTCATTTACTTACCAGTTACATGTCATTTCCAACTCAATATCCAAAATGTTACTCCAATACAATATTATTGTCACTGCTTGGCAACTTTCTGTCTCTTCTTCTTGAATGTAAAAACATTCGAAATCTTGTTAAAGAAATCATCGTCTAATATGTCTTGAAGTTGGCTAACATACTAAATATGCTCCAGCATATGATATGCAAGCAATCCTATACTGTACATTTACAACATTTCCCTTTTTTTATAAGCCTCGCTATGAGTGGTGGCTTTATTAATTCTGTATACGAACTAAATCTCAAACTTTCCTGTCGCACTTGTGTAGTATTTTCCTGTCATAATGCTCCTTTCCTCCCTTCGCCAACGAAATATATATTGAATTTCATCGTTTATATTCGATCATTCGGACCAAGTTATTGGGAGGAAGTAACGTTCTTAAGGCTTCGTTTTAAGATGACATCAATAAGACAAGTCATTCTGAAAATTCATCCGAACAGCTATAACGGGCATCTTAAGTTCTTACTTGAATCCGAAATTTAAGCAAGCTTGTTCTTTCTTGTCCATTTTTGCGAGTACCTTTCCATTCAATTACTCCATTTCTTCCTGGTGCACATCTTGTAGTGGTCCATTTTCACTATCTAGTGCTTGAATCAGATCACAGAACACTGCTGGGTATTGTTGGGTCTTAGTAAATCGACATCTGTTTCTCCTCTCTCAACGAACAATTTTAACTTTCCGTCCTGAAGTCGATCTGTGCATCCTTCATCCCTGAAAAAACGAATCAGAAAGTCCAGTCACCTTTTAAAGGGGATGTTCCATTATGTTGTTATTCAGTTCCAATTCCATACGGGTTTCCATCTTAACTACCATCGCGTTGTGATTAACGGATCCAATTAATTTAAAGCTACATACTGAAAGGTCATTATTTCCTCTTTTCCCTGTTTTCTGATTAAATAAATCAATAGAAAGAATACTAAAATCCCCCCTTGTGTTGGTGATCGCTACCAGCATTATTCCTTTTACGTTGATGTTTGTAGCTGATTGCTTCGTCTTATTCACTGTACATTTATTCGATCCTTTCTTAGTTCACGTTCTTTCTTGTTCTCTGTTATTGTAGAGCAAAAGTTTTATTTCTCTTCCTTTGATCATGCCTTTAGTTCCAGCGTTAGGTTCAGGGCTAAGACTGACTTCCCTAGTTTTCCAGTCCGTTAACGTCAGTCGTCTTTCCTGTTTTCATGTTCTGATCCTATTCTTGTTGGTTGTGAGGATCACTGTTCCACGGTCTCATTTTCTGTTCATTCCTCCTTGGTTTCCATTTATATATCCTGGGTATATCTGTTGTCTTACCACGACTTACCAATGTCTCCTAGTGTTATCTGAATTGTGAACTTGTCTACAGAGTAAGTATAGAGAAAATGGCCAATGGTGATACAGACACTGATTAGCTTAGAGCTCAGAAACCGGTATTTTTCCCTCTGTTGTGTTTACTGTGGCTTTAGTTGCTATTGCAGACCAATTATAACGTTTCCAACACCTAAGCCGAAGCACAATTATTTGCAGGAAGAAATGCGGTAGGTCTTGGTGCACTTATGAACGTCCTTTGTTGGTTCATTTTACGTAAGCTCTCATCTATAAAAGTATCATGTGTACAGTCGAATCAGCGACGTTGATTGTCGTATTATATTCTGATACCATTTTTGTAGACTAAATTTTGATGGATGTAACTAATAGGGATCACGAGGTGTTTAAGGACAGTACAGAATTATTCCACGCTGCTTCGCTTTCGACTGTGTTAAATCTAGTGAAAGTGACTTCACGTCGCTAGCATTTCCGATAAATGAAGTAAGACGCAAACAATGGGCAGATATAATTAACCCGGAAAAGTTCGTTTGACGAAACCGACAAATTATTCCTTTCTATGTAAAATACGTGTTATGTGCTGTGATATGCCGTTAGGAATGCCTCACCGTTTACATTTCTTTGTGATTACTACAGCTACAACGTCATTAGGTGTTCTAGTGTATAATTTCTGTGTTGCTTGCACAACAACCAACATAAAAGCCATGTTTTACTGCTAAAGAGTTGTCATACAATGACTTTAGTAGTTGTTTACAATTACACTTAGAACTATTCATTTAGTTCATAACACACCGCGACTAACGTCATACATTGGTCTGTGTCTTGATGGCTAAGTGGCATAGTGTCTGCTTAGTAATTCAAAGACCTTGGGGTCAGTCCTTCGTTAATTCCACAGCTCCATTCATATCTGGCAGTGATTTAATGATGTAAGAAATTTGATTTGCGCCATATGAGGCATACTTGTAATAATACATACAATTTACAGGCTGGACATCTCTTTTTGTTTATTAACATACACAGAGGAAATTATTTTTTCTGGTAAATGATATGCAAGGAATATAAACCTGACAAAGCGTATTTTGCTAGTGTGTATAACGCTGATAAGCAAATCCTTATTAGGTCCAGAATGACTCACTGAAAATATATTACGCGGGGACGAAAAAAGATATTCAGATAACTTCAACCATGAAAATCGCAACAAGAAAATCTGAATGGTTTCAAAACATATGAAATAAAACAAATGAAACGTACCTTGTTGATTCTCATTGTTCCCAGAATGTCAATAAAACTGTAACGAATGGCTTAAATACACTGCTGGCCACCGTAAATGCAACACCAAGAAAGACAAGAGGTAGCACAACAAAATTTATTTTGTAGATAACATGTTGACCAAGTATCAAATGATTACGTTTATAGACGTCTGTGACATGTGGTTCCTGCCAGAATCAGTAGCCATTGTTGGAGATCACCACTGCCACACGTCTCGGCATTGAGTCAAAGAGACGTTGGATGTGTTCCTGGGGTACAGCAGCCCAAGCAGCTTCCACACGTTGCCAAAGATCATCTGGTGTGGCAGCTGGGGATGTAATCTGGGTCACTCGTTGAGCAACCATGGACCACATGTTTTCTATCGGCGAAAGATCCGGAGAGCGAGCCGGCCAGGGAAGCAATTCAATGTGGTTATTGACGAAGAACCTTTGGACAATTCGTGCCACGTGTGGTCGCGCATTATCCTGTTGAAATATGGCTGTGGCCGAGCCCTGAAGGTAAGGAAGGACAACTGGCTCCAGCACCTCGGATATGTAGCGCCGGCTATTTAAAGTACCGGCAATGCGTACTAGAGGCGTGCGAGAGTAATATCCAATACCGCCCCATACCATAATACCCGGTGCAAGACCAGTGTGGCGGTGCATAATGCAGCTGTCCAGGATCCTCTCTCCACGGTGTCTCCACACTCGAGTCCGACCATCGTGGTGCTGCAGACAGAAGCGTGCCTCGTCAGTAAAGACAACGTCATTCCATTCTGCCGTCCACATCCGTCTGTCATCACACCATTGGGGACGGAGACGTCTGTGGTTCTGCGTCAATGGTAGACGAAGCAATGGACGTCTTGCGGACAGACCACTCTGCTGTAAACGGCGTCGAATGGTACGCGCAGACACTGGATGATGCGTTACAGACGCAATGTGCTGTGCTATGGTTCGGGATGTCACTGAGCGATCCGTCACTGCCATGCGCACAATTTGCCTATCAGCACGTGCAGTGGTGCACCGAGGTGAATGCGGTCGACCACGTCGGTCCGTCGTACCCTCCTGCATCCAACGGTCACATATCCGCATTACAGTTGTTTGGTTTCGTCCAACACGACTAGCGATTTCTCTGTATGATAATCCACAATCTCGGTAAGCCACTATCCTTCCTCTGTCGAGCTCGGATACTTGATCAAACGATGTTCGCTGTTGTCTACGAGGCATTACTGATCGTCTTGTGAAACAACCACAAGGTAAACGCACGTGCCGAACGTACACTCGTCGAAATCGCCAAGCCTTAAATGGCGCTATGAGGTGGCGCCACAGGCGCGCGTGATGTGCGTCTGCGCTGAAATTCTAATCAGTTGCATATCTCATCGCTGCAAACCCATGGTGTAAAATTCACTTGAATCGGATGCTTCCTTCAGGGTGTTGCATTTACGGTGGCCAGCAGTGTATCACCACTCTTGGCGTTCGTTCGTATTGTTCAGTATACCCCACTTTAAATGCGTAACCATTATGAACGATATTCATCTTAGTCACGTACCAAATAACAAGCTAGCAGTGCCGCTTTGGTGTTTTTATTACTGCTGACAGGCGACTGAACTTCAACTTGCGACGCTGCCCAGTTGCTCATTCCTGCAAGCATTCTCCAGCCGTTCTCACGTCGTCTGTCACTACGTTTCAACTTCGCGATTCTCGCACTTCTACTGTTCCCATCGTCTATGACGTCATTTCACGCCACTCGGCAATTCTAGCGATTTGCTGCTCTTCGATTCTTCACTGTCACGTATATGTTATCGAGAACTACCAAAAAATCATATTATTAATACTTATCACGAGAAATGAAGTACCGATTTTTAACCTTAGAACTGGCGCGCCGTGTTTTATAACACGAGCGGGCGCGCTGTGTACTTTGTACACATGTATAGAATAGGTTTCCTTATGTTACCAAGGTAAGTCACGTATCATCAAAATCACAGTTTAATCTTAATTTGGAAGGAGAATCAGGATTGGTCGTATTTTTTTTATTTATTATTATTATTTTTTTTGTTTTATTATCCGCAAAATCGATTTTCGGTCACTCAGTGACCATCCTCAGTGCTGTAATATACAATTAAAATTGGTAGGCACTGGTATCAACACATAAATGTGATCGCTCTAAGCTTGTTGATACCAGTGCCTACCAATTTTAATTGTATATTACAGCACTGAGGATGGTCACTAAGTGACCGAAAATCGATTTTGCGGATAATAAAACAAAGAAATACGACCAATGGTGATTCACCTTCCAATTATATCCATTATCTGGTCGTGGTGCACAGAACACTCCATGGAGTCGCCAATCAATGATCTTAGTTTATTTCAACAAGGAAAAAATAAACTTGCATAATATGAGCTAAACTACTGTTTTATTAAACAATAATGAAATAAATTTTCACTCCAACTCTCTGTTGCCTAGGACAGGTGTTAAGTAATGACGCATTCGAAGTATTAAGCAGTGCAATTGCATCAGATCTCGGTCAGCTGCTTATTCGATCACTAATTATCTCGTAAACAACTGCCTCAAGGTGGGATTGTGTTGCTAGTTCGTAACTGGGGTCATTTTTTTTGAAGTGATCGTAAATGTTTTTTCTCGCCTAGCTCGCTTTGCATTATGTATTACTGCTGCTCACTTGGAAGTACGACAACACAATTTATCGCTGTGTTACCTGAAACAATACTGAAGGAATAGGTATAGGTTTGCAGTTGTGAAACAAAAACATTTTATTTTTGCTTGGCTCACTTTATATACAGGTGCGCCCGCTCGAGGGTTAATATTAATTGTATAAGGAGGCCAATGGAACTTATATAATTCGAAAAGTACTTTGCCATAGTTGTGCACAAAGACAAAACCATGTGTGTATGTAGCCGCGAAGAGAGATAAAAGGACGTAGACGTTTCTGTATTTGTAACTCTGATGATACCTTCTCTGTCACGCATTAAAATCTCCCGACACACGTAAGTAACGAAGTTTCGTGGATCGCAATCTAGGGACGTTCATGTTTATTTGGTTCATTTGCAGTAACACAACCATACCGGGCAGCTGCAATGTGACAACTCCTAGGGCGATTGATGTCAGCAGTGGAAATTAGATATCGTAGTAACGACGTCTGCAAATAAAGTTGTATATAGACGTCGTTATTTCGCTTCCTTTTACTCGTATGTAAGAGTAACTTTGTGATCATTTGCCACCTTAACCACAAAATTTGAAGTAAGTACCTGATTTTTATCTTCTTCATTTTAAATAACAATGACTTCCATCTTCCCTTATTATACGGAAACTATGTTTGTTTTAGACTATGGCTACAAGAAAGATGCTGACAGTTCGGAGTAAAAACCGCAGAGCTAGTCTGACAATCTTTGCGCAGAGAAAGGGAGAGTAATGTGGACACTTATAATGACAGTGCATCTAGTTTATTGAACGATCACAATATTAATACGTGAACATCAGAAATTGAAGAACTGATTTTTAAACTTAGTTATACACGGAGGCCAATGAAACTTATATAATTCAAAAGGTACTTTGCCATGTGCACAAAAAATTATGTGTGTACATAAACATTAAGACAGGCAAAAGGAAAAGTTTTCCTCTGTCTCCCACATTGCTACCGGTTTCTACCAAACGTACCAGTCAGGTTTTGAAAGGTTACTACTTTCCTTATAACATGGAACTGTACGTACTAACGAGTCGGAATGGAGGACAATTTCTGTGTAGACAAAGTAACAGGAATAATGTGGACGTTGGTAATAATAATCCTATAGTTGTTTTTACAGTTACATTTAAATGTGCATTGAACGTAACGTCAAATAATTTTGAGTTTTGTATTTTCGGTCTGATGAATTTGTAGTCCAGATAAAGTAATGCATATCATTTGGCGTCTGATGTTACTTTGCGCGACTACCACGGCATTCACATTGTGTTGTCATAAGTTTTGTTGCCGCCATTAACACAAACTTTATTTTTCAATGCACTGTATCAAGGACTCACTTCGAACGATCAAACAATTAGACAGAAATCAAAGAATTATTTCAAGAATACTCATATCTAAAATGCAGCATTTGCTATGGGTTATTTATGATAGTGAAATTTCAGAGATCTCGGTGGAATATATCACTGTAAGATAAACGACTTCTTTTTTTATCTCGGATGAGGCGCACTGATTTAGTTGGTCGAATTTCGAGCGTAGGCGATACTAGTCGTAGCACTTCTAAATCATTGTCCAGAAAGGTTCATAATTTTTCATGAATTTCAAACAGTTTCAGTTTGCCTTTCAGAATCAACATATTTTAGTATCAACTTTTTTCTTTATTCAAATATTTCTCAAAGTAGCAACGAAACCTGTCTTGCTCCGTGTTGTACGTTTCTGGACTGGAGACCTACTGCACTCCACGTGACCAATATGTCTATAGGTATGCACTGCCGAATTCGTCATGTGTCTGTCTTGTGTCGACGGCTGTTATTACCCACAATGCAGAATCTCTTTGCATACACTATCCGATCAAAAGCAGCCAGTCATCTATTAGTGGACATTAATACGGGCTGTGTTCAAACCTTCGCCTTCACGACTTCTTGAACTCTGCTGGACACACTTGCAGTGCACAACAAATCTGTTGTTTTGAAATTCTGTCCCATACTTCAGCAGTATGCCATAGAAAGATTTTTTGGAAACCGCTGGAAGTACTTCAAATTTTCCTAATACTAATGTGCAAATTCTGACGATAACGCAATGTACTGCCTTATAAGACGTCCGCCTTCACAACTGGTTCTTGAAAATTTTCCTCCATTGTTTTGTGAGATTTCCTTAACTACAATCTCAGCTGCACACTCAACAGATACAGGAATTCTATGGTATAAATGGGCAATTCAGACTAGATACATCTTATGTTGTCGAATCATCGACTTTTGACGTCTGGGAACTTATTTCTTTCACTTGGACTTTAATTCCACTAACACCCTGGTTTACATTGTCCATGTCATCAAATTGGAAAGTTGTGCCTTACCGGACAGAGTCAGGATTTGGTTTGTGACACAAGAGGCGAACATGCACATTCTACATGATAAAATATAGAAATTAGAAACCAAGATTAATTTTCGAGCGAATATATGAGAGCCGATTAAATAAGCAAGTGATTCAATCCCATCCAAAGAGCAGAAGAAGAGGATACAGTCCAAGAAGTCCTGAGAATGGTTAACAGTGATTTTTCCATCGCATTAATCATCGGCGGAGAGGTGTCAACTAAAGTTTTCAGCAAGCACTTATCAGAACACAACATCGCACGTTTTTCGAATGTGATCTAATCACAGTGTGACACAGCTAATTATAGGCAGAATTAACTGCGTCGTTAACAGTGTGGGCACCTGGAGGGCGTGGTGTGCGTGAGGTTCAGATCGCGTGCCGCCCTCGGCGGATTTCGTTACGCTGTCCCTACATGGCAGGCACATCTTCCATCACCACGCGCTATGCACGCCAGCTCGTGCGCGTCAGCTGTTAAGCCTCTTACCTCCAGAGCCGGTTTTGGTTCATTAGCGACTGATTAGCCTGGCATTATCCAATTAATGGACACGACCTCCAGTGCCACGCGTCACTAAAATGTAAAATCTTCTTGAACCATGAAGCTTAATGCAAACATGTGCGAATGGAGTTATAATGACGTAGACCTAGGAAGGCATCCAGTGGCGTCTTGTGGAAATCTTTATATTCTTATTTCTTCATTTATTTCGTGATATCATTAAATTTGGTTTCCTGTAACACTGTCTTTGTCTCAAACAACGCCATGTTGTGGAAACTAACACTTTCACAGCAGCTGTTAAAATTCTGAGGATTGCGAAGTTTTACTTTTATCAGTGACAACTTACAAAATAAGTTTAGTGATAATTAAAAAAACTTTCAGGGATACATCACTATGTCACTTTTTTATAGCGTGCGAACTCGTTTCGCGAAAATATCTTAGATATAGTCGATATACACTCAAGAACAACTTACTTATGCATCTGTATCTAAACTCCAGACGCCACCTTATTGTGTATGGCCAAGGACAATTTTGTGACCACTTAAATATCCCTGCTTTCCTGTTTGGTCAGTAGATGTTTGTTGTTGTGACCTTCAGTCCGAAGACTAATTTGATGGAGTCCTCCAGGCTACTCTATCCTGTGTGAGGCTCTTCATCTCTACATTGCTGCTACAGCCTACATCCGTTTGAACTTCCTTACTGTATTCAGCCTTTGATCTCCCTCCACAGTTTTTTACCGATCGACAATTCCTAGACGCCGCCTGTCGTGTAAACCAACAGGCTAGATGTTCTGTCAACCAGTTATGCCAAATAGTTCTTGTTTCACCAATTCTATTCAGTGCCTCCTCATTATGGTTCAAATGGCTCTGAGCGCTATGGGACTTAACTTCTGAGGTCATCAGTCCCCTAGAACTTAGAACTACTTAAACCTAACTAACCTAAGGACATCACACACATCCATGCCCGCGCCAGGATTCGAACCTGCGACCGTAGCGGTCGCGCGGTTCCAGACTGTAGCGCCTAGAACCGCTCGGTCACTCCAGCCGGCCCTCCTCATTAATTACTCGATCTATCCATCCAATATTCAACATTCTTTTGCAGTACCAAATTTCAAAAGCTTCTATTCTCTTCTTTCCTGAACTGTTTATCGTCGATGTTTCACTGTACGAGGCTACATTCCAGACAAATACCTTCAGAAAAGACTTCCTAGCCTTAAAGCTTATTAGATGTTAATAATTCCTTTCTTTTCATAAATACTGTTCTTGCTGTACACCATCTGTGTATCTTATATCCCCTGTTCTTGGGCCGTAATGTTATCTTGCTGCTTAACAAGAAAAACTCATCTACTAATTTCAGAACCTCATTTACTAATGTAATTCTCTGAGCATAGCCTCAGTAAATCCCACTATGTTCTACTAAACGTATTTTACTTTCGTATATGCTCATCTTAGAGCCACATTTCAAAACACTCCTTTTAGTTCCTCTTCCGAGCTGTTTGCTATCTCCTACGTAATTAGAAAAAAAAGAAAAAACGAAATGGATTATGGGTTCTCGTCTTACGTAAAGTCGTCCGCTTGTCCACTTTCACCCACACGAACCGCGTAGCACGCCGTGTCCTCTTCTTCAGCTGTGGGTAACAAGCATGTCCACTTGATGGCCCGCATCTCGTGGTCGTGCGGTAGCGTTCTCGCTTGCCACGCCCGGGTTCCCGGGTTCGATTGCCGGCGGGGTCAGGGATTTTCTCTGCCTCGTGATGGCTGGGTGTTGTGTGATGTCCTTAGGTTAGTTAGGTTTAAGTAGTTCTAAGTTCTAGGGGACTGATGACCATAGATGTTGAGTCCCATAGTGCTCAGAGCCATTTTCCACTTGATGCTTCTCCTAGTATCCGGAGGTAGTTGCGAGCTGCTATGACCGAGGCACCATTGTGCATTCTCAGCTTGCGAATCAGTTACTATTAACGTGGTTGAGGACAAATAATTATTCCTGGCTCATACAATATTCGTTACCTTTCATCCGAAAAATGGGTGATGTTAAACGTATATAAAGAGATAAATGAGCCCAAAATAGAAAATCAGCTAAAATCGCTCAAGAGTGGAATAGAAATTAACATGTAATCCGCAAACGGAGATCTTGCGAAATCCAACTGTCTCTATTAGACTATCAGATCCAAAGCACCGAAAACAATGGCGCCCAAGCTGAGGCCATGTTCTTTGATTCCACAAGATATTGTCTACAGTATCGCAGTGTACTTTGGCGCTAAAACTCAACACGTGGATCTTAACGGAACGAAATCAACGAACGCAAAAGGTAATTCTGGAATCATATAGGGCCGTTACTGTTTACAGTACACAAGTTATCATAAATGGTTCAAATGGCTCTAAGCACTATGGGACTTAACATCAGAGGTCATCAGTCCCCTAAACTTAGAACTACTTCAACCTAACAAACCTAAGGACATCACACACATCCATGCCCGAGGCAGGATTCGAACCTGCGACCGTAGCAGCAGCGCGGTTCCGGACTGAAACGCCTAGAACCGCTCGGCCACAGACGCCGACCAAGTTATCATAAAAAGGTATTCAGTACACTCTAAGACACAAAAAACGACGAACCACGAAGAAATTATCCGAACGGGACGGATATCGATTGATGTGGTGGACATGTACACACAAACAAATGAGTAAAATTTCAGAAAACTCGTATGACTTATTCAAAAGAAAGAGCTTCACAAACTGAGTAAGTCAATATTTTCTGCAAGCAGTTATTTGACTTTGCAGTGAATGATAATGTTGTTGGTATCCTCATGAGGGATATCGTGCTATATTTGTTTGTTAGATCGTTAAAATCACGATCTGGTTGGAGAGCGCTGCTCATAATGCTCCCAACGTTCTCAATTAGGGAGGGATCCGGCCACCTCGCTGGCCAAGGTAGGGTCTGGCAAGCATGAAGACAAGCTACAGAAAGTCTCGCCGTGTGCGTGCGGGCATTATCGTGCTGAATGGCTTGTCATAAAGGGCAACAAAACGGGACGTAGAAAATAGTCGACGTACGGCTGTGCTGCAAGGTTGCCGTGGATGACAACCCAAGACGTCCTGTTATGAAAAAGAAGTGTCACTCCAGACCGTCACCCGAGGACGTCGGGCCGCATGGCGGGCGTGTGGCGTTGTCCGGGACATCTCCAGACATGCCTTCGACCTCAAATCTCACTGACTGGAACACAGCTGTCTTCAGTGACGAGTATGACGAGTACCACTTCGAATTGAGCCCCGATGAGCAGCGTTCTTTTTTTTTTACCAAGACTATTTCATGTAAGAAAATGGAGCACTTCCTTCCAAACACCCGGTGTACATTTGTGTTTCATATGAAGTTTTGCCATTTCAACATTTAATTGAAGAGTCTCTTTACTTACGAACAACTTTTACTTTATTGAACTCTGTGACTAAAGAGAAGCATCTGTATGCATCTGTATGTGTATTAAAAACTCATACATTACTGGCCATTAAAATTGCTACACCAAGAAGAAATGCAGATGATAAACGGGTATTTATTGGACAAATATATTATACTAGAATTGACATGTGATTACATTTTCACGCAATTTAGGTCCATGGATCCTGAGAAATCAGTACCCAGAACAACCACCTCTGGCCGTAATAACGGCCTCGATACGTCTGGGCATTGAGTCAAACAGAGCTTCAATGGCGTTTACAGGTACAGCTGCCCATGCAGCTTCAACACGATACCACAATTCATCAAGAGTAGTGACTGGCGTATTGAGACGAGCCAGTTGCTCGGCCACCATTGACCAGACGTCTTCCATTGGTGGGAGATCTGGAGAATGTGCTGTATCCAGAAAGGCCCGTACAGGACCTGCAACATGCGGTCGTGCATTATCCTGCTGAAATGTAGGGTTTCGCAGATATCGAATGAATGATAGAGCCACGGGTCGCAACTCATCTGAAATGTAACGTCCACTGTTCAAAGCGCCGTCAATGTGAACAAGAGGTGACCGAGAGGTGTAACCAATGGCACTCCATACCATCACGCTGGGTGTTACGCCAGTATGGCGATGACGAATACACGCTTCCAATGTGCGTTCACCGCGATGTCGCCAAACACGGATGCGACCATCATGATGCTGTAAACAGAGCCTGGATTCATCCGGAAAAATGAGGTTTTGCCATTCGTGTACCCAGGTTCGTCGTTGAGTACACCATCGCAGACGCTCCTGTCTGTGATGCAGCGTCAAGGGTAACTGCAGCCATGGTCTCCCAGCTGATAATCCATGCTGCTGCAAAAGTCATCGAACTGTTCGTGCAGATGGTTGTTGTATTGCAAGCATCCCCATCTGTTGATTCAGGGATCGAGACGTGGCTGCACGATCCGCTACGGCCATGCGGATAAGATGCCTGTCATCTCTACTGCTAGTGATACGAGGCCGTTGGGATCCAGCACGGCGTTCCGTATTACCCTCCTGAACCCACCGATTCCATATTCTGCTAACAGTCATTGGGTCTCGACCAACGCGAGCAGCAGTGTCGCGATACGAGAAAACGCAATCGCGATGAACTACAATCCGACCTTTATCAAAGTCGGAAACGTGATGGTACGCATTTCTCCTCCTGATGCGAGGCATCACAACAACGTTTCAGCTGGCAACGCCGGTCAACTGCTGCTTGTGTATGAGAAATCGGTTGGAAACTTCCCTCATGTCAGCATGTTGTAGGTGTCGCCACCGGCGCCAACCTTGTGTGAATGCTCTGAAAAGCTAATCATTTGCATATCACAGCATCTTCTTCTTGCCGGTTAAATTTCGCGTCTGTAGCACGTCATAATTGTGGTGTAGCAATTTTAATGGCCGGTAGCGTATGTCAACAACCAAAGGGCGAAGGAATGTATATATGCGTTAGACTAAGGAAACGAAAGTGAAGACAGTTATTATAGAAGGCGAAGAGGAAGTGAATGAAGATGAAACGGGAGTCATGATATCGTGAGAAGTATTTGACCCGTCACTGAAGAATCTAAGTCGAAACAAGATCCCTGAAATAGACGACATTTTCTCAGAATTATTGTGATCCCTGGCATAGCCTGCCATGACGCAGGATTTGTGAGAGAAGCTAAGTAGCTCTGGGCTTCAAGTAGAATGTCACAAGTCCAGTTTTTCCAATTTCAAAAAAGGCAGTTGCTGACAGTTGTGAATATTACTGAACTATAAGTTTAAAAACCTGTGAACGCAAAATACTGACAAGAATTTATTACTGAAAAATGTAGGTTCCGTATAAATGCGGGAACATTTGAGGCAATACATATCCTATAACATATAGGATGAACAAAGTCAAACCTACGTTTATAGCACTTTTGGATTTAGAGAAATCTTTGACACGGTTGACTGGAATACACTCTTTGAAATACGGTAGGTATCAAAAATAAAATACGGGGATCGAAAGGTTATTTATAATATGTACATACACCAGACAGCAGTTATAAGAAGTGGACATAAAAGGGAAACAATAGTTGAGAAGGAAGTGAGATAGTGATATAGCCGGTCCCAAGTGCTATTCGATGTATACAGAAAGTAAACTGTGTCGCAAACAAAAGATAAATTTGGGTTGGGGTTTCAAGTTCATACGGAATAAGTTAAAACTTTGAGGACTGCCAAAGGCGTACTAATACTGACAGAGGCGGCATCGGACCAGGAAGAGCACTTGAACGGAAGAGTAGGGTCTTTGAAAGAGCTTATAAGATGAACAACAGAGGAAACAAAACTGGGAAAATGGGATGTAGTCGAATTAAATGATTCAACGTCGAGAATACGAGATTAGGGAATGATACAATAAAAACGAGATGCGTTTTATTATTTGGGCCGAAGAAACTGACGATGGACGAAGAAAAGAGGATACGAAATTCATACTGGCGATAGCTAGAAAAGAATTTGAGAAGGAGAGGAATTTGTTATCATCGAATATAAATTTAAATGTTGGGAAGATTTTTCTGAGGATTTTCTGAAAGACTGGAATGTAACGTTGTACGGAAATGAAAACGGTAATCAGTTTAGACAAGAAAGGACAGAAACTTCGGAAATTAGGTGCTACACGAGTATGTTGAAGATTAGGCAGATAGACCGAATAACTAATGAGGGAGGACTGAATCGAACTGGGAAGAAAAGGAATTCGGTTGATACGACAGATCTTGAACTATGAAGAAGTTGTAGTAAAGGAGGGAAGTGCATGGAGGTAGAAGCTGTAGGTGCAAACCATAGCTTGACGGTAAGCAGGTTCAAATGGATGTAAATTGCAGTAGTCATTAGAAGATGAAGAGGGTTGCACAAGATTGAGTAGCGTGGAGAGCTGCATCAAACAGATCTTTGGACTGGAGACCACAGCATCATCAACAAATAATAACTCCTCAAAATATTTCGGGTAAACCATTTCGTAATATTAGCTACCCTAAAAACCGATCTCATAAAAAAGTTTTAATGTGATCAACTTTTAAGGTGATTAATACTGCAGTAGTGATTGAGCCGAAATATTCTCTTAAACTGTTTAATTAGTGCCCTCACTTCCATCTAGTTATGGATAAAACGGAAGAACAAACCAGTGCTGTTTGCGACGCTCTACCGTCCGTGACTGTTAATGTTTTCACCAGTAGGTAGCCACGCAGTTATATAATGTCGAACGTGACTCTCTGATGATCTGTCCTGACGAAAAGATTTCCGACTCTTCGCGTGTCGAGGTTCATGCATTATGGAACACGTGCAAATTTTGGAGAGGAAGTTAACGGCCTCCGCATATTGTGCCTTTGCCTTTATATTGACCGGACGCGTTTGCTGCTTTGCGTGATGGTATTCCAGGCACTTGATCTGAATACGTCAGATTATTTTGTGCATAGGCTGCTGAAAGTGTACATATCTTCATTTATTCACTTGACTGTATCAAGCTTGCCACCATATGATAGCATTGGCAAACAGCACATCGACTTCGAACTAACCCGCTGTTCTTTAGTCAGTATTTTCTGTTTACTCCATGCTTATATTTTAATTATCCATACTAATATGAAATCCTTGGTAATAACTGTCAACCATTATATCTTCGTGTTATACAAGATACAGCAGCCCGTGGTTTTTATCTTAACTACATGACGAAAAGGAGACAGCACCAGTGCCATGTCGAAAACGTAGCAACAGGCTCTCAAAATTAGAAACAACCAGACATGGTCGACCACAGGACTCTATGCTGAGTCGTCTGTTGTTTCTTATATACGAAACTGGTCATCGGCATGTATTGTCGGAAGAACCAATTTTGTCACGTACGGTGTATGAGTGGATATAAAAAGGTGTACCAATCCTCTCACTGGAAAGGAAGCTAGTGAAATATTCGAAAACATCAACAAGTGTTTCAAATCAAATGGAGTAACATTAAATTCTGATAAGGCTCCACACACACAATCCAGCAGGTGTTACTGAAATCCTCTGCCTATAAAAATTCTATTCAAGCAATGAAATACAGGAAGTATTTTTGGGACTACAGACGGATCTCACAACCTCAATTCGAAAACGTATCCTTAGAATTAGTGAAGCGCTGTAGATGAGATTTATTTGCAGTTACGTATGATTCGTGCTACAAGTTATTTAGGAATGAAGAAAGTAGTTTCTTCCGCATATTTCAAGTCACTATTGAGTAAAAGAACATTTCTTTTTTATGTGAAACTCATCTTACAAGAATGGTATTTTCAGAATACAGAAGCATATTTTATTATAAGATTTATATTTTGTGTTAGTTACAGAAAACCCTGTGAGATGATAAAGGCGCGGGACATAGACGTGTATCAATTACGTCGACTGTGGGCCGGATGCGACAACCAGCTTTTAAGATAATTACATTCGAGAAATTGTGATTGGTGATAAACGTTTCACTGAAGTGTTGAATAATTAACGGGCTTAATTATCGATCTTTTTCAGATGCCTTCTGTCGACAACTAACCTGCTCTACTCAGTAATGCGGTTTCTCTGCAGTCTGCACCGACTCAGAGCATTAAGAAAATTGGAAATCTTTTGTTATTGATATCTGTGAAGGCGTCTTAACGGCATGCTGATTAATACAACCAAAGAATATACGTACCTTCATAACATTTCATGACTAAATCGGTGATCAGCAGTGTTTAAAACCAGTGAAAGAAGGCTACACAGACACGCTCACATCTAAGACAAACATTAATTTGTGAAATGTAAACGTATTGTATCGTATTAAACCGGGGACCTAGAAACAACGGAGAGGTTCGTCCCGCCATAGCCCTCTGTGGTTCACAGCTCCACAACAGGCCACAGCAGTCCACCCACCCCGATGCCGCCCCACACCGAACCCTAGTGGACCCGCCGGAAACGTCTCATACCAGACGAATGTAACCCTAAATGTTTGCGTGGAGAGTTGGAGACACTGTTTGCGCCACAATCGCCAACACAGTGTAAATGAGGAGGAATAAGGGGAACCAGCTCTAATTCGCTGAGGCACATGGATAACCTCCTTAAAAACAATCCACAGGCTGGCCGGCACTCCGGACCTCGACACTAATCCGCCAGGCGTGTTCGTGCCAGCGACCGGGACGCCTTCCTGCTCGGGAAGCAGCACGTTAAACCGCGCGCCTAGCCGGGTGGGCTAATGTAAGCGTAGGTTATCGCTGTCGCCATTACTGTCAATAAAATTCTTCAAGGTATGTGACCACATTATCAGTATGTAAAATTCTCCAACGTTTCGGCCACTGTTGCAAGTGGCCTGCCTTAGGGTGTTATCCTGACTGCTGAATGAGAGAAACTTAAGTTTTTGTTTACTTTCGAAACAACCTGTTTTCGTAATCTGATAGGGTATTGAGGAAGAGAAGGAGGAGGGGTGTTATACGTCTCTGTATTAACAGGGCTACTGGACGACGGCATTCGCAAAGCAATCCACACAAGCGCGCGTGAGACCGCAGCGTCTGTAGGTACACTGTGTACTGGCACGCCTCTGCTACGGTCGCAGGTTCGAATCCTGCCTCGGGCATGGATGAGTGTGATGTCCTTAAGTTAGTTCGTTATAAGTAGTTCTAAGTCTAGGGGACTGATCAAAAAAATGGTTCAAATGGCTCTAAGCACTATGGGACTTAACATCTGAGGTCATCAGTCCCCTAGACCTAGAACTACTTAAACCTAACAAACCTAAGGACATCACACACATCCATGCCCGAGGCAGGATTCGTGCCTGCGACCGTAGCAGCAGCGCCGTTCCAGACTGAAGCGCCTAAAACCGCTCGGCCACAGCGACCGGTGGGACTGTTCACCTCAGATGTTAAGTCCCATAGTGCTCAGAGCCATTTGAACCATTTGGCACGCCTCAGCCGGCACTAGGCAGCAAGTAAACAGCGCTACGTCACAACTGCCACCCATTTCTCATTCGCCTGTTTTCACCAGTGGCCAGAAATAAAGCGAACACCAGTAAAGAATGTCTAACACTCGACACTGAGGAAGGCCATTTGCTACAGTGGCCGAAAGGCTGAAGAATTTTATATATTGACAGTGCGGTCACATACCCTCAAAATTTTATTGATATTAATTCGTTTATTCCAAGGCCTCGAGGACATCGGCATGAAAAAAAAAACCTAAGCTGTCAGCAATAGCACATTGGCATTCGTATGAGATCTACTTAAGTTTATCTGAAATGGCAGCAATGTGGTTCTCCACTAATAACGTAGAATCCCAGTTTCACTACTCATGCGGATGTACTTATTTTGGTGGCCGCTGGCTATCCAGGGCTACAGGCCCAAGGATCCACTTTATGTTTACCATTTACTTTATAACAAGTATACAAAAACCTTGAGTAATGTTTTGCCTCGTTCATACTACACAAAAGCAATATCGAGCTATCTTGCCTGTAGTTGTCAAAGCATGTGCTTGCTGCTACTGTCGGTAGCGTGCCAAGACTGTCGCCATAACTGGCTGATTACCCAGGTTCAGATGAGCCTGCTGCTTTTATTCTAGTGGCACGTGACGTCATTCCCAAGGTGTTAAACAGGTCCTATGTCAGAATTACGACGTCACTTATGAATGAAATTAAGTTTCATGTAACTTTAAGCTATGCTGATGGTCAGTTACTTGGATAATTCTCTAAGTGACATTCAGGCTCCCTAACAAGCTGCCAGTTCTGTTCACATGTAAATCCTGTTGATGATATATGCATTGAACCACACTGAAACAAGTATGGAAGTGCTAAAAGACACAAACACAAAAATCATTAGAAAATTGCCAAAATAAAAATCAAACAGAATGTTATCGTGATATATATCGAACGACTTCGTTTGCTCAAAAGATTGCGAAACTGCAACAGGGATTTATATACGCAAAGTATACTGGGATTTATGTAGGCAAAGTATTACGAGAGTTATAGATATATTAATTAATTAACAGAAATATGAATAGTGTTCTCATATCAGGCTTGGCACACTTAGTTCATAGATAGACAGTATTGGAACAACCTGTATCCCAGCGCAAAGTACCGTTATCCAAGATAGCGGCGATGACGTCATCCAAGATGGTGGCCTGTAGACTTTGCAACAGCACATGACATCATCCAAGATGGCGGACTTTGGCGGGAAGTTTGAATTTTGGCGGGAAGAAGGTCAATTGTGCTACCTCCACTAGCCTAATACCCCACCCCACAGGAAATGGTGCAAAGTTCAAATTCTAACATGATAATGTGCCACACCTCAGAAAATCGCAGGAAGATAAGTCACTTGATGTTTCGCTGCTAATCTAAGAAAATCGCAGGAAGAAGGTCAATTGCGCTCCCTCTCCTAAACTAAGTCACCTGACCGCCACTTCCTCCTACGAAATGGCGCCAAGTTTGAATTACAACAGGATAATGCATCACACCACTCTTATCTCTACTAAGCAAAGACAATCGCGTGAAAATAACTCACTTGGCCTACCTCCACTAACCTAAGTCACCCGACCGCCATCTCTTCCTACAAACTGGCACCAAGTTTTAATATTGGCAGTAAAAGAAATTCATTTCCGATATCTCTATTAAGCTAACAAAATGGCACGAAAGAAAAGACGTAGTAACCTCAGTCACCAGACTGAAACCACCTCCTAAGGATTTGTGGGAAAAAGACTTGGACGCAACACTTTATTTAAACAATTCCATGCAGGTGTGTTCACCTCAAGGTCAGGACTCCAACTGACTTAGTACACATCGCCACCACCAGAGGGCGCTCTCATCTGTGATGTAATCCAAGATAGCGACACCCAGTGTATTCACCACTAGATCTGGACTCCATCTGACACAGTAGACAGCGCCACCACCAGAGGACGCCACTGTTACATCAGATCATGACGCAAGTACTGTTATTCAAGATGGCTGCACTCAGTGTGTCCACCACCACAAGATCCAGAGTCCACTTCACATTGATCACACCAGAGAGCACCACCAGCTGGCCAGAGTGGCTGAGCGGTTCTAGGCGCTACAGTCTGGAGCCGAGCGACCACTACGATCTCAGGTTCAAATCCTGCCTCGGGCATGGATGTGTGTGGCGTCCTTAGGTTACTCAGGTTTAATTAGTTCTAAGTTCTAGGTGACTGATGACCTCAGAAGTTAAGTTGCATAGTGCTCAGAGCCATTTAAACCATTTTTAAAGAGAGCACCACCTTCACGTCAGAATGTGATGCATGTACCGTTGTTCAAGACGGCTTACACCATAAGGTGTAAGATTGCACACTTGGTCTACCTCCACTAACCTAACCATATCCCCAAAAAAATCGTGCGAAGTTCAAATTCCAACTTGATAATGCGTCACACCTAAGAAAATAGCGGAAAGACAGGGCACTTGTGCTTTCGCTACCAACCTAAGAAAATTGTGGGAAAGAAACGATACTTGTACTAACATCAACCACCCGACTGCCACCACCTCCTAGGAACTGGCGCCAAGTTTGAATTCTGGCAGTGAAGAAAGGACACTTCTGCTTTCTCTACCAACATAAGAAAAGTGTTGCTAACGAAGCTCTCCACCATCACTAACCTAAGTCACCAGGCCGCCTAGGGCCGGGTGGTAAAAGGACTCATCCTGCACTATGCTGATGGAGAGAGGAATGAGTGTACTTTATTTATTTTGGAGAAATTTATTTAGGGGTGGAGTATATTTATCACAGAACACACGCTCTGACATGTCCCACAGTATACAGACCTGCAACACGCTTGCTAATTGTGAACCGTCAAAAATAATGCATTCCACAGCCTACAGACATGCGAACCCCTCCTAAATAGTGCAATACATTTACGTCCAAATAGCCAAACAAATCTTAAATAATAATAATAATAATAATAATAATAATCCCCGTGTGGAGTTGATAGTCTCCCATCGGGCGCCTCCCCAGGTGGCGGATAGGGGAATGCTCTCCAGATATGGAGGGTACCGGGGAAACAAAATACCCGGGGTGGACCAAAACCATCAACCGAAATCCACTAACGTCTGTCTGGTATCCAGCGGTTAGGGGTCAGCGTCTGTTCACCTAGATGGTGCGGCTGCAGAAACCTTCTTGATCTCAACAATCAAGTCGTATTCCTCGTGATCTTTCCTCGGAAGGACCACCACCAAGTTAGTTTTCAACTTGAAAACCAAACATGATGAAAGGACTCAAACAGTTTGGTACAGCATTTGTAGTCCACAAATCTATCAGCGACTCTGTCATTGATTTCCAGTCTGTCTCAGAACGTATGTCAACGCTCACCGTGAAATCGGCCAACAAAGCATATACCTTGATCAACGCACACGCACCCACAAATAACTATAACATGAAGAACCGCCAGAAAGTGGATGACTTCTGGAAATACCTTGAAGAGACGACAAACAAAATTGCCAAACACCATGTAATAATCTTGTTAGGCGACTTTAACGCACAATTAGGCAAAGAGAAAAAATACAGGAAAATCACCGGAATCCATACAGCTCACAAGAAAACTAACAATAATGGGGAAAGATTGATAGGCTTTTGCGAAAATTTCGGCCTCGTAATTATGCCAACACAGTTCAAAAAACCCAACAAGAAACTGTATACTTGGAAGTCACCCAACACAATGTTGGGTGAATTCCAGATAGACCATGTGGCCATCTCCAAGAGTAACACAGCAGAAATTCCGAATGTGAAAACGAGAAGAGGATTTTTTTAATCAGACCACCATCTTCTATAGATAAAGACCACATTACAACCCAATAGAAAAAAAGCCAAAACTAAATAAGGTGCTGAGACCAGACCCCGAATACATAAAACACAACAAGGAAAACATCTTACAGGAAATTAGTCAGACAAACACAACAAACTGGACAGAACTTGTGGACGTCCTCAAATCCACCATGAAATTGGGTCAACCCCCGAGAAGGAGAAAACACAGGTGGTGGAATATAATATGTGACCAAGCAATAGAAGAAAGGACCAATGCCTGGAAAAACTTCAATAGTCACAAAACATCAGAAAAACGGCAACAATTTCTATTAATCCGAAAACAAACATCGAAAACTATTCGGAGGGAAAAAAAGAAATTACGACAAACGGCGACTAGATGAGATAGAACAAGACTTTATGAAGAACAACACCAGGAATTTTTATAAGACGTTTAAAGAACATATTGCAGGGTACCAGCCACCCAATCTTTGCTTCAAGAAACCGGATGGTTCAATAGAAACTAACACGAAGAATAACTGCCAAATCCTCGCAGACTATTTCAACAAACTTCTCAACTGCGAAAGACCTACAGAGGGTATTCACTACCAGACGTCTACACCAAATCCCGACGTAAACCGCCAACCATCAAAGAAATAGTAGAAATTATCAAGACACTGAAAAACAATAGAGCCCCAGGAGAAGATGGAATTATTGCAGAACTATGGAAACTAAATGATGAAAGATTAACAGGAAAAATTCACAAAATCATATTAAACATTTGGGAAACAGAACAGATCCCTTCTGAATGGTAATGCGCACTCATCCATCTACTGCACAAAAAAGGAG
Source organism: Schistocerca americana (assembly GCF_021461395.2). NCBI lineage: Eukaryota > Metazoa > Arthropoda > Insecta > Orthoptera > Acrididae > Schistocerca > Schistocerca americana. The sequence continues at coordinate 548,523,064 of NC_060119.1, forward strand.
ACAAAACTGAACGAAATAATTACAGGGGTATCTCACTCGTACCGGACACATATAAAATCCTATCAAAAGTTCTCATGAATAGATTAGAAGAACAAGCTGACCCACAAATAGGAGAATACCAGGCTGGTTTTCGCAAGGGACGATCATGCATAGAGCATATCTGGAATCTGAAAATGATTCTCCAGATGAGAAACACCCGAAACACAGTGGTCACTTTTGTAGATTTTAAAAAGGCCTACGACTCAATAGACAGAGTAGCGCTCTGCAAGACGCTGGAAGAATTCAGCATTGACAGAAAGACAAGATCAATCATTCAGCAAACATTAACTGACACAGTCTCAAAGGTTAAATTTATGGTGGATATCTCGGAACCATTTGAAATCCAAACTGGAGTGCGACAAGGTGACGGACTTTCACCATTACTCTTTAATATCATTCTTGAAAAAATTATCAGGACATGGGAAAAAGAAGTCAAATGAATCCAATTTGGCATTAGAAAAGATAATAGATTCAATGTGAAGTGTTTAGCTTTTGCGGATGACCATGCAATCCTCACAAATAATAGAAAAGAAGCCACTAACGCCATAGAGAAGTTACACGAAATTGCACAAAGAACTGGCCTGCAAATCTCATATGAGAAAACCCAGTACATAGAAAGAGTGCCACAAGGCAAATTGCCTATTGTGACAACACATGGGAAAATCGTACAAGTACCACATTTTAAGTACCTGGGAGAAATCATCCAGCCATCACGGATCAACCTAAAGGCCAATGAGGAAAGAATAAAAAAACTACAGAAAGCATATAAACTCACCTGGAACTATTATAACAAAAAGTCCATATCCATTAACGCAAAATTGAGGCACTACAACACTGTCGTACTTCCGGAGGCACTGTATGCATCTGAAACAACACAAATAGTTGGGAAACTAAAATCAAAGAAATAGAGAAACAAGAAAGGAAAATTCTCAGGAAAATTTTTGGCCTGATACAAGAGCAAGGAATCTGGAAGAAAAGACCAACAACAGAATTATATAAATACACAGACAAGATTACGGATACGATAAGGAAAAGAAGAATGCAGTTCTACGGAAATATCCACAGGATGAATGAAAACAGAATTTCAAAGCGAATTTTTAAAGTCATCAACTCAGGCAGGGGAAAAACAAAATGGATAAAAGAAGTTGAAGAGGACCTCAGACAAGCACAAATAACAGTAAACGTTGCAGAAAATAGAACTGAATTCAGGAACATCATCAAAAAACATAATTTTGACACCACAACACAGAAGAGACCAGGATGCAAATGGACAGCGGAGCGAAAGAAACAACACAGTGAACACATGAAGGAAATTTGGGCTCAGAAAAATCATAAACAATCATCATAAAGGAATTCAAGTTCAAACGCTCTCTTAAATGGGAATAATCGAAAATAATAATAATAATAATAATCCATGTCAAAGACTCTGCTTGCTAATCCTCAACTGTCGAAATCATTCACCATCCTTTATTTAAACAATTAGAGGCAGCATCACCACCAAGTGCATCCCCCACTGAGTCCATAGCCCAGCTGACTTTGTTCATATCGATGCCACTAGAGGATGCTGTAGTGACGCAAGTACTGTAATCTAAGATGACGCTGCCTAGTGTGTTCACCATGAGCACCAGACCCCAAGTGTCTTAGTACATTTCCTCGCCATCAGAGGAGACCACAGCGATACCAGCTGATGACAGAAGTACAGTTATCCGTAATAGCGGCAAACAGTGTGTTCTCCACGAGGTCTATGATGCTGTCGTCCGTTTCGTGACGTAAACCAAGATCCTGAGGGAAAACGACTCAGTCTGCTCTGGGGAGCTGAGGGGAGAAAAGAAGGAATTCACTCTAATTATTTTCAAACATTTTCTCTAGCGATCGCATATATTTATCACACAGACGCAAAAACACTCGCCGTATTATGCTTGGGGTCACAATACACAGTCTGCAGACACATAAACTTCCCGGGTTCGATTCCCGGCGGGGTCAGGGATTTTCTCTGCCTCGTGATGACCGGGTGTTGTGTGATGTCCTTAGGTTAGTTAGGTTTAAGTAGTTCTAAGTTCTAGGGGACTGATGACCATAGATGTTAAGCCCCATAGTGCTCAGAGCCATTAGAACCCATTTTTGAACACACAAACAACTTCTAACATTCCGAAGTAATTTCAGTACAGGCCTGCAAACTGCTCCTAAATAATACAGAACATTGGTTTGTAGACACGCTAAGTACTCGTAAACTATCCAAACAGCGCATATCACGGCCTACAGACCCGCTCCCGAAATAATGCAATCAATGCGAGCAAGCACAGTCCACAGCCCCCTCTCCATTAGAGTACAGAGGAGGTAGTGATAAGTGGTGCATCCCTCAGATGAAAGCCGCGCACAACCCCTGCTCGGCTTCCGCAAGCATGAGGTGGCGGCTCCCCCATTCATACGTAACACCTGAGAAATTCCTATCGAAATACGTATTCACCTACACACCTGCTGTCGTGATCGGGCCGGAGCGCAACTGCGAGTTGCAGCCGAATGCAGACCTTATTTGTATGTAGGCGCCATTAACGACTGGAGGTTTACTTACACAGCGCGCAGTTCAAGCAGAGCCGCACGCATTCGGCGTTCCTCTGTACCCTCACTCTAACTGCGGTCCGGCAAAGAAGCTGCAGAATTCCGTTCCACAATAGTAGAACCTGCTTTCGTCTTAGCGATTCTGACGGACCCTACCCCACGTTTGACTCACACTTCGCTGCGCTTAGCTATATACCATTGCAAATGCATCTAGCAATGTTATCAATCTTATATTCAACTCACATTGCTATCTAAAATAACAACCATGTCTAACTCTACTTAATTTCACAGCCCCCCCCCCCCCCACAAGAAATAGATAACGCTCACTTTCTTATTGTCTCAGCTTGTATCCGCCAAAATTCCTGTCCTAACAGAATCTGTTTACCAAAATTTTGTCTAATCCAGTCTTCCTCCCGGAGGAAGTCTCACAGCTCTATATCCCACAACAATCAATCGAGCATTTTCTTTCTTGGGCTTTCTCTCGTTATTTTGATAAATTGCACAGACAGTTACGTCAATCTATACTCACCCAACCTGATCTTTCTACAGACGCCACACTGAGTGGTAATAAACTATTTTACACTGAACATTTTGCACAGACAAATAAACATCGCAAAGTTGTGTACAGGTCATCAAATACAAACCATACTCGCGAGAATATTGGATCATCAAACCGATCTCCAACCAGCGAATATATCACCGAGTACCGTCAATTTTGGCTTTACCGCACTAGCCTCCCAATCGCTAACGCAACATGATACACAACATTTACACTGTAAATTATTGCTCCACAAACACCAAACTTTAGCGAGGTGCAGCGTGCTGTAAACCATTGATTAACTAGAAACAAGTAGAGTAAACTGATATTCGCACTCCCGAACACCGAAGTCGGTCACCTATCATATTCGACATGAACAATGTTGTTTTCAAACCAGCTACGGTCTTTCCCATCTCTAGAGAACAGGCACGCGCGTGTCCAACACACCACAATCGATATTTCCTCAACTGAATAAAGGCACCACATGCGCAGAATCAATCGACGGAACAATTTACATGGGTAGGAATAATGATCCACTGCAAACGCACCATCTTGTTAAAGTTACAATTGATCTACAAAGCCGCCCAGCACATACTTAGTTCGCTATTTGGTCGTCTAGAAGATGGTAAAGTTAACTATCATACATTCCTACACTCCAACAGGCCTCTGCATTGGGAAGACTGCTACCATTAACACGAGAACGCGAATCAGTACCACCACAGATTCTGCATACACGAACACATTCTCGAAAACGCCTCACATATTTCTTTTATCATTATCATTACAATTAAATGCTGTGATCGCGGTCTCAATTGAGCGGCATTCGACAATGGGCGAAGTATCACTGCTGTCGGCAGTGGCTCTGGAAATAGAAATATCAATACCATTGTTATTACTTGACATAGTCTTCCCTTTGATATCACCGTACTCCATGTCAAATCCATACTCTCCCTACAACAGCACATAGATATTTCCTTTACACAAATACATATACTTTATAAACGTGATGCTCAAATGCGAACATATCACCTCGTCAATAACTGGATGCATACGATACCAAATAATACTGACCGAAAATCAACGATGGGTGTGCATGTCTCGTATGTTTTTCCTGTGAGTCATACCGCCATGACATAAACGTAATTGAGCAGATGTTAAAGAAAAAATTCCGATCCCAACAACTACTGCATGTTACTCTCACAAGCGCTCTTGTTTCTACAGGTGCACCCAAGTATCTGTGTTAAAACCTATACCCGCTTTACGAATCGAGGTACGATATTACCTCTGAATGAGGTGGTGTTTTCCAGACAAATACCGTGACAGTGATGGTAGAAATGTGTTTATTAACAGCCAACTATGCAACCTCGTCATATTAGCTATGTGGTCTTTCCAATTTAAGTTGCTCGTAATTGTAATTCCTAGGTATTTAGTCGAATTGACAGCCCTTAGATTTGTGCGATTTATCATATACCCAAAATTTATCGGATTTCTTTTAGTACCCATGTGGGTGACCTCGCACTTTTCTTTGTTTAATGCCAATTGGCTCTGAGCACTATGCGACTCAACTGCTGAGGTCATCAGTCGCCTAGAACTTAGAACTAATTAAACCTAACTCAACCTAAGGACAGCACACAACACCCAGCCATCACGAGGCAGAGAAAATCCCTGACCCCGCCGGGAATCGAACCCGGGAACCCGGGCGTGGGAAGCGAGAACGCTACCGCACGACCACGAGATGCGGTTTAATGCCAATTGTCACTTTTCGCACCATACAGAAATTCTCTCTAGATCTGTTTGTAATTGGAACTGATCGTCTAATGATTTTACTAGACGCTAAAGTACAGCGTCATCTGCAGACAATCTAAGGGGGCTGTTCAGATTATCACTTAAATCATTTAGACAAATCAGGAACAGCAGAGGGCCTATGACACTACCTTGAGGAACGACAGATATCACTTCTACTCGGTGATTCACCGTCTATCACTACGAACTGTGACCTCTCTGAGAGGAAATCAAGAATTCAGTCACACAGCTGAGACGATACTCCATATGCACGCAATCTGAATAATAATCGCATGTGAGCAACGGTATCAAAAGTCTTCTAGAAATCTAGGAATATGGAATCTATCTGAGATCCCTTGTCGACAGCACTCATTACTTCATGGGAATAATAATGCACAAGAACGATAGTTTCTGAATCCGTGTTGGTTATGCATCAATAAGTCATTTTCTTCAGGGTGATTCATAATGTTCGAGTACAGTATAAGCTCCAAAATCCTACTGCAAATTGAGGTCAGTGATAGGGGTCTGCAATTCAATGGGTTACTCCTTTCTTGAATATTGGTGTGACCTGTGCTACTTTCCAGCCTTTAGGAACAGACCTTCGTCAAGTGAGCGGTTGTATATGATTGCTAAGAAAGGCGCTATAGTGTCTGCATACTTTGAAAGGAACCTGATTGGTATACCATCTGGACAGGAAGACTTTCTTAAGTGATTTTTGTTGTTTCGCAAAACCTAAGATATCTACTTTTATGTCACTCATGCTAACAGCTGTTCTGGCGACAAGAATCCAGTATTCGGGAGACGTTCAAAACTGGGACACATAAAGTCAGAACGCAGGGAGGAGAATCCTGTATGCTGTATACCACACAAACACAGAAATAGATGACGCGGTAAGGCAGGGGGCCATACTGTCCTACATATAAACAGCTCTACGAAAGACAAATAGAGCGCGCCGATTACGATGTTCTGGACAACGGCCATTAATAAAGAATGCTACCATAACTGTCGGCAACCCACCCCCTAACACACATAGGAACAGACGTAACTGCCGCGCGGTGTAGGCGCGGGGTCTCAGGCATCTTGTCACAGTCCGCGCGGTTCCCCCGTCGGTGGTTTGAGTCCTCCCTCGTGCACGAAAAAAAAAGACGTAACTAATAACGCAAACAGGCAAAGGTACAAATCGCCGTCGACTAGGAGAGAGGCTGGCGGCTAGCCGTTGCCTAGCGTCAACACAAGGGGTTATTACAACCCTCAAATGCAGATATTACAATACTAATGTAAAGACTCAGTTCTGGGAGACAATAACTTCAGCATTACTGACTATATAGACGATTAGTACCTGCAGGGCACAATTGAATATGAGGTGGCCAGGCACCCGAAACATCACATTTTTGTTTTGGCCATCTTCCAGGCTGCTCTCCTTTTACGAGCTGACGAACTGGCAGACGAAATACTACGAGATAAAACAGAGAACTGTAACGACATCCTTAAACATTCTGCGAATGAAGACGTCGTAAAGTTCACAAGAAACGCAACACCACTGGCAAACACAAACAAAGACGATTGCACACTACCATCACACCAAGTAGAATAAGATACAACCAAATGCAGACCCTATATTACTCTAGTTCGCTTTGTCTACGGGGGTAGCACCCACAGTCACTGTGAAAAACAAAACAGTAAGGTAGGTGAACAGAAAGACACAACCTGCACCAGCAGAACACTAGACACAACCACCCCAGAAACGGACACACAACAGACAGCTTTCACGAACAAGTGCCCGGTTGAGATCAGAAACAACAAGTCACTATCAGGGGAAATGCTCAGCGAAAACACATCAAACTCCATACCACCAGAAATCATAAAGCAGCGAAAACATGTACATTACAGAATTTCTCGAAATCGGACCAACAAACAAACAGTCAAGAACACCAACCAGGCACAATCAAGGACCCCAAGCTGAATACCGTTAATAACATAAACTACGAAAACTTAGAAACTAACTTAAGGCTTAGCAGACTTGAAAACAAGGATATATTTCAAGCAGCTCTTCGCTACGTAGTATGAACTAAGCCTGATAAAAGGGATAAAATCTGATTCCCAACAACAGAACAAACTGACAGGAGGATCCTAAGAGTTGAAAATATCGCAACGAACCCAAAAAAGCTATGTAAGCTCTTAGGGGAGGCATGGGCGCGAAGGGGAAAGGGTCTAAACCTAGGGAAAGTATCCATGGAGTTCGTGGGGACACATGGACGTGTGTCTCTGGATTTTAAAGAAACTACAACCACGTGTTTTTCCTTCATTAGATACCCCTTCTGAAGGTAATACAACCAAACTGACAGGGTAGTACCCTAGTAAACAATGAACTATGTAGGCTCTTAGATAAAACAAAGGCAGACATCGCCTGCGTTCAGGAAACCGTTCTGCGAGGCGAAAGCCACGATAATAGTTGTTAATAAGAACTTCATTGTAACACAGATCACCTAATTTTGCTCTGAACACATTGCCCCAGCAGAAATAACAGACGGACAGGATGTATGACTCATGTCGTCTGTATACGCTCAATACTCGTATGATATAGAACCTTTCCTAGAAAAAAAATAAAAGACTTTACACAACACTCAGAAAGAAAAAGGGTACTCATTCTAACCGATATCAACGCAAAATCCAGCTTGTGGAATTCAGGTAGAACGGACGACAGAGGACAACTAGTGCTTGACGTGGTAAATACTCAATGTGAAGGGACCGCCACCCACCTACTGCGGAGACGCCGGGGGCGTAAGTAGCATAATCTTTCTCAAGGGAACGCAAAATCTCCTCCACTAGTCGACACGTGGAGGGTATTAGAACCACACAGAGCTTCCACAACGCAATCGTCACAGCCACAGACAGATTGTAAGTAGGCTGTTTCTGTTTTCTTACTGGTAACGCCACGTAGAGCTCTGTGTGAAAATCACTGGCTGTGCTGTGTGCTGTCTGTGGCTAATTTGCATTGTTGTTTGCCATTGTAGTGTTGGGCAGCTGGATGTTAACAGCGCGTAGCGTTGGGCAGTTGGAGGTGAGCCGCCAGCAGTGGTGGATGTGGGGAGAGAGATGGCGGAGTTTTGAAATTTGTAAGACTGGATGTCATGAACTGCTATATATATTATGACTATTAAGGTAAATACATTGTTTGTTCTCTATTAAAATCTTTCATTTGCTAACTATGCCTATCAGTAGTTAGTGCCTTCTGTAGTTTGAATCTTTTATTTAGCTGGCAGTAGCGGCGCTCACTGTATTGCAGTAGTTCGAGTAACAAAGATTTTTGTGAGGTAAGTGATTTGTGAAAGGTATAGGTTAATGTTAGTCAGGGCCATTCTTTTGTAGGGATTATTGAAAGTCAGATTGTGTTGCGCTAAAAAATATTGTGTATCAGTTTAAGCACAGTCATGTTTAATTTTTCTAAGGGGACGTTTCAAGATAAGGCAATACACACAACATGGACTGCGAACATTAGCATCTACTCATAGGAAGGACCGACTGCCAAAAAGTTCGATACATTGTTGAGGCGTCGTCACTACACAATGTTCATGGCAGTATACATCACAAAACGCGTGTTCTGACAGAGGTCCTACAAAGAACTCGGGAAGCAGCTAGACCACGGGCAAAAACGGGGTGGGGACGGAAACAACCGTGATCGACAGCACTGGTAAGAAGAAGATAGTTTCTGTGACTTAATATGGGTAGAGGTCATTGTTGGCAACCGGAATAAAATAATAATTGAATCCTGTTACTTACCTCCCAGTTCAGGTGATACAATTGCTGAATGGTTCAAAGAAAAATTTACTCATACGATTATAGTTGGTGGTGACTTTAATTTACCCTCGATATGTTGGTGAAAAAACGTTTAATTCCGAAGGTACTCATAAAACATGATCTGAAATTGAGCTAAACGCATTCTCTGAAAATTAGTTCGAGCAGTTAGTTTATGAGCAAATGCGAATAATAAACGTTTGCGAAAAAACACGACCTCTTAGCAAGAAATAATCCTGAGATAATAACGAGCATGAAAACGGATACAGAGATTAGTAAAAGCAGAGTTGTCGTAGCGAGATTGAATATTGTAACCCCCAAATCCTCCAAAAGTAAACGAAAAGTATACCTCTTCAATAAAGCAGATAAAAATTCACTTGACGCCTTCCTGAGAGACAATCTCCACTCTTTCCAAATTTACTTTGTAAGTGTAGACCAGATGTGGCTCGAATTTAAAAAAAATAGTATCGGCAGCAATTGAAAGGTTTATACCAAATAACTTAACAAACGACGAAGCTGATCCTCTTTGGTACACAAAACGGAACAGAACACTGTTGCATAAACAACGAAACAAACATGCCAAATTTAAACAGACGCAAAATCCCCAAAGTTGGCGATTTTTTACAGAAGCTCGAAATGCGAGATGCTTATAATAGTTTGTCTCGAAACCTGACAGAAAATCCGAAGAGATTCTGGTCGTATGTGAAGTATGCTAGCAGCAAGACACAGTCAATGCCTTCTCTGCGCGATAGCAGTGGAGATACTATTGAAGACTGTGCTGCCAAAGCAGGGTTACTAAACACAGCCCTCCGAAATGCCTTCACAAAAGAAGACGAAGTAAATAGTCCAGAATTCGAATCAAGAATAGCTGCCAACATGAGTAACGTAGAAGTAAATATCCTCGGAGTAGTGAAGCAACTTAAATCACTTAATAAAAGCAAGTCTTCTGGTCCAGACCGTAAATCAATTACTTTCCTTTCAGAGCATGCTGATGCAATAGCTCCATACGTAACAATCATACACAACCGTTGGCTCACTGTAAGATCCGTAGCCAAAGACTGGAATGTTGCACAGGTAATATCAATATTCAGGAAAGGTAGTAGTAGTAAGCCACTAAGTTACAGGCCCATATCATTAACGTCGATATACTTCAGGATTTTGGAACATGTGTTGTGTTCGAACATTATGAATTACCTCGAAGAAAACGGTCTATTTACATATAGTCAACTTGGATTTAGAAAACATCGTTCTTGTGAAACACAACAAGCTCTTTACTCGCATGAAGTGTTGAGTGCTACTGACTAAGGATTTCACATTGGTTCCATATTTCTTGATTTCCGGAAGGCTTTTGACACTGTACCACATAAGAGGCTTGCAGTGAAATTTCATGCGTACGGAATATCGTCTGAGTTATGTGACTAGATTCGTGATTTCCTGTCAGAGAGGTCACGGTTCGTAGTAATTGACGGAAAGTCATCAAGTAAAACAGAAGTGATTTCTGGCGTTCCCCAAGGTAGTGTTATAGGCCCTATTCTGTTCCTTATATATGTAATCGATTTGCGAGACAATCTGAGGAGCCGTCTTAGGTTTTCTGCAGATGACGCGGTCGTTTACCGACTAGTAGAGTCATCAGAAGATCAAAACAAATTTCAAAAAGATTTAGAAAAGATATCTGTATGGTGCGAAAACTGGCAGTTGACCCTAAATAATGAAAAGTGTGAGGTCATCCACATGAATGCTAAAAAGAATCCGTTAAACTTCGGTTACACGATAAATCAGTCAAATCTAAAGGCCGCAAATTAAACTAAATACCTAGGTATTACAATTATGAACAACTTAAACTGGACCGAGCTAGGTGGCACAGTGGTTAGCACACTGGACTCGCATTCGGGAGGATGACGGTTCAATCCTGCGTCCGGCCATCCTGATTTAGGTTTTCCGTGATTTCCCTAAATCGCTTCAGGCAAATGCCAGAATGGTTCCTTAGAAAGGGCATGGCCGATTTCCTTCCCCATCCTTCCCTAATCCGAGCTTGTGCTCCGTCTCTAATGACCTCGTTGTCGACGGGACATTAAACAGTAATCTCCTCCTCCAACTTGAACTGGAATGAACACATAGAAAACATTCTGGGGAAGGCAAACCAAAAACTGCGTTTCATTGGCAGGACACCTAGAAAATGTAACAGACCTACAAAGGAGACTGCCTACACTACGCTTGTCCGTCCTCTTTTAGAATACTGCTTCGCCGTGTGGGATGCTTACCATATAGGATTGGCGGAGTGCATCGAAAAAGTTCAAAGAAGGGCAGCACGTTTTGTATTATCGCGAAATAGGGGAGCGAATGTCACTGAAATGATACAGGATTTGGGGTTGACATCATTAAAACACAGGCGTTTTTCGTCGCGGTGAAATCTTCTCACGAAATTTCAATCACCAACTTTCTCCACCGTATGCGAAAATATTTTGTTGACGCCGACCTACATAGGGAGCAACAATCACCATGATAAAATAAGGGAAATCAGAGCTCGTACGGAAAGATATAGGTGTTCGTCCTACCTGATAATAAAAATTAACAGTATTTATAGCAAAACGGAAATTGTCAGTTTTTAATTCAGCTTTTATTCGAAAATTGTTGATTTCTAAAGTCAAACAGCCTGTCGTGGAAAAAATAAAGAAAACAATACAGATACATCATATAGCGTTAGAAAACGCATTTTCCTCTATGAAGGGTAAAATATAAAAAACGCTATATATATATTGGGTTATTACAAATGATTGAAGCGATTTCACAGCTCTACAATAACTTTATTATTTGAGATATTTTCACAATGCTTTGCACACATATACAAAAACTCAAAAAGTTTTTTTAGGCATTCACAAATGTTCGATATGTGTCCCTTTAGTGGATTTGGCAGACATCAAGCCGATAATCAAGTTCCTCCCACACTCGGCGCTGCATGTCCCCATCAATGAGTTCGAAAGCATCATTGATGTGAGCTCGCAGTTCTGGCACGTTTCTTGGTAGAGGAGGTTTAAACACTGAATCTTTCACATAACCCCACAGAAAGAAATCGCATGGGGTTAAGTTGGGAGAACGTGGAGGCCATGACATGAATTGCTGATCATGATCTCCACCATGACCGATCCATCGGTTTTCCAATCTCCTGTTTAAGAAATGTCGAACATCATGATGGAAGTGAGGTGGAGCACCATCCTGTTGAAAGATGGCCAGCCGCGGTGGTCTAGCGGTTCTAGGCGCTCAGTCTGGAGCTGCGCGACTGCTACGGTCGCAGGTTCGAATCCTGCCCCGGGCATGGATGTGTGTGATGTCCTTAGGTTAGTTAGGTTTAAGTAGTTCTAAGTTCTAGGGGACTGATGACCACCGATGTTAAGTCCCATAGTGCTCAGAGCCATTTGAACCCTTTTTTTTTTATTGTTGAAAGATGAAGTCGGCGCTGTCGGTCTCCAGCTGTGGCATGAGCCAATTTTCCAGCATGTCCAGATACACGTGTCCTGTAAAGTTTTTTTCACAGAAGAAAAAGGGGCCGTAAACTTTAAACCGTGAGATTGCACAAAACACGTTAACTTTTGGTGAATTGCGAATTTGCTGCACGAATCCGTGAGGATTCTCTACCGCCCAGATTCGCACATTGTGTCTGTTCACTTCACCACTAAGAAAAAATGTTGCTTCATCACTGAAAACAAGTTTCGCACTGAACGCATCCTCTTCCATGAGCTGTTGCAACCGCGCCGAAAATTCAAAGCGTTTGACTTTGTCATCGGGTGTCAGGGCTTGTAGCAGTTGTAAACGGTAAGGCTTCTGCTTTAGCCTTTTCCGTAAGATTTTCCAAACCGTCGGCTGTGGTACGTTTAGCTCCCTGCTTGCTTTATTCGTCGACTTCCGCGGGCTACGCGTGAAACTTGCCCGCACGCGTTCAACCGTTTCTTCGCTCACTGCAGGCCGACCCGTTGATTTCCCCTTACAGAGGCATCCAGAAGCTTTAAACTGCGCATACCATCGCCGAATGGAGTTAGCAGTTGGTGGATCTTTGTCGAACTTCGTCCTGAAGTGTCGTTGCACTGTTATGACTGACTGATGTGAGTGCATTTCAAGCACGACATACGCTTTCTCGGCTGCTGTCGCCATTTTGTCTCACTGCGCTCTCGAGCGCTCTGGCGGCAGAAACCTGAAGTGCGGCTTCAGCCGAACAAAACTTTATGAGTTTTTCTACGTATCTGTAGTGTGTCGTGACCATATGTCAATGAATGGAGCTACAGTGAATTTATGAAATCGCTTCAATCATTTGTAATAGCCCTGTATATATATATATATATATATATATATATATATATATATATATATATATATATATGCTTTTGTGTATATAACGTTAGCAGTACTTGCATGAAAAGTAATTGTTTTGGTTATATAAGATCGCAGAAGTTACGCGATCAACTAATTTTAATTTGCTTATAAAATGCAGAGTATCTTGTGAAAGAATATAAAATGTGCAGTGGAATAATACTGAATGATGCGTTGTTCTAATTGTGTCGAAAACAAACAAAGAAACAAAGAGAAGTCGTCGGTTCCCAGTTTCTCTCTCACGCATTCTTTTATATTTCTGTCGCTACCAATCCTACCGATCTACCGGTAATCCTACCATTTAATGCATCATTTATGTAGTGTACCGAATCTATCGAACGGTGGTTCTCATAGAGCACAACTCTAAAAGTAATCAGTGTCTGCCCTCTTGTTCGCTAGTCGCTTGAGGCCGTTGAGATCCTGTATGACGTCAAGCATGGAACTTCTCAACCCATCAATTCTGCATTCGAATGACACTCGTGGGATCCCGACCATTGCGAAAAGCAACATCGCTGAATGATAAAACGAAATCTTGATATGCCACAATCCTGCAGCTGTCGAATCCTGACACGTGGTAGCAGACGTTTCTCTTTCTTACATGAGGCATAACACGAGCTTCTCACAAACAAACATTCAGCTATGATTTCTGAATGAGAGACCTGCTGAGGGGTGTTTCTTTACACACAGCATGTAGATAGCACTATCCCAACCTATTATTTACTGTAGTGGTGAAATGCTGGTTTTTCATATGCAAGCATGTAGTGTAATTATCCCAATTTGACATCTGTTTCTGCAACCATCACGGTGTTCCAATTTCAACGCCGAGCAGTGCCATTATAACCAACGGCCTTGCCGCAGTGGTAACACCGGTTCCCGTCAGATAAGCACCGTCGTGCGGGGTAGCACCTGGATGGGTGAACCTCCGTGTCTACCGACAGCTGTTGGCAAGCGGGGTGAACTCAGTCCTTGTGAGGCCGACTGAGGAGCTACCTGACTGAGAAGCAGCGAAAACTGACAACGGCCGGGAGCTGACCGCATGCCCCTCCTATCGGCTGCAGATGACATGGCGGTCGGTAGTTCCTGTTGAGCGTTCCGAGGCTTGTTCGGAAGGAGTTCCGTTGTAGGTGAAGTTGTAGAAAATTCACCCAATTTGGTTTTGTGATACCAAACCATCTTGCATTCTTGTTTCTTTCTTATCTCTAGCGTCGAGTTCGGTTTGCATGGGACGCATATTTCCAGGTTTTGACAAAATCTATTTTATTATTTAACTTTGTGGTCAGATGTGCTTCCTGACGTCACAGGCGTCAAGGTAACCTAAGGGAGAGACGTCATGTGTGCCACCTGTCTGTGATACTTTGTTCTGTGTGTTAACGTATTTTAACTCTTTGTGTATGCTTTTCTCTCAGGTGGAATGGGAGAACCAGCCGAGCATTTTCTATACGAGAGTGAGAAAGCGCTTAGAAGTCAGAACCCAGGCTAGCCGGTTTATCAGCAGAACGTATCAGCCGCACGGATTCATTCCGTGGCTGCCTCACCTCCTTGATTCGCCCTCTAATCCGCCGCGTGTTACAGCGGACGATCACGTCACCGAATCGTTCTCCATAATGTGGCTTGTGCAATGTAATGAGATGAATATTCCAAAACAGAATGAATATTAGGTTATAAAATTGTACTTGGCCGCATGCCACTTTATTAAAACAGATTACCAGTTTCTCCTTTCCCGTCATCATCACATCTAAAAAAAGAAAAATGACCAAGTACGAGTAGAACTGGCGCACTGAGGGTTCCGTACAAACATCGTTTTGTACGACGGTGAGTAAAATGAAAATCTTCAACATATTTTTAAATATTATTTATTGTGCAGAAGTGGTACAAAGCTGTATCACTTTTCAACATAATCTCCCACACGCTCAATACAAGTCCTCCAGCGCTTAAAAAGTGCCTTAATTATTTTAGAAAACATCCTCTTGGTAGTCCGCGCAACCATCATACACTGCGAGGCGTACCTCTTCATCAGAACGGAACTTATTTCCTCCCATTGCGTCTTTGAGTGGTCCAGACATGTGGAAATCACTTGGGGCAAGGTCTGGTGGATGAGGAAGACACTCAAAATGCAGGTCTGTGATTGATGCAACTGTTATACGAGCAGTGTGGGGCCTTGCATTGTCATGTTGCAAAAGGGATATGGCAGCAAGAGAGGGGAAGAAAACCAATATGCAGTTCGTGTGCATACCGGGGGGAGTCATTCCAGATGTGGAAAGGGTCCTTCCGGATGCCATGAAGGGTACAGGGTGCACCCATCTGCAGTTGGTCGCTCATGTCGGCACCAATGATGTGTGTCGCTATGGATCGGAGGAAATCCTCTCTGGCTTCCGGCGGCTATCTGATTTGGTGAAGACTGCCAGACTCGCTAGCGGGATGAAAGCAGAGCTCACCATCTGCAGCATCGTCAACAGCACTGACTGCGGACCTTTGGTACAGAGCCGAGTGGAGGGTCTGAATCAGAGGCTGAGACGGTTCTGCGATCGTGTGGGCTGCAGATTCCCCGACTTGCGCCATAGGGTGGTGGTGTTTCGGGTTCCGCTGGATAGGTCAGGAGTCCACTACACACAGGAGGCGGCTACAGGGGTAGCAGGGGTTGTGTGGCGTGGACTGGGCTGTTTTTTTTAGGCTAGATGGCCTCGGGCAAGTACAGAAAGGGCAACAGTCTCAAAGGGCGCGGAGCAAAAATCAGGACATGCGGGGACCAAGCAGCAATCGGTATTGTAATTGTAAACTGTCGAAGCTGCGTTGGTAAAGTACCGGAACTTCAAGCGCTGATAGAAAGCACCGAAGATGAAATCGTTATAGGTACGGAAAGCTGGCTGAAGCCAGAGATAAATTCTGCCGAAATTTTTACAAAGGCACAGACGGTGTTTAGAAAGGATAGATTGCATGCAACCGGTGGTGGCATGTTTGTCGCTGTTAGTAGTAGTTTATCCTGTAGTGAAGTAGAAGTGGACAGTTCCTGTGAATTAATATGCGTGGAGGTTACACTCAACAACCGAGCTAGGTTAATAATTGGCTCCTTTTACCGGCCTTCCGACTCAGCAGCACTAGTGGCAGAACAACTGAGACAGAATCTGGAATACATTTCACATGAATTTTCTCAGCATGTTATAGCCTTAGGTGGAGATTTCAATTTACCAGATATAGACTGGGACACTCAGATGTTTAGGACGGGTGGTAGGGACAGAGCATCGAGTGACATTATACTGAGTGCACTATACGAAAATTACCTCGAGCAATTAAACAGAGAACCGACTCGTGGAGATAACATCTTGGACCTACTGATAACATACAGACCCAGCGCAGAACAGGAAATCATTGATCATAAGGCCGTTGCAGTATCCCTGAATGTGGAAGTAAATAGGAATATAAAAAAAAAGGGAGGAAGGTTTATCTGTTTAGCAAGAGCAATTGAAGGCAGAATGCAGACTACCTAACAGATCAAAACGAAAATTTCTGTTCCCACGCTGACAACGTTGAGCGTTTATGGAAAAAGTTCAAGGGAATCGTAAAATGCGTTTTAGACAGGTACGTGCTGAGTAAAAATGTGAGGGACGGGAAAAACCCACCGTGGTTCAACAACAAAGTTAGGAAACTACTGCAGAAGCAAAGAGAGCTTCACTGCAAGTTTAAACGCGGCCAAAACCTCTCAGACAAATAGAAGCTGAACTATGTCAAAGTTAGCGTAATGAGAGCTATGCATGAAGCGTTCAGTGAATTCGAAAGTAAAATTCTATGTACCGACTTGACAGAATATCCTAGGAATTTCTGGTCTTACGTTAAATCAGTAAGTCGCTCGAAACAGCATATCCAGACACTCTGGGATGATGATGGCATTGAAACAGAGGATGACACACGTAAAGCTGAAATACTAAACACCTTTTTCCAAAGCTGTTTCACAGAGGAAGACCGCACTGCAGTTCCTTCTCTAAATCCTCGCACAAACGAAAAAATGGCTGACATCGAAATAAGTGTCCAAGGAATAGAAAAGCAACTGAAATCGCTCATCAGAGCGAACCTGACGGGATACCAATTCGATTCTACACAGAGTACGCGAAAGAACTTGCCCCCCTTCTAACAGCCGTGTACCGCAAGTCTCTAGAGGAACGGAAGGTTCCAAATGATTGGAAAAGATCACAGGTAGTCCCAGTCTTCAAGAAGGGTCGTCGAGCAGATGCGCAAAACTATAGACCTATATCTCTGACGTCGATCTGTTGTAGAATTTTAAAACATGTTTTTTTTGCTCGCGTATCATGTAATTTCTGGAAACCCAGGATCTACTCTGTAGGAATCAACATGGATTCCGGAAACAGCGATCGTGTGAAACCCAACTCGCTGTATTTGTTCATGAGACCCAGAATATATTAGATACAGGCTCCCAGTAGATGCCATTTTCCTTGACTTCCGGAAGGCGTTCGGTACAAAAAAAAAAAAAAGGTTCAAATAGCTCTGTGCACCATGGGACTTAACTTCTGAGGTCATCAGTCCCCTAGAACTTAGAACTACTTAAACCTAACTAACCTAACGACATCACGCACATCCATGCCCGAGGCAGGATTCGAACCTGCGACCGTAGCGGTCGCAAGGTTCCAGACTGTAGCGCCTAGAACCGCTCGGCCACCCGGCCGGCCCGTTCGATACAGTTCCGCACTGTCGCCTGATAAACAAAGTAGGAGCCTACGGAATATCAGACCAGTTGTGTGGCTTAATTGAAGAGTTTTTAGCAAACAGAACACAACATGTTCTCAATGGAGAGACGTCTACAGACGTTAAAGTAACCTTTGGCGTGCCACAGGGGAGTGTTATGGGACCATTGCTTTTCACAATATATGTCAATGACCTAGTAGATAGTGTCGGAAGTTCCATGCGGCTTTTCGAAGATGATGCTGTAGTATACAGAGAAGCTGCAGCATTAGAAAATTGCACCGAAATGCAGGAAGATCTGCAGCGGACAGGCACTTGGTGCAGGGAGTGGCAACTGACCCTTAACATAGACAAATGTAATGTATTGCGAATACATAGAAAGAAGGATCCTTTATTGTATGATTATATGATAGCGGAACAAACACTGGTAGCAGTTACTTCTGTAAAATATCTGGGAGTATGCGTGCGGAACGATTTGAAATGGAATTATCATATAAAATTAATTGTTGGTAAGGCGGGTACCAGGTTGAGATTCATTGGGAGAGTCCTTAGAAAATGTAGTACATCAACAAAAGAGGTAGCTTATAAAACACTCGTTCGAGCTATACTTGAGTATTGTTCATCAGTTTGGGATCCGTACTAGGTCGGGTTGACAGAGGAGATAGAGAAGATCCAAAGAAGAGCGGCGCGTTTCGTCACAGGGTTATTTGGTAAGCGTGATAGCGTTACGGAGATGTTTAGCAAACTCAAGTGGCAGACTCTGCAAGAGAGGCGCTCTGCATCGCGGTGTAGCCTGCTGTCCAGGTTTCGAGAGGCTACGTTTCTGGATGAGGTATCGAATATATTGCTTCCCCCTACTTATATCTCCCGAGGAGATCACGAATGTAAAATTAGAGAGATTCGAGCGCGCGTGGAGACTTTCAGGCAATCGTTCTTCCCGCGAACCATAAGCATGGAACGGGAAAGGAAGGTAATGACACACACCGTTGGGTGGCTTGCGGAGTGTAAATGTAGATGTAGATGTAGATGACAGCAATCCACGTTGCTCTGATTTGATTGCAGGCCGCAGATGATTTTTTAGGAGATCTGTGTATGATGCACTGGTGACAGTGGCCATCTAGGCATGTGATGCTCCAAAATGAAGCCTTTTTCGTCCCAAAAGAGAGTCAGCAAAACCTTCACTGCTGATGGGTCTGTTCGAAACTTCTTTGGTTTTGGTGACGAGGAATGGCGCCATTCCTTGCTCGCTCTCTTCGTTTCCGGTTGGTGGAAGTGAACCCATGTTTCTTCCCCATTAACGATTCTTGCAAGGCAGCCATCACCTTCTCGTTCAAAGCGCCGAAGAGGTTCTTCACAAGCATCAACACGTCGTTCTCTCATTTCAGGAGTCAGCTGCCGTGGCACCTATCTTGTAGACACTTTGTGAAACTGGAGCACATCATGCACAATATGGTGTGCTGACCCATCACTAATCTGTAAACATGCTTCAATGTCATTCAGTGTCGCTCGGTGGTTTTCCTTCAATATGGCTTCAACTGCTGCAATGTTCTGTGGAGTCACAACTCGTTGTGCCTGACCTGGACGAGGAGCATCTTTCACTGAAGTCACACCATTCGTGAACTTCCTACTCCATTCGTAGACTTGCTGCTGTGACATACATGCATCACCGTACTGAACCTTCATTCGTTTATGAATTTCAATAGGTTTCACACCTTCACTACGCCAAAACCGAATGACAGAACGCTGTTCTTCCCTGGTGCAAGTCGCAAGTGGGGCGGCCATCTTTATACTCATACTGCGACGGTATGTGTGCATCTGCACTATGCTGCCACCTACAGGCCATTCTGCACGCTGTTTGTAGCACGGTTACCAAGTTACAGGATAACGGCGCGAAATTTCGATTTCTTATTATAAATTTAAGGTTTTCATTTGGCTCACCCTCGTATATATACAGTGCCAGAA
This sequence comes from Schistocerca americana, assembly GCF_021461395.2. Lineage (NCBI taxonomy): Eukaryota > Metazoa > Arthropoda > Insecta > Orthoptera > Acrididae > Schistocerca > Schistocerca americana. Next base: position 548,542,793 of record NC_060119.1, read on the forward strand.
ACAAATTAGAAAATCCTTTTAAAGTTTTCCAGTAAACTAGAGATTTATTGTTGCAACAGGGTATACGGAGTACATGGAATGATTATATTTACAGATCAGTAGCACAAACGGTTCTAATGTACCAGGTATACATCCATACTGAAACACCCGCGTTAGTGCACAGTGTAGTCTAGACGGGCTGTTATGCAGGCGATCACTCTGCCATACAGTAGATCGTACGGATGGTAGATACTGTCCTTGGATACGTTGTGAGACAGCTGTTCGACCTGTTCATGTAGTTCTGCAACAGTTGTCGGCTGACAAGTCGCACGAATCACTTCTCGTTTCATTGTATCCTACCCGTGTCCGAAGACCGTGCTGGCCAGGAAAGTTGCTGCACGCCTTACAGAGTATGTTGAGTTTCACGGGCAGTTTATGTCGAGCATTATTCCACTGGAACAACACATCACGTTCCTGATGCAAGAATGGCAAAAGAAGGGGTCTACAAATATTCTGCACCTACCAAACGCTGGCTAGCGTCAGCTCTGGAACAACCAAAGGTCAACGAGAATCGTAGCTTATCACATCACAGACATTAAGGCATGTGGTGAGGCCCGTGAAACTTGGACACACGCACTCCACGGACAGTGCTCACCAGGTCTACGTTGTATGGGCAAACAACCATTACTTGCATGCGGTCAGAATCTGCTTTCATCGCTGAAGACCACACGGCGCACCATCCCATTTTCCAAGTGATCCTTTGACGGCACCAGTCGAGCAGTGCGCGTCGATGCTGCGGCGTGAGTGGAAGATGTGTTACAAGTGCGCGTGCCCGCAGCCCCACAGCTAATAGCTGTTTCGCGACACTTCGTGTTGACACGTATGGACTAACAAGCCCACTTATCTGTGCTGTGGTAGCTGTACGATCTGCCCCTGCTGCCCTTTCAATGCGACGATCCTGGCGGGCATCTGTGCTGCATGGACGTCCAGAACCTCGTCTATGGGTGTGAGAATTTTCACTGACAACAGCATCGTTGCACAGCTGACGCAGCATGTCCAGTTTCTGAGGGAATTCTTCGAAAGGACCATTCCGCCGCTCGGAAGGCCTCTTCAATTCTCTCTCATTTCGCTGTAGGAAGCACGAGTGCATCTCCGTGGTATGGTTGACAGCTTGCTTCATATATTTGCTCCACACTGAGTCTTCTGGCTGTGAGCATTCCTTATTAAAGGTTAGACACAGATGGCGCACTGGTAGTTGGCGGACTACGCTATCTGTTGGGAGAGGACGTTGAAACAATTATCAATGCATCTACTATCATCGGATCAAATTCGAGGTCGTCTTTGCAGGTGTAGTGTATACAGGGTGGTCCATTGATAGTGACCGGGCCAAATATCTCACGAAATAATCATCAAACGAATAAACCATAAAGAACGAAATTCGTCTAGCTTCAAGGGGGTAACCAGATGGCGCCATGGTTGGCCCGCTAGATGGTGCTGCCATAGGTCAAACGGATATCAACTGCGTTTTTTAAAATAGGAACCCCCATTTATATTACATATTCGTGTAGTACGTAAAGAAATATGAAGGTTTTAGTTGGACCACTTTTTTCGCTTTGCGATAGATGGCGCTGTAATAGTCACAAACGTATAAGTACGTGGTACGACGTAACACTGCGCGAGTGCGGACGGTGTTTGCTTCGTGATACATTACCCGTGTTAAAGTGGACCGTTTACCAATTGTGGAAAAGGTCGAAATCGTGTTGATGTATGGCTATTGTGAACAAAATGCCCAACGGGCGTGTGCTATGTATGCTGCACGGCATCCTGGACGACATCATCCAAGTGTCCGGACCGTTCGCCGGATAGTTACGTTATTTAAGGAAATAGGAAGTGTTCAGCCACATGTTAAACGTCAACCACGACCTGCAACAAATGGTGATGCCCAAGTAGGTGTTTTAGCTGCTGTCGCGGCTAAGCCGCACATCAGTAGCACACAAACTGCGCGAGAATCGGGAATCTCAAAAACGTCGGTGTTGAGAATGCTACATCAACATCGATTGCACCCGTAACAAATTTCTATGCTCTAGGAATTGCATGGCGACGACTTTGAACGTCGTGTACAGTTCTGCCACTGGGCACAAGAGAAATTACGGGACGGTGACAAGATTGTTGACACGCGTTCTATTTAGCGACGAAGCGTCATTCACCAACAGCGGTAACGTAAACCGGCATAATATGCACTATTGGGCAACGGAAACTCCACGATGGCTGCGACAAGTGGAACATCAGCGACCTTGGCGGGTTAATGTATGGTGCGGCATTATGGGAGGAAGGCTAATTGGCAATCTAAATGGTGCAATGTATGCTGATTTCCTACGTAATGTTCTACCGATGTTACTACAAGATGTTTCACTGCATGATTGAATGGCGATGTACTTCCAACATGATGGATGTCCGGCACATAGCTCGCGTGTTGAAGCGGTATTGAATAGCATATTTCATGACAGGTGGATTGGTCGTTGAAGCACCATACCATGGCCCGCACGTTCTCCAGATGTGACGACCTCGGATTTCTTTCTGTAGGGAAAGTTGAAGGATATCTGCTATCGTGATCCACCGACAACGCCTGACAACATGCGTTAGCGCATTTTCAATGCATGTGCGAACATTACGAAAGGCGAACTACTCGCTGTTGAGAGAAATGGTACTGCCAAACTCATTGAGGTTGACGGACATCATTTTGAGCATTTATTGCATTAATGTGGTGTATACATGTAATCACGCTGTAACAGCATGCGTTCTCAGAAATGATAGGTTCACAAACGTACGTGTATCACATTTGAACAACCGAAATAAAATGTTCAAACGTACCTACGTTCTGTACTTTTAATTTAAAAAACCTACCTGTTACCAACTGTTCGTCTAAAATTGTAAGCCATATGTTTGCGACTGTTACAGCGCCATCTATCACAAAGGGAAAAAAGTGGTCCAACTAAAACATTCATATTTCTTTACGTACTACACGAATATGTAATAAAAAATGGTGGTTCCTATTTTAAAAAACGCAGTTGATATTCGTTTGACCTATGGCAGCGTTTAGTTCGTGAGATATTTGGCCCGGTCACGATCAATGGACCACCCTGTATATAGTTCATCCATCCTGGGAATCCAGAATCTCAACAATTTTTGTCTGTTATCGACTTCGATACTGGCAAGATATTGGTCCCGGGAATTCCAAGAGCATATCAAAATCCCTACAGAAGTTCCTCGAACTAGCCCAGATTTAGAAAAAGAAGCGAGCTGGGGACTTCAGGTTATACACGTAGAGAGAGAAGATATAATAAAACATTTTCTTTTTACTTTCTAAAACATGACATCTTACATTTTATGTTTGCATGATGTAATGTTCGTCTACCATGCTCTTTACGAATAATGAATGTAATGTATATTCAAATGGTAAAAAGATATTTCTTATATGATATAATTATAATCTAACAAGATTCAAATTTTTTACTTTATTTTTAATATGAAATCTTGCTTCTTGCCGAATTCCATGATTCTCGGTCAACGGAAAGCACCCTACAGGTTTTCATGAGTGTGTTTACGAGTTTGAAAATATGACATTAATGGTCGTATCTATTGATTGCATTCACTTAGAAGTTCAAAATTTTTACACTGCAAGGGGACCACATACCATAAGATGTGACATAAATCTGAATTTGATACGTTTGCCTGTTCCTGAGAAAAACGGTTTTAAGAGTCGTACAGACAGCAGACAGACAGACAGACAGACAAACGGACGGACGTACAAGAAAGCGGTCCTGTAAGGGCTCCGTTTTTACAGATTACGGAACGAAAAAGTAAAAATTAGACCATATAAACAAAACGTAGAATTTAGAAAAAGGAAATGGACGTAAAACGTCCGAACAAAAAGAACAAGTTACCTAAAATTACAGCAGCAGTACCCAGCCGTGTGGTCAGCGCATAAAAGAACGAGAGAATGATTGTACATTTATAAATTAAATGAAGTTTACAATGATTAGCGCTAGTGGCGTTAGTGAAATTACAGTTGCAGCAATTGAAAGTATATGTAATATATAAAACAAAAATTAGATCGTATATTAGAGGATGTAGAGTGGAATCACGTAAGAAACATGACAGTATAACGAGAAAAACACCTGGACGCCAGTGCTGAAAGCAATGAAGTGGTATCGTCGGCACAGGAGCAAACAGGATTATCAGCGCGGCCCCAGAGGCGCTTCTCGTTACATGCATGCATAGCCGTTTCGTAACGTTTGCTCAGCTCTCATGAGCACAGTTGGAGGGTATCTCGTGCATATAGCTGCTCTGGAGATAGCGCGGCTAAGTGCCTCCGGCTTGCGAAGAACGAAGACCCATTATATTAGCACGTAGCCCCCATCATCGCGTACTGCGTCCGAGAGTACAGGATAGTGAAACAAGGCACATTGCTCAAACACTACTCTAAACTGAACTTCCTACTGAATGTAGAACACTCCATTTCACAAAACGTTTAATTTAAAGAACTCTTCAAGTATTAAAAGACAATTACTAATGTACAACATCCATGACATGCTTAGTCGCTAAGATTGCTGATCAGAAACAGACGTTTCGTCCGTGAGCAACGACCTTTGTGCACAAAGGGCACAACTCTTTCTCTGAGGCAAATAAGATACGGTTAGTCTATCCTTGAATTAACGTTTAGACAGTCTCCTACCTGAGTGAGATTTTCACTCTGCAGCGGAGTGTGCGCTGATATGAAACTTCCTGGTGGATTAAAACTGTGTGCCGGACCGAGAGTCGAACTCGGGACCTTTGCCTTTTGAAGTTTGGAAGGTAGGAGACGAGGTACTGGGAGAATTGAAGCTGTGAGATCGGGTCGTGAGTCGTGCTTGGGGCAGCTCAGTTGGTAGAGCACTTGCACGCGAAAGGCAAAGATCCCGATCTCGAGTCTCGGTCCGGCACACAGTTTTAATCCGCCAGGAAGTTTCAGTATCCTACCTGCTTCGTGCAGTCGCTATCGGTAGAGTTGTGTTGTAAACTAATGAGGTTTGGATTCTGGTACGATTTTGGGTAGCTACCATTACTAACTGAAGGAAGACTGGGATTTGACGTCCCGTCGATATCGAGGTCATTAGAGACGGCATTTGCCTCGAGTTATTAAATAAAACTAAGAATGCCATCACGGTCGTTTACTGTAGTAAAACCCGCAAACATTACAGAAAACGAAATTATTTGCTTCCAGAGAGCTTTTGAAGTCTGGAACATCTGTTTTGTATATATGCAGACCGAAGCAACAAATGGAAATTTGTACCAAGGCCAAGATTCGAACGCAGGTCTCTTGCTTACTAAGCACAGTGGCTCTGCACGGACGACATGCCTCACTCCTCAGTCCAAATTCCTCTCACGTCTCAGCACACTTGTTATTCCCCCCAAACTCGAATAGCATTGCAGAGGCTCTCCAGCTTTATTGGAATAGCACCTCTGTAGCGAACAAAACGGGGAATCCTGCCTGAAACCCAGTCACCGATGTTTTCATCAAATGAAACTATGTGGTTCCAGAGACAGTTTGAAGTCTCAGATATCTATTATATATAAATGCAGAGTGGAGCACGAATTAAAAATTTGTACCAAGGCCAGGATTCAAACCTTGACCTTTTGCTCCGTAGGCAGATGCGCTGACTACCACGCCACCCTGGCACGATGGCTTTGCACAATGCACGGACTATCCTAGCACGCCTCTCTCCTCAGTCCAGATCCTCATTCACACCTCAGCCAACTTGGTATCCTGCCTAAACTCGAACAGCTTTGCAAACATCAGCATCGAACGAAATGGGGACCCTGCCTAAAACTCTGGCATAGGTTCTCTTATCAGATGAAGCCATGTGGTTCCATACTTTCATTTGATTAAAGATACTGTGTCTGGGTTTCAGGCAGGATCCTTCGTTTTGTTCGATGCTGAGGTGATATTGCAATTTTAATTTGTCGCTTCAGTCTGTATGTATACGCCACAGAAAATATATCTGATGGTAATGAACATACGGTACTTCATGGAACATTTTAAGATCATAGTCTACACGGACATCTCAGCCGGATCATGTCAAGGCGTCAAGTGACCGAGTTGATGCTCAGCAAATTCTACTACACAATATCGGACTGTTTAGTACTTCTTCGTACGCTTTCAGGTGAATCTACCACCTTCATTTATCTGACTGCACTGTAATAATACAACAATTTGTAGAATTCTTGGGTGTCAGCCCGCATCAACGTCGTAATTTCTCAAATGGCTCTGAGCACTATGGGACTTAACATTTGAGGTCATCAGTCCCCTGGACTTAGAACTACTTAAACCTAACTAACCTAAGGACATCACACACATCCATGCCCAAGGCAGGATTCGAACCTGCGACCATAGCGGCAGCGCGGTTCCAGACTGTAGCGCTTAGAACCGCTCGGCCACTCCGGCCGGCTCGTAATTTCTCCACAATATTTCGGCAAAGAGGCTTGTTGCCATCATCAAGTGGTTCCTGGTGGCCGCTTCTCTGCTCGCTTCGGCGTTCTATACACCGCTTATACCCACGTTGGCCATTACCCCCTCCATTACTTCTATACTCTCGCTGTCCGTGGCGTTGGCTGTGGTGGGCTAACAAGTGCAGCCCACTGTCTCTACACTATCGCCACCGGACGCGGACCTAGCTGTACGGAAACTCTCCGCTTATTTCCGGCTCACTGGAGGTTTTCACTCCTGATTCAGTTGTATGCCTTTATCTCTGTTAATAAGTCTGTCTACGGTCCCGATTTCAGAGGACTCTTTAATCACAGAAACCCAGCAAGAGAAACATTGTCTAAGTATCAAGGAATTGTTGTAATCTGTAGTGTGGCAAGTTTTGATACGATGGTCGGCAACAGCTGAATTCATGATCTGGAGTATTTAAGTGTGGCGTCTACGTTCGTGGAACTTCTCTTCCACCATGCGTACAGTGTTCCCAATGTATGCCTTACCGCAATGGCAGGAGACTGGGTAGACCCCTGATTCATGAAGCTCTAGATCAGACATGGGCAACCTTTGGTGACGGGCGAACCTGTTTCAGGTACTTACTTAAGCTCGTGGGCCGCCCCGTCACGTGACGCAACGTCGTAGCTCCTAGCACCTAAGTCAAGACTATAGCGTCTGTGATGTTAATGTTTATGGGGGTAACGCAACGGTAAGAACAGCACCCCTTTCTCAACACGTCATGCCAAAAAAAATCATGACTAAAAATACCCGTTTACATTTACTAACGTGTCGTGAACATTGTTTCTTTACTTACGACATTTTACAATAGCTCTCTTAAAAACTTTCGTTACAAGACTGTGCGGTTCCACTAGCAAAGAAACAATGTTTACGCAACGTAAATAATATGAAACGTCCCCTTTGAACAATCTTACATGACTGCGCTTAAACTGACACAATATATTTTGTTAGCGCAACGCAATCTGACTTTCAAAATTCCCTACAAAAGAATGGCCCTGACTAACATTAAACTATACCTTTCGCAAATCACTTACCTCACAAAAATCTTCGCTGCTCAAGTACTGCAATACAGCGAGCGCCACTACTGCCAGCTAAATAAAAGATTCAAACTATGGAAGGCACTAACTACTGATAGGGATAGTTAGCAAGTGAAAGATATTAATAGAGAACAAACAATGTATTTACCTTGATATCATCATATATAAATATAGCAGTTCATGACAAAAACTCCGCCATCTCTCCCCCCACATCCACCACTGCTGGCGGCTCACCTCCAACTGCGCAACGCTACGCGCTGTTCACATCCAGCTGCCACTGCCCAACACTACAATGGCAGACAACAATGCAAACTAGCCACAGACTGCACACAGCACAGCCAGTGATTTTCATATTGAGTGCTACGTAACGTTGCCAATAAGAAAACATAAACAGCCTACTTACATAGAGAAAACATAAACAGCCTACTTACATAGAGAAAACATAAACAGCCTACTTACATAGAGAAAACAAACAGCCTACTTACATAGAGAAAACAAACAGCCTACTTACATAGAGAAAACAAACAGCCTACTTACATAGCCCCCATGCTCCCCACACAAAATTTTACAAATTTTTTTTTGGGCAGTGGCCAATAATGATTTGATAAAATTTTTCATAATTAGAATAACAAAGAAATCAAATGCACACACTTATTGATACAATGTTGGTCAAAAGCTAAAATTTTCTCACAGTCCATAAAGATAGTCCTGATCATTCACCATAATAGTAATTACAGGTTTTTTTCACAAAGTCTCATTAGTAAAAGAAATTGCACACAGTGGATTTCCATGCAGTCTTGAAGAAGTAGTGTTGTCCTTCCAACGGAAAGACAGTGCTGACTCTTGACATGCTGACAGGTAATGGGCCACAATGGAGCAAACCCACAGCAGAGTCATTCGAAGTTTTGAAGAATATTGGTAGGTAGGTCATCACAGAGCAGACCCACTGGAGTCCTGGTAGAGATTGTGGTATTGGTGGGCCACCAGAGGTGCAGACCCACTGTAGTCCTTGTAGAGATAATGGTATTGGTGGGTCATCAAAGATGCAGACCCACTGTAGTCCTTGTAGAGTTAATGGTACTGGTGGGTCATCAAAGATGCAGACCCACTGTAGTCCTTGTAGAGATAGCCAGCAGCCATCTGTTGTGACTGTGCAGGTGCACAATCACCAGTGAAGAGTCTTGCAGTTAATATAGCAAGTCCATAAACCACCACTTGTGCACTCACAAAGTTTTCAGAACTGTCCTTAGAACCAACAATGCTGTTATCCAGTCCCTTGCTGAATTATTTACACACGCGTAAACGCTAACAGTCCCAACTTCTCACATATTGTGCATTACTATGACCACAGAAACGTGTGCAGTGAAATGTAACTTACAAGTTACTTATTTTGATGAACTGGTGTCAATTACAATTTTATAACATAAGAATACAATAACAAAGGTACAAAATACATCATTAAAAACATAACAATACAGATAACATTTGTAGTACAGGCTTTACAAAAGAATCGAACTAACATTTACATCAGTATTACAGGAATTATGACATAAGTAAATACATAAAAGATCAGAATAACTTTTGAAACAACTTCACACATGAGCATTAACACAAAACAGAATAAATAATGTCTAACATCTTTACAAAGTAAATAACATATTATTAATGCCAATTATATTCGAGGATAACAGTATTCCTCATCATAGTGAATGTAGCTTAGTATTAAAAGAGGAAAAAATTCTATGAAACTACACAGAGACAGGAAGAAAACAACTACACAAGGGTACACAAACACATAGTGGGATAACACCAATAGGAAAGGGTAGGGTTCGTTTTCAGTGTAACATTTGGTACTGCAGTCCAACCCAAAACTTCGTATATCTTTCCTCTTATTTCATCCTTTGTTTCCACCAAAAAAATTCTATCTAAGCATGCTTTCTGTATTTATATGTTCACACATTTCTCACCTCAACATTTATTTCCAAGAAAATCCTACCTAAACCTGTTTTCTGTACTTTTTTTTCGTATAACTTCTCAATGCATTTCTTCCAATTCATCGAAACTCATTCTCTTAGAGGCTACCCCCTCTTAAGCTAACTTAAATCTACTGAGCTCAGATGCTAAACTAAGGAACGAGGCAATGCAGCAGCACAAAATAAGTAACACAAACAACAATGACCAAAAAAATGGAAAATTGCAAAGCAAGCTACAGTAAATCTAAATTACCAAGCAATGCAACATTACAACTAATATGACCCAATGTGCAGCAACAAGAAAAATAAATGAGTAGTAAAATTGGCTTAGCAGAGTAACACAAAGTCAAATTCAGTAACACTACACCTGGCAAACAGCAGTAACTTATACCTAAACATGACATAGCTCAAACAGAAAAAATATTACAGTAAAAACAACAATGCAGATAAGGGAAATGTATATTCACATCTTAATATCTATGTAATTAAAGTGGTGCACCACAACAACTGATTGTAAAAAGAAATATTACCATGTACTTGAAAAGTAATTATGTATTACTGTTACTAGTTCCTTCTTATTGTTCTTTCCTTTCCAAGTGCTCCTTTTTTAAAGAATGTGGATCATAAAATAATTATTTAATAGATCTGTTGACAGAAAGTGTTCACATTGGCAAATGCATTTCATTTTATAAAAGCAATGCTGCAACACAGCTGGAAACCAGATATCAAATGAAATAAGCAACTATGAAAAGCAATGCATAAAAATATCATTCAGTAGTCATGTGACATTTCATAAGTTAGTAGAAATTCTCTCAACTCTCATAGAAAGACGCTTGTCATAATCAGGTGTGCAGATGTAAAAATGTTTCTTGTCATTTTATTACGCATTTCAGTAAATATCATAAATTACGAGCTCCACAGTATGCTTTCAACAAGGAAATGTCAGTAGCACAGACAATGGCCTCCCCTTTTTTTTTTTCTACCTGTGCCACTGAAAGGCTAATGGCTTTTTTTTTTTTTTTTTTTTTTTTTCGGGCGGCTGTCGCCCAGGTGGGTGCCCGCGATGCATTACGTGCAGGTGGTCACTTAACTTTCTTACGGAAATATTTACGACAGCAGTTTCCGCTACAGTGACAGTCTCACATAAAAATATTTCACAGGTCAAGAATTAGCGTTGCAAATCTGTAGAAACAAAATCCTATAAATATAAGTGTCCAAAACAATTTTCGCCGGCATTGTGATACATTCACACATTTACACACATTTCATAACTCTTAAAGTACGATTCTTGGTTTCCAACATCCTGTTTCACAAGTCAAGAGTCCCTACCCACTATTCATTACTCCTTACCTTATTACACATACACGTATCCATCGACACTCGTCAATATTTCGTCATTATAAATATGAAGCATAATCAAATAACTCATATAGCCTCAGCCTATTAATCATAAACATACCTCAGCAGCATAATACACATCGCCGTCGTAAAAATAACATCATAACACCTCAGTCGAATCTCAAAATCGTCGTAGCTTCCTCCAATAATTAAAAAAATTCTCTGCTCATGTCAAAAGTGTCATCTGCCTCAAACGTACTTTAAAAATCATGAATCCATACCAAATACATCATTCAAAGCTCTCATAGTATCACAATGATTCCGAAAAAATATGAACAGTTCACACAGTACAGACAAAATACAATTTCGTAAGTGTGAAGTTATCCAACGGTGTAATTACGTAAACATGTGTCACTGACGTAGTAAAAAACATGTTTATCTCTCAGTTAAATGATCAGATAGCTGTGTAATTTGTGTGTTAGAGAAATATGGTACCGATGTGTAAAGTTGTATAAGCAAATACCATATTAGCTAGGGTTCCTTGTGGTTGCCACACACATGGTACACAAAGTAAGCATGTACCCCCCCTGAGGATTAATGTAATTATACCCTCAGGTGTTACAGATTACAGCAATGGAATGAAATGTATCACGGAAAACCTTTGTATCATTGTACTTCAAATATCTTTAAAAATTAATCTTTTAAGTACAAAATTAATCACTCAAATACGTGTAATGTAGCGCTAAACTGTGCGTCTTGTTGTAAGATAATCTCTGTGGAAGTGTCGTAGTTATTGTCCTCCGAAAGCTAAGTTCCGCAAAAGTCAACGTACTTACCTCATGATAAACAAAAGTGAAATGCTTTGCGTATAGATATCTTAGTTATTACGCTTATTGTCGTGATGAAGAAAGTACTGTGCTGTAACGTATTGTGGTGCTATGGAAAAGGCTGTCTCCTTGTAGCTATACCACAAAAGTTACTACTAAAACATGTTTTACTTTCCAGAAAAATTCAGAAAAACTGTGCAGATATAAAACAGATACTCCGCAAAAGCAACAATGTAAATTGTGTCACACATTAGTAACGTCGTGATATAATCGTGTAGCTGTCACGTAAACTAACCACTGTGTCATCTGGTATCTCTCAGAAAGTACTTTAAATCCGGAATGTATTTTCAAGTAAATCAAAATGTTGCATTAAAATCTCATTAGCAGTACCAGTATATGTCCTAAGTATGTAAGCCTGATAGTCGTTACGTAATCGTGCAACTAACAAGCAAGAATGCACAACTAACAACACTGTGTCGTCTGTTCATTATAACAATGCATTCGTAATTTTTGTTTAAATAAGTTCTCTTGGTTCTTGACTGGATATTTAACTTCAAACATTGTTGTATGTTAACAGTTTCTTAAGTCTGACACAGCATACTAGTAATGTAAAGGGAAACGTTATATGGCAAAGACAAAGTTAAAAGGCAGATTATCTTTCAATAATCGGTTTTACATGTGAAATGTGGTACAATCTTTTACTCTTCAAAGTATTCAGAATTTCAGCTTGAACGCAATTATCATGCAGTATACGTCGGTAAAGAATACTGAAATTTTTCACAAGGTTAGCGTCAATGTTATTTTTCTCTGAGCCAGCCGGCGCACGTGGGTGCCTGCGGCGCGAGTCATTGTCTGTCTCTTTGTTGGCGCGCGTTGTTATTGGGATTAGGAGACCTAACTTCTACAAATTCGCCTTGCCGAGAGGGCCCAGCTCTGTTAGAATCCCGCCAGTTCTGATGCAATTCAGGTCTGTCGTTACGATGACATCGTCTGTCGTCATGTCGGTAGTTCCTGTAGTTTCTTTCTTGTCGGTTAAGTTGTGGAGAATTTCTCCCTGAATCGTAACTGCGCGCTGGTCCGTTGCGTCTAAAGTTATTCTGTCTCCCTTGATAATTGTTTTGGTTCCCATATTGTCTGTTTCTAAGGTAATCTCTGTCATATTCTTTACTACGGAAATGCGATCTTTCTCTGTAACTATTGTTACTCTGCCAGTGGTTGTCATATGGGTGGTGTCTGTTTTGGTCACGATTTGCGTTGTAAGAATAGCCTTGTCGTGTCAAGTTATTACTTCTTTCATCGCGGAATTGCGACAGATGTGACCTGTAATTGTTGTGTTCCTGGTTTCGCGTTCCGCGATTGTCAGTGTCAATTTCCAATTCTTGTAAGAGTCCCTGAAATGCTTCAATGTCGTCTTTGCAACGTCCTGCCAAAATAATATGTCGTAAATGTTCCGGCAGTTTGATTAAGCAAATGCGGATGAGTTCTGAGGGGCTGTATGGGTTTGAAAGATACTGATTCTTATGCAACATGTCTTCAAAATATTTCATAAGACTGGAAAATTCAGATTGTTCGAAACGTTTCATCATTATGATGCTATGTTTTACTCGGTCTTGTGTGGCTTGAGACCAATATGCTGAGAGGAAGGCATGGTAAAACTCTCCTTCACTGTGGCAATCGTGAATTACCGATCGCATTCTTACAGCTGGTTCATTCTCCAAGTAGCCACACATAAATTCTAATCTGTGTTCTAACGACCAGTTGGGAGGAAAACAATGCGAGAATTGATGGAGCCATGCTTGTGGATGAATGTCGTTGCCAGAATTCTTAAATGTTTTGAATTTACGTGTAGTAATGAACAGCTTATAGTCAAAATCATCATGTCGGCGAGTCGCATATCGGTCATTGTTAGGTCGTGTCGGCCGTTCCATCTCAAAATTCGGTGCACATTGCCAATTTCTTTCATAACTTCCGAAATGCCCTGTGTTATTATTTTGTGGCTGTTCCGTATTTCTATGTCCCTCTTCCCGTATTGGGGCGCGAGTGTCCTCTGAAATTCGTAATTCTTGTACTACCTGTGTCAGCTGATCTTGTACTTCCCGGATTTCTCTTTTGTACTGTGTATTGATTTGATTTTGATTCTGTTTGAATTTTCTAATTTGTTCATACTCTTCTGTGTCAGTGAAGGCTACAGGTCTTGTGTCATTCAGATCATCATCTACCTTTGTAGATAAGTTAGTGATCTGATCCGAAAGTTCGGCTACTTTCTCCGATAGTGAACACATTTCCTCAGTGTGTTTTTCTGAACCAAGTTTCAGACTGTTCATTTGTGTTGAAATCGAATCTACTGTGTCCTTTAAGTTTTCCTGAGTTTTTGCAAGTTGCTTAACCGAATCGGTAGATGCAACTGAGTCAATTTTAGCCCACAAGGTCTCATGATTTTCATGAACAATGGTTTGCAGTTCTTTTATGGCTGCTTCGTGATTCTGTAATGCATTTTCATGCCGCGAAAAAATAGGTTGAAAATGCTCACAAATTTGTGTTTTTACGTCATTACAGACTTTTTGACATTTCGATTCAATGTTATGTAACTCAGTAGTTAAATCTTCACGTGTTTGTTCAGGTGTGGTGTCTAACTTTTGAAGATTTTGTTCCAGTGTGTCTAACTGTTGCTGTGTTTGTCTCTGGTGTTGTTCCATTGTGTCTAACTTTTTAAGATTTTGTTCCACTGTGTCTAACTTTTGAAGCTTCTGCTGTGTTTGTCCCATTTGTTGTATTAATTATAATAACAATGCATTGGTGTCTGAAACATGTTCCTCAGTGCTTTTCGGCAGTGAATTTACACCGGAAACGTTCACATTTTGACAAGAAGTAATGTGTCTTGACTTATTTGAGAAAACGGTGAGGATCCAAAACCTGAATCTACAGTATTTGCGAGATCGTGTCGTGTCATTTCGGCTTCCTGAGGCGAGCTATTGCCGACCGATCGATCGATAATGCTTCCCTCTTCACTAATTGTTTCACTGTCCACGCCATTGTTTGACGCCCGCTCCATTTCCCTGTGCACAGTTACCAAATTACTACTTTGAACATTAGTAAATTCATTACTCTGCGGCGCTGATAAGCTACGCTCGTCGTCACTATTATTTCTCAGTTTAGTTTGGAGCCTAGTGTTACGTTTTTCACACGCCATAATTGTCACAATATTTCACACGATAACACAGAAAAGCACAATTTGAAGTGCAAAAATAGGAGAACACATTAACATAGCACTGAAAATAATATCTAGTTAATTGCAAGCGTAGCTGCGAAATACTTGGTGCAAATCTATATGCATGCCACAACTGTTTTACTGTACAACAATGAAAGGCTGCAACTACAAAGGAGATTCTCTCTACAATTACGCGCTAGCAATAAACAAAAGCTACACTAAATACACAAACTACAAGAAAAAAATCAGAAGATTCCAGTGAGGTATCCTAGGCTAAGGGTCGACATATGAAACGTCCCCATTGAACAATTATACAGGACTGTGCTTAAACTGACACACAATATTTTGTTAGCGCAACGCAATCTGACTTTCAAAATTCCCTACAAAAGAATGGCCCTGACTAACATTGAACTATACCTTTCACAAATCACTTACCTCACAAAAATCTTCGCTGCTCAAGCTACTGCAATACAGCGAGCGCCACTACTGCCAGCTAAATAAAAGATTCAAACTATGGAAGGCACTAACTACTGATAGGGATAGTTAGCAAATGAAAGATATTAATAGAGAACAAACAATGTATTTACCTTGATATCATCATATATAAATATAGCAGTTCATGACAAAAACTCCGCCATCTCTCTCCCCACATCCACCACTGCTGGCGGCTCACCTCCAACTGCGCAACGCTACGCGCTGTTCACATCCAGCTGACGCTGCCCAACACTACAATGGCAGACAACAATCAAACTAGCCACAGACTGCACACAGCACAGCCAGTGATTTTCATATTGAGCGCTACGTAACGTTGCCAATAAGAAAACATAAACAGCCTACTTACATAGAGAAAACATAAACAGCCTACTTACAATAAATGTAAAGATATGGGATACAAGGCATCATGAAACGTCATCACGGAAAAGCAAACGCCTATAACAGCAACTGGTTGCAGGTAATTCATAACAAATTATCTTCAGTTTCAACTTTTTGAGTTTTCTAATACGTCCACAATGGACAAAAATTATTCATTAATGTATATATGGAAAATTCCGAAAATAAGCTGCAGGCGGAGGACAGCGCGGGATCCTCGGCTTCTGTCCTCTCTCTCTCTCTCTCTCTCTCTCTCTCTCTCTCTCTCTCTCTCTCACGAC
This sequence comes from Schistocerca americana, assembly GCF_021461395.2. Taxonomy (NCBI): domain Eukaryota; kingdom Metazoa; phylum Arthropoda; class Insecta; order Orthoptera; family Acrididae; genus Schistocerca; species Schistocerca americana. The sequence continues at coordinate 548,558,838 of NC_060119.1, forward strand.
CTTCTTCCGCGGGCTGGATTGAAACCACTCGCGAGCCGCCGATTGCCCACCCGTGGTCTAGATCATCCTTTACTGAAGCTAGTAGTGTCGAGGTCTTAGGGGGTTGGAAAAAACAGAACTCACATTTTCTTCTAACAAAAATCTGCAGATTTTTCTGGAGGTGTGATTTGTGCTCCTCGTTTTTCCTGCTGTTGTCTTAGTACAACGGCTTATCTACTTATTGCTGTATCCATTCCTTCGGAAGGTTGTCTGTAGGTACATCATCATAATTCGAATGATGGCCATGTCACAGATGGATCGCGCCCTGTAAAGAAATGTAAATAAAACGTCTTTACTCAGGAGTTGTGATGACTCAGCTACAGATCAGTGTGTCTAGATTTTCTGTAAACGGTGTCCAAGATAGGACAAAGCTGCCGCCCGCCTCCCCGCCTCCCCGCCCCCCAGCTCTTATTTCTCTACACACACACACACACACACACACACACACACACACACACACACACAAATACATTATACTATTCCTTCGCCACTATTCACTCCTGCATCATTTCACTTAAACAACACACACACACACACACACACACACACACACACACAAATACATTATACTATTCCTTCGCCACTATTCACTCCTGCATCATTTCACTTAAACACTACACACCACCAAAGGTGCATATTAATAAAAACTAAAACTAACCTGTATTTATTTAACTGCCAAGACAAAATTTTTATGTACAGAGTAAAAAAAAAGATAAAAGTAATAATTTACTTGAAATGTTTTGTAACGGTCTCTTAATATGGTCAGGAATGAAACGAGGGGATTTGGCACAGTTCATTCACTGTTACAACATACAAACTTATTTTTCACAGACTGAAGTATACTAAATCAAATTAAGAATTTAATTAAACATCAATTTATTTGAAAACTTAACAATAATTAGTGACGACAGGTAACGCCAATTATAATTCGCACATAGTCACTGTTTGCCAGACCATAAGATAAAAGAAAAATGATACAAAATTCAATCAAAATTTAAACAGCGATAAAAATTACGAAAACTTCATGAGCAGAAAATAGCAGTAAAAATGTTCAAATGTGTGTGAAATCTTATGGGACTCAACTGCTAAGGTCATCAGTCCCTAAGCTTACACACTACTTAACCTAAACTATCCTAAGGACAAACACACACACCCATGCCCGAGGGAGGACTCGAACCTCCGCCGGGACCAGCCGCAGAGTCCATAATTGTAGCGCTTCAGACTGCTCGGCTAATCCCGCGCGGCAGATAGCAGTAAACGTAATAAAACTGAACTGGCCACATAATAGTTTAGTGCCAAACTACAAGTTACCAAAGAAGGAGAACAAAGATTTAAAACCTCATGAAACAGTCATGGTAGCAAGGCTTACAGAGTTCCGCGACAATATTCCAATAATTAGAAATTACATTAAACAAAAATTACTGTTGAGATCTCGAGCACTAGTAAAATGTTTAAGTAACTCAAAGAAACAATGAGGTTATAAAAATGGAATTAATAAAAAGACTGACTCATAATTGCTCTAAAATTTCAACATATTTGAACAGGAGCATTAAAACACGCGGCTACGGTTGGAAGAAAACACTGCAGAAAATGGACAGAGCGAGCTTTTGCTGCTCTAGGCTAGTGCACAGAATCGCGTAAACAGGCAGCTGTGTAAGCCACTGCCGACCGCCGTGGCCGAGCGGTTCTAGGCGCTTCAGTCTGGAACCACACGCTGCTGCTACGGTCGCAGGTTCGAATCCTGCCATGGGCATGGATGTGTGTAATGTCCTTAAGTTAGTTAGGTTTAAGTAGTTCTAAGTCCAGGGGACTGATGACCTCAGATGTTAAGTCCCATAGTGCTTAGAGCCATTTGAACCATTTTTGTAAGCCACTGGGCCCAGAATGAGTGGGCTGACAAGTATCGGTAAACAGCACCGATACTAGAGCACAAGCAGTCTTAACAAATTCCCTGTAGTACAAATAAATTCCAGTACGTGCCAGCTCATGTCACAGCCAAGATTATAACAAACAGCGATTACAGTTCCAATGTTAATGCAGTTTCTTATGAAGCGACACTCGAAATTTTCGTCGTCCAACAAGTTAGCAGAAAATTTAAGATACCACTTACACTTGGCTTAAGGAAATCTCGGAATTAAATGGTTATACGAAATCCTCCTGAAGCAATGACTAACCCAACCCCCAGCCATTCCTCTTAAATTCTACGCCTCCTGGGCACGTAGACAGGCCTGGCTAAGCTCACAACGGACAATGTGTTACGTGCTGCGGTCGGCAGGAAAAAGGATTTACAGTCAATCTGAATACACTTTATTATAATTAAAGAAAAAACGCCTTCTTGCCATACACTAAGTTAAAACGCAATAACAACAAGAAAACCCACAACTCTTGTGGTGACAAACTAAATAAGGAAACAAGACAATGGAAGAAAAGTACTGACCAAAATCTACTCCACGCAATACGACGTAAAAAGTGCTACTACAGTGCGACAGCGAGTGAATACAAAGCTAGGGCTGACGTAAGTACTGGGCGGAGCTGTTCCTAGCGCTGGGTAAACACTGCCGGTCTGACGGTTTAGGCGTGCTTATATAGACAGGTCGGCGGAGCGCTACATCAGTCATATGATTTCCGATTGGTGGAACACTGTCACATGTTGTCTGACGAAGTAGTTCCGTGTTTATTTGGAAAGTCTTATTGTTTCGGTCTGCTGCGCGATTTTTCTCCCGCGGGCCCTCTAACAATAAGGGGTCGCTACGACACAATGTATTCTAAAACAAACTAAAATTTCCATATAAACCACTTAAAATAAACACACGATATCCACTGCCTGAAGCAGTATAAGCAGTACATTAGCCGCAATAAATAAGACACATAGGAGCTAAGTACAGAGAGATGGTTAATGTTCCGCCAAATGACAATCACAAATTGAGCGCAGTATTTATCATAAATGTTCAAATCACATTGTAACTAACCTGTTTCTACGGGTTATTATTAACGTGAGAAGATTAGAGCCGCCACCGACTCTAACCATACAACTAATCAAAGGTTTGGCCGAGTCGGAAAATAAATTAATTTGATCACAGACCAAAAACATAAAAATGCGTATGCCGTGATATCGCTCATGGGGGATGCGGTGTAATTAATAGTATTTCCCGTGCACTGTCCACGAGAATCAAACATTTAAAATAAAATAGTACATGCATGAACACTGTGCAGAAGATCAGCTCCCAGCAACACATCTGAAAATAAGACTTAATCTAAAGCATTTGTTTTAAAATAAAAGGGGGAACTAATCACTGGACCTGTGCGTAAGGAAACGCTTTGGATGTGCTAACAGGAAAGCTACGAGGTTAGTGGCTTAGGTGCAAAAACGTAACCTCGGAATGCAAGAGAAAATTGTGTATAAAATCATTTACTCCTAAGATATGGATGTGAGGCATGTACATAATTCCTAATAACATTAATTTCTAAAACATTGAAGAAAAGCATCGATACATACGCCGTTATAATCTACACCTAAAATCATTGGTGTGAATCATTCACACAACTGCTGTTGCCTGATAACTGACCGCAATAACTCGTGAAACGGTACTCGTTTCTCAGTACACCCGCGTACGCGCGTGGTTAGTGGAGACGCAATTTCTAGGTATCGTGGCCAAGTTGCAACAATATCACATCACACAATCATGAACAGTTAACATTGTTTAAAACAAACATGAGACCGGACAGTTAGTGATGACGGTAGCCCAACAAACTCTAATGTTCAACTACGAGGTCGGCTCCCACGGACGAAAGATACATAAAGCAAGGAAAATGTACGAGAAGGCAAAGCTATTAACATTTAGAAAAATGAAAGCTTATACAGTCACAGCTGAAGGCAAACAGACATTCATACAGAAGCGAGTGCTCACTTCTTATCGACACCTTTGTGTGGCGCTCTTCCGGTGGATCCAAGTCTGCTATAGAAATTTACTAAAAGAAAAATCTGCCAAAGTTTTGCATTCCTTGCTGCGACAAGGCAAAGCAATCTTTCAGAGTTGAAAAGCGAGACCAAAAGCTAACAGCTCTCCCCTCGTCAAGTAACAACGCACCACGCAGTCAGTCTAACTCACCCTTCTTCGACTGGAGAACAGCTGTGGATGCTTCCCGTACCGGCGGCAGACTGCCTCCCTTTTACTTCTCCAGCCTCTTCCACGCTCCGCGTGGAGCGGAAAACCTAACGCAGGTGGATTTCTCACAATTAGCGCAAACCTCTTTGCCTACTTGACCTCTATGAGAGTTGGCTATTCTGTACAACTTCTGCTGAATCTGTATGACTATCGCAGACTTTCTGCAGCAGACTACGCCACCATCTAGCAACGTGACACACAATCACATTCAATCACACCAATATGAGAGTTATGAAAAAAGAGAAACAATCAAAAGAAAGAGAAATGTCAGTGAAAGTGGGCTACCGGACTAATAAAAGGTGGCTACAGGACCCTTTCAACATGTTAAGTCATACGGTTCTTAACACTAACCCTAATAACATCCGCGCAATACGAAAGTCAACTTTCACACCAGTAATAGACAATCTATGAGTATATTAAACATCGACCAATACCGTGCGCCAGAACTAATGTCAGCTGATAGTTACTTGCTTCAAGGAAGGCCAGAATTAATAACAGGTTGGTAGGTGCACTTTAAACACACATAAACGCTACATTGCCAACGAACTTCAGAATAAGCTCTTTGTAGAGGCAGGCAAAACTGTTAACCCAAATCAAAGGCGCCACGGACACTTCAAATTCACAGATCAAACTTCCAGTAAGGTGCAATATACAAAGATCTAATAAAAGTATTTAAAAGACCTTTTTAACACGGGTTCTTGCTCATACAATTCAGTCTGCCATTTCCATGGAGGTGCGGATTTCCGTACCAAAAGACAGAACCAGTGCATCCAGAACTTCCGGTAAACGCACCTCTGACATCTCGGCGTGTTTCCAATAACCCACTCCTGAGGTTCCTCGGTACTGCAAGCCAAACACAGGCCGACATGATCCCCCGTATATCCTTCCCAGTTTACGCCAACAGCGAGAAAGGGCTTCCTTTACACTTGTTTGCTCCACTGATACTCCCATCATCATACTAACCGCCATCCTGCCCTTATGGGCCCAGCAAGCCGGCCCTCCATCCATGCCAGAGTGAGATGCGTTCGCTGGGCAACATCTTAGAGTGAAAGATAAGAAAATATAGATATCGATACTGTACGGCAAGCTGCCATGGCTCAATACTGGTCTACAACATTGCTAATGCATTGCTATTAGCAGTCGTCTCAGCTGATTTTAAGGGTGCTGATTTCTGATCTGAGGTCGGCGTTTTTCTGAAAACTTCTGGTTTCCTGCAGTTGCCAAATATCATTTTCTCCTGTTTTCATCATTTAATCATAATGCAGTTGCATAAATATTTGATTTGAGTCTCTTGCACATAACTAGGAGATAAAAATTAAATTAAATACAAATTACACATAACCATATTCTAAATTTCTTCAGTGGTACAAATTGAAACTTATAACTAACACATTCTATTGAGGCAGAAATTTTTGTTTCAAGTTCTTCTGTATGTGAGATGCTACGGGAAATTTTGTTTAATACTCCAACATTAGCCTGCCATCGTATGTTTTTTTCCATCTCCCTTGATAGCACTCTTCCATAGTCTTGACGACCTGATGAAACAGTTCGCCTTGCTCATCGCCGATGTCGCCTAAGTTTTCAGGGATTTTATCAAGAAAACTGTATAGGAAATGGAGTCTGACCATATTACATCCCAGGACATGAAATGCTGACAAGGTGTCAGCTATGAGGCTTTCATAGATAGCAGCTTCTTTCTTACCAAGAAAGTTTCCCATGCAGCTCTTTCCTTGATGTTCACCTATATGAAAAATTTTTCATCACGTACAAGTTCCCGAATGTGAGGTCCATTAAACAATGTTGCCTTGATCTTCTCAAGGAACAAAGCAGAAAGAGCACTCAGCATATACTGGAAGCATTCACCACCTCTAACTAATGCTTTAACAAACTAGACACATCAAGAAAAAGTTTTGCATCATCCCGGTACCCAGAACTCCTGAAGATAGACATTGACTATGGATACTGTATCATAGACACAGTCCCTTTGACTGTTCATAGATCTCACTAAACCCGCCCAAAGATGTAAACAACCATGCATGACCAGCGCCTATTAGACGGATGGAGTCCGACAGCCGATCAGTTCCAGTCATTCCACCAGGAAGGTGGTGCATGGCTCGTGTTGTCTGTAGTTCAACCATGCCTAGGCGGTCAATGCCGCGGTTCTATCTCGTCCGCATTGTTACTTTGTGACAGGAACGGCTCTCAACAAGGGAAGTGCCCAGGCGTCTCCAAGTGAACCAAAATGTTCAAATGTGTGTGAAATCTTATGGGACTTAACTGCTAAGGTCATCAGTCCCTAAGCTTACACATTACCTAACCTAAATTACCCTAAGGATAAACACACACACCCATGCCCGAGGGAGGACTCGAACCTCCGCCGGGACCAGCCGTACAGTCCATGACTGCAGTGCCTAGACCGCTCGGCTAATCCCGCGCGACTGAAGTGAACCAAAGTGATGTTGTTCGGACATGGAGGAGATACAGAGAGACAGGAACTGTCGATGACATGCCTCGCTCAGGCCGCCCAAGGGCTACTACTGCAGTGGATGACCGCTACCTACGGATTATGGCTTGGAGGAACCCTGACAGCAACGCCACCATGTTGAATAATGCTATTCGTGCAACCACAGAACGTCGAGTTACGATTCAAACTGTGCGCAGTGGGCTCCATGATGCGCAACTTCACTCCCGACGCCCATGGCGATGTCCATCTTTGCAACCACGACACCATGAAGCGCGGCACAGATGGACCCAACAACATACCGAATAGACCGCTCAGGATTGGCATCACGTTCTCTTCACCGATGAGTGTCGCGTAGGCCTTCAACCAGACAATCGTCGGGGACGTGTTAGGAGGCAATCCGGTCAGGCTGAACGCCTTAGACACACTGTCCAGCGAGTGCAGCAAGGTGAAGGTTCCCTGCTGTTTTGGGGTGTCATTACGTGCGGCTGACTTACGTCGCTGGTGGTCATGGAATGCGCCGTAACAGCTGCACGATACATGAATTTCACCCCCCGACCGATAGTGTAACCATATCGGCAGCATATTGGCGATGTATTCGTCTTCATGGACGACAATTTGCGCCCCCAACGTGCGCATCTTGTGAATGACTTCCTTCACGATAACATCACTCGACTAGAGTGGTCAGCATGTTCTCCAGACATGAACCCTATCGAACATGCCTGGGATAGATTGAAGAGGGCTGTTTATGGACGACGTGACCCACCAACCACTCTGAGGAATCTACGCCGAATGGCCGTTGAAGAGTGGGACAATCTGAACCCACAGTGCCTTGATGAACTTGTAGATAGTATGCCAAGACGAATGCAAGTATGCATCAATAGAAGAGGACGTGCTACTGGGTATTAGAGGTACCGGTATGTACAGCAATCTGGACCACCACCGCTAAAGATCTCACTGTATGGTGGTAAAACATGCAATGTGTGGTTTTCATTAGCAATAAAAAGTGCGGAAATGATGTTTATGTTTTCTCTATTCCAATTTTCTGTACAGGTTGCGGAACTCTCGGAACCGAGGTGATGCAAAACTTTTTTTGATGTGTGTACGTAAGCAAACCCAATTTCATGTGGAGTTGAGGAAAAATTATGTTTTCTCGACTTACATTTGGATCATTGACAAAATTTATCATACTGGCTTGCGGATTCTCATATATGGGGCGCTGCTTGTCTTTTTGTCGACTCATATTTCCCATTTGTGCTCCTGACGTTTTCATACGTTAATGTCAGTATTTATGTCATTAATCTCGTCTCGTAAATACACAATATGATGAAATGGAACAGGTGCACAGACATTTCCATTATGTAATAGAACACACTTGAGATTGCGTTTTGAACTGTCTCCAAATAAATGCCAGTCATCTTGATTGTACAATATAATCCCTGATTCCAGGAGATGGTCTGAGACGTTATGGAAGTAAACAAACTTATGTTCCTATGTAAAATACCAAAGAAAGACCTCCTTTCGCTTTTAGTAATGTGATTCTTTTGCTGTGCCACTCAGTATATATTTTTCTTTCAATCTGTAGCCCGACATTTAAGATGAAGTTTTGAAGGTCATTCAGCTCTGACTGGTTAAGCTGATGAGAAATTAAGGTCTATGAGGGCTTAGAGTACTACAGGTCAACGTCATTGTCTTCGCCTGCCTCCGTGGTTGGCTGCTATCTGAAACTGCGGCTGTAGTATATCATGTAAAAACTGGATGTAATTGCTCATATGAGTGCCTAGTATGTCTGACTGCTGAGAGGATATTAGGATATGTATGATATTTTATATGTTTTTCGTGCTTTCCCTTTGTAGTAATGATACAAAAATAGCACTCACTACTGATCCACTGTTTCTAGCCAGGACATGGAGGTTCCTAAAACTAAATCCTTACGCTTTCCTTTCGTCCAGGCACACAGCATTTCCTCACACTTATGACGTACAGTATTGGGGGGGGGGGGGGGGGTGGATGCTTTTTCTTGGTCGCCGAGAGTGAGTTCAAAGTACGTTTTATAAGCTTCCCTCACAAAGATATTATAAGCGTCTTTGATGAATAAGGGTCTAGTATCTACGAATGTAACAGAAGCTGTCTGGATGATTGTTACATTGACATCTTTTCATAGCCATGACGAAATGAGCTTGACGATAACAACCTTGACGATAGCAAAAATGTTCAAATGCGTGTGAAATCTTATGGGACTTAACTGCTAAGGTCATCAGTCCCTAAGCTTACACACTACTTAACCTAAATTATCCTAAGAGCAAACACACACACCCACGCCAGAGGGAGGACTCGAACCTCCACCGTGATCAGTCGCACAGTCCATGACTGCAGCGCCCTAGACCGCTCGGCTAATCCTGCGCGGCGACGATAACATAAACATGTAAGTACAGCAAATGGCTGGAGCTTAAAAGTGCGATATACATGAGAACCAGAGCATCGAGAGCAGAACAGATTTGATATTTATACTAAGCAGATTAAAATCATCAAGAATGAGTAAAAATATTTCATGCAACGGAGGGTTCGAAAAAAATTGTCGACCAGTTTTACGACACTAAATACCGTCATAAAAAGTGAAATAATCTCTAACATTGTATTGCAACTCAAAACAAGAACGAATAAATAACTTCAAAGAAGTAAATAAGTTTGAATGTTCATGTAAAAATGTAAACTGTTTGTAAAATATGAACTTAGCCACCCATACTCTTGTCTTACTTAAATGATCGCAGGCATGGCCTGCATTTGCACCTTTTGTGATTTTTGTTTTATGGGCATTAGAACGTGGTCCATGGCATTTCCTCGGCCTAACATTTGGTTTCCTAATGCTATAAAGATTATGAAGACTTCTACAGCAGTTTCGAATATGCTCAGCAAGGCAAACTGCTTATAGATAGCCGAGTATTCTGCATGAGTGCGGAGCTCTTGCAACAGTGAGGATCTCTGTAGCCTCACTGCGCAATTGCCCAACTACCGTGCCATGTTGTGTGGGAAGAAGGGACAGAAGAGAAAAGAGAGGGGAAACCTGGAACGCTCCTCATGGTATTGTCGTCGTGCAAGGAATACTGAACCGCTTGATTGTGGCTTGGTTTCATACTTCATATTTCTCAATAACACAGATCGCAGTCAAAATATATTTTCTTTATTGTTTAGTTATTTTTTGCAAGCTGAAGACAATATTTAAAGTGGAAATCAATAACGGGCTAAGTGCCAAATGAATGATTCCGAGTTATTCAGTTTCCTTTTTTATTTTGACAAAAATATTTAAAGAAAAATTTCAACAACATTTTTTATTTTTTGTCTACGGTAATAGTCAAACAACTATTGGAAAATGTTTGCAAGTTCCCGTCCTTTCATCAATGAAAATAAATATCTTATCGTAAAAAAAAAAAAACGCAAAACGAGCTAAACGGGAATAAAAGAAATTTCAAGTATTCATCAGATTTGTTAATAGTGAACATTTTACAAATACATTCTACCAGTACACTATGCTACGATTAAGTTATCTTTAATCCCTCGTTTAATTTTATAGAGCACAAAGAAATTTTATTTGATTAAGTGTTCGAAAATTGTTCTATTAACTATTTTCAAATACCGTAGCATCTTGTAATCTACCCCCTCCTTCCTACTTGCAGCTATTGTCCACAATAAGCAAAGTCTTTTATGAAAAATTTGGAGGAGCGAAGATTACAATAAACATTCTAGTTTACTTAGCTCGTTATGCAGAGTTGACTTCCAGTTCTTCTTGTCTAGGGGTTTGATCCTTTAAGCTGAAAATGTCACATTTTAGGTCCTCACGGCTGTATTGATCTAAATAAATTTGAAGAGTGTTGTTGCAGAACTTCTATCTTTAGGTAAATGTATTTTCTCACATTTCAGTATATCATACAATCTTTTGATTTTTCATGTTAACAAAGCCGAAATTACATTGTTCGCATAAAATACAAAAATACGTCCGATCGCATCTGAAGGCATGCTTGTGACTTCCCCATTCTGCGCAAATAGCCATCTTCCAATGTGCTTACAATTTCTCTTAACAAATGAATTTCTATTATTTTCAGAAATGAATCCAGGAATAAACATAGTAGCCAGTGCAGTATTACGTAATTAATAATAGACGTTTTAAGTGTGTCAGTAGTTCGTAATTTCAAATGTTTCTAAAAAAAACCTAGTTTTAACTCTACAGTCAGAACTAGTACTTCCCGATTATAACATTCAGACTAAAACATTTTGTAAAGTAATTCATTTTCAAAAATTTCGGCTTGAAATATAACACACTGTGTATAAAATTATACGAAAGTTTTCATAAAAGCAACTGGGATAATACTGACCTGTACAAAAGTCGAAAAATAATACTGCTGTCCCCAAATACTGTTGAGAAAAAGAAACGCCAGAGGAGGATGTCCCGTTGCAATCTGTTGCAGATCCTTTTCCTTTTCAAGTGACAAGTTGTTTTTACATTGTTGTGACTGTAGAACAAAGTTCTTTATTACGTCAGTGCTAAACCCTTTCTTAAAAACCTTGTAGATGCTCCAGTATTACAGTTCGTTAAACATTCTTCTCGTGTTAACGATACCATGTGTAATTTTCTTTCGTTTGAATACAACTACATTTGGAAACATTTCTTTTTCGTTGTTTCAATTGTTTATCGGCTTCTTCTTAAAATAAAAAAAATCCTCATACTGAAGCATAGCAACCACAAACGAATTATCATGTGTTGCCTTCTCCATAAGTTTTACAATACGATATTTACGACATTGCAGTGCCTATGTTATTCTGATTACGATGCCAAGTTCTTTTGAACATGCATGGAAGTTCCTTTGAACATGCATGCATGTCCAAAGGAACTTTGTATTGTAATGAGAATAACACAAGCACTGCAATATCGTATTTATCTGCCGATACCGAGCAAGCGGCTTTCAAACGCAACGGCTGACCTTTACGGAAATATACATAGTGGATGTACGACCACAGGTCGAAGACGCGTGGTTGACGACATATGCAAGTTTGTGTCTGGCCGTGAGTCGTACACGGATAGCCGAATGGAGCGGTAGGCACAATATCGCCCTCTTTTTCTCACGTCGCGCGATTCTTTGTTGATTTTAGTTATGTTCATTTACAGATACCTTCTACAAGAATCTCCACTACCCGTGAGATATATCGATACTTGCGGCGTCATCATGGCAGCAATGTTGTCGAACTTAAATACCCAACACGAGACTAGTGACAGATTTGGTGAGCTGTCCATACGCCTCTCTTCACCACAGCAGCGAGATCGTCATGGTATACATTAATCAACCGCAAGACAGTCAACCGCCAACGATTGTACGACATTAGCATGGTAGATTCCCCGTTCTGCCTTATATGTGACATGCAGGACACCGAAGAACATTCTCTGCATTGCGGTGAGGCAAAGGATGTTTGGCGGCTGACGCAACGCATCATGGCCCTACTCCGATGCACCGACGAATCCACGATCACGACGGACGCGCTGACGCTGTCTTTTTCCCCTCACAAAAAACATCGGCAATCCGCTGGATTGGAGGACACGCATCGCACTACGTGCTCTCGCGGACCTTGATATCGGGCATGGACTATTGGCATCATCTACTAGAACAACACGAAATCATCCGACGCCACTCTAAATATAAAACGCACTTTCCGATTTTTCTAGGCAGCATGTTTCATGACCCCTCGAAGCGATGGGGAGTCCCAGGTATACGTTGTTTCGAGTGATAGGTTATTACTCCCAGTGAAGTGACGAGGATGTCACTTCGGCCCTATGTTTCTTTCCTTTCTTTTTCATATATGATTTTTCTTCTGGGACATTAAAATTGAATAAATAAATAAAAAGAAATAATATTGGTAATAATAAAAAAAAGAATTACATACATTTACAATGTTTCCTTCCCCTTGCCTCCCGACCACTGCCCACTTAAAAAAAAAAAAAAAAAAAAAAAAAAAAAGAGTGGTCAGCGCAAGAAAATGGCAAGGCGACCGCTCGCGATAATCGAGAAATCCGGTCTGGAATCCCGGTCCGGTACAGATTTTCATTGTCGTCATTCCTTTCTACTGCTGATGGTAGATCTTACTCGAAATTGTAAATTCATTTGATTTCTAAGTTTTACGAAGTTCATAAGTACTTGGCACTCTCTTACTTTTTCAATCTGGGTAAAATCTCTGTCATACGCTGCAAACCATTACAAAGTTTTGTAGTACTTAGCTCGCTTTAGCCTCACGAGTGGGCCGTTACACAACCGCTCAGGGTATCTTTCGGGTCTTATATGCACTTCTGGAAATGATCGTAGCACGTAGCCCACTTTTTAGGTTGTTGGCAATAGTAATTAGTTTGGTTTTTCGGGTGTAACTCAAAATGTTTTTTTTTATGGCAAACACGGTCAGTATAGTGAAAGATGCAGACACTCTCGCAGATTTTCGTCACTCAGATTTCCACCTAATTTTGACTTATTTAGTTTCATAACCGAAAAAGTCTTTCAAGCTCATAATTATGCAGAGTGAAACGCTGTGAAACGTTTGCTGGCTCATTATGGAGGCGTGGAAACTGTCCCCGAGTGAAACAACGTAGAACTCGTGGACAGTCATAACGTAAAAGAAATTATCTTTTAAATGGGGACTACATTTCAGATCGATCAGTTCCTTCTGCACATGGACAGGGACACACACACAACTGAAACGACAAACGGTCTTGAAAACAGTTCAAAAATAGGTGTTCTCAAAACATGATGACTATTCTTGTCATTCCTTTAACGCCATAAAGGTTTGGGTTCTTCCTGCTTGCCAAACTATAATTTGGCCAGCAAGGTCGCCAGATTTGTCCCCAATTGAGAATGTTTGAGACAATATGGACAGGGCTCTGCAACCAGCTCGGGAGTTTGAGTATCTAATGCTCCAATTGGATAGAATTTGGCACGAAATCCCTCAGAAGGACAGCCAAAAACTCTGTCAATCAAAGCCAAGCCAAATAACTGTTTGTCTAAGGTGGACCAACGCGTTATTGACTTGCTCATTTTGTGAAACTCTTTCTATTGAATAAATGATCCAGTTTTTCTGAAACTATAATCACTTGTTTGTGCATGTACGTCGTCTTCCATTTTTGTTTTTTCTTAGAGAGTATTTCATAAAAACCCGACATTTCTTGTGAGATGAACAGCGTCTTGCTTCAACTTTTGGCAGTTAAGATTTTTCAACACTGCTGTTAGAGTCTCTCACCATTCAGACAAAACTGTGACGGTTATGACACCCTTCTCTCATTTACAATATGGTGTGTTCAAAAACTCTCTCCACAGTGCCGTATGATTGTTCGCCTGCGTAGGTTACTTCCCTTCAAGTGGACCCTCCTAACATTCCACTGTTTCGCTCATCCCAGCCAGCGTCAGTAGCATCGTCGGTGTGTGTCGTTACGTGTTGACGTGAACGTTTAAGTTTTCCTTTGTTCGTTTGTTTCGTTTTTGTCACTGTTAAAATGCTAACCATTGAAGAACATGTGTTTTTGGTCAAACAAGCGTTCATAGCTGGTGGTAAATACACAGTTTCAATTCGTCAAACATTTAATTCAGTTTTCCCGGAGGCAACACTCCCACATCGCGATACTGTGCGAGATTTGATTAACAAACTTCGAAGTGCGGGTTCAGTGACAGATGCACCGAGAAGTGGTCGTCCTAGCGCTTTGTCGGAGGATAAACTACTCGATATTTCCGATAGCTTGTCCATGAGTGCGAACAAGTCAGTAAGACAACTCGCCCAGGAAATCGATGTTAATGTCGGAACGGCCCACACAGCTGTAAGGAAACAATTAGAACTTTTCCCATACAAAGTGACAATCGCGCAAGGACTGAAAAATATTGATCATGGCAAGAGACTGCATTATTGTCAATGGTTCAAAAATTTCGTTGAACAAAATGGTAGGGATATTCTTAATGAAACTTTTTTCACTGACGAGGAGTGGTTTCATTTATCCGGGTACATGAACTCGCAAAATTCTAGTATGTGGAGTACTGCAAATCCATTGTGTATTCATGAAGAACCACTTCATTCTGTGAAAGTAGGAGTTCTGATTGCAATTTCTAGACGTAGGATTGTGGGTCCCATATTTTTCAACGAAACAATAAACGCACAAAGATACTGCAGTGATATTTCCTACCCATTCATCGGAGAACTTGTGTTAAGTGAAATACTGAACGGTTATTTTCAACAAGATGGTGCAACCGCGCGTAGAGCTCCCATTTCAATGTCACTGCTTACTGATGCTTTTGGTGATGGCATAATTTCACAGGGACTTTGACCTCCACGATCGCCTGACCTAACACCACCTGACTTTTTCATCTGGGGTGCAGCGAAAGCAACTGTCTATGAAAACCGTCCAAAATCCATCGATGAATTGAAAACTGCAATATCCACTTTCACTGCATCTGTTACAGAAGAAATGTTATAGCTAGTGTTCGTAAACATGATAAGATGAACTGAATTGTGTATTCAACAACAGGGGAACACTTTCAACATTTAATGTGAAAATTTGTAAGTAAAAATGAATATTCAATAAATTAATAACTTGGTTCAAATGGCTCTGAGCACTACGGAACTCAACTTCTGAGGTCATCAGTCCCCTAGAACTTAGAACTACTTAAACCTAACTAACCTAGGGACATCACACACATCCATGCCCGAGGCAGGATTCGAACCTGCGACCGTAGCGGTCTCGCGGCTCCAGACTGTAGCGCCTAGAACCGTTCGGCCACAGCGGCCGGCCCTAATAACTTGTATTTGACTGAGTTACATTTCGGTATATTCACTGCGGCATACGGCACGCGCGGGTAACAATCATATGGCACTGCGGAGAAACTTTTTGAACACCCCGTACTTGTCAAACCTCATAACCATACTACAATTGTTGCATAACACGAGTCTTTTTTTAAATATTTTCACCTAGGGGAAAAAACGCTCAGTTTTCGCAACAGCCTAAGCTGCTTTTAAATTAGTCATCATGAGTGGAAATACGTTAGGGTAGCCCGTCATCAGCTTAGCAAGCCTTGCACACCAGATTGTTATTCAGTACTGTGCTGCGTTGGAAAGAGAGGAGAAATGTCACCAGAAAAAAAGTCGTATTGCTGTGTACGCTTCTATAGCATACTTCATTCCTTAAAATCAGGATTTAGAGGCGAATTGACACTCACTGAACAGAAAAAAATTTACTTTAAGAGCGGTTACGGGCTCTGTCAGTCTCTCTCCTCGCAAGGCCCTTCGAGTGCTTCTCTGCTGGATAATTTACACTTTATGTGCCACCACCTCCCAAGTCAGTTCCACAACTTGCAGCCAGGCGATGCGGCAGGCTACCTTCAAAACTCTGGAGCCGGTGCCAGAAAAGTGCTCAGCCAGCATGGCGAAAGCCTCCGCTCTGGCACTGTGGCCAGCGTGGTTACCATACGCCAGGCCGTTACGCTTGCTGTCTGGGCGCCATATGTGGCTGGAAGCAAAGCCTTTTCGTACTAACACCAAGGTGAACAAATATAAACACCAGTCACGCAGAGCTAACAGACTGCTGCTACGCCACTAAAGCCTTCACGTCAGCGGCTGACCCGGTGTAGCCACGCGGGGTAGCCGCGCGGTCTTGGACGCCTTGTCACGGTCCGCGGGGCTCTTCCAGTCGGAGATTCGAGTCCTCCCTCGGGCATCGGTGTGTGTGTGTTATCCTTAGCGTGAGTTAGTTTAAGTTAGATTAAGTATTGCGTAAGCTTAGGGACCGATGACCTCAGCAGTTTGGTCCCGTAAGACCTTACCACAAATTTCCAAATTTCACGCAGTGTAGGTGATCTAGTGTCATCTGGAACCAGCCGCTGGTCTGTGGGCTGTGCCTAGTCCTGGCCTCGTGCCTTCCCATTGGAGCCTGCTGCAAGCTGACATCAACTGACTCCTGGCAGCCTCCGTAGTGCCTCTCGTTCGCATGTTACAATTTGGTGCCTCCTCCAACTGACCCACTGCAAGCTCCTGGCTGGATGCTGCATTTACGCCAGATGGAGTGGCCAGTCCGCCGCTGTGATGTGTACTATGTAATAGCACATACTCAATAACTGATTTACCTGGTTGTAGTCAATTACCATTTATTTTCATTTCACTCCCATGTACAAACATTCTTCTGCCTTGACCTAGTGTGCCATTCGAACAAAGAAACAAATAAACGATAAGAAAAACAATTTAGATCACTTAACCTCGGTGCATGAAAGTGAATGACAGATAATAAGTCCCACAAAAGGACTCATAATGACTGGAGTCACTATACTACGTGGGGCAGTCAATGAGTAGTGCAACACTTTTTTTTCTGAAAGCAGTTTGGGTTTATTCAGAATTCTAGAACACCTCGTTATTTTCTACTCTTTTCGCTACAAATCCTGTTTTTCAACATAATCTCCGTTCAATGCGACGGCCTTACAACACCTTACTGGTTGCTGGGGGAGGGGGGGGGCGGGTGGTGGTGCTGTACAGCCGCGCCATACCACTCTACTGGTCGACGTTCAAGCCAATGTTTCACTGCATCAATAATATCCACACATTCTCGTACTGTTCACGGCGGACTGCATCCTTCATTGGACCGACAGATGGAAATCGGGAGGCGGGAGAGGCGGACTGTACGGTGGATGAGGGAGAACAGTCCGATGAAGTTTTGTGAACTTCTCTCGGGTGCGCAGACTTGTGTGAGGCCTCTCGTTGTCATGGAGAAGGAGAAGTTCGTTTGCATTTTTGTGGAGAAGAACACACGAAGTCGTTTTTTAAATTTCATGCAGGTAGGACAATACAATCAGAGTTCATCCTTGCGCCATGATTGAGGATATGAAACATAATAGCACCGTAGAGTCCCAGAAGACAGTCGCCGTGACTTCACCGACTGAGGCTGAGGCTTTGAACTTCTTCTTCGTAGGAGAGAAGATGTGGTGACTCTCCATGAGTTGTCGTTTTACTTCCTGTTCGAAGCGATGAAACCATGTTTCATCGTTTGTGTCGATGTTCGACAAAAGCTTGTCACGATCAGCCTCGTAACGCACAGGCAATTGCACACAGGTGATTGTTCTTTGCTCTTTCTGATCTTCTGTTAGGCAGCGAGTAACCTAGCGAGCACACATCTTTGAGTACCCCGAGTGGTGGACGAGTAAAGTGTCCGCACGTTCCAACATTGCAGGAGTCACAGCTGTGTGTGTCCAGCCGTTACGCGGGAGATCGGAAAGGTTCGCGCAACCTTGTTGAGATGATGACAGATGCCTCGCCAACGACTCACCGTGCTTTTGTTCACTGCCAGGTCTCAAGGGACATTCTGCAAGTGCTTATGAATATCTGCGAGGCTGTGCGTTTCCACCAAAAGAAGCTCAATGACAGCTCTCTGCATGGAAATCATCTCCTTTATAGACGCCATTTTGAAGGCTACATTCAGTGCCGCCGCCTATCGGAACTAGATGAAACTACAGGAGCTGAAGTGCGAATATTCCAAGAGGTCCTTCATCAAATTTCCCATTTTTTTAGCTGAAACTGGCAGAGAGAGAGAAAAAAATGTGTTGCCTTAATTATTGAACGCGTCTCATATGTACTCTAGGATGACAAGTCTGACGGTCACTTGGCAGAGACATGTTCTCATGAAGTGCGACAGAGCCAAAATCCACTGGACTGTATAGTGATGGCAACAACTGGGCACTGAAGACACTTTATGTTCCACACTAGAATACCGTTATTGGAGCACTGGGTCCACAGGTGGCCAAGTCGGAGGAGACGATGTTCCCTGCGTGATGGCTGGTTGCTCATAGTATCCTCCTGACAGGGCTGCTGGTGCAAATGCGTAATGTACACTCCTGGAAATGGAAAAAAGAACACATTGACACCGGTGTGTCAGACCCACCATACTTGCTCCGGTCACTGCGAGAGGGCTGTACAAGCAATGATCACACGCACGGCACAGCGGACACACCAGGAACCGCGGTGTTGGCCGTCGAATGGCGCTAGCTGCGCAGCATTTGTGCACCGCCGCCGTCAGTGTCAGCCAGTTTGCCGTGGCATACGGAGTTCCATCGCAGTCTTTAACACTGGTAGCATGCCGCGACAGCGTGGACGTGAACCGTATGTGCAGTTGACGGACTTTGAGCGAGGGCGTATAGTGGGGATGCGGGAGGCCGGGTGGACGTACCGCCGAATTGCTCAACACGTGGGGCGTGAGGTCTCCACAGTACATCGATGTTGTCGCCAGTGGTCGGCGGAAGGTGCACGTGCCCGTCGACCTGGGACCGGACCGCAGCGACGCACGGATGCACGCCAAGACCGTAGGATCCTACGCAGTGCCGTAGGGGACCGCACCGCCACTTCCCAGCAAATTAGGGACACTGTTGCTCCTGGGGTATCGGCGAGGACCATTCGCAACCGTCTCCATGAAGCTGGGCTACGGTCCCGCACACCGTTAGGCCGTCTTCCGCTCACGCCCCAACATCGTGCAGCCCGCCTCCAGTGGTGTCGCGACAGGCGTGAATGGAGGGACGAATGGAGACGTGTCGTCTTCAGCGATGAGAGTCGCTTCTGCCTTGGTGCCAATGATGGTCGTATGCGTGTTTGGCGCCGTGCAGGTGAGCGCCACAATCAGGACTGCATACGACCGAGGCACACAGGGCCAACACCCGGCATCATGGTGTGGGGAGCGATCTCCTACACTGGCCGTACACCACTGGTGATCGTCGAGGGGACACTGAATAGTGCACGGTACATCCAAACCGTCATCGAACCCATCGTTCTACCATTCCTAGACCGGCAAGGGAACTTGCTGTTCCAACAGGACAATGCACGTCCGCATGTATCCCGTGCCACCCAACGTGCTCTAGAAGGTGTAAGTCAACTACCCTGGCCAGCAAGATCTTCGGATCTGTCCCCCATTGAGCATGTTTGGGACTGGATGAAGCGTCGTCTCACGCGGTCTGCACGTCCAGCACGAACGCTGGTCCAACTGAGGCGCCAGGTGGAAATGGCATGGCAAGCCGTTCCACAGGACTACATCCAGCATCTCTACGATCGTCTCCATGGGAGAATAGCAGCCTGCATTGCTGCGAAAGGTGGATATACACTGTACTAGTGCCGACATTGTGCATGCTCTGTTGCCTGTGTCTATGTGCCTGTGGTTCTGTCAGTGTGATCATGTGATGTATCTGACCCCAGGAATGTGTCAATAAAGTTCCCCCTTCCTGGGACAATAAATTCACGGTGTTCTTATTTCAATTTCCAGGAGTGTATATGACGCAACATGCTTCGGAATTGCTTGCAATGGCTCAGAGAACTCAACTGGCGGAGTCCTAAATACATGCCTGGCAGAGTGACATCTGCTCGATGACTGGATGGCACGTGATTCACGGAGGAAAAATATTGCTTCCTATTGTGGCACTGTTGTCCAGCGTATGCGCAAATCGCTTGTCTCGAGGGTGACACATCTAATGTTAAAGCTAGTGCCACATGTTTCTGCGGTGCCACTAGAGTTCCAGTTCCAAACGGAACGGTGTATTTTGGACACAGTCCAGCTTGTTGCGCCGTGTCTGCCAGACTATTGCCGTCTGGGTCTGCCAAGTGAGTGTCTTCTGTTGACCTGGAGCACGTGCAACTTGCTCGCAGAACATGACTGAAATGTCGATAGCTGTGCTCAGAGGTCTTGGATACATCATGCCACAGCACGCCTGACGTCTGCACACCTGACATAGCAGCGCGCTCGCAAGACGCTGGCGCCACAGCAGTGGCGCCACTCCTATGCTGTGGCCTCCTTTCTGGCCCGGCACCCTTGTTGCCACCTCACACAGCTGCGTGCTTCACCGAGCAAGTGCCGCCACCCATTATCACCGCACGCCACTGGACAACTGCTACATTGGCTGTATGAATTCCACTGAATAAACGTGTTGTACTTACCACTACATTTATGATTCCACGACTGCCGAGAAAATGGTTCTTCACACCTGCTGCTCAGCCAACCATCCTGCTAGGTCGCCTTGGCACGTTATGTAGTGAATAATGCTCGAACTCTCCTGACCCGTAATACACTCCGTGGACCATCTTTCACAGATATTGAAAGTTTCGCCAAGTAGTTTGTCGCATAATCCTTTGATGCTAACTTTTTCCTGACAGCAACAGAGCGATAAGTCGCAATCATAAGACAGTGAACTAGCATTTTATATAACAGCGGTTCAGATCCCCGTCCGCCCATTCAGATTGAGGTTTTCCGTGACTTCCTCGCATACCTCTTGAGAAAAATGCCTTCCTCTGAAAGGATACGGCCGTTTCCCTTGTCCGTCTTTCCCCTGTCACAGTTCG
Organism: Schistocerca americana; assembly: GCF_021461395.2. Taxonomy (NCBI): domain Eukaryota; kingdom Metazoa; phylum Arthropoda; class Insecta; order Orthoptera; family Acrididae; genus Schistocerca; species Schistocerca americana. The sequence continues at coordinate 548,579,874 of NC_060119.1, forward strand.
CGTTCCTTCTCTAATAACCACTTCGTCGACAAGATCTTCTGTCTGTATTTATGACAGGGCCATTCCTAAAAATTCATAGGCTAGTTAGATGGATCATTTTACACCATAAATCGTAATGATGTGGAACGAGCCACTTTACATTCACATCGCACATTAATTTATACATATGGCTATATGCTGAACGCTTTTAATACTTTGTTGTCTTATTATGTAAAAAAATATACAGATGTGTGTTAGTAATACTTGCCGACCAACTTTTACACAGTACAGTGACAGAAATTTTTCCACGCAGTAGAAGGCTTTGTCAAAGAGAAACTTTTTCAGTGTTTTCAAATTTTACTTTAATGTCTGTCAGACATTTTATATCAGTCGGTAAGTGTTCAAAAATTTTAGTTGCAGCATTGTGCGTCCCTTTTTGTGCTACAGACAAACTTAATGTGGAATAGTGCATTTTTTCTTCTGGTATTGAGATTGTGTACATCACTGTTCCTTCTGAACTGTAGTAAATTATTTACAACAAATTTCGTGAGGGAACAAATATACAGTGACGCAGTAGTCATAAAGCCCACCTCCTTAAATAGATGTTTACAAGGTGTTCGTGGATGATCGTTACATATTTTCTTATAGCACGTTATTAAAGATGAGTTACCCCATAATATTAATCCGTACGACGCTACTGAAGAAAAATATGCTGCAGCTTTAATACTCCCAGGCTGCGTGGCCTTCAGTGCTGTAGTAACTCATTTAAGTCGTCTATATTGAATCTGAAAAAGATGAGATTATGTTTTTAAGGCCTGTTGCAACAGTTCGTTCGTTACTTTTCTTAGTCTTACGAATTATGTTTGTCACAGTCTTAAGAACGTCAATGATTCTCTCTTTAAGTGTATAGATGGTTTCTTGTCTACCAGCCCACTGGGCTACATTTGGTCTCTTTGGTGTTGCCTTGAAAGTATTCACGGAACAAGTTTTTAAATTCTACCACCGCATTGTCTGCGGCCAAAAATTATTTTAGCTGCTCGCAGCTGTTTCGAAATACAGATCTGTTTCTCGATTAGGTTCTTACCCTTTGCAGCGTCTTTAAGGAATACATTGAAATTCTAACTTGACTATTTTATGGACACCATTTTATACACCGCTCGTCATGCTTGCCCTACAATGGCCTTGGCAGAAATATCTGCTAACGTCTAGGCCCTTCCGTTTTATATATTCAATTAACAGTCATCAATGGACGCCGAGTTCACGAGATCTAGTACGGCGGATAAAATAAAATTTAACCGAAGTGCTTCGCAGTTTGATCTTTGACCAATATACCAGAATAATTTTCAAAACAACCTTTCATTATTTCAAGATAGCGAAAGGGTTCTCTTGACTGATCGACTTTACTAAATGTTCTACTTTTCCTTTCCATTTTAGTTCTTTCTCATTTTCTTTCTGTTTCTTGTTCTTTCTTTCCAGAAACACCTTATCCTCATGCCCATTGCCCCGGTCGTTCAATCCTAGTTACATCCCTGCTATTATCACTGGATACTTTCCTTAATTCCGCAGTTGTTATTTTCTGCATATCCTCTTAGAAAAACAAAACATGATGATGCAGTTCTCAACAATACAGAGGTCTCTGCAACGGCCCACGCCGTTGCCTGGCATCAGTTTGAGACGATTCAACTGACGTGCAACATGGATGACGCCGTTCACAGTCAGCAGAATCCTGTGAAAACTGTGAAGTGCAGTTAGAACATGGAGCAACAATAGCAGAAGGTAAGCCATCTGAGTCTCGCCACTCCATGGCACTCAAAACATAGGCATCAAATGAATACCATTTTTCTGCGGACATACAAAATATATTCACACCGGCACGTATATTTAATGAAGATGGAGATCTTTGACAGGGTAATTTGATTTTGTAAAACAGTCATCCACACCTTTATCGAGGTTTGTCTGAGAGAGAATCGCCGGCCGAAGTGGCCGTGCGGTTAAAGGCGCTGCAGTCTGGAACCGCAAGACCGCTACGGTCGCAGGTTCGCATCCTGCCTCGGGCATGGATGTTTGTGATGTCCTTAGGTTAGTTAGGTTTAACTAGTTCTAAGTTCTAGGGGACTAATGACCTCAGCAGTTGAGTCCCATAGTGCTCAGAGCCATTTTTGAGAGAGAATCTGCAACCAAAGCCTGAATTTTGTAAATCTTGCAATTGTAGGAAGAAAACCCGAATATTACAATTTATACATTATCCTATAAAGTTTCTGTGCCTAGTTGCCAACATATTCTGTCATATAGTTATTGTTCAACAAGTCGAGTATGTCACCGTGGTGTCTCGAAACATATATTTTCTATGTGCATATAACAAGGAAAAAGATGTTCTTATGAGTATTTCTGACGGTTTTAGCCGAATTTCAAATATTAAGTTGTATTTTTGCCAGAAAAGTAATTCGCAAAGATCGTGGGTGTCTTATGGACGATATTAAATGCAATCTGAATTTTTTTCTGTTTATACGTAAAATTAAATAATGAGGGTGAGTTTTCGTGTTTGTTTCACTGCAGGTCGTATCCTCAGTCTCAGCATAGTGCGCCAACATTTTCTTTCCTTGTCGTCTCCATAGAAGTGAATCGGATCGGTAGAGGTCGTTGGAACTCGAGCTTTTAATTTGTTGATTGCTCTCATTGCCAACTTTGACAGTCAAATGATACAGTGCTCAACAGGCCTGACACTTCGATGGTATGTAATTTGGAGTCAGTTCTAGTGTCCGAGCCCACCCGTCGACTTCGAGCAATGACGTCATACCTAAGGCAAAGACGTTACATAGAGGCAATCTTTAAAAAGTAACTGATCATATTCTTAAGCAAAGTAATGTAGCATACAGGAACATTACAATTACAATTCACGTGATTAATTACTTAACCACGAATTATATCAAAAAGAACTGAAGGTAATGGCAATAAATAAGAAGAGAAAAATAGAAAATATACATGTCTGAACTAAATTACTATTGTAATTTATGAGAGTAAGAAAATCACAGAAAGCTTTTAAATGCTTCATAAGGCACGGTGAAGTAATACTGTGATATAGCGTTAATTGTCGTCATCATTATCGAATCTAACGGGACTACCGTGTAATAGTTGGAGTTTCGGGCGGGGAGAAACTAAAATGCAACACAAAAACGGGGTAGTGAAATAAATAACGCCATATAACTAACTCCTTCAGAAAAGGCCTCGGGAAGCCCAAAGGTACCGACCACCGTGTCATCCTCAGCCGATATGCTTTACTTTACTTTACTTTTCCGTGTCCAGATCAAATTTTATTTTTCCAATAGTTAGCCACCGCTACGGCTTTGTCGTTGGCTTGTAGCAGGTCACCAAAACTGCAGGGGTAAAAAGAACGTCGTCATCGTTAGTCAACAGTCCCCACTTGCACAGATTAGTTTTGCATCTGGCTACACCAGCCCTCAGCCTATTTAGTGTTCTCCACACTGTATAAGAAAGTTTGTTTCCAGGTGCCATTTGCTCTTTTGGTATTATCTGCAGTGCAGTTTGTTCATTCTCCCATTTATGGACTCTATTATCTTCCTGTGAACCGTCAAGGATCTTGGTTCTTGTAATAAAGCTATTTCTAGACTTAAGCCTCCGAGCCTGAGTGACGTGCCATTCAGTGGGTGTCGAGAATCTGTTTCTTTCTTTGTTCTCTCAGCGTCTGCTGCCATCTGCCTTCTGATCTTGGATGGGGCAATTCCAGCAAGTAGGTACAAATTACCCGTTGGTGTGGGTCTGAGACATCCTATAACAACTCGCATTGTCTCATTTACACTTACATCAACCTGTTTAGCATGTGCAGATGCTTCCCATACTGGCGCTGCATAGTCTGCTGCAGAAACACACAGAGCAAGTGCTGATGTTCTCAGTACTGATGGTTGAGCTCCCCATTCATAGTTTGTCAGCCTGCGGATGATGTTATTCCTGGAGCAGACTTTAGCCTTGCTGTTTTGGCAATGCTGCTTGAAGGAAAGCGTTCTGTCAAGTACAACCCCAAGTTATTTAGGTGTTGGACAGTGCTTTAGCTTTTTACCTTGCCATGTGACGTCGAGCTCAACTCCAGCATCTCTGTTGCGCAGATGGAAAGCACATACTTGGGTTTTGTCAGGGTTTGGCTTGAGGTGATTGATGTCGTAGTATTGAGCCAGTTCTTCAAGCGCTCTAGCAAGATTTCCAGATGTTGCATCAAAATAGAACCCCTGGACCACCACAGCTGTGTCATCAGCATATACGGACAGTCTTGCATCTTGAGGTATAGGTTGGTCATTAGTGTACACATTATAAAGGATGGGAGAAAGTGCACTTCCTTGTGGTAAGCCATTCTTCTGCAGTCGCCATCTACTGTTCTTACCATTTAGGGAGACATAAAATCTTCAATTCTGCAGAAGACTACCAATAACCATCGCCAACCTACAGTCCCCTGTGAGGCGATATAATTTGCGCAATAGCTTTCTGTGGTTTACCGTGTCGTATGCAGCAGTAAGATCTATGAAAGCTGCTCCAGTTATTAATTTTTTTTTCAAACCCATCTTCTATATGTTGCGCCAGATTAAGTATTTGCCCACAACAAGATCTTCCTGGTCTGAAACCGGCTTGTTCCTTTATGAGCTTTCCATCTATAGTTTCTGCCACCCGGTTGAAAATCATCCGCTCCAGTATCTTATAGAGATGGTATAGAAGTGACACTGGTCTGTAACTTTTGGGGTCCCTTATCTCCTTGCCAGGTTTTAGTAAAGCCACCACTCTCACCTGCCGCCATAGTTTTGGAATATTCAGCTCTTTAATACAGGTGTTCATCATTTGTAGTAACTAGTTTCGAGCTTTGGGCCCAAACTGTTTTATCTGCTCCGTTCTAAGGTCATCAGTTCCAGCGGCCTTATTCAGTTTCATACTCTGAATGGCGTCTTCCAGTTCGGTTGCTGTGAATGAAGCATTGAGGAGTGCGTAATCTTTTTGTTCTTGGGGTATAACTCTTTCCCTTTCTCTTTTCCCTTTGGTTTTCCCCTTCTTCAGAAGTTGGCTAGCAATCTGATTTGCTGTTACCCTGTTGTTCTTCTGCCGGTGGTCAGTTGGGTCCCCACTTAAGTTTTTCAGTAATTTCCATGCACGTCTGCTGTTTTGTTTCATCTCAAGATTCTCGACTAGTTTGCACCACTGTGATCTCTTATCCTCAGCAATAGCCTGCATTAGTTCCTCCCCAGCCTCCATAGTATCTTCGCTGAGGGGGTCCTGAGTGAACAGCTTTTGGTACCTGTCAAGTAAGACCTTGCTGCTGCCGGTCAGACCCTGCATGTACTGGGTGCGGCAACCCATTGGGACGTTTTTCCTTGAGATCCCTTTTACTCCAGTCAAATAGTAGATATACCTTGCAAAAGGTGGGGTAGAAGAGATTATTTTTTCAACTCGTTCATATGGTTGGAAAGATTAGAAAACCGAGTTTTGCCAACAAAATTTCGCTTGGGAAAACTTCCTGCAGTCAAAAAACTTGGACAATTTCGGCCTTTTTTCAGTTTTTCAAAATATCTCAGTTTTTTTGCTCATATCGCTTTAACGTCTAATTTCTTTTATAAAAAGCACAAAATTCTCTACTAATTTGATTCTTGCCATTTTTTTCTACTCCCGATATCTAAGGCGCTACAGCGCCACAAAAAATACCAATTTTTAAAATTTTGAGCATAGTGGCAAGGTACCTTATTTATGAACACTATTTTTTCAGTTTCTGTTTGTGTAGTATAAATACATTATACATCATGTTATATGTTGGAATTTACCACCTCACTTTCAGGTATTCAATTTCTCTGTATGCAACATGAGGATTGCTGGGCATCCAACTATTGTGATTCTTACATCACTACCTGAAGTTCACTATGGGCCAACTCAGCCCTGGCATTTGTAAAACTATAAATATAAAAATACATCATTTAGACAACACACACACACGCACACACACACACACACACACACACACACACACACACACACACATACACACGCACACAAAATAAATTGTCTCAGGAAACTGAACTATTATTAGCTGCAATAGGCAACCTAATTAGGTAGGTAATTATTGTTGTGTATAAAAGCCACACAGTTGACATTAAAAATAAGTAGTTTTATTACAATTAAAATGCATTGTCAGTTACTAAAAAATGTTGACAGTTCTGGGTGTGTAATATTTGTAATATCGCACTTTAGCGCACTTGAGACAAATATGAGCATCACTTCCAATGTTTTGATGGGCCAGGTTCCTCAGTGTCACCAGAAATACCTTGAGTTACGGATTCAGGGACTGTACAAAGAATTGATCCCAGATTGACCTCTTCTTTAAACAGCGAGTCAGCCTTAGCAAGTTCGTTGATTTCGTCAGCGGTTTCCTCAACATCCTCCATAACATCTTCTTCGCTGTCTTCATATAAACATTTTGGCACGTTTTCACAGTTGACCCCAATACATTTCTTGCAAACTGAAGAACATTTCAAACCCGCTTTTCTGCAGGAGCACGCTCCGCCACAGTTCAGCTTGCATGAGCATGAAACAATGTGAAGAAGTGCTTCAGGTGCTGGATCTTGGCTCATTATAACGGGTGTTGGACCGTGGTCGCTGTGATTCCAGCCCCATTTCTCAGGAGGTTTCTAGTTTCCCATCCAACTTTGGACTTGTTGGTAAGTCCACAACACATGATGTTGTGCAGCATCTTGTGTAGGTGGCAACCGTGCAAGATTCAGTTTGCTTTTTGTGGCAGACTTGGCGAATAGCTGGTATCGCAAATGGTCTAGTGTGTGGGAACTGCTGACACCTCCACTATACAATGCGATAGTAACCTGTTCTCCTGCTGTTATTATTTCTTCACAGGTAGCATGTGGTTTATTGAACGTGCAAAGCGCTGAGGTTAGGTGTTCATTTTTCGTAACAATATTGCAACACTTAATTTTTCCTTGACCAAAAAAGCGGATGTAGTATTACATCCGCTAAAGGCGTGAGTGAACAGAATATATTCACTGTCAAACTTGTAAGATGCAGTGGAAAACCACTTGTCTTCTGCATTTCCTCTTCCTGGCTTTAAGAAAAATAAGTTTTCAATGCTTTGCCCTAAACCGGTCATGAGCATAAGCAGGTCAACATCTTCTCCTACAGTGACAACAGTTCCAAAATCATTGGTTCTTGAAATGGCAGATGTTACAATCATAACGTGAGCATCTTCTTGTGCCTGGTGCACTTCAATGCTACACTCCAGAAATTCCTTTTTAAGAAGTGTGATCAAACGCATCTTGTTTCGTTCGTTGTCCAAGAACTTGTCCTGAGGGACTTGGTTCACCATCTCTGATTCAACCACAACGTCAACCGAAGAATATTTTTTGGGCCTACGAATCCTCTCAGCACTCTTTGTGCTACATTTGCATCCCTCACAAGGATACTCATCAAATACAATAGCAAATTGAGATCCAAAATGACGTTGCAGGTAAGAAAGATAGCTTTGGGCTATTGACTTAAAGCAAACATTTCGAGTCCAAGTCACTCTGTGGATAAGGTACCCTCCATCAATGACAAAAAATTTACTCGGTCCACCTGACTTCACATCTTCCACTGGAACGACGGCATTATAGAATGAAGATTTTATTCCTTTTCGCATGCCTTTTTCTGAGAATAGGGACATTGGGTAAGGAGCAAGTTCATATTTCAGAAAGGCTTTTAACTCTTCTTCACTTTGTTTCATTAAACAAATCCTTTGGAATAGGGTTAAAGGATCAACAGGAGTAATTTTAGTGCTCCCAGCTTTTACAGAATTGAACGCAGAAAGGAGAGTCGCAACTTTATCTTTTCTACGGAACTTTACATCATGGAAATTGTCACCAACTATTCTTTTCATGCCTTTCTCCCCCTCTTCGTGACACATATGACAATTAACATCCTCCGTACCGACAACACCACTGCTGATAGACATTATAAAATCACTTTCAGGGAAGGGAGGGTGCACTGAAAACCAATCACACAGCTTACGCAAGTCTATGCCATCTCGTTCGATGCGACAACTTCTTGCATCTACATGCTGTTCTCATGTTACTGCGCTCACTTCGCAATACGACTCAATTTCTTCACAAATGTTCTTCATGTGAATCGTACCCAATGTCCATTTGGTTAATACACTATCCGTAATTCCTCGGCCAGAAGTAAGTCCTCCAGAACTCTTCATCGTTCTCATCAATGTTTGTTCTATAGTCATGTCAGAAGGAACCCCTGACCAATACTTTTCTGATCGCCGGATTGTAAAATGTCCTTTCGCTGTGAACTTCTTATATTCTGATAAATCCATTTTTTCCTCGAGTCTCATCATATCCTGTAAGTAGAGGTGGCCACTTTTTCTTATAACTGATAATTAACGTCAATCAACTGTAGAAAATGTACGGCACCTGCATGCAACCGTATTACATATTGTAACACAAATAAACTTCACGCAATCTGACGTGAATGTGTTCGTAGTTACTGAATATGATGCTGTTTGTCCTGGCCCTGCAGCAGAGTGAGATGGTAAATTCCAGTGAATAACATGATGAGTAATATGATTATATTACACAAATAGAAACTGAAATAACAGTGTTCAAAAATTAGGTAACTTGCCTCTTTGCTCGAAATTTTAAAAATTGGTATTTTTTGACGCGCTGTAGCGCCTTAGATACTGGGAGTAGAAAAAATGGTAAGAACCAAATTTGCAGAGAATTTTGTGCTCTTTAAAAAAGAAAATAGACGTCAAAGCGATAGGAGCAAATGAAACTGAAATATTTTGAAAAAACTGAAAAAGTCCGAAATTTTCGAAGTTTTTTGTCTGCAGAAAGTTTTTTTTCCCAAGAGAGATTTTGTTGGCAAAACTTGGTTTTCTAACCTTTCCAACAATATGAACGAGTTAAAAAAATAAAATCTTCTACCCCACCTTTTGCAAGGTACAGGCCTTTTTCCTGACAGTTTCACTGAACTATTTCACAAGATCGATAAATCTACCATACTCATCTGGTTGAGGAGGGATTTTCTCAATCTCTTCATCCAATTGCTCTTTAAATTTCTGCCAGTCTGCCTTTTTGAAATTAAACCGTCTTCGGAAAGGCACCTCCTCCGGTTTAACCATGGCTTTCACAATACAAATGACGGGTCTGTGTTGTGTACTTGGGATAGGTTCTTCAACAAGCTTCATGCGCTGTGCTGCCAACTTCCTACTCACAAAGATGTTGTCAGGATTATATCCCCTTCTGTTGAACGATGCTGGCTGTTTTGGGTCATGAATGAGTTGTAGGTCATTAGTGTCAGCTCAGGATTCAAGCTGTACACCATTCTCATCAGTCTCATTATATCCCCATTGCTCACCATGGCAGTTGAAATCGCCCATGACAAAATTAATATGGTCATATGTAACATTGTTTGGTTCATGGAAAACAAAGTCCACATCTGGTGGTTTGTACACAGACGTCACAGAGAACTCTTGGGCGCGAATGGTAAGTACTTCAATGTTATTTACTTCTGTCATTGCGGCTGATTTTACGTTGAGCCCGGGTCTGATGAAAATCGCACTCTCATACTTGTCGTGAGGTCTTTCAATGGCCAAATCCATTCCCGCCATTTTAGGTCTGTGGCTGGTGGCTCCCCGGTGTGTTTCCTGCACCAGCAATACGTCGCATTTATGCTTATAGCACATGTCTGCGAATAAAACACTCTTATGACTAGAGAATCCCTCAATATTTATCGAAATCGTCACAAGGGTTGGTCATGATAAAGGCCGTTGCATCTTGATGTTAATTTGGTTTTGGACTTTAACTTGATCTGGTGTTAGAAGGATTAGCCGGTGAAATCTTTCACCGATTCCAGGGTACGCCCCATTGTGTCTGTCTTCAGTCTTTAGGCTCACAATCTTCTAGGAGGCTCCTTCTTTGTACCCCATATGCTTCACTGATCGCAGATATTGTGGTCAGTACACCGCTCTCCCGGCCATTGTCAGTTTTCGTGATCGGAGCTGCTATTTATCAATCGAATAGCTCCTCAATTTGCCTCACAAGCGCTGAGTGCACACTGCTCGCCAACAGAGCTCGGCAGACCCGAACTGTTACGATCCAAGTGCTAGCCAAGGCTGATAGCACTTGATCTGACGGGTACCGGTGTTACCAATGTCGCAAGGCCGTTAGCACACATGAAACACAAAAAGAACAGTAGCATGAAATGTGGAGAAACCGACACATCTTAAAAGAAAAGCCAGTGCAGAAGTAACGCAAATTCACAAAAAGTGACAAATATTGGAATCGGTAACTAGAATTAAGCAATATGGTCAGTTCTAGTTATTGATTCCACCCACTCCATGATTCATTATTTACACCACTTTTCAGCAAGTGTGTGCACTGAAATGTAATGGGATTTCTGCGTTTGTAATTTCTCTCTGTAATGCCCCGAAAAATTAACTAGAACTGAACTATGTAGCTTAAGCTCGTTAATTATTCCAATATTTGTTATTTTTTGTGAATATTCGTTATTTTTATACTGGCTTTTCTAGAAATGCAGATTTTTCCACATGTCATATGCATTATTATTTATTTCATTTCCCCGCCAAAAACCCCCTCTGTCCCCGGTAGTCCCGTTAGATGACGTAATTATTATTATAAATTAACGCTATTTTATAATATTACGACTTCATCACACGCTAGACTGTAACAGAATTTAAAGGTTCTCTGTGCTTTTCTTACACGCATAAATTGCGACAGTAATTTATTTCACGTACATATATATAATTCCCTTTTGTATTAGTCTTATTTATTTCCGTTATCTTCAATTCTTTGCTATATAATTCGCTCCTACATAAATAATTTCGTGAATTGTAATTGTAATTTTATCGTATGATACATTCGTTTGTTTACGAATATCATCCGCTGCGTTCAAAGATTGCCTATATGTAGCATCCTTGTCTCTGTGATAACATCATTGCTCAAAGCCGACGATTGGAATCGGACACAAGAATGTATCCCTAATTTGTAGCAGTGGGTTCCATTTTTCAGTGCCCTCTTGCACCATTGTGTATCCCTTTATCTGACACAACAAGTATTACTTGCTCACTCTGAGAATACTCTCGGAACAGTGACTGACGGGAGTAGCTATTTAGACAGAAGTCTCAAGATTGTGTATGAATTCGGATTAACATTGACTTGTTTCCGTCCCTGGTTGGTGCATGTTTCGAGCAGCCGTTTCGCCTGGATGACGCCGTATCTCGATGCAACAAGAAACGCGATTCAGCTGACCAGGCGACGCGACCCCTTTGATCCACGGTCCAATCTCAATGACACGGTGTCCTCTGCAATCGCAGGTGACGATTTAGTTGGGTGAACATGCGGACACGTATGAGTCACCTGCTGCGCCTCATGTTCAAAAATGTGCGCTGAAAGGTGTGCTCCGAAACACTTTGCAGCTTCCCCAGCAGTGCACTCCGCCATCATATCTGCCACAGACCGATCCCACCCTGCTTTACGTAGCAAATAAGTCTCCGACCTCCACTTTCTCTATTTCATCATCATTCATGAAAGTGGCGAGAATGGACTGAACAAAGGTTGGGAATTTGTACGGGCGCTGACAACAGCGCAGTTGAGCGACCCACAAACCAAACATCACCATCATCACCATCATCCACTCTCTCTGAGGAGGAGTGTGGTTCTGTAAAACCTCATAAAATCGTCGGAAGGTATCACTCGGTAATTCCAATGTGCTACCAGCAGTCCAACCAGCAGAATGACTGTGCTGTTAGAATGAATGGGGTACAACCGTCCACATGCTCCTCATCCGCCACACATTTCTGCAGTCATGGCTAAGCGACTTTTGAGTGACGCCATCGGACAGTACATTTCTGGAAACAAGCGATTTGGAGTGTTGAAACACGATATGCCCTGTGGCAATCCGATGGGAGCGTCTGGGTTTGGCGAATGCGTGAAGAAATTTACGTGCCTTCTCACACTTAAGAAAACGCTAAACGCAGAAGCAGCATCATAACACATTTCACAATATTTTGTGCTTTGTAAAGTAAAGAAATAATTCGAAGGCTATTATTGTTTGTATCAACATGATAATACATCCTGTCAGGAAACACCAGCTGTGAAGCGATGGTTTGTGGAAATAACATTCCCCAAATGGACTGGCCTGCGCTGGGTCACGACCTGAAGTGCTGGGATGAATTATAACATCGACTTCTCTGCAGACCCCACTGTCTGGCATCACTACATTATCTGGTATCGGCTCTTACGGGAAAATGGATTGCCATTCGTCTACAAACTTTGAGACGCCTAGCTGAAAGCGTCCCAGCAGAGTTCAAGCTGCCATAGAGTGAAGTCTGAACACTTCCTATATTAATGGTTCAAATGGTTCTGAGCACTATGGGACTTAACATCTGAGGTCATCAGTCCCCTTGAGAACTACTTAAACCTAACTAACCTAAGTACATCACACACATCCATGCCCGAGGCAGGATTCGAACCTGCGGCCGTAGTAGCAGCGCGGTTCAGGGTTGAAGCACCTAGAACGGCTCAGTCACAGCGGCCGGCCTTCCTACATTAATATTCACTGACAGGTGTCCGTACACTTCTGATCAACTAATATATACTGTCTGTACTAACTTACGGTAATAAAATTTGGATGTCGAATGAGCCAACTGTACAAAATTTGAGCATTAAAATAAAACGATCAATTAAAAGATGCATCTTGGGCATACCAACATGGGGCATAACACTTACAATTATATGAGAAAAGAGACCGGAGTTGAAGATGTCATAGCGACTCTTACGAAACAGAAATGGAGATGGAATGGACATACAGCGAGACAAAACAACGGGAGATGGGCAAAAGAGTTTCTCTGTTTGGTCCCTTGTGATAAGAAAAGACCGATGACACAGCTTAACCGAATATGAATTGACGACATAAAGAAACAAGTAGGACAGATTTAGATGGGAAAACTTAATAACCATAATGTGTGAAGATATACTGAAGAGACCTGTATCCAGCACTGAATGATAAATAGCGATTGTGATTAGAAGACAATGGTGGTGGTGGTGGTGGTGGTGATGATGATGATGATGATGATGATGGCGAGACGATAACATCGCCGTGGTAGAAGACTGTTGCAGTGCAGATAACACACCAGTTACGCCTCGCAAAATGTTAACGTGTCACGAGCACGTGGCTTCCATTGTTATGTTCACTTGCTGTACGTACTTGCAGGTCAGTGTCCCGACGGGGATAGAGAACTGGTAGGCCGTCAACTGAATTTGCTGACTTAGCAGCTGTTAGCGCCTTTACTCCACTTTTGAGACACACATGGTAATGAATTGTTTGCTACGAGCGGAGGAGTACGAAAATAATCCAACCCATCCAGTCATCCTCATCTAATTTACACCGTAAAGTAAAAAACACCACGTGTGCTTAAAAGTGTGAATGTAAAACTGATCCGTTGACTTTTTCACTGTGCAAGGATCATTTTATGTGATGTTTGTGTTTCGGAAACGGCCACTAACAATGACCTCATAGAAGCGACTCATATTCGAGTTAGAGAAACACACTGATGCAAACTTGAACTTCAGCTTCTCAAACAGTTAATTTCAACTACTTCTGCTCTTCATATAGCTGCTAGTCTTGGAAACAAACTGATCGATCTCTTGACGTATTTTGCACATTTCCACTCAATAATGTCTTATGAAATAATTTTCTGGGATAAGTCATCACTTAAAAAGCACTGATTGCACAAAATCTAACAGCATAAATAATGTGTGGTGTTCAGTCACTGTTTTTATGTAGGTATCTCTTCAAGGAGTTAGGCAACTAATGACATTCGTCATAATAGTCCACCACAGTTTGAGAAGAACAATGATGTCCGTATCTAAAACACTAAAGGAAAAAAATTCTTTATTATCCATTATTAAAGCTGTAAATAGCTCAGGTAGGAGTTCGACATGCAGCAACAAATGTAATTGATTATTATCCCAATAACATAAAATGTTTGACAGGTAGCAAAGCAAGTTTTACATCTAATCTAAAATCATTTCTCCTGGACAACTCCATCTATTCCTTGGTTGAATTTCTATTGAAAAACTGGAAGCCTGTAGGAAAAAATTTGTTTCCAAGTGTAGTTCCATAAGTAGACCAAAAACTAATGTGTTCATTAATATTAACAATAACAATGTGTTGCTGTAACCTAACTCGTTTGGCGTCCTTTTGATAAAAGAATCGTTCGAACAACCTATGGTACATGTAACTGACTAACTCACTTACTAACAAGGAACGGGGAAGGAACACTCGTTTTGTACAGTTACGTATTTACAGTATTACTCCCAAGGGCGTGAAGAATTGTATGGGCATAGTCGAAAAAAGGAAACGAGACTACTCTTCTTACCAAGAAACTATTGGTCGCAGTGGCGAGATGATTCTTACAGGTCTTTCCTTGTGCTCGACCAGAAAATGGAGTGACCCAAAAAAAAAATCTGAGTAAGTATGACTGGGGCTCGCACGTTGAGGGTTCTGTACAAACTTAATTAGGGCCTATGTGTATAGATAGTTCATCCATCCCGAGAACTGAGAATTTCGAGGATTTTTGCCTGTTGTTGGTATCAATACTGGCAAGATATCAAAAAAATGTGACGCAAATGGCCGTATCTTTTTATTGCATTGACGTAGAAGCTTAAATTTTTTATACCGCCAAGGTACTGTAGACTTTAGTATGTGACATACATTTCAATTTTATACATGTATCCGCCCCTGTGATAAACACAATCTTAATAGACTAACAGACAAACAGTCGGATAATATGACAAAAAGTACTTTTCAGATTTTTTCCTTCTAATTCTACTGTGAAAACTTGCTTTTTGCCGAATTTCATAATTCTAGATCAACGTGAAATACCCTATAGGTTATCATGTGTGAGTTTACGAGCATAAAAATATATGACATAAACGGCAATATCTTTTCACTGCACTGATTTGGAAGCTTAAATTTTCCAGCGCCAAGGGACCAGAAAACTTCGTATGTTACACAAATACCAACTTCATATGTCATCCGGTCTTGCAAAAAAAATGGGTCTTAACCGACGAACTGACAGACAGTAGGATAAAATATGACAAAAAAATATTTTTTTGTATGATACGATTACAAATTAACAATTTTTGGAATTTTTTCCTTTAATTGTGCTGTCAACACTTGCTTCTTGCCGAACTTCATGATTTTAGGTACGCTATAGATTTTGATGATCATTGAGTTTCCGAGTATCAAAATATGTGGCTGTAGGCCTATATTTTGATTGCATTGACGTAGAAGCTTAAATGTTTTACATCGTCAAGGAACCATAGACCTTAGTATGTGACATAAATTCTACCCGTTCCTGAGGAAAACGGCTCTTAACAGTCGGACAGACTGACGGACGGACTCCGAAGTGGTCCTATAAGATTTCCGTTTTTACCTACTGGGGAACGGAATCCTAAAAACGACAGTGATACGGTAAGCGGCTGTAGTTGTCAAATATCTCAAAATAGTCTCTGTCATCTTCAAATCGGGAACACTCGCCTGCTTTTGTTCCTTTCACCTCTCAAATATTACTGTATGTCATTTTCCGTAAAAGTGATATTGTATTTTCGTGTCAACTCCTTCTTCTCCATAAACGAAATATTTAGTGTGTAGTTGTTGTTGTTGAGGTCTTCAGTCTAGAGACTGGTTTGATGCAACTCTCCATGCTACTCTACCCTGTGCAAGCTTCTTCATATCCCAGTACCTACTGCAACCTACATCCTTCTGAATCTGTTTAGTGTATTCATCTCTTGGTCTCCCTCTACGATTTTTACCCTCCGCTCTGCCCTCCAATACTAAATTGGTGATCCCTTGATCTACATCTACATCTACATCCATTTGCAAGCCACCTGACGGTGTGTGGCGGAGGGTACCTTGAGTACCTCTATCGGTTCTGCCTTCTACTCCAGTCTCGTATTGTTCGTAGAAAGAAAGATTGTCGGTATGCTTCTGTGTGGGCTCTAATCTCTCTGATTTTATCCTCATGGTCTCTTCGCGAGATATACGTAGGAGGGAGCAATATACTGTTTGACTCTTCGGTGAAGGTATGTTCTAGAAACTTTAACAAAAGCCCATACCGAGCTACTGAGCATCTCTCATGCAGAGTCTTCCACTGGAGTTTATCTATCATCTCGTAACGCTTTCGCGATTACTAAATGATCCTGTAACGAAGCGCGCTGCTCTCCGTTGGATCTTCTCTATCTCTTCTATCAACCCTATCTGGTACGGGTCCCACACCGCTGAGCAGCATTCAAACAGTGGGCGAACAAGCGTACTGTAACCTACTTCCTTTGTTTTCGGATTGTATTTTCTTAGGATTCTTCTAATGAATCTCAGTCTGGCATCTGCTTTACCGACGATCAACTTTATATGATCATTCCATTTTAAATCACTCCTAATGCGTATTCCCAGATAATTTATGGAATTAACTGCTTCCAGTTGCTGACCTGCTATTTTGTAGCTAAATGATAAGGGATATATCTTTCTATGTATTCGCAGCACATTACACTTCTGTACATTGAGATTCAATTGCCACTCCCTGCACCAGGCGTCAATTCGCTGCAGATCCTCCTGCATTTCAGTACAATTTTCCATTGTTACAACCTCTCGATAGACCACAGCATCATCTGCAAAAAGGCCTCAGTGAACTTCCGATGTCATCCACAAGGTCGTTTATGTATATTGTGAATAGCAACGGTCCTATGACATTCCCCTGCGGCACACCTGAAATCACTCTTACTTCGGAAGACTTCTCTCCATTAAGAATGACATGCTGCGTTCTGTTATCTAGGAACTCTTCAATCCAATCACACAATTGGTCTGATAGTCCATATGCTCTTACTTTGTTCATTAAACGAATGTGGGGAACTGTATCGAACGCCTTGCGGAAGTCAAGACACATGGCATCTACCTGTGAACCCGTGTCTATGGCCCTCTGAGTCTCGTGGACGAATAGCGCGAGCTAGGTTTCACACGACCGTCCTTTTCGAAACCCATGCTGATTCCTACAGAGTAGATTTCTATTCTCCAGAAAGTCATTATACTCGAACATAATACGTGTTCCAAAACTCTACAACTGATCGACGTTAGAGATATAGGTCTATAGTTCTGCACATCTGTTCGACGTCCCTTCTTGAAAACGGGGATGACCTGTGCCCTTTTCGAATCCTTTAGAACGCTACGCTTTTCTAGAGACCTACGGTACACCGCTGCTTGATGCCTCAGAATATGTCCTACTAACCGATCCCTTCTTCTAGTCATGTTGTACCACAAATTTCTCATCTTTCCAGTTCTATTCAATACCTCCTCATTAGTTATGTTTTCTACCCATCGAACCTTCAGCATTCTTCTGTAGCACCACATTTCGAAAGCTTCTATTCTCTTTTTGTCTAAACTATTTATCGTCCACGTTTCACTTCCATACATGGCAACACTCCATACAAATACTTTCAGAAACGACTTCCTGACACTTTAAACATATATTCCAAAAATGTATTGCATTGGTATTCATGTATTCACCGTAGTTTCCCTGATAAGCTGAATTGAAGTTTTATGTCCCCAAGTCGGTAGATTTGATACATCAGCGAACAGGTATTGGTACTTACCGATGGCCTTTGAGGCGCTCGTCTTCAAAGCTGATTTGGGGTTCACCTGAGGACTTACACTTCTGATATCATCTGATATAGACCTCGGTAAGTTCAATTCTGGAGTCATTTGTAAGGGTAATTACAGCTATTTTTCTTTCACCCCATAAATGGAAGCAAGTACACTCCTGGAAATTGAAATAAGAACACCGTGAATTCATTGTCCCAGGAAGGGGAAACTTTATTGACACATTCCTGGGGTCAGATACATCACATGATCACACTGACAGAACCACAGGCACATAGACACAGGCAACAGAGCATGCACAATGTCGGCACTAGTACAGTGTATATCCACCTCTCGCAGCAATGCAGGCTGCTATTCTCCCATGGAGACGATCGTAGAGATGCTGGATGTAGTCCTGTGGAACGGCTTGCCATGCCATTTCCACCTGGCGCCTCAGTTGGACCAGCGTTCGTGCTGGACGTGCAGACCGCGAGAGACGACGCTTCATCCAGTCCCAAACATGCTCAATGGGGGACAGATCCGGAGATCTTGCTGGCCAGGGTAGTTGACTTACACCTTCTAGAGCACGTTGGGTGGCTCGGGATACATGCGGACGTGCATTTTCCTGTTGGAACAGCAAGTTCCCTTGCCGGTCTAGGAATGGTAGAACGATGGGTTCGATGACGGTTTGGATGTACCGTGCACTATTCAGTGTCCCCTCGACGATCACCAGTGGTGTACGGCCAGTGTAGGAGATCGCTCCCCACACCATGATGCCGGGTGTTGGCCCTGTGTGCCTCGGTCGTATGCAGTCCTGATTGTGGCGCTCACCTGCACGGCGCCAAACACGCATACGACCATCATTGGCACCAAGGCAGAAGCGACTCTCATCGCTGAAGACGACACGTCTCCATTCGTCCCTCCATTCACGCCTGTCGCGACACCACTGGAGGCGGGCTGCACGATGTTGGGGCGTGAGCGGAAGACGGTCTAACGGTGTGCGGGACCATAGCCCAGCTTCATGGAGACGGTTGCGAATGGTCCTCGCCGATACCCCAGGAGCAACAGTGTCCCTAATTTGCTGGGAAGTGGCGCTGCGGTCCCCTACGGCACTGCGTAGGATCCTACGGTCTTGGCATGCATCCGTGCGTCGCTGCGGTCCGGTCCCAGGTCGACAGGCACGTGCACCTTCCGCCGACCACTGGCGACAACATCGATGTATTGTGGAGACCTCACGCCCCACGTGTTGAGCAATTCGGCGGTACGTCCACCCGGCCTCCCGCATGCCCACTATACGCCCTCGCTCAAAGTCCGTCAACTGCACATACGGTTCACGTCCACGCTGTCGCGGCATGCTACCAGTGTTAAAGACTGCGATGGAGCTCCGTATGCCACGGCAAACTGGCTGACACTGACGGCGGCGGTGCACAAATGCTGCGCAGCTAGCGCCATTCGACGGCCAACACCGCGGTTCCTGGTGTGTCCGCTGTGCCGTGCGTGTGATCATTGCTTGTACAGCCCTCTCGCAGTGTCCGGAGCAATTATGGTGGGTCTGACACACCGGTGTCAATGTGTTCTTTTTTCCATTTCCAGGAGTGTAGATTATCATGAATTCGGTTCCCAACTACATTTAATTTTACTGATTATATGCTATGAAATGCTTCTTATGATGAAGAATGAACATTTCAGATAACAATATTCCATAAATTATCTCGAAAATGTTGGTCGTTGAGATAAGATAAATTATTTCTATCGACAGCGCACATACAGAACGATTATTGAAAATATGCGTTATGATGAAAACAGAGTATGCACACACTTGAATATTGTTTACTCGCTTTTGGTTGCTTTTTATAGTTAAATGGATCATATTGACATCCATGAATATTTATGTTAGGTATATAAAAATGATTTCGTGGAGGTAGCGTAGTTCCATGGCAGATGAAGTTCTGGCAGATCGTGCTGCTGGGAAGAGGTTACGAAAGAGCACGCAGAAGATTCAGAATTTGGAGGATACTCTGATGCAGATGATGAAGCTACCATTTCTACAGTTTCAAACACTACTGTAGTATCTGATGACAGACTGGATAACACAGTGTCAAGTGGAACAGTGGGTGAGGCGACTAGTAATATGCAGCACGTGGGATACACTGTTTGCCTGTGCCTGAAGAAGAATATCGTGAAAGTCGTGGAGCTGACTCCGATACTGAAGTAGTTCCAAATGCGAATTTAATTGCATGATGTAACGTTGGTTGTGTACCATCCTCCGGAGGGCATAGTTCCCTAACGGAAGTTGACATCGCTAATTTCCTACGGAAACGACAACTTTTCGACACAGATTTTGTGCTGTTGATTCATTGGTATGAATATTAACCAATCCATAACTCATGGTGGACTTATAAATACATAATAAATTGATCGGTTTTATTGATCACTATTCCCAAGGAGCATATACTGAAATGAACTACATTGTTATGCTGGATAAAACATTTTCTGACAAATGTCAAATGTCATTTTTAGCTGACTGTAAGATGTCTCTCACCATAACATTCCGAGAGAACGCAATTGCGATCCAGGGAACAAGCACGTAACTATCTGAGCTCCTTGTTTACCGTCCCGAAACGTACCAGTAGGTTGCTAGTAAACTGTTCCTCCACTATCACTGAACTTTATCAACTTTTTAATGAAACTTGTCACATTGCAAGCAAACAGTTAAACAAGGGTGCTATAGTAAGCCACAACAAATAGTAATGCGGACCAAATCGTTTCTCTCTCGTTCAGATATTGTGGCAGGCACACACATGAAAACTAAGCAGGCAGGGAATGAGAACTGGAAACAGGGGGAACTAGGTACTTTCACTGATGATGTTGAGATGGAATTCTTTCTTACGGGATATCGTCCTAGGAGGGTTTCGTTTAACATCCTGTAGCAAGTAAGGACAAAAATGTGGCTTACTGTAAATCTTAGAAATTATTGAAGTTCTGGCAGATAGTCTATTACAGCTTTAAATAGAGAAACCGTTTCATTTTTGCACCCTGTTACAGTAAGTGGAATCAGTATAGGCTAAATACAGGGCGAACGTTAATAAAACCGCCAAACTGCAAGGACGGATTCATCACTGGAAATGGAGAAAAGAAGTTCCCACCAACATGTCTCCGTAAATGGACAGTGTGCGTACAACAACAACAAATCGGCCCAGAACACAGCACAGTGCTGCATCGCATTCACGACACAACAGTTGTTCAAAGTAACCTCCATGGGACGGAATGCACGCGTTCACACGTCGCATCATGGATTGGTGCACTCTTTTGCACGTTTCGGCCTCTCTCCGAGGAGCGTCACAGGTGTCGTGAACATGCTGCTGAATGGTCTGCACATCAGTTACCAATCCAGCATACACAATGCTTTGCAGATCTCCCAAGAGGTAAAAACACAGGCGGTTTAAGTCCGGTGATCTGGCAGGCCATGCTACAGGCCCTCTGTGTCCTATCCAATGACTGGAGAAGATGTTGCTGAGGTGTCGATGAACTATAATGCGGCTGTGGAGTAGTACTCCGTCATGCAGAAAGGAAATAACCTGTCATATTGCCAAAGACACATTCTCAAGCAGCCCAGGCAGAGTACTCCGCAGGAAGTCCAGGTGCTTTCCTCCTTCGAGGCATTGTGGAATAGTAACCGGTCCAAGTGTGTGATCGCCAAGAACCACTGCCCCTACATTGATGCTGAACCGATTCTGATGAGACGCCTCAACTATTCCCCCAGGATTGTCTGTAGCCGAAAGATGACGATTATGCAGGTTAAAAGTTGCTTCATCAGTAAAGAAGACTGAAAGGATTAAATTTTGTTTGATAGGATCAATCTTGTCTGCCACATCTGTTACCGGATTATTCTCTCCTTGCATTAAAAGACTAAATGAAATCAAATAATTAGGAATGTCGACCATATAGGATTTTGTCCTCTACTTGCCCGTAACTCAGTTTTCCCCTTAATGGCCACCATAAGTCCAGACAGAATTCACTCTCGTTTATCAGAACACCAGTGAGACATAGCGTCCTTGCGGATGGTTTTGTAATGATGGTCCTTTGAATATTTTTCCAGTTCATAATACAATGAAGAGCCAAAGACATTGGCACACCCGCCTACTATCGTGTAGCGCCCCCGCGAGCACGCAGAAGTGCCGCGACACGCCGTGGCATTGACTCGACAAATGTCTGAAGTAGTGCTGGGTGGAATTGACACCATAAATCCTGCAGGGCTGTCCATAAATCCGTAAGAATAGGATGGGGTCGAGATGTCTTCTGAACAGCACGTTGCAAGGCATCCCAGATATGCTCGATAATGTTCATGTCTTGGGAGTTTGGTGACCAGCGGAAGTATTTTAACTAAGAAGAGTGTTCCTGGAGCCACTCTGTAACAATTCTGAACGTGTGGGGTATTGCATTGTCCTGTTGGAATTGTCCAAGTCCGTCGAGATGCGCAATGGATAAGAGTGGATGCAGGTGATCAGAGAGGATGCTTACGTACGTGTCACCTGTCAGAGTCGTATCTAGGCGTATCAAGGGTCCGATATCATTCAATCCTGCACACTCACATTTTGACCTTTTCCGCTCTCTATCGAACAACCTTCAAGGAACTTCATTTCTCGATAAAAATGCGGGTTGTACATGACTCGACGAGTTTTTCGCTTCAAAACAACATGATTTCTACAGTCATGAAAACTAAAAATTACCCCAGAGTTAACATACTGTTGTCAATTGAGAAGGATAGTATACAGGGTGTATCAAAAATCATGAGATTAAAAAAATTACAACTATTATATTATTTGAGATATGTACGTGAACAACGTACTCTTGGAAAGAGCAAACTATCGAGTTTTATATGGTTCCCGCTTGTTAGCAGCAGTGTGCGCCCAATTTAGTTCTAGTAAAAATGGTGTCGGGACAATAGAAAGCGTTTTGTGTTCTACGTTATGCACAGTGTGGGTCAGTAATAACTGTTCATCGTGACATTCGTACTGTAACCTCCCCACAAAAATTTAAATAAATAATAATAGTATGATTCTAATTTAGTGTAACCTCCCCACAAAAATTCATTCACATTTAACCTCCCAACAAAATTCTTTCTCATTTGTAACCTCTGTACAAAATTCTTTCTCATTTAATCTAAGCTCAAAATTCATTCACATTTAGCGTAACCTCAAAACAGAAAAATTCCTAAACCTCTCAACAGTAAAAATTATAATTATGTCGTTCACATTCAGTATAACATCCCAATAAAAAAATAAATTCAGTAACCTGGTAATAAAACAATGTAACTAACCTCTCAATTAAATTGTCGCTCACTTATGACTTTTCAATAATTCACTGTGAATTTAACCTGGTAAATTTTGGACGACAGCAGTGCTGCGTCATGGCCCTGAAAGATCATTCCGAATAAAAAAAGGAAAAAGTCTTACCTCAATGAAGTCTCCGGATATATCTACTCTTACAATAAATTTTTCCGGCACAGCTCTGTGCAATGCTGGCCGACCTGTCTGTCATATATGAAAGGAAGCAACTGATTTTTCTATTGCAATAATCGGGATGATCATGGATGGCAGAAATTAGTAAATTCTTTAAATTGAAATGAATGGTTGTTAAAAGTTACTTTTTATGAGGAAGATTATTATTAGGAGATCTTTAAAAACATTTACATGGGACTTGAGATAACATTACTACATATGCGCGAGGCTGCTTTTTTTTACCTTATACGTTAATACTCAGGTTCCGGCATCGCTGCACCGCGGACGGGCCTGCCAACACGATACACCAGACCAGACCAGGGCAAACTCCAGACTAGCAACAACTTACTGCTACAGCTACACAGTTCCTACTGTAGTCAACACTGCTCTCTGGTCAGAGACCTTGCGTATCGCAGGCAGCGCATGAGCAATACATCGAAATTACATCTGCTCGGACCCCTTACAGTACTAAGTATAGTGTGGATCCTCCTACATCACAGAGCATTAGGTGACGGCATGAACAATTCCGACGAAACGGTTGTTTGTGTAAAGGTAAATCGCCGGGCCGTCCCCAGGTATCTGACACAGACAAAGTTTCCCAAGGAGTCCGCAGAAATCCGTTCGCCGTGTAGCTCGACAGCTCAACATGCCCCCGATTCCCGTCTGGCGTGTGTTGGATCGTTGTTTACACATGAAACCATACAAAATTCAGCTACTGCAAGCTCTTCGGGAGGAGACAAACAACAACGTGTTGAGTTCTGTAATTTCGTTCTTGGCATGATGGAGGATGACTGTTTTCTTCCACGCTTAGTGTTTAGTGACGAGACAACATTCCACTTAAATGGAAAGGTGAATCGTCATAATGTGAGAATGTGGGGTATGGAACAACCACATGAAGTTGTACAACATGAGAAGGACTCTCCCCAAAATTTAATGTGTTTTGTGCAGTTTCACAGGAAAAAGGCGTATGGTCCATTTCTCTTTGCCAAGAACGTATCTTGATATGCTCGAGAACTTTCTCTTCCCACAGTTGGAGACTGATTAGAACGACTTCACTTACCAGCAGGACGGGGCACCGCCACACTGGCACCTGGAAGTGCGGGAATTTTTAAATCAAAGCATTACTGATCGATGGATCGGTCGCACTGGACCAAATGATTCAGCCTTACATTACTGGCCTCCAAGGTCACCGGGCCTCACTGTATGTGATTATTTCTTGTGAGGATTTATGAGTATAAAGGACTCTTAGTTACCAACAACAATGAATGAACTGAGACATTGCCTAACAGCAGCTGTGGAAGCTGTAACTCAAGACATGCTCTCTGCAGTATGGGAACAATTTGAATACCGCATTGCATCACAAGTAGGGCAATACAGAACGTCAGGCGGGATGAGAAAGCACAGAAACGTGAGTGTGAGATGTAGAAGGAACATCTTGCTCAAGCAGCTGAACAGGGAGTGAAGATAAGAAACAGAGCCCCTAGATGTTTATGCACCCGCTATCTGGGTCGTAAAGCTGCAGGAACAGACACGAAAGCGCAGGCAATTACAAGCAGAGGTAGCATCCGCAACGTTTCCTGCCACGGACGGCGCAAGTGTCTACAAGCGCAGTACATCCCGGGGCAGCGAAATTACAACGCAGACTGCTCTTTCTCGTTTGCTTTTCAGAGCACCTTTACACAACCGAGAATTTAGCTACTGAGACTGTACACAAGTGAAAATTGAGAAAGGACCATTCTGAAGCAATGATAACACGTAAACAGAGTTTTGTTCATTTCTGCTCGAATCTGTAGTTTGAAGAAGGGAACGAATCCAAAACCTTCTTTGAGGAAATACAAAAGAACTTCTTGTGTTATTATTTTTAATTTTATCTTAAGCAGGTACTTACATGAGATTATTTACATTAACCTCGTACCTCAATACCTTGAAAAGATGAACTAAGTTGCCCCGAAGGACACATCACGATATTAAAAACCGATGATTTCTCCCCTCCTTGAGACTGATCACTAATTAGGGGCTAAAATCGTTATTGCAACATTAGAAATGACTATATTTTCACAAAACATTCATAATACAACATATAAAGGCTGTACTACTCAAAGGTTTTGAAACCATTATCTTTGAAATGTATTCTGAAAGTCATTATTGTCCTTTACTTTTACCATTCTCTGCAGTAGCTGTTGTTGGTCTCCCCGACACCTGCTATTAAAATACTCTGTACTCACATGGAATGTATGTAATTATCTTGCGTACTTCCTTCCTCTTCCTCTACAGGAATTTTTGGATTGTCCGCTATTGCTGTTGGAATGTGCGTCACTCCTGCGTTATTCTTTTGCAGCAAGAAAGTGTTCTTCACCACACCACCAAAGAACTCAGATGTGGTGAAATAAAATTTAGGTAAGAAACATGCTAACTGCTTGTACTTGGAAATCGAAAATACGGAGTTTTCCAGGAATTTCGCTCCTGTCGTTGTTGGCAAACTAACACGCTTTTCAGTAGTTCCTCTATGAATAACTATTATTTATTTTCCGTTAATGAGGAACATCTGAACTCAGACGTCAGAATTAAACACAAAACAATCCTTTGACGAACTGCAAACACGAGGTTTTAATAACTGAAGAGCAGATAAGAACACCAGCTGTCAGAGAGACAACAGGGTTGAGGATGGACAAAGCTATAACATTTTTGCTCCTGTTCGGAATAAATCATTAAAAATACTTACTAATGGAAATTGATGAGATCAGGAATATTATAAGGGAAGACGAGACGTTCTGAAAAAGAAAAAGAAATTAATAAATGTTTTACTTTAAAATTGGCGTGGTTGGTCAGTCATTAGGAGGGTGATGCTAGACAGTGTTTCGGTAATAAAGGTTTGAATATCCGATACCAGTGCGCTTAATAATGCGTACAACAAACTGTAATCGGACTTCGTAAATCAAGGAAAGATAATGAAACCAGGTTCTATGATTCATCACGGAAATTTGCATTTGGCTGCTACTACGACGACCAATTAATTGCATCATCTCCGCTGAAACACATAAACGCTGTTGAGGACAGGGTAGATACAGTGATTCACTGTAAATAAGAACGTTTCAGAGTTTAACTGACATACTAACATAAAATATGCAGATACTGAAAGTATCACGCTTCCTATCAAAGTGTGCCTCTACATCGAAAGCTAAGTAAAAATAAAAGAGAGTAAGGCAGACAAGATCCCTCGCTAAAGAAACCGGAATAATTCGTTTCAACAGACATTAGTTCACATCTGAAGAGTCAAAAATTACGTTTACATAACTTTCTTACTACGTTGCGTTGTTCCATCTGCGGAGCGGTCGGTTATCCAGTTAATTTAGAAAAAGTGGTATCAGAAACTTGACACTAGAGTATGGTCCCTTCTTAAAAGTAATGAAAATTTCCAATTCCGATTACGCCGACACGTGAGTAGTTTTCGTTCACTTTTTACAGCTCACAACACGCATTTACATACATACTGTAAAAAAAAAAAAAAAAAAAAAATCGATTTTTTGGCGCTTGTTCCCTTCTTCAAACTATCGATTCAGCAGTAATAAGTTGTGCATGATCGAATCTTCACGGACCATGACTAGACTACCTTTTACAATACTTTCAATACTGTGGTGCTTTTGTTTTCAGGCGTCACATAACGCATCAGTTATACAGTGATTGTTTGCAGGCCCTATGCTGTGATCCAATTTATGTACTGATCCTCCTGCCCAATTAGCCCTTTTAATGATTACTGGGTGCCAGACCAATGAAGGTAAATCAAGAGTGATAAATTTTATGGGTTTGAGAATATATTACACGAAGAAAAAGCTGCTAGCAACGGAACCTCGCAAGTTGAAACATCTGATTTCTATCTTCGATTAAACAAAGAAAGTAAAAAAATGATCTGCTATTTCTCAGGGCATCTGGCCGGAGTACGACACGTTAATTATTCTTTTGGCGCCTAAGTGAAGTGGCACTGCTCATTACAAATATTTGTTGGATAGTCGAATGTGTGTCGCTGGCTCATTGGTCTGTCTCACGAGGACTAGACGAGACAACATAAAGAGGCAGTGAGAAGCCAGGTGACTGCCACGTCAAAGCGCCAGTGAGGACTTTCAGACGGCGAAGATGATAGCAGACATTTCAAGTGACTCGGTAGATTGGCCATAAATGGAACCAGACAGATCATAATCTAGCTTCTTGCGTGTGCAGACTTTTTTACTGTTCCCTGGCCAAAGCTTTATGATTTTGTATAGCCATGAGAGAGGAAATCTTACTACATTCCTGCGGAACTCACTTGTGAGGCGCAAATTAATTTTCGCACTTCAGTGTATTTGCTCATTTATTTAAACCCGAGAGCACTGATGGTGCTCTCATCAACTAGCGACTGCAATAATTATTTTACAACATATGAGTCCGGTGTCGAAAATTCAGTGGATGAAATGAAAATACATTCTCTTGGAGAGAAATGACAAGGAAAACATTAAGAAACTCGCGTCAGCTGCAAATCTCCTACCACACATACAAAGCTAATACAGAGGGTGCTATAAAAAGGAGACACAAACTTACCTTTCACGTAGTCGCTGACCACACTAAACAAGAGAATATCACTAAGCATCCTGCCGCAAAATCTACAAGCTGTTGACATAAAATACCGTCTGCAAACAAGAGTTGTTTTTCGCATCTCCATCTGAAACAGTTTGGTTAGGCATGATGTAGATGCGGATGGGTAAATAGAGAAAAGGCCCACAAGCCCAAGTGGCTGCCTAGTGTAAACTCGCTCACGGAATCTGCAAGTCCCTTTTCCACATTAAACTGCAATTGAGATCAGATAATATGTAAAGAGAGATTTGCGAGAAGCCTCCTAAGGAAAGAACCCACTTACGTATGACAGCAAAAATTAACTGCAGCAAAACATTTCACGCAGAAAGCATAGACCGAAGGAAAACCGCATGCAAGGTCGTCAGCCCCGCAGTCCTTCCACCTCCGTCCTCACTGCAACAGACTCCCAACCAAATGTGCTTTTCTTTCTCATAACGGCATCTTCTCACAGGCGCATAAAGAACTGCCAAATATATTGCTATTTCTGACCGCCAGTCGATTCAAAGATCTCCATACTTGGCAAACCAGTCAACGACTATCATTCGTATCTTTGGAGATGCTATTTGCTAGAAAATGAGTACCAGGAACAAAATTTTTCTTACTGGGGTAATGAAATGAGACTAACAGCCGCACATATCTCTGTATTTTATTTATTCTTTACTGATAACTGCAAATTTGGCGAGTTTCTGTCTAACAGTACAATAAAGCCTGGAGTTAATCTGAGTCAGCTATCACGTTTAGATCTACAATCAAAAGAAATGCTTTGTAATGAAAAATAAATAATGTGTCTGACAAAAATAAAAAAATCACCAGTTCCACTTGCAGCATACAAATATCAAGATGGACTGCAGTGGGCACAGCAAATCATTTCCCTACAACGAACTTGTGTGGAGACCAGCGATACAACAGATAATTGAGTGATGATATACTTAGTTCTCTCAAATATTTCTTTAATAGTGCAACATGCCGATTGTTTGGTATAACACGCAATTGGAGTAGCATGCAATTGGAAATGAACTGCAGATATGTAGCTGATAAGAAACATAAGCTTCCCAGTATTCCACTTTTATTATTCCCGCATGATTTTTGAGAATGATGGAAATCACTCATCAGGTTGTATACTTTACCCCTCCTGCGGGCAAACATTCAAAAATTTAATCATATGTTACTCGTACATTGTTGAAGGTTATCCTAAGTCCACAAAGGCCATGAAAGTATGTTGATTTTACTTTGCTCTTCCTTAGATTAATCTAAAACTACAAGGAAACTCGAAAATTAGAAGCTACTTTAATACAGTGTTTTATTTACTTATTTTAGGGCTCTCACACATAGATGACTGCCTGCCGTAAACTTTCAAGGCAGGTAATGGTGTACCACCTGGAACCAATGTGGAATCCGACTCAGCCCGTGTGCCCACTTATAGAGTCACAAATTCGTAGGAAACTGACTAAGGCAATCCGTTAACACTAAATTTTCGGAAAGTAGGCGCAAAAGGCTGAAGTAAATAGCGTTCTCCTTGTTACAATGTCACATTACCGTAGTCTGCAGACCTGAGCTCACAATCGTTGTGCTAAGCAATAATTATGAGTGTACACATAGAGCAAATTATGACATTCTCAAATTTATAAAAGCGTGTACCGCTTAAAATTCTTAAATCAGTTGTATGGTATATATTCTTTCAACTTCTTGGAAGAATGCTTTCAAATGATCTATCTGCTGAACTGCAGTTTTTTCTAAATTATGCTAAAGCAATGTAATGAGCACTGATGCAAATAAATTATCGTAATACATGAGTTTTTTAATCCTGAGAGAACGAAATATCTCGAAAACTACGCATCGGACTGAAAAACGGAAAAGTACGTGTTCAATATATTTAAAAATTTTATTCAGCGATACCAATGTTGACACCCTCCATCTCACCCCCAGTGGGGGACATGGGGGAGAAACTTTGAAACATTAAATAGGAACATCCTATTTTTACTGTGGATTGGACTTCTATGGGGAAAACTACATAATTTTTCATATTTGTGGTGTCTGTTCTTTCAGACATACCCAAAAAAAAGAGACATCATTTTGATCCCGCAGCCGCTACATATCAATATGTAAAAAATTAAAGACATTAGCTGCAAGTGGGCATTTGCGTATGTCAATGGGGCAAGTCCAAAAATTATGGCAGACCAGGATTCGACCCCAGGTCTTGTGCTTACTAGGTAGATCGCTTACCACTATGCCATCCGGACACAGTGGTCACCATAACTGGCCAAACTACACTAAGCGGATCCTAATTCTCAACTTATACCACGCTCTACTGATGTAGTGCCCCTGCTCATTAGTCTCATTACCTGTGCCATTTCGCCAATTACCCTAAAAATTCGAGCCGGCTGTGCATCTGCACAGAAGGGATTTTTGGACAGGAGGCATGCAAGAAGATAGTTGATGCGGCTGTTGTGACCACTTTGTGTGGTTGGTGTAGATGTCAGCGTATATGCCTGTTAGGCGGGAGACCTGGGTTCGAATGCTGGTCCGGCACAAATTTTCAAAATCAAATCAATGCCCTCTGGCAGCTAATGTCCTTAATTCCTCTGTGTTTTGGTTCATAGTGGCTGCAGCATCAGTCTGTTCTTTTGAACATGACCTAAAGAATTGATGCCTCAACCATACACTCCTGGAAATTGAAATAAGAACACCGTGAATTCATTGTCCCAGGAAGGGGAAACTTTATTGACACATTCCTGGGGTCAGATACATTACATGATCACACTGACAGAAGTGTAAACAAATACTGAACACATGTGTTTCCGTTTATTAATCCGGTGCGTAATTTTTGATATGTTTCCTTCTCTCGGGATAAAAAACTTACCCTATGTAAAAAAACACTTTATATATTTTATGATTATTATTAGATCTTCGGCATCTGTGGCACATTAAAAGGGAGGCTGACGGCGAGTTATATTTGAGAGGGGTTGGAGGGTAGACAGCAACAATCGGTAACCCCCACTCCAGAACTCATGCCTGGACCCATGCCTGACTGTCAATAGCAACAAATAAAAGAGGGCAAATGTGTGTAGCCCGAAAACATAATTGTGCCTAGGTGCTAAAATTACAGCAATGACAGTAAAAAAAAAAGAACGATGTTCTTGTACGAATGCAACTCATCAAAAAATATTTTGAAAATGGCCTTCTACAACAAATATCAATTTTTACGGCTCTTACTGTGTTAAAGCGAATTAATAACGTTTTAAATGAGAGATTGGATACAATGCTACAATAAACAGCACCTCCATCACCATATTTCAGCTCTAAAGAACCTTAAGGATAAAGTTTTACCTTCCAGACAGTACGGCTAAGAAGTCTTCCTTAAAATGAAACTTCTGTTAGCGCAGCTTAACCAATCCAGAAAAAATTGCTGAAAATGCATGTCGCAGAGATATTTTGTAAATTAGAATGTTACGACTGTAAGGATTACTTTCTTTAACAAAGTGCGAAACGCATTAAAATGGTTCAAATGGCTGTGAGCTCTGTAGGACTCAACATTTGAGGTCATCAGTCCCCTAGAACTTAGAACTACTTGAACCTAACTAACCTAAGGACATCACACACATCCATGCCCGAAGCAGGATTCGAACCTGCGACCGTAGCGGTGACGCGGTTCCAAACTGAAGCGACTAGAACCGCACGGCCACACCGGCCGGCGAAACGCATTAAACATCGTCCCCCCCCCCCCCCCCAGGCGCTTCTATTTACTTTCATTTCCCGCCAACGCAATTTCTTAGGATTTCTACAGAGTAGACGATGACAGGTCGATGAAAGGTGCAGCGCTGTCAATCGATCGGACATCAAAGAAAACTTCCAAAAAGAACCTCGCTGAAAAGGTGACTGTTCGGCAGAAAAACGCGATTCGTTCCATAGTCTCCAGACGGCATCAAAAAACCCTTTGTTACCCGCTATAATAAAAACAGACTACTTTTCCCGGAACTCTGACCTCAGTTCATTCGCTGCGTGGTTCGCTTTGTTATGCCGAGAAGCTTAAAAATCATGCTTAGTGAGTGTATTGAACGACACTGCAGGGTCAACGGCTGATTTAGATTAGACTTACAGATTTAAATACTAACGGTGCTTGGTTATATCCCACTATTACTGACATGTACGGAGTCAGTGACGGGAATCGGTCTTTCTAAAATAGCTAGTATACAGTGCCTAGCCAGGTAGGGTGGTGAACCAGTGGTCATTGGCCTCGCTATGTAATGTCATGTAAGTACATTAGGCGCTGTGGACAGCGGAGCGACGTACACTATCTTATGAAGAGTTAACGGACACTAATAGTGGACATTGACACAGGGTGTGTCTACCCTTACGGTTTATATGGGCTTGAAGTCTAACGGGGACTCTTTTAATGACGTCTGCGATTGTCTGTGGAGGAATGGTAGCCATTTATCCTCAGAAGCCGAAAACAGGGAAGGCAGTGATGCTGGACGTTGGGGTCTGAAGGGAAGTCGACCTTCTAAGTCATACCAAAGCTGTTCACTGAGTTCATGTCGCGTGTCTGGGCAGACCAGCCTGTTTCAGGAATGTTAACGTCCACAGACCATTGTCTCACATATGATTCTTTATGACAGGGTGCACTGCCATTCTAATAAATAGAATCATCGTATCCAAACTGTTCCCCTAAGTGCGCAGTATACTGTGCCGTAAGGTGTTTATACCCTTCGTCATTTAGCGTTTTCTCAAGCGCAATGAGGGAGCCACATCCTAACGCGGTAAGCACACCCGTACTGAACTTCATTCTTGGCACTAGACATGGTGGCAGCTAACTTTGTACAGGCATTTTCCAGACCCAGACCGTTCCATCGGACTACCACAAGGTGTAGCGTGATGCACCACTCCAGATCGCTCGTTTGTGGTCATCCACTGTCCAGTGGCGTCGCTGTATGCACCACCTCAAGCGTCGCATAGCGCTGACTGCAGACGTGTGCGGCTTAAAGAGGGGCTGCTCGGCCGTTGTACACCGCTCCTCTTAACCTCCTACGCACAATCATTGTGCTGCCTGGACTGCAGGTAGCAGCTTGGCACTAACGAGTCATTCCTTCCGATGATTTCACGCGATTTTTTTTTTAAAACCACCCTCCGCAATGCACGACGGTCCCTATACATCAGGATATGTTGGTTGGCTGACGTTGATTTAGCTGTGGTGTAACTTCTCGTTTCATCTTCACGATCACGTCACTTACAGCCAGCTTCGGCAACCTTAGAAGGGCTGTAATATCCCTCATAGATATTTTATTCTGTTCACATCCAATCACTGGTCCACTTCGAATTCACTGAGATCTCCTACCTACCGGTGGTGCGGTTGATAGTATGTTGCTAACATATCAGGAAGTACTACGGTTCTAATATGCGTCCGGCCATCCAACTTAGAGTTTCCGTGATTTCTCTAAGCTGCTCCAGGCAAATGCCGAAGTGGCTACTTTGAAAGTGCACGAACGCTTTCCTTCCCTGTCCTTGAAATGTTCTGAGTTTGTGGTCAAGTCTCCAACCTCGATGCTGACGGCACGTTAAACGCTAATTTTCTTTTCCTTACTTCCTTCTGACCGACGCAATCTCCTGTTACTGTTTCTCTACAAATACTCCTCGCCTCGTGTGAGATCTAGGGATCAATTTCGCATTAAATGGGTGTGTCCGGATAGTTTAATCAGAGAGTGTATATTTGTATCTTTTTCACGTTCATTTCAGGTTTGGGCTCCGAGAAGTCGCTCCTAACCGAAATACGAACGTTGGGTACAGTTTGAGAACAACAAGATGCGGCGCACAGAAACATTGAGATAGTAACGTTGGGGCTGATACGGCGCCAACGCGATCTGTATGAAGGCACACAGGTGAATTAAGATTAGTACTTGACTCAATCCGGACACTTTCGCTTATTAAGACTTAAAATTTCATTCGTACGAGGTACGTATTGTTAAGACAGGCCTAATTAAAAAAACAATGAGGGGGCATTGTTATTCAAATATGAATGCTGTCAGAACAACATGAAATCATCACACTCACGAAATCCGTTTCGTTTTCAGCGAGGAAGACAATGAGCAACGTTTCTGCTTGTACAACATGCAAAAAACTTCTCCGTCCAAAGTTCGTGAGAAAGTGTTAGCATTTTCGCAGTATTAGCCCGAAAGGTGAAAATGGTGCTACTGTGACGGTCACTGCAGGCAGTTACTTTACATGAATAACTCAAACGTTCACGTCTTCTCAACATTTAAAGCGTTATTTTCCAATAAGATACACACTATACACACTGCACAATTGTCAACGGAAGTGGTTCAGTGCATGTACCTAGAACGGTCTTTTTCACATTTTGACAATATCTCTCAGACCTCAGTATTCCCCAATTTGAGCAGTTACACTCTCTTTGGGAATACCTCAAATAAAATGTTTACAGTCACAAAAATCAACCTTAGTTGAAATTAAAAAGGCAGTCAAGCGATAAATTACAAAAACTTATCGTGAGATATCTTTACTAAGAATTTTCAGCAAATGTTTGAAACTTGCATTGAAGAAAAAAGGATATCAACTGTCTTGCATTATCTTAACTAGTAATACGCTTTAAAAATTACCTGTAATTAAGATTTTTTTCAAGTACTATAGCTGTTTTTCTATAAAGAAATAAAAAAGTACTGACAATTGAAAAAACGATGTTTCCCGTCATTCACCCTGTAGAACCTTATCCTTTTTAACTCACACTTCCTGACAAATAGACATCGTAATTGTTGATTAAAATATCCGAATTTATGATCCAGATCTGCATTATCTACTTGCTATTAATGCTCCGAGTGCCAACTTACGAAATAGGCAGCTGAGACAGACATGAATAATATCGGCGAACCAAATTGTCGACTGCCAATCTGATGCGTCTGCTAGCCAGCAAGTTTCAACCGACTCTCAGGCTGGTTCCTCGTTCCTGCCTCATAAACACAATAAAAAAGGAGTTACAGGCGAAAACAAACAGAAACTAATTATAGATGAATTTTCGCTCTGCAGCGGAATATGTGCTAATTTGAAGCTTCGTGGCAGAATAAAATTGTGTGCGCCACCGGGACTCTAACCTGGGACCTTCGCCCTACGCAAGCAACCAACTGAGCACGACTCGCGTCCCGCCCTCACGGCTTTGCTTTCTCCAGTACCTTCCAAACCTCACACAGCTTCTCGTCCATACCTTCCACTCCTGGAAGAAAGAATACTGCGGAAACTGGGTTAGTCACACCCTGAGGGATTTTTTCCAGACCTGATTTTCTCTCTGCAATGGAATGGGAGCTGATATGAAACTTCCAGGCAGTTTTAATATGACCTCCCCACCCCGTATTCTCCTGACATAGCTCCCAGTGACCTCTTCCTCCTTCCTCGAATGGAATAAAAGAAAAAAAAAAAACATTGCTCGGCAAACGTTTCCAGGACGAAGACGAGATAATTTTCGAGATCGATCTTTCTTGAACAGCCAAATTTGCAGAGTTATACAACCAAGGTCTTTGCCCAAATCACCCATCGTTAAAAAAAGGTGTTGCGTAGAAGCCTGAATATGTAGAGGATTAGAACCAATATCAAGTTTCATGGGCGCAGCTAGACTTTCTTTTTTGGGGGTGCTGATTAACGCATTGTGAATACCCCTCGTATAGCTGCAGGTCCGGCATTAGGTGAGACCGAACCGTGTCACCGTCCAGGGCGACAAGTCCTTGTGGGGGAGCAAAATCTTGAGTTTTTATGTGGTCCCAAATGAATGAATTAAACAGACAATGAAACTTTTTACATAAATGAAGTAGTGTGAGGATATGCTGTAAATAAAAATAACGTTTAAAATTTAGTATCTCACTGGAAATTATTTACGGAATTGTGAAACAGACAACAGTTAGTTAGTTAGTTAGTTGCGTGTTCTATTGATCAATCGCATGGTACGATAGCCGTTATGATGTGGAACGTGTCAAGTGCACAAGAAATGCACATATGAAACAAGATTTTTTAAATATATATATATATATATATTACAATACAGAGTTAAAGATTAATATTTCTATTATTTACCCCATTCCCTTAAATAGCACAAAATGCATATACTATATTTATAGATTTATTTATACCTATTCAAGAACTCATCCATGGTAGAGAAGGAGTTGTCGAGGAGATATGATTTCAATTTATTTTTTAAGCTATTACCTCTGTCTGTCAGACATTTTATTTCATCTAGTAATTTGTCGAAAATTTTTATAGGAGCATATTTTACCCGTTTCTGTGCCAAAGATAGGTTGAGTAAAGGATAGTATATTTCTTTTTCCTGGTATAATAATTTTTTCTGGTAAAATAATAACGAGGCGGTGCGTTTGGTCACTATGGGTGAGTCTTTGAAAATACAGGGGCTCTTCGAAAAGTAGGTGGAGTCGGTCGCGAAATGGAAACCACGGTAAAAATTAAAAATGTTTTATTTGCAACAGTTAACTACACCTTCTAGCTAGTTCCTTCATAGTCGCCACTCCTACTGAGATATTTGTCGTAGGTTTGTACAAGCTTTCCGATGCCCTCGTCATACAAGGAGGCCTCCTGTGCTTTCTGTCAATTCTGTAGGCTGATCTGAAATTTGTTGCCTGTACCAAAATGTCTTCGTAATCAGCGATTCGTGTGAGCAGAGATGAAAATCAGAGGTAGCCAAGTCCAGGCTGTATGGTGCGTGATCAAACACTTCCCATCGAAAACTGTGGAGGACCGTACTCATTGCCCCTGCAGCGTGCGGCCGAGAATTGACATGAAGAAGGAAATGTATGACAGTTATGCTCTGCGGACTGCATGACATCAGGCGAAGTCTCTCAACAGTCATCCATACTGGCCTCACTGTACACTCACTCTACCCTCAGAACTGAAAAGAGTGACGAGACGCAATCGACGGGCATACTAGAGGCTCTGCCCAACACAGCCATGAAAAACTTCATAGGATTTTCATCGTGGTTTCCACTTTGCGGTCGAGCGGACCTTCATTCCCGAATAGTCCTCTTAGTGAAGCTTAGTAGTGGCAGTATTGCCAACACATTTTCTACCGTGCGCCTACACAACATTTCAAACGTACCTATGTCAGCTTGAAAGCCCCTGTACACCACAAGTTTGTTTACGAGCTGGCCGCTATACACTTGTCTACTGAGCGTATCCATCTCGCCAATGCTTTCTTGCGTCCTGACTATGCATGACCTGTTGGTTTTCGTTTTAGAGCTGAAACTTTTGCCTGATGTTTTTCATAGCCAACAAAATTGTGTATGTCGTCGTCGACCGGTACGGAAGTGTCGGAGAAATAGACGCTAACTTGCAGCGCAAAAAAAAAAGTGTTTCCAAAATATACACGGTGCTTACACGGCTACAGTTCGATTGCTTCTGAACTGGAATCACTTACGCAACAATGCGTCGCTTTGCAACAATGAAAATGTGGCTTGTTAATAATTTAAGAAAGTCAGATCTCTTTCTTGCATCCTGTGCAACGGCCGTTCACTGTAAGCGCGGCGTGAAGCAGTCGTAAAAAGCTGGAGCTCCTTTTCTCTTATCTATGCTGCTCTTGTTCCTCTTACGACATCTGTCCACGGTGTTCATAACAAAAGAAAAATAACGAAATGGTTAACGTGAAATATAGGGTCACAAACCCAGAGAACAATATAGACCTCGAGGAGCGCTATTTCTACCAAGAAGAAAAACTTTTGAGACGTCAATTTGGAACTATGAAGCTGTTGTGGGTTAGGTTAACGATTGGCACAAATGATAAATATCGATTTTATTTTCTGGCGTCTCAGGCGACCAACTGCGCCAAGGCTGGTCGGTCCCAGATCGAGTCATTGTTGCTAGTACTCTGAACGTTACTTTAAAACTGAACGAAAACACGAAACACAAGATGTATGTGACACCATACACAAATTAGTAATGCAGTTAAGCGGAGGGCTCTAAACTACAGATGAAACTACTACCCATAACTGACAGACTGTATCACAAATAAACTTTGATTTGACAAATCAGCTCTGGTTTTCCATTTGCTGGTGAATGTTAATTAAAATTGGAAGGTGCAGAATAGCCAACACATTTCTGTACTGTAATAAATGTATATCCTTCACCAAGGTACATTAAAATTCAAACAGTACGTGGAATGAATATGCCTCCCACTACGATGCCAGCTTGTTTATGACTACTTATCGTGCATGTTTGTATCATTAGACAATTGATGAAGTGTTTGTATACCGAAAATGGTATTCAGCTTTCTTGTTTCGGTCTTGGGGCTCCACTAACATTTAATGAGAATTGCACTACGAACTTCACTGCTGCAAGATTAGGCGAATGGGCCTATTTGAAATGTTGGTATTTGTCTTTTGTTGCGTTGTGTTTTCCGAGGTTCTAGGTTTCGTGTGTTATATATTGTAATCTCGTCCTTTGTCTCCCTAATAGATACATAGGCCTACATTTTTGTTGTATAACTCCATGTATTCAATGACAGGATAACATCCATCCAGCGTTCACATTGCACAAACTTAAACTACGTTTCGCAATAAAGGCAGTTACAGAGTAAACGTAACACACGTCTTTACTTTAGAACAGAAGTAAGTTTTGCCTCGGAAACGTCTCAGGTCTTTGATAAACTCCCAGTAGCAATGTGGCCTCCTTACACAGATGTTTTGTAGAAAACAATATTACCGTTATAATTAGAACACATGTGAATGATTCTTTCGAATATCTTATATATTCTTACACCAGCGATTAATTATGGAAATATTTTTTTTACAGTAATGATCGCTGATAGTACAGTTAATTTGTTACTTTCTTAAGGATTTAACTTTTACAGTTCTGTTCAGTTAATTCAACGGTTTAAAAATATAAATACGACTTTGGTGAAAACATTGGTAAAAGTCAGTTGTGTTTTTAAGACGAATATAACGACGCAGGTTACATCTTATCTATTTCAATAAACTCTCAGTCCAGCAAGTTTGACAAAACGTTGAATGTTTCCCGGATTCTTCGCAATCTGGGCTTCCTAGTGAGATATAGATTATTAAAAATACAAATCCCCTTCATGCTACAAAAACTTAATACATTATGTGTTCCAAGAATTTCAGTTTGCGTCCATTATATGGTAGCTTTGAAGGTTATTTACGAGTTATGGTCAGTAACAGACTAAGTTGAGAATCATTGTGCTTTAATTTGCCTCGCTATTCGTTATTATTGTTTTGTTGTGTATATTCAATCATGGTAATAATTTTGGCTTGTAATCAAACATCGCTATCGGAAGAAAATTATTCGGCTGTTATGTTATTGAATATATGTCAGTATTAGAGATGGCATATGGATGATTGCCATCCGAGCTATAGCATAAAAATTTAACTGAAATGTCCGATACTCATCGTCTTGTTATTTGGTTCTCCACAGAACTTCTTTTTACAAAGTGAACTGACCGATACCATGTGTAAAGTGTTAAGAGTACATTCACAGCAATATGCATTGATGAATAAGAAATTACTATGAACATCCCTGTTCATTGCGATACGAATGAGATATGACACGATCTTCCAGTGGCCACCTCCCGCCTTTGCGTTGACACGAACGACAACAACGCCTAATGCGCTCTCAGTTGCTAATGTCATTATTCTGCAGACCATTGAAATTGTAGCACCACGAAGGACTGAAAATAACGAAATTTTACTTGCTACTTACAGCATGGTAGGAAGAATATATAAGGGGGGATCAAACTTTTCCATTCAAAGGAGGTAAAGTACAGAATCGGTATGCCAGTCAGGAAAATTTGTCATGTGCTTTGAGGCAATCGTCCCATCAATACCCCAGGTTGAAGATACCCGTTTGATAAAATACTGTCCTGTTTTGTGAAGAGGTCCGTAACTGCATTTACAGATCGTCGTCCAACAGGAATCGCCGACCCTTCAAGGCCTTTTTTAAGGAACTGAATATGTGATACGAGTAATCGCAAGGGCTGAGATCAATAACATAGCGCGGGGGCTTGATGTCCCCTACTTGAGTGAATCTGGGCTCCCAGATCGAACAGTGTCTTGAGTCGAAGCGCGACGAGGGCGAAATTTATCGCACCATTCCACAACGGTAATTTTCAACAGGCGTGCTACCCCATTCACATTCTTAATTCTCTGATGAAAGTCTATCAGTGTTTGTCCTTTGGCAGCCAATAACAGAATAACATCACGTTGAGCCTGTTTGGGCGCATTTGGTAATAAGACCGCCACAAATCACGTTTCCGCATTCATCCTAAGCACACCGGAAACACACGAATAGCACACTAATCCCTTGCCTATATGTCAGATCCTATATACCCGCATGCTTCGTTGCATACACGCTGCAGCAACGCACTCAAACGGAAACATTTTGCGAGAAATGTACTCGCATTTGCGACAGTGATCAGACTCCAGCTGTATAATGTCTGGCGACAATGAAAGTGTGTGCCTGACCTGGACTTGAACCCACATTTCCCGCTTTATGCAAGCGGTTGCCTTAACCACATTGGCCATCTGACAGAGCTCCAGGATGGTTCCAAGCTTCCATATGTCTCCGCTTGTCTACGTCCTTACTCGCACATTTGCTATGATTCCCTCACAGAGAGAGAGACTTATGATTATTATCACGGCCTTGTGTCATAAAATACTATATTGTAGTGACTGTTTTTTTACAATGTACTCTGCAGTGTCCAACAGATATGCATGCATGTCTGAGGTAACAGGCACTGCTGCGATCGACAGCTGTATGAAGTACAAGAGATGTATTCGCAATTAAGAATACGATCAGACATTCTCGGATGGTCAATACAATTAAGGCGATCGTTCACATAAAGCGGGAACCCGGGTTCGCGCACCGGTCTGGCACAGATTTTCATTTTGTCACCAATACATTGTGCAGCTGCAATCTGATCATATTTTCAGTTGTGAATAAATTTCTTCTATTTCATACAACTGTCGACCGCAGAAGTGCCTGTTCCTTCGACATT
This sequence comes from Schistocerca americana, assembly GCF_021461395.2. NCBI lineage: Eukaryota > Metazoa > Arthropoda > Insecta > Orthoptera > Acrididae > Schistocerca > Schistocerca americana. The sequence goes on from NC_060119.1 coordinate 548,620,659, forward strand.
CATGTAGGTCCGAAGGACATTGCTGAGTAGATGGTAAAAACAAAGGCACTGCCGTAATGGAGGAAACTTTTTTATCGTTCCTTATATCATTAAATTTGTGAGTCATATAGGAGTGTACAGAGTGCGAAATTTTCCACACAGAGCTGCCAGCAGTGGTGACTATATCCCAGCCGAGCATCGAGCCCTATTGGACTTGGATAACAGATCAGATCGTTTCATGCTGCTTCTGCTCTATGCAGGGGTTCAACAATCATAGTGGCTGGCGAACGATGGGATACCATTCTCTCAGCAACCCATTATCAGACATTTTCAGTAAGTGAGAGTTCAGTAGAACGAGCCTCCCAGGAAAACAGCCAAATACCCTGTGTATCACGGTTGGTCAGGACGTCACGGGGTACATGCGGTCTTGCGTTTGTTTAAAAATTAGGCAATAGACATCTCGAAGACGGGGTACAGCCAGCAGCCTTAGTACGTCAGAAATGTATCGGAAGCTGTCCAAATTACCGGCTATTTGCTTGATGGCATCCCATATCATCACGCCAGATGGTGGGCCCGTATGACGATGACGAATGGAATCCGGCAGCGTCTTTCTCATAACTGGAGCCGACATACATGGATACGTCCATCGCAGAACCGGGAAACTTGTGAAAAGGTGACGAAGTGCCCCTTCTGTGTCCGTTGTTATCATTTGGTGCAACACTCCCTTCTTCCACATCAAGGAAAGTCGCAATAATGGTCGCCGTTTTGACACTCCGAGGAGCCCCAGAAATCGTTTTCTTCTTATTTTGCTTAACTGTTTTTTCAGCGGTACAATATTCCAATACGAATTTAAACATATACACTCCTGGAAATGGAAAAAAAAAACACATTGACACCGGTGTGTCAGACCCACCATACTTGCTCCGGACACTGCGAGAGGGCTGTACAAGCAATGATCACACGCACGGCACAGCGGACACACCAGAAACCGCGGTGTTGGCCGTCGAATGGCGCTAGCTGCGCAGCATTTGTGCACCGCCGCCGTCAGTGTCAGCCAGTTTGCCGTGGCATACGGAGCTCCATCGCAGTCTTTAACACTGGTAGCATGCCACGACAGCGTGGACGTGAACCGTATGTGCAGTTGACGGACTTTGAGCGAGGGCGTATAGTGGGCATGCGGGAGGCCGGGTGGACGTACCGCCGAATTGCTCAACATGTGGGGCGTGAGGTCTCCACAGTACATCGATGTTGTCGCCAGTGGTCGGCGGAAGGTGCACGTGCCCGTCGACCTGGGACCGGACCGCAGCGACGCACGGATGCACGCCAAGGCCGTAGGATCCTACGCAGTGCCGTAGGGGACCGCACCGCCACTTCCCAGCAAATTAGGGACACTGTTGCTCCTGGGGTATCGGCGAGGACCATTCGCAACCGTCTCCATGAAGCTGGGCTACGGTCTCGCACACCGTTAGGCCGTCTTCCGCTCACGCCCCAACATCGTGCAGCCCGCCTCCAGTGGTGTCGCGACAGGCGTGAATGGAGGGACGAATGGAGACGTGTCGTCTTCAGCGATGAGAGTCGCTTCTGCCTTGGTGCCAATGATGGTCGTATGCGTGTTTGGCGCCGTGCAGGTGAGCGCCACAATCAGGACTGCATACGACCGAGGCACACAGGGCCAACACCCGGCATCATGGTGTGGGGAGCGATCTCCTACACTGGCCGTACACCACCGGTGATCGTCGAGGGGACACTGAATAGTGCACGGTACATCCAAACCGTCATCGAACCCATCGTTCTACCATTCCTAGACCGGCAAGGGAACTTGCTGTTCCAACAGGACAATGCACGTCCGCATGTATCCCGTGCCACCCAACGTGCTCTAGAAGGTGTAAGTCAACTACCCTGGCCAGCAAGATCTCCGGATCTGTCCCCCATTGAGCATGTTTGGGACTGGATGAAGCGTCGTCTCACGCGGTCTGCACGTCCAGCACGAACGCTGGTCCAACTGAGGCGCCAGGTGGAAATGGCATGGCAAGCCGTTCCACAGGACTACATCCAGCATCTCTACGATCGTCTCCATGGGAGAATAGCAGCCTGCATTGCTGCGAAAGGTGGATATACACTGTACTAGCGCCGACATTGTGCATGCTCTGTTGCCTGTGTCTATGTGCCTGTGGTTCTGTCAGTGTGATCATGTGATGTATCTGACCCCAGCAATGTGTTAATAAAGTTTCCCCTTCCTGGGACAATGAATTCACGGTGTTCTTATTTCAATTTCCAGGAGTGTAGAATGCGAAGAGAAACACACATTAGGGTTGTTTTCCAATTTAGCTCAAAAATCAAAGATGAACAGCTAATATCCGAAAATATAGATGTTTCAAAGACGTATTGCAGAATCATGAAATTCTTCTGATAAAAAACACTGAACCACTGCACTTACATTTAAAATCTGAAGGGTGTGCACTGGATGAGAAGTATTGTGGGTGGAGAGTTGAGGGAAGTGAGTAAAAACTTAGGGTGTCTGTTACTTAGGAAAACTGTGGAAATGATAGGTGGGAGTTCATATAGATAGTGGGAGACATAGGCAATGGGAAAAACAGAGAAGGGGAGTAGTCTTGTGTGTGGACAATGTAGTACTTGCAAGAGGAAAGAGGTGTGGGTGGATGGAGAGATAAAAGGAGAGAGTATCCCTGATGAGTAGTGGGATAGATGAGGGAGAGTTAAAACTGGTAGAGAGATAACGTTGTCTGTGAGACGGAGTTGGTTGACGTTGCGTTGAGATAGGATATTGAGTGCGTTTAGTGTAAGGACGGAGGGATGTGTTTATGAAGGCGCGGTAGCATACTAGGGTTTGTGGTCAGAGGCGTGACAACAGGGTTGTTGGAATCTAGTTTGCGCATGGCACAGGAGATGCAGAAGTGTTCAGTGTGGGTGAGAATGGGTGGGCATCTGAAGCTGAATCGCCGCGATCTTGTATGTCGTCGAGTATGGCTTTCCTCAATCAACGGTTTCCATATTAGCTTGTGGTATTCTGACTGCTGCAAGCAACAATATAGTAGAACGATCTTGGGCTGCCGAAATTCCGACACATGCTAGCAGACGTTTCTTCTTAGCACATGAGGCATAACAAGCTATTCTCACAAACAACCTACATTCAAATACGATTTCTCAATGAGAAACCTCCTGTTCAATCTTTCCTTGCACTTAGGATGAGGTTGGTGTCACTACTACCTCATGCGTGCGGTTGTGCTGAAATGCTAAGGGTTTGTATATCTAAGAATACAGAACAGTTCATGTCAAATTGATGTTTGTTGCGTGCCTCCTTCAAGGTTTTGCAGTTTTCATGGTCAGCACTGTATTTATTAGACGATTGCCAGTGCTATAACAAATTATTTTACAACATTTGCCTCGTGCTGGACAGCGTTCCCATTCCAGCTACTATTTTTGAAGTGTGACTACTTGTCATCTGGTGGTTGGAACGCTTCTTACCTTCAAAAACAGCTGCCTTAGCTGCTATCATCGTTATGATCTTGATAGAGAAAAGTTTTCTCAATTTGCCGCCGTTACCTTGTCATCACCTTTGTCGTCACCGCCGCCGCCACCGCCACACTCGCCATCGTTCTTAGAACTGCATCAGTCAGCAGCATCACCAGCCCTTACCGCTGCTCCATTGCCACCACAATCATCAGTATATCTGGTTCGAGAAGCAGAAGCACCAGCCACACTTACTCCAGCCAGAATCAAACTTTCATCAACTTCACATACAACACCTGTGACTGCAACAGGAACATATGCATCAGCTTCAACTCGAACATTTCCAGGTAAGGAAAGAAGCCATGCAAATCACACCCCAGTCCTCAGCATCCCAATCCTCAATCAAAATCCTCAAACAATCCATCCCTCAAAGATCTTCAAAAATAACCTAGTAAGACATCTCACTCATCCCTGAAACCCAAAAACCCCCAATAGCAGCCCCACATACTAGAAGCTATGGAATCCACCCCCATCTCAAACCAAGCATATCGTCAAACACTTTCCTTCATCCTATCACGTCTGGATGTGACATCATCATTCCTAAAATCTTTTCCCTAAAAAAAGTTCATTCTTAATCTCAATATATCAGCCCAGAAAGATTACATAATCGTCAAGTCCTCTAACACTAATTTCCACATACACATGTTGCACAGAAGTCCTGCCATAACTTTTGGTCAACATGCCTCTCTGCTACCAATTAGCCCACCACATCCCAGACAATATCAACGCCCCTGCCAACCTCCTGACTGTCACTGAAGTGATCGATGGGTCTGACCCCAGGATCACAATGGGGGAAGTCGAGCAGGAACTGAATTCCAGTCCCAATTCCCAAAATCAAAAAACTATCCGAATGCACCACCACTCTGGTCCGCTGGTCTTCTCCAGAGACTCATCTACCATAGATCAACTCTTCCAGAATGGAGTCTACATATATGGTTGCAAACACAAAGTAGAAATTTCCCGATCCCAGGCTAAAGACTACTATTTCCACAAATGCTTCATCTACAGTGTCCATTTGACTCCTGGTTCCAAAAACCCACGCACATACCCCCACTGAAAGCCAACCATCTATATCATGTAGGGATGGTAGAGCATATCATTCTTCAAAATCCTTCTCACTGGTTCGATTGCAGCTCTGCGCTATGCAGTGTAATTGCTATTCGAGGGCTTCTCTGTAAAATTTCACACACACAATCAGTATTCTCTAAAATTTCCCACACAAAAGTTCAAAGCGTTGGACGCTGGGACTAGCGCCCTTAGGGGTAAATTAAACTTTCGGCGGAAAGCGCGTTGATTTCCAAGATAACTATCCAAGTCTTTGTGTAATCTCTTCGCAAACAGTTCTGGATCGGCAGAAGCCGGTCGACTTCGGCCCGCTCATATTTTGTGTCTGGGTGATGCCAGTCTCTATGAAATAATAAAGAATCTTGTGTATGAAACCACTGCGAAGGGACTGTTGCTCCATGCTGTGTTGTGTCGCAAAGGTTTGTGGCCGATCACGGGCAGCGCCAGGCACTCTTCCCACGCCTTAGTAGAGTGAGGGGGGGGGGGGGGGGGGGGGGACGGGGGGGGTACTTTACGAAGTGGAGCTAGACAAACAATTAACCTTAGGACGCATGATGGGGGTCTCTCAGAACTGGTGGCTTTTCATTTTATCAGTACACTCTCTTGACAATTGTTCACAGTAGCTTCCATTCTGTGTAATCCTTGTAAATACACTTGTCTTTCTTTAGGAAAAGCATTATTTGGAGCAAGTAAAATTCATGATTTTCCTGTACTTATTTTGTAATTCTACACATCTAATGCACAGCAGAGGTCTCTCCAACCCCTTAGCGAACAAGCCATGTTTGAAACGTTTTATTTATCTTTACTTGGAAGGTCACATTGTGTTGGTAAGATTACTGGCAACAACAAACAGTTCGGTGAATCTACACTGATTGTTGAAGAGTAGCTGCAAAACCTACAGTTAAGTATTCTTTTGGATGGTAAGGTGAAATTGTTTCAGGTGAGCATACGTTTAGTTCCATGAACAGAATAAATTGGAACATACTTTTATACTTTACTGCAGCATGTATTCCATATTATTGTATATTTTTCATGAACACCACTTGTGGTGTAAGCCAAGTAAAACCGAAAATTTGTTGCTTAATCGTAGAACCATTATAACATAAGTTATAATATGTCTTTGATGAACTAAAATGACGGTAAGAAAATCATAATAAATACTTCCTTATTCAGTCTGTGTCACCAAACTTATCATAATTTGATAATATTTTTAATGAATAACTTTTGCAATTGTTTTGAGGTAGGGGTAAGTTCGTTGAATGTTGAGAGCGATTAAGGAAATATTAAGGAGTTGCCCCACCCTCTCCCTCAGCCAATGAGACAAATAGTGATGTTCACAAAAGCAAGCATCAGCTCTGTGAGAATAAGCAAAGATAATTCTGGGAAACCATCAGAAATTCCCTGCAAAAAGAAGTAAATTTGAACACAAATTTTTCATTTCGACAGTGGTTTGAAACTACCTTCTCCTTCGTTTGAATTACTATAAAGTGGTGTTTTTGTTCGTGTGTGTAAGAGCATCGTTATTCATTGTCAGAACTTCTGGTACTGTTTCACTTACAAGGAGAGGCCCCCAAGAGTAGTCTCCACTTTTTGAAACCACATGATCGGTTGTGTAGATTAGCGTCCTAGGGAATCGCATCATACCTTCCAGTCATTTATCCTGTTGGACACTGATTTACGCATACATAAGTTAACAAACGTTGAAAATTACAGTACGGCGGCCAGTACGCGGCAGTGTTAACGCAGCTTGGAGCATACGGTGGTATGGAAGTGCAAGTGTAATGCTTCTACCCCCCACCCCCCCAGCCACCGAGCCTGCCCCTGTCTGAATTCGCTCATCTCTATGTGAACGGATTACAAGACGCCTTTACAGCAAACACAAGCTGCTCATTTGACCACTTCATGGCTATTAAACCTACGTTTTTCTACGTGCGGAAATTTGGTGTAGCTGCACTTGTGTCTTGGCAATCTGATGCGGGCCATAGTACGCTGCGTGAAACGTTCTCATAGGCTGGGCCCAACTGTTTCTCCTAGAAGAGAACAGTATTGTGTGGTCCACTGGCGCGTCACAGGTTCCAGCGCGCTCCAAGGAACATTTTACTAGACGCAGGACAGTGCGGCGCAGCAGTAGTAGCCGAGTCGGCGTAGGCTACGCAGCACGGCGCTCGATCTAAAAAACTGTTGACTTTGGCGCTCAGAAAGTGCAAGGAAATTAGGGGAGAGGAGTAAGGCTGTATATTATTCGGAAGAGTAGTCAGGAAGCGGAAAGAAGCCAGATGAAAGTTTTTTGTCTCACGTCGTGAAGAAAAGGAGGAGTGTATAACATTTTAGTAACAAAACATTTGGTTGACGATGCATTAAAGTCTAAGACATTTTTCAGATTCACACCCAAGCAGTTTTGTTATCTTCTTTCACTAGTTGGAGACAAATTGGGTAGTGATTCCTGCAACCGAGAGGCAAAACCAATTACAGCAGTAGAAACACTTCTAGCTAAACTCACAGCTAGGTACATTAAAGTAAATTACTCATTAATAAGTAACGTTAACGTAGGTTGTTTGGCCAAATGATTTATCAATTGTTATTTGTACCACTGGGCTATTATTCCATTATATTAAATGCCGATTTGCCGAACATCTGCTATGTACAACGAAATTGTTAAAGTCATTCGATCGTACTGGATTGCTTTCCTTCCACACTAATTAAAATATGCATGGATGTAGGTTTTACTGTTTCTGAGGACAGGAAATGGGACAAAAATATTGATTCTGTAGTTAGAATGAAATACACTCCTGGAAATTGAAATAAGAACACCGTGAATTCATTGTCCCAGGAAGGGGAAACTTTATTGACACATTCCTGGGGTCAGATACATCACATGATCACACTGACAGAACCACAGGCACATAGACACAGGCAACAGAGCATGCACAATGTCGGCACTAGTACAGTGTATATCCACCTTTCGCAGCAATGCAGGCTGCTGTTCTCCCATGGAGACGATCGTAGAGATGCTGGATGTAGTCCTGTGGAACGGCTTGCCATGCCATTTCCACCTGGCGCCTCAGTTGGACCAGCGTTCGTGCTGGACGTGCAGACCGCGTGAGACGACGCTTCATCCAGTCCCAAACATGCTCAATGGGGGACAGATCCGGAGATCTTGCTGGCCAGGGTAGTTGACTTACACCTTCTAGAGCACGTTGGGTGGCACGGGATACATGCGGACGTGCATTGTCCTGTTGGAACAGCAAGTTCCCTTGCCGGTCTAGGAATGGTAGAACGATGGCTTCGATGACGGTTGGGATGTACCGTGCACTATTCAGTGTCCCCTCGACGATCACCAGTGGTGTACGGCCAGTGTAGGAGATCGCTCCCCACACCATGATGCCGGGTGTTGGCCCTGTGTGCCTCGGTCGTATGCAGTCCTGATTGTGGCGCTCACCTGCACGGCGCCAAACACGCATACGACCATCATTGGCACCAAGGCAGAAGCGACTCTCATCGCTGAAGACGACACGTCTCCATTCGTCCCTCCATTCACGCCTGTCGCGACACCACTGGAGGCGGGCTGCACGATGTTGGGGCGTGAGCGGAAGACGGCCTAACGGTGTGCGGGACCGTAGCCCAGCTTCATGGAGACGGTTGCAAATGGTCCTCGCCGATACCCCAGGAGCAACAGTGTCCCTAATTTGCTGGGAAGTGGCGGTGCGGTCCCCTACGGCACTGCGTAGGATCCTACGGTCTTGGCGTGCATCTGTGCGTCGCTGCGGTCTGGTCCCAGGTCGACGGGCACGTGCACCTTCCGCCGACCACTGGCGACAACATCGATGTACTGTGGAGACCTCACGCCCCACGTGTTGAGCAATTCGGCGGTACGTCCACCCGGCCTCCCGCATGCCCACTATATGCCCTCGCTCAAAGTCCGTCAACTGCACATACGGTTCACGTCCACGCTGTCGCGGCATGCTACCAGTGTTAAAGACTGCGATGGAGCTCCGTATGCCACGGCAAACTGGCTGACACTGACGGCGGCGGTGCACAAATGCTGCGCAGCTAGCGCCATTCGACGGCCAACACCGCGGTTCCTGGTGTGTCCGCTGTGCCGTGCGTGTGATCATTGCTTGTACAGCCCTCTCGCAGTGTCCGGAGCAAGTATGGTGGGTCTGACACACCGGTGTCAATGTGTTCTTTTTTCCATTTCCAGGAGTGTATATTGCAGCAGAAAGAATGAAAATAATACACTACTGGCCATTAAAATTGCTACACCACGAAGATGACATGCTACAGACGCGAAATTTAACCGATAGGAAGAAGATGCTGTGATATGCAAATGATTAGCTTCAAAAATGGCTCTGAGCACTATGGGACTTAACTTCTAAGGTCATCAGTCCCCTAGAACTTAGAACAACTTAAACCTAACTAACCTAAGGACATCACACACATCCATGCCCGAGGCAGGATTCGAACCTGCGACCGTAGCGGCTACGCGGTCCCAGACTGTAGCGCCTTTAACCGCTTGGCCACACCGGCCGGCAAATGATTAACCTTTCAGAGCATTCACATAAGGTTGGCGCCGGTGGCGACACCTACGAGGTGCATTCCAGTTCTAAGGCCTCCGGTTTTTTTTTCTACGGACTGGAAAGAGATAGAAACATGCGCATTGTTTTAAAATGAGGCCGCATTCATTGTCAATACGTCCCAGAGATGGCAGCACCGTACGGCAGATGGCATTTTATCGCCAGCGGCGAGAATGACAACTGTTTTAAATACTTAAAATGATGACGTTTTCCTTACTTGAACAGCGTGCAATCGTTCGTTTTCTGAATTTGCGTGGTGTGAAACCAATTGAAATTCATCGACAGTTGAAGGAGACATGTGGTGATGGAGTTATGGATGTGTCGAAAGTGCGTTCGTGGGTGCGACAGTTTAATGAAGACAGAACATCGTGTGACAACAAACCAAAACAACCTCGGGCTTGCACAAGCTGGTCTGACGACATGATCGAGAAAGTGGAGAGAATTGTTTTGGGGGATCGCCGAATGACTGTTGAACAGATCGCCTCCAGAGTTGGTATTTCTGTGGGTTCTGTGCGAAAAGTGTCATCCAGGTGGGTGCCACGAATGCTGACGGACGACCACATGGCTGCCCGTGTGGCATGTTTCCAAGCAATGTTGACGCACAACAACAGCATGAATGGGACTTTCTTTTCATCGGTTGTGACAATGAATGAGATGTGGATGCCATTTTTCAATCCAGAAACAAAGCGCCAGTCAGCTCAATGGAAGCATATAGATTCACCGCCACCAAAAAAATTTCAGGTAACCGCCAGTGCTGAAAAAATGATGGTGTCCATGTTCTGGGACAGCGAGGGCGTAATCCTTACCCATTGCGTTCCAAAGGGCACTACGGTAACAGGTGCATCCTACGAAAATGTTTTGAAGAACAAATTCCTTCTTGCACTGCAACAAAAACGACCGGGAAGGGCTGCGCGTGTGCTGTTTCACCAAGACAACGCACTCGCACATCGAGCTAACGTTACGCAACAGTTTCTTCGTGATAACAACTTTGAAGTGATTCCTCCTACTCCCTACTTACCTGACCTGGCTCCTAGTGACTTTTGGCTTTTTCCAACAATGAAAGACACTCTCCGTGGCCGCACATTCACCAGCCGTGCTGCTACTGCCTCAGCGATTTTCCAGTGGTCAAAACAGACCCCTAAAGAAGCCTTCGCCGCTGCCATGGAATCATGGCGTCAGCGTTGTGAAAAATGTGTACGTCTGCAGGGCGATTACGTCGAGAAGTAACGCCAGTTTCATCGATTTCGGGTGAGTAGTTAATTAGAAAAAAAATCGAAGGCCTTAGAACTTGAATGCACCTCGTACAACGTGCTGACATGAGCAAAGTTTCCAACCGATTTCTCATACACAAGCAGCAGCTGACCGGCGTTGCCTGGTGAAACGTTGTGGTGATGTCTCGTGTAAGGAGGAGAAATGCGCACCATCACGTTTCCGACTTTGATAAAGGTCGGATTGCAGCCTATCGCGATTGCGGTTTATCGTATCGCGACATTGCTGCTCGCGTTGGTCGAGATCCAATGACTGCTGGCAGAATATGGAATCGGTGGGTTCTGGACGGTAATACGGAACGCTGTGCTGGATCCCAACGGCCTCGTATCACTAGCAGTCGAAATGACAGGCATCTTATCCGCACGGCTGTAACGGATAGTGCAGCCACGTCTCGATACATGAGTCAACAGATGGGGACGTTTGCAAGACAACAACCATCTGCACGAACAGTTCGACGACGTTTGCACCAGCATGGACTATCAGCTCGGAGACCATGGCTGCGGTTACCCTTGACGCTGCATCACAGACAGGAGCGCCTGTGATGGTGTACTCAACGACGAACCTGGGTGCACGAATGGCAAAACATCATTTTTTCGAATGAATCCAGGTTCTGTTTACAGCATCATGATGGTCGCATCCGTATTTGGCGACATCGCTGTGAAAGCACATTGGAACGGTGTATTCGTCATTGCCATACTGGCGTATCACCCGCCGTGATGGTATGGGGTGCCATTGGTTACACGTTTCGGTCACCTCTTGTTCACATTGATGGCACTTTGAACAGTGGACGTTACATTTCAGATGTGTTACGACCCGTGGCTCTACCCTTCACTTGATCCCTGCGAAATCCTACATTTCAGCAGGATAATGCACGACCGCATGTTGCAGGTCCTGTACGTGCCTTTCTGGATACAGAAAATGTTCGACTGCTGTCCTGGGCAGCACATTCTCAAGATATCTCACCAACTGAAAGCGTCTGGTCAATGGTGGCCGAGCAACTGGCTCGTCACAATACGGCAGAACTGTGGTATGGTGTTGAAGCTGCATGCGCAGCTGTACCTGTACACGCCATCCAAGCTCTGTTTGACTCAATGCCCAGGTGTATCAAGGCCGTTATTACGGCCAGAGGTGGTTGTTCTGGGTACTGATTTCTCAGGATCTATGTACCCAATATCCGTGAAAATGTGATCACTTGTCAGTTCTAGTATAGTATATTTGTCCAAAGAATAGCCGATTATCGTCTGCATTTCTTCTTGATGTAGCAATTTTAATGGCCGGTAGTATATTCGGAAGAGTAGTCAGGATGCGGAAAGAAGCCAGATGAAAGTTCTTTGTCTCACATCGTGAAGAAGAAAAAGAGTGTGTAACATTTTAGTAACAAAACAATTGCTTGACGATGCAGTAAAGTTTAAGACATTTTTCAGATTCACACCCAACCAGTTTCGTTATCTTCTTTCACCAGTTGGACACAAATTGGGTACTGATTTCTGCAACAGAGACGCAAAACCAATTACAGCAGTAGAAAATATCGCCGCTTAACTCGCAGATAGGTACATTAAGGTAAGTTACTCATTAGTAAGTAACGTTAACGTAGGTTGTTTGGCGAAACGACTTATCGATTGTTATAGGTGCTACTGGGCTATTGTTCCATTAGATTAAATGTCGATTTGCCAATCTTCTGCTATGTACAATGAAAGTGATGACCTCATTGAATCGTACTGGGTTGCTTTCCTTCCACACTAATTGATATATGTGTGCATTTAGTTTTTACTGTTTCTGAAGACAGGAAATGGGACAAAAATATTGATTCTGTAGTTTGAAAGAAATATATTGCAGCAGAAAGAAAGAAAATAGTACTGTCTGGCATAATACACATAGCATGTTGCATTTATTGCACGTGGTGAGGTCTCCAGCTGTGACATTATCATCGTAATATGTAGGGCTCTGCTGACTGTCAGCACTTGTGATAAAAGCAGAAAGGCAATACTACAATGTCATGCTGCAGTTTTAGTATCGAAACGTCGCGTTATTGGCATATCCTGGATATGTCCGTTTATGGTTTCCAAGTCCGTCACAATGTTGAAAATTTGTGTTTTGGCATTGGTCTTAAAGTTGGTGCCATTTGAAGAACAATTCAGTTTCGAGCTCAGTTTTAGGTCCCACTACCTTGTGGATGAAACAGTTTCGAAAAAGTCTGTCTGTCCTCGCGCTTCCACCGGCCGGTGTGACCGAGCGGTTCTAGGCGCTTCAGTGTGGAACCGCGCGACCGCTCCGGTCGCAGATTCGAATCCTGCCTCGGGCATGGATGTGTGTGATGTCCTTAGGTTAGTTAGGTTTAAGTAGTTCTAAGTTATAGGGGACTGATGACCTCAGATGTTAAGTCCCATAGTGCTCAGAGCCATTTTTTTTTTCTCGCGCTTCCTTTATCGAGTTCTAGTAGTAACTTGTTACTCACCCAGACGCACGCAAGCGTTTCCCGCAGATTGATCCCCCAAGGCACTGTGTTGTGCGCACCCTAGGAGAATGACCTGATATGTTTGCATTGTGCAGATCGGAAGCGCGGCCTCGTATGCGTTTTACGCAACCTGTTGTGGGAAATTCCCGCAACTAGGAAAATGTAGCTTAAAACTTCTACCTTTCTATACGCCCATAGCCCTTCCACGACGGCAGCCAGCCAGTCCCTGCATCTTCTCGTTTCTCGTTTGACTGCCTCGCCCTGTACTGCTGCATTCGTAGTGTAACGGAGTCTATGAGTGTACTCTCCAGACAGCCCTCGTATTAAGCGGTGAGTGTTCTCGTACAAGTGCTTCCCAGCGCCGCGTCACAGTGGCGGTATTCGGGCTGGGGGTCGGGTGACGACGCGGCGGGTCACGGCCGGGTCAGCGTCGCCGCGTATCAGATGGCCAGATGTGGCGTGGGATATGGCGCCCGCTGCTTTCGTGCCGTGCGCCCGCCTGTCTCGATATCTCTAGATGACAGCCCGCGGAATAGCCCAGGCTCTTTGCTGCAATTACGCTCCACAGTGCTAGCCGGCGATAACGCCGAGGTTTCCAGGTCGCTGAGCTTTTAATCGCCCCGAAGGAGCCACTTACACCTTGCTTGCCCACCAAGCTTTCTATCCTTATAGCTGCACAAACAGTTCTTGGCAGTCGCTATTTTGTTTTTAAATCATCAGTCTTTCAATTGCTTTCATGTTTCCCACCAGGTATCCCTATCTTCTGCTAACTTTTACATTTCCACGTAACTGCAGCACCAAAGATCCATACGCTATATTCTGTTTTGCACCGAAAGACAACTGGTTTGGAACGAGGGCCTTTCATGCATCGCAAAATTGCTCCACTCTCTTTGTAACTCACTTGTCTCATCATAGAGGTTCAGTCACCCGCCGCCTCTTTCTGCTAGAACGAGATATCTTTCCCAGACTGAGAAAGTATGAGCCTCTCTCGCCGTGAGTCGAAATCTTTGACGGCTTCGACATTTGGGTACGCTAGGTAGTAGAATTCGGTTTTATTCCGCCACTCTTAGCGGGACAAAGATGCAACATTTTTTGTTTATTCGTCATCCTGGACAGCGCGCTGTCTAATGTGAACAGGATCGCAGTCGACAAGCAGACACCGGTGTTTTGAAGGGTTCATAGCCAGCCCCAAGCATTGTAGCTGCCTTCATACGTTTACGGACTATGACAGAAGTCACGTTAGGAAACGTCGTACCGATTTCGAGTGTTGTTCTGTACATATTTCGCATGCAGAATATCAGCTCTTTATTCACACCTTAATTGTTTCAGAATGATCTGAATTCGTCTCATTTTAGGCATCTGACAACTCAAGTGACTTTCAAGTAGCTGTTTCCGCTCACGATCAAGTTTTCACGGCATCTATCATATTATTTCTTTTGTGAACCTGAGATGTTACTCAAAAGCACCGTTAGCTATTCTTACTCGATGTTTATTCATTACCACCGTGGCTAGATTGTATAACTAATCTACTGCTAAATTATACTATTTATCCATTGCATTTGGGTTTCACTCACACGTTTTTCGTGTAGGTACCAATTTGAGCCACGTACGTATAACTGATTCCACGTCAGAATCCTCATGCACTTTCATGGGATGGTATGCTTCTCACTGTTGCTTGGACTCGATTATCTTATAAACAATTTTAGACAAGCAAGCCAAGTTGACGTTGAAACGACCTGATTGCCGGCCATCCCATTCACCACACGGACTAAATATTTATTAGGCAAAGTACGTAACAGAGGACAAAGACAGTTATTCGTGCACGAATCGGACTTATAAGATACGATCTATACCATTTTGAGGTGGTGTTTGATGTAGTTAACAGTTTCAGGTACGTGTTCGATATTCTGCTGTGTTACTTGTAAGCAACTTTCCCCTCTTTGTTAAGTTTTCAGGTCATAAAGTACATTCATCACTTTCCAGGAACATAAGTAACTGGTAAAGGTAGGTGGGGGGGGGGGGGGGGGCTTACTACACAGTCTGTCGCTGAACTCAAAGTACAGTACATGGAAAGCTGTAGTGTGCAAGACCAGACCACATCCCTAGAAATAATGCCTGAAGGAAAATTAGTGTATAAAAATAATATACAAGGTGTTTCAAAACTATTCATCTGGTTTCACAAGAGTATCTGCTGTCTGTAAATGGAAATATAAACTTACACATAATGAGGCCAACCTATGAGGGCGTGCTGACATCGACAGAGATCCTGGGTACAGTATAGAGTGTGACCTGGTAAAGATTGCGTCGGCATCGAGACACACCAATGTTGAATTTGTATCTGTCCTGAGACGCCATGACCGGCCTCATTTGAACTCTTCTGTTGGGAGAGTTAATTTGGAGTTGGAACGGCTGCTTGTGTTCGGGTGCGGGGGCTCATGTTGGTGTGGTTCCTATTGATTATCTCAGTAGGTGGGACTATACCAGGCACGGCCTACATCTCAACAGGAAAGGGAAGGGGAAACTGGCTGGGGTAATAGCAGGAAATTTAAGGGGGGGAGGCACTGCCATGAATGGTAAAATACCAGTGGTTACAGGTGTTGGAGCAGCACCTTTTTTAGGATAGGTAAGACAGAAAGATGTCAAGTTCTACGAGAGGTCAGGATTGAAACAAATCTTCAGTTTAGGAAAGAAATTCAACAGCACAATTCTAGCACATTGGATCACCAATCACAGCTATCAATTATAAATTTTCACCAATCACCAGAAATTTTATCTCCACCAAGTTGTATCTCAGTCCTAGGTAATTGCATTGATGAACTAAAGTCACCCAACCCAATTGACATAATCTGCCTCTCTGAACACCATGTGACCACTGGTATAGGAACTAGGCCTAAGCACAATGAGAAACTCAGACAGGAGAGTACTGCAAATGTTAGAATAAGGAAAGGTTCTCATAAAAGTATAATTAAAAATAATGTAAGTATATTTCATCAAAATATTGGGAGTTTAAAGAATAAAGTAGATGAGCTTCTGGTTTGTTTGGAAGATTTAGAAGCTGAGAATGAAATAGATATACTATGCCTGTCTGAGCATCACATTGTTACTGATATGGATAAGGTAAATGTAAGTGGTTATAAGCTCTCTGCACATGTAATGAGAGAAAATATGGAGAAAGGAGGAGTTGCCATATATGTCAAAAGTTATCATTGTGCAAAAAGTATAGAAACAAAAAAGTTTTGTGTAGAGAAACATATAGAAGCATGTGCCTGTGAGCTTAAATTAAATAAAGGCACATTTATAATTGTAACTGTATATAGGTCCCCATCAGGAAATTTTCATCTATTTCTGAAAAATTTGGACTCCTTGTTGTGCTATCTGTCAGACAGGGGGAAGCAAATTATTATTTGTGGGGACTTCAATGTAGATTCTCTGAAAGAGGGTAATAGGAAAAATGACCTTGAAGTATTACTCGGTTCTTTCAATTTGACACCCGTTATTGATTTTCCTACTCGGGTGGTAAAGGATAGCAGCTCACTGATAGATAACTTCTTTATAGACCAAGATAAGTTTAACCAGATAAATGCTCAGCCTGTTGAGAATGGTCTTTCTGATCATGGTGCACAGCTAGTTACAATATATGACATAGCTCCATTCAGCAATACTAAACAGTCCTTCAAAGTAGTACGTTCAGTCAACAATTTAACAATTGCAAAGCCTACAGCAGTTAGACTGGGATGAGGTGTACCGTGAACCTGATGCCAATTTAAAATATAATTTATTTCATGACATTTTTGTAAATGCATTTGAAAACTGCTTCCCCAAGAAAATAGTTAAATATACTCGTAAGAAACCTTGTAACAAACCATGGCTTACTAAGGGTATAAAAATATCTTGTAACCGGAAAAGGGAAATGTATCTGACAGCAAGAAAGAGTAGTGACCCAGAAACTATCAAAAATTATAAAAACTACTGTGTTATATTAAGAAAAGTTATTAAAAAATCCAGGAGTATGTATATCATGTCTGAAATCAGCAACTCTGATAATAAAATTAAAACAATTTGGAATATTATTAAAAGAGAAACAGGTCAACCAAGAGCAAAGGAAGACAGTATTACCATCAAATTGAATGAAAACTTTACGAACAAAAAGTCAGCAGTTGAAAATATTTTTAATAATCATTTTCTAAATGTTGTGGATATAGTAGGATCCAGGTGTTCATTAGAAGATGCTAGGCTGTTAATGGAAGAGGCCATACCTATGCAATTTGATACAATTGAAATCTTACCCACTTCTCCCTCTGAAATTAGGAGAATAATAAACTTGCTTAAAAGCAAAAACTCACATGGAATTGATGGCATTTCCAGCAAAATACTAAAAGCTTGTTCTCAACAGATAAGTAAGATTCTCAGCCACCTGTGTAATAGCTCTCTGGAACAGGGCATTTTCCCTGATAGACTGAAATATGCTATTGTTATACCTTTGCATAAAAAGGGGGATGGATCTGATGTCAACAATTACCATCCAATCTCCCTTCTAACAGCTTTATCCAAAATTTTTGAGAAAGTAATGTATTCAAGAGTAGCTTCACATATCTGTAAAAATGAAGTACTAACAAAATGTCAGTTTGGTTTCCAGAAGGGTTTTTCAACAGAAAATGCCATATATGCTTTCACCAGTCAAATTTTGAATGATCTGAATAACCGAACACCACCCATTGGGATTTTTTGTGATCTCTCAAAGGCTTTTGATTGTGTAAATCATGAAATTCTGCTAGACAAGCTCAAGTATTGTGGCATGAGTGGGACAGTGCACAAATGGTTTAATTCGTACCTAACTGGAAGAGTGCAGAAAGTTGAAATAAGTAGTTCTCGTAACATGCAAAGATCAGCACATTCCTCAAACTGGGGAACTATCAAGAATGGGGTTCCACAAGGGTCAGTCTTGGGTCCTTTGTTGTTCTTATTATATATTAATGACTTGCCATTCTATATTCATGAAGAGGCAAAGTTAGTTCTCTTCGCTGATGATACAAGTATAGTAATCACACCTGAGAAACAAGAATTAACTGATGAAATTGTCAATACTGTCTTTCAGAAAATTACTAAGTGGTTCCTTGTAAACGGACTCTCACTGAATTTTGATAAGACACAGTACATACAGTTCCGTACAGTGAATGGTATGACGCCATTAATAAATATAGACCTTAATCAGAAGCATATAGCTAAGATAGAATATTCCAAATTTTTAGGTATGTCCATTGATGAGAGATTAAATTGGAAGAAACACATTGATGATCTGCTGAAACGTTTGAGTTCAGCTACTTATGCAATAAGGGTCATTGCAAATTTTGGTGATAAACATTTTAGTAAATTAGCTTACTACGCCTATTTTCACTCATTGCTTTCATATGGCATCATATTTTGGGGTAATTCATCACTGAGGAATAAAGTATTTATTGCACAAAAGCGTGTAATCAGAATAATAGCTGGAGTCCACCCAAGATCATCCTGCAGACATTTATTTAAGGATCTAGGGATATTCACAGTAGCTTCTCAGTATATATACTCTCTTATGAAATTTGTTATTAACAACCAAACCCAATTCAAAAGTAATAGCAGTGTGCATAACTACAATACTAGGAGAAAGGACGACCTTCACTATTCAAGATTAAATCTAACTTTGGCACAGAAAGGGGTGAATTATACTGGCACTAAAGTATTTGGTCACTTACCAAATAGTATCAAAAGTCTGACAGATAACCAACAAGTATTTAAGAAGAAATTAAAAGAATTTCTGAATGACAACTCCTTCTACTCCATAGAGGAATTTTTAGATATAAATTAAGAAAAAAAAGAAAAAAAAAACAAAAATATTAAAAAAATAAAAAAATAAAAATAAAAAATAAAGAAAATTAAAAAAACACAAAAAATAGAGTTGTTATATTAACTTAAAAAAAATGGCTCTGAGCACTATGGGACTCAACTGCTGAGGTCATTAGTCCCCTAGAACTTAGAACTAGTTAAACCTAACTAACCTAAGGACATCACAAACATCCATGCCCGAGGCAGGATTCGAACCTGCGACCGTAGCGGTCTTGCGGTTCCAGACTGCAGCGCCTTTAACCGCACGGCCACTTCGGCCGGCCTATATTAACTTAAGTATGTTGTTAAATTAACCTAATTATGTCATGTATTGGAAAATTCGACTGGTTCCACATCATTACGAAATATCGTATTCATGATCCATGGAACTAGAATTAATCTAATCTAATCTAATGCCCCCGAATTTTAATGTGAAAACTCTACAAGCTTTTTAAATAAAATAAATGTTATCAACATTGTACATCTTTATTCTTCCTCTCTGTATACATCTACAGCTCCCTGCCGCTAGTCACAGGTTCGAATCCTGCCCCGGGCATGGATGTGTGTGATGTCCTTAGGTTAGTTAGGTTTAAGTAGTTCTAAGTTCTAGGGGACTGATGACCTCAGAAGTTAAGTCCCATAGGCTCAGAGCCATTTTAACCATTTTCTCTGCCACTAGAGGGCTCGGAATTGTTGAGTGTAACGTGTCAGTTCATAGCGTTACTACGTCGGTGCTTGAGAAATAGCGTGATATAATCGAGTTTCGAATTCGCAGGGTTTGTTCACACATGGGCCACCCTCTCTTTCAGCATGACAATGCCAGACTACACGCGAGCGCTGCGGTATCTGCAAGAATTCGACGCCTTCGGTTCACTGTCATCGATCATCCTGCATACGGTCCGACTTGCCCCCATCCAACTTTCACCTGTTACAGAAACTTAAAGAACATCTTCGAGGACTTCACTTTGATAGTCATGAAGCGGTGCAGGCAGAGGTAAGGTTGTGACCCCGTCATCAAGGTCAGACATTCGACAGTGATAGCATCAAAAAACTGGTCTCTTGTTAGGAGGAATGTGTTCGTCGCCAGAGTGACTATGTTGAGAAATAAATACGTAGATAAGAAGAAAAGATGTAGAACGTTAATGCGTTTTCTATTTAAAACCCTTTAAGAGTATTAAAATATTCGCAGACATTATTTTTCAGCGCGCCCTCGTATATCACATTGTTTAGTTCAAAAAGCGAGCCCCCATCGGCAGGGACTCAAATACACAACAGTCGTGGATATACTTAACTTTTGTTCATTGTTCGTCCAGGATTGCAGCTCCATTATCAATTTTTCGTTTCACATGACTTTATATATTATGAATAAAAACTTTTGCTAGTGTTTATTATTGTTTTGTGCAGAACAAAGACACCTTGCTCCCGACATATTCTGTGTTGCCAATGTATTATTTAATAACACTGAAAATCAGCATCTCTGACATCACTAACTCAACACCCTACAAGACTGCCGACATAACAGCCCACCTTCAGCCGATGCTGCATCTTTTAGTCAGGTGGTTTGTAATGTCGCTCCCATAGCTACAGGTAAAGACTATATCACAGTTACAACAGTACTGGGACAAAGGTGGTTCTAGTGCATTTTTATATGAAATTGATATACTAGATAATTAACCTTTTCGCAGGCCGTGGGGCATATACTTCCCACTAAACATATTTCTTTACAGCGTTTAAGGGAATATGTGTTTCCACTTCCATACGCTTCTGGCATCTAGTGGCAGCCTGCTGCACCGGCTGTAGTCTCTTTTGTTGTGAAATATAGCCACCAGGGGTATGAGAAGTACATGTCCCACCAAACCAAGGTGTTTAATGATTACTGCGAAGTATGGTAACCACCAAAGTAATTTTTTCTCTGCCTCGTGATGACTGGGTGTTGTGTGATGTCCTTAGGTTCGTTATGTTTAAGAAGTTCTAAGTTCTAGGGGACTGATGACCATAGATGTTAAGTCCCATAGTGCTCAGAGCCATTTGAACCAAAGTAATTTCTGGAAGGGACTTGAGAAGTATACTTATAACAAAATTAATGTGTCATTTTTGATGCTTGGGAAGTGTACTGACCATCAGCTTAGAGGTACCCGAAAGTTTTTGGGAATACATTTTACTACCTCTGTCTATGCCTGACATCTTGTGATAGTACGTTGCGCCAGGTGTATGAAAATTGCTACGACAATCAGTTTCTGTTTGTCGTTCGATCACTGCTGTTGTCAGAACACATTGCTTCATTTCTGCAATATACATGATTGTGACCTGTATCAGCTCATACCTTTAATGCGTCATAAAGTTTCAAGTATTGTTTTCACAATGTGTTAAGTAAACTGCAATATTAATAATTAATATTTTTAAATAAATTAAAAAAAACATAAAATAAAGCAAAAACCACTGTTCATTATTTTTTACATGTATTGGCGACCATAACATTGCCCAAAATGGAAGTGGGATATCCATTTACCACCATAGTTTTAATATCTCACAAAGGTGCCATGGTGATATATGTACCACTATAGCTTTCAGTTCTAAATCAGAAAATAAAATTATCAAAAAATAAATGTAGTCTGTTGATAACATTTCAAATAGGATAGCAAAATAATTATCTTCTCTGAGTTGCTAGAAAAAATGTGCTTACCGAAGTATTAAACTAATGATATAATCCCCCTAACTTTTTGCTCTGTTAACTGATTTATGACCCCCTGAGATTGATTTATGACTTCCTGGGGATAATCTGTCCTACTGGGAAACTCTCCAAGCCATTTCCTCCTTCATCCCACTGGGAAATCCCCAACCACTTCCCCTCACCAATATGAGCACACTGTGATATCAAATTAGTTGACTAATTAATTACCAGACACACTAACTGTCTCTGTCACTCTCAAATGGTTACTTCCTGTTTGTGAGAACACACGCATGACCCAATGAGTCCAAACATGCAGACAGAGATTTGCGTCCCTTCTCAGAATATTGTGTTCCTATTGCCTAAAGCTGGGGGGAAAGGGAGAGCTGTGGAACTACAGTACCAAAAATGGCGGAACATGGTCCTTTTGCAGTACCATATCAAATTCATTATTTAACAGTTTTCCAGGAACTAAATAGATCACGTAAAATATTCACCCCCGCCTTACAATGATTCTTCTTTGAAACAAAACATATTGTCAACGCCTGACAATCATACAAAACATTTAGCAAATCAAGTAATTAAATTTTCGCCACAAATTTATCAGAGGTCTTGTATGCAGTCATGTTTGAGAACACAAGCACCCTCCTCCACCACTACATCTGATGAAAAACCCTTCCAATCACGCACACTCATGATCGCAAAGCGCACACATCAGGTGACTGCTGGATAGCCATGGCTGCACTGGACACAAGAGAGGCCCAGACACGCATCGGCCACATTGGCAGTAGCGCACACATCTCCAGCTGCACCAGATGCATGGAGGCTGAAGAGATTGTCACCATGACCGCCAAGCAGTCAACCGATCAGTTTACATGGCGGGAATAATCGTCCATTGCAAACACTCGCCATATTGAATCTTCCCACATAAGATATTTCCACTTATGTCGTCACTTAAGTAGCATACTGGTTACTTTAGCCACACACAGGGTGCCACCACCAGGACATGTCCCCTTAGCTCTGGACAACAGCACACAAGTTGGAGCATTCTTTTGAACTAACCTGTCATCACAGGCAAAGCTGCAGCTTCTGGTGGCCCAAAACTGTGACAGCCCCTGCCACTGGCTGCAGCACACTGTGGAACTAGCAGGTGCAGCTTGGACACTTAGTTCTATAGTGTATGGATGCTTCAAGAATTCAGATGGGAATCAGTGGAGGTAATGTGATATTCTTTTCGAGAAACATTGCTGAGAACCGACATTTGAAGCTGATTGCACGAGGATTCTCCTGCCGCCAACATAAATTTCTCCTAACGACAACAAAGATAAGATGGGAGAAATTAGCTTTCATACAGAAGCATATAGACAGTCCTTTTCTCCCTCGCTCTGTACGTGAGTGGAATAGGAAATGAAATGACTAGTGATGCCGCACCATATGATGTCTTGCAAACTATGCTATAGATGTAGATGTATACTTACTGTATCTATTAAGATGTCAGTTCGTTCATTTATAGGCTCAAAAAGCTAACGAAAGAATGTTGTCTCTTATTTTTCAAAAAAACAAAAAATGGAACTTCTGTTTTTCATTGTCTCTCTATAGAAACGTTTCTGTTAGCTCCTAGTGCCAACGCAGTCACTTCGCGAGACGATTGTAAAAGGTTGTGATATGTTTGTCCACAATACTTAGAAGAAACGGTATGGAGCTCACCTCTCAACTCCCCTTTCGTCAGAGTATCGCTTACCTGCCATGTTCTTACGAATCCTCCAGTCTTCATTGTAGCACTAGCTAAGTATCTACTGCTTCGCTCACATTGATTGCATGGCCTGCAGAGAGCTTCTGTAAAGTTTGGAAGGTAGGAGACGAGGTACTGGCAGAAGTAAAGCTGTGAGTACCGGGCGTGAGTCATGCTTCAGCAGCTCAGTTGGTAGAGCACTTGCCCGCGAAAGGCAAAGGTCCCGAGTTCGAGTCTCGGTCGGGCACACAGTTTTAATCTGCCAGGAAGTTTCATATCAGCGCACACTCCGCTGCAGAGTGAAAATCTCATTCTAGAGATTTTTTTGTTTTAATTTAATCGAATTTTTAAGTTGTTCGTAAGTTGCAACACCTTCTAAGCTTTTCACACTAATTATGGCCATATAGGCATGGTATCTTCCAAATGCACTTTTTGCCAAAAAGGGATTCTGGTAGCTTAAGTCCAAAGTTTTTGTTAATCGCGCCTTTTTGCGTTCTTGTGGAGATACTTCCATAGCAACTTTCATCCCCCCACAGATATTACTTTATATCTAATCAAAAGGTGAATTATCAATTTTCATATGTTTAGCTTCAAATTGTTCTTAGTGTAACGCAATATTTTCTAAAAAAATTTCATCATCTATTGCACCCCCTTAAGGTTTCAATTTCCAAAAACACTGAAACACATTTTTTTTTTTTTTTCATTTGTAACTGAGAAGTCAAATATCAATGTTCATAGATGCAGTTTTCTACATCTACCTCTACATGGATACTCTGCAAATCACATTTAAGTGCCTGTTAATAAACGTATATTTTCAAAAAACCTTTCACCCAATATTTCACTCTAATAGGCTTCAATTTTCACAAATGCTGAAATACATGTTTGTTCATTTCTCACCGAGAAACCAAACACCAGTTTTCGTAGGTCTAACTTCAAAATCGCCTTAATAGCAACATTTTTCAAAAAGACGCCTCATCCCCTATTTCAACCCCTTAGGGTTTCTATCCTTGGCAAATTTGGGCTGTGTAATAATGAATCCGTCAATCAGGACTTGCGTTTTATTTATAGAAAAGATTTGAATTCACCTGATTTTGACGAGTAAGAAATGTCCCCTGCCAAGTCACAAACCCCTTCTAATTATCCCAAAATCCCATCACATTCCGAAAGCACTGTTCCATCAGTTAGAAGTTAGTCCTCCACCAGTCACTGACTAGTTAGAGAGCTATCACGAAAGAAAAGTAGCACACTAACATACAGGAAGAAATTCACAACCATGCAGAGCAAATGTGGAGAGCACAAAGGAATTCAGAAACGTAATACCTACAATTCATTGATGTCGCATGATTGTCTATAAATATCACCCAGTACATGTTCTAATCCCAATTCTCGTATTCCTATGATTACTACGTTAGAAATATGACAGTGTAACGGTGTCCCTGCCCCTCGTTATTTTTGTAACATCCAACAGAGTAAAACTACAAACTATAAAAACTTAGCCAATGTCACCTGGTAGATAACTCTATAAGATTTTACCATATCTATCTCTTCTGATATATCGAAAACAAACACTGTGTGCATGTTGACATGAGTATATATGGTTGTCCCATTAAACAAACATGTATTGGTCCATTGGACGCTGCAGTCATGGACTGTGCGGCTGGTCCCCGCAGAGTTTCGAGTCCTCCCTCGGGCATGGGTGTGGGTGTTTGTCCTTAGGATAATTTAGGTTATGTTGTGTGTAAGCTTAAGGACTGATGACCTTAGCAGTTAAGTCCCATAAACTTTCACACATTGGTCCATTGGAGCATGTGGCCAGTGATCGAACTCGCTTCTACAGACCTGTGTAAAGCTATGTTGCCTGTTTACAGGAAGACCATATCCCACAGACTATCAATCACAGTAAAGGATATTTTTTATGTAACACATCGAAGCAGTGTATGACTACAGCTTTATACACCACCGTGACATTGAGGTCTGTGTCAGATGCTAAGCTGAGATTAACATTTTTCAGTCCACTGGCTCTCACAGAAAGCTGGACATCGCATGGTGTAAGATAAGCTGCTCCCACAACATACAGGATGATTGAAATACAAGACAAAGGTGATGTTTCTTATTGACAAAAATGCGGAAGACATCGTAACATATGGAAACTGGAATAATCTGCAGCATTGTGGAGTGTTTCCAAACAGCTGTACGAAGGTGATGACCTCTACATTTAATCTCCTCCTCCATATTGATGAGGCGACAGGTGTCTCACTGTTCTGTTTTTGAAGACACCAAGAGCATTGATTCCTCATACTACTGGTGCATAATGCACCCAGGTAAATGATCACTGTTTTGGTGGCCTAGGTGGTGGTCATCCTGACTTCCATATCTGTGGATACTGTGTCTTTCATTTTTATTACAAAGCATAGCTGCATGTAGATCAAGGCGCTTTCTACAGGACTTAAATTCATAGAGCACGAATAATATGCACCATCAGTTGTCGATCCCACTAGTGGAGGAATGGAATGAATTTCGTACACCAAGATTGGCATGTAAGCACTCTCATTCATTTTTGTCGTATTTGCCTCCCATTTACTTATTTTACATCAATTTTCGTAATTTTATCAGGTTTTCTATAATATCAATACATTTTTAACAATTACTCAAGTCCCAAGCCACATCAACAAACCGTGTCACAGCTTCAATCTCATGATACTATCAGTCAGTGACATTGAAGCACGGTTCTCAATTCATGTATCATTGCATAACCACACCCTCCTTTATTTTGTAGGTGCTATATACATATGGACATATATCAAACCACATGAAACAACTACTGAATCTTAGTGCAGGAAACAGCCATCAGCAAAGAGGAGGCGCAAAAACTACATTCCTTAGCCTAAATACTTTATAAATTCGGAAAAATTTTATTAAGATTTGCCATCTGTCCCTCCCTTTGTGGAGGGGAGTCACAAATTATTCTCCCATTCATAGGATAAAGTCGGAGATTAGATCACACCAACACCATTGATGATTACCACCACAACAAACGAATCATGTCCATTTTAGCACTCTACCCTCTATTTAAGAACAAGCTGCCCTGCATTGAACCTATTCACTAAAGATGCTGAGCAAAACTCCAGATATCCCCTCTATGCATCTTGTACCTGATCCTACTTCCTTAACCAACCATTCCTCTGATTTAATTTGGAACTAACCTGAAGTAGGAGAGCACTATACCCGCTAGATTCGACGACCTGTGAAGGAACAGAACAGCTGAGTTCCACATAATCAGTACACTTCAATATTTTGCTTTCAGAAAGAGCATAACACATGTTCCAAATATGCACAACCAACCGATGCCAGTGATATAGACCGGTACTCTCATTCCATTACTGTAATTATCGTTCTGTAAAGATTGTTCCGTCCCCATCTTACTCAGAGCACCCATACAATTATACACACGATCACTCTCTATATGCATGCATCCTGAGGAGGTTAGCACTCCTTATTTGTATATAGTAGATACGGGCCTGATACATTTGAGAATGCTGTGGTGGTGAAACTGACCGAGTGAGGTGGCAAGGTGGTTAGCATACTATACTCGCATTCGGGAGGATGATGGTTCAAACACAGGTCCAGCCACTCTGATTTAATTTTTCTGTGATTACCTTAAATCGCTTCAGGCAAATGCCAGTATGGTTCATTTGAAAGGACACTGGCAATTTCCTTCTTCATCCTTCCCTAATCTGAGCCCGTGCTCGGTCTCTAATGACCTCATTGTCGATGGGATGTTAAACACTAATTTCCTCCTCTTCCTCGTGATATAACAGATAGTTAACAACAAGAAGAAACGTTTGGATTATGTGTGATGGAGCTCCAGACAAAAGGAGTTTGAAAAATTTAATATAAATCACTTGTGATATCAGTTCTGTGGTTTTGCTGTAGTGTTTCGATAATATACAAAGAAGGTACTGGAAAGAGGAAAATGATCGTAGAATATAAACACACATTCTTAGGCTACACAGTTCTGGGCTTAAACATGCTATAGTATTAAATCGGTTTGGTTTCTGATATACTAATTACTCATTAATACTCAAATGCTGGAAATATATTTCCAATACCTGACATACATCCGCCCTGCAAGTTTTCAATCCCACTCGCTATGGTGAGAAATTGTAAGATGATAAAATACTACCTTCTACACCAAAGGAAAAAAATCGTAGATTCGCTGTGAAACATTCACCATAAAGCTTTCCGGAGGGGTATAGCGCCCACTGTTCACATCCAATTACGGATCGAAAATTAAGCTATGCTCGCATCAATCCTATAAAATGATCATCAGTAATGGAAAATTCATGATAGAACAGCATCTTATGAGTGAATAAAAAAATGTGTAGCAGCGATGTTTCGCCTGTGAAATTGCGTGTCACGCAGCACTAACTCCATGAACAAAACACAGTCTCTTCTACACACAACTATCAAACAAATGTTTATTGCAGTACCTCATAAGCCCCGTCACTGTCTTAGAATCACTGTACTTATGAAACTGAAGGCTCGATTTATGTGCACGACGTGACAGGGAAATGGAGTACTATGCATTCATCTTCGTTTGTCTAGAGAAGGTTGCCAAAACAAGTTGTCCGTCACTTTGGTGGACATGAGTCACCACACTTGTATTGGAAGTCCTCTGCGAACTGTGATGTGGGGAGGTTCGCTGTTAAAATCTGGAGACTGATAGTCCTCTAAGTCACATCCGGAACACGCAGTTGTATGCAAGTTATCCTACGCAACTGATACAACCTAAGAGAACAATGGGAAAAAGGTTAAATATGCGATAAATGCCCTGCCACAACATCTTTCTCTCTCTCTAGAATGCATCATCAGTCTACCGTTAAATCCTGCCTCGTTACAACCTCTCTCAGCTGATTACTCCATCTATAGCAAGAGGAATACGACAAAAAGTCGACATGGAAGAGCTGGGAACCAGGGAAACTAACTGATCGTAGAAAGCGATGAGAAGTCGGGAATAGATTGTTTAACATGGATAACCAGCAAATGTAGACTGATAAATTTATATATGTCAGATCACAAGCCCATGTGTGGGCTATAAGTCATCAGCAAGAACCTTATAGATTTTTATAAAGTGTCCAGCGATGGGTTGCGATAAACTTTATGTCCCCGTTAGCTAAAGAGCATTGTGTTACCAACTTGGGGACTACAACATACAGTTACCAAATGGATCGCGTGTTTGACCCTGTGCTAATCTGTTTAAGTGTCTTAAACTCTAACAAAGAGTAACTACCATGTGCTTGTCTGTACTCTCTACTGTTAACAACCGTGCGGTGTCAGCTAACAAATACCTTACACAACAGCTGCTGCAGGGTTTTTAACAACATTCTGCGGTATGTCTACTGAGGTAATAGGAATACATGCAAGTTGACTGCTGTCTTGAATGCTTTCCTAGAAAAGAGAACCATCTGCTTCTAAACTGACATGGCTCTGCATTGAAGAGTGGTTAAAAGTAGATAGAGTAATCGATTGACGGGGGTTGTAATGAGGCAGGATTCAATGGTAGACTAATGATGCATTCTAGAGAGAGGGAGATATGGCAGGTCATTTATCGTACATTTAACCATTTTTCCCCATTGTTCTGTCAGGCTGTGTGAGTTGTGTGATGTAACATGCGTTTATACAATTACGTGTTCTGGCTGTGATGCTATCTACCTGCAATCCTTAATGGAAAAACTCTCCATATCACAGTCGTCAGAGGACTTCCAACACGTGTGTGATGAATCATGTCCACCAAAGTGCGGAAAACCTATTTCAGCATCTTCCTCTAGATGAACAAAGATGTATGCAAAGTACTCCATTTCCCTGTCACATCGCGGACATAAATCGTGACTTCTATTTCATAACCGCCATGATTGTAAGTCAGTGACAGGGTTTTGTGAGGCACTGTAATCATTGTGTATTCGTATCATTGACAGTTGTTGTGCTTGGAAGAGACTGTATTCTATTCACAGAGTTAGTGCAACATTGGAGCGACCACAGTATTTGTAGCATGTGATGTAGGCAGTGTAACGTGGTCTGCGGTATATCCACATTTATATAGCAGTGCAAAGTAATGAAGGGTGTGGTTTAGTAATGATATAGAAATTGAGAACCCTGTTGAAATGCCATTGGATGTAGCACCAAGAGATCGACGCAGTGACACGTTCTGTATGTTTGGTTGACGTTATATTTCATCGAGACTGGTGATTTGGAACTCAAGTAATTGGTAAAATGCGTTGAAACTACGGAAAATTACGAAAATTGATGGAAAATAACTAAAATTAATGAAAGTCCCCAAAAAGTGAATGGACAAGGGTACTTACATGCTCACCTGGATGTATGAAAATCATTCCTTTCATCTACTGATGGTATTGACAGTTGATAGTGCATAGTATCTGTGCTCTATAGATGCTGCTGCGTATTGGCAGCCATAAAAATGAAAGGCACAGTGTCCAAAGATTTGGAGGTCAGGGTGACCACCACCTAGGCCACCAAAACAGTGATCATTTACCTGGGTGCAATATGCACCAATAGTATGAGGAATCAATGCTCTTGGTCTCTTCAAAAACAGAACAGTGAGACACCTGTTGCCTCATCAATATGGAGGAGGAGATTAAATGCAGAGAGACACCTGTTTGGAAAGGCTCCTCAATGCCACAGATTATTCCAGTTTCCATATGTTTCGATTTCTTCCACATTTTTGTCAATAAGAAACACCACCTCTGTCTTATATTTCAATCATCCTGTGCATTGTCGGAGCAACTTAGCTTATACCATGTAATGTCCAGCTTTCTGTGAGAGCCAGTGGACTGAGACCTGTTAATGACGGCTTAGCATCTAACACAGACCTCAAAGTCTTGGTAGAAAAACAAAATGTATGGTGATATACAAAGCTGTAGTCATACACTGCTTCGATGTGTTACAGAAAAAGGAAAGAAAAAGATATAATGTATCAAACTGCTTAAAAAATATAACACAACCCCTGCATTGTGATTGATAGTCAGTGGGTATGGTCTTCCTCCTATATAGGCGACAAAACTTTCCACAGGTCTGTGGAAACGAGTTTGATCACTGGCGTCTGTTCCAATCGACCAATACACACACATTTAATAGTGTCACCACATATGTTCGATGTCAACATCAGACGGTATTTGTTTTTGATATGTCAGAAGAGAGAGACACGGTAAAATCTTATAGTGTTCTCTACCGGGTGACGTTATCGATCATTTTATAGTTTGTAGTTTTACCCCATTGGATGCTATAAAAATGACAAGGAGAGAGAGAGAGAGGGAGAGAGAGACTTTGCTGTCAACGAAGACTCTTGAGTCCATTACACTGTCATATTTCCAGCTAAGTAATCATACGAATACGAAACTGCGATAATGCCATGTAAAGAGGCACATATATAGACAGTCATATGATATCAATGAATTGTAAGTGTTACGTTTCTGAATTTCTTTATGTAGTCCATGTATACTCTTCATGATTGTGTATATCCTCCTGTATGTTGGTATGCTACTTTTCTCCTTGGGATAGCTTTCTACCTAATCAGTAATGGGTGGAGCACTACACAGTCTCCTATCTAATGGAACAGTGCTGTCAGAATGTGATGGGATTTTGAGAGAATTAGCAGGGGTCTGTGACATTGTGGGGGACATTTCTTACCAGTTGCAATCAGATGGATTCAAATGCTATATATTGAAGACTGGCGGATTTATGAGAATACATCACGTAAGTGATACTCTGATGAAAGGGGAGCACCATACCGTTTTTCTTGAGTATTTTTGAGAAACATATTACAAAGTTTCACAATGGTCACGCGAAGGGACTGCACTGGGATATTAGGGGCTAGTACGCTATTGGCCTTTAAAATTACTACACCAAGAAGAAATGCAGATGATAAAAGGGTATTCATTGCATAAATATATTATACTAGAACTGACAAGAGATTACATTTTCACGCAATTTCGGCGCATAGATCCTGAGAAATCAGTACCCGGCACAAGGACCTCTGGCCGTAATAACGGCCTTGACACGCCTGGGCATTGCGACAAACAGAGCTTGGATGGCGTGTACAGGTACAGCTGCCCATGCAGCTTCAACACGGTACCACAGTTGACCAAGAGTAGTGACTGGCGTATTCTGACGAGCCATTGCTAGGCCACCATTGACCAGACGTCTTCAATTGGTGACAGATCTTGAGAATGTGCTGGCCAGGGCAGCAGTCGAACATTTTCTATGTCCAGAAAGGCCGTACAGGACTTGCAACATGCGGTCGTGCATTATCCTGCTGAAATGTAGGGTTTCGCAGGGATCAAATGAAGGGTAGAGCCACGGGTCGTAACACATCTGAAATGTAACGTCCACTGTTCAGAGTGCCGTCAATGCGAACAAGAGGTGACCGAGACGTGTAACCAATGGTACCACATACCATCACGCCGGATGATACGCCAGTATGGCGATGACGAATACACGCTTCCAACGTGCATTCACCGCGATGTCTCCAAACACGGATGCGACCATCATGATGCTGTAAACAGAACCTGGCTTCATCCGAAAAAATGACGTTTTGACATTCGTGCACCGAGGTTCGTCGTTGAGTACACCATCGCAGGCGCTGATATCTGTGATGCAGCGTCAACGGTAACCGCAGCCATGGTCTCCGAGCTGATAGTCCATGCTGTTGCAAACGTCGTCGAACTGTTCGTGCAGATGGTTGACTCAGGGATCGAGAGGTGGCTGCACGATCCGTTAAGCGATGCGGATAAATGCCTGTCATCTCGACTGCTAGTGATACAAGGACTTTGGGATCCAGCACGGCGTTCCGTATTACCCTCCTGAACCCACCGATTCCATATTCTGCTAACAGTCATTGGATGTCGACCAATGCGAGCAGAAATGTCGCGATACGATAAACCGCAATCGCGATAGGCTACAATCCGACCTTTATCAAAATCGGAAACGTGATGGTACGCATTTCTCCTCCTTACACGAGGCATCACAACAACGTTTCACCAGGCAACGCCGGTCAACTGCTGTTTGTGTATGAGAAATCGGTTTGTAAACTTTCCTCACGTCAGCACGTTGTAGGTGTCGCCACCGGCGCCAGCCTTGTGTGAATGCTCTGAAAAGCTAATCATTTGCATATCACAGCATCTTCTTCCTGTCGGTTAAATTTCGCGTCTGTAGCACGTCATCTTCGTGGTGTAGCAATTTTAATGTCCAGTAGTGTACAAAGGTTTTTATTGAGAGACAAAAAATAAGACAGAGCATTCTTCCGTTAGTTGTTTGTGCCTATAAAAGAATGAACTGATATCTTAAATGATAGACTAATTTATCAGCTACGTCTATAGCATACCATCATATGGTGCATAGTAGAGGGTACCCTCTACCACTATTAGTCATTTCCTTTCCAATTCACTCGCAAACAGAATGAGGGAGAATAGTACTGTCTATATGCCTTCTGCATGAATGCTAATTTCTCCTATCTTATCTTCGTGGTCCTTATGCGAAATGGATGTTGGCGGCAGTAAAATCTTTATGCGGTCAGCTTCAAATAGTGTTCCTCAAAAAAAGAAAAGAATAAATAAATAAATAAATAAAAACCATAGCATTTCCTTCATTGATTCCCATCTGAGTCCTCGAAGCATCCACCCACTAATTTGGTGGAAGCAAATAGGGAAACTGTATTCTGAGGGAGACCCAGGTCTGCAGACTCATAAACGTTATCCAGTGGTGGTGGCAGTCGGCTTCAAATAGTGTTCCTCGAAGAAAACGTAGCATTTCTTTCATTGATTTCCATATAAGTCCTCGAAGAATCCACCCACCAATTTGGTGGAAACAAATAGGAAAACTATATTCTGAGGGAGACCCAGGTCTCCAGACTCAAACACGTTATGCTATGGTGGTGGTGGCAGCTGTTTGCATGGTGGGCTGGTGGCAGGGGTTGGAGAAGAAATTGAAACATCCTACTGCCCCCATAGGCTGTAGGTCTTAGCAGGATTAGTTTGGGGACAGTGTGTCGAATTCTAAGTGACTTATTCCCCCCAAAATGACAAGGCAACCGACAGACAGAACATATTTAGTGTTGAAAATCTTCAGCTATTTGATGACAGTTACCACCCATTTTGATATCGGATGAAGTGACTAAGTAGCCTATGGAAATCCCTTAAAAACATCACTGAAGTGTCTGTAACGATTATCTGGCGAGTGTAATTCTACTGCAGGAAAAAATTACTCACCATGCAAAGGGACTCTCATGATCAATTTAATTAATTAGTCCATCAGTTTGATACCAATGACATGCCACTGGGTGGTGGAAGCGAGTGCGAGAGTACTACGGATATGATTCATGAATTGGAGCGGCATTCAGGTGTTTTTTCGCTGTGGATGGACGATTATTCCCACGGTATATATTGTTCGATTGACTGCTCATCGGTCATAGTGACAGTCTCTCCAGTCTCTGGGGCATGTGGAGGTGTGTGTGTTACTGCTTGCGTGGTCTCTCTCCAGCAGTGCGGCCGCGGCTACCCGGCAGTTAACGGATGGCGCGTGCTTCGCGATCGCAGATGTGCGCGATCAGAAGATATTTTCGCCACAAATGTTTAGCTGAAACGTAGTGGCGCAGGAGGGTGGTTGTGTTCTCAAAAGTTTGTGCATACAAGACCTTGGATTATATGTGGCAAAATTTAATTACTGGAATTGCTATATGTTTGCATATGATACTCAAACATTGAAAATATATTTTACTACGAATAAGAATCATCATAAGCTGCTGGTGAGAGATTTAAGTGATCTGGTTGACTCCTCTAAATCGTTAAACAGTTAATTTGATAGCGTACTGCGAATTTACTAATTCCGTCGTTCTTGACATCGCTATTCCGCCAGCTCATCCTTTGCCTCGAGCTTTAGCCAATAGGAACACAGTATTCTGAGGAGGGACAGAAACCTTCGTCTGCGTGTTTGGACACGTTGGTTCATGCATATGTTCTCACAAACAGGGAGCAACCACTTGAGATAGACAGAGACCGAAAGTGAGTCTGGAATTTCTCGATCAAAGGAATGCCATCAGGATCTCTTGGGCAGGTAGGTACGTCACCTTGGTCAATGGGCAGCTGTTACAACAGGAGGTAGCTACTTGAGAGAAAGTGCGTATAATGAATCAAATTACAGTTCATGTAATTTCAAGTTTTGCTGAGAGCCAATTACATGTGTTCAGAATGTCCCACTGTCATTTCAAAAAGTAATAATTTGGAAACTGCTAGAGACTGAGCATCGTGGTTTGTTGTAAAACGCTTAACAGTTCTCAAGGTTGTTTTTCTCTATTATGCAAGAATTTCAATGTGAGCCCCACTCATCATTCGTAGAAATTCAAAGTGATATTTTTGCTTTGCACATATATGGGTCAGCACTGCTGCATCAGCATTACTGATTGGTTCGCTGCAGCATTGTGGAGTGCATGACAGGTAGCATTGTCATTGACCATACGCTTGACATCACTCCACAAAATGCAGTCTGATGGTGGTGAATTGGTATATCGGGGAGGCATGCGATGGGGCCACTGTGACCTATCCAAATATGAGGAAATGTCATTCAGCATATCCTGCACCTTCAAACTCTAGTGTGGGGGCACAGCATTATGCTGGAAATCGATGAACAGCTGCAGCTCTTCTAACTGTGACAGTAGGAACCCTTCGAACATACAGAGGTAAACATTACCTGTTACGGTTTTCTCTGAAAAGAAAAATTGGAGTACCACCTTATCGTGCATTAGGCCCCACCGAACATTAAGTTTCAGGCTATCACTGATATGTTCACATTTGTTGTTTGGATTTTCGGGGTCCCAAGTCCTAATGTTGTAACTACTGACATGTCCGGAAATGTTTCATCTGAAAACTGGCACTATTTAAGGTAGTCACTGTCAGTGTCTATAGAGATCAGCATTGAACACGCGAAAGCATACTGTAAAGGACGATCGTTGGATACAATGCTTGGACAACTTACACTTTGTACACAAAACGGCGTAATCCTCTATATAACACTTTATAGATGTTGGTCTTGCTTCGTGCAATTCGTTTAATGCACGACGAACTGACTTCTGGAGGCTGCACTGAAATGTAGCTTGCTCTCTTTCAACACGTGGTTAAGACACAGGGGCACGTCCACTTCCAGGAAGATCTTTGTCTCTGCCTGTCTCTCTAAAGTTTTCGAACCTCTTCATTATGCTTGTTTTTACCAGTGATACCCTCCCGTACTGGCGTCGATAATTTAGACTGTATTTGGATTGTTTGCGGGAAGAGACCAAACAGCGAGGTCATCGGTCTCATCGGGTTAGGGAAGGACGGGGAAGGAAGTCGGCCGTGCCCTTTCAAAGGAACCATCCCGGCATTTGGCTGGAGCGATTTAAGGAAATCACGGAAAACCTAAATCAGGGTGGCCGGACGCGGGATTGAACCGTCGTCCTCCCGAATGCGAGTCCAGTGTGCTAACCACTGCGCCACCTCGCTCGGTCGTCGATAATTCCACAGTACCTTGGTCACAGATTTGTATTCTGCATACCAGATGACACACTGCGTCATTTCTTCCTCTGTCTCAATTTTAATACACTCTAAATCAAATCTGCAACAAAGGACAAAGGAAAAAAATGAGAGCTGCTGAAATTTTTTCGAACAGACCATTATTTTCTATCTCTTATATTCCAGAACTATGATTTTTTGAAATGATAGTGATATTTGATGCACATGTAATACCGGTAATTCAGTGCATTCAAATGACAGTGGGAATCCCTCAGAAACTGCCGGTTCTGCTCGTATATAAATCGTGTTTATAACTATTAACCGAATGAGGATGAAAGGGGGTGAAAAGGCTAATAACACAAAATAATAAATATCACTAGAAAAATGCTAAAATGAAGATAAAAATGTTATTATAAAGTATATCAAATGATTCCACTTGATCAGAGAATTACATAACTGAATTTTGATTTTGTAATGGCAAAGTATTACGAGTGTTATCGCTGTATTTGTGTTTTAACTAATTAATAATAATGAAAACATTCTTTAAAAATAACACTAGTTATTGAAATAGACGTATTCTGACGTCATTCTTCGATTCAAATGCCTTAATTGCTTCTGCTATACCTGCAGTAGTTAAATATCCGCGTGCACTTCTGTGACTTTCAAAATAGAAGGTGCCGTCAGGCGGGAAAGCCGGTTGCGGGAGTTTAACCGTATCCATTGGTACAGAGAAAAAAAAATGCGACAACAGACTACGGACAAGACAGCAGAACAGGACAAGGATAAATAACTTTATAAAAACGAGGCGCTAGACAATGCAGTCGTCACAACGATGACAACAAGATCAGGAGCAGCAGAGAGACAAATCCAAGATGCAGCG
The DNA here is from genome assembly GCF_021461395.2 of Schistocerca americana. Classification (NCBI taxonomy): domain Eukaryota; kingdom Metazoa; phylum Arthropoda; class Insecta; order Orthoptera; family Acrididae; genus Schistocerca; species Schistocerca americana. Next base: position 548,657,228 of record NC_060119.1, read on the forward strand.
TAAGTGGGTGATATACAAGGTAGTTACCCAACAGTTCTAGTACAGCAAAGTTCGATCCATAGGTAACAACTGCGAGCACTGAACTGGCTAGTTGTGCCTTTTTTTTTTTTTTTTTTTTTTTTTTTTTTTTTTTTTTTTTTTAATCGTTTCACTCCCTTCCCCGGTGGGGATAGGGCGGGCGGCTAGAGAGTGCCTTTGTGGTCTATTCGGTCGTAGGGGTACATATATTTATTTCGTTAACTTCTTTTTATTACAATTTAAAAGTGTATATTATTTTGTTACATTTGTTGGGTTATGTTAATGGGGTGAATTTTTGCTGTATTTAGTGGCGTCTTCTCGTTTGTTGGTTTACCATTTGTGGTGGTACGGTTGTCGTTGTGTATTCTTGGTTGCGGCGGGACAGATGTTGATGTCTGTATTGCACGGTTGACAACCAGCCTTTTCTTTTCTTTGGTAGTCGTCTCGGCGTCGGGAGAGTCTGGGTGGCTGTTTCAACTCCTATCCGAGCAGTTTCTTGGGTTGCCCGCGTCTGCGATGGTGGTCGCGGACATAGGGCCTCCCCCAACCTCAGGCAGGCTGCCTCCATTTCCGCGTGGAGCGCCATTCGGAAGCAGGATTCCGCTTCTTGAATGGAGGCCCCTATATCCATGCTCTTTACGTCGCCCACTGCCACTGTGGCGACTTCTTTTCTATGGCGATCGGAGGCGTTGTGCCGTCGCCCTGGCCCCAGCGGTCTCCCTTCTCCACCACCACTCTCACTGGCGGCAGGGGCGGGCGTGCGGGCTGCAGGGGGGTGGGCTGCCACCGACGTGCCACTGTTCGCTGGCGGTGGAGTCTCGGTCATCTTGCCGTATTCCTGCCTCTTCCTTTATCTCTTCTTGCGGCTGATGTGTTCCTGCGTCCCTTTGGTGTTGTTGCGGCCTGTACAGACTTTACAGCCGCGCCAGCTCTCGACGTGTGTCCCGCCGCAGCGGGCACAAGTCGGTCGGTCTTCATTCTTGCGTGTGCAGCCGCGACTGTCGTGGTTGCCACCGTACTTGAAGCACTTGGTCTGATTGTGACAGTATTTCGCCACATATCCTACTTGCTCACATCTGAAGCATTGGGGCTTCGTGTCTAGCTCCGCTGGGAGAGGCGTCGCTGTTACTGGGAAGCCCATGAGCTTCTCCGTCTCGTATATTTCTGGTGCAGGCCGCTTCTGCTCGCCTCTGGCCATTTCCACAGCCAGGATGAAGGTCGGTGGTCTCTGCTTGTTGGTCGGTTGTGCAGTTTCGCTGCCACATTCTCGTATCTCCGCAACAGTAGGCCTTTCTTGACGGTGTCTTCGTTGCACAGCCACGGCAGTCCTCTCACAAGTGCCTTGACTGTGCCCTTCCTCTTCTTCTTCTTCACCTCTTTCGTCGATCGTCGGTGTGGCGACGATGTGTGGCGCCAGGTGTGGCGCGAGTTTCTTAGCGTCGCACTCGCATCTTGCTAGTATTGCAAGCAGCGAGTTTTCGTCCAGGCTGTTCACCTCTACAGCCGCGACTTGTTCCAGTCGGTCGACGAACTCTGCCCAATTAATCTTTTATACCTGGGATTCACAGTCATGTAAAACTTTATAAAAGACATCATATTTACGCCAGTGACTGTAACACTTTCTTTATTTCACGATTGCAATTAAGGCCTTAGGCCATTATCAAGTGAAGCTGTTATGGCTATTAGACCATGATGATGATGATGATGATGATGATGAGTCCCACACTCCTTTACAGAGCGTAGGGAGCGACGCGGGAGACCCGCGCCGCCTTACTAGGCAAGGTCCTAGTGGAGGTGGTTTGCCATTGCCTTCCTCTGACTATTAGGCCATGTCAACCTAAAATGACATATAAATGTGTCAGCTCATTTTAGGTTGACATGGCCTAATAGCCATAACATCTTCACTTGATAATGGCCTAAGGCTGAAATTGCAATCGTGAAATAAAGAAAGTTTTACAGTCACTGGAGTAAATATTACGTCTTTTATAAAGAACTCTGCGCCGTCGTTGTCCTGGTAGCGGATGTAGATCGGGTGTGTCGGTGCGTCGGCCTTGCAGCATTTCCCGTTGTTTCCGGCGTCTGCATTGGCGGGAACGTCCGTTACGCCTTGCGGAGCCTCCTCTTCGTTTATGCGCGAGGTGTCTATCGCCAGGCGCCGGCTGTCGGGGCTGCCCGGCTTTCGGTCCGCGGAGTTGCATACTATTCGCTCGTCGGTCGGCTTTTTCCGTGTTTCCCGGGTTTGCAGGCGCGGAATGTTCAGCATGCTCGACTTTCGCGGCATCAACCTCTCTCGTTTCGTCCTTTTTCTTTCCGCTTCGCCTTCGCCGTTAAAACAGCAACGCGACAATTTGCTGGCGTGCACAGCAACACCGGACAATAGCACTTCACGTCCTCTCGCTGCAGCGAGCGCTCCGCACAGCGATGCGCACGCTACGGCTGCCCAAGCGGGTGGGTGCGACTGGCTGTGCTTTTTTTTTTTTTTTTTTACTTTATTGTTATTTTAAAACCTGTACAAATCAGGTAGACTGGCAGCGGCACACTACGCCGCTCTTCAGCCATAGCGTTTACAATAGTATAAGAATGGAGAATGATAGTGAACAAAGTGACGGGCAAAAGAGAGAGGTCACAGAGACACAAAAAACACGGAGTCGTTCACACGTGACGATAACAACACTGAAAACATGTTGGCACGGCGCACAGAACACTGATGAATCCGACGGCACAAGTGAACGTAGTAGTGGGACGGCGGACACCAAAAATCACTAAACGACGTCACACACACGAGACACAGAAGGCGATGATCTCCGGCGCGCGAATGTTCACTATGATTGTGCGAGTCCGGGGACCTGCCAAGAGAGGAGGAGGAAGAAGAGGAGTGGGAGAGCGAGAGGGGAGAGCAGAGATGCCAAGGGCAGGGGAGAGAGGGGGGGAGGGAGGAAGTGGGAGAGGAAGCCTGGGGGAAGAGGGGGGAGGGAGGGGACGGGGAAAAGGAAAAAGAATGGAAGAGAAGAGAAGGGAGGGAGGGTGCCGAAAGGAAAGGACTCCAGAAGTGGGGGGCGGGGCAGGGTCAAAGTTGATAGGAGGGGTAGATGGAGGGGACGAGGACATCATCAGGGAGAGGGAGCTGGCGGAAGCCACCTTGGGAGAGGGTAAGGAGGGTGGAGAGATGGAGACCGGGCGGGACGTGGGAATACAGGCGCGGCAGTGGGTGGGGATGGGAGAGGTTCGGGGATACGAGCGGGTGAGGAGGATCATGTTTACCGGAGGTGTACAGGATCCGTATCCTTTCAAGGAAAAGGAGGAGGTGGGGGAAGGGGATGAGATCATACAGGATCCGCATGGGGGAGGGGAGACGGATGCGATAGGCGAGGCGGAGAGCATGGCGTTCAAGGATTTGGAGGGATTTATAAAAGGTAGGGGGAGCGGAGATCCATACTGGATGGGCATAACAAAGGATAGGGCGGATGAGGGATTTATAGGTGTAGAAGATGGTGGAGGGGTCCAGACCCCACGTACGGCCGGAAAGGAGCTTGAGGAGACGGAGTCGGGAACGTGCCTTGGCTTGGATTGTCTGGAGATGGGGAGTCCAGGAGAGGCGACGGTCGAGGGTGACACCAAGTTACTTAAGGGTGGGAGTGAGGGCGATGGGACGGCCATAGACGGTGAGATAGAAATCAAGGAGGCGGAAGGAAGGGGTGGTTTTGCCTACAATGATCGCCTGGGTTTTGGAAGGATTGACCTTGAGCAACCACTGGTTGCACCAAGCGGTGAACCGGTCAAGATGGGATTGGAGAAGGCGTTGGGAGCGTTGCAGGGTGGGGGCAAGGGCAAGGAAGGCGGTGTCATCGGCAAACTGGAGAAGGTGGACTGGGGGTGACGGCGGCGGCATGTCTGCCGTGTACAACAGGTACAGAAGGGGGGAGAGGACGGAGCCTTGGGGCACACTGGCGGAGGGGAAAAAGGTGTAGGAATCTGTGTTATGGATGGTGACATAGGAAGGATGGCGGGAGAGAAAGGAACCGATCAGACGGACGTAGTTAATGGGAAGGGCGAAGGTTTGGAACTGGCTGTGCGCTGTGCGGCAGCCTAAATACCAGCCGCGTGGAACAGTATTGGCCAGCGCACTCACCTGGCGAGACGGTGGCGCGCTCGCCATGCGCAAAAATAGGACGAGAGCTGAGGTAGTGGCAGAGGATTCGACAGCCTCTTTCGCTTGTTGCTTAAAGATCCGAATGAGAAGTTCTGCTTCATGATTCAAGCATGGATGGGACGGAGGTCTGATAATATGTTTTGCGCCATTGGCCAGACAGAACTCTTTGAAGACAGACACTATGAATTGGTGGCATGATTTGAAAACAAAGTGTGAGGCAACCCTTCGATGGCCAGAACATTGGCTAAGGCACTGAGGCTGGCGTCGGACATGGTGGACGCCATGTGTACCACAAATAGGTATCTGGAGCAGACATCCACAATGAGCAACCACATTGACCCCAAAACAGGAACACAAAATCGAGGTGGATGTGGAATGTAGGCCACGGCGAAAATGACTGTGGAGGTGCTACTTGGTATGGGGCACACATTGTGCAACCACAGACCATTCGCTCGACGCCACCACTGCTACCTGGCCAACATACGATGACGGTGAGCCAAAGCCCTCATGTGAGACATCCCCCAATGTTCCCGGTGGAACAAACACAGGACTTATCGCTTCACAACGGGGAGAATGGTGACCAAATGCATTTCACTCTCAGTATGCAAGAGACAGGCCTTATTTTGAGAAAGAAGTTTCTGGGAGTACACGTTTAGTTCAAAATGGTTCAAATGGCTCTGAGCACTATGCGACTTTACTTCTGAGGTCATCAGTCGCCTAGAACTTAGAACTAATTAAACCTAACTAACCTAAGGACATCACACAAATCCCTGCCCGAGGCAGGATTAGAACCGGCGACCGTAGCGGTCGCTCAGCTCCAGACTGTAGCGCCTAGAACCGCACGGCCACTCCGGCCGGCTGCATGTTTGGAGCACAGCATTGTATGGCAGTTAAACGTGGACTGTGGGAAACTGGAACAGAAGAGAATCGAAGCATTTGAGATGTAGCGCTACAGACAATTGTTGAAAATTAGGTGTACCGATATGGTAAGTTTAACCAAAACTCCCAGGAATGGAAGGCAGCCATCTTTCTCTAGTTCCATAGTAAATCGAATATTCTCATGGTTAAACGGAAGAGTGACGGCTCGGTGAGACATGCTGTCAATCGTAAGCCCACTCACACTGGTTTGTACCTGCATTCTTCAAGTTAGCATCACCCATCCCAGACTATGAGTACACTTAAAACCCTTGTGCACAGGGCACATACGCTGTCGGATGCAGAGAATTTGCCTAAGTAACTTCCACGTTTAAGAACGGTGTTCAGAGACAATGGATACTCGACCCGGCAAATTAACAGGGCCTTCTCAACTAGAGCCAAGAACCGGGATAAAGAGGAGAACGCGCTAGCCAAGTCCCTTGCTTTTCTTCCCTTCGTTGGAAATATCTTCTTCAAGATGGCGAGGATTCTTAATAATTTTCATGTGAAAATGGTTTTTCGTCCGCCTTCTAAGATTTCGGATTTGTTGGGATCGGCGAAGGATGATTTGTTTCTGCGGAAGGCGGGAATTTACAAAATACCGTGTCAGTGTGGTATGGCCTATATAGGACAGACAACGCGTACAGTGGAAGAACGTTGTACAGAACATCAACGTTGCACTCGCCTACTACAACCCAGTAAGTCTGCAGTTTCTAACGGACATTCAATGGAGTACGACAAACACTTCGATTTTGGCCACAGCAACAACATTTTGGGACTCCATTATCAAAGAATCCGCTGAAATCGCATTGCGGGAAATCTAATGACCCGTGGCAGTGGTTACCAATTGAATAAAGCATGGAATCCCGTCATTTCCGAAATTTCATCGTGACGAAGACGCCAGAAGACTTCGATAGCTGTGGCCAGCGACAATACTGACGGTAGCTGAGTATTAAAGTTCCACCAGCGAAGGCGCTGTCGCTGGGCGGTGTGACCCTTCTGTCTCCGTGACTGCAACGCATGCGCGGCAGTAGGCCTACTATCAGCGCACTACATAAGACGGAGCGGAGAACGTCTTCGCCTTTTGTGTTCTACGAATCACCAACTGGGTTTATTAACTTTATGTCGACTTTTTTAAATTGTCCCCCCATGAACGTCTCCATGTCAGTGTATTTTTACCTCCATTATCTCTCCTTACTCTGTTTTATGTCCCCATTTTTATCGTCTTATATGTAACATTTTATTCTTGTATTAGTTGTCATGTCACTCGGCTGAAGAGCGGCGGATAATGCCGCTGACAGCCCTCCCATGCCCATATGGGGCAGGGGAATGAAATCACAATAAAGAAAAAAAAGTCTTCAACAGTCCTCGTTCGGCTGACCTGAAGATGGCTGGCAGTTGTCCAGCCGAAACATCGTGCAATGAAGTTTACGACGACCGGCTGAACAGTTGATTCGCCGGGAAAATTTCAAATTTTACATTAAGCTGAGCTATGTTGCTTGCACAACCGTCCATAGCTGCGAAAGTGTTCCCGGTGCAGGATCTCGTGCACAAATTGACATCTCAATTATGTATCATAAATGTTCAATGGGATTAGTGTCGGGCGACGTGAGTGACCAACTCATTCGCTCAAATTGTCCAGAATGATCTTCAAACCAATCGTAAACAATAGTGGCCTGTTGACATGGCGCATCGTCACCCATAAAAATGTTTTCGCAAATTGGCAGCAAATGGTCTCCAAATAGCCAAACATAACGATTTCCCGTTAGTGAACGGTTCAGTTGGATAGGAGGATCCTGTCCATTCCAAGTAGACACAGCTCTCACCATTTAGGAGCCGCAACCAGTTTGCAGAGTGCGTTGTTGATAACTTATATCCATGGCTTCGGGTGGTCTGAGCCACACTCCAACCCTACCACCAACTCTTACCAACTAAAATCGGAACTCATCTCACTATTAACGCCAAAGTTCGTCGCACTGTCCTAACGAATACGTTCACCGTACGTTCCACATTAATTCTGCGATTATTCCACGCAGTGTTGTATGTTTGTTAGCACTGTACAGAGCCGCGTGGGACTAGCCGAGCGGTCTCAGGCGCTGCAGTCATGGACTGTACAGCTGGTCCTGGCGGAGGTTCGAGTCCTCCCTCTGGTATGGGTGTGTGTGTTTGTCCTTAGGATAATTTAGGTTAAGTAGTGTGTAAGCTTAGGGACTGATGACCTTAGCAGTTAAGTCCCATAAGATCTCACACACATTTGAACATTTTTTGAACAGTGTGCGGAAAGGCCGCCGCTCTCACTCAAGTGAAGGTCGTCAGCCTCTGAGTTGTCCTTGGTGAGAGGTAATGCCTGAAACTTGGTATTCTAGGCACACTCTTGGCGCTGTCGAGCTGGGGACATAGAATTCCCTAATGATTTCCGAAACACAGTGTCTCATGGGTCTAGCTCCAATAATCATTCCGCGTTCAAAATCTGTTAATCCCCGTCGTACAGCTATAATCACGTCAGCAACATTTTCACATGAATCACCTCCTTACAAATGATAGCTTCGCCAATGCACTGCCCCTTTATACCTTGTGTATATGATACTCCCGCCATTTGTATATGAGCATATCGCTATCCCATGTCACCTCAATGCACATTAAATGTGTTCTATCTCAGAACCGTTTGGAATAGGGCATATGTTCATATGAAGTCTGTATACAGGGTGTTTGGGGAGGAAAGGACAACATTTTAAATAGTGATAGTATAGGTAAGTCTGAACAAAAAATGTTATATAAACATGGGTCCACAAATGCTTCGTTGGGGAGGTATGGTATTGAAAGGAACTTTAATTCTACAAAATTGATGTGCACAACGTACACGCAATACAACTGGACCGTAACGTGATTTTCTTGCAAACAATGTACGTGTACATGCCATGTTTACCTTATGCAACCTACCACGTATTATGGTCATTTGACGTACGTAGTACAATCACCCGTTGTTTGCGCGGATGTGCCATGTAGTGTACCGGCGACGGATCGGTTAGCTGTGTAGTGTATGGTGTTAACTGTGTTCGTAGAAGCACTGCTAACAATGCGACCCATCTACAGTAATGAGGAATACGAAAATGTGGTGTATGTTTATGGCTTCTGCGACGGTAGTTCTACCGCCGCAAGAGAAGAATACCACAAGCGCTTTCCGACTCGACGATTACCTGATCGCAGGTTTGCTAAAGGTTTTATCACTTTGCGTGCAACAGGCTCTCTTCCAAGTAGATGTTTTTCGTCCGAGCGTGCACGTCAATAAACTTTGCAAGAACACGAAGAAATCATCGCAAGTGTTGAGCGAAGTCCCAGTACGAGCATACGAAGAATGTCCCTGCGTATGAACGTCCCACAGACGAGTGTATGGGAAACATTACATGCGGAACACCTGTATCCATTTCACATACGGCGTGTCAAAAATCTCCATGTTGCCAACAATGCCCAACGACTTCAATTCTGTCACTGGGTAATTGAGAATAGCCATTTGCTTCGATGCATACTATTCACTGACGAAGCCCAGTTTTCACGACATAGAATAAACAACACACGCAATAATTATCGTTGGTCATGGAAATACACACGCTTCAGTGGATAGCAATTTCCAAGTTCGTGTTGCCATAAATGTTTGGTGCGATATGATCGGTAGCCTTTTGATTAAGCACAGCATTCCGTCTTCAGGCCACAAGTGGCCCATCGGGACCACCCGACTGCCGTGTCATCCTAAGATGAGGACGCGGATAGGAGGGGCGTGTAGTCAGCACACACCGCTCTCCCGGTTGTTATGATCGTTTTCTTTGACCGAAGCCGCTACTGTTCGGTCGAGTAGCTCCTTAATTGGCATCACGAGGCTCAGTACACCCCTAAAAGTGGCAACAACGCTTGCCGACCGGATGGTCACCCATTCAAGTGTCGACCATACCCGACAGCGCCTAACTTCGCTGATCTGTCGGGAACCGGTGTATCCACTGCGATAAGGCCGTTGCAAACTTTTGATAGATCCATTTATTATCAAAAAATGGTTCAAATGGCTCTGAGCACTATGGGACTTAACTTCTGATGTCATCAGTCCCCTAGAACTTAGAACTACTTAAACCTAACTAACCTAAGGACATCACACACATCCATGCCCGAGGCAGGATTCGAACCTGCGACCGTAGCGGTCGCGCGGTTCCATACTGTAGCGCCTAAAACCGCTGGGCCACTCTGGTCGGCATTTATTATCAATCAGCGATTGACGGGAGAGAGGTACACGCATTTTTTTGAATATTCATTGGTGGAACTATTGGAAGACGTTCCTTTAGCCAAGAAAACTGGAATGTACTTTCAACATGACGGTGCCCCTCCATATGTTACCATAGGTGCGAGGGACCATCTCAATCGCATCTACCCGAATCGCTGGATTGGCCATGGCGGTGTTATTAACTGGCCTCCAACATCTCCTGACCTTACACCTTTAGATTTCTGTTCATGGGGTTGGATGAAAAAATGGCTCTGAGCACTATGGGACTTAACATCTGTGGTCAGCAGTCCCCTAGAACTTAGAACTACTTAAATCTAACCGACCTAAAGACATCAGACACATCCATGCCCGAGGCAGGATTCGAACCTGCGACCGCAGCGGTCACGCGGTTCCAGACTGAAGCGCCTAGAACCGCACGGCCACACCGGCCGGCGTTGGATGAAATCAGAGGTGCACAAAGTGAAGGTAAATACACGAGATGTACTGCTTCGTCGCATCATGGACGCTGCTAAGTTGATTAGGAACCAACCACAGGGAATTGAACAAGCAACACAACATGCTATCGCTAGAGTGCAAAAGTGCATTGACGTTCATGGTGGGATATTCGAACTTGTTCTGTGAACTATACAAGATCTGAATGACAAGTGTTAAAGCTGTTTGTAAAAGACGTGGTACGTAATATAACATTTTTTGTTAAGAGTTACTTATATTATCACTGTGTAAAATATTGACCTTTCCTCCCCAAACACCCTGTATATGAAGTCAAATGAAAAAAAAGCCAACAACAAGAAGTAACTTATGTAGAGTAATAAAATTTCGACAATACACTTGTCTCGGTAACATATTTAAGTGATTAACTTTGAACGTTTACAGATTAATGTAAGCGCGAGAAAAGGCAATGCAAATGTGAAACGCTGATATATTAATAACCGGTATAACCGCCAAAGTGTTGAATGCAGGCATGTAAACGAGCATGCATTGTATCACACAGGTGCAGCGTGTTAGTTGTGGGATGACTCCCATACCTGTTGAACTTGACTGGTCAATACAGGGACGGTTAATTCTATTTGTGGATGATGCAGGAGTTGTCATGCGATCATGTCCCATATGTGCTCGATTGGAGACAGATCTGGTAGTCGAGCAAGCCAAGGCAACATGTCGACACTCTACAGAGATTGTTGGGCTGCAACAGGATACATGGGCGAGCATAATCCTGTTGGGAAACATCCCCTGGAATGCTGTTCGAGAATGGCAGCATAACAGGTCTCATCACCAGACGTCAAATTTGCAGTCAACTAGAATGCTCCTGATATAAACGGAATCGCACCCAGACCATACCTCTTGATGTAGGTCCAGTTTGTCTACAATGCAGACAGGTTGGCTGCAGGCCCTCAACTGGCCTCCTTCTTACCAACACACGGCAGTCACTGGCACCGAGACAGAAACAGCTTTCATCAGAAAACACACGGGACTTCCATCCTGCCATCCAATGAGCTCTCGCTTGACGCTACTGAAGTTGCAAATGGTGGCGGTTTGGGGTGAGTGGAATGTACGCTACAGGGCGTCTGGCTGGGAGCTGTCCTTGAAGCAAGCGATTTGTAACTGTAGCTCAAATTGCTGCTGCGTATTCAGAATGATGCATCAGATCCTTACGCCGATCACCATGGTCTTCCCTCTTCCTAGTGTGAACTTATTATCCAGCAATTAAAATAGCTTTAGGATTAACATAAACATTATTTGAACAGATACTTAAAGAAATTCTGTTATATATCTCTCGTGGGACGTCTATACTTTTCAGTTATTCATCATTTTTCTATTTATAGTTCTTAATATTTAATAGCTTAGTCCAGATATTTAATACATTACGGAAGGCATTGATAGGCTAACCTATTTATAAACATTGTACCAAATGGAGTTCATCCTTAACGTCGTAGTACTAGACCATTACTTCAGCAATGATACTACCCATCTCTTAGATTATCGGATAAAATATTTGATGGTTCAACCATCTACACAAACTTACTCAAGTGCCATTCTCTAACCTTACAAATCAATGTTTTCAGTATATAACTATCACCAGTATTCCCACAGACAGCTACCAATTCTAACTACTAGAATTCTGAAGCGAAATGTTTTTAACATATAACATAATAAGCTAGGCCCAAAATTCATTAGTGGGTGTCCTGTGGCATCGATACAAGCATAGCATGTATCAACCCATTCTCAGACATCTTCTTCTGATAAGCTCGAGGTCTTCTTCCTTCAGTTTGAAATTCTTTTGCTCTACGTCCTTTTTGGTCGATTCATTATGAACATGCGCTGCCTCATCCTTAGACTCCAAATACTCCTGTACCATCTATTCTTTCTTAGTTTTTCCTTTAGCCATCGTCGACTATTTTTTTCATAGAACTCACTTAAAGATAATGCCGCTCTTATTCTATTGTATTCTAGTTCATTATCGACTAATATTAGTTAATATGCTTCCCGATCTCTCCAGTGTACTGTCGTGGATTTTCTTAGCACCATTTGTTACATCATTATTTCTTACAACAGAAAAACGTACTCCAGGGTTGTCTAATTCTCCTTTATCATCTTGTTCAACTTTAAATTTAAACTACCAACAGTAGTCTGAGTCACTAACATGGTATTTTCCTGATATTTTGTTCGTATCGGCATCTCCAAGAATTACGGTAGAATGGTGTGGAACCTCATGTACCACATACGGACCGTCATATAAATAAAAGAATTTTTTAATAAGTCTATAACTTTTGTTCCTTTTTAAATTATCTCTGGCTAAAAATACAAGGGTCACTCCAAAAGAAATGCACTCTACTTTTGTAAAAATACAGTTTTCATACTGCATGTGTGAAAGTTTTACAGTGTGTAGATACATCCTTCCTGCTTGTTCTCAAACTTAGTTCAACCTCTTCCCGTGAGTGGCGCCGTCACCGCATGTCTTCAAGATGGCTGTTACACTTGACGTTCGTCAGAAGAAACGTACTATCATAGAATTCCTGTGCTGTGAAAACAGGACAGTACGAAACATCCACAAGAGGTTGAAAAAGATGTATGGAGATGCTGCTGTCGATCGCAGTACAGTTAGCCGGTGGCCAAAAAGGTTACGTGATGAAAGCGGGCACGGCAATATTGAGGATTGTCCTCGCAGTGGTAGGCCTCGTACTGCACACACTCCAGACAATGTACAGAGAGTTAACGAATTGGTGACTGCTGACAAACGCATCACAGTGAACGAATTGTCACACTACTTTGGGATAGGGGAAGGAAGTGTTTGCAGAATACTGAAAGTGTTGCCGTTAAAAAAGATTGGTGCCAGGTGGTTTCCCAGGATGTTGACAGTGGCTCACAAAGAAACAAGAAAAACGGTATGCAGCGAACTTTTGGAATAGTACGAGAATGGTGGAGATGAATTTCTTGGAAGAATTGTGACAGATGATGAAACATGGCTCCATCATTTTTCACCAGAGACGAAGAGGCAATCAATGGAGTGGCATCATGCAAATTCACCCAAGGAAAAAAAAAATTCAAAACCACACCTTCTGCTGGAAAAGTTAAGGCTACGGTGTTTTTCGATTCTGAAGAACTCTTGCTTGTGGACATCATGCCAAGTTGAACCACCATAAATTCTGATGCATATGTGACGACACTGAAGGAACTTGAAGCTCGACTGAGTCGTCTTCGACCACATCTGCAGAACAGGATGTTTTGCTGCTGCACGACAATGCACGGCCACATGTCAGTCAAAAAACCATGGAAGCGATCACAAAACTCAGATGGACAACACTGAAACCCCCGCCTTACAGTCCTGACCTGGCTCCATGTGACTGTCATCTCTTTAGGAAACTGAAAGACTCTTTTCGTGGAACAAGGTTTGAAGTTGATGACTCCCTTGTGCACGCTGCCAAACAGTGGCTCCAACAGGTTGGTCCATTTTACCATGCGGGTATACATGCGCTGGTTCCAAGATGGCATAAGACAGTTCAGAGGAATGGAAATTATGTGGAGAAATCAAAATATTGTCTCTAAAGGATGTATCTACACACTGTAAAACTTTCGAACATGTAGAATAAAAGATGGATTTTTTTAAAAAAATAGTGTGCATTTCTTTTGGAGTGACCCTCGTAAATCCTCAAGTTTCCATTCTGGTCCTTTCCGATTAACCTGAAAGCGTTTAGCTCGCTTAGCCGCTTGTACTGCCAAATTTTTATTTATTAAATCCCTTATTTCCACCTCCTCAAAACCCTTAGGAGGATATTCCACTTTATTCAATATTATGTCACCTATTATCTTACTCTCCACTATCTCTCAAGGAGCTAGCTCAGTCTGCCACGTGGTAAATCATTTATCATTTGAGCAGTAACTCTTTCGTTACTGCTTTCGATTTGATCGTTAACGTCTTGCCTAAGCAAGCTTATCGACATTTTGTAACGCCAGAAATGCACGTCCTCCTATTTCCATCTATTGTACTATAATTTTTTTCCTTGTTTTGTTACCTCAAGATATGACATTTCTGTATCTTTATATATTGTAATTGTTTTACTATTAGTATATATATGCATTTATGTCGATGTATAATTGGTTTGTTTTGTAAATATTATTTGTATTTTTGCGCTGGGTCTTGCCTAGGGAAAATTATGCTATCGAACGAATACATCGATAGGTCGTGTTTAGCATCTTTGGTAGTGTTAGCTCCGCCGCGTGGAGCGCGGGCAGAGCAGAGGGAGTCTGGCTGGGGTAGGGCAGTGGAGCAGGTGTGTTGTGTGGCGCTCCCGCGAGTTGCCGCGCTTTCGGGGTTGGACAGCATGTAATTGCGCTCGACTTACTATGATAGTTTCTGACACGGTGTCGCGGACGGGAAGCATTAGCTGGCGCACATCAAGAGCCCGTTTCGCCTGGCGACCGTGTCGAGAAGAAGGCGCCCCAACATCCATCTTCTGCAACAGCGATGGCCGACAATGAGTTACTGTCGCCACCTCCTCGATCGACGGCTTCAAACCTTCTATCAACCAACAAGGAAGACTGGAATCACGTAAAGTTTTAGAACTCTATGGCAGACCTCAGCTTTTCAAACTGTTCCATTTTCGTAACTATAATTACAGCAACTTAGCATGAACATTTGTTGCTCATTGTCCCAATTGCATTACCAAGCAGGGTCCCTTCCTTTTTCGGAATGAACCCGAGTGTCGTTGAAATTCAAACGCCAGCATTAAAGTAATATTATTCCATTTCACTACTTTAATTTCAAAGTTCAGTTAAAGTATTCATAGCTGGCTACAATATTTAGATTACACAAGCACAAATTATGAGTGCGAGTTTTGTTACCATATTTTAGCTTACCTGTGTCTGCAGCTCAGCTTGGTACGTACTAAATTTTACTATTGTTAATTGTTCAGAATCATTAAATTCAAATCAAAAGTTAAATCTCTTATGTCTAAATTGCGTAGATTCAAGTAGCTTTTGAAATGATTGTTGAGGTAGCCCAAGACTAACCTTATTTTATTGAATTTCGTAGTGCTTCAGAAACAAAGCTCACTATTAATTTCAGTCACTAAATTAACTTTCAATTTTCCGGTTTTATTAATTCTTTTGCTAAATTAAGTCAGAGTGTAGCGAAATTTATTACTTCTGACAAACATTCAGTTTTCACACAACACGTGTCAACCTTCAGTTGCCACGCTTTTAGTGCTAATTATATGTGCATTAATCTTTCATTTTCAGTTATTATAGTAGTTGTCCATAGGACAAATCTCAAATATCTAATTAACGCCAATTAATTGTTAACGTAACGGCCGCACATTTACTTTCTTTATTAACTTTACCCCTTTTCAGAATTAATTTCCACCAGTTTCATTTGCATTTTTCCTTTCCTTTAGATGTAACCCTTTCCTCCCTCTTTACCGACAGATTAACTTCGGTGACGATTGCTTTCCCAAATTTCCGTTAGGTACACGCGGTTTAATTTTTCACTGTCATTAAGGTCGATAAGTGAGGGGGAGGTTACAATTTCTTCCGATTCCTGAAGTTTCTCTAACCCTTTAGGAAGTGATGACAGCGCTCCTTCCACTTCTAATACTTTCTTATTACCTATTTGATGTTTATTATTTAAAATAGATATTTCACTTTTTAATTCTTCCTGACTATTTCTAATCTCCTTCTTTAAATCATGTTTAAATTCGGCTATTACACTTGTTAGAGTATCATTAAGTTTCTTCATCCTTGCCCCACTCTTCTCATTAGCAGCGTCTAATCTGGCGAACAACTTCGTCCATTTATTTTCATCACTACCTATTTTAAATAATTTCTAACTATCCATTGAAATGTCACAAAACTACAATATTAATACGTGTCTCTAACGTTCAAGAGTCACCTCGTGCCTTCAACAGTCTGTCCACCCAGTAATAGACAAGTTAAATAACCAAAAGTACCTACTTCACTTCACCAGGAACACTTGTTCAAACTAATCAATAAAAAGTCATCCCAATTACTCTACAGTACTTATGGTTGTCCTGCTCGTGCCTCCTCCTTATCGTAAGCAACACGACGCACAGCTGTAGCCACTACCGCTGTTGGGGACTCAGGCGGCCTCTGTTGCTGCTACAATTTTGGAATTTTGTGGTAAGGTCTTATGGGACCAAACTGCTGAGGTCATCGGTTCCTAAGCTTACGTACTACTTAATCTAACTTAAACTAACTTACGCTAAGGAATACACTCACACACACACACACCCATGCCCAAGGGAAGCCTCGAACCTCCGACGGGGGTAGCCCCACTGACCGTGACAAGGCGCTACAGGTTACGCCGTAGGTGGAGCCGATGCCGATGCTGGCACCGCAGCCGCAGATGCAGCTGAAGTTTCAGGTGAATCCGATGTCGCCTCTGCAGTCAGTAGGTCAGCAGGTGCTGCCCACTTAGCTGACGACACCGTCCTGGGGGTGAGGTTGCCCAGCTACGTTTGGTCGTACCTGCACAAACTGGCCGGCCAGAGTGGCCGAGCGGTTCTAGGCACTACACTCTGGAACCGCACGCCCGCTACGGTCGCAGGTTCGAATCGTGCCTCGGGCATGGTTGTGTGTGATGTTCTTAGGTTAGTTAGGTTTAAGTAGTTCTAAGTTCTCGGGGACTGATGACCTCAGCAGTTAATTCCTATAGTGCTCAGAGCCATTTTTTGCACAAACTGAACTCCACTAGCCTGCTCTCGACAAATGTTTTTTCCAAAAAAGAACTTGTTTCAGGAGATACTTGAACTCTGCGAATCCTAATCCACCAAACTGACAATTCTGTGCTGAACTCAGCAGAAGACAAGCCTCTAACAACTTTTGACCCACTCAGAACGCACTACGTTTCGATGGCAGCACGTCTTGGACCACAGGATTGCCAACCTTTGTACTATTTGAATCGTAGTACATCCTGGACCACAGAATCGCCAACTTTTGTACTCCGCCACCTTATGCACACCACTAACGCCAACTTAATGCTGGGTTTCAATCGTAGGATATATACTGTATGAACAAGCTTTAATAGTATTGCAGTACGTAGCTGAAAAACAACGTCAACAAATGTAGCTCACTCTCGTAATAATACAATTAGTTTTCCCGTCAAAATCTTTCCTATATTCAACGACGCAATCTGTGCCACTTTAAATAATCGTCTGTACTAACACAACGACCTCACGTATTATTTTTTATTCAGGTTCTTACTCTATAATTACACTACCGCTCTCTACGACATCACTATGTACGAAAGGATGCACACAGTAACACTTCTCTCTGTATATGGGGTCATTGAAGGCTATCTGTATATTAATTACAATGCGTCTATGAGGGTTCACTAGGTTCGAAAAATAAGCTACCACCAAAGCTATTACCAACAGCCAGAAAAACACTCTATGCGAGAGTCTACGACGAGTAGGAATGATGTATTTACTTTACCAATAGCAGCAATGAATGTTGGAGAATACATTCGCAAGGCAAAGACATAATTTTATACTGTTTATGTCCCGAGTCAATCAATGATAACCTACATAAGTAGTGCCTCGCTACAACATTATATTTGACTCTATTGAAATTATATCATAATAAACTATTTCGTTAATCTCAATCTTTCAGAATTAAATGGATTAACTTGTCGTTTATAATTAATCATTTTTCGGTAACACGCAAACTTACTTTCTCTCTCTAAAGATGAATTAGCTTTCCTTTCGCTACAAGTCGTTCACTGAAAAATACCATTCCTTTTCTTTAATTTCTTTGAACTTTGTTTTTACCAATATTCCAGTCTTTTACTTTATTGGCCTTTGGTTTTACATTATTCCGAAAAGATATATTCCAGATATTAGTCTGCTATTAAATAAGCCTTTGATTACTTTTTCTTGTAATAATTTTAGGGATAAAAGACAAGTCGGGTACTGACTTTTACAGTTTGAACTATTCTCTTCATTTCCTGCAATTTAATCAACTATACGTATAAGTCAGCGTTTAATTTTTCGAGTGCTGGTTATCTATGCAAAACCCCACTAAGCGGAATAGTAACTAAAAAAATAAAACGAAAAACTAAGTGTGACCACCACTTTTCAGCTATATGACTTCAAATAATCATACAAAGCTCAACAACTTCAGGCGTTGACTTTCGCGAACCACTAATATTTATAACTAAGAACACACTATTCGATGTCTTTTAGAAAGTATTAGCATGATCTCTTTCAAATGGTTCTTGATTTGTCGTTTAGGGCCAAAGGGAACAAACTTCCGATTGTTTCTCAATAAATAAGTATTGCGTAGGACGTCCGTTCTCTTTAATATAGACTCCACATACAGTTCATCGAACGAGATTTCCGGAATTTACTATACTGCGACGCTCACGCCGAAAGTCACACAATAAATCCTAACTCAAATATCGCTAGGCCACTCCTCCTTAGTGCTTGCGTGCACTTATACAACCACAATAATACAACGCAACGTTACTATCGCTTAGTGCGTGCTTTAATCCTCAGCCACAAAACCACTAAACGACTTCGTGTGAACGCGTCTCTTCACATACATCATACAACGGAAAATCTCACAGAAGTAGTGAAATACGGTCCGCCCACCACTTCGTGGCTATTAAGCAGCACAACGTACCGTTAATCACACCTACGAGAAACTAATCTCACACTTCAATTAAACGGAGCTTTTCCTATATCTGGTGAGTCTATACTACCAAAACCGAGGAAAAAATTATTTTATAACCAAGCGGAAAATCTTCTCAAAATACCTTTCTAAACGACTTAGAACTGCTTTGTACACCTTTGATTTCTATCCCCATTGCAGACTAGTTCATGTATCGTACGTGTGAGACGATCTCATCACACTCTTGAGAAAATCTCTCTCGAGGCTCACTACTCGAACGATACTAGGATACTACTCCTAAAATTCTAAAAAGACAATCCAAAAACAATTGTCTACAAACAAACGTACCACACTACATCTACATCTACATCTACATCTACATTGATACTCCGCAAGCCACCCAACGGTGTGTGGCGGAGGGCACTTTACGTGCCACTGTCATTACCTCCCTTTCCTGTTCCAGTCGCGTATGGTTCGCGGGAAGAACGACTGTCTGAAAGCCTCCGTGCGCGCTCTAATCTCTCTAATTTTACATTCGTGATCTCCTCGGGAGGTATAAGTAGGGGGAAGCAATATATTCGATACCTCATCCAGAAACGCACCCTCTCGAAACCTGGCGAGCAAGCTACACCGCGATGCAGAGCGCCTCTCTTGCAGACTCTGCCACTTGAGTTTATTAAACATCTCCGTAACGCTATCACGGTTACCAAATAACCCGGTGACGAAACGCGCCGCTCTTCTTTGGATCTTTTCTATCTCCTCCGTCAACCCGACCTGGTACGGATCCCACACTGATGAGCAATACTCAAGTATAGGTCGAACGAGTGTTTTGTAAGCCACCTCCTTTGTTGATGGACTACATTTTCTAAGCACTCTCCCAATGAATCTCAACCTGGTACCCGCCTTACCAACAATTAATTTTATATGATCATTCCACTTCAAATCGTTCCGTAAGCATACCCCCAGATATTTTACAGAAGTAACTGCTACCAGTGTTTGTTCCGCTATCATATAATCATACAATAAAGGATCCTTCTTTCTATGTATTCGCAATACATTACATTTGTCTATGTTAAGGGTCAGTTGCCACTCCCTGCACCAAGTGCCTATCCGCTGCAGATCTTCCTGTATTTCGCTACAATTTTCTAATGCAGCAACTTCTCTGTATACTACAGCATCATCCGCGAAAAGCCGCATGGGACTTCCGACACTATCTACTAAGTCATTTATATATATTGTGAAAAGCAATGGTCCCATAACACTCCCCTGTGGCACGCCAGAGGTTACTTTAACGTCTGTAGACGTCTCTCCATTGATAACAACATGCTGTGTTCTGTTTGCTAAAAACTCTTCAATCCAGCCACACAGCTGGTCTGATATTCCGTAGGCTCTTACTTTGTTTATCAGGCGACAGTGCGGAACTGTATCGAACGCCTTCCGGAAGTCAAGAAAAATAGCATCTATCTGCGAGCCTGTATCTAATATTTTCTGGGTCTCATGAACAAATAAGGCGAGTTGGGTCTCACACGATCGCTGTTTCCGGAATCCATGTTGATTCCTACATAGTAGATTCTGGGTGTCCAGAAATGACATGATACGCGAGCAAAAAACATGTTCTAAAATTCTACAAGAGATCGACGTAAGAGATATAGGTCTATAGTTTTGCGCATCTGCTCGACGACCCTTCTTGAAGACTGGAACTATCTGTGCTCTTTTCCAATCATTTGGAACCCTCCGTTCCTCTAGAGACTTGCGGTACACGGCTGTTAGAAGGGGGGCAAGTTCTTTCGCGTACTCTGTGTAGAATCGAATTGGTATCCCGTCAGGTCCAGTGGACTTTCCTCTATTGAGTGATTCCAGTTGCTTTTCTATTCCTTGGACACTTATTTCGATGTCAGCCATTTTTTCGTTTGTGCGAGGATTTAGAGAAGGAACTGCAGTGCGGTCTTCCTCTGTGAAACAGCTTTGGAAAAAGGTGTTTAGTATTTCAGCTTTACGCGTGTCATCCTCTGTTTCAATGCCATCATCATCCCGTAGTGTCTGGATATGCTGTTTCGAGCCACTTACTGATTTAACGTAAGACCAGAACTTCCTAGGATTTTCTGTCAAGTCGGTACATAGAATTTTACTTTCGAATTCAATGAACGCTTCACGCATAGCCCTCCTTACGCTAACTTTGACATCGTTTAGCTTCTGTTTGTCTGAGAGGTTTTGGCTGCGTTTAAACTTGGAGTGGAGCTCTCTTTGCTTTCGCAGTAGTTTCCTAACTTTGTTGTTGTACCACGGTGGGTTTTTCCCGTCCCTCACAGTTTTACTCGGCACGTACCTGTCTAAAACGCATTTTACGATTGCCTTGAACTTTTTCCATAAACACTCAACATTGTCAGTGTCGGAACAGAAATTTTCGTTTTGATCTGTTAGGTAGTCTGAAATCTGCCTTCTATTACTCTTGCTAAACAGATAAACCTTCCTCCCTTTTTTTATATTCCTATTAACTTCCATATTCAGGGATGCTGCAACGGCCTTATGATCACTGATTCCCTGTTCTGTACATACAGAGTCGAAAAGTTCGGGTCTGTTTGTTATCAGTAGGTCCAAGATGTTATCTCCACGAGTCGGTTCTCTGTTTAATTGCTCGAGGTAATTTTCGGATAGTGCACTCAGTATAATGTCACTCGATGCTCTGTCCCTACCACCCGTCCTAAACATCTGAGTGTCCCAGTCTATATCTGGTAAATTGAAATCTCCACCTAAGACTATAACATGCTGAGAAAATTTATGTGAAATGTATTCCAAATTTTCTCTCAGTTGTTCTGCCACTAATGCTGCTGAGTCGGGAGGTCGGTAAAAGGAGCCAATTATTAACCTAGTTCGGTTGTTTAGTGTAACCTCCACCCATAATAATTCACAGGAACTATCCACTTCTACTTCACTACAGGATAAACTACTACTAACAGCGACGAACACTCCACCACCGGTTGCATGCAATCTATCCTTTCTAAACACCGTCTGTACCTTTGTAAAAATTTCGGCAGAATTTATCTCTGGCTTAAGCCAGCTTTCTGTACCTATAACGATTTCAGCTTCGGTGCTTTCTATCAGCGCTTGAAGTTCCGGTACTTTACCAACGCAGCTTCGACAGTTAACAATTACAATACCGATTGCTGCTTGGTCCCCGCATGTCCTGACTTTGCCCCGCACCCGTTGAGGCTGTTGCCCTTTCTGTACTTGCCCAGGGCCATCTAACCTAAAAAACCGCCCAGCCCACGCCACACAACCCCTGCTACCCGTGTAGCCGCTTGTTGCGTGTAGTGGACTCCTGACCTATCCAGCGGAACCCGAAACCCCACCACCCTATGGCGCAAGTCGAGGAATCTGCAGCCCACACGGTCGCAGAACCGTCTCAGCCTCTGATTCAGACCCTCCACTCGGCTCTGTACCAAAGGTCCGCAGTCAGTCCTGTCGACGATGCTGCAGATGGTGAGCTCTGCTTTCATCCCGCTAGCGAGACTGGCAGTCTTCACCAAATCAGTTAGCCGCCGGAAGCCAGAGAGGATTTCCTCCGATCCATAGCGACACACATCATTGGTGCCGACATGAGCGACCACCTGCAGATGGGTGCACCCTGTACCCTTCATGGCATCCGGAAGGACCCTTTCCACATCTGGAATGACTCCCCCCGGTATGCACACGGAGTGCACATTGGTTTTCTTCCCCTCTCTTGCTGCCATTTCCCTAAGGGGCCCCATTACGCGCCTGACGTTGGAGCTCCCAACTACCAGTAAGCCCACCCTCTGCGACTGCCCGGATCTTGCAGACTGAGGGGCAACCTCTGGAACAGGACAAGCAGCCATGTCAGGCCGAAGATCAGTATCAGCCTGAGACAGAGCCTGAAACCGGTTCGTCAGACAAACTGGAGAGGCTTTCCGTTCAGCCCTCCGGAATGTCTTTCGCCCCCTGCCACACCTTGAAACGACCTCCCACTCTACCACAGGTGAGGGATCAGCCTCAATGCGGGCAGTATCCCGGGCAACCACAGTCGTAGTCCGATCAGGGGATGCGTGGGACGAGCTGGCCGTCCCCGACAAACCCCCATCCGGACCCCCACAGTGATGCCCATTGGCAACAGCCTCAAGCTGTGTGACCGAAGCCAACACTGCCTGAAGCTGGGAGCGAAGGGATGCCAACTCAGCCTGCATCCGAACACAGCAGTTGCAGTCCCTATCCATGCTAAAAACTGTTGTGCAAAGAACGTCTGAACTAATCTACAGAGAGCGCAAACAAATCGACAAAATTTAAACGGTTATTAAAATACAAGATTGCCTAGTAAATGCAGTAATGCTGCTACTTGCGCACTGCTGACACTGCTCGGCGGCGGAAGGAGACTAAGCGAAATTACACTATTCAGGTACTAAAACGCGATGCTACAACTCTCAAATACTATAATACGCCCGAAATTTATGAATTAAACAATGCAAGTACCAAAAACACGCAAAGAAATTAAGAATTAAACTATGTAACAAATGAGTGAGCTAGGAGTATACGACTTGCTGCTCAGCTGCTTATCCAACGGCGGCAGGGAGCACACTGACTGCGACCAACCGACACTGGCCGTTCAAAACAAAAACAGTAGACACTAATTCTCTCCTTAACAATAAGTGTTTCTTCTTTGCAGTCGCTGGCAAATGTTCCTACTGATCAGCTGCATCATAGTTGTTATCTTTGCCGCATGCCACGATGCAGCAATCGGCTGGGCGTTGCAAACTCGCTGACTTCACAGGACACAGCTTTTCTCGACCATCAGGTGTCACATATCGACAACATTTCAACACAAAGTTTAAGAAAGCTATATAAACAGCTTAATCTCTCCATTCTTATAGCACGTAAAAGTCGATAATAAGTTGAGGCGATACGAACATGTGAGGCGCTTTTTTCGAGCTGAAGACAGTTTGATGCATTATAAGCTGGACAGCGATTTGTAACTGTTGCTCAAATTGCTAATTCATTTCGATGCGCCAGATCCATACGCCAATATTGATGGTCTTCCTTCTGGGCAGTACCACGTGGACGTCCAGATCCTGGTTTTCTTGCGACAGTACATTCTCGCGTTCACCGGTGCCAGCAATCATGTGCAGTGAGTACTCTCCTGCCAGGTATTTCTACAATATCGCTGAAGGAACATCCAGCTTCTCGTAGCCCTTTCGCACGACCTCGTTCACACTCAGTGAGGTGTTGACAGTGGCGGCTTTTTCGCCTTAACCCTAGGATGCATATACATGGTCTCCAAGGCCCTTGTATGTCTTCATTTTTAAAAAATTTCTGTAATTTTTTGTTTGATTTCAAACTTCTTTCCAGTACTCTTTCACTAACACTGTGACATTCCTCCTATCAAGTCTGAACGAGATACATTTTTGAGTTTTTTGTATAATTCAACACGTTTACCCATACACCGTGAATGCATAAGCAGGGCTTCAGAGGCCCTCACACATTTATACATGTTCTTTAGCCTATATTGTCTTCAACATTTGTTTGGGAGCAGTTATTAATTCTACAATAACTGTAGTGGTATTTCCAGCAACAGGGGTGCCAACAGCAGCAATAGCTGTAGTAGTAATGGTATAACTAAAAATTAATACACACTACTTTCACATATTGGCGATGTCGGTGTGTTATTGATCTTTATGCTATCAAATGTTTTATTATTGCATGGTATTGTTATCCTGTGCTGCTCTTGTCAGCCTCATTGTTACTGTGGTTTGTTTGTTGCTGCAACACCAATATTGTTACGAGTATGACTCTTTTAGTGCTGCACAAGCTACTGTTCGAGGGACACGGCTTTTGCTATGGCTTCGACACGCGAAGCAAGAGTGTCAGTACGTGCAAATGCAGCTAATTTTGAAAGTGTTGTGGCTCAGTGGTTTGAAGAAGATGATTCTTGCGAGGAAGGACATATTTTTGAAGATGCAAGTAGTGAAGAATCAGCCAATGAACCTACAGATGTGAATGTTGAGCCAGATGACAGAGTCTGAAAATGAAGAACCACCACAAAAAGGTATAGAAGACCACACATACATTAGTCTGAATGGAACGATTTGGAAATTAGATCCTCCTGCAACTTTTCGTATGCCTGTCCATAATATCGTAAATAAGGCACCTGGTCCACCCTGTGGTTTGAAAACCTGTAAACCTAACGATGTCTGGTACTATTTCATCTCCAACGAAATACTAGAGGAAATCATCAACTGCACAAATATTGAAGGCAGAAGAGTGGCAGCTTTACGTGGTAAAACGTGGAAAAACGTTTCGATTGCTGAAATGGAGGGTTTTCTTGGTCTTTTACCGCTTTCTGGTGCTGAGAAAAGTTGGGATGTCCCTATTGTAGAATTATTCTTGGATGGAAAGGCAAATCCTACATATAAGGCCACCATGTCAGTAAATAGATTCGAGGATACAAGGAGAATGATTAGATTTGATGACAGGCATACCCGTGAAGCTCGATCTGCAGATGGCAAACTTGCAGCTGTTCGCTATGTATGGGAACTCTTTCTTGACAAGTGTAGAAATAGAAGGATTCCCAATGATTCGCTCACAGTTGACGAACAGCTAGTCCCATTCCGTGGAAGATGCAGCTTCACCCAGTATATGCCCCCTAAACCAGCCAAGTATGGCATAAAAATATTTTGGTTATGTGATGCTACATCTGCATGTGCTTTAGACAGAATTGTTTACACGGGAAGGAAGCCCCATGAACCTATTCAGAAAAATCTTGGATTGAATGTGGTGAAAGATCTTGCTAAAAGCATTGAAGGATCATCAAAAAAATATTACTGTTGACAACTTCTTTACTAGTGAGCAGCTGGCAGAAGAGATGCTTCAGAAGCAAATTACAGTGTTGGGAACGATCAAACAAAATAAACCAAAAATTCCTAATGAGATGAAATCACCTGGCTCAAGAGCGATTCATTCCTCTTCGTTTGCATTTAGAGGTGACATTACAATGGTGAGTTATGTTCCCAAAAAGAAAAAGTCTGTAGTTCTCATTAGCACAATGCATCACGACAGAAACATTGATGAAACTCATGCAAAAAAGAAACCTGATATAATAAAGTTCTATAACTCTACGAAGGGTGGAGTAGATCAAATGGACCAGAAAATTCGTTATTACACTTGCAAGAGACAAGCAATAAGGTGGCCATTTGCATTATGGATGAATATGATGGACGTCGCAGCAATAAACAGTGAAATTTTATTTTCCGCCCCAACATCTGACATACCATAGTGGAAGAAGTGATAAAAGGCGTTTGTTCCTAAGAGATTTAGCAGAGGAAAAGGTAAGACCACTAATGTAACTTCGTATTCAGAACCCTTATCTTCCAAAGAAAATCATTGATGCCATGCAAAGATGTGGTGTTCAAAAAGATGTCATACTACCAAACCAACGACCTGTTTCAGGAAAAAAGAAGAAGATGCAATTATTGTACATATAATGAACACAGGAAAAGTGCTATGACATGCATTAAGTGTAAAACCAACATTTGTAAGGAACATAGTGGCTTCCTTTGTGCTTCTTGTTTGTCACATGTTGAAAACTAAGAAAAATGCAATTTTATGTGAACAATGAATAATAACTTTTTGTCAAAATATTGCCTATTTACGTAATATTGAGAATAATGAGTGTGTTTTAATTGAAGAAATTGGTTGTAATAAATGTTATAAAGTGGAAACTGCAACTTATAAGTGAATTAATAAAATTAGTTGTATATGTTGTATGTAAATGGATGTAGCTAATAAAAATTCACTCTTAGAGTTTTTTTAAAAAAATTAATAAAATGTTAATCAGGCCCACCAGATCCTGTTACTGTATCTTAGGTATCTTTCAATATGACAATAAATTTGACAGAAATAAATTTAACGCCAAAGAATGATTATATGAAAAGAGGAAAATTTTAAATTAGGGCAGGGCCTTGGAGGCCCTGCATATGCATTCATGTATGTTTCTGGCACCATGCATTCTAGGGTTAAAGACATTCTTGACTAACATTAACTCACTACGCCCAATGTCAAAGATAAGTAACGCACAAAACTGTTACAGCGCGTATTTAAAGCAAACCTAATCTGCATCCTCATAGGGCCATCCGGACACCTGGCTGAAAATGACTTACAAATTCGTGACGCCCTCCATCGGTAATGCTGGAATTCAATATGGTGCTGGCTCACCCTTAGACTTGTGACAGCTTCCACTCTCGCAGGCATACGTTCAATCAGGTGCGGGAAGCTTTCTTCGGGAATGGCAGCCCATTCTTCACGCAGTGCTGCACTGAGGAGAGGTATCGATGTCGGTCGATGAGGCCTGGCTCAAAGTCGGCGTTCCAAAACATTCCAAAGGTGTTCTACAGGATTCAGGTCAGGACTCTGTGCAGGCCAGTCCATTACAGGTATGTTATTGTCGTGTAAACACTCCGCCACAGGCTGTAAATTATGAACTGATGCTCGACCGTGTTGCAAGATGCAATCGCCATCCCCAAATTGCTCTTCAACAGTAGGAAGCAAGAAGGTGCTTAAAACATCAATGTAGGCCTGTGCTGTGATAGTGCCACACAATGAAACAAGGCTGCTAACCCCTTCCATGAAAAACACTACCATACCTTAGCACTACCGCCTCCGAAATTTACTGTTGGCACTACACACGGTGTCAGATGACGTTCACCGGGCATTCGCCATACCCACACCCTGCCATTGGATCGCGACATTGTGTACCGTGATTCGTCACTCAACAAAATGTTTTTCCACTGTTCAATAATCCAATGTTTACGCTCCTTACACCAAGCGAGGCGTCGTTTGGCATTTACCGGCCTGATGTGTGGCTTATGAGCAGCCGCTCGATTGTGAAATCCCAGTTTCCTCACCTCCCACCTAACAGTCATAGTGCTTGCAGTGGATCCTGATGCAGTTCGGAATTCTTGTGTGATGGTGTGGATAGATGTCAGCCTATTACGCATCACGACCCTCTTCAACTATCGACGTTCTCTGTCAGTCAACAGATGAGGTCGGCCTGTACGCTTTCGTGCTGTACGTGTCCCTTCACGTTTCCAGTTCACTATCACATGGGAAACAGTGGACCTAGGGATGTTTAGGAGTGTGGAAATCTCGCGTACAGGCGTATGACACAAGTGACAGTCAATCACCAGACCATGTTCGAAGTCTGTGAGTTCCGCGGAGCGTCTCATTCTGGTCTTCACGATACCTAATGACTACTCAGGTTGCTGATATGGGGTACCTGGCAGTATGTGGCAGCACAATGTACCTAATATGAGAAACGTATATTTTTGGGGGTGTCCGGATGCTTTTGATCACATGGTATATATATAATGTGTGTGTTTGAGAGAGAGAGAGAGAGAGAGAGAGAGAGAGAGAGGAATATAGTAGGAAGCATTTCATTCTGTATCACATAGAAATTCTAATACAACGTAAACAGTCAATTAGAAACCTTTAAATGGCTAGCATGTCGCCATATAAATGTATGTGGATATAGGTGTGGATTTTGTAACTGAATTGCATCTGCTCAAACAGAGACCGCAAAATGCTTTTCGTTGCTGCGTTACCAGCATGTCAACTCGACACACGTTGGGCAATGAACAAACGAATGGACGTATGTGTATACACGTGTATGTTTATGTGCATTTATGTGTATAGCACTCCGTCTTCAGGCCACAAGTGGCCCATCGGGACCATCCGACCGCCGTATCATCCTCAGCTGAGGATACGGATAGGAGGGGCGTGTGGTCAGCACACCACTCCCCCGGTCGTTAGGATGGTTTTCTTTGACCTTAGCCGCTACTATTCGGTCGAGTAGCTTTTCAGTTGCCATCACGAAGCTGAGTGCACCCCGAAAAATGGCAACAGCTCACGGCGGCCTGGATGGTCACCCATCCAAGTGCCGGCCACGCCCGACAGGGCTTAACTTCGGTGATCTGACGGAAACCGGTGTATCCACTGCGGCAAGGCCATTGCCTATTTATGTGTATAGTTATGTGTAAATATTTACACAGGGTGTTCCAGATAAGGTGTTCTTCTCCGTAACTTTCAGAGTAGCAGGTGAACGGAGTATTTATTTAAACAGGTAAACGTAAGACATGTTGCTCTTTCTTCAGATTTATGAACATAGTTCATTTAGTTATTATCAGAGCGTCAATTTTTAAATAGATAATTTTTTCTATCATGTAGCTGTTGTACTTAAATCAACAATGTATAAATCAGTTCCAACAACTGAGTTAAAATGTTCTAGTCTACGTAACTAGGTCGCCACACGTACCTCTTCAGTTCCTTCCTATACAGTAGACCTCTCGATTACTCTGCCGGTAACTTCTTCAGGAAATTTTGGTGTTCACAATTAGCTGAAAGCTACCAAAGACCTGTGTCACGCTCACTTATAAAATAGTGCTTTTACCGAGCTTGTTCTGAAGAAATGCTGTTATTGGGTAAAAATCATCCGGCTGCTAATGACGAGCTATCTTCATTGGATAGCTAAAAAGTAAATTCGTATAACATGACTGACTGGGAGTCCCTGAAGAGGGATAATAAGTCGCCTGTTCGCAAGTTCTTTCTGTTGGACGTTACTTCGAAGACTAGCGGGCCATTAACCTATCGCAGTAATCCTACTCGGGAAATGGGACCTACTGTTTAAAGTGTAAAGCGTCCAGTGTCGTTCCTGGCGTAACTTCACATCAATGAGAGGTGTAGGTTAGCGTAAAGGCAGACTGAAACATTTCCATTGTCTGCCTGGGATTCGATCTTACGATTCCCGACCAAGAAGCCCTTGAGTAGGTAAACCTTATCCTTTCGTATTTCCTTTAAAATGAGTTCAGTAGCGGTTCCAGGCTTTTATTTTCACTAACACGTAAGGCTCGCAACAACAAAATGTTGAGCACTGCTTGCCTCTGTGCTGAGCTGTGGGGAGAGGTGGTATCTTTTGATAAACATTCCCCCTCTCTTATTGTGCCTGTTCCGCTACTTGTCCAATAACGATGGTCCAC
The DNA here is from genome assembly GCF_021461395.2 of Schistocerca americana. Classification (NCBI taxonomy): domain Eukaryota; kingdom Metazoa; phylum Arthropoda; class Insecta; order Orthoptera; family Acrididae; genus Schistocerca; species Schistocerca americana. Next base: position 548,686,734 of record NC_060119.1, read on the forward strand.
CAATAGCAGCCGGCAAAATGTCACCCCATAAATGGTTCAAATGGCTCTGAGCACTATGGGACTCAACTGCTGAGGTCATAAGTCCCCTAGAACTTAGAACTACTTAAACCTAACTAACCTAAGGACAACACACACATCCATGCCCGAGGCAGGATTCGAACCTGCGACCGTAGCGGTCGCGCGGCTCCACACTGAAGCGCCAGAACTGCTCGGCCACCAGCAGCCGGCTGTCACCCCATAGTCCAACTTCTTGTGAACAAGTGCAAGAAACTCCCTTTAATAAGTGACCGTGAAGCTGGTCTTTGATAGTGTTCAGTTAATCAAAAACACATGAACATCCTGAAGAAGTTCCCAACAGAGAGGTCAAAGCGTCGATTGTATGAGAAAAAACTGAAGAGTAACATGACTAGGTCTAATAATTCAGTATATTTTACCTTCACTAACGATTTCAACGAAAACCTGCAGTCAAACAATTTAAATCAACTTTCTATCAATTTAAGCTAGCAAGCTAGATATGTTCAAAGTTTTAGATGTGAGATTTAGAAAGCATGTGGAACGTTCTGTCAATCATTAAGTTTCTCTACGAGAGAAATCTGCTGCTTGGCCATGCAGTCGAAAACTAATGGGTGATCGTCCTCATCACTGGAAAGCCTGCGAATCAGTTACCCAATTACCTCGACATTGTCGTTTGCGGCCGATGTCGACAGCCTTCCTTACCGATCAGCATTATCCATGTCTGTGCGGTTTTTGTCAGATTGTTCCACTATGGCTGGGCGCAACATTGCATTTGGTCCATATAGCGCCAGAATTTCACGGTGATTCTGTATTCAATTTAGGCGTTTTGATCATAAGAATCGTACTGTCCCTCGTACTTCAATTTTGGAGTACGCTGGCAGTTGCCGCTCAGTTTCACCTGAAGCATGCGAAGCATCTGTTATCTATACCACAAGAGAAATGTGTCTGCAGGAAACCAGAACCAAGTACTCCTTTCTCACAATTAGCCACTCGTTGCGCAATGGTCTTAACATGCGAGGGTGTGTTCAAACGAGTGCCCATAGTTCTGGGTGCACAACTTAATGCTCCCTCTAAATGACCTGCGGACGAGATGTAAAGTTGCTTGTGGGTGGAAAAAGAAAAGAAAGAGGTACGTAATAAAAGAACAGTGTAGGTGGCGAAAAAAATGATGTGCCTCAGAAACGTGAGGATAAAGAAACTTAATTGGGAGAAGATGGGAGCATTTGCTTTACATTTCGGTCGAGAGAAAACATGCTATGCGTTAATTTTTGGGGAAATTTTCATGATATTGGTGGAAGGAAGCGCTACCGCCTTTCTTAAATGAAACGGGATATATAATTCTGCGTGGAATGCAGGCTAGCTTGTTGCATAGGTGAGCAGTAGCAACAGAAAAGTTGGCGATCATTCTTGACGAAGTGATGGTGTAAGACACGATAAAACAGGGCAATTTAACAATATGAGCAGACTGATGCCATATTCGACCGGCACTATTTGATGGTTTCAGTTTTGCAGTTCACGATACATTTTTACTTACGAATCAATAGACAAATATGGACAACTGCGGTAACAATATTGTCTTTAATACGAGAGTAATCTTTCCCGTTCTGACTTTTTAACGTACGTTAACATAATATTTCGTAGCTAAAATTCGTCATGCTATTGTCTTATTTTGGAATAAACAGTAACAGAAGGAAGTACGTATCAATTGTGTTAATCATCATTGGTTTTTCTCTTATACATTCTGTTAAGTACAAATTGTCAAATTTAATATTGGTCGACACGAACAAAATTCTGTTCGAGAGATTAAAAATAATAATTTATTTTTCATTACCTTTTATTCATTTTTTCTGATCGAATTTACGGAGCAAACTTCGATAAAAGTAATCCCCGTAGTGAAATGTAGTTGAATATAGGAGAGTAAACGGCACTGAAATATCTCGAACCTTCCATTTTACATGAAAAGTTAATTTGAGAATATAAAACTATTTTTTTGTAACATTTAAATTTCCACTTCTAAATATATGTATATTTACTATAAATTCTTTTTGTTTATAAATTTATCTGTCATTCTAAAAGATTGTTTTTGAGAACCATTCAAACTGAGTCCTGACGTTTTGCCAGTTGTGTCTTAGTTTTTCTGTAACCTTTCATAAGCGCAAACTGCATGTCATTTGTCGGCGTAAAGAGTATGTCTTTGTTGACTCACAACTTTTTTTGTGATGAGTAGGAATTGTTTTGTGAAAAACAAGTATTATGTGAAGTGTTTACAAAACGTCACGATATAGAAAAATTATAAGGGGATTATTCGGCAAACGGTGTTTTAACTAAGACAAGTAAGACATGTGGGCTGTTAGACTAAAACAACATGAATGAGCCTACATATGAACTTCGAGTGGTCATACCAGCAGTAAATAACTTAATATTATTAACGCACCCATTTCTGGAGAATTGAGATATAACACGAACAGTTGAGACACTAGTTAAGTGAGACTTTGGGAATCGATTACGATGAGGTGCGAGATATTTGATCTCCGATTCGACGTAGTGTGGTGCCCTACTGACAGTTGTCATAAGAATTGCAGAGGCAGGTAGGGAACACGGATGCAAGGATGCAGGGGGGGGGGGGGGGGGGGTGGCGTCGGTAGCTGCGAGCTGCGCCACAGAAGACGACCTCCAGCTGCCTGCCGTGTTGGGCTGCGAGGCCAGACGGCTGGCGTCCGCGTGGCGGCCATCGATCGCGGCCACGCCCCCTCGGCGTCGTGTGACCCGCGGCCTTCGCTGTCACGACACGCCCCTTGCTCTACGTCCCTCCGTGGTGTGCCGCACATCACTCCGCTCGCGGCAAAAGGCTGGGCAATGTCGCGGTTACCCAACGAGTTCTTCCGCTTACATTGAAAGACTGTGTGAGGGGGAAGATCCGTCTGATGCGATAGAAGAAGGAAGAGGAGTAGATTTAGGAGAGCTAGGGGATCCAGTAATAGAATCAGAATTTAAAAGAGTTTTGGAGGACATAAAGGCAAATAAGGCAGAAAGGATCGATAGTATTCCACCAGAATGTCTAAAATCATTGGGGAAGTGGCAACAAAACAACTGTTCACGTTAATGTGTAGAATGTATGAGTCTGGCGATATACCATCTACTTTCGGAAAAATATCATCCACACAATTCCGAAGACTGCAAGGGCTGACAAGTGCGAGAATTATAGCACAATCAACTAAACATCTCATGCATCCAAGTTGCTGATAAGAATAATATACTGAAGACTGAAAAAGAAAATTGAGGATGTGCTAGATGACGACCAGTTTGGTTTTAGGAGGGGTAAGGGCACGAGAGAGGCAATTCTAACATTGCGGTTGATTATGAAAGCAACGGTAAAGAAAAATCAAGACACTTTCATAGGATTTGTCGACCTGGAAAAAGCATTCGACAACGTAAACTGGTGCAAGATTTTCGAAATTCTGAGAAAAACAGGTGTAAGCTATAGGGAGAGACGGGTAATATACAATATGTACAACAACAAGCGAGAGCAACTAAGAACGAAATGCTCGCATTAAAAGGGGATGTAGTCTTTCGCCCCTACTGTTCAATCGAAGAAACGGTGATGAAAATAAAAGAAAGGTTTAGGAGTGGAATTAAAATTCAAGGTGAAAGGATATCAATGATTCGCTGATGACATTGCTATCCTGAGTGAAACTGAAGAAGAATTACATGATCTGCTGAATGGAATGAACAATCTAATGAGTACAGAAAATGGACTGAGAGTAAATTGAAGAAATGTAATGAGAAGCAGAACAAATGAGGACAGCGAGAAACCTAACATCAGGATTGATGGCCACGAAGCAGACGAAGTTAAGGAATTCTGCCATCTAGGTAGAAAAATAACCAATGACGGACAGAGTAAGGAGGACATCAAAAGCAGACTACCTATGGCAAAAATGGCATACCTGGCCAAGAGAAGTCTATTAGTATCAAACATAGGCCTTAATTTGAGGAAGAAATTTCTGAGAATATACGTGTGGAGTACATCAGTCTATGGTAGTGAAACATGGACTGTGAAAATTCCCGAACAGAAGAGAATCGATGCATTTGAGATGTGGTGCTACAGACGAATGTTGAAAATAAGGTGGACAGTAAGAGAAGGAACGAAGAGATTCTGTGCAGAATCGGCGAGGAAAGGAATATGTGGAAAACACTGATAAGGAGAAGTAGGATGATAGGACATGTGTTAACACCTGAGTGAATGACTTCCATGGGTCCGCAGCTCGTGGTCGTGCGGTAGCGTTCTCGCTTCCCGCGCCCGGGTTCCCGGGTTCGATTCCCGGCGGGGTCAGGGATTTTCTCTGCCTCGTGATGACTGAGTGTTGTGTGATGTCCTTAGGTTAGTTAGGTTTAAGTAGTTCTAAGTTCTAGGGGACTGATGACCATAGATGTTAAGTCCCATAGTCCTCAGAGCCATTTTTTTTTTTTTTTTTTTTGGCTTCCATGGTACTGGATGGAGCCGTGGAGGTCAAAAACTGTAGAGGAAGACAGAGATTATAATACATCCAGCCGGCCGCGGTGGCCGAGCGGTTCTAGGCGGTTCAGTCCGGAACCGCGCGACTGCTATGGTCGCAGGTTCGAATCCTGCCTCGGGCATGGATGTGTGTGATGTCCTTAGGTTGGTTAGGTATAAGTAGTTCTAAGCTCTAGGGGACTGATGACCTCAGATGTTAAGTCCCATAGTGCTCAGACCCATATAATACATCCAGCAAATAATTGAGGACGTCGTTTGCAAGTGCTACTCTGAGATAGAACGGTTGACGCAGAAGAGGAATTCGTGGCGGGCCGCATCAAACCAGTCGGAAGACTGATGACCCCAAATAATAACTTCCGGACAAAAAAGGGAAAAGAAGTGCTACACGACGAGAGAACCACCGTAAAAAACTAGCAAACATGTGGTAATTTTCACTAATCTAATCGCAAATACATGACTTAATCTCATATTGATTCAGAAACTTATCCAATTAATAAATCATGAATTACGAAACCTGCACCAGACTGACTGGGACTCTAATTATTTATTAATTCATTAATTCTATACCACCATCTAAATAATGATACTGGACGGCTACATATCGAATTACATTCAACCAAATCATTGTGACAATGTCCGTGGCAGACAGTGGTGGGTTCGCGTGTCACTGGGCGGAAGGCCGTGCGGCTGGCACCCACCGTCTTAGCAACAGGTACGAGCTGCTACCCAGTGTTGATGATAACTGTGAGCCAGCACGGGATGCCTCTCCTGTTCGGCGAGCGGTCGAATTTCCTACCCAGTCAGGATAAGTACTGATGGTGCGTATGCTTGTCATTGGGAGCTCCAATGTGGCGGGTGATGGGGCGCCTCAGGGAGATAGCAGGCAAGGCGAGAGAGAATTCCAGTATGCATTCGATATGTTTGCCGGGAGGTCTCATCCGTGACGTGGAGGAGGCACTACCGGTGGCTATCGAGCGCACTGGGTACAATCGGCTGCATGTAGTGGCACATGTCGGCACGAATGACGACTGCCGCTTGGGTTCTGAGGCCATTCTCTGCTCCTTTCGGCGGCTGGCTGATTTAGTGAAGGCAAATAGCAACGCACGCGGGGGTGCAAGTTAAGCTATCTATTTGTAGCATCGTACCCTGAGTGGATAGCGATCCTCTGGTTCGGAGCAGAGTGATAGGTCTAAACCAGAGGCTCAGACGACTATGCGAATTTCTCGACTTCCGCTATCGGGTGCAGAATTGTAAGGTTCCCCTTAATAGGTCAGGTGTGCACTACAAGCAGTAAGAGGCTAATAGCATAGCGGGGTACATGTGGACTGCACATGGGGCTTTTTTTAGGTTAGAGAACCCCACCTCTAGGATCAAACACGATTTGCCTGTTAAATCAGCCACAGTGACCACAGAGAATCTTGGTCCTCCAAGATCAGATATAGAAAATATTAATATGATTTTAGTAAACTGCAGGAGCATCCAAGCAAAGATCCCTGAATTAGTATCGCTTACTGAAGATTACAATGCACAGATAATATTGGGAACAGAAAGCTGGTGGAAACCAGACGTCAGTGACAAGGAAATCCTAAGTTAGTCGCCAAGGGTGGAGCCGTGTTTATTGCAGTAAAAAATTCGATAAAATCCAGCGAGGTGATCACGGATTTCGAATGTGAATTAATCAGGTTGAAACTGAGTATAAAAGAACGGTCAAAAATGGTCTTCGGATGCTTTTATACACCATCTGGGTCAGGATCTGTAGTTGTAGAGCACTTCAGACAGAACTTGCAGAATATCATTAGTAATTTTCCTGATAATGCCGTTGTAATAGGGAATGACTTCAACTTGCCAGGTACAGATCGGGAGTGCTATGCCCTCAAAATTGGTGCCAGAGACAGGGATTCGCGTGGCATTGTTCTGTACGTCTTTTCCGAAAATTACCTTTAGCAGACAGTTAGAGAACCAACTCGTTAGGGTAACGCCTTAGACCTCCTTGCAACAGGCAGACCTGAACTTGTGGAATCAGTTAACGTAGAGGAAGGTATCAGTGATCATAAAGCTGTGACAGCATCTGCGACGACGGGTCATACAAGGAATGTTAAGAAAGGTAGGATGGTATATTTGCTCAGAAAGAGTGACAGGACACAAATTTCAGAATATCGCAGCAGCCGGCATCAAATATTCTGTGATGAGGATGGCTCTGAGCACTATGGGACTTAACTTCTGAGGTCATCAGTCGCCTAGAACTTAGAACTAATTAAACCTAACTAACCTAAGGACATCACACACATCCATGCCCGAGGCAGGATTCGAACCTGCGACCGTAGCGGTCGCTCGGTTCCAGACTGTAGCGCCTAGAACCGCACGGCCACCCCGACCGGCCTATGATGAGGACGAAGATGTAGAGATCAAATGGAAACAAATTAAAGGCATCTTTCAACATGCTCTAGACAAGTACGTTCCGAGTAAGGTTTTATGGAGTGGGAAAGATCCACCATGGTTTAATAGCCGTGTTAGAAAAGCGCTACGTAAAGAAAGAGCAGTTCATTCCAGTTTCAAGAGAAGTAAAAGCCTAGCTGACAAACAAAAGCTCAACAGAGGAAAATGAGCATAAGGAGAGCAATGATTTTGAAAATAAGACTTTGTCAAACGACCTAAGAGATTTTGGTCGTATGTAAAATCAGTAAGTGGGTCAAAATCATCTGTTCATTCTCTCAGCGACCACACCGGCACAGAAACGGAAGGTAACAGAGAGAAGGCAGAAATACTGAATTTGGACTCCCGAAGTTGTTTCACAGCGGAAGATCGAAACACTGTCCCTCCTTTCAATCGTCGTACGAACGTCTAAATGACAGATACTGAGATAACCGTTCGCGGAATTGAAAAGCAGCTACAATCGCTTAGTAGTGGAAAGGCGCCACGACCAGATGAGATACCTATAAGATTCTATAAAGATTACGTGAAAGAACTTGCTACTTTTTAACAGTAATTTATCGTAGATCGCTTGAGCAACGAATGTAAAAAAGAGCAGGTCATTCCCGGTTTTAAGAAAGGCCGTGAGACAGATCCACACAATTATAGACCTATGTCGTTGACGTCATTCTGTTGTAGAATTATGGAACATGTTTTATGCCCAAGAATTACGACGTTTTGGAAAATGAACAGCTCCTCTATAAAAATCAACATGGATACCGCAAACAAGGACCCTCCGAAACTCAGCTCGCTCTGTTCCTCCATGAGGGCTACAGCGCAGTAGGCAACGTCGCTCATGTTGACGCCGTGTTCCTTGATTTCAGTAAGCCATTTGACACCGTCCCGCATTTTCGTTTTATGAAAAAATATACGAGCTTACCGAGTATCGGAGCAGTCTTGCGATTGTATTCAAGATTTCTCGCAAATAGAATTCAACCCGTCGCTCTTAATGGAACTAAATCGTCAGATGTAAAGGTAATATCCGGAGTACCACAGGGTAGTGTGATAGGACCGTTGCTGTTTACAATATATGCAAATGATCTAGTACAAAGCGTCGGATGCTCTTTAAGGCTATTCGCAGACGATGCAGTTGTCTATACCAAAGTAGCGACGCCAGAAGACCTGCAGAGAACTGATGAATGGTGCAGGCTCTGACAGTTGACCCTGAACATAAATAAATGTAACATATTGCGCTTACATAGGAAAAGAAATCCACTACTGTACAGCTACACTATTGATGAAAAACAGCTGGAGACAGCGTCTGTCGTAAAATATCTAGGCGTAACTATCCAGAGCGACCTTAAGTGGAATGACCACATAAAACATATAGTGGTAAAAGCAGACAGCAGACTCAGATTCATCGAAAGAATCTTAAGAAAATGTAACTCATCCACGAAAGAAGTGCTTATAAGGCGCTTGTTCGCCCGATTCTTGAGTATTGTTCATCTGTCTGGGATCCCTATCAGCTAGGACTGATAGAGGAGATAGAGAAGGTCCAAGGAAGAGCGGCGCGTTTCGTCACGGGAACTTTAGCTGGCGAGAGAGCGTTACGGAGATGCTAACGAAAATCTACTGTCAGACGTTACAAGAGAGGCACTGTGCATCGCGGAGAGATGTACTATGAAATATCGGGATAGCACTTTTGAGGAGGAGTCGGGAAGCATATTACTTCCCCCCACATACATCTCGTGTATTGACCACGAGGAGAAAATTTGAGAAATGAGAGGCAATACAGAGGCTTACCGACAGTCATTCTTCCCACGCACTAATCGCGAGTGGTACAGGGTTGGAGGGATCAGATAGTGGTACAAAAAGTACCCTCCGCCGCACTCCACCTTGCGTAGAATGATTTAGAAGTAGCTGTATTTTTTTCCTTCCTTTTTGTGTTCCAATTACTGAATGAGGTTTAGGATCTATCATAATCATTTTCCTTATTTATTCTTGTTGTACCTACTATAGCTTAACATTTAAATGGGTGCCTATACACAACACTACACTCTTTGATCAGAAGTATCCAGACACTTATTAATGGACATTCGCCATCACCTTTATAAAGGTTTGAACTCTCCTGGGAACACTTTTAACGTCGTGTCTGACTGTCTGTGCAGAAATGGCAGCCCCTTCCTCAGGAGCCGAAACCATACAAGATAGTATTGTTGGGCTCTGGAGTCTGGAGCGAAATCGGCGTTGTAACTAATACCAAAGGTGTTCCGTTAGTTATTTCTTAAGGAATTTCCGCTAGTTGATTGTTAATTGCTCATATATTTTACACTGTCATGATTTTGGCTTTATAGCCTTTCTCAAGTGCACGTTGAACTGAAAAGTAATAAAGCATACATATCATACAGTGCAGAGCACAGGAACAACTCGTTATTACGTATCTGAAACTATTACTAAGACTGCATGCTAATAATTAACGTGTCTGACTTGTCCATGAAATGTCATCGTCATAAAAACATATTTCTGGCCTTTGTTGTACTGTACTGTAGCCTTTGTTGTACTGTAGAAAAATGAATACATATCAAAGATACATAATAAGGCGGACATTGTGTACAGTGAAAAACCATTAACACGTAGTATGGTGTATTTAACAGCCATTATATTCATGTCACTTGCATTAGTCACTTCTGTTCATCAACTTGTAACGCTGGAAATGCATATCCTTCTATTTCCATCTATTGTACTATAGATTTTTCCTTATTTCGTTACCTGAAGATATGACATTTCTGTGTCTTTATATACAGTAACTGTTTTTGTAGTGACTTGGCAAGACAGCCAAGCCACTCGGAGGTAGCCGAAAGGCACGCGTTTAAGCTCACGCAGACTGGCGTGAGGTCTGGAACAGGACAATGTCTTGAGAATTGCAAATAAAGTACGAAGATCTTGGAATACTTAACTTTAATCCATAATTGGTGTACATCGCTCTTGACGGTACATTAATAACAATCTCAATATAAACTGGCAATGGCGCCTTGCTAGGTCGTAGCAAATGACGTAGCTGAAGGCTATGCTAACTATCGTCTCGGCAAATGAGAGCGTATTTGTCAGTGTAGCATCGCTAGCAAAGTCGGCTGTACAACTGGGGCGAGTGCTAGGACGTCTCTCTAGACCTGCCGTGTGGCGGCGCTCGGTCTGCAATCACTGACAGTGGCGACACGCGGGTCCGACGTATACTAATGGACCGCGGCCGATTTAAAGGCTACCACCTAGCAAGTGTGGTGTCTGGCGGTGACACCACAGTTTTACTATATATATATATATATATATATATATATATATATATATATATATATATATATATATATATGCATTTATGTCGATGTATAATTGGTTTGTTTTGTAAATGTTATTTGTATTTTTACGCTGGGTCTTGCCTGGGGAAAACTATGCTATCGAACGAATACATCGATAGGTCGTGTGCAGAACCAAAGTGTTTAGGATCTTTGGTAGTGTTAACTCTGCCGCGTGGAGCGCGGGCAGAGCGGAGTCTGGCTGGAGTAGTGCAGTGGAGCAGGTGTGTTGTGTGACGCTCCCGCGAGTTGCCGCGCTTCCGGGGTTGGGCAGCATGTAATTGCGCTCGACTCGCTATGATAGTTTCTGACACGGTGTCGCGGACGGGAAGCATTAGCTGGGCACATCAAGAGCCTGTTTCGCCTGGTGACCGTGTCGAGAAGAAGGCGCGCCAACATCCAGCTTCTGCAACAGCGACGGCCGACAATGAGTGACTGTCGTCACCTGCTCGACCGGCGACTGCAAACCTTCAATCAACCAACAAGGAAGACTGGTAGCACGTAAAGTTTTAGAACTGTATGGCAGGCCTCAGCTTTTCAAACTGTTCCATTTTCGTAACTATAATTACAGCAACTTAGCATGAACATTTGTTGCTCATTGTCCCAATTGCATTACCAAGCACGGTCCCTTCCTTTTCCGGAATGAACCCGAGTGTCGTTGAAATTCAAACGCCAGCATTAAAGTAATATTATTCCATTTCACTGCTTTAATTTCAAAGTTCAGTTAAAGTATTCATAGCTGGCTACAATATTTAGATTACATAAGCACAAATTATGAGTGCGAGTTTTGTTACCATATTTTAGCTTACCTGTGACTACAGCTCAGCTTGGTACGTACTAAATTTTACTATTGTTAATTGTTCAGAATCATTAAATTCAAATCAAAAGTTAAATCTCTTATTTCTAAATTGCGTAGATTCAAGTAGCTTTTGTAATGATTGTTGAGGTAGCCCAAGCCTAACTATTAATTTCAGTCACTAAATTAACTTTCAATTTTCCGGTTTTATTAATTCTTTTGCTAAATTAAGCCAGAGTGTAGCGAAATTTATTACTTCTGACAAACATTCAGTTTTCACACAACACGTGTCAACCTTCAGTTGCCACGCTTTTAGTGCTAATTATAAGTGCATTAATCTTTCATTTTCAGTTATTATAGTAGTTGTCCATAAGACAAATCTCAAATATCTCATTAACGCCAATTAATTGTTAACGTGACGACCGCACGTTTACTTTCTTTATTAATTTTACCCTTTTCTCAAAATTAATTTCCACCAATTTCATTTGCATTTTTCCTTTCATTAAGATGTAACCCTTTCCTCCCTCTTTACCGACTAATTAACGTCGGTGACGATTGCTTTTCCCAAATTTCCATTAGGTGCATGCGGTTTAATTTTTCACTGTCATTAAGGTCGATAAGTGAGGGGGAGGTTACAAACTGACATTAACATAATTTCAAAACAGCGCCAGAGATCGTAACAAAGCGGCACCATGGCGTGAGCCACATGACCTTTGCTTCACCAGAGGTATTACCAGGAAAGGGAAGATGGAATTTTATTCAGCTGAATGCTTAACCTGTCCTTATAGTGCTTGAAACTGTCCTTATAGTACATGTTCGTTACAGCAATAAATTGTAATATTCCATACTCAGAGTGTAAATATAATTCTTTTAATGCACAATATAATTTTGAACTCACAACGAACGTGTAACTGCGATATTATAAGTTCATAATTTACTGATTCATAGGCACCAGGCAATCATAATAGGCGATTTTTACCTCACCGTTTATGGTCGTCCTATTCACTTCATCGTCGACTGTCAACTCACCTGGACTCGCCATCTCCTTACAATCCAACACAAAGCCCACAATAGACTCTCCCTCCTGAAACTCCTGTCCAGCTGGACTTGGGGAATGCATCCTTGCACCATCCTTCACATTTACAAATCCTTGATCCACCCCATCCTTTTTTATGCTAGCGTTCCCCGGATTTCCGCTCCTTCCAGATTCTATAAAGCCCTCAAAGTCTGTCAACACCATGCACTCTGCCTCGCCTTCCATATCCACCTCCCGTTCCCCACACAGATACTCTAAGAACTCAACCTATTCCTAAATCTTCTCCTTTTCCTCAACCACATCTGCACCCTGTACATTACCTGCAGGCTCGATCCCCCCTAGCCCCTAGTCCTAGTGTCTCCTATCCTCTCTACCCCCAGCCTACTGCCGCGCCTTGACCACTCCATTCTGCCCTCTCTCAATCTCCACACTCTCCACTGCCTTTCCCAACACAACTGCCATCACCTACCCTTCCCAAATAATGAGCTTTGCCCTGATATCTACCCCTCCTACCAATACTAACCCTACCATCCCGCCTCACAATCCTCAGGGCTCCCTCTCCCCTCCTCTTTCCTTTGGCTGAGCGGTTTTTTCCTCCCTTCTACACCCCCTCTCTTTCCAGTGCACCCCGTCTGTGTCTCTACACTCTCTGCTGACTTGCCTTTCCTCTCCATCTCCCACCCCGCCGTCTCCTGCTCCTTGGTCCCCCCCCCCCCTCTGACCCTCCTTTACTTTTCGTTCCACCCTCTCTAGCCCCCCTCCCCCACTGCACCTTCCTCTCTCGTCTTTTTCCCTCCTCTCAGGTCTATTCTCGCTCAGCAAGTCCCTCCTGGAAGCTTTTATTCTTTGTCATGTGTGCTCCATCTTTTACAGTTGTTTTAAAGTGTCTTCATTCTGGAGTGTTATAATACTGTTGCCAACTTTTGTCTTGTGTGTGTGGCTTCAGTGCATTATATGTGCTCCACGAATCGCCAGCTGTGATTTTTAACTTTATGTCGATTTCTTTTAACTGTCCTGCAATGAATGTATCCATGTCAGTGTATCTTTTAACCTCCTTTTTCTCCACCTATTATGTTCTTATGCCCCCGTTTTTATCGCCTTCTATATGTATAGTTGCCTCCTTTTTAACTGTAATGTCACTTGACTGAAGAGTGGCAGATTGTGCTGCTGTCAGCCCTCCCATACCAATATGTGGCAGGGGAATGAAATCACAATAAAGAAAAAAAATTCATGGGCACTTACATAAAAGATGTCAGCCCTGTGCAACAACCTGCACGACCCATGTGAAATGGCGGGACAGTCACAAGACTCAGAAACTGAAAGTTCTTGAGCCAGAACCGCTCAATCATGTTGTCTACACATTCCTAAAATACGATAGTCCCCACAGCTGTTCAGTAGAGGGAGCACAAAAGGTGGGGACAGGGGGGGGGGGGGGGGCAGGAGTGGGTGGCAAGAGGAGGGGCAAGTGACAGAGTGTGAGTGTTGTGGGGGTTGGATGGGGGGGGGAGGGGGAGGTTTTGAAGTGACTGACGGATGGAATAGACTTGAGGATGTGCATGGGGCTAGGTAGTAGGGATAGTCACAGTATGGTACATATGTGAGTTACATTCTATACTTGACCATATACAGGGTGTACCACTCAAATCTCCCTGATTTCAAAGGCCCAGGAAAGAAACCACAGTAGATACGGCAATGAAAACTGCTTCACACTGTAAAGCATCTCAAAGAATTTATTTATTTATCATCAATACACCTCTACATGCGAACCATTTGTAGCACGAAAAATATTGAGTCTATATTCAATTTCTTGCCAAGTTCTTCGTGACATTTCCTCTGTTATTGTTGCAATTACATTAGTGGTACGATGTTGCAACGTATGAATATCGTTCACTTTGGTCGCATACATGCGGTCCTTCACGAATCTTCACATGAAGAAATCAAGCAGCGTTATGTCGGTTGAACGTGGTGGCCAATCAATGGGTCCTCTGTGTCCGATCCAACGATTGGGAAATTTCGTATCCAGGAACTTGCGAACAGCCATTGACCAATGCGGTGGAGCTCCATCTTGTTGAAAAACGATGTTGGGTTGCAAGTCTTGAATCTGATGCTACACAAACTGCTCCAACATGTCCAGATACACTGACCCATTCACTGTCTGTTTTGCAAAGAAGAACAGTCAAACAATCCTGTCATGCATTAGCCCGCACAAGACGTTTAGTTTAGGGCTATCATGAACATGTTCAATGAGAATGTGCGGATTCTGCGAATCCCAAATCCGAACGTTATGCCTATTAACCCTTCTTGATAGATGAAAGGTTGCCTCATCTGAGAATAAACATCTTTCCAGGAATCTGGCATCCATATCAATACGCTGCAGCATATCAGCAGCAAATTGTTGTACGCCTGGTTTGCCGTTCGGAGTCGGATGTTGCAGAATTTACACTTTGTAAGCACACATACGAAGACGCTGGTGAACTACACGATGCAATGTTGCCTAGATGCTTGACGAACTGATTTACATGGGCTTCTGAGAAACGTTTGTCTGATGTCCTTCACTGTCTCTTCTCAAACTTCGTAACATGCACCACCAGAATGTTTCAGAACCCTTCCTGTTGCCAGAAACTTCCTTTTTCACATCAGGTGGATCACATTCATACACACTACGATAATTTCTTTGCCCAGTAATCGGAGATTTTGTTTCTGCAAACCACACTACTGCTTGCGTTCGCTGCTGTGGAGTCGCCATTTTCACTTCATGCTACCATACTGCACTCTGGCGACGATACTTGGCACTTATAATGCGGGAATATAAATTCTTTGAGATGTTCTACAATGTGATGCATTTTTCATTGTATCTACTGTGGTTTTTCTCTCCTGGGTCCTTGACATCAGGGACGTTTGAGTGGGACACCCTGTACTTCAGTATCATATAAAAGTCCATTTAATTCATATTGATGTACTCCCACTAGTTATAACATATGGAGATCTGAACCAACCATAATAGGTTCTTTATACACTTCCAAGACGGTACATTAGTGCACTATGTTATGCAGCTAAGCCATACACTGCAATATTACATGAAAATTATTAATTACATATTAATGTATTCTTACTACTTAACGTATGTCAAAATCTGAACCAAACATAATGGGTTCTATACAATTGTTCAAGGTGACATACCTACATATTCCTTTTATAGATAAGGAATTATAGGATCCATGAGAAATTATTAGGAGTTATTAAAATTCTAAAATTATGATCTATTACGAAAGGTCATATGAGAGGTGCATGATGGAAGTAGCACATTAAGACTAACTTAAGCTATATGGCTCGGCTAAAATACAATTACAGTTCAGTGGTGTCACCATCAGGCAATATGACCCTGAAATTACAAAGTAAGTGGTGTATTCATGTTGTTCATTTTAACTGAATACATTGAAATATCTCGAAAACTACACATCGGATCAAAAAAAAAGGTTATGATTCCAATTTGTTTGTCTCGGAGGCGGATATCCACAGATACCACACTCGACCCACCACACCACCCTGTGAGTGGGTGGCATGGCGCAACTTTGAAATCTTCATTGGGAAACCCCGTTTTCATTGAAGATTACGATTCTACGGCAAAATCAACATAGTTTCTTCTGAAACATTTACTTCGTTTCCCTGCAATTGGCGTTGTAATTAGAGGAATGATAATGGGTACACAATCGTAATTTAAGACATGCAACTCTTTGGCCTTTGAATATCCAATAACATGTGGGACCCGAACTCCATTCTGCGAGGATAGGAAGGCCAGTATTTCATAACTTCTAATGGTAAACCCCATTCGCAACATTGTATTCCTCCAACACATCGAACAGGGGACTACTCGACACGCCATTGAGGCCGTGGCTCGAATACTACTCTGTTTTTACAATTAGAGTAAGTGTTTAAACGTAGTACCGCCAACTTCAATACACTCAAGTGTTCCGCTTTTCAAATGACCGTACACAGGACAGAAGCATATTTGAGGGCATGCCAGCACAGGCGTTTCTCTTGCGTTCGACCTGGTTTTCACGGACTGTTGTCACTTACTGTTACAACTTATTTTAGGGTAAAACTTATCTTTTATATATCTCCACAGAAAGAAACCAGCGACGTCAAACCCGGCGACCCGGCGACCTACCAGACCAATTAATAGGGTCACCTCTGTCGACCCACCGACCATAGTAAACACGGTCTAATACCTCTCGTGCTACAGTTGTGTAACGTGCTGCGCAACTGTCATGCTGAAACCACATACATTGCTGAGCGTCCAGGGCAACATCCTGCACTAGTACCGGTAGTTCCTGTTCCAGGAACGTTTAATATTTACGTCCATTCAACTTCCTCGTCGATATAATACAGGCCAATGAGTTTGTTCCCCATGATGCCACACTGTACGTTAATCGACCAAGGATGCTGATGATAAAATTGCCGTAACTAGTAGGAACTGTCTACATTCAAGTAACGCATGTTATGCCGGTTAACGCTACCATGATTTGTGAATGTAGACTCACTGGAAACAGTAATCGGCAAAAAATATGGGAGTCGTCTGCGTTTGTTGATGTGCCCTTTCCAAAACACTAACCAGTTATGGAAACAGGCACCAAGAAGTTCTTCATACAATGGCACGTGGTATGGACGCTACTTACAACGATGCAATATTGTGACAATGCTACCTACAGGAATTCCGGCATCGCGGTGTAAAAAATGGTTCAAATGGCTCTGAGCACTATGGGACTCAACTGCTGAGGTCATTAGTCCCCTAGAACTTAGAACTAGTTAAACCTAACTAACCTAAGGACATCACAAACATCCATGCCCGAGGCAGGATTCGAACCTGCGACCGTAGCGCATCGCGGTGTAATTTCCGTGGGTTGTGGTGTGCTGCTGCTGGTAAAAGTATTTCATTAGCTTTTCCTGTAACACGTTTGCCTCGTTTCCTTCTGCAGATCTGCACGCTGCCATCAGACAAAGGCGTTCACAACCTTGTAAAAGAACGAACAAGAGTGAGCTTTCTCTGGAAAACGCTGGGCATACAAGGCAACAGCAACCTCAACATTCTTTCTACATTCTCCGTAAATCAGGATCATTTCAATTTTTTCTTCTGTGGTCGCAACATTCATGGTCTATTTGCACGCCTGTCTCTCAAATGATAGGTAGGCGCGCAGGCAATAAACACTGCACAAGGATTGTAATGCTTAGAGCCGGTATCTGTTCTATGTCTCTACGATACGTGAGTTCCACTTGCAGTGTACTGCCTGTTATGATACGTCGTAGTTCGCTACATGGCCACGGTGGCGCGTCGAGTATGTCAGAGGAATCCAATGTTGCGAATGGGGTTTCCAATTAGGAGTTGCGAAATTGTGGCCTGCCCTACCCTCGCAGCATGGATGTGGGGTCCCAAGTGCCATTGGATATTCAATGGCCATTGAGCAGCGTGTCGTAAATTACGAATGTATACCATTTCTATTCCTCCGATTACAACGCTATCTGTGGCGAACGAAGAAAATTCTTCAGAAAAGAAGTATGTAGATTTTTCCATACAATCGCAGTCTGCAGTACGAAACAGGGGTTCCCAATGAGGATTCCAAAGTTGCCTCCTGCCACTCACGCATAGGGTGTTGTAGCAGACAGAGTTTGGTATCGTTGGATGTCCCCCTGCGAGACAAAAAAAATTGGAATTATAACTTCTATTGATCCGATGTGTAGTTTTCGAGATACTTCAATGTCCTTAGTTAAAATGAACATGCTGTATGATACAGCTGCCTAAGAAAGAACATTGGGGTTTTGGGAGTGGGGAGGATTAATGTGCGGAGGGTAATAGTGCACGGCTATACTACCTATCCACTTGAGCATACCTTACAATATTACATATCAGTCATTCACTTTCATATTGATTTGATCTTGATACTTTAATCAAGAGGACATCTGAAGTATGCACAATTTATTCCGTAAACAAGGTGACACATTGGTTAACTACACTGTGCACACAATCAGGAATTTTAGTATTACATACAAAATACTGGAAATAACCATTATTAGCCAACGTTACACTGACGATGTCTTAATAATGCTGATGTATCGAAATCTGAGGCACATACAGTTTGTTCTTGGAATTCCATGTGAATACATTTGTAGGGTCCTGCCCACTAGTCGCTTATAGGGTAGCTAAAGGATGCTGCGTTCTCGGAATGCTGTACAACAATTCAAGCATATCACATTAATAGTTTTTATTACAATAAAGGAGATAGACAATACTTGACTTGGAATTTACAATGGTACTGCAAGCGACGGGCGACATGCAAACGATCCAAGTCCTTTTCTGTATACAAAGTCCATGTAAGCAAGCGGTATGGATCACACCTCACTGCTATCGTAGCGCTCTCCTAGTACTGCGTGAATACTGTGCTAACACTGTGCGGGCGTCGCTGGCAGGAGCGGCGCTTATATTCTCTTCTGCTAGAGGGCGCTCCTGTCGTGGTGCGGTCCTTGTCAGCGGGATATTGGGTGACGTCGTCTCACAGCCTTCTTTGCTCTTAGCCTTCTTTGCTCTTACGATCTTCGTCTTCGTGCTGACGCTTGTCGATACGCAGGAACAATATTCTTTTCTTTTTTAAAAAAAAGGTGAATAAGAAAGGCATTAAAATATTGGTGGATTAATTAAAAATTAATAAAAATATCAGCACACCCCATGCATTATGGGAATGGTAGATTGATGCTAACTTTAGATTTGGGGGAAGGGGGGAGGGCAAGGAAGGGTGTCACAATGGATAACTGTGTAGCGCACTTAGCTACATATAATGGCATCCACACTTATGCCTATTTATTACGTCACATATTACTGTAAACCCATTGTAGTAATATACACTCATGCTCATAAATGAAGGGTAATTGGAGAATGTGGTGCCACACAACGTGGCACTACACAAAAATGGCGCTAATAGCGTAGGCACATAGGGAACACACACGACACAGATCTGTGAGTCCACGGTAATGGTGATAAGTTGAGAAAACCGTCCCGAAACACATGTGCTACAAAACGCCACTGTTTCTTGCGCATGTACCCCGACATCAAATGGGATATGATCACCATACACACGTACACAGGCCGCACAACCGGTTGGCATACTCTGGATCAGGTGGTCGAGCAGCTGCTGGGGTATAGCCTCCCATTCTTGCACCAGTGCCTGTCGGAGCTCCTGAAGTGTCCTACGGGTTTGAAGACGTGCAGCGATACGTCGACCGAGAGCATCCCAGACGTGCTCGATGGGGTTTAGGTCTGGAGAACAGGCAGGCCACTCCATTCGCCTGATATCTTCTGTTTCATGGTACACCTCCACGATGGCATCTCGGTAGGGTCGTGCGTTATCATCCATCAGGAGGAAGGTGAGACCCACTCCACCTCTGAAAAGGCGGTCATACTGGTGCAAAATGACGTCCCGATACGCCTGACCTGATACAGTTCCTCTGTCAAAGACTTGCAGGGGTGTACGTGCACCAATCATAATCCCAACCCACGCCATCAAACCACGACCTCCATACAGGTCCCTTTCAAGGACATTAAGGGGTTGGTATCTGGTTCCTGGTTCACGCCAGATGAAAACCCGGCGAGAATCACTGTTCAGACTATACCAGGACTTGTCCGTGAATATAACCTGGGACTACTGTTCCAATGACCATGTACTGTGTTCTTGACACCAGGCTTTACGGGCTCTCCTGTGACCAGGGGTCAGTGGAATGCACCTTGGTTCTCTGGGCGAATAAACCATGTCTGTTCAGTCGTCTGTAGACTGTGTGTCTGGAGACAACTGTTCCAGTGGCTACGGTAAGGTCCCGAGCAAGGCTACCTGCGGTACTCCATGGCTGTCTGCGGGTACTGATGGTGAGATATCGGTCTTCTTTTGGTGTTGTACACTGTGGACGTCCCGTACTGTAGCTCCTGGAAACGTTTCCTGTCTGCTGGAATCGTTGCCATAAACTTGAGATCACGCTTTGTGGCACGCGGAGGGCACGTGCTACAACCTGTTGTGTTTGACCAGCCTCCAGTTGCCCTGGTATTCTACCCCTCATAACGTCATCAATATGTGTTCTTTAAGCTTTTGTCAACACACAGTCAGCATTAGCACGTCTGAAAACGTCTGCACACTTACTCGCTGTACCGTACTCTGACATGCTCCAACACACCTCTGCATGTGGACTGCTGCCAGCGTCACCGTGCGACGACCGCAGATCAAATGCGCCGCATGGCCATACCCCGAGGTGATTTAAACCTGCAAACCGCCCACCAGAGCGTTGTTTCACCATGTATCAGCATTATCCTTAGTTTATGAGCATGAATGTAGGTACAAAGTAGTACACTGTAGTGTATTATGTAGAAAGGCAGGTGTTATACACACTCATAAAAAATCATACTATTTTAAGTATTATATTAATTGAAAATATAATACTGATGTGGTCTTGTTGGTACCTGAAGCATACATCAACTGTAATCATTTTGAACTCTTAAAATTAACTATAAATGCACTCACTTTCAGTAGGAAAGTAAGAGAAATAACTGACAGATTCTGGGTTCATAAGGAATTTAACAACACTGTTAAAAGGTCCTATAGGTCATATGTTAGCATTATGGTGACAGGTTCGTATTAATATTCCAGCATATAGTAACAAGTTCAGTGGGACTACTATTTAGATAGTTGGGTCTTAAACTACAGTATGATGTTCCATTGGATTCTTGTCGGGACTGTGGGAAAGCCAGTGCATTTCAATAATAATATTGTCCACAAATTGTCTCACAAATGCTGCTTTATACCAGGGAGCATTGCCACGCTGATGCAATGGACGACGCCTCCGAACTGTTGCGCTACTATACACAGCACACAATGCTTAAAAATATCGTTTGACATTTAGAGTCTTCTTACGCCCAATAAGGGGACCGCATCCTAAATGCGAAAAACACGCCCATACGGTAACTCTTCTGTACTTCACTGTTGACACAACGCATTTTCGCAGGTTCGGTCTTCAGGCATTCGCCAAAGCCAAACCCTTCCTTCCATCGCATTGCCGTAGGGTACAACGTGATTCATCAATCTAATTCATTCGTTTCCACTCACCTATTGGCCAGTGGCTTCGCGCTTTACACCACCTGAAGCGTCGCTTAGCATTGGCTACAGAAACGCGTGGCTTATGAGGAGCTGCACCCCATTTCTTTTAACTCGCCGCGCACAGCCAGTGTGCTAGTTGAACTGCTGGTAGAACTTTGGAGCTCACGGGGGACACCATCCTCTGATTTCACGCAACTTTCTACAACCACCCTCCGAATTACTGGACGGTCCCTGCCCGTCAGCAGTCTGTCTGGTCTTAGTGTAGCTGTGGTTGTTCCTAAAAGTTCTCACTCCACAGTCATATCATCAAAAGACGTCTTGGGCACCTTTAGAAGGGTTGAAGTGTCCCCGGTGGATGTCTTAGTCAGCTGACAAGCAATGACTAGTCCACGTTCGAAGTCAGTGACCCACCCAATGTACAGTTACTGCTTGTCTAGTGGCAACACAACACTCCCGCGAGCTTTTACACTGACCTAGTGGTCAATTCCCCATCATATAGAGGGTGGCCCGTTTTTCATCCTTTATTTTTTCAGGTAGTGTATGTGGGACAAACCGGAGTGCCGGGACAGCTACCGTATTAGTACTGAGAACTACTTAAACCTAAGGACATCACACACATCCATGCCCGAGGCAGGATTCGAACCTGCGACCGTAGCAGTCCCGCGGTTCCGGACTGAGCGCCTAGAACCGCTACACCACCGCGGCCGGCTTTTGAGATACTTGTTACATATTGTCGACGACTAGGAGGTACCGAACAGGGACAGTAGTGGCTGGACGGAGGATGTGTGAGTGGTGTATGGTGACAGAACAATAGGCCGGGCGGAAGTAATATTTTGAGTTGATGTTCATATCGAATGAACTTCGTCAAAGGATAGTTAGATATTAAAAAGCGCAGTCGTGTAACTAGGGCCTCCCGTCGGGTAGACCGTTCGCCGGGTGCAAGTCTTTCGATTTGACGCCACTTCGGCGACTTGCGCGTCGATGGGGATGAAGTGGTGATGAGTCAACACAACACCCAGTCCCTGAGCGGAGAAAATCTCCGACCCAGCCGGGAATCGAACCCGTGCTCTTAGGATTGACATTCTGTCGCTCTGACCACTCAGCTACCGGGGGCGGACAAAAGGGCAGTTATTGCACTATTTTTTTTTCGTGAAGAATATAAGCAACGCAATGAGTCCAGAGATACGACTTTCATTTGGCTGCGAGATCTGAGTGACTGCGAGATTATTATTTTGCATCAGATACAGTGCAGTGTACATTTTATTTTCATTTAATGTCCGGTACTTGCCTTGCAGGCAGAACTGTTTATTCCTTGGATAGAAGGGGACTGCTCTTTGTAATTGTTTCGCGCACGGAACGGCGTAACGTTTACTGTCGTATGAAGGATGGCTAGGAAAGGCAATCGGATTGCAATTTTAGGGCGCCAGTAGGACTTTATGCACTGAATAAGTTTCGATAAACGGGGATTTTTATGTTAAGCCCCTTTTACGGTCGGTTCACACAAGCGAACTTAGAAAAGCTGATATTAAGAGACTAGCGTTCGGGATCTGAAGGTTGGCTGGTGATTTGGGGGAGGCGACTAAACAGCGAGGTCATCGGTCCCATCGGATTACGGAAGGATGGGGAAGAAAGTCGGCCGTGCTCTTTCAAAGGTGCCACTCCGGCATTTGGCTGAAACGATTTAGGGAAATGAAGGAAAACCTAAATCAGGAAGGCCGGACGCAGGTTTGAAACGTCGTCCTCCCGAATCCGAGTCTAGTGTGAAGGTTGGATATATAGCAGATAACACGTTCGGTACCCACGCCCCACCAGGCGTGGTAGCTTGGGCAAAGGCAGGTGGCTTACACCACGCATAGTGTGTTCTGACTATCGACGCCGTCTAGTCTATGTTTTGCTTACTGTGCTGGTCGGATTCGCCCCAGTCCATGCCGGACATTGTGCAGTGAACATCGGTTGCGATTTAGCTGTCAGTTTATCTTTCCACCATTCCGTGGTGAAACTTTTGCAGATAAGTGCATTTGTTTTCGATTTATCGTTCTTTACATATAAAATAATTATTTTCATCGCAATTACACACAAATTTCATTTTTATAGACAGGACTGAACGTAAGTGGAAATTATTTTCTGTTGAAGGTAAATTTGAAATAAGTCTAAATTAAAATTTGTTTTGAGACTGCCTATAAAAACCAAATTTCTGTGTAGTTACGATGAAGATAATTATTTTATGCATAATGAGAGATAAATTGAAAAAAATGCACTTATCTGCACAAGTTTCACCACAGAATGGTAGAGAGAGAAGCCAACAGCTAAATCGCAACCGACGTCCACTGCACAGTGCTGGACACGGACTGAGGCAAATCCGACCCGGAGGGTAAGCGAAACAAGACTAGACGGCGCCGATAGTCAGTACACGCTAGGCGTTGCGCCGGCCACCTGCCGTTTCCCGGGCTACCATGCCTAGCGAGGCGCGGCCACCGAACGTGATAAACCCAGTCTTTCAGCATAAATACGAGAACCGCCGCACTGACGACCTTATTTAGTTGTTGCTTTCAGTCTCTGTTCACATTTGCAAAGAGTCGAATCGAAGTGTACTTTCAGTGTCTCCAGCCTTCCTGCTCAGACGGCGCATGTAGTACACCTACATCTACATCATACTCTGCAATCCACCTGACGGTGTGTGGCGGATGTAATGTATTGCGAATTCATAGAAGAAGGATCCTTAATCTTATGATTATATGATAGCGGAACAAACACTGGTAGCAGTTACTTCTGTAAAATATCTGGGAGTATGCGTGCGGAACGATTTGAAGTGGAATGATCATATAAAATTAATTGTTGGTAAGGCGGGTACCAGGTTGAGATTCATTGGGAGAGTCCTTAGAAAATGTAGTCCATCAACAAAGGAGGTGGCTTACAAAACACTCGTTCGACCCATACTTGAGTATTGCTCATCAGTGTGGGATCCGTACCAGATCGGGTTGACGGAGGAGATAGAGAAGATCCAAAGAAGAGCGGCGCGTTTCGTCACAGGGTTATTTAGTAACCGTGATAGCGTTACGGAGATGTTTAGCAAACTCAAGTGGCAGACTTTGCAAGAGCGGCGCTCTGCATCGCGGTGTAGCTTGCTCGCCAGGTTTCAAGAGGGTGCGTTTCTGGATGAGCTATCAAATGTATTGCTTCCCCCTACTTATACCTCCCGAGGAGATCACGCATGTAAAATTAGAGAGATTCGAGGGCGCACGGAGGCTTTCACACAGTCGTTCTTCACGCGAACCATACGCGACTGGAACAGAAAAGAGAGGGAATGACAGTGGCACGTAAAGTGCCCTCCGCCACACACCGTTGGGTGGCTTGCGGAGTATAAATGTAGATGTAGATGTAGATGTACTTCTAGTACCACTAACTGATCCCACCCTAACTGTCCTATTGCAGTCGCGAATGGCGCGTGGCAAGAACGATTGTCGGTAGGCCACTGTATTAGCTCTAGTTTCTCGAATTTTCTCGTTGTAGTCTTTTCGCGATATATATGTGGAAGGAAGTAATATGTTGTACCACTGTTCTCGGAAAGCGTTCTCTCTAAATCTCGAAAGTAAACAACTCCGAGATGCACAAGGGTTCTCTTGTAACGTCTGCCACTGGAGTTTGTTGAGAATTTCTGTAACGCTCTCTCGTCGGCTTAACGGACCCGTAATGAAACGTACCGCTCTTCGTTGGACCATCTCTTGTCTCTTCTATCAGTCCTGTCTGGTAAAAATAGCCGGCCGGAGTGGCCGAGCGGTTCTAGGCGCTACAGTCTGGAACCGCGCGCCCGCTACGGTCGCAGGTTCCAATCCTGCCTGGGGCACGGATGTGTGTGATGTCCTTAGGTTAGTTAGGTTTAAGTAGTTCTAAGTTCTAGGGGGACTGATGACCTTAGAAGTTAAGTCTCATAGTGCTCAGAGCCATTTGAACCAAAAATACTATATTTAAGAGCAGTACTGAAAACTCGGTCGAACAAGCGCCTTATAAGCCGTTTCCTTCGTGAATGAATTACAGTTTCTTAAGATTCTTCCTATGCATCTCAATCTCGCATCTACTTTCCCTACTAAATGTTTTACCTGGTCATTCTACTTAAGGTCGCTCTGAATAGTTATTCCAAGATATTTTACGGTATGTTCTGACATTCTGTTTCCAGCAGTTTTTCATTAATAGTGTAGTTGTACAGTAGTGGCACTCTTTTCCTATGTGCGTTCGATATGTTACATTTATTTACGTTCAGGACCAACTCCTAGAGCCTGTGCTCCAATCATCAATCCTGCAGGTCATTCTGCAAATCGGTACTGTCCTCTGGCGTCGCTACTTTCCTATCTGTGAACAGTGGTCAAGAGCTTCCGACGCTTTCTATAAGATCGTTTATATACATTGTAAACGCTTAACTGTCCTATCACTCTTTGTTGGGGTACTCCGAAAATGGCCTTTACATCTGTCGATTTTGTTCCGTTACGGACGACATATTGAGTTGTTTTAAGAAAAAAATACTTCTCGGACTGTATTGTAACACACACACACACACACACACACACACACAGAGAGAGAGAGAGAGAGAGAGAGAGAGAGATAGAGATTATTAGCATCTACATATCGCTAAAAAAGCATGCAGCATCCGCTGCGCAGTTTGTCTCTGATGTCTGAGACACTTCGAAAGCCGTCAGTGGGACAATGTACGATTAAAATGGACAAAAGGACGCCAACTACTTGCTTTCTCTGCCTCTCCTCTAATAGAAATTAGCGTAATCATATCAGCACTTCGCATTCAACGGCGGTCCTAACAATGTAACATTGTTTAGAGTAAGCCATATGTGCCGAACAACATGTAGCAGGCTGTGTTGACTCGTGTTATTAATCCTCTTTATCTCCCGCGTTTATTCGAGGTATGAGACGTAGTCAGCGGCATGAAAATTGCCTTTTCCTACTGCTTTATCGCCTCAAACACAGTACCATTCTGCAGTAAGATAGAGTCTATAGCCACCGCCACGTAGTTTCATTATCCCTGGTGGACGCCGGTGACGTCACAGCTTGGAATTCCACATTCTGCTACGCAGCGGAGTCTGAAATAAAGAATCTGACATGTCAGATTTTTGCGTCATGGAGAGGAACGTGGCCGATACGATACGAAAGCGTTTTACGTCGCAAGCACAACACAGGAGCCGCCAGATTGTATGGCGTTAAACATTGTACTTGGTGGACTTTTTGTGTCATTGAGTACGTGGTATGAATGTAAGTTGTCTCAGAGCATCAACAAATTGAGGCTCCAGAATGAGATTTTCACTCTGCAGTGGAGTGTGCGCTGATATGAAACTTCCTGGCAGATTAAAACTGTGTGCCGCACCGAGACTCGAACTCGGGACCTCTGCCTTTCGCGGGCAAGTGCTCTACCGACTGAGCTACCCAAGCACGACTCACACCCCGTCCTCACAGCCTCACTTCTGCCAGTACCTCGTCTCCTACCTTCCAAACTTTACAGAAGCTCTCCTGCGATCCAGGAACTGTACGAGATTGCAATAATAGAGAATCGTCGATGAAGCCTCTGCAGGCACTTAAATGTTATTTGCAGAGTATCCAGGTAGACGTATATGTAGAATTATGAGAACTCCAAGACTGGATTGTGTACAGGAAGAAGAGGATATACTGGAATGATCCAGAACTCCTGGTTTTAGTTGGAGATGCAGGAGGGGGAAGACATTTTGAAATTAACTAAAGGTAACAGTTTTCTTTGAAAATTAACATTAGGTCAGTTCCTAACAATAGAATCCTGGTGTTCTGTTGTGAAGAAGCGAAGAAGGGAAGAAAATCCTGAGTGAAAATGGAACTGTTCTTATAGACAGGATATTTGACAGTGGTTCGAAACGGTTCAATCAACTGTACACAGTACACGTTAACATCGCAAGCACAGAAGAGAAGACGGAAGTGTTTCCTGTTTTACTGGATTTGTCCCAGATAAAGTTCTAAATACTTATGAAAGGCTTTCTTCTTGTGAGTTAACGAGAATTTCGCTCTCATTTAAGTATATGGCCGAAAGAGTCAGCCTTCAGGCATTATGAAACGAACCCTGTCGTCCATGACCGTGTGCCACAAGGGCGCCGATCCACCACGAGATGTGGAAACTCGCCGGCGTCTATTGTCTATTGAGACCTAAGCACTGTAGTGTGCGAGTGAGACAGACGAGAACCTGCGTCATAGGGAAACCCAGTAGAAGGCTTTTGTGGGCGAGGAGACGTAGCAGTGTTAAATATGGCGGACCAAAGCTCAGCCATAAAGAGAAACGTTTATGAAAACTATTTAATTCTGTAGTAACGCAGGGAATGAAGCCTCAGTAACTTTAATCTACCATCTTCCATAAAATTTCATGGTGATCCCAATAAAACTTGAATATTGATCATATCTATAATAGTCTAGGATTTACTGTTAAAGTGAAATTAACAAGTTTTGTAACAAAGACGTGAATGCTAAAATCTGAACACTTTGTTCGATGTTAACGATCGACATTTCATAAAGTGCATCATTAAAGTGACAAATGTTGTAAATTTCAACTATGTAACTTCATTTGTTTAAAAGATATAGTAAATTTAAATTACCAGTATTTTCAGTTAAGCATCAGATCATCATTTCCTCCACACATTGAACGATGACAGCATTACACCTTATTGAATCATTAGATAATAGAATATTTGTTGTAAAGTTTAGTGCATAATAGCTACTTTTGTTCTTTATTTATTTATCAGAAAGCACAGCATGCTGCAAGGCTACTGGCCGTGGCATTCAAAGCTAAGAAGGAAATCATATTGATTTTAAGTAAAATAATTTAACGTTTATTATGTAATGGATATTATTGTTACTTTATTTACAACGTGAAACTGGTGAAGCTTTGATTATTTAAATATGTTGAAATGTAAAGTAATGTAGAATAAGCTGTATCCAATAAGGTGGACGGCTTCAGGAAAGGGAACTGTAATAGTCAGTTGAGCGAATACGTTCGGCACGCGGGAAGCGCGGCCGGGGACGGGCAGAGGGACAGTGCTGGAGCAGACGCGAAAGTGGACAGTTCGGCTGGAGACACCAAAGGGTACAGTTCGGATTGAGAGGCGAAAGCGGGCGGTCGGTCTTTAGGTAGCTAGGAAGTGAGACGACTAAGCAAATTTCGCGTTGTGTGGTATCGCGGGACTGAGTCTCTGAGCGGTGACCAGCTGCGAGTCTGTTGTGAACTCTAAGGTTTCGCGTAGTTAACGAAGTGGAGTATTTGACTTTTAATTCGCGATGAGATTCTGAATAATCGAAATGTGTAAAATGGATATGCGCTCGAGTGTAACAGTAACTGTAAATACGACCACTTTCGCTATTAGTTTGCTTTTTGAATAAACATTATACTAACCAAATCGCGACTGTGTGGCCTACACCATTTATGGGTCGTTAATTTGGCTCCCGATATTATTATTACTGTTATTATCTGTTATATAAACTTTGTATTTCGCAAACTTGCCATCAGCCACACAATTTAGCCAAAGGGTCACAAGTGTCTAATTTAGGGCGTGTAATGCGACTTGTGCGGTTCAATCCCTGGACGAGTTTGAGCCAAGACATTTCGACGAAGAGAAACCGCATATGAGCTCGAACATTTTTGGGATGTTAGCTCTCATTCTGGACTGAATAATAATATACACTGGCGGACACTCAAAGCTGCAGGTTCGAATTTGAAATGGTTACAATTAACACTATGAAACCAGTGTTCCCCAAAACATCCCTTTTCTGCTGCTGTTTTCTACTCAACCAATGTCTGTGGAAGGAAACAACAGAACTGGTATTAATGGAGAAACACAAAGAGGAGAGAGAAGAAGTCCGAGTCTCTTTCCGCATGTGGTGTGCGGCTGCACATAATCTACTAACAGTGTTGATGAAGAGTGGATAGCAGTAGTTGAGTAAGAGCCCGGAGGAGGAAAGGTCACTAAGTTCGTAGACTATATGGTCAATGAATGGATAGAAATGTGGGAAGTTTTTTAACTAGCGGCACCGGAAACTAAACTCCTTAGTAAATCAAAAACTTCCGAACGTATACTTTGTGGCAAACTGAAGGAGCAAGCAGTAAACGCTATTTTTGAAATAAAAAAACTGACCAAGTGCGAGTAGGAATCGCGCACTGAGGGTTCCATACAAATTTCATTATGTGCGTAGACAGTTCATCCATTACGGGGAACGAATATATTGACAATTTTTGCCTGTTATCGATATTGATACTGATAAGATATCGGTCCCATGGATTCTAAAACTATAGTTTAATTTCAAGTTCGAAGTCGGATAACAAACGACAAAAGAATTTTTTTGGTGTGATGTAATTATAAATTAACAATTTCGGATTTTTACCTTTACTTGTGCTGTGAAACCTTGATTCTTGCGAAATTTCATGATTCTTGGTCAACGGTAAGTGCTCTACAGGACCCTGCAGAGTGAGTGTTCGAGTATCAAAATATGTGACATGAATGGCGGTATCGTTTGATTGCATTCACTTAGAAGCTTAAAATTTGAACACAGTCAACAGACCATAGACTTAAGTATGTGACATAAATTTGAACTTGATACGAGGACTCGTTCCTCAGAAAAACAGTTCTTAACAGTCGGACGGACAGATAGACGGACAGACGCACGACAATGAAATGCTATAAGGGTTCCGCTTTAAGAAAATGAGGCACGGTACCCCAAAAGGTTCAGTCGGCCTGCCATTTAAAAAAGAAGGCGAGAGGGATACGTAAATCTTGACAGAAGGTTACAAGATTTTATAAAAATATGTAACGACACAGGGCACTTAAGATGATGTTTAAAATTTCTGGCTTTCTTACAAAAAAATTGAATGAGAAATCAAAATTGGAAAAGGAGATAACATGTTTAATCACTTGCTGCAGTAACGTTGTGGTAAGAAAAAATAGGGAAAATAAATAAAATCAAAAGCGACATTTAAACACGCCTATGTTAACTATGTGCTTAACCAGTCCTTGGTCTGTATAAAACGTTAGGGGATGTTGTTGTTACTAAAACGGTAGGAAAAACCTACAGCGAAAATACGAGGGTTGGAACTTAAATGCTGGCAACTATTTATTCACAACCGCTACAAAAAAGTTACATGTTTGCACCTGTTACTGTCCTTCAAAGTAGTCACCAGCGTTGTGTAGAACCCGTTGCAACGATGTGGAAGGCGTAGTATACAGTTAGCAGAGCCTGCTCTGTTGATGGTGCGAATGGAGCCGTCTAAAGTGTAAGTAGGCTGTTTAGGTTTTTATGTTGGTATCGTCACGTAGCGCTCGGTATGAAAATCACTGACTGTGCTGTGTGCAGTCTGTGGCTGATTTGCATTGTTGGAATATTTGCCATTGTAGTGTTGGGCAGTTGGATGTGAACAGCGCGTAGCGCTGCGCAGTTGGAGGTGAGCCACCAGCAGTGGTGGATGTGTGGAGAGAGATGGCGGAGTTCTGAGAGCGGATGATCTGGACGTGTGTCCATCAGAGACAGAAAATTTGTAATACTGGATGTCATGAACTGATACATATATTATGACTTTTGAATACTATTAAGGTAAATACATTGTTTGTTCTCCATCAAATTCTTTCATTTGCTAAATGTGTCTTTCAGTAGTTAGAATCTTTTATTTATCTGGCAGTAGTGGCGCTTGATGTATTGCAGTAGTTCGAGTAACGAAGATTTTTGTGAGTTAAATGATTCATGATAGGTCTAGGTTATTGTTAGTCAGGGCCATTCTTTTGTAGGGATTTTGAAAGTTAGATTGCGTTGAGCTGAAAATATTGTGTGCCAGTTTAGTGTTGATCAGAATAAGTAAAGAGAGTAATGTCTGAGTACTTTCAGTTTTGCTCAGCTGTTTGAAAATCAAATAACGTAGAGGTTTATCAGCACAGTAATTCACTAATTTTCCTAAGGGGACGTTTCAAAAGTTATTGTGATTCTCGTCTACGTATGTGATGGTGTTATACTAACGCATTAATTTTCTCCACGGCAGACCGTCAATGCACAGTATTACTGTTCGTTTTTGGAGCATCACCTGCGACCAGCTTTGCGAAAGATGCGGCGACTCTTTCTGCGCAACCTACCCATCATTCTGCACGACAATGCGCAGGCGCGTACAGTGCAAGCTGTGAGGCTGTTCTGTTCAGTCGATAGGACTGGGAAGTACTGAACCATCCACCATACTCCCCGGACTTACGTCCTTGTGACTTTGATTTGATTCCGAAGATGAAGGAACCACTGCGTGGCATTCGCTTCAGAACTGTTCCAGACATTCTACAGGCAGCAGACCGCTCCAATCGCAGCATCAACAGAACAGGCTCTGCTGCTAACGGTATACTACGCCTTCCACATCGCTGGCAACGGGTTCTACACAACGCTGGTGACCACCCTGAAGGACAGTGACAGGTGCAAAGATGTAACCCTTTTGTATCGGTTGTGAATAAATAGGTGCCACTATTTAAGTTCCAAACCTCGTATTTGCAGTCGGAAACACCACGTAGACGTCGCGGGTCTGCATATGCACAGTCGGAAAATCCACGGGAGCCAGCCGGCCGAAGTGGCCGTGCGGTTAAAGGCGCTGCAGTCTGGAACCGCAATACCGCTACGGTCGCAGGTTCGAATCCTGCCTCGGGCATGGATGTTTGTGATGTTCTTAGGTTAGTTAGGTTTAACTAGTTCTAAGTTCTAGGGGACTAATAACCTCAGCAGTTGAGTCCCATAGTGCTCAGAGCCATTTGAACCATTTCCACGGGAGCCAAGCTGCAGCCACCGTCACGAGTATCCTGAGAACTCACCTCAGGAAGTCAGATTCGTGTTTGTAGCTGGCACACAGTGGACGACGGTCTGTAACAGTTCTACAGAGGAGTCGAAAGCCAAAACCACGTCATCAAATCAGCCAGTACATCGAATTATAATTAACAATACTGAAATCGTAACAGCTCCTTAAGATAGAGCTAAGGCCGATTGCCGTATGAAAACATAAAATTTGTGATGTAAGAGACAAGAAAACAGTGACAGAAGTAAGCACTGTGGTGGAGAGGGTGGGGGGAAGGGAAGGGGAGGTGGATGGGCAGCCACCCTGCCACCCTGCTGGCAGAGTGACATCCCAGTAGAGCGTTTCTGCCTACGAATATATTCGAGAAAGAGACGTAAATGTCTTTTCTCTGAACGCAGTTAGACTATGCAGGCTGATTCTTAAGCCGTGTTGAAATTGAGTAACGTGGAAAGAACTTCGCTCTAACCATTACGATTATCATCATTTTATTTTCATCGTTAGTTGTAAGATGTGTTTGTTTCTTCAGTTAATATGTAAGCAAACGTGTTTTCAGTAAAACGTAAAATTTAGTATGTAGAGCACTTGCCCGCGACAGACAGAAGTCCGAGATTCGAGTCGCGGTCTGGTGCACAGTATTAATCTGCTAGAAAGTTTCAGCGCACACTTCACTGCAGAGTTGAAGTTCGTTGTGGAAACAGTCCCCTAGACTGCGGCTAACGAGGAGAACAAAGACATCTTATGAGGAAATAGACAAATGCATAGTAACTGTTTTTGACACGTGAAATTATATGCCATGCAGCACTAACTCTGTGAAGAGAACACAGTCTCTTCCACGCACAACAACTGCCAAGCAAATGAATACACAGGGATTGCAGTACATCACAAAGCTCTGTCAGTGGCTTAGAATCACTGCAGTTATGAAACTAAAGACACGATTTATGTCCACGATGTGACAGGGAAATGGAGTACTTTGCATACATCTTTGTTCGTCTAGAGGAATGCCCTGAAATAGTTTTTCCGTTGATTTGGTGGACATAATTAATAACAAACGCATTGGAAGTCTTCTGCTGACTGTGGTATGGGGAGGTTTGCTGTTTACGATTGCAACTACATGGCACCACAGCCAGAACATGTAATTGTACAAACGCACGGTATACCACACAATTCATACAGCCAGACACAACAATGGAAAGAATGGTTAAACCTACGATAAATGACCTGCCACATCTCCCACTCTCTAGAATACATCCATCTACCATTAAATCCTGCCTGGTTACAACCCTCCCCCCCCCCCCCCCCCCTCTCAATCAAATACTCTACCTACTTTCTATCATCCTTTAATGCAGATCCATATCAGTTTAGAGGTACAAATGGTTCAAATAGCTCTAAGTACTATGGGACTTAACATCTGAGGTCATCAGTCCCCTAGACTTAGAAACAACTTCAGTCTAACTAACCTAACGACATCACACACATCCATGCCCGAGGCAGGATTCGAACCTGCGACCGTAGCAGCAGCGCGGTTCTGGACTGAAGCACCTAGAACCGCTCGGCCACATCGGCCGGCTTTCAGTTTACAGGTCAACGGCCTTGCCGCAGTGGTAACACCGGTTCCCGTCAGAACACCGATGTTGGGCTGGGCTAGCACTTGGATGGGTGACCATCCGGTCAGCCGAGCGCTGTTGGCAATCGGGATGCACTTGTGAGGCAAACTGAGGAGCTATTTGATAGAGAAGTAGCCTGTAGGTCCGGTCTCGTTAACTGATATACGGCCGGGAGAGCGGTGTGTTGACCACATGCTCTTCCATATCCGCATCCAGTGACGCCTGTGGGCTGCGAATGACACGGCGGCCGGTCGGTACCGTTGGGCCTTCATGGCCTGTTCGGGAGGAATTTAGTTGTAGTTTTAGAAGTGGTAGTAGAGTGGCTTGCGTCAGAGCTTCTCAGTTCTACGCCCCGTGTTCGAAACCCCATTATTTTTATGTTTTTGTTTTTCAATTATCTACCCATGTCCGTAGAAGATTACTACACTTACGTTTTCCAATGTATATTGTAATATCACTGTCTGTATTCGTCTAAAAACTGTATGTCTGGTGACTGAATTAAAAAATAACAGTAAATGAGTGGAAAAGTTATTTGGAATTGGTTTCGGTGAATTTCCTGTAGCGCATTTTTACTCATAATCAGTTGCAACTGTTCCGTTAAGCGGGATTTGCCACGAAATTATTGCCAACACGTAAGGTCTTCACCAATGTTAAGGATGTTTGTTTCCCGAGTGAGAGTCATACCAAGAAATGTCTCTGTGACAAATCTGCTTTCGTGGGACGATCGTGGTGCTTGGAATTTCTATATTTCGAATGTTTCTACGATCGGTTTCATCCAAGGAAAGCACCATATTTTCCTGATGAATAAACATAAGGATAAAATATAGGAATTAAGAACTGATATTAGAACGAAATATAGAACGAAATACAAGAATATGAAAATTGAAAAAAATTTGTAACACCCGAAAATACATCTACACGTACGTTATATAATAAGTGTATGAGACTTATAGAGAAACCCAGCTGTAATTTTACAGTTAATATAACTTCCTTGTATCCGCTAACGAGTTAAGAAACATTCGTATAGCAACATTCCGCAGAGATTAGTAGATAAGTGAAAATATAAAATAAATAAAAACACTAATCGGATTTCGAACATAAGACAGAAAAGTGAAATGCTGCGATGCTAGCCACTATACCACTACTTTGTCTGACGTTATTGTGCCTTAAAATTCATCTAAATGGCGCCGAAACCTTTGACGCATTGAAATCGCACCTTTAGGCATTTCAAAGACTTCGATTTCGAGCCAAGATGAAGAAGCATATCAAAGACTGCCGTATATTCGATTCTGAACCAAGATGAAAAAGCTATGAAGAAGAACAGTTCCCAGCGGCTTCTGCATAATTTAACAGAAGTTCAAAAACTGGCTCCTGTCAATTGGTGTAAGAAAATGTTAAAAGAATTCGTTCGAGTGCAAAATGCGTATAGAGCTTCGTAACAGGAGACGAAACTTGGATATGTTCGTATAAGCCGGAAACTAAACAACAACCAACTGTGTTAGTATTCAAAGACGAACAGAAACCTAAAAAAGTTGCTCGTTCGTGAACACTTCCGAGAATATGATCACTTGTTTCGTTAGTTACACTGGACGCATCGCGACCTTTGTCTTAGAATTTAGATTATCCAAGAACAGATAATACTGTATGCCCTATAACCATATCTCCATTAGTTTGCCACAAATAAGATATGAATCAAGGGAAAAAAAAACGCCGAAAAAGTGCATCAATCTCCGCCGTAACAGTTTCAGGTCTCAACGGCACAGAAAGAAGTGCATTATTTAGCGGGGCAAAAGTTGAAGTTACAGTCTCATTTAGTTACCCAAATGGTGCGCCGCCATATGCTGAAGGTCGCGACGTTAACATCTACGTAAGTACAAAATTAAGGGATTTCGATTTTATACATACTGTGATTTTTTATGTTTTTAAATAAATTAAATGTAATTTACTTCCTTAGATTTTAGGTAAACCGGTGCTCCTTTACTCTTTAGTTATTTAGTGCCTGCTGATACCTTACATTTTCGTAAAAATTAAATGTAATTTATTCACTCGAGATTGTTGTTATGCTTTTATGCTTTCTTTTCATTTATGGGCATTTTGAATGTGCTCATTCAGCAATCTCAATAGTGAAATTGCAATTATGACTACCAACGTGAGAATAGCGCAACAATCAGTCCCCGACCGCCGAAAATCTCCGAGCCACCCGGAATCGAACCCAGGCTCCGTCGCTTAGCAACCCCTCCACTGAGCGGGCAGCTATCGAGGCGGATTTACTTCCCTTCCGTTAACTGTATTCTCGCCTGTACCGTTGCATTGGCGGTTCCGCTAGGGTGTGAGTACTTCTTAACACTACATCTTTGGTGTTCAGCTGGCTGTGTGTGCTTTTCCATAAAATCCGAGGATTAACAAAAATGTCTATCTCTTAATATTTTTACTACCTTGTTTTGATATTTTTTCCAAATTCTATCTGCTTCTTAAACTTTACTTCCCTTGTCTTTCGCTGCAAAGGATCCACACATTGTTAGTCAAGAACACAGTGAATGTAGTTGTGCCCTATGCTGTGCTTTCCATTGCTTGAGTATTGCAGTTCAGTACTGTAGCAGCTGCTCTCTGCAATTGCGCGAATATTGTGAATGCTACACCAGTATTTGCTATTTTAATGTTAATAAAATATTTTTTTCAATATGGATAAGTTCCTTGTTTGTAATCGAGTGCAAATAGTGAAGACCGGAAAGTAGGTCAGAGGCAATATGATGATAATTGTTTAGTTTATTGGATTTTTTGAAGTGGTGAAAA
This sequence comes from Schistocerca americana, assembly GCF_021461395.2. Classification (NCBI taxonomy): domain Eukaryota; kingdom Metazoa; phylum Arthropoda; class Insecta; order Orthoptera; family Acrididae; genus Schistocerca; species Schistocerca americana. Next base: position 548,723,197 of record NC_060119.1, read on the forward strand.
AACATCCCCGAACTCCTAGTGTGTAGTAGATGGTTCTCAGAAATAAGGATCAGGTGTAACTTCTCACCCCTGATCGACAAGTCCACCGATACTAGCGGTCAACACAACGTCTGTCCTACATAAGGTATGTGTGATGTAATTGCAAGTAATTTCTTTTTTGCAAAGAACTTCCTGAATGAGCATCTGCTGAAGAAATATTTCGTGCGACTAATGAGTATTTGATCCGTGATGAATTAATGTGGGATAGTGTTTTTACAGACGGAACCGCTTCTATGATAGACCGAGTGAAAGGATTCGTGCGTAAAGCACATGAAGTAAATCCCAACTTACGAACCGACTGTTGCCTCATTCACCGCGAAGATTTTGTTGCTAAGTCTTCGCTGTCTCCTCTGAAAATTGTCAAGGACTAATTAGTAAAGGCCGTGAACCTCATCTAATTGTGGCCACTAAATATGCTCCTTTTCAACGATTTGTGTCAATACATGGATCCACAGCACACTACACTTCCGATGCACACAGAAGTATGTTGGTTATCACGGGGTAAGATTTTAAGGCTAATGTTTGAACTTAGAGATGAGGTACTTGTATCCTTGAGCACTGAGATGAATGAGTATGTTGATGATTAATGAAAATCTAAGCCGGCTTATATGTCTGATATTTTCGTGCACTTAAATGAACCAAATAGAAAAATGCAAGGTAGAAACGAAAATATGTAATATTATCGTTATATAGAATGGATGATAGTCAAAGACTTACTAATAAGTTAAATTTGTAGGTACAGACGATTGAAAATGGATCACGTGAGATGTTCCCAATTGTATGATAAGAAATAATGTAGACAATTTTACACCTATTTCTATGCCATCAGTGTTAACGAAAGTTATTGAAAAGGCTGTGTATGTAAGGATTATGATCATTGTATATCACATAATTTGCTGTCAGATGTACATTTCGGCTTTAGAAGTCGTTTAATAACTGAAAACGCTATATTTTCTTTTCTCTGTGAGGTACTGGATGGGTTAAACAAAAGGTTTCGAACGCTAGGCATATTTTTTGGTTTAACCAAGGCGTTTGTTTGTGTTGATGACAAAATATTGCTCCAAAAGTTGCACCATTACGGAATACGGGGAGTAGTTCACAATTAGTTCACCTCTTACTTTAACAATAGACAGCAAAAGGTCATTATTCACATTGTTAAGAATGGCTGTGATGTGAGGTCTGAGTGGGGTACAGTCAGGTGAGGGGTGCCCCAGAGATCAATGTTGGAGCTGCTGCTATTCCTTATGTAAATGACATGCCCTCTACTATTATGGGTAACTCTAAAAAATTTTTTTTTGTTTGCTGGTGACACTAGCTTGGTAGTAAAGGATGTTGTGTGCAACATTTGTTCGGTTTCAAATAGTGCAGTCCATGACCTAAGTTCATGGCTTGTAGCAAATAAACTAACGCTAAATCATGGTAAGACTCAGTTTTTACAGCTTCTAACTCACAATTCAACGAAACAAAAATGGTTCAAGTGGCTCTGAGCACTATGGCACTTAACTGCTCAGGTCATCAGTCCCCTGGAACTTCGAACTACTTAAACCTAACTAACCTAAGGACTTCACACACATCCATGCCCGAGGCAGGATTCGAACCTGCGACCGTAGCGGTCGTGCGGTTCCAGACTGTAGCGCCTAGAACCATTCGGCCACCCGGCGGGCTCAACCAAACCCGACGTTTTATTTTCGCAGAATGGGCGTAAGATTAGTGAAACTGAGCAGTTGAAATTTCTATGTGTTCAAATATATAGTAGACTGTCGTGGAAATCCCACGTTCAGGATCTTGTTCAATGACTTAATCCTGCCATTTTTACTACTCGAACGGTATTTGATGTAAGTGATTGTTCGACACGAAAATTAGTCTGCTTTGCTTATTTTCATTCGCTTATATCGTATGGTATTATATTTTGGGGTAACTCTTACCATTCTAAAAGGATATTTTTGGCTCAGAAAAGAGGCGGTTTGGGTAGTATGTGGGTTAAGTTCAAAACCCTCTTGTCGACCAATGTTAACTAGTCTGGGTATTTTGACAGTGGCCTCTCAATATATATATATATATATATATATATATATATATATATATATATATATATATATATATATTACTGTCTTTTCTTCTAAAGAATATCAGCTTATTCCCAAAAAATAATCTGCTTTCACTCAGTTAATACTCGGCAGAAATCGAACCTTCATTTGGATCGGACTTCTTTAACTCTTGTGCAGAAACGTATGCAGTACACTGCTGCATCCATATCCAAGAAGCTCCCACAATAAATCAAAACGTAGCAGTAATCCACGCGCTTTCAAATCGAAACTGAAGAGTTTCTTCATGGGTCACTCCTTCTATTCAGTTGAGGTGTTCCTTGAAACATTAAGCTGATTCTTATGTTATATTGTTGATGGGGTGTACTTAATCTTATGATTTGATTCTTTTGGGTTCACAAACATTTTATTTTTAACTGTTATTACTTTTATGTTGTAATTTAATGTACTGACACGTTCTATGACCTTGCGGGTTTGCTACTCAGTTTGGTCTTACGGAACTTGACGTGTAAATAAAAAATAAATAATAAATGGCGGGTATTGTGTTATCACGATATTAATTACATATTTGTGTGAGCAGGGCTCCTCGAAGCTGACTGAAATTAAAACGTCAAAGAGAGAGGTGGTCATGTCCCCATTTTAGTCTCACTTTCTGATGTCGTGGCGTTGACGCTGGCACGTGCGTGGGTCGCCGGCTGCGGAGGCCCATCGTCAGGAGTGTTCAGTGCACGTTGTGCTCAGACACATTTGTACTCAGACCAGTATTAAAGTCTGATGGTGGTTCCGCCACAGTTTGCTTCCTATTCTGTTTCACCAATCTGCCCAGCCTACGATGTCCGACATTTGTAATGGGAGGTGACCACCCAACCGCACGACTTCAGGTTTCGCCTAGTTGAAGACACTCACCCACCACAGCACACCTCGAACACACACAAGTCATGCAGTTTCCGTATTGCTCGTTCCGAGCCTGCGAACCATCACATTCCGCACTCGGTCAAATTCAGATAGCTCGAGCGTCTTCCCTATTCCAAATGCCGAAGGCACGCTCACTGGTACTAACTGCACTGGGCACGTGTCTGACTAGCAGCCATTCCTCGCCAGGTGACGCTGCTGATCAGTGTAGCTAAGTGTTGCAATTAACACACTTCTGATTTTTATTGCGGTTACCATTTCACGGCCAATCGGAACTTACTTTTTGGACAACCCTGGTATATCTACTATTTACACATGTCAAACATGCATTTATTATATAATGTGTAATGGGTGTAAGTGCTTAAAATGTACACAAGTCAATGTGTTGAGTGGTTTTTCCTTATGTCAGTCTTCCCACAAACACGTTACAAATTTTATGATCTGATGTTTTCTGCACGATCGTAACTGCACCACTAAGTGGACTGCACCTGTCAGTATAGACTAACCATTTTGCATACACGTATCCACACTTTGACACCATACCTGCTGCCTAGGGGAAAATAAGCGTCAATGTCTTGTTCTTCCCACATATACAGCGCCATTACAAATGATTGAAGCGATTTCATAAATTCACTGTAGCTCCATTCATTGACATATGGTCACGACACACTACAGATACGTAGAAAAACTCATAAATTTTTGTTCGGCTGAGCCCGCACTTCAGGTTTCTGCCGCCAGAGCGCTCGAGAGCGCAGTGAGACAAAATGGCGACAGGAGCCGAGAAAGCGTATGTCGTGCTTAAAATGCACTCACATCAGTCAGTCATAACAGTGCAACGACACTTCAGGACGAAGTTCAACAAAGATCAACCAACTGCTAACTCCATTCGGCGATGGTATGAGCAGTTTAAAGCTTGTGGATGCCTCTGTAAGGGGAAATCAACGGGTCGGCCTGCAGTGAGCGAAGAAACGGTTGAATGCGTGCGGGCAAGTTTCACGCGTAGCCCGCGGAAGTCGACGAATGAAGCAAGCAGGGAGCTAAACGTACCACACAGCCCACGGCTTGGAAAATCTTACGGAAAAGGCTAAAGCAGAAGCCTTACCGTTTACAATTGCTACAAGCCCTGACACCCGATGACAAAGTCAAACGCTTTGAATTTTCGGCGCGGTTGCAACAGCTCATGGAAGAGGATGCGTTCAGTGCGAAACTTGTTTTCAGTGATGAAGCAACATTTTTTCTTAAAGGTGAAGTGAACAGACACAATGTGCGAATCTGGGCGGTAGAGAATCCTCACGCATTCGTGCAGCAAATTCGCAATTCACCAAAAGTTAACGTGTTTTGTGCAATCTCACGGTTTTAAGTTTACGGCCCCTTTTTCTTCTGCGAAAAAAACGTTACAGGACACGTGTATCTGGACATGGTGGAAAATTGGCACATGCCACAACTGGAGACCGACAGCGCCGACTTCATCTTTCAACAGGATGGTGCTCCACCACAGTTCCATCATGATGTTCGGCATTTCTTAAACAGGAGATTGGAAAACCGATGGATCGGTCGTGGTGGAGATCATGATCAGCAATTCATGTCATGGCCTCCATGCTCTCCCGACTTAACCCCATGCGATTTCTTTCTGTGAGGTTATGTGAAAGATGCAGTGTTTAAACCTCCTCTACCAAGAAACGTGACGGAATTGCGAGTTCGCATCAACGATGCTTTCGAACTCATTGATGGGGACATGCTGCGCCGAGTGTGAGAGGATCTTGATTATCGGCTTGATGTCTGCCGAATCACTAAAGGGGCACGTATCGAACATTTGTGAATGCCTAAAAAAACTTTTTGAGTTTTTGTATGTGTGTGCAAAGCATTGTGAAAATATCTCAAATAATAAAGTTATTGTAGAGCTGTGAAATCGCTTCAATCATTTGTAATAACCCTGTAATTTGAGGTTCAAACCAACCTGAAAACATACAACTTGTAATACCTATAGCTATAAGTTTGCAAATGACGTAAATATTGATGCAATGTTGTGCAGTGCACCATCCTCAGCCACCAAAAGAAATATCTGCACTTGCACTCGTTACGCCTTATATAGCAATCGACCTCCTGGCAACTCTTGGAAAGAGGATTCAGACTTGTGGTCGATGGTAGTGTCTCTCACGTCACATACAAAGTCACCAGAGGAAAAAACATTTTTCTCATAACGAATGTGGATAGTGGTACCAAGAAAAGAGAAAACAAGCTGTTAGTATCTTTTCTTAGAAGCTACATGACGTGTCTAAAAATGTAATGATATCACCAAGATAAGTAAAAATTTATCATGAGAGACATTGTAGACAACACGGCGTCGAGTACAGGCTCCTCATGAAGGCTAGCCCGCGTGTACCAGTAACAAGGATCCCACAATAAATGCGCCAAGGAAGTCAGGTAATCTTTTGGAAGTGGTGGGACCTGAGGATGGCGGTAATGCGCTGTTGAAACTAGTTGTGTGATAGAATAAAGAGATTCTCAACATACAGCTGTGGTGGTACTTTTTCTGATATGTATCATTAGCTGAAGTCTCTCGTCCATGCAATAAGATGGACATCCCTGAAAGTTATCACTTCAAATGTATTCGCCAGCACACGAGACAACGACGAAACAACAATGTAATAAACTAAAATAAATAAATAAATACGCATATCAATGAAAACGTAGATAAAAAGTTAAAAATGATCCCAAAACTCACTAAAACATTTACTCTCATGATACCCCAGATGGTCATTACGCTGAAAATGTAGAAAGTAAAACAAAAAATATTCTGACCTCTGCCATTGCAGTTCAGTGTATTGAACTCTACAACTGGTTTCGCAAATCTAGATTCCATCATCAGATGCAGTCATGTGAATAACTAACCTGTTCCCTTTAAGCCGGAACTGAGCTCAATTTTCAGTGAACCAATTGTTGAAGAACTTCGGAGTGAAGAGCGTAGGAAAACACACACAATGGAAACCTATGTATACCACGAGATAATGCGGCGCAGGGCAAGAAAGGGGGGATGATGGAGGAGCAGCAGAGCTTGAGTTCCCTAATTTTCTTATTAAGTGCCTTAGTAAGCTGTGATTATAGTTGTGGACAGGGACAGTGATGCAAGAATTATAGAATTTCTTTCTTTAACTCCAGCCAACAACTATCAGAGACAATGTGTCATCAGTTTATCGATATCGGCCAATAACGACAATACTGGGATGTCAGGAAAGGTAAAACAAGTACAGATGCTGGACAAAACATATCTTGTAACCGGTAAGTTTACAAAATATTGAAAAGTTACTAATTTAGTTCACATATGGAACATGAACTTCAAAAGTGATGAAACATACCTGAACAGATGCCTCATATTATCCTAGTATGAGTAGCCAAAGTGACATCGTCATAAGATGTAAACAACCTCAGCTAGACATCGTGGAGTAAGTATAATAATACAGCGCAGGCCGTGCCTGGAAAATCGCAATTTGAATAACGCATCTGCTCACAGCAAACTGGGGTATAGTTGCGACACAAAACACATGTTTTGATGTAAGCTTTTTAGGTGTTTTTGCTGCGTACGTATCTCGCAAATCTGTACGTACAGTAACGAAAAAAAGAACGCACTGTTAGGTAAAGAACTATTTTGCAATTAGAATTTATTATAAAGTGTCGGAGCAATAAAAGGTATGTATCAAAAATAGACAAATGATAAATTAGTAATTTTTGGAAACATTGGAAAAATTAGCTGTGTGATTGGAAAGTCTGAAATTATAATCAGTATTAATAGCAATTTTTTTACTAAAAATAAAAAATCACGTTTCAGTGGTAGCCAGTTTCGATCATGTTTAGATCATCATCAGTCGACGTCTCATTAGGCGATGAGCAGAGACGACGAGCGGAGCAGCTGGCGGTTCTAGACGCTCAGTCCGGAACCGCGCGACTGCTACGGTCGCAGGTTCGAATCCTGCCTCGGGCATGGATGTGTGATGTCCTTAGGTTAGTTGGGTTTAAGTAGTTCTAAGTTCTAAGGGATTGATGACCTCAGATGTTAAGTCCCATAGTGCTCAGAGCCATTTGAACCATTTGTTGTCATAGCCATCGTAATGTTGTATAAGCAATTACTGACCAGAGGAATCCCAATGCAGGTGTGCCGCAAGGCTCCGTCCACTTTCCTCTCCTTAATCGCCTCTGCACTGCCGATACGCCTAAACCAGCTCCACCAGACCACCTCCTTCAATATGCCGAAGACACCATTTTTTTCGTTCGCTACCCTGCACTCCAGAAAATCGAACAAACCGTCCAAACCCATGCAATCAGTTTACCTCCTAGTGCAACCAGTGGCTCCTCAAAATCGTCCCTTCCAACACGAAGGCAATAATTACATGACGAACAACCCGCAGCTTTTGCCTCCACGACTTCCCATCGCCATTTACAATTGGCCTACAGAACTAACTAATACACTAAAATGCCTTGGACTAGGCGTCAACTGGCAACTAACATGGAAACTTCAGCTACTAACCATCCAACAGAAAGCCCACAATAGATTAAAACTACTAACTACTTATTTTCCACATGTACAAATCCTTGATGCGAACCATACTACCCTATGCAAGTGTCACTTGAGTACCCGCTCGACTTAAGTTGTATCCGTCCCTCCCTCCAAATCTTCGAACGTCGTGCACTTCGTCTTTCTTTTTATATCAATCTACCTTCTGCCAGAGTGGTCCTTTACCACCTCGTCATGTTCTCACATCTCCTCATTCACATTTGACACCTTCGTACATCCTACACCATCCGCACACTCGGTTGCTATAACTCTGCTCTCTCCCCTGTAATTTTCCATTACGCTGCCGCGCCTATACCGACGCATTCCACCAGCCCTACACATACACACTCTCCATAGTCTCTGCTAAAGAAATTTCAACCGCCTCCCTCCCCAGACTGTGAACTCCGCACACCTATGTACCCATCCCGCCACCTATAAATCCACCCCTCCCATTTATCCTAATTAGGGCTGTCTTTTCCTTCCCTTCCCATCCTTCCCTACCGCTTTCACCTCTTCTTTCCCTACTCTCTTTTCTGCTTCATATTATGGTGTTACCGGTACCCTGAGCTACTCCTCCCTTCCTGTCCCCCAACACCCACTCCTTCTCCATAGATACTACACATCACCCCTTCATCCTTATATCCACAGCCTCCTATCCAACTAAACGCCTAAAATGTTCCGCTCCAACAACGGATGATTCTTCCCACGGCAAGTCCTTCAACTTTCACTGATAATGTTGTGCTTCATTTTTAAGATCACAGTGTTGTGTTTTAAATGTGTTTTTATTGTTTGCATTTCACGTTCTTCTTTAATGCAGAGAAAATCAAATCTCTTCTGTATAAAACCTTCTATAAATTCATCTTCACAAATTTTAAAAACGCATATAAATATCTGGCCTTTTAATTTATTGTTCTTGGTCTTTGTATCTGCCAGCCCAATGCCCGCCTACGTGGGTCTATTGGGATGAAATAACAAAAAATAAAAATAAAATGCCGGAGGAACACAAACGCCAGAGGGTTCCTTGTACTTCGCCTTACATCACGTCAAGAAGAGGATTAGAAAACATTGTACCCTTTAGTTAGTAAGATCAGACCGCCAATGAAATGCCTTGCAAAACAGGGAAGAGACAATCGAAAAAGGACGGAGACACAAATAGCATAACAGGGTCTAGCGTTACGTAATGCGCACTACTTGAGTAAACGGCCAAGGACGGAATAAAGACGTGTTAAGTAACAACAATCAAAATTAAGCTTTGGCTGCAAAATCGCAATTTTCATTGCGCACTTTTTCCAGGATCTTGCTTTTCATTTCTAGCTTTTTGTTCTTGTAAATTTGTAGCTCCTCCAACTAATTGAGAGTATGACTCTTTGGTACTGTGTGGGGTACACACATACTGTTCTTCATGCTCCCTGTAGTATGGTCCGTCTCAGCTAAACGCAGTGCCAAGGCAGTCTTGTGAAGTGGTTGCAAACGCTCCATAAACCTCACGTCAGAAGATTTTTTAGAATGAGGTCATATAACTGAGAAGAACCTGAAGATGGCGAAAACTAAGATACAGAACCTGATTTGTATTATGATAAAGGAGACGCATGAAGTTCAATACTTTCACTGGACAGTAACAATGGAAATAACACCAATGTTTCTCAGAAGGACTACTTTCTTACTTACAAAGACGATCTGAGTGGCAGCTCTTACATATCGCTCTGGGCATGAGAAACGGAAGAATGAAAGTCAATACGCTTACGAACTAACTCTGCGTTATACAAGCAGAAAGTCTAGAAACATTTAACAAGTCACTGGTTGTCGTGTGAAGAAATAACATATACAACAAACCGATGGTCAAGGACGTAGCCAAAGGAAATAAAGTTACACATGTATTAGTTGCTGTGCAGCGAAACTGGAAGAATCTCAAATTTTCAATCATACGACGAAAAAGGGATACGCAATATCGATAGTCAGCAAGGCCAACGATAGATTTAAACTCTCTATAAATCCATAGTACTATCGACTATTGCCCATCCTTATTTTAGTCAAGTCAATTGTTGGCCTTGCTTGAGTTCAGTTATTATTTTTCCGCCCCCGGTAGCTGAGAGGTCAGCGCGACAGAATGTCAATCCTAAGGGCCTGAGTTCGATTCCCGGCTTGGTCGGAGATTTTCTCCGCTCAGGGTCTGGGTGTTGTGTTGTCCTAATCATCATCATTTCATCCCCATCGACGCGCAAGTCGCCGAAGTGGTGTCAAATCGAAAGACTTGCACCCGGCGAACGGTCTACCCGACGGGAGGCCCTAGTCACGCGACATTCATTCATTCAGTTATTATTTTGTTTATCAGTTCAGTTCTTACATGCAGTCGAATTTATTGTAAGTGTTATTGTTTATTGTTTTTGTGTTGTGTGCTATTTTGATATATTTTAATAATGGATAGGTTTGTAACAACAAAGGAGAGGAAAACCGATTTCGATTCGGCCGCTAGCGCTATACTCAGTTAAATTTTAGGACCTTAATTAACTTTCTATCTACCTATCTATTGATGTGTCCGTGTATCTATAGCACTGGAGTCGTTATTTGGAGGCTGGCACATCTCTAGGGTTGCAATGGTCCAAATGACTCTGAGCACTATGGGACTTAACATCTGAGGTCATCCGTCCCCTAGAACTTAGAACTACTTAAACCTAACTAACCTAAGGACATCACACACATCCATGCCCGAGGCAGGATTCGAACCTGCGACCGTAGCGGTCGCGCGGTTCGAGACTGAAGCGCCTAGAACCGCTCGGCCATTTCGTCCGGCGGGGTTGCAATACTTCAATATTTCACTAGGCAGTGGAGCGGGAAATACCACTGCAAATAACATGAAATTGAAATTATACGTGGATATACTGTGTCTGTGTCACCCAAAAATCACGTTGTTCAACAAAAATATCGTCCAAATGGCGATGGTTGCGTTGCTTTAAAATGTTTGCTCAATACCCGATCATTAGTAAAAATGGCTCTGAGCACTATGGGACTTAACATCTGTGGTCATCAGTCCCCTAGAACTTAGAACTACTTAAACCTAACTAACCTAAGGACATCACACACATCCATGCCCGAGGCAGGATTCGAGCCTGCGACCGTAGCGGTCGCGCGATTCCAGACTGTAGCGCCTAGAACCGCTCGGCCACTCCGGCCGGCTGACAGGTTTCAGTCAGTAATGACCATCCTCAGATCTTTGCTACACCATGTCCTAAAGTGATAATGTCTAAATGGCATCGTCAAAACATATAAATGTACTCAGCACAGCATCATCACATAGATCTAAAATAAGGTGTAGAATAAGCCACATCGTCCAGACAGTCATTTTTGCAACTATGTCGCAGTTGGCGAAAGGTCAGTCTTTTGTTGTGGTGCATTTTATTTTATTTTAAAACAATGCTTAACAGCCAGTTTTTTCCACTGACAAGGGGCAGCTCTGCGTGTTGAGCCGCTGAGCTAGCAATGCTTGGATTCGGGAGGCGAAGTGGTTTGTAAATGGTCATCTGTGGTTTCTTTTTTTCAGTTTAGACAAATTCCGGAGTTCGTCCCTTAGTATAGTCCACAACCAGTTCCTTCCGCATGCCTTTCTTTTCAGACAGATTCCAAATTCGCTTAAAGATGCAATCCTTTGGTTAAAAAAAAAAAAAAAGAGCTGAATCTTAAGTCGAGCCGAGAATATATCTTCGGAGACGCCCTGCTCTAAAATCCATATGTTAAATAAATACTAATCCAAATTCTCCTCTTTTAATCTCTCCCATTTGACTGTCGGGATATTCTTTATTGCAGAAAATGATCTTTCTTACATTGTAAGAAACGGCATATTCATACTTAAATGACGATATTTGCGAAAGTGTAATTTTGAATTTGCATTTTCGCCACAAAAAATTGTTCTAGCTTCACTGCCGCACAGAGATGCCTTTATTCCAGAAGCGCTGTCGGTAACAATCACCAAGACGCAAAAAATTTGCGCACTAACATTGCTGATCACTTCCGCAGCTGAAGCCCAGAGTGAAAGAAGACGTGTATAAAATGACCAGGGACGGTGAAGAGAGACTGGAGCATGAATGTTTCTAAGTGGTTTACCAAAATACAGCGCTCCTAAGTAGCGAGATCGTATCTCCGCTACGTAAAAACTCCGATATCATTTACGTTAAATAAACAATAATCCAAATTCTCCTCGTTTAATCTCTCCCATTTGTCGGTCGGGACATTCTTTATTTCAGAAACTGATCTTTCTTACATTTCTTTATGGAAATTTTCAGAATAAGTGAAAAATATGAGTTTTGTTAAGGTCCTCTTTCACCACTCGGATCCACCCCATTTTTGACAAAATAGTAGCTATGTCCTTGTAATGGTTAATGTGTTTACGAAGAGTGAACCCCCATTTGACAAAATCGTTGCTACGTCCTCGCGATGGCACTTCGTGTTTGCGAAGATTCACTCTAGCAAGCTGTACTCTAGATACAAACTGTTCACTTTTTCCCTTCGGTTTCTTTTTCCTTACGAAAGACGCTACTGAGGGCAAGGAATATGAACTTGCTTACAAGAACAGATTACGTGATAGATACAGTACATATTTTTGAGCGCGGCAGCAGCTTAATAACTGCCAGTAGCTGTATGTAGTGAGCCACTTCCGCGGAATGGCCGTTGCTGGTGATGAACTGCGCGCAGATTCTGGGCGCCGCCTTCTCGGCGCGATAGCGACAGGATCCATACCGCGGCCGGCGCACGAACTCGCAATCGCCAGGGATCAGCGCACGCGAAACGGCAATCTCGCACCCGTAAAATGGCTGCTTACAAGGTCTCAGCTCAGCTATGATTCTGCGCCGCCATCCTTGCGATCCGAATTCAACATGTCCGAACAGCAACAAATGACCTCCTTCACACGACATGCGACAATTATGACAGAGAAATGACAAGACTTTACAGGAAATTGGAGTCTTAATTACTTTTAGACAAGATGAATCCATGGAGCTGATTATAAATGAATGTATTCGAACAGTGATGGGAGTTATTCATAGAATACCGGTTCCTATAAAGATAGTCGGACAAAATATAGCCGCGTGGAGTGGACGCGCGATTAGAGGCGCCATGTCACGGATTGCGCGGCCCACCTGCCGGAGGTTCGAGTCCTCCATCGGAGATGGGTGTGTGTGTGTGTGTGTGTGTTGTTCTTAGCGTAAGATAGTTTAAGTAGTGTGTAAGTCTAGGTACAGATGACCTCAATAGTTTGGTCCCTTAGGAATTCTCACACACTTGAACATTTTTGTACAAAATGCAGCATGATCCAGCTAAGCTATTGTTGTTTTGTTGTTGTTGTGATCCTCAGTCCGAGGACTGGTTTGATGCAGCTCTCCATGCTGCTCTATCCTGTGAGAGCCTCCTCATCGCCGAATAAATACTAAAACTTACATCCTTCTGAATATTCTTACTGTATTCCGCTCTTGGTCTCCCTCTACTATTTTTGGCACTCACACTTCACTCCAATACTAAACTGGTGATTCCTTGACGTTTCAGATTGTATCCTGTCAACCAGTCCCTTCTTTTCTCTCCAATTCTATTCAGTACTTCCTCATTAGTTACGTGATATACCGACCTAATCTTTATTATTATTCTGTAGGATCGCCGGCCGGTGTGACCGAGCGGTTCTAGGCGCTTCAGCCTGGATCCGCGAGACCACTACGGTCGCAGGTTCGAATCCTGCCTGGGACATGGATGTGTATGATGTCCTTAGGTTAGTTAGGTGTAAGTAGTTCTAATTTCTAGGGGACTGATGACCTCAGATGTTAAGTCCCATAGTGCTCAGAGCCATTTGAACCATTTTTTCTATAGGATCACATTTCAAAGCTTCTATTCTCCTCTCGTCTAAACTTTTTATCATCCATGTTCCACTTCTATGCATAGCTACACTCCAAAAAATACTTTAACAAAATTCTTTCTAATAAACTTGATAACAAACTTCTGTTCTTCAGAAAGGCTTTCCTTGCCATTGCCAGTCTACAACTATGTTCTCTTTATTTCTGTCATCGCCGGCCGAAGTGGCCGTGCGGTTAAAGGCGCTGCAGTCTGGAACCGCAAGACCGCTACGGTCGCAGGTTCGAATTCTGCCTCGGGCATGGATGTTTGTGATGTCCTTAGGTTAGTTAGGTTTAACTAGTTCTAAGTTCTAGGGGACTAATGACCTCAGCAGTTGAGTCCCATAGTGCTCAGAGCCATTTGAACCATTATTTCTGTCATCGTCAGTTATTTTGTTGCCAAACCAGCAAAACCCGTTTACTATTTTAAATGTCTCGTTTCCTATTCTAATTCCTGCAATATCTCCTCATTTAATTCGACTACATTCCATTATCTTTGTTTTACTTTTATTGATGTTCATCTTACATCTTCCTTCCAAGAACAACGTCCGATCCGTTCAACTGCTCTTCCAAGTCCGTTGCTGTGTCTGATAAAATTACAATGTCATCATCAAAGCTCAAAGTGTTTATTCCTCCTCCCTCAACTTTAATTCCATCTTCAAATTTTTCTTTCTCTTTCTTCACTGCTTGTTCACTGTACAGATTGAACAACATCGGGGACAGGCTACCTTCCATTTTCATACTGTCATCTGGTTTCTGTACAAGTTATAAATAGCCTCTGGCCTCAGTATTACACTTACACTACCTTCAGAATTTCGAAGGGAGTATTCCAGTCAGTATTCTTTCTCTAAGTCTACAAAGGCTACAAACGTAGGCTCTTCATCTCCTTAACCTACCTTCTAAGATAAGTCGTAGGGCCAGAATTGCCTCAACATGTTTCTATGTTTCTCCCGAATTCAAACAGATCTTCCTCGCGAGCGACTTCTACCAGTTTTCCCATTCTTCTGTAAGGAACGCGTGTCAGTAATTTTCATCCACGACTTATTATACTGATAGTTCGGTAATATTCACACCTGTCAGCACCTGCTTACTTTGGAATTGAAATTATGGCATTATTCTTGAAGTCTGAGAGTATTTCGCCTGTCTCACACACCATGCACACCAGCTGGAAGAGACTTGTCGTGGCTGGCTCTCCCCACTTCCGAAAGGGTTTAGAATGATTATCGTGATTCTGTTTTGACTCTACTATAAGAAACTTCTCACTAAATGACGTACAGTTCCTTTTCATAACTATATTAATTACATAGGTTTCGGTACCAACTAAGCTTTTTCAAATGGAGGTATAGCAATTTTTGCAGCTAGTGCAGTAATTTTGAAAGAGGCGATTGCAACGACGATTCACTCATTAAAATACGATTACTAGCTTCGTAGTAATTACAATATTTAGAGCTTAGGATTTATTGATTGAACATGAAACCGATTTTTGTCTTGTACGGAAGGTCTTCACTTGATACACACATAATGAAATAAGTCATGTCGGATAAGGGGGGGAGGGGGGGGGGGGAGACCACGTTTCAGCGCCACGATACCGGCGTGAAATAGCACGCAGGAAATGCAGCTCTCATTCTGTCTGTGTCGTTCACGTATGTCGGGTGATGGTTGATTTGAAAAAGGAAATGTCCTTCACAAACCGGGAGAAACTAGATGTGCTAGTTCTTTACGAATAAAGCAGAGGCAACTCGAAGGGAATATATGAGTTGTACGCGAAAAGGTACCCCGAATGAGAAGACTGACAATGCAACAAATGTGCAAAAAAATTGTTATTGGAAGGACACGGGAATACTACGCAGAGCGCAGTGAGCAAGCCTGCAATGAAAGGGGCGAACGAAATGGATGTTCTGCCGAACCCACTTATTAGCTTCAAAGACACAGCGAATACCTCTGGAATAAGTCGGCAAAGCGTAATTCACATTTTGCGTGCAAATTCCATCCGTACCACGAGTAACTAATGGAATCTGCCATGCAAGTGCCCCGCATGTAATTGTGTTACTTGCTTCTCATTCGACTTCATGATAATACGCTGACAGAAAAAAAAATCACAACACCAAGAAGGAGTTGTGCGACATACACGAAAGTTGGTAAGCGTGTTTCTACTTCTGAAAGATGATGTCTATTCAAATTTCGCCCTAGTGGCATAAAAGCGGCGCTAGCAGCAAAAATTCAAATGAGGTTTGCTTTAAATACACGCTGTAACGGTCCTGAAGGTTAGTTACCTTTGAGATGGGATGTGGTGAGTTGACGTTAGTCAAGGAAGCCTTTAAGCTTAAGGGGACAAAGACGCCATTAACAACGCCTCATTGTGTTTGAACGAGATCGTGTAATGAGGACACAAGAAGGTGGATGTTCCTTCTGTGATACTGCACAATAACCTGGCAGGAATGTGTCCTCTGTAAATGATTACTAGCAGCGGTGGTCACGGTAATGTACGGTCGTACGAGAACCGGGCTCCAGACGGTTATCAGCAACCGTACAAATTGCCAACATTTCCACAGTACAGTCACGCCAATTTTCCCAAACGATGAGGTCAGTACAAATACCCCCCCGGGCGGAGAAAATCTTCGACCCGGCCGGGAATCGAACCCGGGAACCGGTGATCCAGAGGCAGCAACGCTAGTCGCTCGACCACGAGCTGTGGACATCAAGAGCGAATACCATCGTGTTCGACGTATGGCTCTGGTGCATCGTACTGCGTTTGCAGTGGCAGTCTGAGCAGCACCTGGCTCCACAGTGAAACAACGGACTGTTAGAAATCGATTACTTCAAGGACAGCTCCGAGCCACAGACGTCCTGTAGCGTACACTCCACTTACCCTAAACCACGGCCATTTGCGACTCCAGTGGTGTCAAGCGAGAGCTCGTTGGAGGACAGAATGGAATTCTGCTCTGTTTTCTGATGACAGCTGATTCCGCCCTGGTGCCAGTAATAACCGTATGTTGGTTAGAAGAAGGATAGTTGAGGACCTGCAAGCAACCTGTCTGCGTGCTACACACACTGGACATAGACCTGGAGTTATGGTCTGGAGTGCGATTTGGTATGGAGCAGGAGTACTCTCGTGGTTACCCCACGGACCCTGACTGCAAGTCTGTACGTCAGTCTAGTCATTCGTTCTGTTGTGCTGCCATTCCTAAACAGTAATCCAGAGGGTGTTTTCGAACAGGACAACGTCCGCCCACATACCACTGTTGTACCCCAACATGCTCTACAGAGTGTCGTCACGTTTCCTCGACCTGCTCGATCACCAGATCGGTCTCCAACAGAGCACATACGACACATCATCAGACGCTAGCTCCAGGGTCATCCAAAACAGTATTAACCATCCCCGTATCGACCGACCAGGTGCAACAGCCATGGAACTCCGTACCACAACCTGACATCCTGGTACCTCAAAAACGCAATGTATGCACATTTGCATGCTTACATTCAATGTTCTGACGGCTACACCGGTTATTAATGTACCAGCATTCCACAGTTGCAGTGGCTTACCTCGCGCTTACGTTAACCTGTGATTTTGCAACATCAATCACTTAAATATGTTACCAAGACAAAAGTATTCTCGAAATTTCATTACTTTGTATTAATTATTTTTTGATGTTGTGACTTCGAGGAATTCTTTTCACCGATTACAAATCATGGAAATCCTGGAATACTGAATGTAAGAAACTCGCTGAATTGGGCGGCTGGGAAAATGCACTAGCTGAGACACGTTCAACATCCTTACTCCACTGAAGAAATCTTAACGGGTAACAGATAAATAAATTGTCTTATCGAAGTTATTCTGGCTCTCCTAGGAGTACACGTGGAAGACGCAGATGTACTTCGTCCTAGCACGACAGACGTCCGGTTCACTACTCGTTTATGGCTAGGAAAGCGCTCACCCCCTCTTCCCTGGTATCTGGATCGGACGTGAAGGTGTTATCAGTTGGCTTACACCATCGTCAGATTCCACATCAGTGGACCTCTTTCCCTGGCATGAATTAAATATGAAGACTGTGTACAAGTTCCTATGATCCAATAAGATTTAAAATATCTCTTTGTTACAACATGAGCAATTATATCGAAGGAATCCCTTTATTCTGTTCAGGAGTCCTGAAAACGTGCATTACAGTAGGCGCTGGACGTTTCTAACATTTTATGTAATAATGGAGATTTAATGAAGTCTTTATGATCATATTACTTCGTGATTTTCTATTGTTGTTGTTGTTTCTGGTTTAATTCTGTAATGTAAGTGTGTATCTTGACAAACGTGATTTCATGATGGTGTTACAAACTGTCATTGATGATGACGAAGGCTAAATGTATCAATCTGATGTGAGGTACCCCATCCGGAAACGACTGAAAAGTACAAGCGAATTTCCAGTCAAGTTTCGCAGCTCTCAGACAAGGGCCAAACTTTCAAACCCTGATCGTGAAGTACAGAATTCCCGTTGAATACTCCACGATGCCCTCAGATAATCGTAAGCCTGTGGTACAGAAATAATGAATTCCATTTACCTGGACAAATTTCACAAACTGCTTGAAAGGTGTCTGCTGTGTCAGACACCTTCCCATTTAGGAGGACGACGTCTGATTTTTGGCGTGTGCCAGTAATCCTTGCTTCGTGGTGATTAATATCGATACATCCTCGTTTGTTAGGTCTGTCCTTACGTGGTAGACGATGCTTTTCGATTTTTTCCTCCATCCGATCACCGTGGACGAGTTGGGGGATGGAGGCATATCCACGTAGGGGAATAATGTTCCGATCTGCGAGGCAGCTGGTATGTGATTGGTAAGCAGTCCGGGTTTCGTCCCTGAATGAAATTGTTTGGCAATGCAGCGATGTGACTGGGGCTGTAGTGGTGAATACGACTGAGTGGCCAGTGTACGTTTGCCTAGAGGCACATCAGGTGTATATTGGTGTCAGTTGCTGAGTACTGGGCGTGTTGATGTCGATCTCGAACAAGCACCAATAAGGCTGTTTGCTACCAGAGACGTAATGGCCTCGCAATTATGCTACCACTAAATAAAATAAGGAGTTACTCAATGTTTTTCTGGAGTGGATGTTGTAAGTGGCCATTTACGAAACCTCAGAAGCATTTCTGACTTAAGGAATATTTATTCGGGTGGCTTCTTAACTCTCACTGCAGAACGATAGTGTGAGGCAAGCTGGCTGCTTCATTCTCATCCCGTGTGTACACATTCCCCTGAAATGTGAAAACCGCTCCAGTGAAAATCGCAGCCAGCCAGCAATTGTGAAATTCGCACCCAGTTTTGGTGGAAGCTACCTGCTCAAGGCAGAGCCCACTTGCGCCCCCGGAGTTGTCATCCACCGGAAACGATCCCTGTGCGGCACGGCCTACTTGCACTCGGGAAGTCCTCGTTCACTCAAGTGACTGACCGCTTGGCTAGTCACTGTCTGTATGAGTCTAAATTTGGGAGTGTTCAGCTCGTTCGCCTGGTGTCTCTGTGTGCTTATACGTTCGATATGGAACTGTCAACAACCACCCACGGTAAACCATGTGCCCACTATGGTGGTTACTCGTACATCGTAAAGGGAACCAAAGCAGATGGGACTGTGATATGGCGCTGTTCAAAACGTAGAACAACATATTGTCGAGGAATGCGTAAGACAAAAGGCTGTATCGTGCTTAGGTCAGACGAGCATCAATGTGGGGCACTGGACGACACTAGCTTAGAAGTAAAAAAGACGTTGTATCAGGTGAAGAAGAGATCACGAGAGGAAGAGCCTTCGATTTCTAAAATATATACCGAAGAGATAGGCGACTTGCAAAATCGAGGGCATGATTTTGCTTCCGAAATAATGACAGAACAGCAAGCAACGAAGAGGACGTTATAAATGCACCGAGCCAAATCACACTACAATCAGAAAGAGCCAGAAACATGACAAGAAGTTGGTCTTCAAGCAAAGTTGCTAACCATGAATGACGGCAGCAGTTTTCTTTTAACCGATGACAGCTTTGGATACAGGAGCATAGATTTTAGCGGAAAAGCGGGAAGAGAGGCTTTAAAGACTAAACAAGACCTTTTTATGGATGGGACCTTCAAATGCTGCAGCAAGCAATTTTCACAAATATATACTATTCATGCAGACTTCGGAAGTTCAAAGTACGAAACAAACATCTATCCAGTGGCTTTTGTATTCTTACCAAAAAAAGAGAAAAGATCAGTTTTTCCGCAATGATGTAGATAATGTACTAGAATCGAAACCTAATAATGTCACCGTTGATTCCTAATCAGCTGCGATTTCTACGCTAAAAGTCGTGATCCCGTCGGTTCAAGTGCATGGCTGCTATTTCCATATGAAGAAATCTCTCTGGAGGAAAATGCAAGGCTTGGGACTTACTTGTGAATACAGAGAAAACGAAGAAGTAAGGCTGCAAATTCGCAACCCTGCTGCTCTGGCATTCCTTCGACCTGAAGATGTTTGCGATGGGTGGCTCGTGATACATTCACAAGAATCCGATATCGCCAAGCTTTCTCAGTTTTCCGACTGTTTTATGGATAGATGGTTGGAAAATAACGAAAACCTGATCAGTCTTTGGAACTGCTACACACGGCGTCGTCGTACCACCAACAATGTAGAAGGTTGGAACGACAAAATTAATAACTTATCGGAAAACTGAATCCTAAAACTAAAGACGCGATCGAGTCTATGAAGACGAAGCAGAGAACTCGGCATGTGCTTTAACGAGGTCGGAATTAATTATGGAAGGCAAACGAAAGAAAACAACTTATACGAAACGTGATGATGGTGACATTAGTGCTTGTTTGAAAGCAATCTCTTACGTCCAAAAATTAGAATTAAGCCAAATGTTAGTGTTGGACGATACACATGAAAAGAATGTACAACGTGTAAATACTCATAGTAACTTAGAAATTTAAGAATTAAGTGTATAAAACTTAAAAAATTAAATACAAAAAATAAAGAAATATAAAAAATAAAAAATGATTTTAAACACGCCTAGATGACAGTTTGCTCTTGCCATTTAGCAGTCCAAAGCCTGCATAAAGCGTGATGGGAGTCTGTTTATAACGAAAAACTCATTGACACAACATTATCACTTCCTATAAGAAATGATGTTTCATGTATGGAGTACCACAATTGACTGTTTTATATTTTTTTTATTTTCTCTCTTACACAATCACAAAATATTCAATATGGCCTGTATCGGCCAATGTCGTCCATGTCCAGAAACAATGTAAAACACACACACACACACACACACACACACATATATATATATATATATATATATATATATATATATATATATATATAAAATTACAAACATATAATTTAAAAATCGTATCTCTTCTACTTGTCAAAAGCATACTTTAAAATAAAAATAAAATAAAGTATGTTTCATAACTTTGGATGGCTATATCATGTATATGTAATGTAAACATATAACATACCATAATATGCGAAGATGAAGGCACCCTGTACAAGGGGTGTGCATATGTAGTGTACAACTAATTTCACCTATATTCATGCCTAGCCCTGTACTTTTAGTTAGTATAACAACACAACTTAGATACATTATGTGTATGGAAATGGTAAATGTAGATGGATACAAACTTTCAGCACATGTAAGTAGAGACACTACGGAGAGATGACGAGTTGCCATATACGAGGTGCGACAATAAAGTAATGAGACTGATTTTCTTTGCAAGATGTGGCAGCCCTGCAGGCTTGCGTAGGCACAATATCTTTGACCTTGGTCTATAAGCTGCTTGTAGTCCAAGCAGCACATCGATGCAACTGTGCAGTCGTGAGTTGTGTGTAATAAGTTAACATGTGTTTGTGTCTCTCGTCACAGAAATGGAACAGCATAATACTGCGCAATGGTATGCTATTTCTTTTTGCGTTAAATTGGGTGAAAATGTGACAACAACTTATGCTAAGCTTCAGAAGGCTTTTAGAGAGGAGGTTATGTCAAGAGCTCAAGTTTATCGTTGGCGTAAAATGTTTAGTGAAGGCAGAACGAATGTTGAAGATCAAGACTGCAGTGGACGATAATCAACCTCACGGATTGGTGTCAACTTGGCCAGGGTGCGTGAACTCGTACGATCTGATCAAAGATTATCCGTGAAAATGATTGCAGAAGAACTGTACATGAATCGAGAAACGGTTCGTCTAATAATTACTGAAGATCTTGGTATGAAAAAGATTTGTGCAAAAATAGTCCCCAAAACTCTCACACCACAACAGCGAGAAACACGGAAAAATGTGGCAGCCGATCTGTTAGAGCAAACGGAAACCAATCCAGAATTGTTGAGCTGTGTTATCATTGGTGATGAAAGTTGGTTTTTTTCAGTACGATCCTGAGACAGAACGCCAGCGTTCGCAATGGTGCTCAAAGGGATCACCCAAACCAAAAAAAGCTCGCATGTCAAAGTCAAAAGTGAAATGCATGCTTGTGTGCTTCTTTGATTCCAAAGGAATTGTTCATAAAGAGTGGGTGCCTCCTGGACAAACAGTTAATCAATATTACCACAAAGAAATTGTAGAAAGACTTTGTAAAAGAGTTCTTCATGTCCGTGCCAACATTGCTGATAATTGGATTCTGCATCACGATAATGGGCCATCCCATACTGCTCTCTCAGTACAGCAATTTTTAACCTCAAAACAAATTTCAGTACTACCACAGCCACCTTATTCACCAGACATCGCTCTGTACGACTTTTTTCTATTTTCAAGAGTCAAAATGGCGGTCAAGGGACACCATTTTCAAACAACACAAGATGTCCAGAAATCTGTGACGAGGGTCTTGGAGGATATTACAGATGATGAGTTCCAGAAATGTTACCATCAATGGCAGAAGCGCTGGAAAAATTATGTACAATCAGAAGGGATCTATTTTGAAGGAGGCAACAGCAAACTTGACTAAAACGGTAAGCAACATTTTTTCACATCAGTCTCATTACTTTATTGTTGCACCTGGTTGTTAAAATCAGTCATAGTGTGAAAAATTTGGAAACTAAAAAATTTTGTGTAGTGCAACATATAGAAGCATGTGCATGTGAGCTTAAACTAAATAATGCCACTTTTGTAATTGTAGCCATGTATAGGTCTGCATTGGGAAATTTTCAACTATTTTTTTAAACCTTGGATTCTTTGTTGTGCTGCCTGTCAGACAAAGGAAAGCAAATTACTGTTTGTGGGGATTTCAACGTAAATTTTCTTAAAGAGCCCAATAGAAAGCTTCACCTTGCAGTATTACTTGGTTCTTCCAATCTGACATCAGTTATTGAGTTTCCTACTCGAGTGGTACAGGAAAGCAGCACAGTAATAGATAACGTTTTCATAGACCAAGATAAATTTAATCAAATAAAAACTTTTCCTGTTAAGAATGGTCTGTCTGATCATGATGCACAGCTAGTTGCGTTATATGATATATCTCCATATAGTATTGCAAAACAGCCCTCCAAAATACGGCATTGCATTAACGATTTAACAATTCAAAATTTTAGGGAAAGCTTGCAACAGTTAGACTGGGATGAGGTGTGCAGGAAACATGAAGCTAATTTAAAATTTAACCTATTTCATGATACCTTTGTGAGTATATTTGAAAACAGTTTCCCTAAGAAAACAGTGAAATATAGTTGTAATAAACCATGTAAAAACCCCAGGCTTACTGAAGGAATAAAAATATCTTGTAAACAGAAAAGGGAAATGTATCTTATAGCTAGGAGGAGTAATGATCCTGAAAGAGTGAAACATTATAAAAACTACTACACTGTATTAAGAAAAATTAAAAAGTTCAGAAGTATGTGCATTATGTCTGAGATTAGCATATCTGATGATCAAATCAAAACAATTTGGAATATTGTGAAAATGGAAACAGGGCAAATGAGAACATAGGAAGACTGTATTTCTATCGAACACAATGAAAAGTTTATTAACAAGAAGTTAGAATTAGAAAAAAATTTAATAATCATTTTTTAAGTTTTGTAGAGAAAATAGGATCCAACTATTCATTAGAAAATGAAGGCAATATATGGAAGAGGCAGTACCTATGCAATTTCATAAAATTGAAATTCAATACACCCCTCCTACTGAAATTAGGAAAATAATAAATTCACTCAAAAGTAAAAGCTCACATGGAATTGATGGCATTTCCGACAGAGTACTAAAAGCTTGTTCCCAACAAATATGTAGGATTCTCAGCCACATTTGTAGTAGCTCATTGAAACAGGGCATTTTTCCAGATAGACTGAAATACGCTATTGTTAAACCATTGTATAAAAAAGGGGATAGATCTGATGGTAACAACTACCGCCCAATCACACTTCTGACAGATTTATCCCAAATCCTTGAAAAAGTAATGTATTCAAGAGTAACATCACATATTTGTAAAAATGAAGTACTAACAAAATGTCAATTTGGTTTTCAGAAAGGCTTTTCAACAGAAAATGCTATACATGCTTTCAATGATCGAATATTAAATGCACTGAATAATCAAACATCACCCATTGGGATATTTTCTGATCTCTCAATGGCTTTTGATTATATGCCTCATGAAATTCTTCTAGATAAGCTTAAGTATTGTGGTACGACTGGGACACTGCACAAATGGTTTAATTCATACTTAGCTGGAAGAATGCAGAGGGTTGAAATTAGCAGTACAGTCTGCAAAAACCAGCAGAGTCCTTTAACTGGGGAGGTATCAAGAATGGTATTCCACAGGGTTCAATCTTGGGTCACTTATTGTTCTTAATATGTATTAACGACTTGCCACTCTATATTCATGAAGATTCCAAGCTAGTCCTTTTTTCTGATGATACAAGTATAGTAATCACACCCAAGAAGCAAGAATCAGCTGAGGAAATTGCAAATAATGTCTTTCATAAAATTATTAAGTGGTTCTCTGCAAATGGACTCTCACTAAATTTTGAGAAAACACAGTTTATAAAATTCTGTGCAGTAAATGGCATAAAACCATTGATAAATATAGACCATGAATGGAAGTCTGTTGCTAAGGCAGACTACTCATAATTTCTGGGTGTGTGCATTCATGAGAAATTGAATTGAAAGAAACACATCAATGACTTGCTGAAACAGTTAGGTTCAGCTACTTATGCTATTAGGATGATTGCCAATTTTGATAATAAACATATGACTGAATTAGCCTGCTATGCCTGTTTTCATTCACTGCTTTCGTATTGCATCATATTTTGGTCCAATTCGTCATTATGAGAGAAAGTATTCATTGAACAAAAGCATGTAATAAGAATAGTAGCTGGAGCCCACCCCAGATCACCTTGCAGAAAATTAAGGAACTCGGGATATTCACAGTACTGTCGCAATACATAGATTCACTTATGAAATTTGTAATTAATAACCCATCCCAATTCAAAAATAACAGCAAAGTGCATAGCTACAACAATAGAAGAAAGGATTATATTCACTATTCTGGATTAAACCTCACTTTGTCACAGAAAGGGCTGAATTATGCTGTCACAAAAGTATTTGGTCATTTGCCAAATAGTATTAAAAGTCTGACAGATAGTCAACCAACATGTAAAAGCAAATTAAAAGAATAACTGAATGATAACTCCTTCTAATCAATAGAGGAATTCTTAGCTATGAAGAAGTAACTGTAAAAAGAATAATTAATTAATTATTTTGTGTAAAGAAAACTTATGTTAAAGTGACACATTCCACATCATTACAAAATGTCGTATTCATGGTCTATGGAACAAGGATTAATGTGTTAATGTATGTATTAATGTATGTACCATATGCTCATCCACAGCCATGGACAATATTTTGCTTTATGTTTACTTTAAAGTATGCCTTATGAAGTGGAAGTGGTTACATCTTTAAATTCTGTGTTTATAAATTGGTTTTTCTGTTTTCGACTGTAGTATCGGAAGATATGTGCTAAGTAAAACTTATGTAACAGAAAAAATGATCATCTCATAATTAGTAATGTAGCATTACGAATCTTATTCGATCATCACTAGTCCCCTTCACCTGTACACCATGTAAAAGTAGGTTTACATGGACTATAAAAATTAGCGTTTGCTGACAATATAGGCCAGCAATGTTGTCTGGCAATATCATGGCCACGTGAATTACAGCCAAATGTACGGCAACACTGCTGGCCACTGTTTCCCAGCAATGTTTGCGGCAAAACATTTCCGGACCAAATGTGTTTACATGAGCAACGCTATGGCCTCGTAATGAACAAAAGAAAGATAATGGATGTGAGTGGAGCTCTCCTAGATTTGAATTCTACAAGGAAAAAAATTAGCAAGAAAAAAAGAAATAGGGCATCCTGGATGCGTTCTTTTTTAAAGCAGGCGAACTGCTTCCGAAACTTTAGCTTATTAAGTGATACTGGGAATATACCTTTTCCAGAATGCTGAAATCCGATTTCGAATATATCGTTTAAAAGTAATTCGTCCAAGAAATGATAAAACCAATACCACTATTAGCTACTACATACGATCTGCAACCGTTCAATTTTCTTTGATATTCCTCTTTCAAGAGCTGAAAAAATTACGTTTTTAGAAGTTTACACCAGAGCTGCTAGTTATTTAGTTTTGGCTGACAGGTTTTGGGCTTTGCCTATTTTCAGATGCCACCTGTTGCAGAGAATAAAATTTTTAACGAGTCGATGCGTCGAATTTAGATAAGAAATGTAGCTTACCAGTAATAGTACGGTTTATATGGTAACTACTTACGTATTTTATATTTAGGATGTGTTTAGTGTGGACAGTTCTATTTATGTTCTAACACTTACATTTATCTCAGAACTGCGTTAAAATATGACAGAATTGTAGTTACACCTTCCTGTATTATGTCAACATATATGCATAAGACATATTTTCCTTAATTTACTACCCAGCATGATGTGATTCACGTGACAACGATATTTTATATACAGTGGTGAAGTTCCTCAATGAATTACACTGTATGTCACATTGGCTTATTTATCGTAAATATTATCACAATTTTGACAGATGTTGATGCAACGAATTTTATTATGTCTTATATAATCTTTGATGTGTTCAATTTACTTCACAATTGTATTAAGATCAATGACTATATCCAGTGTAAAACAATGTTCTATCTCATCCCAGTCTTACAATAAATATTTCATTTCCTTTCAGTTCTATTTAAAAGCAAACACATTGTTTAATTTGTATTTCAGTGAAATCTACATACAATATTATTCTGCGGTTAGAATTCTCATTGTATAGATTGCGATTAATGAAAGTTTCTACGAATCATTTGTAGTCGCATATTTGATGATTAATGCATGGTGGAGTGCCTTTCATGTGCTGATTAAGGTTCTATGGAAATTTTCTGTGATTTTCTGCTGCACGATTCTATTTGTTGGTTTACCATTTGTTCTGGGAGCTTAGTCTTATGAATGTAGATTTGTGCAGATATTTCTTCTAGCATGTCCATCAATTGACTTTTGAAGACATCTGTAAAGTAGTGAAATTTCTCTCGATATTGTCAATGGAGTGTGTGCTGTGGGACGGCGGGTAGAAAATTAATTGTTGTATGTTTGAATGTTGAAACACTTCCCGGCCATTTAACCATATGTGGCGTGGCGGTTAGAAAATTTACTGTTGTATATGCTGTTGTTTTACCGTTCTCAACACTGGCACTCTAACTACAATTTTGGCAACCAGAAAGTGATTAGCAAATCGTGAAGCCTGTAATTAGAATTCCTAGTGCCCACTTCACCTGAGAAATACACTTATGGCTACAGCTTATAGCTCTGAGGAATTAGGAGATTGTCTGGGATTCATAATCAAGAACGATCGTGAAATAATATGTTCTCTGTATTCTGAAAGTCACAGATGAAAAAAAAAAAAAAAGAATCCACACAACCTGACTAACAGAGCAGTTCAGAGTCTAATGCGCTGATGCAACTATAACTGTCCAAATTAAATGTTTAAATGAATGCTCGCCATAATTTGATGATAATGTACATCAAACACCACGCTAAATAATGGTAGAATGTCTGTCCCGCGGCGGCACGTGAAAATACGACATACGCAAACTGAAGATAGGTCATTAAAGTCATCCCAGAATTAACACTTCACTCGAAAATGATTTCATGGTTACGCGTATCCCAAGTAACTTAATACGGCATCCGAGGCTGTTTATAGCAATGATACCGACGCAACGCGTCTCCCAACACAGATGGCGTACTATTCAGCGTCTGGAGAGAACTGGGGCCTTGCTTCCTCGCGCAGCGTTCATATATATAAAACCGCGGTGCGGACGGCTAAGGGAACGCCTGATCAAATCGGCTCTCCCGACTAGCCGCTGGGCTAGTAATGCACTACATTAAATTACCGAATAAATCATAGCTTCTTTTGCTGATGGCCGATGAAGCTCTTAATTTAAATGTGCATTCAGCACACAGGTAAGTAATCATAATAAAAGTTTGACGTGGCTAAGTTAAATATTTTGGGCGAGAGAATTAATTTAATTACACTACACGCAGTAGGCGAGCTCTGAACTTGCCCTATGGAGATACGCTATCGCTTTAGTTTTATAGTTATTCAAATGAAACTTCTCACATCTTTGTGGTTATGGCGGATCTCCATTCTAGTTAAATAGAAACATCCTAGCCTTATTTATTAGCCTACTTAATCCATCTTGCTTCCTTAATTTTTAAGACAAAAACTAGAAAATCATGAATTTCCACTAAAATTTTAATTTGTGAAATCCAAAGTACTGTTTTTATTAAATTATTATGAAAGAGGAATCTAAATATAAATTTTTAATTCTCTAGCTCTTTTCTGTTGCGCCAATGATTTTTACAGGAAAACATCCAAATTTAGAAAATGGTTAAAGTTATCGTACTGATATTCAACACATATTAATTTAGTATTACTCCTGACATGCTAGAAACATTTTAGGTTAGTTACTTGATTTTTTAAAGTATTGCACAACATTTATGACGTCAGAGCTAGTTACAGCGGACTGGCTGGCACACAATGGAAGGACTGATGTGAATTTACTATGGCGTGAGTAGGCTGCTTCCCTACATCACCCTCTACTTAAATATTTTGTTTTCGAATGTTAATGAACGAAAAAAAAATTCAATTACAAAAAGGGAAGCAAGAGTACAGCTTAACTCCCTATGAAAAATTAAAATTGAATTGTAAACATATATAAATATGATTACCTACTTTAATTATTTAAATTACTGGCATGTTCACTGCCTCTTAAACAATTTTATCGCTCAAAATTTAATCAAAATAAATTAAACACTTTGGCATACATATTGCCTTAGACAAACAAACACATAAAAATATGTAAAATTATGAGAATCTTAAATCCATTAAATACATTTTTACATACACAAATTCGAAGAAAATAACAGTTATTCAAGATACATAAACAGATGGTTATATCTTAGCAGTCTTTACCAAACCAGAAAGAAAATTTCACAAATAATTTTTACACACGTGGTTGTAGCCGCTTTGGCTGGCGTTCTACACTTCCATTCACAAGGGTAGAGGAGGGGAAGTTGCTATGGTGTGTGTCCTTCACTCTAAATTACATGGGGAAAGGGGAGGGGTCACTGTGAGTTGTGTCCAAGTCACTCCACGTTTTCACGCATCTACCACGCTGCCATTATCTGGTTTGTCCTGTAGAACAAACAAAAAGAGTGCCTCAGACTCTGTTCACTTAACATCTAAGGGTGGGTCACAATGAAATGGGGATACATACATTTTATCTTTCAATATGTTACTGGAACAAAGTTAACAGAACCTTTTTAATTTTACTCTCACGGTTACTTGACTGTCAAAAAATCGGTAAACAAATGGCTCAAAACGCTGTTAGTCACGTACTAGAGAAAATCTATGCTCAAGGCATACAATTATAAATCTTATTTAATCTCAATCTATTATTTCTGGGCCGGAACACTGAACCAATGCTCGGTACATTCCTGACAAATCTGTATTTTATTCACTTAGCTGACTCATCTTTGATTACCTTATTCTTAGAGATAGTATGAGTATATTTGATTAGTGGTTGTTTTCTCAGCTTCTTTGTACATGAGAGTAACTTTTGGTAATAGTACAATTCTGAGTGTTCAAAACACACTACGTTTAGTTGACTACTAAATCCATTTATTGGTCCTCTGCTGCTGTGTCAGTTGCAATTATGTACTTACTTCATCGAAGTGTATTTATGCTGAGCTATAAATAATGTTTCACATCTGCCATTATGTTACTCAAATATGTTGCTAGTGTATGTACTTATTTAACACTCACTGTATTAACATTTAAAGCATAGGACAGCACATTTATTTCATATCTATAGTGTATTGCAGCTGATTAGTTTGCTCACGTGGCAATCCATTTCCACTCGATCGGACGCTGAAACCACAGGTAGTCTCTCTCGACCTACCACTAAAGTGCATCAAGGAATTTTGGACGAGCGTAATGCTAAATTCTTTAAACCTATAGGGCACCATGAGCTGCTCTGTCTCATCTAACATAAGGGTACCTATGGTCGCATTCACGCCTCCAACTCATAACCTCAATACGTGTACGTGTGTCCTGTCACACACTACACCAAAATAATGGCCAGCTCCAACCTTATAAATACTTCAGGGACGTGTCCTACACGTCTCAACCACAAACACTGCTCAATTCTATTACACTGCCATTCCTTGCTGCACAAGGTGAGTTCATTCTTACAACTTATCTGCATATTTTTTCATAACACTAAGCAATCTCTTAGCTCTACAGCATACAACAGGTTTCAGTGCCACTTCAGATCCTGCTCGTACACGAATTTGTATATCTTTTTAAATTACTGTTGGTGGACCATTTCCAATAAAACAACACTTTATACTTACAATATTACCAGGGTTCTATACATACTTGTTACTCAAATACCTTTGCATCTTAATTACATCATACTTCTCTGCTGTTTACGTCACTGTTAGGTTTGTCACATTAGGTTTTTTTATCACTAATCGGTAGATAGAATGGTTACAGAACTCATGGCATGATAGTCATGACGGAAAATCTTTTGTATTGGAAAGAAGAGTCGAAATTTTTGTGGATAGGAAAGATGAAGAATGAATGAGACCTGAAAAGGAAAGAAGATCTCACACAGCTGGGACTGCACAGCTGCCACACTGTGTAGAGGTTACAGAACAACCTCCTCCCTACAGAATTCATTCATAACCTTTGACCACGCCACGTCGATCTGAAAATATCTTATGATGCCTTTTTAGAACCTGTCTCAGTTCTTCCTTCTGATTAGCTGAAATTTTATCGATTTCCTGCAATTTAGTTTCTATTTTATCCAAAATAATTGCTTCTTCTTCTTCTGTGTTTAGCTTACTTGTACTAAGAATAACACCTTCGTCCCAATATCTCCTATTTTTCAGAACTCGTATAGGCAGCTCCCAAGTTTCATCATTAGTTACTACATGGTTATCACTAAAAGGTACTGTAATTACTCTGGTTATTGGCAAGGCCATTTTTAACTGGCTTCTTTCAAAGTCAACAACACTCTGATATTTTGATAAGAAATCTATGCCAATTAAAACCTCAATACTGAGATTGTTTACAATTAAACATGGATGATCAATTAAATTACCATTAATGTTAAAGGGAAGCAAGGCTTCTTGCTTTACCGTTTTTGACACCTTGCCAGTAGCACCAATTATTCTTAGTCCTGATACCCTCATTACTGTAAGCTTGTCTTTACCAGGTAATGCATCAAAGAAGGACTGAGATATCGCACTCACCTCACTTCCACTGTCTAAGAGACAACGTACATTGATACCCAACATATTCACTATTATTATAGGGTGGCTTATTCTAGGTTGTGCAGGTGGTTCCTCAAATTCATCTAATAGTTCCTTTTGGATTTGTCTCCAATTAAAGTGATCGACATCTGTCTTCATTACATTTAGATCACAGTGTGTAGGGGTTTCCTGAATTACATTTTCAGCTGCCTTTTCCAGTCGGTCTATTAATTTCAAATCGAAACACCGCACGACTTCATTACATTTAGTTTGCTGAACATGACCCAAATTACTGTAGTCTGAGCGATTCTGCGCCCCCAGACCGGGCATAACACTAGTTACAGCTAAACCACTTTTACTATTATCGTCGGGTTCCTTCTCCAGTGACAACTGGTCACAGCTACTGGGTTCATCGACCCCCAACAGGCTACCCTCTACATTCTCACTTACCTCCTTTCCTAAATCTATTAGTACAGTATCAACATCCTGCACAGGCACTTTAGATACGAGCACATCATCTTCACCGTAAATATAAGCATGAATTTCTTCTGCTTCTTCACCTGACAATTCAGTATTTTGTAGCTCCTCCCTATCGTTACACTGCTGCGCCTTCTCTTTCTCTTCCCACTTAGAAAGCGTCTCTAACACGGTATCTATCAAATACTGTGAGTGATCTAATATTTCTGTTGTATCCTTAGATGCTACCGACACTTCATCCACATGTTCAGTTTGAGTATTCTGATCTGTCTTACCAATTATTGCAATTACTGGCTTAGGAATAGTAACCGCCTGGTGAGCGCCAGTGTCCTCATAGACGGGAACTAGTTTTCCTGCCTCGGCCTACTGCTGTTTCCTTTATTTCCATTATAGTTAACTGGCACAGCATTGCTTTTCGCACTGTTGTTTACCTGCATAATTCTGTTTGGAACAAAATTACTATCATTTGGATGCCTTTGCTGGTTCTGATAATTATTTCTCCTATTCCTACCTCTCTTAGGATGGCGAACACCTACTGTTCTGATGTTTACATTGCCATTCTGCTCGTTCTTAAAATTACTACTAGTGTTATTAGCATTTCTGTTATTACGTGCTTGCTCCTCATTGGCAGCAACACGTTCTACACGTTATTATTTCAGGTTTTAGCTTTTCGGCCAAATGTGACAAACGTGAAATCCATGAACTAGCAAACTCTTTAATAGATTCCTTGCCTGCATTGAAGCGTTTTCCACTTCAAAATTCTCTCAACACTTCATTTTGTTTATTGCTAGACCAATACTCATTAATGAAAGCTGTTTTAAATTCCGCTAATGTTTTACACTTCAACATACCATCAGCTGACCAACGCATGGCGTCACCTGCTAAATGGCTTCCAATAAATGAGATTTTCTCTCGTTCAGACCAAGTTGGTGGAATCACATCTTCAAAATCGTTCCAGAAATCTAGCGGGTGGATATTTTTATCTGGATCGAACCGCAAGAACTGCCGACACCCGATAAAAGCGGCGTTTGCAGCTACAACTTGTTGTATACTACCATTACCAGAAGTTACTGAAGCTACTTTATTCTCAATGTTGGCAATGTTAGTACTGATATTTTCTACTCTCATTTCAACATTATCTACTCTTTGCACAATATGAGCAGTATCAGTTTTGATTGCGTCTACTTCTGCTTGACATATGTTTACTTTTATATTAACATCTTCAAACCTATCTGAGCACAGTTCAGACTCCGCCTCGATCTTTTCTGTTAACTTGTGCTCCAGCTTCGCATCTTCCATTTGGAAGTCTTTGCGAACCTCAGCAACTTCGGATTTTACTGTTTTATACATTTCAGAAAATTGTTGAGCAACCTTTTTCTTAATATCCTCATGATTGTAATCAATTTTATAATTCAAACTGTCCAGATCCTCTTTCAACTTATTGCAACCAGCCTTGAAGGTATCGTCCATTACGTCCAATCGTTTATTAAAATTAGTTTGGCTGGCCACAATCTCATACTTTAATTCAGCATTATTGGATTCTAATTTATTGTCCATTGCCTCAAACCGTTTATTAAAATTTGTTTGGCTGGCCACAATCTCAGACTTTAATTCAGCTGTCATTTTTGCATTACTGGCAGCTATTGCTTCTAATATTATATTTAAATCCATAGCCTTAGTATCTCTGGGTTGCTCACTAGCTGGCTTCTTATCACACTCAGGTGACGAAAAACTGGCTCCAATACCAGAATCATCAAAACTAAATGAAACTTCTGATTGATCAGTCATATCTAACTTATCCTTTTTAAACTCTACTACCTCTAATGATTGTTTCGTTTTTAACTCATCAGATAAACTATCATCCAATAAATTAACAATTTCTAATTTCTGCTTTACTACAGGGGTCTCTATTATTGAATCATTGCCCCTTTTTACTCTACTGCCAAGAGACAATACTTCATATTTCACTTTAACATTACTATTTTCATGCACATTTACACTTGAACCGTTGTCTGGATTTACAGTTCCCTCAACAGACATAGGTTCTGATTTAAGTTTAACCTCAGTTTCTTTTGGCGGTTCCATCGCCGACAGTCTTTTAGTGCAGGTTAGTAAAATTTTTAACAGCTTTTCACCTTAACTTAGTTCCTTCTACACGACGTATGGCGTTGCCGGCGTGGCGTACCAGGATTACTGATGCGACGCAGCGCGCTGAATTGCAGACGGCACTCCAACGGCTGTTGTGTGTTTGCGTGGCCTGCAACTGCAGGCGCGGCTCCGGCTGCTCCGGCGAATGACTGCGGTGCGGCGAAACTGGCTTCTCGCGATGCCGGCAGCGCCGCTTGACTCAGTGCCAGCTCCGTCAATCCAGATGCGTTGTTAATCCACTTGCGTCGTCCACATGCACACGTAACACTTTCACTGTTCTATTACTCAGTTGTTCGTCGCATTTCACTCCCGAATCCGATTATTTAAAAATCACTTTCACTTTACTCAGTTTGTTTTTTCTTCCCGGCCATTTCACCATATGTGGTGCGGTGGGTAGAAAATTAATTGTTATATAAATGTTTGAATGTTGAAACACTTCCCGGCCATTTAACCATATGTGGCGTGGCGGTTAGAAAATTTACTGTTGTATATGCTGTTGTTTTGCCGTTCTCAACACTGGCTCTCTAACTACAATTTTGGCTACCAGAAAGTGATTAGCAAATCGTGAAGCCTGTAATTAGAATTCCTAGTGCCCACTTCACCTGAGAAATACACTTATGGCTACAGCTTATAGCTCTGAGGAATTAGGAGATTGTCTGGGATTCATAATCAAAAACGATCGTGAAATAATATGTTCTCTGTATTCTGAAAGTCACAGATGAAAAAAAAAAAAAAAGAATCCACACAACCTGACTAACAGAGCAGTTCAGAGTCTAATGCGCTGATGCAACTATAACTGTCCAAATTAAATGTTTAAATGAATGCTCGCCATAATTTGATGATAATGTACATCAAACACCACGCTAAATAATGGTAGAATGTCTGTCCTGCGGCGGCACGTGAAAATACGACATACGCAAACTGAAGATAGGTCATTAAAGTCATCCCAGAATTAACACTTCACTCGAAAATGATTTCATGGTTACGCGTATCCCGAGTAACTTAATACGGCATCCGAGGCTGTTTATAGCAATGATACCGACGCAACGCGACTCCTGACACAGATGGCGTGCTATTCAGCATCTGGAGAGAACTGGGGCCTTGCTTCCTCGCGCAGCGTTCGTATATATAAAACCGCGGTGCGGACGGCTAAGGGAACGCCTGATCAAATCGGCTCTCCCGACTAGCCGCTGGGCTAGTAATGCACCACATTAAGTTACCGAATAAATCATAGCTTCTTTTGCTGATGGCTGATGAAGCTCTTAATTTAAATGTACATTCAGCACACAGGTAAGTAATCATAATGAAAGTTTGACGTGGCTAAGTTAAATATTTTGGGCGAGAGAATTAATTTAATTACACTACACGCAGTAGGCGAGCTCTGAACTTGCCCTTTGGAGATACGCTATCGCTCTAGTTTTATAGTTATTCAAATGAAACTTCTCACATCTTCGTGGTTATAGCGGATCTCCATTCTACTTAAATATAAATATCCTAGCCTTATTTATTAGCCTACTTAATCCATCTTGCTTCCTTAATTTTTAAGACAAAAACTAGAAAATCATGAATTTCCACTAAAATTTTAATTTGTGAAATCCAAAGTACTGTTTTTATTAAATTATTATGAAAGAGGAATCTAAATATAAATTTTTAAGTCTCTAGCTCTTTTCTGTTGCGCCAATGATTTTTACAGAAAAACATCCAAATTTAGAAAATGGTTAAAGTTATCGAACTGATATTCAACACATATTAATTTAGTATTACTCCTGACATGCTAGAAACATTTTAGGTTATTTACTTGATTTTTAAAGTATTGCGCAACATTTATGACGTCAGAGCTAGATACAGCGGACTGGCTGGCACACAATGGAAAGACTGATGTGAATTTACTATGGCGTGAGTAGGCTGCTTCCCTACAGTGAGTGCTGAAAATTGGAAGGTTATTTTCGCTTCTGTTTATGTATCCTGTATATCTCGTTTTAAAGGGATCTGTAGTTCAACGGGCAGCATATCTACGCCTCGCTTTCATCGCATGTTATTCTTGACCTACAATGCGAAGGAAGTTGCAGTTTTGTACCAACACTGAATGACATTAACTAAAGTTGTACAAGGAAGGCTATTTAATTATCTGATATAATTTAAGAGATATATTTACGTAAAGTCCTGAAAATGTAGTTTCGAGAAAATGAGAAAAGATTGTTCTCAGTGTTTTTCTCTCAGTTTATGCCTCTTTCAGAAAATCCCAGCAGCATTATTCTTGCTGACCAGCTGCTTCTTCACCCTCAGTAGACTTTTTCAGGAATCTTTTCCCTACTCTGGGCCGTTAGTGCTGACTTTCACAACCCTTTCAGCTTCTTCAACTACTTGTTGACAATATTTGGCATTCAGTACAGCTGACATTATTTCTTGATTGCATGCCAAATTTTTCCATTGCTAATTACACCATCACTGAAACAGATGACTGCAACGATGACACCTGAGTACTGTCAATCGAATGAACACTGCTTTTTGAACTCTTTGCCAAACGCAGCCGTTGAAACTCTCATTAGGGCCAAGTAGACATCTGCTAAGTAATTTTGTACCTGCAAGGTTCCCTGTATATTGGCTTTATTGTTTCCATGACTGCAGCAGGCAAGGAATGTTTATGGTGATATTCCTTGCCTGTCGCATGAGCGTGGCTTGTTCGCAGACATTTGTTCAAAGAGCGTTTAAGATCAAATCAACAATTGAAAAACAGATAAAAAATACATTTTTTGAAACTGGAGAAATTTGCCTGTCAAATAGTGGCAAAAACATGTTTTCGAAAATTTCAGTCATTTCACGTCCAGGTCCGTCTAAACGTCCGTCTGTCCAACGTAGGCTTTATTACATTCGTTTCTTTAACTGTCAGAATAGTTGTATCGCCATGTTTTGTCCACTTTTTAAATGATGTTGGTGTCGAATCTGTTTCAGTAAAAATTGAGATAATGCCTGCAATAAATAAGCCAGCGTAACCCAATGAGAACAAATTCTCCACTGTATATAAAACATCGTTGTCACGTGGATCACCTCACGCTGGGTAATGAAGGTACCACAAGTAAATATATATACACACACATCAAAAAACGTTTTCATCACCTCGGTTCAGAGAGTTCCGGAACCTGTACAGAAAATTGGAATAGAGATCAACATTAATATCATTTCCGCCCTTTCTATTGCTCATGAAAACCACACATTGCATGTTGTACCACCATACAGCGAGACCTTTAGAGGTGGTGGTCCAGATTGCTGTAGACACCGGTACCTCTAATACCCAGTAGCACGTCCTCTTGCACTGATGCATGCCTGTATTCGTCGTGGCATACTATCCACAAGTTCATCAAGACACTGATAGTCCAGATTGTCCCACTCCTCAACGGCGATTCGGGGTAGATCCCTCAGAGTGGTTGGAGGCTCATGTCGTCCATAAACAGCGTTTTCAATTTATCCCAGGCATGGCCGATAGGGTTCATGTCTGAAGAATATGCTGTCCACTCTAGCCGAGTGATGTCGTTATCCTGAAGAAAGTCATTCACAAGATGTACACGATGAGGACGCGAAATGTCGTCTATGAAGACGAATGCCTCGCCAATATGCTGCCGATAGGGTTATGCTAACGGTCGGAGGACGGCATTCACCTATCGTACAGCCGTTACGGCGCCCTCCATAACCAACAGCGGCGTACGTCGGCCCCACATAACGCCACCGCAAAACAGCAGGGATCCTCCACCTAGCTGTACTCTCTGGACAGTGTGTCTAAGGCGTTCAGTCTGACTGGGTTGCCTCCAAACACATCTCGACGATTGTCTGGTTGAAGGCATATGCGGCACTTATCGGTGAAGTTAACGTGATGCGAATCCTGAGCGGTCCATTCGCATGTTGTTGGGTTAATCTGTACCGCCCTGCATGGTGTCGTGGTTGCAAATATGGATCTGGCCATGGACGTCAGGAGTGAAGTTGCGCATCATGCATGCAGCCGTCGTGGTTGCAAACATGGATCTCGCCATGGACGTCAGGAGTGATGTTGCGCATCATGCAGCACGTTTTGTATTATCGCGAAATATGAGAGAGAGTGTCACAGAAATGATATGGGATATGGGATGGAAATCATTAGAAGAAAGGCGTCTCTAGTTGCGACGGAATCTTCTCACGAAATTCCAATCACCAACTTTCTCCTCCGAATGCGAAAATATTTTGCTGACACCGACCTACATAGGGCGAAACGATCACCACGATAAAATAAGGGAAATCAGAGCTCGTACGGAAAGATATAGGTGTTCATTCTTTCCGCTCGCTATACGAGATTGGAATAATAGAAAATTGTGAAGGTGTTTCGATGAACCCTCTGCCAGACACTTAAATGTGATTTGCAGAGTATCCATGTAGATGTAGATGTAGATTGCGCACATTTTGAGTCGTAAGACGACGTCCTGTGGCTGCACGAAAACCATTATTCAACATGGTGGCGTTGCTGTCAGGGTTCCTTCGCGCCATAATCCATAGGTAGCGGTCATCCATTGCAGTAGTAGCCCTCGGGCGGTCTGAGCGAGGCATGTCATCGACAGTTCCTGTCTCTCTGTATCTCCTCTATGTCCGAACATCGTCGCTTTGGTTCACTCCGAGACGCCTGGACACTTCCCTTGTTGGGAGCCCTTCCTGGCAACAAAGTAACAATGCGCATGCGATCGAACCGCGGTATTGACCGTCTTGGCATGGTTGAACTATAGACAACACAAGCCGTGTACCTCTTTCCTGGTCGAATGACTGAATCTGATCGGCAGTCAAACCCCTTCCGTCTAATAGGCGCTGCTCATGCATGGTTGTTTACATTTTTGGGTGGGTTTAGTGACATCTCTGAAGAGTCAAAGGTACTGTGTCTGTTATTTATGATACTTTTACCATCCACCATCAACGCAGCCACTCATAACAGATTTTGTTCCGTGCAAGAAGTGGCTTGTGAAAGTGGGCGAAGTCCGAAAAAAAATGGTTCAAATGGCTCTGAGCACTATGGGACCCCTAGAACTTAGAACTACTTAAACCTAACTAACCTAAGGACATCACACAACACCCAGTCATCACGAGGCAGAGAAAATCCCTGACCCCGCCGGGAATCGAACCCGGGAACCCGGGCGTGGGAAGCGAGAACGCTACCGCACGACCACGAGCTGCGGACGAAGTCCGAAACTAGTCAACCAACACTAAATAATTAATTAGCAACATAGTTGCATATGTTTAAAAATGTCTTTTCTTCCACATTTTTGAGATGCCAGATGCGACGCACTGAAAAGTTTTATATCTTTAAAGTTTATTTCTCATCGATTTGATTCTTGGTACATGGCATTTGCTATGCTTTGGTGGAATGGCTCAATAAAATTTTTTAAAGTAGTGGACCAGAGTTATAGGGCGTGGAAAGTTATGTATACAACCATTGCAATAAAATAATAATGGCTGGCAAATTGATTCACATTTAAAACTCGTGATGAAGCTTGAAAAACGTTCAGGCGTCTTAATAACCGATGTAGAATACAAATTCTGTTCACCACTGCATATCTTCTAAAACGGTAGCAGTGAGAACGTCATTTTTCAGAATTCGCTCTTTGTGTACATTAACTTTCTGTTTCTTTCGCTCTAATTGTAGATGTATTTGTTACATTCATGGATTTCTCGTTGGTTGTCTCGCGTGCCCAATGTTACATACCTGTAGCTGCTTCTGTATTCTTGTGCAGTGGTTCGTGTAATTCGTGAGACGAACCTAATCTCCAAGAACGAAAAAATGATGTTTCACGTGACTTGACACAGCATCACTGTCTCATGAGGAAGAAGAGAGTGAAAGGCAAACACATACAGACAAGACCTGAGACGGAAATGGCCTGGGCATTGACGCGCTGCAGTAATATTGCTGGCAACAGTATTGCGGACACACAGTGCCGTAAAATAGCGCCTTCGGCTCTCCTACCTGCCGAGCGGCGGTTCTACCTGCCGGGCGGAGAGCGGATGGAGAGATTAGAGAACCTTTCTTTGATCTTTTCTAGGTGCGAATTTCACTGGATGCGAATTTTACTGGGTGCCAATTTCAGGACACCCCTTCCCCGGCATCTTGTAATTAATCTTTATTATTTATTACATCTGGTTTAACCATGGAATAAGCGAAATGCTACGTTATGCCTTCATGGCCGAACTTTATTTCTTAATGAGAGTTTATTTTGAGATTCCTTCATTCACCAACTCATCTAAGGGAATCTTTAACACTAATATCTTAATATACAGAGTTTTCATTTTAGCTGAAGACATTGAAATGTCTCGAAAACTGCACATTGGATCAAAAAAGGTTATACTTCCAATTTGTTTGTCTCGGGGGTCTTCGTTGCGCCACAGATTGCGCTGTAATCAGGGAAATAGAAATGAGTACACGATCGTAATTTACGACGTGCTACTGAATGGCCCTTGAATATCCAATGACACGTAGAACCCCTCCATGCTGCGAGGGTAGGACAGGCCAGTATTTCATAACTTCTAATTGGAAGCTCCATTCGCAACATCGTATTCCTCAGAAATAACGTATCACCGTGGCCGTTTAGTGAGCTATGACGTATCATAACAGGCAGTGCAATGCGACCTGAGCTCACGTATCGTGCAGACGCAGAACAGATACCGGCTCTAAACATTACAATGCTTGCGCAGTGTTTATTGCCTGAAAACCTACCTATCAGAGAACAGACATTCAAGTGGAAAAACTGAAATGATCTGGATCCTGTTGCCCTGTATACCGACCGTTTTCCAGAGAAAGCCCACACTCATTCGTTCTTTTACAAAGTTGTGAACACCTTTTTGTCTGATGGCAGCGTACAGACCGACAAAAGGAAACGAAGCAAACGTGTTACAGGAGAAGCGGCAGTGCACCACAACCCACGGATATGCGCCCGGCAATTACGCTGCGATTCCGGTATGTGCGTAGGTCGCATTGTCACAATACTCCATCGTCATAAATATCATCCATGCCACGTGTCACTGCATCAAGAACTTCATGGAACCCACTTCCATAGTCCGATAGTATTTTGTGAATGAGCACATCAACAAAGGCCTACGACCCCCACGTTTTTTGCCACGGTACTACTTTCCAATGAGTCTACATTCACAAATCATGGTAGCGTTAATCAGCGTAACATGCATTACTGGGGTGCTGACCATCAGCGTCTTTGGTCGGTTAGCGTATGGTGTGGAATCAGGGGGGAAAAACTTATTGGTATGCATTTTATACTACTGCAGAATGTTGCCCTGGACGTTTGACAACGTATGTGGCTTCAGCATGACGGTTACGCAGCACTTTATAAACAACTGAAGCACAGGAGGCATTAGACTACGTTTACACTGGTCGGTGGATCGCCCGAGGAGCCCTATTAATTGGCCCGCCAGGTCGCCGGATTTGACGTCGCCGTATTTCTTTCTGTGAGGATACGTAAAACGTAAGGTGTACCAGAAAGGGCTAACAGGTCGTGAGTACATGGTCGAACGCATCAGAAACGCCTGTGCTTACGTTCCGTATTTATGCCTCTGTCCTCTGTACGATCATTTGAAAAGCGGGTCGCTAAGTGTATTGAAGTTAGCAGTACTACGACTGAACACTTACTGCAATTGAAAAATGGATTAGTCTTCGCCTCGAGCCACGGCCACAGTGGCGCATCGAGTACCCCCGGGTCGATATGTCAGAGGAATACAATGTTGCGAATGGGGTTTCAAATTAGAAGTTATGAAATACTGATCTCTGCAAACCTCGCAGGTTTGAAGATTTCAAAGTTGCCCCTTCCACACTCGCACGGGGGGACGGGGGTGATGTTCCCCTCTAGGACAAACAAATTGGAATTATAACTTTCTTTGATCCGATTTGTAGTTTTCGAGATATTTCAATGTCTTCAGTTAAAGGGACATTGTATGTCCTATGCCGCCAATGTTAAATTATAGAATTTTGTGACCCATTATCTTCAAAACTTTTTAAGACACCTACCTACAGTTTTCCGTAATTTTTGAATGCACCTTTCTAGATACACTGAATTACAATTATTACTAAAATAGTATTGTGGGGCATGTTATCTTTCAATTGTTTGACAGAATTTGGTAAATAAATGAACATAAAAACAAAACAACTCAGGATATTTTAATTATTCGAGTTCCATATGTGTTGAATATCACAGCATGCTGTGAAAATTTCATGTCTCTACCGCGATTACGTTTTTAGAAAACGGTTCATTTATTGCAAAAAAATGCAGTTCAGAGATATTGACGTTTCAAAATTTTTTTATTATAAATTCTTATATAGAGTTACATTTCTGCATCATTTATGCACTAGAATTGCCCTGACCCATAGTCTGTGTCCTCTTCAGTGTCACAGCAGCCCAGTGCTTGCCTCCTCCTTTTCTTTCTTGCTTCTTTTGTCATTTGTTGAGCAGCTAACTCTGCTTCACGTGCACGAAGCTCATCCAGTTCCCGCAGTCCTTTAACTGTGTTCTGCCCAAATCTTACCCCTAACTTCTCCAGAACTTAAAGTCTTTCATAGTTATCACCATCAAAAGTAATTCCAGCATCAGACACTGCTAACTTTAGAGTCATAAGGCCAACAAATCCATTTTTAGGCACACAGCGCCACACAACATTATTGAAAATTATTGAAGGACTCATTCACAGTCTGGGTCTTCCCATGTAAACACTTCTTTAGTAGCTCAGGATTTTCCAATCTCTTTAAATAGGTTTGATTGCCTCCATTACTGCCAAAGGAAGAGGACGTTTATGAGTAAACATGTTACTTTCCTTTTCGATGCACCAGGGGAGGGGGGGGGGGGCGTGGTCACTTCAGAAACATTACTGTGG
The DNA here is from genome assembly GCF_021461395.2 of Schistocerca americana. Lineage (NCBI taxonomy): Eukaryota > Metazoa > Arthropoda > Insecta > Orthoptera > Acrididae > Schistocerca > Schistocerca americana. The sequence goes on from NC_060119.1 coordinate 548,765,927, forward strand.
TTTCCTTCACTACTAGCACACGTGTTTTCAAGTACTTCAGAAGAAAATTCAGTTTCACGTATCTGTTAACAGCAAATTTGCGTTTCTTGAAGTTACTTTTACGCTTAATCATTTTAATTACGTATAAAAAGCAATAGAAGTTAGCTTACTACAAAAATAGCCGATAACCACACTACTTTCAACGAAAACTAGTATCAGAAACAAAGGACTGATTTGTTTATTCGTAATGCCAGCTTTTGGGACGTAGCAGTAGGCGCAAAACAAAGCAATTCACAGCCTTCTAGACTGTGTAGTTCCGAAAATATGACTGCTCAACTGTGGCAGTATATGTGTAGCTGCGAAATTCGACAGTCACACGTCAACGTTCAAAATATTATTTGAAGGTCTCACAATTGTCTGATTTAATATATTATATACCAAAATGTTCAGAAAAGTCCAAAGTACATTATGGAGTAGAAAACAGAAAATGTGAAATTTCAGTGAATTTCATATACAAAGTCCCCTTAAAATAAACACCCTGTATATAAAGCTGAGAAAATATATATGCATATACGGACACTTGGATCACAGAAAATTATTCCGTGAGGAAACTACTTCTGTGTGCAAATATGCATTCATTCATACTGATACCCACTGCCCGACAAAAAAATGTGAAGTACCCATAAGACATGATTGGATGTGACTGTAACAGCGCACTTTCGCACACCATCGCCAGGTCTGTACAATGATTAGAGTTGCAGTTCTCTGTGGCAGGTAGATGGCCACCAGAGTGCGTCAGTGTTGTTCGTTTTTAGTGTTGTTACCAGAGCTGATAGAGGCGCCAGCAGGTCAGATGTTGAGAGATTACTGAGAAGTACGCGGAGATTCCGCTCACTTGTCTGATACAGCTTTATCAGCACCTGGAAGATTTAGAAAAGGGCCTCATTTGTGAGTATGGATTTGCTCAGCTGGTCGAATCGAGCAATACCTAGATGTTTGGAGCATTCAGATGTAACACTGGCCCAATGTTGGGCTGCATAGCAACGTGAGGACAGGTATCTCGTTGTCAAGGTTACAGTCTACATTTGATCACCATAAGCGGGATCGGATTGCCATATTGTGCACCAAGAGCATTGTTGCTCCTTCACATCTGTGCTTGCCATCGGAGAACAATTAACGACCTCCCTGCAACATGCTGTTTCATCCCCCACCGTTGGTATGAGTCTAGCAGCAGCCGTACTAGGGAATCAAAGTGTTGTATTCTCCAACAGTTTATTGAACGTAACTTCTTCTACAATACAATAGCTGGCTGTACAGTAGATGTAGACGTCCGTCGATCTAGCCAGAGATGTGGTTTCTCTCGGTCAGCTGGTACTTCAATCGACGGTGCAGTCTTCTCGGAGACTCTGCTATAGTGGTTGCTATTAGCAGCGGATGAAGACTGGTCTGCCTTCGACTGGCCGGGCCTATATAGTGAGCTGGAGCCAATAGAAACCCGGCGTAGAAATCCGTGGCGTCGCGGCGACCACTGCAAGGAAAGGTTCTTATTAATCGACTGGATTCTTCCGCGTGTTTACCTGATGTCTTCGCCTGTTGGTTTGTTTCCCTCATAGCGTGGCTGTTATGCGGTGCTGCCTGCCATTTAGGAGAACCCAATGGCAGACACTACACACCTCCCTTCCCGGGGGTGGAGAGGAGGGCGACATCATCCTGCTCGGCCTTGGCGGGTTTGTGGAGGAGGCGGTGAAAACTCACCCCCGCAGAGTAGGGCGCAGTGTGGGGAGCCAGACGGGCGCAGCTGCGTCACGGAAGAGGCAGGGAAGCCGGCCGCAATGGCGCCAGGGCATAGGTTCATCGATGTCCACGGGATGCTGCCCGGAAAGTGGACCGTGTGGGCGTCGCTGGCTAGGCTGCGACATCGGCGGCGGTGGTGCCAAGGGTATGGGGGCATCGTCAACGATGGCAGATGGCGCAGCCATTCGAGCCAGTGGAGGAGCCGGTGGAGATTGCAGCCTGTGTGGAGACGATGGCTGTTGCTGCTGGACGGGGTCTGGCGCCCCTGCACGCCGATCATGGGTGGAAGGGAGCACCCGGAACAAAGGGAGCCTGTGCAGTCGGAACCCATTGTTTGGGTCTGGGCCGGAGGAGGTGCAAGAGAGTACGAGGTTGCCGGCCATGCAAAAGATCCGCCGGACTATGGGAGCCAATGTCCGGATGAGGCGTTCGGCCTCGCCATTCGATTGCGGGTGAAAGGGCGGAGTGAGGATGTGTTGGATGCCATTGGCAGGACAAAACGTCGTGAATTCCTGGCTCTGGAATTGAGGGCCATTATTGGTAACAATTGTGAGCGGCAATCCTTCCAAGGAAAGAACTTTCTGGAGAGCAGCGAGGGTCGCTTCCGAAGCGGTGCTGGTACAATGGATAACGAACGGAAAATGTGAAAAGGCATCAGTGATGAGAAGCCAATGGTAGATGAGGAAGGGGCCGGCGAAGTCCAAATGAATGCGATCCCAGGGACCCACCGGCTTAGGCCAAGAGACGAAGGTTTGAGGGAGCCGGGACAGCTGTTGGGCACACGTGGAGCAATTCTGAACCATGTGAGTGACATCCCTGGTAAGCCCAAACCAAAAGACGTGACGCCGGGCCAACACCTTGGTGTGAGCGATTCCCCAAAGGCCTTGATGTAAGAGACGCAAGACTCCGGTCCGTAGATGCTGGGGAACAACCACACGCAGACTGGATGTAGGGTCTACCCTCAATAGGACGCCATCCACTGCCGACAGCTGATGGCAGACAGAAAAAAAAAAGAACCGAAGGTGTTACTGGTCGCAGGTGGGGGCACAGCTGGGCCACTCGTGCTGAACATAGGAGCAGATACAGCGCAATAATGGGTCACGCATGGTAGCAATTGCCATGATGGGAAACCCGCACAGGGTGTCGTGGATTGCTTCATCAACTTGGAACACGAGGACGTCCGAAGAGTCAAACGCAGGGTCAGGACCAAGAGGAAGGTGAGAAGGAGCATCCGCGTTGGCGTACTGGGAGGTAGACTTAAAATGCAGGGTGTAACGGAATTGCGAGAGGAACAGGGCCCATCGTTGAAACCTCTGAGATGTCTTCATAGGAAGCCGGGCCTCCAGGGAAAACAGGGAGAGGAGGGGCTTGTGGTCAGTGACGTTATGAAAGGCCCATCCATATAAAAAAGGCATGAGTTTGGAACAGGCGAATACGATAGCCAATGCCTCCTTTTCGATCTGAGAGTACTTCAGCTGGGTGGCAGTTAGGGCCTTGGATAGAAAAGCCACTGGACGTTCTGTCTGATCCAGAAGCTTGTGGGAGAGGACAGCCCCGACCCCGTAATCAGAGGCGTCTGTGGCCAGGAGCAACGGCAGAGACGGATCATATGCCATCAGGCAGGAGGCCGATTGCAACTGGCGTTTGAGGGTGGAAAAGACCATCTGACAGGCTGGGGACCAAGTGAAGGGGACATTTTTGTGGCATGAGTAATATAAGGGGGCCACCACCTAAGCGGCCAACGGAAGGAACTTCCGGTAATACAATATTTTTCCAAGGAAGGATTTCAGCTGATGGATGTCCCATCGGGGAGGCAGGTGGTGTATGGCGTCCACATAGGAAAATGATGGAGAACTGCCTTTATGTGAACTAACATGTCCTAAACAGAAAATAGAAGGTTGAAAGAAGGAACACTTCTCCTTATTGCATTTTAGCCCAGCCTGGTGGAGGCGAAGAAACAGCTGACACAAGTTGGTAAAATGGGCTGCAGCAGTAGGGCCTGTAACGACAATCTCGTCGAGATAATGAGTGCAACCAGGAATGTCCTGCAGAAGTTGTTCCAAGAAGTGTTGGGAAATGGCCGGGGTGCTAGCCAGGCCAAACATGAGACGCGTGACTTGGAATAGGTAGCCGGGCATATTCAGAATGGTGAGGGCTTGAGAAGCTTCATCCAAAGGAACCTGGAAGTACACCTTAGCGAGATCAATTTTGGTAAAGTAACGACCACCAGCCAATTTACGGAAGAGATCATCAGGCCGAGGGAGCGGAAAGTCGTCCTCTTGGATCTGGGGGTTGATGGTCGCCGAAAAGTCCCCACAGAGACGGAGACGCCGCCTGGCTTCTGGACGATGACAAGAGGCGTGGCCCAGGGGCTGAACTGAACAGGCCGTAGCATCCCTTCCTGCTGCAGACGGTCTAATTCGTCACGCAGCAGCTGCTGGAGAGCGACGGGGACTTGCCTCGCCCGGAAGTATCGAGGGCGGACTGACGGCTGGAGGTGGAGGGTTGCTGCAAACCCCTTGGCGCACCCGATGCCGGGGGAGAAGAGATCCTGGAATTCGGTGCAGAGAGAGTCAACTTTGGGAAACGGCACCTGTGGAGAAACCAGATGTACATGATCGTCGATTGTGAACCCGATTTGGAAAGCATCCAACCCAAACAGATTGGCAGCATCGGAACTGTTGACTACCAGAAAAGAAATTGTACGACAGACAGATTTGTAAGAAACCTCCGTCGTGAACTGCCCCAACAAAGCGATTTCCTCTCTGTTGTACATAAGGAGGCATCGAGGAGCCGGTTGAAGGCTTGGTGCTCCTAAAACGGTGTAGGCAGTGTAATTGAGCAGGGATACCGCAGCCCCTCTATCGACCTGCATTCGAACTGGCTTACCCAATATGGTGACGTCAATATACAGTTTGGGGGACGCCGAAGACACAACTTGGTTGATGTCCATGGACGCCTCGGTGTCAGAGCGCCTGGAGATCAGTGCCGTGGCAGAGCGACAGACAGATGCAAGGTGCCCGTCCCAACCGCAATGGCGACAGCGGTCAGGACAATCCTCGCGTTCGTGCTGGGAGTAGCATCCCAGACAAGGTAGAAGGCGCAGGGGTTCCCTGCGGCAGCGTTGTTGGCCCGGCGGCGGCTGCTGGTTGTCTTCCTGGAACGACCGTCTTTTTTTCTTCTCCGTACGCCGAGAAGATGCCAGGGTGTTGTGCTGGGGAGTGCGGCGTGAAGGTGTGTATATGGCCGCGACGTCCTGCTAGACATTGGAAGTCTTTTCTTGGATGGCTGCGACGTCGGCCCACGTTTCCAATGCCAGGAACGTTGGCGGTGTCGGTGGACGGTGAAGACTTTGAATTTCGGCAATCAGTTGCTGCTGCAGTATCGCGAACTGTTGAAAAAGTTGATTCAGTACCTGCTGCACTGAGATTCTGCTGTTGCAGTTGTGGTTGTGGTTGTGCTTGTTGTTGTTGTGGTTCCATCTTCTTTGGATTGTTGAATCCCATCCTCGTCGCCACTGTTGTATTCTCCAACAGTTTATTGAACGTAGCTTCTTCTACAATACAATAGCTGGTTGTACAATGGATGTAGACGTCCGTCGATCTAGCCGGAGATGTGGTTCCTCTTGGTCGACTGGTACTTCGATCGGTGGTGCAGTACAGCGGCTTCGGTGATATCTTCTCGGAGACTCTGCTATAGCGGTTGCCATTAGCAGTGGACGAAGACTGGTCTGCCTTTGACCGGCCGGGCCTATATAGTGAGCTGGAGCCAATAGAAACCCAGCGTAGGAATCCGTGGCCGGATATGTCGTGGAAAGGTTCCTATTAATCGACTGGAATCTTCGGCGTGTTTACCTGATTTCTTCGCCTGTTTGGCTGTTGGTTTGTTTCCCTCATAGCGTGGCTGTTATGCGGTGCTGCCTGCCATTTAGGGGAACCCGATGGCAGACAGTACACAAAGTCCCATGCGTAGACTGCCATTAACGCTGCAACACAAATGGCTGCATTTGGAGCGATGCCATAACCACAAAGCTTGGGCGGCTGATGAATGGTGTCTCACTGTGTTCAACAAAGAGTGACAGTATGGCCGCAACCTTGGGATAGAACCCATTTGTCCATGTTTTGGAGAGGCACAGTTGTGTTCTTCCTGGCGCCATGGTATAAAAGCCATGGGGTATGACTTCAAGTCAAGCCTAATAGTGATAAGGGAAACTCTTGTCGATACATCGATGCGTGAAGGACGGTCTGCGTTCTTGCACGTTGCCACTTATGTGACAATATCATAGTATCATTTTTCAACAGGGTAATGATCATCCATCCTTGGGACGTGTCTTCATAACTGTCTCGTGGCCAGACGTATCTCTAAATCTGTCCCTGACATAACATGTACGGGACTAATTCGGACGCCCACCCCCTCTTTGTACCAGTTTCCAAGCTATCGAGGACGAGTTACAACAGCTGTGCGCCAGCTTGCCTCAGGAGAGGACACAACAGGTTTATGATGCACTGGCCAACTGACTCAGTGCATGCGTAATGTCAGAGAGGGTGCAACGTCATATTGATAAGTGGGCTCATAATGCCAAGTTCTTTGCAAATTTGACTTGATGTTATTTTCGTCAGTGGAATGATATTACATACCCTCCCAACGCATGAAGTTCCATTTCGACCTCTCCTCCCTTCCAGGTGCTTCACTTCTTTCCTCAGACTCCTTTTGTTCCAGAAAATAAAGGTTTTCTTCGCGTTGGTTCGGTAAAATCTGATTATAAATGTAGTAAGATCGTCTACAAATTATTCTATTTCCTGATTGTTGCAAACCTAATTTTCATGGGCCATTTACTTTGGTGTAAAAGTTAGGAACTATCCCATTGTGGCCAGCCAAGGGGTCTAGAAATGTTGCCACAGCGTTTGAACAAGATACCAACCCAAGACAGCCTCGCGGTGCCTGGGAGAGTACTCTCTTGACTACGTGACTGACCGAAGACCAGAGCCGACAGCAGGACGGATCCGCAAGACATAACCACATACGATGGTGGAAGAGTACTGTGTACGTGACCAGTGGCTCGGAAAGTTCTGGTAGCAGGCACACGAGCGATATAAAAAGGGGCTCGTCTGCACCCATGTTAGAGGAGGGCACCACAGACACCCGAAGACACCGTCTCCATGTCCATGGTGCCAAAAACCGGACTTACGTATTATCCAATAGCCTCAGCGCCAGGCGTCGCTGCCGAGATGTCTTCTTAAAGCTGTCGATGGGCCGTTAGTGAGTAGTTGGGATGAGAGTTAGTGCCAGAAGAGTCTTTTGAAGTTGTGCATCAGAGGGGATTTCTAGAGACTTCTACCCTGATTCCTTAATCATCCTCAGGGAGTTCCGCACTCCGTACCACTTACAGCTCGCAGGCAAGCAGTATAGTCGGAGGTCTACAGGCAGCCCACGCTATCTTCCAGTCAGCAAATAGTCTACTGTGGTAAGACGCCTGTTACCGTAACTACGTGTCCTTCACACTCCCTCTCAGGACACGAAACGATTTCCATGCAAACAATGGTTGTCAATACGAATTGCATATGCTAACATACGGTCCGGTAAATTTACTTCTGCGCAACGCAAAAGATAATCCAATTTGGGGTATCAACGTTCGATACCACACTTGTTAGGGGTTGCACTTATCGACCGTGGTCCGTATTAGTATCGTTGAACTCTCGAGTCGCGACCAGCGCCGCTAGCGCTGCTCCGCGGCTTGTATCCAGTTTCTAGTGAGCCCTCGTCCACTCTTGCTCGGGACGTCAAGTAGTAAAGTAGCATAGCCTTCAGCTGACAGGAAGCAACCTCTAACAAGGCGCTTAGTAACGTATGGCCTAAGTGAGGTCTCAATAGCTATCTGTTTATAATGATATGTATGCAGCCAAGAAGAATCGTGTACAACCAGTTAAGTACAATATATATATTTTTTTAACAACGACTTCTAATTATTTTAGTCGTTGCAGATCCAGACCATGCAGCCAGCACCTTATCTACGTTACTGACAAACCTGCTGTGATATATATGTTTCTATTTAGCTTTGGCCACCAGTCAACATTGGCGACAACTCGTTCGTCGTCATCATAACACAATTAATATCTTCTAATTAACTGTGATGTACCAAATCATGTACTTCTCGGTATAATTGCTTAAATACTTCCCGCCGTAAGTTTTCCGTGCCAATCTCACCTCTACTATATTCCCAGATATTAATTCAGCCGACTTCATCTTCTAATTCCAAAACCGCTGCTGATTCCGCGTGCTCTCAACAGCAAGCATCGTCGGCGCTACATTAAAAGGCCCCAGCCGCCATAAAAGATGTGTAACAACTAAAAATACTGGAAGATAAAGTTCCCTGACTAGCGCATGCTAAGTAGCGCATGCTAAGCCAAAGACAACAAGTGCGAAAGACACGTGCATATAACACCATTCATTATTATCACCATCCTTAGTGTTATCACGCACATGACATTCACTGCAGAGCAAAAACCCCTCTAGCTTTCCCCATGCACTGCGACCATATTATCACTGAATGTGTTCTACTGTCATCTACACAGCTCCCATTACGTTGTTATCTCGATCTTTTCTTATACTTCTCACGACAATTTTCATTAATCCGTATACTATCCGTTTGACTGGCTGCGCGTCCCCCGTTCTTTATTTTCATTACAATTATACTCCAGTCTATTTCTGATCAATTCAATTTTAATAGATGCAGGACTCTAAACATATACCATCGTTTTACCGTCTCCCAGACTTCCGTATGGAAGACACGGAAATAAGCATCCCTGGCGTCGAGGAGCAACGGAAAGAGCTGAAAACAAAAAATTCGCCACGTACGGATGGAACCCCTATACGGTTTTGCCGAGAGTAATCTTTGGCATTGATCCCATACTTAGGTTATATTTATCGCGAATCTCGTTCCAGCGCAAAGTCCCAAGCGACTGAAAAAAAAGCACAGGTAAAACTAGTGTAAAAGAAGGAAAAGTACGGACCTGCAGAGTTACATATCTATATTCTTAACATTGGTTTGCTGTGTAATTCTTGAACACATTTTAAGTTCGAATGTAATAAATTTCCTTAAGACAGGAAAGCTTTTGTCTACAAATCAGCACAAGTTTAGAAAGCCTCCCTCTTGCGAAACTCAACTTCCACCTTTTCGCACGATATCCTTCGAACCACAGATGAAGCGAATCAGGCACACTCCATATTTATAGATTTCAGAAAGTGTTTGACACGGTGCCCAACTGCAGTCTGTTAACGAAGCATGGGGCATAAAGGAATAGTTTCCCAGGTGTGTGAACGGCTGGAATACCTGTTCAGTAACAGAAGCCAGTACCTTGACCAACACGGCGAGTGTTCATTAGAGACAAGTGTATCGTCAGGAGTTCCCCAGGGAAGTCTGATAGGACCGATCTTTTTTCCACACCCACAAACGAGCTGGAGGCTAGGCTGAGGAGCAGTCTGCGACTGTTTGCTGACAATGCTGTGGTGTACGGGTAAGTGTCGTCGTCGACTGACTTTAACAGGAAGCAGGATGACTTGGAAAGAATTTCTGTTTGGTGCGACGAATGGCAGCTTGCTCCAAATGCAGGAAAATGTATGCCAGTGCAGATTAGCGGGAAAAACAATCCCCTGAACGTGTTAGCGATGAGCTGCTTGACAATCACGTCGATTAGGCTTAAATATCTTGAGGTAACGTTGCAAAGCAACATGAAATGCTACGAGCACGTGAGGTCGATTATAAAGAAATCGAATGGTAGAATTCGGTTTATTGGGGGAATTCTAGGAAACAAGTCCGTGTATAGAACACTTCTGCAACCCATTCTTGAGTATTTTTAGAGTGTTTGGGAACCCCACACATTCGGTTTAGAGGAAGACATTGAAGTAGTTCAGAGGCGTACTGCTAGATTTATTACCGGTAGGTTCGATCCACAGTAGAGTACTAGAGAGACGCTTCGTGAACGCAGGTAGGAATGCCTGAGCGAAGACGACCTTTTCTCGCAAAATACTACTGAGAAAATTCATAGAACCGGAATTTGCGGGTGACAGCAGAACGATTCTGTTGTGACCAACATACATTTCGCGTAAGGGTCGCAAAGACGGGATAAAGGAGATCAGGGCTCGGACGGAGGGGCACAGGCAGTCTTTTCCTATCGCCTCATTTGCAACGGGAACAGGAAAGGGAATAAATAATACTGGTGCAAGTTCCCTCCCCGAAGAACCATACGGAACCATACGGAAGGCTTACAGAGTATAAATGTAGATGCAGATTGTTTCCCTATCTCTCCTAGCTGTCAGACCGAGCGAAGTGGTGCAGTGATAAGACACTGGACTCCAATGCTAGATGAAACCAGTTGAAGTCGCTGTCCTGTTGTCCAGATTTAAATTAGTCCGAATAACTTAAGGTAAATACCGGAACCCTCGCTTGGGATAAAGTACAGCCGATTTCCTTCTCTCTCCTTCCACAATACGATCTTGCGCTCCGACTCTAATGGCTTCGTCGTCGACGGATCGTTAAGCCCTGTAATCTCCCATTCGTCCTGCTACTTTTCATTGTTACGTCGATGTAAATATTTCTATACACAAATGTAATATCTGTAGGTGAGCAGTGAATGATGGACACATTTTTTTTATTTTTGAGTCATCAGTCTTCTGACTGGTTTGATACGTCCCGCCATGAATTCCTGTGCTGTGCCAACCTTTTCATATCAGAACAGCACTCATTTATTTGTTGGATGCATCCCAGTCTCTGACTCTCTCCACAGTTTTTACCCTCTACTGCTCGCTCTGGTACTAGGAAAGTTATTCCCTAATGTCCTAACAGATGTCCTGTCATCCGTTCTCCTTGTCAGTGTTTTCTATGTATTCCTTTCCTCACTGATTCTGCGGAGAACCTCCTCATTCCTTAATTTATCAGTCCACCGAATTTTCGACATTCTTTGTCTAGCACCACAATTCAGACGTTTCTGTTCCCTTCTGTTCCGGTTTTCACACAGCCATACAGTTCCCACTACCATTCACTTCTGTGCTCCAAACGTACATTCTCCGAAATTTCTTCCTCAAATGAAGACATATGTTTGATATAACAGACTTCTCTTGGCCAGGAATGCCCATTTTGCCAGTGCTATTCTGCTTTTTTTGTCCTCCTTGCACCATCTGTCAGATTATTTTGCTGCCTAAGTAGCAGAATTCCGTAACTTCGTCTGTTTGTGATCACCAAATATGATGTTAACTTTGTAGCTGTTCTCATTTCTTCTACGTCTCATTACTTTCGTCTTCTTTCATTCATTCTCAATCCACATTCTGTACTGATCAGACTCTCCATTCCATTCAAACGAGCCTGTAATTCTTTCGCTTTCACTGAGGATAGCAATATCATCAGCGAATCTCTATCACTGAAATCCTTTCAACTTGACTTTTATTTACATCATTGCTTCTTCGACGTGCACATTAAACAGATGGGATGAAAGACAACATCTCTGTGTTACACCTTTTTAATCCGTGCACTTCGTTTTTGGTCTTACACACTCATTGTTCCTCCTTGATTCTTGTACGTGCTGTATATTACCTGTGTTCCCCTACAGCTTATCACTATTTTTCTTAGGATTTTGAACATCTTACACTATTTTATGTTGTCAAAGGCGTTCTCCATCGACAGATACTATGAACGTGTCTTGATTTTTCGTTAGTCTTGCTTCCATTATCAGCCACAACGTCAGAATTGCTTCTCTGACGCCTTCACCTCTCCTAAAGCCAAACTCATGGTCATCTATCACATCCTCAATTTTCTTTTCCATTCTTCTGTATATTATTGTCAGCAACTCGAATGCATGAGCTGTTAAGCTGGTTGTGCGGTAATTCTCGAATTTGTTGGCTCTTGGAGCAGTGGGAATTGTGTAGATGATGTTTTTCCGGAAGTCTGATCGTATATCGCCAGTCTCATACATTCTACACACCAATGTTAATAATCATTTTGTTACCGCTCCCCCCCCCCCCCCCCCCCCCCACCAATGATTTTAGAAACAACGATGGAGCGTAATCTATGCCTTCTGCCTTATTTGATTTTCAGTCTTCCAAAACTCTTCTGAATCCTGATTCTAATACTGGATAGCCTATCTCTTCCCTACATTTACCAAGGAATCCTTGCACAATGTAATCCACTGCGCAATTCAACTGTATTTTTTATCATATCGAGATAGCTTACGTTTCGTCAAAGCTGACGCGTTCCGTTACCACGTTCTCCTAAGCTTGCTGCTGTCGCCAACAATAGTTCCTCTGTGACGACGTTGATGTAGGTGTGATAGCGAGTACTAGGACATTGAAGGAGGCGAACGAGAAGGCAGACAGGGCTAGAAGCACGGGTTTACAAAAGTTTAGAGAGAGCCGAATCCTCGAAAGTGACAATGACAGCAATCGCGTGCTGTTGTTACGCAGTGCACCACAGGAGAGAGCGAGGGACAAGATGAAGTTGATGAAGTGGCGCCTCGTTAGGGCTCAGAATATCTCAACCAGCGCCGCCAAGCCTGACCCATATCGACACGTCTGGGCCGCGGCCATTATTAATGTCCGCCGGCAGATGGCGGTTCCCATCACACGATGACGCAATACACTGCCCTTCAAAACTACGAGCTACGGCAGAGACCGGCGTGAAGTTGCTGTTCTAATATTCACCACCCAACAGCGTTCCCAATTGGGACTTGTCCTCATTCTGTCCCATGATTTGAACGCTCAGTTCTTCTTTACATATGTTCAATTTTCAGAAATCTTTTTCTCCGTATAAGATAAGGTTTACTTCTTTGGAACTTGAGTATTCTTTGCATTATTTCTCGATATCTTCCCCGAAGCTTTCCGAATTCCGAGAGATGCCAAAGTATTTTGTCTATTATATTTGACAAGTTTATTATGGAAGATGTTCCCGTGTAGGCCATTTAAAGTGTAGGATAAGGGAAAGTGATAAAAAGAGCCACATGAGAACGTAAGTTACGTTTTCATAATTTGTTGCCTAGTGCAACCATAAGTAGATGAACTGTTACCTGCAGTTAAGTGTATATAGAGCAAGAGACAGTAATATTCAGTGTAACTAGTTATCTTGTGGCAATCATTTCTTAAGATTAATTTATGTAGAATAAATATGAGGTAACTTACATATTGAATACTACCAAGTAAAGACAATTAGTTAAACCTGATAGTGAACTATATGTAAACAGAGTGCTTTATCTGGTTACACTTGTGCTATATAGGGTGACACTAAACTGAGCTGATTATTTTTGAAAAAAAGATGTCCAGGCCATGTAATAACTACACTCATACTGTAAATATTATTATGTAAGCAGCATGAAAGACAGCATTTCTAGTATATAAGGCAAGCAGAAACTAGTACAAGGTGCTATCGGACTGATGTTTTGTTTTGAAAGTGAATATTTTCTGTATGATAATCTCTTGCTTATCTATTTCATGTGACTTGATACAAATTTTATTTTGAATTAGAAAATTGCTATGCAAAGGTGTACTGTCATTATTTCATCAGCGTGACCCATTATATGTTAAATGATGTGAGACCATGAGTTATGTGAGTTTATGTGCAGCAGGAGTTTAGATTTTCGCCACATGCAATTTCGGAGGCATGTGTTAATTTCGTGATCGCGGTCTGTGTTGTTTGGATTTTGTTTGTGATTTGCTCGTTGGTGATCCGTATCTATAACGGGATTATTTCATGAGTATACGGTAACATGACGATAACCTTGGTAATGATACTCAATCTATGAAATATAAAAAGAGGGAAGAAAGAATTTTGTGAACATCAGACCATGAGCAATGCATTCTAAGAAACATGGCCAACATAAAAAAAAAAACACGAGTGACACATCATTCATTTAAAGTACGGCACTAGTAAGATAAATAAATGTAAAAACTATGTCAGTTAATTTGTACAAGAAGTAAATGCGATCCAGGAAACGAACAGATTGGTATGGATAAGAAAAAATGACTCATTTATGCTGTGCTAGTATTAGTCATAATCGCAGTAACGGGGAATTATCTTAAACATTCGGCAAAGGCGCGGTTCGGCAATGAAGTCTGGGGGTGGGACGGAATGGCAGCCGGGTACTTGGAGACTGTAGGGTCTGTCTAAAGGAGGGCAGTGACAGCAGTTTGCAGCGGGTCCAGGACGGGCCACGTTTGCTTCCCACCTGACGTACTGGGGTCCGCGCGAGGCATACACTGCGGGGGCGCGACCGCACTTCAGCGGCGCCAGAGACGGCGGCGAGTGCTGCCTTCTGGCAAACACCACTAGCGGCAAGTTGCGGCACAGCATCCAGGAGGGCGCAGGTTCGAGTCCAGTCCTGTCCTGGGAGCAGCGGCGGCCCGAGGGCCACGGGTGACCAGCACATCCACCTTCGTCCCATGGTCAGACAGAGCAAGCAAAATGCAAAATGGGGCGGAGGGCGGCGGGGATCAGGGACTGAGACAGTCTCTGGAATCACGGGCAGCTACGCGACGCAAGACGTGACACCTCGGCGGGTGGCCGACTCCCAGCTGAGCGGCCTTGATGATGGAGCAGTGGAGTCGGCATACCAGGAATTGCTGAGCCAGATGGACTCGAGGAACAGCGCTGTGGGTGGCACGCCTACACTATGCTGCACCCATCGAAGTACCGTAAATTATGTGAATAAAGCAATGCTACCAAATACCGATGTATCACTCTGCACTACCCCTTGACGCTATTGAACTTGCCCGGCCTCCTGGCGAAATATGGCGCTGTGGGTCCCGGCTTCAGCCGGGCGAAGTGGCCGTGCGGTTCTAGGCGCTGCAGTCTGGAACCGCGAGACCGCTACGGTCGCAGGTTCGAATCCTGCCTCGGGCATGGATGTGTGTGATGTCCTTAGGTTAGTTAGCTTTAATTAGTTCTAAGTTCTACGGGACTAATGACCTCAGAAGTTGAGTCCCATAGTGCTCAGAGCCATTCCCGGCTTCAGCTCAGCCATCTGGAGTCCCGGGTTTGACCATTGACACCCTACAACATTTATTTGTGAGTGTTTTTATAAATGAAGATTGTGACGTGAATTGATGGACAATGGTCGCAATAGGACACTCAATCAAGTGACTCTGGGAATCCAAAATACATAAAGTAAGCAAGTGTTACATAAAGTGAACAGTTCATATCTGAAACTCACAGTTGTGAACTGCAAGCCAGCCAGTGCAGTGAGAAGTCCGATGCGCATGACTTGTCTTCGATGTGTACACACATGTTGACGCATGTATCTGCACACAAAAGTGACTCAGTGAACTTTTAAAAGATATTATTGCATTGGCAAGGTAATGGACAAGTAAAAAACAAACACCATGTCAAAGCGTGCCTAATTATCGCCGCACACAAACTTTGCAATTATACACTGAGTGAAATTTTTTATATGTAACAATTCTAAGCAGTGACTCTGCAGAGACGTTCATGAAATGGCTGTGGTGAACACTAAAAAGCAGAAATGAGTAGTTTGTTTACAAACTCAACGGTGAAGAACTCGACTCACTTTGTTTGAAAGTACTCTATGATCTGTAGACAATGGTGCCAAGTACAAACTAGTGAGAAATAAAGTTCCCTAAAGATAGACCTGGATCGCAAGAAAAATACACAAAGAAGAATATAATGAAAGTGAGAAATATTGTACTAATCAAATTTTTCCCTAGGGCAGCCTGCGATATTGAACTAATTTTAGTTTTGCTTTGATTTTCATGTATCAATGCCCGCAACCGGTCGTCACGTGTATGGAGCAAGTGGGAGTGGGGGCGTGGCCAGCCGCCAGAGCCGTTCGCAGGAGTTCCAGCTACGATGGGCATCTAGACGGGCAACGGGTTTCCTGAAATCATCGCCAGAGGTCCCAACACGAGCCGACGGTCCCGCCTCCTCAACACAGCGCTCCAAATCGAGAATGTGTGAAGTGTCAATCGGTCGCTCCGCGCGCCTTTCATAGTTACAGACAAAAGGCGTAAACATTTTTATTAAAAAAAAAGAAAAAATTCCTGAAAAGAAAAAGAGGTAACAAACTCAGACTTAACTTGTGTCTGTAGTACTGTATTTATGTATATTTACTAAAAGTTTATGAACATTTTCTTAAAGACAAATGTATTTGAACAAACTTTTAAAAAACAGGTACACATGGACAGCAAAGTTTAACGTGTATGTACAACCAAAAATTTTCTCTAAAAGAACTGCCAAATGGACAGTGTATTTTGTTAATGATTCTGTTGGAATATGGTATTTATTTACTCCTCAGTAACACAATACATACTAATCTTACCACAGTTGAACCTGGTTTTGTATTTCTAGAGACAAAATGAGAAACAAGTGTTCAAGGGAGCAATGAAATGTTGCTTTTTTGAATAATTAATAGAACATGCTCCAGTCGTTTGATTAAGGCTAAAATACATTAAGAATTAAATTTCTCTCGGTAAATAAATCTATAAAGTAAGGAGAAAAGGTCACAATTTAATGTAAGGAATGTATTTTTTTACTGGTTGAAGGCAGTCGCCGTAATTTGTTTTTGGATCGTATAAAAGAAGGAGCTATGAGCTCTCGCTCTCTCTCGTTTGTTTTCGAAGGCTGTTTCACAAAGTGTAAGCGTCGCTTTCGTATCTGTAACTTTTGGCCAATTAATTATGCTAATTTAATTACCAAATCCGTGTTTCAATTAACAATCTACTTTCCTATTTCATTAATTCCACATATCAAACTATTCTCCTGCATTTTAGAACTTTTTCAGGCTGCAGCGAAGGAGAGTTGCCGACGAATTGTTTGGTGGCCACAGCCGAACGCTGCTAGTGTTCAATCGGCTATTACTTTATCAAACTTTTATTTCAGCGTCCTTGAGATCTCTTTTACCGGTCTTTTCTATCAGTATTCGGGAAATGTAATTACGCAAACTGCGTAACTTTCAGATCGCTCACTGGCCTACAAAAAATGCCGTTAGTAAACGTTCTCGTTGCTCTGACGGTAATCTGATGCTGGTTGGCGGAATGTATAATTTCATTATCCACAAGTAAAAACTTTCTATGCACAATTTTACCATTTTAGAAGCCTGCCACCAGCAAAAGTGATAAATATAATATTATACTATATTTTTTAAAAACGTAATATTATAGTTACACGCGTGTGCTCCAGTAAAGGGCCGTACGAATGCGCTCAGATCAGCAACATAGCAGCCGTCTGCATGAGGAGCAAAATGCATTCCATTTGCCGGTGGACTCTTTGAAAACTTTTTATAAGAAAATGTACCGAATAAACAAAACATTAGATCACAATGTTTCATTTACTATCACTTGCGTTTGTCCTATTCTCCATTGGTTTCATCAGTTTGCTCGGAAACTGTTAAGAACATGACATATGGGCATATGACGTTTTCTGTTCAGCATCACTAATATTACCACCCCTCAAAACATGTACCTCTCCTCCTGACTCACCCTGTACGTTTTAGTAAATACACTAACACCCACATACTGAGTTGAGAGAAATTGAGGAAGACTGCATTAGCGCTCAAGGTCACTTTATTGTTGGGTAAATTAGTTTGAGAGTATGACTACTACAAGCCTGTCACTTTCCAGAACCCACATTTTGAATTAAATTGAAATTGCTATATGTAAACTGAAGGGAGATCGCTGCTATCAGCTGCAGCGGGACATTAAGCGGGATCAGCGGCGACGAGCAAAAATGTGTACCGGACCGGGATTCGAACCTGGTATCTCCTGTGAGACCTTAACTTTTCCCGGCGAATTGAATGTTCAAATAACTTATGGGTTTGCTGCCGGGTGACGTCGTCGACCACCGCTGATATTTCGACAGGAGCACACCCTGCCATGCTCAAGGTACAACTGCATGGAGGACTTTGAGGAACGCGCATTTGAGTCAGCGACCTTGAAACCTGCGTGTTTTTCAGATATGTAGACGATACTTTTGCTGTTTGGCCTCATGGTAGTGAGAATTTAAACCGGTTTTTGGAACACCTTAATTCAATCCACCCGAATATTCAGATCACTATGGAGGTGGAAAAGAATGGATGCCTTCCCTTCCTTGATGTGTTGGTCAGAAGGAAGACTGATGGTACGTTGGGACATTCTGTTTATAGGAAGCCTACTCACACTGACTTGTATCTGCGAGCTGATAGTTGTCACCATCCAGCTCAGCGTGAAGGAGTACTTCGTACCTTGGTTCACAGAGCCCACGTTATCTCAGACCCTGAAAGTTTGGAAGCTGAGCTGTCACATCTCGAAGTCACCTTTCGTCAGAATGGTTATAGTGCGAGGCAGACCAAACGTGCGTTGCGCTATCAGCCTTCTGTGAAACGGGTGAGTGACGATATCAGCGAAGTGGCACGTAAGTCTACGGCCTTTTTGCCTTGCGCAGGAAGCATCTGCAACAGGATTGGCCGCATTTTGCGGAAATATGATGTGAAATGTGTTTTTCGATCACCTTCTAAGATCAAGGCCCTGTTGGCGTCCGCAAAAGATGATCTTGGTTTGCGTAAGGCTGGTGTCTTTCGTATTCCTTGCAATTGTGGCATGTCATTTATTGGTCAGACAGTCAGGACTGTGGAAGACCGGTGTATTGAACATAAGCGCACACACGCTTACAACAGCCGAGCAAATCCGCTTTTGCAGAACATTGCCTTGACACTCGTCATCCTATGGAATACAACAACACGGAGATTCTGGCTTGTCACTATCGATATCTTTGGTTATGTGTTGACTCTGCGGTTACTTGTTCTGTGTGTAGTATCTTCCTTGTTTCTCCTCTGTGAACCGAGGTATTAAATTCCCTTGCACATTGCTCCCTCCTTGCAGTTGTGCCTTGAGAATGGCAGGGTGTGCTCCTGTCGAAATATCGGTGGTGGTCGACGACATCACCCTGCAGCAAACCTATAAGTTATTTGAGCTGGTATCTCCTCCTTACTAGGCAGGTACGGTAACCACTGCGCCATCCTTTTTTTTTCGTTTTATTTGGCAGTAGTGGACGTCACATGACATCCGTTGAAGTTCAGTGTTGATCCCTTTACTCAGTTTTTTTTGTTACACAGAGCATCCAGCTCTCTGACCGAGCACGCTTTTTTTATATCTCATTTTGTTCTACATTCTTTGTTGAATTTGTTCGAGGTGGACGTCGATGACATCCGTTCAGGTTCTTCGCTGATCCCTTCACTCAGTCTTTTTTACGGAGGGTAGCTAACCCTCTGACCGAACACGCTGAGCTACCGTGCCTGCCAATAACTTCAGTTAGCTGGTGTTTCCTTACCTATACTTTTTATGAAACTTCCTGGCACATTGAAATTGTGTGCAAGACAGATACTCGAACTCGGAACCTTTGCATTTCGCGGGCAAGTGCTCTACCGCTGAGCTACCCAAACACGACTCACTCCCCACGCCATCTCGGACACAGCGTAATTGCAACTGCACGGACTTTGTTGACGCGCCTCACGGCCGTTTGCTACATAGAGATTCCCACAGGAGGTCGCACATACTTGTACATTCGCACTGCTGAAATTGTATCCATTGCCCAGCCAGGCTTTTCAATTACTTGAATGCTTGGTGTCTGTTCCTTCGAAAGAACAGACACCACGCAGATCCCGCAACTGTGAAACACTATATGTAAACTGAAGGGGGATCACTGCTATTAGCTGCAGGGGGACCTTAAGCAGAATCGGCAGCGACGAACGAAAATGTGTACCGGACCGGGATTCGAACCCAGGGATGTCCTGCTTACCAAACAGGTACGCCAGCAGGGACACAGCGTTATCTCTTCTGCACGGACTATCTCAATACGCCTCACGGTGGGAATCTCTAAGTATCGAACAGTAGTATAATGGACAGGGACGGCGGTTAGGTGGGGCTCAGTGGAAGTGTGGATCGGCCGTGAAGCGTACGGAGATAGTCCTAGCTGTTGGGATGACGCTGTGTCCCTGAAGGCGCAGTGTTTACCGTACCTGCCTAATAAGCAGGAGGTCCCGAGTTTGAACCCCGGTCCGGTACGCACTTTCGCTTGTCGCCGTTGATTCCGCTTAGTGTCCCGCTGCAGCTGACAGCAGCGATCCCCCTTCAGTTTACGTATAGAGTTTTACAGCTGCGGGATCTGCGTGGTGCCTGTTCTTTCGAAGGAACAGACACCAAGCATTCAAATAAATCAACAAATTGAAATTAATCTGCCACTGCTGATATTTCAGTATCCACTGCACTGCGTAAATTCAAGTTAAAATTAATCAGATACATAGCTACATGCAATACAGCAAGCATTCTCTGTTCGCGGCTATTTACAACCATTTTTTGCGGAATCCAAGTTCTTGGATACTTAAACACTACCGGTATCATTGCTTCAGTACCTTCGTCGACAGACGTCACAGAGCTCCCGGAGAATTCCTGGAACTAACACACAATAAGCCCATACGTGGAAGACGTTCCTCTGAGGCGGGCTGACGGAGCTCACCACACACATAGGTCAAAGGTCAGCAGCGATTTGCGCCGCGGACATCTCCAATATCCTATCTGCCGATGTCAAGATCTGCTCTCTTTTTGAAAGAAGCTCAAGCCAAACGACAATCTTTCTCCGCAGTTTCTTTTTATCCCCCTACTCTCCTCTTCCTTGCGGCTGATAAAATGACACGAAACCAATAGGACACAAGAAAACCCATTAACTTTCCCAGCTATCAAACTAAATGTACAATACGCTGCTGTAAACAAAGATAAATGTGGTAGTTTCACATCGCAGAAGAGAAATAAGTATGGACTATGATAAATAACTAAATTGGAGAACACAACAAATTAAGAGGACTCATAACCAACAAAAATGCAGAATACCACAGACGAATTACACTGATGAACTAAAAATACTTTTCATTCCTTCCTTTCCGTTTCCAGGGTTGTATATGAAACTGGTTCAGAAATTTTCGTTTGAGTGAGCACAGCTAAACGTGTTTCCGAAATATGACTGAATTAATAAAACTTTTGTTCGCTATTGGAGTAGCATGCACAGTAAGGTTTTCACATTATGCACCAAATTAGATTTATATGCAGAGATGTCTTAATGTGGAATGGGAGACAGCAGCTGAAAAGGGAGTGAGACAGGTTTATGGTGTACCCCCGGTGTTTTTCAATCTGTTCAGTGAGCAAGCAGTAAATAAATCCAAAGGAATTGAAGTTCAAAAGAAGGGATTAAAATGTTGAGGTTTCTGTCAGAGGTGGCAAAGCACTCGACGGATGAGTTGCCTTAAAAAGAGACTATAGGAAGAACGTCAAAAAGCGTAATACAGGACTAACAGAGTGTAATATAATTTATTCAGGTGATGCTGCGGGAATTAGAATGGGAAATGACATACTAAAACTAATATACATGGTTTGTGCTATTTGGGAAGCAAAAGAACTGGAATATTAAATGCAAACGGGCAATGGCAAGAAAGTATTTCTGGAAAAGAGAAATTTGTAAATGTTGAATATAACTTTAAGTGGCAGAAGTCCGTTCACAGAAGAAGGCAATAGAAGCTTTTGAAACATATTGCTCAAAAGAACACTGGAAATTAGTTGGGTGGATGGGATAACTAATGAGGTTTTACTAAACTAAATAGTGAAAAAAATACCTGACTACAATACGATAACGATTAATATAACAATTGTAGGCGAAAAGCAAGCTAAACTTAGATATTTGAATTCGGAGTTATTGTTTTTCGGGTTACGGTGGGAGAGGCCAGTGGTGCTATTGCAACACACCCACTTATTAGAAGAATCTGGTTGTGATGGGGATAACATTAGTAACAACTAATCTTCGAGTCAGGCTTCGTCATACGATTAAGGTGATTGATTTCCAAAAGCGGGGAGGCTAGAATCTCCATGTGACAAAAATCTTCAATTGTCTACACATCTTCAAAGTGACTGGATAAAGTATAACATCGCGGTGGGATTCGACAGAAACTCTAGGGATGGAGGTTGTCTCTGAGCTGCATCCAGGAGCTCAAACGTAGAGCTGCCTCCAGGACCTCAACAGTGACGTGACAAGTGAGGAGATATAAAGCAGAAGGGCCGGTTGGTGGGGGTCTGAAAGAGAAATGTCTCTCGGATTAGGATAGTGTATTCCTCATATTTTCGACAGCAAACCGAGACTCTTAAGTGACTTCAAAGCAGCGCTGTTTGTTAACGCTTCGTACAAAGACAGAACTTCGAAGTCATATTTACAGAGGTGGAAAAAAATATGGAAACACGGTGAGAAATGCGTGCTTGAACATAAATGCGGGTACTAGCCAAACATGCAGATGGCCTCTTGTATCTGATTACGAAAGGCATCTGTGCAACGTCTTTAGTAGGTTGCAGGTCTCAGTTGTGGCCAGAAATGTGTTGTATGCAGCTGGGCAAGTTGTCGGCGCTCGTATGGTGGGTGCTTCCGTAACAAAGCGACCCGAAGTTTTTGGTGTTTCGAAAAGCACCATATCCAAGATTTATAACACACTAGCTTAGTATCATGGCAAGCCCAGATATGTATTTATTCCAATTCTATTAGTCGATCTTCCCCTTCCCGTCTCTCTGTCCATCTCCTCGTCCCCCGCCTCTGTACACCTCGTTCTGCCCCTCTCTCTGTCCACCTCCCCTACCCCTCACCCTCTACCCATCGCTTCCCGCCCCTCCTTCTGTCTGTCCATCTTCTCCTTCTCCTTCTCTCTGCGCATTCGCTCCCCCCTCCCCCATCCACATCTACTCCTTTCCCCTCTGTCCATCTCCTGCTTCCCCCTCCCTATGATCATCTCCTCCACTTTCCTTCTTTCGCGTTTTGGTCGTAAATATATATATATACTCTTTTCTATTTATTTTGGTTTTGTTTTTGTTATTGCTCGCGTAATAACGCATATACGAAAAGAGCCGCGAAATACCTTTTAGTAATGCTGTGCCAAGAATTTCTTTATAATCATTAATTTTCAACAAAACAGAATATATTGGGTTCTTATTGTTCTGTATCTGGCTTTCTATTAAAGGAACATTTTTGGTTACTGTAACTCACTATAAAAAATCAACATATCTTCCCTACTTTATAGTTATTGAGAATGAAAATTACTTTGTTATGAAATACTGATGTTACAGTTCGCAAAGATTGCTCAACATTTTGCAGTGGATTTTTGTTAAGCGTAAAACACCAATAACTACCACGACTAGCACAAGAACATGAGACTATTGTCGGAGAAAAATACGTTTTCACTATAAGGTTTGCCAGACCAGAACTAAGCACAACAAAATTCCTATTATGTTACGAAGGTAAATTATCTCTTTTGTACTGTTAGCAATATATTATCAGCAGCCCGCATCAACCTGCAAAACACATCATAAAATCTGCTGCTCTGCTCTGCAAGTCCGGAAGCTGAAAGAGATGATTTTATTTCACTATTACCTTCCCGCTTCTTTGCGGTATGATCGATTTCTTTTAGTACAGTTTGAATGCGCCGCGGCAGCGGCTTGTTCGTTCGTAGCGCAGCTCTGCACCACGGATAATATTTAAATAACTGAAAATGTCTTAAAAGGATGGGATAATAATTTAAGCAAGCTACTACAAATAATAATGCAAGGTTTCATTAAATAACTCTATTCAAAACATTCAAATATGTTAGCTTATCTACAATACACACCTTTTTTAAAAATAAGTCGTAATGGCGTACATCGCTTAACCATAACAAAAGAAGACTACGTTAGCATGTACAACTGCGACACAGGCTATCTTACTCCCGTAACTCCAAGAAGAAGACAAAGAAGTTAATGTTCATGCTGTATTATTTATACTAGTGATGTTTTTCATCTGTGTATGATATTTATCGTCTGTGCGGTTTCAGTACTCGCCGACACAGATATTATCTAAAATAATTAATAATAAAAAAAATACATAATTCCATACAATAACAGAATACGATGCTCAATATTTTCTCTTTACTACAAAATATGTCTTTTGCTAAGGGACGTTACACTTCTCTGCCCATTCCGTCCTCCTCATCTCTTAGCTCGTCTCCTCTTTCCTTACTGTTTCCGTTTCCTCATTCCTGATTGTCCATCTGCCCCCCCCCCCCCCCTTTCTGAGTTCTGCTCCCCATCAAGGTACATCTCATCCTTCCTCCTGTCTGTCTCTCCATCTCCTCCTTCCCCACCCTTGTCTTTCCATCACCCCCACCGCAGTAGAAGAATGCTGCTTCCTCCCCTCAAAATACTTTTTTCCAGACAGTAAGTAGTATGTATTCCAATTTTAGCTGAAATCGATGCAGGGGCTTAGAACGAGCTTTTTACCCTCGCTTTGCCTGCACACTCACGTGTAACATATATTTAACATGTTCCGCACATATTTGTAGACATATTTCCCCCATAGCTCCACGTATTTTCCCTCTGCACTTTCGTATTCGCGATGTCTATAACGTAATATATTTTGAACTATGCGTGGTTCAAAGGTATATTTTGCAGGTATCTGTGACCACTGTCTGCGAAATGTGTTGCAACTGGAGTTTTAGTAAACATGTAACAAATTAAAAGCTCATGACTGATATGGCGCTTTAGTGTATGGACTGCAAAAAGGTGCTAAGCAATAAACATTTTTTTTCCTTTTGTCATTTTGTTGGGAGTGTGGGCGAGAAAAAGCATCGTTAAGGTTTGAAATTGTGTGTGCAGTTTGTTGCAAGTCACTATGTGCTGCCATTCTAAATGCACAGGATGAATATAGTCTGACTTACAACCACATGGTAACTGAAAGCAGCTGGTAATTTGGAAAACAACTTACCAGTGTCCAAATTACCTGATGCTGCCAGTTACCATGTGGTTGTAAGAAATTTCTGCAGAACTGTTTTATCTTAATGTGAGGTGTGTAAAGTGTTATTTATACACGGCGATATATGCAGACAAGTAGTGGTTTTCCATGCTGGTTTTACAGGTGCTTGACAATGATAAGTAATCGGTATTAGCTAATCGAACGATTAAATAAAAATCACATTATAGCCTACTACGGACTACTCATATGGATATATATGCTCCGTTAAGGCTAATCTGATCATTTAGTGCAGAGCCCTCTTGGTCCAAACCCTTGCGCGGCTTCGCGTGATGCGAAGAGGAATCAGGGCTAGGAGACGCTACAGTTGTGCGCAGCAAATGGGAATCTGGAGTGAGGGCGAAACGTACTTGGGTAGCCCGTGCAGTGTCATATAACCACTGTGCCAATGTTGTGTAGGTGGTTGGTGCGTCTGCCTAGTAAACAGGACACCTGGCTTCGAATCCTGGCCTTCGTACAAATTTTCATTTTTCGCCAATGAGTTCTTTGATTGCCCGTATGGGGGAGAGATTGGGATGTTTCCTTTCTGAACATAAACACACTCTTATTATGAGTGTGTGCGTGTATGTATGGATACAGGGGAAGTGGAGAAACATCATCTGAGAATTGTCACACTCTTCAATGGCGATTCTGTGTAAGCTGGGCAGAGTACGTGGTCGTTGTCGGCGTCCAAAATCAGCTGGTTACAGTCGATCCCACATCTGTTCTATTAAATAAATGTCCAAGGAAAATGCAGGCCATTTCATCCTCGTAAATCTAGCATACTGAAGGCACAATGAGCTCCATAATTATCACTCATCAAGAAAAGATTGTCACGGAAACGTTGGCGATAAGCTTCCATTAATGGTTACAAAATCTTGTCCCTGTACCGTAGAGCAGTGGGATTGCTCTCAACAATCATGAGAGGCGATCGGTGGTCACATATAATACCACCTCAGAATATCACTCTACCACCACCTTGTTGTTGATGTGGGACACAGTGATGGAGATGGTTCATATTATCGGATTGTCCCCAAACACGTTGTCTGCGATTATCAGCGTAGAGGCAGATCCGAATTTGGTGTGTAAACGACACCCCACGCCAAACCTGGTGCGTCCACTCTGCATCTGCAGCGGAGTCCGTGGTGTTGTGGCGTATGACGTGGTGCTCGCCGTAGTCGTTGGGAATGGAAATTTGCATCATGCAATCGTCTACAAAATGTTTCAAATGTCTCTAAGCACTATGGGACTTAACATCTGAGGTCACAGGCCCCTAGACTTAGAACTACTTAAACCTAACTAGCCTAAGGACATCACACACATCCATGCCCGAGGTAGGATTCGAACCTGCAACTGCTGCAGCAGCGCAGTTTCGGACTGAAGCGCCTAGAACCGCTCGGCCACAGTGGCCGGCTGCAATCGTCTGCTGACAGTTTGATGCTGTACATGACGTTCCGTACCCTCATCGGTCGCTCAATTCATTCCGGAGCACTCAGGCCATGGGTCCTTTGACTCAAAAGTCGTGTAGATACCGATCATCTTGTGCACTCTCCAACGGTGTGTACGTTGTAAATCCTCAACACTGCCTGTCAATTGGAAACGATTCCATGGCCGCACCGCATCACTTTGACTCCGGCGCACACGTTAAGCAACTGCCCGCATCTCGTGGTCGTGCGGTAGCGTTCGCGCTTCCCACGCCCGGGTTCCCGGGTTCGATTCCCGGCGGGGTCAGGGATTTTCTCTACCTCGTGATGGCTGGGTGTTGTGTGATGTCCTTAGGTTAGTTAGGCTTAAGTAGTTCTAAGTCCTAGGGGACTGATGACCATAGATGTTAAGTCCCATAGTGCTCAGAGCCAACTGCGTTAAGCAACTTCCCTGGTTGACAAGCCGTTTGGGCGTCAAGATGAGGACCCAATATGCGGTCGCGATTATTCTTCATGGCATGATGGATGTTCACCCGACTGTTCCACGGACGTCTGTAATGTGTCCCCACTTGTGCTTTACTTTCAACTGAAATGCTGCAATCCATTCGAAAGCGGCATTCTACCTGTAAGTAGGACCCACTGTAAAGCTGTGTATGTTTATAAACAACGTCAGGGGTGACTTTCCAGTCGGAACAGAAACAATCACAATAGAAACACACGTGCACGATATATCTGGGTGAAGCCTGCTGTGTACTCTGAGCTTGCACCGTATGAGGAGCCTCGAGGAAATGTTAGATGAAATTCGGATATTATAGAATACCATTTCCTGTTGTGGGTGTACCTCGAGATTGAACTCATTCTTTGCCCTGAAATACACTTTATCACAAACTTCAACTATTTGGCAATAAATATTTGTATTTCTCTTTACATATTTTAAGAAAACTTACACCCCAAAAATTTTTTAAAAATAAGTTACACTTGCAGGCCAGTATCGAATAGTTTTGAAATATGGAACGTGGTTTTAAAAATGTAGATAATCATATAAATTTGCAACTAAACATATTTTATATCTAAAAAATACAGTTCTGAGATTGCTCTTGATTTACACTCTTGAAAGAATTACCATTCACTAAGAGAAAACAAGAAATTTTATTCCATAGCAAATATGTTAAGTTTATTAACTTGAAAACAAAATTCTGAAACAATTATTTGCTTATGTACTAACGGTGAAATGTTTTACACTCGTCTGTTTGCATAAGTCACAAACATAATCTTCGTTCTCAGCCCCTGCTAAGTCAGGGTGGGTTTCATGGATAACCGAGTATTGCATATTTCCCAACAGGTCATCTTGGAGTTAGCAACGTAACTACAGAACCAGCTGAACCCAAAACCAAAGCTCGAACAATAAATAACGCTCTACGCTTTTATTTAATAGTAGTATAATTTTTAATAATTATTGCATGTTTTTTGAATCTTGCATCCAAAAATTTGGCAAAGCCACGAAAACAATTTTTCTGCGCCGTACTTCACAGGATGTTTTGAGACGGACTGGACTCGCTACACAGGATCAGAGGAACATTTTGAAGTAGATCATCCGTCTCCTGCTTGGGTGAACCACTCGATGGATTATAAATTGGCTGATCACCGCATAGTACCCAAAGTTCATATATGTCTTGTAAGTAGGCTGTTTAGGTTTTTATGTTGGTAACGCCACGCAGGGCTCTGTATGAAAACCACTGGCTGTGCTGTGTGCAGTCTGTGGCTGGTTGGCATTGTTGAAATATTCGCTATTGTAGTGTTGGGCAGTTGGCTGTTAACAGCGCGTAGCGTTACGCAGTTGGAGGTGAGCCGCCAGCAGTGGTGGATGTGGGGAGAGAAATGGCGGAGTTTTGAGAGCGGATGATCTGGACGTGTGTCCATCAGAGACAGTAAATTTGTAAGGCTGGATGTCATGAACTGACATATATATTATGACTTTTGAACACTATTAAGCTAAATACATTGTTTGTTCTCTATCGAAATTTTTCATTTGGTGACTATGCCTATCAGTAGTTAGTGCCTTCAGTAGTTAGAATCTTTTATTTAAAAATGGTTCAAATGGCTCTGAGCACTATGGGACTAAGGTCATCAGTCCCCTAGAACTTAGAACTACTTAAACCTAATTAACCTAAGGACATCACACACATCCATGCCCAAGGCAGGATTCGAACCTGCGACCGTATCGGTCGCGCGGTTCCAGACTGTAACGCCTAGAACCGCTCGGCCACCCTGGCCGGCCAATCTTTTATTTAGCTGGCAGTATTGGCGCTCGCTGTATTGCAGTAGTTCCAGTAACGAAGATTTTTGTGAGGTAAGTGATTAATGAAAGGTATAGGTTATTGTTAGTCAGGGTCATTCTTTTGTAGGGATTATTGAAAGTCAGATTGCGTTACGCTAAAAATATTTTGTGTCAGATTAATGATGATCAGAATAAGTAAAGAGAGAAATGTCTAAGTACGTTCAGTTTTGCTCAGCTGTTAGAAAATCAAATAACGTAAGGGGTTTATCAGCACAATCATTCATAAATTTTTCTAAGGGGAGGTTTCAGTCTATATTACTAAGCGAATAACCCGCTGCAGAGTCCATGTTCAGGTTATTAAACGGCTTCCAGGGGCAATAAAATTTATCTTTATTGTATTTCATATAATTAATGACTAAATTTAAGGGTTAAAATGCCATCATAACCTCCTTATTAAGTACAATCTCATGTTAAAGATTCAAGACAGTATGGTAATGGCCGAGAGGTTCTAGGCGCTACGGTCTGGAACCGCGCGATCACTACGGTCGCAGCCGGCCGGAGTGGCCGTGCGGTTCTAGGCGCTACAGTCCGGAGCCGATCGTTCGCTGCGGTCGCAGGTTCGAAACCTGCCTCGGGCATGGATGTGTGTGATGTCCTTGGGTTAGTTAGGTTTAATTAGTTCTAAGTTCTAGGCGACTGATGACCTCAGAAGTTAAGTCGCATAGTGCTCAGAGCCATTAAACTACGGTCACAGGTTCGAATCCTGCCTCGGGCAAGGATGTGTATGATGTCCTTAGGTTAGTTAGGTTTAAGTAGTTCGAAGTTCTAAGGGACTGATGACCTCAGAAGTTAAGTCCCATAGTACTCAGAGCCATCTGAGCCAGTAAGGCAAGTATTACAGTTAGAAACCTACAGGCTGTTTCGCCTAAAAGTTGTCAGGCGCATTTTCTCTGGTGTGTCAGCAGGTATTTGCATTTTCGTTTTACAGGGCGTAGCTGGAGTCAACAAAAACAATAGTGCTCACCATGTCTTCCAGGCGACATCCAGAGAGGGCGAAAAATGTCAGGTTGTTCCCCACTACAAACAAAATTAATTTTAATTCGGAATTTTACACGCCCATTCGATAGCGCGGACCCAAATTGGTCGTGTTATCGATACGTGTTAACAGGGACAGCAAAGCAAGAGGAATAAACCAGTACTCCAGCAGCCACTGAGCAGCGCTGCTGTATTGTGATAGCAGTCAGTGTGAGTCATGGCGGCGCTGTCGCTGCTGGGGTACTTCTTATTCCTCGTGTTTTACTGTCCCCGTTAATATACATCGATAACACGAACAATACGTTACACTAATCTGGGACCAGTCTATCGAATTGGCACGTAAAGTACCGCTTTAAAAATCATTTTGTTCGTAATGGGAAACAAACCGGCAGTTTCTGTCGACACTGGGAGTCGCATGAGAGACGTCATGAGCAGTCTCCGTCTACACAAACTAAATTGCAAACATCTACCAAAACACCAGAGAAAAAGCGCCTGACGACTCCTTGGAAAGATGGTTCAAATGGCTCTGAGCACTATGGGACTTAACTTCTAAGGTCATCAGTCCCCTAGAACTTAGAACTAATTAAACCTAACTAACCTAAGGACATCACACACATCCATGCCCGAGGCAGGATTCGAACATGCGACCGTAGCGGTCGCGCGGTTCCAGACTGTAACGCCTAGAACCGCTCGGCCACCCTAGCCGGCCCTTGGAGAGACAACCAGTACATCTTGAGGCAGCTTAACTCGCCGTGCACAAATTACCCAGATTGTATCCATTTAGTTTTTGAGAATATTAGCACTTTGGTACCTCCAACATACTTTTCACATAGTTTCAAACCTTTTCGAAACTTTTTCTCGGTGACGCGCCCATAAAATAACGAAAGGGGAAAAAAATTTATCGTTTACTACCTTTTCACTGTTCATGCTATAAAACTTCAGCATCAGGCATGAGTTTTAATTTCTTACTTCCTTACAACTAATCTATCCGAAACATATTTTGCAGAACGTATCACTGAATGTACTTGAAACATTATATCATTATACGACACATAGTTTAGGAGGTGTGAAGTCATAAACTTTGAGATGCATGAAAAACTAGTTTTCTTTCAAAACTGAGCACAAATTGTAACTCTTCAGGATTTCTCGGCGAGATCTGACATGTGGAATAATCGGGTCTACTGCCGGATGTTTGTGTCGCTCTCGCACAATATTTCGGCCACGTAACTCGTTGCCTTCTGCAGGTGCTACCTGAGACTGCCGTATTGGAGGATCTTGTCCAGTAGTTTTGATGTGGTTCTTGTAGCGGCGTGCTACGGCAGTGTGGCACGGGGATTTCAGAGTGTACCAAGGCTGCAGGCATTTATCAGCAAAATACAAAAAGTCAGATGATCTGAGCTTATTTTTTCGATCTGATAACAAAGGCCCTGTAGCTACTAAGACCTGAGCCAACACGATCTCGGAGAAAGTCGTAAAAAGAAATATTTATAACGTATAAATGTAGAAATACAGTATCCAAATTAAGAGATATGACGTCGAAAAGTATCTGTACTAATGGTCCAGCTGCTTTGCAATTTTCCTCACATCTCAGTGTTTATGACGTCATAACTCCTGATACAAGTATCATACAGTGACAAAACTTTGTAGATTCATTCAGCGGCATAGGCGAATACTGTCTGCAAAATGTGTTGAGAGTGAATAGAGTTAGTAGAAAAGAAGTAATAAATTTAAATGTCATTTACAATCAGGCAGTTTTTCACGCATCTCATTGTTTATGATGTCATATCTCCTGAACTGTGACAGGTAGGTGGTTCTTACCTGCACGCCGACCGCTGTGGAGAGGCTCTTGGCGCTTCAGTCCGGATTCCGGAACCGCGCTGCTGCGACGGTTGCAGGTTCGAATCCTGCCTCGGGCCTGAATGTATGTGATGTCCTTAGGTTAGTTAGGTTTAAGTAGTTCTAAGTCCAGGGGACTGATGACCTCAGATGTTAAAGTCCCATAGTGCTCAGAGCCATTTGCACCTTACCTCTACAACGATTGTTCTCTGACAGTAAAGGATACGTGTACTAAGTTTGGTTGAAATCGCTTTTTCGCTCGTGTGGTCTAGGAAGAGATGTGGAACTCTTTCTCTTTCTCTCTCTCCCTCTCTCTCTCTCTCTCTCTCTCTCTCACACACACACACACACACACACACACACACACACACACACACACACGCACACACACACACACACACACACACACACGCACACACACAACACACGAGGGGCATTCAAAAAGTAAATGCAGCTCTTTTTTATAAAGCACGTTGGTATTATTCAGAATTCCAATACACCATATTATACCCCACTCTTATGGCTACAAAATCCTATTTTTCAACGTAATCACCGTTCAAAGCGGTAGCCCTACGCCTGCTTACTGTCAGGGCCAGTGTGCCCGCATGGTGCGCGAATCATTATACTTCACTAAGTCTGAGATGGAAACATTATGCTTGAAACAGAATTTATCCCCATATAATGAATTAATATCTCTTACCGCCTTATGACTGTATCCTATACCACCCCACCCCCCTTTTTTTAGAGAACGCGAAATACGATATTTCTTGCTGATGCATGTTGTTCCGATCGCCATATTGTAAGATCAGGTTTCTTATATATTCTGTAATCTTACTCGTATAATAAGAGACATGAACTTAACTATATTTTCATTCTCTAGTGATGTTACTGGTCCTTTTTACTTATAATGTTAAAGCTTGTGCTAATGTTTCATCTGTCTAATTCGTTGGAAGCGGCTGGTGTACTGACACAACAATCGCGCATCATGAACGCGCAGTTGTTTATACATTTCCATTCCTAGTAGTCGAGCCTGCAATCTAATATTACTTACGAAGTTCGGCTATCACCGTTATTATCATGCAAATCGTTTCGTTGCACTGGAACTAAATATTATTACAGTCTTATGTCACCAAACGTTTCCGCTGTCCAACAACGTCTTCTGCGTTTGATGAGCCGTTTACACGAAGGTAACGGGTATTTAACAAATTCAAGGTATTAGACGAAGCAGGAGAACTTGATTCTATTTTATTAATTCCAAGATTTTGGTTTTCATGACTTTGGTATTCTCTTGCTGTTATCAATGTGGTGCAGTCTTGTTTCGCGGACGTTTTGCTTCTAATTTCACAACGGTCAAAACAAAGATAGCGCTATAGAGCCAATTAAGTTCAAAATAGTAACTAACAAGTAAACAACAGAACAGGTCAACAAGATTTTGGGTGTGGGCTGCTATATTATAGGCAGATCGGTTAATGACTGCGCTTTAAAAGTTCAAAATTTCGCTTTCTGCATGGCATTGTCAATAGCAACTTTCTGAATGGAAGACGGGTGAAATTTCTAAAATTATGCAGGTTGAAGACAGCATCAAGTATGCTGTCTACAACGTGTCCCAGAAAGAATGGTCAATAGTTAGGGAAACGACAGCAATGCTCATATGAAGAAAAAAAAAACAGCTTTGTATGGACATATGCTCTGTTTCGAATAGCTTTAGAGATAGAACACATTTAATGTTGATTTGTTTTTGTGCTAGCGGTGCGCATGTATGTGTCATCCCTAATCGATGGATTGGTCGTGGTGGTACAGTTAACTAACCACCAATATCACTTGACTGTATGCCATTAGATTTTTGTTTATGGGGCTGGATGGAATCTGAGGTGTATAAACGAAAGGTGAATAGGCGAGATGAACTGCTTGGTCGTATCATGGACGACTGCTGCCCTCAAAGGGAAAGTGCAGAGGCACCCAGACAACTAACACAACATGTTCCCACAAGAGTGCACAAATGCAATGAAGTTGACGGTGGGATATTCGAACATTTATTGTGAGCTGTAAAACTGCTACATTGTGACTTATAGGAAAATGCTTGGACAGGAGTGTGTTAAAACACATATTTTACAATTGGTACTTTGTAAAACGCATGATGTAGTGTTTATCGACTGTTAGCAACTCCAGACATCAGACACATCTGTTTTCGGATGGCTTGTTTCGCTCTTGGGTTGAATAGTTTAGTAAATATATTAAGAAATATAAATCATCTTACAAGCGTGGCGAGCTATACCTTCATGAATAGGAAGAGACGTGAAGACATCAAAACGGATCTAGAAATATTTAGCTTTAGGGGAGAAATAATAGGATACGGAAAGAAATCGAGGGAATATATGACAAGAATGAACTAGAATTCCGATAATTTAACAAGAAAATAATGGAAACCCGAAAGCAGAAACGTTGGGTGGCCGAGGATGAGATGAGTAGATAAAAACTTTTGAGGGCGAAACAGATAACGAAAGATTTAATCCTTGGCGATGATGAAGTTTATTCAACGACCAAGCTATGCTAGGAACGATCCGAACCTTACGTACCTGAGACTTAACCTCCTGGTAACAATGAGATCAAATCGGGCCTAATATCCTTGCCTTATCTAAGCACTTGACACTAGGGCTGGAGTAAAGACTTTTATGGATGTGTTTATCGTAGTGTCGCACCGTTGGCGCGCACGTGCACTTCAAACTCGAAGTAATCTGGAAGGATTTTCCGGAAAGTAAACATACTGGTAAAAAAAATTGAAGATTAGCTATTATTACACAGTATGTGGCAATGTTATTTAGTCCTCAATCTGTGTAAGCGTGGCACAACTGAGAGGCCTTTCCAAATCCCACCAACAGCGAAGTGTTATATCGACCCAGGCCGAATTAAGAGGACCCGTCCTTGAACGGATTGCGTTTTCAACATTCTCTTTCCCCTCACATCTTAGTGATTTATAATGCAAAAGAAGCTCAAAATTTGTACAAACAATCAGGGTCATTAGTCAAATTCTTTATGAGAAAATGAGGTAGGTGTTTATTTTTTATGATGTTGATAACAATATTTATAAAAGACTCAAAAGTTGATCACTGTTTAACTTTGGTACCACTGCACAGCTGAGAAAAACAGTCAGGCTACAGACAGCATTCAGGGAAGTATGTTATACCTCCAACATCCTCTTCTGATGTTAATCTGCGAAAAATACACAAATTTTATTTTACTACGAGAAATATAATAAAGAAATTAGATCAATAATCACACAAATCATTATATTTTATAATTTGCATAAAATATTAGGCAGGGAAAGTAGAGAAGATCATTATAAGTATAAAGATATGTGCAAATTTTGGTGAATTTAACTTCAATCGTTCAGAAGAAAAGTATACCTGAATGATAAAAATTCAGGTTTCCGGTAAAGTGAAAAAGAAGATTTACGAATTTATTAGTTTATCACTATACAGTTTCAGAACCTTCAAGCTCCGTATTACTGTTGCTCTCGTATGTCCTTGTCCTCCATACTCTTTCTCTTCAGTCTTTTATTTATCCTGGCCTCGTGGTTAACAGCTTCTACAGCTCTCTCTTCTTCGGTTACTCAAGGCAAATCAGTAACAGGAATTAAACCATATTGCTTCCAGTCTGGATATCCAGTTTTTCAAAACATAAATCCTAGGAATTGCATCATCATCGAAAATAAAAATTATACCTATGTTCAACACTGTAAGCTCGATAAATACAGTTTCTGGTATTCGTTCCCCTAGGCAGCTGTTGAAGGTCTCATTGCGACTCAGAGAGACCATGGAATATCTACTAAAAAGATTTTTATTTGTCAGATCTCTTTATTTAAGATTAACTGTCTCCATAAATGCAACGAATGCTTGTGAGTGTATTGTATGTCACTATATCCAATTTCTGTTGGTAGCTGTTGAACAAAATGATGAGTATTATTCGATGGTGCTTTGAACTTGTTGCCTCAAAACCTCTGATTCGTGCTAAATTTCTTTAGTCTCGGCGTTTCTAACACAGAAAACACTTGCACTGAAATAGAACAACAAATCGGTATCTACATGGCACATGTTTCAAATTCCAAATACGAGAAGTACACAAATACACCATAAGCTCTGGTTGGTGCTAAGCTACAGACTTCGGTATCCGCCTGTTCATAGGTTCCGGTAGTCAGAGCCTTCAACAATATATCTGTGTCTACAATCCATATCTAAAACCTGAAAAAAGTAAGCAGAAGAAGAACACATCACATGTAATGACACACATTAAAATGACTGAGTGGCGTAGCATCTGTGCACTATTACATTCAAAATAATTTTATGAACAAACAAAGAATGAAAATGCCCACACACTATGGTTTTATAATCGGCATGAAATGCTCTTTTCTGCAGAGAAGAATTTTTTTCAAAGTTTTGGTCGTTTTTCACGGGCAGGTCCCCTATGGAAATCAGTAAAGGCACAGTTATAAAGCACTAGACTACACCCACAAGGGGAGTAAACGAAATTACGCTATTCGCTCGAGAACACACAGTAAAAAAATAGGGCGGCAACGGTTGGCAAAATTAGTTTACATTGAAATTCAAAGCAAAAGTCTGCAGTTACAGTGTGTAAAAATCAAATATCGATTACTGTCGACAGGCAAGACTGAAATGAAATGTGCTTATGGCATATAACGCCGCGAGTCGCTTTTTGGGAAGGTCAGCTGCCTGGTGCAACTCTATTTGCCGCGACTTCGGCGACTTGCGCGTCGATGAACATGAAGACGGTACACGCAACCAGTCTCGAGCGGAAGAAATCCCCAGCCCAGCCGGGAACTGATTCCGGAGCCCCATGATCGAGACTCAGCAATGCTAATCAGAACACAACTAGCTGCTCCAACCCTGTCCCTCCGTTTACTACTTCTCTCTAGCCTACTAGGCCAGTTGCTGAGTAGTGAAAGATTTTAGCTTACGATATTGTCTAGTGTTCTGGTGTTAAATTTTTTATTTATTTAGCTTACAGTATTTACGTGTCCTGCTATTGTCATGTGGCATTTGGCTTTGTTGTCATATTGTGGTGGGGCTATTGGCGAACCAACAGCGCCAAGGATTGGTTAAGGCGGTCAGTATTTCTGTTTCTCCGTCCAAGGTGATGTATTAGTATACTGCCAGAGATTCTCGCCTTGTCGCATAGATTCATCACGTGCTCCTGGAACCTGCATAGCTCTCGCTGTTACTCCGCTGCGTCGTGCAAGTAATAATGGGCAAGAAAGTTCTGCAGGATGAGTCTCACCGCGTCATCATCCCCGGTACGGGACTACAAGTCCCACTGCCACACCTTCACCTGCCCATGTTAGGCAAAATTTTTCTGCCTGACTCATGTAGTACTATCACCGTCAGGGGGTGGTACGGGACTACAAGTCCCACCGCCACACCTCCAAAGTGAATTGCAGTGACGCAGTCACTGCCCTGTGGAAATTTACTGCCTCACCGACACAGTTAGACCGCAATAGACCGGTGATGCTGTATTGTAACTTATCACCCCGGACTACAAGTCCATTTAAAAAAAAAAAAAAAAAAAAAAAAAAAAAACTGCAGGATGAGGATCTCCACGAAGGAACTTCACCAACTAGCCGAAATATCTCCTCTAAAACAGCGCATCCGGCACACAGCAACGCGATTCTACGAGACAACGCAGCAGTCCGAAAATCAACTCGTCTGTGGCCTGGGAAACCAGATGCACTGGCAACCGACCAGACCCTGGCCGGACCCGGTGCGCGAATAGCGACCACGCGCCAACAGCAAAAGAAGAGACGAAGTCCAAAACACTGACACACAGAAGAAAATCCGCAGCAAGAAGAAATGAAGACCATGGGCAGCAGTGGGAACAGCAATACAGGCCTACATCCCACCGAGGCAGGAAGTCTCTTAAAATCACGACGGACGAGCAGGACATGGAGTATCGTCCTGCGTGCTTTATTTTACTGGCGCTGTAGCTTCTGCAGGTGTGATTTGATTGCTGTATTTCAAAAAGGGTGGCATAACCTATGATGGGCCTGATGTATTTCCTTTGTACTTGAAGAGCTTTTTCTAAAGATTGTTGTTGCTGTGGTCTTCAGTTCGAAGACTGATTTGATGCATCTCTCCATGCTACTCTATCCTGTGTGAGCCACATCATCTCTGAATAACTACTGCAACCTACTTTTTTCTGAATCTGCTTACTGTATTCATCTCCTGGTCTCCATCTACGATTAATACGACCCACACTTCCTGCAAATAATAAATTGGTGATTCCTTGATATCTCAGAATATGTCCTATCAACCGATCCCTTCGTTTGGTCAAGTTGTGAAACAAATTTCTAGTTTCCCCAATTCATTCAGTACTTCCTCATTAGTTACATGATTGGTCCATCTAATTTTCATCATTTTTACGTACCAAGACAGTTCGAATGCTTCTGTACTTTTTTTTGTCCAAACTGTTTAGCGTCCATGTTTCACGTCCATACATGGCTACGCTCCATACAAATTCTTTCAGAAAAGACATCCTGACACTTAAATCTATATTCGATGTTAACAGATTTCTCTTCTCCAGAAATACTTTTCTTGTTATTTCCAACCTGCGTTTGTATTCTTCCTACTTCGGCCATCATCAGTTTTTTTGCTGCCCAAACAGCAAAACTCATCTAATACCTTAAGAGTCTCGTTTCCTAATCTGATTCCCTGAGCATCCGCTGATTTAATTCGACTACTTTCCATTATTCTTGTTTTGCTTCTGTTGAAGTTCATCTTATATCCTCTTTTCAAAACACTGTCCATTCCGTTCAACTGCTCTTCCAAATTCTTCGCTGTCTTTGGCAGAATTACAATGTCGTCGGCAAACATTGTTTTTGTATCTTCTCCCTGAACTTTAATTCTGACTCCAAATTTTTCTTTGGTTTCTTTTACTGCTTGTTCAGTGTTCAGACTGAACAACATAGGGGAAACCTTACAACCCTGTCTCACTACTTTCTCAACCACTGCTTCCCTTTGATGCCCCACGACTCTCATTACTGCCTTTTCGATTCTGCACAAGTTGTAAATAGCCTTTTGCTCCCTGTATTTTACCACTGCTACTTTCAGAATTCGAAAGAGAGTATTCTAGTCAACATTGTAAAAAGCTTTCTCTCTGTCTAAAAATGCTACAAATGTAGGTTTGCTTTCCTTAACCTATATTCTAAGATAAGTCGTATAGTCAGTATTCCCACATTTCTCTGGAATCGAAATTGATCTCCTCCGAGGTTTGCTTCTACCAGGTTTTCCATTCTTTTCTAAAGAATTCGCGTTATTATCTTGCAACCACGATTTATTAAACTGATAGGTAATTTTTAGAACTGTCAGCAACCGTTTTCTTTGGAATTGGAGTTATTATATTATTCTTGAAGTCTGAGGGTATTTCGTGTATCTCATACACCTTGCACACCGGATAGAAGAGTATTGTCATGGCTGGCTCTCTCCAGGTATCAGTTATTCTGACTGAATGTTGTCTACTCCCGGGCCCTTGTTTCGACTCACATCTTTCACAGCTTTATCAAATTCTTCTCGCAGTATCATTCTCGTCTCATCTCTATATATGTCCATCTCCCTTTCTTTAACATAGCTTTCAAATTCATCTCCCTTGTACAGACTTTCTTTATGCTCCTTCCACCTTTCAGCTTTCCCATCTATTCTTAGGACCGGTTTATCATCTGAGTTCTTCATTTCCATACAGCTGCATCTCTTTTCTCCAAAAGCTTCTTTAATTTTCCTGTAGGCAGCATGTATCTTCTCCTAGTGAAATATGCTTCTAAATCGTAACATTTGTTTTCTAACCATTCTTGCTTAGCAATTTTGCAATCTGTCAGTTTCATTTTTTAGACGTTTGTATCCCTTTCACCTTCTTCATTAGCTGTCTTTATAACTTTTCTCATTTCATCAATTAAACTGAATACCTCTTGTGTTATCCAATGATTTAAACTAGGCCTTAGCCGGCCGCTGGTGGCCTAGCGGTTCTAGGCGCTTCAGTCTGGAAACGCGCGACCGCAACGGTCGCAGGTTCGAATCCTGCCTCGGGCATGGATGTCCTTAAGTTAGTTAGGTTTAAGTAGTTCTAAGTTCTAGGGGACTGATGACCTGAGATGTTAAGTCCCATAGTGCTCAGAGCCATTTGAACCATTTAAACTAGGTCTTATCTTTTTACCTATATGATCCTCTGCGGCCTTCACTATTTCATCTCTTAAAGCTACCAATTCGTCTCCTACTGTATTCCTTTCACCTGTTCCAATCAACCGTTTCCCGATGCTCCTTCTGACGCTCTCAGCGACCTCTGGTTATTATTTCAACTTATCCAGGTCCCATCTCTTTAATTTCCTACCTTTTTCCAATTTCTTCAGTTTTAATCTAGATTTCATAGCCAATAAATTGTGGTCAATGTCCACATTCGCCCCTAGAAATGTCTTAAAATTTAAAATCAGGTTTCTAAATCTCCAGGTCTCTTCCACGTGTACAACCTTCTTTTATTGTATTCAAACCAAGTGTCAGTGATGATTAAATTATGTTCTGTGCAAAACTCTACCAGACGGATTCCTCTTTCATTCATTTCCCCCAGTCCATATTCATCTATTATTCTTCCTTATCTTCCTTTTCCTACTATCGAATTACAGTCCCCCATTACAACTAAATTTCTGTCACCTTTAACTATGTGAATAACTTCTTTTGCATCACATACAGGGTTATTACAAATGATTGAAGCGATTTCACAGCTCTACAATAACTTTATTATTTGAGATATTTTCAGAATGCTTTGCACACACATACAAAAACTCAAAAAGTTTTTTTAGGCATTCACAAATGTTCGATATGTGCCCCTTTAGTGATTCCGCAGACATCAAGCCCATAATCAAGTTCCTCCCTGTCCCCATCAATGAGTTCGAAAGCATCGTTGATGCGAGCTCGCAGTTCTGGCACGTTTCTTGGTAGAGGAGGTTTAAACACTGAATCTTTCACATAACCCCACAGAAAGAAATCGCATGGGGTTAAGTCGGGAGAGCGTGGAGGCCATGACATGAATTGTTGATCATGATCTCCACCACGACCGATCCATCGGTTTTCCAATCTCCTGTTTAAGAAATGCTTCTGCTTTAGCCTTTTCCGTAAGATTTTCCAAACCGTCAGCTGTGGTACGTTTAGCTCCCTGCTTGCTTTATTCGTCGACTTCCGCGGGCTACGCATGAAACTTGCCCGCACGCGTTCAACCGTTTCTTCGCTCACTGCAGGCCGACCCGTTGATTTCCTCTTACAGAGGCATCCAGAAGCTTTAAACTGCGCATACCATCGCCGAATGGAGTTAGCAGTTGGTGCATCTTTGTTGAACTTCGTCCTGAAGTGTCGTTGCACTTTTATGACTGACTGATGTGAGTGCATTTCAAGCACGACATATGCTTTCTTGGCTCCTGTCGCCATTTTGTCTCACTGCGCTCTCGAGCGCTCTGGCGGCAGAAACCTGAAGTGCGGCTTCAGCCGAACAAAACTTTATGAGTTTTTCTACGTATCTGTAGTGTGTCGTGACCATATGTCAATGAATGGAGCCACAGTGAATTTATGAAATCGCTTCAGTCATTTGTAATAACCCTGTACTTCTTCAATCTCCTAATCAACAGCAGAGCTAGTTTGTATGTAAATTTGTACTTCTGTGGTAGGCGTGGGCTTCATGTCTATCTTGACTACGATAATGGTTTCCCTATTCTGTTCATAGTAGCTTCCTATTTTCTTATTCATTCTTAAATGCACTCCTGCATTTCCCCTATTTGACTTTGTATTTATAATGCTGTATTCATCTGACCAGAAGTCCTGTTCCTCCTGCCAACGAACTTCACTAATTCCCACTATATCTGACTTCAGCCCTCTATTTTTCTATACCAATTTTCTGACCTCTCTGTCCGATTAAGGTATCGTCATTCGACGCACCGATCCGCATAATGCCAGTTTTGTTTCTCCTGATTACGACATTCTGCTGAGTAGTCCCCGCCTGGAGATAGGAATGGGAAACTATTTTACTCCTAAATATTTTACCCATGAGGACAGCATCATCATTTAACCATACGGTAGAGCTACAAGTGCTCGTGAAAAGTTACAACTGTAGTTTCCCCATGCTTTCAGCCGTTTACAGTACCAGCACAACAAAGCCGTTTTGGTTCATCTTACAAGGCCAGATCAGTCACTCATTCAGACTCTTGCCCCTGAAACTATTGAAAAGGCTGCTGTCCCTTTTCATGAAACACACTTTTGTCTGGCCTCTCAACAGGTACCACTAGATAGAGTTTTCGTTAATCAGTGGGTATAATGCCCCCAGGAGCAAGAGGTTTTCTTGCAGACCTTTTCAATGTCTTGGCTTCAGGCCAGTTGGCGATCATGGGTAACTCCTACGTATTTTACTGGCTGCGTCCATTGTATAGGTGCACAGAAAAGGCTGGTGTTCCTTAAGCCCGATGGTCGTCTCTTCGATAGTAGTACCACTTGATATTTTGCAGCACCGAATTCAATTCGCCAATGTGCTGCCCATTCACGAAACCTTCTCGGACACAGATTTTCATCTTAGCCACCAGGGGGGAGAGGGTAGCCCAAGAAGATTTCGTCAGTAAAATACAACAGAAAAGTCTACATTCACTGCCGCCCACTGACGAAATCCTTTATAATGTCCCCGGAATTTCAAAGTGGCCACCCGGAAAGATGTCAGAAGAGATTTCGTCAGCATGATACACTGGGAAGTCTACATTCACCTCTGCCCATTGACGAAATCATCCAATACGGACACCCGGAGGGAAGCCCGAGAAGATTTCGTCAGCAGGATACGCCGGGAAAGTCTACATTCACTGCCACCCATTGACGAAATCTTCTCGGACTTCCATCTGCGGAATTTCGTCGTAGCCACTCGGGGTGAAACCTGAGAAGATTTCATCAGCATGATACACCAGGGAAGTCTATGTCCTCTGCCGCCCATTGTACCAGGTAGTCAAAGAGGCCTTGAAGTCGCGCGATATCTCATGGGGCCATCTGCTTCTGACTAATAGCGCTGTGTCGTTAAGTAAATGTACTCATTGACTTTTGGGGATGCAGGAAGATCAGCTGTTAAACGCTGTAGACTATAGGGCACATGACTGACCCCTGTGGAACTACACCATGTACTTCTCTGACTACAGAGTCGATACTGCCGATCCTTTCGATGAAGATGAGTCCTCCAAGATAGTGGGCAAGCAGCTTTACGGGTGGCACACTGCCTGTCGACGGCTGTGGCAGCGAAGATAACGCTGGCTGGTGGTAGGTTGCCAGCGAGATGCATGGCGCCGCTAGCAGCACCCCTATTTTGGTGTTACGTAGTGCAACATTTCGCTTTGATCGGTCATCGCTGCTTACAACACGAAATG
Organism: Schistocerca americana; assembly: GCF_021461395.2. NCBI lineage: Eukaryota > Metazoa > Arthropoda > Insecta > Orthoptera > Acrididae > Schistocerca > Schistocerca americana. The sequence goes on from NC_060119.1 coordinate 548,808,520, forward strand.
CATGTTGCGATGAAACAGTGCTTTAGTTAGACTGCACGATTTCTATCGAAACAATGTGGAACGAGTCAGTTTACAATCTATATATTGGTGAGTTGGCGAATAATGACTTCGGTAGGTCGTGTTAAGTTTCTGATATGGTCTCGACTCACTGTACTCGTAAGAGATGTAAGATAGTGGGTACCAAAGCTGTTCATATTTGATTTAAAGCACATGGTGTTTATGAAAATATTTCTTAACTTGTGATTGTACTGTTTTTTACATAAACTTGATTTGTTTGTGTTCTTAAAAGAGTAGGAGTACTCTTTTTGTAACTGAAGTACATGAGAACATATTGTTACAGCAAAATGCTCTGAACATTTGCCTTTTTATAGAAAATTCTGACTCAAAAAATAATTTGTAACTCTATCTGGCCACGATTCTACAAAATATTCAAGAGCAGGGGATGATTACATTGTGCAATGGAGAGAATTGGGGGAGGGGCCTACATGAACATCTGAATGAATTTAAGACGACAATGACTTCTCGAAGTTTCGTGACCTGATTGGATTAAAGTATAAGTGATCTTCCTTGTAGGTAGATCAAGTGCTATGAAGATATCAGCCTCGTTCTGATAGAGTAACACCTGCATGAGGTATAATAAACACGTCGCACATAATCCGGGAAACAGTAAGTACTCTCGCAGTCTTATCTTCTGACCTGTAACGGCACACAAAGAAACTGAAAAAGGCGCAGTTTGATTGCGCAATGATTAATATTCCTACTGAACGCATATTCTACAGGAAAGTTTGTGGTCAAATTAAATACAGATTCAAGAAAACACAGACACCTGTGCAAACGAATTTTAACATGGATTTGATTAAATGACTGGGGAAAGAAAATAAATTGTAGATATTTTAGTTAAATTCCAGATTACTGAGACTCCGTTCAAATATAACAACAAAGTAAAGATTACACTTTCCCATGGTACACGGGGCCATGATATATAAAAAATTGAACAAAGAAAAATTCTAGACATGTCAGCAAGTCCTGAACACATTTGAATTAGCGGGAATCTTAGGTAGTTAGTACACCCACTGATGGATCACTCAGTGAAAAACCAATACTGCGCCATGCGCATAGACCGCAGTCTGCGTCTTTAAACGACTGAAGTTAAGTTAGAATATGAGCGACGGCACATGTAGAGAGCTGATAACGTTGCAAACACAGTGTTGCGCCTAGCTGCAAGTGCAAGGTACCACCTCCCCATAATCCTTGAAGGTCGTTGCATGAGAATAGACACCACAAAGTAATCTGAACGCAAATACACAATATCCACAAGCAAACTGTCTCACCAATCGTCTGTGATTGTAGTTTATTTCAGTAAGTAATTGTCTATATTTTCGCCCATCACGCTCTCTTAACATCAGTGCCTGGAAATATACTACCCACGAAAAAATATATAAGATAAGGAATTAAGAAACGAGATGAGGAATTTACGTTTATTCTCTATAATACAAAATACAGTCACCAACAATCTTTATTCCACAATCGTTATTGCTTAATTTAGCCCACATAAAGAGGTACTCATCGGCGTTCAGCTTCTACTTTCTTCTAACAAACAAAACAAAGGGCTTATATGGAACCAAAGTATCATATGGGACTTTAGCTAGTATTCCTGAAGTCGCTGTTATACTCCAGGTCTTCCACAAAAGAGTATTTACGTCAGGGAAAGCTTGAAGACCACCGTAGTCTGCATGATTCCCCCACACAACAGAAAAGGTCAATCATGTACTGCGTCCAAAGACAGCAGTAACATCACATGTGAACTGCATTCTGAGTCCACGAAAGACATTTGGACTACCAATAAGCTGCTGCTTATTGAATTGGACAGCAAGGTCAATGTCAAAGACTTGAACACAGGAACAATGCGCCGCCAACGATAAAATTACAAAAAATCAAAAAATAATTATCTGTAACTTCTGTTCCATAAAAAACAAGTCACAAATGCACAAACCATCTCTGAACACAAACACATCGATTGTGCTCCAAACTGCTCCTACTTCCTCTCGTAATACCTGCTGTTAATACGTATACACTTTTTAGCGCTCGGTATCGAGGTGATCACGCGGCTTCTGGTTAGCCAATCAGACATCTATGAAAGAAGTTGGGAGGGAGCATTGCATTTAGTTAGTCAAATCACACCTACTTGTCTGGAACCTAGACGTACGCTGCACATAAGTTCCGTAACAACAGGACGTTCTCTGCAAAAATCCTGTGAAAGAAACCTTGTTGCTCCTAATCCGAAAGATTATGAAATAACCGCCAGCGCTTCTATTGGAGTATTTCGGGACATTCTTATTATGTTCCCAGAACTGGTTGAAATTCGACGATGTTTCGCAATATCTCTTAGTAAACAAATTGCGAGCTCACGGAAAACCAGATCCCCTTTGTGACTGTATTTAGGACTTTCTAGCAGGCAGTGTGTTGTTCGTATCGTGGCTATATCGTCATATGAAAAAAAGGCTTAGGAAGTACCCGAATGGAGTGTCGTATGCCAGTTTCTGTTAGTTACAAGGAGCTTTCGTTAAGTATTGCAACACACTTTTTTTCTCGGCCAGTTTCGATTGATAAATGCGTAATTTGTTATGGGACATGGTGGAATGTTCCCGCCAACCCTATAGTTTCATAAAGTTCCGATAGGTGGCGGCGCCAAAAGTACCCTTCAGAATGGCGTCTTTAAAGGAGTTACGTTCCAAGCAGAGAGCTGCCATTGACTTTTCTTTCGGCACAAAACTAGAGCACTGCTGATATTCATAGGCACTTGCAGAATGTCTACGGAGACCCGCCGGTGAAAAAAGAAAAATGGTTCAAATGGCTCTGAGCACTATGGGACTCAACTGCTGAGGTCATTAGTCCCCTAGAACTTAGAACTAGTTAAACCTAACTAACCTAAGGACATCACACACATCCATGCCCGAGGCAGGATTCGAACCTGCGACCGTAGCGGTCTTGCGGTTCCAGACTGCAGCGCCTTTAACCGCACGGCCACTTCGGCCGGCGTGAAAAAAGAACGCTGAGTCGTTAGGCGAGGCGTCTGTCTTACTCCAGGTCTGCCCGTTATCCCGCGTGCCGGCCGGCCGCACTCAGCTGTCACTCCTGCAATATTAGAACGTGCGGACACTCTCATTCGAGGTGATCGACCGATCATAATCAAACACCTCGCTGCTCATCTGGACGTCTCTGTTGATAGTGCTGACATGCTCGTCTACCAGTTGGGGTACACAAAGGTGTATGCCCGCTGGGTTCTTGCCACCTAACAGAAGACCATAAACAGCAGCGAAGGACCAGCTGTGAGGAATTTCGTGCACGTTACGAGGCCAATTGTGACAATTTTTTGAAGCACATGGTCACAAGCGATGAAGGTTGGATTCATAACTTTGAACCGGAAACAAAATGGCAGTCCATAGAGTGGCGCCACACCACCTCTTTTCCAGAGAAAAGGTTCAACGCCGCACCCTCAGACGGTAGGTCATGGCGATTGTCGTCTGGTATTCGGAAGGGGTTACATTGTTTGATGTCCTCCATCATGGTGGGCTGAAGGGTATTGCGCTACCGTAAGGAAATTGAAGAGATGACTTGAGCGTGTTCGTACCCACAAAAATGCAAATGAACTTCTTCTTCACCATGGCAACGCAAGGCCTCACAGGACTCGTCACGTCCGAGAAGAACTCACAAAACTTTTTTCTTCCTCATCGACCCTAGAGTCCGGATCTCCCATATTCTAACATTCATCTGTTTGGCTCAATGAATGACGCTCTTCGCGGGAAGCAGTATGGGATGATGGGCAGCTTATTGATGCAGCAAGACGTTAGCCCCGACGTCGACCAATAGAGTGGTACCACGTGGGGATACAGGCCCTCCGCGTAAAACGGCGTAAGAACATCTCATTGAACGGAGATTATGTCGAAAAAAAGAGTTTTGTAACAAAAGAATCGGGAATAATATGGTGCAACGGTATCCTGAGTTACACCAATCTGCGTTCAGAAAAAAAGTGTTGCATTGCTTATTGAATGCCCCTCATACAAATGATCAACAGAATATTTGTGCATATTTCGCCTTTACACTTCTTTTGCTTGTGGGTTTTTCCCGCATCGGCGCAGGTTTGGCATTGTTATTTACTGATATCATCATCAGTGTTCTGCCAAAAGGCAGGTTTTCACATGGTAGTTCTCCAGGCTGTCCGGTCTTCTGCCATCCTCTTCAGGCCTGCATAAATTCCTCTTCCCTTTATGTCATCTATCATCATGTATCTCCTTCTTCCTCTCAGTCTTCTCCCACAAACTACTCCTTCCAAAGCATCTGCTAGCAAGCACTCCCTTCTCAATGAATGTCCCATCCAGTTATTTTTCCTTTCTCTTACAACCTTCAGCAGATATCTTCTTTCACCAACCCTTTCGAATACTCTTTCATTACTCACTCTTTCCATCCAGCTTATTCTCTCCATTTTCCTCCACATCCACATCTCAAATGCTTCTAACCTTTTTTCATCCTCTCGTCTCAGCGTCCAAGTTTCTGTCACATACAGAGCCACACTCCAGACAAAACATTTGCCAAGCCTTTTCCTTAGACCTTTATCTAATTTGCCACATAAGAGTCTCCTCTCTCTGTTGAATGCCTCCTTCGCTATGGCAATTCGAGTTTTCATCTTCTGGTGACATCTCAAGTCTTCAGTTATTGTGCTTCCAAGATATTCAAATCCACTTACTTGGCTAATGGTAGATTGTCCTATTTTAATATTGGACAGTCTGCGTCTTGTACTGATGACCATACTGTTTGTTTTTGCTGTGTTTATTTGCATCCCATATTCCACACAAGCTTCATTCAGATTTTTCAGCATGTTATTCACTGTCCGCTCACTTTCTGCCACTAATACTATGTCATCAGCAAATCTTATACATTCTATTCTCTTTCCACCAATATATAAGCCTCTTTTCCCATCTAAGCCGTTCGCAATAATCTCTTCAAGGTATGAGTTTAACAACAGTGGGGAAAGGCAACAACCTTGTCTAACAGCTCGTCCAATGCTGCTTCCTTCTGACATTTCATTTCCAATGCTTATCCTTACTTTCTGGTGTAAATATAGATTCTGTATCAGTCGTCTCTGTTTCCAATCTACTCCTTCCTCTTTAAAATACCCATCAGCTTTTTCCACTCAACCCTGTCAAAAGCCTTTTCTAAATGTGTAGAAACAGCAGAGATTTCTCTACCTTTTTCCACATATCTTTCCCCCATACTTCTTAACAGGCCAATAGTATCTCTTGTTCCTTTTCCTCTTCTAAATCCGAACTGCTCCTCTGCAATGCTCTCTGATATGGCATGTTTAATTTGAAGTGTGGACGTATGCTGTTCCTGTCACTACCCTGTTACTCCCCAGCACTTAATATGTGACACTGACTGTCTGCGAGCAGTGTCAGTCATATCAAGGTGAGAGAAAGTTTTCGAAATATTTGCGAATCGAATAGCTGAGGAGGGACTTTGGTAGCAGACAGGTATTCCCCTTGTGGGATGTGGGGAACCACTTAAAACCACATCCAGGCCATCCGATACACCGACCTTCACGTTAGAGCCCCGTCGAGGAAGTAACGCTTTAACAAGCAAGGCTATCGGGGTGGGTGATTTCTTGCATACTAACAGTACAAAAATATCTCTAACAAAACTTCGTCCCGTGGATACTTTTGGTGGAAAATGCGCGTGAAAGAAAGGCGACTTGGCAACACTGTATCTCACGTGCGACAGGTGCCTTCGTTTAGTAGCGCACAGGTATGGAATACTTAAGCCCGAAAGTAACTTCCATGTGGTATGTCACTGCGAAGCAACATAGCTCAAAGAAACTTGGCCCGCACTTAGAAAGAACTGATACAGTATAATGCAGAAGATAACTGAAAAAATTACGCAAAGAGATGAACAGAAATGGCATTTTTGCGTTGCTGAGAAGTTCCTGTGATTCGGCATTCCATTCCTGCACCAGCGCGGCTGAGAACTGCCGGATGGTCTTTGGTGCAATACGTTTCCTCACCGCATGCCACACGTGTCCGATCGGATTTAAGTCGGGGGAACGAGCAGGCCAGTCTATTCGCCGAATATCGTCTCTTTCCAAGAACTCCTCCAACTGCGGTTTTCGATGTGGTCACGCGTCGTCATCCATAAAAATGAGGTCAGGTCTGAACGCGCCCCTGAAAAAACGCATGGAGAAGAGTACAGTGTCACAATAACGTTGACTGGTGAGTTTACCGTGTTCAAAGGTTAGGAGCTGAGTACGTCCACACCATAACACCTGGCCCACCAAAACGATCATGTTCGACAGTACCGGACGACCACTCATGTCGCGAGAGATGGGAGCTCGTTATGCACCCGGGAAGATTGTCGCACATGATCAGTTTGGTGGTCCAGGTCTTATGGTGTGGGGAAGCGTAATGTTACGTGAGCATACTGGCCTTCTAATCTTTGAACAGCGGACGTACTCCAGTCAACGTTGTTGTGGCAGCGTATTCCTTCTTTTCAGGGTGCATGCGGCCATAGGTTCATTTTTGTGGATGACGATGTAACATCGAACAGCGCAGGTGTGGGAGCTCTCGGAACAAGAGGATATTTGGCGAGTGGACCACAAGAACTCCTCATTAACCTCGAAGCCAGCATGGGAACATGTTGTATAGCACGCATTGCCGTCCGTGGTCATCACACATCATAGTAAGAACCGTGCCCCCCCCCCCCCCGCCCCCCTCCCTTCTGTAATGTCCAGGAGAACATCATAGATCGGGGTGACTTCAAAATAACTATTGTCCTTGAATAAAAGTGTCATTTCTGTCCGTCTCACTGCGTACTCCTTTCAGTTACCTTCTGTTCTGTATTGTACTGTACTGTACTATAGTTTCTTCTATGTATCGCTCAAGTTTCATCGAGCTTGGCAGTGACAAATTATACGAAATTACTTCCTTCCTTAAGTTTTATACACCAGTGTACGTAAAAGTGCTGCATAGATGCCGGCACGGTAGCTCAGCGCGTTCGATCAGAATGTAACGGGTCAGTTGAATCCGCTTGAACATTAGCCCTATTTGGCGCCCTAGCATACTGGCAGTGATTATTCCACTTTGATATTTCATTGTGTCGAAGCTACACGTAGCACGTGGAAAAGAGAAGAGCTGTTTTGCTTGCTTATTCAACCAATCACAGCCTACTTAATTCTCCCTTTAATTCAATTAATCCACAAATCGTTGTGAGTGAGTGGAAGCGATTATTGGACGCTTGTATAGCCAGCTCTCTGATGGAATCGACACAGGTATTAGTTTTGTTTCCTTTAAGTAGAGACTATGGTTAGTTTCCTTTTGACCAGTGATTCACGATCCACTTCTTCCTGCACTGACAAACAATATGCATTTTCTAGGTATACCATTTCTTGACGTTAACGTAATCTGACTGTCAGTCCACCACGTGTCTCATGCTCCGATGCTACTGGTAATTGATGCTTTGCATTTTGCATGTATTAAAATAACAAACGCAATGAATCCCAAATATGGGTACAGGATTTTTCTCCAACTGCTAGTGTAAATTTTGGTTTTCAACGAACACAGGTCCTGCACTGTGGTGCTATGGTTGAACGGTACTATTTATATCGTGGAACTCAAGGGGGAAAAAAAACAAAAAAAAAAAAACGAACCTGATGAATACCAGTACGTCTGCGGGCTTTCTTAGTGTTTCTAATTTTACAATTTTTCACTGATAGTATAATTTTTGGCCTTTGGCCCACTGTGTGCTTTGAATCCGGTTACTATGGTTACATGGTCCTAAACACATTATAGAACACAAAATTCTGAGTGTAACATGTACCTACTTGTGCGGGAAATTTCTGTTAGTTTCTGATTTTTATATTTTTATGCCGTTTTGCGTGATGGTCGTCGACACATAACCCCACACTCTACATACACTTGACGCATGCCCCTGGTATTTCCGATTGCTCTCTAATAACTTCAGTGATGGTAATTTGTAGATATAAATGTTGTTGGGTTCCTGTGTGCGTCTGTATGCAAGTGAATTGAGTTTCCTCCGCTCCCCCTCCCACATTGCAGTCCACTTCCTGAAACTGGATGTGTTCGCTTATCTTTCGTCATATTTCTACCGATTGTCCTGGCCTCAGTGCTTGTTAAGTTATTGCATTGTGATTAATTTAACATAGAATTAATTTGTTTGTTGGACAGTGTACCCTCATAGACTATGCGTGTGATGACGTGTAGAGGCGTCTTTTGATGTTATATCTACGAGAATCTTGCATAATAAATTTATCTTGTGATCGATGAACCTTAATTTACTGAACGGCACAGCATATTGCGCAATATCATTTCCCAGTAAGTACTATGTGCAAGCCCCAAAATGTTAATTTGTATGACGCTCATGTGCGTTACTTGAATTTAGATAGATTCACGATTAGGAAACGATTTATGAGGGTTTCCCGTCTCAATGTTTCAAAAAATCTTTTTTTTACATATTTTGACTTCTTACAGGCTTAAGAACGTGTGATCAAAAGTATTCTTTAGACTAGAAAATCGCACATACGCCCACTCTAGCCGCTCTCGATGTTTGGGTCGTTTTTGACTAAGATTGATATCTCATTCTCTGTAGAGCTATTTTTACAGTCTAGGTCCAAGAAAATATCGATATAGGTGTTGTCCTTGACCACCATATGTCTAGCAAATACGCTTTCGACAAAAATGAGAGGAAAAAAGCGGTTATGGCGACAATCCGCAACACGATTACTGTTCTGAAAGGTGGTGTAAGTGGAAGAGAGCTGAGATGGACGGAACACTGGATCACAAGCCACCACTGAGGAGTGAAGTTACTGAAACCATTGCCGACGTGTACAGACATCTGACTGACGACAATTTGTTTGAGAGATGCCTTGGAGGCTATACGCAATGTAGCAGTGAATTCATTAATTTGGACTTATGCTCAAAAACACATGTTTTCGAGTGTACAAATCGTCCATATTGCCAACAACTGGGCATGCGTCAATTTTGAAGACGGATAGAAGAGTGTTCTGCATAACGTGATAGTCATGGGAGCCGTTGTCGGCAGCACGGCTTCCTCATTCGCCACGAAAAGGTACGAGAAACGCCTCAAGCATTCGGACTGGCGCTCGTTCCAGATCAACGTAGAGATTAGAAATGCGGCAATAGAGAATCCCGCTTTACAAAATGAGGTCTTCTAAGAACTGGAAGGTTTAATGTGTGGCCCAGGAATAATGATAAGATGAATAATGATAAGATGAATCATTTTAAGTAACATACGCAAAAATCGAACTAAACATTTTAAAAGCTTATTTCTCGAGACTTCGTTTTTCAAAATGATTCGTATAGTTAAAAAAAAAAAGCTACTCGGTAATACTGGATGCCGTTTTGGATTTAATAAAATAGATACTTGTCATTTTGGCGTGAACCTAAAAAAAATACATTTTTCGTAATGTTTGTTGTTTATTGACATTTAAAGACTACAAAATAGGTCTATTTTCAGTACCTACTCTTTCAAGTGGCTGCCGTTGTGAAATTCACTTCAGGAAATTTGATTTTCGACACAGAGAATTTATTTCTGGTAATGTACATATCTTTAATTTTTATTGCAGATCTAATACTTCACCCGCTTAGTTGCGATATCAGCGCAGAGGTATTTTGGCCGCCATTTTATGGTACATAAACTCATCAATTTACCAGCCAAAAATTATTTACGTAGTATTTAAGATATGTACTGCTGACTGTTGATAAAAATTGGTATGGAAAAATGGTGTTTTGCGGAAAAAAAAGTTGAAGGTAAGCATAAAATAAGATTCCCAGACAGAAAACTCCCCTTAATGGGCTTGAAATTAACGTGTTGATCATAGTATTACCTTTTTTCTCCACCAACTGCTTGTCGAAGAAGAAGACACTAAACTAAACTCCGTCCGAGCAGGTCTTCAAAGACGCTAACGGTACTGACCGACCGCCGTGTCATCCTGAAGCTATAGGCTTCACAAGACGCGGATGTGGAGAGGCATATGGTCATCATACCACCCCCGCGGCCGTTGTTAGTTTTCGTGACCAGAGCCGCTACTTCTCAATCAAGCAGCTCCACAATTTGCCTCCAAGGGCTGAGCGCATCCCGGTTGCCAACAGCGCTCGGCAGACCGGGAGGTCACCCATCTAAGTACTAGCCAGGCCCGTCAGCGCTTCACTTCGGTGATCTGACAGGAACTGTTGTTACCACTGCGGCAAAGTCGTTGCTTGCATAAAAATAATAATATTCCCCTTAATTAATGGACCAGTTCAGCAGCTTGAACTTAATTAACCTGAGGTGCCTGTGCGGCTCTGGATGCGACGTAGAAGAACTAAATACTTTACAAAACGATCACAGAGGACCGAGAAAACATGAATAACCACCACTAAAAATTAAACATCCCTTTGCCAGTGGACTGGCCGCCCTCTGTAATTACAAAAAAAAAAAAAAAAAAAAAAAAAAAAAATACTGGAAAAAAAAGAATTAGTGCAGTGGGTATAATTTACGTTAAGATACTTCAGTTAGATTCCGGACCTAGGCTTTTTTTCTTTTCTTTCCTAGAACGTATGATATCTGGCTTCCTAATTGTTATGCAGGAGTTAAAGCAGGTCTTATACAAAATGCATGCAGTTATTTAATACTAACACAGAATAGAGAGAACGAGATGGCGCAATGATTAACATGCTGGACTCGCATTCGGGAGGACGACGGTTCAAACCCGCGTCCGGCCTTCCTGATTGAGATTTTCCGTGATTTGCCTAAATCACTTAGGCAAATTCTGGGATGGTTCCTTTGAAAGGGCACGGCCGACTTCTTTCTCCATCCTTACCAAGTCCGATGGGACCGATGACCTCATTGTTTGGTCCCTTCACACAAACCAACCAATAAACCAGAAATGAGAGTACAGTCACTTTATTATTATTATTATTATTATTTCGCTTCTAAAGGCTTATTTTGAATTCAAATGTTTCTCTGTTGGCTTCCGTGCAGTGTCTTTTGAATGATTGCCGTACGTCCGGTGGGGGATAAATTGAACACTTGCGAAAAGTAAATGAAAATTTTCGTTCTAAACGTAACTGTAAAAAGTACCTCAACCTTGTATGTGCATGCATGAAAAAGACAGTCTGTGAAAACAAATGGTTCTTTTGAAAATAAAAACATCGTAGTTCCGTGAGTAAGTTACAATTTACCCTGAGTTTCTTTTTTCATTCTTTGCCTTGTGAAATCGGATGAATTTGTTGAAGCACTCACAAAAAAGCAGGCTTGTTGTTTGGCGCTGAACAATCGGCTTTTTACACTGTGATCCAGCAACTTTTTATCGCCATCATCTCTTTGACATCCACTGCTAAATGAGAAACAGTTCTATACTTTTCCCAAGCGTTATAATAGCATCTACGAATGGTATTCTACTTTACAAAACCTCTTGTTTTTTTTTCTTTCTTTTTTCTGTGCGGCAGACAAGAGTCTATGGCTAGTTTCGTTAGACTGGGATTGTGTACACGAGGGACAAAACAGAGTTTCCTACCCAGCAATGCGCAGCTGGGGCGCTCACTGCATATTTAATGTTGCATCGAGTTTGACGTAGTCGTAGGCGGAAAGTTTCTCATCGAACGCTAGAAACGTCCGGAACAACGTCGGCCGCGACCTGTAACAAAAACTGGTGTAGAATCTGTAGTGTTCATGTTGTGAGTAATTAATCTTACAATAAGAGTCACAAATGGTTCAAATGGCTCTGAGCACTATGGGACTCAACTGCTGTGGTCATAAGTCCCCTAGAACTTAGAACTACTTAAACCTAACTAACCTAAGAACAGCACACAACACCCAGCCATCACGAGGCAGAGAAAATCCCTGACCCCGCCGGGAATCGAACCCGGGAACCCGGGCGTGGGAAGCGAGAACGCTACCGCACGACCACGAGATGCGGGCCGAGTCACAAATAGTGTGGGATGTCAGCAGTTAATCTGACGTCCCTACCACACAGTGCTTCGAGAGCTTCCCTTTTAACAGCACAACTCAGTCTAGGACACAGTAGTAGTAGACCCATACTTAGGCGGAGCTGCTTTTAAACTGACATCGAACAAATCTTGCTTTATGTTTAACATGGATTTCCTAAACAACTTAAAATGAGCACCATGGTAGTTTCCTTAACAAGAACAACACGGCCATTGAGATGATGTAGTGATTCGACTTTAAAGATCAGGGCACCGACAGGAAATTAAACTCCAAAAGAAGCTTGTCCATTGTAGACAGTGGAGCACTCCATGACTATACAGGGTGTTACAAAAAGGTACGGCCAAACTTTCAGGAAACATTCCTCACACACAAATAAAGAAAAGATGTTATGTGGACATATGTCCGGAAACGCTTAATTTCCATGTTAGAGCTCATTTTAGTTTCTTCCACCTACGCTCAATGGAGCACGTTATCATGATTTCATACGGGATACTCTACCTGTGCTGCTAGAACATGTGCCTTTACAAGTACGACACAACATGTGGTTGATGCACGATGGAGCTCCTGCTCATTTCAGTCGAAGTGTTCGTACGCTTCTCAACAACAGATTCGGTGACCGATGGATTGGTAGAGACGGAACAATTCCATGGCCTCCACGCTCTCCTGACCTCAACCCTCTTGACTTTCATTTATGGGGACATTTGAAAGCTCTTGTCTACGCAACCCCGGTACCAAATGTAGAGACTCTTCGTGCTCGTATTGTGCACGGCTGTGATACAATACGCCATTCTCCAGGGCCGCATCAGCGCATTAGGAATTCCATGCGACGGAGGGTGGATGCATGTATCCTCGCTAACGGAGGACATTTTGAACATTTCCTGTAACAAAGTGTTTGAAGTCACGCTGGTACGTTCTATTGCTGTGTGTTTCCATTCCATGATTAATGTGGTTAGAAGAGAAGCAATAAAATGAGCTCTAACATGGAAAGTAAGCGTTTCCGGACACATGTCCACATAACATATTTTCTTTCTTTGTGTGTGAGGAATGTTTCCTGAAAGTTTGGCCGTACCTTTTTGTAACACACTGTATATTAGATGTCAAACAAGTACTTATAGATAAGACATTCGAGTCACGAAATATTTACCTTATTTTCCACACTCTAATGTTCGATAACTTTCAGACTCATCTTCTGAGTATGCATGCAGAAGTTTACTTACTAATATTTTCAGCGTGATGTTGGTACAAGTGTTTGCTTAACTGTGACAAAGAGGCAGGAAACATTTTAAAGAATCACCTTGTGGTAAGGTAATTACCTTGTGGTAAGTTGTGTTGAAAAACACCTGACCGGATAGCAGCCGACACAGTAGCTCAGCGTATTCGGTCAGAGGGCTGGTTGGCCTCTGTAATTAAAACTCTGAGGAAACGAATCGAAGATCAACATGAACGGATGTCACGTGACGTCCGCCCAGACCAAAACGCAAAGAATAACACCGAACAAAAAAAACGATAGTTGTGGGTGTTAACACACCGCTTTCCAGAAACTTTAGCAGTGCCGGCTCCAGATCGAATCCGCCAGACGGACTGACGTCGAGGGTCGATGTGGATGCCAGTATGGAGGCCAGCCCTGATGTCGTTTTTAGGCGGTTTCCCACATCCCACGGGACGAATAGGCACCCAGGTCCCGCCCCGGTTACGTGATTCGCAATCATTTAGAAAACTTTCGCTCACTTTCTCAAGCATAACAGTACACGCAGGCAGTTGGAGTGCATGTATTACGTCCCAGGGGGTGGGGGTGGGAGTGCAGGTAACGGGCTGGGAACAAAAAGTGTATCCGGTCATCCCTTACACTAACCGCGCCACATATGTATAAAACCAGGCCAATCCTGCACCCATTCAGGACAAAGGGACAAAACAAAGAAGAAACGAAGACCAAGACTTTGTGTTCAAATTAAATTTCTTTATTTCGTCCAGCAGCATACATGAAAATGTTGTTGGCATCCAAGTGGCAGTTTCTATTGTCATTGCCTATCACCACGATCATTCATCATTTGTTACAGTACAACTGGAATCTCGAAATCTCAAGGTGTTGCCAACTTGCAGGTGCCTCAGACTACGTTGCAGGTTTTCTCTGTAAACCTTCAGTTTTAAAATTGTCCATAAAGGTGGGCGTGTATCATCGAGTGTTTTGCCGAATGGTGGGGTCTTACAGGGGGTTCATTCACGGATGTGTCTCTTACATACCCACCCACCCCAGTTCCACACCCTCAACAACCATATTGTTCGTTGTAAAGTTTAATGAGTTTCGCTGATCTCATTCATTGGCCACTGAATATTATCCATTCATTCGGTACTACAAACTTCAGGTGAATTAGGTTTGCTAAAGACTACACTCAAGACAAGTGAGTGAGCCAGTGGTGTTGCAGAATAACTTAAGCTTCGGCTAGTCCCTATCACGATACTACTTTATAGCTTAACACACGATTTGCAAACGACATTTCTAATACTTGTGATCATGATAGGAATAGCATTCAAACAACACGATAATCAACATCTAGTGCCAACATTTTAGTGAACAAATGTGTGTTGTAGGGAAAACAGTTAGATATCTACGAGCTACCTGATCAATTTTTAAAGAACTTACGGGGATGCAGTAAGATGACTCTGACGACAACGGCCGATATCGACAGGTGCACAACCCGTCAGTTTCAAGGCAAAACCGCCCATCATTTATGACATGGCCAAACAAAACGTAATAGCAGTTTTAGAAACAAGACCAAAGGAAAGTGGAACCACTAGGCAACGTTCAGGAAATAAAACTTTCACTCTTTAGTTCACACACTTTATTTAGACAAGACGACAAGATTTTTCAGTTAAAAAAATTCCCACTGTCTCCCAGTTAAGATGAATTTTAACCATCAAAAATTACACTTTTCTCTCAGCTAAAAGCAACATTTTTTAAAAAAAGAAAGGTTTTGACTATTTAAGAAAAACAACCATTTAAGAGTCACCACCAACAAATACTTTTAAGGCAAGCTACGAATTACAGTATGTATGATTGCTTTAAAACATTAAAGTATACATGATTCCACCATACTCAATAAAATCTTATAATTTTTTTCAGTTAAGAAACAAGAAGAAAACTCTTAAAGTGTCAATCATTTGAGAAAAAGAGAAAAAAGCCTTTGAGAGCCCCTGCCTTCAAGGCAAGGTTTCAGTTATGTATAATTGCTTTACATAACTCATGCTTCGGTGAGTCGACTGCTGATCCGCCATTCCTCGGTTGTCGCAAGTGCGGCCGTCCTTCCACCCCACCAGACCAGCGTCGTCTTCTACAGGCCGTGGCCCTCACGCCGGCAGAACTAGAACAAACTAAGGCAGCTGTTAACGGCCAGATCCATACCACTAGTCTAGAAGTAATTTCAGTAAACACACACGGGGGAGAAATAAAAATCCAGTGCAAAAAGACATAGTGAAACTACAGTCAATATGGAAACGCCAAGATAACAGGGGCTGAAAAGGCACTGCGAAGAAACCAAGACCCGCAACTCCACGCGGCCGTATCGAACCAAAACACCAGATAGATGTTGCGGAGACACAGAACATCCCAAGAGGTGCCCGACAGATGCAAAGGTTAAAGCAAACAGCCGCCCAACTTAGGTCAGCTCGGAGGAGGCAGCAACTCGCACAGTTCACGGTTGGAGTAAATGAAATGAAATGTCGTGTAGCTAGCTCCTCTCGTCAGGTAGACCGGTCGCCTGGTGCAAGTCTTTTGTGTTGACGCCACTTCGGCGACTTACGCGTCGATGGGGATGAGATGATGATGATGAAAACAGCACAATACCCAGTCCCTGCGCGAAGAAAATCTCCGACCCAGTCGGGAATCGAACCTTGGCCCCATAGCATGCATTCCGTCGCGCTGACTACTGAGCAGTCGATAATGATATACACCCATTATCCCGAAGATGTAGGGAAGTATCCAAAATAAATCGACTGCTGGGCCTTCCGGTCAGTTGGATAAATATAGTACAACCGCCAGCAAGGCAGTACTGTCCAGGCTCATTCTTCCAGGAATTCACATAAGCAGACGGCTAAGTCATAAGTCATAGTTTGTAAGTAGGATCAAAATTTGTGTCTGGGATCACAGCACTACAGCCATTCCACCAGATAATGGAAGTTAAAGATGACTGCGTAGCGGAAAAACGACCAGTGCGGACTATGGTCCCCTTCTACCGGATACAAACATCTGTGGCCCTCTTCTTCTGAAAAACGATGGAGTCGTCTCCTGTCTGTTCTGGCGGTCGCTGCCACTTTCGTCAAGCCAGAGCCACTCCAACCGACTCCCGTGCATCGATCGCTCCGTCCGCAGCACCGCCGATTGCGCCCTCCAGCGGCCGCCGTCGCTGAACTCGAGCTGCCGCTGCAAGGCGAGCGTCTCTATCAGAACAAAAACATCTCAGAAGCGAGCAAACAATGGACAGACAGACTCCGAAAATTCTGAGGAATCTGTGCTGTATGGTTCAACCTCCTGTGCCAGACCCACAGAAACGCCCTCCCCCTTTTGCTGTGTTGTGTGATCGGCGAGGTGGTTAGTTCTCCTTAATATGGGAGACGTGAACCCTGGACAATTTACCCGATTCAAGATTGCGCACAGTCAACTCCGACGATCTCAAAGGAATTCAAAACTGGGGTACTAACTTACTAGAACAGACCTTCCCCTGTTCTGGTTAACATTAACATCAGGGATGCGTGTAAAAGCCCGAGCACTTACCTTTCCCCTAAACTCTTTACGTTCCTTATTACGACGATCGACCAACATCTAATGGTCCCGCTGAATATTTCGATACGCCTTCTTCCTATTCTCCTGCGGTGCCTTAGCGTCGATACGCTCGCGAAGTTGCTCGTTAACTGACCACAAGTTGAACAGAGTGAATTAACTTGACAGACCAACACAGACCAACACAAGATAAGCAGGAGCAGATTCAATGACTCATGATGAGACGTATTAAAGGCAAAATTTATCCACCCCAAGGAGAGGTCCCATTTACTCTGCAAATTACAATGGAACGTAATAAGAGCCATTTTCAAGCTGCGGTTGATATGTTCCGCTAAAGATGGTTGAGGATGATAGGGGATAGTTGTGTCATGGCGGATAGCCAACTCAAAACAAAATTTCCTAAAGCCCTTTGATTTAAAAGCCTGTGCATAGTAGCTGAATAAACACCTCGGCCGGCCAAAAATGGAAATTATGATAGGGACCATAGCCCCGAGACTTGGGATTAACCAACAGAAGCGTGAGAGGTCGTCCACCACCTCAAGCACGTACTGGTTACCACCAGGAGCGCATTGCAAAGAACCAGTACAATCTATGAACCACTTATCCATGAGATAAGTTTCCCTATTGGACTGCAGAAGACCGTTACCAGGGCTGCAGTTAGGTTTTCACACTTACCATCCGCCGAAAATCCCTGTATAAGGAAGGCCAAGACACATGGCGCCTAATATTAGCGATAGTTTTGTGGTCACCTAGATGCGGTCCAACCATTATGCGATGATAATATTGGAAACAGTCTGGACAAGCTGACTGGGCAAACAGATCTCAAAACCACCTGACCCCACCAGGCCTTTATGGTTGAAATGACCAGCCACCCGTTCCCCATTCAATAACTTATTCTTGACGGTCTTAATTCTAGGATTACTGTCCTGTCCTTGCCTGAGATCCCTGAAAATTTCTGGTACTTCGGATAGTACCCCGCCTACTCAATCCTCCAGACCGGAATATTGCTCTGACTGCAGAACCCCAACATCAGACGTCCGACTCAAGGCTTACGTCACCTCATTGTCGGTGCCACGGATATTCTTCACCTTGAATTGGAAAGCTGAAATTTTGACAGCCCAGCGAGCTATACCACCCATCTGACGTGGGGCCACCAACACCCAACTGGGGGATTAATCATCAATTTCATGCAAGAATTCGAGTTACTCAACTAAAACCTAAATTTTCTAAAGCGAAAAGCACCATTAGCGGCTCCCGTTCGTAGACAGAATCCTGAAGATCTGCCGAGGACAACCTTTTAGACGCGTAGTCTACTTTCCTCTTCCTGCTCTCGGAGGAGGACTGCCGCTACACCAAAAGTAGACGCTTGGACCAAAAAAGGCAACTCGAAGTTTGGTATAGCCAGAACGGGCAGGTTGTTAGGAGCCTGCTTAACAGCTTCGAAGGATGCCGGTGAGTGTGATCCCAACGGAAATTAACTCCTTTCCTGCGTAATTCATTAAGAGGGGCGGCCAATTGTACGAAGTTACTCACATATTTCCGGGAATAGTCGACCATCCCAATGAATCTGGCGACCCTGTTTTTACCTACAGGAGGGAGAAATTTTTCGAGATTCTTCGTACGATCGTGATTATCCTAACCCCTCCAGCAGGGACTAAATGGCTTACGAAGGAATTCTGACGGCGCACCAAAGTGCTCTTAGAAGGTTTCACGGTCAATACTGCCTCCCTAGAGCTCTCTAACTCCGCTTTCAAATGTCGCAAGTGTTCCTCAAAGGTGGGGCTGTAGATAACGATATCGTTCAAATAGTTATATATACATTTAAATATTAAGTCGCTGAGCACCCAGTGCAGCAATCTAGATAAAACAGCAACTCTTGTCAACAGATCAAATGGAACTCTGTTAAATTCGAAGAGATTCCTATCAGTGCAGAAGGTGGTAACGTGCTTGGAATCCTCTGACAGCGAAAGTTGGTAATAGGCTTGGTTCAAATCCAAAACGGTGAAATACTTTGCTCCAGAGAATCATGTGAAATATTGATGAACATCAGGTAAAGGCATAGACTCCAAGATAACCTTTTCGTTCACCAAACTGTAATCAGCAACTGGTCGGAACTCCTCCTTACTAACCTTAGGAACCAAGAACACAGGGGGCTTGTAGGGGGAGGTAGAAGGTCTGCTGACCCCTTCACGCAACTTACCGTCTATCAGGCCAGGCAGGCTCTTCACCTTGGGGGGAGACAGCCTGCAGGGCGACTGACGAACCGGAAAATCGTCAGTCAACCTGATTTTGTACTGGATTTTGTTAGTCATGCAAAGCCTATTGGTGAGGACCTCCGGGAACTTACCGAGCACTCGCAACAATGGATCCCTTTGTTGGGCTCCAAATGACTCTGTTCGTAAAATCCAGTATCAGGCAGAAAGAACACACCGGTAATGAGATATTACACTAGCATAAACCTATTCGTTCCCCAGAACAAAATTTAAATTAAATAGTACGTTGTTGATCATCTAACAAATCCCGCATGGTATATAAAATCACAGCCCAGGATGAAATTGACAGAAAAATTCTTAAGCACTAACAAGTCAACCGGCCAGAAAAACTTCGCAATACTCATACTAACCACCAACTCAGGAACTAAAAGCAGCTGGTGGCCGCCAACAGATCGACACTTCTGGGGAGAAGTTCGCAATGGAGCAAATTTACATTAAGATCGATAGTCCAGTCATCAATGATAGTCCAGCAGCGATACTAAGTTCCAAGAATTAACAAGGGCACAGACTGGTTCATTATTCAACTGAGCACACACAGATGGTAAGGGTTTTCGCACTACGCCCCCAATTCGACGACAAATCCTAGGAAAGGAAGATATAAACTCCTTTCACGACTCCTGACACTGTCAACTGTTATCTACCCTTTTCGCTGAAGCGGACACTCACGAACAAAATGTCCCCCCTGCCGGCAACGCAAACAGACTATAGATCACTGTCGCGGTGCACTGTCATAATTTAGGTTGCCAGTAGCTCCCAAACAACCAAAAGATGATTGAAGCCACTGATTATCAGCGTAACTAAGCCCCTCAATGCTGGAAACCAAGGAACCTAATTAATCAAAGGTGGAGGGTTTGCTAGTAAAGGTGATGCAAGATCGATCCTCGAGCGTCATCCCTTCCAATATATTCCCGACAATTTGACCCTCGGGAACTTGCAATTTTAAGGCCAAGCCAGCGGTTCGGATCCGTTCAATACATTTACTCAAGGGTTGATTACTTGACTGCACCCATCAGTACTACTTACAACGCAACTCGTTGTTCAAACTGGGTGTCACTTTGATACTGACACCCACTGACGTAACTCCTTTAACCCCTTTCCCTCGCCGGCCGCGGTGGCCGTGCGGTTCTAGGCGCTTCAGTCCGGAACCGTGGGATTGCTACGGTCGCAGGTTCGAATCCTGCTTCGGCCATGGATGTGTGTGAAGTCCTTAGGTTAGTTAGGTTTAAGTAGTTCTAAGTTCTAGGGGACTGATGACCTAAGATGTCAAGTCCCATAGTGCTCAGAGCCATTTGAACCCTTTCCCTCCAACAAAATATCAGCAAATATTTGACTCAGTGCCGCACTAGTTAATGGGTACAATAAATAAAGAACCTGACCATGAGAAAACTTCAATGCGTCCACATGATGCTCAGATTTAACCAAAAGCCATAAAACTGCCTCGACGTCACTCAAGGACTCAATGGACAACTTATCAATTTCCCTTAGTAAAATTCGCATAAGGTATGATAGTTTGCTGAAATTACCAATAGCAAAATACTGAGGTGAAGTAAGCACTGACCAGGATTATTGAAACCAACTTGGGTATCAGAGACTTGGTCACCACACGAACTTGCTACATCCTTTAAAGCAAACCGACTTGCAACATCTTGCTATTTAGCAACATGGCCCTGCAGCTGTTGAATAACTTGCACGTGTTCAGCATCAGGCTTAAGATAGCCAAGATCACTAACCCAATTTTCTCAGTGCAATAGTTGTGCCTGAAGGCGAGCAAGTTGTTTACGAGTGGGAGGTGGGCCGTCAAGAGGATCAGTGTTCCGCCATAAACAGGCCAACGCAGCAGTTTAATGTGGCAGCGCGTCACCTACATCACCAACAGTTTCTATTGTGACGACAGGAGCCTTATCCAACGCCAATCTCAACCGAGCAAATAAGATCGGAAAAGCTTCCCCCTCCAGCTTAAGGGAAAATGGCAAATCTAAGCTTCATAGGCGATCTGCTCTTTCTCTAACAAGTTGAGCCCCGAGCGACGCCGCGACTCCTTAGTGAACTGTGGCCGGAAAATTACAAATGTATAAGAAACAATAAACAATCAAGGTGAAATATGCTTAAACGTCCCCCCTCCCCCCCCCCCCCCCCCCCGCCCAGCAATAAAAACCATGCTCCGAACAACCAGTTGACATGACCAAATAAAACGTAGTAACAGTTTTAGTAATAAGGACAAAGGAATGTGGAATGGCTAGACAAGCTTCAGGGAAATCACCTTTCAGCCTTTTTTTTCAGTTAAGAAACAAGAAGAAAACTCTTGAATTATCAATCATTTGAGAAAAAGAGAAAAAAGCCATTGAGAGCCCCTGCCCAAGGTACACCTTCAAGGCAAGGTTTCCGTTATGTATAATTGCTTTACATTACTCTTGATTTGGTGAGTCGCCTCCCGAGCCGCCGTCCCTCGGCTGTTCAAATGGTTCAAATGGCTCTGAGCACTATGGGACATAACATCTGATGTCATCAGTCCCCTAGAACTTAGAACTACTTAAACCTAACTAACCTAAGGACTTCACACACCACCATGCCCGAGGCAGGATTAGAACCTGCGACCATATCAGCAGCGCTGTTCCGGACTGAAGCGCCTAGAACCGCTCTGCCACGACGTCCGGCCCCCTTGGCTGTCGCAGGTGCGGGCGTCCTTCCACCCCTTCAGACCAGTGTCGTCTTCTACAGGCCGTGACCCTCACGCCGGCAAAACTAGAACACACTAAGACATCTGTTAACGGCCAGTTCCATATCACTGGTGTAGAAGTAGTCTCAATAAACACATGCAGGGGAGAAATATAAAGCCGGCCGGGGTGGCCGAGCGGTTCTAGGCGCTACAGTGTGGAACCGCGCGACCACTACAGTCGCAGGTTCGAATCCTGCCTTGGGCATGGGTGTGTGTGATGTCCTTAGGTTAGTTAGGTTTAAGTAGTTCTAAGTTCTAGGGGACTGATGACCTCAAAAGTTAAGTCCCATAGTGCTCAGAGCCATTTGAACCATTTTGAGAAATGCCAAGATAACAGGGACTGGAAAGGCACTGGGAAGAAACCAAGGCCCGCAATTCTACAAAGCCGTATCGAACCAAAACACCAGAGAGATGTTACGGAGGCCGGCCACTGTGGCCGAGCGGTTCTAGACGCTTCAGTCCGGAACCATGCTGCTGCTGTGGTCACAGGTACGAATCCTGCCTCGGGCATAGATGAGAGTGATGTCCTTAAGTTAGTTACGTTTAATTAGTTCTAAATCTAGGGGACTGATGACCTCAGATGTTAAGTCCCATAGTGCTTAGAACCATTTGAACCATTTTTTAAATCTTACAGAGACCCAGAACAACCCAAGAGGTGCCTGACACATGCAAAGGTTAAAGCAAACAGCTGCCTAACTTAGTTCAGCTCCAAAGAACGCAACAACTTCCACAGTTTATGGATGGGGTTAATGATACACACCCATTACACCGATGATGTAGGAAAGTACTCAGAATAAAGCACTAGATGGGACTTCAGATTGATTGGATAAATATAGTACAACTGCCAGCAAGGCGACGCTATCCAGGCTCATTCTTCAGGAATCCACATAAGCAAACAGCTAAGCCATAAGTCAGAGTTTGTAACTAGGATCACAATTCGTGTCGGGGAGCAAAGCACTACAGCCACTCCACCAGATAATAGAAGTTAAAGAAGATCACTGAGTAGCAGAAAAAAGACTGGTGTGGGCGATGATCCCCAACAATTGGATGCAAACACCTGTGGCCCTCTTCTTCTGAAAAACGATGGAGCTGTCTACTGTCGGTACTGGTGGTCGCGTCCTAGCCTCTGTTGCCACTTCCGTCCAGCCAGAACGACGACCCCTGACTTCCCTGCATCGATCACTCCGTCCACAGTACTGCTGATTGCGCCCTCCCACGGCCACCATCGCTGAAATCGTGCTACCATCGCGAGGAAGCGCCTCCCTCAAAATAAGAATGTCTCAGAAGTGAACTAACAAAGAACAGACAGACGCCGGAAATTCCAAGGAAGTTGAGCCACACGGCTCAAGTTTTTTTTCTTTTCGACAGCTGCACACCCTGCCTTTCTGAAGCAAGTAAGCACTTTGCAAGCGAATTTAAAACGCCGGTTTGCAGTTTGCAGAGCAGTTCGTTATATATTAAGCAAACAATACACACACACACACACACACACACACACACACACACACAATGTAAACGCTAGTGTCACCACGCAACCATACATGACCGACATCAAAACTTATCGATAATTTTCCGTTGAAAATTACTGGGTGTGCGCCTGTCGAAATATCAGTGATTGTTGACGACATCTCCCAGCTGCATTCTGCAAGTTATTTAAATATAGTATGTACCAGGACAAACCCAGGTCATACATGATCAAATATATCCAGATACTCCTCTGTAATGCGGAACTGACCACTAGGTGTCACGAGACTTTGTTTTCCTTTATTGTCATTTCGTTCCCCTGTCCCATATTGTCATGAGAGGGCTGTCAGCGGCACAATCCGCCGCTCTTCAGACACGAGACATTACATTTTTTAAAAAAGATGACATAAAACATGTAACAAGGCGATAAGAAAGGGGTATATATGAACATAATAAGGGGGAGGGATACAATGGGGGCTAAAACTACACTGACATGGAGACATTCATTCTGGGACACAGCTAGAAAAGACCCACATTAAATTAAAAATACATTTGATGATGAGCATAGCATGTAAAGACATCAGAGTCACAAGTACAAGATAAAAGTAGGCCACAGTATTAAAAGTCCACACCAGAACGCAGCACTTAAAAACCACAGTATGAAACATAAAACACACGACAAGGATTAAAACAGCTAGGAGGGACCTGCCAAGGGAGGGAAATCGTGAGAGGAGGGAAGAGAAGGAAGAGGAGGGGTAAGTAGGGGAGGAGTCTGGAGAGGGTGGGATGAGAAAATGGGATCAGGTGCACACCAAGGGGCAGGAGATGGATGGGATAGGAGTGGGAAAGCAAGCCGGGAAGGAATGCAGAGACTTGAAAGGGGTTTGCCAGATAGGTAGGTGGTGTAGGACCAAGGGAAAACCGCTCATGGGAAGGGAAAGATGAGGAGAGGGAGCCCTGGGGAGTGGGGGGAGGGGGCAGTAAAGCTGTGGTTAGAGTTCGTAAGAGAGATAATATCAGGGTGAAGATCGCCATCTGAGAGGGGTACTTGCGGAATTTGCATTGGTAAAGGAGGTGGACGGTGTGGAGATGGAGAGAGGGTGGGACACAATGCTGAAGGCACAGAAACAGACAGGGGGTGGAGATGATGGGAGACACCAGGGGGTTAGGGAAATCGAGGCAGCAGATGAAGTACAGGATTCAGGTGTGTTCAAGGAAAAGGAGAATATGTGAGAAGGGGATGTGGTCACATACAATCCATTTGGGAGATGGGAGGCAGATATGGAAAGTGAGGCAGAGTGTATGGCGTTTAAGGATTTGGATGGTTTTATAGAATCTGGGTTTGGGTGGAAATCCAGGTGATGCTGGCATAGCAAAGGATGGGGTGGATCAGGGATTTGTAGATGTGAAGGATGGTAGAAGGAAGCAGTCCCCATGTCCAGCCAGACAAGAGTTTCAGGAGGCATAGCCTACTGTGCGATTCGTGTTGGATTGTAAGGGAATGGGGAGTGCAGGTGAGATGATGGTTGTGGGTGAGAACAAGGTATTTCTGGGTAGCAGGGAGCTTGATAAAATGACTATAAATGGTAAGGTAAAAATAATGGAGCTGGAAGGAGGGGATGGTGCGTCCTACAAGGATTCCCTGGGTCTTGGAAGGGTGATGTTAAGGAGCCACTGGTTGCACCAAGTGGTGAACTGGTCGAGTGGGTTTGAAGGGTACTTTGGGACCGTTGAAAGGAGAGATAGAGGGCCAGGAAGGTGGTGTCATCAGCAAATTGGAGGAGGTGAACAGATGGGGAAGGTTTGCGCATATCTGCAGTATATAGTAGATACAGTACATGGGAAAGGACAGACCCTTGGGGTATGCCCATGGTGGGATAAAACACACGGGAGTTGGTATTGTGGATAGTGACACAGGAAGGAAGGTAGGAGAGGAACGAAGCACCGAGATGGACAAAATTGATAGGAAAGGAGTAGGTTTGGAGATTAAAGTGGAGTCTAGAATGCCATATCCGGTCATAGGCGATCTGGAGGTCGAAAGAAACAAAAATAGTGGAACGACGGGAGTCAAGTTGGAGGGAAAGAAGACTGATAAGTTTAAGGAGCTGTTCGTGGAGCCAGAAGCCACACTGGGTGAGTGCAAGGGGGTGGTGCTCATTGAGGTGGTCATGAATATGTTGGAAGAGGACAGACTCAAAGAACTTACTGAACATGGACGTAATGCAGATGGGATGATAGGAGGAGGTGTCAGAAGGGAGTTCATAAGGTTTAAAGGACAACAGGAAGCTGGAAGTCTTCCAAAGGTTGGGGTAAAAGCCAATGGAGAGGATGATGTTATACAAGGTAGCAAGGACAGTCAGGAAAGAGGAGGGGATTGCTTGAGGTGACAGTAGGTGTCACAATCATAATCAAGGGCTGTGTTACCTTTGTAGTGGAGTATGAGTTTGATGTATGTGCTCTAATGGGAGTAATCTCAGGGGGATGACTGGCGGGATAGAGGTATCAGTGCGGTCAAGGACGGTGGGGAAGAGGGAATAATCAAAGTGGGGATGGAGAAGACCTCTGAATGGTGGAAAGCAAAATGGTTAGCCTTACTGAGGT
The DNA here is from genome assembly GCF_021461395.2 of Schistocerca americana. Classification (NCBI taxonomy): domain Eukaryota; kingdom Metazoa; phylum Arthropoda; class Insecta; order Orthoptera; family Acrididae; genus Schistocerca; species Schistocerca americana. Next base: position 548,834,360 of record NC_060119.1, read on the forward strand.
TGTCAGGGAAGGGGTGGTTATCGTGGAGAAGGGGTAATGCATTGTGAGATGACTACCAGTAAGACGGTCGAAGGCAGACCAGTACTTGGAGGAGTTGATAGGGAGGCTGATGTTGAGTCATGTACATGTCTGGCTACATATGTCTCATTGTAATTGCCAGTGGTGAAGGAGTTTATCTTGGTCATGGTTGTGAAGGAAGTAGTGTGGGAGCCTGTGGGATTCATGGAGAAGAAGGATGGGGTGTGAAGGAGAGTAGGATGGCGAGGGTGAATAATTATGGTAGGAATGTGGTCCTTTATGGCGTCAGTGACGATCTTCTTGAGGAAGGATGAATGGGCGACATCGGTACATCAGTGGGTTGCGGAAAGGTAAGCGGTTGGCTTTCGACCTAGGTGGCTATGGATTCCCAATAGGTATCCCAGTCAGCTCGGCAGTAGTCATGAATGAACTTCGTAGGAGCAACACAAAGTGGGTAGGAGGTGGGCAATGGGCTGAGGCGTTGATGAGAAGGACTGAGACGTGGTCGCTCCCAATAGTGTCTAGGACTTCTGCAGTAGTATGAACAAGGACGTTGGGAGAAGTAAGGATGACATCAGGGGTGGAGTCACTTACAGGATGGGTTTACTGGTTGGAAGTGAACAGAGTCAATGTAGAGGGTGGCAAGGAACTGATGCCAGTGCTGAATGGCGTCAGGGTCATGGCTGTGGATGTTGAAGTCTGCAGCAATCACATAGGTGGGAGAGTAGTTGCTGGATGGATATAGATTGCTGCACAGGTGACTGTGAGGGAGGAAAAAAAGACGCTGAGGATGAGGTGTTCGGTCAAGTCACTGAGCAGGGGCTGTGGCCAGACAGGGATATGCTTGAGGTGGCCATTAGCGACCCACCTTGTGCTAGGGTAAGGCGATTATCAGTACAGTGAAGGAGATAGAGAGAGGTGTGGACAACATGGTGAAGTTGTAGGAAAGTTTCGTTGAGGATGAAGGAGTCGACCTGGTGCTGGGACAGGGATGCACCGAGAGGTATTTGCTGGCAAGGAAGGAGCTGATGTTTTGATAGAGGAGACGATACTGGTTGTGCACCAAGGTAGGGAGGGGGGAGAGAGGCTTAAATGAAGGTGTCGAGGTGGATAAAGGCGAAGTGGGCCTGGTTGTGAAAGTAGGTGGCGTAGGTGTTCAAATGGAAGATGGAGCAAGCGGCAAGGGCGAGCTGCTGAAAGGGGTGGGGGCGTTGGAAGGGGTGGTTGTTCTGGAGAACTATGGTTAGTACACGTAGGGTGAGGGTGGAGGTAATTGCTAGGGTGGAAGGGCTGACCGATGGGGTGAATGGGGCAGTGAGCTTGGGATTGCAGGGAGGGGGTTTTGCCTTGCATTTGTAGGAGTAGATGGGATGGGCTTCGGAGCAGGTATTGCAGGAAGGAGGAGAGGCAAGGTTAGGACAGTGGTTTAGGAAGTGTGAGGCTTTACAGTGGGGTCAGGTGGGGGGGGGGGGGGGCGGGGGAGGTTGCAATGTTGGCTGAGGTGGTCATTGTAGAGGAGCCATCGTTGGCAGTGTCATGAGAGTCGAACCCACAAATATATAAAGAAATGGGCACAATTGTGTTGTCAGAAGAGAAGCAGTAACAACAGAATGGATATGTATCAGTTGACGCATATCAGTGACTTGGAACATGAAGTAGTCATAGCATGTTACCTGAGTAACAAATCCATCATGGACGTAAGAACGATTCTAAAGCTTTCCAAGTCGACTGTGAACTATGTAATTGTGAACTGGAAACGTGAAGAAAAACCACAGCTAAATCAAAACTAGGTAGACCTCATTTATTGATGCATGGGGATTATATATCACTGTGGAGTAGTGTTATAATAAATACCAGCAGATCAGATAGCACAATGATGGTGTTTAGGGAGTCAAAATGAATGGTGTACAATAGTCGAGCAGCTTCTTGTTAGATACACGTTTCTATAGTCCTCTTTCTTTCGCTCTACAGCCTAGTGTTTGCTGCTTTTAATTTTTCTGGCAGATTAAAAATGTCTACCGAACCGAGGCTCGAACCCACATCTTGCTTTCCGCAGGCAGCTCTGTTACCAACTCCGCTCTACATGCATGACACACATCCCCAGTCATAGCCTCACTTCTGCCAGTAACTCTCTCCAGCAAACATTCTCCTGCCCACTCTGCGGAACTAGCGAACAGCGTGTACACCGCTCGACAGTGAAAAAATTAGTTCTGTAAACTATTCCCCAAGGCTGTGGCTACGCCATATCTCCACAGTATCCTTTCTCGCAGGAGTTTCAATCCCACAAGGTAAACAGCAGAGTACTGTGTTGTATGGAAGTGAATCAGAGACTTTGAGAACAACTGGGAAAGAAGTGGTGTGTAGCATTTGAGATTTGGTATTGTAGAAGCATAGAGCAGCATTATTTACAAGAGGATTTGTAATAATATGTTTTGAAGAAAAATTTTGGGGAAATGAGGTGATATGACTGCAAGAATGACAAAGACAATTTTAAGGTAATGCAATCTTTTTATATGTCAGTTTGTAGTGTCTTATTGTAAGACCATTGTGTAGGGTTTAAGTTTGCTGTAGAAATTTTATAGTGAAGCACATGGACTTGTCTGATAGTTGAAATAAGTGTCAATGGAAGTATTTGTACACAGGAAAGTTGTAAGAAATATTTTTCTAAATTATCTATGTGTGATAACTTTTTGAAAAGGAGAATTATTGTCATGGCTTAGTGAAGCACAGTTGAACTTGGAGCCTTGTTCTCATTTATCAGTCGTTTAGTTCCTCATTTTGAGTATCTTACTTGCATGACTGTTTGCATTCTCGCATTGTACATCGCGAATTTGTACTGAGAAATACTTTTATAAAAATTGATAAGATACCATCTTGTACTGCACATAGTATGTACGGAAAATGAAATCTGACTTTTGACAAACTCATTATCTTAATAGTAACAGGTTGCAGAACAGACGAGCGTTCCGTGCACACAGGTATGCCAATAAACTTAATTACCTTCTCATGTCCACTCTCTCAGAGTGCACTTGTGAAAAAAAATCATATCAGTTCAGAGACTTAACACTAGTGAAAGATTTCAGTAAAGTACTACCTTGTGAATTTTCAAGCAGTTTTATTAGAAAGTTAGAGCTGTTAATTCTTATGTTTATTTGCTCTTAATTACAATAACAGTTCTGGTACAGTAATTGTTTTCAAGAATAAGATAAAGATTAGCAATATTCAGGGCCACCATTTTAATCTGTGTCATTTGTTTTGCAGTCACATAGCATAGCAAATTTCATAAAACGGATTGCTTTCTCGCAGACAAGTTGTTCGACGCACCGGCTAGGCAGGATTTCCGCAGACGAGTTGTTCGATGCATCGGCTAAGCCGGATTTCGCATCGTGTAGCGTGAGCTCCGCATATTTCGGTTCAAAATTTAATTTCCACATATATCTGTTGCCCTGCACCGAAATTTGCATATTTGTATACCACAATATTTTTTTTATATTTTTCAGATAACAACCAGACACTTACAAACATGAGTTTAGAAGTTTAACATTAAACTTTTAATGTTCTCTGCTGAACAGGCGGTGAAGGATTATGGGGGAAACACCGACCAGAAGAAAATACGGGTTGATCGGACATGCGTTAAGATTTTGGATGAATTACTTTGGATATTGGGCAGCATCATGTGTCAATATATCGGGGAATAACATCCATGAGGAATCTGTAGTGGACAAATTATTAAAAGGGGTAAGATTGTAAAAAATTGAGGACGTAAATCATACTCTAATAGTGTAGGTGAGTTTCTTTTATTAGGAATGTGGAATTGAATTAAATCGGATATATTGATCATTTGATTTATTCATCATCCCGCAGCTTAAAAATTATGACAAAAATGCATAACTCTCAATTATATTTCATAAAGGCATCCTGTGGCAACACAGTTACTTGAGACAACCTGTGCGAACGCAAATCTGTTAATCTGACATGAGGGTCGGGGTGAAAGTTGAAAATAAATCGCTAAGTGTTGAGTGGTCGTCTTGGAATGAGTTAGTAAAGGATGGAATTGCTGAAGGCAGCATTTAGAATTATGGAAAATAGTACCACGCCACTTTTTTGGAATTTGGAAGCCAACGTTTCCTGACTTGCAGGATAACTCGTTAGAGTGAAGCTCTAAGATGTTAAAGTTGTAAACTGATTTGACTTTCCCTACACCTCATGCAGAAGCGGCTTGGTTTTGCCATATTGTAGCTGCTGGGGTGGGAGAAATACTGCGACCTTACTCTGCAGCAGCACAAGTTTCCTTCCTTTTAAGATGACATCAGAGTTGAAGATCTGTGATGTAGAAGCCAAGACGAGGAAAAGGTTTCTTACTTTCTTTCTTTTTTCGACGGCATCTGCCAAGGAAGGCTTGCTTTACTGCGTTTTCCGTTACAAGTTAGAAAAGTTGATTGACTGCATTCTATTTCCTACCAGTTCCGAGGAATTTCCTTTCGGCATTGCGGTGCTCTCAGCCAGTCTGGGAAAAGTTCCTGATTAACCAGCATTCATATTTCATATCTTCTTAGAGAAAGTATTTTTCTTTCTTTTTTGTCTAAAAGCCGTGCATTCAGCGACATCCAGCGGTTTTCAAATACCGAGAGCTTTCTTTTCACCTGCCCGATATCGATTTCTGTCCGGTGTCAGTGCCAAAAGTCGTGTCTGCGTTCGATAGACAATAGTGCTTTCTGCTAAGGTTCCTGTTTACTCCATATCAAACTTTCCTGCAGGTGATCAATACAGGAAGCTCTCCCTGTTAAGGAATTCATACGGCGGTGCTGCAGGGCGTCAGAGAAAGCTCTGCAGGCCCTCGTCCATTGTGTGACTGCCATGGGGAAGAAGCACAATGGGGTGTTCAGTTGACTGGCCGTTTCGTCTAGTTTGCTTCATAACGTTTTCTTACTTCCAAACAACATGCAAGATAATTTTTATACTACTGCAAGTAATGATCACTCGTAAAGTTAAGATCAATTAATTTTTCAGATTGAGGTTGGGTCTCTAATTTGAATCTGTTCTGAAAAATGATGCTGTAACAATATGAAGAGATTGGCACAGGAGAGAAAATCGTGGCTGGTCTCATCAAACCATTCAGGAGACGACATCGCTGGGTAAAAATGTATAATTAATCCACTTGTACCTATTCGAGCACCTCCATCGTCATCGCCCAATTAATATTCTGTGGGTATTGGGAGCAATTCAGGTGGAGCACAAGCTCTGACTGGGGAAAGTGTAGGAGAGAACCGACTGCGGCCTTGCTGGAAGAACAAACCTGTCATTCACCTTACCTGCGTAGAACAACCAAGGGAATCCTAATTCTGGATGGCAAGACGGTGACTACAGCTATGATTCATCCATACACGATTTTTTTTTCCTTTATTGGATTTCGGTTTCCCCTGAAGGGGGCGGTCTGGCAGCAGCTTAGTATGCTGCTCTTCAGCCTACAGAATTTTTAAAACATAAGAAGATAAGAAACAATAAAGGCAGGCAATGAAATGATGACATAAATTGTGAAACGGAGGAAAATTGTGGGAAGTCAAAACATAAAACAAATGTTGGGTGATGATAATAAAATACACAGGAAGCAGACAGGGAAAATAGTAGACAGTCTGGTTTCTCTTCGCAAGAGATATAAAAATCACACCCAGCAACAGTATGATGTCAATCACTGGAAACACTGCACTAAAAAATCCGCACGAAGGTGACACACCACAAGCAAGGGCATATGGGGGGGGGGGGGGAAGGACCTGGACGGATGAGGGGGGAAAAAGGGGAGGAGAGGGAAAACGAAAGGCGGGGGGCACCGACGGAGGGAGAGGACTCAGAAAGGGGGAAGCAGGGTGGACGCGAGAGGGCATGGGGAAAGGCAGAGGAAGGAAATGCAAAAGGACTCGGGGGAGAGAAGGGAGGCAGAGAGAGGGTAGGCGGGTTAAAAAACGGGATGGAAGGGAGGGGGGAAGAGGGAGCCTGGGAAAAGGGTACAGGAAAGGAGGGGGAGGTGAGGATCAGAGTTGATAGGAGGGATGAATGGAGGGAGGGAGGACATCATCCAGGAAGGGGAGTTGATGGAAGCCACCTTGGGAAAGTAGATGAAGGGTGTAGAGATGGAGTACACAGACAATCATGTGGACATGAATTATTGCAAAGTTAAACAATGGAAAATCTAGATAGGAATATCAACAATGTACGAAAAGACAGATGACTACTTACCATAAAGATAACACTCTAAGTTGCAGACAGGCACAATTAAAAGACACTTGCACATAAGATTTCGGTCTGGGCCTTCGTCGGAAAAAGAGAACTATACACTATTCATTCACACAAGCAAGCACACCTCACGCACACATGACCGCCAGTTGGAGCAGAATCTATCATTTCCTACATTGTTATTACAAAGTTAAGTATTTCATCTTGCTCAAGTCACAATAAAGTGGTTCAATATTTTGAGTCTGTTATAGTATCAACTCGGCCTCCTGAAGTAAATCTATGAGTCCACCACAGTGCCAACAAGTGCTTTTCGTCTGGCACAATAAACAGTACGACTATAATTAAAGAAGCCAACCACAGATTGATCTTATAAGAGATCTGTTACAATAGCAATTGCTATAACACTGACTACACGCACTAAATACATATGATAATTTCTTTGATTGTAGTTTACCGACTGGACAAATGATGTTGATGTATATTTTGGGACGACATGGTCACAAGGGAAGTGACCATGAATTTTTAATAATTTTATACACACATCTTGACAAAAAAAGGAAGCACTCAAAAGACATGGTAGGATAACGATATAATTTTGTACACATACACGCCATTGGCGGGTATGTCCTGTAAGTGATTAGAATTGCAATTCTCTGAAACAGGCTGAATGGCACCAGAATATGTTAGTGTTGTTCGTGTTTACTGTTGTTACCAAACTGGTAGGCTATATGAAGGACGTAAACAAGGCCATATTTTGAGCAATCAAAGTGAAGGCCGCGGAGATGCCGCATACTAGTCTGAGACAACGTTACAAGAGACCTGGCATAGTCCATTAGACCATATGGTCAAATAGTGCGCTATTCAGATTCGTGGGGCGTTCGGATGTGACGAGGGCCCGATTGTGGACTGCATGGGAACGTGACGGCAGGCATACTCATCAAGTCTCTAGTAGACTACGTCTGATTACTGCAAGGGAGGATCTCCATCCGTAAGTAGGCTGTTTAGGTTTTTATATTGGTAACGCCACGTAGCGCTCTATATGAAAATCACTGGCTGTGCTGTGTGCAGTCTGTGGCTGGTTTGCATTGTTGTTGGCTATTGTAGTATTGGGCTGTTGGCTGTTAACAGCGCGTAGCATTGCGCAGTTGGAGGTGAGCCGCCAGCAGTGGTGGATATGGGGAAGTGAGATGGAGCATTTTTGAGAGCGGATGATCTGGACATGTGTCCATCAGAAACAGTACATTTGTAAGAATGGATGTCATGAACTGCTATATATATTATGACTTTGAACACTATTAAGCTAAATACATTGTTTGTTCTCTATCAAAATCTTTCATTTGCTAACTATGCCTATCAGTAGTTAGTGCCTTCAGTAGTTTGGATCTTTTATTTAGCTGGCAGTAGTGGTGCTCGCTGTATTGCAGTAGTTCGAGTAACGAAGATTTTTTGTGAGGTAAGTGATTTGTGGAATGTATAGGTTAATGTTAGTCAGGGCCATTCTTTTGTAGGGATTTTTGAAAGTCAGATTGCGTTGTGCAAAAAATATTGTGTGCCAGTTTAAGCACAGTCTTGTATAATTTTTCTAAGGGGACGTTTCATATGGCGACCCTGCCAGGATACCTCACTGGAATCTTCTGATTTTTTCTTGTAGTTTGTATAATTAGTGTAGCTATTGTTTATTGCTAGCATGTAATTCTAGAGAGAATTTCCTTTGTAGTTGTAGTTTGTCATTGTTATACAGTAAAACACTTGTGGCATGCATGTAGATTTGCACCAAGCATTTCACAGCTGCACTTGCAATTAACTAGATATTATTTTCAGTGCTATGTTTATGTGTTTTCTTATTTTGCTCTTAAAATTGTGCTTTTCTGTGTTGTCGTGTGAAATATTGTGACAATAACGATGTGTGAAAAACGTAATACTAGGCTCCAAAGTAAACTGAGAAATGACAGTGAAGTCGAAAGCAGTGTGTTAGCGCCACCATGTAATGAATTACCAATGTTCAAACTAGTAATTTGGTAATTGTGCATAGGGAAATGGAGCGGGCGGCAAATAATGGTGTAGACAGTGAAACAAGGAGTGAACAGGGAAGCATTACCGATCGATCGGTCGGCAACAGCTCGCCTCAGGAATACGAAATGACAGAACACAATATTTCAAATACTGTAGACTCAGGTTTTGGGTCCTTACCGTTTTCTCAAATAAGTCAAGACACATTTTCTGATCTTCAAAATGTGAATGTTGCCGGTGCAAATGCACTGCCGAAAAGCATAGAGGAACAGATTCCAGTCACTAATACATTATTATTGCAATTAATGCAACAAATGAAACAAAATCAGAGATAAACACAGCAACAGTTAGACACAATGGAACAAAATCTTCAAAAGTTAGACACAATGGAACAAAATCAGAGACAAACACAGCAAAAGCTTCAAAAGTTAGACACAATGGAACAAAATCTTCGGAAGTTAGACACCACACTTGAACAAACACGTGAAGATTTAACTACTGAGTTACATAAAATCGAATCGAAATGTCAAAAAGTCTGTAATGACATAAAAACACAAATTTGTGAGCATTTCCAACCTATTTTTTCGCGTCATGAAAATGCATTACAGTATCACGAAGCAGCCATAAAGGAACTGCAAACTACTGTTCATGAAAATCACGACACCTTGCAAGCTAAAATTGACTCAGTTGCATCTACCGATTTGGTTCCGCAACTTGCAAAAACTTAGGAAAGCTTAAAGGACACAGTAGACACTCTGAAAATTGGTTCAGAAAGACACATGGAGGAAATTAGTTCATTATCAGAGAAAGTAGTTGAACTAATGGATCAGCCAAATAATTTATCTACGAAGGTAGATGGTAATCTGAATGACACAAAACCGGTAGTCTTTAATGACACAGAAGAGTGCGAACAAATTAGGAAATTCAAACAAAATCAGAATCAAATTAATACGCAACACCAAAGAGAAATCCGGGAAGTACAAGATCAGTTGACACAGGTAATACAAGAATTACATATTTTAGAGGACACTCACGCTCCAATACGGGAAGAGGGACATAGAAATACGGAACAGCCACTAAATAATAACACAGTGCATTTCGGAAATGGTTAAAGAAATTGGCAAGGTGCACCGAATTTTGAAATGGAACCGCCGAAACGACGTAACAATGACCGACATGCGACTCGCCGACACGATTATTTTGACTATAAGCTGTTCATTACCACACGCAAATTCAAAACATTTAACAATTCTGGCAACGACATTCATCCACAAGCGTGGCTTCATCAATTCTCTCATTGTTTCCCCCCCCCCAACTGGTCATTAGATCACAGGTTAGAATTTATGTGTGGCTACTTAGAGAATGAACCAGCTGTAAGAATGCGATCGGTCATTCATGATTGCCACAGTGAAGGAGAATTTTATCATGCCTTCCTCTCAGCATATTGGTCTCAAGCTACACAAGACCGAGTAAAACATAGCGTCATAATGATGAAACATTTCGAACAATCTGAATTCTCCAGTCTTGTGAAATATTTTGAAGACATGTTGCACAAGAATCAGTACCTGTCAAACCCATACAGCCTCTCAGAACGCATCCGCATTTGCTTAATCAAATTACCTGAACATTCACGACATCTTATTTTGGCAGGACGTTGCAAAGACGACATTGAAGTTTTTCAGGGACTCTTACAAGAATTAGAAATTGACACTGACAATCGCGGAACGCGAAAACAGGAACACAGCAATTACTGGTCACATCCATCGCAATTCCGCGATGAAAGAAATAATAACTGGACACGACAAGGCTATTCTCACAACACAAATCGTGACCAAAACAGACACCACCCGTATGACAACTGTTGGAAGAGTAGTAATAATTAGAGGGAAAGATCACCTCTCCGCGGTAGTGACTATCACAGAGACAATCAGAGAAAAAGACAATATGGGAACCAAAATAATTATTATCAAGGGAGACAGAATAACTTTAGATGCAACGGTCCAGCGCGCAGTTACGATTCAGGGAGAAATTCTCCACCATGTGACCGAGAAGGAAGAAACTATGGAATCTACCGACATGACGACAGACGATATGATCGTAACGACAGACCTGAATTGCATCAGAACTGGCGGGATTCAAGGTGAATTTGTAGAAGTTAGGTCTCCAAATCCCAATAACGACGCGCGCCAACAAAGAGGCAATAGGCAATGACTCACACCGCTGGCATCCACAAAACGTACTTATGAAGCTGACGATGCAGCTGCCGTAGCTAGTAATTACGTAATAGTAAAAGACATTAGGGACATCTTACTCCAGGAACACGACGTAAAACATAACAACATTGCATATCCTGTGATTCACATTACAGTAAATAACGTAAAATTTACGGCAGTACTTGACTCTGGCAGTCCCATTTCAGTAATTAGTGAAACAGCCTTTAGCAAATGTAACAAATCGAACGATTGCCCCACACTTCCGTTACGTAAGATTAAATTACAAGGTGCAATCTTTGGAAAAAGTGTAGATGTACGTCAACAAACCAACTTAGAATTCTTTTGTCAAAGCCACAGCTTCTCTACGAACTTTCTTATTGTTCCATTATTGTCGACCGAAATTATATTGGGAGTAGACTTTTTTAATTAATACAAAGCAATCTTAAACTTTCACGATGCTGAAATAAGTTTAGAGAAAGAAGGTAAGTCAATACCTTCGAAATTTGAAGATTAGTTCTCAAACCATGACGAAGAAATTAATCGGCTTTACCTCCTGTTAGACAACAGTTCGGAATTTTCGACGGAACTTGACACTAACAATCACTCTGCAAGTACTGACAGGGATGATATCGACGGCGCATTTGATACTAATGAGTTAATTCAGAATAAAATTCAAACAATTGAGAATTGTAATGACACTAATAGGCAAGACATTTTTGAGATTTTACAAGCACATTCCACAGTTTTTACTCACAAAACAGGAACAATCAAGGGATTTCAATACCAATGTCGTGTTCGTGAGCATACTAAATTTTGTGTTAGACCATACGTAATTCCGGCACATTATAGGAACCGTGTTAGAACAGAAATACAATCTATGCTTGATGAGGGCATTATTGAGCCTGCAGTAAGCTCATACAACAATCCATTACATGTTGTTGAGAATAAAAATGGATCGACCAGGCTTGTCTTAGGTTCGAGACAAATCAATACTATCATCATTCCTGAAACAGACAGGCCGAAAACGATGGAAGAACTTCTTCAAAATTTTAATGGTGTAAAAGTGTTGTCTTCTATTGATCTCAGATCCAACTTTTATTAGATCGAACTTCATCCAGAATGTAGAGAATACACAGCTTTTCTTTGTTTCGGCATTTGTTATCAATTTCGGAAACTTCCTTTTGGTTTGAACATTTCTTCGGCAGCGTTCATTCGCGGGCTAAATTCCATATTACCTGAGTTCTTAAAACGTCACAACACCTCATATGTGTATGATACTCTAATAGCAGAAGCCTCATGGGAACAACATAATCGCATCCTCAACAGCTTGTTACGTAATTTTGCAGAATCTGGAATTACAGTTAACTTGGAAAAGTCTGAATTCGGTAGGTCAAAGGTGAGGTTTTTGAGACATATTATTTCTTCTGGAAACTTCAGCCGGATCCTGAAAAGTGAGAAGCAATCAGAGCCATTCCAGTTCCATCCACAAAAAAACAAGTCCGCAGTTTTCTAGGTCTCGTAAATTTTTACCGTCGTTTTCTGAATATGCAAATTCTAGTTACACCAAAACTTTCTTCTCTCACTGGAAAAAATACTATTTGGAACTGGGACGAACAAGCACAGTTGGAATTCAATTCTTTGAAAGAATCGCTACTTAACGCGCCAATACTAGCTCATCCAGATCTGTCACAAGATTTCTGCCTTAGGACGGATTCTTCTAAAGTCGGTCTTGGTGCCCATTTATTTCAAGAAGCCACAGAAAATGACACTACTGTTTAGAAAACCATTGCTTTTGTGAGCCTAGTGCTAACAAAATCTGAAAAAAATTATTCCGTTACTGAATTAGAAGCTTTAACTATCGTTTGGGCATTTAACAAATTCCGTTTCTTTCTTTCTGGTAAGCACATAAAAGTATACAGTGATCATCGTGCATTACAATTTCTTACGTCTTCAAAATTAAATCATGACAGGTTAAAACGTTGGGCATTCTTTCTGCAAGAATTCCACTTCACAATAGTCTACATTCCCGGCAAGGAGAACATTGTTGTGGACGCACTGTCACGCGCACAGGCTGGGCTTGAGAAAAGTAACACAGAAGGCAACCTCGAGAAAAATTTCAGTATTCTTTACATTCAGAAAGTCACCTTTGAAAACTTCATCAGCACATCTTTAAAGGACATTGCTGATGAACAAGATAAAGATCCGATTTGGAAAGACATCAAAAGTAAATGGCATGAAAAGACGCACACTCAGATTCGGCATTATTATCTGGTTAGAAACAACATACTCTTCAAACGCTGCACTGTTGATGACAAGCTATGGGTACTTTGCATTCTAGACGATTTTGTTAATAAGCTCATTTCGTACATTCATTTCAGCTATGCACATTTTGGTCCACGAAAATGTTATCATATTCTTCGAACGACTTGTTATTTTAACAATATGGAAAAGAAAATTCGAAGAGTTTTGTCTATTTGTAAACTTTGTCAAAAGGCTAAACCATCTACTGTCTCACATCGTGCTCCGTTGTTTCCTATCATTTCTTCCAAATTAAAAGCATTTGCTGCTTTTGATCTCTTGGGACTCCTTGTCAGAACATCGAATGGATTTTCGTACGTTCTAGTTGCTGTGGAACTTACTTCAAAATTTGTTTCTTTCACTCCGTTACGTAAAGCCACTGGACGGTCTGTATCCAGCTCCTTTGTTAAAAATTTCTTACGTGAAGTTGGACACGTTAGTAAAGTCATTTCAGATAACGGACCGCAATTCAGATCTGCTGTTTGGTCACGCACGCTTCGGAACCATAAAATCAAACCTGTTTTCATTTCATTGTACTCACCACATTGTAACCCGTCTGAACAGATTATGAAAGACATCAATAAGCTTTGCAGACTTTGTTGTCACAGAAAGCATATAAAGGCACATTTGCATGCCGAGCGTGAGTTTCCTCGGAAACGCGAGATATTAATTAAATAAATAATCAGTGACAAATAAATAAAGCCTATGGCACACAACTGCAGCGCTGTGTCGCTGATAAAACAAAAGTACATTTACGTTACTCGTATGTTTGATTAAGAAGAAAGAGCTCTCGTTGAAGTGGTGCGAGAAGCACGTATTTTAGTTTATTGTCTGGCACACCGCCATATTTCATGATATAGAAAATTACTGCGAGTTGCAACCATACTAGGCACTCGATTCTGTAAAGAATTTATATTTATAAAAGTAAGTAGGATTATGAACTGTAGGCTTATTCATTGAATATATCTGATTTAACTAACTGTGTAATTTTTTGTTTAGTAGACAATCACCTCTGTACGACGTTTTGGCATGGCTGGCAAATTATTGTAATATTGAGATTTAGTTTATGAGTCCGCACCTACCGCAGCAGTCTTTGGAATCGATTTAATTACGAAGTCCGATTATTTCAGTTTTATTTCACGGTCAACTACGAGTAACATTGCCTTTACGAAAAAGCCATTGTCAAGCGTCTGATACCGAATAATCAAAACCTGACGACTCATAGGAGAGCCAATCATACAGATAAAAATAATTAATATTTTATTTTATTTTATTTTATTTTATTTATTTTATAAGCATCAGAATTTGGACATATATTTACACTTATTTCAAAATGTGCTGAATGCAGTGCCTCATGACTCCACTGCTTTACCACATACTCTGGTACTGAAGAATGAAGAACCACCGAACAGAATCAGAGAGCTTGTACCTTTCCCGAAAACACGTAAACTTCGACACAAAGACGTAATTGATTTGGCTATTAAAAATATAAAATCTGCAGCAGACAAATGGAGAAAACTACACGGTAAAGCAAATGCAAAGAAATTATATATTGGTCAGCAAGTTCTCATTAAAGCTCATTCATTGTCACATAAGAAGAAACACTTGAGTCACAAATTCTTTCTGATTTACAATGGACCTTACAGAATACGACGTATACCACATGATAATTCCGTTGAAGTTGAAACTCTGCGTACTAGGAAGAGTAAAGGATTGCACCACATTTTACATGTAAAACCATTTATTGAGAGATAATCTGCTTTTTAACTTTGTCTTTGCCATACAACTTATCACTTCACGTTACTAGTATGCTTTGTCAGACTTAGAAACTGTTAACATGCAACAATGTTTGAAGTTAAATATCCATTCAAGAACCAAGAGAACTTATTTAAACAGAAATTATGAATGCATTGTTATAGTGAACAGACGACACAGTGTTATTGTGTGTGTACATTCTTGCTTGTTAGTGGCACGATTACGTAACAACCATAAGGCTCACATACTTAGAACATGTACCGGTACTGATAATGAGATTTTAATGCAACATTTTGGTTTACTTGAAAATACACTCTGGATTTAAAGTACTTTCTGAGAGATATCAGATGACATAGTGGTTAGTTTATGTGACAGCTACACGATTTTATCACGACGCTACTAATGAGTGACAATTTACAATGTTGCTTTTGCGCTGTATCTGTTTTATATCTGCACAGTTTTTCTGTATTATTCTGGAAAGTAAAACATGTTTTAGTAGTAACTTTTGTGGTATAGCTACAATGAGACAGCCTTTTTCGTAGTACAACAATACGTTACATTATAGTACTTTCTTGATCATGGTAATGTACGTAATAACTACGATATCTATATGCAAAGCACTTCACTTTCGTTTATGATGAGGTAAGTACATTGACTTCAGCAGAACTTTGCTTACAAAGGACGATAACTACGACACTTCCACAGAATTATCTTACAGCAAGACGCACATTTAGCGCTACAGGACACGCATTTGAGTGATTAATTTTGTACTTAAACCATTTATTTTTCAAGATTTTTGAATCACAAAGAAAGTTTTCCGTGATACATTTCGTTCCATTGCTGTAATCAGCACACCTGAGGGTATAATTACATTAATCCTCAGGGGGTACACGCCTACTTTGTGTACTATGTGTCTGGCAAACACAAGGAGCCCTAGCTAATATGGTATTTGCTTATACAACTTTACACATCGGTACCATATTTCTCTAACACATAAATTACACAGCTATCTGATTATTTAACAGAAAAACGTAAAATTTTTTTACTACATCAGTGACACATGTTTACACAATTACACAGTTGGATAACTTCACACTTATGAAATTGTATTTTGTCTGTACTGTGTGAACTGTTCATATTTTTTCGGAAGCATTGTGATACAATGAGAGCTTTAAATGATGTATTTGGTATGGGATCATGATTTTTAAAGTACGTTTGAGGTAGATGACACTGTTGAAATGAGAAGAGAATTTTTTTTAGGTTTTGACATTATTGCAGAAACCCACGGCGTTTTAGAGATTTGACTGAGGTGTTATGATGTTATTTTTATGATGACGATGTGTATTGTGCTGTCGAGGTATGTTTATGATCAATAAGCTGATGCTATATAAGGAATTTGATTATGCTATGTATTTATTATGATGAAATATTGAAGAAGTGTCGACAAATATGTATATATGTAATAAGGTAAGGAATAATGAGTAGCGGTTAGGGACTCTGACTTGTGAAAAAGGATGTTGGAAACCAAGAATCGTACTTTAAGAGTTATGAATTGTGTATAAATGCGTAAATGTATCACAATGCCAGTGAAAATTTTTTGGACACTGTTATATTTATAGGATTTTGTTTCTACAGATTCGTAACGCAAATATTTCGACCTGTGAAATTTTATTTGTAACAAACTGTCACTGTAGCGGAAACTGCTGTCATAAATATTTCGGTAAGAAAGTTAAGTGACCGTGACATAATGTGTCGTGGGCACCCAGCTGCGCGACAGTCGCCTGGAAAAAAGCCATTACTGTGTGCCTTTCAGAGGCGCAGGTGGAGAAAAAAGGAGGCCATTATCCTTGCTATTGACATTTCTTTGTAGAAAGCATCGCAAATACGACACGCTCAAACTTGAAAACATATGATTACACTGTGGAGCTCGTAATTTATGATATTTACTAAAATGCCTAAGGAAATGATAAGAAACATTTTACATCTGTTGTCTTCCTAGTTGAGAGTTTGCTCATTTTGTTTAATATCCAGTTTCTAGCTGCACTGCAGCATTGGTTAAAATAAAATTTTATAGATGTACTAATATAGATATTTTCTGTCTACAGACCCAGTAAATAATAATTTTATGATGTACTTTCGTAGAAAAGAGAGCACAAATAGACATTTCCCTTCACAGGAATTGCAACAATAATTTTTTAACGGTTTGGTAACTTGTCTGCTAGAGTAATTCAAGGTGATGCATCACTCTAGTGTTAAGATGTGACATAGGTATTAGACATGGCCATCTTTACTGTAATATTATTTCTGCTTGAACTTTGTCATGTTTAGATATAAGTTATTGCATTTGCGGCTGCTGTTTGCCAGGCACAGTTTTACTGAATTTTACATTGTATTAAGCTAGTTTTACTACCGATTTATTTTTCTTGTTGCTGCTCATTGCCTCATATTAGTTGTATTTGCTTTCCTAATTTCTATAATGCTGCTTGTTTGGCAATTAGCATTTTTTGTCATGGCTGTTTGTGTTAATTGTTTTGTACTGCTGCATTGCCTCGTACCTTAGTATGTACAACTGAGCTCAGTAGATTTAAGTTAGCTTAAGATGGGGTAGGCTATATGAGAGAACGAGTTGTGATGAATTGGAAGAAATGCATTGAGAAGCTATAAGAATATGGTTTGGCCAAAAAAGTAGTGTACAGTAGAGAAAAACTATTTTTGAAAGAGGATGTGAACAGAATACAGAAAGCATCCTTGGATAGGATTTTTTTGGCTGGAGCAAATGTTGAAATAAGAGGGACGATCTATGGAATGAAGTTTTGGGTTGGACTGCAGTACCAAATGTTACACTGAAAACAAACCCTGTCCTTTCCCAGTATGTGTTTGTGTACCCTTGTGTATTTGTTTTCTTCCTGTCTCTGTGTATTGTTTCATAGAATTTTTTTCTCTTCTAATACTAAGCTACATTCACTATGATGAGGAATACTGTTATTCTCAAATATAATTTGCATTAATAATATGTTATTTACTTTGTGAAGATGTTTAGACATTATTTATTCTGTTTTGTTTTAATGCTCATGTGTGAAGTTGATGTTTCAAAAGTTATTCTGATCTTTTATGTATGTACTTATGTCATAATTCCTGTAACACTGATGTATACGTATCTTTCTATTCTTTTGTAAAGCCTGTATTACTACAAATGTTATCTGTACTATTATGTTCTTTAATGATGTATTTAGTACCTTTGTAATTGTATTATTATGTTGTAAATTTATAATTGTATAGACACCAGTTCTTCAAATTAAGTTACATTTCACTGCACACGTTTCTGTTGGTCATAGTAATGCACAACATGTGAGAAGTTGGGACTGTTAGTGTTTGCACGTGTGTTCATAATTCAGCAAGAGACTGGTTAACAGCATTGCTGGTTCAAAGGACAATTCCAAAAACTTTGTGAGTGCACAAGTGGTGGTTCATGGACTTGCTATATTCTCTGCAAGACTCTTCGATGGTGATTGTGCACCTGCACAGTCGCAACGGATGGCTGCTAGCCATCTCTATAAGGACTACAGTGGGTCTACATTTTTGATGACTCACCAATACCATTATTTCTACAAGGACTGCAGTGGGTCAGCACCTCTGGTGGCCCACCAATACCATAATCTCTACCAGGACTACAGTGGGTCTACTCTGTGATGACCTACCTATCAATATTCTTCAAAACTTCGACTGAGTTTGCTGTGGGTTTGCTCTGTTGCGGACCATTACCTGTCTGCATGTCAAAAAAATGGTTCAAATGGCTCTGAGTACTATGGGGCTTAACATCTATGGTCATCAGTCCCCTAGAACTTAGAACTACTTAAACCTAACTAACCTAAGGACATCACACACATCCATGCCCGAGGCAGGATTCGAACCTGCGACCGTAGCAGTCACGCGGTTCCGGACTGAGCACCTAGAACCGGGAGACCACCGCGGCCGGCTCTGCATGTCAAGAGTCAGCATTATCTTTCTGTTGGAAAGACAACACTACTTCTTCAAGACTGCATGGAAATCCACTACTTCCGTGTGCATTCTCATTTACTGCTCAGACTTTGAGGAAAAAAAAAACACTGCAATTTTACTGTGATGAAAGATCAGGACTTTCTTTATGGAGTCGGCCGGTGTGACCATGCGGTTAAAGGCGCGTGACCGCTATGGTCGCAGGTTCGAATCCTGCCTCGGGCATGGATGTGTGTGATGTCCTTAGGTTAGCTGGGTTTAATTAGTTCTAAGTTCTAGGCGACTGATGACCTCAGAAGTTAAGTCGCATAGTGCTCATAGCCATTTTGTCTTTATGGACTGCAAGAAAATTTTATCTTTTGACCAGCATTGTATCGATAAGTGTGTGCATTTGATATCTTTGTTATTGTAATTATGAAATATTTTATCAAATCGTTATTGGCCACTGCCCAAAACAATTTGTAAATTTTTTTGTGGGGAGCATGGGGGCTATGTAAGTAGGCTGTTTAGGTTTTTATATTGGTAACGCCACGTAGCGCTCTGTATGAAAATCACTGGCTGTGCTGTGTGCAGTCTGTGGCTGGTTTGCATTGTTGTTGGCTATTGTAGTGTTGGGCTGTTGGCTGTTAACAGTGCGGAGCGTTGCGCAGTTGGAGGTGAGCCGCCAACAGTGGTGGATGTGGGGAAGTGAGATGGAGCATTTTTGAGAGCGGATGATCTGGACGTGTGTCCATCAGAAACAGTACGTTTGTAAGAATGGATGTCATGAACTGCTATATATATTATGACTTTTGAACACTATTAAGCTAAATACATTGTTTGTTCTCTATCAAAATCTTTCATTTGCTAACTATGCCTATCAGTAGTTAGTGCCTTCAGTAGTTTGAATCTTTTATTTAGCTGGCAGTAGTGGCGCTCGCTGTATTGCAGTAGTTCGAGTAACGAAGATTTTTTGTGAGGTAAGTGATTTGTGAAACATATAGGTTAATGTTAGTCAGGGCCATTCTTTTGTAGGGATTTTTGAAAGTCAGATTGCGTTGCGCAAAAAGTATTGTGTGTCAGTTTAAGCACAGTCTTGTATAACTTTTCTAAGGGGACGTTTCACATGTTGTGCACCGGGTAAATCGTAGCGTCTGCATATTTGCACATGCCATCCAAGAACAAGAAATGGCCTCCATGGGACATTTTGTGTCATTTTGGACCTTTGATCGGAGGCAAACAGCAATTGGACTAGGGAATTACCTTTCCGTGCATAAGTTGTCATTATCACCACAATACAAACGGCTTCGTTTCGAGCGAGTCCGTGACCAAATAACATCGACTGCTGACGAATGGCATCACACTGCGTTCAGCAATGGACACGCTGCATGACCATTATCAGAGAATATGTTGGCGACGTTGGGAAAGTCCCATCTTCCAGGGTTTTGGAGAGGTACATGCTATTCCTGATGCCTTAGTGTGGGGAGCCATCGTATATGACCTCAGGTTATGGCAGGTAGTGACTGAGGGAACTCTGACGGCACAACGATATGGCACAGACATCCTGCCTCCTTACGTGTTACCTCTCGTGCCGCACTATCGTGGTGCCATTTTTCAACTGGACAGTGCTTTTCCACACATGGAACGTGTCTCTATGAATTGCCTGTGCGATCTTGAGGTACTCCCATGGACATCAGAATCCCCAGATCCGTCCCCCATGGAATATGTGGGACCAGTTCGGACGTCAGCTCTGCGTCAATGCTGTCATCCAAGATATCAAGGACCATCTTTAACAGCTGTGTGCCAGCTTCATTAAGGAGGTTAATCATGATGGGGGTATCTGCTGCAAACGTCTATTTGATGTGTAGGTTTTCAGGACGTGTTCTATGAGCGTGAGGAGGTGTGGTATTTGAAATACAAGCCATGCGAGGCACTTTGTCTTCCTTTAAAAGTTTGTGAGGCTTACTAACAACTACAATACTCTTGAAATTGTAACTTCACCTGTTTTTCTAGTTGGTAGTTGATAGATTAGTATTGATCGTGCAATCACAGGCTGAACAATGCCGTGACGAAGACGCAAGAAAAGAAATAATTTTCCAGACTATAGGGTGTAGCATGAAGGTATGGTCAGACTTCAGGAAACGTTACTCACGCTCACAGGAAGAAAATATGTTGTACGGACATGTATCTGGAAACGCTTTTTTTTTTTTTTTCATGATAGAGCCCAGTTTCCACTACTCTTCAACAGAATAATCATCTACTTTGAAATTTTGCCCCATCTGTGAACGCCACATTTGCACTATAATGGGGGTTGACACATGGTTGAATTACCCATTCGCGGAAATGCACCCTCCCGCCGGAGGTTCGAGTCCTCCCTCGGGCATGGATGTGTGTGTTTTTCTTAGCATAAGCTGGTTTAAGTTAGTTTAAGTAGTGTGAACTAGTCTAGGGACTGATGACCTAAGCAGTTTGGTCCATTAGGAATTCACACACATTTGAACATTTTCACAGTAATGCACTCGTGCAGGAAAATCAGCTGCTGATGGTACTTGCACACACTGTACGTGGTGCGGATATGGAAGGTGCCTATGTTGAACTCTCCAGACAATAATGTGGTCAACATTACTTGTTGCGCTGACGCTATAATGCCTAGTAAACTGCACTAAGAAGTTTCATCTCCATTTGAGGTGCCCTCATCCTTCTAGACCACCCCCAATCGTGAGTAGTAAGCTTAAACATCCCATGCTTCCTAAGAGGATGATTAATTACTTCAAAAGTCCCCTGTTGGGGCACCGTCATTCTGGAAATGTCTCCGATACAGACGTTGAACGCCACGTCTGCTAATAATTACAGGAAATGGTCATCTGTGAACTCCAAATTTTAGTGCATTTCCATTACACTGTACTGGAAACCAAGACCGTGATTAACACTATACCGCCCCTGACCTGAGTTTACCGTTCTTTATTTGCTCATTATCTATTACAGACAATAATATGAATTCCACTCTACAGGCAGTAGCTCATTCATTGTGGGCCATTTCTCCACACAATCGTGATCTTGTCTGTCTCCGCTTTATGCGCAGTTGCAAGGCTTGTATAAAAATTTGTAGGCAGTAACAATCAAGTAGCCGGGGCATCAAATAATGAACAGATTATTGGAGAGGGAAATGTCTATAGGGATGCTCGTTTACATTTCTAAATATTGGTTCTTGGTGTGTTTGGAGGATTCTGATGGACTTGAGTCCTTCACAGATCAAGACATTCTAGCATGGAAAATGTTCGGTATTACTGAGACAACGGAATTAGTACAAAATGAGGCATTTTGAGCAATATCGACAGAGGAACCAGCGTCACTAAGAAGAGGAAGAAAGAGTTAAGTCAATGTACATGAAACACAACGGGTTATTGAAGTAATGACAGGTGAGTAATAGGAAAAGTACAGGAGTAAAAAGACATTGGTCAGATATCGCTGAAGCTAGTTTGGGGATAATAAAGGAAGCTTTGGCATCAATGAGTACGAATAACTGCCTTACTGTTTGTCTAGAGACACGGATAAATCAGGAGAAGAGCTCAAGTCTGTAATTAAACTACATTTCTGTAGCTGTGGCCGCCTGTATAGCAAGTTAAGTACGAGGTTTCTTGTGACGTTCGTTCGGTAGTTTCTCGGTCAGCACGTGGCCCTTGAAATGCGCAGCAGGCAGACCAACAGTGCATGACGGTCGCCGTGGCGACGACACCGCTTACCACCGCACACCGCAGGACGCCACCATCAATCACTCGCCACATTGTCTCCAGTATGTAGAGCAATGCACTTTGCAAAATGAGGAGAAGGCACCCGCCCCACCTCCAGCGGTATCGATCTGTTTACGCGTGGTGAAAGGCGATAGTGCGGCGCGGGCTGTCAAGTGTCGGCGAGTCAGATAAACCGCCAAGAGGATCGGGCTGGACGCAAGGTCCTGGACGACACCCAGACAATGGGCGCCCCATCAATGACGAACTGACAGCGTGGCTCTCCATTACGCCTGAGAGCGAACTAGCTGCTCCAGTCAGACGGACGGGGAATATATGCTCCAGTCTCCAGGAAAGAGTTTTGTCACCTTTGTTATATTGTTCATTCGAAACATTGAAAGGTAACAACAGTTCCTTTCTGGTCATAACGTTTTTAGAAGGAAAGATAAGCAATCGTAGAATTTTTGACTCGCACGCCAATGGGCAGGTGTCATGAATATGTCGTGACGATTTAAAATTTGTAACATATCGGGATTCGAACCCAGATTTCGTGCTTTTCGGGGGCTTCGCTATTAGGCTATCTGAGCACACCACCAGGTCTCATTCAAACTTCAATTGTCACTGAAGCTGCCACCTACACTTCGGAACACTACTACCAGAGGATCTTCCATACAATATGTGGAATTGAACAACTGGTGGAATGGATCAAGTAATCATGCCAAAATATATTATAGAGAGAAGGAGGAGAGGAGGGAGACACACACACACACACACACACACACACACACACACACACACACACACACACTCAGAGAGAGAGAGAGAGAGAGAGAGAGGAGAGAAGAGACGCAATAGTGGCCCTGGTTGAGGGGCATGTATCAAATTCAGAATATGTACTGGATGTCACTAACACAGGTGTGAAAGAAAGGGGCGAGTAGAATACAGTGAAACAAGTAAATAATCCTAATAAACATACACTGATCAGCCACATACCTAATAGCTGGCAAGCCCACCTTTGGAATGGATAACTGCAACGACGGCGTCGTGGCATGGAAGCAATGAGACCTTGGTATGTCGCCAGAGGGAGTTGGTACCACATCTGGACACACGAGTCACCTAATTCTCATAAACTATGGGGAGAAGGGCGATGAACTCTGACAGCACGTTCAGTCACATGCGAAATGTGTTACATTGGACGAGTTGGGGAGCCAGACATCAATTGGAGCTCGCCACTGTGTTCCTCCAATCACTTCATAACACATCTGGCCTTGTGACAAGGCGCATTATCGTGCTGAAATACGTGACTGCCGCAGGGAAACATGATCGTCGTGAAGAGGTGTATGTAGTGCCACTATATGATACACACTGACCATCATGGTTCCTTTCACGAGCTCCTCTGGACCCAAGAATGTCCACATGAATGATGCCCAGAGCATAATGGAGCCACTGGCAGATTGTCTCTGTCCTGCAGTACAGGTGTCACGGAGATGTTCTCCTGGAATACGACAGATTCTCGCCTCCCATCAGCATGATGAAGGTATCGGGATTCATCAGTCCACACTACACTCTGGCACTGCGCCAACGTCCAGTGCCAATGGTCACGTGACTATTTCACTTCATTGCCAATGTCATGCTGCTAACATTGGCAAATGCATGGGTCTTTGGCTGTGGAGGCCCATCGTTAGGAGTGGTTGATGCACTGTGTGTTTAGACACATTTGTACTCTGCCCAGCATTAAAGACTTAGGTCAGTTCAGTCACAGTCCGGTGCCTAGGTTGTCTGTCCAGGCTACGACATCTGACATCTGTAATTAGAGGTGATTGCCCAACCCCATGACATCTGGACGTGGTTTCACAACGGTTACGCCATGTGCTGAAGACACTCACCACAGCACTCCTCGAACAGCAGACAAATCGTGCAGTTTCTGAAATGGTCATGCCAAGCCTCTGGGCCCTGACGGTCTGCCCTTGGTCAAACCGAGATAGTTCACACACCTTCCCCATTCTACACACAGACAGTACTCTCACTGATATTGGTGCACTGTGCGTGTGTGTGACAAGCAGTCATTCCTCGCCAGGCGACGCCGCTATCCGCTGGGCGGGTTTATGTCGATAATAAGTGTTCATAATGATCTGACTAATCAGTGCAGGTCCAGAAACCATTTCTGATGATTATGTTCTTTATGGCGAAAGTATACATATGTGGTACTTGCATGATCGTACACAAGCACACTGTCATGTGGCTGTTTGGGAATATGTACCACAAGAAATCAACAACAAGTGTATTGGTCGTGGCTCACCAGTACCATGGTCGCCCACCCAGGACGCCTACTTGAAATCGTCAGATCTTTTAATGTGAGGATATTTAAAAGCTTTGGTGTATTCCACTCCTGTTAGGTCGATGAATTTTAAAAAAAATGGTTCAAATGGCTCTGAGCACTATGGGACTTAACTTCTAAGGTCATCAGTCCCCTAAAACTTAGAACTACTTATACCTAACTAACCTAAGGGCATCACACACACCCATGCCCGAGGCAGGATTCGAACCTGCGACCGCAGCGGTCACGCGGTTCCAGACTGTAGCGCCTAGAACCGCTCGGTCACCCCAGCCGGCCAATGAATTACAGGAACGCGTTGTTGATGATTGTCAACGCATTCAGAACATGCCTGGGATTTTCGAACATGTACAGGCATCGATGAGGAGACGTGCTGAAGCCTGCCTTCACATGATCAGTAGCCATGGGGAATACTTCTTGTAATATATTTGTCCTCTAGTGCATATCTGCAGTCCAAATCCTCGAGGATTCTGTTATAATGAGTTCATGAATTTAGGCCTAATATGCCATATTGGGGAAATCAGTGGTTTCTCCACCTATTTCTATTATGATTATTTGCTTGCTTCAGTCTCCTCTATTCGCCCATTTAGTTTTTACCCATAATAGTCAAACACTATTTATA
The DNA here is from genome assembly GCF_021461395.2 of Schistocerca americana. Taxonomy (NCBI): domain Eukaryota; kingdom Metazoa; phylum Arthropoda; class Insecta; order Orthoptera; family Acrididae; genus Schistocerca; species Schistocerca americana. Next base: position 548,859,545 of record NC_060119.1, read on the forward strand.
TGCTGAATGTCACATACATCTATGAAATAAATCTGCTGTTGCATCTGTATCTACAATCACATATCTCTTCTGTTTTATCTCCACATGCAACTCATTCTTTCCTACAATAATTTTAATTGATTCCCAGATATTGACGTATGAGGGTTGAAACATTAACAGTGGCAACTATTTATTTACAACTGAAACACACTGGATGCATGTTACAAAGTCTTATTGTACTTCAAAAAAGTTACTAGTATTTTGTATAACATGTTCCCAATGACGTGGAAGTGGCAATATACCTTTAGCAGATACAGCTGTGTTGTCGGTTGGAATGGAGTGGTCTATTGCATGACGAATCTCTGTAACAGTTCTTAAGTAAATGCCACGAAGTGCTCCCTCTTTCTTAGGAATCAAGTCGTAGTCATAAGGCTTAAGTCCAGGTAGTATGCTGGACGGTCCAGCACGTCCCAGCCCCAGTGATTGAAAAATCACTTTGAGCCTTCACTGTGTCCTACAAAATGATGGGTGGCTTCTGCAGAAAGTAACGCTGCTTATTCTCAAAGCTGGTTGCAAGTTTTGTTCCAAAAATGAACGGTAATACTGTTGTGTACAAGTTGTAAGGAAGAGGTGGGCTACAGGTGGTGTAGCAAGGGTCGTCATAGGAAAGCTTGGCCAGGAGTAGAAACGATTATTGAACAGGTTAGCACAGTAAACACAAGATTTACTTAATTTGTATTTCTCCAAGCGAACGAAGAATCATTAGAAATATTGCAACAAGAAATATCGTCCACATCTCAATGTCATAAAACATGAACGACAGTGCCCAAGCCATAACTAAGCAGTGTCTCCATAGTGTCACGAAGCGAAGAGGCTCCAACTGCAAGTGGGGTGAGTGGCTGCCGCTGGCCGTCCTGTATCGCGGCGGTAGAGGGCGCCCGTGGAACAGAGATGCTGGAGGCATGGCTCAGTGGGGATGCAGCATTGGGTCTACCAGATCCCATGCGACTGTTATCTGAGTCTGGTGTAAATTTGGAATTCACTACGAACTTTGACGCCTGTGCAATGATATCAATACATGATACCACAAATACAGCACATTGACAGTCTGGTGTTAGGGAGTGGTACACATTAGGGTAACACCATTGCAGTCACTAGAAGAAGCCTTATAATTTTCACAGTGCTGTGGTTCTGACAAACTTTCCAGCATCGTGGTGATCTGTAATGACGCAGTTCTCAAATGACTTGGCTCACATCTAATCCCCCATAATGACAAGGCATCAGAAAGCCTCTCGTTCCCAGACATAGTGTTCCAAGTGGGTATTGACAGTGTCGTATCATAGATATTTTGCATTAAATCGCTAGGAATCCATCGTGGTGATTTTGTTTCTCACGCCCAGGCTTTTCATCAGAATCTGAGGTACAGTTATAAGCGTTAATCCTGTTTTTCGGCCAGCTCACGAATCGTTTGGTGTGATCATTTTCCAGTTGTCAGGTTTTGTCATAGCTCAGGATTCCAAGAGAATTTTTGAGAAAATTTGTACAATTTTGCGCTCTGTGAACGTCTGTATAAAGCAACTCGAGATAAACTGCAGAAAAATAAGGAAAAATTATGTTTCACAATGAGGTCAATATAGATCTAGCAACAAACTAGGATTGAAGAGGATAAGAAATCAAATTGGCCGTGACCCTTTCAAGGAAATCAGCGCAGAATTCGTCTGAATCTATTTTGGGGTATTACAGAAAACGCAAATCTGTCCCGATTTGCGGTTTCGAACCGCACTCCTCCGGAATGCTCCACTAGTTCGTTAATCTTTGTGCCACCTCCGACGGTAAGATGAACTGTCTTCTGCTTTTCATGGTGTTATATATCTGCGTATCTCTTAGTCTCTTCATTCTGCCCTCCCCAGTGCGGTTCTTCGCCATCGTCTATGACGGATGTTACATCCTCTTCCGCGTCGTCTATCAATCGCTTTCGTGGCCTTCCTCTCTGTCTTCTCCCAGTTATTTGTTTGGAAGCAAACCCAGTATCTACACGCTTATCCGACTATAGTACATTGTGAGCCAATTAACCAACATGTACAAGCCAGACCAAATCAGTGCCGATGTTTCCTCCAGCAACAGCAGTCATTTTAGAGCCCCTTATGCTCGATCCCAGTTGTAGTGCCACAGTCTCCAGGTGACTTGCTGACGGAAATTGCAGCCACACGCCTCCTACACTGTCACTTCTTAGTGGGGGGATTACATTCCCTTCAAAATCCATGCAAATGAATTTGAGCCTGACAGATTCTTCTGCTTTAGCTCACTGACCTGTCAGTCCTCTGTGTTTGGGTTGCTTCCCTTAACATTCCAGCAGATGAATCTGACCCCCACATATGCATTCTTCTTCAGCTCACTCCACATGCTTACGGCTAGCGTCGGGTAAGCGTGCAGATACTGGATTTGCTTCTAAATAAATAACTGCAGTGCGCAAATGCGTACTATCATGTGGATATACTCAGTTCTAGATGCAATACAATATCATGGTCAGTCCACTACCGAAGAGCGCGTGGGTGAAAAAATTATTAAACCCCGAGTTCTTCCCTACTCTTGCAATATCTCTGAGTTGTTCTTCGAGATGTGCGGCTGTTGCAGCAACGTAAATGATTCAGTGTATGTTTTATGTGTTGAAAGCTCTGTGATACTGTTAGAATTGTATTATGGAAGTATATCCCAAATGAAAATCTGGTGATGTATTTCTCATGAAACATTATGCTGTAAGTGAAGACTCCGATACCATAATGCCGTCGCATACCTAACGTGGTGATTACTGGAATGCAATAAAGGGGATTAGGACAGGTACAGGGACATATTTATAGACAACCATTCGATGTCGATGAATTGCAGATGATTCAGAATTTCTTTGTGCATTCCTCATACAGTAAGGGTGCGGTAGGAAGGCTCCCTTGCCCATTAAAAAGCTGTATCTGACAATGTGATCAAATACCAGCTTTTCTCAGCAACAAGTAGACACATCAAGTTAAAATTTATGTCTCATACTAAGATATATGGCCCCTTAACAGAGTAATCTCCTTAAGCTGCTAAGTCAGTGTAATCAAAAGATACGGCCATTTATGTTACAAATTTTGGTATCTGCAAACTCACTCATCAAAACTTACAGGGTACTTCCTGTTGACCTAGAAGCATGAAACTTGGCAAGCAGCAAGCTTTCACAGTAAAAGTAAAGGAAAAAACCGAAAATTATTAATTGGTGATTATATCGCACGTAAAACGTCTTTTTGTCATTTGTTATCCGACTGTCCGTCTGTCCGCAGTCTGTTGAGACACATTTTTCTCATGAAGGACTGGACGTATCAAGCTAAAATTTATGTCACGATCTAAGGTTTAAGGTCCCTTGCCATAAGGTTCCAAGTCAATGCAATCAAAAGGTGCCGCCATTTATGTCAAATGTTTTGATTCTTACAAACTCACTGATTAAAACCTGTACTGTATTTCCTGTTAATCTAGAGGCATTAAATTTAACAAGAAGCAAGCTTCCAAGTACAAGTAAAGGAAAAGATCTGAAAATTGTTAGTTTGTAATTATACTACATTATTTTGCCATTTGTTGTCCGTCTGTTAAGAGCTCTTTTTCTCCGTACGTATAGACGTATCAAGTTCAAATTTGTGTCACACCCTAAACTCTACAGTCCTTTCACGTTGTAAAAAAGTTGAGCTTCTACGTAAATGCAATTATAAGATACGGCCATTTACTCCACATATTTTGCTATCTTGGCAGTATTGATATCGATGATAAGCAAAAATCGTTGAAATTCTCACTTCTATCTATAAAAGTAACTAAGTTCGTACGGAACCCCTCGGTGAACGAGTCGAACTCGCACTTACCCGGATTTTTTTTCTTTTTTAGGTGCTATTGCCATAGTGGAAGAGGGAAGAGGCTCAGTAAATTGAAATAGCAGTTTCCCACTAGCTTCGTCACTAACCTCGCATCTTAATATGCTGCTTTAAAAAAAAAAAAAATAAAAAAAATGAGCTTCTGTTTCCGTCGAGAGCTTTTGTATTATAGCACGGACTCTGCTTCTAGCCTAATTTTAACTTTTGGATGTCACTGTAAGAATATAAAGCAGCAGCATCACTTTAGGGCAGATTACTTACCCATTTTTTCTCAGTAATCTGAAAGAACTGTATCAGTATTCAATTAACATGATGGGTTATTATAACACGATCGGCTACTATGCGCTCTGTGTTTACTCACATAAATTAGTTTCAGTCATGAGACGTAACGCTCGTGCATTAAGGTGATGAATGCATGGCATGTACTTCAGACGCCACTAAATACAGTTCATTGTTAATAGAACGTTGTGATTCGCATACGTACAGGAGAGAGGCCACAGTCTACAATCTCAGTCCGCTTGTGGTTTTTTCTGGAAGATCATCGAGGAGCTTGTAATGCATCCGGAACATCACTTAGGCGAGCTTCAGGCTGGATTAAGGGTCCTTAATTACGTCCCGCAGGGCCAGACATTCCGATACTGACCGTGTGCCTGTCCTCCAAAGTATGGTTTGTGGTTTCGCTTAACATGCCTTTTACCACCTCTATGCCAAATACCGCAACACCTCGAACGCGCGTGACAGTGTTTTGGTTTCTCTTGCGCTGGTAAGGTAAGTATACGTTGCGCTGTGTGGTTAGCACATGTAAGCGCGCTGTTGACTAGTTCTCACTTTTCGCGCTGTGCTAACGTTCGTTCAGGGTGGTCGCGGCACTACGTACCAGAAGCCACGAGCCGTGTTTACTGTTTGTTTCTCACGCTTCATATAATGTCCACAAATATGGACTAGGACTCTCTTTTATCCCTTTTTTATTGTCATTTGGTTCTTAAGATCGTACACCCATTGTATTTACTAATTGACAGCTGCACGTTACAGTCATCGTTCTTGTGTTGAAAATGAGCTATATTTAATTTTGAAGATAAAGTCTTTAGAACATACATCTTTTAGTGAACCAGCTACATAACGCTAGAGGAATTAACACAAGTTAAAACACAGATTTATGTAAGACATATTACAACAATACAAGATGTCATCACACGAATAATTTCAGTATAAATTAAATACACTTAAATTACTTTTCATTGATATGAATGATTTCTGTTAGAAGTGGCGCATCATTGCCATTGAAACTGAAATACTTTCTATGCGCACTAGACATGTAATGAACTGAATTGCTGCATTTGATTTTTTCATGCCAGCTGCAAGATAACAACAGATGGTTTCGATCTCCGACCGACTCCTTGTCACAGTCACAAACGAGCGCTACATTGTCTTGATTCTGCACAGGTGAGATGGAAAACACCCATATTATTTTCCTTTATGCTAATCGTGACGATGTTTCGTTTTGAAAAAAAAAATGGCTCTGAGCGCTATGGGACTCAACTGCTGAGGTCATTAGTTCCCTAGAACTTAGAACTAGTTAAACCTAACTAACCTAAGGATAGCACAAACATCCATGCCCGAGGCAGGATTCGAACCTGCGACCGTAGCGGTCTTGCGGTTCCAGTCGTTTTGAAAAATTGTGATCGTTGAACCAGGTCTTGGTATTTTACGGTAATTACTGTTTCCACTGACTTGTCGCCAATTGTGTAATCGGACAGTAGAGTACCTATCTTTTCTCTTATTTATGCGCATAATGTTAATCAACTGTCATCCCTGCATCAAGCTTCAATATTTCCGTGAGCTCTGCCATTTTTTGTAGCATGGTGAAGTAACATCTGGTAACTTGTTTTATTGAAGACGTAACCACTGTACATATCTATGATCATTACCGCCATTTAACTAATGTCTAAAACCTATACGCCTTCCCGAGGCGGTTCTGGTACCCTCAGCCTCCGCTTTGCGACGCAGCGGCGTTACCCCGCTTAATAGCACAACATAATCCATTATAAATTACTCACTTTGCCCTAAGGATGCAAGGGGGAGGAGGGGATCCAGTATGCCACACGTCTTTCAGTCGCTCAGCCTCGTTGCGTTTTGCACTCCCTTCTTTGTCTATAATTCGTAAATTGTGACATAATTCGTCAACAAATTGTTTTTTTTTTCGGTAGTCATGTGAATTCTCTAGATCATTTTACCGACTAAAATGATTTAAAGTGCGTCATACTGAGCTGTTGTTAAGAACAATAACTTTGAATGTTGAATAGTGGACGGTTTGCCACCGCTTTCTAAAAGGCATGGAGGTGCAGCGTAAATGCTTATCTTGTTTTTGTAAGAGAAGACAAAAACAGTGTGAATAACGCTTGAACGATAGACCTTGCTTCCGTGTCTCAACGACACAGAGAGCCGTACTAAAGGTACAACCGCAACGTAGGGGTGTCCGTGGATAGGCTGACTAACACTGGATTCCTCGAGATGGGCAGCAGCCTTCGCAGTAGTTGCAGGGGCAACAGTCTGGATAATTAACTGATCTGGCTTGTGACATTGACTAACATGAACTTGCTGTTCTGCTTCTGCGAATAGTTGAAAGCAAGGAGTAATTACAGTCTTTATTTTTCCGAGGGTGTTCAAAAATGACTCTGAGCACTATGGGACTTAACATCTATTGTCATCAGTCCCCTAGAACTTAGAACTACTTAAACCTAACTAACCTAAGGACATCACACACATCCATGCCCGAGGCAGGACTCGAACCTGCGACCGTAGCAGTCGCGCGGCTCCGGACTGAGCGCCTAGAACCGCTAGACCACCGCGGCCGGCTCCGAGGGTGTGTAGAGAGACTGTATCGCTCAATCATGATGTCATCCACTTGAGCAAAATATTCCGGAGGTAAAAATATGCCTCCCATTGGCATGTCAGGGCGGGGACTACTCAGGAGGATGTCGTCAGCAAGAAAAACAAAACCATCTTTCTATGGAACGGAGAATGAAATGTTAGATCCCGTAATCGGGTAGGTAGGTTAGAAAATTTAAAAGAGGAAATGGTTAGGTTGAAGTGGGAAATTACTGAAGTGCAGTGACAGAAAGAATAGGGCATCTGGTCAGTTCAGTACAGGATTACCAAAACAAAATCAAATAGGGGTAACGAAGGAATAGGCGTAATAATGGATAAGAAAATAGGAAAGTTGGTAAGCTACTATGAACACCCTGGTGAACGCATTGTCATAGCCAACAGAGGTTCGATACCAGCAGCTACCACAGTAGTACATGTTTGTATGTCATCTAGCTCCGCAGATGATGGAGAGATTGAAAGTGTGTATGATGAAGTGAAAGAAATTCTTCAGATGGTTTAGGGAGACGAAAAGTTAATTGCGATGGGTGCCTGGAATTCGGTTGCAGGAAAAGTACGAGAAGGAAAAACAGGTGGACTAGGAAGAAAGAGGAAGCCGCCTGCTAGAACTTTCGCAGAGCATAATTCAATCATTTATAACACTTGGTTTGAGAATCATTAAAGAAGAAATCTAAAAAGGAGATTGACAGAAAGTGCGAAATGGCTAAGCAGGAAGAACTAGAGCAGAAAAGCAAGGCTACAGAAGCATGCAAGAGAGAGGGATGCCACCTGATTATATTACACTACTGGCCATTAAAATTGCTACATCACGAAGATGACGTGCTACAGACGCGAAATTTAACCGACAGGAAGAAGATACTGTGATATGCAAATGATTAGCTTTTCAGAGCATTCACCCAAGGTTGGCGCCGGTGGCGACACCTACAACGTGCTGACACGAGGAAAGTTTCCAACCAATTTCACATACACAAACAGCAGTTGACTGGCATTGTTTGGTGAAACGTTGTTGTCATGCCTCGTGTAAGGAGGAGAAATGCGTACCATCACGTTTCCGACTTTGATAAAGGTCGGATTGTAGCCTATCGCGCTTGCGGTTTATCGTATCGCGACATTGCTGCTCACGTTGGTCGAGATCCAATGACTGTTAGCAGAATATGGAATCGGTGGGTTCAGGAGGGTAATACGGGACGCCGTGCTGGATCCCAACGTCATCATATCACTAGTAGTCGAGTTGACAGGCATTTATCCGCATGGCTGTAACGGATCATGCAGCCACGTCTCGATCCCTGAGTCGACAGATGGGGACGTATGCAAGACAACAACTATCAGCACGAACAGTTCGACGACGTTTGCAGCAGCATGGACTACCAGCTCGGAGACCATGACTGCGGTTACCCTTGACACTGCATCACAGACAGGAGCGCCTGCGATGGTGTACTCAACGACGAACCTGGGTGCACGAATGGCAAAACGTCATTTTTTCGGATGAATTCAGGTTCTGTTTACAGCATCATGATGGTCGCATCCGTGTTTGGCGACATCGCGGTGAACGCACATTGGAAGCGTGTATTCGTCATCGCCATACTGGCGTATCATTCGGCGTGATGATATGGGGTGCCACTGGTTACACGTCTCGGTCACCTCTTGTTCACTTTGATGACACTTTGAACTGCAGACGTTACATTTCAGATGTGTTACGACTCGTGGCTCTACCCTTCATTCGATCCCTGCGAAAGCCTACATTTAAGCAGGATAATGCAAGACCGCGTGTTGCAGGTCCTGCACGGGCCTTTCTGGATACAGAAAATGTTCGACTGCTGCCCTGACCACCACATTCTCCAGATCTCTCACCAACTAAAACGTCTGGTCAATGGTGGCCGAGCAACTGGCTCGTCACAATACGCCAGTCACTACTCTTGATGAACCGTGGTATCGTGTTGAAGCTGCATGGGTAGCTGTACCTGCACACGCCATCCAAGCTCTGTTTGACTCAATTCCCTGGCGTATCAAGGCCGTTAATACGGCCAGAGGTAGTTGCTCTGGGTACTGATTTCTCAGGATCTATGCACCCAAATTGCGTGAAAATGTAATCACATGTCAGTTCTAGTATAATATATTTGTCCAATGAATACCAGTTTATCATCTGCATTTCTTTCTTGGTGTAGCAATTTTAATGGCCAGTAGTGTATATAAAACGTTTTGCATCACATCGGTCCCCAAACCTCCTGGAGATAGACGCTGACTGTGGATATTGTATCACAGACATAGAACCTTTGACTGTTCAAAGATATCACTAAACCCGCCCAAAGATATAAACAACCATGCATGAGCAGCTCCTATTAGACGGAGGGGGTCCGACAGCCGATCAGTTCTAGTCATTCCACCAGGAAGGAGGTACAGGGTTCGTGTTGTCTGTAGTTGAACAACGCCTAGACGGTCAGTACCACGGTTCAATCGCGTCCACATTGTTACTTTGTGCCAAGAAGAGCTCTCATCAAGGGAAGTGTCCAGGTGTCTCGGAGTGAACCAAAGCGATGTTGTTCGACATGGAGCGGGTACAGAGAGACAGGAACTGTCGATGACATGCCTCGCTCAGACCGCCCAAGGGCTACTACTGCAGTGGATGACCGCTACCTGCGGATTATGGCCCGGAAGAACCCTGACAACAAAGCCACCACGTTGAATAATGGTTTTCGTGCAGCCACAGGACGTCGTGTTACGACTCAAAATGTGCGCAATAGGCTGCATGATGCACAACTTCACTCCCGACGTTCATGCGAGGTCCATCTTTACAACCACGACACCATGCAGCGCGGTACAGATAGGCCCAACAGCATGACGAATGGACCGCTCAGGATTGGCACCACGTTCTCTTCACCGACGAGTATCGCATATGCCTTCAACCAGACAATCGTCGGAGACGTGTTTGGAGGCAACCCGGTCAGCCTGAACGCCTTATACACACTCTCCAGAGAGTGCAACAAGGTGGATGTTCCCTGCTGTTTTGGGGTGGCATTGTGTGAGGCCGACGTACGCCGCTGGTGGTCATGGAAGGCGCCGTAACGGCTGTATGATAGTAATGCCATCCTCCGACCGATAGTGCAGCCATATCGGCAGCATACTGGCGAGGCATTCCTCTTCGTGGACAATAATTCGCGCCCCCATCGTGCACATCTTGTGAATGACTTCATTCAGGACAACATCGCTCGACTAGAGAGGCCAGCATGTTCTCCAGACATGGACCCTATCGAACATCCCTGGGATAGATTGAAAAGGGCCGTTTATGGACGACGTGGCCCACCAACCACTCTAAGGATCTACGCCGAATCGCCGTTGAGGAGTGGGACAATCTGGACCAACAGTGCCTTGATGAACTTGTGGATAGTATGCCACAACGAATACAGACACGCACCAACGCAAGAGGACGTGCACTGGGTATTAGAGGTACCGGTGTGTACAGGAATCTGGACCACCACCTCTGAATGTCTTGCTGTATGGTGGTACAACATGCAATGTGTGGTTTTCATGAGCAATAAAAAGGGCGGAAATGATGTTTATGTTGATCTCTATTTCAATTTTCTGTGCAGGTTGCGGAACTCTCGGAACCGAGGTGATGCAAAACATGATACAAAAGTAACATGATGTTTGTTTCTCTTAAAGAATATTTATTATTCATCAAAATCAACTTTCTCTCTTCAAATTAATCCCCCTCAAACACAAGATGATCAGTCAGAACATTATGAGAACCTATCTAGTAGCTGGCATGTCCCCATTTGTCACAGATAACTGCGGTGACGCGTCGTGGTGTGGAAGCAACAAGGCCTTCGTTATATGTACCTGGAGGGAGTTGGTAACACGTTTGCACACACAAGTCACTTAATTCCCGTAAATTACGCAGAGAGGGACGATGAGCTCTGACGCATGTCAAATGGGTTCGATTGGGTTCAGATCTGGTGAGTTGGGGGGGGGGGGGGGGGGGACAGACATCAATTGTTGGAACTCACCACTGTGTTCCTCGAAACACTCCATCACTTTCCTGGCCTTGTGACATGGCGCATTATCTTATTGAAAACTGCCGCTCCCGTCGTGAAACATGATCGTCATGAAGGGGCGTTCGTGGTCTGCAACTAGTGTACCATACTCCTTGGCCGTCATGGTGCCTTGAACGAGATCCACATTGGCATACTCAAGGGTCGTTGGCTGCGGAGGCCTATCGTTAGGTGCACTGTGCGTTCAGACACACTTGTATTCTGACCATCATTAAAATCTGATGTTAGTTCCGCCACAGTTCGCCGTCTCTCCTATTTTACCAGTCTGCCCAGCCTACGACATTCGACATCTCTAATGACGGCTGGCAGCCCAATCCCTCGACGTCTGGGCGTGGTTCCATCTTGATTTCACACCACGTGTTAAAGACACTCACCACAGATCTCCACGAACACCCGATAAATCGTGCAGTTTCCAAAATCCTCGTGCCGAGCCTCCGGGTCATGACAATTTGACGTCGGTCAAATTCAGACAGATCTCTCGCCTTTCCCAGTCTACACACTGACAACAGGCTCATTGACACTACATACACAGTGCGTGTGTCTGACCAGCAGTCATTCGTCGCCAGGTGATGGGTTTATATCGATAGTAGGTCGGTGGTCATAATGTTTTGGTTAATCAATGTAACACATTTGCGTCTGGTCTTTTTCCAATCTTGGAAGCACTTCTGGAACTCACTTTTCGTCATTATGTCCAGCTCCTTCAGCGAATCTGTTTTTATCTCATCAGTAGTGGCAAATCGACATCCCTTCATGGCTCTCTTCACTCCTCGGCAGTAGAAAGAAGTCGCAGGGAGCTATGTCCGGCGAGTTGTTGGCTGGGGCAACATTACGAGGTTTTTTTTTTTTTCAAAAAATCGCGAACAAGCATTGAGGTGTGATCGGGAGCATTATCATGATGCAGTTTCCGCGAGTGGTTTTTCCACAATTCTTATAGTTTTATTCTGACGGCTTCACGAAAACGGCGCACAACTTCCAGGTAGTATTCCTTATTGACCATACTTACTATCTCATTGTAATCGAAGAAAACAGTGAGAAGAACGATTATGGTTCAAATGGCTCTAAGCACGATGAGACTTAACATCTTATGTCATCAGTCCCCTAGACTTAGAACTACTTAAACCTAACTAACCTAAGGACTTCACACACAGCCATGCCCGAGGCAGAATTCGAACCTGCGACCGTAGCAACAGCGCGGTTTCGGACTGAAGCGCCTAGAACCGTTCGGCCACAGAGGCCGGCGCAAGAACGATTACATGTGATTGAATTTGTGGAATTGCTTTCGGTCTTGGCTCATCAAACAGTTTCCATTAGGACGATTTTGCCTTGGTTTGACGTCGTACTCGTACCTCTGTGTTTCGTCGCCTGTTATAACCTTCTTTAGAAGTTCTGGATCGTTGTCGATATCTTTCTGCAAATCCTGAGCGATGTCTACGTTACGTTGTTTTTGGTCCAACTTTAACAATTTTGGAACAAATTTTGCAGCTACACGTTTCATGCACACGACATCTGACAAAAGTTGCTTGGCAAGAGCCGAAGGATATGCAAAAATCATCAGAAACCTCTCACATGGTGACTCGGCGATTTTCCTGAAGCATTTTCTTTAATTTTTCCACACTATCATCAGTAATTGATATTCTAGGGTGTCCAAGACGGTCGTCGTCTTCAGTGTTCGTCCTCTTTGAAACGTTTATATCACTCGCAAACTCGTTTCTTAGTAGATTCACCAAAAGCCACAGTCAAGCGGTGTTGCACTTTATTCCATTCTTCAAGCAAAATTAAATGTTAATTTTTTGATCCATCTTTTTCAAAAGTAAAAATTCGTCAAGGACTCGAAAATACCTATACCTTTTCAACTATCATCAATAAACTACAAATTCAAAACAGCTGAAAATGCACACGTACATCAGAACCATGCGTACCATCAAGTTAAAAAATTCTGAATATCAGATATATAAAGCTCACGAAATTAAAAAATTCCCAATACTTTTTGATCACAACTCATGTATATATACTGTTGTAGGGACTGTAAGAGCGAAACAAAATTGAAGACTTCGTTATAGAAAGAAAAGAGAGATGCAGGTGAAATAGGAGATATGATACTCTGAGAAGAATTCAGAAGAGCCCTGAAAAGCCTAACAAGGGGAGGCCGCCAATTGTGAAATTCAGATTCGATTCATACTGCGCATAATAAGAGCTCATGGCCAGAGGTGTAATGTGGCAAAGCACCAAGATGCACTTCTCAGCCGTTGTCGAGAAAATCGACAGTTAAAAGAAACCGTTGCGGTGAAATACTCTCTACGATTAATAATTTTCTACAGTGTCGTGGCGCAGCGGTAATCCGAAGGTCGAATCTCGCACAATGCTACTTTTTTTTTTTAGTATTTGTTTTTTGTAATTCAAATGTGTACACACACATATATATATATATAATTCCCGGCAATCAGTTGCAACAATTATGCATATAATAAGTTGTTGAAAGTCGTTTGTCGTGGAAAAACTGGCGACTTCGAACATCGTTATGTTTTCCGCAAACAAAGTTGTATTTCACAAATGTTATTAGTTGTCTTCATAATGTTAGCCACGTATAGTTAACGGAAGACGTAGAAACGATATTCCGAAACGAATACGTATAGCGTAAGTCAAACGTTCGAATTAGAATAGAGACCCCACGAACACAAATTCGCTGTGGCAGGTATGAAATATAAACTCCGTTACTCGCTCGTTACACTTGAAGGACAGATGTTGAATGGGCCGAAACGAGCGGCCGCATAACAGCGTAGTTGCGTGCTAACTTCGAAAGAAGGTAGATGCGATCCCTAGCGCAACTTATAACTTCGTCGAAAATCAATGCGGACGGGAGAGCTTTGGTACACCCTGTTAAACAAACGGAAAAATGGAGGCGGTTTTTGAATTACAAAAAACTAATAATAAAAAAAATTGCATAGCGCGAGATTCGATCCGGCGACCTTCGGATTACGAACCCGAGCGCTTACCGCTGCGCCACGGCGCTGTAGAAAAGTGTCAATCGTAGAGAGTATTTCACCGCAACGGTTTCTTTTAACTGTCGATTTTCTCGACAACGGCTGAGAAGTGCATCTTAGTGCTTTGCCACATTACACCTCTGGCCATGAGCTCTTATTATGCGCAGTATGAATCGAATCTGAATTTCACAATTGGCGGCCTCCCCTTGTAAGTGGAAACAAGGCGCCTGGAGTACACAACATTCCATTTAGAATTATTGAGGTTCTTGGGAGAGCCAGCCATCACAGAACTATTCCACCTGATGTGCAAGATATGTGAAGACCTCGGCTGTAAACAATGGTAAGGGACAGTCGATGAGAAACAGGGTTATTGCATGTAAAACATGGTACGTGATATGCTTTAGTTGGCAGGTCCACAGTAAACCGAGAAATGGCAGCTCTATCTCAAATTTCAGATTCTCGCTAATGACAACGTTGTCAGGATGTGTACATGTAATAGTGGTAGGTGCTAAAACATGACTGCCAGTAGTAATGCGGTATTCGTGCCATGAAAATCATTTTCACAGTTTACGTGAATTTACGTGACAGCGTGATGACAGAAATGTTAAGAGCCATTCTTAACATTGTCTACATGCTGTATTTTTAAGGTGATAGCTAAAATTAATTTTATGTTGTGCTGAATCGTGGGTTAGTTTTTGAGATTGTTATACTTCATTACTGCAAAAATGGTTGATGTAAAACATAGCATCAACAACTGAAACAATTCGGACCTCTTAAATTTGTATTTTTAGAGGTTTCGAGATAATTTTTCGTTAATTCGCCCAGTAAGCAAATAGTGGTAATTCAGTGCTAATCCATGTTAAGCACACTCAGTTCACAAGTAAACAACTACCCATTAAAGAATTTTTAAGAATAAAATTTCGGCTATAATTTACCTTCTCATAAGCACGTCGTTACTATAAATATATTTGAAAACAATGACTTAACTGAATAAAAGAAGTCACTTTGCATTTATGTGAAGAGGCGACATAAGGTGCTGCCAAATTTCCGTCCACACTGGTGCCATTAGTGGACGAAATGTCGGATAAAACTACACTGGATGGCTCCAGGGCCAGGCGACTTTTTCGTAGAACCAACTTGGATAACATCATGGATTGCGTCCTCCGTGACGTAGGCAAGCAGATCCATCTTTGCATCCCCAGGAACCGAGCTGGAGAAGAGTCAGGAGGCCACTGTAATGTTGGCAGCGTGGTGACCTTGTTCAGAGTACAGCATAACATAACGTGTTTGGAGGGCAGGCTCTATATCGCGTTGGGTATCGGAGCGCCATCCATCAACTGTTGTAAGAACAATAATCAAAGTCCGCCGACTGTGGCGTCGTTCTGCTATTTCATAGTACATAGATGGACGCTCCTGCGCTATCCCGACGTGTGTGCGCGCCCTGACCATAGCTCCTTCAAGGTGGCGGCGAGAGAGGGACGTGAGCTGTGCCTTGGTACGATTCACCATCGGTTGGAGCTCTAGCGAATGCGGGTACATTCCCGGAGAAGGGTGAAATAGAAATTCTGGGTTCGTCACCGCCACGCTCGACCTCCCTTCCACAACCAATCAAGGCCTTGCGGGAGAAAGGCATTGCGCAGAACACTCACGACGTCAGGGCAGACTGATACGCATCACTGTGCCGACGACAAGCTGACCATGTGGTCTGCATGATCTGCCAACAGTCGTGTGAAGGAAGATGGATCGTGTTTAGTTTACTGTGGCAGCGCCACACCCTTTGGCTGCAGTTTGATGACACATGGTCAGATGGCACAAGATGCGTCATGATCAGAGAAAGAAACGGGCCAGACTTCGGCAGGCTACACCCCTCTGAAAATATCGCGGGAGATATAAACACGACCGAGGCCGCTGGAAGGACGGCTATTAAGATGCGTTAACCCCAGACGATCACCAGGAGCATGCGCCCAAGAATCCACAAAGTTGAAGTGCTGAAGAGTGGCCACTAGCTCCGCGCAGTTGGTCTTTGGGAGTCTGCGTGGAGTTGAAATCGCCTCATGTGATCAATGAATCCTGTCCACCCAGGAAGAGAGGCATGGCTGGCACGGAAAAGAAAGTGAAACGTTCGCGGCGGCGACCCGAAGCAGATGGCGCATAGACACTGTTGATCCTGACGCCACTAACGCGAGAGCCATACCTCTGGCATCAGGGAGACAGGCAACTGTATCAGCGGAGATACCGTCACGTAGGAGAATCGGCACCAGGATACCAGTAGTGGAAGCAAGGGAGACACGTGCCATAAAACCAAGGGGAGTACAGAAGGTTGCCACATGCACCTTCTGAAGGAGGGCAACGTCAATGTGTGCAGCACACAGCATTTCATAGAGTAAAGCCAGTTTGTGGCGTACTCGAATGGTATTGACATTGACCATGACTATGTGATATGTTTGAAAAGCTGCTATCGTCAGGGGGACAGGCGATTCAAACACTGGGAAAGCACAGAGAGCTCCCTGTTAGACCTCTGTGGAAGGGCACATCACTGTGATGGGGAGTGAGCCGACCCCACCAAGGGAGCTCCATCGTTCTGTACAGAACGTCCATCCTCAGCATCGATGTCGTCCACCCAGGAAACAGACGTCTCACTTGGCTGGTTCTGTGGGACACTATCAGAGGTGCGTCCACAGGTAGCAACAAACACAGGGTGGGAGGCAACCGCATCAGAGGCAGGCAGGGGAAGATCGGTGTCCGTAGGTAGATGCTGACTGGAGACTGAGGCGTGGAATGACGTCGCACCGTCAGGTGCCAGGGCGTTGGAGGACAACGTACCACCAATAGGAGGGTCATCCTGTGCACACATCCGATGGAGGCAGTAATCTCTCTTCCGTTTCCCCCGCGACCGTTTCTACCTAACATGTTGTTCCGTGTCGGATGGCAGGCCGCTGTCGTCCGTGATGTGGCCAGATGGAAGAAAAGCGAAGGTCGGTACTGCTCCATGATCAACAGCCATGGGGTCGGGACAGACGTCTTTTGTCTGTTGATGGCCATCCTCTGCTGGTACTGCCTCCGGCGGCAGTTTGGACAGAGACGCAAAACGACCGTCACGCTGTCGAGAGGAGTCGACGCCGGTGCCCGGTGATTCAGAGTGGGCGCAGCAGGCAGCCCCGCCGCGGACGCATAAGACAGAGGTAACACAGTGGGGGCCGCAGGCAGAGCGACGTCTCCGATAGGCGGCTGAATCAGTCTACGTAGGAGACATTTAGAACAGACATGGCCTTCCTGGCTTCAACATGAACAAGTGGGTTGCTGGCCATCGTACATGACAACAGAACTGCAGCCAGCAATTGGTAACAAGGGAACCTCCCTATCGCACCCCCCTCAGGTTTAGTTATAAGTTGGCACAGTGGATAGGCCTTGAAAAACCGAACACAGATCAATCGAGAAAACAGGAAGAAGTTGTATGGAACTATGAAAAAAATTAGTAAAATATACAAACTGTGTATTCCATGCGAAGATAGGCAACATCAAGGACAGTGGGAGTCAAGGAGGGCCGTGGTCCCGTGGTTAGCGAGAGCAGCTACGGAACGAGAGGTCCTAGGTTTAAGTCCTCTCTCGAGTGAAAAGTTTAATTTTTTATTTTCAGTTTATGTGACAAACTCTTATGGTTTCATCACTTTTTTGGGAGTGATTATCACATCCACAAGGAAACCTAAATCGGGCAAGGTAGAAGAATCTTTTTACCCATTCGCTAAGTGTACAAGTTAGGTGGGTCGACAACATATTCCTGACATGTGACGCACATGCCGTCAATGAACGAACAGACAGATCATAACTTTGCGAAAATAAAGAAAGTAAAATTTTCAGCCGAGGGAAGACTCGAACCCAGGACCTCTAGTTCCGCAACTACTCACGCTAACCACGGGACCACTGCGCTTCCACACTTACAATTTCCTTGATGTTGCCTATGTCGCGCATGGACTGCTCAGTTTGTATATTTTATTAATTTTTTCATACTTCCACACAACTTCTTCCTATTTTCTCGACTGATCTGTGTTCAGTTTTTCAAGGCCTATCCACTGTGCCAACTTATAACTAAATCTGAGGGGGGTGCGATGGGGAGGTTCCCTTGTAAGTAGGAAGGCATGTGTTTCCTCAGTTCATTTTTTATCTGGTCGAAGCCATTGAGGACACAGTATGTTTCGAACATCTTCCTCGTTTTAGCAATGTGACTGGCGACGTTGCAGAAAGGTTTAAAGTCAGCCGCCACAATGTCCAACGGAACCTCAAACGGGAGTTCGATAACACTCACGTTCGGAGGTCAAAATCAGCGTAATGAACCCCCTATATGGCCGTCGAGTATCGGAACTTGAGATCGTTAAAATGGCGCTGCACAATGTCGGCGCATAGCTCTTTATTCGGCAGCCATATGTACACAGCGGTACTACGGGTCGAGAATAGAATTCCGAGAACATCTTGCGGCGGCAGACGCATTTCGTCCCGTATAAACGCGTACCTACATACGCTTTTGGTCGTTCATGATACAAAGGAAACATTAATTTAATCGTGGCTTGACGATAGGAAAACGGCATGATGGTCGTTGCCTTCGGACACGAAGACAAGCCGCTACGCTGAAGTAATCAAACGTGCGCTCGCTCGCAAGCAGCACAATAGACGAGACACAAACAAGGGGTGCTCGCCTCGCCACCGCCGAAAGCAGACTTTACCCAAAAACTACTTATGTAGTGCCCCTTGCCCATTAACCTCATTATTTGCGACATTTCGCCGATTCCCGCAAGAGATCATTGGTGTCTGGCGTGAGGTCAGTCGCTTGACGGCGCGTTTCGGCGCGGGCCGCCCGCCCTTTGCCGGCGCGCCGTAAGGCACGGAGGCTCGCACTGGGGCGTATCGCTTCCCAGTCGGGTGTGCCGCGGCAGTCCTCACAGGGGAAGTGAAGCGTCTCTTATAGCCTCTCCTTCCCAAGTGGCTCTTTCCGCCTTCCCGTGGTGCCAGACGTTAAGCTTGGCATTCTACCTTGCGACAAAAGGGAGAGCTTCGACCTAACCCGATGCGAAAGCGAAGGGTGCGTGGCACAGGGGGAGCTGTGTCGAGGGACCGAACATCAGTCCCTTTTGTTCGCAGGGTACAGACCATCACGTGCCCTGCATGCCGGCGATCTCGTTTGTCGGCGTGGGATCGCGGCGCGAGTTGGCAAGGGCGCTTCGCCGCGCCCCTGGGTAACCGGGGCGTGTTCTGCCAAACCCAGGTGATGGTGACATCGCCTGGGCCAGGTTAGATGGGTCCAGACCGCCGAACGTCTGGGGGACCGGCCCGCCACCTGAGTAGGAGTGGGTCCTTGGCCAGGAGGTGGAAACTCGGGCAAGTAGGCGGCGAAGGGCGAGAGGTGCATCCGCCTCTCCGGAGTGCGGGGTGCAGTTGCCGAGGAGCGTCGCGTGAAATCGTCGATGACGGGGACACCGAGGAGGACCAGTGCACTGGTGACGGTGCGCTGAACCTGGCAGCTCGGAAGTGCCCTTGACCTAGGGGCGAGGTCGGTGGGCGAGCTGCAGAAGTCCCCCCCCCATGCCAGAGGAGCCGGTCCGGGGCAAGAGACGGGCACCCACCCCCCTTTTTTATCACTCGTTGAATCATGGCTACAAACGAAACGAGCGATTCGTGTGCGCCTCAACGAGCTTCCGTTGCGCCTGATCCCTCTCCCCAGGACGAGCAGGGACAGGCAGAGAATGAAACAGTCATGGAAAGGTATACGAGAATCACGTCGCTCATGGAGCAGCAAATCAAAAACGGAAAGATAAGCCAAGCAGGACTTGCCATTATCAAGAACGAGCTGGCAGCTTGAGCTATTGCCCACGCCAAACTAGAAGGTAGGGTAGAGGAACTTGAAAAGGAGAACGATAGATTAAGGAGGCAACCGACAAAGACGTGGGCGGCCGTGGCCGCGCAAGCGCCCACTAAGCGCCCACAAAACACGACAAAAGACACTATTGAAAAAATGACAAAGAGAACAGTTTTCCTCAGGACACTGCCTGGGCAAGACACAAGTGTGCAAAAATTCAAGAATTATTTACAAAAAGCATAGACTCTGTAAAAGACAAAATCAGAATCAAAAAAGTAAAACCGAACAGAAACTCTGTTATCGTAGAAGTAGCCTCTGAGGAAGATAAAAATAAATTGCTGAACAACCAAAAACTGAACTCGGTGGTCAAATGCGAACCACCGAGGAAAAGAAATCCTCTCGTCATACTATATGACGTTCCAACAATAATGACTAATGACGAACTCTTAAATACAATTAGAATGCAGAACTTTGACGAAATAGACGAAGAAGAATTTAAGAACTGTTTCAAATTAAAATTCAAGACTGGGCCAAGGGGTCATGATGTTGTACATCACGTCACCGAGGTATCAGTGCAAATGTGGAGAAAAATAATAACAATGGGCAGAATATATGTTGGCTTTCACGCCATAAACACAAGAGATTATGTCGTGGTACCTCGTTGCCACAACTGTGGTGACTTGGAGCACGTCTTAAGGCTGTGCACCAGGGAGCCGGCATGCACCAGGTGTGGGGAGCACGGTCACGGCCGCAAAGACTGCAAGGCGGCGGCAGTCTGCATACCATGTAAGAATCGCGGGAAGAAGTCTTGCGGAGCCACAGGCAGGAATTGCCCGACAGACAAAATGTTGGAGCAAAGGTTAATTTCTAGAACCGACTATGGCTGAGCCCGGCATACCGAACAGGATGCCAAAGCGAAAGTCCCCGAGCAAAAGGAGGAGGGACGCCATGAGGGCAAACAGATTCAAGGATTTCTTGAGGTCGCTCTCGGGCGCCACTAAAACTGAAACAATAGATAAAGCTATACAAACCGAATTTCCAACTATGGACA
Source organism: Schistocerca americana (assembly GCF_021461395.2). Lineage (NCBI taxonomy): Eukaryota > Metazoa > Arthropoda > Insecta > Orthoptera > Acrididae > Schistocerca > Schistocerca americana. The sequence continues at coordinate 548,880,232 of NC_060119.1, forward strand.
TTGGCACACAAACCGATCTCCCCCTCATGGCCGAAACTCTCTCCTCTGGAAGCCGGGGAACAAAGCCGGAATTACACCAGCAACGGCAAGGGCATCCTGTGGCTGTGGCAACGCTTAAAGACAATCATATCAACCAAACAAATCAACAACCCATACAAGAAAATACAGTAACAAGCTCAAGTACGAGCCCCACTGTACAAAGTTCACCAATAGTCAGACTGCCACCAGTTGATCCAGTCAGGGTGTACCCCAACTTGGAGTACACCATGCAACTATCCAGATTGGAGCAGCCGGCTACCCTGACCACTGCCTTACGACATGTGGTCCGCGTAGGACATGAAGACGGCAGAAAGATAACCTTCTCCGTTATGGAGGCTGTCGACAGAATCCAGTTAAAATCAGTGAATCTTCCCACCGACTTCGGAGCCTTGCGAGATCTGCTCCAGAAAGTTTTTGAAAGACGAGGTGAGAAATTTGATCTTAACGACATTTACGTACAATCAGTAGTAGCACACGGACGGATTGCATTCGACTGGACTAAGACTTGGCCACATGACAAAATACATACGTACTTCCCCTAATGGCGAAAATAACTATTGGACAGCTTAACACTCACAACAGCAGACTCGTTATGCAAGAGCTCCGAAGGGAGGTGGAGGAGAGGAGACTAGATGTACTCTATCTACAGGAGCCATACTCCCTGGCCGGAAAAATAGCTTTTGCTGCTGCGAGCTGGCAAATAGTCAGCAGAGGGGACGACCCGAAGGCAGCAATTATAATTGCAAATAGACTCTTGAGAGTCACCACGCTCTCACAATTCACAACGAGCCACTGTAACGTCGTGGAGCTTCAAACCCCTTTGGGGACCATAACTCTCATAAACATGTACTTCCAGTATGGGGATAGCATAGAACATCACATAGACCACCTAGCGAGAGTTACCACGGCGTTACAGGGAAGAAAGATCGTGATAACAGCTGATATCAATGCCAAATCCCCCCTGTGGTACAGTGGCACAAGAGACGCTAACGGCGAAAAAGTTGAAGAATTCATAATGGCATCACAACTTGTGGTAGCAAATAGGGCCGGCAATCCTCCTACCTACGCTGCAGGGGGAGGACAGGGCACAAATACTGATGTCACCCTTGTAACTCCAAATATGGCAAACATTATCCAAAATTGGAAAGTCATAGAGAACGCCACCACAAGTGACCACAATCTAATATGTTTCACCTTGGGAGAAAGAGAGTGCCGCTGGGCCACGGGGTGGGAGGTGCAACTGGACTACAGGAGAGCAAATTGGGAACGTCTAGCGAGGGAGTGTGACATTCCTCCATTACCAGAAGGTGACATGCGACTGGACATAGACGTAGACCAGAGAGCAGAGGAACTGGTGAATGCAGTGACAAGAGCGGTGAAGGCAGCCGTACCGACAAGGAGGAGGGCCAGAGCGGCCTCTCCGTCACCATGGACTGCTGAACTGGGAGAACTGCGTCAATCTGTCAGAAGGCTGAGGAAGCACTACCAGCGCAGTGTCGTCTGGCAGGAACGACAAAGGTGGCAGATGCTATATAGAGAGGAAAAGCGGAAGTTCCAAAAGGAACTGCGCGAAGTCAGGATGAGAAGCTGGGAAAACTTTGTGCTTAACCAGCTAGTCACTGACCCATGGGGGCTTCCGTACAAATTGGTAAGGGAAAAAATCCGCTCTCCTCTGGAACTATCAACAGTCAGGCACGGGGACGGGATGACGGAGTCCTGGCAGGAGACTGCAGGGGTCCTCCTCCGGTCCCTGTTGCCTGACGATAATGCGGATGGGGAGACAGAGGGGCAGAAGCAACTTAGAGACGAAGATCAAGAAGAATATGTTAATGAAACGGCTGTCTACCCCTTCTCAGAGGAGGAGGTGGCAACCCATATAAGAACACTGAAAAAAGGAAAAGCACCTGGGCCAGACGGCATTGTGGCGGAGGTAGTGCAGTTTCTGGCGCCTCAGCTAATAGCGCCACTAACACATCTATATAACGAATGCCTCAGACAGAGAAGATTCCCGAAGAAATGGAAAATGGCGAACGTAGTTATTATAAAGAAAGGACTAGACAAGGACCCTGCAGAAGTAAAATCCTACTGGCCGATTTGCCTGTTGGACGTATTTGGCAAAATATTAGAGAAATTACTGGCTGACAGATTGACAGCACACCGAGTGTTGTGTGGGGTGAGTGACAGGCAGTTCGGGTTCAGGCCGGGGCGATCGGCATCTGATGCAATTGCCCTGGCGGCCGAGGTCTGTGACTCGACCCCGCACAAATACGTGGTTGGCATCATGGTGGATATCAGTGGCGCCTTTGACAACCTGTGGTGGCCTTCGCTCTTCTCCTGCTTGCGGGAGAAAGAGTGTCCAGGGCCGCTATATGGTTGCCTGAGGAGCTATTGTAAGGATCGGGAGGTCTGGTTATCATCGTCTAGCGAAAGAGTTGGGAAGGTAATTACCAAAGGATGTCCCCAAGGTTCTGTCTTAGGACCCCTTTTTTGGGACATCCATATGGAGCCTTTACTAGATAGATTGCAACAAAGTAATGAGGTGCTAGAGGTGATAGCCTACGCGGATGACCTCCTTCTGTTGGTCGGTGGCCGTAGCCGCGAAGACATTGAACCGAAAATAGAGACAGCATTAGACAAACTCCAACAGTGGTGCCACACGACTAAAATGACGATTTCACCCAGTAAATCCACCTACTTACTACTAAAAGGACAACTCATCAGAAACCCGACAGTAAGAATAGACGGTTCACCAGTTCTCCGACGACGAGAGACACGCTACCTGGGAGTTATCATTGATGAGAGGTGGAACTTCGGAAAACACATTGATACTGTCACCCAAAGTGCCCTTCAGATATTAAATAATCTCATTTCAATAGGTCACAAAAGATTTCATCTTCCTCCACACTTAATCAGACTCTATCACAATAGTATTTTAACCTCAGTTGTGGGCTATGGCTCGGGAGTCTGGGCGCACAGGCTCACGAGGATTGTGCCCGCCATGGCCGTGAGAAGGGTCCAGAGAAGCATGGTACTAAGAGCAGTAGGTGCCTATAGAACATCTCCGGGGGGGGGGGGGGGGCGTATTAGCCATAATGGGGCTCTGCCCCCTAGACATAAAGATAAGAGAGCAGGCGGCGTGGTACTGGGCCAAGGAGGGAAATGATGAAAAGATTGCTGATATTATGGGTATTAGAGTGGGGGATAAGAGAGAGATAAGGAAAAGAGGGGAGGAGCTCTGGCAGGAGACTTGGGAGGCAGAAGAGACGGGACGAAGAACCTTCCAGTTCCTACCTGATGTCAGGGAACGACTTGGACTGAAGTACTTCGAGGCTATGCGAGGGTTGATCCACTTTCTCACTGGCCATGGACCCTACCCGACTTATTTATGTCGATTTGGGAAGAGGGCAACACCAGCGTGTGACTGTGGTGATCCGGAGGGTACACCCGAGCATGTAGTTTACGAATGTCCCCTCTTCAATGATGTTGCCAACACACTACGAGACAGACTACCCAACCGCGACACATATCAACTACTCAGACAAGAGGGAACATTTCAGACATTAAACACCTTGGCTAACGAGGTATCTCGAAAAGTTCTCATTGACTATTTAGGTGAGATACAATAACCACCAATTGCGTCCAGGAGCCCTATTCCCATGCCGCCTGTGCGTGGACTGGCCGACTACATCTAAGTTGGAATCCGCCACGTGCAGGACTAGGGGGAGTAGGGAACAACCACCGATCGTGACACACACCGGATTCGACGTAGGATAAGTTAGTTTGTAGGACTTAGTTATAGGAAATTAAGATAAGGACTGCAGCGAATTAACATCGAGGCCTGCCCAGTGCCAGGGGCATGCTCTTCGGGGTTAGCTCGAAGAGCAAGGCAAATGCAAGTAGGTTTATATCTTTACTGGCACACATGTGATGCTGCAGGATACACATACAAATTAAATTAGTCATAGGAATAGGAAATAAATAGTATATGTAGATACTAGATGCCCATTGTTATTAATATTAATATGAACTGTAGCTCACCAACTAATACTAAATTAGCTGCAACATTTCAATACAAATGTATAAATGTTAGGACCCACTAACGTAGTAAGGTAGTGGGTTAATTTGTATAATTATAATGGTTTTGATAATAAAGAATTAAAAAAAAAAGAGAGATCATTGGTCCTCTCGTCTGTTCTTTCTGACATATCCGAAAGAAGAGACGAATAAGGCTAAACGGCCAATTATCTCTTCAGTGCGGACGCAGTCAGACACTACATTCGTAGTGTGTGGATGGGTTAGAATTTGGGTTTGACGGGAGGAGTGCTAGCGTAGTCCGTGCAGCTGCGATTACCACATTGTATGTGGATGGCTCAGTGGTAGCCGGCAACGTAGCTCAGCGAGTTCGGTCAGAGAGCTGGCTGGTCTCTACAATAAAAAAACTGTGTACAGAGATTAACAACGAACTTCAACGGATATCATATGACGTCCTCTACAACAAAATACAACGAACAATAACGAACAAAATGAAAAAAAGAAAGTGGACAGATCATCTACCTCTTAAATGTTCGAATTCTGGTCCGGCAAAAATTTTCAAGATTCCCCATTGACATCAATCAATGCCCGCTCGCAGCCAGTGTCTGCAATTCCTTTGCGTCTTAAGGGTACTAAATCGAATTGTGGAGAAAAGAAATTTGTGCCACAACTTGACCTAAACGAAGCTTTCAGTTGACTGAACCCATCCTGAAGCATCAAGGAGTAGTCAATTTGGTACAGAGGGAAGTGCGAAGGACATTTTAAATAAAATATTACTTGAGAGGTATGCTTAGAAAGAGGATATTTAAAAAAAACTCTTTCTTCATCTTGTAGGACGACCGAGAACCAGCATTATGATCGTAACTTCATCTTCGAGTATAATTCAAGAGATCCGTTTGATTTAATTCTGCTGTCAGGCAGCAGCGGTAGTACTTAGATGGTTATTTGGACCGACATTAACACTTTAATAAATATAGATTACTTCCAATTAAAACAGTATAAAATGCCTTGGTATGCAAACTTAAGGACTTTCGTCCCATTATGTGTCACTACCAACTAACATAGCTCGATGAAACTTGGAGCAATCATGGAAAGAAGGTAACTGAAAGAAGTAGGCAATGAGACGAAAAGAGGTGACACGTTTATTCAAGGGCAATAATTATATTGTAGTCATCGCGATTTATGATGTTCACCTGGACAGTACAAAAGCAACACATACTTCTTAACAGGATGTAGCCACCGTGGACGGTTTATGTTCTGCAACGTACTCGCACGTTGGACACAAGACTGGTTGAGGGGTTCTTCTGGAAGGGTGTTCCATTGCTCCACCAGCGCTGTTTACAGCTGCTGGATGGACGTTAGTGCTTGTGGAAGTGCTGCAATACGCTCCCAGCACGTGCCCGGTAAGATTCAAGTCAGGGGGACGAGCAGGCCAGTGAATTAGATTGCGAGGCCAGTACGCCCATGCAATATTATGGCTCTCCACACCATAATATCTGGGCAAGCAAAACAATCGTATTGGACAATGCTGGACGTACCCTCAAATGACATGAGGTGGGAACACGTAATGCACGTAGAAACATTGTCGAACATGATCATTTTGGTGGTTCAGGGACTACGTTGCGGGTAGGCATAATATTGCGTGGACATACGGATGTCGAAATTTTTGAATACTGTGTACTCTACGGTCAACGTTATTATGATAATTACGCCATGGGTGTCTTTTCAGGGGTGCATTCAGCCCTGACTTCATTTTTGCGAATGACAGGGCGTGACCACGTCGAACGTTGCAGGTACAGGAGCTCTGGGCACGTGAAGATACTCGCCGAATTGACTGGCCTGCCCTTTACCCCGCCTTAAAGTCCATAGAGCCGTGTGGGATGCTTTCGGTAGACGCGCTGCACCACGTCCACATGCACCAATGACCATGCAGCAGTTGTCAATAGAGATGGGTCGTTCGCGAACAAACGGGTCCAAAGGAACGGTTCACCAATGTGAACGGAACGAGAGAGGAATGAATTCTAAGGAACGGTCATTCATAGTTCACTTCGTTTTCGGCTTTCTACTTATAAGTTCCCGGGAACGGGATACGGTCGGTCTCGTTCCCGCAAAGGCACGTCTGCCGGTCTCGTTCAAGCCTCGGTTCCGTTCCCGTCTGCCACTCACCGCATTTCCACTGCCGACTGCTCATAGTTAGTTCAGTATCGAGTTGTTGTTGTTCGTTACGTTCGTTTCTCACGCCCATTCTAGATCCATTTCAAATCTTCTCTGAACTCTTGGTTCGTATGGCTCTGAGCACTATGGGAGTTAACATCTGAGGTCATCAGTCCCCTAGAACTTAGAACTACTTAAACCTAACTAACCTAAGGACATCACACACATCCATGCCTGAGGTAGGATTCGAACCTGCGACCGTAGCGGTCGCGCGAATCCAGACTGAAGCGCCTAGAACCGCTCGGCCACTCCGACCGCCTTCTGAACTCTGAACTTCTGGTTCTTTTCGTATTCTATTCAGCGTCCACGATCGGTAATTAAAATGTATTTTATGATTACGTAAATTACATAAAAATTACGTGATATGTAATACATACATCTTTTCAGGTAAAAAAACGGTGTATCAGCTTACTTCACTATTTCGATAAACAGCAGAAGAAATACTTGTAAAAAGGCAAGATTTTTTTGATATTACACATGCAAAGGACGTCGGCACGGCACACACGAGTGGCCATTTTCCGTCTTTTTTTTTTTTTTTTTTTTTTTTTTTTTTTTTTTTTTTTTTTTTTTTTTTGAGCCAAGGTACAAGAGTATGTTCATTGTTATGGAAGGCAGACCGAATCACAGGTGAACGAAGCCCGCGCTTCGTAATCGAGTGTATGGTGTCACATTTTGTAAAGAGAATGTGATAACTCCTACAATATTATTTCAGTGGAACAGGGCGGCGCACGAAACATCGGCTCCGAGTACTAGACTGCTCATTGTCGCTTACCAATCGTCATCTATTGTTTCGAAGTTGTTTGCATTAGCTTATTTGTTATTTCTTCACTGCCTAATTATTACATGTTTATCTATTCTGCTCGTAGCGGTCAACAAATCGTGCGTAATTGGCGAACAGTCTGTACTCAGGACCGGGTTTTTCGTGCGCCACTTTATATTATTTCACTGCAATCAGCCACATAACGCTACAGTTGGCTAAACGAGATGTTTTGCAGAAACTCGAAAATTACAAGTGTGTGAGAATCTTGTTTTGAATGAAAACTCTGTACTCCCAGGGGGTAGGCAAGTGCCCCCTCTTGGCGCCTTCCATCTTCTGTCGCCTATGCTACTAATTTTCAGTTTTTCATATGAACCATATACCAAGCACAGTGAACGGTGAACGAGTAAAAATGGACGGTTCCCAAAAAAGAGCGATCACCAGTGAACTAGTTCCCAAGGATTAACGAGTTTGCCCATCTCTAGTTGTCAACCGCACTGGTGGAAGAATGGAGCGGCTTACCACAGGAACTGCTTATCAACATTGTGGCCTGCATGGGAGCATGCTCCAGAGCACGCAGTGCCGTAGTTGGTGACCACACAGTCTACTAAGAACAATTTTCAGCCTTTTGTAATGTCTAGGGGTCCATCACGAATCGCCGTGACTTGTGTGTAATTATTGTCTTTGAATAAAAGTCTCGTTTCTGCTCGTCTCATTACGTGCTTCTTTCAGTTACCTTCTGTACTATACTGTAGCAGCTCTGTCTGTGTTTGGTCGAAGTCTCATCAAGCTATGTTACTCGGCAGTTAACGCCATTGCATATTCAAAGCTGAAGTCCTGAGTCAATACATTCTGCTTACAATAAGAGCAACTCCTGGACCAGCCAGAATTCCCACTGCTCACTGATTCATCAGAACCCAAAATAGGAAAGACGGTAGATAGAATAACTTCTAAAACAAGCACAGGGAACTGCACTCGCTCCAACGATGAAATGTTTTGTCCTATATGAGCAGGAAACATATAAATAGATACAAAAATTCTCAAGTAGACAGAATAATTCCTCACTAATCAATTCGATAATATTTATAAAAATTTAAATGGGTCGTATTTAAGGTGGCTAATTTTACGATCGGTGTACTAATGATTATCCCGTTACAGTAATCAAACAGCCCGTTCTTAAAATGTTTCCAATTTAAGAACCAGTCCCGCGTATTTTAATTTGCAGTACGTAGCAGCAGCAGCAGCGTTCGGGCAGCCACAGAATACGATACGCCCACATCTGCCTATGTCGATAACTCGCTAGGGCACGTAAACAAGCAAACCGGAGCAGCTGTGGCCACGTGGCACGGCAGCACAAAATTGCCGTTTCCAATCTGTGGCGGCCACGGGAGCAGACACTACCTGCTGTCTCCCAACGCTCAAGCAAAAAGGGGAGTTCCCCATGGGCAGACCCTATATGCTCTCCCGTTGCCCTCGAGTATTTTAGCAGTTGTGTTGTATTTCATGTAACAGAGAAAGAAGTAGCGTAATTATTTCTAACAGATGAAGTAAATAAAAGTTCCAAATCCAGACGCTGACAACATTTATCCAGTATCCCGCAGTGTATACCTCAGCAATAGAGCCTTCTTTAACACCTATTATTAATAGCTCGCCCATACTGTGACGTATATCGAAGATTGCGACGACTCATTCAATGGCTCAGGCGAAAAACTGTGATATTTCAAACAAATTGTCAAATGAAATTTTTATTGTTCAAGTCCTCTGAAGTATTTCTGGTTTTCACAATTTTTATCCTTTTTAGGATTCTATACGTCAATCGGAAGTTAAGGAGTTCTGCTACCTAAGCAGAGAAATAGTACACAAGGGACGGAGCAAGGAGGGCGTAAAAAGCAGACTGTCACTGATCAAAAGGGCATTTACACACATCTGAACATTTCAGATCCTGTAAGTAGTGAGATTGTCAAGGTCGAGTCCAAGCAGTAGCAAAATAGCAAATAAGACTAGACATATTTTCGTAAACATAATTCTGATTTTTCAAAACTCAGGTTTGTGTATTCTGGTGCCTAGGTAGAGCCTGTGCCTCAGTGTGCGATTTGTTTCGAAACGCTATTCAATGGATTTATGAAACTGTCAAAACTTGAAAGGCGTCCTTCAACTAAAAACGCTGAACGTGTAGGAAAGTCTCTCGATTTCTTTCAAGTCATCAAAAATTTTTTTTTCCTTGTGAACTATCGTTGTTAATTGCAAAGAAGGGGTCAGCTTACACTGTGAGAGAAGAATTTAGTGTACCTGCAGCAAAAATAAAAAGTAATGATTTGTTTGATGAGAAATGTACACAAAAAATAACTCAAATTCTGTAATCAAATAAAACCGTGAAGAAAAGGATTGATGAAATGTTGGAAAACACGAGAAAATCTGTCATTACTGCTTTGAAAGAAAGCAAATATTTTTCGCTGCAGCTTCATAAGGGTACAGAGTTTGTTCGCCAGGCAAATTTACTAGCTTTTGGTCGAAATGATTTGAATGCCAATACCGAAGAAGAACTGTTGTTTCGCTCATACTTTCCGACAAAAAACAATTGGCGAAGAGATTCTCAAATCTATTGGCAAATTTACGAAAGAAAGTGTGTAAGTTTGACAACTGATTGGTGCACGTGCTATTTCTGTAATTCGTATCAGCTTGGTCTCCATAGTTGGTCAGTTGCTACCTTGGTTCAGTTGACACATTCCAGCATACACAGAGGCCCTCGTAGTTACACGTCCCAAAACCCCATGACGATGCAGTATAAATCGTCAACTTTATTGAACCAAGGCATAAAAACTCGAGACAGATTGGTGTTTTACGTCATGAAATGGACAGTGAACATACAAAGCTTTTACTGCACTGTTAAGTTCAACGGCTGTCGAGGCGTGAAGTATTTCCAAGATTTTATTTGTGGGTGGAGACTGGGATGGAAAACTTGACAGTTCCTGCCTAGACTGTGTGACCGAATAAAGCTGGTTTACAGGTTGACATATCAGGCGGATAATTTCGGTAATCTGAACTCTGAAGAGCAAGGACGTTCACAAGATTTTTGTGCAAGACATAGTAGAAGCAATAATAAAACACTTTCGTGATGGACTCAAAAAGTTAACTAAGATTCTTCAGACGTTTGTTCACTCTTACATGATTTTCTGGAAACCAACGCTTCAAAATTGACAAATCAATATCTACACCCATAAATGATCACCTCTAATCTTGGTCTCCAAGCCACAGGTAATTAAAACTTACACATTTTTCTAAATTTTATGTATATATTTTAATAGGGCTGATTTTAAACACTAATTGCTTTTAAAAAGTAACTTTATCTGAAACAGTTCAGTTTCAAAACATTACGATTTTTTAAGACTATAATAATTTATTTAGTTATTTGCCTTAAACTCTGGTTGTGCAATTCATTCTTCGTTCATATGAATAAGAAAACAACAAAACTTACTACAGCAGTATCTAAACCTTTACATGTTTCCCTGAAAATGAGGGAGAAATCCGATGGATTTGAATAACATTACTTTAAAAAACAGGAAAAATGTCATCACGTGACCAGACTGTAAATTCGTTTTTTGAAACACCATTGGTCTCGTTCTGGATAAGTGTTCAAAAAGAGTATCAAGCAATTGCCAGAATTGTACTGAGGAAGTTGATGGGCTTTTCGACAATCTGTCGATGTGAACGAGCCCTTTCAGCTTTACTTCTTTCGAGAAATAAGTAAAGGAATAGACTGAATTTAGACAATGATCAGAGGCTAAAATTAATTATTTTAATCCAGATATTGATACTCTCGTGAGAGAGAAACAATGTCTAAAATCTCATTAGGTTCTTTTTAACATCGACCACTCGATTTTGAGATTACATATAGTTGTGTTAGATAATGAATACAATAAAAAATTTTCCTTCATATTAAATTTTTTTTCAGTCCTTCTTGTACGGTATCTTTTACTAATTAGGTCTACTGACATAATTGCATGTGTGTGTGTGTGTGTGTGTGTGTGTGTGTGTGTGTGCGTGTGTGTGTGTGTGTGTGTGTGTGTGTTTGCTTCATAATTTTTACTTGTATATTCAATTACTGGGCCTCTAAGCATGTTTTACAAAATAGGTGGTCCGCACAGTTGCAAAAGTCGGAGCCCTTGTGATAGTACATTTTTGTACATATAAAATAAGCTTTCTACTTTACAAGAAGCGAAAGGCGCACACTAAAGTGAACAAATTTTGTGCATTCTCAGGAGCCATAACCAAAGTTTATAAATCGGCACAAATGTATGAAGTGCCTGATGCCGTACGGTAGAGAATTCAGCCGCTTTCCTTTGCTACCGATAGTGAAAAGCATTGAATTGTCGACCAATTTCGTAATAGAAACGTAGGAAGGAAATGGTTTAGTGACGTGTTGTTGCCATATCTTGCACAAAGCTCTACAAAGCAACATCCTGCCCACAATTACTTAAATTGTTCACTTCCAAAATAATAATTCGTATACAGCCTATAAATTTCATACTGAGCTCACTTCCAGGAACGCCCTTTCGATAGTTTGTAGGTGGGGGGGGGGGGGGGGGAACCTAAACCTGAAGGATGGAGTATTTTTAATATTTTGGAAGACGAACAGCGACTTGTGAGCAACCATAAATAATGTTCCAGTAACGACATAGTTAAAAACCTACGTAATACTGACTTAATCACTTTTTAAGCAAGTCGCCTGACTACACTATATTTTTCCTTTAAGAGCTAAGGTCCCCTCCCCGTTCTTGCCCCTGGGTAAAGACGCCCTTGCTCACTTCAGCGACTGCGGTGAGTGGGTAAGAAGCGGTGTGGAGGGAAGTGTCCCGTGCAGTGCTGGCAACATACTTTCTGTACTGCGTACCGTAGATGGGAAGGATTGGCAGCAGTGGAAGAAGGCACGAAGTATATTGATATCTACCGACGTCTACCGAGCCGACCTAGAACCCTTGCGCTGATTTACAAAATTCGCGAAATTACTCATATTCCGCACTTTTGGCATAATTCATATGAAACAACTTCAGTAAAAGGTGCTATCATGTGATTCACTGTAATATATGCACTGAAGCCAGAAAAAATGGTATAATATGCGCTGTAAATATCTACATACATTCTATTATATAGGAAAACTCATAAAAATATGCATTTTCTCGCCAAAAGATTAAAACATGCAAATATGCATGCAGCATGCATTTGCACAGAAATCTGAGCTCTAGTTATAAGAAACTCCGATCATTGAGACCAGTTAAACACAATGGCGAGCGAAATTTCCAGTTAACTTCATGAGAAGTGTATACCGGCATGTCATGGTGAACTTTAAAACGTAACAGCATCTAATGGTAGCGTGTGAATGAATGATGTGTGCTGTAAGACGATGGTGATACATTCGGTGTCGTAAGAGGGACACTGCCGCCTAGGATGGGCGTCTCATCTGCGTCATCACCTACCACGAGTGAGGACAACCATATGGCTGCGTAGAGGCCCACACTGCAACAGACGATCGCCGGTACTTCACTGCCACAAGTCGGCTGAGACAACATGCGTAAGTTGAGACAGGCACGTTGTTTTTATGAGTCGTCTATTAGAATTTGGCATAAGCCTAAGAAGAAATGATAGTCTCGGTACATCAGCTCCCGTGCGCCTCCTTAGCTGAGTCCTCAGCACGACTGACTGCCATTTTTGGGGAACCCAGGTGCGGTTCCGGGTACTGTCAGGGATTTTTCCCTTGTTGGGAGAACTGGTACGGCTCCACTCAGCCCAGTGATGCCAAGTGAGGGGCTACTTGAATGAAAAATAGTGGCACCATGTCTGTTAACCTGACAATGGCTGGAGGAGCCCCGTGCTGACGTCACATCCCTACATACCGCATCTAGATGATGCCATTGCTTGAGGATAACACGGCGGTCGGTCGTGTCCAGATTGACCCCTCTGTGGCCAGAACGGAAGTGCTTCCTTGTTCATAGTAGTAGATGGATGTAGTTAATACAGGTTGTAAGTTTGTAAGGGAGTGAAATGTAGTAGATAAACAGATAATAATGCTTCCCAAATGTAATGCTGCAAAAGAATGATGGGTACATCTGATAACTAATGAGGAGGTACCGAATCCTTAGGTGGATCCTCAGCACTTCTGGCTGCCAAGTGGCGAACCCGGGTTCTACTCTGCATCCAGATAACGCCATTGTCTGAGGATGACACGGCGGTCGTTGTGCCCCAGTGATCAGTCTGTGGCCAGAATGGCAGTGCTTTCCTACGCTACTTCATAGTAGTAGACAGATGTAGTTTATATAGGTTGTAAGTTTGTAACGAAGTGAAATATGGGAACGATAAACAGTTCAGACAAGAAGAGAATATATGCTTCCCAGTTGTGATGCTGGAAAAGAGTGATGGGTAGCTATGATATCTAATGAGGAGGTACTGAAACGATCTGGAGAAAAAAGAAATTTATAATACAATCTGACTTAAAGAAGATATCGGTTGAAAGGACAGATCCTGTGACACCAAGGAATTAATTTGCCAGTGGAGGGAATTGTTTAGGAGGGTGGGGGAGGTTTGAGGGCGGGGGGACTTGGGAATTGTGTAGGGATGTCTGCGCTCGAATACAGTGAGCAGGTTCAAATGGATGTAGGTTACAGGGACTCACACCTAGTGATACGTGGCTGGCGACCATGGGGCCCCGAGCTGAGTCCTGGAATTGCTTACACTTACTTACGCCAGGCTCCTGACTTTTATCTTTCCTATCTGGCCACCCTCGGCCAGCTCTTGTTCCATTCCGACCCTGACGCTATTAGGTTTCGAGGGCTAGGGGTCTTTCATTTTCCAACCTATACTTCTCATGCAGCGTCTGACCCGGAGCGGGCGGCTGCAAAAGGCGTCTGTATCCCATGTTAGGGGCGGCCTCCAGAACTGCGGAAGGCAACGGAATACCACCGCAGATTATCTTCCCAGCATAAAGCAGTCTCAATTTTATGCACAAAAAATGGCTTCCTCTCATGTTAAATCAGTGTCCGGGGGTAAAATACTCTCCCATTCGGATCTCCGGGGGGGAAAACTTGAAAGGAGGCAAAAAATCAAAACGAGAATTGGTACCTGGAATGTCAGAACTCTACTACAAGCAGGAAAACTAGAAAACCTTAAAAGAGAGATGGAAAAGAATCATATGGACCTCGTAGGAGTTGCTGAGGTAAGATGGAATGGACATGGAGAGTTGCAGTCAGATGAATATGTGTTCTACTACTCAGGAGGAGAAGTAAAAGGAATTAATGGAGTAGGAATGATCATGACAAAGGAATTGGCTAAATGTGTGGAATATGTAGACTCTGCAAATGCTCGGGTTATTGGTGTAAGGCTGAAAGGAGCACAAAAAGATTTACTGATTGTTCAGGTGTATATGCCAACTTCAGAACATGATGACCAAATTGTAGAGGAAACGTACAATGTAATAGAGAGAATAATGGACGAAAATAAAAAATGCTGCAAAATAGTAATGGGAGACTGGAACGCCATTGTGGGAGAAGGGAAAAAAGGAAACATAGTAGGCAGTCATGGTCTTGGAAAGAGAAATGACAGAGGTGAATGGTTAATTGACTTCTGCACGGAAAGGCAGCTGATAGCGGCAAACACATGGTTCAAGAACCACAAGAGGAGGCTCTACACTTGGAAATCACCAGGGGATAAATACAGAAACCAAATCGATTTTATACTGGTAGAAGAAAGATACAGGAATGGAATTAAGAAGGTGCATACATTACCAAGTGCAGATATTAATAGTGACCACAACTTACTTATGGCAGAAATAGAAATAAGAATGAAAAAACTGAAGAAGGCGACCATGGTGAAGAAGTGGTATTTAGAGAAGATAAGATCCATCAAAGAACAAATTACAGAAATGCTGTCTCGGGACTTTCTAAACACATTACGAGACTAAGAAGCACCTGATAATGCCAACGAGTACTGTAATATGCTGAAAGAAGGAATCATTAAAGCAGGACAGCAAAATATAGGATATGTGAAAGGGAAAAGGTAAAAAAAACCATGGGTCACACAAGAAATGATTTCCAAGATGGAGGAGAGAAGAAAATTGAAAAACAAGAACACTGAAGATGCAAGAAAGATATACCGAAGGTTAAATAATGAAATGCGAAGAGAAACAGAGCAGGCTAGGAAAAAATGGCTAAGAGAGGAATGTGATGAAATTGAAGAACTGGACAGGAAGGGAAGATACGACTTACTTTACAACAGAGTAAAGACTATGACATGGGAACAAAACAGAGCAGGAAGTGCTACTATGGAAATTTTGAGTAAAGACGAAGAGGTAGTGTACAAAGATCGTGACGATGTCCTCCAGAGATGGGAAGAGTATATAAAAGAGCTATATGACACAAATAGCAAACCAGAAACTCTGGAACTTGAATCACACAACAGTGTAAGTGATGACGGGAAAGGACCGACCATCATAATGGAAGAAGTAAAGTCTGCCATAGCTGCAATGAAAAATGGCAAAGCGAGGGGTACAGATACAATACCGGGAGAAATGCTAAAATGCTTGAACCACGATGGAATAAGAGAAATAATGAGGTTATGTAATAAAATATATGACAGTGGTGAATGGCCTGAGGGCTTTCTGACAACAGCAATGATTCCATTACCGAAAAAACAAGGAACCAAGAAACACAGCGAGCACAGGACAATCAGCCTCATTTCACATGCAGCCAAAGTGATGTTAAGAATAATAAATAAAAGACTTGAAAAAGTAATGGAGGAGAATCTTGGCGAGGAGCAGTTGGCTTTAGACGGAATACGGGCACCAGAGATGCGATAGGGCCCCTACGAATCTCGGGAGAATGGTTTATTGAAAAAGGAAGAGACCTATATATGTGCTTCATCGATCTAGAAAAGGCATTTGACAATGTGGTTTGAGACAAGCTGGCGACTACAATGAGGGAAAAGAGAGTGGACTGGAAAACCAGAAGACTTATAAATTAATTGTATCTTAATCAAAAAGTTTCATTTAAAGTGAGAGGAGAAAGTACAAACTTTATCAGACTAGGAAAAGGAGTAAGACAAAGATGCTGTTTATCACCTACTCTTTTCAACCTCTACTTGGAAAATATGATTGACCAATGCTCATTAGATAACAAAGGAGTAGAAATGGGAGGAATAAGAGCAGGGTGTTTGAGATTTGCTGATGACGTGGTCCTTCTAGCCACAGGGGAAAAAGAATTACAGGATTTGGTGGACACCATTGCAACTAACGGAAAAAAATATGGAATGAAAATTAACACAGTATTGGCACTAGGAGGAAATAAGGAAATGAAAATTATGCTGAATGGAGAAACACTAGACAGGTGCAAAATTTTAAGTATCTTGGAAGCAGGATAGACACCGACTGGAAGTGCACCACAGAAATTAAAACAAGGATAGCAATGGCAAAAGAGGCGTTTTATAAGAAAAGGAGACTCTTCTGCAGCGGTCTGGACAGAGAACTCAGAAAGAGACTCATAAAATGTCTTGTATGGAGTGTTCTTCTATATGGCGCTGAAACGTGGACTATGAGGAAAAAAAACAGAGAAAGGCTGGAGGCTTTTGAGATCTGGACATGGCGAAAGATGGAAAGAATAAGTTGGATGGACAAAGTAAAAAATGAAGAGGTACTGAGAAGAGTGGGAGAGAAAAGACAGTTACTAGATGTAATAAAGAGAAGAAAAAGAAATTGGATTGGGCATATATTTAGAAAGAATGACGGACTGATGAAAACAGTTTTAGATGGTTATGTAGAAGGGAAAAGGAAGCGAGGAAGGAAGAGATTCCAGACACTGGATGACATGATGGACGGTACAACATACAGCAGTCTTAAGAAGGAAGCAATGGATCGCAGAAAATTGAGAGGCAAATAATATAGCAGATAACTGATGATGATACAGGAGTGATGCGTGGATGAGGAAGCTTGCACAAAGTAGACTAGCGTGGAGAGCTCCATCTAACCAGTCATAGAATCTGCTCAAAAAGGCCGAACCATAAAAAGCTCGCTACGATGTGGCAATGTTTGATACCAAGACTGCGTAGGCTGTCGCTGGGCTGGGTATGACTCGGAGTTTATTCCTGGAATGAAAGCTGTCTTTTTCTCATCCTTCTGTCTCCACTGTTTCTTTTCTTTCCTCTTATTGTAATTAGCAAATATTGGTTAGTATTTCAAGTTTGATTAATTCTTTTGTCTTTATTACTATATCTGCTTATGTATTAGTTATCTATGTTTTCCATCTGTAATATCTATATCGTAAATAATTTTAAGGAATCGGCAAATGCAAATGAATTTTACTCACGTTGTAAACACGAACTTTTACAAAACAAAAAAAAGGTGACTGTTCGAAATAAATTCAGATTTCCTAGCGACCTTCGGCGAGGACATAATTTGAGGCATCATTTAGACAAGTATTCTCGGAAAAATTTGTGAGAAAACTGGTCTATAAATAGCTACATTCGGAACGAGGTATATAGGTACCATCTCGGATACTTCTAAATCACTAGAAAAAAATTTTGGAAGAATAACAGTACTTCAAAAATTCAAATATATTGGAGAAATTATAGAAATCAGTAGGTTAAATAAGATGCAAATGGCACACAGCCAGAAAGATATAAAATTTCTAAGAATATTTACAAGAAAATATTAATGTCTATAAACGCAAATTCGGGCATTATTTCACTGTAATAAGATCTCAAGCCATATACGCACCGGCATCCATTGCGTTTTTCAGATCGGGAGAGATGGTGAAAATACAGAGAAAAAATGAAATAAAAATTCTTCTAAAACCTCTAGGGTCAAAAACTGATCAAAATGGAAAATGCGTAATAACAAACAACAAAGATGTCTAAAGCAACATGAAAAAAATTTGAATCCATTTAAAAAAAAACGTGCCACTTTCTTCATATGTATAAACAGCATAGAGGAAACAGATTAACTAACAAATATTTCGATACTTCAACAACAAAAAGAAGGAAAACAAGTGGGTGAATGAAACAGAAAATCCTAGAAAAAAGAAACAGAAAATTTCAGAACTAAAATTAAGAACGTAGAACCTTCACCGAGGAGCAAATGAAACGTAGGTGAGGAAGAATGAAACAAATGTTGGGAAGAAAGCAAAGAAAGCATAAATAATTGTTTTACGTGGCCTACACCCGGTGCGACACAAAATAAAGAAAAGAAGGAGGAGAAGATGAATTGATCTAGCTTAATTCAAGGTGCCTGAGGGTTCTTGAGTTCCAAATGATGTCGTTATAAACTTCTTCAAGAACGAAAAAGCACGTACAACGGACAAGTAATGCCTTGTGGGCCTAATGTACTACTTTTTGTTGCCTTTGAAATACGTGGTTACTGAAGATAGGCTACAATTAATGTCTTTGGAAAAGTAGCAGCAATCATTTATACACTCATGCTCATAAATTAAGGATAATTGCAGAATGTGGTGCCACACAACGTGGCACTACACAAAAATGGCGCTAATAGCATAGGCACATAGGGAACACACACGACACAGATCTAAAAGTCCACAGTATTCGTGATAAGTTGAGAAAACCGTCCCGAAACACATGTGCTACAAAACGCCACTGTTTCCTGGACATGTACCCCGACATCAACATGGAATATGATCACCATGCTAACGTACACAGGCCGCACATCGGGTTGGCATACTCTGGATCAGGTGGTCGAGCAGCTGATGGGGTATAGCCTCCCATTCTTGCAACAGTGCCTGTCGGAGCTCTTGAAGTGTCCTAGGGGTTTGAAGACATGCAGCGATACATCGACCGAGAGCATCCCAGACTTGCTCCATGGGGTTTAGGTCTGGAGAATAGGCAGGCCATTCCATTTACTTGGTATCTTCTGTTTCAAGGCACTCCTCCACGACGGCAGCTCGGTGGGGCTGTGCGTTATCACCCATCAGGAGGAAGGTGCACCCCTGAAAAGGCGGACGTACTGGTGCAAAACGACGTCCCGATACACCTGACCTGTTACAGTTCCTCTGTCAAAGACATGTAGGGGTGTACGTGCACCAATCATAATCCCACCCAACACCATCAAACTACGACCTCCATACAGGTCCCTTTCAAGGACATTAAGGGGTTGGTATCTGGTTCCTGGTTCACGCCAGATGAAAACCCGGCGAGAATCACTGTTCAGACTATACCTGGACTCGTCCATGAACATAAACTGGGACCACTGTTCCAATGACTATGTACTGTGTTCTTGACAACAGGCTTTACGGGCTCTCCTGTAACCAGGGGTCAGTGGAATACAACTTGCAAGTCTCCGGGCGAATAAACCATGTCTGTTCAGTCGTCTGTAGACTGTGTGTCTGGAGACAATTGTTTCAGTGGCTGTGGTAAGGTCCCGAGCAAAGCTACCTGCAGTACTCCGTGGCCGTCTGCGGGCACTGACGGTGGGATATCCGTCTTCTTGTGGTGTTGTACACTGTGGACCTCCCGTACTGCAGCGCCTGGACACGTTTCCTGTCTGCTGGAATCGTTGCCATTATCTTGAGATCACACTTTGTGGCACACGGAAGGCCCGTAATACGACCTGCTGTGTTTGACCAGCCTCCACTCCCACTAGTATTCTACCCCTCACAACGTCATCGGTATGTGTTCTTTGAGCCATTTTTAACACACAGTCGCCATTAGCACGTCTGAAAACGTCTGCACACTTACTAGCTGCACCGTACTCTGACATGCACCAACACACCTCTGCGTATGTAGACTGGTGCCAGCACCACCGTGCGACGACCGCAGATCAAATGCACCACATGGCCATACCCCGAGGTGATCTAAACCCGCAAACCGCCGACCAGAGTGTTGTTTCACCATGTATCAGCATTCTCCTTAATTTATGAGCATGAGTGTAGTTCGAGGTCTAAGCGGATAAGCAAAAGTATCTGCGTCCAAAGTCTCTTATCTTCTTCCACAAGTTTTTTAATTCATATTGGTGGAAATATAGCAGAATATTAGAACGATTTAAAGTACTTTAGCCCGTTCGTTACGCAGGAACTCTGACGGTAGGCCTGCGCCTGGCCTCAATTTTTTTTGTCACCTGGAGTCGGACCTCGTAATTCACATTCCATAGACTATGAGCGAAAACGCTGAGCATGAAGTCTTCAAGAGAAACATTGACAGCATCACTAATTTCATACCGAACGTAATTTATCTCTTAACTGATAAACAAACCGACTGTCAAGCGCAGATTTCAATGGATAGAGTGTCCTGGAACAACCTCTGTTAGCTGACAGTAATGGACATGAATGATTCAACTGCTACTACAATGGAAGCAGACCGTGCAGTGTCTGATCAAAAGCATCCGAGCACCCCTATATAATTTGAAACTGACCAGTAGACGTCACGAGAGACGGACTAGTCAGCATAAATAACAGCAGAATTGGTCGGCCAGAACAGCTCATCGACTTCGAACGTGGACTAGTCACTGTAGGTCACATGAGCAAGAGATCCATCAGGGACCTTTCAGCCCTTTCGCCCAAGGCATGGGTTCCTGATGCGATTGCTAAGGGCGAACGCGAAGGAACAACCACAGCCAAACCGAGACCAGACAGAGCTCACGTATTGACGGACAGGGACGGTCGAGCACTGCGGAAGGTGGTTGTAAAAGTCGCATGAAACCAGCAGAAGGAATCACTCGTGGGTTCCATAGTGCTACCAGCAGTTAAGCTAACGCAGTGACTGTGCGTAGGAAGTTAAAATGAGTGGGATACAATGATCCAGCACTTCCTCATAAGCCACACGTTTCTGTAATCAGTACCAAACGACGCTTGAGGTGCCTAAACAGCGATGCCACTGGACAGTAGATGACTGGAACCGAGTTATGAGTCACGCTGTACCCTGTGTCAATCCGACGAAAGGGTTTTATTTTTGGGGAATACCTGGGAAACGTTACGTGCCATCATACACTGAAGAGCCAATGAATCTGTCAACCTGCCTAATAGCGTATAAGGCTCCAGAGAGTACGCAGAAATGCCGCAACACGACGTGGCATGGGATCGACTAATGTCTGAAGTAGTGCTAGAGGGAACTGACACCATGAATCCTGCAGGGCTGTCCATAAATAGGTAAGAGTACGAGAGGTGGAGATCTCTTCTGAACAGCATGCTGCAAGGCATCCCAGATATGCTCAATAATGTTCGTGTCTGGGGAGTTTGGTGAGGAGTGGGAGTGTTTAAACTCAGATGAGTGTTCCTGAAGCCACTCTCTAGCAATTATGGACCTGCGTGATTTCGCATTGTCCTGCTGGAATTTCCCAAGTCCATCGGAATGCACAATGGACATGAATAGATGCAGGTGATCACACCGGATGCTTACGCATATGTCACCTGCCAGAGTCGTATCTAGACGTATCAGGGGTCCCAAATGCACATGCCCCACACCATCATAGAGTCTCCACCAGTTTACACAGTTCCCTGCTGACATGCAGGGTCCATGGATTCATGAGGTTATCCCCATACCCCCTACACGTCCATCCTCTCGATACAATTTGAAACGAGACTCGGCCGACCAAGCAACGTGTTGCCAGTCATCAACACTCCAATGTCGATGTTGACAATCCCAGGCGTGGTGCAAAGCTTTGTGTCGTCAGTCATAAAGGATACACGAGGGGTCCATCGGCCCCGAAAGCCCATATCGATGATGTTACGTTGAATGGTTCACACGCTGACACTTTTCGATGGCCCAGCATTGAAATATGCAGCAATTTGAGGAAGGGTTGCACTTCTGTCAAGTTGAACGATTCTCTTCTGTCGTCGTTGGTCCCGTTGTTGCAGGATCTTTTTCTGGTTGCAGCGATGTCGGAGATCTGATGTTTTACCGGATTCCTGATATTAACGGTACACTCGTGAAATGGTCGTACGGAAAAATCCCCACTTCCTCGCTGCCTCGAATATCCTGTGTCCCATCGCTCGTGCGGCGACTGTAACACAAAGTTCACACTCACTTAAATCTTGATAACTTGCCATTGTGGCAGCAGTAACCGACCTAACAACTGCGCCAGGCACTAGTTTTCTTATATAGGTGGTACCGACCGCAGCGCCGTATTCTGTCTGTTTTCATATTCTTTATTTGAATACACATACCTACACCAGTTTGTTTGGCGCTTCAGTGTAGTAGCAGCAGTGAAGTACAGAGGAGCTGATGTTAATTCTGTGGGTGTTTTCCTAGTTAGAGTGTGGTCTGCTTATTGCGCTTAAAAATGTTTAATGCACACTGTCATAAAGCAGCCTGTATGAGGCAATGCTCGTGCAGAAAAACAGTCCTGAAATAGACTAACCTGCCTAGAGTCGCGGCTTGGGCCTAGTGGAAAACCTTTGCGATGAGTTCTGGTTTGGGCTCTCTCGCGTCCGTCGGCCGTCGTAATTTAATATATTATTACTGTTACTATTATTTTTTGATTGTTGCCGACTTATGTGGTGGGCCTTAATAAAAATGATATTTCATTTAATTTTGATTTTACGATTAAATGCTTTCCTGAAGTTCTCCTTTTTAACAATATTAATCTCAAATTATTTGTTACGTTAATGAATGTTAGACTCGCAGAATCTTAAACCATGAGCATATAAGTTGAACATTGGAATAAACCTTTCATATTAATTTCCTCGGCTAGGCAGTTCACTTTAAAGCAAAAGATCTTTAGTTATTAATTAAAATTGCGGCCCACACACGCGCGAGAGTATTTTTCTTACCTCCGTTAACCATTGTATTGTAGTCGGAGTCCTGGCTCTGGCTCTCGGCTATGGTACTGAAAATAAGAATCTTAAAGCTAAGTATTTTCTGCAACGTCGGGCGGCTGTGGAGAAAAATTAATATTATGTTAATAGCGGGCGAGTTTTCCGCTTCCGCTAATTTTTCATAAGTTAATATCGCCACGTAATGGCGTCGTTGGCTGCATCGGCCGCTGCGATTGTTGAACTGTAAATTACTTGAATGTAGGTTAATTCAAGGAAGGCGGACATGAAATCGGGATCACCTCATACAAATTAAAAGTGCACAATAATATTAAATCAGTATATTATATGCTTAACTCATACAAATATACATACATTTGCCAGCACTCGCAAGATGTCCGTCTGTACATCAAGACAAGTGAAGAAGTGAAGTCGACTAAAAAAAATTAACAAAAGAGCGTATCTTGTCGTCTCTTTAGATCATTTTGTCATAAATTATTTCTTTGCATTGCATTTCCTTGCATTTCTCGACAGAGAAATTATTGTTTTACGGCTACATGATAAAAATATATTATTCAATTTTTAAATGTCTCTTCTTTATAAATACTGATTTTTAAGTCTTTTCGTGGTATAGCACTGGGGACGCTATAGCTCCTGAGGGACATTGGGCTGACATTCCTCCATAGAAATTCAGACATCTCATGGAAAGTCCCCCCAGCAGAGTTCAAGCCATAATAAAAGCAAAAAGTGTACGCACTCCACTTTAATGTTCACTAACAGGTGTCCATATCGATTTGATCAGATATTGTTGCGCAACTGTGGATAAAATCATTAAGAAGACAGAGGAGATCCGTATCAGTTTGGGCTTTTATCCTCGAAGTCAGTATTACAGCGTATACCAGTGGATATATCGGCAGATCCCATGAGCCCAGACCTCTGTTTTTAGTGAATTCTCACCTCTTCATTTTCTATTATCCTCTTTATTCCATTCCGATACTAAATTTGTTAATAAAGCCATAAATAGCTAGCCGTGAATACGGCAAATGCGGGAGAAAGGACTGGTGACTTTGCCTAACTAAAGTAGTCCCAGGCCCATACTTCGAGCGAGAGTAGAATACCTAACTTTGCTAAGTTATACAACAGGGCTAACAGAGAAAAGGAATGAATATGGACACGAAGAGCTCGTACAGACAGATATTTTTACCACAGCGATGGAATGCAACCTACTTCTGTGCATGTCGCCTAGCCATTATAAGTGTAATTTCAAGATTTTCTTTGATACCATGTAAGTTTTCCAGTAAACTACGGTCTACGTACCGAGGTAGGACCGTCGTCCCTGCTGAAGTCATTTGTTCCTCTGAAATGCTGACAAATAATCTATCTGCTGTGTAGCACGAGGGACAGTCATAATGTGTTAATTATCATCCCGAAAAAAGTAAAGTTATGTAATTCACTTTTGTGTGTCTCTCCAGGCCATTCATACTGTGGAAATGGGTTGCGTCACTTGTTCTGTCGCCTCTAGCGGCGTGATGCGATGCAGCGCGAAGCCCCCCGAAGACATGTACTTGCAAACAAACAAAAGAGCTCTCACTTTTTGAGCTGATAACTAAAACTTCACAACTACACTCGTAGTTGTGTGTAGCCAACGAAGGACTTGGGGGAGGATCACGTACCTGTTACCAGGGACCGTAGAGGAGTATCCTACAGGCCGGCCGCTCTCTCTTGTATGCCACTCAGCTGTCTAGGACACGCTTCCTTCTTTTCTCCTAGAGGGTTTGTAATGTTATGTGAGCCCCACTGCCCCATTTTTTAACTAATTTGTGCCTGATTTTATTCTCAGAAGCTCAGTAATGTAAATGTGATTCAAAAAGTACTTGAAGTGAAGTGAAGCGCAGCTGGACACCAAGAAACTCTTTACCGCGCAGTCCCCGCAACGATAGTAGTTGTGAGTCTTTGAGTATGGACTCTAAAAAAAAGACAATTGATTTATATAAAAAAAGAGATGACTGTTAATCTGTATCTTGAGGAAAGAGGACGCGTTGCTAGGCCGTCGCTCAGAACGTATTGTTACATTTAATGAAAATCGATATTTTAGTGATAAAACCGAGTAAAGTACGGGTAAGAGTTGCCAAACATTTATGTATACAGATTTTGTGGAAGTGAAGAATAGAAATATATTGTTTTTGGAAAAGGAGGTGAACTTCATTGTCGTCGCCGTCTATCAATCGACAGAACTGTAAGTGTACAAAGTTCACTAAAATACAGGAAAAGAAATGCATTCTCTATAGTTTTCATTCAATAAGTAACAACCTCTCATAATTTCTTAATTACAGTAACTGGATTATGTTCTTCCACAATAGTATGGTGGTGAACTCCACTGACCAATTTTGATGTAGCAGGACGTGTAGTTTGAAGGAAGTTTGTGAACCAAGCAATCTCCTATTCTCACGAAAAGTAGATTGCTGTTTGATCTTATTTACTTACAACAGTGGTCCCTTAGGTATGAAAAGCTACGAAAGTTTTGGGTTCAAAGCTATCCCCAATACGGCCAAGTAACTAACAGAGTCGTATTTTAAACCTTAAAGAACAATAACTTCCTCCAAATAGTCATACGTCACCAACTGGTGCAGAAGCTGATCATTCAAGGATGCAGCAACCAAAATTCAGGTACCAGTTACGACTTAAAGTAAAAATCTCAATCAAAAAATCAATCTCTCTCTCTCTCTCTCTCTCCAAACACATATATAAATACTCATATTATTAAGGTAAAAGTCATTTTATAGGTTCTGGTCTTGTATGTTTAAAGTTACCCTTCAGATGCGAATAATTCGAAAGCCGTCTGCTACAGACATTGAAAGCTGTGATCTCTGTCTCAAAGATTGTGAGCCACAGTATCATGAAATAACACAAAGCCAAGTTATAGCTAAAGGAGAAAATGAAACCACCCTCTTTGGTCAATGAACGAATGTATAGTCATACAGTGCAAGCTCGTTCATCTCTCCCAATTTTTAAATAAATGATAGTCGAGTTCGGCCCCCGTGCCCAACGAAAACACTGTCACTTTTTTTTAGTCATGCGGCATGCCATAAATTTCTCTCATATGACAACCTTTTCATCTGGGAATAGCATTTGCAACCTACGTCCTCAGTTGAATGGGTGGAAATCATAAAGATATAAGTAGCAAAGAGTATATTGTGAGAAAAAGACCTTTAACATTTCAGTGTTTATGTAAAGTCACAGGTTATACAAAATAAACAAAAGATTTATACAAAGTTTTACACTTGAGGGACATATACATCATAAGTATCTGAAGGTGTTTCCATAAAGTTCACTTGTACCATTATGGTTTCAAAATATCTTCTTAAAATGTCACTTGTATTACTGCGCCTTTAAAGAATAAACTCTTTCCTCTTACTCGCTTTCATTCACTTCATCACTGTCACAGTTGTCAGGGTATCACCCTTCATCACCAGGCTGTGCAATATACTGTGGAATGTGTGAAAGATGATGCTGACCACTGCCACGACCACGAGGACGACCACAAGGGCGACCACGACGTCCTGGTTGGTTTTCTGGTGAGCTCTGAATCGGTGTTAGACTGTTATAGAAGTTGTGGTACACTGGAGGGATAAACTGTAACAACGACGTCAAGTCATCAATTTTTGCTTACTTTAAACATACTTGCCCATGTCGAAGTAGTGGAAGTTGTTCAGGTATTGTTCCAGACCTACATGGACGTGCAAGATTTACTTTTCGAAATTGTATGTCTTCATTCAGTGTCTCCTTCACGAAGAAACCTTTTGGTTCAGATTTTCTGTATTGCATCCATCTCAGTTTCAACCAGTTAAGCTTTTGCTTCTCGGTGTCTATTTTTCTGTTGATGAGAAGTTTTGCAGTTGGTTCTGCAGATAGGATATCATCTTGCTTCATTTATTTCACATGAAATGTCACCCTGACATGTTCTATAAGATTCATCCAATCCTGTGGCACAAATATAAACTGGGTTTGCTTTTTCTTCCTCTCAATGTGAGAAAAATCAGCATCATTTTCGAGGTAACTATGTCCAAGCATGAGGGACTTATGATCAACAATTTCAATAGAAGCTTGAGCAACAATATAGAGCCAAAATCGGGCGATTATTTGATTTCTGTTTTGTCTCCGGTAACTATCATTGCAGGCAATAACATGTTTAATATCAAATGGAAATGATTTTATATACTTCAGCAAGCAAAAACCAGTTTCTGAAGGCCCACGTCAGGCAGTATTTTCAGACCACATATACATGAAAGCAGGATCTGTTCAGCGTCATGTATTCCAATATTAAATGTCCAAAGCTGTCTCTTGTAGTAAATAGCATTGGTTGTTAGCATTGGAGTTGGCAATGTTTTTTCAAGAACGAAAGGAAGTTCAAAATGGCTCTGAGCACTATGGGACTTAACTTCTGAGGTCATCAGTCCCCTAGGACTTAGAACTACTTAAACCTATCTAACCTAAGGACATCACACACATCCATGCCCGAGGCAGGATTCGAACCTGCTACCGTAGCGGTCGCGCGGCTCCAGACTGTAGCGCATAGAACCGCTCGGCCACCCCGGCCGGCACGAAAGTAAGTACATGTGTTGAGCCTTCTTTTGACTTCTGTATATCTTCCCTCTTAGCGGCTCTTGCTTGCTCAACTTTCCTTAGATGAAGCTCTTTCTCCAGCTTTAGATTGTTAATTTTACTGATATTTACGTCTGCTTTGATAAAATTTTCTAATCGGTCACAAGTATTGCAGGTGTCACTCTTTAACTTATAAAATTATAGCTTAAATTCTGAATAGAACACTTTACAGTAAATTCAGGCCTTCACTGGCAAAATGTTTTCTTCCTCACACTTCTTAGTACAAAGCATATACATTCTTGAGACAGATAACTCTGGTGAAAGGTATTTCCTGTGTGGATTATGTTTACGGGAATAGTGTAATAAGGAAAGCTTTTTATGTGGTTCCTTACTGTACTGAGGCGATTTTCTGGTACTTTGTTTCCAGGAGCATGTTCACCACGTTGATCAATCAGAGATAAGCCTTACACTCTTGGTTTGAATAATGCAGCTGTGGTAAACCGGCGATTGCTTATAGTTAATGTCTTCAGGAAGAACTACTTACGCACTCGATTATCATCCACGATAATAACAGTACTTTGTGTTTTTGATCTCTTACAGTTTTGTTTTCGACATCTTGGTTTGGCAGTTGAAATACATTTTACTATGAAGAACGTTTGTTGTTGACAAGAACCAGTTTTCCAAAACCCTTCATGGATAGTTCTTCGCCTTTCTTCTGTGAAAGTCTTGCATTCATTTTGCAGATATGTTGAAATGGCTAGATGACTCTCGCATGTAGAATTTTTCCTGTTGTAAATTATATTCTTGCCCAGGTTTCTTAGGAGTTTTCTTTTATTCACTTTCCATGAGTCCATGTTCCTTTTTCTCTTTTTTGAAACAATGTTTTCTTGCGTTTTTCCATGAGGGGCTTCTACGCACCAGTTTTCTACTGTGTTATAAATTTTTTTATTGCTAGGATTTGTTTTCTGGCTTGCTATGATCTTCGTTTTCGTCGGAAGATGATGCATCTGGATAGCAAAGGAAATATACCACTAAAGCATCGACATAAAGCAAATATCTATATAAAAATCAGATTCATGCATAAGATTCCCAAAACAGTCTCGTCGTTTAGATTAATGTAATTGTGCCAAAGGAATGCTAACGTACCACAAAGATGTTAAGCATTTCAGTGAAATACCGGTACAAGTGACAATATTTTCGTGACAGTATTTTTCACGTGAAACATAATTGTTATTGACAGTAATGAGAAGTTGCTGTGCTAGTTGCTGTGTGCTTTTATACTAAAAAATAGTTTAAGACATTTCTACTGCCGCTAAATTCATTGAAAATTTCAAAACAAAACCTTACATAGTCACTAAAATGTTACACAAAATGCTTGAACTTTAGTTACCTTCAAAAATGTTCAGATGTGTGTAAGAGACCAAACTGCTGAGGTCATCGGTCCCTAGACTTACACACTATTTAAAATAACTTACGCGAAGAACAACACACACACCCATGCCCGAGGGAGGACTCGAACCTCCGCCGGGAGGGGCCGCGCAATTAGCGACATGGCGCCTCTAACCGCGCGGCCACTCACCGCGGACTAGTTACTTCGAACAGGATCATAATCGTCGTTTGCGACTGAATCATCATCTGATAAATCTTCATCAGTCGTTTCTGAACAACATTGAATACCTTGAAAGGTAGAACTACTCATTTCTGATCGAGATATTGTCAGTAATTGAGAGCCTAAATCGCGATTCTTTGGAGAGTCCGCCATGTTGTTGCTTGTACCGTCCTGACACTGCCTATCGATTGTGATTCGATAAATGTAATTATAACACATGCCGACAGATGGCAGACGTTAACAGAAGGCACTTGAATCTTTGTGCCACTGACAAGTATCCCTTGTTTCGTGCTCGAAAGTATACTTAACTCAGTTTTGCAAGAAATGTCACTTATACCGTTATGGTTTTAACCAATTCAGTTATTTGCTGGATATATTCCAATCTCTGTCTTCCTCTATAGTTTTTAACTTTCACAGTCCCCTCTACTACCATGGAAGCTGTTCCCTGCTGTCTTAACAGATGTCCTATCATGCTGTCCTTTCTTCTTGACAGTGTTTTCCTCATATTCCTTTTCTCGCCAATTCTCTGCAGAACCTTTTCATTCTTTACCTTATCGGTCCAACCAGTTGTCACCATTCTTCTGTAGCACCACATCTCTAACGCTTCGACTGTCTTTTGTTCTGTTTTTTCCACAGTCCATGTTTTACTTCCTTACAATGCTGTGCTCCAAACGTACATTTTGAGAAATTTCTTTCTCAAATTAAGGCTTACGTTTCATACTAGTACACTTCTCTTGACCAGGAATCCCCTTTCTATCAGAGCGCTTTTCGAGTGCTCCTTGGTCCGTACGTCATTTGCTATTTTTCTGCCTAGGTAGCAGAATTCCTTAACTTCGTCTGCTTCGTGAGTCCCAATTCTGATGTCAAGTTTCTCGCTGTTCCCATTAATGTTACTTCTCATTACTTTCGTCTTTCTTCGATTTACTCCCAATCCATATTCTGTATTCGATACGCTGTTCGTTTCCTTCAACAGTTCCTGTCATTCTCTTTTATTTTCACTGAGGATAGCTGTTTCATCGGCGAATCTTACATTGATATCCTTTCACCTTGCATTTTAATCCCGCTTTTGAACCTGTCTTTTATTTCCGTCATTGCTTCTTCAATGTATAGATTTAAAGGCAGAGACGAAAGACAACATCCCTGTCTTATACCCCTTTTAATCGAGCACTTTGCTCTTGGTGTTCCAGTCTTATTGTTCCCTCTTGGTTCTTGTACATACTGTATATTACCCGCCTTTCCCTAGAGCATATTAATATTTTGCTCAGAATTTCGAACGCTTTTTCCAGGTCAACAAATTCTATGAAAGTGTCTTCATTTTTCTTCAGTCTTACTTGGATTATCAACGGCAACCTCAGAACTGTTTCTCTGGCGCCTCTACCTTTCCTAAAGCCAGACGGGTGGTCGTCTAATAGGTCCTCAATTTTCTTTTCCATTCTTCTGTATATAATTCTTGTCAGCAACTTGGATGCATGAGCTGTTAAGCTGATTTTGCGATAATTCTCGAACTTGACTGAGCCTTAGCACTTCCCTTTTGATATTTTCTAGCTTCCCCGTGACGTTCAGACGTCTGACATTTCATGGCCCAATTCGCAGAATATTATCCTTTCGTTGGTAATTCAATCTTTTTCTCATGGTGACCTCTTCCTTGGCAGTCCGTTCCCAGAAATTCGAATGTTGAACTAATCTGGAATTTTTTGCCCACGGAAAGGTCATAAAGACACACTTTTCAGCTAGAGGCCTCATTTCCTGTGGATCCACATTTGTAACTTTCACGCAGTTGTTTCCATTGCCCTCTGAATCCTCATGCCGTTGATCGTTGCTGGTTCTTCCACCTTTTGGGACAGTTTCCCTCCCCAAGGTCAAGAAAATGCCCTGAACTTCTGTCCGCTCTTTCAAACTCCCTGGCAAGGCTTTGGCTGAATAACGACGACAGCTTATGCCGGAAATATTCGGCTGCCATTGCTGATGATTTTTATTCAAAATTGAAGTAATGGTGGAGTTCGATCTGGAGACCGAGGACGTTTTGATCACTAATCAAACACGCTATTCGTAGACCACAGGGGCCTGCTTTGAAATGCAATAGATTGTATTTGTTATTTGTGGGTCGTCCGCCCCCGGTAGCTGAGTGGTCAGCACGACAAAATGTCAATCCTAATATCCCGGGTTCGATCCCCGGTCGGGCCGGAAATTTTCTCCGCTCAGGGACTGGGTGTTGTGTCTTCCTAATCATCATCCCCATCGACGCTCACGTCTCCCTACGGGAGACCCTAGTCATACCACATTTACATTTGTGGGTCGCCTAACCTGGGAGTCTAAGTCAAGACTGAGAGTAACAGATATTTAAGTGATCTTAGTGATTGACATAATTTACGTAAATTTAGGACAGAGTGAAGTTCCTTAAAAGCTCAAACGAAATTACAAAATGACGCTAACACTGTGGGAAGATGGCAAATTATGTGGAAGACTGTACAGACAATATACAATGAGATCTCCACATCTGTGCGGCTTGTGAATGAGATGTTAACGAGACAAAAGGAGGCCATAAGTTGTAATCAAATAAGCAACGGAAGTTGCGTGGCAAAATAAATAAGTAGCGAGCTGCTCAGAGTACGGATCGCACTACCACAATTGTGACACATTGCCCCAAAAATCAGCGCCAGACAACGGCCTGGAGACGAATGGCTCAGAATCTTCTTCAAACCCCTTACTGAAGAAACTTTCCATTGAGGAGACAACTCAGTGTTGTAGCTAATGTGACGAACGAGAATAACGCATATTTTACAAAACAACTTCGCAATCTTGGTATCCATGTATGCATTAACAAACGCGAGGTTGGCACTCCTCTGGGACAGTGTCTCCTCGATTGGTGAGCCCCTTCATGCCCAGCACAGTGTGGGGTTGACTCATTCGATTGGATGCTCCAGATTTTTGGACCGAAACCAAAGAGCTTTCCCACACTTGTCTACTGTAGCCACAGAATCCTGTCCTCTGATGTATGTGCAGAAAATTCAAAAATGTCATGCTCGGTACAGCAGTGGCCGCACGGCATCCGCTGCACTGAGCGATGGCAGGCTCCAGCATTGCCAACAGAAGCACGGAGCAGGTCACAGCACAACTTCTGCGAAGACCGACCATCATCGGAGAGATGCTCGC
Organism: Schistocerca americana; assembly: GCF_021461395.2. Classification (NCBI taxonomy): domain Eukaryota; kingdom Metazoa; phylum Arthropoda; class Insecta; order Orthoptera; family Acrididae; genus Schistocerca; species Schistocerca americana. Next base: position 548,912,375 of record NC_060119.1, read on the forward strand.
CCCTCCTAATGAGACTCAGTGTACGCCATTTGCCAGCAAACAGGACTGAGACCACACCGGGAGCGCTCCTCCTTAGCGAGAAAAACGCACTATACGCCTCCCAGGCACACATGTCCAATGCACTCAATACAATAACCGAAAATAGTGACAGAAAATGAAACAACATTGCGTAGCAGTATGTGACAGTCATATCATAATATTTTTGATAGAATGTATTTATAAGTGCATCAAACAAGCACTTGCATATTTCACAGGACATATAGTCACTCTTCCGTCTGCTAGAATATTTTCATTGCTGGCTAAGAAACTCAAAGGCATGTGTTAAGCAAGTCACTTAAACTTTGTAATTATCCATTCATTGGTTTCGATTAGATCAAATGGCTCTGAGCACTGTGGGACTTAACATCTTAGGTTATCAGTCCCCTACAACTTAGAACTACTTAAACCTAACTAACCTAAGGACATCACACACATCCACGCCCGAAGCAGGATTCGAACCTGCGACCGTAGCGGTCGCGCGGCTCCAGACTGAAGCGCCTAGAACCGCTCGGCCACTCCGGCCGGCGTTTCGATTGGTGCAGAGACTCAGTTAGCAAGATCCCGCATGGTTGTAAGGGGACACACTCTCCACTTCCACCTGTTGCCATGAATACGCTCTGGTTTCACTTCTGGGACATGCTGCACAATTTGGTGTGTTATTGAAACGTCCATGATTAGGATTAGATAGCTGCATGCTTGGACAGGCTTTGCTTACTGGTAATTAGACGTTATGTGGTTTCTCAGATTTACTCACACAAGGTAGTTGGATTTCACGTGCCTGGCGTTTCAATGTTATTGAGGCATGTGGGAATCAATATCCATTTTATATTCATACATCCAAGTGTACAAGTTGTTTATTCCTTTAATTTTTCACTCTTTAAAAAATATTATGGGCCTGAACATGAATATAGGACTTATTACTTATTTACTTATTCTCTGTGTGGTCACGTAAAATCACGTGGTCCGTTGAAGGGCATTTGTACGCAAGATATGATACTTTGTATTCTTTTTCTGCATAAAATATGCAAGCTTATTCAGTACTCACTTAATTTGCGATTCGTGTGAAGTCATTTTCCACTCCTCTATTCTTTGATTTAACCCTTACATGTGCTCAAGCACCATGCTCTAAAGTGTGGATATAATTAAACTTTCTCTATATGAAAAATGAGTGACAGTAGGAAAATGAAACTTTGTGGAAACATTTTTAAGGACAATCAGAAGAGAAATAACGAATAAACCATTGAACGGTATATATTTTAATTAGATAAAGTCGAATCTCCGTTGTGTGTAGTTCTATAGTGGTGTTGCTGAAGGGTGACTCTGTCATGTAAAATATTACCTGACAGATTGAAGTAAGGAGTGGTATTCCACGATACGAAAATAGACTCAATGTGTACGTTTTGTACCTTCCATGGTTCATTGTTCGAAAGGTGATGTACAATTGTGAAATGGTATCTCTAATGGGGTTGCAGGCTGTCATGGATGCAGATGATCGTCACACTGAGCAACGTGGGAGGTAAACATGGTACACAATTAACCAAAGTTACCCTTTGCATGAATGCATGTCCAAAGGAACTCTGCATCTTAATCAGAATAATACAGACACTGCAATATCGTATTATAGAAGAATGTTATACGCACATTTGAACCAAATTTTAATATTATGCGTCGCAATAAGAGGCAATTGAAAAGTTTCCAAATAGTGATAATTTAATTGTGTTGCGCAGTGTGCATTCTAACATGTTTGTCAATATTGAACTTTCTGTAAAGCTGTAATTCGTTAAAGATTGCATTAAAAGTTTGTTACTAAGCAGGATGGAATGGTTTTGAGTAAACCAACTCTGCCATGCAAAGCACGCATTAGAGCTTTGACATACGCAGCTCTAGTCAAGTGATACGAGCCGGCCGCGGTGGTCTCGCGGTTCTAGGCGCGCAGTCCGGAACCGTGCGACTGCTACGGTCGCAGGTTCGAATCCTGCCTCGGGCATGGATGTGTGTGATGTCCTTAGGTTAGTTAGGTTTAAGTAGTTCTAAGTTCTAGGGGACTGATAACCACAGCAGTTGAGTCCCATAGTTCTCAGAGCCATTTGAACCAAGTGATACGAAGCTGGAACACAGCTGCGTCGTCTGCAGGGCATTCACAATAAGGCTCTACGAATCATAAGCAGTGCTCCCCGATACACGTGAATTAGCGACATTCACAGTGAACTCTGCCTCTAGCATCACGTGACAGTATTCAGCAACTAAGCAACTGTACAGGAACTTGATATATTGGAATAATCTCGTCATTCTCAAACTGCGGAATTATGACCACAGTCATAGTTGGCAACATAAGGAGCCACAAAAACTTTTCCGTTAGGGGAATCTAACCGCCTATGGCAAACTCAAACCTAATAACAGACAACGCGACGTCGGCGAACGCCTGTTCATTAGTAAATCTGTTTGAATGTGCCAGCTGCGCTCACGCATCTGGATGCAACAGGAAAGATGATAACACGTAAAACACTGACAACATTCACATACACCAACTGCACTGAGGACCCATTTAATAATTCATTTAACGCCTCAGATTATGCCTTTGGCACGTTACAGGAAAGTGAGCACTGCTGTTGCTCCAGGAGACATCGTCACTAGTTGCCAACAACAATAACACAATGCCTGGCAATCAGTGGAAGCACCCAAAAGGAGAGAATGATACGAAAAGAAAATTCACTGTTTGAGACGGCAGCTGATTTTGCTTCAATGATTAAAAAGTTCTATCGGATTGACATGGAACTTGGCAGTGTGAGCCCACGTTGCAAGACTACACTGAACTTGTGGTGGGTTTTGGAAGACGTCAAGCGACGCTGAGTTTACACCGACAGCAATCAGTTAAGCCTTCCACCTGACTACCTGGCCTATGCATCTGCTTAATTGCTTTTGCCCTTTGACTGTGTTTGTTGTTGATACCCTGCGTTAGAGGTTCTCACATTTATCAGAGTCTGAATGAACTTGAATGTTGAAACAATATTAAAGAAGTTGGGGCCCTGTCATTATTTTAGTCAACTGTTCGTGGGTGACTATATCAACACAGCACTGATTTTTCTTATAAAAGTTATGGCACTAGTTTATTGATTAAAATAGGACAAAAAAAATTAGTAAGCGTGGTGACAAATAAACATGAACTGATGGCATTAAAAATATGCCACAAGCAGGTAACATTTCCCTGGGCGGCGGCTGGTGGGCAAAGACTAAAGTTTGTCTGATTGAACTATTTACTCTGGCTCAAAACATGGATAACGCAATCTGAAATTACTTTGATTGATTCTATTCTAAACAAAAGTTATACTATTTTGGTGCAGCTGAGGACAAGTAGCGAGACTGTGATCCTCTAACAAGTCGGAGAAGCAGAACAGTGCCCCTTTCCTCGATGCGTGTTGCTGTCTCCGGTGACGGCTGTGGTTCAAATGTCAGCAGAGCAGCGATGTGCGGCTCCTGGAATTCTCTATAGTGGGCAAGGAATATGCGAAGTCGCGGCTAGCGATCTGTTAGACGGATCGCACTTACTCTCTAATGGAGCCATCAAATATCGATAGATTTCAACGTGTGACACTTCAATTCGCCAATTATACCATGGACCAATTTGACTCACTTATACGGCAGTGCACGCAAGGTGGTCAAACCACAAGACAGACTTGTCATGAATCAGACTGCTCTGGGCACAACGAGTTCTCCGAGATGTCTGAGGTCTAAACTGTAGGTACAGCTAAGTCCTTATCACAGGCTCCCCAGTCAAGATCGGAATCCTCTCCCGGCCGGAGTCTGAATCAGAAGACCCGTTTTTTCCTCTCCTCACCTTCCATAAAACCTCAGTAAACTCCACAAAAACACTCCTGCAATGGCCCCCACAATGGTTTTGTACCAATCACAAGACTCCACAAGCTCCGTGTTTCCCCTCTAACATGTGTGCTCTACTCCTCGGCCAATCCTAATCAAAGTTAACAATATTCTTCTCTTTTCAGATGAAGATACAAATCCCTGGCTCGCAAATTTCCGCACAGAGAGGAGGAGACATGCTCCCAACTTGTTTTTTTCCCATGGGCATTTTAGGCAGTGGGTTTGAGTTTCTGTATAGCTCTAAAGTGAGAAACGCATTATCTGGACGGCCTGAAGGTTACCATATGTCCGTCCAGTGGCTCCGGCTGAACTAAGAGAAGTACTTTGCGTCCCAACATAGACCATCTCTGAGCCGCCATAAATGTTGTGTTCCTTGGAAAATTGTTTTGAAGGCCTGAGGCTTCGCAAAAACTCTGCAGACACCACCTGACGGCTCTGCCAATAGCCTCAAGGGTGTGTGTGTGTGTGTGTGTGTGTGTGTGTGTGTGTGTGTGTGTGTGTCTGTTGTCTATTTTTGACAAAGGCCTTGTTGGCCGAAAGCTTATTGTGTGACAGTCTTTTTGTTGTGCCTATCTGCGACTCAGCATCTCCGCTATATGGTAAGTAGTAACTATCCTTTTCATAATATTGTTACAAAATATCAATTGTATTTCATAAGGAATAAAAATTACTTGCAGCCGTTTTATTTCCTGTTCGAAGTGATGAACCCACGTTTCATCGCCCGTAGCGATGTTCGACAAAAAAATTGTCACGATCAGCCTTGTAATGCGCAAACAACTCTGCACAGATGGTCCTTCTATGCTCTTTATGTCCGCCCCGATAATGCTGGCACGGTAGCTCAGCGTGTTCGGTCAGAGTTGTTAGCTGCCCTTTGTAATAAAGAAAAACTGAGTTAATCGATCAACAACGAACTTTAACGAGTGTCTTACGGCGTCGATCCCGAGCAGATTCGACGAACAAAAGCGAACAAAATGAGATTTTAAAAAAAAGAAAAGAAAAAAAAAAGAAAGAAGATAGCTGAGTGGACGCCGGCACGGTAGCTCAGCGTGACCGGTCAGAGGTTAGCTGCCCTCTGTAATAAAAAAACTGAGTGAATGGACCAATAACGAACTTCAATGGGCGTCTGGGGACGTCCGCCACGAAAAAAAAAAAAAAAAAATGTGGTCAGCGTGACGGATTGCTGCCCTACGGGCCCGGGTTCGATTCCCATCTGGTTCGGGGATTTTCTTCGCTCAGGGACTGGGTGTTGTGTTGTTTTCATCATCATTTTATCCCCATCAGCCGCACAGGTCACCCAATGTGGCGTCGAATGTACCTGCACCTAGGCGGCTGGACCTGCCCCGTAAGGGGCCTCCTGGCCAATGATGCCAAACGCTCATTTATGCTCTTTATGCTCTTCTGTTAGGCGGCGAGGAACCAGCGGGTACGCACCCTGGCCGTGCGGTTAAAGGCGCTGCAGTCTGGAACCGCAAGACCGCTACGGTCGCAGGTTCGAATCCTGCCTCGGGCATGGACGTTTGTGATGTCCTTAGGTTAGCTAGGTTTAAGTAGTTCTAAGTTCTAGGGGACTAATGACCTCAGCAGTTGAGTCCCATAGTGCTGGCTTCAAATGGTTCAAATGGCTCTGAGCACTGTGGGACTTAACATCTATGGTCATCAGTCCCCTAGAACTTAGAACTACTTAAACCTAACTAACCTAAGGACATCACACAACACCCAGCCATCACGAGGCAGAGAAAGTCCCTGACCCCGCCCGGGAACCCGGGCGTGGGAAGCGAGAACGCTACCGCACGACCACGAGATGCGGGCCCCATAGTGCTCAGAGCCATTTGAACCATTTGGTACGCACCTTTGAGCACCCCAAATGGTGGACGAGCGTGTCAGCACTACCAACAGAGACGTCCAGTTGAGCAGCGATGCGTTTGTTTGTGATCCCTCGATCACCTCGAAGGAGAGAATCTGCACGTTCCAACACCGCAGGAGTTGCAGCTGTGTGCGGTCGGCCGGCACGCTGAAGATCATTCTTACTTGCGCGACCTTGTTGCGATGATGACAGACGCGTCGCCCAACGACTCGCCGTGCCTTTGTTAGCTGCCAGGTCCGGAGACAAGCCTCTATGCACGTCTGACATGGTCTAGTTTTCCTCCAAAAGAAACTCAATGGCAACTCTTTGCCCTGAATGCACGCCCCTTACAGACGCCATTTTGAAGGTTCCTTATAGCGCCACCACCTATCGTAACTTCATGAAACCATAGGGGCCGACTATAGGGGCCGATGCGAGAATATTCCACAATGTCGCACAACAAATTCTGCATTTTTAACCGAAACTGGCCGAGAAAAAAATTGTTACGTTACTTATTAAACGCCTCCCGTATTCCATTCACGCAGCTCGTTTCCGGCTTTCTCCTTACCTTCTGCGTAGTATTCCTGTCGCCTCCCAATACAATTTTTGGCACATTCACTGAATTGTCTTTGTTGTTGGATACCGTATTTCATTGTCCGTCCCTGGTAGCTGACTGGTCAGCGCGACGGAATGTCATGCCTAACGTCCCGGGCTCGATTCCCGGCTGGGTCGGAGATTTTCTCCGCTCAGGGACTGGGTGTTGTCCTTATCATCATCCTTTCATCCCCATCGACACGCAACTCGCTGAAGTGGCGTCAGCTCGAAAGACTTGCATCAGGCGAACGTTCTACCCGACTGGAGGCCCTAGCCACACGGCCTTTCCGTTTACCGTATTTCATTCACGCAGCTCGTTTCAGGCTTTCTCCTTACCTTCTGCGTAGTATTCCAGTGGCCTCCCAATAACAATTTTTTACACATTCGCTGAATTGTCTTTGTTGTTAGCTACCGTCTGTCGGGATATCTTTCGTGCGCACAACTCAATTATTGTCTTTGCGTTCCCTTCTGCTTTATCCGTAAAGAAGCCAGGTATATAGTTTCTCTTGGTTTGTGAAAGAGTTTTATTTTTATTTTATTTTTTCAAAACAACCAGCATTCGATACACATTAACGACACAAAACAGAATGAAAGATATATATCGTCTGTGTCCTAGTTTTACCGGTGTCATGGAGGTGCAGTACTCGGTGTCCTCCATATCCGACGTGGCGTATTTCCTAATATCAGTATGGAAATTGGAAATTTATGGTAAGTTCCTATGGGATCAAACTGCTGAGGTCATCGGTCTCTAGGTTTACATATTACTTAGTCTAACTTAAACTAACTTACGTTAAGGACAACACAGACACCCATGCCCGAGGGAGGATGGCTCAAATGGCTCTGAGCACTATGGGACTCAACTGCTGAGGTCATTAGTCCCCTAGAACTTAGAACTAGTTAAACCTAACTAACCTAAGGACATCACAAACATCCATGCCCGAGGCAGGATTCGAACCTGCGACCGTAGCGGTCTTGCGGTTCCAGACTGCAGCGCCTTTAACCGCACGGCCACTTCGGCCGGCCCCGAGGGAGGACTCGGACCTCCTATGGGGGAAGCCGTATAGCAGTATGAAGTCACGAACTTCCGCATAAGACAGCAATTGGTCACGTATTCAAAACAGAAAAATTCTGAATTACGAGTATTTTAATTTCTAACTAGATTTTGAAGAGTGAACCGCCGTTGAATTCAGCTTAGCTGAATTACCCTTTATATAAATAAAGCGGTCCTGTTTGTATAGAGGATGGTTCAGCTGCCTCTGTCGATCTCGCAGTGCTATATCTGGCCTTCAAAAACCAAGCGCGAGATTTTCATGTTCTTTCGCTTGCTACGTGCAAACTATTAGTCCAACAGAAAAAATGAACAGGACCTTTTTGTAGGAAATTTAACGTAGGTCCACAACACAACTTTGGGGACGCCAGAAATCACTTCCGTTTTACTTGATGACCTTCCGTCAGTTACTACGTACTGTGACCTCTCTGACAGGAAATCACGAAACCAGTCACACAACTGAGACTGTATGCCGTAAGCACGTAATTTCACTACAAGCCGCTTGTATGGTATAGTGTCAAAAGCCTTCCGGAAATCCAGAAATTCGGAATCCATTTGAAATCCCTTGTCAATAGCATTCAATACTTCGTGAGAGTAAAGAGCTAGTCGTGTTTTACAAGAACATTATTTTCTAAATCCGTGTTGACTGTGTGTCAATAGACCGTTATCTTCGAGGTACTTCGTAAGGTTCGAACATAGTATATGTTCCAAAATTCTGCTGCATATCGACGTTAATGATAAGCGCCTGTAAATTAGTGGATTAATCCTAGTACCTTTCTTGAATATTGGTGTGACCTGTGCAAATTTCCAGTCTCTGCATACGATTCTTCCGTGGAGTGAACGGTTGTATGTGATTGTTAAGTGTAGAGCTGTTGCATCAGCATACTCTGAAAGGAACCTGATTAATATACAGTCTGGATCTGTGCGTGAACATTCTGCCAATACTAACTCCTCAAAGCTGAGCGGAAAAATAATAAGAACTTTACGACTGTACAGAGATGAAAAGGTCATTCGAACGATGGAAGTATAAAATCGTGCAACGATGTTATTCGATTAATTTTCCGGTTCAGGGATCACTTTACTGCTGACCTTTTGGAAGTGTATGACAGCAGCAGCAAATGTATTCACTGACCGGAAGCACACTAATGACAGAATAATTAGGCAGGAACATTTTAATGCACACCACGTTCAGAACAAGAGAAATAAACAGCGTAGAATTCACAAACAGTTTCATGCAAACGCAATTTCACACTGCTCTCGTTCGTTTCAGAAACGGATATCTGCACGAATAGAGAGAGGCGGTAAAACTTCTGTGGTCCACGAACGCAATGTGATCAAACGCGGTTCTGTATAGTGCAAGCTGGCTACTGTTTTAGGATGGTGGACTACCAATGCAAGTGGAAACTCTGAACCCTGATTTAGTGAAACTATGCCGTGATATCTATTGAGGTGACAAAAGTCGTGGGATATCTCCTAATATCGTGCCGGAACTCCATTTGTCCGGCGTAGTGTACCAACTAGACGTGACATGGACTCAACAAGTCGTTGGAAGTCCCCTGCAGAAATATTGAGCCATGCTGCCTCTACAGCCGTCCAGGAATGCTGGTGCAGGATTTTGTGCACTGATCTCTCGGTTTTATCTAACAAATTTTCGATGTGACTGGTGTCGGGCGATCTGGGTGGCCGAACCATTCGCTCGGATTGTTCAGAATGTTGTTCAAGCCAGTCGTGAACAACTGTGTCGGCCGTTGACATGGCGTATTGTCATTCTTAAAAATACCATCGTTGTTTGGGAATATAAAGTCCACCAATGCCGAAAATAACCATTTCCTGTTAATGATTGGCTCAGTAGGTCCAGAGTACCCAGTCCGTTCCATGTAAACACAGCCCACACCTTTACAGAGCCACCACCAGCTTGCACAGTGCCTTGTTGACAACTTGGGTTCATGGCTTGGTTCAAATGGCTCTGAGCACTATGGGACTTAACTTCTAAGGTCATCAGTCCCCTAGAACTTAGAACTACTTAAACCTAACTAACCTAAGGACATCCATGCCCGAAGCAGGATTGGAACCAGCGACCGTAGCGGTCACGCGGTTCCAGACTGTAGCGCCTAGAACCGCTCGGCCACTCCGGCCGGCCGGTTCATGGCTTCGTGGGGTCTGCGCCACACTTGAACCCTACCATCAGCTCTTATCAACTGAAATCGGGACTCATCTGACCGCACCACGGTTTTCCAATCATCTGGAATCTAACTGATATGGTCAAGAGCCCAGAAGAGGCGCTGCAGGCAATGTCGTGTGATAAGTTTAGGCACGCGCATCAATCGTAGCCCACTACCGCCTAATTTGGCCGCACTGTCATGTACGTCTTAATTCCCACGTTGATTTCTGCGATTATTTCACGTCTGTTATCACTGACAACTTTACGCAAACGCCACTGCTCTCAGTCATTAAGTGAAGGCCAACGGCCTCAGCGTTGTCAATGGTGAGAGATAATGCCTGAAATTTGGCAATCTCGACACACTCTTAACTTTGTGGATCTCGGAATGCTGAATTTGCTAACGATTCCCGAAATGGAGTGTCCCATGCGTCTATCTCCAACTACCATTGCGCGTTCAAAGTCTATTAATTCCCATCGTGCGTCCAAAATCACGTCGGAAACCTTTTCACATGAATGACCTGAATACAAATGAAAGCTCCGCTAATGCACTGCCCTTTTATACCTTGTGTACGTGACACTATCGCCATCTGTACACATGCATTTCGCTATCACATGACTTTTGTCATCTCACCGAAAAACAAATGGTGACCACATAAGCAATTTCATATCGCAATGTGGCTTTGAAAAATAATAAGACACTAATCCATTAGGTCAGCTTACCCAAAAATCGCGCATCTAATCAAGTTATACAAGGCTTGTACAAATGAACGTTAGCCATTATGGACCTCGTTCGATGATCGTATGATAATTACGAGAGTGTAATAGTAACCAGCTTGTAGTTGAGACACTATTGCTGCGCCCCCAAAAAGTTTGGTGTGCGGATTGTGAAGTTTTAAAGTTTTATTCCTACAGCGGCCAGGCAGTAGAGGACAGCCCGACCGATGTGCTAATAAAGTAAATCACTGGCCAGTACTGGTGACATTATGACAAAACGCTCCGGGCAGACGGGAGTTTGCGACACCGTTGAGCTGTCGGGCACATGGAGCAGCTAACGCAACTAGTGCTCGAGGCAGAGTGAGGTAGGAAAAGCTGACAGAACAAGTGATATGAAGCATAGCCTCTCGTTCCCCTCCAGTAGTATTACGAGGGTCACTCCAAAAGAAATGCACACTATTTTTGTAAAAAAAAAAAAACAGTTTTCATTCTGCATGTGTCAAAGTTTTACAGTGTGTAGATACAACCTTCCCGCTTGTTTTCAAACTTAGTTCAACCTGTTCCCGTGAGTGGCGCCGTCACAGCATGTCTTCAAGATGGCTGCTACATTTGACGTTCGTCAGAAGCAACGTGCTGTCATAGAATTCCTGTGCTCTGAAAACGAGACAGTGGGAAACATCCACAAGAGGTTGAAAAAGGTGTATGGAGACGCTGCTGTCGACCGCAGTACAGTTAGTCGGTGGGCAGGCAGGTTACGTGATGAAAGCGGGCACGGCAATGTTGAGGATCGTCCTCGCAGCGGTAGGCCTCGTACTGCACACACTCCAGACAATGTGCAGAGAGTTAACGAATTGGTGACTGCTGACAGACGCATCACAGTGAACGAATTGTCACGCTACGTTGGGATAGGGGAAGGAAGTTTGCAGAATACTGAAAGTGTTGGCGTTAAAAAAGGTTTGTGCCAGATGGGTTCCCAGGATGTCGACAGTGGCTCACAAAGAAACAAGAAAAACGGTATGCAGCGAACTTCTGGAATAGTACGAGAATGGTGGAGATGAATTTCTCGGAAGAATTGTGACAGGTGATGAAACATGGCTCTCTCATTTTTCACCAGAGACGAAGAGGCAAGGAATGAAGTGGCATCACGCAAATTCACCCAAGAAAAAAAAATTCAAAACCACACCTTCTACTGGAAAAGTTATGGCTATGGTGTTTTTCGATTCCGGAGGACTCTTGCTTGTGGACATCATGCCAAGTGGAACCACCATAAATTCTGATGCATAAGTGACGACACTGAAGAAACTTCAAGCTCGACTGAGACGTGTTCGACAACATCGGCGAAAGCAGGATGTTTTGCTGTTGCACGACAATGCACAGCCACATGTCAGTCAAAATGCCATGGAAGCGATCACAAAACTCGGATGGACAACACTGAAACACCCGCCTCACAGTCCTGACCTGACACCATGTGACTATCATCTCTTTGGTAAACTAAAAGACTCTCTTCGTGTAACAAGGTTTGAAGATGATGACTCCCTTGTGCACGCTGCCAAACAATGGCTCCAACAGGTCGGTCCAGAATTTTACCATGCGGGTATACAAGCGCTGGTTCCAAGATGGCATAAGGCAGTTGAGAGGGATGGAAATTATGTGGAGAAATGAAAACATTGCTCCTAAAGGATGTATCTACACACTGTAAAACTTTCAAACATGTCGAATAAAAGATGGATTTAAAAAAATAGTGTGCATTTCTTTTGGAGTGACCCTCGCATATCAGAAGCGTAGCTATTAGGGTTTAAAAAATCGAGCTTAAGGGCTCAGGCATGCAGTGGTGCCGCCATTTTGTTTGCTTCTTGAACCAGAGGACATGACGGGGTCTCGAGTTTCAGAGATGCTGAAGATCGGCTGGCTACGTGCCGCAGATTGACTCACTGAGCTACAGCAAGGCGCACCTACCTGTGACGTAGCGGCCGCGGGACTCGCGAAACTTCACCGATGCGGAGAGCTGGTATGCGGCCGCATACGCCCTTTGAGGGACTTCGGCCGACGTACTGCAAACGGTCTACGAAGCGGCTGCGGGATGCGAGCCCTCGTAGCCTCCTAGCCAGCCAGACGTCTTTCGGCCATCGTCTTGGTCGATCCCTGGCAAAGAGTCCGGGGTATGCTGCTCGGCAATGAGCCTCTGGTATCGGCTACTGCACCCAAGCGCACGACATGCGGAGCCACGAGTAAGCGTTGTGATGCGTAGCAAGCAGGACTCCGGAGGACCAGGGCAGAACACGCTTGTTCTTCACCGCTGGCGGAACTCACGGCAACGCTTGCTTGTGGGCTGCTCGGCATCATAGTAACTGTAGCCCGCGACCCAGGACAAGGGACGTCACTGGTGCACTGGGATGTCAATTCATTCCGTGATCGACACTCTTAGCAAACACGCAGTCAGTCCTTGGGAGTGACCTGGAGTGCTGTGTAACGCTGCTTGAATATACAGCTGTCGGACGCTGTGGCCGAGCAGTTCTAGGCGCTTCAGTCCGGAACCGCGCTGCTGCTACGGTCGCAGGTTCGAATCCTGCCTCGGGTATGAATGTGTGTGATGTTCTTAGGTTAGTTAAGTTTAAGTAGTTCTAAGTCTAGGGGACTGATGACCTCCAATGTTCACTCCCATAGTGCTTAGAGCCATTTGAACCAAACACCTATCAATACTACCAATGTTTGACTATACGCCCCGGTCTAAATCTGCCCTCTTCCTCACTATTGCTCTGAGCCATCCTGAGACATAACAGCCCAGAATAGGCCGACTCGTTAGACTTTGCAGTGGGGATCATGGTCGCTGTTTGTAATCACTCTACTTAGGTATGGGAATGACTATCTGCTGATAATTCTTCTCCGAGTTATTTAAATAATGATGTATTGCGAAAGAACTAAGGAGGAGATTAGCGTTAAACGTCCCGTCGATAATGAGGACGTTCGGGAAGGATAGGGAAGGAAATCGGTCGTGGCCCTTTACAGGAACCATCCCGGAATTTGCCTGAAGCGATTTAGAAAATCACGGGAAACCTAAATCAGGATGACCGGACGCGTGATTGAACTGTCGCCCTCCAAATGCGAGTCCAATGTGCTAAGCGAAAGAACTGAATGTGCAAGAAACATTACGGAGTGCTGGGACCAGCGATGCATTGCGTTTTGTAAGTATTTCATGGTAAATATATACACACCATAGAAAGTCTGCCACAGTAGTTCTGCATTCATTAACCGACGACAAAATGTACCTTTAAGCACGAAAATTTTCGAGCGAACAACAACAATTACCATTCATATGTGAAAACTACGTGAAATAATAATTACTTCATCATCTGTACTATTTTCCATCATTAACAGACAAAAGGAGATGCCTTGCAGCACAGTCTTCTTGTGATCCTTGCAACACACTCTTTTTACCAGGTTCTAGCTAAAAACGTGCGATTAACATAGTCGCAGATTACCAGTCTATGTTAAATTCAATTGAATTCTTGGAGTATGTACTTGTTGGTTTCGACGACATTTCTATATCAATTCAGTGTTACTTGCGGTGCATAATATTAATTGCTTCACTGCAGAAACCCGAGGAGTCAGTGTGAATAATTTAAACCAACACACGGTTTGCTTTTGTGTTAATGTTTATTCTGTTCCATAACATTCGTACAATGCACATCTGGCTTTACAGATAATGAAGGGGAGACCGGGGCACATTTTCCATAGGGGCAAGTTTTCCAACTCGCTTTAGTTTCGAAACAAACCGGAAGATGGTACCACCGGCGATACTGTAGGAAGTAGCAAAAAAGCACGCTTCATTTACGAAAGTTTCAGTGTTGTACCAGCAGTCACATTGTCGGCAGGGCTGTTTTCGTCATTTTTGCAAAGGTGAGTAAACTTTCACGTTTTCATTGAAACTTAAAATAAAGATACTAGCTTTTAAACTTATTATTTTGACATTGCACACACTGAAAGCGGGTTTCTTTCTTTAGGTAACTGTGCTTTTGTTTTGTAAATAGCTTACACGGTTACTCATGGACGTAGTGTTATAGTTCCGAATATGGCGAGGGGACACGTTTTCGGAGAGCATAAGGGGCACATATTCCTGCACGTATCCCGTTGGAAAACGTGCCCCGGCCTAGAACATCTGGTATTATTACTTTAAATATGTTGTATAATAAATTCTGCCAAATAGCCCTCTTTCAAATGGTTAATAGTAAAATGTTTTTTTAGAGACTTAAAATGGTCCGCAATTATAAAAAGAAGACCGATGGAGGCTCGTACACTCCTGAAGTAATAAATGGTGAACTATTAGCAATCAGAGGCGGGAGCAGTGTCAGAAAAGCATCCATGGACTTCAATATTCCACGTAGGACTCTGAATAATTACTGGTTGAAATTCCGTTCCTCAGACAATCCCCCTCTACCAGTGCAATCAACAGCTGTGATCCCGCCGCCTCCACTGGCAGAACTATCAGGAACGCAAGTTCCTCTTGTCGGATTGGGATCGCCTGTCCCAGACTTGCCACAAGCAGAAGAAACACTGCCAGAAATAGACCTACCACTGCCACAAGTAGCACCACTCGCAATGCCTCCACCAAACACACTGCCAAAGGATATGCAAAACCATGGCGTGTAAGTACCCTTCGCACCCACACTAACATAGTAAGAACGCTCAAATATATATATATATATATATATATATATATATATATATATATATATATATATATATAAGTTATAATTTCCCTTTTAAATATTAAATTTGTTATTCACTTTGGGTTTGTTTATACAGGTTTTTACTCATGAACAAGAGCAATATATACATAAGTTACAATTTCCCTTTTAAATATTAAATTTCTTATACACTTTGGGTTTGTTTACACAGGTTTTTACTCATGAACAAGAGCAAATGCTGGTTCAGTATCTGATGAAGGCTTCTGACATCTGTTTCGAGCTTACTCCCAAAGAAGTCAGGCAATTGGCCTATACGTATGCTCTTGCACGCAAGCGAAAAGTTCCAGAAAACTGGACAGTAAATGAAATGGCAGGGTCTGACTGGTTCATCTCGTTTTTAAAAGGAAACCGTCAAATTTCAATCAGAACTCCTCAAGCCACCAGCATGTCTCGAGTCACCAGTTTCAACGGGACAAACGTTGATATGTTTTTTAATAATTTGACAAATGTATTGAAGCGCTCAAACTTTGGACCTAATGACATATGGAATATGGACGAAACAGGGACAACCACGGTTCAAAAGCCAAACAGAGTAGTTGGACGTCGTGGCTTTAAACAAATAGATAAATTAACCTCAGCAGAAAGAGGAACATTGGTGACAGTAGCATTTTCTGTAAACGTTGCAGGAAACGCCATCCCACCATTTCTGATTTTCCCCAGGGTGAAATTTCATCAACACTTTCTACGTGATGGCCCTTCTGGATGTGACGGTGATGCGAACCCATCTGGATGGCTGATAGAAAAAAATTTTGTTAAGTTCGCCAAGCACTTTGTAAATTATGCACGTTGTTCTGCAACACGACCAAGTCTGCTTCTTCTAGACAATCATGATTCCCACCCGTCAGCAGAAGCATTGGACTATTTCAAAGATAACGGTGTCACATTGTTGTCTTTCCCACCTCACTGCAGCCATAACCTGCAGCCCTTAGATCGCAGTGTGTTTGGGCCCCTCAAAAAGCAAATTAACACAGCTTGTGATGCATAGCTGTGCACAAACAAAAGACCTATGACAGTTTGTGAAATCCCATCTATTTTGGCAAGAGCTGTGCCGCAGGCGCTAACACTAGTCAATATAATGGCAGGTTTTAAAGTTTCAGGAATTTTTCCCACTTAATCCTGAAATTTTTGCAGACTCAGAATTTACGCCATCCTACTTTACAGACAGACCAGCTCCCACTTTATCAAATTCTGAATGCCCTATCAGTCCTGGACTGGATTCAAACTTGCCAGAAAAAATGACTGATCACAGCCTCCATTCGAACCCATCGAATTCATCAACTCCTACTGCACCAACACAGACTAGCATTTCCGAAGAAGCTGTTCCCTTTAGTTCTACAAAGACCTTTCCTCTTGCTTGTTAAGAAGGCGTTCCTTCTACATCCACACAGACTTGACCAACACCAGAAGAAATTAGGCCTTTTGAGAAGGCGGCACCTAGGAAGCAAACACGACATGGAAGGAAAAAAAATAAGTCAGCTATATTGACTGATACTCCAATTAAAAATCAGATGAAAATCGAAAACGATTTATCTAAAGAAAGGAAACTGCAAAAGGAAGCAAATAACAGAGATGAGAAAAAACAAAAGCTAATCCCAGCCAGGAAACAGTTTGTATCACCCTCTGCAAATGTAAAAGGCAGTAAAACAAAATCTCACAAAGGTACTGAAGGTCTAAATTCCACTGATGATGAAGAAGATGAAGATTGTTTATGCATTTATTGCCTTGAATCTTACACCAAGTCTAAAGCAAATGAAAGGTGGGTACAGTACACGAAATGCAAGAAATGGGCACATGAACACTGTACGAAAGGGGATATTGCATTTTTTGTTTGCTTGCATTGTGATTCACACAATAAGTATGAGTATTGTTAAAAAAAGTCTGTGTTTGTAAAATATTTAAGTGACATATTTTGTAAAACCTTTAAGTAGCATTTGTTTTTGTTTAATGTGGCTCCTTTTGCTATCCTTCTTTCATAATGTACTGTAAATTCACAATAAAAATACATATTCAAAATCAAGATAATTATCTCTGTTTTACGATTTAAAGTATAGTTGGAAAATTTGCCCCAGTACATTTTAAGTAACCTGGAAAACTTGCCCCGCATACATGGCAAATTTTCCAATGCAACATGGTCAGACAAAATCATTTGCTGCCCAGAAGGATATTTACAATTTTCAAAAATATTTGTACAAGACTGTAGATAAAGGTATAGGAAATACAATGATCCACTGTTGACCTTGTAACGTCCCCTTTGAACATATATACACGACTGTCCTTAAACTGATACACAATATTTTTTTTTTAGCGCAACGCAATCTGACTTTCGAAAATCCCTACAAAAGAATGGCCCTGACTAACATTAAACTATACCTTTCACAAATCACTTACCTCACAAAAATCTTCGCTGCTCAAGCTACTGCAATACAGCGAGCGCCACTACTGCCAGCTAAATAAAAGATTCAAACTATGGAAGGCACTAACTACTGATAGGGATATTTAGCAAATGAAAGATATTAGTAGAGAACAAACAATGTATTTACCTTGATATCATCATATATAAATATAGCAGTTCATGACAAATTACAAATCTCCGCCATCTCTCTCCCCACATCCACCACTGCTGGCGGCTCACCTCCAACTGCGCAACGCTACGCGCTGTTCACATCCAGCTGCCGCTGCCCAACCCTACAATGGCGAGTATTACAACAATGCAAAGCAGCCACAGACTGCACACAGCACAGCCAGTGATTTTCATACAGAGGTGGCATTACCAATAAAAAAACCTAAACAGCCTACTTACATAGAGAAAACATAAACAGCCTACTTACATAGAGAAAACATAAACAGCCTACTTACATAGCCCCCATGCTCCCCACAAAAAATTTTACAAATTTTTTTTGGGCAGTGGCCAATAATGATTTGATAAAATTTTTCATAATTACAATAACAAAGAAATCAAATGCACACACTTATTGATATTATGTTGGTCAAAAGCTCAAATTTTCTCACAGTCTATAAAGACAGTCCTGATTATTCATCACAGTGAAACTGCCGTTTCTTTTCTCAAAGTCTGAGCAGTAAAAGACAATGCACATGGAAGTAGTGGATTTCCATGCCGTCTTGAAGAAGTAGTGTTGTCCTTCCAACGGAAAGACAGTGCTGACTCTTGACATGCTGACAGGTAATGGGCCACAATGGAGCAAACCCACAGCAGAGTCATTCGAAGTTTTGAAGAATATTGGTAGGTAGGTCATCACAGAGCAGACCCACTGGAGTCCTGGTAGAGATTGTGGTATTGGTGGGCCACCAGAGGTGCAGACCCACTGCAGTCCTTGTAGAAATAATGGCATGGTGGGTCATCAAAGATGCAGACCCACTGTAGTCCTTGTAGAGATGGCCAGCAGCCATCTGTTGCGATCTATTGCGATTGTGCAGGTGCACAATCACCATCGAAGAGTCTTGTGAATAATATAGCAAGTCCATAACCACCACTTGTGCATTCACAAAGTTTTTGGAATTGTCCTTAGAACCAGCAATGCTGTTATCCAGTCCCTTGCTGAATTATTAACACACGTGCAAACACTAACAGTCCCTACTTCTCACATATTGTCCATATACTATGACCAACAGAAACGTGTGCAGTGAAATGTAACTTACAAGTTAATAATAAGATGAACTGGTGTCAATTACAATTTTATAAATTTACAACATGAAAATACAATTACAAAGGTACAAAATACATCATTAAAGAACATAATAATACAGATAACATTTGAAGTACAGGCTTTACAAAAGAATTGAACTAACATACTCATCAGTGGAATTATGACATGAGTACATACATAAAAGATCACAATAACTTTTGAAACATCAACTTCACACATGAGCATTAAACAGAACGGAATTAATAATGTCTAACATCTTTACAAAGCAAATAACATATTATTAATGCAAATTATATTTGAGGATAACAGTATTCCTCATCATAGTGAATGTAGCTTAATATTAAAAGAAGAAAAAATTCTATGAAACTACACAGAGACAGGAAGAAAACAAATACTCAAGGGTACACAAACATATAGTGGGATAACACAAAAGGAAAGGACAGGGTTTGTTGTACTGCAGTATTTTGCAAACAAAACTTTCTTTACTTCTTGGAGATCTCCCTTCATTCATCATTATTCCCAAAAAGTCCTATCTATATCTGCTATCTGTATTCTATTCATATTTCTTTCAATATAATTATTTCTCAGTGTACAATACTCATTTTGGCCCAAATCTTTTTCATATTGTCCATAGTCAGTTTCTTACATAGTCTACCTCCTCTTAAGCTAACTTAAATCTACTGAGCTCAGATGCTAAACTAAGGAACGAGGCAATGCAGCAGCATATAAAACAATTAATATAAACAGCAATAAAAAAATGGAAAATCGCAAAGCAAGCTACAGTAAATCTAAATTACCAAGCAATTCAACATTACAACTAATATGAGCCAATGTGCAGCAACAAGAAAAATAAATCAGTAGTAAACTGGCTTAACAGCGTAATACAAAGTCAAATTCTGTAACATTATGCCTGGCAAACAGCAGCAGCAAACATAAAAAATATAAAACTTATATCTATACATGACATAGCTCAAGCAGAAAAAATAGTACACTAAAGATAACAATGCAGATAAGGGAAATGTATAATCACATCTTAATGTCTAAGTAATTAAAGTGGTGCACCACAACAACTTATTGTAAAAAAATATTACCATGTACTTGAAAAGAAAATTATGTGTCCAGTTACTGTTACTAGTCCCTTCTTATTGATCTTTCCTTTCCAAGTGCTCCTTTTTTTTTAAGAATGTGGATTACAATATTATTATTTAATAGATCTGTTGACAGAAAGTGTTCACATTAGCAAATGCATCTAAGTTTATTTTATAAAACTAATGCTGTAACACAGCTGGAAAACAGGTATCAAATGAAATAAGCAATTACGCAAACCAAAGCATACAAATATCATTCAATAGTCATGTGACATTTCATAAGTCGGTAGCTCTCAACTCTCGTAGAAAGACACTTGTCATTATCAGGTGTGCAGATGTAAGAATATTTCCCATCAGTTTATAAGCATTTCAGTAAGTAGCAGAAAGTAGGCGCTCCACGATATAATCATATGTTTCCAAGTAATGAGCGTGTCTTATTTGCGATGCTTTCCACAAAGGAATGTCAATAGCCAGGTTAATGGTCTCTCCTTTTTTTTTCTCCACCTGCGCCTCTGAAAGGCTAATGGCTTTTTTTTTCGGGCGGCCGACGCCCAGGTGGGTGCCCGCGACGCATTAGTTGCAGGTGGTCACTTAACTTTCTTACGGAAATATTTATGACAGCAGTTTCCGATACAGTGACAGTCTCACATAAAAATATTTCACAGGTCAAGAATTAGCGTTGCAAATCTGTAGAAAGAAAATCCTATAAATATAAGTGTCCAAATAAAATATTCGTCACAGTCACGAATTTACGCACATTTCATAACTCTTAAAGTACGATTCTTGGTTTCCAACATACTTCTTATTCCTCATATACGGTAGCATCATCTTATTGATCATAAACATATCTCAACAGCATAGTACACATCGTCGTCGTAATAATAACATCATAACACTTCAGTCAAATCTCAAAAATGTCGTAGCTTTCTGCAATAATTTCAAAACCTAAAAAAATTCTCTGCTCATTTCAATAGTGTCATCTACCTCAAACGTACTTTAAAATCATGCTCCCTTACCAAATACATCATTCAAAGCTCTCATAGTATCACAATGATTCCGAAAAAAAATATGAACAGTTTACAAAGTACAGACAAAATACAGTTTCATAAGTGTGAAGTTACCCAACTGTGTATTGCGTAAACATGTGTCACTGATGTAGTAAAAAAATGTTTATCTCTCAGTTAAATGATCAGATAGCTGTGTAATTTGTGTGTTAGAGAAATATGGTACCGATGTGTAAAGTTGTATAAGCAAATACCATATTAGCTAGGGTTCCTTGTGGTTGCCACACACATGGTACACAAAGTAAGCGTGTACCCCCTGAGGATTAATGTAATTATACCCTCAGGTGTTACAGATTACAGCAATGAAATGAAATGTATCACTGAAAACCTTTGTATCATTGTACTTCAAATATCTTTAAAAATAAATGATTTAAGTGCAAAATTAATCACTAAAATACATGTCCTGTAGTGCTAATATGCGTCTTGCTGTAAGATAATCTCTGTGGAAGTGTCGTAGTTATTGTCCTCTGAAAGCTAAGTTCTGCAGAAGCCAATGTACTTACCTCATGATAAACAAAAGTGAAATGCTTTATGTATAGATATCGTAGTTATTGCGCTTATTGCCATGATGAAGAAAGTACTGTGCTGTAACGTATTGTTGTGCTACGGAAAAGGCAGTCTCATTGTAGCTATACCACAAAAGTTACTACTAAAACATGTTTTACTTTCCAGAATAAAACAGAAAAACTGTGCAGATATAAAACAGAAACACCGCAAAAGCAACATTGTATATTGTCACTCATTAGTAGCGTCGTGATAAAATCGTGTAGCTGTCACATAAACTAACCACTGTGTCATCTGGTATCTCACAGAAAGTGCTTTAAATCCAGAATATATTTTCAAGTAAACCAAAATGTTGCATTAAAATCTCATTAGCAGTACTGGTAAATGTTCTAAGTATGTGAGCCTTATAGTCGTTACGTAATCGTGCAACAAACAAGCAAGAATGTACACACACAATAACACTGTGACGTCTGTTCACTGTAACAATGCATTCGTCATTTCTGTTCAAATAAGTTCTCTTGGTTCTTGATTGGATATTTAACTTCAAACATTGTTGTATGTTAACAGATTCTAAGTCTGACAAAGCATATTAGTAATGTGAATTGAAAAGTTTTATGGCAAAGAAAAAGTTAAAAAGCAGATTATCTTTCAATAAACGGTTTTACATGTGAAATGTGGTGTAAACCTTTACTCTTCCTAGTGCACAGAGTTTCAACTTCAAAGCAATTGTCATGTGTATACATCGGTAAAGAATACTGGAATTTTTCACAAGGTTAGCGTCTATGTTATTTTTCTCTGAGCCAGCCGGCGCACGTGGGTGCCTGCGGCGCGAGTCATTGTCTGTCTCTTTGCTGGCGTGCATTGTTATTGGGATTAGGAGACCTAACTTCTACAAATTCGCCTTGCCGAGAGGGCCCAGCTCTGTTAGAATCCCGCCAGTTCTGATGAAATTCACGTCTGTCGTTTTGTCGGTAGTTTACATAGTTTCTTGTTTGTCGGTCATGTGGTGGAGAATTTCTCCCTGAGTCGTAACTGCGCGCTGGACCGTTGCGTCTAAAGTTATTCTGTCTCCCTTAATAATAATAGTTCTGGTTGTCATATTGTCTATTTCTATGATTGTCTCTGTCATATTCATTACTACGGAAATGCGATCTTTCTCTGTAACTATTATTACTCTGCCAGTGGTTGTCATATGGGTGGTGTCTGTTTTGGTCACGATTTGCGTTGTAAGAATAGCCTTGTCGTGTCCACTTATTATTTCTTTCATCGCGGAATTGCGACGGATGTGATCCGTAATTGTTCTGCTCCTGCGTTCCGCGATTGTCAGTGTCAATTTCCAGTTCTTGTAAGAGTCCTTGAAATGCTTCAATGTCGTCTTTGCAACGTCCTGCCAAAATAATATGTCGTAAATGTTCAGGTAATTTGATTAAGCAAATGCGGATGAGTTCTGAGGGGCTGTATGGGTTTGACAGGTACTGATTCTTGTGCAACATGTCTTCAAAATATTTCACAAGACTGGAGAATTCAGATTGTTCGAAATGTTTCATCATTATGATACCATGTTTTACTCGGTCTTGTGTGGCTTGAGACCAATATGCTGAGAGGAAGGCATGGTAAAACTCTCCTTCACTGTGGCAATCGTGAATTACCGATCGCATTCTTACAGCTGGTTCATTCTCCAAGTAGCCACACATAAATTCTAATCTGTGTTCTAACGACCAGTTGGGAGGAAAACAATGTGAGAATTGATGGAGCCATGCTTGTGAATGAATGTCGTTGCCAGAATTCTTAAATGTTTTGAATTTACGTGTAGTAATGAACAGCTTATAGTCAAAATCATCATGTCGCCGAGTCGCATATCGGTCATTGTTAGGTCGTGTCGGCCGTTCCATCTCAAAATTCGGTGCACATTGCCAATTTCTTTCATAACTTCCAAAATGCCCTGTGTTATTATTTTGCGGCTTTTCCGTGTTTCTAAGTCCCTCTTCCCGTGTTGGAGCGCGAGTGTCCTCTGAAATACGTAATTCTTGTATTACCTGTGTCAGCTGATCTTGTACTTCCCGGATTTCTCTTTGGTGTTGTGTATTAATTTGATTCTGATTTTGTTTGAATTTTCTTATTTGTTCATACTCTTCTGTGTCAGTGAAGGCTACAGGTCTTGTGTCATTCAGATCATCATCTACCTTTGTAGATAAGTTAGTGACCTGATCCGAAAGTTCGGCTACTTTCTCCGATAGTGTACTTATTTCTTCAGTGTGTTTTTCTGAACCAAGTTTCAGAGTATCTACTGTGTCCTTAAAGTTTTCCTGAGTTTTTGCAAGTTGCGTAACCGAATCGGTAGATGCAACTGAGTCAAATTTAGCTTGCAAGGTCTCATGATTTTCATGAACAATAATTTGCAGTTCTTTTATGGCTGCTTCGTGATTCTGTAACGCATTTTCATGCCGCGAAAAAACAGGTTGAAAATGCTCACAAATTTGTGTTTTTACGTCATTACAGACTTTTTGACATTTCGATTCAATGTTATGTAACTCAGTAGTTAAATCTTCACGTGTTTGTTCAAGTGTTTGTTCCAATGAGTCTAACTTTTTAAGATTTTGTTCCACTGTGTCTAACTTTTGAAGCTTTTGCTGTGTTTGTCTCTGATTTTGTTCCATTGTGTCTAACTGTTGCTGCGTTTGTCTCTGATGTTGTTCCATTGTGTCTAACTTTTCAAGCTTTTGTCCCATTTGTTGCATTAATTGTAATAACAATGCACTGGTGTCTGAAACATGTTCCTCAGTGCTTTTCGGCAGTGAAGTTGCACCGGCAACATTCACATTTTCACAAGTGGAAAATGTGTCTTGATTCATTTGAGAAAACGGTGGGAACCCAAAACCTGAGTCTGCAGTATTTGCAATATTGTGTTCTGTCATTCCCGATTCCTGAGGCGAGCTGTTGCCGACCAATCGATCGATAACGCTTCCCTGTTCACTACCTGTTTCACTGTCTACACCATTGTTTGCTGCCCGCTCCATTTCCCTATGCGTAATTACCAAATTACTACTTTGAGCATTAGTTAATTCATTACTCTGCGGCGCTAACACACTGCTTTCGTCTTCACTGTCATTTCTCAGTTTACTTTGGAGCCTAGTATTACGTTTTTCACACGCCATTATTGTCACAGTATTTCACACGCAATTTGAAGAGCAAAATAAAATAACATAGCAATGGAAATAATGTCTACTTAATTGCCAGCGCAGCTGCGAAATACTTGGTGCAAATCTACATGCATGCCACAACTGTTTTACTGTACAACAATGAAAAACTACAACTACAAAGGAAATTCTCTCTATAATTACGCGCTAGCAATAAACAATAGCTACACTAATTACACAAACTACAAGAAAAAAATCAGAAGATTCCAGTGAGGTATCCTAGGCTAAGGGTCGACATATGAAACGTCCCCTTTGAACATATATACACGACTGTCCTTAAACTGATACACAATATTTTTTTTTTTTTTGCGCAACGCAATCTGACTTTCAAAAATCCCTACAAAAGAATGGCCCTGACTAACATTAAACTATACCTTTCACAAATCACTTACCTCACAAAAATCTTCGCTGCTCAAGCTACTGCAATACAGCGAGCACCACTACTGCCAGCTACATAAAAGATTCAAACTATGGAAGGCACTAACTACTGATAGGGATAGTTAGCAAATGAAAGATATTAGTAGAGAACAAACAATGTATTTACCTTGATATCATCATATATAAATATAGCAGTTCATGACAAATTACAAATCTCCGCCATCTCTCTCCCCACATCCACCACTGCTGGCGGCTCACCTCCAACTGCGCAACGCTACGCGCTGTTCACATCCAGCTGCCGCTGCCCAACACTACAATGGCGAGTATTACAACAATGCAAAGCAGCCACAGACTGCACACAGCACAGCCAGTGATTTTCATACAGAGGTGGCG
Organism: Schistocerca americana; assembly: GCF_021461395.2. Lineage (NCBI taxonomy): Eukaryota > Metazoa > Arthropoda > Insecta > Orthoptera > Acrididae > Schistocerca > Schistocerca americana. The sequence continues at coordinate 548,937,684 of NC_060119.1, forward strand.
TTACCAATAAAAAAACCTAAACAGCCTACTTACATAGAGAAAACATAAACAGCCTACTTACATAGAGAAAACATAAACAGCCTACTTACAACCTCAAAACTGATAAAAATAAAAAGTACAAAAATACAAATGTAAAAAGATGGAAAACGTGGCCCTTTCTCCCCTACTCGAACTAACTGGGAAAAAATGCCACTCTACTGCCATCCCCGAAATCTTAGGTTCACTGCTTACATTGTTTCTTAACAATACAAGTTCTTTGAAAGTATTGTTCAACAAAGTCACAGTAATTGCGTTACAGCTAAAATCGGCTGTTTCATAATAAATTAAAACTACAGTTTTGAAGATAATAAATGTCTGGTTATAACAAATGTGATTTCTAAAATTGATTTCCAAATTTAGTATCAAAATGCTACTAGAAAAATGTGAGGAACAATACTTGAAACAAAATAGTTAATATGTCGTTAATTACAACAGGAATTTTGATGCTAAGATATTCTGGAGTACTTTACACAATGTGGAAATAGATTCTGAGACTCAAATTTTACGTAATAATCTCGCTTTGACCAAATGATCGAAATAATAGTTTGTTTAAGACAGAAAGTTCTAGAACTCGTAATTACAAAATTAACTACGATGAATTTGATTTGAGCTTCTATAGAAACATAATCTCTTAAGAGCGAACGTAACTTTCAGTTTATCAGTTAGCCAGAAATCTACTCAAAACATTAATTTTCCCTTTTATGAAATAATGGTATTTTGACAGTTAATTTCCCATTTAATTAATGAACTGATTTGAACACTAACATTAAATCGTGGTTATTGTCTCATAGGTTCACAAATGAAATAATTAGTTTTTCTGTAATTTCGTGAAATTGATGATTACAATAATATATTTTTCTACTAATTAAAGATTCCTGATAACTGTATTTAAATGAGCTGCAGTTGACTAAATGGGTGTGTTACGTTTTATACATCTCGTGTACAATGCTGCTTGATACTATACAGAGCACTGAAAGTTGTATTTTAACATTTCCTGTACTGTAAAATGTGTAGTGCATAATACATAAAAGCGTGGTATCGAATACTTCATAAAAGTCTCCTCATAGTATGTCCTATCACAGTCTCCTGGTGGCTTCCTTCAGAGGAACTGGGCAACGTATTGGAAATGAGATATCAGTAAAGGTCGCATTGCGGGTCTCCTGGATGTGTCCTTGTGAATAATAGCCCCTAAATAATGGGGCTAGTGTTTCAGTAACGTCATATTGTCGTTTTACTATAGCTTCCTTTCACAGAATTGACCAACATACTGAGAGCGAAGTATTAACACTGTCTTATTGTGGGTTTTCGGGAACATTCGCTATGAAGGATTGCCCAGCATAGTGGAAGTATGGTATCAGCTGTGTATCAGTGATGATGGTCCAAGGTTAGCGCACCTACCCATCACTCCAATTGTCGACGCTAGTGGAGTGTAGATTCACCCCCTGATAGTACGATAGACACATCGTAATTTACAGCTAATGTAGCAGCCAGAGTATCAGCTAGGGCCACCAGATACTGTCTGTTTGGAGCTGGTCTACAAACAAGACCTCATTTTACAGCAGAATTTTGAGTAGCTCATCGCTTCTGTCTCTGTACAGAAGGCTGTGTTAGAGGGATGTATGACGGTAAGTTGGATTTAGTGATCACCGCACTTTTTTTTCTTTTGTGTCTGTAAGAGAGATATTTGTCATTCGACACACCTGGGAGTTCTCCTGACACATGAACTGCGTGCAGTTGGCTTTTTTCCTTGACACAAAGATTTGTGTGATCCATTTTGTTGTTAGCGGTTCCATAGGCCACATTTCACTGAGGATGCGTCGCAGAAACTATAATGCCTCTGGTGGAAATTGTGCCACCATAGTTAATCCTAGGGACGGTACTTCACCGCCTGTTGAAGTTCGTCATTGTAATGGTGGTAAATACCAAGTGCTCCTTCGCTGTGAGATGAAACGTAATTATTGGAGGATTAACAGATGATGGGGCAATTGTATCAGCAATATATTCTTTCCATCACACAAATTATTCTCTGATGTCTTAACATTTTCCTATCACCTTGTCCACTCTTCTACTTAGTATTTTCCACATATTCGCTTCCTCGCCGGTTCTGTGGCGAATATCCTCACTTACTATCTGTCAATCCGCTGAATGTCCAACTTCTTTCTACAGCACTATAAGTCAAATTCTTCGAGTCTCTTCTATTCCAGTTTTCCGATAGTATTAATCCTTAAGTATAATACCAGGAAACTTCTTTGACTAAGAAAATCTCTCTTTACGTGTGCTAATCTGCTTCTAATATTTTTGGTTATGCCGCTTCAAAAGACATCAGAAGTTCTTCTTTTCATATTAAAACGCTCCTAACTACTGCCTTCTTCTGGCTAACCATCACGGCTGCTGCTGGATTAGTTAACTTTGTTTCACAAGATGTAATCAAATTCAAAAATCGCTGTGAATACGTGAACGTTCTAGCGTAACTAAATACGATAGCAAAATTTAGTACTCTCCCCACACAGTCTATAACGCACTAATAGTAAGACATTGCTTTACCGTGACCAGTACTGATAACTTTAATGCACAATGTATCCACGATAAAACCTTATTATCAAAGGTAACCCAAAGTAAAACGCCCCCTTTTGACCAATTCAGCTCAACACAGGATATTTTAAACCTGAATGAATATACCTGTGGAGCTACTTTGGGACTAGCTTTCCTCTAACGACTGACTGGGACGAACTAAGCGATAAACTCACACGTTCGCGTACACTCTTAGAAATACCTATCACACACACACACACACACACACACACACACACACACACACACACACACACATATAAATGCACATACACATGAGGCTCTATTGCAATAATCATTATTAAGAAATTAATTGTTGATTATTGAAAATGGATACGTGGTTACGTATATCAGTAACATTTGCTGTAGCGTTATGCACGGAGCATGTGAATAGTTACGTTTACTGACGGGTATTGGCTGTTCGGTGTTTCATAAGATACTGAGGCCGAAAGTAATAACAAAATATTTGATATTGTAAGTTTTAGTTATGTATGAATGTGCAAAGCTTAACAAGAGTCAGGTTATAGCAGTGTGGAGTGACACGACAAAGAATGACAAAGCACGTGAACGAAAGCTAAGATCAGAATTACTGTCGATTGCAGTTTTTAATTCCTTATTTGAATCACCTATAGTCCTAACTTCTTAACAGTAATTCTAGCCGCGAGAGAGAATTCTGTGCCGCTAATGTAATAGACGGACTATGAAATATTGTTGATTATTTCTTTTAAGAAGAGTTAACGTTGTTTTTCCGATTTAGTCCACACTTACTCAATGACTGGTTAAATATCCTCTTGCCACACGATGTAAAACGAAGATAAAAGCTGGGTGATAAACTCTGAAGTTCAGAAATGGCTCACCTTTTGTTGTACTCATGGAAGTAAAAAGAGAAGGGAGTTGTCATTACGTCACAAACTTGAATCGGACGTCGAGCATCTTACATAGCCCAAAACATTTATGCCTCTATAGTTCACCTCGGTGCTATTCCCCGTGATCTTACTCTCACGTGGCCGTGCTCAGTTTCGACCGTTGGGGATATCTATCGACTTTTGTAGTCGTATCCCAGATAGCATCTGGTGCTTTGATTGTGTGGAGACGTAACTGTGTCATCAAAAACTCCAGTTTGCGTCGTTTACAGGGTTGACAGTCGATTCTATTGTAATCTAAAGTTTAAAGGAATCATATTTCATTATTAAGCGGAATCATTCAAGCAATATTTTCTTTTATATACATGAATTATGGCTGCACTGTTTGCTTTTATCCTTGCCTGCGTTTTTTATTGCCTTCCAAGCCGCAAATGCTCTCGACATCCGAGCCACACTGTACCAACGGCCTCGTCCCCGCACAACACACGGCTACGTTACCGCTGTGGCTGTCGGTGCAGTGTCTCATCACCTAAATTCCTTCCGCCGATAATTATTTATTGTTCGCATTTCCACCCTCTCTGGTTAGAACAGCAGGAGACAGAGGTCCTGTGTGTGTGAGTTTTGTGTGTGATTGCATGCATGTCTGTGTATGAGCGTTTTACATCTTTTCTGAGAAAGGCTTTGCCGAAAATTTGGGTGGACACTTCGTTGAACCGGCTTGCTGCTTGGCGTGTGAACAGTGATCTAACCGCTTCACAGTACAGTTATTCTTCGCGAAGTTTGTTGTTGATGATCCAACGCACTTCAACAGAAACAATGACGCACATAATTATAATACCAGAAGAAAAAATGGACATTCATTACGCCACATTGACATCGTCTGTAGCACAAACAAGGGTTCACAATGCCGCAACCAAAAGTTTCGATCGCTTACCCAGTGATATAAAACGTCTGACAGAAAGAAAAGTAAAATTTGAAACTAAACTAAAAATGATTGTCTTTGACAACTTCTCCTATTGAGCAAAAGACTATCTGTTATTGTAATGTGTAACTGGAGATGACTAGGAAATACTAACACTTGTCCGTCTTTCATTAAAAACAACAAAAACTAATAAGTGATCAGTATAGAGGCATATTTAGAATAAAATTGATGTTAACGTAAAATCACACGTTACACACCATCATTAAGATTTACCGTGTAATTGATACATGGAACATAAAAATAACTGTTGGTATATCACAAAGTATGATAAGACTTTTATATTTTGAAAACCTCAAAGTGAAATTTAAAAGCAAAATGAGTCAGATTATCAAAGTAGACGTACATTTCAGTTGCAATATGTTTAATTATTCCTAAAAAACTGACAGTTGCTGTTGAGAAATATTCTGGGGAAAGAAACAAACAGGCTACTGTTGAAAGGTAAGTCTATATATCACACAGGTTAAGCTATCATAACTAAAAAATGACTTATATACATGTTAAAGTAAAATATCCATTTTACGGGAACTAAGCGTTTGAGATCATGTCTTAGTCACATTTATAGTATTGCACAATGCTAGAACATATTTTAAAAAATTATATCATTTTTTGTCCTGTAAACTGCTATTATTGGTCACACACTGAATGACACATCATAAGTAAGATTTCAATTTTTCTATTCTGAATGGACGTACACTTCTATACAGTTCATTTCCTTTGACATTTCAATAATTGTTCATTTTGTTGAGAAGCTCAAGATACGATAGCATGCTTTGCGTCTTCCCTCACTACACACGTTTATGGACTAGCAAAGAACACGTAGGTGATTTTTTTCGCAAACTTCAACATTAAAAACGTTGTGCATACGAGTTGAAAGCTGAAAAACACAACGAGCAACAAGCAGTACCAGTAAGCAAACAAGCATTGGTTTCGGAGTTCCAGCTTCATTTGCCATCGGTACAAATACAGTAAAAGTGGAATTAAATGGATTACGAAAACATGCTTTTCACATCACTTTCTTTTCTTCGTGGTTATTCCAAATGTATCAACAAAAAACAAGTTACATTAATCAGGCCAAATATGGCTTATTAATAGAGTAAATGACCGCATCTCGTGGTCGTGCGGTAGCGTTCTCGCTTCCCACGCCCGGGTTCCCGGGTTCGATTCCCGGGGGGGTCAGGGATTTTCTCTGCCTCGTGATGGCTGGGTGTTGTGCGCTGTCCTTAGGTTAGTTAGGTTTAAGTAGTTCGAAGTTCTAGGGGACTGATGACCATAGATGTTAAGTCCCATAGTGCTCAGAGCCATAGAGTAAATACGCGCTTAAAGAACAGAAAAACTTTAGAAATTACCTTCCTGACACTATGTTATACAGTAAGCACCGTAATGTTTAGTACTTAAGACTGTTGTTGCGGGTACACGACAGAAATAATGAACAAGAATCAATCGTAAACAGTAGTTTGCTAATGTTTTGGGCTGTGTAAGATGACGGCAGGCCCGGTCCACTCTGGCTTCAGAACAACGTACAGCCACAGTTACACTGTGGTACAGCGTTGAGTCCATAGTGCCATCTCCGTTCTTTTTTTTTTTCACATCCGTGGCTCTATACGGTTGTACCACAGTAACGGAAAACTCTTTGTTGCCATCACAACGCAGCTGTTCTTTGAAAATCGCTGGACTACAAGAAAATGGTAGTTGCTCTATCTTGCCAATAGAGAAATTATTAATTACCATAGTCCAAATAAAATTTCTGCAGCTGTTTTGGAGTGCAACTCTGTCATAAACACTTACTGTAAAAGTTTAAAACTGTTTCTGAGTAGGACGCGGTAATGGATTACCTTGGTGTTAAGAATATTTGTTTAGAAAAAGGTAAATTAAAATACTTCTGTCTTCACACAGTGAAAACATTCATGGCACACAACTAACTGACTATTGTTGACCAGTAAAAATATAGTAATCATTGTTGGGATCCCTATCGACACAGTCAATGCCGTCGTCGTAAATGTAGGCCTACCACAGTCCGCCTCCTTACATTTATATTGCAATCAAATTACATTAAACAGCACTCGAAATTTTATAAATTAATCCTTGCTCAAAGATATGGTAAAAATATCTGCTACATTGCTTTCTGAATCTATTTTACAAATATCTACAATTCCATTCATATAACATTCATTCATATAATGGTGGTGTACTTCAACATACTTAGGTTTGTTAGACTTTGCATCAAAAATATTCCAAATATCTTGAATTAACATGATATTCCGATTATGCTACATATCCATAAAAAGTAGAAAAATTTATAACACTTCCTTATGTCTTACATTTCCAAAATACCACGTTTCGAAGTAATCTAATTGCATAGCCAGATGTGGACTTACGATCTACAGAATCAACTGCCCAATCCGCATCTACAAAATAATCTAAGAAATTAATTTTTCAGCTCTTTCACATGTTAACTTCAGATCTTTCGTTTAATGCAAATACACTGACGGAAAAAAATCGCAGCATGGAGAAGGGATGTGCGACATAAACGAAAGTTGGTAGGCGTGTTTCTACACCTGGAAGATGATGATTACTCAAACTTGGCGCCAGTGCTAGTAGCGCCACTATGAAGATCCAGATCAGGTTTGCTTTGAATACAAGCTGTAGCGGTCGTGAGCGTTAGTTAACTTTGAGATTCAACGTGATTAGGCGACAAAGGCCCCAATATCAGTACCCCCCTGAGTTTGAGCGAGATCGTGTAACAGAGCTACGAGAAGCTGGATGTTCCCTCTACGATACTGCAGGATGACTTGGCAGGAATGCAAAGACTGTACATGATTACTGGGCAGCGGTGGTCACGGGGATGTACGGCCGCAAGAAGACCTGGCATCATATGGTCACGTGGCACTACCGACAGGGAAGACCATCATATACTACATATGGCTCTGGTGCATCGTTATGCGTCTGCAGCAGAAATTTGAGCATTACTTGGCATCACATACACACCACGAACTGTTACAAATCTGTTACTCCAAGGAAAGCTTCGATTCAGACGCCTTTTACCGTGTATTCCACTGACCCCTAACCACCGCCATTTGCGACTTAAGTGGTGTCACCCGAGAGCCCATTGGAGGGCAGGGTCGAGGTCTGTTGTATTTTCTGATGAAAGTTTGTTCTGCCTCGGTGCAAGAGATGGCTGTCTGTTGGTTAGTAGGCCAGTTGAAGGCCAGCGAGCTACAGTCTGGAACCGAGCGACGGCTACGGTCGCAGGTTCGAATCCTGCCTCGAGCATGGACGTGTGTCATGTCCTTAGGTTAGTTAGGTTTAAGTAGTTCTAAGTTCTAGGCGACTGATGACCTCAGAAGTTAAGTCGCATAGTGCTCAGAGCCATTTTAACCATTTAGCCAAGGCCAGCGACCATCCTGTCTGCGAGCTGGACGCTCTGGATCTACTCCTGGAGTTAAGATCTGGGATGCGATTTCGTATGACAGCAGGAGCACTCTCCTGGTTACCCCACGCACCCTAACTGCAAATTTGTGCATTAGTTAGGTGATTCCACCTGTTGTACTGTCATTCATGAACAGCAATCCAGGGGGTGTTTTCCAACAGGATAACGGTCGCCCACATAACCGCTATTGTATCCCAGCATGCTCTACAGGGTGTCGACACATTGCCTTCACCTCCTCTCTCTACTCGAGTGCATATGATACATCATCAGTCGGTATCTGTAGCGTCATCCACGACTAGAATTAACCGTCCCTCCACTGACCAATCAGGTGCAACAGGCATGGAACTTCATCCTACAAACTGACGTGGCCGAGCGGTTCTAGGAGCTGCAGTCTCGAACCGCGCGACCGCTACGGTTGCAGGTTCGAATCCTGTCTCGGGCATGGATGGGTGTGATGCCGTTAGGTTACGTTTAAGTAGTTCTAAGTTCTAGGGGACTGATGACCTCAGAAGTTAAGTCCCATAGTGCTCAGAGCCATTTGAACCACGTGAACAAACTGACATAGGGCACCTGTACAAAGCAAACGTTTATGCTTGCTCTCAACATTCTGGAGGTTACACTGGTTACTAATGTACCAACATTTCACATTTCCAATGGAGTATCTCGCGCTTACTTTAACCTCTTATATTTCGATATTAAATCACGTAAATATCTTACCTAGACAAATGTATTCCCAAAATTTCATTGATCTACGTTAATAATTTTTTGGTGTTGGAATTTTTCCGTCAGTGTATTTCAGTACACCTAAAGTATACTTAAAGTGAGTACCATTGTAACAGTTCAGAAATCTACTCAATTGGTTCGCACTGTAGCGTATCTAGCCGTGCTCCTGAGCTAATGTACAGGAGAGCACCTATCACGTTCCTGTAATTTCATCTTGTGCTACTTCTAGCTAGGACGGGTGGTAGGGACATAGCATCGAGTGACATTATACTGAGTGCACTATCCGAAAATTACCTCGAGCAATTAAACAGAGAACCGACTCGTGGAGATAACATCTTGGACCTACTGACAACAAACAGACCCGAACTTTTCGACTCTGTATGTACAGAACAGGGAATCAGTGATCATAAGGCCGTTGCAGCATCCCTGAATATGGAAGTTAGTAGGAATATAAAAAAAGGCAGATTTCAGACTACCTAACAGATCAAAACGAAAATTTCTATTCCGACACTGACAATGTTGAGTGTTTATGGAAAAAGTTCAAGGCAATCGTAAAATGCGTTTTAGACAGGTACGTGCCGAGTAAAACTGTGAGGGACGGGCCGGCCGAAGTGGCCGAGCGGTTAAAGGCGCTACAGTCTGGAACCGCACGACCGCTACGGTCGCAGGTTCGAATCCTGCCTTGGGCTTGGATGTGTGTGATGTTCTTAGGTTAGTTAGGTTTAAGTAGTTCTAAGTTCTAGAGGACTTATGACCACAGCAGTTGAGTCCTATAGTGCTCAGAGCCATTTGAACCATTTTTTTTGTGAGGGACGGGAAAAACCCACCGTGGTACAACAACAAAGTTAGGAAACTACTGCGAAAGCAAAGAGAGCTTCACTCTAAGTTTAAACGCAGCCAAAACCTCTCAGACAAACAGAAGCTAAACGATGTCAAAGTTAGCGTAAGGAGGGCTATGCGTGAAGCGTTCAGTGAATTCGAAAGTAAAATTCTATGTACCGACTTGACAGAAAATCCTAGGAAGTTCTGGTCTTACGTTAAATCAGTAAGTGGCTCGAAACAGCATATCCAGACACTCCGGGATGATGATGGCATTGAAACAGAGGATGACACGAGTAAAGCTGAAATACTAAACACCTTTTTCCAAAGCTGTTTCACAGAGGAAGACCGCACTGCAGTTCCTTCTCTAAATCCTCGCACAAACGAGAAAATGGCTGACATCGAAATAAGTGTCCAAGGAATAGAAAAGCAACTGGAATCACTCAACAGAGGAATGTCCACTGGACCTGACGGGATACCAATTCGATTCTACACAGAGTACGCGAAAGAACTTGCCCCCCTTCTAATAGCCGTGTACCGCAAGTCTCTAGAGGAACGGAAGGTTCCAAATGATTGGAAAAGAGCACAGGTAGTCCCAGTCTTCAAGAAGGGTCGTCGAGCAGATGCGCAAAACTATAGACCTATATCTCTGACGTCGATCTGATGTAGAATTTTAGAACATGTTTTTTGCTCGAGTATCATGTCGTTTTTGGAAAGCCAGAATCTACTATGTAGGAACCAACATGGATTCCGGAAACAGCGATCGTGTGAGACCCAACTCGCTTTATTTGTTCATGAGACCCAGAAAATATTAGATACAGGCTCCCAGGTAGATGCTATTTTTATTGACTTCCGGAAGTCGTTCGATACAGTTCCGCACTGTCGCCTGATAAACAAAGTAAGAACCTACGGAATATCAGACCAGCTGTGTGGCTGGATTGAAGAGTTTTTAGCAAACAGAACACAGCATGTTGTTATCAATGGAGAGACGTCTACAGACGTTAAAGTAACCTCTGGCGTGTCATAGGGGAGTGTTATGGGACCATTGCTTTTCACGATATATATAAATGACCTAGTAGATAGTGTTGAAAGTCCCATGCGGCTTTTCGCGGATGATGCTGTAGTATACAGAGAAGTTGCAGCATTAGAAAATTGTAGCGAAATGCAGGAAGATCTGCAGCGGATAGGCACTTGGTGCAGGGAGTGGCAACTGACCCTTAACATAGACAAATGTAATGTATTGCGAATACATAGGAAGAAGGATCCTTTATTGTATGATTATATGATAGCGGAACAAACACTGGTAGCAGTTACTTCTGTAAAATATCTGGGAGTATGCGTGCCGAACGATTTGAAGTGGAATGATCATATAAAATTAATTGTTGGTAAGGCGGGTACCAGGTTGAGATTCATTGGGAGAGTCCTTAGAAAATGTAATCCATCAACAAAGGAGGTGGCTTACAAAACACTCGTTCGACCTATACTTGAGTATTGCTCATCAGTGTGGGATCCGTACCAGATCGGGTTGACGGAGGAGATAGAGAAGATCCAAAGAAGAGCGGCGCGTTTCGTCACAGGGTTATTTGGTAACCGTGATAGCGTTACGGAGATGTTTAACAAACTCAAGTGGCATACTCTGCAAGAGAGGCGCTCTGCATCGCGGTGTAGCTTGCTCGCCAGGTTTCGAGAGGGTGCGTTACTGGATGAGGTATCGAATATATTGCTTCCCCCTACTTATACTTCCAGAGGAGATCACGAATGTAAAATTAGAGAGATTAGAGCGCGCACGGAGGCTTTCAGACGGTCGTTCTTCCCGCGAACCATACGCGACTGGAACAGGAAAGGGAGGCAATGACAGTGGCACGTAAAGTGCCCTCCCCCACACACCGTTGGGTGGCTTGCGGAGTATAAATGTAGATGTAGATGTAGTTTCGAATTTACTTCCAGTGGAGTACTGTACTTTGAATGTTCAATTGATATTTCTTAACTAGACATTCAATACAGATCTCCTGATTCACAATCATTACATTCTTTACATAAATGTAATTAACATTTATCCCAAGACAGATCTTTACTTCGCCTAAGTCTTCCATATGAAATCGGTTGGATAAGAGATTTTTTTATTTTTTGTATTTTCCCTTTACTTTTTCAACAGATTAGCAAATCATCAACACATACAGTTATGTAGATCATATAATTTGCCGTCATCAACATAAGTAGGCAGTTATCGTATTCACTTTCTTCAAAACCTTTTGAAGACTGCTCCAAACATTCGCACCATGCTCTAGGACTTTCTCCTCAAGCCACATAATGCCTCAAATAACTTACAGACTCTGCCTGTTACACCCTTGTATCCATAAGGTTGCTTCACATAAATTTCTGAGAAAACGTGACCGTTAAGAAATGTAATCTGACATCCATTTGTTCTAAAATTTTAAACTTTTTTGACTAGATAATGAGAACAAAACTTTGAATGTTTGTGTCATAGCAACTAGCGAATGAATAACATCCACAGTTTCTTTTTGTTGATATTCCTTTACAACTAATCGGTCCGCCCCCGGTAGCTGAGTGGTCAGCGCGACAGACTGTCAATCCTAAGGGCCCGGGTTCGATTCCCGGCTGGGTCGGAGATTTTCTCCGCTCAGGGACTGGGTGTTGTGTTGTCCTAATCATCATCATTTCATCCCCATCGACGCGCAAGTCGCCGAAGTGGCGTCAAATCGAAAGACTTGCACCAGGCGAGCGGTCTACCCTACGGGAGGCCCTCGTCACGCGACATTTCATTTCATTACAGCTAATCTTGCTTTACAAGTGTTATCTGATAATGTTGCAAAAACCCACTTTTCATCAAGAACGTTTACACTCACTGGTTTAGTTACTAGTTTCCATGTTTTATTTTTATTTAAACTTCGGATTTCCGTGTCCATTGCTAGCTTCCAAATTTCTGACTCATTACTGTTCACCGCTTCCTCAGCAAATCATCCCAAGACTTCAAATCAGTTAGCCTTTTGAGTCACCTTTATAAACTGTTCGAACGTATGATTGCCGCGTGGGATTAGCCGAGCGTTCTAAGGTGCTGCAGTCATGGACTGTGCGGTTGGTCCCGGCAGAGGTTCGAGTCCTCCCTCGGGCATGGGTGTGTGTGTTTGTCTTTAGGATAATTTAGGTTAGGTAGTGTGTAAGCTTAGGGACTGATGACCTTAGTAGTTAAGTCCTATAAGATTTCACACACATTTGAACATTTTTTTGAACGTATGATTCTGAATAGTATCCTACCAGTTATAGACCCTCTTCTCATACCCGAACAAGCAGGATTTCGACCAAACAGAAGCTGCAAGGGCAACTTTTGTATCTCACTCAGTATATAGAGGATGGCTTTGAGACCCGACAAGTAACGGGCATGGTCTTCATGTGTCTCACAGCAGCGTATGATACTGTCATCGGTTACTCCATGCAAAATTATACAATATGATCAAGAACCTTCACCTAGTTAGACTAATCAGCACCCTCCCCCAAAACCGCAGGTTTTTTGTTGAATTTCAAGGACAACGCAGTCGCTGCAAAGTGCAGAAAAATTGTCTACCTCAGGGAAGCGTCTTGGCTCGAGTTCTCTTCAACATTTATACCAACGACCAGCTACTGACCCCGGTCATGAGGAGATTCTTACATGCAGATGACCTAGCACTTGCTACGCAGTGCTTATGCTTTGAAACAGTGGAAAGAAACGTGACAACTGCACTAAGAACACTGTCAAGCTACTACAATCGGAACCAACTCAGACCAAACCGTTCGAAGACACAAGTGTGTGCCTTTCATCTAAGGAACAGGGAAGCTAATCGTGAGCTACATGTTCAATCGTCAGGCATCCAGTTGCAGCATCATCATGCCCCTAAATACTTCGAAGTAACTCTCGATAGAACTCTGACATTGAGAACCCACTGCAAGAATACCAAAAAGAAAATTTCAGCTCGAAACAACCTAATTCGCGAACTAGTGGGGACACAGTGGGGCTCACATGCACAAACTATTCGCTGTTCTGCAATGGCACAGTGCATTTCTACTGCCGAATAAGCTTCCCCAATCTGGTACAGGTCATCTCAAGCCAGACAAGCAGACACTGCTCTCAACGAAACCTGCAGGTTGATCACAGGTTGGCTGAGATCTACCCCAACCGATAAGCTCTACTACCTTTCTGGAACAGCACCACCATGGTTACGCGGAACAGTGGCTGCCAAGAAGGAGGGACTGAAAGTGGAACAGAACAGTGCCCATCCACTGCACGGACATAATCAACCACAGCAACGGCTGAGATCGCGAAAGAGCTTCCTGAGAACATCCGAGTAGCTCACCATTTCACCAGAGAAGGCAAGGCTGGAGTTATGGAAGAAGTCGACGTCTCACCTGCAGACGCCAGAAGCTGAAGGACTACCACCTGGACACAATGAAAGCTGACTGGAGTGGATATCTTTAAACAGATTACGATCAGGAGTTGGGCGATCCAGAGACAACGTGAAGAGATGGGGCTTCATAACAAAAGACACGTCTTGTGATTGTGGACAAGGACAAACCACAAGCCACATGCTTCAGTGCCCTTTGTGGCCTACATCCTGCACGAAGAATGATCTCCTGCAAGCCACTCCAAACGCCGTGGAGGTTGCAAAGTACTGGGCACTCGTAGTATAAATACAGTTTGATGTGTATGGCTACTGTAAATTTGTATGTTTCTGACTTGAGAATAATAATAACCGCTTCCTCAAAATTTAATTTTCTGGACTCTCAGCACTATGAAAGCTTATGTAAATGAAGTTACGCACGACATAATCATTAAATCCATCATGCACTCAACGTTCTTTAGTTGACCTTCTCAACTCTTGTTCCTGTTTTCGTTTGCTTGGACACCTCTCGATGCTCATTTCTTCCATTTGCTGATTTATAGTCTATGCTTTTACACTCAGTATCATGAAAATGTTCTCTCCCTGAATCAGACTCTTAATATAACCACATCTGAAGTCATCTTCAACAATATCAACATGTCTGGCCATGGTAAGTTTGTTTTAATTAATATTCTGTACCCCACTTCACTGTACCTTATTAAAATTTCCAAGTCTGCTTTACGATCCCACTTTGCCTTTCTCAGCTGCTCTGGCACACGTATAAAAACCCAGTCATTGAACAACCTTAAATGTTTAACATTACGTTTCTTCCCAAACAATATTTCATAAGGAGTTTTCCTTTTAATATTATTAGTTTAAGTTCTGTTTTTAAAATATGCAGTTGCACAAACAATTTTAGGTCCAAATCTCCTATCAACTTTCGCCTCAGCTAATAGATATCTTGACATATCCATAACTGACCTATCGTATCATTGAGATATACCATTTAATTAATCTACATAGGGAGGAAATGTATTTGAAATGATTCGTTGCTGTCTTATAGACTGATACACATCTGAATTTAAATATAATTTTCCATTGTCACATTTCAATTGTTTAATAGTTTTAGCAGTTAAATTTTCATTTTGATTAACACATTCAACAAAACAATCATAAATTTGAGTTTTAGTTTTGACAGTGTAGACTCCAGTTGCTTTGCTACTATTTATTGCTATC
The DNA here is from genome assembly GCF_021461395.2 of Schistocerca americana. Lineage (NCBI taxonomy): Eukaryota > Metazoa > Arthropoda > Insecta > Orthoptera > Acrididae > Schistocerca > Schistocerca americana. The sequence continues at coordinate 548,952,717 of NC_060119.1, forward strand.
ACCAATAAAAGTGAAAAATTAGCTTTCTCCAAACAAACCATGAGCGAGGCCTAGACAAATCAGTACGAATAATCTCTAATGTTTCTTTTGTTACGCTTTTATTGTTTTTCACAGGTAAATTGTGCATTTTGTGTTCAACACAAACTTCAGACTTCATAAATTGTGAGTCTAAATTTGTTGACAATCCATCTTTAAACTGATGTTTACACAATGTATTCAAATCGTTAAAATTTACATGTGCTAGTGTATACTGTCATTACTGCTTTACTCACATGCCATCCTTAATACTAATGTTATCTACATTAATCTGTTTCTTGTTAATTTTACTTGTAATTTTATGCAATCTATCTTCTTTCAAAGCAATAGCAAGTAAATTATAGTCTTTAATAAAATTTTTGAGATATTTCCTGCTGATACAATTTAATGTTTTTCTGTTTCTTCAGCAAAGAATATCAAATTTCTGTCCAATACAATTTTCATTTTGACTGGAATCAACTCATAATAAATTGTAAAATAGCTACTACTTTTGTAGCTACTACTTTTGTAGCTTGCAAAACCTTACAATGCACAATTTTTACATTCATAGGCTCTTTTAAGGTTATGCACTCTGAAAAAATTTTCATTATTTGCAACATGATTTGTGCAACCACTATCCAACAACAAATCAATCTGTACATTGTTACCTGCCAACGTTATTACACACCACTATAGGTTGTACCTCTGTTACAACACTGCTGATGCCCATTCCGTTCGGTTGACATTCTCTGCGTCCTGTGGGACGACTGCCTCTTTAGTTATAATGTTCACTTCGGTCAAGTGACCACTCGTTGTCCACGCTGCGCTGATCGCTTTGTACATGTTGTCAACTGCTGCGACCACCTCCTTGGTGATGTGCGCCACTTGTCCATGAATCTTTGCTTGTTTCTGACTGGCGACCGTCCCTCTTGGAAATGCCCTAGTTTTCCATATCAGTAACACAAATGCTACTGGTAGCTCGTACCTGCTGTCGTGTTAACGTGAAATGCATTGGATTTTACACTTTCACATACGTCCTTGTCTTTCAAACCCACCATTTGAAGTTTACTTTTAAGGGGCTCCGGAAAGGCTCAAAATCATGAAAAGTTCAATTTTTACTTTTTTGCGTTTTCTGAATCTGCAGACTATTACCTTTTAATAGATATATAATTTATTCAATTCCGAAGACTACAACTATTTTTAAATTTTTTTTGAAATGTGCTCTACATGGGCGTGACCCACTGTGGCGCTGTTAAACTGCTGTCAAATGGTGTTATTATTAACGTCCGTGTTCATCAGGTACATTTTAGTGATGTGAGGTAAAGTATGTGTTGTGGCTAACCTGTGATGGTTCAATATATATCGCTGGTGTGATTGTCGATTGTTTCATGTTTATTTACTCTGTCGTTATCTCGAAAATATTCGTAATTAATTCTGTTTCTTGAGTCTCTGTTTTGTTGAAGTATAATAATGAGTAAAAGTAAAGTTATTAGAAATCCTCTGAAGGCTTTTAAGAAAAGGAGAAATGTTGGAAAGCCAAAGGTATGTGTTATTACTGTAAACAATAAAGACGATAACCAAGTGAGTGAACCTAACCTCTCAAGTACACCTGCCCATAGCAGTCAAAGTGGGAAAGAAAATACTTCACAGAAGAAGCTTGGTTCAATGAGTGAAAACTATGAATGTTTTATGGGCGAATCGGATGTGAATGAAATATTTGATATGTCGGTTCTGAAAGGAATTTTTTCAAACTGTGTAAGATGTATTCATTGTAGTGAAGTTGGTCTGTAACTCTCCATAATAAAGCACGTAGGACTTGCTAGTGAAATACAACTGAAATGTGATAAGTGTTCATACATGACCACCTTTTGGAACAGTGTTGCAGTAACTGCAACTGAAGAAAATGGTAGCAAAATCTACGAACACAACAACGAGCGATGCTTGCTTTAGACAAGGAACGCCTTCGGGCTGCAGACAGGGCTGTAAAGAGTCTAGAAATACAAGCAAGAGTAAACAGGAGGAGGAACAAGAGGAAGCTGGAGGAGGAGTTTGCAGAGGATGAAGATAATCCATCCTATGGACCTGGAATGCACTAAAAAGTTAATCCAATCTTTGTCACTCGATTCCCAAAACTTTTATTTTCTCATACTAATTACATGTTTTCTAAGGATCTTCCAAACATATTTGTTTCAAACTTTCAGTAAATGTTACACAGTACCTTCTGCATAATTTAACACAGCCTTTTTCCAAAAAACTGTATATTTTTAAATATATAAATAAAAAATTGCAAAAAAATGTTGTGAATTTTCATTACAATTGAAAAAAATCATCTTTAATAACTGAACTAAAATTTTGTAAAATCCCTGTGTTAAGTTGTAGCCCATATTCCAATAAATAATCTGTAAAAAGTTCAACTTCCTACCTCAAATACTTTGTGAGGAAAGATGTAATTTATAAGCGTTATTTTAACATTGCAAGTATAGGGCGTTCCGGAGCCCCTTAACGTATTCGACTGTTTGATCTTCTTCTTTCAAAACTTCGATCGACATGGGTAGAAATTACTTGTGTAAAGCTAGTCCAGTCTTCACAGAAACCGCGACATAAGGCACCATTTGCCCATTCAGCGCAGGAACTGATGTCGGCGTTGTTATGACCAGACGAAATTACTACTGACCAGCCATAACAGTGGCTTCTTTGATTGTTCTGGGAGATGAAATTTTAGTTCATGTTATTTCATGAATGATAAAAAGATTTACTTAACTTGTGGCAGTCCTTGGCCGTAGGAGTGCTTGAATATTTACAACTGCTGTTAACTATTAAAGCATCTCTTGTTATTCTAATTAACAAGCACTTTTCTTGAAGTGCAATGTTCAGCATTTACGAAAGTACATTTCCTTCTGAGATTTGACTAACTCTTTAGTTCTGCTCGATGATGTTGGCTGCTTCAGCTGACATCACGAAATGGGCAAGGAGCTTCTATGCTCGGCTCTGTATTGACCTCAGTGCGAGAGTGCTGCTGCACTGAGAGAGGGGGCGTGTCTTATTTAGCCGCTCCCATTCGTCGTTGCAGATTACAGCGAGACATTGCTAACGTCTCTAGTATCGACGCGTGTTGCCGACTGTGGTATGGCGCCACAATCTTTGGACAATACCGCAGGTGTGCTGATAGCAAATTTCCGCTAGTCGCTAGCTCAGGCTTGGCAGTCATACCAGGCTGTCTCGCTGCTAGGCACGCATTGCGTGTATACACTCTCCGAGTCTGAGTGGCTCCACGCAATGTGAAGGTACTTTTTCATCTGACAATGACTGCATGATAGTTGTGACAGACACAAATCGCGTCTAATGTAAACAGTGAAGTATTTATATGAGCTATACAGGGTGGAGAAAAATTGTGTCACGAGATTTTAACCCTGGATAGCTGAGGCCAGTAGGAACCAAAATTACTAGTGTTGTGTAGGTCGCCAACGCACAATTTTTAAACTACAGAAACTTGACGCCACGCGCTCCGATTGGCCACCGGATTGCCCTGTTACCGGATGCTCTGGATAGCGCAGGACCGCGAATGCTTTGCCAGCCGGATATCGCGATGTATCCAAGGCGACCTGCACGTTCGGTGGGAGCGCGCTAGCCTTCCACTCTGGAGGCAAATCCGCCGGGGTCCCGACACATTCATTGTAGTTTCATGATAAGAAGAAGCGGAAACAAACCCATACAGAAAGTCTTTTACACGTTGTGTAGGCCCTGAAAAGGGTCTTTTTGTAGCTAGGACACTGTTTACTTAAAGCAGGTGCTCGAACTGGCGACCCTCTACGCGACACAAGCTTGGTAACGTCGAACGGTGTTTTGCCGAACTCCTTCAAAGATTCCTGGAATTTCCCTGATGTGATCGGCGGCATGTCGAATGCGATCTATTAATCCCTCTTCGTCTCTAGGTGTTTCGCGTCTGGGTGGGTGAACTAGAACCTTGAATAGTCCCCACAGCAAAGAGTTCGGTGGCTTGATGTCTGGAGATCGCGGGGGCCATGTCCTGTCAATTACCTGGCCATCGAAGAGTTCATTTAAATATCCTCGCAGAGCATGACAGCTATGTGCGGTGGTCCTATCATGCTGCAACCACATGCGTAGCCCTATGTCCAGGGGAACAACTTCCAGCAGACCGGGAAGAGTTTCTTGCAAAAAGATAAGGTAATTTGCCTCCGTAAGACGAAGAGGTAGACGGACCGACCCAATCAGACGGTCACCCACAATGCCTGCCCACATGTTGAGCGAAAATCGTTCCTGGTGTCCGTAGATGCACGTGACGTGAGGACTTCTTCTTGACCGGTAATGAACATTGCGTGCGTTGTAAAGGCCATCGCCATGAAGGTGCACTCGTCCGGAAGCAACACGATGGCGGGGAAGTCTGGATCTCGTGTAACATGTCGCAGAAACCACCGGCAAAACCGTAGCCTATGTTCACAGTCCGTCACAGGATTTAGGCCTTGGACAGGGTGAAAACGTCGCTCCTCAGAACCTCCCAGACCAACCGTAGAGTGACCCCCTTGTCGCGTCCAACCGCACGAGTACTTATCGTAGGTGCTTTCTCGAAGCGCTCGAGAACAGTCTCTTCAAAAGCAGCCTCCCGTCGTGTTCGAGGTCTTCCAGAATCGTTATGATAGCCTGCTAGCGAGCCTGTTTCGCCAAGTCGCCGGTGAATTGCTGTAAACGTTTGCGAGTGTGGGTGGCGTCTTGCTGGGTACCGTTCCTCATACAACCGCCGAACTTCATCCTCATTACCGTCGGATAGTCCATAAACAAAAGCCATATCTCGTCGTTCTTCAAACGAATACTGTGCTCCCATGGGTACTGTAAGGCTAAATCACAGGTGACGTGTTTATGCTCCGAAGTGAAGCTTACGTGTGAATGCCTCTGTAGTGAGATGGAGACAAACAGCAAGACCTATTTGATACGTGTGCGTATCACGTTGCAGCAGTAACAGGGCAAGGTACGTTTGTACACTACAGGCCATTAAAATTGCTACACCAAGAAAAAATGCAGAAGATAAACGTGTATTCATTGGACAAATATATTATACTAGAACAGGCATGTGATTACATTTTCACGCAATTTGGGTTCATAGATCCTGAGAAATCAGTACCCAGAACAACCACCTCTGGCCGTAATAACGGCCTTGATACGCCTGGGCATAGAGTCAAATAGAGCTTGGATGGCGTGTACAGGTACACTTCCCCACGCAGCTTCAACACGATACCACAGTTCATCAAGAGTAGTGACTGGCGTATTGTGACGAGCCAGTTGCTCGGCCACCACTGACCAGACGTTTTCAATTGGTGAGAGATCTGGAGAATGTGCTGGCCATGGCAGCAGTCGAACATTTTCTGTATCCAGAAAGGCCCACACAGGACCTGCAACATGCGGTCGTGCATTATCCTGCTGAAAGGTAGGGTTACGCAGGGATCGAATGAAGGGCAGAGCCACGGGTCGTAACACGTTTGAAATGTAACGTCCACTGTTCAAAGTGCCGTCAATGCGAACAAGAGGTGACCGAGACGTGTAACCAATGACACCCCATACCATCATGGCAGATGATACGCCAGTATGGCGATGACGAATACACGCTTCCAATGTGCGTTCACCGCGTTGTCGCCAAACACGGATGCGACCATCATGATGCTGTAAACAGAACCTGGATTCATCCGAAAAAATGACGTTTTGCCATTCGTGCACCCAGTTTCGTCGTTGAGTACACCATCGCAGGCGCTCCTGTCTGTAATGCAGCGTCAATGGTAACCGCAGCTATGGTCTCCGAGCTGATAGTCCATGCTGCTGCAAACGTCGTCGAACTGTTCGTGCAGATGGTTGTTGTCTTGCAAACGTCCCCATCTGTTGACTCAGGGATCGAGATGTGGCTGCACGATCCGTTACAGCCATGCGGATAAGATGCCTGCCATCTCGACTGCTAGTAATACGAGGCCGTTGTGATCCAGCACGGGGTTCCGAATTCCCCTCCTGAACCCACCGATTCCATATTCTGATAACAGTCATTGGATCTCGACCAACGCGAGCAGCAATGTCGCGATACGATAAACCGCAATCGCGATAGGCCACAATCAGACCTTTATCAAAGTCGGAAACGTAATGGTACGCATTACTCCTCCTTAGACGAGGTTCAAATGGCTCAAATGGCTCTGAGCACTATGGGACTTAACTTCTAAGGTCATCAGTCCCCTAGAACGTAGGACTACTTAAACCTAACTAACCTAAGGACATCACATACATCCATGCCCGAGGCAGGATTCGAACCTGCGACCGTAGCGGTCGCGCGGTTCCAGACTGTAGCGCCTAGAACCACTCGGCCACCCAGGCCGGCCCCTTAGACGAGGCATCACGACAACGTTTCACCAGGCAACGGCGGTCAACTGCTGTTTGTGTATGAGAAATCGTTTGGAAACTTTCCTCATATCAGCACGTTGTAGGTATAGCCACCGGCGCCAACCTTGTGTGAATGCTCTGAAAAGCTAACCATTTGCATCTCACAGCATCTTCTTCCTGTCGGTTAAATTTCGCGTCTGTAGCACGTCATCTTCGTGGTGTTGCAATTTTAATGGCCAGAAGTGTATGTGTGAACCGACAACCATAGCGCTGCCCGTCAACCGACGTACGGCGACAAGGCAATTTCACGGCCAATGGGAGAGCGTGGCGCCAAGTTTCTGTAGTTTAAAAATGGTGCGTTGCCAGCAGTAATTTTGGTTCCTGCTGGCATCAGCTATCCAGTGTTAAAATTTAGTGACAGTTTTTCTCCTCCCTGTATACAGGGCGATTCAGCTATACATGGAGTTTATGCAACCTGCAACACCACCATCACGTGCAGGATTTTTCATATTCTCCTACTTGCTATGGCTCCGCCCTGGTAGCTGAGTGGTCAGCGTGACAGACTGTCAATCCTAAAGGCCCGGGTTCGATTCCCGGCTGGGTCGGAATTTTTCTCCGCTCAGGGACTGGGTGTTGTGTTGTCCTAATCATCATCATTTCATCCCCATCGACGCGCAGGTCGCCGAAGTGGCGTCAAATCGAAAGACCTGCACCAGGCGAACGGTCTTACCGACGGGAGGCTCTAGCCACACATTTCCATTTCCATTCCACTTGCTATGTGCAAGGAAAAATGATCAGAACATTTTTATAGGAAATTTAATGTAGTTCTTCGATGCGTCTTCGCTAGAGGGCGTAGTATTCGAAATATTCAAGAAAATCATGTAAATGTGGCCTTTAAACGCGTTTTTCTCGACTAACTCGAAAACGTGGCCTCCAGTACAAAATATAACTGCGTTAAATCTCCTACGAAACTGTCGGTTGCATTTTTTTCTGTAGGACTTAATAGGTAGCGCGTAGCGAGTGAGATAATGTGAAAATCTCGCACGTGGTTCTCGAAGGCACTGCGAGTTGCATGAAATCTATCGGCAGAAGGAGCTGAATCACCCTTTATATTTCTATCAACAGCAATATTTTATTTTATTTTTATTTATTGCGACTTTTGGTCTTAAGACCGTACAGCCATCTATCAGTGTTTTGGAGTTTTACGTAATAAGAGTGAATTTATCAAAGATTTTCATAAATAGTTTTAAGACTACGATATTATTTTGATGGAGGAGAGTTGGCATAGTAGGTAAGTAATGGTTGATAGTGTCGGATTTGGTGTTGTATGAAATCTATTTGCTGATCTGTATACAGTTTACATTGTAAAGTATGTGGCTGATCTCCCCTACCGTAATTCCATCACATTCGCAATAAGGATTATCTCGAACTAGTATTTGGTGTAGATGGCTATAGAATGATCCATGATTAAATCTCATGTGAATTATGGATGGAACTTATAAATTTTTATTCGCCTTAATTTGTGGAATTGAGGGAATGTTTGGCTGTAATTCTCCATAATATTTCCCTTTGATGGATATTAACAAATGATAGCCTTGTTCCCATTGAAGTCTCACTCTTCTATATAGTCTAGGCCTTGGGTCTGATGACAGTAATAAGTTGTTTTTAAAAGTGTCGTTTTGAGCGGCGGTTTTCGTTGAGCCAGCGACCATTTTTCAATGTTAGCATGTGCTCTGAAGCACGTAAGTTCTATCTTCTTTCCGATATATTCGTTTCCTTTGTTAACTTTCATGACATCCATTACTAGTGGATTAGTTTTCCTGAAAGTGGCAGATGTCTGTATATCTTGGAGTAAGGTTCTGCAAATCGTTAAAATCAAAATGCCTCCTATTAGGGGTTCTGTGAATATTTAATTCTGCGGGTATAGCTCTACCTTCTCACGAAAACTGAAGTATCAGTTCTTTGTGACCTGTGCTTGGGCATAGGAACGCTCGTCCCACTCTGCCATTATGTGGGGTTTTGGAGGCGTCAGTATAAATACGGAAATATTCCGGGATATTATCAGCAGTTTAGGTTTTTGTTAATTATTCTGCTCCGGCATCCGCTTTTGTTGTAAAGAACTCATCTACTGATATTGTTTCACTATAATGATAGTCTGAATTAGAATATGTTGATATTATTGGGAGTTTAGATAGAATATCCTTTAAATCTAACGATTTGTACTTAATTCTGCCTGTAGGGCAGCATTTATTTTCTGTCTGTCCATGTCTTCTCCATACAATCCGTCTAATTTCTGTATCAGTGGGTTGTCAATTGCGGAAAGTCTTTTTAGCGATATGTATCGGCACATATGTACCAATGGATATGACCATCGCTTTTTTGCAAGTTCAGTTCGGCCCAACAGATAACGCAGAATTTGGCTGCTCATCTACTTCTCTGGCACTGAGTAATACGCAGTCCGGAACCGCGCGACTGCTGCGGTCGCAGGTTCGAATCCTGCCTCGGGCATGGATGTGTGTGATGTCCTTAGGTTAGTTAGGTTTAAGTAGTTCTAAGTTCTAGGGGACTGATGACCACAGCTGTTAAGTCCCATAGTGCTCAGAGCCATTTGAACTGAGTAATAAGTGTAAAGTGAACAGGGATGACAAAAAAGAGTGGTTAAAAGCTGAAGTTGAAGAATTAATTAATATGTACCACAGTTTACCTGGACTATGAGAAACACATGCAAGAGTTATTAAGACAGAGTGAAGAAACATAATGTCTTAACGGAAATGGCAAAAGAATTTAGTACTATCGTAGAAGAGATTCAAACAAAAATTCGTAACTTAAGAAACCAATCTAACAGCGAATTTAAAAACAAAAAATTCAAAGACAAAAGCCGATCAGGATACTGAAGAATTGCATGTAGTGGATTTTTCGAATTGTCAGGCAATTCGGGACAAACCTAGAGCCACCAAAAACCTTAGGATCTTACATATTGACTGATGCTGAAAGTACCTTTTCACTCATTCATTAAAAATTGTTTTAATGTTATCTACTTTTGATGCTGATATAATTGGCCTTTCTTGCTTCAGGGAGAATGAAGTTTATTGTACTTTTGCTATTCTGAATAAATAACTTAGGCTTGCGTAGCAAACATCTGCAATCGTATGATGCCCAGTCTCAAACAAAATACGTTTAATAAACATTTCATGAAATAAAATTCTGTTTTATCAAATAGTGATAGTACCAACATACCTGATGCTAAAAATCGCAAACTTACGAGTCTGTTACGCTAGCAGATTTTCTGAATTTAGTATCTTGCTTTGATACAAGCAGACCAATTTTACAAGAAAGCTTTTCGAAATCAGCTGTTTTTATTCTTAGAAATTAAAAAAACTGTGCTGTGTCCTTAATACGGAGCTCAAACATTTATTGGGTGCAGGCACCGAAATGTTCAGGTTTTGAAATTCTCTCTCGAACTCACATAGAACGTTGTTTCTTCTTTTCTGACATTTATAGAACAACTAAATAGGCCGTAATTTTGCGTTTTGATACTTTCAACATGGCAAGCAGAATGAAACATCTGCACGACTTAAGTACACTTTTGTATGCATCACGCAATAACCGTCAGATGTAAGTGTACCTGTGACAACGAAATGACGCAAGTCTGTGACAGTTACTGATTTTGCTCAAAAGAATGAATATATCGGTACTGCCTGCTGATAATGAAGACCGAAAACTATGAGCATAGGATCCCGGATCTATCAGATCTGACGACGTTCCAAAAACTAAGCACAGACCCGACACAGCGAATCATAGGAAATAGGAATCGGTTAATCAGGGCGTCTTCTCTCTCGACGGACATACAGAGGAACCTGCGCAAGACAAAAGCCCTACCTTCTCGGCTGTATGTAGTACCAAAAATTCATAAGAATAATGTTCCAATGCGACCGATTGTTAGCGCTCCTGGCCCACCGACCTATAACTGGAGAAACACTTGGCCTCTCTGCTCCAGCCGCACGTGAGAAGGTCTGACACATACGTAAAGGGCTCAGAAGAAGCTGAAGAAACTAAAACTTGGAGCAAATAACATCCTGATCAGCGTTGATGTTCTTTCTCTATTTACCAAAGTCTCACTCAATGATTCTTTGGAGTATATTGCTTCCATTTTCCTGCAAGGCATCACCCAGCTGTACCATGCATGTCTCACCACGAGCTATTTCATTCGGAATGGTAACTTCAACATACAGCTGGAAGGCGTCGCCATGGTTAGTCTACATAGTCCAGCGGCGGCCAGTTTCTTTATGTTACATTTCGAAGCACAGGCGCTGGACTTGGCACCATGTACACCACCGGTGTGACGCAGATACGTCGACGATACCTTCGCTGTGTGGCGCCATGGTGAGGAACAACTTGGTGACTTCCTAAGACACCTGAACCGTCTCCATGCCAAGCTCCAACGTTAGGCGGGTGATGGAGCCCCTTAGGGAAATAGCGGAAAGGTCGGGGAAGAAGGCCAGTGTTCACTCTGTCTGCTTGCCGGAGGGTCTCATCCGAGATGTGGAGGAGGCCCTACCGGCGGCGATAGAGAGCACTGGGTGCACCCGACTGCAAATTGTTGCTCATATCGGCACCAATGACTCCTGCCGTCTGGGTTCAGAGGTCATCCTCAGTTCGTATAGGTGGTTGGCGGAATTGGTGAAGGCGGAAAGCCTCGCTCGCGGGGTGGAATCAGAGCTAACTATTTGTAGTATCGTTCCCAGAACCGATCGCGGTCCTCTGCTTTGGAGCCGAATGGAAGGCTTAAACCATAGGCTCAGACCATTCTGGGGAGATCTGGGTTGTTAATTTCTCCACCTCCGCTATCGGGTGGAGAAATGTAGGGTCCCCCGGAATAGGTCAGGCGTGCACTACACGCCGGAAGCGGCTACAAGGGTAGCGGAGTACGTTTGGAGTGGACATCGGGGTTTTTTAGGTTAGAGAATTCCCTCCCTAGGCCCGACAAGACGCCTCCTGAGACGCGGCAAGGTAGGAGTGGGCAAAATGCAACAGGGAATAACAATATTAATGTGCTAATAGTAAACTGCAGGAGCGTCTATAGAAAGGTCCCAGAACCGCTCTCATTAATAAACGGTCACAACGCCCATATAGTACTAGGGATAGAAAGTTGGCCAAAACCAGACGTAAACAGTTATGAAATCCTAAACTCAGATTGGAATGTATACCGCAGAGACAGGCTGGACAGTGAAGGGGGAGGCGTGTTTATAGCGATAAGAAGTGCAATAGTATCGAAGAAAATTGACGGAGATCCGAAATGTGAAATGATTTGGGTGAAGGCATGGTAATTGGATGTCTCTATAGGTGAAGACATGGTAATTGGATGTCTCTATAGGCCCCCTGGATCAGCAGCTGTTGTGGCTGAGCACCTGAAGGATAATTTGGAAAATATTTCGAGTAGATTTCCCTACCATGTTATAGTTCTGGGTGGAGATTTTAATTTGCCGGATATAGACTGGGAGACTCAAACGTTCATAACGGGTGGCAGGGACAAAGAATCCAGTGAAATTTTTTTAAGTGCTTTATCTGAAAACTACCTTGAGCAGTTAAACAGAGAACCGACTCGTGGCGATAACATATTAGACCTTCTGGTGACAAACAGACCCGAACTGTTTGAAATAGTTAACGCAGAACAGGGAATTAGCGATCATAAAGCGGTTACGGCATCCATGATTTCAGCAGTAACTAGAAATATTAAAAAAGGTAGGAAGATTTTTCTGTTTAGCAAAAGTGACAAAAAGCAGATTACAGAGTACCTGACGGCTCAACACAGTAGTTTTGTCTCAAGTACAGATAGTGTTGAGGATCAGTGGACAAAGTTCAAAACCATCGTACAATATGCGTTAGATGAGTATGTGCCAAGCAAGATCGTAAGAGATGGAAAAGAGCCACCGTGGTACAACAACAAACTGCTGCGGAAGCAAAGGGAACTACACAGCAAACATAAACATAGCCAAAGCCTTGCAGACAAACAAAAATTACGCGAAGCGAAATGTAGTGTGAGGAGGGCTATGCGAGAGGCGTTCAATGAATTCGAAAGTAAAGTTCTATGTACTGACTTGGCAGAAAATCCTAAGAAATTTTGGTCTTATGTCAAAGCGGTAGGTGGATCAAAATAAAATGTCCAGACACTCTGTGACCAAAATGGTACTGAAACAGAGGATGACAGACTAAAGGCCGAAATACTAAATGTCTTTTTCCAAAGCTGTTTCACAGAGGAAGACTGCACTGTAGTTCCTTCTCTAGATTGTCGCACAGATGACAAAATGGTAGATATCGAAATAGACGACAGAGGGATAGAGAAACAATTAAAATCGCTCGCCGGCCGTTGTGGGCGCGCGGTTCTAGGCGCTTCAGTCTGGAACCGCGTGACCGCTACGGTCGCAGGTTCGAATCCTGCCTCGGGCATGGATGTTTGTGATGTCCTTAGGTTAGTTAGGTTTAATTAGTTCTAAGCTCTAGGCGACTGATGGCCTCAGAAGTTAAGTTGCATAGTGCTCAGAGCCACTTAGCCATTAAAATCGCTCAAAAGAGGAAAGGTCGCTGGACCTGATGGGATACCAGTTCGATTTTACACCGAGTACGCGAAGAAACTTGCCCCCCTTCTTGCAGCGGTGTACCGTAGGTCTCTAGAAGAGCGTAGCGTTCCAAAGGATTGGAAAAGGGCACAGGTCATCCCCGTTTTCAAGGAGGGACGTCGAACAGATGTGCAGAACTATAGACCTATATCTCTAACGTCGATCAGTTGTAGAATTTTGGAACACGTATTATGTTCGAGTATAATGACTTTTCTGGAGACTAGAATTCTACTCTGTAGGAATCAGCATGGGTTTCGAAAAAGACGGTCGTGTGAAACCCAGCTCGCGCTATTCGTCCACGAGACTCAGAGGGCCATAGACACGGGTTCACAGGTAGATGCCGTGTTTCTTGACTTCCGCAAGGCGTTCGATACAGTTCCCCACAGTCGTTTAATGAACAAAATAAGAGCATATGGACTATCAGACCAATTGTGTTATTGGATTGAGGAGTTCCTAGACAACAGAACGCAGCATGTCATTCTCAATGGAGAGAAGTCTTCCGAAGTAAGAGTGATTTCAGGTGTGCCGCAGGGGAGTGTCATAGGACCGTTGCTATTCACAATATACATAAATGACCTGGTGGATGACATCGGAAGTTCACTGACGCTTTTTGCAGATGATGCTGTGGTGTATCGAGAGGTTGTAACAATGGAAAATTGTACTGATATGCAGGAGGATCTGCAGCGAATTGACGCATGGTGCAGGGAATGGCAATTGAATCTCAATGTAGACAAGTGCAATGTGCTGCGAATACATAGAAAGATAGATCCCTTATCATTTAGCTACAAAATAGCGGGTCAGAAACTGGAAGCAGTTAATTCCATATATTATTTGGGAGTACGCATTAGGAGTGATTTAAAATGGAGTGATCATATAAAGTTGATCGTCGGTAAAGCAGATACCAGACTGAGTTTCATTGGAAGAATCCTAAGGAAATGCAATCCGAAAACAAAGGAAGTAGGTTACAGTACGCTTGTTCGCCCACTGCTTGAATACTGCTCAGCAGTGTGGGATCCGTACCAGATAGGGTTGATAGAAAAGATAGAGAAGATCCAACGGAAAGCAGCGCGCTTCGTTACAGGATCATTTAGTAATCGCGAAAGCGTTACGGAGATGGTAGATAATCTCCAGTGGAAGACTCTGCAGGAGAGACGCTCAGTAGCTCGGTACGGGCTTTTGTTAAAGTTTCGAGAACACACCTTCACCGAAGAGTCAAGCAGTATATTGCTCCCTCCTACGTATATCTCGCGAAGAGACCATGAGGATAAAATCAGAGAGATTAGAGCCCACACAGAAGCATTCCGACAATCCTTCTTTCCACGTACAATACGAGACTGGAATAGAAGGGAGAACCGATAGAAGTACTCAGGGTACCCACCGCCACACACCGTCAGGTGGCTTGCGGAGTATGGATGTAGATGTAGACGTAGATAAAATTCACCATGGAAGTAGAATATCACCAACAACTACCCTTTCTAGAAGTGCTAGTTTTGGGGGGGGGGGGGGGGGGGGGATGGTGAAAACCAAGAACATTGCGTATATTGGAAACCAACACACACAAACCAATATTTACACAAACTGTAAAATCACCGTTTGAAGCAGAAAAGAGACATCGTTAATACGCTAGTAACGCGAAAAAGACGAGTATGTGAGGCGTAGCAGCTCAGATACGAGGTGCAACGCCTAGAAATGGTTCTGAGGAGCAATGGGTACTCCACTAGTTGCACGAGAAATGTCACAGAATCAGACACAGGGTGAAGTGAAGCACCAGAACAAGAAATGTCAGATACGGCCTTTCTGCCATACATTCCCAGAGTGACAGACGAGACTGGCCGTATATTGAGGAAACATGGCATAAAGACTATTTATAAACCGACCAAAAAGAAGATCAAAAAGTGTCTCAGATCGGAAAAGGAGAAAAGGGATCTATTTGCAATGTCGGGAATATGCCGCATACCATGTAAATGTGGAAAAGTCACGTTGGAATGACAGGACGATCAGTCACTGGACGCAAGCGGCATTGCAGATTAGAACAGGTACAGAAATCGGCCGTGGTGAAGCACACGCTGAGTGAGACCGAACGAGTAGCAAATTTCACCGACTGGGAAGATATTGCTATAGAGAATAGCTATCACACCTGCTCATTCAGGGAAGCTACAGAAATAGACAAGTATGACAATAGCTTCAACAAGAAAGAAGAGAGCCTAAATGTGAATGGATCCTGGATTTCCATGCTCCAGCGAACGATTGTTGCAGATAGTAAGGGGAGAACAGCAACTGTAATGACCACAGAAAAGCCCTTGGATGTGTGCGCCCCATGTACATATAATCTGCGGCCGCGAGCTCGACTCCAGTCCACCGCCATCAATGGAGGGTGAAACTTTGACAATGTTAGCCACTCGTTCTGGCAAAACGTCAGAAAAAAGTTATCAAACGAACGTCGGCCGGAAAACCCCAGACAGAAGCCAACAGGCAATTTGTCAATGTGTTGATAGCTCAGCCAACTAAACCACTGAAGAGTGGTTTTAGATGAAAGAACGAATGGATCGTTCAACCGAATGGGAAATTACAGACTGGCTTCACTTGAAAAGAAAGAATTAGTAATTCAGTCAATGTGCAAAACTAAACCAGACTGAATTGACTGTTTTGGGTTGTTCCCGTGGAATGGTTTCATTTAAAATAAATGACTGCATATTTCAACCTACAGGTAAAATTACAATCAAATGAGTCGATTGTTCTACAACTATCGACTGAATGTGTTGTTTTCATTCGCATGAATCTGTTGTTTTCATTTGGCTGTTCCCATCACTAGCACTGTCCGATTGGCCCATTGGTCATTAAATTTGCTCCAAACCTTAGGGGGTCGAATGATGAGAGCAATTAAGTTAGTTAAAGGTAGAACTTTTATAGTAATTAAGTTAATTAAAACGTCAAGGAATAGTTGGAGATAGAAGTCATACGTGTGTTACATTCTGTTACGAAAAGTCAGTGGCATGGTACCGTGATGAAGGTGACTTGGTGGAGGGTCATGTTAAGAAACATGAAGGAGAACACTGTGTCACCTTCCAGCAGATGACGTGACAAGAAGCAGCTTGCCGCATGTTAGGATGTCAACATCGAGGGGAGGAAGAACCGCAAACATCAGTGGCAGTAAGCCGGTATTTAAGCACCGGCAGCCAGCTAGTCAAAATCGACTATCATGAGACATTGGAGCGACGCAGAGCCTATGTCACTCAGCACTGCTACCAGTTTGGAATCGTCTCTGTCATTGCTCACCATAATAGTCACCCTCGTACTGCAGGTCGTCGCCTAGGAGGCGCCAGAGTAACGCCACCGCTGTAATTATCATGCTCACTATCGTCAGACGCCGTCAACAGACAGCATCTTGTAATGGAAGTCATTGCCTGGGGTACGCTGTGGTAACGTAGGGTCACCATAATCCTGGGACGCTGCCTCAACAAATTCCGTGACCAGGCCCAGAGCCAGGGACCCTGGCTTGCCGATGTCAGCGAGCCGCCGCCACGGATGGTCGCAGAGACAGGACACTGACCTGTCCCACTGCCGCCACCGCCACGCCCCTCAGCCGCGACCACTTCCAGAGGCCCGCAGCGCGTGGCATGACCCTGCAAAGCTGTAGCACTGCAACGGATTCCAGTTGCGCCAGTGCTGCTACAGTCGCAGCAGAGGGCACACGCTGAACGTCCATCGTCCACCATTTTCATACTACGAACGGAAGCAAACCTCGCCCAGAGAAACGACAACCAATGTACAGCAGTTGATCAATAAATGTTGTCATTCAGTCGTCAGAAGCCGTCTGTAGTAACACCTCCACCATCCTCTTCCTCATGCCCAGCAGAGAACCCACTTTAGAATCTGGCGACGGGCAGTGCAGTCTCATGCCTGTTTACAGTACCTTTGAGTGTCGTATATCTCACCACTCTGCATGCTGGAGATTTGATGCACTGCAAAATTCCTCTACCAGCTAAGTGTCTTGAGACCACTTGTAGCCTACTAAATGCCCTTTTTCCCTAAGGAACCTGCGAGGCTCACAGTATCATGCGAGATTGTTTGTATAGTTTTATGGCTATGGATCAGTCAACTACGTGTACTAAAGATTATGATTTAATAGCCCACACTCTTGAACTCGTATAGGAAGGAAATAGGCAGCATCCTGGTTAAAAGATCTATTCGTTTATTTGTCTAGGACGAATTAGGAAATTCGCAATAAATCTAAATGTGGTTGGTTTGATGGGGATTTCAGCTGCTATCCTCCCAATGAGAGTCCATTGTCCTAAACACCGTGCCACCTCAAGCACGGATCACTCTTCAACTATTACCTGTCATATGCAAAACAGAGCTAAATATTTAATGACAATATTGACGTACAGCTTTTATGACAATCTGCTTAACTAGTCCCTGATGATCTTCAGTGCCGTGTCAACGTTTTCGGGCAGAGTTCTTTTCCTGCTGAGGAAGTTTTTGGGCCATTTTCATCTCTGATTTTCGTTAGATTTAGTTAGCAGACTTCTGTCGAACCATTGCTAATACAAAAATACGTTATCTGACAGCTCATCTGTTTCTACACTACTGACCATTAAAATTACTACACCAAGAAGAAATGCAGATGATAAACGGGTGTTCATTGGACAAATATATTGTACTACAATTGACATGTGATTACATTTTCACGCAATTTGGGTTCATAGATCCTGAGAAATCAGTACCCAGAACAACCACCTCTGGCCGTAATAACGGCCTTGATACACCTGGGCATTGAATCAAATAGAGCTTGGATGGCGTGTACAGGTACACCTCCCCATGTAGCTTCAACACGATACCACAGTTCATCAAGAGTAGTGACTGGCGTATTGTGACGAGCCAGTTGCTCGGCCACCATGACCAGACGTTTTCAATTGGTGAGAGATCTGGAGAATGTGCTGTCCAGGGCAGCAGTCGAACATTTTCTGTATAAAGAAAAGCCCGTACAGGTTGTGCATTATCCTGCTGAAATGTAGGGTTTCGCAGGAATCAAATGAAGGGTAGAGCCACGGGTCGTAACACATCTGAAATGTAACGTCCACTGTTCAAAGTGCCGTCAATGCGAACAAGAGGTGACCGAGACGAGTAACCAATGGCACCCCATACCATCATACTAGGTGATACGCCAGTATGGCGATGACGAATACACGCTTCCAATGTGCGTTCACCGCGATGTCGCCAAACACGGATGCGACCATCATGATGCTATAAACAGAACCCGGATTCATCCGAAAAAATGACGTTTTGCCATTCGTGCACCCATGTTCGTCGTTGAGTACACCATCGCAGGCGCTCCTGTCTGTGATGCAGCGTCAAGGGTAACCGCAGCCGTGGTCTCCGAGGTGATAGTCCATGCTGCTGCAAACGTCGTCGAACTGTTCGTGCAGATGGTTGTTGTCTTGCAAACGTCCCCATCTGTTGACTCAGGGATCGAGACGTGGCTGCACGATCCGTTACAGCCATGCGAATAAGATGCGTGTCATCTCGACTGCTAGTGATAGGAGGCCGTTGGGATCCAGCACGGCGTTCCGTATTCCCCTCCTGAAGCCACCGATTCCATTTTCTGCTAATAGTCATTGGATCTCGACCAACGCGAGCAGCAATGTCGCCATACGATAAACCGCAATCGCGATAGGCTACAATTCGACCTTTATCAAAGTCGGAAACGTGATGGTACGCATTTCTCCTCCTTACACGAGGCATCACAACAACGTTTCACCAGGCAACGGCGGTCAACTGCTGTTTGTGTATGAGAAATCGGTTGGAAACTTTCCTCACGTCAGCACGTTTGAGGGTTCGCCACCGGCGCCAACCTTGTGTGAAAGCTCTGAAAAGCTAATCATTTGCATATCACAGCATCTTCTTCCTGTCGGCTAAATTTCGCGTCCGTAGCACGTCATCTTCGTGGTGTAGCAATTTTAATGGTCAGTAGTGTACATTTCTCTCACAAAGCTGAAACGCTAACCACTTGAACATCATGAATTCTAAGATCTGTCACCTACGCACAGATGCAGCAGTTACATAATATACTCTTAAAACTTCTCTTGCGATTATTGCGGAATTGCCAGAATAGTGCGGCTTACTACTTGCATATTATGCTGTTTTAATGGCCTTCTAAAGATGTACAAAGTTTGAAGCAAATCCGTGATCCCAATGACATGGCCTCATTTTGTGAGTTGCATCGTACTTGGTAATATTGTTCGAGAGAAGTGTGCCCGACTAATGACGAGCCAACAGAAGCTAAATGGCTGACGAGAGAGAAGTTGCAAGTAATAGGCAGATGGTGTTGCTGGTGCAATTTTCATACCAAACTGGTATGCAAATTAATTAAACTGATCAATTAATCACCCCATCCAACCTCGTCGACCCCAACCCCCTCCCGCGGATGACATCATGTATTTTCCTCAGCCGACATATGGGTCCCCGCCTATTTGCGGGAATTTCGAAATTTGGCGGGAATTTCGAATTTTAATGGCAGTTTCGAATTCTGACAAGAATTTCCAATTTGGGGGGAATTTCTTTGTCCCAGAGCTGCGCTGTCGTCCCCCCCCCCCCCACTCCCCCCACTCCCCCATCCGGGAATTTGCGGGAAATTAAAAATAGTGGTGCCCTTTCTGAGACTCGAGCCCTGGTCTTTCTGGACAGAAATCCCAAGTGCACTCCCCAACACATGGAACGTGTCTAGATGCAGGACAGAAAGGTTATGATGGTGTAATTTATTTATTTTGGTGTGGAAACTGAAGTAGAGATCGGTCCTAATTACGTAATTAGCCATAAATATCGGTTCTAATTACACAATTATATGCATAACGCATATACACAAGGACTGCCTAAAATAGCAGTACATCTCAAAAGTTGATGACTTCATACGCTGGGAAAAAAATTTCACAGTAAGACTCGAAAGTTGTGGCAGACGTACTCAAACTGTGCCCTTCATCTACAAGCTTCCAGGAAAAATGGTGGGGTGTAAGGTACTATCTTTATTTTTTTGCTGGGAAATATATTCAACTGATGAGATGCTGGTTTTTGAGAGAGCGAAGTTTAATGAGAGTATTACCTGTAGGCATACAGCTGAGGACTGTATCTGTCACTTTTTGACATCAGAGTTCGCTACAAACGCCTTCCCGACAATCACCCTGCAGCCCAGGTAATCGAAGCCAATACACGCTACCACAACTGATGGAAAATGCAGCACTGTTCTAATTACACATCGAAATTCTTGTGAAACAACCAAAGACAAGAGCAAGACGTTTCATGCAATCTGTTAAACGTATTCTTGGAAAGAATGGACCCCTGGAACAATAAAGAATTACCGGAGAACTCTCCAGATCGCTTTTTCGAAAGTCCGCTGGTTGGAAAACAGGAAGCCCTCCACTTAAAGAAACCGCAGTCCCTGGAGCAGCCTCCCCCCGATCTGATTGCAGAGCCTTCAGTACAATACGTCCCCGACGAGCACGTAGCTGGGTGGTCAGCATTATCGACGGCAACAAAAGCTATGCATACAGTAGATCAAGAAAAAAGTACCACGAAATACGGGGAATTGAGGTGAGTTGGGAGTACCCGGACACTCAAGACCGAGAAAAGCTTAAAAATTATGCTTTGGCTGCATTCACGTTTAACCCTCCCCATTCCCTGTAAACTATGTGGGTTTTCGTAACACATACCCAACAAAGGCGACATAAGTATTATACAGAGATGCCATATTA
Source organism: Schistocerca americana (assembly GCF_021461395.2). Classification (NCBI taxonomy): domain Eukaryota; kingdom Metazoa; phylum Arthropoda; class Insecta; order Orthoptera; family Acrididae; genus Schistocerca; species Schistocerca americana. The sequence goes on from NC_060119.1 coordinate 548,973,466, forward strand.
AAACAGGCAAAACGTATGTATCCCAATCCTTAACTGTCTTCTCACACGTGCAATCGAATATGGATATTACCGAATTCTGGCTGGTTCTCACACGCAATGTTATTCCTTAAGTATTAAGAAGAAGAATCAATGTGTTAATCATACTTAAGGCATTCCGTAGAGTGTTCTGTAGGAGAGTGGACCGAGTGTGAGGCGCGTGTACTCAAGATGTGTGATGCTATATTACACATGAGTATAATTAGCTAACATCAGACCAGGACTTCTTTCTGCAAGAGGAGTGCTAGCAGAGCTGTGGCGCTGCTATTGTAAATGGCAATAAGACTGTTACATCTCCTTTGACTATTTATCATGGTTCTTACTCCCTCATAAGACGTTGCTGCTTCTTCACGTGCATATTCTTTCAGCAAGGTGTGGGTGGTACCTCAATGTATCAGCTATCTAAAATATTCATGTCGGATTTTCTTTGCTCTGTTTCCTAGTGAGACAACCACATCCTGCAAAACCGATACTAGCACGTCCGACATGGGAAGTGTGATTGAGAGTACATACGTTTCCAACTTAAAACGACGTATGAAATCCATTAACTTCCTAAGAGACAGAACAGCAGTCTCCAGACTTTCTTCTAGTAACTAGTTGGTTTTTAAGCAGCTCGAGCAGTGGATATACACTGACGATGCCTTCCTAGGACACCAGAATAGTGTAAAGGGAAGTAGTTTTATCATTTTAAAGTTTTTCACCATAGTGGTTTGGGGCAGGAAACTCGTGGAGTGGTTGTATGTCTCATGTTGGACAAATATATATGGCTATAGAGTATTAAGAGCGTTGCCTTCCACATGACTAATACCTTGAAAGCCCTATGGCTCTAACAATATAGCAGTTTTAGGTGCAGAACCATGTAACCATCAGCGTTTGTGTCTATACTCTACGATCGTTTCTCTCATGTCAGTACCTTCCTAACGCTGACTCTAAATAGTTGAATAATGCTTCAGAATTGACAGCACGGTTGATTTACGTAAATTTTTCAAACTCCAGCCATCTGGAGCTCCATCACATGTAAACCACATGTTTCTTTATAACCATCTGTTCTATCTCCGCAACACACTCATGTCTACCATACCCCAATAAGGGGTGATACCCTCCTCGATGCACATGCATCTGGAGAGATCTTGTGCTTTTGGATGGGTGCTGTGGGTCAGTTTTGTGTTGCAAGTAGGATTGGTCAAGGACAGTGTGGGAGGGGTCTGTCAACCTCCGACTTTATCCTACGAATGTGAGAATACTCTGGGACGCCCATCCACACAGGGAAAGGTGGCCAGTCGCAATCGTAAATTCTGCACTATGATCAATGAACTGGAAATATGTAGATAACCTAATTGCACCGCTATAGTCGCTGTCTGGTCTACTGTGGTTTATATGGCTGAATTGTCGTGCTACACAGTCACCTATCTGCATTCGCAATCTAGTATATGATAATTGCACAGTAGTGGAGGTGTGATTTAATGGTGATACAGAAACTGGAAGTTATTCTGCCGTGACAGTGGCTGGCATTGAAATTACGGAACAACTGGTAAAATTGCTGAAATTGATTTCACTGTCAACTGCAGCGTGTACTGCTGTACATTGCCCCATATCAACAGTGTCTTGCCCATCCGTCCATCCACTGGTACGCTGTTGATTATCACATAATGATTGAGTGACACCACTTAGTAGAGATGGAGGGAGACTTGGCGGAACACTCGATATCTGCTACTTGTCACTGTGGAGAATGGGATTAAATATAGAGGTCATCACCTTCAGACAGTTGTTTGGAAGTGTTCGTCAATGCTTCAGACTCGTCCTATTTCCATATGCTGCGATGCATTCCACATGTTTTTATTTGTTCTTTTCTTTTTTTTGTCAATAACATCTTTTTATATCTACTACCTCCTAAGTGTTGTGAACAGCACCTTCCGGCAATGGTCAACATTGGAACGGTAATCATGTACATGACTGCAAAATGAGGAAACAATGCTCTTCAAAATAGAACACTGAAACATCTGCTACCCTGTTGCTGTGAAAGATGAGATTAACTGTATTGGTCATCACCTTTGGATAGTTGTTGGAAATGCTCTACAATGCCGCAAACTCTTCCAGTTTCCATATGTTGCAATGTCTTCCACATTTTTGTCAATGGGAAATATCAACTCTGTGTTTCATTTCTGCTGACCTGTGTGTTGAGAGAGCTGCATAGTTTACACTATGTGATGTTCAGCTTTCTGTGAGAACCAAAGGATCGAAACGTGTTACTGTCAGTTTAGCAGCTGACGCAGACCTTGAAGTCAAGGTAGGAAAACGAAGTGCATGGTGGTGTACAAAGTTGTAGCCGTACACTGCTTGGATGTGTTACAGAAAAGAAACTGCTTATGATGGACTAATACAGGAACCCTCTCTTGTTATTGATAGTCTGTTTGATATGGTCTTGCTCCAGTAGAGTCGACAACATTTGATGCAGATCTGTGCAGGTGACTTCGAGCACTGGCTACGTGCTCCAATGGAGCAATATGTAAATATGTAATATGCTTCATGTCAACCAAAAAATAGGTGTTGGCTCAAGTCCTGTGTTATTTCTTACTTCATAACCTCTAATTATAAAGTAGACACAACTTGAATTATGGCTTATTATGGAACCTAAAAATGGCAGTGTTTCTCCCGACATCTGACAAGGGAACCTCCCCATCGCACCCCCCTCAGATTTAGTTATAAGGTGGCACAGTGGATAGGCCTTGAAAAACTGTACACAGATTAATCGAGAAAACAGGAAGAAATTGTGTGGAACTATGAAAAAAATAAATAAAATATACAAACTGAGTAGTCCATGGGCAACATCTGCAATATAACTGTAAATATTGACTCAGGAACGCCGTGGTCCCGTGGTTAGCGTAAGCAGCTGCACTACGAGGGGTCCTTGGTTCGAGTCTTCCCGGCGGCAAAAATTTTAATTTTTTATTTTCAGACAATTATCAAAGTTCAAGCACTTACACAAAATCAACTTCGCTCTCCAGAATTCCAGGACATGTTCAAATTTGCTTGGACATATGCAGGATTTGACGGTCTACACGCGGAAAAAATTGAAAACGTTAAAAACATACGTTTTGACAGAGCACAAGGAAAACTGCGACTGCCAAACTGTTGCATTCATTTGTTGCAGTTCATGTGACAAACTCTTATGTTTTCATCCCTTTTTTGGGAGTGATTATCATATCCACAAGAAAACCTAAATCGGGCAAGGTAGAAGAATCTTTTTACCCATTCGCCAAGTGTACAAGTTAGGTGGGTCGACAACATTTTCCTGTCATGTGACGTACATGCCGTCACCAGTCTCGTATAGAATATATCAGACGTGTTTTCCTGACCGAGCGAGGTGGCGCAGTGGTTAGACACTGGACTCGCATTCGGGAGGACGACGGTTCAATCCCGCGTCCGGCCATCCTGATTTAGGTTTTCCGTGATTTCCCTAAATCGCTCCAGGCAAATGCCGGGATGGTTCCTTTCAAAGGGCACGGCCGACTTCCTTCCCCATCCTTCCCTAATCTGATGAGACCGATGACCTCGCTGTCTGGTCTCCTTCCCCCAACAAACCAACCAACCGTGTTTTCCTGTCGAGGAATCGGTTGATGTATGACCTTGCGATCAAATGTTTTCGGTTCCCATTGGAGAGCCACGTCCTTTCGTCTACTCATCGCACGGTTTTGCGGTGCGGTCGCAAAACACAGACACTAAACTTATTACAGTGAACAGAGACGTCAATGAACGAACGGACAGATCACAACTTTGCGAAAATAAAGAATAAAATTATTTCACCCGCCGGAAGACTTGAACCCAGAACTTCTAACTCCGCAGCTGCTCACGCTAACCACGGGACCACGACGCTTCTGAGCTCGCCAGATCCTTGATGTTGCCTATCTTGCACATGGACTACTCGGTTTGTATATTTTGCTTATTTTTTTCATAGTTCCACACAACTTCTTCCTGTTTTCTCGATTGATCTGTGTTCAGTTTTTCAAGGCCTATCCAATGTGCCAACTTATAACTAAATCTGAGGGGGGTGAGATGGGAAGGTTCCCTTGTGAGTAGATTGTGTGGAACAGGGGGTTATGATCAAATTGCTTACAAAACTAGGAGACAAGAATCTGTTGTATGATAGAAACTTTATAGACATGTTGTTATAGGGGAATTATGGAGCAAAATCTTCAAATGTAAGCATGCAGACAGTAATTGGTTTCGATGTGATGGAAGAGAGAGGGACACAGTAAAATCTTATAGGGGGTTCTACTACAAGAAACGCTCTCACGATATGTTTCATAAACGACAGCGTGATATAGCATCGCACTGGTAAAATCGGACCTGCCATAGTGTACAAAACAGCAACGTCATCTTGAATCACAGCTTCTTGTTGTTGAATGTAAAATGATTGAGTTTTTTCCGACATGTGAGCAAATGGCGTGAAAGGCTGTATTCTGTAATGTTATTTCACGTGTCTGAACTATTTGTAATACATACGTCCATGGCAGTTTACTTACAGACATTGATTTGAACATGGGAGATGCTCTGAGGTCGTGTAATTTGTCCATCAGGCTGAAATACATTGCTTAACGTAGATTTTTTTTCTGAGTTTAAATTCTCGCTTTTTCTTTACACTGATGACGCTTCCGAAATAACAAGGAAATTCTGTGGTGATTAGTAGTTTTCGCAGTAATATAGTGGAAGCTTTTGCCTGATCTTACACGGGGTGGACATGTCTCTAGAGTCTGGTCATCTGTAATTGATGGTGGTGCACTTTCTTGGATGATGTCGCAAAATAATGAGATGCGTTTTGCTCATAAAACTAAAAGAAAATAGACTGCTCCAATTTCTGGGAAAGATGAGATTTATTATCATCACACTTGTGTTTTCCTTTTTAATAGACACTTGATTATAAGAGACACATTGATGTTAAATACAGATGTTAGGATGCAGTGTTTTTCCCCCTCAGAACGGCGTGCGCTTGCTGGCTGGGCTATCAGAGGTGTGATGGGCGATTTCCATAGGAGGTCGCCGCTGTTATTTTAGACAAAAAACATGTGGTCAGGATAGCCCTCATTTATCTCGGTTTTGTTCTGATGGATGCTGGTGTTACGCTCTATTGTATGTGTAGCTTTTGTTAGCGTCGATAATGCTGACCGTCCAGCCATGTGCTCATTGGGGATGTATTGTAGTGAAGACTCTGTAACTAGATTGATACGAGGTTGGTCTGGTGTCTGCGGTCGCCTTAGGCAGATGGCTTCCTGTTTTCCAACCAATGGACGTTGGAAAAAGCGATCAGAAGAGTTCTCTAAAATTTCGTTGTTGTTCCAGGGGGAGTCCAGCCGTCCCAAGAAATACGTTTAACAGATTGCATGAAAGCCTCATTCTTCCCTTTTGTCTGTCAGTGACTGATTTCCGCAGACTGGAGACAGTGTATCAGTGCCACCAAAACGATCTCTCTGTAGACCACCAGCATCAAGATAGAACAGGCCTCTACCCCTACCTGTGGTGAGGAGAGAGAGGAATAGAACATGCAAGAGGGATGGGGTAAGACTACGTCCAAGCTGGTTATTTATGAGTGTCCATTAAGGAAGACACAGCTGCAACTGCTGCCGCTCTGCGATCTTCTGGGGTCAGTTATTGCAGCAGATGTGTTATTATGTTGATTTTTTCCCAATCCCCCCCACATGTGTTACATTATGTCCAATTGATTATGAGTGCTGGTTTTTTCACGGCACATTCAATGTGTAATTAGAAAAGCGATGCATTTTCCGTCAGTTGTGGTAGCGTGTATTGGCTTCAATTACCTGGACTGCAGGGTGGTTGTGGAGCAGGCGTTTGTAGCGAACTCTTACGTCAAAAAGTGATAGATACAGTCCTCAGGTGTATACTTACGGGTAATACTCTTATTAAATTCCTCTCTGTACAAAACCAACATCTCACCAGTTGAAAATATTTCCCAGCAAAAAAATAAAGATAGTACCTTACAACCCAGCCTTTTTCCTGCTAGCTTGTAGGTGAAGGGTACAGTTGAGTAAGTCTGACACTAGTTTCGAGTCGTACTGTGAAATTTTTTCCCATCAGGATAACTCCAGTTCGAGTGCTCCCTCAGGCATGGGTGTGTGTGTGTTGTTCCTAGTATAAGTTATTTTAAGTAGTGTGTAAGTCTAGGGACCGATGACCTCAGCAGTTTGGTCCATTAAGAATTCACACACATTTGAAAAAAAAATTTTTAATCTGCAGACACAGGTTTCAAGAACGGGGGATAGGCTTGGAAAGCCCAAGTGAAACGTCGGTAAATAATACAGTGAGGTACAATACGAGAGAATATGATAGTAATATAACATGAATCGTTGGATGTGCTTTCGACATTACAAGTTATTGATGATATTATCATTCAGACACGGAAAACAAAAATCAAAAGGTATCTACTATATCGAATGAATGCAGTTTTCCCGCATGTACAATAGATCTCCAGGGTTTCTAGAGGAAAACAAAGGTCGTTGACAGTTTGAAAAATTTCTCTTTCTTCCTTTGATTGTAAACCAAGGGTAACGCAACGTTTTCGTAAATATCGGTGCCGAAAGTTCGTGATGTACATTTGAATGTATTTTAATAGCATCTTCACGAGAAACAGTTCCTCGTTCGTCAATCAAATTAAAAAAAGTTTAAGGCGGTTGATAAAGTTTTGGAGTTGCTACAGAAATAAGAATCGCATAATATTTGTTGCAATAATAAAAATTGGTAAACAGCCAGATAACACTGTAAATTCAATAAAATTTCATGACGATACGCGTGTCTTTTCATCACATTACATTTCAAATGTAGTATGTGCGAAACTATAAGACTAGTCTTGAAAAATATATATAAAAGAGCAAGACCCAGCGATCCACCGATTATGGACTTGGAACACTAACCGCATCACCACTGCCAGCTTCCCGTGATCCAAATGTCGTGGCCTCCCCTTGACAATAGACGGTGCATTTCGTTCGCCAGGTCCTGTAATTATTTTTCAAAACCTGCTTTAAATTGTGGTCCACAATGTTGATACGTTGTACAGAAGACATTTTATGGCACGAAACTTTGCTATTAAGCAACACCTTCTTTTGTTTGGAGTCGTTTCGGTATAAAAACGTCATTTGGCATACGAATACTTTACAGCTCAAAGTGGTGTAAACCACCTACCCACAACTGGAATGTACTGCATCGAATCATATATTTCTAACACTGTAGAAGCAAGGTGGTTCATGTCTTGATTACCACATAAACTGGTGTTACTGTGCCGTGATTGATGGCAAGTTCAGATTCCTGCCCACTTGCTGGAGTGCCGAATAATATGATGGCACTGCGGTCACGTAGAGGACGTGGCTAGGACACTGCGGCCTGTGGACAGCACCACGGCGCACAGTGAGCCAACTCGCATCGAAACCTGGTCAGAATAGGAAAAAAAAACTGTTGCACGTTCCGACTTTTGCCCGATGCAAACTTGTGTAGATTGCACTGGTGCATACTTCCCCACTGGTACGATGTCATTCCAGTCTCAAATCGTTAAGATACATACCGTGACAGTTAACGGTAAACAGTGAATCGGACAACGACACATTTTTCAGATATTGAAATGAATACCATTATCTGCATAGAGGCACTGGTATAAATCAAGGGTGACGGTTGAAAATGTGTGTCCCGACTCGAACCCGGGATCTCCTGCTTACATGGCAGACGCTCTATCCATTTTTATTTTTTTTTTTTTTCATTTTGTTCGTTGTTTGTCGTTGTGTTTCGTCGTTGCGGACATCACATGACATCCGTCGAAGTTCGTTTGTTGATCTTTCCACTCAGTTTTTTTATTACAGTGACCAACCGACTCTCTGACCGAACACGCTGAGCTACCGTGCCGGCTTCCATCTGAGCCACCGAGGACACAGAGGATCGTGAGACTGCAAGGACGTATCTCTGGCACGCCTGCCGTGAGACCCACATTCGCAACTTATTGTCCCGCACTATGTTCATAGTGCCCCTGCCCATTATACTCATTACTCATGGCGTTACAGACGATTCCCGTAAGAGTTCGGGCACTGTTTGAGCATCCGCACAGAAGAGGACGGTCAAATGGCTGGTGAGCCTTAACTATATATGTATGAAGATGGTATCTGTTCTTTCTTTAAAAAAGGTCACACAAACAATATCTGAAAATATATATGAAGATGGTATCTGTTCTTTCAGACATGTCCGACCATCTTCTTCTGTGTGGCTGCATAAACAGTGCCCGAACTCTTACGGGAATCGGCTGTAACGCCACGAGTAACGAGTATAATGGGCAGGGGCACTATGAATATAGTGCGGGACAATAAGTTGCAATTGTGGGTTTCACGGGAGGCGTACCAGAGATTAGTCCCTATAGTCGCACTATCCTCTGTGTCCTCGGTGGCTCAGCTGGATAGAGCGTCTGCCATGTAAGCAGCACATCTCGGGTTCGGGTCCTGGTCGGCACACACATTTTCAACTCTCCTCGTTGTCTTATATCAACGCCTGTATGCAGCTAAGGGTATTCATTTCATTGGAATTTCATTCTAACGAGCTGCATGGTCACCCATGGTATCTGTTCTTCCCGACATATCTGAAAGAACAGATACCATCTTCATATATATTATCAGATATTGTTTGTGTGACCTTTTTAATACATGACAGCGATCCTGCCTAATTGTCAGGATGAAACGACATGAGTAGTACCCTAGAAGGTATGTTTACGACAATTTCAACTGGTGTAAGAACATATAACGGCATAGAAATATCGATATTATCTGAAATCATTGACTACAAAATTTCCTCTGTGTGGCTTCACTTTTGTAAGTGGCTCTCCTACTACATTAACAGTGTAGTTAAAGAGTTCTGATGTATATGCGTGCATCTATTTGCACTTTTTTAGTGGACGATCATTTTTCTACAGTGCGGCAGTGCCACACGATGTAATGAGTCCCTCCTTATTGCAATTACCACAAAACTATTATCTGCACATAAAAGGTTATTATAGTTTTCTGTAGAATTCTTAGGTAGCTATTAGAAATTGTGGTCATTATTTCTTTTTCGAAAATAGGCAAATAATTTTTTTTTACAAAATTAAAATCGTTCCGAGTAATAATGTTTTTTTTCGCGAAATGCTGCATAACTATTTAAATTTTGTACAGAGAGCTCTAGAACTAAAACGTAACTATCAAGAACTATGAAAAAGAAGTATATTTCTCGAAAATTGAGTGGCAGTTTCACTGGTCCCACAATGTCCTGCAATAATGCCCGATGCCAATATCAGTCCGCATTGTTCTGATGCACACGTATGCCATAATCGAAGCTGCGCCGCTGCCGATTGGTGGGCTGTCTGAAGATGCGCAGGAAGTTCGAATTAAGGACGGTCGGCATTATCAAAGAAGTTTTTACACGCTAATAATCCCATGAGGAAACGATACACGTCTTATTCCATCGCCTTTTGGCATCTTGGGATCCATTCACTTCAATAGTCCAGAAAATGACAAACGAAGAAAATAAACAGATGCCACCTGAGATAAAAGATCTGCTTTTTGAACCATCCCCCAGTGGACAATCCGTCAGCGACCCTCTTGCAAGCAATAATGGCACAAGTGACGAATTTAACTATGATTTCGATTGCAAAATGTAAAATATCGAATAAAACATTTCAGCGTGGCAATTTTGACTTATATTTCGTTGTCAGCGACCTCACAATACTTTATACCGAGATTTACATCGAAGCTGCTAAATTTATAAACTTTTTGCTCCTTCACATTGGCTTCACCATTTTGAATTTTGTAATTCCGACATCTGATTCCTAATCAGCAGCCCAAAGAACATATAAAGAACACTGTTTTGTACGATATTATATCCATTTTGCTGTATGTCCAGGTTTTCAAGTGATTTGGCTCACTATGCGCAGAACCAAGCTGGGACCGCATGTGCTGGGGAAGGGAATCTGGGGCCGACCAGCAGGGGAGGTGTCGACAAAAAATTGCAACATTTAAAGATAATTAAAGTAGACCTAACAGATAATTGCAGCATCCAAGAAGAAATCTTGGGAAGACTTTGGGAACAGGTTGGAGACTTTGGGTCAAGCTGCTGGAAAACCATTCTGGAGTGTAATCAGCAGTCTTCGAAAAGGAGGTAAGAAGGAAATGACAAGTATTTTGGACAGGTCAGGAAAACTGCTGGTGAATCCAGTTGATGCGTTGGGCAGATGGAGGGAATATTTTGAAAAGTTGCTCAATGTAGGTGAAAATACGATCAATAATGTTTCAGATTTCGATATACAATGGGATAGAAATGATGATGGAAATAGGATCACATTTGAGGAAGTGGAGAAAATGGTCAATAGATTGCAGTGCAATAAAGCGGCTAGGGTGGATGAAATTAAGTCGGAACTCATCAAATACAGTGGAATGTCAGGTCTTAAATGGCTACACAGGATAATTGAAATGGCGTGGGAGTCGGGACAGGTTCCATCAGACTGGACGAAAGTAGTAATCACACCAATCTTTAAACATGGAAACAGAAAAGATTGTAACAACTACAGAGGTATTTCTTTAATCAGTGTTGTGGGTAAAACCTTCTCAGGTATTGTTGAAAGGAAAATCAGTGTGGGTTTAGGCATCTTAGAGGTTGTCAGGACCAGATCTTTAGCTTGCGGCAAATAATGGAGAAGTGTTACGAGTGGAACAGGGAATTGTATCTATGCTTTATAGATCTAGAAAAGGCATATGACCGGGTTCCTAGGAGGAAGTTATTGTCTGTTCTACGAGATTATGGAACAGGAGGCAAACATTTGCAAGCAATTAAAGGTCTTTACATGGATAGTCAGGCAGCAGTTAGAGTTGACGGTAAATTGAGTTCATGGTTCAGAGTAGTTTCAGGGGTAAGACAAGGCTGCAACCTGTTCCACTGTTGTTCATATTATTTATGGAACATATGTTGAAAACTGGCTGGGTGAGATTAAGATATGTGGACACAAAATAAGCAGTCTCGCATATGCCGATGACTTAGTTGTGATGGCAGATTCGACTGAAAGTTTGCAAAGTAATATTTCAGAGCTAGATCAGAAATGTAAGGACTATGGTGTGAAGATTAGCCTCTCCAAAACGAAAGTAATGTCAGTGGGGAAGAGATATAAACGGATTGAGTGCCAAATACGAGGAACAAAGTTAGAACAGGTTTCAAGTAGTTAGGATGCATATTCTCACAGGATGGCAACATAGTGAAAGAACTGGAAGCGAGGTGTAGCAAAGCTAATGCAGTGAACGCTCAGCTACGATCTACTCTCTTCTGCAAGAAGGAAGTCAGTACCAAGACTAAGTTATCTGTGCACCGTTCAATCTTTCAACCAACTTTGTTGTATGGGAGCGAAAGCTGGGTGGATTCAGGCTACCTTATCAACAAGGTTGAGGTTACGGATATGAAAGTAGTTAGGACGATTGCAGGTACTAGTAGATGGGAACAATGGCAAGAGGGTGTCCACAATGAGGAAATCAAAGAAAAACTGGGAATGAACTCTATAGATGTAGCAGTCAGGGCGAACAGGCTTAGATGGTGAGGTCATGTTACACGCATGGGAGAAGCAAGGTTACCCAAGAGGCACATGGGTTCAGCAGTAGAGGGTAGGAGGCGTCGGGGTAGACCAAGGAGAAGGTACCTGGATTCGGTTAGGAATGATTTTGAAGTAATAGGCGTAACATCAGAAGAGGCACCAATGTTAGCACTGAATAGGGGATCATGGTGGAATTTTGTAAGGGGGACTATGCTCCAGACTGAACGCTGAAAGGCATATTTAGTCTTAAATGATGATGATAATGATGATGATGATAAAGTAGAGTAATGAAATTTTGGGAAAACATTTGTCAAAGTAACAGATTTAAGTGATTAACATTGCAAGATCACAGGTTAATGTAAGAGTGAAATAAGCAGTTGCAAATGTGAAATATTGGTACATTAATTATCATTACAATCGCCAAAATGTTCAATGCAAGCAGGCAGAGGTGCAGGGAATGGCAATTGAATCTCAATGTAGACAAGTGTAATGTGCTGCGAATACACAGAAAGATAGATCCTTTATCATTTAGCTACAAAATAGCTGGTCAGCAACTGGAAGCAGTTAATACCATAAATTATCTGGGAGTACGCATTAGGAGTAATTTAAAATGGAATGATCATATAATGTTGATCGTCGGTAAAGCAGATGCCAGACTGAGATTCATTGGAAGAATCCTAAGGAAATGCAATCCGAAAACAAAGGAAGTATTGTGGCACTGTGGTGCCAACTGCTGTTCAAATTGCTGCTACAGAAGCACTGCGATGCGCCAGAGCCACACGCCGAACACGATGGTCTTCCCTGTCTGTAGTGCCACACTGCCGCCCGGAGCCCGGTCTTCTTGTGGCCGTACGGTCTCGTAACTACCGATACCAACATGTACAGTGGTAACATTCCTGCCAAGCCTTTCTGCAGTATCGCAGTTCACCACTGGCGCCTTTCGTCAACAACCCGTGGTACCCGGTCACCGCACCACACCAAAAGCAGTTGCTTGCATTGTGGTGACAATGGCAGTCAACGCCTTGGGTGGTAACTCCCTAGTCCAGTTGCTCCTTGTCTCCATTCAGTGGTCTGGGAAGACACAGGACGTCGCTATGCGTCCATTATTTGTTCTCAGATGGAGGTGCAGATGTGAATTAGTTATGATGTGCTTGGTGCACAAAATGGTGAGCCTCCTTCGTTGTATGTACAGTATTGCAGTGCCTGTGTTGTTCTAAAGTATGACGCAAGTTCCTTCGGACATGCAGGCATGTCTTTCCAGACCATTGGATGGAGAGAAGGAGCAAGTGGACTAGGTAGTTACCACCCGATGCGTAGGCTGCCATTAACACCACAATGCAAGCAACTGCTTTTGGAGTGGTGCTGTGTCTGGGTACCACGGACTGTTGACGAAAGGGGTGTGATTGTGTTCAGTGATGAACTGCGGTTCTGCGCTACCCTGGTTGACCACTGTCGACGAGTATGGTGACGATCTGGGTGGAGGTCTCATACTTCCAGTGTTTTGACACAGCAGTGTTACTCCTGGTGCCATACTGTGGGAAGACATTGGGTATGACTTCAGGTTACAGTTGGTAGTGATTAAGGGAACTCTGATGACACAACAGTGCATGATGGATATCCTGTTAGCTCATTGGCTACCCCTCATGTAACAGCATCACGATGTCATTTTTCAATGGAATTTCCCGCTTGTAGCGAGCCGTCGCCTTACCATTAAGTCATCGGAGCATACCTCACGGCCAGTCCCAAACTACCATAAGTCGTCAACCATGTGTCTACAACCTGCACTCATACACCCATTACGTATATTCCCAAACAGGAGAGACATTTTCAGGGAGATTTGGGGGGGGGGGGGGGGGGTAGAACGTCAAACGGGCCCACCTGGCGGAGGAGAGGCACCACAGGACATTTTAATTTCCACTCTCTATGCTTTTACAAACAAATTCATAAAACTTTGTCAGCATGACCAGGAAGGATTCCGGATTCAGACTCATAGCAGTGGAAGTTCAAAAAAATGACAAAATAATTTTTTTTACACGTGAAATTTATCATTTTTTCACTTACTATTGGCTGCATTTGTTGCTATAGATACACTTTTCTTCGTAAGTAAGCGAGCTTCTTCGATGAATTTTGCACAGCAAACAAATCATACTTACAGGTGCATGAAACTCTATAATTTAGTTGATTTATGAAAAATTGAATGAGCTTTTACATTTTAAACTTCATGTTTAGAAAAAAACTCAGATTTTATAGTTAATCATCGGAATTTTTAGCACAGGTTTTAATAGATTCGGAAAATTCTAGAGTTTCATACACCTGCATGTATGGTTTGAATGCTGTTCAAAATTCATCGATGAATCTCTCTTACTTGATTGTGAGTATGTGTAGGAAGTTACAATGGCTGCTTCACCTTGTTTGTCAGGCAACGTAATTCCTCTGTCAGCCGCGCGGGTTTAGCCGAACGGTCTGGGGCGCTGCAGTGATGGACTTGCGGCTCGTCCCGGCGGAGGTTCGAGTCCTCCCTCGGGCATGGGTGTGTGTCTTTGTCCTTAGAATAATTTAGGTTAGGTAGTGTGTAAGCTTAGAGACTGATAACCTTAGCAGTTGAGTCCCATAAGATTTCGCACACATTTGGACATTTGAATTCCTCTGTCAGAGAGTTTCCAAGAGTTCCTGGCGATGACTGTTTCGGTGCTGTAGGCACAGATGAATATCTCCGCCCTCCTTACCGATCGCATCTAACATGGTGCGTTGTTGACGATGCGAGATCACTAGTTTGACGACGTAGTACCACTAATACTTGGGTATATGTAAGCAAGACCACTTACATTCTCTGGAACTGGCTAGTGGGCTATTCTCGGGAACGATGCACACTCGAGTACATCTCGTTTTTCCTACAGTTTCGCTTCTATTGCCGCAATGTCATAATTATAATGTTCTTGTGCATTTATTCAAGATACATATTTTCATCTAAATACTGTTTTTAACACCACTCTCGCCAACAGCACTCATTGTACAGGGGACCTAATAACAACTTGTTAACACGTAAAAGAACGCATTACATCCGATATTTTTTGGGGCTCTCATATTTTTCTCACTTTAGCCAAAAGCACGCAATGGCCCATCAAAAAAAATCATTTCCCTTTTCTGTTTTGAAGAGTTTCGGCCTTTCCGGGACACATGCTGAATACCGATTTGGCAGAAAAATTTAGCCAAAAAAAGTATTGCAGGAAAATATTTCGAGGCTATTTTTACGACACAAGAACAAAATTAAGGAACGTATCCGTTTATTGGCGCTTACCTTTTACGAAAAATAATCTCCCTTCCCATATTAACGATCCATGTAACGTTTTGGGCGTACTTGTTAATATTTCCGTAGAGCGAGTAGCTTAAAGTTCTGCCTCGGCCACGTCGAAGGGCGTTGCATGCATATTGTCTAAAACTGGCAGAAGGAAACGTCAATATCTCATTGATCAGACACCGATATTTACGTAAGAGTACCTTCACCGAACGACGGTGTGTTAGGTTAGTACCCACGAGTTCATGCTGCCCATTTTACGCGTATATCCAACGCTACTTTTACAATGATCTTCTTTCGTGGGTATGAATTTTTTGATAAATCTACTGGTAAGTGGCAGACTAGAAAACCGGAGTTAGCCGTAGCTATTTAATGTGGACCGCATTCCGGGTTTTAGATTGAATATGTGAATAGACACAGTTGAACCACGGTCATACTACTCACTGAACTACAAGCGAGTGCGATTTTTGGACGGATAACTGCAAGTGTACACCATAACTCAGACCAGGGCTGTAAATTTCCTGATTGGTACTTGCTTTACTATTTAATTTTCTAAATCTTCGTTTACTGTTCAACGTTTGAGCAGTATAATGGTAGCTGACGAATGATCACTTGTTCTCGTTTAAGGTAGCTCAAAAGAGTAAGAATCCGTGAGGCTGACTGAATAACGGTACTGATTTCTGCCTGCTATTGTAAATCGGATAGGGAAAAGGGTATCGACCACTGAACTTAAACGCAGCCATAACAAAATCATCATTCCATACTCCTATTTAAATCAATACTTCTCAGAGCATGTAAGAAGGTGCTCGGTTCTCTCTGTATATGCATACCGGGATGCACTGCCATGACGTACCTCTGAGAAGATTCAGAATAGGCTAACAGAATTCCACTTGATACAGAAAAGAGGAGGAGGAGGAGGAGATTAGTGTTTAACGTCCCGTCGACAACGAGGGCATTAGAGACGGAGCGCAAGCTCGGGTTAGGGAAGGATGGGGAAGGAAATCGGCCGTGCCCTTTCAAAGGAACCATCCCGGCATTTGCCTGAAGCGATTTAGGGAAATCACGGAAAACCTAAATCAGGTTGGCCGGAGACGGGATTGAACCGTCGTCCTCCCGAATGCGAGTCCAGTGTGCTAACCACTGCGCCACCTCGCTCGGTACAGAAAAGAATACACTGAATTAACCAAAACATATCTGAAACGTCTTCGAGAGAATGTGAGTCAGTATTACGTAAATATGACTACAGAAATGACTGAAAAAGATAGGAGTATGATGAAGAGAAACTAGACATTTATTTTGGGTGGAAATAAATTCTCAACAGTTAAGATGACAAATGTAACTAACAACGAAAACTAACAAACGGATCGAGATTCTGAAAGCATGCGAAGGTTTCCTGGAATGCTTTAACGGTTCAAAAGCAGAATCGGAAAGAAACAGAAATAATGACATTCTGGAGGTAAGCCAGATGAGGTGCATAAAGATAGACGGAACTAAATACGGTTATGTGGAGGCTGCATTTAATAAAACGAAAGAGCACGAAGTACAAGACATCCTAGCTTCGCCGCCAAGCACTGAGAAATACATTTCTATCAACACGCTCTTGTAACGCGCTTGTCGCTGTCTGAAACAAAGCGACTAGAAGAATTCAGCGACCGCACACTGTTCCAACCACTATGGCGTCTTCACACTGTGGCAGGTAAGATATATTGCCCCAAATACACTATCTGATCAAAAGCATTCAGACACTTATTAGTGGACGTTAACATGGGGTCCTCCCATCGCCGTTATGACAGCTAGAACTTCGCTGGGGTCAGTTTCAATGCTTTGTCTGAATGTAAGAGGGGTACGGGAACCAACCCTTCCTCAAAAGCCGAAACGGAAAAGATAGTGATATTGGACCCTGGAGTCCGGAGCGAGGTAGACGTTCTAACTCATCCCAAAGGCGTTCCATTGGGTTCAGTTCGGGGCTCTGTGCAGCCCACGTTTCAGGAATGTTGTGGTCCACAAACCATTGCCTCACGGATACTGTTTCATGACAGGGTGTAATGTCGTGCTGATATGATCAATGTCTCCAAACTGTTTCTCTGCTGGATACAGTACGCTACGTGAGTCAATCGGAGACACGCCTGTATGAAAACAAGATAGCTACCGAGAACCTGCGAAGTGTCAATGACGCTAACAAAACATTATTAGAGTTCAATAATTTATTCCCAATGTATACGAGTTGTCGTTCTTCTAGACCAGTCTTAGCCGTTGATCATTAAGATGTTTGTTGGATTGTAGCTGACGTCTGCCGATTAGCTCCGCAGTTGCACACCCAGGTGAAGTTGAGCAACCCCAGTGCCACAGCGGGTTGGAGACGAGCAGCTGCGCCCATTCCCCAGTGTGAAGTGGTCTCAGACTGGCTGTTTGAGAGTCCTCGGTCCCACTCCAAATTCCGCGATGACCCTCGATAACCCTCCGCGAAGTACCTGGTGTATGTAGTTGTGTGGTCGGTTGACCTCCTTCCTACCCATGGTAGGTTTCAGCACCAGGAGATGCCTGATCATTGAACAGCACCATTGACCCCAAGAGGCCCTGGTGCTGGCTTCAGCACTGAAGTTCAGTTCTGGCAGCACACTGCCATGTGATGCTATTGGAAGACAGTCGGTTTCCCGATCAGTAGTAGGTAAGCAGTGAGCAGCATGCACTTCATCAGATGAAGGTCATCATTTTGATTACGCCTTCAGCTAGTTCATAGACTGTACTGGAGCATCTAGGGTATAGATCCACTACAGCATTGTAATCATGGAATGGAGTGCTATTACTATGAATGCCATTGATCCCAATGATCAACTCACCATGACACCTGGAATGCTGGAGTATTTAAGGGGAGCTAGCGTGAGGCTTTGATGCAAGACTCAGTACATAGTAACTACATGTGTTCTCCTTATTGTGCTATATTCACTTGACAGGCTGTTAACTGCTGTGTCAGTTTAAAACTTTGTGCTCTTGTGAAAGAGAGAAATTTTCTTGCATCATGTCATACTTGCTAACCAATATACTTGTATGCTTGCCCCACTTCCTTCTACTGAATGCGTACCCTCACTCAACATATGGCGTCACTTGCATGACTTGAGTTTGCCTGTGGCAATGTCAATGAGTTTTAATAAAAAGTTCTAATACACTGAGGAGCAAAAGAAACTGGTACACCTGCCTAATCTCATGTAGGGTACCCGTGAGCACACAGAAGTGCCGCAACACCACGTGGCATGGACTCGATTAATGTCTGAAGTAGTGCGGGGGTGACTGACTGGTGCCACTCTGTAACAACTCTGTACGTGTGGGGTGTCGCACTGTGCATCGGAATGCAAAATGGACATGAATGGATCCAGGAGATCAGACAGGATGCTTATGTACATGTCACCTGTCAGAGTCGTATCTAGGTGTATCAGGGTCCCATATCACTCCAACTGCACCCCCCCTCCCACACCATTAGAGTCTCCACCAGCTTGAACAGTCCAATGCTCACATGCAGGGTCCATGGATTGATGAGGTTGTCTCCATACCCGTACACGTCCATCCACTCAATACAATTTGAAACGAGACTCGTCCAACTAGGCAACATGTTTCCAGTCATCAACAGTCCAGTGTCGGTGTTGACGGACCACGGCGAGGGATAAAGCTTTGTGTCGTCATCAAGGGTACATGAGTGTGTCTTCTGCTCCAAAAGCCCATATCGATTATGTTTCGTTGAATGGTCAGCACGCTGACACTTGTCGATGGCCCTGAGTTGAAATCTGCAGCAATTTGCGTAAGGGTTGCACTTCTGTCACGTTGAACAGTTCTCTCCAGTCGTCGTTGGTCCCGTTCTTGCAGGATCATTTTCCGGCGGCCGTAGCGATGTCGGAGATTTGATGTTTGGCGGATTCCTGATATTAACGTTACACTCGTGAAATGGTCGTACGGGAGAATCCCCATTTCATCGCTCTCCCGGAGATGCTATGTCCCATCTCTCGTGCGCCGACTGTAACACCACGTTCAAAGCCACTTAAGTCTTTATAAGCTGCCATTGTAGCAGCAGGAACCGATCTAGCAACTGCGCCAGACGCTTGTTGTCTTCTACACGCGTTGCCGATCGCAGCACCATATTCTGCCTGTATACATGTCTCTGTGTTAGAATATGCATGCCTATGCCAGTTTCTTTGGCCCTTCAGTGTGTCTATCCCTTACTATTCTGTGCTGTACAACACAGCGCTGTAAAATGTGTTCATATCCTTCTGCATTCAATGTTCTGAAGTAATGGGACCACACCCAACCACAATAAACATGTCCATATCGCAATACAACCTCCTCTGTATCTGACTCTTGGCACTACACATGATGGTAAGTAAAGTTCTCCAGGAATTCGCCAAGCCCAAACCCTTGCATCGGATTGCATTAGTGTATAATGTGATTCATCAGTCCAAATTACTCGTTTCTAGTCATTCACTGTCCAGTGGCGCTGCTCTATACATTATCTCACGCATCATTTAGCACTGACTACAGAAAGGAGTGGGTTATGAGGAGCTGCTCGACCACTGCATCCTATACTTTTTAATTCCTTACGAACAGTCACTGTTCTGATTGGACTGCTGTTAATACTTTGGGACTCAAAAGTGATTCCTTCCGTTGACATCAGCCGATTTTTTGCAACCATTCTTTTCAACGTTCGACAGTCCCTGTCGGTCAGTGCATGAAGTGTGTCTGGTCTTGGTTTAGCTGTGGTAGTTCCTTCAAAATCACATCACAAACCATCGACTTGGGTAGCTTTAGAAGGTTTTGAAACTAACCTGATTACTCAGATGAACTTGCAATATCTAGTCCACATTTGTAGTCACTGAGCTTTCTTGCTTGACACATTTTGCTGTTACCACTTCTCTTCTGGCAACACAATACTCTACGCCTGCTTTTATACTGGGTGGATCCACTTCACATGACATCTAGTGGTCAATTCCGCGTTACATATGAGTGTCAAGGTACTAATGATCAGACTCTGATCGCTGGTATCACAGAAAATTTGGAGCTTCAGCACAGCAATTTGGATCACTCTGAGAGAGGGAAAACGCCACCAGAAATGAGCACCAACTGTGGCTAGTTTCAGACTAGACACCCTTCGATTTTTCATGAAAGAGCCATCTACCAAACTACAATACCTCATTCATATAGGTGTTCATGTCTCAGTGGAAGATATTTTTCAATTTCCAGTGCCCACAACAATATGATCATTATGCCATTTCTCGGGCCTGACCACACTAAATGGCATATCAGAGTGAATTCAGTACAATAACAGCCCTTTCAGCATTCTGCATTGGAAATACCGTGGACCTCTTAACACACAGTATCATCCTGGCCTGCAATATTTCTAAAGGAAGTGTCGCCAAAGTTTTGTAAGCTGGGCTGCAAGAACGTAGTTTAAAATTCGATCTTTTAAGTGCTCTATATTTAGTGTCCCTCGGCGGAATTGTGCAACACATTGAAACCCACACTGAGGAGTTACCCAGTGACCATTTGAATGGCTTGAAACGTCTGTCCAAGCTACTCAGAACCTCGTTCTCCACACTGTTACTACAGGTCCGCTCAAAACAAAACGCTGCTCTTCATAATGGGATTTCTCAATACCCCCAGTAAACTTGTCCTTGATTGACGGCAAGATTATTGGCACCAGAATTCACCTTCTTACCTAAAACAGCACTTTTGCATTCCGCTCAGGCATCTGTTGAAGATAAATAAGCTAAACTGCTATCATGTCACTGAGGAGACTTTGTTCCTCATACACCATTTGTGAAACGAAATCGATATCTGTGTGTATAATCGGTAGTTTTCATTTAAAAATGTAATATATGTATGGCTCAAGTCATCAAGTTAAATTGTTAAGAATCAAAACAAGTCACTCAAGGATATGCAATTAAAACCGACTCGATTTTTAAAAGGGTGCTAGTCAAATAACAATAAGTAATTGTGGTAGCCTACCGGACTACCAGCCACGCGACAGGGGACGGCCGACGCCACCAACAGCGGCCGCTAGGGGGGGACACTGAGGCCGAGTGATTGCCCACGACGACTGCGCAGCCGTATTCAGCACCACCTGTCACACGCGACTTTATAGGAAATCGTCACGCGGTGCTCGTTCTCATCACTCAGGCTCTGCGTGCATTTCGCTTTATCGTGGAGCCGTTTGTAACTGTCTTGCCACACGACAATCCGAACACTGTACTTGTGAAACTTTGTACTTGTGAACATAGGGTGGTTGGCAACACTGCGCCGACGCGGACTCTTCGAGTATTTGCTGCAATAAATAATTATAAAAGGCGTTGTTATTAAGCTGTTTTTAAACGTTTACAGTTGTTATAACTATAATCTAAGTGTTGTTAATCCAGTGTAAGTGTTATAGAAGTATAAAATAAGATTAAACGGGGTAAGAAGCGTATTTTTCTTCTCGCGCCTGTTGCACGAATCCTAGGCCTAATTTCACGCGCGCGAATCATAAGTAAGCAGTGAATTAAACTTATAGGTAAACGTTTCCAGTTGGTGTAAATATAAGTGTTGTTACATTAGCGGAAGTGTTAATCAAGTGTTAAAGAAGATTAAACGGGGTAAGAAATTTATTTTCCTTCTCGCGCCTATAGCACGGATTTCAGGCTTAATTTCACGCGCGCGTATAGTAAGTAAACAGTGACTTCATACTTATATGTAATCACCAGTTTTTTTAATCAGTACTCTTTCAATTTATTTGTATCAGCCTGAATAGTTTCTAGGGTCCTTTGTTTACGTTTTAGTCGGTACTTAAATAAGTTTATACGATTTCTGTTTTTACCATGAGAGAGAAGTGTGTGACATGCCGTAGGATCGTTAGTTCCGGGGTGTGGTGTGATGGGTGCTGTAGTATCTTTCATTGGGGCGAATGTAATGGCGTAGGAAATGGGGACATAAATTAGGCTCACCAGTGGTAGTGTAGGATCTGCAGTAGAGATAGGAAAATACTGGAACAGGAGGGGAAAATTGCAGCACTTCAAGCTGACTTAGACAAGGCAAGGGAGGATCTGGACAGGTTAAAGAGGGAGAAGGGTGAACAGAGATGGGAAGTGGCAACATGTAATAGGGAGAACAGGCAAAGGAGAGCATAAGACAGCTTTGTCATAAATCTTGAAAATAGATTTGACCTGTTGCCTTAGTCAGAATCGGATGAGCCTCATGTAGCTGAAGCTGTAGAGAGGACACAACAAGGACTTGAAAAACGTAGGGAAATTTGTAAAGAGAAAGAAAATTCTGTTGTTAGATAGCTCCCATGGTAAAGGTGTTGGCCAACTACTGCAGGAAAATCTAGGTCCAGAGTACCAGGTCACAAACTTTTTCAAGCCTAGTGCAGATCTGGGTCAGGTAACAGAGGATGTAGGTTCTTTATGCAAGGACTTCACAAAGGAGGATGCCGTGGTTATAGTGGGTGGTCCGGGAAATAGCATTGACAGAGACTCTGAATATTCCATAGAGAGTGACCTGGTGAAGATAGCATCAGCAACGAAGCATACGAGTGTGGGGTTTGTGTCTGTGTTGAGACGCCATGATCGGCCTCATTTCAACTCTTCCGTCGGGAGGGTGAACTTGGAGCTGGAGTGGCTGCTTAGGATGGATATAGGGTCCCATATTGGTTTGATTCCTGTGGATGCTATCGATAGGTGGGACTACACTAGGCATGGCCTTCATCTCAATAGAAAAGGGAAGGGAAAACTGTCTGGGTTGATTGCAGAAAACTTAAGGGAGGACACTGTCACAAGTGGTAAAATACCAGTGGTCACAGGTGTCAGAGGGATGCCTTTTTTAGGATAGAGAAGGGGAAAAGAAAATGAGTTTTAAGAGAGATTGGCAGACACCCTCAGTTTGAGAAAACAGATGAACAGGAGTCAGATTTTAGCATACAGCCTCCATTTAAACAATGTTTAACAGAAAGTAATGAGAACCTGCCAGTTCTTCTCCGCCAATCCCATTAGTATGCAGTGTCAGTTATCTTTACTACACCAGAACATTACGGGACTCAGAAATAATGTTTATGAACTACTCATTTGTATTGATGAAATGAATTCATCAACCAAATTGACATAATCTGCCTCTCTGAAGACCAAGTGACCACTGGTATAGATATGTTAGACATTTCAGGATTTAAACTAGCTTCTTATTTCTGCAGAGTAGATATGGATGGAGAGGAGTAGCCAAGTTTATTAAAAACTGCCATAAATTCAAGAACATTGACATTAAAAACTTCTGTTTAGAGCAGCATCTAGAAGCATGTGCAACAGAAGTAGAGTTCAATAACAGATCCTATATAATAGCAACTATTTACCGAGCACCTGCAGGAAATTATAAGCTATTCATAAGTCATCTAGAAGCTCTTTTGGGTTATTTAACAGAAAGAAACAAAGAAATTTTGATTGCTGGTGACTTTAATATAGATTTTCTAACGCAGTCTTCCAGTAAACATTTACTGCAGTTAGTAATGTTGTCTTTCAATCTAACTCGCACTGTAAACTTTCCAACTAGGATCACTAAATCCTCAAGGACAGCCATTGATAACATTTTTATAGACAAATCAAAGGAACAAAATCATATCATAAAACCTGTAATAAATGGACTATCAGATCATGACATGCAACTCATTGTTTTAAATGTAAATTCTAAGCAGATTATCAAGACTGCTAAATCTGAGTGCAGGAGAGTAGTCTATCAACAAAAAATTGAGTGTTTTAGAAAACTGCTCAAACATATGAACTGGAAAGATGTTCATAGTGCTCATGACATGAATGAAAAATATAACACATTCATGAACAATGTCAGTACCATGTTTGAAAACTGTTTTCCTCTAAAAGTTACTCAAATTAAACAGAAGTCTATAATAAAACCATGGATTACACAAGGAATAAAGATTTCCTGTAAGACAAAAAGGAAAATGTATCTCTCGACCAAGAATACCTCCAGTGCTGATGATTTAGCTAAATACAAGGAATACTGTAAAATATTAAAAAAAGTAATTCAGGCATCTAAACAAATGCACTATGAGAAGAAGATAGCAATGTCAGGGAACAAAATAAAAACAATATGGGATATAGTGAAAGAGGAGACTGGTAGAACCAGAAAGGAACAGGAGCAAATAGCATTAAGGGTAGATGACACATTAGTAACTGATGGGCATAGTGTGGCAAAACTATTTAACAAGTACGTTATATCCATTACTGATAGAATGGGATTGTCAGGATCAGTAAATAATGCCCTTGAATATCTGAAACTAGCCTTTACAAACAGCTTCAGGTACATGAATATGTCACTCACTTCACTGAAAGAAATAACTTCCATAATAAAATCTTTAAAAACAAAGCATTCTAGTGGTTATGATGAAATATCAACAAAGTTAATTAAGGCATGTTCTTGTGAGTTTAGTACAATTCTAAGTTACTTGTGTAACCAGTCAATTATAACTGGGACATTTCCTGACTGGCTAAAATATGCAGATTTTGAGCCTCTATTAAAGAAAGGGGATAAAGAGATACCATCAAACTACAGTCTGATTTCACTTTTGCCAGCATTCTCAAAAATTTTAGAAAAAGTAATGTACAGGCAGCTTCTCAACCATCTGACCACAAAGAACATATTATCAAGAACACAGTTTGGATTTCTGAAGGGTTCTGGTATCGAGAAAGCTATTTACACCTACAGTGGAAATGTACTTAATTCATTAAATAACAAATTACAAGCAGCAGGTATTTTCTGTGATTTGTCAAAAGCATTTGATTGTGTGAACCACAACATCCTTTTAAATAAATTGGAGTTCTATGGTGTCATGGGCAGTGCTGCAAAATGGTTCAAGTCATACCTCGCTAAAAGGAAACAAAGGGAGTCAGTGCAAGGGAGTAGTGAATTAAGTCATCAGTCATCATCAGAATGGGAAGAAATTACATGTGGTGTCCCACAAGGATCCATCTTAGGGCCTTTGCTTTTTCTTGTGTGCATTAATGTTCTTCCATCAGTTACACTGCCAGAAGCAGAGTTCGTTTTGTTTGCAGATGACACAAGTATTGCAATAAATACTATGTCGAGTGTAGTTCTAGAAAGATCTGCTAATGATATTTTCATGGATATTAATAAATGGTTTAAAGCCAACTCACTGACATTAAATTTTGAAAAGAATCACTATATGTAATTCAGAACCTGTAAGAGGTTTCCACCCAGCATATGCATAAAGTATGGAGAAGAGCAGGTAGAAGAGGTTGACGGTCTTAAATTCCTGGGATTACAACTTGATAATAAATTCAGTTGGGAGGAGCACACCACAGAACTGCAGAAATGCCTTAAAAATCTGTATTTGCAATTTGAGTGTTAGCAGACATAGGCGACATAAAAAAGAAAAAGCTTGCATACTTTTCCTACTTTCATTCCATAATGTCATATGGAATAATATTTTGGGGTAACTATTCAAACAAAAGTTTTCAGAGCCCAAAATCGTGTAATACGTATTATTTGTGGAGTAAATTCACGGACGTCCTGTAGAAACCTCTTCAAAGAACTGGGCATACTAACTACTGACTCTCAGTACATTTACTCCTGAATGAAATTTGTCCTAAATAATATATCTCTTTTTCCAACAAACAGCTCTGTTCATACATACAATACCAGGAACAAAAATGATCTGCACAAGGACTTAAAAGCACTTACTTCAGTTCAAAAAGGGGTCCACTACTCAGGAACACTCATCTTCAATAATTTGCCAGCAAACATAAAAAATTTAGTTACAAATAAAGATCAGTTTAAAAGGAGCCTGAAAGACTTACTAGTGGCCAACTCCTCCTACTCCAATGACGAATTTTTGATAGAAACAAATGATGTATTGTATATACTCATACTATTAGTACTGTTATTTCAGCTGAAAAAAAATTGACATGTTCCACATCCACGAGGATCTCCTCATCACGGATGCATGGAACGAAAAACTAATCTAATCTAATCTAATCTAGAAAACATACTTGTTCTAAAAGTGACGGTGCGTTTCCTTACCGAGTGTGTCGACGGAAGTCGTGCTCCAACGATTTCTTCAACAGCAGTTAGATGAGCAGAAACAGCAGGAAGCTTTGAAGTTAGAGGAGCAGAAACGTCAGGAGGCGTTATTGTCAGCGTCGTTTTTCCAGCATTCGGTTGCGAATCCGTCGCCATTTCCTCCGTATGACGAATCGGTGGGGGAGTGGCAGACATACGAGACACGTCTCGGACAACATTTCGTCGCGTTCCAGGTTAGGGATCCAGCCGTGTTAAAATCCTCTTTCCCATCTGCATCTCGCCTAATACGTACCGGCTTTTCTGCACACTACCTTTCCTCACGGGACCGGTGCAGCAGATTTTTGATGAAATGTTTCATTTGTTATCTACCTCCTTTCACCGCCACTGCCACGTCATTATATCCCATGTGGAGTCTTATCAGCGTCGTAAACAACCGAACCAACCATACGGCTCATGGACGGCTGAACTGCAAGGGCTTAGAAGAAACGTCATTCTAATGGCTCTGAGCACTATGGGACTCAACTGCTTAGGTCATTAGTCCCCTAGAACTTAGAACTAGTTAAACCTAACTAACCTAAGGACATCACACACATCCATGCCCGAGGCAGGATCCGAACCTGCGACCGTAGCGGTCTCGCGGTTCCGGACTGCAGCGCCCAGAACCGCATGGCCACTTCGGCCGGCCGAAACGTCATTCTGTGGCTCTGCTACAGAAGGGATCGTATGCTGCATTGATGGCTGGCTCTGAGCACTATGGGACTTAACTTCTGAGGTCATCAGTCCCCTAGAACTTAGAACTACTTAAACCTAACTAGCCTAAGGACATCACACACACCCATGCCTGAGGCAGCATTCGAACCTGCGACCGTAGCGGTCGCGCGGTTCCAGACTGTCTGCATTGATGATTTGGGACACAATTATTCGGGGATCTCGAGATAAGGAAGTGCATCAAAAAGATTTATAACTTGAAGACCCTTCTCTGGGAGCTGTTTTAAAATTAGCCCAGTCCTTTGACGCCTCTCACACCTTGAGCTCATGGTTAGATTTTACGGAAAAGGAAGCCGATATAGCTGAAGAAGCAAATGCGGCAACCACAGGGTGCAAACACCGCCTCCATATGACTCAGTCTTGCAAACAAACGAAGCAATCTTAGCCCCCCGACTGGCGCTTCTTTCCACCGTGCCTGGGACGTCTTCAAAAACTTGTCAGAGATGACTGCTGCGATAGGTGGGACAGTGCGAGGCAAGCCGGAAGTAAGGACGTATCACGTCAGTCTGTCGTGCTCGATATAAATAACACACGCCACGTCAGAACCTATTGGACATTGATGTGATTTCGTGGGAATCCTAAAACCCGGGAGTGTCTCCTCAGAAACTGTTCACCACACTCAATTCCTGCGACAATAAGTTCAGACAGAAGTCGACACAGGCGCCTTACAACCATCTTAAACTTTCAAACATAACTCCAGCTGGGGGCGCCTCTCCTGAAATACAGAGTTCGGTGCCTGGTGACATACGACAAGTAAAACATTCTACATAAACGACAAATCACGATCACGGCATCGTACAAACAGGTCGTACACCACTTCACCTTCATTGTGGTTAACAACATGGATACAGACAATCCTTTCAGCCTCGATGCTTCCTCAGCTTTCAGATTTGTCATCAAAGACTCCACCCACCTAGTCTCAGAGCAAAGATCACTGCAACAGTTGGATGACCTCAGTAGGCAATACTCTGAGATCTCCTCTGGGGTCTTACCAAGGTGAGGAGCTTTGTGGTTCACATCACCTTAAAGCAGTCAACATGCTCCTACTTTTTGTGTCTAAAACCTGTGGCCCTCGCCTTGTGGGAGGCTATTACAAATAAACTAGACGGGTTGACAGCCTTGGAGAACATTGAACCTGTGTCTGCGAGTAAGTGGGTGGCACCATTAGCTATCGTAAAAAAGCCATTGGGAAAACGTGCCTGCATGGAGATTTCAGACAACACTTATTCCATTCCCTTTTATTGCATGAGGGAGGGCAGATAATTTCAAAGATCTATCTCTCTTATGCTTACTTAAAACTACCTTTGGAAGTACAAACATAGAAAGACCTTGTAGTCAAGACGCTGCATGGGTCATATAGGTTCAAACGTTTAGTTTTCGAGGTGCCTAGTGTCCCCCCATTTTCGAAAGATTCCTTGAGCAACAGCTGTAGGATGTCCTGGGAGGCATAAATTATCTTGATGACATTGTGACGAAGGGATCCATTATGGCAAAACACTTAGTAAACTTGCAGTGGATGGACACCATTGTTGTGGGCCGGCCGTGGGAACCTAACGGACGTCCAGCACGTCAGAGTCCTCCGATCGCTCCTCACCGGTTGCCAGTCCAGTTATTGCTCACCTGTGGTCGAGTGGGAGGCCGCCCCAGGGCGTAGCAGGCGGCGAAAGACTCCCCAGGCAGCCGCACGTGAGGCCTCCCCGGTTTGTCTGACAAACAGGTCCCAGGTGCTGTCTGTGGCTGACACTGTCGCTGAGCCAGATGCTGTCGCCTGTCCTGTTTCAGAGGAAACCTCTCAGCCTGCAAGATCCAGTCAATCACAAGAGGGTGGGATTATTGATAGTTGGGAGCTCCAACGTTAGGAGTGTTATGGTGTCCCTTAGAGACATGGCTGCCAAGAAGGGAAAGAAAACCAATGTGCACTCCGTGTGCATACCAGGTGGAGTCATTCCAGATGTAGAACGGGTCCTCCCGGATGCTATGAAGAGCCCACGTCGGTACCAATTATGTGTGGCACTTTAGATAAGAAGATATGCAAGAAATGTTCAAGTGTGTGTGAATTCCTAAAGGACCAAACTGCTTAGGTCATCGGTCCCTAGACTTACACACTACTTAAACTAACTTATATTAAGAACAACACACACACACACACATGCCCGAGGGAGGACTCGAACCTCGGGCGGGAGGGGCCGCGTAGTCCGTGATATGACCCCTCAAACCGCGCGGCCAGAAGAGATTTTCTCTGGTTTAGAGCGGCTAACAGAAGTGGTAAAGGCTGCCAGTCTTGCTTGAGAGATGAAAGCAGAGCTGACCATTTGCGGCATAGTCGACACGACCGATTGCGGACCTCTGGTACAGAGCCGAGTGGAGGGTCTGAATCAGAGGCTCAGACGGTTCTGCGACAGTGTAGGCTGCAGATTCCTTGACTTGCGCCAGAGCTGGATGGGTTTCGGGTTCCGCTGAATAGGTCAGATGTCGACTATACGCAGGAGACGGCTACACGGGTAGCAGGGGCGGTGTTTTAGGTCAGAGGGTCTCGGGAAAACACAAGAAGGGATTCAGTCACAAAGGGTGCAGGCCGAACACAGGAAGAACGTAGGTACAGAAACTGTGGTGTCACCGCCAGACACCACACTTGCTAGGTGGTAGTTTTAAATCGGCCGCGGTCCATTAGTACAAGTCGGACCCGCGTGTCGCCACTGTGTGATCGCAGGCCGAGCACCACCACAAGGCAGGTCTCGAGATACGGACTAGCACTCGCCCCAGTTGTACGGACGACTTTGCTAGCGACTACATGGACAAAGCATTGCTCATTAGCCGAGCCAATAGTTAGAATAGCCTTCAGCTAAGTCAATGGCTACGACCTAGCAAGGCGCCATTAGTAACATTGCATGTATCTAAAGAGTCTCACTTGTATCGCCACAATCTCCAGATGTACAAAAAGGATGGATTAAAGTTAAGTAGCTACGTACTTTTCTTTATAGCATTCATTACGTATCCTGTTTCAGACCTCACGCCCATCTGCGTGAGCGTAGCGCGTGCCTTTCGGCTTCCTCTCATTGTGTCTAGGCTGTCTTGTCTAGACACAACAGAAACCATCGATATAACAGTTGTAAATTGTCGTAGCTGTGTTGGGAAAGTACCAGAGCTCCAAGCGCTAATAGATAGCGCTGATGCTCAAATCGTTATAGGCACTGAAAGATGGCCACCATTGTTGTGGGCCGGCCGCGGAAACCCAACGGAGATAAGCTCAGCGGAAATTTATGCGAAGGACCTAACGGTGTTCCGAAAGGATAGGCTAAACACGGTTGGCGGTGGCGTGTTTGTTGCTGTTAGAAGTAATCTTGTCGCGAAATTGAAGCAGATAGTTCCTGTGAGTTAATATGGGCAGAGTTCATTGTTGGCAACAGGAATAAAATAATAACTGGATCCTTTTCGGTAAAAGGATTCAGATAATACAGGTGCTGAAAGGTTCAGAGAAAACTTGAGTTTGATTTCAAGCACTTACCCGACTCATACGATTATAGGTGGTGGAGACTTTAATTTACCCTCGATATGTTTGCGGAAATACATGTTTAATTCCGGAGGTACGCATAAAATATCATCCGAAATTGTGCTAAACGCATTCTCTGAAAATTATTTCGAGCAGTTATTGCATGATCCCACGCGAATAGTAAACGGTTGTGAAAACACACTTGACCTCTTAGCAACAAATAATCCTGAGTTAATAACGAGCATCAAATCAGATACAGGGAGTCGTGAACGCAGGGTTGTCGTAGCGAGATTTAATATTGTAGGCCCCAAATCCTCCAAAAATAAACGAAAAATATATCTATTCAAAAAAGGAGATGAAAATTCACTTGACGCCTTCCTGAGAGACAATCTCCACTCCTTCCAAATTAATCATATATAAGTGTAGACCAGGTGTGGCTTGAATTCAAAGAAATAGTATCGGCAGCAATTGAGAGATTTATACCAAATAAATTAACAAACGACGGAGCTGATCCTCCTTGGTACACAAAACGGGTTAGAACACTGTTGCAGAAACAACGAAACAAACATGCCAAATTTAAACAGACGCAAAATCCCAAAGACTGGACTTCAATGCGAGATGCTTGTAACAGTTTCCACAACAAAACTTTGTCTCGAAACCTGGTAGAAAGTCCAAAGAGATTCTGGTCATATGTGAAGTATGTTAGCGGCAAGAAACAATCAATGCCTTCTCTGCGCGATAGCAATGGAGATACTATAGAAGACAGTGCTGCCAAAGTAGTGTTACTAAACACAGCCTTCCGAAATGCCTTCACAAAAGAAGACGAAGTAAATACTCTGGGATTCGATTCAAGAACAAATGTCAACGTGAGTAACGTAGAAGTAAATATCCTCGGAGTAGTGACGCAACTTGACCACTTAATAAAAGCAAGTCTTCTGGTCCAGACTGTACGAATTATGTTACTTTCAGAGTATGCAGATGCATTAGCCCCATACTTAACAGTCATATTACAACCGTTCGCTCGACGAAAAATCCGTACCCAAAGACTGGAAAGTTGCACAGGTCACACCAGTATTCAAAGAAGGTCGCAGGAGTAATCCACTAAATTACAGGCCCATGTCATTGACGTCGATATGCAGCAGGATTTTGGAACATATATTGTGTTCGAACATTATGAATTACCTCGAAGAAACGGTCTATTGACACACAGTCAACATGGGTTTAAAAAACATCGTTCTTGTGAAACACAACTAGCTCTATATTCGCATGATGTGTTGAGTGTTATTAATAAGGCATTTCAGATCGATTCCGTATTTCTGGATTTCCGGAAGGCTTTTGACACTGTACCACACAAGCGGCTTGTAGTGAAAATGCTTGCTTATGGAATATCGTCTCAGCTATGTTACTGGATTTGTGATTTTCTGTCAGAGAGGTCACAGTTTGTAGTAATTGACAGAAATTCATCGAGTAAAACTGAAGTGACTTCTGGTGTTCCCCAAGGTAGTGTTATAGCTCCTTTGCTGTTCCTTATCTCTATAAACGATTTGAGAGACAATCTGAGCAGTCGTCTTGGATTGTTTGCAGATGACGCTGTCGTTTATCGACTAATAAAGTCATCAAAAGATCAAATCAAACTGCAAAACGATTTAGGGAAGATATGTGAATGGTGCGAAAATTGGCAATTGACCCTAAATAAAGTAAAGTGTGAGGTCATCCACATGAGTAATAAAAGGAATTCGTTAAACATCAGTTACACGATAAATCAGTCAAATCTAAAGGACGTAAATTCAACTAAATACCTGGGAATTACAGTTACGACGACTTAAATTGGAACACATAGAAAATGATGTGGGGAAGGCTAACCAAACACTGCGTTTTATTGGCAGGACACTTAGAAAATGTAACAGATCTAGTAAGGAGACTGCTGCACTACGCTTGTCCGTCTTCTTTTAAAATACTGCTGAGCGGTGTGGAATCCTTACCAGTTAGGACTAACAGAGTACATCGAAAAAGTTCAGAGCAGGATAGCACGTTTTGTATTATCACGAAATATGGGAGAGAGTGTCACTGAAATCATACAGAATTTGGGTTGGACATCATTAAAAGAAAGGCGTTTTTCGTTGCGACGGAACCTTCTCACGAAATTCCAATCACCAACTTCCTCCTCCAAATGCAAGAATATTTTGTTGACACCGACCTACGTAGGGAGAAACGATCACCACGATAAAATAAGGGAAACCACAGTTTGCACGGAAAGATATAGGTGTTCGTTCTTTCCGCGCGCCATACGAGACTGGAATAATAGAAAACTATGAAGGTAGCTCGATGAACCGTCTGCCAGACACATAAATGTAATTTGCAGAGCATCCATGCCCGAGGGCATGCAGCTTTACTGTATGATTAAATGATGATGGCGTCCCCTTGGGTAAAATATTCCGGAGGTAAAATAGTCCCCCATTCGGATCTCCGGGCGGGGACTACTCAGGAGGACGTCGTTATCAGGAGAAAGAAAACTGGCGTTCTACGGATCGGAGCGTGGAATGTCAGATCCCTTAATCGGGCAGGTAGGTTAGAAAATTTAAAAATGGAAATGGATAGGTTAAAGTTAGATATAGTGGGAATTAGTGAAGTTCGGTGGCAGGAGGAACAAGACTTCAGGTCAGGTGACTACAGGGTTATAAACACAAAATCAAATAGGGGTAATGCAGGAGTAGGTTTAATAATGAATAGGAAAAAAGGAATGCGGGTAAGCTACTACAAACAGCATAGCGAACGCATTATTGTGGCCAAGATAGATACGAAGCCCACACCTACTACAGTAGTACAAGTTTATATGTCAACTAGCTATGCAGATGACGAAGAAATTGAAGAAATGTATGATGAAATAAAAGAAATTATTCAGATAGTGAAGGGTGACGAAAATTTAATAGTCATGGGTGACTGGAATTCGGTAGTAGGAAAAGGGAGAGAAGGAAACGTAGTAGGTGAATATGGATTGGGGCTAAGAAATGAAAGAGGAAGCCGCCTGGTAGAATTTTGCACAGGGCACAACTTAATCATAGCTAACACTTGGTTCAAGAATCATAAAAGAAGGCTGTATACATGGAAGAATCCTCGAGATACTGACAGGTTTCAGATAGATTGTAAGACAGAGATTTAGGAACCAGGTTTTAAATTGTAAGACATTTCCAGGGGCAGATGTGGACTCTGACCACAATCTATTGGTAGATTAAAACTGAAGAAACAAAGGAAGTAGGTTACAGTACGCTTGTTCACACACTGCTTGAATACTGCTCAGCAGTGTGGGATCCGTACCAGATAGGGTTGATAGAAGATATAGAGAAGATCCAACGGAGAGCAGCGCGCTTCGTTACAGGATCATTTAGTAATCGCGAAAGCGTTACGGAGATGATAGATAAACTCCAGTGGAAGACTCTGCAGGAGAGACGCTCAGTAGCTCGGTACGGGCTTTTGTCAAAGTTTCGAGAACATACCTTCACCGAAGAGTCAAGCAGTATATTGCTCCCTCCTACGTATATCTCGCGAAGAGACCATGAGGATAAAATCAGAGAGATTAGAGCCCACACAGAGGCATACCGACAATCCTTCTTTCCACGAACAATACGAGAATGGAATAGAAGGGAGAACCGATAGAGGTACTCAAGGTACCCTCCGCCACACACCGTCAGGTGGCTTGCGGAGTATGGATGTAGATGTAGATAAGCCGTGTGGTCCAGCAGTGAAGCTACCTGAGAGGAGTACACACCATCTCCAGCGTTGAGCGCTTTTTCTCACAATTTACCATTACGAAATTCACTTCCACAATACCACACAGCATTTCAAAGCAACCACCCCTTCTCATTTCCCAATGGGACCCTACCAGAATTCGACCAATACGAGATCTTGTGCTTCCATCAGCTTGCTGAGGTCCAAAAGACAGTGGAGGCTTTCCCTATCCTGGCGATCCATGTGGCAGCAGCAATGGCGAAAAACACCATTTTACAACAGGTGAGGTGGTACATCCGACAGAGCTGACCCAACCACTTTCCAGGTCTGGACTCAAACCCATTCTCCATGTTTTCACCTTCACCACAGGCTCATACCAGTGGATGCCATTACTTCCTCACCACTGACCAGCGGTCTCCCTGAATCGTCCCACCAGAACCTTTATGCTTGACAGTACTACACCTCCTGCAAAAAGGTCACAGGGGAGTCTCACGCACTAAACTGCTCCCTAGCACCATGTGTACTAGCCAGTCATAGACCAGCAGATCGAGCATCTTGTTCACAGCTATTCTCGGTGTTAACAGCAACAGATGATGCCCCACCAGACATCCTCTTCCTCCCACCTATGGGAGCAGATTCATGTCAACTTCGTGGGACCCTACCTGAATATTATCTGGCTAATTGTCATCGAAGCATACATACATTTTAGGCTCATGGTAAACTATTTGTCCATGTGGTCCATGAGTGAGGAAACTACAGTCGCTGTGCTCAGCAGAATCGTCGCTATTGATGGTCTTTCTCCAACGCTGGTGTCTGATAATGGACCACGTTCTCTTTCCAGGCTTTCAGCAAGCTCACTGCAATGATGTTCACCAACTGGTGTCACCGCTTTCTCACCTGTAGTTAATGGTGAGGCTAAGAGACTCATTTGCACATTCAAGAAATAGATGCAGAAATACATGGCGAATGCTTCTCCAGATGAGGCTCTTACATCTTCTTTGAGTTCAAACAGGTCAGCTCTGATAGGGGAGAAGAGACCAGTGGAACTTTTCCTTGGCTGTCAGCTTTGCACACTTCTCGATCTTATGCTGCTGTCACCTGTGGGGCCATCTCCCCATTTCCAGCTGGGCACCTGTGCGTGGGTGTGGAGGTTTGGACGCCAGGACAGACGTATTCTGGTGATCGTCTGGCCACAGTGGATGTGTCTTGTGTTCTCTCCAGCTACAGAGGGCTGAGCACTGATGCGCCATCAAAACCAACTGTGTATGTCGCACGGAATCTAACCACCCCCTCTTTCGTACCCTCCAGTGATTGCCCACCATGACATCCTTGTCGCCCGTCATTTCTCCTCCATTACACCCTCTGTTCTCTCCCCTCCTGCTTCCAGGTTGTTCCTGCCTTCAAACTGTCCACTCTGCGTGACACTCATAATGCTGGGACCCAGTGTAGACATGGTGTAGCCTCCCCTTCCTGCAGCAGAGGCACAGTGAGCTAACTGCCCTGCTGAGTGGGGACTTTCCGGCCATACACTCCTGTTCACATCGAATGGGAGATGGTGAGACTGGAGATGCCATCTGACACCCCATCAGTGTGGTTCAGAGCATTGTCAGGACATATGCCAGACATGGGTCACCACCACGAGGCATAGCTTGTTGTTTCCCCAAGGACAAGGGGATGTGGCAAACCAATGGATTGCCATCTAGGCATCGGGCAATACCTGACGTCTCTGACAGCAGCCACTTGGAAGAGGCATGGTGGCCGAGTGGCAGTGCATGACGACTGCACAAGTGCATCAAGTGACATTTGGCACATGTGTACATCTGGAAGAAAAAGGACATTAAAGAGTAGCAATCTGGCAACAGTGTAACGACATGTATGGTAACTACCTCTGACAGCACATATTAGTCGTGCTGTACAGTTGGTGCAATGGAAAGTGTTTTGGGTTAGCACGCAGTTCGATGGTTCGATGCTGGGTTGAGGCATATATTTGTTATTTGGTACATGTAGTCCAGGTGGTATGGAATCTGGCATATACAATGATTCCAGAGGGGTCCACCAGATAACATTTGCACTTACATACTACAATCACCCTTTCCACGTCGTGGGCGCGAATTTATTCGCACCACTTCATCTACTAGATGCGAAACCTGTTTTCTTTGCACCATCCTCGAATGGACCCATAGATTAGTACCAACTACTTTTATTGCCTCGTTCAGGTCCATTACATTTCGTTAGTACCTTAAGTTACCAGTAAGACTAGCAAAGAGCTTTGCAAATAATGTCGAAACTCGGTTACTATTTGTATGTGTTATCACCATGGTCCCACTAATTATGCATTTTAACACTGAGTCTGGTGACCACATGCTGTTTAGTACGTATCTCAATACATTATTATTATTATTATTATTCTGTCAATGGGATTGTGGAAACATCGCGTCTATTGCCGTTAGGGAAACAGTGTAATTCCAAACCGAACATTCCACAATTAGCAGTGTCAGGATGAATCGTGCAGAACAATCTCTGTCAGAGGTATAATGCGCATCAGATGTAACAGCCCGCAGGACTGATGGCGTTTTTATACTGTATGCGCTGTCCATCAGACAGGGGCTAGTTGCGAGTGGAGTAACGCGCCTGTGACAGACTCCAATATACAAGCACACACGTATCGAATTTTCTCATTGTAAACCTGTAAACCAGTATGGCAGACGTGTCACGTACACAAACGATGAATATGTGGATATGCTTCTGGTCCTTCGTGCATCAGATAACTGGGCTGGTGTTGCCACTCGTGAGTGTGCTGCTAGTTATCCTCGTCGACGCCATCCAAATAAAAATGTGTTTCGTCGTTGGAGCTGCGCCTCCGGGAGTCAGGTTCTCTCCTTCCACCATCGCGTGACAGAGGCCATCCACAGACTTGCCGTACTCCAGCTACTGAGGAAGCTATTCTTTAGGTCATACACCAAGAATCTCAGCAAAGTACACGTAGCGTAGCAAGGCAGCTGCATGTCTCGCAATGCACGGTTATGAAGGTGCTGCATGAGCATGGGCTGTACCTCTCCCATTATGCTTTCCTGCAACACCTGCAGCCTGCAGATCGCCATCGGCGGATGCAATTCTGTGAATGGTTCCAAAAACAACTGGAAGCCAACGATGACTTCGTGAACACAGTAATATGATCAGATGAAGCATCACTCACTCGTGAGGGTTCCTTCAATATGCACAACGCCCACCATTGTTGTGAGGTTAACCCACACATCACCCGGACTGTGGATATCAAATTCACTTTAGTATCAACTCTGCGCCGGAATATTGGGCGACAGGTGTTTGGGCCTCTACATGTTGCCTGACCGGTTGACTACGCGAAGGTATCATGCATTCCTCTCAAACGATCTGCCCGATGCGCTGGAAGATGTTCCACTACATTTTCGGCAGAGGATATGGTTCCAAGGTGATGGTGGTACCTCTACACTCTGGAATTAATGTGCGACAGTATTTGGACAGAACATTTCCAGGGATATGGCTCGGACGTTGAGGTCCAGTTCTATGACTACTCCATTCACCTGATCTAAGTCCCCTGGATGTCTTCCTGTGTCCTGTGGAGTTTGTGTACTCTCCTCCGCTGAGAAATGTGGAAGGATTGGTAGCGCGTGTTCATGCTGCTCGTGTTACTTTGGACGCAGGGTCCAGATCTGTATGATCCGGCGGGTTGCGTAATGTTTGGACATGCAGCGATGTCGCTTTGAGCATCTGTTGTTCTGAGGACAACGTATTCGGTTGTGGAGGTCATGCGATCATTAATATAGACATTATTATTGTCACTGGTTGCTAATGTGTGACATCTGAGCACTCATATTACATGTAGTATAAATGACAAGTAGATTTTGTGTTATTGTACTGTGCTATCATCTTTAGCATCTCGAAATTGCTATTGATTTTGTAGTTATTCTGTCCTATGACAGGTCATTTGTTTCAACTGTCTATTTCTTATTTATCTAACCACGCATTTGTTATGCTCATCGTTACAAAATGTAATCTTAGGATTCATGTGACCTAAGAACCTAATCAACGGTGTATGTTACAGTATGAAATGTCAGATTGAAATTATCAAATAAAAAAAAAATGCGCCCCAATCCAGGATCGAATGCTCGACTTCCTGCATGCTAACCCAAAACTCTGTTCACTGCACCATCTGTACAGCACGATTACTACGCGCTGACAGAGGTAGTTACATGTGGTTACAATGTTGCCTGACTGCCACTCTTTTAACGTTCTTTTTCTGGCGGATGTACTCGCCGGACGAAGTTTTGTGGGAGACATATTTTTTATCGTTGGCGTATGAGGAGCCACGCTGTGAAGCCCGAGTGAGCGAATTTCGCTTCACTTTACTTATCAAATTGTACGTAAATTCATGGTTGAACTTTATTTTGTCGTGTATGCTGGAAAAGCCTATTCAAATGTATATTGCAGCGCCTTGCTTTCTTGTTGACCAGTTCTGAGCTGTGAAGTGCTATTTCGATGCGATTCCAGTGAAATAGACTGCTGTGCGATGCAGA
This sequence comes from Schistocerca americana, assembly GCF_021461395.2. Taxonomy (NCBI): domain Eukaryota; kingdom Metazoa; phylum Arthropoda; class Insecta; order Orthoptera; family Acrididae; genus Schistocerca; species Schistocerca americana. Next base: position 549,011,982 of record NC_060119.1, read on the forward strand.
GTTTCGTCTGCCGTCTTTCCAGCCAAGCTCCGAAGACCGTTACACCAAATGAAAATAAAACCGAGACTCGGAATTTATACTACTGTATGCTCTAATGCCCTAAGGTAAGGTTATTGCTCTCTTCCCTTTGTTCACCAAGCTGTACAATAATCTAAAACAGTCAAAGAAATCCATGGTTGCAGTTTCTCTATCAACAACTAGCACACAGAATTTTCTTTTCACTGTAATATATTTGTGATCTCTAGCTCAGGGACCCAAACCTACTGGAATGTGTATCCTACGGAATTCACTGCTCTGTATCAGTTGTCACATGAAATGTGTGGAAGTGACTAGCCAAACTAATACACAGTCAATTAAGAAAAATATTTCCCTCAAATGTTATCAACTCGTTTACTATTAAACTTTATAAAGAATCATTTTTCTGCATTTGCTGCCAACAAAATAAAAATGCAATTCCACAGTCACACAACGAGAAAATATTCATAGTCACACTTATTCACACTACATTCGTACAACAAAATAAACAAGCACCATCCTCTGTAATCTGAAAGTCATTACAAAGAAGAAAAAACCCTAAATTACTATACTAACAAGACACTAGAACCAATTCAAACAAACAACCCAGATACCCGTTAACACACCACAGGAATGAAATTCCTCCACACATTATAACCTACAAATTAGTGTTGTTACTTGTCACCTGTCAACGTCACCAAACTGTCAGTCAGCAAGCACACACTGGTATAGCCGCCACCATGCACCAAGACTTTGGTATATTCTGAAGCAAAGTACATATATACATAATTACAAATGTAATTAAGTTTAGCGTTAAGTTATCCGACAGTGACCTAAGAAGCCATAAGCCAGTTCATAAAGAACCATTAAATAAATATTATTATGGAACATTAATACTGTGTATTTATGGTAATTAAATAAAAACCTTCATCATTTGTACATAATTCACTCCACATATTCTCATTACTGTGGAACATACTATGTTATATAAAACATTCGCCTAATAGATACTCAAAATTATTAATACACTAGTTCTTCATATGACAACAGAACATACATCTCGTATCTATCTCCTTCTACTTATGCATACATAAACTGAAGTCTCATACTACGGTTCTGTTTGTACGTTTGCATTAATCTTAGAACCTACTGAAGGGATTTTGATACAGTTTCCACTAATAGACAGACTGATTTATCAGGAACGTATCTGTATATAACTTCTAAACATTTCATGCAAACTGACCTAACTATTGTGTATTAAATTCCCCCGCATCGTGAAAATGATGTCATTACCCCCTAACAGCGGGTGGCAGAACAACTTGGAATTTTGGTAACTCACTCAGTCTGTTGCTTATGCATATCTTCTATGAGTGTTTCATACCAGTATTAACAACAGCTGAAATTCCTGGGTGGAAAAATACGTAAAATAAGGGAAAGGCAATCACTTACCTATGCAGGACTGGTGCATCGCGCATAGAGACACGTGTGTTTGTAGCTTGCAGGTGCTCAACGATGAGATTATCAGCGCCAGAAACACGTAATAGTAAATAGTTAACACTTGATTTCAAGTGCTTGCCCTTTGTCTGACAAGAGTACAAACATTCACACACACAATCAAACAAACATCCAAATGTAAAGGCTCACGGTAGAGCGAGATTCTATTGCTGCCGCCATTATGTGTTTTTGTGCAACACGCAGCAGTTCTCTTTAGGTAAGTGGTTGCCTTTCCCCTGTTTAACGTACTTTTTTTGTACCAACGTTACGTGGCAGAGGGTGTTTCATACAAAAGTTGTAAGGCAGAACCTGCTTCATACAAACGTTGTGTAGCAGAGGGTGGTTAATACCAATTTTGAGTGGCAGAGGGTGCGTCCTACTAATATTGCATGGTAGAGAGTGCTTCGTACCGATGTTTCGTAGCACGGAGAACTTATAACAATGTTGTAAAGTAGAGCATTCTCTGTACCAATGTTGAATTGCTAAGAGAGCTTCTAACGAAGTTCTCCAGACCAATTGGACATGGCTGAGGGTACTTCATACCAATGTTGTTTTGCAGAGAATGCTTCATACCAATATTTAATGGGAGAAGTTGCATATCACCAGTGTTGTGTGGCAGAAGAAGTTTCGCAATAATGTCACACTGGGGAATGCAGGATAAGCTCACATAGAAAATATAGCTCACATGAGTCTGGCACTGGAGTCGAGTGGCTAGCAAGTGTCTGCTCATGCCAAAATCTGTGCTGGGCTGAGCAGACTGCACAGTATTGGCACTGCAGTCAGGCAGTTAGCAAGTGTCTGTAGCACACGCCGAACTGACACTGCAGGTGGGGGATATGTGACATGGTAGCGTGCAGCTCCTATTACTGCCGTGATACGTCAATCGAAACGCCAGTTAAATACGCAACATACAACATTCTGACCTCCTGAGAAATTTCCTGGCATGTGCTGCTTAAATCACTCAAGTTACTGTATATGAACATTATGCTATTCAGTTACCTAACATTATTATCTGAATTTTTAATAATAACTCTACACAGTGATCTGTAAACAAAATTACTACTACATCCAGTCTTATGTACTTAGTGCTTCCGGTAGTGAAACCGGTCTGTGTTGCTTACACAGAATAAGTTACAACTCATGCTTCTGGCCTTCAACAATATTCTTAATATTAATCATTTTATTTCTAATTTGCTCATCTGTGCCCTTTGTCATATGTGGACTTGATATCACACAATCTCCAGACAACACAAACTTAAATCTAACCCACTCCTGTTCAACCCACGGTCAAACACAATTTCTTTTTTCAAGCAATTAATAGTAACACATTTTTGGGTCATGAAGTCCATCCCAAGCGCTACACTTACGGTTAAACCTGGTATTACTAGAAAATTCTCCTCAAACGGTTCCTCATCTACAACAAACCTAAGCACAGTCTCTCTTCTGATTGGCTTACTGTACTGGTCTGTAAGCATCCTTAATTCTTACACTTCTTACAGGAAACTCTATCAGTTTCTACCATGTAATTCCGTAATGTATTCACAAACATTTTCATTTAGGGCGAAAATATTCCACCCACTGAGAATTAATGCTTCCACATTCACACCATATACATTTACGTCCACAGTTGCTGCAGTTTCTTTACACTCTTTCTCACTAACTGCATTTCATACAATAAATCATTCTCTACATCTCTTACACATTCACACTGCATAGAGTTAACATTCATACAACATCACTGTCATAAACGTTCATAAAAGGAACATTATATTATTCAGCCGCTCGGGGTAGCCGTGCGGTCTCCGGCGCCTTACCACGGTTCGCGAGGCTCTCCCCGTCGGAGGTTCGAGCCCTTCCTCGGGCATGGGTGTGTGTGTTGTTCTTGGCGTAAGTTAGTTTAAGTTAGATTAAGTAGTGTGTAAGCCTAGGGACCGATGACCTCAGCATTTTGGTCCAAATATTATTCAGACCTATTAATCTTTAATCGGTCCTTGGAAATCTAAATTTCTCAGCTTCCTCCTACTTTTTGGCAGTAATGTGTTTATAAAATTAAGCTTCATCCCTTCAATCTATCACACTACTTTGACATTTATCTTTTTCTATCTCATTATTACACAATTCACTGTATATTATAATGTGGTTTACATTTTCCATAAACAAATGTATCCATATTTCCGTTAAATGTATTCGCAATTGCGAATAATGACAACCATCAGCTGTAGAATGGAATGACGACAGCTAAAATGTGTGCTGGACCGTGACTTGAACCCGGACTTCCTGTTCGCCTTACCATTTGACTGTACGTGCACGGCTCATGGCCAGTCCCAAACTTCCATATGCCGTCAACCATGCGTCTACGAGCTGGACTCGTACATCCATTAAATGTATTCCCATGCCGGTCAGACGTCATACTTGAAAGTCGCTTGCCCAGTATCGGCAGAAAAATACGATGTTGCAGTGCCTGTGTTATTCTGATTACGATGCATGCTTGTCCACAAGAACTTTTGCATCGTAATCAGAATAACACAGGAACTATAATATCGTATCCATATTTCATTCTCCTTGTACATATCATTAGCAACCACAATCAATTAATTCTCTCTTGTATTGGGCTCCACAGAGGCCACAAAATCACACTGTGCTTTCTCTGGCACCTCTACAACATTAACATTACAGGTAGCTGTGACACTTTGCTTATCCCCGCAACTGTTATCACCGACCTTACATTAAACACACCATAACTATTACCCACAGCCTTGCTTGTTTCCAAAACTGTTTAGGGACTTCAGAAAACAAGCCACGCAGTCTTTCCCTGCTAGGAACATTGCGCAGCAAGAGTAGCTAATTCTCAGAGAAGAGAATATGTTCTGAGTTTCCTGCTGATGGAAATGTACACCAAAGTTGAAACACATGGGACAGTATGATTCTTGTGGGTGAACTATCCAACAGCACTCAGTAGTTCCCCAGTGACTGTTCACCTGGCTCGGAATCTCTGTTCAAGTTATACAGAAAGATGTTCTCCACACAAATCAACTCAAACCAAAGCGCATGTGCTCATATTGTAATTTCTCGTCCTGATAATCAGAAAGTTATTTCATGTTTGAATACAGGACCCACAATTATACTGAAGAAAACTTGCTTCCTTCGTGGAAAAAATGCTGTTGGCCAGTTTAATAGAAGGATCTGATCTCTGACACACTACATTTGACTGTAACCGACTGCACGTGATATTTCGCAATGGTGTTCACAGCTATTCAAGCTGTAGTGCCATCTTGGCAAATTTTGTCCCTGTGTCAGGCAAATGATGGAAACATGTCACCACCACCCTTGTGCTGCCGCAGATCCGCCACAGGAAATTTCACCTACCAAGAAATCATGTCAGTGTGCGAAACGCCTTACATTCTTGTCCGGACGCTAATCGGAACTATCACAACCACCACACGATGGTCCATACACAGCACTAGCAAACTATGACAGAACATTCTATGTTGACATCGATGGCTCTTCCATCACAATTTCCATCACGAGACTTAAGCCAGGCTTACACCATCTGACACCCACTAGTTCAGAGACATCACCTAACTCCGAGAAGCTACCTACATGTGATTTCACTGGAACAGCAGATGCACTTAGCATTCCACTGCCACTACCTGTGTCAGAGTAAAAATTCAGTCACCTTTCGTTCCGGGTCTAGTGTATACTTCAGCCCCAATTATCACTGATGTGGTGAAATGGGCAACGAGTAGGGGAGGTGGGGGGGGGGGGGGGGAATCGTCTGTTGTATTTTATATGCAGTGTAGAATTCTTATTATTGGTGTTGTCAATGGACTTCGAACAAACGAATGATTTATAAATGATCTCTGCAGTTTGTCAGTTATGTGATGTAATTAACAGTTGTATGTTGTGTTGAACAAATGGTATTTTCACATAACATATTGCAAAATCAACACTCCAGTACTACAATTAGGGGGTACATTTCATCAGAGTAGTGGGAAATTAACAATTGAAACTGGAATCGGAAAAGGAAAATCAATATTATCAAAAACCTTTCAGATACATATATTAGGTTAAAGAAGAAGGTGTAGTATATGTTTATGAATAACCACCTTTTTGCAGATGACTTTACCTTGTTTCTAGCTCACGTAGATAAAGTTTCGGAACATATGGAAGAACTTACTAAAGCAAGTTTGAAAGAAGTCTGAAAATAAATTGTAATCGGACTAAAATAAAATACAACCAACACATCGAAAAGAAAGTAACACGAATTAACAATAAATAATAGAACTTGTTGATGATTTTATGTTCTAGGGCAACATAAGACAATGACTGGAAAAGAAACAAACCCAAAAGTGCATATGGCCTGAGGGCAAATTAAACAGTTTTCCAAGTGAAGCTTTCAATGTGTTTGAATGGAAAGCTTAAAATGAGAGTTTACAATCAATACGGATTATCTTTTACGACTCATAGCAGCGAGAAATGAAAACCATTCAAAAACTGCGGATTTCTCGGCGAGAAAGTCCAGAGATGTATACTGAGAATTACTTTAAGAGGCAGAAATACAAATAAATGTATCAGGAAGCAGACTGAAGTGACAGACTTAATTATGGACTGCAATGGGAATAAATTGAATATTGGTAGGACATGTAGCATGATGAATGGATCATAGGCTAAAGGGGAAACTTCTGCCCTGGTCTCTTAAGAGATAGACACAATCGTGACAATGACCTAATGGGAGTTGGACAGATGGCATTAGAAGAAAACAAGAGTAACATGGATCCATATAAATGTTACTGAATAGAGTAAAAGACATCAACAGTTTTAGAGGGACTAACAATAATTTGGTTTTCTTTGAAGAACTCAGAAAAGTATGGCATACCTACTCTCAAGTACTGCATCAATAGTTCTTTTACTATCATTCAATCTCCAACACTGATACATGCACATTGTAATACATTCTACCTCATTACTAAAAACTATCAAATACACACATCAAAAAAAGTTTTGCATCACCTCGGATCCGAGAGTTCTGGAACCTGTAGAGAAAATTGGAATAGAGATCAACATAAATATCATTTTCGCCCTTTTTATTGCTAATGAAAACCACACATTACATGTTGTACCATCATACTGCGACACCTTCAGAGGTGGTATTCTAGGCTGCTGTACACACCGGTACCTCTAATACCCAGTAGCACGTCCTCTTGCATTGATGCATGCCTATATTCGTCGTGGCATACTATCCACAAGTTCATCAAGGCACTGTTGGTCCAGATTTACCCACTCCTCAACGGCTATTCGGCGTAGATCCCTCAGAGTGGTTGGTGGGTCACATGGTCCATAAACAGCCCTTTTCAATTATCCCAGGCATGTTTGATAGTGTTCATGTGTGGAGAAAATGCTGGACACTGTAGTCGAGCGATGTCGTTATGCTGAAGGAAATCATTCACAAGATACACACGATGGGGGCGCGAATTGTCGTCTATGAAGACGAATGCCTCGCCAATATGCTGCCGATATGGCTGCACTATCGGTCGGAGGACAGAATTCATATGTCGTACAGCCGTTCCGGCGCCTTCCATGACCACCAGCAGCGTACGTCGGCCCCAAAACAGCAGGGATCCTCCACCTTCCAGGACAGTGTGTCTAAGGCGTTCAGCCTGACCGGGTTGCCTTCAATCACGTCTCGAACGATTGTCTGGTTGAAGGCATATGTGACACTCATTGGTGAAGAGGCCGTGATGCCAATACTGAGCGTTCCGTTCGGCATGTTGTTGGGCCCCTCTGTACCGCGCTGCATGATGTCGTGTTTGCAACGATGGACCTCGCCATGGACGTCGGGAATGAAGTTGCGCATCATGCAGGCTACTGCGCACAGTTTGAGTCGTAACACGATGTCCTGTGGCTGCACGAAAAGCATTATTCAACATGGTGGCGTTGCTGTCAGGGTTCCCCCGCGCCATAATCCGTAGGTAACGGTCATCCACTGCAGTAGTAGCCCTTGGACGGTCTGAGCAACGCATGTGATCGAACAGTTCTTGTCTCTCTGTATCTCCTCCATGTCCGAACAACATCACTTTGGTTCACTCCGAGACGTCTGGACACTTCCCTTGTTGAGACCCCTTCCTAGCACGAAGTAACAATGCGGACGCGATCGATCCGCGGTATTGACAGTCTAAGCTTGGTTGAACTACAGACAAGACGAGCCGTGTACCTCCTTCCTGGTAGAATGACTGGAACTGATCAGCTGTCGGACCCCCTCCGTCTAATGGGCGCTGCTCATCCATGGTTATTTACATCTTTGGGCGGATTTAGTGACATCTCTGAACAGTCAAAGGAACCGTGTCTGTGACACAATATCCACATTCAACGTCTATCTTCAGGAGTTTTTGAAACTGGGGTGATGCAAAACTTCTTTTGATGTGTGTACATAGCCGATATAAGACACTTGGGTCATTTGTCTTATACACAGTAGTACACAGGGTGTTGACAATTACGTACAGCTTGTTGCTAATGTGTCTTTCTAATTTTCATGATTGCTGATTTTTAATTTTTCTATACTTCATAAAGCGAAAGCACGTGGCGAAAGTTGTGTGTCCACGCAGTATTTGTAGCTGTGGATGATAATCCACATGACGACGCTCTTCTGCTTCTTCTTCTTCTTCTTCTTCTTCTTCTACTACTACTATTACTACTACTACGATATATGTTTTTGTGGTTGAATCGTCTCTGACAGCTTTGTGTACACAAAATGGTTCAAATGACTCTGAGCACTATGGTACTTAACGTCTAAGGCCATCAGTACCCTAGAACTTAGAACTACTTAAACCTACCTAACCTAAGGACATCACACACATCCATGCCCGAGGCAGGATTCGAACCTGCGACCGTAGCGGTCGCGCGATTGCAGACTAAAGCGCCTAGAACCGCTGGGCCACACCGGCCGGCGCTCTGTGTACATTGATGGAAAAAAAATCACAACACCAAGGAGAAGTCGTGCGACATTAACGAAAGACGGTGTTTCTACATCTGAAAGACGATTTCTGTTCAAATTTCGCGCCAGTCGCATAAGAGTGGCGCTGATAGCGTCACTATGAAGAAGCAAATCAGATTTGCATTAAATACGCGCTATAAAGGTCGTCAGCGTTCATTACCTTCGAGATTGGACCCGGTGTAATCGATGTTAGTTAATAATGCCTTTAAAGCGACCTTGACACCATTATCAACATCTCACTGAGTTTGAGTCGTGTGACTAGGGCCTCCCGTCTGGTAGACCGTTCGCCGGGTGCAAGTCTTTCGATCTGACGCCACACCGGCGACTTGCGCGTCGATGGGGATGAAATAATGATGATGACGAGGATAACACAACACCGAGTCCCTGAGCGGAGAAAATCTCCGACCCAACCGGGAATCGAACCCAGGCCCTTAGGATTGACATTCTCTCGCTCTGACCACTCAGCTACCAGGGGCGGACACTGAATTTGAGTGAGGTCGTGTAATAGGACTACAAGACGATTGATGTTCCTTCTGGGATATTGCAGGAAGACGTGGCAGGAATGTAGCCGCTGTGCATGATTGCTGGCAGCGGTGGTCACGAGAATGTACGATCACAAGAAGACCGGGCTCTGGATGGCCTCGTGGCACTACCGCGAGAGAAGACCATCGTGTTCGGTGTATGGCTCTGGCGCATAGTACTGCATCTGCAGCAGCTATTTTAGTAGCAGTTGGCACCACAGTGACACATCGAACTGTTACAAGTCGGTTACTTCAGGGACAGCTCCGAGCCAGAAGCCCTGTAGCGTGCATTCCATTGACCGCGAACCTCCGCCATTTGCGACTTCAGGGTGTCAAGCAAGAATTCATTGGAGGGTAGGGTGTTTTCTGATGAAAGCTAGTTCTACGAGGTGCATTCAAGTTCTAAGGCCTCCGATTTTTTTTCTAATTAACTACTCACCCGAAATCGATGAAACTGGCGTTACTTCTCGAAGTAATCGCCCTGCAGACGTACACATTTTTCACAACGCTGACGCCATGATTCCATGACAGCGGCGAAGGCTTCTTTAGGAGTCTGTTTCGACCACTGGAAAATCGCTGAGGCAATAGCAGCACGGCTGGTGAATGTGCGGCCACGGAGAGTGTCTTTCATTGTTGGAAAAAGCCAAAAGTCACTAGGAGCCAGGTCAGGTGCGTAGGAAGCATGAGGAATCACTTCAAAGTTGTTATCACGAAGAAACTGTTGCGTAACGTTAGCTCGATGTGCGGGTGCGTTGTCTTGGTGAAACAGCACACTCGCAGCCCTTCCCAGACGTTTTTGTTGCAGTGCAGGAAGGAATTTGTTCTTCAAAACATTTTCTTAGGATGCACCTGCTACTGTAGTGCCCTTTGGAACGCAATGGGTAAGGATTACGCCCTCGCTGTCCCAGAACATGGACACCATCATTTTTTCAGCACTGGCGGTTACCCGAAATTTTTTTGGTGGCGGTGAATCTGTGTGCTTCCATTGAGCTGACTGGCGCTTTGTTTCTGGATTGAAAAATGGCATCCACGTCTCATCCATTGTCACAACCGATGAAAAGAAAGTCCCATTGATGCTGTCGTTGCGCGTCAACATTGCTTGGCAACATGCCACGCGGGCTGCCATGTGGTCGTCCGTCAGCATTCGTGGTACCCACCTGGATGCCACTTTCCGCATTTTCAGGTCGTCATGCAGGATTGTGTGCACAGAACCCACAGAAATGCCAACTGCGGAGGCGATCTGTTCAACAGTCATTTGGCGATCCCCCAAAACAATTCTCTCCACTTTCTCGATCATGTCGTCAGACCGGCTTGTGCGAGCCCGAGGTAGTTTCGGTTTGTTGTCACACGATGTTCTGCCTTCATTAAACTGTCGCACCCATGCACGCACTTTCGACACATCCATAGCTCCATCACCACATGTCTCCTTCAGCTGTCGATGAATTTCAATTGGTTTCACACCACGCAAATTCAGAAAACGAATGATTGCACGCTGTTCAAGTAAGGAAAACGTCGCCATTTTAAGTATTTAAAACAGTTCTCATTCTCGCCGCTGGCGGTGAAATTCCATCTGCCGTACGGTGCTGCCATCTCTGGGACGTATTGACAATGAACGCGTCCTCATTTTAAAACAATGCGCATGTTGCTATCTCTTTCCAGTCCGGAGAAAAAAAATCGGAGGCCTTAGAACTTGAATGCACCTCGTACATCGGTGCCAGTGATGGCCGTGTGTTGGTTAGAATGGGACCAGTTGAGGGCCTGAAACCAACCTGGCTAAGTGCTAAGCACACTGGACAAACAACTGGAGTTATGGTGTGGGATGAGATATCATACGACAGCAGACGCACTCTCCTGGCTATCCGACGCTTCCTCACTGCAGATTTGTACGTCAGTCTGCTGCTTCGACCTGTTGAGCTGCCATTCACGAACAGCATTCCATTGAGTGTTTCCCAGCAGATAACGCTCGCCCACGTACTGCTGCTGTACCCAATTTGCTCTACAGAGTGTAGACAAGTTGCCTTGGGCTTCTCGATCACCAGATGTGTCTCAGTCGAGCACACATGGGACATCATCAGACGAGAACTCCAGTGATATCCACAAACAGCATTAGCCGTCCCTGTATTGACCGACCAAGTACAGCAGGCATGGAACTCCATTCCACAAACTGACATCCAGTACCCGTACAACACAATGCAAGTACGTTTGCATGCTTGCTTTAAACATTGTGACACTTAAACCGGTTATTGATGTACCAGAATTTCACATTTGCAATGTATTATCCTTCGCTTAGATTAAGTTCTGATCTTGCAATGTTAAGCACTTAGCTATGTTACTAAATATTGTACCTAGACAAATGTATCCCCGAAATTTCTTTACTCTACATGAATTATTTTTTGGTGTCGCGTTTGCTCTCTGTCAATGTATTAACGCGTTGGGCAGTGCAGTTGTGAGTCAAACGATAGTGGTGCTATTCTTTGTCATCTCTCAACAGCTGGTGTTCTTTCTTCTTTATCTTTCGAGTACCTATTGGTTCCGATCTGCATAGATAGTTCGTCGTCAAGAATGTTTTTATATATGTTTCATCGAGTTTCTTTTATTTGTGTTTGCAATAATGTTATAAATCTTCATGTCTATTAGTGCTTCACAGTTGTTATTGTGTTATTGGAGACAGCTGAGTACCAAGTAAGTACTTTCTGATATGTTGGTACGAGACTGTTCCAACTGCTACAACCATCGGTAGGATCCGAGCCAGAGGATGTACTGTTATGGTCTGTAGAATGTGTTCATGGCATTCCCAGTGGGGCCTCGTCGTTCTGGAAGGCACAATGTGTCAACACAAGTGTGCATCTATCTTTGCGGACCATGTACAGCCGTATATGCAGTTTGTTTTTCCTCGACATGATGGCTTCTATCAGCAGAACAATGCAACGTGTCACATAGTTCGTAGTGTGGTTCGGAGAGCACCAGGATGAGTGGACCGTACTCCCCTGGGCCGCAAATTCCCTGCGGAAACCGAGCGCAGCTGACCACGGTACTGCACTCGCCGTGGCTCCATATCTCTATCAATACCTTCAATACCTTCATTGACTCTCTTGCTGCACGTCTCATAGCGCTGCACACAGCAAAAGGTGATTATTCAGGCTTTTGACAGGTGGTGACGTTAATGTAACTGGACAGTATAGTTACCGATATCATGTACGCAAGTGGAGAATTTGACTGACATTATTGCTTTGATGACCAACAAGCAATTATTACAGTATAAACATGTAATCTAGAACAACGTAAAAATAAAAAACATTATAAAAATAGTACATTTAACTAATGAAAACTGGCTGATACCCCCGCTAAACCCGCTGGGCAGAACAGGTGATTAGGAGTGTGGAAAGGGCCAAATAAGGTTGGGGTCAGTTACACCTTAAAATTGTAATTTATTGTAATTTAATAACACTTTTAAACCAAAACAGCACATAGCTGAACCTTTACAACCACGAGTTTCAAAATCTAAATCTTTCACGGCTGAAGGCCTCCAAACAAGAAATCTTAAAAAGCAACAAGATAAAAATGCAGTTAAAATTGCAAATAAAATAATTAAAATACATATATTTTTACAGCTAGGCTGAAAGCCTCAAGGCAAAAATTGACAGACAAACATAAACAAGATGCAATACAAATGGCTCTGAGCACTATGCGACTTAACTTCTGAGGTCATCAGTCGCCTAGAACTTAGAACTACTTAAACCTAACTAACCTATGGACACCACACACATCCATGCCCGAGGCAGGATTCGAACCTGCGACCGTAGCGGTCACGCGGTTCCAGACTGAAGCGCCTTTAACCGCACGGCCACACCGGCCGGCAAGATGCAATACAAATGGATGAAGGCCCACAATAACATTTTCAAGATTTTAAAAATAAATTACCATAACCTTTCAAGGCAGCAGGCCGCAATCTTTAAGCTTGAAAGGTAATTTTAAGAATAAGGTTCCAAGCCGCAATGTTTAAGCTTGAAAGGTAATTTTGAGAGTGAGGTTCCAAGGCTGAAGGGCCACAATTAATTTTCCAAAATTTTTTAAAAAATATAAGTGTAAGCCTTAAGTTTCAAGTAGCTGAAACCTGACTAAAAGAAAAGATAACACAATGGCAATAACCTTTCAGCAAATATCCACTTGCCGGAATTCGAACTTACTTACATAAAACACAGTAAAACCAAGAATTTTTCTTTTATCATTGGCTATGATAGATTATAAACAGACAATTAAACACCGGTGAGAAAGACAGTAAAGACAACAGCTCTCAGAAGCCTCCAGGGGGGTCGGTCTGCCCTCGTTCACTTAGGTGAGACAGGTGGTGAGCCCAACTACACTTGATCCGTCGGAACCCAACCAAGGGACAGCCATGGACCGACCGACAAACAACTTGCTTGCCACCAATCGGTACATGAGAACTGAAACTCAAAATGTTACGGGCATGACTATCCACAATCAAAAATGTATATGTATTAAGTTGTCAAAACTACACACTGTGTTGGACAGCGACAACAGGTGAGGAAAGGACACTGCCTGAAATTACATTAGTGGCCAGGGCAGGTAAGCGAAACACTAACGGCCACAAGGAAGAAAATTCCGCTGATGCACTTGAATTGTAGTCGACTAATATAGTTAATTCCACCGCATGGCGGCTAAATTTCAGCAGTACAACACCTCCCCAACCGAAGACCACCGAAACGAACCACACAACATGAATGGACTTGGCTTGCGTACTTGAAACCACTACTCAACTTTGACGTCCTGGGTCGGTGAACCACGAAGCTCGTAGCGATCGGACAGCTCCACACACGCACCTACATTGCGCAGGGACCGCCAACGGAGCCGGCCGGAGTGGTCGTGCGGTTCTAGGCGCTACAGTCTGGAATCGAGCGACCGCTACGGTCGCAGGTTCGAATCCAGCCTCGGGCATCGATGTGTGTGATGTCCTTAGGTTAGTTAGGTTTAAGTAGTTCTAAGTACTAGGCGACTGATGACCTGAGAAGTTAAGTCGCATTGTGCTCAGAGCCACTTGACCGCCAACGGACCTAGCCGACTGCACCGCGCGGAGACAACTTTTCTGGTCGGCAGCGGCCAACCGACTGACTGCCAGTACGCCGACAACATTTAAAACAAGTTGTCAGAGGAAATAACACCATCTACACACACAGTTTGACAAACAACTTGCACGAAGACCTGATCGATACGCAACAGTAACTAAGCACGCGCGAAGACAAATCGGGAGCCGATGCACTCACACACAGCAGACATGAACGATCGGCGAGCCAAAACGCGTCGTCCGGTAGTTTCCTTATATGTTAATGCAATATCGTGGTAACATGCGCAGAAAACCTGGGCTTAAACTAAATGCAAAAAGACACACATAATCTCAGTACCCCATCATAAATTAACCATACTTGAAAACAGTCAAAAACTTGGTTGTAACTTTGGAGGAGCATCTCAACTGGATGGATAATACTGCCGTAATATGCCGAGACTTCCGTTTGCTTCTAATTTTTGAATGGTGTTTCCACAGGATGTGAAACGTAAACTCGTGCAAGCACTCGTTCTACCGAAACTCTATTACTGCGATGCAATTCAAGATAGCGCTGACAGTGAAAACATAAGACGGATAAAACCAACCGAGAATACTTGTGTGCATCACATCTGAACGTCCGTCGATATGACCATGTCAGTCATTCATAGTTAGGGTGGCTGTGGCCAGATCAATTGCCTGGCTACCACACGCTACGTCTATGTCACCGGCTCCTCAGTGTGCAGGCACCACATTATCTCGCATGAGAGATTAAATACCCTTCACGTCACCATAATCGAAACATAAGATCCCACTTACCTAGTATCTTATCTGTGACTGATCACTAAATAAAAACATTCGCAAACTCTTTCGCTGCCACTGCTCTCTAATAAGCTGCAGTGCACTCTACATACAGTTCAATGCCCTGTTAGCTTTAAGAATTTAAAGCCTTTCCTTCCGTCACCCCCATAATGTTATCCCCAAAAACTGACTTTTAAGGCCAACTTTCCCCTCTCAAATAGCAAAGCCAATGCTCCTATCTTCCGTATTCTTTCCGTATCTTCACCAAGTTATGACCTTTCTCCGCAAGTCACACCGTCTCCTTTCCTATTATATTCTTTAAAGCGGTTGACACACGGGACAAAGCAGCTAACACTGACGTGCATGCGGACAGGATATCCAACGTTACGTGACACTGTGCTGTGAAAGGTGGCTACACTGAGCCACAGCGCCAGAGATTGCGCCAAAGAGTATTATTCAGCCGCCTCCACCGGCAGTGCTTGGGGAGAACTCGTAGTAGTCAGTGCTTGTTAAGAACTCGTAGCAGAGAGTGCTTGTTGAGATGTGCTAGTGAAAAGTGCTTGTTGAGAACTCGTAGCAGGGAGTGCTTGCTGAGATGTGATACTGAAAAGTTCTTGTTGAGATGTGATAGTAACGAGTCGGTGTGGAAATATTGTAATGATTAGAGTGCTTTTCGTCAATATATGAAGGTAAAAGAAAAAAATTTTCCTTTTCTTTTTATTATCTCAATGTCTTAAATAATGCGTCATTACAGGTTCAGTCAACAAAGCATCTGGCTTGTGTTCTTGTATTAGAGTGTAATTCTGGTTTTCTTGCGCAATTATAGTATTTCTATTTTGTTTAATTACTTCAGTATAAATGATATTTAAAATTTCTTGTCTTATTGAAGAAGAACCGTGCCAGATGTGTACGTTGAGTCACACTCCCACACACAGAACAATTACACTTGTGTTTTGGTTTCATAGGTTTTATAGTTGCTGGGGACTTAATTAATTAATTGTGTTAACAGGAAATTTTCATTTCATTCATTGTTGTTGTTCTATGCAGTCAGATTGCGTACTAAAACTAGTCAGGGCCAACCGTTTACGAAACAGCGTAATCGGACTTACAGCTAACTAAAAATATTTGCATTTTATTTAATTAAGCCCCCATGCAGCTGTTGGCACATGGCTCTCTCAGTGCTCTCCAGTAGCAGTTGCCGGCTTTACGTGTCTCGAAAACCGTATATACACTCCTGGAAATGGAAAAAAGAACACATTGACACCGGTGTGTCAGACCCACCATACTTGCTCCGGACACTGCGAGAGGGCTGTACAAGCAATGATCACACGCACGGCACAGCGGACACACCAGGAACCGCGGTGTTGGCCGTCGAATGGTGCTAGCTGCGCAGCATTTGTGCACCGCCGCCGTCAGTGTCAGCCAGTTTGCCGTGGCATACGGAGCTCCATCGCAGTCTTTAACACTGGTAGCATGCCGCGACAGCGTGGACGTGAACCGTATGTGCAGTTGACAGACTTTGAACGAGGGCGTATAATGGGCATGCGGGAGGCCGGGTGGACGTACCGCCGAATTGCTCAACACGTGGGGCGTGAGGTCTCCACAGTACATCGATGTTGTCGCCAGTGGTTGGCGGAAGGTGCACGTGCCCGTCGACCTGGGACCGGACCGCAGCGACGCACGGATGCACGCCAAGACCGTAGGATCCTACGCAGTGCCGTAGGGGACCGCACCGCCACTTCCCAGCAAATTAGGGACACTGTTGCTCCTGCGGTATCGGCGAGGACCATTCGCAACCGTCTCCATGAAGCTGGGCTATGGTCCCGCACGCCGTTAGGCCGTCTTCCGCTCACGCCCCAACATCGTGCAGCCCGCCTCCAGTGGTGTCGCGACAGGCGTGAATGGAGGGACGAATGGAGACGTGTCGTCTTCAGCGATGAGAGTCGCTTCTGCCTTGGTGCCAATGATGGTCGTATGCGTGTTTGGCGCCGTGCAGGTGAGCGCCACAATCAGGACTGCATACGACCGAGGCACACAGGGCCAACACCCGGCATCATGGTGTGGGGAGCGATCTCCTACACTGGCCGTACGCCACTGGTGATCGTCGAGGGGACACTGAATAGTGCACGGTACATCCAAACCGTCATAGAACCCATTGTTCTACCATTCCTAGACCGGCAAGGGAACTTGCTGTTCCAACAGGACAATGCACGTCCGCATGTATCCCGTGCCACCCAACGTGCTCTAGAAGGTGTAAGTCAACTACCCTGGCCAGCAAGATCTCCGGATCTGTCCCCCATTGAGCATGTTTGGGACTGGATGAAGCGTCGTCTCACGCGGTCTGCACGTCCAGCACGAACGCTGGTCCAACTGAGGCGCCAGGTGGAAATGGCATGGCAAGCCGTTCCACAGGACTACATCCAGCATCTCTACGATCGTCTCCATGGGAGAATAGCAGCCTGCACTGCTGCGAAAGGTGGATATACACTGTACTAGTGCCGACATTGTGCATGCTCTGTTGCCTGTGTCTATGTGCCTGTGGTTCTGTCAGTGTGATCATGTGATGTATCTGACCCCAGGAATGTGTCAATAAAGTTTCCCCTTCCTGGGACAATGAATTCACGGTGTTCTTATTTCAATTTCCAGGAGTGTAGTTTGTTAACAAAAAGGGACGTACATATACACTACTGGCCATTAAAATTGCTACACCACGAAGATGACGAGCTACAGACGCGAAATTTATGCTGTGATATGCCAATGATTAGTTTTTCAGAGCACTCACACAAGGTTGACGCCGGTGGCGACACATACAACGTCATGACACGAGGAAAGTTTCCAACCGATTTCTCATACACAAACAGCAGTTGATCGGCGTTACCTGGTGAAATGTTGTTGTGATGCCTCGTGTAAGGAGGAGAAAGGCGTACCATCACGTTTCCGACTTTGATAAAGGTCGGATTGTAGCCTATCGCGATTGTGGTTTATCGTATCGCGACATTGCTGCTCGCGTTGGCCGAGATCTAACGACTGTTAGCAGAATATTGAATCGGTGGGTTCAGGAGGGTAATACGGAACACCGTGCTGGATCCCAACGGCCTCGTATCACTAGCAGTCGAGATGACAGGCATCTTATCCGCATGACTGTAACGATCGTGCAGCCACGTCTCGATCACTGAGTCAACAGATGGGGACGTTTGCAAGACAACAACCATCTGCACGAACAGTTCCACGACGTTTGCAGCAGCACGGACTATCAGCTCGGAGACCATGGCTGCGGTTACCCTTGACGCTGCATCACAGACAGGAGCGCCTGCGATGGTGTACTCAACGACGAACCTGGGTGCACGTATGGCAAAACGTTATTTTTTCGGATGAATCCGGGTTCTGTTTACAGCATCATGATGGTCGCATCCGTGTTTGGCGACATCGCGGTGAACGCACATTGGAAGCGTGTATTCGTCATGGCCATACTGGTGTATCACCCGGCGTGATGGTATGGGGTGCCATTGGTTACACGTCTCGGTCACCTCTTGTTCGCATTGACGGCACTTTGAACAGTGGACGTTACATTCAGATTTGTTACGACCCGTGGCTCTACCCTTCATTCGATCCCTGCGAAACCCTACATTTCGCAGGATGATGCACGACCGCATGTTGCAGGTCCTGTACGGGCCTTTCTGGATACAGAAAATGTTCGACTGCTGCCCTGGCCAGCACATTCTCCAGATCTCTCACCAACTGAAAACGTCTGGTCAATGGTGGCCGAGCAACTGGCTCGTCACAATATGCCAGTCACTACTCTTGATGAACTGTGGTATCGTGTTGAAGCTGCATGGGCAGCCGTACCTGTACACGCCATCCAAGCTCTGTTTGACTCAATGCCGAGGCGTATCAAGGCCGTTATTACGGCCAGAGGTGGTTGTTCTGGGTACTGATTTCTCAGGATCTATGCACCCAAATTGCATGGAAATGTAATCACATGTCAGTTCTAGTATAATGTATTTGTCCAATGAATACCCGTTTATCATCTGCATTTCTTCTTGGTGTAGCAATTTTAATGGCCAGTAGTGTAATTCCTGTTTTAGCTCTAATAAAACGCACATTTCCACTCTTAACCATATGCTAGTCATGTTGTTCTGTATGTGCAATACATATACAAAAACTTCAATATCGATGAATCTGTAATAAGACAAAGGTGAAACAGATGTCTCCATTCAGTGAGGACATCAGCTTATAAAAGTTCACCAAGTCAAAAAAACTCGGTCCTGACAGAGTGTGCACTTACGTTAGTATAACATCAAATATAGCAGAAGCGTGAAGTCAAGAAAAAACAAGCTTGCAGGAAACAGATCACGAACCCTCTGCGGTTGTGTGACTTGGCGCCTAAACCAACTACACTATGCTGAAACTCTATTACTGATAACATCATATTTTATGTTACAATCTGTCCCCGTTAGCTGAGTGATACAGGCACGGTAGCTCAACGTTTCGGTCAAAGAGCTGGCTGGTCTCAGTAATAAAAAAAAAGACTGAGTGAAACGATCAACAACGAACTTCAACGGATGTCATGAAACGCCCGCTACAACCAAATACAACGAACAGAAAAAAAAGAGAAAGTGGTCAGTGCAGCGGAATGCCACGCCGAGGTGCCCGGGTTCGATTCCCAGCTGGGGCAGGAGATTTTCTCTGCTCAGGGACTGGGTGTTATGTTGTCCGTATCTTCATTTGATCCCCATCTCCGACGCGCAAGTTGCCCAATGTGGCGTCAAATGCAATAAGTGCTTGGCATCGGCGGGCGAACTTCCCCGAATGGGGGACTCCCGGCCCACAATGCCATACGCTCATTTCCATTTTTTATGTTACAGTTCTCTAAAGGCTTTAATGGACGAAATGGTATTAACTGACATTTAATTATAACAAATGCTAACAGGAACGACGCGTTTTGATGAATATTCAATTAACTGTTGCCTTAAAATGGCTTAAGCTATCGGAAAACGAGACGAGTTAGCTAACGTTCACGTGGCGCTATACGAGTTTTGTGACGTCACTTCCTGCCATTTCACGCGCAGGAGCCATTTTGTCATGTGAAACACAAAACAAGTTCTGCGATATTTCGCCAACTTGCCACGTAAAGTAGAACCAATAGGGAGCAAGATTGCTCCCTACGTCACACAGTGGAAGTAAGACGCCCCACTGTACTTGCCATGTTCAAATAGCTCTGAGCACTATGGGACTTAACATCTGAGGTCATCAGTCCCCTAGACTTAGAACTACTTATACCTAACTAACCTAAGGACGACACACACATCCATGCAGGATTCGAATCTGCGACCGCAGCAGCAGCGAGGTTCCGGACTGAAGCGCCCAGAACCGCTCGGTCACAGCGGCCAGCTGCCACGTTCAGTAGAAGCCCATGTTCAGTGGATTTGGTTTTGTGTGTTACACCCTATCGAATGTCTTGAGAACGAATCGTTATTGGTACAATTTGTTGTAATAAGATGCCGGGAAACGTAATGTTAGAAGTTAAAGAACTTCATTCTTTGCGTTATAACCTGCATTTTATTAGAGTAAGCCATTTTAAGGCAATGGTCCATTGAAGATTCATGACAACCGTGTTGTGCGTGTCAGAATTTGTTATGATTCAGAGTCAGTTAATAACATTTCGGCCATTAAAGCCTATAGAAGACTGTAACATAAAATACAGCATCATTAGTAATACAGTTTCAGAATATTTAACTGGTTGAGACACCACATTACAGAACCAACGCTAGATCGGTAAAGGTTTCGTGTTCTGCTATACACAAGTTCTTTTTTTCCACCTTGGCATTTCTGTAAAATTAGATATTATGTTTACATAAGTGTGCTCTCTGTCAAGGGTGAGTTTTTTCGATGTGGTGAACTAATGTAGGAATTCTAAGCGTGTTCCGTTTTGGGAATAAACTGTATGGTTTCCAAGCCAAAAAGAGCTGACAAACGCCGCTGGAGAGCGCTAAGAGCGCAAAATCACGTCAACCATTTCATGCCTTGAGCCAACGGCGCTGTGTCTCGTCGTTGCATATCCCGTCTCCATGTGTGTCAACATTAGCTGCCTCGCCCCTTGTGCCGACAGCTTTACACTCAAACACGCGATTTATAATGCAAAAATAACTAAAAACGAAAATTCTTCAACTATTAATATGACGTTTCCCGCCATTTTATTATAACAAATGGTTCAAATGGCTCTGAGCACTATGGGACTCAACATTTGAGGTCATCAGTCCCCTAGAACTTAGAACTACTTAAACCTAACTAAACTAAGGACATCACACACATCCATACCCGAGGCAGGATTCGAACCTGCGATCGTAGCGGTCGCGCGGTATTATAACAAATCGTGCCAATAACGATTCGTTCTCGATACTTTCAGTGTACCGGTTCTTAGAAACAGCATATATTCATGGCGTGTAGCGTGTAACATAAAACCTACCAAATATGGGCTTCTACTGAACACGACAAATACAATATGCTTTCTGCGTGTGTCGTATGGAGTGTTCTTGCTCCCTGTTGGTTCTACATTACGTGACACGTTGCCTAAATATAACAGAACCTATTTTGTGTTTCACGTGACGAAATGGCTCCCCAACGTGAAATAGCAGGAAGTAACAACACAAAACTCGCACAGAGCCACTTCAGCGTTGGCTAATTCGTCCCGTTTGTCGACGGTTTAACGGTGTGTTACCATTTTTCTCTCGCTCACCCTCCTCCACGCCTTTCTCTCACTCCCACTGCTTCTAGCACACATAATTAAAAACCCACCTTGCTGTAACTTCTAAATATTGCTGTACTTTTTACACTGAAGAGCCGAAGAAACTAGTACACCTGCCTAATATCGTGTAGGACCCCCGCGAGCATGAAGAAGTGCCGCAACACGACGTGGCATGGATTTGACTAATGCCTGAAGTACTGCTGGAGGGAACTGACACACGTGGCCAGCGGGAGTATTTAATCTCAGAAGAGCGTTCTTGGAACCACTCTGTAGCAATTCTGTAAGTTAGGGGTGTCCCATTGTCCTGCAGCAATTGCCCAAGTCCGTTAGAATGCACAGTGGACATGAGTGGATGCAGGTGATCAGACAGTATGCTTACGTACTTGTCACCTGTCAGATCGTATCTAGACGTATCAGGTGTCCCATGCCACTCCAACTGCACACGCCCCATGCCATTACAGAGCCTCAACCAGCTTGAAAAGTCCCCTGCTGACATGTAGGTCTATGTACTCATGAGGTTGTCTCCATACCCATACACGTCCATCCGCTCGATACAATTTGAAACGAGACTCGTCCGACCAGGCAATATGTTTCCAGTCAAAATGTCGGTGTTGACGGGCCCAGTCAAGGCGTTAAGCTTTGTGTCGTGCAGTCATCGAGGGTACACGAGTAGGCCTCAAGGTACCCTCCGCCACACACCGTGAGGTGGCTTGCGGAGTATGGATGTAAATGTAGATGTAGATGTAGATCTAATATCGATATTGTTTCGTTGAGTGGTTCGCATGCTGACATTTGTTGATGACCCAGTACGGAAATCTGCAGCAATTTGCGGAAGGGCTGCACTTCTGTCATGTTGAACGATTCTCTTCAGTCGTCGTTGGTCCCGTTCTTACATGATCTTTTTCCGGCCGCGGCGATGTCGGAGATTTCATGTTTTACCGGATTCTGATATTCACGGTACACTCATGAAATGGCCGAACGGGAAAAATCCCCACTTCATCACTCCCTCGCAGATTCTGTGTCCAGTTGCTCGTGCGCCGAGTATAACACCACTTTCAAACTCACTTAAGTCTTGATAACTGCTCTTGTAGCTGCAGTAACTGATAATAATAATAGGTGAGGACGCGATGCATAGGAATGGTGTAGGGCTCTTACTATCTAAAAGCAGCAGGAAGAGCTTACTGGAGTGGAAACCAGTCTCATAACGGATAATAACCGCACGCTTTGAAACAAATTTGCGATATGTCACTGTAATTCAATGCTATGCACCTACTGAAATATCTAAAGGAGAATTAAAAGATGCATTTTATACAGAGCTAAACGGAGTCCTTAGACAAACAAATTCTAGGGACATAAAAATTTTAATCGGTGACTTGAACGCAAAAGTTGGTTTAGAAAATGAAGGGCTTGAACATATCATGGGCGTGCATGGGATGGGGATCAGGAATGTAAATGGTGAAATGTTGATAGATACATGCGCTGAACATGACCTAGCCATTGGAGGCACATTGTTTCCACATCGTAACTGCCATAAGATAACGTGGGTTTCTCCAGACCACGTTACCGAAAATCAAATAGACGACATAGTTACAAGCCGCAAGTTCCGACACTCTCTGTTAGATGTCAGAAATAGAAGAGGGGCAGACGTTGGAAGTGACCACCACCTAGTTTTGGCGGAATTCAGACTGAAAATAGTGGCAAATAGAACCAAGCTCAATCACAGGTGCAAGAAAATAGATGTGGCAAGATTAAAAGACCAACAGATCAAAGAAACATTTGCCCTTGAACTACAAAACAGATTCAAGGTCCTCTCTGAAGAAAACTTCATGGAAGAGGGAATTGAAACATGCTGGCAAAAAATCAAAGACAGTTATTTAGATGTGGGAGAAAAAATCTTAGGATGTAAGGCACATCAAAGGAAGGAATGGATCTCCGATGCTACGTGGAATGAAATCAGCCATAGGAAAGAACTAAAACTTAAATTAAATTTTTGTAAGACAAGAGCGCGGAAGATTGAAGCGTATAAAGAATACATGGAGGCGAACAAAAAAGTGAAAACATTGCTAGGTCGAGATAAAAGGAAATGGATAGATGAACAAGCAAAATTAGCAGAAGAGGCAGCAAGACAAGGAAATACGAAAGAGCTCTACAATATTACCAAACGGTTGTCAAAGAAGAACTTCAGACATGAAGGACCAGTTAAGAACAAGGATGGGGTGATGCTTACAACTCAACAAGCACAGCTACAGAGATGGGAGGAGCACTTCAAGGAACTGTTAAATTGTGAAGACTAGAGGAACAGGTAAGAGATGTTCCAGAGGAAGTCGAAGAAGATCAAGATATAAATTTGCAGTGCCCCACAATGGGCGAAATTAGGATTGCCTTGAAAACACTAAAAAAATACAAAGGCTCGAGGCCTAGACAACATAGCACCGGAGCTCTTAAAAGCCGATATTGAAAGTACTGTTAAAATGCTCCATCCTTTGCTGAAGCATATTTGGCTTGAAGAGAAATCTCCAAAGGAGTGGAAAAATGGTTTGGTGGTAAAGCTCCCAAAAAAGGGAAATTTGTCCGACAACTGGCGTGGTATTACATTGTTGTCAGTGCCCAGTAAGGTCCTCACCAGAATTATTTTAAACAGAATTAAAGAATCCCTTGAAAAGCGACTGCTTAAAGAACAGGCCGGTTTTAGGGCGCAACGCAGTTGTGTTGATCTTATTAACACTCTTAGGATCATTCTGGAGCAAAGCAAAGAATTCCAAGCAACCATGTACCTGGCATTCATTGATTTTCAAAAGGCCTTCGATTCCGTGAAGCATAAAGTGCTCTGGCAGGTGTTGCGGAAGTATGGCATACCACAGAAGATCTTAAACATCATAAAAGATCTATATGATGGCTACAAATGCTGCGTACTCCATAAGGGAGATATGACAGAGCCCATAAAAGTAATACTGGAGTCCGGCAGGGTTGCATTTTGTCACCAACACTTTTTCTACTCGTTCTAGACTCTGTTATGAGAAGAGTCTCAGCAGGCAGGAGACGAGGAATCCGGTGGGGGATCCACGAACGTCTGGAGGATTTGGATTTTGCAGACGACATAGTTTTATTAGCTCCAAGGCTGACTGATATGCAAGCTAAATTAAACTTGCTGAAAGAAGAAGCAGAGACTGCTGGCCTCAAGATGAATACAGGCAAAACAAAGAAAATGAGAGTAAATTCAGGGAACATGGAGGTGCCATTGTTAATAGGCGAGCAGCGGGTGGAGACTGTCAACTCATTCCTGTATCTGGGTAGTATAGTGGCGGAAGATGGTGGAGCTGGAGATGACGTGAAAAACCGCATTAAAAAGGCAAATGCTGCCTTCATACAATTGTATCCAATATGGAAAAATAGAAATATCACGTACAAAACAAAAATCCGTATTTTTAATACAAATGTGAAGGCTGTCCTTTTGTACGCCAGTGAAAGCTGGAAAATGGATAAAAAGATAACATCCCAGTTACAAAGCTTCATAAATAGATGTCTTCGACGCATCATGAATATCTGGTGGCCAAAAAAAAAAATGTAATAAGGAGCTCTGGCGAATAACAAACCATATACCTATAGAAGACCAGATACGAGAAAGAAAGTGGGGCTGGGTGGGGCACACCTTGAGAAAAGCAGATGGAGCCATCGAGAAAAAAGCATTGGATTGGAATCCTCAGGGAACAAGGAAGAGAGGAAGACCAAAGGCCACATGAAAGAGGACAGTGGAAGGGGAAGCAAAAAGAGTTGGCAAGACCTGGGCAGAATTGAGGCAAATGGCCAAAGACAGAGACGGATGGCGAGTTCTCCTAGATGACCTATGCCCCCATAAGGGCCAAAGGAATTAAGTCAAGTAAGCCATAGGCTTATTCTGCCTGTTTACAATCTCTGTATTTGAATACGCATTCCTATACCAGTTTCTCTGGCGCTCCAGCGATGTACAAATGTGAAAGCTGTGCATGTTTTTCTTTATTTGTACTATTCTAATTTTTAATTTGTAAATGTAGGATAAAACATTTATTGAAATAGATGTAATGCAAAATATGTAGAATGCCTGGTTAGATATACGAGAGGGCCTAGAGGCCCTAATCTTGTCAGGTTAAATAAACCAGTAAATACACTTTTAAAAAATTATTTCGGAAGTATCACTGAAATTATGACGTAACATCCTATAATATATTTGCGTCGATCAATTCTCTTCAAGTCAGGAACAGGCTTTTCTCACTCGCGGACATTACAGTAATCAATCGCCACAGCGCTGCAGCTCTCTCTGACCTAGCTAGTCGGGTAGGACAAGACACTCGCTTGCGTAATAGGGATTTTAAGTCTGAGGAACCACTCATACAAAGAGAGCTATGGCTAGTGTACTGTTTTGCTAAAAATACGGGTCACGTGAATGGTGTTATAGACAAAGAGATACAAGCGAATGATTGTACAAAAGACTCCTATCACGCTTTATCATGTAGGTAATGAATATTCCGTGTTACTTGCTTGTGCCAAACTTGTTTCACTTATACATGCTAGGCACCTTCAGTGGTATTTTTTGTTGACTTTCAAATTCCTTCTTGTCCTGTGAAGTCCGATGAGGGTCTTTTTATATGTGTTGTAGGTCTGTGATAGGAGTGCTTGACTGGCTGTAGCAATATACTGTCAACATTTACAGCCATTTCCCTCAGCTGCTGACTTGAATTATGTCTTTTCATATAGATAATAAAAAGAACGTTTGGTTATTGACATATTCGTATCCTGTCATCATCTAATATTGCTTCTAGGGATGGAAATTCGTCTCGCTCGAGAAAGTCGTAAAGTATCTAGGGAAGTAATGAACTGCGAAGACCTCTCTTGATTGGATATGCAGATCAACACAACAATAACCATATGACTTTCGGAAAAATGTCATCCACACAATTCCGAAGACTGAAAGAGCTGGCAAGTGCGAGAAATATCGCACAAACAGTTAACAGTTCATGCAGCCGAGTTACTTACAAGAATAATATACAGAAGAATGGAAAAAGAAAATTGAGGACATGTTAGATGACGATCAGTTTGGCTTTAGGAGAGGTAAAGGCACCAGAAAGGCAATTCTGGTGGTCCAATTGATAATGGAAGCAAGATTAAAGAAAACTCAAGACACGTTCATAGGATTAGTTGACTTGGAAAAAGCCTTCGACAATGTAAAATGGTGAAAGATGTTCGAAATTCTGAGAAAAATAGGGTAAGTTATAGGGAAAGACGGGTAATATACAAGAGCCGAGAAGGAATAATAAGAGTGGACGGCCAAGAATGAAGTGCTCTGATTGAATAGCGTGCAAAACCGAGATGTAGTCTTTCGCCTCTACTGTTCAATATGTACATCGAAGAAGCAATGATGGAAATAAAAGAAAGTTTCAGGAGTGGAATTAAAATTCAACGTGAAAGAATATCAATGATAAGATTCGTTGATGAGATTGCTATCCTGAGTGAGTGAAGAAGAATTACATGATCTCCTAGATGGAATGAACAGTCTTATGAGTATAGAATATGGATTGAGAGTAAACTGAAGAAAGACGAAATCAATGAGAAGTAGCAGAAATGGAAATAACGAGAAACTTAACATCAGGATTGATGAAACTTCCTGGCAGATTAAAACTGTGTGCCCGACCGAGACTCGAACTCGGAACCTTTGCCTTTCGCGGGCAAGTGCTCTACCATCTGAGCTACCGAGGCACGGCTCACGCCCGGTACTCACAGCTTTACTTCTGCCAGTATCTCGTCTCCTACCTTCCAAACTTTACAGAAGCTCTTCTGCGAACCTTGCAGAACTAGCACTCCTGAAAGAAAGGATATAGCGGAGACATGGCTTAGCCACAGCCTGGGGGATGTTTCCAGAATGAGATTTTCACTCTGCAGCGGAGTGTGCGCTGATATGAAACTTCCTGGCAGATTAAAACTGTGTGCCCGACCGAGACTCGAACTCGGGACCTTTGCCTTTCGCGGGCAAGTGCTCTACCATCTGAGCTACCGAAGCACGACTCACTGGCAGAAGTAAAGCTGTGAGTACCGGGCGTGAGTCGTGCTTCGGTAGCTCAGATGGTAGAGCACTTGCCCGCGAAAAGCAAAGGTCCCGAGTTCGAGTCTCGGTCCGGCACACAGTTTTAATCTTCCAGGAAGTTTCATATCAGCGCACACTCCGCTGCAGAGTGAAAATCTCATTCTGGATCAGGATTATGGTCACGAAGTAGATGAAGTTAAGAAATTCTACTACTTAGGCAGCAATATAACTAATGGCGGACGGAGTAAAGAGGACATCAAAAGCACGCTAGCAATGGCAAAAAGGGCATTCCTAGCCAAGGGAAGTCTACGAGTATCATACATAGGCCTTAAGTTGAAGAAGAAATTTCTGAGAATGTACGCTTGGAGCACAACATTGTATGGTAGTGATACGTGGACTGTGGGAAAACCGGAACAGAAGAGAATCGAAGCATTTGAGATGTGATGCTACAGGCGAATATTGAAAATTAATTGGATTGATAAGTTTAGAAATGAGGAGGTTCTGCACAGAATCGGAGAGGAAAAGAATATGTGGAAAACATTGACAAGGGGAAGAGACAGTGTGACAGGAAATCTGTTAAGACATCTGGGAATGTCTTCCAGGGCACTATACGGAGCTGAAGAGGGCAAAAACTCTAGAGGAAGACAGAGATTGGAATACATCCAGCAAATAATTGAGGACATAGATTGCAAGTTCTACTCTGAGATGAAGAGGTTGGCACAAGAGAGGAATTGGTGGTGGGCCGCATTAAACCAGTCAGAATACTGAAGACTCAGAAAAACTATTCCCTGGATTGCCCACCAGATTAGGCCTAAGGCTCTGTCTACAGAGCTTTACTTACGCCACACACTGGCCAGCTGCGGCAATCGTGCTCTTAAAACCCCCGCAAACGCAAGTCAACTGTGTCAGTTGTGTCGACGAGCGGCTTTAAACGACCGCAATTTGTGTGGAAGCAACAGTTTGTTTCCTAGAAGAAATGACACAGCTAAAACCAATTGTGACGGTATTCAAAACAAACGGTTTTTTTTTTCATTGAATAAAGTTGTATTTGTTCTTCCACTGAGTTAGTCTGCTTTGCCTTTGTTCTAAATATTGTATTAAAGATCATAATTGCTAAAGATGAAAGAAAACTAAGATGGATAGAAAGTGTAAGATGGCAAGAACTATGCCCCTTACATGAAGTCATTAAAGATCACCTAACTCACGTTGAGCGAACAGTAGGGCTGAACAAAAATGACTGACAAGGCACAAGGGTATAGTATGGACCTATTGGAATAATTAATGTTGGGTGATGGTTTTAAAGTAATTCACACGACATGAAAAACTTTGTGGAAATGCGTCGATTTACTGGAGGTTAGTATACAGAGTTGACCGCGGCGCGCGGTTGGGGAGCGGCGAAGGGAAGCGACAATAGGCAGCTTAGGGCGGATCAGACTCTTGAGAAAGCAGTAACGCGACGCGGCCTCCAGCCGCCTTAAGATGAGTGACAGTGAGTTGGTGGTTGACCCCATGCTGGTGTACCGGGAACATGTACACCTGTTGATAAATGTCCGCATTCCGTTTTCAGTGAAACATGCGAGAAAGTCGTGCAAAGCTGCGGTGGAGTGGTCAACAGAGGTCAAAATATGTGTGTTCATGACTACAGCAACTTCACGCTGAATTCATGATCCACAGAGTCTGAAGTAAATCAGGTGAAGAGTGACAGAATGAAATACACCGGCTTCCGATGGGAATGTAGGACCTAGGAATTTGAAGTACTCTCCTGGGAGTCAGAATTCCGGAAAACTTGGTGTTGTGCAGACGCTAACCTTGATGGGTGGCCTGGGAGGAGCTAAAAATAGAAGAAGTTGAGAGGAAGGGAAATTTTGTGGGAATTTGTTCACTTCCAGACCAGGCATTGGTCAGCACTGGGAAGTGACGCATAATTAACACGACTTGCGCTGCAATTGGCGTAAGTGATTTTCCTGGAGGGGAAACCGAGGCGAAGAGTGGACTGGGAGAAGTCCCCGTAGAGGTCTTCTGTTCTCAGCTTGCCTAGAGTGCGGACGTGGCATTCTTTACTCAGCTTGTCTGGGAAAGCATCTCTGCAGTTTAGGACCTAGCAAATGGAACGATTGAGCTTGGAGATAGGAAGTTTTGGTTCAGCTATATACTGAGCAAGAGTGAATAGACGAGCGCAGCCTTGCAGCACCATGAGGTCGGCCGACGTCTCCACAACGACGCCGCTCCGCCACGCTGTATTCGGTGATATTGCGCCCTCTCCGGCCACTGATTAATTTGTTGGATCACGTCGGCAAAGTTTCCATGAGGGTTTCATGGGCCGTGTATTGTAGAATTCTTCTCGCACTTCGCATTACGCCTGGGTCAGTTGATAGGAATTACTTTTGAGTTATCGTGCTTTACTCCACGCAAACGCAATTTATTACGACTGCCTGATAGGAGAGTCTTGTAATGTGATGATTGAAGGTCAGGAGTTAAAATAAATTTGTGCTAATCGACTGCATCTGTTTTCAATCAAGTACTTGAAATCCCAAGTCACTTTCTTAATTAATTTTATGTTCAACATTTGCATCTGGTGTTCAATAGCTGAATATAACATCAATGTGAACCCCTTTTTAATTAAAAGTAATCAATTCTGCATAAATTAATGTCAACACTGCCACCCCAGTTCAATCAGGGGTCACAGGGCCATATTACTTTTTTGTGTTACCCGATATTGCGGCAGTTTTGAACTCTCTGTTGATCTGTTAGTCAATTAGTTGGGGTGAACGCACGCCAAAACCAGTTAAGTGACGGGTGGGGTGTTACAAACGTTGTTTACTGCACAGTCAGTAAGCGAAAAAATAACTATTCTCCGTTCTTAATCCAATCAATGTAAATGTTTTCATCGTGGATAGTGTTATTTAGTTCCCTGATTCCTCATACACTTATAACCTTACACGTCAAGCACATCTTGAACTGCAACCCAAACAAGTGCAATAATTCCAAGTTTGGGATGGAATCGGAGGCCTGTGTTCCACTGAAAGAACAACGGTCAACATGAAGTCCTGGTATAGTGAAGGCAAACGTGCGCGAAATAGCACAACACAGCCACACTCAGTGTAGGACCAGCCACCTAAGCGAGAGGGGCGGACTACTGTAGCAGCAGCAGGAGCAGTCTTGTGTTAGTACATAGTATTTGGTTTAGTTCAGTGCTTTTCTCGAGAACTTCTATGATGAAATTAATATTATTCGTATTTTTATCTGATTGACTAGTGTTTATTTATATTTAGTTTTCGTGCACTCATTTCGTGCATTAGCTTTTGTGTGACCTGAATTTCTAGTGAAAAGTAACTGCCGATACGTCTGTTTCCAGTAGAGCTATTTATTTTTGTTTTAAGAGCTTGCGGAATTGTGACCTTTCGTATAGCGAGAAATCTGCGCAGCAGATTTTAATGTTCGTTTATCCATCTCGTTTATATTTTGTGAACATCCCAACTTCATTAGAAGTACAGTCTGGTAATTTTCTTTCTAGCTGGGGTCTGTTTCTTCTTTCCTAACTGGTCATAACTGCTTTGTTTGTATTTTTTGATATTTCTTACTGTTCTTTTTACACACTATGAACCCCGTGTGGGGTTGTTAGTCCCCCATCGGGCGCCTCCCCAGGTGGAGGATAGGGGAACACTCACCAGATATGGCGCGTACCGGAGAAATAAAATACCGGGGGTGGACCAAAACTAGCGTGGCTAGGACAAGTCACTGAGCCATAGAGAAGGCAATGTTCCTAGGGCTAGACCCCCAAGTATAAAGCCTCTGGTCCTCCAGGCTGCGCGTTGTGCAGAGGGCTACCTCCCCCCTCATGGAAAACAAGATCTGGTCAGGATAATCTACACGTGCCTCGGAAACAGAACTGTCTTAATTGGAACAAATCTCAGAAACGAAAACCGGACTTAAGATTTGGAACACGGAATGTAAGAAGTTTGTTCAGGCCAGAAATCATGCAAACTCTAGTCAGCCAACTAGAAAAATACACACTACAAATTGTAGCACTGTAGGAAATCAGATGGCCAGGAACAGGGTCTGTAAAAACAAGCACATGAAGATTGTGGTGACCATCGAGAATTTGCAACAGGCTTTTATGTTAGTAGCACAGTGCTAAACTTGGTAAAAGAACTCAAATCCATAAATAACAGAATTTCATAGATAACAATTGGTGGGCAAAGCATGGATGTAACCTTTCTTAATGCACATGCTCCTTGTGAAGACAAAGATGAACTCATGAAAGAAGAATTCTATAGCCAACTGAATCTCACATATGACTGACTGCCAAACCATACTATTAAAGTAATACTTAGAGACTTCAGTGCTAAGGTAGGAAGAAAGACAACTTACAGGCCTGTCTTTGGAAATGCCAGTACATATAAAAGTAATGACAATGGTAGCCGTTTGATTACATTCGCTGTAGATCACAACTTATGCAAAAAAAAAATGGTTCAAATGGCTCTGAGCACTATGGGACTAAATATCTGAGGTCATCAGTCCCCTAGAACATAGAACTACTTAAACCTAACTAACCTAAGAACATCACACACACCCATGCCCGAGGCAGGATTCGAACCTGCGACCGTAGCAGTCATGCGGTTCCGGACTGAAGTGCCTAGAACCGCACGGCCACCGCGGCCGGCCAACTTGTGCATATCTAGTACCTTGTTCCCCCATAAAAATATTCATAAAGGGACATGGATATCACCTGATGGCCAAACTTTAGACCAGATAGATCATGTATGTACCCAAAAAGGTTTTGCAAATTGCATCAAGGACACCAAGTCATACAGAGGAGCGAACTGTGACACTGATCATTGCCTAGTAATAACTAAAATGACAGTAAAATTTACGGAAGTCACAAAGACAATCACCAAAAGGGTAATCTATAATGTAAATACGTTAAAGGAGCCAGAAAGAAAGGAACAGTTTGTGGCAGAACTAACTGGGAAGATAACAAATGTGGAGCATATGGAGTCTGGTCACAATCACATAAATGAGGACTGGACAAAAATCAAAACCACCCTGGATGAAGCTACTGCAAAAGTTTTGGGAAAACGGAAAAAAAACTAACCGGCTATGGTTCAACCGCATATGCAAAAGAAAAATTGATGAAAGAAAGAAAGCTAGAAAGGAGTGGTTAGAAAACATGAACAATATACAACTAAAAGAGAACTTTACTCGAATAAGGAAAGAAACATGAAAAGTTCTTAGACAGGAAAAAAGGAAATATTACAAAAAATGGTTCAAATGGCTCTGAGCACTATAGGACTTAACATCTGAGGTCATCAGTCCCCTAGACTTAGAACTACTTAAATCTAACTAACCTAAGGACATCACACGCATCCATGCCCGAGGCAGGATTCGAACCTGCGACCATGGCAGCAGCGCTTTTCCGGACTGAAGCGCCTAGAACCGCTCAGCCACAGCGGCCGGCGGAAATATTACAGTGATACACTTAACGAGGCGGAGGAGGCTCTCACTCCCACAGGACTAGACAAATGTATCTATGGGTTATCTAAGACACACACACACACACACACACACACACACACACACACACACACACACACACACACACTCATCTGCAGAAAACTGAGAACCTGTCTTTGCACTGTAAGTTGCATTTGACTAGTCGCTGTTGCAACACTGGAGGAGGAACAAAATACAGCAAAATCGTCCACAAATAAGGAGCACTATACAGGGCTCCTTATCATACACATGATATTGTTAATGGCTTTGGCAAAGAGGGTAACACAAAGCACTGCCCCGAGGGACATCATCCTCCTGCTCAAAACGAACTGACAACTTATCACCAACGCAGGATATAAAAAGTCGCTTCGACAGGAAAGACAATGTGAAGATGGAGAGGTGGCCATAAAAGCCCCACTTATGGAGTTGCCTGAGAATATGGTGTCTCCAAGTAGTATCGTATGCCTTACTGATATCAAAGAACATGCTGAGAAGTGATCGTTACATAGGAAATCCTGCTGAATAGCCACCTCTAGTAAGGTGGGGGTTGTCGACAGTGGACCAGAATCCACACTGAGAGTCTCTAACTACCAGACGATGGCTGTGTGCTCCAGGGTTGTTGTTCCAACGCAGCTTGTTATGGCAATACTGCAGTAACTAGTGAGACATGTGTGGTCCTTTCCTGGTTTGATCAAAATGGTCCTTCCCCATGAGCCAGGGGAGTGACCCGTCTGCCACATCAGATTAAAATTCTGAGGAGGATTTCCTTTGACAGTACTGGCAAATGTCAAAGCATGCAGTACCGTATTTCGTCATGACTGGGTGCAGTATCACGAGTCTCAGACAGTACCGATTCAAATTCTCACATGTAGAAAGGGCTGTTTAAGATTCAGAATTGTGCGACCTTAAGTCCAACTTGCCTCTCTCTGCGATCGCAGTGAGGGATAAAACGCCAGATTCTGGCTGACTTCAGCAGTAGTCACTGCAAAATGCTGTCATCGTCTGAATGATGTTTCGGGGCGTTGTTTGGAGACATCCTTGTTTCAGCACTGTGTTTAGTGGAAATCCTTCTGATGGTTTCCCATGCTTTTTAGAATAAGTGGAACGGTTGATGGAGTCCAGGAAGGCTTGCTGTGACTTTTCTTTGTTCTCCTTAATTATGCGTTGAGCCTTGGCTCTCACAACTCGAAAAGCTGTGAGGTTGTCTGCTGTTGGGTGGCATTTAAACTGTCAAAGAGCTGCACATTGCCCTGGATTGCTGAATGGTACTCGTCAGTCCACCAAGGTACAGGTTTCCTCCTAATGTGACCTGGGATGGATAAGTCAGTGGCATGATAGATCAAATCATGTGATATGGTACACCCATTCCTGGATACAGTTGTGGTGTCCAAACACAGCCAGCCAGCTAACAGAATCCAGTTAGCCCTCCTGAACATCCATTTCAGTGGCTTCTATTCAAGCAATCCTCCATACAATAGGTGGAACCACAGTGGGAAGTGATCGCTGGCAAAAAACAAGTGGAACTGTCTGTGTTGAGGACGCACAGCTCCTGAGACATCATGAGGTTCTCCAAGACTCAACCCCTGGGGCAAGTATAGTTTGATCCAGATAATACACTATGGGCATTGAAAGCAGCCTGCAGAAGAAATGGTCAGGGGAGTTGTTCTATAAAATCCATTAGAGCCTCAGAGTCAATCGCATCCTGCAGAGGTAAAGAGCAAACAGTGATCCTCTGACATCCATGAAGTTCAGCTGCAACCACTTGCAGGTGAGTAGACAGATGGAGAGCAGCGGAGTGGTGCGCATTTTCGACTAACAAAGTGTTTCCTCCCTTGGCCCTTTCCTGTCAGGTCATCCTTGCAGTAGATTGTATAGCCCCATAGTACAAAGGCATTGAGTTTCCTGCAAACACAAGCTCAAAGGGCATTCCTGTGCTAACAGTTTCAGTTCCTCTGCATGTGTCCTGAACCCATTAATGTTCCACTGTAATATGGGATCCATCTGTCACAGGAGTTGCACTTTCACCCTGCCTTACCGTAATGGAGGTGAACCCGTAGAGAGTGGAGGCTCAGTGTTGGTGCCAGATGTCTGCCCCAGCTAACATCAACGTCCATTGGTTTTGTAGATGAGTCATGAGGGATGTCATAGAGAGAGATGCCAACACCATCAGGCTGCTTATTTTCTTTCTCCACTGGCAGCTGATCATTCATCTTAGACTTTTTTTCCTGGGGAGTTTTCAGAGATAAAGCCACGGAGGTGGTATGAGTAGTGGCAGTGCTGGTTGGTGGACCAGTTTGAATGTGTGGAGGAGCAGGGAGCTCCACAGTGCCAGCAACCAGGGCCTTGTCTGATGTTCTGTAAGGAAGTATGGGCTTCAAAGTAACTGCAGCAGCACAAGTGGATTGACAAATGTAAATACTAATGCTTACAGTAGTAACATCCATTTTTGTAGCAGTATCGGTCTTCTGAACCAGCTGTTTAAGAACAGACACAAAGGAGGTCATGAACTTCAGGGCCTGCATGGCCTTATAGATCTTTTGGCCTCACCAGACATGATACGCTTAGATGTTTTGATCTCCCACACTTTCCTTTCTTCAAGGAAGACACTGCAGTCCCTACTCTAGGCAGGGTGATCCCAAGAGCAGTTTTCACACTTTGGAGGAGATGAACAAGCAACTTCTGCATGGGCAATCTTACTGCATTCGCCTCAAGTGGCTTCTCCCTTACACCCTAAGGTGGTGTACCCAATGTGCTGGCAAGTCAAATTGTGGCATAGGGTTGGGAGAATAAGGCTCCACGCTGAGGTGTAGGAAACCTGTCTTAATGTGCTACAAATGTTTCGTGCTGCTGAATATCAGTACAAACAAGTCTGATTTCACTAGATCGTCATCCACCCATTTCATTATGTTCTGGACATCAACAATGCCTTTCTAGGACCACTCAGCTTTCAGTTCTTGGAGAACGTCAACCAGATCCCAGTAACCCACAACACCTTTGCTGTAGTTCAAGACGTGCAGTTCACTTTCTATTGCATACTCTCTGACGCAGTGAGCTTTCTGGATGCTCTTCACTTGTTGTGAATTAGGCATTTCTACCAACAGGACGCGGTTTTGCACGCGCTTGACAGATTTTAAAGTTCCAGTTATGCCCTCTAAAACTTTTTGTGTGCAGAAAGATGAAACTTTCTCAAAGCTGCCCTCATTTCAGTTAACTGTAAGAACACATTCAAGCCACCAGCATGCGTTTTGTTACTAGAGCCTGAAAGACTGAGCAATCTCAGAGTCTGGAGGACTGGCTACAAAAGCCCTATTGTTCAATAGTCTGTTGGTACCTACCAGTGGTCCACCCTATCCGCTGGAAGGAGAGGTGAATTTCGAGGGTTGCACCTCAGCCCCATGAGAAGCTAGCGAAATAAAAGTTCTCCTAGACAGTGCACTGCATGCCTAGGTAAGCCTTATACGACTGATGTTCGGCAGTTTCCACAGAGGTTTCCCACTAACGACTGTATAATCTCAAGAGCTATGGATCTCATCGGCGTGCAGCACACCTTGAGGTTGAGGAGTTTTTTATAAAGGTTTTTACCATCTTTGCGGTCCAGGAGGTCAGGCCAAGATCCCCAGTCCCTGTGACACACAACGTTCCACTGCCGCACCATACAGTGGTCGCTGTAGCATCCCCAGAACTTAACAACGACAGAGGACAGGCGGCGCGTCCAGTTCCCAGCTCAGGACCCCAGGCTCACAAAGCCCGTATCCAGCAAACGAATGCTGAGGCCCTGAGGGTGTGACCTCTTGTGTAAGTATTTTTGATTGATGTTTTTCATCAGCATTTCACTTATTTAAGACTTTTAGCACTCATTACATCATATAAAATATTTTCTATTTATATCTGCATATACTTTACATCACAGTGAAATTTTTCGTTTGGAATCAACATCACACCTCACGTAACTCATGTCACTGCTTTATGTTTTGCGGAAGGGATTACTTTTTATATGAGGTGTGATAAAAAAGTAATGCGAATTTTTGCTTTTCTTAAAGAATCTCTACTTACAAACATCAACTGCGTCTCCTTCAAACTAGCCCCCTCAGATATAATACACTTATGCCGCTTTTTCCCATCTTGGAAGCACTTCTGGAATTCACTTTTCATTATGATATTCACCTCCTTCACTGATTCTCTTTCTATCTCATCAGTGGCTACAAAACGACGTCCTTTCACGGCTCTCTTCAGCCCCGGGAATAGAAAGAAGTCGCAGGGGGCCATGTCCGGCAAATACGGTGGCTGAGGCGACATAATGGTTTTGTTTTTGATAAAAAAAAAAACACGAACAAGCATTGAGCTGTGAGCGGGAGCATTATTGTGATGCAATTTCCATAAGTGGTTTTGTCAAAGTCCTGGTCATTTTCATCCGATTGCTTCACTCATATGGTGCTTAAGTTCCAGGTAGTGTTCCTTACTGATCATGCAATCGTAAGGCATGAACTCACTATCCATTATCCCTTTGCAATAGAAGAAAACAGTGAGAAGAACCTTCAAATGTGGTCAAACTTGTCGATCTATTTTTTGGGTTTGGCTCTGCAGATAGTTTTCATTGGGACGACAGGGCCTCGGTTTCGGCGCCATACCCGTATATCCATGTTTTGCCACCTATTATAACATTCCTTAGAAGTTCTGGATCGTTGTCAACTTTACTCAGCAAAATCCTGAGCGATATATGCGCAACGTCATTTTAGGTCGAAATCGAACAGTTTCGGAACAAATTTTGCTGCTGCACATCTCATGCACAAAACATCCGAAATATTACTTGGCATGTCCCAAAGGACATCCCGACATCATCATGATCTCATGGTGATTCGGCGACTTTCCAGAACCATTTTCCTTAGGTCTTCCACATTGTCGTCAGAAATTGATGTACTATGGCGACCATAGCGGTCGCCATCCTCAACTTTTCGACCTTCTTTGAAAGGTTTACACCACTCGTAAACTCGAGTCTTACTCATAGTCGATTCGCCAAGAGCCACTGTCAACATTTCGAATGTGGTGTTGTACTCGAAAAAATGAAAAAAAAACCAGGTACAACCTTTTCAACTGTCAACAATAAACTAAATATTCAAAATAGCTGAAAATACAATTATACATCAGGAAAATGTGTACCAAAAAGATGAAAAAAAAGTTTTGAAAAACGTACGTACAATGCCTGCGGAATTATACCTTCAGCTGTGATCGAAACTGTTGATTATTTTTTGATCACATCTCGTATCTACTACCAGTAACTTATTTACACTTTTTTTTTCAATTTTGTAAGTGGGGAATTTACCAGCTTCAAGGAGCAATTTTAGTTACTGGGTTGACACTTGCCTGGCGGAACAGTGTAATGTAGCTTTGGTCTATTTGATGTATACACGAATCAGCTTTTCGTCCTTTTTATTTATATTCTTGTTTTATACCAGAAAAAACGTATAATTTCCATTACGGCGGAGAGAAGCTCAGATCTTAATGTTTGGCTAAAGGGGCTGGAGGAATATGATTTAGAAGAATTATCTTTCGACTGTGATAGTGACATCGGTTATTGTGATAATGATAATTTAGCATCAAACAATCATTGCTCTGAGAGACAACACGAGGCAAGTGAATGTGAAGAGTGTGGCGAAGACGGGGGTTTAGATGAATTTTTAGGAATTAATGGAACCACTAAGTGGAGTAAAAAGGCGCTTACCAGGATCAAACGACGAAACTAAATATGCTAAAACAGAAATAGATGCATTGCGACTATTTGTTGATGATGTAATAAACAGTACAATTGCGAAATATATAAATCAGTACATTCAGAAAATGAAGATTAATTTTTCCAGAGACACGGATGCTCGTCTGACAGATGAAATAATCGTCCTGGTTGGAATCATTTTCCTTATTGGTTCTCACCTCTGTAGCAGGACAAGCATCAAAACAAGTGTGGGGAAAACTCCGAAGGATTTGGAATAGAAGCTTGCTCTTTAGCAAAGAGCGAACATGGATTTAGTTTTTTTGGTGCGAGGTCTCCACTTTCGTGACTGTAGCACAAGAATGGACAGGAGAAAAACAGATAAGCCGGCTCCAGTTCGCGATGTTATAGCACAATTTATGAAGAATTTTCAGCTTTACCTCAAAGTTGATGAACAACAGCTTCATTTCAGGGGGAAGTGTTCCTTCTGAAAGGTTACTCCAAGAAAACCTGCCAAAGACGATGTAAAAGTAGTCGCACGCAGAATTATGTACATGATGAATTTAGAAATACGTTGTGGAAAACAAGAACCAGGGCCTAATTAGTCCACAA
The DNA here is from genome assembly GCF_021461395.2 of Schistocerca americana. NCBI lineage: Eukaryota > Metazoa > Arthropoda > Insecta > Orthoptera > Acrididae > Schistocerca > Schistocerca americana. The sequence goes on from NC_060119.1 coordinate 549,051,472, forward strand.
TACTGGAAAATATGCCTTTCGCCTTGCCAAACCAATTTATGGATCTAATAGGAACATTACTGGCGATAATTGGTTTTCCACCATCCCTCTGGTGGAAGCATTATTTTGAAAAATGATAAATGAAAGGGAGCTGCGAAAGGATTCCTTCCAAATAAAAACAAGCAACTGAATTCTTCTGTTTTTAATTTTTTTTAAAAAATAAGACTTGTTCCGTACAACCAAAGAAAGATCAAATCCACGATTTCGATATCTTCAATGCACGAGGATGATTCAAGTGATGCATCTACTGGTGGTAAAAGGAAACTCGAAATAATCACTTTTTACAGTGAGACAAAAGTTCCTGTTGTTGCAGTGGACCAGTTTTGCGCAAACTATTCGGAGGCGGGGAACACAGAGAGATGGCCTGCTATTATTTTCTTCGATCTTCTGAAGTGGTCTGGGATAAAGGCACGGTGCATATGCTCATTGCGTAATCGCTGTGAAACAGTCGAACGAGATGATTCTATAAAATCATTTTGCTGGGAGCTGATTTCACTACAAATATAAAGACGCTTCGAAACTCCTCAGGTGCCTGTCAAAATTAAGAAAACAGATGCTCTTTTACTCAATATAGAAGTACGAAAATTTAGTCAACCTTTTAACAGACCTATGGGTTCAGGGTGGGAAAGGTGCCACATCCGCGGTGGATGGAAAAATAAAACTGCCGGAAGGTCCTGCTCAAATTGTATCTAAACTGGATATGTCCAGATTATTGTTTCGACGTGAGTAATGTCTGTTTTGAATAATTTCATTTCCATTTATTAATTTTGTCAAATTTACGTTTATAAAATACACTGTTTTTTTAGTTTACTAAGTTTGTACACTCCTGGAAATGGAAAAAAGAACACATTGACACCGGTGTGTCAGACCCACCATACTTGCTCCGCACACTGCGAGAGGGCTGTACAAGCAATGATCACACGCACGGCACAGCGGACACACCAGGAACCGCGGTGTTGGCCGTCGAATGGCGCTAGCTGCGCAGCATTTGTGCACCACCGCCGTCAGTGTCAGCCAGTTTGCCGTGGCATACGGAGCTCCATCGCAGTCTTTAACACTGGTAGCATGCCGCGACAGCGTGGACGTGAACCGTATGTGCAGTTGACGGACTTTGAGCGAGGGCGTATAGTGGGCATGCGGGAGGCCGGGTGGACGTACCGCCGAATTGCTCAACTCGTGGGGCGTGAGGTCTCCACAGTACATCGATGTTGTCGCCAGTGGTCGGCGGAAGGTGCACGTGCCCGTCGACCTGGGACCGGACCGCAGCAACGCACGGATGCACGCCAAGACCGTAGGATCCTACGCAGTGCCGTAGGGGACCGCACCGCCACTTCCCAGCAAATTAGGGACACTGTTGCTCCTGGGGTATCGGCGAGGACCATTCGCAACCGTCTCCATGAAGCTGGGCTACGGTCCCGCACACCGTTAGGCCGTCTTCCGCTCACGCCCCAACATCGTGCAGCCCGCCTCCAGTGGTGTCGCGACAGGCGTGAATGGAGGGACGAATGGAGACGTGTCGTCTTCAGCGATGAGAGTCGCTTCTGCCTTGGTGCCAATGATGGTCGTATGCGTGTTTGGCGCCGTGCAGGTGAGCGCCACAATCAGGACTGCATACGACCGAGGCACACAGGGCCAACACCCGGCATCATGGTGTGGGGAGCGATCTCCTACACTGGCCGTACACCACTGGTGATCGTCGAGGGGACACTGAATAGTGCACGGTACATCCAAACCGTCATCGAACCCATCGTTCTACCATTCCTAGACCGGCAAGGGAACTTGCTGTTCCAACAGGACAATGCACGTCCGCATGTATCCCGTGCCACCCAACGTGCTCTTGAAGGTGTAAGTCAACTACCCTGGCCAGCAAGATCTCCGGATCTGTCCCCCATTGAGCATGTTTGGGACTGGATGAAGCGTCGTCTCACGCGGTCTGCACGTCCAGCACGAACGCTGGTCCAACTGAGGCGCCAGGTGGAAATGGCATGGCAAGCCGTTCCACAGGACTACATCCAGCATCTCTACGATCGTCTCCATGGGAGAATAGCAGCCTGCATTGCTGCGAAAGGTGGATATACACTGTACTAGTGCCGACATTGTGCATGCTCTGTTGCCTGTGTCTATGTGCCTGTGGTTCTGTCAGTGTGATCATGTGATGTATCTGACCCCAGGAATGTGTCAATAAAGTTTCCCCTTCCTGGGACAATGAATTCACGGTGTTCTTATTTCAATTTCCAGGAGTGTATATGTTTCGTAATTGTACTCATTTTTATACAATTTAAGATGATTATTTGTTTCAAAATAAAGCATTTTAACGTACAATTTTGTTTTATTAATCACATATATAGCAATAACAAATTTTGATAAAATTGAAAATAGACTGTAAAACATTGAAACTTTCAATGCATAGCTATTGTCATCCAAGTGCCCTATCGCATAACTTTTCTAGGCGCGATCACTGGAGGGTTAAGGAGAGCAATAAGAGAAGCTAGAATGAAATTTTCACTCTACAGCGGAGTGTGCGCTGATATGAAACTTCCTGGCAGATTAAAACTGTGTGCCGGACCGAGACTCGAACTCGGGACCTTTGCCTTTCGCGGGCAAGTGCTCTACCAACTGAGCTACCCAAGCATGACTCACGCCCCGTCCTCACAGCTTTACTCCTGCCAGTACCTCGTCTCCTACCTTCCAAACTTTACAGAAGCTCTCCTGCGAACCATGCATGTTTTAATCTTCCAGGAAGTTTCATATCAGCGCACACTCCGCTGTAGAGTGAAAATTTCATTCCAGAAACATCCCCCAGGCTGTGGTTAAGCCATGTCTCCGTAATATCCTTTCTTTCAGGAGTGCTAGTTCTGCATGGTTCGCAGGAGAGCTTCTGTAAAGTTTGGAAAGTAGGAGACGAGGTACTGGCAGGAGTAAAGCTGTGAGGACTGGCCGTGAGTCGTGCTTGGGTAGCTCAGTTGGTAGAGCACTTGCCCGCGAATGGCAAAGGTCCCGAGTTCGAGTCTCGCTCCGGCACACAGTTTTAATCTGCCAGGAAGTTTCAATAAGAGAAGCGTTCAATGAGTGAATTTTGCCAAGCGATCTGAGTAAAAACCCTAAGCGATGTGGTCTCTGTAAAATCAGCAAGCGGTTTAAAATCCTCTATACATTCACTCAGTCACCATACCGGCACCAAAAAGTAAGATAACAGAGAGATGGTTGACATACTGACTTCTGTCTTCCGAAATGGTTTCATCGTGGAAGATGATCATACGTATATCGAAATGGCAGGTACAACCGATCGCTGAAAAGAAAAGCAATTTTAGTTGCTTAGTAGTGGAAAGGCATCATCAGGACTATATGAGATACCTGTAAGATTCTACAAAGGTTATGCGAAAGAACTTGCTCCCCTTCACGCAGCAGTTTATTGTAGGCTGCTGGAGCAACGAGGGGTATTTAGCGACCGAAAAAAAGAGGCCATTTCTCATTTTCAAGAAGGGTTATAGGACAGACTCACATAATTATAGGTCTCTATCGCTGTGGTCAATCTGTTGTGGAATTATGGAACATGTTTTATGCTAAAGTATTATGATGTTTTTGGAGAACAAAAATTTGCTCTATAAAAATCAAAGGTGAACATTAAATTACTATTATCTCTCTCTACCCCCCCTCCCCCCACCCCCCCCCCCCCCCATGAACCATGGACCTTGCCGTTGGTGGGGAGGCGCAACCACAATGGAGGGGTACCTGTTGAGAGGCGAGACAAACGTGTGGTTCCTGAAGAGGGGCAGCAGCCTTTTCAGTAGTTGCAGGGGCAACAGTCTGGATGATTGACTGATCTGGCCTTGTAACACTAACCAAAACGGCCTTGCTGTGCTGGTACTGCGAACGGCTGAAAGCAAGGACAAACTACAGCCGTAATTTTTTCTGAGGGTATGCAGCTTTATTTTATGATTAAATGATGATGGCGTCCTCTTGGGTCAAATATTGCGGAGGTAAAATAGTCCCCCATTCGGATCTCCGGGCGGGGACTACTCAGGAGGACGTCGTTATCAGGAGAAAGAAAACTGGCGTTCTACGGATCTGAGCGTGGAATGTCAGATCCCTAAATCGGGCAGGTAGGTTAGAAAATTTAAAAAGGGAATTGGATAGGTTAAAGTTAGATATAGTGGGAATTAGCGAAGTTCGGTGGCAGGAGGAACAGGACTTCTGGTCAGGTGAGTACAGGGTTATAAATACAAAATCAAATAGGGGTAATGCAGGAGTAGGTTTAATAATAATGAATAAAAAATAGGTGTACGGGTAAGCTACTACAAACAGCATAGTGAACACGTTATTGTGGCCAAGATAGATACGAAGCCCACACCTACTACAGTAGTACAAGTTTCTATGCCAACTAGCTCTGCAGATGATGAAGAAATTGATGAAATTTATGATGAGATAAAAGAAATTATTCAGGTAGTGAAGGGAGACGAAAATTTAATAGTCATGGGTGACTGGAATTCGAGAGTAGGAGAAGGGAGAGAAGGGAACACAGTAGGTGAATATGGATTGGGGGTAAGAAATGAAAGAGGAAGCCGTCTGCTAGAATTTTGCACAGAGCATAAATTAATCATAGCTAACACTTGGTTTAAGAATCACGAAAGAAGGTTGTATACATGGAAGAACCCAGGAGATACTAAGAGGTATCGGATAGATTATATAATGGTAAGACAGAGATTTAGGAACCAGGTTTTAAATTGTAAGACATTTCCAGGGGCAGATGTGGATTCTGACCACAATGTATTGGTTATGAACAGTAGATTAAAACTGAAGAAACTACAAAAAGGTGGGGATTTAAGGAGATGGGACCTGGATAAACTGACTAAACCAGAGGTTGTAGAGAGTTTCAGGGAGAGCATGAGGGAACAATTGACAGGAATGGGGGAAAGAAATACAGTAGAAGAAGAATGGGTAGCTCTGAGGGATGAAGTAGTGAAGCCAGCAGACGATCAACTAGGTAAAAAGACGAGGGCTGGTAGAAATCCTTGGGTAGCAGAAGAAATATTAAATTTAAATGATGAAAGGAGAAAATATAAAATTGCAGTAAATGAAGCAGGCAAAAAGGAATACAAAAGCCTCAAAAATGAGATCGACAGGAAGTGCAAAACTGCTAAGCAGGGTTGGCTAGAGGACAAATGTAAGGTTGTAGAGGCTTATCTCACTAGGGGTAAGATAGATACTGCCTACAGGAAAATTAAAGAGACTTTTGGAGAAAAGAGAACCACTTGTATGAATATCAAGAGCTCAGATGGAAACCCTTTTTTAAGCAAAGAAGGGAAAGCAGAAAGGTGGAAGGAGTATATAGAGGGTCTATACAAGGGCGATGAAGTTGAGGACAATATTATGGAAATGGAAGGGCATGTAGATGAAGATGAAATGGGAGATACGATACTGCTTTAAGAGTTTGACAGAGCACTGAAAGACCTGAGTCGAAACAAGGCACCGGGAGTAGACAACATTCCATTAGAACTACTGACGGCCTTGGGAGAGCCAGTCATGACAAAACTCTACCATCTGGTGAGCAAGACGTATGAGACAGGCGAAATAGCCTCAGACTTCAAGAAGAATATAATAATTCCAATCCCAAAGAAAGCCGGTGTTGATAGATGTAAAAATTACCGAACTATCAGTTTAATAAGTCACAGCTGCAAAATAATAACGCGAATTCTTTACAGACGAATGGAAAAACTGGTAAAGTCGACCTCGGGGAAGATCGGTTTGGATTCCGTAGAAATGTTGGAACACGTGAGGCAATATTGAACTTACGCCTTATCTTAGAAGAAAGATTAAGGAAAGGAAAACATACGTTTCTAGCATTTGTAGAATTAGAGAAAGCTTTTGACAATGTTGACTGGAATACTCTCTTTCAAATTCTAAAGGTGGCAGGGGTAAAATACAGGGAGCGAAAGGCTACTTACAATTTGTACAGAAACCAGATGGCAGTCATAAGAGTCGAGGGGCATGAAAGGGAAGCAGTGGTTGAGAAGGGAGTGAGACAGGGTTGTAGCCTATCCCCGATGTTATTCAATCTGTATATTGAGCAAGCAGTAAAGGAAACAAAAGGATAATTCGGAGTAGGTATTAAAATCCATGGAAAAGAAATAAATACTTTGAGGTTCGCCGATGACATTGTAATTCTGTCAGAGAGAGCAAAGGACTTGGAAGAGCAGTTGAACGGAATGGACAGTGTCTTCAAAGGAGGTTATAAGATGAACATCAACAAAAGCAAAACGAGGATAATGGAATGTAGTCGATTTAAGACGGATGATGCTGAGGGTATTAGATTAGGAAATGAGACACTTAAAGTGGTAAGGAAGTTTTGCTATTTTGGGAACAAAATAACTGATGATGGTCGAAGTAGAGAGGATATAAAATGTAGACTGGCAATGGCAAGGAAAGCGTTTCTGAAGAAGAGGAATTTGTTAACATCGAGTATAGATTTAAGAGTCAGGAAGTCGTTTCTGAAAGTATTTGTATGGTGTGTTGCCATGTATGGAAGTGAAACATGGACGATAAATAGTTTGGACAAGAAGAGAATAGAAGCTTTCGAAATGTGGTGCTACAGAAGAATGCTGAAGATTAGATGGGTAGATCACATAACTAATGAGGAGGTATTGAATTGAATAGGGGAGAAGAGGAGTTTGTGGCACAACTTGACAAGAAAAATGGTTCAAATGGCTCTGAGCACTATGCGACTTAACTTCTGAGGTCATCAGTCGCCTAGAACTTAGAACTAATTAAACCTAACTAACCTAAGGACATCACACACATCCATGCCCGAGACAGGATTCGAACCTGCAACCGTAGCGGTCACGCGGTTCCAGACTGAAGCGCCTTGAACTGCACGGCCACACTGGCCGGCCATCTTGACAAGAAGAAGGGACCGGTTGGTAGGGCATGTTCTGAGGCATCAAGGGATCAGACATTTAGCATTGGATGGCAGCGTGGAGGGTAAAAATCGTAGAGGGAGACCAAGAGATGAATACACTAAGCAGATTCAGCAGGATGTAGGTTGCAGTAAGTACTGGGAGATGAAGAAGCTTGCACAAGATAGAGTAGCATGGAGAGCTGCATCAAACCAGTCTCAGGACTGAAGACCACAACAACAATAACCAGCCACAAGATTTGCCAATTGAAAACATTAGAAAAAACCTCAGTTCACTAGCATGTAGGTTCCCAATCATACTGTCGTAACTGGAGGAGACTTAACATGCAATAATCGATTTAGATACTTATTGTTTCGTACTTGGAAAACTTCCTAAAACAGATAGTCCAGAACCCCACACGCAACGAAAATGTATTGGAACTACTGCCAACAAATAGACCTGACCTCTTTGAGTATCTCCACGTCGCAACGTGTCTGTGACTACGTGGCAGTCGTAGCAACAATGGTTATTGAAGGGGCAACTAAAAAAATGAGGAATTTAGTACACGTAGCTCCCTCTGGAGAGAGGCTTGTAGAAGCACTATGGCTCAAACTTGAAAGAATAATTGACTATATCCTGGATAGATATTTATCTGGTAGAACAGTTTATGACACGAGGGACCCTCCAGGGTACACAGTGACACTATAATCCGTTCATCATAAGAATAAGCCTGATGTAAACGAACACAAACGTAATGATTGGTCAGAAGCCGTAGCACGCGTACACTGGTGTTGTTACGCTTTGGAAGTAGGTCCTACTTATGTATTAGATATCTTATGACTAAGTTACGTTAAATGAAACCTTAAGATATTCAAATGTATTAACATCCATCAACGTTTTTCTTAATCGCTCTTTAGCTACATAGTTTTAATTTCAAAAATCGTGTACAGTCACGACCACTGTGCGTTGTGCTCCGATTGTCGCGCTGTTAATGCACAGTATGAAAATGGCTGAGGTTGCTTTTTGGTCCGTAGTGGAACATGCGCATGGAATACGGTTAAAAAGTGCCGAGAAATAGGCTCTTCTCAATGTTTTTCATAAATTTACGGAGATAATCGGCTTTGAAGTTTTGCTTGAGTTGTATACAACGCAGTTCGTATACAGGCCCATACAATCGAGTAGCGCAATCGGTAGCGTAAAGGATAGTAAACCGGATGCGGTTATTCGTGCGGTGGTCGAAATAATCCCAGTATCATTTTTTTTCCTCGTTCAATTTGAAATGCCTACAACTCGAAAGTATAAAACTCATTTTTTTATAATAATGCAAGTCTTCCTGTTTCTAATTACATATTGGACGCGAATTTCCTGTTTCCCTTTCAAAATATAAATTCTTAACTATCGATGTTTTATGAAAAACTATTCATAAAGTTGTTTAAATTTAAAAAAAACATAATTTAATTTTAAGGCAAAAATGAAAAACCAAATCCTCTTTATTTGGATTATGTCCACAGTTTTTTGCCACAGATGTAGATAAGTATCGTAGAATCATGAAAAAGAATCATTTTCAGAGCATCGGGCACATCATACAAATGCTGCATTTTTACATTTGCTACTGTACCATTACAATATGAACCCAACAGAACTGATCTGGAGCCAAGCTGCTGGATTTGGCCCGAGAAGTAACGCGACTGTTAAGCTGCCACACGTACTGGAACTAACGCACGCAGCTGTTTCACACGTCACTGTCGAACGCCGACGGGTTGGCTTCGTTGATTCTGGTTTTTTTTTTTTTTCTTTATTGTATTTCAATTCCCCATCGGGGCGGGCTGGCAGCAGCATATGCGCTGCTCTTCAGCCGAAAGACATAGAACAAACAATAGAAGACATTTAAAAATAACAAAGGAGAGAATATGGTGAACATAGATATAAAAATACATCATGGAAGACAATAGACAAAAAATGGAGTGACTGTAAAATGGAGATAAAAAACTGTTTAAAAGTAGCACACACAAAAAGCCACACACTGCGACAGTTAAAAGAACACAAGGCACACTATGACTGGAGCATAAAAGGTTCGACGGATGGCGTAGCACATAACAAACACTGACGGCGAACCTCAAGGCAGTACACAATTAAAATCACACCTCTTGACGCACAGGAGAAACGGCACTAAACACAACACTGATGTGGCACACTGACGATGATCAAAACAGAGGATCTGCCAGGAGCAGGGAGATGAGGGAGACCGGAAGAAGGGAGGGAGGGGAAGAGATGGGGGAGAAAAGTGGGGGGCGCGCTGAGGAGGGCCAGGTAGGGAGGGATGTGGGAAGGAAAGAGCCAAGTATGGGTTGCAGGGTCTCAGAGGAGGGGGGGGGGGGGGAGGGGAAGGAGGAAAATCCGCTCTGAGAGGAGGAGGGAAGAGGAAAAAGGGGGCCCTGGGGAGGGGGGGCGGGACAAGGCTAGGTTATAGTTGGAAGGAAGGGTAGATGTCACGGCGAAGTTCGTCATCTGGTGGGAGGGGGAGGTGTTGGAAATTGCCCTGATGAAGGAGATGGAGGGTGTGGAGGTGGAGAGAGGGAGGGATACAGCGATAGAGGTGCGGCAATGGGCGGGGGGTGGAGAGGAAGGAGGAAACCAGAGGGTGGGGGGGGATAAAGCCACAATGAAAGTGGGAGGCCTTGCAATGGGGACAGTGGATTTGTTGTTGATAGGCTCCTTATCAACGTAACAGGTGACACTTCCAGAACTGAAATGTATTTCTCGGATTCGGATAAGGAAGGAGCTAAGAGATTACCAGACGACTGACTGTAAGTAATATCTTCAGTGGTTTCAATATTTAACTATACGGTGAAATCCTTCAATTCTTCCTTACGTTACACACAGGTTATGCAAAAAAATTACCCTGTGGTTAACCCTTAACTGCTCTAGTGGGGTCCCGGAGAACCCCAGACGATAGAATACAATACATAGTACGTGAACGGAACAACAGATGGCACCTGTGTTCTTGGTAATCTTCAGTGAAGTGCTGCCTTTAACGCGGAGTGTTGAATGCGGTGTTTCCAGTATTATTGTGTGAGACAAAGAAAAAGAGGTCTCATAATACCCCACCAGAGTATTAACGTAAGTTGTTTTTTACTATCTCAATTAGTGTTTTATGCGACTGAAATCTTAGAGTACTTCGGAAACAGCACACTTTCCATGATAACGTTAATTGTTAAGGTTATGTGAGTATGAATACATTATTTTTCAGAATGGCATCATCGAAGTCATGAACAGATGACGAGATGGAAAGAATAGTGAATGATCCTGCGTTTTTTGCAATCTGATGAGGAAACTGCAGCAGATGAGGATGAATTTATACTAAGTGATCATGATTCCACCTCTGAAGCTACATCAGAAAGTAGTTGTGAAGAATCAGATGAAGAGGCGTGTATTAGACCTTCCGCTGACAAATATTTTTTTGGAAAAATGCAGTGCTACAAGTGATCAAAAGAAGCTCCTCCTACAACTCATACCCGTGCTCACAATATAGTTAGTCATCTTCCAGGTGGTAAACGTGAAGCAAAAACGACTGATTCAACTGATATATTTTCTGCTTGGGAACTGTTCATTAGTCAAGATTTATTGCAACTAATACTCACCAATACAAATGTCAAGATACACGACACGTCAAACAAATACAGAGCTCCTAAGCCAGCGTTCATAAAGCCGCTAGATATAATAGAACAGAGCATTTCTGGGTCTGCTTTATTTATCTGGAGTAATGAAATCCAATCACGAAAATGTTGTTGGACTTTTTGCTCATGATGGAACTGGTCGTGATGTGTTTCGAGCCACTATGAGCGTTCAGAGATTTTTATTCATTTTGTCTTGTTTGCGATTCGATTGTGCTGCTACAAGAGATGCTAGGAAGGTTGATGACAGACTTACGGCTATTAGAGATGTGTGGGAACTCTTTATAGACAAATTTCAAAAGTATTATACTCCAGGAGCGTACGTGACAATCGATGAAATGTTAGTACCCTTTCGTGGTAGGTGCAAATTTCGCATGTATATGCCCAAGAAGCCAGCCAAATACGGCCTCAAAGTTATGTGCCTTTGTGACTCACGAACATTCTACTTATGCAATGCATTTGTTTACACAGGAAAAGGGACAAATAAAAGTACATTATCAATCCCAACACAGGATGTTTTGAAATTAATAACACCAATTGAGGGAAGCAATAGACATGTGACAGTAAACAATTTGTTCATGTCACTTGAACTCTGTGTTCAACTAGAAGCCAAAAAGTTGACTGTCTTAGGCACCCTAAAGCAAAATAAACCGCAGATCCCAAACAGAAAGCGCCCGGTAGAATCTGCATTATTTGGGCATAACGAAAGAAAGACAATTTGTTATTATGTTCCTCGGAAAGGTTGAGCTGTTGTGTTGCTTTCATCTATGTATCACGATCAGAAAATTAGTACTCAACAGAAAAAAACTGATTACAATGCCACAAAAGGAGGAGTGGACGTACTGGACCAAATGTGCGCCAACTATTCGTTATCACGGCGAACACGCAGATGGCCAATGTCTGATTTTATGCCATTCTAAACATAGTAGGAGTCAATGCCGCTGTCTTGCTTCAGTGCACCAAACAACTTGATGAAACAAATGATTTAAAAAGAAGAGAATTGCTACAAAAGCTTGAAATGAATTTAGTAAAGCCCCTTATACAACGTCGAGATCTCCGACCCCTTTCTCGCGAACTGAGAGACGTTGTTGTTAAACTTGGTGGTACTCCTCTTACCTCAACATCTTCAGAGCCAGAACCCATGAGGAAAGCATGATGCTACATGTGCGCAAGAAATGTGGACAAGAAAACCAAAATAGTGTGTGAAAAATGCTCAAAACATGTTTACCCCAACCACAGATTTTCAGTGTGCGGAAATTGTTTGTAATCATATCTCAAATATGTAAAAATGTTTATAATATTCAGTAACAAAAGCGTAATTCAAAATAAAATTTCCTTAAATTACAGTTTCGTTTTTCTTATTGGGGTACTCCGAGACCCCACTAGAGTATTAATGTATGAGCATTTCATTTCACTAGAGTAGTTAAGGATTAAGTCAGGAATTTTCATCATTCTTGTTTTTAATTACAGTAGTACGTTAGCTAAAAACGATAACGTGTTGTGTGTTTCGTTTAGTCGTCTAAGGAGCGTATCGTGGGAGATTTTCTGTGTATTATTTCATTCTGCTGAAAAATTAAATGACGTTCGAAGATGTATTGCTCGTCCCTTTTTACATGTGAACTGCAGCTGGCCACGTCAGTGCAGGCTAGCTGTACCAGCTGACCGGCCAGTGCTGTCCAAGTTAAATGCGCACGTAAAGCTGTTGTACTGTATTATCGCTAAGTCGGTATGCGCGTAACGCACAGCACAAAACGTACCCTTATTATCGTACTTGACAGTACTCGAGACAACTTGGCTGCAGTCCCACGTGAAACGGAAATCCGTTCCAGCAAACGCCGAAGAACACATAGTGCAATGTTTACATCAGGTTTATTTTTATGATGGACGCATTATACGGAAACTTCTAACAAAACAAACTACTGCATAATATGTGTAAAACAAAGCACAGAGAGCGTGCGTGGTATAACGAACAATACTGATGCCCGGGGCACGACACACTAGTCCTCCCCCCCCCCCCCCCCCCGGCCCCCCACCCTGCTAGTCTGTGATCGGCGTACGAAACAACACTTTATTGGCGATCCCTCCCCTCCCCCCTCCCGAAACAGATACAGTAATATAATATATAGAATTTACTCTACTAATAATAATATTTTCCAGGAAATCTCGTTTGTCTTGGAGACCATTTGGCACACCTCTGCAAGTGCCGCCTGTGCCATGTTTGACCTCCCTTGGCGTCCCCCCCTCCCCACGCTACGTCAGCGCACGGGGATATAGACTGACAGGTGCAGAATGAAACGCTTTTGACCATGAAGTGACTAATGAGTGAAGCCTTCAATGACTACCGTAACAGGATATTATCGAAAGATCTATCACAACATCCAAAGGAATTATGCTCATGTGTAAATGCTGTTGTGGCATCAAGGTCCAGACACTCAAGGTTGACACACGAACTGAAATTAAGAGTATCAAAGCAAAAACAGAACTGCTGAACTCTGTTTTCAAATGTTCGTTTACAAACGAAAATCCACTTCACGGCTGAGAGACCTAGATATTAGAGCCAGTGCCACTGAGAAACAGCTAAAATCATTTAAATCGAAAAAAGCTCCAAGCCCTGATGGAAGCTCTGTCATGTTTTATACAGCATTTTGACTACATTAGCGCCTCTTTTAATCATACAAACCCCCCCCCCCCCCCCAAAAAAAAAGTGCACAGTAGTTGGAAGCTAGCGCAGGCCACACTTATCTATAAAAGGTTCAGTGGACAAAGTTACTGGCATTGCAGAATCTTAGAACATAATAAGGTAACTCAAACAGAATGACCTCTTCCATCACCATCATGAAAGCTGAAAACAGGTCATGGGAAACCAAACTTGCACTTTTCTCACATAACATCCTGAAAGCAGTAAGGTAAATGAAGATATATTTGACTCACATGCATGCTTATGAAAAGATGTACAATTATGGGAGGTATCAAGCAAAATTTGTGGCTGTATTGGGGATTTCTTGTAGGTACGACACAGCATGTTACCTTGGATGGAGAGTTATTGATAGATCTAGCAGTTACTTCAGGTGTGCCCCAGGATAGAGTTTGAACACCTGTTGTATATTAATGCCCTTACAGACAATATTAACAAGAACCTCAGACTTTTTGAGGATGACGCAATTGTCTGTAATGAAGTATTGCCCTAAAAAGTGCTGCTCAAATATGCAGACAGATCTCAATACAAATTCAAAGTGCTGCAAGGATTGGAAACTTACTTTGAATGTTCAGAAATGTAAGACAGTGCACTTCATAAGACAAAAAACCTAGCCCGCATCTCGTGGTCGTGCGGTAGCGTTCTCGCTTCCCACGCCCGGGTTCGATTCCCGGCGGGGTCAGGGATTTTCTCTGCCTCGTGATGGCTGGGTGTTGTGTGCTGTCCTTAGGTTAGTTAGGTTTAACTAGTTCTAAGTTCTAGGGGACTGATGACCATAGATGTTAAGTCCCATAGTGCTCAGAGCCATTTGAACCATTTGAACAAAAAACCTAATGTTGTATCACTACAATACCACTGAGTTACAACTGGAACCAGTTAATGTGTGTAAATATCCCAGTCTAACAACTCATTGGAATATGAAATGAAATGATCACATGGGCTAATCCCTAGGTAAAGTGGATGGCAAACTTCAGTTTGCTGGTAGGATACACAAGACACTAGTTAAATACCTGTGCAACCCATCCTTTAATATTACTTAAGTGTGAGGAATCCATACCAAATAGGATTAACAGAAAATGAAATGTTGTGTGGCTAGGGCCTCCTGTCGGGTAAACCGATCTCCTGGTGCAAGTCCTTTGAGCTGACGCCACTTCGGCGACTTGTGCGTCGATGGGGATGATACTGAACATATACAAAGAAGCTCATCATGAATAGTCACATGTTTGTTTGATTCATGGGAGAGAATCAGGGCAATACTGGAATGAACTGAACTGGGAGATGCGTGAAAATAAACACAAACTACCCCATTAAAGCCTACTTACAAAGTATGAAGCAACATTTTTACGTGAGGGATCTAGGAGTGTGGTGTCACCGCCAGACACCACACTTGCTAGGTGGCAGTCTTTAAATCGGCCGCGGTCCGTTAGTATACGTTGGACCCGCGTGTCGCCACTATCAGTGATTGCAGACCGAGCGCCGCCACACGGCAGGTCTAGAGAGACTTCCTAGCACTCGCCCCAGTTGTACAGCCGACTTTGCTAGCGATGGTTCACTGACAAATTACGCTCTCATTTGCCGAGACGATAGTTAGCATAGCCTTCAGCTACGTCATTTGCTACGACCTAGCAAGGCGCCATTATCATTTGCTATTTATCTTGTGATGCATGTACCGTCAGACCGATGTTTACCAATTATGGATTAAAGTTAAGTATTCCGGAAGCTACGTATTTTTTTTTACTAGACTAAACTCCTTTAACTGTTCCAGACCTCACGCCAGTCTGCGTGAGCTTAAACGCGTGCCTTTCGGCTACCTCATAGTGGCTTGGCTGTCTTGCCAAGTCACAACAGTTTGGCGACGAGGACGGGAATCGAACCCACGCGTGCAAAGCACATTCGGAACTGAAAGTAAACGCGCAACCGAAATTTTTCAGAGCGCGCAATGTTCCCTACGCATTGCGTGATGAGGTCGCAAGAACATTACACGATTTGGAATCACAAGGTGTAATTGAACGTGTGCAGGCTTCTCTCTGGGCATCACCCTTAGTACTTTTGCAAAAACCTTCCAGAAAATTGAGACTTTGTGTGGACTTCAAGGCAACAGTGAATCCACAACTAGTGATTGCCACTTTTCCTTTACCCCGCCCGGAAGATCTTTTTGACAAACTGTGCCCGAGGAAGAATCCCAGCGCGTTTTGGTGGTTAACACGCATCTTGGTTTGTACCGATTCAAACGACTGCCATTCGGGTGTGCATCCGCCCCTGCATTGTTTCAGCAACTGTTTGTGCGTTGGTCCCTACTGCAGCAAACTATCTGGACGATATTGTGATCTCCGGAAAGACGGAAGAAGAACATTTAGCCAATCTCAGAAAATTATTTCAGGGCTTGCGACAAAATGGTCTTCGCTTGCGGAAGGACAAATGTGTGTTTTTTGCTCGTAACTTACCCTATCTGGGACATGTACTCAATGCCCAAGGCATACATCCCAGTCCAGAGCACCTCCGTGCCATACAAGACTTGCCTTCGCCGCAGAATTTGAAGCAGCTACAGAGTGTGCTGGGAAAAATAAATTATTATCATCGCTATGTGCGCCACACCTCTTCCATTTCAGCTCCGCTTCATCGCTTACGCCGTAAAGGTGTTCCGTTCGTCTGGACGACGGAATGCGAACGCGCCTTTCGCCAGTTGCAATCGGCGTTGCTTTCCAATACTTGCCTTACGCCCTTCGATCCCCAGAAACCCCTTTTGTTGATGGTGGATGCATCGGATTTCGGGATCGATGCTGTGCTTGCGCACAAAGATGGATCACATGATCGCCCTATTGCTTTTGCTTCCAAATTGCTCTCGTCTGCGCAAAGAAATTATTCACACATCGAGAAATAAGCTTTGGCTCTCGTATTTGGTGTCACAAAGTTTCATGATTTCTTGTATGGTCGTCACTTTACTATCATCACAGACCACAAACCTTTGACATCGCTTTTTCATCCGAACAAGCCTGTGCCTCCACGTACAGCGCAGAAATTCATTCGCTGCTCTATTTTCCTCTCGCAGTACCGCTACGATATCTTGTATCGGTCCACTGCTAAGCACGGAAACGCCGATGCGTTGTCCCGTTTGCCTGTTGCTGAGGATAGAGCATTCGATTCATCCGAACTTGCTTGCATGTTCATTGATTCGGAATCTGATGACGTGGTCGAATCGTTTCCGATTGATTTTCGTCGTGTAGCTACAGCCACAGCTGCTGACCCTGTCCTTGCTATCGTTCTGCGTTTTGTTGCTACGCACTGGCCCTTGTCAAAGTCACGGATAGAGGATCCGTTGGTTCGCCGATTTTTTGCTCACAGGGAGAGACTTTTTGTTCGACGTGGTGTTTTGCTGTTGCGTTCTGATAATGATCAGTCCAGGGTCGTGGTCCCACTTTCGTTACAGTCCTCTGTCTTACGGCTTCTCCACCAAGGACATTGGGGTATAGTGCGAACGAAACAACTTGCTCGTCAGCACTGTACTTGGTTCGGAATCGATGCTGCGATTACGAATATGTGCTCTTCTTGCATGGCGTGTGCCGAACAACAATCCGCACCACCGCGGAAATTCTTTGCATGGCCGAAAGCCACTACCCTTTGGCAACGCTTACACATCGATTTTGCTGGTCCATTCTGGAATGCTCGATGGTTGGTTGTGGTAGATTCATTCAGTAATTTTCCTTTTGTTGTCCGGATGTCTTCCACGACGTCATCTGCCACCATCCAAGCGTTATCCGCTATCTTGAAGGTCTTCCACAGACTATTGTTTCCGACAATGGCCCACAGTTCATGTCCGCAGAATTTCAGTCATTCTGCAAGGCCAATGGTATTCAACATCTGACGTCCGCGCCGTTTTCGCCGCAGTCAAAGGGAGCCGCTGAACGTTTGGTCAGGACTTTCAAGTCACAGATGTTGAAGTTGAAAGAGTCCTATTCTCGGGAGGACGCGTTGTTGCTCTTTTTGTCCACGTATCGCTCTCAGCCCCGAGATGGTCGCTCGCCGGCTGAGTTGTTGCACGGTCGCCCTCATCGCACCTTGATGTCTTTGCTACATCCGCCGCATCAGGTTCCCGTGCAGCGGCATACACCTGCTTTTGCCCCAGGCGACGTTGTATACTATCGCAACTATCGAGGTTCACGGCGTTGGCTCGCAGGGCGCATTCTTCGCTGCCTCGGCCGCGCTACGTATCTGGTTTTGGGGGCCTCTGGTGAGGTGCGTCGGCATCTCAATCAGCTGCGCCTCTGTCGTCGCACGGGTTCTGCCGCTCCCCGTCTGCTTTCAGCGACGGTGCCGTCCGGTCAGCGCCCTGGGGACGCATCTACTGGCTCGCCTCATCCCCAGGTGTTACCGACGCTGCCTTCCATTTTGCCCCATGGCGACGCGCCGCCGCCGTCGCCTGTTCTTCCGCCGGCGACGCCCGCAGTGGACGCGTCGCTGCAACCGCCGGGCGCCTCCATTGGTCACGCGTCGCCGATCGCTTCCCGTGACCCGTTGTCCTCCGCCATGGACTTCTTGCCCGCTCCGGACCATAGGACGTCTTCGCCCGTCGGGTGCCCCGACCCGATGGAGGTCGACCCTTCGGCCCCTCCTGTCTCTCTACGGGCGCGTACACCGCATGTTGGCGTGCACCCTGGACTAGGTTTTCAGGCGTTTCCTAGCTCCCCTCGGACCGAATGGCAGCCTGTTAGGCTCCCCACCTCGTCGCATACGTCAACATGGGGTCCTCCCCACGGCGGGCGGAAGCCTTATAACACAACCGTACGCCGATTTGCGGGGGAGGAATGTGGTGTCACCGCCAGACACCACACTTGCTAGGTGGTAGCCTTTAAATCGGCCGCGGTCCGTTAGTATACGTCGGACCCGCGTGTAGCCACTATCAGTGATTGCAGACCGAGCGCCGCCACACGGCAGGTCTAGAGAGATTTCCTAGCACTCGCCCCAGTTGTACAGCCGACTTTGCTAGCGATGGTTCACTGACAAATTACGCTCTCATTTGCCGAGACGATAGTTAGCATAGCCTTCAGCTACGTCATTTGCTACGACCTAGCAAGGTGCTATTATCATTTGCTATTTATCTTGTGATGCATGTACCGTCAGACCGATGTTTACCAATTATGGATTAAAGTTGAGTATTCCAGAAGCTACGTATTTTTTTTTTTTTTTTTTTTTTTTTTTTTTTTTTTTTTTTTTTTACTAGACTCAACTCCTTTAACTGTTCCAGACCTCACGCCAGCCTGCGTGAGCTTAAACGCGTGCCTTTCGGCTACCTCATAGTGGCTTGGCTGTCTTGCCAAGTCACAACAAGGAGTATGCTGCAACCCCTATGCGCAGCTCCCAAAGATATTGCGAAGTTAACATTACATTAACTTCAGTGTGGTCAGAGACGTTTAAGCAATCATTCTTCCTGCATTTCTTACACAAATGGAATGGGAAGAAACCCTAATAAATGGTACAATGGGGAGTACCAATTGCCGTGCCCTTCACAGCACTTTTGCAGTGTACAGATGTAGAAATACTGACACTTGGCTAGAGTCATGATTCATCTATAGTCAATATGTTGCCACTACTTTTAACATTGAAGAAGCTGTTCAATGACAACTCGAAGAAATTCTTTCTAAGTTCCAAATCAGTATCAAAATCATGAAAAATTTAGCTCTACTGCACTTTCTATGGTAGGATATTAATCATTCTTTCAATAGCTGCAGTTATAAGGAACATTGCTAGTGTTGTTTCAGTCCAATCTGTCCTATGTACAGTTAAAAAATAATGCCTATAAGCTTCTGATTCACTTCCTAAATGTAAATCATTAAAGAAGAAAATGACTTTAAACAATTACATTCTCTTGGGCAAGGAGGGGGGGGGGGGGGGGGGAGGAGTAGGAAATGTCTTTCAAGATTTGAGGAGCAGCTCATTAATCCAATACAATTTATATCACACACTGCAGAAGACTCCATTACCTGGTAACAGATTGTTAAGTTATTGGTGGAATGTAAACAATGGAAAGATTTACGGTAATGACTCATCATATAGTTGAGGTATCATGTCTGTAAAGAGTCTGAGAGATATAGTCATACGCCACAATTTCTTCAAAATTAATCTCTCATGCTATGACATTATTAATGGTTCCCTCTTTATCTTCTGTTGAAAATGTTCCACCTTTCTACTGCAGATGGCAGGACACAACAGTAATTTTATACTCCCCTTAAAGGCAAGGAATTGTAAGTGCCCAAGAAGAGGAGACACAGGAAGAACCCAGCATTGATAGGTACCGTAACAGGCAATTTTGTCTAATACTTGAAGAACAGGAGGAGGAGTTTTATACTCTGCCAGTTGGTGATATTTTCAGAGGATACAGTCACAAGCCACAACAGATAGCTCAGGATTGTCTGAAGCGTTTTGCATATTCAATGAATATTTGTTGATAACAATAATGGAAATGAAGAGTACAACCCATTTTGGTACTGACAGTGATGAAGCTTGGCATCCATAGCGGCATAATTCCAGCACAGATGACATTTCTGCAAGTACACAGAAGTGTTTATTACTGATAACCATTGTTCAGTATGTTTCTCTTAACCTTGCTTACATATTTGAGCACTGTCTTTTGTGTTAATCAGAAAACTTTAATGACTGTTTAATCCTGTAATACAGTTTTAATGATGACAGCCTTATAAAAGTACTTTTATCATGAATGTCATTTCAAAAGTGTGCAACTTTTTGTGTGGCTTACGACTATATCTCACACAAGTTATGAGACTATTTTGATCTTCATATTACAACTTGAAGCAATCTATTCTCGAAATGTACTTTATTCACATCTGGAGATCCCATTTGTTTCAGTGAAGCCATTTGATTTGAGGGAGTCTGAAGATTCCTTCACAAGGTAACCTTGAAGCACTGTTCTTCAAATAGAAGAGCCCTCGCATCAGTGGATATTCATAGTTAAAAAGGGAAGAAAGGCTTGCTGAATAAGTACTACACAAAACTATTTGGGATAGCAGAAACCATTTTCCATTCTTTTTTGGATGGACATATGAAACTTCATGCCCAGAATACTTACATGATGAGCTGCATAAAAATGGTGTCGAAAAAGAGGTTTGTTTCAGTTTTTAAACATGGATATACTAATGTCTTACAAAGCTGTTTCATTTGGATCTATTTCATCTTTCTTTCATAGCTATCCAAACACAACTACCAAGAAAAGCCCCTATCATATAATGTGAAAGTATATGGAATGGAAGTCAAGATTTGCAAGGGAACTTTCTTAAGGGTTCATGATCAACAGAAAAATGTGAGAAAAGAGGAATTTACAATAGTAAATAATGATGAGCCCGTGTGGAGTTTGCTGGTCTCCCATCGGGCGCCTCCCCAGGTGGCGGATAGGGGAATGCTCTCCAGATATGGTGGATACCGGGGAAATGAAATACCCGGGGTGGACCAAAACTAGCAACTGCTGCCTTGTAGTATGATATTGGCTTATCAAAGGCTAAAGGAAGAAAACCTTGAGTAAAAATTACCTGGTCCTCCGGGTTGGGGGTTGTGCAGTGGGCCAGCTCCTCACTCACATAAAAATGCTAAAAAACCTAATAATATGCCTCGGAAAAATTGGAACTTTGGACGACGAACTGGCAATGAGAAACGGAAAATGATGTTTGGATGCTGGAATGTGCAAGGTATTTCCACTGCACCTGCACAACTTGACATGTTCAACATGGATGTTGTCGTACTCTCTGAAACAAAGAAGAAAGGCCAAGGAGAAGAAGAACTGGATAATTATGTACATATCTGGAGTGGGGTATCAAAAGCAGTAAGAGCCAAAGCAGGAGTCTCCATTATGATAAAGAAATCATGGAAAGAAAGAATCACAAATTGGACATTCATCAATCAACGTATTATAACTGTTGAAATGACATTATTTGCTAGGGAAGTTGTGATTATTGGCGTATATGCACCCACGAACGATACAAAAGATAAGGAGAAAGATACATTCTGGGACACCCTCAGGGAGACTATTGAAAAAATACCACGAAGAAAGGAGCTGGTTATCATGGGAGATCTGAATGGAAGGGTAGGAATTAGAGAATCCTGTAGAATAGTAGGAAAACATGGAGAGGATGAATATAATGACAATGGGGAACGATTGATTGCAATTTGTGAACAAGTTGATCTAAAAATTACCAACACATTTTTCAAACATAAGGACATCCATAAATATACTTGGCAACAGAACACTAAAGAACTTCATTCTATAATAGATTATATTATCATTAGGCAAACAAGTAGTTTCAAGGCAGTAGACGTCAGATCTTGTAGAGGAGCCCAGTGTGGATCAGACCACTATCTAGTAAAAATGAAGTCTTTCTGGCCATGGAAGAATGCAAGGAATGATACAAGTAATATAAATAAAACGAACCAAACTGAGAAAGATGAAAATTTACCTTTTAATATTGACAGCCTACAAGACGAAAGTATCAGAACACTCTTTGCGGCCAGGATGGAAAGGAAACTGGTTGAATCATTTGAAGGAAGTACTGAGGAAATATATGACTATATAAAAACTAATGTGAAAATCATAGCAACAGAGGTGTTGGGTAAAAAATATAGCAACCACAACCGTGCAGCAGAGTGGTGGTCAGAGGAACTAGAGGTCCTCATTAGAGAAAAACGAAATGAGTTCCTTCAGTGGTTGAATAATAAATCAGAAGAAACAAGATCAATATACAAGGAAAAGAAGAATGAAGTCATGAAAAAAATAAGGATGGCAAAAAATGAAGCATGGGAAAGAACATGTGCCAAGGTGAATAGCAAATTAGAATTTGGGAGAGCAAAAGAAGCATGGTCAGTATTAAAAGGGCTTCAACAGGATACGAAAAGCAAAACTAATCTCCAACTGATAACACAAAAGGAATGGGAAGAGTATTTCCAAAAATTATTAAATGAGGACAGAGAAGAATATCTAGAAGAAGGAACAGCTGAAGAAAAAGGACATGAAGTTGATGAGATCCAGATTTTAGAAAGTGAAGTACTTCAGGCGTTGAGAACAGGAAAGAATGGTACATCACCGGGACCAGGCAATATCAATCTGGAGTGTCTGAAATATGGGGGTGACAAAATTCTGAAACTGATAACACAGCTCTTCAACAAAATGATACATGGAGACTCAGTACCCAACGAGATGAAGCTAGGTTACATTAATACAATATTTAAGAAAGGGGATTGCAAAATTTGTTCAAACTATCAAGGAATTTGTGTTACAAACACATTAATTATAATTTTTGCGAAAGTAATTAAAAACAAACTGGAAAAAAATTTTAGAACCCAAGAAGAACAATGTGGATTCACGGCTGGGAGATCATGTGCAGACCATTTTTTCACATTAAGACAGATTTTGGAGAAACATAGGGAAAAATCAAAAAATATAGGATTAATTTTCATAGATCTAGAAAAAGTGTATGATACTGTTCCAAGAAAATTACTTTGGAGAGCACTACATATGGCAAACATAAACCCTTCCTTGATTAAAATAATACAACAGATGTATAAAGATAACATTTGCCAAGTGAAAGTTGGTAATAAACTTTCACAGAAATTTAGAACAAGCAAAGGCCTTTTACAGGGCTGTCCCATGTCACCATCATTATTTAAAATCTATATGGATATCAGCCTTAGAACATGGTCTCATAAATGTAACAGTATGGGATTAGAAATAAGAGATGTAGTTTACCTGCATCATTTACTGTTTGCTGATGATCAAGTAGTCGTAGCACAAGATGGGGAGGATGCTAACTATATGTGCAATCAACTAGCAGTAGCATACAAAACGGGGGGTTTGAAGATTAATTACCAAAAAACAAAATACATGACTAATGATTCAGATGAGCTATACATTGAAGGAAAGAAAATCAAAAAGATAAACACTTTTTGTTATTTGGGATCCATTTTAGAAATTGAGGGAAAATCAGAGTCAGAAACCAATAAAGGCATTAGTAGCGGACGGAGGGTCATTGGGATGCTTAACTCAGTCTTATGGAGCAGGAATGTAATGAGTGGAACTAAAAAATTAATATACAAATCCATATTAGAGAGTGTAGTTCTGTATGGAACGGAGACCTGGATAATTAACATGAAGCACATTAAAAAATTACAAGCTCTAGAGATGGACTTCTGGAGAAGATTGGCAAGAATCTCCAGGAAAGAAAAGATAAGGAACACCGAAATAATAAGGAGAATGGAAATAAAAGAAAGAATATATGACGTTATGGATAGGAAGAAATTACAGTGGTACGAGCATGTACGACGAATGGAGAAAACCAGAATACCAAAATTGATACTGGAGTGGGAACCAGAGGGGAGAAGAAGAAGACGACGACCAATGACCACCTGGCTCCAAAATGTACAGCACACAACAAGGAGAATGGGCACAGAGGAAGAGGACACACAAGATCGAAACACCTGGAGGAATATTTTGAAAATATAGTTTATGAACGTTTATTGTTTGTATTGTAATTTCCAAGTAAATTATTATGTTGGAGAGAAGCCTCTGTACTGAGGAAAGCTCAAAATAATACATACAAATAATGATGGGTTCCACAATGCCAAAAGATGGAGATGTTTGAATACTACACTTTTGTGTACCAATTTGTGTAAAAAAATAAGTAAATAATAATAATAATAATAATAATAATATTAAAATATTTGCATCAGAAACTGAAATATGAATTATAATATTTTCTTTTCTTTCAGCTAAATGTGTGTGTGTGTGTGGGGGGGGGGGGGGGGTATCAGCAAAGATTTCAAGAAGTAGCTGTACAAAGTGTCAGATATTTTCCCATTACTCATTAAAATAGATAAAAAACTTAAAGTGTATCTGGAATATGATCTCATAACTGAATCCTTACTTTGGGGTAAATACTCAAAATACTGGGAAGAAATGCATGTTCCTACTGTATCTGAAGCCAAATTAAGAGAAATTTTTGTATGTGAATTCAACTTAGGCTTCAAACTACCAAAAAGTGACACCTGTTCAAAATGTCATTTGTGTCTAATGGCAATGAATAACCAAACTTATATGCACCAGAAGCTATAAAAAAGAAACAATAGATTTAACTGCATCTCAGAAAGGCTGTCAGTGAGAAAAATATGATTGCATCTTTAGCTGCTCTGGATGAAGTCTTAGAAATGGACATGTAACATACATTCCCCACACCTAAACTAACAGCTGGTTCAGCATTTTACAAGAGGAAAACATGGACATATAACTATGGTATCCGTGACTGTGGATCAAATAAGAGATATCTGTGGACTAAGAGATGAAGGAAGCAGCTCAGAAGTTGGAAGCTGCATGATAAAACACTTTGTGGTAACTTACCGTCAAACACATCACCTCCACGTACTGACAGGTAACTGCAAGGGAAGGCAAAGAATTGGGCTTTTATTGTTTTCGAAAGGTCTTTCATTGTTTCCAAATAATTTTAATCTGTTCAGTAGTATTCCTCAGTGGTTAGTCACATAAGACACTCTTGCTATTGCGACTTGGCCATCACTGAAGTATATGCAAGAAACAGATGTCCAGTATCATACATGCCAGATGAATGGAGGGGAAGTAGTAAAATGTGCTAGTCCAACAAAATTCATTGTGGACACAATGGAAAGTAGAAGTCTGCAGAAGTTTGTGATAATTATTAAAGCCACAAATCTCAAAACCTACCTTAGTCACTTCTGGAAATCCCATTCATTTCAGTAAAGCAACTCAGTTTAAGTTTGAATCTGAAAATTCCTTCATGCTGTGTACAAAGAACTGCTTTTCAAACACAGTAGCCCACACATTACTGGATACTCAAATCATGAGAAAAGGAATGCCTGTTAACCAGATCAATTTCAGTGACCAATAAAATGTAGAATGCCATTTCTGATTAACTGAGGGGGGGAGGGGGGGGGGGGGCTGATGACTATCTCCCATAGTGATCTGTTACAAATATAAAAAGTGTAAAAATTATAAAAACTAATTACTGGTAATTGGTTGCAAATTCACATTTTGTGCTCTAAATTATTTTCAGGGGGACACATTCATAAGCCCCTATTGACTACATCTTAATGACAATTACTCTAAAATTAATATTACATATAAAGAGAGTTAAGTATTTCATAACACATTTTGCAAGATATTAAGATATCATTTAAGACAGGTTCTCATGGGATGTGAATATGGATGTGTGCCATGCTTTCACACTTTCTGTTGTGCCACAACTGGAGAGACATCACCATTCACAAATCATGGACAGTTCACATGGACTGAAGTGCCAACAGAAGCGTGATTCAGTTGCTCGTGCAAAGTCGGCCATGAATGAGCTCCTTATTGAAAGCTATGCTGCGGTGAGTTTGGTTTTTGCTGTTACTTTGGCACAGAGAATGAAACAGTTGGTGGCACCGCAAGAAAAATGGAAGAAAAGCAATGGTGAGTTAGGAACTGGATACTTCAAAGACACCTGGAAGTACATAAATTGGTTGACATGTAAGTAAGTCATTATTACCCTGAAGATTTCAAAAATTTATTACAAATGTCTCCAGCTCAGTTTGACTACCTTTTGGAATGTGTTCTGTCATTGATTTCAAAATCAGATACGAATATCAGAGAAACAGTAAAAGCAAAAATTATACTTCAAGTAACTCAGTGTTCCAAAAATTAAAATTAGTAAATTTATATCTGAAACCTGCAACATGGTCAACAAGGCACTTAAGGAATTCGTAGGATAATTACAATAATTAACAATAATATAAAAAAGACAACTTTTCAATTTGGGTGCATTTTTATTATTTTATTTGAATTTCCAACATGGTAATGTATTGTAGGTCTAAGCATTTAAAGAACAGAAAGAAATAACAACATGAAAAGGTTGATTAACATAATAATATTGGGTGTTAAAAAAATTACCAGTATTTAAAAGGACAGTAATCTTTATTCTATTAATAAAAATAAGATCGACCTATAAATTTGTAAATAAATATTCATCTGAGAGATCATCATTCATATTTGACTTTCTTCTATTTGGTAGTGTTTTCTGGTTGGAGGGAGTTGGCGGTGGCAACATTTCATTTGTTATTTGAGATGTAATTGCCTTTTGAAGCCTCTTGGCAAATGGAGGTATAATACCGCATAGCACTGACACAACATATTTCCGAAACAGTTGTAGGAGTCTTCTTGGTTGATTCTTGCAGAGCAATTTGACTTTTGTCAATCACACCCGGGGGAAAAAGAAAAGAAAAAAAGAAAGAAAGAAAGAAAGACTGGGAGGTTCTATGATGCATTTTGTATGGTCTCAACCAAGATCTTCAACGGCACTTAAATCTGCAGATAGGGATTGTGATTGCTCCAGTTGTGATGGTTCATTTGACTTCCTTGGTGACACCTCCAATGAAAACATTAATTTTGTTTCAGGCATTGGTAACTTCAGACAAAAGGAAAAACATAGAATATGGGTTTAGAGAGTTGTGGAACCAGGCTGTGTAGGAGCTCTGGATGGAGCACACTTTGTCTTTCGTGCTCTTCTCACTACTGGGTCTGATATTACAATTACGAAAACAGCACCAGTATTTTATTACTAGATTTAGCTGATTCCAAATATTGTTTCCTGTATGTTGATTTAGGGGATAAAGGTAAAAGTCCTGATGGAGATATATTTCAAAACAGCTCACTGTACAATGCTTTGAGACAGATTCCCTTGCAATGCCAAAAGTTTTGTTACTGTAAGAGATCACACATTTACGATAAAAAAGTACTTGACGAAACTTTTCATTCGGCATAAGATGTCTCAACAAGAAAGAGTCTACAGCTATCGAGTTTAAACCATTCTTAAGAGTTGTAGAAACTTCTTTCAGCATACTTTTGAGTAAATTCAGTGTGTTTGAAACACCAATACCTCTAAAAATATAGTTGGTGGACAAAGTAGTACTAGCCAGCTGTACAGTGCCTGATTGGCTATGAAAAGCAAATCCCACCTTTATCTCGTGGGGTTTAACTGACTGAGGATGAAAGCCATCATATTTTCCCTGAACTGTGGAGTAAACAAGAAATTATGGTCCTATGGAAACTTCCGCAAATTGCCCAAAGACATCAATATTGATAGGCACAACAAATTCTGTATAAATACTGTGATTAATAATGAAGGTACTGTGCCATGGCAAAGTATACTACTCAATGACATTACAGATACAGAACTATAGAGCACATCAGTGTCAGCATTCTGATCAATTAATTTGTACAAGTTCTACTTGAATTTTCATGTGTTACGAAGTAAATGCATTGGTACGTATATTTTATAACAATATGAATTTAATGTTTATAGTGCTAAATTCTGTCATATTAAAAAAAAGATGGTACAATTTGTCTAGTATACCAACGATTTTGTATAATTATTATAAAACTTCTTGTAAAAAGAAGAAAGTAACAATTTTGAAAACGTGTGAAGTTTTAAAAATGAAAACAAACTTTTATTTCATGTAGCCGATCTGATAGTGTGGGCCACTACTGAATGAATGGGAGAAAGAAAAAAATTCATCTTTTCAAACCCAGAAAGCATTTGGTTTATAAACATCATCAGTGCCAGTTCCAGCTCCAGACCAATCAATTTTGGCTATTTTTTTCCAATTCTTGACAATGATAACTACTCAAACTTTTTAAATTTTGCAATTATTTCTTTTGGTCACAATCCTGGAATTTGGAGCCCCATCACACTCGGTCTCTGTATTCTTCACTTCTTACATCATTCAAGACTTGCTCAGCAGTGTTAAATTCCAGAAATGGTCAAGTTTCACATTTTGCAACTTTATCACGATTCTTAATGGCACTAGTCATCATCTTGTTGATAATTTCACTAGATGGTGCAGCCACAGAAGAAGCCTC
Organism: Schistocerca americana; assembly: GCF_021461395.2. NCBI lineage: Eukaryota > Metazoa > Arthropoda > Insecta > Orthoptera > Acrididae > Schistocerca > Schistocerca americana. Next base: position 549,079,693 of record NC_060119.1, read on the forward strand.
TTCTGTGGCTGCACTTTCAAGTGAAAATTAAATGTCTGATTTGAGGAATTGGCCCCCACACCTGCCTGTGACATCAGGGTCAAACTCCCAGCCCTTTGTTCACACAGTTTCATGACTATATGCCTCATGCTGGCATTCCACACTCCTTGGGAATGCGGAATTAGAGTAAAAAGAAAGTTTCTATTTTGTCTTAAACTGTGGTGTACTGGTATAACACACAAGAAGAGTGTGACAGTTGATCCCAGAAGTACCACGGATGACCATCCAGAGCAGAAACGTCTGTGTGCGCAAATCAAATACTGCTCGCGAGAATCCCGAGCCCTGGAGCTGCAGCACCACCACCAGGAAGAGAGACGCACGCTTAAGTAACCATGCACGAACACAGGTTTTGAGTTGCAAGTCATTCTGAGATTTGCTAGGGTATTCCTGCAGATCATTTATCGTGTCTTCAAGCTGTCAAGTGAGATACGAACAGTGGCCAACAAACAGAACAGTGAATAGAATTATCATGTATGTACAGAGACCACCTTCGAAAAGATTTAACAGCGTACTGTTCATTTGGAACTGTTATTCAAAAAGTACGTCAAGACAGAAGATCAGTTTTTGTCCAACTTAAGTTCAGGGAGCACGATTTAGTTTGTGTTCATGGAACTGCAGTCAATGCAGGACAGATATGCTAAACCTGTGTTCTACAATTGCTATAACCAGTGTTACTTGTTGTTGTTGTTGTTTTTGTTGTTGTGGTCTTCAGTCCTGAGACTGGTTTGATGCAGCTCTCCATGCTACTCTATCCTGGGCAAGCTTCTTCATCTCCCAGTACCTAATGCCACCCACATCCTTTTGATTTTGCTTAGTGTATTCATCTCTTGGTCTCCCTCTACAATTTTTACCCTCCACACTGCCCTCCAATACTAAATTGGTGATCTCTTGATGCCTCAACACATGTCCTATCAACCGATCCCTTCTTCTAGTCAAGTTGTGCCACAAACTTCTCCCCAATCCTATTCAATACTTCCGCATTAGTTATGTGATCTACCCATCTAATCTTCAGCATTCTTCTGTAGCACCACATTTTGAAAGCTTCTATTCTCTTCTTGTCCAAACTATTTATCGTCCATGTATCACTTCCATACATGGCTACACTCCATACAAATACTTTCAGAAATGACTTCCCGACACTTAAATCTATACTCGATGTTAATAAATTTCTCTTCTTCAGAAACGCTTTCCTTGCCATTGCCAGTCTACGTTTTATATCCTCTCTACTTCGACCATCATCAGTTATTTTGCTCCCCAAATAGCAAAATTCCTTTACTACTTTAATTGTCTCATTTCCTAATCTAATTCCCTCAGCATCACCCGACTTAATTCGACTACATTCCATTATCCTCGTTTTGCTTTTGCTGATGTTCATCTTATACCCTCCTTTCAAGACACTATCCATTCCATTCAACTGCTCTTCCAAGTCCTTTGCTGTCTCTGACAGAATTACAATGTCATCGGCGAACCTCAAAGTTTTTATTTCTTCTCCCTGGATTTTAATACCTACTCCAAATTTTTCTTTTGTTTCCTTTACTGCTTGCTCAATATACAGATTGAATAACATCGGGGAGAGGCTACAACCCTGTCTCACTCCCTTCCCAACCGCTGCTTCCCTTTCATGTACCTCGACTCTTAAACTGCCATCTGGTTTCTGTACAAATTGTAAATAGCCTTTTGCTCCCTGTATTTTACCCCTGCCACCTTCAGAATTTGAAAGAGAGTATTCCAGTCAACATTGTCAAAAGCTTTCTCCAAGTCTACAAATGCTAGAAACGTAGGTTTGCCTTTTCTTAATCTAGCTTCTAAGATACGTCGTAGGGTCAGTATTGCCTCACGTGTTCCAACTTTTCTACGGAATCCAAACTGATCTTCCCCGAGGTTGGCTTCTACTAGTTTTTCCATTCGTCCGTAAAGAACCCGCGTTAGTATTTTGCAGCCGTGACTTATTAAACTGATAGTTCGATAATTTTCACATTTGTCAACACCTGCTTTCTTTGGGATTGGAATTATTATATTCTTCTTGAAGTCTGAGGGTATTTTGCCTGTCTCGTACATCTTGCTCACCAGATGGTATAGTTTTGTCAGGACTGGCTCTCCCAAGGCTGTCAGTAGTTCTAATGGAATGTTGTCTACTCCCGGGGCCTTGTTTCGACTCCGGTCTTTCAGTGCTCTGTCAAACTCTCCACACAGTATTGCATCTCCCATTTCATCTTCATCTACATCCTCTTCCATTTCCATAATATTGTCCTTAAGTACATCGCCCTTGTATAGACCCTCTATATACTCATTCCACCTTTCTGCTTTCCCTTCTTTGCTTACAAGGGAACCTCCCCATCGCACCCTCCTCAGATTTATTTATAAGTTGGCACAGATCAATTGAGAAAACAGGAAGAAGTTGCGTGGAACTGTGAAAAAATAAGCAAAATATGCAAACTGAGTAGTTCATGGGAAGATATGCAACATCAAGGACACTGGAAACGCATGAGCGCCGTGGTCTCGTGGTGACGTGAGCAGCTGCGGAACGAAAGGTCCTTGGTTCAACTCTTCCATCGAGTGAAAAGTTTAATTTTTTATTTTCAGTTTGTGTGACAAAGTCTTATGTTTTCATCACTTTTTTGGGAGTGATCATCACATCCACAAGGAAACCTAAATCGGGCAAGGTAGAAGAATCTTTTTACCCATTCGCCAAGTGTACAAGTTAGGTGGGTCGACAACATATTCCTGTCATGTGACGCACATGCCGTCACCAGTGTCGTATAGAATATATCAGATGTGTTTTCCTGTGGAGGAATCGGTTGACCTATGACCTTGCGATCAAATGTTTTCGGTTCCCATTGGAGAGGCACGTCCTTTCGCCTACTAATCGCACGGTTTTGCGATGCGGTCGCAAAACACAGATACTAAACTTATTACAGTGAACAGAGCCGTCAATGAACGAACGGACAGATCATAACCATGCAAAAATAAAGAAAGTAAGATTTTCACTCAAGGGAAGACTTGAACCAAGGACCTCTTGTTCTGCAGCTGCTCACGCTACCACGGGACCACGGCGCTCCTGAGCTCACATTTTCCATGATGTTCCTATGTGGCCCATGGACTACCCAGTTTGTATATTTTGCTTATTTTTTCACAGTTCCACACAACTTCTTCCTGTTTTCTCAATTGATCTGTGTTCAGTTTATCAAGGCCTATCCACTGTGGCAACTTATAACTAAATCTGAGGGGGGTGCGATGGGGAGGTTCCCTTGTTAGAACTGGGTTTCCATCTGAGCTTTTGATATTCGTACAAGTGGCTCTCTTTTCTCCAAAAGTCTCTAATTTTCCTGTAGGCTGTATCTATCTTACCCCTAGTGAGATAAGCCTCTACATCCTTATATTTGTCCTCTAGCCATGCCTGCTTAGCTATTTTGCACTTCCTGTCGATCCCATTTTTGAGAGGGTTGTATTTCTTTTTGCCTGCTTCATGTACTGCATTTTTATATTTTCTCCTTTCATCAATTAAATTCAGTAATTCTTCTGTCACCCAAGGATTTCTACTAGCCCTCGTCTTTTTACCTAGTTGATCCTCTGCTGCCGTCACTACTTCATCCCTCAAAGCTACCCATTCTTCTTCTACTGTATTTCTTTCCTCCATTCCTGTCAATTGTTCCCTTATGCTCTCCCTGAAACTCTGTACAACCTCTGGTTTAGTCAGTTTATCCAGGTCCCATCTCCTTAAATTCTCACCTTTTTGCAGTTTCTTCAATTTTAATATACAGGTCATAACCAATAGATTGTGGTCAGAGTTCACATCTGCCCCTGGAAATGTCTTACAATTTAAAACCTGGTTCCTAAAACTCTGTCTTACCATTATATAATCTATCTGAAACCTGTCAGTATCTCCAGGCTTCTTCCACGTATACAACCTTCTTTTATGATTCTTGAACCAAGTGTTAGCTATGATTAAGTTGTGCTCTGTGCAAAATTCTACCAGGTGGCTTCCTCTTTCATTTCTTACCCCCAATCCATATTCACCTACTACGTTTCCTTCTCTCCCTTTTCCTACTACCGAATTCCAGTCACCCATGACCATTAAATTTTCGTCACCCTTCACTATCTGAATAATTTCTTTTATCTCATCATACATTTCATCAATTTCATCATCATCTGCAGAGCTAGTTGGCATATAAACTTGTACTACTGTAGTAGATGTGGGCTTCGTATCTATCTTGGCCACAATAATGCGTTCAGTATGCTATTTGTAGTAGCTTACCCGCATTCCTATTTTCCTATTCATTATTAAACCTAGTCCTGCATTACCTCTATATGATTTTGTATTTACAACTCTGTATTCACATGACCAAAAGTCGTGGTCCTCCTTCCACCGAACTTCACAAATTCCCGCTATATCTAACTTTAACCTATCCATTTCTCTTTTTAAATTTTTTAACCTTCCTGCCCGATTAAGGGATCTGACATTCCACGCTCCAATCCGTAGAATGCCAGTTTTCTTTCTCCTGATAACGACATCCTCTTGAGTAGTCCCCGCCCGGAGATCTGAATGGGGGACTATTTTACCTCCGGAATATTTTACCCAACAGGACGCCATCATCATTTAACCATACAGTAAAGCTGCATGCCCTCGGGAAAAATTACGGCCATAGTTTCCCCTTGCTTTCAGCCGTTCGCAGTACCAGCACAGCAAGGCCGTTTTGGTTAGTGTTACAAGGCCAGATCAGTCAATCATCCAGACTGTTGCCCCTGCAACTACTGAGAAGGCTGCTGCCCCTCTTCAGGAACCACACGTTTGTCTGGCCTCTCAACAGATACCCCTCCGTTGTGGTTGCACCTACAGTACGGCTATCTGTTTCACTGAGGCACGCAAGCCTCCCCACCAACGACGAGGTCCATGGTTCATGGGGGGAGGGGGGGGGGGGGCAGTGTTACTTATGTTGAATAATACATTTTACTACTCACTGTTCTGTGTCATTTTCATTGTGTGTGTGCCGCCCTAGAAACCAAGTATCCATCCTATCAGGGCACCTTCATTAATCTTTGCAAATGCAGCGAGATTTTCATCAAAGTGGACACTCCCAGCCCACAACACAGCTACAGATTCCAAGGAAATTTAAACTTGCTGCATCTCAAAATAGTTACAAGTGGTTATAACTCTCTCTCTCTCTCTCTCTCTCTCTCTCTCTCTCTCTCTGTCTGTCTGTCTGTCTGTCTGTGTGTGTGTGTGTGTGTGTGTGGGGGGGGGGGGGGGGGGGCGTGGGTGCGCGACAGGCTGTCTGGTGGAGTGAGCAAAGGTAGAAAGGGGGATGGTTGGGAGGAGGGACTGGGGGGGATGGTGTGTGACAGCTTTGAGGGATAGGCACCAGGTGCAGTGTGCCACTTTTAGTCTATTAACACTGATACACATGTCAAGTACAATATTCTCTTCTCTTCAAACATTATGACATTTCATAGGTGACTATGGATAGGAAAAAGAACACTACACAAAAATCTTTTATATTGGATGGACCTTTTTTTATTACAAAATTTTAAGGCAATTTTTGGCATTCATTATTCAAAAGGCACTTGTACAACTAGACTTATAAAAAAATGAAGTCACTTAAACATTCCAGTAAAAATAAAATCCACAGGACACCGCTACACAGTCTTTTGAGCATTTATCTTGTGTATAACATCATTATCATAAGTTCTGATACATTTTACTGCGGGGCAGCAAAGCTACCTACTTAACAACAGGACGGTCTCACTACTTCCTAACTGACATTCTGTTATCAGTGTGACAATATCTTTTACGATAGTGTTTAATGTTTCTTTACAAACAATTACATCACATTTTCACATCTCATCCATATTTGAAGAAATACAGTTCACATAGTTTTGCAATTCAAGCATCCCTTAACTAGTTGCACAGATCTGATACAACAACAACATGGTTACTAAAGCAAAAGAAGAGCTAGGACAAATATTAAAATTTTAAATTCTTTCAGGGAAAAAAAAAGCTAAGCCTAAAAACATCAACAGTCTACTGAAGGAACAGATTTACCTTTATACCATATAAAATCACATATAAAATATTAAAGTTCATAAATATGAAGCCACAGGAAGAACTATAATTCCATTTATTCCCTGAGCCCTCTCTGATCATCATCACATTACATAAATCAATACTGCACAAAATAACCCATATCTTTGAATATCTCTCTATGGTAACATTCTCATCAACATTACACCCAGTCATTCCATGTTTACCTCATTATGCTATCATAACAATGTATCATTTTACATTGGGTAAGTACAGTTGAGATAAGGTTGTCTCATTTTCCAAGATTCTCTGACTAGCATTTACAACATATTCTCAGCCTCAAGATTCTCCTCCTGCAGTTATCTTCTACTGCTATGTAAGGTTTCTTTGGCAGATCTTCATTCTGTGCTATCATATAGCAGGTAAGGTGCGTTTTTCTTCCATTGTCAGCTCTGGATGCCAAACGTCAACAATCAGCACTAATCTTGTTGTTGTTCCATTATGCCACACTTCATGTTCAAAACTATCATCAAATATAAAAAGCTTCCCCTCTTCCCATGTTCTGCAAAAGAAAAGCACAAGAAATATGCCTCAGAAAGATGCAATAACTATGAAGTCAGAATACTACCTTGACATACATCTCTTGAATTGTTTCAAGAAGTATTATTAAAAATAATCAGTTTCCTAACAGTGGATTGACTGTTTATTACAGGCATGTCCATATGGTCTGCAAAACGCTGTTCAAATGCTGCCTCATGGGGAAAGTGCACTCGTGCCCACACCTTATTGCATTTGCAGGCAGGCGCAGACAGTGCAAGTTACCTGCCACATGCCCATATTGAATGCTCTCTACCGATACGCGAGCTGCTTAGTGGCCCCTGCCCAATGTGCATGGCTAATGGAGTACAGCCACATGCTCTAAAGCCTGGCTGCAATATTTCTCACACATCAGCCATTTGCCCATCCCTCTCCAACTGTGCCTGTGCCCACCAATGGGCTCATGAATTGGTGCAACCCAGTCTGCAAGAAGGTAAAAACAGCAGACATGAAGAGAACGTATAATAAAACAGAACACCTACAGTTGTCCTTACGATGTTATTTTTATATGACTACCACTTTCAGTGGTTCAGTACACCATCTTCAGGCCTCAACTGTTGCTGAGAGGCTGAATTCCAATCATACACAATTCCATCAGTGTCCAATATCCATGAACTGATTTTTGCGGACTACCTGTAACAACAATGCTGTGTCTCCAACCACCAACTACTTAGTTGTTAGTTGATGGTTGGAGAGACATCATCATTGTCAAGGTAGTATATGAAAACCAGTTTAAAGATGTTGGCCACCGATTGAATTGTGTATACGATTGGAGTTAACCCCCTCAGTGTTAGTCAAGACCTGAAGATAGTGTACTGAAGAACTGAAAGTGGTAGTCATACAATAAATAACGTCATAAGGACAGCTGTAGGTGTTCCATTTCATTAGATAAGTGAACGGCCCAAGTCCCTCAAACCTACAATCAAAAAGACGAACATACAAAGCAGACAACAGGTCGATCAATCCCTTGATTCTGATGAATTTCAGCACATTAGTTGGGGTCACTTTTAAGTAATTCCTGTGAAAGGGTTTACAAGGTCTGTTCAAAAAATTCCAGAACTTTGTCCACAAAATTTTTCTACATTTACCTTTTACTTATTGTGTATGATCTCCTTCAAAATACTCGCTTCCACAATTGATACAACACTCCCAACACTGTGTCCACTTCCGGAAACAGTCTTGTAACGCCTCTTGCTGGATAAGTGAAGTGTTGTCTACGAATGTTGTTTAAACTCTCCTATTGTCACAAATCTTCGTCCTTTCAATGGGTTATCAACCTTGGAAATAGAAGTCTGTAAGGGCCAGGTCTGGAGAGCAGGAGGATGAGGCAGCACAGTGATTTAGTTTTATGCTATAGCCATGCACCAATAAGGATGAAAGTGCGAGTGAGTTATTGTGATGCAAGAGCCATGAATTGTCTCACCACATTTCAGGACATTTCCTCCTCAAATTTTCTTGCAGGCATCGCAACACGTCCCAATAGTAACATCAATAACAGTTTGTCCCTGCGGCATGAATTCACAGTGAACTAATCCTTCAAAGTCAAAGAAAACTGTCAGCATGGCTTGACATTTCACCTGACCTGATGAGCTTTTTTGGTCTTGGAGAACCTTTCCAGACCCATTGTGAAGACTGAACCTTGGACTCGACATCATAACCGTAGACCCATGTCCCATCACCAGTTATCGTTCTCTTGGAACATCTCATTCTCATGCGCAATAAAAAAGCTTTTCACAGATTGCGAGGCGAAGATCTTTCTGGTCTTGACTCAAGAGCTGTGGTACACACTTAGTGGCAATACAATGCATTCCAAGATGCCGTGCCAGGATGTCATGACATATATCAACAGAAATGTTACATTCTTCTGCAATCTCTCAGACAGTCCTCGATTGGTACACACAATTTGGTTGATGTTCTTGACAGGAACATCGTCGGTAGATGTCCAAGGGCATCCTGGACAAGGGTCATCTTTAACTTCCATCCAGGCGTTTTTACAGAAGGTGAATCATTCATAACACTAAATATGGCTTAAGCACTCATTACCATAGGCTTCTTGCACCAGTTAGTGTGTCTCTGTGAAGGTTTTCTCGAGTTTCATGCAAATTTTAATGCAGATGCATTGCTCTACTAACTCTGCTGTCTCAAAGTTTGCAAAATGTGCGACAACATTTGACTCAATACAGCACTCAACAATAACTAAGAGACATGCAACAATAAAACTTCCAGCACTTACACATTAAACACACACATGTGCAGGGATGCCAACTGCATTTCACTCCAACACATCTTTTGTGCCAAATTATGAATGTTCCAGAATTTTTTGAACATACTTCCTATGTCAATGTGCTTCTGTTTACACAAAAATTGTGTCAAAGAAGGATCAGCTTTATGCCACGTGGGAAAGTTAATGCTTCAGACCAGACAGAATGTCAAGAAGACTAAAAAATATGAATTTTTTAATGTACCAGGCCTTTAATCTATTAATCACCAAGAAATCTACGAAATAGTTATTCCGATCCACTGCAGACATATTAGCTGATAAATGCCCTTATTAACTGGGACAATGGCCAACTAGTTCAGATTTGTCACCTTCCATACACTTGGATTCAAATGACACTTACTCCAATAGTTTTTACAGAAAAATCCAGTTTTACAATGACATTTAACATGTGGTACACATGCCGACTCCTTTCAACAACAACACTATAGTTAATCGAACACTGGATGCACATCAGAATAGTATAGACAGTGTGAAACTTACACAATTAGGATCCATGGGAATGCAAATATGAATTACTATGGTATATAGAAGAGCTAAGCAGTCAAGAGAACTACATACAGTGGACAGGCAGAATATCAACATTTATTTCAAATATACCACACACTTTTAATACGACAGGCAATAGTAAAGACATCATACAGGATCTGCTCAGATTGTTAGCACTTACAACAGCAACACAGAGGAAATGTAACAAAAAGGCAGGGGCCAGGGGCCATGGGAGATTTGTTTGTATGCTACATAATATTGTTGGGGCAGAAAGAAATTTTATGGACTAAAGAAAGTGAGTGATAATTTCATTATATACCATTCTAATATTACTATGTGCACTTACAATACAGCTACATTTATAAACCTTTCTATCCAATGAGAAATAGTCACAAGTGACAGGATACAGGGTGATTCACAAAGATATGCAAATATTTTGGTATGTTATTGTACAAGCAAAACTAAAGAAAAAAGTTCATGTAAACATAGGTCTGCAAATGTTTAGTTATGGAGTTATGGCTACTAAAAGTTTTTGTCTCAAATTTAGCAACTTCGCTAATATGAAGCCATCACAAAAACTGTATGAGGTTAAAGTAAAGCACGATTTCCATTCATTTTGTTGTTACTGATTTGGGGAATCCAATAAAACGTGTCCCAGATGTATATCTGCAGTAGTTTTTCAGAACACCCAGAGAAGCAAAGAAGTAATTTCATAAAATTTTTAATTTATCAATTACTTGGCCCAATTTGTTTTTTAAATTCCAGGCAATTGGACACAGATTTCGACAGAACTTTTAGATAATTTAATTTTGGAAAAATGACGGTAATAACGTTAACTGGAACTGTATGAATGCATCAGATGATCTGCTTTTATTAATACCATTCATGTTAAACTGGAGAAAACAAAGCCCAGTGTTAAGAAAGTTGCACAGTGTACAGACAATTTCACAACACATTCACAGTAAAAGTTCAAAAATGTCTCCACCAAGTTCAATGCATATAGCTGCACGTGTATGAGATTTTGTTGCTCATTTCAGTTTCACAGGGTTGTTCTTAATTCCATCTATTACACTCATAATGTGAGCAAGTAATGCCCCATGTGTGTTGACTTCATCCGCATAAACTACGTCTTTCATCCATCCCCGTACACAAAAATTCATAGGTGTTAAATCAGATGATCTGGGGGGCCACAGACATGTAGCACCACAACCAATCCATTTCTGGAGAAAATGTTCATTTAAATGTGTAGTAACGGTGTTGGTGAAAATGTGGAGGTGCGCCGTCAAGTTGAAAATACATTTGCAATCGCGCAGCATGTGGAACATCTTTGAGCAAGTGGGGCATTTCTTCTTGAAGGAATTTTAAGTAAATCTTGTCAGTTCGACATCCTGGGAAAATGAATGATCCACTTAAGCGTGTGTTGATTATACCACACCACACATTTATGCTAAATTGCTGCTGGAAATTGTGTTGCACTGTTGCATGTGGGTTTGCTTCACACCACATGTGTTCATTATGTGAACTGTTTATATCATCCTGAGTAAACTGTGCCTCATCAGTAAATAACATGTATTTGTGTAACTGTCGATTAGTATTTAACCAGTTGCACAACTTCAAGTGAAAGGGCAGGATCTCCCTGATGTAAATGATGCACTTTTTGTTTATGGTAAGGATACAGATTATTGTACTTCAGTGTACACCATACCTTAGATTGTGAAATGCCTAATCATTGAGAGATACATCGTGTACTGGTACCCGGGCTACACTGAACAGCATTCATAATATCCTCATCATCGTCTTCACGTATCGAGCACTCATACTGATTATGAACTCTAGGTAGAGAACCTGTCTCCTTTAACATTTGAAATACTCCACTAATGGTTCGCGCATTCGTAATCCTCTGAGTTGGATTACAGCCATCGCATTACCATCACATTTGCCATAAATAAACACCATATTGGCTTATTCCTCTGTCGTAAATTTGAAAGGCATCCTTATTTCATAAACAAAATACAGCACTTACTATGTGGTTTCACTTAAATACACTGTTGTTACTATGTTCTTTCACTGAACAACACAGGAAACTAACTCTTTTCAATGTTAGGAAACAACTGAAACAGCTCCCTAATGCTTGCCAACAATGACAAACGTTTCTACATTCTTAATGGAAAGTAAACAAATGTACTAGTATAATAATCTTTGCTTCTCTGGATGTTCTGGAAAATTATGCAGATACATGTCTGGGACATGTTTATTAGATTCACCAGATCAATAACAACAAAATATGTGGAAATCGTGCTTTACTTTAACCCCGTACAGTTTTGAAATGGCTTCATATTAACCAAGTTGCTAAATTTCAGGCAAAAACTTTCATTAGCCGTAACTCCATAAAAACATTTGCAGAACTGTGTTTATATGAACTTTTTTCTTTAGTTTTACTTGGAGGATAACATATTAAAATACTTGCGTATCTTCATGAATCACCCTGCATATGGTAGAACAGGAGAGGAAACAGACAGTGGGTATGACATTCACAAATCAAAGAGTATGTAGCATGTGTGGGGCATACAAGCACACGCACGCACTCAAACACAAACACTGAAGGTGAAAAATTAGAAGAACTAATTGTTCTGAAGTATACTGGAAAGGAATCTACATCCACATATATATTCTGCTAGCCACCAAGTGGTGTGTGGCGGTGGGCACAATTCGCGCCAAAGTAATATCCCCCCCTCTGTTCCACTAGCGGATTGTGCAAGGGAAAAAAGACTGTCTGAACGCCTCAGTACGAGCTCTTATTTCTCTTATCTTTGAATGATGAAGTTGGTAGTAATAATATATGCTCTACATCCTCAGTGAAGATTGGATTTCAGAATTTAGTGAGCAGCCCCTTCTGTTTAGCGCGTTGTCTATCTGCAAGTGTGTCCCACTTCAAACTTTCTATGAGATTTGTAATGCTCTCGTGATGGCTAAATGTACTAGTCACAAATCTTGCCACTCTTCTTTGGACCTTCTCAATCTCTTGAATCAGACCCAAGTGGTAAGGGTCCCACACAGACGAACAATACTCTAAGATTGGACAAACTAACGTATTATAAACTATTTCCCTTGTTGAAGGACTGCATCGCTTCAGGATTCTACCAATAAACCACAACCTAGAGTTTGCCTTACGTGTTACTTGTGTAATCTGATCATTCCATTTGAGAACATTTCGAATAGCCACACCCAAATACTCGACTGATGTTACCGCTTCCAAAGACTGATCATTTATTTTGTACTCGTACAGTAATGGGGATTGAAGAATGAGAGCAAGTAAAATACTACAATAGAGTCCCATGACTACGCTAAAAACTGAAGAGCCAGCCACCCAGCAACTCACTAAACTGTTAAAGCTAAAAGACTTTATTTCAGTGCAGTCACCCACAAAATTTTGAAACATGTATCCCACATGTTGCAGATTAGCTCTTCATTGACTGTGAGGCCCAGAAATTAAACTGCATTATTAAAACTTTCAACTGTCCCGCACCATTTCTGTTCAATAAATAAACATTTGAACGGAACACAGATTGGTGTATCATCCAAAAATTTGAAACTGCTATATTCTGTTCACTGTTTCAGTCTCCCTCCCCACCCCCACCCGAATGCAACGAGTGTGTCACTGTAAGAACAGAGAATGACAAAAAGATGCAGAAAGGATAAACGGGTTTCTCAAATCAAAAAAATTTCTGACAAAACTTCACCACAGATGTAGGAGTCTACTAAAATTACAAAATCTATAAAATGGACTCAGGGTTTTCAAACAAATGATGTATACCTCGTCTCATCAGCAACCCTTATGAATGTATTCTTTGGCACAACAAGTCCAAGATGAGCACGTAGACGGCAATTGGTTGGTCCACAGTGAGGCCACACATGAGTACCTGGGTCCATAACACTGAACTTCACCTGCCCACGACGACAGTCTCTTGCGGCAGGAAAGTCTTCAATTAATTTGCAAGTCACTGGAGCTTTGGCACAATTTGTTGGAACCTTCCGGCCTGAAACATGTTCCACAAAATCAAATTCCAGATCCTGACATCACACAATAAATGTATAACATACACTAGACGGGGTTTGTGAGCATTATGAAAATCAATACATTTTTAGGTGGCATACAACTGCTTTCTCTTTCTTTCATCAATACAAAAAAAGAAGCCCTTTTCTGACTGGCATAATAATAATAATAATAATAATAATAAAATCGAAATATCCATACCCAATACAACAAATATACAAAAGAAAACAGGAGAAAAAATTGAAAAATTAATCCAACTAGCTGAGGAAGTCAAGGACATGTGGCATCAGGATAAAGTTGACATTATACCAATTATACTATCAACTACAGGAGTCATACCACACAATATCCACCAGTACACCAATGCAATACAGCTACATCCAAACTTATACATACAACTACAGAAATCCGTAATTATTGATACATGTTCAATTACCCAAAAGTTCCTAAATGCAATATAACATATACCGTACAGCTAAAAGGAAGTCACGCTTAATCAAGATCCGCGTCACTTTCCATTTTTGACCAGACATAACGTCTGAGAAAAGAAATAAATATTATTATTATTATTATTATTATTATTATTGGTAGTCAGCCACAAAAGTGTGTTCTTTTTTATTTTCAAAGACCAAACATCCCAGACATAAAACTAAGATTTTTGCATCAATCAATTATTGTTCAACATTAAGTCCAATTAAACCTGTTTGCAAATTGTAAGTGTCCCAAAGAAGACAAGAAGGTTCACAATTTTGGAAAACACCTTTCTGAGATCATTTCTAATAACACTTTTAAATTTTAGGTACTCTACTTCATAAATAATACTTCCAAAACCCCCATGTGGTTACTAACTAAAGAAAAACAAACACTTGTCTTGCACCTATAAACTGCTTCTTGCACTCAGTTTCAATTTACATTCACAAAACCAACATCAATAAATAAGAGATAATAAGTATGAAGTCTTTGTATTGCTCAACAAATTTGCAAAAATCTTCAGCAAATAGATTTCATGTACGTTGACAACTATAATTTAACTAAATCGTCACCTCATCTTCATTTCTTCTGCTTTTTCTTTCCTCAGTGCTAATGTCAAAGTTTCAAATCACAGTACGGCTAAGATACTTTTCAACATTTTCACACACCTTACACTAGTATCTGACCTAGTAAGTACTGACAATTTATTTATAAAAGTTAAGAGATGGTGTGTGTGTGTGTGTGTGTGTGTGTGTGTGTGTGTGTGCGCGCGCGCGCGCGCGCGTGCGCACCAGGAAGAAACCATTCGAAAAACATGCTCGCACGCACGCATGCAGCTTCAAACGACAAGAGGAAATTAACAATGAAGAAAGACTAGTGTTTAATGTAATGAGGCCACTGAAGATGGAGTATGTATATATATATATATATATATATATATATATATATATATATATATATATATATATATATATATAAAAACAAAGATGAGGTGACTTACCGAACGAAAGCGCTGGCAGGTCGATAGACACACAAACAAACACCAACATACACAAACACACACACAAAATTCAAGCTTTCGCAACAAACTGTTGCCTCATCAGGAAAGAGGGAAGGAGAGGGAAAGACGAAAGGAAGTGGGTTTTAAGGGAGAGGGTAAGGAGTCATTCCAATCCCGGGAGCGGAAAGACTTACCTTCGGGGGGAAAAAAGGACAGGTATACACACACACACACACACACACACACACACACACACACATCCATCCACACATACAGACACAAGCAGACATATTTAAAGACAAAGAGTTTGGGCAGAGATATCAGTCGAGGCGGAAGTGTAGAGGCAAAGAAGTTGTTGAAAGACAGGTGAGGTATGAGTGGTGGCAACTTGAAATTAGCGGAGATTGAGGCCTGGCGGATAACGAGAAGAGAGGATATACTGAAGGGCAAGTTCCCATCTCCGGAGTTCGGATAGATTGGTGTTGGTGGGAAGTATCCAGATAACCCGGATGGTGTAACACTGTGCCAAGATGTGCTGCCTGTGCACCAAGGCATGTTTAGCCACAGGTTTATCCTCATTACCAACAAACACTGTCTGCCTGTGTCCATTCATGTGAATGGACAGTTTGTTGCTGGTCATTCCCACATAGAATGCATCACAGTGTAGGCAGGTCAGTTGGTAAATCACGTGGGTGCTTTCACACGTGGCTCTGCCTTTGATCGTGTACACCTTCCGGGTTACAGGACTGGAGTAGGTGGTGGTGGGAGGGTGCATGGGACAGGTTTTGCACCGGGGGCAGTTACAAGGATAGGAGCCAGAGGGTAGGGAAGGTGGTTTGGGGATTTCATAGGGATGAACTAACAGGTTACGAAGGTTAGGTGGACAGCGGAAAGACACTCTTGGCGGAGTGGGGAGGATTTCATCCCTGCTGGAGAGCCACAATCAGAGTCTGGTCCAGTCCCGGAAAGTATCCTGTCACAAGTGGGGCACTTTTGTGGTTCTTCTGTGGGGGATTCTGGGTTTGAGGGGATGAGGAAGTGGCTCCGGTTATTTGCTTCTGTACCAGGTGGGGAGGGTAGTTGCGGGATGCGAAAGCTGTTGTCAGGTTGTTGGCGTAATGGTTCGGGGATTCCGGACTGGAGCAGATTCGTTTGCCACGAAGACCTAGGCTGTAGGGAAGGGACCGTTTGATGTGGAATGGGTGGCAGCTGTCATAATGGAGGTACTGTTGCTTGCTGGTGGGTTTGATGTGGACGGACGTGTGAAGTTGGCCATTGGACAGGTGGAGGTCAACGTCAAGGAGAGTGGCATGGGATTTGGAGTAGGACCAGGTGAATCTGATGGAACCAAAGGAGTTGAGGTTGGAGAGGAAATTCTGGAGTTCTTCTTCACTGTGAGTCCAGATCATGAAGATGTCATCAATAAATCTGTACCAAACTTTGGGTTGGCAGACCTGGGTAACCAAGAAGGCTTCCTCTAAGCGACCCATGAATAGGTTGGCATACGAGGGGGCCATCCTGGTACCCATGGCTGTTCCCTTTAATTGTTGGTATGTCTGGCCTTCAAAAGTGAAGAAGTTGTGGGTCAGGACGAAGCTGGCTAAGGTAATGAGGAAAGAGGTTTTAGGTAGGGTGGCAGGTGATCGGCGTGAAAGGAAATGCTCCATCGCAGCGAGGCCCTGGACGTGCGGAATATTTGTGTGTAAGGAAGTGGCATCAATGGTTACAAGGATGGTTTCCGGGGGTAACAGATTGGGTAAGGATTCCAGGCGTTCAAGGAAGTGGTTGGTGTCTTTGATGAAGGATGGGAGACTGCATGTAATGGGTTGAAGGTGTTGATCTACGTAGGCAGAGATACGTTCTGTGGGGGCTTGGTAACCAGCTACAATGGGGCGGCCGGGATGATTGGGTTTGTGGATTTTAGGAAGAAGGAAGAAGGTAGAAGGTAGGGGTGCGGGGTGTCGGTGGGGTCAGGAGGTTGATGGAGTCAGGTGAAAGGTTTTGCAGGGGGCCTAAGGTTCTGAGGATTCCTTGAAGCTCCGCCTGGACATTGGGAATGGGGTTACCTTGGCAAACTTTGTATGTGGTGTTGTCTGAAAGCTGACGCAGTCCCTCAGCCACATACTCCCGACGATCAAGTACCACGGTCGTGGAACCCTTGTCCGCCGGAAGAATGACGATGGATTGGTCAGCCTTCAAATCACAGATAGCCTGGGCATCAGCAGTGGTGATGTTGGGTGTAGGATTAAGGTTTTTAAAGAAGGATTGAGATGCAAGGCTGGAAGTCAGAAATTCCTGGAAGGTTTGGAGAGGGTGATTTTGAGGAAGAGGAGGTGGGTCCCGCTGTGACGGAGGATGGAACTGTTCCAGGCAGGGTTCAATTTGGATGGTGTCTTGGGGAGTTGGATCATTAGGAGTAGGATTAGGATCATTTTTCTTTGTGGCAAAGTGATATTTCCAGCAGAGAGTACGAGTGTAGGACAGTAAATCTTTGACGAGGGCTTACTGTCCTACACTCGTACTCTCTGCTGGAAATATCACTTTGTTACCCCCGGAAACCATCCTTGTAACCATTGATGCCACTTCCTTATACACAAATATTCCGCACGTCCAGGGCCTCGCTGCGATGGAGCATTTCCTTTCACGCCGATCACCTGCCACCCTACCTAAAACCTCTTTCCTCATTACCTTAGCCAGCTTCATCCTGACCCACAACTTCTTCACTTTTGAAGGCCAGACATACCAACAATTAAAGGGAACAGCCATGGGTACCAGGATGGCCCCCTCGTATGCCAACCTATTCATGGTTCGCTTAGAGGAAGCCTTCTTGGTTACCCAGGTCTGCCAACCCAAAGTTTGGTACAGATTTATTGATGACATCTTCATGATCTGGACTCACAGTGAAGAAGAACTCCAGAATTTCCTCTCCAACCTCAACTCCTTTGGTTCCATCAGATTCACCTGGTCCTACTCCAAATCCCATGCCACTTTCCTTGACGTTGACCTCCACCTGTCCAATGGGCAACTTCACACGTCCGTCCACATCAAACCCACCAACAAGCAACAGTACCTCCATTATGACAGCTGCCACCCATTCCACATCAAACGATCCCTTCCCTACAGCCTAGGTCTTCGTGGCAAACGAATCTGCTCCAGTCCGGAATCCCCGAATCATTACACCAACAACCTGACAACAGCTTTCGCATCCCGCAACTACCCTCCCGACCTGGTACAGAAGCAAATAACCACAGCCACTTCCTCATCCCCTCAAACCCAGAATCCCCCACAGAAGAACCACAAAAGTGCCCCACTTGTGACAGGATACTTTCCAGGACTGGACCAGACTCTGAATGTGGATCTCCAGCAGGGATACGACTTCCTCAAATCTTGCCCTGAAATGAGATCCATCCTTCCTTCATGAAATCCTCCCCACTCCGCCAAGAGTGTCTTTCCGCCGTCCACCTAACCTTCGTAACCTGTTAGTTCATCCCTATGAAATCCCCAAACCATCTTCCCTACCCTCTGGCTCCTATCCTTGTAACCGCCCCCGGCGCAAAACCTGTCCCATGCACCCTCCCACCACCACCTACTCCAGTCCTGTAACCCAGAAGGTGTACACGATCAAAGGCAGAGCCACGTGTGAAAGCACCCACGTTGCCTCGTCGGGAGGGAGGGAGGGAGGGAGGGAGGGAGGGAGGGAGGGACAGGGGGGGAGGAGGGTTTTGGGGGAGAGGGTGGGGAGTCATTCCAATCCCGGGAGCGGAATGACTCCTTACCCTCTCCCTTATAACCCTCTTCCTTTCGTCTTTCCCTCTCCTTCCCTCTTTCTTGATGAGGCAACAGTTTGTTGCGAAAGCTTGAATTTTGTGTGTATGTTTGTGTGTCTATCGAACTGCCAGCGCTTTCGTTCGGTAAGTCACCTCATCTTTGTATATATTCATTCAATGAATAAATAAATAATGATAATAATAGTAGTAGGACAGGTTCTCTCTTTTCTACAAAATAAATACTCATTCATCAATTAAAATTCCTTTTAAGTTAACAACTAATTAAAGGAAAACTATGTACAATTAGAGAAATGATGATAATGTGGAACTATTTCCCAATGCAATACAAGCAGCAACAATATCATATCATCTTGAAAGGTTTCTTCTTGCCATTTAACCAACTCTGTTTGGGCCTGTGATATGCTACATCAACATCTTTAGTAGTGCACAAAGTTGACAAAAGAGCAATCACTAGCAATCTTTCTTCATTTTTTTTCCCTAAAACTGTCCAATATAGAGACTACTGAAACAGTTTTGGAATATAGCAACATTTATTTTACATCTGCAGAATAATTAGCACAACAATGAACATTTCAATGCTTAAAAGAAAGAGAAAAAGAAAGAAATCTCTCTTCAAAATATTTTTAAAAACTGACTTTTGGCAGGTACACACCTCCACTGTGTCCTGGCTTACGTATATAAAGAGGTGCAAGTTTTGTGAGATTCACATTATACATCCTCTTGGCCTGTCAGACATTTCGAAGGGCAGATGTGGCCTCTGACCACAATTTATTGATTATGAACTGCAGATAAAAACTAAACAACTTTCAAAAAGGAAGGAAATGGGATGTGGATATATTGGGAGAACCAGACGTTTTAAAGGAGGCATTGAGCAACAACTGACACACAGGAAATAGGAATATAAGAAGACAATTTGGTAGCTTTGAGAAAAGATATAGAGAAGGCAACAGAGGATTAAATAGGTAAAAAGATAAAGACTAGCGGAAATTGTTCGATAACAGAGGCGACATTGCATTTGACTGATGAAATGAGAAAGTATAAAAATATAATAAATGAAATACGTGAAAGGAAATACAGATGTATAAAAAAGTGAGAGAGACAGAAAGGGCAAAAGGGCTAAGTAGGAATGGCTAGAGGACAAATGCAAGGCTGTAAAAGCATATGTGACTAGAAGAAAGATACATGCCGCCTACTATGGTGAAATTAAAGAGGCTTTTGGAGAAACGACGCAGCAGTATGATTATTGAGAGCTCATACGGCAAGCCAGTACTAATCAAAGAGGGGAAAAATGAAAGCTGGATGGAATATATAGAAGGGCATTATTAAAAGAAGGGAAGAGGAAGTAGCTGAAGATGAGATGGGTGATATGATACTGTGAGAAGAATGACAGAACACTGAAGGATCTAAGTCAAAATATGGCCATTATGAAGATGACATGCCCTTGGAAATATTTCGATCCTTGGAAAAGCCAGTCGTGACTGAACTATTTCATCTGGTGTGCAAGATATAAGAGACAGGAAACATACCCTCAGACTGCAATAATAAGAAGAATGTAAGAATCCAAATTCCAAGCAAGGCTTGAGCTAACAAGGGTGAATATTACTGACACGAAAGTTTAATACATCAGGGCTGCACAATGGAAAAACTGGTATAAGCAGACCTTGGGGAAGATCAGTTTGGGTTCTGTAGAAACGTAAGAATATGTGAAGCCTTATTGGCCCTATGGTTCATCTTAGAAGGGCGAATAAAGGAAGGTAAACATACACTTATAGTAATTGCAGATCTATACATAGGTTTTGACAATGTTGACTGAATTACACACCCTCTGAAATTATGAAGGTAGCATGGATAAAATACAGAGGACAAAATTTTGTATACAACATGTACAGAAACCAGACTACTGTTATAGAAGTCTAAGGATATGAAAGTGAAGCAGTGGATTCGAAGGGAGTGAGGGTGGTAGACTATCCCAGATGTTATTCAATGCGTACATTGAGCAAGCAGCAATGGAAACCAAGGAGTAATTTGTGAAGAGGATTAAAGTTTAGATAGAAGAAATAAAAATTTTGAATGCAGTGGATGTTGTGTAGTTGAAATGAGGGTGCTAAGATAAACAACAACAAAAGTAAAACAACAGGCAAGGAATGTAGTTGAATTAAGGATACAGGATGCTTATAAATGGAGGAAAAATCGAAATTTTTTAATGACTTTATTACATTCTATAGCCTTTCCTGATTACATTGATATGTAAATTATACGGTTTCAAATGAAGAATGACCTATACATACCGAATTTTAAAGTTACGGTCATGTATCCTGCCACACCCTCTTTACTTCTATTACAGAAACCAGTATTATTTTGAAAAGAACTGTGAACGGTCTGTTTCCAGCGATTATATGTACGATACATTGTATATGTTGGTAACAGTGCAGGTTTCTAGTGTCTGTAAATGATTATCTTTGTTAATATTTACTTCTGTGTCGCTGAAGCAGTATGTTCATGTGTTACTGGATGTTGGTTGCCCAAGTGCTACATATACTTGTGGAAGTACATATCCTTTAGTGTGCAATAAATATGAACTATACCATGCATCAAGAAATTCAACAAAAGGAAATTCCGTGGTAACCAGTTCACAAACAAAGCAAGCCACACTGTTGAAAGTAACCTATGTATCAGTTCTTCAGGGAAGAAACTCCCACAATGCACGCCTCCTAGTGATTCAAATTTTTGTGTTAACAATGACGCTGTTTGTAACGGATTTGTTGTTGTTGATGTGGGCATCTTATCTTCTTTGGTAAAGGAAGTGGCGAAACGTAAACAATGTGATGGTGTAGGCTGTCTGAGAATAACTGAACAACAAAGTAGCAGGAAGGGTTTAGTATCAAAATTAGTTGTTCTGTGTAGATTCTGAAATAAATCTACCTCAAAAATGACTTCAAACATTGTGCATAATCCCTATGATGTGAATCTGAAGTTAGTGTACGCAATGTGCGCAATAGGAAAAGGGGGGAAAAACTGCTCAAACATTTTGTGGTTGGATGGACCTTCCTCCTACTCCCTGTAGGTTCCACAAGTACATAAAAATACGTTTAGGTGCCTTAACGGTTGGGTCTAAAGCATCTATGAAACATGCAGTGGAAGAAATTGTAAATATTAGTGGAACCAGGGACATTGCTGTTGCACTTGATGGGACATGCAACGTCGAGGACATTGTTCCTTGAATGGTGTTGTAAGTGCTACTTCTCTGGAGAATGTTGATGTTGAGTGTTTATCTAAATACTGTAACACCTGCCATGGTAGCACTGAAGGATATGCTGAACATCAGTGTTCTAAGAATTGTGATGGTTGCAGTGGAGGTATGGAGTGTGATGGAGCTCTAAAAATATTTCAGAGGTCGGTGGCAATTTATAATGTTAGATATACGAAGTACTTAGGCGATGGAGACTCTAAAGCTTTCAATAACATTAATGAGTTTAATGTTTATGGTGATACATTGGTAACAAAACTGGAGTGTTGTGGACATGTGCAAAAGAGGATGGGTGCTAGATTGGGAAAGCTACGAAGAGAAATGAAAGGAAAGTTGCTATCTGATAGAAAATCTGTGTCTGGCCAAGGGAGATTGACAGAAACTAAAATAGACCATCTTCAGAGTTATTATGGACTGGCCAGTAGACAAACTGCATCTCTGAATAACGTTACAGGAATGAGAAAAGCTGTATGGGCCACCTACTTTCATAAGTTGTCCACAGATGACCACCCTGTTCACAGACTTTGCCCTAAAGGAGCTGATTCTTGGTCTGGTTACCAAAAAGCAAAAGAAAGTGGTCAAATATACCATCATATGCATTCTCTTCCTGAGCCTATTATGAATGAAGAAAAACCAATTTTTAGAGACCTGAGTGACCCTGTTTTGCTTTGTAAATGTCTTCATGGGGCACTCAGAATACAAATTCAAGTTTCAACCATTGCGTATGGGAAAGATAACCCAAGAATGTTTTTGTAGGACTAAATACATTAAAAGTTGGTGTACCAGATGCAGTGATATATTTCAATGATGGAGTGATAGGAAGGTTGGAAGTCCTGAGAAATTTAGGCATAAAATGTGGCTCTAATATGGAAGATCAATTGCTTCCGTGTGACAGATAATAGGTGGATGAAGCTGAAAGATTTGCTCTTCAAGTTACCAAAGAAGTAAGAAGTGCTAAAAGGAATGCCAAGAGGAAGCTTGAAGATGAAGGAATGCTGCAGGATGAAGATTTTGCTTCAGGAATGTTCTGAGGCACAATTTAATTGGACTCACATCTTCATTCGCAATTTCCTGCAAGTTGTATTTTTCAGCATTCAGGTACAAATATTTCCAAAAGTTTATAAAGCATTGCTCTGATTTTTTTCTGTAACTTGCAATAGTCCATACTTATGTAGTAGACCTAAGCTTTATTGCAAAATCAACTAAATCATACAAAAAATAAGTCTTAATAGATAAAAAAATTATAAAAATTAAAATGTAAGATGTGATATTTTTTATGCTTGTAATATACATAATAGGTGGAATTAAACAGGTCTAATACCTCAGCCATCAGTAAAAATTTTATCTCCAAATGTATAACATTGGATTAAATGGTACCTCAATTTGAGAAAGCATTTTGGGAAAAAAAAAAAAAAAAAAATTGCATCAATTTCTTTGTAATTTCTTTAATAACACAAAGCAGGTTCAAAAATATTCAAAATACTTCTAATTTGTTTAGAAAGTGTGCTGCATTACCTGGTATCAACAAAAAATTCCATAAAACATGTACAGGGCTATTACAAATGATTGAAGCGATTTCATAAATTCACTGTAGTTCCATTCATTGACATATGGTCACGACACACTACAGATACGTAGAAAAACTCATAAAGTTTTGTTCGGCTGAAGCCGCACTTCAGTTTTCTGCCGCCAGAGCGCTCGAGAGCGCAGTGAGACAAAATGGCGACAGGACCCGAGAAAGCGTATGTTGTGCTTGAAATACACTCACATCAGTCAGTCACAACAGTGCAACGACACTTCAGGACCAAGTTCAACAAAGATCCACCAACTGCTAACTCCATTCGGCGATGGTATGCGCAGTTTAAAGCTTCTGGACGCCTCTGTAAGGGGAAATCAACGGGTCGGCCTGCAGTGAGCGAAGAAACGGTTGAACGCGTGCGGGCAAGTTTCACGCGTAGCCTGCGGAAGTCAACGAATAAAGCAAGCAGGGAGCTAAACGTACCACAGCCGACGGTTTTGAAAATTTTACGGAAAAGGCTAAAGCAGAAGCATTACCGTTTGCAATTGCTACAAGCCCTGACACCCGATGACAAAGTCAAACGCTTTGAATTTTCGGCGCGGTTCCAACAGCTCATGGAAGAGGATGCGTTCAGTGTGAAACTTGTTTTCAGTGATGAAGCAACATTTTTTCTTAATGGTGAAGTGAACAGACACAATGTGCGAATCTGGGCGGTAGAGAATCCTCACGCATTCGTGCAGAAAATTCGCAATTCACCAAAAGTTAACATGTTTTGTGCAATCTCACGGTTTAAAGCTTACGGCCCCTTTTTCTTCTGCGAAAAAAACGTTACAGGACACGTGTATCTGGACATGCTGGAAAATTGGCTCATGCCGCAACTGGAGACCGAGAGCGCCGACTTCATCTTTCAACAGGATGGTGCTCCACCGCACTTCCATCATGATGTTCGGCATTTCTTAAACAGGAGATTGGAAAAACGATGGATCGGTCGTGGTGGAGATCATGATCAGCAATTCATGTCATGGCCTCCACGCTCTCCCGACTTAACCCCATGCGATTTCTTTCTGTGGGGTTATGTGAAAGATTCAGTGTTTAAACCTGCTCCACCAAGAAACGTGCCAGAACTGCAAGCTCGCATCGATGCTTTCGAACTCATTGATGGGGACATGCTGCGCCGAGGGTGGGAGGAACTTGATTATCGGCTTGATGTCTGCCGAATCACTAAAGGGGCACATATCGAAAATTTGTGAATGCCTAAAAAAACTTTGAGTTTTTGTATGTGTGTGCAAAGCATTGTGAAAATATCTCAAACAATAAAGTTATTGTAGAGCTGTGAAATCGCTTCAATCATTTGTAATAACCCTGTGCATTATAAACAGTGCCTGGAAGAAATAGGTGTTGAGTTTTACATAATATTGAGCCGGAAAAGTACCCTGTATCCTTAAACCAGGTGATGCTGAATGAATTGCACTATGAAATGAGATAATAAAAGTAAATCACTTTTGCTATTTGGACAGAAAAATAACTGATGATGGCCAAAAAAAGAGAGGATATAAAACTGCGAACTGCCAACAGTAAGAAAAACATTTCTGAAAAAGAAGAATTTGTTAACACTGAATATAAATTAAAGTGTTCAGAAGTATTTTCTGAAGGTATTTGCATGGAGTTCACGAATGTACAAAAGTGAAACATGTATGATAAGCAGTTCAGACATGAAGAGAATAGAAGTTCCTGAAATGTGGTGCTGCAAAAGAACTCTGGAGACTAGATGGGTAACTAATGAAAAGGTACAGAATCCAATTTAGGAAAAAAGAAATTAAATGCACGACATGACTAAAAGAAGGGAATGCTCGATAGAACACATCTTAAGACATCACATAATCATTAATCTTGTAATGGTGGGAACTGCGGAGGTACAAATCGTAGAGAAAAATCAAGAGATGAATACAGTAAGTCAGTTGAAATGGATATAGAATGCAGAAAGAGGTTCAAATGGATGTTGAATACAGTAAGATGCAGAATACAGTAACCAGGATCAAATGGATGTAGAAAGCAAAGTTATTCAAAGATGGAGAGGCTTGCACAGAATAGACCAGTGTGGAGAGCTCTGTCAAACTGATCGTTGGACTGAAGACGACAACAACAACAACATCTACATACATACTCTGCAAACCACTGTTTACTTACTCATCCTTAAGAGAATGCTTCTGAGGTAGTAAATAAATGGTCTAAGCTCGATACCATGATGAAGAATGGCACAACAGACCCTTCTGGCAATGTTTACACCACAACAGCAGATTCTAACTACCTTGCCTTTCCAGAATGAGATTTTCACTCTGTAGCGGAGTGTGCGCTGATATGAAACTTCCTGGCAGATTAAAACTGTGTGCCCGACCAAGACTCGAACTCGGGACCGAGGTCCCGTGTTCGAGTCTCGATCGGGCACACAGTTTTAATCCTGAGGTCCCGAGTTCGAGTCTCGGTCGGGCACACAGTTTTAATCTGCCAGGAAGTTTCATACCTTGCCTTTTAATTGTAGGCCATTGTTGTATCACTGTACTCATGATTTCAAGAACTATGAGATTGTTCCTCTACTGGAGTAGCAGAGTACGTGTAGCACGCACATACAAATTTTTTAGGTTAGAGAAATCCCTCCATGGGGCCAATAACATTCCTTCTGGGTCCAGACAAAATAGCATCATCATAGCAGATCGGAGAAAGAAATGTTAATATAGTATCAATTAACTGCAGGACTGATCTCTCTTAAAAACAGTAACAATGCCCATATAGTACGTGGGACAGAAAGATGGCTGAAACCAATGGTTAATAGCAATGAAATTCTAAACCCCAACTGGAATGTTTGTTGCAAAGATAGGTTGAATGCTAGTGATGGGAGCAAGTTGATAACTATAAAAATATGATAATATATAACTGGTGCAGTTTTTCATTATTTAAACCAATATACTGCTTCCTCCTACATAAAAGTTAGCTCACAAAAAGACCACGAAGATAAAATTAGAGACATTGGAGCCCATATGGAGGCTTACAAGCAATCTTTCTTCCCATGAACCACTGGGAAAAGGAGGAAGTGACACTGATACATGATGTACCCTCTACCACAGACCCTGTAAGGTGATTTGAAGTATTGATGTACATATAGCTGTACATCCATCTTCAATTCGAAGCTCCAATATATTTGTTAGGGTATTATGGTACAGAAGCTATGTTTTACTACCAATAAGAATGCTATTTATCTAATGAAATGAACCATTTTCAGGCTTTTTTAAACAGTTAGTTGTATCACAAAATGATTCACCTGGTCCTCTGCCACAGCGTGCAAGACCCAAGAAGAACTATAGTGTGATCTTACAGAACAGTGAATTACAGATGCAGACAGCCACAAGTAATTGTCTACACTGCCTGCTTTCACAAGTTCCTGAAATGAGGCAACATTTTCTCAAGTGTGGAATGAAGGTTGATCTCACTTGGAGAGGTCTGAAACTGGAACCCACCAATTTCAACTAACTTCAGCGTACTTTCTGAAGAGCACTCTGAAGAGACTCCTATTAAAGGGTTCAGATCATTACACTTACTTAAAGGAAAAGTCAGGGTAAAGTCATGGTGCAGCTTGTGTTTCAGACCAAATGGAGTAGATAGAATGCACACAAAAGTAAGGAAACATTATTTTTACAAATACATTGATAAGCCAGAACATTATGACCACCTAGCTAATATGTAACAGCCACTGTGTCCACTTCTGGCATGGATAACAGTGGCGACGCATTGTGGTACAGAAGCAAAAGGGTCTTCAGGTTGCTGGAGGAAGTTGGCACCATACCTGAAGAGTCAAGTCACCGAACTCCCGTAAATTCTGGAGAGGGGGGGGGGGGGGGGGGGGCTGATGGGCTCTGACACCACATTCAATCACATCCCAAGTGATTGTTTTCGATTGGGTTCAGATTTGGTGAGTTGGGGGGCCAGCCCATCAACTGAAACTCACCATTCTGTTCCTCAAACCACTCGATCGTACCCCTGGCCTTGTGACATGGCTCATTATATTGCTGAAAAATGCCACTGTCATCGGGAAACGTAATCATCAAGAAGGAGTGTATGTGGTCTGCAATCAGTGTACGATACTCCTTGGCTGTCACGGTGCCTAGTACGAGCTCCACTGGACCCATGGATGCCCACATGAATGTCCTACAGAGAATAATGGAGCCACTGCCAGCTTGTCTCCATCCCACAGTACAGGTGTAAAGGAGCTGTTCCTCTGCAAGACAACAGATTTGTACCTTCCCATCGGCATAATGAAGAAGGTATTGGGACTCATCAGACCATACACTGTTCAGCCACTGCGCCATTGTCCAGTCTGATGGTCATGTGCTCCTTTCAGTCATAGCTGTGAATTTGTGGTGTTAACACTGGTCCACACATGGGTCATCGGCTGCAGAGGTCCATTGTTAGGAGTGTTTGGTGCACTGTGTGTTCAGACACACTTGAATTCTGCCCAACATTAAAGTCTAATGTTAGTTCCACCACTGTTCACCAACTGTCCTGTTTTACCAATCTTCTCAGCCTATGACATCTGACACCTTTATTGAAGGATGGCCATCCAACCCCACAACGTCTGGACATGGTTTCACGTCGATTTCGCCATGTGTTGAAAACTCTCACTACAACACTCCTTGAACATATACACTTAAGTCTCCGAAGTGGCGTCAACTCTAAAGACTTGCACCAGGCGAACGGTCTACCCGACGGGAGGCCCTAGCCACACGGCATTTACATTTACATTTTTACTCCTCGAACACCCAATAAGTTGTGAAGTTTCTGAAATACTTGTGCCAAGCCTCCGGGCCATCATGATCTGCCTATTCTACACACAGACAGCACGCTCACACTGACATCACATTCACTGTGTGTGTGTCTTAACTAGCCGCCATTCCTCGTCAGGTAATGTAGTTGTAGTAGTGGTAGTGGTGGTGGTGGTAGTAGTAGTAGTAGTAGTAGTAGTAGTAGCAGCAGCAGCAGCAGCAGCAGCAGCAGCTCTATTCATCCGTAGATCTCTTTTTGCAAGGATGCAGGACATGTCAAAATATTTACAAATTTAGATGAATTTAAAATAAGCTAATTCATAAACACATATATTTACGGACTTCTAGTTAGAGAAAATCAATAGATTTACTCTTGGTAGACAATACTCTTTTTACAAATAACATATTAAATAATGTAATGTCACATTGTTCACTCATATCTCACAATCAGTTACTGCACACACTATACACACATTGTTTCATAACACTTCACTCACTACACACACACACACACACACACACACACACACACACACACACTCACCTGCTGAATGATTAGTATAATGAGCAGGAGTTTTCAAGATATAACACAGGTCCAGAAATGCACATGAATGCTATTTATTAGGTTGTCTGTGCATAGGCTTTACACTCATGGCCAGTCAGTTGTGTAACTAATTAGGATACCAAATACAATTAGGATACCAAATATTGTTTTTTTTTCCAGATTTGTCATTTGAAAAATGCAGTCAACTTACATTCCAGAGTAAATTATTGCTATTGATGTCAACAGTTTTATTTTGTGTACCAGATGAACTTCAGCGTTGCTTCAAATTTACAGATGTAGCATTGGCAATTGAGGTCACATGCAGATTTATTCTGGAGAAGTTTGAAGGGTTGGCGAGGTAATAATGACACTATCTTGGCTCAGAACTAGGACGAATGTTGGGAAAGGAATCGTGAGTGGGCAGCAAATTCCTTCGTGCTGCCAACTGTGGGATTGTACACAGCATACTTATGCTTTTTATGAGCATGAACAATGTTTAAATTGCAGTTTGCTTGAATCCCTTAGTAATTGGGATTGAACTGTCCCTTAGAACTGTATAAATACTCATCAATAGAATACATTTGTGCAGGAGACGGTAAAATCTATGCATGATCAAGTGGCGTGTTTGGTACTGCAATATTGTCAATGTTCACCATGAGGTATGATGGGAATGAAAGAGTGTGTGCAGCTACTGGTTCTTGACAGCCAATGAGAGAGCAGTGGGCAGAAAACTGTAACATCCTCACTTATGCACTCGGAAAAATAGGCTGTGTTCTCAGGTCCCACAGTAACTGCATTCTTGAAAATACAGTCAAATGTGTGTGACCACCAACATTATAAATTTTACCGATTCTAATTTTACTTGCAGCAATTTAAACATTGCTATTAGGTCCCACCCTAAACTCCATCTTGGGGCTCTCAGCATATTCGGAAGGGAGAGATAAATATTTGTGACAACTAAAGTGATAAACTTCATTTCATTCCTTCTCATTATATAGAAATAAATTGCCTCTTCTCCCCTGACCATGTCCCCCAGTGATAATTATTATTATTGCTGCTATTGTTATTATTATTACTATTATTATTAAAAATGGTGACACCACAGACAGATGGCTCAGATAGTAAGCAAAAAAGGATTAAAGTGAAGATAAAAATTAATGTAAATCATCTATTTCTTTTTATTTCGTTTCTCCTTGAATTACCAAAATGTAAACATGAGATTGCATAAATTTGGAACAGATATAATCTTAACTTTTTTAGGCAGATACTTTATATCAATACAGGAGTTGGTAATTTTGATTATCCGGAATACGTTAAACATAAGATTTTCTCAAGGAGCCCCTTATGAAAATGGGGTCGGGTCGTCTTATATTCTGGACTCAGGATTGTCTGGTACTTTCTGTATAAGTGCATCTCTTGAAAATTTACCATGCATAAAATTTCCTGCAAGAAATTGTAATATGTTGTCACTCTTCTTATATTCTATGGAAAGTTTTACAGTTTCCTTTTTCCATTTCTCATAATCACTGTTTTGCCAGTTATAAAATATACACTGAAGAGCTAAAGAAACTGGTACACATGCCTAATATCGTGTCGTGTAGGACCCCCCACGAGAATGCAGAAGTGCCGCAACGCAGTGTGGGTAGGACTCAACTGATGTCTAAGTAGTGCTGGAGGGAACTGAAGCCATGAATCCTGCAGGGCTGTCCGTAAATCCATGAGTACGAGCGGTTGGAGATCTCTTCTGAACAGCACATTGCAAGGCATCCCAGATATACTCAATAATGTTCGTGTCTGGGAAGTTTAGTGGCCAGTGGGAGGGTTTAAATTCAGAAGAGTGTTCCTGGAGCCACTTATACCAATTCTGGATGTGTGGAGTGTCGCATTGTCGTGCTGGAATTGCCCATGTCTGCCTGAATGCACAGTGCACATGAAGGGTTGTGTTGTGTACATAGTTCTGCGTAGTCAGCGCGTACACAACTTTCCCACTAGAGCGCGCCCCGCTAAGCACAACAGCGCAGGCGTAGCTCTCGTCCGTCTCCGCACTACGAGATGGCGCTGTCTTAGAGACAGATCAAATTCTGCTTCCGCCGATCCGCGTATTAATATGTAACGCAGCCAATGAGATTGCTGCTGATGTAGAACCTTTTCTCCTCGCACATCACACTCACGCAGTGATACCTGAACGCTCGAGGTATTATAACGAGTGTACAGACCTCCAATTAGTCAGTCTTAGTCAGTCTGCATTAGTCTATAGTCAAGTTTCAGTCTGCGCCTAATAAGATGATCATATTCCTGTACATAGCCATGAAGAGAAATGTATAGACACTTTGTCAAGTATCAGAGATATGTGAGAATAAAATTAAAGTACCAAGACCAAAGGAACTTCAGATTGTTAATTGCAAACAGCATCCAGAATCAAGTTACGTAATGTCCATGATTTTTATTATTTTAATAAATGTGTGTGAAAATTAATCAAGTTCTGTTTAAAGTTGGTCACCGTCAATCTGCTACTCTAAGCGTGCAAGTGGCATTTCTATCGTCTGACCTAACGGGAGAAGATGAACACGCCACGATAAGACCACGAGACACATTGCTGACACTCGCCTACTTTGTTAGAGCGACAAGTCAAATAATCTGATGGTGTGTGTACCGAAGGTCTTAGAGTACGCACACCACAAGTTTCAAGTGATCAGAAAGGATGCTTACGTATGTGTCACCTGTCAGTCATATCTGGACATATCAGTGGTCCCATATCACTCCAACTGCACAAGCCCCAAACCATGACAGAGCCTCCACCAGCTTCAACAATCCCCTGCTGACATGCAGGGTCCATAGACTCATGAGGTGGTCGCCATACCCATACACATCTATCTGCTTGATAAAATGTGAACTGAGACTCATCCGACCAGGCAACATGTTTCCAGTCATCAACAGACCAATGTCTGTGCTGACAGGCCCAGGCAAATTGTAAAGCTCTGTGTTGTGCAGTCATCAAGGGTACACAAGTAGCCCTTCGGCTCCAAAAGCCCATACTGATGAGGTTTTGTTGAATTGTTCCCATGCTGACACTTGTTGATGGCCCACCATTGAAATCTGCAGCAATTTGTGGAAGGGCTGCACTTCTGTCAACGTTGAATGATTCTCTTAAGTTGTTGTTGGTTGCATTCTTGCAGGATATTTTTCCGACGACAGCAATGTCAGAGCAGCTATGTCAGAGATTTGAGTTTTACCAGATCCCTGATATTCACAGTATGCTTGTGAAATGCTCGTACGGGAAATCCCCACTTCATCATGACCTCGGAGACGTTGGGTATCATCGATCATGCACCGACTGCAGCACCACTTTTAAGCTTACTGAAATCTTGATAACCTGCCACTTTAGCAGCAGTAACCGATCTACCAACTGCTCCAGCCACTTGTTGCATTATATACAGGATGTATATGCAGACAAGTAAAAAAAATTCCCAGATTTCCCAGTTAAAAATACATTTTCTCCCGGGTGAAAATACACTTTCTCTGTGTGAAGTGACAGTGTACTTTTCCTCGAAACTGTAAAACTTATCAATCCTTTGAATGGTTATGGTTATATACACCGGCGTAGAATTTCGTGGCCCTTTAGAAAACCAAAAGCAGTATTAAAAAAAAAAATGATTTGGAAAGATCTTTGGTCTGCCGCAACATGTACGTTGCATATTTTCATGTTACGAAAGTATAAATTTGAATTCCACCAAACAGCGCACGTTACTTTCCAAAGCATTGAAATCGAGATTGCAATGCGCTTTTGCAAGCCAGTCACAGGTCATGTCACGTGAGCTCACCAGTCGATGACAGCAGATATTCAGAGCATAGGACATGTGATGATGTCAGTAAATAGCAATATCACTTAAGTAGCATGTACACACAAATTGGAAAAGTTAATGGTTTAAATTAATATACATAGTGTTGCTACAAGAAAAGCAAAGCTTTCACATATAATACTGCTCTCTAAGATTAATAAGCTGCAAGAGAAGCTAAGCTTTCACACGTAATCATGATCTTTTTTGTGCTTGTTATACTTTCAGATACATCACACAAATGTACCAGTAAAATTTTTAATAATGACATAAATGTCTGATCTTCTGAGCTCGAAATTTTTCTAAATGGTCGTCCTCAAAGATTTGATATTTAAATGAGAGTCAAACGCACTGTGATTTAAGAAATTCATTGTAAATTCTCGCACACAGTTCAGCTTGCATAAAAGGAAACTTACTTTGAAAGTAATGCTTTTCAAACAACCATTCACAATATTTGCCTGTGACCTGTTAGAAACAAGTCCGTTTCAGCAGTTGCCAGATAGTACCAGATAACAGGAGTCACCGTGCTTGTGCAGGCTACGTTGATGCTGGAAGCCGGTATGTTCATACATGTAAAACATTAAAAGATCTTACATTATGTCGTAAATGAAACAAGACATCAGAGGATACTCCGACAGCATCAGAATTTCACGAACCACACTAAAATGCATAATTCGGCTTACAGTGCACATTCGTATGTCCAGATTCGGATGTCAATTTTCTTGGTGTACAAGTACTGTATTATCTCATGTTTGGTTCTTTATAATGCCATACGTGCTAGAGGATGAAAACATGCACTTTTGAAATGCAGTGCACAGTTGAAACTAGCCAATAGTGTCGAATTAAACATTTTGTTTCAAATAAATTAACTGCCTCAGCAGAAAAGATTAATAAAAGCCAAAATTTCTTCTTGGCAAACTGATAAAAATAACTTCATTTCTCTGCAAGGTGGTTAATGCTTGACTGTCAGAAAGGTGGCAATAAAATCTGTATCCAATAACATATTTTAGCATTCCATAATTAAGTGAATGAATTTTAATTCACTTGATAGCTACCGGCCACAGAAATCTATTTTGTTTTCATTTGACATAAGAGCACTAAACGAAGAGGAAACAGCAAAATCAGTAAACGTAAACATAGGTCACTTGGAAACTATCCACCTCCCCATTACAACTCAGACCGCTCTGCGCATCAACCCTGGATCAATGACATTTTCGAACCGCGGCTTTATTCCGCTCAGCATGCATAGCCCCGTCCCCTTCTGTCTGCAAGAAAGTTTATTTCTAGATGCGATGGGGATTCCCCTGGCAGAGACATGACGTCCACTATGCACACATTCAAAATTCAACTCAAGATTCATTCAGAACTTCAAAAATATTAAAAAACCAATAGGGTTGAGTTTCAAAATCATATGAATAATCGATAGACCAACGTGTGCTGAATACTAGGCGCTTTGTGAAACAATGTTTTTTCCCCCCTCAAGAGTATGAATTGCCACCCCCCCCCCCCCCCCGCCCCCCCCCCCCTGAAATTGTCGCCCGGGTCAGATACCCCAGTTTGACCCCAGTGAATCTGGCAGATTTACCACGCCAGTAAAATTTTTTTGGATAGCATCTTGCTGTTACTGCTTATACAGCTAACAGCCACACTTCAAGCCAGAAGCACGGCTCAACTGCGCATGTGCATGAGCCTGATCGTAACTGCTAAAACTAATCTAATGTAAACAGTTGTGATGTCACGCTCACTGGAGGGAATCTGTGTTATGAAGCATTGCACACAGTCTTCCTAAAGCCTTTGACACATTTTGCTGTTGGCAGACGTGTGTATGAGCACTGTGTTTCGTTGTTGTATAAGGTGAATTTCCTTTGCAACTTAAGTTTTATTTTCGTTTTTTTCTCTCGTTGATGTTTTATTTTCTCCCAGATGAAAAAAATTTCTGGGTTTTTCCCGGGTCTCCCAGTTGTCCCGGGTCGTATACACCCTGTATATAGGTGTTGCTGACCTCAGTGCCATATTCTGCCTGTTTACATATCCCTGTATGCAAATACACGTGCCTATACCAATTTCTTTGGTGCTGCAGTGTATTTGCTTCAAGAATGCATTTTGGCCAAGGCACTAAGGAGGAAAAATGAATCTTGTCATTCAGAAAGAAGGTCAAAACACATAGCGGCATTCATTCATTCATCACTAACATACTTTGTAGGTTGTATCTTATAAATTTCAACTTAGATTTTATACTTCAAGGTCTATAATTTGTTTACCTCTGGCAAACAATTCCAACTGCTTCCATTTGCCGGAATCCTTCAGATTTTCTGCTTCATCTCTGAATAAATTTTTATTTTTATCATACAGTGCCTTCACACCTTCATCTTTTATCTGCTTCCAATTCTCCTCCAGTTTCCTGCAAACTGAAACTTGAAAGCATGTTTCTGTGGGAATACAGCTGCATTATTTGTTTACTCCTTAGAACAACGAACATACCTGAAGTATGGTGCATAAGTGGTCTCCTCTGGTGTCCACCAAGGCTGAGCACGAAGCCTGTCTACATTGTAGAGTGACCTCTGATATTTAGACAGAAACAAACCTTCCCTAACACCAAGTTCATTTACCTGAAATCAGAATTTTATGATATAAAATAGGTCGGCTGAATTCTTAGAAATTTTTTTTTTGCAACAACGGAATTAAGAAAATTTCACAACTGTTCACATCTTGTGTGTTCGATTAATCATTTAAACTTACTTCCATTGCTTCCTTTCTTCGACCAAGACGCATAAGTGCATCTCCCAGCTGAAAGAAAAAACGTCCATCTACAGTTCCAGGTTCCCGGGTGGCAATTCCCTCCTGCAGGTATCTGACAGCTTTTGTCATGTTGTAATTCCCAGTCTTCAAGATAAATCCATAATGTACTTGGGCAAATCCATTCCTTGGCCATTTCTGCAAGACATTCTCTAATACTTGTTTTGCTTCTGGGCTCCTACACAGTATAAAATAAAAATGGTCACTTTGTATGTGAGGTTCCAACAATGTGAATGTCCTACTTTTACAGCATACATAATTGTAACACTACATGAAAGTCCAACTGCTTCCAAATTTATAGTCTGTTTTCTCCTACACAATCTTTTACAACCAGTATGGAGAACAAATGATAAAACCCATTGCAACAATGGCTACTGGAAGATTTTTGTTTAATGTTTTTCCAGTCTAACCTGCATACGTCAATATCTTGATGCTTTCTTTTCTATTTATACTTCTGAATTTCTCCCTCTTCATCATTCTGGGTATAATACACTATATCATCAAAGTTTCCGTACACCTGGCAGAAAATGACTTACAAGTCCACAGTGCCCTCCATCGGTAATTCTGGACTTCAATATGGTGCCGGCCCACCCTTAGCCTTGATGACAGCTTCCACTCTTGCAGGCGTATGTTCAATCAGGTACTGGAAGGTTTCTTGGGTGAATGGTAGCCCATTCTTCACGGAGTGCTGCACTGAGGAGAGGTATCGATGTCAGTCAGTGAGGCCTGGTATGAAGTCAGTGTTCCAAAACATCCCAAAGATGTTCTATAGGATTCAGGTCAGGACTCTTTGCAGGCCAGTCCATTACATGGATGTTATTGTCGAGTAACCACTCTGCCACAGGCTGTGCATTATGAACAGGTGCTCGATTGTTTTGAAAGACGCAATCGCCATCCCCGAATTGCTGTTCCACAGTGGGAAGTAAGAAGGTGCTTAAAACATCAATGTAGGCCTGTGCTGTGATAGTGCCATGCAAAACAACAAGGGGTACAAGCCCCCTCCACGAAAAACATGATCACATCATAACACCACCACCTTCCAATTTTACTGTTGGCACTACACACACTGGCAGATGACGTTCACCTTGCATTTGCCACACCCACATCTTGGCATCGGATCACCACATTGTGTACCACGATTCATCACTCCACACATTTGTCCACTGTTCAATTGTCTAAAGTTTACTCCTTACACCTAGCGAGGTGCCGTTCGACATTTACCGGCATGATGTGTGGCTTATGAGCAGCTGCTCAACCATGGAATCCAAGTTTTCTCACCTCCTGCCTAATTGTCATAGTACTTGCAGTTGATCCTTATGCAGTTTGCAATTCCTGTGTGATGATCTGGATGGATGTCTGCCTATTACACATTACGACAATCTTGAACTGTCGGCGGTCTCTTGTCAGTCAACAGACGAGTTCAGCCTGTATGGTTTTGTGCTGTACGTACCCCTTCACTTTTCCACTTCACTATCACACTGGAAACAGTGGACCTAGGGATGTTCAGGAGTGTCGAAATCTCGTGTACAGACGTATTAAACAAGTGACACCCTATCACCTGACCACGTTCTACCAGGTGAACCGGTATGAAATGAGCGTTTTTTTGTGAAAATAAAACACTAATTTTGAACTGAAACGTGAAAACATTTTATTCAAAGTACTGACCATTGCTTTCTATACATTTTGACCACCTTTCTGGCAATTTGTGGACACCACGCCAATAGAAATGTTCGTCTTTTGAAGCAAACCAATCAGACACCCAATTTTCGACTTCTTCATAGGAATCGAAGTGTTCCTCAGCCAATGCGTGTCCTATTGATGAAAACAAATGGAAGTCAGAAGGGGCCAAGTCTGGTGAGTATGGCGGGTGGGGTAGCAGCTCCCAGCCAAGTGTTTTGATTGTATCCTGAACCAGTTTTGCTTTGTGTGCAGGAGCATTGTCGTGTAAAAAAAATACTTTGGCATGTCTTCTGGCCCACTCTGGTCTTTTTTCGATCAATGCATAGTTGAAATTGATCATTTGTTGTCTGTAGCGATTAGTATTCACAGTTTCACCGGGTTTTAGATGCTCATGATACACCACACCTTTCCGATCCTACCAAACACAGAGCATTGTCTTCTTGCCAAATCAATCTGGTTTTGCAGTCGATGTTGATGGTTGTCCCACATTAACCCACAATTTTTCCTGTTTAGGCTTCTTAAAATAAATCCATTTTTCATCGCCAGTAACAATTCGATGCAAAATTGATTTTCTTTTATGTCTTTGAAGCAAAATTTGACTAACGGTTTTTCAGTTTTTCATCTGTCTTTCATTCAATTCATGTGGCACCCATTTTCCACACTTTTGGATCTTTCCCATAGCTTTCACACGGTCAGAAATTGTTCGTTGTGCAACGTTTAGCATTTCTGCCATTTGCTTCTGACTCAAAGTATCATCTTCATTTAATATTTCTTGCAATTCGGTGTCTTCAAACTTTTTTGGAGGTCTTCCACGTTCTTCATTTCTTACATCTAAATCATTATTTCTGAACCGTTGAAACCATCTTTTGCATGTTGCTTCTGATAGAGTACGATCACCATACGCCTCGACAAGCATTTGATGCGACTCTGCAGCACTTTTTTTCAAATGAAAACAAAAATTTAATGCTTTCCGCAGATCATCACTCTCTGGTACAAAATTCGACATTGTTTACATGATGAAAACATATGATGTTTTTTGTTCCATGACTATGTATACCAAATATAAAAAAATAAATTAATTAATTAATTAATTAAGGCTCGTTCACAACAAATGTTCCCTATCGACACATTTGTATCTTAACGCTCATTTCATACCGGTACACCTGGTATGTCTGTAAGTTTCGCGGAGTGCCCCATTCTGCTCTCTCATGATGTCTAATGAATACTGAGGCTGCTGACATGAAGTACCTGGCAGGAGGTGGCAGCACAATGCACCTAATATAGAAATCGATTGTTTTTGGGGGTGTCCAGATACTTTTGATCACATTGTGTATATTGAAGCAATATGTCCTTGTGTACCTATCCCACTGTCAAAAATTCATTCTAGACATCCTTAAAATCTTCATCTTCATCTATGATATCTAAAACTTCTCCCAATGTGTGAAATCTTTTCCTTTGGGTACACTTCTTGAGATTGTACCTTCTTTCATGTATTACACTATTCCTATTACCTTCTGCTTTTTTTTTCTTTTTTCTTTTCTTTTTTTTTTTTTGGCCATTTTAGTTTTATGTGAAAGTAAGCTTTCTCAACAAATGTCGCAGCTGAAATCTTTTTGAGTTAGCTGCCAAGTAACAGCATCATTTTGAAGCACTAGTACACGCTCCCTACTTGTCACCCTCAAGCAAAGTTAAACTGTTTGCTAGTTAAATGTGGACTGCAGCTAGTGAACTAGAACAATCAAATTAATTTATTTCAGAGGCAAGCAACATAAAATTTTCACAACTTATGTAAATTTGCAGAAAAACTCAAGCGCATGTGAACCCGTAAAAAAATTATGGTGTTAAATTTAAAGTGTTCACATAGCAGAAACTCTTACCACACTTCACATACAAGAAAACTACAACACCATGATGATCACTGAATACCTGAAAAGGAAACATTACCAACTTCATTTTATATCTTGAGGAGGAAAAAAGGACATCTGCAAGATATCACTTCTGACAACTTATCCCACATGTAATTTGGGCCATGATTCTGATAGCATGCAGTTATGATCTTCTGAAAGTACAGCTTATAAACATTCCAAGTGCACCCGTTGTTTTTCAGTTGTGCCACCACACAACAGCCACCTAATGCCCAAGCGTGAAGTGCTGTGCAATGGAGTGGCAACGTTTTACAATTTAATCATGCCAATGATGTTTAAGAGTAGCAGATCTCGTGCACACATACTTCGTTTTTTCAGTGGCAGCTTGAAAAGCCAAAGCAAAAATGCACAACAGCGAAGTTAATACAGTAATTCAATATCATTAAACTATTACTTTAATGACACGTTCACTTAAACTGCATTTGTAAGTCTCAACACTAGCAGAGCTCACGCACTAGCTACAGGTTAGGAACTGCACAGTTTGACATAGTAAAAGAAGTATGTTACCGATGTCAAGTAGTGTTTCACAAACCTCTTACTCCACTATATGGTACTTCACTCTATGGTATTAGATAGCTGCAATGGAGCAGGTCAACTGGCAAACAACCATTGTGAATGAAAGTTTGGAAGCTGTACTTTGAGATGGTCATAACTGCAAACTATCAGTATTGTGTCCCAAATTTTCACATGGAATCAATCGTTGGGGCTGATATGTTGATGTGTGCTTCTTTTCTCGTTAAAATATGAGGTCAAGTTGGTAATGTTTCCTTATGAGAGATAAAGACAGTCAAGTCCAATTTCAGTAATTTCAATTTAGCATATTTGTAATACTTAGGGAATTATTCCTTTGTTGAAGAAGAGCAGCAGTCCTGCTGCAGCCCATGGGTGGTTTAAGACCGTGTTAAAAAGATGTATGTATATTTAACAGTGCCTAAATCAGCCATAGGCTGGAGCAAGATTGCCATCCTTTTTCCACAAATATGGGTATTAAAAATACGGTCAAAGATTGCAATTGCAGAAATTGGACATACACCATGTAACAAAGCAGGTGGACTCCCACCCTTCCCCTTCCACCCTTCTGCCTGGAGGAGCCACTAGCTCCAAAGCTTGCTCAATTACAATCTTTTATGTGTGCTCTGCCTCCGGGTGAGTAGATTTTTTCATCTATACAGTTACAATATATTTATTTTGTTATTCCTAGTTATAGCACATTTATACAGCTAACATTTGAAATATGTTAATAACTTTTGCATTCATTTAGTTTCAGAGTAATTAGCATTTTTATCAAAAATATTGTTATTGAAGTTGGATCCCATATTTTGGAAAAATAGACAGCTAATTCAGTAGCTATTATTATTGTTTCCCAAAGTTTACATTCAGAAGACTGACTCTCCAATAATCAATCAGGAATGTTAATGTTTAATAGTAATTTGTAAAAAGACAATGGACAACAATATCTGAGGGTGTTGTTAATGACTGTAAACTTATAAAAGGAACATTTCGGGAGCTATTTTACTCACTGTGTGGAAGGGTATAATGTGAGTAGCATCTGTCTAAAAATGTATCACAGACAAGTTAGCCTAAATTACAATTTGTGCTATGTGCTGAGTTTTATCTAAATTTTGCATCCAGGAGATATTTCTGTAATTCAGCGACTGTTTGGAGTAACAGACTGTAAACTTGCAATAAATCTCAAAAACCGTGTTAAGCTTCAATAATGCATTCTGCAAACTGTGACAATAGTACTGAATTGTGAACTGTGCTATTTCCAAATTATGCTTACTGAGCACAGCATTTTCATTTTGAAAT
This sequence comes from Schistocerca americana, assembly GCF_021461395.2. Classification (NCBI taxonomy): domain Eukaryota; kingdom Metazoa; phylum Arthropoda; class Insecta; order Orthoptera; family Acrididae; genus Schistocerca; species Schistocerca americana. Next base: position 549,120,598 of record NC_060119.1, read on the forward strand.
GACAACATACTGGAAGGAAAGTGTAATTAATAAGTGAATCAATGATTAACTTGCCACAAGAAAACTATTGGGTCACTTGAGCGTTAAATTACTTCACTTGAACAATCATTATTATAGGACATCAGTCGAGTGTAATATGTGGCTACCCTTTATCTGTGCATAAATTATAGTGAATGCGAGACTATCTGGCCATGAAGAGTAGTGGACAACAGCATTTGAAATAGCCTACTTTTGACAATCACTTTTCAGCCAGATTCAGTGGATGTACAGCTACTGGAGGCAAATTAGCACAGGTAAACAGGGTAATGTTACGACCTCTCTTATTGTCAGGTGCACCATTATGTTTACATACCTACATACTAGAAATATCGATTGTTTAATTTAATCAGGCATGTCGTTTTTCGTTAAATGAATTATGCTAGCTCCAAATCAGAAAATACTGTTGATGTCTACTGACACATATGGTTTCATTGATCAACTTTTTACATTCTGACACTGGCTTTGAACTGCACCAAAACCTAAAAAATCTCATACAAGAAATAAATACTGTTTACCTGTTAATCATTAAGTATGTCACAGCAAGCTGATTTTGATAAGCTGGGTCATCTGGAAACCTTGCTATCAACAATTTATGAATTGGGACAGCTCTTGCATGTACACCTGGAAAAATTCCTACATAAGTGATCATTGAAATCATACATTATATTCTTACCTATTAAAGCAGCCAACATTTACCTCTGAAACGCATCCTGTCAATGCAGCGTTCAGCAGCTAAAATGAAGAGTTTGTCTTTTACACTGCTCAGTCCCGATGTCACCTTTTTGTAAGCATCAATAGCTTGTTCCAAAATGAAGTTACTCTTCTTCTTTGCAGCAAGCTGATCAAGGGCAGTGGCTTTTCCATACCAGGCTCTGGGTGAATTTGGGTGTGATTTTAGGATTGTATCGTATCTATGAATGGCAACCTCAGGATTCTGGTCTCAGAGAAGTTCAGGGAAAGAGATCAAAATTTTAACATCCAGGAAAGGATAAGACTTAAGTGATTGTAAGTGAAAATATCAAATGAAACAAAATCAGAATGTTAGTAATCACACCACTGATATAGCATACAGCAAAAATTAGGAAACAAAACAACATGCATTTGCATTTCTGATTAAGATCATCCTGATTGTAACTCTGTAGATAATACTGTTAACAAAGATCATAAAATGCTCTTAAGTTAAAGGAAAAAGCAATATCTGCCAGAGGCTCTTCACAAAATCCCTAAGTAAGTATCCTAGAGCAGTAAACACACCTTAAACAATATATAATATGGTCTCGTTTGTGGGTGCTTAAAAATATGTTTAAAAAGTGTGTTGACTACAAAAGGTTACTAAAGCAATTTTACCATACAAAAATCATCAAAAAACTTAAACACACATTTTTCCTACTCATATGAGAAATCAATTACAATATTATTGACACACTAAATATTAAAAAATATCCTATAAGTAAATAATTATAATTTAATGAGTGTATCATCAATACAATGTACAAACACTAGCATAAAAAAATATCCGATATCATTTCTTATTCTCTTGACTGCTTCTATCAATGCCACTGACAATCATACACACACACACACACACACACACACACACACACACACACACACACTAAATGAAATGGACATGCAATGGAACTAGTCAACTTTGTATGACTGCGTCTGCAGGATTTGTCTAGCTAATAAGAAAGAAGCAAAGACATAACTGCAAATTTAGTGGCATGCCACACACGTAAATGCCCATGTAAATATGTAAGTAATGATTATAAACCAGCTAAAAAATAAACAAAAACTGCTCCAATTGCACTGACAGCAATGTGTTACTCACACATAATGATACTTTTTGTACAATATTAAGAGGGATTCAACTGTGAATCAAGGTCTTAAACTAATACAAAGCAAATGTTAAAAAGCAAATGGGAGAGGGACAATGTCAGGAAAGAATAAGATAAGAGATGGAAACATTGGGTTAGAAGTTTAGATCCTACAACAAAAGAAAAAAGACGACTTGTTTTACATCTTCTAAACAACACAGAAACAGAAAAAACTGCTCTTTGAAATTATGGAATCTAAAAATGCTAAATAAAGGTTTACAGCAGAAATATGCTCCATATCAATGCAAACAGATATTGCAAATCAATTTAAACAATAAGCCCTTTTTTCTAATTACGAAATTATCATCAAACATGACAACATTACAAGTGAAGTTGTTCATGCAAGTGGGCCATGATATCACAAATTGAGTCACAGTGACTTCTTGTTTCATCAAAAATGTGTTGAGGTTTTGGGCTTAACGAAAACTATTGCGAATTTCATGAATGGGTGCCACTTTAGACCCAAACTCAAAAGAACTAGAGGGGCATCTTTTTCATGACAGAAGATGTGACAGTAACTGTGTTCTTGCATGTATATTGCAAACTGCTACACAGCTTCTTCAGCCCAGTCTGGATGAAATTGCCTGAACGTATGGTTTCAGGAGAATATTACCGTCCCACATACTTTTTATTTACTCTTCCTTCTCAAAGACATTACAAACAATTATACGATCCTATGGGGTGACATCGATTGGCCGGTCTGGTCACCTGATTCGAAAACATTAACTGTTTTTTCACTGTGAGAACACCTAAAAGCCTGGTTATCTGACACACAACCCTGCAACTATTACTGTTCATTGCCCCACTGCCACAGAACCCATGGTGATCCAAAAAGCCATTTGTTCTGCTATTTACTTCAATGCTGTGTTATTTGTTATCAATGTCTTTAACCTTTGATAGTTGCTAAACAAATGACATGTTTCTTAACAACAAAATGGGTGTGTCATTTTGTTTGATATTTTTAATACACTTCAATATTTCCTGTGGCATGATGCATTATGTTCTGAAGTAAAAAACAGGTATATAAATAATTAAATATATCACCATCGACCCAAGTCATGTTCATCCCACTCGCAACTAATCAAGAAGTGAGACACTTGCACAACTATTATAACCTTTGGATACTAACCCAAAAGGAAAGTTTTAGAAACCATAACAGACGTAACACAGAATGTACTGATGTACCTGATCCACAAAAGCTCTTTCTCTGAGGAAGGTATTAAATTAAAGATAAGATGTTTTTACAGTAAAATATAACTGCTTAAAGATAAACACTGTGTGTGTGTGTGTGTGTGTGTGTGTGTGTGTGTGTGTGTGTGTGTGTGTGTGTGTGTGTGCGCGAGAGAGAGAGAGAGAGAGAGAGAGAGAGAGAGAGAGAGAGAGAGAGAGAGAGAGAGAGATAGATATTGATGATGATGATCGGGTTGCGGGGCGCTCAACTACACGGTCATCAGTGCCCGGTACAAAGTCCCAATTGTTACACAGTCCACTCTAGCCACTGCCACAAGTGATGATGATGAAATGATGAGGACAACACAAACACCCAGTCCCTGAGCAGAGAAAACCCCCAAACCGGCCGGGAATTGAACCCGGGACCCCATGATCCAGAGGCAGCAATGCTAGGCACTAGACCACATGCTATGGACGGGGGACGTAGATCCTTGTGTGCATACTGAACCCAAGAAAGAGCAAAAGACAGCGAGATTTCTAATTATTTAAGGGGTATGTGTGCCTCTCATGAGATATCTGGACTTTTATTTTTCTTTTACATTGTTTGTAGATGGTGAAGCAGAATTTTATGGGTGCTACCCTCTAGATTTGCAATACTCCTCCTCCTCCACTACTATGTATAACTGCTAAGTTCTTATGACTTCCTACTCTCCCATTCTCAAAGGTTATCACACTGCAGCTAACATACTTCAGCATAGAGTGACATGTAGATACTGTCTATAGCCCCAAAAACTATTTGTTTACTCTGCAACTCCTATTGATCTAAAGATGTTCAGTAACTGGAAAAACAATTATCACCGGGGAAACTTAAGACCATGAACTGTCATAAAAGAATTTCAGTAGTTTTACTCATCAATGAGTCCAAAGTACTGTTGTTCCTTACATTCCCCAGAATGATTATCATAAGACTGAAAATTTCCAAGGGAAACATTACAAGAGCTACAAGATGATTTTGGCCACCACTGTGGGGTGGCTATGCCTTCACTGCACTCAAGTGAACCAATACACGTGATACATGAAATGTATTCGCAGTTGCAAATACGGACAACCATCAGCTGTATAACTGAATGATATCAATGAAAATTTGTGCCAGTCGAGGACTCTAACCAGGATTTACAATACACAAGATGCTTTTAAGCTGCTGGAGACCACAGGTCACTTATATCAAAAAATAGAAAATATTACTGAATATTCTCTGAAATACTGACATTTGAGATAAGGCTTGCTCTATATTGTGGAAGTGGCGGTAGCTTTGTGAACTTATACAGTCAAATAGGAAAGAATTTAAGGACTATACTTAAGACACAACTTCATATCTAGTTTTACAGGGTGTTTACGCAAAGACAAAAAAAAAAAAAAAATTCCCAAATTTTTCCTGGATAAAAACATACTTTTCCCCGGATGAAAGTGCACATTTTTCTGGATTAAAATATCCCTCGGAACTGTAAAACTTATCAATTTCTTGAGTGGTTAATGTTTAAACACCACTTCCCGGCACCTTAGGAAATGAAACCTAGCAAAAAAATAACACATTTTGAAAAATTCTTTGACGCGCAGCAACATGTACGCTGCATATTTTCATATTACAGAAGTATAAATATGAATTCTACAAAACACAGCACGTTAGTTTCTGAAGCACTGAAATCCAGATTGTGATCTGCTTCTGTCACCCAATCATAGATCACATCATCTTATCACAGCAGCAAATGACAGTAGATATTCAGACCATAGGATACCTGATGTAGTAACCAATAGCTACATCGCTGTTAAGTAGAGCAGATAAATTAATAGGAAAATTTTTGGTTTAAATTAATTTACGTGTAGTATAGCTACAAGAAAAGTTTGGCGAATGTTACCCTTTAAGATATATCAAACACAGCCATGCCAGTAAAAGTTTAAATGACGACATAAACTTCTTGTCTTCCGGGTCCGAAATTCTTCTAAGTGGCTGGTCTTCAAAATGTTTAGTTCTGAATGAGAGTCAATCACACTGTGATTTAACAAATTCATTGCACATTCTCACACATAACGTAACTCATCTTGCCTAAACGGAAATTTACTTTAAGAATAACATTTCTCACACCGCCACTTGGAATATTTTCCCACGACCTGTTACAAGTGTAAACTTTTGTGACATCACACTCATCGAAAGCAGATGTTATGAAGTATTGCATAGTCTTTGTCCTGAAGTCTTGGATACAACTTGCTGTTGGCAAGCACTTATGTGCACACAGTGTTTTGTAGTAAGTTTTGCATTGGTGTTTCTCTCTCGTTTTATGTTTTATTGCTGCAGCATTATTGTACAGTAGTGGGCTAAAGTAAAATTCTTTGTTAGAATATCAGTTCTTATCAGTCAAAATTACAAAAATTTAAATCAAAAGTAAGACAATGAAAAATTCCTGGAATTCTAAAAAATTCCCAGTTTTCTCCCAAATGAAAAATTTCCCAGGTTTTCCCCGGATTTCCCGGGCGTATACACCCTCTTTTATGTTACAGACAAAAGGTCTATATTTTAATATTTTCCATTATATGGATTAGAGTTAGCAAGTGTTAAGTCATCCATTATATTTATTTAGCATACAACCACATTAAAACAATGAAAACACACAACAGAGAATTTCAGAACCACACTCTCACCATCTGCCAGTCCATTTTCCAGCATAAGCTGGTTATCCGATTGGCAAGAACAGTCCTCATCCTTCATCCTAATGGATATTCAGATGACATTGTACTACTATCTGGAATGATGGCTTTTTGTCCAAATGGTTTAACTCAGTAACAGCTGTTTCACATGTCAAAGTGCACCTGTTTAAGGATTTGGGTATGTACAATCAGAAGACATGAATGTGACTCTTGAAACAATTTTCTGTGCATTTTCATTGTTTTAAAATGGTTGGGTGCTAAATAAATGTAATGAAAAATTCTAAAATATGTTTTCCTCTTAATTCAGCACACATCCCAGGTTTAACTTCTAGCTTCAAGGACAGGGATGTTGGAGTCTCTGCTTACCGACAACTTGAAATGTACTCATGAACTTGCCATATGAAGATGGAAGTGATAGCTCAAAACTGCTCAAGGCAGTAAAATAAAGCTGTTTAAAAGTATTTATGGCTGGTGGCATTATCCATCAACAATCCTTCATCAAATAACAGCCAAGAAGAACAACAAGATCCAGGATGGATAAAGTAACATTTGTTGAAGATTTGTATTCATGTCACACACTGGTTCCCTACCACTGTGTGGTAGAATACTATCACTGGGAAGTGTAGTTTGACCCTCACCATACGCTTACAGTTATCTAGTTTCAATAATGTTCCGAATGTTATTTTCTACATGCTCATCTGTTGGCATTTGTAATGCACTAGTGACTTGTGCATCACTGTCATAAGGACCGCAGCAAGACAACAATACCTTCAGAAAACCATCCATCATGCTTGGAATAGGCCTTTATTAGTTGTTCTTCAGAAAGGTGTATAATAGACAACAGTTAAAACTTAGGCCATCAAGAGACTATTCCAAGCATGTAGACTGGGAAGCAATGGCAGAGCCCACATTTCTGGAGTGAAGATTCAGTTTAATGATCTGAGGTCATTTAGAGACTGAGCTCAGGCTGGGATTAGGGAAGGAGAGTGACCATACCCTTAAAAGGTACCGCCCTTGCATTCTTCTTACGTGAATAAGGGAAAAAAATACAAAAAAAACTATAAATACTGTTAGTATCATCATTTCGACACCTTTCTTACCATATTAGAGCAAGTGCTTATTGAGACCCAGCTGTACACTTCTCCTTGTCTCAAACTGACCAGTGCGTTCTTAATTCAGTCCAACTTATCAACTTCGTATGAAAGTATTCAAAGTTTGTGTTGCTATATACATTGTTATCCAAGCAAAATAGTATCCAATAAAAACTCTGTCTGATAAGTCTTTCACATGTCGGACTTAAGAAAGGTATTAGATGTTAAACTTTTCCCCTATCACTAATTATTCTGTTCCCAGAGGTGGAGCACTGCTCTCTTGTGAAATGGATGCAACACGCAGTCACAAATCTCAGACACACTTCTACCCTTGCACCTAATAACAACAATGCAACTCAAGTTCTGAAGAAAGTTGTTTACTGTAGATTAGAGTTCATTGAACCTTACAGGCAGTTAAAATTGTTGCTTTAAGAGTTATTACTCAAAGCTTGATAGTTAAGTTTACCTCTTCTGCATCATCATCAGCCCCGTCCAAATCATCAATGATATGCCAGTCATCATCATTAGTTATATCAGCCTTGGAATAAACCTAGAAACGGGAATAATTATGTAAATGTAGCATAGTAGACATCCAAAAAACGTATTTCTTGACAAAGTATAACTAAAAGAGATTTACATTATTTTATACCTACCACATCTGCACTAAAATCAATTTTCTATGCATAAAGTACACACAAATTTTCTGATAATTCTTTCCCATAACTGTACTTCTCATAACCTTATGTAAATGTGGCACGAAAGCAAACAACAGAAGACTGATAAAGCCTCAAAAATAAAATGTAAAGTAGGATGTAACTTTCTGGAAGTTTGCCTTCAACATGTAACTTCAGTTGGCATTAAGGGACTAAACAGCGAGGTCCTCAGACCCCTCTGTCGAAAGAGTTCCTCTGGAGTTAGCAGCATCAGGCAGAAATTTGATGCCAGAGCTGAGAAATAACTGAAATAGAAGTATATGGGTCAGGCCAGTGCATATGTCAGACCAGACGAAGGCTCATACAGGGCTCGTCTGTGGCAAGAGAAACTCCATCGTCATCTGATTCCCCACCAGCCCCATTAAGAGGGGAGACAAACACAGAATAAGGAATGCCTACTAGCTGGGACATTCATAATTGTTAAAGAGAGAAGGCTAAAAACATGAATCACTTGGGCCAAAAATAACAAAACAAGGTGAGAGAAATAATCAGCTCGGTACATGGGGGGAGGGGCTCCAGGCAAGTAACAGCAGGGGCTTTGCACGTGATGGGGGTCGTTACTCCCACAATCTTTTATAGTGGAAATGTTGCTAGTCAACAGAGCACAATTGCATCTAAAAGCAATTAAAATAAATGAAAAGAGTGGTGACCATGCCAGCTGGCAAGTGAGGGAGGGGTTAGGAAACCTCAGACCCCACATGTGACAGGAGGCGAAACTACCATAACCACCCCAGCCCACCCTAGAAGTAGTTTCACATGTTTTACCTGAGAACAAAAATCAAAAACATCATACCTGAGAATAAATATCAAAAACATCATGGGTGAGAACAAAAACCAATTTCAAAGAGAAGAAGGAGAGCCAATTCAACCACCTGTGAGTTGCCCATAAACATTAGAGGCAAAGAAGGTGGAAGACCATGTCTGGCAGAGAGAGCCAGCTCCAGGATGTGAGCTACTGTTGGTAAGGCTCTGCAACAACAACTTGACTGTGGCTCCAAACATAAACTTGGTATAATTGACGCAGAGGTGACACAGGGTGGTGGATTCCTTCCAGGAGAAATGGAAGGAGTGTTAGACGGCAATAGCCTCCTTGGTAGTGCACAGTTCATCAAAGGAGGCAATAGCCCACCAGACGATGTTCCATCTCAGAGTTAGAAGCGATCTTCTTTGCAACCAAACAACTGCACCTGGGATGGTCAAAGAAAATGTGAGAGATGTAAAAGCATATGCTGTTCTATCCACAGTTTTAGAATAGTCAGTGCAAATGAATGTAGTGCCTCAATACTCCTGAGGAATAGATAGAAACAGATGCCAAAAGTTCAGGGGGCAACCACCTTCAAGTCCTTGAACATATCAGTCCTGTTCGTAGTCTGTGTACTAAGTAAGAGGGGTTCTGAAGGAAAATATTTTTGAGGCAGGCAGAGATACTGGCAGATGGCCTTGTCAAATGTGGATCGTTACTCCCGGAAACCACAACAATACAGACACCAAAGGCCCCATGATTCGAGAGCCCATCCTTTCAAGCAAATTGCTTAGCGAGTATATTCCTGAGGCTAGTCACACAGTAGCTATTGATGAACATTGAGTTTTTACCTGGTCTACAGATTGGTACGATGATACTATCTCAAAACTGCAAAGGAAAACCATCTTCTAGCCAAATGTGGTTGAACACTGTAGTGATTTGAGAATTTCTGTGTAAATTCTAGAACCACTCATCAGCCTTCTACCGTCTCAAACACATGATATTCTAGATAAGAGTGTGGGATGGTAAAATACTACCTACTGTGCGTACCATGTTTGTGTCTGCAGGTTTAAAATCAGTCGCGGGAAGAAAGTAGATGCAGCGGTCAAACGGCACCGACCATTACCTGACAGGGCAATCCATAGATGTGTTAGTGGGTTTGTGTATGGAAGAACCATGGAATCCATATGCAGCTTTGTGCTTATTGTGTCACTAACAACTTTTATGTGAAACAAGACCAGTTGAAAAAGTACTCATATAGACTCTTGACTCAGCCTTGTTAAAGGCAAGACTTTTTTTCAGTCTCCTTTTTTGAAAGTCATGGTGTCGAAAAAGACTTTCTTTCGAATGTAAATCAATTTGTTTTTAACATACAACTGTATAAGAGACTTACTGAAGTTACATATTATGTTGAAAGTGAGAATTTTTATTGTGCTTGAAAGTCAAATACATCGTTGATTGACGAAACGTAAAGTTTGTATGGCTACTTATTTCACTAGTAGAAAGAGGCTTGAACATTCCTGTAAATAGTGTTATTCGACAGAGAAGAAGTCAAGAGAGTTTCCAGCAGCCTACTATCCAGTAAAGAGGAGTGGCTGCAAACCCCAAGTAAGTCATCTTGTAAAGAAGTGGAATGTGGTTTGGGGAAATAAATCAGTATAACCCAGACCCACACTCACACTAAGTCATCAGAACATTAGAACGTGGCGCCCTGTGTGTGTGTGTGTGTGTGTGTGTGTGTGTGTGTGTGTGTTTGGGCGCGCACGCGCAGGGGGGGATTTTCAGTCAAAAATGAGAAGAGAAGCTGTTATGTGTTACCATAGCAACCAAACATAATACGACAAGGGATTTACTATGGAGCAAAATTTGAATGAAAAATGGTGAAGACATGAAAAATTCACAATGATAAAACAGCAACGAAGAAATACGCATGGAATGCTTCAACCAAGAAGATCCAGTGCGGAGAGTACACAGCTCTCACACAAGTCGCGGGGACGCAGACGCGGAAACCAACGTCCATCCGACACCGGTGGCACCAGCTGCAGTTCACCAGTGCTGACCTGCCTGCACATCCGCTCACCTATGCTACGAGAATTCTACACTGGGTGAGCGTGAAACAAAACTTCATTACTTTAGTACGAATTGGTACAATTGTAGAGTGAACTTTATTTGTGTAGTTCTCTTATTTAAAGTTAGTTTTAAATGCTTACAAAAGCTAAAGCATACAAGAGTATGGAAAATATACAACATATTGGGGAAACTCAAGACCTAGCTATGGCCATGAAAATTAGCAAAGAAGTGCCTGACTGGGCTGAGTTGATAAATTTAATCACAGCTCAAAGTATGACTCTAAGTAAAAAATGGAAATAAGCGTTTGGCATCATTGGCCGGAAGACACCTTGCAGGGTAGGTCCGGCCGCCTTGGTGCATGTCTTATTACATTCGACGCCACATTGGGCGACCTGCGCACCAGATGGGGATGAAATGATGATGAAGACAGCACAACACCAAGACCATGAGCAGAGAAAATCCCCAACCCAGCCGGGAATCAAACCTGGGCCCGTAGGACGGCAATCCGTCATGCTGACCACTCAGCTATTGGGGTGGACACACTAAGTAAAGAACTAGGCTTAGTAAATTCTCAATTAAATACCCAGAGTGAAGCTTTAAATGCTCAGAGGGAAACTCTACATATCCAAATGACAAATTTAGGTTTGTTAAGTGCCAAGGTCGACTCTCAAAGCGAAGAATTTAGTAATCTATGCGAAGGAATGGGCGCTTTGAAGACTGAGTTCGATGCTGAAAGTACTAAAGTAGAGAATTTAAAAGCAGATCTAAAGAATGAGTTGACAAACTCTTTGACTACTCACATAAATCATATGTTTACCGACATTAGTCAGAAACAGAATGATACCTTTCAGGATTTGTCGGAAAGGTTAGAACTTACAATTGAGAACAATTGTAATAGTGTAGAATTTGAACATATTGAAAAGTTAGGATCCTTTGAAAAAGTGTACAATATTAAGTATAATGATGTAAGGCATGGGTTGTATACTTTGTAAGAGTGTGTAGATAAGCAGAATGAGTTAATGTGAGTCATTCAGTCGCAAAGTACAGGTGTCAACCCACGGGTAGATAATGTAGAAAGAAATTTCAAACAGAAAATAGCTAACTCTGATATTATAAATGTAATTAGTTTGGAGGAACAATGTGGGGAAATTATAGATTGAAAAGTTGCCGAGAGAATAACATCCAGTAATGTATCGCCTATTCCTTCTTCTGAACTTAATGATACCATGAAGGGTATAGACGACCTGTAGAAAGAAATTAAGCTTATCCAAGATAAAGTAGAAAAAAGGGTACCTTCACCTAACATTGTGTGAACTATAATCCATTCATCATCAAGAATAAACTTGATGTAAACATTGAACTATGTATTCTTTCGCGTTTGCTGGAACCTCATTGGATTTCTGTTTCACTTGGGACTGCTGGCAAGCTGTCTCGAGTACTTTCAAGTACGATAATAAGGGTACCTTTTGTGCTGTATGTTATGCGCACATCAACTTAGCGATATTATGGGACAACAGCGCGCATTGAACTTTGGACAGCACTGACCGCAGACGAGCAGAGGATCAATACAGCTTCGAATGTCTTCTAATTTTTAAGCAGAATGAAATAATACACTGAAAAGCTCCCACAATACGCAGCTTAGACGACTGGACGAAAACTACAACACGTTATTGTGTTTAGCTAACATACTAATTACGTAATTAAAAACAAGAATGATGAAAATTCCTGACCGAACCACAGGGTAACTTTTCTGCATTAAGCTGTGTGTAACGTAAGAGAGTGTTGAAGAATTTCACCATATAGTTAAATATTGAAGCCACTGAAGGTATTACTTATAGACAGTCGTCTGGTAATCTCTTAGCTCCTTCCTTATCCGAATCCGAGAAATACTTTTCAGTTCTGGAAGTGTCACATGCTACATTGTTAATGAGCCTATCAACAACAGAATCCACAAAACCAACCAAGCGCAATATTTTCTCTTCATTTATGACAAGTCGTTCTATATCCCGCCAGCATTTGGCAGTGACGTGTGAAAAAGTTGTGTGTGTGTGTGTGTGTGTGTGTGTGTGTGTGTGTGTTAGTTCCAGTATGTCTGGGAGCATAACAGACTTGTTACTTCTCAGTCCAAATCTCTCAGCTTGGGTCCAGATCAGTCCTGTTGGGTTCATAAGGTAATGGTGCAGTAGCAAATGTAAAACTGCAGCATTTGTATGATGTGCTCGATGCTGCGAAAATGATTGTTTTTTGTGTTTCTACGATACTCATCTATCCCTGTGGTATAAAACAATGGACATAATCCAAATAAAGAGGATTGTGGTTATTCATTTTTGCCTTAAAACTGAAATTGTTATGTTTTCTTAATTTAAACAACTTTTATGAACAGTCTTTCACAAAACTTTGATAATTAAGAATTTGTATTTGAAATGCAAACAGAAATTTCGCGTCCAATATGTAATTAGAAACAAGACGACGTACGTAACTCATAAAAAAGGATGAGTTTTACGAGATGCAGGTATTTCAAACTGAACAAGAAAAAAGAATGACAAGGGATATTGGAACCAACGCACGAATAACCGCCTCGACATCATATCTCGTCACCCTACAGACTGCGCTACACGTACAATGTGGATTTATTAGTCAACTGCATTACACCCTTAAATTTATGAAAAACATTAAGAACAGCCTATTTCTCGGTACTTTTTCACCGTGTTCCATGCGCACGTTCCACTACAGAACAGAAAGCAGCCTCAGCCGTTTTCATACTATGCATTAACAGTGTGACAATAAGAGCACAATGCTGCAGAGGCCGTGACTGTACACGATTTTTGTAATAAAAACTACATAGCTACAGCATGATTAAGAAAAACATCTATGGCTGTTAATACATTTGAATATCTTAAAGTTTCATTTAACGTAACTTAGTAACAATATATCTAATATGTAAGTCATCACGTTTGTGTTTGTTTACATTAGGTTTATTCTAATGATGAACGGATTATAGTGAAGCTGTGACTGATTTACAATGGAGAGCTAACTCAGGGTTATCGGGACAATTCCCTAAATTTAAGCCGGACGGAGATGTACATCCGACCCATTTCTTAAAAAGATTTAACCAAGCACTACCAAAAAATTGGGAAGATTCTAAGAAGGTCGAATTTGCTGTGGGGTACCTTCTAGGGGAAGCCTTAGAATGAGGTACAGTAAATATTGAGAATTTTTCCTCTTGGGAAGACTTTAAAACCAAATTTAAAGAGAAATACTGGTCTTCCAGTGCTCAAGAAAGGTTGGTTATCAGATCCACGGGGCCCAAAATATTACAATAATACTTGGGGTACTATGAGGAAATATCTCGATTGGAATTTAACATGAGCAAAGTATTTAGATAAACCCATGGAAGAAGAGAGATTGGTATGTATTTTAATTAGACGATTGCCCATCTATGCGAGAAAAGATTGGCAAATGGTAGAAGAGTTGTTGTCTTTTGTTGATGCACTTGATGCAATAAATAAGGATTGCAACGAAACTTTACACCAAAGTGAAAGTTCGAACTATAAAATGAATAGCGGGAATCATTTTAAAAGGCATGAGGCAAACTTATCAAAAGTACACCAGTGCAATAAGAAAAGTTGTAACGGTAATTATCAAAAGAAGCATCCACATTCAAATTTAGAGCCAGTAACTTCTCAAGAATTTGTACCGAGTAACCAAAAGACACAAAATAGGAATGTAGTACCTAGCGCCCAGGTCCTGGACATATATTAGGAGGCCATATTCCATATAAGTATGTCAACTTTACGCACAAAATACCCACAAAGGAATGGTTGTTGCTTGAAGAACCAAGCTTAGCTACTAATAACCCACAACCTATAATAGCAGGTACAGTGGAAAATTCCGAGGTTAACATATTTATAGATTTGGTAAGTGAGGTATATTTATCTCAAACGCTCTTTTTAACTCGATACAGAATAAACAGTACATACCGTATTGCCAGTGACTGGAGTATACATAATCAGGATAACAGGAACAAAAAGTAAACTTGTAAGATATGAAACTCAGGTGGACTGCAGTATTGGAAATATGTTATTTAGTCAAATGCTGTTGATAGTAGAGAATATTAATAGAGACATACTGTTTGGTTTGGATTGGTTGTTAGAGTTTAACGTTATCTTAAACTTTGACGAACATCATCTTTGTTTTTGTAAAGGTGACAGTAGATGTTGGACACCTTTTGTAACAAATAGTCACTTTGAGGAACAAACAACGGAGCACCAGTGTCCAAGATTAACAGCTACAGCACAATTATCACCAAAAATCGATAATGCTGATCAAGGAACACATCTAACTGATATACAAGACGATCAACAAAGACAAAATTTGTATAAAATTTTAATGGAGTATGAAGTGGTATTTACCGATTGGCCAGGTAATATCAGCGACTATATTTGTATGTTCAAAATCAAAGTTGACACCCCATTCTTTTGCAAACCATATCCAATACCAGTGAGTTTGAAGGAAGCACTTCGGGACGAGATTAACAAAATCATTGATAATAATATTATAGAACAAAGTTCCATTGTAATGAATGATCATCTAGTAGTGGTGAAGAAAGCTACAGGTAGGGTACGATTAGTCTTAGATGCTCGTACATTGAATAGACATACAGATACGGAGAGGGACCGGCCAATTAATACCGACGAATTGTTATCCAAATTTGAAAAGACAAGATTCTTTAGCACGACGGATTTATCGTTTCTGATGAGTAGTTGATTACTACACAGTAGGTTGATGTGCTGGATGCATTTCCTACAGGAATACAATATGAAGAAACGATACGTAAAAGGTTCAGAAAATATAGTACCTGGTGCATTATTGAGGATACCCACAAGAATGGATGACTTGAAATGTACAGAAGGGCCTGGCGTTATTTTTGCCATTAATTTTATGTCAGCAGAACATCCGAACATCACGGTAACAAGAGATGGTTCAAAGAATAACAGAGAATATCCATCATGATCCTTATTTCACAGAAATATTTTCTATGTGTATCCAGAACACGTTACCTCCTAATCAATTGGTAAAATGGAAAATTGTAGATCATAACTTGTTTTGGAGAGACAGTGTAACATCACAGCATCGGCGTTTGTGTATTCCGAAGACGAACTTGTATAGTATGTTCGCACAATACGGACACTTCAGAATCAAAAAATGCATATCTCATATGAATAAATTTTATTATTTCAAGAAACTAGGGCATAAAATAGCGTCTTTGATTAGAACCTGTGAAACTTGCCAGAAAGTAAAAGAGAGTAATACTCACGTGAAATACAGAAGTATCCTATTAGCCCTAAGTCATTAACACAACCTTACAGAAGCAGATTTCTTTGGACCAATTCCACAAGGAAAGGGAGGAGTATCATGCATTCTGGTTATCATAGAATGCTGGACAAAATATGTAAAACTATATCCTATTAAGAGAGCAAATACGCAGTCAGTTGTACACTGTTTACAACAATACTTTCTAGAAGTAAGTAAACCGAAAATGGTTTCTTACAGACTACAGAAAAGACCACAATTTGTGAGCAACAAAGTTAGAGAATTCCTAGCATGGGTAAGTATTCGACAAGTGTTAATATCCAGTTATAACCCGCTATCAAATACGTCTGAACGGGTAATGAAGGAAATTGGGAAATTGTGTCATACATACTGCCATGAAAAACATACTTCGTGGACAACGAAAATTAAGGACTCTGAACTTATCCTAAATGAATTACCCCATTTATCAACTGGGTTGACACCTTTAGATGTTGTAGGAGAACCTTTTGTAGGAGAACCTTTAATTAAGAATTTTAATTGGCCTGAACAACCTAGTGTCAATTAAGAAGTAAATCAGGAAATAATTTCTAAAAATTTGATTGAAAAGGTGATACGAAGAGTAAGTAAGCATAACAGTACCAAGTTGATAACCTGGTTCTTATAAGACATCAACTTCCCAGCTCGAATCTGAAGAAAGAGACTCACAGGTTATTCAAAAATATGGAG
This sequence comes from Schistocerca americana, assembly GCF_021461395.2. Lineage (NCBI taxonomy): Eukaryota > Metazoa > Arthropoda > Insecta > Orthoptera > Acrididae > Schistocerca > Schistocerca americana. The sequence goes on from NC_060119.1 coordinate 549,137,042, forward strand.
GACCGTACCAGGTACAAACGGTGATCCATCTTAAGACGTTATTTTTAGTAGACCCCACAACTGGATTAGAAAAGGGGAAATACAATGGAAAGGATGTAAAATTGTATATCCCCAGGGATGTTAACATTCTGAGTTAACGGGCAGAGTGGCGACCATCAGATCCCAAGTTTTTTTCAGTGTTTTTTCCAAAATAGTTTTCCTGTACTGAAATCCTTTAAAATACAAAACTATCCTATAATCTTACTGCTAAAAATTTAAAAAAAAACTCGATATGACCATAAAATAGAGAATAACTTAAGAGAATGAAAAAAAGTTATGTCTAGACGAAATACATTGAATGGAATATTATGCTTGTGGAAAATATAATATGATGTGACTAACTGAGCAACTGTTATACCGAAGTGTATAGCTTTTCTATTTTGTATAAAGTATTTTATACCTTATATGAGATGTGATATAGATGGGAGGGTTTGTATAAATTTTGAAAGGGGTGGGTATTGTAGCTAAAAGCTTGATTTACAAGAACAAATAAATCATGATTGACACAAAACACACATCACACCTTTCAAACAACCCTCACAAACAAGTGTGCCCGATTCTTCTCCATTTGCCGTTTCCATGCAGATGCTAGGATTTCCTTCGGTCACCTCAAAGGGTGAAGGTGGGACAAGTATATTCTGTAGGAGATGATTTAACACCAAACCACTTCCTGCGTCTCACTCAAGTACCTGAGAGGTAGGGATCCTGGGGAAGGGGTGGGGGGGTGGGGGGTTTCCTGTCTTTGGGGCTATCTTCTTTCTCTTCTTCGATCCTAGCAACCACATCTGATTTTCCCTTTCTTACTTCTCATCTTGAGGACCTGTATATCTTTTTATAAACTTCTATCACTGAAGTCCTTCCTTATTTCCGTGGTTACTAATAACCTACATTTTATCTTTAGATAAGAAGGCCGAAGAAACAGACTACACGAACATACATCCACATATACACAAATACACACTTCTACGCAAACATTAAATTATATAAGACAAAGCCTGTCATGATGTGAGAACCGCCAGGTGTTGTAGGCGGAAAAGGTGTGTAGCACATATATGGGGGGTTATGACAGTTCTACATCGAATACACATAAGAAGAGGTGCACATACATAATGAACAACTATAAAGTAGCAATGAGTAATGGATAAAAAAGAGAGAGGCGTGAGCAAAGAAAGAAAAGGAAAGTAGGAGTAGAATTAGTCAGGTTGATCACTAACCAATGTCAGTGCAATAAAAACTCTGATGAATTGAAGGATAGTGGAATGTAAGTAGAATATATAGAGGTAATATCTAATGAAAGTATAGAAGTTGATAAGTAGAGGAGGACTCTAGGGAGTGAATAATATATTAAAGAATGAATGCGAAGTTTAAAATAGATTTATAGCTTTACCAGAAGATACTTAATTATGGTACACATAGAAATGTATATTAGGGTAATGAACCATGAGGCCTACATAGAAAGGATAAGGGGGAGTACCCCGCATTCACTAGGTATAAAGGGCAGACGTACCTGCATGGAGATAGGACGATTTGCGTCCTAAAAAATAGAAATGTTTAGTAAGGGGTGTACCTGCCAGAATGGAAAGAGGAAGTGGTCTCATAAGGTCAATCCACAAGCAAGGAATAGGTGCTGATCCTGGGAGAAAGGGACAGTATCGTGACAAAAGTAATAAATTTTATAGGAATTATTCTGGAAAGTGTAAATTCTATGAATGACTAGCATTATTATGTTTCGTGGAAGTAAATGAGTGTCAAAAGAACACTTTCACTTCTCTCGAGTTCCTCCAAGCTACAAATAATGAAAATAGTACATACTAGGAAAAAGGTAGTACAAAAGATAAGAATAGAAAAAAAGATTACTCATGTGTTCTAAACACCTGAAGTTTGCGACTGAAAAAAAATTAAAGAAAAGAAATAGAGTCCTCACAATTACTAAATATTAGTAAAGCTGACAAAAACAATGAATAAATGCTCATGTCTTAACAACAAAGTAAAATAAGAAAAGGGTAGAGAAAAAATAAGTGAAAGATTGTGTAAGAAAGGACAGAGAATTGTTACTCAAAGGAAAGATATGTATATAAACATATGTAAGAAATGCATACTGTTATGATATGAATTGTTGTTATGAGTGATGTTATGTGAATAATGATTATGTATAAAATATCAAGTGTTCAGTCTGGGGTTGGGGGGGGGGGGGGGGAGGGGGAGATATGTAGTAATTTGAGAATTTTTGTGTAAATTCTTGAACCACTCAGCCTTCTACCACCTCAAACACACAGTATTCTAGATATGAGTGTGGGATGGTAAAATACTACCTACTACGCGTCACGTTTGTCTGTGCAGGTTTAAAATCAGTCGCAGGAAGAAAGTAGATGCAGTGGTCAAAAAGCACTGACCATTACCTGACGGGGCAATCCATAGATGTGTTAGTGTGTGTGTGTATGGAAGAACCATGGAATCCATATGCAGCTTTGTGCTTATTGTGTCACTGACTACTGTTATGTGAAACAAGACCAGTTGAAAAAGTACTCATATAGTTGTTAGAGGCAAGAGTTTTTTTCAGTCTCCTTTTTTGGAAGTCATGATGTCTAAATAGACTTTCTTTCGAATGTAAATAAATTTTTTTCTAACATACAACTGTGCGAGAGACTTGCTGAAGTTACATACTATGTTGCAAGTGAGAATTTTTACTGTGCTTGAAAGTCAAATACATCATTGATTGACAAAACGTAAAGTTTGTGTGGCTACTTATTTCATTAGTAGAAAGAGGCTTGGACATTCCTGTAACTAGTGTTATTCGACAGAGAAGGAGTCAAGAGAGTTTCCAGCAGCCGGCTATCCAGTAAAGAGGAGTGGCTACAAACCCCAAGTAAGTCATCTTGTAAAGAAGTGGAATGTGGTTTGGGGAAATAAATCAGTATAACCCAGACCCACGCTCACACCTTAAGTCGTCAAAACGTTAGACTGTTTACTGCATACAGTGGGGGAACATTTTGGGGATGATGATTGTTTGTATTAGCATGAAATGCACCCTGTCATAAAGCAGCATCTGTGAGGCAAAGGTTTGTGGACAGTAAGATTCACAAACTGCACTGGCCTGTCCAGAGTCCCAACCTGAGCCCAATGAAACACCTTTATGATGAGTCAGAACATAGACTTCTGCCCAGACTCCACGATACCGCAACACTACCTTCTTCGATTTTGGCTCTTTAAGCATGGACTGCCAATCCTCCACAGACATTCAAACACCTCTTTGAAAGTGTCTCCAGCAGGGTTCAAGGTGTCAAAAGTGAAGACTGCGCACACCCCATAATAATGTTCATTAATTGGTGTCTGGATACTTTGGATCAGATAGTGTACTTTGTGTCAGTTCTAGCTTGTGGTTTGAAGACCTTTACACCACACGGAATTCATGGGACAAATGACACTCATTAAAACTATGAACCAAATTACTAGAAAGGACAAGATAAAAAATAAGATGAACAGGAATATAGCCAGCTTTGAAATCCCTATTATTATAGTACGGGCAGTGTAAGAAGATCACCAATAGTTGCAGATGGCTGAGCATGGCAGCTTTGCGCGTCTGTCTCAACCAATCAAATATTGTGATTTTGTAAACATCTCTATGGTTATTCTGATAAGGTGACATTCACGCATCCATGATACCTGTTCTGTTCAACGTCACCACCTGCCATCATGGTGCATATGGTCTGAAGATGGTTACTATTTGACTAAAACTGGTTGCCATATTGTAATAAATGTTCTATTGCAATCTAGACTTACTTCATTTTATTTTAATAGATCATGATGGAGGTGGTATTATTATTATTATTATTATTTGTAGCTGCAAATTGTAACAAATTGCAATAATCACTGCAAAATTTGTGTTGCATACGGACGAAATCCGATGAGTGAAGGTATTGCCAATGTTATCATTTATTTACGAGAGAAAGGAAACATCATGATGATGATGATGATGATGATGATGATGATGATGATGATAACATAAGTGGCCATCTGTCTGTAGTCAAAAAAAGAGATGCTACAGAAAAGTACAAAAAATGTTGTGAAAAACAGCATTTCATGATGTCTCCATCAATCAGTTTTCTGCACATTTCTGTGAAATGGTGAGTAAGCAATTAAGGTACAACAAGTTTTGTGCTCGTTTGATTCCAAAATTTATATGGTAGAATTTTATGTAGAAGAAAATTACCAATCCATCAAGAGATATGATACATGCTTGAATCTCAGCTGCAATCAGGTAAAGAAGTACTATAAAAATAGTTTTATTACTTTTAATCCATTGGCTTTAATTATTCCGGTTTTTTATTTCTTTATAGCCTTATGAAGGTTGCTTTTCAGATAGCCCTCATACATAACAGACAGAATGCATTGGAATCTGCAGCATTTTTAAAATTTGGATAACAAGTATGAAGTTGTTAGCTCTTTGTAATGTACCTTTTTATGTCACTTTGCGCAGAATAGAATAGGTATTTATGCAAACACACTCCCTTTAACACTTGCATTCACTCTTGCACTAAAATCCAATTCGGCAACTGAACTGAGTGTTCATTCAAATACTTGTTAAATCCTTAAGCAATTTTACATTGTTGATGTTGCACCAAATAATATAATACAATTAGAAAACACTCATACAGCTCAAAACAGCTAAGCAGGGATGGCTAGAGGACAAACGTAAGGATGTAGAGGCGTATATCACTAGGGGTAAGATGGATACTGCCTATAGGAAAATTAAACAGGCCTATGGAGAAAAGCCCCCCCCCCCCCCCCCCCCCATGAACCATGGACCTTGCCGTTGGTGGGGAGGCTTGCGTGCCTCAGCGATACAGATAGCCGTACCGTAGGTGCAACCACAACGGAGGGGTATTTGTTGAGAGGCCAGACAAACGTGTGGTTCCTGAAGAGGGGCAGCAGCCTTTTCAGTAGTTGCAAGGGCAACAGTCTGGATGATTGACTGATCTGGCCTTGTAACAATAACCAAAACGGCCTTGCTGTGCTGGTACTGCGAACGGCTGAAAGCAAGGGGAAACTACAGCCGTAATTTTTCCCGAGGGCATGCAGCTTTACTGTATGATTAAATGATGATGGCGTCCTCTCGGGTAAAATATTTCGGAGGTAAAATAGTCCCCCATTCGGATCTCCGGGCGGGGACTACTCAAGAGGATGTCGTTATCAGGAGAAAGAAAACTGGCGTTCTACGGATCGGAGCGTGGAATGTCAGATCCCTTAATCGGGCAGGTAGGTTAGAAAATTTAAAAAGGGAAATGGAGAGGTTAAAGTTAGATATAGTGGGAATTAGTGAAGTTCGGTGGCAGGAGGAACAAGACTTCTGGTCAGGTGACTACCAAATCAAATAGGGGTAAGCAGGAGTAGGTTTAATAATGAATAGGAATGCGGGTAAGGTACTACAAACAGCATAGTGAACGCATTATTGTGGCCAAGATAGACATGAAGCCCATGCCTACCACAGTAGTACAAGTTTATATGCCAACTAGCTCTGCAGACGACGAAGAAATTGAAGAAATGTATGATGAAATAAAAGAAATTATTCAGATAGGGAAGGGAGACGAAAATTTAATAGTCATGGGTGACTGGAATTCGAGTGTAGGAAAAGGGAGAGAAGGAAACGTAGTAGGTGAATATGGATTGGGGCTAAGAAATGAAAGAGGAAGCCGCCTGGTAGAATTTTGCACAGAGCACAACATAATCATAGCTAACACTTGGTTTAAGAATCATGAAAGAAGGTTATATACATGGAAGAACCCTGGAGATACTAAAAGGTATCAGATAGATTTATATAATGGTAAGACAGAGATTTAGGAACCAGGTTTTAAATTGTAAGACATTTCCAGGGGCAGATGTGGACTCTGACCACAATCTATTGGTTATGAACTGTAGATTAAAACTGAAGAAACTGCAAAGAGGTGAGAATTTAAGGAGATGGGACCTGGATAAACTGAAAGAACCAGAGGTTGTACAGAGTTTCAGGGAGAGCATAAGGGAACAATTGACAGGAATGGGGGAAGGAAATACAGTAGAAGAAGAATGGGTAGCTTTGAGGGATGAAGTAGTGAAGGCAGCAGAGGATCAAGTAGGTAAAAGGACAAGGGCTAGTAGAAATCCTTGGGTAACAGAAGAAATATTGAATTTAATTGATGAAAGGAGAAAATATAAAAATGCAGTAAATGAAGCAGGCAAAAAGGAATACAAACATCTCAAAAACGATATCGACAGGAAGTGCAAAATGGCTAAGCAGGGATGGCTAGAGGACAAATGTAAGGATGTAGAGGCTTATCTCACTAGGGGTGAGATAGATACTGCCTACAGGAAAATTAAAGAGACCTTTGGAGATAAGAGAACCACTTGTATGAATATCAAGAGCTCAGATGGAAACCCAGTTCTAAGCAAAGAAGGGAAAGCAGAAAGATGGAAGGAGTATATAGAGGGTCTATACAAGGGCGATGTACTTGAGGACAATATTATGGAAATGGAAGAGGATGTAGATGAAGATGAAATGGGAGATACGATACTGCGTGAAGAGTTTGACAGAGCACTGAAAGACCTGAGTCGAAACAAGGCCCCGGGAGTAGACAACATTCCATTGGAACTACTGACGGCCTTGGGAGAGCCAGTCCTGACAAAACTCTACCATCTGGTGAGCAAGATGTATGAAACAGGCGAAATACCCTCAGACTTCAAGAAGAATATAATAATTCCAATCCCAAAGAAAGCAGGTGTTGACAGATGTGAAAATTACCGAACAATCAGTTTAATAAGCCACAGCTGCAAAATACTAACACGAATTCTTTACAGACGAATGGAAAAACTGGTAGAAGCCGACCTCGGGGAAGATCAGTTTGGATTCCGTAGAAACACTGGAACACGTGAGGCAATACTGACCTTACGACTTATCTTAGAAGAAAGATTAAGGAAAGGCAAACCTACGTTTCTAGCATTTGTAGACTTAGAGAAAGCGTTTGACAATGTTGACTGGAATACTCTCTTTCAAATTCTAAAGGTGGCAGGGGTAAAATACAGGGAACGAAAGGCTATTTACAATTTGTACAGAAACCAGATGGCAGTTATAAGAGTCTAAGGGCATGAAAGGGAAGCAGTGGTTGAGAAGGGAGTGGGACAGGGTTGTAGTCTCTCGCCGATGTTATTCAATCGGTATATTGAGCAAGCAGTGAAGGAAACAAAAGAAAAATTCAGAGTAGGTATTAAAATCCATGGAGAAGAAATAAAAACTTTGAGGTTCGCCGATGACATTGTAATTCTGTCAGAGACAGCAAAGGACTGGAAGAGCAGCTGAATGGAATGGACAGTGTCTTGAAAGGAGGATATAAGATGAACATAAACAAATGCAAAATGAGGATAATGGAATGTAGTCGAATTAAATCGGGTGATGCTGAGGGAATTAGATCAGGAAATGAGATGCTTAAAGTGCTTAAAGTAGTAAAGGGGTTTTGCTAGTTGGGGAGCAAAATAACTGATGATGGTCGAAGTAGAGAGGATATAAAATGTAGACTGGCAATGGCAAGGTAAACGTTTCTGAAGAAGAGAAATTTGTCAACATCGAGTATAGATTTAAGTGTCAGGAAGTCATTTCTGAAAGTATTTGTATGGAGTGTAGCCATATATGGAAGTGAAACAGGGATGATAAATAGTTTGGACAAGAAGGGAATAGAAGCTTTCAAAATGTGGTGCTACAGAAGAATGCTGAAGATTAGATGGGTAGATCACGTAACAAATGAGGATGTATTGAATAAAATTGGGGAGAAAAGAAATTTGTGGCACAACTTTACTAGAAGAAGGGATCGGTTGGTAGTACATATTCTGAGGCATCAAGGGATCACCAATTTAGTATTGGAGGGCAGTGTGGAGGGTAAAATTCATAGAGGGAGACCAAGAGATGAATACACTAAACAGATTCAGATGGATGTAGTTTGCAGTAGGTACTGGGAGATGATGAAGCTTGCATAGGATAGAGTAGCATGGAGAGTTGCATCAAACCAGTCTCTGGACTGAAGACAAGAACAACAACAACAACAACAACAACAACAGTTCAAAATAAATATTATGCTGCATTCACTCTGCAGAAACATATCCACCCCCCCCCCCTCCAACATTAAAATGTATATATTTTGACAGGATAACACTTCTTGTATGTCTTACTCTGAAATAAAGGACTCACCTGTGCATTTTGTCCACCCATGTTCTTTGGTATTTTGCTTTTCACTACAGGAATCTCTTTGTCACTTCCAGATTCATCATCTTCTTCTCTCTGCAATTTTCTTGTCTTTGGAACTATAGAAACAAAATATGTTTACTGAATTTGAAGGTTTTGAAATAAAAAATACAGAAAAAAAGAAAAGAATGTTAATTTTTAAAATGCTAATTTATACAGAAACAAGTAGAGCCCTGTTTTATTGATTTATTTAACTAAACAGGAAAACCATTTTAACAATCCTTACGCAACTGTAACTCAAAAAATTAAAGAAAGTACAGTCAATGGTACTGACGGTGGTAGTATTTAAAATTTTCCCCAAGACTGTCATCTTCAGAATCGAGTTCTCCTGCATCTTCCTCTTCAGGTTCCTCGTCTTCCTTTCCTCCAGCAAGCATTTCACCTTCTTCATGATTTCCAGATTCTTGTTCCACAGATGCTATTCTCTGTTCCTTCTGAGTATCTACTACAAATTTTCGGGGTGATGTGTCTTCAGTGTCTGGAGTTGTGGAGATCTTACACAAAATAACCAACACTATGACAAGATGACTCAACTTCACCTAAGTTTACACATAATAGTTAAACAAATGTACATAAGTTTACTTTCATGCTTACAGCAACATACACTTCAGAAATAAGTGATTACTTACATAGAAGAAAATTTGACAGAAGAAATTTCATCTCCATTAAGATACCATGTACATCACATTGGACAAAAAGTTACCATGTACATCACATTGGACAAAAAGTTAGTCCCTTCCCGCAGGAGACTTCACAACAATACCGTTTAACATTGTATCCAGTCTTAATAATAGCCTCATTCAGTGAGGAAGGTATTCCACAAATTTGTTCAGGTATATCATGCACAGCTGAAGCCACTCATTGATGATTAAATCTCATAAAGGTACGATGGTAGTTTGAAAAGTTCTCAGAACTGAATACAAAAAAGTACTAACATCACTGAAACTTGTTTTCATTTTTCAATGTAGTCTCCTTGTAGATTAATGCACTTGGTCAACAATCTTCCATCTCGAAAATGAGTTTCCTCCAGGCCTGCAAAATAGTTGTCACCTCCGACTATCAATTCTTCAATTGAAGTGAATCTTCATCCACCATGAAAAATTTTCAATTTTGGAAAGAGATGGAAGTCTGACGGAGTCATATCAGGTGAATAAGGCAGGTGTTGCATCAATTCATACCTTAGTTAGTGTAATATTGCCATGGCGACGGCACGTGTGTGCGGGCGTGCATTGTCTTGATGGAAGATGACTTTCTTCCTTGCTAAACCTGGCCTTTTTTCACGTATCTTTTGTTGCAATTTGTCCAGGAGGTTAGCATAGTACTCTCCAGTAATTGTTTGCCCAGTGGGTAGACAATTTACAAACAGAATCCCTTTCGCATGCCAGAAAACTGATGCCATGACCTTTCCTGCCGAAGGAATTGTCATATGATGGCAGATAATCAGCATGTTTCCACTGCTTTGACAGTTGTTTTGTCTCTGGGGTATAGTAGTGCACCCAAGTATCATCTGTGGTCACAAAACAGAGCAAAAAATCTTGTTCGTTTCTCCTGAAACAGGTCAAACATTGTTCTGGTTTGTCCATTCTCATGCGTTTTTGATCCAGCGTCAAGAGTCATGGCACCCGTGTTGCAGATAATTTTTTTTATTTCTAATTCTTATGTTAAAATGTGATATACCATTCACATGACATCCGGCAAGCGTGAACAATTTCACGCACTTTCAATCAGCGATCATCCATGATCATTTTGTGCACATCTTAGCCTGTCACTGCGCAGATCATCATCTAAGCTCTCCCAACCAAATTTAAATTCATTTGTCCACTTGGCAACAGCTGAATATGAAAAAGCAGAGCACCCAGTGTATTCTGGAAATCGGCATGAATGTCCTTTGCTTTCATACCTTTCTTTATGACGTACTTAATCATTGCTCGAATCTCGATTTTTTCCATCTTCGCAAATCACTATGTAGGAACAACAACAGAACCATGTCACTGCCACAGCTCTCTTCTAAGAGCACTGACGTGGTACGCGTTTACATGCAACAGTACAACAAATATCACATGAACAACTTGTTGTGCTAGCACTGACCTCTCATGGTGATTCCGAGGACTTTTCAAACCACACTCATACCAAACTTTGGGGATGTTGATTGTTACATTTCACCCTCTGTTCCAATTGTCTCAACCAGTTTCTATAGGGTTAAGATCAAGCGATTTTGTCGTTCAACTGAGGGGCAATAGGAAGCCTGAGCATCCATAAAACCAGGAAGGCTTGTGTGAAGTCCTGTGAAAATGGCTGTCTTTTATGGTAAGACAGAAGTGTCACAGCATACCCGTCACGAAGATGTAAACGGAAGAGTAACACTTTATCATCATGAATTTGAAATACTCATCCTCATTTCACTATCAAGATACATAAAACAACAGTAAAAATATAATAGGACTATTTCCGGTCTGAGCAACACCCTCCACACACTATGGCTTAAATGCATTTTTCGCCAGTCAGTGCATTGGACGCCTTGTGGCCTTAAAAAAAAAAAAAAAAAAAATTACATTGGCACAGTGTGAAACCAGTGTCTGGTCCCTCACAGCTCTTTTTATGACCACTGTTCTCATAGTGAGTGGCATGACTGAAAATGGTACAGTATTCTTTGTAGACATTTTGGAAAGTGTGTTATAACAACAGAAATTTCATTTATGGTCTCTCATAGACACATCCAAATACAATAATTCCTTTCTGCAATTTTACCATGTTGATCCACCTTACTGCACTAATTCAATACAACCAAATGTCACATACACATTGTTTCACTGATGTCGCTTATTTCAGCACCGGAGGGTCAATTGACCACGTAATAGCAGTCCTGTACCATCTACATGTTATTTTAAGAGAAAGATTAATGTTCTGTACAGTGAAGTCAGCAATTTTTTCCTTACATTATGTTTCCCTGTTTTTAACTTTTTTACCAAAGGTCTCAAATGGAATTTTTATAGAGTTGTCTTATGGAAATGAAAAAACAACAACTTAACAGCTCTTGAAATAGATCACAAAATTTGCACCTTACAAGCAATGTGATAAATACACAGTACCTTAATGTACCCATGAAAATATTTTACAAAATAAATTTAGGCTATTCCTCCAACCAAAAAACATATAAAGCATAAAATGAAACAGAAGAGAGACAGAAACACTCAGTATAACTTTCACAGTGCTCAAACCAAAATAAATATGTTAAGTTTTTCTTGTATTAGTTATGCAGTAACACACCAAGCAAGGGCAAAGTTTTTATTACATTACACAAGGGGAAAATAATAGAAAATACGGAAGAGGAGCTATAATCAGTCTCTACCTCAGCCTACACAGTAATCACTTTTCAACTGACACAGTAAGTATACAACCATAAGAATGGTATGTTGGCTAACATGATAGTGATAACACAAACAATGAATTGGGTAAATAAATATTTAAAAAAAAAAATCAAACAAACACCATGGCATTTCTAATTAAATGTACTGAATGCTTGCTCAATAAGATCACTAACAATCCTTACATTTCCTTTTTTCCAAACCCTGCTGTAATGAATTCATGCACTAATGTGATGGGTTAAATACCAAGTTTCTTACTTGGGTCTTATGGAAAGAAGCTTAGGACACTGTTTATCATATGAATGAGAATTTAAGTTTATCAAATTCCTAGGTGGTTTTTATATTTTAACAGGTTGCAGCCTCACCCTTCCTTAAATTTAATTTCTATGTTGTTCCTAAAGCTTAACAAGAAATACACGTCTTTCCATTTTTATTGATATTACTTTGAATTGGTGCATATGAAAGGTGCCAAATAATATGCTTTAGTTGGCCACAAAACAGCGCAATGGGTTTACCAAACTTCAATGACTGATAAAAGGTAACTTAGCATATTTTCAGATGACCAACTACAGAAAAATGCAAAATAAAGAACAGCAGCTGATGAATTTAAACAACAGGAGAAATGTCTTGTAACATTATATGTACCACCAAATCTTTTCATAAGGATCACCAAGTACTGATTTCAGTAATTTTATCAAAACGGCAAACGTGTGCACACTGATGAGCTGAAACATTATGGCCACTGCCCATTGTAGAACTGAGTGCTGGCTGGTGACATTGTGGGCACGTGACACAGCTAGGAAACTGCTTAAGCAGAGCAGCGCTGAATAGGGAATCACAGGAACAATGACACAGGCTGCAAATGGGGGAACATCAGTGACATAAGTGACTTTGACAAAGGGCAGATTGTTATTTTGCAGTATTTGGGAACAGGGATCTCTGAAATGGCGATGCTGGTGTTTGCAAGCTACTGACATAAGCATCCATGGAAAGTAGCTTAAGGATGGTGAAACCATGAATACCTTACTTTACGGACTATAAGAAGCACCTTAATTTCTAAATAATTTTTTATAAATTACATTTTTACAATTTTTGTTATCAGACTGCAAACCCAGACTAAACAATATTTTAGTTTATAAAACCAAACTGACATATAAAATCCCTGAAAACCATCATTTGATCTTCCTTCTCCTCCTCGTCGTCATCATCTGTGTGGTTTTCATATGTAAGATATGCTTCACTGCCATTGAGAGCATTACTTAAGCTCCACTTCTTGAAAGATTTAATGATAATTTCTTGTCTCACTCTAGACCCATGCTTTATCCACTGACGCACTTGTTTGATTGTAGGTCATTTTAAAGCTCCCTTTGGTGTGGATTCATGTTAGGTTTCATCCATCATCCATTTGTTCCATTCCTCTCTCACGTACACTTCAAATGGTTTATTTATCGATACATCACAAGGTTGCAATTGTGAAGTAAGTCCTCTCTTAATAACAGAAAGCTCTGTATTTCCCTGCCTCAATTTCTCTTTCACAGAATTTTTCAAATGACTACTACACTGATCTACCACAAGAAGAGAACTCTTCTTCAATAAAGCACTTTTCCTTCTCTTCCACACTGTTAATCCATAATTTCACACCAACCTTGTCCATTCAAACCCTTTTCATGTGCTAGCAGTATTTCAGACGATTCTGGCATTGTTTTGCGCTTAAAAATGATCATTGGATTAAGTTTAGTACTGTCAGCACAACATGAAAGGGCAACAGTGTCGTGCATTTTTTCATGTCCATTTCTTTCATGGTTACAGTTTTAGCACCTTTCATGGCAAGTTCTGTAGCTCAGGTTATCAGATGTCAGGAGTTTCGTCCCTATTCGCTGTTTGGCTTCATTCCCCACTGGTTTTCTTTTAATGTTGAATAATAAAGTGATGGAAAGATAACATTTTCTCTTCATACTCTTGTGGCATTTTCTGAGATATTTTGGTTTAGGTTCGCATGCTAAGCACATGGTGCTTCATAAATCTGTAGCACCAACCAAGATCACCCTTGAAGTCTCTTATCTTCTACTGTAGTGCTAGCTTACAAGCTTTTAATTAAATCATTTTTGTATTAATTCCAATGACATTTTGATGGCATCCTTGAATCCATTTCAATAAGTCATCTAGTTCTGACCGTTTCGCATTCAGTACTCTATATGCACATATAGTCTTCCTCTTTTTTTTAAAGTTGTTCTTCACCAGCCCACTAATGGCGAATGGTTTTTAACTGTTTGGTGAGGTCCAAAATGCCACTCAGCTGCTCTGTTTCCACATTGTTCTGCATATGTTATTACTTTCAATTTATAGCCCACACCACATGAATACCTTTATTTTTTCCATTACGAAACTAGCTACTAACAACAATATTGTACTGTTACCAATAACAGAAATCACTTTCAATTCAAGATCACTGGCACTGCAGACTGCAATGAAGCATCATAGGCTACACAATTATCTGTGTTTGTGATAGTGGGCCAGGAGGGAGACAGTGTTGGCAAGCTTACAAATCCCTGCAACTCATGCTCGTTTCATTGCTGCGCTGCTGCCGCCAGTTGAATCAATGTTGCCCATTAGAGATAGGTTTCCCACGGCATTGAATATATGGCAGTTTTTAAGACTGGCAGGAATTTTAAATCAAATACATTTTTATATTAATTTAGGGTATAATAAGGACCTGAATTTCAGAGGCAATCTTCTGAAGAAAAAAGTGTGTCTTTTAGTCAATAAAATACAGTAAGTGAAAATAAATTCAACAATGGAAAATCCAGGATACACTGTAAGAATATCATGAAAAGGATAGCTGCTACTCCAACAGAGATACTGAGTCACACATAGGCACAACAAAAAGGCTGTCAGAAAATGAGCTTTCAGCTAACAAAGCCTTTGTTAGAGGCGCACACACGCATGCGCGCGCGCGCGCCCGCACACACACACACACACACACACACACACACACACACACACACACACACGACCATGCCTCTGGCCGCTGACACCTGTGGTTGTGTGTGTGAGAGCTGCATTTGTTTGTTTGTGTGTGTGTGTGTGTGTGTGTGTGTGTGTGTGTGTGTGTGTGTTCCATCTCCAACGAAGGCCTTGTTGACTGGAAGCTCGTTTTACAACAGTCTTCTTGTTGTGCCTACCTGTGACTCAGCAGGTGAGTAGCAATTATCCTTTTCATAATATTGGTACATGAGAAGAGCTGGATGTCCATAGCTCACCACAAACATGAAGGCTGGATGCTTGCTCGCACTGTGGAGGGGATAGGCAACAATCTACAGCAGATATGAGGACAGAGTACAATGCTGATGCAGTAACAAGTAATTCACAGCACACTGTTCAGCAGAAGTCATTAAACATAAGGCTCCCTTTTTATTTCCATTATGACCCAACATCATCAATTATGTTTGCAGCGTGAACGGGATTAATCAAGATTAGACAGCGAAACAGTGGAAATGTGTTGCCTTGAAAGATGACTCACGTTTCTTGTTACACCAGAACAGTTGTGTAGTCCGGATACATTGTCATCCATGCAAGTGGCTGCTCTAAACATGCAACATGTAATGGACGCAGTCTGCCTGGGCCAGTGTAATGCTGCTGGGAGCTTGCACTGGGCTTCAATGGGACCTGCAGAAGTAACTGAAGGCACCATTATGCCTGAGGACTATGTGAACATTATTGCAAACCAACTCCATCACTTCATGCTTGATGTCTTCTACAACAGCAAGATAACCGTCCATGTCGAAAAAACAGAATCATTCTGTGGTGAACTGAGGAGCACAATGTCAATGTCTTGGTGGCCAAATTCAGTTATCTAAATGCAAGAGAACACATCTGGTATGCTACTGGGTGACAGCTCTCCACCCATAAACCACCAGCCCTTAATTTACGGTAACTATGTGACTTGTGCATAGGTATCTGGTGTCACACACTAAGGGAAACGTATCGAGGAACTGTTAAGTGTGTGACACAGAATTGTTAATGTATTGCGTTCTACAGGTGGACCAATGCACTATTAAGAAGATGGTTACAATGTTTTGGTACATTGGTGTATTTTACAGTACTTCACTCACTGAGTTTTAGGGATGATTACTTGAGTAAATGAACACTGTTATACTCATTTATTCCACATGTATTAAAAGTGAAACAGTAGAACTTTGTACCTCAATACAAACAAAGTGTTGCTATATCCTTGGTAAACAGATATCTGTTGTTGTTATACCACAAGGCAAATCGAGAGTAGGGCCTATATGTAAGGACAGGAAAACTCCATGAAAACAATAATACAGAAAATTGGAATTTCCTTGCAAAATTACATGAAATCAGTGTTTAATACAGGAAAAGCACATTTCATGATGTTTCATAAAAATCAAAGTTGTAAACCTGAGAACAAGTTTTTCCAACATTCATAAGTTATCGCTATTGAATGTTGAACTGCTTTTTGCCCCCTTTTCTCCTCTTGGGTAAGGTTTGTGTATAATCTTACAAAGACAGTTCATAATAACAATGACATGATGTCAAAAGTAACATCAAAATTGGTAAAAAAATATAATGGCAAAAAAGAAACAGCTAAGCTGTAAAAAACAATTAACAGCTAAACTGGCAACAAAATACAACCAAATTTGAAAAAAAGATAGCACCATATTTGGCACAAGAACAACACCATGTTTGGCACATAAAAAACACCAAATGTGGCCTTACTATAGAACAATTTTTTCTTATCCACACCCAAATGTCAAATACCATTATATGAGAGATGTGACCAAGAGATGTCAGTATTTAAACTTTTACAGTAGTGGAATACATGACAATCTGTGTACTGTGAGACTCACATGACAATATGTGTACTGTGAGATGAACATCGAATTGAGCATCACAAATAATTTACAGTCACTATGCATGTCACTGATACAAAGGTAAACAATATATGCAATGATGATGGATATACACTCAAATACTGGTTTTGCTTTTAAACATTTTAAGTGCAGCTAACAGTCTTCACAAGTGGCATTTAACAAATATTTACAAGCTGCAGAGCACAGAGCATTCTAAATTTTTATGTAAAAAAAAAAAAAAAAAAAAAAAATACAAATTTAAAACATCTCCCAAATTTGTAAGTCATACCAACAGTCCCTAGCCTAAAAAGAAGTTGAGAACTTCTGCAATAGACAATGTTAAATGATCACAGACACACATTTGTAAGTAAGGAAGAGGAATGAGCGATCATACACAAAAATACCTTAATGTGAAAGATTAAAACAAAAAATATGAAAACAACAACATCACCTGAGAAGATGCAGTGAAATACATCTATACCACCTTTGACAGGCCTCTCATCACTATCTGCAATCTTGTTACCTTAAATTATCCCAAACCTTCCCATTCATCCCATACTACAAAACACACATGAAGTTCCAATCAGTGATACATGAGCAGTTACGACACTAAACATACGTCAGCTAAAAAAGGGTACATAATTTTGGAGATATGACAGGGGAAATGCATGTCGTCTTGAACTTTTATATAAATTTGGTAGATAAGAAAGAATGCCACTAGCATCTCGATACTCTAATCATGAGAAGAAAGTGGTCTATAGAAACGTAAACCACAGGGAGAGGGTAAAACAATAATATTGTGGTATATTCAAAGTGTTAGACATTGAGACTGTGTGTCACTAAGTTAACAGCAATACTATTATACAGATCATCAATGTCTGAGATACGAGTGACTCTACAGCTTACAAAAATAAACAGTAGTTCATTGCGAAGAACAGTCAATTGTGACTGCCAGCAGACACCCTGCCAGCATCTATCAGCTCATTCTATGATGAACCTTGCAACAAATTTTATAGGCATTAAAAAGTTTGATGTTTGCAGTGAGAATCTGGAAGTTTTTAGATCTAAATTCCAAGAACTGAGAAAGTTCACTGATTGCCGTTCAAGAGCATTTTTCCACAGAAGCAACTTTACATTTGGTGCCACCTCCTCCCCCTTGTCCCCCCTTAACCCTTGTACACTTTCACTCACGTCAATTTTCATTCCTAATTGCGGGTCACACTGTAATAGTAACCTTACACTTTGACACCCCTCTCAGCTTGGTACCCCAAGCAGTTGCCACTAATAAATTGTGGTTCTTTACAGAAATCTTACAGTTGCGGCACTTGTGGTGACCCTCTTAGCTTGGTGCCCCAAGTAACAGCTACTGTTGCTTGGGACTTAAACTGGCCCTGATTGCTCGTCAACAGTCCTCATAAACAGTTCACAATTATACTCAATTTTAAGTGGCACATCACAGCTGACAGAATACAAAGAAAATTCAATTTGTACAACCATATAACATACCATATCAAATGCACCAATAGTGCTTTGTCCTCCTGGCTGTTTTAAATGATGTTGAAAGACTGCAAATGAAATTGTGAATTTACTAATAACTGAATGTAGGAATACGAACAAAGATTTTCCATTGTTTCACTTGTTCACTAAATATTAAAATTCCTACTCCCAATGTGCACAGAAAGAACTATTAACTTGACAATTAAACAGTTTAATTCAAAGAATACTGGTCACAATACTAAAGTCTTTTCACACTTAAGAAGATGATTAAAATGTAAGAGATTCTAAATTTTAGTGCCATTCAGCACATAAAGAGCAAGCATTTAGTGACATTCCTACCCATGCATAGCACTTCATACAGTGAGCAGCCATTATGATAATGCAGAAGAGATTAGTGTTGAGTGCCTTAACCACGTTTTACTAAATGCAATGGATTGTTCACGTGTCAAAGAAAATTTCATGATACATTCCTGTAACCTGGCAAGTGCACTCACATATGCCATCTACTTCTTGGTTTCAATGGAGAGATATTTGCAGCACACAACTTTCTAATGAGAGAACTCTTTTTCAGGCAAGGTTTGGGAACAGAGAGACTTTTTCCTCCCCATAAATACTTCAAGTAATTTAACCGACAGGATGCCAGTAGATAAAGAAGGTAGGCTTTATCCACTTAAAATACTACACCAATAAAAAGAGTTTAAAGCGAAACTGTTCCCTTTTTAAAGGTTTGTTTGGACCCCACAGTGCTCCGCTAGGCACACTCCTGCTGGAGGCAGTGTTCCCTTATTTTACTCTGCGATCACGCAGAAGTGCCGCAGAACGACATGGCATGGATATAACTAATGTCTGACATAGTGGTAGAGGGAACTGATACCATGAATACTGCAGGGCTATCCATAATTCTGTAAGAGTGCGAGTGGTTGGAGATTTCTTCTGAACAGCATGTTGCAAGGTATCCCAGATATGCTCAATAACGTTCATGTCTGGGGAGTTTGGTGGCCAACGGAAGCGTTTAAACTCTGAAGAGTGTTCCTGACGTCACTCTGTAGCAATTCTGGACGTACTGTCTAGCTGGAATTGCCCAAGTATGTCAGAATGCGCAATGGACATGAATGGATGTAGGTGATCAGACAGGACACTTATGTACACGTCATCTGTCAGAGTTGAATCTAGATGTATCAGGGGTCCCATGCCACTCCAACTGCACAAGCCACACACTGTTACTACACGCTCATCTGCTCCACACAATCTGAAACGAACCCATCCGACCAAGCAACATGTTTCCAGTCATTAACAGTCCAACATCAGTGTTGACGGGCTCACGAAAGGCGTAAAGCTTTGTGTCATGCAGTCATCAAGGGTAAACAAGTGAACTCACAGCTCTGAAAGCCCATATCAATGATGTTTTGTTGAATGGTTCACACACTGACACTTGTTGATGGCCTAGCATTGAAATCTGCAGCAATTTGCGGAAGGGTTGCACTTCTGTCTCCTCAGTCGTCATAGGTCCCGTTCCTGCAGGTTCTTTTTCCAGCCGCAGTGATGTTGGAGATTTAATGTTTTACCAGATTCCCAATATTCATGGTACACTCATGAAATGGTTGTATGGGAAAATCCCCACTTTATTGCTACCTCACTCATGCGCCAGGTATAACACCACGTTCAAACTCACTTAATCTTGATAATCTGCCACTGTAGTAGCAGTAACCTATGTAACAATTGTGACACACACACTTGTCATCTTATATAGACACTGCCGACCACAGCGCCATATTCTGCCTGTTTACATATCTCTGTATTTGAATACGCATGTATATAACAGTTTCTTTGGAGCAAACCAGGGTGCAACTTGGACATTTTTCAGTATTATAGATCACAGCCAGATATGAAAGAAATAACCACTGACAGTGAAAGGATCCTTGGGTCAGCTGAGGATTGAACCCGAAACCTTTTGGTTAATAACTCACTGTGCACTAAGCCACAGAGTATAACACACTCATATTAACACTGATGTTGAGCTTGGTTTGCACAAGTAAAGTCACCAGCAACAAAATGAAGCCATATCATCTCTATTTATTGCCTCTTTATCTATGTGGCCACTGAGCATGCAGGCCACATCAAGTAGGGATTGCCACGACTTCATTATAGCGCATTTTGTTTATGCATTACGCAAAGACAAACTTAAGTGTTAAACATATTTGCCTTTTTTACATATTTGTTTCACTGTAAGTGCAGTGGTTAAATTACTGTTGCTGTTATGGATGCAAAGACGAATTCGTGAAAAGAGGAACAGCAATTTTTCATAAGAAACTACCACACAGCTCTAGTTATAGCTACCACAGGCACTTTATATATTGAAAGACAATAAGACAGAGCGTAATGAAGTCATAGCATTGTGTCTTGCGAAATAGAAGACAGATTTAATGGTGATTTTTTACATATTTGTTTCACTGTAACTGCAGTGGTTAAATTACTGTTGCTGTTTTGGATGCAAAGACAAATTCGTGAAAAGAGGAACAGCAATTTTTCATAAGAAACTACCACATAGCTCTAGTTATAGCTACCACAGGCACTTTATATATTGAAAGACAATAAGACAGAGCATAATGAAGTCATAGCATTGTGTCTTACGAAATAGAAGATAGATTTAATGGTGAGAGAGAGTACGCTTAAGTCGATTCATTGCATTTACACGCATTTTGAGCAGTGCTACCATGCACGTAAGATTTTTACCTAACAGTCTTACGAAGATTCACAAACCAATACATTTATTATAAATTAGTCACAATAGGAAGCTGGACCTAATAAGCAGGTAACATTTAATGAAAAAAGATTTGAAAAATTGTACCAGAAAATTTCAACAGAAGAACTTTGTTTCTAAAAATTTTGAAGTGTGCTCAAAACACTTCATACAAAAATGTTTTCATACATAGAACTTTGTCAGTGGGTGTAGCGGAAGACTGTAGTAATGAGGCACAGAAATCAGACCAACATAATAAAGAAACCACAATCTCATTTTTGCAACTTTGGTCGCATTCAGATTATTGTCATCACGGTTTCATTAACATCTGCAAAACATTAGTATTAAAATGCCATCTAACTTCTACATATGTATAATTCTGTTCACTCTCCTTGAATGCAGTCACAGTGAACTTTCATTTATTAGATGCTGCTGCAAAGACTTAAATTTTGCAAGGTGCAATGTAATTGTAAAAATGTTTGTGCAAACTAGTTCTATGAGAGTGTGTAGATGAGAATGAAATTTCTTTCTTTTGGTGTTAGTTCCCTTTGTTGTAGATTTATTCAACATCACAAATTTTTTACTTGTTATTTACTCTATTATGTAGTCACATTTGTGTACAAAAAGCACAAAATAAATACATTAAAATGTTGAATGTTTTTTTAAAGAGAAAAATTAATAAAGAAAAATGTCCATAACCAATTTGTACATTTGAATTCTCAAACACTTTCTCACGAAAATCTACAAGATGATTTACCTCTGATTGTCACAGAAATTGTAGTAATTAAAACCTTAAAAAACTATGAAGCTTGTGAAGAAGATTCTATTACAGCAAAATTTTTAAAATGGTATCTACTGAAATAAAACACGAGCTAAAATTAGTATTTAGAGAAACCCTGAAAACAAAAAATCCCAGAAGATGGGAAGGTAGCCTTTATATGCTCACTACAAAAGAAAGGCAATATACAAGACAATAACAACACAGAGGAATTTGTTTTCTACAAGTTGCATACAAAATATTTTGCAAGATTTTACTAAAGAGGGTAGAAACAACACTGGACAGCCATTCAGGTGAATATCAAAATGGTTTCAGGAAGGGTAAATCATGTTCTGAAGCAATATTTAAATTGAAGTCACTCATACGCCACAGCTTACTGAAGTTTAAAGATACTGTGATAATGTTTGTTGACTTCAAAAAGGCTTTTAATTCCGTTGACAGAAACTATAAATAATATAATCAATCTGAGAATATGGTGTAAAGTCTAAACTAGCAAACTTAATTCATGGCACACTTACAGACACAATATCTAAAGTGAAATTTATGGGAGAAATGTCTCATGCCTTTGAAATAAACACAGGTGTATGACAAGGCGATGACCTATCACAAATTCTTTTAAACTCTGTTTGAGAGGGAAAAAAAAGAAGTAAGAATTTTGAATGAAAAACTGATTGAACGTAAGATTTCAACAGTAAGGTTGGGAAGAGGCAACAAAAATATTGGAATAAATTGTCTTGAATTTGCAGATGACTTTGCTATGCTTTCTGAAAATGTGACATCTGCTGTAACAAAATTTAATCTTTCTGAAGGAATAGCCAGTAGGGTCGGCTTAAGAATTTCTACAAAGAGAACCAAGTTTCTTAACTAACATAAAAAATGCCGAAATTTCTGGAAACAGATTCACCAAACTGAAAAGGTTAAAATATTTAAATATCTTTGGGAGATAATCCAAGAAAATGGTCTGGAAAAATAGAAAGAGCATATGTACAACCAAATACTTTTACAACAAAAAATTCCTGTCTAAAAATGCCAAAAATGGCATTACAATGTAGTAGCGAAGCCAGTATGGGCAGAAACAGTCTGTTACGAGGTTGCATGGTAGCTTGTGCTGAGAAATAATTGCTACAAAAAAATATCAATATGTTGTGCTGTTTCCAAGTTAATTAGCATTTAACTTGGCCCATGGGGCCATTGTGCATGCAAATTTAAGTGGTCAACCAGAAACAATTATTGTCGGTTTTTTCACAGCTAGATGTAGCATTAAACTGCAATTTACATAAATTAGAAATACTGGAAAGGTGAATCACTATGAAAATATTAGGCCCATGGAAAACTGTGGAAGGTTGGAAATTAAGTACTAATGATGAAATTTACCAGAACACAGATCTTCATTTATCTGTGGGAAAACACTTCAACAACGAGTTGGATCCATGAAGTAAAAAAACTATTTAGAAAAAAAAAATACTGTACAAACAATTGGCAGAAGTGGTCAGGGTAAAAGTATTGAATACGGAAGAATTCCAAGGTAGAAGAGATGGGGCGGGGGGGGGGGGGGGGGGGGGGGGGGGGGGGAACTATGTTTTTCCAAATACTCAATGGCACTGGTATCTTAGGTAGCCTTTTTTGCATTGCTACTGTGGCTTAATTCATTAGAACAGAGAATCGGCAATACGATAAATGGCAATACCAATTTTTTAAAACTAGGTTTGCTATACCTTTCTTTCCCATAGCAAAAAACATAGCGACATCTCAGTTGTGACACCTACTGTAACAATTAATTGCTCTTTAATTTGCTCTTCAAAGCTCTAAGTCAAGTTCATTCTAGGTATTTAATACAAATACCTATCAATGAATGCACAAAGTCCACACTAATTTTGAATGGCATCTCTCTGTAATACTTATGTAATTATATTCAAAATCTGCAGACCACTTATGGACAAACCTTATGCCATACTGAAGGGCTCTGACCTGAGAGGCAATGTATGTTGAGAACAAAAATTATGTTTTGCAACTCTTAACTCTCACTCCAAGGAGATATTTACTCTGTTCGATACAGTCTGAATCCAAGCAACAGAACAAATTTCCATCATCAGTATTTGGTTGGGGAGGTGAGTGAAGGTGGTGAAGTTCAGTTCCTCATCACCACATTATGTGCCAATGACCTTGATTAAATTCTGAACCTTTCTGTTGTATCTCATGTCTTTTCACAGCTAGTTTTACATTTTGGGTGATAGGCTTTGGGCAAATACTCATATGGACTGAGGGTAAGTACTATTATTGACATTATTCTGTGCACTGGATAGGGGCATCAAGCTTTCCAATCTCCTTGACACTACAACTAATGTGCCATGTGTTAGCACATCACCACCACCACCACCACCACCACCACCAGCAGAAGCAGAAGCACAAGCACAACACTAAAGAGTATGAATAATTAATTCTGAGCACTCTCACTTTACAAAGGAAGTGTGTACAATGGCTACAAAGAAGGAATACCAAAGCAGTTAAGGTAGCTGAAATTGGAAAGGGGAGCACAGCTAAGAAAGTCATAGAACATCATATTTATTGGCATGTATCACACAATTGTAACTGGCAGATTGATAAGAAGCGTAAAGATTTTATTTGTCAAGAAGCTAAACATTTACTTGAAACAATGTGCAGTATGTTATCTTATGAAATACTCTGAAAATAGAAGCTGCTGTGTTTTCATATATTTTTCCCTCATTCATCATTGAAGACCAAGTATGTAGCAGTAATGAAGTACTTAAAATACAGTGGACTGGAAGAGCCTGTAGCAAAGGTCTGGATACTGTGACCATAGCAGCTTTTGATATTTAGCTACTGCAGTACTGGTACACTAGAAATTATGTAACATGTTCACACGTTGCTCTGGTAAAGTGTACATATTGTTTAATTCCACTGTGTTTTGATCACTTCACAGGAACTCCACATTCAATGTCAAGAGAAAGCAAATGTGTGGCTTTCTGTGAAATAATTTCTAATTCTAGTGAATCTGCTGGTCATAACTGTCTGGTAGATGGTACTGTCCCTTCAGCAACATGTGGTTCTGGAATCTTTAGATTTGTTAACCTTCAAATAATAATTGTGCACAAATGCAATGTATTACAAATTAATGTCCTTAATGAGTGGTAAAACATACATATCTCTGTTATTTGAAAATATCATTTTCTTCAGTTTTGGCCATTTGAACTGGGTACTTCCCTTATTAGTTGTCATTACATAACTTTAGAAAGTACTCTGCCTAACCCATGGCCAAAAATGTTCTCTCATTCTCTGCCAAACAAATTGTAAATTAATTCATTTTGCACCATTATTTCCCACTGAACAGTGATAAATAAATAATCTCTGTCAAGACAATTTCAACTTCATCACAATTTGCTTTCAAAGTCACATATAATTTTTTCAATGTTGCTGATCCTCAGTGAAACCAAGAAATTATAAGGCAAAAATGAGAGTTCACTGCAACTACAGCTGTTTACAGATGACAAAATGGGAATTACATTACAAGCATTGGTTACCAAATTAATTCTTTGCTATGTTACACAATCCACTCTAATTGTTCTGGAAATGTTAAAACAAAATTTAGTGTGGGAAAGTCTTATTACTCCCAATTTCAAATAATTCCATTACAGTTGAATAATGCAGCAAAATAAAAATTCAGGAAGTTCTCTGAGAGTAAACACAAGAACTCTTTATACAAGAAAATGTATAATTTCTGGCAAAGCAACACGATTACATTTAGTTAATCCAATTGTCTGACAATATAAATTCAAGCCAGGGACAGAACAAAAAATGAAAGTCAAATGCAAAACTCTACATAGCTATACTGAAACCACAGAAATCTGATGGCAAGTTTCTCCTTACTTTGGAACCTTGGCCTTTGTTTCCTGAAATTTCTTCTTCATCTTCTGGATCTTCATTGTCAATGTCATCTTCATCATCAATCGGTCCATCATCATCATCATCATCATCATCATCGTCATCATCATCATCAAGATCTCTTTCATCATCATCCTCCTCCTCTTCTTCTTCTTCTTCCTGCTCATCTTCATCAGATTCAATGTCACTTCCTTCAGGAGTGTGTTCATGATATTTTTTCAGAAGTTCCTCAAAACTCTGCTGCTTGTAAGGTTTTTCTTCACTGAAAGGCTTTTCATCTCTGTGGGAAGCCTTGAAAGCATTCTCAGCTTTATATACATTTTGTTTGAAAATAAATTCCTCCTGGCCATCATCACTATCTTCTTCACTTGGCACAGAAGATTCCGATTCTAAATAGTCAGTAAAAGATTCTTTTCTTAACTTAAAACTGCCATTCTCCAATACAGCACAGTACATTTATATAAGAAAAAATTAATTTCGTTTTCTTCTTAATATGCACCACTACATGGAGAATGAAACCCAAATTTTATGTTAGTTGCTATACATTCAAATTTTTATATTATAGACAGGTTCACAAAATTTACAAATATTATTTAACAACTGTGACTATCAAACCCTTCAGCAGCACATTACCGTGAAATTTATGTTCAATAAATGGGCCGCATGGTAGATGTGGTAACTATTCTCACTTCAACTTTTTTAGTCCTGTCTTCCTCAGTTGCATGTAATATTACAGTATATTGATAATTTTTACTAATGGACCGTCTGACAGCAACTGAATAAAACACAATTTTAGTGCCATACGCGTTTCGCCTTTATTTTCTGCAAGTCATCATCATTGGCAGATTGTGTGGACAATTTCTTACATACTACGCTCCTGTTGCATATTTGGTGTTGTTGTTGTTGTTCTTCTTCTTCTTATGAATGCCAATTTGCAGTTTTTTTCCCACATTCCACAGCACATATAAGTTCATATGTCTGTGGAATGTGGGGAAAAACCGCAAATTGGCATTCATAAGAAGAAGAACACCAAAAATGCAACAGGAGCGTAATATGTAAGAAATTGTCCACGCAATCTGCCACTGATGATGCCTTGCAGAAAAATGGGGTTTTATTCAGTTGCTGTCAGACGGTCCATAAGTAAAAATTATCAATATACCGTGCTATTCTCACTATTTTCTATTCCATTATGTGATTACACTAAAAAGTACATGCTTAACTCAAAAATTACAGCAATTCTCTTCTTAATGATGGATACAGGTATTGTTTGCCCTAAGTTACTATGCCTCCTTTTTGTAAGACTATGAATACGAACTGAAATTTGATATTGACATTTTCCTGAAAGGCCTGAGTAACAGAATTTTACATAAAATTGTAGCTCACAGCATTTTTGATTTTTTCCCTTGATTATATTTTCCACCAGTTCATTCCTTGTGATCTCATTCTGCATTAGACACAAAATTAGGGTTTCACTAAACAAGATGCAATATTTCAATTAAGCAAAAGAAAGAAAGAAATGAGTCAAGTCAAAAAAGAGAAGAGAAAACAATTTTTGACAAGCTGAATTACTTCACTGGAAAGGAAGCCAAAGTGAAAATTTCAATGTACAGTGGTACAGCATAAGCTTCAATCATATATTTCAGAAAATAAACAAACATGTTTCGCTTTCCAACAGATGTTGCCCATACAGAATTTTTATTTAAAATGCCCTACAGAACCAGTAAATAATTTTTAATGTTTTGATAAGTTAGAGTAACAATTTATTTTTTAAAAAATTATTTAACTACAGATTACAATACAGAACATAGGGTTTGTTCCCAGAACAATGCAGGTTCTTTATGTAGCTGGTAAAGGCACATGAAGTAAAAAATGAACTGCAAGGAATTGAAAGATGGGTTCCTTTCTATATAGCAAGAGGGGGAAAAATGGAAGGACAAAACTCCTAGCAATGGGATGATCACTAAAGAATGCCACACAAATAAGCCAGAAAAGGAAGTAAGAGATGACACAACATGCATCAGTAACAAATATTAGCCTATTTTCATATGTGGAAGTTCTGTTGTGTGTACTATGGTCTTTACTCCCTTGTTGTGGGTAAAGGTAAAATTGGAGAAATCTGAGTTGATACAGAGGCTTACCCACAATCCTTCTTACCACAAACCATTGCAACTGGAAAAGGAATAGGTAAGTAAAAGTAGTACACAAAGTACCCCAAGCAACACACCATTAGTATGCCTTGCGGACTACAGATGTAGATGATTTTGCATTAATTATAGATATAGCAATTATGAGCCTCCATCCTCTCCGCATGCTACCCTTATTTAATTACAATGGGTATGTATTCAAAATAGTCATTGGAAGTATCAGCTTCTCCACACTGACAAAAATAGATAGTGGATCATTCCTTAGAAACGATTTTGCAGTGACACTGTGGAGTAATTCAGGATTTAACTGAGAGCAGATGGAACAGAGAAGCTCCACATGCCAGGTAAGTTCTGTGTAGACCCAGTCTTGTGGAAGCCAGATAAAAATTGTGATAGATAAATTCACAGCAGAATGCAGATAAATGGAAAGAGTTAATATTTATTTATTCAACCAATTTAGTCTGAAATGGATTATTTAACAAGTAAGATTCACTCTATGCAGCAACATCATTCACACTGGATGGCAGCAAATGGGATTAAAAACAGAAAATGGAAGAACTCCAGTTACACATGAATGTAAAAGTGAAATTATTGGTATGACGATTAACCTACACAGCATATATACCATACATGAAAATTACAATTTGCCTCTACTGTGTGAACTAGCACAGTTACGACACAAGGGAGGGAGGGGAGGGGGGGGGGGGGGGGGGTAGTGTCATAGGACTACGTGGAAGTTACATAATGAAAGTTGCCAGTATAGAGAATCATCTGAAAGACTTCGCTGCATAGAACAGGAAAGGCCACATTAGTCAAAATGGACAAAGTATTGGAGACAGAACACACAACAGAAATAGTGAACGTTTTCAGGAGCTCTAATGCTGCAAATAATATGTGTAAGATCTATCATTAAACCCTTTCTCATTGCACTCTCAGGCAGAGGTTTTTCACATGGAAAGTGTTAACAACAAATCACTAGAAAAGTGGATCAATGTCTGGAAACTCGAGGCAAAAGCGTCAACTTCAGAATTTCAAATGGAAAATGACACAAAGAATTGTTGAACACAGTTTTTGCCAGAAACATTTACTGGTATTTTGCACCAATTCAATGGTACCATTAAAAATTCCAATACAAGTTAAACTTATTTCCTTTTATGAACAATTAGTGACTCACTCCAGCTTTGCATGGGTCTATACGGCCTGTCTGGCATGGCGGTACTTTTGGCTATGGGCCACTGTATACAGTTACAATTAAAATTCGGAGAATAACGTTAGGTAAGTGAATATCAACTCTAAATTTTAGTATAACTTAAATTATTTAAGTAGCATGCACCAGGAAAGTTGTCAGGATAGCTGACTTAATCAACAATAATCATCACAGTTCAGTGAATTTGTGTGTAACAGGTTTTCTCTAAATTGGGCCATCTTCAAATCCAAAATACGTTTTGATGATGTTATGTTGGTGATAGCTATAATACTCTACATATTTTAGCCCTGAAAATGGTTTAAGCAAGACTGCACTTTGCTTATAAAATTATAAAACAAGATTACTGTTAGGCCTGGTAACAAAAGAATTAGCTGTTATGCAACAAACTGTCTCCATATATGTTTGCGATTTTGACATAAAAAAAAAATAATATTTTTTACCTTTATAAAAATGTTCTGATTCATACATTATTATCGGGGGAAACATTTTCTGGTTTCTAACGAAGTTTAACGAATGTTGAAACTGTTTTCTCTACTGTCCTCTGGACAGTACTACGTCTGTAAATTCAGTCAGTCATTACAGTTTGCACTTTTTGATACTGTAGATTAAGTCTTTTATCCACTTCAATAATTTACTGTGAAGCCAAAAAATTGTATTGACTGTGTGTCGCAGCTACAGAAAATTAATCCTGGTATACAGTGGCAAAAACATGAGAATGTTTTTTGCTATAGTTCATAAAGAAAAAAATAATACTATTAAAAATACAACTATAAAAACTGCAAAAATATTTAGCTAAAATAGAGAGTGGAAGGGGAAAAACGTCTCGCTGCAATATAGAAAGGATACTTTAAGCAGATCCATTACCCAAAAAAATGTCTGTTTCAATAATATTAGGAAAATGATAGATCGCTACTGACCATAAAGATGATCTGTTGAATTGCGGACAGGCTCAACAAAAAGACTGTTACATATTATAGCTTTCAGCCACAGCCTTGTTCATCAAAGAAAACACACACACACACACCACACAAGCAATCGCACCTCAAGCGCACACAACCGCCAACACTGGCAGCTACAACTGGAGCTGCTGGTTGTAGCGGTCATGTGCAATTGAGAAGTGCTGGTCAATGTGGGTGTTTTATTTGATGAGGAAGGCCATGGCTGAAAGCTATAATGTGTAAAAGTCTCTTTGTTAAGCCTGTCTGCAACTCAAGGGTAATATTTACAGTGAGCAGCAATCTATCCTTGTCATAATATTGCTGATACTCCAGCCTGGAATTTCCAGGTTTAAAACTTCTATGTCATTCCGTAAGTGTTTATCAGCTCCTCAATGCAAGGAAGATTCTTTCATATTATAAAATTAACTGAATGCACCAAAATACTTTGCAGATCCAAACTGTTCAGTTTTGATAGTATTCATCAATACTAATTCTGCACAACCTTTCAACTTGAAATTCGAGTGTGTCTTACCTCAATACCTTTATTTTCCACCCCTTCCTTGTGAGGGATAGAGATGTGTGATACAACTGGAAGACGAAGTATACTGACAGTGCACAAATTGCAATGATATTACAAAAGTAAGGACAAGGAGTTAACTATCCCCACCTCCCATACCAGAGTGAGGACATGTAAGGCTCATGCAGTCAAACAAGCAATCTGCAGTGCACCTGTCATCATGGAGGAGAATGTTTTGGAAGAATAAGTTGTTTTACAACAAACTGTTCTCCACACATCTGTAAATTGGGTTACATAGAAGACAACCCACATATATGACTATCCACCAAATGAAATGACCAGTTATGATAGCAGAGGACACAGGAACATCTTAAGCAGACCCTGAACTAACTGAAATGAAACATGCCTAAATACACTGACTTATAAGGCAACATCTGATCAACAGAAGGACACATTGTAAGATACAATATGGTATTGCCCTGCCTGGGTTGTTATGCATGATGCAAAGTTGTTTTGGATACACACAAGTCTGAAGGCATTTTGGCGACTATAGCAGTTATGAAGTATATGAAATGTATTCGTAATAGCAAATATGGGCAACCATTAGTTTATAATAGACAGACCACAATGAAAATCTGTGCCAGACTCTGACCCGAATCTGGCTTTCCCATTTATCATGAAATTTCACCTTATCATTCGGCTACCTGAGCACACTCAACAGCCAGACTCAAACTTCCGGAAGCTGTCAGCCATGTTTCTACTCAACCTGCACTCTTACGCTCATTACATATATTCCCACACAGGGGCAAATTTCAATTAAAACATGTCCCCTTTACGGGAATATGCATAACGACATATTGAAGTTTGGGTCTGGAACATTGCCAAACATATTCTAGCAGTTTGAAATAAGATATTTGCAACTTTTTATCAATTTTTTTACCACGCACAGGAAAAACATTTTCCTCATCTGTATCAAGAAAATGAGTTTTATTCCTCCACAAGTCACTTGTAACATGCTACCTACTAGAGATTTCCTTGACGTAATGCATCCTCTTTAAATTGTTCTCTTTTAACTTCTTCAAGTCATCAAACAAACTACAGACAGCTTCAGAAGCAGAAAGAAGGGTTGGTTACATTAATCGCTACATGGGTTCAATAAAACGTAGTGGCAATGCTGCCGTAAGATGAAGGGTGTGCATCACATGGCATGCCAGCTGTCTATATCTGATAGCAGGTCAGTTGAAGAAATGCAGTGAGCAGTGACGGCTGTGTTTGAGTCAGTTGCTGCGAGTACTGACTGAAGGTGTGGAATGCCCATCCAAGTGCCCTAACAGTATGTTTAGGAATGTGAAGTATGTGCAACGATTAATACTGAAGTGGTACGCGCTCTGAGCATGCAACAATGTTTCTTTCTGACACTGCATCCCATTGACATTCAGGACAATGCACGATGCCATACAACAAACTGTGCAGGATCTCCAATGTAAGCAGGGGTGGGAACTACTAGAACATTCACCGTCTTCACCTGATATGAGTCCGTGAGATTACGACCTGTTTGCCAAAATGAAGTAGCCCTTCCATGGCACATGCTACAATACAAGAGAAGACATCATCTGTGCAACAATGCAGGCCTTACAAGACAACAGAGATGGATACGCTGATGGTGTATGACACCTTCCTTCTATATGGGGAAAGGTGATTGAGATCCAGGCCAATTATATTGGTGGATTTAATACAAAGGACTTCTGTCAGTAACATCTGGTATAAATTATAACTGTGCTGCCACTACTTTTTATCCAATACGTGTACGCATAAACACGCTGAGCATACATTGGCATTTTGCTTCCTGGAGAGATCTATTACAAGAATCTTTTGGTTGGTTCCAACTGTTATGCCCTTAATGTCATTCTGTAATGTTTTTGTTACATCGTCCCTCCTCATTGTGTACAATGCACTTACTACGACTGAATTATCAGAGATAATTCTGCCCACGTTTGCACAAAAGTTCTAGCTAAAAGTAAGAAGTTTTTACTAACAAGGCTTAAAAAATATAAACCACAAAATAGCACCATTAACAGCAAATTCACCTTCCAATTCTCTTTGGGGCGAATCGTGTACTAAATCGTCTGGTAACAACGTTTGTCTGCGAGTTATATATTCACTAGATAAGTAACTGCTTTCCTCAGAATCCTTTTCAGTTTCTGTTTCCACAAGAATCTGTGGAATCTGTTTTGATATCTGTTGCTGTTCCATTTGTGGTACAGTTTGTGAAGCATCTGAAGTATTGGGTGCTGCAAGATTCTCATCTGTAAAACCACACATTATCTGAACCAGAAAGATACAGCATTAAGACAGACAAATCATTTTGTGCCATACATTACTAGTACACTAGCTAAAACTTATTCATACATACAAACATCTCACAAATAAAAAATTACATAATATTTGCATGAATAAAACTCCAATTCAACAAAAAAGGAAACCATATGCTGTTATGATAAAAATAAGTTCAAAATTGTACACAGTTTAATGATCAGACCAGCAGTATTGGAAACAAAATCTGAGGGGCTCAAAGAATGACACTTACCAAATACTCTATGTTCCTGAAGATACCTTTACCTAGCTAACAGTCTTCCAATTACACACTGGTGATTAGGCTTAAATTTCATATTTCTGCTGGGTCTGCAGTCATTACTGAATATTCCTTTGATTTGCAAAGTAATTTGCGTACTTGTTTATGAATTTCTTATTTCAGTTAAATCTGAATGCACAATTTATAAATTAATTACATTCAAGAACTCACTGTCAACACCAAAATATCATCATCTTGCTCTCAAGGTGTTTTTTTTTCTCTCTTGCATACAAATTACAAATAAGCAGAGATTATGGCCATAAAAATTAGCAAATTAAATGCATTAAAAACAGGCAGACATGCTGAGTGCAATCTCAATTTCTTTTCTCACAAGAACATAATTGTATTGTTAGAAAAAATAAATTTGTACGTCAGTATGCACAATAAGATTATCACACAAAACATCATTTACACAAAAATGTAAGATACATTTTCTGACAGTATTCTTTAAACATTATGTTTGTGTGAATGCATACAAAACAGTTTATATTACAGCTAACATGATAGCTGAAAAACATAAGAATGTAACACTGGTTCCTCACAAACAAACAGGCATTTCTTTTAGGCTTCAACTCATACAAAATGAAGCACCAATGCTAGTACAACAAGTATTTGCATACTTTTCACAGAAATATTCTTGGCGTTCAATTTCTTTTTGTTAGAACAATACTAAGATCTCTACTAACACAAGCTTAGTCTATGCTATTTCAAAAAAGTGCTGGGAAATGCAGTGCAATGTTAGTACATTTAATTGTCATGCTGACAGTGTAAAATACCGACCAGAGTTCCATTTTTTAACAAGTACCACGTGTGCTACAATCACTAGCGCCACTCCCACGCCAAACTTAAGTGCCACTGTGAACATATATATATATAAGGTTTTGTGAGATCTGTGATTCAATTGTGCAAAAGAGGTTCAATATCATTATCACAATTTTAAGAGGTTTAAGAATCTAAGCTGAAACATACTTAGATAGGGAAATGCTACAATGGCTCTGACAAATTCATTAGATTTTGTTTACATTTATTTTTTATTCATTAAACACTGTCAGCTAGCGGTGTAGTACATTGCATTTCCCCACTTTAACAAAACTTTTCATTAATAACAGTCAAAAGCAATTATTAAAATCTAGCTGTTTTCACACAATGCCCAATTTAAAATAGAAGTACAAGACTCATTATATTACAACAGATTTTCTTCTCCTAAAAACACATGTAACAAAAACAGATGAACAATAATATTTAGGCAAAGGTGAAATTACCCATTAGCTGTGAATAAAATTATTAATAAGTGTGGACACAATATACTCCAATGAAAAGCATTCATTATTGTGGGTGTATGCACTAAAATTCAATATATGTAAAAATATAAAACGGTAAAACTAATATGTACAACGTAAAGTATGCCACATTCGGTCAACAACACTCACCAAGCAGTGTTCGTGTCCAGAGGAGGTATAGTGTTTCCCAAGTTATTACACTCTTTCGCTTGGTACACTACCGAAACATTTTGTGCATTTCTCAACCAATATACTTCTTTTAAATGAAGCAGCTCCATGAAGTCTTTATAAAGTGATCATTTAATGTCTGACTTGCTTAGTTTTACCTCATTCAGAATTCTTGTTTGCGAGTTATGAAGTAGAAGCAGTAGCTATGAAAATATTGGTTAGCATGGAAAACGGGACATCATGTTCCATACTTTCCACAATACTCTGCTATTTTATTTTCTGCACATATCAAAAAGTGGTCACATATATGGGGTCAGGCAGCTGTAACAAGAACCCCTAACTATATCCAGAATGAATACACATATAGAAGTATGGTATTCAATGCATTATAGCAGACAATTAGGTGAATTTTCTGATGCATGCATATAATTTTTAATGTTTATGGTTCCTGAATTATGACACCAACTTGGCACTGGGAAAATCCTTCAAACAACAAATCCTTAGCACATGGAACATAATCAATAGTGACATCTACTATGCTGTACCAAACTGAAGCAAACATTTCACTCAGGTACGATCTGTGTTTTTATTACAATATTAAGGAAAGTATAGTTGCTACTCATACAGTGGAGATGCTGAGTCACAGATAGGCATAACAAAAAACTGTCAGAAAATGAGCTTCCAGCCAACAAGGCCTTCATCAGAAATAAATGCACACGCACCTTCACACGCACACGCAAAACCAAAATATTTGGACGTTATTTTGTCTGTGTTGCTAAGATTCGTGAGAATGCAGACCATTGTATGCTTTGCCTACAACTGATCCAACAAACGAATGAACTGTTAAGAAGGTCGGCAATATCTGTGCAGAATGATATTATGCCAAAACTGTTTAGGGAACAAAGATGCGATGCCGTTCAACGAAGTCAGGAGGATCAACACAGAGTGTGGCTTCCATTCTGCAGCGCACCAACTCGTAGAGTCCTAAACAGGCAAGAAATCACACCACTCTACTAGCAGCCAGGACTATTAAAGAAAT
Source organism: Schistocerca americana (assembly GCF_021461395.2). Classification (NCBI taxonomy): domain Eukaryota; kingdom Metazoa; phylum Arthropoda; class Insecta; order Orthoptera; family Acrididae; genus Schistocerca; species Schistocerca americana. The sequence goes on from NC_060119.1 coordinate 549,172,426, forward strand.
GACACAAACTGTTAAAGATAACCTAGAGTACCAGGGATTTACAATATTCTTGTGAGTGTGGCCTCAGTTATGTGGGCCTGTCCACCTGAACTGTGCATGATCATTGTGTTTACCATCAGTGTCATCTTAAATACATGAATCTTGAAAAAAAAACCAGCAGTGGCCTACCACAGCCTGTTAAATGAACACCAGGATTTATATGAACAAATGAGAATTCTTGCTCACACACTGAACTACTGGCACTCTGTAATCATGGAAGCAGCTGAAATTTATGTGAAAACAACTTTAATAGACACACCAGTTGCACACTTTACAATGCTTGGGAGTGTGCACTTGATACAGAAAGAGCACATAGAAGACTTCTCATAGTTTACTGCCCAATGTACTGCAAGCAACATTGGACAGGCAAAAAGAGAGAGAGAGAGAGAGAGAGCGAGAGAGAGAGAGAGAGAGAGAGAGAGCATAACCTATGGGTATAGGGGGCACCTCCTGAAGAGGCACCATTTCTTTGATGTCAACATGAGATAAACCAGCCACTAAGACGCTGTCCTCTGCATACAAAAGTAGGAGCTTCACCATTTTCACAAGTCAGACTTAGCCCTTGAAGACGATGATAGAGGCTATCAGCGAAAGCTAAGTACTTTACCTGAATTTGATGCAGTAAGTCAACAAAGACCTTTTTCCCCAAGGACTCGTCACAGAAGACTGGAGATTTTTTTTTTATATGCAGGCCACGAAGAATTGGTACAATCAGGATACCTTTCAGCATACAATTACATGTAGTAAATGAAAACCATATCCATCTTTTTATTGTTTTATACACAGCGAAACTCTGAACTTCAAGAAAAAATCATCCGGCTCCTACAACAGCAGATTGATGACCTACAGATCCCCACATAAACACATTAACTGTACCTTAGTTACGTGTTTGCTACAGTAAGGTACATTTGTGGTACCTCTTTTCCTAATAGTGGCCCATTAGTTCGTTGTGCTGTTGTCTTGTAACTACAAGATTACATTCCAAAAGCATTACGTCATTAAAATTCCCTTTTGGAAGACCTTGTCAATGTCAGAAGAAAGAACATAGCTACATTCAAATAACAACAACAAACTTGTGTTAAGTCAGAACATTTGCTGCATTGATCATTACAGCTTAGCGAAAACCACACCTTCATTTATTTACTCAGTCTAGATATATTTGGGGTTGTCTGTCTTAGAATACACCCTTAGCTTGTGTTCAACGTCTAAGTTTTTGTGTGTGTATTCATTCGGTAAATCCCCTCTGTTTCAAGTTTACCTATTTTCATTTCCAATTCACCATATTTATACATACAGCTTCTCCTCATCTCAATATTTTGGGCCATGTTCTGTGTCCTTTGTTATATCATTTTAGTTGCTCACACATTCAGACGAACACACAGTGAAATTACAATCTTTTTTTAAGTTATAAAACAAACATACTATAAAATTATGGACAGAAAGAATATCTGGCTGATATTTACCTTCAGGAGGCAAAATTACAATAATGCAGATACATTTAAACATAAAAACTCTGATCCCAGCTTTTATGACGATGAGAGTAAGGGCGTAAACACAACCTGTGGGTCCTATCTAATCCTTGGGTTTGAGTGACCTACAGCTTCTTTCTAAACTTTCTCATCCTATCCCTCTTTCCTCCCTCAGGAAGGAATCAACAGTTATAAAAGCTATGTTAGTGTTTTCACTTTAAATGTGTATAAGCAGGTATTGGAAAACCACTTTCTGAAAAGAATTACTGTCCATCCACTCTGTCTCTCTGTAATTTTATACAAGGGTAAATCAAATAGAAATGGGATTTTTGTTCCTGAGTATCACCAGATGGTAGCACCGGACCCCCACTTCTAGTATTGTTGGGTGGGGCAGTTAGGAGAGGGGAGAGCTGGCTGCTACACACTTCCAAAAGATTCATCAGTAATGCTAATAATGCCCAAGCAACCGGTACAACCCTCCACTGCGCAACACACAATTATAACATTTCTTGCTCGTGATGGAATTCAAGCGACTGAAATTTTCCACAGGCTGACTGCACAGTTCAGTTATCAAATATTGTCAAGGATGCATATGTATGCCTGTCATAAAGAGTTCAAGGGAGGATGAAGATGTGTGGACAATTAGCAACATGGTCGCCGTCCTCAGATCAGCATTACAGACAAAAACATTTGTGCAGTTCTAGACGTTCTTGAAGGTGATCAGTGGACAAGAATATCAGAAATAGCAGAACAGGTCAGAATAATTTATGAAAGCTGTCACGTGATATCACAAATTCCCTACAGTTCTGCAAGTTGTGTTCCAGTAGGGTCTCTCGCCTTTTGACTGAAAATCAATAGCCGAGACATTTTGAGATCTGTCGGAGGCTTACAGAGATGTTTACGAAAGGAGGTCATGCATTCCTGAGCCAGAGCGTCATCTGCAACAAACCACGTGCGCCCACCATTACACTCCTGAATTTAAACAAGCCAGTAAGGAGTGGAGGAGGAAAGGTGAAAGAGCCCAAGTAAAAGCCAAAACTTGACTCTCAGCTAGTAAAGTACTTTCAACCATATTTTTTTCCCCAACAAGACATTTTGCTCTTTGATTATTTGTATGAGGAATGCACAATCAATGCTGCACATTACTTTGAGCTGTCAAAGAAGGTGAGGGACGCATATCAATCATCACAAAAAGAGAAGACCACCCAATTCAACAGGTCATCCTTCTCCACAACAATGGCAGACATCATACTGCAACCCTAACAGTCTCCACACTACAGGAAATTCACTGGTCTCATCCTTGCAACAAGGACAAATTGCCCGGCAATTTCCATTCCTTTGGACCACTTAAAGTAACTCTAAAGGCCACTAATTTGAAAATGATGAGGGTGTGGAGGAGTTTGTGTGCAATTGGCTCCTGATGTGACCAATTACAGTCTACAATGGCACGATAAAAAACCTTCTTTCATACTGGGAAAAATGTATTTGTAAAACAGGACATTTCGAGGAAAAATACATATTAACGGCCTTTTCATTTTCAATAAATGCTGTTTTTAATCAAATTCCATTTATACATGGGTGTTTCATAAGAGCGTGTAAAAATTTAATAGGACATAGAGGATGCTCCACTGCACGATTTGAAGTAGGAAACCAGTGTCGCAGAAGCCAGCTTGAGATAACAGGAATAAAATCTCATTAATGTGTGCTTATTTATTTACATTAGCTAACTGCAAATATCATCACTGACACAACGAATGTACCATTTGTACTGTATCTTACAAAATGTGCTGAAACTTATGGCCATCAGCCTCAATGCAAGCATGACATCGGCAAACAACATTCTGACACAGCCTCACAAATATCCCTGGTTTGTTTTGAATCACATCAAAGGCAGCTACAATTCTGGCAAGTAATTCCATCTCCATATCCACTGGAGCCTCATGCACAAGTAATTTTAGATATCCTCATTGGAAATAATCAAGGAGATTCAGATTAGGTGACTTTGCAGGTCATGGAATAGGACCTCCCCTTCCAATCCAGCAACCAGGAAATACTGTACCAGTACTGCTCCATCGTATTGCACTGTACATCTCTGAAAAGCACTGGGTAATGAATGGGCAAGTCTTTGATTCATAGCACATTCTGTCATGGAACAATGGTATTTACATACAACACAACAGAGTCAACTTATGAACAAGTAAAGTAAACAAAACTTGGGTCAAGACTTCCTAGTAATCAGGCTTCTCATTCTCCTTTCCTTGCAGGAAATACGGAATGTACACGTCAATAAACAGCATAGTACATTTTAACTTTTACACATGTTAATTGTAAATCAGCTGGAAAACAGTAATGCTAGACAAAGTAGACAAGTTTACTTCCACATCTCCTTAAGCTGACTTCTCTGAGCCCAGGTTCCTTATCTCAAATTGTTCAGTGGATCATTCTCTGTGTCCTGTTACATTTTTGCAGGCTCTTACAGAAACACCCTGTATTTGATTCACCCTCAGTTTTCTCACATGAATTTTCCTTATAATAAAAATACAATTCCATATAAGGAAAAAACCTGAGCTCTCAAAAGATAATCATCTTCTGGATTATGTAAATAAGTAACGGAAAATGGAGCAAAATTACTATACATAATACATTCTAAATGCAATACAATGCACAAATCAAGAAAGCTATGCACTGATAACCCAAAAAATTATGACCACTGCCAACAGCCTTGCCACAGTTGCAACACCAGTTCCCATCATGCTGTTGGGTTTGGCTAGCACTTGAATGGGTCACCATTGCGATCTGTCTATTGCTGTTGCAAGCGGAATCCACTCAACCCTTGTCACGCCAATAAATGAACTAACTGGTGGAGAAATAGTGAGATCTGTTACAAAAACTGACAATGGCCAGGAGAGCTGTGTGCTGACCACATGCCACTGCGTAACTGCATCCGATGATGTTGGAGGGCTGAGGACGACACGGCGGCCAGTTACTACCATTGGGCCTTCAAGGCCTGTTCAGACCGTATTTGTTTTTTATTATGACCACTGCCCACCACGAAGTTGGATGCTGCCTGGTGGCGTTACGGGCACGCAACGCGGTAACAAATGTATGTATGCAAATCAGACATGGATGGGGGATCACCCAAGTGAAAGTACGGGCTGCAAATGGGGAAATCCACTGAGATAAGTGACTGACAATGGGCAGATTATTATTACTATTATTATTATTATTACTTCCTTCACTTTCTCAGACGTTAAGTCCGGTTAAAAATGGAGTGACGCGGACCTTGATCAAGCGTCACTTCCTTTTAACTGTACGGTATATGTTATATTGCATTTAGGAACTTTCGGGTAAATTAACATGTATCAATAATTACGGATTTCTGTAGTTGTATATATATGTTTGGCTGTAGCTGTATTGCATTGATGTACTGGTGGATATTGTGTGGTATGACTCCTGTAGTTGATAGTATAATTGGTATGATGTCAACTTTATCCTGATGCCACATGTCTTTGACTTCCTCAGCCAGTTGGATGTATTTTTCAATTTTTTCTCCTGTTTTCTTTTGTATATTTGTTGTATTGGGTATGGATATTTCGATTAGTTGTGTTAATTTCTTCATTTTATTGGCGAGTATGATGTCAGGTTTGTTATGTGGCGTTGTTTTATCTGTTATAATGGTTCTGTTCCAGTATAATTTGTATTCATCATTCTCCAGTACATTTTGTGGTGTATACTTGTATGTAGGAACGTGTTGTTTTAAAAGTTTATGTTGTAAGGCAAGCTGTTGATGTATTATTTTTGCGACATTGTCATGTCTTCTGGGGTATTCTGTATTTGCTAGTATTGTACATCCGCTTGTGATGTGATCTACTGTTTCTATTTGTTGTTTACAAAGTCTGCATTTATCCGTTGTGGTATTGGAATCTTTAATAATATGCTTGCTGTAATACCTGGTGTTTATTGTTTGATCCTGTATTGCAATCATGAATCCATCTGTCTCACTGTATATATTGCCTTTTCTTAGCCATGTGTTGGATGCGTCTTGATCGATGTGTGGCTGTGTTAGATGATACGGGTGCTTGCCATGAAGTGTTTTCTTTTTCCTATTTACTTTCTTCGTATCTGTTGATGTTATGTGATCTAAAGGGTTGTAGAAGTGGTTATGAAAGTGCAGTGGTGTAGCCGATGTATTTATATGAGTGATTGCCTTGTGTATTTTGCTAGTTTCTGCTTGTTTTAGAAAGAATTTTCTTAAATTGTCTACCCGTCCATAATGTAGGTTTTTTATGTCGATAAATCCCCTTCCTCCTTCCTTTCTGCTTAATGTGAATCTTTCTGTTGCTGAATGAATGTGATGTATTCTATATTTGTGGCATTGTGATCGTGTAAGTGTATCGAGTGCTTCTAGGTCTGTGTTACTCCATTTCACTACTCCAAATGAGTAGGTTAATATTGGTATGGCATAAGTATTTATAGCTTTTGTCTTGTTTCTTGCTGTCAATTCTGTTTTCAGTATTTTTGTTAGTCTTTGTCTATATTTTTCTTTTAGTTCTTCTTTAATATTTGTATTATCTATTCCTATTTTTTGTCTGTATCCCGAGATATTTATAGGCATCCGTTTTTTCCATCACTTCTATGCAGTCGCTGTGGTTATCCAATATGTAATCTTCTTGTTTAGTGTGTTTTCCCTTGACTATGCTATTTTTCTTACATTTGTCTGTTCCAAAAGCCATATTTATATCATTGCTAAATACTTCTGTTATCTTTAGTAATTGGTTGAGTTGTTGATTTGTTGCTGCCAGTAGTTTTAGATCATCCATGTATAGCAAATGTGTGATTTTGTGTGGGTATGTTCCAGTAATATTGTAACCATAATTTGTATTATTTAGCATGTTGGATAGTGGGTTCAGAGCAAGGCAGAACCAGAAAGGACTTAATGAATCTCCTTGGTATATTCCACGCTTAATCTGTATTGGCTGTGATGTGATATTATTTGAATTTGTTTGGATATTAAGTGTGGTTTTCCAGTTTTTCATTACTATGTTTAGGAACTGTATCAATTTAGGATCTACTTTATATATTTCCAATATTTGTAGTAACCATGAGTGGGGTACACTATCAAAAGCTTTTTGGTAATCGATGTATGCGTAGTGTAGCGACCTTTGTTTAGTTTTAGCTTGATATGTCACCTCTGCATCTATTATCAGTTGCTCTTTACATCCTCGTGCTCCTTTGCAACAGCCTTTTTGTTCTTCATTTATAATTTTGTTCTGTGTTGTATGTGTCACTAGTTTCTGTTTAATGACTGAAGTTAATATTTTGTATATCGTTGGTAGGCATGTTATGGGGCGATATTAAGCTGGGTTCGCTGTGTCTGCTTGATCTTTAGGTTTCAGATAAGTTATTCCATGTGTAAGTGTATCAGGGAATGTGTATGGGTCTGCAATGTAACTGTTAAATAATTTAGTTAGATGTGAATGTGTTGAGGTGAACTTCTTTAACCAGAAATTTGCTATTTTATCATTTCCAGGGGCTTTCCAATTGTGAGTAGAATTAATTGCTTGGGTGACTTCATGTTGCAAAATTGTCACTTCAGGCATTTGTGGTATCATCTTGTATGTGTCTGTTTCTGCTTGTATCCACCGTGCATGCCTGTTATGTTGTACCGGGTTTGACCATATGTTGCTCCAGAAGTGTTCCATGTCTGTTATGTTTGGTGGATTGTTTATTTCAATGTGTGTGTTATCTATTGTCTGGTAAAATTTCTTTTGGTTTGTGTTGAATGTTTGGTTTTGTTTCCTTCTATTTTCACTTTTTTTGTATCTTCTGAGTCGTTTGGCGAATGCTTGTAATTTCTGCTTCTTTTCGTCTAATTGCTCTGTCGCTTCTTGTTGTGAGATTTTACCTAACCTTTTTCGTTTTTTTTCCGAGATTTCATTTCTTATAAATTGTGTTAGCTGTCCGATGTCTTTTCTCAGTTTTTCTATTTTGATCTGTAGCCTGTGTTGCCATGCTGGTTTTGTGGGTTTCTTCTGTGTGTTGGTTGGTTCTGATCTCTGCCTAGTGTGTATATTTAGTGTAGTGAGTGCTCCTATATATACCAGTAGTTGTAACTCTTCCATAATTGTGTTTTCATTTATTTTGTTGTGTATGACTGTGTTGATAGTTTTTATTGTTGTTTCGACTTGTGGGTTATTTGGTGGTCTATGCAAGAATGGTCTAATGTCTGTATTTGTGTCTTTGTATTCTATATATGCTAGCTGAAATTTTTCTTCTATATCTAATATCTGTGTCACTGTGTTCTATTTGTGGTTGTTCTGGTGGCTGCCTTAAGATTTCGTTTTCCTCTGATTGTTTAATTGGTGCGTGTTGTTCTTTGTTTGTTTGCTCTGGGATGTTTGAGTCCATTACTGTATTTTCTTCTTCTTCTGATTGCACATTATTTTGTTCCAGTATTTGTTGTACTTGTTGTTTGATGTTATCTAATTCTGACTGGGGTATCCTGTCATTTTTTATTATTACACGGATCTGATCAGCTAGTCGTTGTTCTGTTAAAAATTTTAATTCTGGGTATCTGGTAATAAATGTTGTGTATACTTGTGATCTGTATCCAGTTGTATTGGTTCCTAGGTTTGTTGCTTGGTAATAACAGAACATGAGGTGTCGATTAACTTCATCTGACCATCTCATCCTCTGTCTTTGTTTTCCTTCTAGGGTGGTTGCAGGAAGCATATCCTGCAAAATTTGGATTTAAATCATTTTCCAGTTGGCTAGCAGTGTCGTTACTATTGTGGGCGGGCATAGGGTTCAAGCGTCGTCCCCGACCATGACGGCGCTTGTCCGAGGCTTCATTAGTTCTGTCCTGAACCAACTAATCACACTAAAAGGGGGGTTAGCCCTATTAGTGGTTTGTTCTTTTCGTCGCCTTTTACGACTGGCAGAACATACCGGAGGCCCATTCTTTTCCCGGGCCTCCACAGGGATTATTACTACTACTACTATTATTATTATTATTATGCAAAGCCTGTGAAAGATATCTCAAACAATGAAATGGCTCGAATGTTCACATACTACTGTCGTGAGCATCTATGAAATGAAGAAAGGACAGTGAAACTACCATTACGTGCTAAATGGTTGGAAATCTGCTGAAAAAGCACAATGCTGATGCACACATAAGTATTTTAGAGCACGTCATTCATTGCACATTGTTGAACATGGAGCTGCAAAGGAAACAACGACTACATGTTCGGGACTGGGATCATTGGGGTTCGACTGTCAATCAATGGAAACTTGTTGGCTCTTCGGGTGAATCTTATTTTTGCTACACTAGGTCAACGGTTGTCTCCACAAATACGTTCAGCGATGTGAATGACAGCTTGAAACGTGCAGCATGCTACAGACACAGGTTGGTGGGAGCAGTATTATAGTATTGGAGACATTCTCTTGTGCTTGCATGGAACCTGTAGTAGTAATCGAAAACATGCTGACAGCTGAGAACCACCTATACCTCTTCATGCTTGATGTCTTCCCTGACAGCAACCTCATCTTTCAGCAGTATAATTTTCCATGTCTTAGAGCCAGAGCAGTGCTACAGTGATTTGAGGAGCATTATAGTGAACTCTCATTTACGTCTTGGTGACCAAATTCACCTGACGTAAACCCTATGGAACCCATCTGGGTTGCTATCTGGCATCATCACTGCGTACGCAAATCAGCAGCCAATTATTTACGCATATTACATGACCTGTGTGTTGACAACTGATGCTACATTCCTCCACAAACCTACCAACAAACTTTCAGATCCCAGATACGTGGACTCAGTGATTTATTTCATTCCAAAGACGGACAAGCAAGCTATTAAGCAGGTGGCCATAATGTTTTACATTATCAGTGTATATGGACACATACTCTTCAAAACAACGATGTGACTGTATCTGCCATCTTCCTCTCTGTATGTACTGATTGATTAAAAAAAATCTGAGTTCGCTCTATGAAGTTAAATTTGTTTTGAATTTTATGTGTTTCAAAATGTTACTGATGCAGTGTAGAATTTACATAAATGAGGCAGTAATATAAAGTAGACATTACTGATCTCATTTTTGTCTGAAATTGCTACACGCACCTAACCAATACAATATTTTGATAGCTACTACTTTACTGTGACACTTCTCTATCAGGAAGTTATCTGTGAGATTAACCGGCAGCTACTGTGGGCTCACTAGCTATGACCCCATTATATATTTGATAGATTATCACTCTGCATGGCCTTTTCTTTGCTTGCCCTTTCAGAAAATGTTGTGGTTTTCAGTCCAAAGGCTGGTTTGATGCAGCTCTCCATGCTACTCTATCCTGTGCAAGCTTCTTCATTTCCCAGTACCTACTGCAACTTTCATCCTTCTGAATCTGTTTAGTGATTCAACTCTTGGTCTCCCTCTAGGATTTTCACCCTCCATGCTTCCCTCCAATACTAAACTGATGATCCCTTGATGCCCCGTGTCCTACCAACCAATCCCTTCTTCTAGTCAAGGGTGTACCACAAATTCCTCTTCGCCCCAATACTATTCAGTATCTCCTCATTAGTTATGCGATGTACCCATCTAATCTTCAGTATTCTCCTGTAGCACTACATTTTAAAACCTTCTATTCTCTTCTTCTAAACTGTTTATCCTCCATGTTTCACTTCCATAGATGGCTACATTCCACACAAATACTTTCAGAAAGGATTCCCTAACACTTAAATCTACACTAGGCGTAAACAAATTTCTCTTCTTCAGAAACGCTTTCCTTGCCATTGCCAGTCTACATTTTATATCCTCTCTACTTCGACCATCATCAGTTATTTTGCTCCCCAAATAGCAAAATTCATCTACTACTAATTCCCTCAGCATCACCTGATTTAATTTGACTACTTTCCATTATCCTCATTTTGCTTTTGTCGTTGTTCATCTTATCCCCACCTTTCAAGATATTGTCCATTCCATTCAACTGCTGTTCCAAGCCCTTTGCTGTCTGTGACAGGATTACAATGTCATCGGCAAACCTCAATGTCTTTATTTCTTCTCCCTGGATTTTAATTCCTACTCCAAATTTTTCTCGTGGTTCCTCTACTGCTTGCTTAATATACAGATTGAATAACATCGGGGATAAGCTACAACCCTGTCTCACTCCCTTCTCAACCACTGCTTCCCTTTCGTGCCTGTTGACTCTTATAACTTCCATCTGGTTTCTGTAGAAATTGTAAATAGCCTTTCGCTCCATGTGTATTACCCCTGCCACCATTAGAAATTTTCAAGTGAGTATTCCAGTCAATATTTAAGAAAATATTTGCAGTACTTTATCAATTGTTTTTACATACAAAATTCGTAGTAACAGCACACACCCACATTGATTTGATAGCGTCTCTCAAAATCTTTCCACAAAAACTATAGAATGATCAAAATAATTTCCATTATTTTTAATTACAAATGATAAAATTTTAATACAACACTCATTCGTCTCAAACAAACAATTTCTTACATCAATCAATACCCATTTTAAATTATAACACTTATCTACTATAGGCGAACAGAAATTGTGGTATGTTCTGTATAAATTAGCATTTTATTATATTTTTGTGATGTTAGTTCTAATAAAAAAACAACTTCAGACATTATAGGAAGTGAATTAAACAAGCAAATAAATGTACTGTTGTTCAGTACCAATGTCTGTAGCAAAATCCAAGATGTTATATTTGCTTTCACTGTAAATTATCAAAAACATCAAAAATAAACTTCTTACATATTTCAATTAATTGGTAACCGATTGTTAGACTGATAAAAAAGTTAATATTTGCAACTATCAAATACCACATGAAGCATTTATTACTCACAAGGACAGTGATACCCGAAGAGAATTAGTGATGTGGAAAAAAAATTAACATAATGAAGAAAATGAGCATTTGCTCACAAGAGAATTCAAGGTGCTTAATATTCGAACAGAAATATTTATATCAACAGAAAATATACATAAAAACCATTCGTACACTTTCAAGAATAGCCTTCTCTATCCTCCTAAGCTCCATAACAAGCATGCCAAGTCCTTTATCAACATCTCATGGTATATTACGCCATTCACAATGCAGTCTCCTGTGACTAACATTTTCTGTCTGCCCCTCATACTGTGTCAGTTTGTGACTGTTACAGTTCCATATTTTTGTACTGCTGTGTGTTAATCTTTATTTTCTTCTTTTGTTCTTTATGACCTCCATTTACATTTTATTTCCACTTTTGCCCTTCGTCAATGGCTAACTGACTGCGTGTTTCATATTGAAGTGATGTGCGTGTAAGAGGGAGAGTTGTGAGATACTGTGCAGTAGGAAGGAGCAGTGTAGCATGTGACAACAGCCAACATGTTATTCTGCTACTTTAGAATTAATTCTTGGTGGCATGAAGTTTTATGTTAATAAGTGATAGCACTAGTTTTCCAAGCAAACTGCTCTATATAAATTATGCACCACCCACATTTCTGTTAAAATGTGTAGTCTTAAATCCAAGGTAACGATAATAAAAAATTATTTTCCTGTAAACAAAAGAAAGATAGAACAGAACAGTAATCAAAAATAAAGGCAGTCTGTTCAAAAATACGTATATGTGAAACCAAACCCCGCTGCTGGGTAACAGTCAATACCATTTGTTCCATCCTGCGCACTTCCTTAGCATGCTGATCACATTGTTCATAACTGCAGTCAAAGTTGCCATGTGGAGACAGTTGCGTACTGTCTAGGTCAACACTATCCTCCTAGCGGACGAAAAAATGCCAGCAAACAGTTCTGTTGCATTCTCCTTGGGGTACCTCTCAACTGTAATTAGCAGGCAACAGTCGTTAAACAGTGTTTTTAACCTCAAGTGACCACTATTAGGCAAATCTTCAATGTTTTGTGGTTCACATTAGTGGTGAAATGTTTGAATAACGTCCATGTGATAAACATCATTTCAGCAGTAAACTTTCCATGTTGAGAGCCCTTGTTGTAAACTGACAATGCCTGCTCAGTTTAAGCTAGAAATGAAACTTGAAAGAACAATGGCAGACTGAACAGTGCAAAATACCTTTACTGACACATCGATAATTGGATAGACAGTCTGCTCTACTGAACTGCACTGGGAACAACATTGTCCTTGTACATATACCACCATTAAATTATCAATGTGTCAGTACAGGTATTTTGCACTGTTCAGTCTGCCATTGTTCTTTCAAGTTTCATTTCTAGCTTAAACTGAGCAGGCATTGTCAGTTTACAACAAGGGCTCTCAACATGGAAAGTTTACTGCTGAAATAATGTTTATCACATGGACGTTATTCAAACATTTCACCACTAATGTGAACCACAAAACATTGAAGATTTGCCTAATAGTGGTCACTTGAGGTTAAAAACACTGTTTAACTGTTTAAGTATGTAATTATTTTCTCTTGCTGAAACAGAACTGTGAAAGTGTTGAAACAGAACTGTGAAAGAAGTTTCAAGTAAAAGAAAAAAACCCAAACTATGGAATTCATGAGGATGGAGCAGATCTATTTTTGATGTAATTGGATGGATAAAAAATCTACTTACCAAACAGCGGCAATACAACACCACGAGTAAAGGTTAAGGAGATTTGCAAGCTTCAGGAGCCAGTGGCTCCTCCACTTGGCAAAATGGATAAAGAGGGATGAAGAAAAAGGACACGTGAGGTTTAGAAAATGTGGAGTGTCTGGAAAACTCTCCCAGAAACACAAGTCAGATAAGACTTACCGACTGGGATGTAGGGGGTTGCAGGGAGGGGCAATAGACAAGTCAGAAAATAAAAGATAAAGAAAACTAAAACGAAGTGAAGAGAGAAATAGTACTGAGAAGAAACGCCACGCCAAAGAAATTGAAGTAAATTAATGCCAAGTGGGTGGCGACAACTAAGGACTCGCCATAATGCTGGTTCCTTCCTGAGAGGTTCTGAGAGACTAGTATCTGGTTGAAAACCCCACACAATTTGTGTGGCGAAACAGACACCAAGTCATAATTGTCATGTTGTAAAGTATGCTCTAGAACAGGATACTGTGTGTTGCTAATGTATATCCTCTGTCTATGTCCACTGACTGTGGCTGCGCCGGCCGCGGTGGCCGTGCAGTTCTAGGCGCTCTAGTCCGGAGCCGCGCTGCTGCTACGGTCGCAGGTCCGAATCCTGCCTCGGGCATGGGTGTGTGTGATGTCCTTAGGTTAGTTAGGTTTAAGTAGTTCTAAGTTCTAGGGGACTAACGACCACAGCAGTTGAGTCCCATAGTGCTCAGAGCCGCCATTTTTTGACTGTGGCTGCTAACTTAGTGGTAGTCATGCTGTTGTTGTGGTCTTCAGTCCAAAGACTGGTTTGATGCAGCTCTCCATGCTACTCTATCCTGTGCAATCCTCTTCATCTCTGAATAACTACTGCTACCTACATCCTTCTGAATCTGCTTAGCGCACTCATCTCTTGGTCTCCTTTATGACTTTTACCCTACATGCTTCACTCCAGTACTACATTGGTGATCCCTTGATGCCTCAGAATGCGTCCTACCAACCAATACCTTCTTCTAGTCAGGTTGTACCACAAATTCCTCTTCTCCCCCATTCTATTCAGACTTCCTCATTAGTTACACGGTCTACCCATCTAATCCTCAGCATTCTTCTGTAGCAACACATTTCAAAAGCTTCTATTCTCCTCTTGTCTACACTGTTCATCGTCCATGTTTCACTTCCATACCTGGCTACACTCCATACACACAATTTCAGAAAGGACTTCCGAGCACTTAAATATATACTTGATGTTAACTTAAATATATTCTTGAAATTAACAAATTTCTCTTCTCCAGAAACGCTTTCATTGTCATTGCTAGTCTACCTTTTATATCATCCTTACTTCGACCATGATCAGTTATTTTGCTCCCCAAACAGCAATACTCATTTACTACTTTAATTGTCATTTCCTAACCTAATTCCCTCAGCATCACCTGATTAAATTTGACTACAGTCCATTATCCTTGTTTTGTTTTTGTTTATGTTCATCATATGTCCTCCTCTCAAGACACTACCCATTCCGTTCAGGTCCTTTGCCGTCTCTGACACGAGTTACAATGTCATCAGCAAACCTCAACGTTTTTATTTCTTCTCCATGGATTTTAACTCTTACTCAATTTTGCTTTTGTTTCCTTTACTGCTTGCTCAATATACAGACTGAATAACATTAGAGGTAGGCTACAGCCCTATCTCACTCCGTTCTCTACCATTACTTCCCTTTCATGCCCCTCGACATTCACAACTGCCATCTGGTTTCTGTACAAATTGTAAATAGCCTTTCGCTCCCTGTATTTCACCCCCGCTACCTTCAGAATTTGAAAGAGAGTATGCCAATTAACGTTGTCAAATCTTTCTCTATGTCTACAAATGCTAGAAATGTAGGTTTCCCTTTCCTTTACCTATCTTCTAAGATAAGTCGTAGGGCCAGTACAGGCTCGCGTTCCAACGTTTCTACGGAATCCAAACCGATCTCCCCAAAGGTCTGCTTCTAACAGTTTTTCTATTCATCTGTAAATAATTCGTATTAGTATTTTGCCACCATGACTTATTAAACTGATAGTTAGGTAATTTTCACAGTTGTCTACATCTGCTTTCTTTAGGATTTGAATTATTAAATTCTTCTTGAGATCCGAGGGTATTTCACCTGTGATCACCAGATTGAAGAGCTTCATTACGGCTGGCTCTCCCAAGGTTATCAGTAGTTCTAATGGCACGTTGTCTACTCTCGAGGTCTTGTTTCGACTTAGGTCTTTCAGTGCTCTGTCAAATTCCTCACACAGTATCATATCTCCCATTTCATCTTCATCTACATCCTTTTCCATTTCCATAGTATTGTCCTCAAGTACATCGCCCTTGTATAGCCATTTATGTACTCCTTCCACCTTTCTGCTTTCCCTTCTTTGCTTAGGACAGGTTTTCCATATGAGCTCTTGATATTCATACATGTGGTTCTCTTTTCTCCAAACTTCTCTTTAACTTTCCTCTAGGCAGTATCAATCTTACCCCTAGTGATACATGCTTCTACATCCTTACATTTTTTCTGTAGCCATCCCTGCTTAGCCATTTTGCACTTCCTGTCGATCTCAGAAATGAGATGTTTGTATTGCTTTTCACCTGCTTTATTTCCTACATTTTTATATTTTCTCCTTTCATCAATTAAATTAATTCTCTCTTCTGTTTCCAAAGATTTCTACTAGCCATTGGCTTTTTACCTACTTGATCCTCTGCTGCCTTTACTATTTCATCTCTCAAAGCTACCCATTCTTCTTCTACTGTATTTCTTTTCCCTGTTCTTGTCAATCGTTCCCTAATACTCTCTCCGAAACTCTCTACAACCTGTTTCTCTCAGTTCGTCCAGGTCCTATACCTTTTTGCAGTTTTAATCTACAGTTCATAACCAATAAATTGTGGTCAGAGTCCACATCTGCCCCTGGAAATGGTTTACAATGTAAAGCATGGATCCTAAAATCTGTCCTACCATTATGTACTCTATCTGAAACATTCCAATGTCTCTAGGCCTCTTCCACGTCCACAACCTTCTTTCATGATTCTTAAACCACGAGTTAGCTATGATAAAGTTATACCCTGTGCAAAATTCTACCTGGCAGCTTCCCCTTTCATTCCTTACCCCCAGTCCATATTTACCTAGTAGTTTTCCTTCTCTTCCTTTTCCTACGGTCGCATTCCAGTCCCCCAGAATTATTAAATTTTCATCTCCCTTAGCTATCTGAATAATTTCTTTTATCACATCATACATTTCTTTAATCTCTTCACCTGCGGAGCTAGTTGGCATATCAACTTGTACTACTGTGGTAGGTGTGGGCTTCGTGTCTACCTTGGCTACAATAATGCGTTCACTACACTGTTCATAGTACCTTATCCGCACTCGTAGTTTTTTATTCATTATTAAACCCACTTCTGCATTACTATTATTTTACCTTGGAAGTCATATCAATGTAAAAGACGAAACAGTGTTACATAACAGCTGGTAAATGACATCAGTTGTTTCACATGTGGATCTGCCTTTGATAGCGCACGTTTTGCCAGCAGCAGGGCTGGTGTTTGTAGTGGTAGGAGGGTGCACAGACAAGCCTTACAATGCGAATGGTCGATTACAGAGCTACCATTTGGGGGAGGGTACATTCCCTACCACATAGCCTTGGCATTCAAGGCAATAGTACTTTTTCAAATGCAGACACGTTACAGCAGTACAACATCATTCTTACCTCTGCTTTCACTGGCTGTACTTACTCCACCAGCCTACTTGAGAAACAGATTTACCACGCCATCCCATCCAATCCAATCCTGGTACTGCTGATCCCTTAAAAAAACAAGGTAGGAGTACACTACTCAGCCAGTATTATCGTGGTCTTTACTGTATTAATCAGCTACTTCGGCAAAGGCTATGGCATTCCTGAAATCATGCCCTGAAGTGAGATCAATTCTGTACAACGTTTAATGTTTTGCCCACACCTAAAATAGACCCCCCCCCCCCCCCTCAACCAAGAAAAAAAGCCATACAAATCTCTGCAGTATCCTGGTCAGGCACTATGCTCCTTCTCCACCCATTTTCCTACCTTATGGTTCCCAGCCCTGTGACAGTCCCCACTGTAAGACTTGCCCTATGTACCCTCCTACCACCAATGAAACAACCCTGTAACTGGCAGATCATACACATCAAAGGCAGAGCCACATGCAAAACGACAAAGGTCACGTACCAGATGTTAAGTAAACACTTTTTGGCCTTTTATATTGATATGACTACCATCAAATTATCAATCAGGGTTGTTTTTGGGGAGGGGACCAAACAGCAAGGTCATCAGTCTCACCGGGTTAGGGATGGGTGAGGAAGGAAGTCTGCCGAGTCCTTTTCAAAGAAACCGTCCCCCGGCATTTGCCTGAATCGATTTAGGGAAATCACGGAAAACCTAAATCAGGATGGCAGGACACGGGATTGAACCACTGTCCTCCCGAATGCGAGTCCAGTGTGCTAACCACTGTGCCACCTCACTTGGTTTATCAGTCAGGATGAATGGACACAGACAGAGGGTATACTCTGGCAACCCATAATATCCTGTTGCAGAGTACACTTTACCACATGACAGTCATGACCTCCATCTCTGTTTCACCACATATGCCATTTGGATTTTTTCCTCCAGACACTGGCTTCTCACAACTTTGCAGGTAGAACCGGAATTAAAACATGTCCTTGCTTCTCGTCACCAACTGGATTTAATTTATGTTAATTTCTTCGGTCTCAGAATTTCTTTTCAGTAACTATTCCTTTCTTCGCTCCCTGTTAGTTTTCTATATCTTATCTTCTGAACTGTCTATTTTTGCTCACCTACTCTCTGTCTTCCTTATTACCTTCTCTTCCACCTCTAAGTTATCAGATTTTCAAATCTCAGCCTGTGCAGTCCTCAACAATCAGTATTTCCTTCTCATCCCATCTGGGACAACTTTCTCGAACTCTCCTCATTTCCTAAGTCTTGCCAGTCTTTTTTCTTCATCTCTCTTCCTTCCATTTCAACTCTTCTGCCAGAAGAAGGAGCCACTGGCTCCAAAAGCCTGAAAATCTCCTTAACCTTCATATGTGGGTGTGTGCTCCTGCCACTGTTTGGTGAGTAGGTTGTTTCATTTATCCTGTCATTATATTTTTCAAAAACTGAAAACTGATTATTTTTGTTGATACATTAAATGTATTTTCAAGAAATTTATACTTCTTTTGAGAGAGAGAGAGAGAGAGAGAGAGATACTTCCAATTTTTGTACCACCAAATGTAGCTGCTTCACAGACCATTTATTTTGATCATTGGTTGGAACAAATTTAATTTATGACAAATAACAAGCTTAAAAAAGAGAAGTTCTATATAATTTCTGTGCACACAACTCCCCTAAAAAGTATTCTACTATTTAATCAGTGGACAGTTAAGTCATCAGTGGACAGTTAAGTCCTCAGTTAAGCCTTACATTAAGTCCTCAACACTGAAAGCCAATGACTAAGAGTAATGCCTTACATTATGCCAATTATCCCACTACAAACATTTACATCTATGTTGACTCCAGTCCCAATCAAGACTCTGCTTGTTGTGAAGAACTCATGGTACTCAACTTCTGCAGAGTCTACTGCCACACTAATTGCGAATTTTTTTGTCATTTTTGTTATGTTCCAAAATATTACGTAAAATATCAGGATTAACACGGTACTCTCACCCATCAGAAAGGTTTATGCAAGGAATATATTCACTATCAGAATTTCTACATTATCTTGTACTAAGTATCATGAGGTACCACCACAAGAAGGAAATTAGGAACCACCAATGTACCACACAGGACATCAGTAATCCCTACATATTCACAAAGCATCTGAAACTTACCTCCAGATGGCTCAGGTTCATCTTCTTCCTCCTCTTCCTCCACAGGCTTATCCTGTATCATTTTGCTGCTTTTAATTTCATCTCCAACCTACAAACACATCAAGGAAATCCTTATGCTACTGATAAATATTTCTGTATCATAAATTCCAACTCATGGATATGCTAATAGAGTAAGTCTTTTCAAAATAAGTAGCACATGGAAAAATTAAAACATGTTATGATTAAATAATGTAATGACTGTGCAAAATGGACGATTGTTTTGCTACTTTTCTCATTTACAAGTTTTTACAGAATTTAGTTCATTAACTAACCACTAAATTTACCTGACTGTCTGATTATGGTATAAAGAGACTCGTTCCCTTAATTACAATTATGAGTGGTTCCTCCCTTTTTCGCATTTAATGTTCCTTTAATATTTAAATTTTCAGTTGACTATATTTGGCTACAATACACATTCAACTTTGAATCTTGTCCAGTCATATTTGCTCAATTTTCATGGCACTTGTTGAAATGCTATTTAAATATAACTTAGAATGTTCAATATAAGAGACTTCAACTTTTTCCCCAACCTAACTGAAAAGTGTCACAGTTTGAAAACACTGTCAGTATCAGTCTGTAATATATCACAGACACCCTATTACACACAGTGAATCCCATTATCTGTAATACACGAAGCTCACTGGATACAGTGTACTGATCTCATGAAAGAAAATAAACAAAATGTTTGTTTTAAGTACAAGGGTGATTCGGTAAGTCTTCTAAATTTCAACAAAAGAATGGTACATTTTTGTTGCACTTTCATGATTTGCAACCTTGATTGTTCCAAGGCTCATATAAAGCATTTCAACAATGTACAGCATTGTTGACAGCCATCTGAATTGGTTAGTGTACATCCAGTGCAATTGAAAATGAAGAAAACATAGTTTCAAGTTGTTATTAAACATTATCATTTGAACGGTTGAGCAGTTACACCAACCAAGCTACAGTTGGATGAATTTCAATCGGACTCTGTACCATCATAATTTACTTTCGTGTCAATGAATTTAAACATGGACAGATAAGCACCAAAGATGAAATGGACTCCGGCATTCTCACCAAGGGCACCACTAAGGAAACCATTGAAAAAATCCATGATGTCATAATGCAAGACTGTCACATAAAAGTTCGTGAGAGTGCTGGGACTATAGGCACTTCAGCTGAGCAATTGCATAAAATTCCACATGCAGAACTGGCTACGAAGAAGCTAAGTGCGGGTTGGGAGCCACAATCAATCATAGTCAACCAAATGTGCATGCCGGATGCACATTTGTATTTGAATGTTGTGCCGACAACATTTAAATACAATGTCTGGCCATGCTTAGTCACAATCTGCAAGACTTTTTGCACTGATTTATGACTGTTGATGAAATCTGGATCATAATTACACACCAGAGACAAAACAATGGACAAAGAATGGTGAAAGTGCACTGAAGAAGGAAAAGACCATTTTGTCAGCTGGTAAGGTGATGGTCACTGTTTTTTGGGTTACCAATGAATTAGCCCCACAGATTTCTTGGATGAAGACAGAGCCACAACTGGACTCTATTATGCTTCATTTTTGGATCATTTGAAACTTGTGTAGGCTGAAAAAAAAAGACCAAGGTTGTCACACAAACAAGTGAAATTTCATCTGGATAATGCACCATCCCACACATCAGCGATAACAATGGCTAAAGAGCATGAATTGGGCTTTGAATTGGCTCCTCATCCACCCTATTCACCAAACTTAGCCCCAAAACACTTCTTCCTGTTCTCCAACTTAAAACTTTGGCTTTCTGGGAAGCAATTTTTATTAAATGCACTCAACAAGTACTTTGTAGAAGTTGGCCAATTTCATTTTTCTGATGGGATGAAAATCTTGCAAGATTGCTCCAAGCGCATATCCCTCAAAGGAGACTATGTCAAGAAGTTAAGAGTGTTGTTTTCAAAACAAACATTTTTTCCATGCTTTTTTTACCAGGATTTCATACAAACCTTGCAGGAATGGGAATCTATCTTGCTTGCGTGTCTCAAGAAGAATATGCTTGTTTTCAAAAATCTCTTACAGTATCTAAGGACAAAGTGAATAGTGCTATACTAATGTGAGCATATGCAAATCATAAAATATATTACCATTAGATATTTTCTCCACAGCACAAAGCACTGAGTTTACTTAATACAACCACAGTTTCATTTTCATGAAGTCCACTGAGGGCAGTGTAGCTACTAGGAATTTTTTCAGTATTTCTGAAATTTATTCCAGTAACAATGCCTGTTGTTCTAATAATAACAGTTTCTCCATGAAGCTAGATACAAAATTTATTTTGTTACTCTGTATACAATCAATTTTGAGGCCGTACAGCCTTCCAGCAGGCATCACACACACACACACACACACACACACACACACACACACAAAAAAAAGTGCCATAAAAATCACTAGTCCTCCTCCAAAACAGGAGGATGCCAAAGAAAATCAGCCACTGTGATGAAAACAGCATGCTGCAAGTTCCACATGTCGTCGTCATTTGCCCAGAAGAGCAATAAGTCAAAATTAATTAGATGTCTTATGCTGTGTTTAGATGATATGAGAAATGAGTGGCACACTGAATTCAATACTTTGTCTGATTGCCTTGGGTGCAGCCCCATTTTGGAGGAACACTCTTATTTGTGGCACTATTTTTTAGTCAACATTATTGGAATCATCTGTATGCGAATTGCATTTCAAAATATATTTTGTGATAACTGCATGGAGAAACTGACACCACTACTAGAATAAATCACATTTCCTGTTTAGACTTCAGATTTAACCTGAAGAACTGCTTATTTAGAAACAGTAATAAAGTAGAATCAACCCCAATTTAAATGATCCTCAGAAACAAACTTAATTTACTGGTTTTAATAAATGAAGTTGTATATTACCCTTTCTTTGAGTCATTCTACGTTTTGTGTTTCTTTCATCCTAAAACTTATTTATAGACATTTAGTCGATGAAGACAAACACATAATTTACAGTACAAATGCAGACCCAAATAAAACCAAAATGGCTTCAAAGCAACTGAAATTTGTTCTATAAATCTCACTTCTTTCAACATTACAGTTTATTTTCCGAAACCCCAAGGTCCACAATTTCCTTTTGGTAGTCATCAATATAGGCTAAAAATACTGAACTCAATAAAAATAATTGACACATGTCTCCTAGCCTGGTGAAAGCCTTTCTGCTAGATACCTAATCAGTGCCATTTCTTCCACATATTTTCATGTTCTCACAAGATAAGAGTGTGCGCCATTCCAGACTTCTCTTGCATCAGATAAATGTAAGGTGGTAAACAAGAACTAAATGTCAGATTTTTGCCTCGGTGAATGACGACATTGAAATGCAGGCAGCCTATAATCCTCTCAGAACTTACCTATTTACACCATTCGCATGATCAGTCTCGAACTAAATTATACAATTTTTTTCTTATGCACTTTATTGCGCTGCAGACCTAAAATCTTGTACATATATCACTCGCTATTAATAAGAGTCAAAACCTCATTTTTTGACTTAGCCTATAGTGACACTGAGCAATGGGCCAGCTGTCTTTGTGCTGCATAACTGTTATGTAAAAAGAGATCTTACTTTCTCTATAGTATGTAGGTATCTTTTTTTGAGGAAAGCATTCAGAATTTCCTGGGCATCTCAATAACTCCACTATCACTTCTCATCACTACTTGGTGCTGAATCAAAATAGTGGACTGTGGGTGTAACCGATATTAAAAACTATTTATCTACATCTAGTACAAAAGCCTTTGTACACAGCAGAGCGTACTTCATATCATGACTACATACCCATGTTGTGTTAACATATGAAGTTAAACATAGCTACTTGGACATCTCTAAGTGCTTAGTGCCTCTTATAGCACTCTAATGTCCCTTACACAAAATGCAATATTAAAAGTTATTCGTACTTTGCATGAATATTGATTCTCTAAATTTACAGAACAGCATATTGTTACAGCAAACTTAAAGATACTCTCGTCTAAGACCCCTGAGCACTTCCACTGTACTTTTGTAATGATTAAATCAGTTTTAACATCAGCACCACATCTGTGAATACTTCTGACCTTTTCTGATGCTGATTGCTCACTCAGTCAGCAAGAAGGAATGGTGCTGATGAGTCTTCTACCTGATCATCTTCGCAGATGTGCTGGAGTTCCCCGTAATCCTCAGAAAAGATCTAAATCTCCCAATTCATTTTTGCTATATCCGAGTCCAAAGGCTCATTTCACTTTATAAGATAACCCCATATACCTGACTGTTTTGACAAGTAAGAGATTTGCCCATATCATCATTGGAGTTATGGGATTCGTTTCTCCTGTTTAACATTATTTTGTATCTTTTAACACTTAAGTCACACATACAGGTTGAGAAAATAAGCAGTTGTATAACGCCTTCTTGGGATGCACTCAATATTACATAGGTTTACGGTAAGCACTCACTATAAATAGGTATGGATTTTTTAAGTCATTTACAAATTTTGGATTATACTGGGTGCCACTGCATCTTACTTGACAAAATAGAATGGTACTGCATCTAATGCCTTTTTGGAAGTCTAGGAAGGTGCATGTACCTACTAAGCTCACATTCACAGTTTTTTATGATTGCTATGTGAAGAAAGTTATTGAAAAAACAAAGCATCTCATTTCATCACACTACCTGGCCCCAAGCTACAGCACTATTATGTATTCTGAAATGACTGATCGTAACAGCTTTGCAGATACTCCATAAATGAGGTCAACTGTTTGCACAATTTTTGTACATGTCCAGAAAGAACAAAGAATGGTTTTGGATCTCTACTGTTGTTGATGCTGACTGAGCAATGTTTCAATTTGTAGTTTACAGTAATCCATTTTTACAGTTGCTTTTCAGATAAATCCTCTTCTTCATAGACTATTACTTCCAAGATGCAAAACTGAGTCATCAGTAACAATTAAATTTTGACTTATTTCACTGGGTTTAAGTGTACCATCACAAGTAAACTGATCAGAATTGTACTACACTTACATCTGCATACAAACTTGGCACACACTGCACAGTGTCTTGAAATGGGTATGCTATTGAACTCCATTCTTGCAATGAGCGAGGGGGAAAAGTCAGTCTTTATGCCTCTGCATGTACTCTAATCTCTCATATCTTATTCTCATGATCCCTACACAATTTACAAGATGATGGTAGCAGACAAAATAATAAATACTTAAATTTCCATTTCTTCCAGATATTTCCATTTCAGTTCACTGAGAAACCTGTTACACTTCCACATGAGTTATACAACTAAATTAAAGATTTAAGCAGTGCAATTCTGAATAAGTTTGATGTCTGCTGTCATACTTACTTGGTAAAGGCTCCACAAACATTAAAGAAATGTTCTAGAACCAGATGTACTAGCATGCTGTCTGTTATGTTAGCAATGCACTTTGCAGAATGCTTCTAATTTTTGTTTTCAATTTCCCTTCACTAATAAATATTTGACCTTTTAAAATCATTTCATGATATATTTAAAATATGTGACGTTTTCCAAATCTACATCAGTAAAATTGTAATCAAACACTATCACATTATTCCTATTTGTTAGGGACATTATATTGTGTTTATCCACATTTAAGTTAGCTGCCACTGATTTACATCAAGCAGAAACTTTGTTCACGTCTCTGCATTTTCTTATGGGTGTCAACAAAAATAAGGTAAACACTGGAGACAGATACTTCTTTGTCTTGTGGAAGAACAATAGTTTTCATGATAACTACAGACAAACCACCTAATAACCAGCCCAGAACACAAATCAATGTCCCTATGAGGACTACACCATTTACAGTTGTGTAAATACTCTCAATAAAAATAATTACATTTTTGGAATGTAGAAAAGAGTCAAAATTCCTTAGAAATCATGTTTCTCCTCTAAGCAAGTAACAACAGACATTGCACCCGACTGTATTCACCTAACTACAAGATGTACTCTGGCACTCTATGTCAACAAATACGTACATGTACTAATCAGCTTCTGTACACTTAGTTCTGTACCTGTCTTAATACATACAGGGTCACACACTTCTGTATTCAATTTAGATCATCAAACTATGGCCAATGTAACACAAATTACTGGGTCAGATCTACGACATTATTTTGATATTGGTCATAATTGAATTTTTTTTCCAATCTTCATTTAACTTTGGTTGAAAATACGGGAAATTATTTCTATCCATAACACAACTGCTTTCTCTGCTTCTCTCACTAACTGCCTCTTCTTCACATAGGTTTTTGTTTTAAACATTTCATTGCTTGCTACAGCTAATGGTACACACACACACACACACACACACACACACACACACACACACACACACAATTTTATGTTTACCTACCTCAATAGTTTTTGAACTGCTTCTAAATACTGCAGGAAACAGAGTAGCTGTTATAGTTTGGCTTAAGTTGACTAAGGTGGAATTCATATACACCACAATTAACAAAATTTTTCTGGTATTTTGCAGCACAAACTAACTTCTCACATATATTCCTGTATACCTCAATTAACAAGATCTTTTACATACATTTTGTGATATTTCAATTCCATTTATTATTTTCACTTAGCTTAGTAATATAATAAACGTAGCAAGTGTTACTTTCTACATGCCATCCACGTCTTTTCCCAAACTGGAAAAAGTGAGGACATCTGAAATATTTTTCACTGTCCCCCGTCCATGGAAACTCCTCTCCATTTCCTTTGCATTTTTGAACAAGCCATTATTATATCAAATATTTTCAGTATTCCTGCCATGTAAAACTAGAATAGAAATTCAAACGATCTTTCAATGATAACCTAGACAGTCTTTCTTACGAACAACTGACTGTTGTCATGCTGCCACAGCTTGTGTCAGTGTCTGCAATGGTAACTGTAGCCATTACAACAAATTTTATTCTAATCTGATGTGTCAAGAACACCAATAATATTTTATGCAAGAATGCAACTGCAAGGAACTTTTCTGCCCAACATAATTATCAGAGTCTGTTTAATGGACCAAGAGACATAAGCCACCATTTTACACACCAAACAGGCAACTGCTTGGGGGTGTCTAACTGCAAGATTTGTATTCAGTGTGTACCACACAATTACTGTAGGAAATTGATGTGTGTGAAAGTGTATGAGGGGAAAAGGGAAAGGGGGTGGGGGTGAAGCATCAAATGATAAGTCGGTTGTCGGAAAAAATATTCTCAAACTGGCTTCAATGTTTATGTCTCCATTTCATGCATGTATTGAACTGTGCTTGTATCCAGGCAAAGGACAGAAGATTTGGGTTTAATAAATCATCAATGACACAGCCAGTATAAACCAAACACACTAAGCAAGTCCTCCATCGTGAGACAGAAAACATGTGGAGGTGGTGGAAAGAGGATGCAGCAATGTCTTCAGTAACAATGAGCTGAAAGTAGAGATTCCAAATTCCACAATATGCTTGAAGAGTATAATACATACAATTCTGGGGATGAAGCAATACCAATAATACCATACAGGCCTCCGTATATGAGTTGTCAGTTAAACTGCTACTCAAATTGTCACACCATCAGCAGTGCTCCCCCGTATGTTCCACCAACTACTCTCCCAGCTCTGATCACCCCAAGATGCCTACCCAAGATACCCCGTAGCCACCACTAGTGACATAAACTCCAACAAAATTCGCTCCGTCATTCCAGACAGAAGAGCAATCCACAGAGGTGGATCTACCAAAGGAATCCTCTCCCCCTCCAACACAGGAAATGGACACAAGTGCTGCACCACATCTGTCACCATCACTGGACTAGGCCAGCACACCATCAAAACAAATGCCACCCATTGCCCTTAAGCCTATCGAGACAATACCAACATCAGTCCTTCACCCCCCCCCCCCCCCCCCCCTTCCACATGTCATCACTGTCCCAACCATCATCCAGGCCCTTAAAAAGGTTGGTTGGTTTAAAAGAGGGGGAAAGAGATCAAACTACGAGGTCATCGGTCCCTTGTTCCTAATAAAACAATGCCACAAGTGTGAGAATATAACAGACGAGACATATAACACAAAATCAAAAGAAAGAAAAAACCACAAGAACGAAGAAATGGCAAAGAACACTAAAAGAAACAAAAGAGGACAAGAAAGCAACAGAGAGATGCTAGAAACAGGAGAGAGTAAAACAAGAAAGCAGATTACAGTGGCTGGCCGACCATGAAAATAAAAAGGAAACGCCAGCCACTCAGCAACACATTAAAACCTCCAACCAGAAAGCACTAGGGTGGAGGACACAGACTGACAAAGGACATGCGCTAAAACTCAGATTGAATGATAAAACCCACCCTCATGGATGAAACGTAAAACCATGATAACAAGACCGGCAACCAAAGATGAAGTCACAGGGCAGCCAAAGAACGACAGAGCAGAAGAATATGGCCACTGGCAACCAGGCGCCACACCGACACTGAGGTGACTCTTCGCGGCACAGGAGGTAGCCGTGGGTTGCTAAGGCATGGCCAATGCGGAGCCAGCAGAGAACCAAGGAGTCCCTGCGAGAGACCCTCGTCAAGGATTTCCACACATTAGTGGTCCCCTTAATGGCTCGCAGTTTGTTGTGCGTACTGAGATTTTGCCATTCCGTCTCCCAAAAGCTGTAAAACCTTGTTGCGTAATAACCAACACAGGTCAGTTGCAGGTATGCCCATCTCCAGAAGCAGTTTCCGTGTAGCCTGTTTGGCCAGCCTGTCAGCAAGTTCATTTCCTGGGATTCCGATGTGACCAGGGGTCCAGACGCACACCACTGGACGACTGGACCATTCCAGGGCAAAGATGGACTCCTGGGTGGACGCTACCAAAGGATGATGAGGGTAGTACTGGTCGATAGTTTTCTGGCTGCTCAAGGAGTCAGTACATAAAAGAAAAGACTTCCCAGGGCATGAACGGAGATACTGAAGTGCATGAGAAATGGCCACCAACTCTGCAGTGAATAAACTGCAGAAATCGGGTAAGGAATGATGATCAATATGGCCGCCGTGAACGTAGGCAAAGCCAACACAACCATCAACCTGTCAATGTTAAACCACTTCAGAGCCCCGGAACACTTCAAGAATTGAGTGGAAGTGACAGCGGAGAGCCGCAGGGTTAACAGAGGCCTTAGGGTCACGTGAAAGGTCCAGACAAAGCTGCAGCGTACGTGAACGGACCGCAAGTAGAGGTGGTGAAGGGAAGGACTCCAGTTCGGAGAGAAGGGACCGCACGCGAACCGCAATAGTTAGCCCCGGCCTGGGCCACCGATGCGGGAGATGGACTGCCGTGGGCAGGAAAACGAGACGGTAATTCAGATGCTCAGGAGAACTACGAATGTAAGCTACATAACTGGCGAGTAGTTGGGCACCAGTATGCTGGTCACCGGACTCATCCTAAAAGCTCCTGTCGCTAGTCAAACCCCGCAGTGGTGCACAGGGTTGAGTAAATGCCAATGCTAAGGGTGCTGCTGAACCATAAACAACACTCCCATAGTCAATTCGGGAATGGACACGGGCTTTGTAGAGTCGCAGCAGTGTAGAGCAAACTGCACCCCAATTGGTGTTGTTCAGGCAACAGAGAGCATTGAGGTGCTGCCACCACTTGTGCTTAAGCTGACGAAGATGAGGAAGCCAAGTCAATCGAGCATCGAAAACCAGTCCTAAGAATCAATCTCCACTACAGTGAGTGAATTGTCATTAAGGTAAAGTTCTGGGTCTGTATGATCGGTACGACACTGTCAGAAGTGCATGACACACGAATTTGTGGCTGAAAACTGAAAGCCGTGAGCTAGAGCCCATGACTGCACCTTATGGATGGCTCCCCGTAGTCGATGCTCAGCAACACCAGTACTGGAGTAGCAGTACGAAATGCAGAAGTCATATGCATACACAGAAGGTGAGACGGAGGGCCAGACAGCTGCTGCTAGACCGTTAATAGCCACTAAAAATAGAGACACACTCAATACAGAGCCCTGTGGGCCTCCATTCTCCTGGATATGGATGGAACTGTTGGAGGCATCAACTTGGACATGGAAAGTACAGAGCGACAGGAAGTTCTGGATAAAAATCAAAAGCAGCCCCCGGAGACCCCACTCATACAAAGTGGCAAGGATATGATGCCGCCAGGTCATGTCATATGCTCTTTGTAGATACAAAAAGACGGCACCCAGGTGTTGGCATCTGGAAAAGGCTGTTCGGATGGCAGACTCTAGCGACACAAGATTATCAGTGGTAGAGCGACCCTGGCGGAAGCCGCCCTGACATGGAGCCATTAGGCCACCTGACTCCAGGACCCGACCCAACCCAACCGCCGGCATACCATACATTACAGCAGCTTACAAAGAATGTTGGCGAGGCTCGTGGGCTGATAGCTATCCATATCAAGTGGGTTTTTACCAGATATGAGCACCGGAATGATGGTGCTCTCCTGCCATTGGGATGGAAAGACACCATCGCACCAGATCTGGTTGAAGATGACGAAGAGATGCCACTGGTAGTCAGATGAGAGATGGTTAATCATCTGACTGTGGATCCCATCAGGCCCAGGAGCTGAGTCGGGGCAATGTGCAAGCGCACTGAGGAGCTTCCACGCTGTAAATGAGGCGTTATAGGATTCACTGAGGCGTGTAGTGAATGAGAGGATTTTCCTTTCTAGCTGCCGTTTGAGAGTGTGAAAAGCTGGGGGGTAATTCTCCGACGCAGAGGCTTGAGCAAAGTGCTCGGCAATCACGTTTGCGTCAGTAGATAACATGCCATTTATGGTAACACCAGGAACACCTGTTGGGGTCTGGTGCCTGAAAGAGACGTTTGATCTTTGCACAGACTTGGGAAGGTGACATATGGCACCCAATGGTCGAGATGTATTTCTCCCAGCACTCCTGCTTCCGTCATTTGATAAGTTGGCGAATGCGGGCATGGAGCCGTTTAAAGGCTATGAGGTGCTCCAGGGTAGGGTGCCGCTCATGCCGCTGCAGAGCTCGCCAACGCTCCTTAATTGCTTCAGTGACTTCTGGCGACCACCAAAGGACTGCCTTAAGCCTCAGGCACCCTAAAGAGCGAGGGATCGTGTTTTCTGCCACAGAAACAATTGTTGTAGTCACCTGCTCAACCACCACATCGATGTTACCGTGTGGGGAGGGAGATTCAACAGTGACAGCAGAGGTGAAAGTTTCCCAGTTTGCTTTGTTTAAAGCCCATCTGGGTAGGCGTCCATGGGCCTGACGCCGGGGCAGTGACAGGAAGATGGGGAAGTGGTCACTACCACACAGGTTGTCATGTGCTCTCCAGTGGATAGATGGGAGAAGTTCTGGGCTGCAAATTGATAAATCAATGGCCGAGTAACTACCATGAGCCACACTGAAATGTGTGGTGGCCCCAGTAGTTAAGCGGCAGAGGTCGAACTGAGACAGTAAAGTTTCGACATCTCTGCTTCGGCCAGTAAGCACAGTGCCAACCCACAAGGAGTTATGGGCATTAAAATCTCCCCAAAGTAGGAAAGGTTTAGGAAGTTGATCAATCAAAAATGGTTCAAATGGCTCTGAGCACTATGGGACTTAACATCTGAGGTCATCAGTCCCCTAGAACTTAGAACTACTTAAACCTAACTAACCTAAGGACATCACACACATCCATGCCCGAGGCAGGATTCGAACCTGCAACCGCAGCGGTCGCACAGTTCCGGACTGAAGTGCCTAGAACCGCTCGGCCACACCGGCCGGCTAGTTGATCAATCAGTGCAGCTAATACATTCATGTGTACTGCACCATTTGGAGGAAGATATACATTGCAGACGTTATTTCCTGTGTCATCGTCATTCTGAAAGCCACTGCTTCAAGGGGGCTTTGAAGGAGCACAGTGTCACTACAGACTGAGTTTAGGACATAAACACAAACTCTACCTGACAGTCTATTATAGTCGCTACGGTTCCTTTAATATTCCTTATAGCCACGGAGGGCAGGGGTCCACATTGCCAGGAATCAGGTTTCCTGGAGGGTAACACAGATAGCAGGTGTAAAGCTTAACAGTTGCTGTAGCTCAGCCAGGCAGTGGAAGAAACCGCCGCAATTCCACTGGAGGATGACATCATCGTGAGACTGGGAAGGCATGGAACATTCAATGAGGTAGTTTACACCTCAGAGTCACCTGCTGCCACTGACTTATTGCCTGAGCAGTCTATATCCATTGCATCTGAAGGTCTGGCGAGATATAGGTGCTCAGCGGATGCCGGAATCTCCACCCCATCCTCAGATACAGAGGTTGTAGGTAGCGGTGGTGTGGGTGCCACCACAATTTCATTGGTCTTAGGGGTTTTCTTTCTGGATTTATCTCCCTGCTCCTTGGGTTTCCTTGGCTGGGAGGACTTCACTGGCTCAGTCTCTGAGACTGAGGATGAGCTGCTTTTGGGCTCTTCAGCCACTGGCAGGTGTCATTTTTCTCACTAGCAGAAACCTGGGAAGGGAGTGACCGAAGGAACCCCTTCCTAGCGAAAGAAGTCTAAGAAGGCTTATGCTTCTCTGACTTTGAAGTGGGGACGGATGTACCCCATTAAAAAGGAAAGGCATCTAGAAGAATTTTCCAACCAGGATGGCACTGGAACCATTCAGATGGCATTACTGGCAATTTTTGTGCAGTTCCACCTTTTTATGGGCATTGCCTCTAACGAATAGTACTAAAGAAACTTGACCATGTGGGACCATTAGACTATGTGCTGTTCCCTTTGTGGCAAACAGGTAACACAAGTGGACTTTGTACATGTTAGAATTCTCTTTAACAGTAATTAACTTTACACTGGGTTTTGTCTCTCAGTGGTTTTGATTTGGCTTCTTAGACATTATTAAAGTCTATGACAACCCTGCCTTAAGAAGACTTTGTGCTTATTTCAGTCAGCTGCATCCAGAGATTATGTAATGAAGTTATTAAGTAGCGTTAGTGTCAAGAGTCAATACTATAAAGCTGCAACAAAAATAAAACTTCATACAACATCCATTTCCATTTAATTTTCATTACACTCTTAACTACGTCTTCCACTACAGTTCATTATCTAATCCATTTTTTTTGCCTGTCTGTCCTAGTAATGTCCATCATGCAACTCACCAGAGAGACTCTAATTTTTTAATGGTTCTAACACCAAGTCCATCTATCACTACCGCACTGTGTTAAGTCAAAGCAGGTAATACACAACACTGTTTCCAACACACTGGAAGCTTACTTTTGAAAATATTTAGTTTACGAGAAATACTACGGGCCACTATTCTTCTTCTGTAAACACATTCTTCTAGTAATCACATTCAGAGGCTTAAATAAAAAAATGTCAACTGGTTCTACGACTTCAATGTTAATCTGCACTATTTTCTTTTCACTGTATCTGCTATAAGTTATTTTTGTCTTATTCTAATTTATTTCCCATTAGATTTTCAAATTTGAGGGATTCGGCTGTTCTACCCATTAAGGAAACATATCTAAACTTGAGGTAGATAGTACAATGTATTCCACAAAGCGGATTATTCAGGTACATTCTCTTAACACACATTTTCCCCTTTGGTTTCCACAGTTAATAAGGGGCATGTGAACTTCTTTGTCGGTGGCTGAGAATTATTTTGGCAATATGGAATATCCTCCTCTGATTCCCTCTTTAATTCTGAATTCCAAAGGAAATTTGACTTTAAAAATCTACCATTACAAGGAAATAGCACAAATAGTCATTACTTACCTTCAGGAGTTGATATTCCAAGCACTGCTGATAGCTGTTTACTAAGGGAGGAAAGAGGAATAAGTGGAAAGAAGAGGTAGGGCACTCAATCCAGTTGATGGGGACCTATTTGCTGTGAGGATGGGGGACATATGGGGGGAGAGGAGGGGCCTAAATTTATCTGTGTTGCAATTCACTGATTACATAAAACTTTTCTCACTCCACAATAAGCCTACTCACATTAACTTTAATACTGTTGGTACTGCTCAACATACCAGCTGAAGTTAAGTGATCACTTACTCTAAAAAATATAAAAATATGATTAGAGAGGCGAATTGTGGTAGCAAATTATTGACAAAATTGAAAGAACTTAGAGAATAGAGTAAATTCAAGTTAGTAAGTAAGTAATAACTTACAAAACGAATGTAAGCTAGTTGTCTGACTCTTAGGGTGTAAAAGATTATGATCTACAGCATTAGCAATACTGGATGTAAACCACGCAAAAGCAACTTAAATCCCAGGGGTACTGGTCGGGGAAGAAAGCTCATAGTTTTTATCTCACAAATGCCGGTTCAGGCTCATGTGCAAACAACTGTATGAAGATCTAGCCTTTTGTTAGCACTTGATTAAAAAGAAGACAAAACTCAGGAGGATGGGAGAGGCTGGATGGAAACTGGTCACATCCATTGAGATGTGCTATATAAAGTTCAAGGATCACACCCTGCAACCGTTCATCAGAATGGGACCTCATTTGTGAATAATTAAAAATCACATGCTTCTCTAAAACTTTAAAAATATTAGTGAGATGCAGGGTGGTGGCATAGCATAGTGGTTAAGATATATTCCTCACATGCAGAGGGTTGTGGGATTGAATCTTATCAGGTACTCTGAATTTTTTTATTTTTAAATTTCTATCAAAATGATTTTGACCATTATTTTTATTCCATTAATTGGTTTGGATGTAGGTTTTTTTTTAATTATTACTGTTATTGTTTCTAATACTTTTCTGCATCATTTTCATCATCATAACTTATTTGCTTTCTATTTTTTCCTGTAACTCTGTCTTCATTTGGAACCTTTGTGGACACGATTTTAATAATTTTCATTTACCTGTGATAATATTTAAATATTAGACATTCTCTTTATCAGTTAAAAAAAAAGGGGGGGGGGGGAGGAGGTTGAGTAGCAGACATGCCCAAAACTACTGCCACACGTGAGCTTTCGGCCAAAAGGTCCTCTAATGCAGGAAACACACACACACACACACACACACACACACACACACACATATATATATATATATATATATATATATATATATATATATATATATATATATATATATATATGTTGTTGTGGTCTTCAGTCCTGAGACTGGTTTGATGCAGCTCTCCATGCTACTCTATCCTGTGCAAGCTTCTTCATCTCCCAGTACCTACTGCAACCTACATCCTTCTGAATCTGCTTAGTGTATTCATCTCTTTGTCTCACTCTACGATTTTTACCCTCCACGCTGCCCTCCAATGCTAAATTTGTGATCCCTTGATGCCTCAAAACATGTCCTACCAACCGATCCCTTCTTCTAGTCAAGTTGTGCCTCAAACTTCTCTTCTCCCCAATCCTATTCAATACCTCCTCATTAGTTACGTGATCTACCCACCTTATCTTCAGCATTCTTCTGTAGCACCACATTTCGAAAGCTTCTATTCTCTTCTTGTCCAAACTAGTTATCGTCCATGTTTCACTTCCATACATGGCTACACTCCATACAAATACTTTCAGAAACGACTTCCTGACACTTAAATCTATACTCGACGTTAACAAATTTCTCTTCTTCAGAAACGATTTCCTTGCCATTGCCAGTCTACATTTTATATCCTCTCTACTTCGACCATCATCGGTTATTTTACTCACTAAATAGCAAAACTCCTTTACTACTCTAAGTGTCTCATTTCCTAATCTAATTCCCTCAGCATCACCCGACTTAATTTGACTATATTCCATTATCCTTGTTTTGCTTTTGTTGATGTTCATCTTATGCCCTCCTTTCAAGACACCGTCCTTTCCGTTCAACTGCTCTTCCTTTTTGCCTGCTTTATTTACTGCTTTTTTATATTTTCTCCTTTCATCAATTAAATTCAATATTTCTTCTGTTACCCAAGGATTTCTATTAGCCCTCGTCTTTTTACCTACTTGATCCTCTGCTGCCTTCACTACTTCATCCCTCAGAGCTACCCATTCTTCTTCTATTGTATTTCTTTCCCCCATTCCTGTCAATTGTTCCCTTATGCTCTCCCTGAAACTCTCTACAACCTCTCGTTCTTTCAGTTTATCCGGGTCTCATCTCCTTAAAGTCCCACCTTTTTGCAGTTTCTTCAGTTTCAATCTGCAGTTCATAACCCATAGATTGTGGTCAGAATCCACATCTGCCCCTGGAAATGTCTTACAATTTAAAACCTGGTTCCTAAATCTCTGTCTTACCATTATACAATCTATCTGATACCTCTTAGTATCTCCAGGATTCTTCCAGGTATACAACTTCTTTTATGATTCTTGAACCAAGTGTTAGCTATGATTAAGTCATGCTCTGTGCAAAATTCTACAAGGCGGCTTCCTCTTTCATTTCTTACCCCCAATCCATATTCACCTACTACGTTTCCTTCTCTCCCTTTTCCTACTGACGAATTCCAGTCACCAATGACTATTAAATTTTCATCTCCCTTCACTACATGAATAATTTCTTTTATCTCATCATACATTTCATCTATTTCTTCATCATCTGCAGAGCTAGTTGGCATATAAACTTGTACTACTGTAGTAGGCATGGGCTTTGTGTCTACCTTGGCCACAATAATGCGTTCACTATGCTGTTTGTAGTAGCTAACGCGCACTCCTATTTTCTTATTCATTATTAAACCTACTCCTGCATTACCCCTATTTGATTTTGTATTTATAACCCTGTAATCACCTGACCAAAAGTCTTGTTCCTCCTGCCACCGAACTTCACTAATTCCCACTATATCTAACTTTAACCTATCCATTTCCCTTTTTAAATTTTCTAACCTACCTGCCCGATTAAGGGATCTGACATTCCACGCTCCGATCTGTAGAACGCCAGTTTTCTTTCTCCTGATAACGACATCCTGTTGAGTAGTCCCCGCCCGGAGATCCGAATGGGGGACTATTTTACCTCCGGAATATTTTACCCAATAGGACGCCATTATCATTTAATCATACAGTAAGGCTGCATTTCCTCGGGAAAAATTACGGCTGTAGTTTCCCCTTGCTTTCAGCCGTTCGCAGTACCAGCACAGCAAGGCCGTTTTGGTTCATGTTACAAGGCCAGATCAGTCAATCATCCAGACTGTTGCCCCTGCAACAACTGAAAAGGCTGCTGCCCCTCTTCAGGAACCACGTGTTTGTCTGGCCTCTCAACAGATACCCCTCCATTGTGGTTGCACCTACGGTATGGCCGTCTGTATCGCCGAGGCACGCAAGCCTCCCCACCAACGGCAAGGTCCATGGTTCAAGGGGAAATCACAGTCAGTCACAACAAAAAGGCTCGAGTTGTGCTTACTCGAGCCTTTCTGTTGTGACTGACTGTGATTCAACATCTATTCTATATGGCGAACAGCAATCTATCCTTTCATCGATTTTCAATTGTTTGATTAAAAAACAAAATATGAAATAATAAGTTTACATTGGCTCTGGAATGATGTCAAAAATGTATTTTCCATTGCAAGATGTAATTTTTTTGGATGGTAATTGTTAGTATAACATTTAAAACATAAACTTTTGGCGCACTATGGCCAAAATAATGCAGATGAAGACTTTAATGAAAGAAAAGAGTTTTAAATAAAATGAAATTGAGGGAAAATGAGAAACAAATAATGAATGCTATAAAATGGATGAAAAGTAAAATCATAAAAGTGAAGAAGTTAAATCATAAAAGTGAAGAAGTTAATACATAAAAGTACTTAAAATCATATGGACAAACATTAAAAATGAAAAAAGAATGATAAAAAGCACTGTCACTACAATGAAGAAAATGACGCTACAAAAGATTATAAATAAAAAAATTGGAAGCACCTAATGGAATTTGAACATACAACCTTTTGCATGTCAGGAATGTATTTTAACCACTACACTAGGCAGCCATTCTGCGTAACAGTCTGCGTAACAGACCAAGCCGTTACAATACTACACCATCACACACAGGCACTCTGATGTGCATTTCAGTTCACTCATGGACAAGCGCAGGTATTGTAGGCAACTCATCAGCCAGTCCAATTGCTTGTGTTCTGCAAGTGCGCAACTTGCTTGGCTGTTAATGCTTACAAACAGATAAAACAATCCTGTAAAATACTAACACAGCAATAGTGGTGAGCCGCTCAGTGTCACGTTGATTAAATGTCTAGGCTTGACATTGCAAAGCAGTAAAAAATAGAACGAGAATATTAGAGTGATTGTAGGCAAGGCAGGTAGCTGACGTTTGTTTATTGGGAGAATTCTAGGGAAGTGTGGCTTATCTATAAAGCAGACCACATACACAACACTTGTGCAACCTACTCTTAAGTACTGCTTAACTGTTTGTGATCCCCAAAAAGGTAACACAAAAGGAAGACATTGAAGTAATTCAGAGCTGTGCTGCTAAATTTGTTACCATCAGATTTGATGAACATGGGACTATTACGGAAATGAATATGAGTCCCTGAAGAGAAGAAAATGTTCTTTTCGCAAAGCATATTGAAAAATTTTAAAGAACTAGCATTTGCTACATACTGCAGCATGATGCTGCAAAGAGAAGAGAAATCAGAGCTTCTATGGCAAAATGTAGACAGCTGTTTTTCCCCTTTAACAATTGAAGAGAGGAACAGGGAAGAGAATGACAAGCAGTGGTATAGCACCCTCTGCCACGCACCATATACTGGTTGCAGAATAGTTAGATGTATAGATTTAAAAGAAAGGAGGAGGAGAGGAGATGGGAAGGAGGATAAATTTATCTCTAGGAGCTGGCTCACCTCTAATTCTAACAAAGATGGTGAGAAAAATTACACAGTTCTGCAATTGTTCAGAAGTGCAGTGCTTGTAATGCATTGTACTATACAGACAACTGTTAGTTGTATGAAAACGCATAATCACAGTTAATATAGAAGAGATCCGAAACAACTTTTTCACCTCTGTCTACAACTTCGTGTCTCTTAGGCCAATCAATTAAAATTTAATTTCAAGATAAAAGCACAAAAATGATAAATTTAATATCACAAACGACTTTCTGTTAACCTCTTACCCACTAATCAAAATGGGGGAAAGCATAGTAACAAAATTTAATTTTTCTGATGCAAAGTGTATCAAAATACCATATTCATGCACATGCATTGGTGGAGAAATTTTTCTGCCTAGCATACTGCAATGAAATGATCAAGGTCAGCAAATCAAATGTAATTTTTTTTGCCTCTGGTTAGAAAGTTAACAACATTATTATGGGCATGTCAGGAGTAAGTTCAAAATTTATTGCACAACTTGTTACATGCTAAACATGTTAAGTCTCAAATGAGACCAGTCTCAATACATGTATATAAAAAATAACACCTTCAGAGATCCACAACCATTTTTCCATATAAAAAAGTAGAAATACTTCACAGCCTTCCAATGTATCACCAAATACTATATAATAGTTACAAAAGTATCTGTGTGTGTGTGTGTGTGTGTGTGTGTGTGTGTTTTGCACACACTATTACTTTACCATATCTGAATCACGCTGAGATGGAACCACTTTTTTCTTAGAAGCCCTTTCACTTTCTGGCTGTGTAACTTCATTTTCTACTTGCTTTGGAGCAACTTTCTGACCATGTGAAGGCTTTTTAGTGTTTGAATTCACTGGTTTATTACCACTATTTTCTATATAATCTGGTCGATTCTCACTTGTTGAGGTGGATCTTACTTCCTTGTCTCTAATGGTTTTGCGACTAGAAGCACTTTGAACATTGGGTTTAAATTCCTGATTCTTGGGACTATCACCTTCATCTCTTACTGAGTGCTCTAATGTTGACTCTGGCACTGCAGGTGACACTTTTGTGTCTGTGAGTTTAGAAGGGTATGCGTTGCCCTCAGGTGGTGTATAATCGTTGCCGCTTCTTTTCCTTGCAGCATTTACGTCACCATTCTTTTCTGGTGTCCTGTTTTTTGTATAGTCAGCACTTGCTTTCTTAGCTTTCACAGTGGAAACTGTCACACGTACTTCACTATTCCCATCTCCAGATGTTTTCCCAGTGGCTGAGGAACTAGCTTTCTGCTTCTCCACATTCACATTTGACTCCCTAGAATCCTCATGCACTTTAGCTGCATTAGAATCTTTAGCAACAACATGATTTGATGTTTCAGTATGGTGATCTAATTTTGATGTAAATTGCTCATTTTCCTTTTCTCGATTGGAAGGATGGCCATTTTCATGCAAATTTTCTGTTCTCTTCTCCATCAATTTCTTTTCGCCAGTGCTATGGCTAACTTTCACTTGCTTGATCTGGGAATTCGAACTGCCACTTTCCTTTATAGTTGACTCAACTTGTACACTTTCTTTTTCTTTACTATTACTAGCTGCTTTAGCTTTACCAAAAGATTCTGACTTTCCTGCAGCTGCTAATTTACCATGTGCATCTGTTTTCAAATCAGGTAGTTTCACAGAGTCATCAGTAATAGTTTGGGCATCTTTTGCATCAAAGTTGCTGTTTTTGACACCAGAAGCTGATGCACTATGCACTGATTTTGAGCGCTGGTTGTCTTTACTTTCCAGTGGCTTTTTTCCTCCTTCATGAGGAGACTTTGAAACAGAAACTCTGTCATTTGAATCTAGTTTTGTTGGAGATGATTGTTTAGTAACTTTATGCACTGTGCCAGATTTCTCAAGTTTTGAAGAATGCTCTATTTTGTCACCAATCCGAGATGCCTTGGGGGGTGAATGTACTCCATCAGACAGTACATCTTTATCTTTGAAATTCTTCCCTCCTGAAACAGTAGGTTTGGAAGGCTTTGTGGGCAAAGGTTCATGTTTTAAGGTTGGGCCTGCATCATCTTTCTGCTTCTTTGGTAGGGTAGCTTCAGAAGGGCCATCCTTAGTGGTCCCTACACTAACTTTTTGCTTTTTTGATGGTGAGACTTTGGATGTAGTGACATCTTCAGCTTTCTGGCCCTGACCAGTTTCACCAGGTCCTGATGGAAAACCATTGTTCTTCACTGCAGACTGTTCAGTGGAATGGGTGCGACCTTTACTCTTGAATGCAGGCTGTTCCTGAGAATGTAGTGCCTCACGTTTCTCATGTTTTGCTGCAATTGGTTTTTCCTCCGCCCCTTTCTGCTCGACAGCTGCCTGATGAGCCTTCAATTTTGCTTGACCCTGGTCCTGGCTTTTATGTTGTTCATGGGGCTTTTGTCCAACTGTGAATGTGCTTGTGCCTTCCACAGGTTGGGTTGTCTCTGACACCTGATCAAAGGAAATGTGCAGTTTTTTTAATAAAGCTTCAAAAACAAAACATTCAAGTTAAATTATCTCTTAATGCTACACAAAGACAATACCAATACAATAAGATACACTAAATTAAATAAACATGCGAAAGTGTTACAAGAAAATATTAAGTTTCAATATTATTAGGTTCCATACAAGCAATGTCAATGAATTAATAAGTGATATAAAACAATTCTGGCATTTTACATTCAAAAATATAGTAAAACTAACAGCAGCATGCAAGGATGCACTCAGATCTGTCTCAAAAACAACAAAAATTAGTTAATTTAATAACTGACAATACTTAGGATTACTGTCAGCAACCCACATTCATCTATTTTTATACTTTGTTATATGCTGGAACAGTGAATAAAGGGACAAACAACTGTTAGTAAACATATTTTTAAACTTTTGTCACATGTTATATGAAGTTGAGCAAACTACACCAGTTGATTCACGTATGACAATATAACAAACAAACCTTGTGTTTTAGAGACCCACTATTACAGAAGGTGTACTCAGAATGGTTGGAACCTCACCCAATAAAAGTCAAGGTCAGGATGACGTCGTCTTCTGTAACTTATTTTTATTACACAATGAAAACTTCATTTTAATCAACAGCAAACTGACACCTACCACAACAAAGCAATGGAGAACCTACTGCTAATATATTTTCCAGCTCAGAATTTGGCAAGTACAAGATTCTTTGTTATTACATACAAGCCACACATGCAAATGCTCAGCTTCCCCCCCCCCCCCCCCCCCCCGGTGAGATCATACAATACAATATGCAACTGACTCATAATATGACACAGAAGGAACCTGCACCGGAGATGCGGATAAAAACATAATTGAAGTATCCTAACTAGGTCATACTGGGACAACAGTAATGCAACACCGACAAGTATCTCTGTCGTACCTCCCAACACAACAGGGAGAGCCAATAGCTCCATGAAACAGTCTCGTATGATATGAGCATCTGCAGCTCGTGGTCTTGCGGTAGTGTCCTCACTTCCCGCGCACTGGGTCCCGAGTTCAGTTCCTGGCAGGGTCAGAAATTTTTCCCTGCCTCGGGATGACTGGGTGGTGTTGTGTCGTCTTCATCATCATCATCCCGGTCGGAGGAAGGCAATGGCAAACAACCTCCACTAGGACCTTGCCTAGTCAGCGGTGCGGGTTTCCCGCATTGTCCCCTATGCTCCTCGCAGTATGGATCATCATCATCATCATCATCATCATCATCATCATCATCATACGAGGGGAGGAGAGAATCAGGCCGAGATAGTTACGAGAGCGAAGGCTGTACTGCAAAGATTAATCCCATCTGCATAGTTGATAAAAGCTGGTAGTGGAATGGAGCATCCTCGTAGCCCAGGTTGTGAAGTAGCCATAAAAAATTGAGCCTGTTGTGCTCAGATGCATGTTGTGTCACTGGTGGTCAACTTGGTTCTTGGACACAAGATATAGCGATGGCCATTCATTCTGGCGAACAGCTAGTTGGTGGTCATGCCCACATAAATTCTTTGCAGAAATTGCAGCATGGCTGGTATATGACACAGCTGCTTTCACAGATGCCCTGGCCACTGATGGGATACGGTAAGGCCTACTGCTGTCGACATTGCTCAGAACTGTGTTGTTGTTGTTGTTGTTGTTGTTGACGACGAGGACACCGGCCTTCTTGTGATTCTGACTGCTTCAGCCCCATTGTCCCCCAACATTTTTCAACTGAAGGCAGACAAGGTTATTTAGTCTGCTGCAGGTCTTGCACTTGGGCCTTCCGACGGGATAGGATCCCTCTGGCAAAAGGTTAAGAATGAAAGTGGCATAGGGATGGGTGAAGGTGTTGAGTATGTTGGGTGGGGAACAG